>NC_064926.1:215635091-220635091 GCF_023897955.1 Schistocerca gregaria
GGCTAGACACAGTAGTCAACTTTATATGGAAGGGTGTTCTTCTGAGTCCACAGATACATACAGTTACACTGACCATGTTCTGTACCTTGGATCATAATTAGCCTTGGAGTGATTGAGATAGACAAGGAAGAGGAAGGAGAACTGGAGCGGTGAAGATAAGATGGGGCTAGGACACAGAAGGGCAGCAAGGGAATGAAATAAGAATAAGACATCAGAGAACTCAGCCTAGTATAAAACAGTGTAATGGAACAACCCGAAGAGAACAACACAAATGAACATTTATAGACTTGTAAATCCATAAATTGAACTAAAGTGAGAGAAGCAGGCTGTTTTGAGGAGTGGGGAATTGAACACATGTGGGAACAGGAGAGACGATAGGTGTTGAACAGGGACTAGCAAGGAGTGAACCAGTTCACGGGAATGGAGAATGTGTTAGAGGGATAGTTCCCACTTTAAGTAAGCCAGAGAAACTGGTGCTATGGAGGGGGGTCCAGATGGTATGGATTGCAAGGCACACATTTTAAACTGACCAAGTTGTGATTAGTGATCACCAGCATTTACTACCAATGTGCCATCTGTCATGTCATTTGCCAGTCGCTATGGGGCAGATGTTTATTTGTGTAGGAAGCTGGCTGAGCTGATTGTGATGCCTACATAGAAGACCACAGAATAATTAAATTAAGTTGTTACATAAAGTCATGCAGAATGTCTTTGACTCTAATGTACATTCTGAGCATATTCTATATCACTTCTTACTAAAAATTAAATATCTGCCAATCAAAACACGACTGCCATGAAAGAACAAGCACAATGTATGCAGGATGTTAAGAGTAGAAACATTTAAAAAACATTCACAATTTAGTTTACGTACGTCATAAAATACTGTATCACCTAGTACTGTGCCAAATTATTACATTTCCAACATTGGTGCTCAACTGATGAGCAGCTGCCTCTTACTTCCATTCTACTTCTATGCATTTCTTAAAGAACCTTTGGTGATTTGTCTTCCCTAATGTTAGATTCAATTATGTTGCATGTTACTGACTCTCATCCTTAAAGTTATATTTCTCTAATCTGGTATTTCTTTTAAGTGTGTTATCTTTCTAAGCATGAAAATTATTTGTGCAGTATGGAGAGCTTGTCCATCTAAAAAAACCATTCTATGAAGCAAATTTGGTGAACTATATTACTATTCACTGTTTTTGTATTCTGTGTAGATTCATTGAATCACATATTCCCTCGGGGCGGTGCTGAAGAACATCCACTTACAGGCAAATATCTAAAACTGAAAAGCAGAGGCAGTCAGATAATCTCAAAGACCTTCTGGCTAAAATGACTTTTTTTACAAGACATGGACTGAACAGCACTTTTCACATCTCTCCTGCTATAAACTTGGGAACTATTATCAAGATCTGTAAATCAACTGAAGACGTAAGTAAATTAAAGTGTCAAATCTTATAGAAGATTTTATCAAAATATTGCTACCAAGGAAACTCGTGCTGAAAATAATGATAAAATGAATCAGGGGGCAAAAATTCCTGACACTGGCATATTAAGAGCATTTACTATCACACTTATGAAGTGCCAACTTATGTACGATTGTCAATCAAGAATGCATAGCTATGTTCTGCATCTGATCTCTATGAAATCTAAAAAGCAGCAGTAAAACTTAGCAAACTAACAGTAATTAATGTACACAATCATCCAGCTATCTATTGGCCTCAACAAGTCTTTCAGGTGTCACAACATCCTGCCATATCTCTCTGAAATTTTAACAGTCCTCACACTCAATAGAAGCATAATGAAAATGATGAAGTTGTCATAAATTGATGCCAACAACTTATATTTGGTGTGTGACGCAAAGAATAAAGAAACTTTTGTGTCAGCAGCATGGAGACCTGAGTATAATCCCCATTTATGCTTTTAACAGCCAATGAGAATAAACTACAAAGTTCCCAATTTATATTACAAGATATGGCATACAGACATTATCCACTGGTATCTTTCTTTACACAACCTAGATGGAACTTCAGAAAAACAAAATGGGATCTATTATCTATTTGCTACAAATCTGGATAAGTTTCTTTGATGATTTCCAAAATGCAAATAAGAATGAGAGACATGTTAGAGCTATGATAAATGCAGAAAACAGTGTGATCCCTGGAGGCTAGCGCAAGCTATAAGAGAGGGAAACATTCCACGTGGGAAAAATACATCTAAAAACAAAGATGATGTGACTTACCAAACGAAAGTGCTGGCAGGTTGATAGACACACAAACAAACACAAACATACACACAAAATTCAAGCTTTTGCAACCAACGGTTGCTTCATCAGAAAAGAGGGAAGGAGAGGGAAAGATGAAAGGATGTAGGTTTTAAGGGAGAGGGTAAGGAGTCATTTCAATCCCGGGAGTGGAAAGACTTACCTTAGGGGGTAAAAAAGGACAGGTATACACACACACACACACACACACACACACACACACACACACAAGCAGACATTTGTAAAGAAATGTGAACGTGTGTTTTTGCTTCAGAAGAAGGACTTTTGGCTAAAAGCATAAATATACAACAGAATTTTCATTGTGCTGGTCTGCGACTCAAAGTCTCCTCTATACTGTGAGTAGCAATCTATCCTTCTAATATTATGGCTGCAAAATACTAATAAGAATTAACTAAAAATGGAATGACAAGAGGATCAATTTGTTTGTGAGAGATATAGTAACATGCGAGGAAATACTGGCCCTGTGACTTACTGTAGAAGATAAAGCGCAGGGAGGTAACCCTGTATGTATAACAGAAACTTTAGATTTAGAAAATATTTTTGACAATGTTGACTGAAATTCACTGTTTGGTGTTTTACAGGTATCAGGGATCAAATTCCTAGAGCATAAAGGTATCAACAATTTGTACAGAAACAAAACTGCAGTTGTAAAAAGTCCACGGACAAAAAAGCGAGGTGGTAACAGAGAAGGGAGCAAGACACGCTTGTAGCCTATTCCCCATGTTGTTCAATATGTACACTGAGCAAGCAGTAAATGTAACAAAAAGATAAATTTAGAAATAGAATTAAAAGTTCGCGGAAGAGAAATAAAAATATTAACATTTTCTAGCAACAAAAGGCAACATACTTTGAAATTCATTTGTATGATCTAGACAATGTTTTAAAGTTGACCTGCTACTTATTGTAATGTTTGTATCATCTGCAAACAAAACAAACTTAGCATCTGGCAATGTAATAGATGAGAGGTCATTAATGTACACAAGAAAAAGCAATGATCCCAAGATGGAACCTTGAGGAACACCACACACAATTAATTCCCAGTCAGATGAAGACTGACTGCTTACTGCACATGTATTTCGCAATGACACACTGTTTCCTATTAGATAGATAAGACTCAAACCATTTCGCAGCATTGCCGATGACACCATAATATTCTAATTTACTTAAGAGAATGCTGCGGTTCACACAGTCAAAGGCTTTCGACAGGTCACAGAAAATGCCAGTAGCCTCTAATTTATTATCTAGTGAATGAAGTACATTCTCACTGTAAGTCATTCTCAATGGAGAGAAGTCTTCCGAAGTAAGAGTGATTTCAGGTGTGCCGCAGGGGAGTGTCATAGGACCGTTGCTATTCACAATATACATAAATGACCTGGTGGATGACATCGGAAGTTCACTGAGGCTTTTTGCAGATGATGCTGTGGTGTATCGAGAGGTTGCAACAATGGAAAATTGTACTGAAATGCAGGAGGATCTGCAGCGAATTGACGCATGGTGCACGGAATGGCAATTGAATCTCAATGTAAACAAGTGTAATGTGATGCGAATACATAGAAAGATAGGTCCCTTATCATTTTGCTACAAAATAGCAGGTCAGCAACTGAAAGCAGTTAATTCCATAAATTATTTGGGAGTACTCATTAGGAGTGATTTAAAATGGAATGATCATATAAAGTTGATCGTCGGTAAAGCAGATGCCAGAGTGAGATTCATTGGAAGAATCCTAAGGAAATGCAATCCGACAACATAGGAAGTAGGTTACAGTACAATTGTTCGCCCAATGCTTGAATACTGCTCAGCAGTGTGGGATCCGCACCAGGTAGGGTTGATAGGAGAGAGAGAGAAGATCCAACGGAGAGCAGCGCGCTTCGTTACAGGATCATTTAGTAATCGCGAAAGCGTTACGGAGATGATAGATAAACTCCAGTGGAAGACTCTGTAGGAGAGACGCTCAGTAGCTCGGTACGGGCTTTTGTTAAGGTTTCGAGAACATACCTTCACCGAAGAGTCAAGCAATATATTGCTCCCTCCTACGTATATCTCGCGAGGAGACCATGAGGATAAAATCAGAGAGATTAGAGCCCACACAGAAGCATACCGACAATCCTTCTTTCCTTGAACAATACGAGATGGGAATAGAAGGGAGAACCGATAGAGGTACTCAGGGTACCCTCCGCCACTCACCGTCAGGTGGCTTGCGGAGTATGGATATAGATGGATGTAGATGTAGAAGTGTAAATAGATTTCTCTATATCAGAACCCTTAAGAAATCCAAACTGTGACTTGGACGATATATTATTTTCAGTCACATGCTTAAGAAGACGCTTGAACACAACATTTTCAAATATTTTTGAGAAAGCCAGAAAAAGTGAAATTGGTTGATGGTTTCATGGTATCTCTTTAACCCCCTTCTTGTAAAAAGGCTTAACTTCAGCATATTTTAGCCAGTATGGAAATGTTCCACTAATAAGAGATTGACTACACAAATAACGTAAGATAGAACTCAACTTACAAGAGCACTCTTTGGTTAACTTCATTGATATGTTATCATATCCACTGGGATACTTAGATTTTAAGGATTTTATGACAGATACTACTTCTTTGGGAGACATGAGTGTCATTTCCACTTTACTGAAGTTATTTCTAAAGACTGGTCTCAGATACTCCATTGCACTGTTCACTGAACCTGATAACCCCAAGCTATCTGTAACAGAAATGAAGTACTTGTTTAAGAGGTTTGCAACACTGCATGTACTTGTTACCAAAGTCTCCTTTATTTTTAGAGCTATTTGTTCCTCTTCCTTTTTGGCCCCACCTGTCTCTGTCTTCACTATATCCCACACAGTTTTTATTTTGTCGCCTGATGTAATTATCTTTTTCTCATAACAAAGCTACTTTGATTTCTGGATTACTTGCTTCAACATTTTGCTATATTCTTTGTAATGCATTACATTACACTCATGCTCATAAATTAAGGATAATGTTGATACATGGTGAAACAACACTCTAGTGGGCAGTTTGCGGGTTTATATCACCTCAGGGTATGACCGTGTTGGTGCATGTCAGAGTATGGTGCAGACATTTTCAGATATGCTAATGGTGACTGTGTGTTGAAAACGGCTCAAAGAACACATATTGATGACATTATGAGGAGTAGATTACTAGGGCGACTGGAGGCTGGTCAAAGACAGCAGGTCATAGCATGGGCCCACCATGTGCCACAAAGTGTGATCTCAAGATTATGGCAATGATTCCAGCAGACAGGAAACGTATCCAGGCACTACAGTATGGGACGTCCACAGTGTACAACACCAGAAGAAGACAGATACCTCACCATCAGTGCCCGCAGACGGCCACGGATTACTGCAGGTAGCCTTGCTTGGGACCTTACCATAGCCATTGGAACAGTCAGATGGTGTGGGGTAGGAATTATGTTTGTTGTACGTACACCCCTGCATGTCTCTGACAGAGGAACTGTAACAGGTCAGGTGTAACAGGATGTCATTTTGCACCAGTAAGTCCACCCTTTCAGGCGTGCGGTGGGTCTCATCTTCCTCCTGATGGATGATAACGCACGGCCCCACCTAGCTGTCATCATGGAGGAGTACCTTGAAACAGAAGATATCAGACGAATGGAGTGGCCTGCCTGTTCTCCAGACCTGAGCCCCATTAAGCATGTCGGATGCTCTCAGTCGACGTATCAAATCCCTACGACAGTTCAGGAGCTCCAACAGGCACTGGTGCAAGAATGGAAGGCTATATCCCAGCAGCTGCTCGACCATCTGGTCCAGAGTATGCCAACCCATTGTGCGGACTATGTACGTGTGCATGGTGATCATATCCCATATTGATGTCAGGGTACATGCGCGGGAAACAGTAGCGTTTTGTAGCACATGTGTTTCGTGACAGTTATCTCAACTTATCACCAATACCATGGGCTCACTGATCTGTGTCTTGTGTGTTCCCTATGTGCCTATGATATTAGCAGCAGTTTTGTGTAGTGCCACATCATGTGGCACCACATTCTGTAATTATCCTTAATTTATGAGTATGAATGTATTACTGCACATCTCTATAAAATAGATACTTTCTTGATTTTAACTGCTTTGCCAGAGAAGATTATGCCACATGATAAGACAGGATGATAGTATGAAAGTATACTTCTGGAACCCTCTGCAAGTCAACACAATTTCTTGGTGCACAGTAGGCAGAACTGAGCTTTTTGGTTAATTCATGATGATGTCACCTCAGTATATTACCCATTTGGATGTCTCGCAACTTCACACAGTGAGCTTTATCTAATGTGTCTCCATGTATCTCTGTTTCTGCTAAGAGCAAGTCATTTTTATTTGTTTAGAACTGTATGATATGAGTCTTTGTAAAATTACAAGTTAAGCTGCTTGCATCATTCTCCTGACAGTGTTCAATATGGAAATGTTTGGACCTTTTCACTACAGTGTGCAAGATACGGATTCATATAAGAGTAAGATAAAACTACTGGCAAAAATCCTTATTCCACAGATGGAATTACAATAATACCCAGTCACAAATATACTCTCAACTGTTGCAAAGTGCTCAGCAGAAATCTTGTCTTCAAATAATTATAGTCATGAGTAACTTAGTGAAAGATATGGACTGCATTGCATATGGTAAAGGTGAAATGGCCTGGAGGTGTACTGAATTGTATTACCTTTCAGTACATTGTCTCAAGTTTCAGATATGTACATTAAAAAAATAAAATGTTTCAACGAGATTCATTAACAATGTTTTGAAAGAGGATTGTGGTAATCTTTGTTTGGGAATACCCCATCCCACTACATACGCTACTTGTAGATAGCATAAAGGCCACACTCTAGGGCAGAATGATCAGTCAAGCTCCAATTTTTATGCTCTCTGAATACCTCATGGTAGGGAACATTCAATCCAATTGTGTGAATACAAGATCCCGCACAGCACTTTGCTGGTAACTACTACATCTATTAATCAGACCTACTCAGGTAGATGAAGGTGTAATTAGCGGAATGAGGAACACTAACTTCACTTAATGAATGTTTATTCAGCACTTTACACATACAAGAGCACAGAGCAAACTGCCTCCGGCCAGACCACATACAGTATATATACACAGTTACAGAACATTCCATTACAATAGTTCTTGACATTTGTGGATACTTCTAGAATGTACTCGAACCGAATACAGAAATTAAAATTGTTCAGTCCGGTAGAGTTTTGAAGTCACGACCCTCCATGCAACAGTTTAGTATCATAACCACTACAACACGGTTCTACTCGGCTTCTTCTGCGACAATATTATAATTTCCATGCCAGCCCAAGTTTATTGTTCCAGAAGTAATTTGCCCTTCACAGCACATAGATCTCTCTTCAAACAAGTGGCTTTGGTAAGTGGTCTAAGTTGTGCGACTTTCTATTGTGCCCAAAACATAAGCACATGACATCTCATACAATGCATATGGCTGTAATGTCACTGCCGGTGTAATGCAGTCTATCTGTTATAGGAATAAAGTGTGTTCAGATCGACACAGGGTCTTATGTGAGATGATCAGGTAAGTTTTGGTGCGAAAGATGGTTCTGTTGATACATTTCTTCTGAATTCTTGTGGATTTTACCATCAATGGTCCCACAAGCGGTAAAAATTCTGGTCATCAGCACTCGTCATGAATTACATTGTCATTACAAGTTGCAGGTATTTTTCCTTCCTTATAGCAGATTCTAGTTAATGTGAGGCAATGTCTTTCTAAGCCACACACAGTAAAATCTTTCTGCTACTTGGATGCTGGGCTCTTCACCAATGTTTTGCAATGCTGATGGCAGTCAGGGGTTCACAGCGAAGCTTTTGGTTGCCTTCATCTACTGGCAGAATTAAAGAAAAATATAGGAGAGATGCAACTCTGTAATTACAAAATGAGCAAGAAAATAAATACAAAAGGTGATAATTTTTCTGAAATTTGCATACTGGCAACACATCTCCAGTGAGAAACAAATGGGGAAACACCAAGCCAAATAACCTTGCTCCTAAAGTGTGATAATTATGTATTTCTGTTTCTCCAACAGTACCAGAGTGTAAAAGACAGTAATCTTTAGACCATTGATGAAATTTCAATTGAAGAATGATAAATACTTATTCTGATGAAAGTACTCTTACAGTAATTGCATTGAAACAATTACTAACAAAGAGATAGAGGGGCTGGCCAGTACTTACCTCAGCTCAGTACAGCCGATAGAAACACAAAAAACAACCGAAAATTTAAGTTTTTTTTGTGTTTCTATCGGCTGTACTGAGCTGAGGTAAGTACTGGCCAGCCCCTCTATCTCTTTGTTAGTAATTGTTTCACATCTTTATATGAGATTTTCCATTAATTAGCAATTGCATTGACAGTGACAGGATTGATGAAGTATTGGTAAAAAGGTAAAGGTGTCATAACATGAACCTGAATTACCCAACCACTTATAGGGGCACCTGCAGTTAAACTTAAGTTCCACACCACATTGCATCTTAGCAGTTTTCACATTAGCGTATCTAGAGAAGAAATAAATGAAAAGTGACATAAAAAATCCTAGGACTGACTGGAAATCAAACTCGAGACCTTTGCGTTCAAAGTCTGGCAATTCACCACTGAGCTACAAACTATTGTTAAGTGGTGTTAATATTATTACGTGAATCCTAATGTTTTGCATTCAGACATTGACTAACATGCTGGAAATACCAAAGCAATATTGAGAATGTAGTTATCTAATGTGCAATGAAATGTAAGTACTGCATTTCAACAACATTAGTTTCCTTAAATTAAGATAAAAATCACAAAAGCATCAAGTAGTAGAAGAGACAGGCTGCTACTTACAATAAAGATGATATGTTAAGTTGCAGACAGGCACAATTAAAAAGGTCTCACCAGGGCCTTCACAGACAAGACAGTTTCGCACAGATTTAGCCCACACGCAGATCTACTATGCCATTTCCTCCTCACACCCTCAGTGCTCCACCACCCCCAAGAACCAGCCACAAAAGAGTGCCCCCTTTGTCACCCAATACCACCCCAAACTGGAACAACTAAACCACATCCGTCACCAGGGCTTTGGTTACCAATCATCATGCCCTGAAATGAGGGACGTCTTACCCAGGATCCTTCCCATCCCTCCTAAAGTGGTGTTCTGTCACCCACACAACCTCCATGACATCTTAGCCCATTCCTATGCCACTCCCAATCCAAACCTCTTGCCACGAGAATCATATCCCCATGGAAGATCCAGGTGCAACACCTGCCCAACCTATCCACCCAGAACATCCTATTCCACTCCCGTCACAGATTTAAGCTACTCCATCAGGGACCAGGGACCTGTGAAAGCAGCTCTGCTGCCATTGTTACACAACTTTTTATATTGGCACGACTACCGACCAGCTGTCCACTACAACATCCCTCTGGCACAACTTGCAGTGAACACTACACAGTTGATTTCAATGGCTGCTTCACTACTCAGGACATCTGGATCCACCCTTCACAACAAATTTTTCTGAACTGCACAGATTGGAGTTATCCTTACAACACATTCTACCCTCCCCACTCCTCTCCTTCCCACTCCACTTTTCCCACCTCCTTGCCCAAACTGACACTGTGCCTGTTGACAGTCTAACCCCGAACACACTGCCAGACAACACTTCTTTCCCCATCTACCCATACACTGCAAACACTTCCTCTTCCCTGCCCCCTCCAGACTGCTCCTTTCATTAAATGTGAAGAATACATTCTGGTCTGAGCTGCCCGAGTTGGAGGTCAGATGTGCATGAGGTGTGCTTGCTTGTGTGAATGAATGGTGTGCATTTCTCTTCTTTGTTCTCACGAAGGCTGTGGCCAACACTAATGTTCAAGTGTCTTGATTATGTCCGTCTGCAACTTAACATGTCATCTTTACGGTAAGTAGCAATCTCTCTTTTCCTATATTGTTGATATTCCAACCTGGAGTTTCCATTCCTTCAAATAGCGAAAGAGTATTTTTTAACTGCATGTGCTTTGTAAAAGCATTATTATAATCTGTCTCTCTCATCTGTGCCTGTCATCTGTGAGAACAGGGATGCAGTACCTGCCTTCAATAGGCTGGGTCTCTCTCAACCTGGAGTCTGAGTGACCTGCTCTTCCTTTTAAACCTTCTCCAACCTATCCCTCTCTTTTCCTTGAAAAAGGAATGATTAGTTCAGAAAGCTACGATAGTGTATATATTTTTTCATGTGTCGAATCTAGAGCAATAAAATTTCACCTTCTGAAGGAAAGTTCTGGCCAGAATTTCAGTCTCATATGTGGGTTGACTGAAAAGTAATGCCTACACCTTCGTAACTCTTCAACAGTTGGCAGCATTGGTATGCGGCAGATATTGGCTTGTTCTGGAGCCTCTTCTCTACAGCACTAGTTGGCAGGAAGCCTTAGCATTGAACAGTTGTGTTGTTACATCTACATCTATATCTATACTCTGCAAGCCACCCAACGGTGTGTGAAAGAGGGCACTTTACGTGCCACTGTCATTACCTCCCTTTTCTGTTCCAGTCACGTGTGGTTCGCGGGAAGAACGACTGTCTGAAAGCCTCCGTAAAGTATGGAACCCTGAGCAGATGGTCCGTCAATGCGATTTAAGCAACGTTTAGTCATTGAATTCTTGATAGCAGAAGGTGTCACCCCAAAGGAGATTCATCAGAGAATGAAAGCAGTTTATGGTGATTGTGTTGATGTGAGTACTGTGCGCCGTCGATCGACTAAGTTTAAAAATGTTTATGAAGGAACATCTGACCTGCATGACAAACAAAGAGTTGACCATGCTGTGACAGCAACCACCAAATTTCACAAGCAAAATGTTGGCAGATGGATTCAGGTGATTGTTCTATCACTCAGAGATAAATTGCAAACACAATCGGCATTTCACAAGAATGTGTGGGTCACATTATTGCTTTGTTTGGCTACTGGAAGATCTGTGCACAATGGCTACCCCGGATGCTGACTACTGAAATGATGGTGAACAGAGTTGAAATTTGCCAGGAACTTCTCGTGTGTTACAAGAATGAAGGTGACGCCTTTCTCCATTCAATTGTGACAGGAGACAAAACGTGTGCACACAAATTACGACCAGGAGATGAAACATCAGTCTATGGAATATCGACACTAAGACTCGCCCCAAAAAAAGAAATTTCAAGTCGCAGTCCTTAGATGAAAAAATTATGGCCACAGTGTTCTGGGACGCAGATGGTGTTGCCCATGTTGATTTCCTTGATTGTGGAACAACAACAAATTCAGATCATTATATCACAATGCTGCGAACTCTGAAACGATGTCTAACAAGGGTATGAAAGAAAAAAAATGTTTTCCTGTAGTATGACAATGCAAAACCACACATTTCATGTGTCAACACAGCAGAACTTCACAGACTGAATCTCACCACCATACGGTATCATCCATACAGTCCAGATTTAGCACTGTCGGACTTCCATCCATTCCTGATAATGAAAGACGTTCTGCAGAGCCATCATTATGCTTCTGACGAAGACGTTGAGAGAACTGAGAGACTGTGGTTGCGGAAACAGTGTGTCAACTTCTTACGTAATGGCTTCAATAAACTTGTTCATCGTTGGCAGAAATGTATCCCATTGGCTGGCGATTATGTGGAAAAGTGAATACTGATAATTAAAGATCACATTCTAAGGATTATTTCTGCGACTGATTTATTAAAATATTCCCATCCAAAAACAATTAACAAAGATGGAGGCATTACTTTTCATTCAACCCTCATATTTTTATTGTTTTCTTGAGCAAATTTTTCATTTGATACAACTGAGACATCATCAGACACACTGCAATGAAGGACCAATGACACATGAGGGAGATGGTATAACTTGGAGGGAGGCAGCTAAGTAGTGGTTGTGTTTATAGACCATAGCAACAATTTCTAACCATAGCTCATAGCTCATCTCCCACAATGGTTAAACAAGGAATATCTCCACAGTAAACAACACAGTGCATGAAGTAGCAAGTGGATCTCCAGGTTCAAATTTGATGCAGCTGTTTGCAATACTCTATGATGTGTCCCACTTAAGACACATGCTGTACTGATTGCAGCTTTGCAAACAGTACCTCATTTATTTCTGACAAAAATAACAGGAGACACCAACACCACCACCACCACCTCACATTGTTGCGTGTTGTGTGTTGCTGCATAGAATAACTGACTTCTGTGTTGATGTTAATTACTTTACGCCCAAGTTGTAAACATTTCATGCATTCATACATGTTCAACCTTAACTAATAGTACCCCGGTAAATATAATTAACATTTAAAATAATAGGGTATCTAATCCTAGTTTATTATTTAAATTTCACAGATTCATAAAAAGAGCTATAAATAAATTTTAACATTTCACCTTACAAATTTATATTTTAACTCTAATAATATAAACAACTGTTTTAACCAATAATATTCACTTGTATCAATCGTATAACCAAGGCTGCTGGCACGAATTATGCCGATACTAAATCAATTGCTAAATCCAAAGTTCAGGAAATAATTTTCCTATGGAAATAGGTTTTCATATTTTGTTTATGCATGTCAAATGTTTCATGCAGTAGCTCTGTGTTATCACATAAAAAACTTGAGTTCTCTTTATTTTGTGTTTTTTTCTTTTATTTATGAAGCTAGTGTGTTTCCCATCAAAAAGTTGCCAATGTAACTGCACAAGCAGTAACTGCTACCTGTAGTCTTCTAAAAACAATGGTGATGCTTTAAACTTTTAGTATTCACAATTTAAGTTATAATTATAAAATACTATGGTAGGTGCACTGATGGATTTACATAAAACCAAGTTCATGTAAGCTACAATAATAAAATTAAAGTGCCTACATCACATCTCAACCTGTGATGATTGTGTTTCATATACAAAATCTGAAGCCACAGAAATCTCAACCACACAACTCTGTTTAACATGAGAATATTTTTTGAGTAAAATCCCCCCCCCCCCCCCCCCAATAATACAAAGTTTTCATAACTAAAACAACAGCCCATGAATTTGAATGCACTTTGAACCATAATTTTATTTCGGCGTAACTAATAAGCTTGGCTAATATTTTACATCATATTATAACTGTGATTACAACTTACCTCACATTTTGAAAGGGAGAAAGTATGTCCCAGATGCAAGCGACCATTCATGTATGGATAAGGAAAAGTAACAAAATACTTTTCGCTGGCACCCTCATTTGACAGCTGAGGTGCATCGACTTCATGAATTCGTTGCTGTTCCCATTGTTGCTGAACTTCTCGTTCAATTTTTTGCAGATATTCAACTTTGAAGGTTCCTTTTCGATCAAGTGCAGCCTGAAACAAGAAACACTTCTGTACAACTACTGAGGATCTGACATCCTTCCCACAGCAAATGTGTGGAAATAAACGTCTTAAAATTAAATTTCAGAAAGTTTGGCAACCCCTGATCCACACATCTGTATGGGAATCAAATCACTGGGTCATGTTCCCGATAAAACTGCATGAAGCTTTTTAAATATAGATAAGAAAAACTCCTTGTACTTTTTGCGAATTGTTTAATATTTGCATTAGTCAGGGCAAATTGTATGCTACTGAAGAATGTGCACGTGTGTATGCTATAACCGATAATGTTCTGTAAGTGAACAGATAAAAAAATCTACTCACCAAGTGGCGACAGGAGACGATACATATAAAAGGTAATAAACTCTACAAGCTTTTGGAGCCAGTGGCTTCTTTTTCTGGCAGAAGGGTGGAAGAGGAAGGAAGAGGGGTGAAGGAAAAGGACTGGTAAGATTTAGGAAAAGTGGCAGAGTTCAGAAAAGTCACACAGAGGCCAGGGTCACGAGAGACATACAGGACAGGATGGGAAGGAAAGTTTGCAACTTTAATACCTTTTTAAATGTATGTTCTCCTGCCGCCGCTTGGTGGGTACATTTTTTTATCTTTCCCCTTTCGTGATAACATTAGTAATCTGAATGTCCTATGCATACAGGTCCCCTCCCCCTCCATGAACCATGAACCTTGCCGTTGGTGGAGAGGTCTGCGTGCCTCAGTGATACAGATAGTTGTACCATAGGTGCAACCACAATGGAGGGGTATCTGTTGAGAGGCCAGACAAACGTGGTTCCTGAAGAGGGGCAGCAGCCTTTCAAGGAGCTGCAGGGGCAACAGTCAGGATGATTGACTGAAACGGCCTTGGGGGGAAAAAAAAAAAAGGCCTTGCTGTGCTGGTACTCCAAACAGCTGAAAGCAAGAGGAAACTATAGCCGTAATTTTTACTGAGGGCACGCAGCTTAACTGCATGGTTAAATGATGATGGCGTCCTCCTGGGTAAAATATCCCAGAGGTAAAATAGTTCCCCACTCGGATCTCCGGGTGGGGGCCACTCTGGAGAATATCATCAGGAGAAACAAAGCGGGGAATGTCACATCCCTTAATTGGAAGTGGATAGATTAAAGTTAGATACAGTGGGAATAAGTGAAGTTTGGTGGCAGGAGGAACAGGAGTTCTGGTCAGATGAATACCGAGTTATATATACAAAACCAAATAAGGGTTATGCAGGAGTAGGTTTAATAATGAGTAAAAATATATGAGCGTGGAGTAAGGTACTACGAACAGCATAGCTAACACATTATTGTAGCCAAGATAGACACGAAGCCCACGGCTACCACAGCAGTACAAGTTTATATGCCAACTAGCTCCATAGATGACGTAGATACTGAAGAAATCTATGATAAGATAAAAGAAATTATTCAGATAGTGAAGGGAGATAAAAATTTAATAGTCGGGGGGACTGAAATTCAATAGTAGGCAAAGGAAGAGAAGTAAAAGTAGTAGATGAATACGGACTGGGGGTAAGGAATGAATGAAAAAGCTGCCTGGTAGAATTTTGCACAGAGCATAACTTAATCATAGCTAACACTTAGTTTAAGAAACATGAAAGAAGTTTGTGTATGTGGAAGAGGCCTGGAGACACTGGAAGGTTTCAGACATTTCCAGGGGCAGATGTGGACTCAACACAATCTATTGGTTATCAACTGTAGATTAAAACGGAAGAAACTGCAAAAGTGTAGGACCTGGATAAAGCGAAAGAAATAGAGATTGTAAAGAGTTTCAGAGATAGCATTAGGGAACGACTGACAAGAACGGGGGAAAGAAATACAGTAGAAGAAGAATGGGTAGCTTAGAGAGATGAAATAGTGAAGGTAGCAGAGGATCAAGTAGGTAAAAAGATGAGGGCTAGTAGAAATCCTTGGGTAACAGAAGAGATATTGAATTTAATTAATGAAAGGAGAAACTGTAAAAAAACAGTAAATAAAGCAGGCAAAAAGGAATGCAAACGTCTCAAAAATGAGATCAACAGGAAGTGCAAAATGGCCAAGCAGAGATGGCTAGAGGACGAATGTAAGTATGTAGAGGCATATATCACTATGGTTAAGATAGATACTGCCTACAGGAAATTTGAAGAGGCCTTTGGAGAAAAGAGAACTACTTGCATGAATATCAAGAGCTCAGATGGAAAACCAGTTCTAAGCAATGAAGGGAAGGCAGAAAGGTGGAAGGAGTATATAGAGGGTCTATACAAGGGCGATGTACTTGAGGGCAATATTATGGAAATGAATGCGGATATAGATGAAGATGAAGATGAAATGGGAGACAGATACTGCGCGAAGAGTTTGACAAAGCACTGAAAGACCTAAGTCGAAACAAGGCCCCGGGAGTAGACAACATTCCATTAAAACTACTGATAGCTTTGGGAGAGCCAGCCCTAACAAAACTCTACCATCTGGTGAGCAATATGTACAAGACAGGAGAAATACCATCAGACTTCAAGAAGAATATAATAATTTCAATCGCAAAGAAAGCAGGAATTGACAGGTGTGAAAATTACCGAACTTTCAGTTTAATCAATCACGGCTGCAAAATACTGACACGAATTCTTTACAGATGAAGGGGTAAACTGGCAGAAGCTGACCTCAGGGGAAGATCAGTTTGGATTCCATAGAAATGTTGGAACACATGTAGCAATACTGATCCTACAACTTATCTTAGAAGATAGATGAAAAAAAGGCAAACCCACGTTTACAGCATTTGTAGACTTCGAGAAAGCTATTGACAATGTTAACTGGAATACTCTTTTTCATGTTATGTTGCTGGCGTAGGTAAAATACAGGGACTGGAAGGCTATTTACAATTTGTACAGATGGCAGTTATTGCAGTCGAGGGGCACGAAAGGGAAGCAGTGGTTGGGAAGTGAGTGAGACAGGGATGTAGCCTATCCCCAATGTTATTCAATCTATAAATTGAGCAAGCAGTAAATGAAACAAAAGAAAAATTTGAAGTAGGAATTAAAATCCATGGAGAAGAAATAAAAACTTTGATGTTTGCCAATGACATTGTAATTCTGTCAGACAGAGCAAAGGACCTGGAAGAGTAGTTGAATGGAGTGTAGTGTCTTGAAAGGAGGATATAAGATGAACATCAACAAAAGCAAAACGAGGATAATGGAATGTAGTCAAATTAAGTCGGGTGATGCTGAGGGAATTATGTTAGGAAATGACACACTTAAAGTAGTAGATGAGTTTTTTAATTGGGAGAACAAAAAAACTGACGATGGTCAAAGCACAGAGGATATAAAATGTAAGAGTGGCAATGACAAGGATAGCTTTTCTGAAGAAGAAAAATTTGTTAACCTCGAGTATAAATTTAAGTATCAGGAAGTCCTTTCTGAAAGTATTTGTATGGAGTTTAGCCATGTATGGAAGTGAAACATGGATGATAAACAGTTTAGACAAAAAGAGAATAGAGGCTGGCGAAATGTGGTGCTACAGAAGAGTGCTGAAGATTAGATGGATAGATCACATAACTAATGAAGAAGTACTGAATAGAATAGGGGAGAAGAGGAATTTGTGGCACAACTTGACTAGAAGAAGGGGTCGATTGTTAGGACATGTTCTGAGGCATCAAGGGATGACCCATTTATTACTGGAGGGAAACGTGGAGCGTAAAAACTGTACAGGTAGACCAAGAGATGAATACACTATGCAGATTCAGAAGGCTATAGGTTGCAGAAGGTACTTGCAGATGGAGAAGCTTGCACAGGATAAAGTGCCCTGGGGAGCTGCATCAAACCAGTCTCTGGACTGAAGACCACAACCACAACCACAACCACCACCACCACCACCAACAACAACAACAACAAACAACAAACATACATACATATGTGTGAACACTTATAGGGAACCACAGAAAATCTAAATCACGAGGTTGGGCATAGCAGATGCCACCATCCCTTCAAAACTGAAGTCCATGCCTTAACAAATCCATTACCTAACAAGTTATTCCTAATGTACAAGGCTCTTATGTTTATTCATACTTTGAACAAGTTAAGTTAATATTATTAACAGTAATTATATACTTCATTTATTCTCTCTACACATTTCACTGCATGAACAACACACATGTGGTGGTGATTTTAGGGCCATGATCTTGCTGCCCCACTTCTCTTACATCAATTTCTTCCCTTCTGCTTGTCTGGAAAGCTACGTCACCATATCGCCCATCCCTCCTCATTGTGAGTGAGATTTCGAATTTGGGAAAAAAAGGTGAGACATCAGTATTATGCACTAGCAAACACGAGGGCTATCCACAAAATACGTTACGTTTTGGAATTAAAAATAAATAAAGTATTGGAATTTTTTTATTATATACAGATGAAAGCCACACTTAAATACTACTTTTCTACATAGTTGCCACTTAAATTAAGGCACTTATCGTAGCGATGGACGAGCTTGGAAATTCCTTTGTCATAAAATTCGGTCGCCTGCGCCTTCAACGACGTGGTTGACTCACTTCACCCCAATGCAGTCTGTCATTTCAAGCCATGTCCAAGTCTTTCCTCTGTACTTCGTTTGAGGTTTCAAATTTGCGCCCAATATCTGCTGCATCTGCGGCCTGTCAGTGAGCAGCTTACCGTCACCCTCAGAGCATGCAGGCAGTGTCTGCAGCCCATCTAATGGACCCATGTCTCCACATGCCACACTACCTATGACTGGCTATAAGCTTCCACCTCACTGGGACCCCTCCCTCTTCTGCACCATCTCCGAGTACTACTGCTCTTCGCTGATTGGCACAAATGCTGCCCTTGTAACAACTCTACTAGTGGTATGCCAGCACCTCTGGAACCAAGTAGTGTGTACTCAACTCCAAATGATTGCTTTCATTTATTTCATTTAGGACAATGAATAAAGTTCATTTATTCTCACTACCTGGGACATTAATTGAGGTGGCTGCCTCAGCCATGACACAAGGGAAGTCAACAATAGATCAAACATGTTCTTTGATGTCCTGAATGACCACTTAGCCACAGTTTTTCCTTAAGTGCTAATGACGTGTTTATACATCCCATTCCTCTGGCCCTCTCACTGCTGGGGACGAGTTTAAGTGCAGTGAACCACAGATATCTGCATCCTCTAGACATGTAAACACAAAAAGCTGATTTTCCACACTGTTCTTCCAGTAGTGGCTGTGCGTTCTAGCTGCATAATTTGAGTTTGTATCTACGATTGCTATTGTGGTCACTTGTTACACATTTCTACTTTGCCTTGTATGTACCCATCTCGAATTAATTTCTTTTAATCTATGAGAGAAATGTCACATAGCAGTGGCTGCACAAATCGAGAGAGAATAGACATACTCACTATGAGTGGCAGTGAGTGTGAATTCTCTGATGGTAATAGCAGTGATGTGCCTTCTACGAGATCTCCAAATAGTGGGCTTCAACCTGCACATCAGCTGGTACAGCTAAACAGTTTGATGTTTCTATAAGATGTGCAGTCAGCAGTTACTTAGAATCTAAAGAGTCCAGAGCTGATAGAGAGCATCATGACTGATACAGGGATTAGTGATCACAAGGTCGTTGTAGCTAGGTTCAATACAGTTTCTTCCAAATCCATCAGAAACAAACGCAAAATAATTTTATTTAAAAAAGCGGATAAAGTGTCACTAGAAGCCTTCCTAAAAGACAATTTCCATTCCTTTCGAACTGACTATGCAAATGAAGACGAGATGTGGATCAAATTCAAAGATATAGTAGCAACAGCAATTGAGAGATTCATACCTCATAAATTGGTAAGAGATGGAACGGATCCCCCGAGGTACACAAAAAAGGTCCGAATGCTGTTGCAGAAGCAACGGAAAAAGCATGCGAAGTTCAGAAGAACGCGAAATCCCGAAGATGGGCTAAAATTTACAGACGCGCGAAATTTGGCACGGACTTCGATGCGAGATGCCTTCAATAGGTTCCACAATGAAACATTGTCTTGAAATTTGGTAGAAAATCCGAAGAAATTCTGGTCGTATGTAAAGTACACATGCGGCAATACGCAGTCAATACCTTCGCTGCGCAGTGCCGATGGTACTGTTACCGATGAGTGTGCCACTAAAGCGGAGTTATTGAACGCAGTTTTCCGAAATTCCTTCACCAGGGAAGACGAATGGAATATTCCAGAATTTGAAACACGAACAGCTGCTAGCACGAGTTTCTTAGAAGTAGATACCTTAGGGGTTGCGAAGCAAGTCAAATCGCTTGATACGGGCAAGTCTTCAGGTCCAGATTGTATACCGATTAGGTTCCTTTCAGATTACGCTGATACTATAGCTCCCTACTTAGCACTCATATACAACCGCTCGCTCACCGATAGATCTGTACCTACAGATTGGAAAATTGCGCAGGTCGCACCAGTGTTCAAGAAGGGTAGTAGGAGTAATCCATTTAACTACAGACCGATTATCATTGACGTCAGTTTGCAGTAGGATTTTGGAGCATATACTGTATTCAAACATTATGAATCACCTCGAAGGGAGCGATCTATTGACACGTAACCAGAATGGCTTCAGAAAACATCGTTCTTGTGCAACGCAGCTAGCTCTTTATTCGCACGAAGTAATGGTCGCTATCGACAGGGGATCTCAAGTTGATTCCGTATTTCTAGATTTCCGGAAGGCTTTTGACACCGTTCCTCACAAGCGACTTCTAATCAAGCTGCGGACGTATGGGGTATCGTCTCAGTTGTGCGACTGGATTCGTGATTTCCTTTCAGGAAGATCGCAGTTTGTAGTAATAGAAGGCAAATCATCGAGTAAAACTGAAGTGATATCAGGTGCTCCCCAGGGAAGCGTCCTGGGACCTCTGCTGTTCCTGATCTATATAAATGACCTGGGTGACAATCTGAGCAGTTCTCTTAGATTGTTCGCAGATGATGCTGTATTTTACCGTCTAGTAAGGTCATCCGAAGACCAGTATCAGTTGCAAAGCGATTTAGAAAAGATTGCTGTATGGTGTGTCAGGTGGCAGTTGACGCTAAATAACGAAAAGTGTGAGATGATCCACATGAGTTCCAAAAGAAATCCGTTGGAATTCGATTACTCGATAAATAGTACAATTCTCAAGGCTGTCAATTCAACTAAGTACCTGGGTGTTAAAATTACAAACAACTTCAGTTGGAAGGACCACATAGATAATATTGTGGGGAAGGCGAGTCAAAGGTTGCGTTTCATTAGCAGGACACTTAGAAGATGCAACAAGTCCACTAAAGAGACAGCTAAAGAGACAGCTTACACTACACTTCGTCCTCTGTTAGAATATTGCTGCGCGGTGTGGAATCCTTACCAGGTGGGATTGACGGAGGACATCGAAAGGGTGCAAAAAAGGGCAGCTCGTTTTGTATTATCACGTAATAGGGGAGAGAGTGTGGCAGATATGATACAAGAGTTGGGATGCAAGTCATTACAGCAAAGACATTTTTCGTCGCGGCGAGACCTTTTTACGAAATTTCAGTCACCAACTTTCTCTTCCGAATGCGAAAATATTTTGTTGAGCCCAACCTACATAGGTAGGAATGATCATCAAAATAAAATAAGAGAAATCAGAGCTCGAACAGAAAGGTTTAGGTGTTTGTTTTTCCCGCGTGCTGTTCGGGAGTGGAATAGTAGAGAGATAGTATGATTGTGGTTCGATGAACCCTCTGCCAAGCACTTAAATGTGAATTGCAGAGTAGTGATGTAGATGTAGATGTAGAAAGTGATAGCGAAACACTTCGGAACGGAGCATGCCTTTGATAACTGTGCTTCAGGACACAAATGTCAAGTGGTTAATAACTCAAGCATTTTGTAATTTTTTAAGATATTTTTGTCACGAGATCTGTTCCAATTCGTAGCAGATGAAAGGAATCGATTTTACGTACACACAAAGGCTGCTAATGTGGAAGGATACAGAATTTAAAGAGCTTTGTTATTTTGTTGCTACTTGTCTTCTAATGACTAAAGTTCAAAAGTTGAAAATTAATGATTACTGATCCAGAGATATAATTTAACATACTTTTTTTGAAAAATTATGTCCCAAGACTCTTTTACTTTTGAGAATAATTTACAACTTTGAATACTGGAGGCCACAATTTGTTAAAAATTAGAATATTGTCAATCACGTTTACTCAGTGTTTCACAGTTTATTTAATTTACATTAGAAGCACTGAACTGATGAAAGTCTCATGTTCCTTAAAGATTGATACTCTTTTAAATAATTTGTCCAATCCAAATGAAGTGGAGGGAGATGGACAAAAATATTCAAACACCAAAAACACACCACATGGCCACATGGCGCAGCAAAACTATTGTCACTGGAAACTGTTCCAGTTAACTCAGAATGGATAAATAAACATCCTGTACGGTTTTCAAGGGAATCTTTTACCATTCTTCCTGCAAAGTCTAGGTAACAATGACAGAGATGGATTGCAATTACTAAAGACAAGAACTCCACGCAAATGCATATTTTTATAGGATCACTGGACATAACTCAAACTTAGTACTTATCCATTTTATTACTTTCCGATTCCAAATAGGTATACTACTTCTGTACATATTTTGACCTTTTTGGGAATAAAAACATGCATAATGCACATCTAAAGCACTTTTACTTTAATTACGAATGTAACACATTATTTTCTGTTTAAATGCATATTTTAATAGTTCTAAGTAGACACCTCAGTTTTCTGATTTTCGTGATCCTCATTTTTGCTTCAGGAATGAGGACTGAAGAAAAAAAAAGGGTTGGGGCTGGGGATAAGAAACAAAGTTAAGATTCTGACAATAGGAAGAGCACTCATACACAAGGCTAAGGGAGGCTGCACCCCCTCCTCCCCCCCCCCCCCCTACCAGCTCTCAGAGAAAGGAGAATATAGAGTGGTTAGGTGTGTTTCTTCCACGAAAATTATTTAAAAGTCACTATAATGCAGGTGTTTAACAGGGCTCAAACTGAAACTTCTTACAGCTACTTAAAAGTCACCATTAGTCTCCCAAAATATTAGAAATACTCCACATACCTCCAGGTCTAGGCTCCGTCTCCTGTACAAACTATCATATGGGCGCCTTTGTACAATAGGATGACTTCCCCAGAATTTTACCAAAAGCCCTCTGCAGGGCACATATAATTTATTTATCCATAAATCCACAACCACCTTTGATTATTCATTAAACTGTCTTCGCAACATGTGTGTGAACCTCATTACTGGTAACTGTCTTTGTTATTCTGTTTGCATGTGGTAATGTGCTTCGAATATGCCTTCAATTAAAGGTTCAGGTGAATAAGAGGAGAGGATTTTATAAGATCAGATGGAGATGTATTCTGTGATTGCTGTAGTAAAGTGGTAAACTAGTCTTTTTCTGAAAACTTTCTATTGCACTAGGTATTTGTAAAACATTACAAAATTTAATTTAAACAATTAATTAAATAAGAAGTCCAGTTCTTTTTTAAAGCATCATATCCATATAACGAGAGGATCTTAATTTCAGATAAATGTACTGGAAAATTTCAAGTCATGCATTGCAAGGAGAACTTTTTTTACACACAAATGAATATTTGTGTTTTTACAAGCAAGCTATTGTATAAAATTCACAAGAACTTCTAACATATGGATATCTTTATATGAAACAACCGACCCAATGGGGTACTATGTTGCTAACCCAATTGTATGAAAATTAACTGAGGATGGGTCTGGACAACCCCATCTAACGTGCTGTAAAATCCTGCAATGAGCAAATAACTCCACTATTGCTCAAGTCTTTGGCGATAAAGTCTGTACGTTTTAATAAGATATTGTAAAGGGATAACATTTTAAATAATACTGAATTCTCATTTAAGTCTCTGCTTTTATGAACCATTTTCTGAGAAAATGTTTCTTAAATTTTACGTATTCTGTGACCAAATAATATAAATAGAAGCAGAGTTGTTATGCTGTTAATCGATGCTGCTCCCTACACACTGAAGGCTGGGAAAGCTATTAAAATGTTCTACTCAAATGTAAAAAACAATTTATGTCTTGCTCATGGGCTCCATCATGTTGCAGAAGCAATATGCTCTAATCATGACACTGTCAATAATTTGATATCTTCTGCTAAAAAGATGTGTAAAATATGGGGATGTACTATTTCAATGGTCACAAAGCCGTAAAAATAAATTAATCACTTTAAAGTGATATTTTGTTCTACACCTGTGTCTTCAACAGCCCCTGCACATGTAGCACCTTACAAAAAGAGTCTACCTGAGTAGTTATTACCCCCTCAGTCCATCCTTACTAGACGAGGTACTTGGTTGGATGCTGTGATGTTTTACTCTGACTATTTTGATGCCATTAAATTGGTATATAATAAAATTGATAGAGTGTTAATTCCAATGACGTTAATACTTTAATGTTTGATTCTAAAGTAAATATTTCTCACATTTTAGGTAGCAACCGGTTTCCTTGCAGGTGATGCCATATGTATCAGAGATGTACAAGCAGCATTTGAATGCAAAAAAATGAGCAGCAAACTTCTCTAAATTGCCTTTACAGTAACAAAATTAGGAGCCATGTCTCTATCATGCCACTGGTAGACCAACATCAGCTGTTGAGGAATTCCAGAGATTTCTCAGTCATGTGCAAGAGAACATGAGAGTACATGCACAGAAGAAACTGGACAATGTCAAACAGGGACCCAGACAACAGATTCTTTTGTTCAGCGAAGTAAATATATTGTAGCGAAAGTGTGAATGAAGAACTTGACTTGCCACTGTAACAAATATGTTCACTCAAATTTGTGCCTGTAACTTTTTACAGTGTAGGGAGATCATCTACCTACAAAAATACGTTGACTGATAAGCTGAAAGGTTGTTAGTTATCAACGGTGCAAAAAGGAAGTGAATTAATAAACTGGGAACAAAATGATAATGCAATATTTTAATGTATTTTGCATTTGACCATGCATGTATTTTAGTTTTACAGTGCATGATTGCATGAATATTTGGGGATTTTATAGTTCATGGAATGCTTGTCTTTAACAATAACACACCTTTCTCCTCAAAGCAGATCACAAAGACTCAATAATACTGAGATCTGGTGACTGTGGTGGCCGGGGGAGATGAAAAATTTATCCTCACGCTCACAAAACTAATCCTGGATGATCTGAGCTGTGTGTCATCTTAAAAGAAAGCATTGCCACTGGTGAACAAATATTGCATTGTAGGATGGACCTGATCAGTTAAAATGGTAACATAATCCTTGACACTAACGCAGTCTTGCAGAGTAGCCATGGAACCAATTCAATACCAAGATACGGCTGTCCACATCATCATCGAACCTCAGCCATGTTTCACCCTTGGGATGTAAACATGGTCAGAAATTGGACACAGAGTGAAACAAGACTCTTCCATTGTCCCACAGTCCAAGTTTCATGGCTTTAGCAACACATTTTACAGGCAATTGCATCACTGATGGAGGGTTCTCAAAATTCCAGCTCGCCCTGCGATTCCCAACTTACGGAGCTCTCTTTGTGTTGTTCTGGTGGTGATAGGTCTGCAGCGATTTTTACAGTTCTCGCCCTTTCACCTTTTCATCACAATCCTCTTCAACGTCATATCACTAACACGTGCTTTCATAAATATTGTGACTTAGTGGATGAAGTTTCTCTGCTTTCTCAGTATGCAGAATAAATCTTCGATGCAGTGCCTCTTGAAACACCAAACACTTCTGCTATATTGGTTATGAAAATATCCACCATGTGAGCACCAGCAAGTTGTCCATGTTAGATTTCACTTAACTCCGATACAATGCACTCACAACTAAACAGAACACTTTTCTGAATACAGCTGATACTTGCAACATACTGTGGACATTGCACAGGAGCTGGTCGCATTCAAATGTAACTGCACACCCTGCAGGCTTGGTTGGCAACTGCTTTTATGTTCAAGCATGCATTTCCTCAGTGCTCCTATTTTCTGTCCAACCCCTGTAGATTCTGAATAACGACAAGGCTGGGTACATTTTGGATTTTGTTATATACAGTGCACTGTTGCAACAACTGAAATTGTGCTACTGCTCCACAATTTTGCAAAAAGTTGTGACTGAGTTGCAACATTTACGGGACCATATTTGGAACAAGGACACACATTGTATGCCGGCAATATATACTGCAGGTCAGATCTGTTTCTCTGGCCTCACATCCAATTAAAAACAGCATATGACACTTTACATAATAATAGGAGCAACAGGTTAACTGAAACAAGAAGAAATGAGTTTATGTTAACTGACGAGATGCTTGCTATCACGTGGTGCAATAAGAGAAATGTGGATGCTGACCACGCATATATCAACACAAATTATTGAAACAGAGATGACTGACAGAACTATTGGCAAAAAGTCAAGAAATCCCTATGAATTTTAGATTACTGTAATAGCTGGGGTGATCAGTGCATATGACTGTGAAACAGTAAAAAAATATATTCTTCTCATTCCGTATTGTGCATTTTAAATGCTCATGCTCTCCACAGGTAGGTTACAGAACAAAAGATGGCACCTGCTGAGCTTGAAAAAGTTGAAAAATATGCAACAGAATGGAAAGCAGCTGGGAGAGGAAGGAGCACTGATGATGAGAATCCTCTACAATTTACAGGGAGGCAATTACCAGATGTTACTATGAGTGAACACCTAAAGTAAAGTGCACTAATGCACAGATGCATAGAACAGGAAGCATACTCTGAAACCAGATACCAACGCAAACCTTCCAACGTACAATTGTGTGCTTTAACTGATTTCAAGACTTATCACACAAGCATTACTAAATAATTGGGAACTAAAAATGATACTTGAAAGTACCCGACACTTCTGATTAAATTATTAAAAATAAAAGAACAAGAAAGGAAAAAAAATATTTAAAAAAGGAATATAAAACGCTATTTTTAAGTTTGCCAGTGCTGGTCCAAAGCCCAGTTTAAAAAGAAGGATGGAGAATAGATACAATGTGTGTAAAAAGTAAGTAGATGAATTAGTTCACAGGCATATGAACAGACTGGGTGTTTCAGATGGTACAATATCAATTCTCATGTGATGTAAACATACGGGGTTCATTCTGCCAGTTAAACAGAAACTATGATGAAATTCCAACATGATGGTAACAATTATATTTGCATACTCTGATTGATTATTCATGAAAGTTGCATAAGGATGAAAATAAGGATTGAAAATACATATTTTAAAAATTAATCAAACAATTAAGTATTCCCACTTTGGAGTCTCCCCAAATGAAGAAGTATGCTGGAAAAAATAAACTTGCTGTTTCAGATGATGATGATGATGATGATGGGTATCTTTTTTACATGATGTAATTATGCAGACTACATAGTACAATAACAAAAATTATGCATATTTATATTCTTCAGATATGCTGAAATTATTCCCATATAAAATCGACAATTATATTTGGTATTGTGATTTTTGGTCATGAATCGTGTCTTGAAACACAAAAATGGTTTGAAAATATATACTACATGTTGCAAAAAGTATTCAAACATGAATTCAAGTTTGAAGTGTCTTTCCACGTGAAGTGGTATGTCAGCAAGAGACATACCTGATTCTCGCTTTGCAGCAATATTCACTGTTTGTTTTGTTTTGTTTTGCTTTGCTTTGCTTTGCTTTAGGGTACAGGAAACAACTGGAGTCATATTTGCCCAAGTCAAAACTATAGAACATGAAGACAGAGAGGAGTTAAAAAACGACTATATGTCAGTCCTAATTGACATAATAGAAGACAGCTAAAAACAGACATGTGGAAAAAAATCTAAAAAAAAACAACATACTGAAACAGAGGTCCAGAACTAAAAATTAAATGGCCTTCACCATACTGCTTTGTTGGATAAAAAGTAAAACTTGGTCGATAGCCTGCTTGTCATTTGCTAAAATGGCTGAGAACCCAGACAGAAAACTCAAGCGGGAACGTAAATGGTTAAAATATGCGCAGTCCGACAGGAAGTGGCGGACAGTTAATACTTGGGCACAATGTGTACAAAGTGATGGGGTAGCACCACTTATCAAATGACGATTGTTAAAAAGGCACTGCACAATACGCACCCTACTTAAAATGGCCTCCTCCCAGCAGAAGGGGCCGAGAGGAGGTTGTCCAAGTTACTGGGAGAGGCTTAATAAGGCGGAGCTTATTCACGTGAAGTGAGGACCATTGGTGATGCCAAAGGGACACCACCTCCTGACAGACGGCAACACAGAGCTCATCAGAGGGAATACAGGAACTTGGGGGCTGAAGACGAGGACTGCAGCCTTGACAGCAGCGTCAGCAGCCCCATTTCCTGGCAGACTGACATGACCGGGAACCCACAGAAACATCACACTAGCTCCACCAAGAGTGAGCAAGTGACAGTTTTCCTGTACCTGCTGCACTAAGGGATGGGCAGTGTACAGCACACAGAGACTTTGGAGGGCACTGAGTGAGTCTGAGCAGAGGACACAATTGGGAAGGCTGTGCCGCCGGATGTACTCCGTGGCCTGATAAAAGGCGAAGAGCACAACTGTAAATACTGAGCAGTGTGCCGGAAGCCAATATTGAAAGACATGGGTGCCAACGATGAAGACATACCCCATCCCACAGTCAGTCTCAGAGTCAAAAGTGTATACAAAGGTACTATCATGAAGTTCCATCTGAAGGTCATGAAACTGAAGGCGATAGACCAAGGCTGGAGTAGTGTCCTGAGGAAGCAAATGAAGGCCAAGGTTGACATGGGCCACTTCATGAAGCCAAGGTGCTGAAGAGTTCACACCCACCAGGAAAGTTGCAGGTAGTGTGAAGTTAAGCTGCCATAGCAAGTGTTGAAAGCAGACTGCAGGAGGTAACAGACAAGAGGGACGTGCCCCATACTAGCGATCAAAGGAATCATCAAAGAAAGAGGCATAGGATTGGTAGCCACTCATGGCAGACAAATGCCATGCACACCTGCTGAGAAGAATGTCACGGCAGTAGGGCAGTGGTAGTTCAGCAGCATCAGCATACAGACACTCAACTGGGCTAGTGTAAAAGGCACCCGTGGCCTAACGGATGTCACAATGGCGGATAGTGGTGAGACGGCGTAAGATGGATGGACATGCAGACACATAAACAAAGCACCCATAGACGAGTTTTGAAAAGACAAGGTATTGGTACAAATGGAGGAAGGTGGTTCGATCAGAATCCCAGGAAGTACCACTGAGGACACGTAGGACATTGAGGAACCACGTACAGCGGACTGCCAGATCAGACACATGGGAGGACCAAGAGTTTCTTATTGAGCATCAGCTCCAGGAATTTCGTAGCTTCGATGAAAGGAAGGGCAACAGGCCCAAGATATAAAGATGGTGGGAGAAAACAATTGCATCACAGGAAATTGATACAGATGGTTTTGTCAGTGGAAAAGTGAAAGCCATTGTTGATGCTCCAGGAGTAAAGATGATCAAGACATCACTAAAAACGCTGCTCAGCAAGACAGGTCTATGGAGAACTGCAATAGATGGAAAAATTGTCAGCAAAAAGGAAGACAGAGATGCCCAGCGGGAGACTGTTTATTATAGGGTTAATGGCGATTGCAAAGAGGATGATGCTCAGGATGGAACCCTGAGACACACCGTTTTAAAAATGGCTGAAGGAAACAGGGCTGGCAGCAACAGAAGCCCCACGTATAAAGAGTACGGCAGATACCAGTTCTCCAGCAGGTCTCCAAATTGAGAAAAATGACCACAGTCTGGAACTTCTGCAGAAAACCATTCATGACATGGGTGTACAAAGTAACGATATGGTCAACTGCAGAACACCACGCTCGAAACCCACACTGTGCATTCGTCAGTAAATTGCGTGACTCGAGCCACCATACCAGCTGGGCATGAATCGTATGTTACATCAACTTGCAAATGGTAAGAGAGATCGGCAATAGCTAGAAGGAAGGTTTCTGTCCTTACCGGGCTTAGGTATGGGTAAGACAGTGGCTTCACGCCAGCATGCAGATCTGCTTACAGCAACATTTGCTTTCAATGGAAAGCAAATTAACCAGTTTATATTCATCCTGTGTTTCGTAATGAGAGCACTTAGTGATTTCCAACAAACTTTAAGCATAATTTTAAACCTTCCCTAACCTTTTTCTCACTTACACGCTTACAGGCAAATATTTCACAAATTAACTCATTTGCAGAGTAATCAGGTGATTGAAGCTGCTGTATATGTGGGAGTTCGGTTCTTTGAAGAATGGGGAGTTTACTGAGGGTTTCAGTAACAGTCTGAGTACCCCATCAGCAATAGTACAATTTGTCTATTATGCACTGGAAAAAAGAAAAATTACACGAAAAGTCTCAAGCAGCAGAATCATTCCTGGACCTTGCCAAAGCTTTCAACAGACACCATCATTATGCAATCTTATCAGAAACTGTGACGAGTAGAATCACTGGAAATCTCATGCAATTACTAGAAACAAATGTAATTGACGGACAACAACTGAAAGACATTATAGATAATAACTGAGAAGTACTAGTGACAAGGTGGTCACGAACAAGAAGTATACATTTTAGTGACCCTCAGGGCTCTATTTTAGATTCATCCCTGTTCATATGTTGTGTAAATTATTTTCCAAATTCTGTGGGTAATTAGCATCTGATCACTATCTGTGCTCATGAAACATCTCGTGTCTGTTATGCAGACAGTCTAGCCTTATTGAGGAAATTCACAACTTTACTGAAAAGGCAAGAGCTCTCTTTGAAAGAGACACTGCACAAGTTAGCATAGAGAATAAAGATTATACAGGGTGTAAATGGTATAAGGCGCCAAAATTATACAGATGGCACATCTCGCAATGCTTGACAAAAGAGTCTAGTAACATGTTTGCGTATTTCCTACGGTTGTTGCAGGGGGAAAAAAGTTCATTTCAGGATGATGGTTTTGGAAAAGTAGATACTTGGCCGTGCACGCAAGTAAGCAATCGGTTCCTGTTATTGCCCGCTGCACGTATTAACATCGCGAGAATAAATTGTAAACACATAGGCAACTGCGGCATGAGTGGCTGCGTCATTGTAATACACCGAGCGACGACAGTAGGCGAGTAGCCTGTGCAGATGTTATTGTAACTCTGTTAACTGTTTAAGATGGAAAGGAGATTTACTATAGCTGAACTATGCAATATGCATTTAATTTATGACGAGGCAAAAGGTGTTGTGAGGGCAGCTGTACGAATTTATCTAGAACGCTTCCCACAACGACGAATTCCTGCATGAAAGACACTTGCTGCTGTGCACCAAAGGTTTGTGTCATTGTAATTCTCTACTTGTATGCGATTATTATGAATTTACATCTTAATAAAGTACAGTAGTTATCTGCACCTTTGTAAATTTTTGTCCATATGCAAAACGTATCTTCTGTTCTAATATGCTTCCCGTTTTTGTTACATCATGACAGAATACAACTGATAAGTACGTATTTAATTTCCTTATATTGAGAGATACTGGCTCTTTACTGCCCTGTGCAGAAGGCAGAGGCCTCTTAACACACCAACCGTATATTGGAAGCTGAGGAAAGAATTCTGGACCACACCCAGGAGGATCCTTCTCAGAGTACTAGAAGCATCGCCCGCCATGTGGGTATACTGCACACTGTCGTTCATCGCACTTTGCAAGATAAGCGTCTGCGGCCATAACACATTCAACACGTACCAGCATTGGAAGAACAACATTACCCTCCACGACGTGAATTCTCAGAGTGGTTTTTGTTACACAATGCACAGCATGACTTAGTCAACAGAATACTCGCCACACATGAAGCGTGTTTCATTTGCGATGGAATAACTAATTTCCATAACATGCACACGTGGAATGTACACAATCCTCACCACGTAGTGGCAACACATTTTAAGCGACAATTTTCCGTAAATGTGTGGGCGGGTATGCTCGATAATTACATAATTGGGCCCTATGTTTTACCTGCATGTTTGACTGGTAACTATTACCAAACGTTTATAGAGGAAACAATGTTACCAATGTTATTAGAAGACATTCCATTAGGTATACGTCATAACATGTGGTTTCTCCACGATGGTGCTCCACCCCAGATTGGTCACAGAGTACGCAGATTTTTGGATAGTCGATTTCCAGGGGGATGGATTGTGCGTTCGGGTCCACGTCGATGGCCAGCACGCAGCCCTGATTTAAATCCACTGGATTTTTTACTTTTGGGACCATATGAAGGAACTTGTTTATGCTAAGCCAGTAAATAATGTGGACGAATTGATGCAGAAGATTTTAGATGCTGCCAGTACCATAAAGGCCTATGTGCATGTGTGTGAACGAGTGTGATGAAACTGGGTTCGCCATAATGAAGCATGTGTAGAAGCGAATAGTGGTGATTTCGAACATTTATTGTAGTATTGGTGTAAGAGGAAACGAAGTAATGGGTTTTCTTTTCGTTACAGTGTTGTACAGAAGGAAAATAAAGTGAATTTAGTATTCGTTATGGCATTGCCGTAAAAAGGTGAAACAGTTGATTGTAATTAATGCACAACTATCTAGTAGGAGATTAATTGAATTTGTACTAATATAAATACATTGTGTTTGATACTGGCTTGTCATTACTACTAGACCTTCGTATCAACTTGTTGAGAAACAGACTAGTTGCATTCAATTCATGTAAAGCGAATTACACATTCTTGACAACCCAAAAACCGTTTACATTTCTTTTTTCGGTACCAACTGATTATCAGACCATGTCGTCGCACAAGTCTAATGATTTAAATCCTCTGGTCGGCTCGTTGCCTTTCTCTGGCCGCCCCGTCATTGTAGGCAATAAGCTTGGAACGCTGTGTACTGTCGGTTGACTACGTAAACAGAAATGCGTATACTACCTATCCTACGAACATTAGGTTTTAATAACACAAAAATAAAGTACATGATAGAATACAATGCCATTAGACTTTTTTTTGTCAAGCACACCGAGATGTACCATCTGTATAATTTTGGCGCCTTATACTATTTACACCCTGTATATTTTATTTACTTAAATTTAAGTGATCCAGAAAGACAAAACACTGCGAATGATGAAATTCTGTCAGAAACCTGATCAGGATGTAAACTGTTGGGTTTGTACATACATTACCAACTTCTAGGGAAGCAGCAAGTTGACAATGTCTGCAAAATTAAAAAATGTAGCATCCAGTCTATATGTACTATCATTATACCTTAACTCTTTGTAGTCTTGTGGAATAGTACTTTTGGATGGGGTCTACCAAAATAACACAAGAAGAGTCTTCAGGCTCGTAGTGAATGTGAAGCAGAACTTTTAAATGATGCTATGGTGTTGAAGATAGATACTTTTAAAAAGTCAGTTAAACAGTGGCCAATTCATAAATAATAGTATATCTTGGGTATAACATGAATGATAGTGTAAGCAACACTCTGCCCTAAAAATAAGTATAGCAATAAATTGGATATGAACCAAACTACACTATGGAATGAATTATTGTCCTACTGCTTTAATTATTTAACTGTAGAACATTGTAAAAAACTTCTCCGAGTCCACAAGTAATGCTGTAAATTGTACTTTGTTGACATTGTACTCGCATGTAAAACTGAATGTTAAGAGCAGAAATATAAATTTCAAAAATCGGATAATATTTTGACGGCCCTTTTCTGCTGTTGGAAAATTGTGTCCATGTATAAAGCTTCAGATCCTCAAAAAATAATTCCACAGCTAAGAAGTGAGAGTACGTAGTAATAGTTCATCAGAGACAAGTGTTCACCAGGAGTTCCCCAGGGAAGTGTGGCAGGGCCCCTCTTGTTCTCTACCTATGTAAACGATCTAACAGATAGAGTAAGCAGCAATCTGCAACTGCTTGGCGATGATGCTGTAATGTACAAGATAGTGTCATCAATGAGTATGTGTAGTAGCATACAGGTTGATTTTGACATTCTTTATGTTTGGTTTGATGAATGGCAGCTAGCTCTAAATATAGAAAACTTGAAGCTAATACTGATGAGTAGGAGAAAACAAATCTGCAATGTTCAAATAGAGTACTAGTGATGTGCTGCTTTATACAGTCACATTGACTAAATATCTAGGCATAATGTTCAAAAGTGATATGAAACGGAATGGGCACTTAAGGTCAGTTGTGTGGAAGGCAAATGGTTGATATCTGTTTATTGGGAGAATTCTTGGAAAGGGTAGCTCATCTACTAAGGAGACCACATATAGAACACTTGTGTGAATAAGTCTTGGGTACTGCTTGAATGTTTGGGATCCCAGGTAGGCTGAGTTAAAGGAAGACTTCAAAGTAATTCGGAGGCATTCTACTAAATTTATTACCGGTAATTTCAATGAACACACAAATATTACTGAAATTCTCTGAATTCAAATGGGAATCGCTGCAAGGAAGACAATATTCTTTTTGTGTAACACTATTGAGAACAGTTAGAGATTCAGTGTTTGCTATTCTGACTGCAGAATGACTCTATTGTTGCAATCCAGTGTCTCATGTCAAGAGTGTGAGGCACAGAGGCATAGAGACAAAACTTTTTACTTCCCTCCATTTGTGACTGGAAGACAAAAAGGAATGACTAGCAATGATACACGAACTAATTGGCAGCTTGCAAATTATGTATGTAGATATAGCGTTACCGGATTCCAGCTTATATACACTCATGATAGGACCTTAAGGACATTAAATAGTGATTCTGTTCTCTTTGCCAGTATCTTCATGTGTTCATTCCAGGTCAACGGACAATCAATATTTGATCCCAAAAACTTTGTGTTTGCAGCATAGTAAACTCATTTATTATTTATGTTTAAAGTGAAAACATAATTATATTATGAAAAGGATAGTGGCTGCTCACCATACAGCAGAGATGATGGGTCACAGATAGGCTCAACAAAAACCTGTCACAAAATAAGCTTTTGGCCAATAAGGCCTTTGTCATAAAAAGACAATGGAAACACACACAAATGCATCTCACACACACATGACCATAGTCTCTGGTAGATGAATCCAGACTATGAACAGCAGTGCATGATGGGAGAGGCAACCGGGTTGGAGTGAGGAAGAGGCTAGGGCAGGGAGGGGGAGGGATAACAGGGTAGGGGCGGGGGATGATGAACTGCTGCAAGTGGGCTCATGATGCAGGGATGAGGTGGAGAGAGGGAAGGGCAGCTAAGCGCAGTCGGAAGGTTACATGGAGGGCATGGTAGAGGGGGGTGGGGGGGGGGGGGGAGAAGTAAAAAGATTGGGTGCATTGGTGGAATCAAGGGCTGTGTAGTGCTGGAATGGGAACAGGGAAGTTAATTAGTTAGTTATATTACTTGTTCCATGTATCATGAACACGATTCTTTCGTAATGATGTGGAACGTGTCAAAGTACACAAGATTCATTTATCCCAAATAATCATTGTTAGTCTTATATACGGTACAATTGTTAATGCTTACTGTATTTCTTTGGCCTATGTCTAAAAATTCATCTATGGAGTAGAAGGAGTTGTCATTCAGGAATTCCCTCGACTTACTTTTGAATGCCGATTGGTTGTCTGTCAGACTTTTGATATTGTTTGGCAATTGACCAAAAATCTTTGTGGCAGTATAATTCACCCCCTTTTGTGCCAATGTCAAATTCAATGAACGGTAGTGAAGGTCACCCTGTCTCCTAGTATTGTAGCTGTGGACTGTGCAATTAATTCTGAAGTGATCTGGGTTACTAATAACAAATTTCATTAGGCTGTATATATATTGTGAAGCTACTGGCAATATCCCTAATTCTTTAAATAATTGTCTACAAGATGATCTTGGATGAGCCCCAGACATTATTCTGATAACACGTTTTTGTGCAATAAATACCTTCTTTCTTAGTGATGAATTGCCCCAAAAGATGATTCCGTAAGAAAGCAACGAATGAAAATATGCATGGTAAGCTAACTTACTGATGTGCTTGTCTCCAAAATTTGCAATGACACTAATAGCATAGGTAGCTGAGCTCAATCGTTTCAGTAGATTGTCAATGTGTGTCTTCCAGTTTAAATTCTGATCAATACAAACACCCAGAAATTTTGAACAATCTGCTTTAGCTAAAGATTTTCCCCCACACTATATATTTATTTCCGGTGTTATTATTGATACATCCCCAGTCTGAATAATCTGCTGCCCTTTGTGTACTATGTGGGTTTACTGTTTCAACCTTCTGCATTCTACCAGTTAAATATGAAGTGAACCATCTGTGTACTGAACCATTCATTCCATAGTACTTCAGCTTATCTAAGAGGATTTCATGATCCACACAATCAAAAGCCTTAGAGAGATCACAGAAAATCCCAATTGGTGATGTTCTACTATACAGAGCATTTAAAATTTGATCAGTGAAAGCGTGTATAGCCCTATCTGTTGAAACACCTTTCTGAAAACCGAACTGACATTTTGTTAAAACGTTATTCCCACTAATGTGTAAAGTTACTCTTGAGTACATTACTTTTTCAAACACTTTTGAGAAGGATGTCAGAAGTGAAATAGGACGATAATTGTTGACGTCTGTCTTGTCACCTTTTTTATACAAGGGTTTAACTATGGCATATTTCAATCTGTCAGGAAATATTCCCTGATTCAATGAGCTATTACATATGTGGCTAAGAACTCTACTTATCAGGTGTGGACAAGATTTTAGTATTCTATTGGAGATACCATCAGTTCCATGTGAGTTTTTATTCTTAAGTGAATTTATTATTTTCTTAATTTCAGACGGTGAGGTGGGTAGGATTTCAATTTCATTTGTTTGCACCGGGAATGCCTCTTTCATATAGAGTTCTGCCCTATCTGGTGAGCAGCTGGTGCCTATATTTTCCACTACAATTATAAAATGATTATTAAAAATATTTTCAACCTGTGATTTTTCATTTATAAGCTTTTCATTGTGCTTAACAGTAATACTGTTGTCCTGTGACCTTGGTTGCCCTGTTTCCCTTTTAACTATATTCCATATTGTTTTAACTTTGTCATCAGAGGTGCTAATCTCAGACTTGATACACATACTTCTGGATTTTTTAATAACTTTCCTTAATATATTACAATATTTCTTATAATGGTTGAGCTTTTCTTCATCTCGACTTATTCTAGTGTCTTGGTATAGTTCCCATTTCCGGCTACAAGAAATTTTAATCCCTTTAGTCAGCCATGGTTTTTTATCAAGTTTATTTAAATTATGATTCACTAATTTCTTAGGAAAACTTTTTTCAAATATGCCCACAAGTTTATCATGGAATAAGTTAAATTTAACATTTGCATCAGGTTCCCGATAAACATCCTCCCAGTCTCCCCTTTTCAAGCTTTCCCTAAATTGTTGAATTGTTATATGGTTAATTGGGTGTATTCTACATCTACATCTACATGACTACTCTGCAATTCACTTTTAAGTGCTTGGCAGAGGGTTCATCGAACCACAATCATACTATCTCTCTACTATTCCACTCCCGAACAGCGAGCGGGAAAAACGAACACCTAAACCTTTCTGTTCGAGCTCCGATTTCTCTTATTTTATTTTGATGATCATTCCTACCTATGTAGGTTGGGCTCAACAAAATATTTTCGCATTCGGAAGAGAAAGTTGGTGACTGAAATTTCGTAAAAAGGTCTCGCCACGACGAAAAACGTCTATGCTGTAATGACTTCCATCCCAACTCGTGTATCATATCTGCCACACTCTCTCCCCTATTACGCGATAATACAAAACGAGCTGCCCTTTTTTGCACCCTTTCGATGTCCTCCGTCAATCCCACCTGGTAAGGATCCCACACCGCGCAGCAATATTCTAACAGAGGACGAACGAGTGTAGTGTAAGCTGTCTCTTTAGTGGACTTGTTGCATCTTCTAAGTGTCCTGCCAATGAAACGCAACCTTTGGCTCGCCTTCCCGACAATATTATCTATGTGGTCCTTCCAACTGAAGTTGTTCGTAATTTTAACACCCAGATACTTAGTTGAATTGACAGCCTTGAGAATTGTACTATTTATCGAGTAATCGAATTCCAATGGATTTCTTTTGGAACTCATGTGGATCATTTCACACTTTTCGTTATTTAGCGTCAACTGCCACCTGACACACCATACAGCAATCTTTTCTAAATCGCTTTGCAGCTGATACTGGTCTTTGGATGACATTACTAGACGGTAAATTACAGCATCATCTGCGAACAGTCTAAGAGCACTGCTCAGATTGTCACCCAGGTCATTTATATAGATCAGGAACAGTAGAGGTCCCAGGACGCTTCCCTGGGGAACACCTGATATCACTTCAGTTTTACTCGATGATTTGCCGTCTATTACTACGAACTGCGACCTTCCTGACAAGAAATCACGAATCCAGTCGCACAACTGAGACGATACCCCATAGCTCCACAGCTTGATTAGAAGTCGCTTGTGAGGAACGGTGTCAAAAGCTTTCCAGAAATCTAGAAATACGGAATCAACTTGAGATCCCCTGTCGATAGCGGCCATTACTTCGTGCGAATATTTTTTTTTTTTTTTTTTTTTTTTTCACATTACTGTATGGAACAAAGTCATCAATTGAAAGTAGCTGTGCATCGTGATCAGAAAGCCCGTTCTTAATAGGATAGGTGCTTACTTCTTTTAATTTATCTTGGTCTATGAAAATGTTATCTATCAGGGTGCTACTGTCTTGTACAATACGAGTAGGAAAATCAATGACTCGTGTCAGATTGTAAGTGCAAAGTAATAGTTCAAGGTCGTTCTTCTTGCTCGAGTGTTTAAGAAAATCTACGTTAAAATCTCCACAAATGATAATGTGTTTTCCCTTTTCTGACAGATAACGCAGCAAGAGATCTAGGTTTTTAAGAAACATTTGAAAATTTCCAAGTGGGGACCTATACACAGTCACAATTATGAATTTACCACTGTCCAATTTAAGCTCACAAGCACATACTTCAATGTGCTGTTCTACACAGAATTTTGCGGTTTCTATGTTTTTAAAACTATGTTCCCCCTTAACATAAATGGCAGCTCCTCCTTTCTCCATATTGTCTCTACAAAAATAAGTTGCTAGTTTGTACCCATTAATATTTACATTTCCCATTTGTGTAGTTATATGATGTTCAGACAGGCACAGTACATCAACTTCTGTTGTATTTTTAATATTCTCAAAATAAATTATTAGTTTGTCTATTTTGTTCCTTAATCCCCTGATATTTTGGTGAAATATATTAACACAACTGTTTCCTCTACCTTTATTCGAACCATTTATTTTTTTACCTTTAAGAGCTGCCTGTCTGGACATTTTGTTCAACCTAAAAAAGGTGCCCCTATGCCCTTTCGGGTCACAGGGGTTTTGCCTTGAGTGCTAGTGGCCCCCTTTAGACGACCTACAATTAAATCAGCTTATCTATCCTTCCCTAGACTATTTAGGTGCAGGCCATGTCGAGTGTATCCCCATCTCCCAATGCTACCAACAGGCACTGTATAAATGTGTGTTTTTGCACCGTCCAGCAGCTGCTCGCTCAACTCTCTGTTAACTCGCCACACAGAAGGGTTAACCGAGGGCTCATCGTAACGCTGCAATACCTCAACAAAACCCACATTCGTACATCCTGTTGCAGCTCCTATTTTATCCAGGTCACTCTTAATATAATAATTCCTATCCTTAGCCAGGCTGTTTCCTGCCCCACCTATTACTATCACCTCATCATTCTTGTCAAAGTCCCTACAGAGAGGTCCTATGTCTTCTATCACCTGGCTAAGCCTAGCACTTGGCTTAAACAAACTCGTGACCTGGTAATCTGCTCCTAATTTCTCCTGCACTAGTTGGTCTACACCCCTCCCATGACTGCTACCTAGCAGCAAGACTTTTCTTCTCCTATTACTAGATTTTCCCGACCTAATGCTGTTACCAATTTTAGTAGTCTGCTGCACCCTACTTTCAACTACTCCTGTTTTTGGCTCCTCCCTTCCTACTTCAGGTAACAAGGAGAATTTATTCATAACTGGAACTTCGACAACATCTACATGGCTGGTCCCTTTTTGCGATTTCCTTCTTACCAATTCCCATTTCCCGCAGTCTTTTTCCCCCTTTAACTTAGCTAAAGGGGGCTAGATGTGTAAGGACAATGACTAACAAGGGTTGAAGGCAGAAGGGTTATGGGAATGTAGGATATGTTGCAAGGAGATTTCACGCCTACACAATTCAGAAAAGCTGGTACTGGTGGGAAGGATCCAAATGGCATAGGCTGTGAAGCAGTCACTGAAATGAAGAATGTGGTGTTGGGTGGCATGTTCAGAAACAGGATGGTCCAGTTGTTTCTTGGCCAAAGTTTGCTAGTGGCCATTTGTAGATCACATGACTTGTTTCACAGGTAGCCCTGCCTTCGAGGGACAGATGTTTGTGACCGGACTGGGGCAGGTGATGGTGGGAGGACATGTGGGACTGGTCTTGCATCTAGGTCTATTATAGTGATATGAGCTATGAGGCAAGGGATTGCGAGCAGGGGTTGTGTGGGGATGGAAAAGGATATTGCGTAGGTTCAGTGGGTGCCAGAATACCACTGTGGGAGAGGCGGGGAGGATAGTGGGTAGGACATTTCTCATTTCAGGGCACTGAGGGAGGTAGTCAACCACCTTTCTTTAGGAAGGAACTATTAGTTCTAAAGGCTAAGAAGGGTCTAATTTTTATTTGTATCTGTGTCTATAAGCAGTACTGCACACTTCATCTCCTGAAGTTAAGTACTACCATCTCCTATGAGGAATATCTATACTGTTATTTCTTGTGTTTGCTTATTATCTCACTGAAAATTTACATTATCTGTAGTGTAGACTCTCCCTACATCTATTTCTAGTGATATTAATCTAATACACAAAGTGTGGTGTCTAACTTGCACTTTAAATATCTTTTGGCTTTCCTAGACAATCTGTACTGTTTTCACATAGGTTAACTTGTCCTCAAAAGTAAAATAAAGGTTTTTTTAGAAACAGATTAGCTTTTCCCTGTCAGTTGATTCCTTCAGCAGGGCGTACAACGATTTGGTTTCTCCATCAATATTCCAGAGACAAAGGTGATGGCGTAGACAACTCCTGTCTCCTCTGTTCCTGACTTCAGCATATCCATTTATGATACACCCTTGGAACAAGTGAACCATTTCCTCTAGCTGGGAAGCACACTGTCATCTAACTGCTCATCTGGAAAAGATGTGGAGAATAGATTACGTGCTGCCCATGTAGCATTTGGACGTCTTACAAAGCGTGTCTTCCTGAATAAAGACCTAACACTGTACACCAAACTAATGGTGTACAAAGCTGTAGTCATTTCCACCCTGCTATATGGTTGTGAAACCTGGACGTTATATCGCTGCGATCTGAAGAAACTAGAACGCTTCAACCAACAGAAGCTAAGATATATCATTAACCTGAAATGGGATGACTTCGTATCCAACACGGCTGTTCTAGAGAAAGCAAAAATGCATAGCATGTAAGCTCTTATCATTGGGCATCAACTCAGATGAGTCGGACATGTCCAGTAGATGAAAAATGACAGACTTCCACGCCAAATGCTGTTGAGCGAAGTGAGCACATGTAAAAGGCCACGAGGTGCCCCTCTCAAACGTTATAAGGATCAGCAGAAGAAAAATATGAAAAACTTTAACATCGATCCGAGTAACTGGTCCACAATAGCAGAAGACCGAAGTCGCTGGCGTTGTTACCTCAAATGCTCTTAAAAACTTTGAGCTGGAACGTCAAAGAATGGAGAATGACAAACGCCAGAGACGTAAACTCCTCCAGGCTCAGCCACGTCCTCCACCTTCCATCAGCTATAATGTCTGTGGCTGCCTGTTCCACACTAGGATTGGATTGCTAAGCCATCAACGACACTTCCACGCCTGAACCGTGACAAAGGAAATCTCAGGAGAGAAATGAAAACTCGGATACGAGAATTAGCTGACGCCGATGAGCTTTTCCCACTGAAATAACAATAAGATTCATAGGTCCATCAAGAAATTACAAAACAGTATTCACATCAAACTGGAAGTTTTAAGTTCTTTTGGAGGGTTTACTGAAACACTGACCATAAGTTTACACTACTTTGAACAGAGATAAGACAGTTAGAATTGAAATGCAGTAGAAGCTTTAATTGCATTGATCATGTATGTTGGGAGGTGTGCTGAAATGCATTTACAGTATGTTTTTCATTTCAAATATGTATTCATGAGTCTAAATGCCTGTGCTGCGTTTTCATATTTGCCAATATTCAGAATGAGATTTTCACTCTGCAGCAGAGTGTGCGCCGATATGAAACTTCCTGGCAGATTAAAACTGTGTGCCAGACCGAGACTTTGACTCGGAACATTTGCCTTTCGCGGGCAAGTTCTCTACCAACTTAACTATCCAAGCACAAGTCACATCCCATCCTCACAGCTTTGCTTCCGCCATTACCTCATCTCCTACCTTCCAAACTTTACAGAAGCTCTCCTGTAAACCATGCAAAACTAGCACTCCTGAAAGAAAAGATATTGCAGAGACATCCACTGCAGAGTGAAAATCTCATTCTGGAAACATACCCCAGGCTGTGGCTAAGCCATGTCTCCGCAGTATCCTTTCTTTCAGGAGTGCTGCTCTTGCATGGTTCGCAGGAGAGCTTCTGTTAAGTTTGGAAGGTAAGAGACGAGGTACTGGCGGAAGTAAAGCTATGAGGACGGGACGTAAGTCGTGCTTGGATAGCTCAGTTGGTAGAGCACTTGCCCGCGAAACGCAAAGGTCCCGAGTTAGAGTCTCGGTCCAGCACACAGTTTTGATCTGTCAGGAAGTTTCATTTGCCAATTTTATTTTTTTAATAAATATGTGAATTATTTAGGAATAAACAAAGTAGTGTTGTCAATAGGTATGCAAACAAAAGGTGTAGAGCTTTGTTTGCTTCTGGAATAAAATTCCTTTTTCAAGCTTGTAGGAGAGACATGTAGTTGACTGCTAGCTCTTTCCTGTCCCACAGTGAGTGTACAGGGGTGAGGTTGGGGTGCAGGGTAGGGCGGTATGAGGAGGGTAGCGGTGGGGTGGGGGACGGAGTTTGTCTTTAGCGGACTTCTTTGAGCCTTTCTGGTTATAGGAAGAATTGAGTGTTGTTTGGCTGGAGGGACAGAGGAAGTTGTATCAGGAGTACTTGAGTACTTCTGTCTTTTCTCGCCTACCGGTTGTGTAGCTGGTGGCTTCGCCCCTTTACAAGAGAGTTTGACAGTTTGTTTCACAGCAGGACGGCGATGCTACCTTGATACTGGGCGACTTCACAACCTCAGAGCCAAATCTGATGTTGTATGTCTTCATAGCCATGTCCTTCATGGAGTGAGGGGTAACAAGAACTGAACTATAAGTGCTAGACAGGAGAACACAGGGTTTGTGACTAGACAGCTACTGGGTGGTTTACCTGAATCTCTTGAATGGCCGTTCACCTAGATACAGTAGGACAATCCCAGGAAAAGGCATCACGGCTGCTATTGCAGTTAATACAGCGGAGACAAGGAGGCGGACATTTGCCCTCATGTTCATTCCTGCCACAGGTTACACATTTGGCAGGTTGTCGACAAGATGTTCTTGTGTGACTGAACCGATGAAACTGGTAGTAGCACATCGGATTCAGAATGTACGGCCAGCACCACCCTATCAAAGGTGAGGAAAAGAGCACGAGTGGGCATCAAGGAGGAACAGACCTTTTTCATTACATGATGGACGGCAATGACACCCTGATCAAAGAGGTAAGATTGTATTTCAGCATCGGTTAGACCGTCAAGCAGCCTGGTGTAAACAACAAAACAGGAACAATTCAAAGTTCTGTATGCCTTGACAAGAACATGGTAGCCGTGCAGAAGCGAGGCAGCAAGTAGTTGTTGAGCTTGAGAATCAGAAGCCGTCTCCAAAAGCAAAGTGCCATTCAGTAAACGAGAGCAGGATTTCACAGGGCCAACAATGGCATCAACACCCTTCTGAATAATAAACGGACTGACCATGGCAATGGACTGGCCGTCCTCAGTACGTGATACTGCAAGGAACCACAGTGCAGCGGGAAGGGTCTTTGAATCATTATGCTTACGTTTCATCAACGGAGAGGATGAGTGACTCATCACGAGGAAATCCCCCACAATTACCAGGGTCTCCGATGGCGCACTCCTTCCAACAGGGGGCCCCCTTCAAAAAGAGAGTGCACCCCCTTAGGTGATTGTTCACACCGCAGGTCACACCTCCCGAACACTTAACTGAGGGACCAATGGGCAATCTGGAAAGGTTACAGTTCAAGCATCACCCCTCCCTGGGGCTGGCCTGTACCAGGGGCCGCGTGTGAAACCTACCTGTCAACCCAGGGCTGGGGATTATGCATTACCCAGTCACCTATTACGCATCAGACCTGTGGGCTGGCCTTCAGGAGCACACAGGGAGAAAGAAGAAAAAAAAAAAAAAAGAGGATCCTCAAACGCTGAAGTGGAGGAATGAGAGGAGAAGGAAAACAAAGAAAGGCAAAGGGAGCCAAAAAGAAAGTTGAGACTGTTCGCAGGTCAGCGACAGAATGCAGGACATTCCCAATAATACCCCAGACATGTTCCCCAAGGGAGGGGAAAAAGAATAGCAAGAGGACAAAATGCAGCAAAGGGGCCTCGTGGTAGCCAAGCACGAACCCGCCTAAGAGTGGTAAGCCCCGTGCGTGTGTGTGTGTGTGTGTGTGTGTGTGTGTGTGTGTGTGTGTGTGTGTGTGTGTGTGTGTGTGTGTGTGTGTGTGCGCGCGCGCGCGCTCTACTACCGATGACGCAGCACTTCTGCCCTTTGGTGAGTTGTCTCCTCTATTTCTAAATAATTCGTAATTCTCAACCTGAGCTTTCCATACATTATAATAAGTAAGTGAATTTATTCAAGGAGATTTGGATCAATATAAATATACTAGTTGGTGGCCAAAATTATCACCTTGGACTGTGAGCCCCATTTCCAGTCACACTGATTGCATTTCATCTCTAGGGTTTTTCTGGTGTAGAAAATTTTGTGCTCAATCAAGAAATGTAAGTATCACTTGATACAAATTTCCAGTCACTGACAACATAGTTTGTACCCAACAATATTTCTGTCACATGTGCAAAAATATCAGCAAAGCGCCATACTGAGGACATGCTGCTGGTTAGATATATTAACATGTTTAAGGATAAAGCTATGAAATGTCCCTGAAAACTAAGGAAAGTGTTTCTTCAAAACTATAGTCAGCAGTACAAAACCACTGTGGGTCACTGAAGCAGTCAGCATGAAAGACATCCAAGCTAGTTGCAATATTTATCATAGATCCCAAAAGGCTGGTTTGCTTGTGACTACCTGCTGAACATCTGCTTAAAATTTGGATGACTGGCCATCCTAAATGCCAATACTGCAGCAATGCTGGTATTTTCATGGAGGTTCTCATCTTGGGGGAAGGCAGTGGGGATCCGGCATTGTGGTTCACTGGCTTCAACATGCACATGTTGTGAGATTGGATGATGAATAGAAGTGTGTTAAACTGTACACAAACATTTAATAAGACCATTTACTATGGATCAAATGCTGATATGGTTATTTTGCAAAGAATGTTGCACTAATGTTGCTGTCTAACACAGCAGAGCTAACATGGTGGAAGAACTATGAAATTATTTCATCACTGCTCACGCCTGCATCTTCTAACATTCTGGCTGATAAAATAATAAGAAATTAGTTGATAAATTTTAAAAATAAAAAACTGCGTAGAAATGGGGAAGGGTGGAGGGAGGAGCGGGGGGGGGGGGGGGGGGGGGGGTGACGTGACAGATGGCTGTTAACATTTGCACAGTCAAACCAACACATACAGTGCAAGTGCACAAGATCAAATGTAGTTACTTTAACACTATAGACACACGTGAGAGTTGAGTTGGAATCCCTGATCCGCCAGCCAGATATCAGTTTCTCTAATTATTTAAGGCAAATGCCAGGATGGTTTCTTTGAAAATGTCATAGCCAATTCCCTTCTCCATCCTTGACTATTCACAGAGCTTGAACACTATCTCCAGTGACATCATCAACGAAGCATTATACCATAATATTCCTTTCTTTCATACGGTAACAAGGACAGGCCTGCTTCCACAATTGGGTTGAGACCTACTAGTAAAGCATAAATAAGTTACAAAAACTAAAAAAAATATAATTAACTGTGAATAAAATTCTTCTGGGTTTGAGGCTGCATTTGCAACTATAAAATTCTAACGTTTCGCCGCCTATTGCAAGATGCCTTCCTAAAGGTAGACTGCTAACTGCTGAACGAGCACTAGTTTGGCTACTTATATAGTGTGGAGGGGCTCTGTCACTGGATATGAGGGTGAGGAGGAAGGGTATTAGATGTTCTTTTATTGGTCTTTGCATTGCGTGTCGCCATTGGTAAAAATAGACGTTTTCTATTGGATTTTCCTTTATTACTTGCCATTGGTGGAAATTGGCGAATAGGAAACTGAGCGGCAACTGCAGCGTAGCATTGTTTATTAACTGCCTTGTATCGACTAGGTAGCGTCGGCAATCTGTGTACCTTCCACCACTGTGGCCTATCACACGCCTGTTGCTTTAAAGGACTGTCCTTCCACAAAGCTGTCACTGCTGGCAGCCGGAAGTTGGCACCAACCAGTCTTCTCACTTCATGTTGACGGGTCGCTTGGCTATTTCTATAGCATCTCTATCTTCCTCCTCAAACTAAACGGCTGTTTCGACAGTACGCAGGCCCCTCGAAATTCGATCTTCATCCTGCACTGTTCCTGGCGTTCTGCCACTGCTGATTTGTTGTATTGTTTACAATTTTTATAAATATGAGGGAAACATTCCACGGGGGAAAAATATATCTCAAAACAAAAATGATGTGACTTTAAGATGTTCATGGTTTCCATCACGGGTAGATTCGTGAATAAAGACTTCCACATCAAAACTGACCATCAAATCCATACCCGAGACATGCTTTTCTTTCGAAAGTGCTACAAATTGTGTGGAGTCCTTCATCTATGAATCTGTGTGGCTCACTAGACGTCTAAACTTCGGAGCCAATTCTTTTGCTAGTTTGTAGGTGGTGAGTTAATACCACTCACTATTGACCATAAAGAAAAGGCTTCTTTGTGGACCGTTGGTATGCCATAAGTTTATGGTAAGAAGATTACAAGAGGAAAATTAGAGAGGCTAAGGAAATAGCCAACATGAATAGAGAAGACGTGTACCAATTTCCAGCGTCTTGGCTGCCAGCAGTGACAGCTTTGCGCAAGGACAGCTCTCGCAAAGCAACAGGCGCGTTGTAGGCCACAGCGGCAGAGGGTACACAGACTGCTGATGTGCCCTAGTCGATACTAGGCAGTCAGTGAACAACACTATGCTGCAGTTGCAATTTCCTATTCGCCGATTTCCACCAATAGCATACAATGAAGGAAACTCCAATGGAAAACACCTATTTCCACCCATGACAACATGCAATGCAAAGGTCAATAAAAGAACACCTAATACCCTTCCTCCTCACCCTCTTATTCAATGACTGAGCCACTTCATAGTATATAAGTAACCAAACTAGAGCTCATTCAGCAGTTAGCAGCACACCTCCTGAGGAAGGCATCTTGCAATAGGCACTGAAACATCGGAATTTTATGGTTGACAATGCAGCCTCACACACAAAAGATTTTTATTGACTGTGACAATGGCTGCAGAAGCCTATGTTTACAAACATTATCCAATTTACGGTAGTTGACATTTGACAGTATGCAATGCTTCTGCTAGTAATACACCCATGGGAGCCTGGCATTGTGGAATCCCACTGTGTTACCACTTCTAATAGTGAAAAGCATTGTGCCTCCCAATCATCAGGTACAAAACTTTTCTGAACAGAAAAAATTTAATTAACTGAAGAAGAAATGTAATTCTGGCCCTAACTAAAATTAAATTAAGAAGAGATTTTTACCATGCTTAGACACACAATTAAGGTCTATACCATATTCAAATTCAGAATTTTTACTTGATTTTTATAGCATGAACTTTGTACTTGTTGTGTGTTAAATATTGACACATCTGCAAGAAAGGCCAGTTTTGGAACCTTATACATAGCAAACACAATGTGACATGCAGCCTTGGAAACACCTGTTAATGAGCACAGTATTTTGGCAAACGTGGTAAATAAATGCATTTTAGTGATTCAGTAGTTCTGATGTTATGTGGTAATACCACATCTTTGTATAGGAAAATTTCATTACTTTCAAAATCACTAACATTATTGGAGTCCTAATTAAAATTAAGAACAAGTTCTTGACATGCTTAGGAACACTATAGAGATCCATACCATATATGAAATAATTTTTTTTAACTACATTCATGCCCATAAATTAAGGATAATTGCAGAATGTGGTGCCACACAACATGGCACTACACAAAACTGGCACTAATAGCATAGGCACATAGGGAACACACACAACACAGATCTGTAAGTCCACAGTATTGGTGATAAGTTGAGAAAACAGCCCCAAAACATGTGTTACAAAACACCACTGTTTCCTGCACATGTACCCCGACATCAATATGGGATATGATCACAATGCACATGTACACAGGCCACACAATGGGCTGGCATACTCTGAATCAGGTCGTCGAGCAGCTGCTGGGATATAACCTCCCATTCTTGCACCTGTGCCTTGCGGAGCTCCTGAAGTGACCTAGGGGTTTGAAGACATGCAGCGATACGTCGACCGAGAGCATCCCAGACGTGCTTGATGGGGTTTAGGTCTGGAGAACATGCAGGCCACTCCTTTTGCCTGATATCTTCTGTTTCAAGGTACTCCTTGAAGATGGCAATTCGGTGGGACCATGCGTTATCATCCATCAGGAGGAAAGTGGGACCCACTGCACCCCTGAAATGGCGGTGCAAAATGACGTCCCGATACACCTGACCTGTTACAGTTCCTCTGTCACAGACGTGCAGGGGTATACGTGCACCAATCATAATCCCAACCCACACCATAACCCATGACCTCCAAGCAGGTGCCTTTCAAGGACATTATGGGTTGGTATCTGGCTCCTGGTTCACACCAGATGAAAACCCAGTGAGAATCACTGTTCAGACTATACCTGGATTTGTCTGCCAACATAACCTGGGACCACTGCTCCAATGACCATGTACTGTGTTCTTGACACCAGGCTTTACTGGCTCTTCTATGACCAGGGGTCAGTGGAATGCACCTTGCAGGTCTCTAGGTGAATAAACCATATCTGTTCAGTCGTCTGTAGACTGTGTGCCTGGAGACATCTGTTCAAGTGGCTGTGGTAAGGTCCCGAGCAAGGCTATCTGCAGTACTCCGTGGCCGTCTGCGGGCACTGATGGTGAGATATCAGTCTTCTTGGGGTGTTATACACTGTGTAAGTCCCGTTCTGTACTGCCTAGACATGTTTCCTGTCTGCTGGAATCATTGCCACAATCTTGAGATCACACTTTGTGGCACACGGAGGCCCCTTGCTACGACCTGCTGCATTTGACCATCCTCCAATCGTCCTAGTATCCTATCCCTCATAATGTCATCACAATATGTATTCTTCGAGGCATTTTCAGCACACAGACACCGTTAGCACGTCTGAAAACGTCTGCACACTCATTCGCTGCACCATACTCTGACATGCACCAACACACCTCTGCATATGTTGACTGCTGCCAGTGCCACCATGCGATGACCGCAGGTCAAATGCACTACATGGTCATACCCAGAGGTAATTTAAACTCGTAAACTGCCCACCAGAGCGTTGTTTCACCATGTATCAGCATTATCATAATTTATGAGCATGAGTTGATTTTTGTAGGAGAGACTTTAAAGCAATTTTCTTGTGCCACAGAGAGCAGAGCACTGTGATAGCTGCCTGCAGACAGTACTTGTCTAGACATCGTAACTCTGGATCTTGAAAGCCCAGGTGCCAAGTAATTTCAGAGTATAGTCTTACCTAACATTACAATTACGGTAACAGGATAGTAAGCTTCACTTTATCAGTCTCTATAGGTTAGTGGTTGCCTTTCCCTAATTTTGTATATAGCTCCACCCAGGAACTTCCTTTACTGTTATTACTGTAAATTCTTTTACCTTGTTTAATTCCTTTTCTAAATATAAATTTGTATTTTCTTTAATATGTACATTCATCTACTGAGTTATTTCCTTAGATATGCAGTATTCTTTATTTCTGGCATGAAACTAATCTTCTTAGTGATACAGTTATTTGCACTCCCCTTGCTAATACATTGTGTACACAAAGAGCAGGCCGATTCCAAATACACTTTTAAAGTAGACACCCAGCAAATATTCATTATTTATTAATTCATTAGTGTGCTTCATATTAGTCTCACTGGAGAGTTTTCAGCCGAGTAATTTTGAAGACTGCTTCTTTGATATTCAGATAATTAGGGACTCGTGAAGAACATAAAGACACAGTTGAAAAACTCTAACGTGAATTATGTGCACAAGAATGGAAGGACTGGTAGATGCTGACAGTGGAAAAGACCAATCTGAATTCAGACAATACTTACCATATGAATTATCTTGGAAGGTGCACTGAAAAAAGTAAACTCCCATTTATTCACTTTCAGATATAGAAATGTTGACTGAAATTCACTATCTGGAGTTCTGAAGTTATCAATATTGAAAGGATTTTAAGGTGAAAATTATGGTCAGAAAAGGGGGGATAGGGGAAGGTTCTGAAAATACACACAAAACGATGCAGGTGAAATTACTTTATTTGGGTTTAAACCAGCTACATTAACTTTCTTTGCCCCTTTTATATGATTCTGTTATGCTGGATACTTCGTTTCAATGTTTTTGACACCAATCTGCTTTGTACTCAATTGCTCCTTACATACAGAGAAACTTGGCTCAACATCTACAGAAACGAGTGCATCGTATATTATCAGCATCTGTAAAGTACGTTCAGTCAAGTTGCGAAAGTTTCCATATCTAGATTGTTCTTCAAATTTAATTCGAATTTGTCTTTATCAATTCCATAAAGGATTATCCTAACACTTATCAATTTTTCCCCCTGTTCCTGCTACTCCATGTCTTCTTCCATACTCTGAATCACATCAGACAAATACTTGTAGCCATGCGCTGCAGAAAGTTCTAACTTTAAGTCATTGTTGCTGACTAATTGTTGGGCCTGCTTGACAGCTGCTGTGTGCAGCAAGTCTGAGGCACATGCGCAGCGTTTGATTTTATCAAAGCTTTTGCACAAGAAAACTGCATCTTATCCAAGCACCCCACCTTGTGAAGACAAGTAAATGTGGAAGGTGGAACCCTGTATTTCCTAATACAAATATTGACAACTAGGAGCCTTTACAGAATTGCCTTCAGAGCAGCAATGAAATCAATTACTGTGCAGTAATTTTCCCTGATACTTTCACAAACACAGTGCAGGACATGTGAAATACATGTCTTATAGTTGACATTGGGGTACACTCATTTTATTCATTGGAAAGCCAAAAGCATGTAGTGTGCTTGTTCAGTCACCACAAGCCCAGCTTTTTCATACTGTATGTCTCCCCCTGAACACAGGTCCATACACAAGATGGCTCTGAGCACTATGGGACTTAACATCTGTGGTCATCAGTCCATACACAAGATGTGGAACGATTGTTTTATCGTGTATGCATTGAGTTGGTACATTTTGAAAAGCATAGATTTTACACATTCACTAGGTAATGGAACAAACAACACATTCAAAATCTTTGCAGCTAATCGTTAGTTTCATGTAACATGAATTCCACTTTATGTTTGCTGATTTCCTCTTACTTTCTCTAAAACGTTCTCATAAACTGGCTGTATATAACTTTTTCTCAATACTGACCTTTGTGTATACTTCTCCAGAAATGATTTGAATGCAGGATTGTTTACCTTCTGGCTTAATACTATGAAATTTGCCACTCACTCACACAACAAAAAGACCATCACATAAGCATTTGGCTTACAAAGCCTTTGTCAAAAATTGACGACAGCTGCCGCCGCCACCCCCCCCCCCCCCCCCCAAACCCACACGAGATAGCTGTCTCTAGCAGCTGAAGCCACACTGTATATTTCATAGTAATGTTGCATTCCATCCAGGATTTTCCATTGTTTGATTTTTACCTTGTGGATTAGAATACCTGACTACATTAATGACATAGCAAGACCTGCACTAAACTCATTCAATGACGGCTGCTTTTCAGATCATGAAATGATATGTATCAGAGTATGCTGCTTAGATTCTGACTTGCTAAGTTCAATATTCTGTAAGTGTCTGTTGTTCTGGGTGTGTGACCATTGTTGACTTCTGAGTAAAGAAGGAGAAGATAAAAGAAAAAAAATCTGTCCAAGCTATTAAAAATGCAGATAAGATGGGGGAATGGTGCACAATGTAGTAATCTCTCAAAAAGGTGAGAGAAACTGTGCTTATTTTGCTTCGTTTCAGCCCGCATCTCGTCGTCGTGCGGTAGCTTTCTCGCTTCCCACGCCCAGATTCCCGGGTTCGATTCCCGGCGGGGTCAGGGATTTTCTCTGCCTCGTGATGGCTGGGTGTTGTGTGCTGTCCTTAGGTTAGTTAGGTTTAAGTAGTTCAGAGTTCTAGGGGACTGATGACCATAGATGTTAAGTCCCATAGTGCTCAGAGCCATTTGAACCATTTTTTTGCTTCGTTTCATGCCCACGAACACATATATTGGCTTGTCTGTGTGAAAACTGCTATACTTTTGGAAAGGTGCTGCACTTCAAAATACTTTCTTTTGTTGGCAGAGATAAACTACAGGGAGGTCATCTACATATCTTACAGTAACTAGACTGCAGGTACAAATGTGAAAGGACATGAAAGGCAGTCAATAGTTGAGAAAGGAGTGAGCCAGTGTTGCAGCCTATCCACAATTTATAAGATCCGAACATTGAACAATCAGCAACGTTTTTAGAGAAGAAACTTCAGGGATTACTAATTACAATTTAATATTGTAACGAGAGATCAAAGACTTTGGATTACAAGTTAAACAAAAGGGATTTTAGAGAATAGTCATGTGACTATGGTGCTGACAAAATTAGATTACAAAATGGGCCAACAAACACAGTAGATGAATTCTGCTATTTGGGCAGCAACGTAACTGGTGATGTCCAAAGTAGAGGCAAATGGCTGTATGGACACTTCCACAGAATCAAGGAACTGTCAATTTGGTAGGCCTAATACAGAGAAGTTTTAGAAAGAGAGAATGTGTGTGTGTGTGTGTGTGTGTGTGTGTGTGTGTGTGTGTGTGTGTGTGTGTGTGTGTGTGTGTGTGTGTGTGTGTGTGTGTGTGTGTGGAGGGGGGGTGTAAAATACCACAGCCAGATTACAGTTATGCAGGTTTAACTGGATGTAGATTGCAGAACCTATGTAGAGGTGAGGTGGCTTTGGACATTATGTACTACCAGCGACAGCTACAAGCCAGTCCACAGATTGAAGTCATGTCAGTACTACTAACTGATACACTGTTGAAGAAACCTTTTTGCCACCATCCCCAAATTGCAGGTTGAAATTCTGCGGCCGTTCAGTGCTATTTCAGTATTCTCCATGTTGCTTTCATGTTCTTATTGACAGTTGTGATTTAACTTATTAGTTTTTCTTCGACATCGATGAAATAACCGGTGCCACCTAATGCATGAAGAAATATTTCAAGAATAAATACACCATTTGGTCGGTGTTTCTTAGATCAGTGCGTGAAGCCCTTTGTACGTTGTACCTGAACTCCAACACACGATAATATCATCCATGCTGACAGTGTCTGCAGCATGTTTCCGTATATTTCATCTTTTATAATCAATAAGTTTAAAAATAGCGGTGCTTATGTGCATGACTGAGTCGTAATATCGTATGAATTAATATGTATTTGGTCTTGTTACCCGTAAATGACACCACTGACGCGTGGCACTGACCGGCAACCATCCTCTGATTTTTGCACCAGTACATATATTCGGGTACTACCAACCACTATTACGTGACACAAGCAAAATCATAATAGTTTTCTGGCAACCAAATTCTGTTGTGCGTTCGGAGTGAGCACATTATGGAAAAATGTCCTTGCAGAGACTGCCATCCTTCCGAAATATAAACCATTCTTTCCAGTGACTAAATAAAATACGTATGTGTTAGGAGGAATTACAGAAGATCAAGTGAATAACTGGCACTCACTGCGAAGCACTGTATAATATCCCGTATTGTTACTGAATTTGGGGGAGGAATAGGGAACATGACTGCTAATCTATTTCCAGATGCAGGAAGCGCAAATCTGTTAAGGTAGAGATCGTCAAATAAAATAGTTTTCATACCATTTAGATGTGAAACTATTTCGCCACGATTTTTATAAGGTCTGTCTGCACAAACTTCAAACACTGGCACGTGTACTTCTTCCACTTCTGATGCAAGTTTCCCTCTTCCTCGTCATGCCTTATGGCAAAGCCAAACATTTAAACTGCCAACCTTACTTGGCAATTGTTGGGTTTTCCACTTCATAAATCGCAAGAAGTAGGTTATAATAGTTTGAGAATGAAGCGAAATATCTTCCAAGTCTGTAAATGATTCGAAGCTGTCTTATATCAGGCGTTATTATCTGCTGTGTTTTCTTTTAATGTTAGCTAATACAGTGGCCAAATTTGGCTATTCTGAAAACGAAGTCAAATTCAATTTGAAATCGTAAATTGAACATAACAGCATCATGTGTGTACAATGAGTAAATTTAGTATGGTCTTAATTATTAAATGGCACCGTAACATTAATTGTCAACATATTTCCAACACGGATTTGTAAAATATAAGTACTGAAATCTTGTGTGTAGTGTTTGTTTTGGCCGCCGCCACTTGCGCCCTCCATCCAAAATAATAAAACTCAGTGCCTCAGCTGAGTGCGGTCGCACGAGAGTTTGTGGATACAAATTTTGTTTAAGTTTGGATAAGTTTCAGAACGAGTGATCTGATTTTGATGTCGTATAGTTTGGGTTGGCAACCGAAGGAACACTTTGTTGTGTACTTAATGCGTCTGTAAACAAAATAATCTGTTGATTATATTGAAGTGCCTCAGTTTCCACCTAGGGGGCCTACGTGACGTGTGGTTTCTTTGTTTGAGTTTTTTATTTCCGAATATAATTAAAGCTCGCAATGCTCATTTCATGTAAGTGTTTGAATGTCACAATCGACACTCAGAGTTCAGAAATAAAAGACGTTATTATTGCTAGCCTGGGTCTGAATGCCGATGAGGAAGCTGATAAATTTTTCAAGGAGGTAATATTTATCTTTTTTTTTCAGAATTCCATCGGTTGATATCAAATTATTTACGAAAAAAATGAGTACCCGATAATGTTCGTAATGCATTGCGTAATATTTACACATACAATTCTTTTTTGCAGACGATATATGCTGTTGAGCATGCAAGAATATCAAAAATCCAGTCCTGCCTTGTGCAAATCAGATGCATTGGAAACTGGATAATTAACTTTTGTTTAAACTGTTCGACAAATACTCACGCTATCAGGAGGGATAAAGGAGCAGCGTTTATTCTGTTCACCAAAGCTATGTTGGTATGTATCAGTACATATGAAAGATTTAAATGATACACTGAATGTGATTAACATTCATTCATAACAGTTTTAACTAGATATCCCCACTTCTTGAATTTGCAGTAGGTTGAGATTTTGATGTTAAATCAAAATCTGGTAGAGTCAGTTCTATAGCTATGTTGCAAAGTGAATTTGAAATGAGAAATTTTGAATATGTAGGAAAAACGTCATGCTCTGAGCATGCTGGAAGCTTGTGTTGGTCAATAATGGCAATATGTGGACGAAAAATGCCGAGGTCAGAATGTGGGAGTGACAAAGAAGTAGTTACGATCTCAGTAAATGCGAAAGGAGAGAAGATAATATAAAATCAGTAAAGATGAGAAACAACCAGTTTCAATAGTGCTTGTTTTCAGCAAACACCAGAAAGGACCTCGCCCTGTTATTGCTAGTCAAATATGGACTAAAGTTATTATTAAAGTCTGTTGTTGTTGTAAAGGAACAATTTCTACGCACCAAAATTATCTAGGCTTATTGTATAGCTGATAGCACATGGTAATTTTTATATCCCTCATGCACGACTATCACAACATATTGCACCAAAAACAATTTCTTTAATATGGTGTATTACTGTCCAGGACCTTTCATCACATGCATAATTTGGTTGACAGATTAAAATAGAATTTGAAAAGATACTGTTGCACATCAGAGATTATCCCTTGTCATTGTCTTCAAGAGGTGCCAGATTTAGTTGCAAAGAACTCTCTAAGTTTATGCGGGTGATACAGGGTTTGTGTGCCAAACTGATTCCCAAGTGTATAGTGACTGTCATGATGATAGGAAAGTGGGTAAAAGTTACGTATTGGATCCCCTTGCACTATTCAATATGGTGTGGACATAAACATTAAGGTCCACTGGTGGTCAGTGTGTAACAACAACCGTTGTTTGTCTTCTTTCACATTTGGTACCTTCACCAGTTCGCAACCAGATTTTCCCTTTTGACCTAACCTAGACCTCGGGTTGCACTACAAATCAGTCTGTCACCACAACCAAGATTTTGTGGGGAGGGGGAGTGGAGGGCAGTTCTAGTACAACACTTTAATCGGAAAGTGATTGACATGATACATCATGTACATTAAAACACACATTCGTTAGCACACTGGACCTGCATTCAGGAGGACGACGGTTCAATCCCACGTCTGGCCATCCTGATTTATGTTTACTATGATTTCCCTAATTTGCTCCAGGAAAATGCCAGGATGGTTCCTTTGAAAGAGCTCGGCTGATTTCCTTTCCTGTTCTTTGCTATTCTCGATGACCTTGCTGTTAGATCTCCTTCCCCCAACCCCCACCCAACACACACTTATTTCTGCCACAGAATAATATAAATTGTAGTACAACCAAAAATTAGACAATGTAGTATGTCTGTCTGCAGTACCATATTAGTTTCACTGAGTCAAACAAAAGCTATAAAGTTTACCAGCTTTCAAAATTTCGTTGTCGTTAGAACTTTTTTTTTGTATATTAGTTGCTCTGTTTCTATTCATGCAAAAGATACTTTAGTGTATCTTTTTCAGAATGTAGCTTAATTCTGAGCTTTTGATTCTGGTTTCTAAATAATCTTTATGAATTGTTGTTGATCATGCAAAGTTCCAAAAAAAGTTACGTAGTTTAAGTCTAAACATAGTCAGAGTATTTAGTATCCACGATTGTAATCCCACTGAATACCATTTGGCTAATTGGTCTGAGTTATCTTTGCAACTAGTTACCTGCACTCATCTCTTATGAATATTACTTTTGTCCGCAAGATATATTTCACTTGTTCTGTTTCGAGACAATTATAATTACAAATTATGTCTGCTGTCAAGCTTTGTGAAATAGATGTGTGGTCCAGATGTAGCACGCGATGTTGTCCCATCACCCCTTACAGCTGCCTTAAGTGACTGCTTCATATTAAACATGATTCTGTCTCTAAAGGGGTGCTGGAGGGGAGGGGCTGAGGGCAGGGAGTATTATGTGTATTCCTCTTACAGTTTGGGAGCAGTATTGTTTATATTACTGTCCAGCCATTGTGCTGTAGGGTTTCTATGGTTATATTAAATCACTTCCATTGAATGCTGGGATAGTTCCTTGAGAAGGCTGTACCTAAAGCCCCCCTATTTGTTTCACTGAACTTACCGTCTGTCTCTGATGACTCTGCTTTTGACAAGAAATTAAACTCTGACCGTTCTTCTTGTTTCCTAGAGCTTTCCTTTATGTGTTATCTGCACTTCTTTTGTACTCTTTTAAAAAATTGGTAGGTGTTGGATTTTATTTCTCAGATTTCTCATCCAGCATAGAACATAGTAATGTTATTCTTTACTGCATATTCATTGTACAAATCCCATCTGTTGGAAAAACTGCTTATGCAAATATAAAAATAATGGAAATTCCTGGAAAAAATACATAAGATGCATTGCACATAGAAACACTTAAGAAACAATAGTATTGACACTAGTTTTTGAGCTTTTTATCTGTCTGTAGTAGAAGTGCATACATTCACACACACAATAACTCAGACACCCAACTGCACAAAACTGTGATCTAAATATTATACATATGTTTTGCAGGAGTTTGCTTTCATTTTGATTCCTTATTTTAGTTGGATTTCAACCAGTTCGTTTAATAGTTAGATCAATATCAACCATTTAGGCATGTAAATTTCTTGTTTGCATTTCTCAAGCCAGCTAGATTTTACAAACCACTACCTAAGTTGAAAAGTGTCAAAGCCCATTCCTAAAGAGACGTGAACTACATTCATACTTCAGAAGGGAGAATTTCATGGAATAGACTTACACTAATATGTAAATATAATATGGGGAAACATTATATTTAGTTGCCCACAAGATTTGGTACTTTGCTCACTTAAAAAACTGTGGTATTTGCTGATGACACATGTGTACTAATAAATGGCCAAAACATTTTCATGTCAGACACAAGCAGGAGAATAATGGCCAAGTTTACAACTGGTTTTCTTTTAATATTACAAAAACTCATAGTATGCAGTCTCAAGCAGCTCAGAATATCTTACAGATATCAGAAATAGAAGTGAATGGGCACATATTAGATGAAGCTACATGAGTAATGTTCCTGAAAATCAAGACAGATAATAAACTGAGTTGGCATCAGCACATGTATAAGTTAACAGAACTGTTCTGTGGCATAATTTTGCATACTTTCTCTCTATAGTTCCCTGCGGCATAATCAAATGGGACTGTTCAGCTAAAGTCAACAAAGTACTTGTTCTACTGAAGCATACAATAAGAATGTTACCTGATCCACCAGGAAGTTTCATATCAGCGCACTCACCGCTGCAGAATGAAAATTTCATTCTGGAAACATCCCCCAGGCTGTGGCTAAGCCATGTCTCCGCAATATCCTTTCTTCGATGAGTGATAGTTCTGCAAGGTTCGCAGGAGAGCTTCTGCGTAGTTTGGAAAGTAGGAGACGAGGTACTGGCGGAATTAAAGCTGTGAGGACGGGCCGTGAGTCGTGCTTTTCATAGCTCAACTGGTAGAGCACTTGTCCGCGAAAGGCAAAGGTCCCGAGTTTGATTCTCTGTCCGGCACATAGTTTTAATCTGCCAGGAAGTTTCAGCTTCATTCTGGTCTTGTTCTAAGCCTCCTCAATGGCAGTACTGCTACGCACTTCAGTGCTGCTCATGGCACATTTTTGGCTTACCAATCTTACGATCTCTTCCCTCCAATCATCTGGCTTTGCGACATTGGTCACTCCAGTATGATCTTTGTGATAGTGATCAATTCATGGCAATCCTGTTACTTTTTTGCCACTGCCTGACATACCAGTTACCACAATTGGTTTTTCGAAGAGCCAGTAGGCAGTTACATACTTCTACTGATACCTCCAACCCTCATTGTCAGGTTGCTCTGACGAGGTTGTGGGATATGACTCCAGTTCAATAACCTGCACCGCTGGAACTTTTATTCGTCTTCCTTCAGATGCTTTCTGCCACCGGCCATTTCCATGGTGGACCAGAGACATTGCAACAGTTATTTAGAATCATTGTAGGGCCCGCAACGCCACATGTGGCATCTTTCACAGGTCATCATCCTCACTAAGACCCACTACCTAATTTAGTGCAGTAAGAAGGAATGCTGGAAACCCTATGTCTCCTATTTGGGACCGTATGCCTCTTCCTCCCACGCATGGGGCAGGTTTCGTAGTGATCTGGGTTGTCAAAGATGAACTACTGTTCTATGTCTCGTCCTTCAGGGCAGGTTTTGTACCAATGCATCAGTTCTTGCTGAACACGTAGCAACAATTTCTGGGACAGCATCAGTATAATCTTCTGACTCTGCTACCTTTCTAGTGCAGAAACAAAGTTGAGCACACTCCCCTATGTTTCATCCCCCTCGTCCACCGACCAAGCCAAATTATATAATGAACCCTGAAGTGACAGAACTGCTGTAGGCTCTGGCCTTGTCTCATGGTATGGCTGCATCTACTACATGTGTCCTACTGTTCTTCTTTCGAAGATCTCTTCCTTTCACAATGTTGAGATAGTTTCATCATCCCTCTCCTTATGCCAGGCAAAAAGCCAGTGTCTGTTGACGATTACTGACTGATTGGCCTCACCAACATGTTGTAAAAACTGCTTGAAGTTGTTTTTTTTGTCCCCTTGTCAGAGTGGTTTCTGGGAGGAATTATTCACAGTCATCTGGTTAGCTTGGCTTTTTCTAAACGCCAGCAGCTCATCACAGTCTTTTCTGCCCTACTTAAGGCATACACCACCATTTGGCACTATCACGTTTTACTTATCCTCCACGATATTTATTTGTCAGATTTTTATCCCACCAGTAGTTCTGGGCTAGAGGTGGTGCTTCACCTAGCCCTTAACAAGTGTAAGGGAATTACATCCCACAAGGACACATTCCGAGTGTCATACTCTTCCTCATTGTCATGAATGGGCTAGAGACCTATGTCTGACCAGCAGAAAGTAGGACCGATCTATTCCATGGTACTAAAGCTTACTGGACCCATGATCTTTCAGTTCCCCAAAGGTATCATGGTGCTACTTTCATTTACTCTGACAGATCTAAAACCATTGATTGGATGGAATATGCTTCTAAATCTCCTGCTGTTCAGGAAGAACATTTGTTACCTGGAACTTGTGATTCTATGGCACAACAGATAGCCATTATCAGAGCCCTACATTTTATTAAACAAGTCTCTCTTGACCAAATTTTTATTTGCAGTGACTCAGTGAGCAGTCTTTGGGCCGTTTATCACTGTTTGTTGTCACCCTGTGATAGCTGCTGTTCGTGACCTCCTCTGTGGCCTTAGTTGTACTGCCTGCTCAGTTGTCTTTCTCTAGGTCCCAGGACATTTGAGTATACCAGGGAAGGAACTAGCTGACGATTTGGCTAGAGAAATGCTACCTCACCCCCATACTTGCTTTGAGAGTCCCAGATGCAGATAAGGTCTCTGCTCACTGGCAAATGGAACTACTGCTGCATGGCACTCCTCCTCCCTTAAAAAGCCTTAAAGACAGTACTAATATATTGGTGGAATGCACCCTCCTCGTGGCCCTCCATACTAAGTGTGATCTTTGAATTCCTTGCAGACAATTCAGACTGTTGAACTGGTTCCCACTTTTATCCGTGATTTAGGTTTTTATTCTCAGATATAAGATTTTTTTAACTACCTTCAGAGCAGGGTAGGGTGATTGTGATTAGGGCTTCTCCCCACTGCACGGTGCACTTAGGGGTCCCCAAGCCTACCAACTTTGCCAGCTGCCTCTTCATCTTTTAATTGCATTCAGATGCAGTTAGCTTCTGTTTTTGGTGATTGTATTTTCTATTTTAGTGTTAGCGTGCTATTATGAGTACTCTTTAACATCTTGACTGTGATGGATCAGGGGCGGTGTAGCTGTGGATAGAACAGCACCTGTTGTGTGCAGTGTATCTGGGACACATGCCTGCTGCCTTACCTGTTTCTCTTGTCTTGCTTTTGTTATTGACAGTCCAACTGATGCTCACTACATTTTTAGCCTTCTCACTTTTCCTGTTCTGAATCTCCCTACTGAAAGGTATTATTTGCTCTATAACTGTCTTTGCCCTTAATTGGGTTGTCAGGGTGTGAATGCGGTGGAGTTTCTTTCACCACGGATGAGCCCTGGGAGACCGTATATGGTGACCTGACTTCTCAGTAAATTATTCCTCAGCTTTGGCATCAGTATTGCCTTCAGTGTTTCAATCTTACCGCTTCTGTGTACTTTCATCATCAGAACACGTTCCTGGTGGACATTACTAATGCCAGATGACCGACTCCTAGGCTGAGTGACTAATATCCTCCTTGTTTAGTGCCCTAACACCCAACTGACCAACCATCTATTTTGAGTCCTCTGTTATTTATGATAAACATCAATGATATTGCACTTGCACTGTCTGAAAATACAAATTTTTTACTTTTTGGAGATGACAAAAGAATAGAAAGAAAAAATAGTACCTGTTGTCTTACCAAGTACTTGAAAATTTCAACAGATGAATCAGTGCAAATTGATTATCATTACATTGTCACTTCAAAGAATACAGTATCGAGAGTCTTGGTGGAGCAGAAATTGCACCCCTAGAAACAATAAGACAAAGTGTAGATCTGAAGATGATCAGTACTGTGTCCTGGTCTTGACAGTAGACTGTCAATGTACAAATGTAACATACTGCACATACATAGATGAATGTCCATGTTATACAATAACATGACTGTGACAACGGTGTTTAAAGTACCTTTTGCCATACACCACAGGGTGGCTTGCAGAATATGGCTGGAGGTTCATTGGTAAGATTCTGGGAAAATGCAGTCAGTCTACAAAGGAGGCTGATTACAAAAAGTGTGTGACCTGTACTAAGTAGGACTACCAGGTGGTATTGAATGTATGCATATTAACAGGCTTCTTCAACATACAGCATAACATCATAGAAATATTGGACAACCTGACCCAGCAAATGCTTGATGATAGACACTGACTATCCCGTGACAGCCAACTTACAAAATTTTAAGAAACTGGATGAAGTGACAAATGTAAGACTATATCATGGCTTCCTAAGTATTGCTCGTGTATGGATTGTGAACACAATATTAGATTGATTACAGTGGACACAGGGACAATAAGCAGTCATTCTTTCTTTGCTCCATATGTGAATGTAACAGCAATAAACACTAATATGTGATAAATTGGGAAATACTTCATAGTGGATTGCGGAGTATGGGTGTAGAAGTAACACGGCTATTGTCAGTATGTCCAGTTGCTTAGAGCTATCTACTAGTGGTTCTTTAATGGTCTCCACATACTATTCATAATATATATTTTTGTTAAGTGAACACTTTCTTCCTCAGGGAAGAGTTGCTTTAAATTGTGATGCCATGAGACATTAGTGAATGGAAGTAGGAAAAGTAAGTCAACTTTGTGACCTTCCCATCTTCAGAGTATGCTTACTATCCGTAATTCAAAATTTCCAGGGCTCAAATATAAATATTAAAGCTTATCTATAATGTATGACTTCCAGTTACCACCTACAACCACTTTTGTTGTTGTTGACATGTGTTGCACAAGTGATGGAGTGGTGCGAAGAGAATGTAATGTTGCTGATAGAAAGGTATAGGTATCCCACTTGCTTGTGGGATCAAAGAGATCCACAGCACAAATTATGAAAACACAGAGATGTGATTAGTAGAAAATTGCTAAAGTGCTTAAAGATCCTATTGGGGATGTGAAAAAAGATGATAAAATCATTAGATCAGTGTATCAGGTGAGAACGAAGTGAAATAAGCACGAGATTTGTATGTCTTTGTATTAACAACGTAAGGCACAATAAATTTCCTTGAAACTAACCAAATGCAAATACTTATCAGTTATGCCAATTGAAATTCAAAATATGTTATCATTATTATTGCTTATGTTCATGGTCTCTGTAATTATTTGTGTGTTATCTCACTATTATGTTAATTATTTTTGATAAAAAATAATAGTGATTTACCCGGGATCACGTTATCTGCCCACTGAAAAACAATATAGCAGACTTGACCAAGTAGCCTATTCCTAGAAATGCTGATTTATAGCAGTTGTTGAAATGAGAAACAGTTGCTTACATAAATGTCTTTGGTTGATAATAACAAAAGTATAAAAACTAACTGTTCTTCAAGTTATCTTGGTTGTTGGTAATTAGTGTTCAGGTTTTAAATTTCCTCCTCAGTTGTAGAATAAGAAACCAGCAAAAAGTGTCAAATCAAGGAATGTGCAAAGTTTTTGACTAAGCTAAGGAAAGCTGGAGCTATGATTCAGTGCTAAGTGCACTACCTCCACGCTTTCTGCATTATGTATAAATTGAAACCCACAAATTATCTGATTATCAAAGTTTTGCGTTGTGGCTGTAGTTCAGTGTTGTATCCTGTGTGCCAATTATTAGTGAAATAAATCAATGTTCATAGGCTGTGTTCACTATCTTGAGTTGACTTCTGTTCCCTCTAGTATAAAAACTTGGTCACAGATTAAGCAAATTATAATGAACACTGATGAATTATTTGCAAATGTGTATTCACTGATGTTTGTTTCCATTCGCTCCAGTGTAAAGAGGGCTTAAGAATTTGTTACCCATTAACCTGAATACTTTTTCTGTATTTTTGGAATATGATTGACATACCAATATGAGGTCACACTTTTGATGAGATGTGAAGTATGTGAAAGGAAGGGAGCAAAAAATTAGTTGCTAGTGAATACCTTGAAGAGAAAAATTATTGTATAGGCATCAGTCAGTTTCCACCTGACAGTTCTGTCCTCTTGCAGATGCAATAAATATATTCATCTAATTTCAGTTACCTTCCCCATGGACCTTGCCACTGGTGGGGAGGTTTGCGTGTCTCGGCGATACAGATAGCCGTTCCTTAGGTGCAACCACAACGGAGGGGTATCTGTTGAGAGGTCAGACAAACCTGAAGAAGGGCAGCAGCCTTTTCAGTAGTTACAGGGGCAGCAGTCTAGATGATTGTCTGATCTGGCCTTGTAACACTAACCAAAACAGCCTTGCTGTGCTGGTACTGCAAACGGATGAAAGCAAGGGGAAACTACAACCGTAATTTTTCCCGAGGGCATGCAGCTTTACTGTATGGTTAAATGATGATGGCGTCCTCTTGGGTAAAATATTCTGGAGGTAAAATAGTCCGGATTCGGATCTCTGGGCGGGGACTACTCAAGAGGATGTCGTTATCACGAGAAAGCAAACTGGCGTTCTACAGATCAGAGTGTGGAATGCCAGAGCCCTCAATTGGGCAGATAGGTTATAAAATTTAAAAAGGGAAATGGATAGGTTAAAGTTAGATATAGTGGGAATTAGTGAAGTTCGCTGGCAGGAGGAACAAGACTTCTGGTCAGGTGACCACAGGGTTATAAACACAAAATCAAATAGGGGTAATGCAGGAGTAGGTTTAATAATGAATAGGAAAACAGGAATGCGGGTAAGCTACTACAAACAGCATAGTGAACGTATTATTGTGGCCAAGACAGATACGAAGCCCATGCCTACCACAGTAGTACAAGTTTATATGCCAACGAGCTCTGCAGATGACGAAGAAATTGAAGAAATGTATGATGAAATAAAAGAAGTTATTCAGATAGTGAAGGGGGATGAAAATTTAATAGTCATGGGTGACTGGAATTCGGCAGTAGGAAAAGGGAGAGAAGGAAACGTAGTAGGTGAATATGAATTGGGGGTCAGAAATGAAGGAGGAAGCTGACTGGTAGAATTTTGCACAGAGCAAAACTTAATCATAGCTAACACTTGATTCAAAAATCATGATAGGCGGTTGTATACATGGAAGAAGCCTAGAGATACTGACAGGTTTCAGATAGATTATATAATGGTAAGACAGAGATTTAGGAACCAGGTTTTAAATTGTAACACATTTCCAGGGGCAGATATGGACTCTGACCACAATCTGTTGGTTATGAACTGTAGATTAAAACTGAAGAAACTGCAAAACTGATTAAACCAGAGGTTGTTCAGAGTTTCAGGGAGAGCATAAGGGAACAATTGACAGGAATGGGGGAAAGAAATACAGTAGTAGAAGAATGGGTAGCTTTGAGGGATGAAGTAGTGAAGGCAGCAGAGGATCAAGTAGGTAAAAGATGAGGGCTAGAAGAAATCCTTGGGTAACAGAAGAAATATTGAATGTAATTGATGAAAGGAGAAAATATAAAAATGCAGTAAATGAAACAGGCAAAAAGGAATACAAATGTCTCAAAAATGAGATAGACAGGAAGTCAAAAATGGCTATGCAATGATGGCTAGAGGACAAATGTAAGGATGTAGATGCTTATCTCACTAGGGGTAAGATAGATACTGCCTACATGAAAATTGGAGAGACCTTTGGAGAAAAGAGAACCACTTGTATGAATATCGAGGGCTCAGATGGAAACCCAGTTATACTTGAGGACAACATTATGGAAATGGAAGAGCATGTAGATGAAGATGAAAAGGGAGATATGATACTGCGTGAAGAGTTTGACAGAGCACTGAAAGGCCTGAGTCGAAACAAGGCCCCGGGAGTAGACAACATTCCAGTAGGATTACTGACAGCCTTGGGAGAGCTAGGCCTAACAAAACGCTACCATCTAGTGAGCAAGATGTATGAGACAGGCGAAATACCCTCAGACTTCAAGAAGAATATAATAATTCCAATCCCAAAGAAAGCAGGTGTTGACAGATGTGAAAATTACCGAACTATCAGTTTAATAAGTCACAGCTGCAAAATACTAACACGAAATCTTTACAGACGAATGGAAAAACTAGTAGAAGCCGACCTCGGGGAAGATCAGTTATGATTCCGTAGAAATATCGGAATGCGTGAGCCAATACTGACCCTACGACTTATCTTGGAAAATAGATTAAGGAAAGGCAAACCTACGTTTATAGCATTTGTAGACTTAAAGAAAGCTTTTGACAATGTTGACTGGAATACTCTCTTTCACTCTGAAGGTGGCAGGGTTAAAATACAGGGAGCGAAAGGCTATTTACAATTTGTACAGAAACCAGATAGCAGTTGTAAGAGTCGAGGGACATGAAAGGGAAGCAGTGGTTGGGAAGGGAGTGAGACAGAGCTGTAGCCTCTCCCCTATGTTATTCAATCTGTATATTGAGCAAGCAGTGAAGGAAACAAAAGAAAAATTTGGAGTAGGTATTAAAATCCATGGAGAAGAAATAAAAACTTTGAGGTTCACCGATGACATTGTAATTCTGTCAGAGACAGCAAAGGGCTTGGAAGAGCAGTTGATGGATAGTGTCTTGAAAGGAGGATATAAGATGAACATCAACAAAAGCAAAACGAGGATCTTGGAATGTAGTCAAATTAAGTCGGGTGATGCTGAGGGAATTAGATTAGGAAATGAGACACTTAAAGTAGTAAGTGAGTTTTGGTATTTGGGGAGCAAAATAACTGATGATGGTCGAAGTAGAGAGGATATAAAATGTAGACTGGCAATGGCAAGAAAAGCGTTTCTGAATAAGAGAAATTCGTTAACATCGAGTATAGATTTAAGTGTCAGGAAGTCGTTTCTGAAAGTATTTGTATGGAGTGTAGCCATGTATGGCAGTGAAACGTGGACGATAAATAGTTTGGATAAGAAGAGAATAGAAGCTTTCGAAATGTGGCGCTACAGAAGAATTCTGAAGATTAGATGGGTAGATCACGTAACTAATGAGGAAGTATTGAATAGGATTGGGGAGAAGAGAAGTTGGTGGCACAACTTGACTAGAAGAAGGGATCAGTTGGTTGGATATGTTCTGAGGCATCAAGGAATCACCAATTTAGTATTGGGGGGCAGCGTGGAGGGTAAAAATCGTAGAGGGAGACCGAGAGATGGATACACTAAGCAGATTCAGAAGGATGTAGATTGCGGTAGGTACTGGGAGATGAAGAAGCTTGCACAGGATGGAGAGCTGCATCAAACCAGTCTCAGGACTGACCATAACAACTACAATTTCATTTAGGAGTCAGTATGAATCTTTAATCATTTTTGGCTCTACTATGTCTTTAAGTTGTGGGATTTGGGGGGGGGGGGGGGGTGGAGGTTGGGTCATGTCAGGTAAGGTACTCAGACCAGAGAGATTCACCTGTAGGGAGGACAGGGGCTCATTGCATGATGTAGCCCTGTGATGCTGTGGCATTTATTGAACAATGGTATGACACCATGTCATTGACGTAGTAGATCAGTGGATGTTTGTCAGCAACCAATCCAATGCTCTCTGGTAGGTCTTAGGTTTATTTTCTTTCACTTATCACTCCTGTCACCTCTGTGTGAAAATGCTCAGAGTTGCACTGCGATTCAGACCCCTTGTTAAACTGTAGATGCCTCTTTGGCTGACTGAGTATATCAGTTCAAAGTTTGGAGGAAGAAACGAGCATTCCAACTCCTACCAGACCAAGCCTATTAAAACATTGTGGTATTCAAACAAACCTTCAGGTTGAGCACAAGCTGTACTGTCATAACATGAAAGAAAAATGAGTTACGTTGCATATTCTTATGTGCATTGTTAATTGCAAATATGAAGAGAAAAAATGGATATCAATCATACAGTTATTAATGAAATAATATAATGGTGAAATATTGAGGGATGGATTAAGCACATCAAGCAGAGACTACAAAATTTACCTTTCACGTTAACCATTTAGTTTTTAAAAGCCGGGATTATGATGTGCATGTCTTCAGACACAGATTTTAAGATTTAGTTTAGGACGGTGCTATCCACACAATTGCATTTACAGTGTAGTGTTATTAATTGATCTTGGCAATTATTTGGTTGTTGTTATGAAGACCAAAAAGTGAAATATTTGAAGTGACTATGTAATACTTCATTGCTTTCCAGACGGACCAGGCAGAGATAAGTGCTCTGAAAGACTCTGAAAGCTGTTCACCAGCATTTCGAATAATTGTCAATTGCAGTGCTGAAAATGCAAATTCCAAGGCACTGAATTTTTCAGGTGAGTTAGTGATGACCTGCTCTCATATGTTTGCTGTAATTTACAAACAGAATTTTGTTTACTTTTCATATTGTCTTATAAACATATTTCCACCTTCTGACTTGCATCTGAAAAGGGCCTAATTAGTTTTATATTCAATGATTTGCTCAGCAGTACTGATATAAATGATCAGGGACATGAGGAAAAAGGGGGTTCAACATGCAATTGATGACTACTTTGTTAGGCATGGGGTACAAGTTGACATTGAACGAGGGCGGTAGGAAATCGGCCATGTCATGTTCAAATGAATCAATCTGACATTTGCATTGATTGATTTAGGGAAGCCACAAAAACATAAATTTGAGCCACTCTCCTACCTAATGGGAGTCCATTGTCTTAACCACTGCACTACAGTGCTTAATGCATCAGCAGATTATGTGATTTTGTGTGTGTGTACACAAGTACTGCTCTGTATAGTAACTCCAGTAAACAGAGGTGCTGGTTTCCTCAAATCAGAACACTCAACATCACACTTGAACTATCTACCATTGCCAAACTGCCACAACAAATGATGCATTTACTTCCAGCTTACTTTCCAACTTACTCTCCTGGTGTAATTGGGCCATGAATCTTGGGGCTAGCCTCTTTTATTTCACATTTCATCAGACTTAATTACACACAAACAACAACAAATGCACTAAGGTGGTAACAAGATAAATGCGGTTTATAATATTTAGCACAAGACACAATTTGTCATCACATATTCAGTTATCATCACCACAGGGTCAGCCTACAGTAGATAAGATTCATACAAATTGCATCATTGTTGCGACTGAACCTGTAAATGAATAAACATGAAGCTACATGAATGGTATGTGGTTCTGTAGCATAGTGAGTAAGTAACAATCCTGACTGGCAGAAATTCGTGAACTCGGATCTCAACACATAATAATTTTTTTATGGTTAAATCTTTATCAGAATGACTTTGATTGTGATTTTTATTCAGTTCATTGGTTTAAATGTGATTTTTTTTAAATTTTGTGTCACACCATTTACATAATTGTATTGATTTTTTTACATGTTTTTAGTTTTTCTTCGTACCCCAGTCAACCATTGTCATTTAGTATTGTCTTTGTCTTGGATGTATTAATCAGCTACTTCGACAAGGCTGTGACTTCCTAAAATCTTGCCCTGAAATTAGGTCCATTCTGAGATTTTGCCCACTTCATGTAGAATTGCTTTTCGTCACCATCCCAATCACCATGATATCCTTGTCAGACCCTATGCTCCTTGTGCACTACAACATGTCCTTGGTTCTTGCCACTCGACTGGCCTTAATTTACGTTAATTTCTACTGTCTCAGCATTTCTTCACAGTAACTACTCCTTTCTTCCTTCTGTTTTAGTTTTCTACTCCTTTCATTTCTGACGTGTATATTTTTCGCTGTCCCCCTCCTGCATTTGTTATATACAATGCACTTAGCTTTTCTCTTTTAGTAAGTTGTGCACAGTGTTTTAGCAGTAATTTCTGTCTCGCATGTTACCCTGTCCTCCAGCTTTAAGCTCTCAGATTTTTCACATCGTGTCTGGTGCAGTCCTCAACAGTGTCTTTCCTTCTCATCCAATATGGTAAGTCTGTCCTGAGCCAGGGTTCTGGGTGACTTTTCCAAACTCTTTCCTTTTTCCTAAACCTCTGCAGTCCTTTTCTTTCATGCCTCTTCCTTCACCTTCAACACTTCTGCTAGAAGTAGGAGCCCGGCTCCAAAAGCTTGCATACGTAAAAGCTTGTTTCGTGTGTGTGTTCCTCTGCCACCGCTTGTTGCTTTGATAAAATATTTTGTTATTCACAACACAAGGAAGAAAAATCTAGATTCTGGTAAGAATTTCTTGTAAGGTATTCCAAAAGTTGCACTATGTTTTTCCTTTCTTTGTATATAAATCGTGAAGTTTGTCATATTGTAGGCCACAGCAGATTGATCATATTCTCTATCCCCCTTCAAATAACAGAAATTTTGTTAAAATTATAGAGATTGGTTGGCTATTACTTGCCTTCAGGAGGGTAAATTCTAGTTCTGCTGATACAGCATTTAAAAGTGATAACTGTTCCTAACTTTTTTGAATATTAGTTATTCCTTGAGGAGTAGGTTGGGATACATTGTGGAAAATAGCAGAAGACTAGGTGACACTCAGGCAGCAGAACTCGTGAGGCTTTTGCGAAACATGATCTATGTACTGACAAGTATAGAAAGCTCTAATAATAGTGAGAAGGAAACTGGGACATGCCAGTCCTGTATAGGCAGTTTGTAGTGTATCTGTCCACCCCTCATGTATTACCACAAGATATATTGGGAAATAATAAAAGAACAGCAAATTACTCATAGACTATACATAGAACTTATCAAAAAAGTTAGAAGAAGAAAGAGTGAATGTGTTAGTGTAAGAGATTCATAGTATCAAAAAAGCATTTACCAGCTTTGGAAAGAGATGGACATCGGAAGGTGCCGAACCCCTTCACCTTAGCCTGAAATTAATAGCTGATGAATGTTAAAGAGCTAAGGATTTTATGTTTTTAAAGCTGTGTTTATTTATTTATTTTTACCACAGTACACTTGCAAATATGACCTGAGCTTACTTAATTTGGATATGAGTCAGTACCTAAACAGATTCACAAACACTAATTAGAAACCACCATGCACTGGGATTTGGCATAGTATGTACTTAAGAGTTATACAATACGACAAAAAACTGTTTAAGTTATATACAGTGCCATAATGATACTTGTTTAATATACAAATAGATTTTTTTTAGTCATCTATCATATTTCATGGCAGGTTGTTAATATATAGCAAGAAAATTTGTGGATAAAAGTCAAAATTCTGTGATCATCCCTCATCATCACCTCCATCTGTTTACAGCAACCCACTCAGATTACAATTTGTATTGGGTTCATTAACACTGAAGAAAAACTTTGTGAATACCCTTTTCTAGATACCAATATTAGAGGCGAAGTAGAACTTGGCCCAAACAGTTACATGTTTTTGTTGAGTCGAAGAAGACACCTGGTGGCCTGAACTTGTCATTTAGTCTTGTAACAGCCTTACACATGACAGAATAAACTGCATTTTCTGTTGCTGTACAATTTGTGAAGCCAAAAACTTGCTAGTCTGACGAAAAATATGTGCCATTCACCATGATAAGACAACATGTCTCGCATATGTGAAATGTGGAAGTAACTGACCTGGAAGGGATTCTAAGCCCCATTCGTAATTTCCGAGATAACATTGTCTTCCAACAGCTGGCACATGGTGTTGTAGATCAGTATAATGCTGAGTAAAAGATGTATTATAATTTATTCTAGATGGAATTCCTTTGTTGTGTTTCAGCTTCACAGCAGCCTACCGGAACAAAGACAGCCATATCAGCATTGCAGCAGCAATTGGCGGATGTGATTCAACAGGAGACCTTACGCATTGATGAAGCTGTGCGTTGTTTTCAGGAACAGCAATATGCAGCACTGGAAGAATTCAGGGAGCGAGCACACAGGGATCACAATGCTCTTGTCAAGTGAGAACCTCATAAATAAAATAATTTTGTAGAATGTAGACACTGTACTGTTTGTTTCTGTTATATGTCGCGCTGAAATATCATTGGGTAAAAAATTGGTTTTGTAAGCATTATATTCCAATATGACAGATATAATCAGACTGACAGATATAATCAGTTTTTATTTCCATTCCCATAATGCTGTCTTGTTACCTTATGTTAGTCAGTTTGGTATGTAGCGTTCATGAGTCAGAAAAACAAATTACTTCGTGTGAGGTACACACATTTAGTCATTGTGTCACTTCTTGAAATGTATCACATTTGTGGTATCCTGAATGATTTCCCTTACATTTTTCACATTTCCCTATTGAGTATTCCTCTTATGAACTTGTTGTCGTAAAATTAAATCCTTATTTTTCGTCTTTCCTTTACTCCTGAATATTGTTGAATTTGCAGCTGTTTAATCTTCAGGGCAAAAGGCTGGTACGAAAGACTGTGTGGGTATTTTTTTTATTATATATAATGTAAGTAGTTACACTGCTGTGATGTTCAGTTACGATATTTTTTCTCATTTCTCTTTTTCTCCAGTTTTATGGAGGGTCAATGAGTACATTTCATTGATCATTGTTTTGTACCGCTTCTCAGAGTCTCTGCATGCCATCGCCTCCTTGAAAGTTTGTGGCTCATAAGTGATTTGTGAAAGCTACATAATATTGCAAACCAACTGGAGGGCAAAGTTAATCATGATTTCTAAGGCTCATTCCTTGTTGAGCACCTTCCTCGTTAGCATAGGGTCCTTGTGTCTTAAGCAACTTTATCATCTTCGCAAATATTGGGACGTTATAACCATATATAATGTTGTAGGCCTTGAGTTCTGTAGAGTACCCTCTGCCAGTTTCGTTGAAGACTGTCTCGTGAAACAGTTAGTAGTTAGTCAGTCAGTCACATGTTCCATTGGTCATTTTGCACAATGGAGCATGGTGATGTGGAATGAGTCATTTTACATTCACATCGTTTACATATGGTTACTTTCTGAACTTTTCAAAGTTTTATTTTATTTTTATTACAAAACAAAAAGATATACGTTTGTGAGTTAGTCATCCCTACCCACCACCTTTTACACATTACAGCAATAGAAATTCTTCTATGGAGCAGGAGTTGTCAAGGAGAAACTTTCTCACTTTGTTTTCATATTTTACTTTGCTGTCTGTCAGATGTTTTATATCATTGGGTAAGCGAACAAAATTTTTTGTTGCAGCGTTCTGCACCCCTTTTTGTGCTAAAGACAACCTTAATTAGGAGTAATTGATGTCTCTTTCCTTCTGGTATTATAATTATATACCTCATTGTTCCTTTTTAACTGTGCTGGATTATTTACAACAAATTTTATGAAGGAATAAATATAATGTGTATAAGTAGTCAAAATGCCAAACTCGTTAAACAGATGTCTACAAGATGATCATGGGTGGGTGCCACATATTATTTTTACAGCAAGTTTTTGTATAATGAAGACTCTCTTTCTTAAAGATGAGTTACCCAAAACATTATTGCATAGGAAATAATTCAATGAAAATATGCAAAATATGTCAGCTTACTGATTTTTGTCTCCCCAAGATTACCAATGATTCTAAGCACAAATGTGCCTGAAGTAAGTTGTTTTAGGAGTTCCAAAATGTGTTTTTTCCAATTTAAATTCTCATAAATATGGACCCTGAAAAGGGATTTGAAGTTTCCACCCTGTTTATTTATTTATTTATTTATTAATTCCTCACCTTGTGTTACACTTATCATTGGTGTAGTACCACTAGATGTGTAGAACTGAATACGTCGTGTTTTCTTTTTATTGAGGGTGAGACTATTTGCAGAAAACCAGTCATTGATATTTTCAAGAATTTGGTTTACCATTTCTTCTGTTTCTATACATATTCTTGGATTGAATTGCAGTATTAGTCATCTGCAAAAAGAACTAATTCTACTGGTTGTATAGTAGACGTAAGATCATTTACGTGTGTGGGGGACGGTAGTGGACCTGATATTGAACATTGGGGAGCCCCGTAAGTGATTCCTTCCCAGTCAGAATTTTGTCCATGGACTATATTGCTTGAATTACTAAGTACAACTTTCAGCATTCTTTTGGTTAGATATGACATTATCCATTGATTGGCTATGCCATCAGCCCCACAAAAAAATCATCAATTTATGTAGGCGAATACTGTGATTTACACATTCAGTTGCCTGAGAGATGTTGCAGAAAAATTAAATACCAGCCAGCATTATTTTATTATTTAATGCTTGTAAAATCTGGTGAATGAACGTGTAAATGACAGTCTCAGTAGTGCAACCCTTCTATAACCTAAACTGTGATTTGCTGAGGGTACTGTTGTTGCTGAGGTGAGATACTATTCTAGAATACGTAATGCTATTCTTGAATATGTAATGTTCTTAATAATTTTGGAGGATGATACCAGCCGTGAAACAGGTCAGTAGTTATTGACATCTCTCTTACCACCTTTCTTAAACAGGGAAAAAATACCTAGAGTTATTGAATTAGTGATGCATTACATATTTCAGATAAGACTGGACTTATTACATGGGAGAAAATCTTTAGTGCTCTATTGGAAACACTCTCAGAACCAGATGAGCTTTTATTTTTGAGAGAGTGAATAATTTGCTTGATTCCAGAAGGAGAAGTTGGTTATACATTGATACAATTGAATTTTGTGAGACTTACATTTTCAACGTTGTCTGTGATTTCGTTGTTGAAGTGTTTGTCCCTATGCTTCCTACTATATTTAAGAAGTTATTATGAAATGCATTTGCTTCCTGTGACTCATCATTTATAATCCTTCCATTCTATTCAGTACTGACGTTGTCTTGTTCTGTGGCTGGTTGTCCTGCCTCTCGTTCCACTACATTCCATAGAGCCTTGTTGGAACCACTGATTTCTGACATTTTATGCCTGTTTCATGATTTTTTAATAACCTTTCTTAGTAATTTTGAGCAGTTTTTGTAGCACGCAACTACTACAGGATCCCTATTTGTTCTTGCCAGAAGGTACATTTCCTTTTTTCTTTCACAAGATGCTTAACCCCTCTAGTGATCCATGGTTTTTTGCATGGCTGTTTACTGAATAGTTTATGGGGGAAAATATTTTCAAATAATGATATGAATTTACTGTCATTTTCTTTGTTATAAAATCATAGAGCCTGTAATTGATAAGTAAGCACTGTAAACAACCATTACATCTTCTTTGATTTGCTTCAAAATTTGGCAGTGGCTAGCACACTGGACTCACATTCAGGAGGATGACGGTTCAATCCCACGTCTGGCCATCCTGATTTAGGTTTTCTGTGATTTCCGTAAATTGCTCCAGGCAAATTCCGGGATGGTTCCTTTGAAAGGGCACGGCTGGCTTCCCTCCCCGTCCTTCCCTAATCCAATGAGACCCGATGACCTCGCTGTCTGGTCTCCTCCCCCGAACAATCCAATCCAATCCTTCAAAATTTGGATTGAAACTGTTTGGGGGGGGGGGGGGGGGGCGCTCACTCGCTGGTTCGAACCTCCTCATATGCTTGAGTGATGTTTGCCTACAAAAAAAATTGTCATAAGGTATCTTATCACAATTAGGCTTACATGGACAGTGATTTAATTGTATAGACTGCCATGTTTACAGCTTCTGTGCAAAGGGTCTTTGCTAGGTAAGGACCAAGAAGCATGCCCTGTGCAAGCACTATCCAGTATAGACTGTATTTCACACCCAGCTTTAACATTCTGTTACGGTGTATGGGCAGCCTGGTTTTACATCTACATTTACATCTACACCTATACTCTGCAAACTACTGTGAAGTGCATGAAAGAGGGCACATCCTATTGTACCAGTTACTTGGGGTTCTTCCTGTTCCATGCACATATTGAGTATGGGAAGAATGATCATTTAAAGGCCTCTGTCTGTGCTGTAATTAATCTAATCTTGTCCTCATGATAAGGATAAGTGGAGATTTGTAGTTTTATGAACAACAGTCTGCTTGAAATTGATCATTAATGAATTTTGTTTCCTTAACAGTCCCAATAACTTTAAGCCCTTTCCACCAACTGTTGATACTCAAAGAATGCAGAACCAGTTTCACTTTTGTTCAAAACAAATTGTACAAATCTGTATGAAGTACAATGATCTTCAAACACAAAGTAGTGGGCTCCATCTAATGTGAGTCATTGTAGGAATATATAAGATGATGTAAATAAAATAGAAAGAAACTTCCACATGGGAAAAATATATTAAAAACAAAGATTCAAAGACTTACCAAGCGGGAAAGCGCCGGCAGACAGGCACATGAACAAAACACACAAACACACACACAGAATTACTAGCTTTCGCAGCCGATGGTTGCTTCTTCAGGAAGGAGAGGACAAGAAGCAACCATCGGTTGCGAAAGCTAGTAATTCTGTGTGTGTGTTTGTGTGTTTTGTTCATGTGCCTGTCTGCCGGCGCTTTCCCGCTTAATATATAAGATGACTTAGAAAAAATTTGTAGTTGGTGTAATGCATGACAGCTTGCTCTAAGTGTAGAAAAATGTTAGTTGACTGCAGAACTACACTATTGCCATCAACATACATTTCACTTAAAGACCATGAAGATAAGGTGCAAGAACATCAGAGGCAGAGTGTTAGATTTGTCACTGGTAGGTTCAAACACCATGCAAGTGTTAAGATGATGCCTCAGGAACTCAAAAAAAAGGGAATCCCCGTAGGGAAGACAACCTTCTTTTCGAGGAGCGCTGTTGAAAAAATTTAGAGAACTGGCATTTGAGGGTGACTGCAGAGTGATTCTCCTACTGTCAACCTACCTTTTGCGTAAGGACCATGAAGATAAGCTTAGAGAAATTGACTGGCATACAGTCAGTCATTTTTCCCTTGCTCTATTTGTGAGTGGAACAGGAGAGGAAATGACCAATAGTGGTACAAGGTACCCTCTGCCATGCACTGTATGGTGGTTTGTAGCATATTTGTGTAAATCATTTTATTTTAATTTTTGAATCAAACTGCTGTCAGCCAATTTCATCAAGTTTTGTAAGTTAACATGTGCCAACCTCTGATAGCTTGACAAATATAATTAAGATTATGCAGAGTTTGCTTGTTCAGTATTTTCCTTACAGAACAACATTTTGTAACATTGATTTTTGGTTCTTATGCCAACTGCCACTGGCTCCCAGTATGTAAATTCATTCTTACTGTTGTTAAACTTTACTGCTTGTGCTGTGTCCTTTATCCAGCCAATTTCAGGTTGGATCTGGTATGGTACTTCTCAAGATTTGTGGAGAACCAACCCTATTCTCATATAGACTGTTGTTAGAAAGGGGTTGTCATGGATGATGTTGCTCCAGTTGATTGATATTAGTTTGAATTGAATTGTCTACATTAAAAGAAGAAAATAAGCTACTGACTGTATTAATTCTTTGTACAGCAGTTACGGAACTTGTTGCAATAATCTCTTCTTCTTTTTCTTTCTTTGTTGTCACAACTACTTCCTATCTCATGTGTTTTTTCACAAGTACTTCACATTTTCAGGAACATACGTGATTCTATTCCATTCTATTCTATTGAAAAAGGTCATCTTCAACAGCAGCTAATGTACCACAACCAGCATCAAGTGAGGTGGCACAGTTGTTAGCACACTTCACTCGCATTTGAATTGATGATGGTTCAAACTTGCATCTGTCCATCCTGATTTAGTTTTCTGAGATTTCTCTAGATTACTTCAGAGATATGCCGAGATGGTTCCTTTGAAAGATCACAGCAGATTTTCTTACCCATCCTTCCCTGTGCAGTGGGGCCAATGACCTTGCTGTTTGGTCCCCTCCCCGAAATCGACCAACCACAACCAGCCTTTGCAGAACAGTTTAACACAGTCTGTTATCCTACACAATTCCTGGTAGCAACAAACATACGCATAGTCTGTAGAATGTTAAGTCTCGTCGCTCCCGTCTTTTGAAGAAATTCAGTTGACTTCTGCACAGCTGCTACTTGGAATTTGGCTTTAATAGTATGTATTATGTCCAAGTCCAGAAGCTGCAGATGGCTTGTGCAGTTTGGAGGAAGGAATACAATATTTACGTTCTTCAGAAATGATGTTTCCTTGGGTTGTAAATGTCACCAGTCAGTAATAAGTACTATTTTCCTCTCTACTGCACCTGTCTGAAGAATCTTATAAAGATTTCTGACATCATCCAGGTGCTACTGTTGTATGCTTAAGTACCAGGAGGTGCTTCAATGTTTTTGAAAAACCTATGAGTTTAAAATTTTCCTGTTGTTAGAGGGGACAGCTTTTCACTTCCATCATTATTTACACACGGTAACTGTCATTCGTTGCTTGTTTACCTCTGGGACATTTTTATCCCTTAACAGAATGTATTTTTGCAGGAAGTAAATTATAAAAGATGCCAGTTTCATTTGTGTTGTGAAAATATCTCTGGGCTCATAACTCTGTACTCATTGTGACAAAGTAATGGTCTTCCAGTAGTTTACGTTTTGTACACCTACAGCCATACATTCACCACTTACGCATTGAAATGAAAGATTATGAAGCCTTTTAAAATGATCCATCCAGCTGTCTGTTGTTTTTTAGTAGGCTACACAATTTAAAAAAAAGCATCAGATCATACTTTCCTGCCCTATGGAAATTTTTGTGTTATGATTGTCTTTGACATCATGGATAATCATCTGCTTTTGCTGAACTGTTAGCTGTCTTTATTTGCAGACTATAACTCTAAAAATAATTTTTTTTTTGGTAAAATGAACAATAAACAACTACATGTCTCAGCTTATGCAGCATACACTCAGTGATTGTGATGTAAGATCACATGACCAAGGCCGCATTGTAGAAAGGGGGGAAACAGCTTTTCGATTGGTTCATTGCATTTCCCAATTCACTACCAAGGAATTACCTACTGACCAAAAGACTATAATCTATAGAAGTGTGTTGACAGGAAGAATCTATTTCCATTTACTGCCATTGCGAAATGTGACCTGTGTGAAACTGAAATAAATTAGAAACTCACTTGGACATGTCAATAATTGCGCAAAACTTGGATTTTAATATGCAGAATGTTTCATGTTGATTCCTTAAAAGTGGAGTTTTTGTTAAGGTGGGGTTTGTTAAAAGTGGAAAGCAGTAACATTGTTTTTATGGGAGTTTCATGGGAGCGACAGAAATATTCATTAAATGGGAGAATTACTTAAAAGTGAATTCACTGATTTGAGGCTTTACTGTAAATGCACACAAACATTCGAAGATAACCAGCAGAATAGGCTATATTACTGAATATTTTGTGTCATATAATCACTTGAGAATGAGGATAGCGCTAATCAAAGAAGTGACAAGTGGTGTCAACTTTTACTGTGGATGAATAATTGCTATTGATAGTCATGGTGTCAACAGTGAAACTCAATTCCTTTTAATGCTGTCATTGTTCTTGCAGCAGATATGAGGACAGTTTATTAATGAAACTTTTTAGAGAAATATAGGACAGTTTCATTAATACACTTTTTAGAGCAATGTAGGGCAGATAAGTCTCCATTATAGAGAATTTCCAGGCCACAAAGTGATAGTATTTGTCTGTATATAATTCAGATATGTGATTCCACAGAGTGGTTGCGTGGATAGATTGACATAGGAAGAGAGTAGAGGATAGGGCATGTAGAAATGGAGAAAATGAGTGGGGCAAGCAAAAGTTAAAAAAATGTTTGGGAAGACATACTGCTCATATCTACTTACCCTTTTTTGCTAAGTGTGATTAGTGTCAAGCATCACCTGTTCTGTCGTCCTATCCCTTCTTCTTCAGTAGTTGCCTAGAACACACATAGTAAAACATACATCAGACACTTTCTTGTGTAGAAACACACAGTAAATGCAGTACAGTTGTCTGTATAAAAATGTACCGAGCAAAACCTATATAGGATAAGTATGAGGTGTCATCAAAAGTACCAGGAATTTTTGCGTTTTTATTTATTCATCACCACCACCATCAACTTTGCCCCCTTTTACAATAATCCTCCTCATGTATAATATCTTGTGCCAATTCTGTTTCCAGTCTTGAAAGCACTCTGGAACTCGTATTTTGTTACAGTGTTCAGCTTTTTCAGCGATTCTGTTTTTATCTCATCAGTGGTGGCAAAATGATGTTCTTTCATGGTTCTCTTCACACAGGGGGCCACATCCAATGAATACAGAGGCTGAGGGAACATAATGTGAAGCGGTTCTGCCTGTTTTATTTATTTCATTTGTTTGTCCTCGGTGGATCACTACACTGGCTGAAAACTGGGATTTGTGTTTTGGACACTGACTACTGTAAATAATGTAGCCGACATATGCACAGCTGCATTGCACATTCTTTTACTTGCACTGTTTACACCCCCCCCCCCCCAATATTTAAACTTTCTATGAGCCTCATTAATAGTTTTCAGGAGAAACTTCACATACTGCTACAATAGTTTTCTGTTGAACATCTATGAGCAGTAAAGACATAACCACAAATTCCACAGTTCTTGAAGAATAATCAGGTCTGTATGGAGCAGATACTGTCACTGTTTTTACACATGGCCTAATCGTTTAACATTTATTCCACAGTTAATTTGAAGCGTTATTGTTGTTCTAGCCAGCACAGGTTACTCATCTGAAACTCGGCTGTGGACTGACTGTCTCATGGCCAACAATCGTACCCTTATATATCATCACAATAATAGGCCCTGAAACTACACATTGTTTAAAGTGAAATATTCAGACATTACAATTAAAACTTAACTCATTAAATTAACTGAATACATCGAAAAATTGTCTTTTTACCAGTTTCTTCTACTGCAAGAGTTAGGCTAAATTATTTGTTTAATCATGAAATTAAGAAATATCATTACAAAAACAAATGACAATAAACTAAATATCCAGAATGCAAACATACATCAGGAACATATATACCCCCCTCCCCTTTGTGTGTGTGTGCGTGCCTGCTCTCTCTCTCTCTCTGAATATTACATGAAAAACAGATGATCCCTGCTGCATTACAGCAGATGTCAGTGTATACATTTACATGATGCTGAAGTTATTGTGTATGCTGAATCTGTTTATGCATTTGCTTCAAATCTTAGCTACTAGAGATATGGTACCTTGAATTTTTCATTATACATTGTTGTGTGATTTGCTATTTTATGTGAAGACTGTGTGTTAGTATTTTCTTTACTGTGTTTGGCAGATACGCAGGGGGGGGGGGGTTCATGTAATAATTCCGAGGCTGTAGTGTACAGATCTCAAGCAACTGACTTGTTTATCCAGAGTATCTCTCCCCTCGTGATATTTATTTCTTGCTTTTGTAGACTTTATCTCCCGTGCAGTTTGCCTGTGCTTGAGATGGAAATCATGCTTATCTAATTCCAATAAGCTACCGGACTACAGAAGTCACTCTCACAAGAATGTGCGTATGTTCTTCCAACTTATACAACTTTAAAACACGCTATATATACAACTGTCTGCCAGTGTGATTTGTTAATTACATCAAGTGTTGCAAATTGATAGACGGTTAATAGTCAGCTCTCTACTAGACTTCAGAGGAGACTCTAGAGCTGATCTAACTCTTCTTTCTTCTCATGACATAATCCATTTTCATGGCGTATGCTATTCCATGGAGTGCAATTTGTTTCTGAAGCAGGAGTGCGGCTGCATGGAGTGATTGCCAAACCAGCAGGTGCTTCAAAGTGTGACCAAGCTGCCAGCACCACCTCCTCCTTGAAGAAATGCTGTGTATATCACAGTCATTAACATGAATAAGCAGTAAGAATTCTCCACACAATATGCGTGTCCGTTACATCTCAGTGCGTGTACATTCTCTCAAAAGGAGCAGAAAACTGCTGACATTTGGTTTGTGTTCATATGTGGGTGTGTTGGCAAGGAATGAGTTATTTTTACTTAGATGTTCTGTAGCTGGTGAGAAAAGATGAACTTCTGTACCAGTCGAAATTTGTTTCTTTGGCCACAGTTTGCTGTACAATGTCAGCAAAGAGAATTTTATGTGATATAAGTTTGTATAAGTAGATAAACTGTACTAACTATTCACAATATATGAATACTGAGAAAATTTTTAAAGCTCATTTCTCAGAAAAGTGACACAGACTTGTGACTAATAGTGAAATAATGTAATGAAAGTTGCTAACTGTTGGACACTAGACTGTCCTGACTTTATTATTAACATATATTTTTTGTGTGATAAAGTAGCTGTGGGCTAACTTGCATGCTGCTTTTAGTGTATGGTCTGTTGTTTATGTGAACAGTGATGGATCTGCAGAGAGACTTGTAGCGATTATGTATTCTCATCCGTTTGATCACTAAAGTATAAATAGTAGTGGAATGTGACCACTGAGAGCACTTATTTTGTTTCAGGCTGCTAATGGAAGTTTCACAGGAGCATGAGATGACACTTCAAATACAGAAGGAGTCCGCAGAGCCTATCAGTAAGACACCATCAGCACCACACAGTGCTGTTGTGCCTTCCTCTATTCAGGCTGGAGGTCTGTCGGGTGGATCACTGCAGGGCCCTCGTGTCGCTCTGAAACAGCCTTCATCGCGTGTAGATGGTCGCCAGGCTAACAGGCACAATCCACTTGTGCAAACTGTAAGCAGTTCATTTGTTCTGTAGTACAATATTCTTGAGTTAGACATAATATTTCCATCTAATGAGTACAAGGAACTGTGTTGCTGCTTAGTTTAAAGTATAGCTACCATTGTTCCAGCCAGTTTGGCTCTTAGAAAGGTTCTGGCTGAAATGTTCTGACTGTCTCTTCCAAGGTATAGAGATTTCATAGATGCAATGTATCTGAACTGTTTGGGAGGGGGGGGGGGGAGTCATCAACACTATGATTTCTTAAATTTTCTTTGATACAGCTTGAGACTAAGTAAAAGAAAACTTCTACATACAGGCTGGCTACAAATTTCCTAAACAGAGTTACCAAATTTAAAGAGTACTAAGTGCCGTGAAGATAAAATTTGTACTTTTTTTCTGTAAACAAAGAGAGAGTAGTAGTTTCCTCTATACTGTTACTTCTAAAATGTACTGACAGTAATTATCTGTTACTCACCAAATCTTTGTAGTAAAATATTAAAATATTTCATATATATCACTCATATTTATTCATGTTTGTTTCAGAATTCAAATTCAAAGACTGATAGGCACCAGCCTACAAAGGTGCATGCTCATATTTCCACTCGTAGCATGCCTGGTAATGGAAATGGAGGCTCTTTTGATTCTGAAGGTCTTTTCGATTTGGATGGCATGGATGATACCAGCCCTGGAGAAATACTTCAGTCTGAGGATGAAACAGATACTGATGGTGTGTGACAGTATTTTATTATTATTATTATTATTATTATTATTATTATTATTATAAACTTCCAATTGAAAGTAACCTAAGAGTTACTGAAACCTAAGGCACAATATTTTTACTTCAGTCTCCTCTTCCCATTCTCTGAGAACCCACGCATTTTTTAGTATTATGGCTTTTGCATCAACCTCCAAATTTCAGCTGGCATGCCCAGTTGCCTTAAGACTCCATGGAGAGTGTGAGTGGTACTAGTATTCCTGTGCTTAAATGGTGGTGATTATTGCACAAAACGTGTATTATGCGACTGTTTGTGTAATTGTTCTATTTGTTCAGTGTGTTTATTCTAGGCCTATCCAAATGTTTTAAGTGTAAGCTATCTTCACCAATCCTTGACCCATCTGTGCTGCTGCTCTGTCGCAAATGAACTCCTCATCAGTGTGACACGCAGATCTTGATTGGCACTGTTAGGACAATGTCATGGAGGGGGGTTTGCCATCCAGACAATGATTTTCTGGGTATCACTAAAGATGTTAGGAGTTTGTTACTGGCTAGGATGATATAATGTTAGATTGTATACCTACACATTGACTATTGATATATTTATGGAAGAAAACTTCCAATTGATTTTTACATTTTATTTATATCTACAAAATCTCATTCTATGTATCTTGGAAGTGTGGCATAATTTACTGATGACTATAGATAATGGTAGGGAACTTTTGTCAACAGCACTCATCATTTTCATGTTTTGCTCCAGTTGAATGACATCCTGGTTCAGTACATGCATTTTAGGTGTGAACATTTAATGTTTATTATGAGTCAAGCAGTATATTGCTCCCTCCTACGTATATCTCGCGAAGAGACCATGAGGATAAAATCAGAGAGATTAGAGCCCACACAGAAGCATACCGACAATCCTTCTTTCCACGTACAATACGAGACTGGAATAGAAGGGAGAACCGATAGAGGTACTCAGGGTACCCTCCGCCACACACCGTCAGGTGGCTTGCGGAGTACGGATGTAGATGTAGATGTAGATGTAGATCATTAGCAACTTCTGAACATGCCATGTGAATCTTGACAGCTCTGTCTTCATTTTGATGTGATTAATACATTTATATGACTAATTGTGAGATACCTGTTAGCTTCAGTTACTCTCATCTTCAAGCTTTCGTGAGACATGGGATAGTTAACATAGCAGTAATTCACTATATGTAATGACTTGTATGTAGTTATTTCGTATAGCATTTAGATTGACTGTAGTACAGTATATTGCAGGTTACTGATGATTTTATAGGTCTTTCTAAATGAGCTGTGTAATGTTTCTACAGGAAATGAGATGCTATTCTTGGGTTCTGAAGATCAGTAATCAATGTGATCAGTTTCTGCTATACATACTCGAATATTTTCCAGTGAAAATGTATTTTTTTTAAACCCTAGTGTTCTCAAAATTAGAATAGCTATTCAAACATTGGTTCAAGTTGTTCACCTCAAATTAAAGAAAAGCCAGAGCAAGAGATCAGTGATCCAGATACCACCTTCTTTGTATGTCACTGATGTTGCCAACAGCCAATTCCAAAATATAGTTATATGCATTTTTGTTTGCCATTTTGCAATTGCCCATAGTTCCCTAATTTACAAAATAGGATATTGTCTTTATTTTGGTTTCTAGCTGCCCTAGATCTAGAAATGGGAAATACAGTCAAGCATTACAGACAGAATGAGTTGATACATGGTGTCTGTGGCATCTGTAGCTTTTAGGTTTGAAACACTACCAAGGAAGTGAGTCGTCCTTTCAAATTGGTCCTGTACTGTAGAGGCAGGCCAGAAAGAAATAAAACACTTGCACAAGCAAATACATAAATAGCCAAACAGTGGCAGTGTGAGTTACAAATGGAGGGGATCAAAACACTGTATTGTATGCATTCGGCAGAGGTGTGAACCAAACTTGGCCAGCCCTGCTTGCTTGCACTCAGCCAGTGCAGTACGATCCAGATGGGACAGCCTGCGTTATGGTGACAATCACACAAGGAATGTGTATGTGTGACAACATAGAAAACAAAAGTTTCATTGGAAAATACATAAAATTACAAAAGCGGTATTGTCTTGTTGGTTTTGATTCTGGAGACTGTTTCAGTGGCACTGGAGTGCCAAGATCCTTCCTGTATGTCAAAGAAACCTCGTACTTCCTAAATGAATCAATCATAACACTCTCAAAGATTTTGCTCGACTTCATTTTTACTAATTACAATGAGAAATCCATGGACGTACTATGAATTACCTTTAGTTGTAAAAGGTAGTCTGAGAACAAGATGAAACATGGTGAAAGAAAAACTTAATGATTATGTAGAATATGAAGTTGGATTAGAGAAATCGGTGGAGGTGCAACAGCCCCATGAGAAGTGGAAAACAGTATTGATTGAGTGAATGTATGATGGAGAATAAAAAGCCAAATGCTGTACATCTGACATTGTGTTTTCCTGTTTGAAGAGACCACATCTCTTTTGAGACTTTCAGTTTTTACATCTTCAAGTGGATGTTCTCATTTTGTGCTGTATTTGTGGATGCATTAGCACTGAGCTTCTTGTACTGACACATTAGATGCAAAGGTCTTCCCTTTTTGTTAATTACTGTTGATTAAAAGTGTTTTGCAATGACAGAGCAACATCCTTACTTCCATACAAAAGGACTTCTGAATATGAGTTCATCGTAGAATTTTGTTGATTGACACATCGCATTTGGTGGGAAAATTTTACCTTTCCAGTTTCTTTCCCAGGCTGGTTTTTGTTATATGATGACTTGAAACACTTGGCCTTTTGTATGGGGGAACATAGTAAAACTGTTCCACCTGGAACAGTTATTTCACTAAAAAGGCTTTTACCTCAAACCTTTTGAACCTAATAGAGGGAAACATTCCATGTGGGAAAAATATAAAAAAAAACAAAGTTGATGTGACTTACCAAACAAAAGCACTGGCAGGTCGATAGATACACAAACGTACACACAAAATTCAAGCTTTCGCAACCCACGGTTGCTTCTTCAGGAAAGAGGGAAGGAGAGAGAAAGACAAAAGGATGTGGGTTTTAAGGGAGAGGGTAAGGAGTCATTCCAATCCCGGGAGCGGAATGACTTACCTTAAGGGGAAAAAAGGACAGGTATACACTCTCTCTCTCTCTCTCTCTCTCTCTCTCTCTCTCTCTCTCTCTCTCTCTCTCTCTCTCTCTCTCTCTCGCGCGCACACACACATCCATCCGCACATACACAGACACAAGCAGACATTTGTAAAGGCCTGTCTGCTTGTCTGTGTATATGCGGATGGATATGTGTGTGTGTGTGTGCGCGAGTGTATACCTGTCCTTTTTTCCCCTTAAGGTAAGTGTTTCCGCTCCCAGGATTGGAATGACTCCTTACCCTCTCCCTTAAAACTCACGTCCTTTCGTCTTCCCCTCTCCTTCCCTCTTTCCTGAAGAAGCTACTGTTGGTTGTGAAAGCATGAATTTTGTGTGTATGTTTGTGTATCTATTGACCTGCCAGCGCTTTTGTTTGGTAAGTCACATCAACTTTGTTTTTAGATAAACTTTTTGAACCATTACATTAAATGATGAGATGTTTCCAGATACACACCTATGACTTGCCAGGTTTTCATATATCAGCATATGTCAGTTGGCTCATATTTTTATCTTCATAATATTCTCCATGTTTGCTTCCAACCCTTTATTCAGGATGGAGTGTTGGTCTTTGTGATCAAGATAAAAGGCAAGAGTTTCAAAACCTCTCAAAAACATTAATTTTGATTAATTTGTGTCATGGACTTAGGAAAGGCCGCATGAATACATAGGTGACTTGTAGTCATTGCGTTCAGGTAGCACAAATTGATATGTAAATGAAAAAAGTTATGCAAACTGTCACTTGCAAATTACTTAGCTTGAGGTGGAATTTCTACAAGTATCCAACGCTATGCTACACCAAATTCGTTACTGAGATGCTAAACTGTTAGAAACTATGTACATGGAGTTTACAAAAGAAATTGTCAGGCTGACAAAACATCAAAGCCTGACGTCTGCATGTTTTTTTTAAATAGAGTGGTAGAGATGTTTCATTTTCACATAATGATCAGTGTTGCAAAAGTGGGCTTTTTATATTGATGCACACTGCAAACAATGTATCTCAACTGAAAAATTCCAACAAAATACAGTCTCAAATGGAAACTATATGGTTCCAGAGACCTTTCCAAGTTTCAGACATCTGTGATGTATATATCCAGATTGAAGCAACAAATGAAAATTTGTACCAAGGAGGGATTTGAACCCATTGTAGATGTTTGGGACTTGAAAAGGTCCTTGGTACCATATAGTTTCATTTTATTAAAAGCATCCGTGCCTGGGTCCCAGGCAGGATCCCCAATTTAGCTCAATGCCGAGGCCCATTCGTTCAGTGCTGAGGTGCTATTCCAGTAGTTGGAGAGCATCTTCGGAGTGTTTCGCAGTGGCATGCTTCAGCAAAATCTTCTCAGTTTACGAACCGTGTCATTTCAAATAAAACACTAAAGTTTTCGATAGCTGTCTTAGCCATCATCATCATCATCATCAGAAGTTGAAATCAATGACTTCTGGGGCCTGGCGTAGTGTTCTACTTATATAAATGTAATGGCAGCATCTGGAACATTCTAGAGAGGGCCGGAGTTCTGCATTCATGGAAGGTGAGTTGGGCAGCTTCTAGTGGCTCCATCCTGTCACAAAACTGAGTGACATCATGGCTGGCTGGCGCCACATTTGAAATTGATGATCCAGCATCCTTGTAAGTGTAAAGACTATGTCTTTGCTTTTGCTCCATGTCCAAAGCCCAACCCCACGCCCTACTAAGTTTGTAACCCTGCTCTCTATTAAAATTGTTGCTGCTTATTCTAGTTAGCTATGGCTGAATATTGCGTAGAAATTGGGCATAAAATACAGTTTGAAAAAATGAGAATTTTGGCCCAAACACGGACTGGGATTCTGTTATCAAAGGAGCCGCCAAAATTAGAATAAACAGCAACAATTTTGTCAGTGATCAGGGGTACACACTTAGCAGGGCATGAGGTGGGCTTTGGGGTTTGAGTGAAAGCAAAGACATAGGCACGACAATTGTAAGGACACAGGAGTTTCAAACATGGCACTGGCCGCTCGCGTCATATGACCTCACACAATCCCATGGTGGGACGGAGCTGCCCAATTTGTCTTCCACACCTGTGACACTCTGGCCCTCTCTGTAAGGTTCCGATGCTGTTATTACGTTTGTATAACCATAACACCGCCCTGGAAGGCGGGGATTTCAACTCCTGGTGATGATGACGGCAGCAGCAGCTTTTGAAAGATTAAGCATTTCATTTGAAATGATATGGCTTGTAGATTGAGAAGATTTTATTGGGACACTTGGAGAGCCTCTGCATTGCTGTTTGAGTTTAGGGGGAATGCCAAGTGGGCCTAGGAGTGAACGTGAATTTGGATTGAGACGGGAAATGTGCTAGCTCAGTCCATGCAGTTGCGCAAAGCCAATGTGCCGAGGTGGTGTAGTGGTTAGTGTGTGTACATCTAGTGACGAGGAGACCTGGGTTTGACATCTGTCCTTGGCATTCATTGGTTAGTCTGCACATAAACGAAATACAATCTCCTTGGAAAATTGTGTCACCAGGTGCGAACTTGGTGGATTTCACAAGATGTTCCTAGATGTAAACACCACTCGGGGATTAATCTTGAGGTCTATTCTGACTGGCTGACTACTGCCTACAAGGCAGTGCAAAGAGTGCTCTATGGTGGTGGGACATGTGATCAGCATGTCGAAAATCCCTCCAGCTGTTATTACCAGTAGATAAATCCTGATGATGGTACCACAGTTTCTGTATTCAAGCAGCTCCTCATTTGGCCTCATGAGGCTGAGTGGGCCCTGTTCCAGGCATCCGTATGTCAGAAAAAATCCTGGAGTGGTACGGGGAAACAAAACCAGATCCTTCTGCACTGAAGGTAGCAACACTGTCCATTCAGCTACAGAGATGGTCATTATCTCCAGATGTTCCTACCTCACAAGAACTTGTGAGGCATACCAAAAGATGTGTATTTGAAAGCAGCTGGCTTTGCTGACACTCTTATTGGAAATGTGAGCCCAGGGCTTAGCTCTTAGTTTAGACACACCACACGTGTGCTACGCAATACATGTTGTATCAGGGTTTACAAAAATTTATACAGAGGTGCTGACAGAGTTTAAGACATATTGTGCATTGTTGCCAGTTCATTGGTAGAGAGATTGTCAGTTGGAAAACACATAAGATGTTACTTGTCCATGTTGATATCCAAATTGTTTTTTATTGAAACCCATGTTTATTTTTTACAGAATCAGGAAGCCATGATGAAGGAATACACATTCCACGTGGCAGAAGCTCTAGCAGCCACTTAGCTAAATCACTTCCAGTCAATGTGCCTGCATATGTGCCCACTCAGAGGCACAGTGGTGAATTTGAAGAGGATGTGGTAAGTTAAAAATTTGCAATCATTCCCTCTGAAGAGGGGAGGGGCATACGATTGATGTCTTGAAAATATTAAACCTGTAAATTAAAGGTAGTTGCCGAGTGATGGGGTGTAATTTGTCAGAGGGTGAAAAGAACACAGTATGGTAGAAGTAATGTTGTCTCTTGATGGATTATACAGAAAAAAAGTGTCTATCTGAGAAGGCAAATATTCTTCCGATTGTAAATACACTCTTAAGATATTGCGCAGGTTGTGGGGCCCGCGGTTGTTTCTGTATATGAAACTGTTATACTCCAGAGTAGGTTAAATGTGTGTTGTCAGTCCCAGGTGCATGATTTTCAGTTAGAATTAATTATATCCAGCCAGTTCCATCAGCATTGCGAAATAACATTTAAAGTGACAGCATCTTCTGTATTTCTGACTTCTACAAAGTTTGGAAGCTGGCAGATAGATTTTACTTTTTGAAGGGGAAGCTGTTTTAGTTATAAATTTATTCTAATTAAGTTTTTCACTGATTTTTATAAAAAGTGCTTAACTGTCATTACCATAACCATCAAAGACGGTTTTTAGGTTTACAGAACTGTTTCTTTTTTATGTTTACTCTCAGTACTATGGGCTTCTATCAAGAAATATAGGCTAGACAAGACAGTTCTTGAATATTTGTGGGTATCATTTGTGAGAAACCATATTTTTGTTACACCCTTGTATTTTTAGTACTCATCTCAAAAATTCACAGTGAATGTCTTATTAGGTAGAGGCTGTTTATTATTATTATTATTATTATTATTATTATTATTAGACAAAAAAGATTAGTAGTTAAGTCAAATGGCATCAGAGTAGCTGTGATGCCTTTGTTCTTTTGCAGCATTACCCTCAAGATCCTGTGGATATTGCTGCTTCCATCAGAGCTCTGGCAAAAAGTGTACACGGAGAGAGTGATGTGTTTGGTGATCTCCCAAGGCCACGCTTCAGCACACAGATCTGATAAGTCTTTATTGTGTGTGGTAAATATCTTTACTTATGCTGGTCAAAGTATTACTGCCCACACTCTCCTGCCCTAATGTCTGCCCTGCATGCAGGGACTAGCTTTTAAGAATAATGATGTAAGGTCATACCACAGCAAGACATATAAGAGTGACTTATTTTAACCATAGAAAATTATGAACGAAGAGTAACTAAATGTGTTTAGAGCTTTGGTGTAATCATCTGCTCGATTGTAGTTTTTTTAATAACAGCTTTGTTCAGAAAACTGTTTTAGAAGAGGGCTTCACTTTCAGTATTTCATACTTGCCTTCTGTATGATTGGTCTTGCTGAAAGCTGTTGCCCTAGTCTGGTATTTCAGATATCAATACCATTTTCGAAGAGACACAAAATATGCTTAGTTTTGTGTGATTGTATATTTCTGGGAATGCATAAATTTCCCATCAGCAATGTTGTTAATTTCAAAGCATTGTACAAATGTACGCTGTATTGACGCAGTTTACGCTGGCTTACAATTTTAGATGGTAACTTTGGAAAGGACAGTAATATCAACAAAACAATAAGATGTAAACTCGTGTCTTAAATAGTCATTTTAACTTTTAAGTGTACTTGGTAATTTAAAGAGATGTATTTTTTTATTGTACTTGAGAAAATAATTGATCAGCAAGTAACAGCCAAGCAAATGGATTGTTTTTTCCCTTAAACATTGTTCTTATGTACTCCATGCTCTCGTAGTTATGCTTTTACCCACCTTGAATTGTGATAATACAGTGTCTTTCATCAGTCTTGTATAGTGTGTCATAGTGAATTGTTGTAAACTGCTGCTGTCATAAACTGTAATGACAGATAATGTCATGTGGATTAAGATTCTGGTACTGATTGAAGTATAGCAAGATGTTGAAAACTATGTGCTATAGGAATAATAGAATGATATACTTTCTATGTTTACCATTGTGGTGAACACACAGTTTCTGTATACGTATTAAGTCTGCTGATTTAATATTTTGTTATGACTGTTATACTTTTGTTAAATTTGAAGCAAAGATTAAATAAAGTATGTTTTCTTGGCAGCTGTATTTACTGTTTTATAATTAAGACAAGAAATATCAGAATCACAGTTTGTAAGAGTTAGTGTGATTTGGAGACCCCAAGTTGCTATGTGGAAATTGTTCTACCTTCTTGCGATCAGACTAGACACTTTCGGTTGTGAGATTCAAATCTCCATTTAGTGTTTCAATGGGTCACCAATTTACATTACTTCAGGCAAATGTCCCAATGTCTTTTATGTTGGCATGACTGAATAAAATGCTGTCAGATTTTGAAGCCATGTCAACCAAGTTAAAAATATTGAGTTTTAGCCAGCTGTCACAGAATTCTCATCACAAGTTTAATCCACTGACTATCAGGACTTACACAGTCCAGTCACGTTAATGTAAAACCATTGCATAAAAAGGGGGATATGTCGGATGTCAACAACTACCGCCCAATCTCTCTTCTGACAGCTCTATCAAAAATTTTTGAGAAAGTAATGTATTCAAGAGTAGCCTCCCATATTTGTAAAAATAAAGTACTAACAAAATGTCAGTTTGGTTTTCAGAAAGGCTTTTCAACAGAAAATGTTATATATGCTTTCACTGATCAAATATTAAATGCTCTGAATAACCGGACATCACCCATTGGTATTTTTTGTGATCTCTCAAAGGCCTTTGATTGTGTAAATCATGGAATTCTTTTAGATAAGCTAAATCATTATGGTTTGAGTGGGGCAGTGCACAAATGGTTTAATTCATACTTAACTGGAAGAATGCAGAAAGTTGAAATAAGTGGTTCGTGTAATGTTAAAACAGCTGATACCTCAAACTGGGGTGCTATCAAGCACGGGGTCCCACAGGGTTCGGTCTTAGGTCCTTTACTGTTCTTGATATACATTAATGACTTACCATTCCACATTGATGAAGATGCAAAGTTAGTTCTTTTTGCTGATGATACAAGTATAGTAATAACATCCAAAAACCAAGAACTAAGTGATGTAATTGTAAATGATGTTTTTCACAAAATTATTAAGTGGTTCTCAGCAAACGGACTCTCTTTAAATTTTGATAAAACACAGTATATACAGTTCCGTACAGTAAATGGCACAACTCCAGTAATAAATATAGAATTTGAACAGAAGTCTGTAGCTAAGGTAGAATTTTCAAAATTTTTAGGTGTGTCCATTGATGAGAGGTTAAACTGGAAGCAACACATTGATGGTCTGCTGAAACGTCTGAGTTCAGCTACGTATGCTATTAGGGTTATTGCAAATTTTGGTGATAAGAATCTCAGTAAATTAGCTTACTATGCCTACTTTCATTCACTGCTTTCGTATGGCATCATATTCTGGGGTAATTCATCGTTGAGTAGAAAAGTATTCATTGCACAAAAACGTGTAATCAGAATAATTGCTGGAGCCCACCCACGGTCATCCTGCAGACATCTATTTAAGGATCTAGGGATCCTCACAGTAACCTCACAGTATATATATTCCCTTATGAAATTTGTTGATAATAATCCAACCCAATTCAAAAGTAATAGCAGTGTGCATACCTATAACACCAGGAGAAAGGATGATCTTCACTATGCAGGGTTAAATCTGACTTTGGCACAGAAAGGGGTAAATTATGCTGCCACAAAAGTCTTTGGGCACCTACCAAACAGCATCAAAAGCCTGACAGATAGCCAACTAACATTTAAAAATAAATTAAAAGAATATCTAGATGACAACTCCTTCTACTCATTGGCTGAATTTTTAGATATAAAGTAAATAAAAAAAAATAAAAAAAACTTAATCATTAGTGTCATGCAATATTTTGTGTAATGTAATTTCTTGTACAGACATCTTTTATTAACCTGACACGTTCCACATCATTACGAAGTGTCGTATTCATGATCTATGGAACAAGTATTAATCTAATCTAATCTAATCTAATCTGTGACCATTGCCTATGTTCAACATCAATGTGCAATGACCACACACAGGTGGCAGCACTAGGAGTGCTATACAGTGTGTCAGGGGACACGGAAAACAGTGCAGTCACTGTTGTAATGTGGACGCAGAGCGATTTATCTGATGTCCAAAAGGGAATGATTATTGGCTTTCTGCCCAAGGGTGGAAGCTTTTCTGAAATGGCTAAGTTTGTGAACTGTTGGCATGATGCCGTGTTTAAAGTGTACTATACATGGCAAAATAGCGCTATCCAAAACTGCTGTTCATTGGCAACAAAGACTAGAATTTGCACACCCGTACTGCAACTGGATGTCCATTGAGTGGTGACACGTGGTATTTTCAGATTAATCATGTTCTATACTCCACCGGGCAGAAGGCCATCAATGTGTACAGTGTAAAGTGCCTGAAAACAAACACTTTGTAACAATTATCATAAAAGTGCAGGTTGGAGGGCATTCTTTGAGTGATCTCATCATTCTGGAAGGCACAATTGATCAACGGAAGTATGTAGCTATCCTTGGTGACCATGACCACACCAACATGGAGTTTTTCTTCAGCATATGGCATCTACCTGCAGGACAATGTAGCATGTTGCACAGCTCACAGTGTACATGTATGGTTCAGAGAGTGCCAAGAGGAGTTTACTGTACTTCCCAGCTTCAAACCCAATTGAGAATTTGTGGGACCACCTCAATCAGGCTCTTCATACCATGGATGCTGAACCACGAAACCTTGTGTAGTTGGCCACAGCACTGGAGTCAGCACGATTCCACATCCATATTGGTATGTTCCAGACCTTTATTAACACTCTTCCTGCACATCTTGCAGCAGTTCGCACTGCAAAGGGTGGTTATTCAGGCTTTCCCCTTGTGAATGGACAGTACAGGTGTCCTTAAATGTGCAGAGCTGCAGGTGTAGAGGTGGGTCAAATTTACACACATGGGAAAGCCAGTTGCATCTGGCCCACTGTGTGACATACAGGATACCTTCAAAACTGCCATTCCATGTCCCTGTAACCACTGCACATCTTTTCTTGCTTTGGCTTGGTGCCCAAAACTCCCCATATACCGTCCAAAACGTTCACACTGTCACCACTGTTGTACTGAAAACTATTTGATAATTGACAGTAGAATGAATGGCAGAACTACACCACCCTGAGAATACCATGCAGTGGGTGAAATTCTCCACACCCACCAAAGATGTATGACCAAATTCCTTATACGGACATCGTTCCCTATGGGGTAACAGATGCCCTGCATCCAGGGCTGTTCAGTAGTTTTATGCCCCTTTCCTAAACTTTGGCACTGCAATTTGTTTACGTACCACCAACATAAAGCTGTGTAATCATTAACTTCAATTTTAAACTTTAAGTATTTAAATAACATAACATGGAGCACTTGTGTAAAATAAAATAACTACTTTTTTTTTTTAATAGCCCCCTTTTACTGAAAAATTACCACAGAAACATTAAAATTGGATACAATATATGGTAAAAATACAATCCCTACAGTATAATAACCTATAACAAAATTACTTCAATCAAATGTGAAATTTGTTCAGACCAAAATACATGATACAGCACCATTGTGTTTACTATTTAGGACAAATGTTTCACCTGCACTTCCAAAGCTACACTGTTCTTTGATACTGTTTTGAACCACAACTTCACTCGAATCTTCATAGACTGCTACTCAGAACATAGAAGAGGCACCAAGGTACCTCAGCAGAGAAACAGATACAAGAGAAAGGAGTCATAGAAATATTCTTAGCTTTCAGATGAAGTCATCCTTTGGAAGAAGAAAATACATTGATGTCCATGGTCTCCAGGGACTAAGGTCCAGCTGCATCTGATGAGACTAGCAATCTGGCTGTGATAGGTATTGGGGGTACAGAATAGGCATGGGCAGAGGGGGGGGAAAGCAGAGTAAGGGTTAGGGGAAAACGGTACTGCTGCCTTTGGGAGTGTGCAGTCATGTGGTGAGGATGTGGGGGAGGTAATGGAGGGGGGAGAAAAATACAGTAGAAGAAAGGAATATGTAGGTGCATTGGAGGCATGTATAGTACTAGAGTGGGAGCACGGAGGGGATAGGCAGATGGGGCAGGGCCTACTACTTCATATAATGTGATGTGCAGCACGCTAGTCAGGGAAGTGATCCACAAACAGATCGAATCTGTTTGGCAGATTAATGACTATGGGCTGATAAACTGGCAAGCATGGGTGGGATTTTTAGGCAAATGCTGGTCTGGTCTGCAAACTCTGCCTCTGACAACACTAAGCAACCATTTAAAGTTTTATAATACACAAAACAAAGTTTACATGATTCACAACCAGATGATGCATATGACTTTCCTCCTCCAGATCCTCTTGATGACTGTGGCATATGGAAGGACACACAGACACAAAATTAAATAATAAAATTTGCCAAATACTGAAAAATGGACCCCACCCCACCCTAGACAGGAAAAGGTAGTAGCGTAATTATGCCACCCATTCTGCTATCTGGCATATAAAATAATAGTTGGTGTTATTGTCCAAAATCATTGGTGGTCAAACTTTTTTGCTCAAGAGTGAATACTGACATTGGAGTGGAAACTCAGGCAGATTGGTAATCTACATAAATTAGTATGTTAATGGCATTCAATAGACTAGCAGCAGTAGGGGTTCCAGATTGCTGTCAGCAACCCCAATCGCCTGATGAAATGTTGTATTGTCTGTGTAAGTGGATGATTAATTGCACTTACATTTAAATACATTATCCAATATGAGAAACCATCACAAATGTCATATTTCTTGCTACAAATAAGTACTGCATTTGAAAATGACTGTCTTTGCAATGCTCATACACAAACCCCTTCACATTGTGTCAAAATTTATACCCGTCAATGATCAGCATGAGTCTTGCACGTCCATGAGTTGTCAGTACTGGAAGACAAATAATATGAACTAAGATGAGAACAGTACGACTGGTACTCAGGTGAAATTGACCAATTACATATGGCTTGAATATAAACATTACGCTACACTGCAGGTAAGTCTGTTACCACAAGCTTAATTTGGTGTTCACATTTGTTGGTTTCACTAGTTCACAACCAAACTGTCACCTTTCAATCTCACCTGGACGTCAGGCCAAGCTTCAGATCAGGCTGTCAACACTTTGAAATCACATGGTTTCAGCTGAACACCACTTATGCTACTCTCATTTTAGTGATTCATCAAGCAATGAAACATACCCCTTCTCTCATACTTTAAGCCCACAGTGCTGCATTACTTATCCCTCTGCCTGAGGTAATTGGCCAATTCTGCTTAGACTACAGCCAAATTCACCAATGTCAATATTACTCTCCTTAAGTACTTTTGTTTGTTACTGAACAGAAAAACTACACTCTTCAGCTCATAAGTTGGTGTTTTTGAATTCAGCTAGTTGTTGCTAGGTGCAACTTTCACCACAAGTCGCTCATAGTAATAACTGTGTTCTGTTCTAACCTATCACCATATTATTGTCCCTCTAGTGTGGCAACTCAGTTGCAAAGTCCACCAATTTCATAGTTGTACTTGGTTCTATTTGTGATTAGATACATTTGATGTTCTGTAAGGCTATGTATACTATGATGATAAATAGGAATACTTGAAAAAGGTCATCACAGAAGCTGGACAGACAAATATAGATAAAAAGAAGGTAATTGTGAAGAATCCTTGAGTAACATGAAAAAACACTTTGTTTGATTGACAAGAGTTGAGTCAGTGTAACTTGATAGATGCAATGGGCTGGGCACAGCAGCTCTGTGTGGCAATCTCAACCAGTAACGTAATGTGATTTTGACAAAAATGTTTGGAACAAGACAGGAATACAATGATATAAGTCACTTAGGAATGAAATAAATAGTGAGTGCAGTGAAGCTAAAGTGAAATGATTGCAGGAAAATGGAAAAAATCAAAATAGAAATGGTTGTTTAGGATATAAGATCCAAACAACCTTTCATTAGATTACAAGTCATTGCATTAACATTAATAGTGAAAGAGTAGTTCCCTCTTTCCTCCGTGTTTGTTGAGATGGATGGAAACAGTGTATTGATGGCATGTATGAGGGGAGGAACTGTCTCAAGTTTATATGGAAGATATAGGGGATCCAGTTTTAGAAACAAGGGTTTAGCAGAATTTCGGAGGATGAGATAAGTCTGAAGGTACTGCTCACATTCCTTTTAAATTTCTAAAATTACTGCCAGCAACCGAATAACTATTCAAGCTGGTGTTTAGTATCTATTAGACTGAAGATATACCTCAAGACTTTCAGAAAAAAATGTTATCCACACAATTCCAAAAATTGCAAGGGCAGATAATTACAGAAACTACTGTACACTCATCTTAACAGCTCATGCATCAACTTTAGTTACTCAAATAATGTACCGGAGAATGGAAGAGAAAACTGAGAAACTGTGAGGTGGTTGTCTGTATGACTTTCAGAATGCACCAGAGAAAGCATTCCGATGCTGCAATGGATAAAGGAAGCGAGACACACTCATACAATTTGTGGATCTGGAAAAAGATTATCACTTTACAAAATGGTGCAAGATGTTCGGAATTCTGAAAAAAATAAGTGTAAGTTATAGGGAAAGCTGAGTAATACAGTACAATGCATACAACCCAGGAGGGAATAAAAAAAATGTTAGACCGAGACTGAAGTGCACACATTAAAAAGAGTGTACGGCAAGGATGCAGTCTTTCACCACAATTATTTGATCCACACATTGAAATATCATCATCATTTAAGACTGATTATGCCTTTCAGCGTTCAGTCTGGAGCATAACCCCCTTATAAAATTCCTCCATGATCCCCTATTCAGTGCTAACTTTGGTGCCTCTTCTGATGTTAAACCTATTACTTCCAAATCATTCTTAACCGAATCCAGGTACCTTCTCCTTGGTCTGGACCGACTCCTCCTACCCTTTACTGCTGAATCCATGAGTCTCTTGAGTAACCTTGCTTCTCCCATGCATGTAACATGACCCCACCATCTAAGCCTGTTCATCCTGACTGCTACATCTACAGAGTTCATTTCCAGTTTTTCTTTGATTTCCTCATTGTGGACACCCTCCTGCCATTGTTCCCATCTACTAGTACCTGCAAATATCCCAGCTACTTTCATATCCGTAACCTCAACCTTGTTGATAAGGTAACCTGAATCCATCCAGCTTTCGCTCCCATACAACAAAGTTGGTCGAAAGATTGAACGGTGCCCAGATAACTTAGTCTTGGTACTGACTTCCTTCTTGCAGAAGAGAGTAGATCGTAGCTGAGCGCTCACTGCATTAGCTTTGCTACACCTTGCTTCCAGTTCTTTCACTATGTTGCCATCCTGTGAGAATATGCATCCTAAGTACTTGAAACTGTCCACCTGTTCTAACTTTGTTCCTCCTATTTGGCACTCAATCCATTTATATTTCTTTCCCACTGACATTACTTTCGTTTTGGAGATGCTAATCTTCATACCATAGTCCTTACATTTCTGATCTAGCTCTGAAATATTACTTTGCAAACTTTCAATCGAATCTGCCATCACAACTAAGTCATCCACATATGTAAGACTGCTTATTTTGTGTTCACATATCTTGATCTCACCCAGCCAGTCTATTGTTTTCAACATATGATCCATAAATAATATGAACAACAGTGGAGACAGGTTGCAGCCTTGTCTTACCCCTGAAACTACTCTGGACCATGAACTCAATTTACCGCCAACTCAAACTGCTGTCTAACTATCCATGTAAAGACCTTTAATTGCTTGCAAAAAGTTTGCCTCCTATTCCATAATCTCGTAGAACAGACAATAACTTCCTCCTAGGAACCCGGTCATATGCCTTTTCTAGATCTATAGATCATAGATACAGTTCCCTGTTCCACTCATAAAACTTCTCCATTATTTGCCGTAAGCTAAAGATCTGGTCCTGACAACCTCTAAGAGGCCTAAACCCACACTGATTTTCATCCAATTGGTCCTCAACTAATACTCGCACCTTCCTTTCAACAATACCTGAGAAGATTTTTTCCACAACGCTGATTAAAGAGATACCTCTGTAGTTGTTACAATCTTTTCTGTTTCCATGTTTAAAGATTGGTGTGATTACTGCTTTTGTCCAGTCTGATGGAACCTGTCACGACTCCCAGGCCATTTCAATTATCCTGTGTAGCCATTTAAGACCTGACGTTCCACTGTATTTGGTGAGTTCCGACTTAATTTCATCCACCCCAGCTGCTTTATTGCACTGCAATCTATTGACCATTTTCTCCACTTCCTCAAATGTGATCCTATTTCCACCATCATTCCTATCCCATTCTACCTCGAAATCTGAAACATTGCTGATTGTATTTTCACCTACATTGAGCAACTCTTCAAAATATTCCCTCCATCTGCCCAAGGCATCCACAGGATTCACCAGCAGTTTTCCTGAACTGTCCAAAATACTTGTCATTTCCTTCTTACCTCCCTTTCGAAGACTGCTAATTACACTCCAGAATGGTTTTCCAGCAGCTTGACCCATAGTCTCCAACTTGTTTCCAAAGTCTTCCCAAGATTTCTTCTTGGATGCTGCAATTATCTGTTTGGCTTTGTTTCTTTCTTCAGCATAACTTTCTCTGTCTACCTGAGTTCTAGTATGTAGCCATTTTTGATGCGCCTTCTTTTTCCTGTTACAGGCTGCCTTGACTGTGTCATTCCACCAAGCCGTTTGCTTCTTCCTACTTTTACACACTACTGTTCCAAGACATTCTTTAGCCACTTCTAGTACTGTGTCCCTGTACCTTGTCCATTCCTTTTCCAATGACTGTAATTGACTACATTCAACTAACTGGTACCTTTCTGAGATCGCTGTTATGTATTTGTGCCTGATTTCCTTATCCTGAAGTTTCTCCACTCTTATCCTCCTACATATGGACCTGACCACCTGCACTTTCGGCCTCACAATCCCAATTTCACTGCAGATTAAATAATGATCAGTGCCATCAAAGAATCCCCTGAATACACGTGTGTCCCTCTCAGCCTTCCTGAGTTCCTGATCTGTTATTATATAGTCAATGACAGATCTGGTTCCCCTGCCTTCCCAAGTATACCGGTGAATGTTCTTATGTTTAAAAAAGGAGTTTGTGATTACTAAGCCCATACTGGCACAGAAGTCTAAGAGTTGTTTCCTGTTCCTGTTGGCCTCCATATCCTCTCCAAATTTGCCCATAACCTTTTCATACCCTTCTGTTCGATTTCCAATCCTGGCGTTAAAATCACCCATGAGCAGAACACTGTCCTTGTCCTTCACTCTAACAACTACATCACTGAGTGCCTCATAAAAACTATCCATCTTATCTTGATCTGTCCCTTCACAATGGGAATATACTGATACAATCCTAATTTTCTTGCTAGACACTGTCAAATCTATCCACATCAGTCGTTCGTTTACATACCTTATTGTAAGTACACTGGGTTCCATTTCTTTCCTGATGTAAAGCCCTACACCCCATTGTGCTATTCCTGCTTTGACTCCTGACAGGTAGACCTTGTATTCTCCCACTTCCTCTTCTTTCTCACCCCTTATCCGAATGTCACTAACAGCTAAAACGTCCAGCCCCATCTTACTTGCAGCCTCTGCCAGCTCTACCTTCTTCCCAGGGTAGCCCCCATTGATATTAATAGCTCCCCATCTCATTACAATTTGTTTGCCAAGTCGTATCTTAGGAGTCCCTGGTTTGTCAGTTAAGAGTTGGGACTCCGTCACCTCCAAAGGTCTGAGGCATTTTGCTCTGATAGTTGCCAGCATCATATTTAAAGTATCGGGGAAGCAGGTTGCTAGCCTTACTTGCCCCGAGTCCCATTGAGTTTTACCCCTAACGGTTGAGGGACTAACCAGTGGATTTGGTAGTCTTTGCCATATGAGCACAAAGGTGACCACGAATCAGAATATGTCCGAGATGCCCAGCCTTATTCCAAAGTAACTGGTATCCCAACTGTCGGGACCACTTACTTGGCCACTCATACATTGCCGGTGGTTTATGAACTAGGACATGACTACAGGAAACCACACCATGAACCACATTGAAATAACAACTGAAATAAAATAATTTTTAGAGTAGAATAAAAGTTCAGAGTGAAAGGATATCAATGATAAGATTTTCCAAGAATATTGCTATCATCACTAAAAATGATGAATAATTACAGGTTCTGTTGAATGGAATGAACAGCTTAATGAATACAGAATATGGATTGAGGGTACACTTAAGAAAGACTAAAGTAACTAAGAGTAGTGGAAATAATACTATTGTGAAACTTTACACCAAACTTGGTAACCAAGAAGCAGGTTAAGTAAAGGAATTCTACAACCTTAGAAGCAAAATTACACACGACAGAAGAAGCGAGGATGACATAAAAAAGGAGTCTAGTACAGGTGATGAGGCCTTTTCTGGCTAAAAGAAGTATACGAGTATCAAACATCAGCCTTCATTCCAGGAAGAAATTTCTGAGAATATACACCTGGAACACAGCATTGCCAGGAAGTGAATAACGGACTGTGGGAAACTGGAAAAGAAGAGAATTGAAACTTTTGAGATGTGCTATATAAGGATGTTGAAAATTGAGTAGACTGTAGAGAAATGAGGAGGTTCTTCACAGATTCTGTGCAGGAAGGAACGTATTGAAAACACCGACAAGATAAGGGACAGGATGATAGGACCTGCGTTAAGCATCAGGGAATAACTTTCATGGTTGTAGACTGAGTTGAGTGAGAAAAACTGCAGTGAAAGACAGGTGGAAATTATACAGGGTGTACATGAAGTCCAGGAACACTTTCAATTATTTATTGCACAAGAACTAAACATATTGCATTTTGAGGGTCTCCACCCCCCCCTCCCCCCTTTGATATGCGAACCATGAGTGACCCAGCAGACATCAACACGGTAATCGAATTCTTGCCATACCCGTCCCAGCATGGCACATCGTCGACTGTGGCAGTTGCTTCCCGTATTCTCTCCCCGAGCTCTCTGCTACATCACATGGTAGAGGCGGTTCATACACCTGATCTTCAATGTGTCCCCATAAAAAAAAGTCACATGGAGTGAGAGCTGGTGATAGGAAGGCCATTTCATGAAACAGCTGTTCCCTTCTGTATCATAGCCAATCCATTGATGCGGCAGCTCCATGTTCAGGTACCCACGAACTTCACAATGAAAAAGGGGTGGAGCCCCGTCGTCCTGAAAGATGAACGGAGAGGCTGATTGCATTTGCGGCATCAGCCATTGCTGCAACATGTCCAAGTAGGAAAATCCAGTGACGCACTCTACATTCACTTCACTCTCACTGGGATGTCTGCTTTCTTTGCTGGGCACAAGTAACCTGTCCTAACAAATTTGTTGCACCAGTGGTAAATGGCCTTCCTAGTTGGTGGCTTCATACCATACTTGGTTCTGAAGATCTGTTGAACAGCTGTAGCACACTTGTTTTTGTCTAACTCCAACACACAGGAGTTAGCTCCGCACCTGAACTCGCCATGTTTGTGACTAGCGCTGACTATTGACAAATTACCAAACTATGCTGTTGTGCTATACATGAAAAAAGCTTCAGGATTTTATTTTCAAAATGGCATGTGTATGATATCTGTACAATGTTTGGTTCTAGTGCAATAAATAATTGAAAGTGTTCCTGGACTTCATGTACACCCTGTCTAACCAATAACTGAGGATGTAGCGTGCATATACTTTCTCTGAAATGTCGGCGGCACAGGATAGGAAGTCGCAGTGGGGCGCATCAACTCATTCAGAAGACTGATGACCAAAAAGGATGTATCTGTGTGAATATCTAAAGTTACTGTATTATTGTAATCTGGCACGAGACTGATGATATGCAGCCAATGCAATTCACTGGCACAATGCTGAGATATCATGGAAGATAAATGCCAGCAGGGGAAGCTTCTTTTAACAAAACTCTCTCAGCTAGTTCCTGAATCCTCAAAAACCAGGAATTTTTCCTACATATTTGGAGCTATTGAATTGTTTGCTCCGAATGGAAACTCACGGGCTCCAGTCAACAAGAGCACTTATGGAAACTGACTCCATTGCACCCACATAGCTTATATGAGTTATTAATACTCATGGTAATCTTTATTTACATTTAGTAATAATGTAATGTAAAAAATATCAAATAACTTTTAGTGGCTCATTCCACATTCATACACCATCAATAAGTCAGTTTATACTGGATGCCAACATCCCATCCAACAGTGATTGGTTGTCACTATACATAATACCCACACTGCATCACATTATGCAGGCTGTGCAGAACAAATGTGAGGTAAATGAGAGACAATCTACCTTACAAGAAAGCTGTGTTTAGTTCTAGTATTAAGAAACTAGAATGTTACGCAGCTTGTTATAGTGTTTATAAGATTTTTTTTTTTTTGCTAGTTGAAAGGGTGATTTCTGGAGGCTATATTTATCTTTTTGGGAACAAATAATTGTACATAGACCTTCCATTATCAATTAATAAATGAAGTACAATACAGTCAAAAATGCATTACATCATGCCAAAATTGTCTTTTGTGTAAATGTAGATTTCTTATTTTGTAGTTTAAAAGGGAAACTTGAAAGGATGAAGAAACGATACATTAATACATGAAAAGAAATCAGATAATGAGAATCACTATACATTCTTTCTATGGAATCTTCTGTTTTGTGAAATGACGTTTGCTTCACAGCTCCAGAATGGCCTTTCTGCACAAACTCTACAGGATAACTGCTGCCCTCGCATTCATTACAGTTTCTGAATTTGAAATATTTCTGAAAAATCACTGCATGTAATACTATATATGCAAAAATGACAAATGCACAATCAGCAGCAGTGAGATTTTTGGGGTAAATATGTGTGTACACTAAAGGGATACACAAATGAGAAAAGAAGATTGTGTCACAGCAAGCAGGTAGGAAACAAATTACAAAGGTTGCAAGTATGATTGTTTCAGTAAAACTTAATATTACAGATGCACATAAAATCTTATTAAGTCCTTCTGTCTGCCATCAGATGCATCCCCAGGTATAGTGTCATCAACGAAAGATATTTTACACTCAACAATGAATTGGAATTATTACAATTTTATTAAGTAGCCAATGGCCTTGTCATGCTGAATGCATCAGTTCTCACTCGATCCCTTAAGTTGAGTAACATTGGGCCCTGTTAGTACTAGGATTGATGAAAGTCTCTTGACACCAGGGACCATTGGTTAAAGATCACACAAAAAGCTGAAGTGACATCCAACTGAAAGACTTCCAACAGGTCATTGCACCATATAACATTATTATTATTATTATCATCATCATCATCATCATCATCATCATCATCATCATAAGTGGTGGGCTTGGCAAAACATCCTGTGAAACAATACTAATTGCTTTCTCTGAAAAGATTATAAGAATAGTTGACCAAGCACTTGATAGATTTGTACTAAATGTAACAGTTTATGATTGCAGACCCTTCATGCTACAGTGTATTCTCTCTAAAAAATAAAAAGTTACCATTACACAATAAGTGTAAAAAGGAGCGTATGGCTAAGGATATGGAATTGCTGAGCGAAATTCATTTTTGTAGCAAAATGGAAATTAGTTAAGCTTTTGATGGCTAACGCCTTAACAGAATCTTATTGAAAGACCTCTGACAAAATCCAAAGTAATTATGGTCATATGTGAAGGTTGGCAGTGGCAGCAAATTTAATGTTCAGACACTCATAGATAACATAAGAACAAACTGAAGACAACAAAGCAAAAGATGCTTAACTCCTTTTACAGACATTACTTTACAAAGGAAGTACATGTGTACTGCCACAGTGAAATTCTCACACCATTGTAAAAATGAATTATGTAGGTATGAGAGAAAGTGGTTTTCAGAAACAGTTGAAATCACTGAAATTGACCAAGGCCCCATGGTCAGATGGAGTCCCTATCCGACTTCATATAGAATTATTTAGAACTGATTAACCTCTTCCAACCCCCCCCCCCCCCCCAAACCACAACATACTACACTCAAACAAACCAGTACCAGTGGCTGGACAAAAGAAAATGTCACCCATCTACATAAAGGGTAGCAGAATTATCCACAAAGCTGCTGTCCAGTATCACCAAGACTCATCTCTTAGAATTTTAGAACATAAAAGCTAAGCATAATGTATTATTTCAAGCAAAACAACTCTTGCTTTTCTCAAATTACATCCTGAAACCATGAATCAAGGCAATCACATGAATGCAGTTTTTTTACTCCCAGAAAGGATTAAATAATCTGGATATCAAATGAACTTAATAACTGGAGTGAAGATTTCTTGGCATGGAGAACATAACAAAATCTCTTAAACAGTCATCACCAAATATATAAGTAACTTTAGGCACGCTGGGACCCAAGCTTTTTATGTTGTTCATTGACAATGTGACAGACAATTTTAATAGTAACTCAGACTTTTTGCAGATGCATTGATCTATAATGAAGTACGATCAGCAAAATGCTGCACAAATAGCTTGATAATATGAGGGTAAATCAAATACAGGACAAACAGGATTTTATTAAAAATACATAAATTAAAAGATAAATGGCAAATATAACTTATTTTTCTACATAGTTTGCTTCTTTAAAAATACATTTTCACAGCAAGAAGGGACATTTTTTACTCCAGCATTGTAAAATTATGCTGGCTGCATCAGGAGCCAATTCGCACAAATTCCTCCACGTTATCTTCAAATCATTGCCCTCCCAGAGCTTCTTTCAGCAGCCCAAACAAATGAGAAATCGCAGGGCAATAGGTCTGTGGTGTGGGGAGGATGCCAAAATTAAATTCGGTGCTTCCAGAATGAAATTTTTCACTCTGCAGCAGAGAGTGTGCCAATATGAAACATTCTGGCAGATTAAAATCGTGTGCTGGACTGAGACCTGAACTCAGAACCTTTGTCTTTCATGAGCAAGTGCTCTGCCAACTGAGTTATCCACACGACTCGTGACCCGTCCTCACAGTCTTACTTCAACGAGTAACTCATTTCCTACCTTCCAAACTTCACAGGGTCTCTCTTACAAATTTTGCAGGACTAGCTCTCCTGAAAGACAGGATACTATGGAGACATGACTTAGCCACAGTGAGGGATGGTTCCAGAATGAAATTTTCACTCTGCAGCACATTTCAGTACATTTATTGAAACTTTGACACCATAAGAGCTGCAGTATGGGGCCTGGAATATTTGTAGAGGAGGGTGGCCCCTAAAATTGGAGCTCTCGCCTTAGCAGCGATATGCAGTCCTCGCCAATTTTAACAAACCACAGCAGTAAGCAGCACTGATTGTGCATCACTTACGCAAATCATCAATGAACAGACTGCCTTGCCAGTCAAAGAATATGGCTGAAACAACCTTGCCAAGAGACTATTGAGTCTTGAGTTCCTCTGTCAGCCCCTACTGGCTTGTGCTGACTTGGGACCGTAGAGGTGCACTCATGTTTTATTGTCACTGGTGATCTGACTAAAAAATGCATCACCTTCCTTCGTAAACCTAGCTGCAAGACTCCGGCAAACCTCCAAAACATCTTAACTTCTGATGTGCAATCAAAAGGCGAGGGTTTGATCTGGCACACACTTTATACAACTTTAGCTAGTTTGTGATCACTTGAAAGCTTGCATAACTTTTTCTGACCCACTCTGCAATTTCAGACACACTTGTGCATCCATCTTCTTCAAGAATATCTCAAACTCCATGTGAATGTTTTCCTCTGTAATGCTGATTCAAGGACTGTGACCCCAGTCCTGATTTTCCTCTCATTCTCGTCCTGCCTTCAACCCTTTATGCCAGGCAGTCCCCAAACTGTGCAGTCAGTCTCTGAAAAATTTCCGTTGCTTGAACTCCTTCCCCAGCAAGAAATTTTATAATTGTGTGTTGCACAACAGAGCAGTACACATGTTGCTCTGACTAAGCACTCCTGGTGAACTGGCTGAGAGTGCAGAAAGGCCAGGCTCTTCCCACTTCTAAAATGCCCTTCACGCAAGCTAGAAGTGCATGCTTAGTCCTATACCACCAATAAACACTCTCATACTTCAAAGTGTGTAAAGACAGCTTGGACAGTTTTAAATCACAAAACACTAGAAAACATAGATCCTATGAAAACAGTAACAATGACTCACTTTTGGAATTAGTCAGGTCATACAGATACCTGGGTATAACAATGTGTGGATATTAAACGGAATGATTCTGGGGCAATTTACTGATATTAAACAAAATAATCTACCCTATAATATTTGTCCTCAGAAATTTGTTAAAAAACTGTGATAGGGTTCTTTGTGGCAAGATGTGGTAATTTTAATAAAAAATTCACTCTTTCAGATTTTTAAATTAGTTTGCTTAATAATTTACAGTATTGTTTGCAATGATTTAACTGGGCAAAGTTGCTTGAGCATTCTGATAGGTAATTTCCAATATTGCAGTTACGTTGAGGAACAAATCACAGTTTAAATTAACGGAGAAATAAACTTACATTTTCTTAACATTAACTGCTTTCAGTGTTTACAGAGAATGTGAAAATTTTAACAAGCAGCACCTATGTGCAAGGTCAGTAACTGTAGAAACATTCGAATCACCACTATTTTTCATTTGGCGTTACTTACTATAACAGCAGCATTGACAATTTTGTGAACTAAACAAACTTGAGTCATACTTGATATACTCTAATTACCTGAACCTTAAATGCACAACCACTGTGATTAAATGCTGACAGTGTAAACCTTTCCTTACAAAATTTAAACATGGCAGCACATTAGCTTTATATTTACAATTCTGTATCTGAATATTCTCAGCTTTGTGCTTTCAGTAATGTTTAAATTTTATGGTTTGCTAAGAAGTATTGGAAAGATTTCATGAAGCTAAGACCTACCCAACAATTTTGGAGGAAAAAAAACATTCTCAAGGGAAGGTGAGAAAACTGGGCAGGAATATACGTGGGTAACACAATATTATAAAGAGAAATAAAATGCCTTGTATCACTTTTATTTGCAATATACATATGTTAGAGCAAACAACAATGTTCACAAGGAAAAAACTTAAATTATAAATTCTCAATTGTTCTAATTTACAAAATGTTTTTATCACACTCTTTCTTTAAACTTTTCACTGCTGCCGTACCATCATTTCCATCTGTGTAGAAGCAATAGACTTCATACCCTCTTGCATCACTTGTAAATTGCTCTTCCAAGAATAAAGTAAATCTCTCAGCTGTTGCCACTGTGCTCGACCAAATGTGCGGTGCATTGTGCTGGATATGAAGACTTTTCTGGCTGCCTGATCCATTCGTGCTCTTACAAGTTTTGTTTTGAGAACTGAAAATAAACACAATCACAATGATTTTTTGTTTATTTAAAACATCTTTTATGCCTTACAGACTCAAAATACTTCCTTCTCTTTCCTAAGTAAATGTTGTCATAACTTCCCTATATTTATAGATTTTTGATTCTAATAGGCCAATGTAGTGGAAAGCTGATAGCCAGTATCTCTAGGAAAGTAGTAGGGATAAAAATTACAATTTATTTCAAGGGAAGATTAAACACAAAAATCAGATTTTTGTTAACAATGGCTGAAGTAAATGGAGTGAATGTTCTCACTAATTGCCAAAACTGTAACAACTAGAGCAGGTTTGACATGTCATTTTGGTGGCTAATAGATGGACTTTCCTGTCTTGACTAGTGATAATTTCTGACTTACTTAAAATAGATTTATAACACACAGAGACCAATTTATTAAAATCAGAGCAGCACCATTGTGTAATATATGCATTGTGTATTTGTAATCCCATTAAAATTTAAACTGAAGTAGGAATTCCATAAGAAGCATGTTTTCTTACCAACCCTTTGACCAGAATATAGACGTAATAGATTTATTGATTTTGGAGTATTTATTAGATTATTACAAGAATAGAAGTAATGTACAACACACACTATAGTTTAACAGCAAAAATAATCAATTTTGAGAATATAATGCAATTTGATAGATAAATCTACTGATTAAGTGGCAACAGGAGAACACACATATAAAAAACGGTTTTACTTGTGCAAACTTTCGGACCAGGAGAACACACACACATAAAAAAACAGTTTTACTTATGCAAGCTTTCGGACCCAGTGGCTCTACCTTTCGGTAGAAGGGTTGAAGGGGAAAGTTGATGGGGTAGCCATGAGTTTGCCACTTGCTCCAGGAATTGCCAATCTCTATATGGCGCACTTTGAAGAGTTGGCACTAGAAACAGCACGGCTTAAATCTAAACACTTCTTCCATTACGCTGATGACACATTCATTGTGTGGGAACATGGAAGAGAAGCCCTGAATGAATTCCACGAACACCTGAACAGCATCCACAAAAATATACAGATCACAATGAAATTAGAACAAGATGATGTCTTCCATTTTTGGTTATCCTTATAAGGAGAAAAGCAGGCGGCACACTAGGACATGCAGTATACAGAAAGAAAACTCAAACAGACCCATATCTCCATGCTTTGAGCTGCCATCACCTAGCACATCGGCACACCATTCTAACGGCACTGGTTCACAGAGCAAGAGCCATCTGCGACTAAGACAGCCATCCAGCTGAGCTGCAGCACCTTAAGGATGTGTTTTGATGGAATGGCTACAGCGAAGCACACATTATACATGCATTCTGGAAGAAAAAGTGAAACAGCCATCCACAAAGAAGAGGAAGAGGAAAAGAAACTCTCCTTTACCCCCTACATTGGGACCCCGTAAGCCAAAATTGCGAGAATAAAGGGGAAAAAACAAAACCAAAGCAATTTTTCAACCACTTCCAAAAATGTTATACTAACAAGGCATGTGGTGACATCGCCTGGCACCGCGCGATCTGCCCCCCCCCCTCTCCACCCTTAACATCGGCCCAGCACCGGTAGGAGGGATGGGGAGGGATGGCCACCACCTGCTGCTGACCATCTATATATAGAAGACGACCGCGGTCCATTGACACTTCGCCAAAAGAGGATGAGAATGACACTCATCAAAACGTCACGGATTATCAACGCGGCTATCCGGATGGAGGCCCAAGAAGATTTCATCAGCAGTATATGTTGGGAAAGCCTTAACTGACATATCTACGTTTTTGTGTTTGCCTGGCAGTATGGCCAGAGCAGCCAAAGATAGCAGCCTTGTATGCATGAGGAGCGTCTGCTAGTGTGAATGTGTGTTTTCTTTCATTTTCTGAAGTAGGCTTTGATTAGAAGCTCACTTAGTAACAGTCTTTTTATTGTGCTGTCTGCTACTCAAGTTGGTCATCTTTACAGTGAATAGCAGTCTACCCATTTCAAAATATTACTGATAAACCTAAACATGGAGTCAACAAATATTGTAATGGGACATGTTGCAAATTCAAACTGTGTGTTAGACAGGGTTTTGAAATTGGGACCTTTGCCTTCTGCAGGTAAGTGCTCTACTGACTGAGCTATCTCAACATGACTCATGGCCTGCCATGACAGCTTTACCTCGGCCAGTACCTCATCTTCTGCCTTCCACTCTCGAGCTGACTATTTGTTGAATAGTGTGAGAAGTAAGAAAAGTTAATAGACTTAGCTCAATGCTAGTTGAATGACTTTCTAGTGGTAACTTTTTTGTGGTACGAAACTTGTTTGAAATGAAGGATGACTCTCCATCTTAAACTAATAATTCATTTTACACTGCGTTTTTACTCTTATTTCTTGTCACACTTACAGTACATTTACACCACTGAATTTGTCTTATTAAGATCTGTTATTCTGTCAGCAAAAAATTGCTTAGTTCCATAAGCCCTTGGTCAATGTTCATCTAGGTGAAAGTAGATTATGATGCCGTTAATGGGTCAAAAGTAACTGAGGTGAAAGAGTAATGTATGTCACTCTGTATATTCTTGGACTGAATTTGTGGCTATGGCTTTGTGTGGATCTCAGCTATGATAATTTGTTCGTTGTGCTGTTTGTAATAGCTCACCTATATTCATATTTTATTGTTCATTATTAGAACTAATCATTACTGTGGCATTAACCAATTTGATTCTGAAGTGATAATCCAGTATTAATGTGACCAAAAATCCAGTTTTTCCTGCCACTACAATTTACTAACTCCCACTATAAGTAACTTAACATATCTATCTCTCTTTTCAAGTTCTCCAACATGCCATCATAATTGAGGAATCCAACACATTCCAACCCACAGAAACCCACCCTCCACCCTACTCTCTGACCACATCCCCTGCCAAGTAGATTCCAGCTAGAACGCCAAATTGGGATTATTTTACTTCTAGAATATTTTATCGAAGATGATGCCACTATCATTAAACCACACAGTGGAGCAGCATGTCCTTGGGACAATGTAACGGTTGGAGTATTTTTTGTTTCTACCTGTGAGAATACCAAAATAGAAAGATCATGTTTACTGGTGTTGCAAGGACAGATCAGTCAATCATCTAGACTTACCTCTGCAACAATTGAAAAAGCTGCTGTCCTTCAGGAATGAAAGGTAAGACTGACATGCCTATATAATTTAGCTATCTCCACAGTCGAGGCTTGAAAGCCTCTCTCCAACATGGCAAGACCAACGGTTTGATGAATTCCAATTTACATTTAGTTTCTCATTCATGCGTTTCAAGGAAACAAAAAGGAGGTGGGGGGATGCATTAAAAGAGAGGTACATTTCCATGGCAAAGAACCAAGCCAAGTAAGGTGTGTGGTATCAAGTTATGAACCATAACTCCTTTATAGAGTTACAGGAAAGGAAAGTAACCTGCTAATTTCCTAGAGTATATTCTCTCCTGGACAGCCCCCCCCCCCCCCCCCCACACACACACACAACACTTATTTTGATTTTTGATCAGAATGGAAAACGGATGGTAGCTATGAACAATGCCTACGCATCAGGTTGGTTCCTCTCAACCTACATCTGCATCTACATACATACATCACAATCCACCGTACGGTGCGTGGCAGAGGGTACCTCGTACCACAACTAGCATCTTCTCTCCCTGTTCCACTCCCAAACAGAATGAGGGAAAAATGACTGCCTATATGCCTCTGTACAAGTCCTAATCTCTTATCTTTGTGGTCTTTCCGCAAAACTTAAGTTGGCGGCAGTAAAATTGTACTGCAGTCAATCTGTCTCGCGTGTGTTCTAAATTTCCTCAGTAGCGATTCACGAAAAGAACTCTTCCTTTCCTTTAGAGACACCCACCTGAGTTCCAGAAGCATTTGCGTAACACTCGCATGATGATCAAACCTACCAGTAACAAATCTAGCAGCCCGCCTCTGAATTGCTTCTATGCCCTCCCTTAATCCAACCTGATAGGGATCCCAAACGCTCAAGCATTAATCAAGAATAGGTCGTATTAGTGTTTTATAAGCGGTCTCCTTTACAGATGAACCACATCTTCCCAAAATTCTACCAATGAACCGAAGACTATCCGCCTCCCCCACAACTGCCATTACATGAGTGTCCCACTTCATATCACTCTGCAATGTTATGCCCAAATATTTAATCAACATGACTGTGTCAAGCACTACACTACTAATGGAGTATTCAAACATTACAGGATTCTTTTTCCTATTCATCTGAATTAATTTACATTTATCTATATTTAGAGTTAACTGCCATTCTTTACACCAACCCCAAATCCTGTCCAAGTCGTCACGTATCCTCCTACAGTCACTCAACGACTACACCTTCCTGTACACCACAGCATCATCAGCAAACAGCCGCAGATTGCTATCCACCCTATCCAAAAGATCATTTATGTACGTAGAACACGCGATCTAGTGTCGGACCTACCACACTTCCCTGGGGCACTCCAGATGATACCCTCACCTCCGATGAACACTCACAATCAAGGACAACGTACTGGGTTCTATTATTTAAACCTGGGGTTTTTGTGGCCTGTCTCCTCTAAGCTATCCCCCTTTCCCTCTTCCATCTTGAGAAAGAAACTATCACTTTAGGATGCTAGGAACAGGTTCATCCCCCCTCCCCCGAAGCATTTATCAGCAGTACCAGTGTTTCAGTTCCTGAATCACTGGCCAGCTGTTCTGTATCATTGTGATTTTATGGTTTTCTGAAGTACATTGTCATTTCATTAATAATTTTCCACCTACAGTAACAATATTTACTGTTCAATGCATTTCAGAGTCATAATTCCATATTTTAAGAGTGTAATGCAGTGGACAGAAAACTGAGTTTCACTGTAATTCAAAAATAAAAACACCGTTTTCGAAGACAGACTCTTGCCCAATAAAATAATTGAGTCAAACTGAAGAGTGTGTACTGTTTAACAAAAACTGAAAATACAATTTTCATAACCAAACTTGTTGCCATGCATATGCACTATTCAGCTTCCAATACATTAAGAAAATGATCAATTTATCTTCTTTCATTGGAAGGAAAAAAAAAAGAGAGAATCCAACATACCATCAATGATGAAACTTTCCACCTCATTCTCACCAAGCTGAAGTTCTTGCTGAATAGTGTCAAAAGTCATCTCCGATTGTCCCTCAGCCAGCTGCATGAAAGTCAATAGCCGCATCTTTCTCATGTTTTGTTCATGATTCAAACCTACAAGTAGGAAACAAGGTCATGACTATTTTTGTGATTCGGTTATTCACATACTGTACTAAAAAACTCTCTCTCTCTCATAGAGAACACAGGAGATGGAGGGTGTGAGGGGAGGGGATTAGATGACACAGGAGATAGAGGATACTGGGGGGTCAAGAACATTGGGGGTAGAGAGTGTGGGGATTGGAGGGCATCAAATGTTACAGGGAGTGGGGGTAGAGCATGGGAGGTGGGTGCTAGCAGGGGGGGGGGGGGGGCAGGGTGCTGGCTAGAGGGCAAGTCGTCGTCGGTTTGGTTTAAGGATAGATGTAGGGCTAAATGTGTTGTACTTAAAACATTACAGCAAAGAAAATAAAACTTGAGAACATTATGTACAGCATAATGCTTGATATGCTGTGCAATTATTGTATGAAAATTGGGATCAACACACATTTTAGAAGGATTTGAATTTTTAACTACCATTGTTTCTATAATGTATCTTTTCTCGTAAACTAATCAAAGCAATAAAACTGGAATTTCACAGTTTACATCTGCGTAAGAGGCTAATAACATATGTAGAACAGGTTTTTGTTTGAGGTCACACTTGCTTTGAAATTTAATTTTTAGTTCTGCGTCACCCGTCACTATTTTTTATTAGAGAAATGCTAATGGAAAAATACTGTACAGGATTATTCAGTAAGTAATTTTTAAGAGCTATGCTACATTTCAGGACATTAGAATTTATAATTCCTGAAAAAAGTACATTATAACTCAGTCAGTTTACAGCAATTTGCATTTAAAGTTATTATTTTAAATTCTGACAATATTGCTATACCTCTGGCAATTAATGCTGTTCATATCCATAATCTTTATCCTCTTCCTCCACCTCTTTTGACTAGGCAACTTTTGCATTTTTTCTTCTGCTGCCTGAGCTTTATCTAGTCGCACTTTTATTGATGCTTGTCAGTATCATCAGTGTGAAGCACCTTGATGGAAGCCTAGTCTCTGCAGGCACTTTAGCTTACCTACAACTCTACTATTTAACACTAGAAAGGCATCACAAACAGCAATCTCCAGAACAACTGAGGACACAAATACTGTTTTTGGAAAATGCATCCATATAAGTTGATTGTAGATCTCACCTGTATTCTGTGTTTTCCCATGTACCTGTTTTGTCGGTTGTTCAGGATTGGCTAGGTACCTGAAAGTTGGTTTTATCACATCTAAAACACAAAGTGCAAACTATGTTTGTGGGTGTATGGCTTTCCAATGGCTTCTGGCTAAAGATATTTGCACCACAATGTGTCACAAAGGAAACGTTGAGGGTTATCACCAGTGGAAAGTTTGTGAAAAAAATATTGCCCACATGGCTTACTGCATTATTTTCACACTATGTTAGTTATAACTGATAGCTTTTTCACAATATACAGGGTGGTGCACTGACAGTGCCTAGGCCATATATCTCACGAAAGAAATTAGCATCAAACAAAAAAAATAAGAACAACAAATATGTTTGAGCATGAGGGGGGGGGGGGGGGGGGGGGGAAACAGATCATATTTCTATGCACCAGGAATTGCACGGCGACGATTTTGAACGTCATGTAAATTTTTGCCACTGGGCACAAAATAAAGTACAACATAACACTTTTTTTCCATTTAGTGACAAAGTGTCATTCACAAACAGAGGTAACGTAAACCAGCATAATATGCACTATTGTGTAATGGAAAATCCATGATGGCTGCAAAAAGTGGAACATCAGTGACACTGGCAGGTTAATGTATGGTGTGGAATTATGGGAGGACATCGAACTGGCCTTTATTTTATCAATGGCAATCTAAATAGTGCAACATATGCCAATTTCTAAATTTTTCACCGACTCTACTACAAGATGTTTCACTTCATGACAATGTCAATGTACTTTCAACATGATGGATGTTCTGCACATAGCATGCATGCAATTGAAGCACCATTAAATAGAATATATAATGAAAGGTGGATTGGGCCTAGAAGCACCATACCATGACCTGTACATTCACCGGACCTTACATCTCCAGACTTCTTTCTTTGGGGAAAACTGAAAGATATTTATAATCGTGATCCACCAACAACGCTTGAAAACATGTATCAGCACATTGCCAATGCATATGTGACATTTACTGTAGGCGATCTACTCGCTGTTGAGAGGAATTTCGTTATGCGTATTGCCAAATGCACTGAAGTTGAAGGACATTATTTTGAGCATTTATTACATTCATGAGGTTATTACAGTTGCTCACACAGCAACAGCATGCATTCCCATCATTTATGATAGTCACAAAAGTAAACATATCACATTGGAACAACAGAAATAAAGTCCAAAAAGAACTACTTTTTGTGTTTTAATATAAAGAACTACATTGTTATCAACTGTTCATCTAAATTGGTTAGGTATATTATAAGTGTTTGAATATTACCGCACCATCCATCACAAAGCAAAACAAGTGTTCCAAATCAAATATTCATATTTATTTACATACTATACAAATATGTAATAAAAACTGGGGGGTACCTATTTAAAAAATGCAGTTTCTATCAATTTGACCTATGGCAATGCCATCTAGTTGGCCACCCACAGCACCACCTGTTTTCCACAGTCATACTCAACCAGATTTTTTGTTGTTATTTTTTCATTTGATGCTAATTTCGAGAGATATTTGGCCAATGGACTGGCCTGTATATGTAAAGTGTGAATTTCCTCATCTTTCAGTCTGTTAACACCTCCCAGTGGCTTTCCATCTTCTAGTGTAGCTTTTCATTTCTTTCTTCAGTCTGAGAAATCTACCTCCCGTTCGCTTTTGAACATGCGCCACACATTCCAGTTTTTTAATTTTAGTTAGTGATCCATGAAGATTGCTCTCTACAACAGTCTTAAAAGCCCTGGAATCTCCATCACCTAGATGCTTCACATAGCTAACACCAAGTTGTTACACTGAACTTTTGAGTATTAGTTTCATCCCAGCTGCTTCCAACCCACCACTTGACCCCTGGTAATGCTTGCTGCACACTTCTTGTGTCACACAGAGCAATACTTGCTCATTACCTGTATCCACACTAATAAGAGATGATACACCATGAAGTGATGTATCGCCCCTCTTCATTCAGGTTCCACCAAAGACTCGCAGATCTGTCTACACCACATAGTGCCCTCCTTGCCTTTCACTGTTAACATCTACAGCTTCCTCAACAGCTGCTTTCAAGTCATCCTTGCACTAAACTTCAAGAGCACTTAGGATTGTTCTGTTGTAATCACTGAATCCAGTCACTGGTGCAGGCATTTCATCAAGCCACAAAACAAATTTGTCCCTTCTCTGCCGACACCTAAGCATCTCATGGCGTAATATAATCTCGTATTTGCCTCATACATCTTCCCATGGAGAACAAAAGTCTTTAACTGAATGTCGTATTTACAAACTTTACACAAAATATGTTACTATTCTGTCACTGTCTATTCCTTCTTTCTTACTTTTTTGTCACTGTCATCATACAGTGTAAGGCCCTTGACCCACAATTACCACACGCACACGAAACATTCTTCATATGGGCAAGTATTTCTAAGTCAATTAACCTAAATCTACTGGAAAACTTGTCTTTGGCACTGAACACAACATTATCAATTCCTTCACTAATATTTTTTTCCTTCAATGAACTCGCGCAACTTTTTCGAAAATGTTCTTCACACTTGTTATTTAAATTTCCTGATCCTTTTACAAGTGAAATCCGACATTTCCACACTTATTTGAATACTTCTCCACAGTTGCGACCTATTTCAAGCAAAACAGGTTGACATATGCAAAACTAAAAACTAAAATAAGTTTGTAGCACACACCACCACCACAAAAAAGACCCACTGCAAACAAAGGAACAAGCAAACATAATCTTTCTCATACTCCTCTACACTCATTTGCAGTTAGTTTCAATTGTGTGAGTGAAAAATGCACAGAAAATTTCTTATACAGAGGTGGTGTGGATCAAAACATAATGGTAGGCACAGACACCCAAACTTTTTTAAAACATATTTCTAACCATAATTTTTACGAAATTTTGCGATGTTATTCTTAAAGAATCAATCTAATAAACTACGCAATTAAAAAAAAATACAAAGTTTTTCGCTATTTTGCACTACAGCTGCCGTTAAGGATTAATGGGATCAAACTACAAGGTCAACAGTCCCTCCTACCTGAAACAGTCTCTGGTAGCTGAAGCCTGACTACCAAGTGCGTAAGTCTGACTTCTTCTGCCTGAGACTGTGGTCATGTGTGTGTAAGAGTACAAAGTCATCCACGAAATTGTTAAGTACTGTTTGAGCAAGAGGTGAGGTGCTATCGGTACCACACTATACTAGTCACATTCACTACTTTCTTGATTTACCTCTGATTTAGAGAATTTAAATGTATCCACTGATGATGGGGGAGAGGGGATCAGCAGCACTGGAGCTAGAGCGATAGGTATAATTGCTGAATCTAAGTTCAGATACAAGATTTTATTCATGTTTCTTTTGTTGTATCATGTTATTTTTGTCACACAGAAATAACAACATTGATGCAGTTCTTTTGTTAAGGTCACACCAAGGGGACAGTGAAATTCGGGCACTTGATTTTACCTTCACTGTAATTCCTTAATTGCTCCATGCATGTATGACACACAATGTGTGAAGCAAATTACTTGTTCTGATCTCCAAGCTTCATGCCGAAATAAGTAAAATATTATTTCTGCACAAACTGGGTTATTTGTCGATGCCGCATAAGTTCCACAGATACAGCAAACTGTATCTGGGCTATTTGAACACTGCCTTCCTGATATTTTTAAAATGGCTTCAATGAAATAACACCACTTCCGACAAAGCGCATAAGCACCTCTTCAACTGTGGAACCCGCTCACTGATATTTGTGGCAATAATGAAACATCAGCTTTGAAACTCATTATCCGCCTCTACTTCATTGACCTACAAACAAAGCAATTTTGCCACATTTCTGTAGTTGTGCACACAATCTTCCCAGGTGCTACTGAAAGGAGGGTATGAGTATTAGCTGAGGATAAGTTGAATGAAAATTAGTGTGGCTTCAGATTGAACCTAGTCTTTAGTTTACGTTAAATAATGGAGACGCAGTAGTGGCTCATTGTTAAAGGCTCCGAGGTGGATATCTCAATTATGTGAAAAGAATTTAAATTACATGGCATAACAGATTTTACAGCCAATAGTAGGCTGGGCAAAGAAAACAGGGTAATGGGAAGGAAGGAAGGAAGGGAGGGGGAAAAAAAAAAAAAAACAACAACATACGAGGGTTGTTCCAAAAGTAAGGTTTCCAATGAGCTACAGCCTCAAGGGAAAGTGCTAGGCTCTAGGCTAAATTCGACAAGTGTCGTGCACATCGGTTCCCTCACTATCGAGCCTGCCTGTTCACAATTCGTTATGTCGCTCGGTGTTGGCTTGGCAGCCGTGAGAGATTTAAGTGTTGATCACTGCTCCCGCCAAGTGTGAAGTTCGAGCAGTAATCCAGTTTCCCCATGCAATAAAGTTACCAGCCATGGAGATTCATTGGCAACTGACTGAGGTTTATGGTGAAGAGTGCATGTCCATTTATAGTGCAGGGCTTTTGCTGGGGGTCGCACAGAAGTTCACGATGAAGAATGGAGTGGAAGATCGCCGGTTTCGGATGCGATTGTCCAGAAGATCAACAGTGAGCTGCTTAAAGATTGGACAGTCACTGTCCGTGAACTTCTGGAACGCATTCCTGAAGCTTCCCATAGTACAAATGAAAGCACTTTTAACGGAAACATTGGATTACCGCAAGATGTGTCCTTGCTGGGTCCCCAGATGCTGAATGACAGATACAAGGAGCAATGCCTTGACTGTGCTCGAAAGTTTTTTCAACAATGTGAGGGGGGGAGGCAACAAGGAGAAGTAATTGGACTATCGTCATGGGAGATGAAACGTGAGTGCTTCATTAGACCTCCAAAACAAAACAACAATAATTTTGTCAGTTGTGTCACTCCAGTCTACTGCCATAAAAGAAATTCAAACAAACACAGTCGGCAGGAAAGGTTATGGTGACTGTTTTGAGTTTGGAAGGAGGTACTCTTCATCAATTTCATGCAACCTGGGACGACAATAAACTCAGACAGATATCTGACCAAACTCCAGAGAGCAATTCAGAAAAATTTGGATGGACTGTTATGCCCCATCCCTTACAGTCCAGACTTGGCCCCCAGAGATTGTCACCTCTTTCCCAGTCTAAAGGTCCACTTAGGCAGCAAACGCTTCAAGAGCAACGAAGTCCGAGCAGAGGTCACATGCTTCAACAGGCTGGTGGGAGACTTCTTCGACTTAGGAATACAAAAGCTGGAGCATCGTCTCCAAAAGTGTCTAAAAAAATTGAGACTATGTTGAAAAATAGATAAAAGTGTAAGCTTTTCAATGATGTATAAATTAATAATAATCAATAATATTTTCTATTTGTAAAAAGTATGGGAACCTTACTTTTGGTACAACCCTCGTATTATTTACATGTTCAGGGGAGGCAAGTTAGTAAAGCACATCATTTACTTTATAAACTGCAGAACAAGTGTCGACCTGTGTTATGGTTGCAACAACGTGTTCGCAAACACTTGCTGTAAAATAAAAGACATAGCCACAAAAATACGGATATTAGCTTCCATTTCTAACAAAACTTTGAAGCAAGATTCCTCAATGAACATGACACAAATAATACGACTGTGGCACTCCCCTGATCAGGCGTACTGCGCTCGGTTTTAACAGCAGTTAGCAACACCCAGGAGTGTCAACTCCTTAGTTGCAAAGTCACACAAAGAGATACCCATTCTCATATTTTTAAGGTAACTTGCAGTGTGTATCTGGGTTGAAATTTGGCATGTAGATTGTGAGTGGCTGATTACAAATGGGAGAAAAAACTGACTGGTTTCGAAATGACAAGTAAGATCATTCTCTTTTAAGTTAATGTGCTTTTTAACACTGTACACTGTCCTTCTGGGATGCAGTGCAGCAGTCGGCAGTCTGAGACAGAAGTGTTAAATATCCTGCAGGTGCTTAACCACCACTGTCAACAGCTACATGTCATACTAAGTCATTGGAAAAGTCAGTGAATAGGATAAGACAGATTAAGCCATGGAGTATATCTCATCTTTGTAATAACAAATGCTGAATTGTGGCAAAGAAATAAGAGTGTCTATGTGGCACTCTTGTTAGGCTCACATGTTTGTACTTGCCCATGAGAAACATTCATAATAAAGATAGTTATTTGAATAATAAGTTTATGTTTCATTGCAATACATTCTGGAAACACTGATAGTCTAAGAAGTTGATATTGCCTCAGCTATGCAACACTGTTACTGAATTTATCACAAATTGTGAAGATATTAGCTTGAGGAAGTGGATTCTCACAGAATTCCCTTCTATTAGATACGGCAAATAGTAATTGTGATCACCACAATAATAACCACCACCATCATCGTCATCATAATTTCATACTCCAAGCAGCAATTTACAATAGCACAAATTAGTATTTTTTAACATGTGGAAATGTGATAACTGAACTGATGATCTTTGTGTTAATGTAATGTTTTGGCAAACTTACTTTTTTCTTTACATTAATGTTCTTGCATGAATAATTGATTCTGTGCATTTTGAAGTAATTCTGTGCACTTTTACATTGCTGGTTTTAAGTTAAGAGATACCTATTTCTGTGTATGAAGTGACCTTTGATTCTGTATGCTAGTGCCCCCGTTTATGGTTAAGTGTACATGTATCAATCTACAACTGCTTCTTATACATATTTGGCTGGAGTTTCATTTTGGAATGTCAGTTCTATGCAGATACATATAAAGTAGTTTTATTATTCATGTAATTCAGAACATGTTTCACAAAAAGGGTACATATACAAACTTACCTAGATTGTGAACAAATTCTCGATGATTTTGGTAAAAATGTAAGTAGCTTGGGAGCTTTTCTGATACAAATATGGAAAGCAGGTCATGTATAAGTTGTCCTTCAAGAAACCTTACTGGTTTTAAGGCAAGCAGAGGATCCAGCAGGAATGTATTGGGATCGGCAAGTGCAGCCAGAATACACCGTTGAGCATCATCACGAGCTTGTGATGCATTTTCAGCTGTGTATGTGCCCAACAGTTCCACCATTACTTTTGCTGCTTGTTCACTGCAAAGATAACACAAATTAGTCAAAAATACAACAATGACAATTTAACAGAGGGGTCTGACACTAAATCACAAAAGCCTCTTTTTCTGTCTTGCTCAGTATCAAAGTTCTTGATTTATACATATGTACACTTTATATGCAGCTCTTTAAGAATTGCTTCCTATTAGTCCCTATAGAGAAAAATGTTTGATAACGTTATTCTCTTCTTGAGAATTATTTATTTTCTTGAATCAGATATTCTATGAAGCACAAAAATATTACACAAATAATTTTCCTTCTATCTAGCCTAAACACTTTAGGAAAGAGTGGTTCACTTGTAAATGAGACTACATATAGGACATTGGTGCGACCTATCCTTGAGTACTGCTCGAGTGTGAGATCTGTACAAGATGCTTTAGGAACTTGTATGGGAATTTCTGGAGGGAAGAGAGCATTTGTTTTGAGAAATGCTACTGAGAAAATTTAGAGAACCAGAATTTGAAACTGACTGCTGAATGACTGTTTTCCCACTAACATGCATTGCGCTTAACGAGCACAAAGATATGGTACAAGAAACTAGGGCTCATATGGTGAGGTACAGACAGTCGTTTTTCCCTCACTATTTCAGAGTGGAACTGGAGGGGAAATGACAAGTAGTGGTACAGGGTACCTTCCACCATGAACCTTATGGTGGCTTGTGGATTATCTACGTAAATGTAAAAAACCATTTTTTACAGAGGTCTGTAAGTGCAAATTGGTGTGGCCAGTTCTCTTTCTTGGTCTTATTTTCCTGAATGAAAACAAACCAGTATATTGTACTTCACAGCATGTGCTCATCAAAGATGACAGCATTGTCGGGAGCGTCCCAGGTAAGTGTGAAATGCTCACTCTTATTCTCTATACACACAAATGATGATAAAGCAGAAGTCTGAGACTGTTTGCTGATGACACATTATACAGTTAAGTATTGTCACCGAGTGTGTATAGAAGGATATACACCATGACTTATGACAGAATTTCTATTTGGTATGATGAATGACAGCTTGCTCTAAATGTCGAAAAATCCAAGTTAATGCCAATGAATACAAAAACAATAACACTGATAAGTAGGAAAAAGAACACTGTAATGTTCAAATACAGTATTAGTGGTTAAAGGAGACCACTCATCAAAAGGCAGAAGCATTGAGTTGTTGATAGGCACTCACAAAATACAGAAAACTTGCTAGCTTCTGCAGTTAAAGAACTTTGACGAGCTAGAACTCATCAAAGAATAACTCCAAAACCTAGCAAGTTTTCTTTCTTTTGTGTGCACCTATCAACAAGTTAGTGCTGCTTCTTTTCAGTGAGTGCTCTGGGGCACATACACACTTGTTTTTCCCTTGATCCCCATTTGCAAGCAGAATAAGAAGGGAAATGATTAGTAGTGGTACCCGATACCTTCAGCTGTACACCATAAGGAGTCTCTACATACATGTAGATGCAGAATGTAGAATGCAGTTACTTATGCAATCTTTTTACCTTCAAGATGTTAACTCAATTTCATTAAATTTCATTTCTTACACGCTTCATAATTTTGCTTTACTTTATTAGTTCTCACCTGATACTTTATTACTAGTACTTAATTCATAAGGTAAAGCAGCTTTTGTAGTTTGTCTGTGTTTCTTACAATAATGCAATGTCATTTGCAAAACTGACTATTCTCAAGGGAGTAACTGCTACATTATAAAACTAATGATGCTGCCAAAAATAAGATAAATCCAGTATTGATCATCTTCACTTTGATTACCAAAGTGGAATGGAGAAGCAATGTGCTTGCAGAAATAATTCAAGTCTGATGCCTAAGTTTATTTTGCTTTGCCTACTGAATATCATGTCACAAAATCTACACTAATTATAAAACTGTAAAATTGCCATTTCTGTCTGAACAAACTAATCTCCAAAACTACTTCACGAATTTTCTTAAGAATTTCAGATTACTTAAGCCTTTCTTTCATCAAAATCTGAACTTGGAGGGGGGCGGGGGTTAGGGTTGGGAGGGTGGAAGACTGTACAGTTTTATCTAAAATCGTCTTCTCAGTTTAGTTGTTTAAATGTTTAATGATCATGGTGTAGTACACCAAAGACCCAATCGGTGACTGTGTGTATTAAAACCTTAATGTTTCATAGTTTCTTTCAATAGGTTTTACTTACGTACTTCAATAGGAGAATGAAATTATCAAGTTAGCATTTTGATTTGGGTGTCTACTCATTACTATGCCTAAAAAGAGTCTTTCTGAATTCAGCAGAACTCCTAAAAAGACTGAGGACTATGCAGTCTCAAGAATCAAATGAAGATCGTGAGGCGAGACTTGCTGTGACTTGAGAACATCAGGTTAACTCTCCCTTTGGAAACTTCCGAAACCAAGGCACAACATAGGTCTACTCAAGAGCATCAATACATTACCTCATTCCTCAGAACCCTTCACTCACAGAGGCTTAAAGTTCCCTCTCCACTGTAACATTTTATAATAAAAAATTCTGACTGGAAATCGTGCAGGTGAGCAAATTCAAAAAACCCGTTTATTCCTAAAAATTTACCATTTTGCTTTAAACATGTGGAATTCCCGGTGAGCTTATCTTATGCTATGGCTATAAACAAAGCAAATGGTCAGATGCTGTGCGTTGTGTCATGTACGTTAGTGTCAGTTGCTTTTAACATGGCCAACTCTACATCACACTCCTGTGTTAATGGAACAAATGAGCTCTTCTTTCATGTTCCCAATCACACTACTTCAAAGATTGTATACAAAGAAGCTTTGCAAGTGAAAAATAAATTCCATGCAAACTATGTTTCAGGCACAGCAATAAGTGAATACCCAAGCAACGCCAGGTATGTCAATTATTTAGTAATAAACATTGATAGCTATGATAAATGATTGACTTCATCACCTTGAAATGGTAGCAAGTTGGTAGCAGTCCTTTTGAATTCCTACAGCATTACACTATTAATATTAGAATACTTTCAGAAAATTTCACATTTTCAAACTATATGATAATTATATGCCAATATAATTATTATAATAGGACCGCTATCCACTTTCAGCATGACTTAGTGGGTGCTGAAAAAAACAATTGCAGCAACAACAGCACCAACAACATTTAGAGGATATTTTACATCATACATTAGTATGATTATACTTATTTTACCGTACAGAACCAATAACACTCATCTCAAGTCATCTATTATTGCTCTATTTCATTTATACAAGGTAATCCCATTGAACAAAAACTCTACTATTATCTTGCAAAATGTGATTTCTCTTCTTTTACTGAGCATAATAACGCTTGCCAAGTGTAACACATTTTTATTGAAGTTGGTGATTCTTTTCAGTTAAATATTTTATCTATTTCTTTTATGTCTCCTTTTCAATACGTACTTTTCACTTCTGAATGGGGGCAAATTTTATTGGGTTTAAGATAAATTACAAGTCAAAGTACCTTGACAGAAATTTGTCAATTTTTTAAATATTAATTTTGCTCTCCTAAATCATGAAAGTTTCTCTTTTATGTTATGGGTTCATTGGGCAGTTATGGAATGAGTATTCCACCTTATTCTATGGAATTCTGTGCTTTTGTTTTCAATTGTTCCAGATGAATTGACTGCCTTGAAGGCTTGATTCATGAACTACAAACAATTTATTCAATGACTGACACAGCTTTTTAAAACCCAAGTCCAACTACAGATAATAGTTTTCTTCTCAGCTGTCATAGGACTCTGCTGGTGGCATACAGAGAAAGTCAATAATGTCCACAATAGAGTTTATTGATATAAATAATTGGAAGAGATAATAAGCATTTGGTTGTTTATAGGGCGTAGGGTACATTTTCTACCATCAAAGATTCCTTGGGTTATCTCAGTTTTAGAGGTAAACACAACTTCTTTAAATTTTAGTTTGCAGAATCATTTACTGGATATGTTTAACTAGCTCATGAATACACTTACCTTTGCTTGCATTCAAGTAGCACCTCATGGAGAAGTCGTAAAAGTTTCTGCATCTGTTCATTGGATGGTGGACACCTCTCAAACTGCTGCCGTAACTGGTCCATGTCACGAAAGATTGCATGCACTTGGTCAACCTGTTTGGCAACCTGAACCAGATGATAGTAAACATGATAGCGCATGGGACTACATGCATCTAGTGACTGAAACATTAACCACCCTCTGTAATAAAAAAAGTAAAAATAAATAAATATATTTATTTATTTATTTATTTATTTATAATAAATAATCATTTACGATAGTTTTTAAAAATTGTGAAATGATTTCTTCTTCTTTTATTATATCAGATGAAAATCACTGGTTGTAATTTTCCACTTACCAGTTTAAGCTGTGCTCTACAAACAGTATGACTAGGCATGATTACAACTCTAACCTTAAGATGACCATTGATCACAGCTGAAACTAGTAATTACAGAATTAACCAGTAATTGTTGCAAAGGATAATAAAAGAAGAAAAAAGGATTTTTCAACCCTGACACTATAAAATTCCATTACTGCTAAACTTGTTTGCAGGAGTCCTGCATGCCACTTGTGCTTGCATAAAAATATGGCACTGGCATTGGTAGGTGTCAAAAAGCACAGAGATCACTGTAATATGCAACTGCCTTTCTCATAAACCACCAATAACCATAACCACATAGTTAAAAAGTAACAATAGAGATTTAAAGAGATCATAAATTAACTGTCCAAGTTTTATCTATTTTTCTGCCCCAAACACATAAAAACATTACAATTTTAAAGAAATAAATTAGGTAAAATTTTAAATCAGAGAAAAATGCCTCAGACCTTTGGAGGTGACGGAGTCCCACCTCTTACTGACAAACCAGGGACTCCTAAGATATGACTTGGCAAACAAATGGTAATGAGATGGGGGAGCTATTAATATCAATGGGGGCTACCCTGGGAAGAAGGTAGAGCTGGCAGAGGCTGCAAGTAAGATGGGGCTGGACGTTTTAGCTGTTAGTGACATTCGGATAAGGGGTGAGAAAGAAGAGGAAGTGGGAGAATACAAGGTCTACCTGTCAGGAGTCAAAGCAGGAATAGCACAATGGGGTGTAGGGCTTTACATCAGGAAAGAAATGGAACCCAGTGTACTTACAATAAGGTATGTAAACGAACGACTGATGTGGATAGATTTGACAGTGTCTAGCAAGAAAATTAGGATTGTATCAGTATATTCTCATTGTGAAGGGACAGATCAAGATAAGATGGATAGTTTTTATGAGGCACTCAGTGATGTAGTTGTTAGAGTGAAGGACAAGGACAGTGTTCTGCTCATGGGTGATTTTAACGCCAGGATTGGAAATCGAACAGAAGGGTATGAAAAGGTTATGGGTAAATTTGGAGAAGATATGGAGGCCAACAGGAACAGGAAACAACTCTTGGATTTCTGTGCCAGTATGGGCTTAGTAATCACAAACTCCTTTTTTAAACATAAGAACATTCACCGGTATACTTGGGAAGGCAGGGGAACCAGATCTGTCATTGACTATATAATAACAGATCAGGAACTCAGGAAGGCTGAGAGGGACACACGTGTATTCAGGGGATTCTTTGATGGCACTGATCATTATTTAATCTGCAGTGAAATTGGGATTGTGAGGCCGAAAGTGCAGGTGGTCAGGTCCATATGTAGGAGGATAAGAGTGGAGAAACTTCAGGATAAGGAAATCAGGCACAAGTACATAACAGCGATCTCAGAAAGGTACCAGTTAGTTGAATGTAGTCAATTACAGTCATTGGAAAAGGAATGGACAAGGTACAGGGACACAGTACTAGAAGTGGCTAAAGAATGTCTTGGAACAGTAGTGTGTAAAAGTGGGAAGAAGCAAACGGCTTGGTGGAATGACACAGTCAAGGCAGCCTGTAACAGGAAAAAGAAGGCGCATCAAAAATGGCTACATACTAGAACTCAGGTAGACAGAGAAAGTTATGCTGAAGAAAGAAACAAAGCCAAACAGATAATTGCAGCATCCAAGAAGAAATCTTGGGAAGACTTTGGAAACAAGTTGGAGACTATGGGTCAAGCTGCTGGAAAACCATTCTGGAGTGTAATTAGCAGTCTTCGAAAGGGAGGTAAGAAGGAAATGACAAGTATTTTGGACAGTTCAGGAAAACTGCTGGTGAATCCTGTGGATGCCTTGGGCAGATGGAGGGAATATTTTGAAGAGTTGCTCAATGTAGGTGAAAATACAATCAGCAATGTTTCAGATTTCGAGGTAGAATGGGATAGGAATGATGGTGGAAATAGGATCACATTTGAGGAAGTGGAGAAAATGGTCAATAGATTGCAGTGCAATAAAGCAGCTGGGGTGGATGAAATTAAGTCGGAACTCACCAAATACAGTGGAACGTCAGGTCTTAAATGGCTACACAGGATAATTGAAATGGCCTGGGAGTCGTGACAGGTTCCATCAGACTGGACAAAAGCAGTAATCACACCAATCTTTAAACATGGAAACAGAAAAGATTGTAACAACTACAGAGGTATCTCTTTAATCAGCGTTGTGGAAAAAATCTTCTCAGGTATTGTTGAAAGGAAGGTGCGAGTATTAGTTGAGGACCAATTGGATGAAAATCAGTGTGGGTTTAGGCCTCTTAGAGGTTGTCAGGACCAGATCTTTAGCTTACGGCAAATAATGGAGAAGTTTTATGAGTGGAACAGGGAACTGTATCTATGATTTATAGATCTAGAAAAGGCATATGACCGGGTTCCTAGGAGGAAGTTATTGTCTGTTCTATGAGATTATGGAATAGGAGGCAAACTTTTTGCAAGCAATTAAAGGTCTTTACATGGATAGTTAGGCAGCAGTTTGAGTTGGCGGTAAATTGAGTTCATGGTCCAGAGTAGTTTCAGGGGTAAGACAAGGCTGCAACCTGTCTCCACTGTTGTTCATATTATTTATGGATCATATGTTGAAAACAATAGACTGGCTGGGTGAGATCAAGATATGTGAACACAAAATAAGCAGTCTTACATATGTGGATGACTTAGTTGTGATGGCAGATTCGATTGAAAGTTTGCAAAGTAATATTTCAGAGCTAGATCAGAAATGTAAGGACTATGGTATGAAGATTAGCATCTCCAAAACGAAAGTAATGTCAGTGGGAAAGAAATATAAATGGATTGAGTGCCAAATAGGAGGAACAAAGTTAGAACAGGTGGACAGTTTCAAGTACTTAGGATGCATATTCTCACAGGATGGCAACATAGTGAAAGAACTGGAAGCGAGGTGTAGCAAAGCTAATGCAGTGAGCGCTCAGCTACGATCTACTCTCTTCTGCAAGAAGGAAGTCAGTACCAAGACTAAGTTATCTGGGCACCGTTCAATCTTTCGACCAACTTTGTTGTATGGGAAGGAAAGCTGGATGGATTCAGGTTACCTTATCAACAAGGTTGAGGTTACGGATATGAAAGTAGCTAGGATATTTGCAGGTACTAGTAGATGGGAACAATGGCAGGAGGGTGTCCACAATGAGGAAATCAAAGAAAAACTGGAAATGAACTCTATAGATGTAGCAGTCAGGATGAACAGGCTTAGATGGTGGGGTCATGTTACACACATGGGAGAAGCAAGGTTACTCAAGAGACTCATGGATTCAGCAGTAGAGGGTAGGAGGAGTCGGTCCAGACCAAGAAGAAGGTACCTGGATTCGGTTAAGAATGATTTGGAAGTAATAGGTTTAACATCAGAAGAGGCACCAAAGTTAGCACTGAATAGGGGATCATGGAGGAATTTTATAAGGGGGCTATGCTCCAGACTGAACGCTGAAAGGCCTAATCAGTCTTAAATGATGATGATGATGATTTAAATTTTGGGGAAAGAAGGAAAAAAGCTGAAAATGTGAGCATTTCCAAGGTAAAATGTGGTAGATAAATACTGTCTTTCGATAGACGCAATATCCAATTAACCACTGTAACTCTGTAAAGCAGGCATAGTGTGTCTTCATGTGCTTGTATTTAAATCAATGTTGCCCTGACAGCAAGTGTCTCACAGATAATTGTACTAGTCTCTCTGTGGAAACAATGATGCCACTGACCAACTATTACAGTACACATTAAAACAAAAAGTTGTACTTTCATTCAGATATATTTACGTAAGTCTTACAACACAAAACTTTTCATTGCATGAAATTTCTTGAAACTCTTCAGGGTGGATGGCTGAAATCATCACTTCACTGTTTACAAATCAATCACTGTCATCGTCAAAATCATTGTCATCAAAGTCATTGTCATTCTCATAATCAGTCTCACTTAGATATTCCTCTAAAAGCTCTATACTGTCTACCTCAGAAAGGACAGTATCTGAAGAACTAGCCATTTTGCACCTAGTAACTTTAAGGCACTAATTACAGCCATTCTCTCAATACAGAACTGCTACAGTTCGACACTGAGTTAACAAAAGATTCTGTAAGTGCCAGTACTATGGAGTGCTGATGCCTGGTACAATCAGATTTGAGAATGAAGCATGAGATGGCTATGAAAAATTATGGCAAATGAGGCTCAACATTGGTGTGGACCAATAAAATCCCCAACATCGAGTGCCACTAGCCACTGGAGTGAACAGGGTTAAAACCAATGAGTCAATCTTGACAAGAATAAGAGTAACTCAGAATAAAGATAACACTACATTGTGCTGAAAAATTTAACAGTAAAAAGACATCTACTCGATGTGCAGATATTTTAACCATAAAAATGACAATGTGCATTAACATGAAAAACAGAATTCGTGAAATTTGTTTGCGAAAGTTAAGAAAGCATATAGCATCACAGAGAGCCATAATCATATGTTAATGACAAATTTTTCAGCTCACTTCGCAGAAGGGTATTAGGGCCTACATCCAGCAAAATTTATCGCTCCCAAACAAAAGTTTCAGATGAGCTTATAGCCTCCTTGACAACACAAACAGTTGAAATTGAAAAATTTGAAAGAACTGACAAATATAAAGCGCAGCAGCTGAGGGAGCTGACTGACAAATAAATTACAGAAATTATTAACAAAATTGTATGAAACATTCTCAAACTTCTTGCTGCATCAATTGAGGGTAAGACCTCAAGCTTTCGACCTCCGTTGTCTATGTCAGGATCAACTGAGTGTCGAAGTTATTGCTGTGGTGGCCTTTTATCATCCATAGATGGCTTCTGATTGGTTGGTTATTATGCAATGCTGTAGCAGATGGTGTCAGTCAATGTATGCACTGGAGACGCCACCGCCCCTGTAGTAGTGTAAACATTGGGACAAATATCTCTGATCAAAAGCTTGCTTACATACATTGTTAAGATTATATCTGCTGTCACGGTTGAAGTTCCTGTTGCACAGTCTTATTTCTACAGCCTCTTTAATTACAAAATCCCAGGATCTTGAAACATGGGACAACAAAACCTTCGTTTAGTCGAACAGTATTTTGTGTGTGTTTATGAGACTTTGCTCAGCAACTGCAGATTTCGCCAGTTCTTGATTGTTAATATTCCTTTGATGTTCTGCACAGAGTTTGAATATGACATGGCTGGACTGGACATAAGCCATGTTATAAATTTCAGGGATGCTGAAACAAAGACTGTCCTTAACAGGGCAAACTATTTCCTTTATCTTCTTACGAGGTCGGAAAATAGGTCTTATACCTTGCCTTTCTAGGACTGCCTACTTTTCTGGATGTAGCACCACAGAAAGAAAGGAATACAATTGGTAGCTCATTATGTGAAAGTTCAACATTTTCACATTTATTTTCCTTGGAGAGCAACTTCATATCAACATCTTTCAAACAAATACATCAGATGATTAATTTCCAAATTCTAGTGGTCCTCATCAGAAATAGTTTTTGCTCTGTGTACCAATTTATTTCAAACAACGAAAACAATTTTTGACAAAATAATTTAATTGGTTAGATTAAATAATCCACCCACCAAGCAGTGGTCGAACGCACGTATAAAAGAAGATTATGATTAGGCAAGCTCTTTGAGCCAGTGGCTCCTTCTTCAGCCGAAGAGTTGGAGGGGAAGGAAGAGAGGTGAAGGAAAAGGGTTGCAGAGATCTAGGAAAAGGGGTAGAATTGTGGTCATGGGAGACATACCGCATGGAATGAGAAGGAAGGACTGATTGTTGCGGACTGCATCAGACGAGATTTGAAAATCTGACAACTTACAGGTGGAGGACAGAGTAACATGCAAGGCACAGATTACTGCTTAAGCATTGTGCACAAGTTAATAAGAGTGTAGAGGTATCTGAGGTGGGAGGGGAGGGGCAGTGAAAAATAGATGTGTACGACAATGAAAAGTGTAGAAAATCAAAATGAAGTGAAGAAAAATAAGTTACTGTGAAGAAACGCAGAGACAGAAAAAAATTAATATCTCTTAAGACCAAGTGGGTGGCGAGAACCAAGGACATGTTGTTGTGCTAATTCCCACCTGACGTCTTCTGAGAAACAGGTGTCTGGGGAAGGAATCCTGAGGTGCGTATGGTGAAACAAGCACCGAGGTCACGACTGTCATGTTGTAGAGCATACTCTGCAGCAGGATATTTCATATTGCCAGTATACACTGTCTGTCTATGCCCATTCAACTTAAGTGATAATTTGGTGGTAGTCGTGCCAATGTAAATGGCTGAACAGTGTTTACATAACAGCTGGTATATAACACGTTGTTTCTTCCTTTGATATTATATATTTTGCCAGTTACTGGGCTGATATACATGGTGGTAGAAGTGTGAATACAGGAAGTCCTGCAATGGGGACAGTCACAGCGGTAGGAGCCATAGGGTAGGGAGATTTTATCTGAAGCTCAGTGTTGCCTGTGTTATAAGATTAGACTCATACGAGGCAATAGAAAGAGCTGTTTAATCTATTTCTTAATTCTAAAATGAAGGGTGCGAAATATGCAATTCAAATTTGAACCTAGAAAAAACTTTACTGTGATTGACATCATCATAATTGGAGACTCGAGAACATGGACATAATCTGCACATCACTACAGGTTTAAAGATAAATTCAGTACTCTATGAACATTACAAACAATAATTACATGATTACAGTGCAATAGTATCTTACAAAAAATACTAAAACACAAAGAGCTCATAAGTATAAAGAACATACACTCTTAATGAAACCATTCCCAATTTGTGACCTGGTGCCTTGGTCAGTTTTTCACAGAAAGCCAATATGAGATTGTCCACTCTTTCAACAGGAATCTGGAAAAAGGAGGAACAATATTTTTCAACTGATTATGGAAAAAGACGTATCTTACTATTCCACAAGACAGCTTATAGTCTTACCAAAACAAGCATTGAAACTATTCCATTAAGAATAGTTTCTATTTCTGATTCATTCCCTTCTTTGAAACAAGCATCACATACTCCTATTATCTTATGCAGATCATCTTCTATCCCTTTAGGAGATTTTTCCTCCGATATTTCAGCACCCAGTGATTTGAAATAGACTCTGAGCTCTTGTGCCTGTAACAAATACATTTATGAACATTAATCATGATTGATTAATTGACAAAAGGAGAAAATATAAGGCCTAGTTTACAGAAAGACAATAAGTACCGAAACTAAGTTTCAAAACTGTGTTGCCAGTACCTTCGTATGCATGGTACGCAAAGGCAAAACTATTGATTTTTAAGGCCTTCCAATTTTTACGACACGAAACTGTCAGTTGCACATGCTTTTACATTAGGTGGTGTTTTCAATTAATGTGACACAAAGTGTGAATCTAGGAAAATTGTTGGCTTATGGGCAGTTAAACCCTGCATAAGTGCTTGCTGAGTGTTAATGATAATTACCAGAATAAATTGTGGTGAAAGTACTGGGGTTGGGACAGTTGTTCATGGTGTGGACATCAGAGGATTGACAATGTCAGAGTTACTGATGACAATACATTCTGGAATAAACCACAAGATGTCTACAATTAATGAAGGTCCCCTACCTGCCGTTGGAAAATGTTCTGAAGACAATATGAGGGTATCCTGAAGATTGTTTGTTTGTTTTAAAAAGGGGAGAAAGGAACCAAACTATGAGCTCATCAGTCCCTTGTTCCTAATAAAACAATGCCAAAAGTGGGAATAAAACAGATGAAAACAGATGAGACCTATAACACAAAACTGAAACAAAGGAAAAACCATAAGAACTAAGAAAAGCCAATGAACACTAAAAGGAACAAAAGAGGACAAGAAAACAACAGAGATATGCAAGAAACAGTTAGAAGAGAGTAAAACAAGGAAGCAGATTACAGTGGCTGGCCAACCACGAAAATAGAAACAAAAAGCCAGCCACCCTACAACACATTAAAACCTTCACCCTAAAAGCACTAAGGTGGAGGACACAGAGGGATAAAGGACAGGCACTAAAACTCAGATTGCATGATAAAACCCACCCTCACGGATGAAACTTAAACCAAATCAGCCGATGAGCTATTGTCTGCTAAAATCAACAATAATGAGTCCGGCAACTGAAGATTAAGTCACAGGACAGCCAAAGGACAGACTATAAGAATATGGGCCACTGTCAACCATGCACAACACTGACACTGAGTTGGTTCTTCATGGCGCAAGAGGTAGCCGTGGGTCACCCGAGCATGGTGAATGTGGAGCCCTGCGTGAGCCCCTCATCGAGGACATCCACATATTCGTGGTGCGCTTAATGGCTCGCAGTTTGTTGTGCGTACTGAGATTTTGCCATTCTGTCCCACAAAGCTAAGAAACCTTGCGGCATAATAACGGACGCAGGTCAGTTGCAGGGATGCCCATCTCCAGTAGGGGTTTCCGTGTAGCCTGTTTGGCCAGCCTTTCAGCAAGTTCATTTCCTAGGATTCCGACATGAACAGGGGTCCAGACAAACACCACTGAACAACTGAACCGTTCCAGGGCATAGATGGACTCCTGGATGGACGTTACCAAAGGATGATGAGGGCACACTCGTTGAAAGTTTTCAGGCTGCTCAAGGAGTCAGTACATAAAAGAAAAGACTCTCCAGGGCATGATCGGAGATACTGAAGTGCACGAGAAATGGCAATCAGCTCTGCAGTGAATACACTGCAGACATTGGGCAAGGAATGCATTTAATATGGCCACCGTGAACATAGGCAAAGCCAATGCATCCATCAGCCATCGAGCGGTCCGTGTAAACCACTTCAGAGCCCTGGAACATGTCATGAACCGAGAGGAAGTGACAGTGGAGAGCCTCAGGGTTAATGGAGCTCTTAGGGCCACGTGAAAGCTCCAGATGAAGCTCTGGCCGAAGCATACACCATGGAGGAGTATGTGAACGGACCGCAAATAGAGGTGGTAAATGGAAGGACTCCAGTTTGGAGAGAAGGGACCGCATGCAAACCTCAATCATTAGCCCCGACCTGGGCTGCCAATGTGGGAGATGGACTGCCACAGGTGGTAAAAGGAGACAGTAATTCGGATGTTCAGGAGAACTATGAATGTGTGCTGTGTAACTGGCAAACACTTGCGCACATCTGATCTGCAATGGAGAGATCCCAGCCTCCACCAGTATGCTGGTCACCGGACTCGTCCTAAAAGCTCCTGTCTCTAGTCAAACCCTGCAGTGGTGCACAGGGTCGGGTAAATACAATGCTGAGGGCACTGCTGAACCATAGACCACATTCCCATAGTCAATTCAGGATTGGACAAGGGCTCTGTAGGCACGCAGCAGTGTAGAGCAATCTGCACCCCAATTTGTGTTGCTCAGGCAACGGAGGGCATTGAGGTGCTGCCAGCAATTCTACTTAAGCTGACAAAAATGAGGAAGCCAAGTAAATTGAGTGTCTAAAACCAGTCCTAAGAATCGATGTGTCTCCACCACAGTCAGTGGATCGTCATGAAGGTAACGTTCTGGGTCCGGATGAACTGTACAACGCCGACAGAAGTGCACAACCCATGACTTTGCAGCTGAAAACTGGAAGCCATAGGCTAGAGCCCATGACTGTGCCTTGTGGATGGCTCCCTGTAGGCAATGCTCAGCAACACCAGTACTAGAGTAACAGTATAAAATGCAGAAGCCATCTGCATACAGAGAAAGTGAGACAGAGGGACTGACCGCTTCTGCTATACCATTAATGGCAACTAAAAAGAGAGATACTCAGAGCCCTGTGGGACTCCATTCTCCTAGATATGGATGGAACTATGGGAGGCAACAACTTAGACATGCAAAGTACAGAGCCACAGGAAGTTTTGGATAAAAATCAGGAGAGGACCTAGGAGACCCACTCATACAATGTGGCAAGGATATGATGTTGCCTGGTCGTGTCATATGCTTTACATAATTAAAAAAAGACAGCAACCAGGTGTTGCCGGCTGGAAAGTGCTGTTTGGATGGCAGACTCGAGGGACACAAGATTATCAGTTTTAGAGCGACCCTGGCAGAAGCTGCCCTGACATGGAGTCAGCAGGCCACATGACTCCAGATCCCTACCCAACCGCTGACATACAACACATTCCAGCAGTTTACAAAGAACGTTGGAGAGGCTGATGGACTGATTGCTATCCACATAAAGTGGGTTTTTACCGGGTTTGAACACAGGAATGGTGGTGTGCTTCTGCCATTGTGATGGAAGGATGCCATTGTACCTCATCCAGTCGAAGACGACGAGGAGATGTCGCTTGTAGTCAGATGGGACATGTTTAATCATTTGAATGTGGATCTGATCAGGCCAAGGAGATGAGTTGAGGCAATGTGCTAGGGGAATGAGGAGCTCCCACTCTGTAAATGGGAAATAGGGCATTATAGGATTCACTGTGGGGCATAGTGAATGAGTGGACGTTCTCTTACAGCTGACGTTTGAGAGTTCAAAAGGCAGGGGGGGTGGGGGGGGGGTGGTAATTCTCAGATGCAGAGACTCAGGCAAAGTGCCCAGCAATCACGCTTGCGTCGGTAGATAACACGCCATTTATGGTAACACCTGTTGGGGTCTGGTAGCTGAAAACATGTTTGATCTTTGCCCAGACTTGGGAAGGTGACGTATGGCACCCAATGGTCGAGACTTATCTCGACCAACACTCCTGCTTCTGTCGTTTGATAAGGTGGCGAACGCGGGCACGGAGCCGTTTAAAGGCTACGAGGTGCTCCAGGGAAGAGTGCAACTGTACAGCTCACCAACACTACTTAATTGGTTCAGTGACTTCTGGCGACCACCAAGGGACTGCCATATGGCTCAGTGACCCCTAAAGAGCGAGGGATCACGTTTTCTGCTGCAGAAACAATTGTTGTAGGACCTGCTCAACCATCACATCAATGTTACAGTGTGAGGGAGATTCAATGGTGACAGCAGAGGTGTAAGTATCCCAGTCCGCCTTGTTTAAAGCCCATCTAGGCAGGTGTCCGTGGGTCTGACACCGGGGCTGTGACAGGAAGATGGGGAAGTGGTCACTACCACACAGGTCATCATGTGCTCTCCAGTGGATAGACGAGAAAAGTCCTGGGTTGCAAATTGATAAATCAATGACCGAGTAACTACCATGAGCCACACTGAAATGTGTGGCAGCCCCAGTATTAAAGAGGCAGAGGTCGAACTGAGACAGTAAAGTTTCAACATCTCTGCCTTGGGCAGTAAGCACAGTGCCACCTCGCAAGGGGTTATGGGTGTTATAATCTCGCAACAGTAGGAAAAGTTTAGGGAGTTGATGAATCAGTGAAGCTAATACATTCAGGGGTACTGCGCCATCTGGAGGAAGAATTATATTGCCCACAGTTATTTCCTGTGTTGTCCTTATTCTGACAGCCACAGCTTCAAGAGGGGTTTGAAGGGGTAAAGGTTCACTACAGACTGAGTTTAGGACATAAACGCAAACTCCACCTGACACTTGATTATAGTTGTTACTGTTCCTGTAACATCCATTAGACCCATGGATGGTAGGGGTCCACATTGCCGGGAACCAAGTTTCCTGGAAGGCAATGCAGATAGCAGGTGTAAAGCTTAACAGTTGCCATAGCTCATCCAGGTGGTGGAAGAAACAGCCACAATTCCACTGGAGGATGATGTTATCTTGAGACTGGGAAGGCATGGAACATTCAATGAGGTAGTTTATGCCTCAGAGTCACCTGCTGCCACCTACTTATTGCCTGAGCATTCAATATCCATTGTGTCAGAGGGTCTGGTGGGATCTAGGTCCTCAGCGGACGCCAAAATCTCCATCCCATCCTAAGACGCAGAGCTTGTAGGTAGCAGTGGTGTGGTGCCACCACAATTTCCATGGTCTTAGAGGTTTTCTTTTTGGATTTCTCTCACTGTTCTTTGGGTTTCCCTGGCTGGGAGGACTTCACTGGCTCAGTCTCCGGGACTGAGGATGAGCGTGAAGCCCTACGACCAGTTGCTTTTGGGCTCTTCAGCCACTGGCAGGTGTCATCTTTCCCACTAGCAGAAATCTGGAAAGGGAGTGAACCAAGGGACCCCTTCCTAGTGAGACAAGCCAAAAACGACAAACTTCTCTGGCTCAGAAGTGGGGAGGGACGACGGACGTTCCCAATGGTTGGGAGGGGGACGGGCGGGGGGGGGGGGGGGGGCCTTGTTCCCGAAGTAGGTGGTGCAGCAGCAACAGGGAGGGAAATGCCGCCGCCCCCCCCCCCCCACAACCATCAAGGGGGCAGGTGTAGTTTTCCAGCTCAGAGGTGACTGGGGTTGGCAGAGCTGATGATGCCAGAACTGTTGTAGCGGCAGCGTCAGACGATGTCATACACACAGGATGCAGGTGTTCAAATTTTCTCTTTGCCTCAGTGTAGGGCAGTCGACCCAGGGTCTTGTATTCCATGAATTTCCTTTCTTTCTGGAGAATCTTGCAATCTGGTGAGCTAGGTGAATGGTGCTCTCCACAGCTGAAACAGATGGGCACAGAGTATTGGGATGTGATGGGTGCCTGGAAGTACAGCGGGAAGTCATATGGTCGAACTTACAGCACTTAAAGCACCACAATGGGGGAGGGATATAGGGCTTTACAACACAGTGGTAGATCACCACCTTGACCTTCTCGGGCAATGTATCAGCCTCCAGGCCAAGATGACAGCACCAGTGGTAACCTGATTATCCCTTGAGCCCCGGTAGATACGCTGGACAAAATGCACAACTCGCCACTGTAAATTGGCGCACAGTTCATTGTCAAGCTGCAAAAGAAGGTCCCTGTGAAATATGATACCCTGGACCATATTTAAGCTCTTACAGGGTGTGATGGTTACAGAAACATCCCCCAGCTTGTCACAAGCCAGTAACTCCCGTGACTGGGCAGAGGATGCTGTTTTGATCAAGACTGACCCAGTTTTCATTTTGGACAAGCCCCCCACCTCCCCAAACTTGTCCTCTAAATGCTCGACAAAAAACTAAGGCTTCATCGTCATGTAAGATTCACCATCAGCTCTCAAACATACAAGGTACTTGGGTGAATAAGATCCGCTGCCATCCTTAGCCTGACATTCCTCCCATCATATGGCCAGGGAGGGGAATGACTTGCGGTCATACTTCTGTGCGTTGAATTAAGCTCAAGAATGCTTAGAGACTGTTGGTGTTTCACCACCATCAGCAAGAGATTATGAACTGAGCTTCATCGCGTGTAATCTGCCGTGATGCCACCCACTCTGACCAGGGGGCCTCCCCACAGACACCACCCAGCCGCAGCAAAGGCCACCTGGCAGGATGGCCATTGCCGGTAATCCCGATGCCCTAGGGGGATGGGCATCTACCCTTTGGCATACGTGAGGAGTTAAAAGCGCACGCATCAGCAGAGCGATCCCTGTGTGGTCCAGGCACTACAACCAACAGGGTACATGGCGGCCCCACCACAACGGACTGGCTAGTGTGCTAGATATCAAGTGCAAAGAAGTCCATGGTCATTGTTGATGCAGAAAGCAACACTGCACTGTGCATGGTGGAAAACACACCTAGAAAGGTGTTCTAGCTCAAGAGATGGAGAATGGGTGGGACTGCAATGCAACAACAAGAAAGTGGGCTAAAGATCTCAACGCATGATTGACACAATGTACCATGTAAGGTGCCCTCTTCAATTGGCTCGCTCTTCAGGAAAATTTTGGGGAATGGAGGTCAAACCCTATATGGGACTATCACAAAGGCCAAAACGTGTGGCACTCCTTTTAGTTGCCTCTTAAGACAGGCAGAAATACCTCAACCCTATTCTAACCCCCGGACCCACAGGGGGTATCCTGAAGATACTGACAAAATATCCAGCTTTGATCAAGGCTAAGCTGCAAAAATACAGAAGTTATCTAAAGAATACAATGTGGAGTTAATAGTAAAGTTATAAAATTTACTATGTATGATGCAAAAAACTTTGACATCGAACATTAAAGAAAAGAAACTTCATAAATAGGTGGCATTAAATATATCTGGAACAAATTTGCCAATTGTGTAGTTTGGAATATGATATGGGTGCTGTAGAGACAAATGAGAACCCGCACTTGCCGAAATAATCAAAAGGTGAGATCAAGTTTCAATTCTGACAATCATGCTTCTCTCATTCGGTATCTTAATTCCTTAAAGCACCTTGAACTCTGTTAAGAAGAGTCTTTGAATTATTCTCATGTCATTCTTAGATGGATGATGTAGCTTCTCTTTCAAAAAGGTATCTACACACTAAAGCTCACGAATTATCTTTATCCAGTTACAAATCTAAATATGCTAGTTCCTTTTCTTTTGTACTAATTTCAAGCAGGTGAGAAACTCTTGCACTGTTAATTTAACGGTACAATTTTAAATTTTGGTAGGACAATGTTGCTCCAGCACTACAAAATCTTGAAACTGAAGTGTACGATAATGTCGCCATGTAGACAGCCATTTAATAAACTACTTTCACAATGTTAATTGCAACAAATGAGTTTACAACCCAGTGTCTGTGGGGAAAAAAAAACTTTAAAATGCAGCAAATGGAGCAGGCAACAGGGAATACAGACTTCTAAAAAATAAGATTGGCAATATGTAAAATGGCTAAGCACAAATGTAAGATTGCAGAAGCATGCATAACTAGGCAAAGACAGATGCCACCTATTAAGAAAATTAGAGAGAACTCTGGATGGAGAAAAAAACACAGCACCTGCATTAATATCAAGAGCTTACATGGCAAGCCAGTATTAAGCAGAGAAGGGAAACTGAAAAGCTGAAGGAATATAAGGAAGGCTATTCATTGGAAATGAATAGCAAGTCAATATTACAGAAAAAGAAAATTAAGTAAGTTACCATGAGATGGGAGAGATGATACTGCGGGAAGGATTTTTCGCAGCACATATACACCTTAGCCATAAAACAGCTTCAGTAGTAGATGAAGATAGCTTCTTTTGCTGCATTTTTATGTTTTATCTTCTCATCAATTCGATTCAATCTCTCATGCATTACCCAAGGATTTCTACTGGGACTAGTGTTTTTACTTATGTGATCTTCTGTTATGTCTAGCATTTATGACAGTGCAGAACACAAACATTAAACAAAAAGTTAAATCTGAAAATGTGAGGATGAAGATAGGCCGATCTATTTGTAAGGCAGTTTAGAAAAATGTAGCTAAGTTTTACAATAGGAAACATAAATGAGGAAATAGCTTTAACACGAAAAACTCCATGCACATATGTAATGGACATAATGACAGACATTGCTGGGGTATTCGACAATGTATGGTGGTTAGTACTTGTATGGCTTCTGAAGAAGCTGGATTCCTCTCAGCCTAAATACACCTGCCAAAGACTGTTGTTCATACAGAAAGGCACGATTCATGTCTAGGTCAATGTTTAAAAAATGTCTAAATCCTGTCTGTAAGGATGACTATGTTGCCATGTGTTCACGTTTCCTCTGGAAGCTGTCTAATACTGAATCAATGATAGGCCTGCATGTATTGATGATCCTAGACTAGCTTGTATAGTGCCAACACAATTTTTTGGCTTATTGAAGAAACCAGTACCTCTTCCACAGCAGCTGAAAGAGACAAGCAGCCAGTGGGCACTAAGGTGTCAGCATACCACTTGCAGCAACAGGGCTGTTTATGCATTTTGAGGCAGGCTAGGCCAAGCAGAGAAATCTTGCCATTGCAGTGGTAAGATGGGGCTCTTGCAGCACAGGCTAAATGATTCCTACATCTCTGAGCCACGGATTTGTTGTCCTGACTATGGCAGGAAGAAGTGTGTCAGCACAACTAGTGAGCTCCTAATCCTTATAAATAACTATCAATTTTAGCAGATGTATTCACAGTCTGGCAGCACCTACTGTGACAAAGAGGGCTATTCCAGGCACCAGAGTGATATGGGACAGCCTTAGCAAACATCTTGAGTTCTGGCCCCCACTGCTGCATCATCTTCTAGCATCAAGTCCTCCTTCCTGGACTTGATGCCTCCAAGCTCATTCCAGCAGTGGCCAAACTCTGGAACTGGAAGGCAACACATTGAGACCATAGTGATACAGCTGCTCACTCTTCTGTGCAGGTACGTGCTATCACTCACAAGAGTGTGACCCATCACCAGAGCTTCATCTTCTGCAAGTTTTCTGGTTGCCTCCCACACTACTGGCACCTCTCACGAGCAAAAGTGAAGTGTCTAGCTGAACTGCACTGCTGGCATCAGCATTCCTGGGCACAGACATCATGGCCTACTGCCCAACAACTAGTCATGCACTTGTGCTACCCTCACTAAGTGGTGAGAGGGGGTGTGGTCAACACACTGTGATGCTATGAGCATATTCACACAAGTTTTAACATAATATCTGACTCCTGATGTTTATATGAACTAACAGTAGTCTGCAACCTTGCCACAACCTATCACAACAACTCAACCCCACACCGGAGGGGGTCCATTTCAGTTAATGTCAGAAGATTTGACCTCCATGCAGCATGACATCCCAGCTGCAGCTTGTGGTGTCACCACACAGTAGTATGAGTGAACAAACTGTTTGATTCAACTTCTGTGTGCCGGCAAGATGGGGACAAGAAGGGAGACTCATCAGAATTTGAAGGCCACGGCAGTAAAGCGATTAGATGGCTAACGTGTCGCACCTCTGGGGTAACACCAGAGAGCACAATCACAGTAAGGTACTCCCAATTTAATTTGCTTCAGCACACTGCAACACATGCCGAGTCCATGGCAAGAGGTGTCAACAGTATGGTCATATGGCTGAGCATGGAAGTGAGATGGCTCATGGTGAGGTGTAGAGTCTAAGCTGTAGTTTTTGAGTGTGTGTGTGTGTGTGTGGGGGGGGGGGGGGGGGGGGGGGGGGGTGTCATGAGTGAGTTTGTGCTGATTGATACTCCGTTATACCTTTTGTTTATTGGGGATAAAGGTTCCATAATGACAGTCCTGGGCACAGGGTTTGGTCCAGAAGGATGCATTACTGTTTTTATTTCATGAAATAGCACTGTTGAGAGCAGAGATGATGACTTTACCATGACAAGTTGTGATTAAAGATGAACAGTTAGCCTTAACCGAACAGCGTGCTTAGTCAGCTGAGGGTGGAATGTTTTTCTTGGCTGAACTGGTATCCGTGGAAAACATGGGAGGTTTATCAGATATTCAGCTATTGAAGGTAACAAAATTACACTTGGGTGGGGAGGTGAAAACGTTTGTTTAGTGTATGGAGGGGGTAAGGAATTCACCGCTGTTTAATAAGGAGAAGGAAGCATCCAATAGTGCTATAAAAATTAAAATAGCTTAGTTTTTCCATGAGCAATTAAGTAGTGTGACAAAGCACAGCACAGTGAAACAGTAAAATGTTTCACAGATAGGATTCGTATGATTAATGTACAAATATAGGAGTTGGGGGGGCAGTGATGAGGCAATTAAGATTATACACCAAGAAGCTGATTATAGGGCAGTAGACACCATCTGAGGGGCGAGTTACTTTTTACATCTAGAAGGGTTCAGTAAGTATCCCAAAAAGTTATAAACTGCAGTCAGATTGGGTACAGAGTTTGAAAAAAATTGATATAACAACAAGGATATATGGTAACCAAGGGGTATTTTCCACTAATAAGGAATATTATAACTGGACGACTGAGGCATATCCAGAGGCAGTGCAGGAAGGCTTTGAGCCCCATGAGGTGAATACCGTCAATGGGACGGTAAGGCTAGGCAAGGGGAAAGTGGACAAGTATTAAATGCAAGAGGGACCCATAGTTGGCTGAGCAACATCCCTGTTAAGTTATAATAATACAGAGACATACTTAGAGACAGTATGTGGCGTAGTGACAATTGGAAGGAGCAGGAAGCAAGTTTTTGCTAGGCACAGGTGCACATGTGTCTGCAGCAAATAGGAAACACTCAGGCCGGAAGTGGTTGAACACACCACAGTATAGGTTGTGAGGTGTGGGACACAATGACTTGGTGATGGTATAGTCAGCGGTATTAAATTTTCAGGTTGGGGTGTTCAGTCTGAACAGTGCATTGAAGTAGTGCCTCATGTACGTAAAGATTACTGTATGGTCCCGCAGCTGACTTTCTGTTAGTACATCACGCCAAAATTGATCTTCAGCAACACACTGCGGCACTTCAAGCAACAACATTCCAGCTTGGGAAAATTGTCACCAGAGAAATACTGTTGTGAAGCTCATCTAACTTCTGGGACAAGCTGATTAAACTGCATACAAAAACACTAATTTCAGTCACATGATACTCTGCATGATACTGCGCCAGAGGCCAATGATAAGTTGCTTCGGGTAAGTGTAAAATCTGAGTTTTCTGTTGATATTTTGTGTATAACACAACCACTCTTACGAACAATGCACAGTGGAACCTCACTTAACAATCACCTCCCATAACGTGCAATTCACATAATGAGCAAAAATAACTCTCTTAACAAGTGATGTTCCACATAACAAGCAATGTTGCTCATAATAACGACGACAATTTAGTGGGATATCACCAGCCATTCATGTGTGATGGGGGGAAAACAACAGCAATATGAACACATGAACAATGTCTTTAGTACCTACTGCAGTCTAGGTTTAGCACTATTTCTGTTACCATCTGGTGCAGCTTGTGATCACACATTTTTAAAAAACTTGTATTCACACAGTCTTTTTGTGTGCAAATTTTAATAACCTTCATAGAAGTGTCCCTGAAGATAAAGCCACAAGAAGATGACCATAAGAGAAAGAAAGTGATCTTAGAAATGAAATGTAAAATTACTGAAAAATGCAAGCATTTCTGATTTAGCACACACAATCAGTCTATATCAACTATTTGCACTATTCTCAAGAACAAGGACAAGATTAATTAGATAAATGTTTCGAAGGGAGTGACAAGAGTATCTCAACAATGGTTTTGTATTCTGGATGATGTCGAAAGGTTGCTACCTATAAGGATAAATGAAAAGCAATTGCAAGGTGGCACTGAATGAGAACATCATTTGTGAGAAGGCAAGAGTGATTTTTGCCAACCTCAACAAGACAACGCCACAATCATCAGAGGCAAAAGAAGTGTTTAAGGGATGCTGTGAGTGGTTGGAGATGTTTAAGAGAAGAACCGGCATCCACAGCGCTGCAAGGCATGGTGAAGCAGCCAGTTGTGACACGAAGGCAGCAGAGAACTTCATCAGCAACTTCATGATGCTCAGAGATTCCAAGGGTTATATGCTGTAATATGCTTTTAATTGTGACGAGATGGGTCTATTCTGGAAAAAACATGCCAAAGCTTACCTTTATAACAGCAAAAGAGAATGCACTGCCAGGTCACAAGACCATCTCACATTGCTATTCTGTGCCAATGCAAGCGGTTATTTGAAAATTAAACTACTGCCCGCTTACCATTCAGAAACTCCATAAACCTTCAAAACGTGCAAAGTCCAGAAGAGCAAGTTAAATATGATGTGGAGGTCCAACAACAAGGTTTGGGTGGTACGTGATCTTTTCTGTGATTGGTTCTTCGGTGAAAAAATATTTGCTTGAGGTGAGTCTGCCACACCATGTCTTGTTTCTTATGGACAACACTCCTGCCCATTTCCCAGGCCTACATCACCACCTCCTTGAAGAATTACAATTCATCAAGATCCAATTACTGCCCTCCAACACCACTCCTTTACTCCAGCCTAAGGACCAGTAGAATACTTCTAACTCTAAGAAGCTCTACACTAAAGCACTCTTCAGGCATTGCTTTGAGTTGACAGAAGCTACCAGTCACACTCTCAGAGAGTTTTGGAAATATCACTTCAACATTGTTGCCTGCATCAAGATGACAAAAAGGCGTGGGAGGGGTTACCGAGAGGAGAGGAGTAGGAGTACGAGGAGGAGGAGGAGGAGGAGGAGATGGCGGCGGCAACAGCAAAGCAGCAATCTTCTGGCTTAATAACAGAAATGCTGTAAGCACAGGAATTGGTTGCATCATGCACTGAAAATAATCATCCCAATGAAGCAGTGGCTATGTGCACAATACATTTATTTGATGACAATGCTGTGTCACATTTTCACCAAATGTTGAAGCACCGCAGAAACAAATGATTATAGATAGCTTAGTAGTAAATTAGAATTAGTTATTTATTGTGAATAATACTGTACATAATACTGTTTGTATATTTTTCTCTGAATAAATGACATGAATAAAACTTCTGGTACTCTTTCTGCATGGAACACACATTTTACATTAATTTATATTGAATAAATTGTTTAGTTTAATGAGTATTTCGCAGTACCAGTAAGATTTGAATGAATTATGCTTGCTGTGTGAGGTTCCACTGTACTGGACCCATCACATTGTTTTTTGAAAAGAAACACTGTACACATACATGACAAATGGTAGGAAAATGGTACCCAGTGAATTCATATACTTTTAGCACCAGTGAACTGAAGCTAACAGTCACTGTTAAAAGAAAATTTAGACATCCTAGAGGAGGGTTACTGGGACATGTCAAATGTGTAAAATCATCAGAAAAAGGCCACAAATAAAACTACATTATGGAAGAAGATACAGGATCTGGAAGGAATGGAAAAGATAGAGAAGCTGCTATTGGAATCTGAGGATTTATATTTTCCTCAAGGTACATTGCCTGTTACATCAGTCACCCAACAGCAAATGCCAACAGAAAGTGAAACATTTTTACAACTGAAACCATACTGTATACCTCAGCATTTACAGTCAACTATCAAGGATTTCATTAAGCAACAGCTACCCAATGGTACCACAGAGGAGATTACTCGCCGATGGTTGGGGGCTGCAATTGTGGTCGTGCCCAAAAAGTCTGCAGACTGTCCCAATAAAGATAGTTTCTGCTGTGACTATAGACATCTTAATAATGAAATAGTAAGAGACATGACCGATACCCAATATCACAGTGACCATAGATAACTTAGGACATGGATTTAATGAGTGGATACTCTCAGTTACAGGTGGTTCCAGAGAACAGCCCAAACACAGCATTTTCAGTTCCCTGGAATGTTTATCAATACCAGAGGATACTATCCAGATTAAAGAAAGTGCCAGCAACATTTCACCAGTTGCTGGATGGGCTACTGAGAGGACTAAAACCTGAATGCTGCTTGCTGTATCTCGATGATACAATTGTGTTCTCAAGCTATATAGGAACGCAAATACAATGATAGAGGTTTTTAAAAGGTTACCTACTGCACATCTTACATTAAGCATCGAGAAGTGTCATTCTGCCTTGGAAGAAGTTGGTTACTTAGGGCATGTTAAAAAAAAGTTAGAGATACTTGAGATTGGTATAAGCAATACAAGATTTTTGGATTCCCAACACGAGTAAGGAGGTACAACCTTTTTTGGCTCTCCTATTATTACAGAAAATGAAAGGGTTCACTGCTTTTGCACAGCCACTTACCCAGCTATTGAAAAATGGCATGACATTCAAGTGGGCAAAGAGTGCCAAGCTTCATTTGAGAGGGTTGGAAAAATCTTTGACATTGAGCCTGGTGTTGCTTTTCCAAGACTATTAAAAGGAGTTTGTGCTGTCATATGACACTTCCAATCAGGCATTGCGATGTGTTTTAAGTCAGATGGCAAATGGTGAAGAACATCCCATGGCTTACACTCCACGATGGAAAATAACTCTCATTACAGAGAAAGATCTGTTCAGTTTAAGATACAGAATTACACATTTCTGGTGCTGTTTTTATGAGAAGAAAAATCAAGATGGTAACCAACCATGCAGCTCAAAAGTGGTTACCATGGTTAAAGGACACTTAACAGGCTAACAAGGTGGGTGTTGAGGATGAGTGAATTTCATTGTCAAGCTGTGCACAAGCCAGGAAAGAAGCATGGAAAAACAACTGGTTTGAGCAGGAGGGTAACAGTAATACACACACAGCACCAGTGGCAAACAGTGCAAGTTGATGACGCAGACTGCAAGCTGAACATGATGCAACCACATTTCTTTATGTGTGACAGCCTGTTATGCAGGTGACATAGGTTGGATGCATGTGCAGAAGTACCAGCTAAGCTTGAAGAACAAGTGTTAAGGGAAATGCATGACCACATGCTATTTGGGCATGGAGGTCAGATGGCAACAAACCAGTGGGTGGTGGAATTGTATTGATGGAATTGGAAGAATAAAGATGTGAACCACAAGGTAAAGAACCATTTACAGTGCGCACAGCAAGGAGGCATTAACCATATGTAAGTACCATTAAAAGGCTACCAGAAGCAACTAACCTATTTGAAATGATAGAAACAGATATCCAGGTCCACCCTTTAACGGCTCTGGACATGTTAACACATGTGCCTTTGTACCTGTACCTGTGTCCTCTGAATGTGTTTACACGCACCATCAGTCCTTCTACCTGGTACTCTGAATGTGACTACGCATAGGACTGTTGGCGAACGTAAACACGTTCAGAGCACACAGGGACAGGTACAAAGGCATGTGTGTTAACACATCCAGAGCACTTAAAGGGTTAGTCAAACTCCAGTGGGGAAACAATTTCATTTAACAATGAGTGGCCACTTCTCACAGTACGTGGAAATGATTGCCATCCCAATGTGCCAGTTGTTTCTCTCTCCAGCAGTTTCGAATTCAGACCATAGCCTCCGACTTTCCTCTGCCGGTTTAACCGTCTGTTCATCAGCAGTGTTGTGTGTGCTGCTATCAGGTCAACATCTGGTGAAGTGAAGAAGCATGAAGCACTGCCACGAGGGCTTTCAGTGGCTTGCTATGGGTGACTGCAATAACAGTGTTGTCTACAGACACTGCAGCAGCTATACTGTGTTTGGCATTTATGGTAGACCTGGTAATCTGTTTGGTACCTCAAGAGGTGATCGCAATTTGGTAGTTTTGAGTTTGGTAAACAGTTTTATTGTATGCACTACTTGCTTAATTGCCGCTGCTTGATAGGTTAGTCCCCAGGCCACAATGAAGTTCCAGCCAGTGTAATCCATTGGCGAGTGGCACTGTCACTGAAAGTGTTTGCAGGTGCATTTGTAGCTCGGCATACTGTAGCTGTTGAAGTGAGGCCATCCTGTTACCCTAAGTAAACTTTTGGCTCTATGTGTGACTACTGCACTGGTACTGTGGAGCATGAATTGTGCAGTTCTATGTGGTCCACACTTAATGGTGTTACTTAATGAAAATTACCTTGACCGTCTCGATATTTGTTACATTTTTAATGGACCTAGCAGTCGTGTTTGACTACTGTTTTAGTACAGTAGCTCATCTTATTGCCTTATTTAATGGTGTTTGTAATTTATTGAGTTGCAACTCAGTCACTGTTTACATCCATTTACAAGAAGGTAAGCACCGAGGACACACTGCCACAAAGTATAACTTTGCTTCGTGTTGCTGCAATCTGTTACAGTAAGACCTGATTGTATTAACAATGTTAGTTTGGTGTTTAACTGGTTTTGCTAGTGACCAGTTGTTCATTAACACCTTAGTTCACGCAGCTGAGATATGGAGTCGAGTGTTAAGGTGACGTGAACACCTACACAATACAGTGGCTCTGTGCTTTTGATGACCTCTACCTGATCATTTTCTGTAATTGATTATTTGACTAAATCTGGCAGAGTATAATCTCAGATTGGTAATGAGCAAGTGGACCTTCTAAACAAAGGATTGCTGCAAATCTAAATTATGTTGTTCAATGATGAGATGGATTTATGTTTTGAGATGGGCTGAGTCTGCACATGATTGAGTGGCGTCCACCCTGTCTGATAAACTTCACAGGATCAGGTATCATACAACTGATCGGTCTTCTGTGGCAGTTTTCTGTGTGGGCCTCATCAAAGGTAGTTATCCTAATCATTGGTTAATTTAGTAGTGGTACACCAATGCAGTTAGATATTTAATGTAAGTTGCTGGTTTGGCTGTAATTAATATTCTGGGTACAGTTACACTGACGTGTTTAACACTCACCACAAAGCCATTCTGATTGTTCGATAGTACATGGTACGCAACAGCAGATGGGAGCCATACACAGGCAAACCTGTTACAGTGTGAGGTAGGTAGTTAAGGCAGTGAGGCCATCCTGTTACCCTAAGTAAACTTTTGGCTCTGTGTGTGACTACTGCACTAGTACTGTGGAGCATGAATTGTGCAGTTCTATGTGGTCCACACTTAATGGTGTTACTTAATGAAAATTACCTTGACCGTCTCGATATTTGTTACATTTTTAATGGACCTAGCAGTCGTGTTTGACTACTGTTTTAGTACAGTAGCTCATCTTATTGCCTTATTTAATTTAGGATTTGTTACCAGTTTCCCAAGGCTGCATTGGGCATTTTTGAAGTTATTTTATTATTACCACCACCTAAGTTACTCTTTTACAATTTGTTTGATAAGTTTATTACTGCAGCTGTAATGTTGCTGACTGCTTCTATAAAACTTGCTGCTCAGTATTATGATGGCCCAGTGCATTTATAATTTTGGAGGCTGTTTTTTAATTGTACTAGCAACTGTAGTGGTTTTTAGTTTTAAGGATTGCACAGTCTGAATAGGTGTATGTACTAACTGTTTCACCTGAGAGAAGGATTGTGTTAAATATACTGAGCTTTCGACAGATGTGCATTTGCGGACAAATTAAATTGCCACTTTTAGTTTTCTTTAATTGTTGCAGTGAATGTCAGGGTTTGTACTAACCTGTGCCAAGACTGTGGTAGAGATTTATGATGACAGTTCAGGCTTTTCACAGCAGCACATTTGAGATTCTGCTGTATGCAATCCTTTGCAACCAGCACGCTGAAGACACCTTCCCATACCTGGAGCAACAAGGGGACATCAAGTGCCAGTCATCTTTTGGAGCCTCAAATATTCTGTCTGTGTTTCAGTTTGATAAACTAGAATCAAATTAACCTTGTCAGGAAACATACCCTACCCTCCAATCCCATCATATGATCATATCCTGGTTTACCACATAAGCAAAGCAACTATGGTGGTGAAAGTCAAGGTCAGTAACTGGTTGCAACTGATTGGTGTACCTTAGGCAGTAATCACAAGTCAACTGACACATTTCATGTTAGATTTCATGAAACATCTGTGTTGTTGTTGTTGGGATGTTTAAGGGGGACTAAACAGCTAAGGTCATCAGTCCCCCATTCCAAAAAACCGGCGAAACAAAATTTACGGAACAGGTAAAACCCCAAGGGGGGAGGAGACGCCCCTCCCCCCAGTCACTGAAAGAACACCAATGTGTCAGCGAACACTAGAGACAAGAAGAGTACAGACGAACACTGGACAGAAAGAAACGGAAGAAAATAAGAGGGTCGGAGACTGGTTGACTAATCATGGGTACAAAAATTGGGAAAGAGTCAACCATCCGAATACACACATTAAAATCTGCAACCAATGAGACACTCGAGGACAAGATACACAGAAAGGGAAAGGGACAGGTCCCCCCTAAATGGAACCATAAAAAGGACTACCACAGATAAAATTTAAAACGTCGTCAGCCATGGAGGCATCGTCGCATAAAACCAAAGGCAATGTGCCCGGGAGATTAAAAGTCTGCCGGAGGATGCGCAGGCGGGGACACTCCAACAAAATGTGGGCGACCGTCAACCGGGACCCACACTGACACAGGGGGGGATCCTCCTGACGCAAAAGATGTCCGTGCGTCAGGTAGGTATGGCCGATGCGGAGCCGACACAGGATGACAGAGTCCCTGCGAGAAGCCCGCAGGGAGGACTGCCACACATCGGTCGTCTCCTTGACAGCCCGCAGTTTATTCGGAGAAGTCAGGCTACGCCACTCGTCACGCCACATCTGAAGCACCTTACGGCGCAACGCCAGCTGCAAATCACGAGCCGGGAGGCCGATCGCCAAAGTGGGGGCGTCGACCGCCCCTTTGGCCAGCCTGTCGACACGTTCATTCCCCGGGATGCCAACGTGACCTGGCGTCCAAACAAAGACCACCGAACGACCAGAGCGGGTAATGGCAAAAACAGACTCCTGAATAAAGGATACCAGAGGAGAAGAGGTATAGCAGCGGTCGATAGCCTGGAGGCTGCTCAGGGAGTCACTGCAGATGACGATGGACGTACCTGAGCAGGAACGCATATGCTCAAGAGTGCGCAATATGGCCACCAGCTCTGCAGTAAAAATACTGCAGCCAGCCGGCAAGGAGCGCTGTTCAACATGGGCAGCGTGAGCAAAAGCGTAGGCAGGACGACCATCCACCAGGGAACCATCAGTGTAGACAGGCTCACAGCCTGAAAATGAGGCGACGAGCGCAAGAAAACGGTGACGGAGGGCCACATGCGGAACTGAGTCCTTGGGTTCCCGTGCCAAGTCCAGGCGGACGGACGGACGGGTCATATACCAGGGAGGCGTGGGTGCACAGGCCCGGAAGGGCGGCAGAAGAGGGAACGACCCCAGTTCCGACAGCAGGGACTGGACACGGACAGCAATGGAAAGCTCAGACCTAGGTCGCCGGTCGGGCAGAGGGAGGACCCTGGCACGGAAAAGCAGGCGACAATTGGGATGGCCCGGTGAGCAATGCACGTGGACAGCATAGTCGGCGAGCAGTCGGTGGCGGCGAATCCGCAGCGGGGGAACCCCGGCCTCCACCAGCAGACTATCCACGGGGCTCGTACGGAAAGCACCAGTTGCAAGCCGAACCCCACAGTGGTGTATGGGGTCCAACAACGTCAACACTGAGGGCGATGCAGACCCATAGGCCAGGCTCCCATAATCAAGCCTGGACTGCACAAGGGCTCTGTACAATCGCAACAGCGTAGTGCGATCTGCACCCCAAGACGCATGGCTCAGGCAGCGGAGGGCGTTGAGGTGCTGCCAGCACTTTTGCTTCACCTGAGTAATATGAGGAACCCATGTGAGCCGGGCATCAAAGACGAGTCCTAAGAAGCGGCTAGTGTCCACCACTTCAAGTAGGTGACCGTCGAGGTAAAGTTCCGGATGAGGGTGGACCGTCCGACGCCTGCAGAAGTGCATAACTCGAGTCTTGGCCACAGAGAACTGAAATCCATGAGTCAGAGCCCATGATGCCGCCTTGCGAACGGCTGCTTGCAGCCTGCGTTCGGCGACTCCCGTAGTCGTTGAGCTAAATGAGATGCAGAAGTCGTCGGCATACAAAGAAGGAGACACCGACGACCCCACAGCTGCAGCCAGACCATTAATGGCCACTAGAAATAAGGAAACGCTCAATACCGAGCCCTGAGGGACCCCATTTTCCTGTATATAAGATGAACTAGAGGCGGCACCGACTTGCACCCGGAAAGAGCGGCGCAATAAAAAGTTTTGAAGAAAAGCTGGGAGCTGACCACGAAGACACCACTCGCGCAACGTAGCAAGGATGTGATGCCTCCATGTTGTGTCATATGCCTTCCGCAGATCAAAAAATACAGCAACGAGATGCTGACGGCGGGAAAAGGCCGTACGGATAGCAGATTCCAGCCGCACCAAATTGTCCGCAGCAGACCGGCCCTGACGGAAGCCACCCTGGGATGGAGCGAGGAGACCGCGCGACTCAAGGACCCAACACAAACGCCGCCCCACCATACGTTCGAGCAATTTGCACAAAACGTTGGTTAGTGTAATGGGACGATAGCCGTCCACCGCCAGAGGGTCCGCACCGGGCTTCAAGATGGGAACGATAACACCCTCTCGCCATTGCGACGGGAACACGCCCTCGCTCCAAATGCGGTTAAAGATGGTGAGGATGTGTCTCTGGCAGTCCCTGGAGAGATGCTTCAGCATCTGCGCGTGGATGCAGTCCGGTCCTGGCGCTGTATCAGGACAATTGGCGAGGGCAGCGAGGAATTCCCTCTCGCTGAAAGGAGCATTGTATTTTTCAGAACGACGTGTGTGGAACGATAATGACGTCCGCTCGGCGCGCTCCTTTAGAGAGCGAAAGGCAGGAGGGTAAGTTGCAGTCGCAGAGCTCGTAGCAAAGTGCGTGGCAAGGTGGTCAGCAATGGTGGCGGCGTCCGTGCAGACAGCGCCGTCCAGGGAGATTCCAGGGACACCCATAGGGGTCTGGTATCCATAAATCCGCCGGATGCGGGACCACACGAACGACGGGGAGACACGGGAGCCCAAGGATGAAATGTACCTCTCCCAGCATTCCTGCTTACGCCGTGCAATAAGACGACGGGCCAAGGCACGGAGCTTCTTAAAGGCGATGAGGGTCTCCAGAGACGGGTGCCGCTTATGACGCTGGAGAGCCCGCCTACGGTCGCGAATAGCCTCAGCAATCTCCGGCGACCACCAGGGGACAGACTTCCTCCGAGGGAGTCCAGAAGAGCGAGGGATGGCAGTCTCGGCCGCAGAAATAATTGACGAGGTCAAGACACGGACCACCTCGTCAATGTCACCCTGTGGAGGAGAAGCAATGGTTGCAGCGGAAGTAAAAGCCGGCCAGTCAGCCCTGTTGAGAGCCCAGCGGGGCAGGCGCCCAGAAGAATGACACTGGGGCAGTGACAAATAGATGGGAAAATGGTCACTACCACCCAGATCAGGATGAACTCTCCAGTGAAGGGATGGGACAAGTCCGGGGCTGCAAAGAGAGAGATCGATGGCCGAGAACGAGCCATGGGCCACACTGAAATGCGTGGGAGCACCGGTGTTCAAGAGGCTAAGGTCGAGCTGAGCCAACACATGCTCCACAGCGCGACCACGGTCATCGGAGACAGTCCCACCCCATAGAGGGTTGTGGGCATTGAAATCGCCCAGAAGCAGCAATGGCGGCGGGAGTTGAGCCAGCAGCGCAGCCAAGACATGTCGGGGGAGTTGCCCATACGGAGGAACGTAAACAGAGCAAACAGTAATAGCTGGCGAGAGCTCAATCCTGACAGCGACTGCCTCTAAAGGCGTCAGAAGGTGTACTGGTGAGCTACAGACAGAGTGGTGAACAAAGAGGCAAACTCCACCTGAAGCTCATTGACAGTCAGCGCGGTTCTTATAGTATCCCCGATAACCGCGAAGGGCAGGGGTCCGCATTGCTGGAAACCAAGTTTCCTGAAGAGCAATGCACAGAACAGGGGAAACACTCAAAAGCATCCGGAGCTCAGGCAGGTGGCGGAAATAACCGCCGCAATTCCACTGGAGAATGGAAGCAGGAAGGGACTGGGAGGGCGTTAAGTCCACTAAGAGGCAGACGGCGCCGCAGAGTCAACGGCCGCCACCGAGCGAGAGTCAGCTGTGTCCATAGGAGAGGTCCCCGAGGGTTCCGTGAGGGCGAGATCCGCGGCAGAGGCGAGGATCTCCACCGCATCCCCAGAGCCAGAGCTATTGGCAGCAGGCGGTACTGAAACTGCCGGAGCGTCCTCCTTCTTGGACACGTTCCGGTCCTTCTTCTCGCGTCTGTCCTTTGGCTTAGAGGGCTGGGAGAGTTTCTCTGAAGGAGCGTCGGAGGCTGACGACGACGCAGAAGCCCTACGACCAGCAGGTGGATGAACCTTCAGCCACTGGCTGACATCCGGCAGGGTAGCAGAAGAAACGGAAGAAGGGAGGGCCCCGAGGGACCCCTTCCGCGAGAGAGGAGCCGGCAGAGACGACGCCGGCGGAGACGACGCCGGCAGAGAAGGGGGAGGGGGAGGGATCGAGCCCCCTGGTTTTGGAGCAGATGTCACTCCTGAAGCATGTGCGGGGGGAGTGACAGAAGGGGGTTTGCCCCCAACTGCTAAGGGGGCAACAGAGGAAGGCTTGCCCCCAGACACAAGGGGGGCAGACAGATGGACGGCCCCCGAGGGCCAACTGAAGGCGGCACAGAGGAGGCGACAACTGCCGCCCGCGAGGGCGACGATAACGTAGCTGCAGCATAAGAAGTTTGAAGAGGGACAGGATGCAACCTTTCAAATTTCAGTTTTGCCTCGCGATAAGTAAGCCGGTCCAGGGTCTTAAATTCCATAATCTTCCGCTCCTTATGAAGAATGGGGCAGTCCGGCGAGCATGGAGAGTGGTGTTCCCCACAGTTGACACAGACAGGCGGAGGCGCACATGAAGAATCGGGATGAGAGGGGCGTCCGCAATCTCGACATGTGGCACTGGATGGGCAACGGGAGGACATATGCCCAAACTTCCAGCACTGGAAGCACCGCATCGGGGGAGGGACGTATGGCTTGACGTCACAACGGTAAACCATTACCTTGACCTTCTCAGGCAATACAGCACCCTCGAAGGCCAAGATAAAGGCACCAGTGGCCACCCTGTTGGTCTTGGGTCCTCTGTTCACACAACGGACAAAATGCACACCACATTGTTCCAAGTCAGCTCTCAGCTCGTCATCGGACTGTAACAAGAGGTCGCGATTGTAAATAATCCCCTGGACCATATTTAAGCTACTGTGGGGAGTGACGGTAACAGGGACGTCTCCCAGCTTATCACACAAGAGCAACGCCCGTGACTGGGCTGGGGAGGACGTCTTGAGGAGGATGGACCCATTCCTCATTTTAGACAAACCCGCCACTTCCCCAAACTTATCCTCCAGGTGTTCCACAAAAAACATAGGCTTTGTCGAAAGAAAGGAGTCACCATCAGTCCTGCTGCAGACAAGGTATTGTGGTACATAAGGCTCCTGCTTGGCACTAGATCTGCGTCCCTCCCATGGCACAGCCAACGAGGGGAACGACTGAGGATCATATTGTGCAGCATCGAATTCAATTCTGCCTCGCTTAGAGACGCTGGTGGCAGTGCGACCACCAGCTTGGTGAGATTTATTGCGCTTCATTGCGCCACATCCGCCCAGATGCCACCTACTCCGAATGAGGGCTCTCCCCAAGGGCGCAACCCAGCCAAAGCAACGGGTACCTGGCCGATATCCCATTGCCCGGAGTCCCTGTGCCCCAGACAAGATGGGCACATACTCCTTGGCATGCATGGGGAGGAAACAGCTCTGGCATCTGTAGTGCGATCCCTGCGTGGTCAGGGGGCTACCACCAAGAGGGTACATGACGACCCCACCACAACGGACTGGCTACCGTGCTGGATTTTAGGTGTTGAAAGGGTCCACAGTTGCCGTGGGCGCTAAGAAGGGGATTGCGCACAAGACGAGGAGGCAACCCAGAAGACATGGGGTGTAAATCCCTCCACACGACAATAGATAGCATCCAATATGGAGGTGCACGATGGACCAATAGAAAAACACCACGTAAGGCGTCCTTCCCCAAATGGCACGCACTAACAACGGAAATTTTGAAAATGGCAGGTCAAACCCAAGTGGGGACCATCACATAAGGCCGAAACTTTGAAGACTCCTTTTAGTCGCCTCTTACGACAGGCAGGAATACCGCGGGCCTATTCGTACCCCCGAACCCGCAGGGGGGAAACATCTGTGTATTTTGCAACACATTCAGTAATTAAGATGTTGCATGATCCATGAGGGAAATACAATATGGATTAAGGTTGAGGAAATAAGTAATATTGTGTGCATTTTGTGTTATGTTATAGTGTGATTATGAAGATAGGCAGCACTAATGTGTGGAGAGTGTGATTATTGGGAAGCAGCATAATGTTACAAAAGAGATGTAAGGAATAAGTTTGTGTGTGCCACAGTTATTGTAGTTTAAAGTCTCGTGTTGACTGTCAATGTATGTGTAAGAAGTGGGTCCGAATGGGGAAGGGAGAAAGGAGAGTAATTATGGCTCTCTGTTCCCAGGTTGCTTCACCTTTTCACCGAGGGTGGAGTGGGGGCACTGTGAAATCAGTGAATGGAATGTGGAGTGCCTTTTACCAGGCAAGAGAATTTGGTTCCCACCAGTCATAAATGAGTGCTGAGACTGGTTTTTAATGCATGGGAGATGATAAGTTGAGGAAGTTGGAGGATGTGTTTACAGGGTTGTGACATGAAGCAGAATGAAAAGGTATTCAGAACAGTAGGGAGGAGTACGATAAACTGCGAAAGTCCTAAAAATGATTATAGAAGCAAATACAGCAAGTGATAAATTTGGTGTCACACATGTTGCAATGACAAGATGGGTTGGGTAGCTGCTGGGAGAAGGATAGTGAAAACCAAGTTCAGAACTGCAGATAAGTGACAACAGGGAGCTAAATGGTATCATAAAAAGAATAAAGGGAATGGCAAAAGGGAACAAGGTGGTGTGGAGGAGCATACCATACAGTTGAGAAGTTTGGAAATGGAGGTGTTTAATAATATGGATGCTTTAAGGAAACTGAGGACTGAAGTAGTACAAAAAGCGAAGTCATCGCTTGGCACTGTGAATCAGTATCTACTAATTACGCACAACTGAATGGATGTGATGAACAGAAAGTTTAACAGTTGCAAGGCTCCTACAATTGTTAACTAACAGTTAGTACTGAGCTATTAGGAACAGAGAAGTATCTGACTGGTTTACTGAAGGTACAAGAGGAGCTAACACCAGAGTTGCGACTCATGGCAGGGCTGCAAAATTTACTGTTAGACTCTCACACAGTAACAGAGGATGTTAGGATGAAGCAAGCATGACTATATGAGGTGGTTTAGTTTCCCCCCGTCAATGGTCACACTAAGTTTAGGTGTTTCACCGTTACACACTAACGTGGGGAACCTTTAATGATTTTTGGAGGTAAGAACATGGGAAATGTTGCCTGATATCAGAGGTTGCGGATAGGTACATAATAATGATGGAGGAACTCTCGCACTGTCAGATGGAAAGGATTACAATTTGCCAAAAAAGTTCAGCTGTTCCCAAGCAAAAAAGATAGCCAAGACTGTGTGCCTGACATTGGAGTCTCAATTATACTCTTCTAATAACCAGAGCTACACTAGATCTACTCAATGTACAACATCGTCATGGTGACAGCAAATTGCTATTAGCAAAGATAGAGAAACTGAAATGCATGGCAGTGGGTTATTAATTAATGGGACAGTTTGTGAGAGCCACCATTACAGGTTTGAATAGCTTAGAGATAATGCAGCCATTGTTGCACTGACCAGAAAAACTGGTAGGAGAACCCCAGGACAAAATTTGATCTAGGCCATCTCAATGACACTCAGCTGGGCTTAAAATCTTCAGAAGCAGCTCACAGCAACCCAAGAATGGTTTATTTTGGTGAAACAGATGCTACAGCATGTGCAGCAGTATTGGGCAAAGCAATCTCAGACTGTTGTTGGAGTGTGAATTTGGATGCACTGATAGAGAATTCTGCCTACAACATCTGCAGCTCAAGTCACATGATTTTGGGACAATGCATTTAAGCCCATGTAACGCTTATCATATTAAGTATTATTACTTCACTGCTACAGACAGACCATCTTCAGAAGTACTGTGAAATATTACACAATTCACAGACATCTTTAAACAATTTGATACTAGGTGCTGAAGCGAGCTTAATGATGTGAAGTACAATGGTATTAAGCTTTTTCAGCACAGTATTACAGTTCAGATTCCATTATTTATTTCTGCATTTCTATTGCTTTTCATATTGTCAAATCTCTGTTCTAATTTATTACATTACAAAGAAACTGAATAGGAAACTGTTTCACACACAAATACTTAGGTACAAACAAGGATTTGAGAGCCTGTATTAGAGGAATATAATCAGACTGCTGTGCATAAATTTTATCTGAATGTGAACGTAGTACCAGTATGTATACACTGACTGGCAGTTTATTCAAACACGCTTGCAAATTAATCCATCACTTATCTCGTAAACACATGGCCACAAAATCACAACTTGGGTCTACAATCCAGGTGTTTATAATACCATGTCTCAATTTTTTCCAACATATAAAGTGCCTCATATCAATATGACATTTACAATTGAATATATCTACGAAAAGTAACTGGTCCTTCTCTCACACATTTCTCAATACATCTGTATCAACAACAGCACTGCAGCATAGCTGTTACTAAAATTGAAACATGCAGTAACATATATAAAACAAGGCAAATACATATAATATTCAAGTTTCACTATTACTGCAAATTGTAGACATGCAGTGTCATCCCAAAATCAAGTGAGTAGCTCATTTTGATGTTGAGAATACGGGTAGTAGTCTATGCTGTCTCCATAGGTACATAAACCCTATGAGTTGTGACCACATGTATCAAAATAACTGTGCAACCCTCATCAACCTTCAAATTACATCTCAGTAGTGCAGATCCCATTGACTGGCTCATGTGTGTGTACACTACAGGGTGAATAGTGTTATGTGATATGTTTTCTAGTATTAAGATGTTATAAAACTGTTGGGGAGGGCATGGGGGTCTTTAGAGATGTGAGGTGTTAAGCAACACATTGACAGATTTCATAGTGGCGTCTTTTAGCGAGAAATGCTGAGAGGTGGCATGCCCACTTCACCATAATGTTATGGTGTAGTTGCAAGAGTTTTAATAAAATTCGTCACTTTTATGTTGTTTATCTGGGCTGTCACTGGTCTGCGCCCTCTCCACAACCTGCAGCATCAACCCAACCATGCACAGAAGTGGCCCTTCAGCCTAGGTCCACTTCATGTCACAACCTGTAAACAGAACAGCACAATAGGTGCTGAGTGACATCATCAACAGTACCACGAAACACATATCTTCTGGACCTTATCAGTATTGTATGTAATTGAATAAGAATCCTGGAAACATCTACTGCCAATTGAAACATTCTGGCACTCAACAGGCAGATAGTTCTTGACATAAGTATGAAGGTGTTTCACGTGACAAGAAATTTTGAACATTTCTAACTCTGATCCAAATCAAAATTAGGAACAGATTTTTGACATGTTTGGAGGCACTACAGATATTTGAAACATACTTGAAATTCAGAGTTTAATTATAAAATTTTTGTAGGAGATGGAGACTTTGTAGTTAATTTCTATTGCTTCTGTGGTGCACTGCGGCAACAGCCTGCAGACAGTACCTGTCACAACTTCACACCTTTCGACCTTAAATGTCAAATGCTAACTAATTTAAATAAGAATAACAACAATATTAGAAAAGGTTAGGTTGCTACTCACTGTAAACCTGACATGGCGAATTGCAGATAGGCATGATGAAGACAGTTGCATATGAGCTTTTGGCAAAAGGCTTCTTCAGAGAGAGGGAACACCATGCTAATGTTTCGGTTTATAAAGTGTCATTATTATTTAACCTAAAATAAATGTAGAAACTTAACTGCCGACAAAAATGTGGGGTATTGTAGGGAGCTACAATAAAGGAATAAACAAGAGCTGTAGAGATTACAGCAAAAGTAAATTAACACTAATTTTCCAAAAATCGCTATTCTTACAAAGAGAAGTAAACTTCCTACATCGGATAATCGGCATTATAGGAATTAAACCTGAACCAACAAAGTAGGAGAATTGAATGTCCTTAAATTCAGGACATTAAATCAAAAGACAAGAAGTGAGCTGAGAAAACAGTCAACTGAAACTACTGATACCGAATGTTGGCTTCATTCCGTAAGCTAATGACCATGCAGCATGTGACATCAAATGTGTGGAAACAGAAAGAGAACAGAGAACTGACAATACCTTTTTCTGATCTGTATTAATTTTTGGAACGTAATTTGTGATAACATACTGACCTGTAGCATAGCCTAAGGTGTAAGTTAAGTGGGGAGGTGACTGACTGCAGGCTGGCAAAGCAGTATCTAAGGAAGGAGTTTGTTTACTGTAAACCCTGGAGAGAAAAAAAGTTAACTGTAAGCTCTACGCTTACATCTATGCTCTGCAAATCATTGTGAAGTGCCTGGCAGAGGGTACACCCCACTGACCAGTTATTTGGTATTCTACCATTCCATTCACATATGGAGCATGGGAAGAATGATTGACTGAATGCCTCTGTGTGCGTGCTGTATTTGTTCCAATCTTGTTCCCATGATTCCTATGTCAGTGATAAATGAGGGATTGTTGTATATTCATAGTCATTTAAAGCCAATTCTTTAAACTTTGATAGTAGACTTTCTCAGAGTTAATTTGTGTCTATCTTCAAGAAACTGCCAGTTCCATTTCTTCAGCATCTCTGTAACACCCCCACAGGTCAAACAAACCTCTGACTATTTGTGCTGCCCTTCTCTGTATACATCCATTATACCCTGTCAGTCATATTTGAGATAGGTCCCACATACTTGAGCAATATTCTAAAAATGGTCACAAATGATTTGTATGCAATAACCAATAAACCAAAGTCTGACCCCCCCACCCCCTGCTCTGCCCAAGACAAAGCCTATGTGATTACTCCATTTCACATTGCTAAAAAGTGTTTCACCCAAGCATTTGTATGAGTTGGTTGATTCGAGCTGTGATTCATTGAAATAGTCATAGGATACCTTTTTTTGTGAAGTGCCCAGTTTTACATTTCTGGACATTTGTTGCCCCTCTTTGTACCACTCTGAAATATTATCAAGATTGACTTAATATTTATGCAGCTTCTTTCAGATTGTACTTCATAACAGATAATTGCACCTGCAACAAATCTGTTACTATTAATGTTGTCCACAAGGTCACTGATAGAAAGCATGAGCAGTACAAACTTCCCTGGGGCACACACAATAATACTCTACATTTGACAACCCTCTGTCCAATGTAACATGCTCTGTCCTCCCTACCAAAAAGTCCTTAATCCAGTCACAAATTTCACTTTGCACTCCATGATTGAACTTTTGACAATAAGTGTAGGTGCAATACTCAGCCAAATGCTTTTAGGTAATCAAGAAATACAGCATCAACCTAACTGCCTTCATCCAAAGCTTTCAAGATGTCATGTGAAAAACATTCAAGTAGGTTTCACATGACCTACGTTTTAGGAATCCATGCTGGTCGACATGGAGGTCATTCTGTTTGAGCTACCCTATTATGTTTGAGCTCAGAACATGTTTTAAGATTCTGAAGATTCTGCCTGCAACAAATCTATGTCAAGGACACTGGACAGCAGTTTTGTGAATCACTTCTACTACCCTTCTTATAGATGGCTGTGACCTGAGCTTTTTTCCAGAAGTGGAGCCTCAGGGATACCGGGCGACCTCCCTGAGTAAGTAGCCTTTCACCACGCAGAGTTACTGTGGTGTGGACTGTGTAGATCCCCAAATCTTGTGGCACCAAGATGGACACGACAGAAGAAAATAAATTAAAACAAACAGACCTCACACACCCGAACATCGGGGTCAGGACTTATGGAATGCACTCCCACTACTGAATCACAGCCTAGACCTGAGCCAATAGTGGGACTGTACCTGAGAAGTTTGATCAATCAAGATTAAAGCCTTGTCTGGGTCCCAGAGGAGGAAGCTTCCCAGGGAACAGAAACAAAAGGAAGGAAAAGAATGGCTTCTCAAACATAAGTGGAGGCAATCAAAAGGGCTTGAGCCCAAGACCCCCCAAGAAAAAACTGTCTCACATTGAAGGGGATACACAGACCCCCCACAACGTCGAAGACAGGTAACAAGTGGATAAGGGAGGAATCCAATGCTCCCTCCTCTCAGGATAAGCGAGTCCAGAAAAAGCCGAGGCAAGAAATAAGGAAACAGACCTATAGTACTGCAGTCTCAGTTTTTAAGATGGCAGTTATCCAAGAAGGCTATCAACTGGTAGGCATCACCTCTAAGCAGGAGCAGCTCACACAGATGGGCCTTTTGAGAAGATTGGGGTGGGGGATGCTGATCCAGGACCCAATTTCAGGAGGGTCTATCTAGATCGTGGTACCCTCATTTTTGTCTGCAAGGGGTCACATACAGCGGAATGGCTCAAGTACAAGGTACCCACGATATCCCCGTTGGAGGATGTGAAGATGCTGGTCAAGACAGCAACTGAGCTTCTTAAGACTACAAAGGAATCAATATAGGAACCAAAGATCGTTAGGAATCAATGTGGGTGTCAAAGATCCTGAAGGATCTCTCCAAACACTGTTAGAGAAAATAGGGATCCACAACCCAAAAGGATTGGAGAGTAATCAAACAGAAGGCTGTACCAGAAGGATGAACCCTGGTGGTGGAGGTCAGATAGACGTCTCTGAAGGACATGCAAGAGCAAGACATGAAACTGATTATAGGGAACCCGCAGGTCACCATCAGGGTAATCAAGGACCTCAAAGGCAATGATGGCTGGCAATGATGACTGGAGGTGCTGCAGATTAATCTGCAGACAGTAAAGGGACCACTGCTGTCCTGAGCCGCTGCCTGGGGAGACAAGAAATGGACTTGGCCCTGATTTAAGAACCTTACTTATATATTGGGGGTATATCGGGCATCGATGGCACTGGAGGTAAACTGATTTGTGCCAAAAATCTAAGAAACTCCATAACATGCATCTATGTAAGAAATGGAATTTCTTTCATGCCAATGATGGATTTCTGCTCCAGGGACCTGGTGACCATCAGGATGCAGCAACATGAGGAAGGTATCACGAGGGAAACTGGTCTGGCCTCAGCATACCTTCCTTACAAAGACACTCCTCCTCTGGAGGTGAGGAGACTGACAGAAGTTTGCCATCAGCAAGGTGACCAACTGCTTGCTGGATGTGATGCCAATGCCCACAACCTAGTGTGGGGCAGCAAGGACACCAACAGTAGAGGTACCTTCTTGAATTTCTCTCGTCTAACAACTTGGAGGTCCTGAATAGGGATGATGAACCTACATTCAGGAATAGCAGAAGGGAAGAAGTAATTGACATAACCTTTGGTTCCATGATGATGGGCTGCTATGTCAAACAATGGCATGTGGTGTTGGAGCCATCTTCATCGGACCACATGTATATTAAATTCAAGGTTTAAATGGGAATCAGATGGACCATGGACTATAGGAGTTCCTGGAAAACAGACTGGGAGACATATAGAAGGGACGTAGACTCAAGCTTATCGAAAATTAAAACCTTTTTAAAGGAATCCAGCAAGGTTTGAGGAAGTCGCAGAGGCTGTCACCTCTGCCATAATGACCTCATACCAGGACAACTGCACAATTACCAAGAAGTGCACAAATAGGAGCATGCCTTGGTGGAATAATAATGTAGAAATGCAATGCAAGTAGGTATGAAGACTTTTTAACCTTGCGAGCTGTAAAAGACAAAGGACAAAATATCATGAGGCCCTTGTCAAATACAACCTTGCAATTAGACAAGCAAAGGTGGCATCCTGCAAGGCATTCTGTGAGGAAGTGGAGGGCACAGCTGCTCAAGCCAAACTTCACAAAGTGCTCACTAGATCCCCAACTAATCCAGGAGGCACACTGAAAAAGAGGATTAGGAATACACAAAGACAGCACATGAGACACTGGAATTGCTCCTCAAAACTCACTTTCCTCAATGCGCTCTGGCAGTTAACAGTAGAATGCGATCCACGAAAGACAATGGCTCTCAGCCACCCTAAGAGAGGAATCAGACCAAGGAGTGTGTCGACTTCAAAAAATCCAATGGGTGGTGGTAACATTCCCACAGTTTAAGCCCCCTTGGCCAGATGGAATCTTTCCAGCTCTCCTGCAACATGCAGGAGAGAAAGCCAGGAGAAGCAATCATACCAAGGCCAAAGATACAAGACCAATCAGTCTGTCCTTCTACCATCCTTAAAAACAATGGAAAAACTGGTTAATGTGTATCTTGGGGAGAGGAGGCTAACTAGGGCTCCTCTACATTCAAACCAACACACGTCAGTCGCATAAATCATGTGAGACAGCTGTCCATCAACTCACTGGGAGGGTGGAGAAAGCACTTCACTTTCAAGAAATAGCCCTCTGCAACTTCCTGGGTATCAAGGGAGCCTTTAGTAACACAACCTTTGATTCCATGGGTAGGGCAGCAGAGGTGCATGACCTAGGGACCACTATGTGTCGGACTAAAGCCATGCTTACTGGAAGGAAGGTAGAGGCCACCATGATGAATGAAAAGATGGTAATTAACACCACTAGAGGTTGTCCACAAGGAGGAGTTTCATTCCCTTTATTGTGGAATCTAATGGTGAATGGACTCATTGAGAAACTAAATCCCAGACAATGGTTTTGCCAAGGATACGCAGATGACCTTGTCATAGTACTACCTGGCAAATTTACTGACAAACTGAGGGCTAAGGCACAAGAGGCACTGGACATAGTGCACGACTGGTGCATTAAACAGGGTCTAAGGGTTAATCTTAAGAAGGCTGTTGTGCTACCATTCACGATGAAGCATATCCAACACTCAAGTCGGAATCTAAAGCTCTTCGGTGAAACTATGCCTTTGAAGGGGATAGTGAAATATCTAGGGGTAACCTTAGATGAGAAACTAATATGGACCTCTCAAATTACGAGCATCTGCTCCAAAGTGAAAGGTAAACTAGTGGGTATCAGAAGGGTTTGTGGCAAAAACTGGGCCTAAGCCCCAGTGGTATGCCCTGGATATACACCCTGTTGGTTAGACCTAGGATCTCCTACAGGGCCGTAGCGCGGTGGAAGAAGGTAGAACAACAAGTTGCAGCTAAGGAGCTTGCTAAGGTGCAGAGACTGGCCTGCTTAGCCATAACAGACGGAATTAGAGCCAAACCAACTGCTGGACATGCCTCCAATGCACCTTTGAGTCAAGATGAAGGCAGCAGCTGGTACATACAGACTCAAAACTGGTAAAAACTGGATCTCATTGGGATATCCAGAATCATACACTAAAATAGTGAGTGAGGTAAATGTAAGAATGGCTGAGGAAATGCCAGCCAACTATATAAAAACTCCCAACTGCTTCAACATGCCTTACAATATAATAATTGGAAGCAGGGAGAAGTGGGAAAAAAACAGTTCGACACTGTACAGGGGACATTTTCTGGTTCACTGATGGATCAAAATCACATCGAGGTTCTGGGGCCACGGTGTATGGGGTTCTGCCAAGATTGGAGGGGTCGACAGAAGTGTCCGATCCCATGCGTCGACTTTGACCCGTGACATAAGGGTGTTGTGTGTCATGATGGCACGGAGTTTGGTGAGTGTGGTGTGTTTGTGTCATCATGTTGTGGTTTGTTGTGCTCTCTGGTGGTATATTCAGGGTTTTCGTTTCTGTGGTGTAATGGGCTCAGTTTGCTTTTGCTGATTATCCAGAATTATTTGAGTGTCAGCTGTGTTTGTAGTGGAATTCGTTTCAGTGAGTTAACTTTGTGTGAAGGTTTAATCTACTACATTGTGTGGTAATTTTAATAAAATTAATCGTTTGTTGTTTTTGTTCAGGAATGGATATGACGGATAAAATTAACAGTGCGCAGGTCACGAGAAGTGTTCGATCCCAATGTGTGGCTGCGTATGTTGATATTGGTATCGGGAGATGTAGCACTATGGAACTGGCTTAGAAGACAGCACTTAGAATACTTGGACCAAGACCTATAAACAAAAACACAGTAAGGCAACAATGCCAAAACTGTGTTTTAAAAGAAGCCCTGTAAAACTGGGCTTGAACAGGAAAGAGATTTAAGTCATGGTAGGATTGATGACTGGACATGGAATTTCAAAAAACAGAAGATGACCCTAAACGTAGGATCTGTGATGAGAGGGAAGAAACTGTATCAAACCTAATCATCTAATGCATTGCACTGGAGAGCAAGAGGACAGAATGTTTGGGGCAACTAGACCAGAAGAAATTGTGTCTAACAAAAAACAAAGTTACTTGTTGCACTAGTTAAGGGCACTGGTTGACTTTACTAGATATACAGGGAGTTATACTGTACAGTAAACTCAGTTTCAGTGCAGGCAGTGGTGGGTTAGACCAAATCTGTTTTAGCTTCGCTGCCAAAACCAAATCAAATTGGGATTACAGAAATGTCCAACTCCACCCATCTGCTTTGAACCATAACGTCACCAATATGATTGAAATGACCATTCTCAACATCTCCAATATGGTGCCTATCATTTCATTACATAAACATGACAACAAAAACGAAAATACATATAAAAACAACAAAATCTCTATCCAAAAGTATAATTAAACTAATGGGATCAGTGTGGGAAACTGGGGTCTTTTGGGTGGGCACAAACTAAATATTAACACATACAGACACACACCACGACACCAAACCACACAAAACGACATAAAAACATAAAATTCCCACATTCCACTACATTCACAATATCCACAGGAATCAGTCCTTCCCTTCACCTCTATAGCTCACCCACCATTGCTGAAAACACAAAATAAAAACCAACACCACCCAAAAATTATAATCAGACCGTAACTATCAATACCACAAAACCAACAAAAATTGGAATCAGACACTTCCCTTGACCTATATAGGTCAACAAGAGCTCAAGATACCAAAATGCATCTAAAACTAAAAAATTGGAATTTGATACTTTTCTTAAGTTTCATATCAACCACAAGTGACAATACCAAAATATAAAAAAGAGACCACACACACAAAACAACCAAAAAACTCCCAAACCCCACCCCATCAAAACAAAAATCCGCCAACAAATAAAAATTAGAAAATAAACAAAACTTGATCACACACTACAACTCAAAGACAATTGCAACAAAACAGATCCTCCACAACAATCATAAAACCACCACCCCCCCCCCCCATCCAAATCCATAAACATACCAACCTGCCCCGTCCACCTCCTTCCCCCACCACATACAAAAGCCCCTTAACTAACCACCCTTGGCCTATACATTTTATTAACAGCCTGCGAAAAAATGCAATACTCCCCAGGGACGCTCTTTTGCCAGCAATATTCATTTAAATAAGATTGCACATTAGAAGAGCACTTCTTCCCCCTCCCTATGACTGATTTAACTGCCCCCAAAAGCCCATTTACTGTATTAGTACATGCCCCAGTCTCTTAATTCATGAAGTCTGAACTATGACTGATAACCAAATGATCATAACCCCTCTTCCTCAATCAGATGAAAAAGCATCGGAAAGTACCATACTCCCCTCCTCTATATCCTCATCAATTCTCTCTTCGTACACCCCTCCAAAACCCTGGAAACACAATCGGCATATCCCCTCCCCTTGAGATAATGCCATTCCCCCCACCCATAAACTAACCAGAGACTTACCCCTGCCGTATTCGCTCTTCCCAAATTGTGACTTCTACCTCCCACCATCCCCGGCCCACCCAACCTACCCCTGTAATTAACATATCCAGAACAAACTTCCATACAAAAAGAAAACCAATCTAAAACTGCCCTTTCATTCACACCAGGCTCATGCACACAAAAACTAATGGATATATAACAAAAATAAAATATCAAAACTATCTCCTTCCGGGCCAACCTAGACTTTTCGAACCAGGTACCGCAGCTAAGGGAGCGTAAACGGTTATCCCTTCGGCACCACCGCATGTAGGCTTAAAAGTCCCTAGTCCAATATGCCAGAACTCTGGCCAACCGCATATTCTCTTTATAGACACTGCACTTGACTATGTCATATACACACCTAACAAAAGAAGCCACAATATAAACACTGACTCATCAAATCAATACCCTTTCATGGAAATGTAGATAAAAATATCACCTATAATTACAATTCCATTTTGTTCTTGCTTTTTTTTTTTTTTTTTTTAAAGAAATTCAATATAAATATTACCTTAAATATATCCGATAAGAAACTATGAATGTGCTGAGCTGTTGTAATCTCAAGTTTTCCCACTGACATTCCTTATTGTTATTGTTAGTTTGTTGTATTACTTGTTCCATGGATCATGAACACGATTCTTTCGTAATGATGTGGAATGTGTCAAAGTACAAAAGATTCATTTATCCCAAATTGATTAAACAAAAATTTTTGTCCCTGCACAAGAGAAAACACCTGTTTCAAATCAAATGCCATTCACATGCACATGAAGACAAGAAGGTACTTAAATTTTGTAGAAGGCACTTATAGTTTCTCTCCAAATAAACATTTTCTCATTGGGCTGTAATCTAGGCTCAAGCTAGCTCATAAACAAAAAGTTGAAGTAGGTTTACACTCGAGTAGTGATCCCATAAACATAACCAGATGGACCGCATATCACGCGCGCAAAAAAAGGAAGGTATGTCACTATAAAATTCTACTGTCTCGTTGCTGAACATGTAAATTATCTGATTTCTATCTTAACCCTTCTTGTCACACCATGAACTCTTCTCAGGTTGTTCACATTAGCTAAAGAACTATATACAGCTGTCTGAGCAGTTGCTAATAACTGTGCAGCTTCGCTAGATATTAATAGTTCATTTTCCCTAATGAAGATATCATCTTAAGTACAAAGGGTGTGTGCAAAAATTTCAGAGTGAGACAGCAGATAACTCAAATTACACAAATGATATGTTTAGGGGACATATATTTGTTGCGATCGTGGTCTACGGGGGAAAATTATTAACCTAATAAAAACCTTAAAAATGTTATTGAAACACGGACATGATTTGCCACATGTCATTGTACACATCATAACATTTACGAATTTGGAACAAAATTATATAACCCATCAATAGTTTAAGAGAAATACACTTACTTGATCATCAAGCGATAAATCTGTGAATACAGGAACATCAAGCATTTTGGCAGCTGTCGAACACACCTCAATACATTCCTCGACACGACGCGGCACACGCTTTCACAGCCAAAGATCAGTTTTGCCTCTTGCGATCTCGAATTCACAGACATACATATGTCCGTGCCCGGTCCTCTCCATGGAGGTAAGAATAGAGTCCTCTCAGATGTGCGCTTTTGTACTGTCCAATTGTCGAATCTGATAAAATTATTATGGTGTACCGATCGTTTAACTGAAGGAAAAACAGCAAGCAATTCTGCAAAGCAGTATAAATTACACATAACCAGATCAAATATAATGAAAGAGCAAAGTTATAGGACAGCTACCGTTTTTTTTTAATGTTGGTAGCCGTGAGTGCCATCAGTGCAAACTGCACGGTATACAGCGAAGACGGAAGGAAAGTAGGTGTATGTTGTTGTGTACAGTTGTTTAATATTATACTGAATGTATAGTAGTTTCCTTTTGTCATTTTTTTCGTTATCAGCGACTTGATAGTTGATATCAGAGTGATTGACAACTGTTCTTTGTCTTACTGGGAGGTTGTACAACTTCCGCATGTACGTGTGATGAGCGGCTGACTACCAATCTTGCGTCATGTGTTGCGCTGACGTTACTTTTTAGGTATTCCGATAACGTCTGGGAAACGTTTTATGAGTACTTAGTATTACGTTTATTGACAATATTGATCTACACCTTACTGTGTCAACCACCTCCATAAGTGTAGGCGTGCTGGCTGCGACACATCTCAGTTCATACCAGAGCTTTGATCGTTTTCCGTGTCTGTCGTATAGTGGTATGCTTTAGGATCTGAATATTGAATTAAAAGAAATTAATTTGTCCCTGTCGAAAAGAGAAATAGTGTAACAAAACGTGCGTAGCTACCGAAATATAACGACATTCTTATCCCTTGCAGATGGCTAAACGCACTCAGCCAAATTGGAAACCACCAGAACTTGCTGAAGGGCCAAAATTAAGGCTTTACAACAGCCTTACAAGGCAAAAGGAAGTGTTCATACCTCAAAATGGACGGGAAATTAAATGGTATAGTTGTGGACCTACGGTCTATGATGCATCGCACATGGGCCACGCCAGGTAATTATAGAAATTTTGTACAGATGTTCAAATAATTATTACATACCCAAGAGGGCCATCATTAGCACAGAAAGGAATGAGATACATGGGTATATATGTATACAATAACGTACTGGAGCACATTAAATATTATGTAGATAATTTTGTAGAGTTGAACTGAATTAAAAAAGTAGTAGGCCCCACTTCTATTTATCATACTCAATGTTTTTAACAATATCCTCTACTTCACTGAGGATTGTCATCACAAAAACTCCTAAATTTGGTGTTTTTGTTTAGTTTACAATTGGCTTTAGCACTTAAGTACAATAATGTGAAATCATTACACTGCTTTGCATGTACATCTACATCCATACTCCGCAAGCCACCTGACGGTGTGTGGTGGAGGGTACCCTGAGTAGCTCTATTGGTTCTCCCTTCTATTCAAGTCTCGTTTTGTTCGTGGAAAGAAGGATTGTCGGTATGCTTCTGTGTGGGCTCTAATCTCTCTGATTTTATCCTCGTGGTCTCTTCGCGATATATACGTAGAAGGGAGCAATATACTGCTTGACTCTTCGGTGAAGGTATGTTCTCGAGACTTTAACAAAAGCCCGTACCGAGCTACTGAGCATCTCTCCTGCAGAGTCTTCCACTGGAGTTTATCTATCATCTCCGTATCTCTTTCTTGATTACTAAATGATCCTGTAACGAAGCGCACTGCTCTCCATTGGATCTTCTATATCTCTTCCAACAACCCTATCTCGTACGGATCCCACACTGCTGAGCAGTATTCAAGCAGTGGGCGAACAAGCGTACTGTAACCTACATTGAGGTAAATGTACATTTTTGACTTCTTTCCACACCCCCAGATACCACTCTCCACTTTGTTTGTGTGGTGTAACGGGCTCAGTTTGCTTTTGCTCACTATCCAGAATTGTTAGTGTCGGCTGTGTTTGTAGTGGAACTCGGTCAGTGAGTTAACAATTTTGTGTGAAGCTTATTTTAGTGTTGTTCGCTGTACTACATTGTGTGGTAATTTTAGTAAAATTAATCTATTGTTGTTTTTGTTCAAGAATGGATATGACGGATAAAATTAACAGTGCGCAGTTTAAGGGAAGTGTTTGATCCCAATGTGTGGCTGTGTATATTGGTATTGGTAGATGTTTTTGCACTATATAGGCCAAGAGAAGTGTTTGATCCTAATTTATGGGATCAGGAGCTGCTATTGAACTATATAGGTCAAGGGACGTGTCCGATTCCAGATGATATTGTGTTTAGTGGTATTTGGGGAGTTTTGTGATTTCGGTTTTTTTCGTCTTTTTGTGTGGTTTTCTATACGGGTGGGTGACTAAATTTGTTTATATTTAGTTTGCCCCCCATCCCCCACCCAGAAACGCCCCATTTCCCACTCTTGTCCCGTTAGTGTCATTAGGCTTTTTGTCGAAAGTGTGTGTGTTTGTTTTTCGATGTATTTTCGTCCTCATAATGTGTACGTAATGACTTTATATGTGCCATATTGGAATCGTGGTTTATGGCTGTTTCCGCCATGTTTGAGATGTCATGGGTCAAAGGAGATGGGTGGGATCGGAAGCTTCCGTATTTCCATACATTGTTACATTTTACTAATCTCATTGTTAGTTCTCATAAGTTTTCAGTCCTGTTTCCCTACTTTCATGAAATTTTGAAGGTATACATACATTCATAAATAAATACAAAATTTGTTTCATATTTTTATTTGCATTGTCTTTGGTACTTAGTATTTCTCTTTCATATGATACGCAGCAAAACAGTCTCCAAGATGTAACACAAATCCACAAGACTTGCACTTTTTAATCATACATGGCAGTATCTTCGTTTTTGTTTATTTGTTTTGGAAATACATAGGCCTATTAGTTGGTGTTGCTTTATGTGACCGGAAAGTCTATCAACCGGATCATGATGTGACATACGCGATGTAGTGGCAATCTCCAAGTTTTGCTTTGCGCATTCATCATAAATAATTGTGTTGTCTCTTTATTCTGCCATGATGAAAGAGCACAAGTACTTATAAAAACAAAAAAAAAACTTGTTGATGTGTGTAATGTATTGTTAGCTAAACAAAGACCAACAGAATGCAAAAGATACTAATGTGCTGTTGCTGGCCGTTGCGCGATACTATGCTCGCGACACCACTTTGCTTTCACCGGCCGTTGACTGTTGTTTTGTGCACGACGCTACTGTGGTGTCGCCGGACGGCAGAGTGATAACGGTGGAAACTGATAGCTACATTAATTTGTTTAGTGTTACTTTATTGTTCTGGAATCACAGATAATGCTGATTTCTCTGATCATTCAGTAATGTTTGGGTCAATTCTAGTGTGTGATTCCAATTCTTCATCTACATCTATACTCTGCAAATTGCTGTGAATTGCTTGGCAGAGGTCACATCCCGTTGTACCAATTAATATAGCTTCCTCCTGTTCCACTCATGTATGGAGTGCATGAAGAATAATTGTTTGAATGCTCCTGTGCGTTCTGTAATTAATCTAATCTTGATCCTTCAACCCCTATGTGATCAGTATGTTGGGAGTTACAATGCATTATGTGAGTCACCATGTAAAGATGTTTCTCGAAACTCTGTTGGTAGACATGCTTGGGATAGTTAGCTTCTATCTTCAAGAATCTGCTAGCTCAGTTTCTTCAGCGTCTCTGACACACACTCCCTCATGTCATGTTGCCCTTCTCTGTATTATCTGCTTTGGGATGTTAAGCAGTGACTTATTAAAAGTTTTATGTAGTTGTCTTAGTAACTGATGTAAAATACACTGTTTGTTCCAAATAAATTGCCATTTTGAAGGGTGTGGCTATGCAGAAAACTAAGAGCACAACTTAAACTGCTGCGAGTGAGAGTAGGAATCATATTCGTAGTATTAATTCTCACAAATAGTTGGCCTTTTTCATTTTTTCTTCCCTCCTCCCCCCTCTCGAATATGGCAAATTTTATTTTATTTATTTATTTATTTATTTATTTATTTATTTATTTTAATTGCTGTGTGTGCTTGAGCTGTAAAGGATGTCCCAGGAGGAATAGTCAGTATTCAGGGATATAACAGGAGTGATCATCTGAAGCTCTATTCCGAATGGTTACCAAGATAAACATATTGAATGTGCACTCTATTATTCAGTATACTATTAACTTTATACATGTACAACAGTTTGTAAACATTAAACATACATTTTACAAAGCTTGAATGGAATAACTACATATTTTTAACACATTCACCTCTAAGCAGTATTGTACACATCAAATTGCAGTGGTTCTACAGTTCACAACAAATTGTAGTGGCCAGGGGGTGAGTGGGGCTGCTGTGGCTAGAGACAGAGTGGCAGGTTCTGGAGATGGTCGTGCTGGGGAGGAATAAGTAAGAAAACTCTTACTGCAAGATATAACATCTTTTATTTAGTCTTGAGTTACAAATGTTGAAGTGCTGCGTTGCCCCTATATATGCCCCCTGTATATGCTTGGTTTACTGACTGTGCTTTGCCGTTCATATTGGAAGGTTGCAGCGGCAGGATTTCCTCTGCTGTCTAGGTTCTGCTGGGCTAACACTGTTTACCCATTTGGCAGTGTGTGTCCAAGTTAGCAATATGTGTCCTTGAGGGAGCAGTGCCAGTGACATGAACATTCACAGAGTTCTCATAGGCATCCACCATCACTTGTGTGGCTGCATGGTATCAGTACTGACCTGGCTATGAACTGATGCTCTCCAAGGCAGGAATTTGGTTGCTACTGTGTAGCCTGGGTTAGCTCAATCATTTTGTCCACAGATGAGACTTACAAAGGCGAACCGGTCTGGTGGTTGGCCCTTGATGTGGTGGAGACGTATGTGGACCCAATGTCATGGGGGATGCTGCCAGGCTTAGCATAACTGCTAGAATTGGAGGGCATTTAAAGTTATTAATAGCAAACTTGTATCAATACACTGTGTCCAGGCTTGTATATATCAATACCTTTGTGTTTCAATGATGTGGAAATGTACCGCCGGCCAGTTAATAGATGCATGACCTTTCTGCAGTGTCAACATAATTGCCCAGTATGAGGGTTTCGTGAGGTGCAAAGAAGCTTGCTTGCCTTCGCACCTCCTTGCTTGCTTCACATGCGGCTGTAATGGAGGTACTTCTCACCTGTACTTGCCAAAATTAGCAACTGCGATACATTTCTCCCATTTACAGAAATACACAAATCCTGGGTCTGAACCCATGACCTTTCTGCAACAGAAGATTTCGCATACATAGTTATGTCATATATTATTTACAGTTTTATTGTTAAATTAAGCAACAAAGCTCGGAAGTCCAACATTCCCTCTACAGTTATTACCCATCCGCTCACCCATCCATCTTTACACTACCTCCATCCTCTTTTGAAGCTACCTCATAAGCATTAATCCCTCAAAAACACTAAACAACTATTTATATAAATATCTAATCTTTGCACCCTTATGGCATCTTGCACTGTAATCGGTCATTTTAATGCCACTCAAGGTCTCTTGTCTTTTGAATCACAATTAATTGTATACTACAATACTGCTATCTTATTACTATACACAGTTTCTCACACCCCTCGTATGGAAGATTAACCAGTTCAGTGGTATCTGATGCACTGGAGGATCACATCGGCGAGTGGTCCTCTGCCTAAGGTAGACAAAGGCTGCACAAAAGAGACATAACACCAAAACGATGCCTGTGGCTGTGACACTTACTATCTTGATCATGTACTGCTGCTCCTCCCAGTATTGCTGTGTGTATGAAAGTGTTTGCTCTACTGGAATGTGTGCCTCTTGTGTGCTTATTAAGCAATTTATGGGTAGGATCAGGCTAGAATGCAACATTTCATTCATGTAGGTCAAATTTATCACTAGAAGGATAGCTAGTGGCTTCTCTGGCCAATTCACCTGTGCCTGTGTAATGTTTAATTTGATTTCCTCTGTAACAGAGGCTGACAGATCGAAATGTCTGCCCTGTTATCACACAGTCTGTCATATTAATAATTATTCCATTCCCATACAGTTCCAAATGTTAATCTCTGCAAGTCAACCTTGCTTGTAGCAGTTCACTACTACCACTTCTACTTCTACATTTACATGATTACTCTGCGATTCACATTTAAGTGCTTGGCAGAGGGTTCATCGAACCACAATCATACTATCTCCCTACCATTCTACTCCCGAACAGTGTGCGGGAAAAATGAACACCTAAACCTTTCTGTTCGAGCTCTGATTTCTCTTATTTTATTTTGATGATCATTCCTACCTATGTAGGTTGGGCTCAATAAAATATTTTCGCACTCGGAAGAGAAAGTTGGTGACTGAAATTTCGTAAATAGATCTCGCCGCGATGAAAAAGTCTTTGCTTTAATGACTTCCATCCCAACTTGCGTATCATATCTGCCACACTCTCTCCCCTATTATGTGATAATACAAACGAGCTGCCCTCTTTTGCACCCTTTTGATGTCCTCCGTCAATCCCACCTGATACGGATCCCACATCGCGCAGCAATATTCTAACAGAGGACGAACGAGTGTAGTGTAAGCTGTCTCTTTAGTGAACTTGTTGCATCTTCTAAGTGTTCTGCCAATGAAACGCAACCTTTGGCTCACCTTCCCCACAGTATTGTCTATGTGGTCTTTCCAACTGAAGTTCTTAGTTATTTTTACACCCGGGTACTTAGTTGAATTGACAGCCTTGAGAATTGTACTATTTATTGAGTAATCGAATTCCAACGGGTTTCTTTTGGAACTCATGTGGATCACCTCACACTTTTCGTTATTTAGTGTCAACTGCACTTGCCACACCATACAGCAATCTTTTCTAAATCGCTTTGCAACTGCTGGTCTTCGGATGACCTTACTAGACGGTAAATTACAGCATCATCTGCGAACAACCTAAGAGAACTGCTCAGATTGTCACCCAGGTTATTTATATAGATCAGTAACCGGAGAGGTCCCAGGATGCTTCCCTGGGGAACACCTGATATCACTTCAGTTTTACTCGATGATTTGCCGTGTATTACTACGAACTTCAACCTTTCTGATAGGAAATCACGAATCCAGTCGCACAACTGAGACGATACCCCATAGGCCTGCAGGTTGATTAGAAGTTGCTTGTGAGGAACGGTGTCAAAAGCTTTCCGGAAATCTAGAAATATGGAATCAACTTGAGATGCCCTGTCGATAGCGGCCATTACTTCGTGCGAATAAAGAGCTAGCTGTGTTGCACAAGAACGATGTTTTCTGAAACCATGCTGATTACGTATCAATAGATCGTTTCCTTCGAGGTGACTCATAATGTTTGAATACAGTATATGCTCCAAACCCCTACTGCAAACCGACGTCAGTGATATAGGTCTGTAGTTCGATGGATTACTCCTACTACCCTTCTTAAACACTGGTGCGACCTGCGCAATTTTCCAATTTGCAGGTACAGATCTATCGGTGAGCGAGTGGTTGTATAGGATTGCTAAGTAGGGAGCTATTGTATCAGCATAATCTGAAAGGAACCTAATCGGTATACAATCTGGACCTGAAGACTTGCCCGTATCAAGCGATTTGAGTTGCTTCGCAACCCCTTAGGTATCTACTTCTAAGAAACTCATGCTAGCAGCTGTTCGTGTTTCAAATTCTGGAATATTCCATTCGTCTTCCCTGGTGAAGGAATTTCGGAAAACTGCGTTCAATAACTCTGCTTTACGGCACAGTCGTCGGTAACAGTACCATTGGCACTGTGCAGCGAAGGTATTGACTGCGTCTTGCCGCTTGTGTACTTTACATACGATCAGAATTTCTTTGAATTTTCTACCAAATTTCGAGACAATATTTCATTGTGGAACCTATTAAAGGCATATCGCATTGAAGTCCGTGCCAAATTTCGCACATCTGTAAATTTTAGCCAATCTTCGGGATTTCGCGTTCTTCTGAACTTTGCATGCTTTTTCCGTTGCCTCTGCAACCACTTCAGTAATATTTACAGAATACATCCAATGTGGACATGCTAGCTGGAATTAGTCATGGTTCCAGGGTGTCACGTGATCAATCCTGACCTACTTTACATAAAGGCAATAACATCTTGCGTGTTTAGATTTCCATATGCAACACCTGAGTCGGGCAGATGGGAACCCTTGCCTCTGACAATGTAAGAATTTGGATAGCGACATCACCACGTGACTAACACCAACTTCGATAAGGACAAATGTCCGCAAGGATATACACTTTTATGGGGATGCATGTATGTTGTCATGTTTGAACCTGACACAATTGTTGATTGTTAGAAATGATATCAGTGCATATAATTTTGCTGGATCTATATTAACCTCAACTGCTGATATGTGGTAATACAGTGGTAGATTTGCTTCATTTGGTTCAACTGTGAGTTCCTATTCTGATGGCAACTGCTGCACTGTCTGCAGTCCTATCGAGAACTAATCTGCCATTAACAGAGCTGGACAGAGAAGCCAGTGTGTCACATGTAAGACTGCTTCCTGCACCTCTGTTACCATTACCCTAGCATCCCATAAGCTATCAGCTAAAGACTGCAACAGTCCCACCACTGACATTCTCTTATCCAAAGTATCTTCCCGAACCTTGATAACTTCGAGGTCCTAATTTACATTATTTTTTGTCATTCTTATCAGGTGCTTTATCTTTGTTGCTAACCTTCATAATACCTGTGTGTTGTTCAATACGAGGGCTATGCCGAAAGTTTTTAGCAGCCCGTAAACCATAAGGCGGAGGACAATGGGCTTGTTTTCATTTGAAAAAGTGATGTTTTTTGACCTTGGGACGTGTGCCCGCAGCCCCTGGCTAGCGGTGATCTCCCCCTCCCCCCCTCACTCCCCACAGCGCGGTAAGAAAGCACAGGCAGTGCTGAGTCAGAGACGGTGCAGGATGGAGCTGTCTCGCTGTGACTTTCGGGCCATGATTTTTTACGATTATAAAAACGGCGTAAAGTGCTGAAGAATGCCACTCTTTTTTGCTGCGTGTTTTTGGTGAAGCTTCCCCTTCTAGAGCCACACTTGGAAATTGGTTTTCGAGGGGTCGGCAGTCAATTGAAGATGAGCCTCATCCTGGTCAGCCAGCAACAGCTGTGACTCCTGAAAACATTGATGCTGTGAGGAAAATGATCAAAGAAGATCCACATCATACATTTTGCGACATTGAATTGACCCTAAATATTCGATCAACAGCAACACAGACAATCGTTTATAGTCACTTAGGCCTTACTAAGAGATGTGCCCGTTGGGTGCCACATTCCCTGACAGAAAGCCAAAAGAAGGTGAGAGTGGACTGCTGTCGTTTCATGCTCGAAAAATTGAATGGAGGGAAGTCCCAAGCCACCTACAATATCGGCACAGGTGATGAAACATGGGTCTACCATTATGACCCTGAAACGAAGAGATGTGATGCTTTCCAGAGGAGGAATCACCCACAAAAGTTCGACGAAGTCTGAGCTTTGGAAAAAAGATGGTGGAAACTTTTTTCACAAAGATCGGTCATCTCACCTCTGCGACCTTTGACTCGCGTCGTACAGTCAATGCTGAATGGTACGTGAACGATTGTCTTCCAAAAGTCATCGCCACATGGAAGTCACAGCATCCAAAGTCCAAGAGTGGGCACCTTCTGCTGCATCACGACAATGCATCTGCGCACAGGGCTGCCAGAATGATGGACTTTCTGGAGAAGGAAAAAGTGCGAGTGTTACTCAATCCCCCTAATCACCTGACCTGGCCCCCCTGTGACTTCTTTCTGTTCCCTAAGACTAAGGAAAAAATTCGAGAGCAGCGGTTTTCATCACATGAAGAGGCCATTGCGGCTTACGAAAGTGCACTAAGTGACATCCCAAAAGAAGCTTGGACTGACACATTTTCTAAGTGGTTTCAGAGAGTAGAAAAATGTATACATGCTAATGGAGAGTATTTTGAAAAGATGTAAACGTGTTTTTGCAAATAAATTTTGTTTCACACATTCTGCTAAAAACTTTCGGCGTAGCCCTTGTACCTTTGTTACAGGCTGGTTAACTTTGTAGTATGCCAGTCCACGGTTGCCTGCTTCCCCAGCTTTCTACTACCCATATCTTTACCCTCAACAGATGACGACATGTGCATTAACTCATCTGGAGTATCCTCAAACAGCTTCAGACATCCAACATGAACAGTAGCTGTGTGAGTTGGTAATTGAAGCTTGACATGTAGTGGTGGTGATATTTCAGTTACCTGATATAGTCCCTGATACTGAGTTACAAATTTCTTGGTTTTACCTTTCAGAACAGAGGGGTTAGCCACTGACTGACTTTGCACTGTGGTACTCTGCTCACACAATTTTCCAATTTCTCTTGGTGTTCTACGGCTCTAGTGTTTGCTCCTTGAACATGCTTTCCGACTTCTCTGTGTTTTAGCAGAATCCCTGACTTACTCCCCGTCCCTGCCAATTCTTTGCTAAATTTTGTCAAGCAGTGATGACACACGCCTACTGTAAACTACCTCATATGTTGATAGTCCTGTAGTAGAATGGCCTCTTGCATGAAATTTGCTTATAACGGAAGATAAGTATACATCCCAGTCATTATTGTGTGAGTTCACATAATATCTCAACATCCTTCAGGCTGTGCAATGCACCCTCTCCCTCCTAACCTTATCATAAGGGTGTGGTGGACCTGTCCTTAACCTCCTAACCTTTAACAAATTACACAGCTGCATTAATGAATCCTACGTAAAGTTTGTCCCTTGATCTGTAATCATGGTTTCTGGCATCTCAAATTTAAGCACCCAACTGTTGACCAATTCTTGCACTACCATTGCTGCCTATTGAGTAGAGACTGTAACCACTTCCAAATATCTATAAAAAAAAAAGGCAATAAAAGCCAGCACAAATCTATTCCTGGCTGGAGTCCTGTTGAAGGGCATGAGGACACCCATTCCAGTCTTTGGTAACCTCTGCAAAGATATCAATTTACGGTTCATATCTGCCTGTTGCGCCCACTATACACAACCCCTCTGGACAAATCTGCATCTTCTTTCCTTGACTTCCACCTATAGCTTTCCATTACTCACTTATTCATTGTTCTACAATCCCCATGCCCTGACAGTAAGTGATCACATGCATCTTTCAGCACTTCCTCCTTTAGCTCTGATTTCACTAATACCTGCGGCCCCAATCTCGTTGTGTTATGCAGCAATCTGTTACATAAAGCGAATTGTGGCTGCAATGCATACTGTTTACATTCCATGTCAGCCCAGTGTGCTGCTTGCCATTACTTACATGCACACTTACATTCATTCATACATTAATCCTTGTTCCATAGATCACGAATAAGACATTTTGTAATGATGTGGAACATGTCACTTTAACATAAGTTTCCTTTACACAAGTAATAATTAATTAATTTTTTGTACACAGTTACTACTTCATATCTAATAATTCATCTATTGAGTAGGAGTAGTTGTCATTCAGAAATTCTTTTAATTTGCTTTTAAATTTTGGTTGGCTATCTGTCAGATGTTTAATACTATTTGGCAAATGACCAAAGATTTCTGTGACAGCATAATTTACCTCTTTCTGTGCCAAAGTGAAATTTAATCCAGTATAGTGAATATCGTCCTTTCTTCTAGTGTTGTACGTATGCACTTCACTGTTATTTTTGAATTGGGCTAGGTTGTTAATGACAAATTTCATAAGTGAATATATGTATTGCGAAGGTACTGTGAATATCCTGAGTTCCTTAAATAGATGTCTGGGTGGGCTCCAGATATTATTCTGATTACACACCTTTGTGCAATGAATACTTTCTCTCTTAATGACGAAAGGCCCCAAAATATAATGCCATATGAAAGCAGTGAATGAAAATAGGCATAGTAGCCTAATTTACTGATATGTTTGACGGAAATTTGCAACAACCCTAATAGCATAAATAGCTGAACCTAACTGTTCCAGCAGATCATTGATGTTTCTTCCAATTCAACTTATCATCAGTGCAAACACTCAGAAATTTTGAATATTCTGCCTTAGCAACAGGCTTCCTTCGGTTCATCGTCTATATTTATCAATGGTGTTATGCCACTTACTGTACAGAATTGTATAAACTTGAGTTTTTCTTAAAATTTAGTGAGAGTCCATTTGCAGAGAACCACTTAATAATTTTCTGAAAGACGTTATTTGCAATTTGCTCAGCTGATTCTTGCATCCTGGGTGTGATTATTATACTTATGTCATCAGAAAAAAAAACTAGCTTTGCATCTTCATTAATATTGAGTGGCAAGTCGTTAATATATATTAAGAACAAAAAGGGGGCCCAAGACTGAACGCTGTGGGAGATCATCCCCCAGTTAGAGGATCTGCTGGTTTTTGCACACTATCTGTACTGTTAATTTCAATTTTCTGTGTTCTTCCAGTTAAGTATGAATTAAACCATTTGTGCACTGTCCCACTCATACCACAATACCTAAGCTTATCTAAAAGAATTCCACGATTTACACAATCAAAAGCCTATGAGAGATCACAGAATATCCCAATGGGTGATGTTCGATTATTCAATGCATTTAATATTTGATCAGTGAAAGCATATATAACATTTTCTGTTGAAAAGCCTTTCTGAAAACAAAATTGACATTTTGTTAGAACTTAATTTTTACAAGTATGTGATGCTACTCTCGAATACATTACTTTTTCAAGAATTTTGGATAAAACTGTCAGAAGTGAGATTGGGCAGTAGTTGTTAGCTTCAAATCTATCCCCTTTCTCATGCAATGGTTTAACAATAGCTTATTTCAGTCTATCTGGAAAAATGTCCTGTTTCACTGAGATACTACATTTGTGGCTGAGAATCCTACTTATTTGTTGGGAACAAGCTATTAGTACTCTGAAGTTTCTTGACAGATTAAAACTGTGTGCTGGTCCGAGACTCGCAACCTTTGCCTTTCACGGGCAAGTGCTCTACCATCTGAGCTACCCAAGCACGACTCATGCCCCGTCCTCACAGCTTTACGTCTTCCAGCACCTCGTCTCTTACCTTCCAAACTTTACGGAAGGTCTCCTGCAAGCCTTGCAGAACTAGCTCTCCTGAAAGAAAGGATATTGCGGAGACATGGCTTAGCCACAGCCTGGGGGATGTTACCAGAATGAGATTTTCACTCTGCAGCAGTGTGTGCACTGATACAAAACTTAGTGGCAGATTAAAACTGTATGCCGGGCCGAGACTTGAAGTTGGGATCTTCGCCTTTCGTGGGCAAGTGCTCTACCATCTTTCTCTCAGGAGTGTTACTTCTGCATGGTTCGCAGGAGAGCTTCTGTAAAGTTTGGAAGGTAGGAGACGAGGCACTGGCAGAAGTAAAGCTGTGACGATGGGGTGTGAGCCGTGCTTGTGTAGCTCAGATGGTACAGCACTTGCCCACAAAGGCAAAGGTCCTGCAGATCGCTGAATTTTTGAATTCGGGAAATGTCTGCACACCTCTTGGTCCCTCTGTACATCCGATGTATGCTTTGGCTTCCCCTGCCAACCATAATTTTGTCCCTTATAGCAATTGATCCGGTGGCCACCCCAGCAATACTAGCTGTAATTGGTGATGCATTTGTCTGCATGCAAAACTTCTAAATAGAAGGGGGAATTTATATAATATGAGAATTTGTAACTACCTGTAAAAAAAGGGGGGGGGGGTCATTCGTTGACTTGTCATATTTTGTATGTGAAATTGCTCAGCATCTATGTGTTCTTCTAGTATTTTAACCAAAGCAGTAAAAGTGGCTGTTGGTACCATTTTGAAACATTTGTCATTCCACACAATTTGCATTTATTTTGAACTTCTTTATTCTATGTCAACAGTGAAAATATGCTTACCAGGTTATTTGTGTTTCAGGTCATATATCTCATTTGATATTCTTCGCCGTGTACTCTCTAATTATTTTGGGTACGATGTGAAATATGTAATGAACATTACAGATATCGATGATAAGATTATCAAACGTGCTCGTCAGAATTACTTGTATGAACGATATGAATCTGAGAACAAAGAACTTCCACTAATACTGAATGATGTAAAGGGAGTGATGGAACAGATGCAAGGGTGGGTTTCTGCTGCAGAAGATCCTGATCGAAAAGCAATGCTTGAGAAAATGCTTTCTCGTATGAGTGATGCAGTAAGTGATCTCGAAGATGCAGTGAAAAGAAATGACAACATTGCCACTCAGGAAGCACAGAAAGTAAGTAATAGACAGCAGTCTTGTGTGGTGATAATATAATTAAACCATACATAGTCCCACATTTTGGTTATTTCACACCTCTTTGTGCATCTGAGACATCTTTGTGTCGGTGACTTCTTTTATGGATTTCCTGCTACCCTTCCTGTGATCTAAAGTGCTGGAAAACTTTGCTTTCTGAATAGTGTACTGTTATTTCCTCACGCTGTCCATGGGAGTATATTTTTGGGTGTCTGGGTGAGTGTGTGAATGTGTGTACTAGTAGTTGTACTAGTACTAGAAAAAGAGCTAAAACTTGAAAGCTAGTGTGAATGCTGTTTTCTGTTAGGTGTGTCTTGGGCTCAATGCATTGATCTGCTATAGATGACTGGTTACCTTTCCCTTATCTTACTTATATTTCCTCAAACTGTTATCTCTTGTTTATTATATAATTATTACTTATGGAAGTCAGTGTTTTTCTTAGTTTTTGACATGCCCTTAGCAATACGTCAAGACAAAATAATTGACCATTACTAAATTTACTCGTCAGAGAACTGAGTGCATCCACTGTAAACAGTGGTAAGGAACAAGCCGGTGAGCTGCTGTTCAGAAACAAGATTAATCTAAGATTTGGCACAGTATTAAATTAATTTTAGAGAGCAATTTCTTGCAGCATGTAAACAGTGTTAAGGATGGCTCTTAACATTCCTACCATCACCCTGTCTTGTAAATTCATGTCTTATGGGAAGGGGACACAACTTAAGGTTGTTTAGTTAGTTAAATAAATATTCACATTTACCTGATAGCAACAATTTTTGAAGTGCCTTTGTGCTCACAAACATATTCGAGATCTTTATCTGAGTTTTAGTTATGTTACATCATTCTTAGATTTGTAAAAATCAATCCTGAAAAGCATTTTCCTGGCCTGAACACTACATGCATTACCACTGCTGGCGACAGTGTTCATGGCACTTACCACTGTTTACTTGTACACTTTCCGACAAAGCTGCCACTAGCAACTTGAAACTCGTGACACAGCTGCAATATCTCAGTTTATTGTGGAGCTATTAACTAATATGAATAAAACAAATCATATCCTGTGTTTAATAAGCAATAACCCTGTTTCTCTTAAAGTGTTCCCTACCATTGTTCATTGTTTACAGAGGAGGTCTTGTGTTCAGTACCAACCATGTAGCAACGTAATGTTGAAACTACAGAGAAATCAGCAATATTTGAAGTACATACTTTGTAATATACATGGCCCAGTCGCATTAATGTGACCATCACCTATGTTTAACATCAGCGTGCAATAACCACTTCATATATCCTCCACTAGCAGTGGAGGATATGTGAAGTGTGTTGTGGAATGGGTGGTGGCAGAATGTGGGAAATAGTGCAGTCTGTGTTGTCATGCAGAAACGAAGTGATTTATCTGATGTCCAAAAGGGCATCATCATAGGCTTTCAGCCCAAGGGTGGAAGCCTTTCCAAAGTGGCTAAGTTTGTAAACTGTTGGCGTGCTGCTGTGCATGGCAAAATGGCGCTATCAGAAACTGTCACCAGCAGAACTGTGGTTCAACACGGACCGTAGATGACGGGTGAGCGAAGGCTGTGGAGATGTGTATGGATAAATAGATGTGCAACTGTTAAGCAGTTCACCACTCAGATTAACCAGTGAGCTACCAACAGTGTCTTCTCAATGACAGTTCAGTGAACGTTGCTGCGTATGGGCTTCTGCACCAGCTACCTGATTCATTCGCCCATACTGACTGCTGTTCATCGGCGATGAAGGCTGGAATTTGCACACCAATACCACATCCACTGAGTGGTGGCTGGTGGCCTTTTCCACTTATTTCACTACAAGGATAGTACATTCATTGTTTGGGAACATGGCAGACAAGTGCTGGATGAGTTTCTGGGTTAATTAAACAGTGTCCATCAAAACATTATTTTAATGGTAGAGCAAGAAAACAATGACAGTGGATGTTTTCCTTTTCTGGATATATAAGGAAGAAGGCTGACAGTATGGTGGGCCATACAGTTAATGGGGAGAAGACCTACAAAGACCTGTACCTTCATGGAACAAGCTACCACTATCCAGCACAGGCATACCATGCAAATCACCCCGGTATGTAAGACATGCATTGTATGTGACAAAAAGTCTCTGTCAAGCTATACTACCTGAAGGAAATATTCTGTAAAAGTGGGTACAGTGAAACTGAATTAAGAAGAGCGTTAAAGGAAAGAAAAGATGCAGCTGATTGGGAAGATGAGGAAGGAGACAAAACATGCTTTTCCATTTTGTAGAGTTGTTCTCAACTAAGATCTGCATGGAAAATGTGACAACATAGCTACCCTCTAACCACTGATGAAGGTGTAAGCTAGTCTTGGCTCTATGAAGAACTCACTGATAATTAACATTCCAGGTATATACTGTAGACACTGGTGTTAAATTACTCTGTTGGGTGGTGAGTGGTCAGGAAGGTCTTCAGCTCTCCACCCAGGGCACGATTGCAGCAATGTACTGGCTAGGTCTGACATCCAGTCATAAAAACAGTATATTCCTTTATTTTGTATCAGACTACATCAGTTGTGATGAGTCTAGGCAGCAGCTGGCACACCCAAAGTGCTGGCTGGACTTGATTGGTGAAGTGTGCTCATGCCTGCAAGCAGTCTCCTGTCAAGCCAGTGTGTAACCTTAAGTGGCCACCACTCCAGCGGTGTAGTGCCATATCAGATAGCAGGCCTTTGGTCAGTGCTGTGTTACCACATACTCTACAAAGTTAGTCATGTTTGCTTGGTGGACATGCTACACAGAGTTGAACTGTGGACCTTGGTGTGCACGGAGTGTCAGTGTTGGCAGCTAATGAGTTTGTCCAGTCAAGGTGACAAACAGCAGCAGAGTTTGCTTGCATCACACAATAGCAGGTGGGTGACAAAGTAGCTCAGGCACCAACTGTGGATTCCCAAGATAGGTAGCCTCCAGTTGATCGAAGTTACGCAGCAGGTGGCCTGGTGGCTGGATGGCACCAGGTCAGTAGGATTTGCACTCAGGCAGACACACAGCTAGCAACAACAGTGTGTAGAGGCACAACTTTATGATACAGTTCTTTATGTTGACTGTCATAGACTTCCTCATGTAGCTGGCATCTGGCGGTGTCTGATATTGTTTGTCTAAAATTGACTAATGTTATCTCAATCCACCACTATTTGTGGAATAGTAGCACTTTCCCTGCAGCCAAACTGGGGTGTCAGCCATAGTTTTTGGGCAATCAGGACATCATTGCCTTGGTGGCCCATTGCTTGAGCTATGTCAGTGGTCCTGCGGTCCTTCACTTTTCAGGAGCCCCAGATGACTAATGCTGCAGTGTCATCATATTCTGAATATGGATTCTTGCACAAGAACACCCACCCATGAGGTTTATTGCACCAATATGCCATGAAATCTGTCTGCTGAGTTGGTCACAGGTCCCTTTGCTATGCTCAGCAGAGCCCTGGTATAACAATATAGTATCCTGAGTGAATGTGATTGCCAGTATGTTGGGCAAATGCTGCACTTTATCTTCGAATGTTGCAAATGACACATCAGGTGTGAGTGTCTGGGAGACAGAAGTTGATGGTGGCAGGGTACAGCCTAAGTAAAGCGTGAACATGTGATTTTGGTAACATCAGGTTGCTGTACTGAGGAAGTCGCTGCGGGAAGGACTAGTGGCTATAAGTTGAGAGTGCACCCCGCAATGGACAGCGTGAGAGATGGATCAAGAAATCCCACACAGAAATTGAGTCTCTGGCCCACCTCACCCCATTACTGTGCCCCTTTCCTCCTCCCCCATCACACCTTCCCCCTGCGGGTTCGGGGGTTCGAATAGGCCCGCAGTATTCCTGCCTGTCGTAAGAGGCGACTAAAAGGAGTCTCAAACTTTTCGGCCTTATATGACGGTCCCCTGTTGGGTTTGACCTCCATCTCTCAAAATTTTCCGAAGAGCGAGCCGATTGGGGAAGGGCGCCTTCCTTGGTGCATTGTGTCCATCTTACGATCAGACTTTTTGCCAGCTTATACACCGTTGAATTGCAGTCCTGTCCACTCTCCATCTCTTGGGCATGACTTTGTTTCTGCGTGCAGATTATATCTTGCACTGTGCAGTGCCTCTTTTTGCATCGATGGTGACCATGGACCACATGTTACCTAACATCCAGGACGGTAGCCAGTCCGTTGTGGTGGAGCCGCCATGTACCCTGTTGGTTGTAGCCCCCTGACAACACAGGGATCGCTCTACTGATGCCTGCGCCGTTAACTCCCCACGTATGCCAAGGAGTAGATGCCTATCCTCCTGGGGTATCGGGACTCCTGGCAACAGCCATCCTGCCAGGTGGCTCTTGCCATGGCTGGGTGGCGCCCGTGGGGAGGGCCCTTGGTCGGAGTAGGTGGCATCAGGGCGGATGACCCGCAATGAAGCGTGGTACATCGTCTCTCGCTGGTGGCCAGCCGCCAGCAGTCTCTAAGCATTCTCGGGTTCAGTTTAACGCTCAGAAGTACGATCCGAAAACGTTCCCCTCCCTGGCCACACCGTGGGAGGAACGTAAGTCTCAGGATGGCAGTAGCAGTTATTCGCCCCGCTTCTTAGTTTGTACGAGGGCTGATGGGGAGTCTTTTCTCTCCACAAAGCCTCAGTTCTTCGTCGAGCATTTAGAGGACAAGTTTGGGGAGGTGGAGGGCTTGTCAAAAATGCGCTCTGGGTCAGTCCTGATACAAACGGCATCCTCTGCCCAGTCACGACGGTTACTTGCTTGTGACAAGTTGGGGGATGTTGCCGTTACGATCACACCCAATAAGAGTTTAAATATGGTCCAGGGAGTTATTTACCATAGGGATCTTCTTTTGCAGTCTGATGAAGAGCTGCGCGCCAATTTAGAGCGTCGAGGTGTACATTTCGTCCGGCTCGTTCAGCGGGGTCCAAAGGAAAATCAGATTGCTACCGGTGCCTTTATCTTGGCCTTCGAAGGGGATACCTTACCGGAAAAGGTCAAGGTGATGATCAACCGATGTGACGTTAAGCCCTATATCCCTCCCCCGATGCGATGCTTTAAGTGCTGGAAGTTCGGCCATATGTCTTCTCGCTGCACTTCCAGTCTCACATGTCGAGATTGCGGACGCCCATCACATCCCAATACTCCATGTGCCCCGCCTCCCATCTGTGTCAACTGCGGGGAGCACCATTCACCTTGCTCGCCAGACTGCCGAATTTTCCAGAAAGAGCGTAAAATCATGGAATACAAGACCCTGGACTGACTAACCTATACTGAGGCCAAAAGGAAATACGACTGACTCCATCCTGTGAGACTGACATCTTCCTAAGCTGCTGCTACAACACCTGTGCTAGCCCCGTCTGTTTCTCAAATTGTGGCCGGATCGACGAGTAGTACAACTCCTCCTGCTCCCTCGCCAGTGGGGGGGGGCTCTACCCACCGGGTTGCTCCTGCGCCACCTACCTCAGGAGCAACACCATCCCACCCATCGGGGACGTCCGTCCCCACTTCTCACGCTCGCAAGGGGTCCCTTGGGTCCCTCCCTTCCCAGATTTCCGCCAGCGAGAAGGCTGACGACCGACAGTGGCGTAAGTGCCCGCAATCAGCTGGTCGTAGGGCTTCGTGATCCTCCTCCGTCCCGGAGACTGAATTGGTGAAGCCCTCCCAGTCGGTGCGACCCAAGGAACGGCGTGAGAAACCCAAGAAGAGCTCTCAGCCCAAGGAACTCGCAGTGGCAGCCATCCCACCGCAACCTTCCAGATCTGCGTCTGAGGATGCGGTGCAGATTCTGGCGTCCGCTGAGGACCTCGATCTCGCCAGTCCATCAGACGCCATGGAAAGCACTATCACAGGTGCTAAATCGGAGGCAGCAGGTGACCCAGTGGCGTAATCTCCCTTCCCAGTCCCATCACGCCTTTCTCAGCCATGGACAACACCATCCTCCAGTGGAACTGCAGCGGTTTCTTCCACCATCTAGCTGAGCTCCGCCAACTTATCAGCCTTCACCCTTTCCTCTGCATGCGAACCCCCGCCCTCCGTGGCTACCGGGGTTATTATAAGAACCGGGCAGCTTATGAAAGTGTGTCTGGTGGCGTCTGCATATATGTCCTGAACTCTCTTCACAGTGAGTCTGTACCTCTCCAAACACCTTTAGAGGCTGTCGCTGTTCGTGTGTGGACGCCACGGGCTGTTACCGTCTGCACTCTTTACCTTCCACCGGATGGTGATGTCGCACAGCATGTCCTGGCTGCTCTGATAGCCCAATTGCCGCCACCTTTCATGTTACTGGGTGACTTTAACGCCCATAACCATCTGTGGGGTGGGTCGGTGGCAACAGGTCGAGGCGCCATCGTTGAGCATTTATTGGCGCAGCTCGATCTCTCAATATTAAATGATGGTGCCTTCACACACTTCAGTGTGGCACATGGCACATACTATGTCATTGACCTTTCGATCTGTAGCCCTAGCCTCTTACCGTCTGTCCAATGGAGAGTGCATGACGACCTTTGTGGTGGTGACCACTTTTCGATCTTTCTGTCACTACCACAGCGTCAGTCTTCTGGGCGCCCTAGCAGATGGGCTCTGAATAAGGCTGACTGGGACTTGTTCTCCTCCACTGCCGCTATTGAGCCTCTCTCTAACGATGACATTGATGCAGTGGTTCAATCGGTCACCACCGGCATCGTTACTGCCGCCGAATCTGCCATTCCCCGTTCTTCTGGGTCCCCTCGGCGGTGGACTGTGCCTTGGTGGTTGCCTGAGATCGCTGAAGCGATTAAAGCTCGCCGGCGGGCACTCCAGCGTTACAAGCGACATCCCTCAATCGAACACCTTATCGCGTTCAAACGGCTGCGTGCGTGAGCCCGCCGCATTATCCGCCAATGCAAGCAGGAGTGCTGGGAGCGGTATGTGTCCACCATTGGCCTCCATGTCACGCCATCGCAGGTCTGGGCCAAGATTCGCCGCCTCTATGGCTATCGGACCCCTGTCAGCGTCCCTGCGCTCTCACTGAATGGAGCAGTTTGTACTGACTCTGACGTCATTGCAAACCGCTTGGCAGAGCACTTTTCTCTGAATTCCACTTCTGCTAACTACCCCTTGGGCTTCCGCTCCATTAAAAAGCGTATAGAATGTCGGAGTCTTTCTTTTCGCACCCACCACCCTGAATTGTATAATGTTCCATTCAGTGAGTGGGAATTCCGCAGTGCCCTCGGCGCTTGTCCTGATACCGCTCCTGGCCCAAATAGCATCCACTCTCAGATGCTGAAACACCTTTCAGTGGACTGCCAGCGACGCCTCCTCGACCTTTACAACCACATTTGGGTCGAGGATGAGTTTCCGTCGCAATGGCGGGAAAGTCTTGTTGTCCCCATTCTGAAACCGGGGAAGAACCCTTTGGAGGTGGACAGCTACCGTCCCATTAGCTTCACCAACGTTCTTTGCAAGTTGCTTGAACGGATGGTGAGCCGGCGCTTGAATTGGTTACTGGAGTCTCGGGGCCTTCTGGCTCCGTCTCAGGGTGGGTTCCGTAAAGGCCGCTCCGCCGCCGACAATCTGGTGAGCCTGGAGTCGGCCATCCGTGCTGCCTTTGCCCGCCGTCAGCATCTGGTCGCTGTCTTTTTCGACATGCGGAAGGCATATGATATGACATGGCGTTATCTCATCCTTTCTACGCTTCATGGATGGGGCCTTCGGGGCCCTCTGCCGATCTATATCCGCAATTTTCTGTCGTATCGTACCTTCCGTGTGCACGTCGCGGCCTCATATAGTTCCTTCCAAGTCCAGGAGAATGGTGTGCCACAGGGTTCTGTTCTGAGTGTCTGTCTGTTTTTAATAGCCATTAACGGGCTCGCTGCGGCCGTGGGAAATTCTGTCTCCGCTTCGCTGTATGCTGACGACTTCTGCCTTTACTTCAGCTCTATTGGCATTGCAGCTGCTGAACGTCAGCTACAGGGCGCAATCCGCAAGGCGCAGTCTTGGGCTGTAGCGCATGGTTTTCAGTTTTCGGCAGCCAAGACCTGCGTTATGCATTTCTGCCGGCGACACACTGTTCACCCGGAGCCGCAGCTTTATCTTGACAGTGAACTTCTTTCAGTGGTGGAGTCACATAGGTTTTTGGGGCTGGTTTTTGATGCCCGGTTGACTTGGCTGCCTCATATTCGGCAGCTTAAACAGGCATGTTGGCGGCATCTAAACGCTACGCGATGCCTGAGCCACACCGGCTTTACCAGGCGTTGATCCAGTCCCGTCTGGACTATGGGAGTCTGGCTTATGGCTCAGCATCCCCATCTGCGTTGCGGCTGCTGGACCCAATCCTCCACAGCGGGATACGCCTTGCCACTGGTGCCTTCCGGACCAGCCCTGTGGACAGCATACTTGTGGAGGCAGGTGTCCCTCTACATCTACATCTACATCCATACTCCGAAAGCCACCTGACGGTGTGTGGCGGAGGGTACCCTGAGTACCTCTATCGGTTCTCCCCTCTATTCCAGTCTCGTATTGTACGTGGAAAGAAGGATTGTCGGTATGCTTCTGTGTGGGCTCTAATCTCTCTGATTTTATCCTCATGGTCTCTTCGCGAGATATACGTAGGAGGGAGCAATATACTGCTTGACTCTTCGGTGAAGGTATGTTCTCGAAACTTTAACAAAAGCCCGTACCGAGCTACTGAGCGTCTCTCCTGCAGAGTCTTCCACTGGAGTTTATCTATCATCTCCGTAACGCTTTCGCAATTACTAAATGATCCTGTAACGAAGCGCGCTGCTCTCCGTTGGATCTTCTCTCTCTCTTCTATCAACCCTACCTGGTGCGGATCCCACACTGCTGAGCAGTATTCAAGCATTGGGCGAACAAGCATACTGTAACCTACTTCCTTTGTTGTCGGATTGCATTTCCTTAGGATTCTTCCAATGAATCTCACTCTGGCATCTGCTTTACCGACGATCAACTTTATATGATCATTCCATTTTAAATCACTCCTAATGAGTACTCCCAAATAATTTATGGAATTAACTGCTTTCAGTTGCTGACCTGCTATTTTGTAGCTAAATGATAAGGGACCTATCTTTCTATGTATTCGCATCACATTACACTTGTTTACATTGAGATTCAATTGCCATTCCGTGCACCATGCGTCAATTCGCTGCAGATCCTCCTGCATTTCAGTACAATTTTCCATTGTTGCAACCTCTTGATACACCACAGCATCATCTGCAAAAAGCCTCAGTGAACTTCCGATGTCATCCACCAGGTCATTTATGTATATTGTGAATAGCAACGGTCCTATGACACTCCCCTGCGGCACACCTGAAATCACTCTTACTTCGGAAGACTTCTCTCCATTGAGAATGACATGCTGCATTCTGTTATCTAGGAACTCCTCAATCCAATCACACAATTGATCTGATAGTCTGTATGCTCTTACTTTGTTCATTAAACGACTGTGGGGAACTGTGTCAAACGCCTTGCGGAAGTCAAGAAACACGGCATCTACCTGTGAACCCGTGTCTAAGGCCCTCTGAGTCTCGTGGACGAATAGCGCGAGCTGGGTTTCGGACGACCGTCTTTTTCGAAACCCATGCTGATTCCTACAGAGTAGATTTCTAGTCTCCAGAACAGACATTATACTCAAACATAATAAGTGTTCCAAAATTCTACAACTGATCGACGTTAGAGATATAGGTCTATAGTTCTGCACATCTGTTCGACATCCCTTCTTGAAAACGGGGATGACCTGTGCCCTTTTCCAATCCTTTGGAACGCTTCGCTCTTCTAGAGACCTACAGTACACCGCTGCAAGAAGGGGGGCAAGTTCCTTCGCGTACTCTGTGTAAAATCGAACTGGTATTCCATCAGGACCAGCGGCCTTTCCTCTTTTGAGCGATTTTAGTTGTTTCTCTATCCCTCTGTCGTCTACTTCGATATCTACCATTTTGTCAACTGTGCGACAATCTAGAGAAGGAAGCACAGTGCAGTCTTCCTCTGTGAAACAGCTTTGGAAGAAGACATTTAGTAATTCGGCCTTTAGTCTGTCATCCTCTGTTTCAGTACCATTTTGGTCACAGAGTGTCTGGACATTTTGTTTTGATCCACCTACCGCTTTGACATAGGACCAAAATTTCTTAGGATTTTCTGCCAAGTCAGTACATAGAACTTTACTTTCGAATTCATTGAAAGCCTCTCGCATAGCCCTCCTCACACTGCATTTCGCTTCGCGTAATTTTTGTTTGTCTGCAAGACTTTGACTATGTTTATGTTTGCTGTGAAGTTCCCTTTGCTTCCGCAGCAGTTTTCTAACTCGGTTGTTGTACCACGGTGGCTCTTTCCCATCTCTTACGATCTTGCTTGGCACATACTCATCTAACGCATATTGTACCATGGTTTGAACTTAGTCCACTGATCCTCAACACTGTCTGTACTTGAGACAAAACTTTTGTGTTGAGCCACCAAGTACTCTGAAATCTGCTTTTTGTCACTTTTGCTCCCAGTCTATATCCGGCAAATTAAAATCTCCACCCAGAACTATAACATGGTGGGTAAATCTACTCGAAATATTTTCCAAATTATTCTTCAGGTGCTGAGCCACAACAGCTGCTGAGCCCGGGGGCCTATAGAGACATCCAATTACCATGTCTGAGCCTGCTTTAACCGTGACCTTCACCCAAATCATTTCACAATTCGAATCTCCGTCAATTTCCTTCGATACTATTGCACTTCTTATCGCTATAAACACGCCTCCCCCTTCACTGTCCAGCCTATCTCTGCGGTATACATTCCAATCCGAGTTTAGGATTTCATTACTGTTTACGTCTGGTTTCAGCCAACTTTCTGTTCCTAGTACTATATGGGCGTTGTGACCGTTTATTAATGAGAGCAGTTCTGGGACCTTTCTATAGATGCTCCTGCAGTTTACTATAAGCACATTAATATTGTTATTCCTTGTTGCATTTTGCCTACTCCTGCCTTGCCGCGTCTCAAGAGGCGTCTTGTCGGGCCTAGGGAGGGAATTCTCTAACCTAAAAAAACCCCATGTGCACTCCACAGGTACTCCGCTACCCTCGTAGCCGCTTCCGGCGTGTAGTGCACGCCTGACCTATTAAGGGGGACCCTACATTTCTCCACTGCGGTTACGACGCCAACAATTACTGGCTGCTTATTCTGCCCATGTTTTTAGCTCGCCCGGGCATCCAAATTATCGTGTCCTGTTCCCGCAGTCAGTCGTCCGTCTGCCAGAACGTCGGCCCCGGTTGGGTTGTCCGATCGCCGTACGCGTCAAACAGCTTCTCTACGGGCTTGAGTGTTTCTCTGTACTACCTCCTTTCTGCGCCCCTCTGCGTACACCCCCATGGTGTGTGCCTCGCCCTTGCCTTCGGCTCGACTTGGCACAGGGCCCGAAGGACTCAGTCCCTCCGGTGGCCTTCCGACGCCGCTTTTATTCCATCCTGGCCAAGTATCAGGGCTCTAGCATTGTCTATACCGACGGTTCGATGGTTGCTGGTCGTGTCGGTTATGCACTAACTCTAGGGGACCATTCTGAACAATGTTCGTTGCTGGCTGGCTGCAGTGTTTACACTGCTGAGCTGGTCGCCATCTTTCGTGCCCTAAAGTATATCCGCTCCTGCTCAGGTGAGTCCTTTTTCTTATCTGTAGCGATTCCCTGAGCGGTTTACGAGCTCTCGACCAGTGTTTCCCTCATTCTCGTCTGGTGATGGCTATCCAGGAGTTCCTGCATACTCTTGCCCGTTGCGGCAGATCTGTGGTCTTCGTTTGGACCCCAGGCCATGTTGGGATACCGGGAAATGAAACTGATGACCGCCTGGCGAAAGAGGCTACTAGTGCACCATCTCTGGAGATTGGCCTCCCGGCGACTGATTTGCGGGCACTATTACGCCGCAAAGTTTTCAATTTATGAGACACTGATTGGCGCAACCTGCCCGTGCCAGACAAATTCCGCCCTATCAAGGAGACGACTACTGTGTGGCGGACATCCATGCGAGCCAACCGCAGGGAATCAGTCGTCCTTTGTTGGCTCCGCATTGGCCACACCCGACTCACGCACAGTTATTTACTCTGTCGTGAGGATCCCCCTCTTTGTCGTTGTGGGGCGTCCTTGACGGTGATCCATATTCTGTTGGAGTGCTCCCTTTTAACTGTGTTCAGGCAGACTTTTGCGCTGCCTGATACGCTCTCTGCACTTTTATCTGACGACTCTTCCATAGAGGACATAGTTCTGCGTTTTATTCGGGCAGGGGGATTTTATTGCTTAATGTAAGTGTGTGTTTTTGTGTTGATTCTGGCCTATGGCCTACGATTTGTCTGATTTTTTTTCATGTGTTTCTCGGTGGTTGGCTTTTCCCCTTTTGTTTGTATGGTCGGCCAACCACCGTCACACTCTGGGTGATTTTAGTTCGTCTTGTCTGGTCTTTGTCTATGTTTCTCTTGTTCTGTGTCGTCTGTCTTATCGTCTGTTGATCGTTTTTATCCTCTGTGGGTGTTTTTAGTATTTGGAAAAAGGGACCGATGACCGTAGCAGTCTGGTTCCTTTAACCCCCACAAACCAACCAACCAACCAACCAACCAACCAACCAACCAACCAACCACCGCACCTCACACAATTACTGTGCCCCTTTCCTCCCCTCCCCCCCCCCCCCCCCCACCACATATCTCACCCCACCCTCAGTTCCCCGAACTACTGACAACAATGTGTGGCCCAGCCAGGTGCATGGCAGAGAGCCATGCCACAGAATTATGTTACTTCACCAGAAAATGGTAAGTGTGTCATTCGTATTGCCTGTTGTCTTCTGCCTTGGTACCGTTGGTCAATGTTCATGGCAGTGGAGGTTGAATCTTGGATAATGCCAGGCAGTCATGCTGGTGTAATGTCAAGAAAATTATTAAACAAACATTGACCAACGGTTCTGGGACAGAAGCCAACGAGCAATATGTCAACAAGTGGCTAAGAACAGTGACACCCAGCTGGAAATACGAGCACCATTCATCAGTAGTTTTTTCCACCAGACGGTACCTCCAAACGAGATAAACTTTTATTTATACCTAAGAAGCTTACTGATCGTGGAAGCTTTGCATCCTCATTCACTCGGTCTCTCTGCTTGACATTTTGTTGTCTATGTGTGTATTCATTCTTTTACTATGTAACTTTAGACATGTTGGAAGACATCAGGATGTAAAATGTTTAAAACAGTACTCCATAGAATGAAAGGTGACATGGAAAGCTGTACCAGAAAGAGATTTTAAATGAGTTTTGAGAACACTTCAGTTTCCAAAAACAATATACTCCTTTTTTTGTGTGATGTTTTAAAATATTACACTGCTTTTTGTTATGGGTCTTCAGGGTCATAGGAAGACCTGAGGTGATAAAATTAACACTTTAACTGCTCTGGATGTGTTAATGCGCACACCTTTGTACCTGTCCCTGTGTGCTCTGAACGTGTTTACGCATGCCACCATTCATCCTACCTGGTACTCTCAATGTGTCTACGTGTAGACACGTTCAGAGTACCAGGTAGGATGAATGGTGGCATATGTAAACACGTTCAGAGCACACAGGGACAGGTACAAAGGTGTGCATATTAACTCGTCCGGAACAGTTAAAGGGTTAACCAAATTTGTGTGGTCTGAGTGAAAATAAACTCTTGTTACAGCTGCTGCTGAAGGAAGCTAGAGATCCACTTGCAGAATGGCTGGATCAACGAGAAGGAGCATCTGTTAATGACATCTCGATATTTGCAAAATTATCGCGACACTGGGAGTCTGAATTTCACAGAGATATGGATGCATTAAATGTAAGCCTTCAAAAACTTTGTAGACAAACTATACATAGTGTCACCTCATTGTTCCTCGTAAATACTAATAACTGAAATGCCATTGCTCATAAAGTCTTCAGCTAATATCTGTCAAAGCTACCGAGACCACATATGAAAGAAACAGTCAATCCACTACATTATCAACATATTTTCTTTGAAACATTTCTTTCATCACAATGTGTAGGACTTCACTGTGGAAATAACAATATACAAAATGATTTTTTTAAAGCAACTGAATAAAAATAATTTGTACAAATTAGTTCAGATTATTTTTGAAGAACATAATTATTTATGTTTAGTACTTTCACCATACTATATCTCCAACATCAGCAAAAAATTGTATATTTGAAATAAGAGAGAATCTTTGTCATCATTTTATCACTTATTTGGCGTAACGTACACTTCCCTTTTTTTTACTGCTCTTACAGGTCCTCCGTCCAAATGTTCTTACTCGTGTGAGTGAGTATATTCCTGAAATAATAAATTATATTGAGAAGATAATAGGAAATGGCATAGCCTATGTCTCCAATGGCTCTGTATATTTTGATGTTGCTGCTTTTGATGCCAGAAAGAACCATTTTTATGCGAAATTGGTTCCTGAAGCATATGGGGATGCAAAGTCACTTCAGGATGGTGAAGGTATGTTGTTCGTTGTGAGAATGTATTGAAAAATGTCACTTTTGCCATGAGAAGAAAATAATTGTCTTTTGGAGTGAAACTTGATAGATATTCTAATGTGTTATTCAGAACCACTTTATGGTGGGAAAAAAATTAGTTCCAATTTTGGCCACCATGTGCAAATCTGGTTCTGTGAATGCAAGAAAGATATGGAAATGTTTCCACATGTAATGGTTTGTGAATGGGACATGGGCAGAAAAGGTCAAACAAGTGAGAAAGGCATAATGTTCATAATATTATTAACCCTTGCTTTCACAATTTGTTCAATATGAGCACCAGAGATGTGGACGAGATGCTGTACAGCGCCAGATTTCCACCTCGTAGTCAAAATTGGAACTAATTTTCCAGCGTAAATTGGTTCCGCATTAATGCATGAGCATATCTGCACAGTTTCAGTGCCATACTATAATTACAGCCCACACTGAACCCCCATGAGTAGCTGCACTTAAAGTATAACCATCCAGAAGTTTTTTCTCAAGTGCCACATCCACTCCACTTTGTTGAGCCTTCTCAAGTATGTTACAGGTCGTTAGCATTAGTCCTCCTCAATGGAATGCAGGGATGGTTCCTTTGAAAGAGCACAGCTGACTTCTTTCCCCTTCCTTTCCTAATCTAATGAGACTGATGACCTCACTGTTTGGTCTCTTTCCCCCCAAACAACCCAACCCTGAATGCATTCGAATCCAATGTGACATTGATGTGCAGTGTGTAGATTGTTTTATTGGTCCTATTGTCTACAAGCAGTGTATGCATGAGACATTTCACAAGTCAGTTTGTAAGAATAAAGGTGAAAGTGATTTTTAAGCATACATACTTAATATTACAATAATGTGCTTCATACATTAAGTATTACTGAGCGGGGTGCACAGTGGTTAGCACACTGGACTCGCATTCGGGAGTATGATGGTTTGGTCCCATGTCCGGCCATACTGATTTAGATTTTCCGTGATTTCCCAAAATCACTTCAGGCAAATGCCAGGATGGTTCCTTTGAAAGTGTACAGCCCACTTTCTTCCCCAGCCTTACCTAATCCGATGAGACCAATGACTTCGCTGTTTTATTGCTTCCACCAAATTAACCGCAATACATTAATTATTTATATAGCACACATCACAAATTTAAATTTCTTAAACTGAGTAAACGCAGTGATGCTGTAAATATGACTTTTTAAGATTTTCGAAAGGTTTCACCTCAGTAATTGCTTTTAAGTTTTCATGAAGTTTGTTAGAAATATAACTCCCATGGAGAAAGTACTGTTTTGGCACAGAGATGTGTTGATTTGGGAGATATGTAAGTTTTTGTTTTGTCTATGACCCCATATTTAAGGCAAGAATGAAAGTAGGCTTGATACAGACTCGCTGTTGTTTTCTCGTTACAACAACATTTTAGTGACGAAAGGTGGTGGCATCTCTTGCTCAATTTTGCATTAAGGTATCAAATATATTTGTTCCATTTTACTTTGCTTTGGAACCATAGGCCTAAGAATTTGGTTTCCATACTATTACCAACTGGTTCATTGTTGATACACACACGATGTAAAAGTATCCTTGTTTTGAGCATTGTGGAATTTTAGTACACCAGTTTTATTACTGTAAACAATCATTTCTTGCACAAATAAATTAATTGGATGGATAAAAAAATATACTCACCAAGTGGTGGCAGAAGATACACAAAAAAGGAGGTCACAGTTAGTCAGGCTTTGGAGCCTGTGGCTCCTTCTTCAAGCAGAAGAGGAGAAGAGAAGGATGATGGGTGAAGAAAAAGGACTGGAGAGGTCTAGGAAAAGGGGTAGTTTTCAGGGAAGTCAGCCAGAACCGCAGGGCTTCTCATCCCATCTAGTAAGTCTCCCTTGGCCTGCTGTTCTGGGTGACTTTCCCAAAATCTACCCCTTTCCATAGATCTCTGCAGTCCTTTTCTTCACCCCTCTTTCTTCCCCTTTAACCCAACAGGCTCTGAATGCTTACATATTTGTAACCTTCTTTTATATGTGTGTTCTGCTGGCACTTGGTGAATACAATTTTTATCTATTACATTATTTTAGTTTTGTTACTGTATACTAGAAGCTGGTTATTCTGTGCCCATTTACTAAGTTGTTTTGTGACACTGTTTACAGAATGCTGTAAATTCTTTTTCAGTTCACTCTTTCTGGAATTCTCGTGTTGTCTGTTAATAAGATTGTTTCATGTGCATCCACATTCAAGGTTCGGACATTTACGTAGAAAAGGGGTGCTAATACTGATCCTTGAGGTCCATCATCTTTAATCGGTTTATATTCCGATAAGTTTCCTGAGGTAGTTTTTTGGTTGACGTTTATGCGCTTGATGTGCACTGTTCTCCAAAGTTGTTACAGGGGCACCATCAATGCCCGCAGAGTCAGAATTTTTTAGTCCTTTTATAGCTTTTGCTACTTCATTTTGTGAGAAAGAGCTGATGAACATAGACCCTCTGAATTCACTTATTTATTTTCATTGGCTTTGTTGTTGTTATTAAAGTTTGATTATTTTCATGTTGTCAGCAATACCTTTTAAATATGTTGGCTCTCTCTCTCTCTCTCTCTCTCTCTCTCTCTCCTCTCCTCTCCTCTCCAATTATTCCCCCCCCCCCCCCAAGGATTTGTTACTTTTCCATTTTCTTATGACAGTGTTATGCTGGGGGGGCTACAATTAAACTTTCCTCCTTTCAAGACCCTGTCCATTCCATTCAACTGCTCTTCCAGGTCCTTTGCTGTTCTTGACAGAATTACAATGTCATCGACAAAATTCAAAGTTTTTATTTCTTCTCCATGGATTTTAATACCAACGCCAAATTTTTCTTTTGTTTCCTTCACTGCTTGCTCAATATACAGATTGAATAACATCAGAGAGAGGCTACAACCCTGTCTCACTCCCTTCCCAACCACTGCTTCCCTTTCATGCCCCTCCACTCTTAGAACTGCCATCTGGTTTCTGTAAAAGTTGTAAATAGCCTTTTGCTCCCTGTATTCTACCCCTACCACCTTCAGAATTTGAAAGAGAGTATTCAAGACAACATTGTCAAAAGCTTTCTCTAAGTCTACAAATGCTAGAAATGTAAGTTTGCCTTTCCTTAATCTTTCTTCTAAGATAAGTCATAAGGTCAGTATTGCCTCACGTGTTCCAACATTTCTACGGAATCCAAACTGATCTTCCCTGAGGTCGGCTTCTACCAGTTTTTCCATTTGCCTGTAAAGAATTCACGTTAGTATTTTGCAGCCGTGACTGATTAAACAGAAAGTTCGGTAATTTTCACATCTGTCAACACCTGCTTTCTTTGGGATTGTAATTATTCTATTCTTCTTGAAGTCTGAGGGTATTTCACCTGTCTCATACATCTTGCTCACCAGATGGTAGAGTTTTGTCATGACTGGATCTCCCAAGGCCGTCAGTAGTTCTAATGGAATGTTGTCTACTCCCGGGGCCTTGTTTCGACTTAGGTCTTTCAGTGCCCGGTCAAACTCTTCACGCAGTATCTTATCTCCCATTTCGTCTTCATCTACATTCTCTTCCATTTCCATAATATTGTCCTCAAGTACATTGCCCTTGTATAGAGCCTCTATATACTGCTTCCACCTTTCTGCTTTCCCTTCTTTGCTTAGAACTGGGTTTCCAGCTGAGCTATTGATATTCATACAAGTGGTTCTCTTTTCTCCAAAGGTTTCTTTAATTTTCCTGTAGGCAGTATCTATCTTACCCCCTAGTGAGATAAGCCTCTACATCCTTACATTTGTCCTCTAGCCATCTTTGCTTAGCCATTTTGCACTTCCCGTCGATCTCATTTTTGAGATGTTTGTATTCCTTTTTGCCTGCTTCACTTACTGCCTATTTGTATTTTGTCCTTTCATCAATTAAATTCAGTATCTCTTCTGTCACTCAAGGATTTCTACTAGCCCTCGTCTTTTTTCCTACTTGATCCTCTGCTGCCATCACTATTTCATCCCTCAAAGCTACCCATTCTTCTTCTACTGTATTTCTTTCCCCCATTCCTGTAAGTTGTTCCCTAATGCTCTCCCTGAAACTCTGTACAACCTCTGGTTTCTTCAGTTTATCCAGGTTCCATCTCCTTAAATGCCCACCTTTTTGCAGTTTCTTCAGTTTTAATCTACAGTTCATAACAAATTGATTGTGGCCAGAGTCCACATCTGCCCCTGGAAATGTCTTACAATTTAAAACCTGGTTCCTAAATCTCTGTCTTACTATTATATAATCTGACTACGAAGTCTTTCGCAACGGATTCTGTGCGTAAAAAGTTCTCGGTTTACTGACCGCGTCAGATTTGGATAACATCTCAAGCTTTTGATGACTACCTCCATTATCTTCGTCAGGGGTAAAACCGACTGTCGTGGACTGGTGAGGCTTCCACTTTTATAAGCAGTGGATGGCTTGTCATTGGCTGGATGACGTCACGGTGAAAACGGCGGCCTCTATATCCATAGATTTTCTTTGCGTGCTTTATCCAGCGTTGCTTGCAGCGCCATCCATCACAACAGATGGAGAACTGTGAGGAATGTAAGAAGTCTCCCTTTTCACTCTTTGTTTATCAATTGCGCGCTTCCATGCATTGCTGAGTGCATAACCGGAGTCCCTGTTGAAATTATTTTCACAGAGTCTAATTTCACGTACTGGATTCTTAAACGGGATCCAACAGCAGCACTTAGCAGGAAGACAGGGGAGCTAATGAAGAACTATGGTAGAAAATATTATGAAATGACTGACGGAACAGCCATGGGATCGCCATTGTCACCAGTCATAACTAACTTCTTCATGGAGGATTTCGAAGAACAAGCGTTGAACAGTGCTCCCTTACGTCCATCCTGCTTCTTCAGGTATGTTGACGATACATTTTTAATCTGGCCACATGGCAATGAGGCACTGCAGCAGTTTGTTGATCATTTGAATGGTATACATCAGAATATACGATTTACAGTGAAGGTGGAGAAGGATGGGAAGTTACCCTTGTTAGATGTGCTGGTGGAGCAAAAATCAGAAGGACGTCTCGGACATTCTGTGTACGGAAAACCGACGCATACAGATTTATATCTAAATGCACGTAGTTTTCACTACCCAGCTCAGAAGAGAGCTGTGCTTGCATACCTTGGTACACAGAGCTAGGACTATTTCGGATAAGGACCATCTCGACTCCGAGATTAACCATCTGATGACGGTATTCAGAAAAAATGGATATTCCGATTCGTGATATCAGATCTACTCTGGCGAAGAAACCTAGGAAGGATGCTGTTCGAACAGATGAAGAGGACCAACACACAGTGTGGCTACCGTTCTGTGGTGCAACGACCAGCAAGATCGGCAGAGTCCTGAGCCGGCAAGGAATCAGACGTCTTCTGGCCACCGAGGAAGATTAAGGAGATGTTGCGACCCGTGAAAGATAATCTTGGCCTGAGGGTACCGGGGTTTTACAGCATTCCTTGCATGTGTCGCAAAAATTATGTGGGCTAGTCTATGAGAACTGTTGCCGGTCACTGTGTGGAACATCAGCGTCACCTGAAAAACAGGTATCTAGAAAAATCAGCAGTGGCTGAGTACAGTTTGTTAAATAAACATAAGATTTTATTTGATGAAACAAGACTACTTGCTCACGCTCCCAGCTATTGGGACTCTGTCATCAGGGAAGCAGTTGAAATTAGACTCTGTGAAAATAATTTCAACAGAGACTTCGGTTATGCACTCAGAAATGCATGGAAGTGCGCAATTGATAAAGAAAGAGCGCAGAGGGAGACTTCTTACATTCCTCGCAGTTCTCCGCCTGTTGCGATGGATGGCGCTGCAAGCAACACTGGATAAAGCGCGGAAAGAAAATCAATGGACATAGAGGCCGCCAACTCGGAATGCGCCATTTTCACTGTGACAACATCCAGCCAATGAGAAGCCGTCCACTATTATAAAAGCGGAAGCCTCACCAGCCCACGACAGTCAGTTTTACCCCTGACGAAGATGCGGAGGTAGTCATCAAAAGCTTGGGATGTTATCAAAATTTGACGCGACAAGTAAACCGAGAACTTTTTACACATTATATAATCTATCTGATACCTTCTAGTATCTCCAGAATTCTTCCATGTACACAACCTTCTTTTATGATTCTTGAACCAAGTGTTAACTATGATTAAGTTACGCTCTGTGCAAAATTCTACCAGACAGCTTCCTCTTTCCTTTCTTACCCCCAATCCATATTCATCTTCTATGTTTCCTTTTCTCCCTTTTCCTACTCTCGAATTCCAGTCACCCATGACTATTAAATTTTCCTCTCCCTTCACTACCATAATAATTTCTTTTATCTCATCATAAATTTAATCAATTTTTTCATCATCTGCAGAGCTAGTTGGCGTATAAACTTGTGCTACTGTAGCAGGCATGGGCTTCGTGTCTGTCTTGGCCACAATAATGCGTTTACTATGCTGTTTGTAGTGGCTTACCTGCACTCCTATTTTTTTATTCATTATTAAACCTATCCATGCATTACCCCTATTTAATTTTGTATTTATAACCCTGTATTCACTTGACCAAAAGACTTGTTCCGCCTGCCACCGAACTTCACTAACTTTAACCTATCCATTTCCCTTTTTAAATTTTCTAACCTACCTGCCCGATTAAGGGATCTGACATTTCGTGCTCCTATCCGTAGAATGCCAGTTTTCTTTCTCCTGGTAACAACGTCCTCTTGAGTAGTCCCCGCTCGGCGATTAGAATGGAGGACTATTTTACGTCCGGAATATTGTACCCAACAGGACGCCATCATCATTTAACCATACAGGAAAGCTGCATGCCCTCGGTAAAAATTACGGTTGTAGTTTCCCCTTGCTTTCAGCCAATGTTCAAAACACTTAATACTAAGATATCTTTTATTTCATCTGTTAATAGTGGGTTAATTTTTTAATACTATTATGCGGGGATTGTACATTATAGTGATAAATTTTTAGATTGGGTTTATTCATGACTAGGTAGTTGAGTTCATATTTACAGCATCACATACCTTTATTTTAAATTTAGGTCACCAGTTGTGATGGATTTACTCTCTTCTTTCTTGCTCATTTTAATTTCCTCATTGTTGTCAGTAGGACACAGATAGGTTTATTCCTTAAAAGTTTCTATTTAATTATTTCATTAATGCAGTCAAGCACAAGCCCTTTTCCCTTAATTCTTAAAGTGAATTCCCCACTTGATGTGCAGGTTTCAGTTCAGATAACTTATTTCTAATACACCACATCTAATGTATTCTGAACAAAATTTCTTTCTTTTCATGTTTGCTGTCCAGAATTGTTTGTTTACATGCAAACTGCAAATTAGATTTAGATACGTCGTGTGAGTTCGTGATGCAAACGATAGCCTTTATCCTGTTTTATTTTCATTTGAAAATCAGTGTCTGCAACATGTTTGGTTCTCACTGCAGGTTTCACTACATCAGTCACTCTTGTGTCACAGTTTTTCTCTCTGACCATGTTAGATAGAAGTCTATCATGCCTGTTTGCTAGTAAAAGTACACTACTCTTTTTTTTTTCTTGACAATCCATGTTTGTTGTTGAGATTCCCAAAAAGACCATTCATTTTCAGTTGCTGATTTTCTTCAAGATCGTGATCATTTGCACAGTTGTCATGGGCACTTCATTGCTAAACATCATATTTGCTTTTCTTGCAAAATGTAACTGCTTCTACAGAGTTTGTTGTTCTTTTTGTCATTGAAGTACTAGCTTTGTGTGAAACTTTTATCAACCTGGATGATTTATTGCATTTGTTTTGCATCATTTCACTTGGTTTTGCCTTGAATTTAGGTCCCAGTTTTCTCTCTTTAGTTGATCACATCTCTCCTTACAGTATTGATTATGAATTGTAGGCCTGAAATTTGTTTGTTTATCTTTATTATTTTGCCCTTACAATTATCACAAACTCCATTTTTAACTTTTCTCATGCTAGAATTAGTTACTCGTACACTTGTCAGCATCTTGGAAAGCGAACTCGGAGGTAAAATTTTTAAGCTGTTATATTTTTGATACTTTCAGTTGATTGTTCTGATACATAAGCAATGCTATTTCCAGGGTTATTGGTTATCAATTGTTGTGCAGTTTAACTGATTTTTCATTACTATAGCGGCTCTCAGAAGTGTCTTGTCATAAATTGCAGAAGCACCAGTGACTGTGGATATGAGTCTCACAACATGGTTGTGGTCCAAATCGTAGGTTAGGTGGTACTGTTTTGAAATGACTGAAAATTCTTGCTAGTAATAAGTGTGCCTAGCAATCTTCCAGAATTTAGATGGTGGGCTCCAAAAAAAACACAGTGGACAGTGTTAAAAGTTAACACATTTTCAGGATTGTCAGTCACATATTGAAAAGGGGGAATTTGTGCTGTGTTGATAAGACACAACCTTTTATTTAAGCCAGAGAAAAATATGCTCCACTTGAACAGTTACAGCCCAGTCTGACTAACAGAAATAATCAAACTGCCTGAAAGAATGGTAAACTGACACCTGCTTTGATGTCTTTAGTACTGAGACATCCTATCTCTACTTAAGTGTGATTCTGACACAACAGTCCACCAACGACACTGTGGTGTACTTGGAAACTGCAGTTAGAGAAGCTTTCATACATGACCACTGTATTGCTTTATTCTTCTCTGTATAAAACAACACATGATCTTCAGCCCAAAGACTGGTTTGATGCAGCTCTACATGCTACTCCATCCTGTGCAGGCCTCTGTATGTCCATTAACCACTGCAACCTACAGCCTTCTGAACCTGCTTACTGTAATCATCTCTTAGTCTCCCTCTGCAAATTTTACCCTCACACTTCCCTCCAGTATCACACTGGTGATCCCTTGCAGTCTTGCAATGAGTCCTAACAGCTGATCCCTCCTAGTCAGGTTGTGCCACAAAACTCTCTTCTTCTCAGTTCTCTTCAGTACCACCTCATTAGTTACGTGACCTAGCCATATAGTCTTCAGCTTTTTTCTGTAGCACCACATTTCAAAACCCTATTTTCGCTTCTTGTCTTAACTATTTATCAGCATGTTTCACTTCAATATGTGGCTAAACTTCATACAGATACTTTCAGGAAAGACTTCCTGTCAATTAAATCTATATTCAGTGTTAACAAATTTCCCTTCTTCAGAAACGCTTCTCTTGCTGTTGCCAGTCTACATTTTATATCCTCTCTACTTCAATCATCATCAGTTATTCTGCTGCCCAAATAGCAAAACCTTTCTACTAAATGAAGTAACCTAATTTAATTCCATTAGCATCACCTTATTTAATTCTCCTATATTGCATTATCCTTGGTTTGCATTCGTTGATGTTCATCTTATATCCTCCTTTCAGAACACTGCTCATTCTGTTGAATTGCTCTTCCAAGTCCTTTGCTGTCTCTGACAGAGTTACAATGTCATGAGGATAAACTACTTGCTGCTGCCACACCTCTGTGGTGCGTGAATGGATAGTCTGAAGCTGCTTGCCAGTTTTCATCTCATTCCAATCATATTGGGTATTTGAGATGTAAGTTGGAGCCACTTTCAGCACTAATCATGTTAAAGATCATGTAATGCCTCAAGGATGCATTCAGTGTGTGGCTTCCATTACAGTTGACACAGCTGGAACTGTATCTACTTTAGGCTCTACAGTTTCACTGTAAGGGCATAAGCACACTCAGTGAAATGACTGATAGTTGTTGGCAATTTAAAATAAATAAAATGACATTACCCAATATTGACTATGTTTTGATTGCTGCCAACTTTTCCAGACAATACTGTATGCTTATAAATCTGAAAGCTGAAATGACACGTAAGGGTAAAGAACATTGAAATGTTATACCGCTCTCTTATTTATTGATACAATTGACTTCTTAAATACATTGTCATCTGGTAGATAAAGTTATTAGTCATGAGATAGTAGTAAACACCAGACCACATTTTAGATTCTTTTCATCATTGTGTGTGCATAATGTGTAAAAACTCAAAGGTGTCAGCAGCATTTTTCCCAGGGAGTGGGGACAAGACTTTCAAATCGGTCAGTTTCAAGGCATGTCATGCCACAAGAACCAAATTTTATAGGCAACACACAAAAATTGGGAAATGATGGTTATAGATTCTTGAAGTGTGTGAAATATCTATGATGAATAAAAGCTCTGTACTCCAGATTCCATGGGGAGTGACAGGAAGGGGCAAGAGCTTCCTTTCAGGTCCCCCACCTTGAGGACACCTATATAATTGCACTAGTGTGAATCATTGGTTGTGGGCACTAAGTACAAACTCCAGATATAGTCATCTGTAGGCTACAAAATTGAACTTAAAGCATGAATCCTGATTTATCTCGTGGAAAAACTAGTAATACATTACTGCAGACTTTAGACTTCATAGATTCCCTTTGAGCTCTATGTAGGCAATGTATTGTTCAGTTTGGTCAAGCAACGTTGCTACCCAAACCTCTTATTTGGAAACAGGTTTACACTATTAACAAGTGCATGCCATCTAAAAAGAAATTGAGTAGTGAAACTAAACATCCTTATATTCTTCAGCAATGTCACCTGATGAACTGACTCTTTATTTATCTTGTTTATATAGAAATCTCTAACCTACTGCACTTAGGCTCCAGATCTGCAGCACCACCAGTTTAGCAGCTGTGGGACTCCATTCACCACATTGGTAAGGCTAACAAGAGGGTTCACTACAAGCCCCTGTAACAGTTGGCCAATAGAAACAGATACAGGTGTCTCATACTAACAGTTGCTTATTAGGCTTGCAGTAGTGCTGTACCAGATGCCTAACCATACATGCATTCAACTCTGTTTAGTAGAAAACCGCATGTGCTTCATGCATCAGCCCAGAGCTAGCAAAACAGTACGACAAATTATGAGACAGAATTGGTGGCTATCACCGGTCCTTCACGTGGTGAAATTAACAGTACTGCTGATAGGTGCACAGTTAAAAGTAAAAGTGATACATTTCCTACTAATAGCTCTTTCATTTGGGAGGAGAGAGAAATAAGTTAAGGAAAGTTGAAAAGGAAGAGCAGCTCGCTCGGATGGGGGGAGGCTCTTGTATTCTATCTTACTCTTCGTAGGTAGGACATAGTTTATAACTGGTGGTAACGTTGTGACTGGCAGAATGAAATGGGTGGTTCCAGAGATAAAGGACAGAGGAAATCACAAAGTGAACAAACACCCAAAACAAGTCCAGAGCACAGAAAAGTTGTCTCAAGCCTATAAAACAGTCCAGAATGCAATCCAAATCACAAACATAAATAAATGTATTCAATGGTATATAACTAAAGGCTTCAGTCACTAGTAAAGACTGGCTAATAATATCCAGGCTACAGTAACTAGTGGTGCTTGTGAGAGGGGGGGGGGGGGGGGGGGGGGAGCAGTTCCCCCTGATGTGTGTGCCGCAGCTACTGCACATCATGCAGGAGCAAACCGCAGCTGTTGCCAGGAGCCTGAATATCTCTGAGGTGTTCTCACTCTTGATACTCAGGCTAGGTGGGGAATCTGAATCACTGTTGGGTACTAAAATTTGCAGTAGATTACTGCCTGTAGTAGCCATCATAGATTACCTTGCAAAATGTGACATAGAATCCTTGTGGCATATATGATAAACAAAAAATACACACACTAAACTATTGAAAAAAAAACACACATTTCTTCCTGTCTTCCCATGGGGGCAGTATATTAGTGACTTTTTATAAGATTTGTTATGATTACGCTTGTTTTTCAGGTGACCTGTGTATATCAGAAGATCGACTGAAAGAGAAACGTTCTGCAAATGACTTTGCTCTGTGGAAAAAGTCAAAAGCAGGAGAGCCTTGGTGGGACTCGCCATGGGGTCATGGTCGCCCAGGGTGGCATATTGAGTGCTCTGTAATGGCATCTAATATTCTCGGTGAATCAATGGACATTCACACAGGAGGTGTTGACCTACGTTTCCCACACCATGACAATGAACTAGCCCAGGCTGAGGTAAGTACTCGCAAAAGTGCTTACAGGCAGCAATGTGCTATTAATTTTGTGAAAGTGCTGCAGAGAGAATGGTATTCAAAAATTTTTTGATTATTAAACATAATTTAAATAATGCAACATAAACTTGATGTTCATAGTACTTTCATTCATTTTGGTTTTTAGGAAATTCTAAAAATCGTCATTGGCAGAAGCTGAGCTATTGTTGTGTTGAAGGTCAATATCTTTTTGGCATACCTCAGAGTTTGCTAGTTATCAACAGGACACATAACAGTACCTTAAAATGATGATAAATAAAAAAAATGAGAATTTAAAATGTTAGTTAGGAAATAGTAGTTGGCTGGTGTAGATATATATTACTGTAAATAATATATGGAAGAAGGAACCAAAACCATACTATTTGGCTAGTGTGAAAACCATAGAACACAAGGAAGAACTCAAAGTAAATAAGATTATGGCTGGAGATACTCACATTTATTGTCACCAGATTCACCTCATTCAGTTTCCAGAACTGACTGCATACGATTTTGGTGCATCTGTGTTGAGCCTAAATGTGCTATCTGGAACACCTTTGTTAAGAATAACATGAAGCTTGAAAGGATAATCATCTGTGCCAATAATAAAGTGGTAAAATTTGTATATATGCATTTTAAATGTAGTGACAGAGTGGCGAGCATGTGGATCTCAAGAAGAGCTTAGTTTGCTGAATTTATACGATTTACAATGATACACACCATTGCCATACAGCTGTGCAACTCAGTCATTACTGGAGTGCTGACTGTTTTTCATGTTTTCCTGCTGTTGTTAATACAATCATTAAGCTGAATATTGTACCAGACTAGTATGGGACCTCCCAATCAAATTAGCACATAGAGATCCACTTAAAAAGCTTTGCGATTTCAAAGAGAAATAAACTGATGTATCCTATTAGCACTGGGTGTCACATGAAATGCAGGGTGAAATGCTTGGGCTACCTCTTCCAACGCATTGCAAAATGAAACTGCAGATATCTACCAAAGCAAACCTGGTGGCTCTTAGGAAAAACATCCACTTCAAGTATATACAGAGTCAGTTAAAAAAAAAAGAAAGTGTGCCATATTCTTATAGGAGGTAGTACTGATGAAAACTGTAGTAACCACAACCAACAGCGGGAACGCCTTGGGCTGCGGGTCAGAGCCGCCAGGCGGGGAAGCTGCCAGCGGTGGAGCACGCACCACCGGGTAAACACAGGACGAGTCGGACGACAAACCAACGACAACTGACCACAACCAACCACGACTGACTATGAGCGACACAACGAGGAAGAGATAAACAACGGAGGCTTGTGGAAACCACAACACCAAATGCCAAACGTAAATCCACTCGTATCCAGAGCCAGGCAAATGTCAACAACGAGCAACGACCAGAACGCAGTACCGCCGAGATGGAAACGAAATCCAGAGCGAGTACCAGACTGGCTGGACTAGGGCAGAGCGGGTCCCTATATACGAAACCGGAGGGAGTGGCTATTGGCCGCTGTCTGCACGTGGCTTAGCAGTGGCACCCTCGCTGCACGGAATAGCCGCCTCGGAGGCAGAGCCCTCTATGGGCTGACCACGTCCATTTGGTCTGCCGCATGTTCGGCTTCCGCGGCGGAAGGTACTAGAAAAACGTGCTGTAAACACATGCCCAAAAATAAATACTCATTGAAATGTAGGCTATTTTGTGTGTGCTGGGAATAGTCAGTACACTCTGATGAAGGCTGTCTTTGCCATTTTGTTGACAGGCATTGCCAATGGGGGGGGGGGGGGGGGCACATGCGCGTTCTGTGCCTCAAAGACAGAAAGTATGTTTTGTCCAGTTGTTCATACACATTCACTGAGCAGCCAGAATGTTATGACCTCCTACTTAATAGCTTGTAGCTAGTATGTCCACCTCTGGTACATTTAACAGTAGCAACGTATCATCTCATTGAGGCAGTGAGGCCTTGAGGCCTCGATAGGTCACTGGAGGGAGTTGGCATCACATCTGCACACACAAGTCATCTGATTCCTGCTAATTCCTGTAAATTCTGGGGAGGTGGGTGATGAGCTCTGACACCACATTCAGTCACATCCCAGATGCGTTCTGTTGGGTTCAGATCAGGTGACTTACCACTCTATTCCTCAGACCACTCCATCACACCTCTAGCCATGTGACATGGCACATTATCTTGTTGTCAAATGTCACTGCTGTTGGGAAACGTGATTGTCATGAAGAGGTGTATGTGGTCTGCAACCAGTGTACAATACTCCTTGGCAATCATTGTGCCTTGAATGAGCTCGATTGGACCCTTGGATGCCTACAGGAATGTTCCCCAGAACATAATGGAGTTGCCACCAGCTTGTCTCTGTCCCACAGTACAAGTGTCAAGGAGCTGTTCTCTTGGAAGAATTTGGATTCGCACCCACCTATTGGCATAATGAAGAGATTATTGGAATTCATCAGACCATGCCACTGCACTACTGTCAAGTGCTGACGGTCATGTGCCCGTTTCAGTTATAGTTTATGATGATGTGGTCTTAACATCGGCACATGCACTGGTCGCAGCTGCAGAGGCCCATCATTAGGAATGTTGCGTACATTGTGTGTTCACACACACACACACACACACACACACACACACACACTCACACTCACTTGTACTCTGCCCAGCATTAAAGTCTGATGTTAGTTCTGCACAGTCTGTGCAGTTTTACCAGTCTGTCCAGCCTATGATGTGTGATATCTGTATTGAGGGGTGGCTGCCCAAACCCACATCTGGACGTGGTTTCACCTTCATTTTGTCACGCGTTGAAGACACTCACCACAGTATTCCTTGAACACCCAAAAAGTTGTGCAGTTTCCAAAATGTTCATGCCGAGCCTCCATGTCATCACAATCTGCTCTTGGTCAAACTTAGATTGCATGCCGTCCCCATCTACACATGGATAGTATGCTCATAGATATTGCATGCACTGTGTGTGTGTGTGTGTGTGTGTGTAGCTGTCTTTCTTTGTCAGGTGACGCTGATCGCCCAGACACGTGTATATCCATGGTGGGTCAGTGGCCATAATGTGCTGGCTGATCAATGTATGTCTGTACATATATTTGTTTCATAACTTCCATCATTTGTTAATACAACAGTTTCTGTTTGTGTTGTAGGCCTACTATGACAATAGTCACTGGGTCCGATATTTTCTACATTCAGGTCATTTAACGATTGCTGGCTGCAAAATGTCAAAATCTTTGAAGAATTTTGTAACAATACGCGATGCTTTGAAGAAACATTCAGCAAGACAACTGAGATTTGCTTTTCTTCTACATTCATGGAAAGACACATTGGATTACAGTAGTAATACCATGGAAATGGCTGCTCAATATGAGAAGATGCTTAATGTAAGTAAACAATTAATATAATTTAATAGTATCAGGAAAACAATAATATTTTCACTATGGCAGTGAGGAACTTTGTATCTGTGGAGCATCATGGTCTTTCAGCTTGTGTAGTACTAGTAAACCTAACTGTTAAATATCAATTTACAATTTGGTTTTGAGAATCTGAGATTGTAATCTATGTTCTCTGATGAAAGTGTCTTTGTCTCCAATTGTGAAACAGTGCAGAAATAATATTTAATGGCAGGTTTTGCTCAGTGTCTCCCCTCCCTCCCCTCCCTCCCCTCCCTCCACTCCTTCCCCTCCCTCCCCTCCCCCCTCCCTCCCCTCCCCTCCCTCCCTCCCTCTCTCTCCTCCCTCCCCTCCCTCCACTCCCTCCCCTCCCTCCCCTCCCCTCTCTCTCCTCCCTCCCCTCCCTCACCTCCCTCCCCTCCCTCACCTCCCTCACCTCCATCCCCTGCCTCCCTCCCCTGCCTCCCCTCACTCCCTCCCCTCACTCCCTCCCCTCACTCCCCACCCCACCCTCCCCACCCTCCCCTCCCCACCCCACCCTCCCCTCCCTCCCCTGCCTCCCCTCCCTCTTCTCCCTCCCGTCCCTCTCCTCCCTCCCTCCCTCCCTCCCCTCCCTCCACTCACCCACTCACTCACCCACTCACTCACCCACCCACTCACTCACTCACTCACTCACTCACTCCCTGCCTCCCAATTGATGAGAAAGCATTGAAATGAGCATCAAAGTGTGTGTAAACTGTTCGACTAGTAACAGTTCCTGGACCAGCAATAACATCTCTCAGAGAACAGGAGAAAATCACATAATAAAACTGTTGAAATAAACAAGAATGAAAGTAAGAGGGAGTAAGGTGAATGGTGCTATGGTGACAATACGACTCTTAATGTGACCCGAGTGGCAAGACACAGCTGCTTCTCTTATCTCTGCAGGTTTCTTATGGAGCTTCTATATTTTATATAATCATGCAGGCTTGCCTAGACAATTTTGCACTTCTACCAGCCTAGTCATTGCTGTTTTGCCAGTTTGCACATTCTGATGGTATCTATTTATTTTAGACATCTGTGTTCCTTTTCAAATGATTCATTTTTATATGTTCTCCTTTTGAGGTTTAATTTCAGCATCTTCTTTGTTGTCAAAAAATTTCTACTGGGCTTTTTCTTTCACTAAGTTATTTCTCTGCTGATTTCACAATGTCAGTCTTACCAAACTCTCTTATTATTGTTTCTCTTGAGTCTGTCAGTAACTGCCTAATACTCTGATTCAACAATTTCTGATTGTTTTAACATACATAGTGCACCCTTAGTCGTTTCTGCCATTCAGAGTCTACATTAAATTGAGAGAATCCAATGTGGAATAATGATCATTAAATTTGGAGAGACTTGTTTACTATACAGCAGTGTCATGTCTACAACCCATGTCCAGTTGACTCTATAATGCAGTGGCATAGCTACACAAACTGTTTTATCTCTCTAGTTCAGAATGATTATGATTCCACACAGCTCTTGAATGAAATGTAACAACCAGAGTGGGAGGAGTAGTGAAGCTTGGTCACATGAAAAGAATGCACTGCAATATTAAAATTGCTTTTTTTAAAAAGCCTTGCGGTGCATATGTCTTGCTGTACCTAAGTGAAACACTTGCTTTGTGAAGAATGTGTTTCATTGCTCATAAGTGAAACACACGTTTAAAGTCCTTAAAGTTAATTTTGTATCGACCTCTGCCACTGAACTACAACTTCATTTACTCCCTGAACTGTATTAGATGAATGTATGGTTAATACACAGCTCTCTTTGTAATGAACATCATCTTTTAAAATTGCAGCCTTAAAGTAATGCCATAGTTTTTCTCATAACAGGGAGGAGACCTGTTTGTCTTCCCACCAAGAAATAATCATTAGCAGTGGGAGAAGATCAAATTTGGGTCTTCTCTGACCATTCAGTTGCAGAAGTTGGCAAGATTGATGTTGAAAGCTGTAGTTTTGATACTGTATGGGACTGTGCCTCTAATCTGGACGTAGTCTTTCCAGGGCTCCTCCTGGTTGACCTATCCAAGTGCAACTCATTATCCACCCTCACAGCTTCTCTTGTGATAGTACACCTCTTCCATTTTCCACACTTCACAGAAGTCCTCCTGCATACCTCACTAGACTAGCACTCTCGTTAAGAAAAAAAAAAAGAAAAAGAAAAAGGGATGACAACAGAGAAATCAGTAGTCATGACCTAGCAGTCATTCCCAGATTAATAATAATAATTTGGAGTTAAAATGGATGAGATACTAGTAGAATTGAAACAGTGTTGTCATGAGTTTTGCTTAAATAGCTCTATCTCCCATAATGAAAGGCACTGTATTACAAAATTTTGATTCATTCTGGAACCTTAATTTGTATGCACAAAAAAATTATTTTCATTCTCCTCAGGAGTTTTTCCTCACTGTGAAAGATATGAGTCGTTGCACTCTCGCAGAAACAAATTTGGATTCCTTCCAAAAATGGAGAGAGGAAGAGCACTCACTCAGTGAAAGATTCTTGGCAACAAGAGATGGAGTGCATGCTGCTTTGTGTGGTAAGTTTTTAGTTGTTTATGTGTTTGGTTATTTTTCTGTTCATATTTACAGTTAGTGACATATTTTGAGAGGAAATACTTCATTATTGTTTTAGGAACTAAGCTAGTGCTTGTATTATCTAAAATGGAGAATATACAGAACATTTCCAATGTCGCAGCACTCTTTGACATGCAACACATTTGAGCAACATTCAGTTTTGAGAAGTTGGTGGGACTGTAGCAGAAAGAAAACACTGCAATCTACCCAATTACTTGTGGTGAATTTAATATATCTCTGCTACCAGTTTTAGGCCAAATGACGCCTTCAGAAGTTAGCATGCTTTTATTATGAGTAGTAAATGAATGCTGCCCTATGAAGATGAAGATGAGCAGTAAACTAAAACTTGTTATTGATAAATAAATTCTTTCCTTTCATGAAAATTTTGCTGGATGCAGTTTTTCCTCAGTTATAAAAATCTGGTCTTGTCATGTAATTAGTGTTTTAAATTTATTGTTGCTTGCTTTTTCATCTCAACTGACCAAGTAAATGTGATTATGGCCTGTATCTGCATTCTTTTTTGAGCAAGATTTTGTTAATTTTTGTATTGTTTTGTTCTTTTAAGATATAGGCTTGTCCAAAATAATTGGAAGATGCTAGCTAAGGTTGGACAAATCGGGTGTGTGCGCCCTCCTCTCCCCCCCCCCCTTCCCCCTTCTGCCACCCCCCCCCCTCTACACACACACACACACACACACACACACACACACACACACACACACACACACACACACAGAGAGAGAGAGAGAGAGAGAGAGAGAGAGAGGGGGGGGGGGGGGTGATCAGGATAAAGTAGGAAGAGGGAGAATTCACTACAAGAACAGTTCATGAATTTTCATCCACAATCCTTGTTATATGAATCAAACGGATGTGAAAGTGAAGGGTAATGTAGTGAGGAGGAAAAGTTGTGGCCAGGGAGATAGTGAAGGGAAAGGGGCAGGAACAGGTTTACATGGGTTACGGGCAGGTAAAAGCCAAGGGATGCAGGGATGGATAAAGTAAGATGTACGCTTCCCATGTGTGTAATTCAGAGAAGGTGAATTTTTGTGGAAAGGGGTCAGCAGTGTTCTGGAATTTCGGATTTCTGAAGCAGCCATTTCAGGTGTGCTCAGTGACATGTTATGTCACTAGATGTTCAACTTCATTCATTCTAATGGACAGCTGTCAGTGGTAGTCCAAATAAAAGGTTGTGCAGAAGTTGCAACATAATTGATTTGATACAGGTGTTTTCACAGGTGGCCTTGTTTCTCGTGGAATTCAAATATAATGTGCTGGGTAGGTGAACGGTACAGTTCATGTACCTGGGTTTTTCACATGAATATAATCCATGTGACTAGAGGTTGGAAGTACCTTGATAGTTTGTGGGTTTCATGACTGGCAGAACTCCCCTTTTGAAGTGGTGGGGAGAATTCTGTCTTCCTCCAACCCTGTTCCTGTCATCCATTCTGTGCTGCATACTACCAGCCCTTTCTGCGTCAGGGTGGTGTCTCTCTGGTGCCATGTTACTGTCCTGTCCTCTTCCATTTCTGTTCCCCAACTTTCTTCTCCTTACTGTGCCCCTCCCATTTTCATTGCCCCTCTTCCTTATTCATCTCACCTACTCCACTAAATGCAACCCCTCATCGTAGTCTGACTAGTCTGGTTGTAGTTCCATGAAAGTGTAGCTGTGCTTGCTTTTTTACATTTCTACCACACAATGCTTTTGCTATGTTGTGAGTGATTATCTTTTTAGTCTTTGCTTTGTTTGTAGGTGAGGTATCTTTATTGTTGTTGTTGTTGTAGTTGTCTTCAGTCCTGAGACTGGTTTGATGCAGCTCTCCATGCTACTCTATCCTGTGCAAGCCGCTTCATCTCCCAGTACCTACTGCAACCTACATCCTTCTGAACCTGCTTAGTGTATTCATCTCTTGGTCTCCCTCTACGATTTTTACCCTCCACGCTGCCCTCCAATGCTAAATTTGTGATCCCTTGATGCCTCAGAACATGTCCTACCAACCGATCCCTTCTTCTGGTCAAGTTGTGCCACAAACTTCTCTTCTCCCCAATCCTATTCAATACCTCCTCATTAGTTATGTGATCTACCCATCTAATCTTCAGCATACTTCTGTAGCACCACATTTCGAAAGCTTCTATTCTCTTCTTGACAGAACTAGTTATCGTCCATGTTTCACTTCCATACATGGCTACACTCCAAACAAATACTTTCAGAAACGACTTCCTGATACATAAATCTATATTCGATGTTAACAAATTTCTCTTCTTCAGAAACACTTTCCTTGCCATTGCCAGTCTACATTTTATATCCTCTCTACTTCGACCATCATCAGTTATTTTACTTCCCAAATAGCACAACTCCTTTACTACTTTAAGTGTCTCATTTCCTAATCTAATTCCCTCAGCATCACCCGATTTAATTCGACTACATTCCATTATCGTCGTTTTGTTTTTGTTGATGTTCATCTTGTATCCTCCTTTCAAGACACTGTACATCCCGTTCAACTGCTCTTCCAAGTCCTTTGCCGTCTGTGACAGAATTACAATGTCATCGGCGAACCTCAAAGTTTTTATTTCTTCTCCATGAATTCTAACACCTACTCCAAATTTTTCTTTTGTTTCCTTTACTGCTTGCTCAATATACAGATTGAATAACATCGGGGAGAGGCTACAACCCTGTCTGTTCCCAACACTGCTTCCCTTTCGTGCCCATCGACTCTTATAACTGCCATCTGGTTTCTGTACAAATTGTAAATAGCCTTTCGCTCCCTGTATTTTACCCCTGCCACCTTCAGAATTTGAAAGAGAGTATTCCAGTCAACATTGTCAAAAGCTTTCTCTAAGTATACAAATATTAGAAACGTAGGTTTGCCTTTTGTTAATATTTCTTCTAAGATAAGTCATAAGGTCAGTATTACCTCACGTGTTGCAACATTTCTACGGAATCCAAACTGATCCTCCCCGAGGTCCGCATCTACCAGTTTTTCCATTCGTCTGTAAAGAATTCGCGTAAGTATTTTGCAGCTGTGACTTATTAAACTGATAGTTCGGTAATTTTCACATCTGTGAGCAGCTGCCTTCTTTGGGATTGGAATTATTCTATTCTTCTTGAAGTCTGAGGGTATTTCACCTGTCTCATACATCTTGCTCACCAGCAGGTAGAGTTTTGTCATGACTGGCTCTCCCAAGGCCGTCAGTAGTTCTAATGGAATGTTGTCTACTCCGGGGGCCTTGTTTCGACTCAGGTCTTTCAGTGCTCTGTCAAACTCTTCATGCAGTATCGTACCTCCCATTTCGTCTTCATCTACATCCTCTTCCATTTCCATTATATTGTCCTCAATACATCGCCCTTGTATAAACCTTCTATATACTCCTTCCACCTTTCCGCTTTCCCTTCTTTGCTTAGAACTGGGTTGCCATCTGAGCTCTTGATATTCATACACGTGGTTCTCTTCTCTCCAAAGGTCTCTTTAATTTTCCTGTAGGCAGTATCTATCTTACCCCCTAGTGAGGTAAGCCTCTACATCCTTACATTTGTCCTCTAGCCATCTTTGCTTAGCCATTTTGCACTTCCCGTCGATCTCATTTTTGAGATGTTTGTATTCCTTTTTGCCTGCTTCACTTACTGCCTATTTGTTTTTTCTCCTTTCATCAATTAAATTCAGTATCTCTTCTGTCACTCAAGGATTTCTACTAGCCCTCGTCGTTTTACCTACTTTATCCTCTGCTGCCTTCACTACTTCATCCCTCAGTGCTACCCATTCTTCTTCTACTGTGTTTCTTTCCCCCATTGCTGTCAATTGTTCCCTTATGCTCTCCTGGAAACTCTGTACAACCTCCGGTTCTTTCAGGTTATCCAGATCCCATGTCCTTAAGTTCCCACCTTTTTGCAGTTTCTTCAGTTTTAGTCTACAGTTCATAACCAGTAGATTGTGGTCAGAGTCCACATCTGCCCCTGGAAATGTCTTGAAATTTAAAACCTGGTTCCTAAATCTCTGTCTTACCATTATATAATCTATCTGATACCTTTCAGTGTCTCCAGGGTGCTTCCATGTATACTACCTTCTTTCATGCTTCTTAAACCAAGCTTTAGCTACGATTAAGTTATGCTCTGCGCAAAATTCTACCAGGTGGCTTCCTCTTAGCCCCAATCCATATTCACCTACTATGTTTGCTTTTCTCCCTTTTCCTACTCTTGAATTCCAGTCACCAATGACTATTAAATTTTCGTCTCCCTTCACTACCTGAATAATTTCTTTTATCTCATCATACATTTCATCAATTTCTTCATCATCTGCAGAGCTAGTTGGCATGTAAACTTGTACTACTGTAGTAGGCATGGGCTTTGTGTCTATCTTGGTCACAATAATGCGTTCACTATGCTGTTTGTAGTAGCTTACCCGCACTCCTATTTTTTTATTCGTTATTAAACCTACTCCCGCATTACCCCTATTTGATTTTGTATTTATAACCCTGTATTCACCTGACCAAAAGTCTTGTTCCTCCTGCCACCGAACTTCACTAAGAAGAAAGAAACCCAGGTAGCCAGTGGTGGTCAAAACGGCAAAGTTCTATGCAATTGGAGGTGACATGAAGCGAGTATTATAGCTTGTGCTACACAAAACACCAGATCAGTATTGGGTAGCCACTGAACAAAACTGCATACATACTTCACTTCATTTACTCAGGCTTTAGCATTGTTTCTATGTCCGATGAAAGACTTGGTGCAGTAGCTAAGTAACATGCAGTAGTATGTTTTTGAATGTTCCTGTATAGTGCACAGTGGGTTCTCTGTGTGATGAGTGACAATCTATTGTAATGCATACTTTGGTTATTGACTGTTGTTTGACTGTATGAAAACTTATTTATTCTTTATAAAAGTATGATCATGTCTTGCCCAACTTTACTCTATTTCTGCAAATGAAATAAAGACATTATTGTATCACAATACTTTTTCTGTTTGGTTTGCCAGACAATATAGACACACGAACAGCACTGGATCACATCCGAGAACTTGTAGCTGTATGTAATGTCTATCAACGAAATTGCCGTTCTGTGGGACGTGAGAGTAATTGTGTTCTGTTATGGGATATTGCAAGCTACATTACAAAACTGATGAAAATTTTTGGTACCATCCCAGATGATGCCTCCTTAGGTTTTCCAGCATCTTCTGTTTCATCAAGCCAGAATGTAAGTTCATCAAAGTTAATTAAATGTATAAATTTATATGTGTAATCATGTGAGAATATGAGATATTTTATAATTAATAACCTCAACAATTTATTTCTTGAATTTCTGTTATGATGCTGAATGAAGTTAATGTAACTAAATGTATGAGTAATATTTATACCAGAGAAGGTGTTGGACACCAAAAACAGGAAACAGTTGGAGTAGGGTTGTTTAAAAATATTTTGGAATGCTCTAATATTATGTTATCAACATAAAAGATGGAAAGTAGGAGAAAGATAGGAAGTGACACACATACAGATGTCAAATGAATGGAAAAGCCTGGAGAGAGAGAGAGAGAGAGAGAGAGAGAGAGAGAGAGAGACCAGGTACATGAACTAATTTGGAAGTGACAATGGAACAACAATTAATACTGATATTTCAGATAGTTCATCATTCATCACGATGGCCTGCTGGTTATGGAGAACAAGAGATAATCTTAGTTTTCCTTTACATTCTTCATTCATCACGATGGCCTGCTGGTTATGGAGAACAAGAGATAATCTTAGTTTTCCATTACATTCTTCATATCTCTCTCTAAGGCAGTTGTATCTTGTTGTTGTATTGCTTTTTCTCCCCCTCCCCCCTGGAATTCAGTTCTTCCCACAATTCAACATACGGTTCGAATTTTAAGTTTTTACAAATGTCTACCCAATGATGCTGTCGGGATGTGACATTACTATTGTTTCAAAATTTGTCACTTCATTATTGTTAAAATAATGACAGCTGAGAAATTTGCCAAATAGTTTGTCTACTCCAAACTTTTAAAGAACAGTGTTGTGGAAAAACAAAAATTTCATGTGAAGGAATTAACTGCATGACACTTCATGATTTTTTTTGTAAAGGACTGACAAGGGAATGAGCCAACAAGACCTGTTGAAACTTACCCTGAAATTTCTTATACAGGAAGAAGATAATGAAAGAAATGCACTGCCAAAATTTTAGCTGCTAAAAGGAATTGTCTGGGGTTCATAGATAGCAATTTCAAGCACCTAAAGTTTGTTTTACTGTGTAGCGAATGGAAGCGAACACGTGCAAATGAGCATTTGCAGAAAATTCACTACCATTCACTTGTATATAGGTAGAATTGTTTATACTAGAGGGAACAGAAGAGACTGTGAGGTAGCAAATATTGCCTATGAATGCTGTATTATTAGTTTTTAGTTTTTGGAGCTAACATTCAGCATACAAGATACAACTTTTATCTTGTTAGAGCCACAATGTGAAACTTTGCTATTCAGTGACGATTATTTTGCTTGGGAAGCACACTGTTCTTGACAGAGTATGCAAAATGGTGCAGAGAAGGAAGAATTGAAGTGTCTCAATGTGTGTGGAAGTGTGATGTGTGGAGATTGTACACTTTACATGGAATTGCATCTCCGTCTCTCCTTAGCACTGCTCCAAAATTATCCTTGTATGTCTGCTGCCATTTTTCCCTGTCTTCTCATTACCATTGAGGGGAGATTTATGAGCAGAACACTAATTACCAACATCGAGCATCATCTCAAGAGGTGACACAGCCAGCATTTCCACTATGCATGTAAGATCTAATGGTCAAATTGTTTTTGTGTTTTTTCTAAAACAAAAGTTCACAGCTCATGGTCTTGTGGTAGCGTTCTCGCTTCTCGAGTATGGGGTCCTGGGTTCGATTCCCAGTGGGGTCAGGGATTTTCACCTGCCCCCAAATGACTGGGTGTTGTTGTGTTGTCTTCATTATCATCATTCATCCCCATTACAGTCGGAGGAAGGCAATGGTAAACCACCTCCATTAGGACCTTGCCTAGTATGGCGGTGCAGGTCTCCCGCGTCGTTCCCCTACGCTATATCGAGAAGCATGGTACTTAATTTCCGTTTTCCTAAAACAAAAATAGTCTAGTGGCAAAGTCCACTTTATGATCCAGAGAGCGCGGGACCAATTCATGTTCAGACCACAACTTTTTCACTGTGATTTTTAACCGAGCATTCACTTGTCACAGTTGTTGGAGTGGCCACAATTGACATGTAGTTTGGATTCCGTGGTAAACTGCTGGCCTCCATTTTCTGATTAGGTGACTGGGGAAGGTTAGGGACACGTAAGCAGCTGCTGTAGCATCCAGTTGAAAGACCTGCAAGAGGCCTACTGGGTACACCAGACAGAATTCTCGTTTGCTCATGCTTGTTAGCTTGTTTGTTCTGGTGAAAACATGCCGTAAACTATACAAACATTTTTTTGAATAACTTTATATCAACAGTTCAGTTCCTGCACATGTAATTCTGATAAAAGTGGGTAGCAGAGAAAATAAAATCATGGCAGTGTTTGATGTAACGGTCCACTTCCATCAATGAGGACTTGTAATTTGTTGAAGTGAAATGTGTCTTGCAGTACTACATTTTATAAAAATTCCTGTTGGCCATTCCTTATAATAACATTTGAATGTTATACATTTGATTATCAGTGAAACAGTTCTTTGTTAATTCCCTGTAGTCATCACAAATATGCAAAGTGTCTACTCAATGACAAAAACAAACATTTTTTTGCACCAGGCACCTCGGACAAAGGAAAAATTGATGCAGTCAGGCACTTCACAGTAGCCATTGGTTTTCCTTAGACAGAACTGGAATGGAGTCAGAAATGGTCCTGGCCATTGTTCTGCATATTGTGCTGCGTACCAGTCATACTTGATCAAATTCGTGAAGCTTGGTGAAGAACACTAGTGATGTGCAAATGAATGGTGCATAAGAATACTATTCCGCTGATAACCTGAAATGAGGGAAAGGTATCGGAAATTATGTTGTTTGATAATTTCCTGAAAAATGCTTTCTAATGTCGAAAAAAATTCTTTATCAGAGGTTGAATCTCGCTAGTAGTTACAGGCAGAATCCACATAACATCTACAGATTTCTCATCAGCCTCCTTAGAATGAGAGGCGTTGTTATGTCCAGATCATGAATCCAACGAAAGCGATGAATTAGTTTCTGCAGCTGGTAGGAATATGTTTTGAATGAACTGCTGAAAATTATTGTTTCCCATTTTTCCAGATTTTGATATGTCGATTACAAGATTTTTCCAACTAAACACTTCATTTTTTTTTTATTTTTGGTCCTAATTTGCCTTGTAGTTCTTGAAGACAGATGCATAGCTACAGAAACAGTAAACCACTCAAACTTATCACTGGCATGATCATACATGAATGTGTCATTGCATTCATTGATTGGGCAACCGACTCGTCTTTTTTTCACCCTGAAATGATAAAGTGTGGTGTGCATGCAGTTCTTTTACAAAACCTGTCTGATCAGCTTTATAATCAGCAGTTGTGGGGATTAGAGCAACTTTCGTCTTTACATCAGCTATGAATTCCTCTATAGCATTGTCTGCCACTGACAGCTGCTCTATACATTTACATGATGTAAACTGGGTAATTTTGCTACTTCCGATTCTGTATGATTTCTTGAACCTGTGTAGCCAGGTTGACGAAGACTGGAAATTAGCAATGTTCATTTCAGATTCAATTCGGAGGGCCCAGTCTGGTAGATATCCATCAATAATGGTGCATAGCTTCTTATGAGTAGTTCTAAATCTTTCAAATGGTTTTTCATTCAGATGGTTTCGGGTGTCTGTTTGGCACATATTTCTTACTTTATGTAATTCATTCTTCCATTTGTACAGTTTACGCTCTGATTTTACAAAACAAAAATGCCTCTGCACACTGCGTAACTTAGTGTTTTTTTCCCTCCTTTGTTTAAGTCTGCACCTCGTGGTCTCATGGTCGCATTCTCACACGGTGTCCTGGGTTCGATTGCTGGCAGGGTCAGGGATTTTCACCTGCCTCGAGATGACTGGGTGTTTGTGTTGTCCTCGTCATTCCATCATCATTCCTGAAAGTGGTGAGATTGGCCTGAGCAAAGGTTGGGAATTTGTACAGGCACTGAAAACCGCACTGTTGAGCATCCCACAAACCAGACATCATCATCATCATCATCATCCTTTATTTAACCAATATTTCACTGTTTTTTCTTTATCGCTGAAAGTACAAAAAAAAGGCTTGGAATGTGTATTTTTCAGAACTGTTACTGGCACTACTGACATCGTCCAAACCACAACTCGTGGAATCGTCACAGTTATTTCTTATTTCTTCTAATGTATCCACAATTTCAAACAATGTCGATATCATTTGAATGAATGAATGACACATGTACGTCCTTAGAAGAAGTAGGTGATTTTGGCTGGAAACCACATTCTTCATACTTCATCATTGCTAAACTGAGAACGTTAATTGGATTCCACATTACTGTGAAACAGGAAGGGGAAAAAAAGCTACAATTGGCAGGCATGCCATATGAAAGCACAATAAATATTAATTCAACTTTATCTGTGTTGTCAGAACTTACCAATACTGCAGAAAGAAACTGATGATTTGTAATAGATGTTACTTGAGTGGCTGATTCGAGAGTGTAGTAAGTGTGTACTGTAGTGTCATAGAAGCTTATCAACAAACGATAACTTGAAACATTCTTTACAAATTACGATCAGGTTATGTCATGTTTCCTATTTACAAGCGTATCACCGACCTCTGTGTGTGTGTGTGTGTGTGTGTGTGTGTGTGTGTGTGTGTGTGTGTGTGTGTGTGTGTGTGTGTGTGTGTGTGTGCGCGCGCGCCTAATTGCACATGCGCAGTAGCTACAGCGCCAGTAGGAGTGTACATTTATACTGCTGTTTGGTGTGCTATGAATTTGGGAATTTTTTTTAATACTTGCAGTGCATCTTAGCAGCTAAAATTTTGGTAGTGCATTTCTTTCGTTGACTTCTTCCTGTGTAAAAAATTTCGGGGCAGGTTTTGACATATCTTATTGGACCATTCACTTGAGTCAACAATGCCTTGATTGGAGCATTCAACTCTTGGTACTCGGTCACCTTCAGAAAAGACTGTTTTCAGAAAAGACTGTTTACAATTACTTTGTAGAATTTCAGTTGGATCCCACTATCATCAGTAATGAATTTAGTGAATGTCTACCAAAATTGGTTAAAAAATATCGTTTCTTTGTGCAGTGTGATTGAAGAGGGCCCATGAGTGACTTATCTATATCTACATCTACACTCTGCAAACCTTCAGGAGGTGCATGACAGATGGTACATCCCATTTTACCAGTTATTAAGGTTTCTTTCGATTCCATTCATGCATAGAGTGAAGAAAGAATGATTGAATGCCTCTGTATGAACAGTACTTATTTAAATCTTCTCCTCATGATCTTTATAAGAGCTTTACATAGGAGGTTGTAGTATATTACTATACTCATCATTTGAAGCTGATTCTTGAAACTGTGTTAACAGACTTTCGTGGTATAGCTTACATCTATCATCAAGATTCTTCCAGTTCAGTTCCTTCAGTCCCTCTGTAACACACTCCCACGGATCAAACAAACCTTTGACCATGTGTGCTGCTCTTCTCTGTATGTGTTTTGTATCCCCTGTTAGCCTTATTTCCTACAGGTCCCACACACTTCAGTAATATTCTAGAACTGGTGCACAAATGATTTGTAAGCAATCCCCTCTGTAGACTGACTGCTCTTCTACAGTATTCTATCAATAAACCGAGGTCTACCAACTGCTTTACTGACAACTGAGGGTATGTGATTATTCCATTCCATATCCCTATAAAGTGCTACCCTCCAGGTATTTGTATGAGTTGGCCGATTTCAGCAGTGACTCATTGATATTATAGCCATAGGATACTATGTTTTTTTTTCTTTTTGTGAAGTGCACAATTTTACATTTCTGTACATTTTAAGCAATTTGCCACCACTTTGAAATCTTATAAAGATCTGACTGAATATTTATGCAGCTTGTTTCAGACACTACATCATCATCTATAAAGAGCCTCATTATACTATTAATATTGTCTGCAAGGTCATTAATGTACAACAAAACCAGTAAGGGTCCCAATACACTTCCCTGGAGTACAGATGAAGTTACTTCTCCTCTGATGATGACTATCAATCAAAGATAACATGGTGTGTCCTCCCTACCTAAAAAGTCTTCCATCCAGTCAAAAATTTCACTTAATACCCCATCTGGTTGAACTTTTGGCAATAAGTGTAAATGTGGTACTCAGTCAAATGCCTTTCGGAAACTAAGAAATACTGCCTTGATCCAAAGCTTTCAGTATGTCTTGTGAGAAGAGGGTGGGTTGGGTTTCAGAGGATCAACGTTTTCAGAGTTTGTGCTGTTCGGCATTGAGGAGGTCATTCTGTTCGATTTAGCTCATTGTGTTTGAGCTCAGAATATGTTTTAAGATTCTACAACAAATCAATGTCAAAGATATGGGGTGATAGTTTCGTGGATCACTTCTACTACCCTACTTTTGTAGACAGGTATGACCTGTGCCTTTTTTTTCCAAAAACTGGACATGGTCTTTTGTTCAATGGATCTATGATACACTATAATTAGAAGGTTTAACTCAGTTGCAAATTCAGTTTAGAATGTGACAGGGATTCCATCAGACCCTAGAGCTATGTTCAATTTGAATTATTTCAGCTGTTTTTCAACACCGATGACACTAATACTTATTTCATTCATCATTTCAGTGAAGATTAAATTGGGGCAATTCTCCTGGGTTTTCCTTTGTAAAAGGAACATTTGAATTTCTTTGGGTTCTGTGAAATATCGTATGACAGTATTCTCCTACAGTAGTCATTTAAGGCATCACACATTGTTCTTTTGACAACCAAACCTGTTTCATTCAGCATCTTTCTATCTATAGCCATGCTTTTTATTTTATATCTATTATCCAGTAATCTCTTTTTCTTAAGAAATATCTTTACTGTGACTGTATACCTTTAAGGTTTCCTCCCATCAAGAACTGTGCTATTGGGTAAATACACTGAAGAGCCATAGAAATTGGTACACCTGCCTAATATCGTATAGGGTCCCCGTGAGCATGCAGAAGTGCCACAACATGATGTGGCATGGACTTGACCGATGTCTGAAGTAGTGCTGGGGAGAATTGACACCATGAATCCTGCAGGGCAGGCCATAAACCTGGAAGAGTACGAGGAGAAGGAGATCTCTCTTGAACAGCACATTGGAAGACCTCCCAGATATGCTCAATAATGTTAATGTCTGGGGAGTTTGGTGGCCAGCAGAAGTGTTTAAACTTAGAAGAATGTTCCTGGAGCCACCACATAGCAATTCTGGACACGTGGGTTGTTGCACTCAGTGCCTTCTGGAATTTGCCCAAGTTCTTCAGAATGCGCAACAGTCATGAATGGATGCAGGTGATTAGATAGGATGCTTACATCTGTGTCACCTGTCAGTTGTATCTAGACATACCGGGGGTTCCATATTACTCCAGCAGCACATGCCCCACATCATTACAGAGCCTCCACCAGCTTGAAAAGTCCCCTGCTGACCTGCAGCGTCCGTGGATTAATGTTGTTGTCTCCATATAAATACACATCCATCCATTCAATATTATTTGAAACATCCCAACCAGGTAACATGTTTCCAGTCATTAGCGGTCAGTGTTGATGGGCCTATGTGAGGCGTAAAGCTTTGTATCATGCAGTCATCAGTGGTACATTAGTGGGCTTACGGCTCTGAAAGCCCATATTGATGATGTTTCGCTGAATGGTTCACGCGCTGACACTTCTTGCTGGCCCAGCATTGAAATCTGCAGCAACTTGCGGAAGGGTTGCACCTCTGTCGCATGGAATGATTCTCATCATTTCTCATTAGTCCTGTTCTTGCAGGATCTTTCTCTGGTCACAGTGATGTTGAAGATTTGATGTTTTACCAGATTTCAGATATTCACGGTACACTCGTGGAATGGTCGTACAGGAAAGTCCCCACTTCATCACTACCTCGGAGACGCTGTGTCCCATCGCTCGTGTGCTGACTATAACACCGTGTTCAGACTCACTTAAATCTTGATAACCTGCCCATTTTAGTAGCAGTAACTAAACTAACAACTGAGCCATACACTTATTGTCTTGTATAGGTGCTGCCGACTGCAGTGCCATATTCTGCCTGTTTACATGTCTCTGTATTTGAATATGCATGCCTATACCGGTTTCCTTGGCACTTCAGGGTGTCCATCCAGTGCATAGTCAACTATTCTTTTAAACTTGAGCCATAGTTCCTCTACATTCTCCTGCCCTGTGATGAAAGTTTAAAGTTCCTCATTGAGACTGAGTAGATGCCGTGTTTCTTGACTTCCGCAAGGCATTTGATACAGTTCCCCACAGTCATTTAATGAACAAAGTAAGAGCATATGGACTATCAGACCAACTGCGTGATTGGATTGCAGAGTTCCTAGATAACATAACGCAGCATGTCATTCTCAATGGAGAGAAGTCTTCTGAAGTAAGAGTGATTTCAGATGTACCACAGGGAGTGTCGTAGGACTGTTGCTATTCACAATATACATAAATGACCTTGTGGATAACATCGAAAGTTCACTGAGGCTTTTTGCAGATGATGCTGTAGTATATTGAGAGGTTGTAACAATGGAAAATTGTACTGAAATGCAGGAGGATCTGCAACAAATTGATGCATGTTGCAGGGAATGGCAATTGAATCTCAGTGTAGACAAGTGTAATGTGCTGCGAATACATAGGAAGAAAGATCCTTTATCATAGCTGGTCAGCAACTGGAAGCAGTTAATTCCATAAATTATCTGGGAGTAGGCATTAGTGATTTAAAATGGAATGGTCATATAAAGTTGATCGTCAGTAAAGCAGATGTCAGACTGAGATTCATTGGAAGAATCCTAAGGAACTGCAATCTGAAAACAAAGGAAGTAGGTTACAGTACACTTGTTCGCCCACTGCTTGAATATTGCTCACCAGTGTGGGATCCATACTTGATAGGGTTGATAGAAGAAATAGAGAAGATCCAACTGAGAGCAGTGCGCTTCATTTCAGGATCATTTAGTAATCGTGAAAGCGTTACAGAGATAATAGATAAACTCCAGTGGAAGACTCTGCAGGAGAGACGTTCAGTAGCTCGGTACGGGCTTTTATTGAAGTTTCGAGAACATACCTTCACTGAGGAGTCAAGCAGTATATTGCTCCCTCCTATGTGTATCTAGCGAAGAGACCATGAGGATAAAATCAGAGAGATTAGAGCCCACACAGAGGCATACCAACAGTCTTTCTTTCCACGAACAATACGAGACTGGAATAGAAGCGACAACTGGTAGAGGTACTCAAAGTACCCTCTGCCACAAACCGTCGGGTGGGTTGTGGAGTGTGGATGTAGATGTAGATGTAGAGATATGACACTACTGATTTCTTAACTAGTTTACTGAACATCTCTCTTTCTTTCTGCTTGGTTTAGTTTTCCTTTGTACTTTGGTAATCATTGTTTGCCACAACTGCATCATGGTCACTTACACCGATTTCGATGTGGACATCCTCGGAGAAGCCAGATCTATTTGTTGCCATTAGATCAAATATGTTTCCAACATGAGTGCAGTTTCTATCTGATCTTGGTAGGTTTTCGGAAAGGCATTTAGTAATTTTTTGCAGTATGTCTTACCACATCTGTCACTAACAAAACAGTAATTTTCCCAGTTAATTGTGGGATGATTAAACTCCTTACCAATTAGTACAGTATAACTGGGGAGCTTGTGTACAAGTGAACTGAGCTTTACTCTAAAGTCTTTAGTTACTTCAGGAGAGGAGTCTGGTGGATGATAGAAGGATCCAGTTATCATTTTATGCCCTCCCCTGATAGTGAGTTTTGCCCAAACAATCTCAAATGCAGCTTCAATTTCTATCTTGGTGGGTTCTCCACAGTTTGACTTAAGTTCAAAAACAGTCTAATGTCAATTGGTGTAAAAAGAAAAAAAAGAAAAGAAAAAAACTCAGCAAATTTGACTTAGGAAACTCAAAACTAGTATACAACATGGTAACAGGAGACAAAATGTGGATATAATCATATCAGCAGTAAACAGTAACTTCCAGTTGTTTGGTTGTTACATTATGAACCAAACCAGTAAAAACAGTTAGTTTGTGAAGCACATACAGAAAAATGATCTCTGGGTTCTTTGCTTACTCTGTATATGTCATGGCCATTACCTTACTGGATCAAATAAAAGTTAATGCAGAATAACAACAAAAACAATCAACTGTTGACAAAATTATTTAATTGAATAGATAAAAAATTATTTAATTGGATAGATAAAAAATCTACCCATCAATTGGTGGGTGAACACATATGTAAGATGGTTGTAATTGGCAAGGTTTTGGAGCCAGTGGCTCCTTCTTCTGGTAGAAAGGGTGAAGGGGAAGGAAGAAGGGTGGAGGAAAAGGATTGGAGAGGCCTGGGGAAAGGGGTAGATTTCGGAAAAATCACACTGGGGGTCAGGGGAGACTTACTGTACACGAAGAGAAGGAAAAACTGATTTTTGGGGACTGCATTGTACAGGATTTGAAAACCTGAGAACTTAAAGATGGAAGGCAGGGTAATATGCTAACAGAGATTATTGCTTAAACATCATGTGCGAGTTAATAAGAGTGAAAAGCTAAGTGCATTTTTGTACATAACAGAGGTGCAAGGGTAGGACGGTGTAAAACAGACTGGAAAGACAATGAAACATGTAGAAAACGAAAATATAGTGAAACAAGTAGTAGTTACAGTGAAGAAATGCTGAGACGGAAAAAATTAACGTAAATTAAGGCCAGGTGGGAGGCAAGATCCAAGGACATGCTGCAGTGCTAATTTTCACCTGTGAAGTTATGGGGAACCGATGTCTGGGTGAAGAATCCATATAGTGCATGTTGTGAAACAGGTACCTAGGTCATGAATGCCACGTTACAGAGCATGTACTGCAACAGGATGTTGCGAGTTGCCAGTATATACTCTCTGTCTATGCCCAGTCATTCTAATTGATAATTTTGTAGTAGTCAGGTCAATTTAGGTGGCCAAACAGTGTTTACATAATAGCTGGTCTATGACGTGTCATTTCGCAAGTGGCTCTCCCTTTGATAGAGCTGTTATAGGGGATGGTAGGAGGGTGCATAGGGCAAGTCTTGCAGCGGGGATGGTCATAGGGATAGGAGTGAAAAAAATAAAATGTTGTGTGACGAGGGCCTCCAGTCGGGTAGACCGTTCGCCTGGTGCAAGTCTTTCGATTTGACGCCACTTCGGCGACTTGCACGTCGATGGGGATGAATTGATGATGATTAGGACAACACAACTCCCAATCCCTGAGTGGAGAAAATCTCCGACCCAGCCGGAATCGAACCCGGGCCCTTTGGATTGACAGTCTGTGCGCTGACCACTCAGCTACCGGGGCGGACGGCATAGGAGTCATAGGGTAGGAAGATGGGTGCAGAAGGAGCATAGGGTCTGGCAAGAATATTGCAGAGATTAGGAGGGCGACTGAAAGCTATTTTAGGTGTGATGGGTAAAATTTCAGACAGACGGGATCTCGTTTTAGGGCATGATTTTAGGAAGCCACGGCCCTATCAGAGTTGCTGATTAACACATTCCACACCTGAATAATACTGAGTCATCAATGGTGTGCTCGGAATCTGTTTTGTGGATGGATCAGCAGTACCAGGATTTCATGTGATGGTCCAGGAAATCTGCTTTTTAATTAGGCTGGTAGGATATTTAAGTGCAGTGTAGGCTGAAGTGAGAATGGTGGTGTATTGCTGTAAAGAGTCTGCATCAAAACAAATACGATTGCTTCTGATGCCAAGGCTGTATGGGAGGGAATGTTTGAGATGGAAAGGATGACTACTGTCAAAAAGTAAGTACTGTTGTTTGTTGGTAGGTTTAATGTGGACGGAAGTGTGTAGCTGGCCTTGTGCGAGGATGAGATCCACATCAATGAAATTGGCAAGAGATTTGAAATAGGACCATGTGAAATTTAATTAGGAGGAGTTATACAGAGATTCCAAGAATTTTAGTAGGTCAGCCTTACTCTGAGTCCATGTTGTAAAGATGTCATTAGTGTATCTAAACCAAACCAGGGGCTGAAGACTTAGGCTCTCAGGAAAGCCCCTTCCAAGCGACCCATGAAAACTTTGGCATAGGAAGGAGCCATACTGGTTCCCGTGGCTAGACCCCTGATCTGTTTGTATGTCTGCCCCTCAAAGGTGAATTAGTTGCTGGTTAGTATAATGTTGATTAATGTGAATAGGAAGGATGTCATAGGTTTGGAATCAAGTGGGCACTGACTGAGGAAATGTTCAGTGACAGACAGAGCATGAATGTGGGGGATGTTGGTTTAGAGGGAGGTAGCATCAATGGTGACAAACAAGGTGTGTGGTGAGAGTGGGACAAGCATGGATTCCAGACAATCTAGGAAATGGTTGGTATCTTTGATGTAGGAGGGAAGTCTTTGTACTATGGGTTGCAGGTGTTGATCAACTAAGGAAGGTATATGTTTAGTGGGTGCTTTGAAGCCAGCAATTATAGGATGGCCAGGATGATTCAGTTTGTGGGTTTTAGGAAAACAATAAAAGGTGGGGGTGCGTGGTTTGAGTGGGATGAGAAGTTCTATGGACTGAGGTGTTAGCCCTTGTGAGGGGCCTGAGGTTTTAAGGTGGGGCTGCAAGTCACTTTAAATCACAGGGATGGGATCTTGGTGGCAGACACTGTTATGTAGAGGTGTCAAACAGCTGGTGTAGACCTTCACTAACATCCTCCTTTCGGTCAAGTACTACATTGGTAGATCCTTTGTCTGCTGGGAGGATAATGATGAGTCATCAGCTTTTAGGGAATTCAGAGCCTGGAGTTTTGCAGAGGACAGGTTGGGGTAATGTCATAGGGACTTGAGGAAGGCTTGTGAGGCAATGCTGGAGGAATTCTTGGAAGGCTTGTAAGGGATGATTTTGAGGTTGTGGTGGCAGATCAAGTTGGTATCGTGGTCTGAACTGTTCAAGGCAGTATTCACTGTCAGGTTTGCTGTTCGAAAGGGTTTGGGTTTGGGATTGGGTTGAAAAGTGATATTTCCAATGGATATTGTGTGTGAAGGAAAGGAAACCAGATTGAAGTTGGCTTGGTGGATGGTACCATTCAAGGAAACCTGAGGGCAGATAACTACAGGATTTTGTAGAGGGAGAGAAGTCTGGTAGAGTGGTAATTTGTTGATGAGGCATATAGGCCACAGATTTAGTTAGGTAATAGCAAGAGATTGCTGTATTTGAAACTGTAAAAGAGCCTGGCGTGGGGTAGGATTGCATCCAGAAACAGGGACTTTCAGTGTTAGGCCATTGGGAGTTTCTCCAAGGGACAAATAGGTTTCAAGAAACAGAATGTGGGACCTTCGTTTTGAAAATTATGTTCTCTAAAAGAACTGATGTAATATGTGATAGTGTTCACCATGGAAAGAGAGGATGGTTTGGAGCATTAGAAATGGTGGGAGTGGCAAAAAAAGAGAAGCAGAGGGTGGAAAAGATAGAAAACTGGCAGAAAAGAAAGGGAAAAAATTCAAAAAATCAGAAAAATTTGTATGAAAATCATGAGAACAGATAATGGTTAGCAAGAGGTAATGAGTGGGTGAGAATTTCTTACCAGAAAAGTGGCCCTTATGATATGAAAAAAATGGTTGGGAAAGAAAAATATCAAGTCATGAAACAAGACAAAACTTTATAAACTGAGCATACAGAAAGAGTGAACCACAAGAGGAAATGTAAACGACTTTGCATGGTAAATAAAGTAATGTAGAAGATGGCAGTGAAATTCAATCAGTGCGATATGACAAAAAACAAACACACAAAAATGTGAAAGAATTACGTATAAACACAGTAAGTGGAGGATGGGAAAGAAAATAGCTGTCAAATTTGCAAATAAATTGGTGAAAGACGATCAAGAGAAGCCCCTACAATGTAGTAAACAAATTGTTACTTGCAGATTCATAAATAACAATGGACTCATCTATTTGCATCAAAATAAGTACTAGAAATATTTAGGAATAAAGTGTTGATTAATCTGGGTGGTAAGATAAACAAACAAATGGACTACCACATAAGATGACAGTTTGAACAAGATAAGACGACAACAAAGACTGACAAGAGGGTTACATAAGAAGGAATGATGAGCACATGGGCTTTTATAACAATGGAAATAATCTATTTCTCACCTACTCTGGTCTTGAATGCATTAATCAGCTACTTCGACAAGGCCATGCCTTCCTAACATCATGCCGTAAAATAAGGTCAGTTCTGTCTGAGATGAGATTTTACCCAACACACATAGATTAGCCAGCCATGGTGGCCGTGCGGTTCTAGGCACTTCAGTCTGGAACCGCGTGACTGCTGCGGTCGCAGGTTCGAATCCTGCCTCGGGCATGGATGTGTGTGATGTGTGTAGGTTAGTTAGGTTTAAGTAGTTTTAAGTTCTAGGGGACTGATGACCTAATATGTTAAGTCCCATAGTGCTCAGAGCCATTTGAACCAATTTTTTGAACACATAGAGTAGCTATTTGTCATCTTCCTAGTATCCTAGCCAGGCCCCATGCTGCTCCTACACTCATCTCCCTACCTTATGGCTCCTACCCTTGTGATTGACCGTGCTGCAAGACTTGTCCTATGCACCCTCCTACCACCATCTATACCAGCTCTTTAACTGGCAAAACATATACTATCAAAAGGAGAGCCACATGTGAATGACCGTCATATACCAGCTGTTATGTAAACACTGTTTGGTCTTTTATATCGGCATGGCTACCACCATTTTATCAATCAGGATGAATGGGCATAGGCAGAGGGCATATTCCAGCAACACACATTATCCTGTTGCAGAGCACACTCTACAACATGACAGTTATGGCGTCAGCACCTATTTCACCACATGCACTATCTGGATTCTTCCCCCATACACCAGTTTCTCAAAACTTCGTAGGTGGGAGCTAGCGCTACACATTTCCTTGGTTCTCGCCACCCACCTGGCCTTAATTTACGTTAATTTCTTCAGACTCAGCATTTCTTCACTGTAACTACTCTGTGCTTCACTCCATTGTAGTTTTCTACATCTTTCATTGCCTTCCCAGGCTATTTTTCACAGCCCCCCTCCCACGTCTGTATGTGCAATGCACCTGCTTTTCACTCATATTAACTCGCACATGATGTTTAAACAGTAATCTCTGTCAGTGTATTACCACGTCTTCCATCTTTTAGCTCTCGGGTTTTCAAATCTTGTCTGATGCAGTCCCCAGCAGTCAGTCTTTCCTTCTCATCATGTACGGTAAGTCTCCCTTGACCCCCAGTTCTCCAGTTCTGGGTGATTTTCCCAAAATCTAACCTGTGTCCTAGACCTCTCCAATTCTTTCCTTCACCCTTCTTCCTTCCCTTTCATCCCTCCTACCTGAAGAAAGAGCCTCTGGCTCCGAAAGCTTGTCAGTTAAAACTGTCTTTTGTGTGTTCTGCCACTGCTTGGTTGGTAGATTTTTTATCTATTCAATTAAATTATTTTGTCAGTAACTGATTGTTTTCATTGTTATAGTAGTCCAAGCTGGCCATTATTTCTGTCTCAGAATGCCAACATTGGAGCAGAAAATCTGTTTTTAGAATTGATTGGAACACTTGAAAAACTTTATTAATTTTAAAAGTGAAAATTTTGAGAAATGGTAAAATGATTTGTACAGAAAAGATGTTTCCCATTCATTGTTTCAATAAAAACTCATAAGGAACCCCTCATTTCAAAAGCTCTTTGGAATATTAATGACTGTTTGTTCTTTGTTGGTTTCCAGCCATTTTTCATACTTTGTGTCACTTCTGATTAAATATTTAATGACTTCTTCATCAGCTGCATTCATACCCTTTGTTTCTTGTTCCTCAACTTCTAAACTTTTTTTTTTTTTTTTTTTTTTTTTTTTTTTTTTTTTTTTTTTTTGTGTAAAATTCCAAAAGCTTATGATTCACCCCAGTTCTTAGTTTTCTGTGTCTGTCAGTCTTGCTAAAATAACTCATATCTCAACAGGTGCCTGTCACAAAGATTATTAGAGTTTTTTTATCGTAAATGTATCTCTAAATAATAATAAAAAAAATTGTAACAAACTTTCTACTTCCTAACAGAAATAGTGGTCTTCATTTGTAATAGAATAAATTTGTTTACATCACCCTTAATATTGTGCCATGTGGTATTTAACTGAATGTAATTGTGAGTAACTTTAATTCACATCCACATACATACTCCGAAAACCACTTTGAACTGCATGCCACAAGGTACTTAGAATGGCATTACGTGTTAACAGTTTCGTCCCAGTCTAGTCACCTTTGGAATGCGATAGGATGACTGCTTAAATGCCCCTTCGTGCATGTTGTAATTTGTTGAATGCTGTCGTTATAATCCCTACTGGAGTAATACATAGGATGCTGAAGAATATCTCTAGAATCCTCACTCTACTAGTTTTTGGGAGCTGAGATTCTTGCCATGCAACAGAGTACCAAAAATGCAATAGCACTGAAAATGCATTTTTTCTGCCATTTTCCATTTTCAGTTTTCAATTTTAAATAAAAAGAATATTGTTATGAATACTAAATTTTGAATATTTTTCCAAGTAAAATGTTTGTACATTAACTATCAACACTAATATTATCAGCAGAGTCTTTGCTATACACTGAACTATAAAGTTTTGAAATTACAGCTCGGATAAGAATTTAGAGATTCTGAATTTACACATATACATGAAAAGTATTTATTTTAGAGGTGGGATTGTATCAGATTAAAGCAGCTGGAGATATTCCACCTTGCCTAATTTCGTCAGCACTGAAGCTTCAGTTTTTACGGAGGTTGTTGAATTTGTTTGTCCTCCATCCATGTTGACTACACTTGTTCACTGTAACTAATTTTTAAATCATTTGTAGTTGGTAATGTTACACAGGATGCAATGTTCTAGAATTTAAAAACTCAAAATTAGGCACATTTTCTATTCCTTTAGGTCTGGTTATTTGGCATAATACGGAAGTACAAATGATTTTTAATGATCCATTGGAAAAATTCAATGAGATGGACAAAAATTAGTAGTAGCAGCATCACCTGTGTAAAACACACTTTGTCTTACTTTGTGTGGTGGGTCACCAACTATATTTTCTTCTTGTTTTATTTTGTTTTAGGTAGAGCAGATAGTCATGCCTTACTTGACAATACTATCTGAATTCCGTGACAGTGTAAGGTCATTAGCACGACAGTTAAAAGCATCATCAATTTTGTCAGAATGTGATAGGCTGAGAGATGAAATTTTACCGGACGTTGGAGTGCGCATTGAAGATTTAGAAGGTAAGTGTGTTACCATGCTAAGTTCCCTTAAGAAACATTTTATTTTCCAGTATGTATTTCCTGCCCACATGTTTTCCATAGTTCCAGTATTTAATATTACGGCAGTCAACTAGAGAAGACAGATGACTCCATCACTCTGTTCGTAGTACTCATTGAATAAAAAGTAAGTGGAAGTCAGCACATGTCGAAACAAATTTGTTAACACGACACCAAACTGAACCTCAATTAGCTGCAACGAATCATAGAGAGGAACGGGAGTGAAAAGAGAAACCACATCAAAACTGACTAAAATATCAGTGTCATTCAAACGCAATCCTTGCAATCGACATAGGAAATCTGCAGAGTTCTTAATGTGGTGTTCACACCTACCTACTAGTGGGCTCAACAAACTAGCAAGATGTTTAGCTACACAATATGTCGGAGCACCAATATTAGAAACAATAGGCTTCAATGGGACAGCCTCTTTATGGACCTTGGGGAGGCCATATAATCTAGGTGGTACAGCACAGTAAGAATTAAGATTCTTGATAGTCTCCTGTGACAAAGAACTTTTCTTCAGGAGGTTATTAGTCTTTCTCTCAACACTCTTAGTAGGATCAGGACTGATTTTGCGATACGCCGAATCAGAAAGTAGACGGATCTTTTGAATGTAATCATGCTTGTTCAACAGTTTTGTTGATTCCTGTAGTAGTTGGTGTTAGAGCTGCACCCTCTAACTAAAGGCTCACCTTCAGAGGATGTCATGTTTCCAAGTAGAGAAGGAATTAGCATATTTCATCAAAATATTAGAGGTATTAGAGATATAGTTTGTGAACTGCTTATAGATATTGAATCAAAAATTATTGGTATATTGGAGCACCACTTAAATAATTTGACAGTTCAGAGGCTTCCTTTACCAGGATACAGATTAGCTGGCAGCTTGTCAAGGAGTTCCTTGTGGGGGAGTGGCCACGTACGTAGAGAGAGAGAGAGAGAGAGAGAGAGAGAGAGAGGGGGGGGGGGTTTATTTCATTTCAGTCTATCGGCATATCACGGCACTGCACTATCAGATATTTGAATGTTGTGCATGGGCAGTTGAATTTAGTGAAACTAAACTTCTAATTGTTGTTCTCTATAGGTCACGTAACTCTGACTTCAGAGCATTTCTGCTCAGGCTAGAGGGGGTTCTTTATGCACTTTGTAGGAAATACCAGAAATTAGTTGTGTGGTGACTTCAATATTCATTTTGTATATGATGGTGCAAGAAAAAGGAAGTTGGTAGATCTCCTAAATTCATACGATCTGATGCAGACACTGTTTTTTTCCACCTAGAGTGCAGGGGAACAGTAGCACAGCCATAGACAATATTTTTATTCATTCTTCATTACTAGATGGGCATTGTGTTAGTGAAAGGGTGGATGGCCTTTCAGACTGGGGTGCACAAATTTTAACACTAAAAAGCTTTTGTATTCAAACAAATTTCACATATAATTACAAACTATATAGGAAAGTTAATCCAACAGCAATTGAGGGTTTTTTAAGCCTCGTCAATGAACAAGAGTAGCATTTGTTTATAGTGCCGGTAACATAGATGACAAATATAATGCTTTCCTTGACACATTTCTTATACTCTTTGAGAGTTTCTTTCCTTTAGAACATTTTCAACGGGGTGACTGACTTGAGAGATAAGAATATCATGTAGAACAAAGTGGGAGTTCTAACATTTTAATGTAAGTTTTCACAATCAAGCTAAGGTACTCCATTACAAAAAATAATGTAAGGTGCTTAAAAATGTTATTAGGAAGGCAAAGAGTATGTGGTATGCAAATAGAATAGCTAATTCACAGGATAAAATTAAAACCATGTGGCCAGTTGTGAAAGAAGCGTCTCGTCAGCAGCACAAGATCAATGATATAAAGTCAGTTCATATTAAAAATATTTCTGTTACTGATAAATCAGATTTATATATACAGTATTTAACAATCATTTTCTGAGCATTGCTGGTGAATTAAATAAAAATTTAGTTTCTACAGTGAATCATATAACACTCTTAGCAAATGCCTTTCTGAGATTGATGTCTGAAATACCCCTCCATGATACTGACAAGGACAAGTTTGAGCCGATAATTTAAATCACTGAAGACTAAGGACTCTCATGGAACTGATGGAGTGCCTAGCAGAATATTAAAGTACTGTGCTGCATATGTTAGCCCTGCATTTAGCCATATTTGTAATTTTTCCTTTAGGAATGGTCAGTTTCCTGAACAATTAAAGTACTCAGTAGTAAAGCCACCTTATAAAAAGGGAGAAAGGGATAATGTAACAATTTTAGACCTATCTCTATGCCATCAGTCTTTGCTAAAGTTATTGAAAAGGCTGTGTATGCAAGGATAATTGATCATTTTGTATCACATGATTGCTGTCAATTGTACAGTTCGACTTTAGAAGTTATTTAACTACTGAAAATGTTATATTCTCTTTTCTCTGTGAGGTACTGGATGGTTAAACAAAAGGTTTCGAACAATAGGCATATTTTTTTTTTTTTTATTTAACTAAGGCGTTTGATTGTGCTGATCACAAAATATTGCTCCAGGAGTTGAATCATTACGGAATACGGGAAGTAGCCCACAATTGGTTCACCTCTTTAGCAACAGACAGCAAAAGGTCATTATTCACAGTGTTGAGAATGGCTGTGATGTGGGGTCTGAGTGGAGTATGCTCAAATTGGGGGGGGGGGGGGGGGGGGGGGAGGGTGCCCTAGGGATTAGTGTTGGGTCCACTCCTGTTCCTTATTTATATGAATGATATGCCCTTGTGACAAAGCAAGCTAGGATATTTTTTTCTTCCCTCTTGTTTTGCCATCAGTGTACTTAAATTCGTTTTTTTACTTTTAACTAATTACCATTAATATACATGAGAATAAACTACATTTCCATAAAAGAGAAAGGTTGGACCTCAGTTTTAAAGAATATAACATCAGATATAATTATGTGCTTAGTTTTAGGTATGTAATTGATTTTCTAATTTGTTTTGAATATTCCTAGTTAGTATATTTTGTTATAGAGTGAAATCAGTAATTGTTTTGGAATGTACATTCTGTCGTTGACATTTAAAAAAATTTAAATTCTGTACTAATTATGAACACTTGGAAGATGAAATGCTAGTAATCTTAAAAGTATCTATTTGGCTCTATTCGAAAACATGTTAGCAAAACCAGCCATCCATTAATTCCTAAGTAATTAACAGTTTTGTCAAAAGTATCATTTGCTTGTTTTAAACAAATAATTCGGTTTAACTCCTGAAGTAGAAGACACTGTTAAACAGATTTTTTCGATGTATTTAGCAAATTTAATGTGTTAAGTTTTAATTGTAATTTCTGTAAATTTAACTTCGAACAATGTTAATTTTCAGCACTTATTATTGTGATGATATTAAGGGCCCAAATTTTGGTCACGAGACAATCAGTCCCTGGCAGAATTTCAGACGAGAGACCTTTGTTAATTAGAACAATAATGCTTCAACTTAAACATGGAATAAGTGTTAAGCAATTAGGTTGTGTATAAAAACAATGAGAGTGTCTGTTCCATACATACCTGATTATTCTTCAAGAACTGTGAACTTTGTGGTTAGGTGTTACTGCTCGTAGATGTTAAACAGGGAACTATTGTAGCAGTATGTGGAGGTTTGCTTGCAAACTATTAATGAGGCTTATTGAAAGTTAAACAATAGTGCACTGGCCATATAACTGTGTATTATTAGGAGGTTGGGAACAATGAAATTAAAGTACTGCGAAACGCAACTGTGCACCTGTCGGCTACATTATTTACAGTAGTCAGTGTTAGAATCCACAACCCATTTTTCAGCTCTTGCAGCAACGCGGTATGTCGGCACCGAGGACAGTCAGGAAACGAAGAGATAAACAAATCAGAAGACAACTGCTGCACCCTCTAGTATTACTGGTAACTCTGAAATATTTCTGTTTGCTGATGACACTAGCTTGGTAGTAAAGGGTATTGTATGCAGCACTGGCTTGGTTTCAAATAGTGCAGTTCATGACAAAGCTTATGGCTTGTAAAAAAAATATTAAAAAAAACTTTAAATCACAATAGGACTCAGTTTTTACAGTTTCTAACAAAACCTGACTTTTAATTTCACAGAATGGGCATATGATTAGTAAAACTGAACAGTTCAAATTTCTAGGTGTTCAGGTAGATAGTAAACTGTCGTGGAAAGCCCATGTTCAGAATCTTGTTCAAAGGCTTAATGCTACCATTTTTATTGTTCGAACAGTGTCTGAAGTAAGTGATCATTTGACATGAAAATTAGTCTACTTTGCTTATATTCATTTGCCTATGTCGTATGTTATTATATTTTGGGGTAACTCTTTCCATTCTAAAAGGATAATTTTGCCTCATAAACGGGCGATTTGGGCAATAGGTGATGTAAGTTCGTGAACCTCATGTTGACACCTGTTAAAGAGTCTTTGTGTGCGTGCGTGCGTGCGTGTGTGTGTGTGTGTGTGTGTCATTTCTTGTTAACAATATTAGCCTATTCCCAAGAATAAGCAGCTTTCACTTAGTTAATACTTGGCAGAAATCAAACCTGCATTTGGATCAGACTTCATTAACTCTTGTGTGTAGTACACTGCTGACCTTGGAGATTTGCTTCTCAATTTGCTCCAGCAGAACTTTACATGTAAATAAAATTTAAAAAAAGTGCACTTTTTGGGTTCTTGGTGCATTAGTTATGGTGACACAGTGGATGCTGATTGTTAGCAAAGAGTGAACATTAATTTTGTCATTGAGCTTGAGAAAACCCCTTTCAAACGTGGAAAAAGATTAAGCAAGCATGTACAAGCAAGGCACTTTCAAAAAGTTGTGTTCTAGGGTGGCACAAAAGGTGTCTTTGCGGTAGAGATTTAGTGCAAGCTGATGCCAGAGCCGGTCACACATCTACAGCACATACCGATGCAAACATGGAGCATATAAAGCAATTATTGCAAAAAGACCTTCATGTAACTGTGCTTGCATTATCAGAACAACTTAATTTGAATTGTTATGTGTGTCATAAGATTTCACGCGAAGATTTAGGAAAATGGAAACTTATTGCAAAATTTGTTGTTCGCACGCTAACAGATGAGCAGAAAGAGGAAATACGAAGAACTTCTGCTGAACTACTGGGTTGAGCCAGATATGGTCTCACATTTCTGTGAAAGATTATTGATGGTAATGAAAGTTAGTGCTATGAATATGACCCTCACATGAAGTGTCAAAGTTCTGGTTCACTAGCCTCAAAAAAAGTCAGTGACAACCTTCGAGAACAAAGTCAATGTTGATCACATTCCTTGGTAGTAAAGGATTAGTTCACTATGAATCTGTTCCTCCAGGTCAAACAGTGAACCAAACTCTTTACACTAAAGTCTCGAAACATTTACGACAAGCAATTCCTGATTTGTGGCATTCTCAGGACTGGTTCTCACTGCATGACTATGCAAGATCCCATACTGCTTTATCTGTTACCAAGTACCTGGCCAGATGTTCTATTTTGTCATCCCACATCTGCCATATTCGCCCTACCTCTCGCCTTGTGATTTTTTCTTGTTTTCATGCATGAAAGAGTGACTGAAGGGAAAGCTTCATCAAGGTATCACATACATTCAACAGGATGTGACAAATGAGCTTACAAGCATTACAGTTGAAAATTTCCCTGCTTGCTTCCAAGACCTCCAGAAACATTGGCAGCTGTGTATAGATAGCCAAGGGGACTACTTTGAAGGGAACTTGGTTCATTACTCTCTCTCTCTCTCTCTCTCTCTCTCTCTCTCTCTCTCTCTCTCTCTCTCTCTCTCCCCTTCCCCCTCCCTCCCCCCCCCCCCCCCCTGCACTACAACTTTTCTGACAAAGGGAGTAAGACATCTGCCACCTTTTTCTGTGTGTGATATTCACCATGATTAGAAAGGAATACAAGTCTTACTTTGTGGAAACAGTTAACAATAGTTAAATAATATAATTAATATACTACAATTCTTACACATAAGAGTAAGAGAAACTGGATGTACTTTTCATTGTAATAAAGATGTGAAAAATTTCACAATGGGGTTTCTGTCTGTTTAAGGAAGAGCATCTGCTATCAAGCTGGTTGATAGGGAGACACTATTGGCAGAACGTGAGGCCCGACGAAAGCAGGAGGCAGAGAAGGCTGCAGAAAAGGAGCGAAAAAAGGCTGAAATGGCAGCTGCTCAGGCAGCAAAAGACGCTCAGCGCAAAATCCCTCCCTGGGATATGTTCAAGCATGAAACTGATAAATATTCTCAATTTGATGAAAAGGTAAAATTTCATAATGCTTTTGTTACTGTTGTCTGATTTCTATTTCATTGTTTGATACAAAAATGGCTTCAATTTTCCATGCCTGTATGAGGGGTATCTGCTATGGATGTTTACTTAGGCTCAGATAGGTCTTCTGCTGCAATTCTTTCTAGACTTCTACTGTTTAAATTTACATTACTTGCTGAAGCGTAAATTTGAAGCACTTCCAGTGAAATGCTTTTAAACATATTGATCTTTGTCAGGCTATTACAGCTGGTGTATGTTTTGAAAATGTGTAGTTATGAACCTTGCTGTTATTTTCAGGGCGTTCCTACCCATGATAAAGAAGGGAAAGAGCTAAGCAAAGGTCAGATCAAAAAACTACAGAAGCTTCAACAGGCTCAGGAGAAAAAATACAATGATTATTTATCCTCACTCAAAGAAAATAGTCTTCCAAATGGACTCTGACATTGAAGAAGTAGAAGAAACAGAGATTTGTATTTCTGTTCTGTCATGTGAACTGATATTTATTTAGTGTATGTTCTTCTGGAGTACCTAATTTATTTTTCATGTTTTTAATTTAACTGTGTAAATGTTGTTTGTAATGAAAGACTACAAGAGATATTGTTATTTGTCTGTTGCTGACTGAGAGGCAAAAGGAAAAGGTCAAACAACTTGCTTGACTGTGTATGTAAAGTCTAATGTGCACATAGGAAGATAGGAATATCTGTCAGGGATGTAAATGTGTCAGTACTGAAATATTAGGAGAAGGAAAGCTAGGATCTGTTCCTCAATAGTACTACCACTCATACTTAACTTTTTTAATTAAAAAAAAACTTAAAAATTAAATATGGATCAATGTTGTGATACTGACAGTTTGACTGTGATTAGTGAGTGTTGTCAAAAAGTTGATGGTGTTTTGTTTGACAAGCTTGAAAATGCTAAATACATGCAGTGTATATGGAAACCAAATTAACAGCAAACCTCTTAATTACTTGCATTGTATTTAATTATATCATTTTTATGTTTAATCACTGCCATAATTTCATTTTTAGACTTTTCTGTTCCCCTTTTCTTATTGTCTCATGTTCTGAACACATAAAGGAAAAAAGTCAGTTTCATTTGTCAGTATTTAAAACCATCTAGTTTTATTAAAAGTGTATGATATTCCCTATAACCCCAGTTTATTGTCATAGATGCAAGTATCATATTTTATGGCACAAAGCCATTGAAAGGTTTTGTTTAACCATGAAACATTATTGATCTCTTTATGCTGTATAGCTCCTGTGGGGCTTGTACTAATGAGTATATTTTTGTCTTACTGAAGGCAACCAAGATTAATAACATGTTTATTTGTAAATAGTTGTATTTTTAAATATTTTGTGATTGTGTCAACTGCCCTGTGGTTGTATGTAAGCCACCCACAGTTCATGAATTTTTGTGGTGATGGTTGCAGTTATCTTTGGGTTATGTTGAATGACTTTAATCTGACATTTTTAACTTGACTGATTACACTGAGAGATTACCATATGTGTGTGCCTTTTGAATACATGTAATTACTGAAATAAATTAACTATGTGCATTGGATCATTTCACTTGTACATTAAAACTAAAACTATAGTTTTAACTTTGTCTTTTTCATTTAAAGTGACTAGTCATTCCTTTCAGCTTGACTTGTTCCAGCATTACAATAAATGCATTGTTTTGCATTTGCATATAATTCTCTTACTTTGTATCTCTGGAGAGCTGACATTTAATGATGTACTTCAGTTTGTTCAGAGTACATAATGAATTTCACCACGTTAGTAATTTGTTTTTGATAACTAGAATAAAAAACACTATGATCAATAAAAGGTCATGAGTGCCATATGAGCTGTGTTCTGTGTGAATGATTAATTTCTGCTGATTGTAATAAGAGGAAAACTGTGGAATGTAAATAAGTTTTGGCCTCCAGATAACCATACTTCCTTATAAACCACTGCTGATAAAAAAATTAGATTTACATCATTGTTAACGTCATTTAATTCAAAAGAAATGCATCAATGCAGGCAATCTGCAGAACATGCATGTTTATCAGGCACCAGTTGTTGTTGTTGTTGTGGTCTTCAGTCCTGAGACTGGTTTGATGCAGCTCTCCATGCTTAATCTATCCTGTGCAAGCTCCTTCATCTCCCGCTACCTACTACAACCTACATCCTTCTGAATCTGCTTAGTGTATTCATCTCTTGGTCTCCCTCTAAGATTTTTACCCTCCACACTGCCCTCCAATGCTAAGTTTGTGATCCCTTGATGTCTCAGGACATGTCTTACCAACCGATCCCTTCTTCTAGTCAAGTTGGGCCACAAACTTCTCTTCTCCCCAATCCTATTCATGCACCAGTAGAAATTGAAAAAGATGTGGAATAGAAATTTATATTGTGCTACTCAATTCTATCTTCGGCTAAGAGTTTTAAGCATACAACACATTTTGAGCACTAAAGTATAAAATTTAAAATCGGGCTGATGCATGATGTTTGTTTCGAAAGAGGACTATAGGACTGATCCTTTCCATTTTCTTAATAGCATGGGAATAATTTCCTAAAGCAGTACGAAGCAGTTGTGAAAAAAATCTGTAAAAAAATGGTCTTTAAAAAAAGATGATTTCAAAGTGCTGTCAAGTATAAAACGTTTGAAATTCATTTAAAAAATCATTGGTAGATCAGTGCGCATTGTAATAATAAAATCACTGATTTTAATCTTGGTAGTAGCATATTTTTTTAATTGTATGTGTATTAATAAACATAAATATTAGTTTATAACTAAACAGCCAACCCGGTTCATAGCTCATGATGCTGTCTAGTTACAATTGTTTATCTAATGGCTTCCAGGAGCAAAAAAATTTTATTTTCAGTATTTCATATAATTACTGACAAAAGTTAAAGTGGTGTACCAGTCTACTCCCAAAGAGGTATAATCTTGTGTTAAAAGTTCAAACCAGTAAGACAAGTATATTAGAAACTTTGTATACATCTTGAGGCAGCAGAAGTCATGGCACGCAAATTACCCAGACCATATTCATCCAGTATTCAAGAATGAGAATGCTTAGTGGCTTCAAACACTTTTACGTAATTTCAGGCCTTTCACAAAACTTTTTCTCACTGGCACTCCCGCAAAATGATGAAATGGAAAAAGGCACAACAAAAAGACTGTTTGAAAGTTAGTTTTTGGTCAACAAGGCCTTTGTCAAAAATAGACATCATACACACGCGTGCAAATGCACCTCACACAGATGACTGCCTCTGGCAGCTGCTGGAGCTGCACTGAGTCTGGCTGTTGGCCAAAAGCTAACTCTCAGACAGTCTTTTTGTTATGCCTTTCTGTGACTCAGCATCTCTGCTATATGGTGATCAGCAACTATCCTTTTTATTATATTGTTACATTCCATCCTGGATTTCCCATTGTTTGAAACAAAAAGTTTATCGCTTACTATATTTTTGTTGCTCATGCAGTAAAACATTTTCAATAGGCATGGCGTTTTAATTTATTACTTCTTTACAACCAATACCATCACAACATATTTTGCAAGCTGTACCCACATATACCATTGATTGTGCTTGGAAATTGATATTGTACAATGCACAGTTGAGGAAACATGACACCATAAACATTGATACGCGAAAAACTAGCTTTTGCTTAAAATTAACTGCAAATTTCCTGGCCTATACTCAGGCAGAGTTTGATGATGAGAGCACATAATGACTTCCAACAAACTTTAAACATAATTTGAAACATTTTGTTGCTTTTTTCCTCACTTACATGTGTTACATTAAATATTTAACACATTAACTAATCTGTAAAGTAATTAGACCTTTGAAGCTGTTTTATACACAGTATTTTGACTCAAAAGATTTGCATGGATTTACTGGTTAACAAATACTGACTCATAATTTTGTTAATAAAAATAGCTCATTGTATATAAATAGATTAAAATTTGGTACAGACATACAAAATGCCTTACTTTATTGAAAAAATATGAAAATTGGTACATCAAGAACACTATTCAAACTTTAGAAGGAAAAAAAAAGTATTTGAGGTTTCACATTTTTTGAACCAACTTTTAATGTACGTGAATACTGTCGTTTTCATATAAATATTACTTAAAAAATAAAGATATTAGTTTTTCTTAGAAACTATGAGTTTATGTTTAGTTAATATTTCCATTTTTGAGAAATATGGAATTCAAAGAAAGTAAAGAAAAAGCTTGCTATTGCTGGATTTGAACTAGTGACTATACGATTACTGATTATGCCTTGAGCTGCTAGTGTTTTCATTAATAAACTACAAATGTTTTATACTTATCAGCGTTCGAAAATCTTCTGATCTTCAAAAACCATTTTTTCGAGAATTATGTCGTACTGCTGTAGGAAACTGAAGTCTGTATGCTGACCTTCAAGTGTTATAAGTACTTAGAAAATTGAAGAGGACTATTCACTAAGGGCCCTTTGCCAGATTTGAAAATGAGTAGCCGAAATTATAGTGTAAATGACAAAATACATTTTCAGATTGTAATTTTTAAATAAAGAATACGGTTTTAAATTTTCTGATTTAGAATGCAGAATAGTCTCACGTAGGAGATTCATTTAATTTGTATTGGTGTAAAGGTATATTCATAACTTTCCAAGAAAACTTTGACACACCTGTATCGTTTAATAAAAGAACAAAAACATTTGCAGTAGGGACACTTGTTATTCAGTAATCACAAAAATTAATTCTTCACTTAGGAGGTAATTGATTACACTCCTCACTGTGTAAAATTTATGAAACCACCACTGAGACTTTGTCAGAAAAAAAGCAACCCTGCGACCAACCAGCAATTCAACTTCTGTTCTACAAGTGTAAGACCAGGTTAGGTCCAAAGCCACAAACCATTACTATGGGATAAATTAAAAAGCCACACAAACAAATGTAGTCTACAGACCTAGTTTGCTGTTGAATTATGTTTCTGTGCAGCATGTACCAAAGCAACAAAAGCTTAGTTTTCATTTATATGAATGCCAATTTTTGATTTAACCCTATTGAGCTTTAAACTGAAATTGTGTTAAAATTTCATCAACGCTTAAAATAAACTTTTTCCAACAAATTTCAGGAAAAGGTTTAACACATTGGCAATGGTGAAATGATGATCTTAGTTGCACTCAGTTTCCACTTACGTCTGATACACCAGCATTGATGTGACTGTAAAGTAAGGCAGACTAAACTTCACAGATAATTAACTATTTCCTTTTTTGCTATGTATCTCCTCAGTTAGCAAGTGATGAAGTCTGTGATTCTTTTCAGAGTCTTTGTCATCTCCTTCCATTTTCTGCTCTCTACTGGACAATTCTTATCCAGCCAGAGGAGTTTACCATTCTGTTGTTTTTATTTAATATTTCCATCATAGAATATGTGCCAGAGTTCTATGAGTAAGCCATGTTGATAACTACCCAGCTCACTTCATGACATAGTAAATCTTCCTATAGTTTAGTTTTCCCTTCCCTTCCAAATAATTGATGCAGTTGCTCTGTAATCTTTCTATACCTTGTTCTCATGAATTGATGTAATAATGCTATTCAATGAGCTTGCTTTCAGAACAAGTTTACTGCGCAATGTGATTTACATTGTGTTATTTGCTGGTACAAACATACTCCATATAACCCACAAATTTCAAGTTTTTTATGTGCAACAAATTGTTGTAATCAGTTAAACTACAGTAATCATTGACTTGTCTAACCCATTTTAAGCATATATAATAATTCAAACCTTCAGTGGACAAGGTTTTAGTTACGGGTCTGTCATTATATGGAGGTCAAATATGGCACTTCAATGACTAGCTCCATGTTTGTTAACCAAGTGTGTTGAGTCTGCTGTTGTATTCTCCAGCGTGCTATGCTAGTGTCAGCAGCTGCTTTGAACAATCTGATGACAAGCACAGTATAAGAATAAAATAAATTTTGACCAAAGTTTCTGGAGGTGTTCAGCCACATGCTAGTGTCAGACTGGCACAATATCACAATGACACACACCATCACATCATAATAATCGTCGTCATCAGGTGCTCATAATGTTACAGGAGCTCTTCTTTGCTTCATACATGTCATCACCACCTCTCCTGGTCTTCCTGCAATTATGTGTGACTATATTCAACCTAGTGTTCACTCCTCACAGCTTCCCTTGATTCACAGGCATTCTGTACATCGTCCACCCCCACAGACATTGTTTGGTATCAGTGTGCTTCATAATAGGCCCATCCCTCAAGCCTGCAGTTTGTGATCTGCAGCACATCCATGCCCACTCCCAATAGAAACATCAGCAGAGGTTCTGGCTACCAACTTAACAATGCTTTGGACTCCATGCTCGAGTCATTGCCTACACACAAACACAGTGATGTTTGTTGTTCTGGCAATGCAATAAGCACTTCAACACCACCTCAAGTGGCAGGTGTGGCAATATACAGAGAACCAATTGCAGCAATACAACCTGGAGAACAGGAGGGCGAGAAAGAGCTATAACAGAGCACATAAACATAAAGTTACATCTGTTAGGATGGATCTTGAAAGGATTTCCAGTGAATTAAGAGCCACGATTTGGTCTGGATGACAGACAAAACATCACCAACAGGAGCACAAGAAGTCCAAAGGGGGGAATAGAAGGCTGGCATAAAGGGAAGAGGAATTCCCGAAAATTATGTCAAACTAGTGTTGCAGGCCCTCTGCTGTTCCTTATTTTTATGAACAATTTAGGAGACAGTCTGAGTAGCTGTCTTAAGTCATTCACAGATAATGCTGTCGTAGTAAAGTAATCAGAAGATAAAAACCATTTGCAAAACAATTTAGATAAGATGCCTGTATGGTGTAAAAATTTGAAACTGACCCTAAATAGTGCAAACAGTGAGGTCATCCACATGAATGTTAAAAGGAATCTGTTAGACTTCAGCTACAAGATAAATCAATCAAATCTGAAGGTTGTAAATTCAGCTAAATACCTAGGAATTACTATTACAAGCAACTTAAGTTGGAAAGAATACACAGAAAATGTTGTGACAGAAGTAAACCAAAGACTGCATTTTATTGGCAGAACACTTTCAAGCTGCAACGGATCTACTAAAAGAGACTATGTCTGTCCATCCTCCTTTGGAGTACTACAGCATGGTGTGGTATTTTTAACAGATAGGATTAATGGAATACACTGAGAAAGTGCGAAGTAGGGCAGCACATTTTGTATTGTCGAGAAATAGAGGAGAGTGTGTCACAGACATGATACAGGATATGGGGTGGAAATTATTAAAACAAAGGCATTTTTCGCTGTGGTGAGATTTTCTTGACAAATTTCAATCCCAGTCTTTCTCTTCCAAATTTGAAAATATCTTGTTGATGGTAACCTACGCAAGGACAAACGATCATCATAATGAAATAAGGGAAATTAGAGCTCGCATGGATAGATAGAGGCAATCTTTTCTTTCCATGTGCTGTTCAAGGGTGGAATAATAGAGAACTAGTGTGAAGGTGGTTCGATGCACACTCTGCCCGGCACTTAAGTGTGATTTGCAGAGTAGCCATGTAGATGTAGATGTTGATGTAGATATTGTCACTCACACACCAGCAGAAAAAAAACCTTGGAAAGTACATAAAATGCAGTTGATTACATACAAAAAAAATTTATTCCCCAATTCAAGTCCATTGTCCTCATAAATAAACCTTCTACGGGTACTTCTTTGTAGGTGAGTTTCTATTTCTTTGGTCTGTGTCGAAGTCCTGGTTATGAGGGCTAACTGAATAGTATGTGGACTACACCAAACTATGTTTAAAAGGAATCAGTTGTAGTGATGTATTGCAAGTACTGAACACTGTGCCAGTTGCTGTGACTTTTAAAACTTTCATAGCAGAAACCAACTACAATGAATTTGGAAAATGGTACAGCTTCTTTTGCATAACAGGTTGTGCACACACAACTGAAAATGAGTGGTTTTACTGAAATTAGGAAGTTTGTTTGCCATGTAATGTTCTGTTAGTTGAAGTATATTATAATTGTCAATGCTATTTATTTTATTGGTATCTGATTAAGCTGTGTTGTGTCACTCAGAAAAATGAACACATAACTGCTACCATTTCTAGGCACCCTGCTCATTGCCTGCCCACAACAGTCAGTATGCATTGGACACCTCATTAATTGAAGTAGAATTTGTTTCTGCAGTGGATCTCCATTCAACTATGGACAATGAAGAAGATACCTTCTCCATCTAAATGAAAGAATCAACAATTATGAAAAGGATAGATTGCTACTGACTGCAAAGACAAGCCAGTGAGTTGCAGACAGACACAGTGAACTAAGGTTTTGGCCAAAGCATGTTCAGAAAAGAAAGGAAAACATGCACATTCACACAATCAGGTACACCTCATGCACACATGACCACTACCTTTGGCTGCTATGGCCAGACTGCAGTTGTAGCAATCATGAATGGTGTAGGGAAGGGGTGGGATAGCAGACTACAGGCAGGGGAAGAGGGAGAATGTCTCGTGGAGCATGCAGAGACTAGTAGGATGCAAGGGGCAGTGTGGGCAGACTACTGGGAGGGAGGAGGGTGAAAGCAGAAAAAGAAGAGCCAAGAAAGTCTGGTGGGTGCATTGGCAGAGAGCAGCGCACAATGAGAGTTCCCTACTCATCACTGTTGATGCTCCTTACCTATACACCAACAAATCTAATGAACATGGGTCTTGCTGCTATTGAACACTGCCTCTCCCAACATCTTTCAGACTCCAGAACCACTATCTCATTCCTCATACAGGTTACTAACTTTATCCCAACGCACAGCTACTACTACTACTTTGAAGGGAAGGTGTACAAACAAATGCCTTCATGTTGCCCTTCTATGCCATTGTGTTTGTGGACCATCTAGAGGAAACCTTCCTAGCTCCTGAAACCCCAAACCCCTGGTCTGGCTCAGGTTAATTGATGATGTTCATGATCTGTACTCAGGGCCAAGACACCCTATCCTCATTCCTTCACAAACTCAACACTTTCCCGTTCGCTTCATGTGGTCCTCCTCAACCAGTATGCAAGGGGCAGGCATAAACAAATGGAAATGAAGTTTAGCATTTTTGCTGTGTTTAACAGAGTATATAACTATCTTTCAGAATTGGTTTAGATGTAAATGTTATATTCCATTTAAGATTAATTATACTACTTGGGCAGTGTTGCAACAGGGAGCTTGGAGGAATTGGGACAATTTTGCCAATGTAGAATTTCTTATTTTCTCAACTTCTCAGCAATTATTTTTGGATTTTGCAGTTTTAGTTTTGTTAAATGTCTTCTGCATGCAATGCAAACAGTTACAGCTGTATCTACAGCTCATGAACTTGGCAGTAGCAGGTATAATTCTTTTCAAAAATCGGCAAAGTTATTGCATGCGGCAGTTCACAGTACATAATTTTTTGATCCCCTTCTGTGTTAAATGTATTCTATATGGGGTATCTGTCAGTAACTGCTGATGAATACATAGCTGCTGAGGCAAAATATATTGTACTACCATTTGCCAGTGGAACTGCGATGGCATCTCTCTTTCTTGGGTGAATGGGCCTTTGACTGGTGCCATTGTGAAGACTTCAAGGAAAACTAGTAATCTACAGTATTACCACAGAGCCAGACTGTTTGGGGACATCCTTGATCCATCATGGTGAGTGAAGCTTACATATTGCCAATCTACAGTATTACCACATAGCCAGACTGTTTGGGGACATCCTTGACCCATCATGATGAGTGAAGCTTACATGTTGATCAGTACTGTAGGATCAGCTCCTAACCTTGTACTAGTGACACTTTTCAAAACATTTGCCTTTATTTCATCATCATCATCTGCTAAATTCTGTATTTGTGCAGGTCAGCATTGCTGTTCATTGAAAATTGGTTCTAAGATTTGATTTGAGACTTAATAGTAACTCTACCTGAACATAGGCACTGAGTTTCTGGGATGTTCTGTTTCCAATGAGTAAAATATTTTGTAGATGATCCTTTGTTGAGATTTCTGGATTATGATGATTAAGCCACTTTTGAAGCTATGTCTAGCCTCAAATTAACTGTGTTTAATGAAATGGCTACAGAGAAAAGCCAAATTCGTTGCAAGGAATAAATATGTACGCATTAGGATCAGATGCCAGACTGAAACACTGTTTGATAATGGCTAGAATGCACCTAAGCAGAGCATTATTAATGCCCAGGCTATCTACATTGTAACCTAGAGATGTATCTGTGGTGCAGGTTTTCTAATAGCCGTAATAGAAACAGGCATTATTATTGTGTGAAACATGAATTTTTCAATGGACAGCTGATATGTATCAATTCAATATTCATTTTGGTTCAAATCCCAGAGACGCATGGTCAGATGTGTGGTACTTTAGTTAGCAAAATCACAAAGACTTTGAAAAGAATGATTAATGGAATATTAGCAGTTTTAAGTGGATCAGACTTCACAGAAATCAGATTTATTCTATACCTCATTTTATTCAAATCAGAACACATAAACCATTTAAAATGTATTTCACCATACTCAAACTGTTGAGTTCTCAAAGCTGGAAAAACCTTATTGCTTCATGAGACATTGTGGGAATTGTATAAAATCTCTAGACCCATAGCATTTGGCAGATAGCTCAGTGAGTCATGATGTCATAACAAAGTTACACAACCCCAAAGAGCATTTTAGCAATAAATTCAAGTGCGATATAAATAAATGTGTTTATAAAGATATGAACGCATGTTTACAAAAAAAAGTTGATAATAATTATACTATAAGCAACTGTAAAGTATTCTCATAAATTAGTCAACATCTCTATTACAGTATTATTGAAGCTACACCAGTTATGAAGATCTACATCTGTACTGTGTAAAACCACCAGAACTACACAGAAGACCAATTGTTAGGACTTTTTCTGTACACTCATAAGGAATATGGGAAAAATTGTTCTTTAAATACCACTGTGTGAGCTGTAATTAGTATAATGTTGTTTCCATGACCCTGTGGGAGTGATACATAAAGGGTTGTAGTTTATACTGAGGTCTATCACTTAAGTCGGTTCTGAAAACATTTTAAGCGGATGTTCATGGGCTGGATTGCATCTGTTTTTAAGAATTTGCTGGTTCAGTTTTCTTTCACTTGTGTATGCTCCCCCCATGAGTCAAGCCACCGGTGACCATTTATGCTGCCACTCACTTTTTGTATGTTTTCAATGTACCCTTTTAGTCCTGTTTGGCATGTGTCCTACCAATGCCTCTTTGACCTACACCCTTGAGCAATATTGTAGGATGTTTTTTTTTTTTTATGCAACTTCCTTTGTAGATGACTGTATTTCCTTAGTATTCTACCAATGAACCGCATTCTGCCACCTGCTTTACTTACAACTGAGCCTATGGTATTGTTCCATTTCACACTCACACACATTGTTACAACCAGGTATTTGTATCAGTTGACCAGTTCCACATGTGAAACATTGACATTAGAGAAATAGGATACTATTTTATTTTATTTTATTTTATTTATTTATTTATTTATTTTTTTTTTGTAAAGTGCAAAATTTTACATTACTAAACATTCAATGCAAGTTGTCAGTTTTTGTACCATTTTGAAATCTTACCAAGATCTGACTAAATATTTGTGCACCTTTTTTCAGACAGTAGTTTATTGTAGAACCCTGAATTACCTGTGAAGAGTCTGGGGTTACTATTAATGCTGTCTGCAAGGCCATTAATTAAAGACAGGAACAGCAAGGGTTCTAACACACATCCTTGTGGCACACCTAAAGTTACTTTTACCTCTGTCGATTGAAGACAGCATGCTGTGTCTTCCCCAACAAAGCCACAACCCATTCACAAATCTCACCTGATACATCATTTGACAACACTTTTGATAATATGTGTTTTATGTGGGGTGCTGAGTTAAACGCGATTCAGAATCGAAGAAACACTGAATTTACCTGATTGCCTTGATCCAGTGCTTTGATGATGTCTTGTGAGAAGAGCGTGAGTTGGCTTTCACATTGAGGAGTTTATGTCAAATTTCAGGTATTATTACATTGTACCTAAGTGCTTACACTACTGCAGAGTATGTGCAATATTGCATAGCCCATAGCTGCAAAGGTGGCGTGGGACAGGAGGGGACGACAGTGATGACAAGGGCGCTCTTGCCTATGGGATAGCTTGGTAGGGTAGCCTTCGCACAAACACATATCTTGCAGAATTTAACAAGCTACAGTTAGCAAGTCTAAATGATCATATTAACAGGTTATGCCAATAAGACATAATTCAAAAAATCAACTATTTATTATTAAAAACACAGTGGGTACAGCATTACACTGAAATTGGAACAGCTGAAGCAATTATTTTCACTTGCCTAGTACATTTCTTCCCTTTCTCTCATTGCCATGTTAAAATTAGCATCCTTTCCTTACACAATTTCACTGTAGTAACATGCTAGTGCTGTTACAACTGCAACAAAATCCTGAAACAGTCTACTATTATTCAAACAACTTAGGACCAGTAAGGATGATAGCTTATGAAAGGTTCATGCTCAGTACAAAAATAAAAGTGTGATTTCTTCATTTATGTTGTTACATTATCATACTATTTCTCATTTCACCAGCTATTGATGGTCCCTCAAAGACTTACATAATTTCATTGAAGAAAAATCTCACTCCTATATGACAGTAGACATTAAAATTTTTACATCTTAATTACATGGCAAAATCTCTTCACTTTGCATGCTATCATTAGCCAAAACTTTGTTTTGGTATCTCAAAATGTTTATGAGATATAAGGGCCAATATGAATATTTCACTTTCACTCTGTCATTTGCTCTCATGATTGGGATTGAGTGCAAAACAATGAGGTGACAAAAACTCATGGAATATACAGGTGGTGGTAGTATCATGTACACAAGGTATAACAGGGCAGTGCAATGGTGGAGCTGTCATTTATACTTAGGTGATTCATGTGGAAATGTTTCTAAAGTGATTATAGCCACATAATGAGAATTAACAGACTATGAATGCAGAATTGTAGTTGGAAGTAGATGTGTTGGACATCCCATTTTTGAAACCATTAGAGAATTCAATATTCTGAGATCCATGGTGTCAAGAGTGTACCGAGGATACCAAATTTCAGGCATTACCTCTCACCACTGACAACACAGTGTCTGACGGTCTTCACTTAATGAGCAAGAGCAGTGGGGTTTGCGTAGAGTTGTCAGTGCCAACAGACTGCTTGAAATAACAACAGAAACCAACATGGGATGTATGGCGAATGTAACTGTTAGGATAGCGCAGCAAAATGTGGCGTTAAAGGGCTATGGCAGTAGACGAACAAAGCAAGAGCCTTTGCCAACTACATCAACTGCAGCATCTCTCCTGAGCTGGTGACCGCATCAGATGGACCCTAAATGACTGGAAAATCATGACCAGGTCAGATGAGTCCCCATTCTAGCTGGTAGGAGCTGATGGTAATGTTTGAATGTGGCGTAGACCCCCCAAAGCCATGGACCGAGTTCTCAACAAGGCACTGCACAAGCTGGTGGTGGCTCCATGATGGTGTGGACTGTGTTTACGTGGAATCGACTGGGTCCTCTGGTCCAACTGAATTGATCATTGACTAGAAATGGTTATCTTTGGCTACTTGGAGACCTTGCAGCCATTTGTGGACTTCATGTTACCAAGTAACAGTGGAATTTTTTTTTGTTCACAGTGTGCTATGTTACCAGGCAACAATTGTTCACTATTGCTTTGAGGAACATTCTGGACAATTAAAGCAAATGACTTGGCTACCTGGTTGCCCAACATGAATCCCACTGAATATTTATGAGATATGATCAAGATATCAGATTTTGCAAAAAATCCTGCACTGACAACACTTTTGTAATTATGGACAGCTACAGAGGTAGCAAGGCTCAATATTTCTACAGTGGACTTCCAGCAACTTGTTGAGCCCATGCCACTTTGAGTTGCTGTGTTACAGTGGGCAAAAGGAGATCCGACACAATATTATGAGGTATCCCATGACTCTTGTCACTTTAGTGCACATAAACCAACTTTCTTCAGATTGGCGATAGATGCAGATCTTGCCTCAAGTTAAAAGAAAAATCTGTTATGTTAGATCTATTTCATATGCAATATGTGATTATTTCAAATGGAGCAATATGTGATCTAACATGCACCAAATGCAGGCTCATAGTGACCCCTATTTTTCACTGCAAACTATTCAAATTTCAGACAATACCTTACTAAATATGGAAATATCATAGTAACTATATGCCTTAATGACACAATAGACAGTTCATCATGAAACTGACTGACTTTGAGATTTATGAGGATAATTGTTTTAACAAATAGTTTCTTTAAAATCATTTGAGAAAGGTTGCAGTGCAACCAGTGTGAGAACATTTTATTCATAATGGATGAAACTCTCAGCTAAGTAGGTGACAGGTAGCTGAGGCAGCCATCCCTTTATAGCAGAGTTGTGTCGGAAACACATAGCAAAGTCATGATGGACATTGTGTGCTGTTTACAACATCCCAGTCTATAAACCATGATCTCTGCAGAGAGTAAGTTGTAGTTTACAGTACTGGTGGGGTATTTGTAATCCTCTTCCTTCCACATCTATAGTCTAACTATAATTACTTGGTAGTTGATACTTCATATGTTGGAGGTGTCTTCCTCCTTCCTCAAAGTCTGAAGCGTTTGGTGTTGCCAAAAGGTACAAAAAGTGGTCACTGCTAGTAAAAGACTACTGGATTCTTATGGACAAGACACGATTCAGCTTCAAATATACAATTGTTGTTGTCATTGTTGTTGCTGTTGTTGTGGCCTTCTGTCCAGGGACTGGTTTGATGCAGCTCTTCATGCTACTCGATCCTGTGCAAGCTTCTTCATCTCTGAGTTAATACGGCAACCTATATCATTCTGAATCTGTTTAGTGTATTCATTCCTTGGTCTCCCTCTATGTTTTTTACCCTCTGGGCTTCCCTCCAATACTAAATTGATGATCCCTTGATGCCTCAGAATGTGTCCTACCAACTCATCCATTCTTTCAGTCAAGTTGTGCCACAAATTCCTCTTCTCCCCAATTCTATTCAGTACCTCTTATTAGTTACGTGATGTACTCATCTAATCTCCAGCATTCTTCTGTAGCACCACATTTCTAAAGCTTCTGGTCTCTTCTTGTCTAAACTAGTTATTGTCCATGTTTCAATTCCATAGATGGTTTCACTCCATACAAATACTTTCAGAAAAGATTTCCTGACACTTATATCTATACTCAATGTTAACAAATTTCTATTCTTCAGAAACACTTTCCTTGCCATTGCCAGTCTACATTTTATATCCTCTCTACTTCGACCATCATCAGTTATTTTGCTCCCCAAATGACAAAACTCATCTACTACTTTAAGTGTTTCATTTCCTAATCTAATTCCCTCAGCACCACTTGATTTAATTCAACTACATTCCATTATCCTCGTTTTGCTTTTGTTGATGTTTATCTTATATACTCCTTTCAAGACACTGTCCATTCCATTCAACTGCTCTTCCAGGTACCTGACAGAATTACAATGTTGTCAACAAACCTCAAAGTTTTTGTTTCTTCTCCACTAATTTTAATTCCTACTGCAAATTTTTCTTTTGTTTCCTTTACTGTTTGCTCAATATACAGGTTGAATAACATCGGAGATAGGCTACAACCCTGTCTCACTCCCTTCTAAACCACTGCTTCCATTTTGTGCCCCTCGACTCTTATGACTCCATCTGATTTCTGTACAAATTGTAAATAGCCTTTCACTCCCTGTATTGTACCCCTGCCACCTTCAGAATTTGAAAGAGAGTATTCCAGTCAACAAATTTTAAAAGCTTTCTATAAGTCTACAAATACTAGAAACATATGTTTGCCTTTCCTTAATCTATCACCTAAGATAAATTTTAGGGTCAGTATTGCCTCATGTGTTCCAACATTTCTACAAGATCCAAACTGATCTTCCTCGAGATTGGCTTCTACCAGTTTTTCCATTTGTCTGTAAAGAATTCTTGTTTATATTTTGCAGCTGTGACTTATTAAACTGATAGTTTGGTAATTTTCACACCTGTCAACACTTGCTTTCTTTGGGATTGGAATTATTACTTTCTTCTTGAAGTCTGAGGGTATTTTGCCTGTCTCATACATCTTGCTCACCAGATGGTTGAGTTTTGTCAAGGCTGCCTCTCCCAAGGCTATCAGTAGTTCTAATGGAATGTTGCCTGCTCCTGGGGCCTTGTTTCGGCTTAGGTCTTTCAGTGCTTTGTCAAACTCTTCGTGCAGTATCATATCTCCCATTCATCTTCATCTACGTCCTCTTCCATCTTAATATTGCTTTCAATTACATCACCCTTGTATAGACCCTCTATGTCCTCCTTCCACCTTTCTGCCTTCCCTTCTTTGCTTAGATCTGGTTTTCCATCTGAGCTCTTGATATTCATACAAGTGGCTCTCTTCTCTGCAAAGGTCTCTTTAATTTTTCTGTAGGCAGTATCCATCTTACCCCTACGGATACATGCCTCTACATCCTTACATTTGTTCTGTAGCCATCCCTGCTTAGCCATTTTGCACTTCCTGTTGATAGAATTTTTGAGACATTTGTATTCTTTTTTGCCTGCTTCATTTAGTGCATTTGTATACTTTCTCCTTTCATCAATTAAATTCAACATCTCTTCTGTTACCCAAGGATTTCTACTAGCCCTCATCTTTTTACCTACTTGATCCTCTGCTGCCTTCACTATTTCATCTCTCATAGCTACCCATTCTTCTTCTACTGTCTTTCTTTCCCCCATTCTTGTCAATCATTCCCTAATGATCTCTTTGAAACTCTCTAAAACATCTAGTTCTTTCAGTTTATCCAGGTTCCATCTCCTTAAATTCCCACCTTTTTGCAGTTTCTTCAGTTTTAACGTACAGTTCATAACTAATAGATTGTGGTCAGAGTCCACATCAGCCCCTGGAAATGTCTTACAATTTAAAACCTGGTTCCTAAATCTCTGTCTTACCATTATATAATCATCTGAAACCTTCCAGTGTCTCCAGGCTTCTTCCACATATACCTCCTTTCATGATTCTTAATGCAAGTGTTAGTTTTGATTAAGTTAAGTTCTGTGCAAAATTCTACCAGGTGGTTTCCTCTTTCATTCCTTACCCCCAGTCCGTATTCACCTGCTACTTTTCCTTCTCTTCCTTTTCCTACTATTGAATTCCATTCCCCCATGGCTATTAAATTTTTGTCACCCTTCACTATCTGAATAGTTTCTTTTATCTCATCATACATTTCTTCAATCTCTTCATCATTTGCGGTGCTAGTTGGCATATAAACTTAAACTACTGTGGTAGACATGGGTTTCATGTTTATCTTTGCTAGAATAATACATCCACTATGCTGTTTGTTGGAGCTTGCTTATGCTCCTATAGCTATATTCATAATTAAATCTACTCCTGCATTACCGCTATTTGATTTTGTATTTATAACCATGTACTCACCTGACCAGAAATGATGTTCCTCCTGCCACTGAACTTCACTAATTCCCACCATATCTAGCTTTAACCTATCCATTTCTCTTTTTAAATTTTCTAGCCTACCTGCCTGATTAAGGGATCTGATATTCCCCACTTCGATCCGTAGAATGTCAGTTTTCTTTCTCCTTATAACAACGTCCTCCTGGGTAGTCCCCGCCCAGAGATCCGAATGGGGGACTACTTTACATCTGGAATATTTTACCCAAGAGGACACTATTATTTTTTTAACCATACAGTAAAGCTGCATGCCCTTGGAAAAAATTACAGCATAGTTTCCCCTTGCTTTTAGCCATTCACAGTGCCAGCAAAGCTAGGCCTTCTTGGTTAATGTTTCAAAAACAGATCAGTCAGTCATCCAGACTGTTGCCCCTGCAACTACTGAAAAGACTGCTTCCCCTCTTCAGGAACCGCATGTTTGTCTGGCCTCTCAACAGATATCCCTCCGTTGAGGTTGCACCTATTGCACGGCTATCTACACCACTGAGGCACTCAAGCTTCCCCACCAATGGCAAGATCCATGGTTCGTGGGAGGAGGATATTCAATTATCATCGCAGATATAGGTCAACAGCAGGTAAACTTCATACGAAATGGTGTAAAACCATCCATTTTGAAGGGAAATGATAGTTGGAACTGATTCTTACAGACATACTACCACAAAAAGAAGGTCTTTTGTAGTGGGGTGGTATTGTCACAGTTTGCGATCCCAAAAGATATGTTCGAATATTGGGGGGTAACAAAATTTTTTTTTGTTTCTCAAATCTTTACCAAAATGACTGATTGTTATTATGTCATTTCATTGGTTTCAATCATTTTTTAAAATTATTTTTACCCTTCTGTTGCATCAGTTTCATCATCATACTGACTTTTTTCTTCATCTTTCTTCTGTAATCTGTGTGTATCCAACCAGGACAACTCATCAACAGGTATCATGTCAGCTAGCATAGCAAAGCAAGAAGTTACAGTTTTGAGATTTCTCCTACAGTTCAGCTCTAATCACCATGAGCAAAGCAAGTATGATTAATAGTTCTCCTGCAGGTTACTGACCACTTTTTTCTTGGATACACTGCACATCAAGAGGTTGTGGTTAGGTTAGGACATGAGTGTAAATTGAGGGCTACAAAGCATGTTGTCTGCCACAGTTCAGTCACTGGCCATTTAAAATCAGCTGTGGACAGAGCATCTTGCATTTCCACCATGCTTGATGGCAGCTGCTTCCCACATTGCACCACGTTAAATGAACAGCATTTCAGCATTTGTGAAGCTACCCCACCATGTTTCCATGTCACCTTTAACCAAGCAATAGCCGATGTGACAACGCTGTAGTGCCAAGTGACAGATGTCAGCTATCAAGTAATTTTAAATGAACTATACATCTACACTCTGCCATCAACAGTGAAGTGCACAACATGTCCTTTTGTACCGCATACTACAGCTCCTGCCTGTTTTGCGTACAGAGTGTGGGAAAAATGACAGCGTAAATGGCTCTACTCCCACTGTAGTTGGTCTAATCTCGTTTTTGCGTGCCGCATGGGAGCAACATGAAGGGGTTTGCAGTATATTCCTGGATTCATCACTTAATGTTGGTTTAAAAAAAAAATGAAGTATGGTAGTGCGCGATAACTGGTGCTTCAAGTGTCTACCAGTTCAGATTTTTCAGTATACCCATGATGCTGTCCCATGAATGAAACAAACCTGTGATGATATGTGGTGTCATTGTTTGTATAAGTTCTACATTCACTCATAGGCCTATTTGAGAAGGACTCCACCAACATGAGCAATATTTTATCTTGCGTAGTGCACTTGGCATGCTGGGGAATGAGTGTGTGGTGGCAGTAGGCCGTGGGGCCCTGGGCGAACACCATTAACAGTTACAAGAACTTTTGCTGATTTTGATACTCTGCGCAGTGAGGCAGGCATGCCTCTCATCGTTGACCCTTGCTAGGCCTGATGAATGCGCAGGGCTTTTGCCTAGTGCTGCTAAGCTGGTGCCTCACGCAGCTGAGGCCAGCAGGCTCTGTAGGCCACAGACATTGGCGTCCCACTTGGGAGACAGCCTTTTGGCTCTGCCTGCAACTGCGGTGGTGGCATGTGGGGCCTACTGCGTGTGAGGTACAAGCCATTGCTCTCAGACAGAAGTCGGCTGGTGTCTGGCACTGTGGTGCTGAGTCCCACTGGGAACTCAGTGTTGGTGGTGGCAGGCACTGATGGCAGGCCAGCAGGGCTATGACCCTAAGTCCCATGAAGAACTTACTGCAGACAGCAGACACAGGGTGGTCTCGAACCCATGGCTAAAGCCCAGTTATCTCACTGTCTAGCATCATTCCAGTGTCATGATGGTACTGCTGGCATCTGATGATGACAAGTGATCTCTGCTTTAAAGTCAAAACTTATTTATATGCCGCCAGTGACCATTTGTTTCACTAAAATCTGGTGCCTAGTCACATTGCCTTAACAAGAGACTTGCTCTGATGTGGTGACAACTCCCCACTTGCTACAAAGCTTCTGCAGCATAGCACTCACTACCCCAAGAGAAATAATGTCCATCATAAAATCCTTAAAATCAAAAACATCTAGCGGGTATGATGAAATATCAACAAAGTTAATTAAAGAATGTGATTCTGAGCTAAGTAATATATTAAGCTATCTGTGTAACCAGTCGTTTATCAGTGGAATATTACCTGAATGGTTGAAATGTGCTGAAGTTAAGCCACTGTTTATGAAGGGAGATAAAGAAATAGCATCATATTTCTGTCCAATTTCACTGTTGCCAGCATTCTCAAAAATTTTAGAAAAAGTAATGTACAGTTGGCTTTATAACCATCTTATCTCAAATAACATACTGTCAAAGTCACAGTTTGCATTTCTAAAGGGTTCTAATATTGAGAAGGCTATCTACACTTACAGTGAAAATGTGCTTAATTCATTAGACAAAAAATTGTAGGCAACTGGTATATTTTGTGATCTGTCAAAGGCATTTGACTGTGTAAATCACAATATCCTTTTAAGTAAATTAGAATATTATAGTGAAACAGGAAATGCTGCAAAATGGTTCAAATCTTATATCTCTGGCAGGAAACAAAGGGTGTTATTAGGAAAGAGACATGTATCAAGCTATCAGGCATCATCCAACTGGGAACTAATTACATGTGAGGTCCCACAAGGTTCCATTTTGGGGCCCTTGCTTTTTCTTGTGTATATCAATGACCTTTCATCAGTAACATTACCAGAGTCCAAGTTCGTTTTGTTTGCTGATGATACAAACATTGCAATAAATACCAGATCATGTGTAGTCTTAGAAAGATCAGCTAATAAAATATTTGTGGACATTAATCACTTGTTCCTGGCCAATTCTTTGTCACTAAAGTTTGAAAAAACTCGCTACATGCAGTTCAGAACTTGTAAGGGGTGTCCCACGAGTATATGTCTAACATACGATGACAAGAAGATAGGAGAAGTAGACAGTGTTAAATTTTTGAGATTACAGCTGGATAATAAATACAACTGGGAGGAGCACACCACAGAACTGCTGAAGTGTCTTAACAAATCTCTATTTGCAATGTGAATTGTGTCAGACATAGAGGATATAAAAATGAAAAAGCTGGCAAACTATGCTTACTTTCATTCCATAATGTCATACGGGATTATTTTTTGGGGTAATCCATCAAGCCAAGCTAAAGTTTTCCGGGCACAAAAACGTGCAGTAAGAGTTATATGTGGTGTGAACTCAAGAACATCCTGCAGAAGCCTGTTTAGGGAACTAGGGATACTAACTACTGCTTCCCAATATATTTATTCCTTAATGAAATTTGTCATTAAAGATATATCACTTTTTCAAACCAACAGCTCAATTCATGGAATAAATACTAGAAATAAGAATAATCTTCACAAGGATTTAAAGTCACTTAGTCTTGTACAAAGTGGTGTGCATTATTCAGGAACACACATGTTCAGTAACTTACCAGCAGCCATAAAAAAAATTAATAACCAATTAAATTCAGTTTAAGAGAAGCCTAAGGGATTTATTGGTGGCCAACTCCTTCTACTCTCAGTAAAACCAACTGATTTGTGTGTATATATATAAGTACAATGTAACGTCTGCCCAATTTCTGTGCAGTAATGTGTTCATTGTGAATATATTTGTGTGTGTGTGTGTGTGTGTGTGTGTGTGTGTGTGTGTGTGTGTGTGTGTGTGTAAGTACAATCCAACTTCTGCACCATTTCAGTGCAGTAATGTGTTCATTGTAAATAAGTATTGTAGTAGTTGTATTACATGTTTATCACCTTATAAATAAATTAAAAAAAAACTTATTTTAAATTCAGTGCATTAGTATATGTAAAATGACTCTTTCATATAGTGTTCATTAAAAAAAGGCGATCATTCCACTTGGGACGTGTGGAATGGTACATTAACTTATTTGTTTTAGTTCTAAATATTTGTCATGAATTGTTGTTTTTCTGACATGTTCCACATCCTGGAGGACCTCCTGACTACGGATCAATTGGAATGAAAGTAAATCTAATCTAATCTAAACCACTTACTGCTGATCTCAGCTATCCTTGCTGTGCAATTCACTGTCGTGTCTGTTATTGTGACCCACATATCACCAGACTGGCAGCTACCAACCTGAGGCTGTTAACATAATGCTCTGTGGTGCTTCAGCGTTACTTCTCCTTAATTTTGTTAAGTACTTATAATTTTCTGACTAAACACTGGGTCATGGCACTACACTGCCCTCCAGTCCCTTATGTCTTACCTGGCCTGGTTATCTATTGTAATTATTTCCAGCTCTAATACATAAAACTAATACCCAATACTATATCTGCTGTTCTTAACTACTATGAGAATTACTGCATTAATACCAGACTGTGTAAATCTATCTTTCAGTTCTTGCTTGGGGTATCCAGTCTGAGGGAACTTGAATCAGTCCTGGGTCAGGCTTCCACATAGTCACCACTTTAAATACATCAGACTCACCAGAACACTAGGAATTGTGACATTGAAGGTCATGGTTACACAACATCTATCATACTGATACTGTAAAACATGCTGCAGCAATTGCTCTGCAGTGATCTGCACCTCCTGGACTCCAATCATCCAGCTTTTGAGGCTAGGTTCCCAAGTGTTGTTAGGGAAGGAAAGATTCTGTTACAACTGTGGCTGTGTCATATTTAGTAGACTAATTCCCATCACAGTAATTGGTAAATGAAATGCAGGTCCTTTAATGACACACATAGTCCCATTGATCAACATTCCACACCTTTCAATTCCAAATGTCTCATCTCTATGAATTTCCCTTGCACAAAGCAACTAGCAACCACAAGTACATCATTGTACAGAGAAATTATTCAATGTAAACCTCTCTTCTGAAAACGTGGTTCCCATTCAATCACATCTTTTTCATAAGGACGCCCCTCTGTTCTACCACTGTAGAGTTGTATGATGCACATCCTCCTACCCATCACAGTTCATGAATCATGCATGTGGTGACTACTCCACTCTGGCACTGCTGCCAGCTCACCCTTGGTCATCACAACATATTTATCCCAGCTTCTGCTAACAGTAACACCCCTTCCTTTCTTACTGGAATGAATTTCCCAGCTTCTGCTAACTTAACTGGATAAGTGTGCACCATGTAACAGCTGAACACAACCTGCTTGCCCACTACCGGTACCTTCACCTATATGTACAGTTATGTGCTATCTTCTGTTACACCCACCACAGCACCATGGTAGTAGAATGGTAAGTTATGGCTTCTCAGCTCCACCACTAGCTGTAATTCAGGTGGCAATTATCTTTGCTCCTTCCTCAATCCTCTTAGATCGCATTTAGGTGACAGAAAGACAAAGGTTAACTGCCCATGCAGCTCTTGATAGATGGTTTCCTTCAAACCCATTAACTCCATTCTTGTATCCCAGATATTGCCTACAATGACTGCAATAGCCATGTCATAGTTATTCTTGCATCTAATACTTGCATTCAAGGATGTACCACTTCCAAATCCCAGCTCAGAGCACTAGCTGAGGCTCTGGCATTGTCCACGACTTCCTCAGTCAGTTGCCAGTGCATGCATGTGTTGTTTAGTACATCACTCTCCAAGTTCATAATCTGCATGAAATGCCCTCCACAGTTACTTTATCTGCCTCTGCTAATCCCTCTGTGCCCTCTGCCGTTTCATTCAACTTGTTAATGTCACTCATGTCTGATGTCCTGAAGGTGATCTTTAGTATTCTACCCCCAACATCTATTCATTGCCTTTGTACTCTCCTGGATTCATGCAGAACCACTCCAACCATCTCCTGCATCTGTCCCTTCAATTGTGCATATGCCCCAACAAAATTCCTGTGCCCTTTCAAGACCTCTTTCAGCCTCACACTACTAACCACTAAGTGTTGTATCTCTGAAAACTATTCCCCCAGCTTCTTAATTTCATTCTGCAACTCCCACAGATCAAGCACAACCCACTTCTGGCAAAGAGGTACAGCACCACCAAAACTAATATTCGTCTTCTTAGTATTGGTTAAAAACAGTCTTTGTTGCAATTTTAGTTTTTTATTTTTCAATGACGCATTTCGTCTTATTTAGGCATCTTCTGGTTATCTACATAGAAAACAGAGAACATGAAAAAGTAGGGTGTCTATGATTTGCTGTTGTGCCAAAAGAGTTTCCTCAAGCATTACCAGGTGTGATCTTAAGTCTACCTCATGTCTCACCACACCATGATGCCAGGGGTAGCACCAGTGTCCCTCTCTAAGGCATTGGAAGGATGGGACCTGTCCCTGAGTCGTCGCCATACTCACTGTAAATGGTCATCTGGGGTGCAGAACTGCAATTCATCACTCAACACAATGAAACACAATTCATCAGCAGTTCTTGCTTTCCAGTCATGGCACAACTCCACACACAGCTGTCTGTGTTGTAGTGATAATATGAACTTATGTTTAGGACAGTGATTTCCTAGTTTGGCTGATGTTAACCTCCGATGAGTGGTGAGGGATGACACGGAATGTCATTGGGACTCCATTACTTGTTATCAGGTGGTAGACATAGGTGTGAAGGAGTCACAATGTCACTGGTGCACTATACGGAGATTTTGCTTTGTGATGGGCAGACATGGTCAAATGGAACCTTGATGATGAATGTGGTTGCTCTTACATTTCCATGCAGCCGAACATTGGCCCATCAAGAGGCAGCACGGCTATACCAAAGCAAGGACCCTCACAGACACCAACCACATCACACAACATTTGGAATCCTTTTTGGGCGTTTGTGTGATTATGGGTCCTTTCAGACAGATGAACATGCAGGGAGGTGGCAGACTGTGCGTATACTAGATTTGGAGGACCAGGTTCTACACGATAATGAGACAAACCTTAGTACAAGCTCCAGGCAAGTTACCTGCCATCATCGCGTGAGACAAAGTACGATTTTCTGTATTCTGAATGACAACCATTACTGTCTCTATCACCTGTAACGAGTTCAAGGATTATCAGCAGTTGCTTTTCCTCTATGGAAAGGATTTCGTCTGTGATTTTTGCACCAGACCATCACAATTGTGAGATTTCTATCATTTCTCTTTACCGATGAAGCAACCTTTACCAGAACTGTCATCATCGATCTGCACAATCGTCATCTGTGGGCTACAGTCAATCCTCAGGGAACGGTTGAGGTGTCTTATCAGCATCCATTCAGCGTCATTGTGTGGTCGGGTATTCTTGGCGACCACATTCTTTGACTGATTAGTTTTCCACAACGCCTCGACGGAGGAACATACATGGACTTGCTGCAGAATACTCTTCCTGGTCTGCTTGAAAATGTGCCTTTAGCAATATGACAGGTTATGTGGTTCCTGCATGACGGAGTATCATCCCACTTCTGCATTGCAGTTCACTGATACCTCGACAAAATCTTCCTCAGACATTGGATAATATGCAGAGGTCCTGTGGCCTGGCTTGCTAGATAACCGAACTTGAAACCCCTGGGTGTTACCTCTGGGGGCATCAGAAGAGCGTTGGGTATGCTGAACCAGTTCCTGATGTGCAGGCTCTTCAACAGTGTGTTCACAATGCCTGTGACACTATATGTGGAAGAGTACGGCAGTTCGTGATGCAATGTGTGACAACGTGCATTGCATCCCGTGGAGGCCATTTTGAATATCTGTTGTGACGTGGATGCGCTACAGGTCTGTACTGGGGTCCAGGACGATCTGCTGTTGCTGCATCCACACTGTTCATTTCTGGACACATGTTTATAGGACCATTTTTTCTCCATTTCCAGTCAGATACCTATCCCTGCAGTTTGTCGGTTATTAATATTCACCATGTATACCCTAGCAGACTTATTAACAATACTAACATGACATCACTGGTGCACTCTGGTAGCCGTTGCAATGATCGCAGAGAATTACAATTCCAGTCATTTACATAGCCGCCGATAGTGAGTGTGTGTATAAAGTCACATAGAAATCTGACCATGTCCTCTGGATACTTCACTTTCTTGTCAGGCAGCTTATAATGATAATTAAAAACTAGACTAAGTTTTAATTTCCTGTTTAAGTTCAAAGCGTTTCGGAACTTCACAGGCATGGCACTTTGGACTCAAGAGTTAAAAAATTGTGAGGGAAGATGGCATATTACTAGCAAAAGCATCCCTAACATTTAAGTCCCACTCACGCACAGCCGAAGACGAAACATCCGTTAACAAAGGCAGTGCAAAGATTGGCAACTTGCTTTAAATAAGCGGAAATGCGAAATTATGCACTTCATAAATCGAGGAAACGTAGTACCGTACGACTACAATATCACTTCATAATCAGAATAAGTCGACTTATACAACTACATTGGTGTAATAGTTTGTAGGATTACAACTACAATGGTGTACCAGTTTGTAGGATTATGGACTAAAATGATCATGTAGAGTCAGACGTAGGTAATGTGGGGGCAGACTTTGATTTATTGGCAGGACAGAGGGTAAATGTCGTCAGTCTACAAAGGAAACTGCCTACAAACAACTTTAGGGTTCCATCTCAGAATATTGCTTAAGTGTGTAGGCCCCATACCAAGTAGGAGTAAAACGTAATATTGAACATATACTAGATGGACGACACAACTGGTCCGACGTTTATCTGAATGACGAGAGAGTGTCACGGAAATATTGAAAATTCTCAATTAGCACATTGTTGAAGATAGACACAAATTATGCGGCGCAAGTCTACACCGAAGTTTCAAGAAATGGTATTAAACGAAGGATTCTAGAGATAGTCTTCGGCCCGCTACTTCTTCACCCCACCCACACAGTTATAATTGGTGGTGACTTTAATCTATCCTCGATCTGTTGGTGAAAATAATTATTTAGTCGACCGAAATCGTACTGAATACTTTCTCAGAAAATTGTTTTGATCAATTAGTTGGGAAGCACACTCGAAGTGTAAATGCTTGCAGAAACGTACTTGACCTGATAGCAACAAACAATCCTGAGCAAATAGGGAGCATCTTCATAGAGACAGGGAATAAGTAACCATAAAGTGGTTGTAATGAGGCTGAATACCGTAACGTTGAAACCCATCAAAAAAAAAAAAAAAAAAAAAAAAAAAATAAATAAATAAATAAATAAATAAATAAATAAATAAATAAATAAATAAAAAACCAGACAAAAATTTTTTAGACGCCTTTCTAAGAGACAGTGTCCACACCTTGCAATCTGACTGTGTAAACGTAGACCAGATGTGGTTTGAATTCAAAGAAACACACTGAAGAACCAAAGAAACTGGTACACCTGCCTAGTTTCGTGTAGGGTCCCCACGAGCACAAAGAAGTGCCACAGCACGACGTGGCATGGGCTTGACTTATGTCTGAAGCAGTGCTGGAGGGAATTGACACCGTGAACCCTGCTGGGTAGTCAATAAACCCGTTAGGGAACTGGGGGCAAAGGTCTCTTTTGAACAGCACGCTGCAAGGTACCCCTGGCATGCTCAATATGTTCATGTCTGGGGAGTCTGGCGACCAGCAGAAGCGTTTAAACTCAGAAGAGTCTTGCTGGAGCCAGTCTGTAGCAATTCTGGACGTGTGGGGTGTCGCATTGCCTACTGTAATTGCCCACGTCCGCTGGAATGCACAATGGATATGAATGGATGAAGATGATTAGACAGGATGCTTACTTAAATATTACCTGTCAGAGCCGTATCTAGACATATCAGGGATCCCATATCACTCCAAATGCACACGCCCTCACCATTCCAGAACCTCCACCAGCTAGAAGAGTCCCCTGCTAACATGGAGGGTCCATGGATTCATGGGGTTGTCTCCATATCCATACTCCTCCATCCGCTCGATACAATTTTAAACGAGACTCGGCCGACCAGGCAACATGTTTCCAGACATCAACAGTCCAATGTCGGTGCTGACGGGCCCAGGAGATGCGTAAAACTTTGAGTCGTGCAGTCATCTAGGGTACACGAGAGGGCCTCCGGCTCCGAAAGCCCATATCAATGATGTTTCGTTGAATGGTTCGCACACTGACACTTGCTGATGGCCCAGCATTGAAATCTGCAGCGATTTGCAAAAGGGTTGCACTTTTGTCACGTTGAAAGATTGTCTTCAGTCGTCGTTAGTCCCGTTTTTGCAAGATCTTTTTCCGGCCGCAGCGATATCGGAGATCTGATGTCTTGCCGCATTCCTAATATTCACGGTACACCCGTGAAATCGTTGTACGGGAAAATCCCCACTTCATAACTACATCGGAGACGCTGTGTCCCATCGCTCGTGCGCCGACTATAACACCAAGTTCAAATTCACTTAAATCTTGATAATCTGCCATTTCAGCAGCAGTAACCGATCTAACAACTGCGCCAGACACTTGTTGTCTTATATAGGCGTTGCCGACCGCAGAGCCGAATTCTACCTGTTTATACAGCTCTGTATTTGAATATACATGCCTATACCTGTTCCTTTGGTGTTTCAGTGTAGTTTCAACGGCAATTCAGAGACAATACCAAATGAACGCGTCGGAAAACTGTTGCAGAAGCAACGAAAAAAGCAGGCCAAATTTAAAACAACACAAAATCTCCAAGATTGGCGAAGTTTTACAGAAGCTCGAAATTTAGAGCGAACTTCAGTGCGAGATTCTTTTAATAGCTTCCATAACGAAACTGTGTCTCGAAATCTGGCAGAAACCCCAGAGAGATTCTGGTCGCATGTAAAGTACACCAGCGGCAAGACGCAGTCAATACCTCCACTGTGTGATAGCAGTGATGATGTTACTGAAGACAGTGCCAGTAAAGCAGAGTCACTAAACATGGTTTTCCGAAATTCCTTCACCTCAGAAGTCGCAGTAAATATTTCAGAATTCGCGTCAAGAATAACTGTCAACATGACTAATTTAGAAGTAGATAACCTCGGTGTGATGAAGCAGATTAAATCACTTGATAAAGACAAGGTCTCTGGTCAAGACTGTATACCAGTCAGATTCCACTCAGAGTGTGCTGACGCAACAACTTCATACTTAGCAATCGTATACAGCCGCTCGCTCGTCGAAAGATCCGAAACTAAAGATTGGAAAGTTGCATAAGTCACACTTGTACCCAGGAAAGGAAATAGGAGTAATCCGCTGAATTACAGACCCATGTCACTAACGTCGATTTGGGCTAGGGTTTTGGGAAATGTACTGCATTCGAACATTATGAGTTAGCTCGAAAGAGACGCTTTATTGACAAATACCCAACACAGATTCGGATTCTTGCCAAACACATCTCTTTGTTTTCACAAAATAATGAGTGTTTTAGGCAGGGAATGTTAAACTGATTCCACATTTTTGGATTTCCAGAAGACTTTGGACAACGTTCAGCACAAGCAAATTCTAATCAAATTGCATGTCTATGGAGTATCGTCTCAGTTGTTGAACTGGATTCGTGGTTTCGTATCAGTAAGGTCACAGCTCGTAGAAACTGAATCGGCCGGTTGTGGTGGCCGAGCGGTTCTAGGCGCTACAGTTTGGAACCGCAGTAGTAGGTTCGAATCCTGCATCGAGCATGGTTGCGTGTGCTGTCCTTAGGAGAGATAGAACTACTTAAACCTAACTAGGGGACTAGGAGACTGATGACCTCAGAAGTTAAGTCACATAATGCTCAGAGCCATTTGTACCATTTAGTAACTGAATCATCGAGTAAAACAGAAGTAATATCTGGCGTTCCATAAGGAAGTGTTCCTTATCTAATAAAAGGTACGCTCTTGGATTGTTCGCAGATGATGCTATCATTTACGGTCTTGTAAAGTCGTCAGACGGTCAAACCCAACTACAAAATGATTTAGACGAGATATTCGTATGGTGCGAAGGTGTCAATTGACTCTAAATACTGAAAAAGTGTGAAGTCATACACATGAGTACTAAAAGGAATTCACTAAATTTCGGCTACACGATAAACCACACAAACCTTAAGACTGTAAATTCAGCTAAATTGGTTCAAATGGCTCTGAGATCTATGGGACTTAACTGCTGTGGTCATCAGTCCCCCCTAGAACTTAGAACTACTTAAACCTAACTAATCTAAGGACATCACACACATCCTTGCCCGAGGCAGGATTCGAACCTGCGACCGTAGCAGTCACGCGGTTTCAGACTGTAGCGCCTAGAACCGCACGGCCATGCCGACCGGCAAATTCAGCTAAACACTTAGCGACTACAATAACGGATAATCTAAAATGGAATGATAACATAGATAATGTTGTGGGGAAAGCAACCCAAAGACATCGATTTATTGGCAGAACATTTAGAATATGCAATAGATCTACTAAAGAGACTACTTACATTATATTTGTCCGCCCTCTGCTGGAATATTGCCTAGCAGAGTGGGATCCGCAAGAGATGGGGTTAAAGTAGGAAAAGTTCAAAGAAGGGCAGCTCGTTTTGTATTATTGCGAATTAGGGAAAAGAGTGCCACGGATATGATACGCGAACTGGGGTGGCAATCATTACAACAAAGGCGTTTTCCGTTGCAGCAGTAGCTTCTCATAAAATTTCAATCACCAACTTTCTCCTCAGAGTGTGAACATATTTTGTTGGCGCCCACTACTTAGGGAGAAATCTTTGTCTAATAAATTTAGAGAAATCGGAGCTCTCACGGAAAGATTTAAGCGTTCGTTTTCCCTGCATGCTGTTCTGTAGTGGAACGGTAGAGAAATAGTTTGAAGGTGATTCGATAAACCCTCTGCTAAGCACTTGTCAACTGCGGAGTATCCATGCAGATGTAAATGTGGATGTAGATGTAGATCACTTCCTCAGGGAGCACGAAGACAAGATCAGACTAATTCCAGCACGCACTTAGTCGTTAACTAGTCATTCTCACGCACTCCATTCGCGATTGGAATGCGAACAAACCCTAATCTAGGCTAGTCTCTGACATGCATGGTTGTTTACAGAACATGTATGTAGGCGTATTTCAGTTTACGAAACTGGGCAGCTACACTACTGGACATTAAAACTGCTACACCAAGAAGAAATGCAGATGATAAACGGGTATTCATTGGACAAATATATTATACTAGAACTGACATGTGATTACATTTTCACGCAATTTGGGTGCATAGATCCTAGAAATCAGTGCCCAGAACAACCACATCTGGCCGTAGTAACGGCCTTGATACGCCTGGACATTGAGTCAAACAGGGCTTGAATGGCGTGTACAGGTACAGTTGCCCATGCAGCTTCAACACGATACCACAGTTCATTAAGAGTAGTGACTGGCGTATTGTGACGAGCCAGTTGCTCGGCCACTATTGACCAGACGTTTTTAATTGGTGAGAAATCTGGAGAATGTGCTCGCCAGGGCAGCAGTCGAACATTTTCTTTATCCAGAAAAGCCCGAACAGGACCTGCAACATGTGGTTGTGTTATCCTGCTGAAATGTAGGGTTTCGCAGGGATCGAATGAAGGGTAGAGCTACGGGTCGTAACACATCTGAAATGTAACGTCCACTGTTCAAAGTGGCGTCAATGCTAACAAGAGGTGACCGAGGCGTGTAAGCAATGGCACCCCATACCATCACGCCGGGTGATACGCCACTATGGCGATGGCGAATACACGCTTCCAATGTGCGTTCACCGCGATCTCGCCAAACACGGATGCGACCGTCATGATACTGTAAACAGAACCTGGATTTATCCGAAAAAATGGCGTTTGGTCATTCGTGCACCCAGGGCCGTCGTTGAGTACACCATCGCAGGCGCTCCTGTCTGTGATGCAGCGTCAAGGGTAACTGCAGCCATGGTCTCTGAGCTCATAGTCCATGCTGCTGCAAACGTCGTCGAACTGTTTGTGCAGATGGTTGTGGTCTTGCAATCGTCCCCATCTGTTTACTCAGGCATCGAGACGTGGCTGCACGATCCGTTACAGCCGTGAGGATAAGATGCCTGTCATCTCGACTGCTAGTGATACGAGGCCGATGGGATCCAGCACGGCGTTCCGTATTACCCTCATGAACCCACGGATTCCATATTCTGCTAACAGTCGTTGGATGTCGACCAACGCGAGCAGCAATGTCGCGATACGATAAACCGCAATCGCGATAGGCTGCAATCCGACCTTTATCGAAGTTGGAAACGTGATGGTATGCATTCCTCCTCCTTACACGAGGCATCACAATAACGTTTCACCAGGCAACGCCGGTCAACTGCTGTTTGTGTAAGAGAAATCGGTTGGAAACTTTCCTCATGTCAGCACGTTGTAGGTGTCACCACTGGCGCCAATCTTGAGTGAATGTTCTGAAAAGCTAATCATTTGCATATGCAGCATCTTCTTCCTGTCGGTTAAATTTCGCATCTGTAGCACGTCATCTTCGTGGTGTAACAATTTTAATGGCCAGTAGTGTACATTTTTTCCACCCTCCGAGTGCAAGTTATCAGACCTAACACGTGAGGCCCGATGACGGGCAATGCCGAGAACGTGCCTCCACGCTGACTGCGGCAGGAAGTGATTTATCTGTAGGGAAGCTAGGCAGGTCCGTCCTTGTAGATTAGCCGTCACCTCGTGAGGGGTAGGGCAGGTATCGTCCACGTATTTGCTCACGGACTCGGCGCCGGAAGGATGTTGCGCCCTCGATGCGACCTTTCGTGCGCTGGCGCCACGGTCTCCCACCCTGTCACGAATGCGGACTCGATAAGCTGGCTGAACGACAAACTCTTGATGGAGAACTGCTACGATAGTTTTTACAGTGCTTGTGCTTCACCAAGAGCTGTCGTCCACGTAACAGTATGCACTCCAAACTCGAAGCAATTAGACATGCTATACCACAGAATTCTATTTTTGGTCCTTGCGCTATTCCGACCCTCTCCAGATGTCAAATACGGGCTTTGTACGACGGATTATTTAATGGATGAGGACTCTTATTTCATGGATAGCTGTTGTGACCATGTGCCGCCGCGCTGCAGGTGGACAATCGTAGCCCAGTCAGGCACAAAGCGAACCCACGTCAGTCTTCGTGCAATTAATTCTCCTTCTGTCAAGTCCATTTCTTCAGTAGCATATCCTTTTCGCTAACAAGCAGTAGCACAAGAAGTATCTTGGACGTATAATATTGAATTCCGTTCGTGGATAACATAACTTGCATTGTTCTGGAGCAAATGAAGTTTCAATAAATCGATGTTTACACTTTTAGTTAGTTTCTCTTTGCAATTTCTCCTTTTATGTACATTTTGTGATGATAATTTCTTCCGATAAGCGTGTCCAGAGAACAGAAGCATTTAAATAATTGCCTCCATTTCATACCACTTTCCGAACTTCGTCAGTGTTCAAATGAGATACGAAGCGCAGTCAGAGATAACACGCTCACCAAGAATCACTCTGGTATTCGTTACAAATGAATTAAAGGATGCAATAGTCCTGGAACATCCACATTTCGGTCATATAAATGCCTTTCCGGAGTATGAACGCCGTTAGAAAGTCAGCTTCGGGCCTCAGCCTTTCCTAATATTATTCTTGGTTCTCTTTAACCGTCATATTATTTTAAGTGAAAGAAAAATGAGCTGCAACAGTTCACAAAGCTTCATTTGAAGTTCAAAACGTGATGACCACTGACGTGACAATTAATTATTCAAGTACTTTCACTATTAACACTCACAGATGTAACTATCGCTTTTGATCACACACGATTCATAATAGCTTTTATCTTTATTAGTCTGTAACTGAAACATCCATAGGCTTCCTTTGATCTCGAATAAATTTCCTTAAAGTTGCTTAACAAATCTTCCCTCCAATAGAAGCCCTCAAAATTATATATCTCAGTATTATATATTTATCTCATGTGAGCTATTTCAATACTACTTCAGAAGAATTCTTACTTATTACGAATCACAAATTACACATTTCTGATAGAACATAACTTTCAATGTTCACAGTTTGACAGCAGAGACAAGAGTGAGTACAAATTGAATATTTCATTTTATTAGCAAGACATTTAATTATCAAAAATGGGTCTCGACAGTGTGTTCCACGTCGGCTGCCGCCCGTTGGTAGTCGGATGGACTCGAATAGCGCCCGGTATACCGGTTGTCGCTTCGTCAGCACAGCACTGGAACACCTTGTCTGGGCTCGATCGTAGATCATGAAACAAATAACAAGTACAGCATTTTTAATACAACAATTCATTTAAAATTTACAAAAAATGGTTCAAATGGCTCTGAGCACTATGGGACTTAACATCTGAGGTCATCAGTCCCCTAGACCTTAGAACTACTTAAACCTAACTATCCTAAGGACATCACACACATCCATGCCCGAGACAGGATTCGAACCTGCGACCGTAGCGGTCACGCGGTTCCAGACTGAATCGCCTAGAACCGCACGGCCACACCGGCCGGCTAAAATTTACAGTACATAAATGTGACATACGGGGTGTTTCTGTAAGAGTGTGCAAAAATGTAACAGGTCATAGAGAATGTTCCACGGAACAATTTGAGGTAGCTACCTGGGATCGGAGTAGCCAGCTTAAGGAGATATGGATGTAAACTTGTCTAGCTCGCCCTCGGAGACGTGCGGTCTAACGCACTAGTTCCCGAGCGGGAAGGCGTGCCACTCCCCAGCACGAATCCGCACGGTGGATTAGTGTCGAGGTCCGGTGTGCTGGCCAGTCTGTGGATGGTTTTTAAGGTGGTTTTCCATCTGCCTCGGCGAATGCAGCCTGGTTCCCCTTATTCCGCCTCAGTTACACCATGTCGGCGATTGCTGCGGAAACACTTTCTCCACGTACGCGTACACTATAATTACTCTACCACGCAAACGTTGGGGTTACACTCGTCTGGTGTGAGACGTTCCCGGGGAGAGGGGGAGGGCGAGGGGAAGGGGGACGGGGTGTCCACTGGAAGCCGAACCACTGTGGGCTACGGCGGGGACGAAATTTCTTTCGTCGTTTCTATATACAGTACAATACAGTGGTACGTTCATTGTGTCAGTGATGGTATTTGCAGTTGTTGTTGTTGTGGTCTTCAATCCTGAGACTGGTTTGATGCAGCTCTCCATGCTACTCTATCCTCTGCAAGCTTCTTCATCTCCCAGTACTTACTGCAACCTACATCCTTCTGAATCTGCTTTGTGTATTCATCTCTTGGTCTCCCTCTACGATTTTTACCCTCCACGCTGCCCTCCAATGCTAAATTGGTGACCCCTTGATGCCTCAGAACATGTCCTACCAACCGGTCCCTTCTTTTTGCCAAGTTGTGCCACAAACTCCTCTTCTCCCCAATTCTATTCAATACCTCCTCGTTAGTTATGTGATCTACCCATCTAATCTTCAGCATTCTTCTGTAGCACCACATTTCGAAAGCTTCTATTCTCTTCTTGTCCAAACTAGTTATCGTCCATGTTTCACTTCCATACATGGCTACACTCCATACAAATACTTTCAGTAACGAATTCCTGACACTTAAATCTATACTCGATGTTAACAAATTTCTGTTCTTCAGAAACACTTTCCTTGCCATTGCCAGTCTACATTTTATATCATCTCTACTTCGACCATCATCAGTTATTTTACTCCCTAAATAGCAAAACTCCTTTACTACTTTAAGTGTCTCATTTCCTAACCTAATTCCCTCAGCATCACCCGATTTAATTTGACTGCATTCCATTATCCTCGTTTTGCTTTTGTTGATGTTCATCTTATAACCTCCTTTCAAGACACTGTCCGTTCCGTTCAACTGCTCTTCCAAGTCCTTTGCTGTCTCTGACTAAATTACAATGTCATCGGCGAACCTCAAAGTTTTTATTTCTTCTCCATGAATTCTAATACCTACTCCAAATTTTTCTTTTGTTTGCTTTACTGCTTGTTCAACATACAGATTGAATAACATCGGTGAGAGGCTACAACTCTGTCTCACTCCCTTCCCAACCACTGCTTCCCTTTCATGCCCCTCGACTTTTATAACTGCCATCTGGTTTCTGTACAAATTGTAAATAGCCTTACGCTCCCTGTATTTTACCCCTGCCACCTTTAGAATTTGAAAGAGAGTATTCCAGTCAACATTGTCAAAAGCTTTCTCTAAGTCTACAAATGCTAGAAACGTAGGTTTGCCTTTTCTTAATCTTTCTTCTAAGATAAGTCGTAAGGTTAGTATTGCCTCACGTGTTCCAACATTTCTACGGAATCCAAACTGATCTTCCCCAAGGTCCGCTTCTCCCAGTTTTTCCATTCGTCTGTAAAGAATTCGTGTTAGTATTTTGCAGCTGTGACTTATTAAACTGATAGTTCGGTAATTTTCACATCTGTCAACACCTGCTTTCTTTGGGATTCGAATTATTGTATTCTTCCTGAAGTCTGAGGCTATTTCGCCTGTCTCATACATCTTACTCACCAGATGGTAGAGTTTTGTCATGACTGGATCTCCCAAGGCCGTCAGTAGTTCTAATGGAATGTTGTCTACTCCCCGGCCTTGTTTCGACTCGGGTCTTTCAGTGCCCGGTCAAACTCTTCATGCAGTATCTTATCTCCCATTTCGTCTTCATTACATCCTCTTCCATTTCCATAGTATTGTCCTCAAGTACATCACCCATGTATAAACCCTCTATATACGTCTTCCACCTTTCCGCCTTCCCTTCTTTGCTTAGATATTTGCAGTTACCTGTAACTAATATAAATAAAAAAGCACAAAGTAATGTGATTTTATTCCTATTATCTCCTTAACCTGGCTTCTCCGCCCCCAGGTTCCCTACCTCAAATTATCGTAAACACTACGTCTACATCTACATCTACATCTACATCTACATCTACATCCATACTCTGCAAGCCACCCAGCGGTGTGTGGCGGAGGGCACTTTACGTGCCACTGTCATTACCTCCCTTTTCTGTTCCAGTCGCGTATGGTTCGCGGGAAGAATGACTGTCTGAAAGCCTCCGTGCTCCTCGAATCTCTCTAATTTTACATTCGTGATCTCCACGGGAGGTATAAGTAGGGGGAAGCAGTATATTCGATACCTCATCCAGAAACGCACCCTCTCGAATCCTGGACAGCAAGCTACACCGCAATGCAGAGCGCCTCTCTTGCAGAGTCTGCCACTTGAGTTCGCTAAACATCTCCGTAACGCTATCACGGTTACCAAATAACCCTGTGACGAAAGGCGCCGCTCTTCTTTGAATCTTCTCTATCTCCTCCGTCAACCCGGTCTGGTACGGATCCCACACTGATGAACTATACTCAAGTATTGGTCGAACGAGTGTTTTGTAAGCCACCTCCTTTGTTGATGGACTACATTTTCTCAGGACTCTCCCAATGAATCTCAACCTGGTACCCGCCTTACCAACAATTAATTTTATATGATCATTCCATTTCAAATCGTTCCGCACGCATACTCCCAGATATTTAACAGAAGTAACTGCTACCAGTGTTTGTTCCGCTATCATATAATCATACAATAAAGGATCCTTCTTTCTATGTATTCGCAATATATTACATTTGTCTATGTTAAGGGTCAGTTGCCACTCCCTACACCAAGTGCCTATCCGCTGCAGATCTTCCTGCATTTCGCTACAATTTTCTAATGCTGCAACTTCTCTGTATACTACAGCATCATCCGCGAAAAGCCGTATGGAACTTCCGACGCTATCTACTAGGTCATTTATATATATGCATCCTCTGTTGTTTCTGGTATATAGTGGGGAAACCAGAACTTCACCGACAAACTTTCAGAGTTGGTACAGACCAACACAAGAAAAGAATATTCAGTAAACATGGGCTCTAAAGGTCATACCTTAAGGGCGATGAGCATTCGTTCCACTTCTATACTCTGAGACACATCTCTTCTACTGAAAAAGTGTTCGCAGCTCTTAGGGTATTCATTTTAGAGTCCATGTTTGAAGGACTTTTTTACTTGTTTTGGTTCTTGCCACCTTCCCCCTAAAAATGGAAACCAACTGCGCATACATTTCTTGCATTTCATACAGCTGTCGATCGTAGCACTGCCTCTTCCTGTAGTAAAAACACAGACACTGCAATAGAGTATTTCATGCCAAGACAAGGCGGAGACAACAATCTAAGTCTCTCCCTGTGCTGGAATCACAGCAGTTATGCGAGTGCAGGACGCTGACACACGGTGACCGATGGAGGTTGGGGTCGATCTTGGAGGCGTGCTCGGATGGCCGAGGCTGTCAAGGCGAAGGCTCGCGTAAAGCGGGAAATCCGGGTCCGGAAAAAAATTTTCATTGGCATCATTACATTGTTAACCTGGAGTCTGATCGTATTCGCAATTGTGAATACATTTCTCGTATTTCATACCACTGTCGAACATAATGATGGCTGTTCCTAGTGCGAGTCTGCAATATATTATAATAAAGGTATTGCCTCCAGGAATCACGTTCGAATCCATATTCGCCGATACTGTAGAAATAATTGCATTGACCATGCTTTTTTTATTTTTCGACATGGACTCCTTTTAGACTTACAGACTTCGTCCAACGCTGTTCTAGTTTGTTGATCCTTTCCGAATAATAGGAATTGTCCAAGTCTGTAAAATAGCTATTAGTTACTGCAATCACCTCCTCGTTTGAATAAAATCTTTGTCCCGCCAGCCATTTCTTCAAATTGGGGAACAAATAGTAGTCCGAGGGAGCCAAGTCTGGAGAAGTGGGGTTATGTGAAACGAGTTGGAATCCTATTTCCATTAATTTTACGACCAAAACTTCTGAGGTGTGTGCTGGTGCATTTTCGTGATGGAAAAGGACTTTTTCACTGTCCAATCGCCGGCATTTTTCTTGCAGCTCGGTTTTCAAACGGTCCAATAACGATGAATAATATGCACATGTAATAGTTTTACCCTTTTCCAGTTAGTCGATGAGGATTATCCCTTGCGTATCCCAAAAGACAGTCGCCATCACCTTTCCGGCCGAAGGAATGGTTTTTGTCTTTTTTGGTGCAGATTCTCCCTTGGTACCCCATTGTTTAGATTGTTGTTTGGTCTCAGGAGTATAGTAATGTATCCATGTTTCATCCACAGTGATGAAACGACGCTTAAAGTCATGTGGATTTTTCATGAACAGCTGCAATCCATCCTTGCAACACTTGACACGATTCCGTTTTTGGTCAAGCGTGAGCAATCGCGGAACCCATCTTGCGGATAGCTTTCTCGTATCCAAATGTTTATGCACAATATTATGTATCCGTTTATTCGAGATGCCCACAGCACTAGCAATCTCACGCACCTTAAGTTGTCTGTCATCCATCACCATATCATGGATTTTATAAATGATTTCTGGAGCTGTAACCTCCCAGGGCGTCCAGAACGTTTAGCATCACTTGTGCCCATGTGGCCACTCCGAAAATTTTGAATCCACTTATAAAGTGTTCTAATCGAAGGTGCAGAGTCACCGTAATGTTTATCAAGCTTCTCTTTAGTCTCCTGAGGCGTTTTGCCTTTCATAAAGTAATGCTTAAACACCACACGAAATCCTTTTTCGTACCTTTTTTAACAATCACTCGACTTCCTTGATTCACACGAATGCCAAACACAAAGCAATAGACCAATATTGCTGAAACTTGGTGTGCGTTCTTTCCAAAGATGCTACTACCTAAACATGACCTCGATAGGCGCCGGTGGAGCCATCTCTCGGACTGTGCACGGACTTTTCAAACGCCCCACGTACTAGACACTGTAATCGACAATCACGTAGAAGCATGTACACAAAGATATACTGGGATAAACCTTCACTCACGAATCGGCAAAAGTAAGCAAATCGTTAATGTGGTATGAAACAAATAAAAGTCACGATGAGGATCCAAAATCAAACAATGCTTGATTGAATCCACATCCTCTCCATTTTCGATTCAAGTCAATCACGAAAGCGCAACAGCACCAACTTCCGGAGTAAGAATCTAATATCAGAATGCTCAAAAATGTTGCTAAATCTCTTCTCCTGGCGTCCCTGTGAAATAAAGTGCACTTAGGCTATTATCGGCTATTCAAAGTTTGCGGCCTGTTGAAACCCATGACGTGACAGGGGACCACCTTCGCAGTTCTCTCTCCAAAGAGAAAATTCGAAATAGCCTGTGCTGTCGTCCAAAGAGCGAGGTGCAGGGTTGCTGCCTTGCAACGCAACCATAAGAGAAGGCAGTAGCTGCAAACTGCATCGACGAGTGAGCGACATCGGCGAAGCCACGTCCAGCAACGTTTCGCAACGCCGCCGCAACCACTCTTCTACTTGCGGTCGAGCACAGTACTGCTCACCGCAGTCTACGATCATCGACTGAGACGACAGCATCATCTTCTAGTACGCCAGCTGTATGACAATGTATTAGGCAGAACTCAACGTGAAAGTGATTGTAAAAAGTTCTCTGAGGAGAAGACTTGCATTTTGTCTGTATCGAGTGACACGCTAATGTTCAGAGACAATTGTAAATACTCGTGACATCCCTGTAGAAATGGATTGTACAAAGTAAAGAGTCCACCACTAAACCAAGGAATGACAAAAATCATGGGACAGCGATAAGCACATATACAGATAGCAGTAGTGTCGCGTCCACAAGATATAAAAAGGCAGTGCATTGAAGGAGCAGCCATTTGTGCTCAGGTGGTTCATATGAAAGGTTTCCTACGTAATTCTGGCAGCACGACGGGAATTAATAGACTTTGAACACGGAGTATTACTTGGAGCTAGTCGTGTAGATCATTCCACTTCGGAAATCGTTAGAGAATTATGTATTCCGAGGTCCACAGTGTCATGTGTGTGCCGAGAATACCGAATTTCAGGCGTAATGGAACAAGTATTAATCTAATCTAATCTTACCTCTCATCACTGACAACGACTTTTACTTAACGACCGAAAGCAGCGTCGTTTGCGTAGAGTTATCATTGCTAACAGACAAGCAACACTGCAGGAAATAACCATAGATATCAATGTGGGACGTACGATGAACATATCTGTTATGACAGTGTGGGGAAATTTATCGTTAATGGTCAATGGAACCGGATGACCGACGCTTGCAGCGTCTCTCCTGTGATGTGGTCAGATGAATCCCGATTTCAATTGGGAAGAGCTGATGGTAAGGTTTGAGTGTGGCGCGGACCCCATGAAGCCATGGACCCAAGTTGTCAACAAGGCACTGTGCAAGCTGGTGGTGGCTTCACAATGGCGTGGGCTGCATTTACATGGAATGGACTGGATCCTCGGGTCCAACTGAACCAATCGTTGACTGGACATGGTCATGTTCCACTACTTGTAGACCATTTTCAGTCATTCATGGACTTCACGTTCCCAAACTACGTCATGTCCCCTCACCATACCTGTCCGCAATTGGTTTCAAAAACATTCTGGCCAATTCGAGCGAATAATTTGGCCACCCAGATCGCCCGACATGAATACATCGAAGATTTATGGGACATAATCGAGAGATCAGTTCGTGCACAACATCCTGAACCGGCAACACTCTCACAGTTATTGACGGCTATAGAGGCAGCATGGCTCAGGATTTCTGCAGGGCATTTCCAAAGATTTGTTGAGTCAGTGCCACGTTGAGCTGCTGCATTATGCCGGACAATAGGAGGTCAGACACGATATTAGGAGGTATCCCATGACATTTTTCACCTCAGTGTAACAGAGAAAGCATCTACAAAGAAAAAGTGGCTTACTGATAAGTATTCGACAAGTCAGCTCCGCAGATAAGAGGAGCGTACCTGTAAGTGGAAACTCATATGTGGTACCAAGCTGTCGCCAACCAGGGTGTGAGAGGTGACTGCCCTCTGTAGTTCCTCAACCCAGAAAGTTTGAAATGTAAGCGACTAGATGTCCTCGTGGACAAAGGAAAAGGGGTTGCCTAGCAGCAATGGTTAAAATAGGCGTCGAGCCAACACCTCCACCAAGGCGTGAGGGACTAATGAACGTTGGAATCCCTCTTGGCAAAAAAAAATCGGCGGCGTGGTAGAACTTACATTACTTCAGTAAAAATCAAAACTGCTCGTACATTGCCTCCACAAGGAATACGTCTAATTACTAGAAGAAGATGGGATGTCAATGGCGATAACTACTTGTCTTTTGCAAATGTTTCTGTTAGTCTTTGAATTTAGTACAGTCATCATTTTCTCCAGAGTGCCGGAAATTAGCAGCTCATGAAACGACTGAACTTGAGAACAGGCACAAACGTACCTGTTGTCCAAGTTAACCAGATACGTGAACCAGAGGTGATCGTATAGAGTACACAGTGGCTCTCCAAACCTTCACCCTAGGTGCTGAGGCCGTATATCAATGACGAATTCAATATCGAAATGTTAATTCTACTTGAAGTCTCCACACGCAGCTATGTCCATTGTGATGCTGCTGTATGCTGTACCTAGACTCGTCTGATAAGTTTCTGTTTGGCGTGCCCCTCAGTCCTACCACATCAAGGGAAGCTGCAACAGACAGACCATGGAGCTCGAGTCGTGGTTGCACTGCCCTTGTGGATACCTGTCTTGCTGCAAATGTGCTTGTTGCCTTTCTCAAGGTACGCGACATGGCTGAGCGAACAGCGTCTCCTTCCTCTCAGTCACTAGTAACGTGTAGCCATTGAGATCCCATATGATGTTCAGTATGACCTTCCTGAACCAATCGATTCCATAATCAACTGTCATCATAACCAGTGGGAGAAGCAAGCCATCATCATGCCGCTGTCAGAGTCAGACAAGAGCTAGTAGTCGTTTTTCCTTCTTATACGAAACTTCTACTTTTTAAAAAAGTTATCATTTATGAATCCGAAACCCACTTTCTCTATAGAGATGCCACCTGTATAAGTGTGGATATTTTTGTATGTGGTATCTTAATATTTACGCACATCAGTACACTGGTTGTTTTTTCTATGTATCAAACAGTCTTCCCACAAACACATCACAAACTTTATGATCCGATGTTTTCTGCACAGTCGTAACTGCACCACTAAGTGGACTACACCTGTCAGTAAAGGCTATTCATTCGGCATCCACGCACCCACACTTCAACACTTGACCTGCTGCTCAGGGGAAAATAAACATTAATGGCTTGCATTTGCCTCGTATGCTTGGAGGTACTAACCAACTTAAAAACATGCGACTCGTAATAGCTACAATTATTAGTCTGTAAATGATATAAATACTGATGTAATGTTGTTCAGTACACAGCACTCAGTTACAAATAGAAGTATCCTCACTTGTACCCATTATACCTCATATAAGGATGTAGAGGGCATTACTGTTGCTAATTTGTGTGATTGCAGTGAACTGCTAATCACTTGCATATCCAAGCACATTTCGTGCCTCTTTGACGTTCACTGCATTCTGCTTCCGTGGTGGTGCAATATTACTGGACAGCAATGTATTGCAGTATAGTAACACATTCACAATAATTGCTGATTTTATCACCGCCCACGTAGTTTAGACTCTGTTAAAGGAGGAAAGCAGAGATTGCTATTAGTAATTTCTAGTAGAAGCGATCTAAAATGAACTAAGCGTACAAATCAGTGAATATGAAAGGCGCATTGTACAGCAACAGTGACGTATGATGGAGTTATGGGCGGCTCTTACAAATAAAAGCATTTAGGAACACTGTAGGGCCTAAGTGCATCTGATTCGAGTTGCTATATAAGAACAGAAGGTGGGAACACCCCTTTCTGTAGCATTCTGACAGGCATCAGAGAAGGATGCATATTGTCACCTTCCTTTTTTATATCAGTCGCCAAAAACTATGGGCAATATTATCGATCTGGATTTTGATAATGACATCGTTCTTCTGGCAGAAACACCGTAAGAAACACCATATAGTTGACAACAAAGGACTGCCAAGTTGGACGCAGTGGCCATTTCTGTAGCGCTAAGAGTGAATGGTTATAAGAAAACACAATTTGCATAAAAAGTGGAAATTATCTACTCAAATTATAATGGAACAGAGGGAATTACAGCATGTTAACCGATTCGCATATGTCGGCAGCCTCATCTGTAATAACGACGACGTAGATGCAGATGTCAGCAGCAAAGCTGGGAAAGTTTCTGCACTCTTCCAACGAATGTGATCCTTATGGAAATTAGGCTCTGTAAGTAAGTCCACAATGCATCGGTGTACTTTTCTATCACCCTATCGAGTGACATACGCATGTGAGCCTTGAAAAAGTCAGTAAAATTAGCACAGAAGCTCAAGCAACAGTGACTGAGACGAACTTTTCCAAGATCAGTTATTGCGATCACTTTTCAAGTGACGAAGTGCTGACGGTAAGTGATCTATGCAGACTGAACAAAGTCGTTGCTTGTATGGCTTGTTCCATGCAAGAAAGTTGGAAGAAAGGAGGGAAGGAAGATTAGAATTAACTTTCCGTCGACAACGAGGCCATTATAGACGGGAAAGATGAAATAATCACCAAATCAGCAATGTTGTGGAAATCAACGGATGGATACAAAGGAGAGGAAGATCTCGTAAGTCCTGCAAACGAACTTTTGCAGACGATCTTCAATGCATCGGCGTCAACTGGCAGGAAGCTGAAAACCTGGAAGCTGACATAGTTCGCTAGAAGGAACTCCTTGCCCGATGTGGAACTTAGCATTGAAGGAACTAAGACTAAGTCCTAGGGCTCTGTTAAATAGCTTTCAACTGAATATGCAGCGTACGGAAGTGCTCACTTTGAGGTTGATGTTAATTTGGGCCACGAATGTTCGTTTGCAACGTAGATGCAATGTCTGGCATACAGAGTGAAAAGTATTTAAACCGACAAACTATGGGAGGTTGTAGGGGACATCAAAAGAAATATTTTTCCCTAATGTCATTTTTTCCTACGAGGATTATTTAAACCGGTAGAGGCCGTATACGCTCTTCAGTTGTTAGAGGCCGTATTACGATCTTCAGTTATTAGAGGGCTTATTACACTCTTCAGTTGTAGGCAACTGTTGTCCACCAGTGTAGTAGCGCATTGTCTCTGTTTACTAATGGAGCAATGCACCTGGAGTGGGTACATTGATACGGTTGGTGCGTACTACGTAGCGCACCACAACGGACGAGCTGCACAGCGGGTTTATCAATAAAAATACCAGAATCGCCATATCCCACCGCATACGACCTTTGCTGCTGTGTACCAACGTCTGCGTGAGACCGGGTCATTTTGCAGATTACCTGGAAAGGGACGCCGTCGCACGGTGAGAACGCTGCAATTTGAGGAAGCTGTCTTGCAGCATGTGGAGCGGGATCCTTCAATCAGCACTCGTGAAATTGAACGTAACATGGGGACGATTAAGGCGAATGTAAGAACCGTCTTGCGAGAGCAGTTGTTACGTCAATTTCACATACAGCGTGTCCACAACCTGGAACCAGTTGATTATCCACCCAGAGCACAGATTTCGCAGTGGTACCTGGAACAGTGTGAAATGCATCCTACATTTCCATGCTCTGTGTTGTTTACCGATGAAGCAACGTTCGGGCGTGATGGAGTCTACGACATGCACAATTCGCGTGTTTGGAGTGAGGATAGCCCACATGCCACAGTTACTAGCGCTCATCAAGTGCGGTTCTTCGTTAATGTGTGGGTCGGTGTTGTTGGGGACTGTTTAATTGGGCCGTATCTGCTACCTAGGCCATTAAATGGCAAGCACTATTTCAATTTTCTCGCCAGAGCATTGTCAGAATTGGTGGAAGACGTCCCGCTTCCTACAAGACAACGCATGTGGTTCCAACATGACGGGGCGCCGGCACATTTCAGTCGTCGTGTGCGTCGATTCCTGGACCGACGGTTCCCAGAAATGTGGACTGGCAGAGGTGGTCCTGTACCATGGCCTGTTCGATAGCCAGACATGTCCCCTCTGAACTTTTTGTGTGGGGAGAGATGCGCAACCTTGTTTACGCAACTCCTTTTGCATCGCCGACCGCAGTGGTCTAGCGGTTCTAGGCGCGCAGTCCGGAAGCGCGCGACTGCTACGGTCGCAGGTTCGAATCCTGCCTCGGGCATGGATATGTGTGATGTCCTTAGGTTAGTTAGGTTTAAGTAGTTCTAAGTTCTAGGGGACTGATGACCACAGATGCTGAGTTCCATAGTGCTCAGAACCATTTCAACCATTTTTTTTCCTTTTACATCAGAAGAGGATCTGGTTGCCTGGATAGTAGCAGCAGCAGCAGCAGCAGCAGCAGGAACAATTCCGGGTACTCCTGGGGTTTTTGCCCGTGTCAGACAGAACACGATCCGACGGTGTAACCTTTGTTTACGTGTCAATGGAGGCAGTTTTGAAAATTTACTGTAATTGAAATTGGGTTGTGCTAATGTGTTGTCTCTTGGTCATAAAAATGGGAATGTGTTTGTTGGTTTAATTAAATTGCCGCCAAAGAAATCTTCCTCTACCGGTTTAAATACTCCTCATAGGGAAAAATGATAACAGGGAAAAATATTTGTTTTTATGTCCTTTACAACCTCCCAGAGTTTGTCGGTTTAAATACTTTTCACCCTGTATAACCGCCGTCTACTCGTCCCAATTTACGAACTGAAATGGTTAACTTTGAAGTAGGATAGGTTTAACAGAGTGACTAAGTAGTCTCAATTTGGACAAAGATTTGAAGCTTTCCGACTTTCATCGCCGTCGAAATTTCTGAAGTATTATCAAAATGGACACGGCTAATCAGCTAGGAAATTTAATCCGTGAAATGTTACAAGATTACAGACTGAAAACGACGGACAGAGTTCTCGACATACATCCTGGGGATAGAACTAATATGATTTGTGACGGTAAGAAGCGATCATTATTTGTCGTTTAAAAGGTGAAATAATGCAAATGGGATTGCGTTTTCTAGTGCAACGTCAATCTGTTAATAGAACGAGATACTGAAAGTCTCTCCAACGGAATCGCTTTTACTCATTACACACACCAACTATGAATGAAGGTGTCATCAAATTGGGCACCAGTATCAATAGCGTTAAACGCCTATAAAATACGGGTTTCGTTGCCGAAATAGAAATGAAGTGGAACATTAGAAATACGATGGTGTTAGACAAAGTAATACTTCGCTCTGCCCCTCCTCCATGCCTCCCTTCCTCCGTCTCCTTCCCTCCCTCCCTCCCTCCCTCCCTCTCTCTCTCTCTCTCTCTTTCTCTTTGTATGAGTGTGTGTGTGTGTGTGTGTGTGTGTGTGAGAGAGAGAGAGAGAGAGAGAGATAGAGCATTTCAAAAAGGATACATGTATTCTCTGGTTCTTCTCCTTCCTCCTGTTCTCGTCTCGCACGTACATGACTGCTTGTCGCTTGTTAAATTCAAGCGACAATGCGCACTCCGCTAACAACGTTTCGGGAAATCACACAGAGCGCATTGAAATCAGTAAGTGGAACCTTAGCGCATAGGAAAAAAGAGCACAATTTACTTGTCACGTACAAATGGTTGATGTTTACCTAACAGCTCTCCATATTCAGATGAAGAACGACGCAGCTTTATGATAAACACCTCTGTGGAATGTTTTTTCTGTGGTTAACGCGCCGCTATTCATGCGGGGCCAGTAAAGTCGTTTGACCTTCAGACAGTCTATGAACGTGGTTCCTGTAGCCGAAAGAGCAGTACAGTGATTTTTGCTCCACCGTTACCGCTGACGCTCAAATTGACGCTCCAGACTGATTTTTACTTTACTCTTATTTACTTACAGAACATTCTCTAAAGTCATGTCAACTTAACAATGGCCTCCCTCTTCCGCTGCTTTTCTGCGCTTCGTAATTTTCGTCAGTAAAAGTCAACGCGTCGTCGACCGTTGGCAGTATATTTTTTCCACTTTTGCAAAGCATATTCATGTGCATATGGGAAAAAATGCGGCAGGGAAATCTTTTGTGGCTCGACTCGTGAATAGGAAAGAGCGCGGAGCGCGTGGAGGTGCAGCTGCTCGAGGCCGAGCAGAGGGCGTGTGTGGCGGGCCCCCGCCTCTGGCGGCCACTGACCCGTCGTTGACGGGGTCACCGGCGCGGCCTTTAACACTTGCAGTATTATTCGCGCCTCTCTGAATGAGAGCTGCCAAAGCAGAGCGCCCGCGGCGCTGACGAAGTGGCTCACACGCCTGCATGTCACGGCTAACCAGGTACTGTCCAAAAATAGAGTCATAACATTTTGTTATTTGCACACTGACGGAAGCGGAAAGTGTTACATCATGAAGCGCCAATCTCTGTCATTATTATGGAGATATTCTTTACGTAACAGTTATGAAGCCTGGAAACAAGGACTAGTTAAACCACTGCCTAAAAAGGACGTGTCACAGCACTCTCTGATTACCGACCTATTTCAATCTTTGTGCACTGTCCAAAGCCTTAGAATATACACACAACGACCAGCTAGCAACCAATCTAATCACAAACAAACTACTAGACAAATGCTAATCAGATTTCCGTATACAAGGTGTTACAAAAAGGTACGGACAAACTTTCAGGAAACATTCCTCACACACAAAGAAAGAAAATATGTTATGTGGACATGCGTCCGGAAACGCTTACCTTCCACGTTAGAGCTCATTTTATTACTTCTTTTCAAATCACATTAATCATGGAATGGAAACACACAGCAAAAGAACGTACCAGCGTGACTTCAAACACTTTGTTACAGGAAATGTTCAAAGTGTCCTCCGTTAGCGGGGATACATGCATCCACCCTCCGTCGCATGGAATCCCTGATGCGCTGATGCAGCCCTGGAGAATGGCGTACTGTATCACAGCCGTCCACAATACGAGCACGAAGAGTCTCTACATTTGGTACCGGGGTTGCGTAGACAAGAGCTTTCAAATGCCCCCATAAATGAAAGTCACGAGGGTTGAGGTCAGGAGATCGTGGAGGCCATGGAATTGGTCCGCCTCTACCAATCCATCGGTCGCCGAATCTGTTATTGAGAAGCGTACGAACACTTCGACTGAAATATGCAGGAGCTCCATCGTGCATGAACCACACGATGTGTCGTACTTGTAAAGGCACATGTTCTAGCAGCACAGGTAGAGTATCCCGTGTGAAATCATGATTGTTGTTGTTGTTGTTGTTGTTGTTGTGGTCTTCAGTCCTGAGACTGCTTTGTTGCAGCTCTCCATGCTACTCTATCCTGTGCAAGCTTCTTCATCTCCCAGAACCCACTGCAACCCACATCCTTCTGAATATACTTGGTGTAGTCATCTCTTGATCTCCCTCTACGACTTTTACCCTCTACGCTGCCCTCCAATACTAAATTGGTGATCCCTTGATGCCTCAGAACATGTCCTACCAACCGATCCCTTCTTCTGGTCAAGTTGTGCCACAAACTTCTCTTCTCCCCAATCCGATTCAATACTTCCTCATTAGTTATGTGATGTACCCATCTAATCTTCAGCATTATTCTGTAGCACCACATTTCGAAAGCTTCTATTCTCTTCTTGTCAGAACTAGTTATCGTCCATGTTTCACTTCCATACATGGCTACACTCCATACAAATACTTTCAGACATGACTTCCTGACACTTAAATCTAGACTCGATGTTAACAAATTTCTCTTCTTCAGAAACTCTTTCCTTGCCATTGCCAGTCTACATTTTATATCCTCTCTACTTCGACCATCATCAGTTATTTTGCTCCCCAAATAACAAAACTCATTTCCTAATCTAGTTCCCTCAGCATCACCAGACTTAATTCGACTACATTCCATTATCCTCGTTTTGCTCTTGTCGATGTTCATCTTATATCCTCCTTTCAAGACACTATCCATTCCGTTCAACTGCTCTTCCAAGTCCTTTGCTGTCTCTGACTGAATTACAATGTCATCGGCGAACCTCAAAGTTTTTATTTCTTCTCCATGGATTTTAATACCTACTCCAAATTTTTCTTTTGTTTCCTTTACTGCTTGCTCAATATACAGATTGAATAACATCGGGGAGAGACTACAACTCTGTCTCACTCCCTTCCCAACCACTGCTTCCCTTTCATGCCCCTCGACTTTTATAACTGCCATCTGGTTTCTGTACAAATTGTAAATAGCCTTACGCTCCCTGTATTTTACCCCTGCCACCTTTAGAATTTGAAAGAGAGTATTCCAGTCAACATTGTCAAAAGCTTTCTCTAAGTCTACAAATGCTAGAAACGTAGGTTTGCCTTTTCTTAATCTTTCTTCTAAGATAAGTCGTAAGGTTAGTATTGCCTCACGTGTTCCAACATTTCTACGGAATCCAAACTGATCTTCCCCAAGGTCCGCTTCTCCCAGTTTTTCCATTCGTCTGTAAAGAATTCGTGTTAGTATTTTGCAGCTGTGACTTATTAAACTGATAGTTCGGTAATTTTCACATCTGTCAACACCTGCTTTCTTTGGGATTCGAATTATTGTATTCTTCCTGAAGTCTGAGGCTATTTCGCCTGTCTCATACATCTTGCTCACCAGCTGGTAGAGTTTTGTCATGACTGGCTCTCCCAAGGCCGTCAGTAGTTCTAATGGAATGTTGTCTACTCCGGGGGCCTTGTTTCGACTCAGGTCTTTCAGTGCTCTGTCAAACTCTTCACGCAGTATCGTATCTCCCATTTCGTCTTCATCTACATCCTCTTCCATTTCCATAATATTGTCGTCAAGTACATCGCCCTTGTATAGACCCTCTATATACTCCTTCCACCTTTCTGCTTTCCCTTCTTTGCTTAGAACTGGGTTTCCATCTGAGCTCTTGATGTTCATACAAGTGGTTCTCTTATCTCCAAAGGTCTCTTTAATTTTCCTGTAGGCAGTATCTATCTTACTCCTAGTGAGATAAGCCTCTACATCCTTACATTTGTCCTCTAGCCATCCCTGCTTAGCCATTTTGCACTTCCTGTCGATCTCATTTTTGATACGTCTGTATTCCTTTTTGCCTGCTTCATTTACAGCATTTTTATATTTTCTCCTTTCATCAATTAAATTCAATATTTCTTCTGTTACCCAAGGATTTCTACTAGCCCCCGTCTTTTTACCTACTTGATCCTCTGCTGCCTTCACTACTTCATCCCTCAAAGCTACCCATTCTTCTTCTACTGTATTTCTTTTCCCCATTCCTGTCAATTGCTCCCTTATGCTCTCCCTGAAACTCTGTACAACCTCTGGTTCTTTTAGTTTATCCATGTCCCATCTCCTTAAATTCCCACCTTTTTGCAGTTTCTTCAGTTTTAATCTACAGGTCATAACCAATAGATTGTGGTCAGATTCCACATCTGTCCCTGGAAATGTCTTACAATTTAAAACCTGGTTCCTAAATCTCTGTCTTACCATTATATAATCTATCTGATACCTTTTAGTATCTCCAGGCTTCTTCCCTGTATACAGCCTTCTTTTATGATTCTTGAACCAAGTGTTACCTATGATTAAGTTGTGCTCTGTGCAAAATTCTACCAGGCGGCTTCCTCTTTCATTTCTTTGCCCCTGTCCATAGTCACCTACTACGTTTCCTTCTCTCCCTTTTCCTACTACCGAATTCCAGTCACCTATGACTATTAAATTTTCATCTCCCTTCACTATCTGAATAATTTCTTTTATTTGATCATACATTTCTTCAATTTCTTCGTCGTCTGCAGAGCTAGTTGGCATATAAACTTGTACTACTGTAGTAGGAGTGGGCTTCGTATCTATCTTGGCCACAATAATGCATTCACTATGCTGTTTGTAGTAGTTTACCAGCATTCCTATGTTCCTATTCATTATTAAACCTACTCCTGTATTACCCCTATTTGATTTTGTGTTTATAACCCTGTAGTCACCTGACCAGTGGTCTTGTTCCTCCTGCCACCGAACCTCACTAATTCCCACTATATCTAACTTTAACCTATCCATTTCCCTTTTTAATTTTTCTAACCTACCTGCCCGATTAAGGGATCTGACATTCCACGCTCCGATCCGTAGAACGCCAGTTTTCTTTCTCCTGATAACGACATCCTCTTGAGTAGTTCCCGCCCGGAGATCCGAATGGGGGACTATTTTACCTCCGGAATATTTTACCCAAGAGGACGCCATCATCATTTAATCATACAGTAAAGCTGCATGCCCTCGGGAAAAATTACGGCCGTAGTTTCCCCTTGCTTTCAGCCGTTCGCAGTACCAGCACAGCAAGGCGGTTTTGGTTAATGTTACAAGGCCAGATCAGTCAATCATCCAGACTGTTGCCCCTGCAACTACTGAAAAGGTTGCTGCCCCTCTTCAGGAACCACACGTTTGTCTGGCCTCTCAACAGATACCCCTCCATTGTGGTTGCACCTACGGTACGGCTATCTGTATCGATGAGGCACGCAAGCCTCTCCACCAACGGTAAGGTCCATGGTTCATGGGGGGAGGGCAATCATGATAACGTGCTCCATTGAGCGTAGGTGGAAGAAGCTAAAGTAAGCTCTAACATGGAAATTAAGCGTTTCCGGACACATGTCCACATAACATCTTCTCTTTATTTGTGTGTGAGGAATGTTTCCTGAAAGTTTGCCCGTACCTTTTTGTAACACCCTGTATATCGTTGGACGACTACTGCCGTAATAAATGTAACAGGTGACCTGAAGCTTGCCATAGATGCACAAGAAGCGAATATCATGTGCTTCTTAGACTTCAGCAAAGCCTTTGACACTGCCGACTTCGGCACTGTACTTGCCAAACTTAGCACCGTAAGTTTCTAGCCAAGTGCAGTGCAGTGGTTTCGCTCGCACCTGACGTTTCACCAGCAATGCATGTCCGACAACGTAAGTCACAATGCATTCATAGGCGTTCCCCAGGGTTCTGTACTAGGTCCTACACTCTTTTCGTTGTATGACAATGATGTGTCATCAGTTTTGTCCTACAGCACATACGCTGAAGAGCTCCAATTGTATCTAGTAGTAGAAGCAGTAGTAGTAGTAGTAGTAGCTTTATTCATCTGTATATCTCTGTTTACAAGGATATAGGACTTGTCAAAGTATTTACAAGTTCAGACCAATTTAAAATAAGCTAATTCGTATACACATACATTTACAGACTTCTAGTTAGAGACAATCATTAGATTTACTCCTGGTATACAATACTTTTTTACAAATAACTTATTAAATAATGTAATGCCACACTGTTCACTCATATTTCACTATCAGTCACTGCACACACTATACACACATTGTTTCATGACACTTCACTCATTACACACACACACACACACACACACACACACACACACACACACACACACACACACACACACACTGGCGATCTCTGGACCATTTTCTGTACCACCACTTCCCATTTGCTATCCTGAAAAACTGAGTTTGCATCCCTCTATAATGAGTGAGATGTTGAGCTCAGAAAGAGGAAGAGGTGTTAGTATTGGGCAATGCATGTATTTGGGGTAAGTTTTAGTATTGGGCAATGCATGTACTTGGGGTAAGTTTTTCTAGAAAAGGAAAAAAAGAAGGAAAAAAACATAGTGTGAAGGTGTTATGTGGAATGTTGGATGTTTTATAATCATTATTATTAATTATTTGTGTAACATTTTTTTTTACCAAACTAAGTGCAATCCCAACAAAACTGATGACAGCTATGGAGCATCTCAGTACCGACAAGTGTGCAGAATGGGTGCAGAATACAGGGCTTAAGCTCAACCCATACAACCTATCTAATTGGTGATTCTAGGTTCATTAGCCCCAATTATTGGGAATTCCTACCATCCTTTACCCTCTATGGGACAAATATCGAATCCTCTCTTTCAGAAAAGAGCCAAGGAGTAAAAATAGATGAAACTCTAAACTGGACTGAGCACATTACTGCAAAGTGGAAGAAGGCATCAGCATTTCTACATGTAAGAAAATATAAAAAGTTCTTCTGTCTTGACCTGAAAAAGAAAATTGTGCAACCAGTTACACCTTCAGTTATTGATTACAGCGATGTTATCCTGCAACTCCTTTCTCAGAAAATCTCACGGCGCCTGGAACTGGTTACGAATGGCTGTGTTAGTTATATCTGTGAGGATCGACTCTTTGATCACATTTCACCATCATAAGCAGAGCTATCCTGGCAGCGTGCAGACAAGCGCCGAGATTTCCATATCCTCCGTCTTCTCTATTGCCTTATCAGCATACACTGTTTCTCATGTCTCTCCTCGACTTTAAAGTTGTTGGTAGCACGGAGTGGCTGCGAGGTTTGAGGCGCCATCTCACGGATGGCGCGGCCCCTCCCGCCGGAGGTTCGAGTCCTCCCTCGAGCATGAGTGTGTGTGTTGTTCTTAGCGTAAGTTAGTTTAAGTAGCGTGTAAGTAAGCCTCAGCAGTTTGGTCCCTTAGGAATTCACACACATTTGAACATTTTAAAGGTGTTGTCTGAAAAACATGGCAGAAACACCATGACTTTGGAACAACCCTCCGTATTATACTAGAAAACTGAATAACATTCCAGCTTCAGAAGACAGTTAGTGACACATCTACTAAAGCAACAATAATGATTACCATTGTTCTGTACGCACTCGTTACCCTTGTTCATCCCTTTTTGCAGCCAGAGCTGATGGCGACTCCTCAAATTTCCTTTTCCCAGAACTAGCTATATGAGAAAACATCTATTTTGTACACCTATAAATTCTTTTTATATCTACCAATGCCTTTATTGTTATTATAGTAATTATTATTATTGTTACCATTATCATTATTAGTGGCATCAGCAGCAGTAATAGAAGTGCTGCCAGTATTAATTTTATTAGTTCACAGTCCGTCTTATTTATTGACATTGTTACTGCAGACACTACAATTTTTTTAATACTATGTCTCATATTAAAACTGTCATTTATAGGTAACTATGATGTATAAAAAGGTACTGTATGTGTGAATAAGGCAGGGCCTGATGGGCCTAATCAGATCAGGTTAAATAAATAAATGAAAAACAACTCCCACAATAGTCGGCCTTGTTATGCTGCCGAAATATACCTTTACATCTTCAGTCTCGTCCTGTTGAGAACGATGCTCAAGTTGATGTCTTGTTCCTTGACTTCCAGGGGCGTTTGATACAGTTCCACACAGTAACCTAAGGAACGCAATACGAGCATACGGAATAACAGGCCTTTTCCGTGATTGGATTCTAGACTTTCTAACACACAGACCGCAGTATACCATTCTTAACGGAAAAAAATCTTCACACGTATAACTAACTTCCAGTGTGCCTCAAAAGAGTGTTATGACACCATCACTTTTTACAATAACTGCAACTGACCTAGTGGATTACGTCGGAAATTCCATGAGGCAATTTGCGGATAATGCTGTTATATGTGTAAAAGTCTAGACGCTACAGAATTAGTAGGGTTACGCGGTAAGACCAGCGGAGGCTCGAAGCTTGGTGCAGTATACAAGTAGACGGATGAGTAGGAAAAACAATCATGTAACGTTCGAATACAGCATTAACAGTGTTTACGTGACACTGTCACATCGATTAAATGCCAAGGCGTAAAGCTGCAAAACGATGTGAAATGAAACGAGCACGTCAGATTGGTAGTAGGGAAGGCGAATGGTCGACTTCATTTTATTGGGAGAATTTTGGGCAATTGTAGCTCATCTGTAAAGGAGAGAGCTTATAGAACCATAGTATGACCCATTCTTTAGTACTACTAGAGTGTTTTGGAACCCCACCAGGTCGCATTAAAAGAAAGCGTCGAAGTAGTTCAGAGACGTGCCGCTACATTTGTTACCGGCAGGCTCGATCAGCACGCAAATATTACGGAGACGCTTCGTGAAATACATTGAGGGTAGACGACGCTCTTTTCGCGGGGCACTGTTGAGGAAATTGAGAGAACCGGCCTTTGAGGCCGACTGCAGAACGATTCTGCTGGCGCCGATATACCCTTCGAAGCTAAGGTGCCACGAAGCTGACAGAAATTGGGGCTGAGGCTTAGAGGTAGTCCCTTCCCTTAGCTCTATTTGTGAGCAGAACAGGAAACCACGTGACTAGAGGTGGCACTGGTATTCTCCGCTATGCACCGTACGCTGGCTTGCGCAGTACGTACCTAGATGTAGTACACAAACAAATGTTACGTATTGCGCTTACAGTTTTGCCTGTAGAACAGTTGATGGAAGCTGTCACATCGATTAAATACCGAGGCCTACGTGTACAGAGCGATTTAAAAGGGAACGACCGCATGAAACTGATAGCAAGTAAGACAGATGCCAGACACATCTGTTGGAACAACGCTCATGAAGGAGATGCCTTACAAAACCCGTGTTCGTCCGAGTATTGCTTGCAATTTGAATAATGCACCGGACAGAATTGATATCGGAAGTAGAGAAGATCCAAAGAAGAGCAGTGTTTTTCGTCACATGTCTGTTTAGTAAGTACGAAAGCATGACGAATATTCTCACCCAACTCCAGCACCAGACGCGGTAAGAGTGACATTGTGCATCACGTTGTGGGTTAATGATAAAGTTTGGATAGTGTTCGTTCCTAAATGAGTCAACAGATCCTCTTACATACTGAAAATTTCTTTGCAGACGGCGAATTACCTGAGATCAGCTGTATTAGGCATAGATGAAGTACTTATTAACGACGTATGATAATTTTGACCCGCATTTCCCCTTTCTCGTGAACGGTCGCCTGAACCGCTGTGGCTATCGGTACACGTTCCCAGACCTCCATATGCCACGTTGTGTACATCCTTATAGAAGGTTTGGGTTCGTCCAGGGACAGCTGTGGATCGTCATCGATGTTCGTTTTTTCAGACATCCAAGCGTCTCACATACACAGGGTTACCCAAAATTCTGTTACCATTTAGCAATGCACCAGTTCACGGAGCAATCTAAGCAGAAAGGCAAAAATTGACACACTTGCATGAAATGACATGTGGTTTTATGGAAATAAAAAAACGAGTGCAAGAACCGGCGAGCAGATGGCGCTGAACAGCAGCACATCAGTGACGCTGCATGAGAATCGTGTGTAAAATGAGTTGAAGTGAGAGAGGGGGGTCAGATCACCCCTAACTTTGCTGACAACCATCTGCTGGAAGGTACGACTTTTATGCAGGATGGCGCTCTACCCCATATTGCTACACGTGTGAAATATCTCTTGCACACATTGTTTGATGAGGATCGCGTACTGAGTCGCCACGTCCGTCACGCTTGGCCCTCCAGGTCCCGAGACCTCAGTGCGTGTGATTGATTGTTGGAGGTGGGGCTACCTGAAGCCGCAAGTCCACCGCGATTGTCCGACCTCATTAGGGATGCTAAAAGATAATAATGGTGCAAATGGCTCTGAGCACTATGGGAGTTAACTTCTAAGGTCATCAGTTCCCTACTTAAACCTAACTAACGTAAGGACATCACACACATCCATGCCCGAGGCAGGATTCGAAACTGCGAAAGTAGCGGAAGCGTGGTTCCAGACTGTAGCGCCTAGAACCGAACGACCACCGCGGCTGTCAAAAGATAATATCCGATGGGAATTTGTCACAGTACCTACTGGTATGTTGTTCACAACATTGCCCCTCGACTCCAGGTATTGATGAATGACAGCCAACATGTTGATCATATGTTATAAATAAAAGAGCCTTTACTAAAAATCAATTGTTATTCTAATTATTGCTTTTCTATCATATTAAGCACACCCCTTTGGTCATTTTGTCCACTTTCTTTTGTTTCAAAAAAACCCGATGTCATTTCAAGCATGTCTCTACCTACATTATTCCTTAAAGTATTGAATTTTCAAAACTTAATGGGCTTTATAGGTCACCCAGTATATGTAACAGGCATAGATGTCTGAAAGAACAGACATCGTTGACGATCCATAGCTGTACGAAATAGTTCGAAGTTTATTCGCGTGATATGCGAATTGGGATGGCAATCATTGAAAGAAAGGCGTTTTTCGTTGCAGTCGGATCTTCTTGCGAAATTTCGATCACCAGCTTTCTCTTCCGACAGCGAAAACATTCTGTTGGCGCCCACCTACGTAGTGAGAAACGATAATCATGATAAAATAAGAGAAAAGAACAGATACCATCCATCTTGATATATGTATAGTTAAGGCTCACCGGCCATTTGACCATCTTCCTCTGTGCGGATGCAAAAACAGTACCCGAACTCTTACGGGAATCTGCAGTAAAGCTGCGAGTAATGAGTATAATGGGGCAGGGGCACTATGAATATAGTGCGGGACAATACGTTGCGAATGTGGGTCTCACGGGAGGCGTGTCAGAGATAAGTCCCTGCAGTCGCACTATCCTCTGTGTCCTCGGTGGCTCTGCCGACACGGTACCTCAGCGTGTTCGGTCAGAGGGTTAACTGCCCTCTGTAATAAAAGAAAAACAAAAAAAACTGTGTTGATCGATCAACGACGAATTTAAATAGGTGTCTTACGACGTCCACGCCGAGCAGATGCAACGAACGAAAGTGAACAAAATGAGATAAAAAAAGATGTATAGAGCGTCTGCCATGTAAGCAGGAGATCCCGGGTTCGAGTCACGGTCGCGGAACACATTTCCAACTGTGCCCGTTGACTTATATCAATGCCTGTATGCAGCTAGGGGTATTCATTTCAATGTGATTTCAGAAAAAAATTATGTGCCCGTTTTTCTCGTGCGCCGTTTCAGAGTGGAACGGTAGAGAAACAGCTTGAGGGTGGTTCAATGAACCCTCTGCCAGGCACTTTATTATGAATTGCAGAGTAATCATGTATTTGTAATAGACTTTTGGGTCACTCTGTATTTCGTGGAAAGAACCTGAAGGTAACACTAGAGTGATTCGAGCTCAGTAGGAGGCTTACCAATAGAGTTCTTTCGGTGCACCAAGTGCAGCTGGAGCAAGTTAGGGGGGGGGGGGGGGGAGGGATGCGACAGTGGTGCACAAGTACTGTCCTCCACACACCATGCAATGGCTTGCGGAGTGCAGTTATATAGGGTGAACATTAAAGGAAGTCTACAAACTGCAGGGACGGAGCTACGGTCGCAGGTTCGAATCCTGCCTCGGGCATGGATGCGTGTGATGTCCTTAGGTTAATTAGGTTTAAGTAGTTCTAAGTTCTAGGGAACTGATGACCTCAGATGTTGAGTCTCATAGTGCTCAGAGCCATTTGAACCATTTGCAGGAACGGATTCACGGGAAATGGAGGAAAAAAGGTCCAATGAACATGTGTCCGGAAATGCATCGTTGCCACGGTAGATGGCGCTGACGAATGGCAGTTGACCGGCAGCTGTGGCCGAGTGGTTCTACGCGCTTCACTCCGGAACCGCGCTGCTGCTGCGGTCGCAGGTTCGAATCCTGCCTCGGGCATGGACGTGTGTGATGTCCTTAGGTTGGTTAGGTTTAAGTAGTTCTAAGTCTAGGCGACTGATGACCTCAGATGTTAAGTCTCGTAGTGATTAGAGCCATTTGAACGATTTGCTTGGCAGTTCCTCTGGCCACGTGCCGGGTGCTCCCTGTGCGTTTCAGGCTGCGTGATTGACGCAGAGTACCGTCAGCAGCAGAGAGGCCCGGTGTTCATGTCGGGAACAAGCCGAGATGGTGTCTGTGTACGGCCAAGCAAGTGGAAGCAGTCGAGAGGCAACACAGCTATACCAAAACAAGTAACGTCACGGGCGCCAACCACATCATACAGCATTTCAAGCCCTTTTTGGGCGTTTATGTGAATATGGGTCCTTTCAGAGGGACTGTATACAGGGAGGCGGCGGATTGTGCAAACACCATATCTGGAGGACAGGCTTGTACACGATATTGAGATGAAACCTAGTACAAGCTCCAGGCAAGTGGTCCGCCAACATGTGTAAGCCAATGTACGATTATACGACGGCCACTCCAAAAGAAATGCACATCATTTTTGTAGAAATACAGTTTTCATTCTGCATGTGTGAAAGTTTTACAGTGTGTAGATACATCCCTCCCGCTTGTTTTCAAACTTAGTTCAACCTGTTCCCGTGAGTGGCGCCGTCACAGCATCTCTTCAAGATGGCTGCTACATTTTACGTTCGTCAGAAGCAACGTGCTGTCATAGAATTCCTGTGCTGTGAAAACGAGACAATGGGAAACACCCACAAGAGGCTGAAAAAGGTGTATGGAGATGCTGCTGTCGATCGCAGTACAGTTAGTCGGTGGGCAAGCAGGTTTCGTGATGAAAGCGGGCACGGCAATATTTAGGATTGTCCTCGCAGCGGCAGGCCTCGTACTGCACACGCTCCAGACAATGTGCAGAGAGTTAACGAATTGGTGTTTGCTGACAGACGTATCACAGTGAACGAATTGTCACGCTACGTTGGGATAGGGGAACGAAGTGTTTGCAGAATACTGAAAGTGTTGGCGTTAAAAAAGGTTTGTGCCAGGTGGGTTCCAAGAATGTTGGCAGTGGCTCACAAAGAAACAAGAAAAACTGTATGCAGCCAACTTTTGGAACAGTACGAAAATGGTGGAGATGAATTTCTTGGAAGAATTGTGACAGGTGATGAAACATGGCTCCATCGTTTTTCACCAGAGACGAAGAGGCAAACAATGGAGTAGCATCATGCAAATACACCCAAGAAAAAAAAACTGAAAACCACACTGCCTGCTGGAAAAGTTACGGTTACGGTGTTTTTCGCTTCCGGAGGACTCTTGCTTGTGGACATCATGCCAAGTGGAACCACCATAAATTCTGATGCGTATGTGACGACACTGAAGAAACTTCAAGCTCGACTGAGTCGTGTTTGACCACATCGGCAAATGCAGGATGTCTTGCTGTTGCGCGACAATGCACGGCCACATGTCAGTCAAAAAACCATGGAAGCGATCACAAAACTCGGATGGACAACACTGAAACACCCGCCTTACAGTCCTGACCAGGTTCCATGTGACTATCTTCTCTATGGGAAACTGAAAGACTCACTTCGTGGAACAAGGTTTGAAGACGATGACTCCCTTGTGCACGCTGCCAAACAGTAGCTCCAACAGGTTGGTCCAGAATTTTACCGTGCGGGTATACAGGGGCTGTTTCCAAGATGGCATAAGGCAGTTGAGAGGGACGGAAATTATGTGGAAAAATGAAAATATTGTTCGTAAAGAATGTATGTACACACTGTAAAACTTTCAAACATGTAGAATAAAAGATGGATTTAAAAAAAATAGTGTGCATTTCTTTTGGAGTTCCAAAAGAAATCCGTTGGAATTCGATTACTCGATAAATAGTACAATTCTCAAGGCTGTCAATTCAACTAAGTACAAGGGTCCAGAATGAGATTTTCACTCTGCAGCGGAGTGTGCGCTGATATGAAACTTCCTGGCAGATTAAAACTGTGTGCCCAACCGAGACTCGAACTCGGGACCTTTGCCTTTCGCGGGCAAGTGCTCTACCAACTGAGCTACCGAAGCACGACTCACGTCCGGTACTCACAGCCTTACTTCTGCCAGTATCCGTCTCCTACCTTCCAAACTTTACAGAAGCTCTTCTGCGAAACTTGCAGAACTAGCACTCCTGAAAGAAAGGATATTGCGGAGACTTGGCTTAGCCACAGCCTGGGGGATATTTCCAGAATGAGATTTTCACTCTGCAGCGGAGTGTGCGCTGATATGAAACTTCCTGGCAGATTAAAACTGTGTGCCCGACCGAGACTCGAACTCAGGACCTTTGCCTTTTGCGGGCAAGTGCTCTACCAACTGAGCTACCGAAGCACGACTCACGTCCGGTACTCACAGCCTTACTTCTGCCAGTATCCGTCTCCTACCTTCCAAACTTTACAGAAGCTCTTCTGCGAAACTTGCAGAACTAGCACTCCTGAAAGAAAGGATATTGCGGAGACTTGGCTTAGCCACAGCCTGGGGGATGTTTCCAGAATGAGATTTTCACTCTGCAGCGGAGTGTGCGCTGATATGAAACTTCCTGGCAGATTAAAACTGTGCAGCGCACACTCCGCTGCAGAGTGAAAATCTCATTCTGGAAACATCCCCCAGGCTGTGGCTAAGCCAAGTCTCCGCAATATCCTTTCTTTCAGGAGTGCTAGTTCTGCAAGTTTCGCAGAAGAGCTTCTGTAAAGTTTGGAAGGTAGGAGACGGATACTGGCAGAAGTAAGGCTGTGAGTACCGGACGTGAGTCGTGCTTCGGTAGCTCAGTTGGTAGAGCACTTGCCCGCGAAAGGCAAAGGTCCCGAGTTCGAGTCTCGGTCGGGCACACAGTTTTAATCTGCCAGGAAGTTTCATATCAGCGCACACTCCGCTGCAGAGTGAAAATCTCATTGTGGAAACATCCCCCAGGCTGTGGCTAAGCCAAGTCTCCGCCATATCCTTTCTTTCAAGAGTGCTAGTTCTGCAAGTTTCGCAGAAGAGCTTCTGTAAAGTTTGGAAGGTAGGAGACGGATACTGGCAGAAGTAAGGCTGTGAGTACCGGACGTGAGTCGTGCTTCGGTAGCTCAGTTGGTAGAGCACGTGCCCGCGAAAGGCAAAGGTCCCGAGTTCGAGTCTCGGTCGGGCACACAGTTTTAATCTGCCAGGAAGTTTCATATCAGCGCACACTCCGCTGCAGAGTGAAAATCTCATTCTGGAAACATCCCCCAGGCTGTGGCTAAGCCAAGTCTCCGCAATATCCTTTCTTTCAGGAGTGCTAGTTCTGCAAGTTTCGCAGAAGAGCTTCTGTAAAGTTTGGAAGGTAGGAGACGGATACTGGCAGAAGTAAGGCTGTGAGTACCGGACGTGAGTCGTGCTTCGGTGGCTCAGTTGGTAGAGCACTTGCCCGCGAAAGGCAAAGGTCCCGAGTTCGAGTCTCGGTCGGGCACACAGTTTTAATCTGCCAGGAAGTTAAGTACAAGGGTGTTAAAATTACGAACAACTTCAGTTGGAAAGACCACATAAGTAATATTCTGGGGAAGGCGAGCCAAAGGTTGCGTTTCATTGGCAGGACACTTAGAAGATGCAACAAGTCCACTAAAGAGACAGCTTACACTACACTCTGCTGCGCGGTGTGGGATCCTTACCAGGTGGGATTGACGGAGGACATCGAAAGGGTGCAAAAAAGGGCAGCTCGTTTTGCATTATCACGTAACAGGGGAGAGAGTGTGGCAGATATGATACGCGAGTTGGGATGGAAGTCATTAAAGCAAAGACGTTTTTCGTAGCGGCGAGATCTATTTACGAAATTTCGTCACCAACTTTCTCTTCCGAAAGCGAAAATATTTTGTTGAGCCCAACCTACATAGTTAGGAATGATCATCAAAATAAAATAAGAGAAATCAGAGCTCGATCAGAAATGTTTAGGTGTTCGTTTTTCCCGCGCGATGTTCGGGAGTGGAATGGTAGAGAGATAGTATGACTGTGGTTCGATGAACTCTCTGCCAAGCACTTAAATGTGAATTGCAGAGTAATCATGTAAATGTAGACGTAGATGTACCCTCGTATGCATCCTGCATGACAACCGCTACTACCCCTATCACCTGCAACACAAAGGGAACACACGGTGGGTGGTCAGAGGAACTGTAATTCGTCAGCGCAATCTACCGTAACAACGATGCCTGTTCATAGGGCCTTTTCCCCTCCATTTCCAGTCAGAAATTCGTCTCTGCATTTTTTCGGTTTTATTAATGTTCACCCTGCAGATGTAGATGTGCTGTTATCCACCTACTAAGGAGTCCTGCCTCGAGACACGAATGTGATGCGATACTGTGTCTCAGAATTTTTGGGCTGTGTCAATTCGCCATTCTCACCATATCGGTGCCGACAGAAGGCAGCACAGACTCACAACAGGGGAGCGCGAAGCTCATCAGCTACCGCTTCTGGGCGCGTAACCGCCAACCGCTGTCGAATCCACTCTCCGAGCGACGACTGTCGACTGTCGCCGAGTGGGGCTCGTCGAGGAGCTGCCGAGGTCACGAGTGCGTGCTCGGGCGCCGAAAGAAAACATTTTAACGGCGCGCCGGGCGTTTATTAAAATCTTGCGGCGTGACAGGCGCACAATACGGTGCTCGGGGTCAGCACAGCCATTGACGTCAGCGAGACGTCTCGCCGGCGCCGTATTGACTCCGGCGACAAAGGCCCTGTTTATTAAAATACCTGGCTACGAAGAGCAGGGGAACCGCGAGGCGCGCTTCGCGGGAGCCGACCGGCGACAGCACTCGGTAACGAGACGGGGGGCGCGTCTAGAAGCAGTCCCGGGAACAACACCGGCTAAGGGGAGTTCGAATCGGAACGATCTGTAGATGAGTGCCATGTTTCCGGAATTGTAGAGCACACTAAAATAAACAGATACTACCTGGCGATTATAATTAAAATGCAGTTATTCACAGATGGTATGTAACTATCGTACGTCTGCGTAACTTGTACATATTCTAATGCGCTAATGCGGCACCGATTTAGGTAGAAAAAAATTAGTTCCAATTCTGGCCACCAGGTGCAAATCTGGCACTGTACGGGACAAACTCCAGGGATTGATCGATGAGAGGATAGGGAACAAATAAGCTCTGCATGCTAGATACCATATATTCAGTCATACTTTGTTACACAGAGCCGGCCGCGGTGGTCTAGCGGTTCTAGGCGCGCATTCCGGATCCGCGCGACTGTTACGGTCGCAGATTCGAATCCTGTCTCGGGCATGGATGTGTGTGATGTCCTTAGGTTAGTCAGGTTTAAGTAGTTCTAAGTTCTAGGGGTCTAATGACCACAGATGTTAAGTCTCATAGTGCTCAGAGCCATTTGAACCTTTTTGTTTTTTGTTACAGGGACTGCAATCTAATACGCGCTACTCCACGCAGCTACAGTTGCAGTATGAACGGTTTCCTCCTAGAGGGTGGTACTGTTCCTCATACGTCATACCCTAGCCCCCTCTTCTGCCATAGTAATTGGTAGTGTTATGTCCGATTCACTTGTCTTGTTGACTCGCCTTGTAGTGGATGTGATACAGCGTTGTACACAATAGTTCCGTATTGAAATCGAGAGCTTTCCCACATAACGTATACTTACGGAAAGGCAAACGGCAACGGGTGGCAGGCTGCAAAGGTTGTATCAGGAGACCTATTCCCGCCGACAACAACCACGGCATTCAATGTTAGCAACAGTGTTTCGCCGTTTGTCTGAGACAGCGTAGTTTCAGAAAGCAGGAAATCATGAAGGACGTGGAGGAAAACGAGATTAACACTGTGGAAGGCGATCGCCGTTTCAGCACCAGGCAGTTGGCCCACCAGTACAGGGTAAGCAAGACGACCGTGTGGAGGATTCTTCATGACAATTGTTACTACCCTTATCACTTACAGTGTGTGCGGAGTTTACTAGCTGCCCGCCGCTGTGGTCGAGCGGTTCTAGGCGTTTCAATCCGGAACGACGCTGCTGCTACGTCGCAGGTGCGAATCCTGCCTCGGGCATGGATGTCTGTGATGTCCTCAGGTTAGTTAGGTTTAAGTAGTTCTAAGTCTAGGGGACTGATGACCTCAGAAGTTAAGTCACATAGTGCTTAGAGCCATTTGCACCGTTTTCAGCTTACTACCGACAGGTTTTGCCCATCGGAAGCAGTTTTGTCACTAGTTTCTTCACCAGGCAACCACGATTCCGGGATTTGTGTCATCCATCCTATTCAAAGATAAGGCCACATTTACGTGGAATGGTATCTTCAACTTTCACACAGTCATCTGTGGCACAAAATGCAGAATCACCACGGTATGGTAACAGCGAATCACCAGCTCTGAGCACTATGGGACTCAACTGCTGTGGTCATCAGTCCCCTAGAACTTAGAACTACTTAAACCTAACTAACCTAAGGACATCACACACATCCATGCCCGAGGCAGGATTCGAACCTGCGACCGTAGCAGTCGCACGGTTCCGGACTGCGCACCTAGAACCGAGAGACCACCACGGCCGGCGAATCACCAGCATCGGTGCGGCCGGAATGTGTGGGCCGAGATAGTTGGCGACCGTATTTTGGAACTAGTCTTGCTTCCACGTCGCCTAAAAGGCCGGAACTATCGGCGTTTCTTGTGGGCGACTTTGCCTCCCCTGCTGGAAGAAGTGCTGATGATCGAAGGGTTATGTGGCCTCTACATGATTGTGTTCCAGCCCACTTCATCTTTAACGTCCGGACGCATCTCAGTCGCATCTCATCGCCCAGGTCGATGGATCGGAATAGGGTGTCCAGTTCCATGGGCTGCTCGTTCACCGGATCTCAACCAATGCTATTTCTGGTTATGGGGCCATCTCAAAAGTATTGTGTATGCAGAGCCCATTCCAGATGTGAAGATACTGGAACTGGATATTCATGCTGCCTTTGACACTGTTCGGATGCAGCCTGGCCGATATTAACGTGTGAGATAGAAATGCTACGGCGCGTACACGCATGCGTTGAGGCACATGGAAACCATTTTCAACACATACTGTAACTGTGGCTGCATGGTACAACGCGTATTAGACCGCAGTCTCTGTAACAATGTATGACTGAATAAGCGGTCTCTAGCATGGAAACCATACAATCCCGGACTTAAGTTCATTATACCTTTTTTGTTCTGTGTCCTCTCATCGATCAATCTCTAGAGTTTGTACACAGTGCAAAAAAATCACCCTTTATACTTTTTCCTTGCGTTTACAGCGCCAGATATGTACCTGGTGGTCAAAATTGGAACTAATTTTTTCAATGTACTAACAAATTAGAATATCTACCAAGTTTTGCTGTCATTCAATAATTACAGCCGACACTAGACCTCTCTGAGAAGCTGCACTTTAATTATAAAAACCCAGTACCATGCAGTGAATTCGTTTCTTAAAATTCCTCACTTATTTAGGTTCTCAAGAACGGAATGAAGCAACAACACCCAGAACAATGGCAAATGACTGTGTTTTACTTCTAGTATCGTGTATTATACAACAGAAAGAGTACACCATTTACTTCGTAATGATTTGGACTAGAGCTTCGACCTCTTGCAGCAACCACGGTTCTTGGCCGGCTAGAAAACAATGCGATCTGAGATAGTATGAAAAACACGGCTGCGTCGTCCCATGGTGCTTCGGCTCTATGCCGCAGCTCATTAATTGTAGCGGCTAGCGGTTGTGGGCGTCCCAGTCTCTCGACATCACGTAACCGTAGTAGGCAGTTACTGAGCAACGCAGTCAGCCTAAATATTTGTAAATTGCTTTTTTCCAATACCATAAGCGGTTTCGGGCTACCATGCCCATCTACAAATGCCTAAAGTTTCTAATTGCAATGATGTCTGGTTAGGAGCGTACCGTCTGTCCGTGCACTGCGAGGAATATTTGAATACTAGAAGAGAAACCCTGCGTTTCCCTGGCATTTGTTTGCAACTGTGCGTTCACCTCCGAACCACGCACTGTCTGGAGTTGTGCTTAATGTTTATGACGTCATATCTCCTGAACTAAGTGTCGTACAATAACGTAATTTAGTAGGTACATTCATCGGCATATGTGGATACTGTCCGCATAATTTAATCCAAATAGAGTTAGCACCAACGAAGCAAAAAATTTAAACGTCGTGCACGATGCGCCAGTTTTTGACGCATTTCAGTATTTACGACGTCATATCTCTTTGTCGTACAGATATATAATTTTGCAGTTGCATTCGGTGTTATATGTGCATTCTCTCTGCATGTGTCGCGAACACAGTTAGCAGGAAATAAATAATAAATTATAACGTCATGGCTGAGCAGGTAGTTTTACTGCATGAAAAGCGGAAAAGTAGTAAGCGATAAACTCGTTTCCTTTCATCATTTTGTAGAGGTTATTACTGATAAAAAATTTGTAAAAATTTGAAATTATGTATAGCCGGCCGTTGTGGCCGTGCGGTTCTAGGCGCTTCAGTATGGAACCGCGTTACCGCTACGGTCACAGGTTCAAATCCTGCCTCGGGCATGCATGCGTGTGATGTCCTTAGGTTAGTTAGGTTTAAGTAGTTTTAAGTTCTAGGGGACTGATGACCACAGATGTTAAGTCCCATAGTGCTCAGGGCCATTTGAACCATTTTTTGAAATTATGTGTGAAGTTTGTTGCAAGTCACTAAGTGCTCTCATTGTCAAATAGTGGGTGAATGAAGTCTGGGATTTCGCTCGTGGCGGCCTACACTTCTATTTCAGACCCAACCCCACACCTTTGATAGGTAGGTGGTTGTTATCACCAAAGCGGTTGTTGCCTGACAGTTAGGTACACGTGTACCAAGTTGGTTGATATCGTTCCAGTGTTTTAGGAAGAGATGTGCAACGTACATACACACATAAACATACATACGCACATACATCCATTTTCATAATACACTCCTGGAAATGGAAAAAAAGAACACATTGACACCGGTGTGTCAGACCCACCATACTTGCTCCGGACACTGCGAGAGGGCTGTACAAGCAATGATCACACGCACGGCACAGCGGACACACCAGGAACCGCGGTGTTGGCCGTCGAATGGCGCTAGCTGCGCAGTATTTGTGCACCACCGCCGTCAGTATCAGCCAGTTTGCCGTGGCATACGGAGCTCCATCGCAGTCTTTAACACTGGTAGCATGCCGCGACAGCGTGGACGTGAACCGTGTGTGCAGTTGACGGACTTTGAGCGAGGGCGTATAGTGGGCATGCGGGAGGCCGGGTGGACGTACCGCCGAATTGCTCAACACGTGGGGCGTGAGTTCTCCACAGTACATCGATGTTGTCGCCAGTGGTCGGCGGAAGGTGCACGTGCCCGTCGACCTGGGACCGGACCGCAGCGATGCACGGATGCACGCCAAGACCGTAGGATCCTACGCAGTGCCGTAGGGGACCGCACCGCCACTTCCCAGCAAATTAGGGACACTGTTGCTCCTGGGGTATCGGCGAGGACCATTCGCAACCGTCTCCATGAAGCTGGGCTACGGTCCCGCACACCGTTAGGCCGTCTTCCGCTCACGCCCCAACATCGTGCAGCCCGCCTCCAGTGGTGTCGCGACAGGCGTGAATGGAGGGACGAATGGAGACGTGTCGTCTTCAGCGATGAGAGTCGCTTCTGCCTTGGTGCCAATGATGGTCGTATGCGTGTTTGGCGCCGTGCAGGTGAGCGCCACAATCAGGACTGCGTACGACCGAGGCACACAGGGCCAACACCCGGCATCATGGTGTGGGGAGCGATCTCCTACACTGGCCGTACACCTCTGGTGATCGTCGAGGGGACACTGAATAGTGCACGGTACATCCAAACCGTCATCGAACCCATCGTTCTACCATTCCTAGACCGGCAAGAGAACTTGCTGTTCCAACAGGACAATGCACGTCCGCATGTATGCCGTGCCACCCAACGTGCTCTAGAAGGTGTAAGTCAACTACCCTGGCCAGCAAGATCTCCGGATCTGTCCCCCATTGAGCATGTTTGGGACTGGATGAAGCGTCGTCTCAAGCGGTCTGCACGTCCAGCACGAACGCTGGTCCAACTTAGGTGCTAGGTGGAAATGGCATGGCAAGCCGTTCCACAGGACTACATCCAGCATCTCTACGATCGTCTCCATGGGAGAATAGCAGCCTGCATTGCTGCGAAAGGTGGATATACACTGTACTAGTGCCGACATTGTGCATGCTCTGTTGCCTGTGTCTATGTGCCTGTGGTTCTGTCAGTGTGATCATGTGATGTATCTGACCCCAGGAATGTGTCAATAAAGTTTCCCCTTCCTGGGACAATCAATTCACGGAGTTCTTATTTCAATTTCCAGGAGTGTACTTATGGATTTAGAATCACTGCATATGTCGCTTTGTTAATATAAACATGATAACGTGCCTGCTTTTATTTACATATAAGGTGAAATAGTGTTATAAACTCCCTTGTGTTCCAGTGAATGGGGATTAGTTTTGTTGAGGTCCTTATCGTTATCCAAGGTGACGTGTTCGCTGCTGCATTGCAGACATCACACATACTGTAAATAAATCACTGTGCCAAACTTCATAACATTCTTTATGTTAGTGAGAGGCATCACATATATACTTTACACTCCAAGGAGGCTAGAATAAAGGGAGACGCCCTTACGACGAAGAACTGGAGCCTGCCTCCACCATATTGGTGAATCTTGGTGAAGTGTTCGTACTGCAGTGCTGCTCTCCGATCTCACTTAGAAGAAGGATAAACATTCCGCTGTTTTGCCGCAATGTACACATGTCCGACGACTGGGACTGGCGTTAAAAATTATGTTTTCAACTGTCTAATGATGAGTATTCATTTATGAAAGTATATTGTTTCAAAGTACGTACTGAGAACTGGTTGTCAATTTAACGCATTAACGGTAAAGAGTAGGTTTACAAAGTGGCTTTAACAGATGGACACTCTTCTAAGACTCCCTAAGATGGCCGACAGGCATAGATAACCTCGTCTCCTTAAACTTAATTTTTTTCCATTAAGCAAAGATATAAAACTATGATTCATTCCATATTGATGAAAGATGTAAGCTAAACAAAGAAGATGTGTGGCATGTCCGACATGCAATATGTTAACAGAAAGATGCTTTTAGTCTATGAGTGAACATATTATTAAAGGACTATAAAAAATATGAAAAATCTTTCCTTGCCTTGCTTTGTAGTTTAAGAGTGATGTTATTATTACAGAACTATAAAAAAATAAAAACAACTTACTACATAGTGCTTTAATAATAAGTTCACTCTTAGACTAAAATCTTTTTTTCTGTTATTAACATGTTGAATGTAGGACATTCCAAACAACTTCTTTGCTTAGTTTGCATCTTTCTTCAATAGGAAATGAAAGATACCTTTATATCTTTGCTTAGTGGCCACACTTTTCATTGTAAACAAAAATAGCAGTGTAAAGCACATGTGTGAAGCACTAATTGACGTTAAGAAAATTATGAAGTGTGCCACACTGATTCATTTACAATAACAATGCTGTTTGCAATGCAAAAGCGTACACCTCGCCATGGATAATCACAAGGATCACAACAGAACTAATCGCCATGTGCTGGAAGATATGTAAGTTTACGAAACGATTTCATCTTATATCTAAATAAATATGGGCACATTAACATGTTTTTATTAACATAACAACGTGGCTCTAAACTTTCAAATATTGTACAGTGCAAGAGCAGAAGACATGCTGCTAAAATACTGTCGTGTGACGAGGGCCTCCCGCGGGGTAGACCTTTCGCCTGGTGCAAGTCTTTCGATTTGACGCCACTTCGGCGACTTCCGAGACGATGGGGATGAAGTAATTGATGATTAGGACAACACAACACTCAGCCCTGGAGCTGAGAATCTCCGACCCAGCCGGGAAACGAACCCGGGCCCTTAGGATTGTCATTCTGTCGCGCTGACCACTCAGCTACCGGGGACGGACGACATGCTGCTAACAAAACATCAATGTAATCGGAAATGTTAGATACCTGAAGTTGAACTCGGTAGCCCGCAACCAGTTATGGCATTGCAAAGAGGGTTTCGTTTTCTTTCTTTTTCTTTGTTAAAAAAAAAGTATTTGTGGCTGGTCCGTTGTTCACTAATGCAGATAATTTTGGTGGGTGAGAGATTTGGAAAATGTGCTGGCCAGGCAACAGTCGAACGCTTTCCATATCAAAGTAGGTAACGACGGCGAAGGCAACATACAGTATTGCGTTATTTTGTTGAAAGATAGCGCCACGGAGACCTCGAAGATAAGGCACAGCCTCCGGCCTTAATACGTCACAAATGTAAAGACGAGGCTCACAAGAAAGGCAGGCCTTGGCGCGTTCGTCACAGTACGTGACAATGCAGAGTACCAGACCGAGGGAGGTGGCGCAATGGTTAGCATACTAGACTCGCATTTGGAAGGACGACGGTTCAAACCCGCGTCCGGCCGTCCTGATTTAGGTTTTCCGTGATTTCCCTAAATAGCTTCAGGCAAATGCCGGGTTGGTTCCTTTGAGATGGCACGGCCGACTTCCTTCCCTAATTCGATGGGACCGACGAACTCGCTGTTTGAACCCCTCACCCAAATCAGCCAGCCAACCAAAGAGCGCCAGCAGCTGCTACCGGCGGGGAGCGAGTAACTAATTAAGATAAGTTTAATATATTTTGACGAGCATTTAAACACATGCAAGCTCTCGATTGCACATGACAAAGTTAAGCCCCGTAGTGGATAACTTTTCATTGACATATTTATTTCCCGTGGGAACTGCACCGAGCCGAACGACTGCAAATATAGCGAGCAAGCCGACTAGTGTGACCTCGCATGTTCAATGTGGAGCCCGTATTTCTAGCGGTGGCTCTTAATGCACGCTGGTAGAATCATTATGATGTGTACGCGCTGTATCGAAGACGACAGAGACTGCTTATCGACTTTTGTGATCGTTCGAGACACTAAATTGCGGTAGCCATTTTTGCAGACGAATTAAAGGAGCAGCTCTTTATATCCCAAACTGGTATATTCACTGCAATTTTATAAGCTATTGATATGTTTATTTTCTTTGATAATGTGAATCTGTCAACTTCTGGGAAGAAAAGAGCTTACAATAAGCTTTGAAACTGATGCACTTGGGAGCTAGTTTTATCAATGACACAGTGGCTCAGATTCCTTACGGTACATGTGTATATTGTTGTTGTTGTTGTTTTTTTTTTAAGAGAAAAAACTTAAAAACAGTGCTTCAGTTGTTACAGAAATAAACTGTATTTAAAGGTACGTGTGCATTAAGTGTTTCAAAATTAGTTCAATTTGCAGTACTTGTCACATTTTATATGTTTCGTATTTCTGAACCGTGTGTAAAACATGTTGGGTATTACATATTCTTAATATAAACAAAATTGTTTTGAGTGTAAACAAACCAACAAATGTGAAATTTTAACATTACCTAAAGTGGCCCATAGTGGTTTCCTGTTTGCAACAAAAGCATTGATATTTATTTTAACGGCAAACTGTTTATGTTCTTCAAGCATTGCCTCAAACAGGTATTAGTGTTTGTATTGTGAAACTGAGATGAAAGTAATCAGCCTGAAAGTAGAATGTTTTGTACTATTACAAAGCACATTTGATGATAACAACACTACTTTGGAAATAAAACATAATAGTAGTATTGATGTATGCATATTAAAAAAAAAAGAAAAAGTCAGTTAAAGGAAGTTACGCAGTGACAGAGGTCCTATGTTCGAAGTTACCGAGAGTCAACTAAAACAAAAAATATGCGAAAATTACATCCAAGTAGAAGCATGGTATGGAGTCCACGTTAAACTCGATGCAAGTAGGGAATTGCCTTGATAAATGACTCAGCTGTCAAAATTAAAGACTTAAATGTCTAACTCCAAAGATTATCCTGCATATTGTCAACCAGTTACTAATATCATTGAAGAACTGCAACAGTGTGTATGAAGTTTTCCAAGCACTGTTAATTTATTAGCAAGAATTATTTAATCTAAAATCCAAACATGCATTCGACATTTTCAATCTCATTAGCGAGAGAGACAGGTGCCTATCAGACTTACTTGCCGTGAGACATCAGGGAAGTCATTAGTCACACCTAACGCTAAATGTAACTTCTCATTTGCTTTCTGCGTACATGACAGATGCAACATTTTATCTGAAAACCGATGATCAAAGATAATTTTTCTCAAGTGTCAGTTTGGAGCTGCTCTACTGACAATAATTGCAAATGGTTCTTTATATCAGTAAAATGCGAAGTTAACATTACTCATATGACACTAACACATTTTAAGATTTGCAGTACTTTCATTGTAATTACCAAATAGTGATGAATACTGGATTGAACAATTCTGTTTTCGAGGAAAATTGTGTGAAGATATTAAACTACTCGAAAAATAATCCATGGCTTGTTATGCCCTTCTACATTTATGTTACGTGTGTCAAGATAGACTAGTTTTCTCAAACACATTGTCATTAACCATGATCTAAACTTTCAGGATTGTGGTAAGTGATGTTAACAAAACTTTGCATTTTACTTATACGAATTATGCAACTGGTCGAGAATATGGAGAAAATAATTTGGCGTTAGAGGTTCTTTAATTTTAATAACTGAATCATTTCTGAAGGCAATTCCGCTTTTGCCTAGAGTTTAGAATGGAATCCGATCGACGATGCTACTTGGCGGCAATTTTCTCACCGCATTAGCTTCATTTAACTGACTCTGCCACTGTGACGTTGATATGGGAAAGCAGAAAGGTGGAAGGAGTATATAGAGGGTCTATACAAGGGCGATGTACTTAAGGGCAATATTATGGAAATGGAAGAGGATGTAGATGAAGACGAAACAAGAGGTATGATACTGCGTGAAAAGTCTGACAGAGCACTAAAAGACCTAAGCCGAAACAAGGCCCCGGGAATAGACAACATTCCATCAGAACTACTGATAGCCTTGGGAGAGCCAGCCATGTCAAAACTCTACCATCTGGTGAGCAAGATGTATGAGACAGGCGAAATACTCTCAGACTTCAAGAAGAATATAATAATTCCAATCCCAAAGAAAGCAGGTGTTGACAGATGTGAAAATTACTGAACTATCAGTTTAATACACCGCGGCTGCAAAATACTAACACGAATTCTTTACAGACGAATGGAAAAACTGGCAGAAGCCGACCTCGGGGAAGATCAGTTTGGATTCCACAGAAATTTAGGAACATGTGAGGCAATACTGACCCTACCACTTATCTTAGAAAATAGATTAAGGAAAGGCAAACCTACATATCTAGCATTTGTAGACAGAGAAAGCTTTTGACGATGTTGACTGAAATAATCTCTTTCAAGTTCTGAAGGTGGCAGGGGTAAAATACAGGGAGCGGAAGGCTATTTACAATTTGTACAGAAACCAGATGGCAGTTATAAGAGTCGAGGGACATGAAAGGGAAGCAGTGGTTGGGAAGGGAATGAGACAGGGTTGTAGCCTCTCCTCGATGTTATTCAATCTGTATACTGAGCAAGCAGTAAAGGAAACATAAGAAAAATTCGGAGTAGGTGTTAAAATCCATGGAGAAGAAATAAAAATTTTAAGGTTCGCCGATGACAATGTAATTCTGTCAGAGACAGCAACGGACTTGGAAGAGAATTTGAACGGAATGGACAGTGTCCTGAAAGGAGGATGTAAGATGAACATCAACAAAAGCAAAACGAGGATAATGGAATGTAGTCGAATTAAGTCGGGTGATGCTGAGGGAATTAGATTAGGAAATGAGACACTTAAAGTAGTAAATGAGTTTTGCTATTTGGGGAGCAAAATAACTGATGATGGTCGAAGTAGAGAGGATATAAAATGTAGACTGGCAATGGCAAGGAAAGCGTTTCTTAAGGAAAGAAATTTGTTAACATCGATTATAGATAGAATGTCAGGAAGTCGTTTCTGAAAGTATTTGTATGGAGTGTAGCCATGTATGGAAGTGAAACATGGACGATAAATAGTTTGGACAAGAAGAGAATAAAAGCTTTCGAACTGTGGTGCTACCGAAGAATGCTAAAGATTAGATGGGTAGATCACATAACTAATGAGGAGGTATTGAATAGAATTGGGGAGAAGAGGAGTTTGTGCCACAACTTGTCTAGAAGAAGGGATCGGTTGGTAGGACATATTATGAGGCATCAAAGGATCACCAATTTAGTATTGGAGGGCAGCGTGGAGGGTAAAAACCGTAGAGGGAGACCAAGAGATGAATACACTAAGCAGATTCAGAAGGATGTAGGTTGCAGTAGGTACTGGGAGATGAAGAAGCTTGCACAAGATAGAGTAGTATGGAGAGGTGCATCAAACTAGTCTCAGGACTGAAGACCACACAAGAACACATTCTGAGCCCCTTTTTTTCTAAAAGTTTGCATATTCAAATTTTCAAAGAAAATAAACATATGAATAGCTTCCAAAATTCCTGTGAATATACTAGTTGAGAAGAGCTGCTCCTTTAATTCGTCTGCAAAAATGGCTTCCGCAGTTTAGCGCCTCCAACGATCACGAAAGTCGATACGAGGTCTCTGTCGTCTTCGATACAGCGTATAAACGTCATAATGACGTCACGCGTGACCCTACCAGCGTCCAATAAGACTCACCCTGTTTCTTGTGGGTCCTGTATAAAGGCTGCTGTCAACATTACTAGCTATGAGAACCAAGGGCGATCATGTTGCTCACCAAATTGCACATCTATATCATCACGGCAGGTGCTGTGCGCATATAACAACGGCGAATGCAATCTGACAAACTTCTTTCTGTACTCTGTATGTTCCTGTTCAGAACAGAATGTCAAATCAAACACCTTTCAGCCGACTGATTTCCAAATAATGTCAAATCAAACACCTTTCAGCCGATTGATGTCCAAATTATTATTTTATTTGGCTACCAGTTTCGGCGATATGCTACATGCCGGCCAGAGTAGCCGAGCGGTTCTAGGCGCTACAGTCTGGAACCGCGTGATCGCTACGGTCGCAGGTTCGAATCCTGCCTCGGGCATAGATGTGTGTGATGTCCTTAGGTTAGTTAGGTTTAAGTAGTTCTAAGTTCTAGGGGACTGATGACCTCAGAAGTTAAGTCCCATAGTGCTCAGAGCCATTTGAACCATTTGAATTTACTACGCCATCGCCGAATCTGGTAGGCAAATAAAGTAACAATTTGGAAATTAGACGGCTGAAAGGTGTTTGATTTGACATTCTTCCTCTTCGGAATCTCCACACACGTCCATCGTGATGCTGCGTGCACTGTGGTCTTGGGACACACCCTTGCTGGCCCGCCTCCCGCTGCTTCCGTACTGAGGGAAGCCACAACAATGAACGACTGCTCATAGTCGGTGGAGCTCCAGAAGTCGTCGGTTTGTCTTTGTGATACTTGTCCTGCTGCGTGAATAATGAGCACAGCGTCTGTGCGTTTCTCTTCGTTCGGGGGAACAAAATTTCTATCCTCTTGAGCGCTAGTCGCGTGGGACATCTGAGATTCTTGCGTGGTGATGCGATACTACGGGAGACTCCAACCAAATGCAACTAACGGCCTTCCTGAACCTACCCATTCGATATGACAATCGTGGGATCCCCACCAATACGACAAGCAGTCTCAACAGGCGACGATCCTATCGCAGTCGAATTCCGAAACGTGCTAGCAGACGCTTCTAACTCTTACACGTGGCAAAATATAATCTTCCCACTAATAATCAACATTCAAATGCGATTTCTGAACGGGAAACCCTATTGTGTAACTCTTGCTTATTTACAGAACGTAGGTTTGGTGTACTGCTCCCACTACTGGCCTTTAAAATTGCTACACCACGAAGATGACGTGCTATAGACGCGAAATTTAACCGACAGGAAGAAGATGCTGTGATATGCAAATGATTAGCTTTTCAGAGAACTCACACAAGGATGGCACCTACAACGTGCTGACATGACGAAAGTTTCCAACCGATTTCTCCTTCACAAACAGCAGTTGACCGGCGTTGCCTGGTGTAACGTTGTTGTGATGCCTCGTGTAAGGAGGAGAAATGCGTACCAACACGTTTCCGACTTTGTTAAAGGTCGGATTGTAGCCTATCGCGATTGCGGTTTATCGTATTGCGACATTGCTGCTCGCGTTGGTCGAGATCCAATGAATGACTGTTAGCAGATATGGTATCGGTGGGTTCAGGAGGATAATACGGAACGCCGTGCTGGATCCCAACGGCCTCGTATCATTAGCAGTCGAGATGACAAGCATGTTATCCGCATGGCTGTAACGGATCGTGCAGCCACGTCTCGATCCCTGAGTCAACAGATGGGGACGATTGCAACACAACAACCATCTGCACGAACAGTTCGACGACGTTTGCAGCAGCATGGACTATCAGCTCGGAGACCATGGCTGCGGTTACCCTTGACGCTGCATCACAGACAGGAGCGACTGCGATGGTATACTCAACGACGAACATGGTTAACATGGTTGCACGAATGGCAAACGTCATTTTTTCGGATGAATCCAGGTTCTGTTTACAGCGTCATGATGGTCGTACCCGTGTTTGGCGACATCGCAGTGAACGCACATTGCAAGCGTGTATTCGTCATCGCCATACTCGGCGTGATGGTATGGGGTGCCATTGGTTACACGTCTCGGTCACCTCTCGTTCGCACTGACGGCACTTTGAACAGTGGTCGTTGCATTTCAGATGTGTTATGACCCGTGGCTCTACCCTCCATTCGATGCCTGCGAAACCCTACATTTCAGCAGGATAACGCATAACCGCATGTTGCATGTCCTGTACGGGCCTTTCTGGATACAGAAAATGTTCGACTGCTGCCCTGGCCAGTACATTCTCCAGATCTATCACCAATTGAAAACGTCTGGTAATTGGTGGCCGAGCAACTGACTTGTCACCATACGCCAGTCACTACTCTTGACGAACTGTGGTATCGTGTTGAAGCTGCATGGGCAGCTGTACCTGTACACGCCATCCAAGCTGTGTTTGACTCAATGCCCAGGCGTATCAAGGCCGTTATTACGGCCAGAGTTGATTGTTCTCTGTACTGATTTCTCAGTATATATGCACTCAAATTGCGTAAAAATGTAATCACATGTCAGTTTTAGTCTAATATATTTGTCCAATGAATACCAGTATATCATCTGGATTTCTTCTTGGTGTAGCAATTTTAATGGCCAGTAGTGTATCTAATTTATGTGTTTGCGCTGAAATGTTAATCATTTTCGTACCCAAACATGTAGCACATGTCAGGTCTGTTTGACGTTTATTGCGGGCCGCCTTCATGTTGATGCGATGTTAAGGGGAAACTCCAACCAAATTCAACCAATTCAGCCCGATTGTAAAATCGTGTCTACCTTGGAAAGAAGTAGCAAAACCTAATACTTGTAATCCAGAACTTCATTTGTTTATGAGGTTTGATTTTTAATATGTTTTAATGGTTTGTCTGGAAACCGACTTTTGATACTCAGACCTCAATTTTCACATTCCTGATTTTTTTAGGCACGTTCACAAGCCGATGTTCAAAAGTTCTATTCACTCCTTTTATGAGAAACGTTATTAATTTACTTTCCGTATTTTTTCATATTTCAAAAGTGAAATTTTTTATTATTATCAGTAGATGAATGTGATAATAAAACAGAAGAACTACATTTTCGATCATATTAATGCATGTAAGTATGTAGATAGGTCAAAAACACTTCCTGCAAAAATTTCATTGAGGTTGGTCAATATTTAGGATAAAATAGTCGCCACTGAACTTAAAAAAAAAAATAAACTTACGGGAAAACGGATTTTGAAATGTTATTAAAAATTTGTCAGGTGCACGTAGGAGTTGCGCACTCAGGGTTCTGTGCAAAATTATGTGTATGGATAGTTCATCGATTCGGAGGTTCGATATTCTCGACTATTTTCGTCTATTATCGACAATGAAACTGACAAGATATCAGTCTTAGGGATTCCAAGGTTTTTGACATTGTATTAATTTCAATAATATAAACGTTACAAAGTCATACAGGAGGCAGGCCACCGTTATTATAATAATCAGCAGTTCTCCATTCAGACTGAGTGGGTCGCAATGGTAAATTTTAAACATTAGGCAAAGAATGACTTTATTGCTCATATGACGCGTTTCAAAATATATGCGCCATAAGACATCCAGGAGCGAAGATTCCACGTAGATATGGCGTTTCTAGTCGCACTTGAAACAAACATTCTGTGGGACCACCTTCGATTGAGCTGTTCACGCCACGGATCCTCAACCGATAAACTTAGCGCAGCTGGTCTCAGAACAGGAGTAGGCAAGACTCCACACCTGGTCGGTACCTTCCAGGAGATCCGGACGCACCTTGTGGACATGTTGCCAAGGGGACTCCAAGCGTGTTACACTGCACGCGGTGGAGCAACACGGGTTTGTGCTGATGAAAAGCTCTCGGGTTTCCAGCCGACTAACAGTGATGGGATACCGCTGATGCGCTTCGCAGGAAGTTACGTATGACACTCGTCGAAAAGTCGCTTTCTTATCTCTACACTGCCACTTGCTTGAAACCCGAAAACTAGTTAGTAAACGCTTGGAAAGTGTAATTCACACATTCGGATGTTTACCCCGCAGCAGAATTTGATTTCGACGACATGTAAAGAAGCCAGCGGCCTTGCCGCAGTGGTAGCAGTCGTTCCCGACAGATTACCGAAGATAAGCGCTGTCGGGCTTGGCAAGCACTTGGATGGGTGGCGGTCCAGATCTGTCAAGCACTGTTGGCAATCGGGCTGCACTCAGCCCTTGTAGGGCGAATTGAGGAGCTACTTGGCTGGGAAGTAGCGGCTCAGGTCTCGTAAACTGACAAAGCCAGGAGAGCGGTGTGCTGACCATGTGTCCCTTCGTATCCGCATTCAGTGACGGCTGTGGGTTGAGGATGACACGGCGACTGGTCGGTACCGTTGGGCCTTCCGAGGCCTCTTCGGGCGGAAAGGAGAAGTGTAAAGAAGGACACTTTCGAAAAAGACTGATGTTTATTGTTTTGTTTTTATTTCACAGGAAGGTAATTTTTTAATACTTTTGTAAGATTTATTCATTCAGTCACACTCTACATCTACGTAGATCGTAAGCCACCATGAAGTATATGGCGGAGGGTATCTTGTACTACTGCTAGTCATTCTCTGTCCTTCTCCGCTTGTAAACGGAGCGAGGGAAGAATGACTATCTATATGCTTGTGTACGAGCTCGGATTTCTCCTATTTTGTCTTCGCAAGATGTACTTTGGTGGCAGTAAAATCGTTTTGCAGTCCCTAGTAAATGCCGGTACACCATTTTTCTTTTTTCTGTTAGTACCTTTCGAAATGACCGTCTTCTCCCCTCCAGAGATTCTCATTTGAATTAACGAAGCATATCCGTAATACTCGTGTGTTCATCGAAACTACCGGTAGGGAATCTGACGGCACGACTCTGAATTGCTTCGACGTCTTCCTTTAATGTGAGCTGGTGTGGATCCCAAGAACTCGAGCTGTACTCAGGAATAGGTTCCAGAAGTTAACCGTAAGTGGACTCCTTTACAGACGAGCTACACTTTCCTAGAATTCTCCCATTAAACCGATGTTGACCATTCGTGGTCGCTACGACCGACCTCACGTTCCATTTCTATTGCATGTCAGACTTATATATTTAATCGACATGACTGTACCAAACAGCACACCATTAATACTGTGTATAAACATTAGAGGATTGTTGACCCTATTCATCTGCATTAATTCACGTTTTTCCACATTCAGAGCAAGCTACTATTCTTCTGCTTTTTCTTGTGCCTTTGTCCCGCATCTACGCGGGGTGTGCATGGTTACTATTGGATCTGGCATGGTTAATTAAATGGGTGCCGGGTATCATACCTGTCGCCACCCCTTTACTCCCTAGGATGGACTATGTTTATCCCAAGCGTCTGGTTCAAATGGCTCTACGCACTATGGAGCTTAACATCTGAGGTCATCAGTCCCCTAGAACTTAGAACTCTTTAAACCTAACTAACCTAAGGACATCACACACATCCATGGCCAAGGCAGGATTCGAAGCTGCGACCGTAGCAGCAGCGCGGTTGTGGAATGAAGCACCTAGAACCGCTCGGCGACAGCAGCCGGCCCCTAGTGTCTGCTTATAACGCTGTTCGTATGAGGGAGTGCGAACGTTTTGTAAGTGTTCGCAAATGGTGTAAGTGGCGCAGGACTTGGGTACCAAGCCGCTATTCACCTAGTCGGGTGTGGGAAAGCGCGTAAAAGCCACGTTCTCGTCTTTAATACGCAGGGCGGATTCGATCCGGCGCCGGCGCGCCTGCCCGAATCCCAGAAGCAGCGAGCTAGCACGCACGGATATCCGGGAGGATTAGAGGAAGCTGCCGCTCATCGTGGCAAATCTAAATTCTACCCAAGTCACCAAAAAAACAATCACAGGCTGCAGCTCATTCCATCCGTCAGATCGTTTTTATTTATGAAGAACAAGAGCGGTATTGTAACATTTCTGAGCCGTGTGCGGCTCGCGTTGGTGCCGTTGGTAGGCAGGCATCGTGTAATAGGGGTAGTGGCGCCACTACGTTTGCTAGCGTTGTCTGTCCACGAGTGGCAGCAGCAGCGTTTATCGATATCTAGTACCTCTTTGGAAGGACGTGAAGTGTTTTCCGGGTCGGGGTGGTCGGGAGTTCGTTTGGAATGGAGAGGTAGAGAGGTCCAGCAGCGCGAGGACATGCCGGGACCGCTGCCGGCACACAGGCATTGCCGGATCGAGGGGCTGTAGTTGCGAGGGCTGCAGCCTCGTTGTCCGCCGGACGCAGCACATTGAGTTGAGTGAACATTAATCCAGTAGCGAAACTTCCACTATTTTGTGATCACGACGTTTGTTCGTGCGTTGCCGCTCGAGAGTCGCCGTGACATGAACAGCAGCAAGTGGATCGCGTCGAGTTGGCGGATCTATTAGTCGTCTTTTACTGCCTGTTATTAGTTTTTGAATTTTGTGTTATTATTTGGTGAAGTGCAACCAACGGTATTTTATTGCCTAGTGGTCGCTAACGCCCCAGCTACATGCCCTGGAGGTTAGCATATTTTAGTGGCAGTGTACTTTTCCTCGTCTTGCCGATGCTATCCAGCATGACATGTAGTTCGAAAGTCTCCTTTATTGTGGTGTGGATTGTGGTCTCTTTTGTCAACCTTGGTTGTAGTGGCTCCCCCTGCCTTTTGATGTTTTAAACACCGGATTCTGAAGACACAGTGCTGTTTGTCACTTCGCCCTTGCATGAATTATTCCATCGTTGTACTGGTTATCACAAGTTAGGTGGATTTGCTATGAGGATTGGTCGGCGTTTAAATTGTCCCTAGTTTGAGTTGCCACCCTGTTAAGTGTGCATAGGTCTTGGCTGCCTGTCTCACCGTTTACGCAACTGTAGGGACTTTTCTCAGGTCGATCCTTGGAGCACCGTCTGTGGATTACTCCCTTTTTATTTTGACTGATTGTGTCAATTGTTTAAAAATAATATTTTGTTTCAATTATTCCTATTATATGTGGCCTTCAGCCGACAAATAATTTGAATTCTTTTTAATAAGGTCTTCAGCTGTCAGTGTAGCTTGTGTTACAGTCAGTTTTTTTAAAAATGATTGTTTTTAAAATTATTTTGATATTTTTAACATGTAATTGTCTTTCTCATTTGTAATTTAGGCCTTCAGCCGTTAATTGTTTGGAAGCATTGCTCGTGGCCTTCAGCCGACAAATAATTTGAATTCTTTCTTAATAAGGCCTTCAGCCATCAGTGCAGCTTGTGTTACAGTCAATTTTTTTAATGATTGTTTTAAAATTTATTTTGGTATTTTCAACGTGCAGTTGTCTTCCTCACTTGTAATTCAGGCCTTCAGCTGCTAATTGTTCTGAACCATTGCTTGTGGCATTCAGCCGACAAATAATTATGAATGATTTCTTAATAAGGCTTTCAGCCGTCAGTATAGCTTGTGTTACAGTCAGTTTGTTTTTTAAATGATTGTTTAAAAATTATTTTCGTATTTTTAACGTGTAATTGTTTTCCTCATCGGTGATTCAGGTCTTAAGCCGTTAATTGCTCTGAAGTATAGCCTGTGGTCTTCAGCCGACAAATAATTTTGAATTCTCTCTTAATAAGGCCTTCAGCCATAAAAAAAGTTCAAATGACTCTGATCACTATGGGACTTCTCAGATCATCAGTCCCCTAGAACTTAGAACTACTTAAACCTAACCAACCTAAGGACATCACACACATCCATGCCTGAGGCAGGATTCGAACCTGCGACCGTAGCGGTCGCGTGGCTCCAGTGCGTAGCGCCTAGAACCGCCGGCCACCCTGGCCAAAGCTTTCAGCCATCAGTGTAGCTTGTGTTGTAGTCATTTTTTTAAAAAAATGATTGTTTTAAAAAAGTTATTTCCTTAAATAAAGTGTATATGTTTACTGTGCAACCGACAGTAACTGATTAGGCCCCGTCCACACCTTTTCCTGTTTTCCCTAAGTCCCACGTCTCAATTTCCCTGAGGAATTCTTTACGATAGCTTTGTTTCCGATGAACATTCGCAGTCCTGGCTACGTACTGCTTTCTATTACTTAAAAAGTCTTCAAGCCACTCACATGTCTCAAAACCTATTCCCTGTTCTCCGACTTTTGTTAACAGGCATGAATTTTTGTTAATCTGGCATCCACAACTGTTCTGTAGCTTCGCTCTGTGAAAGTTTCTGTGTTCATTGATTCTATTGGTTTACCTTAGGCTTTATACTCTGAGGTGACAAAAGTCATGGCGTGTCTCCTAATATCGTGTCGGACCTACTTTTGCCTGACGTAGTGCAGCAACTCGACGGGTCATGGACTCAACAAGTCGATGGAAGTCCCCTGCAGAAATATTGAGCCGTGTTGTCTTTACAGTTGTCCATAATTACGAAAGTGTTTCCTGTACAGGATTTTGTGCACGAACTGACCCCTCGATTATGTCTCATAAATGTGCGAAGGGATACATGTCGGGCGATCTCTTGTCCAAATCGTTCACTCGTATTGTCCGGAATGTTCTTCAACCAATCGCGAGCAATCGTGGCCTGATGACATGACCATTGTCATCCATAAAATTTCTTTCTTTGTTTGGGAACATGAAGTCTATGCATGGATGCAAATGGCCTCTACGTAAGTGAACACAATCATTTCCAGTCAATGATCGGTTCAGTTGGACCAAAGGGCCCAGTCCACACCATGTAAACAGAGCACACACCATTATGGAGCCACCACCACCTTGCACAGTGTCTTGTTGACAAGCTGGGTTCATGGCTTCGAGAGGTCTGTGCCACACTGGAATTCTACCATCAAGCTTGACCAACAGAAATCTGGACTCATCTGACCAGGCCATGGGTTCCCAGTCGTCTGAGGTCCAGCCAATACAGTCACGAGCCGAGGAGAGGCACTGGAGGCGATGTCGTGCTATTAGCAAAGGCTCTCGCTGCGGTCGTCTGCTGCCATAGCCCATTAACGCCATATTTCTCCCCACTGTCCTAATGGATACGTTTGTCATAAGTCCTACACCGATTTCTGCAGTTATTTCCGAGTGTTGGTTGTCTGTTAGCACTGACAAGTCTACGCAAAAGCCGCTACTCTCGATCGTTAAGTGGAGGTCGTCGGCCACTGTGTTTTGTCCGTGGTGGGAGGTAAAGCCTGAAATTTGGTATTCTAGGCACACTCTTGAGACTGAGTATTCGGAAAACTGAATTCCCTAACGATTTACGAAATGGAATGTTGCATGCGTCTAGCTCCAACTACCATTCCGCTTTCAAAGTCTGTTAATTCCCGTCGTGCGGCTATGATCACTTCGGAAACCTTTTCACATGAATCAACTGAGTACAAATAGCAGCTCCACCAATGCACTGCCCTTGTGTATGCGATACGGTCGTCATATGTATACGTTCATATTGCTATCTCACTTTTTGTCACTTCTTGTGTATGTTTGTTAGCTACCTTCGCGTTTGTCCACTATGTTTTTTTATGAAGTGTGCATCTCTCGTCCATGTTCCGTTACCTTCCGTGGATTACTATTCTTCTCTCTTTCATGTTTATATTGTGGTGTGCTCATGTGGTGTGCTCGACTCTGTTTTACTTGAGCGCAACTCGTGGTTACATTACTCAGTCCTCGTTCCGTTGGTAGTCGGGGCACATCGGAGAGTTCAGAGAGTAAATGATATAAGCGAGATATGGGCGGTTGTGTCGTTTTGAGATTCTTAGTTGTTTAATTTTGGAGCCTTGAATAGAGATTGTGTCTGTTACAGTTATGTCAATTGGCGCACGCCTGCTTAGCTGGGTCTAACATGCTTGCCTCCCATGCAAGTGTCCCCGGGTTCGATTCCCGGACGGGTTGGGGATATTCTCCGCCCGTGGACTGGGTGTTGTGTTGTCCTCATCATCATTTCATCCTCATCACCGGCGCGTAAGTCGCCCAATGTGGCGTCGAATGAAATAAGATTTGCGCTTGGCGGCCGAACTTCACCGAATGGGGCCTCCCGGCCAACGCTGCCATACTCTAATTTCCATTTCCATGTCAATTGGCGGCCTGTCTTTTAATGACAGCGCTGCAAAACTTGGCGTCGGTTAGGCGTTTGATAAGTGTAGCTGCAGAGCTTTTAGTATTATTTGTCAAATTTTGGTCTTATGTATAATTTTTAATCCGGATTCTATTGGGTTTAATTAGACTTCTGGCCCTCGCCGGCGCTTAGAAATTACCTTGGGCTTACGTGAGACACATTTGAAAGGCAGGATATTGCACTGCCTGTGTTGTTAAGAAGAACGATTTAATGTTTCTTCGGACATGCATGCATGTGTCCTGTGAAACATTCCATGCATTTGAAAGGTGGCTTCGGCGCGGTCAGTTTTTTATCCTCCCTCTGATGAGCACTGCCGTTTAACTTAGTCTGGATATGTACATTTGACACTGATTTCTGAGATGTTTAACGTTGTTTAGATTTGTTGGCGCTATTTGTCTTTGCTAAGGATAGCGTTTTTATGGGTCTTATTGTTCAGACAACTGGTTTCATTTTATTTTACAGTGGCACCCGAGGATTAGGCTGAGACTCTGAAGCTGGTTTGTGCAAAAACAAAAAAAAAAAGAAAGTCAGTAATAAAAATTAATACAACAGCAGCGGTATCTTAAATAGTGTACTGTACAACTTTATTTACAGACTGCAGTGTGACACTATATCAAATGATTTCCGAAAATGTAGGAATATGAAGCATGCCTATTGCCTTGGTGCATGGTTCGCAGCATATCGTACGAATCAAAGTCCATCCACGTTCGCAAATATGCAGATATAGTAAAACATTTTTGAAGGGTTAAAAAAAAATAAAAATAAAAAAGAGCACTGACGTTATTCAGACACGATAATAAGGTTAACTACAGCCTCCGATTTCAAAAGAAAGATTGGACACCCCCGACTCCATCTTCGGTTCAGATTAAACTTTCTTCGTTACATTCCTAGCATAAACTGGGAACAGTGGACTTCAAAGTTCTGGAAACTTTTGACTATGTGTGGCTGTCTGTGGTACGGGATTGAGGGGCAGGAGGACAAGGAGTATCTCGCAGCGGGAGAGCAGTTTGCGGATTGCGGTAAGCAAGGAGCGCTCTGCGGTCTCCGCAGCTGGCCTGGTCTGGAAACCAGACACCGCGCCTCGGCGCGGGCCTTTGTGTGCGCCAACCGCTGCGCACAGCCTTGCGGTACCGGGAGTCAAGTTTGCCACGGCTGCATAACGGACCGCACGAGCCGAGACCTCGCTGAGGGCGACCCATCCTCCCGTGACGTCACCTGCTTCCGCAGGCACGCTGCAGCAGTTGCCTTCATTAATATCACCATTTATCGATACGCAGCACATGTTTTGACTCAGCTGCATTGCGTCTTTCTACTTGCTGAGTACGTGGAGTTCTGCGGGTATGTACACTACTGGCCAATAAAATTGCAACACCAACAAGAAATGCACATGATAACAGGTATTCATTGGACAAATATATTATACTAGAACTGACACGTGATTAAATTTTCACGCAATTTGGGTGCATAGATCCTGAGAAATCAGTAACCAGAACAACCACCTATGGCCGTAATAACGGCCTTGATACGCCTGGGCATTGAGTCAAACAGAGCTTGCATGGCGTGTACAGGTACAGCTGCCCATGCAGCTTCAACACGATACCACAGTTCATCAAGAATACTGACTGGCGTATTGTTGCTCGGCCACCATTGATCAGACGTTTTCAATTGGTGAGAGATCTGGAGAATGTGCTGGAAAGGGCAGTAGTCGAACATTTTCTGTAACCACAAAGGCCCGTACAGGACCTGCAACATGCGGTCGTGCATTATCCTGCTGCAATGTAGGGTTTGGCAGGGATCTAATGAATGGTAGAGCCACGGGTCGTAACACATCTGAAATGTAACGTCCACTGTTCAAAGTGCCGTCAATGCGAACAAGAGGTGACCGAGACGTGTAACTAATTGCACCCCATACCATGACGCCAGCTGATACGCCAGTATGACGATGATGAATACACGCTTCCAATGTGCGTTCACCGCGATGTCGCCAGACACGAATGCGACCATCATGATGCTGTACACAGAACCTGGATTCACCAGAAAAAATGACGTTTTGCCATTCGTGCACCCAGGTTCGTCGTTGAGTACACCATCGCAGGCACTCCTGTCTGTGATGCGGCGCCAAGGGTAACCGCAGCCATGGTCTCCGAGCTGATAGTCCATGCTGGTGCAAATGTCGTCGAACTGTTCGTGCAGATGGTTGTCGTCTTGCAAACGTCCCAATCTGTTGACTCAGGGATCGAGACGTGGCTGCACGATCCGTTACAGCCATGCGGATAACATGCCTGTCATCTCGACTGCCAGAGAGACGAGGGCGCTGGGATCCAGCACGGCTTTCCGTATTACTCTCCTGAACCCATAGTCTGCTAACAGTCATTGGATTTCGACCAACGAGAGTAGCAATGTTGCGATACGATAAACCGCAATCGCGATAGGCTACAATCAGACCTTTATCAAAGTCGGAAACGTGATGGTACGCATTTCTCCTCCTTACACGAGGCATCACAACAACGTTTCACCAGGCAACGGCGGTCAACTGCTGTTTGTGTATGAGAAATCGGTTGGAAACTTTCCTCGTGTCAGCACGTTATAGGTGTCGCCACCGGCGCCAACCTTGTGTGAATGCTCTGAAAAGCTAATCATTTGCATATCACAGCATCTTCTTCCTGTCGGTTAAATTTCGCGTCTGTAGCACGTCATGTACGTGGTGTAGCAATTTTAATGGCTAGTAGTGTATTTATTCCAATGTTCTACTAATCCATCTTCTCCTTCATCTCTCTCGGTACATCCCCTCCTCCTCCTTCCCCTCCCCCCTCTTCCTTCTTCCTTTCTCTCTCCATGTCCTGTTTCGTTTCTCTGTCCATCTCCACCTCTCTTCTTTCTCTGTCCATTCCCTCCTCTATCCTTTCTGTTCATTTCCTCCTCCCCTATCTATGTCCACCTTCTCCTTCTCCCTTCTCTCCACGTTATCACTACTACCCCAACAAGTGGTTGCTTTCTTCACAGTGTTTATTTCCAAATAGTAAGTAGTATGTGTACCAAATTTGGTTGAAATTGATACAGGGGCTTAGGAGGAGCTTTTTACGGGCGTTTCCCGCATATGCATATGCCACGTATACTCGTATTTCATATATACAGTCCACAACAAAAGTTTGAAATGACTTCTTACAGTAAACCCGTTGAGGTTTGCACGATACCTTATTAACAAAATAAACGTAATTCCTGCTATAAACAAGGACGATTTTGGTTGGTTACAATAATAATTATAAAACAAAGTAGGTTCTCTCTTAACTGTACGTCTTGAAAACAAGAACTGTGAAAATCTTTATCTCATGATGATGGCTCTGAGCAATATGACTTCTGAGGTCATCAGTCCCCTAGAACCTAGAACTACTTAAACCTAACTAACCTAAGGACATCACACACATCCATGCCCGAGGCAGGATTTGAACCTGCGACCGTAGCGCGGTGCCAGACTGTAGCGCCTAGAACCGCTCGGCCACTCCGGCCTGTTCATGATGATGATTATCATTCTTCAGCAGTGAGTATGTCCTCCCTGCACATCGATGAGTTTTCGCACTCTGCAAGGTATATTCTGGATGGGACCATCAAGTTTATTTTGGGGTAGACGTCCCACTCCTCAATGGCAGCTTCAGTGATGTCCTGAAGATTGTCAGGTGGATTCGGACGTTGTACGATGGCCACCTTCAACAGGTCTTATGCATGTTCGGTTGCATTCATGTCTGGGGATTGTGCTGGTCAATGCATTCAGTTGATGTTGCATCTCTGAAGATACCGACACACTGCTAAAAAGTACGGTGCGGTCTTGCATTTTCATCGACTAGGATGAAGTTATCACCAACTTTACGTCTGTATGGGCCTATAATCGTTTGCAGGACCTCTGGAAGTATCGGGGACCAGTTAAATTGATGTAGTCGAGATTTAGGAGGGTCCGTTGTGCCATCATTATTGCCGTCCAGAACATTACACCTCCAGCTGCAAACGAATAGACTTCCTGAATGTCGGCGTGCCTGGTGCCGTCTAGCGCTTCTCCAAACCATAACACGTCTGGTGTCCTGTCGCAAACCAATCCTGGTCTCGTCAGAAAACATGACATTACTCCATTCTGCAATGATCCAATGTTGACGTGCAAGAGCCCAGTTCTTTTGGCTCCGTTTGTTCAGGAAGGAAGACCACCCTGGTGCAATCCTTTACTCACTGTTTGGTCTGAGAAACGAATCCCTGTTGCCTGAGAGAAGTCATTTCCAATGTTTCTGACAGTTGATGTTGGGTGCATGCAGGCCGACAGTTGGAGAAGGAAACGATCCTGCATCTGTGTTGTCACACGAGGACCACCACTGCGAGTTCTATCGTTCACATTTCCCGTCTCTCTGTACTTTCTCCACACCTTAGACACCCCGCTTTGAGTGACATGTGACCTATCGGCAACATCTCACTGTGTGTGGCCTACTGAAAGTAAAGCCACTGTCCTGTCTCTATCAAACTGTCGTATGCCTCTACATGGCTTGTTGCTGCAGTGCTGAACACAAACTGGTTGAAGGTGTCGTTGATATTGGACCGCTTGCGGTGTGCCGTTGCGGCAGCGGTGTCTTTACACGACTGGGAACCGGCCACAAAGCCTGCCAGTAGTAAACACCGTCCAGTATATGGGCTCTAACTGGATAATGGAGGACGTGCCTAGGTCAATGAGAACTCTAGTATGGTAGACTTAGCCCGCCAGGTTAGCCGAGCGATCTAACGTACGGCTTTCCGGAGCGGGAAGGAGCGCCACCACTACTCTACCATGCAAACATAGGGGCTACTACACTCGTCTGGTGTGAGACATTCCCTGGGGGGTCCACAGGGGGCCGAATCGCACAACCCTGAAAGCGTGGTTCGGTGTGGGGCGGCGGAGGAGTGAAGTGGACTGCGGTAGTCGTCGTGGGGTTGTGGACCACTGCGGCATACAATACAATACAATACAATACAATACAATATCATAACAATGCCCGCCCGCCTATCCGCGAGGTCTAAGGCGGTGCTTCCCGAACGGGAAGGCGTGAAGGTCCTCGGCACGAATCCTCCCGGCGGATTAGTGTCGAGGTCCGACGTGCCGGCCAGTCTGTGGATGGTTTTTAAGGTGGTGTTCCATCTGCCTCGGCGAATGAGGGCTGGTTCCCCTCATTCCGCATTAGCTACACTATGTCGGCGATTGCTGGTCAAACACTGTCTCTGTTGTGTTGGTAGAAGAGCCAACACCGTGTTAATAGTGGAGGCCGAAATGCACTCGTTTTAGCTCACGCAGGCTGGCGTGAGGAGGGAAGGGCTCTACTGACGCGAGGTCTGGAACATGACAAGGAATTAGAATTCAGAAAGCGGACGTAATTAGTTTGATATTTAACTTTAATCCATTAATGATGAACGACGCTCTTGACGGTACCTGATTCACAATGTTATATATTCATAGTAATATGGCGCCTTGCTAGGTCGTAGCAAATGACGGTAGCTGAAGCCTATGCTAAACTGTCGTCTCTGCAAATGAGAATATGTAGACAGTGAACCATCGCTAGCAATGTCGTCTGTGCAGCTGGGGCGAGTGCTAGGGAGTCTAGACTAGACCTGCCGTGTGGCGGCGCTCGGTTTGCAATCACTGATAGTGGCGACACGCGGGTCCGACGTATACTACCGGACCGCGGCCGATTTAAAGGCTACCACCTAGCAAGTGTGGTGTCTGGCGGTGGCACCACAGTCTCCACGTACGCGTACATCATAATTACCCTACCATGGAAACATTTAGGGTTACATTCGACTGGTATGAGACGTTCCCAGGGGGTCCACTGTGGGCCAAGCAGTACAATAACCCTGGGTTAGGTGAGGGGCGGCGGTGGAGTGAGTGGACTGCTGTAGCCAATTGTGGGGTTGTGAACCATTGAGGGCTGTGGCGGGGAAGAAGCCTTTCCGTCGTTTCTAGTTCCCCGGTTCAATACACAACACACAAAATGTCAGAACGCTTAGTGCCAACAACAACAAATGGAAAATAAGACATGATAAATCAAAATCAAAAATTGGAGTTCTGTTATTTCGCTGAATCACTTACATACGAAATAAATTCAAGACAAGATTTACGCATTCAAGCTGTGCTCGCCTTCATCTTAAAGGCAGCACGGATCATGTTTTACGTGTGTATAGCAGGGTAATTCATTCAAAAGATTCGTGGATTTTGGTGATCAAAGGTAAAAGTTTGGATGCAGAAGGTTCTTCCAATAACATTTTTACAGGAGTCAGATAAAATTAGAGGAAACTATATAAAAATCTGGAAATATATTCGCAACCTCTAACTATAGAACAGAATGACGACTGCGAAAATTTGTGCTGGATCGGAACTCGAGCCCGGATTTCCCTCTTGTTGCGAGAGGTTGCCTTAACGGTTTCGGCTATCCGTGCACCCTTCACAGCTACACCTAAACTTCCACATGTCGCCACCCATTTGTCATTAACCTACCCTCGTACACCTACTGTAGTTCCCATACAGAGGAGATAATTGATTGAAAGTTGCTAGCCTGGTATCGGCGGATAAATTCGATACTGCAGAGACTGCGTTAGTAAGAAGTGCAATGCTTTGTTCCTTCGTACGTGCATGCATGTTTGTAAGAAGAACCTTGCATGCATACACTGGATTCTACTCCTCACAAACACAGACACTGCGATGCATGTCCAAAGAAACGTTGCTGCGTACTGCCTACAAACATAGGTACTTCAATATCGTATTTATCCGCAGATACTAGAATAGATACTTTCGATTGAATGTGTCCCCTGCATTGGCATTAGAGAAAGTGGCACGAGTGCAGGTTAATGACAAATGGGCGGCGACATGTGGAAGTTTGGGGATGGCCTTGAAGTGTGCGCGGATAGCAGAAATGGTTAGGGCGACTGTTGGCGACTAGTGGGACACCCTGGCTGGAGTCCCGGCCCGGCACATATTTTCACTGCCGTCATTCCATTCTACAGTTGGCGCTTGCCCGTATTCGCAACTGCGAATTGATTTCCTGTGTTTACACTTCTGGCCATTAAAATTGCTACATCAAGAAGAAATGAAGATGATAAACGGGTATTCATTGGACAAATATATTATACTAGAACTGACATGTGATTACATTTTCACGAAATTTGGGTGCATAGATCCTGAGAAATCAGTACCGAGAAAAACCACCTCTGACCGTAATAACGGCCGTAATACGCCTGAGCATTGATTCAAACAGAGCTTGGACGGCGTGTACAGGTACAGCTGCCCATGCAGCTTCAACATGATACCACAGTTCATAAAGAGTAGTGACTGGCGTATTGTGACGAGGCAGTTGCTCGGCCACCATTGATCAGACGTTTTCAATTGGTGAGAGATCTGGAGAATGTGCTGGGCAGGGCAGCAATCGAACATTTTCTGTATCCAGAAAGGCCCGTACAGGACCTACAACATGCGGCCGTGCATTACCCTGCTGAAATGTAGGGTTTCGCAGACATCGAAGGAAGGGTAAAGCCACGGGTCGTAACACATTTGAAATGTAACGTCCACTGTTCAATGTGCCATCAATGCGAACAAGAGGCGATCGAGACGTGTAACCAATGGCACCCCATACCGTCACGCCGGGCGACACGCCAGTATGGCGATGACGAATACACGCTTCCAATGTGCGATCACCGCGATGTCGCCAAACACGGATGCGACCATCATGAGGCTGTAAACAGAAGCTGGATTCATCCGAAAAAAATGACGATTTGCCATTCGTGCACCCAGGTTCGTCGTTGAGTACACCATCGCAGGCGCTCCTGTCTGTGATGCAGCGTCAAGGGTAACCGCAGCCACGGTCTCCGAGCTGATAGTCCATGCTGGTGCAAACGTCGTCGAACTGTTCGTGCAGATGGTTGTTGTCTCGCAAAGGTCCCCATCTGTTGACCCAGGGATCGAGACGTGACTGCACTATCTGTTACGGCTATGAGGATAAGATGCCTGTCATCTCGACTGCTAGTGATACGAGGCTGTTGGGATCCAGCACGGCGTTCCGTATTACCCTCCTGAACCCACCGATTCCATATATTCTGCTAACAGCCATTGGATCTCGAACAACGCGAGTAGCAATGTCGTGAGAGGATAAACCGCAATCACGATAGGCTACAATCCGACCTTTATCAAAGTCGGAAACGTGATGGTACGTATTTCTCCTCCTTACACGAGGCATCACAACAACGTTTCACCAGGCAACGGCGGTCAACTGCTGTTTGTTTATAAGAAATTGGTTGTATACTTTCGTCATGTCAGCACGTTGTAGGTGTCACCACCGGCGCCAACCTTGTGTGAATGCTCTGAAAAGTTAATCATTTTCATATCACATCTTCTTCCTGTCGGTTAAATTTCGCGTCTGTAGCACGTCATCTTTGTGGTGTAGCAATTTTAATGGCCAGTAGTGTAATATCTGCTGTAGTCACCGCAGCGCCTGTTCCTTCGTTCGTGCATGCATATCCATAGGAACTTTGCATCGTATTTCTTACAAACACAGGCATATGGTATAGATAAATCGGGTGTGCAAATAAACATTAAAAGAATTTACATTTAAAAGTGGATACACAGTTTAAAAAAGCATTGTCATGTTGTGTCTGGCTTCTCAGGGCAGACTGTTTATAACGTAAAAAGTGGCTTTATGCTTAGATCACTCTGTGAGGAAAATAAGATAATCCGGCTCTCGATAATCCCGCATACCCAGCAGTCCGACACGCGTTAGGAATTTTCCCGTATTTTTAGATCGGCGTTGTTGACAATACAGTCGGACGCCTTCGAGAAACATCGGAACCGTTCGGTACTGCGCCTCGTCAGCAACAATTATCTGCCTCACTGAGCAATTACATTCCTGCCTAGATAAGCCAGTTGCATTGCTAGGCTGGAGAAAACTATGGCATAATTGGTCGAAGAAGCCGAGATGGAAAGCGATGTAAATGATGAGTCGACAATTGATCGCTCTGAAACTGTACGAGTGACAAATTCGGCATCCACTAATGAACTAGGTGCGTTTCCAGCACAAGTAGTTGAATGGATCCACACTAATATAGAACTTGGAATCGAAAAAGAGCTTACAAACGATGTGATATTACGAAGTGTTTTCACCCACAGGAAACACCAGAAACAGAGCGACGAAGAAAAAACGCCTACAACTCATATATTTTGGGCTGAAGCTTCAGAAGCCTTAAGCACTTAGGTAAAATTTGCCAAGAATACAATGCTTCTGAAGTTATGAATCTGCACAACACAAAAAATAATATTTGTCAAAAAAGAAATCAATCTGAGAAATATGTTTGCTTTTCCACAATATTCCGGGGGCCTGAGATGAAAATTTCAGTTGAACTAAGATTGGTAGGCACCAGTCCGAGTTATTCCACACCCTTGACAACGTCAGATATCTGCGCTATTCCTAAAGGCAGTGATTCAAATTAAACTGCACCAAATATCTGGTAACAGCTTTTGTCAATTAGCTTGTTCCTGAGCTTCTCAAATCAGTGGTGCTTATTTTATTTCGTAACTGGCATACAATTTTTTTTTTAAAGCTTTGAACCTTTAACTGATTTAGCAGAGTAATACAGTGTTCGAATTTTAATCCAGTTTTGCTTCTACATAAAAGTAACACATAGTTTTAATTTTTTTTAACTGTAAGCGCCCCTGTTGTGTTTCATAAATAACAGTTACTTGTTTTTTGTACCTTAACTCTATACGTTTTCCATACATCCCTTTTTAACGGGATTTTAAAAATGAGCTTGATAATCCGGCATACTTGAAAATCGGGCGTTGACAGACCCCGAGCACGCCATATTCTTAAGGTCTTACTTCAGTTTACATTACACACGATCCAACCTCACAGCCTCAAATCTACCACTACCTGTTTCTGCTTTCTAAGCTGGCTGTGAGGGCGGACTGTGAGTCGAATGTGGATAGCTCAGCCGGTAAGACCATTGACAGACAAAGACAATGATACGGGTTCAATTCACTGTCTAAAACGTAGTTTTTTTCTACTAGGAAGTTTTAGTTTAAGTTGCGGCATAAAAACTCGCAGGAGCCCAGCGACCATTATGTAAATACTGAGCACGTCTTTTTCAGCGCTCATAACAACTGTGAACTTACTGTTAAGACATTTACCATTTATGCGTTTCGGGGTTAGTCCATCATTAGAATATCAGATGACGATAGTCTGTATTAAGTCATTTTACTTGATTTTTTGACGAGGAGCTATGACCGAAACGCGTAATTTACTGAAGTTTTAACACGTGGGTTGCTGTTATTAGGGGCAGAATGGCGCTGAAAAAGACGTGCTCAGTAGTAAGTTTCAAGATGGGAGTTACTCGTACACTGCTCTCTCTATTGTACTTTGTTCACAGACTGGTCTACTCTGTGTTAGCAGACGGAATGCTGTTTCGTAGAGTCCAGTCAAAAGATTGTACAGGGTGTTTCACAGTGTTTCGACGATTTCAAATTAGAGTAACACACAAACTAATCGCAAAACAAGGTTGAACATTTTATTCATATTTATTTATGAAGTACCACATCGGATAAATGAAGACCATTCGCGGCTACACAGTACTAGAGGCTTTTCACCTAGTTTTTCAACACGTCTTTCGTAATTGCTCGAGAAATTTTGGAAATGGCTAATTCGATCTTTTAAGTGTTGCGTGCTTTTCGGCCGGTCGGAGGACACTCTCATATTCAAATAAGCCCATAGGTAAAAGTCTGGCACGGTTAAATCAGTCGAGCGAGCCGACAACTCTACACACAATTTGTACGGATGGCAATGCGGATCACACCAGATTATGTGATGAGTGGACGCCAACGAAATGTTCAGTGTTTGGGCACTTTTACGTGACAAATGACCACAGTTTGTCTAAAAAATTCTACTCTCACGTTCGATGTTCTCTGGAGTTTAGACGTTTTTCCGAGTGCCGATTGACTTTCGATTCGAAGCACTGGCAGTTGTTCGCAAGTTTGTTCTGGTTTCAATACTATTCCACGAGCAGAACTGGATATCGCGCCTGAATCTTCAAATGCTTTCGAAAGGAACGTTTGCAAGCACAAGACAGTTTCGCCGTAGCGAAAATAGCACTTCACCGCGAACACACGACGTAGCTTCGGCCAGTACGACAGGATTACTGACCTGTATATAGGATTAAACTTGACACTTTAAACTATTAACAGACGGCAGCATGTCGCTGTATCTTCTTTTTAACGAGCGTTATTCAAACTTGAAATCAGCAAAACATCGTGAAACACTGTAGCTTCGTGGTAAGTTCTTCAGCAGTAAAATGGGGCGTTCACCTTTTGGTTCTCTCGACAGTCTCCCCAAGTAACGACGGAGATCGTTACTTCATGCAAGGCCAAGGGCAGTCGGACCTTGAAAAATACGAAAACAAGAACTCCATCTCCACCGAGCTCGTCAGCCAGATAGCTCTCAAGTACTGCACGCTCGTCTGCGTTATCACAGTCCTAATGCAGTTCCGCCTTGTACTGATGTAAATATTTTTCCTGCTCAAATTGCAGACACGTGTTTCTACACTGGAACAAGGCCTCTCCGACTGTTTTTCATCATTACACGAAGTAATTTATCACAGAGTTTTTTAAGCCTTTCAGTTTACTTCTTTGGAGAATGGTGACCACCAGGTAATTATTACCATAGCAGGTTCCTTCAGTTGAAGCTCCGGTGGGAAATGTTGCGCTCCTGGTGGCTCTGTTATCGCCAGCACCTCTGTCTCGTAGGCGGCGCCGAGAGGGACGGCTCTTAATCCCAGATTAACGCCTAGACCAGAAGAGGTAAAATGTTACCTCCTTAAACAGGCCGCGATGTGTCGGAAGACCACCGCCGCTTTCACCAGTTGCCGTTGCTCGTTGCGTGAGTCCCATTACGGAGCGCACAGCCGTAAGGCTGTTATGAGAAGGCGACCTCGCAGAAGGTCGCTTCACAGTGTAATGCGGGTTGCCGGTCCCATTTCTTGTAGGCGCTCCCCATACAGCGCTTCCGCCACCTCGGTGCGGATGTGAAGTGTACAGTGTTGAAGCGAACTTGGCATACATATTTCTACACAATAAAACAACTAGCACTTGGAACTGGATTATATAAAGCTCTCTTTTACCATGAGAACCGCCATAAATATGATAAACATCGACCAACTTTGGCGACCAGGTCTGATAATGTACTACAAGTCTAACGATAAGAAGAATTTTTTTTTCTGACGCTAAACACAACACATTTGTCTGGCTTGTTGGACACTCGATATTTTTTTCTTCGTTATACTCAAAGGCACTAATATCCAGAATTTTATCGCATATTTGTCAGCGCAACACTGGAGTCTTAAACCTCAGCTAGAAACCACATATGGAACGTCAGCGCACAATCATATGTCGGTGATTCTCGAGACGGATTAAGAAAGAAAATTGACGGTGAGGAGTAGGCATTAGTCGCTAACACAATCGCTTGAGGGAACGAGACAGTTAGGGAAATCATGATCAGTTACAAAGAAATAGACTTAAAATACGGACTGTTTTGAGACACCACAAGAGAGTGCAACGGAGACAAAGCATTAGATAACGTAACTTTGCCTTCATTTTATTATTGTGATTGTTTTAATATAAGAGAAGGAAATGATATGTTTTGAATCTTAGGCATCATTTCATAAGTATAAAGTTGAACAAAGGAAGCTAGACAGAACACATTTATTTAAAATAATTTGAAAAAAATTCTTCTTATCGTTAGACTTGTAGTACATTATCAGATTTCTTTAGCAAATAAATTTGGTCAAATATTGGCCATATCACTTTGACAACGATCCTTGAATGAAGCGCAGAAGAGGGGTATTAGACTGTCATCAAACATTTCTTCGAAATTCCTTCAGGATGCCTACAGCTACGTGTGCTACAATTGCATTGTGTTTGCGTTTGGAAGAGGAGCGGGAAAAAAAAGAAACGTATTTGGGTGAAACAGTAGGCTGCACGTCGGTATAATAAAATCATCAAATTAAATTTGTTACGAGGGCTGCAAGTCGAAGACGTAAAGTCGTGTGAAAATTACTTTTAAATGGACGAGAGTATATTTTAGTGCGCTCTCGGGAAAGTGGAACCACATATTACAAAGAAAAACACTCACCTCAGACCTACTGTAACGCTACGATTTCTTACAACAGGAGAAAGCTACTCTAGTTTGCAACATAGCACTCGAATACCGCGGTGCATATTGACGAAAATAATACCAGAAACGTGTGAACCTATTTATAAGCACTGAAGGAGGAATACCATAAGTTAAATGAATGTTTAGTACACTATACTGCTATTAAGACCTATTTTTATTTTTTATTAATTGAAAAGTTATAGATTGTGTTCCATAATCTGTAGAATTGGTAAAAATGTGCGAAACAGATGAAGCACTTTATAATATGCGACATCCAGAGCACAAAAATAGACTAAGAAGGTGATAGGTGAAGAAAACTTCACAAGCCAAGAGCGATATGAAAGCATTTTACTGGATGAGTGGTTTCGACAGAGGTACGCTATCGTCATCGAATCTTATGCTTTTGAATTTTTACAACAAATTATCCACCAGTGTTACAAATCGTTTCACATTGCGTATGCGCTAACCCCTAGTACGTAGATCATCTGGCTTGTTGGACATTCGACATATTTTTTCTCGCCAAACTCAAGGGCACTGATACGCAGGAATTTATCATACGTTTTTCAGTGCAACAATAGAGTCTCAGACCTCACCTTGGAGCCAGATATAGACTGTCAGTGATTATCGAGACAGTTTGAGACATATCATGCTGTGTGACGAAACGTGCAGTGCATCCCCACTGTCCATCAGCACAGTATTTATTTAATGGACGGTGGCTCACGCAAATGATTCGCTCCCCACATCACTAATTTCTCTCAGTTCTGCTGCGGTGTGGTTTCAATGGCCCTATATCTGTCACATCTTCCCCACACCGATTTGATACATATTGACAGGGTGTGTAGGGGTAACTACGATTTCAACATGTGTAAACAGAAGACCCAACCGTTGTCAAGAAAACTGAGTTCGAAAATTCTAGGCGTGCGTATACGAGTATACTTCGTATGCTCACAAATATTCAACCAGACCACAGCCGAGCGAGTAAGCGCGGACTTTCATAGGCTCGAGGCCTTCAGTTCGAATCTTGCTGCTGGTACTTTTTTTTAATTCCCACGTAAGTCTAACTACAGATTTTTATGACTGTTCAAATTATCAATATTTAATTGGTTGGTTGGTTGGTTTGTAGGATTGAAGGGACCAGACTGCTACGGCCATCGGTCCCAATATATAATTATTCATTCGTTATTTACGCTATATTTTTCGTAAAAAAGGAGAAACAATATTTTTCCCTTGGAGACTGGGAATAAAAAAGGCTACATGAGAACCTTCAGTCCAGTTAATGCAGTCATTTAATGTATGTTATTGGATTTACATGTGGCAAGTACGATACGTAACCTATAGAGCACAACAGAACCATGATGGTATTGATCGTAGAAATATGGAAAACAATAATTACTGCGACACACAGGACGCGTGATGAGCGCCGAATTTTTTTTTGGTGTGTGTATGATTTTTCAAGGAGATTATTGCGCCGGCCGCGGTGGTCTCGCGGTTCTAGGCGCGCAGTCCGGAACCGTGCGACTGCTACGGTCGCAGGTTCGAATCCTGCCTCGGGCATGGATGTGTGTGATGTCCTTAGGTTAGTTAGGTTTAAGTAGTTCTAAGTTCTAGGTGACTAATGACCACAGCAGTTGAGTCCCATAGTGCTCAGAGCCATTTGAACCATTTTTTTTTAGATTATTGCGAAACAAACTTGATCATTCTGGCAACTTGGTTTATTTACATAAAAGATTCTCGATCATCACACAGTTTAGGGGAACACCACGCACATCGAAGCATATGATCGAATATTTGTACGTACGACTGATTGAATTTTTATGCGATCTTTTCTAGATGATGTCTTTCTATTCTGTTTGATGATGTATGCACAACTTTCTACTCTTTTATAAGGTCCTTGGCCTGCATAAACATCACAAGTCTGCACTTGCAGATTAAATTTGAGAAGGATTACTTAAATACTGCACATTGCCAATACTTTGTAAATGAAAAAGAAGAAGAAAAAACGTGCCAGCAGCCAGATTCGGTCCAGCAACTTCGCGCTTATGAAATATGAAACAAACCGTTTATTCTCTCAGATGCAGACACGTTGAATGTTAGCAACCATATGAAGTGTATAAGCAGGACTAAAATTATAAAACTAGATTTTCTCGGAAACGATCGAGAGTTTCATCTTCCTGTCCACACACATTGAAGTCCTAGTGGTAAGCCGCACACCCTGTCAATATGAATCAAACCGGCGAGGGGACGTTCGTGCGGTCTCCATGTGGACCCTGCTCCTATTTAATTCGATCACCGCCTTTAGAGTTCTGGTAGCTTCCACAAGAACATCAAAATGATTTTCCTCTTTTCTTTCTTGGAGGCTGTTCTTGATGCTGGGGATTTGGACGACTGCACCCTCCTCTTGTGACTCTTGAGCCTATATTTCATATTATAAATACAGAAATGAAAGCCGTTAGTTACATATTATGTTAGACAGTCAGCCTGCTTAGCTGAGTGGTAACGTGTTTACCTACGATGCAGCGGGCCGGGTTCGATCCCCGGCAGGATCAGAGATTTTTCCGCGCGTCGGCTGGGTGATGTGTTGTCATCATCATCATCATCGCCACACTAGTCCCCCAATACGGCGTCACCTGAAATAAGACTTGCAACCCGGTGCCCGAACTTCTCCGGATGGGGCCTCTCGGCCAGCAATGCCACACGATCATTTGACTTTATTTTTGTATTTGACGTACATAAATTTGGTCGCAGATACCCAGAAGCAGAGAAGAGTGGGAACAAATTGCAAATGATTTTGGGGGAAAGTGGGACGCATTTAACACAAAAGGGCAATGGATGGAAGACATATTCGTCTCAAATGTACAAATGGAAAAGGCTTTCCCTTTTTCATTTACATATCTCTCAACAGGATTATTTTGTTTGCTCTGGTAGACGCTAACTACAGATTCTTGTACGTGGATATAGGACCTAATGAACCTGTTGGTGATGCTGGATTGTTTTCAGAAAGCAAGCTCAGGGGAATGTCTTATCAACAGATCTATTCTGAACATTCCTGGAGACAGAAAGCTAGAGAACACAAAATATAATAACTCCAATGGTTGTGCTGGCGGACGATGCTTTTCCTCTACGCCGCATCATTATGAAGTCGTATCCATTGAAGGGAAACTGTTTATTACCGGTTGTCACGAGGAAGGAGACGAGTGGAAAGCACGTGCGGAATTCTTGCCAGTCGCTTCACAGTTTTCCGTACTTCCATATATCTACCTTCAGAAAAAGTCACTATAATAACACTAGCTGCTTGCACACCACAAACATGCCAACTGAAAGAAGAAAAAATATGTATCCTCGTCAGGAAACTGTGCCTACACTAGTAGGAAACTGTATGTATCTTGAGTCACAAAGCACTGTGTACGACAGGAAATGCAAACCATAGGTTTCCAAACTATCACTGACGTGTAATACATGGGGAAGCGATTAGAGACGAGTTTAAAACATTTTATAGTGGTGCTGGGAAAGTGTCTGACAAGACAATCACATTTCCAAATCAAATACGAACAAATACATCTACCTCAAAAACTATACATCTACCTCAAAAACTTCGTAGAATTTGAGAGTCCCTCTGGTAATTTCAATCTCAATATTGCTAACACTTCTGCCTGAGCGAGGAATCCTAAAATTCGGAACTAGTACAACTGCGATTTGTAAACAGCCTGTATACCGACACCACTTAAGCTTATACTTTTAAGTATTTAAAAAAGAAAGTAAAATATTTGTGTCATATATGACTATATTGTAAACATTATTTGCTTAAATAAGCAACCACTATATATATATATATATATATATATATATATATATATATATATATATATATATATATATCCCATCACTGTGGAGGAAGACATCAAGTAAGAAGTGATACAGGTTGGTCTGCAAGAATGTACAGGTAGCCCAACAGCTGTCATGGTGCCTTCAATCTACCATAGGTCCACTGGAAGTCCAAGTGAAAGTACCCCATAGCGTCCACCAGCCTGGACCGTAGTGCTGCACACGTTTCAAATAGCCGTTCCCCGGGATAAGAGTACCCGACACAACCATCGATCTCGTGTACCAGCAAAGGTGATTTATCCGTACAGGCGACACGTGTCCGGTGATCGACAGTACGGTCTCGATGATCGCCTGGTCACTGCAATCAAGACTGACGATGTTGGTGATCTAACACTGGGATATACATAGGGGTCATAATGTGACGAGGGCTATGTGCACTCAATAGTGTTCTCCGAAACATCTGTGGCTGCACCAACATTGTACTATGTCGTCAATCTGCCACAGATCCTGCTTTACACAGCTGGCAGCATCACTCATTCTCGTTCTATGATGAGGCATGGACGTCGAATAGCGAGTGACCTACTTATGATTTTCCCGTGCTTCAACCATTTTCTGTTGATGTTCACGATGGTAGTACGTGAATAGTCGACCAGCTTCGCCGTTTCCTAGATGCTCGCTCGTAGACAGTGGGTCATGACATCTGTGCTTTGTCAGAGTCGCTTATGTCAGTGGATGCTTAGGCCAGAGCCAGATGGAATCCCATATCGGTTTTACAGAGGGTGCTCTACGCCAATGGCCCTTGCTTAGCTGGCATTATCGCCCAGTGCCAAGTTCCAAGCGACTGTAAAAAAGTGAAGCTGACTCCTGTATAAAACAAAGGTAAAAGAACGGGCCAGCTTAATTACGTACCAAAGCCCCTGAGACTGGTTTGTTGTAGAATTCCCGGCCGGAGTGTCCGAGCGGTTCTAGGCGCGTCAGTCCGGAACCGCGCGACCGCTACGGTCGCAGGTTCGAATCCTGCCTCGGGCATGGATCTGTGTGTGTGTGTCCTTAGGTTAGTTAGGTTTAAGTAGTTCTAGGGGATTGATGACCTCAGATGTTAAGTCCCATAGTGCACAGAGCCATTTTTTTGTTGTATAATTCTCCAAAACATTCTAAGTTCGAATATAATAAATTTCCTTGTGACAGAAAAGTTTCTGCCCATAAATCAGCACAATTTAGAAAGCATCGCTCCTGCAAATCTCAGCTTGCCCTTTTCTCACACAATATCCTACAAACCTCGGGTGGAGGGCAACAGGCAGATTCCATATTCCTAGGTTTCCGGAAAGCGTATGACACACTGCCACTATAGGCTGTTGACGAAAGTGCGAGGGTACGGTTAGGTTCCCAGATACGAGAGTGGGCCCAAGACTTTTGACATAATAGTACTCACTATGTTATTCTCGACGGCGAGTGTTCATCAGAGGCAAGGGTATCGTCAGGAGTGCCTCAGGGAAGTGTGATACGATCGCTCTTATTCTCTGCATAGATAAATGATCTTTCGGACACGGGGAGCAGCAATTAGCGAGTTTTTGCTGATGACGCTGCCTGCGCGGGGATGTGTCGTCGTTGAGCTACTGTAGGAGTATACAAGATGGCTTAGACAGGATTTCAAGTTATTGTAATGAATGGCAAATACCTGTAAATGTAGAAACACGTAAATGAATCCGAATGAACAGTAACGATAATCCAGTAACGTTCGAATACATTATTGGCAGTGTGCTGCTTGAAAACGTCACATCGATTACATGTCGACGCGTAACGTTGCAAAGTGATATGAAATGTAATAAGCACTTCAAGTTATTTGTAGAGATGGCGAACGGTTGTCTTCGTTTTTTTTTGGGGGGGGGGGGGGATGTTGGGAAAGTATGGCTTATCTGTAAAGGAGACCGTGTATGGAATGTTAGTGCGACACATTCTTGAGTAGTGTTCTAGTGTTTTGGATCCCCACCCGCTCGGATGAAAGGAAGACGTCAAAGTAACTCAGAGGCGAGCTGCTAGATTTGTTATCGGTAGGTTCGATCAGCAGTCAAGTACTACGGAAATGCTTGGTGAACTCAAATGGGAGTCTTTACGCGAGGCACTGTTGTGGGAAATTTAGAGAAGCGGTATTTGAGACCGACTGCAGGACGATTCTACTGCTCCGCAGCATAATTTCGCATAGTTTCGAACCGTTCTAGTGACGTCTACATACGACTCACGTTATAAAGAATGTGCTGTTACTGAATTCTTGTGTGCAGAAACAGAAACCGAGGTGAACATCCATAAACGTATGACTATGCTGCAGTTGATATGAGTACGTTGGGAGATGAGTAAATAAAGTTACAGCCTCAGAAAATGCGACAGCCGCGCGGGATTAGCCGAGCGATCTAATGCGCTTCAGTCATGGACTGATCCCGGCGGAGGTTCGAGTCCTCCCTCAGGCATGGGTATGAGTGTTGGTCCTTAGGATAATTTAGGTTAAGTAGTGTGTAAGCTTAGGGACTGATGACCTTGGCAGGTAAGCACCGTAAGATTTCACACACATTTGAACATTTTTTTTTAATGCAACAACAGAGCTCCATGACCAGCCACGCTCGGGACGTCCTGTCACTGCCACTGCTCCAGACATTGCCTCATCCACTCTCGGCACTCTCGGACTTCCATCTCTTTGGACCGCTTAAAGATTCTCTACGGGAAACACACTTTGAAGATAACGAGAGTGTCAGTCATGCAGTGAAAACATGGCTACGACTACATGATAAGAGATTTTACCAGCAGGAAGTACATCTTTTCCACAACGTTGAAGCACGGCCATAGAATTTGGTGGAAACTAAGTAGAAATATGGGACATGGACAAGACATGTTGATGAACATCGTCACCGGTTGGCGCTGGTGGCGACACCTACAACGTGCTGACATGAGGAAAGTTTCGAGCCTATTTCTCATATACAAACAGCAGTTCACCGGCGTTGCCTAGTGAAACGTTGTTGTGATGCCTCGTGTAAGGAGGAGAAACGCGTACCATCACGTTTCCGACTTTGATGAAGGTCGGACTGTAGCCCATCGCGATTGCGGTTTATCGTATCGCGACATTACTGCTCGCGTTGGTCGAGATCCAATGACTGTTAGCAGAATATGGAATCGTTGGGTTCAGGAGGGTAATACGTAACGCCATTCTGGATCCCAACGGCCTCGTAACACTAGCAGTCGAGATGACAGGCATCTTATATGCATGGCTGTAACGGATCGTGCAGCCACATCTCTGAGTCAACAGATGGGGACGTTTGCAAGACAACAACCATCTGCACGAACAGTTCGACGACGTTTGCACCAACATGGACTATCAGATCGGAGACCATGGCTGCGGTTACCCTTGACACTGCATCACAAACAGGAGCGCCTGCGATGGTGTACTCAACGACGAACCTGGGTGCACGAATGGGAAAAGTCATTTTTTTCGGATGAATCCAGGTTCTGTTTACAGCATCATGATGGTCGCATTCGTGTTTGGCGACATCGCAATGAACGCACATTGGAATCGCGTATTCGTCATTGCCATACTGGCATATCAGCCGGTGTGATGGTATGGGATGCCATTGGTTACACGTCTCGGTCACCTCTTGTTCGCACTGACGGCACTTTGAACAGTGGACGTTACATTTCAGATGTGTTACGACCCGTGGCTCTACCAATCATTCGATCCGTGCGAAACCCTACACTTCAGCAGGGTAATGCACGACCGCATGTTACAGGTCCTGTACGGGCCTTTCTGGATACAGAAAATGTTCGACTGCTGCCCTGGCCAGCACATTCTCCAGATCTCTCACCATCTAAAAACGGCTACGGTCGGGGGTTCGAATCCTGCCTCGGGCATGGATGTGTGTGATGTCCTTAGGTTAGTTAGGTTTAAGTTGTTCTAAGTTCTATGGGACTGATGACATAAGATGTTAAGTCCCATAGTGCTCAGAGCCATTTGAACCATTTTTTGAATTAAAAACGTCTGGTCAATGGTGACCGAGCAACTGACTTGTCGCAACACGCCAGTCAGTATTCTTGGTGAACTGTGGTATCGTGTTGAAGCTGCATGGGCAGCTGTACCTGTACACTCCATCCAAGCTCAGTTTGACTCCATGCCCAGGCGTATCAAGTCCGCTATCACGGCCAGAGGTGGTTGTTCTGGATACTGATTTCTCAGGATCAATCCACCCAAATTGCGTGAAAATGTAATCACATGTCAGTTCTAGTATAATATATTTGTCCAATGAATACCCGTTTATCATCTGCATTCCTTCTTGGTGTAGCAATTTTAATGGCCAGTAGTGTATTTACCAATCTTCAGCCGCCCTCGCATCACACATAAGGATATTACCTAAATTTTCCCTCTCATGATTACTGAAGTTCCTAAACTAATTTTTAGCCACAAGTGCTTCATTTTCTTTAGTCTAAATAGTTGCGAAGTTCTGTCTCCATCCCTCGAGGGTGCTCCAGGACACGTCCACCCCGTTCCCTCGCAAGTGTGACGGAGAAGACAGGAGGGAGTCTGTACTAACGTTGACGCCATATGACGAGAGGACGGCTCTGGTTTTTTTGCGATGCTTTAGCGGGAATTCGGGCCGAAATGAGAGCGCCGCGGCACGCGCGGGGACAGCTGGCGAAGCGAGGCGTGCGGGACAGATGCACGCCGGATTCAGCCCGTTCACGGAAACTCGACTCGCTAAAAATGGAACGCCGCGCCGGCCGCAAGGGGTGAAGGGCTCTCGAGACGCAGTGGCTGTCGCCGACGCCGCCTGCTCTCGCTGTACGGGCTGCGGGCGCACAGTAGCAGCGAAGCACACCGGCAGCACCGCTGAAAACACCAGGGTCGTCATAAAGTTTTAATTATCACCTCAAAAAAATAAAGTTAATTAATTATACAGGGTGGACCAGAAAGAATCAACCGATTTAAAAAAAAATCATAACTATTACGTTCTTTGAGGTATGTGCATGAACATCGTACTGTTGGAAAGAGCAAACTCTCGAGTTTATTTATCTCCACGACGCGTTTAAAAGGTTTAAACCTCCATCATCAGGTGGATTTACAATTGTTAATGTGACATTTGTGTGTGTGTTGTGTTACAATAATTTGGAGGAACTAATGGCTCTGTCTAGTGGAGAAACAAAACACTATTTCAGAACATGGTTTTGGGTTTCTTTTGACAGATAATTAAACGTGTATCTAAGGGTAAACATAAAAATAAGTAAAATAAAGTACCTCCAGTGGTCACAGGTTCCTTATGACAGTATACAAGTGTTGTGTTACGACAGTGAAAGGAACCTGGAACCTGGGACCACTGGAAGTACTTTATTTTACTTATTTTTATGTTTACCGTTAGATACACGTTTAATTATTTGTCAAAAGAAACCCAAAACCATGTTCTGAAATAGTGTTTTGTTTCTCCACTGAACAGAGCCACTAGTTCCTCCAAATTATTGTAACACAACACACATTTCTGGAAACCCAGAATCTACTATGTAGGAATCAACATGGATTCCGGAAACAGCGATCGTGTGAGACCCGACTCGCTTTATTTGTTCATGAGGCCCAGAAAATATTACATACAGGCTCCCAGGTAGACGCCATTTTCCTTGACTTCCGGAAGGCGTTCGATACAGTTCCGCACTGTCGCCTGTTAAACAAAGTAAGATCCTACGGAATCTCAGACCAGCTGTGTGGCTGGATTGAAGAGTTTTTAGCAAACAGAACACAGCATGTTGTTCTCAATGGAGAGACGTCTACAGACGTTAAAGTAACCTCTGGCGTGCCACAGGTGAGAGTTATGGGACCATTACTTTTCAAAATATATATAAATGACATAGTATATAGTGTCGGAAGTTCTATGCGGCTTTTCGTGGATGCTGTAGTATACAGAGAAGTTGCAGCATTAGAAAATTGTAGCGAAATGCAGTAAGATCTGCAGCAGATAGGCACTTGGTGCAGGGAGTGGTAACTGACCCTTAACATAGACAAATGTAATGTATCGCGAATACATAGAAAGAAGGAGCCTTTATTGAATGATTATATGATAGCGTAACAAACACTGGCAGCAGTTACTTCTGTAAAATATCTGGGAGTATTTGTGCGGAACGATTTGAAGTGGAATGATCATATAAAATTAATTGTTGGTTAGGCGGGTGCCAGGTTGAGATTCACTGGGAGAACCCTTAGAAAATGTAGTCCATCAACAAAGGAGGTGGCTCACAAAACACTCGGTCGACCTATACTTGAGTATTGCTCATCAGTGTGGGATCTGTACCAGGTCGGGTTGACAGAGGAGATAGAGAAGATCCAAAAAAGAGCGGCGCGTTTCGTCACAGGATTATTTGGTAAGCGTGATAGCGTTACGGAGATGTTTAGCAAACTCAAGTGGCAGACTCTGGAAGAGAGGCGCTCTGCATCGCGGTGTAGCTTGCTGTCCAGGTTTCGAGAGGGTGCGTTTCTGGATGAGGCATCGAATATATTGCTTCCCCCTACTTATAGCTCCAGAGGAGATCACGAATGTAAAATTAGAGAGATTCGAGTGCGCATGGACGCTTTCCGGCAGTCGTTCTTCCCCCGAACCATACGCGACTGGAACAGGAAAGGGAGGTAATGTCAGTGGCACGTAAAGTGCCTTCCGCCACACACCGTTGGGTGGCTTGAGGAGTATAAATGTGGATATAGATGTAGAAGTAGACAGACAAATGTCATATTAACAAATGTAGATCCACCTGATGATGGAGGTTTAAACTTTTAAAACGCGTCGTGGAGATAAATAAACAGTGACTCGTAACAGTAAACTTGTTGTTTCATTTAATGTCAATAGCAGTCACGGTAAAGCCTAACCTAAAATGTTCGCATTTAAAGTTAAAACTTTCGAGTTTTACATGGTTCCCCCTAGATAGCAGCAGTGTGGCCCCACGTCAGTTCTAATAAAAATGGTGTCGGGACAACAGAAAGCGTTTTGTGTTCTACGTTTTGCGCAGTGATGGTCAGTAATAACTGTTAATCGTGACTGTAGTACTAGGTGTGGTGTGGCTTCTCCTACAGCACAGAGCATTATATGATGGCAGGAATAATTCCCAGAACCAGGTTGTTTGAGTAAAGGCAAATCGGCGGGTCGTCCACGAGTGTCTGACACAGACGTTGAACGCATCCAAAATAGTTTCACAAGGAATCCGCAGAAATCCGTTCGCCGTGCAGCTCGACAGCTCAGCATGCCTCCCAATGCCCATCTGAATTGTGCTGCGTCGACAGTTACACATGAAACCGTACAAAAATCAGCTACTGCAAGTTCTTCGTGAAGGTGACAAACGACAACGTGTGGAGTTCTGTAATGTCGTGCTTGGAAAGATGGAGTACGACAGTTTTCTTCCACGCTTAATGTTTAGTGACGAGGCAACATTCCATTTAAATGGAAAGGTAAACCGTCATAATGTGAGAATACAGAGTACGGAACAACCACATGAAGTTGTAGAACATGATAGGGACTCTCCAAAATTTACTGTGTTTCGTGTAGTTTCGCGTAAAAAGTTGTATGGTCCATTTTTCTTTGCCGAGAACACTGTTACAGGAAGCACAAATCTCGATATGCTTGAGAACATTCTTTTCCAGCAGTTGGAGAGTGATTCGAAAGACTTCATTTACCAACAGGATGAGGCACCGCCACGCTGGCAACTGGAAGTGTGAGAATTTTTAATTCAATGTGTTATGAACGATGGATCGGCCGTACTGGATCAGATGATTCAGCCTTACATTACTGGCTTTCAAGGTCACCGGATCTGAGTGTATGTGATTGTTTCTTGTGGGGGTTTGTAAAAAGACTCTGGTTTATGTGTCTCCGTTATCTCAACAATGCCGGCCGCGGTGCTCTCGCCGTTCTAGGCGCCCAGTCCGGAACCGTGCGACTGCTACGGTCGCAGGTTCGAATCCTGCCTCGGGCATGGATGTGTGTGATGTCCTTAGGTTAGTTAGGTTTAAGTAGTTCTAAGTTCTAGGGGACTAATGACCACAGCAGTTGAGTCCCATAGTGCTCAGAGCCATTTGAACCATTTTTATCTCAACAATGAATGTACTGAGAGATAGCATAACAGCAGCTGTGCAAGCTGTAACTCAGGACATGCTCGCTGCAGTGTGGGCACAATTTGAATACCGCGTTGACATATGCCGTGCATCCCAAGGGGAGCATATTGAGCACCTATGGAAAGGTACGAAAAAAATTTTTTTTTGAGATTTCCTTCATAAAAAAACGAAAGTCGCTGTATATGTTAATTATTTTCAGAAATATAGACATGCTAAATCGAATGACTCTTTTTGATGCACCCTGTATTTTATTCCCTTGCAGGTGTACGAGTATGTTTACGAATAGGGCCTCCTAATATGGCTGAAAGCTCCATTCGTACGTGTTCTTCGTAATCGCTAAGACAGGGAGGTGAGAAAGGAATGGATCCCATCTACATGTCAGACTGACGATAGCGATTCTGATTAACTGAGAATCATTTTTAAAGGGGGTTTCACACAAAGGGTTTTCAAATGGCAAATAAGTACCGATTTGCAGACAAATGATCTTCTTCTGCACTCCGTGGACTAGACAATATTGCCTGCTCTGGCTTCAACATGTCTTCCCGTATATCTTGTTCCCTTATGTTTACAGTACGATACTCTTTTTGGGATCTTCTCCTTTGGTATTCTGTCGCAATACTTTTCCAGTCATCTCTATAGTTTACAATTTTTCTTCCAATGAATTTATTCCTAGTTCTTCCCTAATATTTCATTTGAAATTTTATCTGAAACGCTACGTTACGTTCTGTTACTGTCCTTCAGAAACTCATTTCGGCAGCATGTATCTTGTTGTATCAAATTTTTGTCAATGTCCGTGTTTCAGATCCATGGAGTAAAGCACGCACAGCCATTACTTTGCAGAACTTCGCTCGTGTTTCTTTCCTGGTTTTAGTTTTTAGGTTTCTATTTATTGTACTACATGCCTGCTGGAACATAGGTAATTTATGTGATATCCTCCAAATATCGCGGTGCCACACCACAGTCAGCGAAACGCTGCGATACGACAGCCATTAGCGACGTCTTGCTGCAATCGACGACGAATGGGAGATGCTAAAAAAGCACAGCAGGCTCTCGCATGTATATCAACATACTGCCGAGCTTGAAACGCTTTACTTCTGTTCGTGACCTCAGCTGAAGCAGTCAACATCATCGAATAGGACTAAAGAGTAAGACGGAAACGTACTGTTATAAATGTTGAAAATTGTACTTCAAGAAATCACTTTGTTAATTAGTGCTTCAAATGATGCTTTAAAGGTTAATGATAGTCGAAACTGTCAAGCACTCCTGTGACAAAGAATTGTATCAAGTTAAATAAATCTTTTTATCATTCATGTAATAAAGTGTACTAATATTTCGTTTGTTGTAGTTACGATAACCCATTTCCCAGAGCAATAAAAAAGCCCACTGTTATGGCCGGATGACTGTAGTTTCATCTGGTCATAACAATTTGCTTTTGAAATCCTATTCATACTTATAGCTGACTTATGTTCCTAAGTCATTAAAACTCGCAACTTGTTCTAATATAATGTCACTGATTACAATTTGGTTATAACAGCATATTTACCTTTGAAGGTCATTGTTTTTCTGTTATTTATGAAAATAAGATAATTATAATTATCACATAAATTCCGTAACGTATATAGCGCTTCAGTTTTACTTATAATAATCTGATCATCAGAAAATAACATCGTCTTAAGCGTAAAATTTGGAGTAATACAAATGGCTCCGCTAATTTTGTACATCTGTTCTCTAGTCAAATTGTCTATATAAACTGTAAACAAAATAGGAGAGAAGCTACAACCTTGCCTTACACATTGGTTCACATGTACCTTTTTCCATAGGCCTACCTTCCGTTTCTGACACGTACTCTTACTGTTGTGTATTTACATGTATATTTTAATACTCTAATTACATGATTCGGATATCCTCTTTGAGGCATGACTTCCCTTAATTTTCCCTTATTTAATCGGTCTATCATAGTCAGTAAAAGTTATATGAGTTTCAACGCTGCATTTCATTCTCTTTTTCTATACCGAAGCGCCAAAGAAACTGGTATAGGCATGCGTATTCAAATACAGATAAATGTAAAGACGCAGAATACGGCGCTGCGGTCGGCAACAACTATATAAGACAGTAAGTGTCTGGCGCAGTTGTAGATAGGTTACTGCCGCTACAACAGCAGGCAAGATTTAAGTGAGTATGGACGTGGTGTTATAGTTGGCGCACAAGCGATGGGATACAGCACCTCCGAGGTAGCAACGTAGTGGCGATTTTCCCGTACGATCATTCCGCAAGCATACCTTGAATACAAGGAATCCGGTAAAACATCAAATCCCCGACGTCGCAGCTGCCGGAAAATATGCTGCAAGAACTGGACCAACAATGACTGAAGAGAATCGTTCTACGTGACAGAAGCGCAACCCTTCCCCAAATTGTTGCAGATTTCAATGTTGGTCCATCAACGAGTGTCAACGTGCGAACCGTTCAACGAAACATTACCGATATGGGCTTTCGGAGCCGAAGGCCCACTCGTGTGCCCTTGATGACTGCACGACACAAAACTTTTCGCCTGGTCTGTGCCCGCCAACACCGACATTGGACTGTTGATGACTGGAAACATATTGTCTGGTCGAACGAGTCTCATTTCAAATTGTATTGAGCGGATGGACGTGTACGGGCATGGAGACATCATGAATCGATGGATCCTGCATGTCAGCACGGAACTGTTTAAGCTGGTGGATGCTCTGTAATGGTGTGGGTGTGGGCTGTTGGAGTGGTATGGGACCCCCGATACGTCTAGATACGACTCTGACAGGTAACACGTACGAAAGCATCCTGTGTGATCACGTGCATCCATTCATGTCCATTGTGCATTCCGACGAACTTGGGCAATTCCAGTAGGAAAATACGACATCCCACACGTCCAGAATTGCTACAGAGTGGCTGCAGGAACACTCTGAGTTTTAACACTTCCGTTGGCCATAAACACCACAGACATGAACGATATTGAGCATATCTGGGATACCTTGCAACGTGCTGTTCAGAAGAGATCTCCATCCCCTCTTTGTCTTACGGATTTATGGACAGCCCTCCAGGATTCATGGCGTCTATTCTCCCCAGAACTACTTCAGACATTAGTCTAGGCCATACCATGCTGTGATGCGGCACTTCGGCGTGCTCTTGGAGGCCTACACGATATTAGGGAGGTGTACAGTTTCTTTGGCTCTTCAGTGTATTGGGGAGAGAAGCGATCACCCACTTTAAGGTTATGTATGCTTTCCTTAAATCGTTTATGGTAGATGCTGCGATGGTCATTTGAAAAATACAGGCCTCATTTCCTTCCCTGTCTCACTCCTATTCTGTCTCTTCGCTGCGTCTCTAATGAGTATGTCGTGGACGAAGCGTTCAACCCGAATGTCCTTTCTTTCCTCTTTTCGCCTTACAAAGACAAAGTATCTAGCACTTGTCAATCAGCAGCGTGCAGTAACCTATGCGTAATCGCATGGTCGTTACCCTTCTTCATCGTTGTGCAGTCCGAATTTGTGCTCGCTATACAACGGCGTTTTGGAAATGGACTGTGGTTAGCTTCCTCCAATCTTGGGACTGCCTTACCAAACCACTTGCTGGATGTTCTACAGTTTAACATGAATCCAGAACCACTCTACAACATGTCATTTTTCATGTTAACATACACTGCGGCCGGCCCTTGTAACCGAGAGGTTTTAGACGCTTTAGTCCGGAACCGTGATGCGGCTACTGTTGCAGGTTCGAATCCTGCCTCGGGCTTGGATGTGTGATGTCCTTAGGTTAGTTAGGTTTATGTAGTTCTAAGTCTAGGGGACTGATGACCTCAGATGTTAAGTCCGATAGTGCTTAGAGCCATTTGAACCAAACACTGCGAGGAATGAAAGAAGTGATAACGTGCAGACAGATTTGTTAGGAGTGGCCGGGGATCGGACAACAGACTGTTGTATCCGTAGTCTGTGACTTCACCATGTAGTTATCCAACCACTTCACGAGTTCCAAAATGGTCTTTTCATCTGCACACGAATTTTTCTGTCCGTAATTACCGTAGAAGACAGTTGCTTATGGTATGAGTATTACCAAATCATTAGATTAATAAGTCAGGGTTGTAAAATATTAGCACCAATGAAGTACAGAAGATGCAAGGACTGACAGAAGCTGACCTGGGCGGGCATCACTTTGGGTTCTGGAGAAATAAGAAAAGGCAAACTACAGATGCAGCATTTTCAGAGTTAGAAAAAGCTTCTGACAATGCTGTGTGAAATTAAAGTTTCTGAAATTCTGCGTTTATCAGGAATGACATAAATGGAGTGGAAGATTTATTACACCCTGCACAGAAAGCAGCGTGCAGTTATAAGAGTTGTAGGACATGAAGGAGTGTTAGTAATAAGTAAGGAAGTGAATCAGATCTATAGTCTAACCCCCATGCTATGCATCAAGTACACTGAGCAGGCGGTAGGAAAATGAGTGAAAGTGCAGGGAGAAGAAATAAAAACTTAGACGTTTGCCGATGACATTGTAATTCAGCCAGAGACAGAAAATAGCTTGGAAGAGCAGTTCAATGGAATAGACGGTGTTTTGGGAAAAGGCTGTGGGATCAAACATCAACCGAAGTAAAACTAGGGTAACAGACTGTTGTGGAGTTGCCACATGATGCAAAGGGAATAAGAACAGGAATTTAGATGCTGAATTAAGTAGATGAGTTTTGTTATTTTGGGACCAAATTAGCGGAAAACAGAAGTAAAGAGGCAACAAAATACAGAGAGACAATAGCATGAAAAGCTTTCCAAGAAAAGAAAAATATCCGACAGCTGAATGTAAATTTAAACGTTAAGAAGTCGTTTCTGAAAATATGTGCCTGAATTTTAGCCTCGTGTGGAAGTAAAACGTGGATAGTAAATAATACACTCAAGAAGAGAAGAGAAGAGAAGAGAAGAGAAGAGAAGAGAAGAGAAGAGAAGAGAAGAGAAGAGAAGAGAAGAGTAGAGAAGCTTTTTGAAATGCTGTGTTAAAGAAGAGTGTTGAGGATTAGATGGATAGATAAAGTACCACATAAAGAAACATGGTTCACTTAGTTTCATGTTCCACGATAAATCGTAATGATGTGGAATGAGTTATTTTACATTCACGTCGCATATTAATTTGTATATGGCTACATGCGAATATTAGTTAGTGATTTCTACCTACCACCTTTTGCACATTACAATAATAGAAATCCTACGGAATAGAAGAAGTTGTCAAGGAGAAACTTTTTCAGTCAGATTTCAGATTTTACTTTTCTGTCTGTCAGACACTTTACATCAGTAGGTAAGTGGTCAAAAATTTTTGTTGCAGCGTTGTGCATGCCTTTTATGCTAAAGCAACCTGATTTTGGAGTAATGAACTTCATTTTTCGTTCTGGTGTTGTAAATGCGCGCATCATCATTCCCTTTGAACTGTAGCGGATTATTTGCAACAAACTTCATGAGGGAAGCTGTACTCAGAATGCCCAACTCCTTAAACAGATGTCTACAAGATGATCGTGGGTGAACGCTACATATTATTCTTATCGCACGCTTCTGATCACCGAATGTCGTCTTTCTTGACGATGAGTTACCCCAAAACATTATTCCAAATGAGGCTACTGAATGAAAATAGCCAAAATATGTCAATTTACTGATTTGTGTTTTTAACCCAAAATTTGAAGCGCTTCTAAGTGCAAATACGGCTGAAACAACTTATTTTAGGAGTTTCAAAATTTGCTTTTTCCAGTTTAAATTCTCATCTATGTGAATACCTAAAATTTTCTATGTTTCCACCCTATTTATGATTTCACAATGTGTTATCTTATCATTGGCGTGGTACCGCTACATTCGAAAAATTGACTATATAGTGTCTTTTTTACAATTGACAGAGAGATGATTCGGAGAAAACCAGTCAGTGATACTTTTAAGAACGCTGTTTAGCATTTCTTCTGTTTCTGTATGTTGTAAGTAGGCTGTTTAGGTTTTTATATTGGTAACACCACGTAGAGCTCTGTATGAAAATCACTGGCTGTGCTGTGTGCAGTCTGTGGCTGGTTGGCATTGTTGTAATATTCGCTATTGTAGTGTTGCCGCCAGCAACACAATCATGTGGGGAGTGAGATGGCGGAGTTTAGAGAGCTGATGATCTGGACGTGTGTCCATCAGAGAGAGTAAATTTGTAAGACTGGATGTTATGGTCTGATGACTTTTTAACACTATTAAGGTAAATACATTGTTTGTTCTCTATCAAAATCTTTCATTTGCTAACTATGCGTATCAGTAGTTAGTGCCTTCCGTAGTTTGAATCTTTTTTTTAACTGGCAGTATTGGCGCTCGCTGTATTGCAGTAGTTCGAGTAACGAAGATTTTTGTGAGGTAAGTGATTCATGAAAGGTATAGGTTATTGTTAGTCAGGGTCATTCTTTTGTAGGAATTTTTGAAAGTCAGATTGCGTTGCGTTAAAAATATTGTGTGTCAGTTTAGTGTTGATCAGAATAAGCAAAGAGAGTAATGCCTGAGTACGTTCCGTTTTACTCAACTGTTTGAAAATGAAATAACGTAAGGGGTTTATTAGCACAGTAATTCATTAATTTTTCTAAGAGGACGTTTCATATGCCGACCCTTAGCCGAGGATACCTCACTGGAATCTTCTGATTTTTTTCTTGTAGCTTGAGTAATTAGTGTAGTTATTGTTTATTGCTAGCGCGTAATTGTAGAGAGAATTTTCTTTGTGGTTGTAGTTTTTCATTGTTGTAGTGTAAAACAGTTGTGGCATGCATGTAGATTTGCACCAAGTATTTCGTAGCCGTGCCTCCAGTTAATTGGATGTTATTTCCAATGCTATTTTAATGTGTTTTCTCTTTTTGCTCTTCTGTGTTATCGTGTGAAATTTTGTGACAAGCGTGGCGTGTGAAAAACGTAACACTAGGCTTCAAAGTAAGTTGAGAAATGACAGTGAAGACGAGAGCAGTGTGTTAGCGCCACCGTGTAATGAATTAACAAATATTCAGATTAGTAATTTGGTAACTGCGCATAGGGAAATGGACCAGCCAATAAATAATGGTGTAGACAGTGAAACAATTAGTGAACAGGGAAGCATTATCGATCGACCGGTCGGCAATAGCTCGCCTCAGGAATCAGAAATGACAAGACACAATCTTGCAAATACTGTAATTCAGGGTTTGGGTCCTCACCGTTTTCTTAAGTAAGTCAAGACACATTTTGTGCGTGTCAAAATGTGAATGTTGCCGGTGCAGATGCACTGCCGAAAAGCATAGAGGGGCGTTGGGGAAGCGTGGGGAATAAAAATTCCAGAGGAAGATCGTGGCTAGAATACAGAATTCAAATTCATAAACAGCAGTTATGCAAATACGGAAAGACTTGCTAGAAATGGAGTGGAGAGCTGCAGCGTAACCAGCCTTCAGACCGATAACAACAACAAGAATAAGAAAGGATATGTGTGTGGTGCATCATTTGCGGTGTGCTGTGGCGACCTGCGTGGGCCAGGGCGGGATGTGAGTCGGCGATGAAGTCGGCGGCTGCGCGCGGCGCTGACAGCTGAGCGCGTGTGGATCAGGAGCGGCTACGGCGTGGTGACGAGGGGAGAGGGCAGGGGGAGGGGGAGGGAGAGGGGTGCAGGCGCGCAGTTTTTCCGGTAAAAAAGCCGCTCTGCGCACGCGTGCCTGGGCCCACCTGGCTGCCGGCGGCCGTAAACAAAACTCTGCCAGGGGGAGAGCCGCTCTTGTGTCAACACGCCGCCCGAGTGCACTCCTTCCCGACGTCTGCTTCGTAAGTGCTTCGTGCGAGTAAGAGTACTTCTGCATGAAGAATATATTTGTTTTTCTTCCAATGATCAGAAAACGTTCGGCCTTTAGACTACAAGTTTCGGTAAGCAATGATGATCTTCATAACTGCAGCAAATTACAGGTCATGAAATACAAGTAAAGTACTTATCGTCGAAGACTATCCATACTTCATGGTGGAAGGTAATTAGGTGTTTAGGTGCGCTTTCTTATGAATAAACGTTTCGTATCAACTTTTTAGGGCCTGTATATCAGTCCGTAAGTTACCTCCAGTTGGTTCAAATGGCTCCGAGCACTATGGGACTTAACATCTGAGGTCATAAGTCCCCTAGACTTAGAACTACTTAAACCTAACTAACCTTAGGACATCACACACATCCACGCCTGAGGCAGGATTCGAACCTGCGGTCGTAGCAGCAGCGCGGTTCCGGACTGAAGCGCCTAGAACCGCTCGGCCACAACGGCCAGCTCCAGTTGGTGGAATGAGTTAGGATGTCATAGTACCAAGGAACGTGGTACCTTATACCGATGCTATGAGACCATGAGGTGGGGGTATTGTCCTGCCCAGAGTTCTTATGTGGTACACCAAGCGACGCAAAAGGTCTACTTTGTTGTGCGGCGTCGTCGTCCGTTTTCGTACTGTTTCTAGTACGGTATCCATATGGAGGGCAGCGTGTAAATCAACTATGCGAATGTAGCGGATGGCACGAAGTATCCATCTGAGCATATTATTTTGAAAAACTTGTGGACGGCCAGTTTGTGTTGGACTGGCAACATCCCAGACCGAGCTGCCATGCAGTATCTTAGACAGCACCGTTGCCTTATATAATCGAATCTTTGCTGTGGTACTAAGGTCAGTACTCTTCAAAAACGGGAGGAGTTTCTTGGCCATACCAAAAGGCTGGCCGGGGTGGCCGAACGGTTCTAGGCGCTACAGTCTGGAACCGCGCAACCGCTACGGTCGCAGGTTCGAATACTGCCTCGGGCATGGATGTGTGTGATGTCCATAGGTTAGTTAGGTTTAAGTAGTTCTAACTTCTAGAGGACCGACGACCTCAGAAGTTAAGTCCCATAGTGCTCAGAGCCATTTGAACAATACCAAAAGCTTTGTACCTGAGAAGGTCAACATGTTTATGGAGGTAGAAGTGTTTGTCCAAAAAGACCACCAGGTTAGTCACTGTCCCCCCCCCCCCCCCCACCTCCACCCCACCCCCCACCCAGGGGATATCCCACCCATGCTGTGTCAAGCTGGTAAGCATCGAGGGGCGTTTCTTGCTGAAATAGACGGCTGTCGTCCTGGTGGGATTTAGTTGCACTTTATTGGTCTTACACCAAGTGGCTGTGGCATCTAGTTGACACTGAAGGCGTCAAATGTCTGCCGCTGGTGAGAAAAGACGTATCTTCGACAAATTGCGCAATTTGTACCCCTGTGACAGTTGGCTTGTCATTGACATAGAGATTAAATAGTAGTGGGGACAAAACGGATCCTTGAGGCAATCCTGCCTGTGCCAGTCGGGTATCAGACGATTGGACCTGTATTGTAACAATCTTTCTGTCTGTCAAAAAACTTGCTATAAGTTTCACATAACAACTGGGTAGAGGCGCCAGTTCATCCACTAAAAATGGCTCTGTGCGCTATGGGACTTAACATCTTAAGTCATCAGTCCCCTAGAACTTAGAACTACTTAAACCTAACTAACCTAAGGACATCACACACATCCATGCTCGAGGCAGGATTCCAACCTACAACCGTAGCAGTCCCGTGGTTAGTTCATCCACTTTACGAATTAGTTGTTTCTTCCATACCTTATCATAGGCCCTTTGAATATCTAAGAAGACAGCTGCAGTAGCGCTAGACACATTGAAATTTCTGGTAACATGTTCCGCCAGACGAAGAAGTTGCAGCTCCGCGGAGAGTTTACGTTGGAAGCCATACTGTTCTGGCCTGATTGTACCGTCTTCCAGTAGTGCGTCGAAAATGCGGCCCTGGATGATTCTCGCGAAGGTTTTGCCAAAACCACTAAGAAGACTAACGTCCTTCTGTGGTTTAGAAATAGGAACTATCCTGGCGATCTTTCATGCAGTGGAGAAATAAGTAAAGTGTTGAACACCTCACATCTTGCCATGTGTACATGGTACAGAGTACATCACATATTTGCTCCTTTTTCTTGCGTTCTTCGTCTTACTCTGGCGTCTGATTGTCCCTTCTCTGTTTATGAAATACATTTTATTAACTAGATAATCTTATTAAGTGATTTTTACAGTATTTTATTATACTCTTGATGCAACGGCGTGTCACAGGATACATGAGGCTCTCGGCGATTAAGTTCCTCCGAATTCTCGCCTGTGCTGAATTATAGGTAAGAGATATCGGTGATTACTTATTCTAGTCTTTTGTTTTCGTCTTTTTCGTTTCTTTCCTTAGTTATTCTATAAGCTTTGCATTATTTTATTAACTCCATAGCTTGTTTTTGTATATGTTACTATTTTTATCTACTATGACCACAAGAGCGTCTCAGAGTCAAAGATTGTCGCTTGACTGTTTCCTTTAACAACTTTAAATTTAACTTCCTCTGTGTTTCAATTATCACGTTTTGTCGCTGTAATAGCTTGTACGTTTGGCAAGACCATTAAACATGTTACATAATGTACTCTTCGTTTATTGCATTCTGCATAATTTTATGTGTGTAGACTTACAGTAGCGACATCTAACGAGCTTACGGCACAAAACTGTGTTGTAGCTACTGTACTGCAGAGTGTTATAAAAAGTTGCGCTATTGACAGTATGACTCCGCAGCACTGTGACCCAGTTCACACAATATTTTGAATATGTGCATCAATGCTAAGCTGAATTCTTGTACATTGGTGAGGATATCACTATGGCTTTATTATATTAGGACTTGTTATAAAACAGGTACGCGTTGTTATATTTTATGCTCATATTTCCACACCCATGAAAGTAATAATTTTTTCGTTATAGCATATTTTACTGTTTTAAATTGTAATCTAACCACTGCTATTATTTTCTGTCCCCATACTTTGCTACGTATCTGGAGATGGTTATTGCTGACTGAAACTGGTAGTCTAAGGACCAAACGTTTTGGTTCAAATGACTCTGAGCACTATGGGACTCAACTGCTGTGGTCATTAGTCCCCTAGACCTTAAAACTACTTAAACCTTACTAACCTAAGGACATCACACACATCCATGCCCGACGCAGGATTCGAACCTACGACCGTAGTAGTCGCACGGTTCCGGACTGCGCGCCTAGAACCGCGAGACCACCAAACGTTTTATGATCAGTGATCAGTGACGGAAATAGCTGAAATTTGTTCTGCGCTTCCTGGAACGTCGTTTTTATCAGCGACCATGTGCCAAAGAAACGCGCGTCCTAGGGCAACATCAGCTTCGACGTACCGTTCCAGCTTCAGGCGTACGGGTTGGTTATAATCAAACTTTCGTTACTTGAGCCAGTGGAGACATGAAACTATTTACCATTTGGATACCAAACTTTATAGGCAGGATGTCCAGACAATGCGCTGCAGGATTTTCGCTGTTAGTGGTGTTAGTGTCATGACTTGCCGTTAGGCGCCGGTACTGGTACAGCAACGTGGGGTAGAAACACAAGCATCGGTGTCTAGATAAGGTGAGGAAGTCCTACTCGTAAAACTGCTTTACCAAAACAACAGCTGTAGTGCTGTGCTCTTCGTGTGTAACGACGCATAAAAGGAGTACAAAGGGGACCTCTATCGGATCGGCGTTGAAGAACATGATCCGGAAGTTCGAATTCATTGGCGATTTGGGAATTGCTCCTGGGAGAGGCCGACGGCTAATTGCGACACAGATCATCGAGGAAGTTGCTGTTGTCATGGCAGAGAACGCTGCACGCAATTACCATCTTCAAGCAGCTCACGAGTTGTGTCCACTGTTCGAAAAATGCTGCGGATAACTGTGAAATGTGATCTTAATTGCGATAAGGTCTGCGGCCGTGATGAATTTTTGACTAATTTCGTGATGCGTACAGCTTCGAAACAACTACTTATAAGTAATGTGCTCTTAAAGTATCGAAAAATTATTTCTAATATATTTTGTGAAAATTACATGCAGTCATAGGAGCTAGGACGTACAGGGCGCAATATATCATTAACGAGTTGTCTGCGAAATGCTTGAAAATGGCTTAAGCCCGAAATTATATAATGGTACAACGAATAAAGAGACTGGCGGCTGAAGGCATCATGAAATCATTCAAAAAATTGTGAAATGGTATCTCTAGTGCGATTCCAGGCTGTCGTGGATACAGTTGGTCGTCGCACTGAGCAATGCTTGTAACCTGGAACGTAAACATGATAGGCAATTAACAAATGTTATCCTCACATGCGATTATTAAAATCTGTTTCTTTCAGTGGTTTATTGGTTATTTGTATTCTGCATGACCTTCAAATGTTTGCACGATGTTTAATTGCCATACGATCATCGGTTTTTCATGGATGGCGTCTCAAGTAGCGGAAGCTTAATTGTAAGCACCCTGTATTCAGTGATCAGCTAGAGCATTATGACCAACGAGCTGCTATTGAAATAAACTGATTCAGGAGATAGCAGCGTCACCTGGTGAGGAATAACTGCTATTCAAACACACGCACGACGCATGTGGTATCAGTGAGTCCGCTGTTCGTGTGTAGAATGGGGAATGCGTGCGATGGATTTATCTGAGTTTGACCGAGGGCAGATTGTGATGGCCCGGAGGCTCAGCACGAGCATTTCGGAAACTGCACGACTTGCAGGGTGTTCAAGGGGCTCTGTGGTGTGTTCAACATGTGGCGAAACCAAGGTGAAACCACGTGCAGAGTCGCGGGGTTGGGCGGTCACCCCTCATTGTCACTACAGAGGTCGGACGTCGTATGCTGAGCAGACTGGTAAAATAGGACAGGTGGCGAACTGTAGCGGAACTTACATCAGACTTCAATGCTGAGGAGAGTGCAAGTGTGTGTGAACACACAGTGCATCGAACACCCCTAACGATGGGCTTCTGCAACCAACGACCCATGCATGTGCCAATGGCAACACCACGACATCGGCAACTACGACTGAAATGGGCTCGTGACCATCGCCATAGGACGTTGACGCAGTACAGAGCGTTGCATGGTCTGAGGAATTCTGATACCTTCATCATCATGCCGATGGGACGGGGAGAATCCGTAGTGTTCTAGGGGACCAGCTCCTTGACACCAGCGTTGCGCGACGGAGACAAGGTGGCGGCGGCTCCACCATGCTTGGGCATCCATGGGTCCTTTGGAGCTAGTACAAGGCACCATGTTGGCTAAGGAGTATTGTACACTGGTTGAAGACCACATACACCCAGTCATGACGGTCATGTTTCCCGACAGCAGATAAAGCACCATGTCACAAGGCAAGGTGTGTGATGGAGCGGTCCGAGGAACACAGTGGCGAGTTCCAGTTTATGTGCTGGCTCCCAAACTCGTCAGATCCGAACCCAATCGATCTGATGGAACGTGGTGTCAGACATCATCACGTCACTCTCCTAAATTCACGAGAATTAGATGACTTCTGTGTGCAGATGTGGTGCCAACTGCCTCCTGTGACCTACCAAGGGCTCATTGCTTCCATAGCACGACGTGTCGCCGCAGTGCCAAAGGTGGGCATACCGGCTATTTTGTAGGTGGTCATAATGTTCTGGCTGATCACTGCGTATAGGTTCGGGTGTGCCTCAGATTAATGTAACATCACCATTGCCGTTCTCTATACAACGCGCTTCACTATTATAGGTAGATACGAAAGGGGTGAGTACAGGTCAATGAAACAGGCAAATAATCCTAGCAAACAAACATTCAGGAACCAATATTTTTCCCGATACGTCGTACGGTATGTGATTAAACACAGCTATTTGAGACAGAACTGACCACTACATGTCATGAGAGCCGGGAGAGGAGGAGGCACCAGAATAAAAGGAGGCCGTGAGTATAGTGTTGTGAGTAGTATTAACAGGAGGATGGGTCGCCCAGGAGAGCTCAGTGGCATCGAACGTGGACTGGTATTTGGACGTGACCTGAGCAGAAAATCTATCAGCGACATTTCAATCCTTCTAAAGCAGCCTATGTCGACTGTTGGAGGTGTGGTTGTGAAGTGGAAATGCGAAAGAACGACCACAGCTAAACCAAGAACAGGTAGATCTAAAGTACTGACGGACTGTGACCGTGTAGCATTGTGGAGAGTATTTGTAAAAAATCGCAAAAAAGTCAGCGGAAGGAATGACTCCAAACTGCTACCGGCAGTCCATCTAGCACAACAAATGTGGATGGGGAGTTAAAAAAATGGAATGCAATCACGACCAGCGCCTCATAAGCAGCGCCTCATAAGACACACATGTCTGTAGTCAATCCTAAGAGAACCTTGAGGTGGTGTAAAGAGCGACGTCATTTGGCAGTGGAGGACTGGAATGATGAATCACGCTACACCCTATGGCAGTCAGATGTAAGGGTTGGGGTTTGGCTACTGACTGGAGAAAGTTACATGTCATCATGAGTGATGTGCAGAGGTTGGTTTCCCTTTCGTGGTTAGGAAAACACGAAACACTAAATGCAGGTGGATATGAGTACACATTTTACAGCACTGTGTACTGGGTACAGTACAGGAACAGTCCGGAGACGATGCTTGTTAGCAGGAGCATGTCCAAAGAAACAGGCACTGCGGTGATTACAGCCGCTATAAAATACTTTAACTGTATTCGTAATTTCTAATATGGACAACTTATCGTGAGCGGTCGCCTTACCATTTGGTTATCCGTGTACGACTCGAGTCCAGACCGAAATTTACATATGTCGTCAACCATGCGTCTACAACCTGTACTCGTAAAAATGGCTCTGAGCACTATGGGACTTAACATCTGAGGTCATCAGTCCCCTAGAACTTAGAACTACTTAAACCTAACTAACCTAAGGACATCACACACATCCACGCCCGAGGCAGGATTCGAACCTGCGACCGCAGCGGTCGCGCGGTTCCAGACTGAAGCGCCTAGAACCGCTCGGCCACTCCAGCCGGCACTGTACTCGTAAATCCATTATATACACTCCTGGAAATTGAAATAAGAACACCGTGAATTCATTGTCCCAGGAAGAGGAAACTTTATTGACACATTCCTGGGGTCAGATACATCACATGATCACACTGACAGAACCACAGGCACATAGACACAGGCAACAGAGCATGCACAATGTCGGCACTAGTACAGTGTATATCCACCTTTCGCAACAATGCAGGCTGCTATTCTCCCATGGAGACGATCGTAGAGATGCTGGATGTAGTCCTGTGGAACGGCTTGCCATGCCATTTCCACCTGGCGCCTCGGTTGGACCAGCGTTCGTGCTGGACTTGCAGACCGCGTGAGACGACGCTTCATCCAGTCCCAAACATGCTCAATGGGGGACAGATCCGGAGATCTTGCTGGCCAGGGTAGTTGACTTACACCTTCTAGAGCACGTTGGGTGGCACGGGATACATGCGGACGTGCATTGTCCTGTTGGAACAGCAAGTTCCCTTGCCGGTCTAGGAATGGTAGAACGATGGGTTCGATGACGGTTTGGATGTACCGTGCACTATTCAGGGTCCCCTCGACGATCACCAGAGGTGTACGGCCAGTGTAGGAGATCGCTCCCCACACCATGATGCCAGGTGTTGGCCCTGTGTGCCTCGGTCGTATGCAGTCCTGATTGTGGCGCTCACCTGCACGACGCCAAACACGCATACGACCATCATTGGCACCAAGGCAGAAGCGACTCTCATCGCTGAAGATGACACGTCTCCATTCGTCCCTCCATTCACGCCTGTCGCGACACCACTGGAGGCGGGCTGCACGATGTTGGGGCGTGAGCGGAAGACGGCCTAACGGTGTGCAGGACCGTAGCCCAGCTTCATGGAGACGGTAGCGAATGGTCTTCGCCGATACCCCAGGAGCAACAGTGTCCCTAATTTGCTGGGAAGTGGCGGTGCGGTCCCCTACGGCACTGCGTAGGATCCTACGGTCTTGGCGTGCATCCGTGCGTCGCTGCGGTCCGGTCCCAGGTCGACGGGCACGTGCACCTTCCGCCGACCACTGGCGACAACATCGATGTACTGTGGAGACCTCACGCCCCACGCGTTGAGAAATTCGGCGGTACGTCCACCCGGCCTCCCGCATGCCCACTATACGCCCTCGCTCAAAGTCCGTCAACTGCACATACGGTTCACGTCCACGCTGTCGCGGCATGCTACCAGTGTTAAAGACTGCGATGGAGCTCCGTATGCCACGGCAAACTGGCTGACACTGACGGCGGCGGTGCACAAATGCTGCGCAGCTGGCGCCATTCGACTGCCAACACCGCGGTTCCTGGTGTGTCCGCTGTGCCGTGCGTGTGATCATTGCTTGTACAGCTCTCTCGCAGTGTCCGGAGCAAGTATGGTGGGTCTGACACACCGGTGTCAATGTGTTCTTTTTTCCATTTCCAGGAGTGTATATTCCTGTACAGGTGAGACGTTTTACTTGAGAGTCGCTTCCCTGATGTCGGCGCCTGGCTGACTACATACGGAAATTTAGCTCTGGTCGTGATTCGTGTGTTGGGTTGTTTGGGGGAAGAGACCAGTCAGCGAGGTCATCGGTCTCATTGAATCAAGGAAGGACAGGGAAGGAAGTCGGTCGTGCCCTTTCAAAGGAAACATCCCGGTATTTGTCTCCAGCGATTCAGGGAAATGATTGAAAACCAAAATCTGGATGGCCGGAAGAGGGATTGAACCGTTGTGCTTCCGAATGCGAGTCCAGTGTGCTAGCCACTGCGCCACTTCGCTCGGTCGTGAGTCGTGCTTGGAAAGCCAAATGGTAAGGCGGCTGCTCGCGATAAGTGGGAAATTCGGGTTCGAATCCCGGTGAGACCCAAATTTTAATTGCAGTATTCCATTCTACAGCTGATGATTGTCCATATTCGCAATTTCCAATACATGTAATGTACCTTTGGGATGAGTTACAACGTCGATTTCCCTCCAAACCCCTACGGCCAACATGGCTACCGTATCTAATTTCGGCTCTTCATGAAGAGTGGCTGATATTCTTCCACAAACATTCAAACATTTCATTGAAAGTGTCTGCTACAGGCCGGCCTGTGTGGCCGTGCGGTTCTAGGCGCTTCAGTCTGGAACCGCGTGACCGCTACGGTTGCAGGTTCGGATCCTGCCTCGGGCATGGATGTGTGTGATGTCCATAGGTTAGGTAGGTTCAAGTAGTTCTAAGTTCTAGGGGACTGATGACCACAGATGTTAAGTCCCATAGTGCTCAGAGCCATTTGTCTGCTACAGAGTTTTAGCCATAATAAGGTGAAGGGTAGACTAGCCCCATGTTGTGGTCCACTAATGGGTGTAGGGATCCTTTTGATCTGATACTGTATGCGCAAGTGCTGTCATGGAAATGTTACAATGGCTTCCAGGCCTCCCAACTTAAGGCCGGCCGCTGTGGCCGAGCGTTTCTAGGCGCTTCATTGCGGAACCACGCGGCTGCTACGGTCGCAGGTTCGAATCCTGCCTCGGGCATTGATGTGTGTGATGTCCTTAGGTCAGTCAGGTTTAAGTAGTTCTAAGTCTAGGGGACTGATGACCTCTGATGTTAAGTCCCATTGTGCTTAGAGCCATTTGAACCATTTGAACCTTCCTACTTAAACTAGTTTGACGATTTTTGTGTGGATTCTGTGTGGAGATATTTAAAAGCTTTGGTGTATTCCAGCCCTTCTGGTATCTACATCTACATAGATACTCCGCAAACCACTGTACGATGCGTGGCGTAGGCTACCGTGTACCACTACATTCCTTTCTTGCTCCACTCGCAAATAGGGCGAAGAAAAAACGACTATCTATATGCCTCCGTATGAGCCCTGATTTCTCGTATCTCATCTTCGTTGTCCTTACGCGCAATGTATGTTGGCGGTAGTAGAATCGTTCGGCAGTCAGCTTCAAAAGCTGGTTCTCTAAATTTTCTCAACAACGTTTCTCGAAAAGAACGTCCCCTTCCCTCCAGAGATTTCATTTCAGTCTTGCAAGTAGCTCTGTAACAATTATGTGTTGTTCAAATCTACCTGGAACAAATCTAGCAGCCCGCCTCTGAATTGCTGCGATGTCTTCCTTCAATTCGACCTAGCACGGATCCCAAACACTCTAGCAGTACTCAAGATCAGGTCGCCCCAGTGTCTTATATGCTGTCGCCTTTACAGGTGAACCACTCTTTCCTAAAATTCTCCCAGTAAACCGATGTCATCCAAGCACCTTCCCTACCACACTTCTCACATGCTCGTTCCATTTCATGTCGCTCTGAAATGTTACGCTCAGATATTTAAACGACCTGACTGTGTCAAGCAGGATGCTAGTAATACCGTATCCAAACATTACAGGTTTGTTCTTCCCTCTCATCCGTATTAAGGTACACTTTTCCACATTTAGACATAGCTGTCATTCATCACACCAACTGGAAATTTCGTGTAAGTCGTCTTGTATCTTCCTACAGTGACTTAACTTCGATACCTTACCGTACAACACAGCATCATCAGCAAACAACCGCTGATTGCTGTGCTTCCCGTCCGCCAAGTCATTTATGTATGTAGAGAACAACAGCGATCCGATCACACTTCCATGGGGCATTCCTGACGAACCTTGTCTCCTGTGGACACTCCCCGTCGAGAACGACATACTGGGTTCTATTACTTAAGAAGTCTTCGAGCCACTCACATATCTGCGAACTTATTCCGTATGCTCGTACCTTTGTTAACAGCCTGCGATGGGTCAAATGTTTTCCGGAAATCTAGAAACAGGGAATCTACTCGTTGCCCTTCATCCATAGTGCGCAGTATATCATGTGAGAAAAGGGCAAACTGAGTTTCGAACGAGCGATGCCTTCTAAAACAATGCTGATTCTTGGACATAAGCTTTTCAGTCTCGAGAAAGCTTATTAGATTCGAACTGAGAATATGTTCAAGGATTCTGCAGCAAACAAAAGCTAGGGATATTGGTGTGTAATTTTGCGGGTCTGTTCTTTTACCCTTCTTTTATACTGGAGTTACCTGTGCCTTTCTCTAGTCGCTTGGGAATTCGTGCTGGGTGAGAGATTCGCGATAAATGCAGCTAGGTAGAGGACCATTACCGTAGACTACTCCTAGTAAAATCGAACTGGGATTCCATCCGGACCTGCTGATTTATTTGCTTTCAAATCTTTCTGTTGTTTCTCTACACCAGGGATACTTATTACTACATCGTCTATGCGGCAGTCTGTCCGACGGTCAAATCACGGTATGTCTGTACGATTCTCCTGTGTGAACGATTTCTTGAACGTGAAATTTAAAACTTCGGTTTTCATTTTGCTATCTTTAACTGCCACACCAGACTTTTCAACAACGTACTGAATGGAAGCCGTAGACCCACTTAGCAATTTTATATAGGGCCAGAGTTTTCTCGGGTTGTCTGCAAGACCGGTGGTAGTTGTTTTACTTTTTTTCCCAGACAGACGAATCTCTACTGATCTTCACTTGCCCTCATTTGTGCGTTCCCTTTTGAACCGAGAGTGCAACAGCCTCCGCTTCCTCAGCATCCTCCAGATTTTGTTGTTAAACCATGGTGGGTTTATCCTTTATCCGCTTACTAGTCACACAACTGTCCAGATCACGATTTGCAGTCTGCTTAAACTTTTCCCATAATTCCTCTAACTCCAACTTACTGAAACTAAGTGTTGACAATTCACTGTCTGCGTGAGATGCTAACAACTGCTTATATGCTCTAAAAAATAATTCAAACGGCTCTGAGCACTATGGGACTTAACGTCTGAGGTCATCAGTCCCCTAGAACTTAGAACTAGTTAAACCTAACTAACCTAAGGACATAACACACATCCATGCTCGAGGCAGGATTCGAACCTGCGACCGTAGCCGTCGCGCGGTTGCAGACAGTAGTGCCTAGAACCGCTCGGCCACCCCGGCCGGCTTTTCTGCTCTATCTAGCAGAAACACACTCTCCTAGACTTCTTCACTGATTTATTAACTTACGTAACCATAGTTGGAGAGCTGCATCAAACCAGTCTCAGGACTGAAGACAACAACAACAACAACAACCATAGTTGCTAAAATGACATAATGATCGCTAAACCCCGTTTCTATACTGACATTATCGATAAGGTCTGGCCTGTTTGTAACTACAGGGTCTAAGATATTTCCATTGCCTGTGCGCTGCCAAGCCAGCTGCTAGAGACAGTTTTCAGAAAAAGTGTTCAAAAGTATTTCGCATGACTGTCTGTCTGCACCCCTCCGCAATGAATCCATAGACATTCCAGTCTATACTCGGTAGGTTAAACTGGCCTCCAACTAGTATTGCATGATCTGGGTATTTAATTGTTATTGACCACAGACTTTCTTTGAACGACTCTAGAACTGTCACAGCAGAATCGGGTGGGCCAAAACATCCAACAATTAACTTCATAGTCACACTCAACTTCGACCTCACTAGAGACAATATTTTTGTCAACTGCAGTGAACACTTCCCTCCTATGGCCTTTCATCTGTCTTTCCGATATGCGTTCCACGACTCGCAGCCGGTCGCTGTGGCCGAGCGGTTCTAGGCGCTTCAGTCCGGAACCGCGCTGCTGCTACGGTCGCAGGTTCGAATCCTGTTTCGGGCAGGGATGTGTGTGATGTCCATAGGTTAGTTAGGTTTAAGTAGTTCTAAGTCTAGGGGACTGATGACCTCAGATGTTAAGTCCCATGGTGCTCAGAGCCATTTGAACCATTTGAACCACGACTCGCAAAATATCTCAGAGTTTTCCACTTCGGGTTTCAGCCATCTCCCAGTCCCAAGAATAATTCGAGTGCGAGAACTATCCCGGAGGGCAGCAACTTCGGCAACTTCATAGGAATACTTCGACAGTACTTTATTTTGAACGCAATATGAATTCCCTTGCTGAATATCCACGGGCGAGTGTTCATCGGAGCACCTAAAACTACTGCCTAGCCTAAAAAACCCTCTTGCGCACTTCACAAGTACTCTGCTACTGGAGTAACTGCTTCCTTTGTATAGTACAACCTTGACCTATCAAGAGGAGTCCTACAAATCCCCAGAGGATAACGCAGGTCTAGAAATGTAAAGCCAAGACCGTCACAGAGTCGACGAAGCCTTTGATTGAGGCCCTCAACTCGGCTCCAAACCAAAGGACCTCAACTCTGGGAACGATGCTGCAAATTGCGAGCTCGGCTTGCACCCCACGCGCGATGTCAGCAGTCTTCACCAACTCCGCGAGCCACCTGCACGAACTGAGGATCGCCCCAGAACCCATGTGACAGGCGTCGTTGGTGCCGACGTGAGCCACAACTTGCAGACCACTGCACCTTGCTCGCTCGATAGCCGCAGGCAAGGCCCCCTCCACATCTCTCATGAGGCTCCCCCGCAGACATACCGAGTGCACATCGGCTTTCTTTCCAGCCCTGAACGTTATCTGCCTAAGGGGCTCCACAACGCCGCTAACATTGGGGCTGCCAATAGCTAGTAAATCCCTCCCCCCGTGTGAATGATAGTGCCAACGAACTTCGGGAACGCTTTGTGGATGGTTGTCAAGGCACTCCAAACACGCCTGGGATTTTTAAAGGTGTGCGGGTATCGATGAGAAGATGTGGTGCAACCTGCCTTCACATCGACGGTGACGACTTAGAACACTTGTTGCAATGTGCTTGTCATTGAAGTACCTATCTACAGTTTGTATCTTCGATGACTCAGTTATAAGTTGTTTATGTACTTAGTCACGTTGTTGTTTCTGGATCTATATGTATTAGGATTAGTACCGTAGGTGAGCAGCTGGCGTTGCCCTGGTATGTTTCATTCCAATCTTCTGTTAGTCTACTCAATCTACTCGTCCCCTCTCTCTGTCCATCTGTTCCTCTTCCCTTTCTCTGTACATTTCTCCCACTTCCTCTCTCTGTACATCTTGTGCCTTCGCCAGCACACCGGTAGGCTCTAGGAAAGATTGTACAGCAGGCGCTGAACTAAGCTCGCCTATGACAAGAGAAGACCAAGACACACCCCTTGGGCAGCGTGCATGTAGGACGCCACCGCCGACCGAGATCTCCCAATCTCTCGATGTCAGTACCTCAGTACATTGCATCGGGACTCAGCGTTGCACCCCAATACGTCGCACTGTGCTCTAGTCTTCCATAGTGACAGTCGTCGCCTCGCACCTTAGCTAGCTGTGAGGGAACGTTAGTCATTACATATATATGTGATATGAACACGGTCAACATTCATGAATTAGTACATGTTACTCGATTGATATTAACCACAGAACTTCAAACTGAACAAAACTGAAGCTAAGTACTCAATTGGTCCCTGTAATAAAGTGTATTTTAAACACGCGTGCATTTTGTGTCGTAGTGAGAGGAAACCGGCCACCCACTTATAATATCACGCTCGCCTCTTTCAGCCAGGAACCACAATACATTACAAGGGGCGCAGCCACAACACATCTCCTCCTCCTCCTTCTTCTCTTTCCACATTATCACCCCCCTCCCCTCCCACCCGCCACCCAGATAGGAAGTTGCTCGTTCTTACCCCCAAAGTATTTCTTCCCATGTAGTAAGTAATATGTGAACTAAGTTTGGTTGAAATCGATCCACGGGCTTAGGAGGAGATGTGGAACATATATACATCCATACATTTTTATAATATGTATAGATTTGCTTCTTTCATTGTCCTCTACTCTTCGTTTTTACCTCTAATAAACATCCTGTGTAAGGCTGAGTCGTGTAAGACGTAGCAACTATTCTGTTTCCTTGAATGCAGAGCACATTTTTCAGACTGCGGGAGTTGCCCAGAAAGTATTGCACCGCATTTTTTTCTTCAACAGTTCTTTACTGAGCATAATGGAAATTACACACACGAAATGATGTTTTATCTACACACTCTATTTTTCGACACAATCTCCATCCCGTTCTGTGGCCTTCCTCCAGCGCAAAACAAGCGCGTGTACGCCCTGTCGGTACCAGTTCTTGTCCTGGTGAGGGAGCTAGGGATTCACTGTGTCAGTCACCTCCTCATCGTTAACAAAATGCTTCCGCGAATGGTATCCTTAAGAGGAAACACGAAGAGGCTAGGTCAGGGCTGCAGGGTGGATGGGATAACACTGTCCAGCCCTGTTTTGCGATGTGTTCAGCAGCCCTCAGACTCGTGTGGGGTCGGGCGTTATCGTGTTGCAGCAAAGCGTCTCCTGGGTTGCTGTGGCGCCGAAGTCGCTTGAAGCGCGTCTTGAGTTACATCAATGAGACTCACACCATCACGGACCCAGAAAACGGTGATCATGACCTTACCGTCGTAAGCAGTTGCTTTGATTTTTTTTCTGCGTGGAGTGGAAGTGGCACCGTTCCATCGACTGTCGTTTTGTTTCGGGCCCAAAATGGTGAAAACCCAGGTTTCATCACCTGTCACAATCAGGGTCTACATCTACATCTACATCTACATCCATACTCCGCAAGCCACCTGACGGTTTGTGGCGGAGGGTACCCTGAGTACCTCTATCGGTTCTCCCTTCTATTCCAGTCTCGTATTGTACGTGGAAAGAAGGATTGTCGGTATGCTTCTGTGTGGGCTCTAATCTCTCTGATTTTATCCTCATGGTCTCTTCGCGAGATATACGTAGGAGGGAGCAATATACTGCTTGACTCTTCGGTGAAGGTATGTTCTCGAAACTTTAACAAAAGCCCGTACCGAGCTACTGAGCGTCTCTCCTGCAGAGTCTTCCACTGGAGTTTATCTATCATCTCCGTAACGCTTTCGCAATTACTAAATGATCCTGTAACGAAGCGCGCTGCTCTCCGTTGGATCTTCTCTATCTCTTCTATCAACCCTACCTGGTGCGGATCCCACACTGCTGAGCAGTATTCAAGCATTGGGCGAACAAGCGTACTGTAACCTACTTCCTTTGTTGTCGGATTGCATTTCCTTAAGATTCTTCCAATGAATCTCAGTCTGGCATCTGCTTTACCGACGATCAACTTTATATTATCATTCCATTTTAAATCACTCCTAATGAGTACTCCCAGATAATTTATGGAATTAACTACTTCCAGTTGCTGACCTGCTATTTTGTAGCTAAATGATAAGGGACCTATCTTTCTATGTATTCGCATCACATTACACTTGTCTACATTGAGATTCAATTGCCATTCCGTGCACCATGCGTCAATTCGCTGCAGATCCTCCTGCATTTCAGTACAATTTTCCATTGTTGCAACCTCTCGATACACCACAGCATCATCTGCAAAAAGCCTCAGTGAACTTCCGATGTCATCCACCAGGTCATTTATGTATATTGTGAATAGCAACGGTCCTATGACACTCCACTGCGGCACACCTGAAATCACTCTTACTTCGGAAGACTTCTCTCCATTGAGAATGACATGCTGCGTTCTGTTATCTAGGAACTCCTCAATCCAATCACACAATTGATCTGATAGTCCGTATGCTCTTACTTTTTTCATTAAACGACTGTGGGGAACTGTGTCAAACGCCTTGCGGAAGTCAAGAAACACGGCATCTACCTGTGAACCCGTGTCTAAAGCCCTCTGAGTCTCGTGGACGAATAGCGAGAGCTGGGTTTCACACGACCGTCTTTTTCGAAACCCATGCTGATTCCTACAGAGTAGATTTCTAGTCTCCAGAAAAGACATTATACTCGAACATAATACGTGTTCCAAAATTCTACAACTGATCGACGTTAGAGATATAGGTCTATAGTTCTGCACATCTGTTTGACGTCCCTTCTTGAAAACGGGGATGACCTGTGCCCTTTTCCAATCCTTTGGAACGCTTCGCTCTTCTAGAGACCTACGGTACACCGCTGCAAGAAGGGGGGCAAGTTCCTTCGCGTACTCTGTGTAAAATCGAACTGGTATTCCATCAGGACCAGCGGCCTTTCCTCTTTTGAGCGATTTTAATTGTTCCTCTATCCCTCTGTCGTCTACTTCGATATCTACCATTTTCTCAACTGTGCGACAATCTAGAGAAGGAAGCACAGTGCAGTCTTCCTCTGTGAAACAGCTTTGGAAGAAGACATTTAGTAATTCGGCCTTAAGTCTGTCATCCTCTGTTTCAGTACCATTTTGGTCACAGAGTGTCTGGACATTTTGTTTTGATCCACCTACCGCTTTGACATAGGACCAAAATTTCTTAGGATTTTCTGCCAAGTCAGTACATAGAACTTTACTTTCGAATTCATTGAAAGCCTCTCGCATAGCCCTCCTCACACTGCATTTCGCTTCGCGTAATTTTTGTTTGTCTGCAAGGCTTTGGCTATGTTTATGTTTGCTGTGAAGTTCCCTTTGCTTCCGCAGCAGTTTTCTAACTCGGTTGTTGTACCACGGTGGCTCTTTCCCATCTCTTACGATCCTGCTTGGCACATACTCATCTAACGCATATTGTACCATGGTTTTGAACTTTGTCCACTGATCCTCAACACTGTCTGTACTTGAGACAAAACTTTTGTGTTGAGCCACCAAGTACTCTGAAATCTGCTTTTTGTCACTTTTGCTAAACAGAAAAATCTTCCTACCTTTTTTAATATTTCTATTTACGGCTGAAATCATCGATGCAGTAACCGCTTTATGATCGCTGATTCCCTGTTCTGCATTAACTGATTCAAATAGTTCGGGTCTGTTTGTCACCAGAAGGTCTAATATGTTATCGCCACGAGTCGGTTTTCTGTTTAACTGCTCAAGGTAGTTTTCAGATAAAGCACTTAAAAATATTTCACTAGATTCTTTGTCCCTGACACCCGTTATGAACGTCTGAGTCTCCCAGTCTATATCCGGCAAATTAAAATCTCCACCCAGAACTATAACATGGTGGGGAAATCTACTCGAAATATTTTCCAAATTATTCTTCAGGTGCTGAGCCACAACAGCTGCTGAGCCCGGGGGCCTATAGAGACATCCAATTACCATGTCTGAGCCTGCTTTAACCGTGACCTTCACCCAAATCATTTCACAATTCGAATCTCCGTCAATTTCCTTCGATACTATTGCACTTCTTATCGCTATAAACACGCCTCCCCCTTCACTGTCCAGCCTATCTCTGCGGTATACATTCCAATCCGAGTTTAGCATTTCATTACTGTTTACGTCTGGTTTCAGCCAACTTTCTGTTCCTAGTACTATATGGGCGTTGTAACCGTTTATTAATGAGAGCAGTTCTGGGACCTTTCTATAGACGGTCCTGCAGTTTACTATAAGTACATTAATATTGTTATTCCTTGTTGCATTTTGCCTACTGCCTTGCCGCGTCTCAGGAGGCGTCTTGTCGGGCCTAGGGAGGGAATTCTCTAACCTAAAAAAACCCATGTGCACTCCACACGTACTCCGCTAACCTCGTAGCCGCTTCCGGCGTGTAGTGCAGGCCTGACCTATTCAGGGGGACCCTACATTTCTCCACCCGATAGCGGAGGTCGAGAAATTTGCACCCCAGCTCTCCGCAGAATCGTCTGAGCCTCTGGTTTAAGCCTTCCACTCGGCTCCAAACCAGAGGACCGCGATCGGTTCTGGGAACGATACTACAAATAGTTAGCTCTGATTCCACCCCGCGAGCGAGGCTTTCCGCCTTCACCAACTCCGCCAACCGCCTGTACGAACTGAGGATGACCTCTGAACCCAGACGGCAGGAGTCATTGGTGCCGACATGAGCAACAATTTGCAGTCGGGTGCACCCAGTGCTCTCTATCGCCGCCGGTAGGGCCTCCTCCACATCTCGGATGAGACCCCCCGGCAAGCAGACAGAGTGAACACTGGCCTTCTTCCCCGACCTTTCCGCTATTTCCCTAAGGGGCTCCATCACCCGCCTAACGTTGGAGCTCCCAATAACTAATAAACCCCTCCCCCCGTGTGCCTGCTCGGACCTTGCTGAAGGAGCAGCCACATGTCCACTCACAGGCAGAGCGGGCGATGCCACACGGCCAGCCTCCACATTGACCCTCCGCCTCGTGCGCCGCGAACGCCGCTGAACCCGCCACTCCCCTTGGGGAGAGGGTGGCCCAACCGCGCCCGGTACCCGCGAAGATGTCTCGACAGCAGGGACCCACCCCGTCAACTTTAAAACGTCGCAACAAATCAAGACAAATGCTTCTTCTGTGCGATTTGTGATCCACCGTGGGACCCTTCTTGCAAACACATTTGAATATCCAAGAGTGCGAGTAATTGCAGAAAAAAAAGAAAAAAAATGTGTGTGTGAAATCTTGCGGGACTTAACTGCTAAGGTCATCAGTCCCTAAGCTTACACACTACTTAACCTAAATTATCCTAAGATAAACACACACACCCATGCCCGAGGGAGGACTCGAACCTCCGCCGGGACCAGCCGCACAGTCCAAGACTGAGTTATTGCGTCCACTCTTCCTTTCCTGATTGACAGATGCAGCGCCAACTGCCGAGTCGTAATGCATCTGTCCTCTCGAACGACAACATCACCTCGCTGGAGCATGTCAGGTGTGACAGCCGTGGATGGTCTCCCCGACCGCTGCAAATCGTGAAGCTCTGCCGAACCGCCTTCTGATGACCTCACCGTTCGTGCCCAGCGACAGTTGTACTTCTGTCGTCAGCAGTTGCTCCATACACTTTGCACAAGCGTTTGTCAATATTCCCCACAGTTCCCTTCTCTGCAGTGAGAAATTCAACGACAGCACATTGCTTGTAACGTACATCACCTAGAGGCGCCATTTTGAAACTGTCCTGCAGCTACGCTATCTGTTCGAAGTGATGGAAACTTGGCGTGTTCGCTCAGGAGGCTTCAAACAATACATAACGTTTGGGATTCGTACCATTGTTTTCGGCTGAGAAAAAAAATCCGGTGCATTACTTTCTAAGGAGCTCTCGCACTTGAAACGCTTCGTTCTTCCAGGTAGATTTTCGCTAAAAGAGGAACGAGGCCTTTTACATACTCTATGTAGATATGTGTACATACCTCATTAGGTCGGACCGCTTTTCCTCCGGCTGCCATAACACAGGTCTGCCAAAACATATTTTTTAAAAGTTGTTTGAAATTTGATAACTGACTTTTATGTACTTTTCAGCGCTGATTTAAAAAATGCAATCCGTTTTCTTTCTATCACGTCCGGTTTTCTCACAAAAAAGGGAATATTTTTGGGTATAATAACAAAATTTAAGTAATTTATCACATTTTTCCCAACGTTAAAATTTTTTATTTTAATTATAAATCATATTCTAAACTACATTTTCAGTACATTTTCGTTTCTCCTTATAATAACACTTTCACTTTCTATCGAAGCTTCTTTCATTGCTTTTCCGGCTGTGGACTCGTTGAGGATCATCTCTTTTTATCATCCAGCAGTAGTCGGCTGTCATGTTGACGTTCCATCTTCCTTTATATCTTCTTTCCATTTCTTTGATGTCGTGGTGGAATCTTTCGCCCTGCTCTTCGCTTACATCATCATGGTTCGCAGGGAAGTAGTCAAGATGAGAGTGGAGAAAATGAACTTTAATGCTCCTGCTACAGCCTCGGTTCTTAAAGTTGTCGAGCATGTCTGCGATGATTTCCTTGTAGTTTGGATCTCTTTTGTTTCCTACGAAGCCGGTAACAACTGATTTAAAACATGTCCATACGGACTTTTCTTTTGTTTCCAGTTTGTCTAAAAAGTTGGGATCTGTCATTAGTTTTCTAATGTCTGGTCCAACAAAGATTCCTTTCTTTAGCTTTGCTTCAGATAAACCAGGAAACTGTCCACAAAGATATGTGAAACATTCCACTTCTTTGGCAATGCCTTAACAAATTGTTTCATCAGCCCCAACTTAATGTGAAGCGGTGGAAGTAACACCTTTTTTGGAATCCACAAGGCTTTTCCTCTCAACATTTTTAACCCCTACCTGTAAGGTCTTTCTCAAGAACCAAGCTTTTTTTATATAGTGTTGCTTTCTGTCTCTACTGTCCCATTCACAGAGAAAGCAAGGGAACTCTGTATAGCCAGTTTGTTGACCAAGCAGCGTTGAAATCACTTTTAAATCACCACATTTTTGGTCTGAATAGCTGAGTTTACTTAAAGCCAGTTCACGGTTTTTGTAACATTCTTTTAAGTGAACCGAGTGTCCAACTGGTATAGAAACATACTTATTGCCATTGTCTAAAAGTACTGCTTTAAGGCCTCTTTTTGAAGAATCAATAAAAAGTCTCCACTCATCAGGAGCATATTCTATTCTGAAACGTGCCATAAGTCCAGGAACATCACTGCAAAACACCAGGTCACCTTCTTGAGAGAAGAAAGATACAAACTCCTTTTCCCTCGATCGATACGAAGAAAAGGATGTACCCGGAGCCAACATCTGTTTATCTTTCAATCTAGATGCTAAAACTTCAGCCGATTCTTCAGAAAGGCCTAGGTCTCTAACTATAGCGTTCAGTTTAGATAGTGAGAATCAATGCGATCGGTTGTGCCAGGATCATAGCAATCTCTGTCTTCTTCACTTTGCCGAGCCAATGGCTCGTGATCATGTATTTCATCCAAAGAATCTGGAGGAGAGGGTATTGGTACTTCAGGTCCATGAGGAACAGGGCGAATGGCTGATTGAATGTTAGGGTAAGAAATATCCTCTTTGTTTTTCAAATTGAAACCTCGTACGCTGCAAGAACAAAAATAGCAGTCATCACTATGATTTTTGGCCTCACTCCAAACCATTGGTATTCCAAAACGTAAGGACTGCTTTTTACGTTGAAACCATTGCCTCCGTTCTTCAACACACACTGAACAAACTTTGCTTGGGGCCCAAGGCTTATCTTGATCGCCCAACTTTATACCAAAACAGGCGAAATATACTTTTTCAATAAAATCGCAAATGTTTGTTTGTTGCTTTTTAACGATATAGTTACCACAAATGCAGCAGAAGCAATCTGGTGAGTTTATACATCCTCTGGTAGCCATTGTCCATTGTCCATAAAACAAGTTCACAACACGAGAAAACAGTCACTGCTTTAAAGCACTAGTAACAACACGTGAACAGCACAGAGTGAAGAGGTACTGTGAGCTGAAGGACAATAACAGAAGCCCACTGCTTGGTGATGGCGGGGGGAGGGGCACCGCGACAGGCGGACACTCACATGAAAATACTGCTGGTTTCTCCTAATTACTCTTTATTTTACGTATATCTAGTATAAAACCAAAATTCAAACTCACTAGAGTGCTGAAATATCGAAAAAAGCTAAAACTAGACAAGTGGTTTGTAAAATAACTGTACGTGATAGAAGTTTTTCACTATTTTCCCCGAAATCAACGTTGAAAACACTATAAAAATCACTTAATAAATTTGAAACAATTTTTATGTCGCAGACCTGAGATAATCGCGGAAACACTACAAGGTTCCTCCCTTTTCCCTACAATTTTCTTGGCGAATACGGGAATGATTACCTTTGCACCGGCCGTGGCCTCCCTTGCCTTCCGCTGGTACCTGTATTAACCTCGCGATTGGTGGGGAATTATCACTGACTGGAAGCTTGCAGTGCAATAAAGCAGCTGGGGTGGATGAAATTAAGTCGGAACTCATCAAATACAGTGGAATGTCAGGCCTTAAATGGCTACACAGGATAATTGAAATGGCCTGGGTGTCGGGACTGGTTCCATCAGACTGGACAAAAGCAGTAATCAAACCAATCTTTAAACATGGAAACAGAAAAGATTGTAACATCTACAGAGGTATCTCTTTAATCAGCGTTGTTGGTAAAATCTTCTCAGGTATTGTTGAAAGGAAAGTGCGAGTATTGGTTGAGGACCAGTTGGATGAAAATCAGTGTGGGTTTAGGCCTCTTAGAGGTTGCCAGGACCAGATCTTTAGCTAACGGCAAATAATGGAGAAGTGTTACGAGTGGAACAGGGCATTGTATCTATGCTTTATAGATCTAGAAAAGGCATATGACCGGGTTCCTAGGAGGAAGTTATTGTCTGTTCTACGAGATTATGGAATAGGAGGCAAACTTTTGCAAGCAATTAAAGGTCTTTACATGGATAGTCAGCAGTTAGAGTTGACGGTAAATTGAGTTCATGGTTCACAGTAGTTTCAGGGGTAAGACAAGGCTGCACCCTGTCTCCACTGTTGTTCATATTATTTATGGATCATATGTTGAAAACAATAGACTGGGGGGGGGGGGGGGTTGAGATTAAGATATGTGAACACAAAATAAACAGTCTTGCATACGCGGATGACTTAGTTGTGATGGCAGATTCGATTGAAAGTTTGCAAAGTAATATTTCAGAAATGTAAGGACTATGGCATGAAGATTAGTATCTCCAAAGCGAAAGTAATGTCAGTGGGAAAGAAATATAAACGGATTGAGTGCCAAATAGGAGGAACAAAGTTAGAACAGGTGGACAGTTTCAAGTACTTAGGATGCATATTCTCACAGGATGGCAACGTAGTGAAAGAACTGGAAGCGAGGTGTAGCAAAGCTAATGCAGTGAGCGCTCAGCTACGACCTACTCTCTTCTGCAAGAAGCAAGTCAGTACCAAGATTGAGTTATCTGTGCACCGTGCAATCTTTCGACCAACTTTGTTGTATGGGAGCGAAAGCTGGGTGGATTCAGGTTACCTTATCAACAAGGTTGTGGTTATGGATATGAAAGTAGCTAGAATGATTGCACGTACTAGTAGATGGGAACAATGGCAGGAGAGTGTCCACAATGAAATCAAAGAAAAACTGGGAATGAACTCTATAGATGTAGCAGTCAGGACGAACAGGCTTAGATGGTGGGGTCATGTTACACGCATGGGAGAAGCAAGGTTACCCAAGAGATTCATGGGTTCAGCAGTAGAGGGTAGGAGGAGTCGGGAAAGACCAAGGAGAAGGTACCTGGATTCGGTTAAGAATGATTTTGAAATAATATGTTTAACATCAGAAGAGGCACCAATGTTAGCACTGAATAGGGGATCATGGAGGAATTTTATAAGGGGGGCTATGCTCCAGACTGAACGCTGAAAGGCATTATCAGTTTTAAATGATGATGATGATGATGATGGAAGAAAGAGGCTGATCTGGCGGGCACGTGACTGATTTGGTGGTCGTTAGACGTAGGGCTCGTCGGCCACGGAGCGGGCACCCGTCGGCGAGCGAGCTTCCTTCCCTCCCCCCCCCCCCCCCCCCTCCTCACTGTACCGGCAGTGTTGGCCCTGCCATCAACTGCGCTCCAGCGACCACGAAACCGCTGCCCGCAGTCGCTGGCGCGTAGATTTATGAGATATTTATCGGGCCTCCTGGCTATCGTGCGAGCAGCGGGTGCGCAAAAAAAAACGAAGGAAAAAAAGCTGGAAGGGGGTGCACGGGGGAAAGGGGGAGAAAGGTAAGTGTTTGGCGCGTGACCCAGTTCCAGTTCCAGCTCCAGGCTGGAGCAGTCCGGAAGCGGAAGTGCCCGGCGCTTGTGGCGGCGCCAGCTGCACCACCCGTCAGCCGGCTCCTGCTTTCCTCGCTCGCATTAGGCGGCGCCGTCTCTGCCTGCACCTTATTCACTTCTGTGGTTCGCTGAAGGAAGCGCGATTTATACACGCAGGTAATGTTATCTTCAACTAGGGTGACCAACATTTGATCACGGCTTAAGGGAGACGGTCAACATCTGACCATTATTTTATGGGAGCTTTAAGGGAGATTTAATCCCAATCAATTTCACCTGTACATCTACAGTGTATTCTCTTGGAATGCGTGCTACACAAAAATGTTGCTATATTTTCATAATATTAAATAAGAAAACACATCCCAATGTCCTGCAAAATTGCTACACCAAGAAGAAATGCAGATGATAAACGGGTATTCATTGCACAAATATATTATACTAGAACTGACATGTGATTACATTTTCACGTAATTTGGGTGCATAGATCATGAGAAATCAGTACCCAAAACAACCACCTCTGGCCCTAATAACGGCCTTGATACGCCTGGGCATTGAGTCAAGCAGAACTTGGATGGCGTGTACAGTTACAGCGACACATGCAGCTTCAACACTATACCACAGTTCATCAATAGTAATGACTAGTGTATTGTGACGAGCGAGTTGCTCAGCTAGCATTGACAAGACGTTTCCAATTGGTGAGAGGCCTGGAGAATGTACTGGCCAGGGCAGCAGTCGAACATTTCCCGTACAGGAACTGCAACATGCGGTCGTGCATTATCCTGCTAAAATGTAGGGTTTCGTAGGGATCGAATGAAGAGTAGAGACACGGGTCGTAAAACATCTGAAATGTAACGTCCACTGTTCAAAGTGCCGTCAATGCAAACAAGAGGTGACCGAGACGTGTAACCAATGGCACCCCATACCATCACACCGGGTGATACGCCAGTATTGCGATGTCAAATACACGCTTCCAATGTGCGTTCACCGCGATGATGCGAAACACGAATGCGACCATCATGATGCTGTAAACACAACCTGGATTCATCCGAAAAAATGACGTTTTGCCATTCGTGCACCCAGGTTCGTCGTTCAGTACACCTTCGCAGGCGCTCCTGTCTGTGATGCAGCGTCAAGGGTAACCGCAGCCATGGTCTCCGAGCTGACAGTTCATGCTGCTGCAAACGTCGTCGAACTGTTCGTGCAGATGCTTGTTGTCTTGGAAACGTCCCCATCTGTTGACTTAGGGATCGAGACGTGGCTTCACGATCCTTAACAGCCATGCGGATAAGATGCCTGTCATCTCGACTGCTAGTGATCCGAGGTCGTTGGGATCCAGAACGGCGTTCCGTATTACCCTCCTGAACCCACCGATTCCATATTCTGCTAACAGTCATTGGATCTCGACCAACGCGAGCACCAATGTCGCAATACGATAAACCGCAATCGTGATAAGCTACAATCCGACCTATCAAAGTCGGAAACGTGATGGTACGCATTTCTCCTCCTTACACGAGGAATCACAACAACCTTTCACCAGGCAACGCCGGTCAACTGCTGTTTGTTTATGAGGAATCAGTTGGAAACTTTCCTCATGTCAGCACGTTGTAGGTGTCGCCACCGGCGCCAACCTCGTGTGAATGCTCTGAAAAGCCAATCATTTGCATATCACAGCATCTTCTTCCTGCCGGTTAAATTTCGCGTCTGTAGCACGTCATCTTCCTGGTGTAGCAATTTTAATCTCCAGTAGTGCATTTAAGTGATCACGAACCGGCTTTCGCCTTCTCAGGTCTTCTTCACGTGACAACTGAATATCTCAAACACAGATAAATGTGCGCATATATTATTTGAAGAGAAGATACAAGAATGAGAGAGTGTTTACATAGGAAAATAGTACAGTAATTGGGATAAACATAGTTTTTATGTGGAAATACACATAACAAATGCTTAGAAATGCAGTGAATTTACCGGTTGAATCTAGTATTTGCAACGAAAACTTTAACAAGGGGAAAAATGGAAATTGAGTCTGCTCATTGCCACTACTCTGCCTAACTTGCCAGTATACACTTTTCATTCTGCTTTCAAGTGATGGCTACAAGAAAACAAATAAAATTACACCACTTCTGTATGCTGGCCGGCAGCAATCACTCGACACATTCAAAGCGTGGCACAAAATTCCATATCTTTGAAACATTTCAGACAATGTTGCGAAAACGTCAAAGTTTCGCAACTACAGACCTCCATTTTATAATACAAGTAACATATCAAATTTTTTTTTTACCATCATGAAGATGAAATGCAACCCTTGGCACAGAGTGGTGTAAATAAAATCATTTGCAAGCAGTGTGAAAAAGTGTGTATATTGGTCAGACAGGCAGAGCTGTGGTAATTAGGCTACGTGACCATGATAGAAGCTGGTTATTTAAGAATTAGGATTCGACCTTTGCTGATCACCTTTTGGCAGAAAACCATCCACATGATGTAAAATGTGAAGTTTTACATTGTGTTAAAAAGAACCATAAAGATGACCCTACTGGAAATAACGGAAATCAACAAACACATGATACAGAAATTCAGCCTAGTATTAAATGATCAGACTCAGTTTACAATATATCCCTTGTTAAGTTAAGCTTTCATTACAAACACTAGATTCAAACGGTACATTCATTGTATTTCTCATCATTTGTTATATGTATGTCCAAATAAAACTTTGTTTACCACCTTTTTTTTAGTTAATTATTCCAAGAATTTTCTTTGTAAATACCGTCATTCTTGTATGTTCTGTACAAATACACTGGTGTCCAAAATTTAAACAACAAACCGTTATTTCCCCGCGTTGTGTCTAATTCACGGCATATTCATACAAAATGTCAACCCATGTCCGTACATTCGTGTTCTGCACAGAAGATGGCATTTCGATCAAAGGACAACTACGTCAACGATGACGACAGCGCACTTATCAAATGGGGTAGTTTTTGCTGGGTGGTCCCATATCCACAATCGCTGTGTACAGTCACAGACGGTACAGACGGTGCAGTGTGCCACAAAGAAGACGCCTACCAAACTGTCTGCGGCGGAGGGCCATAAGAAGATTGGAAGCAGGACAGTCTCAAACTGATGAGACCGAAGGCTTAATGTGAATTGTTCTTTTTTTTCTGGGACGTGGCGACAATTTATAGAGAGCGAAACAGTATCCCGAAGATCAGGGCAGGCCCGACCACGTGACACCAAAGAGGGAGGACCATTATTTGACTATATGGAACGACAGTACCGCGCGGCAACTGGCATCTGACCTCGTAGCATCCATTGGACGTGTTGTATCGACACAAACGGTATACAGGAGGCTTCAGCAGAGTAGTCATTATTGTCTGAGACCTTTTATATATGTACCTCAGATGTACCTTCACAGGAGGAGTCATCAATATTTCACCTGGACGGTCAATGTTCTTTTGGCAGATGAGTCCCGATTTGGTCCGGACAGTGATTCTCGAAGCATTCAAATCTGGAGGGAACGTGGAAGGTGTTTTCGGAATCCAAACATAGTGGAAAGAATATTGGTTGACTCTTACATAGAACATAATAGCAACCACCCACTTTTTACAATGCTATTTATTTTGCTCTGTTATCGGTTTCGAACCGACAGGTTCATCTTCAGACAACTAGTTCACGTTTTACATTAGTTTTCGCCTTTGTTTTCCGAACTGATGAAATTTCCTTGGGGTGGTGGTGCCCTACAACTAAAACAAGATGTGAAACAATGTATTTTTAACTGTACTTGTGACTCAGAACGATTTTAGGTGATGTAAACAAATTATTAAAGGGAAGATGTTTCGATTACTTACGATGAAAAATCCACTCCATTATGTCCCAGTGCAGACTACTTATGATCTTGTAGCAGCGAAAAATGTATGATGACTCTTTTTATGTATATGTGTGCACATAATGTAATGCATCGCTCATACACTGGTCATCACATGGGGGTATGTATACAAAGAAGGCTATATTACAACAAAACAATGCTAAAGACTTTCACTCTCAGAGATATTTCGTTATACACATGTATGAGACAGAAGAAATATACAAATTACTAATATTACATTATTTACTATTTGCATTGAAAGAGAACTGATTAAAATTAAGATAAACAAATAAAGCAGTCAATTTGTTATAAAGTGTTACTGCAGTAATATTACGTAAATATTATGCTATATATTAGAACCAAACTAAGTGATAAGGACCAGATGTACTTTAGTAAATATTATAACTATGGACGTATTATGTAAATATTATGGCAAACATTGAAAGCGCAGTAAATGGTTTGGGACGGATTTGAATACATAAATATTACAGCAGTGGAATTTAATTGATTTTTTTTTCTTTTGGTTGGAAAGCACGCGCATGAAATTTTGAAGAAAGGCTGCGTTGGCTAAATCGATCTGTTCATTGGGGAGACTTTATGGTGATACGCTTTTATGTACATATATTTAAGTCTCCTCAAGCAAATTTATAAAGCTGCCTTTCTCAGAGTGGAACAATTGTACATTGTCTTCAATGCTCTTTATTCCACCCTTGTGTTCCACTGAGCCTCAAACGGCAAGCTGTTGTTGTGTCCATTGCAGCAGAAAACAGGTTTTCAGAACGAACAGAGGCAACCACTTTTCCTAGATATTTACGAACCACACTACCCAGAGCAGAATACACTGCCTCATTTTCTTTCCTGGATTTCAGGGGAGATGATTTTATGATAATTACAGGTCGGTGCAAATAGAGTCGAACATCAGAGACTAAAGCCTGTTTAGTTGTTCTTACTATGGTAGAGCTCTGTTCTTGCCATATAGAAACTAATGTCTCTTGAGCACTCCAAAAATCATATTATGCTGTAGGCGGTAACTGCACTTGTGATGTTCGGCTTCGGCTACTTTCTTGACTGCGTTTTCTGAACATTGGCATGTAACGTCCCTGCGGCTGGAGTTACTACCAAGGGATCTTGAAAATGGAGTCTAGAGACGAGAAAGTTCGGGGAACTAATACAGAGGCTTATCGACAGTCAATCTTTCCATGTGCCATTCGTGGTTAGATTGGGTTGTTTTGCGGGAGGAGACCAGACAGCGACGTCATCGGGCTCATCGGATTAGGGGAGTCGGCCGTGCCCTTTCAAAGGAACCATCCCGGAGTTTCCCCGGAGCGACTGAGAGAAATCACGGAAAACCTAAATCAGGATGGCCGGACGCGGGATTGAACAGTCGTCCTCCCGAATGCGAGTCCGGTGTGTCGCGGTTAGAACAGGGTAGGGAGGTTCAGTTAGTGGCACCAAAGTACCCTCCGCCTCACTCCATGAGGTAGCTTTCGGAGTATGATGATACGTCGGTGTAATATTAAATATGTAAACATTACAGAATATTAAATATGTAAACATTATTTTAGAACAGTTTTTTAGGTATAGAATTCAAACTCAAATGTATGGTATCGACAGCTACGATACCACAACGTAGGTGCGTTCTGCTAGGTTGGCACTACGACACCGAAACCGACGACAGAGCCCTCTAGCCGGCGCTGTTGCAGCTCTACGAGCGCAACGACCAAGCAACTTAGTTTCTACTTCATAGGAGGCTAGCCATTACAGACTTTGTTACTTCAGTTACTTCAATGATAGTTTGTCCAACTGTTAGTAGCTGCTAGTATTGATGCCTGTTTGGCTTCGCACCTACGTGCTCATCTCAACCAAAGTTAAGTAATATTATTTGTACATGTTCATACACTCGTAAAAGATTTTTAACTTATACGCAGTACTTCACCTTTTCCTGCTCCTATTCGCTTCCTACATTCGGCCTACCCTTCAGTTTACAGGAGCAGACCCACGAGCCGCCTACCAGGTGGGATACAAAAAAATGGTTTACACAAACACGGAATTATTCCCATATTGTATCTTTATTCAAAACGTTTGCTTTTGTCTTAAGGAAAAACTTATTATAAGACTTGTCTTACAGTAAAGCTAGTCATAATATGTAATATTAGTGCCACATATACGTAGCATAACATCATGACAATCCTTATTTTTGTTCGTGGTAGGAAAATTTATATCCATTATTGTGTACTTTCGTATTTGATTTTAAATTCATAATGCTTCATGCACATACAGCATAGTCTTGTGTTCTGAGTAAGTCCTTCTCTCTGACAGAAAAACTTAAAGCATACATAAAAACGCAATTAACACTTTGCGATTCCTCCTTCAGCTCTGCATTTGTTCCAAGATTATCGATGTTTTGATAGAGTTTTAGGTAATGGTATCGATACCAAGTGTCATATCGCACCTCGTACTAGAACGTCGCTGACTATAAGTTATCATCTCTCTTCTCCACGTCCTTCGTATTCTGGAGATAAGAAATTCCACTTGTCTATGGGCCAACTGATACCGGCATTTCTTCCAGAAATATTTAATGACTGTTGTCATGTGATTATTTCGTACTGTGAAATAGACATACTGCTCAAAGTTTTTCGTTTAAATTGTGCATCGGCACTGTGAGAGCGATAATCCATCAAAACCTGAAATGAAGCCGTAACCTGCAACTCTAGAACTGAAGACGAGCTGAAAAATTTAATCGGTAAATCCACGATAGTTGCTGATACTTGGCAGTAAACATTGGACAGATCGCACACGCTTCGCAACCGCTATAGAGCAGTCATATGCCATGCCGCGCTCAGTGGTTGTAATGTGACGCTGCGTCCCACATTATGAAAGGTGTCGGCCACCACCTGCACGCCTATTCCATAGCGATTGCCTTACCGATATTACGCTTCACCTATCGGACTACACAAGGCTTTGTCAGACACACAAACCACAGGACAAAATCCCGCGGAGGGAGCTCTGTGGAGCTTCGAGAAAATAGATTTTATCTGCGCCTTGCCGCGTGCGGACGTCTTACAAGTTGGTTCCTCTCGGTGGGAGTAAGCTTCCCTCAGCTCACGAGCGTCCCACTGACTGATAATTGCGTCAGAGTCTTTCCTATATATATATATATATATATTATTCACCTGAGATACACAGAACGAATAACGCACGAGCGAGATTCTGCGCATTCGATAAAAAAGCTTTTGAATGAGAACGGCTTTGTGTGTCGTTCTTAGCGTAAGTTAGTTTTTAGTTAGATTAAGTAGTGTGTAAGCTTAGGGACCGATGACCTCAGCAGTTTAGTCTCATAAGAGCTTACCACAAATTTCCAAATTGTTGGAGGAGCAATTGCAACCTACATCCTCAGTTATTTGGTTCCGATCTCTGTCTTCCTCTATAATTTTTACCCTGTACAGTTCCCTCTAGTACCATGTCAGTTATTTCCTGATGTCTTAACTGATGTCGTATCTTCCTGCCCCTTCTTCTTGTCATTGTTTTTCATACATTCCTTTCCTTACGGATTCTGTGAAGAACATCTTCATTCTTTATCTTATCGTTTCACCTAATTTTCAGCACTCTTCTGCGCCACATCTACAATGACTCTGTTCTCTTCCTTTTCGCTTTTGCCACAGCCATGTTTCACTAGCACACAATGCTGTGTTCCGAATGTACATTCTCAGACATTCTTCCTCTGATTGAGACCTATGTTTGATATTAGTACACTTCTCTTGGCCACGAATGCCCTTCTTGATTGTGATAATCAGCTTCTCATGTCCTCCTTGTTCTATTCATTCTCAGTTCTTTTGCTGCTGAGGTGGCAGAATTCTTTAACTTCTTGTACTTCATGATCACCTACTGTGATTTTAAGTTATCACGGTTCCCATTTCTGCTCCTTCTCGTTCCTGTCATATTTCTTCGACTTACTACTCTCAGTCCATATTCTGTACTCATTAGACTGTTAATTCCATTTGTCAGATACTTTAATTCTTCTTTACTTTCACAGAGGATACCAATGTCATCAGCAGATCTTGTCACTGATACCCTTTCACTCTGAATTTTAACCCGACTATTGAGTCTTTATTTCCAGCATAGCTTCTTCGATGCATTGACTGAACAGTAGGGGCGGAAGACTACATTCCAACCTTAAATCCTTTTTAATCCGAGCATTTCGTTCTTGGTCTTCCAGACTCATTGTTCCACCTCGGTTCTTGTACTTATTCTATAATACCTGCCCTTCCCTTTAGCTTACCCTTATTTTTTGAAAATTTGGAACATCTTGCACCATTTTTCACTTTTTTTGCTCGTCAATAGATCCTATGAATTTCTGTGGACTTTTCTTCACTCTAGCTTCCATTATCAACCGCAGTGTCAGAATTGCCTCTCTGATGTGTTTACCTTTCCTAAATATCCTCAATTTTCTTTTCCATTCTTGTGTATATTGTTGTTGTCAGCAATTTCGACACAAGAGCTGTTGATTTGATTGTGCGATAGCTCTCGCACTTGTCACCTTTTGCTGTCTTCAGAACTGTGCGGATGATGTTTTTCCAAAAGTATGATGGTATATTGCTGGTCTCATAAATTCTACACACCATTGTGTTGTTTTTTCCCCCAATGATTTTAGAAATTCTGATGGAATGTTAGCTAAACCATCTGCCTTATGTGGTCTCAAGTCATCCAAAGCTCTATTAAATTCTGACTCTAATATTGGATTCTCCGTACCTATCCTGTCGACTTATGTTTCTTCTTCTGTCACATCAGAGAAGTTCTACCCCTCATAGAGACTTTTTTTGTATAAGCATGAAGTCATATATATAAGCATGAAGTCATATGTATATATAATCCAGTATTAGATTAGATACAGAATTTAACAGAGCTTTGGTTGACTAAAGACCATATAAGGCAGAAGGTAGAGCTAAAATTGCATCAGAATTTCTAAAATCATTGAGGGAAATACCAATATGTTGGTGTGTAGAATTCATGAGACTAGCGACATACCGTCAGACTTTTGGAAAAACATCATCCACATAGTTCCGAAAATAGTAAAAGGCGACAAGTGCGAGAACTATCAAATATATATAGCTGCATCAGTGATGAGTTTGGTGTTGTTGTTAATGTTTGTAGCGTAGTAAGCCCACCTCTATAGTTCATTAATATTACTACAAGAGAAAGTAGGGTTAACAAGTACTGCGCATGTGCACACACACACACACACACACACACACACACACACACACACACACACACACAAAATAGACATATACCTCTGTTATTAATAATAATATCAACTATTTCTGATACTTACATTGTGCTTCGCTGACGATAAGTAGTATAATCCACTCATCACTCTCATCATTTGATATACTGTGTGTGTATTCCGATATGTTATGTTTGGTTGGTTGATTTGTGGTAGGGGACCAAACAGCGAGGTCATCGGTCCCATGGGATTGAGGAAGGATGGGGAAAGAAATCGGCCGAGCCCTTTCAAAGGAACGACCCTGGCATTTGCCTGAAGCGATTTAGGAAAATCACGGAAAACCTAAATCAGAATGACTGGACGCGGATTTGAACCATCGTCCTCCAGAATGTGAGTCAAGCGTGCTAACCACTGCGCCAACTCGCTCGGTTGTGGTATTTTATGCTCCATTTCAACGTTCACATCGCCCACTGTGCATTCGTCAAGGAAATCTCGAACAAACATTATAAGTATGACATGCAAGCCTAAAATAATTATCTGTATGAAAAGTAAAAATAGTACTACTTACGTATCCAATTCTCCACAGTTGGATCAAAATCCTAGGAACTTTGGGCTGAAAACTGCGAACCCCAATCGTATATCATAGAATCTAAATCACAACCACTCTCCCATACACTGGCTACGAGAGAAACCATGTTCCAATTGTAGAGAGGTGGAGATGTTACTCTTGGAATCAAGTCGTCGGCTTCTGACTAATGAGCACAGTTACCATATGGCCATCACCATCAGCTTGTGCAGATTCTTTCATGATTGACACTGACCAGACTGAAATGAGTAGGAGCTGCTCAGTGGCAGGCAGGATGCACATACATCTGATTGAAGGTACATGTGTACTGACATATGAGGAGGCAGTATGGCGATGCTGCAGCAGAATCTGAAAACAGATGAGTTGGCAGGTATCCTTCGGTGACCAGTGGCGCAACCTTAGACAGGTTGTGTCCACAAAGTTCTCCGTGGTATCAGACAAAGCCAAGAAACTGCATATCTGCTACAGCATGTTGGCGTAACTGGGGAATGGCTGGGTCAGCAAGCAAATCCTAGTTATAAACCATTGCTGCACTGCATCTTCTCAGGCAAGGATGTTGGCAAGAGAGTTCATTTTCTGGACGATGAGTACTCGTCAATTCACATATTGGAGAACTGGGATTTCACAACATACAGAGAGGCTCTTGCAAGGGCCCCTGGATGCAAGCAGAAAACGGTTGCTTGTATTTCTATTGTACAGGCGAGGTATCGAAAATTTTTGTTCTTTTCTTCAGGAGCAGCACAGACAACGTATGTTAAAGACTTACCTGAAGCTTGTAAGTGAGGAGGTGGAAATAGAAGTGAATAAGTCAATAAAAAGTTTTTCTCCTTTAAAAAAGGAAACAGTTTATTTATTGGTAAACTATTTCAAGAGCAGCTGTACATTTTCTGAATTATTCATAACCCTTGTTGTCCATATCTCTTCTTCAGTTACTTTTTTGTATGAGTATTGACAGATTATGGAGGTGGGTTTACTGCGCCATGGGCATTAACAACACCACCATTGAACCCATCATTGATGGAGCCATTGGTGTGTGTGTGTGTGTGTGTGTGTGTGTGTGTGTGTGTGTGTGTGTGTGTAATTGGACTTCATGCTTATGGAGTGGATAGGTTGAAAGAGTACATTGAAGGACTGTGGGAGTGGGAGAACTAGTCTGATGATGTGATAGAAGAATAAACAGGAGTCGACAGGGAATAGATTGGGTATCCAATTTTAGAGGCAGCGTTTGAAAGAGCTTTGGATAACTTATGTATAGATAACATTCCACCAGAATTTCTAAAATCATTGGGGTAAAGGCAACACGTTGGTGTGTAAATGTGTGAGACTAGCGATAAGCCATCAGACTTTTGGAAAAACATAATCCACACAATTCTGAAGATAGCAAGAGGCGACTAGTGCGAGAACTATCACACAGTCAGATTAACAGCTCATGTGTCCAAATTTCTAACAACAATAATATACACAAGGATGGAAAAGAAAATCGAGGCTTTGTTAGATGACCATCTGTTGGGCTTAAGGAAAGGTAAACACATCAGAGAGGCAATTCTGACATTGTGGTTGATAATGGAAGCTAGAGTGAAGCAAAGTCAATAGAAATTCATAGGATCTATTGACGTGCAAAAAAGGTGTAAAATGGTGCAAGATGTTCCAAATTTTCAGAAAAATAAGGTTATTTAAAGGGAAGGGCGGGTATTATATAACAAGTACAAGAACAGAAGACCAAGAACGAATTGCTCGGATTAAGAAGGTTTTAAGATAGGAATTTAATATTTCACCCCTATCTGTTCAATCAGTGCATCGAAGAAACAATGCTGGAAATAAAACAAAGTTTCAAGAGTTGAATTGAAATTCAGAGTGGAAGGATATCAATGATGAAGTTTGCTGAAGACATCGCTATCCTCAGTGAAAGTAAAGAAGAATTCAAGTATATGATAAATGGAATGAACAGCCTAATGAGTACAGAATATGTACTGAGAGTAAATCGAAGAAATATGAAAGGAATGAGTAGTAGCAGAAATGAGAAACGTGAGAACAATAAAATCACAACTGGGAACCATGAAGTAGATGAAGAAGAGATTTGGATATCCTTGTGCTTGCAGATTGTAAGTAGACATGCCTTCATAAATTTCTTGAAATCAAGATATCTTCTCATGGATTTTGACATAAACCATATTGTCTCTAGGACCATACGTTTGTAGCAATGACACCATATCCTCATACAACAGTCCATCAATGTCCCAACGACTTATGTGGTAAAATCGTGTCAAACATGCCACTGTTTATCGAGCTGTATCACACTACACTGACCTAAACAGTTTGGGTGAAGCAACGATTGTGGCATACCTCGTTAGTACTAGTCTGACATCCGAGAATGCAGTGAACACAACATCTTTAAAAACAAACTATCCACACTCTGAGGTACCATTGTAAAACTATACATGTTGTGCAATACTCCTATATACATGCTATATATTGTACAATTCCTGTTAGTACTGAGTAGTTCATGAGATGGTCATGTAGTATTAATGCGTATGCTGCAGTGCCCGTGGGGAAGTTTTGTGATGATTCAAATTCAGTATGCGTGTTAACAGGTCCAGTCTTCACCACCACATGTTGCTTTGAACAAAGTATTATCACGGTGGATGATAATTTCTTAAACAGCTGTGGGCTGAGTGTACAACTGAAATCATGGTAAATTTCATAGTATGATGTGTAAAATCCTACACACATTATTCAGCAGTCAATATGTGTTACTTTCCCAGTGAAGCTGTAAGTTGTTGCGTGAAAAAAAAAAAACTGGGAGCTTAGGTAAATTGTAGCATTCGTTAGTTTACAACTGTCAAATACACTCGGTACCTTTTCGAATTTCCCTTTCCTGTCTGTCTGCAGTGCTAGAATAATAAAAGAAGGCATTTCAAGCGGAACAATACTCTTTATCATCCATGCTTAGTGAGATGATTGTGGAATGATTGGATACTCAAACAGCCCTCATGAATGGATAATAATGATTTCACTTGCCTGCGAAAGGCAAAGGTCCCGAGATCGACTCTCGGTCTGGCACACAGTTTTAACTTGCCAGGAAGTTTCATATCAGAGTACAATCCGCTGCAGAGTGAAAATTTCGTTCTAGAATCAGCCGCTGTTTAGCATTCATAATAACATGATTATTTTCTTCAAAGACTCCCATAGCATTTTGAATGCGATGCGCACACTAAGGGAGTTATCTATCGATCTGGCTATGAAGTCTCCATTATTTTGTAGCGCATTCAGCTCGATTGTTTATGCAGAGATATACGACCATGTGTCGAGAGTCAGTGTCATTCCACCATTTCCGGTGTGGTAGATTTCAATGCTGTTAAGTTTGTATCTTCTTTCTAGAAACAGAGAGGCGAATGCATTATATGTGTGATGCAATGTCACCGCTCAAAATGCTGGACTTTACTTGGTGTAAATACTCCTTCTAAATGGAGGAAGCTTTTGCATGGAAGCCTTTTTGGTACTGAATAATAATTTGTATCTCATCATTATTCTTAAACGTTGCTGTGGCAAACGGTTTGTGGGAAAAATATTCCTAACCGATGATATTCTCATGATACTTAACTGGAGCTGTTATATCGAGTGACATCATTATGGTATTTGATCCTCTGCTGTCTTCACTATTCCACCTCTCAAAGATCCTTATTTAACTTCTGTTGTATTCCCCTCCCCTGTTTCAATCAATTGTTGCCTAATGATCCCTCTGAAACACTCAACAAACTCTGGTTCTTTCAACTTATGCAGGTCTCATATCCTTAGTTGCCTATCTTTTTGAAATTTCTTTTGTTTTAATCTAAAGTTCATAATCAATAAATTGTGGTCCGAGTACACATCTGTCCTGTGACAATGACGTACGTTAAAAATTTGGTTTTGAAATCGTTGTCTTGTCGTTATACAATCAGTCTGAGATCTTCTATTGTCTCCAGGTCTCTTCCATGTAAACACATTTCTTTCATAATTCTTTAAGTGTTAGCGATTAGAAAAATATACTCTGTGCAAAATCCTACCAGGGAGCTTTCTATTTCATTTCTTTATCCGAGCCCATATTCACCTACTGTTTCTGCTCTTTGCTTTCCTAGCACAGAATTTCAGTACCCTATCACAGTTAATGTTTCGTTTTTGTCAACTATCTGAATAATTCCTTTAACTTATGCACTTTTTAATGTCTTCATCATCTGTAGAGCTACTCTTAGTAGCTTTTACTAATGTGGCGGGTGTTAGCTTCATGTCTTTCTTGGCCAGGATAATGAATTCACTATGCTGTTTGTAGTAGCTTATCCACATTCCTGTTTCCTCATTCATTATTAGACCTACTCCTGAACTACCCCTATTTGATTTTGTATTTAGAGCCCTGTACTCAACTGACCAGAACTTCTGTTCATCCTGCCACCAAACGTCACCAACCCCCACTATAACTAACTTCAAGCTACCCACTTGCCATTTTCAGATTCTCTAACGAATTTATGCAATTACGGAAGCTAACATTCTACAGTTATGATTTGTACAAAGCCAGTTTTGTTTTTCCGGATGACGACGTCCTTCGGGGTAGTGCCTGCCTGAAATACAAATGAAGAAATACTTTACATCTGAAGTATTTTACCCAAGACGACGCCATCATCATTTAACCATACAGTAGAACTCTGTGCTCTTGGGAAGAAGAATAGCTATAGTTTATCTCATTTTCATTAATTCACAGCCCTGTTGGTTGATGTCGCAGGGCCAGATCCGTCAATCATCCAGACCGCCGCCCCTGCCACTAATGAAAAACTGCTGTACCTTTTCAGGATCCACACGTTTTTCTCGTCTCTTAATTGGTATCCTACAGAACTCATCTACAATGTGACTGTCTGTATTGTTGAGGCACTCAAGCCACCCCACCATGGCAAACTCCATGATTAATGGGGAATAAATTTACATTTTGTACACTTACTGACCGAAAGATACATACCTTTGAAGTGCTGCAGCTCCACTAGTACCTACACTTTACTGATAGAAATAAGTAGTCTTGAATGCTGATACAATCAGTTAAATCGCTGGTAACTAATAATGCTTAGAAGCGCCATGCCATCTTGATGTATTTTCCTCACTGCAGTCTTCCACACTAAGGTTATATGTCTACATATTTACAGAGTTTGGGAGGAGATGGGCAGAGAGGTGAGCCAGAGAGATGGAGAGAAGGAAAAGGAGGTAATGGCTTAATAGAAGATAGGAATAAATATGTATATGCAGACACAATTATGTAGGCCGGCCGCTGTGACGGAGCGGTTCTAGGCGCTTCAGTCCGGAACCGGGCGACCGCTACGGTCGCAGATTCGAATCCAGCCTCGGGCATGGATGTATGTGATGTCCTTAGGTTAGTTAGGTTTAAGTAGTACTAAGTCTAGGGAACTGATGACCTCAGATGTTAAGTCCAATAGTGCTCAGAGCCATTTGAACAATTTTTTGATGTGCTGTGGGTTCTTTCGTGGTGCTGAGTGAGTTACATACAGTAAGAGTAATGTTCTTGATAAAAACAAACAGTCTTGTATGCTGATACGAACGGTTACGTCGCTGGTAACTAATAATGCTTAGATCATCATGCTTTGTCGATAGATTTTGCTCACTGGAGTCTTCTGTATTAAGGTTATAAGCCTGTAGATTCACGGAGCCTCGCGGCGAAGCTCTCAGTGCGCCTGCTTAGAAAGACATGCTGGTCAATCGGAGTTGCGGAGACAACGAGCGATGGAAGTACGAGCTCGCCATTGGTTCGCTGTCGCGAGGTTTAAACGTGTCATCTCTCCCGTAACTTTGTGTGGCTTGCTGTAAACAGGATACGGGCAACTAAGACGGCGTTGATAGCACGCAGTGCAATAATATGGAGTGGAATCAACTGTACAGTAAGGTGATATACCTCGAGGATTGTATGCCTACCGACTACAACCGATTCCCCCGAGACGTTGATATGCTTGCAGCACCATTGGATCCATTTTCAACATATTTTGAGGTGGTACGTTGAAATGAGCATGTGATTTACATACCTAACATGTGATGTTCATACCTACAACACGAGAGGAAAAAATTACCATATTAGGCGTTACTGAAGCTGTTAGTGACTCTTAAATGAGTTCAATATGCAGCAACAAACATTTTTTATCATTTAAAAAAATGATAAATCATTTCACCTGGACAACTTCTTCTATTCCACAGACGAAAAAAAAAATAAAGCTAGTTTTTAAATGTAGTTTGCATGAGGAGAACTAAGAAATAATGTGTTCGTTAATATTAACGCTAATCATGTATAAATATCCTGTGAACTGACTCGTTACACATCATTTCGATAAAAGAATGGATCAAATGATCTATATAACTTGTAACTAACTGAAGAACTATCTTTAAAGACACAGCACAGTATCGAAGTGTCATGAACCAGACCGGCTTGCAGATGATGGGTACGAAACTCCTCGAAACGTTGCGACAAGACGACGCCACCACTCGGCTGATAACCCGAGAAGAATTCATCAAGTACAAAATGTATATTAACAGTATTAAAAGTTGTACAAAACATAATAATAAATGTTATTTTTACAAAGTGCCTTGTGTTTTATTCTATCTCAGTTACTTCCTATGAGACTTAACAGTTCACCCATTAAAATATCGCAGATTGAGACGTAGTACTTCATACATATATCAGTTGTTGTTGGACTTAGCATTACTTTATCAGAGGGACAAAACGATGAATGAAAATAACACAGAGTAGCATTTTATATCTCAACACTAATCTTTGATACCAAATTTGTTACTACAAAAGTGCTCTCACTCAAGCTAAAATAAGAGTCTGTCAAACAGCACATTTAGCGCAAATACTACTGTGTCTGCCTGGAAACAGTAACAGTACCGTCTTTTCAAGGAAAAATTTTTACACATGTGAACGTTACCAATAGCCCTCTTAGTCACAGCGTTTGTTTGACCAGTGCAAACGTTATTTCCATTCTGCACAGGCTACCAGTATCGTACCAAAACACTTCGAGGTATACACTCCTGGAAATGGAAAAAAGAACACATTGACACCGGTGTGTCAGACCCACCATACTTGCTCCGGACACTGCGAGAGGGCTCTACAAGCAATGGCCACACGCACGGCACAGCGGACACACCAGAAACCGCGGTGTTGGCCGTCGAATGGCGCTAGCTGCGCAGCATTTGTGCACCGCCGCCGTCAGTGTCAGCCAGTTTGCCGTGGCATACGGAGCTCCATCGCAGTCTTTAACACTGGTAGCATGCAGCGACAGCGTGGACATGAACCTTATGTGCAGTTGACGGACTTTGAGCGAGGGCGTATAGTGGGCATGCGGGAGGCCGGGTGGACGTACCGCCGAATTGCTCAACACGTGGGGCGTGAGGTCTCCACAGTACATCGATGTTGTCGCCAGTGGTCGGCGGAAGGTGCACGTGCCCGTCGACCTGGGACCGGACCGCAGCGACGTACGGATGCACGCCAAGACCGTAGGATCCTACGCAGTGCCGTAGGGGACCGCACCGCCACTTCCCAGCAAATTAGGGACACTGTTGCTCCTAGGGTATCGGCGAGGACCATTCGCAACCGTCTCCATGAAGCTGGGCTACGGTCCCGCACACCGTTAGGCCGTCTTCCGCTCACGCCCCAACATCGTGCAGCCCGCCTCCAGTGGTGTCGCGACAGGCGTGAATGGAGGGACGAATGGAGACGTGTCGTCTTCAGCGATGAGAGTCGCTTCTGCCTTGGTGCCAATGATGGTCGTATGCGTGTTTGGCGCCGTGCAGGTGAGCACCACAATCAGGACTGCATACGACCGAGGCACACAGGGCCAACACCCGGCATCATGGTGTGGGGAGCGATCTCCTACACTGGCCGTACACCTCTGGTGATCGTCGAGGAGACACTGAATAGTGCACGGTACATCCAAACCGTCATCGAACCCATCGTTCTACCATTCCTAGACCGGCAAGGGAACTTGCTGTTCCAACAGGACAATGCACGTCCGCATGTATCCCGTGCCACCCAACGTGCTCTAGAAGGTGTAAGTCAACTACCCTGGCCAGCAAGATCTCTGGATCTGTCCCCCATTGAGCATGTTTGGGACTGGATGAAGCGTCGTCTCACGCGGTCTGCACGTCCAGCACGAACGCTGGTCCAACTACATCCAGCATCTCTTCGATCGTCTCCATGGGAGAATAGCAGCCTGCATTGCTGCGAAAGGTGGATATACACTGTACTAGTGCCGACATTGTGCATGCTCTGTTGTCTGTGTCTATGTGCTTGTGGTTCTGTCAGTGTGACCATGTGATGTATCTGACCCCAGGAATGTGTCAATAAAGTTTCCCCTTCCTGGGACAATGAATTCACGGTGTTCTTATTTCAATTTCCAGGAGTGTAGCATCTGACGCAGCATGGACAGTCAGTATTCAATAGTCTTCCCCCGACCTAATCTCGTAATTATTTTTTAAATGAAATTTCATCCACATATGACTTCTACAGCATTCAACCATAACAGGTGACATAATTATGCACAGGTCTTAAAACATCTACGGAAGCGGCCACGATCGAGGGTTACTTGTTTCCACGTACTAATACATGCGGCACAACAAGCAAAATCCCATGCAATTATTTTATAAACTGGCATTTTTTTTTCTACAAACTGCAGTTAAACGTCCTGTGGCAGATGTCTGATTCCTACATATAAGCACCTAACGTGTGACATTTAGCATGTGACAAGGCAAATCACAATCATGCATACTCGAAGTTACATTTTGACTTACTGAAACTGAAGTATGTACAGGTGAACTATACGTGCTGTCTATAGGAGGGAGGCTGTCCTCCTTCTGTCCTCCGTGAGTTTCATCCTTACACACTATACGGATGGTGGCCGATCGGTTCTAGGCGCTACGCCGGTACGGTCGCAGGTTCGAATCCTGCCTCAGGCATGGATGTGTGTGATGTCCTTAGGTTAGTTAGGTTTAAGTAGTTCTAAGCTCTAGGGGCTGGTGACATAAGAAGTTAAGTTCCATAGCGCTCAGAGCAATTTTTTTGAACTCTATACAGATGGTATAATACTACCTGATGATTCCCAGAAGGGTTGGTATGGTGAAGTTTCTGGCTGGGAAAATAACCAGACGTGATAGCATGGTGGACTGTATACTTACAGTATAGTATGGTACGTTTCATGGACGGAGTAGCTTCTATATGACAATCCTCGACCGCGTCAAACAGCAAAGGTGGACTAGCTCTTCGAACGATATGGTATCCGGTGAATGGACTGGCCTGACCATTCCACCAATTTAAATCTCGTTTAGGGTACTTTGGGGAAAGGTACTGCAGCACATTCAGTTGTACCAAGGATCCTCCAGCAGTTGTCAACCTGAAACTTCCCCTTTGCATGTAAAGAATGACAGTGCTGGAAAAACTCTTACTTTATTTGATTTTCAAACAGCTAAGCAAAACTGAACGTACTCAGACAATTATCTCTTTACTTATTCTGATCATCACTAAACTGACACACAACATTTTTAGCGCAACGCAGTCTGACTTTCAATAATCCCTACAAAAGAATGGCCCTGACTAACAATAACTTATACCTTCCATGAATCACTTACCTCACAAAAATCTTCGTGAGTCGAACTACTGCAATACAGCGAGCGCCAATACTGCCAGCTAAATGAAAGTTTCTAACTACTGATAGGCATACTTAGCAAATGATAGATTTTAATTGAGAACAAACAATGTATTTACCGTGTAAGAGGCCCATGATCAAAGAATTTGTTGCTAGCGCACTCGAGCTGATGTAATTTCGATGGATTGCTCACGTGCTGCCTGCGACATGTACGAGTATGCTATAAGAGAATCTGAGACCAAAGAGCAGTGTTGACTGCAGTAGGAACTGTGTGGCAGTAGCAATAAGTAGTTGCTAGCAGTCTGGTGTATCGTGTTGGCTGGGCCGGTCGTGTGCAGCAATGGCGGAGCCTGAGCGTTGTAGTATAAGGTAAAAGCAGCCTCGCGCATATGTAGTATTGTTATATCAAGTCCCATGTAAATGTTTTAAAAAAAATCGCTTGATAAGAATCTTTCTCATAAAAAGTAACTTTTGACAATCATTCATTTCAATTTAAAGAATTTACTAATTTCTCCGATCCTTGGTCATCCCGATTATTGAAAAGAAAAATCAGTTCTTTCCTTTTATATAAGACAAATCTATCGGCCAGCATTGCACTTAGCTGCGCCAGAAAAATTTATTATAGGAGCAGATATATACGCGTTATCCGGCGACCTAATTAAGGTAAGATTTTTCAGTTTATTCAGGATGATGTATCACGGCTATGACGCAGCACTGCTGACGTCCAAAATTTACCAGGTTAAATTGACAGTCAATTATTGTAAGGATATAAGTGAGTCACAATTTTATTGAGAGGTTAGTCGCATTGTATTATTGGTACGTTACGGAATTCATCTGTGGGATGTTACGCTGAATGCTATAAATAATTATATTTCTTACTGTTGGGAGATTACGGAAATTATTTTGTGGGGAGGTTACACTAAATGTGAATATTATTTTTCTGTTGGTAAGTTACAACCGTAATAGCGTTCAAAAGTCATTATATAATTTTGTTACATCCAATTAAACAAATTTCCTTTTTCTGACGGACACACGTCCAGATCTTCCGCTCATAGTAACCTCTCAAAACTCTGGCATCTCTCTCCCCACATCCACCACTTCTAGCGGCTCATCTCCAACTGCCCAACGCTATGCGCATTTCACATGCAACTGTCCAAAGCTACACTAGGAATATTCCAAGAATGAGTCCAACCAGCCAGAGTTAGCATACAGTACAGTCAGAGATTTTTATACATAGCACTATTTGCCGTTACCAACATAAAAACCTTAAACAGCCTACTTACATACCCCCATGCTCCGCCCAAAACATTTTACAAATTGTTTTGGGCAGTGGCCAACACTTATTTTCTAAAATTGTTTATACATTAACAACAACAAATATATCAAATGCACACACTCATTGATACAATGTTGGACAAAAGCAAAAATTGTTCTCACAATCCATAAAGACGGTTCTGATCATTCATCAGAGTAATAAAGATAGTTTTATGCACAAAGTCTGAGCAGTAAAAGAAAATGCACATGGAAGTAGTGGATTTCCACGCAGTCTTGAAGAAGTAGTGTTGTCCTTGCAACGGAAAGACAGTGCTGACTCTTGACATGAAGACAGTTAATGGGCCACAACAGAGCAAACCCACAGAAGAGTCAGTCGAAGTTTTGAAGAATATTGGTAGGTAGGTCATCACAGAGCAGACCCACAGTATTTCTTGTAGAGATAATGGTATTGGTGGGCCAGTAAAGGTGCAGACCCACTGTAATTCTTGCATGGATGGCCAGCAGCCATCTGTTGCAACTGTGTGGCTGCATAATCACCATCTAAGCGTCTTGTGAATAATATAGCAAGTCCATGAACCACCACTTGTGCACTCACAAACTTTTGGAATGTCCTTGGAACCAGCAATGCTTTAACCAGTCCCTTGCTGAATTATCAACACACATCCAAAGACTAAGGCAGTCATTTAGCATCTGAGATTTTACACGTACAGTATGACCAACAGAAATGTGTGCAGTTAAATGAATCACTACTATTCACTTAATTTGAAGAACTGGTGTCTATACAATTACAAATTTATGGCACAAGAATACAATTATAAAAGTACAGAAAACATCATTAAAGAACATAATAATACAGACAACATTAGTAGTAATACAGGCTTTACAAAAGAACAGAAATAAACATATTCATCAATGTTACAGGAATTATGACATAAGTAAATAAAAAAATGAGAATATCTTTCAAATCATTAACTTCACACATGAGCATTAAAAACAGAACAGAATAAACGATGTCTAAACATCTTTACAAAGTAAAGAACGTATTATTAATGCAAATTATATTTGAGGATAACAGTATTCCTCACCATAGTGAATGTATCTTAGTACTAGAAGAGAAAAAAATTCTACGAAAAAGCACATAGACACTGGAAGAACACAAATACACACAGGTACACAAACGCATATCGGAATAACACAAAAGGAAAGGACAGTTTTTTTTTCAGTTTAGCATTTGGTACTGCAGTATTTATCGTATTTGAGTTGCAAACACAACTTTCTTTACTTCTAGGAGCTCTCCCTTAGTTCTTCATTATTCCCAAAAGTCATATCTATGCATGCTTTCTGTACTCTATTTATATCCTCTTTCAAAATAATTACACTACTTTTTGGCCAAACTATTTCATATAACTTCTCAATGCAATGTTTCCCTATTCTTCATGCTTAGTTTCTTATATAGTATCCCCCCTCCCACCCCCCCACCCCCCCCGCTTAAACTAACTTCAATCTACTGAGCACAGATATATATACTAGAGAATGTGGCAATGCAGCAGCATGAACATTAACACAAACAAGAACGAGAAAAAATGCAAAGTGGCAAAGCAAGCAGCAATAAATATAAATAAGCAAAGCAAATGCTACATTACAACTAATATGAGCCAATGTGCAGCAACAAGGAAAATAAATCAATAGTAAAACTGGCTTAGCATAGTAATACAAACTGAAATTCAGTAGGACAAAGCCTGACAAACAGCAGTAGCAAATGCAATAACTTATACTTAAACATGACAAAGTTCAAGCAGGAAAAATGTTACAGTGAAGATAGCCATGTCTGATACCTATGTCACATCTTAACACTAGAGTGATGCATCACAATTACTTACTCTACCAAACAAGTTACCAAATCGTTAAAAAAATTATGTACATAATTCCTGTGAAGGGAAATGTCTATTTGTGCTCCCTTTTTTAAGAAAGTAGATCATAAAATTATTATTTAATGGATCTGCAGACAGAAAATATTTACATTAGTACATCAATAAATTTTATTTTAACCAGTGCTACAGCATGGCTAGAAACTAGATATCAGACAAAATGAGTAAATATATGCATAAAGCAAGGCATGAAACGTTATACACTAGCCATATGGCATTTCATAAGGCAGTAAAATAATCTCTCAACTAGAAAGACAGTAGTCATAATCAGGTGCATAGACATAAAATATTTCTGATCATTTCATTATCCATTTCAGTAAATATCAGAAAGTACGAGCTCGAAACTGTAATAATATGTTTTCAATTATGAGCGAGTCAATTTTGTGATGCTTTCTACAAAGAAATGTCAATAGGTTAATGGCCTCTTTTAACTACACCTGTTCCTCTGAAAAGCATACACTAATGTTTTTTTTTTTTTTTTTCAGGCGACTGCTGCGCAGCTTTGCACCCACAGCGCATTACAGCAAGGTCACTTACCTTCTTTACCGAAACATTTACAACAGCGGTTTCCGCTACAGTGACATTCTCATATAAAAAATTTCAAAGCTTGAAAATTTATGTTAGAAGTGTGTTGAAACAAAATATGTATAACAGTGTCCAAAATTTTCCACTGGCATTGTGATACCCACATTCAGACATTTCATAACTCTCAAAGTACGATTCTTGGCTACCAACACCCTTTTTCACAAACCTGAGTCCCTAGCCCCTACTCATTGTTCATGAACATACAAACATGTAATCACATTCCTCATAGAGCATCATCTTATTGATCATAAACATATCTCAACATCATAATACACGTCGTTGTCGTAATACAAAACACATCCATCACATCTCAAAATCGTTGCAACTCATTTCAATAATTTCGAAACCTAAAAAAAAAAAAAAATCTATGCTCGTTTCAGTAGTGTCGTCTACTTCAAACATACTTCAAGAATCATGATCCCATACCAAATATATCATTCAAAGCTCTCACAGTATCACAATGGTTCTGAAAAAATATGAACAGTTCACAAAGTACAGAAAAATTCAATTTCATATGTGTGAAATAATTTAACTGTGTAATTACGTAAATATATGCCATTGACGTAGAAAAAAAAAGTTTGTCTCTCTGTTAAATAATCACATAGCTGTGTAATTCCGTGTTAGAGAAGTGTGATATTGATGAGTAAAACTGAATAAACAAATAACATTTTAGCTAGGGCTCCTAGCGCTTGTCACACGTAGTACACGAAGTAGGCATGTACTCCATGAGGATTAATATAATTATACCCTCAGGTTTTACAGATAACAACAATAGAATGAAATGTGTCACCAAAAACCTTCTTTGTATCTTTGTAATTTAAGAATCTTTCAAGAAAAATGTTTTAAGTACAAAAATTAATCACTCAAATGTATGTCCTGAAATGCTAAGCTGTGCGTCTTGCTGTAAGATAATTTCTGTCATTAATTATCGGTAAAAATGTGTCACGTTTCGTAGTTTTCATCGTTCATAAGCAAAGTTCTGCGGAGGTCAATGTACTTACCTCGTCATGAACAAAAGTGAAATGCTATGCGTATAGATATCGTAGTTATTACCTTCATTGCCGTGATCAACAAAGTACTATACTATAATGTATTGTTGTGGTACAGAAGAGGCTGTCTCGTTGTAGCTATACCACAAAAGTTTCTACTAAAACATGTTTTACTTTTCATAAGAATATAGAAAAACTGTGCAGATATAAAACAGATAAAGCGCAAAAGCAATAATGAAAATTGTGTCACTCATTAATAGTGTCGTGATACAGTCGCTTCAGAGTCAAACAAACCAAATACTTAAGTCATCTGTAATCTCTCAGAAATTACTTTTAAAAGAATGTTGCATTAAAGTCTCTTTAGAAGTATATGTGCTAAGTATGTAAGCCTTTTGGTCGTTACGTAATCATACAACTAACAAGCAAGAATGTACACACAAAAACACTGTGTCATCTGTTCAGTATAACAATGCCATCGTAATTACTGTGTAAATAAGATTCCTAGGTTCTTGACTGGATAGTTAACTTCAAACATTGTTGCATGTTAACAGTTTGTAAGTGTGACAAAATGTACTAGTAATGTGAAGTAGAGATCTTACAGCAGTGACTAAGTCAGAAAGCAAATTATCTCTCAGTAAATAGTTTTAGATGTAAAATGTGGTGTAATCCTTCCCTTTTCAGAGTATGCAGAGTTTCAACTTGGACGCAATTATCATGCAGTATACATCGATAAAGAATACTGGAATTTTTCTCAAGCCCAGCCGACGCACATGGCTACCTGCGGTGCAAGTCGTTGTCTATTACATCTTTGTTGTCATGCGTCGTTACCGGTATTTGGAGATCTGACTTCTACAAATTCACCTTGTCAAGACGGCCCTGTCTTGTTTGAATCACGCCAATTTTGGTTAAATTCTGGTCTGTTGTTAAGATTATATTGTCTGTCATCATGTCGGTCATTTCTGTAATTTCTTTTTTGTCGGTCACGTGGTGGAGATGTTCTCCCTCAATCGTAATTGCAGGGTGGGCTGTTGCGTCTGAAGTTACTCTGTCTCCCTTGATAATAACAGGTATGGTTCCCATATAGTCTGTTTCTATGATTGTCCTGTCATAGACTTTACCATGGAGAGGTGATCTTTCCCTGTAATTATTATTACTCTGCCAATGGTTGTCATACGGTTGGTGTCTGTTTTGGTCACGATTTGCATTGTAAGAATAGCCTTGTCGTGTCCAGTTATTTCTGTCGTCACGGAATTGCGACGGATATGACCTGTAATTGCTGTTTTCCTGGTTGCATGTCACGCGATTGTAAGTGTCAATTTCCAATTCTTGTAAGAGTTCCTGAAAAGCTTCAATGTCATCTTTGCAACGTCCTGTCAAAATAATATGTCTCAAATGTTCAGGCTATTTAATTAAGCAAATGCGAATAAATTCTGAGGGGCTGTATGGATTTGTCAAATACTGATTTTTGTTCAACATGTCTTCAAAATATTTTACCGGACGGGAAAATTCAGAGTGTTCGAAATGTTTCAGCATTATGATGCTATGTTTTACTCGATCTTGAGTAGCTTGGGACTAGTATGCTGAGAGGAAGGCATGATAAAATTCTCCTTCACTGTTGACAATCGCGAATGATCGAACGCATTGTTACAGCAGGTTCATTTTCCAAATAGCCACACATAAATTCCAATCAGTGCTCTAATGATCATTTGTGAGGAAAATAATGAGAGAATTGATAAAGCCATGCCTGTGGTTGAGTGTCGTTGCCGGAATTCTTAAATGTTTTGAATTTACATGTTGTAATGAACAGCTTATAGCCAAAATCATCATGTTGGCGAGTCGCATATCGGTCATCGTTACGTCGCGTCGGCGGTTCCATCTCAAAATTCGATGCACCTTGCCAATTTCTTACGTAATTTCCAAAACGCCCTGTGTTATTATTTTGTGGCTTTTCCGTATTTGTAAGTCCTCTTCCCGTGTTGGAGCGCGAGTCTCCTCTGATATGTAATTCTTGTATTACCTGTGTCAACTGATCTTGTACCTTCCGCGTTTCTCTTTCGCACTGTGTATTAATTTGATTCTGATTTTGTTAAAATTTCTTAATTTGTTCATACTCTTCCGTGTCAGTGAAGGCTACCGGTCTTGTGTCATTCAGATCATCATCTACCTTTGTAGATAATTTAGTGAACTGATCCGAAAGTTCGGCTACTCTCTCCGATAATGAACTGATTTCCTCCGTGTCTTTTTCTGAACCAAGTTTTAGAGTATCTACTGTGTCCTTTAAGTTTTCCTGAGTTTTTGCAAGTTGCGTAACCGAATCGGTAGATGTAACTGAGTCAGTTTTAGCCAGGAAGGTGTCGTGATTTTCATGAACAGTAGTTTGCAGTTCTTTTGTAGCTGGTTCGTGATTCTGTAATGCATTTTCATGACGCAAAAGAGGTTCAAAATGCTCACAGATTTGTGTTTTTACGTCATTACAAACTTTTTGACATTTCGATTCGATTTTAAGTAACCCTGCAGTTAAATCTTCACGTGTTTGTTCAAGCGTAGTGTCTAACTTTTGAAGATTTTGTTACATTGTGTCTAACTTTAGAAAGCTTTGTCCCATTTGTTGCATTAATTGTAATAAGAGTGCACTGGTGTCTGAAACATGTTCCTCTGTGCTTTTCGGCAGTGCATTTTCACCGGCAACATTCGCATTTTGAAAAGCAGAAAATGTGTCTTGACTTGACTGAGAAAAGGGTAATGTTGGAGAACCTGAATCTACAGTATTTGCAAGAATGTGTCCTGTCATTTCGGAATCCTGAGGCGAGCTGTTGCCGACCGATTGATCGACAATACTCCCCTGTTCACTACTTGTTTCACTGTCTACACCATTATTTATTGACTGGTCCATTTCCCTATGCACAATTACCAAATTGCTATTCTGAATATTTGTTAATTCATTAATGGTGGCGCTAACATACTACTCTCGTCTTCACTGCCATTTCCCAATCTACTTTGCAGGCTAGTGTTACGTTTTTCACACACCATAATGTCAAAATATTTCACACGATAACACAGAAAAGCACAATTTGAAGAGAAAAATAAGAAAACACATTAACATAGCACTGAAGATAATATCCAATTATTTGGAAGCACGGCTGCGAAATACTTGGTGCAAATCTACATGTATGGCAAAACTGTTTTACCTTACAACAGTGATAAACTACAACTACAAAGGAGATTCTCTCTACAATTATGCACTAGCAATAATCAATAACTGCACTAATTACTCAGAAGACTCCAATGAGGTACCCTCGGCTAAGGGTCATCATGTGAAACTTCCTCTTTGTATGTAATGAATGATAGTGCTGGAAAAACTCTTACGTTATTTGATTTTCAAACAGCTGAGCAAAACTGAAAGTACCCAGACATTTCTCTCTTTACTTATTCTGCAGGTACGGATGAACTTTGGAGTTTGGTCCCTTTAATCTTTAAACCAACCAACCAACTTATTCTGATCATCATTAAACTGACACACAATATTTTTAGCGCAATGCAATCTGACTTTCAATTATCCCTACAAAAGAATGGCCCACACTAACAATAACCCATACCTTTCATGAATCACTTTCCTCACAAAAATGTTCGTGACTCGAACTACTACAGAACAGCGAGCGCCAGTACTGCCAGCTAAATGAAATTTTCTAGGTACTGATAGGCATAGTTAGCAAATGAAAGATTTTGGTAGAGAACAAACAATGTATTTACCTTAATAGCGTTCGAAAGTCATAATATACATATAATTTTGTGACATCCAATTAAACAAATTTCCTTTTTCTGACGGACACACGTCCAGATCGTACGCTCAAAGTAACCTCTCAAAACTCTGACATTTCTCTAACCACATCCACCACTGGTGGCGGCTCACCTCCAACTGCCCAATGTTACGCGCAATTCACATCCAACTGCCCAACACTATACAAGCGAATATTCCAACAATGAATCCAACCAGCCACAGCCTGCATGAAGTGCAGTCAGCGATTTTTATACAGAGCACTAAGTGGCGTTACCAACATCAAAACCTAAACAGCCTGCTTACAAACCGCTCTGATGAAGGAATGGATCGCCCTCCACTAGAAATCCGTACCAACCTTGTGGCCACCATGCGAACTCGTTGTGGAGCAGGTGTTGCCATCTGTGTTGGCAGGTGTTGCCTGTGAAGAACCAAGCCCGCCTTTTGTAGTCTTCAGGGAACCATCAAGGGGCTTCAGTGTTTGCTTTCGAATAAATGTGCCACTTCTGTCATTTCATTGCGTATTTCTTTCAGTTACATCTGTGCTATACTTCAGCAATTCTTTCTATTTTCCAAGTTAGAGTGAGCTACATTACTTGACATATCATGCCAAAGTTCTTTTCGTCCTTGAGTATCGCACACCAGTGTAGCTAAGCTTTACCAAGTAAACATTACAGAAAATGAATGCTTACTGTAACCGTCCATGGACAGAAACTCAAAGTTTGTCTATCTTTGAGTGTTGAGCTGAACTATTCTCTTCATCTAACCTAACTAGTAACTGAGCGCTTTAGCATAATAGGTATTAGCTGGGGCAAGTTAGTTTAAATGTATACTGCACTCTCGTCTCTGATTCGCTGTCGTTTTATACCTGTAGCTCCACAATGGTAGATTTCGGAGTTACTGTTAAATAGAAAATTTTAACCCACTGGACGTTTCCTACGCTGCTCTGACCTTATCATTCGTGTGTGTGTGTGTGTGTGTGTGAGAGAGAGAGTGTGTGTGTGTGTGTGTGTGTGTGTGTGTGTGTGTGCGTGCGTGCACGCAGGCATGGGCGCTCGCTTTCTTGCGTGAGTCAGCAGCCAGCCTGTTCACGTAATGGGGGTACAGGTGTGTGGCCGATACGGAAGGTGCGTGAAGGGTCGGATATAGGGGCGCCTGCGTTCATAACTGAGCGCTGTCATTAAGAGGTGTAGCCCTCGCGCTTGATATCGAGTAACATTATCAGTTGAAGCTTTTGATTAATGAGCTGTCAGTTGAAATGTAGCTGACCTGTCCAGCCGACGGCATGGCAGTATCTACTACGACTATTTCGGTACGTGAAGTAATATATATAAATCGAGAAATACTTGATGGTGTAAGCATCCTTGGCGCACTTTAGATATTATATAGTGCTGTTCTGAGCAACTGTAAATGGAAATATGCGTTATTTGTTTCAGCTAAGTAATTCTGTACAACAAATAGCGTCATACTTACACCTGTTGTAACACATGAACAAGAGTCAGTAAACAGAGTAACATGCTACAAATTTTGAAAACGTGAACTAGAAGAAGCTTATTTCTGACCTTCTGGAACAATTAAGTTCAGCTACTTTCGCTCTTCACGTAATTGCTAATCTCGGTAACAAACGGATCAACCTCCTGACATATTTTGCATATTTCCGCTCAATAATGCCTTTTGGAATGATTTGAGACAACTCACCACATATAAAGGAAGGACTGATTGCACGAAAGCGAGCAGTAAGAGTAATGCGTGATGTTTAGCCGCAGTAGTTGGGTAGGTATCTCTTCAAGAAATCAGGCTTTTAAATGCAACGTCGCAATGTATATGTTCGCTGATGAAATTCGTCATAAACAATCCATCACAATTTCAGAAGAACAGTGATATCCATACCTACAACACTTGATGAAAAATGATCTTTGTTGCCCTTTATTAAAGCTGTCAGTGGCTTGGAAAGTAGTTCAGTATACAGCAACAAAAACATTTGATTATTTAATTTTGCTAGCATAGCAAGTTTTAAATCCACACTAAAGTCATTTCTCCTAGACAAGTTATACTATTGTCTGGACGAATTTTATTTCAAAACTGAAAAAACGGCTTGTTTGTAAGTGTTGTTGCATGAGTTGGACTGAAAAAGTAATTAGTTCATTAATATTTACACTAACCATGTGTACGTAACCAGTAAACCGATTCGTTACATATCATTTCGTTAAAAGATGAAATGATCTGTGGAAAATATAACTTACTAACTAGCGTATGAGAAAATCTCTACTGTACCAAAAATAGCCCTGCGTTTCACAAACCAATGGACAGCGCAGTTGACGAATGTGAGCTCTATGTTTCTGTTTAGACGGCAAGTGAGACAGCGCTGTTCCAGGTGATGGAAGTGTGAACTCTGGTGAACTATTGTTATTAAAATAGTTTGAATTTTAATTGGACTGATAGATAACGCTGTCGGGACACTTTTTGTTAATAGATCAAAGCAGTGTTGAACGAGAGACTGATGCTGGGAAATATTTGGATTGTTTAATTCACTTTACTTTCTCGAGTCCGGGCGAGTTTTCAACCATAGTGTCTGAGTCTTGCTATCTCTTCTAAAATATTTCACTCGAATATTTTGCAATGTCAGTAATAGGCACTCCTGCTTCCCCTCATACCCACCCCCTCCCTCTTTCCTTCCATCTACAATGGGGACATAGACCTTTTCAAACGGTGGATGACGTCGGAAGTCCACTGAGGCTTTTTGCGGATGATGCTGTGGTGTATCGAGAGGTTGCAACAATGCAAAATTGTACTGAAATGCAGGAGGATCTGCAGCGAATTGACGCATGGTGCACGGAATGGCAATTGAATCTCAATGTAGACAAATGTAATGTGATGCGAATACATAGAAAGATAGGTCCCTTATCATTTAGCTACAAAATAGCAGGTCAGCAACTGGAAGCAGTTAATTCCATAAATTATCTGGGAGTACGCATTAGGAGTGATTTAAAATGGAATGATCATATAAAGTTGATCGTCGGTAAAGCAGATGCCAGACTGAGATTCATTGGAAGAATTCTAAGGAAATGCAATCCGACAACAAAGGAAGTAGGTTACAGTACGCTTGTTCGACCACTTCTTGAATACTGCTCAGTAATGTGGGATCCGCACCAGATAGGGTTGATAGAAGAGATAGAGAAGCAGCGCGCTTCGTTACAGGATCATTTAGTAATCGCGAAAGCGTTACGGAGATGATAGATAAACTCCAGTGGAAGACTCTGCAGGAGAGACGCTCAGTAGCTCGGTACGGGCTTTTGTTAAAGTTTCGAGAACATACCTTCACCGAAGAGTCAAGCAGTATATTGCTCCCTCCTACGTATATCTTGCGAAGAGACCATGAGGATAAATTCAGAGAGATTAGAGCCCACACAGAAGCATACCGACAATCCTTCTTTCCACGTACAATACGAGACTGGAATAGAAGGGAGAACCGATAGAGGTACTCAGGGTACCCTCCGCCACACACCGTCAGGTGGCTTGCGGAGTATGGATGTAGATGTAGATGTACTGAGGGATCACAGCTTTTCTGCAGCCTATCACCCTTCCACTGGTGGACGAGTGGCACTCAGCCCACTTTAAGAATACAGTCTGAGCATTGGCCTTTCACCAACACAAAAGGATTTTAAGCCAGTTAAACAATACGAGATAAATGGGGGCCACCACAAGTTCACCACGTTTGTTCGTCTTTTATATAGTGGCACCATCCTGCCCCACACGCCAGCCCCTGGTCGGGGCATAGCTATCTAGGGTGACCACTCACACACACACACACACACACTGGACCATCCCCACATGGACACAGCAAGTACCCACCATTCTGAGTGTGAAAACACTGCTTTGTAACAACTGTATTTAACATCAATACATCTCTTATAATCGAGCATCTATTAAAAAGGAAAACACACCGTGACAATAATAAGTGTCCTCTTCCCACGAAAATTACTGGAGAATGTAGACAATATTGTTAAGAAGTATTGGTAATATAACTTGCATTGAAGATGGGGTTAGCAGCATGAATTTATATGTGCTTACTTCGACACAGAATTGTTTTGCAAAGAGTTTTTCACTATTTGCAGGTGTGTAGCACTGTCGAAAATAACATACATATGGTTCAAATGGATTGATAATATGCATGCATAGTCTCTCTATATACGTGTGCAGACCTGTCAGTGGCAGATGGTTGCAGTTTTTATGCATAACTTGCTAACTGTTCTTCTATAAATTACATTGCCTAGGGTGCACACTATGTAGGCACGGGCAAGAGAAACTCTCACATTCCAGGATGCTACACGCAGTCGGCACAATCTCATCTAATTAATAACTTATTACTAGAATTAAAAAAGCTGCACCAAAACTACAGTTTGTAGATGTCCTGACATGGTTGTGGGGATGTATCAGAATTGGGCAGCGTAAAGAAAAGTAGCTAAGCTCATCTGGTAAGCAGTAACACCATATACTTATGGCAAAAAAGTATCAGAGCAGCAGGAGAAATCAACTCTGTATACATGTCAGCTCCCTGTTGCCGATCCCTTCATAGCAGAGTGGAAGTCAGATGAACGTGTAGAACTGTGTCCAACATTGAGTGTCCATCAAATGCATCACTACATGAATCTGCAGACAACCTCTATGATGTGTCATAGCAGTATATGGTTTTGTTTTCAGACTACGAATTTCCAATCTGCAGCACTCGTTGAGTCTCATCTAGGTACAAGGCGAGTATCACTATACGTTTCACGATCTTCCTGTCCAAAATTCATGTTTGTAGGTCATGATTTTTAGTAGGACAAGCAAATATCTTCGTATACAATCAAAAAGTCCCCGTGTATGCCAGAAATGTGACCATATAAAAACAGAAAAATATCAAAAAATATAAAAAATTACATAAAATCGATAAAAATCGAGGAAAACCTGGTACAATTACGACAAATTGATGGGAAATACATAAAATTGAGGGAAATACAATGAAATATGTAAAATCACGAAGAAAACTTGCAAAGCTATGTAAACTAAATGAAAATACATAAAATCAGAGAAAAAGTACCATGAAATGCAGGGGATTGAGGTGGGTTGGGGCCACCCAGACACTCAAGCCTGAGAAAAGCTCAAAAATTATGCTCTGGCTGCATTCAGCTTGAATCCCACCCCCGAACCTACTGTAAATTACGTGGGTTTTTGTAGCAAATACTTCAACAAAGGCGACGTGAGTGTTAGACAGAGGCGCTATGTTAATGCAGGCAAGCATATGAATCCCAGTCTGTAGCTGTGTTCTCACACAAACAGTCGAGTATAAATATTACCGAATTACGGCTGATTCTCACGAGCAGTGTTATTCCTTAAGTATTAAGGAGAAGAATGAATGTGTTCATAAGACTTACGCCATTATCTAGACGGTTCCGTAGGAGAGTGGACCGATTCTACTCAAGAGACATGGTGCTAAGACAAAATTGCTATATTATTCTACACATGAGCAAAGCTACCAGGACTTCTTTGTGCAAGACGAATGCTACCAGAGCTGTGGTGATGCTAGCAAACAGCAATAAGACTGTTACACCTCCTTTGCCTGCTGATCATGGTGCTTACTCCCATGTAAGAAGTTGCTGCTTCTTCATGTACATTTTCGCACAGCAGGGTGTGAGTGGTACCTCAATGTACCAGCTATCGAGAATATTCATGTCGGTTCTTCCTCGCTAGTGAGACAGAGCCGCATCTATGAAAATTGGTACTACTATTAATGATAAGCGTGACTGATGCAGAAAGTACATATGTTGCCAACTTAAAAAGACATTTAAAATCCATTAATTTCCTAATAGACTAAACAGCAGTCTCATGACTTTATTCTAGTTGGTTGCACCTCGAGCAGCGGATATACAGTGACAGTGCCTTCCTAGTTCGCAGTATGTCGTGCGGGAAAAGGGTGAGCTGTGTTTCGCACGAGCGATGCTGTCTAAAACCGAGCTGATTCGTAGAAATGTGCTTCTCAGTCTCAAGAAAGTTTATTATATCCGGACTAAGAATATGTTTAAGGATAGCAAACATAAGCCAAGGCTGCTGGTCTGTAATTTTGCGGGTTCGTTCTTTTACCCTTCTTCTATACTGGAGTCACTTGCGCTTTTTTTGCAGTCGCTTGGGACTTTGTGTTGGGTACGAGAATCACGATAAATGCAAGCTAGGTAAGGGGCTAATACCGTAAAGTACTTTGTAAAAACGAATTGCGATTCCATCCGGACCTGGTCATTCGTTTATTTCCAAATCTTTCAGTTGTTTCTCTACACCAGGGATGCTTATTACTATGTCGTCCATAAGGGAGTCTGTCTGATGGTCAAACGACGGTATGTTTGGATTCTCCTATGTGAACGAATACTTGAACGTGATATTTAAAACATCGGCTTTCGTTTTGCTATCGTTAACTGCCACGCTACAACGATTAACAAGGGACTGTATGGGAGCCTTAGACCAAGTCAGTGATTTTACATAGGAAGAGAATTTCGACTTCTCTGGAAGTTTTTTTGCTAAGGTGTGACGGTGGAAGTTGTATGCCTCATGCGTAGATCTTTTCAAAGACGCACGAATCTATTCTGACCTTTGCTTGTCATCATTTATGAGTACTCTCTTGAATCGAGAGTGCGGGACAGCCTCTCCTTCCCCCGCATCTTCCAGATTTCATTATTAAATCATGGTGGGTCTTTTCAATCCTTTATCCACTTACCAGGCACACAACTGTTCAAACCTCGATTTGCAATCTCATCAGACTTTGCCCATAACTCCTCTACATCTATCTTACTGGAAATGTGATGTCAGTTCACAGTCTAAGTGTGATGCTATCAACTGCTCTATCTAGCAGAAACACTCTCCTAGTTTCTTGACTGATTTATTAGACTTTCGTAACCATAGCCGCTATAATGAAATCTTGATAGCTAATCCCTTTTTCTGTACTGACGTTGTCGATAACTTTGGCCAGTTTATATCTACAAGATACAAGATATTTCCATTGCGTAAGGGTTGCCGAGCTAGCTGCTCGAGATGGTTTTCAGAAGACGTGTTCAAAAGTATTTCGCATGAGTGTCTGCCAGTACCGCGCGCAATGAATCCATAGACATCTCAGACTATACTCGGTAGGTTAAAGCCACCTCCAACTAGTATTGCCTGATCTGGGTATTTCCGAGTTACTGATGATAGAATGGCACTAGAACTGTCACAGCGGAATCGGATGGCCGGTAAAAACATCTAACAATTAACTTTGTTTCACCTATACCGTTATAAGCGATCAGATAACTTCACTGTCACTCTCAACTTCGACCTCAATAGAGACAATATTTTTGTCAACTGTATTGAACACTGCTCCCCCCTCGCCCCCTATCGCCCCTGTCTTTGCCATACATTCCACGACACGCTAACTATCTCAGAGCTTCCTACTTCGGATTTCAGCCAGCTCTCGGACTCAGGACTAATCTGAGTGCGAGAACTTCCCTGGAGAGCAGTGATTTGGGAACTTTATTACAAGTACTTCGACAGTTTACTGATAAAATTTTTACAGTAAAAGATCCTTTACTCTGAACACCGTCTGACTTCCCTTGCTGTGTATTAACTGGCGAGTGTTCATCGCAGCACGTCAAACAGCTGTCTAACCTAAAAAAATCCCTGACGTATACTCCACAAGGAGGCTGCTACCTGAGTAGCTGCTTCCTTTCCGTCGTGCACCCTTGACCTTTCAAGGGGATTTCTGCGTGCCTCTACATGATAACGCATTTCAGCTGATCAGGCATATAATGTGAACATACTTGCAACAAATGTCAGTCACTACACATACGGCAAACATACAGGAACTTTAAAACAAGGTATTCAGAACACCTCAGATTTCTAAAAAGTAAAAGCTCACTTACCGCAAATGCTGACCATCTAACAGCCCACAAGCATCGCCCAGCTAAAACAGAAACAGGCATAGCAAATGTAGTCGCGAAATATCTTTGGACAACAAAGTTACGTTTAGACCTTAAGTGATGTGTTAATCCGCCAACCAGATTCACATCGTTTAGTGACAGATGATAAGCTACCAACATCCGATAATCTACACAGAGTAGTACACAACCCTACCTTGCAAAATTAAGGTAGTGAGAGCAACAAACAAAAACTATTTTATGCCTCATTTTCGTAAGTTAATTATCACTCAAAACATGTTCACTTTTTACAGATTTGAATAAAGAAAACCCAATGACGATTGCACAAATGCGCTAAAACATTTTTGGTTCAATGTGAAAAACAGTATTTTCCGTAACAGGTGGACAGTAAAACTGTGCAATGGTCTGATTTGATCCATTATAAATGGTTTTTGAAAACCTAGACTGTGAAAACAATAGGTTTGTTTATAAATAAATCTTCTGCTACCAGTCACGACTTTTCTTTATTTTACTTTACGCACGACGCATTTCAGGAAATGATTCCCATTTTCAAGTGCATTTTTTTGGTGTGTTAAGCCATTTCTATTGATGTTGTCAGTGTGTGACAGTCTGCTTCATTTCGTTGACTTTTACTGCAACATATAAGAAACACGGCATTTTTTAGTTGGGTATCGATTCTTTTGGTGAAGTTTTTTTCTTTTGGTGAAGTTTTTGGCGAAATTTAGAAGAATTTGTATTTACAGTTTTCTGATGATTCATTTATGCAGCCTCACACACACTAAATCTCACACGCAACTTGTTGTACACTTTCACATCGAAAACATCTTATATAAACAAAACAGTTACAAAGATCTTCTTACAGGTAGTTCACAGAGATGACATTGTAAGTCTCCCACAGATTATGATCTGCTTTTGTATAGAGGTTATTTGTCTTAACAATTTGGTTCATAAATTACTGATATCGATTTTACAATTGTGCTTATTTCTGTGTTTTACTCTTTTTATTTAAGTATACTATCGAAACATCTGAAGAAATTCACTGATTCACCTTCATGTTTTTGTTTAATATTTTATTTTCATATTTTCTATGATGTGAATATATCTCCAGTTCATCTAGCAAATCCATTTTATGTCCTTTATTTAGTCGGTGGAGTACTCTGACATTTTGCTCTATTTTTCCAAGTGAGTGTCCTGTATTAGGTATGTGTGTTGCTATTGCTGACGTAGTGTGTTTTTTGTGTGTGTAGTCTTTAATGTGCTCTGCGTAACTGGTGTTGAAACTTCGGCCTGTTTGTACTAGGTAGGACATGGAGCGTTTCTGACATTTTACCTTGTATGTTCCAGAGTCTGAATATGGATCATGATTACACTTTATGTTATGTATAAGTTTTTGTTGTACTTTATTAGATGTAGAAAACCCAACTTTTACGTTGTGACTATTGAAAATATTTTCAATCTTCTGTGATACATTGCCTATGTATGAAATAATAGATATACATTTGTTTTTCTCTTCTTCTTCTGTGGTGCAGTTTGCACCAGGGACTTTCTTCACTTTGTCTAGGATTGTGTCAACCATGGAAACATTTTAACCATTAGAAATTGCAGCCTTTATCACTATGTTTGTTTCTTGTTTCGTATTTTCTTGTTTCAATGGTATTTTTGTATCCCTTTGCAGCATTGACCTGTATGCTGCCTGTTTATGGATATATGAGTGACATGAGGTTGCAGGGATTGTGGTGTCAGTTATTGTGTTTTTCCTATAAATTTTGAATGTGCATGTGTTGTTATGCTGTAATATTTAGGTCAAGAAAGTTGATGATTTTATTTTGCTCATGTTCCACTGTGTCGAATTTATGGAACTCCTTCAGCTAACCCTAAGTTACAACTACTTTACCTTTAATGAAAACATTTATAAACAACTAGATGGACTAGCAATGGGATCATGTATATCTGGTACCACAGCTGCCATAAACATAAATCATTTAGAACAAAAATTATTTGACAGCCAAGAACCTTGCCTAAAAAATAGAATTTTATAGATATATGTAGGTGACACACTGCTGTTAGTGAACGGGGATACCAATGGCATCACAGATATTCTAAATTATTTCAGTAACCTACATGAGAAAATCAAATTTACAGTGGAACATGAGCAAATTAAAAGCATCAATTTTCTGGACCTAAATATTACAAGACAATTATATTGGGAATATAATTTTACAAAATTATACAAGTCGAAAAATAACTTACTGTTTCCAGCAATGGAAACATAGTTTTGAAGCACTGTGTGAATAAACACGATAATGTGCATTAATACACTTATATATATATATATATATATATATATATATATATATATATATATATATGGATGTAAACTTGTTTACTCATACTGTGCTTCTAAACCACGTACCCACTACTAGGAACAGTAAGTTAGCTTTCGATTTGTCTTAGTTTTGTAAACTTATACTCACAGTCTGCTCTTTGTAATATACCATTGCAATCTTACCAGGGCTAGAAATAACCTAAATCGGAGAAAAAACTGATGTAGACTATTGAAGCACCTGAAAATGATTCCAAGCGCTCGAACTTCATCTTACATTGAAATAAAATTACGATTGTGACGGAAGGCGGTTCTTTGTTCTACAAAAGAACTACTTAATTGTGCCTTTGAAAATTTCTTATTACATGTTATTCTTTTTTAAGAGAAGCTTTTCCTGCTTGATTTTATAGATCAAATTCTGTTTATATGAAAGCTTCCCAAAATAAAATCATGCACATAAAATTAATTAATAAATAAGTGTTTTTCCAGAATATAATTAAAAACATGAGCCTTTTTAAGGTCCTTTTTAACAAATCGGACTCCCCCCCTCCCCTTTTGACAAAATCCTGGCTACATCCTTGTTGGTTGGCGTAATATATTACAATGTTTGCGACGGTGACTGTTTCATAATACAAATGATAGCATAAATACTTTTTATTTTGAGAATTACAGAGATATTTCTGTGATAAATAATATTCATAACCTTAATCTCATGCACTTACTATTTTAAGAGTACTGAATTGAAAGTCGTAAAGAAGAGCGAATTTTTGAACTCCGTCACTTTCTTTAAGATCTCGTTATTCCACTTACGGCAATGGATGAATATTTCCATTTCTTCCAAGATGTCCATTCTCTAGCTCTTTTCCAAAGTATGTAGTACTTCGAGGTCTTTGTCTATTGCAACACTGTGTCCTGGTTTCATTTATATGTTTTGTTATAGCTGACTTATTAGCTTTATCCAGTCTGAAACAGTCAATCTGTTCTTTAAAATGTGTTTTAAAGTTTGTTCTAGTTTGGCCAATGTTGTATTTGTTGCGATGGTTGCATGTAATTTTGTAAGTTCCTGGTTTGCTCAGTTTCTCTGTAGGTTGTGTGATATGACAGGCCAGTTTCTTTCTTAAGTTGTTGTTGGTGGAAAAGTGACATGATATCTGTGTTTTTAAAACAGCTTGGCTATTTTGTCTGAGATGACTTCTAAAACTCCTAAATATGGTATCTTTGTATACTTAGGTTTTTGTTTGCTGTGGGGGGAGCAATGACAGCAATTTTTCTTCTTCTTTTTGCTTTTCCTTTTACTTATGCGTTGTGAAAATGCCTTTATTTCATGTTCATGATAGCCAATGCTAAGTGCATTGTATTTTGTAATGTTTATTTCTACCTCATAGTCAGCATCATTAAGTGAGAATTTCTGTGCTCTGTTTAAGAAGGATCTGAATGCAGCTTGTTTATGTGAGTTTGGTTGTGCGGAAGATTTGGTAATGACAGTAACCTTGTTTGTTGGCTCTTCTTGTACGTTGATGTTCTGGGTCTAGTTTGTGTCAGCGTAAGTCATGTCTAAAAATTAATTTTGTTATCCTTCTTGCCCCCCCATGAACCATGGACCTTGCCGTTGGTGGAGGAGGCTTGCGTGAATCAGCGATACAGATGGCCGTACCGTAGGTGCAACCACAACGGAGGGGTATCTGTTGAGAGGCCAGACAAACATGTGGTTCCTGAAGAGGGGCAGCAGCCTTTTCAGTAGTTGCAGGGGCAACAGTCTGGATGATTGACTGATCTGACCGAGCAACATTAACCAAAACAGCCTTGCTGTGCTGGTACTGCGAACGGCTGAAAGCAAGGGGAAACTATAGCCGTAATTTATCCCGAGGACATGCAGCTTTACTGTATGATTAAATGATGATGACGTCCTCTTGGGTAAAATATTCCGGAGGTAAAATAGTCCCCCATTCGGATCTCCGAGCGGGGACTACTCAGGAGGACGTCGTTATCAGGAGAAAGAAAACTGGCATTCTACGGATCGGACCGTGGAATGTCAGATCCCTTAATCGGGCAGGTAGGTTAGAAAATTTAAAAAGGGAAATGGATAGGTTAAAGTTAGATATAGTGGGAATTAGTGAAGTTCGGTGGCAGGAGGAACAAGACTTTTGGTCAGGTGAATATAGGGTTAGAAATACAAAATCAAATAGGGGTAATGCAGGAGTAGGTTTAATAATGAATAGGAAAATAGGAATACGGGTAAGCTAGTACAAACAGCATAGTGAACGCATTATTGTGGCCAAGATAGACACAAAACCCATGCCTACTACAGTAGTACAAGTTTATATGCCAACTAGCTCTGCAGATGATGAAGAAATTGATGAAATGTATGATGAGATAAAAGAAATTATTGAGGTAGTGAAGGGAGACGAAAATTTAATAGTCATGGGTGACTGGAATTCGTCAGTAGGACAAGGGAGAGAAGGAAACAGAGTAGGTGATTATGGATTGGGGCTAAGAAATGAAAGAGGAAGCCGTCTGGTAGAATTTTGCACAGAGCGTAACTTAATCATAGCTAACACTTGGTTCAAGAATCATAAAAGAAGGTTGTTTACATGGAAGAATACTGGAGATACTAAAAGGTATCAGATAGATTATATAATGGTAAGACAGAGATTTAGGAATCAGGTTTTAACTTGTAGGACATTTCCAGGGGCAGATGTGGACTCTGACCACAATCTATTGGTTATGACCTGTAGGTTAAAACTGAAGAAACTGCAAAAAGGTGGGAATTTAAGGACATGGGATCTGGATAAGCTGAAAGAACCAGAGGTTGTACAGAGTTTCAAGGAGAGCATAAGGGAACAATTGGCAGCAATGGGGGAAAGAAACAGAGTTGAAGAAGAATGGGTAGCTCTGAGGGATGAAGTAGTGAAGGCAGCAGAGGATAAAGTAGGTAAAAAGACGAGGGTTGCTAGAAATCCTTGGGTAACAGAAGAAATATTGGATTTAATTGATGAAAGGAGAAAATATAAAAATGCAGTAAATGAAGCAGGCAAAAAGGAATACAAACGTCTCAAAAATGAGATCAACAGGAAGTGCAAAATGGCTAAACAGGGATGGCTAGAGGACAAATGTAAGGATGTAGAAGCTTATCTCACTAGGAGTAAGATAGATACTGCCTACAGGAAAATTAAAGAGACCTTTGGAGAGAAGAGAACCACGTGTATGAATATCAAGAGCTCCGATGGCAACCCAGTTCTAAGCAAATAAGGGAAGGCAGAAAGGTGGAAGGAGTATATAGAAGGTTTGTACAAGGGCGAAGTACTTGAGGACGATATTATGGAAATGGAAGAGGATGTAGATGAAGACGAAATGGGAGATACGATACTGCGTGAAGAGTTTGACAGAGCACTGAAAGACCTGAGTCGAAACAAGGCCCCCGGAGTAGACAACATTCCATTAGAACTACTGACGGCCTTGGGAGAGCCAGTCATGACAAAACTCTACCAGCTGGTGAGCAAGATGTATGAGACAGGTGAAATACCCTCAGACTTCAAGAAGAATATAATAATTCCAATCCCAAAGAAAGCAGGTACTGACAGATGTGAAAATTACCGAACTATCAGTTTAATAAGTCACAGCTGCAAAATACTAACGCGAATTCTTTACAGACGAATGGAAAAACTGGTAGATGCGGACCTCGGGGAGGATCAGTTTGGATTCCGTAGGAATTTTGGAACACGTGAGGCAATACTGACCTTACGACTTATCTTAGAAGAAAGATTAAGAAAAGGCAAACCTACGTTTCTAGCATTTGTAGACTTAGAGAAAGCTTTTGACAATGTTGACTGGAATACTCTCTTTCAAATTCTGAAGGTGGCAGGGGTAAAATACAGGGAGCGAAAGGCTATTTACAATTTGAACAGAAACCACATGGCAGTCATAAGAGTCGAGGGGCATGAAAGGGAAGCAGTGGTTGGGAAAGGAGTGAGACAGGGTTGTAGCCTCTCTCCGATGTTATTCAATTTGTATATTGAGCAAGCAGTAAAGGAAACAAAAGAAAAATTTGGAGTAGGTATTAAAATTCATGGAGAGGAAATAAAAACTTTGAGGTTCGCCGATGACATTGTAATTCTGTCAGAGACGGCAAAGGACTTGGAAGAGCAGTTGAACGGAATGGACAGTGTCTTGAAAAGAGGATATAAGATGAACATCAACAAAAGCAAAACGAGGATAATGGAATGTAGTCAAATTAAATCGGGTTATGCTGAGGGAATTAGATTAGGAAATGAGACTCTTAAAGTAGTAAAGAAGTTTTGCTATTTAGGAAGTAAAATAACTGATGATGGTCGAAGTAGAGAGGACATAAAATGTAGACTGGCAATGGCAAGGAAAGCGTTTCTGAAGAAGAGAAATTTGTTAACATCGAATATAGATTTATGTATCAGGAAGTCGTTTCTGAAAGTATTTGTTTGGAGTGTAGCCATGTATGGAAGTGAAACATGGACGATAACTAGTTTGGACAAGAAGAGAATAGGAGCTTTCGAAATGTGGTGCTACAGAAGAATGCTGAAGATTAGATGGGTAGATCACGTAACTAATGAGGAGGTATTGCATAGGATTGGGGAGAAGAGAAGTTTGTGGCACAACTTGACTAGAAGAAGGGATCGGTTGGTAGGACATGTTTTAAGGCATCAAGGGATCACAAATTTAGCATTGGAGGGCAGTGTGGAGGGTAAAAATCGTAGAGGGAGACCAAGAGATGAATACACTAAGCAGATTCAGAAGGATGTAGGTTGCAGTAGGTACTGGGAGATGAAACAGCTTGCACAGGATAGAGTAGCATGGAGAGCTGCATCAAACCAGTCTCAGGACTGAAGACAACAACAACAACATCCTTCTTGTGTTCTGTGCTGAAATTTACTTTACTGTGTAGTTACTGTTTAACTGAGTTTCATTTCTTCATTAGTGGCATTATATACAGTGTACGCGTGATCTAAATATCTGTAATAGTGCATAATTTTCTGGCTGATTATGTCCTTCTTGTTCAGTCGTTTATTTTCAAGGTGATTAATGAAATAGTCAAATCGAAACTAGCCTCGTTTTGACCGCCATCTTGTTTAATGCACTGGTGATTTGTTTCGTGTACTGTGCTTTGAAGACACACTTGTAAAGTTTATGGACAGTGGTGAAGAAGTCCAAGAGAGCCATAAGAATAGCGATACCTCGGCACACCAGAAGAAAAGTGTCATACCACAAGAACAAAGTGGTAACAGTTTTTTGAAAATTTTCTTGTGAAGACCAATGTACAAAATGACATCACCTCTTACAAGATCATACTTCTATCTCTCCACAGAATGATCACAGCAGTCATGCAAAGAAACTTTAACATCTGTATATGAAAAATGTTTTTGTTATGACAATGTAGCCTGATGATGAGGTAACACCTTCAAACATATGCAAATGAATAATCAGTTGTCCACAAATATTTTGACTGGTATCGGTATATGACAACCTTTTTATACATCTGAAAACGTCTTTGTAAGTGTTTATTGACGAAAGTTACTGTCGATGTATATTGAGCACAGAAAACTGTGTGTGATTAACATGTGTGAGAGTCTGCACACATGGACGATAAGAAAACTGCAAGTACAAGCTATTTCAAATTTCGCCACCAACAACTACCTATAAAAGTAGATAACCAACTAAAATTGCACGCTTTTAATATACATGTTGTATCAAAAAGACTCATACGACTTGGCACATCTATATTTCTGAAACTACTAAACATATACAACGAATTTTGTTTTTTGGTGAACGGGAAACTCAAGAAGTTTTTTTGATACCTTTTCATAGGTGATCAATATGCCCCTTCGAGACGCACGACATTCAGACTATTCCCACACCGCAGCGAGCATGTCTTGAGTTACATCTTCTGTTATGTGATGTCTCAGTTCATTCATTGTTGTTGGTAACGGAGGCACATATACAGAATATTTTATAAACCCCCACATACAGTCACATACAGTCAGGTCCGATGACCTTGGAGACCTGTAATGTCAGTCTGAATCATTTGGTCCAGTGCGACCGATTCTTTGTTCAGTAATCCTTCGATTTAAAAATTCCTGCATTACTGTGGCGGCGCCCCGTCCTCTTGGTAAATGAAGTCGTTCGAATCATTCTCCAACTGTGGGAAAAGAATGTACTCAAGCATATGGAGATATATGCCTGCTGTTACAATATTCTAGGCAAAGAAAAATGGGCCATACACCACCACATTAAATTTTGGAGAGTCCCTCTCATGTTGTACAACACCATGTGGTTGTTCCGCACCGCATATTCTCACATTATGACGTTTACCTTTCCATTGCGATGGAATGTTACCTCGTCACTAACCAATACGCGTGGAAGAAAACCGACATTCTCCATATTGCCAAGAATGAAATTACAGACCTCCACACGTTGTTGTTTGTCAGCTTGGCGAAGAGCTTACTTTTCCTGAATTTTGTATGTTTACATGTGTAAAGGTCGACGCAATGCAACGCAGACGGACATTGGGGGCATGTTGAGCTGTCGAGCAGCACGGCGAACGGCTTTCTGCGGACTCCTTGTGAAACTATGGTGGATGCGTTCGACATCTGTATTATACACTCGGGGACGGTTCGGCGATTTGTCTTTACACAAATAACCTGTTTCTCGGAATTGTTCATGCCATCGCCTAATGCTCTGTGCTGTAGGAGTATGCACACCATACGTAGTTCGAAAGTCACGCTGAACAGTTATTACTGACCAGCACTGTGCGAAACGTAGAACACAAAACGCTTTCTATGGTACCTACATCATTTTTACTAGTACTGAACTGGGAGCACACTGTTGCTATAAAGCGGGAACCATGTAAAACTCGGGAGTTTGCTCTGTCCAACAGAACGTTGTTCACGCACATATCTCAGACAACATAATAGATTTTTTTAAAAAATCGGATGATTCTTTTTGTTACACTCTGTATATTGCAGTAAAGTCAAGAAAATAAAGCAGGACCTTACACATCAATAACATTTCGTAAATATGGCACAGTACACAGTGCAAACGCACTTGAAAATAGATATCTTTTCCCAAAACGTGTCGTGTAAAATATGAATAAAATAAAATCGTGATTGGAAGCAGCAACGTTATTTATAAATAAGTTCTATGTTAATGTAGTATAAGACAGTCTTTCTGAAACAATTTTTTGTTTGTGTAAAACATAAGCAGAACAAGCTCGAAACGCGTTGTAAGATATTAAGTTATACATAAAACAAGCCAGAGCGTCTGGTGGCAGAAACTATTAATAAGTAATTAACACTTGCCACTTGCCACTTAGCCGCGTGGGAGTAGCCGAGGGGTCTAGGGCGCTGCAGTCACCGACTGTGCGGCTGGTCCCGGCGGAGGTTCGAGTCCTCCCTCGGGCATGGGTGTGTGTCTTTGTCCTTAGGATAATTTAGGTTAAGTAGTGTGCAAGCTTAGGGACTGATGACCTTAGCAGTTAAGTCCCATAAGATTTCACATAACAACACATGACATAGAGGTGCCATTCAAAAGGCTCTGAGCACTATGGGACTCAACTGCTTAGGTCATAAGTCCCCTAGAACTTAGAACTACTTAAACCTAACTAACCTAAGGACATCACACACATCCATGCCCCAGGCAGGATTCGAACCTGTGACCGTAGCGGTCGCGCGGTTCCAGACTGTAGCGCCTAGAACCGCTCGGCCACTTCGGCCGGCAACTGTTCTGCAGCTGCGCTATCTGTTGGAAGTGTTGGAAGTGATGGAAACTTGGCGTGCTTGCTCAGGGACTTCAAATAATACACACGTGACGTTTGGGATTCGTAGCATTGTTTTCGACTGAGAAAAAAATGCGGTGCATTACTTTCTACGGAACCCTCGCACTTGAAACGCATCGCTCTTCCAGGTAGATTTTCGCTAAAAGAGGAACAAGGCCTTTTACATACTCTATGTAGATATGTGTACGTACCTCATTAGGTCGGTCCGCTTTTCCTCCGGCTGTCATAACAGAGGTCTGCAAAAACATATTTTTTGAAAGTTGTTTGAAATTTGACAACTGACTTTTATGCACTTTTCAGGTCTGATTTAAAAAATGCAATCCATTTTTTTCTATCACGTCAGGTTTTCTCACAGAAAAGGGAGTATTTTTGGGTATAATACCAAAATTCAAGCACTCTATCACATTTGAACATCTTTTAACTTGCCACTTTTTGTTTTTCACTGCTTCGAAAACTTATTTTTATGGGTTGTGGACTAAGCAGGTTTAAATAAATGTGGGTATAGTTCTGCTTCAGATTGGAATTTGGACTGATGACAACAGCAACAACAACCAAAGTTCATTGGAGTGAGACAGGCTTATAAGATATGAGCGTGGCTCGGTACACGTAGCAACGGGGTGCCTACGCGATGCTGGACAGTGGAGCGGCTAAGCCGAGCGCGGGTCAGCGACCTCGCGTGATTTACGGCCCGCTGAGCGCCTGAGCGCAGGTTTCTGCGAATGCCTTTGTGGCAGCATTAGCGGACCACCGCCGGGATCCCGCCTGGGCCGTCTTTGTCGCATTTGTGGCCAGGACGCGGCCAGCCAAGGGTTGCTCGCCCAGCCGTCTCTCTCTGCCATTTGCGTTTCCGCGTTCTCTGCTGAAAGCATTCGCCACGCTCCCAGTCCACTGCCCTCAGCTCTGAGGCTACTCGTCCCGAGAAAGCCGCCCCGTTCCCTGTTCTGAAGCTTCGCATCGCCGCATTTGTAACTTGATCCTGACCATCCCTGACGTTCGAACGTGAGTTCTGGAGCGTATCGAACGAACCAATGAGATGAATTCCGGGTGCACGAAACCAATAGCGTCTAAACACTCTAAAAATCCTGCAGCGCCAACAAAACAAATAATAAGCCTAGTTGATTTGTGTTAGATGGTCATCACGCAATGTTGTCTTTACATATCCGACTTTTTTTACATCCGATTTTTTATGATTTTTGTACACAGGTTCCTGATATTTATTTGTATTTCCGGCTGTTTTTAATATCTATATTATTGTTGACAGTCGAAATGGTTAAACGTGTTTTCGAGTGCTCGACAACTTATTTCTTTTGAAAAAAGTGGATCAAATGATTTGCATTAAATGATGTTTGAAAAATGGAATAAAGTGCAGCACCGCTTTCGAAATGTTGACTGTGGTTTTTGGCGAATCTGCTATGAGTAAGACACTAGTTTACGAGTGGCATAAACTTGTCAAAGTGGGTAAAGATGACACTAAAGATGACGACCGCTCTGGACGCCCTAGCACACCAATAACTAACGAAAATGTGGAAGAAGCAAATCACATGGTTCTGGAAAATCCCCGAATCACCAACAGATGACGTCAGCGTGTCCTTTGGCTCATGCCAAGCAAATTTTTCAGACGTTTTGGGCATGAACACGTGTAGCAGCGAAGTTTGTTCCGAAACTGTTGAATATCGATCAAACACGATGTCGTGCAGACATCGCCCACACATTGCTGAATGAAGTCCACAATGATCCAGAACTTCTAAAGAAGCTCGTAGCAGGCGGTGAAACATGGGTATAACTGTATAACGTTGAAACCAAGGCCCAGTCGTCCCACTGGAAGCTGCCTGAAGAGCCAAGACCGAGAAAAATTCGACTCGATCGATCACATGTGAAGGCTATTCTCACTGTTTTCTTCGATTACAACAGGATAGTGCATCATCAGTTCAATAAGGGATACCACCTGCAAATTATGCACCGTTTGCGTAAGCAAATCGAAGAAAACGACCAGAATTGTGGCAAGACCGATCGTGGAAATTCCTTCACTATAACACTCCCGAGCACACCTCAAAGCTTTTGCGTGATTTTTTGGCAATAAAAGAAAAACCGTTGTGGCCTCACCCACCGTATTCGACGGACATCGCCTCCTACAAATTATTTGTATTCCGAAGACCGAAGATAACCTCGAAGGACGCCGTCTTACCACCATTAATGATAAATAAACAGAATCGCTGAAGGAGCTGAACGAAATGTGAGTTCCAGACGAGCTTTAACGACTGGAAAAAGCGCTACTACATGTGTATTACACTGAAGAGCCAAAGAAACTGATGCACCGGCCTAATATCGTGTAGGGCCCCCGCGAGCACGCCGAAGTGCCGCAACACGACGTGGCATGGACGCGACTAATGTCTGGAGTAGAGCTGGAGGGAACTGACAGCATGAATCGTGAAGGGTAGTTTGGTGGTCAGTGGAAGTGTTTAAACTCAGAAGAGTGCTCTTGGAGCCACCCTGTAGCAATTCTGGACGTGTTGGGTGTCGCATTGTCCTGCTGGAATTGCCCAAGTCCGTCGGAATGCACAATGGACATGAATGGATGCAGGTAATCAGATAGGATGCTTACGTACGTGTCAGCTGTCAGAGTCGTGTCTAGACGGATCAGAGGCCCCATATCACTGGGACTGCACACGTTCCACTCCATTACAGGGCATCTACCAGCCTGAACAGTCCCCTGCTGACACGCATGGTCCACGTATTGATGAAGCTGTCTCCATGCCCGCACATGTCCATCCGCTCGATACAATTTGAAACGAGACTCGTCCGACCAGACAACATGTTTACGGTGTTGACGGGCACAGGCGAGGCGTAAAGATTTGTGCTGTACTGTCATCAAGGGTACACGAGTGAGTCTTCGGCTCCGAAAGCCCATTTCGATGATGTTTCATTGAATGGTTCGCACACTGACACCTGTTGATGGTCCAGCACTGGAATCTGCAGCAATTTGCGGAGGGTAGCACTTGTATCACATTGAACGATTCTCTTCAGTCGTCGTCGATCCCGTTCTTGCAGGATCTTTTTCAGGCAGCAGCGATGTCGGAGATTCGATGTTTTATCGGATTCCTAATGTTCACGGTACACTCGTGAACTGGCCATGCGAGAAAATCCCTACTACATCGCTACCTCGGAGTGTTGTGTCCCATCGCACGTGAACCGACTGTAACACCACGTTCAGACTCACTTAAATCTTGATAATCTGCCATGGTAGCAGCAGGAATCAATGTAACAACTGCGCCAGACACTTGCTGTCTTATGTCGGCGCCGTATTCTGCCTGTTTATATATCTCTGTATTTCAATACGCATTCCTATACCAGTTTCTTTGGCGCGTCAGTGTACAAGTGAGAGAGATTACTTTGAAGAGGAAAAAGTTGACGTTAATGAATAAACAAGGGTTCTATAAGAAAAATAAAAACTGTCCTTACTTTCTCATCACACCCCGCATGTTACTAATGATTTGCCTAGTAATGCATGAGACATTATCGGAGCCTATAAAGATTCAGATAATAGTTTCGAACGTGAACGAGGTTCAAACGCTAGCGAGGAGTGACACTTTTGGAAAGAGACATTTGTGCAGTGCCTGTGGCCCTTTCTGGGAGAAGCAGCTTTTCGCAGACAGCATAGAGGCACACTAAAAATTTGTTTCCTCTCTAGCAGTGCAGCAGATCGTACTGTAGTCTACGTCACGTTATGTTGGGAAGAGTTATATTGTAAGTAGGCTGTTTAGGTTTTCTTATTGGTAACGCCACATAGCGCTCTGTATGAAAAATCACTGGCTGTGCTGTGCGCAGTCTGTGGCTAGTTTGCATTGTTGTCTGCCATTGTAGTGTTGGGCAGCGGCAGCTGGATGTTAACAGCGCGTAGCGTTGGAGGTGAGCCGCCAGCAGTGGTGGACGTGGGGAGAGAGATGGCGGAGTTTTGAAATTTGTAAGAATTGGTGTCATGAACTGATATATATATATATATATATATATATATATATATATATATATATATATATATATATATTATGACTATTAAGGTAAATGCATTGTTTGTTCTCTATTAAAATCTTTCATTTGCTAACTGTGCCTCAGTAGTTAGTGACTTCCGTAGTTTGAATCTTTTATTTAGCTGGCGGTAGTGGCGCTCGCTGTATTGCAGTAGTTCGAGTAACGAAGATTTTTGTGAGGTAAGTGATTTGTGAAACATATAGGTTAATGTTAGTCAGGGCCATTCTTTCGTAGGGATTTTTGGAAGTCAGATTGCGTTGCGCTAAAAATATTGTGTGTCAGTTTAAGCACATTCGTGTATAATTGTTCAAAGAGGACGTTTCACATAGACCAGTCTTGTATAATTTTTCTAAGGGGACATTTCAATATGCTTCGAAAACTGCGACCAATCAGGTTTCTACAACAATTTGTTTGCCTTTACCTGTTTCGGATTAGTTTGCCCGTTTTCATATGTCGTCTAGTTTAGAGTTGAATGAGATACTCTGCTTGTGAAAGACAGAAAACCTAGTTAAGGTGACAGAATGATGTCTAGCTCATTCCTAGGTCTAGATTAGGTTCGTATGTAACAGTTTGGTTGTGAGTTGGTGAAGCTAATGAATGAAAGAAAAAAAAAACTATCTGAAGTGTCTTGGGCTCTGCAGAAATATCAACATATTTCGTCTCCGAGCAGTTATAAGAGTCGAAGGGCATGAAAGAGAAGCAGCACTGGGGAAGGGAGTGGGACAGGTTTGTAGCCTCTCCCCTATGTTATTTAATATTTATATTGAGCAAGCAGTAAAGGAAACAAAAGAAAAAATTGGAGTATGTATTAAAATCCATGGAGAAGAAATAAAAACTCTGAAGTTTGCCGATGACATTGTAATTCTGTCAGAGACAGCAAAGGACCTGGAAAAGCAGTTGAACGGAATGGACAGTGTCTTGAAAGGAGAATATAAGATGCACATCAACAAAAGCAAAACGGGGATAATGGAATGTAATCGAATTAAATCAGGTGATGCTAGGGGAATTAGATTAGGAAATGAGACACTTAAAGTAGTAGATGAGTTCTGCTATTTGTGGAGCAAAATAACTGAGAGTTGTCGAAGTAGAAAGGATATAAAATGTAGACTAGCAATGGCAAGAAAAGCATTTCTGAAGAAGAGGAATTTGTTAACATCTAGTATAGATTTAAGTGTCAGGAAGTCTTTTCTAAAAGTATTTGTAGCCATGAGTGGATGTGAAACATGGACGATAAGTAGTTTAGACAAGAAGAGAATAGAAGCTTTCGAAATGAGGTGCTACAGAAGAATGCTGAAGATTAGATGGGTAGATCACGTAACTAATGAGGAGGTACAGAATAGAATCGGGGAGAAGAAGAATTTGTGGCACAACCTGACTAGAAGAAGGGATCGGTTAGTAGGACATGTTCTGCGGCATCAAGGGATCACCAATTTAGTGATGGAGGGAAGGGTGGGGGGTAAAAATAGTAGAGGGAGACCAAGAGATGAATACACTAAGCAGATTCAGAAGGATGTAGGTTGCAGTAGTTACTCCGAGATGAAGAAGCTTGCACAGGATAGAGTGGTATGGAGAGCTGCATCAAACCAGTCTCTGGACTGAAGACCACAACAACAACAAATTACTACACTAACTTCGCTATTTTTAATATTCGAAAAGGACATCAACGAGTGTCATATGCACAACTTTAAAAAGAGTAAAACGTTAACGGCGCCGTAAACCACCGTATAGGTGTCAGGTGAGGTGCTCCACAAATATCAGCCCTGCTAAACAGAACGTGGGCAAACACTTAACACAGGCATGTTTTGTACGTTTATTATTATGGCTGTCATATCGACAGCCCAAAATGTTTATCTTCAGAACTGCTATACTCTGTAAAGCGATACCGGGTAGTCTATACTGCACTTTGTATTTTATCTGGACTTATCGCAATACAGGCCAGTGTTAATATGGCACTTAATGTTCACGGGATTCGTCGGAATTTCTCTCGTTTGAATTTTCCCCATAGATAAACGTACAGAGGTGTTAAGACGGGTAAGATTGCAGGCCATTCTGTGTTTCCCAAACAACCGATCCAACAATCTCCAAATGTTGTGTTTTAGTTCGTAATTATACAATCTTAATGATAGATAAAAAATAAATAAATACGTAAATAAATAAATAAATGAAAAAGACGACACACCACGAAGGAGTTATGGAAAATGGTCACACTCTGATATTTATACAGGTACATATGGACAGTGCAAAATCGTGAACTTTGGCTGCGGATGGTTGAAGGTGTGACGATGCTGCGCAGTTTTGCCACGCAGCTGGCAAAGAATAGTAAACATGAGACATGTCGAAACCAGAGCGTAAAGTTTTTGAGAAATCCGTTCCATGCACTCAGTTGGACAGCAACTACGCGTCGCAGACAGGGGTGTGAACAGTGTACGCAGATGTCAGCATTTGGGAGAGGACACGTAGTTGGGCTCAAGGAAGCCGGTTGAAGTAATCGGCGAATGCTCGACAGTTGAATAGGAGCGATGTCACTGTTCGATGATGTTGGCAGGAGTGAATGAACCACGGCCGAACACAGCGTCAAGGAAGGAGCGGTCGACCTAGAGCGAGGACAGAAAGAGAGGGTAGAGCAGTCGTCAGAGGCACTAAGAGCTCCGCATTCGTCATTAGCATCGATGCGACGTGCAACTGGAGCTTCAGTGACCACAAGAACCGTTAATAGCGGGCTCACAGAAAGGGGACTGAGCTCACGGCGCCCGTTGCGCTGGCTACGACTGACCTCTGTACACCAACGAGCTTAGGGACCGGTAACCTCAGCAGTTTGGTCCCATAAAACCTTATCACAAACTTCCAAATCCCTATTCTAAATCATCCAAGCAACCCTTCAATGCACAGAACGTACAGCTATTTTCAGTTGCCTTTTAAGTAAGTTCGTCTTAGTAATTTCTTTAACCTCCTGGGGCAGTTCATTGTACAGTTTTATTCTCTGGTATAATATCTGATTTTCGTTTTATATTTATTTATTTTTGGTAAATGTAAGTTCAGTCTAGCTCTTGTTCTTTGGTTATGGACAAAGCTTTTTGTGCAACAATTATCAATGTTGTTTTTGAATCTTACAACGAATATAGTAATAATAGTAGCTTTATTCATTCGTAGATCTCTTTTTTTACGAGGATATAGAACATGTCAAAGTATTTACAAGTTTAGACCAATTTAAAATAAGCTAATTCGTATACACATGTATTTACGGACTTCTAGTTGGAGACAATCATTAGATTTACTCCTGGTATACAATACTTTTTTTACAGATAACTTATTAAATAATGTAATGCCACACTGTTCGCTCATATCTCACTATCAGTCACTGCACACACTATACGCACATTGTTTCATGACACTTCACTCATTACACACACACACACACACACACACACACACACACACACACACACACACACACTGGTGGGCCATTTTCTGTGCCGCAACTTTCCATTTGATATCCTGAAAAACAGTCAGCATCCCTCCATAATGAGTGAGACGTTGAGCTCATAAAGTGGAAAAGGTGTTAGCATTGTGCTATCCATAGCTTGGGGGTAAGTATTTCTAGAAAGGAAGAAAGAAGGAAAAAAACATAAAGTGAAAGTGTTATGTGGAATGTTGGATGTTTCATAATCATTATTATTATTATTTATTTGTATAACATTTTTTTATCAAACCCCTACTCTTACCACAGTAATCCTTCAATGTATAAAATGTATTGCATAACAGGTACTTTTTAGCTGTCTTTTTATATACGTATATTTTTGCAATTTCTTAAATCTCTTTTGGTAATTTATTGTACCGTTTTATTCTTTGGTATATGACATTCCGACCGATGTTTACGGAGGCTGGGTAACTATGTTGAAAAATAGTGTAATGGATCTTTGTCGCTATAAACTGTAGCGCTACTTGAATAAAAGTTAGTTGGCCTGCTATGATGTTGTGTAGCTTATTTTTTGAAGTCCATTTGTACTTTCGTACGCCAGAAAATCCGACATACGGTCCACTATAGGTTAACGGAAACCACGCGTCGATACACTTTCTAGTTGTGGATACTGAATGAAAGAACAACTTTACTATTAATAGTCACTGTTTATAGACACAACGCGTTCCAAAGGTATCTCTTTCATCAGGTGGATTTACATGTGTTAGTACGACATGTGCTTGTTGCGTTACAACTTTGGGGTAACCTGTGGCACTGTCTCAGAACATAAGATTTTGGAACTAATATTATGAAACAGTATTTTTATTTCTCCGCTCTACAGGTGGAACAGATTGCGCCAAACTAGTAGCACAGCACACACATCTCGTACTAACATATAAATCCACCTGATGATTTAAACTTTGGAAACGCATTGTAAATGCAAATAAGCAGTGACTGGTAACAGAAAACTCGTTGTTTCACATGAATAACAGTCACGGTCAAACATTTGAAGTTGTGGATATGTTTTCAGGTAGCCTGCCCTAGCTGTGCAAGGGACCTCGCCATGTTTGAGGGGCTTGAAATTTGCATGCACCGCCTCTTTGATCAGGACGTTGTTCTTAGTGAGAAAGTGGCAAGCAGTAGGCATTGGTTTTTACTATTTTTGACGATTTGCTGGTTCATTAGTCTGTCTTTGATCTCTCCCGTACTTGTATCATATGTACCGGCAATTAATTCAGATTCATTTACTTTCTCCTTTTATTTTAGTATTTTTAAGAAAATATCCACCCTACTCTTCCTTTTATTTGACATTTTATTGTACTTATTGCCATTATTATTTAATTTGATTTGCAATTGCATTATTTTGCTATAGTCGCCTTTCATCTTTTCTTTTAATTTGAATGTATGCCCTGCGTCAGCCGGTAGACTCAAGCGCAGCCCTGTGCATATGCGCAATTATGGCTTTGTTCATTTATGTTATGGGCAGTTAATGTTGTATTCTCCGCTTTATTACTTTGCATTACTCTCTATATACAGGGTGTTACAAAAAGGTACGGCCAAACTTTCAGGAAACATTGCTCACACACAAACAATGATAATATGTTACGTGGACATATGTTTGGAAACGCTTACTTTCCATGTTGGAGTTCATTTTATTACTTCTCTTCAAATCACATTAATCATGGAATGGAAACACACAGCAACAGAACGTACCAGCGTGACTTCAAACACTTTGTTACAGGAAATGTTCAAAATGTCCTCCGTTAGCGAGGATACATGCATCCACCCTCCGTCGCATGGAATCCCTGATGCGCTGATGCAGCCCTGGAGAATGACGTATTGTATCACAGCCGTCCACAATATGAGCACGAAGAGTCTCTACATTTGGTACCGGGGTTGCGTAGACAAGAGCTTTCAAATGCCCCCATAAATGAAAGTCAAGAGGGTTGAGGTCAGGAGAGCGTGGAGGCCATGGAATTGGTCCGCCTCTACCAATCCATCGGTCACCGAATCTGTTGTTGAGAAGCGTACGAACACTTCGACTGAAATATGCAGGAGCTCCATCGTGCATGAACCACATGTTGTGTCGTACTTGTAAAGCCACATGTTCTAGCAGCACAGATGGAGTATCCCGTATGAAATCATGATAACGTGCTCCATTGAGCGTAGGTGGAAGAACATGGGGCCCAATCAAGACATCACCAACAATGCCTGCCCAAACGTTCACAGAAAATCTGTGTTGATGACGTGATTGCAAAATTGCGTGCGGATTCTCGTCAGCCCACACATGTTGATTGTGAAAATTTACATTTTGATCACGTTGGAATGAAGCGTCAACCGTAAAGATAACATCTGCACTGAAAAAACGATTGACACATTGTCGGATGAACCATTCGCAGAAGAGTACTCGTGGAGGAGAATTAGCTGCTGATAGTGCCTGCACACGCTGTACATGGTACGGAAACAACTGGTTCTCCCGTAGCACTCTCCATACAGTGACGTGGTCGACGTTACCTTGTACAGCACCAACTTCTCTGACGTTGACGTTAGGGTTATCGTCAACTGAACGAAGAATTGCCTCGTCCATTGCAGGTGTCCTCGTCGTTCTAGGTCTTCCCCAGTCGCGAGTCATATTCTGAAATGTTCCGTGCTCCCTAAGACGCCGATCAATTGCTTCAAACGTCTTCCTGTCGGGACACCTTCGTTCTGGAAATCTGTCTCGATACAAACGTAAAGCGCCACGGCTATTCCTCGTGCTAATCCATACATCAAAAGGGCATCTGGCAACTCCGCATTTGTAAACACTGCACTGACTGCAAAACCACGTTCGTGATGAACACTAACCTGTTGATGCTACGTACTGATGTGCTTTATGCTAGTACTGTAGAGCAATGAGTAGCATGTCAATACCAACACCGAATTCAACATTACCTTCCTTCAATTGGGCCAACTGGCGGTGAATCGAGGAAGTACAGTACATACTGACGAAGCTAAAATGAGCTCTAACATGGAAATTAAGCGTTTCCAGACCAGTGTTCACATAACATCTTTTCTTTATTTGTGTGTGAGGAATGTTTCCTGAAAGTTTGGCCGTGCCTTTTTGTAACACCCTGTATAACAGTCCTATTTTATGCTTTCGGAGTAGATTTCTCCGCCACCTGGCGGTGGTCTATGCGATAGAGCTTAAACTGTTGTTTTAATACTTCTCTTATTTATCTGTTTTATACATCTGACCGTTCGCCCGTAAGTTTCCTTGCTCTCTTTGGTAATAGTTATGGCATATTGCAATAATCAAAGTGTAATGAAATTTCTTTCGTGGGCATTGTGCAGCGCTAGTGGATTTCCTGTGTTTCCATGATTTTATAATAATTTTTCACATAACATCTGATAACAGGCTTACCCCCAAAATGCTTAAAGCAGTGAAGAAGTTGTGACTGTTATTAGCAAATCATTAGCAGTATTTTGTTTTATAACTAGCTGCCTTACCATGCGGAAAGATCGGATCTAGCATGTGCGTCGTCTAGATCCAAACAAACTGAACAGCCATAATTAAAGCACAGCTATTCATGGTGGTCCAATGTGGACTGTACTTGTTGTATGGTAGCGAAACTTGGTAGATGTACTGATGTGTTAATGGGAAACCGATTTACGCTGCAAAAAAGGTAGTTCCAATTTTGGCCACCAGGTGCAAATTTGGCGCTGTAAAGAATCTTGTGGACGTCTCTGGTGCTCACTTGGACAAACTGTGTAAGTGGTGGTTAATAATAAAAACATTATGCCTTTTTCACTTTTTGACCCTTTCTGCCCACGTCCCTTTTGTAATCCATTACATATGAAAACATTTCTACACGTCTTTCTTGAATTCACAGCACTAGATTTGCACCTGGTGGCCAAAATTGGAACTATTTTTTTTCACCCGCATTAACGCATTAGAGTGTCTACCAAGTTTCGCTGTCTTACGATAATTGCAGCCCACACTGGATCTCTGTGAGTGGCTGCACTTTAATTATAACGACCCAGTACGATGAGCACATGACGGCAATATCCGTCGTGTGGGTCGGAACGTGCATCTAAGAAATGGACGCTAGTAAAAGATCTTTGGTGTAACATTAGTTGGTTTTACTATCCAAATAAAAAGCAGATCAAATGTAATAACTCATTTATTTTTGAAGAATGAAACAGATTTCTTTAAGAATTAAAAGTAAATAACTTATTGCGATCTAGAGTGGTCTTTATTTCAACATTAAGTACGGTCGATGTGGTTTCTCCATGATGTCAAAAATTATTATACACTCCTGGAAATGGAAAAAAGAACACATTGACACCGGTGTGTCAGAGCCACCATATTTGCTCCGGACACTGCGAGAGGGCTGTACAAGCAATGATCACATGCACGGCACAGCGGACACGCCAGGAACCGCGGTGTTGGCCGTCGAATGGCGCTAGCTGCGCAGCATTTGTGCACCGCCGCCGTCAGTGTCAGCCAGTTTGCCGAGGCATACGGAGCACCATCGCAGTCTTTAACGCTGGTAGCACGCCGCGACAGCGTGGACGTGAACCGTATGTGCAGTTGACGGACTTTGAGCGAGAGCGTATAGTGGGCATGCGGGAGGCCGGGTGGACGTACCGCCGAATTGTTCAACACGTGGGGCGTGAGGTCTCCACAGTACATCGATGTAGTCGCCAGTGGTCGGCGGAAGGTGCACGTGCCCGTCGACCTGGGACCGGACCGCAGCGACGCACGGATGCATGCCAAGACCGTAGGATCCTACGCACTGCCGTAGGGGACCGCACCGCCACTTCCCAGCAAATTACGGGACACTGTTGCTCCTGGGGTATCGGCGAGAACCATTCGCAACCGTCTCCATGAACCTGGGCTACGGTCCCGCACACCGTCAGGCCGTCTTCCGCTCACGCCCCAACATCGTGCAGCCCGCCTCCAGTGGTGTCATGACAGGCGTGAATGGAGGGACGAATGGAGACGTGTCATCTTCAGCGATGAGAGTCGCTTCTGCCTTAGTGCCAATGATGGTCGTATGCGTGATTGGCGCCGTGCAGGTGAGCGCCACAATCAGGACTGCATACGACCGAGGCACACAGGGCCAACACCCGGCATCATGGTGTGGGGAGCGATCTCCTACACTGGCCGTACACCTCTGGTGATCGTCGAGGGGACACTGAATAGTGCACGGTACATCCAAACCGTCATCGAACCCATCGTTCTACCATTCCTAGACCGGCAAGGGAACTTGCTGTTCCAACAGGACAATGCACGTCCGCATGTATCCCGTGCCACCCAACGTGCTCTAGAAGGTGTAAGTCAACTACCCTGGCCAGCAAGATCTCCGGATCTGTCCCCCATTGAGCATGTTTGGGACTGGATGAAGCGTCGTCTCACACGGTCTGCAAGTCCAGCACGAACGCTGGTCCAACTGAGGTGCCAGGTGGAAATGGCATGGCAAGCCGTTCCACAGGACTACATCCAGCATCTCTACGATCGTCTCCATGGGATAACAGCAGCCTGCATTGCTGCGAAAGGTGGATATACACTGTACTAGTGCCGACATTGTGCATGCTCTGTTGCCTGTGTCTATGTGCCTGTGGTTCTGTCAGTGTGATCATGTGATGTATCTGACCCCAGGAATGTGTCAATAAAGTTTCCCCTTCCTGGGACAATGAATTCACGGTGTTCTTATTTCAATTTCCAGGAGTGTATTTTTTTGGTACTCTAAAACGAAACGAAATCAATTGATTTCAAACGAGAACAGAGCCTCAGGGACGAAAAGCGACGCAGTAGAAAAGTGTAAGATTCTGTTAAATGTCTAGTGACAGTGTGCCCCGACGCTGGTACGAGATGAGCCGCGCAAAAAAGGACAGAAGCCTTTTTTTCCCTTTCTTGCACCCCCTAGTGATGGCGGCCAGTGGGGGAAGGGTGAGTACAGTGAGCCACCGCAGGGCGCCCGGAGGGCGAAAGTGTTAGCCTGGAAGGGTTTTGTGGCGCGGCGCGGCGGCGAGCGCCTTAAAAGCACCCCAGCGCCGCGGGCCATTCTGCGCGGTTAGCGCGGGTGGTGAAGAGTGCGGTCGCCGACACAGGCCGAGCCGGCGCAAGGCCGTAACTCACGCGATACCCAGGCCGGGGTAGGCTGGGCGCTTTGTCGCGTGCGGCGCTTAGGCCGTGGGGACTCTCGGGAGGAACGGCAGAGCAGCTGCCGCACCGCCCGTCATTCTTTCAGTCTTCGGAAGACATACTGGAGAGGTGCGGTAACTAATAAAAAGCAAGTCCGCTCTTTGAACCAAACCAACAGAACAGAGAACAGAACTGAATGTTAATCTTCCGCAACAACAAAAAATTGTGAGATAGTCGACACCTCAAATACACCGACGAAAAATAATCGAACATGAGGAAGGGGCTATGCGCCATCAACAAAAGTTTGCAGGCGTGTTTCTACATCTGAAAGACGATGTTTATTCACATTACGGATAAGAGCGGCGCTAGCAGCGCCATTATGAATATGCAAATCAGGTTTGCTTGAAATACAAGTCTTAACGGTGGTGAGCGCTAGCCGTTTGAGATTATGCGTGGTGACTTGATTTTCGTCAAGAATGGCTTTAAGACGAAGAAACGATCATCAACACCTCACCGACTTTGAACGACATCGTGTAACAAGGATATGAGGGTCTGGATGTTCCTCCTGTGATATTGCAGAAAGACTTGCATGATTGCTGGTAGCGGCGGTCACGAGAATGGGCAGTCGCAACAAGTCCGGGCAACGGATGGCCACTTAGCCCTATCGAGAGGGAAGACCATCGTGTTCATCGTATGACTCTGGCGCATCGTACTGCGTCTGCAGCAGCAATTCGACCAGCAGTTGGCACTACAGTGACACAACGAATTGTTAGAAATCAGTTACTACATCTACGTCAGTACTCTGCTATTCACAGTAAAGTGCCTGGCACAGGGTTCAATGAACCACTTTCATGCTGTTTCTCTACCGTTCCACTCTCGAACGGCACGCGGGAAAATCGAGCACTTAAATTTTTCTGTGCGAGCGCCGATTTCTCTTATTTTATCGTGATGATCATTTCTCCCTATGAAGGTGGGTGCCAACAGAATGTTTTCGCAAGCGGATGAGAAAATTGGTGATTGAAATTTCATGAGAAGATCCCGTCGCAACGAGAAACGCCTTTGTTTTAATGATTGCCACTCCAATTCACGTATCATGCCTGTGACACTATCTCCCCTATTTCGCGATAATACAAAACGAGCTGCCCTTCTTTGTACTTTTTCGATGTCATCCGTCAGCTCCACCTCATGCGGATCCCACACCGCACAGCAATACTCAAAATAGGGCGGACAAGCGTGGTGAAAACAGTCTCTTTGGTAGACCGACCTGTAGCACCTACTAAGTGTTCTGCCAATGAATCGCAGTCTTTGGTTTGCTCTACTCACAATATTATCTATATGACTGTTTCAATTTAGGTCATTTGTAATTGTAATCCCTAAGTATTTAGTTGAATTTACAGCCTTCAGATTTGTGTGACTTATCGCGTAATCGAAATTTAGCTGATTTCTTTTAGTACTCGTGTGAATAACTTCACACTTGCCCTTACTCAGGGTCAATTGCCACTTATCGCACCATTGCATGATATTTGCTTTCCGCACCCTCGGCAGGCATCCTCAATTTTATAAATGGCACCTGTACTATAGAAGACGCCGGCGGCCATTCGCAGCAACAAGCATCAATACTAAAACTAAACTTTTATTCGGTGGTTTTGATCAAGTTAGAATTAGAATATTATTATAATGAAGTTTTAATACCACCTTACAGAGTTTATTAAATGAAATATGCCCATGAGTGGGACATAGACAGGTGATTAACTGAAATACGCATACCAAATATTCTGTGAATTGATAAGGGAATATGGTGTGGCTGGGAGAAGTCACTGTAACATATTTATATAATAACACAATCACATTTATTCATTAAACATTACCATCTCAAATATTCCCTCTCACTTATCACGGAATGCTGGCGTGATACAAATAGTATAATATCTAAGTAAACTTAGTTAAACATCCGGCTAACATGTGCCGTGAATCGACAATGACTACCGCCTGCACATTTCTATCATCATTTAGCCACACACACACACTAACATTCACGCTATTCATTTTATCTAACAGATAAAAGAGGAAGGTTCCTATACACCAAGTGGGCAACATTGGGAGAGAGCACATGGTTCCAACTGTAACTTTAGTTCGGGCAAGTCCCGTTTTCACGTTTAACTAACTCCGCGAGTTTTACTGGATATTATGAAGGAACAGTTAAATCACACGCGTGAATTTACGTAGAAGATCCAGCTCGATCACGAAATGTGATTACGTCGAGCTGAAGCTTCTCACCAAGAAATGCACGGGGTCTGCGGACCACGTGTTACCAATCTCTCCACAATCAGTAGTCAATAAACACATTTAAATAAAATACTCTTTGCATATATACTTCCTACTCACACTGAAATGCAAATTGAGATATTCTGAGTATTACTCGGTAATGAGCGCCTGTTCAATCCCAAGTGCAGTGAACACAAATTCTCATGAAATTACTTGGCGAAAGAAATCATCTGCCTATCTCTCCTAACCGAGATGATTCTAGGAAATACCATGGTGGCTTTCCTCAGCAGGGAAGCTGCTTCCAAGTTCAAGTGAACATGGAATGCTAAATCTTCGCTAACTATCGGAGCGATAGAGCAGAGCGTGCTTACTCTCCCAGGTCTTCCCAGCAACAACCCCGATACGGTCTCCCTCGTCCGGGTCCACACATCGTGGCCGCAAGGACTCAGAGATGCCGCACACGGTTACTTGCCAACCTAACGAGTGCTAATGACGCGCGTGGAACTTATGCCTCTCTGGTCCAGTGCAGTCGCGCTCTACTAGATTCGAGGTTGGCTACACTTCCACTATGCCTATGGCACACCCACATCCGACATCTCACGCATACCTCATCATACGTTCGCATTCACACTTTGCAGACAATTACCATATCCAATGTTATCGTCTATATTTAAATAACCCTATCTTACTAATTATCATCAGGCTCTTCCCTGAGTGTCGGAAGGGCACTCAGGTGTCTTTAGTTGTGGGGTCGAGCCATGTAGCGGCTTGCATGGAGCCGTTACACCATACAGATATCTAAATCATTTTGCAAGTCGTTCTGATCATCTGATGACTTTACAAGACGGTAAATGACAGCATCATCTGCAAACAATCTTAGACGGCTACTCAGATTGTCTCCTACGCCGTTAATATAGATCAGGAACAATAGAGGGCCTATAACACTTTCTTAGGGAACACCGGATATTACTTCTGTTTTACTCGATGACTTTCTGTCTATTACTACGAACTGTGAGCTTTCCGACAGGAAATCACTAATCCAGTCGCACAACTGAGGCGATACTCCGTAGGCACGCAGTTTGGTTTGAAGACGCTTGTAAGGAACGGTGTCGAAAGCCTTCTGGAAATCTAAAAATATGGAATCAATTTGACATCCCCAGTTTATAGCACTTATTACTTCATGAGTATAAAGAGCTAGTTGTGTTTCACAAGAGCGATATTTTCTGAAACCGTGCTGGCTATGTGTCAATAAATCGTTTTCTTTGATGTACTTCATTATGTTCGAATACAGTAAACGCTCCAAAACCCTGCTGCAAATCGACATTAGTCATATAGGTCTGTAATTCAGCGGATTACTCCTACTTCCCTTTTTGGGTATTGGTGTGACTTGAGCAGTTTTCCAGTCTTCAGGTACGGATCTTTCTGTGAGCGAGTGGTTGTATATAATTGCTTAATATGGAGCTATTTTATCAGCATACACTGAGAGGAACCTGGCTGCTATACTATCTGGACCGGAGGCCTTGCCTTTATTAAGCGATTTAAGCTGCTTTATTACACAGAGGATATCTACTTCTATGGTTCTCATCTTGGCAATTGTTCTTGATTGGGATTCAGGAATATTTACTTCGTCTTCTTTGGTGAAGGAGTTTCGAAAAACCGTGTTTAATAACTCTACTTTAGTGGCACTGTCATCAGTGACTTCGTCGTTGTTATCGCGCATTGAAGGTATTGATTGAGTCTTGCACCTAGTGTGCTTTTTGTATGACCAGCACCTCTTTAGGGTTTCTGCCAGATTTTGAGACAGAATTTCGTTGTGGAAATGATTATAAACGTGTCGCATTGAAGTACGCGCTATATTTCGAACTTATGTAAAACTTTGCCAATCTTGGGGATTTGGCGTTCTTTTAAATTTGGCATGCTTTTTGCGTTGCTCCTGCAACAACGATCTGACCCTTTTTGTGTACCATGGGAGATCAGTACCATCAATTATTAATTTATGTGATATATATCTCTGAATTGCTGTTGACAGTATCTCTACGAAAACATTCCACAAATTTTCTACACTTACATGATCAGATCGGAAGGAGTGAAGACTGTCTCATAAAAAGGCGTTAAGAGCACTTTATCAGCTTTTTAAAATAGATACACTTCGCGTTTCTTTTTGATGGTTGTGGGTGTTACGGTATTCAGCCTAGCAGCAACTGCCTTGTGGTCGCTAATCCCTGTATTCGTCACAGCCGCAGACGCCGCTACACCGTGCATTCAACTGAGCTCAAACCATTGCGATTTATAACTTCAGTGGTGCTAGTGATGTCGTGTGTTGATTAGGAGGCCAGTTCAGGTCCTGCAACCTATCTGCATGCTAGACACGCTGAACGTACACCAGGAGTTATGGTTTGGCGTGGGATTTCTGTGCCAACAGGAACATTCTTGTATTTATCCCACGCATCCTGACTGCAACGTTGTATGTCAGTCTGGTGATTCGACCTGTTGTACTGCCATTCAAGATCAGCATTCCAGGGGGTGTTTTCCAACAGGATAACGTTCGCCCACATACCGTTAATGTCACCCAACATGCTCCACAGAGTGCCGACATGTTTCCAAGGCAACTGCTCGATCACCAGATCTGTCTCCATCCGAGCATATTGTGGAACATCGTCTGACGACAACTCCAGCGTCATCCACGAACCGCATTTAACCTTCCCCTCATTGACCGACCAGATGCAACAGGCATATAACTCCATCTCACAAACTGACATCCGGCACCTGTACAGCACAATGCATGCGCCTTTTGCATGCTTACATTCAAAATTCTGGCGGTCACATTTACAATAGCTTACCTCGAGCTTAGATTAATCTGTGACCTTACAATGTTAATTACTTCAATATGTTACATAGACAAGTGTATTCTCGAAGGTTCACTACGTTAAATTAATTATTTTTTGGTGTTGCGATTTTTTTCCGTGGGCGTATTTGGGTGTGACTCAACAGATAATTAACTTTTAGGGCACACATAAAACTCGCAGGATAGAAGCTAAAAGCAAGAAATAACAGTACGGAAACTGATTGGTGATAGCTGAGGATCTAATGCGAAAACCTTAAGAGCTACAGCACAAGCCAACTGTCTATCCTGTTGCCGAATATTGCTCTCCTGTTTGGGGCTGAAGTAGCCACGTGAATAAAGTAGATACGTATCTAAATGACGCTATGAGGACCATGACAGGAACTCTTAAATATACGCTAATACCGTGGCTGTCAGTAACGATCAATATTGCCCCTCCAAATCCGATGACGACGAGCAGAAACACGTGAATGGACGAAACTCAGTAGATCCAGAAACTTACGAAGTAACGATACATTAAACAATTTACCGTCCACCCAACTAAAATCTACAGGAACAATGTGGGCAAACGGTGGCCATCTTACCTCAGAAAGCTATAATCGAAGAGATGAATGGAGAAATTAATGGACTACTTTCCGTGGTCACAAGAGGTTAAGTGAAAGAGATTCAACCCATCGGGAGCAAACAATAAAAAAAATAATCTAGAACTCTCTCAACCGCATCAGAATTGGCTATGCTGTGACCAAAGCAACGCTCCGCAAATGGGGAATTACCGATAATGACAAATGCGACTGCGGGGCAACGGAACAAATAGTGGATCACATTTCGCACACCTGCCTTAAAAGCAAAGTCAAAGGTATCTGTAAATACTTGGTAAATGCAACACTTGCAACAGTTAACTGGCTGGAGTTACTGGATATGCAACTGTGATGGAAAATATTTATCTGAACATATTCTAGCTACTGTCGGCTCTCCAGCTTGCACAAGTATACATACGGTATATCCTCTTCAAAAAAGTGTCAAATACCTTGAGAGGTGGTAGTGCTCATTCACAGAAGAAAAATAAGTCCAATAAACATGGATCCAGAAACGCACACTTTTGAGATAAACACATGTTTATAGGAATGGCTCCTCGACGCTTGGTTGCGTATATTAGCACAGTTGTTGTATTGGCTTTCCGTCAAATGTGTCGGCAGGGTATTACGATGTCATACTCACAGTACTCTACCTACCATTAGGTGGTCTGCAGTCAGTTGTGTGGTTCGAGTCGTGTTGTAGACTACGTTAGTTTTCCTCGTGTCTGTGTGCCTTATTGTACAGTACTGTCAACCCTGGGTACGTATTATGGTGTTTTAACTTCTTCCAAAAGCGGATTCACTTATGTGTTTGCTGTTATTGCGCAGTTTTTACGAACAAATCATGTAGTGTATTTACATTTCCTCTCTTCTACCACTTGTTAGCAATGGAAGCCTACTACTCGACAAGTGAAATGGCTGATATGATATTCTGCTACGGTTTAGCCAATGGACGTAGCCAGCGGGCCGGTGTCCTCTACAATGAAATATATCCCCAGCACAGAGTGCCCTCTGATAAACTGTTCGAAACACTAACACTTTTCCAGCGTCTGAGGGACACAGGCACCCTTGCACCTCGGAAGATTGACAATGGATGGCCCCACACCAGACATGGAGGTTCAAATGGCTCTGAGCACTATGGAAATTAACACCTGAGGTCATCAGTCCCGTAGAACTTACAACTACTTAAACCTAACTAACCTAAGGACATCACACACATCCATGTCCGAGGCAGGATTTGAACCTGCGACCGTAGCAGTAGCGCGGTTACGGACTGAAAGGGCTAGAACCGCTCAGCCACAACGGCCGGCAGACATGGAGGGGGTGTGTGCTACTTTCAATGGAAGAAACACCTGCGAGTAGTGTGAAACGATTAGCAGCAGCAGAAGGCGTGTCTCACTCTCTTATCTGGGTGGTATTTAACGAGAGTTGCTGTACCCATATCATCTACAGCGCGTTCATGGCGTAAGGCCATAGGATCATCATGGTGGACAGAGGTTCTGCCAATGGCTGTTGCAGAAGTGTTCCGGAGATCAACTGTACACATCCAAGACTTTATCTAGCGAAGAGGCAGGGTTCACAAGAGAAGGTGTTGTGTGAATTTCCACAACCCGTACATATGGGCAGATGTAGATTTCCAAGCAATTCAGGAAAGAAGGCAGCAACACCGATTCTCAGTCAAAGTATGGGCTTAACAATAGATTAATTAGGCCAAACTTCCTACCATAAACATTAACTGAGGCACATATCTGTACTTTTTCATTAACGTATTGCCTACCTTGCTGGAGCCTGTGCCATTGCAGCAACGAATACAAATGTGGCTCATGCATGACGAAGCAGCACACTTTCGTCACAATGTGCGTGAACATGTGACGCAGACATTTCAGGACCGCTGGGTGATCTGGAGGCCCAACACCTTGGCCTGCTCGTAATGCAGACCTCCATCCCCTAGACTTTTCATTTGAAGGCACTGGGCCACTCCTCGCCAATCAAAGATGTGCGCACACTACAGTGTTGCGTCTTCAGTACGTGCCGGCAGGTACAACAACAACCCGGTATACTTCATAACTTCAAAGAGTGTGTTATTCCTTACGGTGAAGGACAGACAGGTACAGTGTCATGAATGGACGCCACGTTGAACACCTCCTGTAAACATCTGTTTACTGGGGGAAGTATGCATTTGCGACCCATGTTTCTATGTCTATAGATTGTAGAGGGGAGTTAGTAGAACAAATTTTTCGTAGGAACCCATCTCCAGAAACGTCATCCAACGACGCCGCAGAGCGTCAGAATCATAGGCGCCGGCACCTGTAAGTGTAATATACAAGGTGATTCCGTAGTTGTGTTACAATCTTCGTTAACTTTTTATACAGGGTGAACATAGCAAAACAGACGAAAGTGCAGGGGCGAATTCTTGACTGGAAATGGAGGAAAAAGGTTCTATGAAAATGGGTTCAGAAATGAGTCGATTCCATAGTAGATGGTGCTGACGAATCAAAGTTCCTCTGACCATATGCCATGTGTTCCTTGTGTGTTACAGGCTTTGTGATTGACGCAGCAGACTATAAGCAGCAGAATGGTCCGGTATTCATGTTGAGGACAATTCGAGATGGTGTTTGCGCACGGCCAAGCAGATGGAAAGGGTCAGAGGCAGCACGGCTGTACAAAAACAACTACCTTCACAGACATCAACCACGTCATATAACAATTCAAGCCCTTTTTGGGCGATCACGGGTCCTTTCAGACAGACGAACATGCAGGGTGGCGGCGGACTGTGCGTACATCAGATTTGGAAGACCGTTTTCTGGTGCACGCAAAGTCCGACACCTCGCTGTGACTTCGTCTGTTTGGAAGGACCCATGATGACACAAACGCCCAAAAAGGGCGTTAAATATTGTATGATGTGGTTAGCGTCTGTGTTTTGGTACAGCCACGATGCCTCTCGAACATTTCCATCTGACGGCCGTATGCAGGCACTATCATCTCGGCTTGTTTCCGACATGAATACCGGACCATTCTGCTGCTTACAGTACGCTGTGTCAATCACATAGCCTGCAACACGTAAGCAACCCAGGGCACGACACTTTCATTCGTCAGCGCCGTCCACCGTGGCAACGATGTATTTCCGGAGTCATGTTCATTGGACCTTTCCCTGCAGTTTGCCGGTTTTATTAATGTTCACCCTGTATATAGAGACAGACTTTTTAGAATGACGTAGAAGGAAAAATGTATCAATATGAGGTAAGGGCTGTGTACCAGAAAAGAACGAGTTAAAACTTATAAGCGAAAACTGTTCTGATACTTGTGACTGTGGAATACACGTACTGGTACTGTTCTTGCTAAGACTATAGGGTAGGCAACTTCCAGAGGTGGCAGCATGGCTCCTTATGAGCTATGACCACTTGTTGAACAGAGGAGACGTGTTCCACAGTAGCGAAGATGAACAAGTGCTCATAGCTCCTCAGGTATGCATTTTAGAGCCCAAGTTTAGTGGACGTTTTTTCCTTGTTTTGGTCCATGTTACGCTCCTCTGAAAGTTGTTTACCCTACAATCTTAGCAAGCCAGTACATGTAATCAGAGGTATCAGAACGATTCTCACGTATTACTTTCGCCCTGTTCGTTTCCGTTACAGGGACCCTTAACTCCAATTGATACAGTTACCCTTTCCCATCATTCTAGAAAGTTTGTGTGTTACTGTATTCCCATGTAAAACTTGATCTACTAAATCCTCTCTACAACCTCTAGAAGTGTACAACATGAATTGTGAAACACTCTGTATATATTTATCTACTTGAACTGATTCAGATTATTTTATCCTGTATCATGTAAATTGCATATAGTTTTAAACTGTAATTATGTATGTCATAAGCTAAATAAAAAATAATGTGTCGCTAAATACCTCCCCATAAATTAATGAATTTAAGCATTGTTTTGAACTTATTCAGAGTGAATCCGAACTTCATTGTCAAAATTTCTTTGATAGTTTGGGGATATTTTGGATTATTTTGCTAGAAAGAATCCGGTGGCTTATTAAAGAATTATTTCGTTTCGTTTGATATCTTACCGCCATTTATCGTTGGATATGGACGTGGATAACCAAAGTTTTAATTGCAATCTCGACAAAATAAAGATCCGTATTTATATAACTGGTTGAAGAAAGGCAAACTTACGTAAGAGCATTTGTGGATATGGAGAAAGCTTTGGAGAATATAGACTGCACCATACTCTTTGCAGCAGGGATGGAATATGAGGAGCGAAAAGTTATTTACAATTTCAGAAAAACTGGATGATTTACCCAAGAGAAAGAGCTTCACAAATTAAGCAAATCAATAAAGCGTTGCACCCCCTCTGGCCCTTATGCAAGCAGTTATTCGGCTTGTCACTGGTCGAGAATGTTGTTGGATGTCCTCCTGCCAAATTCTGTCCAACTGGCGAGTTAGATAGGTAAAATCTCGAGATGGTTGGAGGATCCTGCCCATAATGTTCCAAACGTTCTCAGTTGGTGAGAGGTCCGGCGACATTGCTGGCAAAGATAGGGTTTGGCAAGCAGGATAAGAGCGGTGGAAACTCTCGACGTGTGCGGACGGGCGTTATCTTGCTGAAATGTAAGCTGAGGATGGCTTGCCATGATGGACAACGAAACAGGTCGTAGAATATTGTCTACGTACCGCTCTGCCATGCGTGGCGCCCAAAGGGGTGCTGTTATGAAAATAAATTGCACCACAGACCATCACTCCCTGTTGCTGGGCTGGGCTGGCGGGCAACAGTCATGTTGGTATTCCATCGCTGGCTGGGGCGTCTCCAGTCACGTCTTCGCTGCTCGTCGGGGCTGAGTTCGAAGCAGAAATCATAACTGAAGGCAGTTTTACTCTAGTCAATGAGATTCCAGGCCGAAGGCGTGTCTGGTGATGTCCCGGATATAATAGCAGGACCGCTTTGGTTATCATCCGCGGCACCCTTACAACATAGCGGTACATCGGCGATATCGTGCGTCCCGTTTCGTTGCCGTTCACGGCTGGCCATCCTGGGCTTACGTTTCAGCAAGATAATGCCTGGTCGCACACGGCGAGAGTTTCTACTGTTTGTCTTCATCCTTAACAAACCCTGGCTTGGCCAGCAAAGTCACCGGGTGTCTCCCCAATTGAGAACGTTTGGAGCATGATGGGCAGGGCCCTTCAACCACCTCGGGATTTCGACGATCAAACGCGCCATTGGACAAAATTTGGCCGATATCCCTCAAGAGTACATCCAACAATTCTGTCGATCAATCCCAAGCCTAATAATTGGTTGCATAAGGGCCAGAGGTGGACCAACGCGTTATGGACTTGCACAACTTGTAAAGATATTTCTCTTGAATAAATTATCCAATGTTTATGAAATTATCATTAGTTTGTCTGCACATGTACATCACATCTATTGATTTCCGTCGCATTTGGATGATTCCTTCGTGATGTGTCGGTTTTTTTTTGTCTTGAAGTGTATCTGGAGAACGGTGGTAATGTCAACAGTATACATTCTGAGCCTTTTTTGGAAACAAACTTTTACCATTCACGCACTGTAAATGCTGTTGATAACAATAACGCCCACTTCACTCTTCGCCCTTAACATGCACTGAGTACTTCTAGGTTCTGTGTATGTTTATTTTTCTGGCAGTGTTAGCTGTTTGTTAAAAGTGGTACTAAGCAGTGCGGATATGTTTACTTATGGAGACTTGGCCGATATGCCCTCTAGTGAGTGATGTTAGTGAATGCAATAGAAGAGCAGCATGGACACGTCACACTGACTCTTCTTCCAGTGACTGCAACAGCATGACAGTACTTTTTCATCTATATATAGATTAAATTACAAATGTAATTATTTACAAGTATATATGAATAGAGGAAACACAGACACAGTCTACAGAAAAATTAAAAAGGCCTTTGGGGAAAAGAGAAGGAGCTGTATGAAATCAAGAGCTCAGATGGTAAACCATTACTAAGCAAGGAAGGGAAAGCTGATAGGTGGAAGGAGCATATTGAGGGGATATACAAGGAAGATTAACTTGAAGACGTATTATAGGAATAGAAGAGGACCTAGATGAAGATGAGATGGGAGATATGATACGGCGAGAAGAATTTGACAGAGCACTGTTAAGTCGAAACAAGGGCCCTGGGAATAGCGGACATTCCGTCAGAGCTATTGATACCCTTGGAAGAGCCAGCCATGATAAAACTCTCCCATTTGGTGTGCAAGATGTGTGACACAGCCGAAATATCCTCACACTTCAAGAAGAATGTAATAATTCCAAGTGTCCGCAGCTCGTGGTCGTACGGTAGCGTTCTCGCCTCCCGCACCCGAGTTCCCGGGTTCGATTCCCGGCGGGATCAGGGATTTTCTCTGCCTCGTGATGAATGGGTGTTGTGTGATGTCCTTAGGTTAGTTAGGTTTAAGTAGTTGTAAGTTCTAGGGGACTGATGACCATAGATGTTAAGTCCCTTAGTGCTCAGAGCTATTTTTTTTAATAATTCCAATTCCAAAGAAAGCAAATGCCTACAGGTATCAATATTACCTAACTATCTGTTAAATAAGTCATTGTTGCAAAATACTAACACGAATTCCTTGAAGAATCGAAAAATTAGTAGAAGCCAACCTTCGGGAAGATCAGTTTGGATTCAAGAGAAATATGGAAACACGCGAGGCAATACTGACCCTACGACCTATCTTAAAAGATAGATTAAGGAAAGGCAAACCTACATTACACTATTTGTAGACTTAGAGAAGGCTTTTAACAGTAATGACTGGAGTAGTCTCTTCGAAATTCAGAAGGTAACAGTGGTAAAATACAGGGAATGAAAAGCTATTTACAACTTGTGTAGAAACCATACTACTGTTATAAGAGTCGAGGAGCATGAAAGGGAAGCATTGATTCTGAAGGGAGTGAGTCAGAGTTGTAGTCTATCCCTGACGTCATTCCATCTGTACAATGAACAAGCGGTATAGGTAGCCCAGAAAAATTTTGAGTAGGAATTAAAGTTCAGGGAGAAACAACAAAAAATTGAGGTTTGCCGATGACATTGTGCTTCTGTCAGACAACAAAGAACTTGGAAGAACATTTGAATTGAAAGGACAGTACCTTAAAAGGAGGGTATAAGATGAACATCAACAAAGTCAGAACAAGGATAAAAGGAATGTAGTCGAAGTTAAACCACGTGATGCTGAGGGAATTATATTATAAACGAGGCACTTAAAGTAGTAGGCGAATTCTGTTATTTTGGCAACAAAATAACTGACAATGGACGAAGGAGAGAGGATATGAAACGTAGGCTGTCAATGGCAAAAAAAAATTTCTGAAGAAGAGAAATTTGTTAACATCGAATATAGATTTAAGTGTTATGACATCTTTTCTGAAAATATTGCTGCAGAGTGTAGCCATTGAAACGTCCCCTTAGACAAACTGGCGAATTACTGTGCTGATAAATATCTTACGTTACTTGACTTTCAAACAGCTGAACAGAACTGAACGTACTCAGACATTTCTCTCTTTACTTATTGTGATCAACACTAAACTAACACACAATATTTTTAGCGCAACGCAGTCTGACTTTCAATAATCCCTACAAAAGAATGGCCCTAACATTAACCTATACCTTTCACGAATCACTTACTAATCTTCGTTACTCGAACTACTGCAATACAGCGAGCGCCACTACTGCCAGCTAAATAAAAGATTCAAACTACTGGAGGCACTAACTACTGATAGGCATAGTTAGCAAATGAAAGATTTTGATAGAGAACAAACAATGTATTCACCTTAATAGTGTTTAAAAGTAATTATATTAACAGCCAACTGCCCAACACTACGATAACAATGGCCCAACAATGCAAATCAGCCACAGACTGTACACAGCACAGTCAGTGATTTTCATACAGAGCTCTTACACACCACTGCCAGTGATTTTCATACAGAGCGCTACGTGGCGTTACCAACATAAAAACCTAAACAGCCTACTTCACCATTTATGGAAGAGATACAAGGACGATAAAGTGTTGAGACAAGATGAGAATAGGAGCTTATGAAATGTGATGCTACAGAATAATGCTGAAGATTAGATGGGTAGATCACGTAACTAATGAGGAGCTACTGAATAGAAGTGGGGGGAAAAGAAATGTGTGGCGCAACCTGGCTAGAAGAAGGGGCTGGTTGGTAGGACACATTCTGAGACATCAAAGGATCACCGATATAGTATTGGAGGGAAGTGTGTGTGTGTGTGTGAGCGGGGGGGGGGGGGGGGGGGGGAATCCTAGAAGGATACCACAGGATGGCTACAGTACGCAGATTCAGAAGAATGTAGGTTGCAGTAATTATTCGGAGATGAAGAGGCTTGCACAGGACTGTGTAGTATGGGGAGGTGTATCAAACCAGTCTTCGGGTTGAAGGTCACAACAACAAATTGGTACCTGCAAGAAAATGGATCCTTCCTTGTTATGGGGACTAAATATTATAAGCTTTTTCACTGCCGTGAAGTTATTTTTACAGAAGCAAAGGTAGGTGCGGAAACAAATCGAATAAATCGTCACTACGTTATTACTCTCCAACAAAATACTGAGGATCACGTGTGCCTGATACGAAAACGTTCAGAGAATATCACCGAAGAACCTACGAAGTGTTCATGCTGTAAGCGTTTTATCTTTTAGCAGTGACTTGGATGACAATATTTTACAGCCTTCCGAATCGTATAACACGGATAGTGTCTCCATAATCCCATCCTGTCCGGGAGAAACGTCTCCTGGTCAGAAGTCATGTCACGCGGTCTAGGCCGATCGCCGGCGGCTGGTCTTGAAGGGAGCCGTAGCGTGCGACCGCCTGGAGAGAATTATACAACAGATACGCCGGCTTGTTCTGTTACGTCGACTATTGGTTGTTTGCCTGGACTTGACTGGACTTTATTTCGGCCAACAGTACTGTGATCGCATTAGGAAAACCTCGCCTGGACTTGGTCTTATCGTGTGCGGGTATACTGGATGTGTATTGAATTGTGTCAATACAAATGTTCAGGGAACAGCCTTTTGCAGCTCTCGTCCAGCTTGTATATTGCGAGATATATGTCAAAATCCAGCACCACTGTTTTACAAAGATTTACTCCATTATTTGAGCCATAAACTGTTCAAGACATAATGCCCATCTCCAGACAGCTGCAGTCCACATTGTTGTCAACACCTTATCGCCTGCTGTTGCACTGTGTCAGAAATAACGATGAGTCATTAAGGACACGTTTATTTAACCTGAATTGGTGTACTTAGTTAAAAACGATATTTGATGTGAAACACGCAGAGAGAGTAAGTGAAACGGCTCATTATATGCCATTTGATTACCACCCTATCCTTCACATCATGTGTCGAGCATCATATTGAACTTTTGGTGGCACTTGTAAGGTCTGAACAAGATCCACTTTTTGTACTTGATAGACACTTTTTATTTTATGACCTTAACGACAGTAAAAGCTGTGTTCCTGTGGTAGCAACCGGTTAGGTATGTAAGTGAAAATTTTAGTTTACTTACACTAGTAGCATTCATACTCCAATGTTATTTTATCCATGATGGATCTTGTTGAACTCCTTGTCTGTTATTCAGTTAGATGTTGCTGATGGAGAACACAACCAGCCACAAATATTTTTAAAAGATTTTTTTATCTCCATTATTGATTTCGGGCTACAGTGCCTGTCTTCAGATGGCTAAACTTGCTTTAGTACTGTCCACTGAGTTTGTTTGGTAACACGCACGGCCCTATAAGACAATCAGCTAGCGCCCCTAACTACATATGCAATGAGAAACGACGCTGATGTGGAGACAGATACACAAGATGTGTGTTGGAGCCTAGATGACTCCGAACACGAGAATAATGATAACGTAAACACACCAACATGAGTGAACACTGCTTCATCTGTAAATAAAATGTTATTGTCAAAGTAGGGTTGCCTAGAGTTTGTTGTTGCACCCAGTGACAGGATGTTAGTTTAGGACCGCAGTCTGTCTCACTAAGTCACTGAATTCGTTGCGGGTGGTACTGGTACACTGCAGTGCGATGAAACTTTCTCCGAACACTGCTGCTGTTCATTCCAGGAATTTGTGTGGCAGGTGTCCTTATCGAGATTCCTGGAGAATGTTCGACTGGTTCCAGCGCCACATCTTCAGGCGCCCTAGCATGTGCAGCATTTGCAACGCTCACAGTTTCTCGGCGGCGTTGCTGCATCCTTATAAACGTTAGACCCTCGGGTGGCTTCAGCTGGATGTGCTTCTCGGTACAAGCGCGCAACCCCACGTGCATGTGCGTTAGCCCTAGATTAGGTGAAATGCATATCCACGAACTCCTCGTTACTGTAATGTTCCATCTTACCACCAACACTCGTGCAACACAACTGACGCTCCGCAGACGACTGACATGAATGGCACTCTCACTTTGCACTGTAATGTCGTATCCATTCTGTTTCCAACTCCACTCTCTAAAGTGTAAACAAAGACCACACTATGGACCGGCATGCAGTTTTCACACAGAATCGCATTAGTATTGGCTCGTAACGACAAAGCTGAATTATCCCGCAAACAGTTTGTTCGCGGACCTAAGTTTACTGAGACTTTTTTGCTTCTAGTATTGTGTACTTTCGACTGTTTGCATTCACACCATTAATTCTCATACACCACGAACGCAGGGCAAACCAAAATTGGCGCAATCTGACGCCACAGCACGATTCCTTGAATTTTGACAATACTAAAATACCTCTAATTGAATTTCATCCTGTGCAGATTTTAGGCAGCACAGTAAATGGCCGTCAAAGAAATCCCGCTGGAGTTTAGAGTCCTCCCTCGGGCATGGGTGGCATAAGTTAGCTCAAGTTAGCTGAAGTAGTGTGTAAGTCGAGTGACCGATGACCTCAGCAGTTTGGTCCCTTAGGAATCCACACACGCTTGAACATTTGAACATTTCGTCATAGGAAGCCAATATGGCAACACCCATCACATGTCTGACTAGTATCTTCATTCAAAACAGTGTAGTTGTGCTGCCCTGATAGTGTGTTTGCTCTTTGAGTCGTGTGTGGAATAAAGAAATTTAGCATAAAAATGAAGAAACCTGGTTAAGTGACATTAGAAAGCGAATATAAAACAATGAAACATATTGACGCTGGCAACTGGCAAAGTGTGAGAGACCCAAGGTTGTGGGAAGCAGATACTCTGCCCCATAAAGTTAAAAAAGCAGTCTAAAATATAAGGGGTAGTAAAATGAAAACGAGACAGATGAAAAAAAGTAAGTAAACTGTTTATTATTTCAAAAGTAATCGCCATGGCCGTCGATACATTTATCCCATTGTGAGATAAAACGGTCAGTGCCTTCACGGAAAATTGCGGTTGGTTACGAAACAAAATTGTACCCAGGCATGCATCTTTTAGTACGAATCAAAATACGGCCACCACGGGCACCAAAAATATGGAAATCGTATGATGAGAGAACTAGCCTCTATGGAGGATGCGAAAGGGCTCCCCAGCGAAGCTTCTTCAGCGTAGTCCAAGCAACCTGCCAACAAAATGGCCGTCCACATCTTGCCAAGGTTGTTTCGACTATGCTGCACAAGTTTCGCTGGAAAGCCCTTTTGCGTTTAACTACTCACTTTGTACTCTTCCACGAATTTACATCTCTTCGTGTTTTCCGTAAAAAAAAGCACTGGATACTCTTATGGAATACCGAATGTATATTTAACATCTTCACACTGATAAGCTCAGTGGTTATTTCTGTCCTAATATAACCCTACCACTACTATTGAAATTTAGTATGCTTTTACCTAAATAACAGAATATCCTGTCGATACGTTGCCACGTATAACCCTCTTGCTAAATTTAGTTTAGTTCCCAAATAAAGTCACTATTGAAGGATAATTCTGTTAATAAGAAAAGCTGATCAATAGAGTTACCCTTTTTACAGGATCTGACAGTGTGTTGTGTCCAATGAATAAGTAAATCATACTAGTCAATTCTTTTCCTAAGGTCTTACCCAATGTTTAGAAAGACGCTCAGTATGAATAGTATTATACTGAAGCTAGGACAACTCAGTTCCAAGTTCATTTATTGGTTTACAATATGTACTAACGGTCGCCAGCCTATCCAGGCAATGCAACAGTGAAGTATTGAAAAAGCAGAAGCACGAATTTTGCCCACTTTCTTGATACTGTTTAAGTTGCTTCTTCAAACAAATATTACTCCACGTAAACAATGTTGGTGCAGACACATGAATTATTTGACTACTACACCCTTACACATTACGTTTTCCAAAGAGAAAAAGCCCAGTAGATAACTTCAATGAAACTAAAAAAAAATTGGCCAGGGGGGACCTTTAGAAAAGAACTTTCCATAACATACTTAGATACTAAAGCATACACTCTTTATACTGAACATTTTACTTCAAGAAAACCTCTTTCTTACTGGGATTGACTTTCAAAAGCTCTTACTCTTTGAGCTAACTCTGTATAGTCATTTAACAGATTCTTGTAACTTTGCTTCAGTCTGACAGAATTTTACGTAAGCAAACTTTTACTATAACACTTTGCAATAGTTAAGGAAACTTTTAAAACAAGAATAGTTTGACTTTATTTCTCTGTAATGTACTAAAGTATGGACATGTTATTACTCTAACTAAAATTTTGATTACGCCTTTCAGCGACACAATTAAGCCGACTTTTATTCAATTTACACTCTTCCGCAACTGAAACGTAATTTCATTACTACAAGATTTAGACCATCTCACATATATCTCATTATTTACACAAAAACAATTTAAATGGTGCATATTTATTTTAACTTGGCTCTTCATAAGTCCGTAAAACAGGATACTCGGATTAATCAATCGCCAGGAAGGAACCATATATAAGTGTATGATTAGCATGAAATAACAGCGTGAACCAGTTTTTTTAAAGTTCAAGAATGATTATTCAGTAATAAAACACAGTTTAAATTAATGACTCACGCAGTACAAAAGCAAAACACAAAAAAAATCTTGGGTGTGGCGAACAATTATAGAGGCCACACTACCCACCGTACGGCCTGTATCTTACCCTATGGGCTCAATTTCTCTTCTTGGCGTCGTTCAGTTTCACATACAGTAGCCCAACAACTCGCAGCTATGCCGTAAGCCGTTTGCAGTCTTCATCCGAAGCATTTTTGTGCAAATTTGCAAACAAAGCTTCTCCTGCTCTACAAGGATGCTGCCTGCCTCAATCACTGTTGCCTATAGACTGTGTTACTTCCCGCGCTTGCTGTAGGTAGCGTCCCAATTCGCCCTTGCCACCTATTTCATTCCCCAGAGCCACTTCGTTTCAAACAATAGCACACTGTCTTTTACATAACACCTGTTCTTACATTGTTCCTAAGCGTGACTGTTTTTACAATTGTCAAATTTACATCAATTATACACACAAATATTTTTAAATACAAAATGTCATCAGAAAACAAACAATTTACATAGTATTTTACATACGTTACTCAATACAGTGCAAAGAACTTCAACCTCCAATATAGCACACTTTACATATACAAAAAATGTGGTACCAATGTGCGAAAATTTTAAAGCAAAAAATTATCAAAAATTTAGGTGAACCACAAACAGTGTTATACTAAGACCGGTGATTGACTATGAAGATTTCTGATAGCCTATGTTTGACCGATCATCGTTGTGTTCAAAGTTAAAAAATATTCTGGTGATAGGATACGTATCGTTTAGTAAAAAGTTTATTCTAGCATTCTTGGGTAGATCAAAATTATGCCTTATTTGTTCCCCATTTACTGTACTGCCGAAAATACGCATGGGAAGAAGTTACATAAGAGAACTTTTTTGCTGTTAGTATGCAAGGAATCGAGCTGTGGCGTCTGAGTGAGCTAATTCTCACCCCATGTATCACACAAATAAATGTGGCACATAAACACTCCACAAACCTCCCCGTTATCATTATGCAGCTTTAAGCATGTGATTTACACATGAAGTTTTTATTTACTGTGATGATGGAATGACAGCAGAAAATCGGTAATGACAACAAAATAAAACTTTTAAAAAAGTGCTTGTAGTTGGTTGCGTTCTGTACTCACAATCTTTAATCTTTTCGACTCTGTATGTGCAGAACAGGGAATCAGTGATCATAAGGCCGTTGCAGCATCTTGAATGTGGAAGTTAATAGGAATATAAAAAAAGCGAGGAAGGTTTATCTGTTTAGCAAGAGTAATAGAAGGCAGATTTCAGACTACCTAACAGATAAAAACGAAAGTTTCTGTTCCGACACTGACAATGTTGAGTGTTTACGGAAAAAGTTCAAGGCAATCGTAAAATGCGTTTCGGACAGGTACGTGCCGAGTAAAACTGTGAGGGACGGGAAAAACCCACCGCGGTACAACAACAAAGTAAGGAAACTACTGCGAAAGCAAAGAGAGCTTCACTCCAAGTTTAAACGCAGCCAAAACCACTCAGACAAACAGAAGCTAAACGATGTCAAAGTTAGCGTAAGGAGGGCTATGTGTGAAGCGTTCAGTGAATTCGAAAGTAAAATTCTATGTACCTACTTGACAGAAAATCCTAGGAAGTTCTAGTCTTACGTTAAATCAGTAAGTGGCTCGAAACAGCATGTCCAGACACTCCGGGATGGTGATGGCATTGAAACAGAGGATGACACGCGTAAAGCTGAAATACTAAACACCTTTTTCCAAAGCTGTTTCACAGAGGAAGACCGCACTGCAGTTCCTTCACTAAAAAATCGCACAAACGAAAAAATGGCTGACATCGAAATAAGTGTCCAAGGAATAGAAAAGCAACTGGAATCACTCAACAGAGGAAAGTCCACTGGACCTGACGGGATACCAATTCGATTCTACACAGAGTACGCGAAAGAACTTGCCCCCCTTCTAACAGACATGTACCGCAAGTCTCTAGAGGAACGGAAGGTTCCAAATGATTGGAAAAGAGCACAGGTAGTCCCAGTCTTCAAGAAGGGTCTCCGAGCAGATGCGCAAAACTATAGACCTATATCTCTGACGTCGATCTGTTGTAGAATTTTAGAACATGTCTTTTGCTCGAGTATCATGTCGTTTTTGGAAACCCAGAATCTACTCTGTAGGAATCAACATGGATTCCGGAAACAGCGATCGTGTGAGACCCAACTCGCTTTATTTGTTCATGAGACCCAGGAAATATTAGATACAGGCTCCCAGGTAGATGCTATTTTTCTTGACTTCCGGAAGGCGTTCGATAGATTTCTGCACTGTCGCCTGATAAACAAAGTAAGAGCCTACGGAATATCAGACCAGCTGTGTGGCTGGATTGAAGATTTTTTAGCAAACAGAACACAGCATGTTGTTATCAATGGAGAGACGTCTACAGACGTTAAAGTAACGTCTGGCGTGCCACAGGGGAGTGTTATGGGACCATCGCTTTTCACAGTATATATAAATGATCTAGTAGATAGTGTCGGAAGTTCCATGCGGCTTTTCGCGGATGATGCTGTAGTATACAGAGAAGTTGCAGCATTAGAAAATTGTAGCGAAATGCAGGAAGATCTGCAGCGGATAGGCACTTGGTGCAGGGAGTGGAAACTGACCCTCAACATAGACAAGTGTAATGGATTGCGAATACATAGAAAGAAGGATCCTTTGTTGTATGATTATATGATAGCGGAACAAACACTGGTAGCAGTTACTCCTGTAAAATATCTGGGAGTATGCGTGCGGAACGATTTGAAGTGGAATGATCATATAAAATTAATTGTTGGTAAGGCGGGTGCCAGGTTGAGATTCATTGGGAGAGTCCTTAGAAAATGTAGTCTATCAACAAAGGAGGTGGCTTACAAAACACTTGTTCGACCTATACTTGAGTCTTGCTCATCAGTGTGGGATCCGTACCGGATCGGGTTGACGGAGAAGATAGAGAAGATCCAAAGAAGAGCGGCGCGTTTCGTCACAGGGTTATTTGGTAAGCGTGATAGCGTTACGGAGATGTTTAACAAACTCAAGTGGCAGACTCTGCAAAAGATCCAGTTTGCGTCGCGGTGTAGCTTGCTCGCCAGGTTTCGAGAGGGTGCGTTTCTGGATGAGATATCGAATATATTGCTTCCCCCTACTTATACCTCCCGAGGAGATCACGAATGTAAAATTAGAGAGATTAGAGCGCGCACGGAGGCTTTCAGACAGTCGTTCTTCCCTCGAACCATACGCGACTGGAACAGGAAAGGGAGGAAATGACAGTGGCACGTAAAGTGCCCTCCGCCACACACCGTTGGGTGGCTTTCGGAGTGTAAATGTAGATGTAGATCTAGGTATAATTCATACTTCAGATTTTTACGCCTTCATATGCCGAGGGTCAGTGCATTACCCGAATGGAGTTCACATTGTCTATCATGAATGAGCTTGTTTATAAATAACTTTCCTTCTACCAGTCACGATTTTCTTGTATTAGTAATTTACACGACGTGTTTCAGGGAACGATTCCCGTTTTCGAGTATGTTTTTCTCTTTACGTGCCTTTTTTACGTAATGTTTTCGATTTGTCAGGTTCTGTTCTGTTTTATTGACTTAACTCCAATGTATAAAAACGAGCAATTTTTAGTTAGTTATCTATTTTTATATGTAGTTACTGCCGAAATATGGAACAGCTTGTACTTACTATTTACTTATGGTCCGCCTGTGCAGAGTCTTCCACATGTTAAACATCACACACAATTTTCAGTGCACAGCGTACATCTTCCAAAATCAGTCACTAACTACATATAAAAATCGATGACTAACTAAAAATTGATCTTTTTTATATATACATTGTAGTAAAGTCAACGAAACGAAGCGGAACCTTACACTTCGAAAACATTACGTAAAAATGGCATGGTACAAAGAGAAAAACACACTTGAATATGGGAATCATTGCCCGAAACAGGTCATGTAAAATGTGAATAAAAGAAAGCCATGATTGGTAGCAGAAAAATTAATGAAGAAACCTATCGGTTTTACAATCGCAAACTTTCACAAAATCATTTATAATAGACAAAATCAGATCACGTTGTCTATTACACCTTAAAGAAGCGTCAAATGCTATCTCTTAGTTTTCGTTTCTGGTGTAATCTGCCTGAAACACTTATTTACATCACTACGCGACTATTCGATAGCCGAAAGAGGAACAGCTGCTTGCTGCTTACAAAATTAAAGTGCATCTGGTGAACTATAACGCGAGATGTCCGTTCCTGATATCCCCGATTCCGATTGGGTGCTAAAACCCTAGTATATAAAAAAAAGGAAGGGGAGGAGAAATGCCGTAGTCCCTCTTCTTGCGCAAAAAACTCGTGGAGCTGTCCGGTGGACCAGGGCAGAGTCGAGATGGATGGCTCTGCTCGCAGCGTCCCGAACCTTTACCGTACGCAACGAGTCCGAGCGAGCTAGATAACGAAACCAGGCGAATTCGTCGCCGGCTGCTGGGCCGTTAACTTGAGTCCGTAAAATTTCCTATAAATAACGTGAAACAGAATGAGGGAAAAGGCTCTCCCCCCAGGCAGCACACGGACTGGACACGACTTTTATAGCGGTCGGCCGCAAACATAAATTACGTTCCCCGTGGCCAGCGCCTATGCAGATGTAGAGCGTGTCGGATCGCGCTTGGGTCTACCTTCCCGAGGCTGCAAAGGCAAAGAAGGGGAGAGCGGCAGCGACCTAGCGCTTCCACGGCAACATCCCGCAACTTAGACCGCAGTGTGACGGGAACCACATGCCTGCATCTGTGTAAATACACAGGATAGATGACGCTGACTTTAGAAGCCTTTATTTAGCACATCTACAAGGAGCAGTCAAATGAAAATGAGAGACTATGTAGCGAGAGTGGCGCGGTCGTTGCTGAAGCAGATTTATATACTGAAGCGCCAAAGAAACTGGTACAGGCATGCATATTCAAATACAGAGATATGAAAACAAGCAGAATACGGCGCTGCTGTCGGCGATGCCTATATAACTGTGCGCCGCAGTTGTTAGATCGGTTACTGCTGCTACAATGGCAGCTTATCAAGATTTAAGTGAGCTTGAACGTGGTTGTATTGTCGGTGCACGAGCGATGGGACAGAGCATCTTTGAGGTAGCGATGAAGTGGGTATTTTCCCGTACGACCATTTCACGAGTGTACCGTGAATATCAGGAATCCGGTAGAACATCAAATCTTCGACATCCTTCAAGAACGGGACCAACGACGACTGAAGAGAATCGTTCAACATGACAGAAGTGCAACCCTTCGGCAAGTTGCTGCAGATTTCAGTGCTGGGCCATCAACAAGTGACAGTGTGCGAACCATTCAGTGAAACATCATCGATATGGGCTTTCGGTGACTAAGGCCTACTCGTGTACATTTGATGATTGCACGACACAAAGCTTTACGCTTTGCGCCTGAATGCAGATGAATAGGAAAAAACATCTCGTAATGTTTGAACACTCCATTAGTAGTGTAGCGCTTGACACAGTCACGTCGATTAAATATTTGGCTGTAGCATTACAGAGCGATATGAAGTGACACAAGCATGTAATGGCAGTTGTGGGGAAGGCGGATAGTCGTCTTCGGTTCATTGGTAGAATTTTGGGAAGATGTGGTTCATCTGTAAAGGAGACAGCTTATAAAACACTAATACGACCTATTCTTGAGTACTGCTCGAGCGTTTGGGATCCATAACAGGTCGGGTTGAGGGAGGACATAGAAGCAATTCAGAGGCGGGCTGCTAGATTTGTTACTGGTAGGATTGATCATCACGCGACTGTTACGGAAATGCTTCAGGAACTCGGGTGGGAGTCTCTGGAGGAAAGGAGGCGTTCTTTTCGTGAATCGCTACTCAGGAAATTTAGAGAACCAGCATTTGAGGCAGACTGCAGTACAATTTGACTGCCGCCAACTTACATTTCGCGGAAAGACCACAAAGATAAGAGAGATTAGGGCTTGTGGGAGTGGAATAGGGAGAGAAGATGCGAGTTGTGGCACGAGGTACCCTCCACCACGCACCGTATGGTGGATTACGGAGTGTGTATGTAGATGTAGATGCAGACATTGGACTATTGATGACTGGAAAGAGTCGGACGACTCTTGTTACGCGTATGGAGACAACTTCATGAATCCATGGACCCTGAATGTCAACAGGGGACTGTTCAAACTGGTGGTTACTCTGTAATGGTGTGGGGCGTGTGCAGTTGGAGTTATATGGGACCCCGGATACGTCTAGATACGGCTGTGATAGGCGACACGTACGTAAACATCACCTGCATCCATTCATGTCCATTGTGCACTCCGACGGACTAGCGCAATTCTAGCAGGACAATGAGACTCTTCACACGTCCAGAATTGGTATCGAGTGGCTCCAGGAACACTCTTCTGAATTTAAATACTTTCGCTGGCCACTTATCTCTCCACACATGAACATTATTGAACATATCTGGGATGACTTGCAAAATGCTTTTCAGAAGAGATCTCCACCCCGTCGTACTCTTTAGGGATTTATGGCCTTGCAGGATTCATGGTGTCAGTTCCCTCCAGCAGTACTTGAGACACTAGTCGAGTCCAAGCCACGTCGTGCTGCGGCTCTTCTGTGTGCTACACGATATTAGGCAGGTATACCAGTTTCTTTGGTTCTTCAGTTTAGACGTGACCTCTGTCAGAATGTTCGTTTGAGCAGTTTTCAGAGCACCAGATAACAGCGCGTGGCGCAGGAAGCCCGTGCTTGATGTTTGCTGTGCTCATACGCATTTTGACGCATTTCTGTTTGGAATTTCGTGCATACTGGGGCACCATGTGACTATGTGCAGAAATGCATCTTATTGTTAGGTGGGGACATACTGAGTTATTGTACTTTGTGCAACTGTTTTATCATATCCTGTCCATGTTAGGAACGCGAAATATGTTATTCATTTCAAAACTAGATTCTACTACTCAAAGTATATTAATATTTTGCTATGTTGTGACTAACACAGATTTTTACTAATTCGTGCTCTGCAATGCTAATATGCGGCGTTATCAATCAGGTTTATATCCATATAGCACTGCAAAAAGCCAGTAAGGACGAATAAAAATGTCTTGCAAAAATAAAAAGAACAGTTTTTGTATACACCAGAACCAAGAACAATAAGTTTTTTATGACTGTTTCAAACGGTATAAAAAAGTAACAAGGTTATCTGCGACGCCAGGAAACTGTAGAACTGTCAGTTTATGTTCTACTCCAGCAGTAAATACAAAGCCTTGTGGGAAATTACAAAAACAAAGCACGGTGTGCTGCCAGAATATATTTTACCGAAGAACGCCGTTCTGTAAATCGCAGGCGTAAATTAAGGAATAACCGCAAGCGTAAAGGAGGTAGCCGGCCGCGCTAGCCGAGCGGTTCTAGGCGCTTCAGTCCGGAAACGCGCGACTGTTACGGTCGCAGGTTCGAATCCTACCTCGGGCATGGATGTGTGTGATGTCCTTAGGTTGGTTAGGTTTAAGTAGTTATAAGTTCAAGGGGACTGATGACCTCCGATGTTACGTGCCATAGTGCTCAGAGCCATTTGAACCATTTGAACATAGAGGAGGTACCAGGCAGGTGCTGAAACATGTCTTTGAATCGAAAAACATTGTGTTTCATGGAAGGCAGATTTGTAAAATCCTGCTAAAGCTGTCAATATGTTTGAAACAAAACATTTTATTCAATACAACTGAAAAATTTTCCTGATTAGCCGCCTTCAAGTGAACATTTAGCTACGTTCATTTGTACATAACATTAAGAGATCTTACATTGCGTCATTAAAGAAACAGGACATCAGAAAATACCCCAAGAGGATCGGAATTTCGCAGACCATACTAAAATATATAATTCGGCTTAAAGTGCACTTTCGTATGTCCAGATTCACTATGAAGTAAGCTCCCACCTGATATTAAGCTTTTCAGCGTGATTTACGGGTTGCCAGTTTTCTTATAGTACCAGTGCTGTATTTCTCATGTTTTGTTCTCTATTATGGCATAATGCCATACGTGCCAGAAATGAAAACGTGCACTTGAAATTCAGCGAACGGTTAAAACTAGCCAATAGTGTCGAATGAAACACTTCGTTTCAAATAAATTGGCTGCCTCTGCGGAAATGATTAACAAAAGCCAATATTTTTTTAGCAAACCGACAAAATTAACTTCATTGTTCTATAAGACGATTAATGCTTGATTGCTAATAACGTAGAAGTAAAATAAAATCTGAAAACAAACTAATAACATATTTTAGTCTTCCGTAGTTGTGTAAATGTACACTCCTGGAAATGGAAAAAAGAACACATTGACACCGGTGTGTCAGACCCACCATACTTTCTCCGGACACTGCGAGAGGGCTGTACAAGCAATGATCACACGCACGGCACAGCGGACACACCAGGAACCGCGGTGTTGGCCGTCGAATGGCGCTAGCTGCGCAGCATTTGTGCACCGCCGCCGTCAGTGTCAGCCAGTTTGCCGTGGCATACGGAGCTCCATCGCAGTCTTTAACACCGGTAGCATGCTGCAACAGTGTGGACGTGAACCGTATGTGCAGTTGACGGACTTTGAGCGAGGGCGTATAGTGGGCATGCGGGAGGCCGGGTGGACGTACCGCCGAATTGCTCAACACGTGGGAAGTGAGGTCTCCACAGTACATCGATGTTGTCGCCAGTGGTCGGCGGAAGGTGCACGTGCCCGTCGACCTGGAACCGGACCACAGCGACGCACGGATGCACGCCAAGACCGTAGGATCCTACGCAGTGCCGTAGGGGACCGCACCGCCACTTCCCAGCAAATTAGGGACACTGTTGCTCCTGGGGTATCGGCGAGGACCATTCGCAACCGTCTCCATGAAGCTGGGCTACGGTCCCGCACACCGTTAGGCCGTCTTCCGCTCATGACCCAACATCGTGCAGCCCGCCTCCAGTGGTGTCGCGACAGGCGTGAATGGAGGGACGAATGGAGATGTGTCGTCTTCAGCGATGAGAGTCGCTTCTGCCTTGGTGCCAATGATGGTCGTATGTGTGTTTGGCGCCGTGCAGGTGAGCGCCACAATCAGGACTGCATACGACCGAGGCACACAGGGCCAACACCCGGCATCATGGTGTGGGGAGCGATCTCCTACACTGGCCATACACCTCTGGTGATCGTCGAGGGGACAGTGAATAGTGCACGGTACATCCAAACCGTCATCGAACCCATCGTTCTACCATTGCTAGACCGGCAAGGGAACTTGCTGTTCCAACAGGACAATGCACGTCCGCATGTGTCCCGTGCCACCTAACGTGCTCTAGAAGGTGTAAGTCAACTACCCTGGCCAGCAAGATCTCCGGATCTGTCCCCCATTGAGCATGTTTGGGACTGGATGAAGCGTCGTCTCACGCGGTCTGCACGTCCAGCACGAACGCTGGTCCAACTGAGGCGCCAGGTGGAAATGACATGGCAAGCCGTTCCACAGGACTACATCCAGCATCTCTACGATCGTCTCCATGGGAGAATAACAACCTGCATTGCTGCGAAAGGTGGATATACACTGTACTAATGCCGACATTGTGCATGCTCTGTTGCCTGTGTCTATGTGCCTGTGGTTCTGTCAGTGTGATCATGTGATGTATCTGACCCCAGGAATGTGTCAATAAAGTTTCCCCTTCCTGGGACAATGAATTCACGGTGTTCTTATTTCAATTTCCAGGAGTGTATTATAATTCGCTTGATAGTTCCTAGGCACAGAAATTCATTTTGTTTTCATTTGACGTGCCATCTGTAAACGATGAGAGAAAGCAAAACCAAGGAATCTTAACAAGGGTCACATGGGAGACTGCCCCCTCACAACCCCGACTGCTCTACGCATGCGCGTATCTGGCAGCTTGGGCGCGCCAGAATAACTTTTCCGTGTAGCATGTGGCTGTTTGCAGCTACTGCTCATACAGGTTTCTGCCACACATCAAGCAACCAGAAGAGGGAGAAGCACAGCTCATACTCGACTTCGGCTCTGCATACGCGCGTCAGCCAGCTGGCAACTGTTCAAGCTCCTAGAACCGCTCGGCCACCTCGGCCGGCGAATTCAGTTGTATGGAACCTGCGCAGTAAGGTGGAACGACGTGGAGGCGTGAGTGGAATGGCAGGATGGGTTTATACTATTTGGACGTGCTGTTTACCGTATCGTGAATGACGTTGCCCGATTTGTTGGTCTATCAACGTTGACTGCCCAATGTGTCTACAGGGAATGTGGTGCCACCCGTAGCTGTTGTAACGCCGGAAATGCATGTCTCCCTTCTTCCATCTATTGTATTATACATTTTTTCCTTATTTTGCTACCTGAAGATATGACATTTCTGTGTCTTTATATATTGTAATTGATGCATTTATGTACAATTGGTTTGTTTTGTAAATATTATTTGTATTTTTACGCTGGGTCTTGTCTAGGGAAAACTATGCTATCGAACGATTACATCGATAGGTCGTATGGAGAACCAAAGTGTTTAGGATCTTTGGTAGTGTTAACTCTGCCGCGTGGAGCGCGGGCAGAGCAGTCTGGATGGAGTAGGGCGATGGAGCAGGTGTGTTGTGTGACGCTCCCGCGAGTTGCCGCGCTTTCGGGGTTTGGCAGCATGTAATTACGCTCGACTGCTTATGGTAGTTTCTAGCACGGTGTCGCGGACGGGAAGCATTAACTGGCACACATCAAGAGCCCGTTTCGCCTGGTGACGGCGTCGAGAAGAAGGCGCGCCAACATCGAGCTTCTGTAACAGCGACGGCCGACAATAAGTGAATGTCGCCACCTCCTCGACCGACGACTTCAAACCTTCAATCAACCAACAAGGAAGACTGAAAGCACGTCAAGTTTTAGAACTGTATGGCAGACCTCAGCTTTTCAAACTGTTCCATTTGCATAACTAAAATACAGCAACTTAGCACGAACCTTTGTTGCTCATTGTGCCAATTGCGTTACCAAGCAGGGTCGCTTCCTTTTCCTAAATGAACTCAAGTGTCGTTGAAATTCAAACGCCAGCATTAAAGTAATATCATTCCATTTCACTGCTTTAATTTCAAAGTTGAGTTAAAGTATTCATAGCTGGCTACAATATTCAGATTACACAAGCACAAATTAAGAGTGCGAGTTTTGTTACCATATTTTAGCTTACCTGTGACTGCAGCTCAGCTTGGTACGTACTAAGTTTTACTATTGTTAATTGTTCAGAATCATTTAACTCAAGCTCAAAGTTAAATCTCTTACTTCTAAATTGCGTAGATTCAGGTAGCTTTTGAAATGATTCTTGCGGTAGCCCAAGACTGACCTTATTTTATTGAATTTCGTAGTGCTTCCCGAGCGAGGTGGCGCAGTGGTTACACACTGGACTCGCATTCGGGAGGACGACGGTTCAATCCCGTGTCCGGCCATCCTGATTTGGGTTTTCCGTGATTTCCCTAAAATCACTCCAGGCAAATGCCGGGATGGTTCCTCTGAAAGGGCACGGCCGACTTCCTTCCCTATCCTTCCCTAATCCGATGAGACCGATGACCACGCTGTGTGGTCTCCTTCCCCAGAAAACCAACCAATCAATCAACCGTAGTGCTTCAGAAACAAATTTCACTATTAATTCCAGTCACTAACTTAACTTTCAATTTTCCTGTTTTATTAATTCTTTCGCTAAATTAATTCAGAGTGTTACGAAATTTATTACTTCCGACAAACATTCATTTTTCACACAACACGTGTCAACCTTCAGTTGCCCGCTTTTAGTGCTAATTATATGTGCACTAACCTTTCTTTTTCAGTTATTATAGTAGTTGTCCATAGGACTGGCGACCGTAATTTTCCCTATATCTCAAATATCTAATAAACGCCAGTTTATTGTTAACGTAACGACCGCACATTTACTTTCTTTATTAACTTTACCCCTTTTCAAAAATTATTTCCACCAGTTTCATTTACATTTTTCCTTTCATTTAGATGTAACCCTTTCCTCTCTCTTTACCGACAGATTAACTTCGGTGACGATTGCTTTTTTCACATTTCCATTATGTACACGCAGTTTAATTTTTCACTGTCATTAAGGTCGATAAGTGAGGGGGAGGTTACACTGTAACACAGCGCGAGAACAGTGGTCGTATAAAGATCCCATCTAACAGAGATAGGAGTCGAACAGGGGTTGGACAAAATTATGCGAACACCGCAAGATGTGCTTGCTTGAGCGTAAATACTGAGGCTAGCCAAGCCTGTAGGTTGCGCCGGCCGTTGTATCTGATCACGAACGGTACCTCAATACCTCAATACGTTACAAATGTCATTCATGGTCAGAACAGAGTTCTGTGTTTTTGTGGGGGCATTAGGCCAAAGCTAAATGAATTCCAACGCGCAAACTGTTGGTGGTCGTATGGTGGATGCTTCTGTAACCAAGGAAACAAACGTGTTTGGTGTTTCACGAGGCACTGTATCAAAGTGTAAGTGGTTGTTTAGGTTATTTTATTTGGTAACGCCACGTAGCGTTCCGTATGAAAATCACTGACTGTGCTGTGTGCAGTCTGTGGCTGGTTGGCATTGTTGTCATATTCGCCATTGTAGTGTTGGGCAGTTGGCTGTTAACAGTGCGTAGCGTTGCGCAGTTGCAAGTGAGCCGCCAGCAGTGGTGGATGTGGGGAGAGAAATGGTGGAGTTTTCAGAGCGGATGATATGGACGTGTGTCCATCAGAGACAGTAAATTTATATGACTGTATGTCAAGAACTGCTATATATATTATGACTTTTGAACACTACTAAGGTAAATACATTGTTTGTTCTCTATCAAAATCTTTCATTTGCTAAGTATGCCTATCAGTAGTTAGTGACTTCAGTAGTTCGAATCTTTTATTTAGCTGGCAGTAGTGGCGCTCGCTGTATTGCAGTAGTTTGAGTAACGAAGATTTTTTTGAGATAAGTGATTTGTGAAAGGTATAGGTTAATGTTAGTCAGGGCCATTCTTTTGCAGGGATTTTTGAAAGTCAGATTGCGTTGCGCTAAAAGTATTGTGTGTCAGTTTAGTGTTGATCAGAATAGGTAAAGAGCGAAATGTCTGAGTACGTTCAGTTCTGCTCAGCTGTTTGAAAATCAAATAACGTAAAGGTTTATTAGCACAGTCGTTTATAATTTTCCTAAAGGTTACGTTTCAAAAGATTTATACTGCACAAGAGTAAGCGAATGAAACACATCCGCTAAGTTACAACGCCGACGAAAGTGTGTTTCGAGTGATCGTGGCAGACGCTCACTTAAGAGGACTGTGACGAAAAAAGAAAGGATAACAGCTGGAAAAGTCACTGTAGACCTGAATGTCGCACTCGCGAACTCTGTCAGAACCAAAACAACACGAAGGGCGCTCTATAAGATGGGAATTGCAGGGCAAGCTGGAATTGCAAACATACACATCACTGGAGTAAGTGCCCATAAACAGGAAAACGTGATGCTGAAGCCGTAAGACTTGGACCACGGAGCAATATTAGAAAATAATTTGATCGGATGGCTCTGTTTTTACACTGTTTGCAAATTCTGACCGAGCTTACATCTGGCGTACGCCGCCGCAAGCCAACGAAGGAGACTGCTTTCCGCGAAGACTGAAACATGGCGGAGGTTCGGCCATTACTTGGGCAGTAATATTGTGATATTCCACGGGCACCTTGTTACTATTACTGACAAGGATTATGGGACTATTTCGGCTGATCAAGCTAATCCCATGGAGCAACGTATGTTCTCCAGTGGTGGTGCTGTGTCCCAGGGCGATAGGGCACCTGTTCATACAGCTTGCATCACTGTTCTTTTGAGCACGAAGACGAATGTTGCATCTCCCATGGCATCGACTGTCACCAGATCTCAGTATTATTGAGCCTTTGTGAGCTACTTTGGAGAACAGGGTACTTGATCGCTGTCTGTCTCCATCGTCGTTATCTGAACGTGCCACAGTTTTGCAGGAATAATAGTATAAGTTTCCCTTAAAAACCGCACAGGACCTGTATTTCGTCCATTCTGAATTCCAATGGTTTTCCCATGTTTTTGCACACACCGTGATGTCATCCGTTGTCAATGACAGTTGGTTTCAGTCGCAACTGGAATTGGGGCTGTCAGCGGATGCAGATGTGTATCATCCACTTTCCAAGCTAACAAAATGTTCAAATGGCTCTGAGCACCATAGGACTTAACATCTGAGGTCATCATTCCCCTGGACTTAGAACGATTAAAACCTAACTAACCTAAGGACATCACACACATCCATGTCTGAGTCAGGATTCGAACCTACGACTGTAGCAAATGGTTCAAATGTCTCTGAGCACTATGGGACTTAACATCTGAGGTCATCAGTCGGCTATAACTTAGAACTACTTAAACCTAACTAACCTACGGACATCACACACATCCATGCCCGAGGCAGGATTCGAACCTGCGACCGTAGCAGTCGCGCGGTTCCGGACTGAAGCGCCTAGAACCGCTCGGTCACAGCGGCCGCCGACCGTAGCAGCAGCGCGGTTCCGGACTGAAGCCCCTAGAACGGCTGGGCCACAGCGGCCGGCCCGAGCTAACATTTTGTAGGGGCTATCTACTATGGACATCTGGAGTCGTGTAGTTCGCAAAAGCCCTTTGCTCACATCGATACATAAATCAGCACGTCTTCAATGGGTCAAACAACACAGAAACAAGATAGTAGCTCAGTGGAGGCATCTGACGAGTCGCGTTTGTACTCTTTTCAAATGGTGCAAATCATAGGGGGGGGGGGGGAACAAGGGCCGAATGAAGCGTTTAATCTGTCGACGACGACGTCGTTAGAGACGGATTGGGGAGTGAAATCTGCCGTGTGTTCTGATAGAATACTTCCTGGCATTTGCCATAAAAGACTTAAGGAAATCACGAAAGAGCAGAATCTGGGTGGTCAGACGGCAGATTTGAACCATCGTCCTCTCGAATGCGAGTCCAGTGTGCTAAACACTTGGCCATCTCGCCTTGTAATAATATCATAGTGCATCGCATACAACCTCTGGATGTTAGTACAACGTTGCCGTTGGATGGCGGGATCGCAACCAATAGCTCATGACAGTTTATGAAACAACATTACTATTTATGCTACGCCTTATAATAAACTCTGTTTTGTCGACATTAACAGTCGCATCACACACCCGTTTCTGTTGATCCTTCATTTTCCAGGGCATGTCACTAGTCCTGGGATGGCCGGCCGCGGTGGTCTCGCGGTTCTAGGCTCGCAGTCCGGAACCGCGCGACTGCTACGGTCGCAGGTCCGAATCCTGCCTCGGGCATGGATGTGTGTGATGTCCTTAGGTTTGTTAGGTTTAAGTAGTTCTAAGTTCTAGGGGACTGATGACCACAGCTGTTAAGTCCCATAGTGCTCAGAGCCATTTGAACCATTTTTTTGAATTTTAACAAAGGTAAAAGGAAGGCCATAGACGCTAGTCGCATTTAATCAGGCAATGCTGAAGGAATTATATTAGGAAATTACACATTAAAGTAATTGACGATGGTCGAAGTAAAAAGGATATAAAATGGAGACTGGTAATACCAAAATAGGAATTTCTGAACAACGTGATTTTTTTAACTTTTAAAATAAATTTTATTCCTGAAAGAATTTATCTCGAGTGTAGTCTTACACGAAAGTGATACGTTACAGACAGGACGAGAACAGAAGCTTTTGAAATGTGATGCCGCAGAAGAATGCTGAAGACTTTGTCAAAGGTCATATTGTAAAGTATTTGATAATTAACTCGGATACTTTTGTATCTTTGACAGTAGACTCGCGTCCACAGTTAAAGCAAAACAGCGATAATAAAAATGTCTTTTGGCGTCTGTCTCGGGTTCTTCGGCCAACGTTCGTATGACGATTTTTCTGTTGTTTCGCCAGTACGAGTGGCTGGCATTGTCGAAGTTTCACCCTTCGTTGCTGGTGGTAGCCGAGCTCGCTGCCGCAGACTATATGTCCCTGGCGCGCCAACGTCCAATGGCTTCTTACTAAATGTTCAAATGTATGTGAATTCCTGAGGGACCAAACTCCTGAAGTCATCGGTCCATAGACTAACACACTACTTAAACTAACTTATGTCAAGAACGACACACACACCCATAGCCGATGAAGGCTCTCTCACTATCTGCAACGGTCGTTCGCTGCAGCACGGGAAGCCAGGATATGTTTATCTTGAGTCTTTCTTCTTTCATACTGAAGCTACTCTAGTGTTCGTGTATTTATACAGGGTGTTACAAAAAGGTACGGCCAAACTTTCAGGAAACATTCCCCACACACAAATAAAGAAAAGATGTTATGTAGACGTGTGTCTGGAAACGCTTAATTTCCATGTTAGAGCTCATTTTAGTTTCGTCAGTATGTACTGTACTTCCTCGATTCACCGCCAGTTGGCCCAATTGAAGGAAGGTAATGTTGACTTCGGTGCTTGTGTTGACATACGACTCATTGCTCTACAGTACTAGCATCAAGCACATCAGTACGTAGCATCAACAGGTTCATCACGACTGTGGTTTTGCAGTCAGTGCAATGTTTACAAATGCGGAGTTGGCAGATGCCCTTTTGATGTATGGATTAGCACGGGGCAATAGCCGTGGCGCGGTACGTTTGTATCGAGACAGATTTCCAGAACGAAGGTGTCCCGACACGAAGACGTTCGAAGCAATTGATCGGCGTCTTAGGGAGCGCGAAACATTCCAGCCTATGACTCGCGACTGGGGAAGACCTAGAACGACAAGGACGCATGGAATGGACCAGGCAATTCTTCGTGCAGCAGACGATAACCCTAATGTCAGCGTCAGAGAAGTTGGTGCTGTACAAGGTAACGTTGACCACGTCACTGTATGGAGAGTGCTACGGGAGAACCAGTTGTTTCCGTACCATGTACAGCATGTGCAGGCACTATCAGCAGCTATTGGCCTCCACGGGTACACTTCTGCGAATGGTTCATCCAACAATGTGTCAATCCTCATTTCAGTGCAAATGTTCTCTTTACGGATGAGGCTTCATTCCAACGTGATCAAATTGTAATGTTTCACAATCAGCATGTGTGGGATGACGAGAATCCGCACGCAATTGTGCAATCACGTCATCAACACAGATTTTCTGTGAACGTTTGGGCAGGCATTGTTGGTGATGTCTTGATAAGGCCCCATGTTTTTCCACCTACGTTCACTGGAGCATGTTATCATGATTCCATACGGGATACTCCACCTGTGCTGCTAGAACATGTGCCTTTACGAGTAAGACACAACATGTGGTTCATGCACGATGGAGCTCCTGCACATTTCAGTCGAAGTGTTCGTACGCTTCTCAACAACAGATTCGGTGATCGATGGATTGGTAGAGGCGGACCAATTCCATGGCCTCCACGCTCTGCTGACCTCATACCCTCTTGGCTTTCATTTATGGGGGTATTTGAAAGCTCTTGTCTACGCAACCCCGGTACCAAATGTAGAGACTCTTCGTCCTCGTATTGTGGACGGCTGTGATACAATACACCATTCTCCACGGCTGCATCAGCGCATCAGGGATTCCGTGCGACGCAGGTTGGATGCATGTATCCTCACTAACGGAGGACATTTTGAACATTTCCTGTGTTTCCATTCCATGATTAATGTGATTTGAAGAGAAGTAATAAAATGAGCTCTAACATGGAAAGTAAGCATTTCCGGACACATGTCCACATAACATATTTTCTTTCTTTGTGTGAGAGGAATGTTTCCTGCTTCAGTCCGTGGCATACGGAGCTCCATCGCAGTCTTTAACACTGGTAGCATGCCGCGACAGCGTGGACGTGAACCGTATGTGCAGTTGACGGACTTTGAGCGAGGGCGTATAGTGGGCATGCGGGAGGCCGGGTGGACGTACCGCCGAATTTCTCAACACGTGGGGCGTGAGGTCTCCACAGTATATCGATGTTGTCGCCAGTGGTCGGCGGAAGGTGCACGTGCCCGTCGACCTGGGACCGGACCGCAGCGACGCACGGATGCATGCCAAGACCGTAGGATCCTACGCAGTGCCGTAGGGGACCGCACCGCCACTTCCCAGCAAATTAGGGACACTGTTGCTCCTGGGGTATCGGTGAGGACCATTCGCAACCGTCTCCATGAAGCTGGGCTACGGTCCCGCACACCGTTCGGCCGTCTTCCGCTCACGCCCCAACATCGTGCAGCCTGCCTCCAGTGGTGTCGCGAGAGGCGTGAATGGAGGGACGAATGGAGACGTGTCGTCTTCAGCGATGAGAGTCGCTTCTGCCTTGGTGCCAATGATGGTCATATGCGTGTTTGGCACCGTGCAGGTGAGCGCCACAATCAGGACTGCAAACGACCGAGGCACACAGGGCCAACACCCGGCATCATGGTGTGGGGAGCGATCTCCAACGCTGGCCGTACACCTCTGGTGATCGTCGAGGGGACACTGAATAGTGCACGGTACATCCAAACCGTCATCGAACCCATCGTTCTACCATTCCTAGACCGGCAAGGGAACTTGCTGTTCCAACAGGACAATGCACGTCCGCATGTATCCCGTGCCACCCAACGTGCTCTAGAAGGTGTAAGTCAACTACCCTGGCCAGCAAGATCTCCGGATCTGTCCCCCATTGAGCATGTTTGGGACTGGATGAAGCGTCGTCTCACGCGGTCTGCACGTCCAGCACGAACGCTGGTCCAACTGAGGCGCCAGGTGGAAATGGCATGGCAAGCCGTTCCACAGGACTACATCCAGCATCTCTTTGATCGTCTCCATGGGAGAATAGCAGCCTGCATTGCTGCGAAAGGTGGATATACACTGTACTAGTGCCGACATTGTGCATCTCTGTTGCCTGTGTCTATGTGCTTGTGGTTTTGGCAGTGTGATCATGTGATGTGTCTGACCCCAGGAATGTGTCAATAAAGTTTCCCCTTCCTGGGACATTGAATTCACGGTTTTCTTATTTCAATTTCCAAGAGTGTATTTGTATGGAGTGTAGCTATGTATGGAAGTGAAACATGGACGATAAATAGATTGGACAAGAAGAGAATAGAAGCTTTCGAAATGTGGTGCTACAGAAGAATGCTGAAGATTAGATGGATAGATCACATAACTAATGAGGAGGTATTGAATAGGATTGGGTAGAAGAGGAGCTTGTGGCACAACTTGACCAGAAGAAGGGATCGGTTGGTAGGACATGTTCTGAGGCATCAAGGGATCACCAATTTAGCATTGGAGGGCAGTGTGGAGGGTAAAAATCGTAGAGGGAGACCAAGAGATGAATACACTATGCAGATTCAGAAGGATGTAGGTTGCAGTAGGTACTGGGAGATGAAGAAGCTTGCACAGGATAGAGTAGCATGGAGAGCTGCATCAAACCAGTCTCAGGACTGAAGACCACAACAACAACAACCTCTTTCCTGGCTCAGGCGGTAGTTTGATAGTTTGAACAGGTATCGGTCCGTGTTTGTCGGTTTTCGATACACGCTGGTTCCAGGTTCCCATAATTCCTTGTGACCAGCACATCCAGAAATTGTAGTTTTTTGTCCTTTTCTACTTTTAACAAGTGCCCACGAAAGCCTTCACAATTTTGGATAGTAAAAATGATTTTCAAAAAAGTAACCGTGTTCAGAAAAATATTAAATATTCTGTTAGTTAATCTTAGCTAAATCAAGTACATTAAATGCAGGTAAGGTTAAATGACTTAAGACTGTGCAGTGGTACAGAAACGTTTAACACACCAAAAATGTACTCTGAGAGTAAATATAATCCCTGCCGTACACTTTAACAGATCATTCTCGCATCTGCGCAATGCTTTGTAGTGGAACACCATAGCATTTAATAAACGTAAACAGAAAGAGTAAGAAGCTTCCGGACCGAGACTCGAACTCAGGACCTTTGCCTTTCGCGGGCAAGTGCTCTACCAATTATTATTTTTTTAATCTTAATTTCTTCGTTTTCGTTCGTCGCAACTGCTCGGGGAGGACGTCGCAAGACACTCTTTTCATTTCTTCGTTGATCCATTAACGCAGTCTTTTTATTACAGAAGGCAGCTAACCCTCCGACCGAACATACTGAGCTACCATGCCGGCGGCAACTGAGTTTCCCAAGCTCGACTCAAGCTCCGTCCTCACAGCTTTACTTCTGCCAGTATCTCGTCTCCTACCTTCCAAACTTCACAGAAGCTCTCCTGCGAACCTTGCAGAACTAGCACTCCTGAAAGAAAGGATATTCCGGAGAGATGGCTTAGCCACAACCTGGAGTTTAGGCTTTGGTAAAGCACTTAACCGCGAAAGGCAAAGGTCCCGAGTTCGAGTCTCGGTCAGGCACACAGTTTTAATCTGCCAGGAAGTTTCATATCAGCGCATTCTCCGCTGCAGCGTGAAAATCTGCACTTAACCGCGAAAGGCAAAGGTCCCGAGTTCGAGTCGCGGTCCGGCACACAGTTTTAATCTGCCAGGAAGTTTCATATCAGCGCATTCTCCGCTGCAGAGTGAAAATCTTATTCTAGAAAAAGTGAGATTTAACAGTGAGACAGGTTACTGCAGTTTGCAAATGAAAATAAGGCTATTGAACTGTACCTTCTTCTTTTGACGCCTCCAAGTGTTAAACCATACACAGGGGTTGTACAAAAACGTGGAAGCACCACAAATACAACACATTTTCATGCATAATACGGTGTAGGAAAAGCGTAGGCATTCTAAACAATTTCCAGTAGTCACGGAATGGATAAATATTTGTCCTGTATGGTTTTAAAGGGAATATTATAGCACACTTCTTGCAGAGTAGTGGCAAGTTCAGGCAACGATTGTGGAGGTGGGCACCGAAGACGCACACTTCTCTACAAACTAGACAACAGTGGCCCAATAATACTGGAGGTATGGTAACTGTAGTGGCCTGGGGAGATGAGGCAATTCATCCTCGTGCTTAAAAAAATTGTTCTGGACGATGCGAGCTGTGTGAATCAAATGGTTGGAATGGCTGTGAGCACTATGGAACTTAACTTCTGAGGTCATTAATCCCCTAGAACTTAGAACTACTTAAACCTAACTAACCTAAGGACATCACACACATCCATGCCTGTGGCAGGACTGGAACCTGCGACCGTAGCGGTCTCACGGTTCCAGACTGAAGCGCCTAGAACCGCTCGGCCACCACGGCCTGCCTGAGCTGTGTGAACAGGGGCCGTGTCGTGTAGGAAGACACCATCATCGTTGGAGAACGAACATCGTACCATTGCATGGATGTGATCAGCCAAAATGGTCACGAAATCCTTGACAGTAATGCGACTTGCGGAGTAACCATGCGGCCCACGGAATATCACGATGTCATTGTGAGACTGAGTTTCTCCGGGCTTATACAACTTTCAAATAACTTCCGGGAATTCAGTCAAGTAACACATTCAGCGACCGTTGTTTTAAATAAACATGATTATGTACAAAAGATGCAACGTTTACTATCTGATTCAATGTATCGCAGAATCGATGCTGACCCATCAAAAAGTGTTGAGAGATAGACCAACAGCCTCCTGAAGAAAAGTGGTTTGTCGCAGGTCACTATCAAGAGACTTAACACCTATAGTGGTGTTCCCCCTAGGTTATATGGCCTTCCGAAGGTTCACAAGGAAGGGGTTCTTTTCCGTCCTATAGTGCGTAACATCGGCGCTCCGACACATCGTGTAGCCAAGCATCTTGCTTCTCTCTTGAGTCCCCAAGTAGGTCGATGTGAACATCATATCAGGAACTCAGCTGATTTTTTACGTCGTTCGGAGGGACTGAGGTTGAATGACTCTGATATTTTAGTGATTTTCGATGTGGTCTCTCTCTTCACTCGTGTTCCTCTGTCTGATTCGTTGCGGTTAATTAAGGCCAGGTTTGGTGCTGAATTAACAAATCTCTTTCGGCATGTGTTGACATCCACTTACTTCTTATTTAATGACCAGTATTACGAGCTGACAGATGGAGTTGTGGTAGGTAGTCCGTTGTCTCCTGTGATCGCAAATTTGTTTATGGAAGACTTCGAGGAACGTGCATTGAAGTCGGCGGCTTTGAAACCCGCCTGTTTCTTTAGATACTTTAACGACACCTTCGTTGTTTGGCCTCATGGTAGTGAGAATTTGAATATTTATCTAGAAAATCTGAACTCGATCCACCCGAACATTCGTTTTACGATGGAGTTGGAAGAGTATGGTTGCCTTCCCTTTCTTGACGTGTTGGTTAGGTGGAAGGATGATGGATCATTGGGACATGCAGTCTATAGGAAACGTAATCACACCGACTTGTACTTACAAGCTAATAGTTGTCACCATCCGGCTCAGCGTGAAGGGGTACTTCGTACCTTGGTACACAGGGCACATGTGGTTTCTGACGCTGAGACTTTGCCAGCTGAGCTCTCCCATACTGAAGTTACATTTCGTCAAAATGGTTATAGTGATAGATAGATTGAACGTGAGTTGCGCTATCGACCAACTGTACATCGGGTGATTCATGATAATTCTGAGTCAACACCTAAGTCTACAACCTTTTTGTCTTACGTAGGGAACAAGTTCAAAAAGATCGGTCGTATTTTACGGAAATACGATGTGAAATGTGTTTTCCGACCTCCATCTAAAATTAGAGCACTTTTGAGTTCCGTTAAGGATGATCTTGGACTGCGTAAGGCGGGTGTATATCGTATTCCTTGTAGCTGCGGCATGGCATATATTGGTCAAACTATCAGGACCGTGGAGCACCGATGTACTGAGCATAAACGGCACACACGATTACAGCAGCCAAATAGATTTGCTATTGCCGAACATTGCTTGGATACTGGTCACCCCATGTTATATAATAACACCGAGATATTGGCATGCACATCCAACTATTGGGACAGTGTTATTAGGGAGGCAGTTGAGATTAAATAAGCGAGCAACCTCGTTAACAGGGATGGAGGTTTCTGTTTAAACTCTGTTTGGAATCCGGCTCTCCCCCTTGTCAAAAAACAGAGGGACAGAGTCAATGCTACCTCACCTGCGAATACATAGTCTCACTATCGATATCTCTGACTTTGGTCATCTTTGGTGGCACTAGTGTTCAGTGTGTGTGTTATCTTTCCTGCTTCAGTCCGAGAACCGAGGTTTTAAATTTGCATGTACGCCGCCTGCCCGTTGCAGTTTGCCTTGAAAATGGCGGAGTGTTCTCCCTCCGAAATATCGGCGGTCACTGAAAGTGTTACCTGGCTGAATTCCCGGAAGTTATTTGATCGATGTGATTGTCCAAATCATCAACGATCCCTACCGTATTTCACTCTCGGGACATAAACTCGGTTGAAAGCTGGAAATAGTGTGAAACAAAACTCATCCGATCAAATGACGTTCTTCCACTGCCCTGCAGCCGAGGTTTTATGGCTTCGGCACCAACCTTTCCCCTTGGGGTATCTGCATCAGCGAAGAGTGATTTTGGTATTCCAGCTAGCTTGTCTTTTCCTGCTTATGGAACTCCCTTCACGTTGTTTTGGTGCTGACAGGAAACACGAGTGCGACATCAGTTTTGTAGTGAGTTTTGAACTGTCTTGCTCTTTATTTTTCGTCACAATCCTCTCAATGACCTTCTGTCACGTTCAATTAACACAAACAATCGTCCATGTTTCCACGCGGTCAGAGGCACCATGTCACGGTCCGTGCGGCTCCCCCCGTCGGAGGTTCAAGTCCTCCCTCGGGCATGGGTGTGTGTGTTGTCTACAGCGTAAGTTAGTTTAAGTTAGATTAAATAGTATGCAGACCGATGACCTCAGCAGTTTGGTCCCATAAGATCTTACCACAAATTAAATTAGTCGTCCATGTTGTGACTTAGCGGATGATGCTTTGTCCGCTTTCCTTGTACGCGGCGCAGATTTTCGACATGGTGTGCCTTGAAACACCAAACACTTCGGCTTTCTTGGTTACGGAAGCACCCATCGTATGGATACAAACAATGTACCGCCTTTCGAACTCACTTAGCTTCCACATAGTGTACTAACAACTACATAGAACACTCACCACGACTGACACTTGCAACGTGCTAAGGATATCTGCATCTACAAGGTTACTCTGTAATCCACACTTAAGTACCTGGCAGAGGGTTCATCGAACCATTTGCTTACTACTTCTCTACCATGCCACTCTCGAATGGCGCGTGGGAAAAAGGAACACGTAAGTCTTTCCTTTCGAGCTCTGATTTCTCTTATTTTATTATGATGATCATTTCTCCCTACGTAGGTGGGTGTCAGCAAAATATTATCGCATTTGGAAGAGAAAGTTGGCGATTGAATTTTCGTAAATAGATCTCACCGCCAAGAAAACCGCCTTTGTTTCAGTGACTGCCACCCCAACTCGCGAATCATATCAGTGACAGTCTCGCCCCTACTGCGCGATAACACGAAACGAGCTGCCCTTCTTTGCACTTTTTCCATGTCCTCCGTCAATCCTACCTGGTAAGGATCCCACACCGCGCGTGAATATTCCAGCAGAGGACGGACAAGTGTAATGTACGCTGTCTGCTTAGTGGGTTTGTCGCATCTTCTAAGTGTTCTGACAACAAAGCACAATCTTTGTTTCGCCTTCCCCACAATATTATCTATGCGGTCTTTCCAATTTAAGTTGCTCGTAATTGTAATTCCCACGTATTTAATCGAATTGACAGCCCTTATATTTGTGTGATTTAACGTATACCCAAAATTTATCGGATTTCTTTTAGTACCCATGTGGATGACCTTTCACTTTTTTTTGTTTAGTGCCAATTACCACTTTTCGCACCCTACAGAAATTCTCTCTAGATGATTTTGTGATTGGAATTAATCGTCTGATGATTTTACTAGACGGTAAATTATGGTGTCATCTGCAAACACTCTAAGGGGGCTGCTCAGATTATCACCTAGATCATTATCGTATATCAGGAACAGCAGAGGGCCTATGACACTACCTTGCGGAACGCCAGATATCACTTCTGTTCAACTCGATGATTTACCGTCTGTCACTACGAATTGTGTCATCTCCGAGAGGAAATCACGAATCAAGTCACACAACTGAGACGATACTCCATATGCACGCAATTTGATTAACAGTCGCTTGTGAGGAACTGTATCAAAAGCCTTCTGGAAATTTTGTCGACAGCACTCATTACTTCATGGGAATAAAGAGCTAGCTGTGTTGCACATGAACGATATCTTCTGAATTAGCGTTGGTTTATGTATTAGTAAGTCATTTTCTTCAAGGTGATTCATAATGTTCGAGTACAGTATATGCTCCAAAATCCTACTGCAAATTGAGGTCAGTGATATGGGTCTGTAATTCAGTGGGTTACTCCTATTTGTTTTCTTGAATATTGGTGTGACCTGTGCTACTTTCCAGTTTTTAGGAAGAGACTTTTCGTCAAGTGAGCGGTTTATATGATTGCTAAGAAAGGCGCTATTGTGTCGGCATACTCTGAAAGGAACCTGATTGGTATACCATCTGGACCTTGCCTTTCTTCAGCGATTTGAGTTGTTTCGCAACTCCTAAGGTATCTACTTTTATATCGCTCATGCTATCAGCTGTTCTGGTTTCGAATTCTGGAATATTTACTTCGTCTTCTTTCGTGAAGGGATTACGGAAAAATGTATTTAGTAACTGTGCTTTAGTGGCACCATCATCTGTAACAATTCCATCGCTATCGCGCAGCGATGGTATTGACTGTTTTTTGCCACTGGTGTATATTAAATACGACCAGAATGTCTTTCGGTTTTCTACAATATTTTGAGACAATGTTTCATTGTGTAAACGATTAAAAGCATTTCGCATTGACGTCCGCACTAAATTTCGAGCTTCCGTGAAACTTAGCCAGTCTTGGGGATTTTGCGTTCTTCTGAATTTGACATGCACAGGTTCCGTTCGTGGTCAAATACAACAGGGTACCAATCAGGCTTGGCTAGCATCTGTATTTATGTTCAAGAGTGCATATTTTTGGTCTGACTCCTGTACACGAATTATTACAGAGATCACTACGCCTTCTGAGCGTGGTGGAAATAACAATCACGTAATATGAAAGCATGTAATGCTTAATTTGCCAGAGCAGGCGAGATTACGTCATATTCTGATCAGTGCCACAGCCAGGAAGAGGTAAGTTTGAACGTACTGATAAACAAATGAGGAACGAAAGTCATTCAGTGAGGTTCTATCATCTACTGAGTTACGAAGTCTACTCACAGAATAAATAAAAACCGTATTAATATTAAGGAAGAATAGTAGGTTTTGTCTTAAGCTGGGTTTAAACCAGCAAGTCGCTTGCAGAAGTTATTGCTGCAAGTTATTGCAAAGCCGCTTGCAGCTGTTTTTACACAGCAGCTGATGAATCTTGCTTAATTAAGCAAGATTCATCCGCAAGTTCTTTGGCAAGAAACTTGCGTCCACAACTTTCTGATACTGTTTACATATGCTTTCAGCACCACTACGAGTGTCAGCCGAAGTATAAGATGGCAAGCAGGCGGGTGAGATATGGTGCAACTCTTGTAATTGTAATGAAAAACGTAAAAAAGGAAAAGAGAAGTATTTGGTTTAGAGAGTGGATAATGAGAAGATAGCAAAATGGTGCCTATAATAACCTTTTGCAAGAACTTAGTATCGAGATCATGGATACTTTTGAAAACTTTTGCTGAATGTCCTCAAATGATCTTGAGTGTTTGTTGACGTTAATAGCGCCCGTCATTTCAAAACGAGACACAAACTTCCGTACTGCTATTTCAGCAAAGGAACGTTTGCTAGTCACTCTACGATTTATAGCTACGGGTGAGCTACGAATGAAATTGGCCTTTTCATTTATTTATGCGAAACATACAACCAAAAACAAGTTTGAATTTTTAAATCTTTTCTTTGTAGGAGACCCATACAAGTCCCTAATGTACTTGTTTCATATTCCCGTCAGCACGATTTCTCTGGTCGTACCCGATGTATGTAGAGCCATTTTTGACGTCTTGAAAAGGGAAAATTATTTGAATGTGTGTGAAAACACAACAATGACACTAAATTTTTATTGAAATAAACTGCATTTTACACAATGAAATGCTTATAAAAATGTTTTTTTCCTTCTAATGCTCATAAAATGAAAGTGACAAGTTAATTAAACAGAATATGTAATAATTACACATCGAGTTTTTCTAGACTCCTAAAACAACAAGCGAGTGGATGCAGGTGGCAAAGAGGTTGTGTCTTCAAGTTATGTTACTTTCTCTGTACTTCTTTCACAGATGTGTCGAATATCGACGAGATTTCATTTAGTGCGCTCATCTTCTTCACTCTATCCTTTAAGACCCGGTTATGCACATTCCATATTTCGGGGTAGCTCTCCACGGCTTCAGTAACATGTTCTGTGTCCTGCTTCATCCATTCCCGTTTCTCCTCCATTTCTGAAATTTGTTTGCATATAACATGTAAGATGGTAGCATAAAATTAAGTCACCACATTAAGTAAAATGTTAAATTTGAGTGTTATGCAGACGACATACTTACTATAATTTGCGCTTCCTACTTGCAGGAAATAGAAATAAATCCTAAAAGCTGCAAGTTACTTGCAGCTACTTCTTGCGTGGTGTTCACACTGGAAGCGGAAAACGTGCAGCAAGTCACTTCCGCAATAAATTGCTACGGTCGCAAGTCAATTTGGGGATATGTTTACACTCGCAACTCGCGCAGCAAGTTCCTCCGCGCAAGTAAATTGCTGCAATAACTTGCTAGTCTAAACCGAGCATTAGACATTACAATGATGCGGACCTTATGTCGTGTTTTCAGAATATCCTATGAGAAAACAACAAGTGGTTTTAGAGGAGCGGTGCTCCTTTGGTATTTTTTTGTAGGTGGAGAGCCAGTGCTGGAAACAACAGAATCGTTGGAGGTGGACAGCAGACGCCTGAGCCACCTGGAGCCATCCCAGACAGCTGCGTGCTTGGGGTGCTGGAGGTCAGTCCGTCGCCCGCTGTGACTTTTACGACCGTGACGAATCGACTAGCCTAGTGGGGTGGTTGCCCTCGCCTCTTTCTTTGACTCGTCTTTATGTTTGGAAGTCGCTCTCTAGAGTGGTTTCCAGTATTTCCTGTACTGGAACCTAGTGATTCTGTTCCTTCTTCGACTTGGGTGGCCTGATTTCGCGAACGGTGGAGCCGTCAGTTTACTATTCATTATTCTGTTCTTCCACCAGAGGTAAGGAAGGGTTCTTCACAATAAATCATTCATAAAACCCCCATAACAATCACTGTAAGTTTATCCATAGCTCTTTCCTTCGTGGGGGGACAACAGTTATGCAGAATTTTTGAAAGGAATTTCTGGCACTTGACTGATAATTATTCATTTATTTTACACAATCATGATTTCGACTTTACAGTCGTTCTCAAGCGCATGTTGAAATTTCACAGGGCAGACATATTTTAACACTTCAGCATGCATCTGAGAATCGCTATAAAGCCGAAATCGAGATTGTGTAAAATGAATTAACAACTAACAGTGAAATGGCACAAATTTCTTTCACGCAGTTTATCGATAGTGTGTTTTTTTGATTTGCAAGCTTCAGACAGGAGCTTGGAGGTGGATGTTTAGCTTTAACAGCTTGAGAACAGCAATGGCGTCATTGCGAGATAAGAAGCATGTCGTCGTTTTTGTGCACTACGATCTTCAACAATACATTACAACCTAATGTCCCAGTAGCTTACTATACTTTTTCTCCCTACGGGCGCTATCTTTAGTGATATCACGTATCATTAGCAATATTATGTTAATTGCATTTTAAATATGAGAAGTTGGATATGTTCTTTGGAATATTTTTCTCTCAGATGTACGACTTCCTTATCGAGAAATTTCACAATACGTGTCATTCAAACCACAGTAAAAATTTTTGATCTGAACAATTTCATGCAAGTAGCAATTCACTCATATAACTACCTGTATTTGTGGCCCTGTGGGTAAGCACAAGGCTAAAAATCCACAAGTCCGGTGTTCGATCCCTTGTCGGTCATAGGAGTTTTTCTATCTCTCGGTGCTACTGTCACCTCTGATTTGTTGAAATGAAAATTGCCAAGTTGCATCGTGGTTCGCAGCTCTCGTTAAACTGTCGGTCCCCCTGTTATAGGGCGAGTACGTCAGATGAGTCTTTGACACTTGCGTGGAGTGACACTTGTACCGAGAGGGAATGTGTTGACATTTGTACGGAGACCAGGATACTGTAGGTAGTGGACAGGGTGTTACGGACGTAGGATACATCGGCCTGATCGCCGCTACCTGCGACGAAATTTCTGTAAATCGTATTTGGTCACATAGGATTGCGTTGCATGCAGCACATGGCATGAAGAATATTGAAATTTATGTTATCTACTTTTGTAGGCAAAATTTACCTGAAAAAGTAGATCGGTGCATGAATTCATGGAGATTTTGTCTGATGTGTTGTCATGCAGGTTGCATTAGGTATATTCATCAATCGTCATTTTTAGTTCAGGTTCTACAATAGTTCTTGTTGGTACTTATAGTATGTTTCTGGCTGGAAGGTTATTGAGAATGTTATTTAAACGTTAGAAAATGTGTGAAAAGCAATAAAAGTCTAACATTCGTGACATTTTGTTCACTACGGGTTTAATAGAAAGGTGTAGGCATAGAACAGAGTTGGAAACATTCGTGGCGCGTATGGGGTAAGTGCATCGAAGGAATCACGTCGGAAAATAATTTTCTCGTTTCAAGTAGGATCGTTTCGAGGTGAATTTTTCGTCACAATCAAGCAAGACGTTCTTGCAGTTCACCACCATGGTCCACATGAGTGTACTCCATTATTGGCAGATCGAATGAACGGTGTCAATATGAACTCCGTAACACTTACACTCAGTGGGAAATATTGGATAAAAAAGAGGGGATGCAAGATTAAGGTTAAACAGACTTCTGATGACGAGCTCGTTAAAGCATTAGAGACAAAGGAGAAGCTAGGATTGGAAAATATGTGAAAGGAAATCGACTGTGAATTTTCAGAGGAAAGGTCCCAGCATTTGCCTCAATCAATTTAAGGACATAACGGAGAATCTAAATCAGGATAGCAAGGCTTGAAGTTGAACTACTGTGGTAACATCATAAAAAGAAATTAATGCATGTTCCACACCAAAAATACCTGAAGCAATGGACAGTAATGTTATGCATCAGATGGTACAAAGAAAGTATTTTGTATTATCAAGTGCATCCTATGGCTGTGTCCACCGCAGTTGGCAGCTATTGCCGAGAACTAAGACGCTTTGCGGCCGCAATATAAGAAAAACGACTAAGGAAACTGCATTAGTGTTGTTACTTTACGAAAACTTCCAGGAGCTTGACTGGAAAGCCGTACATACCATACCTGTTCTTCGAATCTTGTGCCTTCTTACGCGCATCTTTATCGATTCTTACGAACAACGATCAAGTAATTTCCTTTGTGGATAAAAATGCACTGTAAACTTGTGATGACGATATCTTATCTCTGAACCAGTAGGCTTCCACAGACGTGGAATCAAAAAACCGCCTGAGCATTGTCAAACTGGCTTAGGTAATGTGAGGGAACATATTGTTGATGATTAATTTATCTCTTATGTTTTTATATTAAATAAATCACAAAGATAAGCGAAAAATTGTGTTGTTCTAATACAAATTAATTACAGCAGACCATGATGACTGTACGATAAAAGTTGACATTAATAAAACAAAAGAGTCAGTTAAATCAATCCGCTCAATACTTCCAAGCATTAGTAAAATATTGCGCTGGCCTGACCTCGATATGGTCAGTGTCTGCGTGAAGTCCTGTGTCATGCTGAAACTGGCATAACCGCACAATGTTTGACACCCCTGTGACCGTTGACTTACGACCTCGAGTGCCACAGAACTATCCTCCTAAATTCGCCATAGGTTCCTTCAAAGTTTGATGAAATATTTTCAAGATGATTTGACAATGAGTTAAAATTTCAATTTTCCAACTATACAAAGGTAACTGTGCACATAAATTACAATTATTCTTACTTCTCACTACACAACCCATTAGCCTATCTCTCTTACGTAGACGCTACTACAGCAATGAGAGAGTTTACACCTGAGCGCCGTCCCAGTACAAGAAGGCCATTGCGTTCGTTTCCTGAAGTTAACGCAGCCTAAGTGTTTGAAAGTCGCTGAAAGACGTACACTTCATGCCAGTTTTTTTTCTTCCTTCACTAACGCAACTGAAAGTAACCACAACGAAACTATGTCAGTCATCTAGTGGAAGTTGCAGTAAAAAAAGACTTCAGAAAGTCTTTGCGTTTCTGCTACATTTGCTGAACAGAGCGCTCTGCAAGAACGCCACAACTTTCAATAATTATTACTTTATTTGAATTATTAATTCGTTCATACGAGCATTCTGCCACTTGTGGTGGAGATAGAAAAAAAGGAAGCACTGGATGTTAACCACACAGTATACGCATTTATACCGAGGGGTCTTAGCGTCCAGAGGGACACAGGTGGAGGTCATTAATTTGGTAGTACATTAGTTTTTCCGCCACCAAGAACCATGGACCTTGCAGTGGGGGGGGGGGGGGGGGGGGGCAGGGGGCTATCTGTTGGGAAGCCAGACAAAGACGTGGCTCCTGAAGAGGGGCATCAGCCTTTTCTACAGCTGCAGGGCCAACAGTCTGGATGATTAGCTGATCTGGTCTTGTAACATCAACCAACATGGTCTTGCTGTGCTTGTACTACGAATGCAAGGGGAAATAACAGCGGTTATTTTTCCCAAGGGCATGCTGTATGGACGAAAGATGATGGCATCCTCTTGGGTAAAATATACCGGAGGTAAAATAGCCCCCCCCCCCAATTCGGATCTCCAGGCGGGGCTACTTAGGAGGAAGTCGTCGTCAGGAAAAACAAAACTGTCATTCTACTGATCTGAGCTTGGAATGTTAAATCCTTTAATTGGACAGTGAATTTAAAAAGGGCAATGGCTAGGCTGAAGTTAGATACTGTGGTGGTTGGTGAATTTCGGTGGTAGGATGAACAGGACTTCTGGCTAGGTGAGAACAGGATTTTAAACACAGAATCAAATAGAGATAATGCATGAGAAAGTGTAATAATGAATAAGAAAATAGGAATGTGGGTGACATACTACGAGCAGCATCGTGAATGCATTATCATAGCCAAGATAGACACAAAGCTGACACAATGGTACAAGTAGTTCCACAGATGACGAAGAAATTGAAATAATGGATGATGAGATAAAAGAAATTATTCATATACCAGTAGTTAAGGGAGAGGAAGACTTAGTTGTGAAAGGTGACTGGAATTCGGTACCAGGAAAAAGAAAGCGACGAAAACGTAATAGGGCAGGTCTTCCCAACGTGTGGTCTGCGGACGTCTTAGGGATCCGACGGCTCTTTCTAGGGGGTCCGCGGCCACCTTTCACCAAATCGTGTAAGATAATTAGAAAAATTATTGAATAAAAATGTGAAAATGAAATTCATCACTATTTTTTTCGTGTGAAAAACATGTGTACTTTTACTTCAGGTCGTATTACCAAGCAGCCTTTGCAGTGCCTCAGTGAGAACGCATACACAGTTTAGTGCCGGAGAATACGTCGTCTCTGATCGACTGTTTCGCAACAATACGGGGGTCGTTTCTGCGCCGGCCCACGGCGCTAGTTGCGCTGAAACCTTTTACGCGTACGTGCAGCGAGCTTTTTCGACCAATCACAGCGCTCGCTGGCACGTATGCGGCCCCAGGCATCATTAAATGTTAAACTTGCTTTGTCAGTGCACTACCTATTTCATAAATCGATTTTGACCACTTTATTACTTCTAACACGGATCGGTGGCTGAAGTCAGGATCATTGAAGAAGGGTGCAGTTTCTCCATCGCCTTCACAAGAGCCCGCATCTTGTGGTGGTGCGGTAGCGTTCTCGCTTCCCACTCCCGGGTTCGATTCCCGGCGGGGTCAGGGATTTTCTCTGCCTCGTGATGGCTGGGTGTTGTGTGATGTCCTTAGGTTAGTTAGGTTTAAGTAGTTCTAAGTTCTAGGGGACTGATGACCATATCTGTTAAGTCCCATAGTGCTCAGAACTCAGAGAGCCTTCACAAGAAGGGATGTTGCCAGTTGAAATGAATGACGAGGGAGGACGACCAAAGGAAGAACAATCACAAGAAGCTCCGCAGCCGGATTTATTGTGTGAAAACGCTGCAGGTACTCCATTGGTTGCAATATCCTGTGGAAGTGAAATAACCAAAATGCGTAAGTACAGCGAAGGATATTTAGAAATGGGCTTTGTGGAGACAAAGGAGCGTAAAGCTCAGTGTGTAATTTGTGCGTGAGTCCTTCCGAACAGTTCAATGGCTCCAGTTAAATTGCGCCGTCATTTTGAATATACTCACCCGGTTTTCCAGGCTAAAGACATCGACTTTTTCAAAAGTAAGAGTGCTGAACTAGCTGCTCCTCAGCATTAAATGAAAACTCATGCAAAAACAGTTAATGAAAATTCATTAAAAGCTTCGTTGTTGGTGTAAGAGTGTCAAAAACAGGCAATGCTCATACCATTGCAGAAAATCTCATAAAGCCGTGTATTAATGATATTGTTTCTTGCATGCTAGACGAAAAGGCAGTAAAGCTTGTATCTTCGATCCCATTATCAAACAATACTGTCAAGAGACGCATTGTTGACATGTCAAATGATGTGAAAGACACTCTTCTCTCTCGCATCCAATACCATTCATTTTATCTGCAGATAGATGAATCCACTGATGTTGCAGGATTAGCGATTTTATTAGATTTTGTCTGTTATCAATATTCTGGATGTTTTGAGGAGGACCTCTTATTGTGCAGACCACTATCTGCCAACACAACAGGTGCTGAAATATTCCGTCGATTGGATGATTTTTTAAGGACTAACGAATTTCCATGGTCTAATTGCATAAATGGGTGCACAGATGGTGCAAAAGCTATGACGGATCCTACAGTCGGAGCAATAACGAAAATAAAATAAAACGCCAAGATTTGCAGCAGTGGCTACGAAACAAATGCCTGTTTCGTTCGAGAAAGTTTTAGACGAATCCATTCAAATCATTAACTACATAAAATCAAGACCGTTGAAGTCAAGACTTTTCACAACACTGTGTGAAGATATGGGAAGCCTTCATCGTTCCCTGCTTCTCCACACAGAAGTGAGGTGGCTCTCACGTGGGAATGCATTATCTTGGTTGTACGAATTAAGATTGGAAGTCTTAGCTTTCCTTTTGGAGCATAACACCAAATTAGCAGACCATATCAATGACGAAAATTGGCAGTGTATACTTGCCTATTTGTCAGATATTTTTATCCAAAACGAACGAAATGAATATTTCACTCCAAGGGCAAAGTGAAACAAAGGTCACTGCTATTGACAAAGTTCGAGCATTCAAGAGGAAAATCAATTTTTGGGCAGAGAGTGTAGAGGTGGGGGAGGTCGAGTGTTTTCCTCTTCTCAAGGAGTTTCTGAAAAACAAAACATTGACGCTTGGGAAGAATTTGTTTAATCAAATCCCGGAACATCGCCGAAGCTTGATGTCATTGTTGGACCATTATTTCCCAACAGCTGAAGATGAGAAGCTGCAGAAATACGAATGGGTGGTCAACACATTCACTGTATCCAAAAAGCCGAACATTCTATCAGCAAATGAATATGAGCTGTTGATAGAAATTGCCACAGACCTTGAAATCAAGCTTTGACATTGACTGTTACTAACACTTTTGGATCCGTTTGGATAACAAGAAAGACTACCCCTTTGTTGAAAAGGCAAAACGTTTGCTTCTTCCGTTTGCCACAACATACATGCGCGAATCTGGATTCCCGATCTATGCTGCCCACAAAACTAAGTACCGAAGCTGTCTAGATGCGGAACCAGACATCCGTCTCCAGTTGTCAAGAATTGAACCCAAATTTTCAAAATTGTGTCAGCAGAAGCACCCTCAACCATCACATTAGGATTCCATTATTATTCCTACAGACTCGTCTATAGTAAAGAAGAAAGGATTTTTCTTCATAGGTGCTCAGTGAACGTACCTAAACTATAGGAATTTTGTTTCTGTCTTCTATCATTTATAAAATAATTATTAATTGAATTCTGTTGGCATTGGTATTTTTGTTACGAAAATTAAAATGATCTCTAAAGCTAATTTCTTTTCTTCATAATATATTCCATCCTCTCAGTTAAAAATATGGCCTACCTATACTTCAAAAAATGGTTCAAATGGCTCTGAGCACTATGGGACTTAACTGCTGTGGTCATCAGTCCCCGTAGAACTTAGAACTACTTAAACCTAACTAACCTAAGGACATCACACACATCCATGCCAGAGGCAGGATTCGAACCTGCGACCGTAGCGGTCACGCGGCTCCAGACTGTAGCGCCCGGAACCGCTCGGCCACTCCGGCCGGCATACTTCAATTACAATTACTTGCTATTACTCTGACACTATATTGTGGCAACTGGCTGCGAGCATAAACAAATGAGGCCTTTTCCACTTGCCACCTTGTAAAAGGTAAACCTCCTCTGCCAGAATTGTTTCCTTTGAGAAAAAAAGTCTTACATTCTGTGAAATGCTTTGTCTTCTTATACAGAAAAAAGAGAGTATGTTCGTTTGTTTTCCTAATTTATTCACAGTCGAGGCTGACTGCCACGATATAGTGTCTAAGTAGTAGTTGAAGTTGTCAGCTGTGGCTAAACTGTTGGCCACGCCGCCTGCCAGTTGCCAGCTACCAACTGACAGTACACTGTTGCAACGCAGTCTGCTAGCTACCGGCTATGGACTGACAGCTGCCGTTCAGTAGATACGCAAAGACGTAAAAATAACTAGACTTTCCGAGCTGTTTACACGGGCACGAAAATAGATTGTGGAACCGAAAAACGGCTTTATAAAAGCAGATTTCCAGAATGGATTTTGAAGTGTTTACCTGACCAACCAAGAGCGGAACTCGGACATCGGCTCACGAAATCCGGTTTTGGAAACGCATGTAAACTGGGTGAATGTATTCCCGCACATTGCACAACAGTTGTCACAACAGTTCTTTAAAGGCAATTCCTTGGCCCCTTTTCTTTCGTGATTTGTTTGCATCCTGAATCATGAGTCGGAATGGCCGCGCAGTCTAGAGCGGCTTGTCGTCGTGGGTTGCGTGGCCGCTGCCGGAGGTTCGAGTCCTCCCTCGGGCATGTGTTTTTTGTCCTTAGCGGAAGTTAAACTTAGGTTAATAGTGTATAAGACTAGGGACTGATGACCTCAGCAGTTAAGTCCCATAGTCTTTACATACATTTGAACACACAACAGTAGCCAAACGGTGGAAGTGAACAAACCACAAGCGGCAGCTTGTTAACAGCGAACAGTTTGGACGTGACGTTGATTGCTCTTGGAGGAAGGCAGCTCCAAAGTGTGAAATATCAATTATCAAGTAATTTTAATCAGGCTATAGTGTGTTGAACAAAGGGAGTAAATCCACTAGTACGTGCCTGGATACAGTGGGAATTGGGAATTCAAATTGGATCGTTAATTTCAAGTTGTTTTCATTCATCTTTAAACCAAACACTATTGATACTTCGGGGGGGGGGGGGGGGGGGGGGGTGGAGGTGGGTTCATTGGGAACATGGCACTTGCGTTAAGAGGTTCTGAAATTTGAAGTTACTGTGCTCTTGACTGACTAGGGGTCCGCCATGGATTTTCGACTGAAGAAGGGGTCCGACAGCTGAAAAGGTTGGGAAGCCCTGTAATAGAGGAATGTGGTCTGGGGGATGAGAAAGAAAGAGGATACGCGTGATAGAATTTTGCGCTGAGCGTAATTTAACACTAGGTTTAAGAATCGTAAAGACGGTTGTATATGTGGAAGAGACATGGAGACAGCCGGCCGCCGTGGTCTCGTGGTTCTAGGCGCGCAGTCCGGAACCGTGCGACTGCTACGGTCGCAGGTTCGAATCCTGCCTCGGGCATGGATGTGTGTGATGTCCTTAGGTTAGTTAGGTTTAAGTAGTTCTAAGTTCTAGGGAACTGGTGACCACACCAGTTGAGTCCCATAGTGCTCAGAGCCATTTGAACCATTTTTAGACATGGAGACACAAGAAGGTTTCAGATTGATTATATAATGATAAGACATAAATTTTGGAATCAGATTTTAAGATGTAAGACACTTCCAGAGGCAGATGTGGCCTCTGACAACAGTTTATTGGTTATGAAGTGTAGATGAAAACTGAAAAAAATATAAAAATGTAGGAAATTAAGGAGCTGGGATCTGGATAAGCTGAAAGAACCATAGGTGTTGAGAGTTTCAAAGGGAACCTTAGCAAGGGCACCTACCAGTATGATCGTTAGTGAAGGGGGGGGGGGGGGGGAAGCTCTGGACCTGAGACATGGAGATTTACAATACTTTGGAATGCGAATAACGACTAGCAAGTAGCCACAAAAAAAGTTCCACTTCTGACTGCTAAAAACCTGCGTAATACCGGCTTTTAAGTCATTTTCTTGAAAGAAAAGCACTTGACTACACTATATTTTTTCCGTCCCCTGAGAGCTAGGGGAGGGGGCGCGGCACCCTCCTTGCCGACAAATAAGGGAGGTCTTGAGCGTTACCAACAACTGACTGAAACAGGAGTAATGAATGGAGTAGAAGACGAATGGGGAACTTTGACACTAAAGGCAGCACACGATCAAATAGATAAAAAGATAAGGCCTAGCAGTAAGCCGTGGCTATCACACGATATACTGAATTTAAATGACGGAAGGAGAAAATATAGAAATGCAGCAAATGGAGCAGGCGATGAGGGAAAAACGTCTAAAAATAACACTGACAGGGAGTACAAAATGGCTAAGCTGGAATGGCTAGAAAACAAGTGTAAGGATATATACGAATATATAGCTAGGGAAAGATAATATCAGTAGGAAAAATGATGAGACCTTTGGAGGAAAGAGGAGCAACTGTAACAATACCAAGAGCTCAGATGAAATTACCAGTATCAAGAAAAGAAGAAGAAGCTGAAAGTGAATTGGTACGTAGAGGCTCTCTACTAGGGAAATGGACTGAAGACAAAATTTTAACAAGAGCAGATGACGCAGAGGAAAATGAAATGAGAGTTACGATACTGCGAGAAGAATTTGACAAAGCACTGAAAGACCTAAATCAAACCAAGACCTCTGAGGTAGATGTCATTCCGTCTGAACTACTGATACCCTTGGGAGGTGCAGCGACAACAAAACTATTCCAACTGGTATGTAAGATGTATGAGACAGGCGAAATAGGCTCAGACTTCAAGAAGAATATAACAATTCCAGTGCCAAGGAAAACAGGTCTTGACATGTGTGTGAATATTACCGAACTATCTGTTTAATGACTCATAGTTGCAAAATATTAACTCAATATTATTTACAGAAGGATGTAAAACCTGGTAGAAGCCGTCCTCATGGAAGATAAGTTTGAATTTCAGAGCATTGTAGAAACACGCGAGGGAATGCTGACCCTATGACTTATCTTAAGAGACAGGTTAAGGAAAGGCAAACTTACGTTAGCTTTTGTAGATTTGCGGATAGCTTTTGACAGTGTTGACTGGAATATACTGTCCGAATTTCCGAAGATAGCAGGTGTAAAACACAGGAATCGAAACGAAATATACAACATGTACAGAAACCAGATGGAATTTACACAAGTCGAGGGTCATCAAAAGGAAGCAGCGATTGAGAAGGCAGTGAGACAGGATTACGGACTATCCATGATGTTATTCAATCTGTACACTGAGCAATCAGTAACTGAAACCAAAATAAAATTTCGAGAAGAAATTGAAGTTCAGGGAAAAGTAATTAACACATTGAGGTTTGGTGATGACATTGTAATTAAATTAGAGACAACAGTTGGACGTACTGGACAATGTTTTAAAAGAAGGATATAAGATGAGTGTCCAAAAAGGCAAAACAAGGATAATGGAATATAATCGAATTAAATCAGGCTATACTGATGGAATGAGGTTAGGAAACGAGGTATTTAAAGTAGGAGATGAGTTTTGTTAAAATGACTGATAATGGCGGAACTGGAGAGGATATAAAATGGAGACTGGTGATTACAAGAAAAACGTTTCTGAAGAAGAGAAATTTTTAACATGAAGTATAAATTTAAGTACAGAAGTTGAGTCGGCGTTAAGTTGACCACCGGCAGTTGCAGTGCGCTGGGCGTGATATCCTAGCAGGCCTACCCCAACCAGTAACGTAAAGCGATTTTGTAAACGTCTCTGTCGTAATGCCTCAGTGTTGTCACAGCTCTGTAGACGGCTACTGTTTGCGCCTATAGCCGTTACCACTTCGTAGTCGAAAGCTGGCAACCGCGCTGCGAGCTTTCAGGGCTCATCTTACGCCGTATCAACTATTGGAAGTATTATCTGCAGGTCTTTGTCTGGACTGTACCCTTCTACGGAAGTGAAATGTAGATGATAAAACAGTTTAGTAAAGGAGGGAAAGAAGCTTTCGAAATGTGGTGCGATTGAAGAATGCTGAAGATCAGATGGGTAGGTCATGTAACTAATGAGAGGTACTGAATAGAACTGTGGAGAAAAGAAATTGGTGGTGAACTTGACTAAAAGAAGGGACCAGTCGATTCAACACATTCTGAGACCTCGAGGGGTCACCAATTCAGTATTGGAGCGAAGTGTGGGGGTAAACATTGTAGAGGGAGGCCAAGAGATTAATACAGCAAACAGGTTCAAATGGATGTTGATTGCAGTAGTAATTTGGAGACGTAGTTCCTTGAACAGGATAGAGAGCGTGAAGACCTACATCAAACTACTCTTCGAACTGGAGATCACACCAACATTAGTTTTTAAAGACAGGCATTTTGTATGCCTGTGGATTGGTGAAGCTACGTTTCTGGTGCGAACTGCAAGAATTGTATTTTCCATTTGTGGGGGATGGGTTATATCAGCAGTTTCCGACTTGCAAAGGCGCATTTTGTTGTCAGGCGTAGACGCTCCCGACTTTCTGGCTGCATCTAGCAGTAATGTTGACTGATCGGTGTTTGTGAATTTAAAAGTGGACTGTGTTGACACTTATAAGAAGCTGGTGTTTTTAATCTAAAGCAAACGGGAAGAAAAGCTAGTGCTCAGAGGTATTGGTAACATAAACGGACATGGTGATGAGGCATCTTAATGTGAAATTAAACCATATTGTTTCCGTGGGAACTGACATGTATCGTTCCCTGTGATTAGCGGTCTGTTTTTTTTCTAAATTTTTATCTATATCTTTGCTGATATTTGCGGGAAACTACAGTATGCTAGTTGGGGTTTTGTGGCGATAGGGAGCGGTTCATGTCTCCGGTACAGCTGTTTCAAGTTGGCAGTTATCTGAAGGCAGTCAGACTCCTACAGAGATATAGAATAAATTCCCAAAGCGCATCTGATTAGCACCAGAAACTATGCAAAGGAGACTAATGCCAAATATCTATTTCCTTTTGAAATTTCTTCCGTGGTGTGATTTAGGAGTATGAAAACTCACATAAATCGTACCTGAACAATGAAACACAACATTAGCACGTACAGAGACCCAGGCCACGATTAATTAATTTCGCAGTAGCGATGGGGGGAAAATTTGCTTCCGAGCTTACTCTTCTTATTTTAGGTGTGGCTCTGTCGGTAACCTTGTCGAGCCCCAGTGGAGCCCCTGCACTGCTCATTGATTACAAGAGGGACTTTGTTTGGAGTCTGCCTGGACTGCAACTTAACACAGCTGACTCACTTGGTACGACGCCAGAGGAAACGGATTTCTCCGCACCGCCAACAGCGCTTATCTCAAAGAAGACACACACGCCACAACAATGTTTGTTAAACTACAACTGCAGCTTCAACAAATGTGTCCCTCCAGTTCCGGCCAGTAGGTTTTGCAGATAACATTCAAGGGCACTAACAGCTGAAGTGGAAGCTCCCGCGAGAGTAATACATGAATACTTTATTTTCTGCACGCATGGTTTGAGGACACTTCGGCTAAAAGCACTACCATACCTCAAGGTGCAAAACTGTGGTTGGGAAATAACACTGATCAGCCAAAACATTATAATGACTGCCCACCGGGACGTTGGATCCCGCTATGTGGCGTTTCGGGCTCGTGACGCGGTAACAAAAATATGTGAGCAGAGCAGACACGGATGGGGATCACCCTAGCAAAGATGTGGGCTGAAAACGGAGAAATCCATTGAGATGAGCGAGTTTGACAAAGCGCAGATTACTATTACGCAGAACGTGTGAACGGGTATCTCGAAAATGGCGAAGCTGATCGAATGTTCACGTGCAACTGTCGTGGCTACCTACGGGAAGAGATAGAGATACACTGAAACTACCACTAGGTGCTAATGGTTGGACGTCTACACTCTTCACGGAACTTGGGGTTCAGATGCTTGTCTGCTCTGTAAAGTAGGACAGACAGTGATCTGCGGCATCTCTTCCGAAAGAGCACATTGCTGGTGCACTCACAAGTGTTTCGGAGCACACCGTTCTTCGTATATGGTTGAACATGGAGGTCTGCAGCAGACCATCCCTATGTGTTAACATGCAGACCCAACGACATCGTAGGTTACGATGAATTCGACCGTCGATCAATAGAAAGGTGTCGGCTCTTCGGGTGAACCGCATTTTTGCTACACTAGGTCGATGGTCGTCTTCACAAGCGCCGTCATCGAGATGAACGGTGGCTCGAAACGTGCAGCGCGCCAGGGACGAATGTTGGTGGGAGCAGTATTATGAGAGACAATATCCTACGCTTGCATGGACCTGTGTAGTAATCGAAGACACGCTGACAGCACCGAACCACCTGCATCCCTTTATGCTTGATGTCTTCCACGACGGCGATGTCATCTTTCAGCAGTATTATTGTCTGTGCATCGGAGCCATAGCCGTGCTACAGTGGTATGAGGAGCACTATAGTGAACTCACGTTGATGTGTCGGCCTCCAAACAAAGCTCAATAAAGATTTCGTAAAGAAATTCACAGAAATAGACCAAAATATACAAAATTTCACTAAAATTGCAAATGAGAATTTCGCAGAGTTAAAAGATGACATAGGCACTTGTTTACGCGAAATGTCGAACTTCAAATCTAAATTTCAAGAAATCGAAGATTCCGTTGCTGTGAAAGCTTTCTGTAGTTAGACCCGTTGTGGAATAATGTTAACATAAAAACATTTTCAGGGGAGGGCAATATACATCCAGTTGATTTCATGTACCAGATAAAAGACAATTTCGAAAATAAAATGAGCGATAATTTGAAAATTAAATTTTTTTAAAAGTTTTTAGGTGGGGAGGCTTTGTCATGGGCGATCCAAGCAATTAAACCCGAAATGTCGTTTAATGAGATAGAACGAGCTTTCATGAACAAATTCTGGTCAGAAACTAAACAAGCTACAATTAAGTCATAATTTTTGAATGGGCCAAATTTCAAACCGAATAGTGGACGCATGAAAACCTTTTGCGAACAACAGTTAAGAACTTTAGTACAAATTGATAAACCACTCAATGAAATGATCCAAATAGACGCTTTAAAACGTAGGTTGCCGAACAGGGTACAGTGGAGTCTTGTCTACAGACCTGATGATACAACTGAACAATTTCCTAGATATATAGATAAATCGGATTTAGCATGGGAGAGAAATGACAGATGTAATGACAGACTTGATGATAGCAGGAATAACAATAACAAAGCTTTCAATGGTCATTTCAATAGCAGATTCAGAAGTGATGACAGAAGAAATGGGGAGAGAAATGATAAGCAGAGGCCTGACAACAGGAATTTCGAACCAATAAATAGGCAGTATTTTCATAAATACACCATGTGGCATATGGTGCATTGCCCCAGCCAGTGACTCTATATTTATTTTCTGGGATCACTCCCCTTTTACTATACTGTCTTGTTAGTAAGAGCAGTTAGGATCCTTCTGCTATCCTAGAGTATACAGTGTGCAATTTGTAAGACACAAGTCTATACCTTGACCAGGTATTTAACTTAGAGTGTGGAAGAACAGAACAAGACCAATTTCAATTAGTTTTAGTAACCAGTATTTTCAAAATGATATCCTTTATTTCTATTAAGATTCATCATGTAGTGATTTTCTACTGTGTACCAGTAAAATATGAACATAGTAATTTAGTATATGGTCATTCAATATGAAGGAACAGGATTTACTACACGAAACTTTTAAACAAAAATCAGATGATGGGACTGACTTTTTGTGTAGTATGGACATTAAAATATCACACAGATGATGTTAAACAATATTGTGTGATTCTATCAAAGTTATGAATTCTGATGAAACATATAGTGACAAGCATAACAATTGTGTGCCTCGGGCATGGATGTGTGTGATGTCCTAGTTCTAAGTTCTAGGGGACTAATGACCACAGCAGTTGTGTGGGGACAGTAAGAACAGATGCTATTTCAAATGATGAGAGCCTTCAATGTGAAGGAACAGGATTTACTACATGAAACTTTTAAAGAAAAATCATGTGTGATATGGATATTAAAATATTACACAGATGATGTACAAAATATTGTGTGATTCTATCAAAGTTATGAATTATGATGAAACATGTAGTGACAAGCATTACAATTATGTGAGGATAGTAAGAACAGATGCTATTTCAAATGATGACAGCCTCAAATCATTCTAACGAAATTTTTCTCAGGAGGTTGCAAACTCTTTTTTTCAATTTGGGGGTGACAAACCCACGGCTCTGAGCTGGTGTAACTCCCTCCTTTTCAAGTCACATCCTCTTTTACTTTTCTGTACAAACTTCCCCTCTTTCACTTTCTGATTTGGACAAATAGTTAGACTGGATGCCAAAAGAAACTGGTGCACGTATTTTATACTAAGCAAGTTGCCTTTTTTCTGATTATCTGGACACGAGTACAGATTTAATAATGTCTGGTTTAATAATGCAACATATGTATGATTTTTGAGGAGAGTTGGTTTAATACTTAGGCTGTACAGTTATTCTCACTATGCTGTAAGTTATAATCTCATTGTGCTGATGACTTTGTGAAAAGTTGAGAAAATGTTTAGAGTTGGTGTGAAGTTTACATAAGATATCCATGTTGTTGTTGTTGTTGTTGTTGTTGTCTTCAGTCCTGAGACTGGTTTGATGCAGCTCTCCATGCTACCCTATACTGTGCAAGCTGCTTCATGTCCTAGTACCTACTGCAACCTACATCCTTCTGTTATAGAGACAATTTATTACTTTACAACTGAGACGTGGTTACAATCAGGTTAGATTGTTTGTAGCTTTATATATATATATATATATATATATATATATATATATATATATATATATATATATATATATATGTTCTCATTTGGTTTGCCCTGTTACTATACCTATTATGTGAAAGTCACTGGATAGATGTTAATTTGCTATCAAATATGAAAATACTTTATGTCATGATCTTGCCCTTACCATGTAACTGAAAAAGGAATATTTATCAGAAATAAATTTATTATGTTTGTATTACTTCTGTAATCCGTCTCTGGCGCATAAACAAAAGGGAATTTTATGTTGGAAATAGTTATTGGGACAGAAGTGTTCTGATTCCCTGGATTTAAGACTCATACTGTTTTATTTTCCTGTAATTTTCTATCACTTCAATGCCCAAACCATTGGTAGTCTTGTTTAATTATTCTTTTGCCATTTGAGTACTATAAGATAGGGATGATGTTTGCTACATGTCTGGTATCTGTATAAGTCATAGTATAGATACAAGGTGTTCTTTGTCACAGTGTCTATATATATCTGAACTGTTCAATACTGCTGTATGTTACACCAAGTCGATGCTTTTCAATATATACAAATGTTAGCTTACAATCTGATTCTTAATGAAAACTGGTTAAATTTCTCCAATATCTTATTGAAAATACTTTGATAACCACTAATGATTCATGTGTAATGAGTAGCACAGCAAAAAACTAAAGATTGAGGATTTGTATTCATGGTCTAGTTATGGTTCTTGCATCTTCTACTGTCAATTGAAGTCTAGTTGATTCATTAATACGTATCTGATGAGGGAATATATATTTATCAAGCCTTTAGAGTTGCTGAACTAACCATCTTACTCCTAGTATTAACCCATTCATTTTTAACCATTAGTACTTCACCCTATACCTTAACCTATGTTGGAACTTACCTTATCAGTGCCCAATTTTATTTACTGTCTGATCTGATGTTGCTACATCAAGACTAATGTGGTGATGACCAACGAGAAATCTGTCAACTAGTTGTTGAGCAGTATGTATTCTGGAAGTAACCCGCTGGTACTTAATTTGCCAATGTAAATCTGATTCTACAGTGGCATGTGACCATGGTGGTTCTCAGTCTCTACAAAAAGATGCTGAAAAATTTTGGATGACGACTTTCAAGCTGCGAGAACAAGGTGCCTTTGACAGTTATTGTGGGCAAATCCCTTTATCCATCCTTGTGGTTACCTGACCTGAAATGTTCATGTCCATTCAGTTGTTCTAAAGTCGGAGTTTGACTTGTAAAGAAATGAGGACGTTTGGTCCTACAAGTGGTACAGTCATTATGTCTATGTGCATCTCAACAGTTGAAAACTGACATAATTTTTCCATGAAAGTAGATGTCAATTACTGATTCTTGTAAATTTCTTGGCAACTATCTTTACATGATACGATGCATACTATAATCATCTGTTAAATCTGGTCTGTCTAGATTTAATACAATGATATACTGTTACATGCAACATGGTTCTCGGTAATCACTTATTATCAATGCTCTAGTCCTTTCAAAAGAAATGCACTTACCATAATTAATCTACAACTTACAGGCACAAAATTAGAACAACTGATGTATTGACATATACTATGATATGCTGTCACATGCAACCTAATTCTCTATAATTACTCATTGTATTTGTGGTAAACTGCTTTCTTGTGGCATACAGCCTACCCCAGCTATTGTTAACAGCAATACCGTAACTATAATTAATCCTATCACTCTGCTAATGACTTTATTTATACGTACTGCCACTTGAAAATAACACACACACACACACACACACACACACACACACACACACACACACATATATATATATATATATATATATATATATATATATATATGCTGTGGCAAAAAATGTATACACACTTTGAACTGTCATAGACAATTTATTTCCCATTCTACAAGGTTAAATAGCTGTGAGGAAGTAATGTTATGTTTCTTCAACAGGTGGCAGCAGTGGCAAGGAAGTAACTGCAACATGGCGGACGTGCGTCTGAGCTTTGAAGTGCGGAAGCAGATAATTAAGTGGTACTGGAAGTTTGAGAATGTAGCTGCGGTTCGAAGACAGTGGAGAAGTGAGTATGATACAGAACCATCTTCAAGGTTAACAATTACACATCTACGAGACAAATTCGAAATTCATGGAACAGTGTGTGATGTGTATAAAGGTCGATCAGGGCGACCTCGTACAGCTACAAGTGATGATTCCACACATATGGTCTTGGAACTGTTTCCGTGTTCACCTCAAAAATCTTCAAGGCAAGCGGCACGTGAGAGTAATGTAAGTGCTAGTAGTGTGCTATGCATTCTGAAGAAAGGCAAGTTTCGTGTGTACATTCCAAGGCTGGTGCAACAGCTAAGTGATGACGATCCAGATCGAAGGTTAGAACTTTCTGAATGGGTTCAGGAGATGATGAGACATGAACCGGGATTTAAGGGTAGTATAATTTGGTCGGATGAAGCCCAATTCAAACTCAATGGAACTGTCAGTAGGCACAATAGTGTGTACTGGGCTGAAGATAATCCTCATTTTACAGTTGAAAAGGCTGGTGTGTGTGGTGTGGTTTGTCTGCAAGGGGACTCATTGGGCCTTTCCGCTTTGAAGGTACTGTTACTGGAAAAACGTACTTAACAATGCTTGCTGACTCCATATTCCCTGCCATTCGTGCATTATACAGTAATGATGAGTTTTATTTCCAACAAGATAGCGTCTCACCGCACCATCATAGGGACATACGAGCATACCTAGATCACCTTGTGCCAGGCCAGTGGATAGGACGCAGAGGACCAATCGACTTTCCTGCACGCTCTTCAGACCTCACGCCGCTAGATTTCTTCTTATGGGGCACAGTAAAAGATGAGTTGTACAAACGTAAACCACATAACCTGGACACACTTTGGAATGAGATTCAGGTGGTGTGCGCAGAAATCTCATTGGACACTTTGGTACAATGTACGGAATCAGTGGTGACTCGTACTCAGAAATGTATTGATGAAGAAGGCCACTAGTTTGAACATTAATCACATTTGCAAAGTACATTTATTTTTCCAATTGGACTTTAAGCTTTCCATTTCCAGAAATTTAACATTGTAGAACAGGAAATAAATTTTCTAAGATGCTTCAAAGTGTATATACATTGCACCGTATATATATATATATATATATATATATATATATATATATATATATATATATATTCTCTTTGCCTTATACGAAATTTTGTAACATTAAAAAACCTATATATATATATATATATATATAATGTTCAAACCAACTTACCAATGTATAAAACCTATTCATATTATTCTCATGATGTTCCAATTATTTATGATTCATTTATTGTGTATTCACACCTATGTAGTGAACACGTACCAATGTATAATACCTAACCATGTTTTTTCATGATGTACCAATCTTTTATGATTCATTTATTGTGTATTCAAGCCCAAGTGGTAAACACGTATCTGTATAGGCCTATAAGGTCCAACCACATAGCTGTCAGTGCTATTTTAATTACTTATAAAACACAACTAATATAATGTATTAGTCACTTATATTTTCACTCAGAATTATATGTAATTGCACTCTTAGGTATCATTATGTTAATTAATGTTTGAATGACTCTAAAGGTGGGAAAGTGGCATTGGAAGTGTCTTGACAAATAGAAAATGGAAAGATTGGACATTGGTCAGATATTTCATTCTATATATGTAGGGTGAATTATGTTAACTGCTGAGCAACTGTAGTCCAAGAATTAATTTGTACTATAATATAATAATATATTTGTTATTCTATACTAAATGTAAATGTCAATATAAATTGCAGAGAATAGTGACTTAGCATTTAAAAATTTTGTACTGGTATGATTTTAGTGATATGCTATCAAAGAACAAGTTAAAATTACAATATGAGATTTAAGACAGGAAATTTTTAAGGATGAACAGTTGGAATTTTGCTGAATTGAACTATTCTATTCAAAACAATCTGTTTCACAATATATATAAAGGTCATAAGGACTAGAGTATAAGCCATATTTCAGATCTTTGCAACAAAGAACTTCCAATGAGCAGAGATCTACAGTGTACTTCTGTTCAGTGCTCTTCATTGCACATAGAGGAGACTGAACACTTTGTTATATTATGGTCTAGTACCTGCTGTACTTGCCAAAGATATGAGGTGGCTAAATACAAACTAATATGGATTTTGAGTATTGTAGTATCCGAAACTAATGCTCATTCTACATCACCAATAATGAGAAAGAGTTATACACACCAGTGTCTCCATTGCACTCAGGAGAACCAGGAGGATCTAATTACACACACATATATATATAAACATGACCAATTCAGTTAACTTCCAGTAGATAATTTTCTGATTGAAGTAGATTTACTTCCTATTCATGTTGTAATACAAGCTGCAGACAAATTCTGCGAATTAACTTGTTCTTACTTTACACTATTAATTAATATTTTGTTTAAACTAATGCAATCTGATACAAAATAATTTATGATAATTTTACCGATTTGGTTGTACTTATTTTTCGCAAATTGTTTGTTCATTCAACTGATTATAAAATGAGGACTGTTATGTGGATCTGCCAGAAAAGGTTTTGTTCAACTTTCAGTTTCACAAATCCTTTTGGGTGTGTTGAAACGTAACAGTCCATTAAGATCCATTTAAAACGAACATTTTCCAGTCTAATTCAGGATTGCACATGTAAACAAAATATGTAGCTCATCTAGAAAAAATTGTAACTGAGATAATAACTGTTTCATTTGTTTAAAGCGTAGAAGCTCTATAAATGAAGGGAACAATTCCCCTGAAGGGAGTCTTTGGTAATTAATAAAAAATGTAAATGTATTATTGTAATTTCTTATTTGAGAATTTATTCTCGAATGAAATAACAGACATGTACTAATATACTAGTGCACTAGCTGTTCTGAAGAAAATATACAATCAGGTATGTATTTTCAACTTTTTGAATACATTTTAATTGTTAGTTAATCAAAGATTGATTTTAAACAATGCCAAGGATTGTTTGGGATTGTTAAGAAAGTATAAATAGTTACAGGCATGTTGGCAGCATTGGTCAGTATTTTGTGTGATTTTGGACAGAAAGCATGTAGCTTGTGATAATTTATTGTAAGTATGTTACAACTTATTTCAGATTTGTCAAGATGCCTTTAATTACTTTGTGATTATAATAAATGTTCAGTGGAAACAAAAAACAGGATTAATTATTTAAAAAATAACTTTATAGTTATTTTTTTACAGTTACTGTTTCAGGATTTATGCTGCGACAGGTTGCCAGACACTGAGTAAAACAACCCCTAAGAATGTTATAGTTCCTTTGAAACCGCACGGCCAACTTCCTTCCCCATCATTCCCTAATCTGCAGACCGATGACCTCACTGTTTGATCCCCTCCCTAAAATCAAGCAACCAACCAGCGGTCGTCGGTCGTTTTTCAGCTCTGCATGTATTGCAACAATCACGTTCCTTAAAAATTTATTTATAAAGCCGCAACAGCCTGGTGTATGGGTAGTTATGACAGTGAGCTTCCAGTTCCATATTCGACAAGCTACCCTGTAACTGTAGCAAATGGTATGTTGGAGAAATTTATATTATAACTAATTCCTTAAGTACCTAGAAGCTCTTTAAACTTAAATTATAAACCATTTGTAATTTGGACCAATTGTAATTAAAATATTTTATAATATATCTGAAGATGAGCATCTGGCGCAGAACCAGTCATATAGAGACTGAATTAGGAAAATTCTTTACCATAATTTCTCACTAATGTTCAAAAGCATTTTTTTCGTTTTCCGCCGTTTCTTAGTTGCTTCAAAATTTGTGGAGGTATGTTCAGCCTTTATAACTAAATGAAATGCAGTTTGTTATTTGCCATACGCGTTTCGCTTCTTTTATTTGTAAAGCATTTTCGATGGCCTGTAACATATCTTTCTTTTTACATACAGGGTGTTCCAAAATTCAGTGCCAAGACTAACAGGGGTAGTACAGGAGAGAAAAACAAATACGTTTTGTAAAGGAACCATGTGCCGGAAACCCATATTGCGTTAGCACTGTGCATGTGTGTGTAATACACGATTGGAGCGGATGAAAGTTGTTGTGTCTAATGTTGTTACGCCAAATGTTAGTCTGACATACGTAGTATGTTTTGATGTAATGCTCTTGGACAGTGAGTCGGTAAACAGCGGGTAGCACTAGTGCGTGCATGACAGTTGCAGGGTCAACATGGAGCGCTGCGAATGGGGAGAACTGCGAGACACGCAATTAGCTTGCAGTGCAGCTGAAGGCCCCATTAGACTTCTTTCTCTGCAGCTGCATGAAAGCCGAGGTGTATTCTAACCCTACTGACTCGGAGTCGGTAATAGTTGAAACAATTCTTGCAGCACCCACACAAATACAGAACACACCACGCATTTTCCAGAGAACAAATATCTATATCGGTTATACACTGAGGTTAATGGTGTTCATTTTGAACATTTATTGTAGTGCAATAGTGATCGAAGCAATAAAGCAATGAAACACGTTTAACACCGTTTCATTCTGAATCACATACAACAACCCCTGCAAATGCTGTACTACAACAACATGTGATTTCAACACATGGCTCATGGCTGCCTTAAGAAATATATTAGTTTTTTGCCTCCGTCATTAACCCTGTTGGTTTAGGCACTGAATTTTTGAACACCCTATATATAATAAATGCATTGAGTAGTAGTTACAAGTATGATATTACGATACGTTATCTCATGTCACATTCTTGTTTTTCTGGTTAGGTGTGTGTGTGTGTGGGTGGGGGGGGGGAAGAGGGGAGGAAAGTGTTTTGTTTCTGTGAGTGTGTTTTTCTTTGTATGAGTGATTTGTGTGTGTCTGTGAGATAGAGAGACATTACAGGAAAGCTTTTGTATACAAAGAGCCCTGGCAATGAAAAAGAAAGTAATTAATGACCCAATCAAACTAAACAATAACTCACTGATCGTGTTATTCATTAAAATAATACCAAACATAAATGTAAAATATAAGCTGAGCAAATCATTAATTAATCCCCCCCTCTCCCTTCCTCTCTCCATCCGTCCGTAGCTCGCTCCCCCCTATCTCTCCTCTTCCCTCCCTCCCCCGCTCCACACCTACGCACAACAGAGAAGCACATATCGAACTACAAATAAATAACACAAACAAGAGATGAATGATAAACACATATCGACAGATGGCAACACTAGGCATCGTTAACACACACATGTTCAACACACACGGAAAAAGCGCAAGTGAAGTATTGTAATCAATGTGGCGATAAACCGCCGAAAAGCTATCGTCTGCAGTATGGAGGCTGAGTAAACACACCTCCAGGATGACACACATAAACTAACAATCTTGAAAATCATGTGTATTACACGACTCTGAAGTTTGTTCGAAAATAAAGGAATCGAAAAACGTATTTCAAAAAACGAGCTGCCTTTCATTTTGTTGCAAAGATGAAAATACGTCCATGAATTACGCAACTTTGTTAGCATGTTCAAGTATGTTACAGTATTACTGATGTTTTGTCAAAGGGGAAACTGAATTTTTCTTGAGCTCTCTTTCCAAGAAGTGCCTTTGAATCCACGACGCCCTTATGATCATTTCGGCAATTGTTTGTCGCACGTATTCGAGAATCGCTAATGGAGTTAAAGTAGCTGTTTCGCGCATTTACATTTTAGGAAGCAAAGTCTGTGTTTTCGCATGGCATATGTAGCTCATAACTGAAGCTGGAGAGGGTCACATCGTAGATCAAGTCGGTGAGCAAGTTCCATGTATCGTTTCCGGTCGCTCACCAAACCCGCTGGAAACAATGTATCAAAGGATGCTTAGCTCGGTGCTCATATACGTACTTAACTTCTTCACCTACAAACGCTGATGCGCCAAAATATTACGGCCACTTCCTTAATAGCACGTTAATCCACTGTTCGAACCCAATACAGCGGCGATACTGCGTGTAATGGGTTCGACAAAGTACCAGATGATTATAATTGAAGTGCAGCTACTCACGGAGCTCCAGTGTTGGCTGTAATTAACGTATGGAGGAGAGGAGGAGGAGGAGATTACTGTTTAACGTCCCGTCGAGAATGAGGCCATTAGAGACAGAACAGAGGCTCGGATTAGGGAAGGATGGGGAAGCAAATGGGCCGTGCCTTTTCAAAGGAACCATCCCAGCATTTGCCTGAAGCGATGTAGGGAAATCACGGAAAACCTTAATCAGGATGGCTAGACGCGAGTTTGAACCTCCCGAATGCGAGTCCACGTATGGCAGTGAAACTTGGCAGATACGCTAATGCGTTAACGCGGAACCGATTTAGGCTGGAAAAAATTAGTTCTAATTTTGGCCACCAGGTGCAAATCTGGCGCTTTTTGTACGAATGTATGACATTCACGCTTATTTGGCAATCCATAACATGAGTGAACAGTATGGCTATCAAGAAGAGGGAGTGTGCACTGTCCGTGAAACTTTTTTATGTGAACAGTAGCAAACAGTGCACCTTTGAGACAATATCGCCGACTGAAAAGTCTTAAGGAGAGGACCCGATGTCAATATAACATATAAAGAGAAGGATGACAGCCAAAAACAGTTGCAAGATAAAAATTTATTTTGAATTAACACAACTTTTAATAATTTTTGATGTGCTTTTGTATGTATTCATGGATTTTAATTTGCGCGATTGTCTGGCACATACAAGTGCCCTCTCTCGGCGAAACTATCTGCCCTAGTTCTTTCACACTCTAGCCTCGATTGTTTTTCATAGGCGAAGTAATGGTGCTAAGCTGTTAGCTTTGACCCTGTGCCCAAAGTCATGTTGTACAGATGGAGATGATGTCTCAATTATTGACGACGCCTTTGGCACAATTGTTTTATTAATCTCCATAGAATGATGTAATTTTAGTAAGTAAATAAAGATTTTATGCCTGTATTACTCTGGTAATTTCACTGTTACTTAAGCTTTTGTGATTCTCACTTCCGATGCTAAGGCTTTTCTAATGAAAGTGTCTTCCTGTTCAGGATTTTTTACTTCTGATGAAGGTATATTTATATGTACCGAAACCTTGGTAAAGAAGTTTAATAAATTTTTATCCTGCAACTGTTTTTGGCTGACATCCTTTATCGTGAAGAATTTCAACAGTTGCTGCTGCAGCCATGTTTAAAATCTTGAAATATAAAGAGATTCTAAGACACAGGTGAGCTTGGTGTGGCAGCTGGAAGAGGGTGGCGTTCTGTTCCGGTGTAAGTTATTCACGAGGTCGCTTTTGCTGTAACTGACCATGCAGTACATGCCTGAGGTGCTGTATGGTGCAGTGCTACGAGAGTTGTCCATCCAATGGTGAATAATACGAAAACTTCTGCGGTCTGCTTTACAGTGGTACCCGTGCGAGAAGCAGACGGTGCAACAACTGAAACCTCACAGACGAGTTCTGACTGTGCTCGTCGTTTTCCGGTACAGATCAAAGTTGGTGACATGTGGTCGGGCAATATTCTGTGGTGCGACGAGCCCAATTTTACACTACACGGTACAGTGAATTCACAAAACTGTCAAATTTGGGGTAATTTTATATCGCATTTTGGGCTCGAAGGGCCAATTCACTAGATGTGTATGACTATGTGGTCTAGGTTCACAAGCACTTTTATTCTCGGTCCGTTCTTCTTTGAAGAGAATACGCCCAGAGGGTCTGTCAGGTGTACCGTGACGCCTGCACATTATCGAGATCTCCTTCTACAGCACAAGATTCTGGCTTCGGAAGAGTGCAACCATGTGTAAACCACTGTTCCTATGTAAGGTGTGGCACCACCCAATATCGCTCGTCGTGCTTAATGTAGCCTTCCACGTTTGTGTTACCTCCAGAGGTTTTCCAAACGCATGGCCTGCAAGATCACATGATCTGAATCTATATAATCGTTGACTCTGGGGATATCTAAAAGAACACATTTACCAGGGATACGTTCGGTCTGTACCTGATCTGAAGGGCAGTATACTCTAACACGTCGCTCAGATTCCACCAGAAATGCTGCAAACAACTGTTGATCAAGTCGTTTTATGGATGAAGCACCTCGTCGGCGCATCCGATGCTCATATTGAGCAAACTGTGAAACTAGCAATTAATATTGAATTCAACATTGTGCTTCTCTCACTCTTTTGACCTTTCCTGCACACGTTCCGTACCTAATCCGTTGCATATGTAAATATTCCTATACATCTGTCTTGCACTCACAGCGTCATATTTACACCTAGTGGCCAGACTTTGAACTTATTTCCATCGTAAATAGGTTCCGTATTAACGTTTCAGCATATCTACGAAGTTTCGCTCCCATACGATAATTGCAGCCGACAATGGACCTCCTTTCAGTAGCTTCATTGTAATTATGTATAACCATCCGTTACTTGGTATGTTTCCGGACATATTTGCCTATGCACAACTCGTACAAATCCGGTAAATTACTGGATTACTGGCCATTGATTTGTGGGCACGAAGTTGACGCACAAAAACGTCCGGGAAGTGATCCATCGGGTACAGATCGCCAGATTTGGTTGTCAAGACATCAATGTGAGTTCATTAACATTTCCCTCAAAGCGCTATGACACGAATGTGGCTTTGTGACACACTGTTGTAATGTTGCAGGATGCCGTCGCCGTCGGGGAGGGCATGAAACATAAGGAAATGCTGGTGGTCCATAATAATATTCACTTAGTCCTTGATCAATACTGAGTTGGTGTGAAAGTTTAATAAACACAACAATTACACATGAAAAAGACTTTAGTCATCAATAACATATTCTCCTCCACTATTTACAACAGGCTTCCAACGCTAGAGTAAATTTTCAATTCCTCGACTTATCACGGTATAGGTGTGGATGTGTGTGTGTCTGGGTGCACTTTATCACGGGATGATTATATATTTTTATTTTTATAATTATATTTTATGATTTTGGTTGGGGTGGCTTGAAATACTGTGGACTAGCAAGAGACTTTTTGTAACTTATACCGCGATAACACTCGTACAGACATCGGCTGCCCCGAATTATGTACGATATAATATTTTTTAGACGCAGCGCGTGACCTACCGCCTTCTAATAAATAGATTGCATGAGCGCTGCTATTCAGAAAAGAAAATATGCGTATTCTTACGCAAACTGTAATTATTAATATGGGTCTCAGGGGCTACTGGTTATTTATGTACCAAATTACATAAAGATTAACTGAGATATTGCGGAATGTAATGATTTTCAAAATTTCTTGTTCGTTATTTGCAACGCAAAACTGGAGAGAATCTCGTCTGCCGTTAGGCGGCCAAAATGTAACATACTGAACTCATTCAGTACTGTGAATTTTGGTAACTGAAATTAATTTTAACTTCGAAATTAATGAAAGATCAAAATTGAGACGTCTCTCGCATTTACATTTAATAACATGAATCGTCAGCGTAATGGCCGACTAAATCCTGCTAGGGGAGATGAGCTCCCTGCACTACGAAGGTCTGTAAAAAACTTTGTTTATTATAATTAATGGTTGTATGATGAGAGGTGACAACTAAGTCAATAATACACACTTTCTAAAAACAATTTCTATTGTATTTTTCAAAAATACGGATAAAACTTACGTTCATTACCAGACAGCACTACAATGGTGGCCTACCGCTAGTTGAAACAAAAACAGGAGAGATAGTTCAAATCAAAGCATTGTCTCTGATCTTCATGGCCTATGTTACACTGAGCTTATACCAAAAAAACTGTGTTTTGTTAATTACATCGATATTTATGTTTCGATAATAATAACTTACATTCTTTACTATTTGTTATACATCGCGCACACGTACACAGTCTTGAAATAATTTATAATTCACACGTCTCATAACAAAAATTTCCTTTCCCTTTCTCCAAATGTCCATTTATGTGACGTACCGTCAAAAACTGTAAAAATAACGTGATTTTGAGGCAAAGAACTCGTCGAGCCATGTTCGGGGTACATTTTCATTCGGAAAGAAAGTTCCTTGAAGGTTGTTAGATAGAGAGAGGAAAAGTGAAACTCTGAGGGCGCAATATCAGGCGAATAAGTTGGGTCCGGAGTGACTTTCCAACCAAACATCTGTGAAGTGTTTTTTTGTCAGTCTATCAGAATGTTGGCGGACGTTATCATGTAGTAGCATCATCTTACGTAGTCTTCCTGGTCGTTGTTCTTGGGCTGCTACTGCAACACGTTTCAGTTGTTGGCAACAAATGTCAGCAGTGATGGCTACACCTCAGGGAAGCAGTTCGCGATACACTACCAGATCCATAACATCAGATTTTGTGAATGTCCGCAGGTCTTCGTAAGGGGAATTGCTGATTTGTTTGGGCTCAAACATTCCTTTGTGCCGGCCGGTGTGGCCGAGAGGTTCTAGACGCTTCAGTCTGGAACCGCGCGACCGCTACGATTGCAGGTTGGAATGCTGCCTCGGGCATGGATGAGTCTGATGTCCTTAGGTTAGTTAGGTTTAAGTAGTTCTAAGCTCTAGGAGACTAATGACCTCAGATGTTAAGTCCCATAGTGCTGAGAGCCATTTGAACCATTCCTTTCTGTTCTTTACGTTAGCATAAAGATAGCACTTCTCGACGCCAGTAACGACACCGTATGGGAGTGGCCGCTGGTGTTCGCGAGCCAGTTGATGACTAGCACATATAGCCACCCTCTGATTTTTGCGATTTTGGCTTAGAGCATGTTGTACCCATACGTCCGATTTTTTGAACCTTCCTCATTGCATCTAAATGTCGCACGATGGTGGAATGCTCACACCTCATCACATTTGCCAACTCTCGAGTACACTGAAGTGTATCGTTGTGGGTTAATGGGTTTAAACGATCTTCATCAAACCCCGAAGATCTTCCTGAACGTGAAGAGTCACTAATGTCAAAACGATCCTCCTATAAATGAGAAAACCATTTCCTTACCGTGCTCTGTCCAATGGCATTATCACCATACACAGTGCAAATATTTCTGGCTCCCTCCGCTGCTGTCACCCCTCTACTGAACTCAGACAATAGAATATATCTGAAATGTTCCTTTCTCTACTTGTCACTCCATTTTCTACCTCCACAGCTTCGCTCACCATCTCCAAATGAAAAAATGCTAATATGTAAACTCAGACAGCAACTGTGAACTGCAAATAAAAAATGACAGTCGATCAACAAACCCATATCAATCGGAATACTAACGTGCAAAGTAAAAACGCAACGAATTTGTGCGCCAACCTAAAAGAAAAGAATGAAAACTAGCACATACAGAAGTCTAAATTACCCTGTCTAATGTCTAAACGCCTTGGGGGGGGGGGGGGGGGGGGGGTGGAGGTGGGGGTGTTGATGTCACTACAGAGTTCCAAAAACAATGCTTGGTAACTTTAAGAGTGTGAAACTACTACTTTTGTACATCAAATACAACATCGATCCGCTCTGGATGGGTACTGCATTCCCATACCACCTGTGTAGCGTTTGGGATGGCGACACACATACAGCCCATTGTGACCAACGTTAAAATGACGGGAAAAATGAAACTTATAAACCACGTACATGTTCTTCTTGGAACGTGAGAATCAAGAGATGCAAACTCGTCCTTTTGTGTGGTGGATACTTGAGCAGTGACTCAAAGAAAAAATAACTAAATGAAATAAAACAGGTTGTGGTACTACGCTTGTAAAATTCACCTCAATTTTGTGTGGAATGGACGGTGGCTATTTCAATAGCTGTTATGAAATTGTGCTTGAAAGCGATTGACATGTAGTGTTATTTTTATTAGCAATGTGAGATATAAACACAATACCGATCATACTGACATCTTCTATGCTATTCGCTTTACACTTCACAACATGGGCCACTTCTTATCAGCGTCACAATTCTGTGTTACATGGATTAGTTAAGCGCTTGATCGCCTGAAAGGGGTTGTTATTCTGTCTCCAAAAAGGCAAAGGGAGTTTTCCAAAATTGAACTGCCGACTAATCATATAGGCCTTGGGTTGTTTGCATGAAATCGATGGTGTCTTGTACAGGACATTTTACATTTCTACTTTTTCAGATTCACAGAAAACTTGTAGATCTGACGTATAGTACAACTACCCATTGAATTACCACAGTACAGTATTCACCTTTCCACCACAGACTCAAAACCACCACAGCTTGGAAGCTAAATGTTCCGTACACCTTTCTGATGAGCAGTACAATTACGTACAATTTACGTACTAGACCATTTTTTAATCGTTCCTGAGGATCACACTTATGCACACAAGACGAGAATGCAGACCACATGCAGCGCAAACTTGCCATCGAACAGCCCTTAAACATACATCCGGCTAGCAAGTTCCACACACTACGGTCACAGAATTTGAGCGGGTGAAATTACTACCTTTGACACCAATAGAGCATCGAATCTTTCTGACACAAACCATTTATAGGTTCCCGAAGGTGTATAATGGCTACTATTTATGAAATTCATATCTGATTGCAATTAAAAAATTATGGTATATTCACGTTATTCCCAACCAAATAATCGTCAGCGATGGTAAACGTATGTGATGAAATGGCAACGTCTTAGGGTCAACTTGAGAGAGGCGCCTTATGCGGTGTACACTGTGCGTCCGTCGTAGTTATGGCAAACACAGACGCAGTGTGCGTGTATCGGCACTGCAGTTGCTCAGTGCACGGCGGACGGTAAAAAAAGAGTTTGTGTTTCAACCGAGGAAGTTTTATGTGAGCTCTGAGGGAATAACTGACGTATGTCTATAAATATCCATTTAAAACCCTTTTGAGCATCAAGATTCGTTCTTAGTATATGCTAAATAGTCATATATTGTCAAATAGTTGAGTAGTTCTATTAGCATTAAGTTCTATTGGGCGTGTTTTTATTCTTGTGCGGCCATCTTGGCTATAAAAGTCAGGAATTTATAAGATGTGGCGCCTCTCCCATACAGACCGGGAGACATGCCACAATGAAATCCGGTACATATGACGCACATTTTTTTCGTCAGGGGTAGTTGCCATAGAGATTTAATAACACTGTTAAATAAATGAAAACATTTCTGTTTTGTTTGTACTTTCGTTTAAATGACTTAGCATGCATTTTTAGGATGTTCAGGCAGTCTCATGGAGATGAATGTGCAGTATTATATAGTATTCCCGTATATATGTAATGGTGAATTACTTAAAGTTTATTCACTGAATACTTACAAAATAAGTTCACCCAGTTTGTAAATAAAATTTTAGTCTATGTTAAGCTTTAATCAGTACAGTTATCAAACAAAGTGAATTACTTAAATAAAAATAATATGTAATTAAAATAACTATTGTCAACACTTCATCGCTTTCCAAAATATATATAACGATATATGTAAACTCCGTCCGAACAGGTGCTGAAAGCCCAACGGCACCGACCGACCGCCGTGTCATCCTGAGCATACATGCGTTACTGAAGGTGAATATGGACGGGCATGTGGTCAACTCACCGTACTCCAAGCCGTTGTCAGTCTTCGTGACCGGAGCCGCCACATCCCAATCAAGTAGTTCCTTAATTGGCCTCACAAGAGCTGAGTGCTCTTCGCTTGCCAACAGTGCTCGCCAACTGGACGGCCACCCATCCAAGTGCCAGCCAACCCCGACTGCGCTAAACTTCGATGATCTGATAGGAACCGGTGTTACCACTCCGATGTATGAACAGGGCAGCTTTGTGGTTTTTCAGCAAGCTGTAGTCACCCATTGCATATGGATAGGCGTCGTAATGTAAAGATGTTTTCGTGGTCAAATATTATGTTTAAATGTTATACTGAAAAAATAAATGTATGCCATATAGAACTGGTGCATCTAATTGTACAAAAAGGTTTTATTATAAGTACACCTTCGGAATTTACGTTTGCGATTTTGAAAATGTGTGCATTCTCTCCCAGATTTACCTTACGAGAATAATAGTTTGTTCCCGTCCCACCCGTGACATTTCAGCACGAAAAACTGTCCCTAGTGTGAGACGCTAGACTACAGAGATGGGGCCCCTCAACGCCCGCACCAACGTGGTGACCAGACCAAAAGTTCTGCTGTCGCCTCCGTCAACATGTTAGTTATCTGATAGGTGGATCACAGGATGCTGGGCTGTGGTGTCCGTGCGTCTGGGTAAGACTACGCTTAACACTGTCCATCAGGTGATAGATAGTGGACGGAACGCGAGTGAGGGTAGCAATTTGAAGAGCAGAGGGGAAAAGTGCCAAGGCTCGTGCCGTGGGAAAAATAACCTGTGCGACAGTGGGATGGGTAGTAAGAGCAGTAGTGGATTACTAGCTGCGATAGTCCAAGCAAGGTTGGGTTTGTTAGTATGGGTATCATGCATCATTACCGTGGCAAGCGAGGGCGATGTATCCCAGTTTGCTGCAGCCGCTGCATTCCTGGAACAATCAAGATCGTTATATAGTAGTGGGAGATAGGCCGTAGATCATCTCACTGTGTGTGTGTGGAGGGGGGGGGGGGGAGGGGTGGAGCTTGTCTGTATGCAGTGTAGGTATGGCTTCCCTGCGTGGTGCCAGTTATTCTGCAAGTGTGTTCCAGCTGGATATCCAGTAAAGGCGTCTGATTAACAGGGGCTCACCTGTACCTTTGTGTTTGCGTGTGCTTGGCCATAGATGTTAGGTCCTTAGAAGTTGTCTTTTGGTCTTTTATGTTTCCATCTATGATTGTGGTCGTAGTTCCCCAGATTCAGTGAATGTCTGGAGTTTCTGTACAGTCTTGTTGTGATTTAGTGGATTTCCTCCGTGAGAGTCTTAAGTCGGTATTCCCGGTGAAGGTCCGCGATGCGTGTGTATCGTGGAGCATTGCTTATGATTTTGAGACGGCGCAGGCGTGTGGGCGCAGCGTATCTCCAGACAGGAGCTGCTTACGTCATCAGGGGTCGAATAAGTGTCATGTACATGGACCTAGACACCCTTCTGCTCAGTGTGCTACGCCTGTTGAGCATAGGGTAGAGCTGTTTGAGCCTCGCGCTTGCTCGATTGGTCATGTGTTGTATGTGGTAGCCCCAGAGTAATTTACGGTCCAGCCAGACACCGAGGTATTTGACTTTCTCACGGAAACGTATTGGGCGTGCATGTAGAGCTATTGGTCTGCAGTATCGGTGTTTGCGCAGTTGCTTCGGTCTTCTAGTGAACAGAACGGCTTCGCACTTGTCGACGTTTACTCTAAGACGCCATTTCTCCAACGAAAGCTCAGCCACTCTGAGTGCAGTCTGTAAGCGTGACGTAATGTTTGATGGCTGTGTCATCCGCATGGATTGCCATCGTTGTGTTGTGTGTGGTTGGGAGATCGTCTAAGATGCTTCCCTGGGGTACTCCCGCGTTATACCGTGTCGTGTTGATTGTTTTCCTTGCACGTCAGTGTTCTCTGTATTAACACCGACCAGAAGTCTGGAATAGTAACACCGTGTTCCAAAATATTTTGACAATCTACTACAGATCCCAAGTAGCCCACGTCGATGTCCTCCATAGTGTGGGCTCTAATCCCTCTGATTTTATCCTCATGGTCTCTTCACGAGATATACGTAGGAGGGAGAAATATACTGCTTGACTCTTTGGTGAAGGTATGTTCTCGAAACTTTAACAAACGCCCATACCGAGCTACTGAGCGTCTGTCCTTCAGAGTCTTCCACTGTAGTTTATCTATCATCTCCGGAACGCTTTCGCTATTACTAAATGATCCTGTAACGAAGCGCGCTGCTGTCCATTGGATCTTCTCTATCTCTTCTATCAACCCTATCTGGTACGGATCCCACACTGCTGAGCAATATTCAAGCAGTGAGCGAACAAGCGTACTGTAACCTACTTCCTTTATTTTCGGATTGCATTTCCGTAGGATTCTTCCAATGAATCTGTCTGGAATCTGCTTTACCGACGATCAACTTTATATGATCATTCCATTTTAAATCACACCTAATGCGTACTCCCAGATAATTTATGGAATTAACTGCTTCCAGTTGCTGATCTATTTTGTATCTAAATGATAAGGGATCTATCTTTCTATGTATTCGCAGCACATTACACTTGTCTACATTGAGATTCAATTGCCATTCACTGCACCATGCGTCAATTCGCTGCAGATCCTCCTGCATTTCAGTACAATTTTCCATTGTTACAACCTCTGGATACACAGCAGCATCATCTGCAAAAAGCCTCAGTGAACTTCCGATGTCATCCACAAGGTCATTTATGTATATTGTGAATAGCAACGGTCCTATGACACTCCCCTGCGGCACACCTGAAATCACTGTTACTTCGGAAGACTTCTTTCCATTGAGAATAACATGCTGTGTTCTGTTATCTAGGAACTCTTCAATCCAATCACACAATTGGTCTGATAGTCCATATACTCTTACTTTGTTCATTAAAGGACTGTGGGGAACTGTATCGAACGCCTTGCTGAAGTCAAGAAACACGACATCTACCTGAGAACCCGTGTCTATGGCCCTCTGAGTCTCGTGGACGAATAGCGCGAGCTGGGTTTCACACTACCGTCTTTTTCGAAACCCATGCTGATTCCTACAGAGTAGATTTCTAGTCTCCAGAAAAGTCATTATACTCGAACATAATACGTGCTCCAAAATTCTAAAACTGATGCTGCAGCAGCGCTGCGTTCGCAGACTGTTATCGTTCTACTGCGCCGGGGTGTTTAGTTTAACGTGTGAGTTTGCCGTGGCCGTGTGTCGTGTGGCGCACCGCAAGGGCAGCATTGTGTCGGCCGACCCGCGGAGCCTCGCCTCATTTGTAGCCGACATCGCGGTCTCTGCTCGCGGCACCGCACAGTAGCACGCATCCCTTCCGCCCCTAAAAAAGCGCCGGAATTTACGACGTGGCGACGGCGGCGCGCAGCCGCAACCCTCGCGGCTCACAAATCACAGCGCAGCGCCGGGCCGGCCGATCGTCACCTGCAGAGCCAGCCTCCGCAAAGAGCGGGCCGCGCGCGCACTCCATAAAACGGCCCGCTAAGCCTTTTTGTCGCGTGCGGGGCCGAGCCAGAGGGGGGCCGGAAAAAAACCAGCCACGCTCCTCCCAGGTAGGCTGCTCGCGAATTCATCGCGAGAAGGGTTCCTTTTCCGCACCCTACAGCTTTGTTCACGTCGCACGGGGCCTCTTCATCAGCTCTGTCACGCCCCTGCCTCGGAGCGAGTTGACTGGTGGTTACAGACCTTTAGTGGTTGCACTCTTGAACAAACAAACATGCCTAATGAAAAAAAAAAAAAAAAAAAAGGCGTCGGTTGAAAACGAAGCTGGTGTCACAGGCAACTAAGATAGGTTCCAGATTGAATCTTTCACTCTGCACATACAATGAACTGTCAAAACTCGGGGCATACCTACTAATATCGTGTCGGACCTCCTTTTGACCGGTGTAGTGCAGCAGCTCGACGTCAAACGCACTTGACAAGCCGCTAGAGATCCCCTGCAGAAATATTGAGCGGTGCTGTCTCTATATCCGTCCGTCATCGAGCAAGTGTTGTCCATGCAGGATTTTGAGCACAAACGGACATCTCGGTTATGTCCCATTAATATTCGATGGAATTCATTTCGCGCGATCTCAGTGGCCAAACCATATACTCTAATTGTCCAGAATCTTTTCAGATCAATTGCGAACAGTTGTTCAAATGGTTCAAATGGCTCTGAGCGCTATGGGACTCAACTTCTGAGGTCATCAGTCCCCTAGAACTTAGAACTACTTAAACCTAACTAACCTAAGGACATCACACACATCCATGCCCGAGGCAGGAGTCGAACCTGCGACCGCAGCAGTCGCGCGGTTCCGGACTGAAGCGCCTAGAACCGCTCGGCCACCGCGGCCGGCAACACCCAGTCCCTGAGCGGAGAAAATCTCTGACCCAGCCGGGAACCGAACCTTTTTTTTTGTAACCATATATATTTATTTAAATTATTAACAACGATACATTTTTAAAAAACTTTTCTTTCTATTAACCTATTATATTCCTAGAGTTGGTTGACATTAATGTCGTTACATAGGTTTTCGTTAGTATATTCTTTTCTTTTTCGTTTTTCTCTTATTGTTGTTCCTTGAACCCTTTTACATGGCGATTTGTCGTATTTTTTGGGTAAAACATTGCAGGACAGGCACAATAATTTATATGTAGCATCGACACACTGATTTTGAGTTCAAATTTGTGTATGTCATGCACTTGTGATGCCACAGGCGCTGGTTTGAGCTCTTCCTCTAGTTAGCACTGTTAGGTGGGACAGTATGAGGGAAAACAGCAGCATGACAGATGAAGCAGAAGTGGAAGAAAACTTTTTTACATATACTACAGATTATACATAAATTGAAGAAGAAATAAAAATTATGTCATATTGTTTAAGAAAAGCAGAGAGGAAAGAGTGAGTAACAATATATATTTTATAGGGCACATAGCAAAGGAAATCATTCAAAAAAAATTATGTGTAGTTGGCACTTTTTCACTAAGTAATGCTTGTATCTCAGACAATATAGTACAAATAATGAAAAAAAGAACACTTTTAGTACTATTGAGCATACTTTTGACTCTGGTTTGGCTGTGAGCATGACAGACGTTTAGTGAGAAGCACTTTGTATCACTGATTTCACTAAGAAGAAACACTTCAGAACACTATACTTCACTATTTGAGACGAGAGGAGAAAGCACTTCATCTTTTTTGTTGCACTTATTCACTATCACTGCACACGTTCTTCTTGTGGTGAGGTGGCTGTTGGCGGTGCTGAGGCTCACAGGCTGGGGAGGACTGTGGCGATCGCTGTCTGCAGTGGAATCTGCAGGAGGTTTCTGAAGTTCTCGCGGTGGCGCCTGTGCTGCTGGGCCGTCTTGTTCCCCTCCCACAGGTCCATCGGGAAGGCCAGCTGGTCGGTCTGCCTCCTCGCTGCGATGGCGTGTGCCGTCATGGAAGGATCCAGAGAGTCGTCAGTCGCTTGGGTCGTGGAAATGGATAGCAGTTTGGGGCGGTGATTAGTTCCACTGCGATGCTTCCCGGCGCCGTTTTGTTCATGTGGGCCACCATATGTTGGCACACTTCCTATATGTTGGTGGCATTCCCGCAGGTGAAGCGGTGCTCGAGAGTGTCGATCACGGCACATACGTCGCACTTGACACTTGCGAAGAGTTTTATCTCCTCCAGTCTTTGGTTGGTATCGTTCTGTTAATATGGTGTGTCTGCACCCTTCACCTTCATGACAGCTTGAACTCTGCTGTCTCTGGTAAGACGTGCCGTTTTGTGAGCACATACTACAGTGGCTCCTTACAATAGCGTCTAGATGGTGGATGAACTTACCACGTAATTATCCAAAGTGAAACTTCTCTCCTGAGACAGCAGCCCAGACCTTCTGCAATTCCCAGGACTCTAGCGCTGCTGTTTAGACCAGGTAAACTAAACGCCAGCACATTTGCCTGCTGTCTGCATTGTGTCTCTGATTTCCTAACTTGGTGTATCCTTGCTGGCGTCCAGCAACCTTGAGTTAACAATGTGCAAGTCGATGCATCTTCAGTATATGACAACTATTTTCACCATCTCAGGTGTTGCTCAGCGTTGACCACAGAAATGTGTGGCTTATGAGAAGCTGCTCGAGCATTCTTATTAGCTCCTCAGCCACAGCCATTGTGTTAGCTGGACAACTGGCTGTACTTTGGAACTTATGAGTGATCCTTCCGCTGAGTACATACGATTTTTTTTATAACCCTCTGCAACGCTAGACTGCCCCTGTTCGTCCATATACGAGGCATTCCTGATGTTGATTTAGCTGTGGTCCACCAGTCGCATTTCCACTTCGCAGTCACATCATCAACAGTGGAGTTCGGTAGCTTTAGAAAGGCTGAAATGACCTTGATGGATTTCTTACTCACCTGACGTTCAATGACTAGTCCACCATCACAGTGTGCTTCTCTACTGATCACATAATACTCCCTGCCACCTATTATAGTGGAGAGACCGTCTCTCGTGACATCTAGTGGCCAATTCCGCATCACTCAAGCGTGTCTGGACACTTTTGATCAGTGTGCTTCATCCTGCATGAGGATGGAGCTGGTAGTCTGATGAAAGCCACTCGTCTTGGTTTAGCTTGTAAAGTAACAGTAGACGAATTTCATCTACATTTACATAAATACGCAGCAAACCACTGTGAAGTGCATGGCAGAGGGTACTTAGCATTGTAACACGTGATAGGTCTTCGTCCCTTTGTTATCGCGTATGCAATGCGGGGAGAATGTGTGCTTAAATGCTTCTGTGCCTTCTGAATTAGTTCAGTTTTGTTTTCTCGGTTCCTACTGAAGCGATTCTTAAGGAGATGAAGGATATCGCTAGATTGTTCAGCTAATCCCGGTTTTGTTTTTTAATATTGCCTGCGAGCTAATTAATACACATCATGAACAACAAAGATCGTAACACATTTTCTGGGGTACATCTCAAGTTACTTTTACTTCTGTCGATGACTCTCAGTCCAAAATATGCTACGTCGTGCCTACTAATAAATCATCAAACTTGTCACAAAATTTGTACGATACCTCGTGTAGTCGTAGTTTGGTTAATAAACGTAGGTGTGATGCCGAGTCAAAAGCTCTTCGGAAGGCAAGAAACGCTGCATCCATCTGATTTCCTTGATCAATGTCTTTCAGGATGTCATGCAAGAAAAGCACAACCTGGGTTCCACATGATCAATGTTCTCGGAATCAATTGTGGTTGGCATGGAGGGGGTCATTCCGTTCGAGATACCTCATTACGTTTGAGCAGAGAATATGATGTTGGATTCTACAAGAGACTGACGTCCATGAGATTGGTACGGAAGCTCTGTGGACCAGTTCAGTTACGTTTCTTGTGGACTTATGTTTTTTCCAGTAGCCAGGTACAGTTTCTCGTTCCTGTGCGTGCTGGCGCCACGTAAACTGAGAGTCCAAAGTGATGGCAATGTTCAATTTCGCACCGCTGCATTGGCTTTCCGTGAATGTGGACAGACAGTAAGTCAAACGAGGATGTTTCGCCTTGTGATAATGGCAGCCTTTAATCTGTGTTGAAAGCCAGTTCCTACTTTAAGCCGCGTATGGTTAAGCGACCACCCGCGTCTTGTAGGCGACCATCTTGAAACGTCCTCTTAGAAAAATTATTACAAGACTGTGCTTAAACTGAAACACAATATTTTTTAGTGCAACGCAATCTGACTTCCAAAAATCCCTACGAAAGAATGGCCCTGACTAACAATAACCTATACGTTTCACAAATCACTCACCTCACAAAAATCTTCGTTACTCAAGCTACTGCAATACAGCGAGCACCACTACTGCCAGCTAAATAAAAGATTCAAACTACTGAAGGCACTAACTACTGACAGGCATAGTTAGCAAATGAAAGATTTTAATACAGAACAGACAATGTATTTACCTTAATATTCATAATATATAAATCAGTTCGTGACAAATTTCAAAACTCCGCCATCTCTCTACCCACGTCCACCACTGCTGGCGGCTCACCTCCAACTGCGCAACGCTACGCGCTGTTAGCATCCAGCTGCCGCTGCCCAACACTACAATGGCAGACAACAATGCAAACTAGCCACAGACTGCACACGGCACAGCCAGTGATTTTTATACAGAGCGCTACGTGGCGGCGGCGTTACCAATAAAAAAACCTAAACAGCCTACTTACAGTCTGTGTATAGTCATGTCATCTGAAAAATGTGCGAGTTGGATGCAGCTTGTGACTGGCATGTCTGCTTTCACAAGAGTGTAGAAGAGAGAACGTAGCACCCATCCTTAACGGCACCCAAGCATGTTGCGTTCTACGGAGTTCCCAATCTGGCCGCGCAAGTGGACTGACTAGATGTTTCTCGGTGATGTACATCTTTCATTCTACGCAGGAGTGTGCCGCTACACAGCTGGGATAAAATGACATTAAAATACACTAGCGAATTGTGCAATGCTTCAAAAAGTGGCTCTGGGCACTATGGGACTTAACATCGGTGGTCATCAGTCCCCTAGAACTTAGAACTACTTAAACCTAACTAACCTAAGGACATCACACACATCCATGCCCGAGGCTGGATTCGAACCTGCGACCGTAGCAGTCGCGCGGTTCCGGACTGCAGCGCCTAGAACCGCACGGCCACAACGACCGGCTGCAATTCTTCGCCACTGCGAAATACACCGATGCGCCAAAACATCATGACCACCTGTTTGATGGCGTTTTAGTTCCACTTTTCAAACATAGTACAGTAGAGATTCTACTTGGCATTGGTTCTTCAAGTCTTTGACAGGGTTCCAGAAATATGTGGCACCCACATGTCTACGCACAGCTCAAGCAGTTCCCGCAAATTACTGGATGGTGGTTTATGGGCACGTAGGTGGTGCCCGGTATGTGTTCCAGAGGGTACAGATCAAGCACATTTGAGGGCTAAGACATCAAAATGGGTTCAATATAATGCTTTTAAACCAATATAGCATGATTCTCACCTTGCGACACGGACATTTATCCTGCTGGAAGATGTCATCGCCGCAGAAAGTGTCTTCAAGTCTGAAGTGATGCAGGTGGTCAGCAATAATGTCCACACAGTTCACTGCTGCCATGTTGCCTTCGATTACCACCGTAGATCCCGACACGATATATCCCGTAGGACGATTCTGCCATCACCGGCCAGCATTTTCGGCATGGTGCACATTTCTTGCAGCCATTCGCCTGGATGACGCCGTCTAAGGACCCAGCCGTCGACCTGGTACAACAATAAATGCGACTCGTTCGACAGGCGACGCGTTTCTATTGATGCGCGGTGAAAACTGATGCTGTGCCCACTGCAGTCATAGCTGAAGATGTCGTTGGATCTACACAGGTACACATAGGAGTCGTGTGGCGTGAAGCTTCATGTTCAACAATGGCCTTCGACTGTATGCTTAGAAACACTTGTGCTGCACCAGCATTGTACTCTGTCTTCAGATCTGCCACGAATTGCTGTCCATCCTGGATTACAGAGCGTGGGATCGTCCAACCCATAAGGTTTGTGGTGAGACGTGGTCATCCAATACCATACAGCCCACCCGTTATTTCACCATCCTTCAACCACTTTCCATAGTCACTGCCCGCCATCAATGTAAAGCACGTTTTGGTCTCACCGCGGACTTCTAGTGTTTAGCCACACACAATTGATTTAATCAAAGTGCACAGGCCTGAAGATGGCGTTGACGCAGCATCGAAACTAGTGGCCAAATAAACATAAAATATTAAGTACAGCTGGAGGAGTTTAATTTTTAATAAAATCTTTCCATAGGAGCTCACGACAGCAGTACCCCAACAGATGACCGGGATCGCCGTTTCAGAGTTTCTCGTTTCCAGCCGCAGCGCCACATCAATGTGCCCTTTGTCGAAACAGCTTACATCAGTGGATTTTAACATTTCCGGCGCGTATCTTCGCTGTAAAGACTGCCCATTCGTCTCTCTTCCGCTTTCGTTATAATGACTGCCTATTCGTCTCTCTTCTGCTTACATTCTTTCTTACTGCGTCACGTGCCCGTAACACCACCAGGAGGTATTCAACCTCGCACTGGGCAGTAGCTATACTGTTTTGGCTCATCAGTCTATATAAGAGAATTTGATATACATCATAGCTCCTTACCGCCCCCTCCCTCTGCCCATCTCCTCGTCCCCCTCTCTATGTTCATTTCCTCGCCCAACCTCCTCTCCGTACTCTTATCACTCTCTCTGACCTTGGGCATTGTTTATTGTTATTGTTATTCTGAAAGAAAAATGGTTCAAACGGCTCTGAGTACTATGGGACTTTACGTCTGAGGTCATCAGTCTCGTAGAACTCAGAACTACTTAAACCTAACTAACCTAAGGGCATCACACACATCCATGCAGGATTCGAACCTGCGTCCGTAGCAGTCACGCGGTTCCGGACTGAAGCGCCTAGAACCGCTCGGCCACCGCGGCTGGCTATGAACGAAACCTAGATTGGGAATTGAAGCCGCTTGAAGCGAATAGGTTAATCGGTCGGGATCATTGGCATATGGGGTATGAGAGAGAGACCCCTCCGGCTGCTGGAACTGTGAGGGCAGTACTTTGAATGACAGTATTTTGCACAGTTTTAATCTGCGAATGAGTAGGCTTACAAATTTTCGGACGATTCTCACTCCGTAATAATATTATAAAAATAAGTACATAATTCAGTCATACAACGTTCTCGTTAAAAAAAATATGTAACTTAAGTCCCTCTGAATGTTTATTAATGTAGCGTCTAAAAATTGGAAGTAAATCGGTAAATAATTTTTGGAGATGTTTGGTAACAACGTTTCTTGGTTATATATTACACACATATTTGTATAATGTATATATATTACAAAAGTATATAGCCTATGTCCGTCCAAATATTAACTATAGTATCGTGTAAAAATTTGAAACAAATCAATCAAGTACATCTCGAGATTTTTGGTAACAAACTTAAACAACGCCTTATCTTTATGGAGCAGTATATGTAGCCAACGGAGAAATATTCCTATCGGAAGATCGAGTAGGTAAAAATACGAGGACTAGTTGAAATCTTTGGGTAACACGGGACATATTGAATTTAATTGAGCCGGCCGCGGTGGTCTCGCAGTTCTAGGCGCTCAGTCCGGAACCGCGCTACTGCTACGGTCGCAGGTTCGAATCCTGCCTCGGGCATGGATGTGTGTAGTGTCCTTAGATTAGTTAGGTTTAAGTAGTTCTAAGTTCTAAGGGACTGATGACCATAGATGTTAAGTCATATAGTGCTCAGAGCCATTTGAACCAATTTTGAATTTAATTGATGAAAGGAGGAAATACAAAAATGTAGTAAGTGAAGCAGGCGGAAAGGAATACAAACGTCTCAAAAATGAGATCGACAGGAAATTCAAAATGGCTAAGTGGGAATAGCTAGAGGACATATGTAAGGATGTAGAAGCGTATATCAATAGGGGTAAAATAGATGCCGCCTACAGGAATATTAAAGAGACCTGTGGAGAATAGAAAACCACCTGTTTGAATATCAAGAGCTCAGATGATGAACCAGTTCTAAGCAAATAATGGAAAGCCAAGAGGTGGAAGGAGTATATAGTAGGACTATACAAGGACAATATTATGGAAATCGAAGAGGACGTAGATGAGATGGGAAATATGATTCTGTGTGATGAATTTGACACGACACTGAAAGACCTAAGTAGAAACAAGTCGCCGGGAGTAGACGACATTCTGTTAGAACTACTGATAGCCTTCGAAAGCAGAGCCAGCCATGACCAAACTCTTCCACCCCGTCGGCAAGATGTATGAGACAAGCGAAATACCCTCAGATTTCAAGAAGTATATAATAATTCCAATTTCAAAGAAAGCAGGTGCTGACAGTTGTGAAAATTACCGAACTGTCAGTTTAATAAATCATGGCTGCAAAATAATAACACGAATCCTTTACAGAAGAATGGAAAAACTGGTAGAAGTCGACCTCGAGGAAGATTAGTTTGGATTCCGTAGAAATGTAGGAACAAACAAGGGAATACTAACCCTACGACTAATCTTAGAAGCTAGGTTAAGGAAAGGCAAATCTACATTTATAGATTTGTAGACTTAGAGAAAGCTTTTGACAATGTTGACTGGAATACACTCATCCGAATTCTGAAGGTGGCAGGGGTAAAATACAGTGAACGAAAGGCTATTTATAATTCGTACAGAAATCAGAAGGCAGTTATAAGAGTCGAGGGTCATAATAGGGAAGCAATGGTTGAGAAGGGAGGGAGACTGTGTTGTAGCCTATCCCTGGTGTTATTCAATCTGTACATTTAACAAGCAGTAAAGGACACCAAAGAAAAATTTGGAGTAAGAATTGAAATACAGGGAGAAGAAATAAAAACCCTGAGGTTTGTCGATGACATGGTAATTCTGACGGAGGCAGCAATGGTCTTGTAACAACAGCTGAACGGAATGAACAGTGCTTTGAAAGGAGGCTATGAGATGAACATCAACAAAAGCAAAACGAGTATAATGGAATTTAGACAAATTACATCAGGCGATACTAAAGGAATTAGATTAGGAAATGAAACAGTTAAAGTAGTAGATGGGTTTTGCCATTTCGGCAGCAAAATAACTAAGGATGGTCGAAGTGGAGAATATGAAATGTAGACTGGCTTTCGAGATGTGGTACTACAGAAGAGTGCTGAAGATTAGATTGGTAGGTCACTTAACTAATGAGGAGGTACTGACTAGAATTGGGGGGAAGAGGAATTCATGGCACAACTTGACTAGAAGAAGGGACCAGTTAGTATGTCGCGTTCTGAGGTATCAAGGTATCACCAATTTAGTACTGGAGAGAAGCGTGGAGGGTAAAAATCGTAGAGGGAAACCACGACATGAACACACTAAGCAAATTCAGAAGGATATAGGTTGCAGTAGTTACTCAGAGATGAAGAAGCTTGCACAGGATAGAGCAGCATGGACAGCCGCAGCAAACCAGTCTTTGTACTGAAAACCACAACATGAAGAAAGGCAAGTGTTGTGGTTGGCAGGAGAGCCAATCGTATGGTTAAAGGAGGCCTATATGCACGCGTTTTAGCTCACGCAGGCTGGCGTGAGGTCTGGAACATGACAAGGGAATTAGAAGTGAGAAAAACGGACGTAGCTGGTGGAATACTTAACTTTAATCCCTTAATAACGAACGTCGCTCTTTATGGTACATGATTCACAATATCAATAGTACGAATACTAGCGCCTTGCTAGGTCGTAGCAAATAACGTAGCTGAAGGCTATGCTAACTATCGTCTCGGCAAATGAGAGCGTAGAAGTCAGTGAACCATCGCTAGCAAAGTCAGCTGTACAACTGGGGCGAGTGCTAGGAAGTCTCTCTAGACCTGCCGTGTGGCGACGCTCGGTCTGCAATCACTGATAGTGGCGACACGCGGGTCCGACGTATACTACCGGACCGCGGCCGATTTAAAGGCTACCACCTAGCAAGTGTGGAGTCTGGCGGTGACCCCACAGCAAGGCTTCCGGCCCAGATTGTACACCAGTCTGGTTCCTCTCAGAGTAGCTGATATAATGGCGCCGTACTTAGCAATCATACGCACCCGCTCGCTTGACGAATGATCCGTATCCGAAGGCTGCAAATTTGCCCAAGTCACAATGATACCCAGGGAAGGAAATGGGAGTAATCCACTGAATTAGAGACACATATAACTAACGTCGATTTGTAGCGAGATTTTGGAACATACAGTGTGTTCGAACATAATGAACCACCTCAAAGAAAACACGTTATTGACAAAAAGGCAACACAGATTCAGAATAAAACGTTCTCGTGAAACACAACTAGCTCTTTATTCTTAGGAAGTAATGAGTGCCATCGACAGGGGACGTCAAATTGATTCGACATTTTTAGATCTCCTGAAGGATTTTGACGCCTTTCTTCACATAAACTTCTAATTAAATTGCGTGCTCATGGACTATCGTCTCAATTATGTGATTTCTTGTCAGGAAGGTCACAGTTCATTTAATTGACGGAAAGACATCGAGTAAAATAGAAATAATATCTGGCGTTCCCCAAGGAAGTATTATAGGCTCTCTGTTGTCCTTGATCAGCTTAAACGATTTAGGAGGCAATCTGAGCAGTCCTCTTAGATTATTTGCAGATGATGCTGTCATTTACCGTCATGTAAAATTATAAGATGATCAAAGCTAATTGCAAAATGAATTAAACCAGATATCTATATGGTGCAAAAAGTGGCAATTGACTCTAAATCATGAAAAGTTTGAAGTCATCCACTTGAGAACTAAAAAGACTTCAGTAAATATTAGTTACACGATAAATCACACAAATCTAAAGGCTGCAAAATCAACTAAATACATAGGAATTACCAGTACTAAGAACTTAAATTGCAACGATCACACAGTTAATGTTGTGGGAAAAGCAAACCTAAGACTGCAATTTATCGGCTGAGCGCTAAGAAAACGTAACACGACTACCAAAGAGTCTGCTGCCACTTCGCTTGTCCGCCCTCTTCTGGAGTATTCTTTGGGGTGTGAGATCTGCAACAGACACTATTGACGGACGACATCATAACAGTTCGAAGGAGGGCAGCTCGTTTTGTATTATCGCGAAATAGGGCGAGAGAGCCACGGACATGATACAGGAATCGTGGTGGCAGTGATTAAAAGAAATGCGTTTTTTGCTGCTGAAGGATCTTCTCATGGAATATGAATCACAAAGATTCTCTTAAGAGTGTGAAAATATTTTGTTGGCGCCCGCCAACATAGGGAGAAATGATCATCGTAATAAAATGACAGAAATGAGAGCACGCACGGAAAGATTTAAGTCTTCCTTTTTCCCCGGACGCTGTTGGAGAGTGGAACGGTAGAGAAAGAGCTTAAAGGTGGTTTGATGAGCCCTCTGCTAGGCACTTAACTGTGAACTGCAGAGAAATCATGTAGATCTAGATGTAGATGAGTATGTAGTAGACATTCCCATCTTACAAGACGATAGTACCCACATTCACTGGTCTGCAAGCGTACGATGTTAGTGCGACGAAAACTCAGGCAAACTATAAAGCCTCGAGTGGCCCACTAAACCACCCGACCTTTGACCCACTGAAAATGTCTGCGACTATTTAGAAGAGTGGCGAGTCGAAGCATTCAACATCCCTGCAGTTTGGTAGCTGTACTGGATTTAATTGTCAACAAGTAGCTTCAGCTGGATGTGGCATGACTGAAGGACCTTGTGGACTGTTTTCTCCGCCGAATTGAGCCATTCTTAAAGCTACCAGTGTTACACGGCATTAGCGTGTTGTATCCTAGTGATGACTAATATTATGTTCGGTACGCCTCCTAACTCATTCCGTGTTGACGTAGATTTACTTCAAATAGTCCCATGGCACCTGAAGATTCGAAATAATACACTCCACCACTCATGATAACGAGCTGCTTGTCAAGCCGTGAAGGCCCAACGGATGCCTACCGGTTGCCGCGTCATCCTCTGCTTGCAGCGTCATGCGGATACGGTATATAGGGATATGTGGTCAGCACACCGATCTCCCGGTCGTTTTGCAGACTTTCCAGATAATGGTGCCGCTATTACTCGTTCAAGTAGCTCCACAGTTGGCATCACGAGATTGAGTGCACCAGTTCTCCCACCAAGGAAAAGTCCTTGGCAGTACCGGATATCGGTCCCGTGTCCTCCACCTGGTAGCTCTCTATGCTGACCACTCACCCTCAGAGGCGGATACAACCAGTGCCGCATGAATACAGTTGCCCACATGGCAGAGATACGCTGCTCATGATGTTGAGCTAAGAAGAAGGATCGCATAATAACTGCATCCAGCTGGTTAGACGTACATCTGAGACAGTAGGAAGTATCCCGAATGCTTACTGAGGACACTTTTCCCGCAGATACTTTGTTGTGGATGGGAAGCGTCCACATGGATGAAAACCTAGTTGCTGCTCAAAAATACTAATAAAGGTGTCGTGGTAGGACGGCTGTGTGGGTTCTAGGGCAGCACACATACGATGATAGTAACACAGAATAATAGTAAAATGAATTACTCAACTTTGGTAATTGTAGTTTGCACGTTTAGCCTTTCTGTCCTGCGTTGACTACAGTAGCGTGAACCCAACTAAATAGTTGTCTTGCGAGATGCCAGGGCTAGGAGTGTATTTAACACTAAATTCTTCTCGAATCTTCATTTGGAAATGATGCTTTAAACCCCCCTTTTCTAACTCCGACTTTTGCTGTTGCACATGGATTGAGGAGAAACGCGAACTGACTGTAATTGACCCTGCATGTGCAGTAGAAAAGAGTTTGGCACCTGCAGTAATTTAATTGGATAGAAATTAAGGGAACTTTCATTAACGTAGTGAGAAATGAAAGGGTTGCTCTACCAATTAACAGAATGAAAGTTCTGTCCAAAATAACAATTTGATTTATTATGACTAAACTCAAAATAATAAACAAAACACACGAAACATTTACAATACATCAAATTGGATACTCAAACAAATGCTGTGAAGGTGAAGCTGTCCATAAACTCGATTCTGACATTTATGACCAAGTGGTATGTGGAACCAATTCCTTGCAACTCAAATCTTAAGAGAAACACCCACCCAACTGAACATTAATTGCTGCTACGGTAGTGATAACTCAGACAATGAACACCCAAGACAGAACAAAGTTAGAAAAAGACGAACATGCGCGGTCTGCTGAGCTCTGATTATCACAGTGCAAATTCCCTAATCTGCGGGAGCTGCGGACATACATTACCAAGCTGTCTTCTTAACTGCAAGGACACGATCTGGCGTACCGGAAGCGATGGCTGGTTGCTTCGACGTTCCGTCGTGGTGATGATAATGTCGAGAGTATAGCCCGAAACAAATTGTCCTGGTCTGGTTGTTCCAGACTAAAGACTTCCTGTCAATACAAATGCACCTCTGAGGGACACGAAGAAGGCTCGCCACACAATCACTGACGGTACAGTGATTGATTTTAACAAGCGAAGTCACACACTAACTCCGATACAGTCAACTTTAGGCAAAACTGCCCAAGACAGACAACATAGGCCGCTTGTACGCAGAACGCACAATTGCCAACTGTACTCGGAAAGTTACGTTGAAATCGAAACTTCAGCAACTTGGTGAAACAGTTACAATCAAATAAAAGTATATTAGTCAGCCAACGGAAGGCAGGCTGTCCAGAGCAGCGAGAGCTGTCTTGTAACTTACCCTGACCGAAAGGCGAGAGCCGACTACCACAAGAGCACCGGTACAAACCGAACACAGAACATTCCCACCCCCACGACAGTGGCCGTGGTTAAATGTTCCAATCAGAAACTCGAAAACCGGCGGAAAATTTCACTCTATTGCCGAAGCACTACCATTCCACCAGCTATGCCCTGAGCAAGCCAATCACAGTTACGATTTTGCAGAAAACGAGGGAATTTGCCCGCCAACACTGCCTGGGTACACAAGTCATTCCCACGCCTTGCTGGTAGCCCGCCAGAAGGTGTTTTCGCTAAGTTTCTGCGAAGTAACGGAACCTCTAGCCTAGCCGCTCCTTCAGGCCCCTGCAGGCGTGTCTCCGCCGCTATTATGACAATGTCGGCGTCTGGAAAGCATTCACTCAACTACTTCACACCCGTCGGCTTAACCCTTCCAAGATCAGCAGAGCGCGCCTGACACCAGACCACCCGGGTGACGAGAGATGCTGCGTGGGAAGTCCGCGTGTGAAGGACTAGCAACTTTTCACCGCATGCAATTAGAGAGGAAAATCGAATTACTCAGAGTAAGATAGAAATATGAAAGGGGGCTTCTGACACCTCTCAGTCTCTGAACTAAGGTCAGAAGAAAGATAATCTTCTGTCTTGACGCACTGTTCGAAGAACTATTCCAGACTAACAGTACTCATCTCTAGGCAAGCGGTCTCTGTCCATACACGATAATTCTGTTTATTGTTCTGTTTCTTCTGAAGACTAACCATTGCCTATCGGGCACTGTTTCTGTCTCATTCGACGACTTGAAGGCTTAAAGACACGACGAACGTCCTGCAGGACTTAAGCACACGACTCTCTTCCTGGTGAGGCTGCCGCTCCAGGGAGCGTGATTCTCGAGGTCTGTGTGATTGATTTGCACGCAGCAATGTTGCTGCCGCGGACGGACGTCCGCGGTACTTCTGGTATCAACTGTCGAAAACTTTTCTTGTGTGGCATCTCAGTACCACGTACATGAGATGAGGAGGGTGGCTAATGGTTGTACTGACGTCACAGCCCGAATGCCACACACAGGCGCTGGGGTGACGGCTTTAGCGATTCTTCAACAAAATTACTTTAAATATAATTTATCTTCAAGGCGATTCCTAGCTTCATATTTGAACTTTATTGATATTTGCGACCTTGGAGCTCTGTCCAATGCCAGAAATACAGTATTTATATGATGCAGAAAAGAAACTGTTCAGGACGGAAAAGCAGTACGGAAAAGATATCTAAGCACAAAACTGCATTTATTTTAGAAGTGTAAGTAACTTCCGTCAACTGCTTACAAAGCGGTTGTTTCTTATTTTAGAATAAATGGTTGTGAAAATTCTATGCAAGATGCACTGTATTTACTGAAGTGTTTTTTCACATCTTTACGACAAGAACAAGGTACATCTCTCAGAACAGCGACTCTGGTCAACTGTCGTATCAGGAAGCTGTTTAAACAATGCTCTAGATTTGTGCTATTTTGGAACGAACTTTGAACATCATTAGATACAAGTGTTTGAAACAATTAGTAATCCCAAACAAAAATTTGAAAAATTGCACCAGTTGTGTGGGTGTGCGCTTTGAGGCGCCTGTGCACTGATGAGTAAACAGAAGCTAATACCTTTGTTGATCCCATTTGCAGTGAATTCATTGCCACTAGCAGCAAGTATTGTACATTCACCATATCCACTTATGAATTCTAATAAACAATACGATACATGTGTTCCTCTATGGAACAATACAACTAAATCACTCCGATTGGTTTATATTTTGCTTGTATTATCATGAATGTGCTCTAAATGCCTAATAATAGACACTTGCTAATCATGCGTATCTACAGAACTCAATGTCAGATCCTTTTCACAGAACTCCCCCGAACGATTCAAATCTTATTTTTACCTTGTGATGGTTGTCCACTGGATTGGACAGCTGTTAATGTCGCTTCTTTGGCGTGTTTAATCAGTCCTGAGGTTGCAAATGTACGCAGTCCACTCCACCGGATATTCCCTACAGGTGCTTTGCGCTGCGTGCATTTGCAGTCAGGACTAATTAAACATGCCAAAGGAGAGACATTAACAGCTGTCTACTGCAGTGGACAACTGCACCACATGGTTAATTCACCCATTATTTTCAATTTCTTCTCAGACCTGCGACACAGAACACGTGTGGCCGAGCGGTTCTAGGCACTTCAGTCTGGAACCGCGCGACCACTACCGTCGCAGGTTCGAATCGTGCCTCGGGCATGGATGTGTGTGATATCCTTAGGTTAGTTAGGTTTAAGTAATTCTAAGTTCTAGGGGACTGATGACCTGAGATGTTAAGTCCCATAGTGCTCAGAGCGATTTGAACCGTTTCACATTCGGGAGGACGACGGTTCAAACTCGCGTCCGGCCATCCTGATTTAGGTTTTCCGTGACTTCCCTAAATCGCTTCAGGCAAATACCGGGATAGTTCTTCAAAAGGACACGGCCGACTTCCTTCCCCAATCCGATGGGACGATGGCCTCGCTGTTTAGTCGCCTTTCCCAAATCAACCAAGTAACTAACCACAAACACGTGGTGCCATGAACCACTTGCTAGGGAATAAATGTGCTCACACAATATGTGTTTGAAACGTACCCAATAACAAATATTTATAGTCCAGTAAAGCGCTGAAATCGTATTCAATTAACTGAGCGAATATAGATATTAATGTGAGTCAAGAAAGAAACTGTATATTTGTAAGTTTTCTAGTACATTATGAGAAAGGTAGAGATGATGGTAAGCTTTTCCAATGAATTTGGAACTTGACAAAATCCGTATCATGATCAGTACGGAATCGAGAACTGTAGCCTATGGCAGTACACCATCTGATCAAAAGTGTACGAACACCTCTATCTAATCCTGAATTCACCACTAGGTGTCACGAGAGACAGATGCGCCGGTATAAAAGGAGGCAAGGAGTATTGTGTTATCAGTCGAGAGTGGGTCAGCCAAGACGTGGTGGTGTTAGGTTCCTATGGGACCAAAATGCTGAAGTCATCGGTCCCTAAGCTTACACACTATTTAATCTAGCTTAAACTAACTTATACTAAGGACGACACACACACTCATGCCAGAGGGAGGACTCGAACCTCCGACGGGAAGAGCCGCGCCAACCGTGACAAGGCGCGGAGACCGAGCGGCTACCCCGCGCGGCACGGTCAAGAGAACGTGGACTATTCCTTGAATTTCAGCTGAGTAACAAATCCATCAGGGCCATCTCAACCCTTCTAAAGCTGCTCGAATTGGTGAGAGAATGTGAAGTGAGAAGCTAAGGCTGAAGCAATGCCAAGTGGACGTCTCGTACTGACAGACAGGTACTGTCCAGCATTTTACAGGGTGATTGTAAAAAATCGGTGGAAGGAATCACTCGTGAGTTCAGAAGTGTTACCAACACTTCAGATAGCGCAATGGCTACATGCAGGGAGACAAAAAGAAAGACGTATAACGGTTGAGCAGCTCCATATAAGCCACACATTCATGTAATCAATTGTAAGCAAAGCGTGAGATGGTTTAAAGAACAACGTCACTGGCAGTGGGTGATTGGGAACGATTTATTTGGAGTCATGAATCACACTATACCCTGTGGCGATCCGATGAATGGCTGTCTGTCTGGAGAACGTTAGCTGCCATCATGTGCAGTGCTGACAGTGCAGTAAGGCACATGTGGTGTTTTGGTATGGACGTATTTTTCGTGGTTGGGGCGTAGTACCCTTTTTGCGATTAATAAAAAGATAAATGCGGGAGAATATGAACACATTTTACATCATTGTCTGCTGCCTACAGTAGAGGAACGCTTCGGAGACGAGGATTGTGTCAGCATGACAACGCACCTTGTCCAAAAGGGCCAACTGTGAGGGAATGGTTTGTGGATAACAACGTTTCTGAAATGGACTAGCTTACCCACAATTAAGACCTGAACTCGATGGAAAGCCGTTGGGGAAAGTTCAAACATCGAAATCGGCCCAGACTCCAGCGTCGCTTTCGGCTCTGGAGGAGGAATGGTCCGTCATTCTTCCACCAACATTCCAGCGCCTAAGTAAAGTGTCCCCCGCAAAATTCAAGCTGGTGGAGGATGGACACACCACATATTAAGGTCCACTAACAGCTGTTGAGATATTTTTCATCAGATAGTGTACAACTCGGCAGTAACGAACGATATTTACAAGATTACTGCGGGATTTTACGTAGGAGTCACCATGGCTTCGTGAAGTCACGTATGCTACCTGTCACAGTTGTTACGGTCTGTAGGCTACAGATAGACCGGTGGGATGGATTTTGTGCACAAATTTCAGGTGGGCGTCCAAACACTTTCGACCACACTGTGCACGTGCGAGCTAGCAGTCGTCTGTGTAGCCGATGCGTGCAGTTGCGGCCATGTGGTAGTAAACTAATTACTAGGGCCACGCGCTGCCGCCGTGACGGCGCTGGTGCACAAAGGGCGGCCAGCCCTCAGCCCTTTGAGTAAGGCACGCGACTAGCCGCCTCTCCAGCTCTCATTTTTTTCACCCTTCGACAGAGGGTGAGACCGCGCCACCCTACCCTGCGCTGCCTCAATTTTTTTCATCCCTTTCTCTGCCGTCTCTTTCTCTCTCTGTACCTCTTTCCCTCTCTCTCTCTTGATCAAATCTTTAGGGTAGCGACGACGACGCTACGAGGAGGGAGTTAGGCTAGGGCAGGCACAAGGAGGGTAGCGGAGAGAAAAAAAAGCTTCCGAGTGCAAATCCCTGTAGATAAAAAGGGAGGAAAAAAATCCCCGGCTCGTGTGTTGGTGCAAGTCGGCGGCGCGGTGTGTGTGTGTGCGGAGCGAAGGGGTGGCGCGTGACTCACCGCTCCTTGCGTCGCCCGGCTGGTCGGTCTTACAGCTGCCCAGAAGGTCGGCCGTCCCAGAAGGCCCAAAAAGTAGTTTTCAGAAACCTGTAACTAAAATTCATTTGGTGCGTAAGAACACAACGTGGGAACATTCCATCGTTTAGCATTCTTGTTAGGGACCAGACAAGGATGCTTTTTGTCATCATCCCTTTTTATATTAGTCATAGAATTTATAATGAGAAAAACGATGGGCAGCTGCAACATGGGTATGGTTCGAATGAGCAGTCTAGACTTACGGATCTGGATTTTGCTGATGACATCGTTCTTCTACCAGGAACACGACAAAGCTTGCGACTAATGACTGCCAAATTGGATGGCATGTCCAGTTTTGTAGAGCTTGAAATAAATCGAGATTAAACAAATGCACGTCCATAAAAGTGGGAAAGTATTTACTCAAATTGTACTGCAAGAGAAGGAACTGTAGAATGTAGACTTTCACGCTGGAAATGTCACAGTTAATAAAATGTTCCGCGATATTGTGGATTTCGCCTTTAAACAAGGTCACAGTTCGTAGTAATTGACGGAATGTCATCGAGTAAAACAGAAGCGATTTCTGGCGTACCCCAAGGTAGTGTTGTAGGCCATCTGTTGTTCCTTATCTATATTAATGACTTTTGAGACAACCTGAGCAGCCGTCTTGGGTTGTTTGCAGATGACGCTGTTGTTTATCGATTAATGAAGTCACCAGATCAAAACAAACTGCAAAACGACTTAGAAAAGATATCTGAATGGTGCGAAAAGTGGCAGTTGACCCTAAATAACGAAAAGTGCGAGGTCATCCAAATGAGTGCTAAAAGGAACTCGTTAAACTTCGGTTACACGATGAATTAGTCTAACCTAAAAGCCGTTAATTCAACTAAATATCTAGGTATTAGAATTACGAACATCTTAAATTGGAAGGAACACGTAGAAAATGTTGTGGGGAAGTCTAACCAAAGACTGCGTTTTATTGGCTGGACACTTACAAAATGTAACAGATCTACTAAGGAGACTGTCTACACTATGCTTGTCCGTCCACTTTCAGAATACTGCTGCGCGGTGTGGGATCCTACCAGATAGGACTCACGGAGTACATCGAAAAAGTGCAAAGAAAGGCAGCACGTTTTTTATTATCGCGAAATATGTGTGTCACAGAAATGATACAGGATTTGAGCTGGACATCATTAAAAGAAAGGCGTTTTTTGTTGTGACGGAATCTTCTCACGAAATTCCAATTACCAACTTTCTGCTCCGAATGCGAAAATGTTTTGTTGACACCGACCTTCATAGGGAGGAACGATCATCAAGATAAAATAAGGGAAATCCGAGCTCGTACGGAAAGATATAGGTGTCCATTCTTTCCGCGTGCTATTCGAGATTGGAATAAAAGAGAATTGTGCATTCCCGCGCCCAGGTTCTCGGGTTCGATTCCCGGCTGGGTCAGGGATTTTCTCTGTCTCGTGATGACTGGGTGTTGTGTGCTGTCCTTAGGTTAGTTAGGTTTAAGTAGTTCTAAGTTCTAGGGGACTGATGACCATAGGTGCTAAGTCCCATAGTGCTCAGAGCCATTTGAACCATTTTTGAAGAATTGTGAAGGTGGTTCGAAGAATCCTCTGCCAGGCACTTAAATGTGATTTGCAGAGTATCCATGTAGATGTAGATGTAAACCTACCGTTTCCTCCCCATCTCCCGCGGACGATTTCAAGGTGCATCGTAGCTTCTTAGAGTGTTCGACTCACACCCTGGCTCGCTACGGACTGCACCAAAATTCCGTTTTACGCGCGCTCCCTCGCAGTCACGTGACGTCACATGCTTTGAATACCCGAGCGCAGTTGGCCGTTGTCGACTGCCGTCGTCCGCTCTTGTTGTCACCCAATGATGGAGACTAGTACACATCTTCTTCTGCACCGGAATCCAAATGCCATTCAATTCCACGCCCTACTCCTTCCTATTGAAATTCCTGGGACCTTTTGCAATCTCTACGGCCTTTCTGTATAGCCTTTATGCTAGCCGCTAGTGGCTGCCACTACTTGAGTCCTATCAAAATGAATGCAGTGGTCTCATGGCTGCAAAGCATGTTCCACAACAGCTGATCTATCGGTCACCCCCCTTCTAAAATTCTCTCTCTGCTCTTCTAGTCGTTTTTTGGCCGTTCTTTTAGTAGTACCCACGTAATACGGTAGAAGAAGAATGGGTAGCTTTGAGGGATAAAGTATTGAAGGCAGCAGAAGGTCAAGTTGGTAAAAAGACGAGGGCTAGTAGAAATCCTTGGGTAACAGAAGAAATATTGAATTTAATTGAAAAAAGGTGAAAATACAAAAATCCAGTATATGAAGCAGGCAAAACGGAATACAAACGTCTCAAAAATGAGATCGACAGGAAGTGCAAAAGGCTAGGCAGGTATGGCTAGATGACAAACGTAAGGATGCAGAGACTTATCTCACGAGGGGTAAGATAGATACTACCTACAGGAAAATTATGAGACCTTTGGAGAAAAGAGAACCACTTTCATGAATATCAAGAGCTCTGATGGAAATCCAGTTCTAAGCAAAGAAGGGAAAGCAGAAAGGTGGAAGGAGTATATAGAGGGTTAATACAAGGGCGATGTTCTTGAGGACAATATTATGGAAATGGAAGACGATGTAGATAAGATTAAATGGGAAATATGATACTGCGTGAAGAGTTTGACAGAGCACTGAAAGACCTAAGTCGAAACCAGGCCCTGGGAGTAGACAACATTCCATTAGAACTACTGACACCCTTGGGAGAGCTAGTCCTGACAAAACTCTACCATCTGGTAAGCAAGATGAATGAGACAGGCGAAATTTCCTCAGACTTCAAGAAGAATATAAAAATTCCAATCCCAAAGAAATCAGGTGTTGACAGATGTGAAAATTACCGAACAATCAGTTTAATAAGTCACAGCTGCAAAATACTAACACGAAGTCCTTACAGACGAATGGGAAAACTGGTAGATGCGGACCTCGGGGAGGATCAGTTTGGATTCCGTCGAAATGTTGGAACACATGAGACAATACTAACCCTACGACTTATCTTAGAAGAAAGATTAAGAAAAGGCAAACCTACGTTTCTAGCATTTGTCGACTTAGAGAAAGCTTTTGACAATGTTGACTGGAATACTCTCTTTCAAATTCTGAAGGTGCCAGGGGTAAAGTACAGGGAACGAAAGGCTATTTACAATTTGTACAGAAACCAGATGGCTGTTATGAGAGTCGAGGGGCATGAAAGGGAAGCAGTGGTTGGGAAGGGAGTGAGACAGTGTTGTAGCCTCTCCCCGATGTTGTTCAATTTGTATATTGAGCAAGTAGTGAAGGAAACAAAAGAAAAGTTCGGAGTCGGTATTAAAAGCCATTGAGAAAAAATAAAAACTTTGAGGTTCGCCGATGACATTGTAATTCTGTCAGAGACAGCAAAGGACTTGGAAGAGCAGTTGAACGGAATGGACAGTGTCTTGAGAGGAGGGTATAAGATGGATATCAACAAAAGCAAAACGAGGATAATGGAATGTAGTCGAATTAAGTCGGGTGATGCTGAGGGAATCAGATTAGGAAATGAGACACTTAATGTAGTAAAGACGTTTTGCTATTTGGGGAGCAAAATAACTGATGATGGTCGAAGTATAGAGGATATAAAATGTGGACTGGCAATGGCAAGGAAAGCGTTTCTGATGAAGAGAAATTTGCTAACATCGACTATTGATTTAAATGTCAGGAAGTCGTTTCTGAAAGTATATGTATGGAGTGTAGCCATGTATGGAAGTAAAACATGGACGATATATAGTTTAGACAAGAAGAGAATAGAAGCTTTCGAAATGTGGTGTTACAGAAGAATGCTGAAGATTAGATGGGTAGATCACATAACTAATGAGGAGGTATTGAATAGAATTGGGGAGAAGAGGAGTTTGTGGCACAACTTGACTAGAAGGAGGGATCGGTTGGTAGGACATGTTCTGAGGCATCAAGGGATCACCAATTTAGTATTGGAGGGCAGCGTGAAAGGTAAAAATCGTAGAGGGAGACCAAGAGATGAATACACTAACCAGATTCAGAAGGATGGAGGCTTCAGTAAGTAGTGGGAGATGATGAAGCTTGCACAGGATAGAGTAGCATGGAGAGGTGCATCAAACCAGTCTCAGGACTGAAGACCACAACAACAACAACGTACACCACTCCACAACTTTACGGAATTCTTTAAATTTCTAATTTTTCCAGTGGTTTGCAAGAGAGCTTGGCCAATGTTAACTGATCCTGTATCTTCTGGGTAGTTTGTAGATTACCGCGATGTTCGATTTTTCCAAGGCTTTTTCATTCGCGGCCAGTAACGTTCTTAATGAAAGGCAGGAAAACTTTCGATGTCACAAGCGCTTGTGCTTTCTTATACGGGCAGTCTTAACGCTCAATTTGCTCAGCGGACAAATAATCATTCTTGAGCAATGCTCTGGTGAGACGTTTGAATTCCGCGTCAAGCAGCTCTCGTTTGCCATCGTTTTTGTGATGTCTCGCTTTTGTTGTGGGTGGTGGTTTTAATCTCCCTGTGCGTGGGTTACCGGTAAACTTGTGGATTAAGCTACCATCTTGAAAACTAGCACGTCAAGAAAGTTTAATTTTCAGCCCTCCTCCTCCTCCACGGTAAATTGAATCTTTTGTTAATCCCGTTGAAATGCTTGTGTAAACGACCTAGTTCCTCTCTGCCATAACTCCACAAAACACACGTATTGTCCACGTAGTGGAACCAAATACTGTTTTTTTTATTGTTGGCAATTTCCAAAGACTTTCCTCGAATTTTTCCATAAAGATATTCGCTGTAACTGGGCTTAAGATGATCACCGTCTGTTCATAGTAATCATCGATCCCTTTGAAATACGTTGTCATGAGGCAATATTTGAACAGTTCTGTAATATTGTGAAGAAAAATCTGATTCAGATGCTGCAACACTTCACTGAGCGGAAGCATAGTAAATAGCAATATAACATCAAAGCTAATTAATATTTCCTCTGGTGGACCCTATACCGTTTAATTTACTGACAAAATTTGCCGAATTCTCGATACAGGAATCCGTTCGGTCCACGTACGCTAGCAATAAAGTTGCCAAGAACTTGAAAATCTAATAGGTGGGCGACCCAATGGCACTCTCTATAGGACTTAGAAGAACACATTCTTTATGTACCTTCGACAACTCTAAAGTCTTTGTGGTAGCGCAACTGAATTGAACAGATTTTTGCGAACTCTCTGTTCGATAGAGGACTCTTTTTTTATCAACGGCGTAACAGTTCTAAGACCTTGCCAGTGGAGTCTTTACGCACCACTGCATTGCTCAAGAATTGTTATTCGTCCACTGATGTAAAAAGAGCATTATGATCGTCGCGCATGAATCATAGCAACTCACAGATGCCTGTGACATCGAAAATTTTTCTGCATTTCGTCAAGGGCGTTACTGAACGCACAGGACAAATCTTGAAAAGAGGAAAAACCGGAGCATCGTGACAATCTACAAATCCATGTTGAAAATACAAGATGACTTAAAATTAAACAAGCGTGCTCCAAAACCCCTGGAAAAAGTAGGACTTTATAGGATTCCCTATAGTTGTGGATAAGTGCACTTGGGTACTACGAAAAGAACTGGCAAAAAAGACTAGAACAGCATAAAGCAATTGTAGAATGGGAGAGATTGACATCAGTTGTTGCGGAACATGCTTTGCAGCCGCGAGACCACCTATAGTCATTTTTATAGGACTCAAGTACTGACAGCCCGACCTGCCAAGAAGATTTAGGTTTTCCGTGATTTCCGTGAAGTGGCCTACGTAAATGTCGGGATGGTTCCTTGAAAAGGGCAGAGCCGATTTCCTTCCCCATTCTTTCATAATCCGAATTTCTGTTCCGTCTCTAATGACCTCCTTGTCGTATGGGCGTTCAACTCTAGTCTTGCTACCTTCTTTGTATTTACGGGGGCATGAATGCAGGTATTAGCAGCAAAATTAGAATAGCGTTTGCAATTTTCCAGTGAATCCATCCAAATGGCAATTATACTCTGTAAGTCGGAAAATCTGATGTAATGTTGCTCTATCATCCCACTGACGGCCACATTCGAATGTGAGGCGTATAAAATGTTAATAATATCAGCACACAAACTCAATGTGGCCAATGTTGAAATCAGTTATCGCGACCACGCTACAGATGATGAAGTGCTGGGAAGAAGTGGACTACACAGCTTGCATAAAATCATTGCTGAAAGAAGACTGAAGCTTGAGGGTGCATGTTTTGCGTATGAAAGAAGGAAGGATCCCCAAATCAGCATTGTTACAGAAACCAACAAATGGATGCAGAAATTAAATGTATAGATTCGAACCGATAACGGTGCTTTTCACTAAAAAGTAAACCAAAACCAAATTTTGCCCGCTTGTTGCTATGTTCTACGTAGGGTTACCGTAATATGTTGTTGTTGTTGTTGTCTTCAGTCCTGAGACTAGTTTGAAGCAGCTCTCCATGCCACTCTATCCTGTGCAAGTTGCTTCATCTCCCAGTACCTACTGCAACCTACATCCTTCTGAATCTGCTTAGTGTATTCATCTCTTCGTCTCCCTCTACGTTTTTTACCCTCCACACTGCCCTCCAATATTAAATGGGTGATCCCTTGATGCCTCAAAACATGTCCTACTAACCGATCCCTTCTTTTAGTCAAGTTGTGCCACAAACGTCTCTTCTCCCCAATCCTATTCAACACTATTAAGGTAAATACATTGTTTCTTCTCTATCAAAATCTTTCATTTGCTAACTATGCCTATCAGTAGTTAGTGCCTTCAGCAGTTAGAATCTTTTATTTAGCTGGCAGTATTGGCGTTCGCTGTATTTCAGTAGTTCGAGTAACGAATATTTTTGTGAGGTAAGTGATTCATGAAAGGTGTAGGTTATTGTTAGTCAAGGCCATTCTTTTGTAAAGATTATTGGAAGTCAGACTTGTTTTGTTGTTGTTGTTGTTGTGGTCTTCAGTCCTGAGACTGGTTTGATGCAGCTCTCCATGCTACTCTATCCTGTGCAAGCTTCTTCATCTCCCAGTACCTACAACAGCCTACATCCTTCTGAATCTGCTTAGTGTATTCATCTCTTGGTCTCCCTCTACGATTTTTACCCTCCACACTGCCCTCCAATGCTAAATTGGTGATCACTTGATGCTTCAGAACAAGTCCTACCAACCGATCCCTTCTTCTGGTCAAGTTGTGCCACAAACTTCTCTTCTCTCCAATCCTATTCAATACTTCCTCATTAGTTATGTGATCTACCCATCTTATCTTCAGCATTCTTCTGTAGCGCCACATTTCGAAAGCTTCTGTTCTCTTCTTGTCCAAACTATTTATCGTCCATGTTTCACTTCCATACATGGCTACACTCCATACAAACACTTTCAGAAAAGACTTCCTGACATTTAAATCTATATTTGATGTTAACAAATTTCTCTTCATCAGAAACGCTTTCCTTGCCATTGCCAGTCTACATTTTATATCCTCTATACTTCGACCATCATCAGTTATTTTGCTCCCCAAATAGCAAAACTCATTTACTACATTAAGTGTCTCATCTCCTAATCTACTTCCCTCAGCATCACCCGATTTAATTTGACTACATTCCATTATCCTCGTTTTGATTCTGTTGATGTTCATCTTATATCCTCCTTTCAAGACATTGTCCATTCCGTTCAACTGCTCTTCCAACATTTCTACGGAATCCAAACTGATCCCCCCGAGGTCCGCATCTACCAGTTTTCCCATTCGTCTGTAGGGACTTCGTGTTAGTATTTTGCAGCTGTGACTTATTAAACTGATAGTTCTGTAATTTTCACATATGTCAGCACCTGCTTTCTTTGGGATTGGAATTATTATATTCTTCTTGAAGTCTGAGGGTATTTCGCCTGTCTCATACATCTTGCTCACCAGCTGGTAGAGTTTTGTCAGGACTGGTTGTCCCAAGGCCGTCAGTAGTTCTAATGGAATGTTGTCTACTCCGGGGGCCTTGTTTCGACTCAGGTCTTTCAGTGCTCTGTCAAACTCTTCACGCAGTATCTTATCTCCCATTTCGTCTTCATCTACATCCTCTTCCATTTCCATAATATTGTCCTCAAGTACATCGGCCTTGTATAAACCTTCTATATACTCCTTCCACCTTTCTGCTTTCCCTTCTTTGCTTAGAACTGGGTTTCCATCTGAGCTCTTGATATTCATACACGTGGTTCTCTTCTCTCCAAAGGTCTCTTTAACTTTCCTGTAGGCAGTATCTATCTTACCCCTAGTGAGATAAGCCTCTACATCCTTACATTTGTCCTCTAGCCATCCCTGCTTAGCCATTTTGCACTTCCTGTCGATCTCATTTTTGAGATGTTTGTATTCCTTTTTGCCTGCTTCACTTACTGCATTTTTATATTTTCTCCTTTCATCAATTAAATTCAATATTTCTTCTGTTACCCAAGGATTTCTACTAGCCCTCGTATTTTTACCTACTTTATCCTCTGCTGCCTTCACTACTTCATCCCTCAGAGCTACCCATTCTTCTTCTACTGTGTTTCTTTCCCGCATTCCTGTCAATTGTTCCCTTATGCTCTCCTTGAAACTCTGTACAACCTCTGGTTCTTTCAGCTTTTCTTTGAACATACGCTGTAATGTTCCTGCGCGTTAGTTATCTTTGATATCGGACGTGGTGAGATGGTGTTGTAAGTACGCTGTTTAGGTTTCTTTGTTGGTAACGCCATGTAGCGCTCTATATGAAAATCACTCACTGTGCTGTGTGCAGTCTGTGGCTGGTTTGCATTGTTGGAATCTGCTATTGTAGTGTTGGTCAGTTGGCTATTAACAGCGCGTAGCATTGCGCAATTGGAGGTGAGCCGCCAACAGTGTTGGATGTGGGGAGAGAGATGGCGGAGTTTTGAGAGCGGATGATCTGGATGTGTGTCCATCAGAGACAGTTAATTTGTAAGACTGGATGCCATGCACTGATATATATATATATATATATATATATATATATATATATATATATATATATATATATATATATATATATATATATATATATATATATATATTAAGGTATACTTCATCCCTGAAAGCTACCCATTCTTCTTCTACAGTATTTCTTTCCCGCATTCCTGTCAATTGTTCCCTTATGCTCTCCCTGAAACTCTGTACAACCTCTGGTTCTTTCAGTTTATCCAGGTCCCATCTCCTTAATTTCCCACCTTTTTTCAGTCTCTTCAGTTTTAATCTACAAAGTCAGACTGCGTTGCGCTAAAAATATTGTGTGTCTGTTTAGTGATGATCAGAATAGGTAAAGAGCGAAATGTGTGAGTACGTTCAGTTCTGCTCAGCTGTTTGAAAATCAAATAACGTAAGGGGTTTATCAGCACAGTAATTCATTAATTTTTCTAAGGGGACGTTAGTCAAGAATACCTTTAAGGAGATAAAGATTGCATTATCAACACCTCACTGAGATTGAACATGAGTGTACATGACAGCTGGCAGGCGTGGTAACGGGAATAGACGGACACAAGAAGATCGGACTGAGAACGACCACGTGGCACTGCCGAGAGGGAAGACCATCATATTCGGCGTATGGTTATGGCGCATCATATTACATACGCAGCAACAATCTGAGTAGCAGTTAGCATCTCAGTGGTACAACGAACTGTTACAAATGGGTTACTTCAAGGTGTGCCCTGCAGCGTGCATTCCGCTCAGCCCACACCATTACCATTCAGGGCTTCAGTGGTGTGAAGCGAGAGCTCATTGAGGTGCAGGATGTAGGTCTGTTGTGTTTTCTGATGAAAGCTTGGCTCTGCCTCGCTGCCAGTGATGGCCGTTAGGAGCTCATTGGAGGACCTGCAACCAACCTGTCTGCTTGCTATGCACACTGGACCTGCACCTGGAGTTACAGTTTGGAGTGCGCTTACGCATGACGGCAGGATTACTGTCGTGGTTATCCCACGCATTCTGCAAATTTGTACGTCAGCCTGGTGATTCGACGTGTTGTGCTACGATTCATGAACAGCATTCCAGGGGGTGTTTTCCAACAGGATAACGCTCGCCCACATACCGCTTTGTAACCCTACGAGTTCTATACAGTGTCGACGTGTTGCCTTGGCGTGCTGGGTCAACAGATCTGTCTCCAATCGTACACATGTGGGACATCATTGGACGACAATTCCAGCGTCATTCACAACCAGCATTAAGCGTCCCAGTAATGACGGACCAAGTGCAATAGGCACGGAACTCCATTCCACAAACTGACAACTGGCTCCTGTACAATACAATGCATGCACGTTTGCTTGTTTGCATTCAACATCCTGGCGCTTACACCAATCATTGATGTACCAGCACAGTTTAAATGGCTTATCTCGCAGTCACATTAACCTGTGATCTTGCAGTGTAAATAACTTAAATATGTTACCTAGACAAATGTACTCCTGAAATTCCATTACATTACATTAATTGTTTTTGCTGTTACGGTTTGTTCCCAACAGTGTATTTCCTCAACAAGTGTTACACATCATTTGTGTAGTACCTCTAACTATACGACGCTACTAAAGATCAATATCAGCAGCTATGATGTCGCTGTTCTAGAAAGTGCTGGAAGTTTGAGTTACGAGTCCAACGGTAGGGGGCATCGCGAGTAAACTGCGCTCTCTTTCGCGTCGTTAAAGTGAGCCTGTCGATGGTTAACAGTCGCAGATGACGATCGGGCTGCGTTCCAAAAACGCAGACAAAATATTAATTTTGAAGCATAATGTGTGTGCAAGTGATAAGTAGAAGTATTTGAGGTGTATTCGTGCTAGGAAATTCATAGGAAGTGATTTTGTGAAGGAAACGTGGGTGTAGTCGAGAATTTTGTGCTGTTTGAAGATCGTGGAGTGTTCGTTAGCAGCATACGGCAAAATAAATACTTGGGCGACTGTGTATAAAAGCTGAGTGCAGGAAGAGGTCTTGAACAATTTTCATTGAAGTAGCTAGATAACTAAAATAAACATACCGTGAAACAGTTGAGAGGAACCGACTTACGTGGCCAGACAGAATGCGAGTTCTTGCATCGAGAGAGACTGCTGAGCGACTATAAACCTGCAGTGAGTGAAATAATAATCTGCTTAGTTTGAGTGATTTTTTTTTTAGCTCAGAATAATCCTTACATACGCAAGGAGCTTCAAAAAGTGTGTTACACATTATTATGGCAGGCCAAGTAAGTATATAACTTGAGACCACACTGGCTACCTTCGGGAACCGTTTCTGTGTGGGTTAATTGCTTATTTGTGTTTTCTGCTACCAGTCACTTTTATCTGTTTTGTGTTTAATCTAATATGCTGCAACTTGTTTCGAGCCTATTCTGGTCATCGTCAAGCGTTTATACCCATATAAAATTGTTACTTAAAAATAAAATGTCTTAAACTAAATTAACATTGGACTTTCTGTTTATTGTTCGCTGCTGGTGTGGCTGTTGGCGAGTTTGGAGGGAGGAGGGGGAGGTGGGCAGTGGTTGGCCAGAAACTGATGTCCGATGACGTCTTCTACTGGTGTGGAGCTCCGTCTCGTTGTTTATTATGATAGACACCACAGCCTGTGTGGGATACAGGTTTTACATCAGTTATTAAGGTGCGACAATCGTGTGGCACACTTTTTATGTGGTGTCAGTCATAATAAACAACAAGCCACAGCCCAAATCAGCAGAAGACTTCACTGCACAATCAATTTCTTGCCAACCCCTCCCCCCCCCCTCCCTCCAAATTACCCAACTGTCACACCAGCAGCGAAAAATAAACAAAAAGTCCTGTGTTAATTTAGTTTAAGACTTTTTATTTTAAAGTAACAACTTTCTATTCGCATAGACGTCTGAATATGAGAAGAACATGCTCGAAACATATCGCAATACGTGTAGTCACCGAGTCACTGTAAACAGCGGTAGGAACGCTCTATCAATCGTTCAGTTCCTGGAAAAAGTAAATTCACTCCTTGGTCGTGGAGCCATTCGAGAACAACTGTGTGAACGCCCTCATCGTCGGAAAATCTGCAATTGCTACGAGTTTTGTGTTCACGGCGACAAGTTTCTTCCCAGTAGAATAACGCTTGCTACGAAACTATACTCCGTACATTGTTTCACATTTGGCTGCTTCATTCTGAGGTACTGTCCATTAAATATTTGTTTGCAAGCCCTGTAGCAAGTAATGCTGTTTGTCAGCCAGTCATGAAGAGTAAACAGTGCCAAATTCCACAGATGACACATCCTGGACAACTGTGCATTGTCTTAAAAAGTGGCGCCACTGAGTTCAGTGCTGCAGGCAATTGTTTGTTATGAAACACAAGCAGTGAGAACAGTCATGGGATACCTCCTCTTGCCTGGCGTTGTGTAGCACTTCGACCTGGCATGGACTCAACAAGTCGTTGGAGGTCCCGTGCAGAAATATTGAATCTCTCTGCCTCTACAGCAGTCCATAAACGGGAGAGTGTGACTGTTGGGGTAGTTCCTGCACTAATCTCTCGGTTATGTCCCATAAATGGTCTGTGTAATTCTTGTCAGGCGATATGGGTGGGCAAAGCATTCGCTCGAATAGTCCTGAATGTTCCTCAAACCAATCGCAAACAGTTGTGGCCCGGTGACATGGCGCATTATCATCCATAAAAACTGCGTTGTTTTTTGGTAATATGAAGTCCGTGAATGGCTGAAAATGGTCTCCAAGTAGGCTAATATAACAGTTTCCAGTCAATGATCGATTCGGTTGGATCAGAGGACCCAGCCCATTACATTTAAAGACAGCCCACATTATTATGGAGCCCCCACCAGCTTGTACAGTGCCTTGTTGGCAACTTGGGTCCATGGTTTCGTGGGGTCTGCGCCACACTCGAACCCTACCATCAACTCTTACCAAATGAAATCTAGACTCATCTGAAAAGGTCAAGGTTTTCCAGTCGTCTAGGGTCCAACAGATGTGATCACGAGCCCAGGAGAGAAGCTGCAGACGGTGTCGTGTTATTAGCAAAGGTACTCGCGTCGGTCATCTACTGCCATAACTCATTAATGTCAAATTTCATCACATGGCACTAACGGATACGTTCGTCGTTCGTACCACATTCATATCGGCAGTTATTTCACGCAGCGTTTCTTGTCTGTTAGTGCTGACAATTCTATGCAAACGCCGCAGCTGTCGGTCGTTAAGTGAAGGCCGACGGCCACTACGTTGTCCGTGGGGAGAGGTAATGATTAAAATTTGGTATTCTCGTCTTACTCTATGTACTGTGGCTCTCGGAATATTGAATTCCCTAACGATTTCCCTATCTCAAACTTCCATTCCACGATCAAAGTCTTTTATTTCCCGTCGTGAGGCCATAATCACGTCGGAAACCTTTTCGGGTGAATCACATGAGTACTCTGACGGTAGAGGAAGGGATTGGCGGTGGTGCCTCGTCGTTGACGAGGGTATTAGGTACAGAGTGCAAAATCGTCTCGAAAAAGAAGGGGGAAAGACAATCGCACTTGTCCTTTTCAAGGAAACCATCCAGGAGTTTCCCTTAGGCGATATATAGATCCAATGCGTAACCCAAATCTGGATGGCTAGACGAGGATGTGAACAAAGAATGTGATTAAATGGGATTAATAGTGTGCTACGTTGCTCTGTTGATCTAGCACAGACACAAGAGACTTCTTATACACACGAAGAAAAAAAGATAAAAAACTAAAAAAAAGGGCGTATAACGCTTCCTTGGGGAATTCGAGATATAATTGCGGTTTCATCAGATGACCGTGATCTTTTCCTCAGCAAATCTTGTATAGAGACACAAATCTGTCATTTCATAGTGTTGGTACTCTGTGCATTTTCCAAATCCCTACTGCAAACAGATATGACTGAAATGGGTCTGTTATGCAGCAGGGGTGCCTCTATTTCCTTCCTTGTGTACTGGTGTGATCTGAGCAACTCTCCAACCTTTAGGTAAGGATTTTTCATGTAGTGAGGAGTAATATATACGATTACTAAAAAGAGAGCTATTAAATCTGAAAGTAACTTGACCGGTTTACAATCTGGACTGGAAGACTTGCCTTTATTAAGAGACTTAGAGGTATATACTTTCAGATGAGTTATGTTAGTAGCTTTTCTTCACTCGGCCTCTGGATCTTTACTGCATCTTTTTTGGTGAAATAATTTCGAAAAAATCGCTACTGTGAATCAAGATACTAAACATAAGTAATTTACTTCGCACCCATGAGGCTTGATACGGCAGTGGGTGAAACGACGCCAAGCGATAGGATACTATGTGACGAAAAAGTACCTAAGCATCTTAAGGGAGAAATTTACAGATTCTCCATCCCGCTACATACCTTTCATAATGGTGGACAGGAACAACAAAACACGGAATGGAAATGAAAAGTTTACCTGGGCCGCGGGCGTCACAAGAATGGACCGTATGAAAAACAAACATGTAACGAAACGGCTGGGAGAGACAGCAGTTAAGAACAAATTAAGAGAAACATGCCTTAGGTACTATGGATACGTTACTAGAAGCGACAACAGCTCGTTGGCAAAAACCAGCCTCTATTACTATCCAGCAGGAAGCCGATCCCCAGGCCATCCTAAGAAGCGATGCCAATATATGTCAAGCAACCGGTGGAAAACTGAGACGGAAAGCAACCAAACAATTCTTCATAGCGTCGAAGCATTCGCAGGCTAGGAAATAGGAAGAAGAAGTCTTTGTAAACTCTGTTTAATCCAAGTGTTATCATGTGACGAAAACGTATCATGTCATTAGTGCAGTAAAAACACTTAACGGGTACTGAGATTTCGCACATCTCTGGAAAAATAAAAGAAAATTGTAAAAGTATTACATAATGGGGTGGCCATAAACAAATAATGTGTGATAAGGTATGTAAGGCGATGCAGTCATGGACTGTGCGGCTGGTCCCGGCAGAGGTTCGAGTCCTCCTTCGGGAATGGGTGTGTGTGTTTGTCCTTAGGATGGTTTAGGTTAGGTAGTTTGTAAGCTTAGGGACTGATGACCTTAGCAGTTAAGTCCCATAAGATTTCACACACACACATTACAGTATGTAATCAAAAGTAACCGGACACCCCCCAAAACATACTTTTTCATACTAGGTGCCAGGTACTTCGCATCAGAGATCTCAGTAGTCATTAGAAATCGTGAGAGAGTAGAATGGAATGCTCCACGGAACTCACGGACTTTGAACATGGTCAGGTGATTGCCTGTCACTTGTGTCATACGTCTGTACGCGAGATTTCCACACTCCTAAACATCCCTAGGTCCACTGTTTCCGATGTGAAAGTGAAGTGGAAACGTGAAGTGACACATACAGCACAAAAGCGTACAGGCCGACCTCCTCTGTTGAGTGACAGAGACCGCCGACAGTTGAAGAGGGTCGTATAATGTAATAGGCAGACATCTAACCAGATCTCCACACAGAAATTCCAAACTGCGTCAGGATCCACTGCAAGTATTATGACAGTTAGGCAGGAGATGAGAAAACTTGGATTTCATGGTCGAGCGGCTGCTCACAAGCCACACATCACGCAGGCAAATGCCAAACCACGCCTCGCTTGGTGTAAGGAGCGTAAACATTGGGCGATTGAACAGTGGAAAAACGTTGTGTGCAGTGACGAATTGCGGTACACAATGTGGCGATCCGATGGTAGGATATGGGTATGGCGAATGCCCGGTGAACGTCATCTGCCAGGCTGTGCAGTGCCAACAGTAAAATTCGAAGGCGGTGGAGTTAAGGTGTGGTCGTGTTTTTCATTGAGGGGACTTGCACTCCTTGTTCTTTTGTGTGGCACTATCACAGCACAGGCTTACATTGATGTTTCAAACGCCTTCTTGATTCCCACTGTTGAAGAGCAATTTGGAGCTACCGACTGCATCTTTCAACACGATCGAACACCTGTTCATAATGCACGGCCTGTGGCGTGTCCCTATAATGGACTGGCGTGCACAAGTCCTGACATGAATCCTATAGAACACCTTTGGTTTTTTTTGGAACGCCCACTTCGTGCCAAGCCTCACCGACCGACATCGATACCTCTCCTCAGTGCAGCACTCCGTGAAGAATGGGCTGCCATTCCCCAAGAAACCTTCCAGCACTTGATTGAACGTATGCCTGCGAGAATGGAAGTTATCATCAAGGCTAAGGGTGGGCCAGCACCATACTGAATTCCATCATTAGCGATGGAGGTCGCCACCAACTTTTAAGTCATTTTCAGCCAGGTGTCCGGATACTTTTGATCACATAGTGTATATGAGTAATTGCAAGCCAAATAATCCGTTAAATTATCAATTTAATATTTACTGCAAGCGACCGAGAAGATACGATCCTTTACGTTAAAATATTAATTCAAACGGAGGATGGGTATCTTGAAAAACTTTCATGAGTAAATATCATTTTACACATAAAACCAAAACTGAAGGTTAAAACTGCCTTGTGTCATGATCAATATTACTCTTTTGTTAACAAGTTTTTTAAAGTAACGTTCATGGTTCCCACCTACATAACTAGGTCCATGTTGTCATTAAAATTTACTTTTTCAAAGCTTGACTTTTGTTCGTAGAGAGATATTATCAGAGTCGTAAATACGGGAGAAGTATGCAGTCTGTACCAAAGCACATTCATTCTCATGGCGATGAAGAACATGAAATATTGCACATAAATTTCAATATTAAATTTGCACATGGCTTTGACATGTCACATCAAGATTTATTTTTAACATTCTATGAAGTTTGCTGGGGCATATACTTCGCACAATATACAAAACGATATTGGAACTAGGAAACATAACTACTAACATCAGTCGTTCTTGGAAGGGAGAAGATGGTGATTTGAATAGATTTTGGCAAAACAGATGCACTGCGCCAGCTATAAACCCACACCGCTCCACTTGATTTTTCACAGTCATCTATATATCCAGCCCACTGTTCGCAGTTGTTTTCTTCAGAATCCAAAAGCTTTTAACTAAATGGTAGCATCAGGCAGTTGAGAGGCATGGACATCCCAATGGTCAAACGGCCATAGTATTTATTGCCGCATATGTGTCTCATCAACAACGAAAAGATTAAGTATAGGGCTATAAATAAAACACCACGTGGGTTCGATACTGATCTCTCTCCAGTGTGTCAGCAGCTCGTTGCGGTCGCGTTCTCACTTCCCGAGCACGGGGTTCCGGGTTCGATTCCCGGCAGGTTCAGGGAGTTTCACCTGCCTCGAGATGACTGGGTGTTTGTGTTGTCCTCATCATTTCGTCATTGATGAAAGTGGTGAGACTGGACTGAGCAAAGTTTGCGAATTTGTACGAGCGCTGATAACCACACAGTTGAGCGCCCCACAAACCAAACATCATCTCTCCAGCGTCTCTCTATAGCCGTTGCTATCCCTTGCTTTACACTATACAAACAAGTTGTGCTGTATTTATTTTTCACAAGTAAAAATGATAATTCAGTTGCTTCTGTGTAAGGAAGAAAAGTCCTCGTTAAATGTGGACAAAAAGAACTTCGACAGAATCGGATTGTTATCCGTACTCCAGAAACCATTTGTTGGTCTAGAGATCAAGTTCAAAAGTGCTTCTTCCATTGCAGAAAGTATCGATTAAAATGGACCAAACCTCCATGACAAAATCGACCCATCACTACTATCCAGAAAGAAATCGCTCGCCTGGCCATCGTTACAGGGTATGGTTAGATAAGGTCGAAGGCGACAGCAAGAGACAGGCACCAGATCCGCGTATACACCTAACAGAATTCTATGGCAATCTGGGAAGGGGAGCACGCGTCGAACAGAATAAACAATGGGAAAGAGAACTGATCTTTCTTGTATGATCATCTTGCTGAGGTTAGAAACTTCTGTCTCTGGTTTTCCATATTTTCGAACTTAATTTTCTTTCTAATTCAACCTTCTACAAAAAACAATTTTTTTCCTTTAACATATCGTAAATACACATATACCTTTTTATAGCTACTCTTCCTCTTCTATGTGTCTTATTTTAATTTTTGTAAAAACTTTATGCAAACTTTCGGTCGATTTTGTGTTTCAGGTTAAAGCTACAGCAGCTTCGAGTGGACAGTCCCAACAGAATAGACGCATATTTTTAGTTTTTGGCCTGAAATAAAAAAACCAACCAAATTTTTGTATGGTATTTGTGTAGAAAGAAAACGATACCCACAGAAAATATACATACATCTCGAAACACGTCCAGCTGTTACACAAAGGAAAAGGAAGGAAACCCTTGGATCAGGCCCTGAAGACCACTCGCTAGTGGACTAACCGCTATGGCATTCTCAGTCATCCATCGTCGGATTCAGTATGCAAGGATCAGCCCACCGCACTCTCGTCTATTGTTGACGTTCTGACCTTGGAGCCGCTACCCTTCAATGAAGTAGCTACTCAATTGCATCACGAGGGTGAGTGCATCCCAGTCCAGCCCTCCCGCCAATGAAATATCTCTAGCAGTACCACGATTTGAACGCGGGTACCCAACATGAGGGTCTCCTTAGGCAAGGGTTGATTTAAAAAAAAATGTTTGTGCACTTCCACACTTTCCTTTAATCTTTTAGTGCTTATTATCTGTCACAAATTTAACTGAAAACAATCGAAAATCCAACAAGGGAAGGTTAAGAAACGTGACCTTCTGGGTAGTACCTATATCAGGTCCGGAGGGTCCATTTTGATACGCAATTTAATCACTGGTAGGATACAAAAACGGTTTATGTTCGGTAATTAAGAAGGTAAAAGTGAAATGTCGTGTGGCGAGGGCCCCCTGGCGGGTAGACTTGATCGCCTAGTAAGTCTTTTGAGGTGACTCCACTTCGCGACTTGCATATCGATGAAGATGAAATGAGGATGAAAAAGACGACATAAACACCCAGTCCCTGGGCGGAGAAAATCCTCAACCCAGTCGGGAATCAAACCCGGGCCCTGCGGGATGACAAGCCAGCGCGCTGTCCACTTTACTCTTAACTTTTTTCTTTAACAGTGTGCCAGTCTGAGAATCGAATTCAAGACCTTTGCCTTTCGGGGCCAAGTGCTCTACCGACATTTTTTTATCGCATTTTGTTCTATGTTGTTCGTTGAACTTTTTCGGGGAGGACGTCCGATGACACCCGCTTAGGTTCTTCGTTAATCCAGTTTTTATATCACAAAAGGTAGCTAATGCCCTGGCCAAACACGCTGAGCTATCGTGTCGGCACCACTGAGCTACGGTAACGGACATTGAGAAGGTGAAAAGCGCGCACATGCACCTTTCACTACGTTTACGATACTATTTCACTCGCTCAGGTTAGCGCCATTCTGGAGATTTCCACAAGAAAATTGCTAAAGTTTAGTTTATATCTCGTATAACACAATTGCAGTTTAATCAGTTTAATAAGTCACAGCTGCGAAATACTAAAGCGAATTCTTTACAAACGAATGGAAAAACTGATAGAAGCCGATCTCGGGGAAGATCAGTTTGGATTCCGTAGAAATGTTGGAACACGTGACGCAATACTGACCCTACGACTGAACTTAGAAAATAGATTAAGGAAAGGCGAACCTACTTTTCTAGCATTTATAGACTTAGAGAAAGCTTTTGACAATGTTGACTGGAATACTCTCTTTCAAATTCTGGAGGTGGCAGGGGTAACATACAGGGAGCGAAAGGCTATTTACAATTTGTACACAAAGCAGATGGCAGTCATACGAGTCGAGGGATAGGAAAGGGAAGCAGTTGTTGGGAAGGGAGTGAGACAGGGTTGTAGCCTATCCCCAATGTTATTCAATGTATACATCGAGCAAGCAATAAAGGAAACAAAAGAAAAGTTCGGAGTAGGTATTAAAATCCATGGAGAAGAAATAAAAACTTTGAGGTTCGCCGATGACATTGTAATTCTGTCAGAGACAGCAAAGGACTTGGAAGAGCAGTTGAACCGAATGGACAGTGTCTGGAAAGGAGGATATAAGATCAACATCAACAAAAGCAAAACGAGGATAATGGAATGTAGTCGAATTAAGTCGGGTGACGATGAGGGAATTAGATTAGAAAATGATACACTTAAAGTAGTAAAGGCGTTTTGCTATTTGGGGAGCAAAATAACTGATGATGGTCGAAGTAGAGAGGATATAAAATGTGGACTGGCAATGGGAAGGAAAGCATTTCTGAAGAAGAGAGATTTGTTAACATCGAGTATAGATTTAAATGTCAGGAAGTCGTTTCTGAAATTATTTGTATGGAGTGTAGCCATGTATGGAAGTGAAACGTGGACAATAAATAGTTTAGACAAGATGAGAATAGAAGCTTTCGAAATGTGGTACTACAGAAGAATGCTGAAGATTAGATGGGTGGATCACATAACTAACGAGGAGGTATTGAATAGAATTGAGGAGAAGAGGAGCTTGTGGCACAACTTTACAAGAAGAAGGGATCGGTTGGTAGGACATGTTCTGAGACGTCGAGGGATTACCAATTTAGTATTGGAGGGCAGCGTGGAGGGTAAAAATAGTAGAGGGAGACCAAGAGATGAATACACTAAACAGATTCAGAAGGATGTAGGCTGCAGTAGGTACTGGGAGATGAAGAAGCTTGCACAGGGTAGAGTAGTATGGAGAGCTGCATCAAACCAGTCTCAGGGCTGAAGACCACAACAACAACATATGACAATTACTGTTTCTCATAATACACACATGATTATAAACCTTAAAGGCTTCAGCCAGATTTAAAGTAATTGATACCTGATATCTAGCCTAGCGGATTCCTATGGTCACAACACATTGTAAGTTCCCGCTTCTGTTTTGCTCTTTTCTGATGATGGGTAAGCCTGCGAGCCGAAAGTAAAAGTGAAAAATTTTGTAGAACGGATTTTATAACGTTAATTTGTCGCCCTGACACTTACACGCTCTCCAGAAGGGTAAGCTTATCCTTTGCTCTATATGTGACATTAACTAGTCGTATGCAAATCTGGTTGGTTTCTAACCATATCCTCAGTATATGCTGGAATGTTCATATATGCTGACCTACAAGCACCGCCTTACCAGGTGGTTGCAAACATGAAATACACAAATAAGGAGATAATAAAATGACAAAGGAAAGTACTAGCTATGAAATGATACACTCAGTAGTGCTAAATTCTTTAATCTTCTGCAATTTACTCTATACAAGATTACACAGTACGAGCAACATTTTAGTTCTGCCAATTCACATTTGGTAATCGCTCTGTCGGGCACTGTCCCGCGATATATTCGCGGTCGTTAATTCAAGCGCGGAATAGTGACATCAGCTTTGGCAATTGCAATTATATTCAGAACTACACTCGCTTCTAGAAACGAGAAGCCTGAGCATAGAACGAAAAAGACACGTGATCAGCAATTTACTTTTCTTCCCCAACCGCCGTTGCGAATGTACGACCACTACAGTGATCTAACGCTTATCGCTGCAAAGGTTCTCACCTCAGCGAGACAACATAAATTCTACCTCACCAAAAGGTCCCGTGGGCGCCTCCACGTCTGCTGTGGAACACCAAACGATCCTCAGGCTCTCGCTACAAGTACTCTGTCCCGGTAACGAGGTTGCACACCTCGCCAGGACCACCCTCTCTCCTCGACGCCCCAGGAACAAGTGTTTCTCAGTCGCTACGCTTTTTCGTAGCTCCTGTTCGTTTTTCTTCCCCATTTAATGTGCGTGGCCAATCATGTTGCTGGAAGGCGTTCGTCTCCGAGCGCCGACCAATCTCATTTTTGCAACCGACCGAAGCTTCTAGAAGCTTCCAGAATGTTCCAGAAGCTTCCGCTCCGGCCGTTGGGAAAACCACCTACACGCCGCCACGCGTTTTATGAGCGAGCCCCTGTGTCTTCTCCTTGTCCTCGGCCACGTGGCTCCCGCTAAGCTGCGGTCCACCCGCCTGGGGTTTCCAGGAGCTTACGTTCGCTGTTGTCTTTAGCTCTCAGGCCTGCCTGCCACGCTTGTGTCTTTCCCGTTCTCCTGCCAGCCTCCCGTCTCCGTCCGATTCACTATCGCCCAACATGCAGATATTCTGCTACAAATTAAGATCCCTAGCCGATGTCAGTATCGTAAATGGTTTCCTGTCTCGATGTTTATACTATTCAAGGGTCTTCTTTCCGGAGTGGTAGTTGTAAGTAATGTCGCTCAAAATGATGCCACCTTACAACATCAATAACAGCCTGGAATCGTTGGCTTGCATTGCGTTTCCACTTCTGCCGCGCAGAGCGTTGTGCCTGTGAATTCTCATGTAGGAAACTTTTACAGACCTGTTTCAATAAAAAGACGTAACTCCGGCGCTAATTAAATTAAGACCTCGTTTTTGACAAGTCTGGCGACTCTGCTGAGATCTAGAATGTGTGTGAATTTCAGAATTTTTACAAGATTTTTGTTGCAGTTATAAATTTGAAACTTCATACTAATTACGAGTTCCAGAATGACAAAATTGTAATCAAAAGTAATTTTTCCGTGAATGATACACAGCAAACGAAATACGAAACACAACTTTGTAAAGATCCACTGCTGAGCGAGATAGTTTCGTTATCAACGACAAAAAAAAAAAAAAAGTTTTTCAATTTTTCAAGGAGTTCAGTAGCTTTCGGCGATATGAAGTGATATGTTTGATGCCATTTCCTGGGTGGGAAACTTTCACTTCTTCTTTCAAGAAAATTAACATAGCTCTCGCGATAATTAAAATTAACAGATTTTTGCGGGCAAGGTTCAGGTGGTAGAGCACTTGCCCGCGAAAGGCAAAGGTCCCGAGTTCGAGTCCCGGTCGGGCACACAGTTTTAATGTGCCAGGAAGTTTCATATCAGCGCACACTCCGCTGCAGAGTGAAAATCTCATTCTGGAAACATCCCCCAGGCTGTGGCTAAGCCATGTCTCCGCAATATCCTTTCTTTCAGGAGTGCTAGTTCTGCAAGGTTCGCAGGAGAGCTTCTGTAAAGTTTGAAAGGTAGGAGACGGATACTGGCAGAAGTAAAGCTGTGAGTACCGGGCGTGAGTCGTGCTTCGGTAGCTCAGATGGTAGAGCACTTGCCCGCGAAAGGCAAAGGTCCCGAGTTCGAGTCTCGGTCTGGCACACAGTTTTAATCTGCCAGGAAGTTTCATATCAGCGCACACTCCGCTGCAGAGTGAAAATCTCATTCTGGAAACATCCCCCAGGCTGTGGCTAAGCCATGTCTCCGCAATATCCTTTCTTTCAGGAGTGCTAGTTCTGCAAGGTTCGCAGGAGAGCTTCTGTAAAGTTTGGAACGTAGGAGACGGATACTGGCAGAAGTAAAGCTGTGAGTACCGGGCGTGAGTCGTGCTTCGGTAGCTCTGTTGGTAGAGCACTTGCCCACGAAAGGCAAAGGTCCCGAGTTCGAGTCTCGGTCGGGCACACAGTTTTAATCTGCCAGGAAGTTTCATTATAGATAACTGTTAAAGACGGCAAGTCCTTTGGACTCGCCTTTCTTTCCTTTTAATCGTTTATATCATAGGGACGTATGCAATTAACACACTTAAATGTGATTGGGAAGGCGTTGTAACCAATATGATGCTTGCGAAACAGGGTCGACAGTGGTTGGATAGTAAGATCATTGGTATCTAATTGCATAGAGTAATTTGTGATGACGGGACTGGGTTTGTGTTTGGTAGAATGTTTTGTTGGACAGTTACAGCTGCAAATGGGCAATGGGAACCTCACCGCCTGGAGACTGCTTTACTGGTATCAGTTTAGAGAACATGAAAGGGGGGGGGGGGGAGTTGCAGGTACGTCTTAAAGACTATGAGATTCGGTCGCTGTTTTGACACGCACGGTGGGAATTTGGCGACATGACCAGAACGGTAGGGAATTCCCCAGTCGCGTACAGAGATGTGCTCTTAGTGGGCCACAGTACATTGCCCCAGAGACATTCGACAAAGATTTTTTTACAACTTCTTTAGCCGAGTTGCATAATCGATCCCTTTTGAGGCGAGTGCAGTCTTCATATTCTGCAGGTATCCAGCTGACGTTCTTCCATGGACCTTCCTAAGAAATCGGTATCTGTAAGGCTCACGAAAACATTTCGCCTTGATGGCTGAAATCGGCAAGTGTGACGGGACAACTAACACATTGTCTCCCCGATAGCCACTGCGTTTCCTAGATGTCACGCAGGCACCCATGCCAAGTGGTTTCGCGCACGAGGAGAGAAACAGTGTATTGACTGGGAATCCAACAGTGACGTCAGAAGACATACCCGAGGGCATCTGTTCTCTGTTGCAGAAAGCGATAGGATTAGGGATAAATATTTCACTGTTACTGGCGAAATTCCTTAGGGATAGAGGAGAATCGTGCGATTGGCGTAAAGAAGCGCTGCCACATTTTAGCAGGTAGTTTTCATTTTTCAAGAGTAATCCACTTGGAAATGATACTAAAGTGATGGAGAAAACGGATTGAAGCTGTTGCCACGAGGCGAGTTGTATTGTATATTCGGGCAAGAGTCCGAATTCAGATTAGAACGTCGGGTTTGGTCTGGAGATGCGATCACAGATTCTTGGACGAGAGAAGGAGACTGAGGTTCTCCGCTAGAGTTAAAGCAGGGGCACGCTGGTCACAGCATTGCAGACTCCTGCAGCTGTATGGTTTGCATGTTGAGCACATTGTAGTTCCGGCGTATTAGAAAACTTGAAGGTGAATTTTCACTGTGTACAGTATGCACCTCCAAACTACAGCAGTTGCGGTTCAGTGTGCGCATATCGTTCTAGTTTACCGCTTTGTAGTTCACTATGACTGTCAACCAAGGTAAACTCAGTTAAATCGCGGTATACATATCTAAAGTAACAGGCATAGTAAATTATTGCACCCAATCCATAACTTAGTCAACTAGACATCAGTACATAATTTATTTAATTAAGTAGATGCTTGAATTGAATTAATATTTATTCCTGTTAATGCATGTCACACTTGATCTTTGTGTAAGAAATCTACCGTTATCTTGAATGTTATCTCGTATACTAGAAGATATTATTCCTTGGTCATTTATTAGTTCTGTTCACTTATGTGGGACATAATAGTAGTTTTTTGGAGTGTATTACTTAAGTCAATGTCAGTTTCGATGCTATGGCCCCAGATCGGTCATTTCTGCGTAAATCTTCCATTGTGCTTAGTTCCACAGAGGTGTAGGTGAAGGGGATTCTTCGCCGTAGAAGGTTCAGAGGCACGCGACTGTTGCAGGTGTCACCAAGTTACCTTCACACAGGACACTTTGCGAGGTGCCGGGGCTAGCAGTGTATTTAACACTAAATTCTTCTAGAATCTTCATATGGAAATGATGCTCTAAGCCCCCCTTTTCTAACTCCGACTTTTGCTGTTGCACATGGATTAAGAAGAAACGCCAAATGACGGCAATCGACCCTGCAATTAGAGCAGAAAAGAGTCTGGCACCTGCAATAATTTAGTTTGATAGAAATTAATTTGATAAAGGAAAGTTTCATTAACGTAGTTAGAAATGAAAGGGTTGATTTACCGATCCACAGAATGAAAGTTCTGTCCAAAATAACAATCTGATTTATTATGACTAAACTCAAAATAATAAACAAAACGCATGAAACATTTACAATAAGTCAAATTGGATACTGAAATAAATGCTGTGAAGGTGAAGTTGTCAATAAACTAGCATGTGACATTTATGATCAAGTGGTATGTGGAGCCAACTCCTTGCAATTCAAATCTTAAGAGAAACACTCAGCCAACCCAACATTAATTGCTGCTACAGTAGGGAGAACTCAGACAATGAATACCCAAGACAGAAAAAAGTTAGAAAAGACGAACAGGCGCGCTCTGCTGAGCGTCAGAAAGTGTTTTCACTAAGTTTCTGCGAAGTAACGGAATCTCTAGCCAAGCCGCTCCGTCAGGCCCCCCTGAGCCTGTCGCCCCTGCTCTTATGATAATGTCGGCGTCTGGAAAGCATTCACTCGACTCCCTCACACCCGTCGGCTTAACCCTTTCAAGACCAGCAGAACCCGCCTGTCGCCGGACCACCCGGCTGACGAGAGACGCTGCGTGGGAAGACCGCGTGTGAAGGAATAGCAACTTTTCACCGCATGCAATTAGAGAGGAAAATCGAATTACTCAGAGTAAGAAATATGAGAGGGGGCTCTCAACTTTTATGAACTGTCGCTCCACGGCACGATCCCGAATTTTTCTAGCAATTTTTGTGACGCAGTTAGGCCAATAATGTTGAACCCACTTTTCCTTTAACTTCGGCAACTAAACGATGCGCCAAAGAAACTGGTATAGGCATACGTATTAAAATACAGAGATATGTAAACAGGCGAAATACGCGCTGTTGTCCGCTACGCCTACAGAAGACAACAAGTGTTTGGCGCAGTTGTTAGATCGATTATTGCTGCTACAACGGAAGGTTATCAATATTTAAGTGATCTTGAACCTGTTTTTATAGTCGGCGCACGAGCGATGGAACAAGAGACTCGTCCAATGTGACAGAAGTGCAAACCTTTCTCAAAGTGCTGCAGATTTCAATGCTGGGCCATCAACAAGTGTCAGCGTGCGAACCATTCAACGAAACATCAACAATATGGGCTCTCGGAGCCAAAGGCCCACACTCGAGTACCCCCGTGATGACTGCACGACACAAAGCTTTGCGCCTCGCCTGGGCCCGTCAACACCGACATTGGACTGTTGATGACTGGACACATGTTGCCTGGTCAGACGAGTTTCGTTTCAATTTATATCGAGCGGATAGTCGTGTACGGGTATGAAGACAACCTCATGATGAGTCCATGGACCCTGCATGTCAGCAGGAGACTGTTCAAGCTAGTGGAGGCTCTGTAACGGTGTGGGGCGGGTGCCGTTACAGTGGTATGGGACGCCTGATACGCCTAGATACGACTCTGACAGGTGACACATACGAATGCATCCTGCCTGATCACCAGCATCCATTCATGTCCATTGTGCATTTGTGCATTCCGACGGACTTGGGCAATTCCAGCAGGACAATGCGACACCCTACACGTCCAGAATTGCTCCAAACTGGCTCCAGGAATAGTCTTCTGAGTTTAAACACTTCTGCTGTCCACTAAACTCCCCAAATATGAACATTATTGAACATATGAGATGCCTTGCAACGTGCTGTTCAGAAGAGATCTCCAGCCCCTCGTACTCTTACAGATTTATGGACAGCCCCGCAGCATTCATGGCGTCAATTCAATCCTTCACCGCTTCAGACATTAATCTTATTGCGGCACTTCTGCGTGCTGACGGGGGCCGTACACGATATTAAGCAGGTGTACCAGCTTCTTTGGCTCTTCAGTGTAATAACGTGTATAAATCACAGCCTGTCAGGATTTGGTTTCGATTTGATTTGCAGTCAAGTTTGATAACCAGTTAATTTTCTTATGTAACATTGTGAACATTTACATATGTGTTAGAATAGCTGCTGGTGCGAATTTATGAAACCATTTTTTCTTTTTTTTAGCTGAATATTTTGTGTGAGTGTAATGGTCTGTAGTTTCTGCACCACGTGTTGTTGTTTATAGTGTTGATAACATCATTATTTACTGTTGGAGGGATTGCCGGCAGATGTGGCCGAGCGGTTCTAGGCGCTTCAGTCCTGAACTGTGCTGCTGCTACGGTCGCAAGTTCGAATCCTGCCTCGGGAATGGATGTGTGTGATGTCCTTAGGTCAGTTAGGTTTAAGTAGTTCTAAGTCTAGGGGACTGATAACCTCAGATGTTAAGTCCCATAGTGCTTAGAGCCATTTGAACTGTTGGAGGGATTATTCCTTGAAATATATGTGTGTCAATTTAGTATAGGTTTTATTATCCCAAGGATATAGGCAATTGATTCCGTTCTTATAATGATATGTTAGAGGATCATCTGGATGATAACGAGAAGTAAAGCACGATTAAAGAGCGAAGAGAATAAAAACAGTAATTTTCGTAACATGGAACAGGATCAAAACAGGAAGATAGACAAGTCCGATGAAGACCTGATCAATTTTCGCATGGGAGAGTCAGACAGAAGTGGTAACAGTATGTATAAAGTAGCATCAGATTGTGAGGAATTGAATTGTGTGTTTTATGATAGTCAACATGAAGGAAGAGTTGGTTCCCAACATCTTGAAGTTCAATGCTTCAGCAAAGAATAATGATAGGTCGGTTTCACCTCTATAGTGCCATAGTGAAGTGAGTTCATCCGCATTTATGCCAAAAGCAGTGACAGGCGAGAATAGGGAGATTAACATGGTCTTAGAATTTTTAAGGAGGAAAAAAAAGATATCGCTAGAAGAAAGTAAGAAAAGAAACGAATTCGAGAAAGAATCGAGGAAAAATATAATCTAAAACAAAGACGCGTGAGAAAAATTAAGAATATGTCGACTGAGTCCAAAGAAATATCAACTGACTGCTAAGAAAGATGCAAGAGTAATCAGGATGGAAGCACTAGGAGTAAGGAAAGAGGTAATAGTACTGAAGGAACACACAACGCAGGCAAAAATATAGCAAGTGAAACGAAGAAGGTTCTGCCCACACTACGGGAAGAGGGCAAGAAGGTCGTAAAAGAAACACAGGAAGAAATATCAAGAAATTCGGAGAGGATAGAGCAACTTCACCAGCAGGAGGCAGACTTGCCAGAATTGTGGGGGGGGGGGGGGGGGGGGGTCACTCATGGAGCAATGCACAGCAAACAGATATAATCAACGATGTCAAAGAACTGCGGGATCGTGTGAAGTAGGTGGAGATCAGAATTGCAAAAAGAACGAAAGCTGACAATGATCGTCTAAAAGGAATGGAGCAGAAAGTGAGTGGGGCGGACTACATTCCGATATAGCAGATCCGTTACATACAGTACAATCCCCAGTAGACTGATCTTCTGTTGAGTGTCCGCAATAAGCGAGTGCACCGCCAGTCGTGTAGCAGTATTCAGAGCGCGGATCATAACACAAGTGTACGCCACTCAGGAGATGTGTCTCACACATTAGTGACGAAGATAGTATGGGAAGATGTAGCAGTAATTTGTGTAACAGCATCATCAGTCATATGGAAGAAATGAGTGTATCAGAAACAACGGAAAGAATAAGAGCAAGTAATGATTTGGGATTCGACCATAAGCACTCTGTCTAGTTCAAAATTTCCAGAACTATCGAGATAGTAACAAAACATTGCACCCAAAACCTTAGATTGCTCAGTTTGTTTAATTGTCAAACACATGGAGGTACAACTCCTATCCCACCTACGATTCAACTATTGGGGACATAAGCTTGAAACAAATTTCGTGGTTTTGCCAAATCTGGCTATTGACTTAACTCTTGGCATGGATTTCCTGAATGAACAACAAGCCATCTTAAGTATTTATAGAGAAAAGGGCATGTTGCAAAAGAATGCTGTCAATCGAATATGATCTGGGAGTGCACTATTGTCTTAAGATTAGTTATGCTGATAGAGACGAGGAAGAAGTCGAAAACTGATGTTACACTAAAAACTTATGTGAACAAAATGAGGAAGAGTTGACAGAAAATGTGAAGGATGCAACTGAAGAAAGGATACAGAAAATGCAAAGCTTATGGGGAAAGAGAGAGAGGATTTATGAGACATTATATTAGCTAATGAAAAGCTACACTCCTGGAAATTGAAATAAGAACACCGTGAATTCATTGTCCCAGGAAGGGGAAACTTTATTGACACATTCCTGGGGTCAGATACATCACATGATCACACTGACAGAACCACAGGCACATAGACACAGGCAACAGAGCATGCACAATGTCGGCACTAGTAGAGTGTATATCCACCTTTCGCAGCAATGCAAACTGCTATTCTCCCATGGAGACTATCGTAGAGATGCTGGATGTAGTCCTGTGGAACGACTTGCCATGCCATTTCCACCTGGCGCCTCAGTTGGACCAGCGTTCGTGCTGGACGTGCAGACCGCGTGAGACGACGCTTCATCCAGTCCCAAACATGCTCAATGGGGGACAGATCTGGAGATCTTGCTGGCCAGGGTAGTTGACTAGAGCACGTTGGGTGGCACGGGATACATGCGGACGTGCATTGTCCTGTTGGAACAGCAAGTTCCCTTGCCGGTCTAGGAATGGTAGAACGATGGGTTCGATGACGGTTTGGATGTACTGTGCACTATTCAGTGTCCCCTCGACGATCACCAGAGGTGTACGGCCAGTGTAGGAGATCGCTCCCCACACCATGATGCCGGGTGTTGGCCCTGTGTGCCTCGGTCGTATGCAGTCCTGATTGTGGCGCTCACCTGCACGGTGCCAAACACGCAAACGACCATCATTGGCACCAAGGCAGAAGCGACTCTCATCACTGAAGACGACACGTCTCCATTCGTCCCTCCATTCACGCCTGTCGCGACACCACTGGAGGCGGGCTGCACGATGTTGGGGCGTGAGCGGAAGATGGCCTAACGGTGTGCTGGACCGTAGCCCAGCTTCATGGAGACGGTTGAATGGTCCTCGCCGATACCCCAGGAGCAACAGTGTCCCTATTTGCTGGGAAGTGGCGGTGCGGTCCCCAACGGCACTGCGTAGGATCCTACGGTCTTGGCGTGCATCCGTGCGTCGCTGCGGTCCGGTCCCAGGTCGACGGGCACGTGCACCTTCCGCCGACCACTGGCGACAACATCGATGTACTGTGGAGACCTCACGCCCCACGTGTTGAGTAATTCGGCGGTACGTCCACCCGGCCTCCCGCATGCCCACTATACGCCCTCGCTCAAAGTCCGTCAACTGCACATACGGTTCACGTCCACGCTGTCGCGGCATGCTACCAGTGTTAGAGACTGCGATGGAGCTCCGTATGCCACGGCAAACTGGCTGACACTGACGGCGGCGATGCACAAATGCTGCGCAGCTAGCGCCATTCGACGGCCAACACCGCGGTTCCTGGTGTGTCCGCTGTGCCGTGCGTGTGATCATTGCTTGTACAGCTCTCTCGCAGTGTCCGGAGTAAGTATGGTGGGTCTGACACACCGGTGTCAATGTGTTCTTTTTTCCATTTCCAGGAGTGTATTTTTACTGAAGACAGGTAATACAAAGAACATTGAGTATGCATCCCACTTATGGAAGCGCAGGAAGTTTTTGTACCACCATGTCCCATATCCTTCACGTAGAAGTACAGAGTGTTTCTTGAAATCACACAATATTAGATGATGCTAAATCTACATACAGTCAAAGTGGAGGAGAAAAATGATGGTTCTGCACAGCTTGTCTTAGATTCATGACAAAGAAATTCGGTAATGAAACCAGAGACAGACAGGCAAGAGAAATTAGAAGAACTTCTATAAAATTATTATCAAGTGACTATTTTGGTCAGTTGAGTTGTGGTACAGCTACTGGCAGATATCACTGCACCCAGATTGTCGAAAGTATACTGTGTTCCTGACATTTGGTAGATGCTATCAATCAGGTGCCTAACATTTGGGTTAACACTTTCAGCACCAGGCCTATTTCATGTACCCATCCATAGAGACCAGGCAGTTTCACCAATATTTAAGAAATCATTGAATAAAATCTGCTTCTTCAATAGTGGCACACTTAGTGCCATATTAAAGTTGTGCTTTTCCGCTTTAATACTATCTAAAGAAACTTCAATGGAATTCACGGTTTTGAGTTATAGTTATAGAGATCACTTATGCGTTTTTAAGAATTTAGAGGAGTCATACAAAGAAGAAATTTTATGGTATTACATTATATCCTACTGTCATTCCAATCAAATTTCACACAGAATAATATCGTTTTTTATGAAGAAAGTTTTGAAACAAGGTTCCAGTCATAGTGCAACACCACACTCTTCACATTGGTAGCATGTTTCTTTGCAAGAAGCCCTGTCACTCTCTTTCTTGCTTCTGGAACTACACATGACACAAAATTGTGTGTGCTGCACAATTTTGAGCAATGGTATACTGTTGCAAATTAGTGAATATTTACCTTCAAAAACACCACTATATTCAAAATCTTCTGAATCACACTCTGCATTATCTGGAGTGTTCCTACCGTTAATGAAATCCGCGATTCCTGCATCTAATGAACCTTGATGGAAGATGATTACAAATGAAATCACTATACAAGGAATGCTGAGAACGCAAAGATAAATTTCGACTCGAAACTAACGCTGTAAACAATGAAAATAAATAGAAGGGGGTGTCAATTTAGACTTACGCTGTATGTGGTTTTGAAGCCACAGTGGACAGTGCTTGTCGCTGCCTCATATAGCCCAAAACATTAGCAGACTACTGTTTACGACTCTTTCTCGTTCATTATTTCGTCGTGTACTTGCAACAGCTGTTTTAAATACTAGAAATTACTGCTCTTATGTAAATAACGTAGTGGTAGGAAGGCAACTTGGAACGTTTGCTGTTCTGAAATGCGTATTTGCTCTGGTAAAAAGACACATTTAGTCTCATTAATGTAACTTGTTTTTTATTCATATATTTAGAATAACCAAGAAGGGAAGGTTTGTGATGTGAAGGATGCTTTCGCAATCCATGTAATTCCACTATTACTGTATTTGTATCGATAGCAAATGAAACTGGGTCTCCGAAACTAATGCTTGTTTGCTTAATAGTACTTGTTCTTGTTTGCTATATTTTCAGCTTTCAGCTTGTATGCACAACAGTTTTGATATTCACGTTTGCAAAAGATCTTACCTGTGTGTTCTTTGTTTGCCCAAAGAGCTTTGTGAGTTGAACTGATAAGAAATCTAAATACAAATGACAAAAATAAAGCCACTACAATAAAAGTGTATAGCGCAACCATTATGTGTACAAAAGAAAATATTGCTTGAACGGCTCCACTTTGGAGTGAAATGTAATTCCTTGAAACTTCAGATTACGATCAGATCTTTTAGTGGACCCGTACATGACGCAAGCCGGCATTATTTACGAAACAAGTATATCTCCAAACAATCAAGGCACCAGGTGTTGTTTGAGATATGACAACAAAAGTCGATAATTATTCCCAACTGTCGCAAATGGTCCTGGGCAAGTCAGAGTGAAGTCACAGGGAAGCATCACTTTGGTGAACCATGGAGATATAAAGACGGTGGATCTAATGTGTATGGGCTACATAAGATGGCAGAACTCAGTTTCAAGTCTGTGACATAATGACAAGTCCCATCTATTTTTAACTCTATTCTGTAAACAATACCATACTGCAGTGCCTTCTATGGAAGAATTTTGTTTTAGAAATCTGTAAAACGTGGAAGACTGTGAAAAGCTGTTAAAGTAACGTTGCAATGTTTTGCACTACGTTAATATTTATAGGCCTGGCGTGACACCCAGGCCCACAAATCATGGGTTTGGCGTTAGAGTGTTAAACATATCTTGAGTTGCCTTTATATAAATGTTGGACAGTTTTCTGAACGATTATCTTAAACAGCACGTCACAATTATGCGCATGATCTCCTGACAGCAGAAGCAGCTTGGGATGATTATAATAAAATCCTGAATCAGGTCTTACAAAATTTCAAAGAACACAGTGTAACAGCAAACATCATTAAGTCATGTTTTGAAACTTCGCGAGTCAAATTTCATGGACACGTATTTAAGGCAAAAGGGATCTTTCCGTACCTGTAAAAGACTAAGGCTGTGGCAAAATTTGACACGCTGACAACGAAGAAACAAGTCAGAGGCTTTTTTGAGATAGTTAATTTGTGCAAGAGATTTATAAATATGACCGTATTTGCATCACCACGACCCTGCCATATCACTGGCAAGAAGACTCCCTACTCTTGGGATGCCATGGAGCAGGCACTCCACAAGATACAGTGTCAGGTGGAAGTTTAAATGAAGGTCAATTTTGCACCTTACATGACAGCTTTATATATCGTAACGGGAAGGTGAATATGACACCTAACTTACTTCAGTGGCAATGAGCAGATTTGCCTATAAGTAAGTAATCGTAAAGGGATGACAGTCGACGGTATTAACACACCGCTCCTAAATAATGCATGTCAATGAGCAGAAGGTTAAACAAGCAGTGAAAGGAAACGTTTTGTGTCGAAGCAGGTGTGGGCAGAAACAGAGGCCGCACCACGGAAGGCACCACAAAAACCTTGTGGCGGAAGTCAGCAACTGGACAGGTGACACATACTGGATAGCAACTGACGGGCCACCAGAAGTGGGACAGAAAGAAGCTTTAGAAAACTGCGTTTCGGAATTCCAAATAGATATGAATAAAACTAGTGACACAGTTGATCATGTGAACAGCGAAATTCCTTCAGCAGGGAAGACGAATGGAATATTCCACAATTTGAAACACGAACAGCTGCTAGCATGAGTTTCTTAGAAGTAGATACCTTAGGGGTTGCGAGCAACTCAAATCGCTTGATACGGGCAAGTCTTCAGGTCCAGATTGTAAACCGATTAGGTTCGTTTCAGATTACGCTGATACAACAGCTCCCTACTTAGCAATCATTTACAACGGCTCGCTCACCGATAGGTCTGTACATACAGATTGGAAAATTGCGCAGGTCGCACAAGTGTTTAAGAAGGGTAGTAGGAGTAATCCATCGAACTACAGACCTATAACATTGACGTCGGTTTGCAGTCGGGTTTTGGAGCATATACTGTATTCAAACATTATGAATCACCTCGAAGGGAACGATCTATTGATATGTAACAGCATGGTTTCAGAAAACATCGTTCTTGTGCAACGCAGCTAGCTCTTTATTTGCACGAAGTAATTGCCGCTATCGACAGGGGATCTCAAGTTGATTCCGTATTTCTAGATTTCCGGAAAGCTTTTGACACCGCTCCTCACAAGCGACTTCTAATCAAGCTGCGGGCCTATGGGGTGTCGTCTCAGTTGTGCGACTGGATTCGTGATTTCCTGTCACGAAGGTCGCAGTTCTTAGTAATAGAGGGCAAGTCATCGAGTAAAACTGAAGTGATATCAGGTGTTCCCCAGGGAAGCGTCCTGGGACCTCTGCTGTTCCTGATCTATATAAATGACCTGGGTGACAACCTGAGCAGTTCTCTTAGACTGTTCGCAGATGATGCTGTAATTTACCGTCTAGTAAGGTCATCCGAAGACCAGTATCAGTTGCAAAGCGATTTAGAAAAGATTGCTGTATGGTGTGGCAGGTGGCAGTTGACGCTAAACAACGAAAAGTGTGAGGTGATCCACATGAGTTCCAAAAGAAATCCGTTGGAATTCGATTACTCGATAAATAGTACAATTCTCACGGCTGTCAATTCAACTAAGTACCTGGGTGTTAAAATTACGAACAATTTCAGTTGGAAGGACCACGTAGATAATATTGTGGGGAAGGCGAGCCGAAGCTTGCGTTTCATTAGCAGGACACTTAGAAGATGCAACAAGTCCACTAAAGAGACAGCTTAGACTACACTCGTTCGTCCTGTGTTAGAATATTGCTGCGCGGTGTGGGATCCTTACCAGGGGGGATTGACGGAGGACATCGAAGGATGCAAAAAAGGGCAGCTCGTATTGTATTATCACGTAATAGGGGAGAGAGTGTGGCAGATATGATACGCGAGTTGGGATAGAAGTCATTACAGCAAAGACGTTTTTCGTCGCGGCGAGATGTATTTAGTCCGCAGCTCGTGGTCGTGCGGTAGCGTTCCCGCGCCCGGGTTCCCGGGTTCGATTCCCGGCGGGGTCAGGGATTTTCTCTGCCTCGTGATGACTGGGTGTTGTGTGATGTCCTTAGGTTAGTTAGGTTTAAGTAGTTCTAAGTTCTAGGGGACTGATGACCATAGATGTTAAGTCCCCTAGTGCTCAGAGCCATTTGAGCCAAGATCTATTTACGAAATTACAGTCACCAACTTTCTCTTCTGAATGCGAAAATATTTTGTTGAGCCCAACCTACATAGGTAGGAATGATCATCAAAATAAAATAAGAGAAATCGTAGATCGAACAGGAAGGTTTAGGTGTTCGTTTTTCCCGCGCGCTGTTCAGGAGCGAAATGGTAGAGAGATAGTATGATTGTGTTTCGATGAACCCTCTGCCAAGCACTTAAATGTGAATTGCAGAGTAATCATGTAGATGCAGATGTAGAGAGTACACATGTGATATACGCATGTAACTTTTAGGCGTCTGGAGCAGGCACAAAACGACCGATTGGCGGAAACGAACTAAGAAGGAGTAAAGTGCCGAGATTTCAACACAGTTCTATGGTAGGGCCCCTTGCTATTGGCAGAGAGAGTTTCCACAACATTAGAGGAACGCTCCTATTGGTCGAAAAAAGCTGTGATGTGGAGAACGAAAGAATCCACGTGGGGAGACAGTTGGGCTGCGAGAAAGACAAGACTGAAATTTTCGGGCGACTCTTCTCTGAACTGGCATCAAGTGCAGAACTTTCTGTACGACGCATAGGAGAAATTTGCGTTCACTACGGCTGACATTCAGTTAGATATTAGCTGTAGCGTCGTTGAGCCCCAACTGTGGAAAAACGAACGACCCAGTTAGTTAATTGTTCTTGCGACGACTGACAGGGCACTTTAATATGCACGCTGCTCCAGCCATGCGCGTGCTTATCACCATATTCCAAGACTAGGGATGAGTACATGTTTTCTCGCACAACGAGATACATAGGGAGAGGTTCTGCTGCAAAAATCAGCAAAGGCTTAATTAGTTTTTATAGGAATTTCAGAGGACGAGAGCAGCCTTGCAGACGACAAATCATTGCAGCTAAGGTAAATGCGACATGCAGAGGCGTAAACGTGTTGGTTCACCAGCTTGCGTCCACTGCAAACTCGAGTGACCTTGGATAATCTTTTGCTCAACTTGTCACAAAACTAAACATCCTCCGTAGACCTGATTGCCATCCTAAATAGCGCCGAACTTTGAACCAGAATCGGATGATCTATCGTAGTACTGGCCAACATAATGACGTAGCCATAATAATAATTTTCTAAAGAAACTGCTAGTCAAAATTTACAATTGTTGTGCTTAGGATTATCTCACTTTTTGAGGACGAGATGCGTCGTGATAGTGTCACATTGTAAACTGTGTAAATGCGTGTATTTCTGTGATAAGATTGCAACATTAAACAAAAAATGTTTACAGCTTACACAGTTGTTGTTCTGTCCTCAAAACCTTGTAATAGAAAGCAGCCAGGAAATGAGAGGAGCAGTACGATGAGAAGGTGCAAGTACACAAAGTCGATCTTGGGCAGAAAGTCCTTGCGGAGTCTTTCAGGCCAACGAATAAACAGAAACAGTTTTGCCATGAATTTTTCTGAGTTTACACTGGACCTGTGCACATCCGATGTTTGCATTCCTGAATGCAGTAGAGCTGGAATATATTAAAAGTAACTAGTCAATGGGACTTCATCACGTTTGTCACATCAAGTCTTTTGTCGAGTAAAGAGAGATGATACAGATTCAACTACGATCAGACTACTTGGTTTTAGTCTACTTGTTGTTGTTTAGTAAGAATATTTCATGTTAGTATGTGGATGCTTTTAAATACTAACGTGAGCCATCCTACGGTTATGATGAGTAATTAATTGTGATCTCATTCAGTCAGAAAGAATCTGGGCGTGAAGCATAATTTCCATACTTGCTTGTTGATAGTATTGCGTTGATAAAGAAATGGCTCCGAGCGCTATGGGACTCAACAGCTGTGGTCATCAGTCCCCTAGAACTTAGAACTACTTAAACCTAACTAACCTAAGGACATCACACACACCCATGCCCGAGGCAGGATTCGAACCTGCGACCGCAGCAGCAGCGCGGCTCCGGACTGGAGCGCCTAGAACCGCACGGCCACCGCGGCTGGGGTAGAAGATGAGAGGATATGATGCAGACTTAACAGAGTTATTTCTGTGGTAAAACTAAGTGACAAAGGTCATGTGGAGCTGTGCTCCTTCTATTATGTCGTTCGTTGTATCATCTAGAGTGAGATTTTTTTTTCATTTACTGCAGGTTTGGAGAGTCCGTGTCGTTTTCCTTTCCAAGACAAAGTCATCTTTCAGTTTTGCTTAGAGTCGTTGCTGTTCAATTGCTGTGACTTCCCAAACCTGAGTATCGTGTTTGTCCATGTTGTGTTTCTATTGGCATTTTTATTGCGCCCACGCCATGGATGCGTATCTGAAGCAATCTTAGTTGTTGAGTTTGATCCATGCTAACGTAGTGTAGGACACTGATCATAGAGTATTCTTGTGAGTGACCCATATCACGCTACATGTGTGCGGTGGTCGGTTCCTTTTTTGTGGAGTACTGAGATTGGTTGCACACACAGTGCAAGGCATTCAAAATTGTGACTTATCATGTATCATGAAAGAAATTGTTTGACAGAGTGTAGGGATCATGCAGACCACACACTATGGACGGCAGGAGACTTTCCTAAGAGCATACCAACTGTCAGCAGAGATCTAAGTACACAAAATTAAATTTTTGTGTTTGAGAGTTGACATGATGTCGTTGATGCAGGAGTATGACTTTTAGGAAGCTGAAAATGTGAAGTTGGTAGTTACTGAGAAATAGGCATCCCATTTCACGCCACTAATTATGCCAGGACATCGGTGAACCGGAGCAAGGGTTTTGTAACCAATGTAATCCAACCATATGAAAGTTATAAGCATGTTTTAGTTGAGGGTATGTGACCATAGGTTTACATTTATAATTTTTGACTTCTTATCAACACAGTGGCGTGACTAATATCACAATTAATCTGCTCATGTTGGTTTAATGTAATTGTTTTGGTCCTGTGTTGTTGTTATTTGTGTGTGAGAGAAAATGTTCACAGACTGTGCAACTGGTGTATCTGACTATGGACATGCCCGCAGGGAATGTTCTACTCATGAAAGCCTTGAATGGTGTTAGAGTATCTGAGCTGATACTTTGTAATTTTATATAATTGCAGCTACCTTCTTGCTATTTAATTGCATGTTAGCATAGATAAATCTGGTATCATTGGTGATGAGAAATAGTTAAACTTAGTTCTTAGGAGGTGATGATAAAATGTGACGTATGTTAGCTTCATGTACACACACTGCCGCATGGTCAAGAACAGGTTCAGTAGGTTTGTGTATGTACACTAAACCATCAACAGTGACTAAAATCTCACACCTTACACACATAAAGCCAGAGTTTTTACTTGAGGACCACTGTCCACCTATTCAAGATACTTTATAAGCACTTATGTTTATGCACATTTTAATTGTATCTAAATTAATTAATTTTTTGCATATTGTCATATTAATTGGTTGTTTCTTTATTATTTTGGGTAAAATTGTTGTATCTCGATCGGTGATATGGCATATGTGAAGTATGTGTAGCATTGGATCTGCCCCTTTTCTTTAAGGACACGTGACACACACAGGCAGCCTGGCATAGACGGGCAGGCATTTCAACAGCAAAGTGGTGGGGTCAGGAGACGACCCAGCTGATAGCAGGCCATTGACCCGCATTCTGGGTGACTGGCTGCGGATTTCGGAGCAGATGGACTCTCGAGACATGTAGCCTTGACTACCTGAGTGGTTTCAGAGAGAGACAGAATTTGATTGAGGATGAATGACCCAGAGGGACGATCTGGTTTTGACAAACGGCACCTGGGGCAATGCAGCCACATACATTCCTTTGGCTCGCCAGTGTCCGGAGGATTGCTGAGAATCTTCACACCTCTTTGACAAGACTTTACCAGGATCCAGGACAGGGACAGACTTTTGTGTTTACATTACATACCTTGTTGATAACTGAGTTCTTGTGATTCAGCCAGACTGTAACCAAATGCTGTTGTGCATTATTAAATAATCTACACTGAAGAGACAAAGAAACAGTTACACATCGTGTAGTGCACACGTGAGCACACAGAACTGCCACAACACGACGTGGCATGGACTAATGTCTGGAGTAGTACTGGAGGGAACTGACACCTTGGATCCTGAAGGGCTGTCCATAAATAGGTAAGATTACGAGGGGGTGGATATCTCTTCTGAACAGCACGTTCAAAGACATCTCATATGTGCTCAAAAATTTTCATGTTTGGGGAGTTTGGTGGCCAGTTTTTAAACTCAGAAGAGTGTTTCTGGAACCACTCTGTACCAATTCTGGACGTATGGGATGTCGCATTGTCCTGACAGAATTGCCTAGTCTGTCGGAATGCAGAATGGACGTGAATGGATGCAGGTGATCAGCCAGGATGCGTACGTACGAGTCACCTGTCAGAGTCGTATCTAGACATATCAGGGGTCCCATATTACTCCAACTGCACGTGTCCCACGCCATGACAAAGCCACCACCAGCTTGATCATTCCCCTACTGACATGCAGGGTCCATGGATTCATGAGGTCGCCTCCATACCCGTACACGTCCATCCGCTAGATACAATTTGATACGAGACTCGTCCGACCAGGCACATGTTTCCAGTCATCAACTGTCCAATGTCGGTGTTGACGGACCCAGGCGAGGCGTAAGGCTCTGTGTCGTGTAGTTGTCAAGGGCACACGAGCGGGCGTTCGGCTTCGAAAGCCCATATCGATGATGTCTCGTTGAATGGTTTGCACGTTGGCACTTGTTTATGGCCCAGCATTGAAATCTGCAGAAATTTGCTGAAGGGTTGCACTTCTGTCACGTTGAACGATTCTCTTTAGTCGTCGTCCTGTTCTTGCATGATCTTTCTCTGGCTGCAGCGATGTCAGAGGTTTGATGTTTTACAGGATTCCTGATATTCACGGAACACTCGGGAAATGGTCGTACGGGAAAATCTCCATTTCATTGCTACCTTGGAGATGCTGTGCCCCATCGCTTTTACGCCGATTACAACACCACGTTCAAACTCACTTAAATCTCGAGAACCTAACATTTAGCAACTGTAACCGATCTAACAACTACAGCAGACACTTGTTGCCTTATATAGGCGTTGCCAACCGCAGCGCGTATTCTGCCTGTTTACATATCACTGTATTTGAATACACATGCCTATACCAGCTTCTTTGGGGCTTTGTTGCATAAAGTACATCTATTTTTTCTCGGTCTGACAATACCACCTTCTGTCAACTATGAAAATGGAACAGAGCAGGACTAACTAATAATCAAATTGCACTTGGACAGCAACAAAATGCCTGTTGTGCTACCCCACTTTACTGCATACACTTTGCTCATCATAGAGCCATGAATATCTCAATATCAATCTTGTGAGCTAACCACAAGCGAGAAAGTGAACCTGAAGAAGTACAATGTAGACAGGCTGCCATCAGAGACCGAATATGTTGAGTCAATCCTGCTGTCTGTCAAAATGTCATAATTGCAATCCAGAATGCTGTGCTGCCCGTTTGGCGACAAGAACCAATAGACCGGGTCCATTCTGTCGTAAACAGAAAGGAAGGTTGACCAGTACTGCCCACTGCTGTCCAGTACTCAGAGGCGCAACTGCAAGGAGGTCCTTGCTGCTGCTCACAAACTCTGTCCCGCGTATCCATCTCCTCTTTGACAGTTAGTTTAATTGAAAGTGACATCTGGAGTGAAGTGAGGAGAGAATGTTGTGAGTTCGTGTGACGCTTTCTTATTGCTGTAGTCACAACTCTTGAGTTTTTCAAAACATCTTGCTATCCCTTACATGCCATGAATATAATTTTTCAAGGATGAACTTATTAACAATTTATTTGTACTGTTTTCATTTTTTTCTTATAACATTTTACCTAGTATGTTGGTATTTTTGTACAATATACAAGATTTTTAAATTTATGTTTGTGGTAATCACACTGACACATGATATCTTTGCTCATTGATTTTTGTATTTACTATGAACTCACTGACACTAAAACTACTGTTGTTTGTTCTCTGTGTAGTTAACAATTTTTGAATAACAATTGCTTCATTCTAAATTCGGTACTTATGATTGTCAATACACAGTTCAAAAGATTTATTCCATTGGCACAATTTACAGTCACAAATGTTACTTGTACAATTGTTAGTTTGCATTTATTTTTGTGTTATTTTTTGTCCAAACACTGATTTACAGCTGGTACGTGTGTACCCGGGCACTTTAGTGTGCTGTTTACACACGTCACATTTCACACATAACCCGTACATGTGTTTGTTTGCATTTAATTGTATTTTCATATTTTGGTCCACATGCTCCTTGATTTGCAGCTTGTACTCACAGATTTGTCCACTTTGCTTTATTATTTGCACATACTACACTTCAATTGTCACACACAAAATTTTACTGCCTGTACCTTGTGTGTATGAATCTTGATGAAAGTGGGATAATCGAACGTATTTTTACCTTCAATCAGTTCTTCTTCTGTTTGTAACCAGGGAGTATCCTTGGCATAATTTTGAACTATAGAATAAAATTCTACTCTCTTATCAGTAAAGAATTCAATGTGCTGTAATTCTGGATAAGTGCCATTTGTGTTTCACTGTCGAAATGAGTGTCTGGGATGCTTGCAGAAATCATTCGGTCCTGTACATTAAATGTTTGCAAATCTAGCATGACCTTTAGACCCGTATTCAGTAGTAAAATGGATGTGTGTGAATTTCTGTTGGGATCCCTGAGGATATTTGTGTGTTAAATGGTGATTATTATTTAGAGCCCAGATTTCATGTAATATCAAATTAAGAAATACGTATACAAATACGTAATCAAAACTGGTGAAATATGTAAATAAATAGGTATGAGGAAATTATATGTAAAATTCAATTTTTTTTCTTTGCTAGATAATGTAAGTTCACATGTAGATTAGTCACGTATCTACGTTAATTCGTAATTAGTCCACTTCCGCTACAAAACACTGAAGTACAAGTGTCTCCTATTCAGGCACTTAAGTCACACAGAAAAGGGATCCACAATACTTACCCTAATGTTCTGTTGGCACGCACGGTCTTCTGTCTGAGATTTTTTTTATAAACAAAGAAACATCGCTCATCTTCACAAGAAGCCAACTGTGCACATTTATAAAAAGAGATTGTACTAGGAATGGGCAATGGCCTTGCCGCAGTGGATACACTGGTTTCTGTGAGATCACCGAAGTTAAGAGCTGACGGGTGTGGCCGGCACTTGGATGAGTGACCATCTGGGCTGCCATGCGCTGTTGCCGTTTTTCGGGGTTCACTCAGCCTCGAGATGGCAATTGAGGAACTACTCGACCGAACAGTAGCGGCTCCGGTCACAGAAGACCATAGTAACGACCAGGAGAGCGGTGTGCCAACCACACGCCCCTCCTATCCACATCCTCCACTGAGGATGACACGGCGGTCGGATGGTCCCGATGGGCCACTTGTGGCCTGAAGACAGAGTGCTTTGGGGCGGGGCGGAGTGCTAGGAATAATATTCTCGGTGTCTCGGGGTGTTCTACAATTTTACCATTAGATAAGTGACACAAAATCACAAGATTTGGGTATCCAGGGTTCTTATACACCACAGATTGCATTTTACTGGAAATTAAACCACCCACGTCACCTGGTACAACACAATCACTCCGAACTGCGTCTTCCGTTATTCCCACAGCCTCTTCGAGATACAGACTTGAAGTCTCCAGTTCTTGATACTATCACGAAGCCAGCTGAAGAGACACGATGTGAGGCACTGAACTGAGCGCTTTAGAATTGTTGAATGCTAACAAGGATTGAATCGCAGACTCTGCAGAATCAGAAGAAAGGTTCTCCTTCGCTGACCTCACAGCTTCAAAGTGCTTCCTGTAGAAAATCGCACCTGAAATCCACATTGTCCACCTTGTCATCACTGGCTCGGGGGGCAGAGGTACATCATGTAGCTTTGTACACTCGTGTTCAGAAAAAGCAGAACACCCCTGAACGACTAGCGATAGGACGTTCATGTTCTGAGAATGTGTACATCATTATGTTCTGCAGAAATGATTAGCATTTCAGGCACCTCAGTTGAGCATGTGTCCTGTTGCCTAGTAGGCGCGTGGTGGCATCAACACGTACAAGGTGCAGAAGGCGTCCTGTGGTACAGTCATCCATGCTACATTCACCTAGTTCCAAATCTCATCTGTGGTGGTTGGCATTGGCTTACGGCGCCGCACCCGTCATTTCACCGCATCCCAAACATTTTCGATTGGCGACAAGTCTGGTGATCTGGCGGGCCAGGACAAAAGGCTGACATCCTGTGACACCATGAAGACAAGTGTTCACGCAGCAACATATGGTCGTGCATTCTACTGTTGTAAAATGGTGTGTGGTGTGTTGTGCAGAAACACTATGGCTACAGGTCACAGAATGCCATTCACCTGGGTCACACTGGTCACAGTACCGCGGACAGGCATCAGCCGTGATTTGGAACTGTACCCAGGGGCACCTCACACTATAGGGCCTCGTGTTGGCGCTTTACGTCTTCTGCGAATGCAGTCAGTGATGCCGCTGACCCCGTCTGAGGCGAACCAAAATGCGCCCATCATTTTACAAACAAACAGAGTCTGGATTCGTCTGAAAATACTATCTGATGCCATACTTTTCCCAGGTGACGTCGTTCCGCACACTATTGCCGTCTAACATGTTTTTGCACAGTCGTCAAAGATAGGCAGAGAAGTGGATGACACGCACGTAGCCCATGGTGAAGTAGACGGCGACGAACTGTCACCCCTGATAGTGTACGATATTTGCACCGTTCCACTGTTGCGCCAGAGCCGAGGAGAACGCGACGCAGATCTGTCATGCAGTGCCATTTGGATGAGGAGTCGATCTTCTCGGGGGAGGGGGAGGGGAGGGTGGGGGATTCTGGGTGGTGCGATCTGACCCATCTCGTCGTGTTATACGGCTTTGCGTGACCCATTCGGCACACGCCCGTCGCGCTGGTGAAACACTTCGTCCCACACGAGCAACAATTTCCCAAATGGATGCATCACATCCTCACATGCAAATAATGCTCCCTCTTCCAAACTCACTGATTTGACGGTATGGTTCGCGCAGACATCTGAGAGGCATCCTGCACGTCTGCTCAAGTTATACTGATCCATTAGCTTCGGTTTATGGCGACAACGGGAGCCGCAGCACTTTTTATCGGTAGGTGGTGTTGCGGAGCGATATCGACGTTGACCTTGAAATCGCGGGACGGCATGATTCAAATGCTACTCATTTCCGCAGAACATACTAATGTACCTGTCCTGTGAATATGAACGTCCTATATCTAGTCGTTCAAGGTGTCCTGCTTTTTTCCTGATCATGAGAGTACATGTACCGTTGTACACGATAAAGACATTTCAGCTATCTGTTGTTAATATCAGTGAATTTAACTCCGTGGATGGTGTCTGACTGTCTCTGCCTCCCGTTGCAGTGCATGTGTCTTACAGGAAACATGCAGTAATTTTGGATGAAGTACATTAAGCGATTTCCCCTCTTTCAACATATATCAAGCTGCATCTCTGCACATCGGTGGAACCCTTTCTTTTTTTGCTCCGTCTGGACACTGTACCTTAAATCCACCATTAATTAATCTAGCAATTGTTGATCTATTCGTTGATTCCAAAGGTCTGCAGTAAATTAAAAAAGCTTTAGATGCATCCTCAGAGTCCAACTTGCCCACAATTAGATTAGCGATAAAACGGCTTACAGCATCCGTTGACTCACCATCGGAAATCCATATACGTGATCTGCCAATGTCAGCCCACCCTGTTTCTAATATGTCAACATGGCAAGAACTCTGGTAATTCTTTGAGCACTATGAGACAAGTTGGGAATGTTGCGGCAGCAATATTTCTGTAAGAAATGTTTGAATTTAGGTAGCTGAAGTTCATTCCAGGGTATGTTCCCTGAAACCTATGCAGCGCCGTGGTTAACTTAAAAGCAACTGACTGTTGTCAAACGTTTGAGAACAGGAGAGGAAAGAATTTAGATTGCATCACTGTCGTTCGCATCGAACTTGTGCGATTTAACTTTGATTGCAACGGGATTGACGACAGTATCACAAACACTATAATAAAACTTTTTTTCGTTTCTTGCTGTGTAACGAAAAGGTATGGGACTTACGAAAATATATAATAATTCCGCAGTAATATTAAAATATGTAAAATTAAGAAAGATACTGTGAAATGTAAAATATCCCTCAATGTATGTAAGAAAAAAGGAATTAAAAATTTTGAAATAAGGGTCCTTTCAGTGTAATTCATAAACATTATATGTTTTCTTATAACTATATATATAAGGACAGAACATGTAATTACATAAAATATCTGCTGTTTTATTTTTCCTTTTTGGGTTGAAGCTGGGAAAGTTAACGTCCTTTTTCAATTTTTATTAAGATTGATTAATTTATCTGTTAATTAGAAATTCTAATTTTAGTTTGTCTGTGTCCCACTTCCGTGTTTTAATGCGACATTCCCCAACTAAAAATTTACTACAAGTGGAGGTTTGTGAAAGGAGGTAAGTCCTTTGGGTGTCACCTTTGTCTGTCTTTAGTCATTCACGTAATGCGGATGTACACAATTAGGACACTTATATTTAGTTAGGAACGCACTATGACCAATATGTTGCTCATTGCATAGGGTTGAGAGTGGTTAGGTACTGAGTTCATTGGTATCTAATTGCACAGAGCAATTCGAGGTGAAGGGACTGGGCTTGTGTTTTGTGGAATGATTTGTTGGACAGTTACGGGTGCAGCTGGGTGATGGGAAAGTCACCAGCCGGAGACAGCGAAAAGGCCTCTTTACTGGTGTAGGTTCTGAGAACAACAAAAGTTCGCAGGAGCAGGTACATCGGCCAGCGCTGGGAGATTGTATCACTGGTTTCTACATCTACATCTACATCGATACTCCGCAGTCTACATTAAGGGGTGCGGCGCACGATTCCCATACCATTACCAGTCATTTCCTTTTCTGTTCCACTCACGAACATAACGATAGAAAAACGATTGTATATATTCCTTCGTTGTTGTTGTTGTGGTCTTCAGTCTGGTATGATGCAGCCCTTCATTCTACTCTATCCTCTGCAAGCCTCTTCATTTCCGACTAATTACAGCAACCTACATCCTTCTGAATCTGATTCGTATATTCACCTCTTGGTCTCCATCTAGGATTTTTACCCTCCACACTTCCCTCCAATACGAAATTAGTGATCCCTTGACGTCTCAGGACGTGTCCTAAAAAATGATCCCTTCCTCTAGTCAAGTTGGTCCACAAATTCCTCTTCTCCCCAATTCTATTCAGTACCTTCTTATTAGTTACGTGGTCTACCCATCTAATCTTCAGCATTCTTCTGTATCACCACATTTCAAAAGCTTCTATTCTCTTCTTGTCTAAAATATTTATCGTCCATGTTTCACTTCCATACATCGCTACACTCCATACAAATACCTTCAGGAAAACTTCCTGTCACTTAAATCGTTACTCGATGTTAACAAATTTCTCTTCTTCAGAAACGCTTTCCTTGCCATAGCCAGTCTACATTTTATATCCTCCATACTTCGACTATCATCAGTTATATTCTTTCTCAAATAGCAAAACTCATCTATTGCTTGAAGTGTCTCATTTCCTAATCTAATTCCCTCAGCATCACCTGATTTAATTTCACTACACTCCATTATCCTCGTTTTGCTTTTGTTGATGTTCATCTTATATTCTCCTTTCGAGACACTGGCCATTATTACAATGTCGTCGGCAAACCTCAAAGTTTTTATTTCTTCTTCCTGGATTTTAATTCCTAGTCCAAATTTTTCTTTCGTTTCCTTTCCTGCTTGCTCAATATACAGATTGAATAAGATCGGGGATAGGCTACAACTCTGCCTCACTCCCTTCTCAACCACAGCTTCCCTTTCATGCCCCTCGGCTCTTATAACTGCCATCTGATTTCTGTACAAATTGTAAACAGCCTTTCGGTCTCTATATTTTACGCCTGCGACCTTCACCCTTCCTCCGTACAAGCCCTAATTTCTCGTATCTTATCTTCGTGGTCCTTACGCGCATTGTATGATGGAAGCAACAGAATCACCCTGCAGTCAGCATCAAATGGCGATTCTTTAAATTTTCTCAGTAGTGTTCCTTGGAAAGAATGTTTCCTCCTCTCCAGTGATTCCCATTTGAGTTTTCGAGGCATCTACGTAACAAGCCGGCCACTGTGGCCGAGCGATTCTAGGTGCTTCAGTCCGGAACCGCGCTGCTGCTACGGTCGCAGGTTCGAATCCTGCCTTGGGCATGGATGTGTGTGATCTCCTTAGGTTAGCTAGGTTTAAGTAGTTCTCAGTCTAAGGGACTGATGACCTCAGATGTTAAGTCTCATACTGCTTAAAGCTGTTCTCCGTAACATTGGCGTGTTGTCTGAAGGTACCAGTAATAAATCCACCCGCCCGGCTCTAAACTGCTTCGATGTCTTCCTTTAATCCGACCTGGTACGGATCCCAACCACTCGAGCAGTACTCAAGAATAGGTCACTCTAGCGTCCTATATGCGGACTCCTTTACAGATGAACCACACTTTCCTATAATTCTCCCAATAAAGCAAAGAATTATGGAGAAACTAGAAGGTATCGGATAGATTATATAATAGTAAGACAAATTTAGGAACCAGGTTTTAAATTGTAAGACATTTTCAGAGGCAAATGTGGACTCACACCACAATCTATTGGTTATGAACTGTAGATTAAAACTTAAGAAACTACAAAAAGGTGGGAATTTAAGGAGATGGGGGCTGGATAAACTGACTAAACCAGAGGTTGTACAGAGAGCATAAGGGAACAATTAACAGGAATGGGGGAAAGAAATACAGTAGAAGAAGAATGGGTAGCTCTGAGGGATAAAGTATTGAAGGCAGCAGAAGATCAAGTTGGTAAAAAGAAGAGGGCTAGTAGAAATCCTTGGGTAACAGAAGAAATACTGAATTTAATTGACGAAAGGAGAAAATATAAAAACGCAGTAAATGAAGCAGGCCAAAAGGAATACAAATGTCTCAAGAATGAGATCGACAGGAAGCGCAAAATGGCTAAGCAGGCATGCCTAGAGGACAAATGTAAGGATGTAGAGGCTTATCTCACTATGGGTAAGATAGATACTGCCTACAGGAAAATTAAAGAGACCTTTGGAGAAAAGAGAACCACTTGTATGAAAATAAAGAGCTCAGATGGAAACCCAGTTCTAAGCAAAGAAGAGGAAGCAGAAAGTTGGAAGGAGTATATAGAGGGTCTATACAGGGGCGATGTACTTGAGGGCAATATTATGGAAATGGAAGAGGATGTAGATGAAAACGAAATGGGTGATACGATACTGCGTGAAGAGTTTGACAGAGCACTGAAAGACTTAAGTCGAAACAAGGCCCCGGGAGTAGACGACATTCCATTAGAACTACTGACAGCCTTGGGAGAGCCAGTCCTGAAAAAACTCTACCACCTGGTGAGCAAGATATATGAGACAGGTGAAATTCCCTCAGACTTCAAAAAGAATATAACAATTCCAATCCCAAAGAAAGCAGGTGTTGATAGATGTGAAAATTACCGAACTATCAGTTTAATAAGTCACAGCTGCAAAATACTAACGAGAATTCTTTACAGACGAATGGAAAAACTGGTAGAAGCCCATCTCGGGGAAGATCAGTTTGGAGTCCGTAGAAATGTGGGAACACGTGAGGGAATACTGACCTTACGGCTTATCTTAGAAGAAAGATTGTGGAAAGGCAAACCTACGTTTCTAGCATTTGTAGACTTGGAGAAAGCTTTTGACAATGTTGACTGGAATACTCTCTTTCAAATTCTGTACAATTTGTACAGAAACCAGATGGCAGTTATAAGAGTCCAGGGGCATGAAAGCGAAGCAATGGTTAGGAAGGGAGTGAGACAAGGTTGTAGCATCTCCCCGATGTTATTCAATCGTATATTGAGCAAACAGTAAAGGAAACAAAAGAAAAATTTCGAATAGGTATTAAAATAAATGGAGAAGAAATAAAAACTTTGGGGTTTGCCGATGGCGTTGTAATTCTGTCAGAGACAGCAAAGGACTTGAAAGAGCAGTTGAACGGAATGGACAGTGTCTTGAAAGGAGGATATAAGATGAACATAAACAAATGCGAAACGAAGATAATGGAATGTAGTCTAATAAAGTCGGGTGATGTTGAGGGAATTGTATTAGGAAATGAGACAGTTAAAGTAGTAAATGCGTTTTGCTATTTGGGGAGCAAAATAACTGATGATGGTCGAAGTAGAGCGGATAGAAAATGTAGACTGGCAACGGCAAGGAAAGTGTTTCTAAATAAGAGAAATTTGTTAACATCATGTATAGATTTAAGTGTCAGGAAGTCGTTTCTGAAAGTATTTGTATGGAGTGCTGCCATGTATGGAAGTGAAACATGGACGATAAATAGTTTGGACAAGAAGAGAATAGAAGCTTTCGAAATGTGGTACTACAGAAGAATGCTGAAGATTAGATGGGTAGATTACGTAACTAATGAGGAGCTATTGAATGCAGTTGGGGAGAAGAGGAGTTTGTGGCACAACTTGACAAGAAGAAGGGACCGGTTGGTGGGACATGTTCTGAGGCATCACGGGATCTCAAATTTAGCATTGGAAGGCACCGTGGAGGGTAAAAATCGGAGAAGGAGACCATAAAATGAATACACTAAGCAGATTCAGAAGGATGTAGGCTGCAATAGGTACTGGGAGATGAAGAAGCTTGCACAGGATAAAGTAGCATGTACAGCTGCAACAAACCAGTCTCTGGACTGAAGACCACAACAAGAACAACAACAACAACAAAGCAAAGTCGACTATTCGCCTTTCCTACCACAATCCTCACATGCTCGTTCCATATCACATCGCTTTTCTGGTGTTCAACAGATGTTTAAACGACCTGACTGTGTCAAGCAGGAGACTACTTATGCTGAATCCGGAAATTATAGGTTTGTTTTATCATACTCGTCCGCATTAAGTTACACTTTAGTACATTTAGAGGTAGTTGCCATTTATCACAGAAACTAGAAATTTTGTCCAAGTCATCTTGTCTCCTGCTTAAGTCACTCAATTTCCATACCTACCCGTACATCGCAGCATCGTCAGCAAACAACCGCATATTGTTGCGCTCCCTATCCGACATATCATTTGTGTATATAGAGAACAATAGCTGTCCTATCATACTTCCCTGGGGCACTTCTGACGATACCCTTGTGTCTGGTCTGATAAACACTCTCCGTCGAGGACAGTGTTCTGGGTTCTGTAACTTAAGAAGTCCTCGAGCCACTCACATAACTGTGAACGTACCCAATATGCTCTTACCGTCTTAGGCGCTTTCCGAAATTCTGAAAGTATGGTATCTGCCCTTTGCCCTTCATCCATAGATCGCAGTATCTCATGTGAGAAAAGGGCAAGCTGTGTTTCACACGAACGATGCTTTCTAAAATCATCTTGATTCGTGGACATAAGGCTTCTCGATCTCAAGTAAATTTATTATATTCGAAATAAGAATATGTTAAAGTATTTTGCAGCAAACAGATGTTACGGGTGTTTGCCTGTAATTTTGCAGTCTCTTCCTTTGCCCTTCTTCTACACAGGACTCACCAGCGCTTTTATCCAGTCGCTTGGAACTTTGCGCCGGGCTAGAGATTCACGATAAATGCAAGTAAGTGGCAAAAGCTGTAGAGTAACCTTTGAAAAACCGAACTGGGATTCCGTCCGGACCTTCTGCTTGCTTGTAGTCAACTTGTTTCTCTCTGGGATGCTTATTACTCTGTCGTCCATACGGGTCTGTTTGATGGTCGAACGACGCAAAGGGTGGCAGCCTGGCGGTCAAGGCCAGAACTGTAGGGGTTTCCCCAGACACGAGCAATACTCTTAGTGGATCACAGTACGTTGTCCCAGCAACTTGTGGCAGAGATTTTACAAATAATTTAGCTGAGTTGCGATGGACCGGTGTCATGGTAGTAATTGATTCCTGTTTAAGAGAGTGCATTCTTCATATTCTGCATGTACCCAACCGATGTTTTTCCATGGATCTTCCTAAGAGATCCGTATCTGTAAGGATCATGAAAACATTTCTCCTTGATGGCTGAAATGGGCTGGCGCGACAGGACCCCCTACACGCTTGGGCCGGGATAGACACTGCGCTTTCTAAATGTCACATAGGAACCTATGCTGAGCGGTTTCCAGGCGATCAGAGAACCAGTGTCTTGACTGGAAATCCAAGGGCGACATCAGAAGACGTATCGAAGGGCATCTGTTCTCTCTTGCGGACAGCGATAGGATTTCAGGATAGAAACTGCCCGTTTTCAGGTGGGAGGCTGCGCTGAGAGAGTTGAATTATGCAACTGGTTTAAAAAAGCGCATCCGCGTTTCAATTGGTAGTTTTAGTTTTACCGTGAGTACTCCAGTTGGAGTGTTTTTGGAAATAATAGTGAAGGGACGAAGAAAACATATTCGGGTTTTGGCCGCAAGCGAAGTTGGGTCGTACATTCGGGTGAGAGCCTGGATTCGCGCTACAACATGGCTTCGAGATTGGTGTGGAGATGCGGTCGGAGGTCCTGGGACGAGAGGAGACTGAGGTGCGCTGTTCTAGTCGACTTGGAGGTCCGATGGTTGCAGCACTGCTGACTCCTGCAGCTGTGTGGTGAGTATTTTGCAGCTCCGGTGCATTAGGAACCTTTACGGTGAATTATCACTGTCCACGGCATGCTATTTCAACAGGACCAGTTGCTGTTCAGTGAATACGTTTCTTGCTAGCTTTCAATTTTGTAGTTCTCAATGACTCATAACCCAAGTAGAGTCTGTCAGATTGTTGTATCCATATTTAAAGTAACAGGCATAGTAAAGTATTTCACCTAATTTTCAACTTGGTCAACCGTACATCAATATATACTTTATTTCGTTAAATAGGTGCTTGAATTGAATTAAAATTTCTTTCTTTCTGTTTATGTATGAAGTCACCCTTAATTTTTGTGTACTAAATCTATCGTTATCTTGAATGTCATCTATTATTCCAAAAGATACCATTCCGTAATCATTTATTATTTTTTTGCTTTTTTGTGTGAGATAATAGGAGTTATTTTGTATTGCAACACATCGTGCCAACTTCAGATTCACTGCCCCTCCTCCCTCCCCTCCCCCCCCCCCCCCACCGCATACACACACACACACACACACACACACACACACACACACACACACACATTACCTTCCTAACGGACACTTTTACGCCATAGCTGAATTTCATATTTTTTACTTGCATTTCGTGGTAGATAAAGAGGTTAAAGCGTTTTTTATGGCCGCACTGTGATGGCTGTTTGTAGACAGTACATGTCACAGTGACATAGCAACTTTGATATTAAACGTCAACTGCTAAAATTATTTAAATCAGGCTGTAAAACCGAACAAAATTTCCTTAATAATTTCTTAATCCCATCTTTTTCTCTGAATTCTATACTCAATAGTGTTCTTCTCGCCGCATTTGGTCTTGTTACCTACTGTCAACATTTATTTCACCTTTGATACTCACTAATATTCGATACAGCTCTGTTCTACTCAAAATGGTGTCTGAGTTGATAACAGAAAATAGGCCAGCAAATCGTTAAATTCGCACTGTCTGCACAAAAATGGCCAACGAATATCCTCCCACAAAGACGATGGTCTCTTGATTTACATCTTTCATGTATGAATTTAATGAAAGATAGTCTGAAAGAAGCATCTTGAAAATACCGTGATCACATTAACAAATGTTCGGTCGCAAAGTGTAAGTTGAGTGCTATGCTATTTGGTAATACATGTAATTTTAAATTTGTGACACACACTCATACCGATGGGGCTACTGGTACAGGTTTTTATTGCAACTTTGACATTTGCACTGAAAAGTGCAATGAATGTGGACGCTTGTCAATGGCAACGCGTGCGAAAGACGTAGAGGGCTGTGTTAAGTCCGAGAGGCAATGCAGCGCAACCTTTTGGTAATAAAATTCAGGTACGTTAGCTGTAATGACATTCAACATAGCCTTGCCACTTTCCAAAACTGCTATTTTGTAGGATCTAGGTGCTGGAACTACGTACAACTCGACTGCTAATGGAAGCCCGCTAAGGAGGACAGCGAAAGCAGGACTAATATGGCATTATGTGAGATCACTGATTTCTGACAAACGTATTGTCTACAAATGTCCGGACATCTGAAAATAGCGTAAGGCCCAAACTGTACAACAACTGCTGAAGCATTTAAAGGTCGTCTAATTTCATCACTGAGGGACATCAGAGTTGAAGTTACCAAGCTCTTGAAGTGATTAGAAAGGACATCCTAAAAATGAGGACAAGCATAACAAGAAATTCAGTTTGCACCTCAGACATAGGAGAGTATGTGAATTTAAATGTACGTCGCATAAAATACGAAATATAAACGGATTATACTGTAGGAGAGCGCACAGATACTATAGAAGTCACCTCAATGACTTAGAGTGCGAAGACTATCAAAAGCCGGCCGCGGTGGCCGAGCGGGTCTAGGCATTTCAGTCCGGAACCGCGCGACTGCTACGGTCGCAGGTTCGAATCCTGCCTCGCGCATGGATGTGTGTGATGTCCTTAGGTTAGTTATTTTATGTAGTGCTAGGTTCTAGGGGACTGATGACCTCAGATGTTGAGTCCCATAGTGCTTAGAGCCATTTTGACTATCAAAAGCAGTCGGTCTGGAAATGAGATGGCTTACGAAACACTCTTGCGACGTATTGTAGAATATTGCTCTGGTGTATGATGGACCTGTACCAAAAAGAACTCACAGAGGACAGTAAACCTGCTCAAAGAAGGACAGCACGAATGACGACAGGTTAAATGACATGCTTCCAGTTTTCTGCAGAATTGCTGGTTCCGGAAGCATATCATTAATCATTCACGAAGAGAAAACTCGAGGAATCAAGTCACAGGCGTGTTGCACCCTTCGAAGAATGACAGATGGTTGGGTCCCGAGAATGCCCACTTCCAAAATTTCAAGAACAAGCTTTAAACGAGGAATCCCGAAATATACTTCAACCCCGTAAATATCGACAAGACTGGACCAGATTCATTGCACACAGAACCGTTCAATTCCTCATTCTTCTCTCGCTTCCTACTTGAACGGAACGGGAAGAAGGCATAATAACTGAGACAACGAGACGTTTCTAAATCTACATCTACTTGTATATGCATACCCCGTGAGCCACCGTACGGTGCGTGGCGGAGGGTATCAGTACCGCCGGCCGCGGTGGCGTAGCGGTTCTAGGCGCTTGAGTCCGGGAACCGCGCGACTGCTACAGTCGCAGGTTCGAATCCGGCCTCGGGCATGGGTGTGTGTGATGTCCTTAGGTTAGTTAGGGCGAAATTGGATTGTATACTCAGGTGAGAGCCTGGATTAGCGTTAGAACATGGTTTCAGGTTTGGCGTGGACATGCGGTCGGAGGTCCTGGAACGAGAGAAGGAGACTGAAGTGCGCTATTCGAGTCCACCTGGAGGTCCGCTGGTTCCAGCACTGCAGACTCCTGCAGCTGCATGGTGAGTATTTTGCAGCTCCGGCGCAAAAATGGTTCAAATGGCTCTGAGCACTATGGGACTTAACATCTGAGGTCATCAGTCCACTAGAACTTAGAACTACTTACACCTAACTAACCTAAGGACATCACATACATCCATGCCCTAGGCAGGATTCGAACCTGCGACCGTAGCGTTCCCGCGGTTCCAGACTGAAGCGCCTGGAACCGCTCGGCCACAACGGCCGGCTACATTTTTTAGATTTTGAACTAGCTGCCCTTCATCACACCAACTAGGAATTTTGTTTAAGTCTTCTTGTTACCGCCCTATAGGCACTCAACGACGACATCTTCTAATACATCTAATACACCGCAGCAGCATCAGCAAACAGCCGCAAATTGCTGCTCACCCTGCCCGCCAGATCAGTTATGTACATAGAAAATAGCAGCCGTTCGATTACACTTCCCTGGGGCCCTCCCGATCATACCCTTGTCCCTGACGGACACGCGCCATCGAAGACAACGTACTGGATTCTGTCACTTAAGAAGTATTCGAGCGCCTCACGTATATGGAAAGATATACTGCATGCTCGTACTTTGTTAACAGTCTGCAGCGGGGCACTATGTTAAATGTGTTTCGGGAATCTTGGAATAAGGACTCTGCCTGTTGCCCTTCATTCATACAGGCTATCATATTAGAAAAGGGCAAGTTGAGTTTCGCACGAACGATGCTTTCTAAAACCATGTTGATTCGTGGACAAAAGCCGGTCGTAGTGGCCGAGCGGTTCTAGGCGCTTCAGTCCGGAACCGCGCTGCTGCTACGGTCGCATGTTTGAATCCTGCATCGGGCATGGATGTGTGTGATGTCCTTAGGTTAGTTAGGTTTAAGTAGTTCTAAGTATAGGGGACTGATGACCTCAGATGTTGAGTCCCATAGTGCTTAGAGCCATTTGAACCACTTTTTCGTGGACAAAACTTTTCCATCTCAAGGATGTTTATTACATTCGCACTGAAAATATATTCAAGAATGCTGAAGCAAATCGAAGTTAGAGATATTAGTCTGAAAATTTGCGGGTCTGTTCTTTTAGGCTTCTTATATACACAGCCAACTGCGCTTTCTTCCAGTCGCTTTGGACTTTGTACTAGGCGAGAAATTCGCGAAAAACGGCAAGCTAAGTGAGGAGACAATGGCGTCGCTGCTCTTTGTAAAACCGAACTGGGATTCCATCAAGTCTTGGCGGCTTATTTGGGTGCAAACTCTGTCAGTTGTTTCTCTACACAAGCGATATTTATTAGTAATTCCCACGTATGAGAGCCTGTGCTATGGTCAAGATGGTGAGACGCCCGCTAAACCCGCAGGGCAGAACAGGTGATTAGTATTCTGGAAAGGGCCAAATAAGGTGTTGATCAGGTTCACTCAAAATTGTAATTTATTATAATTTAATAACGCCTTTAAATCACCATGGCACATAGCCGAATCGTGTTGGACAATGACAACCGGTGAGGAAAGGACACTGCCTGAAATTACTTCAGTGGGCAGGGCAGGTAACCGGAACACTAACGGCCACAAGGCAGAAAATTCCGTTGGTGCACTTGAATAGTCAACCAATATAGTTAATTCCACCGCATGGCGGCTAAATTTCAGCAATACAAACACTCGGTGTTGCTCACAGGAAAGTCTCCCCAACAGTGAACCACCGAAACGAAACACACAACATGAATGGACGTGGCTTGGGTACTTAAAACACCACTGAAGTTTGACGTCCTGGGTCGGTGAGCCACGAAGCTCGTAGCGATCGGACAGCTCCACACACGCTCCGACACTGCGCTGGGACCGCCAGCAGCCCCAGCCGACTGCACCGCGTGGAGATAACTTCCCTGGTCCCCAGCAAACGACCGACTTTCTGAGAATGCCGACAACATCTAAAATCGTCGTCAGTGGAAATAAAGCCAACTACACACACACAACCTGACAAACACCTGCACGAAGACAAATCGGGAGTCGATGCACACACAAACAGCCGACTCATGAACGATTGGAGAGCCAAAACGTTTGACCGACCAGCGATCCACCAAGACGGTGGCCCAGCTCGAGTGATGCGTGGCGGCAACGGTCGGGCGAGCCATGTCGACGCAGACCTCACTGCTCCAACCCGAGTGCACTAGTGCCGCATTGCAACTACCAGACGGGGAGGTCCGGAATGCGCTCCAGACGCGATCCCACTGACTGGCAGACCCGTACTCGAGATTTGTCCTCGCTTACGACAGACAACGACCGGGAAGTAATAGCAGTCCAGCAAAGATACTACGAGAGCGGATATATTGATACTCGCTGCTAGCGCCGCTCACGGTCAGGAGAAGAAGCAACTCAGTGACAGCAGTAATTTAAATTAACGTATTGAGGTGCAAGTACGTTAAAAACAGGGTGTAAAATACTTGATGGCGGGAACACGAGCTACGCACGGCTCAGACGGTACTTGTATGTTTGTACGGTTCTCCTGCGTGAATGATTACTTATAGGTGAAATTTAAAATTTCGTACACTTCACAGTGGTTTGCATAGTATTTTGGCAGTCGTTGATGAGATAAAAGTGACAGATGGAGGTAGAATGCAATCATTTATACAATTTGTCGCAGTTACATCTACATCTACATCCATACTCCGCAAGCCACCTGACGGTGTATGGCGGAGGGTGCCTTGAGTACCTCTATCGGTTCTCCCTTCTATTCCAGTCTCGTATTGGTCGTGGAAAGAAGGATTGTCGGTATGCCTCTGTGTGGGCTCTAATGTCTCTGATTTTAACCTCATGCCTCTTCGCGAGATATACATAGGAGGGAGAAATATACTTCTTGACTCTTCGGTGAAGGTATGTTCTCGAAACTTTAACAAAAGCCCGTACCGAGGCACTGAGCGTCTCTACTGCAGAGTTTTCCACTGGAGTTTATCTATCATCTCCGGAACGCTTTCGCGATTACTAAATGATCCTGCAACGAAGCGCGCTGCTCTCCGTTTGATCTTCTCTATCTCTTCTATCAACCCTATCTGGTACGGATCCCACACTGCTGAGCAGTATTCATGCAGTGGGCGAACAAGTGTGCTGTAACCTACTTCCTTTGTTTTCGGATTGCATTTCCTTAGGATTCTTCCAATCAATCTCAGTCTGGAATCTGCTTTACCAACGATCAACTTTATATGATCATTTCATTTTAAATCACTCCTAATGCGTACTCCCAGATAATTTATGGAATTAAGTGCTTCCAGTTGCTGACCTGCTATTTTGTAGCTAAATGATAAGGGCTCTATCTTTCTATGTATTCGCAGCACATTACACTTGTCTACATTGAGATTCAATTGCCATTCCCTGCTCCACGCGTCAATTCGTTGCAGATCCTCGTGCATTTCAGTACAATTTTCCATTGTTATAACCTCTCGATACATCACAGCATCTACGGCGCTTGGTCAATGATAATCATAAAACTACTCTGTTTCATTAAATTCATTCAGGCTGTTAGCGACTGCTTTCGTGAAACTACCACGGACGAATGTTACACTTACGAGAGAAGTCGTGGTTTTCATTTATTCAACCAAGCCTAAGCTCCAAGTCGACAAGAGAAATTCCCCGAAATCTCGTTGCCTCATCAGAATTCGACGGAGGATTCCAGCCGCCCTGCAGGCTGCGCATCCACCGAGGAATTCGCTCCACCCGCGCTTTCGTATCCGCTCCGGTGCCCCGAGTGCCGTCCTTGCGCAAACCTCCCCCGGTCCCTCCATTCCTTCAAGATAGCTGCTCAGCTATTCGGGCTGCATGTTGTGAAAACATAATTAAAAGCGTCTCGGCCAATTGCGGGAGAGGCGGCCGGGGCGGAATTTCTGCACTCCCTCTCTTTTTACTGCCCGCACGGGGAAAGGCAAGACGTGCGTTATTAAGAGGAATGACTTTCTGCGGTGCGCGGGCAGTTCGCGGCTGCGCCCTCCTCCGCCGGTGAGTCATTACACCGTCTTACTTTTTTTCATCCGGCTGCAGCTCCTGCCCCGCGGGCTTCGACGCCTGAGCGACCGCTCTGTCGCGGCGCTAGGAATAAATCTGAGGCCCGGTGCCACTGTTGCAGCAGCAACAAAGGAGAGCTCGCCATTAGCGGGGCGCGTGCCATTGTTTGCCGGCGCCAAATTAATTTAGAAACCCCTGCCGTCCACCCCTCTCGGACGCCAGAACGCTGCTGCTACCCCACGCAAGACGGAAAAAAAAAACCGGCCGTACCGTAGTGCTCCCCAGCCCAGTTTTTTTTTAACGGGGCGTCGTACGTCCCCCGGCCCGATGTCCCGGGGGTGAGATTCGGGCTCAGCTGCGGAGTGGAAAAGACAAGGGGTGGAAAAAAACTCTTTAGTAATTAACCGGAGCAGTTACTGCGGACGCTTCGATGTGGGGTGGACTCCACGGACGAGATGCGAAGGAGGGAGCGAAAAAAATCTTCCTCTGCAGTTTCAAAGAGGCTCCTCTTTTTTCTAGCTCCCCTTTCTTATTTCGCCGGCGGTGCACAACCCCCTCCTGTGCAATCTTACATTGCCAGCCACCTTACCACTCAGGGCGTCCGCGCCACCCCCGCCCTTTCTGCCTCGTCACGATAACAAAGGGAAAAGTTCCGGCCGTCGCTTCTTTCCCCCTTTTTTTCATCTGGCTGCAATATTTATGTCGGAAGTTCTTCTCTTCCCTTTTTTATGAATACTAACGAGCTCGGGGCTCCCGGGCTGGGTGAGGGGCGGAAAGGGGGTGGGGTGGGGTGGAAGGGGTGAGCTATCTGCGGCCACACCCAGCTGGCGTCATCACGCCGGAGGTGTCCAGATGGCCAGCCTTAGATTCGTCACTGTGAGGTCGAACTTACACGTAGGTTGCGTACACCCGAACCAAAGCTGCCGAGACAATAGGACGAGCCAAGGAATCTCGGACATAATCTGAATTTTCGTTAGACTCGGTAAGAAAAGAAGTCTGCATGTAATTTCAAAGCGTGGAAAGCAAACCAGCGGGCACCAGAACTATCGCTAGCGCAACACTCAGCTGGTTCTCGAGTTCAACTTCAGAGCAACATTTAACGTCACTGGTGGCAACTGTGTTTTGCGTCGTAGGGGTCAGTTAATGTTCGAAGTTCAAACGTACGGCGAACGATTGACTCCTTAGGAAAAAGGTAGCAAGGGACTGGCGAGGACTCCAGGTGCGCTCAGTGTGTATACCTGGAGGCAACACGCTGAAGAAGCTATCCCGGCAGCCCCTGAGGGAACAGGCTGCAACCAACTGCAGATCGTGGCGCTCATTGGAACAAATGATGCGTGCCGTTTGGGTTCCGAAGCCAAACGTGGGTGATTCTAGCGACTGACAGAGAAGACTGAGATGACCACTTTTGTGGATGGAGTTTCAGCAAAGCTCACAATTGCCCCCAGAACTGATCGTGGCCTTCCGGTTCTGTGTCGAGTTGAAGGACTGAGCCAGAGAGTTCGAACGTTGTGCAACAAGCTAGGGTGCAACTTTTAATATTCCTGGCTTAGTCAGCCATCATATTAGGCTCCAAGAAGCTGTTCCCAGAGCAGTGGAGATGCAAGATGTATATAGATGACGAAAAGTGGTGTGAGGTACCTGTGACAGATGTTAGATTCGGTGCCATTCCCGTGAGAAAGACCGCCTGCATAATGCTACTGCTCTGTAATTGGCTCCTATGCTCGGAGCAAGGGCGCCAAAACGTTCAAGTATAGTTATTATTATTAGTTAAACTACTCATTGGAATGACTTCACTTCTCTCAACAGCTGACGATCAATCAGTCATTTTAGAATTATTAAAAAGAATTTAAATCAAAAAGAAAATACTGACGAAATTACAGATGAAGCAATGCGGAAGCGTTCGAGTCACGCCTTTTCTGGTATGGCGCGCGGAGTGTTTCGGGCTGTTCGTTACTCTGGATTAGGCAGTCGAGAAGAAAAGACATGTTGTCTAGCTTAGCATGTGTTTCCAATTTTTAATTAAGTTCCTGTTCGTCACTCTGGATTAGGCAGTCGAGAAGAACAGACATGTTGTCTAGCTTCGGATGTGTTTCCGATTTTTAATTAAGTTCCTGTTCGTCACTCTGGATTAGGCAGTCGAGAAGAACAGACATGTTGTCTATCGTAGGATGTGTTTGCCAGTATTCAGTATTAAAAGATTCACTCCGGTAGTCATGAGGCACAGACACGTGCCACAAGTAGTGTAAAGATACATTGTGATTGATCATGTACTTTGCTGTATCAGAAGGTGTTGTGTTAAGATCATGTAGTCTTCTCGTGTGGCTATATTAAAATACGCGAGTGGCATCCCAAAGAAGTGATATATTATTTCAGAACAGAACCTCGCTAAAAGTCAGTTTCAGCCTCAAGATACAGAACCTAAGACGTGCGTGCTGTTTTCTGCGCTGGGGACATCAACTTGAAGTTAGTGAACTATAACAGAACCTTCGTATTCCACACAGTGCAGTGGAAACAACTAGGCGCCTCACGTATACTGCATGCAGAGAACAAATATGCTCAGTGGCACGTCATCTGCAGTAATGCAGAGGAGGTAAAGGAGGATGATCGTTACTAACACCAACAGTCAATTCATTCTTCCTTTCTTGCCGTAAACTTCTTAGACTTGCGCCGTAGCATTGAGGACTGTAGGGTCCTCCTAAATGGGTTAGGTGTGCACTACATGTCAGAAGTTGCTGCTCAGGAACTTGATTTTCTGTGGGATGAACACAAGGTTGTTTTTTTTTTTTTTTTTTTTTTTTTTTTTTTTTTTTTTTTTTTTAATTAGACGGCTCTCCATCCAGTCCGCATAAAGATAGCTATAGCAAACCCAGAAGAATCAGTGTAAGATCGAAAGAAATGCCTTCCACAGCTGAGAGTATCAAAACGCCAATTGTTAACTGCCGAAGCATTCGCAACAAAGTGGCAGAGTTTGAAGCGTTCCTGAAAAGCAGTGAAGCTCGCATAATACCAGCTACAGAAAGTTCGTTGAAACTTGAAATGGTAGCAGTGAGATTTTTGGAGAGAATTTAAAATTTAAGTGTGTATCGAAAGGCTAGGCAAACTGGAAATGGAGGTGCCGTATTTGTCGCAGTAGACAAGAAGCTCAAATCGACCGAGGTAGAAACTGGACCTACATGTGAGACTGCATGGACAACGCTCAGTATAAGGGGTGGACATAAAATATAACTGGATCCTTCCGTAGCCCAACAGAATGATCGTGTGGCGTAACGGAAAACTTTCCAGAAAACATCAGTTCACTTGTACGTAAGTTACCCAACCACACTGTAATCATAGGTGGAGACTTTAATCGTCCAATGAACATTACAGACTTTTTAATGGTGAGCGTGATGAGACATCCTGTGAAATATTACTAAACGCCTTCTCTGAAAACTACCTGGACCACACAGTTCGGAACTCCACTCATGATGAAAATATACTGGATCTAATGACAACAAGCAGACCTGACCTCTTTACGATCTCCACCTCCAAACTGGTATCAGTTTCTATGACGCGGTTGTGGCAACAATAGTTACCAACAGTGTCTATGACGCGGTTGTGCCAGCAATAGTTACCAAAGTACAAAGGACTACTAAAACAAACAGAAAGATATATATTTCTGTAAACTAGATTAAAAAAATCAGTAGTGTCATATCTCAATAAGGAACTTGAAACTTTCAACACGGGGCAGGAGCAAGCAGAGGAATTATGGCTCAAGTTTAAAAAAAATAGTTGACCACGCATTGGATAGATATGTACCCAGTACAACAGTCCATAATTGGAAGGAACCTCCTTGGTGTACAGTCACTGTAAAGAAACTTCTAAAGAAAAAAGAGACTACTGCATAACAGGTGTAAAATAAAGTGTAGGGCTATAGATAGATATACTTAATGAAACGCGTTTGGCTATCAAAAGAGCAATGTGTGATGCCTTCAATGACTACTGTAGTAGAATACTGTCAAGTGACCTTCCACAAAATCCAAATAAATTCTGATCGTATGTAAAAGCTGTTAGGGGCACCAAAGTTAGTGTCCAGTTCCTAGCAAATAAGCGAGGAACTGCAAATGAGAGTAGCAAAGCAGAAACTGAAACAATCTGAGGTTCCTGTTAATATTGTCCACAAGGCCATTAATATATAACAAGGTCATTAGTATACAACATGAACAGCATGGGTCCTAACACACCTCCCTGGGGTACAGCCGAAGTTACTTCTACATTTTCAAGTATTTCTCTTAAGGAACAACCAAGGGAACCCTCCCAATTTAATCCTCGTGCCACAGAAAAGAGGAATTATATTAGTGTTAGTGGTGTTGAGAAACCACTGAAATCGTTAAAATTGAACAAAACTTCAGGGCCCTATGGAATCTCTGTTGGATTCTTCATTAAATTTGTGATTGATTTCGTCCGTGTCAAGCAGCATGCATTACGAAAGTATCGATAATATGAAACCCAACTCGCACTTTCTTCACTTGACATACTGAAAGCTTTGGATCAAGGCAGACCGGTAGATACAGTATTTCTTGATTTCCGAAAAGCATTTGATTCAGTGCTGCACCTACGCTTATACTCAAAAGTTCAAAATTGAGGGATATCAAGTGAAACTTCTGAGTGGACTCAGGAACTTTTTGTGCGTAGGTGACACAGCATGTTATCTTGGATGGAGGGTCATAATCAGATGTAAATGTAGAAGTAACTTCGGCTGTACCCCAGGGAGGTGTGTTAGGACCCATGCTGTTCATGTTGTATACTAATGACCTTGTTATATATTAATGGCCTTATGGACAATATTAACAGGAACCTCAGATTGTTTGGAGTTATGTATAATGAAGTACTGTCTGAAACAATCTGTATAAATATTCAGTCAGATCCTGATAAGATTTCAAAGTGGGGCAAAGATTTGAAACTTGCTTTAAATGTTCGGAAATGTAAAATTGTGTAGTTCACAAAACGAAAAACCGTAGTATCCTATGAATGTAATTTCAATAAGTCGCAGTTGGAACCGGCCATCTCATACAAATGCCTGGGTGTAATACTTTGTAGGGGTGTGGAATGGAATGATCACATAGGCTCATTTGTGGACAAAGCAGGGTGCATACCTCGGTTTGTTGGCAGAATACTGGGAACGTGCAATCAGTCTACAAAGGAGACTGCTTAGAAATCACTCGTGCAACCCATTCTAGGATATTGCTCAAGTGTGTGGGCCCTGTGTGGAGTTCATGTCAAGTGGGACTAATAGGGGGTATTGAATATATACAGAGAAGGGCAGCACGAATGGTCACAAGTTTGTTTGATCTGTGGGAGAGTGTCACAGAGATACAGAAGAAACTGAACTGGCAGATTCCTGTAGACAGTAGACGTAAACTATCCCGAAAAAGTTTATTAACAAACTTTAAAGACTCGGTTTTAAATGATGACAATAGGAATACACTAGAACCCATTACGTATCGCTCTCATAGGGATCGTGAGTATAAGATTAGAATAATTACAGCACGCACAGAGTCATTCAGACAATCATTATTCCCGCGCTCTATACATGAATGGAACGGGAATAAACCCAAATAACCGGTGCAATGGGACTTATCCACTGGCAATCACTTCACGGTGGTTTGCACAGTATAGATGTAGATGTAGTTAATGTTAATATTCCTGATTGCACACAACAGATTTCTTTTGAGTGAATACATCATTGGTCACATTTTTAGTGGTGTGGAATCCTTACTTCGTAGAGCACACATATTTATAGAAAGGAAAAACTTGGAAAATCGTAAATAAACGTGATATTAGGTGGCGGAGGGGGGGGGGGGGGTGTCGAGGGGGATGAGGAGTGTAAAAGCTCAGGCGTCTAGTGAATCCAGCCGTGGACATTGCAGTGGAAAAATTACCACAGTCGATATAAAGAGGAAGAAATAGTGAAAATTACCCTTTCTTGAAATCTATCCTCGAAATATTGAAAGCAGCACGTGTTGCAGTTATCTGCAGTACATACTTGACTGCGATGTCCACCATCTTGGTCAAGCTGGGTGAAGGTGCAAATGAGGTAACCCTAAGTTATATGAAAATCATAATGTATTTTATTTTGGAAGTCCCTGCAGCACAGAAGCTGCTAAAACTTTTTGATATCACATCGCTGATCGAATTTCGTGTAGCATTTGTCTGTCACGACTTCCGAGTTTTTAGTCTTGTCTGCACTTTTCTCCGCCATTTGCATTGGTACAAACAGGACACAGTTATGGCAGTGGTGCATGGCACTCTTGGACATAGCGAGTTTTGTATTACTTTGTGAACTATTTTTTTGCGTTACTAGCTGAGTACCCAGCGGTGCCCAGGTATCCATTTATTCCAACTTTGTGATAGTCCATCTCGTGCTTCCCTCCCTCTCTGTGCATTTCTTCCAATCGTAACTCTCTGTCCATCTGGTCCTGCCCCTCTCTCTGTTCATTTCCTTCTGCCCCCTTCCTCTGCCCTGCCTCACTGTTCCTATCGTTTCTGTCCATCGGTTCCTTCCCCCTCTCATCATATCCTCCTCCCATCCTCTAAGTCCATCTCCTCCTTCCCTCTCTTTCTGTCCATCTCCTGTTCATCCCTCTCTCTGTCAACCTCAAACTTCCCCTCTCTCTTTCATCTCCTGCCTCTCCTCCGACCATCACATCCACCCCCTCTCTCTGTCCACCTCCTCCACCCCCTCTTCCTGTACATCTCCTCCTATCCCTCCCTCTTTCCATCTGCTTCCTCCTCCACTCTCTATCCATATGCTCCTCCTCTCTGTCCATCTGCTCTTTCCCCTTCTGACCATCTCTTCTCTGCTTCCTCTAACTCCATCCCCTCCTCCACTCTCTCTTTTTTCACCCTCCCCTACCGCCTCTCTCTGTCCATCCCTTCTCTCCAACTCTCTGTCCAACTCCTCCACCCTCTCTCTCTGTCCACCTACTCTATCCTACACTCCCTGTTCATCTCCTCCTGCCCTCTCTCTGTCCATCTGCTCCTCCCCTTTCTCTCCATCTGCTGATTTTCCTCTCTATGTCCATCTCCCCCCCCCCCCCTCCATGTTAATCTGCTTTTCCCCCTCTGTTCATCTGCTCATTTCCCCTCTATCCATCTGCACCTCTGCCTCTCTATGCCCATCTCCTCCTCCTCTCCCTCTTCGTCCTTCTGCTCCTCTTTCTCTCTGTGTCCGAATTTTTGTTTTCCCTGTATTTAAACTTGTCATCCAAACTTTAGGACAAAAGTAACTTTCGCATGATGTGTCACTGCTAAGTAACATAGCTCGATGAAACTTGGACCATACGTAAGACAGCTACAGCATAGTAACAAAGGTAACTAAAAGAAATACGCATTGAGACAAACAGAAATAACACTTTAATTCAAATAGAATAATCACTCTGATGTCATTGCGATTTATGTTGATCCCCTGGACATTACAAGAAGTGCTTAATACTGTGTGTGATCATAACAGATGGCAATGTATGCTTTGAATAGTGCTCCCTTGCTAGCCACAAAGGAGGAGTTCTTATGGTGGTGGGTGATCGCCTATGCATGTGGATATGTTGCAGTATGCTCCCTCCCCCCTTCCCCTCCCTACGCGCCTGACGAAAGTTGGATGTCATTTTAGTCAGGGAATGGGAAGCTCAGTTCATTCGCCAAATATCCTCTCATTCCAAGAGCTCCTCCTCGAGCGCTGTTCGACGCAGTTGCGCTTTGTCGTCCATAAAAATGAAGTCAGGGCCAAATGCAACACCGAAAAGACGCACATGTAACAGGAGTACTATAACACAATAACGTTCACCGATGAATGTACCGTCTTCAAAGATATGAAGGTCAGTACGGCCATGCAACATTATGCATTCCCTTACCATAATAGCTGGGCTAGTAAAACAGTGTTTCTGGGTGCATGAAGTGTTCCCATCTCTCGCCATGTGAGGGTACGTTCACCACAGTCTAACATGATGGTTTTGGTGGTCCGCGCATTCCTCCTACTTAATCCTGTCGAACACATGTGGGATGCTTACGGGAGACGTATTGCAGCAAGCCCACATGTAGCATCCAGTCGCTGTCAATCGCGTTGTTGAAGGAATAGAGCGCCACCGAAGTTAAGCGCTGTCGGGCTTGGCTAACACTTGGGTGGGTCACCGTCCGGTTCTGCCGAGTGCTGTTGGCGGTGGGGCGTACTCATCCCTTCTGAGCCCAACTGAGGAGCTACTTGATAGAAAAGTAGCAGCACCGGTCACGAAAACTGACAACGGCCAGGATAGTGGTGTGCTGACCACATGCAGCTCTGTACCCGCATCACGTTGCACAGCCTGCACTACTGTCTGTGATGATTACACACCCTATTAACAAGTCACGTCCTGCTAGTTGTAATGTATGGGGGACCATCATGGATAGTCGTGACATCAGTGTAATTATTGTCTTTGAATAAAAGTGTCTTTTCAGTTCGTCTCATTGTGTATTTCTTTCAGTTACCTTCTATAGGATACTGTAGCAGTTCTTTCTATGTACGGTCCAAGTATCATCGAGCTATCTTATTCTCCTCCCGATCAGGCCCTGAAGGCCCCAAAGGTACCGACCGGCCGCCATGTCATCCTCAGCCCACAGGCGTCACTGGTTGCGGAAATGGAGGGCCATGTGGTCAGCACCCGGTCTCCCGGCACTATGCCAGTTTCCGAGACCGAAGCCGCTACTTCTCAATCAAGTAGCTCCTCAGTTGGCCTCACAAGGGCTGAGTACACTCCGCTTGCCAACAGCGCCCGGCAGACCGGACGGTCACCCATCCAAGTGCTAGCCCACCCCGACAGCGCTTAACTTCGGTGATCTGACGGGAACCGGTGTTACCTCTGCGGCAATGCCGTTAGCAGCTATGTTACTCTGCAACGACAAATCATGCGAAAGTTACTTTCGGCATAAAGTCTTCCACAACAGTGTACATACATTACTTCATGCAATATATACCTCACGAAATGGGGCGAGAGGATATTCAAAGAAATAAGAGCTCATGCGGATGCTTACCAATAGTTGTTTTTCCCTCACATATTCACGAATGTAACAGCAAACATGGGTGTACAGTGTGATGGTGGTATCAAAGAGAACCTCCAGCGCACATTGCAATGTAGTTTGTGGAGTACACATGTAAAAGTAGGAGATTTTAAATTAACGTCCCGTTTCGAGTTATCAAAGACGGACAATGGGTACGAAATCGACCGTGGACTCTATATGTACAGTACATTTTTGAGGGAAAAGTTTCGAGAGTGACAAAAGAAAGTGTTCAGTTTTTCTTAGGTTACTGGATTGATCGTCGAGCGTAGAGTTACTTGCTGTATAAGCGATTCAGCAATGGCGGAATTGCTTATTCAGTGGTCGCGATTCTCCTCGCGTAATAATAAAGTGTACCTCTTCAAAATTCCGTACACTTACGCTATATATACTGCTGTGGCGTAAAAGTTGTTTAATTGATTTGTTAATTAATAAATTCACACGGTGTGACGACCGAGTATTGGCGGTACAAGAATATACCTGGTGCAGAGGAAACGTCGTACCACTCGTCAAGATAAGGCAGCTTATACACTGAGATGGTAAAAGTCATGGGATAGCGATGTGCACATATACAGATGGCGGCAGTATCGCGAACACAAGGTGTAAAAGGACAATGCGTTGACGGAGCTGTCATTTGTACTCAGGTGATTCATGGAACTGTGCGTGCGGCGTCATTATGGCTGCAGGTCAGGACATTCCATTTCGGAAATCGTTAGAGAATTCAATATTCCGAAATCCACAGTGCCATGAGTGTGCTGAGAACACCAAATTTCAGGCATTTCCTCTCACCACGGACAACGCAGTTGTCGATGGTCTTCACTTAACGACCGAGAGCAGCAGGCGAAATTTGGCGTTAATGGGCTGTAGCAGCACACGATCGATGCGAGTGTCTTTGCTACAGCGCGACATCGGCTGGAACGTTTCTCCTGGGCTCGTGACCATATCGGTTGGACGAAAGACGGCTCGGAAACCGTGGCCTGGTCAAATGAGTCTCGATTTTGTTTGTTCAGAGCTTATGGTAGGGGTTCGAATGTGGCATATACCTCATGAAGCCATGGACTCAAGTTGTCAACAAGGCACTCTGCAAGCCAGTAGTGGCTCCATAAAGGCGTGGGCTGTGTTTACATGGAATGCACTTGATCTTCTGATCCAATTGAACCGTTCATTGACTGTACATGGTTATGCTCGGCTACTTGGAGGTCATTTGCAGCCAAACAACGATAGAATTTTTATGGATGTCAGTGCGCCATGTCACTGGGTCACAATTGTTCGCAAATGCTTCGAAGAACATTCTGGACAATTCGAGCGAATGATTACCCATCCAGATCACCCGACCTGAAGGCCATCGAACATTTATGGAACAAAATCGAGACGTCAGTTCGCGTAAAAATCCTGAATTGGCAAAAAATGGTTCAAATGGCTCTGAGCACTATGGGACTTAACATCTGAGGTCATCAATGCCCTAGAATTTAGAACTACTTAATCCTAACTAACTTAAGAACATTACACCCATCCATGCGCGAGGCAGGATTCGAACCTGCGATTGTAGCGGTTGCGCGGTTCCCAACTGAAGCGCCTAGAACCGCTCGGCCACAACGGCCGGCGTTGCATCGCAACACTTTCCCAATTATGGACGGCTATAGAGGTAGCAGGGCTGAAAATTTGTGCAGAGGACCTCCAACGAGTTGCTGAATCATGCCAAGTCGAGTTGTTTCACTACGCCGCAAACAAGGAAGTCCAACACGATATTTAGGAGGTATACCATGACTTTTGTCATCTCAGTGTGGATCTGTTGTCAGAATTACGTGAAAAAAAAAAATACTAGCTGTGACATTCGATCCAGAGACCTCGCGCGTGTGAAACGAAGCGCTTACTCGCTCGGCTGCGGATTCCGTGAAAACTAGTGTCCCTACCAAGCTTACAGCATAAGACGTCAAAAATCTTCAATCTCGATTTTCTAGAAAACTGTTGAGAATTTCGTCTTCCTGTGTACACATGTTAATGTTTTATTATTGCAGCTGACAATATTAGTCAAACCGGTGAGACTGGAACACCTGCAGATACCGGAGCCTCCGCAGCGAATCCATGTCTCCACAACAATGCTGATTCCGTCTGCTAGTCGATAAGTCGAACGAGCGTGCGTGTCGGCTGGCGATGACAACTCAGGTGGAGGTGGGGGGAGGTTGGGGGTTGCGTGACGCAGGGTGCTGCCCTACGGCACGGCCACGGCCGTTGCGTGAGGGCCACAGCGCACACGCTACAAGGTCTCCACTGGCGTCCGCGCCACAAAAATGGTTCAAATGGCTCTGAGCACTATGGGACTTAACATCTGAGGTCATGAGTCCCCTAGAACTTAGAACTACTTAAACCCTAACTAACCTAAGGACGACACACACATCCATGCCCGAGGCAGGATACGAACCTGCGACCGCAGCAGCCGCGCGGTTCCGGACTGAAGAGCCTTAACCGCTCGGCTACCGCGGCCGGCTCCACGCCACACTTATTTGAAGGAGACACGGTATTCGTCTTTGTATCCAACAGACATTAGGTTTATTCTTCTTCCTGTTCTCTTACTGAACTTCATATAACTGTCGTAGCAGTCCAAAAATTAATCTAAAGCTCACTCCACAACTGTATGTAATTATACATGCGAGGGGCGTATGAAAAGTCTGTGCAAAGTCCGAGAGATGGCACCATCGGCGCGTAACGAGGTCATGTTTAGTTAGTAGCATCTTTGGAAAGAACGCATACCAAGTTTCAACCATATTGGTCTATTTCTTTGTTTGGCATTCGTGTGAATCAAGGAAGTCGAGTGATTGTCAAAAAATGGACGAAAAAGAATTTCGTGTGGTGATTAAAGATTACTTTATGAAAGGCAAAACGCCTCAGGAAACTAAAGAGAAGCTTGATAAACATTACGGTAACTCTGCACCTTCGATTAGAACAGTTTATAAGTGGTTTCAAAATTTTCGTCTGATCATATGGGCACAAGTGATGCTGAACGTTCTGGACGACCTGTGGAGGTTACAACTCCAGAAATCATTGATAAAATCCATGATATGATGGTGGATGACAGAATAGTTAAGGTGTGTGAGATTGCTAGTGCTATGGGCATCTCGAATGAATGGGTACATAATATTTTGTATAAACTGTTGGACATGAGAAAGCTATCCGCAAGAGGGTTCCGCGATTGCTCACGCTTGACCAAAAACGGAATCGTGTGAAGTGTTGCAAGGACGGTTTGCAGCTGCTCAGGAAGAATCCGCGGGACTTTAAGCGTCGTTTCGTCACTGTTGATGAAACATGGATACATCACTATACTCCTGAGACAATCTAAACAGTGGGTTACCAAGGGAGAATCTGCACCAAAAAAAGGCGAAGACCATTTCTTCGGCCGGAAAGGTTACGGCGACTGTCTTTGCGAATTCGCAAGGAACAATTCTCATCGACTATCTGGAAAAGGGTAAAACAATTACCGGTGCATATTATTCATCGTTATTGGACCATTTGAAAACCGAGCTGCAAGAAAAACGCCGGCGATTGGACCGCAAAAAGGTCCTTTTGCATCAGCACAATGCACCAGCACACACCTCAGCAGTTGTGGTCGCAAAATTAATGGGAATAGGATTCCAACTCGTTTTACATCCTCCCTATTCTCCAGACGTGCTCCCTCGGACTACTATTTGTTCCCCAATTTGAAGAAATGGCTGGCAGGACAAAGATTTTGGCCAAACGAGGAGGTGATTACAGCAACTAATAGCTATTTTGCAGACTTGGACAATTCCTATAACTCGGAAGGGATCGACAAACTAGAACAGCGTTGGACGATGTGTACAAGTCTAAAAGGAGACTATTTCGAAAAATAAAAAAGGTTTACCCCAAACACTTAAGTAGTTTTCATTTTTACACGGACTTTTCAAACGGCCCTCGTACACTCTTAGCAATTGTGTTGCTACATCCCTTCTAAGGCCATACAGTCCATGCCGCAGGGTGCATAGTACCAATATTACCGATTTTCCTCCCTATGCGGGATGGACAGTCAATTTAAAACTGAACACCTGCCACAACGGGACCATCGACATTTATCTCAATGGGAGACGAGACGATCAATCCCTATACCGCAGAACGCAGTCGGGAGCTGACGGACACACAAAAACACCCAGTCGTGCACTTCGTCGTCCGACTGAAACTGACGTCCACACATGTTTTCCTTCAGGTCGCCAAAGATGTGGAAAGCACAGGTGAAAGATCCTAGCTGTGCAGCGGATGTAACAGTGTTTCCTGACAAAACAGCTGAATCGTAGCCTTCGCCCAGCCGGCAGTGTGGGGGCGAGCATTATCGCCCATCAGGCTAATTTGCACGACACCACTCCTGGGCGTTTTGACTTTATGACGCATTGTAGTTTCTGCAAAGTATTGTAACGTATTACTATCTTTACGACGTTTCTCATTGAGCCATACAAGTTATCTCGCATTTCTAGCTGCTTCTCTCACACCATTAATGATAAAAATTCAGAAATTCAGGGTCGCCACCAGTCCAAGCCCTTCCTAACCATTTAGAGAAACACGGAGCTGGAAAATTATTAGTTTAATTACTTTAATAATTTAATTAGAAATACGCAAATTTCCTTAAGCAGCCAGATAAATTGCACTCCATGTCGTGCATGAAGCAACTTAATTAATTCAGGAATGGAAATCAGAGTAAGGGGGTAAGCTCAACACCAAAGAATTTATCTTTCATGTAGATTATTTATTGTAACTAAATATTTGGTTGCACATCCTAACTACACATAACTGGTGCCTGACTCGAAATATTTAAGTAAGAATTACGTGAAAATGAAACAGAGCACAATTTAACTAGAGCAAGAAGAAACACAGAAGACGGGGGTGGGAGACAATTATACTATCATCTCCTTTGCATTAATACCATAAAAATATCTAAGTGAGATTTGCATTACGATTCTACGCATGCTCTATTATGGACAGAGGTTTAATCAATACACAAGGCTGTGCGATAATTATTTAACATAGTAACTGCCTCTGCTGCTTTGCAAACGGCCGAACTACAGCACGTGGTGCATTCTGACTCAAACTGTTTGCTCCTTTGTAGAAAGAGCACGAAAGAACAGATATTCTTGTAGAAATTGTAGCTCATTAAACAAGCAAACTGTTAAAATAAAACTTCCTGGCAGATTAAAACTGTGTGCCGGACCGAGACTCGAACTCGGGACCTTTGCCTTTCGCTGGCAAGTGCTCTACCATCTGAGCTACCGAACCACGACTCACGCCCGGTACTCACAGCTTTACTTCTGCCAGTATCCGTCTCCTACCTTCCACACTTTACAGAAGCTCTCCTGCGAAACACTCCGCTGCAGAGTGAAAATCTCATTCTGGAAACATCCCCCAGGCTGTGGCTAAGCCATGTCTCCGCAATATCCTTTCTTTCAGGAGTGCTAGTTCTGCAAGTTTCGCAGGAGAGCTTCTGTAAAGTTTGGAAGGTAGGAGACGGATACTGGCAGAAGTAAAGCTGTGAGTACCGGGCGTGAGTCGTGCTTCGGTAGTGGTTGCCCGCGAATGGCAAAGGTCCCGAGTTCGAGTCTCGGTCGGGCACACAGTTTTAATCTGCCAGGAAGTTTCATATCAGCGCACACTCCGCTGCAGAGTGAAAATCTCATTCTGTTAAAATAAAGCATACTGCGGTGCCTGGTGAACCAGAAGGGTCATTAATTACCAAACACGTGGCACAAAATCGACACACAAAGACAAAGGCAACTTCCACAAAATATAAGATTAAAACTCATTTTAAAAAAAATAACTAGCTTCACATGCTTCAGATAAGCTAAAGTTCTTAAGTATTTCACTAGTTAAACATAACGAAGTCCTATCTCAACCTGATTCCTATCACCTGAAACCCCCTTTAAGAGCTACGATCCATACTCACCAAGCGTTCACCAAAGAGTGCCCCTTTCTCTTTAGAGATAACCTAGCTCCCCGTGCAGTGGAAGCCACCAGAGGGGTAGCCCTCCGTCACCAACCTCACACACAAAAACAGCCTTCGACACAGCCCTCGACTAAGATGGGTAAACCTCTGTGTTCAGTCATTGGAAACCTAAGTTGGTCATCTTGTGCTCTCCTTTGAACGAGAAGCAATATCGTCTGCTCCCAGCAGACGATGACCAATTCAGCGATTCCCACAAAACAAAACCGAAACCCACATTAAAACACAAATATAATAATCAAGAGGCCTTATTTAAGTGCTTAGTCTTTCTGGAAAAGTTAACGAGTTGAGCTAAAATCAGGTAGTAAAATGAATAGGTTGTACCGAATTCGACATGCGTCTTAAGAAACGACTTCACAGAGACGTTTCAGTGTTTTCATAGCGTTGTGCATTGATGAAGATGTAGATGGATCATGCAGACGTAGATTATAAGGGGTGAAATTTCTGCATGTGCCTTACATTAAAAAATAATAAGAAAGGCCACAGAACACCTTGTTAGCCAACAAATCTAGGTCAATGTGTAAGTAGGCTGATTAGGTTTTTATATTGGTAACGCCACATAGCGCTCTGTATGAAAATCACTGGCTGTGCTGTGTGCAGTCTGTGGCTGGTTAGAATTGTTGTAATACTCGCCATTGTAGTGTTGGGCAGCTGGATGTTAACAGTGCGTAGCGTTGTGCAGTTTGAGGTGAGCCGCCAGAAGTGGTGGACGTGGGGAGAGAGATGGCAGAAGTTTAAGAGCGGACGATCTGGACGTGTGTCCATCAGAAAGAGTAAATTTGTATATTGGATGTCATGAACTGATATATATATATATATATATATATATATATATATATATATATATATATATATATATATATATATGACTTTGGAACATTACTAAGGTAAATACATTGTTTGTTCTCTAACAAAATCTTTCATTTGTTGACTATGCCTATCAGTAGTTAGTCCCTTCAGTAGTTTGAATCTTATAGTTAGCTGGCAGTAGTGGCGCTCGCTGCATTGCAGTAATTCGAGTAACGAAGATTTTTGAGAGGTAAGAATTCATGAAAGGCGTAGGTTATTGTTAGTCAGGGCCATTCTTTTGTAGGGATAACTGAAAGTCAGATTGCGTTGCGCTAAAAATATTGTGTGTCACTTTAGTGAATGTGTGAGTACGTTCAGTTTTTGCTCAGCTGTTTGAAAATCAAACAACATAAGATGTTTATCAGCACAGTAATTCATTAATTTTTCCAAGCGGACGTTACAAATGAAGTTTTGATGTAGTTGCTCTCCCTTGCATTTCATTAGTACATCGCTTAGTGACGAATCGACCAGAAGGCTCGTTCTCTCCCAGACCGTCGAAAGCGCACGAATTAGCCGCTGCTGTTTTAAGGGCGTACTTAGATACAAAGTAAAAATGCCGCAGAAGAAAGTCTGGGAACTTCAGTTTGCGACAGGCAGCAAACCTTACAGCCGATGATGCCCGCGTAAATTCCCGATCAGCCACGGCTGTTGGTAGCGTTATTTACGCCTGCCGGATGGCTTTTGTGGCGTAATTAGTTTTGGATAGCGGTCCGCTTTTTTTCTGCCTCCTGGCAATTTCCGCAGAGGCCGGCGAGCGGCAGCTGTTGGCTGCGCTATGCCAGTCCCTGACGTGTCTCATTTCGCCGTGACCTGCTGGTGCGGGCAGAACTGCGTTCGTCCTCGTTACAGAGACGGGCAAGGTCCGTTAGTCGTTGGTAACACGACAGCATGTAACGCAAGTACGTCGGTACGTGAGCGACAGAGTGCTGTAATCGAGCTCCTAACTCGAAGAGTTCATCCACACATAGAGCACACACTTCTTCAGCGTGATAACGCCATACCACACCCGAGTGCTGCGACATTTGCGGCAATCCGATGCCTTAGGTTCACTGTCATCGATTATCCTCTATACAGTCGCGACATCTGTTTCCAAAACTTAAGGAACACCTTTCAAGACTTCACTTTGATAGTGAGAAGCTGCTCAAGCAAGGGTGAATTTGCGGCTCTGTCAACAAAGTCAGACATTCTACAGTGACAGTATCAACAAACTAGTTTGTTGTTGGGAGAAATATGTTCGTCGGCAGTGTGACTATGTTGAGAAATAAATATGTAGATGTGAAGAATAAAGATGTAGAATGTTAATAACGTTTGTTTTATTTAACATAAAAAAATTCGAAGGCATTATTTTTCAGCACGCTCTCGTACGACTAGAAGCGCTGTACCCAATATCAAGAGGACACCCAGATAACATCAGGGTGGGGAGAGGGGGGGGGGGGGGAGGGGGACCTCATATTAGTTCCGCAGTGAATGGCGAAATAATTTTGAGATTTCCATACAAACCGTTCTGGATGTATTTGTTGCTAGCCAGTATCACTCACTTCTAACTGATACTCAGTTGCTACGTCTGTGAGTAGCGAGTCCCCCCACTAGGTACTCCTGTGTCGTATAACAACCAAAGTCTAGATTACTGGACAAGGATTATAGCAGAATTGTGTTGTAAGCAGGCTGTTTAGGTTTTTATGTTGGTGACGCCACGTAGCGCTCTGTATGAAAATCACTGGCTGTGCTGTGTGCAGTCTGTGGCTGGTTTGCACTGTTGGAATATTTAGTATTGTAGTGTTGGGCTGTTAGATGTGAACACTTCGCAGCGTTGCGCAGTGGAGGTGAGCCATCAGCAGTAGTGGATGTGGGGAGAGAGATGGTGGAGTTTTGAGAGCGGATGATCTGGACTTGTGTCCATCAGAGACAGTAAATTTGTAAGACTGGATGTCATGAACTGATATATATATATATATATATATATATATATATATATATATATATATATATATATATATTACGACTTTTGAACACTATTAAGATAATTATACATTGTTTGTTCTCTATCAAAATCTTTCATTTGCTAAGTATTCCAATCAGTAGTTAGTGCCTTCAGTAGATAGCATCGTTTATTTAGCTGTCAGTATTGCCGCTCGCTGTATCGCAGTAGTTCGAGTAACGAAGATTTTTGTGAGGTACGTGACTCATGAAAGGTATAGGTTATTGTTAGCCAAGGCCATTCTTTTGTAGAGATTATTGAAAGTCAGATTGCGTTGCGCTAAAAATATTGTGTGTCAGTTTAGTGTTGATCAGAATAAGAGCGAAATGTCTGAGCACGTTCAGTTCTGCTCAGCTGTTCGAAACTGAAATAACGTAAGAGGTTTACCAGCACAGTAATTCATAAATTTTTCTAAGGGGATGTTTCAGTGTTAAAATGAGAATCAGTATGTAACCTCCCAACAGTTTATTCCATAACCTTGCAATAAATGGGTGACTAAACTCTCAATAAAGTTATGACTCATATATAACCTTTCAATAATTAACTGACTGTGAATCTAAACTGGAAAATCTAGACGTCAGCAATGCTGCGTCATGGCCCTGAAAAGTCATTCTGAATAAACTAAACATTCTTACCTCAATTAAATCGCCGCATAACGCGTATATATCTGCCCCTATAAGAAATTTTTCTGCCATAGCCCAGTGCAATGCTGGCTACTATATTTTGTTATGTATGGAAAACAACTGATTTTATTTACCATAATTGGCATGACTGTGGATAGGAGAAATTAGTAAAAACGTTAAATTCAGATGAATGACTGTCAAAAGTTAACTTTATAAGAAAATTATTATTGAAAAATTATTTACATGTGACTTAGGTATAACAATACTACAAAATGAGTTGTTGCAAATTACATATGCGCGCGGCAATAAATAATAATAATTTTTGCTTTTACCTTATACTTCATCGCTAAGGCACCGCAATCGTTCTCCACGACCGGCCTTGGTAATTCTATACAGGACACAAATGCTCTCTGTGAGCTATACAACTAGACAACTGCTCTCTAAGAGCAACCTAACCAACCCGCCCTACTGCGAGCTACTACTACTACAGCTGCCGACACTGCTCTCTGGTCTGCGATTCTATTGTAGCTTACATATCGCAGGCAGCGCGTGAGCAATCCATCGAAGTTATATCTGCTCGAGTGCACTAGCAATAAATTCCTTAGCCATGGACCTCTTACAAGTAAAATATTTTATATTTTTAATGAACACTTCCGAGTGACACCTTCGCCATACCAATACAAAACAACTGCATAGAGGCATTGAAATCTGTTATTTTTAAAACCGAAATATTTGGATAAATATCGTAGACATAAAAAACTCGACTGGGATCATAAATTATCGAACGTCGACATAAAAATCGTAGGCATCTGAGCGTAGGAAATTGAGATTAGAATAAACTTCAGGCCCTTTCAAAGACTGTGCTGTGCGTCAGAAGCTGGAAAATGGAAACTTTACATTGAATTGTTGCGATAAATTCATTTAATTTTTTTCAAAAATTTTCCTTTTTACAACTCGTAGAACGCGTATATCCGTGCTTGAATATTGCCACTGGTATTTTATTATTTACAGAAGCTAAAGTAGACATTACGGGCACTTTGTTTTCATAAACACAGACTAGCCTGTCGAAAGGCGAATTCAGCCAGTCTGATCATCTTGTTTTATTTATAATACGTAATCATAACAGTTGTATATTGAGCAAGCAGTAAAGGAAACAAAAGAAAAATTTGGAGTAGGTATTAAAATTCATGGAGACGAAGTAAAAACTTTGAGGTTCGCCGATGACATTGTAATTCTGTCAGAGACGGCAAAGGACTTGGAAGAGCAGTTGAACGGAATGGACAGTGTCTTGAAAAGAGGATATAAGATGAACATCAACAAAAGCAAAACGAGGATAATGGAATGTAGTCAAATTAAATCGGGTTATGCTGAGGGAATTAGATTAGGAAATGAGACTCTTAAAGTAGTAAAGAAGTTTTGCTATTTAGGAAGTAAAATAACTGATGATGGTCGAAGTAGAGAGGACATAAAATGTAGACTGGCAATGGCAAGGAAAGCGTTTCTCAAGAAGAGAAATTTGTTAACATCGAATATAGATTTATGTATCAGGAAGTCGTTTATGAAAGTATTTGTTTGGAGTGTAGCCATGTATGGAAGTGAAACATGGACGATAACTAGTTTGGACAAGAAGAGAATAGGAGCTTTCGAAATGTGGTGCTACAGAAGAATGCTGAAGATTAGATGGGTAGATCACGTAACTAATGAGGAGGTATTGAATAGGATTGGGGAGAAGAGAAGTTTGTGGCACAACTTGACTAGAAGAAGGGATCGGTTGGTAGGACATGTTTTGAGGCATCAAGGGATCACAAATTCAGCATTTGAGGGCAGCGTGGAGGGTAAAAATCGTAGAGGGAGACCGAGAGATGAGTACACTAAGCAGATTCAGAAGGATGTAGGTTGCAGTAGGTACTGGGAGATGAAGCAGCTTGCACAGGATAGAGTAGCATGGAGAGCTGCATCAAACCAGTCTCAGGACTGAAGACAACAACAACAACAATCATAACAGTATTATTAATTACCGTTCTTGGAGCTGTACGGAGTACACAAAGAACTAAAAGTCTTGGTTTTGAGAACGGTTTGAAATTTAACAAGAACGGCCTAACGTAATGAGGAAAACGATTTGCAACTCGGTACTGAACGAAGACAGTTGGAATTGACACGAGTAACTAGTGACCAAGACAGAAATGAGTAACGGTAGAGCAGGAACGAGGAACGAGTGACCAGCCAGAAAGGAACGAGACCGACGCGGGAACGACTCCGACATGAAGCGGAACGTTGAACGACCTTAGCTCAGAAATCTCTCCTAGATCCATTCCGCTCAGTTTAGTGACCCGTTCCTCTGGACCCGTTTCTTCGCAAACGAAACACCTCTAGTGCTCAGCTCAACAGTGACGCTTCCTCCCACGTCCCAAGGTGAGGTTGGCAAAGTACAGTTTCCACATGCAACTGATGAGACACAACTCGAGTGGTGTCACGGAAACTGACCGTGGAAACTTAAACTACGGTCAGGTCACTTGAATGACAGCACTTTCTTTCATGTCACTAAAAGTTAAAGTAGTTTTAACTATGTGAGACCGCTATCCTTACCTTCAATTAGTAGCTTTCTATTGGCACTTCGCGGCTGTTTCTTCGGAACACCGGCAGTCTGATGTTTGACCTGGAACCACAACAACACGTGAAAGAGCAATTTATGTAGAATAGCATGAGCTGTCTGTTTCTGCAGTTATACGCAGAATACGTAATGCTTTCAGAAATCTTGTGACATTCTCTTTCTTTAACATGTATTACGAGATTACTGAAATACATGTGAGAGTAGTTTGTTCTTACTATGCTGACAATAATTACACAAAGTACAGAGTTGTTGAGGCTTTCGTGGTCACTTGTTGACTTGATGTCTGCTGGCTTTTGTCAGAGGTTCTTCGTCCGACGTTTGTTTATGTAAAGATGTGAGCACTTCATGCTGTGTAAGAACATCCCTTCAATCACGACAGCACTTGTTAACAGACGCGTGATGACCTACATTGTCTTTACAAACTTGATAGCGATTAGGAGTTGTACGCTTCTTATTATTACTCAATAAGAATTCTTTGTAAATAATTATTGCTACACTGTTTCAATCTCTTTATTTTCATTTTGACACAACGATGGTCAGGCCAACATCTTCAGATAGATTATGGTGCTACATTTGCTTGAATTTGCTTTTGACATCTAACATGATTCTTTATGTGGCAGCCAGAGCTGTGGTAGTGTGGTTATGAGTCGTCTCTGGAGAAACATTACATTATTTGACGCACTCAAAGGATTTGTGCACTTTACTGTATATGTGTGGAAGCTGTATAGCGTATCTGGGCGAATATATTTGTTGTATGCTATCATAGTGAAATCCACGCGTCTATTGCTGAGCACTTTTCAATTTACAAGTCTTACGAATCAAAGATGTTTGCTGTGACAAAGTGTCTACCTATATGGCGAAGTTGCTACAAATGGAGATGTGTTAATATCATGGAAATTCTTCGTTAATATAGTAATGCGAAGTCAATTACTTTAATTTAAAAAGTAAAAAGTGCTGAAAATGTCTAATTTGGTTATGCTGACTTAAGCGGATTATAGGATGTCAAATCAAACACCTTTCAGCCGTCCAAACTTATTTATTTTATTCGGTTACTAGTTTCGGCGATTTATTACGCCATCTTCAGGACCCTGAACGACTTTTAGGAAAATTCCACCTCGGTTCTGGTCATAACAGGGACTAACATACGAATTCTGGTGTCTCTACACTTCTTCTTGCTTTAGCGACCTCTTCAACCATGACGTGAAGCAGATATCTACAGATACCAGTATTCGAATGTTGACCAGAAGCGATTTGGAATCTCCCTACACGTCGGTCAGGGCACTGAAGCTGGCGTATTAAATCGCCGAAACTGGTAGCCAAATAAAATAAGTTTGAAAACAGACGGCTGAAAGGTGTCCTGCAACTATCTCTGAACAGGTGGACATACAGAAACTAAGACAGATTATGTTATTTCGTATGTACTTAATGCTCTTACAATCGCTATTTCATGGGAATTACAGCTATAGGTGAGCTGTGTAACTACTGGTTACACTTTACTGGCCTCACCCGTAACATACTTCAATTGGATTAGATTTATCATTTGATAGTTGTTATCCAACCTGCTCATTGTGCACGAAAATTTCAAGTTCTTCATACAGGTCCATCAAACAGCCTCACTTCTATATGTCAGAAACAAATTCATCAATGTAAAGTACCATAATCCATCTGAAGCCGAAAACATAGTGGAGTTAAAAATAAAAGTGACTGAAGCACATCTCATAACGGCAAGCGCTGGTTGTGTACTGCACTGAAGCGCCAGGGATACTGGTATACGCAAGGGTGTTCAAATGCAGAGATATGTAGACATCCAGAATACGGGTTGCGTGTGGCAACGCCTGTATAAGACAACAAGTGTCTGGCGCAGTTGTTAGATTGGTTACTGCTGCTACAATTCCAAGTTATCAAAATTTAAGTGAGTTTGAACGTTGTGTTACAGTCGGCGCACGAGCGATGGGACACAGCATGTCCGAGGTAGCGATGAAGTGTGGATTTTGGCGTACGACCATTTCACGACTGTACCGTGAATAAAGGAAATCCTGTAAAACATCGAATCTCCGACATCGCTTCGGACGGAGAAAGATCCTGCAAGAACGGGACCAACTACGACTGAAGAGAATCGTTCACAATGACAGAAGTGCAATCCTTCGGAAAACTGCTGCAGATTCAAGCTGGGCAATCAGCAAGTGTCAGCGTGCGAACCATTCAACGAAACATCATCGATATGGGATTTGGCAGCCGAAGCCCCACTCGTGTACCATTGATGACTGCACGACACAAAGCTTTACGCCTCGACTGGGCCCGTCGGCACCGACATTGGACTGTTGATGACTGAGAACATGTTGCCTGATCGGACGAGTCTTGTTTAACATTTTACCCAGTAGATGGATGTGTACGGGTATGGAGACAACGTCATGAATCCATGGACCCTGCATGTCAGCAGGGGACTGTTAAAGTTGGTGAAGCATCTGGGACAGGTGCAATAGGAGCGACATGGGACCCCTGATACGTCTAGATACGACTCCGACAGGTGACACGTACGTATGCGTACTTTCTGATCACCTGTTTCCAGTCATGTCCACTGTGCATTCCGACGGACTTGGGCAATTCCAGCAGGACAATGCGACACCCCACACGTCCAGAATAGCTACAGAGTGGCTCCAGGAACACTCTTCTGAGTTTAAAAACTGGCCACCAAACACCCTACATATGAACATTATTGAGCACATCTGGGTTGGATTGGTTTGGGTTGTTTGGGGAAGGAGGCCAGACAGCGAGGTCATCGGTTTCATCGTATTAGGGAAGGAAGTCGTCCGTGCCCTTTCAAAGGAACCATCCCGGCATTTGCCTGGAGCGATTTAGGAAAATCACGGAAAGCCTAAATCAGGATGGCCGGACGCGGGATTGAACCGTCGTCCTCCCGAATGCGAGTCCAGTGACTAACCACTGCGCCACCTCTCTCAGTACGAGCACATCTGGGATGCCTTTCAAAGGACCTATGTGATATTAGGTAGGTGTACCAGTTTCTTTGGCTTTTCAGCGTACAAGATTGCTCAAATGGAGCTATTTCATCACCATAGTCTGAAAGGAACTTAACTGATACACAGTCTGAACTACATAGCAATTGATACGGTGCCGACTGTAGCCTGTTGACAAAGGCCAAAGCATGCGATTTAGGTTCCTAGATATACACTATCTGATCAAAAGTATCCGGACACCTGGCTGAAAATGACTCACAAGTTCCTGGCGCCCTCCTTCTGTAATGCTGGAATTCAAATGGTGGTGGCCCACCCTTAGCCTTGATGAGAGTCGGGTGCTGGAAGGTTTCTTCGGGAATGGCAGCCCATTCTTCGCAGAGTGCTGCACTGAGGAGAGGTATCGATGGTGGTGGTGGTGGTGGTGGTTAGTGTTTAACGTCCTGTCGACAACGAGGTCATTAGAGACGGAGCGCAAACTCGGATTAGGGAAGGATGCGGAAGGAAATCGGCCGTGCCCTTTAAAAGGAACCACCCCGGCATTTGCCTGAAGCGATTTAGGGAAATCACGGAAAACTTAAATCAGGATGGCCGGAGACGGGATTGAACCGTCGTCCTCCCGAATGCGAGTCCAGTGTGCTAACCAATTCCCCACCTTGCTCGGTGAGGTATCTATGTCCGTCGGTGACGCCTGGCACAAAGTAGGCGTTCCAAGACATCCGAAAAGTGTTCTATAGGATTCAGGTCAGGACTCTGTGCACGCCACTTCATTACAGGGACGTAATTGTCTTACAACCACTCCGCCACAGGCCGTGCATTATGAACAGGTGCTCGATCGTATTGAAAGATGCATTCGCCATGCCAGAATTGCTCTTTAACAGTGGGAAGCAAGAAGGTGCTTGAAACATCACTGTAGACCTGTGCTGTGATAGTGTCACGCAAAACAACAAAGGGTGCAGGCCCTCTCCATGGAAAACAAGACCACACCATAACACCACCACCTCTGTAATTTACTGTTGGCATTGCACACGCTGGCAGATGACGTTCACAGGACATTCGCCATACCCACATCCTGCCATCCGATCGCCACATTGTGTACCGTGATTCGTCACTTCACACAACGTTTTTCCACTGTTCTATCCAAAGTTTACGCTCCTTACACCAAGTGAGGCGTCGTTTGGTATTTACCAGCGTGATGTGTGCATTATGAGCAGCCCCTTTTCTCACCTCCCACCTAACTGGCATAGTTCTTGCAGTGAATCATGATGCAATTTGAAATTCCTGTATAATGGTGTGGATAGATGTCTGCCTATTACACAATACGACCCTCTTCGACTGTCGGCAGTCTCCGTCAGCCAACAGACGAGGTTGGCCTGTACGCTTTTGTGCTGTACGTATCCCTTCACTTTTCCTCATCACTATCACATAGGAAACAGTGGACCTAAGCATGTTTAGGAGTGTGGAAATCTCGCGTACAGACGTATGAGGCAAGTGACACCCAATCACCTGACCACGTTCGAAGTCCGTGAGTTCCGCTGAGCGCTTCACTCTGCTCTCTCACGATGTCTACTGATTACTAAGGTCGCTGATTTGGAGTAAATGGCTGTAGGTGGCAGCACAATGCACGTAATAAGAAAAACGTATGTTTTTGGGGGGTGTCCGGATGCTTTTGATCACACAGTGTAAATTTTGTGCAATTTCATAATATGACAACGAAACCTTGTCGTATTTCCGAATCGATTGAACTGCGTTTTAACAGTGCAGTAACACCGCCAGAATCTCTAGATGAGAGCGCAGTGTGAGCCAGGAATAATATAAATTTTGCGTAAGATCACAAAACTACAACACAATCTTGTGGCATTTCCGAATAGACTGAATTCCGTATTAAGAGTGCACTAACATGGGCAGAATCTATAGATATGAGAATTTGTTTTGGCCTCAAAGAAAGGCATGCAAATGAAAACGGAAATTACGGAATTTGAATATTTCGACAAAAGGTTTGTGCGTAGAACTGTACTTTGACACTGCGACAGAGGATAATATGCGACGTCCGTGAAAACATTAATTATTTTGGCTCAGAGACGTCTGTCTTTTGTATTCTTCGCTCACTTGGATTTTGATTCAGAAAGTGTAATGGTGGACGAAAATTTACTGTAGAACGCGGAGACATTGCAGCAGCAAGAACGAAGTTTTTTATAAAATGCTCTTACTGTGCCCTGAGGACAACGGTCTTCGATAAAACTTGGAGATCACGAAACCATACGCATAAACACATTTGTCTCGACTGCAACAGAAATATTGTCACGAAAGTACCTACGGTTACTTTTGTACAGCGTATATCGGTGATTTGGTGATGGTCCACTACGAAAGGTCGGCAAGAGTTATAAAAAATTTTTGTTGACGCCGGGAATATTGTCGATCGTATTAAGGCGAGGCGTTGGACCTAAAATCCTAGTGGCGATTTACAAGTACTCACGCGCTGCCGCGCACAGAGTCTGCCGTAAATGAAATGTGTTCATACGTGACACGATACAATGGTGATGTCTCATATATTACCAAAATTAATTTCACAGCATATTTATCACTGGGAGCCGCTATGAGTGAAATGGTTCAAATGGCTTCGAGCACTATGGGACTTAACATCTGACGGCATCAGCCCCCTAGAACTTAGAACTACTTAAACCTAACTAACCTAAGGACATCACACACATCCCTGCCCGAGGCAGGATTCGAACCTGCGACCGTAGCAGTCGCGCGGTTCCAGGCTGTAGAACCGCTCGACCACACCGGCCGGCCGCTATGAGTCCAACAGAACACAAATTCATCAGTGATGACGTTTTTCATTACAAAATTCACACCTCTTATGGTATTTTATATTTTATCTCGAAGAACCATCATGTTTTCATGGCAAAATAGTTATCACACACGTTCATAAACTTTGCGAATGTTCATATATTATTTTCATTCCAAATTCCTCAGCGGTTCTGTTTTTTCCACAGGTTGAAATAAAAAAAAATTCTTAAAAATTTCTTGTAAGGTTAATTTTTTTCGTGGCAGCTGGCAGTTATTTGTTTTGGAAAACACTCCATCATATTCTACACTAAAAATAGATATGTCTAATTTTTTCGGAATTTTTACTGACATTTCAAATTATCACCAACTGGCAATGCTTTGGGATGGTGAAATGGTCTCGAGGTGCTTATTTTCGTGAAGACAGCTCCAGTAGTAGTACAGGGTACCGTAAGGTTCCTAGAGAAGTACGTATGTAGGTGTTAATGTGGACTGGAAGGTTTTCCCTTACCTATAAGTTGCTTCGCTATACCAAATGTACCTACCTCCAAAGGACTCCCGTTGGCACTTAGCTTCTGTCCCACCGAGTCACACAAATGCCACAAACCGAGAAGCCTCGCACTGCTGTGCAGTTAACAGTATCGGCACGACGCGCTCCTCGTCTCTGGATTAGCAGTAGTTTCCCGCGAGCAGCTGTAGGTTTGGTTGTTTTAGAGCGCGCGCCTGCCATTGTTCGCTGGCAGACGGATAAGTCGGTGCTCGAGGGCGGAAGAGGCAGCTCTTAGCGATTTATCATTTGACTCGGCCTGGCTTGGCTTTGCTGGGGCTGCGAGCAATTGTCATTGTCATGCAGATGCGGCGCTCTCCAGCCAGGCAGGACGCCGCGTCGGCTGTCCCTTGTTCCTCACACTGTGTACGAGTTGCGGGGGAGATCGCTGACTTACGCATTCGGGTCTAAGTGGCCGACAAGTCATTACACTCCCTGCGGAACGTGCTAATCCATTGATCACGAGACGGTTCAAACAGGCGAAGCCTCCGATACGGTTTTCGATTTATTGTCTTCTACAAATTTTCTCGAACAGTAAAGTCTCTTACACTGAAGGGCCAAAGAACCTGATACACTTGCCTAATATAATTTAGGGCCCAGTGAGCACTCAGAAGTGACGCAACGTGACGTAACATGGACTCGACTAATTTAGGAGATACTGCTGGAGGGAATTGACATTAAGAATCGTGCAGGGCTGTCCATAAATCTGTAAGAGTACGACGGGGTGGAGATCTCTTCTGAACAGCACGTTGCAAGGCATTGTTGTTGTTTTGGTCTTCAGTCCTGAGACTGGTTTGATGCAGCTCTCCATGCTACTCTATTCTGTACAAGCTTCTTCATCTCCCAATACCTACTGCAACCTACATCCGTCTGAATCTGTTTAGTGAATTTTTGGTCTCCCTCTACGATTTTTACCCTCCACGGTGCCCTCCAATACTAAATTGGTGATCCCCTGATGCCGCAGAACATGTTGTGGTGTCACCGCCAGACACCACACTTGCTAGGTGGTAGCCTTTAAATCGGCCGCGGTTCGTGAGTATATGTCGGACCCGCGTGACGCCACTATCAGTGATTGCAGACGGAGCGCCGCCACACGGCAGATCTAGAGAGACTTCCTAGCACTCGCCCCAGTTGTACATCCGACTTTGCTAGCGATGGTTCACTGACTTCTTACGCTCTCATTAGCCAAGACAATAGTTAGCATAGCCTTCAGCTACTTCATTCGCTACGACCTAGCAAAGCGCCATTATCAGTTACTATTGATATTGTGAATCATGTATCGTCAAGAGCGACGTTCATCATTAATGGATTAAAGTTAAGTATTCCACCAGCTACGTCCGTTGTTTCTAAATTCTAATTTCCTTGTCCTGTTCCAGACCTCACGCCAGCCTGCGTGAGCTAAATCGCGTGCCTTTCGTCCTCCTCTAGTAACACGGTGTTGGCTCTCCTGCCAACCACAACACTTGTCCTACCAACCGATCCCTTCTTCTAGTCAAGTTGTGCCCCAACTTCTCTTCTCCCCAATCCTATTCAATACCTCCTCATTAGTTATATGGTCTACCCATCTAATGTTCAGCATTTGTCTGTAGACCACATTTCGAAAGCTTCTATTCTCTTCTTGTCTAAACTATTTATCGTCCACGTTTCACTTCCATACATGGCTACACTCCATACAAATACTTTCAGGAACGACTTCCTGAAACTTAAAACTATACTCGATGTTAACAAATTTCTCATCTTCAGAAGCGCTTTCCTTGCCATTGCCAGTATACGTTTTATATCCTCTCTACTTCGAACATCATCAGTTACTTTGCTCCCCAAATAGCAAAACTGAATTTCTACTTTAAGCGTCTCATTTCCTAATCTAATTCCCGTAGCACCACCCGACTTAATTCGACTACATTCTATTAGCCTCTTTTTGCTTTTGTTGATTTTCATCTTATATCCTCCTTTCTTTTTACACTGTCCATTCCGAAACTTCCTGGCAGATTAAAACTGTGTGCCGGACCGAGACTCGAACTCGGGACCTTTGCCTTTCGCGGGCAAGTGCTCTACCAACTGAGCTACCCAAGCACGACTCACGCTCCGTCCACACAGCTTTACTTCTGCCAGTACCTCGCCTCCTACCTTCCAAACTTTACAGAAGGTCTACTGCGAACCTGGCAGAACTAGCACTCCTGAAAGAAAGGATATTGCGGTGATATGGCTTAGCCATAGCCTGGGGTATGTTTCCAGAATGAGATTTTCACTCTGCAGCGGAGTGTACGCTGATATGAAACTTCCTGGCAAATTAAAACTGTGTGCCGAGACTAGAGGAGTGCTAGTTCTGTAAGGTTCGCAGTAGACCTTCTGTAAAGTTTGGAAGGTAGGAGGCGAGGTACTGGCAGAAGTAAAGCTGTGTGGACGGGGCGTGAGTCGTGCTTCGATAGCTCATCTGGTAGAGCACTTGCCCGCGAAAGGCAAAGGTACCGAGTTCGAGTCTCGGTGCGGCACACAGTTTTAATCTGCTAGGAAGTTTCATATCAGCGCACACTCCGCTGCAGAGTGAAAATCTCATACTGTCCATTCCGTTCAACTGCTCATCCAAGTCTCTCGCTCTCTCTGAAAGAATTACAATATCATCGGCGAACCTCAAAGCTTTTATTTCTTCTCCATGGATTTTAATTCCTACTCCGAATTTTTCTTTTGTTTCCTTTACTGCTTGCTCAATATAGAGATTGAATAACATGGGGGATAGGCTACAACCCTGTCTCACTCTCTTCCCAACCACTGCTTCCCTTTCATGCCCCTCGACTCTTATAACTGCCATCTGGTTTCTGTACAAATTGTAAATAGCCTTTCGCTCCCTGTATTTTACCCCTGCCGCCTTCAGAATTTGAAAGAGAATATTCCAATCAACATTGTCAAAAGATTTCTCTAAGTCTACAAATGCTAGAAACGTAGGTTTGCCTTTTCTTAGTCTAGCTTCTAAGGTAAGTCGTAGGGTCAGTATTGCCTCACGTGTTCCAGTGTTTCTACGGAATGCAAACTGATCTTCCGCGAGGTCGGCTTCTACTAGTTTTTCCATTCATCTGTAAGGAATTCGTGTTAGTATTTAGCAGCCGTGGCGTATTAAACTGATAGTTCGGTAATTTTCACATCTGTCAACACCTGCTTTCTTTGGGATAGTGCTGAATAATTTTCATGTCTGGGGAGTTTGGTGGCCAGCAGAAGTGTTTGAACTCAGACGAGTGTTTCTGGCGCCACTTTGTAGCGATTCTGGACGTGTGAGGTGTAGCACTGTCTTGCTGGAATTGCCCAAGTTAGTCGAAATGCGCGATGGAAATGAATGGATGCAGTTGATCAGACAGGATGCTAACGTACGTGTCACCTGTCAGAGTCATAACTAGACGTATCAGGGGTCCCATATCGCTCCAACTGCTCACGCCCCACAACATTACAGTGCCTCCAACAGCTTTAACAGTCCCCTGTTGACAATCAGGGTCCATGGATTCATGAGGTTGTCTCCATACCCATACACTTTTATGCGCTCGATACAATTTCAAACGATACTCGTCCAACCAAGCAACATGTTTCCAGTCATCAACAGTGCAATGTCGGTTTGGTTTGGTTTGGTTTTCCTTTAGGGCGCAAAAACACCTGGGGGTCATACGCGGTGTTGACGGACCCAGACGAGGCGTCAACTTTTGCTTCGTGTAGTCATCAAGGTACACGAGTGTACCTTCGGCACCGAAAGCCCATATCGATGTTGTTTCATTGAATGGTTCCCACGCTGACACTTGTTGATGGCCTAGTATTGAAGTCTGCAGCAATTTGCGGAAGGGCTTCACTTTTGTCACTTTGAATGATTCTCTTGAGACGCGTGTGGTTCCGTTCTTGAAGGTCTTTTTTCGGCCTCAGCGATGTCGGAGATTTGATATTTTACCGGATTCCTGACATTCACGTACTCTTATGAATTGGTCCTACGGGAAAATCCGCACTTCATCGCTACCTCGGAGATGCTGCGTCCCATCGCTCATGCGTCGACCATAACACCACGTCAAACTCACTTAAATCTTGGTACCGTGCCATTGTAGTGGCAGTAACCGATATAACAACTGCGCCAGCCACTTGTTGTCTTGTATAGGCGTTGCTGACCGCAGCGCAGTATTATGCCTGTTTACGTTTCTCTGTATTTGAATACACATGTCGATACCAGTTTCTTTGGTACTTTAGTGTAGAACTGAGGAATAAAAATTGCATTTAAATTACCACACTTGCTGTTGAAATGCAAGTTACCCTTGTCGTCATACACAAGAACATGGGCTCTTCAGATCTGTGTGGCCTTTTTGCACAGCTTCTGTATCACGCACTTATGTTTTGAAGAATGTATGTCAGTAGAGCACTTCTGTCCGCGCTGATCACAGTTTTACTTGACATTAGGCCTATATGTTTCTTCTGTCTGGCCTTATTTTTACTCTTTTTCTCTGTCGCAATGTTTGCTCTTTGGTACCACTGACCGGATATTGAAGATATTGCGAATCGCGTTGTAAGGTGGTTGGAAATTAAGGTAAGAGATTTATTTAGTCTAGTACATATGTGTTTAAAGAAAATCTATTGCAGAGTAGAGATCACTAGAGGAATTTCGGAGCATTTTTAAGTCAAAACTGGTCTTAGACAATGAGATGCATTATCTGCAATACTTTTTTAATTTAATTTTAGAAATGATAGACAGAGATCACCAAAAATTTTTAATTTTAGAAAATCCCCCTCCGACTTTCTTTATGTTCTGCGCTGCCAATTGCTTTGTTCACCTTGACGATGTTCGTGACCATGATGAAATAGGCCTATCTTAGAATCAAAGCAAATCGTCGTAGTTATGCAGTTGGCGTCGTGTGCAATTGCATTGTGCTGCATAAAATAACTGTAGTTCTTTTCGCTAGTTGTCAGCTCTCTGCAAAAAGTATTGCAATACTTCGTTCACACGAAACTTCCTGGCAGATTAAAACTGTGTGCCTGACCGAGACTCGAACTCGGGGCTTTTGCAAACGCCCCGAGTTCGAGTCTCTGTCCGGCATCCAGTTTTCATCTGCCAGGAAGATTCATGACAATGCACACTCCGCTGCAGAGTGAAAATTCCATTTTATTCACATACTCATCAGAAGTTATGTTTCGATGAAAAATACCGGCCCTCTGGTTCACGTTTTACTAGATGCATACCACGCTCCTGTTCTCTTCATGTAAATAGTCTTGAAGTGACTGAAGGGACTTTCCGGAACTCCAAAGTCGATTTTCTGCGAGTTCACGAAGCCCGCTAAACGCCTTGGCTTGTTGGATGTGGCTCCAGGTAAGCCACTTCACAAACTGCCTTGTGCACCCGTCACTTTGGTTCGGCCTCTGCAACGCTATAGAATGACCCAAAACCATGCTCACGTTGATGCTCATTTTCTACAACTGTTATAATACACTGCCTGATCAAAGATGCCAGAATATCCCTATGTAACGTGTAACTGACCACTAGCTGTCACCAGAGGCGAAACACTCAGTATAAAAGAAGGCAGTGAGTATTGTATTATCAGTAGAAAGACAGTAACAGCAGAATCGATCGATAAGGAGAGCTCAGCGACTTCGAACGAGGACTAGTTATGGGATGTCACTTGAGAAACAGATCCACCAGAGAAATATCATTCACTGATAAGCCACCCACATCGATTGTTGGTGGAGCAACAGCCACAGCTGAACCAAGATCAGGCAGATGCCATGCAGTTACAGACAGGAACTGTCCAGCAGTGCGGAGGGTGGTTGTAAATAATCCCGTGAAATAAGCGAAAGGAAACAATTGCGAGTTACAAACTGCTACCACCAGTCCTTGTAGCACAATGACTGTTCGTAGGGAGTTAAAAACAATGGGGTACAATGGAGAAACAGCTCCTCAGAAACAACACTTTTCCGTAGCCAGTATTAACCGACGCTTGAGGCGCTATAAAGAGAGACGCCACTGGGTAGTAGATGCTTGGAAACGAGTGATTTGGATTGGTGAATCACGCTGTATTCTGTGGCAATCCGATGGAAGGGTTTGGGTTTGGTGAATGCCCGGAAAACGTTACCTGGTACCAAGTGTAGCGCCGAGCTGTGAAGTACGGGAAAGCTGGTGCTTCTTGTGGTTAGGGTGTGCTCCACGCTAAATGCGGAAGCATAGGAAGACATTTTACAGCACTGTGCACTGCGCACAATAGAGGAACAGTTCAGAGACGAAGACTGTTTTCTTAAGCATTACAGTAAACTCTGTCATAAGCAACGTCTGTGGGGCAATGGTTTTTCGACAAAAATTAGTGAAACTGATCCGCCCAAAGACTGACCTCAAACCAATGGAACACCTTAGATATGAGTTAGAACCTATATTTCGCTCCAGACCACAGCGTTCAACATCACTACCCTCGGAAAATTGGAGAGTAATTAAACTCTATAGAGAAGAAATAAAAACATAGTGGTTTGCCGACGACATTGTATTCTGTCAGACACAGCAAAGGACCCGGAAGAGCAGTTGAACAGAATGGGCAGTGTCTTGAAAGGAGGATATAAGATGAATATCAAAAAAAGGAAGACGAGCATAATGGAATCTAGTCGAATTAAATCAGATGATGCTGAGGGAATCAGATTAGGAAATGAGACACTTAAAGTAGTAGATGAGTTTTGGTGTTTGGGGAGCAAAATAACTGATGATCGTCGAGGTAAGAGAATGTAAAACGCACACTGGCTATGGTAAGGAAAGCGTTTCTGAAGAAGAGAAATCTGTTAACATAGAATGTAGATTTAAGTGTCAGGAAGTCTTTTCTGAAAATATTTGTATGGAGTGTAGCCGTGTACGGAAGTGAAACATGGACGATAAATAGTTTAGATAGCAAGAGATAGACGCTTTTGAAATGTGGTGCTGCAGAAGAATGCTGAAGACTAGATGGATAGATTACGTAACTAATGAGGAGATACTGAACAGAATTGGGGAAAAGAGGAATTTGTGGCACAACTTGACTAGATGAAGGGATCGGTTGGTAGGACACATTCTGAGGCATCAAGGGATCATCAATTTAGTATTGGAGGGAAGTGTGGAAGGTAAAAGTCGTAGGGGGAGACCAAGAGATGAATGCACTGAGCAGATTCAGAAGTATGTAGGTTGCAGTAGGTAATGGGAGATGAAGAAGCTTGCGCAGAATAGAGTAGCATGGAGAGATGTATCAAACCAGTCTCTGGACTGAAGACCACAACAGCAACAATTCCGCCTTATGCGGGACACCTTTGTAGTTCTTTTTCACTCAGACATGTCTCAGCTCTTTGTGTGCTGTCTTCAGTTGGTTAGATTAATTTTTTTTTCTCCTGCAAAATTGTTACATGATAATCTTTGGAGAAAAATTCTGGTACAGAATGTTTACATTTGTAAAATGAGCGATTATTTCAAATGTTTTTAAATTGCCTTGCATACAGTACAGAGTTGAGACATGTCACTGAGTTGAGGCATTCTATGTCTTTTATTTACTATATGTCTGAAGTTTTTATTTTTATATTGTCCACCTATGGTAGTTGAGTGGTCAGCGCGTCAGAATGTCAATCCTAAGGGCTCATGTTCTATTCCCGGCTGGGTCGGAGATTTTATCCGCTCAGGGACTGGGTGCTGTGTTCTCCTAATCACCATCATTTCATCCCCATCGACGCGCAAGATGTCGAAGTGGCGTCAAACCGAAAGACTTACACCCGGCGAACGCTCTACCCGACCGGAGGCCTTAGTCACATGACAGTATTATAAATTTTTAGTACATTTGTAAATGAAGGGTATGTATGTTTTTGATTACATGTCGCACATGGAGCTACTGGATATTTATGCTACTACCAGTTAAATGTGTGTATGCGTTTGTTTACTTACCTCACATGAAGCTACTGGGTATTTATGCTACTAGCAAAAATATCCAATAGCTCCATGTGAAGTATGTAGACAAATGCAAACATCCACTTTATTTCCGAATGTACTATGAAAATAGAAACATTACATATTTCGTAGATATACGAAATAGAACGCTTCCACTTAAAGAGTCTTTGCCGTCGACCTCGCCGTTTTTCTCAGAAACTGTCTCTCGGCACTCCAACATGTGCGTAGTGCATTACTAAAGACTCCGTCGGCCATTGAGATGAGTTTCAAAATTTGCAAGAGACCAATGATCTTGGTATCTAAATAAACTAACGAATTGACTGTCTTAAAGGAGGTTTCACGTCGCGTCGACATCGAAGTCATTAGAGACGGAGCAGAAGCTCGAATTATTTCAAGGATGAGGAAGGAAAACGGTTGTGCTCTTTCAAAGCATCCCGGCATATGTTAGGCGCTATTTAGGGAAATCACGGGAAACCTAAGTCTGAATGTCCGGACGTGAATTTCAACCGTCGTCCTCTCGAAGGCAGTGTGCTAAGCACTGAGTCACCTCGTTCGATAATTAATAGTCTGGGTCTCCTTTTAATTTCTTAGATTATATCGATGAGTTTCGGCTTTACAGACGCTAGAGGACCTTAAAACGAGCTGCGATATACAGAACGCTTAGTTGTAAAACTAATATATGGCTACACGTGTGTCCTGTGTGTCTCTGCTCTTTTAAGATACAATGATTGCTATGAAGCCGAAGTCGGAAATGTTTAAATAAATCTAAATGTGATAAAGAATATGAATTCTTCAGTTTATTTCTCTACAAAACCATTGTAAGTTCTTCAGTTAGCCTTGGATGGAAGATAATGAGGTGGTAACGAATCCTGCAACCAAGTCGGTCTGTCATTGGCATACAATCTTTCTTGGTGTTACGTGCGAGTAAGACAATGAAGCGAGTCGCTTGTTAACATAATTAACGACGTACAGATTATATTAACATTACCATCGCTGAAACTCAACACAATACACTGACGCTAAATCTAAGAAATGCTACGAAGCCAGACTTAACTAATGAAACACTTTGAACATTTTATACAAGAAAGTATTTGATATGGTACGCTGGTACTCGTCCTGTTCGTGTATATTCCGCTGAAAACTTCGAGCTACTCGACAGATGCATCTGCTGACAGTTTGCAACAGTTTCACAAAATATGTCAGAAGTGTGATGTAGCTAATGATGATTACTTTGAGGCCAATAAAGGTATTTTGTTTGTAATTCTTGTTTCCTTTACTTTGAAGGCCAGTAAATGATTTGCTTCGTAACTCATGTTTCCTTTATTTTCTGAGACCAATCACCGAACTGGTCGTTCTCACTTTTTACTATGAAGAGCTGTACAAAATTTGCTGTGGTATGAAAATAAAGCCTTTAGAGACCAGTGCACGTATAACACAATTTCTTCCTCTACATGTCTGGACCATTTTCAGAAACTTCAGGCAGTGGAGCAGTGGTACAGTGGTAACACACTGGACTCGCATTCGGGAGGAGGGAGGTTCAAGTTCTCGTGTGGCTGCCCAGATTAAAGTTTTCTGTGATTTTCCCAAATCGGTTAAGGTGCACTCCGAGCAGTTCGTTTGAAAGGGAGTAGCTTGGGGGGCTGTAACTAACCTGGAAAAACCTCTGAAATGCCCCAGGGCCCCAAACAAAGGACTCTAAGGAAAGAAAGCATAAAAGAATAAGGACAAATTAAAATGAAAAGGAGAAATTGAGAAATTAGTAAAATCAAACAGTTACGTGACACATACCAAGTTAAAATGCGACTGCTGTTAAACATGATAGAGCTTCCCGTCATAATGGTGTAGGAAGTACTGATTAAAATTAATCGGTAAATCGCTACTGTGATGCGGGGGCGAAAGAGCGCCCAATGCCAGGAGATTTTGCTGCCAAGACTGCCGGCGGTACATTGCTCGTGTGTCGGGAACTTAATGAACTTTTTGTCGACGGGTGTACTTGATGTGAAGGACCAGGAGGTATAAAACGGTACAAGAAGTCAAGAAGGAATTATAGTTGCTGCTGCATGTAACTTCCCAGCGAAATGAAACGCAGCATTAAACAACGGCGTCTATAGTGTCACACCCATTGCGCACCGTATCGTTTGACAGTCGAAGTTTGCAGTGCCAGAGAGAAGAAAAGTCAAGAAAATACGGCAGCACTGAACTCAGACTGATGAATCGAACTGCGTTGACACAAAGATGACCCATGTAATTATTTACAGCAGAAGCAACAAATTCATACCGCATATCATTCCATCAAGGGGAAAACTTTTTAAAATGCATATCACTTATAAGACAAATTAGTTTTGTGACAAAAATACAGCTTAACGCATGAAATCCATCTATAACGAGTTAAAGATACTTATAAAAGTATATAATATCTTGTTATATGTGAATGAAAAACGTGCGTTTCATGATACCAAATGGTACACTTGACTGGTCGAAGATTATCATTACATGCGAATGCATAAGTGTACTTGACACGGAGACTTCGATGGAGTATGGATAATTTATAGTAATCCGTCTTTCCTTTAATTACGATATTTATTAAATTGAGGCTTCTCCAAAATAAACTGATCCAGACAAGCCGTGATAAACAAATTGGATGAATAGTTTGAAAGACCAAATTTTGCCGAAGACAGTTGCCATGTCCAAAGTCTGCGTGTTCATTTCACTGATACGCCTGTGATGACATACGCCTTTGGAAGATACAACAGATTTGGCGCCTGTGTTTTGAATGCTAGGGATTAGCAGAACTTAAATGTTATTTTTGGCTTACCTTCTGACTGCTGTCAGTCCTCTGTGGTGTGACTGGATTTTACTGTTTTCTTCTTTGCCGACTACGGACGGACACATTCTGTTGCTCGCCGATCGTCTCTTCTCAGACAGTTTCTGAGCAACCGTACGGGCCGCTGCGGGGACCCCTGTATTGTTAAGAACTGCGACACGTCGCGGTTGGTTGTTTACTCTTAGAAGGTACGCGGGAAATAATCCCTGAATAATTAAGGATACTACTAGCCCATGATAATAGACTTATCTCTTAATGACGCTCTATTTACCTCACTAATGGCAGCATTTATTCGGAGCAAAATACTTTGCTTTAAGAAATGAAGTAAGTTATCTCTATATATAAAAGTCAATGCGGCGACTGACTGACTCATCATAGCACAGCCTAAATCGCAAACTATAGAAACTAGAAATTTGGGGAGAGTGCAAATCTCATGCTTCGGCCGTTGCTTAAGAAACGATTTTTCGAAATTCCACCGCTAAGGGGCTGAACATACGTAACTATTGAGGCAGATTTGAAACTAGGTGGAGGGTGAGATACGGAAATGTTATTTAAAATTGAGAGCAGTACGATATCTCATTTCGTTCTAGAGTTATTGGGTTTGATATCCGACGCACGCTCCGTCACGACGCTCCCATTAACGTCCTTGAGCATCGCGAATCATGTGGTCATAACAATCGTCATATCTCGTAAATGATTCAGGATATCGAAACCACGTTTCCCGCCAATGATAGCACCCAATGAGGCACATATGTTTTTTGATAAATACTCGAAACTTTTTTTTATTCACCGAACTATGGAAGAAACTCGTCCACAGCAGTGAGAGATCGGGGACTCAGAATGTATACAGACGTCCGTAGCACTGTAGGTAAATCCGAGTGGCGGGCGTGTACACGACCACAACATCTGGGCAATGGCGTAGTAGGACGTGTATACAGGGCCACAGCGGCGAAAGGCTTAGGAAGTGCCCTAATCTCGCGACTGTCACAGCGTCTGGGTGACGTCTGCTTTGCGGCAGCAGCGATCGCTTCGTCAGTCGCAGCGCGGGCCGGTGAATGCCCAATTTGCAGGGTGCGTGGACTGTCCGCGTTGCTATGGGAACCGCCGTGTCGGCAAGGGGAGAAAAAAACGCGGCGTGCGCCAGCGAGCGAGGGTTGGAAAAAAAAGCCGGGGGTGGGTCTGCCCGTGGGGTGGCGGTCTGGCCGCGCGATCGATGATAACTCTTTTTCTTGAGAGGGCGCGCCAGCGGCGGCGGCGGCGGCGGCAGCGGCGGCAGCGGGCGCGTGCTGGGCCGTCGGCTCGGCGATGCCGCTCTCTCCTCTCGCCGGTCCTTTTCATCTCCAGCCTGCCCCTTTGCTTTTCACGCCCAGCCTTTACCGATTCCCTCAATTTTTTCCAGCAGTGCGGAGCGTGCGCGAGGGTTGAGGAATCTTCCGTTTTTTCGGGAAAAAATAAGAAAAGGGGAAGGGGGGTAGAGATGAATAAAAAGGGCTGAACATGTGCGCGAGTGCGGCCTTGTTGTGAAAAGGAGGGTGGCCCGGGGTGCCGGTAGGGTGAAAATATTTGGGTCGCAAGCTGCGCGATCGGCGGGCGCCGCCTTTGTGGCGACACAAAAGGGTAGCGGGAGTCGAGCCGCGGCCTTCCGCGCCAGTGCCCGCCACCTGCGCCTCGCTGCCACTGTGTCAGCCTGCCGGGCCGCGGCGGCGCTGCCGGTCCGGAGCTGTTTAGCGGGACCGCGCGTGCGCTCCATTGCCGTTAACGGCCCGACACCTGCAACCCTTCCGTGGAAATCGCTCGGTGTACTGGTTTCCCTCCATTGAGCACAGCCTAACAGGCGGTATTGGACAGCACCCTGTCACTCATAGCGTTACAATTTACACTACCGGCCATTAAAATTGCTACACCAAGAATAAATGCAGATGATAAAAGAGTATTCATTCGACAAATATATTATACTAGAACTGACATGTGAATACATTTTCACGCAGTTCCGGTGCATAGATCCTGAGAAATCAGTACCCAGAACAACCACCTCGGAACGTAACATCGGCCTTAATACGCCTGGGCATTGAGTCAAACAGACCTTGGATGGCATGTACATGTACAGCTACCCATGTAGCTTCAACGCGATACCACAGTTCATCAACAGTAGTGTCTGCTTATTGTGACGAGCCGGTTGCTCGGCCACCATTGAACAGACGTTTTCAGTTGGTGAGAGATCTGGAGAATGTGCTGGCCATGGCAGCAGTCGACCATTTTCTATACCCAGAAAGGCTCGTACAGGACCTGCAACATCCGGCCGTGCATTATCCTGCTGAAATGTAGGGTTTCGCAGGGATCGAATGAAGGGCAGAGCCACGGGTCGTAACACATCCGAAATGTAACGTCCACTGTTCAAAGTGCCGTCAGTGCCAACAAGAGGTGACCGAGACGTGTAACCAATGGCACCCTATACCATGACGCCGGGTGATACGCCAGTATGGCGATGACGAATACACGCTTGCAATGTACGTTCTACGCGATGTCACCAAACACGCATGCGACCATCATGATGCTGTGAACAGAACCTGGATTCATCCGAAAAAATGACGTTTCGCCATTCGTGCACCCTGGTTCGTCGTTGAGTACACCATCGCCGGCGATCCTGTCTGTCACACAGCGTCAAGGGTAACCGCAGTCACGGTCTCCGAGCAGATACTCCATGCTGGTGCAAACGTCGTCGAACTGTTCGTGCAGATGGTTGTTGTCTTGTAAACGTCCCCATCTGTTGACTCACGGATCGAGACGTGGCTGCACGACCCGTTACAGCCATGCGAATAAATTGCCCGTCATCTCAACTGCTAGCGATACGCGGCCGTTGGGATCCAGCACGGCGTTCCATATTACCCTCCTGAACCCATCGATTCCATATTCTGCTAACAATCATTAGATCTCGACCAACGCGAGCAGCAATGTCGCGATACGATAAACCGCAATCGCTATAGCCTACAATCCGACCTTTATCAAAGTCGTAAACGTGATGGTACGTATTTCCCCTCCTTATGCGAGGCATCACAACAACGTTTCACCAAGCAACGCCGGTCAACTGCTGTTTGTGTATGGGAAATCGGTTGGAAACGTTCCTCATATCAGCACGTTGTAGGTGTCGTCACCGGCGCCAACCTTGTATGAATGCTCTGAAAAGCTAATCATTTGCATATCACAGCATCTACTTCCTATCGGTTTAAATTTCGCGTCTGTAGCATGTCATCTTCGTGGTGTAGCAATTTTAATGGCCAGTAGTGCAGAAATCACATATCTTCATTTATAACACGTTGATGTTTTGCGAAACCGTTCCAATCAGGTTGTTCCTCCTTCCAGTCCAAACACGAATACCAGAACATCACACAGGTTAAATCGTTGATGATGTCACAACCTTTCATGCATGGTGCTGAAAGGTAAATGTAGAAATTTGAGGCAGGGGACTCTGTGTGTTTACGCCGTATTGAGTGTATGTTATTACCCTATTGTTGTTGTTGTTGTTGTTGTGGCCTTCAGTCCAGAGACTGGTTTGATGTCGCTCTCTGTGCTACTCTATCCTGTGCAAGCTTCTTCATCTCCCAGTATCTACTGCAGCCTATATCCTTCTGAATCTGCTGAGTATATTCATCTCTTGGTCTCCCTCTACGATTTTTACCCTCCACGCTGCCCTCCAATACTAAACTGGTGATCCCTTGATGCCTCAGAATATGCCCTACCAACCGATCCCTCCTCCTAGTCAACTTGTGCCACAAATTTCTCTTCTCCCCTGTTCTGTTCAGTGCCTCCTCATTAGTTATGTGATCTACCCATCTAATCTTCAGCATTCTTCTCTAGCACCATATTTCGAAAGCTTCTATTCTCTTCTTGTCTAAATTATTTATCGTTCATGTTTCACTTCCATACGTGGCAACACTCCATACAAATACTTTCAGAAACGACTTCCTGACACTTAAATCTATACTCTATGTTAACAAATTTCTCTTCTTCAGAAACGCTTTCCTTGCCATTGCCAGTCTACATTTTATATCCTCTCTACTTCGACCATCGCGAGTTATTTTGCTCCTCAAATAGCAAAACTCTACTTTAAGTGTCTCATTTCCTAATCTAATTCCCGCAGCATCACCCGATTTAATTCGACTACATTCCATTATCCTCGTTTTGCTTTTCTTTATGTTCATCTTACATCCTCCTTTCAAGACACTGTCCATTCCGTTCAGCTGCTCTTCCAGGTCCTTTGCTCTCTCTAACAGAATTACAATGTCGTCGGCGAACCTCTAAGTTTATTTACCCTATACCAGACGGAATCTCCACTTATCCCAGCTGTTCTTCCCGTAAAGCTACTTTTATTGGAAGCATAACAGACTATATACTGTGAACAAAATCTAGTTTATTGACCACTCTGCACCTCAAACTTAGTTTCCAACTCAGGTTACAACTCAGTCGTGTCACGAAAACATCTCGTCTGACAAATTTCTATCCTCAGATTATTCTCTTTTCTTCGTTCTACATGAAACTTCGCTAGGGAGGAGCTGCATCGCGCGACACACTGCGTTGAGCGACTGCTTGCGATGATTAAAACTTTGATAAAGGTGACTTCCGCTGCCGCGAGACGCCTCAGCAGCACCTTAAACATAAAAATCGAACCCCAACATACCCAGAATCAGAATGGAATTTCCACTCTGCAGCAGAGTTTGCGCTGAAAAGATACTTACCGGCAGGTTAAAACTGTGTGCCCGACCGAGACTTGAGCTCAGTAATTCGAGTCTCGGTCCGGCACACAGTTTTGATCTGCCAGGAAGTTTCAAATCCAGAATCGCCTCAGTACGTTAAACAACGATAATAATACAGCTTGAACTTAGCCGATCACCAGTTACTAACTACTAATTTTATTATACTATAATACTATAACGGAATTAGATTAGGAAATGAGACACTTAACGTAGTAAAGGAGATTTGCTATTTGGGGAGCAAAATAACTCATGATGGTCGAAGTAGAGAGGATATAAAACGTAGACTGGCAATGGCAAGGAATGAGTTTCTGAAGAAGAGAAATTTGTTAACATCGAGTATAGATTTAAGTGTCAGGAAGTCGTTTCTGAAAGTATTTGTATGGAGTGTAGCCATGTATGCAAGTGAAACATGGACGATAAATAGTTCAGACAAGAAGAAAATTGAAGCATTCGAAATGTGGTGCTACAAAAGAATGCCGAAGATTAGATGGGTAGATCACGTAACTAATGAGGAGGTATTGAATGGAATTGGGGAGGAGTTTGTGGTACAACTTGACTAGAAGAAGGGATCGGTTGGTAGGACATGTGCTGAGGCATCAAGGGGTCACCAATTTGGTACTGGAGGGCAGCGTGGAGGGTAAAAATCGTAGAGGGAGACCAAGAGATGAATAGACTAAACAGATTCAGAAGGATGTAGGTTGCAGTAGGTACTGGGAGATGATGAAGCTTGCACAGGATAGAGTAGCATGGAGAGCTGCATCAAACCAGTCTCAGGACTGAAGACCACAACAACAACAACAAACTAATGGTACATGTGCTACACAAAACCCCTGAATTATTAAACAACGTATCTATATGCGTAGAGAACCATGGCCCGGAAACGACGGAATCGAAACTTATAAAAGAAAATCGCTCTTGTATACCTGACAATGGGCGTGTTCTACAGCAAACTATTTACTTTCCGTATTTTGTGAGATGGTAGATTTTTCCAAAACAAGACAAAAATATATTGCAAACACGGGTTTAAAAGTGCATACCTTAGGATCTATGAGCTACTGTGAAACATGTCTCTTCGACTGAACATTTTCTCATAGCTCGTAAGACATGCGCTTTAGAGCCCATGTTTACTGGACATTTAATTGCTCATTTTCGTCCATATTGCCTCCTCCCAAAATGTGGAAAGCAAAGACCTTGCAGTAGAACAGGTCCACTGTCAGGTATATCAGAGCGATTTTCGCTTATAATTTTGGACTCGGCCGTTTCCATACAAGGATCCCTTACCTCAGGATGATACATATAGCCTTCTCCGTCGCCCTGAAAATTTGTAACATCATCACGGTATCACCATGTATATCGCCTATTGCTGGTCGCGTTTATGAACGCCAATGCTGGTTTTCCGGAGATAATGCGCCACTCCTCCTACACAAAGAAGAACCATAATCACACCTAAAAGAGTAAATACACATGACTGCACCAGTTATAGAACATTATCATTGTTGCCACATGTCTCAAAAATACACATTAATGTAGTTAACATCAGGCTGAAAGGAACGATGGATAAGCATATTGGAGAGGCAAAGGAACAAGAGAAGCAAATTTGTCCTTACACTTGTTATTGAAGAGAAGAATGGATATAAATACTTGGACTTACCCTATCTTCATGATGAAACGTCTCTATGAAGTCTTATCATAAGACGCTTGTCGAATTCGGTACAACGTATTCACTTTACTACCTGATTTTAGCTCAATTCTTGAACTCTTCCAGAAAGACTGAGCCCTCAAGTAAGTCCTATTGAATATTATATGTGTGTTTTAATGAGGGGTTTCGGTTTTCTTTTGTGGGAATCGCTGAGTTGGTCATCATTTGCTGGGAGCAGACGATGTTGCTTCCCGTTCGAAGAAGAGCACAGGATGACCAACTTAGGTTTCCAATACCTGAACAGAGACGTTTACCCATCTTAGTCGAAGGCTGTGTCGAAGGCTGTTTTGGTGTGTGAGGTTGGTGACAGAGGGCTACCCCTGTGGTATTTCCAAGTGAAGGGGCTAACAGTGTATTTAACACTAAATTCTTCTAGAATCTTCATATGGAAATGATGCACTAAGCCCCCCGTCCCCCTTTCCTAACTCCTACTTTTGCTGTTGCACATGGATTAAGAAGAAACGCGAACTGACTGTAATCGACCCTGCAAGTGGAGAAGAAAAGAGTTTGGCACCTGCAATAAATTAATTTGATAAATAAGTTTCATTAACATGGTGAGAAATGAAAGGGTTCCTTTACCGACCTACAGAATGAAAGTTCTGTAAAAAATAACAATTTGATTTATTATGACTAAACTCAAAATAATAAAGACAACACATGAAACATTTACAATACGTCAAATTGGGTACTCAAATAAATGCTGTGAAGGTGAAGTTGTCCGTAAACTAGTTTGTGACGTTTATGACCAAGTGGTTTGTGGAGCCAACCCCTTGCAACTCAAATCTTAAGAGAAACACCCAGCCAACCAAACATTAATTGCTGTTACAGTAGTGAGAACTCAGACGATGAACACCCAAGACAGAACCACGATAGAAAAGACGGGAACAGGTGCGCTCTGCTGAGCTCACCTAGGAAATTCTCTAATCTGCCGGTGCTGCGGGCATACGTTACCAAACTGTCTTCTTAACTGCAAGGACACGATATGGCGTACCGGAGGCGATAGCTGGTTGCTTCGACGTCCCGTCGTGGTGATGATAATGTCGCGAGTATAGCCCGAAACAGATTATCCTGGTCTGATTGTTCCAGACTAAAGACTTCCTATCAATACAAATGCGCATCTGAGGGAGACAAAGAAGGCTCGCCACACAATCACTGACGGTACAGTGAGTGACTTAAACAGGCGAAGTCACCAGTAACTCCGAGACAGTCAACTTTAGCCAAAGCTGTGGAAGACGGACAACATAGGCCGCTTGTACGCAGAACGCTCAATTGCCAACTGTACTCGGAAAGTTACGTTGAAGTCGAAACTACACCAACTTCGTCAAACAGTTACAATTAAATGAAAGTATATTAGACAGCCAACGGAAGGCAGGCTGTCCAGAGCAGCGAGAGCTCAGTCTTGTAACCTACTCCGACCGAAAGGCGAGAGCCGACTCTCTCAAGGGCACCCGTACAAGCCGAGCACTGAACATTCCCGCCCCCACGACAGTGGCAGTGGTTAAACGTTCCAATCAGCAACTCGAAAAGTGGCGGAAAATTCCACTCTATTGCCGACGCACTACTATTCCACCAATGGAGATACTTGGTGCCTATTTCTGCGCCGATTTTGCGACGTCACCGAGCTATCCCCTGAGCAAGCCAATCACAGTTATCATTTTGCAGAAAACGAGGTAATTTGCCCGCCATGACTGCCTGGGAACACAAGTCATTCCTACGCCTCGCTGGTAGCCCGCCAGAAAGTGTTTCTGCGAAGTAACGGAATCTCTAGCCCAGCCGCTCCGACAGGCCCATGTGAGCGTGTCGCTCCCTCTCTTATGACAATGTCGGCGTCTGGAAATCATCCACTGGACTCCCTCACACCCGTCGGCTTAACCCTTCCAAGATCAGCAGAACCCGCCTGTCACCGGACCACCCGGGTGACGAGAGATGCTGCGTGGGAAGTCCGCGTGTGGAGGAATAGCAACTTTTCACAGCATGCAATTAGAGAGGAAGATCGAATTACTCAGAGTAAGACAGAAATGTGAGTGGGGGCTCATGCCACCTCTCATAGCTTCCGCTGCACGGGGAGCTAGGTAATCTCGAAACAGAAAGCGGCACTCTTCGGTGAACGCTTGGTGGGTACGGATCGTAGCTCTTAAGGGGGGTTTCAGGTGAGAGAACCAGGTTGAGTTAGGACTTCGTCATGTTTAACTGTTGAAATACTTAAGAACTTCAGCTTAACTGAAGTGGGTGAAGTGAGTTATTTTCCGAATGTGCCATAATTATATTGCTTTAAATAGGCGTTTTTTGGGTGTATGAGTTAAAAGTGTGGAAGTTACTTTGTTCATTTTGAACAACGATGAAGTAGAGTTTCAAACGGTAAATATGATTAGGGAAAGCTGGCTAGGATCACTTCAACTGTACGTGAGTGTAATGCTGTATCGAAGCGAGTATGATTTTTAATCTTATATATTCTGGAAGTTGCTTTTGTCTTTGTGTGTAGATTTTGTGCCACGTGTTTGGTAATTAATGACTCTTCTGGTCCACCACGGCACCGCAATAGGCTTTATTTTAACAGTTTGCTTGTTTCATCAGCTATAATTTCTGCAATAATATCTGTTCTTTCGTGCGCTCTCTACAAAGCAGCACAACAGTTTGATTCGGAATGCACTACGTTCTCTTCTTCGGCCGTCTACAAGCATCAGACGCAATTAGTATGTTGAATAATTATCGCACAACCTCGTGCATTAGTTAAACCTCTGTCCAGAATAGTGCATGTGTAGAATAGTAATGCGAATCTCACAGAAATATTGTAATGGTATGAATGCAAAGGAGATGATAGTATCATTGTCTCCCACCCGCGTTTTCTGTGTTTCTTCTTGCTGTAGTTAAATTGTTCTCTGTTACATTCTCACGTAAATGTTTCTAGTCAGGTACCAGTTGTGTGTAGTTAGGATGTGTAACCAAATACTTAGATACAATGATTAATCTATGTGAAAGATAAATTTGTGGTGTTGATCTTACCCACTTACTCCGATTTCCAATCCCGAATTAATCAAGTTGCTTCATGCACGACATGGAGCGCTATTTATCTGGCTATTTAAAGAAATTCGCATACTTGTAATTAAATTATTAATGTAATTAAACTAATAATTTTCCAGCTCCCTTTTTTCTAAATGGTTAGGAAGGGCTTGGGCTAGTGGCGACCCTAATTTCTGAATTTTTATCATTATTTATGTGTGAGAAGCGGCTAGAAACGCGAGATAACGTACAGGTATATGGCTCGATGAGAAACGTCGTAAAGATAGTGTTACAACGGACTTGGAGCTACTCTTTAGAACTGTTAAGATAACGGGACTGGATTGGAAGGAGACAAGAGTGATTAATGAACTATATCAGAACTAAAATACAGGAACGTCAAGATGATAGAGGAAGACGGCAGGATGTCCCCTGTCTCCGTACATACTTAATATGTTAATGGGGGAAGCGTGAAGGAGAAGACAGAGGCAATAACAGCCAATAGCAAAAAGATACTGTGGATTACATTTGCTGATGAAATGGTTAACAGTTGCTCGGCGTTACCATTTCGAGCTGGAAATCGTAACATCGAACAATAAGATCACATTACGAACTTCGTGCTACAAAAAAACGAGAGAAAGAGACGACAAAATGTAATATAGAAGCATATTACATCTACCACATAATACGAGTATTGTATGTATAAAAGGAAACATGTATTGCAGGCCACTGATAACCTTTTCAAATAAAAGAAGCGAAAAGCGTATGACAACAAACAAACTGCCGTCAATTAGTTGCATAGACGTTAGATACCGTCACGAATGTAAAGCAGCTAAGGCAGAGACGGAAAACAGAAAAAATGACGATCCTTCACACTGGTTAGTTTTCGTGCTTGATAAGCTAGCAACACAGCAAACATGGTCACAACTTTCACCATTGATTTAAATAAATGCCTATTGGCAGCTAATATGTGAATTACGAAATTCTTCTAGATAAGCTTAAGTATTGTGGTATGAGTGGGACAGTGCACAAATTGTTTAATTCATAGTTAACTGGAAGAATGCAGAAGGTTGAAATTAACTGTACAGGTAGCCCACAAAAAGCAGCAAAGTCCTCTAACTGGGGAGGTATGAAGAATGGTGTCCCACAGGGTTCAGTCTTGGGTCCCTTATTGTTCTTAAAATATATTAATGACTTGCCACTCTATATTCATGAAGATGCAAAGTTAGTTTTTTTGGTTGATGATACAAGTATAGTAATTACACCCAAGAAGCAAGAATCAGCTGAGGAAATTGCAAATAATGTCGTTCAGAAAATTATTAAGTGGTTCTCTGCAAATGGACTCTCACTAAATTTTGATAAAACACAATGCATACAATTCTGTACAGTAAATGGTATAACACCATCGACAAATATAGACTATGAATGGGATGTCTGTTGCTAAGGTAGAATACTCAAAATGTCTGGGTGTGTGCATTGATGAGAAATTGAATTGGAAGAAACACATCGATGATGTGCTGGAACAGTTTTGTTTAGCTACTTATGCTATTAGGGGTACTGCAAATTTTGGTGATAAACTTCCCAATAAATTAACCTACTATGCCTATTTCATTCGCTGCTTTCATATGGCATCATATTTGGGGCAATTCGTCATTAAGAGAGAAAGAATTCGTTGCACAAAAAAGCGTGGATTCAGAATAATAGCTGGAGCCCACCCAAGATCACCTTGCAGACATTTATTTAAGAAACTCGGGATATTCACAGTACCTTCGTAATACATATATTCACTTATGAAACTTGTCATTAATAACCCATCCCAAGTCAAAAAAATAGCGAAGGGCATGGCTACAACACTAGAAGGAAGGATGATATTTACTATTCTGGATTAAATCTCACTTTGGCACAGAAAGAGGTGAATTATGCTGTCACAGAAATCTTTGGCCATTTGCCAAATAGTATTAAACATTTGACAGATAGCCAACCAACATTTAAAAGTAAATTAAAAGAATTTCTGAATGAAAACTCCTTCTACTCAATAGATGAATTCTTAGATATGAAGTAGTAACTTAAAAAAAATTAATTAATTATTTTGGGTGAAGAAAATTTATGTTAAAGTGACACGTTATACATCATTACGAAATGTCGTATTCATGACCTATGGAACAAGGATTAACGTATGTGTTTATGTATCATTAACTGCTTGATGTCTTGAATTTCACCCTGTCACACGGATCAAAGCGAGGCTGACGACCCTTATTTAGACTGATAGTGTATGTGTAGCAATGCAACAGAGTGTTCACCCGAGTCGTCCCAGAAACCGTCTGCGAGAAAGTCCGCTGAGTGGCGCGCCGTGTAATTTTGTCTCGCCCGCCGCCCTGCACATCCCGATAGTGTGGAGGCTGAGAGCGGTCTGCGCCAGACGCTACGGAAACTCCGACGCACGGACCAGAATGGACGTTTCAAAGTGAGCGCGGCTTTGTAGGTCGTCTAAAAGCACTCAGCAGAGGTAAGGCGACTGGACCTGGCGCCATGTCCACACGTTGTGCGTTGCAAAGCAAAGGCAGAAGGAAGTGAAGATAAATTTAGTAATGCACTGTCCTGAAAAATGAGCTACGACAGAAAACGGGCGTGAAAATGGACATCCACTTAGATTTCTAAGTTTATGGATTCGCAGCTGGATTAATGCTCTCATTTTATTTTCACAATATTTCGACAACTGTGTTTGTTAGGAAACTGGGAGAGCTGTCAAGCACAGTTACTAAATCTGTGTTCAATGCCTGACGAAGACAGCTAGAAAAGCCATCGAAATGTCGTGGAACGGAACTGACAATACGTGCATGGCTACAGAACGAAAAACTTGTAAATCAGCGGTAGTACAGCATATTTGTCGACACAACACTTAGTGAAGTTACAGTTGTACGTTGTTAGAAGTGACATATTCGAAGAGGAAAGTACAAAAAAAATATGTTGTAAACAGAACCTGGAGTAACCCGAACAAATAACGTTTTGCCATTCGTTCACCCAGCTTCGTCGTTGAGTACACCACTGCAGGCGCTCCTGTCTGTCACACAGCGTCAAGGGTAACCGTTGCCACGGTCTCCGAGTTGATGCCCATGCTCCTGCAAACGTCGTCGAACTGCTCGTGCAGATGGTTGTTGTCTTGCAAACGTCCCCATCTGTTGACTCACGGATCGAGACGTGGCTGCACGATGCGTTACAGCCATGCGGATGAGATGCTGTCATCTCGACTGCAAGTGATACGAGGCCGTTAGGATCCAGCATGGCGTTCCGTATTACCCTCCTGAACCCACCGATTCCATATTCTGCTAACAGTCATTGGATCTTGACCAACGCGAGCAGCAATGTCGCGATACGATAAGCCTCAATCGCGATAGGCTACAATCCGACCTTTATCAAAATCGGAAACGTGATGGTACGCATTTCTCCTCCTTACACGAGCCATCACAACAACGTCTCACCATGCAACGCCGGTCAATTGCTGTCTGTGTATGAGAAATCGGTTGAAACTGTCCTCATGTCAGCACGTTGTAGGTATCGCCAACGGCGCCAGCCTTGTGTGAATGCTCTGAAAAGCTAATCATTTGCATATCATAGCAACTTCTTCCTGTCGGTTAAATTTCGCGTATGTAGCACGTCATTTTCGTGGTGTAGCAATTTTAATGGGCAGTAGTGTATATAAACGTATGTACAAAAAGAGCAAAATTATCTGCTAACCTATCAGTCGTTGTATTGGTAAATAACTTCTTTCTGTCTTTTAGGCAGTCTGGCGTTTTGTTAAATTTAAGCTTGCATTTGTCTGTGGCTTCATAACCGAAATCGTGATTGTGTGAAATAAATTAATGGTAACTTACAGTTTAATGGCTAAAATTTCTTTCAGAACGGTTGCGTATGTAGCGGGAACGCCGAGAATCCACGGCTATAATAGCGAACTCTCATTTCTGAGCGAGTCGAGGCCACTCGTACCCGACAAAACGATCAAGTGACGAGTGGGCTGCGGCAGTAATTCGCGAATCCACGGCCACACGGAGACTTCGCAGGACCCACTGGCGAGCTTAAAGCGAAGATACAGGTCTCATTTCTGATGTCTACAGCGTGTTTGCTTTAGCCATTTAGTGATATAGCTTATAACCTGCCTTTGTGTGTTAATGCGAAGCTGGCGATCCTTCTTTCGACTGATTTTATATTATAGTGAGGATAGCTACTTGTCCACCAATGCACGTTTCCCATAAATTTGAGAAACAGTATGTCGCGTAGTTTTTCTCTTATCGCTCCCGCCCCTTCTGTTCATCTCTTTGGCTAACTGCATTATGTGGACTCTGGCCGCAGCCACGGGTGGGGCCTCGTATGACGCCACAGAAGCCCGGAGGGCGAGATGGAAGGAACGTTTTAAGCTTTGACCCATCCAAGAGTAAAACACTCTACGAGACAAAAAAAAATGAAAGCAGCGACATAACATTAGGGTATTACCCAAATGGCACGTAAAATGGTACATTTGATGTAAATGTACAGACAAACAAATGATTACGATTTCACAAAAATTGAATGATGTATTCAAAAACAAAAGCTTCACAGAGTGAACAAGTCAGTAACGCGTTGGTCCTTATACAAGCAGTTTTATTCGGCTTGACATTGACTGATAGAGTTGTTGACGTCCTCCTGATCGCTATTGTGCCAACTCGTGTCCAATTGGCGCATTAGATGGTTAAAATCCAGAGCTAGTTGGAGGACCCTGCTCGTAATACTCCAAAGCAGTCAATTGGGGAGAGATTCGGCAACCTTGCTGACCAAGATATGGTTTGGCAAGCACGAAGACAGGAAATAGAAACTCTCGCCGTGTGCGGGCGGACATTATCTTGCTGAAGTATAAGCCCAGGACCGGTTGCCGTGAAGAGTAACAAAGCAGGGCGTAGAATAACGTCCACTTACCGCCGTCCATAAGAGTATTGCGGATGACGGCCGAAGGGTTTCTGCTATCGGACGAAAAGGCGCACTAAACCGTTACTCCTGGCTGTCAGGCCATATGGCTGACGACACTCAGACTGCTAGCCCACCACTATAAGGTGCGTCTTAAGACACGTCTTCGGCCAGGAACCTCACTGACTGACCTAGAATTCTCTTCAGTGACGAGCACCGCTTCGAAATGAGCTCAAGTGACCACCTAAGACGTATGTAGAGACTCCGTGGTCAGCGGTGGGATACCATTCTGACTGTTGCGCGTCATACGGCCCGACATCCGGGCGTGATGGTCTGGGGTGCCATTTCTCTTCAAGGCAGGAACCCTTCGGTTGACATCCGTAGCACCCTTGCAGCACAGCGATACGTCGACAATATTCTACATCCTGATTTGTTACCCTTCATGGCAAGTCATCTCGGGCTCGTCTCACGGCGAGAGTTTCAATTGCTTATGCTCGTGCTTGCCAAACCCTACCTTGGCCAGCGAATTCGCTAGATCTGAGAAGGTGTGCGTGGCGTCACAACCAGCTCGGGATTTTGACGATGTAACCCTCCAATTCGACAGAATTTGGCACGATATCCGTCAGGTGGACATCCGACGGGCTCTAAATGGCTCTGAGCACTATGGGACTTAACTTCTGAGGTCATCAGTCCCATAGAGCTTAGAACTACTTAAACCTAACTAATCTAAGGACATCACACACATCCATGCCCGGGGCAGCGTTCGAACCTGCGACCGCAGCGGACGCGCGGTTCCAGATTGTAGCGCCTAGAACCGCTCGGCCACTCCGGCCGGCGGACATCCGACGACTCTGTCATTCGCTGTCAAGCCGAATAGCTGCTTGCATAAGGCCCAGAGCTGGACCAACGTCTTATTGACTCGCTCAATTTGTGAAGCTTCTTCTCTTAAATAAATCATCAAATTTTTCTGAAATTGTAGTCATTTGTTGGTCTGTAGATGTACCGGGTGATCAAAAAGTCAGTATAAATTTGAAAACTGAATAAATCACGGAATAATGTAGAGAGAGAGGTCCAAATTGACACACAGGCTTGGAATGACATCGGGTTTTAATAGAGTCTAAAAAAAAATACAAAAGTTCAAAAAATGTCCTGCAGATGGTGCTTCATCTGATCAGAATAGCAATAATTAGCATAACAGAGTGAAACAAAGCAAAGATGATGTTCTTTACAGGAAATGCTCAATATGTCCACTATCATTCGTCAACAATAGCTGCAGTCGAGGAATAATGCTGTGAACAGCACTGTAAAGCATGTCCGGAGTTATGGTGAGGCATTGGCGTCGGATGTTGTCTTTCAGCATCCCTGGAGATGTCGGTCAATCACGATACACTTGCGATGTCACGTAACCCCAAAGCCAATAATCGCATGGACTGAGGTCTGGAACCTGGGAGGCAAAGCATGACGAAAGTGGTGGCTGAGCACACGATCATCACCAAACTACGCGCGCTAGAGATCTTTCACGCGTCTAGCCATATGGGGTGCAGCGCCATCCTGCATAAACATCGTACTTTCCAGTAGGTGTTTATCAGCCAGGCTGGGGATGACGCGATTCTGTAACATATCGTCGTACCTCTCACCCGTCACGGTAGCAGTTTTGTTATCCAGCGCCATCTGTCGGTCATTCTGTGAACTTTTTTTTCTAATAAAACCCCATGTCATTCCAAGCATGTGTGTCAATTTTTGTCTCTCTATCTACATTATTCCGTCGTTTATTAAGTTTTCAAATTTATACTGACTTTTTGATCACCCGGTATATCACATTTACTCATTTCCGTCCCAGTTGGAAAATTCCTCTGTGTTGCGTCGTCTGTTCGTCTTAGAGTGTATTTACTTCGTCATTAGAACGAGGGTGATGATTCTGGTACTAGGTAACATCTGCCAGTTGTAGAAAATAACTGTAGGCGGTATCTGGTCGAGATCGGAGCGCCTTAAGGATTGCGACCGAAGCCGGCTTCTCGGAAGAGTCTGCCAGAAGGATTACTTGCGACGGAGCTATCGATCGAGTCAGCTGAAGGCGAAGTGTTCGGCCGGCGAGCAGCTGTCGCCGCGGAGCCTCCTCCTCCCCCGCGCCTTTTTAAAGTCCGCGCTCGTTCGCCGGGAGCGCCGGCTCGTGTGTTGGTGGGCGGACGTGACAGATGCGAGGACAACCAGCGCGCGCCTTTGACGGCGGCCAACCGTTCGGAAAAGGCTACAGCGGCGCGACGCGACGCGACCTGACACCTAGCGCGGCCCTTCTTCTGAAAGGGGAACAGCCTCCGGGCGCAGAAACTGCCTCGCCAGACGGCCCACCTGCGCACTGCCATTATAGGCTCGCCGTACAAAATATTAGTAGTCCCTTAAAAGAGCGCGCTGGTCGCTTTGAGCGCCGTGGATGGTGCACCGACTGGACGGGGCACTCTCTACCGCTGTCGTTCTGTATGCGGGTCGGTAACCGTTATGTCCGTAGGAACCAAATGCTACCTCCTCCATGCTAATGACATTTAGTTGGAAAGTGGCCAGAGGATCTATCACCATAGGAATCTGGACAACAAAGCAAAACATTAGTTAACACAATTGAACGTCAAATAAATGCACCTACGGTAAAAATCACAACACCAATAAGGAGTTGTGTGACATAAACGGAAGTTGGTAGGTGAGTTTCTACAACTCGAAGAAGATGTCTATTCAAATTTCGCGTCAGTCGCATAAGAGTGGTGATACACTACTGGCCATTAAAATAGCTACACCACGAAGATGACATGCTACAGACGCGAAATTTAACCGACAAGAAGAAAATGCTGTGGTATGCAAATGATTAGCTTTTCAGAGCATTCACACAAGGTTGGCGCCGGTGGTGACACTTACAACGTGCTGACATGAGGAAAGTTTCCAACCGATTTCTCATACACAAACAGCAATTGAGCGGCGTTGCCTGGTGAAACGTTGTGATGCCTCGTGTAATGAAGAGAAATGCGTACCATCACGTTTCCGACTTTGATAAAGGTCAGATTGTAGCCTATTACTATTACAGTTTGTCGTATTGCGACATTGCTGCTCGCGTTGGTCGAGATCCAATGACTGTTAGCAGAATATGGAATCGGTGGGTTCAGGAGGGTAATACGGAACGCCGAGCTGGATCCCAACGGCCTCGTATCACTAGCAGTCGAGATGACAGGCATCTTATCCGCATGGCTGTAACGGATCGTGCAGCCACGTCTTGATCCCTAAGTCAACAGATGGGGACGTTTGCAAGACAACAATCATCTGCACGAACAGTTCGACGACGTTTGCAGCAGCATGGGCTGTCAGCTCGGAGACCATGGCTGCGGTTACCCTTGACGCTACATCACAGACAGGAGCGCCTGCGATGTTGTACGCAACGACGAACCTGGGTGCATGAATGCAAAACGTTATTTTTTCGGATGAATCCAGGTTCTCTTTACATCATCATGATGGTCGCATCCGTGTTTGCCAACATCGCGGTGAATGCACATTGGGAGCGTGTATTCGTCATCGCCATACTGGTGTATCACCCGGCGTGATGGTATGGGGTGCCATTGGTTACACGTCTCGCATTGACGGCACTTTGAACAATGGACGTTACATTTCAGATGTGTTATGACCCGTGGCTCTGCCCTTCATTCAATCCCTGCGAAACCCTACATTCAGCACGATAATGCAAGACAGCATGTTGCAGGTCCTGTACGGGCCTTTCTGCATACAGAAAATGTTCGACTGCTGCCCTGGCCAGAACATTCTCCAGATCCCTCACCAATTGAAAAGTCTGTTCAATGGTGACCGAGCATCTGGCTCGTCACAATACGCCAGTCGCTACTCTTGATGAACTGTGGTATCGTGTTGAAGCTGCATGGGCAGCTGTACCTGTACACGCCATCCAAGCTCTGTTTGACTCACTGTCCAGGCGTATTAAGGCCGTTATTACGGCAGGAGGTGGCTGTTCTGGGTACTGATTTCTCAGGTTCTGTGCACCAAAATTGCATGAAAATGTATCACATGCCAGTTCTACTATAATATGTTTGTCCAATGAATACCCGTTTATCATCTGCATTTCTTCTTGGTGTAGCAGTTTTAATGGCCAGTAGTGTATGAACGCCACTATGCGGATGCAAATCACGTTTGTGTTGAATACATGGTATAACGGTCGGACGCGTTAGTTACGAGGGATTGGACGTGGTGAGTTGATGTTAGTCAATAATGCCTTTAAGGTGACCTAGACGCCATTATCAACACCTTATTGAGTTTGAACTAGGTCGCGTGATAGGGCTACGAGAAACTGGATGTTCCTTCTGCGATATTGCAGAAACATTTAGCATGAACCTGCCGGAGTGGCCGAGCGGTTCTAGGCGCTTCAGTATGGAACCGCGCGACTGCTACTGTCGCAGGTTCGAATCGTGCCTAGGGCATGGATGTGTGTGATGTCCTTAGGTTAGTTAGGTTTAAGTAGTTTTAAGTTCTAGGGGACTGATGGCCTCAGGTGTTATGTCCCATGGTCCTTAGGGTCATTTGAACCATTTTGAAAACAACACCAATAGTGCTGTTGCTCTTCGCAAGTATCGACGCATTAGAGGAATACGTCCTCCTTCCGCACCTGGATTGAAGAACATGATTCGGAAGTTCGAATTAACTGGCGATTTTGTATTGTTCCTGGGATAAGTCGACGACGAAGTGCGACACAAATTGTTGAAGAAACTGTTATGCCATGGCTGAGAAGGCTGGACAGAATGTGCGATCTTCAAGCAGTGCACGAGCTGTGACACGACAGACGAACACTCCATGGTCCACCGTTGTTTCGCGCAGCAGTAAAGCAGTCTGTAGTGCGGTTCTAGTCTGTCGTGCAAGCAGATGGTCGTTACACAGGGCAAGGTTTGTAACGTGGAACGTAAACATGATACGAAAGTAACGAAATTAATCGTACTCTTTCATGCGAAACTAAAATCTGGTGCTTTCAACGTTTTATTAGTTATTTCTATTCCGCTTGTCTGTACAAATATCTCCATAAAGATTCATTGTCCTACATCCACTCGTCTGTCACGAGGGCCCTCTCAAGTAGCGATAGATTAATTATAATATATTCAGCAAGCCACCATAAGGTGCATGGAGAAGGGTACTTCGTTGTCTCACCCCCTCTTCGCGACCCTCACGAAAAATGTATGTTGGCAGCAGTAGAACCTTTCTGCAGCCAGCCACAAATGCCGGTTCGCTAAATTTTCTCAGTAGCATTTCGCGGAAACAGTGTCGTCTTCCCTCCAGGAATCCCCATTTGAGTTAACGAAGCATCTCCATAATACTTGCGCGTTACTAGAATCTACCAGTATCAAGTCTAGCAACCCGCCTGTGAAGTGTTTTTATGCCTTCCTTGAATTCGATCTGCTGGGGACCCCAAACACTCAAGCAGTACTCAAGAATTGGTAGCACTATCGTTCTACACACGATCACTTTTAAAGATGAGCTGCACTTTCCAAGTCCGCCCCGACAGCTGAGTGGTCAGCGAGGCGTTCTGTCACGCCAAGGGGCCTGGGTTCGATTCTCGGATGAGTCGGAGATTTTCTCTACTCAGGGCCTGGGTGTTGTGTTGTCCTCATTATCATTTCATCATCATCAGTGGAAGGCAACGGGAAACGACCACTGGAATCACTTCCCTGGACCCTCATGCGATGGACCTCTCTGACGGGGCTTCCCCCATGACCAGACCTGCCCTAAGTCAAAACATAAAGTTAGGTACACTTTCCAAAAATTCTCCCAATAAACCGAATTCTACCATTCTCCTTTCGTACTATTTACCTGACGTGCTCGTTCAGTTTCATATCGCCTTGTAACGTTACACTTATACAGCAGGGCATTTTTTTTTCATCCTCCTATAGGACACGAAATTCACAATGAAAAGCAGATGAAGCTCTGTGCGGATCTATTGCGCAGTCTCTCTAGTATACCCGTCGGTCACGTCACGGCGCACTTTCCAATCACAAGTACACAGTGAGCACATACAGATACTTGGAACAATAGACTCTATAACACATATTTTGTTAAAACTGCGAATGGAGCACATGAATCTGATGGAAAAGTCCTTAAGGGCATGAGAACAATAATAAGGAGAAATGATATTCCTGATTATGTGTTCCTATGTACTAATTCCCAATGTTATTTCACTTAAAATGTTTGAGGGGTTATGGCACCTACATTGACTGAACAGTAAAAAAATTGTACTTACCAAAAAGCAATGTCTTTGGCAAATTAACGTCTGTAAACCCCTTACGTGACATTATTTTATGATCTACTAAGTGGTAATTATTTTAGCTATGAAAACAGCGGCATTACGAGGTTTTCTTCTTCACTTTCTAGCAGCGGCACGATAAGGATATAAGTGGAATCACTTAAATGTTTTGTTAATAATAACTGGGCCGTTGTGGATAACTTGCTTTTATTTTGTAAATTGACCAAGCTCTAAGTTCCGTTGTTTTAATTGCATACTGCAAGTGACTACTTGCCGTTTAAATTAAGTGGGAAGCGACTTGCTTGGTGGCGTAACGATCGAGCGCCACAAGCGTTCTGTTGTTAGTTATTTTATTATTAGACACTCGAACCAGCATCTCTTTTGTACGAACATTAACTATGTACATTGTCATTCGTCACCAAGCACGCCGTTAATGTACTATGACTATTTTGACCTGAATTTAATTTTCATCCATCCTACTAAAGCCAATAAACTTAAGGTAAAAATAATCGGTATTTAGAACATTTTCCACTGTAAATAACAATAACTGCAATTTCCCCTTTTCTACCCCTTTGAAGCGGATCCTTTTGTTTGAGACTTTATGTACAGCAAAATTACGTAAATAATGTGGAAGGAACCACTTTAAGTCTCCCGCCAAGACTGAAGTGCCTGTTGAGGGCTACCGAGTGATTTCACGCACCCCACATAACGTCGCTGTTACGCATTTCCTTCTTCATGACAATGCTCGGCCGGACAGTGTAGGTGCAACAAAGATGCTCCTGCAGCGTTTCCGATGGGCAGTGTTCGATCGTCCGCCATACAGCCCGGCAGTGGCTCCTTCCGATTTGCTACACTAGCTACGAGGGCAGCATTTGGGCACATACAGCACACTGATGACCACCATAGGAAATTGGCGGGAAGCACAGGCGGCTGCCTTCTGTGACGAGGGTATTGGAAAGTTTGTACCACGCCACGACAGATGTCAAGTCAGAGCGGCGACTATGTGGAGAAATAGCTGGAAGTTGTAGCTAAATGTCGAAAATAACATATCTTTGATTTTCATAATACAGTCCATTACGCGACCGAATGGACACTGAAAAAAAATTGCCCTCTCATTTAATTGGCCGGCCACTGTGGCCGAGCGGTTCTAGGCGTTTCAGTCCAGAACTGCGCTGCTGCTACGGTCGCAGGTTCGAATACTGCCTTGGGCATGGATGTGTGTGACGTCCTTTGGCTAGTTAGATTTAAGTAGTTCTAATTCTAGGGGACTGATAACCTCAGATGTTAAGTCACATAGTGCTTAGAGCCATTTGAACCATTTTTTTCTTATTTAATTGTTGTGACTGTGACAAACAGCTCACCACCAATACCGCATTCGAACATTCTCGATGACGAAGTGTTTTCCTATTTTCTACATATTCATGATGAATATGTTGTAGTTACCGCCGTCTTCCAAGACGACACCAGCCGTGTTCACAGGGTTTCCGTACTTCTAATGGCCAGCTAAATTACTTTGTGTTAATCCCTCAGAACATGTCTGGAACTACTGCAATAACGGATGAAACGTAGCGATCAATATCCTCGCAGTTTGGTAGCTCTTCGGGCTCTAATGAACAATGAGTGATTTCAGCTGGATATGGTGTCCAGCTGAGTGGTTAGCGTGACAGAATGTCAATCCTAAGGGCCTGGGTTCTATTCCCGCCTTGATCAGAGATTTTCCCCGCTCAGGGACTGGATTGTGTGCTGGCCGAAGTGGCAGAGCGGTTCTAGGCGCTACAGTCTGGAGCCGCGCGACCGCTACGGTCGCAGGTTTGAATCCTGCCTCGGGCATGGATGTGTGTGCTGTCCTTAGGTTAGTTAGGTTTAAGTAGTTCTACGTTCTAGAGGACTGATGACCTCAGAAGTTAAGTCCCATAGCGCTCAGAGCCATTTGAACCATTTGAACTGGGTTCTGCGTTGTCCTAATCATCATCATTTCATCCCCATCGAAGCGCAAGTCGCCGAAGTGGCGTCAAATCGAAAGACCTGCACCAGGCGAACAGTCTACCCGACGGGAGGCCCTAGTCACGCGACATTCACATTCAGATGGATATGGTACACACCAGAAACTTGTGGACTGTTTTTCTCGCCGTAAAAAGGAACATTTTCAAAGCAAGAGCCTGTTTTACACGGCTATTAGGTAGGTGATCACAATATTCTGGCTGATCAGTGTAGTTTTGTAAAACACCGTATCCTTCTGCGTGACGAAGTCCGTAACTGCTACAGTAATAGTCGGTTCTTCCAGGCCTTTTTTTAAGGGACCGAAGGCGTCGTAATCATGTGCGGAGGGATTAGGACTCAATGGCGGGGATCTGGAGTGTCTCCCACTTGAGTTCGTTTAACTTTTGCGTTAGATATACTGTAAGTAGGCTGTTTATGTGTTGATATGTTGGTAGCGCTATATAGCGTCTGGTCGGACTAGCAGTTTGAGATGAACAGCCAGCAGTGATGGAAGCTGGGAGTGGGTAGTCAGCAGTGATGGAGGCTATAGGTTAATAATTAACAGTGTTGTAGGTTTGCAGTATTAGCGCGAGCGGACGATCTGGACGTGTGTCCGTCATGGAAACGTGATTTGATGATTATTATATAATTTTTGGAACTGGATGTCATGCACAATTATATAATTTTTGAACTTGTTGTCACATTACTAAGGTAAACATATTGTTTGCTCCGCAACAAAATTTTCCTTTGCTAACCACTTGCCTATTAGTAGTTAGATGAACTTGTTGTCGCATTATTAAGGTAAATATATTGTTTGCTCCGCAACAAAATTTTCCTTTGCTAACCACTTGCCTATTAGTAGTTAGAGCCATCAGTAGTTAGAATCTTTTATTTAGCTGGCTTTATTGGCGCTTGCTGCAGTGCAGTAGTTCGTGTAATGAAGATTTTTGTGAGGTAAGTGACTTGTGAAATGTATAGGTTATTGTAAGGATTTCTACTAATTCAGGGCCATTCTTATGAGTTAATTTTAAAGCAGTCAGATCGAGTTACCGTTGAATAATGTGGGTAATTAATGAATAGGAAAAGTTTGAGTTCTGTTTGTCAGGGAAAATTCAGTAGGTCAGTGTTAAATATGATAAAGAATAGTAAAGTGACACTAGCATTCAATCTTACTCAGAAGTTTAAGAACATTGAGTAAGCATACAGCAGTTTCAAATTAAATAACGTAGAAGTTTCACCGTCTCGGTGATTTCTACATAAGTTAAAATTTTATTAAAGAAGTTTCAATACTTCATATGCTGACGTGCGTTATCATGAAGCAGCAACACCCCTTGTCGCAGTTTTCTCGAACGTTTCCACACCGGTGGCTTTCCACAGACATGCTGCACCACGGACATTTTCGTTGTGCGATGGTTATCCATCGGTGTTTGTCCTTCGGCAGTCAAGAAAAGAATAATAGCACATTAGTCTTCTTTGGAAGCATTTGCTAACAACTTGGCCATAGTTCACGCCAGAAAGACACAAACGCCACAATAATCCCTTGCCTGTCTGTTCACAGAACTAGAACCCCAAGAGGCGCCAGACTGACAGGACATATCCCAAGCGAACAGCTTATTTTATAATGGTGGGAATACATTAATGGTAGGTCAACCTCCTTTCACGTTTCCACGGTGCAACTTACCGCTCTTACTTGAGGCACACTATTTATAGGAACTACATACATATTGGGAGTACAGCCCCATCTTTTAGCAGCTTTCCGAACAATTTCCAAGCTTCTATATAACGTATGTATAAAATTCTTACAGCATTCATTATAGATACACCGTATGATTCGATTGACAGAGAATCTCTATTTTCAGTCTTGGAAGAAATGGGTTTGGATAAGAAAACAACTAACATTATGAAAGTGACCCTTACAAATACTTTTCGAAAGTTAAATTTATGGGTGAATTATCGGAACCCTTTGAAATAAAAACGGGAGTGCGACCGGGGAATAGGCTCTCACCGTTGCTGTTCAATTGTGCGCTTTAGAAAGTAGTCAGAGAATGGAACAGAAATATTAAGAGTGGTATAAGACTGCGTTGCAAAAGAAGAACCATAAAGTAAATAGCATTGCTTTTGCAGATGATATGGCCCTGTTTGCTGAAACAATTGAAGAAGCACGGGAGCAAATCCTTGAACTAAAGAAACAAGCAGCTAAAACAGGTCTTCACATCTTCTTTGAAAAAACTGAGATATTGACAAACATCAAGCACTCGTGTAAATACCTCAAAGTTCAAGAACAAAAGATTGAAATAGTAAAAGAATTCAAATATCTCGGAGAATGGATTGGTTGGAATGCTGGGGAAGGCAAAGCAATGGAATCCAGAAAAAATAAACTTAAATTGGCCTTCCAACTAACAAAAAATACATACAACAAAAAATGCGTTTCATGGGGTCCAAAATTACACATTACAAGACAGTGATTAGGCAAGAAGCACTGTATGCAGCGGAAATACTAAACGTGAATTTCAAAGGCCAAATGGAAAAACATGAGATAATGGAAAGAAAAATTTTAAGAACAATCATTGGACCAAAATTTCAAGACAATAAGATTATATACATCAAAAATGAAACTCTTTACAAGAAAATTGTAAAACTCTTAGATACTGTGCGAAAAAGGAGGATAAATTTTTATGGGCATCTTCTCAGAATGAATTCCAACAAATTAACTAAACAAATTTTTGACTTCTTCCGTAACCGCAAAACGGAACCCAACTGGTTTAAAGAAACTGAGAAAGACCTAGTGGAATTAAGGATTACAGAAATTTCACTTTTTGATCGAACAGCCAAATTAATGACTAAAGATGAAAACATGAGGTTCCAAGACAAATCCACCCAAAAGCCCAAACCCTGAATCTCGGAAGAAGATCAGAAAGAATGAAGAAATACTGAGCCCTAAGAAAAGAACAACGCGCAAAGAAATGATTGATCCAGCGTACTCCAATGAGGATTAAACGAAAGAAGAAGAAATGCACCGTTTGTCACACTCGTCAATCGATCTTAATTTTTGAGATATTTAATTTTTAAATCAGGGACTCCTACGCTGGACATCCTGTACCTCCAAGCCTATTAAAGTTGTAGAACTGTAAAATCAGGTAGTGCTGTGCGTAGGTCAATAATTACTTTAAGTTTCTGTCTTCATTCACGTAGAAGGTATAGTCTCGGGAAATGGGACGAATCTTTCTGAAACACCGTGTACTTCACAGAACTAGGTCACAAGAGGCGACAGATTGATAGGACAGATGCCAAAGGAACTCTTGTACTTATCTCGATGGGAACTGTTTCCTCGCGCGCCGTACAGCCCGGCCTGAGCTCCCTATGATTTGCATCTCTACAACACACCAAGACAGCTATTTAGTTTCGATGAGTACATTAAAATTTACTCCAACTTTCTGTCTTAATTCACGAAAAAGGTAGAGTCTTACGAAATACAATGAACCTATTTTGAAACACCGTGTATTTGTCATCTGATATCCGCATTCACAAAAGTTCTGTATATTTAACCACTCTGCGTTTCTTTAAATTTAAAAGCAATGAAAATCTAAGGAATTTTGTAATAATTAAAAAAATTTGATGACAAAACTCGTATGTGAATCTACAATGACGCACATATAATAGAACAAATTTAAATACTAACGGTTTCTTTTCTACCTGACAACTTTCTTTTCAGATACAAATCTCTCTTTTTAGTATTTTGTCAAGTCCATAATCGAAAATATAAATATTTTACATCCATTATACCCTCATCATTGACGTCACTAAAGCAATTTATTGACACCGTTTGGTACCTTCAGAACGCTAGCGTTGACCGTAGAACCCTTTCCGTGTATTCACTACGCCAGTTAAAGCTACATTTACGCCTCAGATGGAGTATCACGTGCATCTGTACGGTATCTTTGAATCTCTGCATCTCTGTTACAAATAAGTTTCGAAGTTCCCCGAAAATATCATCTTAAGAACATGTAGTAAATATGGAACAGAAACTGTAGAAGCAGCCATCCCCAAAATCGATACTTTTCGTACCCGAAAATTATGGGTTTTCCTCAGGAACCACCTACGAACAAACGGTGCTTTCATACGCCGCCTAAGGTCCTCCCTAGACCTCACATATTACAAAATACCACCGGAAATGCTCATTTTACCTGCGCTGGAGGAAGTGCGTGATTTTTAATATTTGACCCTGTATTGTAGGATAGGTACAGTATGCTCGTACCTCCGACATGTATAAAAACGGTCCCACTAGGCCAACGGCTATCCAAAACGCTTGACCCTTTATCTCTGAGATTGATAGAATACGAGAAATGACCCCCTGAAATATCGCAACTCCGTGCGTGATCTTTTGGATCACATTGGTACCGTGCGCTGCCATGCACGCCCCGATATTCTGTGTCTTAATTTGAGAGCAATGGCAGTTACATTTGCCGTTCGTGATTTTTTATGCATTAAATTCTACGTAAGAGATTGATTTCCAAGATATACTATAATGCACGAAATTTGCAAAGCTTGTTACTGTTATCTTGAATAACTCCCCACGTAATATAAAAGGCTTTTGTACGCCTTTTAATTTGGTAAAGAACGGATGGAAACCCATTACATTTGAGACAGATTATGCTTTCATTCGCTCTGTCTATCGATGAAATCGTGTTTCCACGCTTTGAATTAAAGTCACGCGAACTTACTATATGATCATAACGTAGATAGTTTGATATAGGTTAATACCAAGCTTTTTTTCAATAGCTGTTTGTAGTGATATACTGACACGCATCCGAGTTTTCTAGTATTGATTATGTTTTATTGATGAAGCGCAACAGCCGTAGAAGTACACATTAGAAACACAGATATATGAGTGGAGCAGTTAGATACTGTGACAGATTCGAGAAACGTGAAGCTGCTAAGGAACGAACAACACTCCACGTTCCTGCAAGAGTAAGAAAATCTGTTAGGTGAAGTTGAAGACGCAGATATTATTTTAATGTTTATTGGGGATTGGTGTGTAAGATTCAAATCTGAAAAAGTAGTACGTGGGCCGTTCAATAAGTAATGCAACACTTCTTTTCTGAGAGCAGGTTGGTTTCAGTGTTCCATTACACCTCATTATACCCCGCTCATTTGCTTGCAAAATTCTTTTTTTTTTTTTAACGTAATCTTCGTTCAGTGGCACGGCCTTATGCCACCATACGGGAGGGTCTGTATGCCATCCAGCCGCCAACGTCTTGCTGCATCCACATCATCCAAGTACTGCCTCCTGCGGAGTACATACTTATTGGATCAAACACGTAGTCATTCAAATAACTGCGTAGGCTTCCGCGGCCAGAGTCAGTCGACATAAAAGTTTTCTGGGTTTGGTACCGCGTCATAATGTAAAAACTGCTGCTGCTGGAGAAAAACCAAGACCCAGAAGAAGGCCGCTGCAATCGTGGCCGAAACGTTCAAAAATGGTTCACATGGCTCTGAGCACTATGGGACTCAACTTCTAAGGTCATCAGTTCCCTAGAACTTAGAACTCCTTAAACCTAACTAACCTAAGGACATCACACACATCCATGCCCGAGACAGGATTCGAACCTGCGACCGTAGCGGTCACGCGGTTCCAGACTGTAGCGCCTAGAACCGCTCGGCCACCCCAACCGGCGCCGAAACATTGGTTTTACTCGAGCAGCAGTACTTTTTACATTATGACGCGGTACCAAACCCAGAAAACTTTTATGTCGGCGTAGTCACTCGTTGCTCTTCATGGTCTTCTTCTAGGCGACGAGGAACCCGGCGGGTCCACACTGTCTCAACTGCTGGATGGGAGTGTCAGCATTACGACCAGAGACGTCCAGTTGTGCAGCGAAGTGTTTGATTGAGATCCGTGGATCACCTCGAATGACAGTGTCCGCACGTTCCAAAATTGTAGGTCACTGCAGCGTGCGCCTGGCCGGCACTCGGGAGACCCGACGGGTTTGTGCGACCTTGCTGTGATGATGAGAAAAGTTCCGAGCAGCGATTCGTTGTGCTTTTGTTCACTGCAATATCTCCGTAGACATTCTGAAAGCGCATTTTAATATCTGTGGTACTCCTGTTTTGCGCCAAAAGAAATTCAATGGCAGCTCTCTGTTTGGAACGCATCTCCATTACAGACGTCATCTTCAAGGCTAAACATAGCACCGCCACGTATAGGAATTAATGAAACTACAGGAACTGAAGCCTGAATATTTCACGGTGCCCGCCAACAAATTACCTATTTTTTTAACCGAAAGTAAAATTCTATGTACCGACTTGACAGAAAATTCTATGTTAAATCTGTAAGTGGTTCGAAACAGCATATCCAGACACTCTGGGATGCTAATGGCATTGAAACAGAGGATGACACGCGTAAAGCTGAAATACTAAACACTTTTTTTCCAAAGCTGTTTCACAGAGGAAGACCGCACTGCAGTTACTTCTCTAAATCCTCGCACGAACGAAAAAATGGCTGACATCGAAATAAGTGTCCAAGGAACAGAAAAGCAACTGAAATCACTCAACAGAGGAAAGTCCAGTGGAGCTGACGGGATACTAATTCGATTCTACACAGAGTACGCGAAAGTTCTTGCCCCCCTTCTAACAGCCGTGTACCGCAAGTCTCTAGAGGAACGGAAGGTTCCAAATGATTGGATAAGAGCACAGGTAGTTTCAGTTTTCAAGAAAAGTCGTTGAACAGATGCGCAAAACTATAGGCCTACATCTCTCACATCGATTTGTTGTAGAATTTTAGAACACGTTTTTTGCTCGAGTATCATGTCATTTCTGGAAACCCAGAATCTACTCTGTAGGAATCAACATGGATTCCGGAAACAGCGATCGTGTGAGACCCAGCTCGCTTAATTTGTTCATGAGACCCAGAAAATATTAGATACAGGTTACCAGGTAGATGCCATTTTCCTTGACTTCCGGAAGGCGTTCGATAGAGGTCCGCTCTGTCACCTGATAAAGAGCCTACGGAGTATCAGACCAGCTGTGTGGCTGGATTGAAGAGTTTTTAGCAAACAGAACACAGCATGTTGTTCTCAATGGAGAGACGTCTACAGACGTTAAAGTAACCTCTGGCGTGCCACAGGGGAGTGTTATGCGACCATTGCTTTTCAAAATATGTATAAATGACCTAGTAGATAGTGTCGGAAGTTCCATGCGGCTTTTCGCGGATGATGCTGTAGTATACAGAGCAGTTACAGCATCAGAAAATTGCAGCGAAATGCAGGAAGATCTGCAGTGGATAGGCAGTTGGTGCAGGGAGTGGCAACTGACCCTTAACATAGACAAATGTTACGTATTGCGAATACATAGAAAGAAGGATCTTTTATTGTATGATTATATGATAGCGGAACAAATACTGGTAGCAGTTACTTCTGTAAAATATGTGGGAGTATGCGTACAGAACGATTTGAAGTGGAATGAGCATATAAAATTAATTGTTGCTAAGGCGGGTGCCAGGTTGAGATTCATTGGGAGAGTCCTTAGAAAACATAGTCCATCAACAAAGGAGGTGGCTTACAAAACACTTGTTCGACCTATACTTGAGTATTGCTCATCAGTGTGGGATCCGTATCAGGTCGGGTTGACAGAGGAGATAGAGAATATCCAAGGAAGAGCAGAGCGTTTCGTCACAGAGTTATTTGGTAAGCTTGATAACGTAACGGAGATGTTTAGCAAATTCAAGTGGCAGACTCTGCAAGCGAGGCGCTCTGCATCGTGGTGTAGCTTGCTGTCCAGGTTTCGAGAGGGTGCGTTTCTGGATGAGGTATCAAATATATTGCTTCCCCCTACTTACACCTCCCGAGGAGATCACGAATGAGATTCGAGCGCGCACGCAGGCTTTCCGCCACACACCGTTGGGTAACTTGCGGAGAATAAATGTAGATGTAGGTTAAGAAAAAAGTAAGTTGCAATAATTATTAAGCGCACCTCGTACATTATTATCTAGCGAACTAATTGGTATGGGACGTTTGCCTAGACGAGCTCTCCTTGTGTTTAAAACGAGTATTTCTGTCTCCTATCAAAATACACATTTCCACCTGGGACGTAGTGTAGCTTAGAGAAAGGCAAAGAAACAACGTTCAAGGTAGCCACCAGACGGCATCTTGCCAGGTAACAGAATCCTAAGTTGTCCGTGACCTGTCCGTTCCGGCGGTGTTTGCTTCGAATATCTTAAGCATGCTAGGATTGTCTGTGTTTGTGCTGTGGTCTGGCTGGGGAAACGGAGATTAGCTTACAGTTTCGAAGAAAAGAGCAGGGAAAGAGTACCAGAACAATTTGTCGTACGAGTAACGTGCTACTAGTGGAAGCAACAATTACACGTCCTAATACGTCCGTAGAAACAAAAACCACGAAAGAGTAAAATTAAACGTCCTGTTGACGACAGTGTTGGTAGACAGAACACAACTTCGGACAGAGGAAGTGTATGAAATGTGAAGCATTCCACCTTTTACCTACATCTACAGCTGTAGCTAAATGATTACTCTTTAGTTCATTAGTAACTCTTTGGCAGAGGGTTAAATTTCGGACTATGCAGTGGCTCATAGGAAAACTCAACCCATATTTCTTTGCGTGCGACCTTCGTTTTATTTTATTAGGTGGTCATTTCTCCCTATGCAAGTGGTGGGGGGGGGGGGGGCAATAAAATACACTGTTGTTGTTGTTGTTGTGGTCTTCAGACCTGAGACTGGTTTGATGCAGCTCTCCATGCTAATCTATCCCATGCAAGCTCCTTCATCTCCCAGTACCTACTGCAACCTACATCCATCTGAATCTGCTTAGTGTATTCATCTCTTGGTCTCCCTCTACGATTTTTTCACTCCACGCTGCCCTCAAATGCTAAATTTGTGATCCCTTGATGCCTCAGGACATGTCCTACTAACCGGTCCCTTCTTCTACTCAAATTGTCCTACAAACTACTCTTCTCCCCAATCCTATTCAATACCTCCTCATTAGTTACGTGATCTACCCATCTAATCTTCAGCATTCTTCTGTAGCACATTTCGAAAGCTTCTATTGTCTTCTTGTCTAAACTATTTATCGTCCATGTTTCACTTCCATACATGGTTACACTCCATAGAAATACTTTCAGAAACGACTTCCTGACACTTAAATCTATACTCGATGTTAACAAATTTCTCTTCTTCAGAAACGCTTTCCTTGCCATTGCCAGTCTACATTTTATATCCTCTCTACTTCGACCATCATTTGTTATTTTGCTCCCCAAATAGCAAAACTCCTTTACTGCTTTAAGTGTCTCATTTCCTAACCTAATTCCCTCAGCATCACCCGATTTAATTTGACTGCATTCCATTATCCTCGTTTTGCTTTTGTTGATGTTCATCTTATAACCTCCTTTCAAGACACTGTCCGTTCCGTTCAACTGCTCTTCCAAGTCCTTTGCTGTCTCTGACTAAATTACAATGTCATCGGCGAACCTCAAAGTTTTTATTTCTTCTCCATGAATTCTAATACCTACTCCAAATTTTTCTTTTGTTTGCTTTACTGCTTGTTCAACATACAGATTGAATAACATCGGTGAGAGGCTACAACCCTGTCTCACTCCCTTCCCAACCACTGCTTCCCTTTCTTGCCCCACGACTCTTATAACCGCCATCTGGTTCCTGTACAAATTGTAAATAGCCTTTCGCTCCCTGTATTTTACCCCTGCCACCTTTAGAATTTGAAAGAGAGTATTCCAGTCAACATAGTCAAAAGCTTTCTCTAAGTCTACAAATGCTAGAATTGTACGTTTGCCTTTCCTTAATCTATTTTCTAAGATAAGTGGTAGGGTCAGTATTGCCTCACGTGTTCCAACATTTCTACGGAATCCAAACTGATCTTCGCCGAGGTCGGCTTCTGCCAGTTTTTCCATTCGCCTGTAAAGAATTCGTGTTAGTATTTTGCAGTTGTGATTTATTAAACTGATAGTTCGGTAATTTTCACATCAGTCAACACCTGCTCTGTTTGGGATTGGAATTATTATATTCTTCTTGAAGTCTGAGGGTATTTCGCCTATCTCATACATCTTGCTCACCAGATGGTAGAGTTTTCTCAGGACTGGCTCTCCCAAGGCCGTGAGTAGTTCCAATGGAATGTTGTCTACTCCCGGGGCCTTGTTTCGACTCAGGTCTTTCAGTGCTGTGCCAAACTCTTCACGCAGTATCGTATCTCCTATTTCATCTTCATCTACAGCCTCTTCCATTTCCAGAATATTGTCCTCAAGTACATCGCCCTTGTATAGACCCTCTATATAGTCCTTCCACCTTTCTGACTTCCCTTCTTTGGTTACGACTGGGTTTCCATCTGAGCTCTTGATACTCATACAAGTGGCTCTCTTTTCTCCAAAGGTCTCTTTAATTTTCCTGTAGGCAGTATCTATCTTACCCCTAGTGAGATAAGCCTCTACATCCTTACGTTTGTCCTCTAGCCATGCCTGCTTAGTCATTTTGCATTTCCTGTCGATCTCATTTTTGAGACGTTTGTATTCCTTTCTGCCTGCTTCTTTTTAATGCATTTTTATATTTTCTCCTTTCATCAATTAAATTCAATATTTCTTCTGTTACCCAAGGATTTCTACTAGCCCTCGTCTTTTTACCTACTTGATCCTCTGCTGCCTTCACTACTTCATCCCTCAGAGCTACCCATTCTTCTTCTACTGTATTTCTTTCCCCCATTCCTGTCAGTTGTTCCCTTATGCTCTCCCTGAAACTCTGTACAACCTCTGGTTTAGTCAGTTTATCCAGCCCCCATCTCCTTAAATTCCCACCTTTTTGCAATTTCTTCAGTTTTAATCTACAGTTCGTAACCAATAGATTGTGGTCTGCCCCTGTAAGTGTTCTACAATTTAAGACCTGGTTCCTAAATCTCTGTCTTACCATTATATAATCTATCTGATACCTTTTAGTATCTCCAGGATTCTGCCATGTATACAACTTTCTTTATGATTCTTGAAACATGTGTTAGCTATGATTAAGTTATGCTTTGTGCAAAATTCTAAAAGGAGGCTTCCTCTTTCATTTCTTACCCCCAATCCATATTCACCTACTGCGTTTCCTTCTCTCCCTTTTCCTACTGTCGAATTCCAGTCACCCATGACTATTAAATTTTCGTCTCCCTTCACTACCTGAATAATTTCTTTTATCTCATCATACATTTCTTCAATTTCTTCGTCATCTGCAGAGCTAGTTGGCATATAAACTTGTACTACTGTAGTAGGCATGGGCTTCGTGTCTATCTTGGCCACTATAATGCGTTCATTATGCTGTTTATAGTAGCTTACCCGCACTCTTATTTTCCTATTCATTATTAAACCTACTGCCGTTTTACCCCTATTTGATTTTGAATTTATAACCCTTTATTCACCTGACCAGAAGTCTTGTTCCTCGTGCCACCGAACTTCACTAATTCGCACTATATATAACTGTAACCTATCCAGTTCCCTTTTTAAATTTTCTAATCTACCTTCCCGATTAAGGGATCTGACATTCCACGCTTCGATCCGTAGAATGCCAGTTTTGTTTCTCCTGATAACGACGTCCTTCTGAGTAGTCCCCGCCCGGAGATCCGAATGGGGGACTATTTTACCACCGGAATATTTTACCCAAGAGGACGCCATCATCATTTAACCATACAGTAAAGCTGCATGCCCTCGGGAAAAATTACGGCTGTAGTTTCCCCTTGCTTTCAGCCGTTCGCAGTACCATAACAGCATGGCCGTTTTGGCTAATGTTACAAGGCCAGATCAGTCAGTCTCTGGCAAAAAAAAAAAATAAATAAATAAATAAATAAAAATAAAAATAAAAAAAAGTGGAGCAGTATCAATGTAACTTCGTGCACGTACACACTCTTGGCGGGTATGTAAATGATTAGAGCTGCAATTATCTGTAACAGGTAGGACGACCAACTGATTCCATGAGTGTTGTTCATATTTAGTGTAGTTACCAGAACTGGTAGGGTGTATAAGAGGCGTGAAGAGCGACAGATGACGAGAGATCACAGTGAAGGACACGGAGATGCTGCGTACTCCTGTGAAACAGCGTTATTCGCATCTGGCAGAATTTGAAAGCGGCCCCACTGTCAGTCTGGTAACAGACTTGCCGCAGCGGATACACCGGTTCCCGAAGTCAGGCGCTGTCGGGCGTGGCCGGCACTTGGATGGGTGACCATCCGGGCCGCCATGTGCTGTTGCCATTTCTCCGGGTGCACTCAGCCTCGAGATGTCAATTGAGGAGATACTCGACTGAATAGTAGCGACTACGGTCAAAGAAAACAATCAAAACGACAGGGAGAGCGGTGTACTGACAATGCGCCCCTCCTATCCGCACCCTCAGTTGAGGATGACACGGCGGTCGGATGGTCCCGATGGGCCACTTGTGTCCTGAAGACAGAGTGCCACTGTCAGTCTCCGTATGGCCGGTTGGTCGAATCGTGCAATATTCAGATTTGTGACGTAGTCTGATGTGACAGTGGCCTGATTCTCAACTGCATGGGGAACATGATCCCATCGCTTTCGCATTTACACCAAGAAGGACATGACAGGCATAATGGGTATGGGTGTGTGTGTTCTCCATAGCGTATGTTAGTTTAAGTTATGTTAAGTAGTGTCTAGCCTTAGGGACCGATTACCTTAGCAGTTTGGTCCTATAAGACCTTAACACAAATTTCCAATTTACAGGCATAATACGTAGCCGAGCACCTAACTCCACACACTGCAGCGAGGAAATGGGATGTGGACAGCATATTCTCGTTTCTGGTGACTCTGCAGCGCTTATCTGGGTATTGTATTTGGTACGCGACACTGAGGTAATAACAGGCAGACAGCCTCCACTAGAGGCCGGTTACTCCGACACATCCACAGGGCGTCGCCCTCCACGTTCAGCAACGAGAAGTGTCATACAAACAAACAACCTGCAGTCGATAACCAGAGCTCAGGAACATGCTCGTGGCTCAGTGGTTGCGGCCACAACTCAATTTCACAGGCTGCCTGTTACCCGAGGCACTCCAGCAGAGTTTCGCCTTTATGGATTGCAAGGCATCTTCAGTGGCCTGGAATATGTACGTATTTTTGTTTATACTATTTAGTTTACATTTTTGTATGATCTATATAAAGGTTATGAACAGGTATGGGAGTTTGGCTCTTCTACGCCGTAGTGATAATTTAAATTTCTACTTACAGACTTCGTCGATGTTGTTCTACATGTTGTGCTTTTATTCCATTTTTGGCGCTGTTATTATATATTCCATCTAAAGTTTTGTTTTTCAGACTTCACAGCACTAAAAACTTAACACTTGTTTTGATGTCATGTTCAAGGTGGAGCGCGTATCGAGCGAAAATTATGTTTCATTGAATTATAATTAAAAATTCCAAAAGTAAAAATTATCAGCATACCGTTATATTACACGCAACTAGGACGACAGGACTACAAAAGTTGAAGATATTTAGTATAAATCTTTGCCTTGCCAGTGTTATTTTGCTTTAAACCTACTTTGTAATTAACACTGATACAAAACTATCATTCTGTGATATAGAACAAACTGACTGATTGATTGACACGTCGTTAATTTTAAATAAAAACAAAAGTGGTATAAATTTCTTAATTACTTAATTCTTTGACAGATTAACGCCATTCGGTTACATTAAATTAGGAAAGGTACAGGATTCTAGACCGTGTAACAATGACAGGTTAATAACAAGAAAGGGGAGCTAGGATTTCACTCAAGCATCAATATTATTTAAATTCAATAATATTCACTACAGTTTTCCTTACAAAGTGAGCACCTAACCTGATCTGAACAGCCTTACAGGACGTCGATGCTGTTCAGGCGATGGTGTTGGTGTCGATGACGATACTCCATTGGTTCCAACTGTTAGGAGGACACTTTGATCAGTTGCAGAGGATTATGGGGAAGGATCGTGTTGTTATCTGGAGAACAATTCCAACCGCTCCCAAGGTCCAAGGGGAGAAAGTACGTCTATAAGATGAGAGCTCGAGTGCCTCCCACTTGGATTGGCGTAACTTCTGCGTTGCGACATTCGCGATATCGGGGCGTGCGTTATCACGAAGCAGCAGCACCTCTTGTCGTAGTTGTACACTATGGTGGTTTTCGACGGACATGCTGGCCTATACACATTCTTCACCCTCCTATGGTTCTACTGGTGTTTGTCCTTCGGCTGCCAAGAAAAGAATAACAGCACGTTGGTCCTGTCTGGACGCATTTGATAATAACGTCGCCATAGTTGACGGTGCACTACGTATCACACGGTCATCCGAAAGACACACTAATGCCTCCACGTCGGTGCGTGTATACCCGCATCGGAGCCGCGCTACGTTGCATCTAAGCTCAAGCAGCGCCCGCCAACGGGAAGTTAAAAGGGTAACCATTAACACCCTGTACCTTAATGTATGGTTGTTGTTGTTGTGGTCTTCAGTCCTGCGACTGGTTTGATGCAGCTCTCCATGCTACTCTATCCTGTGCAAGCTCCTTCATCTCCCAGTACCTACTGCAACCTACATCCTTTGTTTAGTGTATTCATCCCTTGGTCTCCCTCTACGATTTTTACGCTCCACGCTGCCCTCCAATACTAAATTGGTGATCCCTTGATGCCTCAGAATATGCCCTACCAACCGATCCCTTTTTTTAGTCAAGTTGTGCCACAAATTTCTCTTCTCTCCAATTCTATTCAATACCTCCTCATTAGTTATGTGATCTACCCATCTAATCTTCAGCATTCTTCTGTAGCACCACATTTCGAAAGCTTCTACTCTCTTCTTGTGTAAACTACTTATCGTCCATGTTTCACTTCCATACATGGCTACACTCCATACAGAAACGCCTTCCTGACTGTTAAATCTATACTCGATGTTAACTAATTTCTCTTCTTCAGAAACACTTTCCTTGCTATTGCCAGTCTACATTTTATATCCTCTCTACTGCGACCATTATCAGCTATTTGCTCCCCAAATAGCAAAACTCATTTATGATGTGTAATGAAAACATTGTCCTGCGGAAATCATTTCCTGTCTACTCGTGGAATCGGGTGTACTGCGTTGATCTGCGTCTTCCCAACACAATACCACCGGCAGTACACCCGATTCCGCGAGATGACACCGAATCTCCGGGAAATTATAAAAAATTACATTTCCTGTCGTGTTTGACCTGTTCTCCTGATGTAAACTGGGCAGCGAAATCTCTCAGCGATGTCCCATTTTTCGCAATTCTCCCTTCGCTCCCTCCCGCTTCCGAGGAAATTCAATGTTACAGGCTTCTCTTGTAGAAAATTTAATGTACTTTGACATGATGTAGTGGTTTTTGTGACAACCTTTGTATTTTTTGGGCTATAGAGAAATGGAGTAACTTTCGCAAAGGGGACAAAAATGGCTGCTTTTCAGCGCGTTCCAGCGCCGATACTTCTCGTCAGAAAATCCTACCTGACTAGTGTATTTTACAGGAAATTTTGTATTTAATCAAACAGTGGAAATTCCAGGATGGAACGGAACAATGTTGTGAAAGGGAAATTTACGATTCACCATATAGCTGTCCGCCCCCAATTGCAGCCGGCGCGGTGTCACGCGGGATTAGCCGAGCGGTCTTAGGCGCTGCAGTCATGGACTGTGCGGCTGGTCCTGGCGGAGGTTCGAGTCCTCCCTCGGGCATGGTGTGTGTGTTTGTCCTTAGGATAATTTAGGTTAAGTAGTGTGTAAGCTTAGGGACTGATTACCTTAGTAGTTAAGTCCCATAAGATTTCACACACATTTGATCATTTGAGCCGGCACAGTATCTCAGCGTGTTCGGTCAGAGAGGTGGCTGGCCTCTGTAATAAGAAAACTGAGTGAAAAGATCAACAATGAACTTCAACGGATGTCATGTAACGCCCGCTACGACGTAATACAACGAACCACACACACACACACACACACACACACACACAGAGAGAGAGAGAGAGAGAGAGAGAGAGAGAGAGAGATAGCGGTGGTGTGATCAGCGCGACAGAATGTCAATCCTAAGGACCCGGGTTCGATTCCAGGCTGGGTCGGAAATTTTCTCCGCTCAGAGACTGCGTGTTGTGTTGTGCCAATCATTATCATTTCACCCTCATCGATGCGCAAGTCGCCGAAGTGGCATCAAATCGAAAGACTTGCACCCGGCGAACCGTCTACCCGACGGGAGGCCCTAGTCACACGACATTTACGGTTTTACCATATAGCGGAGATACTGAGCCGCAGATAGGCACAACAAAAAGACTGTCACAAATAAGCTTTTGCCCAGCAAGGAACACACATACATACTCACGCAAAACGTAACTCACACACACGTGAGTAACAGTCTTTTTGTTGTGTCAATCTGCGACTCAGCATCTCCGCTGTATGGTGAGAGGCAACTTTCCTTTTCATAAGTTTTGTGTTCTTTAATTCTGTACCGAACAGCTTTGAGATAAATTTCGATATACGGTGTATAAGGGGAACAACAGAAGCTAGTGCGCAAAATTTAGACGTTTTAGTAATTTTCGTTGTGAAGCCGACCTCCCACAAGGCAGCAAACATGAAATTCCGATTCACCGCCCCAAAAAACGTGTAGAACCGTTGAGAAAAGCTTCAGCAATTTCGTTACGTAAACGCCTGTTTTGAATACCAGTTGACTGGACTAAAATAGCCACCTGCTGAGGCGTTATTAGCTGCGGCGTGTTACGGCACAAACGCTCCACCCCTTTACAGAAGTTCTTGCTTCGGTGGTTCTTTTGTGAAGGATTTCGCTACTCCTCTTTTTACCCCTTTTGTGGCTAATGCTGGGCGGAGCCACGCGGTAAAAAACATCCACCATTCACAGTGGCTCCTGCAGCGACCGCACATCCCGTTTACCTGACCTCCACACCCTTTCATCGCTTTTTTACTGTTGCCGGCGTCTCCACCTCTGAACAGGTCTGTGCGGTCTGGAGCGGGCAAGACAGTAATCGATAGGGGTCGAGGTATATATATGTCTCTTTTTTCCCGTCGATTAAATACGAGTCGCGTGGCGCAGGCTTGCAGGGTGGGGCAACCCTTGCCGGAAGGCTGGCGTTTACAAAAGCATTTAGCACCCCTTTTTTCACCCTTTGTGTGCGCCGGGCTGCGCGCCCTTTACCACCGGCGCAGGTAGGAACGGCAAGCGAGGTGTGGCACCTCGTCTCGTTCCCTCTCCTTTTTTTCGCGGCACCGGCTATGAAATTAAATTTCGCTCAGGAAGGATTAGAGGCCTTTTTTCCTGGTGGGGTGGCTGTGAGGCGTGTGCAGTGGGACCTTGCACAGAGGTGTTCTGCCGTGTTTGTTATGTACACAGGAGACCGACTGAAAAGGGCAATGAACACGTATCAACTTCACGTAGTCTAGGTTATCGCCGGAGAGTTAGTTTGCTGTGGCACTAGCGTTCTGACTGCCAAACAACAGATCAACCTGCAGACCTACTGGCAGTGGTGTAGCCGGACTATGGCAGTGGGGGTAAGTGCCCTAACCGCCGTTCTCGTGAGGGAGCATTTTTGTGATGGGCGAAAAGAACGAGGAAGGACAAAAGAAAAAGGGAAGAGGGGCAAAAAGGCAGAAAAGGAGAAAGAAGGGAATGATTTGGAGATCACAAAAATGATTGCGGATGTGTGATAGGGAATCGAGAGGAAGGGTAAAAGCCATATTGCATATTCTTAGATTTCCTAACTCTTTTGACACAGTGAAGACTTCTAACGAAGATCGGAGAGCACAACACAGGTCCTCAGGTATGTGAGTGGCGGAAAGAGCCGCTAATTAGTACAACTCAGTAAGTTCTCCTGGACGGATAGTGTTTATCGGAAATAGAGATATACTTGGGAGTTCTACAGGGATCTGTGATAGAACCGCTGTTGTTCTCAATACATGTAAACGCTCTGATGGAGTGCGTGTTCTACGGTCTGCAAGTGTTTGCTTATGACACTGTAAGGGGAAGTGTCGTCGTTAGGAGATTGTAGGAGGATACTAAATAACTTGGACAGAATTTATATTTCGTTTTATGAATGACAGCTCGCTCTAAATGTAACATATAATAAAAAATTAAATTGAATTTTTTTTCGTATCTTGCTCTATGTTTGTGATGTCTCTTTTGTTTTAGTTATTTAGCTTCATTTTGTTAAATCTGATATGGTCTTTATATTGAGTGTTAAAAGTCCTGCTTGTCACTCCAAAATACACTGCATTACATGTCGGTTAATTCTTACAAACAAGAAAACAGCAACTAGCCACTATTAATACTGCTATTTATTTAGGTAAATAGCGCCGTTACCGGCTTCGAACTGGTAAGTTCATCATCAGACAGCTGTTAACATGATTTTCAAGATACATTTTACATTATCCTCCATTTTCGATTTTTTTTTCTTCCACGGTGGCGAAGTACTTTTGGTGTGTTGTTGGCCTACGGTATAAAACAGTGTATGAAGCGCCCTATGTGAAAATAACTAACCTCCAAACGATGAAATACAGAGTAAATAAATATGTCAGGTTAAGTGGTTATGGTACTTACGTCGAAAATTCCGCGCGGCTTTGTTGCGAAGTTGCAGGATTGTATTTTTCGAATATTCAAAAGAAAAAAAGTCACCCTACAACTTCGCAACAAAGTGGCGCGGTATTTTCGACGTAAGTACCATAACCAATTAACCTCACATATTTATTTACTCTGTATTTCATCGTTTGGAGGTCAGTTATTTTCACATACGGCGCTTCTAACATTGTTTTCTACCGTAGGGCAACAATGCACCAAAAATACTTCCCCACACTGGAAGGATAAAAATCGAAAACGGACGATAATGTAAAACGTATCTTGAAAACCTGTGAGGAGCTGCCTGATGATGAAGTTACCAGTTCGAAACCGGTAACGGCGCTATTTACCTAAATAAACAGCAGTATTAATAGTGGCTGGTTGCTGTTTTCTTCTGTGTAAGAATTAACCTACATTAATTGTACACAGCCACGGTCTCACCATGTCAGTTTTAGACACAATAGCACACTGCATTATAACTTTGGCATTTGAGGTGGTTGTGCCTGAGTCCTGGAATTTGTCTCTCTTGCGCGTTGAGGTGTTTAAATATATTTGAAGGGTATTTGTTGCGTTATATGCTACATAGAAACCACGTTTGTCTAGAATGTTTGCAGGTGGTCCTCAGCTAAAATCAATGATATAGCGTTAATACCAAGCTGAAGATCGTTCAGTGAGCCGTCTACCAGGGACTTGCATAGTAATTATGTAGATGTAGAAACGAGGATTAACAAATCAACAAGACTGAATATGTAAAATACACTTTTTAACGAAATAGGAAGTAAGTCAACAATCAGTTGAGATTCATTATCTGTACTTTATTGCAGATCTACATTTCAGATACAGTACAATTATCATCAGTGCTGGAAAATATGAGAAATGCAAATGATTCAAATGGTTCAAAAGGCTCTGAGTACTATGGGACTCAACATCCGAGGTCATCAGTCCCCTAGACTTAGAACTACTTAAACCTAACTAACCTAAGGTCATCACACACATCCATGCCGGATACAGGATGCGAAATCACGACCGTAGCAGCAGCGCGGTTCTGGACTGTAGCGCCTAGAACCACTCGACCACCGCGGACGGCAATGCAAATGAATCAGACACCGAATGTCATAAAAAATCTATATCTCAGTTATGTGGAACAGGAGACTCCGTAGTAAGAAAAACACCGTATGAAGTAAGTCATATAGAGGCAAGAGGCTTGTAAATGCGCTTGTTGTTACACGACCTTATGCATAACTGTGGCTGGTGTTTACTGACCTATACAACAAGCTACAATATATGCCATAGAGCATACAAATGACGTCCTGCATACAAATGACGTCTGTGCATGATTAGCAGTTCAAACAATTTTTATGTTAAAATAGAATTAGGCAAATAATAGTTATAATTAAATATGAGTTTTGCATAAAACAGGTGACAAGGCGAGATAACAACGATATAATGACTTGGTGGAAGAAGCCCCTGATCTTAAAATTAATGTTAATTTTTTGAAACTATAACTATGAATACAGCCTGGTGTAAGCAAATCACAATTATTATTTTTAATTTTATTTTATTTTACAGTTTTACAATGTTATATAACATCAAAAACTACATGCAGTTCTTATTACAGTTCTTTAAAGAATTTAATAAAACAGGTACTTCTCAAATTTTCGGACAAATATTTTCAAATTATGTATTTATTTGCACTGTAATTTCTTGGAGGTGATATACTGCGTTCAGATAAATATAAATATATTTGTATACAAATCTTTTAATACAATAATAATAATATTGTGTAATTATGTTTAAAATACTAACCGTTTGATTCTTGAATGAGTTCGAGTCTCGGTCCGGCACCCAGTTTCAATCTGCCAGGAAGTTTCATTTGTGACTTGTTAAAAGTGAGGATGGCGGGATGTTATATTTGGCTGAAAGGGGGCGGACGGCAGTAACAAACTGTGGGCCCCACTTCCCCAGTATCAAACCCTGGATCCGCGACTGAAATCAAGCAGAGAGCGCCAGTGATTTTTCTGATAGCATCCCATTGCTCGTGCTACGTAAAAGAAACGTCTTGTGTTCTGATGTCCCCATCGCTTCATGGCAACACTTCGCCGTCTTGCGCCGGGCCCAGTGTCATCGCAAAGAAGTGAGACCTTAAATAATTTTACATCTTGAAAGGAACCCGAACATATAGCAGTAGCTCTCGAGAATGTGTAGGAGGCAGGGGGGAAAAAAGGGAGAAGAGCTTTTCGACGAATTGAAACTGCCAATATTTTTACCTAAGGCCGAACGTGAAAAGGTCCGAAGGATTACCGCTGGTAAGGGTTTTGTCGGACGGGGCAGGGTTTCCAGGCTCTCGTGCCTCCGCCGTAGGAATGCAACGTAACCACTACCTTTAGGTGTTCGCTGATGGAAAAATATAGGCGGAAGGCGGACAAAGGGGGCGCTGTGCCGGGGTGAGGGGAGGGGGTGGGGGTGGGGGTGAGGATGGGGGTGGGGTGAGGCCGGGTCGCTGGCCTGCCCTCTCCTCTCCAGGGTCGACGGCCTCTCATGACTTCCTGGCACCACCCAGAGCCACCCCTGGACTCTCCTACCCCAGTCCCCGGATTCCGTGAAACCCCACACTTTCCTCGCTCCTGCTGCAAAAACTACGCCAGCCACTCTTGTACACCGAGATCCCCAAAGCTCGAGTTTGAATATTTGATAAGATCTTTGAGGGTATTTGGCCTCCTAGATTTCTTGTAATAAAAGCGACTATTAAGCAAACCGATGTTTGTGGCCCTCGACAGGGAGACGAATCTGCAATCTATTTCTTCTTTAGTGTGTCTATCTTTTGAAAGGTTTCAACTGCAGGTTCTTCGTCGTGGCCTGTTTTGAGGATCTTCTTCGTCTGTTTTTACGTTCGTCCTCTTATGATGTCCTGCATCACCTACCTCTTCGTCTCATTCCTTCCATTTCTCCCTGTATACTTCTTTGTTGCAGATAATTCCTACGCAGTATATGTCCCAGCCAAGAGTTTTCTCTCTTTCTGGTCGCTTCCTATAATCTTTCTTCCCCTATTTTCTTCATGACTTCTTTATTCTTATGTCTGTCAGCCCACTCCATACTTCATCCTAAGCATTATTCTCCATATTCACATTTCGGAAATTTCTAAACAACTGTCTTTTCACACTTCATTCCAGATATAATATTTAACAAGCTCCACTGAAACTCTTCTAGTTGTTAGCAGCTACTTCATCTTTTCCAGTGCTCTCTGTCCCATAGTTATCCTCCTCCTTACTTCATCTGTGCGGCTTCCATTCCATGTCATTAAACTTTCCTGCTGCAGAAAGTGATTTGAATTGTTCTATCTTTCTTCCTCCTAGGAGGTTGTTAACTGAAGCTTCCTTCCTGCTTGTTCTCATCACTTTTCAGGTGATACAAACGTTGCACAAAGCAGCAAACCTAGTGCAGTCTTAGAAGGATCGGTTACTGAAATTTGGATTGGCATTAGTAAATGGTTACTACCCAGTCTTTTATCACAAAGCTTTGAAAAAACACACTACATGGAATTCAGACTTTTAAGAGGTTTACCACCAGGACAAGCCTAAAATATGATGACAAATAGGCAGAAGAAGTGGATAGTATTAAAGTCTTGGGATTGCAACTTGATAATAAATTCAGCTGGGAGGAGCACACTACAGAACAGCTGATTCACCTAAACAAATCTCTATTTTCAATGCTAATGTTGTTGGAAATAGGGGATAATAAAAATGAAAAACCTCCATAACGTCACATGGGTTTACTTTTTGGAGGTGCTCATCAAGACAAGCTTACGTTTTCTGGGTTCAGAAAGGTGTGGTGTGAATTCAATAGCATCCTGAGGGAACTTGGGATGTTGATTACCGCCCCCCCCCTCCCCAAATTTATTTATTCCTTAATGAAATTTGCTATTAAAGTATATATCTCTTTTCAGACCAATGGCTCAATTCGCGGAATAGGACTATAAATATTTAAAGTCACTTACTTAGGTCCATAAAGGTATCCATTACTCAGAAACGCAAATCTTCAATAACTTACCAGGAGCAATAAAAAGTTCAGTTGCCAATAGTCCAGTTTAAGAGGAGCATAAAGGAGTTATTGGTGGCCAATCCCTTCTACTCCACAGATGACAAAAAAGAATAGAAATATTCAGAATGTAACGTTATGTACAAATTAATTTGAGATGCGAATGCAAAATAACTATCGCGCAAAATGATATATAGAACATGTAACTAACTAACTACAGAAGTTATCAGACACAACTAATGTGTGGTGTATGTTTGTGTATGGGTGTTTTCTACTAATAATATAAAATAATGCGAATATTAGTACAGTTTGACTTATATACAAATTCGGTGCAGCAATGGAATCATTGTAAATAAATTTTGTAAAATAATTCTTCTGTTCAATGTTTATTACTTCACTAATGAAAATATGTCTAAAACTTTTTTTTACTTATTCCATATCCATAACGATCTTTCCACTCGGGATCTGTGGATTAACACAGTGTTATTTACTTTCCGTTGTAAACACTTACAGTGTATTCTTGCATTTCTGGCGTGTTCTACATCCTGGAGGACCCCCTCACTATGCATCAACTGGAACGAAGAGTACATGTAATGTAAACCTATATTTATTTCTCTTCCTTTCACATTCCTGCGGTCTTCGTTGCTGGTATAGGTTCGGATTGTATGGAAGCTGTTCAAATGGTTCAAATGGCTATGAGCACTATGGGACTTAACATATAAGGTCATCAGTCCCCTAGAACTTAGAACTACTTAAACCTAACTAACCTAAGGACATCACACACATCCGCGCCCGAGGTAGGATTCGAACCCGGGATCGTAGCGGTCGCGCGTTTCCAGACAGAAGCGCCTACAACCGCTCGGTCACACCGACCAGCATGTACGCTGTCCATGAATGTTTCTTGCTCCTGACGTTTCGTGGGGAGAGGAACCAGGAGCAAGGTAATGTCTGAAATTTGATATTCTCGGCACACTCTTGGCACTGTGAATTTCGGAATATTTAATTTCCTAACGATTTTCGAAATGAAATGTCCTATCCTCCTAGCATCAACTACCACTCCACGTGCAAACTCGGTTATTTGCATCGTGTGGCTATAATTGTGGTGTCACCGCCAGACACCACACTTGTTACGTGATAGCCTTTAAATCGGCCGCGGTCCGTTAGTAGACGTCGGACCCGCGTATCGCCACTATCAGTGATTGTAGACCGATCGCCGCCACACGGCGGTCTAGTCTAGAGAGACTCCCTAGCACTCGCCCCAGTTGTACAGCCGACTTTGCTAGCGATGGTTCACTGTCTACAAACGCTCTCATTTGCAGAGACTACAATTTAGCGTGGCCTTCAGCTACGTCATTTGCTACGACCTAGCAAGGTGCCATATTCAGTTACTATAATTACTGCAAGAATGTATTCTGAACAGATAATATTGTGAATCATGTACCGTCAAGAGCGACGTTCATCATTAATGGATTAAAGTTAAGTATCAAACTAATTTCGTCCGCTTTCTGAATTCTCATTCCTTGTCATGTTCCAGACTTCACGTCAGTGTAGTTCTTCCCTCCACACGCCAGCCTGCGTGAGGTAAAACACGTACATTTCGACCTCCATTCGTAACACGGTGTTGGCTCTTCTGCCAACACAAAAATAATCATTTCAGAAACCTTTTCACATGAATCGTCTGTGTACAAATGACAGATCTGGCAATGGACTCCCCTTTTATTCCTTATGTAATCCGTACTGCCGCCGTCTGTATACGTACATATTGATATCCCATGACTTTTGTAATCTTAGAGTAGAGTAATGTGGAGAGCTGCATCAAATCAGCCTTCGAGCACAGGAGGAAGAAGAGAAAGTGTGTTATTGCAACTATTCTGCTTTACGAGGAAGACGTGCAGCCTGCGACAGGAGGTCGTGTAGGACGCGGTGTTTGGCGAGCGATGGACCAGCGAGATGAAGCCGGGGGTGCGGCAGGCAGTGGGGGGTGCCGGCCGGCTGTTGCGCCAGCAAAAGGAAGAAGAGGTCGGCCCTCGGCCGTCTGGAAGCCATCAGCGCGATTCTGGGAAGCGCAGGTCGGGCCGCGCATTCCCACGGCCGCAGCCGGGGTCAACGACCGCCGCCTCTGCGGCCGCAAAAACCAGCCGGGCCCTGCCCGCCAAGCGCTGATGAATGGAGAGGCGCCGGCTCCGCCATTATGGAAACCCGACCCACCGCACCGCCCAATCTTAATTATAGTCGCCAATAGATCCCGCAAAGTGGGCCCGCGGCCAGAAACAACGTCGCCTGCTGCTGCTGCGACCGCGTCTTACAGATGTCGCGTAATTCCGTTAAATTCTCTGCTCTTCAGTAGTCAAACACTGATTGAAAGCACTTGATTGACGTCCAAACAACTCCCATTGAAACCTAATTTTCAAAGATAAAATGATTAGGTAACTTTCAAATCAACTACACAAATTATAAAATAATGTAAACAAAGTCCTGTACAATACACATAACATGTTCGTAGGTCTAATTTTCGTTGTAATCTGTGTGCATGTGACAGTGTCCTCGCTATCTAACACACTCAAAAAACGACGAAAAAACGAAGGAATTATCCTAATGGAACGGAAATCGCTAGATGTAATGTACCTCAAAATTACAGATCAATATCCTTAACATCGGTTTGTTGCAGTATTCTTGAACATATTCTCATTTCGAATATAATGAATTTCCTTGAGACAGAGAAGTTGCTGTCCATGCATCAACACGGCTTTAGAAAGCATCGATCCTGCAAAACGCAACTCGGCCTTTTTTCACATATCTTGCGAACCGTGGATGAAGGGTATCAGACGCATGACATATTCCTTGACTTCCGGAAAGCGTTTAACTCGGTGCCCCACTGCAGACTCTTAACTAAGGTACGAGCATATGGGATTGGTTCCCAAATATGTGAATGGCTCGAAGACTTCTTAAGTAATACAACCTAGTACGTTGTCCTCGATGGTGAGTGTTCATCGGAGGTGAGGGTATCATCTGGAGTGCCCCAGGGAAGTGTGGTAGGTCCGCTGTTGTTTTCTATCTATATAAATGATCTTTTGGATAGGCTGGATAGCAATGTGCGGCTGTTTGTTGATCATTCTGTGGTGTACGGGAAAGTGTCGTCGTTCAGTGACTGTAGGAGGATAGAAGATGACTTGGACAGGATTTGTGATTGGTGTAAAGAATGGAAGCTAAATATAGATAAATGTAAATTAATGCAGATGAATAGGAAAAAGAATCCCGTAATGTTTGAATACTCCATTAGTAGTGTGGCGCGTGACACAGTCACGTCGACTACATACACCCCTGGAAATGGAAAAAAGAACACATTGACACCGTTGTGTCAGACCCACCATACTTGCTCCGGACACTGCGAGAGGGCTGTACAAGAAATGATCACACGCACGGCACAGCGGACACACCAGGAACCGCGGTGTTGGCCGTCGAATGGCGCTAGCTGCGCAGCATTTGTGCACCGCCGCCGTCAGTGTCAGCCAGTTTGCCGTGGCATACGGAGCTCCATCGCAGTCTTTAACACTGGTAGCATGCCGCGACAGCGTGGACGTGAACCGTATGTGCAGTTGACGGACTTTGAGCGAGGGCGTATAGTAGGCATGCGAGAGGCCGGGTGGACGTACCGCCGAATTGCTCAACACGTGGGGCGTGAGGTCTCCACAGTACATCGATGTTGTCACCAGTGGTCGGCGGAAGGTGCACGTACCCGTCGACCTGGGACCGGACCGCAGGGACGCACGGATGCACGCCAAGACCGTAGGATCCTACGCACTGCCGTAGGGGACCGCACCGCCACTTCCCAGCAAATTAGGAACACTTTTGCTCCTGGGGTATCGGCGAGGACCATTCGCAACCGTCTCCATGAAGCTGGGCTACGGTCCCGCACACCGTTAGGCCGTCTTCCGCTCACGCCCCAACATCGTGCAGCCCGCCTCCAGTGGTGTCGCGACAGGCGTGAATAGAGGGACGCATGGAGACGTGTCGTCTTCAGCGATGAGAGTCACTTCTGCCTTGGTGCCAATGATGGTCGTATGCGTGTTTGGCGCCGTGCAGGTGAGCGCCACAATCAGGACTGCATACGACCGAGGCACACAGGGCCAACACCCGGCATCATGGTGTGGGGAGCGATCTCCTACACTGGCCGTACACCTCTGGTGATCGTCGAGGGGACACTGAATAGTGCACGGTACATCCAAACCGCCATCGAACCCATCGTTCTACCATTCCTAGACCGGCAAGGGAACTTGCTGTTCCAACAGGACAATGCACGTCCGCATGTATCCCGTGCCACCCAACGTGCTCTAGAACGTGTAAGTCAACTACCCTGGCCAGCAAGATCTCCGGATCTGTCCCCCATTGAGCATGTTTGGGACTGGATGAAGCGTCGTCTCACGCGGTCTGCACGTCCAGCACGAACGCTGGTCCAACTGAGGCGCCAGGTGGAAATGGCATGGCAAGCCGTTCCACAGGACTACATCCAGCATCTCTACGATCGTCTCCATGGGAGAATAGCAGCCTGCATTGCTGCGAAAGGTGGATATACACTGTACTAGTGCCGACATTGTGCATGCTCTGTTGCCTGTGTCTATGTGCCTGTGGTTCTGTCAGTGTGATCATGTGATGTATCTGACCCCAGGAATGTGTCAATAAAATTTCCCCTTCCTGGGACAATGAATTCACGGTGTTCTTATTTCAATTTCGAGGAGTGTATTTGGGCGTACCATTGCAGAGCTATATGAAGTGGGACAAGCATGTAATGACAGTTGTGGGGAAGGCGGATAGTCGTCTTCGGTTCATTGGTAGAATTTTGGAATATGTGGTTCATCTGTAAAGGAGACCGCTTGTGAAACACTAATACGAACTATTCTTGAGTACTGCTCGAGTGTTTGGGATCCCTATCTGGTCAGATTGAGGGAGGACATAGAAGCAATTCAGAGGTGGGCTGCTAGATTTGTTACTGGTAGGTTTGATCATCAAGCGAGTGTTACGGAAATGCTTCAGGAACTCGGGTGGTAGTCTCTGGAGGAAATGAAGCGTTCTTTTCATGAATCGCTACTGATGAAATTTAGAGAACCAGCATTTGAGGCTGACTGCAGTACAATTTTACTGCGCCAACTTATATTTCGCAGAAAGACCACAAAGATAAGATAAGAAAGATAAGGACTCTAACAGAGGCATATAATCAGTCATTTTTCCCTCGTTCTGTTTGGGAGTGGAACAGGGAGAGAAGATGCTACTTCTGGTACGAGGTACCCTCCGCCACGCACCGTATGGTGGATTGCGGAGTATGTATGTAGATGTAGATGTAGAAGGAGCTTCCAAATTGAGCAAGTCAATAATGCTTTAGTCCAGCTCTGGCCACTATGCTAGCAGTAACTCGGCTTGGCTTTGACTGGTAGAGCTGTTGGATGTCCACCTGAGCGGTTTCGTGCCCTGTTCTGCCCAATTGGTGCGGCAGATCGTCAAAATCCCGAAGGGAGGAAGGGATATTGCTTTTAACATTCAGTCGACATCGAGGTCATTAGAGACGCACAATGAGCTCGGTCACGTCAAGGATGGAGAAGGATATCGGAGGTCCTTTATCAAAGGAACCATCCCGGCATTTGCCTGGAACGATGAAGGAAGAAATAATGAAAAATCTACATCTGGATGGCCAAACGCGAGTTTGAATCGTCTTCCTCTCGAATGCGAGTCCAGCGTGCTAACCACTGCATCACCTCCCTCGGTGTCAAAATCCCTAGCTGGTTGGAGGGTCCTGCCCATAATGCTCCAAACGCTCTAAATTGGGGAGAGATCCGACAACCTTGCTGATCAATGTATGGTTTTCAAGCACGAAGGCAAGAGGTAAAATCTCTCACTGTGTGCAGGTTAGCATCATCTTGTTGAAACGTAACCCCAGGATGGCTTGTCGTGAAGGACAACATAGCTGGGTGTAGAATATAGTCGACGTAACGCTGTTCAGTAAGGATGCCGTAGATGACAATCAAAGCGGTCCTGCTGTGGAAACAAATGGCACCGTAGACCATCACACCTGGTTGTTAGGCCGTATCGCGGGAAACAATCGGGTTGGTATCCCACCGCTGTCCGGGGCGTCCCCAGACACGTCTTTGGCCTGGAATCTCGTTGACTGGAGTAAAAATGATTCCTGCTTCTAACTAAGAATCCAATGATGGCGAAGAATTTTAAGATGTGTTCTCTAGGCATTTATTTACAAATACCTCATTTCCATTTTCAAAAAAACCAAGTCGCCGATTCCAAGCTGGCCATGCACAGGAAATAGCTGTAATTTGTAAGCTATATTTCTAAGATTCCGATCTCAAACAGCCTTGAAAATTTTCTTGATATCTTCATCCGTTTCCTAGAGACAGAGCTTCAAAGTTACTCTAGTTGTACCCGCACACGTAAAATACGGACTTAAAAAACGGTGTGAGCTGAAAATGTAGTTTATAAAGCGACTTTGCATGGAGAAATATGCTATCAAGTGTCTTTGTCATCATCAGAAGGATTCTGGGAACCTCATGTTGTTGTAGTACTGAAGCACACGCAAAATTTTTGTGCACATAAAATCTGGTCCGAGGAGTAGAATTATATAGTTTCACGTTATATCAATTTCGCATAACCACACAATCAAAAATTTCCTAACCGTTAAGTTCTTTTAAAATACGAGTGACATGACCTGCTGTAGCAGAGAAAAGAACGGAACCAGCAGAGAAGTGCTCAAATACTGGAAGGTAGTTCACAGCGGTTGACGTATAGAAAGAGCGAAGAACACTATGTCAGTGTGAGAGAAAGAGAAGAGCACACTGGCGGTGAAACATAGTAGTCAGTGACAATGCTAGGAAAAGATTGGAGACAGTGCCAGTTGGAAGTAAATAAATAGAAGGAGAAAGTGTAAGTGGGTGAGAGCCAGTGACAACGAGACACGGAGACTGTGACAATGACAACGAGGGAGAGAGATAATGTCAGCGGCCTGGAAAGAGTAAATGCGATAATAGCAGTAAGAGAGAGAGCAAGAGGGAGGGAGCGGCATTGAGAGGAATCAGTGGGACAGAACGAAGGAGTCTGTGGCTTTGAGACCGAAGGCTGTGACCGTGAGACACATGAGACAAAACAATGAGTTGGACTGAATGACTGAGCGAGAATCGTAAAGTGGGTGTGGATGTGTATGAGCAAATTACTAATGGGTGTGAGTGAGGTGGAGTTAGGGCGGCTTGCGGGTGTGAGAGGTGAGTTGCATGTTAGAAAGAGTATGAAATGTTCCCATGCCAAAATTTTTGGGATAAATTTTAAAGGGGCTTAGGAAAGTAGGATGAGGCGACTGGTACGCCACATTTCAGTCAGTCTTTTAATAAACAGGACCATACTTGACTTTTTGTGCTGGTAATTATTACTTAAAATACTTTCCTGTTTTACACACCTGAGCCGGCCACGGTGGTCTCGCGGTTCTAGGCGCGCAGTCCGGAACCGTGCGACTGCTACGGTCGCAGGTTCGAATCCTGCCTCGGGCATGGATGTGTGTGATGTCCTTAGGTTAGTTAGGTTTAAGCAGTTCTAAGTTCTAGGGGACTAATGACCACAGCAGTTGAGTCCCATAGTGCTCAGAGCAATTTGAACCATTTTTTTTTTTTTTTTTTTACACACCTGAATGAAGGAACCCGCTGATGGCGGTACAAACAGGCCAAAACATGTTTTGACTATAAAAAGGTTTGTTGTTCCGTACTAGACCATCCTCTATTTCCATAAGTTTCTAATATTCATTGAAAGTCAGAACTATCTTCATTCACAATAATGTGTTTCCATGTGCTAATCCAAATAACCTCACTTCACTCGCTTTTTGACATATTTGAAGAAATCGAGCTATATTAGTCAAAGAGGGCGTTAACATACCGCTAATCAATCAGATAGCTTCTCGTGAAAGATGATATTTGAATTTACACTGCCCTCCATAAGTTTGGAAACACCATGCTGTGTATTACAACTGAGCAAGATGGAAGTGATCTGTGTGAGTTATTGGTTAGAACACAGAATAGCAAGTTCCAATAACAGTTAATAATGACACGCACAGTATTTTCCATTTAATTATTGTACATATACATACATATTGGAACATACAAGTATTGCTCCGTTTTATGTAAAACGACGTTACTTGTCCAAGTAGTTCTAATAAATACACCAGATGGCTATAGTAGAGATACGATGTTTACATTTATGTTCACTTGTAGTTGCGTTTGCATAAAGGTATAACACGCCGCGAAAGTAATTGAAAATGGCCTCAAAGTGCCAGATTTCTTATGAATCACGGGTAATGATAATCACTTTGCACCAAGAAGGCAATAGTGTTCGACAAATAGCAAAGAAACTGATGATTTCCATCAGCGGAGTTGTCAAAACCATACACCGGCATCGAGAAACAGGCTCCTACGGAGATCGTCCTCTCTCAGGAGCACCCAGGAAAATATCAGAACGCCAGGAAAAGTATTTGGCAGTGAGCAGCAAACGTAACAGATTAAAAACTGTCCATGAATTGACTGCTGAACGAGGGATACACCGACGAGTGAGTCAACAGTGAGACGACGCCTGGCAGACAACAACCTCCGAGGTTTTGTAACAACAAGGAAACCACTATTTCGCTCTGTTAACAAGAAGAAAAGGCTTCAGTAGGCTAAGACACACCAACAATAGACAGCAGGGGATTGGGAAAAACTCTTATTCACTAATGAATCCAAGTTCGAAACATTTGGAAGTAAAAGCCGTCAATTTGTACGCCATTTACCCCATGAACGTTTGACTCCTCAATGCGTAATTCCAACTGTAAAGCATGGAGGGGGTTCTGTGATGGTATGGGGATCGTTTGGAGGGAATGAAGTCGGAGATTTGGTGAAAATAGATGGAAAACTGAACCAAAAGGTTATCGTGACATTCTCCAGCGACATGCTAAGATATCTGGTTTGCGTCTGATTGGGAAAGGGTTTGTCTTGCAGCAAGACAACGACCCGAAACATACGTCTCCCTTGTGTGACAACTATGTGAGGTCTCTATAGGTTCGCCAGATATTGAAAAACATGGAATGGCCGCCCCAATCCCCTGATTGTAACCCAATCGAACAGCTACGGGATGCATTGGACAGGAGGATCCGAAAACGGGAAATCATGGGTGGGTCACAATTGTGGGAGGTTCTGCAACAAGTATGGAGATTAATTCCAGTTGAAACCTTGGCAAAAATGACGCAGGGCATGCCGAGAGTGTACAAGGCAGTGATGAAAGCAAAGGGTGGCTATTTTGAGGAATCGAAAATTTAATTGTTGCATCTTTCTGTGTATTATTTGAGCTTAATAAACATTTGGAAAACAACAAAATGCTTTTTTATACTATATTCCCTTTCCATTGTCTATAATTACTAGCTGTTTACAAAATTATGGAAGGTAGCGTACATGGATTATTTAAAACATCAATGTGAATACTTTAGTAACATTCCAGATGAGCAAAACTTACAAAATATAATATCAGATTCGTAACTCCCAAATCTAATACAGTACTAACATTTGACGTAAAAGAATAAATGCATTCAATTCAGTTTAAATTTTGACGATTTTGTAGCTTTTTTACGTGCTTCTGGCGCTTCTGTTCTCGTGTCAACCCAGTTCAATCAAAGTATTATAAACGTCTCACAGTGAGAAATTACATTTCTACTACGAATCGCTGAACAATGCAAAAAATTGATATTCATATTATTTTTACTCTATCTACAAATAGAGATAGTTGAGTTAGGAGACATGTCGCTACTATGACGCCAGCCGCTGTGGCCATGCGTCATACAAAAAGTCAAAATTCTGTATCGGAACTGAGGGACTAATTTCTCGCTTTTAGCCATCTGACCTCGATTGTGTAGGAACACTCAGTGGAAGAAATATCCAAGTCATCATGGAATATTTGCGATCTGCACGAAAATCAAACATTAAAAAAATTATAATTGTTACGGAAACACAAAAACTGGAAATCCACTACCATAAAACGAGTAAGTGTGGCGAAATTATAATTTAGTATGTTACCAGATACCGATATCGCCTAAACTTTCTTTCCCAGAAAACTGGACGGGCCGTGATCTGACGCGACGGTCGGTTGGCAACCTGTGTGAATGCTGCCATTTGGAAAACATTGTGGAATGTTCTAATGTGAAGTGACGTGACGTGACGGCCGATGGAAACTAGCTTTAAACAAACAGCATCGTCCCGAGACCACGTGACAATTCCAATTTAATGTTGACAACACGTGCAGAATGGAACGTTCACTCCTGAGATATTTCTTCTCTATGTGCAAACATTTCACATTTCCACATGCACACAAATGATGTTCTTCCTAACATGAGACAAAGATGTTACATTGTTATTTAACACAGATGTCATTTGCAATCCAATTATTTCTGCAGATGTTATATGTAAAAGCAAAATCACAACTTGTGACTGAAGGGGACATGTTTTTTTACACGAAAGTAATACAGTCACGGAAGCAACAATGACAAAAACGGACAAAATCAAGTGGTAGGACTTTGTTAACCTTCCTTCTGTTAACGTGACACTATTTTATATAAGTGGTAACGTGGGTCCAGTAGATCGCCATGATATGTTAATGTTGCTACATACGTATAACATTAATGACCAGATTATTTAATACAAATAAATGTAGAAGCAGCAAAATAAATTGTGAAATTGAATCAGTTAACGCTTATTTGAAGAAATAATGCATTTTATTCTATTAGATAAAAGATAATACCAGCAATTATGTTTACACAATATAAACTGAACATTCAGTAATTCAACACTCTTCTGGGGACTGATGACATCAGATGTTAAGCCCCACAGTGCTCAGAGCCAACCAACACTCTTCTTCTGATGACTGATTGTAATTACCATTTAGACACTGACCACAGACTGTAAGGAAATGTTTGATGCACATATATTTTCCACACTGATGACAAGTGAATTGAGTTTTTACGTCCTTATTTCTGGGCCAGATAATGCACTTCCTTTTCACAGCTGGCACTTATTTTTGTGCTTGTTTGTCATCGACAGCAGATGTTGATCCACTCATTTCTGGTGTCCTTTGGTGAATTTCTCTAGGTAAGCAATCCATTATTGCTCTATTCTTTAGCTGGTCTTGTACCAAGCCGAACCCAATTTCCCAAAGAAAATCCTTCCTTGCCATTTGAAGCAAGAGTATGCGAATTTACACCTACTCATTCGGCACTATCTTGTAATGCAAGTGTTAACGTGGGGGTCTAGGAACCTACGAGCCACTAAATAACTGTCAAACGCTAATAACAATGAGCAGCAAAAGAATGAAAAACTGGTACCGGAAGTAAACAGATTTGAGCTAGACGTCAGGGAGTGTTGCCAACTTTTTTCATGTAAATTTAGCTAAAGTAAATGTGCTGGGACTATCGGACCCTGTGTTAGCAGTTACAGGTCAAGACATGGAATCATTTCCTTTGTACTAGAGGGGTGCCGCGGGGAACTAACACTGTAGGAGAAGATAGAGATCGGGATACACTCAACAAACAATTGAGGACGATGAATTGCAAGTACTGCTCTGAGATGAAGAGGTTGGATGGAGCATGATAGGAAGTCGTGACGGTCCGCCTGAAACCTCTTGTGGTACTTCGACTGGATTCCGAGAAACTGCAGACTAATTAAATCAGGATGATTTGCTGGAGATTTTAAGCCGGCTGCTCATGAATACGAGTCCAGCTTTTGAGGCAGAGTGCTATCATTTCTCAATTAAAAAGAACTGCAATTTTAGAAAAAAACATGCATTTGGCTTGGTCTGAATATTTAAAGTGAAAGTTATTCACGGCCTACGAGAGTGTCGCAGCCTCGGCCACATCGTGGCTGTCGCCCCTCCACCCGGTATCAGACGATGCTATGTAAACAGCGCGGTATCCTGCCCTCGCTTCAACTCTGTTTACTTTGTGAGCCCGGCGGATGTGGGTCGCGGTCAACATTTAAATCGCGTTCGCACTTTCAGCTCGCTCACAAGCTAACGTAGCAGCGGAGTTCCCGTTGGAACACCAGCGTCTGGCCAGTCTACAATCATAGAACCTGAGCAGGAGCGTCGCCGAAATCATGGGGCCCCAGAGCAAGAACACAAAGTAGGTCCCTCTCTCTTAGTTGGCTATCCTAATCCACCTCATTCCCAACTCAACAAAACGTAGCATACACATCGTCTTTCACAGCCAACCCTCCTGTCCCTCCCTTTTCTCCTCATATGCACACACACCTTTACCACAGACGCTTTCCTCTTACTTGAGCCAAAAAGTAAATGGCTATGGAAAACTTAAAACTACAGTCTACTTTACTTTAAACACTTTGGTGCAGCGAAATATAATCTTATAAATTTTTCCCAGTTTATAGACAGGCTTTTGACATGCGTTACCTAATACGTTCCAAAACACTGCGCATAAAAATGGGATTTTTGCCGGGTTCATACCTCGAGTTCTATTGGTGATATAAAGGTATGGTCGAATGTTTTAGATAGCCCTTGGTCTAGGAACCATTTGATACCCAATGTAAGGGTAGGTTTACTGTAACTATCCTATAGTAGAGGGTCAAATTTTTAATATTACACGCTTCCTCTAGCTTAGACAGATTGAGAAAATCGATTTGTTTTTTTGCGTTAGATGTGGTTACCGTGCGCCTTAAGGTGCTTATGGAGGCACCATTGAATCCGTTGGCATTTCCTGAGAAAATCGAAAAAAAAATGGCTTTTAGGTACCAAAACTGATCCTCAGATTCTAAGACGGCTGTGCACAGTAAATGGGTACAATTGTTAAGATATATTCCTAAGATCCTGATCTCGAACAACCTTGAAAATTTTCTTGATATCTTTATCCGTTTCCGGGATACAGAGGTGCAAATTTACCCCATTTTCACGCTTTAGATACGTAAAATCCTGTTTGAGGCGAAAAGGTAGTTTGTATAGTGACTTAGAGAAATATGCTCTGAAGTGTCTCCGTTATCATCAGAAGGATTCTGGAATTGTTGTGGAAATTTGTGGTAAGATCTTATGGGACCAAACTGCTGAGGTCATCGGTCCCTAAGCTTACGCAGTACTTAATCTAACTTAAACTAACTTACGCTAAGGACAACACACACGCCGATGCCCGAGGGAGAACTCGCGGAGCGTGACAAGGCGCCTTACACCACGCGGCTACCCCGTGCGGTTAAGGATTCTCGGAACCTCATACTGTTGCAGTACTGAATCATATGCAATATATATACGCACATAAAATCCGGCCTGAGGTGTAAAATCATATAGTTTTGCTTTATTTCAATTTCACGCAAGTAAACTATCAAAATTAGTATGACCCATAAATTTCTTTTCGTATGAGTGACATGTCCTGTTGTAGCTGGAAAACCAACGGAAACAGCCTCCTATCGCCCTCTGTCCATCATCTCCTCCTCCCCCATTCTCTGTCCATCTCCTCCTGCCCTTCTCTCTGTCCATCTGCCCCTTCCCCCTACCTCCTCTATATCTCTGCCATCTGCTGCTCTCCCTCTTTTAGTCCATTACTGCTTTCTCACCTCGAAGTTATCACCTCTCCCCCATTCTAAGTTCACCTCTTCCTGCCCCCTCCCCTCGAAGTTTATCTTCTCACCACCCCTAAGTTAATCTCCTCCTTCCACTCCACTCTCTCCATCTCCTCCTCCCCTCTCTTTGCCGCCTCCTCCTCCCACTGTATGTGTTCAGCTCCTTCTCTCCCCTCCCCCCCTCTCGTCCATCTTATTCTCCCCTTTCTCTATCTATTTCCTCCTCTGCCTCATTCTGTCCACCTCCTTCTCTCCTCCTGTCGGTGCCGATCTCTCTTCCGCCCCCCCCCCTCCCCCAGCCACACCTCCTCTCACCATCTCCAAGTTATCACCTCCAACACGATAGCAGGCTCGTGCTTCCTGCCCCCACAGCATTGCTTCCCAGGTAGTAATATGTGTACGAAGTTTAGCTGAAAACAATCCACAGAACCCTTGTACCGGTTGCTGTGCCGGATTACACGTATGTCACATATATTTGCTGTATATCACACATATTTGTACACATATTTCTCTTGTATCTGTAGCGGATATTGCTTTACAGTTATACGCTCTTCAATCTTTATGATATATTTTCTGGACAATGTGTCTTACAATGATATGATTTTCAAGGTACATTTAGTGGCATATTTTGATACTATCTGCAAAGTGTACCGAATACAGTGAGTAGTAAAGACGTAATTAACAAAATGTCATGAATGACGTGGCAGCTTTTCAGGCATTTCAGTGTTCATGACGTCATATTTTCTGGACTATGTCTCCTATAATGATACAAGTTTGCACGTACATTTAGTGGTATGTGTTACTTGCGTCTGCAAAATGTTCTTCGAATAATTTTTGTAATAAATAAGTAACAAATTAAAACGTCATGTCTGATGCGGCAGTTTTACTGTATGAACGACGAAAATGTAGCTAAGCGATAAATATTTTTTTCTTTCGTCATTTTGTGGAGCCTGTCAACGAGAAGAAGCTTTGTAAGTGTATGGAGTTATGTGTAAAGTTTGACGCAAATCAGTAAGAGTTCTCGGTCTCATATACGCACGGATATTTGCGCGTTGTAGGCTATGTTTCATTTTCACCCCCACCCCCGCCCGTTTGATAGATACGTGGCTCTTATCCACCGAGTTATTCCTTCAGACAGTAAGTGATATGTGTACCAGGTTTGGCTGAAATCGGTCCAGTGGTTTCGGAGGAGATGTCGAGCAAACATACACACTTATACAGGGTGAGTCACCTAACGTTACCGCTGGATATATTTCGTAAACCACATCAAATACTGACGAACCGATTCCACAGACCGAACGTGAGGAGAGGGGCTAGTGTAATTGTTTAATACAAACCATACAAAAACACAAACCTACGTTTTTTTTAAAGTGGAACCACGCTACTTTTGTTAGCACATCTGAACATATTAACAAATACATAATCAGTGCCGTTTGTTGCACTGTAAAATGTTAATTACATCCGGAGATATTGTAACCTAAAGTTGACGCTTGAAACCTCCGACGTTCAGTTGGGTGTTGTAACAAACACGGGCGAGCAGCATCTGCAGAGGCATGTTTACGATGACGACCGTGTTAACGAGTGTGGCTGTAGTGCACTGTTGTAGTTTGGTCTAGCTGTCGCAGTGTCCGCATGGAGCGCTTGCTGCTATTGTTATTCTGCATTCGTCTCCGCACGCAGACCAACTGTAGTACACCGTGTTACCAGACATCTGTGATAGTGTAGTGTTGTAGGAGCTGTGACCATGGTGTATTCGAACTCTGAAAAGGCGGAGATGATACTCAACTATGGCGAGTGTCGACGAAATGCAGCTGAAGCCTGCAGGGTGTATGCAGAACGGTACCCGGACAGACGCATCCAACGCGCAGCACATTGCAAAACATCTACCGCCAACTCTATGCAACAGGTATGGTCGTAGCACGCTAACGGGTCCGTAACAGGCCCGTCACAGGAGAAGCGGGTGCAGTTGGTGTGTTAGCTGCTGTTGCCATGAACCCGCACATGAGTACACGGGACATTGCGACAGCCGGTGGACTAAGTCAAAGTAGTGTCATGCGCATACTGCATCGTCACCGCTTTCACCCGTTTCATGTGTCGCTACATCAGCAATTACATGGTGATGACTTTAATCATCGAGTGCAATTCTGTCAATGGGCATTAACAGAGAATGCGTTGCAGTTCTACCTGTTTACCGATAAAGCGGGTTTCACAAACCACGGGGCAGTGAATCTACGGAACATGCATTACTGGCCCGTGGACAATCCTCGCTGGCTCAGACAGGTAGAGCGACAGCGACCGTGGACTGTAAATGTATGGTGCGGAATCTTTGGCGACCACCTCATTGGTCCTCACTTCATTGCAGGGGCCCAAACAGGTGCAACATACATCGCGTTTCTACAGAATGATCTGCCAACGTTGCTCGAAAATGTCCCACTGGAAACGCGTCGACGTATGTGGTATCAGCATGATGGTGCACCTGCACATTCCGCAATTAACACTAGGCTGACCCTTGACAGGATGTTCGACGGGCGTTTCATAGGACGTGGACGACGCATAAATTGGCCAGCCCTTTCTCCTGATCTTACACCTCTGGACTTCTTTCTGTGGGGTACGTTAAAGGAGAATGTGTACCGTGATGTGCCTACAACCCCAGAGGATATGAAACAACGTATTGTGGCAGCCTGCGGCGACATTACACCAGATGTACTGCGGCGTGTACGACATTCTTTACGCCAGAGATTGCAATTGTGTGCAGCAAATGCGTTGAACATCTATTGGCCTGACATGTCGGGACACTCTCTATTTCACTCCGTAATTGAAAACGGAAACCATGTGTGTACGTGTACCTCAACCCTCATGGTAATGTACAAGTGCGTCAGTGAAAAAGACCAATAAAAAGGTGTAATGTGCTGTTCCAGTCTCTTCTGTACCTAAGATCCATCACCGTTCCCTTTGGATCCCTACGTGTTTCGGTGCTCTCCGATACACACGATCGAACAGCGGAGGAGTGGTACTCAAGCGTCAAAATATCTCCGGATGTAATTAATATTTTACAATGCAACAAACGGCACTGATTACGTATTTGTGTATATGTTCAGATGTGCTAACAAAACTAACGGGGTTCCATTTAAAAAAACGTAGGTTTGTGTTAAAAAACATACTTCAGTGCATTTTTTTATAATTTGTATTAACCAATTACACTAACCCCTCGCCTCACGTTCGGTCTGTGGAATACATTCGCCAGTATTTGATGTGGTTTACGAAATATATCCAGCGGTAATGTTCGGTGACTCACCCTGTATACATAATACGTTCTCGTATAGAAGTACATCGATTTTTATAATATGTATGGCTTTGCACTCAATGGCCCGTCTTTCACAGGCGCTGAAAATTTCTTCGCGTGGTTTGTTTCATGATTCTTTGAAGCTAGCTATTTCCGACAGATACCAAGCGTTAATCGTGAGAGTATTTTTGATCCGTCGTTGCAACAACAAAATGCATGATTTTTTTCACCTGACGCGTTCGCTTTATTGAGGTAAAGCATCATCAGTGGTCTGTAATTACGTTTATTTATATTTTGATTTGCTTTTTCGATAGAAAAACAATTCGTTAAGAATAGGTTGGTTGGTACTTACGGTGATTTTTCGGATGCTTTCTCGCTTACATAGGGAAATGCCGTCTGCTAGCACATCGTTGTTTTTCTGTGTTAGACACTGATAATTTTCGTCTACTTTTTGGATGTTCCGCAGCACTATGCATTTCTCACAACACACTTTTATGTACACCACTGTATTCTGTTTGTTTTCGTACTTCAAGTATGTGTTGATGTTTGTGTTTTGTAGTGTTGCCAACATAACCTTTTCACTACATTGTCTTTGTCCTACAAATATTTAAAAAAAATTAAATTATTGCATATGAGCAGTTCTATTTAAGTATGTTTCTGTGTGTGTATATACTGCGTAAGAGTAGAGAAGGAATAGCGACGGATTTTTTTTTTTTTTTTTTACCGAGAAACCATGATGAGTGGACATAAGTACATAGCAGTGTGATGGAGTGTGGGTTAGAGGAGAAGGTGAGGAGCGAGAAGCGATATGAAACCACTGTGAGTGGGGTGGGAGGGGGGGAAAGGATGGAAAACGCTCTTTCCTTTTTCAGTCTTGTTTCCAATATTTATCTGGTAATTTTGTGTTAATGATTTTTGTATGTGGGAATTTTCTTGGAAAGGGAGGACTTGCATACCTTCACTGATTTTTATGATATTCATATCGTTTTCAATAATGCTTGATCTATGGTGTTCTTCTTTTAGATGATCCGCAAATGCTGAGTGACTTGTACCGCATTTGAATGCTCTGATGCGCTCTTTATATCTTGGGTCAAATGTCCTGCCATTCAGTGTCTATCTTCTCACAATCTCTGCAACTGAGCTGATAGATACCACATTGTTGACATCTGTCTAGTTTTGATTTCAGTTTCGGGATGTGCTTTTGTATGGAATTGTTTTTGTTTTGTAAGCAATGTTTATGCCTTGTTTTTTGAATATGTTTCCGATTTTATGAGTGAATTTGTTGTGGTAGGTCACTGTATGCCTTTTTTTTGTTGTAGTGCAAGTTGTACGAGTTAGTTTGCTTCCTTACTTGTCCTTTTATTTTTTGTTTCGTTTGTAGTTTGTCTACCTTGTCTACGATGGTAGTAGTTTTATTTCACCTCTCGTTCCTCACCTTCTCCTCTAACCCACACTCCATCATACTGCTATGTACTTATGTCCACTCATCATGGTTTCTCCTAAAAAAATCCGTCGCTATTCCTTCTCTACTCTTACACAGTATATACATATACAGAAACATACTTAAATAGAAGTACGCACATTCAATAATCTAATTTAAAAAAGAACATTTGTAGGTCAAATACAAAGTAGTGGAAAGGTAGTGTTGGCAACACTACAAAACACAAACATCAACACATACTTGAAGCACGAAAACAAACAGAATACAGTGGTGTGCATAAAAGTGTGTTGCGAGAAATGCATAGTGCTGCAGAACATCCAAAGAGTAGACGAAAATTATCAGTGTCTAACACAGAAGAACTACGATGCGCTAGCAGACGGCATTTCCCGATGTAAGCGAGAAAGAAGCCGAAAAATCATCGCAAGTACAAACCATTCTATTCTTAACGGTTTTTCAATGTACAAAGCAAATCAAAATGTAAATAAACTTAATTACAGACCACTGATGATGCTTTACATCAATAAAGCGAAAAGCGTCTGGTGAAAAAATCACGCATTTTTGTAGTTGCAACGACGGATCAAAAATACCCTCATGAATTATAAAGCAACAACGGACACTATAGCCACACAACTGAAAAAACCAAGAGTTATGTCGCAGTGGTAAGACACTGGACTTGCATTCACGTGTAGTGCGGTTTAGGTCCCAGTCCACACGTCCAGACTGATGTTCTCCTTGATTCCCACCCCCACCCAATCGCTTGAGAGTAATCCGGGGACAGCTTCTTTAAAAAGGACACGGTCGATAGGCCTACATATCCTCCCCTACTCGAGTCGTCTCTCTGTCACTAGTGGCTTTACCGTCGACGGGTCGGTAAACCATAATCTTCCATCTTTGTTCCTGCCAGCGTGGTGCCTAAGAAGACATACGCAGCTGCAACGTTCATATTCTCAGACTGCAAGGTCTTGAAGATGGTGTTTTATACTAATTCTTTCAAGTCATATTGGACGTGAAAAGGCCACGTTTCATTCAGTACAGATCTTACTCTTACCGATAATGTCGGCCAGAGTCTTAAGAACGGCAGTGAGTCTCTAACAATAAGAGTATAGTTGTTTCTAAACTGCTAGTCCAATATGATGGATTCATGTCTTACGCGTTATCTTGGAAGTAATTACGGAACGAGTTTTTGAATCCTACCACTGTATCACGCTGTGACCGGAAAACTTGATGTTCACAACTGATTCGAAATACAGCGCTCTTTGGAAATTAGCCTCTTAGCCTCTAAAGCACGTTTAAGGAGCTAATTTAAATTGTTGTGCGCTTCTTTTTTTGCGCACCGTTGCATACTCCACTGATGACAATCGGAACAGTTGCTCACGTCTAGGACCTTTTGTCCTATACATTTAGTTCCTGATGTTCGCATTCTAAAGCAGAAAAAGTAGGTAAATTATTCACATGTTTCCAGGTCACAGTGAGTTCCGAAACGATCTTTCATTATTTTAACACAGCGAAAGACTTTTATGATTGGTTAAATTTTCCAATTAGAGAAAATATTTTAACTACTTCTTATTTTTTCTACTTTTTTTCCAGTTCCACAGGAGCCTTATCTTTGGTGGCACGTCGTAGGTCGTCCCAATCTAATTGTGCCTCTACTATTATCGCTGGAATTGTGTGGTCTGCTCTCAAACAACACATCGCGACGTGACGCAACTCTCGACAGTACAGGGACCTTTGCAGCGGCTCACACCGTTGCTTAGCACAGTCTGAGACAAGGCAACTGGCGAGTATATAACATGAATGTGTTCGTCTCTATTTTCAAAAATCTTTAGGCAACTGTAAAATGCAGGAAGAACACGGGACAAATAGCAATCAGAAGGTAAGTCATCAACAGATACCAGAGTTCTGTCAATCCGTGGCACCTGTAACACAGGCGTTAAATCGATTGTACCTTTTTGTGGACGCATAAGAAATTCTCACTTCCATGTGTATTTAACGAATATGGAGAACTTAGACGCTGCAGTTATATTCAGAGTAATCTGATTTTGCAAACCACTTATCCAGACTGACGATCAGTTTGTAATTTTTTTTAATGAGTATGAATTTTATAAATCTTGTAATTACAGGAAAATAGGAAAACTACAAATTATACATTCTCCTACGAAGTTCCGATGCCAAGTGATCTCTGTATTCATTTGCACAAACATTGTTCAAGTCTAGTGAGCCACCATGATGTCTTCAAACACTCACTTTTCTCTACATACATCATAAGAAATTACACATATTTATAAGAATGTCTATTGAATGTAAACGAATCTCAAAAATTAAGCTGTGTTTTTCTCAGAAAATTAATGTGCCTTTTACATCACAGATATCTTACAAACGGAATGGTATGCAAGTTGATATTTTTTAGTTTCTCACGTATAATTAAATAAGATGGGTCAGCTTTCGTCTTTGTGCCAGCGCAGCTCATGTCCACAAATCCAATACATCGCGATCACATTTTCTGGCTTTCCGTCTCCCTAGTAATGAAGTGATAGAGTTCGCTGGAATTCGATCTGCCAACACGTTGGTTATTCTCGCTGCCAACTTTAGCGATCAAGTGATGTGCACAGTATGCTCTGCGGCTGCGATCGTCGTTCTTTCCTGCTGTTTTTCATTTCAGTGATAAGTAATTTGCAGCAGTATCATTTATACATGAGCTCCTACGTCATCGTGTACACTTTATTTGACACAAGTATCAATCGCTACCTCTGAGAAGACTGTTAAAGCAGTGGCTGACGGGATTAGTTGCCTCGATACAACTTGAAAACAATGTATGACTTCCGACATTTAAAATTATCCCCATGTTTATATATTTCGTCAGCCGTGGCGGAACATGCTCTTCAGTCGGATGATCACATAGTGAAATTTTCGGAAATAGAAGTTTTATGTACTATGACGAACTATTATCCACAGCTATATAGCGAAGCCATCGAAATGAATAAACATGGGGATAATTTTAATAGAAAAGAAGAAGCCGTGAAACTCAGCGATGTATGGACAGTGGCGCTACAGAATCGATGAGAAGTTTTTATCTTTGACGTACTATGATCTATACTTATATTTATCCTTGACAAGAATTATCTCTGCTATCACGAGAAATCCAGACCACGCCCACTTTCCGCGGTATTTAGGCCGTTCTTCGACGTCCGACGCGTCGGTCGGCAAGAATCATCACAACCAGGAGCACCTCCGAAGATGTCCAACGTAGCTTTGGACGAAACGTCAGGGACAGAAGAGTTCTATGGACCACGGCCATACATCCCGCAAGAATTCTCGGCAGCTGAAACATCCGGTCGTGAAAGCCTTCATTGTATTGCCGGTGTGATGACTCTCGGGATGTTTACACGGCACATATTACTCGCAGAAGCTCTTTGAGAGTGAAAAAAATCTCACGTTTGTAACTAGTATTAGCACTGTATACTTGCATAGAGAGTGTTCGTAATAACAAGAAGGATCTTGGAATAAATGAAACTTTTTCAAAGAATTCGCTTGATGAATATAGCATCTAAATAATTCTACATCTACATCTACATCTACATAGATACCCCGCAAGCCACCGTACGGTGCGTGATGGAGGGTACCCTGTACCAGTACTTGTCATTTGCTTTCCTGTCCAACTCGCAAACAGAACGAGGGAAAACGACAGTCTATATGTCTCCGTATGAGCCATAATTTCTCATATCTTATCTTCGTGGTCCTTCCGCACGGCGTATGTTGACGGCAGTAGAATCGTTCGGAGTCAGTTTCAAATGCCGGTTCTCTAAATTTTCCCAATAGTGTTTCTCGAACAGACCGCTGCCTCCCCTCCAGGGATTTCCATTCGAGTTCCTGAAGCATCTCCATAACACTTACGTTTTGTTCAAACGTAAAGGTAATAGCAGCCCGACTCTAAGTTGCTTCATATCTTCCTTCAATCCGACCTGGTTCGGATCACAAACACTCGAACAGGACTCAAGAATAGGTCACACCATCGCCTCATATGCGGTCCCCTTCACTGGAGAACCACTCATTCCTAAAATGCTCCCAATAAACCGAAGTTGACCATTCGCCTTCCCTACCACAGTTCTCATATGCTCGTTCTATCTCATATCGTTGGGCAACGTTACACTCAGATATTTAAACGACTGCCGGCCGCTGTGGTCTCGCGGTTCTAGGCGCGCAGTCCGGAACCGTGCGACTGCTACGGTCGCAGGTTCGGATCCTGCCTCGGGCATGGATGTGTTTGATGTCCTTAGGTTAGTTAGGTTTAAGTACTTCTAAGTTCTAGGGGACTGATGACCACAGCAGTTGAGTCCCATAGTGCTCAGAGGCATTTGAGCCATTTCGACCATTTAAACGACTTGACTGTGTCAAACAGGACACTAATCATACGGTAACCGTACGTTACAGTTTTGATCTTCCTATTCACCCGCATTAACTTACGTTTTCCTGCAATTAAGGCTAACTCCCATTCATCACACAGACTAGAAATTTTGTCTAAAGTAAATAAATGTACTAATACAAAAAAAGTAGAGTTTCATCATAACCTATAAATAAAATATTTCTACCTTTGTGAAGATGAGAATTCATTGATGCCGGTCTAATTTAGAAAGAGAGTTGTGTTTTAATGTTGGAACAAGGGAGTGTTGAGTCTGATTAAAGCTTTTGCTATAATAGTACAAGTTATTTCATGATATGAAACCACTCAGGCCTTTCAAACAACTCAATGAATACGGATTGCATTATCCGTTGGCGAAACATAGAGCAATTAGCTTCCGTAAACGGAAAAAACTTCGGTAATAGCATCAAATAGGCTTCACATTTTGCCATATGGATACAGAGAGACAGATGGTTAAGTTACAACGTTAACAAACTCCTTTTCTTAGAAAATGGTGTTTTTGGTGGTGAGGTTCTGCATTTTATTTCTTCTCTACTTCGGCCATGTTAAATTCTTTTTCTGACCAAATAACAAAACTCAACAGGTAATGGTAACTAAGAAACAATCAGAAATCGACAACGGGAGGAGTAATCTTATAATGGAAGTGAGCAAGCGGAGAAATCACAACCTTGATATCTGAATAAACCATAGGACTCACCGTCTTGCTCGCATTTTGTTTTGTCTTTATAGAAAACAATTTCGGCCTTTACATAAATCGTAAGAATTGCAAGAGAAAAATACAAATAAAGGCTTTTATAATTTTGGAACTATAAACATACACCCTTTACATACAAATAAAACGTATTTGGTAAGAGTTACGCAATCATGACGCTGGTGTAGGGGGTGGTAATGTGTCCCAAAAATTCGAATTTTTTCTAAGTGTGTAGCCGAATGTGAGGATCGTACCTTTGCCAATTACATACAATAGCCGGCCGGTGTGGCCGATCGGTTCTAGGCGCTACAGTCTGGAACCGCGCGACCACTACGGTCGCAGGTTCGAATCCTGCCTCTGGAATGGACGTGTGTGATGTCCTTAGGTTAGTTAGGTTTAAGTAGTTCTAAGTTCTAGGGGACTGATGACCGTAGAAGTTAAGTCCCATAGTGCTCAGAGCCATTTTTTTACATACAATAATATCATCTTAGTAAAGTAGTATAACACTGTTTAGCATAGCTGTGCAAAATACTGTATATTCAAAAACGTGAACTTGAACAGTAGCTGCAACAAATTCGATGACTAGACTAGGAACCAACAGGGATATGCCGTCAACATCTCAGTCATAAGTGAAGATATGACAGTACCAACAAGTATGATCTAACAAGTGAAAGTTGTCTCTCCAATAGTTTGCATATGAAAATGTGGGAACTAAAATTCTGAGTTCAGACATCCAACCGGTTGAAGCAAACTATGAAGCTATTGAACTCCATGGTGAATGAATCTGTCTTGGTCATAAAATTGATGTAGGGAAATCAAACAAAATGGTAGGAACTCCTCGAAGATCAGGCGTCAGTTGGGCAACATTCTGGAAACTTTCCTTCACCCTGACCCAACAAAGTTCTAATTAATCTGAAACAGAGTGTGTACACTAACTGCGTCCACTCACTATCAACGCATTGCCTAAATCAGTGACTCTGACAAAGGCAAGTGCTCAATCAGGAATGAGGTCATCAAAAGAGAAGGGCAGGTTACACACATCCTCGAGAGATTTTACAAAGTTGGTGGTTGTCTGAAAACATATGTTTATTCCATGGCCTGTTTCGATGCTGGATCGTCGTCACTCTGCTCTGTACATACTAACACGACAGGAAAACATAGAAATTTACATGATAAAATTATACTTAGCGATCAATGGACATAAAGGAGGAAGAGACGACAGTACTTACAATTCTTCCACTTTATAAATGCACCAGAACTGCATAAAATACTGTTGTAAACCACAGCTGTAGCCGAACGGGGGCCTAAAATATAAATTTATCAAAGTGGGACCACATAAATACCGTGTAAGCTTATAAGAACATCAATAACATCGCGTGCCCCATAAGTTTAGTATTTGCGACATTAAGCTGAACTTTTTATAATGAAAGGATAACCACAGCCTAACACAAGACTGTGGGACTACCCAACGAGTGAAAATCGTGTTTATGCACTTAACCACAGTAAGAGGCAACCTAGTGCAAAGATTTAGCGTACTGTGTACAAATCAAGGATGCTGTACATCTTCGAAAAGTATCCTTTCCTATTGACCTACCGTCGAAATCTCAGAAAGTAATGCAGCCAGCATTACTTATGACACGCCGCGAAAAAAAATCAGCTTATAGAACCAGCAAACATAGAGTGTACTGTATCATTAAGAAAAGAGTTTATAAATCGACAGCATTTAGATACCAGTTGACTAGTAAGTAAAAATAAGGTTCTGCGCAATGGCCCTCATCATGGTGAGAAGACTTTATGGCGTAGCGTAACCCGCGGCGTTTCTATGAAGAAAGATATTTTGCAGTTTTACTATGACATGGTATGAGAAGTAGTGTAATCACCGTAATCACCACCTTGTAGGTGCTGTTGAAATAGTCGGTCGTGCGTTGGCCGTTGATAACTGCCTTACAATTACGTATGTGATCCTCGATGGAGAGTTAGCAAGCCAAAATGGCAAGGAGGTGACCGCATAGCAATGCAAGACCTCACCAGATGAAATAACAAGATTTTTCTTGTTGTGGACACCAGAAGAATTGACTCGGTTACTTCAAGAAGGCTGCAATAAAACGGTGATACCTCATGGCACAGGACCTCTTAAAGTAGAAGAATATGGGTGAAGTTTTGGTTCAGCAGTGGAAGCATAATGGCTCAACAAGAAGAGGAAGAAAAAAAAGCAATTACATGTGTGTAACATCCATCAGTAAATTGTTTAGAGTTAGAGCTTTACCGCTAGATCAAAATGTCAATTAAAATGTCGTAGGTGCATACCACAAATGCGATTTAAAACTGAAAACACTGAATAATTCACCTATTGAGTCAATGACCATTAAAACGAGTAAAGAATATAAATAGAAGAGTGGTATATTTGTCACATGCTCTGATTTTGAAAGCATATTTCCGTCGCCATATTCGGGTACTCGGTCGATGTCGACGTTGTGGCCTGACTTGCTGACGATTTTCCTCTACTAGACCACATGAATGACGTTTGTACCAAGTACGATAACGGACCACATTTCCGGAACACAGTGTGTTTGCTGTTCTAAACGTGACACATGCCTATCTTCTCAGAAAGCATTCCGTTTGAGGAGTGATTCTTAGTTTGTACTGATGACGGAGCTGATGATGTTTGGTTTATGGGGCTCTCAATTGAGCGGTCATCAGCGTCCGTACAAAGTCCCAATCTTACACAATCCAACCTACCACTTTCACGAACGATGATGAATGATGAGGATAGCACAGACACCCAGTCCCCAGGCGGAGAAAATCTCCAACCCGGCTGGGAATCGAATCCGGGACCCCGTGATCGACAAGCAGCAACGCTAGTCACTTGACCACGAGCTGCGCACAATGACGGTGTTGACGATGCGGTAGTGGACCATAGGCTAACCGGTCTGCCGTTATCAAGAACCATTTTGGGCCACTATCCTACTCAGTGTTTTTTATCATATCCTGATATGACTTACCTTCTGTGTACTATCATTTACCACATCGAGAAAATCGCAACTCTCTGCCTTAGTCTATCACGTAGGAGAGATGGATAGGTAGCAATTAATCCGCCATCGCGTATAGAGAATAGCACATTTCGCCAGTTACTTTGCATTTCGCAAAAATGGTGGCAGGGAGTTAGCTACTGTTAGTATTTTCCCCACAACAAATGAGGACAATGCGCTTTCACATCATACTATTAGCACTAGGCATCTCCATGGACTACTTACTTTTCAACTCATACTTTCATACTAGCTGATAAACCCAGCACAGCCCGGGTATTCGTTTTGCTGGTTTTCTATTAGAAACGAAAATAAAAACTTTGTATCGTAATATCGAAACATTTTCAATTCCATGTCCATATCTCTGAAATTATGCAGCAGTCTCGAAGTGGGATGACCCCGGGCAGTTTCTGTACGCTGGACGCAGCTATTGTTTCCACCTAAAGCCGTTTGCGTTCCGCGGCTTAAATCTGTCAAAAGCGTTGCCAAGTGTCCTTTCCTTAAGTCGACTCAGCTATAGAAGGAGACTGTTAGTAGTAAAGAAGAAACGTATTAAAACTTCATGCATGATGCATCATTTCTCTAGCGTCTCCGTGTCTTTATGACGTCATCTCTCTTGAACTACGTGCCATAAATGATACATTTGTGCAACTACATTCAGCGGCATATGTGGATAATGTCTGCGGGATATGTTGTGAATAGATTTAGTAACATAGAAGCAATAAATTTAAATATCACGCTGTGGTCAAGCGGTTGTAGGCGCTTCAGCCCGGAACCACGCGGCTGCTACGATCGCAGGTTTGAATCCAGCCTCGGGCATGGATATGTGTGATATCCTTAGGTTAGTCAGGTTTAAGTAGTTCTAAGTCTAGGGGACTGATGACCTCAGATGTTAAGTCCCATAATGCTTGGAGCCATTTGAACCATGCACAATGCAGGCATCTCAGTGCTTATGGCATAATCTCTCCTGAAACATGCGTGGTACCGTGATATGATTCTGTAGACGCATTTAGCGGCAAATGTAGATACTGTCCGCGAAATTTATTGCGAATGGGGTTAGTATCACAGAAATAATAAATTTAAATATCACGCAGCTTATCACGTGTCTCATTGTTTATGATGTCATACAATCCAGAACCATGGTAGGTTAAAGGTTCTTACCACACAGCGATTGTTGCCTGACAGTAAGGGATGCCGTATGGGTACCAAGTTTGGTTGAAATACAAACACGCATTTTTATAATATGTATGCGCATGAATTTCCAGGATGTGCATTTAGTTGCGGGCCTCGGTGGCCGAGCGGTTCTAGACGCTTCAGCCCGGAACCGCACTGGTGCTACGGTCGCAGGTTCGAATCCTGCCTCGGACATGGATGTGTGTGATGTCCATAGGTTAGTTAGGTTTAAGAAGTTCTAAGTTTACGGGACTGATGGCCTCAGCTGTTAAGTCCCATAGTGCCTAGAACCATTTGAACCATTTTTTGCATTTTGTTTTAAAACGATGTTTTTCCCTGCCTATATCACTTTGATTATATTAGGAAGTAAAGTTGTCCTTGGGCAAAAGAACCAACCACAATAGTTATCCACTGAAAAAATTCTCGTCTGGATAAAATATAACGTTTGGAAATCATTGAATATCTGATGACAAACGTATAACAAATACATCGGATCATACCTTTCAAATATTAACATGTTTACTGTGTAGTTGTCGAAATGATAACTATGAATAACACTTGCGAACGCATGTGCTTTAGCGGAATGAATATCAGTTGAAGAGATTTTTCTTTTTATTACTTGTTTCATATTCAGTTTCGTCATTCAGGATTTTTATTTCTCATTGTGTGCTAATAATTATAATTTAAAGTCATTCATCTTCTTCCCTTCTCATTGTTTTCTAGGGTTTGTTTGATGTTCTACTTTAAAGTTCTTTGGTTCGAGTTACAGGTTCTTTGAATTTACGCTCTGCACGTGTTCATTTTCTCTATTCTCGTTTGTATTCTAGGATATCTTGCGTAGTGGATAGGCAATGATCATTTGCAATATCAGTGCTACTACACCCTTCAGCGGATCTTAAAAATTGTATATCTGTACTTTGAATGTAATCTCATCGGGTAAAATATTAGTTTTGTCTTTAAAAGAGCACACTACTCCCTTTGAAGGGTTTTACGTGGTGCAAAACTGGTACCATGTGGTCATCTGACAACCCCACCGCTGACACAGTGAAGTGTTTCTTATGTGCCACTCGACTACATGGAATTAGAGGCGTAAATTTGGTTGACGTGGAGACGCGACAGAATGGATCTATTGTGTTTGGATGTGTCCATGACCACATCGTAAATGAAGCTGCCCAAATTGTTGATGTATCACCACGGATACAAGGAGTGGTGTTCTATCACAGCCATGTAACACAGCGTAAAAAGACCGCAACCGGCAGCAACTGGAGACGCGTCTTACGCATTCTCAACAACACTCGGTTTAAACTCGACACGAACTGCTGCTGTCGTTGAATGCAAATCTGTTTCAGTCAGGGTGCAATCGACATTTGAAATCGGGTCGCACGCGAACTTAACGACACTAATATGGAAAGGGAAGAGGAAAAAGTTGAGATGAGACATATGATACTGCGGAAATAAGTTGACAGAGCAGTGAAAGATCTAAGGTATCTGGAGCAGATAACTTTCCCTCAGAACTACTCGTATGACCGAGCTACGTGGTGCAGCGCATTCGGAAGGACGAGGGTTCAAACCCGCGCCCAGTCATCCTGATTTAGGTTTTCCGTGATTACCCTAAATCGCTTATGCTGGGATGGTTCCCGATTTCGTTTTCCATCCTTCTCTGATCCGATAGGACCGATGACCTCTTTGTCTGGTTCCGTCCCCTGAATCAACCAACCAACCAGCCATCATAATTATTGATATTCCATACCACGAAACAAACTACTACACCTGATATAAAATACAAGGTGTTTCAGAACGACGTTTTAAAAATTCAGGGACAGGTTCCTTAAACCAAAACAAGATAAAAATCCAGTAAACAAGGACACTGAAACGCATACACTAAGACCTAAGGGTACGTGTTCAATAAGAGAGACCTGTTTCACAGTAGCGAAGATGAAAAAGTACTCGTAACTCTTAAGGTACTCTGAAGCCCGTCTATATCAGACAGGCGAAATACAGACAGACTTGAAGAGGAACGCAGAAAGCCAGAGAAGTCATAGTTTGTAGTAAGCTCGATTTCGAAGAGAGTAGGAGCTAATAGGGGTGAATATTAGGGCGCCATCACCTTAATAAGTCGTGGTTGCGAAGTACTAACAAGAATTATGTACACAAAAACGGAGAAAGTGCTTCACAAAACAGCCACTGCATTTAACATTTATATATCTACTCTACTGCGAATAGTAAAGATAGGAAAAAGACGGAAGATAAGAACGTTATAGTAACACCAGGTCATTCTCTCCTGGAAATATCGGACGACAAACTAATTTACGGCAGACGGATAACCAAGATGGACGCATTCCAGTAGAGTGCAATACACAGATATATGTCTGCTCATTAACAGAGCAAATAGTACCCTACGTCGAACAAGGTTCTTTGCAGCCTCAAAGAAGCGGAGTTATTTAATGGGAATAAGTTGTCACTACGAAGGTGTCTCATGAGGTTGGTTTACAACACAAAACGTTTTTGTTCTCTGTTCTAACTCTATTCGCAGCGCATTTCACAGACAATAGCCGCATATACGTACTATTGGATGTACCTGCAAAATTATACTATTGTTCAGCACGTAGTTCAAGAGATACAACGTCATAAACATTAAGAAGCTGAAAATGAAAGTGCATGGCAAAATTCGCTGGAGTTACAGATAAAATATGTGTACAAATACGTGTAAAATATGTTAAATATAATATGTTAAATATATCCGAAAGGTGCGTAGGCCTACGCAGGCAAAGCTGCGGGTACAAAGTTGTTCCTAAGCCCTGGACCGATTTCGACCAAATTTGGTACGCATATTAGTTTGGAAAGAAGAGCTGTGGCGGTAAGACCTACCACCCGCCTTTTGAGGTGAACGAGATAATATGGAGAAATAAATGGGGTAGTAGGAGATGGAAAGACAGCGGGGGGGAAGAAAGAGATGAACAAAGATAGGAGAAGGGTTGGGTTGGGTTGTTTGGGGAAGGAGACCAGACAGCCAGGTCATCGGTCTCATTGGATTAGGGAAGGACGGGAAAGGAAGTCGGCCGTGCCCTTTCAAAGGAACCATCCCAGCATTTGCCTGGAGCGATTCAGGGAAATCACGGAAAACCTAAATCAGGATGGCTGGACTCGGGATTGAACTGTCGTCCTCCCGAATGCGAGTCCAGTGTCTAACCACTGCGCCACCTCGCTCGGTATAGAAGGAGCAGTTCGTCAGAGAGGAGGAAAATGAACAGAGAGAGGGGAGAGGTTGCAGAAAGGACCGAGGAGAAGATGTACACAGAAAGGAGGGGATGAACAGGGACAGGGGGAAGAGGGGACGGATAGAGAGGGGGAAGGTAAGATGGACAGAGAGAGGGGGGGGGGAGGTATGGAACAATAGAAGATTGGAATAAATAGATACCCAGACAACGACTGGTGCTCAGGTAATACTAGATAACCTTTGGTGTTGTGTACATTGTAGTATTTTAGCAGTGACTACGAATGCAGTTCCGACTCCGTTTTCTTGTTTAGATCCATCTGTCTAAATCTGTCATGAAAACAACCATGCTGTTAATTCGTCAGCTAAAATTTTCTCAATCAGTTTACCTTAAATGAATGAAAGGTGCGTCTTAAGGTCCACCTTCACTAGATGTGAGTGTAGTGCGTGCCGAAGCAGCTCAAACTCGAGGAAGAGGCGACGTAATCGCGCAGAGGCAATGCATCGAAGTCAAAGTCAGCTAAGACCGGCAGTACCTTGATAAACAAATACCTTGTACGCATAGCACTTGATGTGAATTTGCTAATCTTTGTCAGTAAACTTGCCATGCGACCTCCAGCTGGTGCTGACGTTTCCTTCCACTTGCACTGCGCAGAACTGTCAAAAATCGAAAGTTATTTTTACCACGCTACGAACGCCTATACCGTGTCAAGTACTCAAGATAGTCACAGATCTGTCCCTCCCCTCCCTCCCACCATCAGCCACACACAGCTCTTCCCGGGCTAAATTAAAACGCCGGATACTTCTGCGCCGGTTTCGCGAGGCGGAGCTGCACGGGCACACACGGATCCCGTGCTGAATCTCGGCGCAGCTGGGGAGGCGACAGGAAGCCGCGGTGACCCGCGTAACCCTTTGGCGCGTTTCCCGGTTCCTGGAGAGGAAGTGGCGCAGCTGGCGGCCGCACACACGTGTTGCGAGCGCCCAGGAAGCGGCAGGCCGGCGTCTCGCTCGTTAGCGAGAGGTCAGCGCCGGAACCCGGCAGTGACACTGTCTGAATCCACGCACGTGGTGCGCAAGCGAGACGAGATCTTTTACTGTTTACGCATACGCTTTCACCTTTATACTTACGTTGTAACACCAGTACTCTTCACAGAAGTGCTAGAAAACGTAACTCACGAGCAAGTGCCGACATTCTTATGCAGAGATCCAGTTTGACTCCCCAACACAGTTGACAACTCAACTAGATAATACTCGTGTCTGAACAATCGAATTGAAAACCAGCGACTTTCTTTTATCATCTCTACCAGCTAAATACCTGGCATCGTCCAGGTAGGTATCTCCTTCCTCCACTTTCTTTCCATTTCCTCCTCTCCTCTCTCTGTCGACCTTCTCCACCCTCCTCCTTTTCTCTGTCCACTATCTCCTCCACCCTCGTCCAGTCGCTCCTCCCTCCTCTGTCCATCTCTTCCGTTTGCCCTCAAAGTCCATTTCCTCCTCCTCATTATCTTTTTCCATCTCCTCCTCATTTCTCCATTCATCTCCTCCTTTTCACTCCATCTCCCTTGTACTCCTCCTCCCTCTCGCCATCTATCTGCTCCTCCCCTCCTCTCTGTCCATCGGCTCCTTCCCCCTCTGTCCATCTCCTTCGCCCTCTATTTTCTACCCTCCCCTCTGTGCATCTCCTTCTCTTTCTTTTTTCTGTCCATTTTCTCCTACACTTCTCTCTGTCAATTTTCTCTTCTATCCTTTCTCTGTCCATCTCCTCCTCCGTCTCCTCTCTCTATTAATCTGCTTTCCTTTCTCTGTTCATTCCCCCCCCCCCCCCTCCTCTCTCTCACTGTACATCTCCTTTTCCTCTTATCTGTGCCCACCTCTCCCTTCCCCCACTTTGTCTTTCCATCTTCTCCATCCGCTTCTTTCTCTACGTTATCATCCCTGCCTCAACAGGAAGTTGTTGGTTCTTATAACAGCAGTATTTCTTTTCAGATCGTAACTTATATGTGTTCTAAGTTTGGTTGAAATCTAGTCATGGATTTAGGAATAGCTTTTTGTCTTCAGCTTGATCTGTATACGAACCTGTCACTCACACATATTTGTACACATATTCCATTTGTATCTCTTGTGAATTTCGCCCTACAGTTTTATTTTCACGCAACTCGGTGTTTATGACTTCACATTACTATGTGTTGCAGAATCATATAGTTTTGCAAGTACATCAAGTTGTATATACGGATACTGTCTGCGAAACACGTCGCGAACACAGTAAGTAGGAAAGCAGTACCAAATAAAAATCTCGTACCGTGTTTCTGTACGAACAGCAGAAATGTAGCAGGCGATAATATTTTTTCTTTCATCTTTTGTTGAGATAGTTACTGAGAAAAAGTTCTTTAGGGTTTGAAACTATGTCTAAAGTTTGTTGCATGTTACTAAGTGCCTATTCACGCGTCGAAGGCTACGCTGCTTTTTCACCACCATCTCCATCTCTTTGACAGATAGCTACGTTGTTCTTACCCCACAGCGGTGCTATCCAGGCAGTGATACGTGTACCAAGTTGAAATTGATCCAGTGGTTTAGGAGATGTGAAAGATATATACATACATACTTACATATGTACACCCGTTTTTACAATCTGTGTGTATCTGTTTAGTTACTAGTTGAGTACCCATTCTTGCACTGGTACGTATTTATTCCATTTCCACTAACCAGTTTGCTCCTTCCTCCTACTTTCTATCCACATCTTTTTCCCCATGTCTTCGTCCACCTCTTCCACCGAAACTGTCTATCCCCTCCTGTTACTCTTTTTGTCCATTTACTATTCCCACTCTCTCTGCCCATCTGCTTCTCCACACTCTCTCTGTCCATCTGTCCCTTCCCCTCTTCTCATCTGTTTCCCCCCTCTGAGTTCCTTCTCCCATTCACTGTGTCCATCTCCTACTCCCTCAAATCTATGTCTACATCCTCCTTCCCACTCTCTGTCTATCTATCACTTTCTCGCCTCTTCAATCTCGTTATCGTCCCCATCCCAATAGCAGGTTGCTGGTTCTTAGCGCCATAGTATTTCTTTGCATATAGTAATATGTGTACCACGTTTCGTAGAAGTCATTAAGGAGCTTTCTAGCAACGGATTTACCGCCTTATGCACAAGTCACATATATTTAACTAATTTCCCATGTATTTGTACACATATTTCATCTGTTCAAAAATGGGTCAAATGGCTCTAAGCACTATGGAACCTAACACCTGAGGTCATCAGTCCCCTACACTTAGAGCTACTTAAACCTAAGTAACCTAAGGACATCACACACATCCATTCCCGAAGTAGGATTCGAACCTGCGACAGTAGCAGCAGCGCGGTTCCGGACTGAAGCTCCTAGAACCGCTCGGCCACAGCGGCCGGCTATTTCATCTGTGTCTGTAGCGATTTTCGTCCTTCATTTTCGATTTCTGTCAGTTCAACTTCTATGACGACATATCATCTGAACAATGTGTCTTACAGTGGTATAATTTTGCCGGCACATTCATTAGTATACTGTTACACGTTCTGCAAAATTTATTGTCAATAGAGTTAGCAGTAAATACATAATTAAAACGTCATGCATGTTGTGACAGTTTTTAACGCGTCTCAGAATTTATGACACTGTATTTCCTAAACTATGTGTCATAGAATCGCATTTGTTAATGTAGTTAATAGCGAGAATCGTGCATTATGCGATAGTTTTTCACAGATCTCAGTGTTTAAAACGTCATATTTTCTGAATTTTGTGTCAGACGATTTTATAACTTTTCTAGTAGATTCAGAGGTATACGTGAATTCTGTATGCGTAATTTGTCGCGAATACAGTTAGTAATAAAGAAGTAGTAAATTAAAGCGGCATACCTTATGCGGCAGTTTTACTGCATGAACATCGAAAATGTAGTAACCGATAAACTGTTTTCCTTTCATCATATTGCGAGGGTCGTCAGGGACGAATTACTGTAAAGGTTTGAAATTACGTGTAAAGTTTGTTGCTAGTGTCAAAGTGGTCTCATTCTCAAATACTGGATGGCTACAGTATGGGTATGCACTCGTCGTGGACTTCACGTCTGTTTCACGCCATCCCCACCACTTTGATAGATAGGTGGTTCTTACTCCCACAGCGATTCCTTCCAGACAGTAAGTGATATGTGTGCAGTCCTAAAGCAAAACGGCAACAAGAAGGCGCTGACTCTCGCGCCAGTGGAAACAGCTGGCAGCACCACGCCTCCAGAAAGACAGAGTTCAGCGTCCCCTGTCAACGTTGATTTAACCAGCTACGAACATTTGTGAGGTGATATTCTTACGAAATTTCAGGCTGTTGTGGGCTGAGTAACGTTTTTAACCTGGGACGTCAACATGGGACGCAATTAATGAATGTTACCTCCTCATTTACAAATTGAATTGTGCTTCTGTCAGTGGTTTATTCGTCATTTCTGTTCCACCTATCGTTACAAATGTTTCCACAAAGACTCACTGCGCTACCATCACAAGTTTTCGAAGCAGGCCATCCCAGGTATGTAAGGTTTGATTATAACCACCCAGTAGTATTACACCATCGGCCAGTGCTCGGGACACGGTGCATGTTTTAGGCTTCCGTTCATCTGTATGAAGGCTTGTGGGCTCGTCCAACAACGTGGTGGAAACGTGATTTACCTGGCCAGGTGACAAGATATCCAAGATCCACCCTCGATGATCCTGTGCCCACGGCGATTGTAACTGACAATCTTGTTTGCTCAACATGGGAACACTTCGTGGACGTCTAGCTCAAAGATTGATGCCCAGTAATATGCCGTGAGCAGTGTGCTCCGAACCACTTGTGCTTGCATTAGTTTTGTATTCTGTCCTCAGATCTGTGACATATCGCCACCTATGTTGTTGTAGAGAGTAGCCAAGTCTTTGAGCTCCACGTTCTGTAATGATGTATGGGCGTCCAACACCTCGTCACCTTGTCGTGGTTTCACCCTCCTTAAACGATTTTCAATAGACACTCATCACCTTAGCACGCGAACAGCCGACCAGTTACGCCGTTTCCGAGATGCTCGCAGATTACGGGCCATAATAACGACATCGAAGACGTGCTTAACTTGTACTTGAAATCAATTAAGAAGTTGGGAGGTGAAACACACACGCACACACACACACACACACAAACAAACAAACAAACAAACAAACACACACACACACACACACACACACACACACACACACACACACTAAGACATGCAGAGGAAAGCGTCTAAACAAGTTATGTAAACTGAAGCGGCAAAGAAACTGCTACAGGCATGCATATACAAATACAGAGATATGTGAACTGGCAGAATACGGCGCTGCCGTCGGCAACGCCTATATAAGACAACAAGTGTCTGGCGCAGTTGTTGGATCGCTTACTGTTGCTACAATGGCAGGTTATCAAGATTTAAGTGAGTTTGAACGTGGCGTTATAGTCGGCGCACGAGCGATGGGACACATGATCTCCGAGGTAGCGATGAAGCGGAGATTTTCCCGTAGGACCACTTCACCAGTGTACTGCGAAATCAGGAATCCGGTAAAATATCAAATTTCGGCCATCGCTGTGACCAGGAAAAGATCCTGCAAGAACGGGCTTAACGACGACTGAAGAGAACGGTTCAACTTCACAAAAGTGCAAACCTTCCGCAAATTGCTGCAGATTTCATTGCTGGGCCATCAACAAGTGTCAGCGTGCGAACCATTCAACGAGACATCATCGATATGGGCTTTCGGAGCTGAAGGCCCACTCGTGTGCCCTTGATAACTGCGCGACACAAAGCCTTACGCTTCGCCTGGGCCCGTCAGCAACGACACTGGACTGTTGATCACTAGAAAAATGTTGCCTGGTGTGTCGACTCTCGTTTCAAATTGTATCGAGGAGACAGAAGTGTACTGGTAGGGAGACAACCTCATGAATCCATGGACCCTGCACGTTAGCAGGGGACTGTTCAAGCTGGTGGAGGCTCTGAAATGGTGTGGGGCGTGTGCAGTTGGAGTGATACGAGACCACTGATACATCAAGATACGACTCTGACACGTGACACGTACATAAGCATCCTGTCTGATCACCTTTATCCATTCATGGAGATTCTGCATTCCGACGGACTTCGGCAATTGCAGCAGAAGAATGCGACACCCCATACGTCCAGAATTGCTACAGGGTGGTTCCAGGAACACTCTTCTGAGTTTAAACACTTCCGCTGGACACCAAACTCCCCAGACATGAACAGTATTGAGCATATCTGGGATGCCTTGCAATATGCTGTTCAGTCATTCCCACGCCTCGCTGGTAGCCCGCCAGAAAGTGTTTTCACTAAGTTTCTGCGAAGTAACGGAATCTCTAGCCCAGCCGCTCCTTCTGGCCCCTTTCGAAGCGTCGCTCCCGCTCTTATGACAATGTCGGCGTCTGGAAATCATCTACTCGACTCCCTCACACCCGCCGGTTTAACCTTTTCAAGATCAGCAGAGTCCGCCTGTCACCGGACCACCCGGCTGATGAGAGACGCTGCGTGGAAAGTCCGCGTGTGAAGTAATAGCGACTTTTCACCGCATACAATTAGAGAGTAAGATAGAAATATGAGAGGGGGCTCCTGCCATCTCCCAGATATTACCCTGAGTTTTTAAGAACGCTAGGGATTTTGAGTGGGATTGTGTTGTGCGGCGCAAGCGCCCTGTGAGTTTAGAAGTTGATTCCGCTACTTTCATTGCCCCTATTACTGCCGTTTTGGCCAGGCCTGCTACTTTTTGTGCAGCCATTGACATTTGTTTTACTTCTCCACATTCTTTCTTTATTGTTAGTAATTCCCCTCGAATTTCTCCTATATGCGAAATTATTGCCTGGGTGTCCTTCTTACGCTGTTCGTCAGCTTCTTCCTTCTCCTTCTTTCGCTGTTCGTCAGCTTCTTCTTTCATTGATCTTAGGAAGCTCAGTACTGGGTTTATGTCATCTTTTTGGTCCTCTTCAAACATGGGCGATGTAACTCTAGGCGCCTGGGCGCTAGAGCCCTGACGTGACCGAGCTGGCCCCTGTCTGCTCTCGTTCGTTTGATTATAAACTTCTGCTACCGTCTCGACCTCTGCTACCGTCTCGACCTGTGTGCCTGTCTCTGTTTCATCCTCTACCTCACTATCATAATCACGGCCGCGACGTTGCTCTAAGATCGCGTCCAAATCACCGTCCTAATCAATGACCTTGTCGTCCTGTGCTGCTAAAAATGTGCCCATCTCATCTCCGAACCTATCTCCGTCAGTAAACTGCCCCTTATCCATTATGCTATCCTCTTTTGTTCTAGCTTCGCTGGATAATAGTCGTGCCTTACTTCTCGTGATCATTCATGAAAAACTAATTTATCTACAATGCACAATAAAAATAATCTACTCCATATATTTTTCCACATAGACATAAAATTTCAGAAACGCCGTTCCAACGCTCTAATTACATGCACGATTTGTTGTGGTACAGAAACTGCACACAAACCCTACAAAGTGTGATGTGGTGCAGACACCACATCAAAGAAACATATAAAACAATGAACAAACAAACAAATATACACGCTGAAAACAAAAACAGTAATCATGCACCGCTACTTAAAACTAATCACGGAACTACAAGACAAAGAAGTTGGGTATTAATCACTAAAAAAAAGCAGAGAAAAAAAAAATTTGAATGTTCCTACTAAGAATAGTGTTTGCTTATCAGTGATTCACAGGAAAGATCCGAGGCTAAGGGTCACCATTTTATGCGAGGTGCCGGGGCTAGGAGTGTATTTAACACTAAATTCTTCTCGAATCTTCATACGGAAATGATGCTCTAAGCCCCCCTTTTCTAACTCCTACTTTTGCTGTTGCACATGGATTAAGAAGAAACGCGAACTGACTGTAATAGACTCTGCAAGTAGAGTAGAAAAGAGTTTGGCACCTGCAATAATTTAATTTGATAGACATTAATTAAATAAAGGAAAGTTTCAGTAACGTAGTGAGAAATGAAAGGGTTGCTCTACCGATTAACAAAATGAAAGTTCTGTCCAAAATAACAATTTGATTTATTATGACTAAACTCAAAATCATAAACAAAACACATGAAACATTTACAATACATCAAAGCGGATGAAATTGGATACAAATAATTGCTGTGAAGGTGAAGTTGTCCATAAACTCGATTGTGACATTTATGACCAAGTGGTATGTGGAGCCAATTCCTTGCAACTCAAATCTTAAGAGAAACACACAGCCCACACAACATTAATTGCTGCTACGGTAGTGATAACTCAGACAATCAACACCCAAGACAAAACAAAGTTAGAAAAGACGAACAGGCGCGGTCTGCTGAGCTCTGATTATCACAGTGCAAATTCCCTAATCTGCCGGAGCTGCGGACATACATTACCAAGCTGTCTTCTTAACTGCAAGGACACGATCCGGCATACCGGAGGCGATGGCTGGTTGCTTCGACGTCCCGTCGTGGTGATGATAATGTTGCGAGTATAGCCCGAAACAGATTATCCCGGTCTGATTGTTCCAGACTAAAGACTTCCTATCAATACAAATGCGCCTCTGGGGGAGACGAAGGAGGCTCGCCACACAATCACTGACGGTACAGTGATTGGTTTTAACAAGCGAAGTCACACAGTAACTCCGATACAATCAACTTTAGCCAAAACCGCTCATGACAGACAACATAGGCTGCTTGTACGCAGAACGCTCAATTGCCAACTGTACTTGGAAAGTTACGTTGAAGTCGAAACTTCAGCAACTTCGTTAAACAGTTACAATCAAATAAAAGTATATTAGACAGCCAACGGAAGGCAGGCTGTCCAGAGTAGCGAGAGCTCAGTCCTGTAACCTACTGCGATCGAAAGGCGAGAACTGACTGCCCTCAAGAGCTCCCGTACAAACCGAACACAGAACATTCCCGCCCCCACGACAGTTGTCGTGGTTAAACGTTCCAATCAGCAACTCGAAAACCGGCGGACAATTCCACTCCATGGCCGAAGCACTACCTTTTCACCAATGGGGATTTGGTGTCAATTTCTGCGCCGAGTTGGCTACATCACGGAGCTATGCCCTGAGCAAACCAATCACAGTGATGAATTTGCAGAAAACGAGGGAATTTGCCCGCCAAGACTGCTTGGCAACACAAGTCATTCGCACGCCTCGCTGGTAGCCAGCCAGGAAGTATTTTCACTAAGTTTCTGCGAAGTAACGGAATCTCTAGCCCAGCCGCCCCTTCAGGAGCATCTGGGCGTGTCACTCCCTCTCTTATGACAATGTCGGCGTCTGGAAATCATCCACTCGACTCCCTAACACCCGTCGGCTTAACCCTTCCAAGATCAGCAGAACCTGCCTGTCACAGGACCACGCGGGTGACGAGAGATGCTGCGTGGGAAGTCCGCGTGTGAAGGACTAGCAACTTTTCACAGCACGCAATTAGAAAGGAAGATCGAATTACTCAGACTAAGATAGAAATATGAGAGGGGGCTCTTGCCACCTCTCAAAGTAAGACCTATGTATTAACACCTTTAGTTACCTTTAAGGGTTTCTCCACTCTTCAGTAGTTGGCCTGCATTCCCATACACTAGTTTTCACGATTTTGGCAGTCTTCCTCTTTCAGACCTCTCTTCCTCATCGTTCCAATTATTCCTACTTTCCGTGTTAACTTCATCTGTCCACTCTTCCTCCTTCCTGGTGGCGACCACTCCAGGATTCCTTTTGAGCATCGTCTTTGGTACACTATTGGACATTAAAATTGCTACACCAAGAAGAAATGCAAATGATAAACGGGTATTCATTGGACAAATATATTATACTAGAACTGATATGTGATTACATTTTCAAGCAATTTGGGTGCATAGATCCTGAGAAATCAGTACCCAGAACAATCACTTCTGGCCGTAATAACGGCCTTGATACTCCTGTGTATTGAGTCAAACAGAGCTTGGATGCCGTGTACAGGTACAGCTGGCCATGCAGCTTCAATACGATACCACAGTTCATCAAGAATACTGACTGGCGTATTGTGATGAGCCAGTTGCTGGACCACCATTGGCCAGACGTTTTCAATTGGTGAGAGATCTGGAGAATGTGCTGGCCATGGCAGCAGTCGGACATTCTCTGTATCCAGAAAGGCCCGCACAGGGCCTGCAACATGCGGTCGTGCATTATCCTTTGTAAATGTAGGGTTTCGCAGGGATCGAATAAAGGATAGAGACACGAGTCGTAACACATCTAAAACGTAACGTCCACTGTTCAAAGTGCCGTCAATGCCCACAAGAGGTGACCGAGACGTGTAACCAATGACACCCCATACCATCACGCCGGTTGATACGCCAGTAAGGCGATGACGAATACACGCTTCCAATGTGCGTTCACCGCGATGTCGCCAAACACGGATGGGACCATCATGATGCTGTAAACAGAACCTGGATTCATCCGAAAAAATGTTGTTTGGTCATTCGTGCACCCAGGTTCGTCGTTGAGTGGACCATTACAGGCGCTCCTGTCTGTGATGCAGCGTCAAGGGAAACCGCAGCCATGGTCTCCGAGATTTTAGTCCATGCTGCTGCAAACGTCCTCGAACTGTTCCTGCAGATTGTTGCACGATGCGTTACAGCCATGCGGCTAAGATGCCTGTCATCACGACTGCTAGTGTTAGGAGGCCGTTGGTATCCAGCAAGGCGTTCCGTATTACCCTCCTGAACCTACCGATTCCATATTTTGCTAACAGTCATCGGATCTCGACCAACGCGAGCAATAATGTCGCCATACGATAAACTGCAATTTCGATAGGCTACAATTCGACCGTTATCAAAGTCGGAAACGTGATGGTACGCGTTTCTCCTCCTTATACGAGGCATCACAACAACGTTTGACCAGGCAACGCCGGTCAACTGCTGTTTGTGTATGAGAAATCGGTTGGAAACTTTCCTCATGTCAGCACGTTGTAGGTGTCGCCACCGGCGCCAACCTTGTGTGAATGCTCTGAAAAGCTAATCATTTGCACATCACAGTACCTTCGACTGTCTGTTAAATTTCGCGTCCGTAGCACGTAATCTTCGTGGTGTAGCAATTTTAATGGCAAGTAGTGTATATTTGATGCCGACCTCGGGGAAGATCAGTTTGGATTCCGTAGAAATACTGGAACACGTGAGGCAATACTGAACTTACGACTTATCTTAGAAGAAAGATGAAGGAAAGGCAAACCTACGTTTCTAGCATTTGTAGACTTAGAGAAAGCTTTTGATGATGTTGACTGGAATATTCTCTTTTAAATTCTAAAGGTAGCACGGGTAAAATACAGGGAGCGAAAGGCTATTTACAGTTTGTACAGAAACCATATGGCAGTTATAAGAGTCGAGGGGTATGAAAGGGAAGCAGTGGTTGGGAAGGGAGTAAGATAGGGTTGTTGCCTCTCCCCGATGTTATTCAATCTGTATATTGAGCAAGCAGTAAAGGAAACAAAAGAAAAATTCGAAGTAGGTATTAAAATCCATGGAGAAGAAATAAAAACTTTGAGGTTCACCGATGACATTATAATTCTGTCAGAGACAGCAAAGGACTTGGAAAAGCAGTTGAATGGAATGGACAGTGTCTTGAAAGGAGGATATAAGATGAAAATCAGCAAAAGCAAAACGAGGATAATGTAATGTAGTCGGATTAAGTCGGGTGATGCTGAGGGAATTAGATTAGAAAATGAGACACTTAAAGTAGTAAAGGAGTATTGCTATTTGGGGAGCAAAATAACTGATGATGGTCGAAGTAGAGAGGATATAAAATGTAGAGTGGCAATGGTAAGGAAAGCGTTTCTCAAGAAGAGAAATTTGTTAACATCGAGTCTAGATTTAAGTGTCAGGAAGTCATTTCTTAAAGTATTTGTGTGGAGTGTAGCCATGTATGTAAGTGAAACATGAACGATAAATAGTTTGGACAAGAAGAGAATAGAAGCTTTCGAAATGTGGTGCTACAGAAGAATTCTGAAGATTAGATGGGTAGATCACATAACTATTGAGAAAGTATTGAATAGGATTGGGGAGAAGAGAAGTTTGTGGCACAACTTGACCAGAAGAAGGGATCGGTTGGTAGGACATGTTCTGAGGCATCAAGGGATCACCAATTTAGTATTGGAGGGCAGCGTGGAGGGCAAAAATCGTAGACGGAGACCAAGAGATGCATACACTAAGCAGATTTAGAAGGGTGTAGATTGCAGTAGGTACTGGGAGGTGAAGAAGCTTGCACAGGATAGAGTAGCATGCAGAGCTGCATCAAACCATTCTCAGGAGTGACGACCACAACAACGACAACAACATAGTGTATATTCGTCGTACATGGCCATACCGTTAAAGAGCTGTTCTCATTTCTTTGCACAACTGACTGTTACATATCCATTAGCTCCCTTATTTCCTCATTTCTTCTCTACTGTGTCTTGAATATCCTGGCTGCCCTTATTCAGTACATCTTTACTGCCTGTACTCTGCTTTTCTGGCACTCCCCCAGGGTCCATCCTCTGCACTGCATGTTAGTATACTTTGCACCACTGTCTGCAAAATCCTCTTCTTTGTTTTTATATTGCTACAGCTCCGCAGAACTCCATTTAGCATCTTAATTCCTCCTCTTACTTGCTGGATCCTGCGTTCCACGTCTCCTTAACAGATTCCCAAGGAATAGATAATTGATCCTAACCGTTTAAACCGCTTTACTCATTGTGCCAGTACTGTATCCCTTCCATCTCGTCCCACTACTACATATTCTGCTTTGCTCATATCTTTTCAAGCCAACCTTATTCAAATGCTTCCATTAACTTCTTTATTATGAATTTCACATCCATTGTACCTTGTGCTATCAGTACCTCATCATCGTAACAATGCCAGAGAGAAAATGCCATACCTCCTTGTGATTGATTCCACCGAGGCATCTATATTTTACACAGGTCGGTGTCACATTGCAACCACGTCTAAGTCCTTTCGATGTTTGAAAAGTTTCACTCAACTTTCTCCCTACTTCAACTGTTGCAAACGACTGGTTTTTAGTTGCAGGCAAGTCATAGAGAGAGACTCACAGGAAGAAGTTATGTAGTCTCATCAGAATTTTTTTTTGCATTACTTTGGAAATAGTAGCTCTGATATGGCTGTTTTGAAAGTCATGGCCACGTGATAGGTGCTTTAGGCACTGGTATGCCGATTGCATCAACAGATCTTTTTAGCCAGTATGAGGTGGGCTAGGCCATATTTTGCAGTCCTAGCAACACAGCTGACGTTTAGCTCAAATGCGAGACAGGCCAGAGGATTACTACATCGTTCCACCACAGAAGTGTTGATTCGTACTTGGTTGGGAGCACTGCTCCAGCATAACAACGTGTCATTAACCACTATTAATATTGGTTGATTTTTGTAGAGAGATCAGAAGTGTAGTAGCACCTACCACAAGGCAAGAACCATATGAGTCACCACCAGGTTATGGGTCAATAAGCAGCCAATCTGGTTTGGGTGGACATCTCTGCCAGATCAGCCCCCAGTACTAAGTCAGCCACTGGGGGCTTAGTACTGTGCAGTGGATGAGCTGCTTTCAGGCTCTCTTCGGCAGCAGCTGATCCTCTACCTTGGAGAGCAACAGTTCGTGTATGGGGTGGTGAGGCTGCCTACACACCTACACTGACGAATGTTCTTGCTCCAGGACCTGAAGGCCTACACAAGAATCCTGGCAGTTGTACGGTCCATTGGCACTTACTGCATGACACTATACTGTGCAAATTGGGGTGTGAATTGATGAGTGGACTAGGAAAGTGTCAGCATCGCTCGGAGCAGACATCACAGCTAATCGTGCCGCTACATATGCTACGTCCTGTGGCAGTCTAGTAGAAGAGTTGGGGTATGGATGGAGAAAGTTACGTGCTATCAAGTGTAGTGCAAACAGTGAGGCCGTGTTACAGGATGGGGTGTTTTTCGTGGTTATAGTGTGGTGCCCCTGTCGATCTTAAGAAAATGCTAAATACAAAAGGATATGAGCACATGTTGCAGCACTCTGTACCCCATACAATAGGGGAACAGCTTGGAGATGATTCCTCTGAGCACTATGGGACTTAACTTCTGAGGTCATCAGTCGCCTAGAACTTAGAACTAATTAAACTGAACTAACCTAAGTACATCTCACACATCCATGCCTGAGGCTGGATTCGAACCTGCGACCGTAGCGGTCACGCGGAAGTTAGTTGGTTGGTTTGTGGAATTAAAGGGACCAGACTGCTACGGTCATCGGTCCCTGTTCGGAAGTAACATATTCTGGCTAAATATTTGCACTAAATGCATATGGTCTTTAAGTTTCAGTAGGAAGCAATTAATGTGGTATAGTGGTATATGCGGACGACTTAGTTGTGATGACAGATTCGATTTAAAGTTTGCAAAGTAATATTTCAGTGCTAGATCAGAAATGTAAGGACTGTGGTATGAAGATTAGCATCTCCAAAACGAAAGTAATGTCAGTGGGAAAGAAATATAAACGGATTGAGTGCCAAATAGGAGGAACAAAGTTAGAACAGGTGGACGGTTTCAAGTACTTAGGATGCATATTCTCAAAGGACGGCAACATACTGAAAGAACTGGAAGCGAGGTGTAGCAAAGCTAATGCAGTGAGCACTCAGCTACGATCTACTCTCTTCTGCAAGAAGGAAGTCAGGACCAAGACTAAGTTATCTGTGCACTGTTCAATCTTTCGACCAAAGTTGTTGTATGGGAGCGAAAGCTGGGTGGATTCAGGTTACCTTATCAACAAGGTTGAGGTTACGGATATGAAAGTAGCTAGGATGATTGCAGGTACTAGTAGATGGGAACAATGGCAGGAGGGTGTCCACAATGAGGAAATCAAAGAAAAACTGGGAATGAACTCTATAGATGTAGCAGTCAGGGCGAACAGGCTTAGATGGTGGGGTCATGTTACACGCATGGGAGAAGCAAGGTTACCCAAGAGACACCTGGGTTCAGCAGTAGAGGGTAGGAGGAGTCGGGGCAGACCAAGGAGAAGGTACCTGGATTCGGTTAAGAATGATTTTGAAGTAATAGGTTTAACATCAGAAGAGGCACCAATGTTAGCACTGAATAGGGGATCATAGAGGAATTTTATAAGGGGGCTATGCTCCAGACTGAACGCTGAAAGGCATAATCAGTCTTAAATGATGATGATGATAATGATGAGTGGTATATGGGACATTGTTAACACTGTGTGCAGTTAAATTGGTTTGAAATGAGTAACAGTTTCAGTCATGGATTGTGCAGTCTTTGATCCACCAGTAACTGTCATCAACTGAATCTTTCATTACCCACTTCCTAAAATTACCAAGAAAAGAAGCCATATAAGGAGATATTTGGAAGTGAAGAGAAGTAACATAGCACGTTTGTTAATCCACAGTGCCCCAATCATTTTATAGACTGGCCTGCCCAGAGTCTGAACCTGAACCCAATGGGACACGTGTGGGATGAATTAGAATGTCGACTTCACTGCAGATCCCAACGTCCAACATTATTTTCTCTGTTTTCTGCACTGGTAGTGGACTGCCATTCCTCCATAGACATTAAGGCACATAACTGAAACTGTACCCTGCAGAGTTTAAGTCATCGTAAAGGCAAAGGGTGGACACTCGCTATATTAGTTTCCACTAATGGACCACAGGGTAATTTCGATCGGTTACTGTACACACACTTTGACAGTAATGAAAACATGTCAAGTAAATGTTATTATTTTTAATGGGCGCATATTTAAATTGAATAGGCCCTTCTCGCACAATGTTTCTGATGGTGTCAAGTATAATGTATTGTGATCACAGTGATTCTCGATCATCATCAGTAATTTGGCACTCATTACTGGATAAACGTCTCATCTAGACTTTTCCATGTAGCACAGTCTTAAGCTAAAACACTCTGTCGCACCTACACGTTTTCTAATGTAATCTACCCACCTTCCATAAGATCGCCGGCCCAGTCTTCTCTTGAAATCCAACGAAGAACTTCCTTGTCCATCTGCTGCCCATTCGCCTGGCTATAATGACAACAAACTAAACTTCCATTTCCATTTTCACTCAGACCAGTGAACACACACTCTCTCTCTCTCTCTCTCTCTCTCTCTTTGACAGTATTTAAAGCTGACAACAAAACGAAATAATACATAAGCACATGTTCCATGTTGATTTACCCTCATTTTTAGTTTAACTATTTATTCTACCACAAAAATCACTAATACTCTGCCGACAAACATAAGGTGGGAAACTGGGAATAACCCAAATCAAAAACAATTAGGAATGAAATCGTCGAAGGAATCTTCATTTTTTATTGTGTGTACGAATGTGATGTCTGACGTTGCACATAAACTGCACTGAAGTACTATAACACGGAAAGCAGCATTTTTTGCCCTAGTAGATAAATTTGTTTACTGTCTTTTATACAGTGCAGGTGACGCCCGGCATAGTTACACTACACAAATCAAAAAATGTTTTGCATCACCCCGGTTCCCAAAACTCCTGAAGACAGACGTTGACTGTGGATATTGTATCACAGACACAGTCCCTTTGAGTGCTCAGCGATGTCACAAAAACCACCCAAAGATGCATCAGTAACGCCTATTAGACGGAGGGGGGTCCAACAGCCGATCAGTTCCAGCCATTCCACCAGGTAGGAGGTACACGGCTCGTGTTGCTGTATTTCAACCATGCCTAGACGGTCAATACCACGGTTCGATCGCGTCTGCATTGTTACTTTGTGCCAAGAATGGCTCTCAACATGGGGAGTGTTCAGGCGTCTCGTCGGAGTGAACCAAAGCGATGTTGTTGGGACATGAAAGAGATACAGAGAGAGACAGGAACTGTCGATATCATGCCTCGTTCAGGCCGCCCAAGGGCTACTACTACAGTGGATTACCGCTGTCTACGGATTATTGTTCGGAGAAACCCTGACAGCAACGCCATCATCATTGATTAATGCATTTAGTGCAGCCACAGGACGTCGTACTACGACTCAAACTGTACGCAATAGGCTGCATGATGCGCAACTTCACTCCCGACGTCCATGGCGAGGTCCATCATTGCAACCTCGACACCATGCAGCGCATTACAGATGGGTCAAAATTCTCAGGATTGGCATGACGTTCTCTTCATCGAAGAGTGTCGCATATGCCTTCATCCAGACAATCGTTGGAGAGTTGTTTGGAAGCAACCCGGTCATGCTGAACGCCTTGGACACACTGTGAAACCAGTGCAGCAAGCTGGAGGTTCCCTGCTGTTTTGGGGTGGCATTATGTGGGGCCGACGTACGCCGCTGGTGGTCATGGAAGGCGCCGTAACGGCTGTAGGATACCGATAGCGCAACCATATCATCAGCATATCGTCTTCATGGACGACAACGTGCGCCCTCATCGTACATATAATCGACAGGATCCACCAATCACTCTGAAGGATCTACGCCGAATCGCCGTTGAGGAGTGGATCTGGACCAACAGTGCCTTGATGAACTTGTGGCTAGGTCGCCACGACGAATACAGGCATGCATCAATGCAAGAGGACGTGTTACTGAATATTAGAGGTACCGGTGTATACAGCAATCTGGACCACCACCTCTGAAGGTCTCGCTGTATGGTGGTGCAACATGCAATGTGTGGTTTTCATGAGTAATAAAAAGGGGCGGAAATGATGTTTATGTTGATCTCTACTCTAATTTTCTGTACAGGTTCCGGAAATATCGGAACCGAGGTGATGTAAAATGTTTTTTGATGCGTGTAGTATAAACTGTACAGTACCTATCGCCAGAAATGTGTTCTCAACACAACTCTGACTTGGCACCAATTTCTTTATTTCCATCTCTGTATCAGGTTTCAAAATTTATGACTGACAATGGATTTGTATGTTCGGTGAACATCATGATATGGCTAGAGGAGCTTGTCGCAGATTTCTTCCACGCATACAATGATGCCTTCAATTTTACATGACAAGGCGAAAATGTTTAAAAGTAATTATTTCCTTTCCGTATCCCACGAACCAAGAACCACGTTAAATTTGTTAATGCCTCAGTTTAAAGAGACGAAAATGTCTGTGTGTAAAATTCTGTTATTTTACTGCGCACAATGCAGTGAAACATTTCTTTTATGTCTCTAAATTAGCAGGGGACGACTCAGTACGCTTTCCTTGTCAGATATAGTCTGGTCCCTTTAATCCCACAAGCCAAACCAAACCAAACCTTGTTCAAATGGCTCTGAGCACTATGGGACTCAACTGCTGTGGTCATTAGTCCCCTAGAACTTAGAACTACTTAAACCTAACTATCCTAAGGACATCACACACATCCATGCCCGAGGCAGGATTCGAACCTGCGACCAAACCTTGTGAGATATCGTAGGAGTGACAGCAGGATCCTTAATCAAAGTAAATTGCGGTATGTAAATTACGTGTCGTGTAATTTTTCGTGTTTTTTGTCGATTGCATTATTTAACCAGCACTTCCAAAGGCATTCTTTAACTGAAGGACAGTGATCTATCATCACCTGTCCCTTACGAAAATTTTTCGTTGTATAGGGTGATTATAATTAAACTTTCGTCATTTGAGCCAGTGTAGAAGGAAAACTAGCAGTATTTACCATATGGGTACCCAACATATTAATGTTAGTGTCGTGACTTGCCGTTAGGCGCCGATACTGGTTCGGCGACGTAGCGTTGAAACACGAGCATCAGTGTACATCACTGTTGCAGACAGCCATCATGGGCCTGGAGAAGGTGAGCAGGACTTTATCGTGAAGCTGCTTTATCAGAACAACAGTAGTGCTGCTTCTCTTCCAAGTGTCGACATCTTAAAGATAAATGGAGAGATCCTCTTCCGCGCCGGGGTTGAATAACGTGATTCGGAAATTGGAATTACCTGACGACTTGGAAATTGCGACACAAGTTGTTGAAGAAGTTATTGTTGCCACAACTGAGAGCGCTGCAAGCAAAGCACGAGTTGTATCACGATAGTTGGACATTCCATGGTCCACCTTTCGAAAAGTGCTGCGAACGTTGTGACATGGTATCCGTGCAAACTACCAGGCTGTGTCGACGCATTAGAGGCAGAATGAAATCTTTTGTATCACAGTGCCGTCTCCAAATCATATTATTTAAAATAGCGAGATAATTTTCGAGACTGTTAAGTCTGCAACCTATGTAGACAGAAGTTTTTTTGTTATTTTATATTTTTTAAGGGAGGAAGAAGTATAATTCTGGGGGAAGGGGGAATGTAGCCCCATAACCTCTTCCCCCTATCGCCGGATTCGCCTTTTCGGAGCAGTCTTCTTTGCGCACTATGGTTGATGAACATGATTCGGAAGGTCTAATTAAATGTCGATCTGTGAATTGCTCCTTAGAGAGGTCGATGACCAACTGCGCCGAAAAAGTGTTGAAGAAGTTACTGTTGCCATGGCTGTGAATGCTGGATGCAATGTGTGATCTTTAAGCAGTGCACGATCTGTCACCATAGCTTAGCATTCCGTGGTTCACCTTTCGAAGACTCCTGTAAGTAATTATTGTGAAATTGCATGTCAAGTACCGTTCCAGGCTGTCGTGGATCCACATGGTAGTCACACCGAGCAACGTTTGTAGCCCGGAACGTAAGCATGATACGCAGTTATTAAATGTCTCCCTGTAATGTGGAAATCAAAATGTATTTCTTTCAATGGTTCCTTCTTTATTTCTCTTCTACATGTCGCTCTAAATGTTTCTACAGTGCTCAAGATAATTAGCGGAGCATGACCTTGGGTGTATGCCGTGTTCCACTGAGCAATAATTGAGGACTGAGTATATTACCAAATAATACCTTTATCTTTCACAAATTGAAGAAACAAAACAGGATTACATCACCCTCTATCGTTTACATAAAAAGAACTGAAATGTCTGACAGATGTCGAAAACCAAGTGGAAGCAATCATTGATCCCGTCGTTATGGATGCATTTGATTTTGACTGCGGCAGCTTCAGTAACGTATATGCCCTCCGTGAGCGTTGATCACTGCCTGCCATCTACGTGGCATGCTCCACATAAGTCCACGCAGGTAATCCTGTGGTGCCCGTTACCATTATTCAATGAAAGCCCATGAGAGATTTTTTTAGAGTCTGTAGTGGAACAAGACAACCACGAACACGTTCGTCAAGCATATCCCACATATTTACGATGGGGTTTAGGTCAGGACTAACTGCCGCCCGTCACATTACTTCGATGTCCAGGCTTCACAAAACATACATGCTGACGCCCGCCAAATAGGCCCTGCATTAAAAGCAGGTCCTGGCATTAGAACGGATTCAGGGCCACCAACGTATGCAGCAACCACCACATGGTGCATGGGGATGTGTTCAATACATTGCTTGGCGGTAAAGCGACTGCGGTCAATGACAAAATTCATACAGTTGTCAACACTGAAGCCTGCCCACACCATCTAAGAAACTTGGAAATCTGTTCATTTTCTGAGTAACATTTGGCAGGTAGCGCTCACCATGTGTCTCCGCACACGAACATGGCCATCATTTTGCGCCAGAGGCTATCTGGACTCGTCCGTCAATAGCTCTTTTCGTCAATGTCTAAGTTTGCCATTGGCATGGGAACGGCAGAACTGAAGGAGAGCTGCAAAGTGTTGTCACGTCAAGTGGGGTACTTCGATTTGATGTCTAGGTCGTATGGTCCTCCCTCATATCCTGTTCACCGCAGTCTGGCGGACACAGCAGCTCCAGTGGCTCATCTCAGATCGTCTTTCAGTGCTCTGGCAGTATCTGTGCGACGCCACAACGCAGAGATGGTCGGATATCGATCGATCTTCGCTTGGGGTTGTTACTCGTCGGCGACCTCCGCCAAGCCGCCTTGTTGTACTGAGCTGCCTTCTTGCAGCGTGTCGATTATTTACGGACGATAGATGGCGACACATTGGCTTCTGCAGCAACACGACGGAAAGTCCATCCCTTTTGGATTAAACAGACCGCCCTTGCGACCTGCAGTGTATTAAGATGTCGAATTTCATGTACTTGGTTGAATATAAAACATCCATAAATAACAACTGCCGTTTCTGTCTCTCACTATAAAACACTGAGACGCTGGTAATCACTTTCTTCTGGAGGGTCACCTGACGCTAGAATGCATAAAACAGCCAGTATACGCCGAATTATTTTAAATGTTGCGTATATTGAAAGTGAAGATATTAAGCCGCGCAAAACGACCAAAGGTTCCGTCTATATCAAAACATATTTAACATACCGAACGTTGATTCACATGAACCCTTAATTCTTTTGAACAGTGTACAACGTTTTTCATGGGGGCTGTCTCAAGCAGCGAAAATTAGATTATAATCACCCCGTGCTTGTGCAACAGATGTTCCGCGAAATTATTCGGTATTAGTCCGGAAATGACAAGTAAATTACTTGTGTGGTATGTCTTTGCAGAGCTAAACGTTACTTCTAGCAGTGAGAAACATTCTGTGCAAGGCATCAGAAATAACTTAAAAATTATATCCTCTGACAAAATTGTTGGTTAACGTAAATCGGGTAAACAATCTCTTTTAAATTCTCCACAAATGAAGGATGATTTGAAGGCTTCTCGTCGTGTATGTGTGTATGTGTGTGTGTGTGTGTGTGTGTGTGTGTGTGTGTGTGTAGTATCCTCTCCCAACAAGAGTTAATCTTCTCATAACCTGTGTGTGATCCTTTGAACAAGACCAATTGAAGCGAGTCCCATTAGTGCAAGATAGAGATTCGCTACCTATATTTTTATTTACTTAAATCTGGTTATTTCAACTAATTAAATCGTACCCACTATGAGGACAGTCAAAGGCGATATTCTTGTTAGTTCGCAGCTGACACACGCCACGGTGTTGCTGTTGTCTCTCGTTTGTGATGTGAATATCGAAGAAATAAACTGCGAAACACTGTGGGAGTGTTTCTACCGTCATAAACTAAAATGAGATTGTATATATGGCAGATGTAAATCTTATTCATGCATTTCCAGCCATATGAACATGCAAAATTTCAGGCACTGTAGCACTGCATTCCAGCTCGGGTACGCAATTCGTGTTACGTCCGCTGCTGAAACGCAGCAGGCAAGTAGCAAGCAGCAGCCATTCGCAGAATGTGTAGGTTTGTTATGGATAAGAGCATTCAAAATAATACACAAGAGTAAATTTTCAGACAGTTAAGATATTTATTAAATAAAAACCTGAATACAAATCAACAGTAACCACAGTTTATATCTCTTTGGCATACACCGGCAGTTAATATTTAAAGCTATGGTCCACAACACAGTTTTGTTATAAAAAAACTCAGTCTTGAAATTGTTGTTACAAACGTGCATATTTAGGACTCAAAGGCTAATTGACAGTCTTATCTCTTCATGTAAATAATTGGTCTCTTTAAAAATCTCGGTCATGAGCTGCTATTTCACAACTGTCTCCAAAGAGATCTGAGAATAAGTTAACAGCAAAACCCCACTTATTTCTTAGTGGTAAGGAACGATACATATTTTCTCTCTGGAAAATGATTTGCATGCACTGCATTAGGAACTGATCCATTTAAGCTAGTCTAAAGTTGAAATACACAGTTTTACGCAAAAATCAGACCTATACAGCATTGTTTCAACAGTAATAAAAATAAAAGCAACAGCACTGATTTCTACACCAATAAAAGCTTCTTAAGTAACAAAATTGCTAGGACAGTGCAGCCGTTAGGAACTAAACAGCAATAGTATGCAAACTGTATTCACACGGTAATGTGAAAACAGATGCGATTTGCCACACGGTATTGTACAAGATAAAAAATATCTGTTGCACATGCAAATATAAATATAAATATATATATATATCAGTTGAACCATAGGAACAGCAATCCACGTAAGAAAAGTACACGTTTATACATTTATTCTCAACGATGTATTTCTCTTTTCAAAATATCTGCTAGATAATCTACTATTTACACTATGCTACTTTCACATTCAAAAGTGTAAAAAATGTAATATTCAGTTATAGTACATCCATACAAAAGTAAATGCCCTGAGAGTGTTTGGAATGGCTTCCATCTTAAACTAATCCTTAAAACCTACAGATGACTACATACCATCCGGTACATACCCGTAATTGTAACGGCGTAGCGTGTTTCAGCTACGCCGTGTGTCCGCCAGTTGACCTGGCTGGACGAGATGCGTGACCTCTGACCTCGGAGCGAGGCGTGTGGTCACTTGAGGATAAAAAAAGGACTGACCTTGCGCTGAACTGCTGGCTGGTACAGAAGAAAAGTAGTAGGGAGGAGGAAGATTTATACTGCCTACTTAGAGGTTAGGAAGTTGTTATGCTGATGAAATGTACCCTGTAACAGGCGATGAAGTATGAGACTGCAAGTGGCGAGGAAATCAGAAGCACGATTTTCAGCAAGCAGGTGTCCACAACGAATGGCATGCTGGTGACTGAGTAGACCACACTACACACGAGTAACTGCAAATGTCTAGAAGCTGGAGAATCGCAAACAATCGCAAAGACGTACAGAAGCCTGTGGCGAGTTTCAGCTCTGAAATGCTCTGCGTTGGACAACAGCGGTTGTCACAGACGAACCTAAAACCGTTCAAGTTTTGTGCAGTTATTGTATAGACGCCCCACGCCCTTCCCCCGTATCATATTTCCAATGAGATGAAGCCACACTGCGTATTACAATTCCAACACCACAAAGAAAAACGCTGTCCAAAGAGTTTACATTTATTTCAGCCTTGGTTTGATTTTCAAATTCCACCGGACGAGGGTGTAATTGGACGGCTCTTGTTTAGTCTGATACCCTCACTTAAAGCTGATTTCAGTGACCCTGGTTCAGTTTTTTGGTAGATATGAGTTTTGTTCCGCAGTTGCATTTGTGTATCACATTTTCGTTGAAGAAAATGGCACTGGACGGTTAATGTCTGAAATTAATTTCCTTCTCTTTCCAAGTAATGTAGATACAGGTCTCTATGGGCGAAGGTAAGGTAAGAAATTCGAGGTTCCTGTAGATACATTTCCAACTTCTTTGCAGCCGCGCTGGCGCCATCACGCAGTGCCGTTCTTCACACTGAGCTCGTATTTCGTGTTGCTGTGTCCAGACTGCTCATCGACTTCATTCTTGAGAACTGGCTTCCTTTCAGGTACAGCATGAGTGAATTCTCCCTTAGGTGAAGCTGACTGGAATGTGAAACTTGAAGAACGGCTAATGCTTATACGAGGAGTATTCCAAAACTATAGTCCGTGGCCAATATTTATCTGATGGCAGGTTCTGAATGGAGTTTCGCGCATGCAGCGCTGTCTACCGTCTCTTTAGGAAACTACTGGAGTATTGGTTTGATTGAGAAGTCGTTTTCCAGTCGGCGAGAGCAGATCACAATGGTAGAGACCATCGTAGATCGCGCCAGTTGTTAAGTGTGCGGTGTGACGAAAGATCTTCGGCTGCTGTAATCTGTCGTGAGTTATGCCTAGTGTTGGACCTGAAAAAATGAGAGACAAGCAAGTTCGAAAATGGTGTCTAGAATTTCAAAATGACCTCGTAAATGTCCATGATGAACAGCGGAGTGGCAGACCTAGTACGGGGACGGACGGCATCGTTGATCAAGTGAACCAGAAACTTCAAAGTGATCAGCGAATCACGTTTTGTGGTCTGGCTAACGAATTCCAAAATGTTGCTCGAACTTCAGTTTACAGGGCTGTCATTGAACAGCTTGGATATCACGAAGCGCGTGCGATGTGGGTTCCAAAAATGTTCACTGATCAGCACATAGAGCAAAGAATGCATAGTGCACGACAGTTTTTGGAGTGCCATAGGCAACATGGAAAGGATGTTTTCCCACATTGTTATGGGCGGCGAGACGTGGTTATCGTACACGGACGCAGAATACAGTAAATGCAATACCGCCATTCAAGCTCATTGGAACCAAAAAAGTTCAAGTAATCTGAAATCGAAAAAAATTGTGTCTACCACTTTTTGGGACGTAAATGGTGTCCTTTTGATTGATTTCATGGACCGTGGGTCAATAATTACACTAGAGGTATGCTGTGTAACGCTAACCAAACTGAGGGGTGCGATCCCACATGGACGCCGAGAGGAACTGTCATCTGGCGTAATCCACCTTCACGACAACGCTCGTCCTCACACCGCTGCCAAAACCAAGGAGAAGTTTCAAGATGGGTAGTTTTTGATCACCCTCCATACAGCTCCAATCTTGCATCAAGCTATTTCCTGTTGTTGCACTTAAAGTGGCTGGGTGGACAACGATTTCCAAACTACGATGAACTCAAGAGTGGATTACCAAGTGGTTCAATTCCCAGGCGGCAGGCTCGTATGCAGAGGGGCTAAAGAAGCTGGTGCAGCGTTACAGAAAATGTACAGATGTGAACGACTATTATGTGGAAAAGTAAAGAGGATATGTAGTAAAATATTACTATCAATAAAAACCTTTTCTCATGAGATTATTTCTTTATGATCTGATGGACCTTAGTTTTGGAATACGCCTCATATATCAGTCAGTATTGAGCATTGCTTGTGACGAAGAATTTGAGGTCCGCAGAAGCCAGATAGAATGTCTCGAACTTTACAGTCACCCTCCACGCTAATGTATTTTGTAGTCTTGTCACCGGATCGTTGTCGACTACATTCTTGCAGTCTGGCCTGCTTTCAGGTACAACGTGAGTGAATTCTCCCTCAGGTGAGCCAGCTCGAAAGAGGATACGTGAACAGCTAATCTCAATATATCAGTCAGTGTTGAGCATAGTTTGTGTTGAAAGACAGGAGTTTCTTCTTGTACATTTGTGTTGTTGATATGCTGATAGATTTGAACGTCGTCGTAATATCTTCACACTCAATGAAGGAATGGGTCTCCGCCATATTCACCAATACCGTTGCCGCTGTTTCCTGCACCCTGTTTTCCCGTAAATACCGACAGCGAGTGTTCGCTCGACAGAGAGGAACGAGACCTGACAGTTCTTCAGCAGTCGTTCGGAGAGAAAGGACGAAGTGTCCAGTGCGACGACTGGCCGACCCTCGCAGGCTAGGACAGCTGTGGGGCGCGGTGGCGGAACTTGGGGTGGTGGTGCTTGGCCAGGAAGCTGGAGTCTTGGCGGACCACCGCCTTCATGGACAAGTCCTCCGGCTCGGTCTGCTCCGGAGGTACACTGTACATTACCAAGTTGTGCTCGTCGCCGTACCCGTCGTCCATCTCGTCGTCCTCGTTGACGAACTCGGTCCCGTTGTCGTCGTGACCCGAACCGGTCTGGACGACGTCGGAGAGAGGCGGCGACGGAGACTCCGGGGGCGGGACGGGGGCTGCGACCACCGAGGGCGGCGCCTGCGCGGGCGGCGGGGGCGGAGGCCCGGAGCACTTGTGGTGCGCCAGGTGGTGGCGGCGGCGGAAGCGGCCCCCGCACGACGCGCACTCGAACGGCTTCTCGCCGCGGTGGATGAGCGCGTGCGCCTTCAGCTGGTTGGAGTCGGAGAAGCGCGACGGGCAGAGCGTGCAGGCGTACGGCCGCTCGCCGGTGTGCACGCGCAGGTGGCGCCGCAGGTTGGCCACCTGCACGAACTGGCGGTCGCACTGCGTGCAGTGGTACGGCTTCTCGCCCGTGTGCAGCCGCATGTGCGTCTTGAGGTGGTGGTCGCGCGTGAAGCGCTTGCCGCACGACGCGCACTCGAACGGCTTCTCGCCGGTGTGGGTGCGCTCGTGGTTCTGCAGCACGTGTTTGTAGCCGAACGACCGGCTGCACACCGAGCACGTGAACACCTGCACACAAAACACTGCACTGCACTGGGCGGCAAGCATTTGACACACTCAAACTACTTGGCAGCTTAAAACTGGGAACCACACACCACCGGTTTCGGGCTTGTTCCCATATTCGTGTAAATGTTTCCGTGTCCGCAGCTCGTGGTCTTGCGGTAGCGTTCTCGCTTCCAGCGCATCGGGTCCCGGGTTCGATTCCCGACGGGGTCAGGGGTTTTCCTGCCTCGAGACGAGTGCGTGTTGTTGTGTCGTCTTCATCATCATCATTCATCCTCCTTACGGTCGGAGGAATGCAATGGCAAACCACTTCCGCTAGGACCTTGCCTAGTAGGCGGTGCGGGTCTCCCGCATCGTCCCCTATGCTCCTCGGAGTATGGGACATCATCACATGTTTCCATACTCATTGTTGGAGATCGCTGCTTAAATTAAAAACAAATAATGTGGTGATGACTAAATGCATACAAATAAGACATTTGGAAGGGGCTAAGCGACATGTGTTGTAAAATATTATAATACTTACTTTGAAAATGATATGGATACGCAAGTCAGATGTAAGTAAAATAATTTTACAACAAATGTCATTTAGCCACTTCCAATTCTTTGTCTCTATTTAGTTATCATCATATTATTTGTTTTTGATTTAAATAGTGATGTCCAAAGCGGAGTATGTATGGAAACATGTGCATGAATGTAAACCACCCGAAAATGGGTACAGCCGAAAACCGATCGCGTGTTAAATAAAAACACCTTTTACAAGGTAATTACACATGATTCATTGAAATTTCGATGAATGTTCAAATATGTGTGAAATCTTATAGGACTTAACTGCTAAGGTAATCAGTTCCTAAGCTTACACACTAATTAACCTAAATTGTCCTAAGGGCAAACACACACACCCATGCCCGAGGGAGCACTCGAACCACCGCCGGGACCAGCCGCACGGTCCATGACTGCAGCGCCTTAGGCCGCGCGGTTAATCACGCGCGGTTTCGATGAATGTATTTCACTAATTATTATATACAAATAATGACTGATACAAGTTTCTTACACATAATTAGAAATTTTCTATGTACCATCCTTGTGCTACACAACACACATCTATACGATGGCCGAGCGGTTCTAGGCACTTCAGTCTGGAACCACGCTGCTGCTACGGTCGCAGGTTCGAATCCTGTCTCGTTCATGGATGTGCGTGATGTGCTTATGTTTTGAGTCTATGGGATTGATGACCTCAGATGTTAAGTCCCACAGTGCTTAGAGCCATCTGAACCATTTTGTCCCTGCCAGTGTTCGCCAGCGTAGCAGTAATGCGATTCTGGAGTTCAACCAATTTGTGGAATAGGTGGTACACACAAACTGCCTTTCGCGTGTCCCCAAAGAGAAAAATCACACACCGTAACGTCGGTAGACCTTAGAGGCCACCTGAAGAGCGTCAGATCATCCTGAGCTTATCGGCCAACCCATCTGTTTGGAAGTTCCTTGTTCAGATGGCGACGCAGTTCTTTATGCTAGTGAGGCGGAGCTCCATCTTGCTGGAATATCAAGTGTGGGTTACCAATTATCAGTCTCGGAAACAGCCAGTATTGTAACGCGTGTAGGTACGTCATACCCGTCACAGTTTTCCTAGGAAAAAATTACAGCCCGTAGGCGTTGCTACGTGACAGCACAGAATACATTCACCTTTGGATAATCCCTTTCAATCTCCATTGTATGGTTCAAATGGCTCTGAGCACTATGGGACAAATTCTGAGGTCACCAGTCCCCTAGAACTTAGAACTACTTAAACCTAACTAACCTAAGGACATCACAAGCATCCATGCCCGAGGCAGGATTCGAACCTGCGACCGTAGCGGTCGCGCGGTTCCAGACTGAAGAACCTAGAACGGCTCGGCCACAACGGTCGGTGGTCGTTCTACAAATTCTTACTATCTTCTGGCGTTGTTACTTTGGTATGGAAAACTGCATCCTCTGCGAATAACATTAAAGAGCATCCGACGCTTTCTACTAAATCATTTATAAATGATCCTATCACACTTCCCTGTGGTTCTCCGGATATTACCTTTACATCTGTCCACTTAGTTCCGTTAAGAGCTACGTGTTGAGTTCTGTCTGCAAGAAAGCCTTGAATTCAATCGCGAGTCTCTCCGATACTCTGTAAGCTCGTGTTTATTTCATTAAACGGCAATGCGAGACGGTGTCAAATGCCTTAATGAAATCAAGGGCCGAGAGGAGTGGCCGTGCGGTTTGAGGCGCCATGTCACGGATTGCGCGGATCCTCTTGCTGGAGCCTCGAGTCCTCCTTCGGGCATGGGAGTGTGTGTTGTTCTTAGCATAAGTTGGTTTAAGGAGTGGGTAAGTGTACGGAACGATGACCTCAGCAGTTTGGTCCCTTACGAATCACACACATTTGAACAATTTGAAATCAAGGACTACGGCATCAACCTGAGCGCCGTTGCGCACTGCGATGTGGATCTCATGGAGGGACAGAGCGAGCCGAGTTTCGCAGGATCTCTGTTTGCGGAATCCACGTTGATTTTAATAGAGGAGATATTCATTTTCCAAAAAACGTCATAATTATTGATCATAAAACATGTTCCATAATTTTACAACAGATTGATGTCAACGATATACGTCTATAATTGTGTGAATCTGCCTTACAGCCTTTCTTAAAAACGGGAATGACCTGCGCTCTTTTTCAGTCGTTAGGTAGATTTCGTTGCTCAAGCGATCTACGATAAATTACTCCTAGAAGGGGAGCAAATTCTTTCGTATAATCTTTGTAGTATCATATAGGTATCTCATCTGGTTCTGACGCCTTTCCACTACTAAGCGATTGTAACTGCCTTTCAATTCCGCGATCGGTTATTTCAATATTTACCATTTTGACGTTCGTACGACAATTGAAAGGAGGGAGACTGTTACGATTTTCCGCGGTGAAACAACTTCGGAAGGCCGTATTCAGTATTTCGGCCCTTCTTTGCAATTTCCCGTTTATGTGCCGGTGTGGTTGCTGAGTGAATGAATAGATGATTTTGACCCACTTACTGATTTTACGTGTCACCAAAATCTCTTAGGGTTTTTACTCAGGTCAGTCAACAACGTCTTACTTTCAAAATCATTGAACACTTCCCTCATTTTTTTCTATTAAAAACAGTCTTGATCACGATTTATTTATTAAGGTGACCGGGTTCGACCACTACTGTGGTCATCTTCAGACCTACAAGTCGTATACATAGCTTTAATTAGAGGGCTACATACAATAAAGAAAAAACATAAAGTTATAAAGCTATAAAACGATGAATTACCATTGAGTAGGAACCTGTTTCTGCTGGAGAATCACTGCTGGAGAAACCAGTGCACGTCTCACTTTATATAATGGAGGCTCCGCCCACTTCTGACGGCATCATATCATTACTAACCAATGAGTTATAAGTCGAATAACAACGTAAAATTTCTTAGTTAAAAGAACATTGTCAAGAAATAAAAATAAACACACACTACACTTAGCTTATTAAACAGCTATTGTCAATTAAGAAGCGTTAAAAATATTTAAATATATAGGATAAATGAACTTCGGTTTGACAGTACATGGGTTGCTTTCTCAAGACCTGTTAGTGAACCATTTGGAACCACTGGTTGCCGTGGTGAAGTTGGACGCCGTTCCAAAGATGACGCAGCAGGCTTCTTTCCACTGAAGTTGTTGTAAAGTCGATAGGAAAACTAGCTGTTGCCATGGTGAGGATAAACGCCAGTGCAAAAATGTGGCAGCAGGCTTCTCTATAACGAAGTTGTTGCGAAAGTGGAATGGCGAAGACTGTCACGTCAGACGATGTATTATTGAGCAGCAACATGTCTTTATTGAAACGATTTTCAAAGAGTAGGTTGCAATAATCTTTAGCTGACATGTATACTACGCGCTAGACAGATAGGATATGAACTAGTTGTCCATATTTATGAAATATTGTCTATGAACTTAGTATGTAGATTGCTTTTTTTTTTTTTTTTTTTTTTTTTTTTTTTGCTCTTCTTACGCTCATTTTCGTTGCAGAATACCCAGCTCGCGACTTGCATGATGTGTGGATTTCATTGGGCTACGAAGGAACACATGTCGGGCGCTCTCCATTGTTTCCTCCGCGACAGATGGTCGCCCAGATCTTTCCTGGTATTGCAGAGTTTCTGTCTTGGTGGGACGATGGAACAAGGTGCACTCAGCCTCTTGAGCCCAATTGAGGTGCTACTTGACCGAGTAGCAGCGATTCCGGGTCATGAAAACTGACAATAACCGGGAGAACGGCTGCCCCACCACAATTCATCCAATGACGTCATCGGCAAACATGACACAATGACTGGTCTGTACCGACTCACCCTTCAGGGCTTGTGATCGGAGTTGAGGTTTACAATATCCAATCATTCTCTTTCATCTATTGCTAGAAGCGATATGTTGTCTGTAAACATCAAACGACATATTCTTCTTCCTCGAATTTCTATCCCCTTAAAATGTAGTGTTCAGTGGTTCATCATGGTTTCTAAGTGTAGTCCTCATGAAAAACGAGTGATCATAGGAGGCTGAAACTTTGTTGGAACATTCTAAGGACATGCGGAAGAGAAATAACGAATAAACCATTGAAAGAAACAAGTTTTTAATTCACACATTACAGGGTGATATTTGTTAATTGCGTACCATATTTACGATGCCGGTTACAAACGTTACTCAATGTCGCGACCTTCTGCATCCACGACGGCCTTAAAAAACGTACGAGAGACTGCTCTACTTCTGCCCGAAAATCTTCAGTCCCCGACTTGTGTTAGTGTGCCATTGATAAACCGTGTCGTTCAGTCAGATATCAAGCGTGTTATCCTGGTAGCCACACAGTTTGTAATGATCGGCCAAGGATTCGGTTTTCTTAAAATGAGTTATGTGGTGACCTCACGAGCAATCTGAGGTGGAGCTCCATTGTGCATCAAAACAGTTGAGTTCAAAGCCCCACTCTGCCGCAGAGCAGAGACCACGCGTTGGCGAAGCATCTCACAGTAACGTGTGATGTTCACAATGCATGCCCTTGGTCCTTGGGGTCCCAGTTCCTTCGACGTCGCTGTATCAATACAAGCGCCTAACTGCAAGTCATGACATTAACACTACTAACAGCGCAAATCCTGCAATGCACAGTATGGACATCATTCCTACAAAGTTGGTTACCACACCGTAAATAGTTTTCCGTGTAGCGGCGAAAGTTTAATTGTAAGCACCCTGTACCGGTTCCTGTCAGATCACCGAAGTTAAGCACTGTCAGGCTGGGCTAGCACTTCGATGGGTGACCATCCGGACTTCCGAGCGCTGTTGGCAAGCGGGGTGCACTCAGCCCTTGTGGGGCAAACTGAGGAGCTACGTGATTGGGAAGTAGCGGATCCGGTCTCTTAAACTGACATACGGCCGGGAGAGCCGTGTGCTGACCCTCCATATTCGTATCCAATGACGCCTGTGGGCTGAGGATGACACGGCGGCGGGACGGTAGCGTTGGGACTTCCAGGGCCTGTTCGGACAGAGTTCGTAGTGTCCATAGAAAAGGGGAGACAGACAGCAGCCTAGAGCTACTCCTTTCCATTTGGCACGTTCTCCTCTCAGTTTCACACTGGTGCGATATAAGTTATTGTTTACGCTGAAAGACGCTGTTAATTAGCTGATGGAATTACATTTTCATGGAAACAAATGAGTCTCAACTTCATCTTCGATAAAGATAGAAGCTGGAGCAATGAATTATAACTTACGCAACGGCTGGAACTGGAACCCAAGTCTCCTGCTTGGTAGGTAGATGTGATAATGATGTTTGGTTTGTAGAGCACGCAACTGCTCGGTCATCAGTACCTCTACAAAGTCGCAATTTTGACACAGTCCAATTTTTTTCACAGTACAATGTAGCCACCGTCACGAATGATGATGATGAAGGCAACACAAACACCCAGGCCCTGCGCAGAAAAAAAAATCTCCAACCCTGCCGGGAATCGAACCCGGGATCCCGTGATCCAGAGGCAGCACAACTAGCCACTTTTATTTTCTTTTTTTTTTCATTTTGTTCGTTATTGATCGTTGTGATTGGTCGTTGCGGACGTCGTAAGATATCCTGTTTAAGTTCGGTGCTTGATCCTTCCACTCGGTTTTTTATTACAGAGGCCAACCGGCTCTCTGACCGAACACGCTGAGCTACCGTGCCGACTTATCCTGGACTCGAACCCGGCTCTTCTTGCTTTTTTTTTGATTTTGTTCGTTTTCGTTCTTTGTATCTGCTCGGGGCGGACGTCGAAAGACACCCGTTTCAGTTCGTTGTTGATCCATTAACTCAGTTTTTTTATTACACAGGGCAGCTAGCTCCCTGACCGAACACGCTGAGCACTTTTTATCTCATGTTGTTCGCTTTTGTTCGTTACATCTACTCGGGGCGAACGTCGTAAGACATCCATTGAAGTTCGTTGTTAATCGATTAACTCAGTTTTTTTATTACAGAGGGCGCGGAACCCTCTGACCGAACACGCTGAGCTTCCGTGTCGGCCACCAGAGCATTGCGGATATCACTGCTGCATGGCCTCCACTATTACGCCGCCCTCCCTAGCACAAACTTCAATGCACACCTTCAGTCCACTTTCCTCTACTGAAATCGCCATGCACAGGGAGGATTTCCTCATTGCGTAAAAAAACTGGGATATTATTCGAATGGTGGAGAGGCTCGGCATTACTGACAATTTAAGAAGGAGACACTGGGCTAAAAGTGTGAACTGAAGTCAGTGTCACGGAGCCCATTGGACTACACGTCCGTGGAGTTGTAGCAGCCACCTTGCTATGGTGCTGTACGGATTAGCACATCTGCGTAATAAGCAGGAGTTCGAATCCTGGCGATAGCACAAAGTTTAATTCATTACTTCAGATCATACACAATAACTTAAGAACTCGTCTAGCAAGATTTTAGTGCGGGCGCTACAGAAGTTGCTGTCGTGCACCCAAAGACAACGTCGCCATCTCCTGAAGCCACAGTGTTTGCGATGACGCACCTTGTCGCCGTTGGGCGTGGTGGGTCCCGACGAGGTGGCAGCCTTGTCGTCGGGCGAGGGCGTGGTGGCGGCGGGCGATCCGGGCTTGGAGGAGGCGGTGGGTCGGCGGCGGCGCGGCGTGCTGGAGGCGGCGGCCGGGGGCGGCGCCTGCGGGGGCGGCACCGGCGGCTGCGCCAGCGTCGGCCAGTAGAGCGGGCGAGCCGCCAGCGTCGCCTGCAGCCCCAGCAGCAGGCCGGGGTGCGGCAGCCCGGGGAAGGCGGAGGCGGCGCGCACCACCAGGCCGCCCGGCTCGTTGTTGTTGTCCGCCTCCGGGGGCGGAGAGCCCTTGGCCGGCGGCGCGCCTGCGGACGGCCCTCGCCGCGACACCAGCCCTGCTGGCACACATACACACACCTGTAGTTGCCTGCCTGTTAACTTACAACAACTTGTTTACAGATACTTCACACTGCAAACGAAAGCATAAGTTAGAGAAAATTCATGGTAGTTCATTAAAATACCACATCGTGGGAACATATAACGTAGACTACCCGTAGGAGAACCTGAGAACTTCAATTTTTTTTTGTATCTACTATACTCCCACTTGTATGTTGTGCGTAGAATAATGATTTTGTTCTTAACTTCTTCCTACGCAATATATGGCCGGAAAAGATGTGGCACCTCTACCATTTTCGTAATTACCAGTGCTTTTTTTTGTTTTTATCCTTTATCGTAGTTTACGTAGTTGTGGAAACCTACGATACAACGGCGAAACCTCAACATAAACAACGTTCGTCGTCTTGTCAAATCTTTCGTCAGTCAAAATCTATGACATACACCTCCAACACGCTCCATGACAGACAAACACCTTAGGCAGCATTGTACACTGTCAAACACAGCAAAATTCGACATTTTTTTTGATTGTTTACAAGGGTCTTTAGAGAAAGGAACTCGCTACGGTCGCAGGTTCGAACCCTGCCTCTGGCATGGATGTGTGTGATGTCCTTAGGTTAGTTAGGTTTAATTAGCTCTAAGTTCTAGGCGACTGATGACCTCAGAAGTTAAGTCTCATAGTGCTCAGAGCCAGAGAAAGAAACTGTTGCGTTCAAATTGGAGGAGCAGGCACGACACTTCCCTTCACCCCCACACCACGACAGAATGACCAACATAAGCTCCGTGGAGTCTCCCCTTACCACTTCGGATAAAAAGCCGTAGAAGCGATAAGTTAAGAGCCGCCTGCCCGACAAGGATGGCTACAGGAACAGTTTTCCCCGGAGTAGGTACTTCACTTTGTCTCCCCCGACGCAATAAAACCACGATGACCATATCTGCGAACCCCATGTCGATGCAGCTTTTCGACGGAGCCTATTCTGACCCGAGATCGTGACGGTGCGGTAAAATCTTATGAACAATTAGTGTGGAAGTTACCCTCATCTTTAAGTAAAATGTACTGGTCTCCGTTTGTAGTTATTTGTCTTTATCTGCTGCCAGTCAAATTTACGCATTTTGTGTTTACTTTTACACATTTGAAACCCGTTTCAAGCATATTTTGCTCATCAGCAGGCGTCTATACAGACAGATGACACCTACAGATAAAAATCTTAAAAATTAACGCAGAAATGTTTGTTTAAAGTCTACTGTTGCGGTAATTGGAGGGGCGGAGGGGGCAGTAGGTGGCCAGAAAGCGAAGTCCAGTGGTGTCTTTTGCTGGCGTGGAACTGTGCCTCGTTGTTTGTTGTGATTGCTACGACAGTGATTTTGGTGTCCCAAAGCTTCATCGGCGTCGCTGGCACACTGACGGAGCTGTTGAGTAACATTCCTATTGCGCTGCTTAGTCTGAGACTGGTTTTGACGCAGTTTCATTTCACAAACGTTTATACATAAACGTAAACAGTATTCCTTAAATAAAATATGGCGGCATTTCTGTGGTATTAATCATAACAAAAGAGGGACAGCCCCATGCAAGCAGAAGACATCGATTTGGCCACCTACTGCATCTCCGCCCTTCCTCCTCCAAATACTCCAATACTCACTCCAGCAACAGAACAGTGGACAAAACAGTTGTAGGTTAATTTAGATTAAGACATGTTATCTTTAAGTATTGTCTAATGGTGAGGAAAATATACTTGAAACTTGTTGGAATATATTAAATTAAATACTAAATAAATAAATTGACTGTAATCATAAAAATACAAATAAATATTCCACTCAGTCACCGTTCCACAATTAAGCCATCATTTACGGTTTCAGATGGTATTCATAGAAGTTACGATTAATCTAAAGCCTTGCATTAAAAAAATACAGAAGTTATAAGTTCTATAGGACGCATAGAATTTAATCAGGCGTGATTCCCCAGCCATCTTCACCGAAACATATACTGTACAAACCCTAATGTAAATGTGATGGAGTAACAACAAAAAATACTAGGGCTTGGTGAAAAGTAGTAAATTTTTTATGTGATAGCAAAGTTTTTTAAAGAAAAATAATTTTATTAAAATTCTACATATTTATTCTTCATGTCTACAAACTTATATATTTATTTCTCAACATAGTCACCCTGGCGACGAACACATTGCTCCCAACGAGAGACTAGTTTCTTGACACTGTCAATTTGTTGACGGAGCCATAAGCCCATCTCTGCTTACGCTTCTATCAAAGTGAAGTCATCGAAGGTGTTCTTTAAGTTAAGGCAACAGATGAAAAACCGGAGGGACAAAGTCTGAACTGTATAGAAGATTATCGATGACAGGGAATCCAAGGCGTTGGAGTGTTGCAGATGTCGCAGCAGTGGTGTGTGGTATGGTCCTGTCATGCTGAATTACAGAGTCCCCCATGTGTGAACGAACTCTTCGAATTCGAAACTCGATTACAATACACTGTTTCTCACACACAATAATATTTACGTTACACACTGTCATGTACGATACATAGTTCGGAGCACTCTGCAGACATGAAGAATAAAAATGTAGAATGTTAAGCGTATTCAAATAAAAAATTAGGACGCATTACTTTTCAGCACGCCCCAGCATGAATCAAATTTTGTCGCATGCAGGCTGCATGCAACCAGAAAACTAATTTCGTACAACAGTTATCGCGATTACATCAACCAATACTCAACAAAATGGCAGTTCTCCTTCGTCAAAATAAGGTTTGGTTCTGTGCGATAAGATTAAAATGTTGATCGTCTGTGTGTGTGTGTGTGTGTGTGTGTGTGTGTGTGTGTGTGTGTGTGAGTGAGTGAGTGAGTGAGTGTTAATAGTGTTGGCAGCAAAGTTGATCATTTACGAATTATATATTCACATATCAGTTCAGTATCTCTCCCAGGCTGTGTCTATTTTTTACATAGTTGCTTCCATGTCTCCACTATTCCGTCTCACTTAAGTACTTGAAACGGCTGCCGCAGTGTATAGAAGGCGGTGGCGCGATCGAATAATCGCCGATCAGGCGTTGCGTAGGGAGGAGGCAGTGTGAACTCGAGTCGGCCGGTATCTCGTGTTTGAATGTCGCGCCCTAGAGCGTTTCCCTGTTTGCACGGCGCGTGTTTGCCGACGGTCTAGACGCGTAATAAATATGGAAGCGACTCGTGTGTACCATAGAGAGCAGTGGAGAATATTGACTCGCCGACAATATCGCTCAATGCCCAGGGCGAGCTGTTTTTTCCATTTCCTTCCTTGTAGCCTCATCTGTAATTCTAAAACGACCCCTCCAGAGAACTTTGAGGCCGTGGACACTAACCTCAGCCGACAGCAAATTTCTGCATCTACGCGCTGCAGTTGCCGGTTCTATTACTGTCGCCCACATTCGTTGAGCTTGCTAACTACCAGTCTCTGAAGGTAAATTTATATCCACACTCCAGAAGCCATGGTATAGTGTGTCCTACTGGTAACAACATCTTTTCCTCACCTTCCCGTTCCTTTTACGAAAGGCACGTTGGAAGAATTAATGTGATAATCCGCCCCCGATTTTCGCGTCTTATTCATTTCACTAGACATGTATGGGTCGGAATAATACGTTGCCCGACTCTAGCTGGAATATATACTCTCGGAATTTTAACAACAATCCCCAGTCATTCTAACAAGGGCACCTCATAATTGAGCAATAGTCAAAAATCGACCAATCCTTTTGACGATGAATTACATCTACAGCTAGATGACTAGTCTGCAAATGACCTTTAAGTGCCTGGCAGAGGGTTCATGGAATCACTTTCACACTCTACCGTTCCACTCTCTAACAGCGAAACGGGAAAAATGAACATTTAAATCTTTCCGTGTGAGCTCTGATTTCTCTTATTTAGTTACAATGATCATTTCTCCCTATGTAAATGGGCGTCAACAAAATATTTTCGCATTCGAAACAGAACGTTGAAGATCGAAATTGTTGGAGAAGATCTCGCCACCGAGAAAAAAGGCCTTTCTTTTAGTGATTGCCACCTGAACTCGCACGTATTATCCGTAGCACTTTGTCCCCTATTTCGCGGTAATACAAAACGAGCCGCTACAGTACGAGCAACGAAATAAGGACAAGATGGTGTTACGGGATACGGATGTTTTTATTGCTTTTGTCGTGGTCTCCTTATTGCGCTTGAGAAGATCCTAAATGCAGAAGGATTTGAACACATATTACAGTACTGTTTAGTGTGTACGATACAGGAACAGTTCGTAGACGATAACTCTTTGTATCAGCATGTTAATGCACGCCGTCACAAAGCAGCATCTGTAATGGTCTGTGAACAATAACAGTCCTGAAATCGACTCGTCTGCACAGAGTCCTGATGTGTACCCAATGGAACGCCGTTGGGATGTGAGAAAATCAGCTTCGCTCCAAATACCAGCGTCCTACGTGGTTTGGTTCTTGAGGAAGAATGGGCTGCCATTCCTGAACAGACATTGAGACACCACACTGAAAGTGTCTCCAGCAGTGATCAAGCCTCCATAAAGGCAAAGAGTCGACATACCCCTTATTAGTGCCCACCGATAGCTGTCCAGATAAGTTCGATTAGACAGTGCGTGCACTATAGATGTTCTCAATAGTGGTCGCAACCTAACGGACATGACGCTGAAGCAACTTCCATATCCTGAAATAACTTCGATTTGGTGCCATATATGACAGAAAACGGCAAGATTCACAGATACACGTTTCTAGTTCGTAGACATCTTAACGAAGGTCCTCATATAACGTCTGAAGCCCTGAAGGTAAAGCTGTAGCTTCGGAGTATGCATCAGCGGAAAAGTTGTTCATAAAAGGCTTCTGTTAAGGCTGCTTATAGACTCGACGTTAGGTGGATTCATTTCAAGACTAACTGGCACTTTCTATCTCTGTTACATACAGGCTACCACTCCCAGTCCTGTGAGATTCATCGTCAAGCTCAAAGAATGGTTTACCGGGCCGAGATCTCTAAAGAGAAAGAGGAGCTTTAAGGAACAGAAGTGAATGAAAATTAGGAAAGCAGTAGATAAAAAGAGCGGAAGGAGAAAAGAGGGGAAGAGTTTTTTGCCGAAGTTTCCGTAAGAAAATTTGCTGGACGAACTGGAAATTAATGCTATTAGAAGGAGTGAGGATGCCAGGCTGTCGAGGAATGAGAAGAGCTGTGCGGAAGGCGAGTGCACAGTAGAAGTAGAATTTAAGAATACAGGAGTGGCGAGAGCAGGAACGCTGGGGTCCGCACCAGACGAGGGGATGTCGGCCGGCGGCGGCGCGCGGGGAGAAATGAGACGCAGGGGGAGCTCCATATTGGCGTCTGCCATGATCGATATGTGCGCCGCAGTCGGAGGGACAGTCGACAGTCGATCACGGCGCCAGGGGAGCCGCGCCGGTATTCCATTACAAGCTCCTCTTTGTTCTCGCGCTTCGTGCGGCACGACTCCAATCTTACACGCGCTGTTACTGTGTAGCACCAGGGTGAAACTATCCGCATCTCATCGCACACTGTTGTCTTCAATGATACGTTACGGCGCTATTGCAACCAAGACACCGCCTAGAGGAGCGACTCATTCGTTAACACAGGGAAATCATAAGATACAAGTAACTTTTCGAAAGCCAAATACTATAATGCCACGAACTTCTCTATTTGACAAAAACGCGTTTTTCAGGCAGCAGTACATACGAGGGACGTTGAATAAGTAATGCAATGCCTTTTTCTGAAAGCAGGTTGGTTTTATTCAGTATTCCAACACACCATATTATGCCCCACTGTTTCCGTTGCAAGCCCTCGTTTCTGAACGTAGTCAATGCGACGGCATTACCTCACCTTACTGGGAGTGCCCTCTATGCCGCATGATACTACTCTGCTGGATGGCGTCGCAGCCAAAATCTTGCTGCATACCTAACCTCTCCATCATCCAAGTACTGCTTCCTACATTGGGCCAAACAAATAGGAATCGGAATGTGCGAGATCTGGGCTGTAGGGTGGATGAGGAAGAACAGCCCATGAAGTTTGGTGAGCTCTCGGGTGCGCAGACTTGTGTGAGACCTTGCATTGTCAAGGAGAAGAAGTTGGTTTGCATTTTTGTGACAACAAACACGCTGAAGTCGTTTCTTGAATTTCCTGAAGGTAGCACTGCAGGAGTCAGCTGTGTGCGGCCGGCCGGACGCGGAAGATCAAACAGGTTTTCGCCACCTTGTTGGGATGATGACAGACGCATCGCCCAACGACTCGCCGTGGTTTTGTTCACTGCCAGGTCTCCACAGACATTCTGCGAGCGCCTATGCATATCTGCGAAGCTCTGGTTTTTCGCCAAAAGAAACTCAGTGATAGCTGTCTGCTTGCAACCTGGACCAACGAGACATACGGGTGCTGCAACGAACTTGTGGCGTCACATTAATCGGCTTGTCCGTCACACTTCGTGAACACTCGGCTCCGTCTCTATATAGCTGAAAAGGTACCGAATAAAGTTCTTGAATTTATCGTGTGCTACCGGGAGCTTACTCGCATTCAAACGAGCAGTCAAGAATTGTTAAACTCGTCTGGAATAGTTGCTCAGTCCCCGCCGCAGACTGCTACTGGTACTCGCATGAGCTACAGTGTCACGTGCTGTGACGTACACACCACGGCCTGCATTCCTCGTTGGCCTCGCCTGGAAAACAACTCCGCTACAGACGCCATTTTGAACGATACGTATAGCGCTACTACTTATCGGAACTCCACGAAATGATAGGGGCTAAAGCGAAAAAAATTTCACGATATCCCACAACAAATCCCGCAGTTTTTTAGACGAAGTTGATAGAGAAAAAAGAAGGGTTGCATTACTTATTGAACGCTGCTGGCGCTGAGTAGCTAGAGTAGACAGTTAAGAAGTGGAGCATCCAGATTAGATTCCCGGCACGACCACGGATTTTACCTTGGTGGGAGGACCGGTAGGGGGTGCATACAGACTCAGCAGCTACTTGCCCGAGTAGTCTGCTTTTCTTTTGTTAACAAATATAGGCATAACAATAACTTGACGTTCCTGGCATCTTCTTCATCCTTTTGGCCGTCAACCTGATGACGAATACTGGCACGTTCGGTGGTGTTAACTGCTCTCTAGGATGTGAATACCGCCGTCGCTGGTCACCGAAGCCTGGAATCTCGCTGACTGGAGTAGAATTGTCTTCAGTATGATGCTAGATGCTCCACTTGTTAATTCTGTCCGAGAGAGAAAAAGGACTTGGAAGAGCATTTGAACGGAATGGACAGTGTCTTGAAAGGAGGATATAAGATGAACATCAACAAAAGCAAAACGAAAATAATGGAATGTAGTCGAATTAAGTCGGGTAATGCGGAGGGAATTAGATTAGGAAATGAGACACTTAAAGTAGTAAAGGAGTTTTGTTATTTGGGGAGCAAAATAATTGATGATGGTCGAAGTAGAGGGGATACGAAATGTATACTGGCAATGGCAAGGAAAGCGTTTCTGAAGAAGTTGTTAACATCGAGTACAGATTTAAGTGTAATGAAGTCGTTTCTGAAAGTATTTGTACGGAGTCTAGCCATGTATGGAAGTGAAACATGGACGATAACTAATTTGGACAAGAAGAAAATACAAGATTTCGAAATGTGATGCTACAGAAGAATGCTGAAGATTAGGTGGGTAGATCACATAACTAATGAGGAGGTATTGAATAGAATTGGGGAGAAGAGGAGTTTGCGGCACAACTTGACTAGAAGAAGGGATCGGTTGGTAGGACATATTCTGAGGCATCAAGAGATCGCCAATTTAGTATTGGAGGGCAGCGTGGAGGGTAAAAATCGTAGAGGGAGACCAAGAGATGAATACACTAAGCAGATTCAGAAGGGTGTAGGTTGCAGTAGGTATTGGGAGATGAAGAAGCTTGCACAGGATAGAGTAGCATGGAGAGGTGCATCAAACCAGTCTCAGGACTGAAGACCACAACAACATGAGTCCCGCTTCCAACTGAGCCTCTGTGAGCGACGTAGACGTGTCTGGAGACGCCCTGGACAGGTCTGAGATACCAACCAGGCTGTCAACTGCCATACGGCCCGACAACCAGCAATGATGGTCTGTTTTCACAGCAGGATCCCTTTGGCTGTCATTCGCAGCACCCTTTCTACACAGCGTTAAGTCGACGATATTCTACACCTCGTTTTGTTGTCCTTCGTGGCAAGGCATCCTGGGCTTACAGTTCAGCAAGATAACGCTCGTCCGCAAGCGGCGATTGTTTCTATTGCTTGTCCTCGTGCTTGCCAAACCCTACCTTGGGCAGCAAGGTTTCGGAGTATTATGTGCAACCGCCTCGGAAGCCTGCAATCTAACGCCCCAAATTAACAGAATTTGGCATGATATCTCATGACATCCTACAAGTCTTTGAGTCAGTGGCAAGCCGAACAACTGCTTGCATAAGGGCCAAGTGTGGACCTGACTGACTTGCCCAATCTGTGAAGCTCTTTCCCTTGAATAAAACATTCAGTTTTTCTGAGATTGTAATCATATGTTCGTCTGTACATGTACATCACATCTAGCGTTTTCCTCCCCATTCGGAGAATTCCTTCATGGTGCGTCTTTTTTGTGAAAGAGTGTATCAGTGAAACATTAAACTCTAATTTCTTACACATACATTGTTCTTTCAGGAAATTTATTACTGATTAAAGGGAAAAAAGCGGGGTTTTATCGTGGCGCCAACGACATAGTCATTAAGGGGCGGAGCACAGTTCACTGAGGGTAAGGATGACAAATAAAAATTCCAATAACCCCTATTCAAAGGAAGCATCCCGGTGTTCGCTGAAATGGTATAGAAAAATCACAGGTGGTCATATGGGAGCTGAAACTCTGTTTCTCCAACTCACTCGGTCTGTTAAAAGTGAAACAGTTTGAAAGTGACAGCTGCATCTACTCAGTATATACTTGACGGAAAAGAAGTGCTCGAAGGGAACACGCCGTTCCACTCCGTCTAGCGAACTGTGCGGCACTCATTTCTCATTTTCAACCGACTTCCACAAGAACTGAGGGTGATCAGTATCAAACTGCTTATGAAGCATAGACCAAAATCTTCCCTTCAGAGGTTCCTTCAGATTCTACACAGTAATGCTCATGGTCTGTATAGCTCTCGGTGTTGTTACCGTTACTTATAAACGAATGCAGTTCAGAACATAGTGCTCTTGTAATGAGGGCTCAGGTGTGTTACCTGATCCAGCCATCCGGATTTGCGATTTCCATGGGTTTCCCAAAACATTCCATGCGATGGCCGGGATGCTTCCTAACAATAGGTCAAGGCCGTCACCATCCTCGTTCCCTGCACATTATTAGTAATCTGGTATTAACAAACAATACAAACATTATATTATTATTATTATTATTTTATTACTCAGTACATATAATTACTATTTGTTTAATTCAATAGTTTTATGACAGTGTACAATGGCACTATGCAATGGGACAAAACGAAAATAATCTTCCTTCCTTCTTGAGTAATGTTTATTCTTGAGATCGAAGTTTTTCGCAGCGGCAAGTGCTCTTACCAACTGAGCTAACCAGGCGTGACTCCAACCCTCTCAGGTTCACTTGACAGAAGCTCTCCTGTCTAGAAGCAAGGTGCTGATGGAACCGAAGCTGAGAGTTCCGATCGCGACTTCTACCTGTATAGATGAGATGGCACAGCGTTTGCCCAGGAAAGGCGGAGGTTCCAGGTTCGAGACACAATCCGGCACTCAGTTTTAATCCGCCAGCAAGTTTTCAACCTTTGTATTGCTCGTTATTTCTAGCTGACTCAGTATGACACAGTATGACCGCAAGACCACTAAATATCTACATAACAAATTCTTAGTACCAGCAGCTGTGTTTCTAGTGAGGTTTCTAATGGGATCAGATACATAGTTCAATAATACCGTAAACTGCTGGAACAAAAACATGTAAAATAGTTTGGTGACCGTTTTACTGTCATTTAAGGGGATATGGTGATGGCTGAAAGATACTTTTTTGACGAAGCAGTGCTTGTTTTTATATGCTGAATCTTCGCAGGGAGCGTTCAAGCAGTGTAAGGTTGACCAAGAATGCATAAAAGGAGAAATAAACGTTCTTTATATTTATCATATAGGCGTAATGGAAACTGCAGAAACTCGACTGATCATAGGGACACAGTAGTCAGACTGAATTCCTTGGAACGCACATGTGTACACTGCGAAACATGGTACGAATGCATGATCTCGATAAGACTTCAGTTGCGTACAAAATATGTTGGAACTTCATTTGTTTGTTAAAAAATACCAAGCCGAACGCTTAGTTTTTACAATGAGTAGAACTAGAGTGCGCCACGAAGCACATATTTGCGATGAAACCATCCAGTTGAATGTGAAATGAAACGATAGCAATTCACTTTTCGAAGAACAGGCAGTCATCGATGAACTACGATATTTTTGGGAAAGAAACTGGCTATAAAACGTGTGTACTATCCACACCGCAATACTACCGACGTTGTACCAGACTGCACTAAAAAGAGAGATAGACTCTACAGGAAGAAAGGCAACGCGTAAATGGTGAGTTAGGGTGCCATACGGCAGAGCGTCATCTGAATGGCCAGTCAGGGAAAACCACTTGCAATTTCAGAAAAATGGAAATTAAAAACTGGCACAAATCGATTTTCTGCGTACATTATTACTTCGCAGCGCTGTAGACGTCACTGCTAGAAGTATCGGCAATTTATAATTCGTCTGCTTACTTCTCTCATAAACGATGGTAAAGCCAAGACAATGAAATGTAAGTTACTCAAATTAAATCAAGAGATGCTGGAGGAATTAGAATAGGAAATGAGACACTAAAAGTAGCAGACATTCTTCCAATCCATCTGCGGCATGATCAGCAGACCAGTGTTTAATAGTATTAGTTGAAAACAGTCTTGGTTGAAATTTTAGTTTTTTCATTTATCAACTACGCGTTTCACCTTATTTAGGCATCTTCAGGCTGATCTTAATTTGGTGTCTCTTAGGACGATTCTTAACACAGTGTAGCTTAAGCGCATCTTCGAATACGTCAGGCCAACATCGCTTTCGATAACTTCAGTAAATACTTTCTAGATGGACGTGAGTGACTCCAAAACGTGCATAACGCGTACACGTTCACAGGAGCAAGTAATGGTACGGGGTGCCATTGGTTACACGTCTCGGTCACTTCTTGTTCGCATTGACGGCACTTTCAACAGTGGACGTTACATTTCAGATGTGTTACGACCCATGGCTCTACCCTTCATTCGATCCCTACGAAACCCTACATTTCAGCCGGATAATGCACGACCGCATGTTGCAGGTCCTGTACGGGCCTTTCTGGATACAGAAAATGTTCGACTGCTGCCCTCGCCAGCACATTCTCCAGATCTGTCACCAATTGAAAACGTCTGTCAGTGGTGGCCGAGCAACTGGCTCGTCACAAAGTCACTACTCTTGATGAACTGTGGTTTCGTGTTGAAGCTGCATTGGCAGCTGTACCTGTACACGTCATCCAAGCTCTGTTTGACTCAATAACCAGGCGTATCAAGGCCGTTATTACGGCCAGAGATGGCTGTTCTGGGTATTGATTTCTCAGGATCTATGCACCCAAATTGCGTGAAAATGTAATCACATGTCAGTTCTAGTATAATATATTGGTAAATATCATCTGCATTTCTCCTTGGTGTAGCAGTTTTAATGGCAAGTAGTGTAGTTCTAAGTTCTACGGGACTGATGACTTCAGAAGTGAAGTCCCATAGTGCTCAGAGCTACTTGGACCATTTTTTTAATTTAAAAAGCCTCGAGAGTTCTCACATGAAAAAATTGGAGGCATTACTCTTCAGTGTGCCCTCGGAACTGAGCAGGCTGTCATGAGGCCGTAAACGGACATCGTTCTCACGAGTATAGTCCGCACACGAAACGCAAGGTGTTGGCGCCGGGGAGTCGGTGTCCCACCCTTAATAGAGGCAGCCCCACGCACACATCGGCGGGGCCACGTCATGTTAAACAAGACGTCATCGGGCCACCGTTCTGAGGACGTCCATCACGACGCGGCGGTGCCGTTTGTCGCCAGCCGCAGGGGGCTATCGGCGTTCCCCTGGCTCCCTCGCCCTGCAGCAGGCAGGCGGCCCGGCGCGGCGAGCAGCAGGTCCGGTAAATTACTGCGCACTGAGTCACTGGCCAGCGCCCGGGGGAAGTCATTGCGGCTGGTCACGAACGGCGGGGGCGCGCGCTCACGTATTCACGCACACTGACGCACGGGCGTGTGTTCACGCGGGGGAGCGGCGGGGAAGCCCCGGCCGGCGGCCATGATGCGCAATTGCGCAGGCGCAAAGAGTGTCGGGGAGGGAAGGGGGAACGCACGGGGGAGGCCGGTGGCGCGCCGGCGCTCGGCGCAAGAAGCGCACAACGGCCAGGCGCGGCCGGAGGGAGCTGACCAGCTGTCCCGCGGCCATTGCGGGCCCGGGAGGGCGCGACACGCCGTGTGGCTGCCAGCTCCCCAACCCCACTGCCCCCAGCAGTGGCCCAGGTCACACGCGCCGCCATTTTAACGGTCCCTTCAGCTGTGCTCCAACCTCTTACATTGACACGTCTGCGAAATTACACAATTTCGAGACCTGTTGAGTTTGACGAAGAGTCTGACCGTAGAATACGGGCTGACAGAAAAACTGAAGTGAGACGAGAGTAACGAACAGTAACGGAAATAAGGTTGGCGATGACGTTTAACACCAAAGTTAAGGGACATATAGTGGACGAATCGGTTCAACTGTAGATTGTTGGCGAAACATTGTTGGAGGTTAATCCCAAAAGTAACGTCTCATATTTTTTATAAGTACATAGACCTGTTGTAAGTAGGCTGTTTAGGTTTTTTTATTGGTAACGCCACGTAGCGCTCTGTATGAAAATCACTGGCTGTGCTGTGTGCAGTCTGTGGCTGGTTTGCATTGTTGTTTGCTATTGTAGTGTTGGGCTGTTGGATGTTAACAGCGCGTAGCGTTGCGCAGTTGGAGGTGAGCCGCCAGCAGTCGTGGATGTGGGGAGTGCGATGGCGGAGTTTTGAGAGCGGATGATCTGGACGTGTTTCCATCAGAGAGAGTAAATTTGTAAGACTGGATGACATGAACTGGTATATATATTATGACTTTTGAACACTATTAAGGTAAATACATTGTTCTCTATCAAAAATGATTCAAATGGCTCTGAGCACTATGGGACTTAACCTCTATGGTCATCAGTCCCCTAGAACTTAGAACTACTTAAACTTAACGACATCACAAAACACCCAGTCATCACGAGGCAGAGAAAATCCCTGACCCCGCCGGGAATCGAACCCGAGCGCGGGAAGCGAGAACGACGAGGTGAAAGGAGAGGTTCATAACTTTCTGAACAGCATGGCGGCGAACTGGTATGACATGGGCATACAAAAACTGCCACAGCGTCTACAAAAATGCATCGTGAGAAATGGTGATTATGTCGAAAAATAGCTAAATGTTCAATCTGTAAACTGATGTAAGCCATTGTAGAAATAAACAGGCCTATGCACTTATAAAAAATAGGAGACCTTACCTTTGGGATTACCCTCGTAACTTGTGTCCTATTTACAACTTTATTGCCTTTTTTCACAAACTTAATTATTTTTGTATGACTTAGGTAAGTGTGTAAGTCCTGCTTCTAGTGCACAACTAAGATGGCAAGCAAGCAAACATAAACGTTCTTGATCTATCGATTCTTGACTTAAATTATAACAGTTATCTGTGTTGACCATTCTGACAAAGTTACATTTCTACTGTACAGCCTTCATTCTAAGACGTTTATTCAGAAAGTAAGGACGCTCGGTCGCGAAGTGGAAATCCCAGTGAAAATCAAAAATGTTTTGTGGTGGTAAGTTCCCTTGGGGCCAAACTGCTGAGCTCATCTGCTGCTAGGCTTGCTTATACACTACTTAACCTAACTTAAACTAACTTACGCTAAGGATAACACACACACCCAGGGAGGACTCGAAACTCCGACGAGGAGAGAGTTGAGAAACGTGACAGGGCGCCTTAGACAGCGCGGCTACCCCGCGCAAAAAAATAATGTATATATATTTTATTTGCAATAGTTTGCTACACCTTCCAGCTAATCCTCCCCACCTCCACATAGTCGCCGCTCTGACTTAAGACATTTGTCGCACGGAGCATTGTACCAACTTTCCAGTCCTCTTGTCACAGAAGACAGTCGCCTGTGCTTTCCGCCATTTCTCTACGCTGGTCTGCAGTGTGTTGTCTGTACCACATTTTGTCCTCGTAGCCAGCGGTTCATGTGAGCAGAGATGTACACCAGAGGGAGCCAGGTCCGTGGTGGAAGCTGGGTAATCAAATCCTTCCCTTCTAAAACGCTACAGGGGCGTCCTCGTTGTCCCGGCAGAGCGAGGCAGAGAATTGTCACAAAGATGGTACGTTATGTGGGGTTGCATGAAATCAGGCGAAACGTCTCAGCGAGCACTCGTACTTTGTGGGAGACACTATTGTTCTCGGTATCTCTTGCTCACTGTATCCTCGGATCTAAAAAGAGCGCAGTGACGGTACCGGCAGGAATACTACAGACACTGCCCAACACATCTGTGCAAAGCTGCATCGGATTTTCAGTGTCGCTTTCATTTTGCGACATATCGGACATTGATCTTCGAATAGCCTCCGTAATAGAATAAGCAAAATTTTAAAGGAAAAGGGTCTCTCTGTGTTTTTTTATGTCCCACAGACTTTAGGCAGATGCTCCTGCGATTTAAAACATAAACAATTGACCATCATGACTAAAATCATCCGCCAAGACTGTCATGAATGTGAGGTCAATCCGTACTATACTCAGGACACCAGAGACGCTAGTGATTAAAGAAGGCAGATTCATCCTTTGCCGAAAATAGGTTAAATAAAACCACAAATGCACAGCGGCTAAGCTCGCTCAATTATCCTCTTAAATACTACAAATTTAAGAAGAATAGATGCGCATGTCCCCACACTTACAACTAATGAGCAAACTCAGTTTAATAATTTACGTCTTTTAGAAAATGTAAAAACGTCTACGTAGAAAACAATCTTGGTGCCTTCATTCATATAGCTCAGCTCCACTGTATGTCACAGTTATAGTAAATGCTGTCCTATTGAAAGTTGTAGAACACAAATGCAACCGCGTCAAAGCCAAGAATCGATGGATGAAGAAGTGACGTGCTACCTTTGCTTGGTTGCCATCTTTGGGAATAGTTTTCTACTAGAAAATGGCTTATGGCCCGAAGTCTAGGTGGTACGATAATAATAAAGTTTTTTAAACAAGACAGAAAAGTGTTTCGTTTACTTAATACAATTCTTCTACCCTGAAAACAAAAATTACGAAGCAAGTAGGTAATAACATACACACTACCATAGACAAGGAAACATTTCTTACTGAAAGAAGTCAACCAGTACCAGAGATAGGTCTTAAGGTGACAGAGTAATAGGAGTTGCTTTATGACGCCAGGAAATCACTTCTCTTGTATCGTTTAGTGAGAAACACAAATGGATTTATATTTATGTTCGATCGAAGTAGAACATTTGCACTGCTAAGGAAGATTGAAACTCTAATCCTTGGATGGTACGCATTTTATTACTCTGGTTAACGTAAAGCTAGATAAATCGACATGTTTCCCTTACGCGAACTTTTTCCTTTATGTGGTAGCAGGAATTGCGTTCTAACTCGTTTCCATATCAACGATTTCCGAAATTGAGGAAACGACGCTTCCTCTTATCAATGTAAAATCAGAGACGAACTCTAGATCAACTGGATAAAGATGAGGAAATGAACTGGGATGGCCTTGAAGGCGTTCACTTCATGTTATTTAGTAATTACTTGGAAACGTAAATCTGTACGACCAAGTGGACAAGGCTGCTGCGTTGTGCTTCCAAAGTTTTCTGCTTTTTGCCGATACAGGTCCATAGTGCTCACAGATACGTCATTCAGACTGGATAACACTCATTCGATTTCTTTGTCAAAAGCTCTACTTTATGACACAATCAGTTCCTCAGTTGCCCTCTATATACCGGCTCCTAGGTTGATGCCATATTACTCGACTTTCGAAAGGCGTTCGGCTCATTTCCGCACTGTCGCTTGCTTCTAAAAGTGCGCGCTTACGGTCTATCCGATGACATATTCGGTTGGATAGAAATCTTTCTAACAGAGGGCAGTATATCGTCCTGAACGGGGAGACTCCAACAGAAACTAGTTTAACATCAGGTGTGTTCCAGGGCAGCGCAATAGGTCCGCCGCTTTTTACGATTTACATAATCATTCTGGTCGATGGTATTGACAGCGGCATTAGACAGTTTGCCGATGATGCTGTAGTCTACAGTAGAGTAGTATCAGACGTAAGTTGTGAACAAATGAATGAGGTTTTGTAGAAAATAAATGCGTGGTGTAATGACTGGCAGTTATCTCTCAACATTAGTAAGTGTAGCGTACTGCGTATAACAAATCGAAAATCCCCATTAATGAACGAGTACAAAATAAACGCCCAGTCTTGGAAGCGGTTACATCCTTCAAGTATCTGGGTGTGACTATTCGAAATGGTCTCAAATGGGACGATCGGATTATACAAGAACGAGTAAGACGAACTCTAGATTGCGGTTTATTGGTAGAAAATATTTAGTACATATTCTTTTCTAAGCTCTGATATAGTTTGATACCGGTTACGCTTCTCATTCAAGCCTCAAATAGTTACAAGACGAGTAAATAAACCACAATTTACATTTTTCAGACGCAAGTGGCTTACATTCCACCCCACAAATCACAGCGGCGCTGTGAAGCCACGTGGCAGTTCTTGTTGCAGAAGCACTGTAAGTTAAGAATCGAGTACTCTGCAAAAGCAGGTAACTACCTGAAAAGAAACAATTGCTAGCATCCCTCCACATGCTAAGCACCACAAAGCGTTCTTCGAACAAATCGATGATGAACTTCAAAGCACTGGATTGCCAATCGAACGTGTATCCCTCTGAGCCACTCACTGCACCACACCATCGCCAATCGAGCAGGATAAATCATCACAGTATGAGTTTTCAAGAACCACTGGACCCTTTAGGGAGAGCCACGTTTCGAGAGACAGGTCTGATGAGCTGAGACTCGGGGAGTGGAGTCTTCCAGAGGCGGTGATCTTTGTTGTTGACTGATAGACGTTTAAAAATAGCCTGCGCAGACCTACCTGTATCCAAGCCGGAGCGTTGGCCGCGGTGCGCTCTGGAAGCGCGACCGGCCGCAACTGGCTGCGTAGTCCCCCCTGTCACGAGGCGGTCTTATCTGACTGACCGTCGAACACGTCAACAAACGATTCCCGCCCACAACAGATCAGCTGGAGACGCGTTTCCGCCGTCGGGCTGTGTGCCGTGCGCTACGCACCAACCTCTCGTCACCACAGTAACGAAATACACCGAGCAAAAAGGGCCGAAAATTTGGCAGAAGAGCTTATTCGCCTGAAATGGCTCTGAGCACTATGCGACTTAACTTCTGAGGTCATCAGTCGCCTAGAACTTAGAACTAATTAAACCTAACTCACCTAAGGACATCACGCACATCCATGCCCGAGGCAGGATTCGAACCTGCGACCGTAGCGGTCGCTCGGTTCCAGACTGTAGCGCCTAGAACCGGACGGCCACTCCGGCCGGCTATTCGCTTGAACTTCTGCATTGTTCACGACCTACTAATAGGTAAAATTGTCAGCAGCGCAGGGGTTGACTTGAACACTGCAGTGGTTTACTAGGCAAGGCCGTATTGGAGGCGGTATGTATTGTGACCAGACGAAATTAAAATCGTTTGGCCACAACTGTGGTTCCTTTGAGTGCTCTGGGAGATGCTTCATCTTTAACTACAACAGATGAATAAGAATAAGAATCTTTATCAGCCGTTTAGTATTTTCTTACAATGGGTTTCGTCAGTAAGTTCAATTACAGTATAAAGATGGTTATATTCTCATAACAGTGAATATATAAATCATATGAATGTTAGTGTAGCACAATAGCACACATTTGGAATTTTATATAGTGTTCATTTCACAATAAAAAAGAAAACATTATACAAACTTATATTAAGCGGGGAGTATTCATGATGATGACACTATGTCATTATCATATACATGTTGATAACACTATGTCATTATCCTAAGATTTTGATACAAATATAGAGCACTCGAAAATATAGAGCACTCGAAATAGGTCTATACCTATATGTTAGATACTGTTTTTCCAAATTTATTTCCTACTACAGGCAGAAGTACCTTTCACTATGTTAAAACAGCAAATCTGCCATATTACAATCTTTATATTCATCAACTGAGTAAAATGCTTTACCTTTGACCCATTTACCCAATATTGCCTTAAATTTATTTTTAGACTCTGTTTGTACAATTTTAGGGAGCGCATTAAACAGTTCGAGGCCTACATGTTTATAACTATTATGTATCTTGGACAATCTAGAGTATGGCAGACCAATTGCGTGGTTTCGTCTTGTATTATGGGTGTGGACAGATAACCTAACGGGATATTGAGCTATGTTTTCTTTTGCGTATAATAAGCAATAATAGATGTTCAAACAAGGAATATGAAACATTAGTTCTCTTTATTACAGTAATGAATAAAAAGATTTACTTGAGACAGTACCTTGTCAGAGGAGACCTCAGAATATTTACAAATGCCACTGACTATGAAAGTGTCACTTCTGCAGGACTCTAAACGGAACGAGAGGAAGAGGAAGACCCAGAATTAGGTCATGAAATAACAACTGGTGGGACACAGCTAGGATGAACATAAACACTGAACGGACAAACAGTGAACTCGACAGATAGAAATCCGGGAGGGTCATAAAGCAGGCGTATGGTCGACAAGGACCTTGCCACACGTAAAGTAAAAAGTCTTTTGTTGTGCTGAAGTACAACGTTGTACAAATGTTAATGCAAAGTGTGACTACCATACTGGACTTGCATTCGGGAGGATGACGTGTCAAACCGCGTTCGACCATCCTGATTTAGGTTTCCAGTGATTTCCCTAAATCGTTCCAGGCAAATGTCAAGAGGCTTCCTTTGAAAGGACGCGGCTGATTCCCTTGCCCATCCTTGAAACATTCCGAGCTTGTGCTCCGTCTCTAATGAACTCCATGTCGACTGGACGTTAAAGGATAATCTTCCTTCATACCTCATACAAAAAAAAAAAAAAAAATTAGTGATCGTACAAGGTGCACAATATGTATGAACAAGCATACAAAAAATTTCATCGCCATTAATTGATTTTAACTTCTTGCAGAATATTTTCTCTGTTCTGTGTTGATGTATTGTTTGAACTGGCATTGGATTTAAAGTTGAAAAAATAAAATAGCAGAATTTCACGTCTACTACAAGAAATTGAGAATGTGATATTCAAATTAATGGTGTGAGTGATTCGTTCATTTTTTTTTTTTTTGATAATAGTAATTTAGCCAAATTATTGAAAGCTGCGCACATAATACAAGCAAGACGCGAAACTGAGCCTCCTAGATGGAACTTAAATTTCACATCCACACAGAACAGACTTCGGATACGCCTTTATGCAAAAACTGCACTTTGATTTTCGTGCCCCCATACTCAATTCTTTATTCGCTGCGATTTAATACTGCATTATAGTCTTTCCAATCTTCCGCCTGCAAATTTCTCTCTGACGTAGCTCTTCCAACGTTGTTTTTCGAGCGTCCTCCTCCTCTTCTGTTAGTTGGAATCTATTCCATCATATTGTTTGGCCATCTGTCTTCACCCAAACGGCATGCATGCCTACACCATCTCACACAGTTTGCTTCGACTGTATGCATTACCGTGACGCCCATATCAATTCTGACGACAGGAACGTGAGGAGAACGGAAAAAGTCTCCGACGCGGCCAGAAATTGAGCCAAAGACCCATCGGTTAGCAATCCACCGGACCGCGCTGACCACGCAGCTGTGCAGGACATGCTCAGGTTCATTTTCTTCTACATGTCCTCATTTTTAATCTCACACCAAGTGTCATTCTGCAGAAACATCTCCAAAATCGCAACTCCACTGACAATTATTTCATCTTAAACCTTTCAGTTATTTATCATGTTTCTGCCTCATAAGTTGCTATGCTTTCTACAAATCCTTTAAATATACTCATCCTCGTTTCTGGTCTACAAAACGTGCACCATAAAACGCCACTTAATTGTCTGGTTGCTTGTCCAGCATAGCCAACACTGATCTTATTTCGTTTTCACTGTCTCCATTTTTTTTATATAATGACTCCCATGTATTTATAAGAATCGATAGGCCTTACTGTCCCAGAGTCTAACTTCAGCTATTGATTTACTCCTCCAGTAAGCAGGTATCCCATTTTCTCTGAATTGATGGTTAAACTCCATTTCTCATATTCTCCGTGTAATTTTCTTTCCATCTAGTTCACGCCATACTCATCCTCGGTAAAAATGATTTAATCATCAGCAAACTGCGAAGTACAGTGCTTCTCATCATCTACAGACACAACCACACTACGACTGGAGCATTGTCATAACCGTATGGTAGACTTCAAGTGTATTTTAAGTAATTTAGGTGCTATAGCGTGTCCTTGTCGTAGTTCTTTGGTCACTGGAATCTCTCCAGATATTTTTGTACCCACTTTAATTATGCAGGTTGTGCCGCAATATGCAGATCTAACAGTTTGAACCTATAACCATTTCACTCCTTCCTCTGACACTGCAGTCCACAATTTACAAAGGAGAATCTTAAGATCAATGAAAACCACATGGGTCTCAAATAATCCATTCTACCGGCGTTATATACAATAAATTAGAAAATTATTGGTAATGTACAAAACAAACTCTGACATGAAACTTCCTGGCAGATTAAAACTGTGTGCTGGACCGACACTCGAACACGGGACCTTTGCCTTTCGCGGGCAAGTGCTCTACCATCCGAGCTACCCAAGCACGACTCACGACTCGTTCTCGCCAGTACCTCGTCTTCTACCTTCCAAACTTCACAGAAGCTCTTCTGCGAACATCGCAGAACTATTACTCCTGGAAGAAAGGATAGTTTCGCAAGGTTCGCAGAAGAGCTTCTGTGAAGTTTAGAAGGTAGGAGACGAGGTACTGGCGGAATATAAGCTGCGAGGACGGGTTGTGAGTCGTGCTTGGGTAGCTCGGATGGTAGAGCATTTGCCCGTGAAAGGCAAAGGCCCTGAGTTCGCGTCTCGGTCCGGAACACAGTTTTAATCTGCCATCAAGTTTCATATCAGCACACACTCCACTGCAGAGTGAAAATCTCATTCTGCCATACTCCGATATCTCGCAATCATGATGACGGTGGTTCAAATTCACGTCCCGCCATAGAGATTTAGGTTTTCCGTGACAGTCCAAACTCTGTTGAGGCAAACGCCAATACTGTTCCTCAGGAAGCGGACGGTGGGTTTCCTTCCTCATCCTTTCCCAGTCCGAATTTGTTCTCCCTCTCTTAATGGCTGCTCCATCTCTTAACGACCTAGAGGGCGACGGGACCTTAAATCCTCTAGTCCTTTATCTTCTTTCTTCACATTTTGGTAGATATCACAGCTCAAGACATTGCAGACCAAACATTGTAAAAAAAATAGAACTTGATCATTTGTGGTTATATCTTAAGAGTGCAGAGTTATATCGAATTGTTAGTTCTGGCATTCCTCATTGGCATAAGCGACTTTTATTCAGTGACGTAGATACTCAGCAAATACAGTTAAAGGTCAACGAGGTGAGGGGAGGAGGGAGAAGGAGGGTGACGATGAATCTATAAACTAACATCGGTTTGTGTTTTCCTGTACCCTTTCCTCTTACGCCCTGACAAGAAATTCAAACGCGACTGGTTTCAGGAGAACGCAGCGTACAAACCGACGTGCACGTGCACAAATTTCGGCGGTCTATGAACAATTGCAAGTGAAAGCTAAGATAGTTCCTTTGAAGGTGCCACGGCTGATTTTCTCCTCCATCCCTATCTCTCATGACATATAGATCGGAGCAAAGTTTTTAATGTTCCTGTAGAATAACTCTTTAACTTGTGAGTTAAGCAGCCACGACTTCCTCTGATATGTGTGGGCCGCGTAGCTCCTCTGGTGAGGTACTTTGCAGCAAGGGTAGGTGTGAAGACGGGCTGCTCGTCATCAGTCACTGTTCATATTTTAACGGATTTGCGATCCCAGACTACTCTGTCAATACAGTTTTTTAACTGTATTGACACAGTAGTCGATGTTCCCTTATGACTTAAAAAGTCTAATTTTTGCTCCTTCCTTTCTTTACAGAATGGAGAGTAACGTCCTAGTACGTGAGCGATAAGAAAATAATAGAATATTTCGGGCTTCTAGCCGCACCAGGTGGCTAAAATCACACGAGCTTTATTGACGAGTCGGCTGCTATTCGGCTATTTACAATGGCCGAGCGTTCGTAGAACCTTAAACATTTGTCGCTGGTCGGACCCAAGGCAGATTTGACTCATTCACATCGTCATGTGACGATGCATTTGTATATGTGATGTGAAAAGATTTCATCTTAGTATTGCTAAGAAATTTATAATCACATTATTTCTAGAAAAATATTTGGATAAACAGTTTTCATCTTGGGAGAAAAATGTTGCTTCTTGTTAACGTGGTTTGTTGAATTTGGACAAAAATATTCTCTGAACTATAGGAAATAGCTTAAGATGCAACTAATTATTAGTCAGGACATTATCAGATCGAATTTGATGTATCTCCTAGTTTTTGTGTGTTAATTTTACATCAAAAAATCTTTTTTATGAGCAAAATGGAACGAAAATAGTTCTAAAATACCGTTGTCATTATCTCCTAGTAATCATATTTTAACTTTTAGGTAATTTCATACGATTAATGTGCGCCTGGTACAAGGAATTTATCTATTTTGTCTATTTCATATAGTCATAATATTTGTAGCCGCCAGTGTTGTTGCTCCGTAATCCATTGAAGCAATCACCCCATCATTCAGCTAGACTGATCGGCGCAAACGACTGAAAACTGAAAACGTTGCTGGCATAGAGATTACGCAGACAGCGCCATATCTCGTGCGTTTATCAAGATGACAAGATTTGACGGCAGATTGCGTAAGGTTAGTTCTGCTGCCAAGGCGACAGATAATCTCCGTCTTCTGTTTGACTGCCTTGTATGCTGTCGGCTGGCGTTGTTTGTCAGGCAGCAGTGTACCCCTTGCCACACCACCACTGCGTCAGATAAGAAAATTCGGCACGCAGCGCAATATTAAGCTTAAGCTTAGCGTCGATGCGTATGAGTGTCGACTGCTTGGAGCCATTCATACATTTAGTACTTTCTCTTGAACGCAAAATTGGCATCCGTACAAAGTTACGACGTTCACAAATGTGCGAGTGTTGTACGATAGCAAATTAACCTTAAATTACTAAAGCCGCGAAAAATTTACGATTCCAGTAAGGTACAAAACAGGACATTTTATACTTAATTTGGTATTAACGTACCGGTGCTTTTGGACATCTAATAATTGTAATTAACTAATGCATAATCCATAAATTATGACTTCCTTCGAGTAAATTTGTAGTAATATAATTTACAATGGTTTAGGAGCAATGTAACGTTTTCCCCCCTTTAGTATTCGAGGGTTAACTGGAAAAGTGTAGCCTTCCTTCCGCCATATTTTGCTGGATATTAATTGAAATAGTTTTCTTTGCGATGATCTGAGATGGGTAAAGAATAGTTAACGGAGACTGCTAACCAAAGGGGTCCGGTTTCGATTCCCGGCTGGGTAGGAGATTTTCTCCGTTCATGGACTAGGTATTATGTTGTCCCTACGTCCGTATCCTCGTAAATAACAAAAATTACGTCGCCAATATACTGTCGTATCGTCTTTTTATTACTGAGATGGCTGAATCGACACGAACCGAAAGCCAACAAAAATAAAAAAAATAATAAAAAAACGTTAACAGAGAGAATACACTTCGTACAAAACTTGAATATCGTTTATATTGTTTCGCAAGTAACACACTTCCGAACAATGCTTATACCTAACCGTGCACATATCAGTAGTTAAATTTAGTTCCCCTTTCAGACTGAAGCTTGCTATTGCTGTAGTACTTTTCCAAAGTAAACTACCCAACTATAACGGGACACGGTAACCTTAATAACTGTTCAAATAATAATACAGCCAGCCAATTGATGATGTAATGATTTGACCACTGATTTCGTGTGTAATTACGTGTACCCTCCGCAGGCAAACCGATAAACCACTCACTGTTGCCCTACCATCCGATAGGAAACGTCCAAGCTCGTATTTTATCAACGTACCCAAATTTCGCACTGCTTTGGTGCGAAATGGGTGCGACTCGACCATATACCACCGTTCCGCGCGAATTCTGAACAGTGGCTGCCCAGAGCCAGGTATGTTAGTTATAACTGAAAGTTCCGGTTTCCCGTTATATCGGTTTTTTCTACGCCATTTCAACCTAACTGTTAAAACCGATCAAAATAACTGGTTCCAACCGATTTTCGGGTATTTATTCCTATTATTTCTTGTAATAAACGTAGAAATCGGACAAAGATTTAAAAAATTTGACTCTCGCTGTTTCAAAATACATAGCATTAAACTATTAAATTAAATAGGCAATTAAAAGAAAATTTACTCCACCCACCATTCGCTGCTTTTACCGGAAAGTGATAGGTGGTTGAGTACTACGAAAAGAAGAAGTCGACTGTATTCTCCGATAGATTCTAATTTTTTGAAATATCGCTAAAAAATCAAGTTGTAATCGAGCATCAAACGTTTATTAGAGCGTTACAGCAGTCAGTGCTAAAAGATAAAAACTGAGGCTGAAAAACTCTATTTTTCGCTTTAATTTGTCCGTTTTAGAAGGTTACAAGCACATCAGCTACATTCTGTTTTTATTGTATACTATGGATGAATTGTTGTTAAGTTATTAATTTATTACTGTTACCATAATTTCCTTACACTTTTATTACTTTAAAGATGTGGCAGAGAAATCTTCAATCTTTTAAAGCAAATGAAGCATTGTGCTTCATTGCTGCGTCATTCCGTAAAAGTATTTCCAGACTGTGCTTGGTGCCATTCTGCAATGCAATGGATGTTCGGCAACGACGGCGAGAGACTACCGAATAGGCTAGACCAGGTGGGGGAAAGTCTGCACATACGCGCACACTTAAAGCCACGACAGGTGCCTTATTCTCTCAACAACGCTGTTCCGTTTCCTATTCCATGCGTTTGTTGCTCGTTTCTATCGACGTTGTCATTAATATACTGTAGCTCTGACCACTTTTCCCGTTTTTTGTAAGAACACAACGTTTCATCAACACAAATTTTACGAATAAAAATTACTCCTTTTCAAAAAATGGTTTATTTAAAAATGAAAATTTTTGATACAGTTTTTTTACTTGGTTATTAGTAAAAAATAAAAAAAATCTGTTATAACCGAGACCAAACAAATACCGAAAAATAGCCGTTACTCAGAGCTAAAATACTGGTATCGGTTTTTCCCATTAGTACACGAGAGCCCACGCCTTGCATAAAGGCACCTGAATAGTGGCGTTGGGACACTGTTGAACGAAGTAATAGGTCTCCCGCCAGAATAGGCGCGCTCAGTTCTTAATCTTAAGAGAACTTCACAACTGCTTTAAAAAAATGGTGAGGTATGTTTACCTACTTATCTACCGTCGTACGTCCTTTCACCTTCGTGCAAATATTTAGGCTAAGCGAAGATTCCAATTTTGAGTTATCTTATAAGAGAATCGCTGTCGAAGACCACAAAATACGCACTCATCAACCGAATCGACGTCGTCATTTGACTGGAATAGCTGCCCAATGATTCATATTCTGAGACTGTGTAACAGGAAATGTCGTACGGCGCAGGGTCCTGGAGATTAATCTCAAAAAGGCACTGGATCACACGGCCGTTGGTGTAGTCCAACCATATGCCGCTCTTAAAGTGTGAGGCGCTGCCTGCGCAGTCCTGCTGAGAGTCTTCCTGCGCAGCATTACTTAATTTTTGCCACCAGCGTTCTTCTTTCGCATGGTCGAGATAGCTTGAATCCAAATCTGTTCTTTTTTATTGTTCCACTCTTACCAAGAATTCGAAGAGAGTTCCTTACCCCATAGCAACACCAGCTGTATCCTAACACTGTCTTCGCTTTTTCGATACAGTTTCACCACCTGCAAACCAATGCTAGGGTTGTTGGTTCACCTCGGTTCACACGTCATGACACATTACCAACAGACATAAAACCCAATTGGACTGTAGCAAACTCCGAGGAAAAAGGATCATTCCAAAAAATGAAAACAATTTACTGCGACACTTGCTGTTTTATTAGACACTAAACATTTCAAGGTAACACGCTCCTCATCACATGCCTTTGCATTATATTACGTCTACGCCAAGGTTGGTACACAGTGTATATTAATGCTGCTATCAATAAGTATCACTGTCCATCGCTCGGTGCCGTTTCTAAAACTAAATGAGAACCAGACTTAAATAGTAGAAATAAGCGTATGTGCATCTCACTTACTTGTTATACACAAGGTGTTCATCCCTATGTTCCCACCAAAGTTGGGGATAAAAACAACTGCGCGAACTGAGCACTGCTCTACACAAGAGTGCTGTCACTGACTGCGGAGATATCTCACGTCGCTTCTGAGCAGTCGGCGCAGCTCAGAAAGGATCTCTCAGGTTGTGCTCTCTCTCATCCGCATGGCAAAAAAAGGAGCAGATTCTGCGAAATATTGTGCAATATAGAAACGTAGACTGGCGTCGCACCTGAGAAACATCAGACTCTGTGCTCGCACAAGTCTAAAACTTCAGTCCACTTCTTTACAGCATCTCGTCTGATTAAGTGTCTTCAGCAAATAGATCGCATAGCAACGCAGTAGCACTGTCAATGGTTAAAATATTCCAATCCATGTCACTGAACGCAGCTATTAATTCAAAATCGAAGTAGTACGTATTTCATGCACGAAACATGAGGCAAGTGCAGACTGAATAAGCACTCTCAGTTATTGGTCCCTGCAAATCGTTATTGCTTTTAAATACGATAACGCTGCAGGCGTTGACGTAATGCTTTGATGTAAAGAATGTATAGTTTCCAGTATTTCATCAGCGAATCACTTAGTAATTATGTGTATAATACGACGTAAATCACTACTTTTTCGCATTATATTCCATTTACTGTGCTCACTAGTTAAATACATAGCCTGAGGTAACAATACAAGTAAAAATGCGAAACAGAACGCTATAAAATATATTTTTGTAAAAATACGTCACAAGCTGCTTCTGGTCATTTTCTTGCAACTAAAGGTCTTTATTAAGGCTGTACATCACGATTTTAAGAAGATTGTAATAAAATACTTGTTAATCAATAAGCTACGAAGATAAATTTTGAAATAAAAAGAACCATTAGAGATCAGAGGCAAAACTTTGGAAACAAAATAATTCATACTAAAAACCACAAAAATAATACAAGAATAACATAAAAAATATAAAATCAAAGAAAGAATGTGTCAATTCCAGCACTAATAACTGGTGTGAACTATAGATGCCGGAGGGAAAGACGAAGAAAAACTGCAGTTCCTGAGATTGATTAAGGACTACAAAATGGAATATTACATCTCAAAAAAATTTGAATTGCCGAAGCAAGCTAGATATAAAGAGTCTTCGAAAACATTATTTCGTTGACAACAACAGAATACTAAAGGCCGTCATGGAGTATCAGCCAAGTGGCAAGTGCCGTGCAGGACGTGGCGATAAGAACTTCTGGATAATTTATGATCGGAATAAGAGCGAGAAAATGGTTCCTTTCTTCCCTTCCAAACAGGTGACTGCTTGATTCCATCAGCGTGATTAGACATTTGGTACTTGTGTTCCACATGTAATTATATTTCCGTCGACATCTTGATCATGAAATTAAGGAAAAATTGTACGCAACGAGAAGAATGCTGTAACGTTGGGGAGACATTTACACACTGAGGTGACAAAAGTCATGCGACACCTGCTAATATCGTTCGAACCAACTTTCTCCCTCCGTAGTGCACCGGCCGGCCGTGTGACCGAGCTGTTCGAGTCGCTTCAGTCCGGAACCGCGTTGCTGCTACGGTCGCAGGTTCGAATCCTGCCTCTGGCACGAATGTATGTGATGTCCTTAGATTAGCTAGATTTAAGCAGTTCTAACTCTAGGGGACTGATAACCTCATATGTTAAGTCCCATAGTGCTTAGAGCCATGTGAACCCTTTGAACCGTAGTGCACCAACTCGACGTGGCATGGACTCAACGAGACGATGGAGGAGGTCCGCTCCATAAATATTGAGCTTCCTCTGTAGCCATCCATAATCGTGAAAGTGTTGCTGGTACAGGAGTTTACGCACGAACTGATCTCTTGATTATGCCCCATTAATGTTCGATGGGATTCACGTCCGGTGATTTGGATGCCCAAACCATTCGCACGAGTTACCCGGAATCATGAACAATTGTGGCGCGGTGACATGGCGCATTGGCTCAAATGGCTCTGAGCACTATGGGACTTAACATCTGAGGTCATCAGTCACCTAGAACTTAGAACTACTAAACCTAACTAACGTAAGGACATCACACACATCCATGCCCGAGGCAGATTTGGAACCTGCGACCCTAACGGTAGCGCGGTTCCAGACTGTAGCGCCTAGAACCGCCCGGCCACCCCGGCCAGCATGGCGCATTGTCATCCATAAAAATTCCATAGTTGATTCGGAATGCCAGCAGATGGTCTCAGTTGGTTCAGATAGACCAGAGAACTCGCTCTGTTCCATGTAAACACAGCCTACACCATTATGGAACCACCACTAGCTTGCGCAGTGCTTTGCCGCCAACTTGGGTCCATGGCTTCGCGGGGTCTGCACCACATTCGAAGCCTACCATCTGCTCCTACCAGCTGAAATTGGGACTCATCTGACCAGGCCACGGTTTTCCAGTCGCCTGGGGTCCAACCGATGTGGTAAAGAGCCCAGGAGAGGTGCTGCGGGCGATGCCGTGCTGTTAGCAAAGGCACTCGTGTCGGTCCTGTGCTGCCACAATCCAATAACAACAAATTTCACAGCACTGTTCTAAGGGACAGATTCGTCGTACTTCCCAAATTGATTTTTGCGGCTACTTCACACAATGTTGCTTGTCTCTTAGCACTGACAGCTCTACGTAAACGCCGCTGCTCTCGGTCGTGAAGTGAAGGCCGTCGGCCACTGTGCTGTCCACGGTAAGAGGCAGCGTCTGAAAGTTGGTACCCTCGGCACACTCTTGACACTGTGGATCTCGGAATACTGAATTCCCTCACGGATTCCAGAATGAAATTTTCCACGTGTCTAGCTCCAAATACCATTCTTCGTTCAAAGTCTGTTATTCCTGTCGTGACACCATAATCACGTAGGAAATTATTTCACATGAGTACAAATAACACCTCTGCCAATGCACTCTCCTTTTCTACATTGCGAACGCGATACTACCGTCATCTGTATATGTCTATATCGCTATCCCACGACTTTTGACATCTTAATGTATGGTTACCGTTCTTGCAGCGGCGAATTCGAAATGAAACAAAAAGTGCAGCTAAGTGACTAAATTACATGTGCTGTATTTAGTACGAAATGAAGAAATTCTCACCTGAAATACTCTTTTGTTCAGTTAATGTGATTGTACTATATTGTATTGTATGGTAACTGGGGCCCTAGAAACGACGGAGAAGCTCCGTCCCCGCCGCAGACGCAGTGGTCCACAATCCCACGACTACCGCAGTCCACTTCACCCCTCCGCCGTCCCATACCGAACCCAGGGTTATTGTTCGGTTCGGCCCCCGGTAGACCCCCCAGGAAACGTCTCACGCCAGACTAGTGTAACCCCTATGTTTCTGTGGTAGAGTATGGTGGTGTACGCGTACATGGAAAACTTGTTTGCGCAGCAATCGACGACATATCGTAACTGAGGCGGAATATGGGGAACGAGCCCGCATTCGCCGAGGCAGATGGAAAACCACCTAAAAACCATCCACAGACTGGCCGGTTCACCGGACCTCAACACAAATCCGCCGGGCGGATTCGTGCCGGGGACCAGGCGCTCCATCCCGCCCGGAAAGGCGTGCGTTAGACCGCACGGCCAACCGGGCGGGCAGTTAACGTGATAGTAATGAAAGCAAAGCGCTTACTTGGCTTGACTTAAATTAGACTTTAAGTTAATTTAGTTACATGTGTTTCGAATTTTTGTTTGTAATCTGTCACTCATTTGAGAGCCACGTTTGTAATAAGTCGTTTCTTAGCGGCGCGGAGCAGTGGCTACGATGTTATAGATGGACAGCGTGTCGGAGCGAGTTCCGAGAACTCATCCTGAGCAACGTGCTGCTGGTTGAGGTGAGGTCAGGTGGGAGAGGGTGGTCAACAAGATAGCAGCAGCCTTCCTCTCCTATCGGACGACGGCCCCTTTCTCCGACTGGACTCCGAGCCACAGACCAACAGCTTTCGTGGTTTCAATTGCCAGATAAAACCGAGGAACGGATAACAAAGTTGCTTACATTAGGTTCCAAGAAACGGGCTCTAGGTAACTTCTCAGTGCTCAGGACAACAGGAAATTCCATTGTGCGCCAGTCAGTTGTCGGCAAGGAACAAATAACAAAACGTGCACTATTGTGTGTTTAGTAACGAAATTATAGTACGTCAAAGAGATTCGAGCACGTAAGGAGGTAAACAATCAGTTTCCTCTCTTCGTTGTGATTACGAAAGGTACGAAGCATCCTCCACCACGCATCATGGAAAGGCTTGCGGAGCAGTCTAGTCTGTGTAAACGACCTCTCAGTCAGATAGCAGAAAGTAGCTCGTCTACAGTACGCAGCAGTGAATTATCGTTACAATAGACAGCGACAAATATGACCAGTGGAGAAAAAAGTAACATGTTCGACACATTCACTACTTTTCAGGCGCAAAAATACTTGAGATTTTTTAACAATTTCCGTTTAAATCCTCGGCGCCCATCTGGACATACAAAAACCGTCTCTACTCGTGTGAAACGATGGTAAAAGCTAATCACAACATTTTGACCACTTACATGTGCTGTGGAGCGAAAACGCACAACACAAAATAACAGCAATTGCGAAAGTGAAGAAAATTTATAAACGAGACATCTTGTCATTATGTGCGAGGAAGTATAGAAATTAGGCAAAATGCAGAAAAAAGTGTCGGTACGCACATAGTCGATGTAGCCACAAAAAAATAAAGGTCGGGAAGAAAAAAACTGCTAAAGACATTACTTAATTTTGAGGTTATTTCAAGTTCGAGAAAAGTCACCACTATGGAGATAGTCTGTCAGGGGCACTGTCATATTTGTGGTGACAACATTACTTGAGTATATGGAGCTATTTCCTGAATATTTAGGTGTAAATGACACATGAACCCCAAACGCTGTTTACAGTGTATTAATTTAATTCGGGATCAATCGGTTTGTTGCCCTCATTACCTTTATTTTTGTGAAAATACCTTAAAAACAGTGAAACCGCTAGGAAAACGCTGGAACAATCATCGACAGGTACAACAAAAGATACAGTAAGACAACAACCCTCAGACGAAACGCTTTTATCGCAATGTGTTCAGCCTGTACTGACGGTGGTTAGTACCGCACGTAACAAATGCAGGTCTGTTCCGTAACCGTTACTTTGTAACATGTCGAATACCACGATGACGGTGAAACGTACAGCGATGCACCATCACATGCCGTACACGTTCTAGCAGTGTGATCTCGTTGCCGTCTCTGCGGTAACGGTTCAGCATAGCATCGCTATGCAACTATGCCACCCCATCATTGCATTCAGTAAACCCATACCTCTCCGTCCGAACAGGCCTCGTAAGACCCATCGCTACCGACCGGCTGCCGTGTCACCCTCAGCCGATAGGCGTCACTGGATGCAGCATTGACGAGCCTGTTGTCAGCACACCGCTCTCCCGGTCGTTGTCAGTTGCCCTGACCAGAGCGGCTACTTCTCACTCAAGTAGCTCCTCAGTTGGCCTCACAAGAGCTGAGTGCTCACCACTTGCCAACAGCGCTCGGCAGACCCAGACGTTATCCCATCCCAAACGCTAGTGAAGTCCAACACGACTTCGGTGATCTCACGGGAAACGGTGTCACAACAGTGGCGAGGCCGTTGGCGAACCTGTACACGAGATGCATATTTGCCGACTCTTCATCGTCTATACTACAATGTACCATCGTTAACGCACAGTTAACACTGGGGGATAAACAGAGGCTAGATAGAACCGAGGATTACTGAGTGCAAGTTTGAAGGTGAAGAATAACATGAGCATTACTGTTGTCAACAGCTGGTTGTTGTTGTTGTGGTCTTCAGTCCTGAGACTGGTTTGATGCACCTCTCCATGCTACTCTATCCTGTGCAAGCTTCTTCATCTCCCAGTACCTACTGCAACCTACATCCTTCTGAATCTGCTTGGTGTATTCATCTCTTGGTCTCCCTCTACGATTTTTACCCTCCACGCTGCCCTCCAATGCTAAATTTGTGATCCCTTGATGCCTCAGGACATGTCCTACCAACCGATCCTTTCTTCTAGTCAAGTTGTGCCACAGACTTCTCTTCTCCGCAATCCTGCTCAATACCTCCTCATTAGTTACATGATCTACCCACCTAATCTTCAACATTCTTCTGTAGCATCACATTTCGAAAGCTTCTATTCTCTTCTTGTCCAAACTATTTATTGTCCATGTTTCACTTTCATACATGGCTACGCCCCATACAAATACTTTCAGAAACGACTTCCTGACACTTAAATCTATACTCGATGTTAACAAATTTCTCTTCTTCAGAAACGCTTTCCTCACCATTGCCAGTCTACATTTTATATCCTCTCTACTTCGACCATCATCAGTTATTTTGCTCCCCAAATAGCAGAACTCCTTTACTACTTTAAGTGTCTCATTTCCAAATGTAATTCCCTCAGCATAACCCGACTTAATTCGACTACATTCCATTATACTCGTTTTGCTTTTGTTGATGTTCATCCTATATCCTCCTTTCAAGACACAACAGTTGGTACCGTGATTGAATGCAACAATTTTGTTACCAAATAAGACACACAGAGCACACCACCGACACTTCTATACGCATACTGGTATCTTCAGTTAAATGTAGTTACAAAGGCAAATGGCGGTAGGAATTTATACGAAATGCAATTACTCTGTAACGAGACATCGGAGTTCACGGGTCTCTTGCACAAAAATACAAAAAATATCCCTAAGTACCTCCGAAATTTGGCGTTACTGGGCTATGACAGCAGACGACCGAAGCAAGTGCCTTTTCTAACACCACGACACGTCTGCAGCGCATCTCCTGGGCTCGGGATCGTATCGGCTGGACCCTAGGCTACTGGAAAACCATGGCCTGGTCACATGAATCCCGATTTCTGTTCATGAGAGCTGATGGTAGGGTCCTAGTGCCTACGAGGCACAGCACATGATGTTGGTGACCTCATAAAGATGTGCACTGACGTTAAGTGGAATGGACAAGTTCCTCTGGTCCAATTTAACCCGTCATTGACTGGACAAGTTTATGTTCGGCCATTTGGAGACCGTTTGCAGCCAAACAAAGATGGCGTTACTATCGATGACAATGCACCCGGCCACCGGACCACAATTATTCGCAACTGCTTTGAAGAACATTCTGGACAACTCGAGCGAATGATTTGGCCACATCGCTCGACATTAATCCTATTGAACATTTATGGGGCGCAATCTAGGCGTCAAAAAATGGTTCAAATGGCTCTGAGCACTATGGGTCTTAACATCTGAGGCCATCAGTCCCCTAGAACGTAGAACTACTTAAACCTAACTAACGTAAGGACATCACACACATCCATGCCCGAGGCATTTAGAGGTCAGTTCGTGCACAAAATCCTACACTGGCAACACTCTCGCGATTATGGAGGCTACAGAGTATTTCTGCAGGGGACTTCCAACTACGCTGAGCCCATGCTATGTCGAGTTGCTGCACTGCGCCGGGCAAAAGATTATGTTGCTGATAATGATGACGATGATGTTGGGTTTGTGAGGCGCTCAACTGAAGCTGTTATCAGCACCCGTACATATTCCCAACCGTTGTTCAGTCCAAACTCGCCTCTTTCATGAATGATGATGAACTGATGAGGACAACACGAGCACACCGGGCAAAATAGGTCCTACACAATATTAGGAGTTACCCCATGACCGTCGTCACTCCATCTGAGTGTAATGGTGGAATATATTTGTCGGTTAAGTTCAGGAATTTATCGCTGACCGAATCTTTAAGGAGAGCGGTGTGAGCGCATTATGCACTTGCACACATTATCACTGCTTCTCAGACTTAGTATAGTAGATCGGCATCCATATCTGACCGAAAATATTAACACATCAAGCTGACTGGGTGCTAACAGCGTTGCTCATTATTCACAAAAATGCGCCCGCATGATAACAGGAGCTGACACTTACGAAAAGAACAAAATACGAAGACTTTACCTGCTAGAGAAATGCGTAATAAAGGCAAGGTCTAAAAGTTACTGTAAACGAAAGATTCTCCTTTAACGACGAGCCATTAAGTAGGAGGGTGACTCTCGGCGACTAACGAGCTAATCGCAGTTGGAAAGAGTTTTGACACAAGGCGATTTACGCTCAGCCTCAAGCCGGCAGTCGTGCTTCGCGGATGGAGTACTTGCCTGGTATCTCCTCTCCTGCACCTTCCATAACTATCTGAGCCGGCGCAGGGCCGCGTTTCCTCCACCAGGGCTGAACGTATTGCCGGGTAACGACTACCTTGTTGACGAGAGTTAAGCTCCAGATCCATCATCGGAACGACCGAGTGATTATCCCTGTTTACTCCTCGTTGCTCGCCTTAGCAGAACCTTAAGAACTATGGATTACTTTAGTAGCCTATTAGTGCACGGGTAGCAGGCCAATGACGAATAGTCGCAAAATCCAAACTAAAGTTTACTTTCTAATAATTTTTAGATAGCTACACGCGGTTTTAGACAGAATGCTGGACTCATATCAAACAGTTGCTCTAGGGACGGTGACGATGATGATCGTGTGTAATTGAAGGGTGGGATTCCCCACCTGGGGAAATTCGGCCTCCGAGTTGCAAGTGTTTCCAGGTGACGCCACACGGGGAGATTTGAGTGGCAATGATGATGAGGACAACACAACACCCGCACCACGAACGAAGAAAATCACCGATCCAGCCGGGAATCGGACCCGCATGGCAGTTAGACACAATGACCACTCAGCTAAGGAGGACGACAGGGAGGCAGTAATTCTATATTTATAATATATAATAGCTCATGTGGCACTCACTGAATAAGTGCCATAATACAAATTCTAAAGAGTAACTTTCGATTCTCAGTCGGTATTAGAACTTTTTCTGTCACTTATTACTTATTTCACCTCTGGCGATGATCTGAATATGTGAAAAACGTAAAGTTCCATCGTGAGTGGGATGTAGACCAAGCGATTTTAGCTGCCCCTACCGATGGGTTTTATGCAACCTGTAACACCTAAAAATACCATTTCAAAATTTTCATATTCTTTCGCTCGTTACATATCAACTGTTACACTTACAAAAAAGCACAGAACCTTTTCGTAAAAAATGTAATGTAATTAAATGTTGTACTGACATACGTTTCTGCTAGAGGTTGTAGTTTTCAAATGATTCAAGAAAAACGTACAAAAGTGACCTTCAACTCGAAAACGGTTGCCTCCAGCGAAAATGTATCCTAGTAGAAAATTTAACTTAATTTTAATGACATACAAAAAGGTCTCATACTTTTTTTCTGTAGGGCTAATAGTTGGCGAAAAATGAGTTTTGTTTCTCAAGACGTGGGTTGGCTCAAAACTGGCTCTGAGCACAGTGGGACTTAGCTGCTGTGGTCACCAGTCCCCTAAAACTTAGAACTACTTAAAACTACTTAAAACTAGGCTGTAGCGCCTAGAACCGCTCGGCCACTCCGGCCGGCAGACGTGGGTTGCATAAAACCCATCGGTAAGGGCAACTGACGCACTGGATGCCAGCTCGGTAGCTCAGATTGTTGGACAAGGGACAGCCTACCTTCTAAAATAAAAAAAAATAAAAATTCGTTCAGGTTTGCGTCGATGGTATATGAGACGTGTCCTGCAACATTCGCACGGAACTGCGAAAGGAAAAAGAAAAAGGATTAAAAGGTCTCGGCTTCGATTCCCAGTCGATCCTATGATTTTATCTGTCACTTATCACTTCTTTCACCTCTGGCAATGTTTGTTGATGTGGAAATGCCGAGTGCTAACGTGGTTTGTAAAGGGCGTTAAACTATAATTACTCTTATAACTAGCTGGGTAACTCTGTTCGAAGGTCGGAGGAAGGCAACGGCATACCACCTCCAATAGGATCATATCGTGTAAAGTAGTGTGGTGTTCAAAACAATCTTCGAATTGATGACTGCATTACTACTTTCACTTTTGTCAGCACACAGCTTTCCCTGCCATTGTCAGCTTCCCAAACCTCGGAACTTGGTTTCAAGGCTCGATGCACCCCATTCCAGTCTTTCCACCAAGAAAAAAATCTGTGGCAGAACCGGGAACTGAAACTCGGGACCTGCACGTAGTAGGTAGACATGTTGCCCACTTGCCTATGGAAGCGGGCAATATATTTAAATATGCGATACCAGGTGAGAGAAGAAGTGAAAAAGGAGTGATAAACAATGTATTTAATTGCAGCCTGAGAAAAAGAAACACATCGAGAATACACAACCGCGCGACCGCTACGGTCGCAGGTTCGAATCCTGCCTCGTGGCATGGGTGTGTGTGATGTCTTTCGGTTAGTTAGGTTTAACTAGATCTAAGTTCTAGGGGACTGATGACCCTAGATGTTAAGTCCCATAGTGCTCAGAGCCTAGAACCGCGCGACCACTGCGGCCGGCCTGCGAACAGCCTTCTGGTGATGAACTTGCCAGCTCGAAACCGGTAACAGCGCTATTTACGTATTAATAGTGGCTGGTTGCTGTCTTCTTCTTTGTAAGATTTAACCTACATTAATTGTACTCAGCCACGGTCTCACCACGTCAGTTGTAGACAAAATAGAATTTTGTTTTAGTCATACTGTAATGGATTTTCAGACTTACTTTCAAGAATTTGGTCTTGAAATGTCCTGTTTCAACAGCTATCGAGCTTTTTCCGCCGTTGTCAGTCATTATGTAGCACAGTTACGGTGAAACTCATATGCCATTGGGTGTTATTTTATGCATGAAGTAGATTGGTGTGCTTCTGCCTAGTGAACACAGTGCGAGGGAAGAAAGTGACACCTGCCGAAACACGGAGCTTCAGCCACTGGGAGAAGCATTAAACGGACTCTGATGTGTGTATATTCGGCGGCGATATCGCGACTATGCCGACTCGCTGGGAGAGGCATTAACTCTTGTTGACATGGAGGTCGTTATTGGGAAACGTCCATCGTTACGGCGGCTGTATTTCAGGAAAGACTCGCATCCCCTGCGGTCGCCTCGTTAAACAGATTAACGGAGTTTCCATTCGGGAACTGACGGCTCCCGGCCGAAGATCTTCCCATCTGCCCCCTTCTCCATCAACAGCTTGTTTACGATTGTTTGCCCTTTCAGTTTCGCCTCACGTGGCTACACAGGACTTTTCACGAGGAATGGTCAGTACTTTATTAGGTGGTAACAAACACTAAACAAAGTAAAACATTCCATGTAATATATGTCCAACTCTTACTGATTACACAGACAGCGGTTAGAATGGAACCCATACGAATACTCACAGGTGGTGTTAAGCAAAAGCAAATGGCTAAGCTTGAAGATGATTTTCATAAAATCCATCCCTGACTTCTATGCACATTTAATTGTCTTCACACCACGTGTAGCTCCTCCGAGGTGGTCTAGGCGTTCTTTTGTGAGAACAGCACTGTTCGTAATCCGAACGATCAGTCCGTCTGTCGTCTTAATATCTCGTGCTAGACTTCATCAATAATCGATCCCCACAGGCAAAAGTCTAAAGGAAAGACTTCCGAGGTTACTGGTGTTCAAGAAACTTGACCCTAAGTTTCCTTTTCTTCATTTATAATCGATCCCCACAGGCAAAACTTTAAAGAAATGAGGTCCGAGGTCACTGGTGTTCAAGAAACTTGACCATATATTTCCTTTTCTTCACGTCTATGGTCGCAAATTTTTTGTCATCAGACTACCGGTTTTGGTCTACAAAGACCATCGTCAGATATGTTTCATAAAAACATGTCCTAATGTGCTGGAGCCTTAGTGTAGTCTGATGACAAAAAATTTGTAACCATAGACGTTAAGTAAATGAAATTTATTCTGTATTCGGATCACTGTTTTATTCGCGATCATGAGAACCTTGCCCTGCGGTTCTTCTAGCTGACGCTTGTGACAGTCTGCTGTGCTCCCCACACTACGGCCTTATATTCCAGCACTGATCGAATCAGATCTAGACATAGCGTAATGCCACAGTGTGAAGGTAGAGTAGACATCGGTCTGAGCAGAGGGTAAAGCGCTTTTAGGCGTTCCATCGTTTTTCCTCTAGCCTCTTGGATATGGGATTTCAAAGTTGCCCATCGAGTAGAACACCTTTGTTGATGCGGGATCATGGGATGGGATACGAGAATTATATTTGCGTTTGCGAATATGGCTAAGCTTTGGCGCAGTATGTATTGGTGACAATGAAAATTCTTGCCGGGTCGGGGTTCGAACCAGGTCTTCCGCTTGACGCTGGTGGTTGCCTTGATCGCATCTGCCACACAAGTACGCTACCCAGAGTACAGTATGTAGGCGAAAGCGGTGAAACATGGAAGTTTGGGGCGGTACAGGGAGCGTGCTCGTGTGGCCGAGGTGATCGAGGCCATTGCTCTCGTCTGGAGGAAGATCCGAGTTCGAATCCCGGTCCGGTACGAATTTTCATGTCTATACCGCTAATGTGTCGCAGGCCGTTGGCAGACGGCGACGGAACACGACTTCCAATTATACCAACAAATAGACCTGCAAAATTATATCGTTGTACGAAACATTGTCGAGGAGGTTCGTAATAAGCATTGAGCTGCATGAATAACGAAACTCCATGGCGAAATTTGCAACAGATACAAGTGAAATATATCTAAAAATATGTTTTGCAGATGTTAACTATACGTGAAATATATGTGACATATAATTTTCAAAAGTAGCGGGAAAAAACACCTCTTAAAATCTTGTACCGATTTCACACAAACTTGGTGCACGTATTATATCCGCAAAGAATTACTGTTGGGGTAAGAATCACCAGCCTGCTGTAGTGGTGGGGGTTATAACTTGGAGATAGTGAGAAAAGATGGGGAGGAGAAAATGAACACACAGGACGAATGACGAGATGGACACGTGGAGGTGGCCAGAGAGGGGAACACGAAATGGACAGAGAAAAGATGGGCGGAGAGGGAGAAGGGAGGAGGAGATTGACTTAGAGGCAGAAGGAGGTGATGGACAGAGAGAGAGAAAGGAGCAGGAGGTCAAGGAGAGGGAGGACGAGCAGATGGACGGAGAGGGGGCAGGAGGAGACAGATAGGGAGAAGGACAGCGGGAGAACGATAGAGTGGGGAAAGGAGGATATGGACAGAAGGACAAGGAGGACATGGACTAACCGTATACTGGAGTAAATGCATACCCGTTCAACGCCGGGTACTCAGGTAGTAATAAAGAAATCCATAGCAGCTGCAGTGCTAGCCCACAAATTATGCAGGACAACGCCAGTGAAATTTGCAAAGTAGGAGATAGATACTAGCGGAATTGAAGCTGTTAGGTTAGGTCGTGTGAATCGTACCTGATAGCATTGCCACGAAAAGCAGGGTTCTGGGCTAGAGGCTCGCTTTGGCACACAGTTATAATGTACCAGGAGGAATCGAGACAACGGTAAAATTCATTCCGAACACAATTAAAATTCAAGAACAGTAATTAGTGTGTGTATCTGCTATGCTACGTATGTGTTTGCCCATCGTGTGCGACAGAGGTACTGTTAAAATTAAAAGTCGTTCGCTCTTGTTGTCAGTATCCTTATTTCCTTCAGTACGGAAGTTCACCGCCTTGGAACACCTCTGACGCCACGGACCGTCAGTTACTTCCAGATAGGAGGCGACCGCGTTGCTCACTCGTAACACACCAAGTATCGAAGCCTCGCGCATCTCGGCTGGCAGCTCTTCCTCTTTGCTTTATTTATCTCGCTGTACTACAGACCCAGCCTCATTGCTGCTGAACCATTACGTCAGCTCCGGAACATCTAGTACGTGTGAGCTCACAATGGCATGACTGCTACTAATAGGCAACAGCGCATCCGCTATTTCGTAACTGCAGTTGCTTTAACTGCGTGGATTGATTCCCTTGAAAGTTCTAATCTGGTTGTTAAATTGTGAATTAATGGCAGCCCTGTACCAATTTATACTTCTAAAGGAAGTAGACTCAACTTTCCCTAGTTAATAAAACCAAATGGTTGTAATGCAAAACGAGCGTGTGCAGTATTCGTTGCTCTCACAGAATAACAAGTAAAACTAATTCACACTGATACTAGATGACCAAGTGTAATGCTCGTTGCTTTCACAAAATAAGTAAATTATTCTTGTGAGTGTACAATAAGCTAAATTCAGTTTTTGTGTGTTGCCTAACCACGAAACGTTGTAGGGCAAGTTAAATGATTTTGAAATTTAAGTCAAATATGCGTATAACTTGATTTTATTTGCTCCATATGTTTAATAAGATTAAAAAGGAATAGACAGAGAGCAACGTTATCTCAATATTCAGTTAAATTGAAGAAGAATCACGCTAAAAGAATGGGAGGTAACAAAATCTACCAGGACGACCGCATGGAGAACAAAGCACCAATGTTAAAAATATATCGGCTCAACCACTTATTTATAGTGTAAAACACTAAAATTGACGCGTTTCGCAAGTCAAGCTTCCATCATCACAACAATAAAACGTAAAAGAACCAGTTAAAACTCGCTAAAATGGAATATGCGCCAGGCAATTGATACTAAAATTAAAACATCGTGGCTATCAATTGCCTGGTCCATGTTCCATTTTAGCGAGTTTTAAGAGGTTCTTTTACTTTTTATTATTCTGATGATGGAAGCTTGACTTCCGAAACGCGTCAATCTTAGTGTTTTACACTATAAATAAGTGGTTGAGCCGATATATTTTTTAACATTGACATTCACAACCACGACCTCTCATCCAGTATGGATAAAATCAAAACAAAGCACCAAGATCCTTGTCTGTGCAATTTGCTAAACCAAAATTACAGTTTACAATAAATCAAATTGGTAACATAAGTTGCGTGTTAGAAACACACAAGTAAGCGAGTTTCTCAGAATACGTATCCTGTTAGCGAGAATTTACATTTCCTCAAGGACGTGATCTCTCCAACATTACCTAGCCAGCAGACTTTTAACATGATGCCGATTACACACTAACTTCCTTGCTTCTTCCCAACTCCCCATTTCAAAAAACTGTACGTCACGGGGACGTCTCTGTGCTGTTGCCAATGTGGCTAAAACTTCTTGTTGTGTACAAGACGTACATTGTTAAACATGAAGTTGGTACTGGGCCGAAGCAGTATCTTCACAATTGGTTGGCCTTACTTGCCAAGAGCACAGTCTGGAGCTACGCAATGCTGCTGGCTGAACTAAATTTTTAGAGCGAACACAACTGACTCTCTCACGTGGGTTAGATGGTGCCATGATGACTGATTTATTTATTTAACCTGATCTGATTATGACCATCAGTCCCTCTGTTACATCGGACCAAGGGTTCAAATATGCATTATCTTTTTTACATCATGGTTACCTAAGAAACAACAATTTTACTCTTAGATATTCGTACAGAAAGGCAAAAAGGTTGTGCTCAATTATTCTCTGGGAAATGTAGAGTAGCCGTGGCGTTGTTTGGCTACAGGGGCCGCCCTGTCTTTCAAAAACCACCAAGCGCGTCGCTACCTGACTTCCGCAAAACCTGCCCACGTCACCTAAACAGGTGCTCTTCACTTAGTGAGATCCAGACTGCCTTCTGCTTATAAAGACAACAGCCTTCCCGCAGTGGTAACACCGGTTCCCGTCAGATCACTGAGGTTAAGCGCTGTCGGGCTGGGCTTACACTTGGATGGGTGACCATCCGGTCTGCCGAGCGCTTTTGGGAAGCGGGGTGCACTCAGCCCTTGTGACGCAAACAGAGGAGCTACTTGATTGAGAAGTAGCGGCTCCAATTTCGTAAACTGACATTCGGCCGGGCCAGAGATGTGCTGACCACGTGCTCCTCCATATCCGCATCCAGTGACACCCGTGATCTGAGGATGGCACAGCTGCCGGTCGGTGCCGCTGGGTCTTCATGGCCAGTTTGGACGGAGCTTAGTTTTAGTTCTGCCGATAAAAGAGGCCGCAGAGATATTTCTTGCGACACACCATCCGAGTGTGGAGGCAAAAAGGCTATCTTTAATAACAGACAGCTCGAGAATTCTCACTAAAATAACTATGAAATGGCCGCAGAAAACAGATATGAAGGCGTGTTTAAAAGTAATTCCTCTGAATTTTTTATGTGATAACTCTGAAAGCTCTTTAAATAGAGCAAACGTTATTAACTTTGTAAATCTTTATTTTTCACGTCTGCATACTAGAATTCTCTGCCGCCATGGGCCTCCGTATTGAAGCACGTGCCCATTGCAGAGTATAGCGTTGGTGAGGAACAACGTGATATAATCGAAGAGTACATCCATACGTGGAACACCCTCTACTTCAGCACGACGTCAGACTATAGATGAGCGCTGCCGCAGCTACCTTGGGTAGACTGTCATCGATCATTCTACATACAGTTCCGATACGGCCCTATCAAATTGTCATCTATTTCCGAAACTTAAAGAAAATCCCCGAGAACTTCACTTTACTAGTAATGAAGCAGTGCAAGGAGAGGTGGCTTTGTGGCTCCGTTAATAAAATCAAACATTCTACAGTGACAGACTCAATAAAGTGGTCTGTTGTTGGGAGGCACGTGTTCGTTGCAAGGATCACTATGTTGAAAAATAAGTATGTAGACGTGACGAATAATGCTACTAACGTTTGTTTTATTTAGAAAGCTTTAAGAGTTACCACACAGGCAATTAAGAGGCATTACTTTTCAGCACCTCCTCGTTTGTAGTCATAAGATGCCTTTTATTCAGCTTTACACATGTACTTGCCGCTTTCTGCAGTGCAGAAAAGGCACTCATTTTAGCGCGTGCCAGTTCTGTCGAAAACAGATGAAGTGCGTAGAGGTATATAACTTTGGTACACTGGTGGGAATCTCGAGCCGTACTTGGCTGACGATAACGAGAAGTATTTAGTAATGTTTTGTTTTGTTTACGTGTCCGCGGTATGTATCAGCTATAGAGGTATCACAAGTTCTTTACAGAGGACTGGAAGCCTAAGCCGGAAGGCAAGTTCAAAAGACGAGGGGACAGTCTAATCAATAGCCGAAAAGTTGCAATGGAAAAAACTAAGAAATATTTCGTAAATTGGAAGTTTTAAATATAATCTTCGACGTATATGTGTGTTGCAGACACAACAAATTTCAGTCTGGAACCGTGCGACCGCTACGGTCGCAGGTTCGATTCCTGCCTCGGGCATGGATGTGTGTGATGTCCTTAGGTTAGTTAGGTTTAAGTAGTTCTAAGTTCTAGGGGACTAATGACCTCAGATGTTAAGTCCCATAGTGCTCAGAGCCATTTGAACCACAACAAATTGAGTACGAAATTTCGAAAACCTTCTCAAAAAATTCCGCAATAGCATACAACAACGACTGTTTTATTATTGTTACACATCTAAAAGTATTGTCCTGAAACAATTTCACTATATCAGAACTTCACTCTGATTAAGAAATTTTTCACAACTTAAAATGGAAAAGAAATTAAAGTCGTAATGTGTAGGAATATACTTGAAATCTCAGTGAGGAGGTCCCTGATATTAAGTGTTTCTTCATTTAAGCCGAAACACCTGACATTAATGCTGTGATTTTTCTTTAGTAAGACTGGTGACATTTTCATGCTGCGACCTTTTTCAGTTGAGCTAACGATCCGCCCCTGACAACCTCGACGCCGACGGAACTTGGAAGGTGACGTTAGCAGCTGGTAGCGTCCGCGGCGCGTGCAGACGTGTACACACAGAGCCCAGCGCTTGCTGCTGCTGCAGCTGCTTCTGCGGCCTGCGCACTGACCCACGGGTTGCGCTAGGGCAGGGCTGCGCGGTGGGCTGCCTACCCAAGATCGCGCAGGCGCACACACTCTCGCACAGGCTGAGCGTTCAGCGCGAGCGACCCATTCCGCTCTGCTCTCGCAAGTTGTTTCCCAGACAGCGGCAACCCAACTATTAAAACTAAATACTAAAAAAAATTATACTCGATAAATTAGATTTTATACCCTTGCTTATTTCACCAAATTTTACATTTTGTCGAAACCGGTAAAATACGCGTATGATTGAAGTTTCCGTTATAAGGCTTTCAGATTCGACATACGCTTTCATTCCTCACTGGTTCCAAGAGCAGAGAATAGGAGTTTGGACACAGAAAATATCTACAAGAATACTGAAAGTGAAAACGTGCTAGTATACATTAAGGCGAAGCAGATTATTTGGCTAGGGGTAGTGAGAAGTGAAATTCACGAAAAGGATGTTGCAGAAATGACACAAATGAATATAAAGGAAGACAGATTTTGATTGGCTTCATGATCCATGCAACTGTTAATTTTAATTTTATTTTCATACTAGTCTTCAATTTTGGTCTTCGGCTATTTTCAAGTACATGTTGTCTTCTTTGTATTTTCAGCCTCTTATTACCACATCCCCAGCCATACAACTTACATAAGTAAAATAGCATCTTTTGCGGCTGTAATAAAGTCTGATTAAGATTAAACGTGTTCCGCATCACTTTAAAGCATCTTCAGTGGTCGGACTTTTTGTTTGTTACGTCATTCTTCACGTTCTTCTACACATATGTGGTAGATTTTAGCACACAATACTTTCATTAACACTAAATATATTCGCGATTTTGTGTTATGAAGAACCATTCCTGTCTCGTCATATTACAGTCGTAAAGTCGATATTTAACCCACATAACTTGTATTTTCAACTAGCTGACGACATTTGTTAGTTTTTCGATCACAAAACATCTGTGATGGTTCATATTATCAATTTTCATGGAAAGTGGTGTTAGAGATAAGGTAACGCCGTTACCATCCTGAAATTTGTATTGAACATAGCAGTGCTTTACTAGGTATGGTGAAATTGGAGGTGGTATGTTGTCGTCTTCCTCTGATCTTTGAACTGACTTTTCCACTCAGTTATAGCGCGACGTACAGATTAATGTGGACACCGAAGCACGGTTCACCTCGACATTTTTGACGCTGACAAACAGGACTTATTTCAAAGGGATTATGAATTGTATTGTTGTCATAGTGAAGTCATTCGAAAAATTCATTGTAACTGTGGATGCAAGATAAAAGAACAGACACGAAGCAAAATTTCGCTCAGAAATTCGATTCAAAATTAAAAGATTTCAAAGAGAGGGAAAGGAATCAAAAGCAAAGGCTATGGAAGAAGGCAAGAACGGAGAAAGAAAAGTAAATGAGGACAGACAAAAATGAATACGATCTGCGTGGACCCTGGATAGCCAGCACTTGAAAGTATAAAATAAAAGATAAAAATATTGCGTTCAAAAACTCAGACACTTGACGATGAAAGAATGAAACTAAAATGAAAATAATGTTCATATCTGTTCGAAACAGATTGTGTCTTTCGAAAAGCCGTTTATAGCTTCATTATAGTTAGATAACGATGGAAATGGCTTTTTTTTGGGACTTTTAGTACCGTAATTTCTAATATGATAACAAACAATCCGCATCACTCGTCTTTTTAAAAAAGATTAATACTCAGTACTTAAAAAATATTGTTACCTGTCTTTGCTTTTTTCTAGTTTATATCACTTTGTAACAAAATTGTATGTGATGGATAAAAACCAGGGTTAGATTAAGATACAGTGTGCAAGAAAAACCGCGAGATGAAGCAATTGCGTAAAAAAGTAATTAAAAGCGATTACCTACAAAAAGGTAATCAAAACAATAGTTTGTTGGCCTGTGTTATCGCGACGTACATGCAGTTTAAGGCAAAATTAAATCGGTTTTCACAGCAATGTAAGATTCAGAAGTATCATGATTAAAAACCACAATTGCAAATTATATCATTCATGAGTGCATGTATGAAGGCCATACACAACTGATTAGAGACAAAGTTTAGAAATTCATCAGTCTAATAAGTTGAACATTCGATATATGTCAAATCATTTTGCAGGCCAGAAAACTTGCGTTTTTTCGCTCGAGCTTGGCATTATCTACTTCCCGTCTGAAGCCGTGAAGAAAGTTAAGCTCCTCTAGCACAGCGCGACACTAAGAAGAGGTCGTTTTGAATGTTGTATGAAATGTGAGGGTTGGGAGAAAAAAATTTGAACATTCTTATTTATAAATCATAGATACAAGATTCCAATAAGAAATATAGCAAGGCAGAAAAACGTCTTAGCTGTTATAACAACTGTTTGTCAGTCATGGGTACAAGATAACATAATACAGAAGAATATCTCAAAATCACATGTATCAGTAACTATGAGTCATGCCGTGAAATTGTATTTCAAGGTGGATCTTTCGTCGAGGAGTGCCGAGTTCGATTCCCGGTGTTGTTGTGATGGTTTAGGTTTTTCGCTCTCGGAAAGTCATTTTCCGGCGATAATTTTCGATTGAGCCAGCACATCGAAAACAGTTCTATGCCCCAGTGCCGCTGGGCTTGCGCTGCGTTGTGGCTTATTTCCTGGAGGTATTTTTAAGTAAATTTATCCCTTAGATCCTTTCGGCGACATGCTTGTGAAACCGTGCTCAACGTATTGAGACATGCACATGTGTTTATTCCGTCAGCACACGCTGGCTTCGAACCAGAAACGTGACTTTATCAACTGGCGTCAGCGGAAGATAACCGACAATTACTCAGTTCGGTTTACATGGGAGACCGCCAGCACCCTCTGTTGCCGTGCCGATTCTCACGTCGTCTCCGGACTCAGTACATTTGTAAGCTATCGGGTATCTGAGGAGTTGACTTTCCTAGCAGCAGCCAATAGATGCGTTTTCTTTTTTGGCAACAGGAGACGTGGAGAACAACGGTCCGAGGTTCATGTCTACCGGAACACTGATTAAATACTTCCATCAAATTTTCTACCAAATAACTTGTTGCACGTCTGCTTCTGTTAATGTCAGAAACATTTATTTTTTAGCAATGCATTGCGTCGGCTGTTTCCAGGTCTCCTTTGTTTGCAAGACAGTCTACGTTTTGTAGCTTAGTGCGCGCGTTAGTTTGATAATAAGAAGACTTTCTTGCTTTTTCCTTGCGCTGAGTGGTCGAAAGTATCTTTGATAGATGACAGTGTTTTGAATGGTAATATTAGCCAAGATGAAACTGTACTTCAAAAAAATAGAATGTGACGACCGTTTACAGTATTGTAACATACGAAAATTATCAAAGAAGCTCTGAAATGTTCTCTGTAATTTACCTTGTCATCTATTTTGTATAATGAGCTGTACACTGAGAAGTACTGGTATATTCTACAAAATATATTAACGAATTCGGAGGTGCAGCTGCTATAAATTGGAAGTGTATACACCGAAGGCTATTTTCAAATGGTTCAAATGGCTCTGAGCGATATGGGACTTAACATCTACGGTCATCAGTCCCCTAGCACTTAGAACTACTTAAACCTAACTAACCTAAGGACAACACACAACACCCAGCCATCACGAGGCAGAGGAAATCCCTGACCCCGCCGGGAATCGAACCCGGGAACCCGGGCGCGGGAAGCGAGAACGCTACCGCACGACCACGAGATGCGGGCGAAGGCTATTTTCCACAACGAACGTTTCTATACACAACGCCTTGATATGGAACCATTTCGGCTTTCGTGAATGTGTTTAATGAGCTGCGCATTAGCTTTTCTTATCGCTCTGCGGTGTCCACTCGACACTACTTAAATTCTATTCCTAACGTTTCACAAGCACGAGTGGTTGGCATGTCCAAGTTTCCCCCTCTGTTCCTGGTCGTCGATTTTCGGTTGTTCAAAGAATGTGAAGGGAAATTCTATTTTTACTTGCTACTGAACGAAACGATTAAGAGCCGATCGCAATTCCCATAAAAAGTCGGTTGTTGTGGGGGAAGGGAAAGGGGGGAGGGGGGCCTAGAACGTTGTTAAAGTATGCAATGTGAACAGTTGTCCGTGAGATCAGTCTTCGAATTCATGAAATTTGAGTTCATATTTCCCCCAAGATAGTTTTGTTAAATTCGTTGTAAAATCGAAATGCAATAAGAAGAGTTCTACACGGATAAGGGAAATGCTGTCCTCATCCACAAATACCGTATCCACTTCCGCAAGGCTTTTATCCACTTCCAGCGATATTAAAATTTTGTAAACCACTTTAACCCGTTCAGTACGCAGCTCTGAAGGTAAGATTGCACCTGCGACGAAATTTCGCATGCAGAAATAAGTGATTGAGATTCCGTCGACTAAGATCGTGGATGACGTCCATGGGCTATCATATTCTTGATATGTTCTGGACATTACGACTTTCATTTACTGAGATGTATTTCGGGCATTTTTCTTGGAGCATCTCTGAAACAATAGGATGTTAAAATGGGTCGTGTTGTCTTCAGATCTTGAATACTCTTAAATTTTAGTAATGTAATTTGATTGTAAAATTTATATTAATTCATCAAAACGTTAAAGCATTTCAACATGTTCAATGTAATAAGCGTTGCGCTGTGTACTTGTAAACTTAACAGAAATGTTGGTAGATCCACTGATTTTATACTAATCATTGTTTATGTGCAAGCAATGCAAGTAAACGAAAATGGTTTATGAGGGACACACTGTCCTTTAACTTTTAAACGCAAAGTAATTATTGCTACGGATATCCGCATCCACGCAGAGTTCTGACGATAAGGATATAGTGTCTGTTTCAGTTCCCCCATACGCGACGCACTCTCGATGTTCCTGACAGTTTAGATAACGAGTGGTAATTTCATTTTTGTTTATCGCTTCCTATAGCTGACGAGAGTGAAAAGGAGGTACCGAAGCATATTCTACTACTTTGTGTTTTTCATATTACTATTTTATTGCTATCTGACGGTTACGAGTACTTAGGCAGGCTTTTCGTTGCCACAAGAATTTTCCGACCAAGACAATGCTCTCGTTCCGGTGGTAGAAGCATTCGAATTCCTATCAGGCCCTCCTGATTATTTACATTTGTTGCTAAGGAACGCGCGAGCAAAGAGCGGATACGTTATGCGTCCAACCATGTTATTGACGATGAACGCCAAATAACAATGAAAAAAGAAAGAATTTGAGTGGCACATGATGAATTATACGCTCTTGCATCAGTTCATTTCTCTCGCAGAAGTTTCACTCTTCGCGTTGGCGCAAAGGATCCACGCAACCTCCAGCTGATGTCAATAGAAGACAAGCATTTATCAACATGTTCCACTGGAACCTTATGTCTGAGAAGACTGTGGGTCATGTAAAGTGTATTTGAGATTGTAACACGACTAGGACACGGAACAAATGGCTATTTGAAAGAAACACATATTCACAAGCCAAACGACGTCTAAGTTTCTGTGAAGTTCATTTCCGAGAACATACATTGTACCTAGCATCGAAGCCGTTAGCACAATAAGATAGTGTGGAAGGACGGAGAACTGTCTGTGTAAGAAAGAGCGAAGAGGCCTTCCTCGGAAAGTTATCTCAAACTACAAGAGACTGAATTCTTTCGCACTGTGGCTTACTACCTTTAAATAGTTTACAATCTTTTTATCCCCCAATACTCGTTGACAGAGGCGCAGTTAGATTGTCTCCTAGACTGGCTAAGTAGTTCCGAATTTGACGACTTATTTCCACGCCTGCAATTATAAATGGACAAGGGCTCGGTACTGAATGAGAACCCCAACGGTGAATCACAGTTCTAAAATGCGTGTGTTTCTCAATCCCAAATGTATATTAGATCTTATACGATAGCACATTACGCTTTTCGTATTCAGGTACACTAATAATACGTTCAACACATATTTGAACTAAACATTTTTACACATAACTATTCATAAAAATTGTCTAAAGTGAAACAGGAGGCAAAGTAAGTTACAGGTAGTAACTTTTCTATCTCGAGTAAATTACGCAGTTTAATGTCTTGACCACGACAAGGCCACTAGGCTCGAATTGCGAAAGGCAACAAATCGTATCGTTTTCGAAGGAGTTATCCCGGCATTCGATTTAAGTGATTTAGGGAAGCCAATGAAAACTTAAATCTGGTTGGATGGACACGGATTTGGACAATCATCCTCCCAAATTCGATTCGAATGACGTTGAGGGTGATCTAACTTTCGTTAACCAGCTCTGGCAGGACGTCAACAATGCAAAAATTTTTTGAATGTGTACTGCATATCTCATCACACAAATCCTTTATTTGTACGTGTGTTACAACTATGTTAATGAGAATTCTGTAAGAACGTAAACAACTTTGTTCGTTCATAGAAGGGATAAGAAACCCACTTCACGTAGCTCTTCCAAACGCTCATCAACATGAAGCAAGAGGCTTCAAAATACATTAGGGTAGGAGAACAAAAAAAATGCTAGTTTGAATAGAGACGGTGGATTATTCCACACATTTACTGGAAGCAAAAGAATTATGGCACGTGTCTGTGTTCTCACTGTGCATACGGCCGTACTTGGAATACACAGCCAGAGAAAATGTGATATGTAGACAGGTGGAGTTTTATGGTGTCACGCCGGAGGTAGAGGAAACATCGGTGGCCGTCAAAAGAGGAACGGTGCCGGTGCGCATGCTCGAGGAGATTCGAAAGACCGGTGAACAGCAAAATGAACGATAGTCGACAATCTCGTGAGTGCGCCGCCTAGCGAAACTTCCTTGCGCGCTATAGTGTAGGCACGCGCCCGTTAAATGATACTCTCGATTACTTGTATCGTATTTGGTGCCTCTAACGGGGTAGTCTAGTAGTCATTCGCCGTAGAGATCGTTTTCATCAGATGAGAGAGGGCCCGCAAATCATCTCAGAGAGCGGCGTCCGTTAGCTTTGCATCTTATGGCCGGTCCAAAAGCATCTCCGCGGACAAATATAGGATATGTACCGCTGTCATCAGTGGTCCAACCGGCGCAGCTTTCGTGAGTCCAACTTAATTCCTTGCTGTGGAATGACAAGGATACAAAGATAACGAAGGTCTTGCTGTACAAGTGGTGCTGAAATATGGGAGCTAACCAAAAAGGGATGGATTTTTGATGAAGAAGTTGTCGCATTTCCAGACTAGGACGTATCAGAATGACAGAATACGGAAAATTAAGGTGAAAAAGACACTATTTTCGATATCATGGACAGCAAAATATCAAGTTGGCATCGCCACCTCCAACGAATGGGCGATAAGCGATGGCAAAAAAGAATTCATGAATGGGTACCATCTGAGCGAAGAAAACTTGAAAGACCACCTAGAAAATGGAAGCAAGATGACAAAGATGCACTTCCTATTGGCCCAGACTTGAACTCTCAGTTTTACTGCTAGTTACCTATCCCTTACAACCTAAAATCACTGTAAAACAGTCCTCAACTCTAATGCCAGTTTGAACGTCTCAGTGTATAACTTGCGCTACACCGTCGCGCAGGAGTCTGTAACCACGTCTTTCTCAATACTTTTTTATCGCCCATAACAACAGTTCACTCGTTAAACAACGTTATCTATGTGCGTGGTTCAGGCACAGCTCATCATCAGAATATCAGATAAAAGAACGTGATGCAGAGTCCCATGCCACACGATTTCAAACTTAATATTAGCACTCATCTGAGGTGAACATCAATGTTAAGACTGGAACCAACTGAGTTGAGTACTGATGTTTATAATGGAATCATATATACGGCTATACTCCACAAGCCACGTTACACCTTGCGGCAGAGGGTACTTGTGTACCACCGCCATTTCCCCACTTTCGTAATCCAGTCACGAATCACTCGCAGTAAGAGTGATTACTGGCAAGCCTCCGTATGGTCTCAAATCTCTCCAATTTTGACGTCATGAACTTTTCGCGAGATATACGTCGGAGGAAGCAGTGTAGGCTAGTTGACGCTTCTAGAAATCATTTGACGTAATACTCTAACGTTCTTTTAGCTGATTTTCTGATGGTGAGCTAAAGCCGAAACGCATAAATAAATAAATTTCTAAAGAGAAGTGGACTTTTCTGACTCATTTGATGCGGCCCGCCACGAATTCCTCTCATGTGCTCTTCTGGTTAGCAGCCAAAAAGTGTTGAGAAAGACGTGCATATATCTCAGAGATTTAGTAGTACGGAGGTGGTATACCTGTGCTTCTATCTAATCTTTGTAGGCTCCCCAATAAATGTCTGGGTAAATCATTTCAGTCTGACGTAGACTCCAGTCCACAGAGCAACTTTGCATTTTTCATGTGAACAGATCATTGACACACGGCGTTAACGGTTGATCTCCAGTGTCGCAAGTTCTCTGTATACAACAGGACTAGCTGAGGACAGAACTTAGAACGTTTAGGTATTTACTCTGACCTGAGTTAGCGACAAACTAAGGTATCCTAACTACTGCATCGATGTGTGTACCTACTTCTACCATTTTACACAACAGGAATTTCCACTGTGTTCAGTCCGATTCCTCATCCAACTTATGACGCAACTTACACAAGACAATTGCTGTTTCTTCAACACCAGCAATCTTTATCATGTAGAACGGGCCCCTCTCCTCAGGAGCGTTGTATATACGAGGGCAATCCACAAATTACATTACGTTTTGGAATTAAAAATAAATAAAGTATTGGAAGTTTTTAAATTATATATAGATGAAAGCCACACTTAAATACTACTTTTCTACATAGTTGCCATTTAAATTAAGGCACTTATCGTGGCGATGGACGAGCTTGGAAATTCCTTCGTCGTAAAATTCGGCCGCCTGCGCCTTCAACCACGTAGTTACCTCTTCTTGAAGCTGTGCGTCGTCATCAAAACGCTGCATAGCCAACCATTTCTTCATTGCTGGGAATAAGTGGAAATCGCTCGGTGCCAGGCCGGGACTGTACGGCGGATGAGGAAACAACTCCCACTTAAAAGATTCGAGAAATTCACGAGTGGCATTTGCCGTATGGGCCCGGGCGTTGTCGTGAATCAGCAAGATCTCTGAGCCCAACTTTCCCCTGCGTTTGTTTTGTATTGCTCTTCTGAGGTTGTGCAAAGTTTGGCAATATCTTTGAGAGTTTATTGTAGTGCCTCTTTCCTCCTTTTCTGTCCCAAAAGATGTATCCACGTGGTTGAAGGCGCAGGCGGCCGAATTTTACGACGAAGCAATTTCCAAGCTCGTCCATCGCTACGATAAGTGCCTTAATTTAAATGGCAACTATGTAGAAAAGTAATATTTAAGTGTGGCTTTCATCCGCATATAATAAAAAAATTTCCAATACTTTATTTATTTTTAATTCCAAAACGTAATGTATTTTGTGGATAGCCCTCGTATAAAATTCTTCGAATGAATCGTAGTCTGGCATCTGGCTTACTCGCGATTAGATAAGATTTATATAACCGTTGCACTTTAAATCGCTCCCTACGCATATTCCCAGCAATTTTACGGAAGCAACCAGTCTGCCTGTCAATGTATTCGCAATATATTACATCTGTTTATGTTGAGGGTTAATTGTCACTCTCTGCACCAAGTGTCGATCACTTTCAAAATGGTTGAAATGGCTCTGGGCACTATGGGACTTTACATCTGAGGTCATCAGTCGCCTACAACTTAGAACTACTTAAACCTAACTAACCTAAGGACATCACACACATCCATTCCCGAGGCAGGATTCGAACCTGCGACCGTAGCGGTCACGCCTCCAGACTGAAGCGTCTAGAACCACTCGGCCACTGCGGCCGGCTCGATCCCTATCTACCTGATTTCGCTACAATTTCCTAGCGTCGCAAGTTCTCTACATACAACAGTATCAACCGCCAAATGTAATGGCCCTATAATACTCCTTTAGGCCATGCATCAAATTACTTTTACTTCCCTCCGGTGAGAATGACGTGCTGTGCTCTGTTTACTAGAAACTCTTCAATCCAATCACACAGTTGGCACACTCACATTCTGTTGATTAGGCTTCGGCGGGGAACTGCGTCGAACGTATTCCAGACGTCAAACAGGGCACCGGTTTCTTATAAAAGGTAGCGGCTGATTTCATACTCTATCTGTTCTAACTGGGTGTCGCTAACAACTTCGAGGTTCGACGGGACTCTCCAACTCTATCGTTCTTTCTCGGCGATCATAAGACTTTTGAGACGTTCATGTGCGGAAGACTGCTATGAACTGCTTGGAGACACCAAGTAACAAATGACCAATTTTTTAAGAGGACATTTGGAAATGAAAAGAATTAAAAAGAACACTTTCACAATTTGAATAGTATTGGACGTAGGGCATGTTCGTGATAAAAAGAAGCACGCTTCCCTTATTGCTGGATTGCTTAGTAAAGGTAAATCGGGAGTTGGCATGTGAAGGATGTCGGAACTCCTGAACACCAATGAATGGGCGATCGTACAGAAAACTGAAAGGGGTCTCGGGGAATGGAGGACGGACAGCTCTCTAGAGTAATCGCCGACATTCGAAAAAGACGCCGACTCCGCGATTCAGTGTACTGCGTGTGGGAGCACTACACGGAAGGGCCGAATTCGGTTCCCCGCCGTATTCCTTGGAACCGTAGTTACACTGTAGAATAACTTTTTCAAACCCTACGATCAGCCGGTCATCCAGTCCCAGCTGCAGCTTGCTTAATAAATTCTATGTACATTCAAGAAAATTTGAGTTTCAGGACTTCATATAGTTAGTGACCGAATTTTAAATTTGCAAATGCTCTCATAATCAACTTATTAAGATATAGAATCTTACATTAAAGGTTAAACATAATAAGTCAAGTATTAAAATTAGAACATGAGTGCATGGGAAGCAGCGTAGTTTTGGGCGCGCAAATTATCCAGACTATATTTTAGAATAAGAGCACTTAGCGACTTCGAACAACCCTTACAGTTTCAAACTTTCACGAAAGTTTTACTCCTTGATGACCCCCGTAACTAATGAAAGGATAAATTATGTCGATTACTAGTTTCCCAGTTCATGCTGTAAAGTCTAGCTATCAGGCACGTCGTTTTAATTTACTACTTCATTATTACTAAATAATATATTCGCAACACATTTTTCCGACAGTATCCACATACACCACCGAATATGCCCGCAAACTTGTATCATTGTGCGACACATAATTCAGGAGATTTGACGTCATAAATATTGAGATGCGGTGAAAGCTAGCTTTCCTTGAAACGGAGAACAAATTATCTAGACTATCCTCATCCAGTGTTTGATAATGAGAGCACTTACCTACTTTCAAAAAACTTTAAATATCGTTTCAAATCTCTTCTGAACTTCTTCATTAGTCAGTGGATAGATAAACCGAAACTAATAAAACTAAAATAATTACTGTTTTACGTCTCCCCCTATAAAGTTGTTACAAGCATTACTATTTAATATATCATCTCGTTTGTAAAAAAAAGTAAACAGACATTTGTAGCTCTTTTATACATGGTAGTTCGATTCTTTAAAGAATCGTGAGGCGGCGGCGAGGGGTACGGGGTTAACTGGTCTTTTATAAAAGACATTTTGTGGAATATTTGCTAGTGTATTGGGGTACTGTTATGACATATTTCACAAAAGTCAGAGCTCGCTCCTAGCTTTTGTAAAAGATTTGCCAAATACCTTGGATTGAAGTTTGACAGTGTAATCCGGGCCTTGATAGGAGGAATGGGACAGAAAGCACTCATCTTCGTGTATACATCTGCTTGACGGAGAAAATAGTCTACAGTTTCGAGTAATGACTACAACAGCCGAAGAGCGGTGTGATAAAAAATGCCACCCCAATATCGCCGTGGAAGGACGCCGTCTGCCCTTTTCGCAGTGTGTTGCGGAGGGTACATCTGGTAACCATGTCACCCCCCCCCCCCCCCCCATTCCTGTTGTATTCGTGAACGGTACGAGACAGCTTTTTCTACGAACTCTAATTTCTCTTATCTTACCACCGTGGTCATTTCACGAGGTGTGCCTGGGAGAAGGCAATATGTTGGCTGTCTCTTCCTGAAATGTAGGGTACCGAATTTTTTTTGAGCATTGAGTCACGATCACGCGCCGACTAAACGATCCCGCGAAGAAGCGTGCCACCCTTCTTTGGATTATCTCCTCATTAATCCTAATTCTTAAGAGGTAAGCGTCGCAGACTGATGAGCAATGCTCGAGATGTGGTCGAATGAGGGTTCTGTGGCTCCTTCTTCTGTAGACGAATTTTATTTCGTTGATATTCTTCCAATGAATCTCAGCGTGGCATGTGCACACTCCTACAACTAACTTTATATGGTCGTGACACTTTACTTCAGTCCAGACTGACACTTCTAGATATTTTACGGTCACTGCTAGTTTGAGCGATTTGTCGGCAATAGTGTAATGAACAGTTTTAGGAATTTGCTTCTCTAAAACGTAAAATTCTGTAAAAGCAGGATTGAAAGAAGATAATCGTAGCACGAGTCGCTTTTGCGGGACATAAATCTATAGTATCCCGTATGCAGTTCACGCCGGCCTCAATAGTTGTGTCCTCTGCAACTACATTGGGTAGTGAATATTATCTACCGGTATACGAACCGACGCGCTTGCAACTTCAGTGCTGATCCTCAAGCTCAGCGTTAGCATACAATTTCTCCGCATTCCAATATTAATTATACTAAACTATGACCTGATTAATAAAAACAATTGACGAATATCTCGAAGACCATTTTAAGCTGATAGTCGAAATCAAATGTAACGTCTTTTTTTATCCAAATGTGAAACCTGAAAATGAGCACTGGATGCTTGAAATGAGTTTTCAAAAACGAGTGCGTGCTGAACAGCAAGTAGGATATACATTTTACTACAAGCAGTATTTATTAATGCAGTAAGACATGCAGCAAGAGAGATAGGAAGCATGCAGGTGATATTTCTCGATTGTAGCAATATTTTTTACCACCGCAGTTCATCGGGTTTGCCTGTCAGCGTTATCATCGAGAATAGCGTTGTGCTTATTCTTTGTATATGTTCTTATTTTTACCACCAGTTAGCTACAGGGAAGCTTCGTCCAATACTTTGTGACGTTCACCGCTGCTCACTAAACGCTACTTTTGGGTAATGAACTGGCAATATTGCTCGACTCCATCGAAGTACTGTAGAGCGCGTGCGTCTCGTCTTGGCTTCGGATACAAAGCCACTTCTCTTCGTGTTAGAGCGCCAGTAGCTCAATGCAGCAGCAGAATGGCGCAAGCAAAAGAGAGAGAAACAGAGAGAGAGGGTAAGAAATAAAAGAAAGATGCACGCCAAAAGCAGAGCGCAATGCTAATAGGAGTTCAGTCATAAATCAAGGAGACGAGACAACGACGGCTTGAAACGTAGCCCTAACGATAATAGTAAGCTGGGACAGACACTAGTGTTTTGTCTTATGCTGGGGGAACAGGGTTCAGATCTCGGCCAGACCGTCGTCTTTCAGACGTTCCAGTTATGCACCGATGAAAGAAACAGGTCAGTTACTCAAAAGTCGTATTGTTGGTAGTAAATCATTACCATTCTGCGAACTGAAATCAGATGAAGATAAGAGCTACAGTTTAACGTAGAATCCGATTCAACGTGCCACTTATCATTTATGACACGTGTCACCTTTCTCCATGGGGAAATATTTCGATAAGACGGGAAAAATTTCAAAGGCTCTAGGATGTACCATTGTATTGGTCAATGCTGTGAGAATAATACTTCCACGAATACATGATGCAAAACATTACGTAGTAGATGTTGGAGACATGGAAAAAGTGGCGTCATTTTTATGTAGATGGCTCACCCACCGCCTCTGCAACGTCGTCAGCATATGGGATTTAATGGATTTGTTACAAATGTGAGAAACAGCTAAATACAGACTGTTCACGAACGAATGATTTAAAGAAGGGAACTTAGTATGTAGCAAAGACAGAGTTGTCCCGTACTAGCAGGCAGTGCCAAGCAGCAGCAGAAACTACTGTTACTTAATATTCACATGCATCAACTTCTACATCTACATGATAACTGCGCAAATCACAAACAAATCCCTGACAGAGGGTTCATGGCACCACCTTCAAGCTATTTCTCCACCGTTCCACTCTCGGCCAGCGTGTGGAGAAAACGAACACTAAATCTTTCCGTGCGAGCTCTGACTTCTCTTATTTTGTCATGATGACGTGGGTGCCAACAAAATATTTTCACCCTCTGAAGACATAAATGATGGTCAAAATTTCAGGAGAGGATCCTGCCGCAACGAAAAACGCATTTGTTTTAATAATTGTCACCCCAATTCGTGTATCATACCAGTGGCACTCTGTCCCCTGTTTCGCGATAGTATAAAACGTGCTGCCCTTCTTTGAACATTTTCAGTGTCCTCCGTCAGTCCTATCTGGTGCGGGTCCCACGCCGCATACCAATACTCCAGAACAGGGCGGACAGGCATAGTGCAGGCAATCTCCATAGTAGATCTGTTGTGTTTTCGAAGTGTTCTGCCAATACATCGCAGTCTTTCGTTTGCTTTCCTCAAAACATTATCCATGTGATAGTTCCCGTTTAAGTTATTCGTGGCTGTAATCGCTAAGTACAATATTTGGTTGAATTTACGGCCTTTAGATTTGTGTCTTTTAACCTGTAACCGAGATTTTGCGAATTCCGTTAAGAACTTATGTGGATGACTTGTCACTTTTCATTATTCAATTTCCACTTTTCGCACCATACAGGTATCTTTCCTAAATCGTTTTGCAATTTGTTTTGATCATCTGAAGACTTTATAAGACGGTAAATGGCAGTAGCATCTGCAAACAATCTAAGAGTGTACTCCGATTTTCTCCTGAATCGTTTATTTAGATCAGGTCCAATAGCACTTCCTTGGAAAATGCTAGATAGTCTATTACTTCTGTATTAGTATATGACTTTTCGTCATTTGCTACCAACTGTGGTCTTCCCTACAACAAATCGCGTACCCAGTCGCACAACTCAGCCGATACTCTATATGCACCCAATTTGATTAAAATTCGCTTGTGAGGAACTGTGTCAAAATCGTTCTGGAAAGCTACAAATGTTGAATTAATTTGACTTCCTCTGTTGATGGCACTCACCATTTCGTCAGAATAAAGAGCTAGTTGCGTTTGAGATATTAGGTGAGTAATCCAGTAGTTGTTAATGGGTAAGATGTGGGGCCGTTCTGTATAGGCATATAATGTGTCTCATAACTTAACCAGACTATGATACTATGATGTCACGGGAATTACTAACTTCCCTGTAGTAATAGTCACATCTGAACTATGAAGCAGTAAGCTTTCACCAGTAAGACATATCACACTGATTCTAGATATTGCGAGCAAAGTACAAATAACGGTCGGTCAGCCTCGAGACCCATACAATTTTGACAGCTCCTAACGACGTATTAAAGAGGTGCTAGCGAGGAAACGTCAGATGACAAACGCAATCAGACAGCCACTTAAAGATGTCGCTTGCGGCGGTTAGAGCGCACGTACGCAACAGACAACACAAATTTAACTTCCCTAGCCGGATGCTCAGCGTTAATTGTCCGAGAGAGCTAGCAGTAAACGCATCGCTGGCGGCAGACACTCAAGGAGGAAGCGGTATCTGCGCGGCACTAAGCGAAGTCGTAGCCGAGCAGCGAGCAGCTCTGCGGCAGATCGATAGGCCGCGGGCGTGCCGTGGCGTGGACGCAGCTGCGGGCGGCCGCGTGAGCATTGTTGAGACGCACCTGAGTCTTGCATCAAGAGCGCCATGGTGTCGTGCCGGGCGCTACGGCGGTCAGGGAGGAACTGGCGAGTCCGCCGCCGCTGCGCGGGGGGCGAGGGACCCGGTGGTGGGGGGCACAGGCTCCGCCCACCTGCCCCCACCACGGACGGCAGGCCTCTGTGCAAAAACGACGCAACCGCCGGCACCCGGCAGCCGGCACCCCGTGCGGTAATGAGTGGGGGCCGGCACGCGCGCAGCACGCAGATGCTGCGGTCAGACCCTCCCTGCCCTTCCCTCCCTCCGAGGGCCGAGGGCGCCCAGAGGAGGCCCCCTCCGTCAGGAGGGGAGGGACGTCTCTGGCAACTTGCTGTTCATCAGCCCCAGGGCACCGGGCCGCAGCGCCTACCTACAACTATAAATGTAGTTTCATCATTTGGCACTCATAGCACAAGGTAGCATCTCGGTGATTTTATTGTTTAACCTCTACATTAACAACAATCGAACGACACATATTGCTGTGGAGCCATGCATGCTGACAACCTAGCACAATATTGGAAATCATCAAACATTAGCTCACGGCTACAAACAGCACTCAGTACTATCGAGCCTTGGCTAGAGAAATGTCGCGTTACAGTAAATATCGATAAATGTGAGACTGTTTCTGCTCAAACACAGACCGAGGAAGCTACATTAACACAACACGACAGGCAAATCACACTACACGCACGCCTATGGTGACCTGGGAACTGTTATCTTGCCTCAAATAATAGACACATCTCAGTGATCAAGACGTGACCTTTCTCTGTTGAGACGTACCACGTCGATTCTATAGGGTGTTTCACAATTCCTGTTACACGCTTGTAGAGGTTATGGAGTGGACTGACCAGACCAAGTTTTGTATAGGAACCCATGTCCTGAAACGCTAGAGAGCACTCAAGTTGCAGGCGCCGGCGCCAGTAAATGTGCGATTCTGTGATGAAGTTACAGACTTCCTAGGGTAATGGAGAGGAATAAATGTTTCAGTTTGCTGAAAACGAACGAAGAAAATTGTAAGCGAAAAACTGACAATGAAATACATGTACCGGTACCGTTCTTGCTAAGATTGTAGGATAGACAACTTTATGAGGTGGTAATATGGAACAAAACAAGAAGAAATGTCTATTAAACATGAGTTCTAAAATACATATCTGAGGAGCCATGAGCACTTCTACTGTTTGACAGTAACGAAGATGAGCAAGTGCCCATAGCTCCTCAGGTATGCATTTTAGAGTCTATGTTTCCTACACATTTTTTCCTTGTTTTGACCACCTCTTAAAGTTGCCTACACTACACTCTTAACAACAACGGTACCAGTAGGGGGCCTACATACACTTCACTGCCAGAGGCATCGGAATGCTTTCCGCATAGAACTTTCGACCCGTCCGGTTCCTGTGCAAGTTGATACATGTATCCTTTATCAGCCTAGAAAGTTTGTAACACCATCACGGAGTCACCATGTGTATACATACATTTCCAGGCGCCAGCACCTATAACTTCGACGCTCTGTACCGTCGTTGGATGACGTTCTTAGACATGGGTTCCTACGTAAAAGTTGATGTACTAAGACTCCTCTACAATCGAAGTGTGTAACATGAATTGTGAAACACCTTGAAGGTAAAAGTTGCCGCATAAACGCAAAATCAGGTCCACACCCTCAGTGCCTATAAACAATGTAAGTTACAAGTAGCAGTCGGTCAAAAAATTTTGGCAGCTCCTAATGGGCATACTAAAGAGGTTCTGGCGAGGAAACGTAAGAGGACAACCGCAATTGGGAAGGCACTTAAAGGTGTTGCTCATGACATTTAGAACGCCATACGGAATCAATAACAAAAATTTAACTTTCCTACGGAAGCTCGGCGTTACCTGACAAAATCGAGTTGGAAATGGCCGTTACTGGACTACTGATGACATACGCAGCAGCAGTCTGAATTTAATCAAACCCAGCACGTTAGGTCATATAGAGCTAGGTTCTTCGAATCATCACCAATGCTCCGCACCGCGGACTTACATAATGAACTCCACGTATTGAAGATACCGTCACACGACTGTACAAGAGCTCAAAGACACCGAAACAACCACCCCAGGCTAAATCTGCGGGACTACGATCACAATCACAGATGAAAGCATAACAATCCTTAAGCAAGATTAAATTAAGCACGCGACAGATCGATACCGGGGAGCAAATGTGACCTGCGCTCATACCGCAAGCAAATCATCAACGGCAGGGAAGCCAAACACACAGAAATGCAGACAAAACTCACACCACACCCTACTCTGAGTAGCCCGTTTTATAACGAAACTGACCTCTCTGATGACGAGATTGGCATGTTGCATGCATGCTGACGTTGAATCTGGCTGAGGAGACAACGTCGGCTCCCAACATCTTCGGCAAACTACAGTGTACCTCCTACTAACATTTCCTTACACCTCTGCATGCATTGTTGCTGCTGGTAGTATAAATACGACATTAATCCCACTATCCGTCCAGACTGTCGCAGAGAGTTGTTCCCCATGATTACATCCCATGGTACATCTTTTCCCTCTGACGTAAAGATCTATATTCTCCAAGAACTTTTCTGTCTACTATCGCCTAGATGAGACAGTATCAGTGGGTGATCGGACCCAGATTACATCGCAGTTCAGCATCGCGTGACTCTTCGATAGAAATGCAAACTATTTCTCGGAGAGGACGGTAGAACTCTCTGCGATGGTCATCTAACGGGTGTGGAACAGCTACACTTTTCTTTCTTCTTTTTTTTATACTCGCTGATGTAGTTATTTGACATTTATTGCTGTTAGGAAAAACTAGCTAGCTCCTCTGAAAGAAAGCACGGCTTCCGAAAAAAAATCACTCACGTCAAAAACAGCTTCCTTTATTCACACACGACATCTTGCAAATAGAAGGTGCCGGTGAGCCGGTAGATTCCGTCTTCCCTTACTTCCCGAAAGTGTTCGACATCGTTCCGCATTGTCAGCTACTGACCAAAATACTCCATATGATCGTATCTCACAAATAGAGGGTGACAATTATTGAAATACATGAAAAGAAACGTAAATTATTTAGAAACAATGGCATGTACACACGTTAGTCAACATCTAAAAGTCACTACAGGTATTCGGACTTAGGTTATGACTTGTTCGACATGCCTGCGATCATTGTCGACGATACGGCGCAAACGAATAGCAAAATTCTGCATGACCCGCTGAAGCGTAGGAACATCAATGCCGTCGATGGTCCTCCTGAATGGTTGATTTTAGCTCAGCGATGGTTTTGGGGTGTATGCTGTACGCCTTGTCTTTAACATAGCCCCACAAAAATGAGTCGTATGTGTTCCGATCTGGAGAATATGGAGGCCAAACGAGGCCTCTAGGTACTCCAGAGTCAGAATGCGGTCCCCAGACTCTCTCCTGCTTCGATGGGGTCGAGCTCCGTCTTGCCTGGACCATATCTTGTCGAAATAAGGGTCACTTTGGATAATGCAGACGAAATCATTTTCCAAAACCTTCACGTACTGTTCGGTAGTCACCGTGCCATCAAGGAATATCGCACCAATTATTCCGTGACTGGGCATTGCAGAACACGCAGTCACCCGTTAGGGGGGAGAGACTTCTCGATTGTGAAATGAGCATTCTCAGTCCCCCAAATGCGGCAATTTTGCTTGCTGACGAACCCATCCAAATGAAACTGGGCTTAGTCGATAAACCAAACCACACTAATTCCCACCATGCCCCGCGGGCAGTTGTGCAGTTTGAACGTCCTAAAGCAAACCATTCAGAAGTGATGACGATTTTATTTCATGTACTTCAATAATTTTCACCCTGTTGGTTCGCGAAGAATGTTTGAGTATAGAGGGGGAGCGGGGAGCGGGGAGGGGGGGGGGGGAGAACGACTGTTTAAACGACCTCGTGCACTTTGTATTTCATCTAATATTGTCCTCACGATGCCGGCCGCGGTAGTTCTAAGTTCTAGGGAACTGATGACCTCCGTTTTAAGTCCTATAGTGCTCAGAGCCATTTGAACCATTTGTCCTCACGATCACTATGGGATTGATACGTCGGGGCTTCTAGTATATTCCTAGTTTTATCACGTAAAATTGGTTCTTGTAACCATAGGTAGGCTTCCTCTGGATAATTTGTGTCAGTTGTGGGACTGTGCAGGTTCAGCCGCAAAAGGCGCCTTGTGTAAACAAACCAGTCACATGGCTTAGTGTCCCTGTGTAAAGAAACCATGCACTTGTGTTCTTATATTATGTTTATATAAGTCATATTTGTGACCCAAAAAGTAGCTTCCTCCTCCCCTCCCTTACTCCTCTAGGTCGACTGAGTGAGTATGAGTGGTGAGGCGTCATCCTATTGGCCAAATTACTGTAATTTACAACTCAGAAATGATTCTATGGCTTCCCACACACTTTCACGCTACGATGGATGTATGAAAATGATGGTGCATTCTCCTGTTACATGATTTATCTTAATTACTATAATTTGTATCACAGAAATTGACATCATAGTTCCTCAGACACTTTGACATTATGGTGGGTGTGCGAATTTCAAGTGACATAGCACGCATCTGTTATGGTGGGTGAGTGAAATTCAAGTGACATAGCATGCATCTACCGCAAAACATACCAGCTCCACGATACTGTACAATTATAACTCTTTTAAGAAATGTAAGGATCTAATTCTCACATCATCATTGTGTTGAAATACATCATATTGCACTTACTGGCGTATTTCAACTTTTAGAAACAGATAAGAAACTCATTCTTGCACTTTCAGCATTTGATGAACAGTACATACTCAAAATTTAGAGCCTCTGGTTCACTTCCTGTGCACTACCAACCCCCTTATGGTAGTTGGATTCAGTGCATTATTGTACAAACTGATACACCAACATAAACCTTGAAATTTATAGCCTGCAGTAAACTTCATCTGCACACCAATCTCTAACAGAGTATGTTAATGCAACCTCACATACAAGAGTGATATGATTGTATAAATACAGACCATATACACTCCTGGAAATTGAAATAAGAACACCGTGAATTCATTGTCCCAGGAAGGGGAAACTTTATTGACACATTCCTGGGGTCAGATACATCACATGATCACACTGACAGAACCACAGGCACATAGACACAGGCAACAGAGCATGCACAATGTCGGCACTAGTACAGTGTATATCCACCTTTCGCAGCAATGCACGCTGCTATTCTCCCATGGAGACGATCGCAGAGATGCTGAATGTAGTCCTGTGGAACGGCTTGCCATGCCATTTCCACCTAGCGCCTCAGTTGGACCAGTGTTTATGCTGGACGTGCAGACCGCGTGAGACGACGCTTCATCCAGTCCCAAACATGCTCAATGGGGGACAGATCCGGAGATCTTGCTGGCCAGGGTAGCTGACTTACACCTTCTAGAGCACGTTGGGTGGCACGGGATACATGCGGACGTGCATTGTCCTGTTGGAACAGCAAGTTCCCTTGCCGGTCTAGGAATGGTAGAACGATGGGTTCGATGACGGTTTGGATGTACCGTGCACTATTCAGCGTCCCCTCGACGATCACCAGAGGTGTACGGCCAGTGTAGGAGATCGCTCCCCACACCATGATGCCGGGTGTTGGCCCTGTGTGCCTCGGTCGTATGCAGTCCTGATTGTGGCGCTCACCTGCACGGCGCCAAACACGCATACGACCATAATTGGCACCAAGGCAGAAGCGACTCCCATCGCTGAAGACGACACGTCTCCATTCGTCCCTCCATTCACGCCTGTTGCGACACCACTGGAGGCAGGCTGCACGATGTTGGGACGTGAGCGGAAGACGGCCTAACGGTGTGCCGGACCGTAGCCCAGCTTCACGGAGACGGTTGCGAATGGTCCTCACCGATACCCCAGGAGCAACAGTGTCCCTAATTTGCTGGGAAGTGGCGGTGCGGTCCCCTACGGCACTGCGTAGGATCCTACGGTCTTGGCGTGCATCCGTGCGTCGCTGCGGTCCGGTCCCAGGTCGACGGGCACGTGCACCTTCCGCCGACCACTGGCGACAACATCGATGTACTGTGGAGACCTCACGCCCCACGTGTTGAGCAACTCGGCGGTACGTCCACCCGGCCTCCCGCATGCCCACTATACGCCCTCGCTCAAAGTCCGTCAACTGCACATACGGTTCACGTCCACGCTGTCGCGGCATGCTACCAGTGTTAAAGACTGCGATGGAGCTCCGTATGCTACGGCAAACTGGCTGACACTGACGGCGGCGGTGCACAAATGCTGCGCAGCTAGCGCCATTCGACGGCCAACACCGCGGTTCCTGGTGTGTCCGCTGTGCCATGCGTGTGATCATTGCTTGTACAGCCCTCTCGCAGTGTCCGGAGCAAGTATGGTGGGTCTGACACACCGGTGTCAATGTGTTCTTTTTTCCATTTCCAGGAGTGTATAATGGTTCCTACTATCCTCCAGTCTTTACTTGGACTGTAAAACAGTTGTGGCTGTGTCCTATTTTCCTGGGACGTTACCCAGGTGGTTAAACTTATGCCCACCAACACATAGAAGGTAAATACGAGTGTGTCCAGCTGCCCCGCCTGACCATACACAAGGCTTGTTGCACAGCTGCAATCCACTTCAGCATTGCTTTGACTGCCAAAAGAAGTAGAAGCAGAAATTATGAAGCATCAGTGTGATAGATCCAGTGATGAAGGGAGCAAGTCCCCTCATTTGAGTGAGAAGGAGACTGCCAGTAGGTATGAAAACACTATATGTGTGTGCATGCCTGAGTTTGTGCAAAGGCGCACTCTAATGATGTTCCTTTCTGTGGTGTACGTTGCAGCATACACTCATCATAGATGGGGGGCGGGGGGAGGGGGGAAGCACTGCACCTCATAGTAATCGATTCTCCAGAACAAGATGGCTGGTTAGGGGTAACTGAACCAGCGCTACCAACAAGTGAAAATTGTGACTGTAGGTAGACATATTCATACATTTTAATGTGATAACCACCTACATTCCATGCCAACGTGTAATAACCACTCACACATGGCAGCTGGCAGCACTAGACGTGGTGGCTATATAATGGCAGCTCTAACAGTGGAGAGCACATGAAGCGTGTCAGGTGGATGTGGATAACAGTGCAGTCATTGTCATAATGCGGAAGTGGAGTGATTTATCTTATGTCCAAAAGGGCTTGACCATTGGCTTTCAGGATAAGAGTAGAAGCACTTCCAAAATGGATTAGTTTGTAAATTGTTCAACTGCTACCATGGTTAAAACATACCATGCATTCAAAAATGCCTCTATTCAAAATTGGCGCCGAAGCAAATAACATGTTCCATGGGCCATAGATGGCTGCAGAGATGTGTATGGGCAAATAGACATGTAACTGTTGAGCAACTGACCATCCAAATGAACAAATGGGCTGCTGACAGTGTCTTCTCAAAGACTGTCCAATGAATGTTGTTGTGTATGGGCCTCCTCTGCAGGCACCTGCTTCATGCATCCATGCTGATTGCTGTTCGTCAGTGGCAGAAGGTGGAATTTGCATGCCAGTACCACAACTGTATGTCCTCTGAGTGGTGATGTGTGGCCCTTCCAGAGAAATAACATTTTATCCTCCATTGGGCAAATAGCTGTTGATGTGTATGGCTTCAAATGTTTGACACCAAACATCTTGTGACAATTGTAGGAAGTACGCATGTATCCTTGACCATGTCCAGTCCCACATGCAGTTTGCTTTTCATCAGCTCAATGGAGTCTACTAGCGGAGGGATGCAATGTGTCACACTCCTCTCAGAGTATGTGCATGGTTCGAGAATCTGTGAGATCACTTCAATTGAGCTGTTCGCCATCATGGAATGGTCATGACAGTGGAGCTGGCGTGGCTCCACATCCTTGTCAGTGCCTTCCAGAACCTCATTGACTGTCTATGTCTCATAGTGCTTCACACTGCAAAATATTGTTATTCAGGCTTTTGAGAATTGGTAACAATAATGTGACTGTATAAACTTTATGTTACATAGAATAATGTAACTTTATTAAGTGAGCTGTACCATGGTAACAGCTCAACGAGCAGTGCCAGTGATGGTGATAGTGGAAAGTCAAAGTTCAGGAGGCGTTCTTATATGTCTTGCTACTGCTACTCCAATATATTAGGTAGGCAACTGGTGTGCTGTTGCTGGTGCTGCTTCAGTGCAGATGCCAGAATCTCAAATGACTACAGATGCTAGGGTCAGACTATTCCAATAAATGAGGTATGCTGTCAGTGCACTGCTGAGGTGGTGGTAGTGATGGTGGTGGTGGCTGTGTTGATAATGAAAATTCGAAGTCCAGAAACAGATGTGCATATCCTGCTCCACTGCATCTTCCGGGGACCCATTGTACTGTGGAAGGAATAATAATAATTAAAATACACATTATGAATAATAATGAGCAATGAGAAAGATGGATGAATTAGTAATACTTACATTCAAATGTGTCTGTCAGATCCTTCTTTTCATTCAGTTTTGAATCTCTGCTGCTTCTGGTGACATTTCATGTTGATCAACTGATGTACAGAGTATGAATGATGAGTCCATCTTATGATAGGTAGCATGCCTAGATAAGTGGTTGTCATAAGCCAAAACTTGTATTGGCAGTGCGGAAATAGTCTTAGGCAGCCATAACGTCCATTTTGAGCCTTAAATTATATTATTTCAACCAATAGGATAACGCCCAATCATCCATAAGGTACCCAAATGGCATAGAGAAGTGGGGGGACAGGACAGGGAAGAAGCCATTTTTTTTAGATAAATTACAGCCATTCAGATAATTGGGTCATAAATTGGGTCATAGACATAACACAAGAGCACATGTATGTGGTATGGTTGCATAAGTAGTGTTGCTAAGTGATCTGTTTATGTACAGAGAGGGGAATAACATAGCTGTTGTGGCCAATCTTGTACAGCCTCACTACTTGCGCCTATCTTCATGGGTTTGCCAGTCTAGTTGCTTTAGCATCTCTCTCATGGGTCAGACAAACTGATGACTCAATCTGCCCTTCTCTGTAATTATCTTTGTCCTTCAGACAAATTTTCCATTTGGTGTAATGAAAGGAATCTCTCTTTATATGTGGACTATTGTAAGACCATGCCTACAACAAAGAGAAAAAAACTACGTAGCATCTTTACACCTGATTAGTGGCAAACATCTTCAGCATGTCATAACATACAAGTAATTAACATTAATACAAAGAAGCAATACAAAAATGGGACAAACAGATAGAGTCAGTGTTAGGGAAGGTGAACTGAAGACTTAGATTTGAAGGGATGCATGTGAGAAAAAGTAGTCCACCTTTAAAAGAAAACACCTAAGTAAGAAATGAATATGAAGCTTATTGTGACATACAGAAAATTTTCTCCTGTGGGAGATAGTTTGGAACACATTAATTGAACATAAGTCACTTCTTGAATATTGAAAGAAAAATAATCATATTTGATGGCCGAAGGTCAGAAAATGTGACAGTAAATTCAAAGGTCATGAATCTTATATCCATTCACTACAAGTGGTACAATCAAAGTCCGTAAGAAATGTGCAAAAGTTAAAATCCAATGATGGGAACAGTGAGGCCACAATTGGTTAATGTGCTAATTGCACACTGTGTCATCTTGAAACAACACCTTGGCCAAGTCTTGTCCCAAAATATTGGAAATGATCACAGGAAACCAGTGCTAGTGACGTTTGGTGAAGACAAGCACCCACATGGAATGTTGGAGAGAGAAACAGTGGTGGTTGGACTAACAAGAGGATGGATGGGTACTGGTGAGATTGATGATAGGTAATTGTGACTGATTTGGTGGGTTATGATGTTTATCTGCTAAGGCTGATCAGTACTGAGGAGTGGAATCATAATAACCAAGGAAGAGCATAAGGGTAGTGGAGCCTAGACAGCTGAGGTTTAAAGATATGGACAGAGTATTTGGCTACACCATTAGAAGCAGTGTGGAAAGGCACAGTATGAATCAACACTCTGCCATTTGTTTCCCAAAAGCTGGATAATTCTGATGAAGCAAATTGAGGACCTTCGTCAATAACAATTGATTCTAGGAGCCTATCAATTGAATAAATGCAGGATGGGGTTTGAATGGTCTGCCCTGTGGACACTGCAGACATGCATGAGACATAGGGAAAGCCACGTCTAGTGCCTCTAGTGTTAAGCATGAGTAGCACAGGAAGGGACCCATGAAATTCAAGTGCGCCAGGGACCAGGGGACTGAACTGTCTTGGCTTGCTCTGGCCATGGCTACCTCAGCAGCAACAGCCATGTGGAAGCAGACTTCAGGATCTTTGTCGAAGACACAGTCCTGGCCAAGGGGCAGACGTGAGAGAATGTCAGCATTAGCATTTCATGTTGTCGAGTGGTGCTGAATGTCATAATTAATACTTGAAAGGAACAGTGCCTACTGGTGAATCTTTCATGCCATTTTGGTTGTAATATCTGTTGACACTTTGGAATGTGAGGGCAAAGGCTTATGAGTTGTAAACAGCATGAAATGGTGGTGGTAGACCTAGTTATTAAACTTTTTAGGCCAAATATGCTTGGGCTTCTTTTTCTGTCTGACTGAAGTTATTCTGTGCAGCAGAGAGAGTATTAGACAAAAATACAGCTGGTCCCTCCACCTTGTCTACAACATGTGAAACGACCACTCCCAACCCATAGTCCGATTCATAAGTAACCAAGATTATGGGCTTGGCAGAGTCATATGCCATGAGGCATGTGGGGCAGAGGAGGGTCTGTTTCAGGTCAACTGAATTTTTTAATATTTGTCTTTGTTTTCTTCATTGGCAGTATGCTGGATTTAAAGTTTTATGCATACCTTTTGGACATTAACTTAAGCTCATTCTGTTCAGATTTTAACTTTTCCTTGTCCTTTCTAGACTTGGACTATGGCGCGCTTACTGCATGGACATTGGATTTTGGAACTTTCAGGCTACAGTGACAGTTTCAAGCATTCAGCTCTTGCCTTTGCTGGGTTCCATTGCCAGCGGATGTTTTTGCATTAGAGGTGGTGTAGTTGTTCTGAAATTGCTGCTGCTTGTGGAATAAATTTATAGTACTATTTGACCAGCCCCACCCTGATATCTTCTGGCTGGTGCTACTGGGGGCCAGAAGTTTCTGCACCACCTCAATACATTGTGGACCCAATGCTATGTAGGGCCCCATGCACCAAAAACATAATCCAAATATTTCACTTGGTGCACAAAAAAAGCACTAGTATTTTTTTTTTTTTTTTTTTTTTTGCATTTGAAGTTGGTCTGTTGGAGGACTGTGAACAGCGTGAGATGGTTGTTAGCCCAGCCCTTTATGTCCTTACCATGACAAGAATGTCATCTAAATAGTTGTCCATGCATGGTGCATTGCTGCTGACATGCCAATGGTAGTGCTGAGAAATGGCCAGAGCACTGGTAATGCCAAGCAGAAGTTCATTACACTGAAACAGTCCAAAAAGGAGTATTTATCACTAAGAAATGCCAGGAATTCTCAGTGAACGGAAGCTGGAGATACGTACTATGGAGGTCAGTCCCGCCAAATACTTTATCATCAGCGTGGCAGATCATTACGATCTCTGTCTGGGAAATAGGATAAGTGCCTGTGATATATTAGGCGTTAAATGTGGTCATTAAATCCCCAAAAATGGGCAACACACAATTTGTTTTCTATGATGATGATGATGATGATGATGATGATGATGATGATGATGATGATGATGATGGGGGCGGCTCATTGGCTGTGGGGAATGGGAGAGAGAATATCTTCAACCTGCAACTGCTGTTGTTTCAGCCAAAATTTGTCTCTGAGCGCAAAGGAAACATTTCTGATTTTGAAGAATTTCAGTGTCGCTGATGGAAGAAGAGCCACATGTGCCTCGAAATCTTTGACACCTAAGGGGGGCTGCTTGAACTTCGAATTAAATTTGGAAAAGAGCTCTTTTCGGTAGGGGTTGGCGCCCAGAGACTTAAGAATGGTGTAGGAGTCGTGAATTTCTAAAGCAAGAACGTTGAAGAGATCGAGGCCCAAAAGACGGATGGCTTCAATTGTGTCGACGACCAAAATCCTGGCTGTGAAGGTGCACAAACGGTACTGAACTTGGGCTGTAAATCGGCCTTTGCCTTTAAAGATGCCATTGCTGTAATTACACATCAGACTGTCAAACGATTCTCGCAAAGAACCCTGTTACTATCTGAATCTCAATGGGAACTTTATTTGTGGCTCCTGCGGTGAGCGATGGAGATTCTTCTGAGTAGGGATGCACAGGTTGGATGTACCATATGTCTGGGATCTGGTCCATCCTGTCATTCGTCCATGCGTCTAAGTGGTTCATACTTGCACAGTCAACATTTATTTTGATTGCTGCTTGGCACATTTCAGACCAATGACTGGATCTCCCACACGAGATGCGCTCAGTATGGTAGTAGTGGTTCTGGCCTCTCCGGTGACTCACAAAACATTGGCTGCAGGAAGGGAGCTGTTGAGAGTCGCGTGACCACTGAGTCTTTGCCTGCATTGTGTGAATCTGACCTGGATGGGGAACATGCCTGGTGCTTGAAGGTGGCGTATTGGTTGGGTAGTGAACGAAGTTTGTAAAGTAGCAGACGATAAACTGGCAGAAGTAAAGCTGTGAGGATGGTCGTGAGTAGTGCTTGGGTAGCTCAGTTAGTAGAGCACTTGCCCGCGAAAGGCAAAGGTCCCAAGTTCGAGTCTTGGTCCGGCTCACAGTTTTAATCTGCCAGGAAGTTTCATATCAGCGCACACTCCGCTGCAGGATGAAAATTTCATTCTGGGTAGTGAACACTTGTGATGGTTCCTGCCAGGTGGCTGACAATCTGAGAAAATATTTGGAAGGTCTTATAAAAGGAAGACATGTTTCTAAGTAAGTGTCATTCAGTTTAAGGAGATGTGTGTTTATTTGTTCTCTGGGGGCATACACAACTATCATGTTCTACACAGAGGATAACTGCACTGGAAACAACAATCTTGGGACAAACCATGCAATCATGAGACCCATTTGTGGTAAGACTATACATTAAGATCATGGCAGGTGAAAACCTTACGTCAGGCCTCTGTCACATACACCTGGATGTCAAAGTATTCTAACAAAGTGGACTTCAAACTGCCGTAGGGTGGAGTGTAGGGGTTCCATTTGTAAGTAGGCTGTTTAGGTTCTTATATTGGTAACGCCGCCGACACGTAGCGCTCTGTATGAAAATCACTGGCTGTGCTGTGTGCAGTCTGTGGCTGGTTTGCGTTGTTGTCTGCCATTGTAGTGTTGGGCAGCAGTGGCTGGATGTGAACAGCGCGTAGCGTTGCGCAATTGGAGGTGAGCCGCCAGCAGTGGTGGACGTGGGGAGAGAGATGGCGGTGTTTCGAAATTTGTAGGACTGGATGTCATGAACTGCTATTTATATTATGACTATTATGGTAAATACATTGTTTGTTCTCTATCAAAATCTTTCATTTGCTAACTATGCCTATCAGTAGTTAGTGGCTTCCGTAATTTGAATCTTTTATTTATCTGGCAGTAGTGGTGCTCCCTGTATTGCAGTAGTTCGAGTAACCAAGATGTTTGTGAGGTAAGTGATACGTGAAACGTATAGGTTAATGTTAGTCAGGGCCATTCTTTTGTAGGGATTTTTGAAAGTCAGATTGCGTTGCGCAAAAATAAAAAATATTGTGTCAGCTTAAGCACAGTCTTGTATAATTTTTCTAAGGGGACGTTTCACATTTCCAAATTAAGTTGTTGCAGGAGTTGATAAATATCTGGGTCAGCATATGCTGGAAAGAAGGCATGTTGCTGTGTATCACCTGTGATGCTGTGGGCTGAGAAGTGTTGTTCCATGCATGTAGCATAGTTCTCCCATGGCTCGACCTTCTTGTCCAACTGCTGGTATGACAAGGGCGCCGTCTGGGAGACCTTGAACATGGAGTCGGTCCAAAAGAGGCCGTTGGATAAGCTCCAGGGGCGATGTAGAGATGCCACGAGATGCTTCATCAAGAGTTCTTGAGAGTCCTGCATCTGCTGGACCAATAACAACACCTGGCTAGAGACATCCATTGGTTGTGTCATGCTGGAAGCAATGTCACAGTGAGTGTACTTGAAAGTGATAGAACACAGGCCAAAAGTGTGTCTACCAAGGTCGGAGCACACACATGAGACACCCGCTCCCAAAAAAAATAAAAATAAAAAATAAAAAAAAAATAAAAAAAATTAGCAACTGATATGCCTGCTTATGGCGACACAGGAAAAATACCCAGCTACGAAATGAATATGAAGATTCCAGAATGAAATTTTCACTGTGCAGCGGAGTGTGCGCTGATATAAAACTTCCTGGCAGATTAAGACTGTGTGCCAGACCGAGACTCGAACTCAGGACCTTTGCCTTTCACGGGCAAGTGCTCTACCAACTGAGCTACACAAGCACGACTCACGCCCCGTCCTCACAGCTTTTCTTCTGCCAGTATCTCGTCTCGTACCTTCCAAACTTTACAGAAGCTCTCCTGCGAACCTTGCAGAACTAGCACTCCTGAAAGAAAGGATATTGCGGAGACATGGCTTAGCCACAGCTGTGAGGACGGTGCGTGAGTCGTGCTTGGGTAGCTCAGTTGGTAGAGCACTTGCCCGCGAAAGGCAAAGGTCTCGAGTTCGAGTCTCGGTCTGGCACACAGTTTTAATCTGCCAGGAAGTTTGTAAGTAGGCTGTTTAGGTTTTTTGATTGGTAACTCCACATAGCGCTCTGTATGAAAAATCACTGACTGTGCTGTGTGCAGTCAGTGGCTGGTTGGCATTATTGTAATACTCGCCATTGTAGTGTTGGGCAGCTGGATGTTAACAGCGTGTAGCGTTGTGCAGTTGGAGGTGAGCCGCCAGCAGTGGTGGACGTGGGGAGAGAGATGGCGGAGTTTTGAAATTTGTAAGACTGGATGTCATGAACTGCTATATATATAATGAGTATTAAGGTAAATACATTGTTTGTTCTGTATTAAAAGCTTTCATTTGCTAACTATGCCTATCAGTAGTTAGTGCCTTCAGTAGTTTGAATCTTTTATTTAGCTGGCAGTAGTGGCGCTCTCTGTATTGCAGTAGCTTGAGTAACGAAGATTTTTGTGAGGTAAGTGATTTGTGAAACGTATAGGTTAATGTTAGTCAGGGCCATTCTTTTGTAGGGATTTTTGGAAGTCAGATTGCGTTGCGCTAAAAAAATATTGTGTTTCAGTTTAAGCACAGTCTTGCACAATTTTTCTAAGGGGACGTTTCAAGTTTAATATGAAGATTATTGTAACACACATAAACAGTCTCCTCTGTCAGGAGACAGTTTGGAACACAATAATTATAAACAGGTCTCTTGCTAAATATTGAAAGAACAATAATAATAACTGGAAGCTGAAGGCCTGAAATTGTCACAGTAAACTGAAAGTTCCAAACTCCAATGTCCATACAATAAGAGTGCCACAGTCAAAGTCCAGAAAGGGCGTGCAGAAGCTACAGTCTCGAGAGGGCGACCAAAACTTACAGTTCCAAAGTAACGCACAATAGTTTACGTTCAGCGTGTTGGCGATGAAAAACAAGGAGAAATATTACAAAATGTAATTAGTGATGGAGTTGAAACCCACGTCTATTCGGTCTACAGGCGACGAATGGTGGCAGCTCCTGGAGGCGAAGGTCAGTTTGGAAGGTGGTGGCGTTATAGTGGCTGCTCCACAGTGAAATCCCGATTTTGAGAATGCTTTCTCAATCGGCGCGTGGTCCAGGAAACTCACTTAAAGAGAACTGCTGGAGTGTAATGCAGGCGCCAGCCTAAATACTGCCAGGATATTGCAGGTAAAACTTTCGGTCATTTGGGATGTGGAGGAGAAAAGATCCATGGGGACAGTGATCTATGGCAGCCCTTAGGTAGCCACCTGGTGGCCAGGTGAAGTGCAGTCATGCCCTGTTTGCCTTCTGAAGAGCTCTCGCTGCTAGCTCCGTACCTACTTAACTCATCTGCGTGCTTGAGTAGACACAAGACCTCGACACAGCAGGTGTTGTCTCTATCCACACGATAAAGAAGCGCCATTCTGAACAAGAAACACTACCTGCAAAGTACGGTACATCGCAAAGACAAATAAAATATAACGAACACTGAAGTTTAGTCATCACTAAATCAACTGATAGGTTCACATCATCATCATATCATTCTCATTGTCGTCATCATCTTATTATTATTATTATTATTCATCGTCTTCATAATATTAAATTACATTAAACGTCGTATGGTGTTGTTTGCTGGTATGTCCCACTGGGTGGTTCCAGTTGTCTATCTGAAACGGTTTTTCTCATGCACAGTGACCCCATTCCTTGCAGAGATGTGTTCAAATGACTCTGAGCACTTAGGGACTTAACTTCTGAGGTCATCAGTCCCCTAGAACTTAGAACTACTTAAACCTAAATAACCTAAGGACATCACACACATCTATGCCCAAGGCAGGATTCGAACCTGCTACCGTAGCGGTTGCGCGGTTCCAGTTTGTAGCGCCTAGAACCGCTCGGCCACCCCGGCAGGCGCAGAGATGTGTTGTAGGTGTGTTTGTAGAGTGTAGATGAATTTGATGGAAGCAAGTATAGTCTAGCATTGTGTTCGTTTTGTATGATTATGATCATGATGTGAGAAGGGGAAAGGTAAAACCGGGTGCTGGCACACGGTCTACTCATATCGAACAACAGGAACGGGGCCACCAACATTGTCCACATCTGACAGAAGGATCACCACCACCAGTAACGCATGCCCTCAATCCATGAGACACTGCAAACAGGGATGGAATTTAATTTAAGATACCGGTGCAAAGACTGGTGATCAGAAACCTTAGGCCATCATCTTTCCTCACCCTTGTCGGCAAAATGCTTGCAGTGTAAATTTCATCCACCACCAGGATTCAAACTGGCTTACCTCCAAGTGGTCACTGCATTGCAGTGTGTTAGTGACCTTGGTTTCTGGGGCCGTGTATCTCATAATATTCATCATCCTCGTCGTCAGCGCCATCATTATATTCATTGTCAACTTCATTATCGTTATCGTCATCGTCATCAACATTGTATTCATCATCGACATCATTGTCATTTTCATCATCATAGTCATCGTCATCATCATCACTATCGTTATTATGATTACCATCAACATTATCATCAGTCGATAGAAATTCACACCTTCACAAAGGCCAAAGCGAAAAGCACTACAGTCTTCAACTTCAGGCTGAAGATACCTGTTTGGCAAAACAACGTGTCCTGAACACCATAACTGCTTGTTGCACATTCTGTCTGACAGGAATCGACGCCCTTCAAGGCCTCTTTGTGGGACTGAAGGTGTAATGATCGCACGGCCAGAGATCAGGAGTAAGGAGCGGGTGAACGGGTGCTTGATGTTTCCCACTTGAATAAGCGTAACGCACGAGGTTGGCCTCGCAGGTCGACTGGCGTCTTGTGTTGAATCGCGACCAGCACGGAACTTTGCGCACCATTCCCCAATAGCGGTTTCCGACACATATGCTCCCCCACAGACATTCTTTATTCTCCGATGGCTGTCTATTTGTGTTTGTCCACTGGCAACCAAGACGAGAATAACAGCATGTTAGTCGTGTTTGTACGCATTTGGTAATAGGGTCGCCAAAATTCACATTTCCGCATTTGCGTCACGCGCGTAGGAAAGACACGTATGTTACACTAATCGCTTGCCTACATGTTGGTGCTTTTATACCCACATCGGAATCGCGCTACGTTGCGTTTCTGCTGCAGCAACGTCCATTCCGGGACCATATCGATGGGTGCTTATATACACGACAGCCTCCTCCATTTGTCCGACTATTTCTCTCTCCTGCCTTTCACTCTCGTCGTCTTCGACCAAATGAGTTCGATAGTGTAACTCTAATAATGCAGCCAGTACTTCCGCTTTTTCCTCTTCTTCGTGCATTAATCAACGATTGCCAAAAGCTGGCACAGGGCTAATAGCTCCTCCCCTCCTCCCTCCTTCAGATCCTGCGTTCTGTAAACTAATCCATAATTGCCTACCAGCTGGCGCAGGGCATATATCTCTCCCCCCCTCCCCCCTCCTCCTTCAGACCTGGCGTTCTTTATGTGGTCCGCGCCCAGGCGCTGGTGTGTCCTGGCATCTCCTCCCCCCCCCCCTTCTCCCACCACCAAGTCCCTGTCCGAGGTTCTCGTCCAGGGACGCATGCTGACAGCGTCTCTGCTGTTGCTCTGTCTGCTTCCGAAGTCGGTCTGCTGTGAAATATCTCCTTCCTCTTGTCCAGCTCTCCTTGTGTAAGTGGCAATTGACCCTGAATAAAGGAAAGTGTGAAGTTATTCACATGAGTAATGAAAGAAATCCACTAAATTTCGATTACGCGATAAGACACACAAATCTGAAGGCTGTAAATTCAACTAAATACTTAGGGATTACAAATCAACTAAACTGGAACGATCACATAGATAATATTGTGGGTAGAGCAAACCAAAGACTGCGATTCATTGGCAGAACTCTTAGAAGGGGTAACAGGTATACTAAGGAGACCGCTTACACTATCAACTTTTGTAGTCCTGTCTTCAAATGGTTCAAATGGCTCTGAGCACTATGGGACTCAACTGCTGTGGTCATTAGTCCCCTAGAACTTAGAACTACTTAAACCTAACTAACCTAAAGACATCACACACATATATGCCCGAGGCAGGATTCGAACCTGCGACCGTAGCAGTCGCACGGTTCCGGACTGCGCGCCTAGAACAGCGAGACCACCGCGGCCGGCAGTCCTGTCTTCCTCAGTTGCGTGTAATATTACGGTATATTGATAATTTTTAGTTTATGGACCTTCTGACAGCAACTGAATGAAACACAATTTTAGTGCCATGCGCGTTTCGCCTTTATTTTCTGCAAGGCATCTTCAGTGGCAGGTTGCATGTTCGATTTCCTACATATTACGCTCCTTTCGCATTTTTGGTGTTTTTCTTCTTCTAAATGCCAATTTGCGTTTTTTTCCCCAAATTTCACAGCACTATTAACTTGACACTTGTTTCGATGCAATGTTTTGGTTTCATTGCATCGAAACAAGTGTCAAGTTCATAATGCTGTGAAATGTGGGGAAAAAACCGCAAATTGGCGTTTAGAAGAAGAAAAACAAACTAAGTATGATATAAACTAAATATAGATGTATACTTATGAATAAGTTCTCTTGATCCTATTGAACCCCTTTCCTTCCTTGGCTCTGTGAGGGCGGGAACTGGACACTGAGGCCAGGCCTCGGAAAACGACCACTGCCCTCAATGTTCTGCGTGTTAAATCTGTTTTGACACAGGCGGTACCTATGGTCTCATTGCTTCGCTTGAGATCTTCGCTTTCAGTGTAAGCAACAATTAAAATCTCTCGCCATCTACTGGTTGTACAGGGTGTTTCAAAAATGACCGGTATATTTGAAACGGCAATACAAACTAAACGAGCAGCGATAGAAATACACCGTTTGTTGCAATATGCTTGGGACAATAGTACATTTTCAGGCAGACAAACTATCGAAATTACAATAGTTACAATTGTCAACAACAGACGGCGCTGCGGTCTGGGAAACTCTATAGTACGATATTTTCCACATATCCACCATGCTTAGCAATAATATGGCGTAGTCTCTGAATGAAATTACCCGAAACCTTTGACAACGTGTCTGGCGGAATGGCTTCACATGCAGATGAGATGTACTGCTTCAGCTGTTCAATTGTTTCTGGATTCTGGCGGTACACCTGGTCTTTAAGTGTCCCCACAGAAAGAAGTCACAGGGGTTCATGTCTGGCGAATAGGGAGGCCAATCCACGCCGCCTCCTGTATGTTTCGGATAGCCCAAAGCAATCACACGATCATCGAAATATTCATTCAGGAAATTAAAGACGTCGGCCGTGCGATGTGGCCGGGCACCATCTTGCATAAACCACGAGGTGTTCGCAGTGTCGTCTAAGGCAGTTTGTATCGCCACAAATTCACGAAGAATGTCCAGTTAGCGTGATGCAGTAATCGTTTCGGATGTGAAAAATGGGCCAATGATTCCTTTGGAAGAAATGGCGGCCCATACCAGTACTTTTTGAGGATGCAGGGACGATGGGATTGCAACATGGGGCTGTTCGGTTCCCCATATACGCCAGTTCTGTTTATTGACGAAGCCGTCCAGGTAAAAATAAGCTTCGTCAGTAAACCAAATGCTGCCCACATGCATATAGCCGTCATCAATCCTGTGCACTATATCGTTAGCGAATGTCTCTCGTGCAGCAATGGTAGCGGCGCTGAGAGGTTGCCGCGTTTGAATTTTGTATGGATAGAGGTGTAAACTCTGGCGCATGAGACGATACGTGGACGTTGGCGTCATTTGTACCGCAGCTGCAACACGGCGAACGGAAACCCGAGGTCGCTGTTGGATCACCTGCTGAACTAGCTGCGCGTTGCCCTCTGTGGTTGCCGTACGCGGTCGCCCTACCTTTCCAGCACGTTCATCCGTCACGTTCCCAGTCCGTTGAAATTTTTCAAACAGATCCTTTATTGTATCGCTTTTCGGTCCTTTGGTTACATTAAACCTCCGTTGAAAACTTCGTCTTGTTGCAACAACACTGTTTTCTAGGCGGTGGAATTCCAACACCAGAAAAATCCTTTGTTCTAAGGAATAAACCATGTTGTCCACAGCACACTTGCACGTTGTGAACAGCACACGCTTACAGCAGAAAGACGACGTACAGAATGGCGCACCCACAGACTGCGTTGTCTTGTATCTCTTTCACATCACTTGCAGCGCCATCTGTTGTTGAAAATTGTAACTACTGTAATTTCGAAAGTTTGTCCGCCTGAAAATGTACTGCTGTCCCAAGCATATTGCAACAAACGGTGTATTTCTATCGCTGCTCGTTTAGTTTTTATTGCCGTTTCAAATATACCGGTCATTTTTGAAACACCCTGTATTATACATCATAATGTCAGGTGACCTCTGAGAAGGAAGTGTGTACTGGTGTCCCGTTTAAGGCTTACAAGAAGCATGCCATCTAGGCTACAGGCAGTGAAAAACGCTCACGGATGGCTTGTAAATTATTGAAACTCTTAAAGTCCAATGAAAAGCACCCTGGATGACGGGGTTGATGATTGTTTCCATGCTTGTCGGGCATTTCAGTTCTGGTGAAGCACACAGGTCGCAGTTTTCATTTGTGGACGTTGTATCCAACTTAGCACGTGCAGTGCGACACTTTTAATGTAAAGCAAGTTGCAGGGGCGGTTTGCTTGTTCCAAAAAGTATGGACTTCCGGTTGTATTGCTGCAGATGCCGATGCCTCTCCGTGCGTCATCCGTAGGTTGTGGATAGGCTACAGAGAGACATGTCCACATCTACATCTATGTGATTACTCTGCTATTCACAATGAAGTGACAGGCAGAGGGCTCAATGAACCACCTTCAAGCTGTCTCTCTAGCGCTCCACTCTCGAACGGAACGCGGGAAAAACGAGCACTAAATTTTTTCTGTACGAGCCCTGATTTCTCTTATTTTACCGTGACGATCATTTCTCCCTATGTAGATGGGTAGCAAAAGGATGTTTTCGCAATCGAAGGAGAAAACTGGTGATTAAATTTCATGAGAAGATCCCGTCGCAACCAAAAACGCGTTTGTTTTAATGATTACCACTCCAATTCACGTGTCATGTCTGTGGCACTATCTCCTCTGTTTAGTGGTAGTACAAAACGAGCCGCCCTTCGTTGAACTTTTTCCATGTTATACGTTAGTCCCATCTGATGCGGATCCCACACTGCACAGCATTACTCCAGAATAGGGTGAATGAGAGAGGTGCAATATTACGGTATATTGATAATTTTTAGTTTGTATTTTTTTAATGGGATCCTACAACCGCTACCAGAAGCTTCCGCGTCGTCTTCGCGTAATGAATGTAAGGGGGACTCCCTCTAAACCGTTTGCTCTCAGGACCAATCGTGTGCCGTGAATCATTTTTAAGTGTGCCTTCTAGTACTCGAAACGCCCCAATGGGCAGGAGGATCCTCGAATAATGTGCCTACTTAGTTCGATAGTCGTGTGCGGAACAATGCATGGTGGCGGAACGCCTCATGAGTCGTTGTCAGGTGGACCCACGAGTCCAGAGCGTTTTTGGGAGCGGTTTGCAAAATGTAATATAGCACGAAGCTCTTGAGCCAGTTAACGGCGTTCGTACTTGTAGTAGGAAAGTAAGTGGTATCTGGGTGTAGGAGTTCGGCCGGCGTGACACACTTTGGCTGTCGTCGCCACAGGAGCGCCAGCATACGTTGTACAAGATCCCAGTATCTGCCTGTCACAGCACATGTCGGGCGGAGCGCATACGAATCGGCGACGGCACAGTGCGGACACAAAGGGTCGTCACTGACATGTATGGAATGGAGGCGCTGGCGTGTGGCTAATTTGCCGTTCACCACCACATACCACAGGGAAGCAGCGTACGTGGGCAGGACCGCCACACCCTGGTCCAGCGAGCGGTTGGGTGTTGTTGTTCGACGTTGATACGGGGTTGTCGTACCTGATAGATGCGGTAGTAATCTCCCGTGCTCGGCGCCCTCGTCGCCGGTAGATCCTCGGTCATGTAACTCAGTTCGACCAGAAAATCGCGGATGTGGAAAAGAAATGGAGCTATGTGGCCCACGGCGACCGGGGGACGAAGATCTCGCGGCGTGACGATCTGTAGCAGCGTCCCAATCAAACTGTTGTTGGTCGCGGCCCATGCGAGCCGCATCGTCCGTAGGTACAATGCACGCGAGTGGCTGTGGACGTGAGTCAACCCCAGGCCCCCTGCCAGTGGATACCTCGTTAAAGTAGTGTAGCGAACTTTGAACGTATGACCTGCACTCACAAATTGTCCGTACGCCGCCTGGAAAGTGTAGGCCATGGCGGCTGTTAGTGGTAAAATGTGCGCAAAGTAATTAAGTTTGGACGCTAGGTAAGTGTTGTCATAAAGCGTTCGGAGAATCATATCCACATTGCGGAATCTGCCATCACAGAGCAGCGCCCATGTCCTTTGTAGTAGCTGGCGATATGTGGCTGTCGCAGTTCGGCGAACTGTGTAAGTAGGCTGTTTAGGTTTTTATGTTGGTAACGCCACATAGCGCTCTATAAGAAAACCACTGACTGTACTGTGTGAAGTCTGTGGCTGGTCTGCATTGTTGCAATATTGCTATTGTAGTGTTGGGCAGTTACATGTGAACAGCGCGTAGCGTTGCGCAGTTGGAATAATGCCTCTGGCCACTATGGGACTTAACTTCTGAGGTCATCAGTCCCCTAGAACTTAGAACTACTTAAACCTAACTAACCTAAGGAGATCACACACATCCATGCCCAAGACACGATTCAAACCTGCGACCGTAGCGGTCGCGCGGTTCCAGACTGTAGCGCCTTTAACCACGTGGCCACGCCGGTCGGCCTGCGCAGTTGGAGGTGAGCCGCTGACAGCAGTGGTGGATGAGGGGAGCTTGGGGGCTATGTAAGTAGGCTGTTATGGTTATTATGTTGGTAACGCCACGTAGCGCTCTATATGAAAATCACTGACTGTGCTGTGCGAAGTCTGTGGCTGGTCTGCATTGTTGCAATATTGCTATTGTAGTGTTGGGCAGTTAGATGTGAACAGCGCGTAGCGTTGCACAGTTGGAGGTGAGCCGCCAGCAGTGGTGGATGTGGGGAGAGAGATGGCAGAATTTTAAGAGCGGACGATCTGGACGTGTGTCCGCCAAAAAGAGTAAATTTGTAATAGGGTGGAGTGTAGGGGTTCCATTTGTAAGTAGGCTGTTTAGGTTCTTCTATTGGTAACGCCGCCGCCACGTAGCGCTCTGTATGAAAATCACCAGCTCTGCTGTGTGCAGTCTGTGGCTGGTTTGCATTGTTGTCTGCCATTGTAGTGTTGGGCAGCAGCGGCTGGATGTGAACAGCGCGTAGCGTTGCGCAGTTGGAGGTGAGCCGCCAGCAGTGGTGGGCGTGGGGAGGGAGATGGCGGAGTTTTGAAATTTGTAAGACTGGATGTCATGAAACGCTATATGTATTATGACTATTAAGGTAAATACATTGTTTGTTCTCTATCAAAATCTTACATTTGCTAACTATACATTCAGTAGTTAGAATCTTTTATTTAGCTGGCATTATTGGCGCTCGCTGTATTGCAGCAGTTCGAGTAACGAAGATTTTTGTGAGGTAAGTGATTCGTGAAAGGTATAGGTTAATGTTAGGGCCATTCTTTTGTAGGAATTATGGAAAGTCAGATTGCATTGCGCTAAAAATATTGTGTGTCAGTTTAGTGTTGATCAGAATAAGAGAGAAATGTCTGAGTACGTTCAGTTCTCCTCAGCTGTTTGAAAATCAAATGACGTAAGAGGTTTATCAGAACAGTCATTCATCCATTTTTCTAAGGGGACGTTTCAACTGTACTGCAGAATTGCACCCCCAGTGCGTTCAGTTAGGGAACCTTTTGGAAGGGGATCGCCGTCGGGTGTGGAAGGCCACTCCTGATATGCATCTATGTCGCCTTGCGCATGTTGACAAAGCTACCCGATACCGCGCCGTAGCAGCACAGCCACTGGAGCGTCGCTTGGATTTCGTCGCCAGATCGCACCAAGAGCGCCACGTCGTGTGCGAAGGCAGCACATCGGAAGGTCGTCTCGAATGCAGATGCCTTCCAGTCGTTGGAGAACGCCGTGCAGTGCAGGTTCGAGGGCCGCCGCGAATAACACTCCTGATAAAGGACATCTCGGCCGTCCGAAAGTGACGTGTTCAGGCTGGTGTCCGTTGATCATAATCAGGGAGCGCTCCCCGTGGATTAAGCGTAAGACCACCCTTGCTGACGCCTGCGAGAGGCCCATGGGCTCGAGCACGGCGCGAAGGAAACTGGTCGATACGATGCAAGGCGTCATCAAAATCGACAACGACAACAGCGCCTCGGAGTCGGCTGAGCTACCCAAGCACGACTGACGACCCGTCATCATGGCTTCCATTCTGCCAGTACCTCGTTGAAGCCGTGATGAGGGGTCGTCAGTCGTGCTTGGGTTGCTCAGTTGGTAGAGCACTTGCCTGCGAAAGGCAAAGGTGCCGAGTTCGAGCCTCGGTCCGGCACACAGTTTTAATCTACCGTTTCATATCAGCGCACACTGCGCTCCAGTGTGAAAATCTCGTTCTGGAATTGATTCTTGTGGTTCCCTAATTATTTTTCCATTAAGCACTTGTTAAGAGTCCAAAATCTTACACTGTGAAAGTGTGATGGACTTGAGAGCGACCGTCACGCAGCGCGGTTTGCGATCCCTGCATCTAGCCAGCGCGCCTGCAGTCCCCGCAACGCGCACGCCTCGCTACCTTAGCAGTGCGTCGGGCCGCAGCGTCCTGCAGCCAGCCACTTTGCGCTCAAATACTTCCCAATATTTCATCCATAAAAAAGCTCTCCGCCGAAAATGAATTCCGGCAGCGAATACAGGGGGACAGCAGGGAGGGGAAAGGTGGCTCAGTAGCGAGCATCGTCGGACCCTGGGGAGGCCGCGGCGGAAGTGGGGGCGAGCAGAAGGCGGGGGCGGCTGCCGCTGCTGTATGGGGGAGAGCTGAGCTGCCGAAACAAAACGCGAGCTGTCGCCCTGACGCAGCCACGGAAACCTGCCCAGGCGGCACCTACCCACTCCAGTCCGTCGCCTCAAGTACACAACACATGGCGCGACCAAAAGTAACCTCTCTGTGCATCGTCACAACATACGTGCTTCTGGTGTTTCCTTATTTACAAATTATCATTCGCTGTTGGCTATTAAAATTGCAACATTGTGAAGGCAACGTGCAACAAATTCAAACCAACATGAAGTGCGCTGTATGCACGGTATTAACTATATACACTCCTGGAAATGGAAAAAAGAACACATTGACACCGGTGTGTCAGACCCACCATACTTGCTCCGGACACTGCGAGAGGGCTGTACAAGCAATGATCACACGCACGGCACAGCGGACACACCAGGAACCGCGGTGTTGGCCGCCGAATGGCGCTAGCTGCGCAGCATTTGTGCACCGCCGCCGTCAGTGTCAGCCAGTTTGCCGTGGCATACGGAGCTCCACCGCAGTCTTTAACACTGGTAGCATGCCGCGACAGCGTGGACGTGAACCGTATGTGCAGCTGACGGACTTTGAGCGAGGGCGTATAGTGGGCATGCGGGAGGCCGGGTGGACGTACCGCCGAATTGCTCAACACGTGGGGCGTGAGGTCTCCACAGTACATCGATGTTGTCGCCAGTGGTCGGCGGAAGGTGCACGTGCCCGTCGACCTGGCACCGGACCGCAGCGACGCACGGATGCACGCCAAGACCGTAGGATCCTACGCAGTGCCGTAGGGGACCGTACCGCCACTTCCCAGCAAATTAGGGACACTGTTGCTCCTGGGGTATCGGCGAGGACCATTCGCAACCGTCTCCATGAAGCTGGGCTACGGTCCCGCACACCGTTAGGACGTCTTCCGCTCACGCCCCAACATCGTGCAGCCCGCCTCCAGTGGTGTCGCGACAGGCGTGAATGGAGGGACGAATTGAGACGTGTCGTCTTCAGCGATGAGAGTCGCTTCTGCCTTGGTGCCAATGATGGTCGTATGCGTGTATGGCGCCGTGCAGGTAAGCGCCACAATCAGGACTGCATACGACCGAGGCACACAGGGCCAACACCCGGCATCATGGTGTGGGGAGCGATTTCCTACACTGGCCGTACACCTCTGGTGATCGTCGAGGGGACACTGAATAGTGCACGGTACATCCAAACCGTCATCGAACCCATCGTTCTACCATACCTAGACCGGCAAGAGAACTTGCTGTTCCAACAGGACAATGCACGTCCACATGTATCCCGTGCCACCCAACGTGCTCTAGAAGGTGTAAGTCAACTACCCTGGCCAGCAAGATCTCCAGATCTGTCCCCCATTGAGCATGTTTGGGACTGGATGAAGCGTCGTCTCACGCGGTCAGCACGTCCAGCACGAACGCTGGTCCAACTGAGGCGCCAGGTGGAAATGGCATGGCAAGCCGTTCCACAGGACTACATCCAGCATCTCTACGATCGTCTCCATGGGAGAATAGCAGCCTGCATTGCTGCGAAAGGTGGATATACACTGTACTAATGCCGACATTGTGCATGCTCTGTTGCCTCTGTCTATGTGCCTGTGGTTATGTCAGTGTGATCATGTGATGTATCTGACCCCAGGAATGTGTCAATAAAGTTTCCCCTTCCTGGGACAATGAATTCACGGTGTTCTTATTTCAATTTCCAGGAGTGTAGATACAGATATTGCGATAACTGGTACCACAACATGTACCCATTTCAATGTGTTAATTGTTTTATATACGTGTCTAACATCCTTCACGCAAACACACACTTAAAGTACTACCTCTTGTTTTCTGCACGGTCTTAACTGTATCACGAAGTGCACTGCAACTGTCAGTATAGACTCTCCATTTTTCGTCAATGCGTCCACACTTCAATACCTGGCCGGCCTTGGTAGCCGAGCGGTTCTAGGCGCTTCAGCCAGGAACCGCGCGACTGCTACGGTCGCAGGTTTGAATCCTGCCTCAGGCATGGATGTGTGTGATGTCCTTAGGTTAGTTAGGTTTAAGTAGTTCTAAGTTAGGGGACTGATGACCTCAGATCTTAAGTCCCATAGTGCTCAGACCCATTTGAACCATTTTTCAATACCTGACCTGCTGCCCAGGTGAAAATAAACATCAATGGCTTGCTTGTGCGACGTGTACTTTGAGATACTAACCAACCTAAAAGCATGCTACTCTTAATAGCTATAATTGTTAGCCTGCAAATTATAGAAATATCAGCGCTTGTGCCCCTAACGTCATGTATATACACCATCTGATCAAAAATATTTGGACACTTTCTTTCTTTCTTTTCTTTTGCATGTGCCGTTTTCCCTGCGGATACGCAGGGTCGGCATGGTTAATCAGAAGTGGCAATGTTAGTTGAAGGGGTGCCGGATGCCACCCCGTACCACTCCCCCCCCCCCCCCCCCCCCTTCCTGGGGAGGAATTAGTGTACCCCAACTGTCTGCGACTTGTGTAATCCATGGAATAGTGCGAAAGTGTTCAGATGTCTGCGAGCCGTGTAACTGAGACGCGACGTGGGGATCAGCCCGGTATTCACCTAAGGGGATGTGGAAAACCGCCTAAAAACCACATCCAGGTTGCCGGCGCACCGGCGCTCATCGTTAATCCGCCGGGCGGATTTGATCCATGGCCGGGGCGCGTACCCGAGTCCACGAAGCAGCGTGTTAGCGCTGGTTGGCTCGGCTAACCTAGTGGGTCATCAAAAATATTCGGCCACTCTTACGGAATATAGAACTGACCATTAGATGTCACGAGAGATAGACCTACCAGTAAAAACGAAGCCGGGAAGTATTGTGTTGTCAGTAGAGAAGCAGTAACAGCGGAAGAGGTCGGACAGAAGACCTCAGTGACTTCATTATGAATTGGTCATTGCAAATTACGTGAGTAGCAAATACATCAGAAGCATTTGAACCCTTCTAAGTTACCCAAATCCACTGTTGATGACGTGATTGTAAAGAGCATAAGTGAAGTAGCATCACAGCTAAACAAATACGAGGCAGGCCTCATGTACTGATGCAAGGGAATGTCAAGCATTACGGAGGGCGGGGGGAATCACTCAGGAGTTCGAGTGCCATCAGCAATTCAGCTACGACAATTCACATCGCAAGAAGTTGAGAAGAATGGGGCCATATGGTCGAGCAGCTCATCATAAACCACACAGTTGTGTACTCAATGCTAAGCGATCCTTGAGGTCGCGTAAAAAGCGACGCTACTGAACAGTGGATGACTGGAAACGAGTAGTTTCGAGTGATGAATTATTCTGTGCCCCGTGGCAATTCGATAAAAGGGTTTGAGTTTCGTGAATGTCTGGAGAACATTGCCTACCATTATATGTAGTGCCAACAGTGAGAAAGGGAGGAGGGCGTGTGGTGTTGGGGTGTTTTTGTGGTTAGAGTGTGGCCCCCTTATTGCATTTGAGAAAACATTAAATGTGGAATGACATGAACCCATTTTATAGCATTTCGTACTGTATTCACTGGAGAAACAGTTCGGAGACGAAGATTCTATCAGCATGACAATACACCCTCCCATTAAGGAGCATCAGTGAGGCAATGGTTTGTAAACCGTAACATTCCTGAAATGGACTTGTCTGCCCAGAATCAAGACCTGAAGCCAATGGCAACTCAGAATCCTGACCTGGACCCAATGGAAGACCTTTGGGATGATTTAGAACCTCGACCTCGCACCAGACGCCAGCTGTCGTCATCAGCCTCTTCTCTGGCTTCGCCTCTTGAGAAAGAATAGGCTGGTAACCCTCCACAGAGATTGAGACGAGCTGAAAGTGTCCCCAGCAGAGTACAAGCCCTCATAAAGGCAAAGTGTAAACGCATCCTCTATAAGTGCCCACCAGTAAGTGTCCTGATACTTTTGAAAAGAGTGTATACTTGAATTTGCAAACGGACAGCAGTTCAGTTCAAGCGAACAAAGCAGATAGAGGTAACGCCTTCTACATTCTGTATGTAAGGAAATTTACGCAGCTGTCTTTCCAATCCCGAATAGAATTTGAAAGTTGTTCTCTATGAGAGGATCGTTTTACACTTCGTGTAAGAAGAATAGAAGTCTACCAGAGCGCTGGCCGCTGTGGCCGAGTGGTTTTAGGCGTTTCAGTCCGGAACCGCACTGCTGCTAGGTCGCAGGATCGAATCCTGCCTCGAGCATGGATGTGTGTGATGTCCTTAGGTTAGTCAGGTTTAAGTAGTTCTAAGCCTAGGGGACTGATGACCTCAGGTGTTAAGTCACATAGCGCTCAGAGCTATTTGAGCTACCAGCTCGAGTAGAAATTCGACAGCCGCAGCACAGTGTCCCGCAGCTTATCGTTCCGCAATATTGCCACTCTCTTTCGTCGGGATACCGTAACTGTCATGCGAATATTGAACAGGCGAATTTGAGCGAGGATCTCAACTAGCGCCCGAGAGGACAGGAACATTGTTGGCTTGGCCATGGAAGATCTAACCCTTACGTGCTGTTAGTCAGGAAACGGGACTGTTTACGACAGTACTACTGTCCACACGGGCAGTGCGGCGACACCTGGAGTAGGGTGGACTATCAGCATGCTGACCGCTGTCACGGCTTATCTTGTTGTGGCGGCAGAGAGAGGGTGTCTCAGTGCGTTGAAGCTCTGAGATAAACGAACGTTGCCAGATTGGTTCAAATGGTTCAAATGGCTCTGAGCACTATGGGACTCAACTGCTGTGGTCATTAGTCCCATAGAACTTAGAACTACTTAAACCTAACTAACATAAGGACATCACACACATGCAAGCCCGAGGCAGGATTCGAACCTGCGACCGTAGCAGTCTCACGGTTCCGGACTGCGCTCCTAGAACCGCGAGACCACCGCGGCCGGCTTGCCAGATTGCTTTCGTCCTCACCATACTGGTCCAGCACATGACGTGGCAGTATGGAGTGCAATTGGGTGCACAACACGACCATGCCTCATTCGCATTGCCGATATTTTGAAAATCAGGCGTTACATTTCTAATATTTTAAGGCAATTTGTTGTGCTCTTTCTTACAAATCTCCATGACTTTATCTTTCAGTTAGTTAGTGCAATACAGCACGGTGCCCTTCCCGTCCTTACCTACCTCTATACAGAGTGTTCGAGTGCTGCCCTATGCACCATATTCTTTGGTCTCTCACTTAATTAAAAGATCTGGGCACCGGTTGCCGAGCTACAATTGATTAACTTTGGCACTGAGTTGAAGCAGCACGGAACGTCGTAGCCGTGTGTGTCGTTCAAGCTCAATGCGATTCAATGTCCAGCGGCGTTAAACCATTGTTGCTGTAAGAGGTGGCAACTGTGATTACTCAGTTTCTCGCTATCCAAATCAGCCATAAATTTATATTATCTTCCAGCTATACTCTATAGGTACAGTACGTGATATTACATTGTTTGCTATCCATCTACTGCAGTTGTGAAGTAACTGGTAGGTATCTTGAGAGCGCGAACCCACTTAATGCTGTACAGCAAAGTCACAACACCACGAAATTGTTAAGAAATACACAATGACCTGCGGAAGATCCACCATTTACGCAGGGACAAACAGTTGGGTTGATTATTTTCATGTTCCGTAAATCACTTGGAGAAAATATCCAGTTTACATATTGAATGGCAGATCTCTTTATGTAAATGTAAGATAATGCCTATTAATGGATACAGCATTAGCAGTGTCTTGCGTAACACGTCGTTTAAATATCTGGGCGTAACGTTGCAAACTGGTACGAAATGGAACGAGCATGTGGGAACTGTGGTAGGGGAGGAGAATGGTGGACTTCGGTTTATTGGAAGAATTTTAGGAAACTGTAGTTTATCTGTAAAGGAGACCGCATATAGGACTCTAGCGCGACCTGTTCTTCAGTAGTGCTCGAGTGTTTGGGATCAGTACCAGATCGGATTACAGAAAGAGATCGAAGTAATTCAGAGGCGAGCTGCTAGATTTGATACCGATAGGTTCGAACAATGCGTTTAGTGTTACGGAGTTGCTTCGGGAACTCTAATGGTAATCCCCCGAGGGTTGGCGACGTTCTTTTCGAGGAACAGTATTAAAAAATTTAGAGAACCGGGATTTTAAGCTGACAGCCGAAAGATTCTACAGTTGACAACATACACTGCGCGTAAGAACCGCCAATACAAGAGGGCTAAGGGGCAGACGGATGCACATTGTCGCTTTCCTTCGCTCTGTCTGAGAGTGGAGCAGTAAAGGAAATGACTACTCCGCCATGCACCGTACGGCGACTTAAGCAGTACCTGTGTAGATGAAGATGTAGATTACAAAAGACAGAACCGTATAGTATCTGATTACAATGTCTGCAGTGAACAAGTCGAGCTCGTCATGTCCACCAAGTATTTACAAGTATCACTAATTCCATGTCGCTACATGGAATGGGACAATCACGCAAAATCAGTATAAGGGAAGGTAAATTCGAGACTAATATTTCTTGGAAGGGTTCTGTGGGAATGCAATCTGTCTGTAAAGGAAATCGAATACAAGGCGCCAGTGCTTCGAATTCTAGAGTATTGTTCCAGTGTTTGGAGCCCTTATCATCTACGAGATCAAAAGAAGTCAGGAACGGGCTGATAGGATGGTCGCAGGTCGGTATAGCACATAAAAAGTGTAAATAAGTGCTCTGGAACTTAAATGGGAATCCTTGGAAGAAATGCGACGTATTTGCCATGAAACTCATTTGGTTGAATTTAGGGAACTAGTATTCGAAAAAGATACAGCAGCAATGTACTGTCGTAGCTGAAGTAGCGACGCGATGACTGGAAAAGGGGCAGCTCTTTCCCGTTTTCAAGAAGGATCGTTGAACGCAGTAGACTATAATCCTGTATCTATGACGCCGCTCTGTTGCAGAATTTTGGAACCTGTTTTATGCTCCCGTGTTATCTGGCACTGAGAAACTTCTCTATGTGTTTCGATAACTATGATCGTGTGGTAAACCACCTCCTTCTATTCGTTCACGAGATCCAGAAAGCAGTGGATACGGTGGCCATGCTTACGCTGCCTACCTTGATTTCCGAAAGACGTTCAGTACAATTTTGCGCTGTCTCCTAATTAACAAAATACGATCGCACGGGATATCAGTCCAGCTGTGTGAATGGACTGAAGAGTTTCTAGCAGACAGAATACACCATATCACTCTCATCGGAGAGACAGCTCCACATGAAAGAATGCGAGACAGATGGAATGAAGTAAGTAAACTGACTATTTTCTTCATTAGTGTGGCCATATTGTCCGTAGTTTACAATTCCTGAATGTATTATAGTCCTGTAGTTGCAGCTACAAGAATAGCAATAAACTGTTAACGAACTGTTTTTGATCTTAAAAACAAATCAAGTTGTAAATATCTTTAATTACAGACCACAGACGATTTTCTACCTCAATAAAGAGGAAACTGTTAAAAAAAATTAAAAAAATAAAATACCTCTTTTTCTTGTAGTTGCAACGACAGAACTTAAATACCTTCAGAAACTGATTATTATTTCAAAAGTAATTCCCATAATTGCTAATACATTTATCCCACTATGGGTCAAGGCGGTAAATGCGTTCAAGGAGAAATATTTGCGCTTACCTACGGAAACATGATCGTACGCAGGCGTGCATCTCTTCTTCCGATGCATATCGATTGCCACGGGTGTTTTCCTTCAGGATTCCAAAAATATGGATATAGCATGGGGCGAGATGAGGGCTCTATGGTGAATATGTAAGGGCTGCCCAACGAAACTTCTGCAGCGTACTAGAAACTAACTTGGAAGCATATGGGCCCGCTCTCCATACAGTCCCGACATCTTCCCATGCGATTTTTGTATTTTTAGAGGGCTGAAGAAAGATATTCGTGGCTGACAAATCGCTTCTCATGAAGAGGTGCACGCCTTGTACAATCATAGTTCCGTAGGCAACAGCAAACAATTTTCCATGAAGGCATTGACTGTCTTGTCTCACAGTGGGACAAATGTATTAACGGTTATGACGATTTCTTTTCATATAATAACGAACAGTTTCCTCATTTTGTTTCCATGTCTCGTTTTCATTTGACTGCCCGTTGTAACTTTCGGCGTACCTCAAAACACTGTTACAGGACTATTACTTTCACAATGTGAACTAATGGATAACGTCGGAAGTTCTATGAAGATGTTCGCGGATGATATTGTATGCAGAGAATTCGCAACGTTAGAAAACTCTAACCAAATGCAGGAAGACCTGTGGACGATGGGCGCTTGCTGTAGGACTATGAACATAACAAATGTAGCGTGTTGCCATTACGTATACAGAAGGACCCTTTATTGAATGATTAAAAATCAATTTAAAAAAGCTGAAACAGTTACTTCCGTAAAATATCTAACAGTATGAGAACGGACCAGTCTGAAGCGGAACGACCACATAAAATTAAAGGCGAATTAAGGCAGATGTCAGACTGAAATTCCACTGGAAGAATCCTCAGGAGATGTAGTCCAACAGAGAAAGTAGCTTACAAAACACTAGTTCGACCAGTACTTGAATATTGCTCGTCAGTATGGGAGATCCAGAGAAGAGCAGCACGTTTCGTTACAGATTCATTTAGTGAGCACGGAACACGGAACACTGGTCGGCCAGCTCCAGTGGTAGACACTGCAAGAGAGGCGTTCTGCATCACGGTCTAGTGTACTCCTAAAGTTCTGAGAGCGTAAGTCCCTGAAAAAGTCAAGCAGTGTTCTGTTTCCTCCTGCGTATATCTCGCGAAAGGGCCATGAGTGTAAAATTAGAGAGATCCGAGATTACACGGATGCTTACCCCTAATCGTCGTTCTCGCGAGCCGTTCGCGACTGGAACGGTAAAAGCGAGAGTTGACAGTGGTACACGAAGTACGCACCGCCACACACTGTGGGGTGACTTGCGGACTGTAGGTGTGGATGTATATGTAGATGTAGAACACGTAAACGGATTAGGACAGAAAATTGGTAATATCGGCACAATATACCCACCACCATAGGGATGGCGGTTATCGCTGAAAGAACTGGTTTTCTGTTACATCGCTTTCTTTCCAACGCCAGTTTAATCTTAGTGAAACCGTTTTCTGAAATAACCACTTTTCTGTTTTTATTTCTTTTATTTCCTGTAATAAACGTAGAAATCAAACAAAGATTGAAAAATTTTGGGTTCCTCAGTTTCAAGATACATAACGAAATACTGAAGTCAACAAGTAAATACCTAAAAAAATAGATTTGCACTTCGACGATTAGTTGCTTTTCTTGAAAAGAGATAAGTTGCTGAATACTACCAAAAAAAATCACTAGTATGCTCCTACTGATTCTAATTTTATGAAACTGTGCTCAAAATTCAATATCTATTTGTCATTGTAGTCAGTACTAAAGGGTGAAAATTGAGGTTGAAGAAATCTATTTTTCGTGTTAATCTGTCAGTTTTCGAGGGCTGCAACCAGATAACGGCAACAGATCAGCTACTTTCAATTTTTATTGTAGACTATGAATGAATTGTTAAGTTATAATTTTTCTCCTTATATGATCTCACAAGTTTGTTGTGTCTCTTCCCGTTCTTAATCTTTTAAAGGAAATGGAGCATTGTCTTTCCCTTGTACCGCTCTTCGTAAAATACTTCTGACTAGGTATGGTGCCATTCTATAATACGACTAAAGTCCGACAACGATAGCGCGAAACTACCAAATAAATCAGATGGGACAAGTCTCACACACTGCATGTACAAATGTACCATCCTGTAGGCCAGGCGACGTGGTAACAGGTACATTACTGTCTCAACAATGCTGGACCAGTTCTTATGCCACATGTTTGTTGCTCGTACCTGTCGGCATTGCTATTAAAATAGAACAGATCGGTTTTCCCATTTTCTATAATAACGCAATATTTCAGAGAAATGGATTTCATTTTTTTTAAAAAAAAGGTTTATTTAAAAACCAAAAAATAGCACTGCTGTTGTAGCTGACGTATAATTATTTTTTTACCCATTTAGTACTAAAAAGTACACCGGTTATAACCGAGACCGAACAAATACCGAAAAATGCCGATTATTCAGAACTCAAATATCGGTATCTGTTTTAACTGGTCGGTTTTTCGCAACCCTTCTCCGGCACACGCCGTAAGTGCCTGCGCAGGCGCAGCGCGGGTGTAGACGTATGTAGATGCGGGGTGTCGCGCCGCCGCCGGGCCGCCCCCGCCCCCGGCTTCTCCTCTGCCAGCCCCCTCCCCTCGACCAGTCAAAAGCCCGCCAACGAGCTGGCATATTGAATGTCGCCCGCAGCCGCTCGCCTAACCGAAATTCTGTTAAAACGCGTGATGCGGCAACTTTGAATAGCCGAGGGGCGGCGAAGCCCTCTGGGACGTCGCGGGAGGCGGCGCGTGGGCGCCCTGCAGCCGGGACACAGCATCCAGCCGTCACCTGCACCCACCCCACTCACGACGTCCCCACGCCGACGAGCTCCTTCTCGCTCAAGGAACTGCTTCGATGAGCATTCAGCAAGAGGCCTCTTCAGTGCGACTGCTGCGCTTCCTTAATCCCGCGTCAGACGGAGTAAGGTACGCTGTAAATTTACTTGGAGGATAGCAAAAGCATACAAGCTGGAAGAGTGGCACTTTAACTGTACAGTGCATCCATACTATCGGATCAAAAGTATCAGGACACCTCTGTCTAATGCGGAATTAACCACTAGACGTCACGAGAGGTGAATCTGTCGTCAGTACGCCTTATTTTTCGGACTATGAAACCCAGTTATAAGCAAAGAAGGGAAAGCAGAAAGGTGGAAGGAGTATATAGAGGGTCTATAGAAGGGCGATGTACTTGAGGCCAGTATTATGGAAATGGAAGAGGATGTAGATGAAGATGAAATGGGAGATATGATACTTCGTGTAGAGAGCACAGAAATACGTAAGTCGAAACAAGACCCCGGCAGTAGACAACATTCCATTAGAACTACTGACAGCCTTCGGAGAGCCAGTCCTGACAAAACTCTACCATCTGGTGAGCAAAATGTATCAGACAGGCGAAATACCCTCAGACTTCAAGAAGAATATAATAATCCAATCCCAAAGGTAGCAGATGTTGACAGATGTGAAAATTACCGTACTATTAGTTTAATACGTCACGGCTGGAAAATACTAACGCGAATTCTTTACAGACGAATGGAAAAAATGGTAGAAGCCGACCTCGGGGAAGATCAGTATGGATTCCGTAGAAATGTTGGAACACGTGAGGCAATACTGACCCTAGGGATAATTTTAGAAGCTAGATTAAGAAGAGGCAAACCTACGTTTCTAGCATTTGTCTTGAAAGGAGAATATAAGATGAACATCAACAAAATCAAAACGAGGATAATGGAATGTAGTCGAATTAAATCGGGGGGTGCTGCGGGAATTAGATTAGGAAATAAGACACTTAAAGAAGTAAAGGAGTTTTGCTATTTGGGAAGCAAAATAACCGATGAGGATCGAAGTAGAGCGGATATAAAATGTAGACTGGCAATGGCAAGGAAAGCGTTCCTGAAGAAGAGAAATTTGTTAACGTCGAGTACAGATTTAAGTGTAAGGAAGTAGTTTCTGAAAGTATTTGTATGGAGTCTAGCCATGTATGGAAGTGAAACATTGACGATAAATAGTTTGGACAAGAAGAAAATAGAAGCTTTCGAAATGTGGTGTTACAGTAGAATGCTGGAGATTAGATGGGTAGATCACATAACTAATGAGGAGGTATTGAACAGAAATGGGGAGAAGAGGAGTTTGTGGCACAACTTGACTAGAAGAAGGGATCGGTTTTTAAGACATGTTCTGAGGCATCGAGGGATCACAAATTTAGTATTGGAGGGCAGCGTGGAAGGTAAAAATCGTAGAGGGAGACCAAGAAATGAATACACTAAGCAGATTCAGAAGGATGTAGGCTGCAGTACATACTGGGAGATGAAGCAGCTTGCACAGGATGGAGTAGCATGGAGAGCTGCATCAAACCAGTCTCAGGACTGAAGACCAACACAACAACAAGACCTCACAGACTATACGACTCACTTTAATTTTTAATCAATTTTTTAAAAGATAACATTTATACCAATTTTATTTTTTCATTGCAAATCTAGACCACAAAAAAAGATTTATTAAACCGTACTGACCTTCGAAATCACTGAAAATCGACATCTGAACTTTCTTCTTCTTCTTCCTTTTCCTCGTCACCGTTGTCCTCTTCATATATAAAATCGCTTCAATGCCATCGAGAGTGTTGTTTCTGCTGCACTTCTTGAAAGATTTAACAATAACGTCTTCCCTCACTCTAGACCACGACTGTTTTACCCACTGACACACTTGTTTAATTGTAGGTCTTTTTAAAGCTCCCTTCGCCGTGAATTCAAGTTGTGTTTCATCCGTCATCCATTTGTTCCATTCCTATCTTACACGTACTTATTTATCGAGACATTAAGACGTTTCAACTGTGAAGTAACTCCTCCCGGAATAACAGAAAGCTCCGTATTTCCCTGCCTCAATTTCTCTTCGACAACCGTGTACTGCATTTTTTCGTGTCTACTTATTTTTATTGTTACAGTTTTAGCACTTTTGGTGGCAACTGTTCTGTTATGCAGCACATGAAACGTCAGAGGAGTTTCGTCCATACTCGCTGTTTGGCTTAGTTCTACACTGGTTTTCTGTCTATGTTGAACAATAAAGCGATGGAAAGATAATATTTTGTCTTCTTACTCTTGTGGCATTTGGTTTTGGTTTTGGTTTTGCTTCGCATGCTAAGTCCACGACGCTTCATAAAGCTGTAGCACCAACCAACTCCACCCTTACAAGTCTGTTAAGTTTCACTGTAGCGCAAACTTACGAGCGTGTATTAGAATCTTTTTTTTTATTATTATTAATTCCAGTGCTATTTTGACGGCTTCCTTGAAACAATTTAAATAGTCATCTTCCAGTATTGGCCGTTTTGTATTCAGTCCTCTACTTGCACATTCTGTCTTCCTCATATTTTTTCAGTTTTTCTTTACTAGCCCGCCAATCTCGAATGGTTTTTCTGTTTGTGGAGGGCCGAAAGAGCGCTCAGCTGCTGCGTTTCGACGTTCTTATGCATATGCTATTAGTTTCAATTTAAAGCCCGCATCATATGAATACTTTTTATTCTTTTTCCTTTACGAAACTATCTACTAACAAAAATATTGCACCGTTGCCGATAACACAAATCACTTTCAATTCAAGTTCACTGGCCCTATAGACTACAATGACGCATCTTAGCTGGACAGTGTTTTGCGTTTGTGATGACAGGGTGGGGCAGAGATAGTGTTAGCTTGGTATCTCAATTTCGTCGCATCGGTGCACTGTTGCTACCACTCAAATCCAATCTTTCCAGATAGATATACACTATGTAATCAAAAGTATCCGGACACCTGGCTGAAAAAGACTTACAAGTTCATGGCGCCCTCCATCGGTAATACTGGAATGCAATATGGTATTGGCCCACCTTTAGCCTTGATGACAGCTTCTACTCTCGCAGGCATGCGGTCAGTGAGGTGCTGGAAGGTTTCTTCGGGAATGGCAGCCCATTCTTCACGGAGTGCTCCATTGAGGAGAGGTATCGATGTCGATCGGTGAGGCCTGGCACGAAGTCGGCGTTCCAAAACATCCTAAAGCTGCTCTATAGGATTCAGGTCAGGACTCTGTGCAGGCTAGTCCATTGCAGGGATGTTATTCTCTAGTAACCACTGCGCCAAACGCGGTGCATTATGAACAGGTGCTCGACCGTGTTGAAAGATACAATTGCCATCCCCGAATTTCTCTTCAACAGTGGGAAGTGCTGTGATAATTTCACGTAAAACAACAAGGGGTGCAAAACACGACCATACCATAACACCAACGTCTCCGAATTTTACTACTGGCAGTACACACGCTCACAGATGACTTTCACCGGCATTTTCCTACACACATCCTGGCATCGGATCGCAACATTGTGTACCGTGATGCGTCACTCCACACAAAGTTTTCCCACTGTGCAGTCGTCCAATGTTTGCGCTCCTTGCACCAAGCGAGGCGTCGTTTGGCATTTACCGGCATGATGTGTGGCTTATGAGCAGCCGCTCGACCATGAAGTCAAAGTTTTCTCACCTCCCGCCTAACTTTCATAGTGCTTGAAGTGGATCTGATGCAGTTTGGAATTCCTGTGTGATGATCTGAATAGACGTCTGCGTATTACGAATTACGACCCTTTTCAATTGTCGGAGGTCTGTGTCAGTCAACAGACGAGGTCGGCATGTACGCTTTTGTGCTGTACATAGCCCTTCACGTTTCCACTTCCTATCACATCGGAAACAGAGGACCTACGGGTGTTTAGGAGTGTGAAAATTTCGCGTACAGAGGTATGACACAAGTGACACCCAATCACCTGACCACGTTCGAAGTCCATGAGTTCCGTAGAGCGCCCCATACTGCTCTCTCACGATGTCTAATGACCACTGGGGTCGCTGATATGGATTACCTGGCAGTAGTTGGCAGCACACTCCACTTAATATGAAAAACGTATGTTTTTGGAAGTGTCCGAATACTTTTGATCACATAGTGTAGAATTCGCACGGTAACAAATATATGTTCTTTTTTAAGCCTGGCAGAGAACTTAAATCAAACACTGGACATTTTTATGTAAGGTATAAGACATACCTCAACTTTGGATGAAATTTTCTGAAGAAAAAGGTGCGGCTTAGAGTCCATTAAATACGGTTAAGGAGGCGGGGAGTATTGTGTTGGCAGTAGAGAACCAGTAACAGCAGAATGGGTGAATCAGGAGCGTTGAGTGACTTCGAACGTTGTCTAGTCACTAGGTGTCATCTGAGAGCCAGTCCGTCAGCGACAGTTCAACCCTTCTGAAACTGCCCAGGTCCACCGTTTGTGATGCGATGGTGAATCGGAAACCGCTAGGAACAACTACAACTAAATACATACAAGGAAGACCTCAAGTACTAACAGACAATGTCCATGGAGGGTTGCGGAAATGGTTGTAAAAAATCGTGTGCAACAAGCAGGAAGACATTTAAAGTGCTGCCATCAGTGGCGTAGAGAGTGGTCGAGCAGCTCTTCGTGAGCCACATAGTTCTGTGGTCAGTGCTAAGCGTCGCTTGAGATGATGTAATGAACAACGTCACAGGTAGTATGGTTGCCTGTTCACGTGCATTTAAGGGGCGCCATGAGCTCGCCAAGAGGTCAGCTGGTCAGCAGGGTCAGTGTGGGGCAGTTAGTGTCTGTCTGTCGTCGGAGTGCTAGTATGTATTAGGCCGCCAGTCTGCTCGAGTTTGTGATTTGGAGTGTCGATTTACGCTGTACCCCGTGGCAATCTGAAATAATGGTTGGGGTTTGGAGACTGGCTGGAGAACGTTACCCGCCATCATGTGTAGTAAAAATTGTGAAATACCGAGAAACTGGTGTTAATTTGTTGGATAGTTTTTCACCGCTAGGGTGAGGTTCTGTAATGGAACTTGAGAAAACGCTATATCTGGGAGAATATGGAAGCAATTACAGCAGTGTGCATTGCGTACGATAGAGGAACAATTTGGATTCAATTACTGTTTGTATCAGCTTGACAATACACCCTGTCATACAGCAACACCTGTCAGGAAATGCTTTGTGAACAACTACTTTCCTGAAATGGACTGATCTGCCCAGACGCACGATGTCAACCACTGGAAGACCTTTGGAATGACTCGGAACGTCGTCTTCGATCCAGACCTCGGCGTCCATCATCACCACGTACTTTGGTTCGGCTCTCGAGGAAGAATGGGCTGTCATTTCTTCGTAGACATTCAGACGCCTCGTTAAAATTGTCCCCAACAGAGTTCAAGCCTTCATAAGGTCCTCTACTGTGTGTCCGGATGCTTCTGATCACATAGTGTAAATCTGTCCGTATATCGTTGTAAAGGCGTGCGTATATGGGGTGAGACAGCTAATACAGGCCCAACGGCCTTGCGCAGTGGTAACACCGGGCCCGTCAGATCACCGAAGTTAAGCGCTGCCGGACTCGGCTAGCACTTGGATGGGTGACCATCCGGTCGGCCTTGCGGTGTAAGCAAGAGGAATGCACTCAGCCCTTGTGAGACAAACTGAGGAGCTGCTTGATCTAGAAGGAGAGGCTCCGGTCTCGTAAACTGACATACTGCCGGGAGAGTGAGGATGACACGGCGGCCGGACGGTGCCGCTGGGCCTTCATGGCCTATTCTGGCGGAGTTTAGTTTTAGCTAATACAGACCACTGCAAATACGTTTAGAGAGAACACATGTATCAATATAAAGAAGGTCGCCACATCATCTGCATGGAAAGTAATAAAATGTAAATAACAAAGGATTTGATTGTTGGCCAATTACCGTTCTTGCTTTACGGTAACCGATTTGTCGTTTTGTTTGATTTATGAGGTAGCATGAGCAGCGCTTGCAAGTGATACAATCATTGTTATGAAGCAGGGCAAAAAATAATATACAAGGTTGAATATTCTAAGTTCTTAGGTGTGCATATTGACGAAAACTAAAACTGGAAAAATATGTAGCAAACTTGCTAAAACGTTTACTTTCATCACTTCTGACCAAGAATAATTTCCAAGTTTGGGGATATAGAAGTTAGTAAGTTGACATATTTGCTTGTTTTCATTCATTGGTGTCTCATCCAGTAATATTGTGGTCAACTTCTCACTTAGGCAAAAGCGTACTTTGCACGAAAGAAAGCAGCGAGAATTATGTGTGGAGGCCAGGTACGTGTATCTTGCAGGCATCTCTTTAAGCAGCCGAGAATACTAATCACATCCTCACAGTACATCTTTGCGTCTACGAAGTTTGTTAACAAGAATCCATCACAGCTTGTTTGTAACAGAGTTATTTACAACACTAGAGAGAAGAAAGTTCTTCATTGCCCTTTAATGAATGAACGTACCCACAGAAAGGGGTGAAATATGCAGCTATAAAACTCTTCGACACTCTACCCACGGAAATACAATGGCTGACAGATAGCAGATGTGTTTTCAAACGTGAATTTCAGACGTTTGTCCTTAAAAACTCTATCCATACCGTGGAGGAAGTACTGAATAGGCAAAATTAATCATTTTTAGAGAACGAAACCTGTAACTGGCCAGCTTTTTTTAAAAATAGAACTGCATCAGTTTTTTGGGCGACGGATGTGAACTTTGAAAAACTCTCCTAATTTCAGTCATGTATAAGGCTAGTGGATGGTTGCGTTACGCTGAAGCTGATCTCTGTTTACGAGAGAGACTGTTTTTTAGGAGACTTGTAAAACCCGCAATCGCACTTAAAGGTCGCGAGTGTTTTTCTGTTAGTTTTACTAACTCTTACAGAAAGCAACATACGAATATTTTGCTAACAAGAAGGAAAATTTAGTTTGCATTTTCGTAATTTTGCTAAAAAAACTGATTTTATGTGCGTTGATTAGTTCCTGGGTTCTGTGGTGCCTGGTACAGACGCCAGCGACTGCGCAGATTTTCCCCTCCAGCCCGTCCGTTGGGCGCGCGCGCTGACCTGCCCGCACGCACACTCACACACACACAAACAGCCCCTTGCGTCCGCTTTTGCTCTCCCTCCTCGCCGGATCACATCGTGTCCGACCCTTCTTGGGAAGGGAATGTCATTCGCAAGGGGCAGCGAAGACGGCACTGCGTCCAAATCGAGTTCAACTCGCACGCTAAATAGTAGAGTCGACACAACAAGCAACGCGAATCGAACAACGCCTACACTTCTGCTGCTACCTGTGTTCAGATTTTACGACTAAAGGTCGATTCACGTCAGAAGGGAACGGCAAGCAATGTCAACAGAAATTGTGGTGTGCTTACATTAGGCGGAACGTCAACTCAACGTAACTTATCCTAGTCCAGTATCGGACGACGCAAGTGAATTTATGGTATACCGTCAATAGTAAAGTCAGAATACAGCATCAGAATTAAGGCACTAACATCGATAAACTTATAAATGATCGAAGCAAAATGAAAAACGGATGTTGCTGACAAAGACTTTATGGTAAACTGCTGTCATTTCAAACATTTTAAAACGTCATTATTTATTAGCTGGAGAAAATATACAGAATGTTGAATAGCAACGTCACGTATCCTTACAGCAGGTAGAATTGGTCAAAACTGGAAGAAAATGTTTCTTTGGCAACCAACAAGTGTTGAGATATGGGCCCGTTTTACTTGTGACTAGTGATGTGTTGTAGCTATTTACAGAAGCAGGTTTCTCGAGAGATGGCATAGTAAATTTCCACAATACGCACGTGTGCACAGGCATAAACTCTCGGGCACTCATGGAGGTTAGGCATCAGGATCGCTTCAGGGACATGTATAGGCAAGAATTGCAGGCGCGTGATGAATTCCCACGCTACTGGGGAACGTTAGCCTTGCAGGAAGAGAACTGCTGCGGTTTATTGTCTATAGTTGTGCGACAGTACCTCACCGCAGCATGTCATGGGCGATGGATTGATCGGGAATGTTGGTGGCCTGGCCTCCCCATTCAGTGGACTTCAATCCGTTGGATTTATAACTGTGGAAACATTTACAGGCATTGGTATATGCCCAACCCATTGACAATATGCAGGCATCACAAGAGCGTGCGACCAATCCAAGGCAGCCCGAACAGAGAACGAATGTATTTATAATAGCGCATGATTGACTGCGAAGAAGGGCCGAAGGATTTGTCAGGGTGTAACACTGCCTGTAGTGCCTGCTTCTATGAAACAGACAGATGGAAATGAGAGTACAGATTGACGCATATATTAAAAGCTACTGGTTCCGGACATACGATTACCGGAAGTTTTCTTCTTGTTTTGGTCAATACTACCTCCTGCATACATACAAACACGCAAGAAAACAAAAACGGAAACTCTTTACCATACACGTTTTCTTTTGTTTCTTTGTAAGTGCCAAGTAACGCCAAAAACAATTGTAATGTTCTCCTTCATTAGAGGTGACCTTTCCACTGATAAAAAAGATTAGTTGATGAAAACTGATTCATCAGTTTACGTCTTATATATGCACTGTGAGCAGTTTTTTCCTCTGTATATTATAAAACCTAATTCAGTTTTCGTTTTCACTCATCTCTCATCTTTTGTGGACGACCACTCACAGGAAAACTATCTCAGTCCTCACGGCAACTTCGCAGTGTATCACAAAAATAAAGCAAACAGTAAAATGATGACTAAGAAGAGACATAGAGTGAGTCAGCTCGTTCAGACTAGGCTAACTTCCAATGACGGGAGACGATGCTATTCGTCCCACATCAGCGTCAACATCAAACTTTTACCCCGAAGAAAGTTGATGTTGATGTCTCGCTCTGGCCCGTCTCTTTCCGTTGACGGCCTGTACGAATGCCACCATTTGAAACGCTGGGAGGAATGTTTTGAAGCTCCGTTTCCCTCGGTCAAGCCTGAACTGGGGTTAGTGCATCATGACAGTGATCTTAATTATCCACCTTTAAGTTGTGTCATTTTACAAGCTGTAAAATTTTATCATGTAATAATTTTTTTGGAAGTAATAGATACGACTTTGTACTTAAGTCTTTTTGTCTTTTTTAGTTTGTAATTGTCACATGAGCTACAAAACGATTTCCTCAATGCAGCTTTTTCATTGTTGAAAGGTGTTTGTTATTTGTTAATGTTCTTATTTATGCAAGTTTTAAGGCTTTTTTCGTCCGGGTATCGTAAACACTACATTGTTGCGGCGCGGAGTGGCCGCGCGGTTTTAGGCGCCATGTGACGGATTGCGCGACCTCTCCTGCCGGAGGTTCGTCCTCCCTCGGCCATGGGTGTGAGTGTTGTTCTTAGTGTAAGTTAGTTTAAGGTAGTTTAAAGTAGTGTGTAAGTCTAGGGACCGAGGACCTCTGCAGTTGGTCCCTAAGGAATTCACACACATTTGAACTTTTTTTTTTAACTACATCGTTTTCCACTTTCAGATATTCGGCTGTAGTGTGGGAGAATACTCGAAGGGAAAGTATAAAGTCCTCATGCAGCCTTCGTGATGTGTGACGTAAACAAAGGCAGTAATGAAATAAAGATTAAAAAAATGCAGGAGAACAAAATCCACTTCTGTATCACGAATGTGCTCGATGAGAATAGGCTATCTCCTGATGATAGCAGTCGAAGCCACCTTTATACGTCAAACTGATCGTGAAAACTTTATTCCCGAAACCCGTCAACGGTGACGCTCCGTTCCGTGTCTTTTCTTGACGTTGACAGTCTGTAAGAATGCTGCTATTTGAAATGCATTGCGGACTATTTTTACATTACTTTCCGTGACTTTTAGTATCAATCAACCTTAATTTTGAAATGGAATACCAATGGACATAAAACAATTCACAAACGCAACTAGAAGACACTGGTCGTGGAAGGCTGTAGTGGCTCCACAGTTGCATATGTGAACACCCAGTTTTCGGTAACGCCACTGCAGTGGTGCTACTTTCAGACCGGCTCCTAAAAGTTAATGTCGGTTGTACTTAGTGACACATGTAGTCTTCCCCACCACTGAATAGCTCCCTGGTGATTGTATTACGAAACAACGGCCTTCCGTCCAAATTTTCGTGGAATAATTCCTGCTGTGATCCGTTCGGCTTCAGTGTGTTTTCATTTTATTACTAAAAAAAGTGACTGGCAGATACAATTTTGCAGTTTCTGGAACTTTATCTACAGCGACCTCGGTTAAAGAATGAAAAAAGCGAGCTGTACAAAAATGCCTTCCGTCCTAATTTTCGTGGAATAATTCCTGCTGTGATCCGTTCGATTTCAGTGTGTTTTCATATTATCACTTTAAAAAAAAGTGACTGGCAGATGCAATTTTGCAGTTTCTGGAACTATAAGTAAAGCGACCTCGGTTATGGAATGAAACAAGCGAGCTGTACAAAAATCATAATTTGAGAAATCAAGTACTGCTAGAATTCGTGGTTTGTAAGCGGGAAACATCCGCCGACTGTACTGTGGCAGTTACGAAAGGAAAGTTCTCGTAATCTCTACAATAACGAATAAAATAAATTTTTAACATCTTGTAATAGCGATGCGTCTGCAGGTGATATTTACTCGCTGATACAGGTTGGTTGTCGCACCAGGCGGCATTTTCTGATCCTTCTTCTTTTGCGTTGTGAGGGCACTGCACACACATGTTAATGTACTTCGTGTAATGCATATGTATATGTAGTGCCCTCAGAACGTAAAAGAAGAAGAGTCAGTCACAACAAAACGTGATTAATAACAAATATATACGGGAAACATTTTGGCACAACAAAATCACGTTTTTTTTCTTTTTTAAAAAAATAAAATGATCTTTTATCTTGCCTATGAAATTCACATTTACAGCGTTTGGTTTTCAGATGACACACTATCAGTACAGGACATCATACAAATAGCCCTGCGAAACCATATAACGTATAATCACGGTAAGAAGACAAACGAACAAATACTTTAATTAGATCTCACTTTGTTAGATCAGTTACAACGCAAAATATGTTCAATTTTTACAATTGATGGCACAGAGGTGCTGAAACATGTTTGGGTAACAAGAAAAAAGTGTTTTCGCATACAAGGAGGAACCTACACTACTGGCCATTAAAATAACCACACCATGAAAAAATGCAGATGATAAACGGGTATTCACTGGACAAATATATTATACTAGAACTGATATGTGAATTCATTTTCAAGCAATTTGGGTGGATAGATTATGAGAAATCAGTACCCAGAAAAACCACCTCTGGCCGTAATAACGGCCTTGATACGCCTGGGCATTGACTCAAACAGAGCTTGGATGGCGTGTACAGGTACAGATGCCCATGCAGCTTCAACACGATACCACAGTTCATCAAGAGTAGTGACTGGCGTATTGTGACGAGCCAGTTGCTCGGCCGCCATTGACCAGACGTTTTCAGTTGGTGAGAGATCTGGATAAGTGCTTGCCAGGGCAGCAGTCGAACATTTTTTGTATCCACAAAGACCCGTACAGGACCTGCAACATGCGGTCGTGCATTATCGTGCTGAAATGTAGAGTTTCGCAGGTATCTAATAAAGGGTAGAGCCACGGGTCGTAATACATCTGATATGTAACGTCCACTGTTCAAAGTGCCGTCAATGCGAACAAAGGGTGACCGAAACGTGTAACCAATGGCACCCCATACAATCACACCGGATGATACGCCAGTATGACGATGAGGAATATACGCTTCGAAAGTTCGTTCACCGCGATGTCGCCAAACACGGATGTGACCATCATGATGCTGTAAACAGAACCTGGATTCATCCGAAAAAATGACGTTTTGCCATTCGTGCACCCATGTTCGTCGTTGAGTACACCATCACAGGCGCCCCTGTCTGTGATGCAGCGTCAAATGTAACCGCAGGCATGGTCTCTGAGCTGATAGTCCTTGCTGTTCGTGCAGATGGTTGTTGTCTTGCAAACGGCCCCATCTGTTGACTCAGGGATCGAGACGCGGCTGCACGATCCGTTACAGCCATGCGGATAAGATGCCAGTCATCTCGACTGCTAGTGATATGAGGCCGTTGTGATCCAGCACGGCGTTCCGTATTACCCTCCTGAACCCACCGATTCAATAATCTGCTAACAGTCATTGGATCTCGACCAACCTTTATCAAAGTCGGAAACGTGTTGGTACGCATATCTCCAGCTTACACGAGTCATCTCAACAACGTTGCACCAGGCAACGCCGGTCAACTGCTGTTTGTGTATGAGAAATCGGTTGGAAACTTTCCTCATGTCAGCAGGTTGTATGTGTCGCCACCGGCGCAAACCTTGTGTGAATACTCTGAAAAGTTAATCATTACATATCACAGCATCTTTTCCCTGTCGGTTAAATTTCGCAACTGTAGCACGTCATCTTCGTGGTGTAGCAATTTTAATGGCCATTAGTTTATATCCAATAATTTAACTGCAAACACGCAAAGAAAGACAAAAGCGGCAGATCCAAAATATGAATGTCTCAGAAGAGTATAGTAATTCTTGACTGCGCCATTTAACAGATGCAAGGTCTCGATAGCACAACAAAGTCAAATTGGTAACTTTTCAGTTACATATTGGTTGCATGTGGGTCCTGCACGGAGGCAAGCGTTCGCGAAGTGTGGAGTATAAGGCGACTAGCGTGACGTCACGGGCTCGTTGCGGCGCCTGTAGTTTCCGTGCGGAAGGAGCGAGCTGCGCTGACGCACGGCCGGTAGGCAACCCGCGGCTCCAGTGGAGGCAAGCGAGAGGCTGCGGCGGCGTCATCCGCGGAGCCGTTGCCCCCGCGCGGTGCGGCGGTTCAAGGCCACGGAGCGCCGGTCGCCGACCTCTGACTCCTCTGCCGGGGTGGACGCGGCCAGCCCAGAGGCAGGGCCGGAAGCGCCGCACCCTCGCCTTTCCAGGAAAACACGGAGCGGAGGCGGAGACGAGACGGCAGCCATCCGCTGGAGCTATCCGTCGTGGCGCGCTGCTGCACAAGACCTCGCCACCCTCTGACCTGCCACACGTTGAGGGTGCGAGCTCCTAGAACTGTTTCTGCCATATGCCACACTTCTTTCATCTTCTATCGCCTCACAAACAAAGGAAGAGCCTGCGGAATAACAGACCAGCTCTGTAGCTGGATTGAAGAGTTTTTAGCAAACAGAACACAGCATGTTGTTCTCAATGGAGAGAACTTTCAGGAAACATTCCTCACACACAAATAAATAAAAGATGTTATGTGGACATGTGTCCGGAAACGCTTAATTTCCATGTTTGAGCTCATTTTAGTTTCGTCAGTATGTACTGTACTTCCTCGATTCACCGCCAGTTGGCCCAATTGAAGGAAGGTAATGTTGAATTCGGTGCTTGTGTTGACATGTGATTCATTGCTCTACAGTACTAGCATCAACCACATCAGTACGTAGCATCAACAGGTTAGTGATCATCACGAACGTGGTTTTGCTGTCAGTGCAATGTTTACAAATGTGGAGTTGGCAGATGCCGATTTGATGTATGGATTAGCACGGGGCAATAGCCGTGGCGCGATACGTTTGTATCGAGACAGATTTCCAGAACTAAGGTGTCCCGACAGGAAGACGTTCGAAGCAATTGATCGGCGTCTTAGGGAGCACGGAACATTCCAGCCTATGACTCGCGACTGGGGAAGACCTAGAACGACGAGGACACCTGCAATGAACGAGGCAGTTCTTCGTGCAATTGACGATAACCCTAATGTCAGCGTCAGAGAAGTTGGTGCTGTACAAGGTAACGTTGACCACGTCACTGTATGGAGAGCGCTAAGGGAGAGCCAGTTGTTTCCGTACCATGTACAGCGTGTGCAGGCACTATCAGCAGCTGATTGGCCTCCACGGGTACACTTCTGCGAATCGTTCATCCAACAATGTGTCAATACACATTTCAGTGCAAATGTTCTCTTTACGGATGAGGCTTCATTCCAACGTGATCAAATTGTAAATTTTCACAATCAAAATGTGTGGGCTGACGAGAATCCGCACGCAATTGTGCAATCATGACGTCAAAACAGATTTTCTGTGGACGTTTGGGCAGGCACTGTTGGGGATGTCTTGATTGGGTCCCATGTTCTTCCACCTACGCTCAATGGAGCACGTTATCATGATTTCATACGGGATACTCTACCTGTGATGCTAGAACATGTGCCTTTACAAATACGACGCATGTGGTTCATGCACGATGGAGCTCCTGCACATTTCAGTCGAAGTGTTCGTACGCGTCTCAACAACAGATTCGGTGACCGATGGATTGGTAGAGGCGGACCAGTTCCATTGCCTCCACGCTCTCCTGACCTCAACCCTTTTGACTTTCATTTATGGGGGCATTTGAAAGCTCTTGTCTAGGCAATCCCGGTACCAAATGTAGAGACTCTTCGTGCTCGTATTGTGGACGGCTGTGATACAATACGCCATTCTCCAGGGCTGCATCAGCGCATCAGGAATTCCATGCGACGGAGGGTGAATGCATGTATCCTCGCTAACGGAGGACATTTTGAACATTTTCTGTAACAAAGGGTTTGGAGTCACGCTGGTACATTCTGTTGCTGTGTGTTTCCATTCCATGATTAATGTGATTTGAAGAGAAGTAATAAAATGAGCTCTAACATGGAAATTAAGCGTTTCCGGACACATGTCCACATAACATATTTTCTTTCTTTGTGTGTGAGGAATGTTTCCTGAAAGTTTGGCCGTACCTTTTTGTAACACCCTGTATATAAATGACCTAGTAGATAGTGTCGGAAGCTCCATGCGGCTTTTCGCGGATGATGCTGTAGTGTACAGAAAAGTTGCAGCATTAGAAAATTGCACCGAAATGCAGGAAGATCTGCAGCGGATAGGCACTTGTTGCAGGGTGTGGCAACTGACCCTTAACATAGACAAATGTAATGTATTGCGAATACATAGAAAGGAGGATCCTTTATTGTGTGATTATATGATAGCGGAACAAACACTTGTAGCAGTTACTTCTGTAAAATATCTGGGAGTATGCGTACGGAACGATTTGAAGTGGAATGATCATATAAAATTAATTGTTGGTAAGGAGGGTACCAGGTTGAGATTCATTGGGAGAGTCCTTAGAAAATGTAGTCCATCAACAAAGGAGGTGGCTTACAAAACACTCGTTCGATCTATACTTGAGTATTACTCATCAGTGTGGGATCCGTACCAGGTCGGGTTGACGGAGGAGATAGAGAAGATCCAAAGAAGAGCGGCGCATTTCGTCACAGGGTTATTTGGTAAGCGTGATAGCGTTACGGAGATGTTTAGTAAACTCGAGTGGCAGACTCTGCAAGAAAGGCGCTCTGCATCTCGGTGTAGCTTGCTGTCCAGGTTTAGAGAGGGTGCGTTTCTGGATGAGGTATCGAATATATTGCTTCCCTCTACTTATACCTCCCGAGGAGATCACGAATGTAAAATTAGAGAGATTCGAGCGCGCACGGAGGTTTTCCGGCAGTCGTTCTTCCCGCGAACCATACGCGACCGGAACAGGAAAGGGAGGTATTGAAAGTGGCACGCAAAGTGCCCTCCGCCACACACCGTTGGGTGGCTTGCGGAGTATAAATGTAGATGTTTATGTAGATGTAAGCGCGAGTGCAGAATATAGTATCTGGGAAACCCACCATCCTTCGCTCCAATACTAAACTGGTCATCCCTTGATGTCTCAGGTCGTCCCTTCTTTTAGCGAAGTTGTGCCACACATTTCTTGTCCCTGCAGTGTTACTGAGTACCTCCTACTTAGATACGTGATCTACCCAGATAATCTTCATCATTATTCTGTAGCATCGCATTTCAGAAACTTCTAATCTCTTCTTGTATAAACTGTTTATCGTCCACGATTCACGTCCATACATGGCAACACTCCGCACAAATAACCTCAGAAATTGCTTCCAAGCATTTCATTCTGTATTCGACGTTAACAAACTGTAAGAAGTCCATGACTAAGGAATTTATTTCCAGCGCACTCGAGCAAATGTAATTTCGATGGATTGCTCACGCGCTGCGTGCGATATGTAAGCCAGAAGAGAATCTCAGACCAGATAGCAGCGTTGGCCTCAGTAAGAGCAGTAGGAGTAAGTAGTAGCTAGCAGTCGTGTGTATGGAGTTGGCTGGGGCAGTCGTGGGTAGCGATGGCGGTGCCTGAGCAAAGTAGTATAAGGTAAAAGCAACCGCCCGTATATGTAGTTTGTTACAACAAAATTTGTACTATTGTTATATCAAGTGCCATGTAAATTTTCGAAAAAATCTTTTAATAATAATCCTTTTTATAAAATTATCTTTTTGACAATCATTCATCTGAATTTAAAGAATTTGCTAAGCTCTGCAATCCATGGTTATCCCGATTATCGTAAAGAAAAATCAGTTGTTTCCTTTTATACATGACAAATCTAGCGGCCAGCATTGCACTTGGGTGTGCCAGTAAAATTTCTTATAGGAGCGGATATATACGCGTTATCCGGTGACTTCATTGAGGTAAGAATTTTCAATTTATTCAGAATGATCTTTCAGGGCCTTGACGCAGCACTGCTGACGTCCAAATTTACCAGTTTAGATTCACAGTCACATTTTTTATTAGGAGGTTAGTCACATTTTATGATTGGTAGGTGACGGAATAATAATCTGTTGGGATGTTACACAAAATGTCAGTGTTATAAATATTTTAACTGTTGGGAGGTTACAAAATTTCTCTCCTTCAGAACCGCTTTTCTTGACATTGCCATGCTACATTTTTATCCTCTCTGCTTCTGCCATCTGTCAAAATAGCAAAACTCATCCATTATTTTCGCTGTCTCGTTTCCTAATTAAATTCCCTCAGTATCACAGGATTTAATTCCACTACGATCCGTTACCCTTGTCTTGATTCTGTTGGCGTTCATCATATATCCGCCTTTCAAAACACTATCCATGCCATTCAACTGCTCTTCAAGGTCCTTTTCTGTCCCTGGCAGAACTACCGTGTCATCGGCAAACCTACAGTTTTTATTTCTTCTCGCTGGACTTTCATGTCTTCTCCAAATTTTTTCTTGGTTTCTTTCACTTCTTGCTCAATGTACAAATTGCATAACATTGGGAATAGCCTACAACCCTGTTTCACTCCCATCTTAATCAGCTCTTGCCTTTCATGCTCCTCGACTTTTATAACTGCCGTCGTGTTTCCGTACAAGTTTTATATAACCTTTCACTCCCTGTATTTCACCCATGCTACTTTAAGAATTTCAAAGAGTGTATTCCAGTCAATATTCTATAAAGCTTTTTTCGAATTTACTAAGGCTATAAACGCAGTTTAGCCTTCCCTTAACCTATTTGCTAATATAAATCCTAGGGTCAGTATTGCTTCGTGTGTTCCTGTATTTCTGCGGAATCCAGACTGATATTCCCCAAGGTCGGCTTCTACCAGTTGTTCGTGTTGGTACCTTGCAGCCATGACTTATTAAACTCATAGTTCATTAACATTCACTTGTGTCAACAACTGATTTCTTTCGAACTGGAATTATTACATTCTTCTTGGGGTCTGACACATCTTGCATAGCAGGTGGAATAATTTTGTCATGGCTGGATCTTCCAAGGCTATCAGTAATTCTGACGAAATGTGGCCTGCTCCAGGAGCTTTGTTTCGATTAAGGTCACGCAGTTCTCTATCAAATTCCTCTCCAGTATCGTATTTCCCACCTTATCTTCATTTACGTCCTCTTCCATCTCTAAAATACGGCCTTCAAGTTCAACTTCCTTATATAGACACTCTAAATATTTCTTCTAACTTTCAGCTTTCCCTTCATTATTTAGTACCAGTTAACGTCTGAGCTCTTGATATTCAGACAGCTGTATTTCTTTTCTCCAAACGACTCTACATTTACATCTACATCCATACTCCGTAAGCCACCTGACGGTGTGTGGCGGAAGGTACCTTGAGTACCTCTATCGGTTCTCCCTTCTATTCCAGTCTCGTATTGTTCGTGGAAAGAAGGATTGTCGGTATGCCTCTGTGTGGGCTCTAATCTCTCTGATTTTATCCTCATGGTCTCTTCGCGAGATATACGTAGGAGGGAGCAATATATGTTCTCGAAACTTCAACAAAAGCCCGTACCGAGCTACTGAGCATCTCTCCTGCACAGTCTTCCACTGGAGTTTATCTATCATCTCCGTAACGCTTTCGCGATTACTAAATGATCCTGTAACGAAGGATCTTCCCTTAGTTATATGTGCTTCTGTATCTTTACATTCCTCTTGTAGCCATTCCTCTAGCCATTCCATCTACAGTGCTGTGGACCTTAGGGAGGAACTGAGCGAGCTGAGTTTTACAAGATCTGTGTTAGCAGAATCCATGCCTATTTTTCGTTCTCCAAAAACTTCATAATACATGAGCATAAAACATGTTCCACAGTTCTACAAAAGACTGATGTCAACGATATAGGTCTATAATCACATGCAACTGTACTGCGACCCTTCTTGAAAATGAGAATTACCTGCGCTTTTTTTCCAGTCACTAGGCACCCTTCGTTGCTCCAGTGACCTGCGATAAACTGCTTCTATAAGGGATCAAAGGGGCAACTTCTTTCACATTATCTCCGTAGAATCTTACAGGCATTCAACTGGTCGTGATGTCTGTCCATTACAAAGCGGTTGTACTAGCACGAATCGCAATAAAATGTTTAACTATCCGATACTGTTATCATGCGCTACCAACAGCCTGCAATCTCGTCGCGACCCGCTGCAGCAACCCACAAATACACAGTCGTTGCTCTTCAACCAGGGACATTACAGGTTCTTTACTTTAGCTGACAGTGAACGGTGGCCGTATGAGACACGTGTTGTATGCTTGTACTCAAGTGTATGTCTGCAGTTTGAATCTTAAGGGACTGTTATAAAGTGTTCATTCATCTACTCAGTCGCTGTATGCCATGGATTCGGGACATCTCTGTATTAGGACTATTTGCTTGTTTCATTGTCCCCTAATCGCCCTTTTCGTTTGTGCCTATAATGGTGAAAAACCTCATACTGAGAATATCAGAGATCCTGTCACGCTTCCTTTAGCCACACTCGATGCTACTTTGGTTTTCGTGGAACATTCGCCCTTCAGTAAGTATAAAGTACTAGTTTCAACAAGTTAAGAATTTATCGAGACAGGCGAGTGTCTGATAAGATACTGTATATGGTAGTATCTCAGTTAGTAACGGAGAATGTGGTAAACAGTCTAGTGTCTTTCTGAAATCTAGCAGTGTGGAGAGTACCTATTGCGAAACAGTCTCTGTCACTTCTAAAAATCTTCGATTATTCACGTATACTTTGTGCGGGTATAACTCCGAGTTAGCCATTTAAACCGAGAAGGAATTTCGAAATAACAGCTAACCTAAATACGTATCTAGTTCTCGTCGCTCTTCGTCGAAAATATGGCACGTTGAAAACACAGCTCGCTGAAATAGATATTCTAACATCAAGGGAGTATGATCAGTTTTTTACACTTTAAATTTGAATACTGCTGGTTTCTGTTTCTTTCATTTGTTATTTCATTTCTCTTCATTTCATGTGTAGATCTGTTATACTTCAATACCAGACTTCCTCTGACAACTTACTTACATACACCAACAAGAACAATGATACTGCATGAAGTCACATTACATCAATTTTACACAGTTTCGATTTTACTTAAAAAGACCTTAATACACAATTATTTCTTTTAAAAATACTGTCAAATTATTACTCAGAATAAATAATAGAATGACTTTAATATTTTCAAATGCGGTTACGAGAAATTGATAAATTGCAAATATAGAAAATAACTATATTTTTTTGAAATTAAATCCTATGCTAATTTCATGTTTTACTTCTCTTTATAAAAATATAAGAACAAGTTATCTAATTCAGAAACAGCTTACAATAAATATACAGTTACTGTTTTAATTCATTTAGATCGCGTCAGAAATTTAACGCGAGCATCGTATTCTACAACACGTGACTAAAAATAGAAGCACTGTCCGATTCCATTAGAATCGGAAGCTGCTTTCAGCATATCGTGTGCGAATGAAGCAATCTGAGTCCGATACGAGTTGTTTCTGCTATATCCGTACTGTTTCTCTGAGATAATGTCTTTGTCATCCTCCGCATACGTCATAATGTTTTAACAAGAAATACGTTCTCTGATCCAGCAATATCCGAAAGCTACCGATGTTGCTTTACAGTTCTGAGTGGGAATAAGACTAGGCTATGTCATACGTGTCAGTGAAGAAGTTGCGTGTAATTGTGTACAGAGATGGAGAGCCTAACACAGTATGGCAGGTAGTGGCGTATTGTACAAAGCTCTCAATGACAAAGTAAAAAGCAGGAAAATCGAAATATATTGGCTAGACGGGATTGAGGAGTCGTTTTCTGGCGGCGTGCCATTGACCGCTTGAGACGTATCTGAAAGCGATGACAGGTTACGAGTGCCACAGAGGTTAACAGCCCGCTCTAAGCGAACACGTGTCTGAACAGAGACGTGCTTTTGGCTGCTGAAAAGCTGAAGCACGCGCCACCGGCCCGTGGAGAAGAGGGAATCGTGCTCACGCCGACGATCTGAGGATCAGAAACAGCTGCCGCCATTCACCCAGCTTATACCAGCACAAAAGCAACGTCACCTACTCCTACGCATTGATCTGGCGTTACACGTAGCCTTGGGGGTCGGGTGCTTTGAAAAGTCATAGAGAACCAATGTTATCACCATGCTCAGCCATTTGACACTCTCTACTGGATAAGGTTCTTCTCTTTGCACTAAGGTCTGTGGAGCTGCAGTATATTATGCAATACTTCCTTCCAATTTTAACTTACGTCGTACTCTTGAACTTATCTCTTGGAATCCAGCAAAGAGTCTCCTTGGCTTTTCATCAGTGTGAATATGTATACGTCCCACCCACGTCCATTCCATTTTCATTACGAATTAAAGCTTGCGGTTTGCTGATGGCTTTGTAATACTAACAGAGTGTGCAAAGGGTTCGTCACAGGAGCTTGACGGAATGGACAGCATCTTCAACGTCAAAGAACATAAAACGAGGATATCAGATTGTATTCTAATTAATTCGGTCGATTTCGTTCATTATAGTCGATGTTCTGGAACGTGTGCAACTGTATCATTCATCATTTAAATAACGAAAGACTGCATCAGTTACTCATTTTTTTTCATGCTTAGCACAACGCATTTCGAGAATTTATACCCATTCCATGTGCATTTGTTTACATTTTTGTCCTGATTTCTGCATGTATGATTTTCTGCCTCTCAGTCACTGTAGTTGTCTTTTTGAGGTTATGCTGCAATCCGAAAACCGGACTAATGAATCTTGGGTAGTACTTTACATGTTAATGTTAGAGATACTGGTTTTGTTTGTCTGCTTAAAACTATTATGTCTCCTTCGTTACGCAGAATATCACACACTCGCGAATCATCACCTTACTTTGTTTTTGTAATCAAAACATGCTAGAGATAGTACGACAGTACAATTTCACTAAGAGTTTGTATATAGCTAGAGATGTTACATCTTCTGTGGATTACTTCATATAATTTATTTTACCATTACTGTCTATTTCTTTCATTAACATATAAAAAAACATTCCAAGATTCATTTTGTCAGTTTTCCGACTGCAGCATAACCTCAAAAAGACGACTACCGTGCAAGAGAGGCAGAAAATTACACACGCAAACGTCACAAAAAATATTTATGTAAACAAATGCACCTGAAAATGAGAATAAATTCTCGAAATGCGTTGTTCTGAGCATGAAAAAATAAGTAACCGGTGCAGCTTTTTATTATACAGATCATTTATTTATTTAATCGTATGGCTAGGGCTCCCGGAAACAAGTCCAGTGTGTTACCACTGCGCCATTTCGGAGGACATAGATTCTGCGATATTTAATGCTTCTACACTGAAATTGTTTTCGGAACAACTTATTGTGTTTGGATTTAATTGTGGCCATTGATATACGAAGCTTTCAACTGTTATGCTGTTTTTACTTGGCGAGATTACAGCAGAGGATGCAAGGAACCACTAGCAGGTACTGCAATGGATGTCAGCGATGTAGGTTTCCCAATTTCGATGTCAGACCTTGAAATTTTTCTGTAAGTATTTATTTCATCGACGTAGGAACGGCACCGAAGAGGGTCTGGTGATTTTGGTAAAGGTGCGTTGCAGGTACAGCATCTATGGTGTACCCAGAAAGGACAGTAAAGGAAATATTGCCGCTTCCCCGCCTCACTCGATTCCAACAGCAAAGCCTCTCCTCGAACCGAATTCGTATTTGCACAGCCAAACTGATACGCGTATCATTCAGTTACAGTCTGAAGAAATTGACTAGTAGCAAAAGCACCCAAAGCCATTTGCCGGCACATCTCCAAACGATTCCGACGTTCACCTTCTTCGTAGGCCTCATGGCAAGTGAAGAGGAATCAAAATACAATTTAGCAATAAATCGAACTTTAGATTATGGGCAGGGGTGTACTGATTTGTTTTCAGCACTGAGAACAAGGGAATTTCGTATACTATTACCATTTTCAATATCCTGCCTTCGGGGAACCAGTTTTTGTGCGTTGGTTGCTTTGAAGATCTCAGCTACACATACGAAAAGAACCCAGAGTGTCTATTTCTAAAATTAAGCACTCCTTCCAATGCAAAACATGTTGCTGAAGTAGCATTGAAAACTTAATTATTAAATGCATTGTACACGGCTTATACTGTCCAATTTATTTGTGCATTATGGTCTTCTGGCTAAAACTTCCAAACGATCATTTCATCTTTTTTTTTTTTTTAGTCTGTGTAAATGGTAATTTTGATTTTTAATTGACTGTGTCTGAATGTATTTTGCTTTTGTTTTCTTTCAGTCACTTAATTCGTTTTGGGATTCATATATATATTTCTTTTTTCTTTGCAATGACTCGCATCCCTGTTTAGCGTTATCAGGACCTCCAAAGGGAGCGCGTCCCACAGGTTGAGAAACGCCGTCCCAAATGTCAGGGATCTGTTGATGATCGCCGGCCGCTGTGGCAGAGCGGTTTAGGCGCTTCGGTCTGGAACCGCGCGACCGCTACGGTCGCAGGTTCGAATCCTGCCTCGGGCAAGGATGTGTGTGATGTCCTTAGGTTAGTTAGGTTTAAGTAGTTCTAAGTTCTAGGGGACTGATGACCTCAGATGTTAAGCCCCATAGTGCTCAGAGCCATTTGAACCATTTTGTTGATAGTCACACCTAAATATCTGGCGAGTCGACTAAGTCATAACGTTTTGTTTCGACAGGTTACACTCTAATCTCTGTTTGCCATTCTGTTGATCAGGTAGAATGAACTGACTTCAGTTTTATCATGGTTCGGAAAAAATCTCCACTTTTGGTGATAGTAGTTTTGTAGTTTTTAAAAGACAGGCTTGATTTTAATGAAGTTGTAATTCAGTTAGAAAGAACGCATAGATTCCGGATTTTGGCAGTTTGCAGTGTGCTAGAAAGACAGTTCGTTGTTGTAGAGGAGACGCGTGGCCGACCCAGTAGGCAGTGGCGCTGGATCGCAACCCGCCTGTTGCTCGCGCGGTCCGGGCAGGTGTCGGCTCGGTGGGAAGGGTTAGCAGGGGCGGGCCGGACAACCCTTTGCGCTCCGCCCACCGCCGCCAGCGCCGAAGGGGATTGGGCACCTCCCCACCCCAGCACGTGGCCGGCGACACCCCTTTCCTCACCGCGCACGTGCCGGCGCACGTGGTCTCAGAGGGCATCGCCCTTCCGCCACCCAGGCTCCCTCCCTGCAAGCCCGGAGCTTCGCTAATTAAATAAGACTGCGTCTTCCTGAGGCACGCTTCGCAAATTCTGGCCCCACCGTAGCTGGATGATTAAACAGGAACACTCCAATTTCCTGGCAGTCTGCGCGCTCCTGCAGGACGTCCGCATTTAAGGGCACTTTGAAGCGGGCTCGAGCAAGAGAGACCTTATGAGAACTAACCCGTAAAATAGCATTATAGGGAAGATTTCTAATTAAGTGCCTATGACGCACTATTTAAAGTTTATAATTTAACAGTGTAAAAATATTTGATTTAATGAGTTGATGAAATAAAAAATGAAAAAATTTGTCATTATTGACCTATCCAACACAATTTATTTATATTGCTACGAACAAAAACGATTACAAAAAACAATAAACTAATAACCATGTCTGCGCACAATCGGTTATTTCAAATTTAAAAATTACTTTTTAATTATGAGCGAACATTGTTAGCGATGGCGTATCCAATGAGGGTGGTGATGGAGGGAACATCTGCAATCCCCCCCCCCCCCCCCTCCTTCCTGCTAATATAAAAGAAAATACATTCACATGTTGCTGTAGCACCCGGTTGAAGAAAGACGGGATAAATAGGGGTAGCCCTACTGACATATAGAAAATGAACTGAGAGCGATTTGTCGAGAAATCTCAGAATTAATCACTGTTCATCTTGAAAATGAAACGAGTTGCTTCCCCAGCCCCTTCCTAGCCCAAATCCTAGACACGCTCTTGTTTGTTAGGTAATGGCAAGATAACGAAATGAAAGTAACGCCCAACGAAAGCAACCGAAAGGACAAACACGATTTTGATCCTGCAGTCACTATGAATCAGTTTAGATGCCAGTGGGAATTGATTAAGTCAATAGGGAAAGCTGCAAATTTGTGCCGGATCGGTATTGGAACCTGGGTATTCTGCTTACTAGGCAGATGCGCTGACCACTGCGTTGGACACAGTGAACGGGGCAACTGCACGGACTCCCGTCAGACCCAAATTCTCAACTTACCCACACACAACTGATGTAATGCCTCGTTACTCGCGGCATTTCGCAGGTTACGGCAATACTTCGAGCGTGGTGTCCGTACCGAAGAGATCAATTGATCTTCCTCGCCTGTTACACATCTCGTCCCAACAGTGGCCCAAAGTCACTCTAAGAGTTGGCCCACTTGGTTGTCTGTATATACAGCTCTGCAGTGGTGCGGGCAACAGGTTCATCGCAGTGTACGAGTCAAGTGTCGCGGCAGCTGGAAAACGTGGAATTACGCAGTGTGACTATTGTGAGCAAAACGTCTAAATTGCATCGGATTTCTGCTGTAGAGGAATTGAATAATTGGTAGAAGTTTCCGATCGCTGTTTTCAGTGACTTGGGGACTATTTTCGAAATATTATGAGGTACCTGTGTCACTTTATTTCCCGTTTTCGATCGTTGTATCTGCTCGGGGCGGACGTCGCAAGACATCCCTTTCAGTGGCAGCAAACCCTCTGACAGAACACGCTGAGTTACCGTACCGGCACTTTGAAGCGTAGTGCTGCACTCAAAAAAATTTGAATGGCCTGCGATGATAATGAGTTTTTTTTTCGTTTTTTGTAATTTAGCTGAAAAAGACCCGTTTCTCTAAGTCCTCCTTTCCGTTTCTTTTGCCGGCCGGTGTGGCCGTGCGATTCTAGGCGCTTCAGTCTGGAATCGCTTGACCGCTGCGGCAGCAGGTTCGAATCCTGCCTCGGCCATGGATGTGTGTGATGTCCTTAGGTTAGTTAGGTTTAAGTAGTTCTAAGTTCTAGGGGACTGATGACCATAGATGTTAAGCCCCATAGTGCTCAGAGCCATTTGAACCATTTTGAACCATTTCTTTTCTGTATTGGAAAATAGCGTCTTCAAATGTTCAAATGTGTGTGAATTGCTAAGGGACCAAACTGCTGAGGCCATCGGTCCCTAGACTTGCACACTACTTAATCTAACTTAAACTAACTTATGCTAAGAACAACACACACACCCATGCCCAAGTGTGAGGACTCGAACCTCCGGCGGGAGAGGCCTCGCAATCGATGACATGGTGCCTCAATAGCGTCTTCTCATTTGTATTTCATCCATCCCATTCATAGTGTATTATTATAAATTGTGTTTGGTGTTTTCCTTTATATTTTTAGCTGCAAGGAATACAGGGACGTTGCTGAATGTGACACGGTGCAAGTCAAAACAAGAACGTTTGTGCAACATCTACTTGGTTGTAACTTTTTTTTTCTTTATTTAATTTGTGATGTGTTGTACTCTCACAGAACTGGGAAACCACAACCTAGTTATGAAAAGAGCATAACCAAAGGCAAACATTCGAGAACCATTGACATATGTGCAGGAAGTCCTGCAGACACCAAAAATGGTACGTCATGCATTACAATTTACACGACACATCCATCGGGTAAACTCTTGCCAGTGGTCCTCGATTTTATCCTTTTTTTTTGTTTTGCCCGGTGGATGTGTGCTGTAAATTGTATTGGATGACGTACCGTTTCTGGTGATCGTTGGAGTTCCTGTACACTTACCAATGGTCCTCGAGTATATTTACCAGACGAGTTTATCTTTGATTGCGCTGTTTCCACAACCCGTGTCGTGCTTTGCCAGTTACTTTATTTAAGTAACAGTGTAACTTTGTAGCTGATTCTTGGGTCATAAGTTTGTACTGAGGAAACCTTTTTTTTCTCCCAGATGACCGATGACGCTCTTGCGAAAGAGAAACGCATCACAAATTAAATAAATGAAAAAATTACAACCGAGACTGCTACTCTTTCTTGAACATCTCAAGAGGTTGCTGTACCATTAGCCAAAATCCCGCATCTCGCGGTCGTGCGGTAACGTTCTCGCTTCCCGCGCCCGGGTTTCCGGGTTCGATTCCCGGCGGGGTCAGGGATTTTCTCTGCCTCGTGATGGCTGGGTGTTGTGTGTTGTCCTTAGGTTAGTTACGTATAAGTAGTTCTAAGTTCTAGGGGACTGATGACCATAGATGTTAAGTCCCATAGTGCTCAGAGCCATTTAAATCATTTGAGCATACTGTGTATCACCGCTGTTGCAGCTCGCTCGATAGCAGACACAGAGAATCACTTGGGGAAGACCCTCATTCCGTTATCGGAGACAATAATTGACTTATTATAAGATATAATTTTTCATTTTGGCGCAATCACTTGTTTATGATGTAATCACAACCGGTGTCAGCCTTCAATAGTGATCTTCTGATACTACAACAGAGAAAACGAAAGCATACAGGGTGTTACAAAAAGGTACGGCCAAACTTTCAGGAAACATTCCTCACACACAAAGAAAGAAAATATGTTATATGGACATGTGTCCCGAAACGCTTACTTTCCATGTTAGAGCTCATTTTATTATTTCTTTTCAAATCACATTAATCATGGAATGGAAACACACAGCAACAGAACGTACCAGCGTGACTTCAAACACTTTGTTACAGGAAATGTTCAAAATGTCCTCCGTTAGCGAGGATACATGCATCCACCCTCCGTCGCATGGATTCCCTGATGCGCTGATGCGCTGATGCAGCCCTGGAGAATGGCGTATTGTATCACAGCCGTCCACAATACGAGCACGAAGAGTCTCTACATTTGGTACTGGGGATGCGTAGACAAGATCTTTCAAATGCCCCCATAAATGAAAGTCAAGAGGGTTAAGGTCAGGAGAGGGTGGTGGCCATGGAATTGGTCCGCCTCTACCAATCCATCCGTCACCGAATCTGTTGTTGAGAAGCGTACGAACACTTCGACTGAAATGTGCAGGAGCTCCATCGTGCATGAACCACATGCGTCGTACTTGTAAAGGCACATGTTCTAGCATCACAGGTAGAGTATCCTGTATGAAATCATGATAACGTGCTCCATTGAGCGTAGGTGTACGAAACTAAAATGAGCTTTAACTTGGAAATTAAGCGTTTCCGGACACATGTCCACATAACATCTTTTCTTTATTTGTGTGTGAGGAATGTTTCCTGAAAATTTGGCCGTACCTTTTTGTAACACCCTGTATATTAAGACATGAAACAACTCCAATTACTTTCACTATGTCTACTTGTGAGCTTATTAAAGAACTACTAACATGTGTATGGTTTACTCCTATGGGTTGCATCTGGAGAACAAGTGTTCTGTTGTCAAGTAAACATAAAATCGGAAATCTGCGAGTTTATACAAGGGTTGGAACTTTAATAGTGGCAAATATTTATTTACAGCTCGCACAAAATTGTTACGTGTTTCAAACTTTTACTGGTCTTCAAAATAATCACCAGCATTGTGTATAACCCGTTGCCAGCGATGTGGAAGTCGTAGGTTACTCTTAGCAGTTCCAATTGTGTCGATAGTTCGATCGGGGTTGTCTATTGTCCGACGAATTTGTGGTAATTCTGAAGCGAATACCGTGAAGTGTTTCCTTCAGTTTAGAAATCCAGCTAAACTCACGAGGGCTTAAATCAAGGGAGTGCAGTAGGTGGTACAGCATTTAGCAGCCCCATCAGTCAAACAAGTCAGTAACAGCTTGCATTGTACGTGTTTGAGGATTCTCCTGCAAAATGGTCAGATCGTGCAGAAAGTGTCATCACTTCTGTCTCTAAGCTGGTCGTAGGTTGTGCTCCAAAAATGAACAGCATAGAGACAGAAGTGATGACACTTTCTGCAGGACCGGACCATCATTTTGCAGGACAATGCTCAAGCACGTACAGTGCAAGCTGTTACTGATTTGTTTGGCTGATGGGGCTGCTAAATGATATACCTCCTATTGCACTCCCTTGACTTAAGCCCTCGTGAGTTCAACTCGATTTCTAAACTGAAGGAAACACTTCACGGCATTCGCTTCAGAACTTCTACAAATTCGTCGGGCAATAGACCGCGCCGCTCGATCTGTCAACACAATTGGTACTGCTAAGAGTATCCTACGGCTTCCACACCGCTGGTAACGGCTTATACACAACACTGGTGACTACTTTGAATGTCAGTAAAAGTTTGAAACACGTATCTATTTTGTATGAGTTGTAAATAAATAGTGCCACTATTACAGTTCCAACCATGGCACATACAACCGAGGGTATTTTTCCTTTCATGCTCTTTGCGCTAGATACACGCTTCCTCTATAAAACAATATTGAATCGTAAAACCAAAAAAGGTGACAAATATTACAATAATATTTCAATGAGTTTTTCATAAAATATGACAGTTGAAAACTGGTATTTAAATAAAAGAGACAGAGTAGCAATCCTTATGGCATATGCAAATCCTCACAGCCTATGGGCATGGCGCAACAGCTATGAAATAGCAGCCTAGTTTGCGAAAACTGGTATTTAAATAAAAGAGACAGAGCAGCAATCCTTATGGTATATACAAATCCTCACAGTCTACGGGCATGCTGCAACAGCTATGAAATAGCAGCCTAGGTTGCTATGACAGCAGACGCTTTATTGAAGAGTCACCTATTTTAAATCTTTTCATTTATATTAACTTCAACTACCACTATACACTGACCAGCCAGAACATTTGACCACCGATGTACTATGGATATAAACCCGTCCAGGCGATAGCAGCGCCACGTGGCGAGGAATGACTGCCAGTCAGACACACGCACGGTGCATGTAGTACCAGTGGCCATGGTGTTCGTATGTAGAATGGAGAAGGAGCGTGGGGTCGGGCGTCCATCCCTCATTACAATTGTCGGACATCGTAGGTTGGGCAAGACTTGTAAAACAGCGCAGGCGGCGAACTGTGGCGGAACTAACATCAGAGTTTAATGCTGGGTGGAGTACAAGTGTGTCTAAACACACAGTCCACCGAACAACACTAACGATGGAGTTCCACAGCCGACGACCCATGCATGTGCCAACGTTAACACCACGACATCGGCAACTATGACTGAAATGGGCACGTGACCATCGGCACAGGACGTTCGCGCAGTGGAAGAGCGTTGCGTGGTCTGAGGAATACCGATATCTTCTTCATCATGTCCATTGGAGGGCGCGAATCCGTCGTCTTCCAGAGATCAGCTCCTTGGCACCTGTATTGCGGTACGGAGACAAATTGGTGGCGACCCCAATGTGTTCTGGGGAACACTCAAGAGGGTATACATGGGTCCAGTGGAGCTCGTGCAAAGCATCGTGACGGCCAAGGAGTATCGTACACTCGTTGCAGACAACGTACACCCCTTCATGACGATCATATTTCCCGATGGCAGTGGCATTTTTCAACAAGATAAAGCGCCATTTCACAAGACAAGGAGTGTGATGGAATGGTGAATTTCCTTTGATGTGATGGCAGTGGCATTTTTCAACAAGATAAAGCGCCATTTCACAAGAAAAGGAGTGTGATGGAATGGTGAATTTCCTTTGATGTGATGGCCCTATAACTGGCCAGATCTGACCGGGTCGAACACATCCGACATACGATAGAACGTAGCGTCAGAACTCACCGCTCCCCCTCCCCCCCCCCCCCCTCACCGGAATTTACTGTAATTCGGTGAATTTTGAGTACAGATCTGGTGTCAGCTCCCTCCAGCGACCTACCAAGTTCTCACTGCTTGAACGCCACGACGCGTCACCGCCGTTATCCGTGCCAAAGATGGTCTTACCGACTATTAGGCGGCTGATCAGTGTATTTTTTACTTCATTTTTATTTATTGTACTTCAAACATGCAAACGCCGCCTGGCGGACTTTCCGTTCACTGCGTCGGTAGCTTGCTGGCTGCATAGTGTGCGCAATACAGTCATATATTCACGGCCACTACAATTTATATTCCAGTTTGTATGTGTCAAAATTAGAAGTGTGGCCCTAACTTAACGTAACTCCATATCTTCGTCGAAGATAAGAATCGCAGTCTTTTCGCTGTTCGAGCAGGATGTATTAAATGACATATTTCCTGAGAGGTGGATGGGTCGTGGTTGTCCCAACGCTTGGCCCCAGCTCTCTCTCTATGGAACGCCATAGACTTCTTTTTTGAGGTAACGTCAATGATTGCAGGTACATAACACCATCCAACGACGTTGCTACCCTTCGACATGAATCAGTAATGCAATCGGAACCGTTGTGGTATGATGTTCACCTTTACATTCGCAGAACTCTTATTATCGCCTTGGTGTTCTGCAATCGACGATTTGACCAAAAATTGCAATTCTGCCATAACAGAAAAAGCTTTGAGAGCTGCTAAACATTTTACAACAAACCACGCTCCTGTATCCCTAATAGTTTCTATCGTATGATTTATTTTAATGATAAGGAGACTTTATGCAGATCCTGTATAGCTTGCCATCTGCAACAAAATGATTTACTGTGAAGTTGTTTGGCCAGTTAACAAATAATTTTTTCTATAAACATAATTTTATAAGGCGAAAATGTTGAGCGACCGTATTTATCGATTATTTACAGTTATTTTTGTGATTCGTGTCCTCATTTATATCCTGTCTAACATAGGTAAACACACAAATATTTCGTAAATGTTTTGATGAGCCACACATGCACGTCACAGTTTCGAACTTCATTTACCGGGTTTCTGTGTGTACTCCTACAACAGGTCACGGAGCTGAGAGCACACTTTAGAAACGTAACTGTAATTTATCGTTAAATATGATCAAGGAATATTTTTGTGTAACAAAATTACGTTTATTCGAAAAAATGATTTGATAACTCGCCAGCCAACCTCACAATAAATGATCAGTTGCACTGATCTGACAATATTACCTTTTTCTGGAGTCATATGAGTCAACTTTACCTTCGACAAGGGCAGAAGATGAAGCATGAGGTACAAGCAGGATTTTCGCATTACGTACAAAGCTGTGGTGATATTACAGTATCGGAGAGCTTCGGCAATACGGCCGATTTAAGGAGGGAAAAATGAGCCGAAGCTTTGAACTGAATTTTGTGTTGGGGAGGGAATTGGACGAGGGTAGTCCGTTGCAGCTGGGGCAGCATTAGTGCGATGATGGTGTAGTGGTTAGCACATCTACCTAATAAATAGTAGACCCCCCATGAACCATGGACCTTGCCGTTGGTGGGGAGGCTTGCGTGCCTCAGCGATACAGATGGCCGTACCGTAGGTGCAACCACAACGGAGGGGTATCTGTTGAGAGGCCAGACAAACGTGTGGTTCCTGAAGAGGGGCAGCAGCCTTTTCAGTAGTTGCAGGGGCAACAGTCTGGATGATTGACTGATCTGGCCTTGCAACATTAACCAAAACGGCCTTGCTGTGCTGGTACTGCGAACGGCTGAAAGCAAGGGGAAACTACAGCCGTAATTTTTCCCGAGGACATGCAGCTTTACTGTATGATTAAATGATGATGGCATCCTCTTGGGTAAAATATTCCGGAGGTAAAATAGTCCCCCATTCGGATCTCCGGGCGGGGACTACTCAGGAGGATGTCGTTATCAGGAGAAAGAAAACTGGCATTCTACGGATCGGAGCGTGGAATGTCAGATCCCTTAATCGGGCAGGTAGGTTAGAAAATTTAAAAAGGGAAATGGATAGGTTAAAGTTAGATATAGTGGGAATTAGTGAGGTTCGGTGGCAGGAGGAACAAGACTTCTGGTCAGGTGACTACAGGGTTATAAACACAAAATCAAATAGGGGAAATGCAGGAGTAGGTTTAATAATGAATAGGAAAATAGGAATGCGGGTAAGCTACTACAAACAGCATAGTGAACGCATTATTGTGGCCAAGATAGATACGAAGCCCACACCTACTACAGTATTACAAGTTTATATGCCAACTAGCTCCGCAGATGATGAAGAAATGGAAGAAATGTACGATGAAATAAAAGAAATTATTCAGATAGTGAAGGGAGACGAAAATTTAATAGTAATGGGTGACTGCAATTCGAGTGTAGGAAAAGGGAGAGAAGGAAACATAGTAGGTGAATATGGATTGGGGCTAAGAAATGAAAGAGGAAGCCGCCTAGTAGAATTTTGCACAGAGCACAACTTAATCATAGCTAACACTTGGTTTAAGAATCATGAAAGAAGGTTGTATACGTGGAAGAACCCTGGAGATACTAAAAGGTATCAAATAGATTATATAATGGTAAGACAGAGATTTAGGAACCAGGTTTTAAGTTGTAAGACATTTCCAGGGGCAGATGTGGACTCTGACCACAATCTATTGGTTATGACCTGTAGATTAAAACTGAAGAAACTGCAAAAATGTGAGAAATTAAGGAGATGGGACCTGGATAAACTGAAAGAACCAGAGGTTGTACAGAGTTTCAGAGAGAGCATAAGGGAACAATTGACAGGAATAGGGGAAAGAAATACAGTAGAAGAAGAATGGGTAGCTCTGAGGGATGTAGTAGTGAAGGCAGCAGAGGATAAAGTAGGTACAAAGGCGAGGGCTGCTAGAAATCCTTGGGTAACAGAAGAAATATTGAATTTAATTGATGAAAGGAGAAAATATAAAAATGCAGTAAATGAAACAGGCAAAGAGGAATACAAACGTCTCAAAAATGAGATCGACAGGAAGTGCAAAATGGCTAAACAGGGACGGCTAGAGGACAAATGTAAGGATGTAGAAGCTTATCTCACTAGGGGTAAGATAGATACTGCCTACAGGAAAATTAAAGAGACCTTTGGAGAGAAGAGAACCACGTGTATGAATATCAAGAGCTCAGATGGAAGCCCAGTTCTAAGCAAAGAAGGGAAGGCAGAAAGGTGGAAGGAGTATATAGAAGGCTTATACAAGGGCGATGTACTTGAGGACAATATTATGGAAATAGAAGAGGATGTAGATGAAGACGAAATGGGAGATACGATACTGCGTGAAGAGTTTGACAGAGCACTGAAAGACCTGAGTCGAAACAAGGCCCCCGGAGTAGACAACACTCCATTAGAACTACTGACGGCCTTGGGAGAGCCAGTCATGACAAAACTCTACCATCTGGTGAGCAAGATGTATGAGACAGGCGAAATACCCTCAGACTTCAAGAAGAATATAATAATTCCAATTCCAAAGAAAGCAGGTGCTGACAGATGTGAAAATTACCGAACTATCAGTTTAATAAGCCACGGCTGCAAAATACTAACGCGAATTCTTTACAGACGAATGGAAAAACTGGTAGATGCAGACCTCGGGGAGGATCAGTTTGGATTCCGTCGAAATGTTGGAACACGTGAGGCAATACTGACTTTACGACTTATCTTAGAAGAAAGATTAAGAAAAGGCAAACCTACGTTTCTAGCATTTGTAGACTTAGAGAAAGCTTTTGACAATGTTGACTGGAATACTCTTTTTCAAATTCTAAAGGTGGCAGGGGTAAAATACAGGGAGCGAAAGACTATTTATAATTTGTACAGAAACCAGATGGCAGTAATAAGAGTCGAGGGGCATGAAAGGGAAGCAGTGGTTGGGAAAGGAGTGAGACAGGGTTGTAGCCTCTCCCCGATGTTATTCAATCTGTATATTGAGCAAGCAGTAAAGGAAACAAAAGAAAAATTTGGAGTAGGTATTAAAATTCATGGAGACGAAGTAAAAACTTTGAGGTTCGCCGATGACATTGTAATTCTGTCAGAGACCGCAAAGGACTTGGAAGAGCAGTTGAACGGAATGGACAGTGTCTTGAAAGGAGGATATAAGATGAACATTAACAAAAGCAAAACGAGGATAATGGAATGTAGTCAAATTAAATCGGGTGATGCTGAGGGAATTAGATTAGGAAATGAGACACTTCAAGTAGTAAAGGAGTTTTGCTATTTAGGAAGTAAAATAAGTGATGATGGTCGAAGTAGAGAGGATATAAAATGTAGACTGGCAATGGGAAGGAAAGCGTTTCTGAAGAAGAGAAATTTGTTAACATCGAATATAGATTTATGTATCAGGAAGTCGTTTCTGAAAGTATTTGTTTGGAGTGTAGCCATGTATGGAAGTGAAACATGGACGATAACTAGTTTGGACAAGAAGAGAATAGAAGCTTTCGAAATGTGGTGCTACAGAAGAATACTGAAGATAAGGTGGATAGATCACGTAACTAATGAGGAGGTATTGAATAGGATTGGGGAGAAGAGAAGTTTGTGGCACAACTTGACTAGAAGAAGGGATCGGTTGGTAGGACATGTTTTGAGGCATCAAGGGATCACAAATTTAGCATTGGAGGGCAGCGTGGAGGGTAAAAATCGTAGAGGGAGACCGAGAGATGAGTACACTAAGCAGATTCATAAGGATGTAGGTTGCAGTAGGTACTGGGAGATGAAGCAGCTTGCACAGGATAGAGTAGCATGGAGAGCTGCATCAAACCAGTCTCAGGACTGAAGACAACAACAACAACAACGGTGTCAAGTCACAGCCGTGGCACAAACTTTAATTCATTGCCGCAGCTTCTAAACTTGTTAGCTGCTGGTGTTAATCTACATAATAATGCAAAGGAGGTCATAAATGATAGAACTTACTAAAGAATACCATCATCGTCCGAAAAAGAAAATATTTCGGACAAATTTTCTAAAATTGCGTAAAGGACGGAATTGAGTTCGTGTAAAACAGGTACGTGTAGCACAACACTAAAATTCTTAGGGAAGTCTAGAAGAAGCATTTAATGGTGATGATGGTGATGATAATCATCATCATCATCATGAGCGTGATGTGAGGACTGTTAAGATTTAGATTTGTGGATGATCTAAATACGTTGGATTAAAATTAGAAGAATTTAGGATAGGATTTGGTTACATTTTGCCGCCGAATGTGTGTATTCGAGTTAGAATATAGCCTGACTTTGACTACGGATGTGTGTGCTCGCGGTGAAACGCATACGTAAAAAGCCGACTCCAATTTGCGGGTCTAGCAGTGAAAGCTGCCAGTAAAAAGCCGAAGCCAATTTGTGTGTTTTAGTGAGCGAGCTAATTCGCGGCGCGCAGCGTGATGAATTAGGATCGTTTGTAGCCTTGGGGATGAGTGCAGGAAATGAGGCGGGCGCGCTGACAGAGCCACCTGCCGGCCAACCCTTGCAGCTATTGTGCGCGCGGCTCTCTTCTTTTTTTTTTTCTGCGGCGATCAACCCCTTCCACCCTTCCGGAGCGGCGGCACGCGCCACGGCGCGCCGGTGGGTTTTTTAGCGGGCGGCCGTCTTTATGGCTTTTTAATGCCGCGGAGGAAGGGTAGAGCAGCGTCGCGTGGCGTGGCGAGGCGGGAACCCCGCCGTAAAAAGGCTGCCCGCGGCGGCCCGGCACGCGAACAGGTAGCAACCCTTTACACAAAAAACTCGGCGCCCGGCTCCGGGCCCGTCTCTCGCCACGCGCCACGCGCCGGCACCGCCGCAGCTGCGGCTCCACCGCACCTGCGGCACCTGCAGGTGGGCAAGGGTTGCCGCCTCGCTCTCGATTAAATTACCCTCTGCCCCAGCCAGGCCACCAGCATCTGTAACGGAGCCCAGCAAAAGTGAACCTGACTCCGCAACCGAGGTTAGTGCACCATGAATATTTAGGACGTCTTCCACAAAAAAACACCAGGTATTACTGAACAGACCTGTAGGCTACTTGGCCTGCTATGTCTTCATCCAAAGGCCCAAGGTTCAATCCTACGTTCGTGCTACAATCTTTTTTCTTCTTTTTCATTCAACACTCATTACACCTCGCTCAACGATATGTACACTATTTGATCAATATTATTTGGTAGGGATGGAAAAACCGAGCGGTTAAAACAGGCCGGGAGCGTTGGCCGAGTGTTTCTAGGCGCTACAGCCTGGAACCGGGCGACCGCTACGGTCGCAGGTTCGAATCCTGCGTCGGGCATGGATGTGTGTGATGTCCTTAGGTTAGTAAGGTTTAAGTAGTTCGTTTGATTAACATTGCTTTGGAAAATTGCGTTATTATAAAAAATGGGGAAAGTGATCAGTGCTATTTTAATAACAAAGCCGACAGAAACAACACGTGGCATAAGACTTGGCGCAGCATTGCTAGGCAATAAGTTGCAGCGTGTCGTGGCTTAAGGTAAGCGTGTACCTGTCGTGTGCAAGATCTGCCGGCACCTGGTTTGTACGGTAATTTCTCACTGTCGTCGCCGAACATGCGTTGTATTATAGAATGGTACCAACACTAGTTTGGAAACACTTTTACAAAATGACATAGCACTAACAAACAGCGTGGTCATCGGTCTCATCGGATTAGGGAAGGATGGGGAAGGAAGTCGGGCTTGCCCTTTCAGAGGAACCATCCCGGCATTTGCCTAGAGTGATTTAGGGAAATCACGGAAAACCGAAATCAGGATGGCCGGACGCGGGATTGAACCGTCGTCCTTCCGAATGCGAGTCCAGTGTCTAACCACTGCGCCACCTCGCTCGGTGATAGCACTAAGCACTAGGTAATTATGGTAACAGTAATAAATTAAAAAGATACCAACGATTTACTCATAGTATACAACAAAAATCGTAAGTAGTTGATGTGCCTCCTGGCTCTACATAATATGCTTTTATGTGCTTGTAGCCCTAGAAAACGGACAAACTAACACGAAAATTAGAGATTTCCAACATTAGTTTTCACCCTTCAGCATTGACTATTTGTAATGTGTAAAGAGTGGTATGATCTCCGATTACAACATGATTTTTAAGCAGAGTTTCAAAAATTTAAAATCAATTTTTTGTAATATTCAGCCATTTATCACTTTTCGAAAAAAGCAGCGAACAGTGGACGGACTAAGTTTTCTTTTGTTTGCCTATTCAATTCAATATTTTGATACTATGAATGTTGAAACTGAGAGTACGACATTTTTTTTTTCACTCTTTGTTCGATTTCGGCATTTATTACAGGAAATAATAGGGATTAAAAAACTGAAATCGGTTATTTCGGAAACCGGTTATTTTGAGCGGTTTTAACAGTCAGGTTAAACCGGCGTTAAAGAAACAACATAACGGAAAACCGGTCGTTTCAATAATAACAGCTATTCCTGCTCTGCAAGGGAGGCCAGTGCACGGCGAGCATGCAGTAGGTCTTCCACAAAAAAAGATCTGCAGTTTTCTGTGTCTGGTATGTCTCCAACCAAAGATCCGAGGTTCAGCCCTCCGTTGGTCTTAGCATGTTCTCTGTGACTGAACGCTCTGGCTCATTTCATCACCATTCGTGAAAGTGGCTAGATTGGACTATGTAAAGATTTGGACTTTGTATGGGAGCTGATGACAGTTTTGCGCCCCACAAACCAAACATCGTCATCATCTCTGGCTACGATACATGCAGTACATGGTCAAAAGCATCCGGAAACCTTTTAATGGGCGTTAATATGAGGTGGGTTTACCCTGGTCGTCAACACAGCTTGAAACCAGCTGGTTATGTTTCAAATGACGTGTCTGGATTTAAGTCGAGGAATAGCAGTCCATTCTTCCTCCGGAGCCGAAACCCGTGAAGGTGGACATGTAGGACACTAGAATCTGGAGTGAATTAGACTTTCTAAGTCATTCCAAAATGGTTCAAACGGCTGTAAACACTATGGAACTTAACATCTGACGTCATCAGTCCCTTAGACTTAGAACTACTTAAGCCGAACTAACCTATGGACATCACACACGTCCATGCCCGAGGCTGGATTCGAACCTGCGACCGTAGCAGCAGCGCGGTTTTGGACTGAAGTGCCTAGAACCGCTCGGCCACAGCTGCCGGCTAAGTCTTTCCAAAGGTGTTCAGTTGCGTTGAGATCGGGGCTCAGGGCATGCTAGTTTATTTCAGGAATGTTTTTTTCCAAAAGCCTTTGCCTCACATATGCTGCTTTGTGACAGGGTGAATTGTTCTGCTGAAAGTGTCATAGTCACCGCATTGGCCCTCTGCTGTAGACAGTACACAGTGCAGTGAAATGTATTCATATCTGTCCGCGTTTAGGGATTTCTTAAGCACAGTAAGAGGACCATTGTCCAACCATGAAAAACACGCCCTTGCCGTAACACGACCTCCCCTGCAGTTCAGTGACGGCACTACAGATGATGTCAGGCAAAGTTCCCCAGGCATTCGCCAAAGCAAAACCTTTCCATCACCGTTGCCGTAGGGTACTGCGTGATTAGTGACTTCAGATCACTCGTTTCCAGTCTTCCATTGCCAAAAACATGGCTCTTTACATCTTCTCCAATGTTTCGTGATGATATTACAAACTTCCAGGGATGGTCGAGGAGGATGAACGTATCAATTTGAGGTAAGGGACCCTGGCCCAGAAACGAACCAGTCGAAAGTTATAAGCGAAAATATGAGAGCTCTGACAGTGGTCCTATTCTATTGCAAGCTCTTTGCTTTCCACATTTTGGGAGGTGGTAGTGTGGTCCAAAACAAGAGAAATTGCCGTTCGCTCTGGCCGAGCCGTTCTAGGCACTTCATTCCGGAACCGTGCGACTGCTACGGGCATAGATGTGTGTAATGTCCTTAGGTTAGTTAGGTTTAAGTAGTTCTAAGTCTAGGGGAATGGTGACCTCAGATGTTAAGTCCCATAGTGCTTAGAGCCATTTGAACTATTTGAACCAAGAGAAACTGTCTAGTAAAAATCGGATCAAAAATGCATACCTCAAGAAAAATGGTTTAGATGCCTTTGAGCACTGTGGCACTTAACATCTGAGGTCATGAGTCCCCTAGAACTACTTAAACCTTACTAACCTAAGGATATCACACACATACATGCCCGAGGCAGGATTGGAACGTGCGACCGTAGGGGTCGCGCAGTTCCAGACTGAAGGCCTAGAACCGCTCGGCCACACTGGCCGGCCATACCTTAAGAGCTATGAGTAACAGAGCTATCTTCAACAGAAGAGATATGTTGCACAGTAGCAAAAATAAACAAGTGCTCGTAGCTCTTAAGGTATGCACTTCGGAGCCCGTGTTTATTGAGCTATTTTTTTCTTTTTTTTTCTTTTTTTGGTCAATACTAATCTCCTCCCAAAATATGAAAGCAAAAATCTTGCTGTGGAAGAGACCAACTGTCAAAGTATCAGAACAATTTCCGTGTATAACGTTCGACTCACCCGTTTCCGGACCAGGGTACCTCACCTTGAATAGATACGTTTCCCCTTCTCCATCATCCCTGACAGTTTGTAACATCGTCACGGAACCACCCTGTACATTCAGATCTCTTAAATTCCACGAAGATGCTAGCAAAGTTTACAACCAATAATGAAATATGCATACGTCCGATTTCATTAATAACACATCGGCTGCAATACACAAGATACGGAATATCGTTTGAGCACAATGCCATTGAATCGCTATGGTTTCCATACCTTCAGTAAACTGAATTCTACGAAAATAATTTTCTCAGCGACAAGGCATTTTCTCCTTTCATTAACTTAAAATTCTGTGAGTCCCAAAGAAAAACTTTTAACAATGAGTGAAGAGAATAGATCACAGATAAAATAAAGAAGGATAAGGCTCACTCTGAACCTTCGTGCTGAATGCTTGAGGAGGAGTTTCAATCCACTCCCACTACAAACCGGCAAACGAAGAACGCAAAACGTAGGATGATTTTTAAGACGGTTCGCAGGTGATACGGTTGTGTGTAACAAAGTAGGAACGCCAGGAAACAGTATAACCCTGCAAAATGACCTGCGAAGGAATGATGGAGGGTAGAGGCTCTGGCAGTCGGCCCTGAACGTAAATAAATAAATGTAACATATTTCGCATACATAGGAATAGGAAGCCACTATTGTACAAGTGAACTATTGATAAGAAACTGCTGGAAACAGAGTCCATCGTAAAATACGTAGGAGTAACTATCCGGAACGACTTTAATTTTAATAACCACATACAACGAATAGTAGGAAAGTCGATGCCAGACAGATTGAAAGGAAGAAATTTAAGGAAATGTAACTAATCCACGAAGGAAGTGGCTTATAAGACTCTTGTTCGACCGATTCCTTAGTACTGTTTCATCATTATCGCATGCTTGTCAGGTAGGACAGATAGAAGAGACTGAGAAAATCCAACAAAGAACAGCGCAATTCGTCACGAGATCGCTTAACCGTGTAAGTAGGCTGTTCAGGTTTTTATGTTGGTGACGCGACGTAGCGCTCCGTATGGCAATCACTGACGGCGCTGTGGGCAGTCTGTGGCTGGATGGACTCATTGTTGGATTATTCGCTAGTCTAGTGTTGGGCAGTTGGATGTGGACAGCGCGTAGCGTTGCGCAGTTGGAAGTGAGCCGCCAGCAGTGGTGGATGTGCGGAGAGAGAGAGGCCAGAGTTTTGAGCGGACGATCTGGACGAGTGTCCGTCAGAAAAAGTAAATTTGTTTAATTGGATGTCACGAACTATGAACTATATATATATATATATATATATATATATATATATATATATATATATATATATATAATGACTTTTGAACATTATTAAGGTAAATACATTGTTTGTTCTCTGTCAAAATCTTTCATTTACTAACTATATGCTTATCAGCAGTTAGTGCCTTCAGTAATTAGGATCTTATTTAACTGGCAGTATTGGCTCTCGCTGTATTGCAGTAGTTCGAGTAACGAAGAATTTTGTGAGGTAAGTGATTCATAAAGGGTATAGATTATTGTTAGTCAGGGCTATTATTGTGTAGGGATTACTGAAGGTCAGATTGCGCTGCGCTAAAAATATTGTGTGTCAGTTTAGTGATGATCAGAATAAGTGAAGAGAAAAGTGTCTGAGTACGTTCAGTTTTACTCAGCTGTTTCAGTATCAAATAATGTAGAAGTTTACCAACACAGTCATTCTTTACATTCAAAGGGGAAGTTTCAAAGGGTGCAAGAGCGTTACCGATATGCTCAACAATCTCCATTGGCAGACGCTACAAAAGAGGCGCTGCCGGCCGAAGTGGTCGAGCGATTATAGGCGCTACAGTCTGGAACCGCACGACCGCTACTGTCGCAGGTTCGAATCCTGCCTCGGGCATGGATGTGTGTGATGTCCTTAGGTTAGTTAGGTTTAAGTAGTTCTAAGTTCTGGGGGACTGATGACCTCAGAAGTTAAGTCCCATAGTGCTCAGAGCCAAAAGAAAGGCTTATTGCTGAAATTTCGAAAGAGCACTTTCCGGGAAGAGACGGACAACATATTACTTCCTCCCACAGACATCTCGCATGATGACCACGGCGAGAAATTAGAGTCAATACGGAGGCTTACCGACAATCATTCCTCCCACGCGCCATTTGCGAGTGGGACAGTGTAGGGGGGATCAGTTAGTGGTACCAGAAGAACCCTCCACACACATCATTAGCTGGCTTGTGCAGTAAGATGTAGTTGTAGATGTTGACGTAGAAATAAAACACTATACAGTCTTTGAAGAACATCGGAAATTTAATATGAGAAAGATAGTCCAACCTTCTGTTATGACATCAACAGTCCTTTGTTCTAAAACCCGTGGCACCGGTAACACGGGAGCGCAGCCTGAGAACAAGTTCAGAGCATAACCGGTCCCATCTAGCTGGATAAGCCGATACAGCACCACCTCTGTGGGCCTTCACTGCGCCGTGGCCCTTGGGGAAGGCCCTTCACACCACGCCTGTTAGACGCTGAAGGGATCTGGCATCCTCAACTGCCTCCCCACCCCGGTACATACGTCACCGACACCACGTGGGTAATGACTAACTCTATAGATGACACATTAACACACCAGTCACATGCTGCAGACTTTCTTTCACCAAAAATTTACCCTGAGATTACCAAGATTTTTTTTTCTTTTTTTTCAGCTTGAACTTCCGAATTTCCCTGGGCCAATTTCTGTTGTATATGAGAGCAAGTTTCGCTTTATTACACGGTCCAGTCACAGTAGAGCGACCATCTGTCAAAAACCTGAACAATCATCTTTTGCAGCGCAGACGTGTAGGAAGAGTCAGTGAGTTGTCAAAAACTGTTTTACATTCCGGGCAACCGCAGATGTTGAATGGCATGATGTTAGGAAGAACTCCGCTGACAGATGGTAAAATTGTTGTTTGTTAAAACACAACCGGTATCGCGTCTTAAAGTCACATCATCAGGCGCAACCTACACGGTAAAAAGCAACGTGCAGTGTCACCAAATTTTGTGGATATTAAAATTAATAAAGGAGTGTGGAAAATATACTAACTACTTTAAAAGGCCACAGGCATACCCATGGCTACTAGTCAAATGTACTGTTCGGAGAATATCGTCAATACTACTGCGAGCGATAAGTGAAGAAGTCGTGCTCCATTCTTTTAAATTTGCCTTCATGTTGTTGTTGTTGTGGTGGTCTTCAGTCCTGAGACTGGTTTGATGCAGCTCTCCATGCTACTCTATCCTGTACCTACTGCAACCTACATCTGTTTAGTGTATTCATCTCTTGGTCTCCCTCTACGATTTTTACCCTCCACGGTGTCCTCCAGTAATAAATTGGTGATCCCTTGATGCCTCAGAACATGTCCTACCAACCGATCCCTTCTTCTGGTCAAGTTGTGCCACAAACTTCTCTTCTCCCCAATCCGATTCAGTACTTCCTCATTAGTTATGTGATCTACCCATCTAATCTTCAGCATTCTTCTGTAGCACCACATTTCGAAAGCTTCTATTCTCTTTTTGTCCAAACTATTTATCGTCCATGTTTCATTTCCATACATGGCTACATTCCATACAAAAACTTACAGATACGACTTCCTGACACTTAAATCAATACTCGATGTTAACAAATTTCTCTTCTTCAGAAACGCTTTCCTTGCCATTTAACGTCTACATTTTGTATCCTCTCTACTTCGACCATCATCAGTTAATTTGCTCCCCAAATAGCAAAACTCCTTTACTACTTTAACTGTCGCATTTCCTAATTTAATTCCCTATGCATCACCCGATTTAATTCGACTACATTCCATTATCCTCGTTTTGCTTTTGTTGATGTTCATCTTAAATCCTCCTTTCAAGACACTGTCCATTCTGTTCAGCTTCTCTTCCCCAGCGATTTTAATTCCGCTTCCGAATTTTTCTTTTGTTTCCTTTACTGCTTGCTCAATACACAGACTGAATAACATCGGGGCCAGCTACAACCCTGTCACACTTTCTTCCCAACCACTGCTTCCCTTTCATGCCCCCCGACTCTTATATCTGCCATCTGGTTTCTGTACAATTTGTAAATAGCCTTTTGCTCCCTGTATTTTACCCCTGCCACCTTGAGAATTTGAAAGAGAGTGTTCCAGTCAACACTGTCAAAAGCTTTCTCTAAGTCTACAAATGCTAGACACGTAGGCTTACCTGGCCTTAATCTATTTTCTAAGATATGTCGTAGGGTCAGTATTGCCTCACGTGTTCCAACATCTCTACGAAATCCAAACGGGCGACCGTAGCAGGCACGCGGTTCCGGACTGAAGGGCCTAAACCCGCTTGGCCACACGGGCCGGCTTTCTTTTTACACACGTATCGCTGTCATTGTGCTCCTCATGTACATTGTCCGCACAGTCTACCGTATACGACACCATATATTCCACTGACTCATCTTGCAGAAACGGTAAAATTTCATCTGCCACTTATTTCTCACTCTGCTAAATTCCTTGGGTTCCGTTCTGACGAAATATCAACTTCGGAAACTGTTGTACATGTTTGCTTTGTTTATCGTTACTATTGCTCTGCTTTGATTCAACAGAACTAGCACTGAGGCTACTCGCTGACTAAGCAATTCAACTGCGCTCCGTAGCCGCACGCTGTACTCACCATCGGCTACCTCCTGCCCCCCCCCCCCCCTGTTGCCATTAGCAGACAATATTATTGTTGCATAATAGGCAATATGTGAGGCGTAGAATGTCTTAAGACTCATTGCATTTTGCGACGTCGCACTAAGGTGGTTGCTTGTGAAAAACTTTGCCAACCTCGTGGCACAGGCACAGCCATCAGGACAAGAAGGCAAAATAAAGAGATGTCGCGCTACGCTGCACCCTAGATACGAAGACTGTTGGTGAACTTGGCGTATGAAATGGTTCAAATGGCTTTAAGCATTATGGGACTTATCTGAGGTCATCAGTCCCCTACACTTAGAACTACACTATTGGCTATTAAAATTGCTACACCAAGAAGAAATGCAGATGATAAACGAGTATTCATTGGACAAATACATTATACTAGACCTGATACGTGATTACATTTTCACGCAATTTGAGTGCATAGATCATGAGAAATCAGTACCCAGAACAACCACCTCTGGACGTAATAACGGCCTTGATACGACTGGTCATTGAGTCAAATAGAGCTTGGATGGCTTGTGCAGCTACAGCTGCTCATGAAGGTTCAACACGATACCACATTTCATCAGGAGTAGTGACTGACGTATTGTGACGGGCCAGTTGCTCGGCCACCATTGACCAGACGTTTTCAATTGGTCAGTGATCTGGAGAATGTGCTGGCCAGGGCAGCAGTCGACCATTTTCTGTATTCAGAAAGGCCCGTACAGGACCTGCATCATGTGGTACTGTATTATCCTGCTGGTAACGTAAGGTTTCGCAGGGATCGAATGAAGGGTAGTGCCACGTGTCGTAACACATCTGAAATGTAACGTCCACTGTTCAAAGTGCCGTCAATGCCAACAAGAGGTGACCGAGACGTGTAACCAGTGGCACCCCATACCATCACGCCGGGTGATACGCCAGTATGGCGATGGCGAATACACGCTTCCAATGTGCCTTCACAGCGATGTCACCAAACACGGATGCGACCATCATGATGCTGTAAACAGAACCTGGATTCATCCGAAAAAATGACGTTTTGCATTCGTGCACCCAGGTTCGTCGTTGAGTACACCGTCGCAAGCGCTCCTGTCTGTCACACAGCTTCAAGGATAACCGCAGCCACGGTCTTCGAGCTCATAATCCATGCTGCTGCAAACGTCGTCGAACTGTTCGTGCAGATGTCTGTTGTCTCGCAAACGTCCCCATCTGCTGACTCAGGGATCGAGACGTGGCTGCACGATCCGTTACAGCCATGCTGATAGGATGCCTGTCATCTCGACTGCTAGTGATTCGAGGCCTTTGGGATCCAGCACAGCGTTCCGTATTACCTTCCTGAACTCACCGATTCCATATTCTGCTAACAGTCATTGGATCTCGACCAACGCGAGCAGCAATGTCGCGATACGATTAACTGCAATCGCGATAGTCTACAATCCGGCCTTTATCAAAGTCGGAAATGTGATGTTTCGCATTTCTCCTCCTTACGCGAGATATCACATTTCAGCAGGCAACGCCAGTCAACTGCTGTTTCTGTATGAGAAATCCGTTTGAAACTTTCGGCATGTCAGCACGTTGTAGGTGTCGCCACCGGCGCCAACTTTGTGTGAATGCTCTGAAAAGCTAATCATTTGCGTATCACAGCATCTTCTTCCTGTCGGTTAAATTTCGTGTCTGTAGCACGCCATCCTCGTGGTGTAGCAATTTTAGTGGCCAGTAGTGTAGTTAAACCTAACTAGCCTAAGGACATAACACACATCTATGCCCGAGACAGGATTCGAACCTGCGACCGTAGCAGGAGCGCGGTTGCGGACTGAAGTGCCTAGAACCGCTCGGTCACAGCAGCCGTCCTTCCCGTATCACCTGAAGATGTTCGTTTAGAACGAAATCGATTATGGCGTAATAAACGTACCTGAAAGAGACATAGTGGTTTTTATTGACATTCACATTGTTCGGCTACGGAGCACAAAATGATAGAGATTATTTACTACGTGGTGGTGCGATGTGTTGATCGAGCTGCGTCGACTTTGCGATTCTACGAGTTTAGACTTGGCGGCGGTGTCGTCAAATGCGTAAGAAAGGAGGGCGGGCGTGTGACAAGACAAAAGACAAGGCTAAGGGAATTTGACAACTGGCTCGTTGTTTGGGAATGGAACCGGCGAGGGCTTTGTAGGTCGTTTCGCGAGCCTTTGTTCCAGCTCTTTTCCAGCCCGAGCCCGCACCGTGGGGTAAAGAAGGCTTTTGCGTCGGTGCGTTGGGGTGTTTCTTGTCCCACGTGACCGCGAGGAGTTTCTGCGACTGCCATCAGGTCCCGCGACCTCCCCCCACGGGGCGGGCTCTACCTGACCGGCGGACACAACAGTCGCGCCCACCCTGGTGCGGACGGCGGGCCAAATATTCGCGAGCCGACCCGGCCCAGGCCACAATAGGCACGGCGCGGGGAGAAAGCTCGCTCCGTGGCGCAACGCGGGAAGCCGGCTCAACCGACAGCCTTTCCCCATTGTGCACACTCCATCCCGGTGACGACTGGGCCTCCTGCTCAGGAATGTCGCGGTCACTGACCTCAGGCTTCTACGAGCCTTTCCTTGTTCTGCGTCGTCACTACAGCTGCACGTCTCTCCATTGCTCTCACGTACAACAGTATTCCCAGCGGATGTGGTTAACTGAAGAGCCAAAGTGAGCCACACTTGGAATGGTCAATCAAAACATTACAAACACAGATTAAGCTTATCCATTACGAGTATTTTAGAACCGCGACTATTTATTCAATGTAAATACCTGCTGGTCAAAAGTCAGTATCAATTTTAAAACTGAATAAATCACGGAATAATGTAGATAGAGAGGTACAAAATGACACACATGCTTGGAATGACATGGGGTTTTACTAGAACCAAAAAAATACAAAAGTTCAAAAAACGTCCGCAGATGGCGCTTTATCTGATCAGAATTCCAATAATGAACATAACAAAGTAAGACATAGCAAAGATGATGTTCTTTACTGAAAATGCTCAATTTGTCCACCATCAATCCTCAACGATAGCTGTAGTCGTGGAATAATGTTGTGAACATCACTGTAAACCACGTCCGGAGTTATGGTGAGGCATTGCCGTCGGATGTTGTCTTTCAGCATCCCTAGATATGTCGGTCGATCACGATACACTTGCGACTTCAGGTAAACCCAAAGCCAATAATCACACATACTAAGGTCTGGGGATCTGGGAGGCCAAGCACAATGAAAGTGGGGGTTGAGCACACGATCATCACCAAACGACGCTCACAAGAGATCTTTCATGCGTCTACGAATATGGGGTGGAGCGCCGTCCTGCATAAACATCTTACGTTCCAGCAGGTGTTTATCAGCCAGGCTGGGGATGCAGCGATTCTGTAACATATCGGCGTACCTCTCACCCGTCACGGTAGCAGTTACAAAACCAGAATCACGCGTTTCCTCGAAGATAAATGGCCCGATAACGGTAGATGTGGTAAATCCAACCCACACCGTGGCTTTCTCGTCGTGCAATGGAGTTTCCACGACAGTTCTAGGATTTTTGGTAGTCCAAATTCTGCAGTTGTGGGCGTTGACAAACCCGCGGAGCGTGAAATGAGCTTCGTCGGTCCACAACACGTTACTCTACCAATCGTCATCTTCCGCCATCTTTTGAAACGTCCACACCGCAAGAGCCCTCCGCTTCACTAAATCGCCAGGTAACAGTTCATGATGCCGATGGACTTTGTACGGACAACATCGGAGGGTACGCCTCAGTGCCAACCAAACAGTAGTGTATGGAATGCCGGTGCGACGTGCGAGTGCACGAGCGCTGACTTCTCCGTGCATAGACGAACCCGCTGCAGTCTCCATTTCTTCCTGAACTGTCTCAGCAGCATTACGCCTTGTGCTCGGTCGGCCACTACGGGGTCTATCGTCTAAACAACCCGTGGCTTCGAACTTCGAAATCATTCTCGCCACAGCTGCATTTGTCAACGGACCTTTACCCGTTCGAATCCCCTTCCTATGGCGATAGGATCGTAACACTGAACTAGCACATTCCCCATTCTGATAATAAAGCTTCACTAAAAGCGCCTTTTCAGGTAAGGTCAACATGCTGCGACTACTGGCGCATCTGACTCTCTCTCATTACAGCTCCTTTTATACACGATTGTCATGCGCAGTCACTGACGTTTCACTGTCCAGCGCCATCTGTCGGACATTTTGTGAACTTTTTTGCGTTCTAATAAAACTCCATGTCATTCCAAGCATGTGTGTCAATTTTCATATCTCTATCCACATCATTCCGTGGTTCATTAAGTTTTCAAATTTATACTGACTTTTTGATCACCCGATATATAAAACTGCATCCAGTCACTTTCTTTGAAATAGTTATTTATTCCATCCATGAATCGGGTTTCGAACCTTGTCAGGCTCGTCTTTCAGACATAATACTTGGAAATAGCTATGTAGCTTCCTGTACACCTGGAAGCCTGAGAAGAATAAAAACCGGTTCATGGAATGAATAAATATAACTATTTCAAAAAAGGGACAGGTTGCTGTTTTACGCATTAACGTTACAAACACATTTCATATGGCGGCATACACACATGTCGTCAACGGATAGGAACGGAAAGGGAACGAAAGAAACAAATGGTTTAAATGGCTCTGAGCACTATGGGACTTAACATCTGAGGTCAGCAGTTCCCTAGAACTTAGAACTACTTAACCCTAACTAACCTAAGGACATCACACACATCCATTCTCGAGGCAGGATTCGAACCTGCGACCGCAGCGGTCGCGCTGTTCCAGACTGTAGCGCCTAGAACCGCCCGGCCATCCCGGCCAGTAACGAAGGAAACAGACAGATTTCATACTCTTAGACTTCCGAAAAGCGTTCGATACTGTGACCAACTGCAGATTGCTAATGAACGTACGAGCACATACAACAGGTTCCCAGACATGCGAGTGGCGCGAAGACTTCTAAAGTAACAGAACACAGTACGTTGTCCTCGACGGCGAGTGTTCATTAGAGACAACGGTAATCTCAGGGGTGCCCCATGGAAGTGTGTTAGGACTACTGCCGGCTGACCGGTGTGGCCGAGCGGTTCTAGGCACTTCAGTCTGGAACTGCGCGACCGCTACGGTCGCAGGTTCGAATCCTGTCTCGGTAATGGATGTGTGTGATGTCCTTAGGTTAGTTAGGTTTAAGTAGTTCTAAGTTCTAGGCGACTGATGACCTCCGATGTTAAGTCCCATAGTGCCCAGAGCCATTTGAACCATTTGAACTACTGCTGTTCTCTGTACACATAAACGATCTGACGGAAACGGTGAGCAGCAATCTACGGCTGTTTGCTGATGACACTGTGTGGTACAGGAATATGTTCAGTGTTTCTAGGGGGATACAAGAAGACTTAAACTGATTTTCTAGTTGATATGATAAATAGCAGATCTCTACATATAGAAAAATGTAAATTAATGCAGATGATTGGGAAAAAAATGTCGTAATGTGCAAATACAGCACTTGTAGTGTGCTGTTTGACACAGTACGTCAGTCAAATATCTAACCGTTACCTTGCAAAGAGGTATGGAATGGAATGAGGGCGTGAGGAGTGTGATACGGTAGGCGAAAGGGCGACTCCTCTTTATAGCCACAATTTTAGGAAAGTGTGTGGGGTGTGGATCATAAGGACACACCGAAATCACTACAGTAATCCGTTGTAGTTGCCACAAACTTTGTTCAATCATAAAGCATTATCAAATCACAATAATAAAGGCAATTACCTTATAAAGCCAGATCACTTGGATAAATGACGAACAAATTTCTTTAACTAGAACAAGACCCATAAAACTCAAAAATTGAATATAACTTCATTACTTAGATGGAACTAATATCCACACGAATCCTATCAGAACGCTAATTACTTCCAATCAGCCAAAGAATACATTAAGTGACAGAACACAGATCTTGTAAGATTTGGCTAGCCAACTTTCCTAAATAAAACACTATTCCTAAAAGCTTTATTACAATAAAAATCACTTCCCTGACCAAGGAGGTGTTTTAATTTGACCAAATAAATTTTCAAGCTTACTTAACTCAGTTGCTTAACCAACAATGTTGTTGAAATCGTTACTGCTAGAGCATGACCATATGACAATAGCCCATAAAATGAGGCGTCTTCAATACTGCATGTGAATTAGTGGTAGACGTGAGCACACCAAAGGATTTTAGTCAATGTAAGAGATCCACGAGACAGCAAATGAAATAGAAATGTACTCAACTTTGCATTGCAATTAAACTTCAGATACCATAACTCTTCACAGGAAGGATGGAATCACAAGACAGTAACAACATAAACCGTGATGTTAAGGGGGGGGGGGGGGGGCAGGGCCTTAAATATCACTCTGCCACCGCGGTACTCTGCTCACAGTTTGCTCGTGTCGACCACTGCCAATTATCTGCAACACAGAACAATCAGCGGCGGACAATATACTGAGGCATGAGATTCACAATCTTGTCTAGATAACAGGTGATCAATACTTTCAATGACATCGGTCTGCGTGAGTTACTTGGCCAGTCACGGCCCTTAAAATCTGATTAATCAGTTCGCAAAAGGACCACTAAAATAATGTCCTAAAGTTAAAACGACAAGATTTATCTCGGCACACATTTAAACGCCAAACTACAAGGTAGAATGGAAGAAATATCTCGGCATGGCTTGGAACGCCAGACACCGACTTACGCACTACTCGTTGCAGTTCTAGCTACGTATATTGCCATGCTTCATGTCGGTTTGTTGGACGTAGCCATACTTCCTTAACTGCCGTCAAGTGGCAAGTCACGACACCGAGTTGCGTGATAAACAACTAGAACAATTGCAAATAATTTTTAGAACACTGGCATGTTCAGTTAAGGTGCGCACAACCCACAGAACAAACTCGACGACTCAAATTCATTCGGCCTGTGTAGCTTGTAACAGACTCGAAGGAACTTGTCCTTCCAACCTCTAGGAAAATCAAATCACCATGAGCAATGGATGAGCGTTGCACGATTCAACACGCCGTACCGAGTCGGCCTCTCCGCGTGCTGCCTACGTAAACAGTCCCACGTCACTGCAACTCACACCGCCGATACCCACACAAGAGACTCAGCAGAACATATGCGCTGCAGTTAAATGCCTCCGCCAAAGATATGAAGAAGAGCCATCAACATCGAAGTCGACTCAAAGATGAAAATGAGAATCGATGGCATCTGGCGCCAGAAACGCACCAGCTCAGTCTGGTAATCTGTAAGGACAATGCACGTAGAACACTAGTGCAGCCCATTCTCAAGTGCTGATCGAATGTTCAGGATACCCCATCAAATCCGGTTAAAGGAAAATATAGAAGGAAATCATAGGCGGACTGATAAATTTGTTAGGGGTAGGTTCGACCAGCAGCCAAGATGCTTCAGGAACTCAAATGGGAACCCCTGGAGGGAAGGCGACGTTCTTATCGGGAAACACTATTGAAAAAATGTGGAGAATCATCATTTGATGCTGACTAGAGAAAGATTCTACTGCCGGAAACATGCATTTCGCGAAATATCGACGAAGATAAGATATGAGAAATGAGAGGTATACAGGTAGACTATTTTTCCTCGCCCATTGGGGAGTGGATCAGGAAATGCCTAGCACTGGTACAGGGTACCCTCTGCCACGCACCGAATGGTAGCTCGCGGAGTATGTGTGTATGTGTATGTAGATATAGATGCAGATGACGGCAAGTTCAATGGTTCTCGGGAAGACAGTTTCGATGTTGGTGGAGGGAGAGCAGCATAAGGTTTGTGATAGTTTTGCGGGGTGACACGGAGAGATGAAGTATTTTTTTGCGGTAGTTATTGATGGAAAGCTCCAGCTGGGTGGCAATGTTAAAATACCACAAATTTTCAAAGAGTGTCACCCTTATCACCTTCTGGTGTAGTGAAGACAATGAGTATGAAACTGTTCGAAACGTCGCTGTATTTTAACGCTTCCACTCGGCTGCAAACGCGTGAATAATTACGTTGACATTTCTGAGCACCCCAAGACACTTCAAGTACTTTATCGCTTTCATATTCGTTGGCTCCATCAACTCTCACCTAAACAGTCAGTTCCAACCACGCCTAGGCACCGGGCTAAGCTACAAGTCAGCCTGTAGCCGCAAGCACATTTTTGGCTTTCACACTCGTTGGCTTCACATCAAAAGCCCCAGCCCCGGCAGAAATATCACTGCACAGGTGTGTTCCGACCCCGTGGTGCTGTCTCCTAACATTGAATGTTACAGTACTGGATTTTGTGCTTTCATTCCTCCTTAATCCTTATATTATTTATTGCGTCATTTCCATGACTGTAAAGTTACATGAGGGCTTGAAGAGGAGAGTTCTTCCACAAAAGGGGCCAAATATCTGAAAACAAAAATGATTTAGGTTTCAGAAATTTAGGTTTTAGAATGAATATACAAAGAAGAAGTCTACAATACACAAAATAAAACAAAAATAGAAATATTTTCATTTTTTCTTTAACGACTAATAGTTCAACTCTATAGAGGGAGAAAAATACTAGTTTTTTCACCTTATTTGTGTGGTCTCAAACGCTCAGAACATCACGAAAATGTGCTTAGCATATAAATCGCTCTTCCAAAAACAGTGGCGAAAGCCATTTACATGTAAAAATTCGCCTCTCATCACGAGACATATTTGAAACGCAGTCTATCCAAAGTGTACGACAGAAAATTTGGTAAGGCGTAAAAACAAAACATATACATAATAGGATGAAAAACACGCACGTCTCAATGTCATAACTTACTGCTATATTTTTCTTTGCTTAAAAAATTACGTTATCTCAACAATTAACTTTTCCTACTGACCTAATACTATTGCACGACTATTCAGTCTTCGAAGTGAAGATGTAGGATTTCAATGAAGTGATCAAATCAAACTGGAACCGAACAAACTAAAGCCGCTTTTCACACTTACAATCAATTCTGCATTCAAGCAGTCCAGAGTGAAACGCCATACTAAGTCCATTTTCAAATAATGATATTGGTATCCCACCCCATGAACTATGGACCTTGCCGTTGGTGGGGAGGCTTGCCTGCCTCAACGATACAGATAGCCATACCGTAAGTGCAACCACAACGGAGGGGTATCTGTTGAGAGGTCAGACAAACATGTGGTTCCTGAAGAGGGGCAGCAGCCTTTTCAGTAGTTGAAGGGGCAACAGTCTGGATGATTGACTGATCTGGCCTTGCAACATTAACCAAAACGGCCTTGCTGTTGTGCTACTGCGAACGGTTGAAAGCAAGGGGAAACTACAGCCGTCATTTTTCCCGAGGGCATGCAGCTTTACTGTATGATTAAATGATGATGGCGTCCTCTTGGGTAAAATATTCCGGAGGTAAAATAGTCCCCCATTCGGGTCTCCGGGCCAAGACTACTCAAGAGGATGTCGTTATCAGGAGAAAGAAAACTGGCGTTCTACGGATTGGAGCGTGGAATGTCAGATCTTTTAATAGGGCAGGTAGGTTAGAAAATTTAAAAAGGGAAATGGATAGGTTAAAGTTAGGTATAGTGGGAATTAGTGAAGTTCGGTGGCACGAGGAACAAGACTTTTGGTCAGGTGAATACAGGGTTATAAATACAAAATCAAACAGGGGTAATGCAGGAGTAGGTTCATTAATGAATAGAAAAAAAGGAGTGCGGATAAGCTACTACAAACAGCATAGTGAACGCATTATTGTGACCTAGATAGATACGAAGCCCACACCTACTACAGTAGTACAAGTTTATATGCCAACTAGCTCTGCAGATGATGAAGAAATAGATGAAATGCATGACGAGATAAAAGAAATTATTCAGGTAGTGAAGGGAGGCGAAAATTTAATAGTCATGGGTGACTAGAATTCGACAGTAGGAAAGGGAAGAGAAGGAAACATAGTAGGAGAATATAATTTGGGGGTAAGGAATGAAAGAGGAAGCCGTCTGGTAGAATTTTGCACAGAGCATAACTTAATCATAGCTAACACTTGGTTCAAGAATCATGAAAGAAGGTTGTATACATTGAAGAACCCTGGAGATACTAGAAGGTTTCAGATAGATTATATAATGGTAAGACAGAGATTTAGGAACCAGGTTTTAAATTGTAAGACATTTCCAGGGGCAGATGTGGACTCTGCCCACAATCTATTGGTTATGAACTGTAGATTAAAACTGAAGAATCAGCAACAAGGTGGGAATTTTAGGAGATGGGGCCTGGATAAACTGAACGAAGCAGAGGTTGTACGGAGTTTCAAGAAGAGCATTAGGGAACAATTGACAGGAATGGGGGAAAGAAATACAGTAAAAGAAGAATGGGTAACTATGAGGGATGAAATAGTGAAGGCAGCAGACGATCAAGTAGGTAAAAAGACGAGGGCTAGTAGAAATCCATAGGTAACAGAAGAGATACTGAAATAATTTGATGAAAGGAAAAAAATACAAAAATGCAGTAAATAAAGCAGGCAAAAAGGAATACAAGCGTCTCAAAAATGAGATCGACAGGAAGTGAAAAAGGGATAAGCAGGGATGGGTAGAGGACAAATGTAGACACTGCCTACAGGAAAATTAAAGAGATCTTTGGGGAAAAGAGAAACATTTGCATGAATATCAAGAGCTTTGATGGAAACGCTGTTCTAAGCAAAGAAGGGAAAGCTGAAAGGTGGAAGGAGTATATAGAGGGTCTATACAGGGGCGATGTTCTTGACGACAATATCATCGAAATGGAAGAGGATGTAGATGAGGATGAAATGGGAAATACGATACTGCGTGAAGAGTTCGACAGAGCACTGAAAGACCTGAGTCGAAACAAGGCCCCACGTGTCGACAACATTCCATTAGAACTACTGACAGCCTTGGGAGAGCCAGTCCTGACAAAACTCTACCACCTGGTGAGCAAGATGTATGAGACAGGCGAAATACCCTCAGACTTCAAGAAGAATATAATAATTCCAATCCCAAAGAAAGCAGGTGTTGACAGATGTGAAAATTACCGAACTACCTGTTTAATAAGTCACAGCTGCAAAATACTAATGCGAATTCTTTACAGACGAATGGAAAAACTGGTAGAAGATCAATTTGGATTCCGTAGAAATGTTGGAACACGTGAGGCAATACTGACCCTACGACTTATCTTAGAAGAAGGATTAAGGGCAGGCAAACCTACGTTTCTAGCAATTGTAGACTTACAGAAAGCTTTTGACACAGTTGACTGCAACACTCTCTTTCAAATTCTGAAGGTGGCAGGGGTAAAATACAGGGAGCGAGATGCTATTTTCAATTTGTACAGAAACCAGATGGCAGTGATAAGAGTCGAGGGACATGAAAGGGAAGCAGTGGCTGGGAAGGGAGTGAGACAAAGTTGTAACCTCTCCCCGATACTATTCAATCTGTATATTGAACAAGCAGTGAAGAAAACCAAAGAAAAATTCGGAGTAGGTATTAAAATCCATGGAGAAGAAATAAAAACTTTGAGGTTCGCCGATGACATTGTAATTCTGTCAGAGACAGCAAAGGACTTGGAAGAGCAGTTGAACGGAATGGACAGTGTCTTAAAAAGAGGATATAAGATGAACATCAACAAAAGCAAAATGAGGATAATGGAATGTAGTCAAATTAAGTCGGGTGATGCTGAGGGTATTAGATTAGGAAATGAGACACTTAAAGTAGTAAAGGAGTTTTGCTATTTGGGGGGCAAAATAACTGATGATGGACGAAGTAGAGACGATATAAAATGTAGACTGGCAATGGCAAGGAAAGCGTTTCTGAAGAAGAGAAATTTGTTAACATCGAGTATTGATTTATGTATCAGGAAGACGTTTCTGAAAGTATTTGTATGGAGTGTAGGCATGTATGGAAGTGAAACATGGACGGTAAATAGTTTAGACAAGAAGAGAATAGAAGGTTTCGAAATGTGGTGCTACAGAAGAATGGTGAAGATTAGATGGGTAGATGATATAACTAATTAGGAGGTATTGAATAGAATTGGGGAGAAGTGGAGTTTGTGGCACAACTTCACTAAATGAAGGGACCGGTTGGTAGGACATGTTCTGAGGCATCAAGGGATCACCAATTTAGCATTGGAGGGCAGCGTGGAGGGTAAAAATCGTAGAAGGAGACTAAGAGATGAATACAGTAAGCAGATTCAGAAGGATGTAGGCTGCAGTAGGTACTGGGAGATGAAGAAGCTTGCACAGGATAGAGTAGCATGGAGAGCTGCATTAAACCAGTCTCAGGACTGAAGACCACAACAACAACAACAACAACAACAACAACAACAACGATATTGGTATGTCAGTGCGATAACCTGCATTTTGCCATATTGTAACTTAGGCTTGTACTTCAGTGCAGAACGTCGATGTATAGCACAGAGTGAATTTAATGACGAAATACGATAGTGTAGCTTTACTCGTGGTTTTCACATTTACAATATAACCGATCCTTCTCACGTAGAGCCTGTATTGCCTAAATAACTACATATCAAAAAGTAATCAATATTTTGATCTTGACGGATGCAATATCTTGAGCTTTATGTCTTTGTTAGGAAAACTTTCATCTAACCAAAATTCCTCTCTTGGACCTTGAATAGATGATCATTCAAATGTCCCTCATGGTAAGATACGCAGTATCGCATGCGAATGACTAATATCGCTGTTTTTGGAACGAACGATTTGTATTCACAGCTCATTATCATGAAGTTTGCAGCATTCGAGGCGAGGCACTTCCCTTGTTAGAAGTAAAACAAGAAACTTAGGATACAGCAAAAAGGCGCTAGGTACTGTCTTCTAAATATTGTCTGATGTTTTCGTGGTTGTTAATTTTCATGAGCGAATAAATGTCGATGTTTGGTGGAAAATTTTTCCTACTCATTCAGTTCCTACCAGTATGGAAAACTCACCATGTGACTTTTGTCAAAAATATCCGTTATGAATAACTTTTGTTTGGTTATTAATAAACTTTAATACCCTTACTATGCAGTTCCTGACATGAGGGTATGGCCGGCCAGAGTGGCCGAGCGGTTCTAGGCGCTACAGTATGGAACTGCGCGACCGCTACGCTCGAAGGTTTGAATCCTGCCTCGGGTATGGGTGTGTGTGGTGTCCTTAGGTTATTTAGGTTTAAGTAGCTCTAAGTTATAGGGGACTGATGACCTCAGCAATTAAGTCCCATAGTGCTCAGAGCCATGAGGGTATGTTGACGTTTCTTCTAGTGTGGAGACACCAAAGTGGTTGGTTTGTTTACTTAAAAACAGTGGCGTGTTTGTTACAGTATGTCCATATGCACATTAGTGCTATAGTCACGAAGACTACTGGTTTGTGCGAATATACAGTATGATTTTTTCCACTGCATGGAAGCTCTAGGGATTGTTTGATGAGAGGATACCGAACAAAAAATGTCTAATGAACTTATGTTCGGAATTATACGGTTTCCATGCTAGAAACAATTTATTGTATCATACTTTGTTACAGAGACTGCTTTCTATAACGCTCTGTACCATGCAGCCCCAGTTATGGTATGCCTGGATTCGTCGTACAGGGTGATACTGTTCCGCGTACGTCATGCCGTAGCACCCTCCTCTGCCACAGTAATTGGTAATGTTGTGTAAGATTAATTTCTCTTGCCAACCGCGGTGGCCGAGCGGTTCTAGGCGATTCAGTCCAAAACCGCCCGACTGCTACTGTCGCAGGTTCGAACCCTGCGTCGGGCATGGATGTGTGTGATGTCCTTAGGTTAGTTAGGTTTAAGTGGTTCTAAGTTCTAGAGGACTGATGACCTCAGATGTTAAGTCCCATAGTGCTCAGAGCCATTTTTTAAATTCTCTTGTTGACTCACCTTGTAGTGGATGTGATACAGAGTTGTACACAATGGTTCCGTATTGCAATGGAGAGCCGCGCGGGTGTGCCCGCGTAGTCCAAGGTGCCTTGTCACGATTCGCGCGGCTCCACTGGGCATAGGTGTGGTTGTCGTCCTTAGCGCAAGTCAGATTAAGTAGTGTGTGAGCTTAGGGACCGATGATGACAGTAGTTTGGTCCCTTGAACTTACCACAAATTTATTTATTTATTTAATTATTTTTCCGATCGGGAGCTTGCCGACATGGTGATTACTTACGGAAAGGAAAGTGGCAACGGATAGCGGGAGGCTATATTGTTTCAGAAGACCTATATCCGCCGACAAGAACCACAGCATTCAATGTTTGCAACAGTGTTTCGCCGTTTGTGTCAGACAGGATCGTTTCAGGAAGCATGAAATCATTTTGGACGTACAAGAAATGTTCGGACACCAGACCCGAAGGAAAATGTAGTTAACACTATGGAAGAAGACCGCCATGTCAGTCCCTGGCAGTCGACCCGCCAATACAGTGTAAGAAGCCACATGACCGTGTGGAACATTCTCCATGACAATTGTCACTACTCTTGTCACTTACAGTATGTGCGGTAGCGACAAACTTTCCACATCGGCACCAGTTTTGTCACTGGTTTCTTCACCAGGCAACCATGATTACCGGATTTCTGTCATCCATCCTATCCGAAGATGAGGCGACCTTTGCGCCGAATGGTAGCTCCAACTTTCATTACAGTCATCTGTGGGATAGTATGCAGAACCCCCATGACAGCGAATCATCAGCATCGCTGCAGCCGAATGTGTGGGCCGGCATAATCGGCGACCGTATTTTGGGATCAGTCTTCCTTCCACGTCGCCTAACAGGACGGAACTATCAGAGTATCTTGCAGATGACTTTGTCTCCTCTGCTGGAAGACGTACCATTGAGGCGTTGGGTTGCGTGGCTGCTACATGATGGTGCTCCAGCCCGCTTCGCCGTTAACGTCCAGACGCTTCTAAATCGTGTGTTGCCTGGTTGATGGATCGGACGAGAGGGTCCAGTTGCATGGCCTGCTCATTCACCGGATCTCAACCAGTGAGATTTCTGGTTATGGGGCCGTCTCAAAAGTATCGTGTATGCAGAGCCCATTCCAGATGTGATGACACTGGAGAAGCGTATTCGTGCTGTCTTTGACACTGTTCGGATGCAGCGTGGTCGATATGAACGCGTGAGATAGAACATGCTACAGCGCGGACAAGCGTGCTTTGAGACACATGCAAACCATTTTCAACGCATATTGTAACTCTGGCTACATGGTACAGCGCGCATTGCACCGCAGTCTTTGTAACAATGTACGATTGAATAAACGGTCTCTAGTATAAAAACCATGCAATTGCGGACATAAGTGCATTAGACCTTCTTTTTCTTCCTTATCATCTCATCGGTCAATCCCTAGAGTTTGTACACGGTTGAAAAAAATCAGCCTGTGTATCGAGCAGAACCAGAAAAAAAGTGATACTGCTATGGGGACAGACGGTAACACCCATTGTTTATGTTAAATCATGTCGTTTTATTGTTTTTATTATAATAAATTATGTTTTAAGAACAGTGTTTTGTAACAACGTTTTCTCATTGATTTTAACTCAAGTTTTTGAAACTTAGGATTTTTATAGCTACAGGGGCTGGGAAGATGCTGTATTGTTGAAGAAGAGCACTTCAGGACCTGAAACTAATTTGAGCACTGAACACATCTCTCAGACAACCTCACTGTCTGAAGTCACACGGATTAAGATCAGGTGATGTGGACAGCCGGGCTGTGGGTAAATGACGGCTGATAATTGTATCATTTCAGAAATGCCTCTGCAGGCTGCTTCACTGGTGGAGGAGGAGGGCCATATTGGATAAAAATGATCCTATCCACAAATCCATGGCGTTGAAGGGTTGGAATGACGAAGGTGCGCAAAAAGCTGTCATAGCGCTAACCAGTGACGGATCCGCAGGACTGATCTACTCGAAAAAATACGACCCTGCACTAAAAGATGCCGCCAATCCTTGCCACACAGTCACCTTTGCAGAACGACGTGTCAGTCGTCAATGTGCGTGTGGATTTGCGTTGCTCACCCTCTGCAATTCTACGTATTGACAGGTCCTTGGAAACGGGCCTCTTCTGTCCACAGAATGCTCCATGGCCATTCACTGTCCATTTCCACGTGAGCAAGAAATTCCATAGCGAACGTTTTCCTTGCTGTCCCGTCACCAAGAAGCAACTCCGGAACATGGATGATTTCGTATGGATAGCAAAGCAGGGTGTTTCGTAGGATTTTATGCACTGTTCTCGCAGGCATGTTCAACGTTCGGCAATTACCCGTACACTGCATGTTTACACGCCACCAAACGATCCCTCCTGCAGTGTCTTCGACAGACGTCGAATCAGGTGCTTTCCGCCCTCTGCAACATTGCGCTGCAAAAGAACCTGTCTTTTCGAACTCTGTAATCATTTTTTCGAGACCCCTAGTAGACATAAGATCGACGTCTGTTTTCATACCGTTGGATGTCCGAAACTTCTGCAGAGATATCGGCGCACAGTTGCCGTTCGTATAAGAGCGCTTTACCAGCAGCAAGCGATCTTTTATGGAGAAAGTCATGTTGGGACCTCTGACGCAAACTGAGGAACAGCTGTGTGCAGCGCGCCTGTTGGTGTGCGTATACTAAGGCTGACAGCTCCACCTTTTTCAAAAATTTTCGTCAATTTTTTTGGTTCCATTACGTTTTCCCCTGCGTCAATAATATGCTGTTCAAATTTGTTGTCATTCTGAGTAGTAGTTTTCTTTATATAGAAAATGAACATTATTTATTTATTTTATTTATTTATTTTATTAACAGTACAGAGTAACCCACCGCCTTGTAATGTAAGGTGGGTCGGATGCTTCTGAATCTAATAGCAAAGACTTCTCATTGCTACACTCTTATTGGTATACAGTTGTTAATACTTTTTTAAAATTATTTAAAGAACGTAATATGTAAAGATTTCTCTGAGGTTACAGCGAATTGAATGCTTAACAATTGTTAATATGGTTCCATCTAATTTGTTACTACCTAGTTGATGAGAATATACACTACTGGCTATTAAAATTGCGACACCACGAACATGACGTGCTACAGACGCGTAATTTAACCGACAGGAAGAAGATACTGTGATATGCAAATGATTAGCTTTTCAGAGCATTCACACAAGGTTGGCGCTGGTGGCAACACCTACAACGTGCTGACATGAGTAAACTTTTCAACTGATTTGTCATACACAAACAGCAGTTGACCGGCGTTGCCTGGTGAAACGTTGTTGTGATGACTCGTGTAAGGAGAAGAAATGAGTACCAGCACGTTTCCGACTTTGATAAAGGTCGGATTGTAGACTATCGCGATTGCGGTTTATCGTATCGCGACATTGCTGCTCGCGTTGGTCGAGATCCAATTACTGTTAGGAGGATATGGAATCGATGGGTTCAGGAGGGTAATCCGGAACGCCGTACTGGATCCCAACGGCCTCGTATCACTAGCAGTCGAGATGACAGGCATCTTATCCGCATGGCTGTAACGGATCGTGCAGCCACGAGTCAAGAGGTGGGGACGTTTGCCAGACAACAACCATCTGTACGAACAGTTCGACGACGTTTGCAGCACCATGGACTATCAGCTCGGAGACAATGGCTGCGGTTACCCTTGACGCTGTATCACAGGCAGCAGTGCTTGCAATGGTGTACTCCACGACGAACCTGGGTGCACGAATGGCAAAACGTCATTTTTTCGGATGAATCCAGGTTCTGTTTACAGCATCATGATGGTCGCATCAGTATTTGGTGACATCGCTGTGAACGCACATTGGAAGCGTGTATTCGTCATCGCCATACTGGTGTAACATCCGGTGTGATGGTATGGGTTGCCATTGGTTACACATCTCGGTCACCTCTTGTTCGCATTGACGGCACTTTGGACATTGGACGTTACATTTCAGATGTGTAACGTTCCGTGGCTCTACCCTTCATTCGATCCCTGCGTAACCCTACATTTCAGCAGGATAATGCGAGACCGCATGTTGCAGGTCCTGTACGAGCCTTTCTGGTTACAGAAAATGTTGGACTGCTGCCCTGTCCAGCACATTCGCCCCTTTCTGGATGCATAAAATGTTCGACTGCTGCTCTGGCCAGCACATTCTCCAGATCTCTCACCAACTGAAAACGTCTGGTCAATGGTGGCCGAACAACTGGCTCGTCACAATACGCCAGTCACTACTCCTGATGAAATGTGGTATCGTGTTGAAGCAGCATGGGCAGCTGTACCAGTACACGCCATCCAAGCTCTGTTTGACTCAATGTCCAGGCGTATCAAGGTCGTTATTAGGGCCAGAGGTGGTTGTTCTGGGATTTGATTTCTCAGGGTCTACGCAGCCACATTGCGTGAAAATGTAATCACATGTCCGTTCTGGTATAATATATTTGACCAGTGAATATCCGTTTATCATCTGTATTTCTCCTTGGTGTAGCAATTTTAATGGCCAGTAGTGTAATTTATACAATGCAAATGTGAAAGAAAAATTAAAAAACGAAATGTAACACAATGAGCGTGGTTAAGAATAATTTTTTATATATAGAGGGAAGTGATATGCTGTATTTGGATGAGTAATACAGTTTAAGTAGCATGTTGGTTAGTAATGGCCTATTTCTATCTATTTCAGATGAGAAGGTCTCTGTACAACCTCGAGCTATTCTCATCTGAAATGGTTTGTGCTAATGTATGTTTACATAGATTATACAGATTTTTTGCTGGTTGAGCAGTTCATACATGGAATACATGAATTTCAGCTTCACATGAGAAATACACTTGTGTTTTTAACTTGTTAGTTGGAATAGAATATAGTTCATTACCACTTGATTGCATTATTCCTTAAATAACTTAATACATTTCTGATGTATGAATTTCATTGAATATAGCTTTCAATCTTAGTATGTGGTGCCGGTGTTTATTTGTTTTATCACTGTTGTATTGTTTTTAACTGTGTTGTGCCATGCAGTGTCACACATTGTCGGTTTTGGTCTCTTAAAAATGGTTCAAATGGCTCTGAGCACTATGGGACTTAACATCTGAGGTCATTAGTCCCCTATAACCTAGAACTACTTCAACCTAACGAACCTAAGGACATCACACACATCCACGCCCGGGGCAGGATTCAAAACTGCGACCGTAGCGGTCGCGTGGTTCCAGATTGCGGCGCCTAGAACCGCTCCGCCACAAGGGCCCGCTTGGTCCCTTACATGTTGATCTCTTCTGAGTCATGTTCACTTAGTGTGCCTTCCTCGATTTCGGAATTTGTGGTCGTGTTTGTGTCCTCCCATGTGGTTTGTTATGTTGTTTGTCCTTGTCTACGCCTCCTTCCATACGGTTTTTGGCGCTTGTATTCTTCGTGCAGTGTTCGATACAATATCGGCTACGCTATTTATTTTGTTTCAATCATCTGGATTTCGTATTATTCTGGCGATGTCATTGTCATTCCGTATAAGTCTCACTTGTGCTAGCGTGTTGCACAGCAGCGTGACATATTCTGGTGTCCCAGTTTCTCCTCATACGCATACTTCATCGTTAGTTAGTCCCATACGGTTTAAATGTACCGCATACGGCCCGTGGCCTGTCAGGAAATGGACCATCCACCGGCTTGGGTCGACATGTTTCACTTGTAGTCTTTCCTGTGCATCAGGAAAGAAAGAGTGTACTCGGCGACCCTTATCGGATACATCCCACTCTCTCTGCCATGTTTGAGAGTGAACATTAATAAAACCGACGAGCGGGACGGATTTCTGGCTGGAAATTGAGGAAAAAGGTCCTATGAAGATGTGTCTGGAAATGCATCGTTGCCACGGCAGATAGCGCTGTCGAATGACAGTTCCTCGGACCAGGTGCCGTGTGTTCCTTGTATGTTGCAGATGACAGGGATAGTAGCGAATATCATACAGGATACACATAATTGTACTTTGGCTTACACCATGTTCACGGGCCAATTCCTATGGCTCGAATTAGGGTTCGTCCTGTAGAACCCGGTCTTGCTGATCTGGTGAACGCACAGTCCGCCGTCTCCCTGCACGTTCGTCTGTCTGAAAGGACCCACGATCACACAAACGCCCTAAAAGGGCTTGAAATATTGTGTGGTGCGTTTGATGTCTGAGAGGGGACTTGTTTTAGAATAGCCGAGCTGCCTCTCGACCGTTTCCGTCTGCTTGGCCGTACACAAACACCATCTCGGCTTGTTACCGACATGAATACCGGACCATTCTGCTGTTAGCAGTACGCTACGTCAATCACACAGCCTGCAACACACAAGCAACAAACGGTACGGGGTGGGAAGAACTGTCTTTCGTCAGTGCCATCTACCATGGCAACGATGCATTTCCGAACACATGTTCATAGGACCTTTTTGAAGTCCTGAAGCCAAATGGCGTCAAATGGCTTCCTGAAGTCAAGGAACATGGGAACAGCCAGGGCACAGGTATCAACGGTGGTTTAAAATTCACACGCTGCAGAATGTGGTGCCACACAATGTGGTACTACACAAAACTGGCACTAATAGCATAGGCACATAGAGAACACACACGACGCAGATCAGTAAGTCCACGGTACTGGTGATAAGTTGAGAAAACCGTTGCGAAACACATGTGCTACAAAACGCCACTGTTTCCTGCGCATGTACCCCGACATCAATATGGGATAGGATCACCATGCACACGTACAAAGGCCGCACAACGGGTTGGCACACACTGGATCAGGTGGTCGAGCAGCTGCTGGGGTATAGCCTCCCATTCTTGCACCAGTGCCTCACGGAGCTCCTGAAGTGACGTAGGGGTTTGAACACGTGCGGCGATACGTCGACCGAGAGCATCCCAGATGTATTCGATGCGGTTTAGACCTGGAGAACAGGCATGCCACCCGATTCGGCTGATATCTTCTGTTTCAAGGTACTCCTCCACGATGGCAGTTCGGTGTGGCCGTGCGTTATCATCCATCAGGAGGAAGGTGGGACCCACTGCAGCCCTGAAAAGACGGACAACTGGTGCAAAATGACGTCCCGATACACCTGACCTGTTATAGTTCCTCTGTGAAAGACATGGTGGGGTATACGTGCAACAATCATAATCCCACCCCACACAAGCAAACCACTACCTCCATACAGGTCCCTTTCAAGGACATTAAGGGGTTGGTATCTGGTTCCTGGATCACGCCAGATGAAAACCCGGCGAGAATCACTGTTCAGACAGTACCTGGACTCGTCCGTGAACATAACCAGGAACCACTGTTCCAATGACCATGTACTGTGTTCTTCACACCAGCCTTTATGGGCTCTCCTGTGACTAGGGGTCAGTGGAATGCACTTTGCAGGCCTCTGGGCGAATAAACCATGTCTGTTCAGTCGTCTGTAGACTGTGTGTCTGGAGACAACTGTTCCAGTGGCTGCCGTAAGGTCCGGAGCAAGGTTACCTGCATTACTCCGTGGCCGTCTGCGGGCACTGATGGTGAGATATCGGTCTTCTTGTGGTGTTGTACACTGTACACGTCCCGTACTGTAGCGCCTGGACACGTTTCCTGTCTGCTGGAATCGTTGCCATAATCTTGAGACCACACTTTGTGGATCACGGAGGGCCCGTGCTACGACCTGCTGTGTTTGACCACCCTCCAGTCGCCCTAGTATTCTACCCCTCATAACGTCATCAATGTGTGTTCTTTGAGCCATTTTCAACACACTCACTATTAGAACGTCTGAAAACGTCTGCTCATTTACTCGCTGCACCGGACTCTGATATGCATCAACACACCTCTGCTTATGTGGACTGCTGCCAGCGCCACCGTGCGACGACCGCAGGTCAAATGCACCGCATGGTCATACCCCGAGGTGATTTAAACCCGCAAACCGCCCGCCAGAGCGTTGTTTCACCACGTATCAGCATTATCCTTAATTCATGAGCATGAGTGTAGATTGCAGAAAGGAGGATCAACAGGTAGTGATACAATTTCTTTTATTCAAAGGAGCAAAACGGGGTGAAATTCTTGGTCGACTTTGAGGAAAATATAGGAACAGTCGCGTGTAAAATAGAAGTGTTTCTTTGTGAATAGACATGTTTAAAAGTGGCCGGACGAGTGTGACACATGAAGAGAGAGCAGTACACCTGTCCCTTACAGTCCAAAAGATTCAACGAGCTCAAGTGATGGTATTAGTGGATAGGTAAATTAGCATCCATATGGCGCCGCATTGTTTGGTCACCAGTTATGTCTCTTCCTGTCTAATCATCAAATATTAAGTCTGCTTCCATAAAGTTTCTGCGAGATGGGCACCGAGCCAGCTTACTGCACAATTCAACGTCAAACATATTGATATCAGTTAACGCTTTCTTGACCGTTTGAACAGGTAAGGAGACTCACTTTTAACCAGGATAATCACTGACGATTAAACGTAGGTCCTCTACTATGTGTCAGAATCAAGAAGCGAGAGCGTGGAATAGGAATCACGAAACACAAATGAAAATCAAGAGTCTGAGTTCTACAGGAATGCTTAGGCTAATCATTTTTGGGACGCACATGAGACAGTACTGGAAGAGTACTTTACTAAGGGAACAGCCGTCCCTTAAGGAGTCTTGCAATTAAAAAGAAACTTAACTCCGTTCGAACGGGCCTTGGAAGGCCGAACGGTACCGACCGGCCGCCGTATCGTCTTCAGCCCACAGGCGTCACTGGATGCGGATATGGAGGGGCATGTGGTCAGCACATCGCTCTCCCGGCCGTATGTCAGTTTACGATACCGGAGCCGCTACTTCTCAATCAAGTAGCTCCCCAGTTTTCCTCACAAGGGCTGAGTGCACCCCGCTTGCCAACAGCGCTCGGCAGACCGGATGGTCACCGATCCAAGTGCTAGCCCAGCCCGACAGCGCTTAGCTTCGATGATCTGACGGGAACCGGTGTTACCACTGCGGCACAGCCGTTGGCAGTCTTACAATTACCTACTGGAAAAAAATTAAGGCAAGTTATTCTGAGGAAAGGACAAGTTTGCTAGCAAAGAAAGTGTGGCTGTTGGATGACAACGCCTGTCTGTACGCGGCTCGCCACACCGTTGAAACCATGAAGAAAATAGATTCTGAGCGGCGGGAATACCCTCCCTTCCCCCTACAGCCCATATCTCGCTCCCTCCGACTTTCATTTGTTTGCGCCGCCAAAGGATGCTTTCCGAAGTTGTCGATTTTCCTCAGAGGTGGAGGTGCCGAAAATGGTGCAAAATGGGCTTCGCGACCAAACAAAAGCCTTCTGCAAGGCAAGAACGCGCAAGCTTGTAGACCAGTGGACCAAGTGCATTGAAAAGGAAGGAGGAGATGTTGAAGAATTATGTACACGGAGAACCATTTTTTTTTTTTTTTTTCCTTGTGGAAGCAGAGACAGGCGAGCTACAGACAAGTGTCCAGAGTGTCGGCCAGCCGGGGCCGGCAGCTGGTGGGAAACTGATGATCTCCGGACCGCCAGCCTCCGGACGGACGCTAATGGCCGTCGGCCACACAGAGACGCCGGCCGCCTAAGACAGCGGCCGCAGCTGGCGCCACGCCTTGACAAACGGCGGAAGCTGGCCGCATTGTGGGTCGCGGCGGGGCGCCGCAGATGGGCCTGTGGCGCGGCCTTGGCGCTCGGCCACCATTACGGCTGCCGGCCTTCCGGACTCAACGTGCGACCGGCCAGTGAAAGGCCAGCTCATTAGGGGCTGCCGCGCAAGCCTGTCTTCAGTATCGCCACTCACCACCGCCAGGAGGCAACAGCCGATACACGGTCTGCTTATCGCTACAATAAGGGGACCATACGAGCTTTCCCTCAGCGATTAGACCCATATTGACAGGGCGTGTAGGGCGCGACGACGACTATAGCATACGGGGTGCGACAATAGAGTAACGAGACTGAAGTGGAAAAAAAGCTGCTTACCGTTTTAGTCAAGTTCAGTGTTGTCTCCTTCAAAGTAGTTCCCTTCTGATTGCACACACTTTTTTCCAGCGCTTCTGCCATGGATGATGACATTTCTGGAACTCATGTTCTGTAATATCCTCCAAAACCCTCGTCACAGCTCTTTAGACATCTTGTGTTGTTTGGTTGTTCTTCTACTTCCATTTCTGTGGCTGCAGAAGTACTGGAAATTTGTAATCCTTGATCTTGAAACTCGTTGTCTATTAAATTAGGTTCATTATCAGGCCTTGAAGATAGTCCTGGTGTCGGTTCGTTGTCTTGTTTAGGACATTTCGCTTCAGATGGAGTATCACTAAACAATTCTGTTAAATGAAGATCTTCTAAATCATCAAAAAAATCCTTGTCTTCAGTGGTTATCTTCAATGATTCATCTAAAATATCTCTCTTACGTTTTGCGGCACGTTTACGATTAATCTCTCGTATTGCTAACCAAGGTAACCGTTTCTCTTCACCACGAGCAGTATACTTCTTAAACTTCCCACGATTTGACTCCATAACACATCGTTAACTCACAAGGGAACTTCCCCATCGCACCCCCCTCAGATTTAATTATAAGTTGGCACAGTGGCTAGGCCTTGAAAAACTGGACACAGATCAATTGAGAAAACAGGAAGAAGTTGTGTGGAACTATGAAAAAAATAAGTAAAATATACAAACTGAGTAGTCCATGCGCAAGATATGCAACAACAAGGTTAATTTGGGCCCAAGAGCGCCGTGGTCCCGTGTTTAGCTTGAGCAGCTGCGAAACGATAGGTCCTTGATTCAAGTCTTCCCTCGAGAGAGAAGTTTAATTTTTTATTTTCAGACAATTATTATCTGTCCGTCCGTCCGTCCGATGCGAGGAAACTGCGCCGTAGTATGAAGACGCTACACCTAAACAAACATCGAAACACACGACGTCAGTCGACTGCAGCGCACGGAAGAGAGAGTATTCCTGCTAACGAGGCTCCCTGGCTGGCAGTTGACTGTTAGTTACTTTGGACGGACAGATAATTGTCTGAAAATAAAAAAAATAAACTTTTCACTCGAGGGCATAATCGAACCAAGGACCTCTCGTTTCGAAGCTGCTCACGCTAACCACGGGACCATGGCGCTCCTGAGCTCACACTCTCCTTGATGTTGCATATCTTGCGCATGGACTACTCAGTTTGTATATTTTGCTTATTTTTTCATAGTCCCACACAACTTCTTCCTGTTTTCTCGATTGATCTGTGTTCAGTTTTTCAAGGCCTATCCACTGTGCCAACTTATAACTAAATCTGAGGGGGTTGCGATGGGTAGGTTCCCTTGTCAGTAGAACTAACCATAATGTCCAACGCTGCCTCTTATATACCTACTCGCAACTTCATTTGTAATACAAAAGAACATTTGTAATACACATGAGGACATTTTTACATAACTGATTACTTGCCAACGACCCCCAGCCACCCACCGACCCTCGGCCGTGACCTTACGGCCGCCACATAGTGCTCCTTTGTGCCTTCGGCAGCGGCGACAACTCCAATTAACGACTCCACGCAGTTTCGAAGTTATAGGAGCCACTAGGCCGCACCTTCGCCAGCAAACGTGACTTTGTACTCTGGCGGACCGTAAGTGGAACGTCTCGCAATGTTGTTTGTTATTCAGTGATCGCGACTGATAGCCACGGTCGCCAATGGAGAATATGGAGCCAGCTGCTGCGAAGACCGACCTTGTCCTCTATGATTGAGGAGATCTGTGTTTTGGTGGATGACTGTTTCGGACACGGGTTTCCATCCTCAGCTAACTTTCCTCCTCAAACCCTTCAAAATCTTCGTGTTTTTCCGTATACGAGGTGCGACAATAAAGTACTGAGTCTGATGTGAAAAAAATGTTGCTTACCGTTTCAGTCAAGTTCAGTGTAGTCTCCTTCAAGCCCCGTTCTCGCGTCCCACGCCCGGGTTCCCGGGTTCGATTCCCGGCGTGGTCAGGAATTTTCTCTGCCTCGTGATGGCTGGGTGTTGTGTGATGCCCTTAGGTTAGTTAAGTTTAAGTAGTTCTAAGTTCTAGGGGACTGATGACCATAGATGTTAAGTCCCATAGTGCTCAGAGCCATTTGAACCATTTGTCTCCTTCTAAGTAGTTCTCTTCTGATGGCATACACTTTTTCCAGCGCTTCTGCCATTGATGGTAACATTTCTGGAACTCATCTTCTGTAAAATCGTCCAAAAGCCTCATCACGGATCTTTAGACATCTTGTGTTGTTTGAAAATGGTGCCCCTTGACCGCCGTTTTGACTCTTGGAAATAGAAAAAAAGTCGCACAGAGCGATATCTGGTGAATAAGGTGGCTGTGGTAGTACTGAAATTTGTTTTGAGATTAAAAATTGCTGTACTGACAGAGCAGTATGGGATGGTGCATTATCGTGATGTGGAATCTACTTATCAGCAATGTTGGCACGGACACGAAGAACTCTTTTACGAAGTGTTTCTAAAATTTCTTTGTAGTAATATCGGTTACCTGTTTGTCCAGGAGGCACACACTCTTTATGAACAATGCCCTTGGAATCAAAGAAGCACACAAACATGCATTTCACTTTTGACTTTGACATGCGAGCTTTTTTTTTGGTCTGGGTGATCCCTTTGAGCACCATTGCGAACTTTGGCGTTTTGTCTCTGGATCGTACTGAAAAAAAAAAAAAACAGCTTTCATCACCAGTGATAACACGGCTCAACAATTCTGGATTGATTTCCGTTTGCTCTAACAGATCGGCTGCCACATTTTTCCGTGATTTTCGCTGTTGTGGTGTGAGATTTTTTAGGACCATTTTTGCACAAATCTTTCTCGTACCAAGATCTTCAGTTACTTTTAGATGAACCGTTTCTCGATTGATGTTCACTTCTTCTGCAATCATCTTCACGGATAATCTTCTGTCAGCCGTCAGCGGTGGCCGAGCTGTTCTATGCACTTCAGTCTGGAACCACGCGACTGCTACGGTCGCAGGTTCGAATCTTGCCTCGGGCATGGGTGTGTGTGATGTCCTTAGGAAATCACTCGTGCGACCTATTGCGACTCTCTTGATCTGTCGGTGGTCTCTGACAGTCAACAGACGAGGTCGGCCTGCACAATTTTGTGCTGTACGTGTCCCTTCACGTTTCCACTTCACTATCACATCGAAAACAGTGGACCTAAGGATGTTTAGGAGGGTGGAAATCTCGCGTACAGACGTATGACACAGGTGACACACAGTCGTCCGACCACTTCCCAAGTCTGTGAGTTCCGCGGAGAGCCTCATTCATCTCTTTCACGATGTCTAATGACCGCTGAGGTCGCTGATATGGAATTCCTGGCAGTAGGTAGCAACACAATGCATCTAATATGAAGAATGTATGTTTATGGGGGTGTCCGGATTCTTTTCATGACATAGTGTATTCTCTCTCTCGCTCTACGCAAACTATTAGTTCCACAGAAAAAAATGAACAGGACCTTTTTGTAGGAAATTTAATGTACTGAGATTTAATACTGGGTTACGTTTTCGCTGGAGGCCAAGATTTTCGAGTTACTCGATAACGAAAACGTATCAGAGTACGAAGTTTAACTACATTAAATTTCTTCCAAAAAGGTGATGTTCAGTTTGCTGTAGGACTAAAGGTTTGTGCATAACAAGTGAGAGAATATGAAAATCTTACACGTGATGTTTGGAGGCGTCGAAGGCAGCGTAAAATCCATGAGTAGAAGCAGCTAAATCACCTTGTATGCAACAGGATTGTTCTTGTTGTGGTCTCTAGTCCGAAGAATGGTTTGAGGCAGCTCTTGCAAGTCTCTTGGTATCTACATACCTACTGCAACCTAGCGCACGCCTGTACGCTGGCGCCCGACTCGGAGGTAAGACGGCTTGAATCCCCGTGGTGGAAAAATTTCACTGCCAGTATTTGGCCGACAAGGAAATAAGAGGTGGTGGCTTAAAGATCCTGCCCACCCGTCTTTGCACCAAAGTCTTGCTTAAATTCAAAACCTCTTCGCAGTGTCTCATGAAGTGAGGGCATGTGACATTCAAATGGCTCTAAGCACTACGGGACTTAACACCTGAGGTCATCAGTCCCCTAAGAACTACTTAAACCTAAGTAACCTAAGAACATGACACACATGCATGCCCGAGGCAGGATTCGAACCTGGGACCATCGGATGGGGATGCTAAGCTCGGCGGTCCCCTTTGAAGCTGTTCGATAGGCGTAGGCTATATCCCGGCACCAGGTGTCACTCTCTCCCTTTTCTTCACCCATGACAACACAGACGCAACACTACGGGCCACAGACACTCATCACAGTCATCAATAGACCCTTAACATATTCATCATTTGGATTTGCAGGTCCTTATGTTTACCGTGTTAGCAGTTAAAATTGTAGTATGTGATATCCGCCAGTTACGCAAAACACCATTTTTCCGTAGTACACAAACATGTGTTCAAATGTATGTGAAATCTTATGGGACTTAACTGCTAAGGTCATCAGTCCCTAAGCTTACACACTACTTAACCTAAATTATCCTAAGGACAAGCACACACACCCATGCCCGAGGGAGGACTCGAACCTCCGCCGGGAGCAGCCGCATAGTCCATGACTGCAGCGCCTAAGACCGATCGGCTAATCCCGCGAGGCTACAAACATGTGGGAGCACCACTGTGCCATCATCAGTGGGTTTTTGTTTCATTTAATCTGTAATGTGAACATTTTTACTAAATGATTACAAATTATGTCAATATTTAGTTCAGACAATAGTTCGTTTCTTTTTATTAATGCCTTTACACTTGGTGTGCATGATTTTTCAGGACTACCTGGACAAGGTACCTGTAATAAATAATACACAGGTGGTCCTGAAAATTCATGCACACCAACTTTAAAGGTATTAACAAAAAGAACGAACTATTTTTTGAACTAAATATCCACATAATTTTGTAATCATTTAGTAAAAATGTTCACATTACAGATTAAATACAACGGAAACACACTGATGATGGCACAGTGGTGCTGAAACATGTTTGGGTACGTGGAAAAAACGGTGCTTTACATAACTGGGGACCTCACATCCTACAACATCCTTGACACGTCATCACAGGGCGGAAGAAGGCAAAGACAAGCCACCTCGTTTAGGGCCTACCTATGAGCGGCCGTGCACGGTTTTGCATCTGTTCCCCTACGCTCAGACACCAAATATGGGCTGTTTATGAGAGAGAGAGAGAGAGAGAGAGAGAGAGAGAGAGAGAGAGAGAGAGAGACAGACAGACAGACAGACAGACAGACAGACTGGACGAATCGTAAAGCAATTGGCTACGAAAGAAGTTGCCCCTAGAGGAACGTGGGGGTGCTGCCACGTGACGACACACAGCAAGTGCACGCATCGGACGTCCACTGTGCACAGCCGTGCCGAAAACAGAGAAATGGATGCTTCAAAGGAAGAGCAAAACATGTGGTACGTTTCCTGACACCGGAAGGATTGCGGGGAACGGAAATGCAACATGAAAGAACGGAACAAATGCAAGAAGAGCACTGTATGGCCGGCCGGTGTGGCCGAGCGGTTGTAGGCGCTTCAGTCTGGAACCGCGCGACCGCTGCAGTCGCAGGTTCGAATCCTGCCTCGGCCATGGATGTGTGTGATGTCCTTAGGTTAGTTTGGTTTAAGTAGTTCTAAGTTCTAGGGGACTGATGACCTCAGAAGTTAAGTCCCATAGTGCTCAGAGCCATTTGAACGAACCAGCACTATGTCCGTTGCCAGGTGTGGCAGAATGATTCAAGCAAGAACGGATGTCGTTGGCTGACGCACGATCCGGAACGCCACCCCGCATTACCGATACCATTGTTCAGCAGACGGAGAACTTCCTTATTGAAGATAGGCGAGTTACATTGGCAACCATTGTTTCAGTGGTCGGAATTGCAACGGATATGCAACGTCTTCCGTGCACTAGTGCCGTTCTTCGATTAATTCCTGTTCCCCACAATCCTTCCTCTGTAAGGAAACGCACTACACCCCTCCTCCCTTCATTTTGAAGATTCCATTCCTCTGTTTTTATCACTACGAAGTGCAGTGGACGGCCGCCACTTGCACGTCAATGCGATGCTCCGTTCCCTTTGTGGATGACGGTTTCGGACACGGGATTCAGTGTGCAGTTTATTTTTCTACTGTATCTTGAAAAACATTTAAGATTTTAGAGGGATCTGTGAGAAAATCAAACTGCTGATGGAAAGCCGCGTCCGAAACCGTCGTCCACCGAAACGTCAGAGCGTCTCAGTCATAGATGACAGGGCCTTTCTACGCAGCAGGGAGGTCCATCTTGTCTATTGCCGATCGTGGTAATCGGTCGCGATCATCGAATGAGAAACAACATTGCAAGACCTTTCGTGTACGGTCCGTTAGCGTACAAATTCACTTTTGCTACAGAAGGGATGGCCTAGTGGCAGTTGCCGGCGCCTATAACTTCGTCATTGGATATCGTTTCTGGACACAGGTTCATATCGTCGATTTGTTCCTCAAAACGTCCTCTACAGCCCCTTGAAGTCTGTCGCAAAATATATGGCAGACACTGTACACACACTCATGCTCATAAACTAAGGATAATTCGAGAATGTGCCACAGAACGTGGCACTACACAAAACTGGCGCTAACAGCATAGGCACATAGGGAACGCACACGACATAGATCTGTAAGTCCACGGTATTGGTGATAAGTTTAGAAAACCGTCCCGAAACACATGTGCTACAAAACGCCATTGTTTCCGGAGCATGTACACCTACCTCAATGTTGGATACGATCACCATGCACCTGCACACAGGCCGCACAACGGGGCGGCATACTCTGGATCAGGTGGTCGAGCAGCTGCTGGAGTATAGCCTCCCATTCTTGCACCAGTGCCTGTCGGAGCTCTTGAAGTGTCGTAGGGGTGTGAAAACGTGCAGTGATACGTCTACCGAAAGGTTTAGGTCTGGATAACAGGCAGGCCACTCCATTCCCCTGATATCTCCTATTTCAAGGTACTCCCCCACGATGGGAGCTCGGTGGGGCCGTACGTTAACATCCATCAGGTGGAAGGTGAGACCCACTGCACCCCTGAAAAGACGGACATACTGGTGCAAAATGACGTCCCGATATACCTGATCTGTTACATTTCCTCCGTCAAAGACACGCAGGGGTGTACGTGCACCACCGACCGCGGTGGCCGCGCGGTTCTGGCGCTGCAGTCCGGAACCGCGGGACTGCTACGGTCGCAGGTTCGAATCCTGCCTCGGGCATGGATGTTTGTGATGTCCTTAGGCTAGTTAGGTTTAAGTAGTTCTAGGGGACTTATGACCTAAGATGTTGACCCCCATTGTGCTCAGAGCCATTTTTTTGTACGTGCACCAGTCATAATCCCACTCCATACAATCAAACTACGACCTCCATTCAGGCCCCTTTCAAGGACATTAAGGGGTGGGTATCTGGTTCCTGGTTCACGCTAGATGAAAATCCGACGGGAATCACTGTTCAGACTATACCTGGACTCGTCCTTGAACGTAACCAGGGAACACTGTTCCAATGACCATGTACTGTGTTCTTGACACTAGGCTTTACGGGCTCTCCTATGACCAGGGGTCAGTGGAATGCACATTGCAGGTCTCTGGGCGAATAAATCATGTCTGTTCAGTTGTCTGTAGACGGTGTGTCTGGAGACAACTGTTCCAGTGGCTGCGGTAAGGTCCCGAGCAAGGCTACCTGCCAGTACTCCGTGGCCGTCTGCCGGCACTGATGGTGATATGTCGGTCTTCTTGTGGAGTTGGACCCTGTGGACGTGTCTTTCTTTAGCGCCTGGACACCTTTCCTGTCTGCTGCAATCGCTGCCATAATCTTGAGATCACATTCTGTGGCACACGGAGGGCCCGTGCTACGGCATGCTGTGTTTGAGCAGCTATCACTCGCTCTCGTATTCTACCCATCATAGCATCATCAGTACGTGCTGTCTGAGCCATTTTCGACACACAGTCACCATTAGCACGTCTGAAAACGTCTGCACACTTACTCACTGCACCGTACTCTGACATGCACCAACACACCTCTGCGTATGTGGACTGGTGTTGCGCCAACGTGCAACGGCCGCAGGTCAAATGCACCCCGAAGTAATTTAAACCCGCAAACCGCCCACCAGAGCGTCGTTTCACCATGTATCAGCATTATCCTTAATTTATGAGCATGAGTGTAGATCAAGAGAAGCATGTGAACGGTCTTTTTTTAAAAGGAAAGCGTATTACTATTGCAACCCTGAGTCGTTCCGCGTCATAGCCAGAGACTGTGATCTACAGGCAAGCAATTAACTGGACTAAACTAAACTAGGAAATGTTTAACACAATCTCAGACATCGCCGTCTGTGGAAAGTGAAACCTTACGTCCACCTGAGAGCCTGGTGGAGGAGCCTTGGCATTCGCCAGTACAGCAGAGTGGTCGGTGTTACACCGTCGGTCTCAAGAGTGTCGTTGGAGGTCAGGCGGCCCCCCGCTGGCCGCATCCGTCCCGAACTGGGGCACCCGCCCCCACGGCCGCCCCCACAGCCGCCCCCGCCCCCTCTGGTGACAAACTGCCTCGGCGGGCGGCGCGCCCTGCGATACCAAAAGTCTCTGTCTGTGTCCGCGTCTGTTCTTTCTGTTATTCCTCGCCGGCTAACAAACCGGTCTGTCTGCCCGCCACGGCGTCGCAGAGGCCCTCCAGGGAACAATACCACCATTTACTCGCTCGCCATTTTACTGGCACAGTTCTCCATCGCTGCCATTCGAACACTGCGTGATGTCACTTGGCGCACAATGCGGATGTAAATATTGCTGCACTCCAATGCTAACAAGGATAGTGGAATGTAGTCGAAATAAACCTGGCGATACTGAGGGTATTAGATTAGGAAATGTGACACAAAAATAAGTAGCAAGTTAAACGACGATGCTCAGAGTAAAGACGACATAGATTGCCAATAGAAAGAAAAACATTTCTGAAAAACCCAAATTTCTTCATATCGAATATAAGTTAGATAAGACTGCGTAGGATTCCGCGGACGGAGTCAGCTGTGACACGGACGTTTTCTGGGTACCTTACTGTGTCATACTGTACAAATACTTCCTTAATGTACGCGTCCATAGCCACAATATATTGTCTAAGTGATGGAACTATATTAACCACCGTAGGTTCAGTTTTACTCTTTTAATGTAACAGCCGCATAGTTTACGTTATTGACCATTTTAAAATGTGTTTAATATAATACCAAAATAAAAATGAAGTAAAGAGGTAACACACATTAGTGAACAGCAATATGCTTGCGTCTTACATTTGTTGTTTAAAGTATTTACGTGATATTCGTGATGTGCGTCACACATTAAAAGTTTTTTTTTTTTCGTGTTATGTGCAGACAGGCACGTTCCCAAATAACATGAAAAAAATGTGATGTGACGCACACATCATCAGTATCATGTAAGTACTTTAAACAGCAACAAATCTAACATGTAAGCATATCACTCTGCACTTATGTATTCTCCCTTTTTACTGCATTCTTATTTTTGGTATTACATTACAGACATTTGAAAATGGCCCCAAAGAAGCCGAAACTGGCCAGTATCGCAAGTTACATGGCTGGTGCATTAAAGGAATAAAACTGACAGCCTACGGTGGATAAAATGGTTCCATGATTTAGACAATACGTAAAGTCTATAACAGAGAAGCTAAAGAATCGGCTAAGGTTACAGTGGCGTTCTTTCGTGAATACTGGTATATTTCGCTATCCAGAGTCATTGTATTGTCACGACATTACGTCATAATTTTAAAAAACTTTGGTATAATTGGTTTTCTGCGGCGGAAACTTCATTGTGCAAGGTTCCTGCGGGGAAGGGAATGGGGATCTGGTATTTATTGCTCCTTAGAGGGTATGCTGTTACACCTTTACAAGTCTGTCTTCTACAGCAGGCGCAATATCCAGATTGCGCCAGGTTCCACCAAGGAAGAGGCAGATGCTCTGCACACTGCAGCTGCAGGCGTGTACAAGGTGGAATGTCCGTGTGGAGAAGTCTACATCGACGGCCAGTAGCAACGTGCATACGGGAGCGCTAGCGGTACATTCCACTTTGGCAGCTCAACGGGTCGGCATTTGCTGAACACCACAAAGGCTGCCGCAAGGACATTAAAGAAATTCTGTGTACTGACCAAGCAGGCGAAGGTGGTGAAGCGAAAGATCAAAGTGGCCACTGAAATACACTACTGCCCATCTACACCACGAAAATGACGTGCTACAACGCGAAATTGAACCGACAGGAAGAAGATACTGTGATATGCAAATGATTAGCTTTTCAGAGCATTCACACAAGGTTGGCGCCGGTGGCGACACATACAACGTGCTGACATGAGGAAAGTTTCCAACCGATTTCTGATACACAAACAGCAGTTGATCGGCGTTGCCTGGTGAAACGTTTGTTGTGATGCCTCGTGTAAGGAGGAGAAATGCGTACCATCATGTTTCCGACTTTGATAAACGTCGGATTCTAGCCTATCGCGATTGCGGTTTGTCGTATCACGACATTGCTGCTCACGTTGGTCGAGATCCAACGACTGTTATAAGAATATGGAATCGTTGGGTTCAGGAGCGTAATACGGAAGCCGTGCTGGATCCCAACGGTCTCGTATCATTAGCAGTCGAGACGACAGGCATCTTATCCTCATGGCTGTAACGGATCGCGCAGCCACGTCTCGATCCCTGAGTCAACAGATGGGGACGTTTGCAAGACAACAACCATCTGCAAGAACAGTTCGACGACGTTTGCAGCAGCATGGACTATCAGCTCGGAGACCATGGCTGCGGTTACCTTGACGCTGCATCACAGACAGGAGCGCCTGCGATGGTGTACTCAACAACGAACCTGGGTGCAGAGAATGGCAAAAGGTCATTTTTTCGGATGAATCCAGGTTCTGTTTACATCATCATGATTGTCATATCCGTGTTTGGCGACATCGCGGTGAAAGCACATTGGAAGCGTGTATTCGTCATCGCCATACTGGCCTATCACCCGGCGTGATGGTATGGGGTGCCATTGGTTACACGTCACGGTCACCTCTTGTTCGCATTGACGGCGCTTTGAGCACTGCACGTTACATTTAAGATGTGTTATGACCCGTGGCTCTACCCTTCATTCGATCCCTGCGAAACCCTACATTTCAGCAGAAAATGTACGACCGCATGTTGCAAGTCGTGTACGGGCCTTTCTTGATACCGAAAATTTTCGACTGCTGCCCTGGCCAGCACATTCTCCACATCTCTCACCAATTTAAAACGTCTGGTCAATGGTGGCCGAGCAACTGGCTCGTCACAATACGCGTCACAACTCTTGATGAACTGTGGTATCGTGTTGAAGCTGCATGGGCAGCTGTGCCTGTACACGCCATCCAAGCTCTGTTTGACTCAATGCCCAGGCGTATCAAGGACGTTATTACGGCCAGAGGTGGTTGTTCTGGGTACTGATTTCTCAGGATGTATGCACCCAAATTGCGCGAAAATGTAATCACATGTCAGTTCTAGTATAATATATTTGTCCAATGAAAACCCGTTCATCATCTGCGTTTCTTCTTGATGTACCAATTTTAATGGCCAGTACTGTATTAAAAAGCCCTAACAACATGACTGGAGAGGATGGTCTGAGTCCTTTCCCACTGCTCCCTCAGAGTCGAACAGGCCGCACCAACACAAGATACCGAGAGAGGTGGCACAGAGGTTAACACACTGGACTCGTATTTGGGAGGGCGACGGTTCAAACCCACGTCCGCCCATCCAGATTTAGGTTTTCCGTCACTTTCCTAAATAGCTCCAGCCAAGTGCTGGGATAGTTCCTTTGAAAAGGGTACGACCGATTTCCTTCCCCATCCTTGACACAATCCGAGCTTGTGCTCAGTATCTAATGCCCCGCTGTCGACGGGACGTTAAACCTAATCTTCCCTCTTTTAACGAAACACGATGTGACTAACTGCCACGGTGCAGCCTGCGTCCAGCAGCAGGGAAGCTGGAGTCTGCACCTCAGTCGCCGATGACTACCAAACATACACACACTGTAAGAAGCAATATGCGACAGCACAGCTCCATTCCCTCCACCGTACTAGCCTATTAAAATATAGTTTCCACGCCTTCCTTCTGAAGAACTTAACAACATCAACGTTTCTGTTTCTTTATTTCCTCATTATGACGCGTTGTAATGTTCAGTGAGTGCTTACGAGGAAATATAAGTGATTCTGGACAGCAAAAACACATCTGCAGTCCAACAGGAGAGTACTGTAACGGTGGCCGAAACGTTGGTTTCACTAATGACAGCTTTCTTGCAACACGATGCGATACCATCTCATAAAACTTTTATGACAAAAATTTGAATATTCGTAACTAATTCCTGAAAGTATTTGTCAGGAGTGTAGCCATATACGGAAGTGAAGCGTGGACGATCTCTCGAAGAATAGTTCAGGCAATAAAAAAAACAGAAGCTTTTGGAAAGTTGTTCTACAAGAGAATACCAAAGATTATATAGGCAGACCAAATAACAAATAATGAATAAAGCAGAGCCCAATGTAAGAAAAAATTACAGCGCACCCTGAATAAAAGAAGGGATGAGTTGATAAGACATTCCTAAGGCAGCCAGAAAATCTCTATTTGGCAACGAATGAAATGTGTGTGTGGTGGAGGAAGGAGGAGAAGCGAATTTGGAGGAAGGGGAGGGGGGATTTAAGAGGAAGAGCAAGGCTTGAGTGGATCGCACGAGTTGTTAACAGTGTCGCCGTAAATCGGCGTTACCGATAGATTTTTTCCAATTTTATTTTGTTTATATCAGTGTTCTTAGATGTACAGAGGACTGTTGTGAATCGAAGTGTTTTGTAAGTCATAATGTTGCGGTAAATCCAACTTGTTGTGAGTTTTCAATATGTAAATGTGCGGGGCACAGTGCTAGGTCATCACATAGTGAATAGTAACAGCACTCAGCTCAAACAGGAAACCAGTGAGCTTTTTACCATATTTGGCCAAATTATATCTATACTCAACTGTTAAAGCGAGCTTCTGCAATGAATTAATTGGGCGTACATACATGCTAGTGACGGTAATGATTCCCAACAGCCTGATGTTATTAGGTGGAGTGCTGTAAATTGGCACACATTATGTATTTTAACTATGCATTCGCTTCTTGTACTTCATTTACATTAGAGCCGTTCCGCTGCAAGTGCTCATCGTACGCAACACACAGCGCTGTAGGAAACGTTTCCTCGGCAGATTGAACAAATATTAGACATCCATAGGAAACATCACGCTAGTACTGTACAACAACGTCTCTGGCCCTGATGGCGATCTCGGTTTGCCGAGCAAGGGAGTCCAGAAGTTTCTACAAGTGGTGCATATCTAGCAGAGGCCATTCATTTGCGATTAGATCCCCAGAGCTTCCAAACTGCACACAGAGGTTGGAGAAAAATATGGAAACACGCGAGAAATGCATGCTTGAACACACATGGTGGTATTAGCAAGGCATGCAGTTGGCGTTGTTGTATTTAACTACGAACGGCACCTGTGCAATCCCCTCAGTGCGTTGTATCAGTCGCGGTGAGAACAGAATTTTCTGTCTGGTTTTGAGTTTGTTATCTCGGAATTAAGTGAATTCGAATGTGGCCAAACTGTTGGCGTTCGTATGGTGGTGATTTCGTAACAAAGTGGGCTGAAGTGTTTGGTGTTTTAAGAAGAACCGTATCGAAGATTTATATCTACTACAGGGAAAGTGAAAAGACATCATCCGCCAAGTCACAACGCGGACTGAAGTGGCTGTTGAATGATGACAGGCTGTCACTGAGGAGGATTTTGAGAAAAGAAAAAGAGGACTACAGCTGAAAAAGTCACTTTAGAACTGCATGTCGCACTGGCGAACTCTGTCAGCAACAAAACAACGCCAAAGAAGCTCCATAAATTGGGAATTGAAGAGTGATCTGGAGTCCAAGTCCAGTCATCAGTGATGCAGATGCCCTTGACAGGAAAACGTTTTGTCGAAACCATAGCAGTTGGACTACAGAGCAGTTGATGAAAGTCATTTTGTCGGATGAGTCTTGTTTCACACTCGCCGAGTTTACGTCCCCAGAGTGAAACGTGGCGGATGTTCGGTGTTGATTTGCTCAGCCATATCGTTCAATTCCCGGGGCCCCATGGTCCCATTACTGCCAAGAATTACGTGACCATTTTGGCTGATCAGGTCCATGGTACAATGTTTGTTCCCCAATGGTGATGCTGTGTTGCAAGGCGATAGGGCCCCTCTTCACACACCTCACATCGTCCATGACTGGTTTTGTGAGCACGAGAAAAAGTTACCACATTCTCCCTGATCTCCACAGTCACCAGACCTTAATATTATTGAGCCTTTGTGGTCTATTTTGGAGAAAAGGGTGCGTGATTGGTATCCACCGGCATCATCGTTACCTAAACTTGCCAGTATTTTTCAGGAAGATTGGCATAAAATTCATTTGAAAACAATACAGGACTTGTATTTATTCATTCTGAGACGACTGGAAGGCGCTGTGAGTGGTAACGGATTTCGTAGACAGTATTCCGCACGGTAACGTCTTTGTTTTCGATGCTTCCATATTTTTGTCATTCCCGTGTATAATATTTTGTACGTTGAAATATCCTGGCAGATCAAAACTGTGTGCCGGACCGAGACTCGAACTCGGGAACTTCATCTTTCGCAGGCAAGGGCTCTATCGACTGAACTACCCAAGCACGGCTCAGGACGGGTCCTCTCAGCTTCCTTTCTGCCAGTACCTTGTCTCCTGCCTTCCAAACTTCACAGAAGCTCTCCTGCGAACCTTGCAGAACTAGCACTCCTAGAGGAAAAGGTATTGCACAGACATGGATTAGCCAGGGGGATGTTTCCAGAATGAAATGTTCATTTGCAGCACAGTGTGCGCTACGGTCGCTAGTTCGAGTCTTGGTTCGGCACACAGTTTTAATATGCTACGAAGTTTCATATCAGCGCATACTCCGCTGCAGAGTGAAAATTTCATTCTGAAGATTGAGCAGATTGCTACCTCTCGCCCGCCGTTGCAAACAGTACCAGAAATTTTCTATATGACTTATAATAAGGTGATTTAGGGGCCAGTCGATGTGACATAGAGTGAATGTATTCGTCAGACCGTGAAAATGTGCGTGCAGCCTCGTGAACACTGCTGTCGTCATCTTGAGGCAGGAGTGACCAGAGCACAGTCGTCATGAAGATGTTACAGAAAAAGCATCTCGTGGTCACCGAGAATGTTGAAATAATCGTTCTGCTTATTGATCGCGGTATCTTAAGTGAATGGACCGAAGGTATGGTACAAAAAACATCCGCAAAACATCACAGAACCACCTTCGGTCTAACTAAATTCTCCACGCACTCTGAGTTAAGCGATGTCCGTGCATTTGACACCTTGCAAAATGACGACTTTTCGGGCCATACTACACAGCTTCAGACAGCTACTGTCAAACTTAAATTTATCTACGGTATGTTATATGGATATTATTTAAGGGCTGTGACTGTAATGTAGGATTTTTATGAAATAATATGTACTGCAACAGTCACTTGTTACTGATATTTTATTATCACGGAGCGTTTCGGTAGTATGCTGCATTATCAGGTGCATTCACAGTTACTTTTACATTTTAATTAATATAAAGTGAGGTTAGTTTCCTTTGCTGTATGTGCCACTTAGTTTATGCGTCAGAAAAGACTCCTGTTCAGGATCTTATAGTATCACAGTATGTGGTAAGTATGATAAGACATTTTGTTAGTGCATTTACTTACTTCTTTGTTGCTAATTTCGTTGTCTGGCATACACAGCACAGTAACAACTACATCACAACTTAACACTTACACAATCATTTGTTTACGTCAATCAAGAGACTCTTGAAAGCTAAGATAAATTTGTTTCTATTGCTAAACCGTATTATACAGTTAAGATGAAACATTTATAAATAATTGTATTTACGTCATGGTAAATGTTAGGTGCCTAGTTGGTAAAGCTAATTTTTTTCTCACTGACATATCCGTTCAACATTTGAGAAGTTCTTAAAGAAATTAATATTACACTCCTGGAAATTGAAATAAGAACACCGTGAATTCATTGTCCCAGGAAGGGGAAACTTCATTGACACATTCCTGGGGTCAGATACATCACATGATCACACTGACAGAACCACAGGCACATAGACACAGGCAACAGAGCATGCACAATGTCGGCACTAGTACAGTGTATATCCACCTTTCGCAGCAATGCAGGCTGCTATTCTCCCATGGAGACGATCGTAGAGATGCTGGATGTAGTCCTGTGGAACGGCTTGCCATGCCATTTCCACCTGCCGTCTCAGTTGGACCAGCGTTCGTGCTGGACGTGCAGATCGCGTGAGACGACGCTTCATCCAGTCCCAAACATGCTCAATGGGGGACAGATCCGGAGATCTTGCTGGCCAGGGTAGTTGACTTCCACCTTCTAGAGCACGTTGGGTGGCACGGGATACATGCGGACGTGCATTGTCCTGTTGGAACAGCAAGTTCCCTTGCCGGTCTAGGAATGGTAGAACGATGGGTTCGATGACGGTTTGGATGTACCGTGCACTATTCAGTGTCCCCTCGACGATCACCAGAGGTGTACGGCTAGTGTAGGAGATCGCTCGCCACACCATGATGCCGGGTGTTGGCCCTGTGTGCCTCGGTCGTATGCAGTCCTGATTGTGGCGCCCACCTGCACGGCGCCAAACACGCATACGACCATCATTGGCACCAAGGCAGAAGCGACTCTCATCGCTGAAGACGACACGTCTCTATTCGTCCCTCCATTCACGCCTGTCGCGACACCACTGGAGGCGGGCTGCACGATGTTGGGGCGTGAGCGGAAGACGGCCTAACGGTGTGCGGGACCGTAGCCCAGCTTCATGGAGACGGTTGCGAATGGTCCTCGCCGATACCCCAGGAGCAACAGTGTCCCTAATTTGCTGGGAAGTGGCGGTGCGGTCCCCTACGGCACTGCGTAGGATCCTACGGTCTTGGCGTGCATCAGTGCGTCGCTGCGGTCCGGTCCCAGGTCGACGGGCACGTGCACCTTCCGCCGACCACTGGCGACAACATCGATGTACTGTGGAGACCTCACGCCCCACGTGTTGAGCAGTTCGGCGGTACGTCCACCCGGCCTCCCGCATGCCCCCCATACGCCCTCGCTCAAAGACCGTCAACTGCACATACGGTTCACGTCCACGCTCTCGCGGCATGCTACCAGTGTTAAACACTGCGATGGAGCTCCGTATGCCACGGCAAACTGGCTGACACTGACGGCGGCGGTGCACAAATGCTGCGCAGCTAGCGCCATTCGACGGCCAACACCGTGGTTCCTGGTGTGTCCGCTGTGCCGTGCGTGTGATCATTGCTTGTACAGCCCTCTCGCAGTGTCCGGAGCAAGTATGGTGGGTCTGACACACCGGTGTCAATGTGTTCTTTTTTCCATTTCCAGGAGTGTATTATTTTCAAGTTCATTATTTAGCAACATGTGTCCATGCACTGTGCCGTGAATGAATATTCCCAGTTCTCCATAAAGTCCACTTGGTGTCCTTGCCCATGTTATGTAATGTTGTTGTTGTTGTCTTCAGTCCTGAGACTGGTTTGATGCAGCTCTCCATGCTACTCTATCCTGTGCAAGCTGCTTCATCTCCCAGTACCTACTGCAACCTACATCCTTCTGAATCTGCTTAGTGTACTCATCTCTCGGTCTCCCTCTACGATTTTTACCCTCCACGCTGCCCTCCAATGCTAAATTTGTGATCCCTTGATGCCTCAGGACATGTCCTACCAACCGATCCCTTCTTCTAGTCAAGTTGTGCCACAAACTTCTCTTCTCCCCAATCCTATTCAATACCTCCTCATTAGTTACGTGATCTATCCACCTTATCTTCAGTATTCTTCTGTAGCACCACATTTCGAAAGCTTCTATTCTCTTCTTGTCCAAACTAGTTATCGTCCATGTTTCACTTCCATACATGGCTACACTCCAAACAAATACTTTCATAAACGACTTCCTGATCCATAAATCTATATTCGATGTTAACAAATTCCTCTTCTTCAGAAACGCTTTCCTTGCCATTTCCAGTCTACATTTTATATCCTCTCTACTTCGACCATCATCAGTTATTTTACTTCCTAAATAGCAAAACTCCTTCACTACTTTAAGTGTCTCATTTCCTAATCTAATTCCCTCAGCATCACCCGATTTAATTTGACTACATTCCATTATCCTCGTTTTGCTTTTGTTAATGTTCATCTTATATCCTCCTTTCAAGACACTGTCCATTCCGTTCAACTGCTCTTCCAAGTCCTTTGCCGTCTCTGACAGAATTACAATGTCATCGGCGAACCTCAAAGTTTTTACTTCGTCTCCATGAATTTTAATACCTATCCCGAATTTTTCTTTTGTTTCCTTTACTGCTTGCTCAATATACAGATTGAATAACATCGGGGAGAGGCTACAACCCTGTCTCACTCCTTTCCCAACCACTGCTTCCCTTTCATGCCCCTCGACTCTTATGACTGCCATCTGGTTTCTGTACAAATTATAAATAGCCTTTCGCTCCCTGTATTTTACCCCTGCCACCTTTAGAATTTGAAAGAGAGTATTCCAGTCAACATTGTCAAAAGCTTTCTCTAAGTCTACAAATGCTAGAAACGTAGGTTTGCCCTTCCTTAATCTTTCTTCTAAGATAAGTCGTAAGGTCAGTATTGCCTCACGTGTTCGAACATTTCGACGGAATCCAAACTGATCCTCCCCGAGGTCTGCATCTACCAGTTTTTCCATTCGTCTGTAAAGAATTCGCGTTAGTATTTTGCAGCCGTGGCTTATTAAACTGATAGTGCGGTAATTTTCACATCTGTCAGCACCTGCTTTCTTTGGGATTGGAATTATTATATTCTTCTTGAAGTCTGAGGGTATTTCGCCTGTCTCATACATCTTGCTCACCAGCTGGTAGAGTTTTGTCAGGGCTGGTTGTCCCAAGGCCGTCAGTAGTTCTAATGGAATGTTGTCTACTCCGGGGGCCTTGTTTCGACTCAGGTCTTTCAGTGCTCTGTCAAACTCTTCACGCAGTATCGTATCTCCCATTTCGTCTTCATCTACATCCTCTTCCATTTCCATAATATTGTCCTCAAGTACATCGCCCTTGTATAAACCTTCTATATACTCCTTCCACCTTTCTGCCTTCCCTTCTTTGCTTAGAACTGGGCTGCCATCTGAGCTCTTGATATTCATACACTTGGTTCTCTTCTCTCCAAAGGTCTCTTTAATTTTCCTGTAGGCAGTATCTATCTTACCCCTAGTGAGATAAGCTTCTACATCCTTACATTTGTCCTCTAGCCATCCCTGTTTAGCCATTTTGCACTTCCTGTCGATCTCATTTTTGAGACGTTTGTATTCCTTTTTGCCTGCTTCATTTACTGCATTTTTATATTTTCTCCTTTCATCAATTAATTTCAATATTTCTTCTGTTACCCAAGGATTTCTAGCAGCCCTCGTCTTAGTACCTACTTTATCCTCTGCTGCCTTCACTACTACATCCCTCAGAGCTACCCATTCTTCTTCTACTGTATTTATTTCCCCTATTCCTGTCAATTGTTCCCTTATCCTCTCCCTGAAACTCTGTACAACCTCTGGTTCTTTCAGTTTATCCAGGTCCCATCTCCTTAATTTCCCACATTTTTGCAGTTTCTTCAGTTTTAATCTACAGGTCATAACCAATAGATTGTGGTCAGAGTCCACATCTGCCCCTGGAAATGTCTTACAACTTAAAACCTGGTTCCTAAATCTCTGTCTTACCATTATATAATCTATCTGATACCTTTTAGTATCTCCAGGGTTCTTCCACGTATACAACCTTCTTTCATGATTCTTAAACCAAGTGTTAGCTATGATTAAGTTGTGCTCTGTGCAAAATTCTACTAGGCGGCTTCCTCTTTCATTTCTTAGCCCCAATCCATATTCACCTACTATGTTTCCTTCTCTCCCTTTTCCTACACTCGAATTCCAGTCACCCACTACTATTAAATTTTCGTCTCCCTTCACTATCTGAATAATTTCTTTTATTTCATCGTACATTTCTTCAATTTCTTCATCATCTGCAGAGCTAGTTGGCATATAAACTTGTACTACTGTAGTAGGTGTGGGCTTCGTATCTATCTTGGCCACAATAATGCGTTCACTATGCTGTTTGTAGTAGCTTACCCGCATTCCTATTTTCCTATTCATTATTAAACCTACTCCTGCATTACCCCTATTTGATTTTGTGTTTATAACCCTGTAGTCACCTGACCAGAAGTCTTGATCCTCCTGCCACCGAACTTCACTAATTCCCACTATATCTAACTTTAACCTATCCATTTCCCTTTTTAAATTTTCTAACCTACCTGCCCGATTAAGGGATCTGACATTCCACGCTCCGATCCGTAGAACGCCAGTTTTCTTTCTCCTGATAACGACATCCTCCTGAGTAGTCCCCGCCCGGAGATCCGAATGGGGGACTATTTTACCTCCGGAATATTTTACCCAAGAGGATGCCATCATCATTTAATCATACAGTAAAGCTGCATGTCCTCGGGAAAAATTACGGCTGTAGTTTCCCCTTGCTTTCAGCCGTTCGCAGTACCAGCACAGCAAGGTCGTTTTGATTAATGTTGCAAGGCCAGATCAGTCAATCATCCAGACTGTTGCCCCTGCAACTACTGAAAAGGCTGCTGCCCCTCTCCAGGAACCACACGTTTGTCTGGCCTCTCAACAGATACCTCTCCGTTGTGGTTGCACCTACGGTACGGCCATCTGTATCGCTGAGGCACGCAAGCCTCCCCACCAACGGCAAGGTCCATGGTTCATGGGGGGGGGATGTTATGTAATATATGAAGATTATACGCAATATCATGGAACGCGTAACCTGTGTTTTTTTATGTGGGTGACTATTGCTGATTTATTACAGTTGTTAGTGTGTTGGGTATTTATATATTCGTTGGACTTCTTTTTTTTTTAAGCCCATTTGGCCTACGTTGGTACTACATTACTACATACTACGTTATAAATGCCTATTTGTGTTTACTTGTATGTGTCTTAATATTGTCTCAGTGTGTGTTGGAGTTGTTATATGTACTGAAACAATGTTAATATTGTATGCTCTTATATTTTGCTTTTTTGAATGAGCGTTTGCCTGTGGGAGGAATGCAAGTAGTGAGTTTTATTTTCATTTTCTGTTTGGAAGTTGGCTTGATATACTTTTTTCTTTCTTGTGTGAGGCTGTCAATTAGTGAGTCATAGTATCCATTTGCTGTAGCTGTGTTATTGGAGCGAACTCAACAAGCTATGCACATTTATCTACTGGAACACTGCTGGCTCTGTCAACTAATGCTCTGTATGCAGTATGCTTTTGTATCCTGGCGTGGCAAGATGAGATATATATGGTGGTATCTGTTGTTTTTGTCTTTCTGCAAACTGCTCTGTTTGCTGGGCGACGGTATTGCGAGCAAACCTGTAAGTAAATGCACTAATAAAATGTCTGATCATACGTATCACATAATGTACACACTATAACATATTTGTCTTCCTGAACAGACGTATTTTTCGTCCGGTAAACTGATTGGCACGCACACCAAAGGAGACTAAACTCACTTGATATTAATTACAGTGTAAAAGTGACTGCAAATGCACCTGAAGATTGCGGCATTCTGCTTAAATGCGTCGTGCTAATGTAATATTAGTGACTTGACACGTCTGCTCACGCAAGATTACTAAAATTTGGTTTTAAGTAGAAACTGAAACTAATCACTGGAAAGTAAACTGTTAAAATCAATTGGAGCAGACGGACATTGTTGGTGGTGGATGTAGTTTTGTTAGTGACCAAATTGACCTGTAGAAAAAAACTCTAAAATTCGCCATCAATTAACAGCATGTGTATTTACGGGCGAAACGGAATCGTAGTTTGGAAACTGCGGCCAGACCATTTAAGGTTCCGCGCTTGGGTTCAAGTTTGCAAAACGTTTATTGATGACCGACAGTTAATCTTATCGCCGCTCGCTGTAGCAGGTTGCAAATGAATAAATGGCAGAATGCTAATTGTATTCGGTCTCTGCGTCTCCACGCCAGGACTCGTTGAGCTAGTACTGATCGTTGGCTGTAACAGTAAAACATTTCATGTATCTTATGCCTATTAGGATGGCTCTGAGCAATATGGGACTTAACAGCAGTGGACATCAGTTCCCTAGAACTTTCGCACGGTTCCGGACTGGGCGCCTAGAACCGCTCGGCCACTCTGGCCGGCGTTTATACCTATTAGGAGAACTGTTAAAATGAGAACTCATGATACTTAACTAATTTACATTAATTTTATTATAAATAGTTTTAAAGGCACGGCTACATTAGATTTGTCTACACAAAAGAAAGATTAGTTACTGGTACGCAAGGAACGCAGTTATAGAGCGTCCTGTAAGTACAAAAGCTAACAGAGAAAGATATACAACCAGAAGCGAATTTCATTTACGTTCTAAACAAAAACAAAAGTATTATATTCGATCGTAATCAGCAACAGGCTGACTGCCGCTATAACTTCGAAATGTTATTTATGAAATTATAACAGCATTTCACAAAATTAGTGTACATAAGTTATTTAGATATGAAATTATTTACAGTAAAAAATAGATTAGTAGGCGTTTTCCGTGCTTTCCGTAATTTTTGCATCGTTACATTTGCATAAAATTACATGGGTCTATCAATGCAGCGCTTCAGACTGTCGCAATATATATTATTTCATGAAAATGCTACTGTCAAGTTTCTATTTTATTTATTCCACTGAAAGTGTGTAACTTTGCGTCCCGCTGTGGGATACGGATTAGAGATGTCCACTGCACGCATTTCCTTTTGCAGTGATAGCTCGAAACTTTTATAGAGATTACCCTGTTTTCACTGTGAACTGCAGTTCCGACGAGTTTGAAACTGTCATTTAGAAGGCATGGCAATCGCCTCCGGCCCCAGTCGGTTGGGATCTTTTTACGACCAAGAGTCTTTCGACTGGTCACATTGGCACGAGTGGTTCACCACTCCTTGTAGACAAGTTGGACAGTCTGCGTTGATACACCAACAAATCAGACACGTTTATTCACGGTGTTGCACGACTAAACACGACCGCTCTTTTCTGCCAGTCTGTGATTTCTCCACGTTGACTAATCTTGCTGGGCTGATCTGATACAACCATGACATAATCTAGTAGTGAAGCGGTACCGGTTCTACGCCATCTACAACGCTCCACAGTGACCAAGCTGAGTAATATGGCGTTGGTGCTTAAGTTTGTAGCGTTTTCCATAAGTTCAATAAACACAACACATTCACATCATAGAGACTTGAGTTATCTGTAATGTACTCTCCAACATTATTTCCAACAGTTTGACAGATGTTTCAAATGGCTCTGAGCACTATGGGACTTCACATCTGAGGTCATCAGTCCCCTAGAACTTAAAACTACTTAAACCTAAATAAGCTAAGGACATCACACTCATCCATGCGCGAGGCAGGACTCGAACCTGCGACCGTAGCACTCGCGCTCTTCCGGACTGAAGCGCCTAGAACCGCTCGGCCGCACCGTCCGGCCGGAGTCTGACAACGCTGGCATAAATTTTCGATTCCGCGACTGTAGAAATCACGTGGTTCTGAGGCAAAGACGTCATCGAGCCATGTTTGGAGCGCATTATCATCCGGATCAAAGTTACTTGAATGTTGTTCGACAGAGAGCGGAGGAGGTGAAAATCTGAGGGTGCAAAATCAGGCTATAAAGTGGGGGAAGAATGACTTCTCAACCCGATTCCCGTACAGGCGTGGAGTAGTACCACTTCCCGGTCGTTATTTTCGGATTACGTCTGCAAGACAACTCATTTTTTGACAGTGAATGTCGGCAGTGTCTCGAGGTGTGACAACACCTCGAGAAAGCAGTTCGTAATACACCACACCGCCGTTAATTCGCCAGATTTGTAACACTTTCTTTTGTGAATGGACGCACGTCGTTTTACGTTGAGCTGATGCTTTATTTGGGCTCAACCATTCCATTATTTTCGTTACGTTATCATAAAGACAGCATTTCTCGTCAGCAGCAACGATACAAGATAGGAACTGTCGGTGTTGATGACGAGCCAACTGACGGCAAGCTAACAGAAATGCAGCCGCCGATTTTTGTGATTTTGGCTTAAAGTGTGCGCTACCCCTTCACCTGGTTTTTGAACCTTCCCCATTGCATGCATATGTTGCACGATAATGGAACGATCACAGTTCATCAGATTTGCCAGTTCGCTGTAAACGGAACCTGGATCCATCCCAAAAAATTACGTTTTGCCATTCGTGCACCCAGGTTCGTCGTTGAGTACACCATCGCAGGCGCTCCTGTCTGTGATGCAGTGTCAAGGGTAACCGCAGCCATGGTCTCCGAGCTGATAGTTCATGCTGCTGCAAACGTCGTCGAACTGTTCGTGCAGATGGTTGTTGTCTTGCAAACGTCTCCCTCTGTTGACTCAGGGATCGAGACGTGGCTGCATGATCCGTTACAGCCATGCGGATAAGATGCCTGTCGTCTCGAATGCTAGAGATACGAGGCCTTTGGGATTCAGCACGGCGTTCCGTATTACCCTCCTGAACCTACCGATTCCATATTCTGCTAATAGTCATTGGATCTCGACCAACGCGAGCAGCAACGTCGCGGTTACGATAAACCGCAATCCCGATAGGCTAAAATCCGACCTTTGTCAAAGTCGGAAGCGTGATGGTACGCATTTCTCCTCCTTACACGAGGCATCACAACAACGTTTCACCAGGCAACGCCGGTCAACTGCTTTTGTGTATGAGAAATTGGTTGGAAACTTTCCTCAAGTCGGCACGTTGTAGGTGTCGCCACCGGCGCAAACCTTGTGTGAATGCTCTGAAAAGGTAATCATTTTCATATCACAATATCTTCTTTCTGTCGGTTAAATTTCGCGTCTGTAGCACGTCATCTTCGTACATTTTCCCACACTAGCACGCCAGTGTCCGTGTTCACGTACCCCTTGCAGTCATCGCTGTTGGTGGATTCTGATCAACGGAAGCCGACGCAATGGCACAAATGTTACCAGTTTGGCCAGCACAAGACAGCGTCGAACCGCGGATGCAGACATGTCCACACGCTCCTTGAAATGCTCCAACGTCGCGCCAACAATACGCCTAACTGTTGAAGCAGCGTGCCCTGTACGAGCAGCAGGGTCACGGAACGACAGATCCGCCTTCCGGAGACCAGTCATTCCGTCCTGTTCGAGCGCACTCGCACGCCGATATTCCAACCTGTAATGTGGGCGAGGCACAGTGACACTTGGTTACATGTTTGCACCTCGTGTGTCGGCTCCGCACTGACTGAGCGTTTCGCAAAACTGATCTGCCCGGTCACACAAAAGAGCGCCCTGTTGGGCCTACTTGCACGCCACCTCTCTGCCATTTATATCATTATTATGGTTCCAGTGTTCTGCACGTCCCCATATCGTAGTGTGTTGCAGACCACAGCTTCTCAGTGTTTTACGTATTACAAAATGTAGTGTATACAGTGTGGGCCATCGATAGTGACCGGGGCAAACATGTCACGAAGTAAGCGTCAAATGAAAAAAACTACGAAGAACGAAACTTGTCTAGTTTGAAGGGGGAAATCAGATGGCGCTATGATCGGCCCGCCAGATGGCGCTGCCGTAGGTCAAAAGGATATCAACTGCGTTTTTTTAAATACACTCCTGGAAATTGAAATAAGAACACTGTGAATTCATTGTCTCAGGAAGGGGAAACTTTATTGATACATTCCTGGGGTCAGATACATCACATGATCACACTGACAGAACCACAGGCACATAGACACAGGCAACAGAGCATGCACAATGTCGGCACTAGTACAGTGTATATCCACCTTTCACAGCAATGCTGGCTGCTATTCTCCCATGGAGACGATCGTAGAGATGCTGGATGTAGTCCTGTGGAACGGCTTGCCATGCCATTTCCACCTGGCGCCTCAGTTGGACCAGCGTTCGTGCTGGACGTGCAGATCGCGTGAGACGACGCTTCATCCAGTCCCAAACATGCTCAATGGGGGACAGATCCGGAGATCTTGCTGGCCAGGGTAGTTGACTTACACCTTCCAGAGCACGTTGGGTGGCACGGGATACGTGCGGACGTGCATTGTCCTGTTGGAACAGCAAGTTCCCTTGCCGGTCTAGGAATGGTAGAACGATGGGTTCGATGACGGTTTGGATGTACCGTGCACTATTCAGTGTCCCCTCGACGATCACCAGAGGTGTACGGCTAGTGTAGGAGATCGCTCCTCACACCATGATGCCGGGTGTTGGCCCTGTGTGCCTCGGTCGTATTCATTCCTGATTGTGGCGCTCACCTGCACGGCGCCAAACACGCATACGACCTTCATTGGCACCAAGGCAGAAGCGACCCTCATCGCTGAAGACGACACGTCTCCATTCGTCCCTCCATTCACGCCTGTCGCGACACCACTGGAGGCGGGCTGCACGATGTTGGGGCGTGAGCGGAAGACGGCCTAACGGTGTGCGGGACCGTAGCCCAGCTTCATGGAGACGGTTGCGAATGTTCCTCGCCCATACCCCAGGAGCAACAGTGTCCCTAATTTGCTGGGAAGTGGCGGTGCGGTCCCCTACGGCACTGCGTACGATCCTACGGTCTTGGCGTGCATCCGTGCGTCGCTGCGGTCCGGTCCCAGGTCGATGGGCACGTGCACCTTCCGCCGACCACTGGCGACAACATCGATGTACTGTGGAGACCTCACGCCCCACGTGTTGAGCAATTCGGCGGTACGTCCACCCGGCCTCCCGCATGCCCACTATACGCCCTCGCTCAAAGTCCGTCAACTGCACATACGGTTCACGTCCACGCTGTCGCGGCATGCTACCAGTGATAAAGACTGCGATGGAGCTCCGTATGCCAAGGCAAACTGGCTGACACTGACGGCGGCGGTGCACAAATGCTGCGCAGCTAGCGCCATTCGACGACCAACACCGCGGTTCCTGGTGTGTCCGCTGTGCCGTGCGTGTGATCATTGCTTGTACAGCCCTCTCGCTGTGTCCGGAGCAAGTATGGTGGGTCTGACACACCGGTGTCAATGTGTTCTTTTTTCCATTTCCAGGAGTGTAGGAGCCTCCATTTTTTATTACATATTCGAGTAGTACGTAAAGAAATATGAATGTTCTAGTTGGACCACTTTTGTCGCTTTGTGATAGATGGCGCTGTAAGAGTCACAAACGTATATGTACGTGGTATCACGTAACATTCCTCCAGTGCGGGCGCTATGTGCATCGTGATGAAAATGGACCCTTAAAATGTGTATGTAGGCTGTTTAAGTTTTTTTATTGGTAACGCCGCCGCCACGTAGCGCTCTGTATGAAAATCACTGGCTGTACCGTGTGCAGTCTGTGGCTGGTGGGCATTGTTGTAATACTCGCCATTGTAGTGTTGGGCAGCGGCAGCTGGATGCTAACAGCGCGTAGCGTTGCGCAGTTGGAGGTGAGCCGCCAGCAGTGGTGGACGTGGGGAGAGAGATGGCGGAGTTTTGTAATTTGTAAGACTGGATGTCATGAACTACCATATATATTATGACTATTAAGGTAAATACATTGTTTGTTCTCTATTAAAATCTTTCATTTGCTAACTATCCCTATCAGTAGTTAGTGACTTCCGTAGTTTGAATCTTTTATTTAGCTGGATTTAGCTGGCAGTAGTGGCGCTCGCTGTATTGCAGTAGCTTGAGTAACGAAGATTTTTGTGAGGTAAGTGATTTGTGAAACGTATAGATTAATGCTAGTCAGGGCCATTCTTTCGTAGGGATTTTTGGAAATCAGATTGCGTTGCGCTAAAGATATTGTGTGTCAGTTTAAGCACAGTCGTGTACAATTTTTCAAAGGTGACGTTTCAAATGGACCGTTTACCAATTGCGAAAAAGGTCGATATCGTGTAGATGTATAGCTATTGCGATCAAAATGCTCAACGGACGTGTGCTATGTATGATGCTCGGTATCCTGGACGACATCATCCAAGTGTCCGGACCGTTCGCCGGATAGTTACATTGCTTAAGGAAACAGGAATGTGAAACGTCAACCACGACCTGCAACAAATGATGATGCCCAAGTAGGTGTTTTAGCTGCTGTCGTGGCTAATCTGCACATCAGTAGCAGACTAACAGCGCGAGAATCGGGAATCCCAAAAACGTACGTGTTCTATTTAGCGACGAAGCGTCATTCACCATCAGAGGCAACGTAAACCGGCATAATATGCATTATATGGCAACTGGAAATCCACGATGGCTGCCAAAAGTGAAACATCAGTGACATTGGCGGGTTAATGTATGGTGCGGCATTATTTTATCGATGTCAGTCTAAATGGTGCAAGGAGCGCTGATTTAAAAAATGGTTCAAATGGCTCTGAGCACTATGGGACTCAAATGCTGTGGTCATTAGTCCCCTAGAACTTAGAACTACTTAAACCTAACTAACCTAAGGACATCACACACATCCATGCCCGAGGCAGGATTCGAACCTGCGACCGTAGCAGTCGCACGGTTCCGGACTGCGCGCCTAGAACCGCGAGACCACCGCGGCCGGCTGTGCTCATTTCCTACGTAGTGTTCTACCGATGTTACTATAAGATGTTTCACTGCATGACAGAATGGCTATGTACTTCAAACATCATGGATATCCGGCACATAGCTCGCGTGCGGTTGAAGCGGTATTGAATAGCATATTTCATGACAGTTGGATTGGTCGTCGAAGCACCATATACCATGGCTCGCACGTTCACCGGATCTCACGTCACCGGATTTCTTTCTTCGCGGAAAGTTGAAGGATATTTTCTATCGTGATCCACCGACAACGCTTGACAACATACGTCAGCGCATTGTCAATGCATGCACGAACTTTCGGAAGGCGAACTACTCGCTGTTGGGAGGAATGTCGTTACACGTATTGCCAAATGCATTGACGCTGACGGACATCATTTTGAGCATTTATTGCAATAATGTAGTATTTAAAGGTAATCACGCTGTAACAGCATGCGTTCTCAGAAATGATAAGTTCACAAAGGTACATGTATCACATTGGAACAACCGAAATAAAATGTTCAAACGTACCTACGTTCTGTATTTTTATTTGTGACTATTACAGCGCCATCTATCACAATGCGAAAAAAGTGGTCCAACTATAATATTCATATTTCTTTACGTACTACACGAATATGTAATAAAAATGGGGGTTCCTATTTTTAAAAACGCTGTTGAGATCCGTTTGACCTATGGCAGCGCCATCTAGCGGGCCAACCATAGAGCCATCTGGTTTCCACCTTCAAGCTAGACAAGTTTCGTTCTTTGTAGTTTTTTCGTTTGATGCTTATTTTGTGAGATATTTGGCCCGGTCACTATCAATGGACCACCCTGTATAACGAAAAAGTGAACAGTTTCATCCTTTCCCCACTTCATGCTTCAGTTTGTTTGCTCTCTACCGACACACATAACCTCAATACGCGTCCAACTAGTGTCGCCAATGTTGGAATAAGCCGAGATTATTCAGTTTCACCAATGAGTTGCGCAAACGCTCACCGCGCATGCTTTGTTGTCGGTACAGCAATTGCGTGAAATCTAGTGTCGTAGTGTTAATTAGGCTCTGGGATGCCAAAATAGCACACCATGTAAGATGTCAGGCAAATCCAACACCTTCCATGAAAACCCTGACATGATATGCAAATCCAGTAGTATGTCACATAGCTAGCTCCGTATAAATCGTGACATTAATATAACCAAAGTAATACGAGTAACGAGTGAGAAAATGAAATAACACAGACCAACACAAGAACGCCTAAATGCATGTCATACCTTCCCACCGTGAGACAGGCGCAGTTCCGAGGGGAGAAACGAGAACAGAAGCCGAGGGCAGAACCGTGTTAAGTTAGAAGGTCCTGCGATAAGGGACGGACACCCACGTAATCAGCTAACCGCTAGGACCACCCCAGCCGCAAGTTTTAGCGTGAGACTTTTTCGCGTTTCTGTTACGTCAGGACCACCCCCCAGCCCATGTTAAAAGATAGAGCCCTCCAGAAGAACAGTATAGATCTTACGATAACACTAAAAGAACCACACCAGCTGCAAGTTTTAGCGTGAGACTTTTTCGCATTTCTGTTACGTTGCAAACTTTAAAAACATTGCCCCACCACTAAAAGTATAACGTTTCTCATTGGATAGACAGAATTTTTATAGCCAGATAGTTTTTTTAAACCAGCTTCGGTAAATTATAGTAAGGAAAGAGGAGAGAGTTGCTTCCGAGACGGCGAGGTGAGCGGAGCTGTGTTGCCTGCCGGCCCCAGACGAACACCGACAAGGTAATGAACGCACGCGATGCCGCATAACAGCGCATAAAGCTTCACTCAGAACTGCAGAAGTATCATCTGTTACACCCCTTTTTGCGTAATACTAGTGTCGATCGTCAATTAAAGCTCATGGTGATCACATTTGCTACTTGAAGTAAAAATCGGAAATCCGATGATTTTTCTGTTATATAGCTATTGAGAAGCCACATTAGCCACTGTAATTTACGACAAGTTAGATAAGTAATTAAAGATAATTGAGGGTCACTGTAGACCATTTTGATAGTTTTCTCTTTTGTGAAACTTAATTTAAACCTAGATTATAGATGTGATATGTCATAGGTCATCCTTCGATCCATTGTAGAACTTGGATACTCATTCAGGGAATATTCGTTTACATTTTTGTTGAACGCAGTTGGTTTTTACCATCCTGTATTAAAACATTTCCTTTTATCAATAGTGCAATTTATAAACAATGTTTTGTGAGTAGAATAAAATTTCCAACGGTAAACGTAACTGCTTTTTCGACGTTATTTTACCAGCTAACTAAAAATAGGAAAGCCTTGAACCCCTTCCACTAAATTTAGTTAGTATTAAGATTCTTTTACAGGGCGTGCAGTGGAGCTGACGATGAAATCATTAAGTATTTGGTTATATCATCGATAGTCTCACTGAACTCTTCTGAACTCTACATCTCATGTGTGGTCTGACGTCTCCTTACCAGCAACAGGTCCCAGGTTCAAACTAGTCAATTCCCTAAAAAAAAAAAAAAGACGCTCAGAGTGTCGTTGCGCGAAAGTGGGAGGGAGACACGATATAGAACAAACAGACACCACGCAGAATGTTAGAACCAGACAACTTTTACAACACACGCAATTTTGGTTCCGGCCTATAAACAAGAATGTTCATCCCTGACAGGCGAGACTCGGTACTGGGGTAACACGTATCCAGGGGCGCTGCAGTACAATCACTTGATACACGAGTAGTCGATTGAGATTAGAAAGCCGTTCGTATAAAAGGAGCTTTAGAGACGACGCTGAAGCTTGAATTGCGAAAGGATATCGGCCGCGCCCTTTCCAAACAATCATCCTAGTAACCGCCTTAGTGTTTTAGGGAAATAAAGGTAAACCTAAATCTGAATGACAGGACTTTAATACGAAGGCAGATAAGTGCGAATAGGTTTCGTGTTCTGCGTGTACCATACGAACGCAATTTTGAGTCATCGGTCGTCTGACTGGTCTGATGCGGTCAGCCATTAGTTCCTGTCCTGTGCCAACTCTTCATTTCAGAGTAGCTCTTCCAGCCTACATCCTCCATTATATGCTGGACGTATTCCAATCTCTTTTTTTTTAATTTAACAAATAAATTCGCCAGACTGCCGTGCAAATTGAAGAGTTATTTTATTTTATTTTCGCTTCCAGTTTCGGCAATTCAATATGCCATCTTCAGGCACTTCTCAAAAATCATCGGTGTGGTGTCACCGCCAGACACCACACTTGCTAGGTGGTAGCCTTTAAATCGGCTGCGGTCCGGTAGTATTCGTCGGTCCCGCGTGTCGCCACTATCAGTGATTGCAGACCGAGCGCCGCCACACGGCAGGTCTAGAGAGACTTCCTAGCACTCGCCCTATTTGTACAGTCGACTTTGCTAGCGATGGTTCACTGACAAATTACGCTCTCATTTGCCGAGACGATAGTTAGCATAGCCTTCAGCTACGTTATTTGCTACGACCCAGCAAGGCGCCATGATCAGTTTCTATTGATATTGTAAATCATGTACCGTCAAGAGCGACGTTCGTCATTAATGGATTAAAGTTAAGTATTCCACCAGCTACGTCCTTTTTTCTCAATTCTAATTCCCTTGTCACGTTCGAGACCTCACGCCAGCCTGCGTGAGCTAAAACGCGTGCATTTCGGCCTCCTTTAGTAACACGGTGTTGGCTCTCCTGCCAACCACAACAATCGGTATAGGCATACTGGGGCCATCTGTTTCCGGATGTCGCGAAGCGCTTGAGAATTCACGGCATCCAGAAACATATGACCCCAGTATGCCTGTATCGATCATTTTTGAGAGGTGCATATGGGGACCTGAAGATGGCATATTGAATTGCCGGAAGTGGTAGCAAAAATAAAATAAAATAATTCCTCAATTTGCACGGCTGTTTGGTGACTTTCTTTGTTAAATATCTAACCAGCCGCTGTCCTATGTCCAAAGTGGACAAGCAGGGGCTATTCCAATCTCTGATTTACTCTACAGTTTTTCCCTCTACAGCTCCCTTTAGAACCATGGAAAATATTCCATTTCCGTGGTGATGATGACGTTTGTTTTGTTTTGTGGGGCGCCCAACGCCCGTACAAAGTCTCAATCCTTACACACTCCATTTTTTTTACACTGTACAATCTGGCCACTTTCACGAATGATAATGAAATGGTGAGGACAAAACCCACCCAGTCCTCGGGCAGAGAAAATCCCCAACAAGGCCAGGAATCGAACCCGGGACCCCGTGATCTAGAGACAGCAACGCAACCCACTAGACCACGAGCTGCAAACCCGATTCCATGATATCTTAACAGAAGTCGGACGACCCCGTCGCTTGTTCCTGTCAATTTTCCATATATTTCTTCATGCTGATTCTGCAGAGAACTTCCTCGTTCGTTACCTTATGAATAACGTACACTCCTGGAAATGGAAAAAAGAACACATTGACACCGGTGTGTCAGACCCACCATACTTGCTCCGGACACTGCGAGAGGGCTGTACAAGCAATGATCACACGCACGGCACAGCGGACACACCAGGAACCGTGTTGTTGGCCGTCGAATGGCACTAGCTGCGCAGCATTTGTGCACCGCCGCCGTCAGTGGCAGCCAGTTTGGCGTGGCATACGGAGCTCCATCGCAGTCTTTAACACTGGTAGCATGCCGCGACAGCGTGGACGTGAACCGTATGTGCAGTTGACGGACTTTGAGCGAGGGCGTATAGTGGGCATGCGGGAGGCCGGGTGGACGTACCGCCGAACTGCTCAACACGTGGGGCGTGAGGTCTCCACAGTACATCGATGTTGTCGCCATTGGTCGGCGGAAGGTGCACGTGCCCGTCGACCTGGGACCGGACCGCAGCGACGCACGGATGCACGCCAAGACTGTAGGATCCTACGCAGTGCCGTAGGGGACCACACCGCCACTTCCCAGCAAATTAGGGACACTGTTGCTCCTGGGGTATCGGCGAGGACCATTCGAAACCGTCTCCATGAAGCTGGGCTACGGTCCCGCACACCGTTAGGCCGTCTTCCGCTCACGCCCCAACATCGTGCAGCCCGCCTCCAGTGGTGTCGCGACGGGCGTGAATGGAGGGACGAATAGAGACGTGTCGTCTTCAGCGATAGGAGTCGCTTCTGCCATGGTGCCAATGATGGTCGTATGCGTGTTTGACGCCGTGCAGGTGAGCGCCACAATCAGGACTGCATACGACCGAGGCACACAAGGCCAACACCCGGCATCATGGTGTGGGGAGCGATCTCCTACACTGGCCGTACACCTCTGGTGATCATCGAGGGGACACTGAATAGTGCACGGTACATCCAAACCGTCATCGAACCCATCGTTCTACCATTCCTAGACCGGCAAGGGAACTTGCCGTTCCAACAGGACATTGCACGTCCGCATGTATCCTGTGCCACCCAACGTACTCTAGAAGGTGTAAGTCAACTACCCTGGCCAGCAAGATCTCCGGATCTGTCCCCCATTGAGCATGTTTGGGACTGGATGAAGCGTCGTCTCACGCGGTCTGCACGTCCAGCACGAACGCTGGTCCAACTGAGGCGCCAGGTGGAAATGGCATGGCAAGCCGTTCCACAGGACTACATCCAGCATCTCTACGATGGTCGCCATGGGAGAATAGCAGCCTGCATTGCTGCGAAAGGTGGATATACACTGTACTAGTGCCGACATTGTGCATGCTCTGTTGCCTGCGTCTATGTGGCAGTGGTTCTGTCAGTGTGATCATGTGATGTATCTGACCCCAGGAATGTGCCAATAAAGTTTCCCCTTCCTGGGACAATGAATTCACGGTGTTCTTATTTCAATTTCCAGGAGTGTATGTTGTTGTGGTCTTCAGTCCTGAGACTGGTTTGATGCAGCTCTCCATGCTACTCTATCCTGTGCAAGCTTCTTCATCTCCCAGTACCTATTGCAACCTACATCCTTCTGAATCTGCTTAGTGTACTCATCTCTTGGTCTCCCTCTACGATTTTTACCCTCCACGCTGCCCTCCAATGCTAAATTTGTGATCGCTTGATGCCTCAAAACATGTCCTACCAACCGGTCCCTTCTTTTTGTCAAGTTGTGCCACAAACTCCTCTTCTCCCCAATTCTATTAAATACCTCCTCATTAGTTATGTGATCTACCCATCTAATCTTCAGCATTGTTCTGTAGCACCACATATCGAAAGCTTCTATTCTCTTCTTGTCCAAACTATTTATCCTCCATGTTTGACTTCCATACATGGCTACACTCCACACAAGTTTCTTCTCTTCAGAAAAGCTTTCCTTGTCATTGCCAGTCTACATTTTATATCCTCTCTACTTCGACCATCATTTGTTATTTTGCTCCCCAAATAGCAAAATTCCTTTACTACTTCAAGTGTCTCATTTCCCAATATAATTCCCTCAGCATCACCCGATTTAATTCGACTACATTCCATTATCCTCGTTTTGCTTTTGTTGATGTTCATCTTATATCCTCCTTTCAAGACACTGTCCATTCCGTTCAACTGCTCTTCCAAGTCCTTTGCTGTCTCTGACAGAATTACAATGTCATCGGCGAACCTCAAAGTTTTTATTTCTTCTCCGTGAATTTTTATACCTACTCCGAATTTTTCTTTTGTTTCCTTTACTGCTTGTTCAATATACAGATTTAATAACATCGGGGAGAGGCTACAACCCTGTCTCACTCCCTTCCCAACCACTGCTTCCCTTTCATGCCCCTCGACTCTTATAACTGCCATCTGGTTTCTGTACAAACTGTAAATAGCCTTACGCTCCCTGTATTTTACCCCTGCAACCTTCAGAATTTGAAAGAGAGTATTCCAGTTAACATTGTCAAAAGCTTTCTCTAAGTCTACAAATGCTAGAAACGTAGGTTTGCCTTTTCTTAATCTTTCTTATAAGATAAGTCGTAAGGTTAGTATTGCCTCACGTGTTCCAACATTTCTACGGAATGCAAACTGATCTTCCCCGAGGTCCACTTCTACCAGTTTTTCCATTCGTCTGTAAAGAATTCGCGTTAGTATTTTGCAGCTGTGACGTATTAAACTGATAGTTCGGTAATTTTCACATCTGTCAACACCTGCTTTCTTTGGGATTGGAATTATTATATTCTTCCTGAAGTCTGAGAGTATTTCGCCTGTCTCATACATCTTACTCACCAGATGGTAGAGTTTTGTCATGACTGGCTCGCCCAAGGCCGTCAGTAGTTTTAGTGGAATGTTGTATACTCCGGGGGCCTTGTTTCGACTCAGGTCTTTCAGTGCCCGGTCAAACTCTTCACGCAGTATCTTATCTCCCATTTCGCCTTCATCTACATCCTCTTTCATTTCCATAATATTGTCCTCAAGTACATCGCCCATGTATAAACCATCTATATACTCCTTCCACCTTTCCGCCTTCCCTTCTTTGCTTAGAACTGGGTTTCCATCTGAGCTCTTGATATTCATACACGTGGTTCTTTTCTCTCCAAAGGTCTCTTTAATTTTCCTGTAGGCAGTATCTATCTTACCCCTAGTGAGATAAGCCTCTACATCCTTACTTTTGTTCTCTAGCCATCCCTGCTTAGCCATTTTGCACTTCCTATCGATCTCATTTTTGAGACGTTTGTATTCCTTTTTGCCTGTTTCGGTTACTGCGTTTTTATATTTTCTCCTTTCATCAATTAAATTCAATATTACTTCTGTTACCCAAGGGTTTATATTAGCCCTCGTCTTTTTACCTACTTGATCATCTGCTGCCTTCACTATTTCATCCCTCAAAGCTACCCATTCTTCTTCTACTGTATTTCTTTCCCCTGTTCCTGTCAATTGTTCCCTTATGCTCTCCCTGAAACACTCTACAACCTCTGGTTCTTTCAGTCTATCCAGGTCCCATCTCCTTAATTTAGACCTTTTTATAGTTTCTTCAGTTTTAATCTACAGTTCATAACCAATATTTGTGGTCAGAGACCACATCTGCCCCTGGAAATGTCTTACAATTTAAAACTTGATTCCTAAATCTCTGTCTTACCATTATGTAATCTATCTGATACCTTTTAGTATCTCCAGGATTCTTCCATGTATACAACCTTCTTTTATGATTCTGGAACCAAGTATTAGCTATGATTAAGTTATGCTCTGTGCAGAATTTTACCAGACGGCTTCCTCTTTCATTTCTTAGCCCCAATCCATATTCACCTACTATGTTTCCTTCTCTCCCTTTTCCTACTGACGAATTGCAGTCACCCATGACTATTAAATTTTCGTCTCCCTTCACTACCTGAATAATTTCTTTTATCTCATCATACATTTCATCAATTTCTTCATCATCTGCAGAGCTAATTGGCATATAAACTTGTACTACTGTAGTGGGTGTGGGCTTCGTATCTACATACACACTGAAAAGCAAAGTAACTGGTACACCTGCCTAATATCGTGCAGGGACCCCATGAGCACGTAGAAGTGCCGCAACACGACGTGACATCGACTCGACTAATGTCTGAAGTAGTGGTGGAGGAAACTGACACCACGAATCCTGCAGGTCTGTCCATAAATCCGTAAGAGTACGAGGTGGTGGAGATATCTTCTGAACAGCACGTTGCAAGGCATCGCAGATATACTCATTAATGTTCATGTCTGGGGAGTTCGGTGGCCGGCGGAAGTGTTTAAACTCAGAAGAGTGGTACTTGAACTACTCTGTAGAAATCTGGACGTGTGGGGTGCCGCAGTGTCCTGCTGGAATCGCCCAAGTACGTCGGAATGCTCTACGGACATGAGTGGATGCAGGTGAACCGACAGGATGCTTACGTATATGTCACCTGTCAGAATCGTATCTAGACGTATCAGGGGTCCCACATCACTCCAACTGCTCACGCAACACACCATTACAGAGCCTCCACCAACTTAAACAGTCCTCTGCTCACATGCAGAACCCGTGAATTCATGAGGTTGTCTTCATTCCCGTACACGTCGAGCCGCTCGATACATTTTGAAACGAGACTCGTCCCACCAGGCAACATGTTTCCAGTCATCAACAGTCCAACGTCGGTGCTAACGGGCCCAGGTGAGGCGTAAAGTCGTGCAGTGGGCCTTTGGCACCGAAAGCCCATATCGAGATGTTTCGTTGAATGGTTCGCACTCTGGCACTTCTTTATTGCCCAGCATTGAAATCTGCAGCAGTTTGCAGAAGGGTTGCATTTCTGTCACGCTGAACGATTCTCTTCAGTCCTCCGTTCTTGCAGGATCTTTTTCCAGCGGTAGCGATGTCGGAGATTTGATATTTTACCGGATTCTTGTTATGCACGGTACGCTCGTGAATGGTCGTACGGGATAAGTTCCACTCCATCGCTACCTCGCAGATGCTGTGTCCCATCGCTCGTGCGATTCAAACTCACTTAAATCTTGAGAAATTGCCAGTGTAGCAACAGTAACCGATCTAACAACTGCGGCAGACACTCCTCGTCTTATATAAGCGTTGCCGACCGCGGCTCTGTATTCTGCCTGTTAACGTGTCTCTGTATTTAATACGCATGACTATATCAGTTTCTTCGGCGCCTCAGTGGCCTGGGTGCGAGTCTGTCTATTGGAGTTGGGTGAAACCTTGCTTCTTTGTAAATTTTATGATTGTAGGTGAACGGGAAGTACCCTATAGGTATCGACGATTTAGTTTTAGAGTGACATAAATAACAGTGTATTTTGATTGCATTGACTTAAAAGCTTAAAATTTTTGCATAGCCAAGGGACTGTGCCATAAATTTCACTTTGATACGTTTACCCGTTCCTGAGAGAAAAGGGTTTTAACAGTCAGACAGACAGACGGACAAACGGACAACAAAGTGATCCTATAAGGATTCGGTAATACCGTTTTAGGTTCGGAACATTTAAAATGAAATAGTGGTGTGTGAAACCGAATGGCTTGTAAATGGACCGAGGTCTCGCAGTTCTTCCCTGGTTTGCAAGAGGTAAGCCCTAATGCACAGGCCGGCCTTGTGGCCGAGCGGTTCTAGGCGCTTCAGTCTGGAATCGCGCGACCGCTACGGTCGCAGGTTCGAATCCGGTCTCGGGCATGGATGTGTGTGATGTCCTTAGGTTAGTTAGGTTTAAGTAGTTCTAAGTTCTAGGGGACTGATGACCTCAGATGTTAAGTCCCGTAGTGCTCAGAGCCATTTGAACCAATTGAACCGTAATGCACAGTTAGGAGTTTACGCTGGAGAACAGGCAGTAGCGGAATGGATGCGCATAGCTGTTACGCATCATAGGGGGTCCGTAGTGGCAGACAGATGGCCGACGAGAAGTTGACGGATAGTGGTGTTGCTGTTTGGGAGGTGGGCGAAGTTTTTGCGCGCCGAGGCAGGCCGCGGCTGCGCGTCGTGAGAAGCGGAAGAGGTGGAGATGTCCGTTGACCGCGTCGTCCCTGGCCTCCCCTCCCCGGGGAAGGGTGCGTCGGACCATCAGGTGTGGCGCACAATGCGCGGTCCAGCCCGGCTACCTGGCCGCTGCCCGCCACAATGCCAGAAGCCTTGCCTCGGCTCGCCCTTGCGCAACACCTGCGCTCCCCCGACGCCAGCGGACTACGAGAATGCGGAAAATTACTCCGCCTCGCGAGATCGGCTGGGAAAGTTGCGGCGCCGGGAGGTGATGCGCAAGGATTCTGCGCCACTCGTCATGCAGATGGCGCAGCTAAATTATGCTATACACCCCGCGAAATACTGTGGACAGCTTGGCTGATAGTTTTTTTCCAAACTTACGTTTTGGGGATCTAAAGATCACGTGATAATTTAAATTTGTTATCTTTTTCTCTTTGCCTTCAGTATTCTTTCATCAGATCTGCTCTCTTCAACCTTAGAATCTGGCTAAATTTAACTTTTTACATCTCAAAATATCTCTTTCTGTCACTTCATCTGCTTTTATGTTGTGTATTTCAGTTGTGACCAGACAATATTATATTCTTTTATTTGAATGCACGGTGTCTTCGAAAGAAGACAGCAGCAGCAGCAGTGAAACACTATATGTTAATTGAAGAGGGATCACTGTTGTCAGCTGCAGCGGGACTTTAAGCGGAATTAGAGGTGACGCACGGAAATGTGTACCGGACTGCGATTCGAACCCGGGATCCCCTGCATACTAGGCAGGTGCGGCAATCACTGCTCCATCCGGGACACAGGGCTATCGTAACTGCACGGACCGCTTCGGTACGCCTTACGGCCGATGAGTGCTTCCATCGAGAGCCACCTATGCACAGTCCCTATCCATTGCGCTTAATGTCCCTCTCCAACTGGCAGTAGCGATACCCCTTCAATTTACACTACTGGCTATTAGAATTGCTACACCAAGAAGAAATCCAAATGATAAACGGGTATACATTGGACAAACATACTATACTAGAACGGACATGTGATTACATTTTCACGCAGTCTCAGTGCATAGATCCTGAGAAATAAGTACCCAGAACAACCATCTCGGAATGTAACATCGGCCTTAATACGTCTGGGCATTGAGTCAAACAGAGCTTGGATGGCGTGTATAGGTACAGCTGCCCATGCAGCTCCAACACGATTCCACAGTTCATAAAGAGTAGTGACTGGTTATTGTGACGAGTCAGTTGCTCGGCCACCATTGACCAGACGTTTTCAGTTGGTGAGAGATCTGGAGAATGTGCTGGCCAGGGCAGCAGTCGAACGTTTCTGTATCCAGAAAGGCCCGTACAGGACCTGCAACATCCACACGTGCATTATCCTGCTGAAATGTAGGGTTTCACAATGTCACCCCATACCATCACACCGGGTGATACGCCAGTATGGCGATGACGAATACACGCTTCCAATGTGCGTTCACCGCGATGTCGCCAAACACGGATGCGACCATCATGATGCTGTAAACAGAACCCGTATTCATCCGAAAAAATGACGTTTTGCCATTCGTGCACCCAGGTTCGTCGTTGAGTACACTATCGCAGACGATCTTGTCTGTGATGCAGCGTCAAGGGTAACCGCAGCCATGATCTCCGAGCTGATAGTCCATGCTGCTGCAAACGTCGCCGGCCAGTGTGGCCGAGCCGTTCTAGGCGCTACACTCTGGAACCGCGCGACCGCTACGGTCGCAGGTTCGAATCCTGCCTCGGGCATGGATGTGTGTGATGTCTTTAGGTTAGTTAGGTTTAAGTAGTTCCAAGTTCTAGGGAACTGATGATCTCAGAAGTTAAGTCCCATAGTGCTCAGAGCCATTTGATTTCTTGCTGCAAACGTCGTCGAACTGTTCGTGCAGATGCTTGTTGTCTTGCAAACGTCCCCTTCTGCTGACTCAGGGTTCGAGACGTGGCTGAACGATCCGTTACATCCATGCGGATAAGATGCCTGTCATCTCGACTGCTAGTGATACGAGGCCGTTGGGATCCAGCACGTCGTTCGGTATTACCCTCCTGAACCTACCGATTCCATATTCTGCTAACAGTCATTGGATATCGACCAACGCGAGCAGCAATGTCGCGATAAGATAAACTGTAATCGCGATAGGCTACAATGCGACCTTTATCAAAGTCGGAAACGTGATGGTACGGTTTTCTCCTCCTTACACGAGGCATCACAACAACGTATCACCAGGCAACGCCAGTCAACTGCTGTTTTGTGTATGAGAAATCGGATGGAAACTTTCCTCATGTCGGCACATTGTAGGTGTCGCCACCGGCGCCAACCTTGTTTGAATGCTCAGAAAAGCTAATCATTTGCATATCACAGCATCTTCTTCCTGTCGGTTAAATTTCGCGTCTGTAGCACGGCATCTTCGTGGTGTCGCAATTTTAATGGTCAGTTGTGTAGTTCACTTCACTACAGAAATCCATAAAAGATTTACTTAACTTCGACACACTTCTCAGTCACAAGAGTATTGGATAATTTACAACTGTCATTGACTATGAAGGCATCAAGCGATACACTGAGTAACAAACTTTTCTCTTGAGGTATAATGCTCGACATATACAACTCCATCTCACGCTTCAACAACTCGTTGGTCCTACACTATGATGTTGACAGATTTATCTGAGGTCTCGACCTAGGCGGAGCTCTTGCATCCTCGACATTGCACTGACCTGCAGTGCGAGGGCGTTGCTGAGTTGAGAGGAAAGGCGCGGCCTTCAGGGGCGCCAACCGTAAGTCTTCGTGGATCGTAGCGATCCCTCGACAATGTCTGTGGCATCCATTCGCGTTGTTATCTTTGCTGTGGCACTGCCATCTCTGGACGACACACGAGTTCTAAGCGTTTTTTAACTTATCGGCTCCAACTTGGTGTCAGCATTTGAGGATTTGTTTTGTACATCTACTGTCTTTCATCCAGCGTAATTTTCCAAAAATATCAGTCTTCTTTTCCTTGGGGTTTCTGTTATTTTTCTGTATTTTAATATATTTTACAATTGCTTCTTAATTTCCAGACTTCTGTGGATTCTGTTGGCCCTAAAATTTCATCGCGATTCGTTTCTCTAATATCTCTAGTTTGGTTGATTCGTGATGCCGCTGATTTACACACATGCACGGAAAGCGCGCCCATCACTGGTAGTCGGTTTTGATCAGTAAGCAGCTTGTGTATAATGGGATCAATGACCTCATTTTGTCGCCGGGATTTGATATCCTACTCTTCCTTTGTTTCCAGTCATAACCCTTGAAAGACGATAACACGCAGTAATTGGTTAAATGCTTTTATATTCTGTAGATCAGTGGGTGCCTTGTTATCGGAAAATTCTCCTACTTTGCCGGGTCCATTCTTGTACCTGTGTAGCCTCATTTAGAAGCCAGTCGTCCCCAGAAATGTATTGGGGTTGCTTTGAAAGGCGGGGAGGCTGTGGACGCGCCGTATATCTCGGCCGGCATCCGAAAGGTCCCTCCCGGCTGGTCGCACTTTGAAGTACTGCTAACCGGCTACCGAAGGGGCTGTGTCCAGAAGCACAGTGCGGGCCGTTCGTCAACTATTGTTACGGCATTCCAGACCCGGGCACGGCGACGCTGAAAGGGTACAAAGGGACCACGGCTGGACCAGTACTAACTGAACATATGAACTGATCGTTGGAAGCGTGGGATATCGAAAGTAAGCTTTCTGCGTGACAGTCAACAAATATGATACTACAGTTTTACCAGTCTGGGGACGTTTTGCGTAACACATAGAAATTCGGTAGGTTTTGACAAGACTAGAAGTGCCGCTCTTACGGCCAAATCCAGATAAAAAGATTTTGAAGTATGGAGATTTGTTTATTCTACCTCCCAAGAAATAATTTACTCCATTATCTGTTAAGAAAAGACTACATTTGTGTACAGTCGATTTTTGAGGTCTATGAAGAAGCAATACCTTATAACAGCCATCCAAGACAAGAAGCAGGACAGCATCGATCGTAAATTTTTAATCTATTTATTGAAGATCGCTTTCAGCTACTCTGTAGCTACCTTCAGACTAATTAAATCCAAGCCATGATGACTCATCGTAAATAAATCGCACATGGTACCACATTGAGTATCACGTGCGATTTTATTTACGATGAGTCATCATGACTTCGATATAATTGCATTGAAGGTAGCTACACAGTAAATGAAACGGATCTGCAATAAACAAATTAAAAATTTACGACTTATGCTACTCTCCTCCTATCTTGGACCTCATTAATACGGTCGTGTAGCACGCTTTTCCTAATGGAAACAAACCTGAAAGTTAAAACAGACAGTAACGGTCGGTAGATGCACGAGAGTCATAAATAAGGCGTTATTTGGGGAAAAGGTTAAACATTTCCTTGAAACAATGAATGTTAAACCATACAGTTTAAGTAGGCTGTTTAGGTTTTCTTATTGGTAACGCCACGTAGCGCTCTGTATGAAAGATCACTGGCTGTGCTGTGTGCAGTCTGTGGCTAGTTTGCATTGTTGTCTGCCATTGTATTGTTGGGCAGATGGATGTGAACAGCGCGTAGCGTTGCGCAGTTGGAGGGGAGCCGCCAGCAGTGGTGGATGTGGGGAGAGAGATGGTGTAGTGAGTTCGGATGATCTGGACAGAGACAGTAACTTTGTAAGACTGGATGTCATGAACTGATATATATAATATGACTTTTGAAAAATATTACGGTAAATACATTGTTTTTTCTCTATCAAAATCTTTCATTTGCTAACTATGCCTATCAGTAGTTAGTGCCTTCAGTAGTTTGAGTCTTTTATTTAGCTGGCAGTAGTGGCGCTCGCTGTATTGCAGTAGCTTGAGTAACGAAGATTTTTGTGAGGTAAGTGTTTTGTGAAAGGTATAGTTTAATGTTAGTCAGGGCCATTCTTTTGTAGGGATTATTGAAAGTCAGATTCCGTTGCGCAAAAAATATTTTGTGTCAGTTTAAGCACAGTCTTGTACAATTGTTCTAAGGGGACGTTTCAGAGGGACCGAAAAGTGATGACGTTTTTTTACATTAAATTCAAACCTATAAACTGTTAGCTACGTTCATTTTTAATCAGTGATGTGATCACCCTCATTGTCAACAATCTTTTGCCATCTAGTGAGCAAATTTTCAATTCCGGATCGATAAAAATCAATTAGTTTTGAGCAAAATATCTGGAGATATCATTTTGGACATCATCCACATTTTCCCATTATTTTGCCACTTAGAAAATGTCGTAGTTACTGGAAGAAATGAAAATCGATGGCGCAATATCGGACGAGTGTGGTGGGTGAGGCATTAATTCTCACGCCAGTTCATTAATTTTTTCCGGAGTTCATCTTTGAAGTGCGGTCTTGCTTTATAGTATTGTGAAAAAACGCCAATTTTATTGTCGGTCCCTGGTCACTTTTCTATTAAAGATTGATCTACTCGATCCAATTATTCACAGTAAAGGTCTGCATTCACAGACTGACCAGGTGTCACCACTTCAGAATGAATGAGCCAGCGATTACTTCACCGAACACACAAAGCACCTGTTTGGTACGTAAACCTGACTTATCTGAACTTCGTGGCGATTAATCCGGAGGAAGCCACTGCCTTTTGCGTATTGGATTATCACAGAGGGCATATTTTTCATCTCTAGTGATCAAGCGATCAAAAAAACTCTTCTGTACTGTGCAGCTGAGGCAATAAGTTGCATGTGTTGTATGAATGTGTTGTGTCTGTTCTTTGGGAAATGTTTCTTTCCTTTCCTCCTCCCCCCGCCCCCTTCAGTTTACATAATAAGTTGCATGTGGTAGCTCAGTTAGCTTTTTTTGTCTTTACCAATGCGCTGAAAATGCTTTTGCATGCTCGATCAACCTTCCTTAAGAGTGTTTCACAGTTCCTCGATTGTTTGATACGGATTTTCATTTTTAATCAGTGATGTGATCACCCTCATTGTCAACAATCTTTTGCCATCTAGTGAGCAAATTTTCGATATCAGTTGTTTGATACGGATTTGCTACCACATCCACTGTTAACATGTCATTGTCTAAAGTTGTTGGTCTAACTGATCAACACGAGTCGCAAAGATAAAAAATTACCAGATTTGTACTTAAAAAACGACCTTTGGTATTTATGTCTGTCCAATTCATTTGGATATGCATCGCAAATGTTTTTTATAGCAACTGATGCGTTACTACCCTTGCGAAACTCAAAGAGCATACGACGCCGGAGGTACCTCTTCTGATATTTGGCTGGCCATTTCGCCATCAAATGCAAATCATTAAGCTTTAATTAGTTACTAGTAAAAAAGGTACTCTAACCTTAAAATGTCTCTGGCACGACTTTCCAGTACAGAATGAGCTGATATATGACAGATGAATATCGACATTCGCAGAAACATCACTTTTCGGTCCCTCTAGTACAAGATCCATAGTTCCATTAACAGAAGCAGGTGTATCGTCATACCTCCTTCCCTTATTCGTCATCGAAGTGTAAATGCAGCCTGCCGCGGTGGTCTAGCGGTTCTAGGCGAGCAGTCCGGAACCGCGCGAGTGCTAAGGTCGCAGGTTCGAATCCTGCCTCGGGCATGGGTGTGTGTGATGTCCTTAGGTTAATTAGGTTTAAGTAGTTCTAAGTTCTAGGGGACTGATGACCACAGCTGTTAAGTCCCATAGAGCTCAGAGCCATTTGAACAATTTTTTTTTTTTTGTAAATGCAGAAGTAAACCTATCAGCGTGAAACAGTATAATGCACATTTGTGCTACACAGATCACATTTTCCTGATCCTGGCCATAAGCTTTCGCGAGAGGAACGAAAAGAACTTCCGCTTATCTTGTTGCCTAGGATTCTTCAGACGCTGCACCTAATTGAAAAGCATTTCATTTTTCTCTCACATTAGCATCTTTCGAGAACTGGGAATAGAATGACAAAAAGAAAAAAAAATTGCTCACGGGAAAATTAATTCCGTTTTAGATCCGGCAGGGGGGGGGGGGTAATAGAGAGAAAACATTAGCGTTGTTTTGAGTATGGAGTGAAGAGTGATCGGCGCAGAAAAAAAGGAATTCGGTGTGGACTTTTCACGGTGTAAATTGGAAATTTACGTTTCATGTTATATTAACTGATAGGTTACAAAATACATTCTAAGACAAAAAAGAACGACCCAACACGAAGGCATTATTGAAATGGGATAGAAATCGCTAGATATGATGGACACAAATTAAAAAAAAGTTTTCCGTCAACCCGGTTCTAAGAACGCCTGAAGATAGACGTTGACTGTGGATATTGCATCACAGACACAGTCCCTTTGACTGTTCAGAGATGTCACTAAGCCCGCCCAAAGATGTAAACAACCATGCATGAGCAGCGCCTATTAGACGGAGGGGGTCTGACAGCTGTTCAGTTCCAGTCATTCCACCAGAAAAGAGGTACACGCCTCGTGTTGTCTGTACTTCAACCATGTGTAGACGGTCAATACCGCGGTTCGATCGCGTCCGAATTGTTACTTTGTGCCAGGAAGGTCTCTCAACAAGGGAAGTGCCCAGAAGTCTTGGAGTGAACCAAAGCGATGTTGTTTGGGCATGGAGGAGATATAGAGGGACAGGAACTATCGATGACATGCCTCGCTCAGGCCGCCCAATGGCTACTACTGCAGTGGCTGGCCGCTACATATGGATTATGACTTGGAGGAATCTTGACAGTAATGCCACCATGTTGAATAACGCTTTTCGTGCAGCCACAGAACGTTGTGTTACGACTCAAACTGTGCGCAACACTCTGCTTGATGCGCAACTTCACTGCCGACGTCCATGGCGTGGTCCATCCTTTCAACCACGAGACCATGCAGTGCGGTACAGATGGGCCCAACAACACGCCGAAAGGAGCGCTCAGGATTGGCATCATGTTCTCTTCACCGATGAGTATCGCATATGCCTTCAACCATACAATCGTCGGAGACCTGTTTGGAGGCAACCCGGTCAGGCTGAACGCCTTAGACACATTGTGCAGCTAGTGCAGCAAGGTGGAGGTTCCCTGATGTTTTGGGGTGGCATTATGTGGGGCTGACGTAGGCCGCTGGTGGTCATGGAAGGCGCCGTAACGGTTGTACGATACATGAATGCCATCCTTCGACGGATTGTGCAACCATACTGGCATCATGTTGGCGAAACATTCGTCTTCATGGACGACAATTCGCGTCCCCATCGTGCACATCTTGTGAATGACTTTCTTCAGGATGACGACATCGTTCGACTAGAGTGGCCTGCATATTCTCCAGACATGAACCCTATCGAACATGACTGGGACAGATTGAAAAGGGCTGTTTATGAACGACGTGACCCACCAACCACTTTGAGGGATCTACGTCGAATCGCCGTTGCAGAGTGAGTCAATCAGGACCAACAGTGCCTTGATGAACTAGTGGGTAGTGTGCACGACGAATACAAGCACGCATCAATGTAAGAGGACATACTACTGGGTATTAGAGGTACCAGTGTGTACAGAAATCTAGACCATCTCCTGTGAAGGTCTCGCTGTATGGTGGTACAAGATGCAATGTGTGGTTTTCTTGAAAAATAAAAAGGCCGGAAACGATGGTTATGTTGATCTCTGTTCCAATTTTCTGTACAGGTTCCGATGGCCGCTTTGGCCGAGCAGTTCTAGGCGCTTCAGTCTGGAACCGCGCTGCTACGGTCGCAGGTTCGAATCCTGCCTCAGGCATGGTTGTGTGTGATGTCCTGAGGATAGTTAGGTTTGAGTAGTTCTAAGTCTAGGAGACTGATGACCTCAGACGTTAAGTCCCATAGTGTTTAGAGCCATTTGAACCATATTTTTGTACAGGTTCCGGAACTCTAGGAACCTAGGTGTTGCATAACTTTTTTTGATGTGTGTGTATATTACAGATAAGCAAATGAGTAAAATTTCAAAAAAAATCGATGATTTATTCGAGAGAAAGGGATCACAAATTGAGGAAGTCAATAACGCGCTGCTCCTCCTCTGCCTCTTACGCAAGCAGTTATTCGTCTTGGGATTGATTGACAGAGTTGCTGGGTATCCTCCTGAGGAATATGGTGCCAAATTCCGTACAATGGGCGCGTTATACCGTCAAAATCCCGAGCTGGTCGGACGTTCCAATACACCAAAAGTTTTCATCTGGGGAGAGATCCGGCGACATTGCTAGCCAAGCTACATTTTGACAAGCTCGAAGACGAACAGTAGAAAAAATGGTTCAAGTGGCTCTGAGCACTGTGGGACTTAACATCTGAGGTAATCAGCTCTCTAAAACTTAGAACTACTTAAACCAAACTAAGCTAAGGACATCATAGACATCCATGCCCGAGGCAGGATTCCAACCTGCGACCGCAGGGGTCGCGCGGTTCCAGACTGAAGCGCCTAGAACCGCTCGGCCACAAAGGCTGGCAAACAGTAGAAACTCTCGCCAGGTGCGTTATCTTGCTGAAATTTAAGTTTATTATGGCTTGTCGTGAAGGGTAATAAAACGAGGTGTAGAATATTGTCAACGCATTGCTGTGCTGTAAGGGTGCCGCAGATGACAACCAAAGGAGTTCTGTTATGTAAACAAGTGGCACCCCAGACCATCACTCGGGTTGTCAGGTCGAACGGCGGCCTACAGTCAGGTTGGTATCCCACCGACTGGGGCGACTCCAGACATGTTTTCGCTCCTCATCGGGGCTCAGTTCAAAGCGGGACTCATCACTGACGACAATTCTACTCTAGTCAGCGAGATTCCAGGTCGAAGACCTGCCTGGAGACGCCCGTGTACAGAGGTGGGATATGTCACCAGCTGAGAGTTTGTGCAGTGCCAAGCCGAATGTGTGCTTGCATAAGGGCCAGAGGTGGACCAATACGTTACCGACTTGACCTATTTCAGAAGCTATTTCCTTTGAATAAATCATCTTATTTTTCTAAAATTGTAATCATTTGTTTTTCTGTACATGGACATCAAATCTACCAACTTCTGTCCGATTCGGATAATTCCTTTGTGGTGCGTTCTTTCTCTTTTGTCTTATAGTGTATATTCATACGAAATGCAGGAAACTGAATTTTCTCATTAGCATTACGAAGCTTGTAGCCGCTTACTGTCCATGTATCGCGTGGCGGAGAATTATCGATGACTCGGTCCCCAAAGTGCGGTATCATCAAAACAGGATAGTTTCAGATGGTTGAGTGAGGGCTACCCACATGTACAGGCTTGCAGTCAGGCCGGTAACATTCCAGCCAGGCTAAGGCCCTCATTCACGAGCTGACCAAATCTGCTGTCAACAATAAATCCCATACTCCACTGCCTGATAGAGAAATACATCCATGGTAGAGGCAGACGACCATTCAGATTTGGCACTACTTTGAAATATAGAAACGTCTTCATCGCACATTTCTTTACTAAGCGTTACGCGTTTCAAAATTTCATCATCGGACTGAAGCTGTAGAATGAAGTATACAAGAAAATTAAAGGTAGCAAATATGTACGTCCAACCGTGATTTATTTTCAAAGAATATTCTTATGAATTTATTTTATTTACTAGCGATTCATCAAGAACATTAACACATTTAATCACACTATGTAAGCATGGAAGTAGTTGCCAGGAAGTAATTGATGAAATCATAACCAAATTTCTTTTAACAAATGGGAATTTTATTCACTTAAATAGCACCTAGAATCATTTTTAAAAGAAACAGATTTAAATTTATAATCAGGTTGGCCAAACAATAGTTATGATGCTCTACAGTACACAAATACTGCCTCTCAAGATCATAGGCAATAATATCAAAGTTTCCAAAGATCAAAACATATTTCAGATATTAGGCCAAGCAATAGATTCGTTAACACACCAAATTCGACAAACATGACAGAGGCAGCTATTAACGTACGGTAGATTGATAGGGAGATTACCGAAAAACCCGAACCGCAGGTTGCTCTAACCCGCCCCTACTCCACAAGGGAAAAACGGACCACCCAATTTATAAACAACCACCTTCCCGCGGGTGGGCAAACGTAGAAGAATGGTGGGACGACCCCAAAACAAAACGGCTGGTGACCTCCCCAAGAAAACAAGTAGAATTTAACAAGAATGAATCAAACAACATATCACGAATCACTTAACTTCTAATAAACTGCGAATTCTCGAGAAGACCTGGCGCAGCACCCGCAAATCGCTCTCCCGAACCATCCGCTGCCAGCCGCTTCAACGGACGCAGGAAGGCGCGCCGATCTCCCGTCTCAAGGCGTCACAGCTCGTACCGGCCTGACTGATGTCGTGGGTTGACTCCTGTTGCTCTCGTGTCGACCACGAAGCCACTACCCCTCGCTATACGCCGCGACCCACTGGACTCAAGTGGCGACTTCACATGCGCCGACGCTCAAGACGGACAAGTCATCTTGTGTCTCAGTCCGCGACTAACCACCGATCGATCCAACCGCCAATGACCGTTGCCTGAGCAAACTCGAGCAGACTGGCGGCCTAACGCGCAGACTCAGATGCAGGAACTAAGCCCCGACTGGGCGACCACTCGCTGAGTTCTCTTACTGGCGGAGTGGAAAGACTCTCATTTTGCCGGCTTTAAAGGTTGTTCCGAACGATAGACATACTAGCACTTCGAACGACAGACAGACACTAACTGCCTAACAAATGCGGACGAGAGACAGACTATTAAGCTGGGGGCGAGAGACTGACCCAGACTGACCCGACTGGCGAGCTCATAGCACCCTTTAAATGCACGTGAACAGGCAACCTTTCCCACCAGAGGAAGACACCAAAGCTGCGATTGCCACAGCGGCGCCACCGCCAGAAACGGAGGACGACTGCTTCACACTACGCGCTGCGGCGAGCTCTTCAAAACAGCAATTTTTACCACAGCTCATATGTACTAACATAAGTATGCATCTAAATATTCCACTATACAGATATTTCAATTAGTATCGTACTTACATTAAAATCAAACTTCTGTACAAAGTTCACGAAAGTGAGCACATAGACTGTTACCACAGCTCATATGTACTAACATAAGTATGCATCTAAATATTCCACTATACAGATATTTCAATTAGTATCGTACTTACATTAAAATCAAACTTCAGTACAAAGTTCACGAAAGTGAGCACATAGACTGATAACAAAACAGATCTTATCGCGTTTAGGCATATTTGAAAGTGCAGTTGTCTGTTCGAATAGAACCAGAGCCAAATTGCGTGTGGCGATTAAGCTATCAAGGAAGCTTCTCAATATAAAATAAAGGAAAAAATTCTAATATTTTATTTCAAATTGTTGGCACTTCTCTAGGCTTACTTAAATGGCTACATTGTATGTCATCCATGGTTCTGATGCAGGAAAGATAACACACACACACTGAACACTAGTAACAGCAAAGATGACCACAGTCAGAGCTATCGATAGTGAAACTACCAATTCGCAGGTGAGGTAGCATTGAATCTGTCCCTCTGTTTTTTGACAAGGAAGCCGGATTCCAAACAGAGTTTAAACAGAAACCTCCATCCCTGTTAACGAAGTTGCTCGCTAGTTTAATCTCAACTGCCTCCTTCATAACACTGTCCCAATAGCTGGACGTGCATGCCAATATCTCGGTGTTATTATATAACATGGGGTGACCAGTATCCAAGCAAATTTTCGGCAATAGCAGATCTACTTGGCTGCTGTAATCGTGTGTGCCGTTTATGCTCAGTGCATCGGTCCTCCACGGTCCTGATAATTTGACCAATATATGTCAAGCTATGCCGGAGCTACAAGGAAGACGATATACACCCGCCTTACGCAGACCAATGTCATCCTTAACAGAACTCAAAAGCGCTCTAATTTTAGATGGAGGTCGGAAAACACATTTCACATGGTATTTCCGTAAAATACGACCGATATTGTTGGAAATGTTTCCTACGTAAGGTAAAAAGGCAGTAGACTTAGGTGTCGACTCAGAATTATCATCAATCACCCGATGTACAGTTGGTCGATAGCGCAACGCACGTTCAATCTATCACTATAACCATTTTGACGAAATGTAACTTCAAGATGCGACAGCTCAGCTGGCAAAGTCTCAGGGTCAGAAACGAGATGTATCGATAGCTCTGACTTTTTGCATCTTTGGGGACACTAGTGTTCAGTGTGTGTGTTATCTTTCCTGCTTCAGTCCGAGAACCGAAGTTTTAAATTTGCATGTACGTTGCCTGTCCGTTGTAGTTTACCTTGAAAATGGCGGTGTGTTCTCCCGCCGAAATATCAGCTGTTGCTGAAAGTGTTACCTGGCTGAATTCCCGGAAGTTATTTGAAAGTTTCGTGAAGTTAAATTTTCGTTTGGTGTTTCTTACTATTTCCAATGTTTCTAGTCCATGTGTGTGGTCTTAGAGACATGTTTATTCGGTTCCCATACTCCAGCTGTCGAATTCCCGGCGTTTTTACACCCATATTTATTACAACACACCACCTGTACTTTTCGTTGTGTGATCAACATGTGTATGCGTACAGTGTATAGTGTTTATCTTTTGTTTGTGTTGTTTGCGTGATCTGATATGTCTGATTTGTGTGTGTGTGTGTGTAGATTAGATTAGATTAGATTAATACTTGTTCCATAGATCATGAATACGACACTTCGTAATGATGTGGAACGTGTCAGTGTGTGTGTGTGTGTGTGTGTGTGTGTGTGTGTGTGTGTGTGTGTGTGCGCGCACGTGGTTTATGTATGCTTTAAACCTTGTTTTCGCTGTTACTACTTCTTCCCAAAATATGAAAAGCAAAGAGCTTGCCGCGCGCGATTAGCCGAGCGGTCAGAGGTGGTGCAGTCATGGTCTGTGCAGCTGGTCCCGGCTGAGGTTCGAGTCATCCATCGGGCATGACTTTGTCCTTAGGATAATTTACGTTAAGTAGTGTGTAAGCTTAGGGACTGATGACCTTAGCAGTCAAGTCCCATAAGATTTCACACACATTTGAACAGCATACAGCATGCAGTAGAAGAGGTCCATTGTCAAGTTCGAGTCTCGGACCGGCACACAGTTTTAATCTGCCAGGAAGTTTCATATCAGCGCACACTCCGCTGCAGAGTGAAAATCTCATTCTGGAAACACCCCCCAGGCTGCGGCAAAGCCATGTCGCCGCAATATCCTTTCTTTCAGGAGTGCTACTTCTGCAAGGTTCGCAGGAGAGCTTCTGTAAAGTTTGGAAAGCAAGAGGCGAGGTACTGGCAGAAGTAAAGCTATGAGGACGCGGCGTTAGTGGTGCTTGGGTAGCTCAGTTGGTAGAGCACTTGCTCGCGAAAGGCAAAGGTCCAGAGTTCGAGTCTCGGTCGGGCACACAGTTTTAATCTACCAGGAAGTTTCATATCAGCATACACTCCGCTGCAGAGTGAAAATCTCATTCACGCCCACTGTCATTGAAACCAGAACGAATTTCGCTAATAACTTTTGACTCCGGCCGGCCGCGGTGGTCTCGCGGTTCTAGGCGCGCAGTCCGGAACCGTGCGGCTGCTACGGTCGCAGGTTCGAATCCTGCCTCGGGCATGGGTGTGTGTGATGTCCTTAGGTTTGTTAGGTTTAAGTAGTTCTAAGTTCTAGGGGACTAATGACCACAGCAGTTGAGTCCCATAGTGCTCAGAGCCATTTGAACCATTTTTTTTTTTCTCCGTCGTTTCCGCACCAGGGACCCTGACCTCCAATTGAGACATTTACTCTTCTCCATCTTCCACGAAAGTTTGTAACATCATCATGGAATCAACTTGTATATGTAGACCCGTGTACTTCTCAAATTATCGGAAGAGCTACTTTTCGCTGAATTGCAGTTTACTGAACGTTATGCTAAATCAATGTTTTAAGCGCTGATGCAAACAATTATTATCATATTACAACATTTTGCTAAAATTCCCGTATGACGCGTGGTTGTATTTTTGTGAATGAGGAAGGGAGAGAGGCGAAACAGTGACAGTGATCCAACCAGCACCTCGTCCCCCTTCCGCCCTGAAACGATACCTGAATCCTCATTTGCCTGCTTGAATTTTTAAAAGGAGCAGCCCTTTCCTATTACTTTGTTTCGAGCTCACCAGTACCAAAACAGTCAGAGAGTTATACACACAAATAATCTACACTGCTGATCTCAACCGCTGGTCTTGGGCAGGCAGTGATGATGCAGTTAGGAATCTAGTCCGCTCTGCAACGCTGGACTCGCACATTCCACTGGACGCTCTGCCATTAAGGAAGTGACTATCATTGCGAAACATTTGTGCAGAATACCCCAGCTCGACTTGTAACATGATTTCGCGCCTCACAACACATTCTTTGGTAGTCGAAGAATGTTGTGAACGCGGGCCAGCCGCCATCCTGTGTATTTTTGTTTTCTGGAACTTGCTGGGATGTTTTTCGATCAGACCTCATCGATCTTGGAGCGGTGAAGGACAGGAAAGTTACAGGGCCTCGGGGCAGAAGGAAGCGGCGGGTCGGGTTCAGAGGGCGGCGGTCGGCGGGCAGGGGTAATTTGGCCCGCCAGAGGGTTGGGGGTGGACGGCCTGGAGGTCGTCGACCCCGGCCGCAGCAGCCGGTAAACAGCGCCGGCCCGCACGGCCGATCCACTTTTTGTGCGCAGCGCTCGCTACCTGACCTGCCGCCGTGACTAATGGCCCACAAGTAGCTACCAACCATTAGGAGGCTCCACCGCTATGACAGCCAGCCTTCTCCAGAGACGGCCACGAGTGCTTTGTCCTCTCCTCCGTGCCCCTTTCCGTGTCTCTACTCGACTCACTTTTTTGTTTGCCTATCTGTCAGGTCAGCTACTGTACTGTACCGGACCGAAGGTATGCGGACTCACACAAGTAAATGCAGTCGAATTTTACCCGAGAGACCACTTCAAGAGGTGACGTCTGCTATCTGATGGTATCGTACTTTACACATTTAAAGGCGTGTGTCGACTGGCAAGTAAAATTCCGCAAGCCCTTTGCAGGAACTACTTATGCATGTTCTTTGACATGGAAACATCCCCAGCAAGTCAACTTCCGCAAGTTTCGCCAAGTGGCAGAAGTAACTTCCACAAGTTAGTGTAAATACTTCATTGCTTCTTACTGCAAGCACTTGCCGCACTTGCCAGTTGATGGAAGTTTTCTCAAACTTGCAAAAGTTTTGTGTCTTGAATGCCGATACGAAAATTTCAGTGTCAAAATACAAGAAGGGCGCAAAAAGAAATGGACGGAAGCAAGTGTACCGTTGGAGCCCCTAAACATAAAAATTAATTGGCCACAGTCAGCCAAAAAAGTGCGAAATGAATTTAATTTGTTTCAAAAGGAAGGAAAGTGGAATAACAGTACAGATGTCATTAAATTTTTGCGTGAACGTAAACGTTTCTGATAGGTACGGTTATCAAAAATCTTAGAGTATATACGAGGGGCGTTCAATAAGTAAGGCAATACTTTTTTCTCGGCCATTTTAGGTTGAAAAAATGTGGAAATTGTTGTGGAACATCTTGGAATATTCCAGCTTCAGGACCTATAGTTTCATGAAGTTCCAATACGTGGCGCCGCTACACGTAGCCTTTAAAATGGCATCTGTAACGGAGATGTTTCAAGCAGAGAGCTGTCGTTGAGTTTCTTTGGCGGAAATTCAGAACATCGCAGATATTTGTAGGCGCGTGCAAAATGTCTATAAGAAGATGTCAGTCAACAAAAGCAGATAAGTAGTTACGCGAGGCATCTGCCATCATTGCAACAAGGGCACGCAAATCTGTCCGATCTCGCGCAAGCCGGCCGACCGCACACAGCTGTGACTTCTGAAATGTTGGAACGTGCGGACAGTCTCATTCGTATCAAAACCAAACACGTCGCACCACTACTGAACGTCTCTGTTAGTAGCGCTGATATACTCGTCCACCGGTTATGGTACTCAAAAGTGTGTGCCCTCTCGGTTTCTAGCCGTCTAGCACAAGACCATAAGGAGCAACGAAGGACCGTCTGAGCGGAATTGCTTGCGCGTTACGATGACCCCTCGGGAAGCAGTACGTGCGTGAAGGGAAGGTTATCGTCATAGCTCCGTTGTAGTGTAGTAGAGTGATACCATGCGCTCACCAGGCCCTCCCGGTAAGGTAGCGTGAGGCCGTCGCATTGAATGGGGGTTATGTCAAAAAATACGATTTTTTGGTCAAAAGACTGGGGAACAATATGATGTCCTATTATCCTGAAACAATGTGTTTCATTACTTATTGAACATCTCCCGTAAAAGGCGATCTCGTGGTGACATAGCTTGCAGCATTTTTCTACCTTGTCTTCAAATGCACTACATTTATAATAAAGGTAATAAATATTGTCTGCAAAAATCGAAGAGTAATTAAAACGCGACCTCTAAGTGACATAGTTTGCAGCATTTTTGTGCCCTCTTTTCAAATATTTTATTGTGTAATGCACAAGAGATTTCCGAAACTAGCATACGAAATTCTCAGAGAGTGTTGAAACCCAGTGAAGTCCTCTGATTTATGTTCATTCAGTACTGTTTCTTGATAACTGAATAACGTATGTACGTAGGCCTTTGTATCCACTGCTTCACACACACATTTTTTGCTCAATTTTTTTTTTTTCTTAACGAATTTTCTTCAGTGACAATAACGCAACAACGTTGGTGGCAGCCCTGGTTTTTAATCACGACACTGTAAACTTCCACTTGCCTGTCTCACGAGGAAACACTAGAAACACCTCTGCATGTTCTTGCGGGAAGTTCCTAAAATTTGCCCAAACGACAAGTAAACTTGGGCATTTTTTCTTCCAGTATGAACAACTCAGAAAGTAATTGCAGATGCTACTTGCGGAAGTTACTTGCTTGCGGACACACTTCCTAATACCTCCATGGCCGACCGCTTTGGCAGAGCGGTTCTAGGCGCTTCAGTCCGGAACCGCGCTGCTGCTACGGTCGCAGGTCCGAATCCTGCCTCGTGCATGGATGTGTGTGATGTCCTTAGGTTAAGTTAGGTTAAAGTAGTTCTATGTCTAGGGGACTGATGATCTCAGATGTTAAGTCCCATAGTGTTTAGAGCCATTTGAACCATTTTTTAACACCTCCATGCTCGCAAGTTCCTACTTAAACTGTTTTCACATGGGACGAGTTAGTTAACGTTGTGTTATTTCACGCCGAGGAACCAATTCGTCGCGCGAAACACAAAGTAAGTTCTATGATATTTCGGGAACGTGCCACGGGAACCAGTAAGAAGCAAGAACGCCCTCAACGTCACAAACAGATCTTGCAAGACGTAATCTTTCATTTTTCGTATTCAGCTGAACCCCATATTCAGTAGGTTTCGTGATATAACTTACACTCTATGATCATACACTGTTTCTAAGCTACCTGTACATTGAATCTCTCGAGAACGTGTCATTATTGGTACGATTTGTTGTAATAAAATGACGGGAAATGTCATATTGGCGGTTAATGAATTTAGCTATTTTCGTGTTATAATTCACGTGTTATGAAAGCACGCTGTTTTAATGTGACGACACATTGAAGACTCATCAAAATTATGCCATTCTTGGTAGGATTTTCTACAATTATATGTCAATAGCATACCGGCGATTAAAGTCTTCATAAGAACGTAACATAAAGTACGAGTCTGTTTCTTTGCGGAACTTCAGTGTAGCATAAGTTGGTAAGGGCACCACATTGTTACGAATGGGTAGAGGCTTCGCGACCTTCTGTACCCAGACTTTTTTTTTCGCCTTCGAGTTGCTCAAAGTATTGTGCGACTTTCTTATTAAAGTAACGAAAATAATTTCTGTAATGTTTGATGTTATATAAGTATAAATGCACTCTGTCTGGAGCGAGTTTTTCGATTTTGTGAGCTTTAGCTGGTTTTCTTGGTGACTGGACATGGAACTTTTCTTTTTGTCTCATAAAATGTTGTAAGTAAGCTGCTTAGGTTTTTATGTCGGTGACGGCACGTAGTGCACTGTATGAAAATCGCTGACTGTGCTGTGTGCAGTCTGTGGCTGGTTGGTATTGTTGGAATATTTACCATTGTAGTGTTGGGCAGTTGGATGTGAACAGCGCGTAGCCTTAGGCAGTTGGAGGTGAGCCGTCAGCAGTGGTGGATGTGGAGAGAGAGAGATGCCGGAGTTTTGAGATAAGTGGACGATCTGGATGAGTGTCCGCCACAAAAAGGATATTTGTAAAGATGGATGCCATGAATTGATATATGATGACTTTTGAACTTTATTAAGGTAAATACATTGTTTGTTCTGCATCAAAATCTTTCATTTGCTAACTATGCCTATCAGTAGTTAGTGCCTTCAGTAGTTAGAATCTTTTATTTATCTGGCAGTACGAGGTGCATTCAAGTTCTAAGGCCTACCATTCTTTTTTTTATTAACTACTCACCCGAAATCGATGAAACTGGTGTTATTTCTCGACGTAATCGCCCTGCAGACGTACACATTTTTCACAACGTTTGCGCCATGATTCCATGGCAGCGGAGAAGGCTTCTTTAGGAGTCTGTTTTGACCACTGGAAAATCGCTGAGGCAATAGCAGCACGGCTGGTGAATGTGCGGCCACGGAGAGTGTCTTTCATTGTTGGAAAAAGCCAAAAGTCACTAGGAGCCAGGTCAGGTGAGTAGGGAGCATGAGGAATCACTTCAAATTGTTATCACGAAGAAACTGTTGCGTAACGTTAGCTCGATGTGCGGGTGCGTTGTCTTGGTGAAACAGCACACGCGCAGCCCTTCCCGGACGTTTTTGTTGCAGTGTAGGAAGGAATTTCTTTTTCAAAATATTTTCGTACGTTGCACCTGTTACCGTAGTACCCTTTGGAACGCAATGGGTAAGGATTACGCCCTCGCTGTCCCTGAACTTGGACACCATCATTTTTTCAGCACTGGCGCTTACCCGAAATTTTTTTGGTGGCGGTGAATCTGTGTGCTTCCATTGAGCTGGCTGACGCTTTGTTTCTGGATTGTAAAATGGCATCCACGTCTCATCCATTGTCACAACCGACGAAAAGAAAGTCCCATTCATGCTGTCGTTGCGCGTCAACATTGCTTGGCAACATGCCACACGGGCAGCCATGTGGTCGTCCGTCAGCATTCGTGGCACCCACCTGGATAACACTTTTCGCATTTTCAGGTCGTCATTCAGGATTGTGTGCACAGAACCCACAGAAATGCCAACTCTGGAGGCGATCTGTTCAACAGTCATTCGGCGATCCCCCAAACCAATTCTCTCCACTTTCTCGATCATGTCGTCAGAACGGCTTGCGTGAGCCCGAGGTTGTTTCGGTTTGTTGTCACACGATGTTCTGCCTCCATTAAACTGTCGCACCCACGAACGCACTATCGACACATCCATAACTCCATCACCACGTCTCCTTCAACTGTCGATGATTTTCAATTGGTTTCACACCACGCAAATTCAGAAAACGAATGATTGCACGCTGTTCAAGTAAGGAAAACGTCGCCATTTTAAGTATTTAAGACAGTTCTCATTCTAGCCGCCGGCGGTAAAATTCCATCTACCGTACGGTGCTGCCAGCTCTGGGACGTATTGACAATGAACGCGACCTCATTTTAAAACAATGCGCATGTTTCTATCTCTTTCCGGTCCGGAGAAAAAATATCGGAGGCCTTAGAACTTGAATGCACCTCGTATTGGCGCTCGCTGTATTGCAATAGTTCGAGTAACGAAGATTTTTGTGAGGTCAGAGATTCAGGAAAGGTATAGATTATTGTTAGTCAGGGCCATTCTTTTGTAGGGATTATTGGAAGTCAGATTGCATTGAGCTAAAAAAAATGTTGTGTGTCAGTTTAGTGATGACCAGAATAAGTAAAGAGAGGACTGTCTGAGTACGTTCAGTTTTGCTCAGCTGTTTGAAAATCTAATGACCTAGAAGTTTACCACCATAGTTCAAAATGGTTCAAATGGCTCTGAACACTATGGCACTTAACATCTGAGGTCATCAGTCCCCTAGAACGTAGAACTACTTAAACCTAACTAACCTATGAACATCACACACATCCATGCCCGAGGCAAGATTCGAACCTGCGACCATAGTAGCCGCGCGGTTCCGGACTGAAGCGCCGAGAACCGCTCGGCCACCGCGGCCGGCACTAGCACAGTCATTATTAATTTTTCTAAGGGGGCGTAACAATGTTCACGGATACTGAAGTCTATATTCTTGTGAACAACATGACTAGCTACAGAGAAGGGAGGAAGTGTGCGTTTTAATAAAGTTAAAGTAGAAATTTTAAGCCTGTTCTTTTCGTAAACACACTAAGTGGGTTTGGACCAAATAAAGACGATTGTCGCTGAAGAGCACTAAATCACATTAACCAACTCGTCCAGTGTGCCGGTGGCGCCGTGTCTCATGATTCAGCGTTTCCCGTTCGCGTCCACGTTAACATTAGCTGCCTCGTCCCACGTGATAACGGCTTTATCGGTAACGACATTGTGCAGTCACGTGTGGGAGGTTCGTGCAATCCCCATGATATGGCACGAAGTGCGCGGTACCTTCCCCCCCTCTCCCTCCCTCCTCCAAACACACTCTTTTACTCGTTTCATACAGCCCGCCAGCACCAATTTTTCACCTGTAGTACTCAAGCTGTTTCCCTATTCCGAAGGCATCTTCTTCCAAATTACTCATGCTGTCAAAAGTCTTTGATTGTAACCATTTAAAGAAGGCTTGGGTAATAAGAGTGCGCACAAGAAAGCAGGCCTTCTGCTGACGGCTGAGCTACCTGGCCTGGTTCCGTGTTTGTCTTTGCGATCGCCCGCGACGGCAGAAGTGGCGCTAGGCGAGAACTGTGGCAGCGGCGGCGTGATGTTTGCTGACACAGTAGCGCGGACGGCGTCGGGTTACCGGCCGAGATGCTCTGCTGTCAGCCTGGAGGACCCTCGGTAGGCCTACTCAAGCTGGACACGGTCCGCGAGAGGCCGCGGCCTTGATTTCCCAGGAGGCGACTCAGCCGAGGAGCTCAGGAAGCAAAACAGCCGTCGCTCGTGTAAATAACTCGGCCCTGTCGGGGATCACCACCATCACGTCAGCAGTCTTGCCGCGAGCACTTTGACCTGGTCCCTCTGGACGTCAGCCTTCACGTCTGCAGAAGAGTGCCACATATCACTTCAATGACGTGTTTGTTGCCCAGAGAACGTTCGTGGCTAACTAGCACTATAACTTGTACAGAGAGCAGACTGCAGTTACAGGAAGTGAAGGACCTGAAAGGGAAGCTTTAGTTGAGTAAGAAGTTAGACAGGGTTGTAGCTTATCCCCGATGTTACAATATTTAGTTTGAATTGTGACCAAGCAACAAAGGAAATCGAGGAGAAATCCGGAAAGCGGATTAAAGTACAAGTAGGAGATATAAAAACGTTGAGATTTTGGCGATGACATTGTAATTCTGTGAGAGATGGCAGAGGACTTGGAACTTGGGTGGAATGGATAGTGTCCTGAAAAGGAGCTATAAGACGAACATAAACAAAAGTAAAACAAGGATAACTGAATATAGGCGACTGGATGAATTGTATCAGACGGATGCCATATTCCTTGACTTCCGGAAAGCTTTTGACTCGGTGCCCCACTGCAGACTCCTAAATAAGGTACGAGCATATGGGATTGGTTCCCAAATATGTGAGTGGCTCGAAGACTTGTTAAGTAATAGAACCAAGTACGTTGTCCTCGATGGTGAGTGTTCATCGGAGGTGAGGGTATCATCTAGAGTGCTCCAGGGAAGTGTAGTAGGTCCGCTGTTGTTTTCTATCTATATAAATGATCTTTTGGGTAGGGTGGATAGCAATGTGCGGCTGTTTGCTGATGATGCTTTGGCGTACGGGAAGGTGTCGTCGTTGAGTGACTGTAGGAGGATACAAGATGACTTGGACAGGATTTCTGACTGGTGTAAAGAATTGCAGCTAACTCTAATTATAGATAAATGTAAATTAATGCAGATGAATAGGAAAAAGAATCCCGTAATGTTTGAATACTCCATTAGTAGTGTAGCGCTTGACACAGTCACGTTGACTAAATATTTGGGCGTAACATTGCAGAGCGATATGAAGTGGGACAAGCATGTAATGGCAGTTGTGGGGAAGGTGGATAGTCGTATTCGGTTCATTGGTAGAATTTTGGGAAGATGTGGTTCATCTGTAAAGGAGACCGCTCGTAAAACACTAATACGACCTATTCTTGAGTACTGCTCGAGCGTTTGGGATCCCTATCAGGTCGGGTTGAGGGAGGACATAGAAGCAATTCAGAGGCGGGCTGCTAGATTTGTTACTGGTAGGTTTGATCATCACGCGAGTGTTACAGAAATGCTTCGGGAACTCGGGTGGGAGTCTCCAGACGAAAGGAGGCGTTCTTTTCGTGAATTGCTACTGAGGAAATTTAGAGAACCAGCATTTGAGGCTGACTACAGTATAATTTTACTGTCGCCAACTTACATTTCGCGGAAAGACCACAAAGATAAGATACGAGAGATTAGGGCTCGTACAGAGGTATATAGGCAGTCATTTTTCCCTCGTTCTGTTTGGGAGTGGAACAGGGAGAGAAGATGCTAGTTGTGGTACGAGATACCATCCACCACGCACCGTATGGTGGGTTGCGGATTATGTATGTAAATGTAGAAGTAAAAACTTCGCAAAGTTGCTTCTGCACCATGACCGACTGCAGACAGACGTTATCTTTGAAGTATTCCAAGTTTAGGCGGAAGCACGGTTACCTCAGACGCTTCCAAGTGTTTTAGCAAATATCCTAGCACGCGGTGTCGGACCTTTTGAAGCTAGACACATCTTCCTGGTTCTGAGCTGTGTCGATGTGTTCCTTGCTCTCGGCGACATTTTCAACGTGACGTCAGAGGTTGGCATTTTGGTGGAACAGTTTAGATTATTGTGTTATCAGCAGGCAGTGCCTATTCCCAAAGTGATTTCATTAGGTTTATGAGAGGTATATATTACACGCTTAGATTTTAACTGAATTTTGTGGCGAAGTTATGTTTGCCACGAGAGAAAGCATGTTTGACATGCCGTTCTGTAGCTGTGACCTGTGGTACACAATCCGAATTCAGCCATTCAGTCTAAAGAGTATTTCAGTTAACTCATTCACTCTCCTATTCCATATGCTGTATTTAATGTTTAGTACCACGTATGAACTTGGTGCATTTGCTGTATGCATACGTAGTTTACGTGCTACGTGTCTACGTTTTGCTAATAGGCTATGTGCTATTTTGTCTTCGTCCTTTAGATTTAATTATACGACTTGTAAATTACATTCTTTCATTTGAACTTCCTTGGCTTATGATTCGGTATTTGCTGCATGACCATAACTTTGATTTAATAGGCCTAGCCATTATATGACAGAATTTTGCAAAATACACCCATATAACCGGTAACTGAACCATCCGCAAATTTTTGTGCAACATTTCTCAACACAGATGGCATATCCCATTCCAAATATTACATATTACCGTTCTTTACATAGATCTTACAGCCAATAAGGTAAGTTTCGAAGCAGGTGCTGCCCCGAGAGTCGTTGTAAATGTTTTTACAGATACGTATCTACCCATTGCTGCACAACCAATCACGAACAGAGTATTTACCGCACTGTTTTCTAGCACATCTTAATGAAATATTGATATTCAGACTTCCTATGATGTTATAAATGATTCTTTGTGTTCATTGGTATTCAATTTTTGCTGTTTTACGTTGCGTGATTCATTTTCGTGTTCAGATCGAATAACTTTCAGTTACTTAGTCAGTCAGATTGCCTTCATTAATGAATTATATGGGTCATTACCGGGACTATTATCTGGCATAGTTTCTCCATATGAGGATTTCTCAAGAGAGCAGACCCCTTACGAGGTTTACTGATTAACGGTTTTTGGAGGACCCAGATGAATTCTGTGCACTCCCACACTGTTAAACAAATCTAAATAAAGACGGTCAGCATCGCTTTGACCCACGAGATAGGGTTAAAACTGAAACTTCTTGTATGCTGCACCGAGACTCGAACTTGGGAACTTTGCCTGTAAGGTAGGGCTTGAGGTACCGGCGGAAGTAAAGATGTGAGGACCGGTTGTGAGTCGTTCTTGGATAGCTCTACAGAGAGCATTTGCCCGCGAACAGGCAGGAGTCCCGAATTCAGTTTCGGCCCAGCACACACTTTTAATCTGACAGGAAGTTTCATATCAGCCGCACACGCTACTGCAGAGAGAAAAAATTATTCGAGGTTAAAACTGTCGCTGTTTCAAAATGAATAATGAATGCTCTGCAGCAATCTAGCTAGTTTCTGAAAGATTTCAAGACCATCCCCTGGACTGAAAAGTCTTCGCCATTCACCATCAACAGTTTACCAACGGCTCCCAACCGGCTCCTAAAAAACTTCTGTCGGTGATTTTTACAAACATAACACAGGATAACCGTTTAAAGTCAACAGGGACAAAGAGTCACACAAAAGCACCATACATCAAGTTTCAGTAGAAGCAAACGGAATTTATTAATTTCAATTAAACCTGGCCATTCACATGTCCTTCATTAAACACATCCTCCTGCTAGCTAATGGCTCCAAGCTCTGATAAGATGCATCTTCCTACTGAGCACGCTTCCTCTCACCATACCGCAACATTCGCTTAGAAAAACAGAAAAGGACTAAAGAGAATTCCACACCCTCATAGACGAACGTACTTCCCATTCTTGTAGTCTGTGCGGTCGTGTCCTCGCTTCCCGCACCCGGGCTCCCGGGTTCGATTCCCGGCGGGGTCAGGGAGTTTCTCTGTATCGTGATGACTGGGTGTTGTGTGCTGTCCTTAGGTTAGTTAGGTTTAAGTAGTTCTAAGGGACTGATGACCATAGCTGTTAAGTCCCATAGTGCTCAGAGCCAGTTGAACCATTTGAATCTTGTAGTCTTTCTCTATTGAAATAGAACTTTGTCGATCACGAAGGATCAGTAAATCCTGACAAGCAAATTAACCACTTTCAACACACTGACTCTGTCTTCACGGGGCGCACTACTAATCTCTCGCACACCACGATGGCTACTAAAAAATGTGTGCGAAATCTTATGGGGCTTAACTGCTAAGGTCATCAGTCCCTAGGCTTACACACTACTCAAACTAAATTATCCTATGGACACCCATGCCTGAGGGAGGACTCGAACCTCCGCCGGGATCAGCCGCACAGTCCATAATTGCAACGCCCTAGACCGCTCGACCAATCCCGCGTCGCTGTTCGAATGCAGTATATGTTCCAAAACCCTACTGCAAATCTACTTTAGTGATGTGGGCCTGTAACCCAGTGGATTACTCTTATTTCCCTTTTTGGCTTTTTGGGTATTGGTGTGACTTGAGCAATTTTCCAGTCTTTAGCTACGAATGTTTCTATGAGCGAGCGGTTGTCTATAATTGCTAGGGCGCTGATGACCTCGATGTTGAGCGCCCATAAGCCCCAACACACACACGCATACACTCCTGGAAATTGAAATAAGAACACCGTGAATTCATTGTCCCAGGAAGGGGAAACTTTATTGACACATTCCTGGGGTCAGATACATCACATGATCACACTGACAGAACCACAGGCACATAGACACAGGCAACAGAGCATGCACAATGTCGGCACTAGTACAGTGTATATCCACCTTTCGCAGCAATGCAGGCTGGTATTCTCCCACGGAGACGATCGTAGAGATGCTGGATGTAGTCCTGTGGAACGGCTTGCCATGCCGTTTCCACCTGGCGCCTCAGTTGGACCAGCGTTCGTGCTGGACGTGCAGACCGCGTAAGACGACGTTTCATCCAGTCCCAAACATGCTCAATGGGGGACAGATCCGGAGATCTTGATGGCCAGGGTAGTTGACTTACACCTTCTAGAGCACGTTGGGTGGCACGGGATACATGCGGACGTGCATTGTCCTGTTGGAACAGCAAGTTCCCTTGCCGGTCTAGGAATGATAGAACGATGGGTTCGATGACGGTTTGGATGTACCGTGCACTATTCAGTGTCCCCTCGACGATCGCCAGAGGTGTACGGCCAGTGTAGCAGATCGCTCCCCACACCATGATGCCGGGTGTTGGCCCTGTGTGCCTCGGTCGTATGCAGTCCTGATTGTGGTGCTCACCAGCACGGCGCCAAACACGCATACGACCATAATTGGCACCAAGGCAGAAGCGACTCTCATCGCTGAAGACGACACGTCTCCATTCGTCCCTCCATTCACGCCTGTCGCGACACCACTGGAGGCGGGCTGCACGATGTTGGGGCGTGAGCGGAAGACGGCCTAACGGTGTGCGGGACCGTAGCCCAGCTTCATGGAGACGGTTGCGAATGGTCCTCGCCGATACTCCAGGAGCAACAGTGTCCCTAATTTGCTGGGAAGTGGCGGTGCGGTCCCCTACGGCACTGCGTAGGATCCTAAGGTCTTGGCGTGCATCCGTGCGTCGCTGCGATCCGGTCCCAGGTCGACGGGCACGTGCACCTTCCGCCAACCACTGGCGACAACATCGATGTACTGTGGAGACCTCACGCCCCACTTGTTGAGCAATTCGGCGGTACGTCCACCCGGCCTCCCGCATGCCCACTATACGCCCTCGCTCAAAGTCCGCCAACTGCACATACGGTTCACGTCCACGCTGTCGCGGCATGCTACCAGTGTTAAAGACTGCGATGGAGCTCCGTATGCCACGGCAAACTGGCTGACCCTGACGGCGGCGGTGCACAAATGCTGCGCAGCTAGCGCCATTCGACGGCCAACACCGCGGTTCCTGGTGTGTCCGCTGTGCCGTGCGTGTGATCATTGCTTGTACAGCCCTCTCGCAGTGTCCGGAGCAAGTATGGTGGATCTGACACACCGGTGTCAATGTGTTCTTTTTTCCATTTCCAGGAGTGTATAATAGCTAAATATTGAGCTATTGTATCAGCACACTGTGAAAGTAACCTGACTGTGTACACTCTGAGGCCTTCCTTTTATTAAGTGATTTAAGCTGCCTTTTTGTACAGAGGATATCTACCTCTGTGTTTCTTGTCTTGGCAGTTGTCGTTGACTGGAATTCAGAGATATTTACGTCGTCTTCCATGGCGAAGGATTTTCGGAAAACCTTGTTTAATAACTCTGCTTTAGTGGCGCTGTCATCAGTGACTTCACCGTTGTTATCGCGTAGTGAAGTGTCCTCGTAGGACGGGTATATAATTACCGATTAATCGGCTCTGACGAGTGATTCGCAATTGGTAGTAAGTCGAGACACAGCGTCGCCCCGACACGGCGGTTTCATGTTACGTAAATTACCCCAGTCAGACTAAAACCGTCGCTGGTGAAAGGAACGACTGCCTGACTGAAGAGTTGGCCGGGGACAGGACGCCAAACAATAAACACACGCGCCCGTTCTCTCACACACACACGCGCGCGCGCTGTTGAAGGAAACAGAAAGGGTGCTCCCGGCAGTGAACCGGGCGGCCCCGTTCCGCCCCGCGGGGAGCGTTTTCCCCTTTTTACGTGAAAAAGCCGCGCCGGCTCAAGGGTTGCGCCAATTGCGGCACAAAGGCGGCCACGCCCACCCGCGGGGCGGATCATCGCCGCCTCCGCCGCAGCGGCGCGGGGGGCCGGCCCGGCGTAACCGGTCCTTAGCTCCGCGCCGGCCGGCCCTCCTTACTGCCCCGTAAAAAGCCGCGCTGCTGCGGACCGCAACAGCCGCGCCAAGCGCGACTCATTGTCGAGGCGGAAGCGGCAGTTATCTGCGGCACGCGATCTCCCAGCAGCTGCGCCCTCCCAAGGCTGGAGACGACGGAATTGTCTGAACCACCGATACAGCCTGTCAGCGATATAACATCATACCGGGGGTTTCAAAATGAATATCGGGACTTTAAGGCGTTCATTACATTTAATTTACAATCTATATCTATACTAACAATAAATCCTGAAGCCTGCCGGAGTGGCCGAGCGGTTCTAGGCGCTTCAGTCTGGAACCGCGCGGGGGGCAGCTACGGTCGCAGGTTCGAATCCTGCCTCGGGTATGGATGTGTGTGATGTCCTTAGGTTAGTTAGGTTTAAGTCGTTCTAAGTTCTAGGGGCTGATGACCTCAGATGTTCAGTCCCATAGTGCTCAGAGCCAATAAATCTGTAAAACTGTCGTGTCTTTTATTTTTTTTCTATAACATGCTAATCTCCAAAACAACTAGACGGGTTTTCATGGGGTTTGCGCAGGTAACTTGGGCATATAGACTTTACTCGTAGTTAATCAAAAATGACACCACAGAAGAAAAGATATCGTGATTTAAGCTTTTACTAAAACTATCTCGCCCATTTGAACACGTTTCTCTCCAAAAGTACTAGGCGCATTTTTTGTGGTGTTTTCACTGGTAAACACAGTATAGCTACGAACCCTCTAGGCTATATTTCATCAAAATTATCACGAAAAAAGATATTCATACATATTACACTACTGGCCATTAAAATTGCCACAACAAGAAGAAATGCAGATGATAAACGGGAATTCATTATTATACTAGAACTGACATGTGATTACATTTTCACGCAATTTGGGTGCATAGATTCTGAGAAATCAGTACCCAGAACACCCACCTCTGGCCGTAATAACAGCCTTGATACGCCTGGGCATTGAGTCAAACAGAACTTGGATGGCCTGTACAGGCACAGCTGCCCATGCAGCTTCAACACGATATCACAGCCCATCAACAGTAGTGACTGGCGTATGGTGACGAGCCAGTTGCTCGGCCACCATTGACCAGACGGTTTCAATTGCTGAGAGATCTAGAGAATGTGCTGGCCAGGGCAGCAGTCGAACATTTTCTGTATCCAGAAAGGCCCGTACAGAACCTGCCACGTGCGGTCGTGCATTATCCTGATGAAATGTAGGGTTTCGCGGGGATCGAATGAAGGGTAGAGCCGCGGGTCGTAACACATCTGAAATGTAACGTCCACTGTCCAAAGTGCCGTCAGTGCGAACAAGAGGTGACCGAGACGTGTAACCAATGGCTCCCCATACCATCACGCCGGGTGATAGGCCAGTATGGCGATGTTGAATACACGCTTCTAATGTGCGTTCACCATGATGTCGCCAAACACGGATGCGACCATCATGATGCTGTAAACAGAACCTGGATTCATACGAAAAAATGACGTTTTGCCATTCGTGCACCCAGGTTCGTCGTTGAGTACACCATCGCAGGCGCTCCTGTCTGTGATGGAGCGTCAAGGATAACCGCAGCCATGGCCTCCGAGCTGACAGTCAATGCTGCTGCAAACGTCATCGAACTGTTCGTGCAGATGGTTATAGTCTTGCAAACGTCCTCATCTGTTGACTCAGGGATCGAGACGTGGCTGCTCGATCGGTTTCATCCATGCGGATAAGATGCCTGTCATCTCGACTGCTAGTGGTACGAGGCCGTTGGGATCCAGCACGGCGTTCCGTATTACCCGCCTGAACCTACCGAATCCATAAACAGTCATTGGATCTCGACCAAAGCGAGCAGCAATGTTGCGATAAGATAAACCGTAATCGCGATAGGCTACAACTCGACCATTATCAAAGTCGCAAACGTTATGGTACCCTTTTCTCCTCCTTAGCCGGCCGCGGTGGTCTAGCGGTTCTAGGAGCTCAGAACCGCGCGACTGCTACGGTCGCAGGTTCGAATCCTGCCTCGAGCATGGATGTGTGTGGTGTCCTTAGGTTAGTTAGGTTCAAGTAGTTCTAAGTTCCAGCGGACTGATGACCACAGATATTAAGTCCCATAGTGCTCAGAGGCATTTGAACCATTTTTTTCTCCTCCTTGCACGAGCCATCACAACAACGTTTCACCAGGCAACGCCGGTCAACTGCTGTTTGTGTATGAGAAATCGGTTAGAAACTTTGCTCATGTCAGCACATTGCAGGTGTAGCCACCGGCGTCAACCTTGTGCGAATGCTCTGAAAAGCACATCACAGCATCTTCTTCCTGTCGGTTAAATTTCCGTCTGTAGCACGTCGTCATCGTGGTGTAGCAATTTTAATGGCCAGTAGTGTATAAAAATGTATGTATGTGCACTTATGTTCAGAAAAAAAACAGAATACCTTGAACGACTAGAAATAGTACCTTCATATTCACACAATATGTACATTAATATGTTCTGCAGAAATGATTACAATTTTAACCATGTCAGCCCGATGGTTCAAGGTCCACATCAACATCGCGGCGCAACACCGCCTAAAAGGTGCCTGCAGCTCTCTTTGTCGCTAGAAACCCAAGGTAATGGACCAGTGTGACTTGAGCAGACATGCACGAAGCCTCGCAGTCGTATGTGCGAACCGTACCGTCAAATCAGTGAGTTTGAAAGAGGGCGCATTATTGGCATAAGAGAACGTGGCGCTCCCATATGGGAAACTGCTGCTCGTGTGGGACGAAGCGTTGCGGCAGTCCGAGGTTGTGTGCAGAATGGTTCATGGAACGCTGTAGAACGGGACGAGATGGCTCAGGTCGCACCACCCATACCACCCCACGAGAAGATCGACACCTCGTCCGAATGGAATTGCAGGACAGATCTGCGTCCTTTCTTGGCTCTGGCGCAACAGTGGAACACATCGTAGACAATCAGTGGTGACAGCCCGTCATCATTTATTATGGCATGGATTTCTTGCTCGTCGGCCATTTCTCCGCCTAACTTTGACGAATGTGAAGAAACTTGCTAGACAGTTATGGTGTATGGAACGACGTCACTGAGGACAGCAATGCCATCAGTTAGTGTTTTCGGGCGAATACAGGTTCCGTTTGTTCAGAAAATGATGGCCCCATTTTGATTCGCCGCGACCAGGGGGAGGGGCATCAGTGATTCCATTCACACAAGAAAAACAGCACCAACTCAAGGTTTTATGATGTGAGGTGCTATTGGGTACAACCTCAAATCACAGTTGGTGCGTGTCCAGGGCACTGTGACCAGTGTGACCTATGTGATTGAGGTCCTGCGACCCGTAACTATACCCTTTCTGCACAACACCGCAGGCGCCATTTTTCAACAAGACAATGTACGATCACATGTTGTTGCATGAGCATGTGCCCTCTTGGTGTCGCAGAATGTCAGCTTTTCTGCTGGCCCGCCAAATCACCAAAGACTTGTCGCCAATCGAAAATTCGTGGAATATGGTGAAACAGCGAGTGCAGCGCTGTGACCCAATACCAACCACACCAGATGAAGTTCGGAACTAGGTGAATGCAGCATGGATCTTCATACCACAGGGCGCCGTTCGCGCCTTGTACGCGTTGATACCACCACGCATGGAACAAACTAACGTGCGTGACCTGTGAATATGAACGTCCAACCTCTAGTCGTTCAAAGTGTTCTGGTTTTTTTTCTGAACATGCGTGTATATATGGATGTATGTACCACACCACCTCCGAAAACACTGGACCGACTTGAAGCAAACTTTATACACAAATCACTTAGTGTCTGGAAACAATCGATGTGGGAGTAAGAATCACCAGCCTATCAAAGAGGGGGAGGTGAGATTAAAAAAAGTGTAGGCCACGACGCATAACTATCCATATACAGAGTGTCCATTAATTCCCTTTACAACTTCAAAATTTGATTACAACGGCTGTTGTTGAAATATTTTGAGAAAATTTCTTTTATTGTAATCACTTTCTACTAAAGTTTTTATATATACTAAAATTTTCTATTTCAGGTACTTTGTTGATGGAAGGAACTCAACCTCTATAAAATGGCAACTCCTCAAGAGAAGGTACAATGTGTGTCCTGGTTTATTGAGACAAAATCGTATGTTCAGACTCAACGAAACTTCAGAACGAAGTATGGAAGTGATCCACCATCGCGCCCTTCAATCCGTGCATGGCAAAAAAATGGTTCAAATGGCTCTGAGCACTATGGGACTTAACATCTGTGGTCATCAGTCCCCTAGAACTTAGAACTACTTAAACCTAACTAACCTAAGGACAGCACACACATCCATGCCCGAGGCAGGATTCGAACCTGCGACCGTAGCAGTCGCGCGGTTCCGGACTGAGCGCCTAGAACCGCTAGACCACCGCGAGCATGGCACAAAAAATTTATGGAGACAGGGACAGTTTTGGACAAAGGGAGGAGCAGGCGACCAAGAACATCTGAGGAAAACATTGCTAGCGTTTTAAACGTCTTCACTCTTTCACCTACGAAGTCCATCCGCACTGCTGCCAGACAGTTGCAACTACCACGTTGAACTGTGAATTAGGTCCTCCACAAGAACTTACGGCTGTACGCTTACAAAGTGCAAATGTTACAGAGAACTGAGCCAAATCACAAGCCAAAACCGAACAGAGTTGCACTCAACATGCTGGAACGCCTTTCGGATGATGAAGCATTCCTCAAGCGAGTTTTTTTCAGTGACGAAGCAACTTTTCATGTTTCTGGGACATTAAACAGACACAGTCTGAACATTTGGGGATGAGAACACCCCCATGTGACTATGGAGCTTCACCAGGATAGTCCAGTGATTGTGTGATGTGGAATCATGTGCAACTGAATAATTTGTCCATTTTTCTTCAACGATCAACAATTAGTGCAGATGTTTATCTCGAACTTCTGACCGAATATGTAGCACCACAGTTGATTGACTACCGACTATCATTTTCCAGCAAGATGGTGCACCACCACATTGGGGACTGCATATTCGTCGGTTCCTCAATGAAACATTTCCAGGCAGATGGACAGGGAGAGACAGGCCAATTCCTTGGCCTCCGCGTTCGCCAGATATCACTCCCTTTGACTTTTTTACGAGCGTGTGTAAAAGATATCGTGTATCAAACACAGATACGGGACATTGCTGACTTGAAGCAAAGGATTCGTAATGCCATCCCGACTATTGATGACGCCATACTACAGCGAACATAGCAAGAAACGAGTACCGTCTTGATGTGCTTCGTGCAACTAAAGGCGCCTATATAGTGGTCTATTAAACACTGTCAAAAAAACTTTTATAAACACCGATTACAATAAAAGAAATGTTAAAATATTTCAACAACTGTCGTTGTAATAAAATTTTGAAGTTGTGAAGGGACTTTACGGACACATTATATTATTCATCTAAATTTGAGAACGAGAGAACTTAGTGAATTGCAACAAACCTTGCACTTAATTTCAAATCTTCACGAAACTAACTCTCGCTGACAACCTCCAGAAAATGATAAAAGGAAAAAGTTTATCACGTACTACATTTTCGCGTTCATGTAGTAAAGCTGTTGCATTAGGCTTGACGTCATGGCGTTTACATTTAGTGTTCACTTACTACTAACTCTATTCGCAACGCCGGCCGGAGTGGCCGAGCGGTTCTGGGCGCTACAATCTGGAACCGCGCGACCTCTACGGTCGCCTCGGGCATGGATGTGTGTGATGTCCTTAGGTTAGTTAGGTTTAAGTAGTTCTAAGTTCTAAGGGACTGATGACCTCAGAAGTTAAGTCCCATAGTGCTCAGAGCCATTTGAACCATCTATTCGCAACACATTTACCATACAGTATCCGTATGTACTGCTGAGTGTATCTATATGTATAAACGTCGTTTGACCGATCGCGTACTGAGTTATTCCAGTGATGCGGCTCACCATCTTGCTGCCAAATAAAAGTTCTGTGGATCAACTTCTTTTAGTTAAGAGATGTGCCATAGTTATAGCGCATCTAGATAAAAAGCAGCTGTATGCTTCACCGAAAAATAAAGACCCATAAACTTTCCGCCAAGATATGGCACAATACCATTCAATTTAGGGTAGTCTCGCTGCACCTGTACAATTAGTGGAGATTTGCTGAACCCCAGATGCGTTCATCATGTGCGTTTGTATTTCCAGTAAGGTGAAATGTCGATTCATTACTGACGACAACACGATCCAGAAAATACAGCAAGATTTCGTGTGCAAAGTTGGCACGTAAACCTTACTTTGAAGGCTTTAGGGCTTGTAACAATTGCAAACGATAGGGACGCAATTGTAAGCGTTTATTTGAAAGTCTCCACAGAGACGTCACTGGAACTGCTAATTCACGACTAGGCGATACTCTTATCTTTGCAAAGGCAAACTGATGATACCATGTACAGGTGTTCTTATCACTTAAAGGCTGACAACGGAACTTAATATGGAACGCACTTTACACTGTGACAACAGATTCAGTCCTTACGAACTGTAAAACTCAAAAAGGTTTTTGTTCTTTGCTACTAGCGCTTTCTAACGGAAAGGTATACAGACAAAACTGTTTAAGTTGATCTTTCATTTGGTACGTTATTTATAATTGAAGTTGAATGTAATAAATGCTACAAAGCCTTAAAACCCAGATATTCACTTTGAAACACCCGGTACATGAAAATATCGGTATTTTGCACGTACATCAGTTTTGCGATACATCGGAAAATATAAATCCTGCTTGGCAAAAAGCTTCTTACCTTCGAAACAGAAAACTGTTCTGTAATTTATTTCAATCAAAGACATGTCATTGTTGATTTACACACAAGATTGGTCAATAAACATATTTTTTTAAAGAAATGCAAGCTAATATTTACCTTGCAATTGATTAAAAATATAGAGATGGTTAATCGTACTAAAGAAATATTAAAATAGATGTCGGTGAGATAATAGGTCACTGAACTTGTCGCTATGTCGATTTTTCGATTTATTAGATTATTGATACATCAGTATGAAAATGAGTGATTTCTAATTTTCATTGTGTATAATTCAAAATATATAGATGGTTAACTGACTAAACAAATATTAATTCAGATGTCTTGTGTTACCTCTCACCTGACTGTTTTGTTAGATTAGATTAGATTAGATTAGATTAATACTTGTTCCATAGATCATGAATACGACACTTCGTAATGATGTGGAACGTGTCAGGTTAATGAAAGATGTCTGTACAAGATATTACATTACACAAAATATTGCATGATACTAATGCTTAAGTTAATTTTTTCCCTCCCTTAATTTATATCTAAAAATTCAGCCAATGAGTAGAAGGAGTTGTCATCTAGAAATTCTTTTAATTTATTTTTAAATGTTGGTTGACTATCTGTCAGGCTTTTGATGCTGTTTGGTAGGTGACCAAAGACTTCTGTGCCAAAGTCAGATTTAACCCTGCATAGTGAAGATCATCCTTTCTCCTGGTGTTATAGCTATGCACACTGCTATTACTTTTGAACTTACCTTTGAGAGATCACAAAAAATACCAGTGGGTGATGTCCGGTTATTCAGAGCATTTAATATTTGATCAGTGAAAGCGTATATAGCATTTTCTGTTGAAAAGCCTTTCTGAAAACCAAACTGACATTTTGTTAGTACTTTATTTTTACATATGTGGGAGGCTACTCTTGAATACATTACTTTCTCAAAAATTTTTGATAGAGCTGTCAGAAGAGAGATTGGGCGATAGTTGTTGACATCCGACGTATCCTCTTTCTTATGCAATGGTTTTACAATGGCATATTTCAGTCTAACGGGGAAAACACCCTGCTCCAAAGAGGTGTTATATTTCAACAAGACAATGCCCGTCCACACATGGTTCGTGATTGTATGAACTGCCTGCATGCTGGTGAGATACTCTGGTGGCCGGCAAGATCTCCAGATCAGCCCCCGATGGAACATGTGTGACGATCAGCTCAGACATCAATTTCCTCCCTCTGCCTGTGCACAGGACATCACAACAGTTGTGTTCCAGTGTGCCTCAGGAGGGGATACAATTGCTTTACGAGACCCTTTCCGACCGAGCCAGTGTAGGGATACAGGCCAGAAGGGTTTCAACGTGGTATCGGCAAGTGGATGCCTACTGCCAAGTTATTTGTAAATTTGACACTATTTTGTAATCACAGCAATAACATCGCGGATTCTCTGAACCCGTAATGTTTCATTTCGTTCGCTCCTATCCTTCTGATTGCTCCACTTTCTTTCTTTCTTTTCAGGCAGTTTACGTCGTATTCCTTCTTGAATATAAGACCGTACTTGTTCAGAACTATTCCAATGATGCAAAACTTTTGTTGTGTACATAGTCCCGCGTAGTCAGCGCGTACACAACTTTCCCACTAGAGCGCGCAGTCTAAGCACAACAGCGGAGGCGCAGCGCTCGTCCGTTTCCGCACTACGAGATGGTGCTGGCATAGAGACGGACCAGATTCTGCTTCCACCGATCAGCGTATTAATATGTAACGCACCCAATGTGATTGCTGCTGACGTAGAACTTTTTCTCCTCGCAGGTCACACTCGCGCTGTGATACATGAACTCGTGAGGTATTATAACGAGAGTACAGACCTCCCATTAGTCAGTCTGCATTTGTCTGCATCAGTCTGTACCGGTCTGCGTTAGTCTGTACCAGTCTGTATGAGTTCTACATTTGTCTGTACCAGTCTATAGTCAAGTTTCAGTCTGCGCCTAATAAGATTACCATATTCCTGTACATAGCCATGAAGATGAATGTATAGACACTTTTGTCAAGTTTCAGAGATATTTGCGAGAATAAGATTGACGTACCAATACCAAAGGAACTTCAGATCCTCAATTGTAAATAGCATCCAGAACCAAGTTAAGTAATTGTTATGCTTGTTATTATTTTAATAAATGTGTGTGAATATTAATCAAGTTCTGTTTAATGTTGGTCACCGTCAATCTGCTACTCTAAGCGTGCAAGTGGCATTTCTATCGTCTGACTTACGGCACAAGACAAAACACGCCACGATAAGACCACGAGACATATTGCTGACACTCGCCTACTTCGTTAGAGCGACAAGCCAAATAATCTGATGGTGTGTGTACTGAAGGTCTTACAGTACGCACACCACAACTTTTTTTGAAAATTTTAGAATGTATAGCGAACAGCTAGATCGGTATGGGGTGTCCATTACAGGAACACTGTTCCGTGACGTGTGATAGTGAAAGTGGTGTAAATTTGCGGTGCCGTAGTTCTCCAAGAAAACAGTGAGACACGTTATGGGGCTGTTCAGTGCCCTTCCTCGGCGAATAATAATTCACTGTCTGGGCAGTGTTTTTGCGGCGCGTCGGCTGTGACGTGGCCGTGTAATAGGTCGTTCCACTGCGGGTCTGTGTGTGTTGTGGGGGGGGGGGGGGGAGAGGGGGTCTGGCCGCAGATGCTGCAAGGGGGTCCCCGGGCCCCGGAAGTGGGGCAGGGCAGCGCGAGACCGCAGATGCGACGACGGCACAGCCCGGAAGCTAAGGAGCAAGGAGCCTGTCGATAGTAGTATGTGCTGCCAGCGTATTCTCCTGTTACGGTTCAGCGCCTATACGGTTCTGATATCCGACGTGCACCCTCTTCACTTCAGGCATGTGTCCACTAGAAAGTAACTTCCACCCGTAGCGTCTGCAAGCGCTCGCCGAGTCGTTTACATCACAACAAAACCTTCTGCGAGTCGTTTGGGCAAGTTATTTTCAGGAACTTATTGCAAGTATTTGCAGAAGTGTTTCTACCAAAGTTACGTCTTCTGATGCAAATGGAAATGCCGTATGGCTAGGGCCTCCCCTCGGGTAGACCGCTCGCCTGGTGCACGTCTTTCGAGTTGACGCCACTTCGCCGGGCTTTGTGACCGAGCGGTTTTAGGCGCTTCAGTCCGGAACCGCGCTGGTGCTACTGTCGCAGGTTCGCATCCTGCCTCGGTCATGGATGTGTGTGATGTCCTTAGGTTAGTTACGTTTACGTAGTTCCAAGTCTAGGGGATTTATGATCTCAGTTGTCAAGTCCCATAGCGCTCAGAGCCATTAGAACCATTTTTGACGCCACTTCGGCGACTTTCGTGTCGGTGGGGATGAAATGATGATAATAAGGACAACACAACACCCAGTCCCTGCACGGAGAAAATCTCCGACACAGCCGGGAATCGAACCCGGGCCGTTAGGTATGAAATTCCGTCGCGCTGACCACTCAGCTTCCAAGGGCTGACACGTCTTCTGATAGGCAACTGAAAGTTTAAAGTGTCGTGGTTACCAGCCAGAGCAGTCGCCATTGTTGTTGCATTATTATTATTATTTAAGAAAACCCGTTAGGAAAAACAAAAAATTGAGAAAAGAAAAAACCTTTGATGAAGAAATGTCTACAGAGGCGTACATATTTAGGTTATCAAGAAACTATACTGAATAAGCAAAAATGGGAGGACTTTACTCAAATTAGAAACTATTTGAGAATTTTATATGCAATTTTTGAAAAGTTGTTGTCTATTGTACCATAACGCATTCGAATGGAAGACACAAAATGCTGCAAGCTGTGTCACGAAGAGATCGCCTTTTAATTAGTCGTCGATTGTTCCAAACAATATTTTTTTTATTTTTTTACCAATAAAATGCATTCGAAAATAAGATCCAAAAAACTGCAGGCTACATAGCTAAACTCTTTGATTTTTGCAAACATTGCCACCTAAGCACGACTCAAGCCCCTTCCTCACAGCTGTGAGTCGTGTTTGGGTGGCTCAGTTGGTAGGGCACTTGCCCGCGAAAGGCGAAGGTCCCGAGTTCGAGTCTGTGAGGACGGGGCGTGAGTCGTGCTTGGGTGGCTCAGTTGGTAGAGCACTTGCCCGCGAAAGGCAAAGGTCCCGAGTTCGAGTCTCGGTCCGGCACACAGTTTTAATCTGCCAGGAAGTTTCATATCAGAGCACACTCCGCTGCAGAGTGAAAATCTCATTCTGGATGCTCATTAATTATTTGTACTTAAGCTTAAGACGGGAAAACCATTAATAATTGATTATAAAATCTGCTGCACCAAATAACAATAATTACGTCGTAGTTTTAATTGCAGACTTTAATGCCGGATTAGAAACGAAAAATAGATATAGAGCTGTTATATGGAAATGGCCAGCACAAGTAAGAACGAACAAGAATAGCATAACCCTCGTGGAAATTGGGAGAAACGGTGACATGGTCTCAAAGTTAACATACTTCATGAGAAGACCAAATAAACTCAGAACCTGGAAACACACACAATGGAAAAAGGAGAAGGACGTCTCAGGTATGCGCAGAGGAGAACAGCAACGGGGAGATTTATAACGTGAAAGTCCTTAGAGGTGCAGACACTGGTTCACGTTATTACTTGATTAAAATAATTTTAATCGTCAAATTGGTAAAGAAAAAACCCATAAAAATAAGAGAACATGTGACCATCACAAACTAATAAATAACAAGGTATATGAATAACGAATCAGGAATATAAAACCAACATATCATCTACGGGTGATAAATCCCCAGTTGAAGCAAACAGCTGAATAAGTTGCGTCAGTAAACCCAAGGGAAAAGGACACCTTGTTAAGATATCAGAGACAAAAAAAAAAAAGCCAAAAGAATCTCACTCCGAACTCTCAAATTAATCCTTTTTACACTAGTTCCTCTCGTAGATTGTCTAACACTATTTCGTAATAAGTATCAGGTGGACATCACTGCTTTGTTTCAACATTTTGAACAGACTGACGGTGTCGCCATGGGTAGTCCTCTGTCTCCCGTGGTGACTAACCTCATGGAGAAAAGAAGTTAATGGAATTTCTACATCACCTCAACTCCATTCACGGCAAAATTCGGTTCACTGTAGAAATACAGAAACATAGTTGTCTGCCTTTCTTGGAAGCCTTGGTTGGATACAAGAATGGTGACCTTCTGGAACATTCAGTTTCTCGTAAGCCCACTCATACTGATCTGTGCGCGTATTTACAAGCGTCGATTTGTTATCACCCGTCGCAAACTAAGAGCGCGCTTAAAACACTTTTACGCAGAGCTCACACAGTTTCAGACCTAGGTAGTTTGCCTGAAGAGCTTGTGCACCTAAAGACAATGTTAAGGAATAATGGATGTTCTACCCAGCAGATTAACAGGGCACTGTCAGTTAAAACCAAGAACTAGGAAGTGGACAAAGAAGAGAACACGCCGGCAAAGATCTTTAACTTTTCATCCTTTTGTGGGCAACATTTCGTTTAACATAGCAAGATCCTGCCGCAAATTTCAGGTGAAACTGGTTTTCCTCCCACCACCAAGGATTGCAGGCCTTCTGAGATAAGTGAAAAATGATTTATTACTGCGAAAGGCCGGAATTTACAAAATGCCTTGGCAACTTGCTATGGTTTACATAGGTCAGACCACACGCACTGTGAATGAACGGCGCTCTGAACATCAACGCTGCGCTCGGCTTTTGAGACAAAGCAAGTCTGCTTTTACCGAACACTGTATTTCCACCGGACATTCAATGGAGTGCGATAAAACAACGATTCTGACCACAACAGCATGTTTTTGAGACTCCATTATTAATAAATCCGTGGAAATACCCCTTCGCAGAAAATCTGATGAACAGTGAAAGCGGCTACCATTTGGATAGGGCTTTGAACCTATTGTCTCCACGATTTGCTCTAATCGAAGACAACGGCCGCGGCGAGCGATAATGCAGATGTCAGATGAGTTCCGTGATTTCATCAGCGGCTAGAGTGCTGCCCAAGGGCAGTGTGATCTGTCCGTCAACTTGATTTTGCTTGCACGGAATACTCACAGCGCGCTCTATATTAAGCGACGAACGTCTTCGTCAGTCCTCGAAGGCTAACCTGAAGATGACTGGGAGATGCCCAGTTGACATATGATGGAATGTATGGAACGACGACCGGCTGCAAGCCCGAAATTTGTTTGAAGCCCCAGAACTTCTTCAAATTGCAAGTGAAACTCCAACAACAACAACACCATAAAATACTAACCCACCGACAACCCATGTGGTCTACAAAGCTTCGAGAGAACTCAAGAACTACAAAGCATGTGGAGAAGATCAAACATTCACGGAACTTTGAAAACATGCCCCAGACCTAGCGAAGGCACCATTCCATCATTGCATGGTGAAAATCTGGAACGAACTAGAACTACCAGAATACTGAACTACAGGTGTAATTCATCAGTTACACAAAAAAGGAGAAAAAATTCGGATGAATATAGAGGGATTTCCCTCTTGGATTCGGCATAAAGGCTTGTCTGGAATTCTGTAAAACGGTATAAAGATCGACTTGAAGAGAAACTGGGAGGGTTTAGATACCGGAGAAGTGGCCCGAAGAGATAATCACTTTAAAATTAGTAATAGATCACTACAAAAGAAGACGTGAAAAACAGGTCATAACTTTTGTAGATCTCAAAAAAGTATATAATGGTATTCACACATCTTCAGTGCTGGATGTTTTAAGGGATTTCTGCCTTCATACCGAATTAATGAAAATATTAAAATTAACTCTCATAAAAACCAAATCTAAAGTAAAGTTCAACGGAGATCTATCTGAGCGGTTTACGATTAAAGGAGGGCTATCTCCATTACTCCTCAACTGCTCTTTGGAGTACATGATGAGAGAATGGTAAAATGAAAATCCTAAGATAATACAAATTGGAATCAAGAAAGATTAAAAAGATTAAATAGCTTAGGATTCGCAGATGATTTACAGTTCCTAGTTAACATCCTACAAAAACTAAAAATCAAATAATAAACATACAAACATAGCACAAAAAATAGGACTACAGATATCATTACAAAAGACTGAGTCCTGGGTTCGATTCCCGGTGGGGTCAGAGATTTTCTCTGCCTCGTGATGACTGGGTATTGTGTGATGTCCTTAGGTTCGTTAGGTTTAAGTAGTTCTAAGTTCTAGGGGACTGATGACCATAGATGTTAAGTCCCATAGTGCTCAGAGCCATTTCAACCAAAAGACTGAGACGCTGGCAACAGACCCGCCAGTAATAAACCACATAGCGGTAAGCAACAGAAAGTAAAATGATATACAACTTTGATGGGAAACCTGCTTGCCACGAAAGACTTAATTAAATGATAAAAGCTCAAAAACTAACATTGCCTACATACAATACAAAATGTCTATCAACCAAAACAAAATTAAAACACTACAATACTGTGGTGGCCAGAGGTAACACGCACGTGAAATTCTTCTTGAAAGCACTCGCAGAAACCAAAATTCGATAAAATCCTAAATGTAGAGAAAAGAATAGGTATAACACGTATAAATAAAAAAATATGAAAAATGCAATAAAGGACAGCGACAGATGAAGTGGTGTGTGGGGGATTGGGACCTATTGCAGATAATATACGTATAAAGAGGATTTCTTGTTTTGTCCATGTCATGAGGACACCGGAAGTCAGATTAATAAGAACTATAGAGAAACTTCAGAACGTGAAACAAATAGAATGGGTGAAGGGAACTAGAGAGGATATGGAAGCACTAATAATAAACCTGTGTTATCTGCAAAACAAAACGACAAATCTCAAAAATCTGAAAGACAAGGAAATAAGATTTAAACGAAAAACAGACAAATAACGCACTGTGAAAAAGGTATTTACAGGTGAGGATGGATGGAAAAGATCAGAACGATTGAAAAGATATTGGAGAATTCAAAAGGAGCGAAGCATGAACTTATCAAAGAAGGTGACTAGTAAATGGTTGACTGAAATGGTTCAATGAGCCCATAAAAGTGTAACAAATAAATAAACAGCTGCTACGGAAGATGACATGGAAACAAAACTAAAATATAACCTTTTTGTTCCTCGACCTCTATCCTGGAATTATTAACTGTTTGTTAGTCCTGAAGCAGAGAGACAGGCAATATAAACAAAGAAATTGTATGCTGGTGCTGAATTAAATCTAATTTACTACGAAATAAGAATTTTGTAAGCCATTACGTTGAAGTTACTTGAATTCGGTAGTGCGTCAGAAGTCGATCAAAATAGCTGGTTGTTATTACTGAGCAATATAGACTTCTTGAACCATTTTTACGAATGGCTTCATCGTTAGGCTGCAAAACTAAGGATATACCTGACTGCCAGTGATCACAATTTAGGTGCTCGCTATTTTGATGTGCTATCGACGAGGAAGAAGGGAAGGTTCTTGTGAGAAAGTTAACAAGCAATTAAAAATATCAATAAGGTAAAAGGAAGTGCTTTGCCTCAGTTCAAACGCATTTATTATATTGTATTATCAGTGTCATTGTAAAGTTTTAACGACTGAAAATAACAGACTAATAATTGTAGGGTATATATTTGAATTTTGGCCTAGCTTTAGAGATATCAGTTTCGAAGATATTCCGACTTGGTTCAGTTTAGAACTACCAGGTTCTTAAAAAATCCCGCCTGTTTATAAAAAAAAGTCTCGCAACCCTTATGGACGTATAACGCTACTACGTGGAAAACGCTGGTAATCGTTATCAAAAACTCGCAGTCTTCTTGCGGATACGTCAAAGTGCATTGTGTACGGACATACGTTAATACAGGATTTCACACTTGATTAAACTGAAATCATGGTCTGTATTAATAAATGGATTTCCACGGCGAGTGTAACATCGATTTACTTAGTTCGTTATTGCTATTAGCTCGACGGGACCAAGCAGCAGAGTATCACTCGAAGAAGGCAACCAGATGGTACGCTGAAATATTTTGCCAATTTCATTTGAAGGTGCGGTTAACTCGGACTACACTGCAACGCGTTCTGAAGTTAATGAGTATGACGTTGGAACGGTCCCGGTGGCTAACATTCACCACTCATGGATGAATACTCGTAGGTGCAGAAGAGTTACCAAATTGTGAGGATGTTGACTCATACTTTCCAGCCGTGCTTCCAAATAACCACAAAAGGGGACTACCAGTACTTGGATTTTCGTAATTTTTTATATTTATTGTATGCGAAGCTCAGAACCCAAATATTTCTCTCTCGAAAGATTTCGGTGCGACTCCAAAAAATTTTGGAGGAAATCAACTTGTGAAGTTTTTCGAGCGTTTTAATTTCGCTAAAAGTGGAACAGCTTTTGGGTTGGCCACGCGGCTCTGCAGTAGAATGCTTGCCTGCCATACAGGCAGATTACTGATGGATTGGCCGAGCGGTTCTAGGCGCTACAGTCTGGAACCGGGCGACCGCTACGATCGCAGGTTCGAATCCTGCCTCGGGCATGGATGTGTGTCATGTACTTAAGTTAGTTACGTTTAAGTAGTTCTACGTTCTAGGGGATTGATGACATCAGAAGTTAAGTCCCATAGTGCTCAGAGCCATTTGAACCATACTGGTAGATGTAAGGTGCATGTTCTTCGAGTATTTCTGTGAGGCGTACGACAGATAAAGACGGAAAAATAACGTCAGTGCTCGAACTGTAACTGCTTTTCGCGTTTCGTTTCTGTCATTATTTTTTTTGTTTTTCTACATTCGATTCGAATACGTGCACCATTCAAACATAAAAATCATCAAATATATTCTAATTAACACATGTCTAATTTCTATTGTTACAATGTTTGTTGTTTTAGACAAGCATGCACATCTGAAGGGATAGACGTTGGTGACGATCTGCAGCTGTAGTATTGTTACGAAATTTTGTCGCAATTGCAAATATTTTTGACGTCAGCTGTATTAGGCAAGAAAATCATACCTATTAGTGACACATGAAAGTTAGTGCCAGGCCGGGACTCGAACTCGGATTTCCTGCTTGTCACGAACGGTCACCTTAACCATTCGGCTATCAGTGCACTCTTCCTGGACCAACAGAAACTTCCATATGCCACAGTGTCTACTCCCTATTGCTCGCCGTTTACCTGGATTCTCGCCACAGGGTCAAGAAGAGAAACGTGTTCACCGTTAGTATTATCGTCATTTTGCCCGTCTAGGATGTAGTAGTGAAATCTTCCCGTCTCCTCTATATCTCTTTTGTTAGGCAACTTTCCTTTTACAATAACCTATGAAATCTTTCCTTAGGATTTCAGTCTCTTGCTCAACAATAACAAATGAAATCTTCCCTTTGAAATTTATTCTCTTTCTCTATTTTCGCACACAAATTTAATTGGTGCTTATTAAAAGTGATTTTCAGATTATTTCGACGAAACATGGAATGTATCGTCGTCGTGGCCCTCAGTCGTTTTCTTCAATAACCCAAAACTGTTCCTTACCTTTTTTACTGTTACTGGATCGCCATCTGACTGCTACATCGAACTGCGACATGAATATACTTCCTCTGTTTTACTATACTCTATTAGCTGCTGGTAGGCTGTCATAATAAGTGGCTGTATTTATTACCAAAGTTGACTTTATTCTTTAATAGCAAAGCTGACATTATTCTTTAATTAATTTGACTGAAGTTACGTAATTCATAGTTAAACTTTTTCTTGACAACAATAAAATTTTGCGAAGTTTTACGTTGATGGTTTTTGAGATGGATTATAGTCCCTAATGCAATATTGCTGGCAAAAATTAATTATATTCTGAATGAAATGATTTTACAAACGTTCAAATGGGACTTACTTTTTACAATAATCTTACAACTATTAATGCACAAACATACCTTCAGTAGTCCTGAGTTTCTTAAAAAACTAATTCAATAATATTAGTTCCTCTTATGATAATAGTTAGCTGATGTTTCTGTACATCCGATTATAATCTCTTGTAAATTATAGCTGGTGGCTGGCAGGCACACCGCTCCTCTCTACCTCTCGCTTCAGACCTGCTACCGACTCGCTTCACTTCTCTCTTACTACTGACTTCCTACGAACGCTAAAGTGCGGTCTCTCCCGCCAACAATGCTTTCTGGTGCAGATAATCCCTGCTACCATTACAAAATGTATCAATGCGCGGTCTTTCCCGCTCTTTTCTTAAAATGTATCCATACGCGGTCTCTCCCGCCCTTTTTAAAATTATATCCTTGCCGTTGGTGGGGAGGCTTGCGTGCCTCAGCGATACAGATGGCCGTACCGTAGGTGCAACCACAACGGAGGGGTATCTGTTGAGAGGCCAGACAAACGTGTGGTTCCTGAAGAGGGGCAGCAGCCTTTTCAGTAGTTGCAGGGGCAACAGTCTGGATGATTGACTGATCTGGCCTTGCAACATTAACCAAAACGGCGTTGCTGTGCTGGTACTGCGAACGGCTGAAAGCAAGGGGAAACTACAGCCGTAATTTTTCCCGAGGACATGCAGCTTTACTGTATGATTAAATGATGATGGCATCCTCTTGGGTAAAATATTCCGGAGGTAAAATAGTCCCCCATTCGGATCTCCGGGCGGGGACTACTCAGGAGGATGTCGTTATCAGGAGAAAGAAAACTGGCGTTCTACGGATCGGAGCGTGGAATGTCAGATCCCTTAATCGGGCAGGTAGGTTAGAAAATTTAAAAAGGGAAATGGATAGGTTAAAGTTAGATATAGTGGGAATTAGTGAAGTTCGGTGGCAGGAGGAACAAGACTTCTGGTCAGGTGATTACAGGGTTATAAACACAAAATCAAATAGGGGTAATGCAGGAGTAGGTTTAATAATGAATAGGAAAATAGGAATGCGGGTAAGCTACTACAAACAGCATAGTGAACGCATTATTGTGGCCAATATAGATACGAAGCCCACATCTACTACAGTAGTACAAGTTTATATGCCAACTAGCTCTGCAGATGACGAAGAAATTGAAGAAATGTACGATGAAATAAAAGAAATTATTCAGATAGTGAAGGGAGACGAAAATTTAATAGTAATGGGTGACTGGAATTCGAGTGTAGGAAAAGGGAGAGAAGGAAACATAGTAGGTGAATATGGATTGGGGCTAAGAAATGAAAGAGGAAGCCGCCTAGTAGAATTTTGTACAGAGCACAACTTAGTCATAGGTAACACTTGGTTTAAGAATCATGAAAGAAGGTTGTATACGTGGAAGAACCCTGGAGATACTAAAAGGTATCAGATAGATTATATAATGGTAAGACAGAGATTTAGGAACCAGGTTTTAAGTTGTAAGACATTTCCAGGGGCAGATGTGGACTCTGACCACAATCTATTGGTTATGACCTGTAGATTAAAACTGAAGAAACTGCAAAAATGTGGGAAATTAAGGAGATGGGACCTGGATAAACTGAAAGAACCAGAGGTTGTACAGAGTTTCAGGGAGAGCATAAGGGAACAATTGACAGGAATAGGGGAAAGAAATACAGTAGAAGAAGAATGGGTAGCTCTGAGGGATGAAGTAGTGAAGGCAGCAGAGGATAAAGTAGGTAAAAAGACGAGGGCTGCTAGAAATCCTTGGGTAACAGAAGAAATATTGAATTTAATTGATGAAAGGAGAAAATATAAAAATGCAGTAAATGAAGCAGGCAAAAAGGAATACAAACGTCTCAAAAATGAGATCGACAGGAAGTACAAAATGGCTAAGCAAGCATGGCTAGAGGGCAGATGTAAGGATGTAGAGGCTTATCTCACTAGGGGTAAGATAGATACTGCCTACAGGAAAATTAAAGAGACCTTTGGAGAGAAGAGAACCACGTGTATGAATATCAAGAGCTCAGATGGCAACCCAGTTCTAAGCAAAGAAGGGAAGGCAGAAAGGTGGAAGGAGTATATAGAAGGTTTATACAAGGGTGATGTACTTGAGGACAATATTATGGAAATGGAAGAGGATGTAGATGAAGACGAAATGGGTGATAAGATACTGCGTGAAGAGTTTGACAGAGCACTGAAAGACCTGAGTCGAAACAAGGCCCCCGGAGTAGACAACATTCCATTAGAACTACTGACGACTTTGGGAGAGCCAGTCCTGACAAAACTTTACCAGCTGGTGAGCAAGATGTATGAGACAGGCCAAATACCCTCAGACTTCAAGAAGAATATAATAATTCCAATCCCAAAGAAAGCAGGTGCTGACAGATGTGAAAATTACCGAACTATCAGTTTAATAAGTCACAGCTGCAAAATACTAACGCGAATTCTTTACAGACGAATGGAAAAACTGGTAGATGCGGACCTCGGGGAGGATCAGTTTGGATTCCGTCGAAATGTTGGAACACGTGAGGCAATACTGACCTTACGACTTATCTTAGAAGAAAGATTAAGAAAAGGCAAACCTACGTTTCTAGCATTTGTAGACTTAGAGAAAGCTTTTGACAATGTTGACTGGAATACTCTTTTTCAAATTCTAAAGGTGGCAGGGGTAAAATACAGGGAGCGAAAGGCTATTTACAATTTGTACAGAAACCAGATGGCAGTCATAAGAGTCGAGGGGCATGAAAGGGAAGCAGTGATTGGGAAAGGAGTGAGACAGGCTTGTAGCCTCTCACCGATGTTATTCAATCTGTATATTGAGCAAGCAGTAAAGGAAACAAAAGAAAAATTTGGAGTAGGTATTAAAATTCATGGAGACGAAGTAAAAACTTTGAGGTTCGCCGATGACATTGTAATTCTGTCAGAGACGGCAAAGGACTTGGAAGAGCAGTTGAACGGAATGGACAGTGTCTTGAAAGGAGGATATAAGATGAACATCAACAAAAGCAAAACGAGGATAATGGAATGTAGTCAAATTAAATCGGGTGATGCTGAGGGAATTAGATTAGGAAATGAGACACTTAAAGTAGTAAAGGAGTTTTGCTATTTAGGAAGTAAAATAACTGATGATGGTCGAAGTAGAGAGGATATAAAATGTAGACTGGCAATGGCAAGGAAAGCGTTTCTGAAGAAGAGAAATTTGTTAACATCGAATATAGATTTAAGTGTCAGAAAGTCATTTCTGAAAATATTTGTTTGGAGTGTAGCCATGTATGGAAGTGAAACATGGACGATAACTAGTTTGGACAAGAAGAGAATAGAAGCTTTCGAAATGTGGTGCTATAGAAGAATACTGAAGATAAGGTGGATAGATCACGTAACTAATGAGGAGGTATTGAATAGGATTGGGGAGAAGAGAAGTTTGTGGCACAACTTGACTAGAAGAAGGGATCGGTTGGTAGGACATGTTTTGAGGCATCAAGGGATCACAAATTTAGCATTGGAGGGCAGTGTGGAGGGTAAAAATCGTAGAGGGAGACCGAGAGATGAGTACACTAAGCAGATTCAGAAGGATGTAGGTTGTAGTAGGTACTGGGAGATGAAGAAGCTTGCACAGGATAGAGTAGCATGGAGAGCTGCATCAAACCAGTCTCAGGACTGAAGACCACAACAACAACAACATCAATGTGCGGTCTCTCCTGCCAACAATACTTTGGTGCAGACATTCCCTGTTACCACAGTTGTTTCCAGCATGACAAATATTAATTATTCCTATTTAATCCTATTAATAAAATATATACATCTTTCATAAATTGTGGTTTGACAATAGACAATAGAAACATACACGCCTTACTGTAGTTACTATTACCATGACGCTTCCTTCAGACATACATGTATGCGATGAATATTTTGGCTCACCCTGTATTTTGTCCCGTGATGTTATTTATTAGCGGTAGTGAGCTGGCTGTAATTCTTCTAGTATCTAATTAAAAAAGAAAAAAAAAACGGCGTAATGGAACAGCTGCTGGCGCTACAATACCCTTCTCTATGGAATGTTATTTGTCAATTTTGGTATCGAATGATATTGGGTTATTCCAAAAAGTAAGGAACAGCACGTGAAATTTGCATGACAATCGCTGAGTACTGAACAGAGGCTAACGTAAATGTATGCAAACTAGTAGTTTCCCTCACAGCTAGGTGCCGCACTGTTCGGCAGCGCTGGCCGTGGCAGGGAAATGAGATACGAGGCGCGCTGGCGAGCCATTTGTAGCCACAGAGCAGAGGAGAGGAGAGGAGAGAGAGGCTGTCGGCAGAGCAGAGCTGCCACAAAAGCGCAGCTTTCGCAGCCGACTAATTCGCCGCAGAGCGCGTATTAATCTCGCGTGTCAGGGGCAAAGCACGCCGCGCCAGGGGCTTCAGCAATGGTCGGCCGCCCACTTCTGCGGCAAAGAGGGGAAAAAGCGACCGCTCTGCACGGACATTACCGCCTGGCCAATGGCGGCGCTCCGCCGCGGTGACGTATGGTGCGTGCAGGACGGCAACGATTACGCGACACGGGATTGGCGGTCGTCATTAGCAACTGCGGCACGTGTTTCGTGGACCGCTGGAGCCACATGTAAATTCCTTTTATTCTTGCATACATGGCGACGTATACTGAGTCACTCAAGCCAAAACAGAAGTATCAGCTGCAGCCATGGGGAGGTTGACCTACGGTGGGGTGGCAAATTATTATACTCACTGAATGGACACTGCTGTTTTATTATGCAACTTCAGTCTGCCATTTTTTTTATGAACTTACATTTCGTGTACCACTAAACTATTTTGAAAGTAAAACAGTATGTGAAACCCAAATTATACTTAATATCACGAATATGCGCGAGGTGTTCAGTATTTATGCTCTCCTTTAGCGGTGATCAAATTTTTAACTCTCCTTGGCACACTCATAATGTATTTCTTCAACACATTCTACAATTCAGATGATCTGTGCCAGGTTCTGAAAAGTTTTGCAGCAGCCAGATCTTGTTTTTGTGTGTATATGTCACTCTGAAATTTCCGTCCTCAGACCTTGAAATAAATTTTCAAATGGGAAGTCCTCTGGCCAGTCCAAACCATCAATTTCTGTCTCATTTAAATATTAAGTCACAGTTTTTTGCCTTGTGCTGTGTCACAGACTCGTGCGTAGAGATGTAATTGTTGTTGGGAAACGATTCCTTCGCTTGGGAAAGAAGTCGAGTTTGCAATACTGTCCTATACTGATCTTGACGCATTGGCCATTTCACATTACAAAGACGTCCATTTCGTTTGCTACTTATTAGAGACCAAGCTATTACTCATATAGAATGCTTGACTCGTTGAACTACGCGATCTTCGTGTCATTTTACACGGCTTCTGCGTCTCACAACTTCCGTATTTTCTTGCAGAATTTGGATTCTTCTTTCGTCACAGAAGGAAACCTGAAAGGAAATCACATGTCACATTGGGAAGACTTATTGTCATAAAAGAAGGATTAGGATGATATTATAGTTCATCTAATTTATTCTAGTCGTCCATGGTTCAGTTTTCATAGTTCTTAACCCAACCTAGTCGTTTTGTTCGCCGGGGTAAGCTTCTGTTTCTTGGCAGGACGACTGCTTCGCGTCCCATCAGGAAACCTTCACTGAAGAGTATGGGTAAATACAGGCACTCCAACATCCTCCAACACGTTCTTAATCATCCGTAGCGTTTTTTCATTTCATTTTTACCTTCGTTTTTACATTTCCTTTTCCACGATGTCCAGCTGACAATGTAAACACAAAATTTAGAGTAATTGACACCATAATTACGAACTTGGACTTAACGTACATATAACATGTTAACACTTACGTCAATAACAATGACAGAGCTTGACTGGTTTGAAAAGTTTAGAAATCACGTAGAAATATCCATTCATTAACCACTCTGCGTTTTTCACACATACAAGTCCCATATGCAACAAAATGACAGTATATATCTGTAGGGTTTAACAAATTATAAGTCTAATAATGACGCCTATGTAATGGTACGCCCCTGTTATACAGGAGATAAAAGCAGAGTGATATCGTCCGGCAGCGGACGATGGGTTGCACGCTTGCTTTTTTTTATATTCAAATGTCTTCAGAGTCTGCCTTTAATATCGATGTTTTTACATGCGCGCTGAATTAGTCTATAGTTTCTTAGGCGCGTGTCAGTGGCGCTGGATTCATTCCTCCTTGTAAATCGTCAAAACACATCATTACAATGCGTAGTTAAATATTATTCATTGACAAATAAATGGCTCTTGGCCTCTTTCGTTAGTCAAATCAGTGTTATGTGACGAGATGTGGCGGTGTGAAAATACATCTCAAAGTTCACAGGAATTTCTGGGACAACTCGATAGTAAATTCATTTGGGAAGGGCATACTACAGAATTGCTGTAGCTCCTAAACAACTCTGAATTTGCAATGCGAATAATGTCAAATGTAGGAGATACAAATAAAAAAAAACCTTACGTGCTCCGCTCACTTTCATTCAGCAGGGTGTCCACAGAGTCTGGGTGCATAGGGAATTGTAATAAATATTCTATATTCTACAAATATTAATAAATAAAAAAATAACAATAAAATAATTTCTAATAAATTTTGCTTTTTTCAGACTGAATGATGGCTCTGTCTGAAGAAGAACGAGTGGAGCTGACATTCTTAAATGGACGAAAAGGATGGTCGTATTAAAAAATTGCGGAAGAATTTAACCTCAACTCCCTCATCGTCAGCCTATTTGTTTCACTGCCGTAGGGAAGGTAATCAACAAGTTTAAAGAAACAGCCAGTACGTTGGACAAAAACCGTTTCGGAAGACCAAGGACTTCAGATGAAACGAAAGAGGCTGTCTTGGCCAAGATTTATGCTAGCTCAAAGAAATTGCGTCATCGGACATCCACGGAGTTGGGTTTCCCAAGGTGAACAGTCTACAAAATCCTGGCAGTGGTGAGGTTTCATCCGTACAAGTTACAGATATTACGTCACTTAAATGAGGATGACCTTTACAGACGCATGCAGATTTCTGAATGGTTTGCGGATAGATTGGATGAAAATGACAGTTTTACTAAAACTGTGTGGTATTCAGTGATGAAGCTGTGTTTTATGACAATGGTGAAGTAAACAGACAAAGTCTTCGATACTGGTTTCAAGGCAATCGACATTAAAGATTAAAATGTGCTTTATTAGTATTTTTTGGAATTCCCTATGTACCCAGACTTTATGAATATCCTGTATTATGTCGTATGGGATCATACTTTGGGGTAACATGTGAAACCGACAGAAAGCTTTTAGAGTGCAAAAGCGTATAATACAACTCGAATGTCAGGTAAATTCAAGAATATCTCGTAGAAAGCTGTTCAAGGAATGATGATGCAATCGTCCAAGACACAACTGGCCCCACCCCAGGCCTGGGATGTGATAAGCTACAACTCTCATTAATCGTTGATGCTTCTGAAGTGGACGCTCGTACTAAATTTTTTCCGGTAGTGTATTTACGTTGTTGATTGCTTCGTTAGTTTTCCAAAAAAATGTCGCTTATTTTTACTTTATAGGTTGACTTGAGTAAATTAGCTTACCACACCTATTTTCATTCTCTGCTTTCGTATGGCATCATATTCTGGGGTAACTCATCACTGAGTAAAAGAGTTTTCATTGCACAAAAGCGTGTAATCAGAATAATTGCTGGAGCTCTTCCAAGATCATCTTGCAGACACTTATTTAAAGAGCTAGGAATCTTCACTGTAGCCTCACAATACACTTACATTCACTTATGAAATTAGTTATTAACAATCCGAACGATTTCAAAAGTAATAGCAGTGTACATGGCTACAACACTAGCAGAAAGGATGATCTTCACTACTCATGGTTAAATCTAACTTTGCCTCAGAAAGGGGTAAATTATGCTGCCACCAAAGTCTTTGGTCACTTACCTAATAGCATCAAAAGTCTGACAGATAGCCATATAGCATTTAAAAGGAATTTAAAAGAATTTCTTAATGGCAACTCCTTGTACTCATCAGATGAATTTTTGGACATCGTAAGTGGGTAATTTCCCAACCCCCACAAAAAAATATTGAGTGACATGTAATATTTTATATAATGTAATATCTTGTATAGACACCTTTTATTAACCTGACACGTTCCACATCATTACGAAGTGTCGTATTCATGATCTATGGAACAATTACTAATCTAATCTCTAATCTAATCTGAGGAGAATAGGAGAAAGGATCCTTAAATTCGTTCACGATATTGGAATGTCAGCGGTCAGCGGGTATGGGACAAAAGGACTTGCGGATGCGAGTAAGTGACTTGCGTGCGCAGTGCAGTTGCGGCTTCATTAACCGCCCAGCGTACTTGTGCTAGCTAACTTTTGGAGCCATCGTCACTGTCGTAATTTTTGCTGTGATACGTAAACCGGTGCGAGCTCCCCCTGGCGGTTCTTGGAGGGGCGGCAGCCTTCCCTCGCGTGTGTCGGCCGCGTGCCAGCGCGTGTCGTCCAGCTGGTCTTAAAAAACACGCGCCCGGACTTTTTGCTGCAGCGGCGCGGCGCGGCGCGGCGCGTGTGTGGCGAGGTGGGCAGTTTTTTGGCTACGCCGGACACGGCCCGCCAGCTGCAGCCGCAGCGGCGCTTGTCCGCCCGCCCGCCGGCCTGCCTGATGCCTCTATTGAGCGCGAGGCCCGTTATAACGCGGGGGGCGGCTTTCTAAAGGACCGGCCTTCCGGAACTGCGGAAAAAATTTGCATCTGCCCGACACGCCACGCGCGCCCTGCCCCACGCAAATCCTCGTCCACCGCGGCCGAGTCCTTCGGCCATCTGCATCGTAGGGGTGAGCGTCGAGGTCCTGGATAACACTGACCACGAAACGCTCTGAGGTCGCCGCTCTGGACGATACACGACAGCGAAAATCTGAACAAGCTATCTACCCAAATAATGGTATGCGAATATTACACTACTGGCCATTAAAATTCCTACACCAAGAATAAATGCAGATGATAAACGGGTATCCATTGAACTAATATATTATACTAGAACTGACATGTGATTACATTTTCACGCAATCTGGGTGCATAGATCCTGATAAATCAGTACCCAGAACAACCACCTCTGGTCTTCATACGACTGGGCATTGAGTCAAACATAGCTTGGATGGCGTGTACAGGTACAGCTGCCCAAGCAGCTTCAACACGATACCACAGTTCATCAAGAGTCTTGACTGGAGTATTGTGACGAGCCAGTTGCTCGGCCATCATTGACCAGACGTTTTCAATTGGTGAGCGATCTGGAGAATGTGCTGGCCAGGGCAGCAGTCGAACATTTTCTGTATACAGAAAGGCCAGTACAGGACCTGCAATATGCGGTCGTGCATTATCCTGCTGAAATGTACGGTTTCACAGGGATCGAATGAAGGGTAGAGCCACGGATCGTAACACATCTGAAATGTAACGTCCACTGTTCAAAGTGCCGTCAATGCGAACAAGAGGTGACCGAGACGTGTAACCGATGGCACCCCATACCATCACGCCGGGTGATAACCTAGTATGGCGATGACGAATACATGCTTTCAATGTGCGTTCGCCGCGATGTCGCCAAACACGAGAGCGACCCTCATGATGCTGTAAACAGAACCTGGATTCATCCGAAAAAATGACGTTTTGCCATTCGAGCACCCAGGTTCGTCGTTGACTACACCATCGCAGGCGCTCCTGTCTGTGATGCAGCGTCAAGGGTAATCGCACCCATGGTCTCCGAGCTGACAGTCCATGCTGCTACAAACGTCGTCGAACTGTTCGTGCAGATGTTTGTAGTCTTGCAAACGTCCCCATCTGTTCACTCAGGGATCGAGACGTGGCTCCACGATCCGTTACAGCCATGCGGATAGGATACCAGTCACCTCGACTGCTAGTGATAAGAGGCCGTTTTGCCCTCCTGAACCCACCGATTCCATATTCTGCTAACAGTTATTGGATCTCGACCAACGCGAGCAGCAATGTCGCGATACGACAAACTGAAATCGCGATAGGCTACAATCTAACCTTTATCAAAGTCGGAAACGTGATGGTACGCATTCTCCTGCTTACACGAGGCATCAAACGACGTTTCACCGGGCAACGCCGGTCAACTGCTGTTTGTGTATGAGAAATCGGTTGTAAACTTTCCTCATGCTAGCATGTTGTAGGTGTCTTCACCGGCGCCAACCTTGTGTGAATGCTCTGAAAAGATAATCATTTGCATATCACAGCATCTTCTTCCTGCCAGTTAAATTTCGCGTCTGTAGCACGTCATCTTTGTGGTGTAGCAATTTTAATGGCCAGTAGTGTATGTACGTTGGCCGCTGCCTCCTCCACGACCACTTCGCTCCTGTCACTATCTGTGCAGCCGTCTCAGTGGGTAGTGGTGGTGGTGGAGGAGGAGGTAGCGATGCCCGAGTACGAACGGCGGTCTCCAGTCTCGGTGACGCGGACCTCATTGTACAGAAACGCTTTGCTTTTTCTCGGCTCCGTTGTAGAGCGCTATCTTTGTTAATTAGACTGTTTTAGACTGTTTTCAATGCCGTCTTTATTCACACAAAGGAGAGCGATTACGTAACAGTCTTGGCCTTATTGTAGTGGCCAGTATTTATACTAGGCCAGCCTCGGCTCATTTGGTGGTCTGGCATAATTCAGTGCGGCGTTTATGTTCACGGCGTCTTTCCGTTACTGTGCGTACATTTTCCCCATCTTCCTCCAATGGCAGGGGACTTGGTAGCCCTTGGCTTGCGATGGCCCAGATCTCCTTTAGTTTACTTAGCAGTGTCATAGTTTTAGGCTGTTGCCTTTGTACAACCTGTTTCAACGAACACCTTATCTGCTTGATGCTGTAACTATTCCTTCGGAATCTTGGCTCCAGGTACTACAGTTCAATTGCATTGCTGTCGGTGGTCGCAGATGAACCATGCTCTGTGAACACTTGTACGTAAAACGCTTTCACGCTGTCAGGCACGTGTGTACATACATATAAGTATATGCAGACGTTCCGTATACACTGTATCCCAGCTTGCCATCCGGGATCCGTTTCACCAGGACATCATCCTGCTCCATCTCTACAGTAAGCTATACGCTGCGGTGAAGCGAGTGTAGGTAATAAGAGAAATTCGCCTAAGCTCTCCTGTCCGTATGATGAAACGCTCGAAATCGTTCAAGTAAGTTTTGCAGCTGGTGGCGATCGTTACTTGGTGGCCAGCGTTACGTGTCTCAAGTCAACTACTAAATCAACAACGGAAGAGCGTCAGAGGAAGTTTCGTTTCCGTGCATCCCCTTTCGTTCTGCTTCCAAAAGACTTTGGAAGACCACCTACTCTTAATAGTTTTATTTTACAAAGCTATGACGCGGCAAGTCCCAGTGTATACCTGAATTTCTTAATTGGTATACAGCATGAATTAATTACGTAAGCATACAGTTGAGAAAATTTTTATAGCTGTACTTTCAACTCCGTTGATTCGTCACGACATGTTTGAAGTTGTGGTCACCATTACATGTCTGACGTAACTTTACCACAGGGCAGCGAGGCTGCTGGTGTTTTGTCGCCATAGAAGTCGCATCACCGGTGATGGATGCATGACTGTAGGTACACTCCGTTTTAAAACACTTTTGATACTGATTGTGCCACACCAAAAAAAGTTTTGCATCACCTCGGTTTCGAGAGTTCCGGAACCTGTTCACAAAATTGCAATAGAGATCAACATAAACATCATTTCTGCCCTTTTTATTGCTCATAAAAACCACACATTGTATGTTGTACCACCATACAGCGAGACCTTCAGAGGTGGTGGCCCAGATTGTTGTACTCTCCGGTACCTCTAATACCAGTAGCACACCATCTTGCATTGACGCGTGCCTGTATTCGTCGTGGCATATTATCCACAAGTTCATCAAGGCACTGTTGGTCCAGATTATCCCACACCTCAAGGGCAATTCGGCGTAGATCTTTCACAAGACGTGCACGATGGGGGCGCGAATTGTCGTCCATGAAGACGAATGTCTCAACAATATCTGCCGATATGGCTGCACTGTCTGTCAGAGGATGGCATTAGCGTATCGTACAGCCGTTACGGCGCCTTCCATGACCACCAGTGGCTAACGTCGGCCCCACATAATACCACCCCAGTACAGCAGGGAACCTCTACCTTCCTGCACTCGCTGGAGAGTGTGTCTAAGGCGTCTAGCCTGATCGAGTTGCCTCCAAACACGTCAGCGACGATTGTCTGGTTGAAGGCATATGTGATACTCATCGGTGAAGAGAACGTGATGCCAATCCTGAGCGGTCCATTCGACATGTTGTTGTGCCCATCTGTACCGCGCTGCATGGTATCGTGGTTGCCAATATGGACCTCACCATGGACGTCGGGAGTGAAGTTGCGTATCATGCACCCTGTTGCGCTCAGTTTGAGTCGTAACACCATGTGCTGTGGCTGCACGAAAAGCATTATTCAACATGCTGGCGTTGCTGTCAGGGTTCCTCCGAGCCATAATCCGTAGGTAGTGGTCATCCGCTGCAGTAGTAGCCCTTGGGCGGCCTGAGCGAGGCATGTCATCAACATTCCTGTCTCTCTGTATCTCCTCCATGTAGGAACAACATCGCTTTGGTTCACTCCGAGACCCCTGGACACTTCCCTAGTTGAGAGCTCTCCTTGGCACAAAGTAACAATTCGGATGAGATCGAACCGCGGTATTGACCGTGTAGGCATGGTTGAAATACAGCAACACGAGCCGTGTACCTCCTTCCTGGTGGAACGACTGGAACTGATCGGCTGTCGGACCCCTTCCGTCCAACAGGCACTGCTCATGTATAGTTTACATCTTTGGGTGGGTTTAGTGACATCTCTGAACAGTCCAAGGGACTGTGTCTGTGATACAACATCTACAGTCAACGTCTATCTTCAGGGGTTCTGCGAATCGGGTTAATCCAAAAATTTTTGATGTGTGTGTTTAAGGTGCGTACTGCATAACTGTAAGTCATAAGAATAAGCATTACTTAGTAGTAACGCTTCTTATTGAGTATTGTAAATAACCGTAAATTCTGCAGTAGTTCCAAAGTTTTGAAGTTGTCGTTTCGATAGGTGTATCAGTACCCTGCTCATTCTCCTCATCACCACTTTCAAATCCATCTTGAACTGCAGCCTATTCAATTTCTTTTTTAATATATTCTTTTGCACTATTTTTAAGGTATATTCACAAGTGGTCCAGTCTTCTACCGTGGTCTCTTTCATACACGTTTGTGTCCGGAGCTTCAAAATTTACAACTAAAGCTTGTAGATACTTCCTGCTCAAATTTTTTTGAAATATGTTCCAAATTAACTGGGTTACATTAGCATAGGTAGGGAAGCAATCAGAAAAAATGAAACCTATTTTCTTCGTAAGCTCTGTCCACGATGTGCACGGGATTAGGTTTATCCCAGTTTCTTACAGTGCTCGCTTGGTAACGTTTTCTGGCAGTCATTTTTCATAACCCCGCTAATGTATTTTCTTTGTGGGATGCAATGATGGGACAATTATTTTTGTGAACTACGTGGTATGAACCAGTGTCAAATTCAACAATTTAAATAGGAGATTTTAAATAGGGCGTTTCTGCAACTTGTTGTTGTTGTCTTCAGTCCTGAGACTGGTTTGATGCAGCTCTCCATGATACTCTATCCTGTGCAAGCTTCTTCATCTCCCAGTACCTACTGCAACCGACATCCTTCTGAATCTGCTTAGTGTATTCATCTCTTGGTCTCCCTCTACGATTTTTACCCTCCACGCTGCCCTCCAGTACTAAATTGGTGATCCCTTGATGCCTCAGAACATGTCCTACCAACCGATCCCTTCTTCTGGTCAAGTTGTGCCACAAACTTCTCTTCTCCCCAATCCTATTCAATACTTCCTCATAAGTTATGTGATCTACCCATATGATCTTCAGCATTCTTCTGTAGCACCACATTTCGAAAGCCTCTGTTCTCTTCTTGTCCAAACTATTTATCGTCCATGTTTCACTTCCATACATGGCTACACTCCATACAAATACTTTCAGAAATGACTTCCTGACACTTAAATCTATACTCGATGTTAACAAATTTCTCTTCTTCAGAAACGCTTTCCTTGCCATTGCCAGTCTACATTTTATATCCTCTCTACTTCGACCATCATCAGTTATTTTGCTCCCCAAATAGCAAAACTCCTTTACTACTTTAAGTGTCTCATTTCCTAATCTAATACCCTCAGCATCACCCGACTTAATTAGACTACATTCCATTATCCTCGTTTCGCATTTGTTGATGTTCATCTTATATCCTCCCTTCAAGACACTGTCCATTCCGTTCAACTGCTCTTCCAAGTCCTTTTGCAGTCTCTGACAGAATTACAATGTCATCGGCAAACCTCAAAGTTTTTATTTCTTCTCCATGGATTTTAATACCTACTCCGAATTTTTCTTTTGTTTCCTTTACTGCTTGCTCAATATACAGATTGAATAACATCGGGGACAGGCTACAACCCTGTCTCACTCCGTTCCCAACCACTGCTTCCCTTTCATACCCCTCGACTCTTATAACTGCCATCTGGTTTCTGTACAAATTGTAAATAGCCTTTCGCTCCTTGTATTTTACCCCTGCCACCTTTAGAATTTGAAAGAGAGTATTCCAGCTTTCTCTAAGTCTAAAATGCTAGAAACGTAGGTTTGCCTTTCCTTAATCTTTCTTCTAAGATATGTCGTAAGATCAGTATTGCCTCACGTGTTCCAGTATTTCTACGGAATCCAAACTGATCTTCCCCGAGGTCGGCTTCTACTAGTTTTTCCATTCGTCTGTAAAGAATTCGAGTTAGTATTTTGCAGCTGTGGCTTATTAAACTGATTGCTCGGTAATTTTCACATCTGTCAACACTTGCTTTCTTTAGGATTGGAATTATTATATTCTTCTTGAAGTCTGAGGGTATTTCGCCTGTTTCATACATCTTGCTCACCAGATGGTAGAGTTTTCTCAGGACTGGCTCTCCCAAGGCCGTCAGTAGTTCCAATGGAATGATGTCTACTTCGGGGGCCTTGTTTCGACTCAGGTCTTTCAGTGCTCTGTCAAACTCTTCACGCAGTATCATCTCCCATTTCATCTTCGTCTACATCCTCTTCCATTTCCATAATATTGTTCTGAAGTACATCGCCCCTGTATAGACGCTCTATATACTCCTTCCACCTTTCTGCTTTCCCTTCTTTGCTTAGAACTGGGTTTCCATCTGAGCTCTTGATATTCATACAAGTGGCTCTCTTTTCTCCAAAGATCTCTTTAATTTTCCTGTAGGCAGTAGCTATCTTACCCCTAGTGAGATAAGCCTCTCCATCCTTACATTTGTCCTCTTGCCATCCCTGCTTAGACATTTTGCACTTCCTGTCGATCTCATTTTTGAGACGTTTGTATTCCTTTTTGCCTGCTTCATTTACTGCATTTTTATATTTTCTCATTTCATCAAGTAAATTCAATATTTCTTCTGTTACCCAAGGATTTCTACTAGCCCTCGTCTTTTTACCTACTTGATCCTCTGCTGCCTTCACTGCTTCATCCCTCAAAGCTACCCATTCTTCTTCTATTGTATTTCTTTCCCCCATTCCTGTCAATTGTTCCCTTATGCTCTCCCTGAAACTCTGTACAACCTCTGGTTCTTTCAGTTTATCCAGATCCCATCTCCTTAAATTCCCACCTTTTTGCAGTTTCTTCAGTTTTAACCTACGGGTCATAACCAATAGATTGTGGTCAGAGTCCACATCTGCCCCTGGAAATGTCTTACAATTTAAAACCTGGTTCCTAAATCTCTGTCTTACCATTATATAATCTATCTCATGCCTTTTAGTATCTCCAGGGTTCTTCCATGTATACAACCTCCTTTCATGATTCTGAAACGAAGTGTTAGCTATGATTAAGTTGTGCTCTGTGCAAAATTCTACCAGGCGGCTTCCTCTTTCATTTCTTAGCCCCAATCCATATTCACCTACTACGTTTCCTTCTCTCCCTTTTCCTACATTCGAATTCCAGTCACCCATGACTATCAAATTTTCGTCTCCCTTCACTATCTCAATAATTTATTTTATTTCATCATACATTTCTTCAATTTCTTCGTCATCTGCAGAGCTAGTTAGCATATAAACTTGTACTACTGTAGTAGATGTGGGCTTCGTATCTATCTTGGCCACAATAATGCGTTCACTTATGCTGTTTGTAGTAGCTTACCCGCATTCCTATTTTCCTATTCATTATTAAACCTACTCCTGCATTACCCCTATTTGATTTTGTGTTAACTAATTAACATAATTTGTACTGTTCATATTTTCAGTTTTCTGTAACAGAATAGTTTGGTCAATCTTGAACAATATACGATTTTCTGATTTGGTATCGCATCACCTACGACATTTTCTTTGAAAGTGTTTCAGTTTTTCTTATTTAACAAATAACAATAAGTAAAGACTCTGCAGTGCACAAACAAACATATATATCAGCATCTGCATCTATACTCTTTGAGCACCTAACAGTGTGTGTCGGAGGGTGCTTTGTATACGAATGTTAATTCCCCCTTCTGTCGTTTCAATCGTCAGTTTCTCTAATTTCACCTTCAGGCCTTGTATGATATATACATAAGAGCAAGCAATATATTGGCTGACGCTTCTAGGAACGTATACTCTCGGAACTTTAACAGTAGACCTCATCGTGATGCAGACCGCCTCTCTTGTCTAGCACTGAAGTTGGCTGAGAAGCACCGTGATGCTTTCGCGTTTGCTAAATGAAGCTGTAACGAAATGCGCTGCTCTCCTTTGGCTCTTCTCATATTCATCTATCAATCCTATCTGACACCCATCCCAGAGAGACGAGCAATAATAAGGTATTCGTCGAACGAGGCTTTTGTAAGCAGCCTCCTTTGTGAATGAACTACGCTTCTTGAAGACAATGAATCTCATTTTGACATCTCCTCACCTGCGGTTACTTTTATGTGGTCGTTCCACTTCAAATCGCTCCGTATGCATACTCTTAGATATATGTTGGATATGACTGCTTCCAGTAATTGTTTTTCCATCGTTTAAGCGTTCAATAATAGATTTTTCCGTCTATGTATACACAGTACGGTACATTTGTTTGTGTTAAGCATCAGTTGCCACTCCCTGCACCAAACATCGATCCATTGTATGTCTTTCTGCATTTCGCTACAATTTTCGAGCGTTGTGACTTCTCTGTGTACAACAGCATCATCTGCGAAAAGCCTCATGGAAGTTCCGACGCTATCCATATACGTCAACCCTCTGAAAACGACTGTGAAGTGCTTAGCAGAGGGTACTTTGCATTGTACCAATTATTAGGGCTTTTCCCCGTTCCATTCGCGTACGGAGAGGGAGAGAATGATTGCTTAAAGGTCTCTGAGTTCGCCGTAAATAGCTTAATCTTGTTTCCTCGATTCAAAAAAATGGTTCAAATGGTCCTAAGCACTATAGGACTAAACATCTGAGGGCATCAGTCCCCTAGACTTAGAACTACTTAAACCTAACTAACCTAAGGACATCACACACATCCATGCCCAATGCAGGATTCGAACCTGCGACCGTAGCAGCAGCGGGGTTCTGGGCTGAAGCGCCTGCTCGGCCACAGCCGCCGGCTTTCGCGATTCCTATGGGTGTATTACGTAGGTGTTATAGCACATTCTAGATTACTCACTTAAAGTTGGTTCCAAAAACTTCCGAAGTAGGTTTTCAAAAGATAGTTTGCGTGTTTCTTGAAGCATCTACTTATTCAATTCTTTCAGCATCTCCGTGACACTCAGCCACGGGTCAAACAAACCGGCCTTCTTTTCATCCGTTCAATATCCCTTATTAAATCCTATCTAGTTCGGCTCCCACAAACTTGCGCAGTATTCTAGGATGGGAATGTTTTGTATGCAGTCTCATTTTTAGAGCGATAGCATTTCCCTAGTATTCTAACAACGTCCTGCTTTACCCACAACTGAGCCTATGTGATAGTTCTATTTCATATCTGTTCTGTTACACTCAGGTATTTGTAAGAGTTTATCGGTTCCAACTGTGACTGACTGGTACTATACTTACAGGATACTATGTTTTTCTTTCTTTTCCTGTGAACTGCACGATTTTACATTAACATTTAAAGTGACTTTGCAGTCTTTGCCACTTAGAAATTTTATCAAGATGTGGCTGAACATTTGTGCAGGTTTCTCCGGACGGTACTTCGTCATGTAACTGCTGCGCTAGAGGCTGTACCGACCGCTGTCCAGAGCCACGTGTTTCCTCCATCCCTCGGTCTTTGGCAATTCTCGCGCTTATGTCCAGTATTTGCTGTCGCTAAGGGTATTTCAAACTGATAGCTAACTCTGCCGCGCACGAACAACACTGGCGCCTTGGGGCTATGCTACCCGCCGTTCCATCTGCGGAGAGCCGCGAGTACCCAAATACGTACTACAGACGCCAGCAAACACCGACAACCCCAACACTCTTACGTAGGCACGGTTTTATCTATTCACACACACACACACACACACACACACACACACACACACGCACACACATACATACACGTAAACAATTACGACATTGTCCCAGAAACAGATTTAAAATAGCAAAAACAATATTTCGCTCTGCAACAGAGTGCCTGTTGTTTTTCAAACTTGCTGGCAGATTAAAGCTGTGTGCTGAACGGAGACACACATCCAGAGGGCAGCCTATCGCGGGAAACACGCTTGACGGCTGAGCTATCCGAGCACGACTGCGAAGACACTCTTGAGGCTTGTCTGGATAGCTCAGCCGTTTGCGCATATTTCCCCCAAAAGGTTAGACTCCGAGTTTGAGACCCTGCCGGCACACAGTTTTAGTCTTCCACGACGTTTCAGACTGAACATAGTTCCAATCTCTGAGTTGTAGCCAACATTTTCGCGAGGTTTCTCTTTGTTATAAGGCAATAATCGTTTGATTGCTACTTCCCCTAGTGATTTTACAATGAACATCAAAGAAAATGTTATAGGCATGCGTACTCAGATACAGAGATATGTAAACAGGCAGGATACGGCGCTGCGGTCGATAACTTCTTTATAAAACAACAAGTGTCTGGCGCAGTTGTTAGATCGGTTACTGATGCTACAATGATAGGTTATCAAGATTTAAGTGAGTCTGAATGTGTGGTGTTTTAGTTGGCGTACGAGCAATGGGACACAGCATCTCCGAGGCAGCGATGAAGTGGGTATTTTCCCGTCTGCCTTGAATATCAGAAATCCTGTAGAACATCACATCTCCGACATCGCTGTGGCCGGAAAAAGATCCTGAAACAAAGAGACCAACGACAACTGAAGAGAATCGCACAACGTGACAGAAATGCAACCCTTCCGCAAATTGCTGCAGATTTCAGTGCTGGGCTATCAACGAGTGTCAGCGTGCGAACCATTCAACGATACATCATCGATATGGGCTTTCGGAGCCGACGGCCCACTCGTGTACCCTTGACGAGTGCACGACACAAAGCTGGCCACCAAACTCGTCAGACATGAACATTATTGAACATATCCGGGGTGCCTTGCAGCGTACTATTCAGAAGAGATCTCCACCCCCTCGTACTCTTACGGATTTATGGATAACCCTACAGGATTCATGGTGTCTACTTCCTCCAACACTATTTCAGACATTAGTTGAGTCTATGTCACGGCATGCTGGACACTTCTGCGTACTCGCGGACCCCCTACACGATATTAGGCAGGTATACAGGTTTCTTTGGCTCTTCAGTATATAAATCCCGTATGGATGTTATGCATAGATTCCACCTCATTTTTTCACAAGTATTCCAAAGCTGTTTGTACTTGTACAAGGCTGCCCACTTTGCCACCCATGCCAACCCCCCCCCCCCCTTCCCCACCCCCACCCCGCCAGTCAGCCCGTGCTCTGTTCGTTCGTATGTTTCGTCATTCGACTCGACTCAGTCGAGTTATCGAGTAGCTGTACTTTCCTACGTAGCGCGCGCGTCCCCGTCATCGTACTTTATACGTTTCTGTCTATCACATCGATACCTAACACATACCTACGATAAAAGTCGCGGCCTTTCTAGTGATCTCGATACGTTATTCTGTCTTGCATTTGTTCGAGAAAAGTCGCAGATATTCTACTCTTTTGTTGTACAGAGAACATTCGATACGTAGCGTTATAAATACGGAGTATTAGCCGAATAGGAAGCTAGTTTACATTCAGAAGCAGAAATATTAAGACTGAAGAATTAATAATTAAAAGTCCTAGTTGTAGCAAGTGCAAGTGTGAAGATTAGTTAAGAGTGAGAGTGATAGTAATTCATAGCAATTTCTCAGTAAAAATATTGTTACGAGACAGGCAAAGACACAGGGAAATCTGTCATCATAATGATGAGGCAATGGCATATTGTAAAAGAAATGTTTTTATTTCAACACTGGACCTTGTTACGGCTGACTGAGAGAACGTTTTGATTTAGAAAATATTTATCATTTAAAATTCAACATACTTTTGCCCTCACAACTACTCAAATATGACGGTAATGATCTGGCACATAAACTGAATCAGTGCTTAACTCAACTACCGTTCTTTGAAGAGACTAATGGGAGAGATTCTTCAGTACAGGCAAACGAGCATAAACGCCCTTAACGATCGTGATTCTGTTATGCAAGCGTTGTATGTTTGTCCTAGAGCTGACTATCCTACTTTGCACACGCTGTACAAAATATTTGCTTGTTTACTTGCATCTGTTGCTACAGTAGAAAGAAGTTTCTCAACATAGCGACGTACAAAGACATGACTGAGGTTGACAATGAAAGGGGGTCGACTTAATGGCTTAGCTCTGTTGAACACTCACCCGGGTATTGATTGTCCTGTTGACGATGTAATTAACCAATATTCCAGGAAGAATAGGCGCACAGAATTCATCATTCATGGAAGAGAACCACAATTGAAACGTTTTTATATCTTAATATGGCATTGTCTTGTATATGTGTATATCAGTTAAAGTAAAACTTTCTTTAGACTTTGCATGTGACTTGATTATTTTCTATTACGGTTAAAGTAAAGGGAGCTCAAGATATCTTTAGCGCCGCCTCCTTGATGTTTTTCTGTATCGGCCACTGGCACTGGATTTCCTAGTCTTCCATGTCGACTCTCATATCTTCTTCTTTCACCACGGCATTAGAAAGATTCTCTCCCTTTCGTCTTCGTCATTGCTTCCTCGAAGTATGGAGAGTAGGGCGAGAAACTCCATCACAATCTTAAACTCTTTTTAATCCGAGCACGCCGTTCTTCGTCTTCCTACAACAGTTGCTCCCAAAGTGGTGGTAATTACCGTCTGAGGGGTAAAATGAAACTGTGTGAGGAGGAAAAACAAAAGGGTTCAATCGTGCTTGGGTCACGGAACTAAATTATTTTTAAAAGATGGTTGCTATATCGCTATTTCGTAAGACTGCAATACTGACTGCATAAGTTACCAATCATTACATTGTTTCCATTTCAAATAACAGCATTAACTCCTTACACAATGTGGTGGAAACCAATGTATGAACGTCTTTCTCACATAGTCCACTCACTACTCACGTAGGTTTGTATCTTGCGCCATGTGTCTATGATACTAAAATTGAAACATATACATCACGTATGCATTACTATCTTATGAAAATGCTTTCTTCTAATTGTAGGTAGTTTCCGCAGTAGACCAGAAATTCTTCATTATTCATTTTGCAGCAATAGACAACCTGTCTAAAACTGGCATAAAATCATTGTACGAGACCGCAGTGATTATCACTAGCCAATATAATTGTCCCTCTTGATCGAGGTTTATATTTATATTTAAAAAATATAGAATAAATAGCGAAAAAGCTGAAAAATTATGCTGAGACGACAAAAGTCATGGGATAACGATATTCACATATACAGATGGCGGTGGTATCGCGTACACAAGGAATAAAAGGGCAGTGCTTTGGCAGAGCTGTCGTTTGCTCAAAATGGTTCAAATGGCTCTGAGCACTATGGGACTTAACATCTGAGGTCATCAGTCCCCTAGAACTACTTAAACCTAACTAACCTAAGGACACCACACACATCCATGCCCGAGGCAGGATTCGAACATGCGACCGTAGCGGTCGCGCTGTTCCAGACTGAAGCGCCTAGAACCACTCGGCCACACCGGCCGGCTGTCGTTTGCACTCGGATGACTCATGTGAAAAGGATTCCGACCTGATTATGGTCACATGACGAAAATTAACAGTCTTAAACACGAAATGGGAGTTGGAGCTAGACGCATTCCATTTTCAAAATCGTTATTGAATTCAATATTCTGAGATCTACAGTGTCAAGAGTGTCCCGAGAATACCAGATTTCAGGCATTACCTCTGACCACGGACAAGGCAGTGGCCGACGGCTTTCACTTAACGACCGAGAGCAACGGCGTTTGAGTGGAGTTGTCGGTGAGAACAGACAATCAAAATGTTCAAATGCGTGTGAATTCCTAAGGCACCAAACTGCTTAAGTCATCGGTCCCTAAACTTACATACTACTTAAAACTAGCGTATGCTAAGAACAACACGCACACCCATGTCCGACGGAGGTCTCGAACCTCCGGCGGGAGGGGCCGCGAAATCCGTGACATGACGCCTCAAATCGCGCAGCTAACAGACAATCAACACTGTGTGAAATAACCGCAGAAATCAATGTCGGATGTACGACGAACGTATCTCTTAGCACAGTGGGGCGGAACCTGGCGATGGCAGCAGACAACCGACATGAGTACCTTTGCTAACAGTTCTCCTTGGCTCGTGACCGTATCAGTTGGACCCCAGACACCTGGAAAACCGTGAGCTGGACACACAAGCCCCTATTTCAGTTAGTAAGAGGTGACGGTAGGGTTCGAGAGTGGCGAAGACTCCACGCAAACATGGACCCAAGTTGTCATAAGGCTCTTTGCAAGATTATGGTGGCTCCTTAACGGTGTGGGCTGTGTTGACATGGAATGGACTGGGTCCTCTGGTCCAAGTGTATGGACCATCGACTGAAAATGGTTATATTCGGCTACATGCAGACCATTTGCAGCCATTCAACGAAGGATATTTTATGGATGACAATCCGCCGTGCCATTGTTCGCGATTGGTTTGAAGAACATTTTGGACAATTCGGGAGAATGATTTGGCCACCGATATCGCACAACAATAACCTCATCGAACATTTATGCGACATAATCGATAGGTAAGTTCGTGCACAAAATCTTGCACTGTCACCACATTCACAATGGTGGGCTATAGAGGCAGCATGGTTCAAAATTTCTGCAGGGGACTTCCAACGACTTGTTGAGTCCATGCCACGTAGAGCTGCTGTACTACGCCTGGAAAAAAAAGGAGGTCCTACACGATTTTGGGAGGTATTCCATGACTTTTGTCGCCTCAGTGTAAGCAGAACTAATTGTCGCAGGCACTCATTGTTTGTCGGTTCTGTAAAACACCTACGTAAACGAAACATCATTTATATTAAATTATTTTAAAAATAGCAGAGTTCAATTGAACATTGTTTTTAATTTCAATGTTTAATTAGTCGCTAATGTAGATGACCGTGGGGAGGCTGACGGATGGGGCGGTGGAGGAGGTACCTAGCCAGTATCTGAATGTGCTCGGGGGTAAAGATTTCAAAATAGTTGGCAACAACTGTCCTGCAACAAAAAATTGGCAGAGTGCTAGTAGAATTCCTACACTGAGGATTCTGAGCAAAATTAATTACCTATCATCTACATAGTTCATTCATCCTTGGAATCGCGAATCTCAACGATCTTTGCCGTTTTTCGATTTAGATACTTGCAAGATATCAACTCCGGGAATTCGAAGATGGTAAGCAAATCTCTACAGTATTTCCTCATACTTGCGCGGCGATAAAAACTGAAACGAGCAGGGAACTTTAGGAGATATAAAAAAATTGATAAAATATTTTTATCTACTTACTAAAACATGATTACAAGTTACCTTTTTTGTTTGCAGGAATGTTCGTCGATTATGAATTTGACGGATGATGAATGCAATAGTCGGCCGCTGTGACCGAGCGGTTCTAGGCGCTTCAGTCTGGAACCGCGCGACCGCTAAGATCGCAGGTACGAATCCTGCCTCGGGCATGGATATGTGCGATGTCCTTAGGTTAGTTAGGTTTAAGTAGTTCTAAGTTCTAGGGGACTGATGACTTCGGTGTCCCATAGGGCTCAGAGCCATTTGAACCATTTCATTTATTGCAATATATGTTCTAATAGCAAAAGATATTTTTTCCGTTATATAGTTACAATTAGGCAATTTTCAGATTTTTTTACTTTACTTTCACAGTGAAGCCCTGCTTCTTGCCAAATGTCATGATTCTACATAAAAGAGAAGTAACCCACAGGTTTTGACGAGTAAGCTTGCGAATATCAAATTATGTGACATAAATGGCCGTATCTTCTGACTGCAATGACTTACAAGTTTAAATTTTTTGGTCGCCAAGAGATAATAGCCTTCAATATGTGAGATAAATTTGAATAATGTTCGCCAACCTGTTCAAGAGAAAAACGGTCTTAACAGCTGGACAGGCAAACAGATGAAAAATGACAAAATGTATTTTTTCATTTTATATAATTACAGATTAACTATTTTCGGATTCTTTTCTTTAATTTTACTGTACAACATTGCTGCCTGCCAACTTTTATGATTCTACACTCATGCTCATAAATTAAGGATAATGCTGATACATGGTTAAACAACGCTTTGGTGAGAGGTTTGCGCGTTTAAATCACCTCGGGGTATGACCATGCGGTGCATTTGACCTGCGGTCGTCGAAAGGTGTCGCTATCAGCAGTCCACATATGCAGAGGTGTGTTGGTGCATTTCAGAGTACGGTGTAGCGAGTAAGTGTCCAGACGTTTTCAAACGTGCTAATGGTGACTGTGTGTTGAAAATGGTTCAAAGAACTCATATTTATGACGTTATGAGGGGTAGAATACTAGGGCGACTAGAGGCTGGTCAAACACAGCAGGTCGTAGTACGGGCCCTCCGTGTGCCACAAAGTGTGATGTCAAGATTATGGCAACGATTACAGCAGACGAGAAACGTGTCCAGGCGCTACAGTACGGGACGTCCACAGTGTACAACACCACAAGAAGACCGATATCTCACCATCAGTGCCCGCAGACGGCCACGGAGTACTACAGGTAGCCTTGCTTGGGACCTTACCGAAGTCACTGGAACAGTTGTCTCCAGACACACAGTCTACAGACGACTGAACAGACATAGTTTATTCGCCCGGAGACATGCAAGGTGCATTACACTGACCCCTGGTCACAGGAGAGCCCGTAAAGCCTGGTTTCAAGAACACAGTACATGGTCATTGGAACAGTGGTCCCAAGTTATGTTCACGAACGAGTCCAGGTATAGTCTGAACAGTGATTTTCGCTGGAGTTTCATTTGGCGTGAACCAGGAACCAAATACCAATCCCTTAATGTCCTTGAAAGGGACCTGAATCGAGGTCGTGGTTTGATGGTGTGGGATGGGATTATGACTGGCGCACGTACACCCCTGCATGTCTTTGACAGAGGAACTGTAACACGTCAGGTGTATCGGGACGACATTTTCTACCTGTATGTCCTCCTTTCCAGGGCTGCCGTGGGTCTCTCCTTCCTCTTGATGGCTGATAATGCACGACCCCAAAGATCTCCCATCGTGGAGGAGTACCTTCAAAAAGAAGATACCAGGCGAGTGGAGTGGCCTGCCTGTTCTCCAGACCTAAATACCTATCGAGCACGTCTGGGATGCTCTCGGTTGACGTATCGCTGCACGTCTTCAAACTCCTACGACACCTCAGGAACTCCGGCACTCACTGGTGTAATAATGGGAGGCTATACCCCAGCAGCTCTTCGAACACGTCGTCCAGAGTATCCCAACCCGTTGTGCGGTCTGTGTACGTGTTCATGGTGATCATATCCCATACTGATGTCGGGGTACATGCACAGGAAACAGTGGCTTTTTGTAGCTCATGTGTTTCAGGACGGATTTCTCAACTTATCACCAATACCACGTACTTGCAGATCTATATCGTGTGTGTTCCCTATGTGCCTATGCTATTAGTGCCAGTTTTGTGTGGTACCACATTGAGGCACCACAGTCTGCAATTACCCTTACTTTATGAGCATGAGTATAGGTTAATGGGAAGTATCATACAGTTGTTGATGAGTGGATTTTCGAATATCAAAATGTGTCACACAAATGATAGTGTTTTTTGACCGAATTGGCTTGGGAGCTTAAATTTTTCGCTGCTAAGGGACCATATACCTTGATATGTGAGTTAAATTTGAACTTGATATGCCGACCAGTTCCTGGGAAAAGGGTTCTTAACAGTCGGATGGACGGACAGAGAGACAACAAAACGATCCTAACGGTTCCTTTTATACAAGTTGAGGCACGGAGCTCTATAAATAAAATACGAGGATCACTCCAAAAGAAATGCGCACTATTTTTTTAAAATCCATCTGTTATTCTACATGTCTGAAAGTTTTACAGTGTGTAGATACAGCCTTTAGGAACAATATTTTCATTTCTCCACATAATTTCCATCCCTATCAACAGTATTACGCCATCTTGGTACCAGCGCCTGTACACCAGCACAGTAAAATTCTGGACCAACCTGTTGGAGCCACTGTTTGCCAGCGTGCACAAGGGAGTCATCATCTTCAGTTTCCCAAAGAAATGGCACTCACTTGGAGCCAGGTCAGGACTGTAAGGCGGGTGTTTCAGTGTTGTCATCCGAGTTTTGTGATCGCTTCCACTGACATGTGGCCGTGCATTGTGGTGCAACAGCAAACCATCCTACTTTAGCCGATGTGGTCGAACACGACTCAGTCGAGCTTGAAGTTTCTTCAGTGTCGTCACATATGCATCAGATGGTGGTTCCACTTGGCATGATGTCCACAAGCAAGAGTCCTTCGAAATCTAAAAACACCGTAGCCATAACTTTTCTAGCAGAAGGTGTGGTTTTGATTTTTTTTTTTCTTGAGTGAATTTGCATCATGCCATTCCAATGATTGCCTCTTCGTCTCTGGTGAAAAATGATGGAGCCATCTTTCATCACCTGTCAAAATTCTTCCAAGAATTCATCTCCCCCATTCTCGTACTGTTCCAAAAGTTCGCTGCATACCGTTTTTCTTATTTCTTTGTGGGCCACTGTCAACATCCTGGGAACCCACCTGGCACAAACCTTTTTTAACGCCAACACTCTCAGTATTTTGCAAACTCTTCCTTCCCCAATCCCAATGCAGCGTGACAATTCGTTCACTGTGATGTGTCTGTCAGCAGTGACCTATTCGTTAACTCTCCGCACATTGTCTGGAGTGTGTGCAGTACGAGGTCTGCCGCTGCGAGAACAATACTCAATATTGCCGTGCCCGCTATCATCACGTAACCTGCTTGCCCACCGACTAACTGTACTGCGATCGACAGCAGCATCTCCATACACATTTTTCAACCTCTTGTGGATGTTTCCCACTGTCTCGTTTCGACAGAATGGGAATTCCATGACAGGACGTTGCTTCTGACGAACGTCAAGTGTAGCAGCCATCTTGAGGACATGCTGTGACGGCACAATTCACGGGAACAGGTTGAACTAAGTTTGAAAACAAGCGGGAATGATGTATCTACACACTGTAAAACTTTCAAACATGCAGGGTGAAAACTGTGTTTTTACAAAAATAGTGTGCATTTCTTTTGGAGTGACCCTCGTAAAATTTATTCCAATATGAAAACTGTAGATGTTGGAAGAAACCTTGGAACAGTTTTGAAATCAGCACAAGAGAAGTTAGTTAACGACAGGTTCTTACACTCCTGGAAATGGAAAAAAGAACGCATTGACACCGGTGTGTCTGACCCACCATACTTGCTCTGGACACTGCGAGAGGGCTGTACAAGCAATGATCAAACGCATGGCACAGTGGACACATCAGGAACCGCAGTGTTGGCCGTCGAATGGCGCTAGCTGCGCAGCATTTGTGCACCGCCCCCGTCAGTGTCAGCCAGTTTGCCGTGGCATACGGAGCTCCATCGCAGTCTTTAACACTGGTAGCATTCCGCGACAGCGTGGACGTGAACCGTATGTGCAGTTGACGGACTTTGAGCGAGGGCGTATAGTGGGCATGCGGGAGGCCGGGTGGACGTACCGCCGAATTGCTCAACACGTGGGGCGTGAGGTCTCCACAGTACATCGATGTTGTCGCCAGTGGTCGGCGGAAGGTGCACGTGCCCGTCGACCTGGGACCAGACCGCAGCGACGCACGGATGCACGCCAAGACCGTAGGATCCTACGCAGTGCCGTAAGGGACCGCACCGCCACTTCCCAGCAAATTAGGGACACTGTTGCTCCTGGGATATCGGCGAGGACCATTCGCAACCGTCTCCATGAAGCTGGGCTATGGTCCCGCACACCATTAGGCCATCTTCCGCTCACGCCCCAACATCGTGCAGCCCGCCTCCAGTGGTGTCGCGACAGGCGTGAATGGAGGGACGAATGGAGACGTGTCGTCTTCAGCGATGAGAGTCGCTTCTGCCTTGGTGCCAATGATGGTCGTATGCGTGTTTGGCGCCATGCAGGTGAGCGCCACAATCAGGACTGCATACAACCGAGGAACACAGGGCCAACACCCGGCATCATGGTGTGGGGAGCGAACTCCTACACTGGCCGTACACCTCTGGTGATCGTCGAGGGGACACTGAATAGTGCACGGTACATCCAAACCGTCATCGAACCCATCGTTCTACCATTCCTAGACCGGCAAGGGAACTTGCTGTTCCAACAGGACAATGCACGTCCGCATGTATCCCGTGCCACCCAACGTGCTCTAGAAGGTGTAAGTCAACTACCCTGGCCAGCAAGATCTCCGGATCTGTCCCCCATTGAGCATGTTTGGGACTGGATGAAGCGTCGTCGCACGCAGTCTGCACGTCCAGCATGAACGCTGGTCCAACTGAGGCGCCAGGTGGAAATGGCATGGCAAGCCGTTCCACAGGACTACATCCAGCATCTCTACGATCGTCTCCATGGGAGAATAGCAGTCTGCATTGCTGCGAAAGGTGGATATACACTGTACTAGTGCCGACATTGTGCATGCTCTTTTGCCTATGTCTATGTGCCTGTGGTTCTGTCAGTGTGATCATGTGATGTATCTGACCCCAGGAATGTGTCAATAAAGTTTCCCCTTCCTGGGACAATGAATTCACGGTGTTCTTATTTCAATTTCCAGTAGTGTATTTTCAGTCGTATGGTATCAAGCACACCAGTGTTTCTACTGCGACAGCGTTGCGAGCGCTGGTCCCGACATACAACTGCGGCAAGTAGAATCTTCCACTGCCGGATCGGTCCGTAAGGGTCCGGACAGGGAGGAGATGAAAGGAGAAGCAGGGAGGTCAGAGCCGCCCGTATTTGCGCAAACAAGTAGCAAATAATGCCGCGCGGATCCGTGAAAAGGGGATTCCGCGAGGACGCGGCGTCTCGGGCGTCCGGTAAAAAGCGGACCCCGCGGTGGACAATGGTTCCTAACAAGGACGGGAGGGCGCTGCCGTGTCCGGCCGTGGCGTGAGCGGGGCTCAGCGAGCGGCAGGCAGATGCGCGGCGTCCACCCAGGCAGGCCCAGCTGCGGCCGCGGCCATCGATTACGGCCGTGACTGACGGCGCCCGTCCTCAATGGCCGGCCGCATCTCGGGTCTTCATCAGCTCGCCTCTCCGCTGACAGCTCGGCCGCTCGATCCCCCACCCCACTTTTTATAGCTCCCCTTCCTCCCCCTCTCCTCGCCGTACTCCTTCGCTCAATGGTCAGTACGGAGTCGCAAAGGGTCCAGGGGATTCTCAGGCCCCTCGCGCGAAAGCAGCTGCGGTGAAATCCGGGCACGTAATAATAGGGGAAGAGAGGGCGCCCAGCGGCGAGTGCTGTCGAGTGCGGTCCAGGGAGCTTCGGACGGCTCGAGCAGGACGCTCGTCAAAAACTTTTCGGTTGGTAACTTTTTGACGTGAATGACGTCTGTATCCGTTGGACTTTACGCCGGGAGTGAGGACAAGCGCGGCACGACCTTTATTTCTGATAAACTCGCCAGTCAACCTTATACCGAAAACAGAAACAGTCCAATCCGAGAACTTCCCACTATCAATTTAATTTCCAAAATATAAAAACAAGCAGCAAGTGAACAAGCCGTCAGATGTCGTTACTGTGTGCAGCTACTGGCGAAGTAGTTACACTACTGGCCATTAAAATTTCTACACCAAAAAGAAACGCAGATGACAAACGGGTATTCATTGGTCAAATATATTAAACTAGAACTGACATGTGATTACATTTTCGCGCAATTTGGGTTCATAGATCCTGAGAAATCAGTACCCAGAACAACCACCTCTGGCCGTAATAACGGCATTGATACGCCTGGGCCTTGAGTGAAATAGAGCTTGGATGGCGTGTGCAGGTACAGCTGCCCATGGTACAGATGAAAATGTGTGCCCGACCGGGACTCGAACCCGGGATTGCCTGCTTACATAGCAGACCCCCTATCAATCTGAACCACCGAGGACACAGAAGATAGCGCGACTCCAGGCATTTATCTCTGGCACGCCACCCGCGAAACCCACATTCTCAACGTATTGTGTCGCACTACATTCGTAGTGGCCCCGCCAATTATACTCATTACTCGCGGCGCGTTGCCGATTCCCGTAAGAGTTCGGGCACTTTTGACATTCGCACAGAAGAAGAAGATGGTCAAGTGGCCTGTGAGCTTCAACTATATATACTAAGAAGGTATCTGTTCTTTCGGACGTACCATCTTAGTATATAACGATACCACATTTCATCAAGAGTAGTGACTGGCGTATTGTGACGAGCCAGTTGCTCGGCCACCATTGACCAGACGTTTTCAATTGGTGAGACATCTGGAGAATGTGGTGGCCAGGGCAGCAGTCGAACATTTTCTATATCCAGAAAGGCCCGTACAGGACCTGCAACATGCGGTCATGCATTATCCTGCTGAAATGTAGAGTTTCGAAGGGATCGAATGAGGGGTAGAGCAACGGGTCGTAACACATCTGAAATGTAACGTCCACTGTTAAAAGTGCCGTCAATGCGAACAAGAGGTAACCGAGAATTGTAACCAATGGCACCCCATACCATCACACCGGGTGATACGCCAGTATGGTGATGACGAATACACGCTTCCAATGTGCGATCACCGCGATGTCGCCAAACACGGATGCGACCATCGTGATGCTGTAAACAGAACCTGGATTAATTTGCCATTTGTGCACCCACATTCGTCGTTGAGTACACCATCGCAGACGCTCCTGTCTGTGATGCAGCGCCAAGGGTAACCGCAGCTATGGTCTCCGAGCTGATAGTCCATGCTGCTGCAAACGTCATCCAACTGATCGTGCAGATGGTTGTTGTCTTGCAAACGTCCCTATCTGTTGACTCAGGGACCGAGACGTGACTGCACGATCCGTTACAGCCATGCGGATAAGACGCCTGATATCTCGACTGCTAGTGATATGAGGCCGTTGGGATCCAGCACGGCGTTCCGTATTACCCTCCTGAACCCACCGATTCCATATTCTGCTAACAGTCATTGGATCTCGACCAACGCGAGCAGCAATGTCGCGATACGATAAACTGCAATCGCGATAGGCTACAATCCGACCTTTATCAAAGTCGGAAACATGATGGTACGCATTTCTACTCCTTACACGAGACGTCGGTTAAATTTCGCGTCTGAGCACGTCATCTTCGCGGTGTAGCAATTTAATGGCCAGTAGTGTACCAAGGATAGAGCACAGCACTAGTGAATGTTGTCGAATACGAGCCAGTGAATTCTACTTTCATTAGTCGGTCAAAATACACTGACAGTAGTGGGATAGCGATAAGCACATATACATATGGCGGTAGCGTGGCGTACACAAGGATAAAAGGGCAGTGCATTGGCAAATCTGTCATTTGTACACAAATTATTCAAGTGAAGAGGTTTCCGACCTGCACTACGGAAACTAACAGACATCCAACGCGGAACGGTAGTTGGAGCTCGACGCATGGGGCATACCATTTCGCAAATCGTTACGGAATTCAATATCCTAAGATCCGCAGTATCAAGAGTGTGTCGAGAATATTAAATTTAAGGCATTATCTCTCATCACGGGCAACACAGTGGCTGACGGCCTTCACCTAATGGCCGAGAGCAGCGGCGTTTGCGTAGGATTTTCAGTGCTAACAGATAAGAACACTGCGTTACATAACCGCAGAAATCATGACTGCGACGTACGAAGAATCTATCCGTTAGCACAGTGCGGCGAAATATGGTGTTAATGAGCCGCAACAGCAGATGGTTCAAACGGCTCTGACCACTATGCGACTTCTGAGGTCCTCAGTCGCCTAGAACTTAGAACTAATTAAACCTAACTAACCTAAGGACATCACACACATCCATGCCCGAGGCAGGATTCGAACCTGCGACCGTAGCAGTCGCTCGGCTCCAGACTGTAGCGCCTGGGAGCGCACGGCCACTGCGGGCGGTGCAACAGCAGACAACCTACGCAAGTGAATGTGCTAACAGCAAGCGCCTCTCCTGGGCTCGTGATCATATCACTTCGACCCTAGAAGACTGGAAAACCGCGACCTGGTCAGAGCAGCTCCTATTTCAGTTGGTGAGAACTGATAATAGGGCTCGAGAGTGACGGAGACCCCTCGAAACCATGAACCAAGTTACCAACATGGCACTATGCAAGCTGATGGTGACTCTATAATGGTTTAGGCTGCATTTATAAGGAATGAACTGCGTCCTATGGTCCAACTGAGCGAAGTGAGACCATTTGCGGCCAGTCATGGCCTTCATGGATTGTTGACTTGTTTGGGGACGGAGACCAGACAGCGAGGTCATCGGTCTCATCGGAGTAGGGAAGGACGGGGAAGGAAGTCGGCCGTGCCCTTTCAGAGGAACCATCCCGGCATTTGCCTGGAGTGATTTAGGGAAATGACGGAAAACCTAAATCAGGATGGCCGGACGCGGGATTCAACCGTCATCCTCCCGAATGCGAGTCCAGTGTCTAACCACTGCGCAACCTCGCTCGGTCATAGCCTTCATGTTCATAAGCAATGATGGAATTTTTATGGACGACAGTACGCCATGTCACAGGGCCACAATTGTTCGCGATTCATTTGAAAAACATTCTGGACAGTTCGAGTGAATGATTTGTCCGTCCACATCGTCCGACATGAATTCTCTAGGATATTTGTGAGGCATAACTGAGAGGTCGGTTCGTGCACAAAATCTTATACACTTTCGCTATTGTAGACGGTCGAACGACTTGTTGAGTCCACGCCATATTGAGCTACTGCACTACACCGGCCCAAAGGAGGGCCGACACGATATTAGGAGCTATCCCATGTCTTTTGTCACCTCATTGTATACGAACAACTGTTGTGACAGCATTCACAGAGCGATGCATTTTCTGTGCTCGCCACAACACTTATTTACTGTAACACCACCGCGTCTTCCTATAACGGCCACGAGACGCCGAGTGCAATGATGTCGTGCTCTGGTACTAAATGCCCGTTCCGCAGGGAAGTATTCTGGAACAGACGGTACATCATACCAAAGTGACAGGTTTTATTTCATATTCCATTTATGTACACTACTGGCCATTAAAATTGCTACACCACCAAGATGACGTGCTACACACGCGAAATTTAACCGACAGGAAGAATATGGTGTGATATGCAAATGATTAGTTTTTCAGAGCATTCACACAAGGTTGGCGCCGGTGGCGACACCTATTCCATGCTAACATGAGGAAAGTTTACAACCGATTTCTCATACACAAACAGCAGGTGACCGGCGTTGCCTGGTGAAACGTTGTAGTGGAGCCTCGTGTAAGGAGGAGAAATGCGTACCATCACGTTTCCGACTTTGATAAAGGTCGGGTTGTAGAATATCGCGATTGCGGTTTATCGTATCGCGGCATTGCTGCTTGCGTTGATCGAGACTCAATGACTGTTAGCAGAATATGGAATCGGTGGATTCAGGAGGGTAATAAGGAACGCCGTGCTGGATCCCAACGGCCTCATATCACTAGCAGTCGAGATGACAGCCATCTTATCCGCATGGCTGTAACGGATCGTGGAGCCACGTCTCGATCCCAGAGCCAACAGATAGGGACGTTTGCAAAACAACAACCATCTGCACGAACAGTTCGACAACGTTTGTAGCAGCATGGACTATCAGCTCGGAGATCATGACTGCGGTTACCCTTGACGCTGCATCACAGACAGGAGTGCCTGCGATGGTGTACTCAACGACGAACGTGGGTACACGAATGGCAAAACGTCATTTTTTCGGATGAATCGAGGTTCTGTTTACAGCATCATGATGGTCGCATCCGAGTTTGGTGACATTTCGGTGAACGCACATTGGAAGCGTGTATTCGTCATCGCCATACTTGCATACGACTCGGCGTGATGGTATGGGGTGCCATTGGTTACACGTCTCGGTCACCTCTTGTTCGCATTGACGGCATTTTGAACAGTGGACGTTACATTTCAGATGTGTTACGACCCGTGGCTCTTCCTTCGATCGCTGCGAAACCCTACATTTCAGCAGGATAATGCACGACCGCATGTTGCAGGTCCCGTACGGGCCTTTTTTCATACAGAAAATGTTCGACTGCTGCCCTGAGCAGCACATTCTCCAGATGTCTCACCAATTGAAAACGTCTGGTCAATGGTGGCCGAGCAACTGGCTCGTCACAATACGCCAGTCACTACTCTTGATGAACTGTGGTATCGTGTTGAAACTGCATGGGCAGCTGTACCTGTACACGCCGTCCAAGCTCTGTTTGACTCAATGCCCAGGCGTATCAAGGCCGTTATTACGGCCAGAGGTGGTTGTTCTGGGTACTAATTTCTCAGGATCTATGAACCAAATTTGCGTGAACATGTAATCACAAGTCAGTTCTAGTATAATATATTTGTCAAATGAATACCCGTTTATCATCTACATTTCTTCTTGGTGTAGCAATTTTAATGGGCAGTAGTGCATTGAGTGGGGGACTATTGACTGTCAATATGGCTCTGTACGCACCCTTATCTTTCTTGCCTTATTCCTATGATCCCTACTTGCGAACTACGATAGAGGTAACAGCAGTATGGTCGCACAGTTCTCGTTGAATACAAGTTCTCCACATTTCTCCAAGAGGGTTTGGCCGGCCGGAGTGGCCGTGCGGTTCTAAGCGCTTCAGTTTGGAACCGCGTAACCGCTACGGTCGCAGGTTCGAATCCTGCCTCTGGCATGGGTGTGTGTGACGTCCTTAGATTAGTTAGGTTTAAGTTCTATGGGACTGATGACCTCTGAAGTTAAGTCCCATAGTGCTCAGAGCCATTTGAACAATTTTTCCCAAGAGGGTTTCGCGTGAATTATGTCGTTTAGACGGCTTAAGCTCGGCTCTCGCCGTAAATTTGTAAAGTTTCTACATTCTGAGAAGTGACCGTTTAGTTTGTGATATTTGCCAAAGAAAGCACACTTCCTGGTTACATGTGTAAAGGAGATTCCCTCGATTAGAAAGTTACATCGTTGTCGAGTAGTCTGTCCGGGCTGGCGGATACTTCTCTCTCGGAAGCTGGTCGAATCGGATGTTTTGATGTGGCCGTGCTGGTGTGGAAGCATGGTCTCGGAATGCTTGTAACACATTTAAAAAGGTAGTCTCTGGCTAGGCATTCGCATGCGCCCACATTGGAAGACATGGAATTCCACGTTTAGGGAGCGTTTTCGGTTTGTGCCATTCCAATACTACAAATGCATGACTCCGGAATCAGTCACATCGCTCTTTACTCATTTTCTTTTAATGTTAGGAATCTAAGAATAAGTTTTGTTAAACAGTTAATTTCATGAATGTAAGAAATAGACTGAGAAAAAGTTAATTTAATGAGGTTTCTGTTTAATATACAGATCACAGTAATGTACACATTTTCACTTTATTTAGTTCGGTTGCTAAATATACTGAAAAAATGAAATGATCGTATGGCATTGTTGGCCGGGAGGCCTCATGAGTGGGAGTTCGGCCGCCGTATTGCATGTCCTCTTTAGTTGACGCCACATCGGCGACTTGCGTGTCAATGGTGATGAAAATGATGATGAAGGACACACAACACCCAGTCCCCTGCCGGGAATCAAACCCGGGCCCTCTACGTGGTAGGCAGTAATGCTACCACTACACTATTTTTTTTAAATCTCATTTTGTTCGCTTTTGTTCGTTGCATCTGCTCCGGGCGGACGTCGCAAGACATCCGCTTAAGTTCGTTGTTGATCGATTAACTCAGTTTTTTCATTTTTATTATAGAGGGCAGCTAACTCTCAGACCGAACACGCTGAGCTACCGTGCCGGCGCTACGGATAATGAATAACAACACATTTCCAATTATACGTCATTGACCCTTCACATCCCAATTACCTACTCAACAGTTTCGAAAATTAAATTGTTCGTTGATTTGGGGGAGGGAACCAAACAACAAGTTCATCGGGCCCATCGGATTAGGAAAGTACACTCCTGGAAATGGAAAAAAGAACACATTGACACCGGTGTGTCAGACCCACCATACTTGCTCCGGACACTGCGAGAGGGCTGTACAAGCAATGATCACACGCACGGCACAGCGGACACACCAGGAACCGCGGTGTTGGCCGTCGAATGGCGCTAGCTGCGCAGCATTTGTGCACCGCCGCCGTCAGTGTCAGCCAGTTTGCCGTGGCATACGGAGCTCCATCGCAGTCTTTAACACTGGTAGCATGCCGCGACAGCGTGGACGTGAACCGTATGTTTAGTTGACGGACTTTGAGCGAGGGCGTATAGTGGGCATGCGGGAGGCCGGGTGGACGTACCGCCGAATTGCTCAACACGTGGGGCGTGAGGTCTCCACAGTACATCGATGTTGTCGCCAGTGGTCGGCGGAAGGTGCACGTGCCCGTCGACCTGGGACCGGACCGCAGCGACGCACGGATGCACGCCAAGACCGTAGGATCCTACGCAGTGCCGCAGGGGACCGCACCGCCACTTCCCAGCAAATTAGGGACACTGTTGCTCCTGGGGTATCGGCGAGGACCATTCGCAACCGTCTCCATGAAGATGGGCTACGGTCCCGCACACCGTTAGGCCGTCTTCCGCTCACGCCCCAACATCGTGCAGCCCGCCTCCAGTGGTGTCGCGACAGGCGTGAATGGAGGGACGAATGGAGACGTGTCGTCTTCAGCGATGAGAGTCGCTTCTGCCTTGGTGCCAATTATGGTCGTATGCGTGTTTGGCGCCGTGCAGGTGAGCGCCACAATCAGGACTGCATACGACCGAGGCACACAGGGCCAACACCCGGCACCATGGTGTGGGGAGCGATCTCCTACACTGGCCGTACACCTCTGGTGATCGTCGAGGGGACACTGAATAGTGCACGGTACATCCAAACCGTCATCGAACCCATCGTTCTACCATTCCTAGACCGGCAAGGGAACTTGCTGTTCCAACAGGACAATGCACGTCCGCATGTATCCCGTGCCACCCAACGTGCTCTAGAAGGTGTAAGTCAACTACCCTGGCCAGCAAGATCTCCGGATCTGTCCCCCATTGAGCATGTTTGGGACTGGATGAAGCGTCGTCTCACGCGGTCTGCACGTCCAGCACGAACGCTGGTCCAACTGAGGCGCCAGGTGGAAATGGCATGGCAAGCCGTTCCACAGGACTACATCCAGCATCTCTACGATCGTCTCCATGGGAGAATGGCAGCCTGCATTGCTGCGAAAGGTGGATATACACTGTACTAGTGCCGACATTGTGCATCCTCTGTTGCCTGTGTCTATGTGCCTGTGGTTCTGTCAGTGTGATCATGTGATGTATGTGACCCCAGGAATGTGTCAATAAAGTTTCCCCTTCCTGGGACAATGAATTCACGGTGTTCTTATTTCAATTTCCAGGAGTGTAAGTCAGCCGTGCCCCTTGAAAGGAACCTTTCCGGCATTTGCCGGCGGTGATTTAGGGAAATCACGAAAATCCTAAATCTGGATGGCTGGGCGCAGATTTGAAGCGTCGTCCTCCCGAATGCGAGTCCAATATGTGCTAACCAGTGCACCACCTCGCTTGGTATAAAATTGTAAGGACATCCATAGCACTTCGCGAGATCTGGAGGAGCTTGGTATAGCTGCGTTACTCTTGGCAAGATTTACGAGGGGCGTTCAATAAGTAATGCAATACATTTTTTCTAGGTCAGCTTCGGTTTAAAAAAATGCGGAATTTGTTGTGGGACATCGGGGAATATTCCCGCTTCAGCCTCTATAGTTTCACGAAGTTCCGATAGGTGGCAGCGCTATACGTAGCCTTCAAAGTGTCCCTATGGATACCTGGCAGTGAACACTGAGTCGTTCGGCGAGGCATAGGTCACAATTAAAAAACGAACTCACGCAAACCTGTCCGGTCACCTGCGTAACGGCAGGCCGCACACAGCTTTTACCCCCAGAAAACTGAAGAAACGACTTCAGCGTGTTTGTCGTCACAAAAGTGCAAAGAATTACTCCTCCTCCATGACAACGCAAGGCTCAAACAATCTGCGCACACGAGAGGAGCTTACTAAACTTCATTGGAGTGTTCTAGCTCATCCACACTATAACTCGAAACTTGCACTGCCGACTTCCATCTGTTTGGCGCAACTAAGGATGCACTCCTCGGGAAGCAGTAGGTGGATGGTGGGGAGGTCATTGATGCAGCAAGACATTGGCTCCGACGTCGACTATTAGTGTGGTACCATGCCAGCAAACAGGCTTTCCCAGTAAGGTGGCGTAAGGCCGTTATATTGAACGGAGATTATGTTCAAAAATACCGTTTCGTAGCCAAAATAATGCGGAACAATATAGTGTGCTAGAATCCTGAATAAAACCAAAGGTGTTTCATTACATACTGATCAATCCTCAAATTTATATAATATAAAAAGCAGCGTGATTTCTTTCAGCTCATCTTGCGACAGAAAACTTTAATTTCATTGCATAGAAGAGCTACGTTTCCGTTTTTGCACAAGTTAGACATATCATTATTAGGACCAGATTCAGGCATTGCTTAGTGCAGTTTAGGGCACAGTTGGTGTTAATTCCTTTTCGACAGACTCAAATTACATTCAGTGAAATGTTATTCTGGTTTACATACCAATGTAGTACAGAATGAGATTTTTCACTCTGCAGCGGAGTATGCGCTGATATGAAACTTCGTGGCAGATTAAAACTGTGTGCCGGACCGAGACTCGAACTCGGCACCTTTGCCTTTCGCAAGCAAGTGCTCTACCATCTTTTTATTATTTTTTACTATTTTTTTATTTTTGTTAGATCTCATTATGTTCTATATTGTTTGTTGAATTTATTCGGGGCGGACGTCCGTCGACACCCGTTCAGGTTCTTCGTTGATCCGTTCACTCAGTTATTTTTTTTAATTACAGAGGGTAGATATCCCTCTGACCGAATCATCTGAGCTACCGAAGCACGATTCACGCCCCGTCCTCACAGCTTTACTTCTGCCAGTATCTCGTCTCCTGCCTTCCAAACTTTACAGAGTTCGCAAGAGAGATTCTGTAAAGTTTGGAAGGTAGGAGACGAGATACTGGCAGAAGTAAAGCTGTGAGTCGTGCTTGGGTAGCTCAGATGGTTGAGCACTTGCCCGCGAAAGACAAAGGTCTCGAGTTCGAGTCTCGGTCCGGCACACAGTTTTAATCTGCCAGGAAGTTTCAATGTCGTACAGTTTAAAGGCTTGTGTAAATGTTTTGCATTAGACTTCCTAAGATAAAGACTACATATAATGTTTATACAGTTATAAAGCAACCACATCTAGAATGGCAGATCTGTAGGCTCAGACTTATAATTACAAACAGTAGTTATACATATCCACCAACGAGCATATAGCTACACCACGAGACAGTCACACAGGTACCAAATAAACATCCAGATAACTTACAAACTTTTCGGTAAATTTTTGCCTTGAACGTCATCTTTACTCGTTGTTTGGTATAAGTGGTACGATAAGGAACAAGACCCAAACCATTAACGAGTTCATCTCCAGGTAGCTTTATATTGATCACACAAGGAAATGTAAAATCGTCAAATGCAAGAAGACAGAAACATCAGTTTCATTCCCAGTATACAGGACCAAGGAGCTAGCTTGCTAGCCATCAGATCTCATTACTCTGTGTAGCATCGGTGACGTCCATGTAAGTAGTAACGGAGGAAATATGGCATGAGTTGCGAATGCTGTCAAGTGCAGCTCAATGAATTTCAGGTGGCTCTATTAGAAAGCTCGTCAATAGCTTTTTGGATGGTAGCTTTTTGACCTGGATGAACTCTGAATTCACGCGACGGTGTGACAGATATTTGAACGCACGAGGCAAAAATTAAGTTTAGATTTCCTCGTAAGACATTGGCAGGTGAAACCGCTCAGCGTGAATATAATCCTAGAACAAATTTACTAAAGACGTCAACGGCTTAATTTTAGTATCGAAAGAAGTCATAAACATAGGTACACACGTAATCTACGACCTACTAGACAATATTAAATGTCTAATGGGTTATTTGGTTGAGTTTAAGATTGAAAGAACTTTCTGTTGGCCAACTGCTTCTAGTCCAATGAACATCATCTGCACAGAAACTATGATCAACGACATACATTATAATTAATATTAGCTCTGTAATACAATAATATTGCAACTGTTACAATGTGCGTAGTGTACAATTCCTCTCTTGCAGCGTCTGCCACAACAGTTTGATGACCATTTGCTTAACAGTTATTAAAGGAACCATTCATAAAACGTGTTGTCCTGCTTTTGAACCCGTCTACAATTCTACCTGGAGAATCGGCCAAACGAGTGTTTTGCAAGCCACTTCTTTCGTAATAAAATTACATTTCTTTAGGATTCCTCCAAAGCATCCTCTTCAGATATTTTTCATTGTTAATCAGTAAAGCTGTCTCGAATACGAAGACTGATCTGAAGACCACAGTGCTGTAGCAGGCATCGCCCTGTTCGAGGTGGTATGCTCGTGCCTTCCTTTTTTTACTAGAATATTTAATTTTATTTACCAACAGGCATGTATACATTTTGCAATTCAAGCAGTTTCATTTAGACGACTGTACTAGGACAAATTTCTGCTTTCATTATATAGCACTAGTATCTTTACAGTGTAGACTCATATGATTAAATCTAAGGTCCCTGCTGCAACTGCGTGTGAAGGCTAATCACAGGAACTAGTTTAACGCTTTTGATGCGGTTCTCACGGCAGATAGACTGATTCACGAAGGAGGTTTCTATAAAAATTTATCACCGCTTCGCCAGGCAAGCCGTTCGGTCGTAGATACTGATTATTTGTTCCAACGGTGGAAAGCCGCAGCAGGTCGCTAGTACAAAATGAGTTGTGTTAGGCGCTGTAAATTTTACCATTAAAGGCAAAATAGAGACATTATTGGAATATTTAATTATTACGAATGCCTAGAAAAACAGAAGGAACTGTTAGGATATTGCGGAATTGGCCGTTATTGTTAATCTGATGTAATGTTTTGTATACAGGGTTGTCCATTGATCGTGACCGGGCCAAATATCTCACGAAATAAGCGTCTAACGAAAAAACTACATAGAATGAAACTTGTCTAGCTTGAAGGGCACACTGGACTCGCATTCGGGAGGACGACGGTTCAGTCCCGTCTCCGGCCATTCTGATTTAGGTTTTCCGTGATTTCCCTAAATCGCTTCAGGAAAATGGCGGGATGGTTCCTTTGAAAGGGCACGGCCGATTTCCTTCCCCATGTTTCCCTCACTCGAACTTGCGCACCGTCTCTAATGACCTCGTTGTCGACGGGACGTTAAACTCTAATCTCCTCCTCCTCCCTAGCTTGAAGAGGGAAACCAGATGGCGCTATGGTTGGCCCGCTAGATGGCGCTGCCATAGGTCAAACGAATATCAACTGAGGTTTTTTTTTAAATTTGAACCCCCATTTTTTATTACATATTCGTCTAGTACGTAAAGAAATATGAATGTGTTAGTTGGATCACTTTTTTCGTTTTGTGATAGATGGCGCTGTAATAGATACAAACATATGGCTCACAATTTTAGACGAACAGTTGATAACAGGTAGGTTTTTTTCAATTAAAATACAGAACGTAGGTACATTCGAACATTTTATTTCGGTTGTTCCAATGTGATACATGTACCTTTGTGAACTTATCATTTCTGAGAACGCATGCTGTTACAGCGTGATTACCTGTAAATACCACATTAATGCAACAAATGTTCAAATGATGTCCGTCAACCTCAATGCATTTGGCAAAACGTGTAACGACATTCCTCTCAACAGCGAGTAGTTCGCCTTCCGTAATGTTCGCACATGCAGTGACAATGCGCTGACGCATGTTGTCAGGCGTTGTCGGCGCATCACGATAGCAAATATCCTTCAACTTTTCCCACAGAAAGAAATCCGGGGACGTCAGATCCTGTGAACATGCGGGCCGTGGTGTGGTGCTTCGACGACCAATCCACCTGTCATGAAATATGCTATTCAATGCCGCTTCAACTGCACGCGAGCTATGTGCGGGACAGCCATCACGTTGGAAGTACATCGCCATTCTGTCATGCAATGAAACATCTTGTAGTAACATCGGTAGTACATTACGTAGGAAATCAGCATACATTGCACCATTTAGATTTCCATCGATAACATAGGGGCCAATTATCCTTCCTCCGATAATGCTGCACCATACATTAACCCTCCAGGGTCGCTGATGTTCCACTTGTCGCAGCTATCGTGGATTTTCCATTGCCCCATAGTGCATATTATGCCGGTTTACGTTACCGCCGTCGGTGAATGACGCTTCGTCGCTAAATAGAACGCGTGCAAATAATCTTTCATCGTCCCGTAATTTCCCTTGTGCCCAGTGGCAGAACTGTACACGACATTCAAAGTCGTCGCCATGCAATTTCTGGTGCATAGAAAAATGGTACGGGTGCAAACTATGTTCATGTAGCATTCTCAACACCAACGTTTTTGAGATTCCCGATTCTCGCGCAATTTGTCTGTTACTGATGTGCGAATTACCCGTGACAGCAGCTAAAACACCTACTTGGGCATCATCATTTGTTGCAGGTCGTGGTTGACGTTTTACATGTGGCTGAACACTTCCTGTTCCCTTAAATAATGTAACTACCCGGCAAATGGTCCGGACACTTGGATGATGTCGTCCAGGATACCGAGCAGCCCGTTGGGCATTTTGATCACAATAGCCATACATCAACACGATATCGACCTTTTCCGCAATTGGTAAACGGTCCATTTTAACATGGGTAATGTATCACGAAGCAAATACCGTCCGCACTGGCGGAATGTTAGTGGTGGTGGTAGTGGTTAGTGTTTAACGTCCCGTCGACAACCAGGTCATTAGAGACGGAGCGTAAGCTCGGGTTAGGAAAGAATTGGGAAGGAAATCGGCCGTGCCCTTTCAAAGGAACCATCCTGGCATTTGCCTGAAACGATTTAGGGAAATCACGGAAAACCTAAATCAGGATAGCTGGAGACGGGATTGAACCGTCGTCCTCCCGAATGCGAGTCCAGTGTGCTAACCACTGCGCCAACTCGCTCGGTGGAATGTTAAGTGATACCACGTACTTATACGTTTGTGGCTGTTACAGCGCCATCTATCACAAAGTGAAAAAAGTGGTCCAACTAAAACATTCATATTTCTTTACGTACTACTCAAATATGTAATAAAAATGGGGGTTCCTATTTTAAAGAACGCAGTTGATATGCGCTTGATCAATGGCAGCACCATCTAGCGGGCCATCTGGTTTCCCCCTTCAAGCTAAACGAGTTTCGGTCTTTGTAGTTTTTTCGTTTGATGATTATTTCGTGAGATATTTGGCCCGGTCACTATCAATGGACCACCCTATATACAAAGTAGGACACTTAAAAGTGCCGCATACAGGAAGACAGCAGTACGAATTTAAGGGCAGAAATATACATCTCCATCTACATCTACATACATACACCGCAAGTCACCTTGCGATGCGTGTCGGTGAGTACCCTGTGCCACAATTAGTCATTTCCTTTCCTGTTTCACCCTCAGATAGAGCGAGAGAAAAACGTCTATCTATGTGCCTCCATGCGAGCCTTGATTCTTCGTATCTTAATCTTCGTGGTCCATCAGCGAAATTTTGTTGGCGCCAGCAGGATCGTTCGGCAGTCGGCTTCACATGCCGGTTCTCTAAATTATCTCAATAGTGTTCCTTGAAACGAACGTTGCCTTCACTCCAGGAATTACCATTTGAGACCCCGAAGCATCTCCGTAACACCTACGTGTTCTTCGAACGTACCGGTAACAAATCTAGCTGATCGCCTCTGAACTGGTTCTATGTACGACCAACTAAAAAGTGAAAAAGTGGTAAGACCCCCTTACTAATTACTGCATCTATCGTCGAAATCTGCCAATAAGTACACAGGCGCAGGAGAGCTACCATGACGGGTACAGGAAGGAAATATTAAGACCGATATAGTCGTCTGTTCGTTTTTTTTGTTTCTTTTTTTTTTTAGAGTGACTGCATTTCATCTTTGTGCGGATAAGTTTGCACACAAAAAGTGCAACGCAAATTCGTTCCACTAACATCGCTAAAGGGCAGGAACATAACTAGTCTGGGGCAACAGAGGCATTGCTCTGGACTCCCCGAGGATGAGAGACCCCTGAGGTATGACAAAAAAAAGGATACAGAAAATTAAGAATAAAAGAAGAGAAATGCTATTCGTGCAGCTACCTTCAGCTATCACACAACTGGTGTTCATTGCGGCTATGTACTCGTAAACGAAAGCAGGCGTGACACGCGTGGTTAGAGATCAGAAAAATGTTACACGTAATTGAATTTCAAATGGTTAAAATTTATTTATGAGTTCAATGAAGATACTTCTATGTAGGCAACTGTCAAAGCTAAGATTAGTATTGATGGGAAACAGACAAACATAATTGCAAGTCACCTGCAGTCCTTTGGCTTCTACCGAAACAGCTACTGCCGTCAGCCGCTGCTTCGAGACTCTTCCTAGAGTGAACGATTAATACCATCAAGGGGTACACAATAGCGTAAGAGCCGATGCACAAATAGTACTCGCCGCTATAAACAGCTGATCACGGATATCCAACCAGCATTAAAAATAATGCCGATAGTGGCAGGTCTACTGAGCAGAGTGTCGTTTGATCACCAGAATCGGAAGTGAGAAGAATCAACACATTAGCATTTCTAGAATTCTTGCGTCCTATACCTATCCGGTACTTAGACGACGGGAAGCTAAGTAAATGTAGGTGCTCTGTATCGAGATTGTGGATATGGACTGCTCTAACACAAAGACGAATGCTGGCTCGCATTGTACAGACGTAAGCAGAAAGAACAATTTCAAACCACGTTGAGTTCCGTGTATAGTAGACCTTCGGATTATAATGAAAACTACTTTTCTAACACAACGCAGTGTCGTGGTTGAAATTAGTCTATAACCATCATGAATTTGTATAAAAATATACTACTTCCTACGATATGTGCATCGAAAGCGTGTGTTCAAGACACCATGGTGACACACTTGATTTGTCGAACAATGTCTATAAGAACAAATACTGTGATCACGTGACAAGGAAACTTCGTAGGAAGTGTATAGTTTATAGAATTACGATTTTCCTGTAATTACAAGATTTATAAAATTCATGCTACTCCAGACAACTTTTGGCAAACAGTCCGGACAGCTAGCTTGCAAAATGAAACTAACCTGAATGCAACCGCAGCGTCGTACATCTCCATGTCCGTTAAAAATACATCCCTGTGAGAATGTACGTTATGTGCTCGTAGAAAGATACAACCGATGTGGCGCCTGTGTTTAGGCTACACGGATTGGCGGCTCTCAGATGTTTATCAATGGCTTATCTTCGCTGCTCCGTGTTGTTAGCGTATTTCGTGGTTTTCTCAAGAAGTTGCTGACGAGGGACGGGCACATTCATGTTGCCCGTTAGTCGCTCCGATCAAACTGTTGCCCAGCAACGACGAGGCCTGCTGTAGGGACTCCTGTATTGTTGAGAACTGCTCACAAAGCGATTTGACGATAAGAGGAAAGTATCAGCGTACAATTAAGGAAATTATACAGCTGCAACTCGGCGGCGTAATAAGGGTAGGACGACAGTGGCGATAAGGTGGTGCATCTGGAAAGAAAAAAAAAGGAGGAAAATGAAAAAAATAAAATGGGAAGAAAAAGAGGCAAGTTTAGTAAAACCGATCTAGAGAAGACTTTCGCTATGATGAAATAATGAAATGTTGTTTTGGAAATCAGCAAAAATCATCCGAAACGCATACTTCCTATATCACGGCCAAAGATTAGTCTGCTTTAGGATACAACCGTCGATAAATGGCCACACAGAACGATCAAGACTGTCTCGGACTATCTGTTATGAGTGGCGTATACTCTAACAGAGCTGAAGGCTTCTGTAAAAGATGAGCATTCCTTTACCAAGCCGAAAATATTTTTAAAAAATACTTCCTATAATGAGTCACGTATAAGTATAGTTTGGAAATACTAGAAATGTTATCACTAGCAGGAAAGGGGCACGAATCGAAACAGCCTTGTTTGACTGTGGCAAAACTAGAGTCCATCAATAACGTGCTAAGAAACCAGGAAGTCCCATCTTTTTGCGCAGAAACCACAAATGTTAACGTTCAACCCCCTACGTAACCGTCCCGTGGAGATAGTGCAGATGAAATTATCCTCGCACGGAGGCGCTCAGGCATTCATTCTTCGCTCGCTTCATTCGTGAATATAACAGGAACAGACCATGATGTGTGATTCAATAAATACTGTCCTCTGCCACTCAGCTTACAGTTGTGCACAGCTGTAAATGCTGATGCTGAATGAACAGACAGAAAAGTTGCCGGTAATAATGTATACCCATAATATCTACGACATTTGTCATTTTTTGTTAGGAACTGAATTTGCTGAATTAGCAGCCGCAGATGTGAAGATGTATCACCTATACTTTCAACCACCAAACACTTGTTTAATTGTCTCCTTCAGACTCTATTGACTCAACATATTTCAATATTCTATCGAACACATGCTTGGTTTTTACTGACTTATATTCAGTGGGCAGTTTATGGAGGGCAATTTTGTATGCGTTAACAGAAAGTAATACACTTAAATCACTACTAATAGTTGTTGCTGTTGTGGTCTTCAGTCCTGAGACTAGTTCGATGCAGCTCTCCATGCTACTCTATCCTCTGCAAGCTTCTTCAGTTCCCAGTACCTACTGCACCCTACATCCTTCTGAATCTGCTTAGTGTATTTAGCTCCTGATCTCCCTCTACGATTTTTACTCTCCACGCTGCCCTACAATGCCAAATTTGTGATCACTTGGTGCCTCAAACCATGTCCTACCAACCGGTCCCTTCTTTTCGTCAAGTTGTGCCGCAAACTCCTCTTCTCCCCAATTCTATTCAATACGTCTTCATTAGTTATGTGATCAACCCATATAATCTTCAGCATTCTTCTGTAGCACAACATTTCGGAACCTTCTATTCTCTTCTTGTCCAAACTAGTAATCGTCCATGTTTCACTTCCATACATGGCCACACTCCACACAAATACTTTCAGAAACGACTTCCTGATACTTAAATCTATACTCGATGTTAGCAAATTTCTCTTCTTCAGAAATGCTTTCCTTGCCATTGCCACTCTACATTTTATATCCTCCCTACTTCGACCATCATCACTTATTTTGCTCCCCAAATAGCAAAACTCCTTTACTACTTTAAGTGTCTCATTTCCTAATCTAATTCCATCAGCATCACCCAATTTAATTTGATTACATTCCATTATCCTCGTTTTGCTTTTGTTGATGTTCATCTTATACCCTCCTTTCAAGACACTGTCCATTCCGTTCAACTGCTCTTCCAAGTCCTTTGCAGTCTCTGGCAGAATTACAATGTCATCGGCGAACCTTAAAGTTTTTATTTATTCTCCGTGAATTTTAATACCTACTCCGAATTTTTATGTTGTTTCCTTTACTGCTTGCTCAATATACAGATTGATTAACATTGGGGAGAGGCTACAACCCTGTCTCACTCCCTTCCCAACCACTGCTTCCCTTTCCTGCCCCCCGACCCTTATAACTGCCATCTAGTTTTTGTACCAATTGTAAATAGCTTTTCGCTCCCTGTATTTTACCCCTGCCACCTTCAGAATTTGAAAGAGAGTATTCCAGTTAACATTGTCAAAAGCTTTCTCTAAGTCTACAAATGCTAGAAACGTAGGTTTGCCTTTCCTTAATCTTTCTACTAAGATAAGTTGTAAGGTTAGTATTGCCTCGCGTGTTCCAACATTTCTACGGAATCCAAGCTGATCTTCCCCGAGGTCCGCTTCTGCCAGTTTTTCCATTCGTCTGTAAAGAATTCGCGTTAGTATTTTGTAGCTGTGACTTATTAAACTGATAGTTCGGTAATTTTCACATCTGTCAACACCTGCTTTCTTTGGGATTGGAATTATTATATTCTTCTTGAAGTTTGAGGCTATTTCACCTGTCTCGTACATCTTGTTGACCAGATGGTGGGGTTTTGTCAGGACTGGCTCTCCCAAGGCCATCAGTAGTTCTAATGGAATGTTGTCTACTCCCGGGTCCTTCTTTCGACTCAGGTCATTCAGTGCTCTGTCAAACTCTTCACGCAGTATCGTATCCCCATTTCGTCTTCATCTACATCCTCTTCCATTTTCATAATATTGTCCTCAAGTACATCGCCCATGTATAAACCCTCTATATACTCCTTCCACCTTTCTGCCTTCCCTTCTTTGCTTAGAACTGGGTTTCCATGTGAGCTCTTGATATTCATACACGTGGTTCTCTTCTCTCCAAAGGTCTCTTTAATTTTCCTGTAGGCAGTATCTATCTTACCCCTAGTGAGATAAGCCTCTACATCCTTACATTTGTCCTCTAGCCATCCCTGCTTAGCCATTTTGCACTTCCTGTCGATCTCATTTTTGAGACGTTTGTATTCCTTTTTGCCTGCTTCATTTACTGCATCTTTATATTTTCTCCTTTCATGAATTAAATTCAATATTTATTCTGTTACCCAAGGATTTCTATTAGCCCTCGTCTTTTTACCTACTTGATCGTCTGCTGCCTTCACTACTTCATCCCTCAGAGCTACCCATTCTTCTTATACTGTATTTCGTTCCCCAATCCTTTCAGTTGCTCCCTTATGCTCTCCCTGAAACTCTCTACAACCTCTGGTTTAGTCAGTTTATCCAGGTCCTATCTTCTTAAATTAGCACCTTTTTGTAGTTTCTTCAGTTTTAATCTACAGTTCATAACCAATAGATTGTGGTCAGAGTCCACATCTGCCCCTGAAAATGTCTTACAATTTAAAACCTGGTTCCTAAATCTCTGTCTTACCATTATATAATCTATCTGATACCTTTTAGTATCTCCAGGATTCCTCCATGTATACAACCTTCTTTTATGATTCTGGAACCAAGTATTAGCTATGATTAAGTTATGCTTTGTGCAAAATTCTACCAGGCGGCTTCCTCTTTCATTTCTTCCCCCCAATCCATATTCACCTTATATGTTTCCTTCTCTCCTCTTCCTACTCTCGAATTCCAGTCACCCATGACTATCAAATTTTCGTCTCCCTTCACTACCTGAATAATTGCTTTTATCTAATCATAAATTTCATCAATTTCTTCATCATCTGCAGAGCTCGTTGGCATATAAACTTGTACTACTGTGGTAGGCATGGGCTTTGTGTCTATCTTGGCCACAATAATGCGTTCACTATGCTGTTTGTAGTAGCTTACTCGCACTCCTATTTTTTTATTCATTATTAAACCTACTCCTGCATTATCTCTATTTTGTATTTATAACCCTGTATTCGCCTGACCAAAAGTCTTGTTCCTCCTTCCACCGAACTTCACTAATTCCCACTATATCTAACTTTAACCTATCCATTTCCCTTTTTAAATTTTCCAACCTACCTGCCCGATTAAGGGACCTGACATTCCACGCTCCGATCCGTAGAACGCCAGTTTTCTTTCTGGTGATAACGACATCCTCTTGAGTAGTCCCAGCCCGGAGATCCCAATTGGGGACTACTTTACCTCCGGAATATTTTACCCAAGAGGACGCCATCATCATTTAATCATACAGTAAAGCCGCATGCCCTCGGGAAAAATTACGGCTGTAGTTTCCCCTTGCTTTCAGCCGTTCACAGTACCAGCATAGCAAGGCCGTTTTAGTTAATGTTACAAAGCCAGATCAGTCAATCATCCAGACTGTTGCCCCTGCAACTACTGAAAAGGCTGCTGCCCCTCTTCAGGAACCACACGTTTGTCTGGCCTCTCAACAGATACCCCTCCGTTGTGGTTGCACCTACGGTACGACCATCTGTTTTGCTGAGGCACGCAAGCCTCCCCACCAACGGCAAGGTCCGTGGTTCATGGGGGGGAGTATTAATAGTTACAGAATCTAAAATAGCTGGTAATTCATTACTGACGCAATGAAACACAGCACTACCTTCTGTTTCTTGCCACTGCTTACTCAAGATTGTGATGTTCTACATCACAAAATCTTCTACGTGAGGGCCCAACTGTTGTCAAGCATTCTCGTAAATTTGGAAAGATTGGAAGCACTGCCTTTTGTTTCGCTTGGGATACCTTCTTTTAAATGTCTTTATTCCTCCACCAACTACGGACTTTTCTGTCTTGATTTCACACTCTTCAGTAAAATGTTTTATGCATATAACTGATTTTTTGAGGTTTGAGAAATTGATGGCAATTTTCCTTAGCCACTTTTTCTTTAGTTGCTCATCACTTGGTAAAGAAAATGTGCTGACTGCTTCTTTTTGAGATCTGTAATTACTTTTACAGCCAGCCTCACTACAGAACCTTGGTATTTCCAGTACTGGTATCTGGAAATGGAAATTCAGTATAGCTTTTGCAATGTAGATACAAACATTTCAGGATTTGTGCACATTTAGTTAGTTTACAATGCAGCTTTCGGCATAACGTCTCAATCAAACATAAGTATTCCCTGCTTATTAAGTAATTATATTACAAGTAATTATATTAGCATTTATGAAGCACTTACTTTTCAAAGAACTGCAAGTTCATGATCTTTTCATTGGCAACAGAAGATTGTAGCAGCTAGTACTTAATTCACTAGTCAATAAAAATTTCAACATGCAGAGCAACACATCACGAGGCACAACACATCTACTCTGTCTACATCACAAACAATATGGCTTCCAGTGCCAAGGCCGGATATTTTAATCGGCCGTGGGCAGCAGCCTGATGATGTAACGCGCCCACCGTTGCTCTCATGCGTATAAACAGTTAGAATTGCTGAGCCTGTTTGAGTTTGAAATTTTCTGTCTGAATCTGTATACTAGTGGTGTTCAAGCATTTTTGCTCGAGAGCCAGTGCTGACATTGTGGGGTGGTACCTTGGGCCTCGTGTGTACTTATCTTATTATTAACTGAAGACTGGTGGTGGAAAAGTTTATAAGTGCAAAATCTCACATTTGTCAGGAGAATTAAAAAAATATATCTCTTCCTGTGCGTAACTAATAGGTATCCAGGAAATTGAGAAGTTATTCTGATACCACATAATCATACTGGCTCCCTCATCATGGCAAAAAATAATTGGACAAATTAAGTATCATATAATTTATTAAGAACTTTCCAAGTGCCATACCAGGAAACTGACTGGTTCTAAGTGTCATTAACAAAGTTTTTGTTCCAAGGGCCATTAATACAGAGGTACTACATTTTATTTGTGATAAAATAAGTACAGAAATACAATGATAAAACATTAATTTGTAGGGCTATAGTCAACAAAATCCATTTCACATATCTTATAGGTTCTTACAAAAGAATAACATAACTAGATTTTCAAGAAATCTCTCAGTAACGAGTTCTGTTTCTTAGACAACTTCATTCTTGTCGTTCTTGGGAGCAGATATTGCAACATTTACTGTAAATCTCCTGGTGTTGTTGTAGAAGAAATGACAACATTGTCAACAGACCTTCCTCTTTTGGAGCTGAGAAACATGGCTGCTCCCTCGAATGAAGTACGTCATGGTATTCATTTGCTACACTCTTCGTTCTTTCGAATGCTTTTCCGTCTGCCTATTGTTAGTAGGGTTACTTGAAGCGCTAAGTTTATAACTTAGTGCAAGCAACGAACGATAACATTACTCAGAGTATCATCAACGCATATCTGCACATTAACTCGGAAACCCTTCTCAGTCGTGTCGAATCATTTCATGTAAGCATAAATAAGTGTATTGAAGTGGGCGGCGAAGTTTCTGAGCACTTAATCTGAAATAATTCTTACAAATAAGAACCCTGTTGGAGGTGAGACAACACACTTCAAACAATCTTTCTTCGCATTTACTAAAAACGCCTGGTTTCCTATTTTTTGATACAATGCATTTTTCTCGAGACGGTAGCGTTTCGGAACTCAATTGCCAATTGCACCATCTATCGCGCAAGGACAAAAGTTTTACACACAAAAATTGTGTATTTTTTTTTTACTTGGGATCCGAATCTACAGTATCCTAATTAAGATTTCAAAGCTGCCTCGCCCCCTCACTCTCTGGGAATAGGACAAGGAAAAGGGGGGGGGAGGTTGTTCAACATTTATATCGCTAGATAGCATTTTTTAAAATAGTGAATAAATACTTTTATGTGTTTTTAATCTGATGCGTACTTTTGGAGATTTTTCGATGTCTCATGATAAAAAATCTCACACTGCATAACAACGGGTCTTCTGATTAGTTGGTACAATAAGCCATCGACAATCTATCAACGATCGTTCAAGCCGCAATTGGTCACATATGTCGTATGTATATCAGGACACATTTTGCACGAAGTGTTTGTCTGAACGATGGAGTGCTGCAAATTTTGTATTACTTTAGTACTGCAGTCAACACATGTCACGTTTCCGTTCTGTTCCACTTATTCAAAATCATATGTGAATAAAATAGAAAGCTGAGTTTGACTCTTTGGTTGAAGTATTAGAAAGGTTTCATCAGTGCTGGAGCACCTCGGTTGCTATTTACATGTTGAACTATAGAATCTAGTCAATTTCTTTTCTAAGAAGTTATGGTTATATAGCTGCGTCTCTTGATTTCCTACTGTTTTCCTCGTTATGAGGTCTTCACATCAGCATCACTTCAGAGACATTCTCTAATTTGCAGGTGTACTTAACTTAATAATCTTTTAAGTCATTAAGATCTCATTTCTTTATCACCTAGACGCATGTAAAACAGGGAAAACGTAAGACACGCACTCAGTATGTCCCCTGCCGTTTAACCACAATAGCGCACTAGATCTAAAAAGAGCATGCTTTTGAAATTAGTTTTAGGTAACACAGAATTTTATTTGCAAAGAAATTGAATAAAACTACCCTGCATTATTGTTCAGAATTTTTTAACTCATGTAAACTGGACGGGAGAGATTCATAAACGTTTGAAACTATCGAAAGGCGCTGAAACACAAATTATACAACAGTTATGTGTAATTATAGATATAGTAAAACCAAAAAGACGTTACACTGAAAAGTGAACATATATAGGTTGTTTAGACGTTTATTTGCGGATAGTTTTAGAATAAGTGGAAATTTCGTGTTACGAGAGCAAAAGATTAGCATCAATGGGTACAAATTAGCTGCACATGTAAGTAGAGATAATATGATGAGAGGAGGAGTTGCCAGATATGTCAAAAGCTTCCACAGCGCAAAAAATATAGAAAGTAAAAAATGTTGTGTAGAGCAACATATGGAAGCATGTGCCACAGAAATAAAACTAAATGATGGCACTTTCATAATTGTAACAGTGTATAGGTCCCCCTCAGGGAATTTCCAGCTATTTCTAGAAACCTTGGATGCTTTGTTGTGCTATCTTTCAGACAGGGGGAAGCAAATCATCATTTGTGGGGATTTCAATGTTGATTCCCTGAAAGAGTGTAATAGGAAGAGTGACCTTGTAGTATTACTCAGTTCTTTCAATCTGAGCTCCGTCATTGATTTTCCTACTCGGATAACAAAGAACAGCAGGACATTGATAGATAACCTTTTATAGACCAAGATACGTTTAAGGACATAAATGCTTATCCTGTTGAGAATACTCTTTCAGATCATGGTGCACAGCTAGTTAGAGTACATGACATAGCTCCATGCAGTGTATCAAATCAGAACTTCAAAGCAGTGAGTTCAATTAACAATATAAATATTGCAAACTTTAGGGAAAGCCTACAGCAGCTAGACTGGGATGAAGTGTATAAGGAACCCGATGCGAACATGAAATATAACTTATTTCACGTTACATTTTTAAGGGTATTTGAAAATTGTTTTCCCAAGAAAATAGTTAAACATAATTCCAAGAAAACATATAAAGAACGTTGGCTAACTAAAAGAATAAGAATATCTTGTCATCGTAAAAGAGAACTGTATCTAACAGCAAGAGGGAGTACTGACCCCGAAATTGTTCAATATTATAAAAACTATTGTGCGGTACTAAGAAAAGTTATTAAAAAGTCCAGAAGCATGTGTATCATGTCTGAGATCAGTAACTCTGATAATAAAATTAAAGCAATTTGGAATATTATTGAAAGGGAAACAGGGCAACCAAGAGCACAGGAAGACTTTAGTGCCATAAAACTGAATGACAAGTGTACTAACAAACAATCAGAAATTGGAAATATTTTCAATAATCATTTTTTAAATGTTGTGAAGAAAATAGGATCTAGATCTTCACTAGAACAGGCAAGGCTAGTAATAGAAGAGGCCATACCTGTGCAGTTTGAAACAACTGTATTTCCACCAACCTCTACCTCTGAAATCAGTAAAATAATAAACTCACTGAAAAGTAAAAGCACTTACGGAATTGATGACATTTCCAGCAAGATACTTAAAGCTTCTTCCCCACAGATAAATAGGATTCTCAGCCACGTACGCAAAAGCTCTTTGGAGAGGGTTTTTTTCCCGGTAGACTGAAATATGCCATTGTAAAACCATTGCATAAAAAGGGGGATACGTCGGATGTCAACAAATATTGCACAATCTCTCTTCTGATAGCTCTATCAAAAATTTTTGAGAAAGTAATGTATTCAAGATTAGCCTCCCATATTTGTGAAAATAAAGTACTAACAAAATGTCAGTTTGGTTTTCAGAAAGGCTTTTCAACAGAAAATGCTATATACGCTTTCACTGATCAAATAGTAAATGCTCTGAATAACTGGACATCACCCATTGGTATTTTTTGTGATCTCTCAAAGGCCTTTGATTGTGTAAATCATGGAATTCTTTTAGATCAGCTAAATTATTATGGTTTGAGGGGGGCAGTGCAAAAATGGCTTAATTCATACTTAACTGGAAGAATGCAGATTGAAATAAGTGGTTCATGTAATGTTAAATCAACAGCTGTTTCCTCAAACTGATCAAGTATGGGGTCCCACAGGGTACGGTCTTAGGTCCCTTACTATTCTTGATATACATTAATGATTTACCATTCCACATTGATGAAGATGCAAAGTTAGTTCTTTTTGCTGATGATACAAGTATAGTAATAACATCCAAAAATCAAGAACTAAGTGATGTAATTGTAAATGATGTTTTTCACAAAATTATTAAGTGGTTCTCATCAAACGGACTCTCTTTAAATTTTGATAAAACACAGTATATACAGCTCTGTACAGTAAATGGCACAACTCCAGTAATAAATATAGACTTCGAACAGAAGCCCATAGCTAAGGTAGAATTTTCAAAATTTTTAGGTGTGTCCCTTGATGAGAGGTTAAACTGGAAGCAACACGTTGATGGTCTGCTGAAACGTCTGACTACAGCTACGTATGCTATTAGGGTTATTGCAAATTTTGGTGATATGAAACTCAGTAAATTAGCTTACTATGCCTACTTTCATTCACTGCTTTCGTATGGCATCATATTCTGGGGTAATTCATCGTTGAGTAGAAAAGTATTCATTGCTCAAAAACGTGTAATCAGAATAATTGCTGGAGCCCACCCATGGTCATCCTACAGACATCTATTTAAGGATGTAGGGATCCTCACAGTAATCTCACAGTATTTGTATACACTTATGAAATTTGTTGTTAATAATCCAATCCAGTTGAGAAGTAATAGCAGAGTGCATAACTATAACACCAGGAGAAAGGATCATCTTCACTATGCAGGGTTAAATCTGACTTTGGCACAGAAAGGGGTAAATTATGCTGTCACAAAAGTCTTTGGTCACCTACCAAACAGTATCAAAAGCCTGACAGATAGCCGACCAACATTTAAAAATAAATTAAAAGAATTTCTAGATGACAACTCCTTCTACTCATTGGCTGAATTTTTAGATATATATCATGCAATATTTTGCGTAATGTAATATCTTGTACAGACATCTTTTATTAACCTGACACGTTCCACATCATTACGATAATGATCATTCATGATCTATGGAACAAGTATTAATCTAAACTAATCTAATCTAATCTAAGCAGTCGCATGTGATACCTGTGGAATAATCGACTTATGGCAGCGACAGTAATATCTCTTAACTTGTGTATCTTTCACTCAAATGCGTGTTGGACATGGAGTAAGCTGCCAGAACTTTACGTGTAGTGCATATTGGCATATTGGAGGAGGATTTTTGCTTGAGAAAATTGTTAGGAATTATTAATCAAATGGAAAGACTTACAGACGCAGTATATATGTAACAGAGAGAGCGGATTTGTATTGTGGATACGTTTTTAAGGTAATAATTCTTGCAGGGGCGTACTGATAATATTTGCGATTCTTGTAACAGATCAGTCCACTTCCCCACCTTAACTTAGGTCACTTCAACATAATTCATTTCAATTTGCAGAATAGTAAAAGCATTGCCTTGTTAGACACTTGTAAAGAAAGGAAAGTTTTTGGTTTTCTGTGAGTTTTACGTTCTTGTGAAATAAGTGTTTGAAATATAGCATTTTCATTATAATGAACTGATTAGTATTTACATTTCAAGTAAGAAGTTTTTTTTTTTTTAGTATGGGACAGTCATCGCAATCTTTCTCCCACTAGTTTAGTTTTACTTTAGCATACTTTAACTGGAGCGATTTCTTCATGCTGTGCTGTTGCTGCTGATTATGCTGTCCTTTTTCAGGTGAGATTCTTTTCGTACTTTGTCAGGTCTCTCGTTCCCAATCCCACGATTCCATTGCGCAAATTGTAAGAATTTTCTGTGTAATTCAGATTTTTAATGGGCCTGCGAACAGTGTACGTTTCAGTTTTTTTGGGCAATGCGCTGTTTTATTTTTGTAGCGTTTTTTGAGTAACATTTCGGATTTAATTTCCTGCACAGTAAACACCGGTTAGTTTTGTCTTCATGTAAATATGTGCACTGACACATGCCGTTCGCAGCAGTAATTTCAATTCAACTTTTTTATAACAGAGGACAGTACATTCAATTTTGAGTAAAAAAACAGGAAAACATTTTCATGCTGATTACCGAGCGAACGATCGAGGCAGAGAAAATAACTTTTAACACGCTAACGTATCTCTTGGATTTACTTTACTTATAAGTGCACATTACTCTCGTATAAGTCATGTCTTTAGTATTGACAGTGCTCTTTCTAAAAAAAAAATATTATGACTAGCAAAGGACAAAACCCTCAGCCAGTGCCTATCGACACTTGAGGTGGTGTGAAGAGCCACATCACTGGACAGTGGGTGACTGGATTGATTTCGTACTAGGTCTATACCCAGTGGCAACCGGATGAAAGGGTTTGGGTTTAGCAGGTGTCTGGGGAGCTTGCCTGACGTCTGGTGTAGTGCCAAAAGAGAATATGGAAGAGATAGTGTTACAGTATACGGGTATTTTTTGTGGTTGGGCTATGGTCCCCTTATTAAGCTTAATAAAACGCTAAATGTGGTGATATGAATACATTTTACAATGTTGTGTACAGTAGAGGACAGGTCGGAGATGATTGTTTGTGTTAGTATGATAATGCACCTTGTTATAAAGCAGCAACCGCGAGGCAACGGTCTGTGCACGATAACATTCTTGAAATGGACTGGCCTGCTCTGAGTCCCGACCTGAACTCAATGTAACATATTTCGCATGCGTTAGAACATCGTCTCTGCTCCAGATCCCAGCATCCACCATCACTACCACCTCTGGTTTCGTCTCTTGAGGGAGAATGAGATATTGTTCCTCCACAGAAATTCAGTAGAAGAGTTGAAGATGTCAGAGGCGAATAATTGGCACACAGCACATTAATGTCCACTAACAGGTGTCCGGATACCTTTGATCAGACAGTGTACAGTGGGAAATATTCTTGCTGTCTACTTCATAGTTTTTGAACTGTATGGCTTGAGATATAATTGTTCTTCAACCAAAATGGTAAGACAGTGTCTTACCCTTTTCAACACTACATCTACACCTACATCGCAGATTGCAGTATGGGGCATAGCGAAGGATACCCTTGCGAGGTGCCGGGGTTAACAGTGTATTAAACACTAAATTCTTCTAGAATCTTCATATATAAGTGATGCTCTAAGCCCCCCCCCCCCCCCCCCCCCCTCCATTCTAACTCCGACTTTTGCTGTTGCACATGGATTAAAAAGAAACGTGAACAGACTGTAATCGACCCTGCAAGTGGAGTAGAAAAGAGTTTGGCACCTGCAATAATTTAATTTGGTAAATAAGTTAAATAAAGGAAAGTTTCATAAACGTAGTGAGAAATGAAAGGGTTGCTCTACCGATTAACAGAATGAAAGTTCTGTCCAAAATAACAACTTGATTTATTATGACTAAAATCAAAATAATAAACAAAACACATGAAACTTTTACAATACATCGAATTGGCTCAAATTGGATACTCAAATAAATGCTGTGAAGGTGAAGTTGTCCCTAAACTAGATTGTGACATTTATGACGAAGTGGTATATGGAGCCAAATCCTTGCAACTAAAATCTTAAGAGAAACACCCAGCCAACTTAACATTAATTGCTGATAACTCAGACAATGAACACCCAAGACAGAACAAAGTTAGAAAATGACGAACAGGCGCGCTCTGCTGAGCTCCGATTATCACCTAGGAAAATCCCTATCTGCAGGTGCTGCGGACATACATTACCAAACTGTCTTCTTAACTGCAAGATCACGATCTGGCGTACCGGAGGCGATAGCTGGTTGCTTCGACGTCCCGTCGTGGTGATGATGTGATGATAATGTCGCGAGTATAGCCCGAAACAAATTATCCTGGTATCGTTGCTCCAGACTATAGACTTCCTATCAATACAAATGCGCCTCTGAGGGAGACGAAGAAGGCTCGCCGCACAATCACTGACGGTACAGTGATTGGTTTTAACAAAGCGAAGTCAGACAGTAACTCCGATACAGTCAACTTTTCACCGCATGCAATTAGAGAGGAAAATCGAATTACTCAGAGTAAGATAGAAATGTGAGAGGGGGCTTCTGCCACCACTCACCCTATACCACTACTAGTCATTTGCTGCCCTGTTCCACTCGCAAACAGAGCGCGAGAAAAACGACTGGTCTCGGCGGAGGTTCGAGTCCTCCCTTGGACATGGGTGTGTGTATTTGGCCTTAGGATAATTTAGGTTAAGTAGTGCGTAAGCTTGGGGACTGTTGACCTTTGCAGCTAAGTCCCATAAGATTTCACACATTTGAACATTTTTGAAAAACGACTGCCTGTACACCTATAAGCCCAAATTTATCTTATCTTCGTGATCCTTACGCAAAATGTACGTTAGTGGCACTAGAATCGGCCTGGAGTCACATTCAGATGCTGGTTCTCTAAATGTCCTCAATACTGTTCCTCGAAAGGAACGTCGCTTTCCCTCCAGGGGTTTCCTATTTGAGTTTTCGCAGCAGCTCCGTAATACTCGTGTGTTGATGGAAACAGACTTTAACAAATCTAGCAGCCCGCCTCTGAATTGCTTCGATGTCTTCCTTTGGTTCGACCTGATGTGGATCCCAAACACTTGAGTAGAACTCAAGAATGGGTCGCATTAGTTGTCTATATGCGGTCTCCTTTACAGATGAACTACGCTTTCCTAAAAATTTCCCAACAAACTGTTGTCCACCATTCATTCACCTTCCCTACCTCAGTCATTACGTGCTCATTCCATTTCATGTCACTTTGAAACGTTACGCCGAGATATTTAATCGACGTAACTCTGTCAAGGAGAACACTACTAGTAACCGAACATAACGAGTTTGTTTTTCCTACTCATCCACATTAACTTACATTTTTCTACATTTTGAGATAGCTGCCACTTATTTCACGTACTAGGAAGTTTGTATAAGTAATCTTGTATCCTTCTACAGACACTCAACGACGATACCTTCCTGTACACCACAGCATCATAAACAAACAGCCGCATATTGCTGTTTACCCTGTTTGCCAGATAATTTAAGCGTATAGAATAGAATAGCGGTCCTATGTCGGTTCCCTGGGTCACTCCTGACGATAGTCTTGTCTCTGATGAACAGTCGCCGTCGAGGACAGCGTATTGGGTTGTACCTTCAAATGGCTCTAAGCGAGAGTCGATATTGCGGAACGATAAGCTGCGGGACACTATGCTGCGGCTGTCGAATTTCTACACGATCTGGTAGCTCAAATAGCTCTAAGCACTATCTGACTTAACATATGAGGTCATCAGTCCCCTAGGCTTAGAACTACTTAAACCTAACTAACCTAAGGACATCACACACATCCATGCCCGAGGCAGGATTCGAACCTGCGACCGTAGCAGCAGCGGGGTTCCGGACTGAAGCGCCTAGAACCGCTCGGCCACAACGGCCGGCTGGTTGTACTTTCGTTACCAATCTGCAGTGGGGCAAAGTGTCAAATGTTTTACGGAAACCTAGGAATATGGAAATGGAATGTATCTGTCACCCTTCATCTATGGTTCGCAGGATATCATATGATAAAAGCGGAAGCTGAGTTGCGCATGGGTGACGCTCCCTAAAATTAATTCCTTGATTTCCTTAGCGATTTAAACGAAACTGACAGTGATGTTAATAGTAGCCGCCAGCAGCAGTAATACAGGTCGTCATGCCGTGGTGTTACTCAGAAGTCTATTAGCCCTTGGAGAGGAGACAGCGGCCAGCACACGGGAAGCCCTGTATTGCAGACGCCGCCGCCGTCTCCCCTGGACAGACCTGCCCCACGCCCAGGGCGTGACTCACCGGCAGCTCAGGTGCCACCCTCCCCCCTCCCCTCTCAACCCCTCCCCCAGCGATCCCCCTACGCCTTATTGTTTATTAATACAGCGGGAGCGATTTCCAGGGCGTGTGGGCGGGGAGATCGATACAGACGCCGACCTGGGGCAAACCAAACTGAGACTCCTAGGGCGCGACCGGCCGAGCTATCTCATATCGATTACGGTCAAGTGCTGTGCTGTGGTGTGGCGTGTCGTATCGCCTCGCATCCCGTCTTCTACTTGCTGCTTCCTAGGACGCAGTCACGAATATACAGGGTGGTCCATTGATCGTGACCGGGCCAAATATCTCACGAAATAAGCGTCAGACGAAAAAACTACAAAGAACGAAAGTGGTCTAGCTTGCAGGGGGAAACCAGATCACATTGGAACAACCGAAATAAAATGTTCAAACGTAACTACGTTATTTTAATTTAAAAAACCTACCTGTTACCAACTGTTCGTCTAAAATTGTGAGCCATACGTTTGTGACTATTACAGAGCCATCTATCACAAAGCGAAAAAAGTGGTCCAACTAACACATTCATATTTATTTGCGTACTACTCGAATACGTAATAAAAATGCAGGTTCCTATTTTAAAAAACGCAGTTGATATCCTTTTGATGTATGGCAGCGCCATCTAGCGGGCCAACCATAGCGCCATATGGTTTCCCTTTCAAGCTAGACGAGTTTCGTTCTTTGTTGTTTTTTCGTTTGATGCTTATTTCGTGAGATATTTGGTATAGGGTGATTATTAGATAAGGGGACAAACTTCAGGAGGTGTTTCTTGAAAGGAACAGCAAGAAGAAATTTCAAATCTACGTAATTATGTCCGAGTACGGTCTGCGAGTCTACAATAAAAGCAGTTACTACAGATAACTAAGACTACTCATTACATGATACTTATCTACACTGATGGAACAAAACCCACGACACCAAGAAAGAGTTGTGCGACATAAACGAAAGCTCATAAACATGTTTATTCATCTTAAAGATGATGTCTGTTCAAATTTCACACCAGTCCCTTAAGAAGGGCGCAAGTAGCTCCACTATGACAACGCAAATCAGGTTTGCTCTAAATACACGCTGTAACTGTCATGGGCGTTAGTTACATTTGAGATCGGACGTAGTCACAGTCTTCAAGAAGGGTCGACGAGCAGATGTGCAAAACTGTAGACCTATATCTCTGACATCGATCTGTTGTAGAATTTTAGAACATGTTTTTTGCTCGCGTATCATGTCATTTCTGAAATCCCAAAATCTACTCTGTAGTAATCGACATGGATTCCGGAAACAGCGATCGTGTGGGACCCAGCTCGCTTTATTTGTTCATGAGACCCAGAAAATATTAGATACAGGCGCCCGGGTAGATGCCATTTTCCTTGACTTCCGGAAGGCGTTTGATACAGTTCCGCACTGTCGCCTGATAAACAAAGCAAGAGCCTACGGAATATCAGACCAGCTGTGAGGCTGGATTGAAGAGTTTTTAGCAAACATAACACAGTATGTTGTTCTCAATGGAGAGACGTCTACAGACGTTAAAGTAACCTCTGGCGTGCCACAGGGGAGTGTTATTTGGACCATTGCTTTTCATAATATATATAAATGACCTAGTAGATAGTGTCGGAAGTTCCATGCGGTTTTTTCGCGGATGATGCTGTAGTATACAGAGAAGTTGCGGCATTAGCAAATTGCAGCGAAATGCCTGAAGATCTGCAGCAGATAGGCACTTGGTGCAGGGAGTGGCACTTAACCCTTAACATAGACAAATGTAATGTATTGCGAATATATAGAAAGAAGGATCCTTTATAGTATAATTACATGATAGTGGAACAAACACTGGTAGCAGTTACTTCTGTAAAATATCTGGGAGTATGCGTACGGAACGATTTGAAGTGGAATGATCATATAAAATTAATTGTTTGTAAGGCGGGTGCCAGGTTGAGATTCATTGGGACAGTCCTTGGAAAGTGTGATCCATCAGCAAGGGAGGTGGCTTACAAAGCGCTCGTTCGACCTATACTTGAATATTGCTCATCAGTGTGGGATCCGTACTCGATCGGGTTGACAGAAGAGATAAAGAAGATCCAAAGAAGAGCGGCGCGTTTCGTCACAGGGTTATTTGGTATGCGTGATAGCGTTACGGAGATGTTTAGCAAACTCAAGTGGCAGACTCTGCAAGAGAGGCGCCCTGCATCGCGGTGTAGCTTGTTGTCCAGGTTTCAAGAGGGTGCGTTTCTGGATGAGGTATGGAATATATTGCTTCCCCCTACTTATACCTCCCGAGGAGATCACGAATGTAAAATTAGAAAGATTCGAGCGTGCACGGAGGCTTTCCGGCAGTCGTTCTTCCCGCGAACCATACGCGACTGGCACAGGAAAGGGAAGTAATGACAGTGGCACGTAAAGTGCCCTCCGCCACACACCGTTGGATGGCTTGCAGAGTATAAATGTAGATGTAGTGAGTCGATTTCAGTCAAGGCGGCATTATTGACAGCTCACTGAGTATGAACGAGGTCGAGAAGCTGGTTGCTCCTTCCGCGACATTTCTGAAAGACTTGGTAGCAATATAGCCACTGTGCACAATTGCTGGCAGCGGTAGTTACAGGAAGGTACCGACGCAAGAAGACCGGACTCCGGTCTGCCACACGCGACTGCCGAGAGGGAAGAGGATCATGTTTTGCGTATGGCCCTGGCGCATAGTACTGCACCTGGCGCACGAATTCTAGCAGAAGTTAGAGCCACAATGACACAACGTACTGTTACAAATCTGTTACTTCAAGGGCAGCTCCGAGCCAGATGCCCTGTAGTGTGCATTCCACTGATCCCAAACCGCCACCATTTGCGACCTCAGTGGTGTCAAGCGGGAACTCTTTGGAAAGCACAGCGGAAGTCCGTTGTGTTTTCCGGTGAAAGCTGGTTTTGCTCGGTGCCAGTGATGGCCAAGTGTTTGTTAGAAGCAGTCCACGTGAGCGCCTGCACCCTGCGACCTAGACAAACTGGACCTACCTCTGCAGTTATGGTCCGGGGTTCGATTTTATATGGCAGCAGGAGCACTTGCGTGGTTTTCCCGCGCATCCTGGCTGCAAATTTGTCTGCTGATTCGACCCGTCGTGCTGCCGTTCATGTACAGTATTCCGAGGGTGTGTTTTCCAACAGGATAACGTTTGCCCATGAACCGCTGTCGTAACCCAATATGCTCTAAAGAGTGTCGACTTGTTACCTTGGACTGTTCGATCACCAGATCTGTCTCTAATAGAGCACTATAATATTGTGCCCTGCCCGCGACGTGATAACTTATTATTTTCTTTTTCTATCGGAATATTAAGGTTTAAAGGTATAATTTAACCACTGAGTCAATGAACTGCACTGTAAGTCAGCGAATATGTACGCCCAGAATAATAAGAGCGGCGAGTCATTATCATCTGTATTTTGGTCTATATAAGAATGCGCGCTCGTATTTTCTTTCTCTTCCTTAATCGCGCCCCTTTTCGACAGCATCTTACGCTATCAGAGTCCTGTTTTCTTACATTTTGTTCGAATGAACTAAACTTGTATTCCTACTGGGAATTTATTTAATCATTCTATTATTATCGCCAATTGCGAGTGCTAATATGACCTTATTGTGAATGCTTTATACTTTCGCTCCAGAGTTGAGCTAAGATTATTGTAATTTCCAAGTATTTCACCGAAATACGGCACAATTCTTTGTTATGTTCAAAGCTGTGAGAATTATTCACAAAATGCTAGATTTATGTACAAATTATTTACTTCATTAAATAATAATTGTTTAATTTAACATTTCTGCTTTCATTTCGTAATAGCTGTCCCAAATTTCCATTTCATAAATGTTATAGATATTTCTTTAGTACACTTTTTTCTTACGGTGCCAACGCGATACTCACGAGATTAAATCAAATTATTCTAAATTTCTCGCGAGGCGAGAAGACAGTCAGGAATTTCCCTGAGAATACAAAAACACAAATTAACTATTTTTCAGCAGGCTGCTTGCCTACTGATCTTCACTTCAGGCAAAAAAAGGTAAAAAGTAAAATAAATTAGGAAGTGAAGTGATAATATCGTGCGTTCAATAGTACTGTGTGCATTTTCTGATAAAACTAATTTTTATTATAAAGTCAAAAAAATTGGCGTGTGTGTGAAATATCTAATTCATTTACTTTTAATTAAGGACAAGAAGTGATACTTACAGTTATTCCACGTACTAATAGTTGTGTGTGAATATTTAAATATTAAAAGTAATTAGTCTAATGCGTATATTTAAATAAAAGCAGAACAGAAGATTTAATTGGGATACATTACATTTGAAGAAATTTTGCTTAACAGTCATTCGATTACTGAAATGTTGCCAATATATGAATATACTATAAGCTTAGGTTACATCCATCGTAATTTACGCTAGCCGAAGCGTAAATTTCCAAAATTACATAATAATATTCATCCATATTTATAAAATGCACCATAGTCAAAAATATTCAGTATATCACACATGGGACATCATCGGACGTAAACTCCAGCGTCATCTACAACCAGCATTAACCGTCCCTGTATTAGCCGAGCAAATACAACAGACACGGAACTCTATCACACAAACTGACATCCGGCATCTGTACGACACCATACATGATCTTCGCAAGCTTGCATTCAACATTCTGGCTCTTAAGCCAGCTATTAATGTTCCAGCGACTCACACTTGCAATGGCTTTTTCCAAGCTTACTTTAACCTTTGATCTTGCAACGTTAGTCACTGAAATATTTTACCTACATAAAAGTAATCCCGAAATTTCATTATTCTACATTAATTATTGCTTGTTGTTTGAAAATAATTGCGTGTATATACTTTACTCATCTCCTCCTAAACCAATGGATCTACTTCAACGAAATTGGGTTGATACGTCACAAACTACCAGAGCAGGAGCACTGTAGCGGCAAGAACGACCCCCCTCCCTCCAGTAAAAGTAACGATGAGAAGAGGGTGAGACAGAAGCACAACACAGGAGTAGCTGGAGCAGTTTCAAGCAAAGTTGGCATATACGTGGCTCGTTATTTCCATAAAAACACTGCTCGTGTAAGATAACCCTACTACCCCTAGGAGTTTCGGTAGGAATGAGGATTATTGCGTAGAAAACGTTCAAACGTGACCTCTTCATATTTATTTTCTTTATTTAGTTGATTTGAAATACTTCGAAATTATGAAGCAGTTTGTCTCTTTATGTTGTTTACCTTTACTGCACACTAAATCATTTCGTTCACATTAACCTACAATATTAGAGAACAAGTAGCAACCTAGCAACCACGTTATGTTATATGGAGCTGACACTGTTGGTGGAAGCTTATATCAGTGCCAACCACATCAGCCAGATCGTGAGACTGAGCACTGCAGTGCGCTAATAATTTTGTCAGTGCTAAAGATCATGACTCACGGCTAAATACCACAGATTCATTTAATGTGCTGTCTGGAGTCTGTTGGTGTAAAACAGTGGAGAATCAGACAGTATCCTCAGGATTCTGATGAAACTGCAGGGTTACATTTACTACACATACAGATGAATTGTGTGCACACGTGCGCGTGCACACACAGAGGCACACACATACACACACACATCTGTGTGAAGTTTGACTTTTGAGTATGTGAATGAAGATGCTGGTAAAGAGCTTGTGTGCTATAAGTCTATACAATCGTCATCCAAATCAAATGGCTCTAAGCGCTATGAGACCCCTAGACTAAGAACTACTTAAACCTAACTAACCTAAGGACATCACACACATCCATGCCCGAGGCAGGATTCGAACCTGCGACCGTAGCAGCAGCGCGGTTCCGGAATGGAGCGCATAGAACCACTCGGCTACAGCTGCCGGCAATCGTCACCCGATGGGGTGCAGAAAATCGTTGCATAATGGTCGAATCTGCGGATCAGAAGGGGTTGAGTTTCAAGTTCGGGCAGGAATTATTGGCGATCATTAACTTCGACCATTAGCTTTGCTACATTCGCTTCAACGTCTTAAGGCTGTCCTCACACAGGACGTGTCTCTCAACGTGAAATACGCCAAATGTAATTTCCAAGGTGGTTGATGCACGCTAAGAATCCGGCTGTGACATCACACATTACGTGCTCTTAATCCTGATTCGCTCTCTCCAGCAGCAGTGTCGGCTATATCTGGAGCGCAAACAAATAGTTTCTTTATGAACGTGACGAGCCTTAAACAACTACTTTAGCTCACAGCTTGGTGAATATGTAGATACCACGAAGTTCCATAAACGCAGCATAATTTTTTCGAGGTAATATCTGACTACTCTCGCACACTACGTTTACAGGAGCTCCCAAATCCGGTAATCGGTAAACAGGTTTTCAGTATTGCTTTCGACTGGTCATGTGAACAGTCCAATATCGACTCTCGAAATACATGGTTGGCACGGATATAAACTTCCACCAACAGTGTCAGCTCGATATAACACAACAGGGCTGCCAGGTTGCTACTTGTTCTCTAATATTGTAGGTTAATGTGAACGAAGTGATTTAGTGTGTATTGAAGGTAAAGTCCGAACAATAAGTTATTCATAGTCTTTATTTAATGGAAAAGAAGCACTTTTTATCTTCATTGGATGAAAGGAGATACATAAGTAGTGATTTATTTGCTGAATTATCAAAATAGAATTGAGTGGCAAAAAGCTAATATTCTACACTACTGACTAATTATTTGTAAGCGGCCTTAGCCACTTTCGTTTAAACTTCCAACTGGCGGGTTGTGGTCGATGCATAAAGCTCTTCGCTAATGTTCATCCGCGGGGGAATCTTCAGAGACGAAAATGGCAACTGCATAGCCAACCGCTCACATTAGAAGTAAGAAGTAAACACCTGCCATGTAACTCTTCATTGTATTGCCTTACTCCCTCTTTTACTGGGAGAGTCTCTCGTACATGACAAATGCCCGCTGACAGAATAGTCGTGTCTTCACCCATTCGGAAGGTTTCTAATGATTCAGAGTCTCCACATGTTTTTAGAAGGATAACGTTCGACTAGTGATAACTTCGCATTTTATTCGTAGCTCGTGTGATCTAAGGGAGCTGTATAAAAACGGTTTCGAATGCATTCATTGGCGTAAATAAGATTTTTTATGTTTCTTCTTGAACCATCTCCTCCTCCTCTTCCTCCTTCCCCTAATCCCACTCCTCCTCCAACATTCATGTTCACAGTGAATCGTTCTCTCTCGTTCTTAAAATGCTAGCTGTATACCCGTGCTTCGCAAAGTACGTTAAAGAAATACCTGTGCATATCGTCCTGTTTCTTTGGAATTGGCTGCTGGCGTAATATTGGCTTGTGTTATTAGAGATGAGAGGCGACAAAAGCATTGTGTGTTTGTGATAGTCATATACGAAGCGCAAGTGCCTAAATTAAAGAATTTCATACTCTACGTTTCCACTTAAACTGTTTGCCATAATTACCAAGCCTGTGACTCTGACACTCTCCGACATTTAGTATGATCTGATAAAATTACGAACTAAATTGTCAACATGTTTCACATCATAAGAATCAGCTTTCGTTATTCAACTACCTAAATGACTTTCGTCCGCAGTGTGAGCTGTGGATCTGAATATGTAAGACTCATTTCTCACCCAACTTATCACCTTGGGAGATGAATTTTGAAAAAGCCTTTGTTAGTGAATGTCTAGGTTTCATAACGGTTCCTACTCCAAATTTAATGTTCTTAGCAGAAATGTAGGCTAAGCGTTCTTCTGGTAGTGAATCAGTTTCTCCTTTACGTACATTACAGTGCGTGAAAATTGCAATACGCAGCAGGAATGGTCCGAAGTACTCCAAAATCGAAGGACGTGTAGAACAGTTGAACAAAAATACACTCCTGGAAATGGAAAAAAGAACACATTGACACCGGTGTGTCAGACCCACCATACTTGCTCCGGACACTGCGAGAGGGCTGTACAAGCAATGATCACACGCACGGCACAGCGGACACACCAGGAACCGCGGTGTTGGCCGTCGAATGGCGCTAGCTGCGCAGCATTTGTGCACCGCCGTCAGTGTCAGCCAGTTTGCCGTGGCATACGGAGCTCCATCGCAGTCTTTAACACTGGTAGCATGCCGCGACAGCGTGGACGTGAACCGTATGTGCAGTTGACGGACTTTGAGCGAGGGCGTATAGTGGGCATGTGGGAGGCCGGGTGGACGTACCGCCGAATTGCTCAACACGTGGGGCGTGAGGTCTCCACAGTACATCGATGTTGTCGCCAGTGGTCGGCGGAAGGTGCACGTGCCCGTCGACCTGGGACCGGACCGCAGCGACGCACGGATGCACGCCAAGACCGTAGGATCCTACGCAGTGCCGTAGGGGACCGCACCGCCACTTCCCAGCAAATTAGGGACACTGTTGCTCCTGGGGTATCGGCGAGGACCATTCGCAACCGTCTCCATGAAGCTGGGCTACGGTCCCGCACACCGTTAGGCCGTCTTCCGCTCACGCCCCAACATCGTGCAGCCCGCCTCCAGTGGTGTCGCGACAGGCGTGAATGGAGGGACGAATGGAGACGTGTCGTCTTCAGCGATGAGAGTCGCTTCTGCCTTGGTGCCAATGATGGTCGTATGCGTGTTTGGCGCCGTGCAGGTGAGCGCCACAATCAGGACTGCGTACGACCGAGGCACACAGGGCCGACACCCGGCATCATGGTGTGGGGAGCGATCTCCTACACTGGCCGTACACCTCTGGTGATCGTCGAGGGGACACTGAATAGTGCACGGTACATCCAAACCGTTATCGAACCCATCGTTCCACCATTCCTAGACCGGCAAGGGAACTTGCTGTTCCAACAGGACAATGCACGTCCGCATGTATCCCGTGCCACCCAACGTGATCTAGAAGGTTTAAGTCAACTACCCTGGCCAGCAAGATCTCCGGATCTGTCCCCCATTGAGCATGTTTGGGACTGGATGAAGCGTCGTCTCACGCGGTCTGCACGTCCAGCACGAACGCTGGTCCATCTGAGGCGCCAGGTGGAAATGGCATGGCAAGCCGCTCCACAGGACTACATCCAGCATCTCTACGATCGTCTCCATGGGAGAATATCAGCCTGCATTGCTGCGAAACGTGGATGCTCTGTTGCCTGTGTCTATGTGCCTGTGGTTCTGTCAGTGTGATCATGTGATGTATCTGACCCCAGGAATGTGTCAATAAAGTTTCCCCTTCCTGGGACAATGATTTCACGGTGTTCTTATTTCAATTTCCAGGAGTGTAAGTAAGATTGCTTAGAAATGGCGTTCACGTATGCCCGGCAATGCCTTCTTTTCGGTGACTAGACAGGTCACTATTACGTAACGCTCAGCCGATCCAGAACTAGCAAACAAATTGCAAATGCCCAAACAAATGCCGGTATGCCCAGTTGACATCAAAAGAGGGGGGGGGGGGGGCAGCATATGGGTGAGTTCGACAGGCCAGAATGATTGATCTCGAGGAAAAGGAATTACCGCACCACGACTCTCCGGTCCGGCTCTTACAGGACACGGTGGTGCTACAGAGACGCGTGTGCAGAACCGGTGAACAGACGACGGTGGTACGCAGAGAAGAGGGCACTGCAGCACGCAGTGTGATCTCTGCGCGGACTCTGCAGACTCGACGATGGAGCAGTACAATGCATGTGGAGATGTCTGCGTTGATGGTTCGATGGCGTCAACTAAGGGCTGGGCTGGTGGCACGCATGGCATTGCGTCGGCTTCCATTGCCCAGAACCCAACAACTCCTCATACTGCAATGGGCAAGTGAACGCCGTAACTGGTGTTGAGTGGCAAAATGTAGAGTTTTAGGACGATTCCGGAATCACTTAGCCCTGTAATGATGAAGGCGTACTTCTTAGACGCTACCGTGTTGAACACAGTCGATGAGAGTGTACTTTAAAGAGTCGTAGACGAAAAATGCCCTGTGTAACTGATTGGTGCGCGATTGTGATTTTGCCTCCTACGTATTGCGGGTAATCTGAACAGCAGCGGCTACCTCAGGGAAATGTCAGATTCCGAGGCACTGCCCCTCATGCAGGTAGCTCCGAAAGCTATATTTCATCAAGACAATGCTCGACCTCATGAAGCAATGAAGACACAGGCCTTCGTCGAAGAAGGACGGGTACCATTGCTTCCACGATATGCACGATTGGCTGATATGCCCCTCATCGAACATTTCTGGGTTATGGTCGGTCGGCAGTTTATCGAGCCTGACTGCAGCACATGGCGGCTGCACACAGTACTGACTTCTCACAGTCAAACTGCATGTACAGCTCTGCAATTCTTTTTTGCGTTATGAGGTCTCTAATCTACGGAATACACTTCATTGTGATTATTTATGTCGTTCTTGGTATGAATAGTCACAAACAGTAGTGTTTAGTGGAGAGTCATGCACTATCGGCCGGCTGAAGTTTTCTGACTTTACTGCGTAACTCTGGTGGTTAACCGGAATATTAATGTACTACCCTCTTACATCAAGACATATTCTATGAATATCACACGGTAATTATTTTATTTGTTATTTACAGTACTTAATTACAACGAAATTAAAACAGCCACAATTATAAGGTTTGTTGAAACTGTCTGCAGTATCGGCCACTGCCTTCTCTACCATAATATCGGTTGTTGACGATACAGTGCACTTTCACTTCTTAACTAATAATAGAAAACACAACCATGCGAACTTCTTGTTAGTATTTCAGCTCAGTTCACCAATGTTTAATTCACTGTTTCACAGATGTCGCAAGTACGGTATAGAACACAAAATATTCTCCTGATGCACAAATCCAGCATGTTCGCAACCTTTACGCTTGTAGCACAGCACCCAATCTCCTTCAAATGACTCCAAACTCGTAATACACTCTTCAGTCTCTTCCGATGCCCTATTATTTCCAGCAAATTCCTGTTTTCGTCGACATTTTGTAATTGGCTTTCCGTGGCCAGCCTTTGCGTGTCTGTTATTTTAGTACAACCGACTATAGTTCAACTATCTCCAGTTTTCTTTCAGACTATATCATTCCTTCTTTTATTCTCTTCTCTTGGACGGTGATATTTTTTCCTTTCTAATTGTTGAAAACGTTTCAGTTACCTCCCTCGTGGTCATTTTGTTAGACATAAATTTTCTCACAGCCAGTTTTATTCACTCTGCATTCCATTTCCTTCTACTTTTCTCTCATTTCTCTCCGTTTCAATCTGTAAAAACGTAAGAGGAAGAAAATGTAATTTTAAAATTGAAATTGCTTCTGCACGATATTGTAAGACGAACGGCTGGCTGGTACTGCGCAACAAACATCCAATGTGATCCAGTCATAATGTACGTTCCTGTATAGAAAGTGTCATGAAAGGCTTGTCACTCCTTACATAACATAAATAACTGAAATATAGCGACCTAAGTAACTGGAACCACACGCCTCAAAATATTTTCCGTTCGCCAAGAGCTAAGGCGACACCATCAAGCACTCACAGCAGACAAATCACACAACATAGGAGGAAGATATCCGACTCCAATGCACATACATACACAAGCTTGTTTCTGCTGACTGTACATGTCTGCCATTTGGAGGCGGATAGGGAAACGACAGTAGTGGCCGGTACTGACAACGCGTTGGGCATGTATGACCACGTCGAATCCAATCTGGCAATGTTCGTTCTTCTTGGCGCCTCCGCTGTGCACAGATGGTCCTTCGTTGCCCTTTATGGTCTTCTGTTAGGAGGCGTGGAACACAGCAGGCAGACCCCTTTGACCACCACGACTGTGTTCACACTACCAGGAGAGACATTCAGCTGAAAGGCGACATGTTTCATTGCGATCCGTCGATCACCTCGAATGAGAGTGTCTGCACGTACCAACATTGCACGAGTCAACGCTGTGTGCGACCGGCCGGCCCGCTGCTGCTAGGGTCGCAGGTTCGAATTCTGCCTCGGGCATGGATGTGTGTGTTGTCTTTAGGTTAGTCAGGTTTAAGTAGTTCTAAGTTCTAGGGGACTGATGACCTTAGATGTTAAGTCCCGTAGCGCTCAGAGCCATCGACCGCCCGGAAGGTGGGAGACCGGACAGTTTTGTGCGACCTTGCTGCCATGATGACAGATGCCTCGCTCAAGAGCTTGAACTGCTTTTGTTCACTGCCAAGTCTCCGCAGACTTTTTTTTTCTTTATTGTCATTTTAAACCTGTTTGCAGGCAGGCCTGCAGAAGCATACTACGCCGCTCTTCGGCCGCAGAGAAACATACAAGACAGAAATGATGACAATGTGAGATAAAAAGATGGTGGACATATAAAGGGAGACAAACACTTTTTAAAACACATGGAGCCGTTCACGGGCGTAGAGTCCAAGATAAAAGTTGGACACAGACATAGACGAAAAACAGTCACACGTGAACGTAGGTACACAAAACGAATAACACTGAACCACTGAAGCACAAAACGACGGCAGACAAAGAAACATGAGGCGTCGATCTCCGGCGCGCGAATGTTCACGAACCGTGTACGAGTCCGGGGACCTGCCAAGGGAGGAGGAGAAGGAAGGTGAAAGGGAGAGGGAGGGAGGAGAGCAGAGATGCCGTGGGCAGGGGAGGTAGGGGGAGGGAGGAAGGGGCAGGGGAAGACCAGGGGAAGAGGGGCGGAGGAAGGGGGATGGGGGGAAAGGAAAGAGAAGGGAGGGAGGGTGCCAAAAGGAAAGGACACAGAAAGTGGGGGCGGAAAGGATCAAAGTTGATAGGAGGGATAGATGGAGGGGAGGAGGACATCATCAGGGAGGGGGAGCTGGCGGAAGCCACCTTGGGAGAGGGTAAGGAGGGTGGAGAGGTGGAGACCAGGTGGGACGTGGGAATACAGGCGCTTCAGCGGGCGAGGGTGGCAGAGGATGGGCGAGACAAGCGGGTGAGGAGGGTCGAGTTTGCGGGAGGTGTACACAATCCATATCCTTTCAAGGAAAAGGAGGAGGTCTGGGAACGGAATGAGATCATACAGGATCCGCGTGGGGGAGGGGAGACGGATGCGAAAGGTGAGGCGGAGAGCATGGCGTTCAAGGATTTGAAAGGATTTATAAAAGGTAGGAGGGGCGGAGATCCAGGCCGGATGGGCATAACAAAGGATAGGGCGGATGAGGGACTTATAGGTGTGGAGGATGGTGGATGGGTCCAGACCCCACGTACGGCACGAAAGGAGCTTGAGGAGACGGAGCCGGGAATGTGCCTTGGCTTGGATTGTCCGGAGAGGGGGTCCAGTAGAGGCGACGGTCGAGGGTGACACCAAGGTACTTGAGGGTGGGAGTGAGGGCGACAGGACGGCCATAGATGGTGAGATAGAAATCAAGGAGGCGGAAGGAAGGGGTGGTTTGCCTACAATGATCGCCTGGGTTTTGGAGGGATTGACCTTGAGCAACCACTGGTTGCACCAAGCGGTGAACCGGTCAAGATGGGATTGGAGAAGGTGTTGGGAACTCTGCAGGGTGGGGGCAAGGGCAAGGAAGGCGGTGTAATCGGCAAACTGGAGAAGGTGGACGGGGGGTGACAGGGGCGGCATGTCCGCCGTATAGAAAAGGTACAGAAGCGGGGAGAGGACAGAGCCTTGGGGCACACTGGCAGAGGGGAAAAAAGGTGTAGGAATCCGTGTTGTGGATGGTGACGTAGGAAGGACGGTGGGAGAGAAAGGAGCCGATCAGACAGATGTAGTTAATGGGAAGGGCAAAGGTTTGGAGCTTGAAGAGGAGACTGGAAGGCCATACGCGGTCATAAGCTTGTTCGAGATCCAGGGAGAGGAAGATTGCGGAGCGACGGGAATTAAGCTGTTCGGAAAGGAGATGAGTGAGGTGAAGGAGAAGGTCGTCAGAAGAGAAGGATGACCGAAAGCCACACTGGGTAACAGGAAGGAGGCGGTACTGGCGGAGATGCTGGTGGATGCGGCGGGTGAGGATAGATTCCAGGACCTTGCTGAAGACCAAGGTAAGGCTGATGGGACGGTAGGAGCTGACGGCGGTCGGCGGTTTGCCAGGTTTAATGAACATCAGGATACGGGAGGTTTTCCACAGGTCGGGGTAGTAACCGGTGGACAGGACTACATTGTAGAGCCTGGCCAGGGTGAAGAGGAAAGAGACAGGAGCTTCACGAAGGTGATGGTAGGTGACACGATCATGACCAGAAGCGGTGTTGTGTTTTGTGTGGAGTGTAGCAATGAGATCATGTGTAGTGATAGGGGCATTGAGTTCCGTGTGTGCAATGTTGTCCAAGTACTGGAGACCAGGTGCGAGTGGAAGGACAAAGGTGTCAGTTCGATCGTGGACATCCAGGAAGAGAGAGTAATCGAACAGGGGATCATCAGGGATGGAAAAGACATCGGAGAGGTAAGAGGCAAAGTGATTGGCCTTACTAAGGGTGTCAGGGAACGGGTGATCATCATGGAGAAGAGGATAGTAGGGGGAGGGTTTAGTTCCGGTAAGGCGACGGAAAGCTGACCAGAACTTGGACGAGTTTATAGGCAGGGTAGCATTTAAACAGGTGCATGTCTGTCGCCAGTCCCGGCGTTTCTTAGCCGCGAGCTAATTTCGAATGTGTCGCTGGAGTTGCTGGTGGCGTTGGAGTGTGTCCGGGTCACGCGTATGGAGGAAGGCACGGTAGAGACGGCGGGATTCACGGAGGAGGAGGACAGCCTGTGGGGGTAAGGTAGGACGGTAGGAGTGAATGGCGACAGTAGGGATGTGGGCCTCTACGGCCTCAGACAAGGTCTGCTGGAGAAAGGAGGCGGCATGGGTTACATCATCAGGGTGGTGGTAGGTGAAGGGGTGGCTATCTACCTGGGTAGAAAGGGTATCCCGATAGGCATTCCAGTCGGCATGGGAATAGTGATGGACATACTTTGGGGGAGGCTCATTACGAGGGTCGGGGCGGGGGCGACGACCGTCTGAAACGGTGAGGAGGACAGGGAGATGGTCGCTACTAGTAGGCTCCAGGATATCCACCGTTATGCGGCCGAGGAGGTTAGGGGAGGAAAGGATAACATCGGGAGTGGAGTTGCATTCAGGACGGGTGTGCTGGGGGATGGGAATGAGGTCGCCTTGAAGGGAGGAGAGGAACCGATGCCACCTCCATAACTGGGTGGCGGAACGACTATGGATGTTGAGGTCGGCGGCGACCATGTAGGAGGAGAAGGTACGGTCAATGTGGGAGAGGAAGTCGAAGGGAATAGGGACGTTAGGGCGGACGTAGATGGTGGCGCAGGTGACGGTAAACCCGGGCAAGAAGAGGTTAAGGATCAAGTGTTCGGTGGGGTCGGGAAGGAGAGGTTGGAGCCGAACTGGGATCTGGCGGTGGTGACCAATGGCAACTCTGCCACGCACAATCGGGAGCGGATTATCAGAGCGATGAAGGAGGTAGGGCGACGTGTGGACAGTGTGGTGGGGTTGGAGGAAAGTTTCATTGAGGAGGAAGGCATCCACGCGGTGGGTGGCAAGAGTGTGCAGGAAGAGGTTCTTGTTGGTGGGAAGGAAGCGGATGTTGTTGAAAAGGATACGGTGCCATCGCGCCATGACAGGGATTTAGACAAGGGCGTCAAGACGGGAGTAGGTGAAATGGACCTGGTTGTTGGAGTAGGTGGCATACACTTCCAAGTGGAAAATGGTACGGGCGGCAAGGGAGACCTGTTGGAGGGTGTGAGGGCGCTGGAAAGGGTGGACGTTTTGTAGGACAATGGTCAGGATCCTGATGATGTCCTCAGCGGAGGGGGGGGGGGGGGACGAAGGGAATTGCCAGAAGGGGTGGGGGCGTCCAGAGGACAGACAGGTACGGTGAGTTCAGGAGTGGTCGGAGGGGGTCGGGCTTTACATTTCTGGGAGTAGGTGGGGTGGGGGGGATTGCAGGTATTGCAGGAGGGACGGGATTGGAGGTTAGGGCACTGCCAGAGGAAGTGCGCTTGTCTACAATGCGGGCAAGTGGGGGCCTCACGGCACTCGGCTGTTGGGTGTGCATTATAGCACAGACACCTCTGGCAGCACAGGGATTGAGGAGGGGAACGGGAGGGGTCGACCTTGTAGCGCTGGTTGAAGAGGAGGGCACCCTCCTTCAGGAGACAGTCAATGGAGGGGGCGTCCTCGGAGAAAACCCGCATAAGGCGGGTGGGGCCGGCTGAGTTGAAAATGCGCTGGACCGCCCGCACCTCCAGCATGGGATGGACCTTGAGCTCCGCCAACACCTCCTCCTCCGTGATCGATGGACTGAGCCGAGTGATCACGGCAGTGGAGGTCAGTGGGCAACGCAAGGGTTGGGGTTGGCGGGTTGGAGGTGGAGAAGGAGCAGGGGTGAGGGAAGCATGGGAGCCAAAACAGGTGATGGGGAGGTGGGAGAGGATGTCAGTATGGAGGGTAGCGCTGGGGGAGGAAATGAGAACGGAATCCCGTCTGGGAGTGAGGAGAGAGATGGGAGCACCAGGGAAGTGTTGGCGGAGGAGGAGGGAGAGATTCTAGGCCTCAAGAAGGGAAGGATCGGGACGGGAGAGGAGGTATTTGTAGAAAGAGGGGGGGTAGGTGGAGGAGGAGGCGGAGGGAGCAGGGCCAGGTGGGGAGACGTCCAAGGCATCCTGGGAGGGGGAAAGAGGACGGGGCAGGGCCTTTTTGGGAGCAGACGAGGTGGTAGTGCCACTAGGGCACTTAACGGCGGCAGAAGGGTGGGTGGTGATATGAGGGACGGGAGCTATAGGGAGGTGGTGGGAAGGGGCAGGTCCCGGCGTGGATGCAGCAGTCGGCGCCGGAGATGGTGACAGTGATGGTGACGGTGACGGTGAAGGCGACGGCGACGGCGGCGGCGGTGATGGCGAAGGCGATGGGGAGAGCGGGGCATGGGCAGTGGCCCGACGGGCCACCACCCTAGCTGGAGCTGCAGTGACAGGCTGGGGGAGTGGGGGGAAAGGATCAGAGGGAGAGGAGCGGGAGGAAGAAGCTGGAGAGGGGGCGACAAAGAGCGAGGGCGAAGGGAGTTAGAACAGGAGGGATGGAAAAAGGGGGGTGTGACTGGGCACACCATGTAATGGTGGTGGTGGCGGCAGAGGGGGAAGTGTAAACTATGGCTGTGGTGGTAGTGGTCGTAGTGGTGGTAGAGGCTGACATGACGGGAAAAAAAAAACTGGGAACAGACAGAGACGAAGACTTAGACGAAAGAAGACGAAGACGGATGAAGACGAAGACGGAGGAAGACGAAGACGGAAGAAGACGAAGACGGACGAGGACCAGAGTCCCAAGCTGCTGGCGCTGGCGCTGGCGCAGACGCTGACGCTGACGTCGACGACGGCTGGCAGGAATGCCGCCGCAGCGGCTGCTGCTGCCGCAGACGGGGCCGGGGCCGGGACCGGGGCCCCTGCTGCTGCTGCTCGGGTGGCTGGCTGGCTGGCTGGATGGACCGCCGCTGCTGGAGGGCTGGCTGGCTGCTGCCGGCTGGACCGCTGCTGCTGTTGCTGCTGCTGCTGCACGGCTGGACTGCTACTGCACGGCTGGACCGCTGCTGCTCGGCTGGCTGCCTGGTTGGCTGGCTGGCACCTGAAACCCTAGGGTTTCGATTAGTGCGGAAATTGCACAATCGAAAGGCAGTAACCTTGCGGAATACCGCCGGAGATGTCCGCAGACTTTCTGCAAGCTCCTATGACTATCTGCGATGCTCTGGTTTTCCGCCAAAAGGAGATCGATGACAGCACTCTGCTTGGAACGCATATCCGTTACAAACGCCATTTTGAAGGCTGCGTAATGAACTCATGAAACTATAGGGCGTTGAAGCGGGAATATTCCAAGACGTTCCACAACAACTTCCACTTTTTTACAACCTAAATTGACTTAGAAAAAAAGTTTCATTACTTATTCGACGACCCTCGTATTTATAGTCCTCTGACGCTATAGGGCTCTGAACTGTAGTGTGCATCATAGCGGTGTATAAACTAACTACACTCCAGGAAAGAAATTAGTACACCTGGAAAGACGATGTCTATTTTGATCCACTAACTGTATACCTCGCCGGCCGAAGTGGCCGTGCGGTTCTCGGCGCTGCAGTCTGGAACCCCGAGGCAGCTACGGTCGCAGGTCCGAATCCTGCCTCGGGCATGGATGTGTGTGATGACCTTAGGTTAGTTAGGTTTAACTAGTTCTAAGTTCTAGGGGACTAATGACCTCAGCAGTTGAGTCCCTTAGCGCTCAGAACCATTTTCAGCATTTTTGAAGTGTATACCTCACCTGCGGGATAGCATATGTACTGATAATGGTTTCAACGTCGTCTACCAACAGATAGCGTAGTCACTTGAAGATATAAAGTCTGTAAATGAGTCCGCAATCATGTTACGGCACTTTATTTGTTGTACTGTGTCAATATGTTTGACATGTGTTTTGGTCTTCTTCTCGCCTCCCCATGCTTGCAAAGTTGCGGAAATAATCGTAAATTACGAAGGAAATAAATTCAAAATTGCACGCGGATAATTGTTTACACATTTGTACTAAAATCTGTTACCGGAATCCAGTAGGAGGATCGCTGCTGCTAAAAAACAGACGCAGCGAAGCAGAGGGCGTGTGAGAAGGTAACTACCGAATCCAAAGATCATCTACTAGCGCTGCGATTTGCCCTCTGCAAGACTCACCGACAGCCATCCATTACAGTGAAGTGATTATTGTAAAATTGCAATATCGACAGATAAGACTTGGGTCAAGAATCTTAAGTTCAGGAGCGGCAAGTCAAACTACGCGTAGGAAGGTTGCGATTAGCACGCTAGGCACGAATTTGCCTACTGTAAATTTTCTCTGTTCCAAGAGAACAGGTGCCTTTTATCTATAATCGAAAATGTTGGTGCGTGATAACTCATGCTATAGCTAGGAAGCTCTTCTTAAGCGTTGATAAAAATAAGCAGATTAATACAAAAAGTTTAGCTTCTGAAGTTCTTATTAATTTTTGGTGTTCTTTGTAAGTTTGATTGGTATTGTGGATTTGATGGAACGAGGGATCCGTTTCGGTTTTATTTTTTTATTTTTTATTTTTTAAGCTAATGCTTTTGTTGGCCAACTCAAAGGAAATTGAGTGTGAGTTTTTCTTTTGATTTAACGGTTGTTGGTGGTTTGGGATTATTGGATTAAGGTGATATCACGAAGTGTGTAAGTGGTTATTGTATTTGATACAACAGTCCCTCTCAATCAGTAAATCAGGAAACTTTATGAGGAAAGACTGCAGAAAGCGTTGAATAGTGATATAGCGGGGATCTTCCTTGGCTGTGGTAGTACATTTCTCTTAAAATTTGGAACCACATTAAGAAACTGCATGTGTTGCGCTGTAATTTGGTGACGATGGACTGACGAGTGGCCTTTTTTATTTTGAGATCATTAATGGAATTCGCGATTTGTCAACGCCTGAAGTGGCTTATCTTTGTCTGTGAATCGTCTTAAGCTTAGTGTAAAGTGGCGGTGACACTTACGGTTTTTGTATTATTTTGGTTGTTCTTTCGATTCCGTTAGAGGGAATTAAACTGATTTGCTGTCAGTCGGTCACTACCTTTTGTAAAAGGTGTTAAATACTGAGCTTAACTGAGAAAATAAACTACTAAAAAATAAGACCTTATAGACATTAAAAAAACCATCTGACTTCTTATTCCAACTTATAAGTCTTAAGCAATTTGCAATGATATATTTCGCGTGAGTGCGTCGTTAAGTGACACACTACAAAGAAATTTGTGTGACTTCCTGAATTACGACTAACGGCCTCGCATGGAGAAAATCGATATCTTGAGAGATGTCAAAACAAGATTTTTACGATAATTAACCCTGAATAAGGAAGTAAATTGAAGTTTTAAATTTTTGATCATACTATGTGTAGACAGCGATCGTAGATATTATTATATTAAAGTAATTGCAAGCTCAGAAAACGGCTCTGAGCACTATGGGACTTAACATCTGAGGTCATCAATCGCCCAGAACTTAGAACTACTTAAACCTAACTAACCTAAGGACATCACACAAATCCACGCCCGAGGCAGGATTCGAGCCTGCGACCGTAGCGGTCGCGCGGTTCCAAACTGTAGGGCCTAGAACCGCTCGGCCACCTAGGCGGCGTAATTGCAAGTTCTTTGTATATTAACAACAGAGATTAATGGCTTACGAAGCGATAAACCGAACTCGTTCAGGCACTCTAACTATGGACAAAGAAAATAGATTAATCTTAAAGTTTTTATGTGTATTTTGGAGTGACGAAAACTGTTGTAGGTCTTGCAATGAATTATTAACAACTGGTAGAAGTTACCGTGAGTTTTACTTGGATTATTCATTCGTCGAGTAAACGACAATTTTGAGAATTTAAAACCAGGGACACATTTGATTCTGTAGATACAGCACTATTAAATATTAATACGCAAAATGAATTGTGAATGTGAAATTCTAATAAAAAGAATTACGTGAAACAATAGATTAGGTATCCTCAGCTAAATCCATATCAGAAACTATAAATTGTTCTATTACCTACTGGAATCTGTGAAGCGTATCTGCTGCTCTTGCGTACATTATTTACTCAAGTATTTATGTTTATTCCTGGTGTATGTGCCGCGTCTTATCACAATTGAGTGGAGTGTAATTATTGCTCGATAATACAATCATTAACATCGAATTACGGTACAATATTAAATCGTACTAAACGAAAGTCGAACATATAAATTTCAGTCAATAGATAGGGCAGGCGGGCACAGTACAAGGTCCGGCTCGAACACATACATTTTACAAGTCACAGTTACCGTGACTGGTATTCACGGCTGTTTATCACGTAACTACTTTTATTTTTCTTATGCATCACTAGGCCTGTTATAGATTTTGCTTCAGCCAATTGAAATTTGGTAGTTCCAACACTTTTTTTTTTCATTTGTAACATATCTGGAGATGGCAGTAACCGAAACCGGTGATTGTGAATTGTAACATTTGTGTGATCAAGACGGACCTATACAGGTGAAGATGCACAGTGGCATAGCTTCCAGGGCGCCATCTGCGTCTACTCTTGATAGAGAATGTCCACAGTCAGAAGGCTCAATGTGGTGCAAACGTGTGAATCAAGCAGGCAACCATGCCACGGAGGTACAGTCGTGCATACTTCAGCAAACCAGTGAGTTTGAAAAAGAAAAATTGTGGCCTTCCGAGTGGCGGGATCGTCCTTTCGGAGAACTGCCACACAAGTTGGACGTGCTGCGTCATTTGAGCAACGATGCTGGTGTCAGTGGCCACTTGAACTTTCTCACACCTGTAGACGGGGTTCTGGTCGTCCATGCAGCACAAACGCCCGTCAAGATCGTCGTGTTGTGAGGGCAGCAGCAGCAGATCGTACAGCTACCATGACACAGATAAGAGGAGTTGTCAGCCCAGATGTGTCAACACGAACTGTTGCGAACCTCTAGCCCGTCTTCCACTCACTCCACAGCATCGACGCGCACAGCTCGACTGATGGCGTGAGAGGATCAGTTGGAAGATGGAATGGCGTGCCATGAAAGCGCGATGAAAGCAGATCTGCCTGCACGCAAGTGATGCTGGCATTCGTGTACGGTGTAGACCTGGTGAATGCTGTCTCGTAGAGTGCGTTCATACAGGACATACTGTCCTCACCCCAGACGTTATGGTCTGTAGTACGGTAAATCAGAACTGTCGTCCATCTTTGGTGTTTCCGGAGGGGACGCTAACCAGCACTCGGTACATGCAGAGTGTTGTTAGGCACATTCTTTTGTTGTTCTTGCAACAGGAAGGTGATGTGTTGTTCCAACAGGGTAGTTCTCGCCCATACACTGGCAGTGAAACTCAATGTGCCCTGAAAGACTTGGAGTAACTTCTCTGGTCAGCTCCATTTCCGGGTTTTCTCCAATCCAGCACGTGTGGGATACGATGGGACGAGAAGTGGCTCGTACCAGCAACTCTTACAGAACTATGTGAACAGGTCGAGCAGGCGTGGTAACGTATCCCAGGACAGTATTCGCCATGTGTACGATCAACTAGGTGCCTGAGTGAGCGCCAGCGTTACCGCCTGTGGAGACTACACAATGTCCTAACATGAGTGTTTCAATATGGGTTGGTTCCAGCTACTTCAGAACAGCTTGATCTATTGACCTATTTCTCAGCACGACCTACGCTGCACTACCCTTACAAACTTTTCAAACTGTTTCTAACCACCCTGTATATTTCCAACTGTTTAACTTGCTTCTCTGCGCCAGAGATGCCTATTCATTCTCCTCACAAAATCGAAACATTCCATTACAGTCACCATACGCGTTACTCTGCAATTCACACTTAAGTGCCTGGCAGAGGGTTCATCGAACCATTTTCATACTACTTCTCTACCATTCCACTCTCGAATGGCGCGTAGGAAAAAAAAAAAAATTCAACTAAATCATTCCGTTCGACCTCTGATTTGTCTTACTTTATTACGATGATCATTTCTCCCTAAGTAGGTGTGTGTGTACAAAAGATTGTCGCATTCGGAAGAGAAAGTTGGTGATGAAATTTCGTAAATAGATCTCGCCACAAAGAAAACAGCCTTTGTTTCAGTGATTGTCACCCCAAATCGCGTCTCATATCAATGACACTCTCACCCCTATTTCGTGATAACACGAAACGAGCTGCCCTTCCTTGCACTTTTTCGATACCCTCCGTCAATCCTATCTGGTAAGGATCCCATACCACGCAACAATATTCCAGCAGAGGACAGACAAGTGTAATGTAGGCTGTATCTCTAGTGGGTTTGTCGCATCTTCTTCTGCGAACAAAGCGCAGTCTTTGTTTTGCTTCCCCACAATATTATCTATGTGGTCTTTCGAAATTAAGTTGCTCGTAATTGGAATTCCTAGGTATTTAGTCGAATTGACAGGCCTTAGATTTGTGCGGTTTATCGTATACCCAAAATTTATCGGATTTCTTTTAGTAGCCGTGTGGATGACTTCGCACTTGTTTTTGTTTAGTGCCAATTGCCACTTTTCGCACCATACAAAAATTCTTTCTAGATCATTTTGTAATTCGAATTGATCGTCTGATAATTTTACTAGACGGTAAATTACAGCGTCATCTGCAAACAATATAAGGGGGCTGCTCCGATTATCACCTAGGTCATTTATGTAAATCAGTAACAGCAGAGGGCCTATGACACTACCTTGCGGAACGCCAGATATCACTTCTGTTCTACTCGATCATTTACCGTCCATCCCTACGAACTGTGATCTCTCTGAGAGGAAATCACGGATCCAGTCACACAACTGAGACGATACTCCATATGCACGCAATTTGATTAATAGTCGGTTGTGAAGAACGGTATCAAAAGCCTTCTGGAAATCTAGCAATATGGAATCGATCTCAGATCCCTTGTCGACAGCACTCATTCCTTTTCTGAATCCGTCTTCGTTATGTATCAATAAGTCATTTTCTTGAAGATGATTCATAATGTTGGAGTAGAGAATATGCTCCAAAATCCTACTACAAATTGATGTCAGTGATTTGGGTCTGTAATTCAAAGGGTTACTCCTATTTCCTTTCTTGAATATTGGTGTGACCTGTGGTACTTTACAGTCTTTAGGAAATGACCTTTCGTCAAGAGAGAGGTTGTATATGATTGCTAAGAAAGGCGCTATTGCGTGTCTGCATACTCTGGAACGAACCTGATTGGTATACCATCAGGACCGGAAGACTTGCCTTTCTTAAGTGGTTTGAATTGTTTCGCAACACCTAATATATCTACTTTTATGTCACTCTTGCTAACAGCTGTCCTGGTTTCGAATTCTGGAATATTTACTTCGTCTTCTTTCATGAAGGAATTACGGAAAACTGTTTTTAATAACTCCGCTTTAGTGACACCATCATCGGTAACATTTCCATCGCTATCGCGCAATGACGGTATTGACTGTCTTTTGCCACTGGTGTACTGTACAAACGACCAGAATCTCTTTGGGATTTCTACCATATTTTGACACAATGTTTCATTGTGGAAATTACACTACCGGACATTAAAATTTCTACACCAAGAAAAATGCAGATGATAAACGGTTATTCATTGCATAAATATACACTCCTGGAAATGGAAAAAAGAACACATTGACACCGGTGTGTCAGACCCACCATACTTGCTCCGGACACTGCGAGAGGGCTGTACAAGCAATGATCACACGCACGGCACAGCGGACACACCAGGAACCGCGGTGTTGGCCGTCGAATGGCGCTAGCTGCGCAGCATTTGTGCACCGCCACCGTCAGTGTCAGCCAGTTTGCCGTGGCATACGGAGCTCCATCGCAGTCTTTAACACTGGTAGCATGCCGCGACAGCGTGGACGTGAACCATATGTGCAGTTGACGGACTTTGATCGAGGGCGTATAGTGGCATGCGGGAGGCCGGGTGGACGTACCGCCGAATTGCTTAACACGTGGGGCGTGAGGTCTCCACAGTACATCGATGTTGTCGCCAGTGGTCGGCGGAAGGTGCACGTGCCCGTCGACCTGGGACCGGACCGCAGCGACGCACGGATGCACGCCAAGACCGTAGGATCCTACACAGTGCCGTAGGGGACTGCACCGCCACTTCCCAGCAAATTAGGGACGCTGTTGCTCCTGGGGTATCGGCGAGGACCATTCGCAACCGTCTCCATGAAGCTGGGCTACGGTCCCGCACACCGTTAGGCCGTCTTCCGCTCACACCCCAACATCGTGCAGCCCGCCTCCAGTGGCGTCGCGACAGGCGTGAATGGAGGGACGAATGGAGACGTGTCGTCTTCAGCGATGAGAGTCGCTTCTGCCTTGGTGCCAATGATGGTCGTATGCGTGTTTGGCGCCGTACACGTGAGCGCCACAATCAGGACTGCATACGACCGAGGCACACAGGGCCAACACCCGGCATCATGGTGTGGGGAGCGATCTCCTACACTGGCCGTACACCTCTGGTGATCGTCGAGGGGACACTGAATAGTGCACGGTACATCCAAACCGTCATCGAACCCATCGTTCTACCATTCCTAGACCGGCGAGGGAACTTGCTGTTCCTACAGGACAATGCACGTCCGCATGTATCCCGTGCCACCCAACGTGCTCTAGAAGGTGTAAGTCAACTACCCTGACCAGCAAGATCTCCGGATCTGTTCCCCATTGAGCATGTTTGGGACTGGATGAAGCGTCGTCTCACGCGGTCTGCACGTCCAGCACGAACGCTGGTCCAACTGAGGCGCCAGGTGGAAATGGCATGGCAAGCCGTTCCACAGGACTCCATCCAGCATCTCTACGATCGTCTCCATGGGAGAATAGCAGCGTGCATTGCTGCGAAAGGTGGATATACACTGTACTAGTGCCGACATTGTGGATGCTCTGTTGCCTGTGTCTATGTGCCTGTGGTTCTGTCAGTGTGATCATGTGATGCATCTGACCCCAGGAATGTGTCAATAAAGTTTCCCCTTCCTGGGACGATGAATTCACGGTGTTCTTATTTCAATTTCCAGGAGTGTATTATACTACAACTGCCATGTAATTACTTTTTCACGCAATTTGGGTGCATAGATCCTGAGAAATCAGTACCCAGAACAACCACCTCTGGCCGTAATAACGACCTTGATACGCCTGGGCATTGAGTCAAACAGTGCTTGGATGGCCTGTACAGGTACAGCTGTCTATGCAGTTTCAACACGATACCACAGTTCATCAAGAGACGTGACTGGCGTATTGTGACGAGCCAGTTGCTCAGCGACCATTGACCAGACGTTTTCAATTGGTGAAAGATCTGGAGAATATGCTGGCAGGGCAGCAGTCGAACATTTTCGGTATCCAGGCCCGTACAGGACCTGCAATATGCGGTCGTGCATTATCCCGCTGAAATGTAAGGTTGCGCAGGGATCGAATGAAGGGTAGAGCCACGGGTTGTAACACATCTGAAATGTAACGTCCACTGTTCAAAGTGCCGTCAGTGCGAACAAGAGGTGAGCGAGACGTGTAACCAACGGCACGGCACCCATACCATCACGCCGGGTGATACGCCAGTATGGCGATGACGAATACACCCTTCCAATGTGCGTTCACCGCGAAGTCGCCAATCACGGATGCGACCATCATGATGCTCTAAACAGAACCTGCATTCATCCTAAAAAAATGACGTTTTGCCATCCGTGCACCCAGGTTCGTCGTTGAGTACACCATCGGAGGCGGACCTGTCTGTAATGCAGCGTCAAGGGTAACCGCAGCCATGGTCTCCGAGCTGATAGTCCATGCTACTGCAAACGTCATCTAACTGTTCGTGCAGATGGTTGTTGTGTTGCAAACGTCATCTCGACTGCTAGTGATACGAGGCCGTTGGTATCCAGCACGGCATTCCGTATTACCCTCCTGAACCCACCGATTCCATATTCTGCTAACAGTCATCGGATGTCGACCAACACGAGCAGCAATGTCGCGATACGATAAACTTCAATCGCGATAGGCTACAATGCGACCTTTTTCAAAGTCGGAAACGTGATGGTACGCATTTCTCCTTCTTACCCGAGGCATCACAACAACTTTTCACCAGGCAACGCCGGTCAACTGCTGTTTGTATATGAGAAATCGGTTGGAAACTTTCCTCATGTCAGCACGTTGTAGGTGTCACCATCGGCGCCAACCTTGTGTGAATGCTCTGAAAAGCTAATCATTTGCATATCACAGCATCACTTCTTCCTGCCTGTTAAATTTCGCGTCTGTACCACGTCATCTTCGTGGTATAGCAATTTTAATAGCCAGTAGTGTATTAGAAGCATCTCGCATTGATGTCCGCACTAAATTTCGAGCTTCCGAGGTCTGACTAGCAAAATCACTTCAGAAGTATTCTATAAACAAGACTTCTAAAACCGGTTTCCGGACTTGCATTCTCGTCTTCCGGAACTAGTGTCTCACGTAAAGCAGTAACACAGACACGTGACTCTCAGACAGGAGGAGCCGGACAGCAGCCAGGCTGGCCCGGGCAGTGGAGAGGCGCCGCTATCGGCCCGTCCATCAGCAGCGCGGTCCCGCGGCTTGCACAACGGGCTGGAGAGTATCAGGTGACCCGAAAACAAGCCCTGCCCTGCTCTGCTTTGCTACTGTGCGCGCAGATGTGCCGCCCAGTGGGGTGGGGCGGTCAGCGAACGCCAGCAGCAGCGATCTGTTGTAACTCGACCGACCCCTGCCTACTTCACCAACGAACCGCGTTCCGATGGAAGTGTTCAAAGCGCAGGAGTCCGTTTCGATTACTAACACGCTGGATTCCATAAGACGCACAAAAAATCAGTAACTCTAGGAAATACAGAGGCGTTCAATAAGTAATGCAACACATTTTTTCTGGCCAATTTCGGCTGAAAGAATGCCTAATTTGCTGTGGCACTGGGTCGTATATTCCCGCTTCAGCCCCTAAAGTTTCAAGAAGTTCCCAGAGGTGGTTGCGTCACATGCGGCCTTCAAAATGGCGCCTGTAACGAAGGTGCGTTAGAAGCAGAAGGCTGTCATTGAGTTTATTTTGGTGGAAAACCAGAGCGTCGCAGATATTCATGGGCGCTTGCAGAATGTCTTTGGAGACCTGGCAGTGAACAAAAGCACGGGAAATCGTTGGACGAGACGTCTGTCATCATCGCAACATGGTCGGGCAAAGCTGTCCGGTCTAACGTGTGCCGGCCGAACGTACACTACTGTGACTGCTGCAGTGCTGGAACATGCGGGCGCCCTCATTCGAGGTGATCGAAGGATCACGAAAAAACACGACATTGGTCAGCTGGATGTCTCTGCTGGTAGTGCTGGCGAAATCGTCAGCCAGTTGTCAGTCGTTCCTCCACGCCTAACAGAACACCATAAAGAGCAAAGAAGGACCACCTGCGCGGAGTTGCTTGCGCCTTAAGAGGCGATAAGAAGCAGTACGTGGATGATGGGGAGATTATTGCTCCACCAAGACGTTGGGTCCTACGGCGACCAGTAGAGTTGTACCATGCGGGCGTACAGGCCGTCCCAGTAACGTGGCGTAAGGCTGTCGTATTGGACGGAGATTTTTGTTGGAAAATATGGATGTGCAACCGAAAGATTAGGGAATAATGTGGTGTGTTGAAATCCTACATAGGACTAACCGGTAATCAAACCGCTGTAGAAATAACACGTCAAATTGCAACGGAATGTTACCGGAGAAGGAGGGAAATGTATGGCAGAAGAACAAAAATAGATGGCGCTGTATGTGTCAGAATAAGTAAATGAAAACACCTGTCAAGCGTACGACCCACTGAAGTTGGTATAAACACGCCGGGTACACCGCTTTTCCACTTTTCGCCTCTGTGACGTTCGCCGTGACTATCTCAATACAGGATCGCGCTCTGCTTGTAAAGCTGTATTACAGGAATGATGACTGTGAACAAGTCGCTCTGCAGAAGTTCCGGACACTGAAGGATTTGAAAAAAGGCGCTGGTCCGATGACTGCCTTTGGATTGAAGAAAATGATTCGGAAATTCGAAAAGACGGGTTCTTTTGGTGTGCAACCTGGTAGAGGGAGGAAACGAATTGATTCGACGTCAGTGGAAGCAGTGGTCACAGCAATGCAGGAGGAGACGAGTGGTGGTGTGCAAACGTGCAGTGCACGGAGAATTGCCCGAACATTGGATATACCTGTGAGCACGGTGCGTAAAATCCTACGAAACATCCCTCTTTGCTATCCATTCAAAAGTACCCATGTGCACGAGTTGCTTCCTGTTGACCTCCCACCAACAGAGACCTTTGTTTTAGAATTTCCTGCTCTCATGGAAGTGGATGAGGAAGATTTTGTGGACAGACAAACTCACTTCAATCTGACAGGATATGCCAGTATACAGAATTTTCGAATATGGCCATCGGAAAATCCACACACAAATCAACCAGTACCACTTCATTCTGAAAAGGTCACTGTATGGTGTGGTTTATCATGGGGCCATATTTTTTTCGAAGAGACAGGTTCTTCCGGTCCTGTTACCTGTACCGTCACTGGTAAGCGCTATGAGTGTCTTTTGCGCAACCATGTCATTCCAACTCTCCAACAGCGTGGATGTGTGGACGGTATCATTTTTATGCAAAATGGCGCACCTCCGCACATTGCAAATCTAGTTAAGCAGCTGCTGAAGCGCCATTTCGGAAATGCTAGAATTATCATCCACTATTTCGCTACAGTCTGGCGGTCCCGATCTCCGGATCTTAATTCCTCTGACTTCTGGCTGTGGGGCTATCTGAGGGATGTTATGTTCAGTGTTCCGACTGCAAATGTAGCTGCATTGAAGGTACACGTTGACCAACACGTTCTGAACGTGACTCAGGAAACACTTCGATCAGTTGTGGGATATGCTGTTTCTCGATTCCAACGTGTTGCAGGAAATATTTGACAGCGTATTGAACATGTTTTGCGCCAGTCACAAGAAAATTAATAATCTGATTTGATTTTGATGCTTTTCATGCGGTTTTTGGCATCAGGACAATTAAAAACCGATGTGGTTGATGCTTTTTATGTGGTTTTTGGCCTCAGGACCATTAAAAACCGATTTTTCCCATACGATGTGATATGACCTTGCTGTGGTGGATGGGCTTACGTAACTAACAGTATCACACCTGTATAGCCATGCACAGTGAATAATACAGTTTGTTTAACGTCAAACGTTAGGCATTGTTGTATAATTCATTTGTCATTTGTAGTCGACCACTATGAAATTATGATGCCAACAGGGCCATCATTTTGTAACAATTTTTCCTCTGCCATATGTTTTCCCCCTTCTCCGATAATATTCCGTTGCAATTTGACGTCATTCTGAGCAGTGGTGTTACTTCCACGGCGGTTTGAAAGTTCCACTTTAGACTTCCTGAAAACACGTTACGTTCATAACAGCATGCCCTTAATTAAATCAGGAACATCGAGCATATTATTACTACACCACAGCTCGCAAAACCATCGCATTAACTTAATGAGTGAATCATTTGCCCGTGTGACATTCGGGTGACTAGTGCCTACTTGACGAATTAGTATAAGATACGTGCCGTCTTCCTGTAAATAAAGTCACCAGACAGAATATAATACTATCACACCCTCGGAAGAGCACTTCGCTCGCTCTGGAGCTGTGTAGAAGGTGGATAACTGCTGTTACGCTGACGTGTGACCAAGCACAGGTGACATATACCATGGCAGTGACGTAGTGTGGAGTGTATGTGCCACTCTGTTGTGTGGAGTCAGCGAAATGTGCTGAGTGGATGAGGGGACGAGTGAGAATGGTAGAAGCAGGCGTTGTGTTTGAACGTGTCCGTGGTCCCACTCTGAATTATGTGGCCCTGTTTTCTGGTGTATCAACACGGACCATGACTACTCCAGACAAATAACTCCAGAAAAGTCTGCCTAACACTTTAATTTGTATTCGATGTTAAGAAAGTATTCTTTTCAGAAATATTATTCTTGTTATTACCAGTTCTATAGTTTATATCCTCTCCCCTTCGAGCGTCGTCAGTTATTTTGCTGCCCAAATAGCAAAACTCGTCAACTGCTTTTAGTGTCTCATTTCCAAGTCTAGTTACTTCCGTGTCGCCCGATTTAATTCGACCATGTTCCGTTCTCCTTCTTTTACTTTTCTTAATATACAGTTTATAATCTCTTTTCAAGACACCATTTTTCCGTTCAAGCAGTCTTCTCGTGCCTGTCTCTGACAGAGTTAAGTTGTCATCGACAAATCTTAAAGCTTTTATTTCTTCTCCACAACATTAATTCTCTTTCAAAATATGTCCTTAGATTTGTTCACTTCCACTTCAATGTACAGCTTGAACAACATCGAGATGATCTGCAGCACGCAATCTGATTTACGTGCGAACTGTCCTTCCGCTCCGTGATACGTTCACTATTTCAAACACTGTACTCCAGTCAACGTTGTCAAATTCTTTACCTAAATCTATAAATATATAAACTTAAATTGTTCAAATGGCTCTGAGCACTATGGGACTTAACATCTGTGGTCATCAGTCCCCTTGAACTTAGAACTACTTAAACCTAACTAATCTAAGGACATCACACATCCATGCCCGAGGCAGGATTCGAACCTGCGACCGTAGTGGTCACGCGGATCCAGACTGACGCGCCTAGAACCTCACGGCCACACCGGCCGGCCGTATAAACTTAGATCTGCATTCCTTTAGTCTATCTTCTCAGATGACCGCAGGATCAGTATTGACTCCCGTGTTCCTATTTTCCTTTGGAACACAATCTGATTTCCCCAAGGTCAACTTCTAACAAATTTCCCATTCTTCTGTGAATATTTTTTTTAATAAAACGTCAGCACCAGTTGCTCTTATCTCTTTATTTTAAACCACGATCGATATCTGCGCTCAAGGCCATTATCTAATGGTGTATGCAATATGGGGGAACAAATCGTTCGCGGTTAAAAATGTAAAGTAAAGGGAAAATGGTGACGCACAAGAAAATAAACAAGTTCTTTCATAAAATAAATTACAAATTGCTTCTTTTTGTGTTTACAAAAGTGTTGTATAGTGGAAAGTGTATATAAGTACATAAAATGTCTCTTCAACTGTATTTTAACACCATGTATCCACTACTGGAAAAACAAAATTATTTTTCATTTTGTCTCACTTTTGAAAATTTATATTCGCAATGTGCCACTTTGTAATACACCAGTATGATCTTCCCAGGACCATAATTAAACCCAAATCTGGAAAAAATTGATGTAGATTGTCAAGGCACCTGAATATGAGCCTCCAGTGCTCTGAATGCATCTTGCACTGAAATAAATCACGATTGTGACTCAAGGCTGTTGTTCTCTATTTTGCTAAAGTAATATAGTCACGGAAGAAACACGGACAGCAATAGACAAAATTAAGGTAAATAATTTCTGTCACTATTTTGCAGCCATAACTTTTTAAACTGATGGTTCTGTAATATTCATACCTGTCGGCATCTGCCTTCTTTGGAAGAGGAATTATTAGGTTCTTCTTGGTGTCTGAGGGTATTACGTTTGTCTCAAAAATCAAGCGTACAAGATGGGATGGTTTTGTCATTATATGTTTTCCGATGGATCACAATAATTCAGAGTCTACGCCAGATGCTTTGTTTCGATTAAGTACGTCGGTGATTTCTCAATTCCTCCCGCAGTATCAGATTCACCACATCATTTCACTGCCAAGCCGACAAATTTCTCCTTGACCTCAACAAAATAGACCGAAGCCGCCATCGTCCATTGCTGTGACATCGCAACAGCACGCTTGGCTATAAATAAAGAAACAGCCGTACCGGATGGTTGGTTGGGAGACCTCGGGAGGTAGATTCTGCTGCGAAATTGAAATAGTTTTCTATATTTGTACATTTTTGGCGCCTTCCTTTGTTAAACTCGTATGGCAGTAAAGAGGAGGGATAAAAATGAAACACAGTGACAGTACACACGCTAAATCTCTCGAATAGGGATCGCCGACCATAACGTCGCTATCTGACGCACGGATCACCATTGACACCATGTGGGACGAGGATCTCTTTCACAAAACCTATATGCAGGAGATTGCAGCATCACATACACATGAAATTCTACTTCGAGTACAGAAACTTCCATGTCAGGACACATGTTCGGTTCTCAGTCCACTGTTGGACGTTCTCTGCACACAGCTGATCTGCCAACATGTCCATACGATCATCTCACGCTGTAAGAGGATGACTCAGCACTATACAGGTGCAGCACGAACTTCCAGCTCATGTAGCAGATGTCCCAGCACGCCTCCGACGACCTTACCTGATGGGCGGCCAAATGCAGGTTGACGTTCGATGCAGCGAAGACCCAAGTACTCGTCGCACCGAGACATCAGGCCATCATTCAGGTGAAGTTCATAAACATCGCGGGTGGCGCTGTGCAATAGGGGTGCACCGTCAAATATCTAGGCGTCACTTTCGACAGGCGTCTCACTTGGCTCCGACACGTTGATGAAATGCGGCGGAAGGCTTAAGCCACCAGCTCTACTAGCTGCTGAATATGATGTCAGCACGCCCACAGGATTTCGGAATTGCTCTTTACAAGACGATACTGCGCCCAGTTTTGGAATACACAGCTGTTGTCTGGGAAAACAAGGCATACACCCATATCGATGGCCTGTAGAACGTCCAAGATCGTACTGTCTGACTGGCTTTGCACCTACAGACTGATCACAGAATCCCATTAACCCCTATGTATTGCATAGATGTTAATGAATTGTTGTCTCTTATTGTTGCAGGTGCTGATACGCGATCTATGAGAGCTATTCGGAAAGTAAGGTCCGATGTTGTGCGAAATAACCTCAGTGAAAATCAAATGAAGCTTCGCACATATGTGCTGGACAGCGACTCTAGTATGCCCTTTGATCGCATCATGTCCCTCTTTTCAGTTGTGAGTGCAAATTAAGCATGTAATGGTGCTTAGAACAATAGCGTCTCCCCCCAGGTATGTGACCCTGGTGTGAGATTTCGCCTGATGTCATGCAGCCCACATAACATAGCTGTCATGCATTTCCTTCTGCATGGCAATCCTCGGCCGCACTCTGAAGGGACAATGAAGATGCTCTTGCAGCGTTTTCGATGAGAAGTGTTTCATCACCCACGGTGGGACCCTTAATTGACTCTCCCTGGACAGCTAGGTATGAAGACAACGTTCTGGCACCGACAATGAGCTGTAGACCAGTTTCGAGAATTGGCAGGAAGCACACGCGGCTTCCTACTATGACGAGGTTATTGGAAAGTAGGTACTACGCTACGACAAACACAAAATTGTTAAGGCTTTTGTGGCTACTTGTTGACAAACTGCTTGATGGCTTCTGTCTCGGGATCTATCATCAGACAAACTTCGGCCGAAGAACCCGAGATAGAAGCCAATAGGCAGTTTGGTTACGACAAATTTCTAAATCGGAGAGGCAACTACACTACTGGCCATTAAAATTGCTACACCACGAAGTTAAAGTGCTACAGACACGAAATTTAACCGACAGGAAGAAGATGCTGTGATATGCAAATGATTAGCGTTTCAGAGCATTTACACAAGGTTGGCGCCGGTGTCGACACCTACAACGTGCTGACATGAGCAAAGTTTCCAACCGATTTCCCATACACAAACTGTAGTTGACCGGCGTTGCCTGGTGAAACGTTGTTGTGATGTCTCGGGTAAGGAGGCGAAATGCGTACCATCGCGTTTCCGACTTTGAAAAAGGTCGCATTGTAGCCTATCGCAATTGCGGTTTGTCGTATCGCGACATTGCAGCTCGTGTTGGCCGAGATCCAATCACTGTTAGCAGAATATGGAATCGGTGGGTTCAGAAGGGTAATACGGAACGCCTTGCTGGATACCAACGGCCTCGTATCACTAGCAGTCGAGATGACAGGCATCATATCGACATGGCTGCAACGAATCGTGCAGCCACGTCTCGATCCCTGCGTCAACAGATGGCGACGTTTGCAAGACAACAACCATCTGCACGAACAGTTCGACGACGTTTGCAGCAGCATGGACTATCAGCTCGGAGCCCATGGCTGCGATTACCCTTGACGCTGCATCACAGACAGGAGCGCCTCCGATGGTCTCCTCAACGACGAACCTGGGTGCTCGAATGGCAAAACGTCATTTTTTTAGGTGAATCCAGGTTCTGTTTACAGTATCATGATGGTCGCATCCGTGTTTGGCGACATTGCAGTGAACTTACATTGGAAGCGTGTACTCGTCATTACCATGCTGGCGTATCACCCGGCGTGATGGTATGAGGTGACATTGGTTACAAGTCTCGGTCACCTCTTGTTCGCATTGATGGTACTTTGAACGGTGAACGTTACATTTCAGATGTGTTACGACCCGTGGCTCTACCCGTCATGCGATCCCTGCGAAACCCTACATTTCAGCGGGATAATGCACGACCGCATGTTGCAGGTCTTGTACGGGCCGTTCTGGATACAGAAAATGTTCGACTGCTGCCCTGGCCAGCACATTCTCCAGATCTCTCACCAATTGAAAACGTCTGGTCAATGGTGGCCGAGCAACTGGCACGTTACAACGCGCCAGTCACTACTCTTGATGAACTGTGGTTTCGTGTTGAAGTTGCATTGGGCAACTATACCTGTACACGCCATCCAAGCTCTGTTTGACTCAATGCCGAGGCGTATCAAGGCCGTTATTACTGCCAGAGGTGGTTGTTCTGGGTACTGAGTTCTCAGGATCTACGCACCCATATTGCGTGAAAATGTGATCACATGTCAGTTCTAGTATAATATATTTGTCCAATGGATACCCGTTTATCATATGCATTTCTTCTTTGTGTAGCAATTTTAATAGCCAGTAGTGTATGTAGAGAAGTAACTGTTGTAAATTAAACATTTTTGATTTTCACAGTGGTCTCTATTTTGCGACCGATCGGACTTTTCTTTCCGAATAGGCCTCGTAAATTATGGCTGATGATCCACTTACACCACTGAGGGACGGATCTTAATGAGCACTTAGGCAGACGAACGACCTCTTACAGGAAAATCAATGACAGAGATTCAGTCAGATTTCACTCTAATGTTCTGAAACGTTCCCCACAATTTTACGGTAGGAGAGATATCTCTTTGGAACTTGTTGCACAAAAGATAAGCCCCGCCCAGGAACACCATCAACACGACTGGAAACGTGTTTGGAGGCTGCAGCGTCTGTCGGACGTTCGCTCAAAAAGTCAATGCGTAAGCTGTCACAGGAATTAGGAGTCCCGTATAGTACAAAAACATATGAAGAATAATTTGAAGTTAAAGTATTTAAACCTTCGTTTAAGGCTTGTGGGCGAATGCTCGATGTCTTTACAACTCTTACTTCAAGAAGATGTGTAACATACTGCAGTGCAAAAGCGAGAAACATTTATTTCTAGACTAAAGAATACCCTTAATTTCATGAAGAACTTGAACACAACTCACCACATATCGTGATCTAGGCTGCAATGTCTGCAGCGCACTCAGTAGGTCCATATTTCTTGGACGGTGATGTGGATCACATTGCGTGACTCACCACGTTACGTCTTTGGTTTATTCCAAGTCCTCAAGATCGGGGAATTCTCAGTCGCGTTTGGTTCCACCAGGATGGAGCACCAGCCCATTATCCTATTGCCGACAGTGAATATCTCACAGAGATATGTCCTAGCGAGTCGTATTCACGTGGTTTTGTCCGTTTGCCTGCGCCTTTGGAGTAGCCACCCCGAAATCCTCATCTGTCATCTTGCAAAAATGCATTGTGGGGGTGCATTAACCAGAAGGTGGCCACACACGTTACCAGACAGCTGACGAACTTAAAGATGCTGTTCGACGTGCATTTACTGCCATCACGCCAGCAATGTTGAGAATTACACGGAGGGGAATCATACTGTGTTTTCAAAACGTTGGTGTACACACGGACACTCTGGAATAAATATGAGGGGCGTTCAATAAGTAATGCAACACATTTTTCTGAAATCACTGTTGACTACAAAACACTATTTTTCAACATAGCCTGCGCTCAGAGCGACAGCTTTACGCGATCTTCCTCGGAGAGCTTGTACGCCCGCAAGATACCACTCTACTCTTGGTGTATCAGTAACCTCCTCGTCAAACATGTACTACTTCCAGTTTAGTGCATCCTTCATTGGGCCAGAAATGTGAAAGTTCTCTGTTCGGCGACGAAGAACGTAGGGGCCACACAGCTTCGACTACCACAACTGGCGGACGAGAGTGTCAGCACTACCAACAGAGACTTCCAGTTGAACAGGAATGTGTTTATGGTCGGTCGATCACCTCGAATGAGGGTTTCAGCACGTTCCAACATTGCAGGAGTCACCTGTGTGCGGCCAGACGGCGAGCGGGAGATCGGTCCGGTTTGCTCGACTTCCTTGTGATATTGACAGACGTCTCACCCAACGACTCATCGAGCTTTTGTTCACGACCACTTCTCCGTCGACATTCTGCAAACGGCTGTTAATATCTGCAATGCTGTCATTTTCCTTCAAAAGAAATTCAAAACGCCTCTGTGTTTTGGAACGCACGTCCGTTACAGACGAATAGTGCCACTACCTATCGGCACTTCATGAAACTACAGGGGCTAAGCGGGAATATTCCACTATGTACCACATCAAACTGCGCATTTCTTCACCTAAACTGGCTGAGAAAAGAAAATGCATTGCATTACTTATTGAACACCCCTCATAATGAAGAATGGCCACATACCACAAACTTGTCCTCTGTCATGACCCCGCATTAATACAATGCGATCATCTACCAATATGTGGACGTGTGGTAGGGATTAATGAGACTTCGTGGTAACTCTGTACATCGGGATTTCGCGGTTCCGGAACTCCATCAGATAATAGCAATACCATGTCTCCGGCAAATGTTTAGGCGATCGGCCTGTGGCTTCGACATTGACGTAACTGGTTCGAAACCCAGTGGTCAAAGAAATTTTCATCGCTACTATTTGGGTAGCCACAGTTGCTTCCTGAATAACAATGTATCTCTTACTTTCAGAACCAAACAAAGTAGTCAAGAAGAAAAGCCATTGCAGTTGTATTAATGAACAACTGAAGGAGTAAAACAGAGGACTAAATTTTGATAGAAGAGAAACAAAAGAGAATCCCAGCTAAGAAGGTGTCGTTGACGGATCATCATCAATAGTGTCATATACCCACTTTCCGCGAGACACTGTGGAAAGGTCTGGAATAAACGCAGCACATTTGAGTCTTATATGATGACCTGAGCTTGAAGCCCCTGACTCCCAACCTCTTGTCGGCTTCCGTCAAATATTAGCGATGAAAATTTCTTTAACCACCGGGATTCGAACCAGTTACGTCAGCGTTGAACGCCACAGCATAAATGTGCGTACAGGTGCCGATACAGGGTTTGGTTCTGGAGGCGATCAGAATTTGTTGCTTTCTTTCCCCAGTAACCAATACAATTTGCCTTCATCCTCACATTTAGCGTACACATACCCCGTCAGGTTTCGAGACAGTAATAATAAAAATTAGGAAAAAAATTAGATGGCTGTTTTAATGCTTCCACGTATTCTATATAATCTCCACTCACTTAAGCGCGAAGCACTGTACGTGAAAATGTCAGAAAACCCGTTCTTTGTGTTGTTGTTCAACTCCCACGTCACTTTGGTTTGAATGTAGGTTATGTCGTCAATGCGATATATTTTCAAATTGTGGTTTAGTTGTAGTTCCTTATTGATAACACCAAGTCTCCTCACCCATGATGATTTTCCCCACAAAAGAATCGTCCGCGATTTGCATTTCAGCCGAGTTGCGGCGGTTGACTTCGCGTTTTCGTTTTTGTTCGGGAGTCACGGATTGTGTAGGACAAAATTTTCACACACTTTTTTGTCTTCCTGAAAGATGCCCTTTAGCTGACTGGGGGGCACATCTGACTACCATACAGTGAGACCGTGTTCGCTTCCCGGCCGGGTCAGAGATTTTCTCCGCTCGAGGACTGGATGTTGTGTTATCATTTCATCGTCATCGACACGCAAGGCACGCAATGTAGCGTCATCTGAAAAAAATTGGAAAAATCTTGCAACTCGGCGGTCGATAATCCCTAGGTGGAGACTCACGGCCAGCAATGCCATACGGCCATTTCATTTCATCTTTCTTCAAAGCATTGTACAGAATGTTATGAAAACTTGATTTAGAGATACGCTCAGTAGCTCGGTACGGGCTTTTGTTGAAGTTTCGAGAACACACCTTCACCGAGCAGTCAAGCGGTATATTGCTCCCTCCTACGTATATCTCGCGAAGAGACCATGAGCATGAAATCAGAGAGATTAGAGCCCACACAGAGGCATACCGACAATCTTCCTTTCCACGAACAATACGAGACTGGAATAGAAGGGAGAAACGATAAAGGTACTCAAACTACCCTCCGCCACACACCGTCAGGTGGCTTGCGGAGTATGGATGTAGATGTAGATGTAGAGATCTACTGCGATTTGTGGCACAACAACGCTGGTGCACTAAGGCTGCACGTCACTTCTTAACACTGCCTATTCACACCTGACTTGTCGATGGCACATCTGTTGTTCGCTGTTGCCATTTGAAGCTGTCGCCGTAGATACTGCGTTGACGTAGTTTATACAACAGGACTAAATTCAGTCTCGCAACTTTATGGACGGACGGAATGTGTCTAGTATTTTAATAATGTTAGCAACAAAATTGACACGACGTGCAAAACGGCTAAGCAGGAATGGCTGAAGTACAGATGTAAGGATTTAGAAACGTATGTCATTAGCGGAAAGATAGATACAGCCTACAGGAAAAGCAAAGAGGCCTTTGGGGAAAACAGAAGCAGCTAAATGAATATGGAGAGCTCAGCCGGAAAACCAGTCCTAAGACAAAAGGGAAATTTAAAAGGTCGAAGGAGTATATAGAGGGTCTGTAAAAGGGAGATGAAGGCAATATTATAGAAGGGCAAGTGGATGTAGATGAACATGAGATGGAAGATATGGTATTGAGACAAGAATTCGACATAGCTCAGAAAGACCAAAGTCGAAACAAGACCCCGGGAGTAGGCGATATTCTGTCAGAATTACTGATAGCCACGGCAAAACCTTTCCATCTGGTATGCAAGACGTATGAGACACGTCAAATACCCTCACACTTCAGGAAGACCGTAATAATTCCAATTCCAAAGAAAGCAGAGGCTGACAGATGTGAAAATTACCGACCACCAGTTTAATAAGTCATGGTTGCAAAATACCAACACGAATTCTTTACAGAATAATGGAAAAAAGTGGTAGAAGCCGACCTGCGGAAAGATGAGTTTGGATGAAGGAACACGCGAGGCAATACTGACCCTACGACTTATCTCAGAAGATGAGTTAAGGAAAGAAAAACCTATGTTTATAACAAGAGAAAGCTAAGAGAAAGCTTTTGACATTGTTGACTGGAAAACTCTCTTCGAAATTATTTTAAGGCAGCAGAGGTAAGATACTTGGAGCGATGGCTATTTACAACTTTTACAGAAACCAGATGGTAGTTACAGGAGTCGAGAGGCATGAAATGGAGGCAGTGGTTGACAAGGGAATGAGGCAGGATTGTTGCATATCCACAATGTTATTCAATATGTACATTGAACAGGCAGTAAAGGAAACCAAAGAATAATTTAGAGTAGGAATGAAAGTTCAGGGAAAAGAAATAAAAACTCAGAGAATTGGAGATGACATCGTCACTTTGCCAGAGACATCAAACGACTTGCAAGAGCAGCTGAACGGAATGGTCATTGTCTTGAAAGGAGGATATAAGATGAACGTCAATGAAATCAAAACAAGGATAATGGAAGGCAGTCCAGTTAAATCAGACAACGCTGAGGGAATTAGATTAGAAATTAGGCACTTAAAGTAGTAGATGGGTTTTGCTATTTGGGCAGCAAAATAACTGATGATGGCCGAAGTAGAGAGGATATAAAATATAGACTGCCATTGGCAAGAAAGGCATTTCTGTATAAAAGAAATTTCTAATATCGAGTATAGATTTAAGGGTTAGGAAGTCTTTTCTGGAAGTATTTGTCTGGAGTGTAGCCATGGACAGAAGTGAAACAGACCATTAACAGTTTACACAATAAGAGAATAGAAGTCTTAGATAAGTGGTGCTACAGAAGAGTGTTGAATATAATGTGGGTAGATTACGTAACTAATGAGCAGGTACCGGATAGAATTGGGGAGACACGAAATCTGCTACACAACTTGACGGATCACCTGATAGTGAAATGTCCCCTTGGAAAAATTATACATAACTGTGCATAAACTGACACACAATATTTTTTAGCGCAACGCAATCTGACTTTTAAAAATCCCTACGAAAGAATGGCCCTGACTAACATTAACCTATACGTTTCACAAATCACTTACCTCACAAAAATCTTCGTTATTCAAGCTACTGCAATACAGCGAGCGCCACTACTGCCAGCTAAATAAAAGATTCAAACTACGGAAGGCACTAACTACTGATAGGCATAGTTAGCAAATGAAAGATTTTAATAGAGAGCAAACAATGTATTTACCTTAATAGTCATAATATACACTCCTGGAAATTGAAATAAGAACACCGTGAATTCATTGTCCCAGGAAGGGGAAACTTTATTGACACGTTCCTGGGGTCAGATACATCACATGATCACACTGACAGAACCACAGGCACATAGACACAGGCAACAGAGCATGCACAATGTCGGCACTAGTGCAGTGTATATCCACCTTTTGCAGCAATCCAGGCTGCTATTCTCCCATGGAGACGATCGTAGAGATTCTGGATGTAGTCCTGTGGAACGGCTTGCCATGCCATTTCCACCTGGCGCCTCAGTTGGACCAGCGTTCGTGCTGGACGTGCAGACCGCGTGAGACGACGCTTCATCCAGTCCCAAACATGCTCAATGGGGCACAGATCCGGAGATCTTGCTGGCCAGGGGGGCACGGGATACATGCGGACGTGCATTGTCCTGTTGGAACAGCAAGTTCCCTTGCCGGTCTAGGAATGGTAGAACGATGGGTTCGATGACGGTTTGGATGTACCGTGCACTATTCAGTGTCCCCTCGACGATCACCAGAGGTGTACGGCCAGTGTAGGAGATCGCTCCCCACACCATGATGCCGGGTGTTGGCCCTGTGTGCCTCGGTCGTATGCAGTCCTGATTGTGGCGCTCACCTGCACGGCGCCAAACACGCATACGACCATCATTGGCACCAAGGCAGAAGCGACTCTCATCGCTGAAGACGACACATCTCCAGTCGTCCCTCCATTCACGCCTGTCGCGACACCACTGGAGGAGGGCTGCACGATGTTGGGGCGTCCACGCTGTCGCGGCATGTTACCAGTGTTAAAGACTGCGATGGAGCTCCGTATGCCACGGCAAACTGGCTGACACTGACGGCGGCGGTGCACAAATGCTGCGCAGCTAGCGCCATTCGACGGCCAACACCGCGGTTCCTGGTGTGTCCGCTGTGCCGTGCGTGTGATCATTGCTTCTACAGCCCTCTCGCAGTGTCCGGAGCAAGTATGGTGGGTCTGACACACCGGTGTCAATGTGTTCTTTTTTCCATTTCCAGGAGTGTATTTAGCAGTTCATAGCATCCAGTCTTACAAATTTCAAAACTCCACCATCTCTCTCCCCACATCCATCACTGCTGGCGGCTCACCTCCTACTGCGCAACGCTACGCGGTGTCAACATCCAGCTGCCCAACACTACAATTGCGAGTATTACAACAATGCCAACCAGCCACTGGCTGCACACAGCACAGCCAGTGATTTTTCATACAGAGCGCTATGTGGCGTTACCAATAAAAAAAACCTAAACAGCCTACTTACAATAGAACACATTCTAAGACATCAAGAGATCACCAGTTTAGCATTGCAGGGAAGTGTGTAGGGTTAAAAATCGTATAGAGAGACCAAAAGATGAGTATAGTAAGCAGATTGAGTAGAATGTAAGTTACAGTAATTATTCGAAGATGAAGAGGCTTGCACAGGGTAGATTAACGTGGAGAGCTGCATTAAACCAGTCTCCGAACTGAAGACCTCAACAACAACAACAACATCAACAAAATACCTAAAATGTTTTAACGTAATAATAATTTGTACATATGAGTGCGTACGCCCCTCTCCCCCCCCCCCCCCACACACACACACACCGCCAGCACCCCCCACCCCACGAACCATGGACCTTGCCGTTGGTGGGGAGCCTCGCGTTCCTCAGCAATACAGATGGCCGTACCGTAGGTGCAACCACAACGAAAGGGTATCTGTTGAGAGGCCAGACAAACGTGTGGTTCCTGACGAGGGGCAGCAGCCTTTTCAGTATTTGCAGGGGCAACAGTCTGGAAGATTGACTGATCTGGCCTTGCAACACTAACCAAAACAGCCTTGCTGTGCTGGTACTGCGAACGGCTGAAAGCAAGGGGAAACTACAGCCGTAATTTTTCCCGAGGGCATGCAGCTTTACTGTATGGTTAAATGATGATGGCGTCCTCTTGGGTAAAGTATTCCGGAGGTAAAATAGTCCCCCATCCGGATCTCCGGGCGGGGACTACTCAGGAGGACGTCGTTATCAGGAGAGAAAGCTAGCGTTCTACGGATCGCAGCATGGAATGTCAGATTCCGCAATCGGACAGGTAGGTTAGAAAATTTAAAAAGGGAAATAATTAGGTTAAAGTTAGATGTAGTGGGAATTAGTGAAGTTCGGTGGCAGGAGGAACAAGACTTTTGGTCAGGTGAATACAGAGTTATAAATACAAAATCAAATAGGTGTAATGCAGGAGTGGGTTTAATAATGAATTGGAAAATAGGAATGCGGGTAAGCTACTACAAAGAGCATAGTGAACGTATTATTGTGGCCAAGATAGATACGATTCCACGCCTACCACATTAGTACAAATTTATATGCCAACTAGCTCCGCAGATGAGGAAGAGCTTGATGATATGTATGATGACCTAAAAGAAATTATTCAGATAGTGAAGGGAGACGAAAATTTAATAGTTATCGGTGACTGGAACTCGATAGTTGAAGAAGGAAGAGAAGGAAACGTAGTAGGTGAATATGGAATTGGAATAAAGAATGAAAGACGAAGTTGCCTGGCAGAATTTTGCACAGAGCCTAACTTAATCATAGCTAACATGGTTCAAGAATCATAAAAGAAGGATGTATACATGGAAGAAGCCTGGAGATACTGGAAGGTCTCAGATAGATTATATAATTCCAAGACAGAGATTCAGGTTTTAAATTGTAATACATTTCCATTAAGGATATTAATTTCATTTTAATTTTTCTCTTTCTCGTAGAAGACGTGAACGCGATACATTCTCAACTGAAACCGTCGTTGAAAGGAAACGGTAGGTTTCGGGACAGGGGTTTCTATTCCTCTCAATAAGTGCTAGAAGTCTGTAAGGGAAATTTCTCAACACCGTGTACGTGTATATCGCTGTGATGTTTTCCACCTCATTGTACAATAGTACAGGTGCCCCGTCAGGTCCAATTGCCTTGCCTCAGTTGCGCGATTTTAGTTGCTCATGTCTCCCATGCTCACTTATCGTCCATTCTGTCCTTTGTGCGACGATTTAAACGATGAACTACAGTGGGTCAGCCAATGTGGCCGTGCGGTTCTAGGCCGTACAGTCTGGAACCGCGCGTCCGCTACGGTCGCAGGTTCGAATCGTGCCTCGGGCATGGATGTGTGTGATGTCCTTAGTTTAGTTAGGTTTAAGCAGCTCTAAGTTCTAGAGGAGTGATGACCTCTGATGTTAAGTCCTATAATGCTCAGAGCCAACCATGAACTACAGTGCCATCTCTTACTGGGAAACAGTTTTGCGAAAAGCCGTTTAGTATTGCGGCCTTTTCTGTGCCGTTCTCTGTTTCACTACCATCACGGTCACAATGTCTGGACGCATACCCCCGATCCATTTACTGGTTTAATTAACATTAGACCAAAACTTCTTAGCACAGTCTCTGTGGAACTTCAGTTGAGTTGTATTCAGATTTTGCTCGGTTTAATTCTGACCATTAAGCAAGGCGGTAGCTGCTGTGGCAAAAGCGCCTGCCCTAGGCGCCGCCGAGCGAGAAGGCGGCCCGCAGTAATCGCAGCCGTTGTCCGCAAACATTCCTCCCGCCCACGGAACCCTTTGCTACCTGCTGCGGCCGCGGCCAGTGCTCGCCGACTCGGAAACGTAAACACGCTGCCGGCAGCAACAACAAGTGGAACGGCCCGGGGAGGGGGAGAATAGCAGGCCGGACAATGTGGATCCAGCGGCCGGCAATACGGGTATCGGGCCGGGCCATCGTCACGCCGCGTTTTTTCACTGGACCGTAAAGACTGAAGATACCATCCGAACCCTTTCGAACGCCGCCGGGCTATTCGGCTAAACAGAACAATTTGCTGCTCGCCGGGCCCGTGCGTATTGTTACTCGCTGCCCGTAACGTGTTCAATTGGTGACCGGCCTTGCGGAGTCTGCTGATAGTAGTTACCGTGTTCAAAGGACTGACCTAGGTGGGGGAGGGACTTGGGGGGGGGGGGGGGTTGTTGCCAAAGCACCCGGCTCTGATTCTAGAGGCTGGGGTCACGGATGACATGAAGTCCTACAAAACCATTTTACCGAGAGATAAAATTTTAATTTATGTCAGTTTCCATACCTCTCAGCTAACTTCCTCCACATTCAAGAAAGGCAAATAAAGTGACTCGAACTAGCTTCGTTAACACAGGCTATAAAATCTGTAGCGCTATCTTAATTGATAGACTGCGCCCTATCTCTGATAAAAATTCATTAGAAGAATAAATAGGGTGTACAAAAGGACGATCCTGTACTGTTTGTATTTTCAGTCTAAAACAGCTGGTAAAGAACAGGAAGGATTTTAACTTGCAGAGGCGCATAGCATTTGTAGATTATGAGACACAATGTCAATAGACACATATTGCGGCAGATTATGGAAAAAAGACGCTTCCCAACACATCTGACTCTGTGAAAACTGTTTACAAATAGTCAAAAATTGTAATCGATACTGGAGATAACTTGTCTAAACTCAGGGAATTAGACAAGGATGAGACCCGTCGCATGCAAATTCATTTCAGACGATGCCCCAACGTCCCTGTCTTTGCAAAAAAAAAAAAAAAAAAATGGTTCAAATGGCTCTGAGCACTATGGGACTTGACTTCTGAGGTCATCACTCCCCTAGAAATTAGAACTACTTAAATCTAACTTACCTAAGGACAACACACACATCCATGCCCGTGGCAGGATTCGAACCTGCGACCGTAGCGGTCGCGCGGTTCCAGACCGGAGCGCCTAGAACCGCTCGGCCACGCTGGCCGGCCCCTGTCTTTGCAGATGACATAGTGTTTTACTTTAGAATTGTCACAGAGTTCAGGTGATAGCCACAGTAACACAACATAAATGAAACGTGAAGTACATTTTTAATGTAAAGAAGAACAAAACCTGATGGAACACTTTTCATAACCTATAATAAAATCTGTGGGTATTTATTTCAGGAATAATAAATGGAAACAGTCACTTGAGATGCCACAAGTGAGTGTAACATGTTTGTGTATTAAAACAAAACAATAACTGCGTACTTGGAAATAGATAGATGCTCTTTAATTGCTTATCACTATTCAGCATCTACACAGATGACCTAGTAATAATTTGAAAGCAAAATATCACATACGATATTAAAAAACAGAGAAAAATGCTTTATTACTGTACTATACGCAGATGATCAAATAATAACTCAAGAAAATGAAGATAATATTCAAAGAGCCGTGGATCACCTTCATTTATTGCTTTCCAAACAAATAAAGTTTACAGCTTTCAAGAGAAAATCTTTTAAGACCTAAAATTATAGCAAATAATGTTATACTGGAACAAATAATGAACTTCCAGTATTTCGGCTGTGACGCAGGACGAAATCACGAAAATGAACTTGATAACAAGTTCCTAAAATTTTACGTATTCTTTGGAGTAATTGGAAATACGCTACACGAAAATGCCACTAAATATACAGATAAGAGCTCTACAAAGTCGTGGCAATATCTACTATCGTCTATGGATCTGAAATCTGTTCTCCCACGCAAAAGAGTTAGAGGAGGATTCAGTATGCGGTAATAAGAGTTCTCTGTAGTATTAAAGGTTGCCCTAGAGAAGATCGCTTCAGAAATGAAGACACTAGAAGAGAATTACAAGTTTATTCAGTGCAAAAGAAAAAAGACCTAAACAGAAAGAGGTGATGGGAACATGTAGAAGTAACAATAATGGAAACAGACTTGAAATCAAATTCTTGACTACAAACCTAAAGGGCCAAGACAGAGGGTAAAACGAAATAAAATAATCCATGAAGGGAGACTAAAGCAGCAAAAAAACTAAGTCTCTAAAATGGAAAGGCACACTGGTGCTTTCACCCTAGCATACGAGGATGCGCTTGCAGCCTGACCGGTGGAGAGGGTTGCAGAAAACATTCCAGCCAGATAAAGGCGCCAGTTTACCCGATGACCACACCTGCTGACAGCAACGAATGCTTCACAATACGTGAGTCCACAGGTAGAACAGGCAAAACACAGCAGGGTGAGTAAGGTAAAACTGAATGGGAAGGACCTTCCACTAACAAAATAATATGGGAGAGACTGATACAAACAACATTATCTCCACTTACAAGCTCTCATAGCGAGTCTACACAGTTCTCTTCACGAAGACTGGTGACGAGAGAGCGCACACTTCGATTTCACATCACATTTTACTTCGCGTTAAAGATGTAAGACTTTGTCCCTGTTATAGTTGTGAAATAAATTAAATGACAATGCAATTGGTTAATTGCTTTAAAAATAATATACATTTCTAAATGGCAATTTCTCACAAATTATGCAAAACCGATGTACTACGCACTGATGCAGCTCTCCATGCTACTCTATCGTGTACAAGCTTCATCTCCCAGTACCTACTGCAACCTACATCCTTCTGAATCTGTTTAGTGTAGTCATCTCTTGGTCTCCCTCTACGATTTTTACCCTCCACGCTGCCCTCCAGTACTAAATTGGTGATCCCATGATGCCTTAGAACATGTCCTACCAACCGCTCCCTTCTTCTCGTCAAGTTGTGCCACAAACTTCTCTTCTCCCCAATCCTATTCAATACCTCCTCGTTAGTTACGTGATCTACCCATCTAATCTTCAGCATTCTTCTGTAGCACCACATTTCGAAAGCTTCTATTCTCTTCTTCTCCAAACTATTTATCGTCCATGTTTCACTTCCATACATGGCTACACTCCATACAAATACTTTCAGAAACGACTTCCTGGCGCTTAAATCTATACTCGATGTTAACAAATTTCTCTTTTTAAGAAACGCTTTCCTTGCCATTGCCAGTCTACATTTTATGTCCTCTCTACTCCGACCATCGTCATTTATTTTGCTCCCCAAATAGCAAAACTCCTTTACTACTTTAAGCGACTCATTTCCTCATCTCATTCCCGCAGCATCACCCGATTAAATTCGACTACATTCCATTACCTTTATTTTGCTTTTCTTGATGTTCATCTTATATCCTCCTTGCAAGACACTGTCCATTCCATTCAGCTGCTCTTCCAAGTCCTTTGCTGTCTCTGACAGAATTACAATGTAATCTCCGAACCTCAAAGTTTTCTTTTCCATGGATTTTAATTCCTACTCCAAATTTTTATTTTGTTTCCTTTACTGCTTCCTCAATGTACAGATTGAATAACGTCGGGAATAGGCTACAACACTGTCTCACTCCCTTCCCAACCACTGCTTCCCTTTCATGCCCCTCGACTCTTACAACTGCCATCTGGTTTCTGCACAAATTGTAAACAGTCTTTCCCTCCCTGTATTTTATCCCTGTCACCTTCAGAATTAGAAAGAGAATATTCCATTCAACGTTGTCAAACGTTTTCTCTAAGTCTGCAAATGCTACAAAGGTAGGTTTCTAAGATAAGTCGTAGGGTCAGTATTGCCTCACGTATTCCAACATTTCTATGGAATCCTAACTGATCTTCGAGGTCGGCTCCTACCAGTTTTTCCATTCGCCTGTAAGAAATTCGTGTTAGTATTTTGCAGTGGTGGCTTATTAAACTGATAATTCGGTAATTTTCAAATTTGTCAACACCTGCTTTCTTTGGGGCTGGAATTATTATATTCTTCTTGAAGTCTGAGGGGTATTTCGCCTGTCTCATACATCTTGCTCACCAGATGGTAGAGTTTTGTTAGGCTTGGCTCTCCCAAGGCTGTCAGAAGTTCTAATGGAATGTAGTCTACTCCTGGGGCCTTGCTTCGTCTTAGGTTCTTCAGTGCTCCGTCATGCTCTTCACAAACTCTTCACTCCCATTTCATCTTCATCTACATCCTCTCCCATTCCTATAATATTATCCTCAAGAATATCGCCCTTGTAAAGACCTTCTTTGATTAAAAATGGTTCAAATGGCTCTGAGCACTATGGGACAACTTCTGAGGTCATCAATCCCCTAGAACTTAGAATTACTTAAACCTAACTAACCTAAGGACACACACACATCCATGTCCGAGGCAGCATTCGAACCTGCGACCGTAGCGGTCACGCTGTTCAAAACTGTAGCGCCTAGAACCGCTCGCGCATGCGACCGGCCTTTGATTGGAATTGGGTTTCCATCTCTGCTCTTGATATTCATGCAAGTGGTTCTCTATTCTCCAAAGGTATCTTTAATTTTCCTGTAGGCAGTATCTATCTTACCCCTAGTGATATGCGCTTCAACATCTTTACATTTTCCTCTAGCCATCCCTGCTTAGCCATGTTGCACTTCCTGTAGATATCGTTTTTGAGACGTTTGTATTCCTTTTTGCCTGCTTCATTTACTGCATTTTTAAATTTTCTCTTTTCATCAATTAAATTCAGTATCTCTTCTGTCCTCCCCCCATGAACCATGGACCTTGCCGTTGGTGGGGAGGCTTGCGTGTCTCAGCGATACAGATGGCCGTACCGTAGGTGCAACCACAACGGAGGGGTATCTGTTGAGAGGCCAGACAAACGTGTGGTTCCTGAAGAGGGGCAGCAGCCTTTTCAGTAGTTGCAGGGGCAACAGCCTGGATGATTGACTGATCTGGCCTTGCAACATTGACCAAAACGGCCTTGCTGTGCTGGTACTGCGAACGGCTGAAAGCAAGGGGAAACTACAGCCGTAATTTTTCCCGAGGACATGCAGCTTTACTGTATGATTAAATGATGATGGCATCCTCTTGGGTAAAATATTCCGGAGGTAAAATAGTCCCCCATTCGGATCTCCGGGCGGGGACTACTCAGGAGGATGTCGTTATCAGGAGAAAGAAAACTGGCGTTCTACGGATCGGAGCGTGGAATGTCAGATCCCTTAATCGGGCAGGTAGGTTAGAAAATTTAAAAAGGGAAATGGATAGGTTAAAGTTAGATATAGTGGGAATTAGTGAAGTTCGATGGCAGGAGGAACAAGACTTCTGGTCAGGTGACTACAGGGTTATAAACACAAAATCAAATAGGGGTAATGCAGGAGTAGGTTTAATAATGAATAGGAAAATAGGAATGCGGGTAAGCTACTACAAACAGCATAGTGAACGCATTATTGTGGCCAAGATAGATACGAAGCCCACACCTACTACAGTAGTACAAGTTTATATGCCAACTAGCTCTGCAGAGGATGAAGAAATTGAAGAAATGTACGATGAAATAAAAGAAATCATTCAGATAGTGAAGGGAGACGAAAATTTAATAGTAATGGGTGACTGGAATTCGAGTGTAGGAAAAGGGAGAGAAGGAAACATAGTAGGTGAATATGGATTGGGGCTAAGAAATGAAAGAGGAAGCCGCCTAGTAGAATTTTGCACAGAGCACAACTTAATCATAGCTAACACTTGGTTTAAGAATCATGAAAGAAGGTTGTATACGTGGAAGAACCCTGGAGACACTAAAAGGTATCAGATAGATTATATAATGGTAAGACAGAGATTTAGGAACCAGGTTTTAAGTTGTAAGACATTTCCAGGGGCAGATGTGGACTCTGACCACAATCTATTGGTTATGACCTGTAGAGTAAAACTGAAGAAACTGCAAAAATGTGGGAAATTAAGGAGATGGGACCTGGATAAACTGAAAGAACCAGAGGTTGTACAGAGTTTCAGAGAGAGCATAAGGGAACAATTGACAGGAATAGGGGAAAGAAATACAGTAGAAGAAGAATGGGTAGCTCTGAGGGATGTAGTAGTGAAGGCAGCAGAGGATAAAGTAGGTACAAAGACGAGGGCTGCTAGAAATCCTTGGGTAACAGAAGAAATATTGAATTTAATTGATGAAAGGAGAAAATATAAAAATGCAGTAAATGAAGCAGGCAAAAAGGAATACAAACGTCTCAAAAATGAGATCGACAGGAAGTGCAAAATGGCTAAACAGGGATGGCTAGAGGACAAATGTAAGGATGTAGAAGCTTATCTCACTAGGGGTAAGATAGATACTGAATACAGGAAAATTAAAGAGATCTTTGGAGAGAAGAGAACCACGTGTATGAATATCAAGAGCTCAGATGGCAGCCCAGTTCTAAGCAAAGAAGGGAAGGCAGAAAGGTGGAAGGAGTATATAGAAGGTTTATACAAGGGCGATGTACTTGAGGACAATATTATGGAAATAGAAGAGGATGTAGATGAAGACGAAATGGGAGATACGATACTGCGTGAAGAGTTTGACAGAGCACTGAAAGACCTGTGTCGAAACAAGGCCCCCGGAGTAGACAACATTCCATTAGAACTACTTACGGCCTTGGGAGAGCCAGTCATGACAAAACTCTACCAGCTGGTGAGCAAGATGTATGAGACAGGCGAAATACCCTCAGACTTCAAGAAGAATATAATAATTCCAATCCCAAAGAAAGCAGGTGCTGACAGATGTGAAAATTACCGAACTATCAGTTTAATAAGCCACGGCTGCAAAATACTAACGCGAATTCTTTACAGACGAATGGAAAAACTGGTAGATGCAGACCTCGGGGAGGATCAGTTTGGATTCCGTCGAAATGTTGGAACACGTGAGGCAATACTGACCTTACGACTTATCTTAGAAGAAAGATTAAGGAAAGGCAACCCTACGTTTCTAGCATTTGTAGACTTAGAGAAAGCTTTTGACAATGTTGACTGGAATACTCTTTTTCAAATTCTAAAGGTGGCAGGGGTAAAATACAGGGAGCGAAAGGCAATTTATAATTTGTACAGAAACCAGATGGCAGTAATAAGAGTCGAGGGGCATGAAAGGGAAGCAGTGGTTGGGAAAGGAGTGAGACAGGGTTGTAGCCTCTCCCCGATGTTATTCAATCTGTATATTGAGCAAGCAGTAAAGGAAACAAAAGAAAAATTTGGAGTAGGTATTAAAATTCATGGAGACGAAGTAAAAACTTTGAGGTTCGCCGATGACATTGTAATTCTGTCAGAGACGGCAAAGGACTTGGAAGAGCAGTTGAACGGAATGGACAGTGTCTTGAAAGGAGGATATAAGATGAACATTAACAAAAGCAAAACGAGGATAATGGAATGTAGTCAAATTAAATCGGGTGATGCTGAGGGACTTAGATTAGGAAATGATACACTTAAAGTAGTAAAGGAGTTTTGCTATTTAGGAAGTAAAATAACTGATGATGGTCGAAGTAGAGAGGATATAAAATGTAGACTGGCAATGGCAAGGAAAGCGTTTCTGAAGAAGAGAAATTTGTTAACATCGAATATAGATTTATGTATCAGGAAGTCGTTTCTGAAAGTATTTGTTTGGAGTGTAGCCATGTATGGAAGTGAAACATGGACGATAACTAGTTTGGACAAGAAGAGAATAGAAGCTTTCGAAATGTGGTGCTACAGAAGAATACTGAAGATAAGGTGGATAGATCACGTAACTAATGAGGAGGTATTGAATAGGATTGGGGAGAAGAGAAGTTTGTGGCACAACTTGACTAGAAGAAGGGATCGGTTGGTAGGACATGTTTTGAGGCACCAAGGGATCACAAATTTAGCATTGGAGGGCAGCGTGGAGGGTAAAAATCGTAGAGGGAGACCGAGAGATGAGTACACTAAGCAGATTCAGAAGGATGTAGGTTGCAGTAGGTACTGGGAGATGAAGCAGCTTGCACAGGATAGAGTAGCATGGAGAGCTGCATCAAACCAGTCTCAGGACTGAAGACAACAACAACATCTCTTCTGTTACCCAAGGATTTCTATAAGCCCTCGTGTTTTTACCTACTTGATCCTCTACTACCTTCGCTACTTCATCTGTCAAAGCTGTACATTCTTCTTCTACTGCATTTATTCCCGCATTCTTGTCAATCGTTCCCTAATGCTCTCCCTGAAACTCTCTACAACCTCTGGTTCTTAAAGTTTTTCCGGATCCTATCTCCTCAAATTCCCACCTTCTCGCAGTTTCTTCAGTTTTAATCAACAGTTCATAACCAATAGATTATGGTCAGAGTCCACATCTGCCACTGGAAATGTCTTACAGTTTAAAACCTGGTTCCTGAATCTCTGTCTTACCATTATGTAGTCTATCTGAGACCTTCCAGTATCTCCAGGCTTCTTCCATGTATACATCCCTCTTTTATGATTCTTGAACCTATGATTAAGTTATACTCTGTGCAAAATTCTACCAGGCGGCTTCCTCTTTCATTCCTTACTCCAATTCCAGATTCACCTAGTACGTTTCCTTCCCTTCCTTTTCCTACTATCGAGTTCCAGTCACCCAAGTCTATTAAATTTTTGTCTCCCTTCACTATCAGAATAATTTCTTTTAGGTCATCATACATTTCATCAATCTCTTCGTCTTCTGCGGAGCTAATTGGCATATAAACTTGGACTACTGTGGTAGGCGTGGGCTTCGTATCTATCTTGGCCACAATAATGCGTTCACTATGTTGTATGTAGTAGCTTACCCGCATTCCTCTTTTCCTATTCATTATTGAACCTACTTCTGCATTACCTCTATTTGATTTTGTATTTATAATCCTGTATTCACATGACCAGAAGTATTGTTCCTCTTGCCACCGAACTCACTAATTCCCACTACATCTAACTTTAACCTAATTATTTCCCTTTTTAAATTTTCTAACTTACCTGCCCGATTAAGGGATCTGACATTCCACGCTCCGATCCGTAGAACGGCAGGTTTCTGTCTCCTGATAACAAAGTCCTCCTGAGTAGTCCCCGGTCGGAGATCCGAATGAGGGACTATTGAACGTCCGGTGTATTATACCCAAGAGGACGCCATCATCATTTAACCATTCAGTAAAGCTGCATGCTCTCGGTAAAAATTACGACTTTAGTTTCCCCTTGCTTTCAGCCGTTCACAGTACCAGCACAGGAAAGCCGTTCTGGTTAGTGTTACAAGGCCAGATCAGTCAATCATCCAAACTGTTGCCCCTGCAACTACTGAAAAGGCTGCTGCCCCTCTTCAGGAACCACACGTTTGTCTGGCCTCTCAACAGAAACCCTTCCGTTGTGGTTGCACCTACGGTACGGCCATCTGTATTGCTGAGGCACGCAAGGCTCCCCACCAACGGCAAGGTCCATGGTTCATGGGGGGGTCGGGGGGGGGGAGGGGGGGAGGGGGTGGAAGGGGTGCGCACTGATATGAACAAATCACATTAAGTTAAAACATTTTAGGAATTTTGTTGTTGATGTTGTTCCTGTTGTATTGGTCTTCAGTTCGGAGACTGGTTTGATGCAGCTCTCCACGTTAACCTACCCTGTGCAATCCTCTTCATCTTCAAATAATTACTGTAACTTACATTCTTCTCAATCTGTTTACTATACTCATCTCTTGGTCTCCCTATACGATTTTTAACCCTACAAACTTCCCTGCAATGCTGAACTGCTGATCACTTGATGTGTTAGAATGTGTCCTATCAAGTGATCCGTCAAGTTGTGTAACAGATTTCGTGTCTCCCCAATTCTATCCGGTACCTACTCATTAGTTACGTAATCTACCCCCATTATCTTCAACAGTTTTCTGTAGCACCACTTTTCGAAGACTTCTATTCTCTTATTGTGTAAACTGTTTATCGTCTATGTTTCACTTCTGCACATGGCTACACTCTAGACAAATACTTCCAGAAAAGGTTTCCTTACGCTTAAATCTATACTCGATCTCAGAAAATTTCTTTTCTTCAGAAATGCCATGCTTGCCAATGAAAGTCTACATTTTATATCCTCTCTACTTCGGCCATCATCAGTTATTTTGCTGCCCAAATAGCAAAATCCATCTACTACTTTAAGTGCCTAATTTATAATCTAATTCCCTCAGCATTGTCTGATTTAACTGGACTACCTTCCATCATCCTTGTTTTGATTTCATTGACGTTCATCTTATATCCTCCTCGCAAGACAATGTCCATTCCGTTCAGCTGCTCTTCCAAGTCGTTTGCTGTCTCTGGCAAAGTGACAATGTCATCGCCAATTCTCTGAATTTTTATTTCTTTTCCCTGAACTTTCATCCCTACTCTAAATTCTTCTTTGGTTTCCTTTACTGCTTATTCAATGTACATATTGAATTACATCGCGGTAGGCTACAATCCTGCCTCACTCCTCACTCCCTTCTCAAACACTGCCTCCATTTCATGCACATCGACTCTTGTAACTACCGTCTGGTTTCTGTAAAAGTTGTAAATAGCCATTCATCCAAGTATTTTACCTCTGCTACCTTAACAATTTCTAACAGAGTATTCCAGTCAATATTGACAAAAGTTTTCTCTTAGTATACAAATGTTATAAACGTAGGTTTGTCTTTCCTTAACTCATCTTATGAGATAATTCTTAGGGTCAGTATTGCCTCGCGTGTTCCTACATTTATACGGAATCCAAACTGATCTTTCCCCAGGTCGGCTTCTACCAATTTTTCCATAGTCTGTAGAGAATTCGTGTTAGTAGTTTGCTACCATGACATGTTAAACTGATGGTCGGTAATTTTCACAACTATCAGCCTCTGCTTTCTTTGGAATTGGAATTATTACATCTTGCATACCAGAAGGAAAGGTTTTGCCCTGGCTGGCTCTGCCAAGGCTATCAGTAATTCTGACAGAATATCGCCTACTCCCGGGGCCTTGTTTCGACTTTGGTCTTTCAGAACTCTGTCAAATTCTTCTCTCAATATCATATCTTCCACCTCCTCTTCATCTACATCCAGTTCCCCTTCTATAACATTACCTTCAAATTCATCTCCCTTGTACAGACCCTCTATATATTCCTTCGACCTTTCAAATTTACCCTTTTTCTTACAACTGGTTTTCCATTCTAGTTCTTGATATTCACACAGCTGCTTCTGTATTCCCCAAAAGCCTCTTTGATTTTCCTGTAAGCGTTATCTATCTTTCCGGCACATTCCGTCCGCCCAAACAGTTGCGAGACTGAATTAACTCCTGTTGTATAAGCGACGTCAACGCAGTAACTACGGCGACAGCTTCAAATTGCAACAGTAAACAACAGATATGCCTTCGACAAGTCAGGTGTGAACAGGCAGAAGTGACGTGTAGCCTTAGTGCATCAACGTTGTTGTGTCTCAAATCGCAGTAGATCTCTAAATCAAGTTTTCATAAGATTTTGTAGAATGTTTTGAAGAAAGATGAAATGAAATGGTCGTATGGCATTGCTGGCCGTGAGTCTCCACCTGGGGATTTTCGACCGTCGAGTTGCAAGATTTTTCCAATTTTTTTCAGATGACGCTACAGTGGGCGCCTTGCGTGTTGATGATGAAGAAATGATGATAACACAACATCCAGTCCTCGAGAGGAGAAAATCTCTGACCCAGCCGGGAATCGAACCCGGTCTCACTATATGGTCAGATCTGCCCCCCACCCAGCTAAAGGGCAGATTTCAGGAAGAGAAAAAGTGTGTGAAAATTTTGTCCCACACAAACCATGACTCCAGAACAAAAACGACGACGCGTAATCAACCGCCGCAACTCGGTTGAAATGCAAAACACGGACGATTCTTTTCTGGGGAAAATCATCACGGGTGACGAGACTTGTTGTTATCAATAAGAAGCTACAACTAAACAACAAAGTGGAGAAATTCACTTGAAAGGACATCCCAATGACGACATAACCGACACTGAAGCGAAAGTGACGTGCGAGTTGAACAATAATCGCAAGAAGGAATTTTCTTACATTTTCATGTGGTTGTATGAACGTTTAGTGCTTTGCGCTAAAGTGAGTGGAGATTATATAGAACACGTGAAAGTATTAAAACAGCTATCTACATTTTTACTAATTTTTTATTAATAGTCTCCAAACCTGACGGAGTACGTGTACACTAAATGTGAGGATGAAGGAAATTGTATTGGTTAGGGGGGAAAGAAAGCAACAAATTCTGATCGCCTCCAGATTCAAGCCCTATATCGGCGCCTGTAACGCACACTTATGCGGTGGCGTTCAATGCTGACGTAACTGTTTAGAATCCCGGGGTCAAAGAAATTTTCATCGCTAATATTTGACCAAAGTCGACAAGAGGTTGGGAGACGGGGGCTTCAAGCTCCCAAGACTCAAATGTGCTGAGTTTATTCCAGACCTCTCCAGTGTCTCGCGGAGTGAGGGCGTGTGACACTATTAGCCGGGATTCTCTTTTGTTTTTCTTCTATCAAAATTTAGTCCGCTGGGTTATTCCTTCAGTTGTTCATTAATTCAACAGCAGTGGCTTTTCTTCTTGACTATCTTGTTTCGTTCTGAAAGAAAGAGATACATTGTTATCCTGGTAACAACTGTCGCTATTCAAATAGCAGCGATGAAAATTTCTATCACCACTCTGATTCGAACCAGTTACGTCAACGTCGAAGCCACACGCCGATCGCCTAAACGTCTGCCGGAAATAAGGTATTGCGATTGTCTCATGGAGTTCCAGAAACGCGAAATCTCGATGTAAAGAGTTATCACGAACTCCCATTAATCCCTATCACACGTCCACATATTGGTGAATGATGGCATTGTATTAACGCGGGATCACGACAGAGGACAAGTTTGAGGTATCTGACCATTCTTCAGTAAGAGGAGTGTTCAATAAGTAATGCAACGCATTTTCTTTTCTCAGACAGTTTAGATTGAGGGAATGCGCAATTTGATGTGGTACATCGTGGAATATTCCCGCTTAGCCCCTATATTTTCATGAAGTTCCGATAGGTGGTGGCACTATTCGTAGCCTTCAAAATGGCATCTGTAACGGAGGTGCGTTCCAAAACACAGAGCCGTTATTGACTTTCTTTTGAAGGAAAATCACAGCATCGCAGATATTAGTAGCCGTTTGCAGAATGTCGACGGAGACGTGACTATGAACAAAAGCAGGATGACTCGTTGGGTGAGATGCCTGTCAACAAAGTCGAGCAAACCAGACCGATCTCCTGCTTGCTGGCCGGCTGCACACAGGTGTGACTCCTGCAACGTTGGGACGCGCGGGCAAAACTCATTCGAGGTGATCGACGTTTCATAATCAAACACATCGTTGCTCAACTGGAAGTCTCTGTTGGTAGTGCTGACACACTCGTCCGCCGGTTGTGGTAGTCGAAGCTGTGTGGCCCCTGCGTTCTTCGTCGCAGCACAGAAAACTTTCATATTTCTGGCCCAATGAAGGATGCACTAAACTGGAAGTAGTACATGTGTGACGGGGAGGTTATCAAGACGATGGCTCCGACGTCGATGAGTAGAGTGGTATCTTGAGGGCGTACAAGCTCTCCGAGGAAGATCGCGTAAAGCTGTCGCATTGAGCGCAGGTTGTCTTGTAAAACAGGGATTTGTAGCCAACACAGTGCTTTCAGAAAAATGTGTTGCATTACTTATTGAACGCCCCTCGTAGTTATTCCAGAGTGACCGTGTGCACACCAACGTTTTCATAACAGAGTATGATTCCCCTCCGTGTACGATGTGAAATCCTCAACATTTCTGGCGTGATAGCGGTAATTGCACGTCGAAAGGCATCCTTAAGTGATACGTCCCCTTAGAAAAATTATACAAGACTGTGCTTAAACTGACACACAATATTCTTAGCGCAACGCAATCTGACTTTCAAAAATCCCTACGAAAGAATGGCCCTGACTAACATTAACCTACACGTTTCACAAATCACTTACCTCACAAAAATCTTGGTTACTCGAATTACTGCAATACAGCGAGCACCACTACTGCCAGCTAAATAAAAGATTCAAACTACGGAAGGCAATAACTACTGATAGGGATAGTTAGCAAATGAAAGATTTTAATAGAGAACAAACAATGTATTTACCTTAGTAGTCATAATATATGTAGCAGTTCATGACATCCAGTCTTACAATTTCAAAACTCCGCAATCTCTTCACCCCACGTCCACCACTGCTGGCGGCTCACCTCCAACTGCGCAACGCTACGCGCTGTTAACATCCAGCTGCCCAACACTACAATGGCGAGTATTACAACAATGCCAACCAGCCACAGACTGCACACAGCACAGCCAGTGACCTTACTACAGAGCGCTACGTGGCGTTACCAATAAAAAAAACCTAAACAGCCTACTTACATAAGTTCTTCAAGTATCCCGTAACGTGTGTGGCGACCTTCTGTTTAATGAACCCCCATAACACATTTTTTCAAGATGAAAGATGAGGACTACGGGGTGCAGGCAAATGGGCAAAACCACGTGAATACCACTCGTTAGGAAATACCTCAGTGAGATATTCACTGACGGCAATAGGATAATGGGCTGGTGTTCCATCATGGTGGAACCAAACACGACTGAGAATTCCCCGATCTTGCATACTTGGAGTAAACCAATGACGTAACTTGGTGAATCACGCAATGTGATTCACATCACAGTCCAAGAAACATGGACCTACCGAGTGCGTTCCAGACATTGCAGCCTAGATCATGATATGTGGTGAGTTGTGTACCAGTTCTTCATAAAAATATGGGTTTCTTTAGTCTTGAAATAAATGTTTCTGGATTTTTCACTGCAGTATATTACACACCTTCTTGAAGTAAGAGTTGTAAAGACATCGAGCCTTCTCCCACAAGCCATAAAAGAAGGTTTAAATACTTTAGCTTCAAATTATTCTTCATATGTTTTTGTACTGTATGGGACTCCTAATTCCTGTGACAGCTTACGCATGGACTTTTTGGGCGAACGTCCGGCAGACGCTGCAGCCTCCACACACGTTTCCAGTCGTGTTGATGTTGGTCCTGGCGGGGCTTATCTTTTGTGCAACAAGTTACAAAGAGATATCTCTCCTACCGTAGAATTGTTGGTTTGTGGGGAAGGTTTCAGAAACATTAGAGTGAAATCTGACTGAATCTCTGTCATTGATTTTCCTGTAAGAGGTCTTTCGTCTGCCTAAGTGCTCATTAAGATCCGTCCCTCAATGGTGAAAGTGGATCATCAGCCATAATTTACGAGGCCTACTCGGAAAGAAAAGTCCGAGCAGTCGCAAAATAGAAACCACTGTAAAAATCAAAAATGTTTTATTTGCAACATTTAGTTCTCTACATAGTTGCCGCTCCGATTTAGAAATTTGTCGTAACCAAACTGCCTATTGGCTTCTGTCTCAGGTTCTTCGGCCGGCGTTTGTCTGATAACAGAACCCGAGACAGAGCCAACAGGCAGTTTGTCAAAAAGTAACCACAAAAGCCTTACTAATTTTTATTTGTCGTAGCGTTGTACCAACTTTCCAATAACCTCGTCATAGTAGGAAGCCGCGTGTGCTTCCTGCCAATTCTCTATGCTGGTCTACAGCTCATTGTCCATGCCAGAACGTTGTCTTCATAGCTAGCTGTCCACGTGAGGAGAGGTGATATTCAGGGAGAGTCAATTACGGGCCCCAGCGTGGGTGATCAAACACTTCCCACCGAAAACGCTGCAGGAGCATCTTCATTGTCTCTTCAGAGTGTGGCCGAGAATTGTCATGCAGAAGGAAATGCATGACAGCTATGTTATGTGGGCTGCATGACATCAGGCGAAATCTCACACCAGGTTCTCATGCCTGGCAGGAGATGCTATTGTTCTAAGCACTTTTACGTGCTCACTGTGTACTCAGAAGTAAAAAGAGCGACATGACGCGATCAAAGGGCATACTGGAGACGCTGCCCAACACATTTGCACAAAGCTTCATCGGATTTTCAATGTGGTTTCCATTTCGCACCACATCGGACCTCACATTCCGAATAGGTCTCATAGATGCGTTTCAGCACCTGCAACGATAAAAAACAACAATTCATGAACATCTATCTAATACGTAGGGGGTAATGGCATTCTGTGACCACTTTGTAGGTGCAAAGCGAGTCAGGTAGCACGATCTTGCACCTTCTACAGGCGGTCGTCCGCCCCGAAAGCTGAGTGGTCAGCGTGACGGATAGCAGTCCTACGGGCTCGGGTTCGATTCCCGGATGGGTCGGGGATTTTCTCCGCTCAGCGACTGGGTGTTGTGTTATCTTCATCATCAGTTCATCCCCATACGGCGCGCAGGACGCCCAATGTGGCGTCGAATGTAATAAGACCTGCACCAAGGCAGCCGGACTTGTCCCACAAGGGGCCTCCCGGCCAATGACACCAAATTCTCATTTCTATTTTACAGGAGATGGATATGAGTGCATGCCGTTGTTTTCCCAGACAGCAGCTGCGTATTCCGAAACTGGGCGCAGTGTCGTCTTGTGCAGAGCAATTCCGAAATCCTGTGGGCGTCCTGACGACGTATTCAGCACCTGGTAGAGCTGGCTGAAGCCTTCCACCACATTTCATCAACGTTTCGGAGCCAAGTGAGAAGCCTGTCGAAAGTGACGCCTAGGACTTGACCGTGATGTCTATCAGCTTCTCCTGCATGATGACCGGATGTCTCGGTGCGACGAGTACTTGGGTCTTAGCTGTATCCAACGTCAACCTGCATTTGGTCGCCCATCAGGTAAGGTAGTTGGAGGCGTGCTGGGACATCTGCTACATAAGCTGGAAGTTAGTGCTGCACGTGTGTAGCGCTGAGTCATCCTCTTACAGCGTGTGATGAGCGTATGGACATGTTGGCAGATCAGCTATGTACATAGAACGTCCAACAGTGGACTGAGAAGCGAACCTGTGTCCTGACATGGAAGTTTCTGTACGCGAAGTAGGATTTCACGTGCATGCGATGCTGCAATCTCCTGCAAAGAGATCCTCGTCCCACACTTAGTCAATGGTGATCCCCTCGTCAGATAGCGACGCTACAGACGGCGATCCCGTTGGTGCTATTCGAGAGATTTAGCCTGTGTGCCAGCACTACGTTTCATTTTTATCCCTCCTCTTTACTGCCATACGAGTTTAACAAAGGAACGGTGCCAAAAATGAACAAGTATAGAAAACAATTTCAATTTCGCAGCAGAATCTACCTCCCGAGGTCTCCCAGCCAACCGTGCGGTACGGCTGTTTCTTAATTTATAGCTAAGCGTCCTGCAGCGATGTCACAACAACGGACGATGGCGGCTTTGGTCTATTCTGTTGGGGTCAAAGAGAAATTTGTCGGCTTGGCAGTGAAATGATGTGGCGAATTTGACAGTGTGAGAGTAATTGTGAAATCACCGGCGTACTTAATCGAAACAAAGCATCGGCGTAAAAAAGGTTCAAATAGCTCTGAGCACTATGGGACTTAACTTCTGAGATCATCAGTCCCCTAGAACTTAGAACTACGGTCGCGCGGTTTCAGACTGTAGCGCCTAGAACCTCTCGGCCACTTAGGCCGGCCATCCGGCGTAGACTCAGTATTATTGTGATCCATCGGAAAACATATGACAAAACCATTCCATCTTGTACGCTTGATTTTTGATACACACGTAATATCCTCAGACACCAAGAAGAACGTAATTATTCCTCTTCCAAAGAAGGCAGACGCCGACTGTTATGAATATTGCAGAACCATCAGTTTAAAAAGTTATGGTTGCAAAATAGTGACCGAAATTATTTACCTTAATTTTATCCATTGTTGTCAGTGTGTCTTCCGTGACTGCATTTACTTTAGGAAAATAAGGAACAACCACATTCAGTCACAATTGTGATTTATTTCAATGTACGATGCATTCAGAGCACTAGAGGCTCATATTCAGGTGCCTTGACAATCTACATCAATTTTTTCCACATTTGGTTCAATTATGGTCCTGGGAAAATTATACTGGTGTATTACAAAGTGGCACATTGCGAATGTAAATTTTCCAAACTGAGACAAAATGAAAAATAACTTAGTTTTTCCAGTAGTGGGTACATGGTCTTGAAAAACAGTATGAGTAAACATTTTATGTACATATATACAGTTTCCACTATACAACACTTTTGTAAACTCTAATAAAACAAGCAATATATAATCTATTTTACGAAAGAATTTGTTTATTTTCTTGGTACAGATTCCGAGACTCTAGTGACGGCTCTGAAGAAAATGTGAAGGATGGTATGGCCGTGCGGTTCTAGGCGCTTCAGTGTGGAACCGCGTGACCGCTCTGGTCGCAGGTTCGAATCCTGCCTCGGGCATGGATGTGTGTGATGTCCTTAGGTTAGTTAGGTTTAAGTAGTTCTAAGTTCTAGGGGACTGATGACCACAGATGGTAAGTCCCATAGTGCTCAGAGCCATTTGAGCCATTTGTTTCTTTCCAAATATTGCTTTTTCCGGTACTATTTATATAATGTTCATTTTGAAGGTCATATATCTCTGGATATTCACTTATACATACGATTCACTTGTCCTCGTCTAATGTCATTTTGGTAAACAAACTTTCGTTTCGTACATCAAAAGAGCTATGTTTTAAATGGGGTGCAGTGTCGCTACATTTGCTATACCGCACTGTGCGACAACGGAGCTATGTGACTACGCACGAAGCGTCGCAGCTGACCAACTGGTCGACTTTGCCTCGCAGAGCTGCGCCACGCAGTTCCAAGGCCGCGTAGTGCGTTCTGTCTCATTGCGTTCCATATAATCTATGATTGTTCGCGTCGCTCTGTTGCAGAGTAGTCCCGCTCAGTGCGGTCTTACCTTCAAGATACAAGTCCGCATCCTGTTCCTAGACGGGACAAACGGGCCCGACCAGCCGCCGCGTCATTCTCTGCCAATTTTGTCATCGCATGCCGCATGGAGCTGCATGTGGGCAGCACACCGGTACCTCGGTCATTGCCGATTTTCTTGACCTTGGCTGCGCGGGATAGCCACGCGGTCTCAGGCGTGTTGTTACGGTCCGCGCGGCTTCCCCCCCCCCCCCTCCCACCCCCTCCGGTCCCCCCTCGGGCATGGGTGTGTGAGTCGTCCGTAGAGTAAGTTAGTTTAAGTGGTGTGTAAGCTTAGGTTCAAAAATGGTTCAAATGGCTCTGAGCACTATGGGACACAACTGCTGTGGTCATTAGTCCCCTAGAACTTAGAACTACTTAAACCTAACTAACCTAAGGACATCACACACATCCGTGCCCGAGGCAGGATTCGAACCTGCGATCGTAGCAGTCGCACGGTTCCGGACTGCGCGCCTAGAACCGCGAGACCACCGCGGCCGGCTGTAAGCTCAGGGACCGATGACCTCAGCAGTTTGGTCCCATAAGCCCTTACGACAAATTTCCAAATTTCTTGACTTTGGAACCGCTATTAACCGGACGAGTAGCTTTTCAGTTGACCTCAGAGGTTGAGTGTACAGCGTTCCAGTCCTCCCGCCGAGGTAAAATCCCTAGCAGTGCAAGGAATCGAACCCGGGTCCTCTCCATGGGTGTCAGTCGCGCTGATCAGAAAGCTACACGGACGCGGACGTATTATGGTTAAAAAAAGAGGCTAATTCAACAGTAATCTCTGTATATAATCGGATAGAGATTCCATCGTTCCCTGGGGCTCTGTTCAGTTTCCGCGAGTTTAGCTCTTACTCAGTGGCACTGACACTGATATCTACATCAGTCGCCTTTGCATTCGTACTAGAATAAACTGGGAAAGTACTCCTTGATCCTCCTTTGAAAGGAACATTTGAAAGCTGGGTTCAGCATTTCTGCTTTTGGTTTTCTACCTCTAGTTTCAATTCCATCCATTTCTGCACATTATCTTGGTGTTTCTTCGAGAGGTCTTTGAATAAGATACTGATACGGAGTCATTCAAGGCTTCACGCCTTGTCCTTCTTACAGTCAAACAGATTTTCTTTAACATCTCTCTGTTTATAGCCCTACGTTTTGTTTAACACTTATAATGCAACAGTCTCTGTTTCTTAAGATATTTCGTTAGAGAAACCATATATACCGTGGAAGGTTCTTACCGCCTTGAACTGTTCCACTAACTGTCCAGGATCTCCCAGCAGAAATGATCAGTATCCAGGCTTATGAAAGAAACGATGATTTTGCAACCTCCCAACAGATAAATTCGGTAATCTCCCAATAAAAAAGTGACTAACCTCCCAATTAAAATGTTACTCATATATAACGTTTCAAAAGAAATCTCGTTATGTAACCTTTCAATAATTAACTGAATGTGAATCTAAACTTGTAAATCTGGACGTCAGCAGTGCTGCGTCATGGCCCTGGAAGATCATTCTGAATAAACTGAAAATTCTTACCTCAATGATGCCGCCGGATAACGCGTATACATCTGCTCCCATAAGAAATTTTTCTGACACAGCCCAGTGCAATGCTGGCTACTATATTTTGTTATGTATGATTTTCTTTACGATAATCGGCGTGACTATGGATAGGAGAAATTAGTAAAAACTTTAAATACAGATGAATGACTGTTAAAAGTTATCTTTATAAAAAAGATTTTTGAAAACAGTTACATGGGACTTTGATATAACAATAGTACAAAAATCAGTTGTAGAAATTAACATATGTGCATGGCAATAAAGAACAATAATATTTTGCTTTTACCTTATACTACATCGTTCAGGCACCGCCATCGTTCTCCACGACCGGCCTTGGTTATTCCATAACTCTACTGCTCTTCTCGAGCTACAAAACACCACTACTGGACTGCATTGTCCGAATTCCAGGACACAAGTGCTCTCTGTGAGCTATACAACTCGACAAGTGCTCTCTACGAGCGCCTTGACCCAGCCGCCCGACTGCGAGCTACTACTACTATTGCTGCTCTCTGGTCTGCGATTCTATTGTAGCTTACACATCGCAGGCAGCGCGTGAGGCAGGCATCAAAGTTACATCTGCTCTAGTGCACTAGCAATAAATTCCTTACAATTTGATGCAGAAAACTTCATGCGGGCATATCTCGCTTCCAAATGGTTATCTATTTTCGGCATTATTGAATATGTGATCAGGTTTACACATGTAAACAGCACAACAGTTAATAAACATTACAACATGCGTTTTACAAAGTATCAAATGAAATATGTGTATTTTTAACACATTCACCTTCAAACATTATAGTACCCGTCACATTAACAGCTGTTGTACATTTCACAATAAATGTTCGAATACACCATCGTCAACTTCAGTGCCCAGTGCCCTTGTGTGCTCTTGGGTGAACACTTTGTGTGGGTTACCTGAGTTCCCTAATTAGGACACTAACAGCCATGATGCGAACGTTGTTGTGATGCCTCGTGTAAGGAGGAGAAATGCGTACCATCACGTTTCCGACTTTGATAAAGGTCGGATTGTAGCCTATCGCGATTGAGGTTTATCGCATCGCGACATTGCTGCTCGAGTTGGTCGAGATCCAATGACTGTTAGCAGAACGTGGAATCGGTGGGTTCAGGAGGGTAATACGAAACGCCGCGCTGGATCCCAACGGCCTCATATCAATAGCAGTCGAGATGACAGGCATCTTATCCGCATGGCTGTAACGGATCTTGCACCCACGTGTCGATCCCTGAGTCAACAGATGGGGACGTTTGCAAGACAACAACCATCTCCACGAATAGTTCGACGACGTTTGCAGCAGCATGGACTATCAGCTCGGAGACCATGGCTGCGATTTCCCTGACGCTGCATCACAGGCAGGAGCGCCTGCGATGGTGTACTCAACGACAAACGTAGGTGCACGAATGGCAAAACCTCATTTTTTCGGATGAATCCAGGTTCTGTTTACAGCATCGTGATGATTTGATCCGTGTTTGACGACATCGCGGTGAACGCACATTGGAAGCGTGTATTCGTCATCGCCATACTGGCGTATCACCCGGCGTGATGGTATGGGGTGCCATTGGGTACATGTCTCGGTCACCTCTTGTTCGCATTGACGGCACTTTGAACAGTGGACGTTACATTTCAGATGAGTTACGACCCGTGGCTCTACCCTTCATTCGATCCCTGCGAAACCCTACATTTCAGCAGAATAATGCTCGACCGCAAGTTACAGGTCCTGTAAGGGCCTTTCTGGATACAGAAAGTGTTCGACTGCTGCTCTGGCCAGCACATTCTCCAGATCTCTCACCAACTGAAAACTTCTGGTCAATGGTGGCCGAGCAACTGGCTCGTCACAATACGCCAGTCACTACTCTTGATGAACTGTGGTATCGTGTTGAAGCTGCATGGGCAGCTGTACCTGTGCACGCCATCCAAGCTCTGTTCGACTCAATGCACAGGCGTATCAAGGCCGTTATTACGGCCTGAGGTGGTTGTTCTGGGTTCTGATTTCGCAGGATCTATGCACCCAAATTGCGTGAAAATGTAATCACATGTCAGTTTTAGTATAATATATTTGTCCAATGAATACCCGTTTATCATCTGCATTTCTTCTTGGTGTAGCAATTTTAATGGCCAGTAGTGTATTATGTATTAGTAAATTTTGTTATCTTACCCTCAATTTAAATACTATGCGGAAAGTGACAGTAAACCTAAAAAAAACTCCACAGAAACGAGGACCACAGCAGCTAATGACGTATATACAGTGAAGCACCAGCACACTATCACCAAAATAATTTGCATGCCAGTATGTGTTTTAGCGAGAAGTAGACCATTTCTTTTTCCTTTTGTACGTTGGGAAACATATACCGTGCACCTAACGAAGCCCCTATCAAGTCAACAAATTAGCGATAATTCACTTAATTAGTATTATTTCTTAAGTAGTATTTGGGTGATTCGTTTGCATTGATTCCTGATGCTGAGCACTACTGGCTCGAAACGTTTCGCTAGTAAATTAGTGTCAATAGAACAATAATCAGTTTGTTTTCGTGGGCACCATCCGCAGGAAACACAAAAATATTCGTTTTTAAAGAAAAATCGCTCTTTCTTTCTGCAATGTATTTTATTTGTTCCAGACGAGTGTCGCATTCTTTAAGGCGTCTTCAGTGGAATTCTGGCCGTTGTGGCAGAGTGGTTCTAGGCGCTTCAGTCCGGAACCGCGCTGTTGCTACGGTCGCAAGCTCGAATCCTGCCTCGGGCATGGATGTGTGTGATGTCCTTAGGTTAGTTAGCTTACAGCCATTTGAACCATTTCTTCAGTGGAATCTAGACTGATACAATTCTGTTTTGATATGCGGTGTTTGTAGACTATAAAACAGTTCGTCTTATTTTTTACGTAAATAAGTGATTACTTTCAGTTATTCGAGATTTTGGCTGGCGTCTGTCTTTCCTCTCACCTGGTGTCATACTGAAGGTCGCACTGTAAATTCACTTACGAAATATAAGCACATTTTTGCGGAACAAACTTTCTTCTTTACTACTTCCATGTTCTTTGCCCTAATTGTTGTGAAGCACCATTATTGTTCTGTTAGCTAGTGACAGAAGATTAACAGTGCTTCACATTAGTGGGGTAAAGAACATGAAAGTTGTGAAGAAAAATGTTTGTGCTTATGTTTAGTAAGTGAAACTATAGCGCGACCTCCAGCACGTGTTCAGATGAGAGGAAACCGAGATGCCAGCCAAAAACTCGAGTAACTGAATCACTTATTTACGGAAAAAATAAGATGCGAACTGTTTTATAGTCTACAAATACCGCATATCAAAACAAAATTGTATCATTGTAGATTCCACAGAAGACACCTTAAAGCAAAAAGCGAAAAGCGTCTGGAACAAATAAGATGCACTGCAGGTGGTCTCTCTTTAAAAAACGAGCAGAACAATGATCGTTTATTCACTGTGACTGGCTACCATTTGTATATGTACTCTTGACAGTGGTGTACAGAGTGCGTATGTAGATGTAGGAGTTCCACCACCGGTAGCACGGATAAATTAATATTTATTGGCAACTTGTCCGTTCTTTTGTCCTACGCCGGCTGTTCGCTCATCGATTTCCTGTGAGGCGCAGCTCCCTTTGACGCGCTTCGCCGCCTGTTGATAGCGTTGCCCGGCCGCGGGTCACGGAGGGCAGCGGATTTAATTTGTTTGCGGGGCTTTTTGTGGCCGCCTACCCCGCCGTGGCCTTGGAGCGCGGGGTGAACGGCCGGGGCTGTTTATCGCGAGCAGGGCGCGGACTCGCCGACCAGGTATGCGGCCCGCCGGCTCGCAGAGCAGCCCTCGCCTCCCCGCGGTGACCGCCTTCCCTTGCGTTCTTCGCCTCCTTTCAGCCCGGCGCGATAATGACGAGTCTCCACTGCTCGGCGCCCACCGCCCTCCTCTTGTGTCCGCTGTGACATCGTGCTACAGCCAGCAGCGACCAGAGTTGCTCAGTCAAGCTCGTAAACGAGGCGGCCGAGCTAAGCCGGTTTTACACGGAGACGACCTGCTAGGACATTTGTCCACTACGTGGCGGAGCACACAACCCGACCCAACGCTTACTGTATGTGTGGTTCACGCCCAGGTTATCACAGCCTTAACACTTCCTCCAAAGAATCGTTTACACAGAAGAGAATAGCTGATTGAGGTGAACGATCATTCGCGGAGAATTCACCTGTGGTCGCTAGCTTTCGCTTGTACCTGTGAACAAGCGTGACAGTGGAAGGAGGGTAAGCATAGCGTACCAACCCTACAAACGCTGCGTTACTTTTTGCACAAATAATTGGCAAGTCTGTAACTGTAGTTGCCTTAGATACAACAAACAGGGTGTTTCAGATAAAATGTATGCCCCCGTAACTTACAAAGTAATCGGTGACAGGAATAGTTATGGAGATAGGTCCATATAAGAAACGTTACAGTTTGTGCAGGATTATGAACATGGTTCACTCAGTTATCTCCCAGAGAGTTACAGCAACGAGATACAATTGATTAAATAGACTGTGGTTTTTTCTATCATACAGCTGATGTATTTAGACCAGCTGTTATAGATCATTTTACACTGAAGAGCCAAATAAACTGGTACACCTGTCTAATATCGTGTAGGGCCCCCGCGAATTCACAGAAGCGACGCAACACGACGTGGCGTGGACCCGAATAATGTCTAAAGTAGTCCTGGAGGGAACTGACACGACGAATCTTGCAGGGCTGTTCATAAATCCGTAAGAGTACGAGGGCTGCAAATCTCTTCTGAACAGCACGTTGCAAAGCATCCCAGATATGCTCAATAATGTCAATGTTTGGGGAGTTTGGTTGCCAGAGGAAATGTTTAAACTCAGAAGAATGTTACTGCAGACAGTCTGTAGCAATTCTGGACGTATGGGGTGTCGCAATGTCCTGCTGCAATTGTCCAAGTCCGTAGGAATGCACAATGGACATGAATGGATGCAAGCGATCAGACAGGATGCTTACGTACGTGTCACCTGTCAGAGTCGTATCTAGACGTATCAGGGGCCCCCTTATCACTCCAACTGCACGCGCCCCATACCATTACAGAGCTTTCACAAGCTTCAACAGTTCCCTGCTGTCCAGCACGGTCCATGCATTCATGAGGTTGTTTTCATACCCATCCGCTCGATACAATTTGAAACGCCACTCATCCTACTAGACAACAGTCCAATAACAGCGTTGACGGGCCTTCGCCTCCGAAAGCCCATATCGATTATGTTTCATTGAATGGTTCGCACACTGACACCTGTTGATGGTCCAGCACTGAAACCTGCAGCAATTTGCGGAAGGGTTGCACTTCTGTCACGTTGAACGATTCTCTTCAGTCGTAGTTGGTCTCGTTCTTGCAGAATCTTTTTCCGGCCGCAGCGATGTCAGAGATTTGATATTTTACCGGATTCCTGATATTCACGGTACACTCGTGGAATCATCGTAAGGGGAAAATCCCACTTCATTGCTATCTCGGAGATGCTGTGTCCCATCGCTCGTGCGCCGACTACAACACCACGTTCAAACTCACTTAAATCCTGATAACCTGCCATTGTAGCAGCAGTAACCGATATAACAACTACGCCAGTCACTATTTGTCTTATATAGACGTGCCGACCGCAGCGCCGTATCCTGCCTGTTTACGTATCTCCGTATTTGAATACGCATGTCTATACCAGTTTCTTTGGTGCTTCAGTGTAAATCACAGTTCTATCACGTTTAGTGTGGGAGCAAGAATCCTTCGAAGTGTTAAGGATGGATTCAACACACTGTACATTATACGTGGCCGTGTGCCGATGTATGTTCTGGTGGCGGAATGTTGATTTAATTGAATTGTTCAAATGTGTGCCCATGTTCCTGAACGCACAACACAGTGCGCCTTCTAAACAACCTGTGCACAGAGGAAGTTTGTCGCTCCATGACACTGGCGTCATTACACCTCGTCCACATGTCGTTTAGAATGCGAGCTCTGTTGTGCGTTCAGGAACGTGGGCACGCGTTTGTACGCCTCAACTGAAATCAACACTCGGCCACCAGAACATCCACCTGCACACATCCAAGTACTATGTACGGCAGAGCTGGCCAAGATTTCGCTCAGGGGCCACGCCAGAGAGCGAGCAGCAAAGCGCGCAGCTTCGCTTGACATTTCTCCCACAGCCGCGCTGCACTGTCTGAGGGCAAGGAGAGGGAAGAAGGGAAAACAGCGAACGCACCGCATTTAAATGGAACCCCAGTCGTACTGCATATAACTTGGTTTTATATTGCACATTTCTCAACAACGTAGATCACGAACAAAACAAGTTTTCAGTATTAACTAATTATTTTTGGCGCACTGAAGACGTGATATTACAGACGCAGACAATTTCAGAGTTTCGCACTCAAGCTGCCATGTAATGGTGACTTATTTAGTTTCATAATGGAAAAAAAGGCCTTTTACATAAATATGTCAATCGAAATATTGTAGCACTTTTGCAGCATAATTATGGAGACTTGGAAAATCTACCTGTGAAAAGCAATGTAGACGTCCTGGATAATTTTAACGTGAAAAGATTTGTAATTAAAACTGAAATAACCCTGCAGATCATTCATATTCGCCTGCACATATACAGGAACCCTTTCAACTGAAACGACAAACTGTCTCAAAAACAGCTCGAAAACAGATGGCCACAGCTCGCGATCTCGCGGTCGCGTTCTCGCTTCCCGAGCACGGGGTCCCGGGTTCGATTCCCGGCGGGATCAGTGTTTTTCACGTGTCTCGAGATGACTGGGTGTTTGTACTGTCCTAGTCATTCCATCAACATTCGTGAAAGTGACGATATTCGACTGAGCAAAGATTGGGAATTTGTACGGGAGCTGATAACAGCGCAGTTGAGCGCCCCACAAACCAATCATCATCATCATCATCATCGAAAACAGATGTAAGACTGACTATGTTCTCAAAACATTTATAAAACTATCGATGTAATTCTTACAAGGCTGCAACTAATTATGCAAACCTCGACCTTTCTTTAACGCCATTGGGCTTAGGGAACTGAATTGTCTTTATCAGACTGTATCCCTTCTACAACGCGATTTTGTTTTTAAACGCATCCCCATCAAATCGGAAAGAAGTTACCTTGCAGTGTCTTACATGGGCAGCGTGCAGTCAGGTCCACTTAAAAAACGAAGTCTGTACTCCATTCCGGATGTTCTAGTTTGGTTCCTGCACTCCTTTCTCCTTCGTAAATTCAACAATAGCGAGTCCTAAATAGAAAAATCGCTTCGGGCATGACCCTGGACTTAACCAACGTATTTTGCAGTAATATATATTAAGTCACCGTACTCTTTCTTCAACCCCACTGAAAACTATTGCAGTCGTCTATGGTACCAGGCGTGCAACTATTCGTAATACCAATTTCTTCACGTGCTCCAGGCCTGCAAGTGTGGAACAAAGGCGATTTGATGTACAGAACAATGAATCACGTCAGTCGATCATTGTAATTTTTTTCTCTTTCGTTGTCAACTAAATCTTTATATTCTTTCTGTGTGGTGTTATAATGTCATTTCACAGCAAATACGTAACAACAATCACTTATGCGAATTGAGAATTCTCATCCCTCTCTTCTGTCATTCCCTTTCATTCCAAAGAATTGTGACGATAGATCGCTACATTGACTCTTTTTTTGTGCAAACAGACACTGGACCCGTGAACGTCCTTCATACCACGAACAAACAGCGAAGATTAAACAGCGCCGAACTCAGAGAGTTATGCCGACCGAAATATGCCGCTCCGCAATGCTAAATGAAGTGTCGCGCTGTTCCGGACACTTCAAGATCCGAGCAAAGCCGAGAGACAAGCCGGCCGTTGCCCCGCACGCGACTCGCACACGTTGCACGTATTAAGTTTATCGCCCTAAATTCTGTCCAGCTGGTGCGTTAGATAGCCAAAATCCCGAGTTGTTTGGAGGACGCTGTCCATAGTGTTCCAAACATTGTCAAGTAGGGAGAGATCCGGCGATCTTCCTAGATGATGAAGGGGTTTGGTAAGCGTGGAGACATCTAGTAGAGATTCTCGCCGTGCGCAGACGGTCATTGCCTTGCTGAAACGTAAGCCCAAGATGGCTTGCCATGAAGGGCAAAAATCGGGGCGTAGAATATCATCGATGCATCGCAGTGCAGTAAGGGCGCCGCGGATGAAAACCAAAGGAGTCCTGGTATGAAATAAAAAGGGATCCCAGATCATCACTTCTGGCTGTCGGGTCGTATGATCAGTCGCATTTCAATCTGAGCCCCAATGACAAGCGAAGACGTGTCTGGAGGCGCCACCCTCAGCAATGGGATACCAACTGATTATCGCCCGCCACACGTCCCAACAACTACGAGTGAGGGTCAGGCTTGTCACTTCTTTTCATAGCAGGGCCCCTTTGGTTGTCATACGCGGAACCCTTGCAGCACAGCAGTACGTCGACGGTATACTACACCTCGTTCTGTTCCCGTCATGACAAGCAATCCGAGGTCTACATTTCAGCAAGATAATGCCCGCTCGCACACGGCGAAAGTCTCTATTGCTTGTCTTCTTGCTTGTCAAACCCAGACTTGGCCAGGAAGGTCGCCGGATGCTTCCCCAATTGAGAACGTTCGGGGCGTTCTGGGCAGGGCTCTTCAAACAGCTCGGGATTTTGACGATCTAACGTGCCAGATGAATAGAATTTGGTACGATATCCCTCAGGAGGAGATCAACAATTCTACCCATCAATGCGAAGCATAACGGTCGGAGGTGGACCAACGCGTTATTGACTAGCTCTGTTCGTGAAGCTTTTCCTTTTCAAAAATTAACCCAATAAATGGTAATCTTTTGTTTGTCTGTACATGTGCATCACATCTACCGTATTCCGTCTCATTCGTATAATTCCTTCGTGGTACGCCATTTTTTTTAAAGTGCACAGCCTACCTGATAAAATAAAGCTACACACAAAAAATAGAAAATCCCATCTGTAAGTAGGCTGTTTAGGTTTTTATGTTGGTAACGCAACGTAGCGCTCTATATGAAAATCACTGACTCTGCTATGCGAAGGCTGTGGTTGGTTTGCAGTGTTGGAGTATATGCCACTGTAGTGTTGAGCAGTTGGCTGTTAACAGCGCATAGCGTTGCGCAGTTGGAAGTGAACCGCCAGCAGTGGTGGATGTGGGGAGAGAAATGGCGGAGTTTTGAGAGCGGATGATCTGGACGTGTGTTCATGAGAGACAGTAAATTTGTAAGACTGGATGCCATGAACTGCTATATATATTATGACTTTTGAACACTATTAAGGTAAATACATTGTTTGTTCTCTATCAAAGTCTTTCATTTGCTAACTAAGCCTATCAGTAGTTAGTGCCTTCAGTAGTTTGAATCTGTTATTTAGCTGGCAGTAGTGGCGCTCGCTGTATTGCAGTAGTTCGAGTCACGAAGATTTTTGTGAGGTAAGTGTTTCATGAAAGGTATAAGTTATTGTTAGTCAGGGCCATTCTTTTGTAGGGATTATTAAAACTCGATTGCATTGCACTAAAAATATTGTGTGTCAGTTTAGTGTTGATCAGAATAGGTAAAGAGCGAAATGCCTGAGTACGTTCAGTTCTGCTCAGCTGTTTGAAAATCAAATAACGTAAGGGGTTTACCAGCACAATCATTCATAAATTTTTCTAAGGGGAGGTTTCACATCTAGAACGTACGAGTGAAAGAAGACTGCCAAAAGCAGTAAGCAAATACAAGCAAGTCGGAAGCAGCAGTGTGGGAACATCAAAGAAAAGATGGGAATAAATCCTAAGATGGCGGAACAGGTCACGGAGATCTAGTACTTGTTGGGAAGAAAAAGAGAAGAACAAGGAAAAAAATCGGCATACATCTTAAACCTTCCATCGTGCTGGGAAAAGCAGATGACGTCAGCTAATGTGGACTTAAAGCGGAGAGTAATGAACTGCAGTGTGGCCCAAAAATATGTATATACTCTTCAAGTGCTCATAACTTCGAAATTAACTGACGGAAACGTGACTTTTTTGGTGAAGGTGCAACCTAAAGTTTAAGTTATTGATAACAGTGTGAATGTTCGGAGTGACCGTTGACATCCTCGTCAGGCGATGCCGCTGAATTGGCGGACCAACTACCGGCTGCAACGTGTCCAATTTGATATCTTCGCAGCAATATGGAGGAGGATTCACGGCCGCTCTATCTCACACACTTCAATGATGAGCGATCGAATTGTTGCAAGACAGCAAGGAGACTTGCTGGACTTATTGCTGTTACAGGTCGTCCAGCTCGTTGTTTGTGTTCATATTTAGCATAGGCTTCAACTTAAAGTTTGTCTTGAGTGGTCGCAATTATTGTTATACGTGTCGGCGGCTCCCTTTGAAGCACAGTTCCCCATTAGCGTTGAACCTCAGTGACACTTTTTCGGCAATTAACTTGGAAGCTATAGACAATTAAACAGTGTATACATTCTTGGGCTACTCTTTATTTATTCTCTTTATTATAATATTCAGTTCATGCGGCTTTATTTAAAGTTGTTTATTAATCGCTATCCATTTCTAAACACTCAAGGTTTCATCACCAGGCACTCATGGTGACCACCGACATCCTGTGCAACAGCAGAGAATGTTTAATAACAATGGATCGCCGTCAAGAATGGCACCACATTAACTGGTGACCTTGAACGTATCGAAATCGACAGTGAGACAGTGAGTAATAAACAACGTTGACTACAGCTACGTCAAGTAGCTTTTCACAGTAAAGAGAATAATTAGCTCATTACTCTCAGCAGTAAACTGGCATACATGTTTCACTCGGTACAACGCTAATTATAGACACGATGCAAAACTTTGAATTTCAGATTGGGTTATTTTGCACGACAAGCGTGCTGTTTTTGACGAAGCGAGCCAAATGAGATAGGAAATCAAGATTGTGATTGTATCAGTTTTTACGGTAGCGAAGTACTGCACTTACCGTTATTCCCAAAGCCTGTACTTCACCCAGATCATTCGGAAGGCAGGTACGTTTCTCTACATCTACATCTACATCGATACGCTGCAAATGACATTTAAGTACCTGGCAGAGGGTTCATAGAACCACCTTCACAATTCTCTATTATTTCAATCTCGTATAGTGCGCAGAAAAAACGAACACCTATATCTTTCCGTGCGAGTTCTAAATTCCCTTATTTTATTATGATGATTGTTTCTCCCTATATAGGTCGGAGTTAACAAAATATTTACGCATTCGGAGGAGAAAGTTTGTGATTGAAATTTCGTGAGAAGATTCCGCCGCAACGAAAAACGCCTTTGTTTTAATAATGTCCATCCCAAATTCTGCATCATTTCAGTGACACTCCCTGCCCTGTTTCGAGATAATGCAAAACGTGCTGCCCTTCTATGAAACTTTCGATATACTCCGTCAATCCTATCTGGTAACGACCCAAACCGCACAGCAGTATTCCAAAACAGTATGGACAAGCACAGTGTAAGCAGTCTCTTTAGTGGATCTGTTACATTTTCTAAGTGTTCTGCCAATAGAATGTAGTGTTTGGTAAGCCTTCCCCACAACATTTTCTGTGTGTCCTTTCTTATTTAAGTTGTTCGTAATTGTAATTCCTAGGTATTTAGTTGAATTTTTTGCCTTTAGATTTGACTGATTCATCGTGTAACCGAAGTTTATCGGATTCCTTTTAGCACTGATGTGGATGACCTCACACTTTTCATTATTTAGGTTCAATTGCCAATTTTCGTACCATACAGATATCTTTTCTAAGTAACTTTTCATTTATGATTCTGTAAATTGAAGTGACAGACACTCGGGCGACATAAGCCATTTCTTCACATGGTTTTCGTCGAACCTCTCCCAAAATGTCATTAACAATAACGTAAGGGGTGCAGTTTGTTGCATTTGATGGTCTTCCATTTCTTGTGTTGTGCTCAGTGCTTACCCAACCTTCACGGACACGAGCAGATCATCGTGATACTGTGCCACGATACACTACACTATTGCCACACACTCTTCTCAAAGCGTTCTAAATTTCCGTCGGGTTCGTTCCATGTAGGAATTCGATTTCGATGCAGGAACGCTGGTTACTACAGCCACGAGAACCAGCAAACACACATACGACCTTCACGACTTAAGATTCGCTCATAACTAACTTTTATTTCAGCTTGATCACGCCACCATAACAGTCGGGCATCCGCATTGTGCACGACTTTTGAAATGACGCTCATATTTACAGCCGTACTCATCCAGTGAATTGTTGTTTTGGTTAATGCAACCATGCAGCCACAATATTGGCTGCTAATGGCAACAGGGGGCGCGACTGCAGGTATCTTATGTTGAACATAGTAGTCCAGTCAGATAGTAGATATACCTTGCAAAAGGTGGGGTAGAAGATTTTATTTTTTCAACTCGTTCATATGGTTGGAAAGATTAGAAAACCAGTCAAAAAACTTCGAAAATTTCCGACTTTTTCAGTTTTTTCAAAATAACTCAGTTTTATTTGCTCCTACCGCTTTAACGTCTAATTTCTTTTTTAAAGACCACAAAATTCACTACAAATTTGATTGTTGCCATTTTTTCTACTCCCAATATTTAAGGCGCTACAGCGCCTCAAAAAATACCAATTTTTCAAATTTTGAGCATAGTGGCAAGATACCTTATTTTTGAACACTATTTTTTCAGTTTCTGTTTGTGTGGTATAAATACATTATACATCATGTTATAAGTTGGAATTTACCACCTCACTTTCAGGTATTCAATTTCTCTGTATGCAACATGAGGATTGCTGGGCACCCAACTATTGTGATTCTTACATCACTACCTGAAGTTCACTATGGGCCACCTCAGCCCTGGTATTTGTAAAACTATAAATATAAAAATACATCATTAAGAGACATAAACACACACACAAATGAACTATTATTAGCGGCAATAGGCAACCCAATTAGGTAGGTAATTATTCTTGTGTATAAAAGCCACACAGTTGACATTAAAAATAAGTAGCTTTATTACAATTAAAATACATTATCAGTTACTAAAAAATGTTGACAGTTCTGGGTGTGTAATACTTGTAATATTGTACTTAAGCGCACTTGAGACAGATATGAGCATCACTTCCAACGTTCTGATGGGCCAGGTTCCTCTGTGTCACCAGAAATACCTTGAATTACGGATTCAGGGTCTGTGCATAGAGTTGATCCCAGATTGACCTCTTCTTTAAACAGCGAGTCAGCCTCAGCAAGTTCGTTGGTTCCGTCAGCGGTTTCCTCACCATCCTCCATAACATCTTCTTCACTGTCTTCATATAAAAATTTTGGCACTTTTTCACAGTTGACCCCAATACATTTCTTGCAAAATTGAAGAACATTTCAATCCCACTTTTCTGCAGGAGCACGCTCCGCCACAGTTCAGCTTGCATGAGCATGAAACAATGTGAAGAAGTGCTTCAGGTGCTGGATCTTGGCTCATTATAACGGGTATTGGACCGTGGTCACTGTGATTCCAGCCCCATTTCTCAGGAGGTTCCCAGTTTCCCATCCAACGTTGGACTTGTTATAAGTCCGCAACGAATGATGTTGTGCAGCATCTTGTGTAGGTGGCAACCGTGCAAGATTCAGTTTGCTTTTTGTGGCACACTTTGCGAATAGCTGGTACCGCAAATGGTCTAGTGTGTGGGAACTGCTGACACTTGCTATACAATGCGATAGTAACCTGTTCTCCTGCAGTTATTATTTCTTCACGGGTAGCATGTGGTTTATTGAACGTGCAAAGCGCTGAGGTTAGGTGTTCATTTTTCGCAACAATATTGCAGCACTTAATATTTCCTTGACAAAAAAAAAATGTTGTATCACATCCGCTAAAGGCGTGAGTGAACATAATTTATTCACTGTCAATATGCAGTTGAAAACCACTTGTCTACTGCATTTCCTCTTCCTAGCTTTAAGAAAAATAAGTTTTCAATGCCTTGCCCCAAACCGGTCATGAGCACAAGCAGATCAACATCTTCTCCTACGACAACACTTCCAAAATCTTTGGTTCTTGAAATGGCAGATGTTACAATTATAATGTCAGCATCTTCTTGTGCCTGGTGCACTTCAATGCTACACTCCGGAAATTCCATTTTAAGAAGTGCGATCAAACGCATCTTGTTTCGTTCGTTGTACAAGAACTTGTCCTGAGGGACTTGGTTCACCATCTCTGATTCAACCACAACGTCAACCGAAGAATTTCGTTTGGTCCTACGAATCCTCTCAGCACTCTTTGTGCTACATTTGTCTCCCTCACATGGATACCCATCAAATACAATAGCAAATTGAGATCCAAAATGACGTTGTAGGTAAGAAACATAGCTTTCGGCTATTGACTTGAAGCAAACATTTCGAGTCCAAGTCACTTTGTGGATAAGGTACCCTCCATCAATGACAAAAAATTTACTCGGTCCACCTGACTTCACATCTTCCACTGGAACGAAGGCATTATAGAATGAAGACTGTTATTTTTCGCATGCCTTTTTCTGAGAGTAGGGACATTGGGTAAGGAGCAAGTTCATATTTCACAAAGGCTTTTAACTCTTCTTCACTTTGTTTCATTAAACAAATCCTTTGGAAAAGAGTTAAAGGATCAACAGGAGTAATTTTATGCTCCCAACTTTTACAGAATTGAACGCAGAAGGAGTCACAACTTTATCTTTTGTACGGAACTTTACATCGTGGAAATTGTCACCAGCTATTTTTTGCTCGAAATTTGAAAAATTGGTATTTTTTGACCTGCTGTAGGGCCTTAGATACTGGGAGTAGAAAAAATGGTAAGAATCAAATTTGCAGAGAATTTTGTGCTCTTTAAAAAAGAAAATAGACGTCAAAGCGATGGGAGCAAATGAAACAGAGATATTTTGAAAAAACTGAAAAAAGTCCGAAATTATCTAGGTTTTTTGAGTGCAGAAAGTGTTCCCAAGAGAAATTTTGTTGGCAAAACTTGGTTTTCTAACCTTTCCAACAGTATGAATGAGTTACAAAAATAAAATCTTTTACCCCACCTTTTGCAAGGTACAGGCTTTTTTCTGACAGTTTCACTGGACTAATAGCATGAGGCTACAGAACGTAGTTGAACTGCTTTGTCGGTAAGGAACTCACAACAGTGCTACAGCGATAATGGTGCTGATTCAAAGCAGAGAAATGGCAACGATAAACAAATCAAACAATGCGGTATGTCTACAATAACAGCAATCGAAGCTGACGTTTCGTCAGAAAAGAATCGAAGAAATTTACAGAATGAGAAAGAAATGGCAGATGAAATATAGTATTAGCGATTTTGCAAGAAGAGTCAGTGGAATGTGTGGTGTCGTATACGCTCGACAGCGCGGAAAATGTCAATGAGGAGTACAACAATGATGACAATACGTATGTGGTACTGAATCAGGTGTCGAGCCACGGAGTTGTCGGACAGAACGCCACAAATCCCGTCTCTAGTGCAACGTAGTACAGGGCAATAGTTCTCAAGGGAGTGGGCACTAAACATAATTACATACATGGAAGATCATCTGCAGAACAGCCGGCCGGTGTGGCCGTGCGGTTCTAGGCGCTTCAGTCTGGAACCGCGTGACCGCTACGATGCAGGTTCGAATCCTGCCTCGGACATGGATGTGTGTGATGTCCTTAGGTTAATTAGGTTTAAGTAGTTCTAAGTTCTAGGGGACTGATGACCACAGATGTTAAGTCCCATAGTGCTCTGAGCCATTTGAACCATTTTTTGAAATTATGAACAGATTTCGAATGGACGCAACTATATTACCTTGTAGTGCATAAGAAACAGTACGGACATTCAAGGAAGACAATACACATTTGTGACAAAAACTGGTTTATGCTTGTTTCAAGGATTCTCGATACAATTTAAGTGATGTGCATGACACTTACGCACGTCAAATTGCGCGAGACGTAGATGACAGTGATTTCAAGAGAAGCATTGGATAGTTGCATAACTTCAGACAGTGATACACAACTGGAAGACGTAAGACAACGAAATTTCAAATAAAGCTTGAGCTTGATGATGCAAAGCAAACTGCGGAATCGGCCCGAAATTTTCTAGATGAGATAAACAAACTCATCCCATCGCTCAGTATGGAATTTGTTTTCAACTACGACCAATCGGAATCTGAAGTGGACATGCATATGAAGTCAACCCTGGAAATTAGAGGTACCAGGAGAGTTTTATCAAGATCAGGTAACATCAATGTCTTAATGCATTTGTATTCAATTATGCTGACTGCTAATCTTGAAAGTAAATCGACTGGAAAGTTATTTATTGTGCTGCGAGAAGTTGGAGTTGCTCTGCCCCTACGATTCTTTCTCGTATGCATGATGTTATTGGAGGAATAGGGAGTATTTACGTCACAGCAAGCGAGAGTGGGAAAGTGGGCGTAAGAAAACTGCAGCTATGGTATTGACAGTGCTTTTGGCAAATAGCTGGTCAAGATAAATTATTTTTGCTTGATTCCTAGTATGCGAATAAAAATCACACTCCTTTAGAGAAAACTATCCCTCCTGAAAAGTGTGTGACATTGCAGTTCGTGCCACCTGGAACCACTGGACACATTCAGCCTCTGGATATTTAATTTTTCCGCGCCTATAAAACATTTTATAAAACTATCTGCAGCTATGCATTAAAGGATAGCCAGTTTCACGATATTCCGCATTCGGTTGCGTGCCAACACATTCCATCAGTTCTCACCACCCCGTAAAACCAATATGATTCTATATGCATTCTTTATGAGTGGATACCTAACTGAACGCCCTGCACGGTTTGTAACTCCCAATGAGTTAGCCTTCGAATTTGATGATCACTGTAGCGCCATTTTTCATTCGGTGTTCATAGTGCAAGTTGATGGTTTGTTTTGAACATTTATTGAATGTCGACGATGTCGATTTTGTGAAGTGTAATACATATATCCCATAAAAGGTTGATTTCTGCAACTTCCAGACGCTCAATTTTTGTCGCCCTCCTGATGCATATGATGGGTATGGGTCATTAGGAGCTAATATTTTTCCTGTTATAATTGTTAACGAAACGCTTTCAAATGAGCCTTGTACTTGAGAGCTCACATTCAATGGGTTCCTTGTTAGTGGTGCATTACGACCGTGCAGAAAACATAAGGTAGTAAAGCTTGTGACGTGTTTGCGAGAAGACTGTTCGATACAGAGAAAAAACAACCAATACACCGATATGTTTACATATTAAGGCACCAAATACAAAAATATCTGAAATATGCCCGTTACAGCGCGTATAAACGATTTATCAGATAGGGCCAACAGTACCGCAAGACTGTACACTGATAATGCATCGGTGTACAGAAAAGTATCGCTATTTGAGAGTCATGAGGAACGGCAGAGAGACTTGGACATCATCCTCACTATGTATATTGAATGGCAGCTCTCCTTAAATGGGGACAAAAGTAAGATAATGCAATAGCAAAGAGAAAGTACGGTATAGTATCTGATTACAATGTTGGTGGTGACTGTCATGAGCTCGTCACATCGTGTAAGTATTAAGGGGTAACAACAAAAAACTATTGAATTGGCGTGATCACGTAAATCAGTTCTACGGAAGGCGAATGAAGACTAGGATTTCCTGGAAGGGTTCTGCGAAAGTGCGGTGAATCTGTAGAGGAAGTAGCATACAAGACAATAGTTCGACCAGTTCCAGAATACTGTGACAATGTTTGGAGTCCTCATAAAGTAGGAATAACGACATACTTCGAACGAATATAGAGACCGGTGCTACGATCGTAGCAGGTCAGTACAGTCGTACAAAAGCGTGCCAGAAATTCTCGGAGAACTTAAAAGGCAATCCTCAGACGAAAGAGCATGTAATCCTCGCGAAACCCTTTTGGGTAAATTCAGAGACCCTCTATCCGAAGAAGACTGTGCGACCACTTCGCGGCCATCAACGCACAGTGGTTGGACAAAACTATGGTAGACTTGAATATAAGTGCGGATGCTACCCAAGCCCGCACGTTGTACTTATGTATTTAACCACAAACGGCACCTGTGCAATGTCCTCAGTACGTTGCCGGTGTTAGTCGTAGTTGTGAAATCTTAACGTTGGAGCTACGTGCACTCGAAAGTGGGAACATTTTTGGAGCTCGCACCATGAGTTCTTACGTAAAAAAGGAAGTCAAAGCGTTTGGTGTTTCAAGAGGCACTGTGTCGAAGATCGATGCCGCATAAAGGGAAAGGGGAAATCACAACTCTGACGAAATTGTGTGTTGTGTGATCATGGTGGAAGGTCACTTAAGCGGACAGTGACGAAAAATAAGATGACGACAGCTGTAAAAGTCACAGTTCAGTAGCGAACCCTGTCAGCATCAGCATCAGCTCCATAAGCTGATAATTGTTGAAAGGCGAGCTGGAATTCCAAAAGCACTGATCAGTGATACAATTTTCCATAACAGGAACACGTGGTGCTGAGGCCATCGCAACTGTATTACGGAGCAATGGAAGAAACGTAGTTGATCGGATGAGTCTTGTTGCACACTGTTTTAAAACTTCTGGCCGAGTTTACACCCCGAGAGTGAAATATTGGGGGTGTTCGCTGATGATTTGGGCAGCCATGACGTGGTATTCCATGGGCTCCTTGGTTGCTCTGCAAGGCAGCACTACTACCAAGGATCATGTGACTATTTTGGCTGATCAGGCCCATCCCATAGCACAATGTTTCTTTCCCGATCGAGGAGCTGAGCTCAAAGACGACAGGGTTCCCCGTCCCAGGACTGTATTTGTGAGCACGAAGGTGAAGTGACACACCCGTCCTCGCCACCACAGTCGCCAGATCTCAATATTATTGAGCCTTTGTGGTCTAATATGTAGAGAAGAGTGCGTGATCGCTGTCGATCTCCATTATCGTTACCTCAACTTGTCATTATATTGCAGGAAGAACGGTATACACTGACGTGAGAAAAGTCGTGGTATACCACCTAATGTCATGTCGGACCTAATGCAGTAGCTCGACATGACATGAACTCAGCAACACATTAAATTCCCCTGCTGAAATACTGAGCCAAGCTGCCTCTATCATCATCACCATCATCATCATCATCATTTAAGACTGATTATGACTTTCAGCGTTCAGTCTGGAGCATAGTCCCCCTTATAAAATTCCTCCATGATCCCCTATTCAGTGCTAACATTGGTGCCTTTTCTGGTGTTCAACCTATTACTTCAAAATCATTCTTAACCGAATTCAGGTACCTTCTCCTTGGTCTACCCAGACTCCTCCTACCCTCTGCTGCTGAACCCATGAGTCTCTTGGGTAACCTTGCTTCTCCCATGCGTGTAATATGACCCCACTATCTAAGCCTGTTCGCCCTGACTGTTACATCTATAGAGTTCATTCCCAGTTTTTCTTTTATTTCCTCATTGTGGACACCCTCCTTCCATTGTTCCCATCTATTAGTACCTGCAATCATACTAGCTACTTTCATATTCGTAACCTCAACCTTATTGATAAGGTAACCTGAATCCAGCAAGCTTTCGCTGCCATACAACAAAGTTGGTCGAAAGATTGAACGGTGCACAGATAACTTAGTCTTGGTTCTGACTTCCTTCTTGTAGAAGAGAGTAGATCGTAGCTGAGCGCTCACTGCATTAGCTTTGCTACACCTCGCTTCCAGTTCTTTCACTACGTTGCCATCCTGTGAGAATATGCATCCTAAGTACTTCAAACCGCCCCCCTGTTCTACTTTTGTTCCTCCTATTTGGCACTCAATCCGTTTATATCTCTTTCCCACTGACATTACTTTCGTTTTGGAGATGCTAATCTTCGTACATTTCTGATCTATCTCTGAAATATTACTTTGCAAACTTTCAATCGAATCTGCCATCACAACTAAGTCATCCGCATATGCAAGACTGCTTATTTTGTGTTCACATACCTTAATCTCACCCAGCCAGTCTATTGTTTTCAACATACGATCCATAAATAATATTAGCAACAGTGGAGACAGGTTGCAGCCTTGTCTTACCCCTGAAACTACTCTGAACCATGAACTCAATCTACCGTCAACTCTAACTGCTGCCTGACTATCTATGTAAAGACCTTTAACTGCTTGCAAAAGTTTGCCTCCTATTCCACAATCTCGTAGAACAGACAATAACTTCCTCCGAGGAACCCGGTCATATGCCTTTTCTAGATTTATAAAGTATAGATACAATTCCCTGTTCCACTCGTAACATTTCTCCATTATTTGCCGTAAGGTAAAGATATGATCCTGACAACCTCTAAGAGGCCTAAACCCACACTGATTTTCATCCAATTTGTCCTCAATTAATACTCTGTTTCCTTTCAACAAAGCCTGAGAAGATTTTACCCACAGCGCTGATTAAAGAGATACCTCTGTAGTAGTTACAGTCTTTTCTGTTTCCATGTTTAAAGATTGGTGTGATTACTGCTTTCGTCCAGTCTGATGGAACCTGTCCCGACTCCCACGCCATTTCAATTATCCTGTGTAGCCATTTAAGACCTGACATTCCACTGTATTTGATGAGTTCCGACTTAATTTCATCCACCCCAGCCGCTTTATTGCACTGCAATCTATTGACCATTTTCTCCACTTCCTCAAATGTGATCCTATTTCCATCATCATTCCTATCCAGTTGTACCTCTATAGCCGTCCGTAATTGTGAAAGTGTTGAGGGTGTAGGATTTTGTCCACAAAACTGACCTCTCGATTATACCCCATAAATGTTCGACGGGACTCATATCGGGCGATGTGTGTGAACAAATCATTCGCTCGAATTCTCCATAACGTCCTTCATATCTATTGTAAACAGTTGTCGCCCAGTGACATGGAAGATTGTTGACAACTTGTGTTGATGACTTCGTGGGGTCTGAGTCACACTCGAACACTACCATGACCTCTTACCAACGGAAATCGGGACTCATCTGACGAGGGGACTGTTTTCCAGTCGTTTAGAGTCCAACCGATATGGTTACAAGTCCAGGAGAAGGGCTGAAAGTGATGTCGCGCTGCTAGAAAAGGCACTTGCGCCGATCGTCTGCTGCCATAGCCCTACTGGATAAGTTCGTCATACTTCCGACATTAATTTCTGCGGTTATTTCTCGCGGCACTACAACTGTACGCGAACACCGCTGCTCTCGGTCGTTACATAAGGGGCGTCGACCACTGCGTTGTTCGTCGTGAGAGGTATTGCTAGCAAGCTCTTGACATTGTGGACCTCGAAATGTTTAATTCCCTAATTATTTACGATCTGGAATATCCCATGCGTCTAGCTCTAACTACCATTCCGCGTTCATAGTCTACTAATTCCTATTTTGAGACCACAATCACGTCGGAAACCTCTTCACATGAATCACCTGAATATAAATGATAGCTCCGCAGTACACTGCTTTTTTATACCGTGTGTACGGCGATACTACCGCCATCTGTAAATGAGCATATTGTTATCCCATTGCCGGCCGGTGTGGCCGAGCGGCTCTAGGCGCTTTAGTTTGGAACCGCGCGACCGCTACGGTCGCAGGTTCGAATCATGCCTCGGGAATGGATGTGTATGATGTCCTTTGGTTAGTTAGGTATAAGTTGTTCTAAGTTCCAGCGGACTGATAACCGCAGATGTTTAGTCTCATAGTGCTCAGAGCCATTTGAACCATTTTTGTTATCCCATTACTTTTTCCACCTGAGTGTAAGATTGCCTTGAAAACCGAATGGACAGTATTCGTCGATTCCGATATGAATTGAAGCTGTTTGGAATGCCAAAGGTTTTCATACAATATGCACGGTAGTGTCTTGGTTTGTGGTGTTTCTATATTTTTGTGAACCCCTGTATATGTTGCGTGGATAAGAAAGATTGGGGCTCGTACAATCTACACAGTCACTTTTCCTTCGCTCAGTAAAGAAATGGAAGGGAAAGAAAGCTGGTAGTCTGTTCGTGACCGCTCATCTGTCACTTTCTGTGTGGTTCTGCAGACGCAGATCAGTGATGACGGCTAGCTTTGATCCCGAAGAAACTATCGCTAACATCTATTAGATGTGTATATACAAGGTGCATTTCAAGTTGGGGCCGACAGTTCCGAATTCGCTACTGTAGTTAAGAAACCGAAAATCATCCTTGCAGTCAGACGCTAATTTATTTGTTGTTGTTTTTGTGGTCTTCAGTCCTGAGACTGGTTTGATGCAGCTCTTCATGCTACTCTATCCTGTGCAAGCTTCTTCATCTCCCACTACCTACTCCAGCCTACATCCTTCTGAATCTGCTTAGTGTATTCATCTCTTGGTCTCCCTCTTCGATTTTTACCCTCCACGCTGCCATCCAGTACTAAATCGATGATCCCTCGATGTCTCAGAACATGTCCTACCAACCGATCCCTTCTTCTAGTCAAGTTGTGCCACAAGCTCCTCTTCTCCCCAATTCTATTCAATACCTCCTCATTAGTTATGTGATCTACCCATCTAATCTTCAGCATTCTTCTGTAGCACTACATTTCGAAAGGTTCGATTCTCTTTTTGTCCAAACTATTTATCGTCCATGTTTCACTTCCATACATGGCTACACTCCAAACAAATACTTTCAGAAACGACTTCCTGGCGCTTAAATCTATACTCGATGTTAACAAATTTTTCTTCTTCAGAAATGTTTTCCTTGTCATTGCCTGTCTAGATTTTATATCCTCTCTACTTCGACCATCATCAGTTATTTTGCTCCCCAAATAGCAAAACTCCTTTACTACTTCAAGTGTCTCATTTCCTAATCTAATTCCCTCAGCATCACCCGACTTAATTCGACTACATTCCATTATCCTCGTTTTGCTTTTGTTGATGTTCTAATTTCTTTACAATTTCAAAATTGAGGGCATTGGTACGATGTAACCAGCGCCGTGCACTATACAGTGTGATACAGTGATAATGTTACCAACTTTCACAGATGATAGAGTAGAGTAAATGTAGCAGTTGGAGGTAAAGAGCCCTGGTCCGGAAACGACCGAGTCGAAAGGTATGAGAAAAAATCGTTCTGATGCCTCCTGACAGTGGAGCTCTTCACTGCAAGCTCTCTGCTTTCCGTATTTTGGGAGGAGTTATTATGGACCAAAAACAATAAAATATTGTCAAGTAAACATCTGCCCTGGTGTGCATCCCTTAAGAGCTACGAGCACTTATTCAGCAGAAGAGATGTGTCTGACAGCAGCAAAGATGAACAAGTTCTTTAGCCATGTTTTCTTATTTCAAACGCCGTTAGTAGCAAAATCTGTTTTCTTTCGCTGCAGTGAATAAATTTACGAATTTTACTATGGCGATAAATTTCACCGGGAAAGAACTTTATTTTACAATTCGAAATTGGAACATGTTCAGAAATAGTTGCGATACAAACAGCACCAGTGAATCAGACGACGTGCACCTCTTGACAACGAGAATACGAGCAGTTATGTATTAAGTACCCGCAGTCTGATGTGGATTATTAACAGCTGCATCAAGCACCGGTACTGCATAAAATCGATGTTTGCGCGAAGCTTACAGACTAACGTTTTGTGCATATGCCACCAGAGCGACTGCAGTGTATACGGATAATCCGCTTGCCACAGCCCAATGTCTGCGTAGTCACAATCCCGATTACTGTCTTCTAAACTAAATTAAAAAGATTTCAATGAATGCCCTAGTGTTAAAAGTATAAAAGGTTAAAAATGCAAATATTTTTAAAAAAATTAAAAATGTAGAATGCATTTTCTAGGTTATACAAAGGAAAGAACCTTGAAGATAATGTAATAGAAAGGTAACAGGAAGCACATAAATATGAGACGGAAGGTGTGATACTAAGAGAAGAATTCAACAGGGCAAATTCGTAATACAGCCTAATGAAAGAACCTCACGCCAGGGTGAGAATGCCTTTCCACGTTAAACAACAAATCCCTGGCCACTGTTAGCTAAATTTACAAATATTATTTTTTAACACAATCGTTGTTGTCGTCTTTACTGGTCAGACTACAAAAGAAAAAAGATCGGTAACAGAATCTTCTTCTCCTACATGATTATTGTTCGAAGTTCACAGATAAAAGTAAATTGAGTGTGTGTGTGTGTGTGTGTGTGCGTGTGTGTTAGTTTCTAACAAGCTCAACACGTACAGACATATATGAGCGACACAAATCACATTTCGACAACTATATCACACTTCACTCGCTATTTAACTATTAGTTGTAATCCATTGAGAAGCAACCGAACAATGTTTCTGTACAATGCAACTGTCAACCGGAGAGCCACGTATCCACTGTGCATGTGCCAAGGTTCGGTTCTTCCCTACGCCCACTTGTTACGACTTTAGCGCGCAGGCGTTGGTGTGATCGTGCGGCTGCGGGACGATCTGAAGCGTGGCAGTAAAACTTCCAGCGGCAGTGAAATAACACTGTGGTGTCTTCATTCAGTGGAGACGACAGCCAAAGCATTTCTTCCACGACAAGATGAATGTTGAAAAATGTTTATCTCTGGTACATTGTAGAGTTCAAAGTAGTTCTGTAGAATCCCATAAAAGTTCAGTACCACCATAACAGTAGGCGCGAGAACACGTGGACATATATATAGCGAAGAAATATAGATGCCAAAACGAAATTGGGTATCCATTCTGTTTACAACTGGTTTGATCACTGAAGTCAAGAGTTTCAAATCAGATAATGACCTTTCGAGTACAGTTTCTGATAGTATCTTAAATTGTCTCAAATACCATATCACGCAAAATACCTCTCGTTTTAGCTTATGGTGATGGTGTTCAATAAATAATGCGACATTATTTTTATGGAAATAGGTTGGTTTTCAGAATGAGATTTTCAGTCTGCAGCGGAGTGTGCGCTGATGTGAAACTTCCTGGCAGATTAAAACTGTGTGCCCGACCGAGACTCGAACTCGGGACCTTCGCCATTCGCGGGCAAGTGCTCTACCGGTACCTGGCATGAGTCGTGCTTCGGTAGCTCCGATGGTAGAGCACTTGCCCACGAATGGCAAAGGTCCCGAGTTCCAGTCTCGGTCGGGCACACAGTTGTAATCTGCCAGGAAGTTTCACATCAGCGCACACTCCACTGCAGAGTGAAAATCTCATTCTGGAAACCTCCCCCAGGCTGTGGCTAAGCCATGTCTCCGCAGTATCCTTTCTTTCAGGAGTGCTAGTTGTGCAAGGTTCGCAGTAGAGCTTCTGTAAAGTTTGGAAGGTGGGAGGCGACATACTGGCAGAAGCAAAGCTGTGAGTACCGGGCGTGAGTCGTGCTTCGGTAGCTCCGATGGTAGAGCACTTGCCCGCGAAAGGCAAAGTCCCGAGTTCGAGTCTCGGTCGGGCACACAGTTTTAATCTGCCAGAAAGTTTCAGGTTAGTTTTATTCAGGATTCCAATACACTGCCTTATTCCTCACTCTCTTGGCTGCAAAATACCATTTTTCAACATCATCCCCGACGGTCTTATGCCAATATTGGGAGAACCTGCATCCTGTGACACACTGCATTGTTGCCAGATATATCCAAGATGGAGGCGATGACATCATCCAAGATAGCGGCGTGTAGACTTGAGAACAGCGCGTGACGTCATCCAAGATGGCGGATTTTGGTGGGAAGCTTGAATTCTGGTGGGAAAAAGGTCTACTGGGCTACCTCCACTAACCTAAACCCCTCCCCCAGAAAAATGGCGCGAAGTTCAAATTCTAATAGGATAATGCCCCAAACCCCTGTTATCTCTACTAAGAAAAGAAAATTGCGGGAAGATAGGCCACTTGGGCACCTCCACTAACCTAACCCCTCCCCCAGAAAAAGGGCACAAAGTACAAATTCCAATAGGATAATGCACAACACCCCTTTTATCTCTTCTAAGCAAAGAAAATCGCCAGAAGATAGCTCACTTGGCCTACCTCCACTAACCTATGTCACCCGACCGCCACTTCCTCCTTAGAACTGGCACCAAGTTTGAATTTTGGTGGTAAACAAAGGTCACTTTGGGTTTTGCCGCTAATCTAAGAAAATGGCGCGAAAGAAAGGACACTTATACTAACCTCAGTCGCCCGACCGCCACCTCCTCCTAAGAATTCGTGGTAAAAAAGGACATGGAGCTAAGTCTTTATTATTTAACCAATTTCAAGCAGGTATTTTCGCCACTTGGTCCAGAGCATAACTGACATAGTATACATCGCCACCAGCAGAGGGCGCTCTCATGACATCAGGTGATGACGCAAGTACCGTTATTCAAGATGGCGGCATACAATGTCTTCACCACGAGGCCTAGTACATATTGCTGCAGACATGGACTGTGCGGTTGGTCCCGGAAGAGGTTCGAGTCCTCCCTCGGGCATGGGTGTGTGTGTTTGTCCTTTGGATAATTTAGGTTAAGTAGTGTGTAAGCTTAGGGACTGATGACCTTAGCAGTTAGACCCATAAGACTCACACTCATTTGAACATTTGAAGATTTTGCCTAGTACATATTGATGTCACCAGAGTGCGCTACTGTGGACTTGGAATGAATTTTCGTGAAAGCCATGCCCACCTGGACTTGGAAGGAAATAGTTGAACTCTCCACCATGGTCCCCAATCGACTGCCATGTCCCCTTACCAACCCATGTTGTCGGGCTAACCTACACTGACGTGCACTAACGGGCACTAAAGTGTACTAAAGTCTACTAACATGCACTAACGTGTACTAATGTGCACAGCGCATGACGTCATCCAAGATGGTAGAGTGAAATGGCGAGAAAACGACTCTGCCTACGCTAAACATAAATCTTTATTTTTTTCAAGCAATGTTTCCATCACGAGATCTAGACTCCAACTGACCTAGTACATATTACTGACACCAGAGGATACTGTCATCCCTCCTGTGACCTAATCTCAGATGGTGATCTGTAGAGGGAAAATGGCGCGGAAATGACTCGGGCTGTGCTGTGCTGCTCGGGAGAGTAAGGAAGGAGTGCACTCTATTTAGTTTGGAACATTTTATTTAGCGATTGAATATATTTATCCCACTGATGCAAAACACTAGGCCTAATGTGCTTGAGGCCACAATACACAGTCTGAAGACATGCAAACAGTTCCTAATTTTCCGAAATAGTTTCAGTACAGACTGTGTAACTGCTCGTAAATAATGCAGCACAGTGATCTGTAGACACGCTCAGTACTCGTAAACTGACCAAATAGCGCATGGCACATACTACAGGCCAGCTTGCAAAATAATGCTATCAACGCACGCAAGCACTGCCCCCCCTCCCCAGACCCTGTCCACCGGACCGCAAAGTGACGTGATCGTCAGCTGTCAAACCACACACAAGCCCCCACTCGGGTCCCCCAAGCATGAGGCGGCCACATCCCTTTCATACTTGAGAAATTCCTATCCAAATACGCGTTCACCTAGACACAGGTACTGGCGCGACTGGCCAGGGACACGCGCGCTTTCACAGTTCCCATGAATCCGTAGGAGGAGGTGACGGTCGGGCGACTGAGGTTAGAACTAGGGTCCTTGCTTTCGTGCCAATTTCTTAGATTAGCAGCGAACTCCAAAGTGACATTTGTTTACTGCCAAAATTCAAACTTGGCGCCAGTTAGTAGGAGAAAGTGGCGATCGGGTTACATAGGTTAGTGGAGGCAGGCAAAGTGAGCTATCTTCCGGCGATTTTCTTTGCTTAGTAGAGATAACTGGGGTGTGTGGCATTATCCTGTTGGAATTTGAACTTCGCGCCATTTTTCTGGGGGAGCAGGTTAGGTTAGTGGAGGTAGCCCAATTGACCTTCTTCTAGCCAGAATTCAAACTTCCCGCCAAAATCTGCCATCTTGAATGATTTTGTGGCCGCCATCTTGAATGACGTCATCGCCGCCATCTTGGATACATCTGGCAACAATGCAGAGTGTCCCAGAACGCAGGTTGTCCCAGTACTTACGCCATCTTATTCCGAGAGCCCATATGTTCTCATGGTACCAGTCTAATGGTCAATGTCTGAGACAATATCTAGCTGCATCAACAACCTTTCGATGGAGTGCGTTCTTTATAGGGCCAAACAGGTGAAAATCGAAATGTGTGAGATCCAGAATGTGGGGAGGATAAGGAAATGCAGTCCAGTGAAGTTTTGTGAGCTCCACCCCGGTACGCAGACTTGTGCGAATCCTTGTGATATCATTGAGAAGGAAAAGTTCGTTTGCATTTCTGTCATGACGAACGCACTGAAGTAGTTTCTTCAATTTCCTGAGGGTGGCACAATACATTTCCGAGTTGATCGTTGCACCGTGAGGAAGGACATCAAGCAGAATAATCCCTTTAGAGTAGCAGAGAACTGTCGCCATGACTTTAGCAGCTGAAGGTACAGCTTTGAATTTTTTCTTTGACTATGTTCGACAAAAAGTTGTGACGATCAGCCTCGTTGCGCGCAAGCTATTCCGCACAGATGGTGCTTCGTTGATCCCTATGGTCTTCTGTTGGGCGGCGGGGAACCGAGTGAGCGCACTCGTTTCAGTATCTCAGCTGATGGAAGAGTGTGTCAGCTCTACCAACGAAGACGTCCACTTGTGCAGCAAGTTGATTGGTTGTCATCCGCCGATCGCCTCGAATGAGAGTGTCCGCACGTTACAACACTGCAGGAGTCACAGCTGTGGGCAGCCGGCTGGCTAGCGATAGATCGGACAGGTTGCACGATAAGGACAGACGCCTCGTCTAACGACTCACCGTGCCTTTGTTCACTGCCAGGTTTCCGTAGATATTCTGCAAGCGCCTATGAATATCTACAAGGCTCTGCTTTTACGCCGAAAGCAGCTCCATTTACAGCTCTCTGCTTGGAATGCACCTCCATTACAGACATCATTTTAAAGGGTACGCAAAGCTCCACACCTGTCCGAACTACATGGAACTATAGGAACTGTAGCAGGAATATTCCCCAACGTCAGCAACAAATTCTGAATTTTTTCAGTGGAAATTGGCCGAGGAAGAAATTGTTGCATCAGTTATTCAACGACCTTCGAGCTATTTTCTAATACTTCATACATGAAATTGGAGTCGCCGCTGTACGAGTACTTCCCATGCTGTCAAAAAAGTGGCAGACTGACGTACCATCAGGCGATCTCAGTACGCGGAACACACACAAGCGGTGAACGCGTAGTGTTCTGACGTGAGCGAAATTCTTTACACACGGAAGCCGCGCGTAGTGGATACGCGTTTTAGGAATGTGTCCCTACGCTTAGCAAATTTTCCTCCTTTTTCTGATTCGATAAATAAACGAAGTACAAAATAAGTAAATAAAAATGTTAATGTTTCATAATTTTTATTTTGGCTACATTATTCACTGTTATAAAACCTTACAGAAGTAGTAGTTCCCTGGTTTCGTCCTCCATCTCTGTGACAGAAATTACACTCCTGGAAATGGAAAAAAGAACACATTGACACTGGTGTGTCAGACCCACCATACTTGCTCCGGACACTGCGAGAGGGCTGTACAAGCAACGATCACACGCACGGCACAGCGGACACACCAGGAACCGCGGTGTTGGCCGTCGAATGGCGCTAGCTGCGCAGCATTTGTGCACCGCCGCCGTCAGTGTCAGCCAGTTTGCCGTGGCATACGGAGCTCCATCGCAGTCTTTAACACTGGTAGCATGCCGCGACAGCGTGGACGTGAACCGTATGTGCAGTTGACGGACTTTGAGCGAGGGCGTATAGTGGGCATGCGGGAGGCCGGGTGGACGTACCGCCGAATTGCTCAACACGTGGGGCGTGAGGTCTCCACAGTACATCGATGTTGTCGCCAGTGGTCGGCGGAAGGTGCACGTGCCCGTCGACCTGGGACCGGACCGCAGCGACGCACGGATGCACGCCAAGACCGTAGGATCCTACGCAGTGCCGTAGGGGACCGCACCGCCACTTCCCAGCAAATTGGGGACACTGTTGCTCATGGGGTATCGGCGAGGACCATTCGCAACCGTCTCCATGAAGCTGGGCTACGGTCCCGCACACCGTTAGGCCGTCTTCCGCTCACGCCCCAACATCGTGCAGCCCGCCTCCAGTGGTGTCGCGACAGGCGTGAATGGAGGGATGAATGGAGACGTGTCGTCTTCAGCGATGAGAGTCGCTTCTGCCTTGGTTCCAATTATGGTCGTATGCGTGTTAGGCACCGTGCAGGTGAGCGCCACAATCAGGAGTGCATACGACTGAGGCACACAGGGCCAACACCCGGCATCATGGTGTGGGGAGCGATCTCCTACACTGGCCGAACACCTCTGGTGATCGTCGAGGGGACACTGAATAGTGCACGGTACATCCAAACCGTCATCGAACCCATCGTTCTACCATTCCTAGACCGGCAAGGGAACTTCTGTTCCAACAGGACAATGCACGTCCGCATGTATCCCGTGCCACCCAACGTGCTCTAGAAGGTGTAAGTCAACTACCCTGGCCAGCAAGATCTCCGGATCTGTCCCCCATTGAGCATGTTTGGGACTGGTTGAAGCGTCGTCTCACGCGGTTTGCACGTACAGCACGAACGCTGGTCCAACTGAGGCGCCAGGTGGAAATGGCATGGCAAGCCGTTCCACAGGACTACATCCAGCATCTCTACGATCGTCTCCATGGGAGAATAGCAGCCTGCATTGCTGCGAAAGGTGGATATACACTGTACTAGTGCCGACATTGTGCATGCTCTGTTGCCTGTGTCTATGTGCCTGTGGTTCTGTCAGTGTGATCATGTGATGTATCTGACCCCAGGAATGTGTCAATAAAGTTTCCCTTTCCTGGGACAATGAATTCACGGTGTTCTTATTTCAATTTCCAGGAGTGTACATTTGCATCTTTAATTCAGCACTGTATGTTCATCATACCGTGAAAACAAAATGAAATCACACCGTTACGACTAGGCTACTGGCAACCGGGAGACGGAATCTGCAACGCCGCCGTAAAGACGGAATAGCAGTACTGGAGACAATTTCGGCGCGAAACCTATAGCAACCAGCACGGCTGAGTATTGCATTATCTTTGGTATCGTTGGCACGTCTGCTGTACAAACTGGGAGGTCAAAGAACGGCGAGTGACACACGGATATAAATGGTTTATTTATTGGAAAAAGGAGTTTGTAAATCGTCATTGCCTATTCATTGTGTCCGTAGAACATAAAGGAGAAGAGTTTATATCGGGTATCGAAAAGGAGTGTTTTCCGACATGACACGACCACAATTTACGGCCCAAAACAAAAACTTTTGAAAGCACTTTCATCTATTGTAGCGAACAGTAACAGTTAAATCCTAAATAAAGCTGCTTTAACGCAAACACTGTGAAACACGACGGAACTGGGTGAACAGTTCGTGCAGTGCAGTTTAATTGCTTAACCTCAAAATGAGATTGGATAGGGATTTTTACCTGCATACTAATACCTACTGATGTCCGCCTCCATAGCTTAGTGGTCAGCGTGACGGATTGCCGTCCTACGGGCCCGGGTTCGTTTCTCGGCTTGGTCGCATATTTTCTCCTCTCAGCGACTAGGTGTTATGCTGTCTTCATCATCATTTCATCCCCATCCGACGCTCAGGTCGCCCAATGTGGCGTCGAATGTAATAAGACCTGCACCAAGGCGCCCGGACCTGCCCCGCAAGGGGCCTCTCGGCCAATGACACCAAACGCACACTTCAATTTCCATACCTACTGATTGAGGCTAAAACACCGAAAAAGAAAAAAGAATGAGGGAAAGCTTAGAAGAAGTTACAGAAAAAAATTAATTTATATGGCGTGGCAAGAAGAGGAGAAATGTAAAAGATATTACTGTAATGGCAGATTCTAAGGAGATGGGGTGGTGAGAAAAGGATGTCATGCATTTTGCCACAAGTAAACGCCGCTGGTGTTTAAGCCTGCTGCATAGGTGAACTGTTAGACCATCACCTGCTGACATTTTACTTCTTTATTATAAAGATTTGTTGCATCTGTAGGGGATTTCAAGCTGATGTAGGTACACTTTGAATGTATTGTAGGCGCATGGCAGAGATTGAGGTGAAAACACTGCCGCTAGCAAACTTAGCTATTTTGAAAGACGCACCCAAAGTGACCAACTCCAGCCTTTCGCTTGTCATCTGTGTCACGATATTGTAGATGGTTGCCGGTAGGGCACTAGATTTTATGAATGATTTGTATTTCGAACCTATCCTAATGCTTTTCATGTATGCAAAACTTCCCATTGTCTTAAGTCATCCTTTTGGAACCATACTAAAATTTAAGATTTTGCGGTCACCAAAGGCTCTTCCCTAGAGCCGACCCTGTAAAACATACAACCAAGTCTTTACAACAATAAAATTGCAGAACATTTTCGGTTATGAGGAGAGAATGGAATTTTCATTATTCATTCACTGTTTATTTCACATTTGTTTATCATACCTTTAAATTCGCATAATGACTACAATTACACACTGTGCAAATACTCAGTTATACATGTGTTACCATTTATGGCTCATTTCAGCTACGAGTTTTTCAAGACTTGTCTTGAATCTTCACAAACCTCTGTCATAGATGTGGAGGGATACTTAGAACAGTTTGTAATCAGAGAGGAAACTTAGTCAGGCAAATCACGAAGATCGTTGGAGAAGCGGCGATTCACCAGTTCACCTGTCAATGATATTTTGAATTATCTCTACATCGAGTGACTGAAGATGTGGTTCAGACAAATGTGAAGATAAAAATCGGTTACTACCAGTATTTTCTTAAGAAGAATTTGAATTGTACTGTGTGGCAATTTATGTTAAGATTTTCATCACACTATTAATATTTTCTCACTTGTTTCGTTACTATTCAAAGTCAAAGCAAGAATCAATGTAAAGCATATGTATTACTGGTTTGTGGAGACAAAATTTTTTTCAGAGCGCAAACATGCCTATTTCTTCCATAACTTTTACTTATCGTGTTACAACTGAGCAAGTATAGTTGCGACATTGTAAAACATATGTAAGCCAATTATAATCCATATTGTTAAGATAAAGAACTTCTGTACAAAAGCATATCACACTTTGTGGAAGACCTGTAACATTACCTCTGTCAACTACATCTAACTGCTGGTTTATGTAAGTTATTCCAGATGTATAGAGGCGCACTGAAAGTTGTGCGAGATTTTTCATATGTGTGACTCTCTGCACAAATGGACCATATGAAAACTGTGAGCACAAGTTCTCCCAAATTTCACCGCTAATTACATCTAAAAATCGACAACTAACTAAAATTAGTAGATTTTTATATACTGTAGTGAAATCAATAAAACAAAGCAGAAACTCATACATCAGAAACATAACGTAAAATTGGCATAGTACAAACAGAAAACTCACTTGAAAACGGGAATCATTTCCCCAAACGCGTTGTCTAAAATACTAATAAAAACTGCAAAATGATGTACAAAAAATACCTATTCTGTGCAAAAACTGCCAACTGACTCTAGATAATGAGAAGTGTGAAGTCACCCATTTGAGTACTGAAGGGAAACCGCTAAATTTCGGTTACACCATAACTGAAAAGATAGGATTAACGGAGAACACCGAAAAAGTTCAAAGAAGGACAGCTTGTTTTGTATTATTGGGAAATAGGGAAGAGTGTGCCAAGGATTTGATACACGAATTGAATGGTAATCATTAAAATAAAGGCGTTTTTCGCTGCAGCAGGATCTTCTCGTGAAATTTTAATCACCAGCTTTCTCTTCAGAGTGTCAAAATATTTTGTTGACACCCACTTACATGGAGAGAAATGACCATCATAATATATTGAAGAGCCAAAAAGCTGGTACATTTGCCTAATATCGTGTACGGTCCCCGCGAGAACGCAGAAGTGCCGCATCACGACGTGGCATGGACTCGACTAATGTCAGAAGTAGAGCTGGAGAGTGTAGGCCGCTGTGGCCGAGCGCTTCTAGGCACTTCAGTCCGGAATCGCGCTGCTGCTACGGTCGCAGGTTCCAATCCTGCCTGGGGCATGGATGTGTGTGATGTCCTTAGGTTAGTTAGGTTTAAGTAGTTCTAAGTCCAGAGGACTGATGGCCTCAGATGTTAAGTCACTTAGTGCTTAGAGCCATTTTTGAAGAGCTGGAGAGAAATGACACCACGAATCCTACAGTGCTGTCTATAAATACGTAAGTGTACGAGGGGGTGGAAATCTCTTCCGAACAGCACGTTGCAAGGCATACCAGATATGCTCAATAATGTTCATGTCTGGGGATTTTGGTGGCCAGCGGAAGTGTTTAAACTCAGAAGAGTGTTTTTGGAGTCACTTGGAGCAATTCTGGACGTGTGGAATATCGCATTGTCCTGCTGGAGCTGACCAAGTCCATAAAAATGCACAATGGACATGATTCGATGCAGGTGATCGGATAAGATGCATACGTACGTGTTACCTGTCAGAATCGTATCTACACGTATCAGGGGTCCCCTATCACTTTAACTGCACACGCCCCACACCATTACAGAGCGTCCATCAGATTGAAAAGTTCCCTGCTGATATACAGGGTCCATGGATTCATCAAGTTGCCTCCACGCCCGTACACGTCCGTCCGCTCGGTACAATTTGAAACGAGACTCATCCGACAAATCAACATGCTTCCAGTCATTTGTCGTGCAGTCATCAACGGTACACGAGTTAGTCTCCGGCTTCGAAAGACCATATCTATTATGTTTCGTTGAATGGTTCGCGCTCTGACTCTTGTTGATGGTCCAGCATCGAAATCTGCAGATATTTGCAGAAGGGTTTCATTCCTGTCACGTTGAACGATTCTCTTAAGTCGCCGTTCGCTCCGTTCTTGCAGGATCCTTTTCCGGCCGCAGCGATGTCAAAGATTTGATGTTTTACCGGTTCCCTGATATTCAAGAAACACTCGCGCAATTATCGTACGGGAAAATCTCCACTTCATCGCTTTCTCGGAGATGATGTGTTCCATCGCTCGAGCACCGACTATAACACCACGTGCAAACTCACTTAAATCTTGATAACCTGCCATTGTAGCAGCAGTGACCGACTTAACAACTGCGCCAGACACTTGTTGTCTTATATAGGCGTTGCCGACCGCAGCGCCGTATTCTGCTTGTTTACATATCTCTGTATTTGAATACGCATACATATACCAGTTTCTCTGGCGCTTCATCGTAAAATAAGAGAAGTCTGGCTTCCCACGCAGAGATTTAAGCATTGGTTTTTTCCCGCGCGCTGTTCGAGAGTGGAACGGTAGAGAAGTTCCTTAATTCGTGGTTCGATGAACCCTCTGCCACGCACTTAACTGTGAATTACAGACTAATCATGTAGATGTAGATGTAGAAAATAATAGTCACCGAAATTTAATATTGATAGCCGTCACAGTTACCGGAAAGCAACAGTTTAGCCCAACCCCAGTCGCTCGCGTGTTTACGCCGTATCAATAGCGTAACGCCAGTGTGGTGAGCTCCCGACCCCAGCGAGGCGTGGACGGGCCGAGGTTACCTGGAACGGGGTGAGAGGCCAGGGGAGGGTTGTTTTCCCGCTGTGCACTTGTCGCCGCTCGCAACCCTTGCTACCTGGCGGCCTCAAAGGGCGAGCAAGGGTTGTGGAGGGGTGACAGCCCAGCTGAGGTGACGGGGTGGCAGGGCGTTCCCACGGTGTCTGGTGGCCGGTGGCGGACGGCTGCGTCAGCGGACGTCATCGTGTTGACAGCGGCGGCCAGGGTCAACGGCCGAGAGGGAGAAGGGAGCACACGATGGGAAGTCGCGGGGGCTCTGAACCTCAGCGCCGAGCTCTGCGAACTGGAATGAGAGCGCCGCTGTGGCAGTTCTGTACATTGATCTGGTCAGATGACGCCACTCCTCTGACATTCACTGTAGCACACTGGGGTGGGAATGGGTGAGGAGAAAACTGCCTCTGATCAAAATAAATAACTATATCGTGAACAGAGCAGGAAATGAGAACGGAATTCCTTTCAGCTACAACTAAACTTAATACGGAGTGTCCGGGCTAGAGGTATACACGTACAAATGCTTATTACCAGGGACAAGAAAACAACGTTTTATTTTATACCCGAATACTGTGCTATTCTTGCCAAATTCGGTGTTATTTTTTGCCAATATCGGTGCTACTTTGTGCCAGTTCGAATTTATTTTTTACCAAATCCGTTGTTACATTTGCCAAATTCGGTTTTACTTTCTCCAAATTCAGTATTTTTTAACAGATTCTTAGTTATCTTTGGTAAATTCATTGTTTATTCTGACAGATTGATTGATATTTTTCCCACACTCGTTGTCTTTTTTGCCACACTCGTTAATTTACAAGATTCGTTGCTTTTTTGCCAAATTCGTTGTTATTTTTGCCAATCTCGATATCATTTTTTTGCCAGGTTCCGAGTGATTTTTTTGCCAAATTCACTGTTATTTTTTCTCAAATTTGTGATTACTGGTTTCCGAATTTTGATGTTTTTTTTTAATTTGGTGTTTTGTTGCCAAATCCTTTATTGACAAATACCGTTCTTTTATAATCGGTGTTTTTTTTTGCCAGATTCTGTATTTTTTGCCAGATTCCGTGCTTTACCAAATTCGACGATTTTTGCCAAATTCGATGATTTTTCCCAAATTCTAAAATTAAACAGACCTTTGGAGGAAAGAGAAACACTTGTATGAATATCAAGAGCTCACACGGAAACCCAGTTCTAAGCAAAGAAGGGAAAGCAGAATAGTAGAAGGAGTATATAGAGGGTCTATACATCCGTTGTATTTAAGAACAATATAATGGAAATGGAAGAGGAAGTAGATGAAGATAAAGTGGGAGATATGGTACTGCGTGAAGAGTTTGACAGAGCACTGAAAGACCTAGTTAGAATTAAGGCCCCGGGAGTAGACAGCATTCCATTAGAAATACTGACAGCCTTGGGAGAGCCAGTCCTGACAAAACTTTACCATCTGGTGAGCAAGATGTATGAGACAGGCAAAATATCCTCAGACTTCAAAAAGAATATAATAATTCCAATCCCAAAGGAATCAGGTGTTGACAGATGTGAAAATTACCAAATTATCACTTTAATAAGTCACAGCTGCAAAATACTAACGCGAATTCTTTACAGACGAATGGAAAAATTGGTAGAAGCCGACCTCGGGGAAGATCAGTTTTGCTTCCGTAGAAATATTGGAACACGTGAGGCACTACCGACCCTACGACTTATCTTAGAAGAAAGATTAAGGAAAGGCAAACCTACGTTTCTAGCTTTTGTAGACTTAGAGAAAGCTTTTGACAATGTTGACTGGAATACTCTCTTTCAAATTCTGAAGGTGGCAGGGGTAGAATACAGGGAGCGAAAGGATATTAACAAACCAGATGGCAGTTATAAGAATCGAGGGACATGAAAGGGAAGCAGTGGTTGGGAACGGAGTGAGACAGGGTTGTAGCCTATCCCCGAAGTTATTCAATCCGTATATTGAGACACGTAACGTGTATCCACAGGACATGTGGCCTGTAGTTGAAGAAGTGTCATGATGATCTCTCAATTGGCAAAAGATTCCGGAATAGTCCCCCATTCGGATCTCCGGGAGGGGACTGCCAAGGGGAGGTTACCATGAGGAAAAGAGTGAATAATCATCGAAAGGATAATGTTCTACGAGTCGGGGCGTGGAATGTCAGAAGCTTGAACGTGATAGGGAAACTAGAAAATCTGAAAAGGAAAATGCAAAGGCTTAATCTAGATAAAGTAGGGGTCAGTGAAGTGAAGTGGAAGGAAGACAAGGATTTCTGGTCAGTTGAGTATCGGGTAACATCAACACCAGCAGAAAATGGTATAACAGGTGTAGGATTCGATATGAATAGGAAAGTAGGGCAGAGGGTGTGTTACTGTGAACAGTTCAGTGACCGGGTTGTTCTAATCAGAATCGACAGCAGACCAACACCGACAACGATAGTTCAGGTATACATGCCGACGTCGCAAGCTGAAGATGAACAGATAGAGAAAGTGTATGAGGATATTGAAAGGGTAATGCAGTATGTAAAGGGGGACGAAAATCTAATAGTCATGGGCGACTGGAATGCAATTGTAGGGGAAGGAGTAGAAGAAAAGGTTACAGGAGAAAATGGGCTTGGGACAAGGAATGAAAGAGGAGAAAGACTAATTGAGTTCTGTAACAAGTTTCAGCTAGTAATAGCGAATACCCTATTCAAGAATCACAAAAGGAGAAGGTATACTTGGAAAAGGCCAGGAGATACGGGAAGATTTCAATTAGATTACATCATGGTCAGACAGAGATTCCGAAATCAGATATTGGATTGTAAGGCGTACCCAGGAGCAGATATAGACTCAGATCACAATATAGTAGTGATGAAGAGTAGGCTGAAGTTCAAGACATTAGTCAGGAAGAATCAATACGCTAAGAAGTGGGATACAGAAATTCTAAGGAATGACGAGATACGTTTGAAGTTCTCTAACGCTATAGATACAGCAATAAGGAATAGCGCAGTAGGCAACACAGTTGAAGAGGAATGGACGTCTCTAAAAAGGGTCATCACAGAAGTTGGGAAGGAAAACATAGGTACAAAGAAGGTAGCTGCGAAGAAACCATGGGTAACAGAAGAAATACTTCAGTTGATTGATGAAAGGAGGAAGTACAAACATGTTACGGGAAAATCAGGAATACAGAAATACAAGTCGCTGAGGAATGAAATAAATAGGAAGTGCAGGGAAGCTAAGACGAAATGGCTGCAGGAAAAATGTGAAGACATCGAAAAAGATATGATTGTCGGAAGGACAGACTCAGCATATAGGAAAGTCAAAACAACCTTTGGTGACATTAAAAGCAACGGTGGTAACGTTAAGAGTGCAACGGGAATTCCACTGTTAAATGCAGAGGAGAGAGCAGATAGGTGGAAAGAATACATTGAAAGCCTCTATGAGGGCGAAGATTTGTCTGATGTGATAGAAGAAGAAACAGGAGTCGATTTAGAAGAGATAGGGGATCCAGTATTAGAATCGGAATTTAAAAGAGCTTTGGAGAACTTACGGTCAAATAAGGCAGAAGGGATAGATAACATTCCATCAGAATTTCTAAAATCATTAGGGGAAGTGGCAACAAAACGACTATTCACGTTGGTGTGTAGAATATATGAGTCTGGCGACATACCATCTGACTTTCGGAGAACCATCATCCACACAATTCCGAAGACGGTAAAAGCTGACAAGTGCGAGAATTATCGCACAATCAGTTTAACAGCTCATGCATCGAAGCTGCTTACAAGAATGATATAGAGAAGAATGGAAAAGAAAATTGAGAAAGCGCTAGCTGACGATCAGTTTGGCTTTAGGAAAAGTAAAGGCACGAGAGAGGCAATTCTGACGTTACGGCTAATAATGGAAGCAAGGCTAAAGAAAAATCAAGACACGTTCATAGGATTTGTCGACCTGGAAAAAGTGTTCGACAATATAAAATGGTGCAAGCTGTTCAAGATTCTGAAAAAAGTAGGGGTAAGCTATAGGGAGAGACGGGTCATATACAATATGTACAACAACCAAGAGGGAATAATAAGAGTGGACGATCAAGAACGAAGTGCTCGTATTAAGAAGGGAGTAAGACAAGGCTGTAGCCTTTCACCCTTACGCTTCAATCTGTACATCGAGGAAGCAATGATGGAAATAAAAGAAAGGTTCAGGAGTGGAATTAAAATACAAGGTGAAAGGATATCAATGATACGATTCGCTGATGACATTGCTATCCTGAGTGAAAGTGAAGAAGAATTAAATGATCTGCTGAACGGAATGAACAGTCTAATGAGTACACAGTATGGTTTGAGAGTAAATCGGAGAAAGACGAAGGTAATGAGAAGTAGTGGAAATGAGAACAGCGAGAAACTTAACATCAGGATTGATGGTCACGAAGTCAATGAAGTTAAAGAATTCTGCTACTTAGGCAGTAAAATACCAATGACGGACGGAGCAAGGAAGACATCAAAAGCAGACTCGCTATGGCAAAAAAGGCATTTCTGGCCAAGAGAAGTCTACTAATATCAAATACCGGCCTTAATTTGAGGAAGAAATTTCTGAGGATGTACGTCTGGAGTACAGCATTGTATGGTAGTGAAACATGGATTGTGGGAAAACCAGAACAGAAGAGAATCGAAGCATTTGAGATGTGGTGCTATAGACGAATGTTGAAAATTAGGTGGACTGATAAGGTAAGAAATGAGGAGGTTCTACTCAGAATTGGAGAGGAAAGGAATATGTGGAAAACACTGATAAGGAGAAGGGACAGGATGATAGGACATCTGCTAAGACATGAGGGAATGACTTCCATGGTACTAGAGGGAGCTGTAGAGGGCAAAAACTGTAGAGGAAGACAGAGATTGGAATACGTCAAGCAAATAATTGAGGACGTAGGTTGCAAGTGCTACTCTGAGATGAAGAGGTTAGCACAGGAAAGGAATTCGTGGCGGGCCGCATCAAACCAGTCAGTACACTGATGACAAAAAAAATATTGAGCAAGCGGTAAAGGAAACGAAAGAAAAATTCGGAGTAGGAATTAAAATCCATGGAGAAGAAATAAAAACTTTGAGGTTCGCCGATGACATTGTAATTCTGTCAGAGACAGAAAATGACCTGGAAGAGCAGTTGAACGGAATGGACAGTGTCTTGAAAGGAGTATATATGATGAACATCAAAAAAGCAAAACGAGAATAATGGAATGTAGTCAAACTACGTAATTATTTGTATGGAGTGTAGCCATGTATGGAAGTGAAACATGGACGATAAATAGTTTGGACAAGAAGAGAATGGAAGCCTTTCAAATGTGTGTTACAGAAGAATGCTGAAGATTAGATGGGTAAATCACATAACTAATGAGGAGGTATTGAATAGAATTGGGGAGAAGAGAAATTTGTGGCACAAGTTGACTTGAAGAAGGGATCGGTTGGTAGCGTATATTCTGAGGCATCAAGGGATCACCAATTTAGTATTGGAGTGCAGCGTGGAGGGTAAAAATCATAGAGATGAATACACTAAACAGATTGAAAAGGATGTAGGTTGCAGTAGGTACTGGGAGATGAAGAAGCTTGCACAGATAGAGTAATATGGAGAGCTGCATCAAACCAGTCTCTGACCTGAAGACCACAACAACAACAACAACTTGTAACGAAAGAACTCAACATTTCATGTTGTTGGGTAAAAACGCAATTACTATAGACATTCGCCAAGATGTAATCCTCATCATTTCGTGAACAGCGCTGTGTCTTATGACGGCAGCAGGCGGAATTACTCCTCGTAGTCAAAATGTGGACGTCACCACGAAAAGTGTAGTGTATGCTATAGTTAGCAGAATTATAATCTGTAACACATTTTCAGCCGTGTGCAAGAAGAGAAGGGAACTTGTATCCACCCACATGTTAATCCGTTTATGAGTGGAACAGACCTCTTCGAGAAACGGGAAGTTTGATTGAAAATGCTGGTAAACATCCTAAAACGCATGAGAATGGAGAGTCTGTGGAACTACTGCGTGAAGCATTCTCTAAACTCCCACGTCAATCCACTAGAGAAGCTAGTAGGGAACTAGCCGGTGCACAACATTGCGCACAAACGTCTCCTTTTGCATGGTTATAAACTCCAACTTTTGCATCACATTAAGCCTGAGGATCACCGCGGACGATGTGATTTTCCTGTTAAAATGTTGTTTAGTGCAGACGAAAACGACGACTACCGTAGTACAGTGCTGTTAGTGATGAATCTACTTTCCACGTCAGTGGAAAAGTTATCCGAAATAACTGTCGTATATGGGGAAATGAGACTCCAGGAGAAGTGACTGAGTACGAAAGGTACACACCCAAAGTTAATGTGTGGTTTGGATTACATCAACATATTATGACTGGTCCATTTTTAATGGAGTGTACAGTGACAGGGGACCTATCTCGACATGTTGGTGAATTATGCAGTTCCACAAATGCCTCTCGACGTCAATTTCCAGCAAGCCGGAGCCCCTCCCCACTGTCATGGGAATGACTTCACATTTCTCCATGAGAGATACAGCCTAGTTTCCATGTATTTTCAGTTTAGTGATGAGATCGACAAGTATCTGCTAAGGCTAAAGGCTATTAGTTACCTAGGACGAACTAAACCTCGGGTAAACCATTGATGCAAATGCGAAGTCAGTATTGTGGCATAGCCGCCTGACTGATGACCGCGGAAGACAACTAGAAGAAGCCGTTATGGAAGCATAAGGCTCAAATACAACATCAACTGGGAAGATACAACACTAACTGGGAAGAACCAAGAAGCCGCGCGGTATTAGACGAGCGGTATAAAGCGCAGCAGTCATGGACTGTGTGGCTGGTCTCTGCGGAGGTTCGAATCCTCCCTCGGGCATGAATGTGTGTGTTTGTCCTTAGGATAATTTAGGTTAAGTAGTGTGTAAGCTTAGGGACTGATGACCTTAGCAGTTAAGTCCCATAAGATTTCACACACACACACACACAAGAACCAAGAAGGGTGTTTCATTGTCCGGGAAGTTCACCGCTGGGTGATAATGCTGATATTAAAGTGCAAGAACTAACAGTGGCTGTACGTAGAGCGAAGGAGGCATCGATATCAGTCAGCAAAGGAATTCTAAAGTAGTACCTTGCATCTGGATGGAGGCACTGCAAAAATTAAAATGTGAAACAAGAACTCGGAAGCTATAGCACAGCAGCGTGACCCAAGAAGAAAGAGTCCGAAGGTTGCGTAGATACAGGTAAGTTAAACAGCGTTTTAAGGAAGAGTTATGGAAAACAAAATGGAACGATGGAAGCAATTTGTGGAGGCTAACTTAGAAAACGATTCCTGAAGTGTACCGCACTCTTATCCACGCTCAAAAAGAATGACTGGACGTTAACAGAAATTTTGGAACAGTCAGCTGCTTTGTTAATGGAAACACTACTTCCTGACGATGGAGAAGAAGGTGAGACAGATGATCAGCGTAGGTTATGAAAAATTTTATGGGAAGACTATAAACTTGTGTCCCCTTAGCACAAGAAGAAATCAGATAAATTATTTTAAGACTGGAAAAGAAAACATCTCTAAGACCGGACGGGATCCCTGCCGAAATAATACAAGCCCTATGTGACCAGTTAGATAGTTACTTGCGCAGAGCTGTACGAGTGTCTCGTGCAAGGAAGCTGCACAGCACAGAGGAAGAACGCTAAAGTAATAATTAGTGAAGGCCAAGATAAGGATCCAATGATACCCGAATCCAGTAGACCTCGGCATCTGAAAAACTGTAACGCAAAAGATTACAAGATAACGGACTGCTACATGGGATGAGCTCTCACCATTGCGGGTTTAGAGGAGGCAAGTGAATTGAAGAAGCAATTAATGAGGCGATTTCGCAAGCAACAGATAGTCATTCTACTTACGCTCTAGTGATGATGATTGATATTGCTGGCGCTTTCGATAAGCTATGGTGGCCCTCTTTCTTTGGTCGCCTAAGGCATTTGGAGTGTCCATAAGTGCTGAACAACTGCCTGAGAGATTACTGCCACGGGAGACATGCTTCTTTAACATGCTCAGAAAGAAAATAACGAAAACAATAACAAAAGGCTGTCCGCAGGGATCAGTGTGTGGTCCAGTGTTTTGGGAAGTAGCAGTAGAATCCATACTAGAGATATTATATGACAACCATAACATAAGCGGACCGGTAGCATTTGCAGATGACGTGCTATTCGTTGTAAGTGGTGATTCCAGAAGACTTGTAGAAGACAAATGTAATGCGGCCCTGCACGAACTTGAGGGTTGGTGTCGAAGTGTTAAATTACCATTAGCACCTCACAAAACAACGTATCCTCTTTTGAAAGGAAACCTAGTAAGAAACCTTAAAATAAAATTGATGTAACGATTAGGAGAAGCGTAGTTAAGAGATATCTAGGAGTATTTCTGGACGAACGTCGTAACTTTGCACATCATATAGAGAAAGCAGACAGAAAAGGTTCTAACGTGATAAATTACATTATAACCATTGTAAACAGGCAATTTTAGCTTCCCTTGAAAACAATCAGAGTATACCACCAAGCTATATTAGTACCGGTAATAGGATATGGTGCGGGCGTTTGGGCTCGTAGACAGCATCTAGTGAAGCGAGTCTCAATAGTGAGAGGAGTTCAACGAGATGTCCTACTCAGATTAACGGGCGCCTACTGCACTACCGCGAATGGTGCTTTGTTAGTAATTCTAGGGGTAACACGTGGGGCTAAGTTTGTTGAATAGGGTGGATGAGAAACCAATTCAGAGCCCAGTCAATGCACTTTCGCCATCGTTATCGATGTATGAGCTGGTGCGTTATCCTTGTGAAAGAGCACTTTTTGCGTGTTAACCTTGGTCTTTTTTCATCCAACGCAAGTTTCAAACAATCCAACAATGAAACATAATGGGTCCAGTTATTGGGCTTTCCTTTCCAAGTACTCTGTGAGAATAAGTCCTTCGGAATCTCAAAAAACAGTTCCCATCACTTATTAGGTGACGAAAAGGTCTTTGCTTTCTCTGGTGCGCTTTCGCCAACCTTTGTCGTCCGCTCCCGGTAGCTTAATGGTCAATATGACGTATTGACAATCCTCTGGGCCCGGGTTCGATTCCCAGCTGGGTCGCGGAATTTTCTCCGCCCAGCGACTGGGTGTTGTGCTGCCTTCGTCATCATCCTATCATCCTCATGGACTGCAGGTCGCCGAAGTGGCGTCAAATTGAAAGACCAGCACCCGGCGAACGGCCTGCGCGACGGGGGGCCCTAGCCATACGATTTAAAAAACCAACCTTTTCCATTGTTTTGACTGCCGTTTTGACTCTTGTGTGTAATGGTGGATCCAGATTTCAACAGTAATAAATCAGCGCAAAAAGATTGCGATTGAAGATGGCCAGACATTATGTTGAAATGCTCTGCTGGAAGCGATTTTGGGCGACTCTGAGCAGTTGCGGCAACCATCTCACACACAGCCTCTTCATGGCCAATTCTCTGTGCAGGATACTATGCACTCGCTCAATTGAGAAGCCTATAGTCGCAGCGATCACGAATTTTTACTCGACGGCTTTTGTCAGGTGTTTCCTTTGTGATGATCTCAATTGGGCGTCCGGAGCCGCTTCGTCTTCGACCACGTTTAAATTCATTGATCTAGAAGTCAATATCTTCAACGGTGGTGCAATATCCCCGTGGACTTCATCCAATTCTGTTTTGATCTGTGCAGCAGTCCAACCCTCCAAATTAAAATGTTTACTAACATTACGAGCCTCGGGTTTCTCCATTTTCAATCGCAGTCGACACACTAACGAATTGCCCGACGAATTTGTAGCAGTTCTGAAGCGAATGCCATGAAGTGTTTCCTTCAGTTTAGAAATCGAGTTCAACTCAAGAGGGCTTAAGTCAGGGGAGTGCAGTATGTGGTACAACACTTAGCAGCCCAATCAATCAAACAAATCAGTAACAGCTTGCACTGTACGTGCTTGAGCATTGTCCTGCAAAATGATGGTCAGGTCCTGCAAAAAGTGTCATCACTTCTGTCTCTAAACTGGTCGTGGGTTGTGATCCAAAAATGCACAGCATAGAGACAGAAGTGATGATACTTTTTGCAGGACCTGACCATCAATTTGAAGGACAATGCTCAAGCACGTACAGTGCAAGGTGTTACTGATTTGTTTGACTGATGGGGCTGCTAAGCACTCCCCCGACTTAAGCCCTCGTGAGTTGAACTCGATTTCTAAACTTAAGGAAACACTTCACGTCATTCACTTCAGAACTGCTACAAATTCGTCGGGAAATAGATCGCGCCGCTCGAACTGTCAACACAACTGGCACTGCTAAGAGTATCCTACGACTTCCACATCGCTGGCAACGGGTTATACATAATGTTGGTGACTACTTTGAAGTTCAGTAAAACTTTGAAACAAGTATCTATTTTGTACGAGCTATAAATAAGTAGTTGTCACTGTTACAGTTCAAACCCTTGTAAAAACTTCTCCTATTGGAGACAACTGTGTCGTATAATATTGAGGAAAGAAATATAACAGTTATAGTTGGAATCACGAACGATGACGGTCGGGTTTAGGCTTTTGATGCGCACTTACATCACCCACAGCCAAAGAGCATTCAGTTTGTTCTGAGCGTTCTGGTGCTAATGCAGTGGCTAATGCGAGCATTAAACGTGATCGTAGCGAGTTGTTTAGTGAATTCGATTCCATTTGTTGCGAGTTGTCATGGCTGACTGTGGTGGCAACTGGTAATTTTGCATGAGTAAGCGAGAGGCACAATTTTCAAGATACACGCTTTCTTCGAGCGGAGAGCAGGCGCATGCGTGTACCCACGGACGTCTGTATACAGGCGGCCGTGGTGTACCGCAACTGTCGCCTGGAATCGTCAACAATGCAAACCCCGTCCGTGCCTCGACAAGCGCGAACCGCCGTTGTTCGTGAATCGGACTATAGTCATTATCTCCGATATGGAAACTATTTTATTGTTCTTTAGCGGTTTCAGACTATCCCAAGCCCACAGTGAAGGTGTACTCTTGGGCTATTTCACAGAACAAATAGCAGACCGAATATTTAATTTTCGCACACTTCTTCCTTTTCGTATATCCGGCTATCTAAATATGAGTACATTGGTTCGTAAACGCAATCTGCATGTCTTTTACATATGAGGTTATAGCACAACATAAACCTAACAGAAATCGGAAGTTACTGTTGATATTGTTTAACATTCCACTTGCGTTAATATTATCGACCAACTGTGTTCCGTTTTAAGGAATATCATGCCTATGAGAAATTCCAAAGAAGTGGAGCACATTTCGTGACAGGTTCATTTAGTAAGCGAGAAAGCGTCACTGAGATGCTCAGCCAATTCCAGCGGCAGACGCTCCAAGAGAGGGGTTTGGCAACACATTGTAGTTTACTGTTTGTGTTCTGAAAGTGTACGTTCCTCGAAGATTCCACCAACATATTGCTTCCTCCTACGTAAATATCGCGGAAAGAGCATGAAGATAAAATTAGAGAAATTCGAGGCAACACAGAGAATTAGCAATGGTGACCCAGCCGTTACCGTGTTCATTCATATCATTGTTAGCGAGAGTGAAGTTCAAAACTGCACTGCAAAACGATGGACCATGCTAGATGACTTGGGTGCCTACGTAATTATTGGTAGTAATAGAAACGTTGTCTATTGCTTTAAAAGGAGTTCGCGTTTTACAGTTTTTGAAGCAATAGACAATTTCTATTACTACCAATAATTACGTAGGCGCCCAAGTCATCTAGCATGGTCCATCGGTGTTTTGCGGTGGAGTTCTGAATTTCATTCTCGCCAACAAGGATACGAATGAACACGGTAACGGCTGGGTCACCGTTGCTCTTGTATGTGGACCAAAAGTCGATAAAGTAAAAGGGCTAGATAATTTCAACGCACATGATGTCATCGCTTGTCGGACATTTCAGATCTGTGAAGTTTGCAACAGACATAAAGGTTTATCGTATTACATGTCGACTATGCCTTTGGTTCTCAGGACCAGGAATCATCGTAAAATAAATGAATCGGAATCTGTCTCAGAGTGGGTGAAAGGTGTTGACAACCGTAAAAAGATCGCATTCGTTGGTGATCTGACTCATTATTATAGAAATCGTAGCGAACCATTCGCGACTGGTACAGGAAAAGGGAAAAGTAACACTGGTACACAAAGTTCCCTCCGCCACACAACGTAAAATGGCTTTCGGAGCGTAGCGTGGCTTGTATTAGAATCCAGATACTTAGGTCATATTTCCCTTAAATAAGCTATGGCAAGTATTTTTCTGTAACAAATTAAACTACTGACACCTGTGTTCTTTGGACTAATATTTTTCTCCACTGGTACGTCGGTTATATTAAAATTAATTGCTGCACACAGAGAAATTACAAATGATGGCATTTACTAGTCCACAAGCGCTCGCACCCTAAGCGCGTTGGACTTGTTTCTGCTGCACTAGAATTGTCAGAGACTTGGTGCACTTCCTCTACACAGAAACTTTCCTATCTACGTGATAACGTCTTTTTGTGACGTAGGAAGTGTCGCCCGCGGCCAAAATTATCTATTCTCGTAAGAAATAAACCTCAAATAAAATATGGTCTTCCTCAACACTTCACGGCAATCCCGGCAGAATGTGAGTTCCATAATTAGCCCAGGAGACGAAATATTAGTCGCGTCCTTAAAAGAGCACTCTGGTAGCTTTGGAGCGCTGCAGATGCTGTAGAATGTACAATTTGCACCGCGGACGCAAGACATGGTGTGCTGGTGCCATTTGGTTGCATGGAGGCAACGCAGTGATATGCGTCGACGTGGAGGTCTGACAGAATGCCAGGCAAGGGTTATTTATCGTGTTTGGACGAGTCCTAACCACACTGTCAATGAAACTCATCGATTTTGCTGCTGTATTTGAGCGAACTGTCCAACATTTCTAGAAGAAAAGCTGTACCTCCAGCAGTTCTCTAACACACGTAAGAACGGTCGTAAAAATACCTCAACCAGTTTCCGAGCGAACTTTATGTAGGGAACATGCAGTGGACATGTGGCGTTGGGTACCTTACAGAAGGTCATTGTATACATCAGCACGTAAAGAGACCCATGTTCAGTAGCCCTAACAACACATACATTGGATAGTAGCTGACTGGGGGTGAACTGCGCGATCTGACAGTCGCGATTGTATCTCTTTTCAAAGTATGGAAAGCTTCGAGTGCAGAGACGAGCGAATGAGGCATTTAGCTCACAACGTGTCGACTATGTAGTTCAGACAGGAAGTGACTCTGGGATGTTTTAAGAATGGTTTTTTGTACCCTGACTTGGGCGTGCTCATACAGGTTACCGTCAACATGAGCCATGTGGCTTATTAAAAAATTTTCGGTGACAAAGTAAGAGGTCCGTTCAAAAAATTCCGGAACTTTGTCCACAAAATTTGTCTGTTGTTACCTTCTACTTATTGCTCATGGTCTCCTTGGAAATACTCTCCTTTACAGTTGATACCCCGCTCATAGCTCCGTTCCACTGCCGGGAACAGTCTCGGTACGCCTCTTGGTTGGTCCCGCAAAGCGCCGTCTGCGAATTTTCTTTTATCTCGCCTATCAAAATCTTCGTCCTTACAATGGGGTTTTCAACTTTGAAAATAAAAAAATCCGCAGCGGCCAGGTCTGGAGAGTACGGAGGACGAGGCAGCACAATGCTTTCGTTTTTGGTGTAATATTCACGCACCAACAGGGATGAATGTGCAGGTGCGTTATCGTGATGCAACAGCCATGAATTGTCTCGCCACATTTCAGGCCGTTTCCTTCTCTCATTTTCTCACAGACGTCGCAACACGTCCCGATAGTACCAATTGTATCATCATGTGAGGTAAGTGTATATGGTGAATTGGGCTCTGCATGAAACCAAAAAATTAAAGTTAAAAAACTTACCTGCTAGCGTTTCTGTGGCGTCTTTCGCAATCCTTCAAAGTCAAAGAAACCTATCAGCGTGACTTTGACGTTTGACCTGACCTGACGAGCTCTTTTTGGTCTTGGAGAACTTTCCCGACCCATTGTGAAGATTGAATCTTGGTCTCAACATCATAACCGCAGACGCACGTCTCATCACCAGTTATGATTCTCTCAAAGAAAGTCTCGTTCTCATTTGCGCGATCCAAAAGCTCTTCACAGACTGCGAGGCGAAGAACTTCTAATCTTGACTCATGAGCCGTGGGATGAACTTGGCGGCAACACGATCATTCCAAGATGCTGTGTCATGATGTGTCAGGAAATGTTACATCCTTCTGCAACCTCTCAGTCAGTCAGTCTTCGATTGGCACGCACAATTTAGCTGACGTTCCTGACATGAGCGTCGTCGGTAGACGTTGTAAAGCATGTATGTAGAACTGTAAACGGATCCTAGCCAAGGCTCCATGAACAATGGAGATGTAACCCTTGTGCACAATTCCCGGTTAAGCCACCTCACAAGGACAATTATAAATTTAAAAATTACAGGATCGCCACCAGCCCTAGCCCTTCTTAACAATTAAGAAAAGACCGAACTGCAAATTATCAGTTCAATTAAATTAAGAATTTAATTATAAGATTGCAATTTTTTTAAAGGCACTAACAAGATGAGCAGCATTATATGTCGTACATCAATGAACTTGTTTAATTAAATTGATTTTTCCTCCCATTTTTGTTCATCACAAGCGTGCAGATTAACTTAAAAAATCAGGGAATAGAACATTAATTTGAAAACTGCCATCAATGAGAAAGATAAGGGACGCAGAGTTTATCGTTTACATAGCACTTTTATTTCATTACTGAATTTGATGCACATCCTATGAATACACATGACTGGTGCCTGAATGAAAAATTTAACTAAATAATTCGACAAAAAATGGTAGAATAGCGCAATTAAAAAAGGAAAAAAACACACAAATGGGAAGTGGAACCCAATAATTCAATCATTCCATCTACATACCCACGACAGAAACAGTTCAGAGAGATACCTATCACCATTATGCTCATGAACTAGCTTGGAAAGAGATTTATCCGATTCGCAAATTTTGTTTAGTAGATATACGACATGGAGTCAGCGCCTACCGCTTACGAACGGCCGAACTTCAGCATGCGGTAAACTTGATTACGAGTTAACTATTCAGAAATTAGACATTTAACCAGGCGCAAATGTAAGAAATTTTAATGGTGCAATAGCAGAATTATTCTGCAGTCACGAAATAAAATTAACTCGGCAAGGAGCTACGAACTGTACTAACCGCTAGCTGCAGAGTGTCCTTTCTCCACCGAGCTTCGCCTAACTACCGGTGCAACGGAAGCTACCAGAGGGGTAGGCTTCCGCCACCAACCTGAGAGACAAACCAACCTCAGACTAAACGGGGTAAACCTCTTTGTCCAGGGACTGGGATCCTAAGTTGATCATCCTGTGCTACCCTCCAAACGAGAAGCAAACATCACCTGCTCCTAGCAGACCACAATCAACTAGGCGTCCCCCACAAAATAAACCGAAGCCACCCGTAAAAACACTCATTCAGTCACATTTACGCACACATAGGGTAGGGTGAATGGAAAAACATAATAAATACAGGTCATGATTTTCTGTGGAACACAAAAAGATCAAACATAATATCATTTAATAAGCCTTACTTTGATTGCTCAGTATTTCTGGGAGAGTTAATAAATTAAACCGCAATCAGGCGGCGGACAGAATAGGATGCACAGAATCCAGTGACACAAGCGTCTATGAAACGACTCCACAGAGACATTTCAGCGTCGAAGGGCGTCCTGAAGGAGGATCATCTTTTTAACTTGCGCCTGGCCATTTTTAACCAGTGTGAACCATTCGTAACACCGAGTACGGTTTAAGTACTCATCACCGTAGGCTTCTTGCTTCATTTGGTGTGTCTGTATAAAGGTTTTCTTGAGTTTCACGCAAAATTTAATGCAGACATGTTGCTCCTCTAGCTCTCCCGTCACTAAATTTGCAAACTGTGCCACATAACATTCTACTTAGTACAGCAACTAACAGACATACAACAATGAAACTTCCATCAGTTACACATTAAACACAAGCCTGTACAGGGGTGCTAACACGTCATTGGTTTGAAATTATGAATGTTCCGGAATTTTCTGAACAAACCTCGTATTGTCCTTCCACATCTTCGTTATGAGTGACCTGTGGACTCTCCCCTCATCCGGGAGGATAACACCCGTTCACAAGGCTGCACATATGTGTTGCTGGTTGACGAACCTTCAATCATCCTACTGCACCTCGCCTGGCCCGCTGAATCACCCGACCTTAATCCCATGGAAAATTTCTTGGACTATTTGGAAAAAGCAACTGAAACTTACCAGTTAACATCCACGCAGCCCTGCAGCTCTACGGGACTTAATCAGCAATGAGTGGCTTCAGATGGATGTGGCATGCCTGCAGAAATTTGTGGACTCCCTGTCTCGCCAAATTGACGAAATTATCATGTTGTCTTACACGATATTTGCGGAATGTCTGTTGGGGGTTACTAATTTTTGTTCCGTGTGCTCATTAACGTCTCCCTGTCATGCAGCGAAGACGACATGGGATTCGTTGTGCACATCGGATAGGAAACCGAGTGACTCACAGAGAGCCCGTAGACATATAGCCCCATGAAGGCGGAGGCAGAACACTTGTCTTAGTGGCGACAGCACAACAAACTATCACAGCAGCCACCTTGGCTGATGATTTCTTAAAATGTATGGTAGTTCTACGTTTAACGTACCGCTGACAACGAGGTAATTGGAGATGGATTGGAAAAAGGAGGGAGAAATGTCAACCTCGGCTTCTTGAAAGAACCGTCCCAACATTCGCCTGGAGCGTGTGTTGTTCTACAATTTCGTAAGTCTAAATATGTCTGGGAAACCCGCAAGTGCAGGAACAGCCATCTGCAGTTCAATAAAAGTACGGGTGCTTTTCTTTTTTTCGATAATGTTATGTAGGTTAGGACATCCTCAAATTCACAGTTTATAGAATTACCTAGCTGTTGTATGTCAAGTGAATAGTACAAGAAAACGTTGTTAGTTTCATACACATTTACTTTATAAAACATATGACAAAAGTCACCCTTGCAGAATAAGCTAAGACAGATACACGTTTTCAACCCGAGAGTCAGAAGTAACGGCCGTTTCTGTCTCAAGCGGCTCTGTTTAAAAGACAGCAGTACCTCTGTTGCAGTCGAGGGAAAAACATTGTTACAGTTAATGTCTATCTTTGCGCTTTCAGACACAAATAAATACAGCACAGTTTTAAAAGATGACATTCGCGGACCGCTAGCTCCCTTGGCTTTGAATAACTACTTAGAATTATCTCACTGTACTTGTTTTTCAACGAAATGGCAATCGGACTTGGGCACCGTATGGTATGCTTGGGCTCTGAAAGGTCGTTAGGTTGAATCCCGGTCAGAAGAAGATTTTTTACAGTCTGCCTTTATCCTAGCATTCACCTCGCAATTATATGAAGATTCGCCGGGAAGGACAAGTGGTTCGGATTCCACATTAAATTGTAGGTTCTCTTTCCCCGCTGATATTACTGTGGTGGTTAGGGGCACGTAAGTTTTCGAAGTAGTGTCCGTTTGTGAGAATTGCACCAGGGCTCCGAACATCCCTCTTGAGGACTCTCAGCCAGTCATGTCGAACCACCTCCTTTTTTTTAAAGTAAAAATAACTTTCCTCTGATAATACAAAATTGTACAAATAATTTTCTGATGCATGTCATTCACTTTCGTTTCGTACACTCAATTCAGTGCACAGACGCTCTGTTTAGATATAGTCACGGAAATAGGCTCGGCGGAGGAAAAACTTTGGTTCCAAAGTGAAACTGTAGCTTAAAAACAATTACTTGTTTACCTTCTGCCAATTTTTTCTGGAAATTTTGAAAAATATTTTAAAATTAATCTTCTTTTATCTTTTTGGGACCCAAAGAGTTAAGCGATCTCCCTGCCGCAGACGATTCTGCAAATCAGTTTCCAGTACGTAACGTTTAATCCTAAGGTCCGACAGTATAGTGAATCCGAGCACCTGTTTTCGGTAGTACATTCAAATCACATGGAATCCGTCGTAATACAGAAATATCAACATTGTCGTACGCTTCCTTTATACATACACTCCTGGAAATTGAAATAAGAACACCGTGAATTCATTGTCCCAGGAAGGGGAAACTTTATTGACACATTCCTGGGGTCAGATACATCACATGATCACACTGACAGAACCACAGGCAACAGAGCATGCACAATGTCGGCACTAGTACAGTGTATATCCACCTTTCGCAGCAATGCAGGCTGCTATTCTCCCATGGAGACGATCGTAGAGGTGCTGGATGTAGTCCTGTGGAACGGCTTGCCATGCCATTTCCACCTGGCGCCTCACTTGGACCAGCGTTCGTGCTGACGTGCAGACCGCGTGAGACGACGCTTCATCCAGTCCCAAACATGGTCAATGAGGGACAGATCCGGAGATCTTGCTGGCCAGGGTAGTTGACTTACACCTTCTAGAGCACGTTGGGTGGCACGGGATACATGCGGACGTGCATTGTCCTGTTGGAACAGCAAGTTCCCTTGCCGGTCTAGGAATGGTAGAACGATGGGTTCGATGACGGTTTGGATGTACCGTGCACTATTCAGTGTCCCCTCGACGATCACCAGAGGTGTACGGCCAGTGTAGGAGATCGCTCCCCACACCATGATACCGGGTGTTGGCCCTGTGTGCCTCGGTCGTATGCACTCCTGATTGTGGCGCTCACCTGCACGGCGCCAAACACGCATACGACCATCATTGGCACCAAGGCAGTAGCGACTCTCATCGCTGAAGACGACACGTCTCCATTCGTCCCTCCATTCACGCCTGTCGCGACACCACTGGAGGCGGGCTGCACGAGGTTGGGGCGTGAGCGGAAGACGGCCTAACGGTGTGCGGGACCGTAGCCCAGCTTCATGGAGACGGTTGCGAATGGTCCTCGCCGATACCCCAGGAGCAACAGTGTCCCTAATTTGCTGGGAAGTGGCGGTGCGTTCCCCTACGGCACTGCGTAGGATCCTACGGTCTTGGCGTGCATCCGTGCGTCGCTGCGGTCCGGTCCCAGGTCGACGGGCACGTGCACCTTCCGCCGACCACTGGCGACAACATCAATGTACTGTGGAGACCTCACGCCCCACGTGTTGAGCAATTCGGCGGTACGTCCACCCGGCCTCCCGCATGCCCACTGTACGCCCTCGCTCAAAGTCCGTCAACTGCACATACGGTTCACGTCCACGCTGTCGCGGCATGCTACCAGTGTTAAAGACTGCGATGGAGCTCCGTATGCCACGGCAAACTGGCTGACACTGACGGCGGCGGTGCACAAATGCTGCGCAGCTAGCGCCATTCGACGGCCAACACCGCGGTTCCTGGTGTGTCCGCTGTGCCGTGCGTGTGATCGTTGCTTGTACAGCCCTCTCGCAGTGTCCGGAGCAAGTATGGTGGGTCTGACACACCGGTGTCAATATGTTCTTTTTTCCATTTCCAGGAGTGTAGAATGGTTGCAAACGCAAATAGACTTTCAGAGTAGTTCGGCTGCACATCTGTAACAAAGACACGTACAGAATCTTATGTCATGACTTTTTCCCGAAAACTAAATATCCTATTTTGAAGTGTTTTGTTATGCTCTACAAACAACAGTAATATGTTATTCATCATCTTATTCATAATATTGTAGATACATAACATCAAGGACATTGTGCGGAAAGAGTGAAATGACGTTAGATCTTTCCCGTTTGCGAACTGGTGTCATTTCGGAACTTCCTGGCAGATTAAAAAAATGTGCCAAGTCGAGAACCGAACTCGTAACCTTTGCCTTTCGCAAGGGGGTGGTGTACTGTATTCTGTATCATTTTGATTAGCTTCCATTACTCAGGGTCATACCTATTTTCGTATGGATGCTGTAAATCACATTTAAGTGCGTGGCAGAGGGTTCATAGAACCACGTTCACGTTAATTCGCTTTTATTCCACTCTCGAACAGCACGAGGAAGAAGCAAATACCTTTGTCTTTCGGTGCAAGCTCTAATGCACCTTATTTTATTATGATGAGCATTTCTCCCTACGTAGGTCGGTGTCAACAAAATATTTTCGCATTCATGGGAGAAAGCTAGTGATTGAAATTTCGTGACAAAATTCCGCCGCAACGAAAGCGCATTTTTAATGATGTCCACCCCAAATTCTGTATCATGTTCAGACGATCTCTCCGGTATTTCGCGCTAATACGAAACGTGCTGCTCTCCTTTGAACTTTATAGATGTCCTCTGATAATCCTGTCTGGTAAGGATCCCACACCGTGCAGCAGTACTCCAAAAGAGGACGGACAAACGTAGTGTAGGCAGTCTCCTCAGTAGATCTGTTCCATCTTTTAAGTGTTGCGCCAGTAAATCGATGTCCTTGCTTCGCCTTCCCCACAATATTTTTTATGCGTTCTTTCCAATTTAAGTTGTTCGTGACTGTAATTCCTAGGTGTTTAGTTGAATTTACGGCCTTTAGATTTGACCGATTTATCGAGATTTATCGTCCCTTTTAGCAGTCATGTGGATGACCTCACACTTTTCGTTATTGAGGGTCGATTGCCAATTTTCGCACCACACAGATATCTATTCTAAATCGTTCTGCTATTTGTTTTGATCTTATGATGACTTTACTAGATGATAAACGGCCGCATCATCTGCATGCAACCTAAGACGGCTGCTCAGATTGTCCCCTAAATCGCTTATGTAGATAAGGAACAGCAGAGGGCCTAAAACACTACCTTGGGGAACACGAGAAATCACTTCTGTTTTACTCGACAACTTTCCGTCAGTTACTATGAATTGTGACCCCTCTGGCAGGAAATCACGAATCCAGTCGCATAACTGAGACGGTATTCCTTAAGGACGCAGTTTGACTACTAGCCGCTTCTGAGGTACAGTGACCAAAGTCTTCTGTAAATCTAGAAATATGGAATCAATTTGAAATCCCTTGTCAACAGCACCCAACACTCCATGTGAGTAAATATGTTTTGTAAATTTGAAATAAATAGTTAAGTAGCTTGTGAAGAGTGATTTTTCTTTGCTGGGAGGAACTGAAAACCATAGATCGCGATATTTTCTCTGAGCTTGCACCGTTTATTTCTTCCGCAGACAGTGCCGTAGTTCATCTGTATTAATAAACAGCTAGTCCGCTGCACGGTGTTAGGGGGAGGGGTACGGGGCACGGTTAATTACCAACTGCCTATCTAATTGCTTCCAATAGCAATAAAAATCTGGTTTTCAGTATTTTGTATAATTACTGACCGAAATTAAAAATTTAAATTCCTGCTTAACCTATTAATTAAGAGGTATAATCTTAGTTAAAGGTATAACGAAAGCGTTATATAAAGGGCACTCAAATGAAAACGAGACTGATGAAAAAAGTAAATAAACTTTCCCAAAATATTCGCCATAACTACTAATATGGGACCACCAGTGCCTTTGTGGGGAAATGTTTGCGGTTTCTTTCAGAACCTCGACTGTATCCAGGCGTGTATCTCTTCGTCCGAAGCAAATCGACGGTCACCAGTGTCTTTCCTCAGTGTTCTAAAGATATGCAAATCACATGAGGAAACATAAGGACTGTATGCAGGATGTGTAAGGGCTTCCTAGCGAAACTTCTGCAGCGTAGTCGAAAAAAAATGGCAACATTTGGGCGAGTATTATGGTGAAAGAGAATGACATCATCCGTCAACATTTCTGGCGGTTTGGATTTAATGGCGCGCTTCAATATTTTGCAGTGTCTACGTACTGCAGTGAGTTACTTGTGCTGCCGTGTTCCAAAAAGGCAATAAACACAGAGCCCTGTACAATCAAGGCAAAACGCCATGGTGAATTTCACGCAGATGGCGCGGCGTTTGTTTCGACTACTCTGGAAAAGTTTCTCTGGGAGGCTCTTACACATCCTTCATACAGTCCCGATCTCTCTCCGTACGAGTTCCACATTTTTGGAGCTCTGAAGAAAGACATGCGTGGACGTCGATTTGTATCGGACAAAGAGGTGCCAGCCCAGGTACAATTATGGTTCTGTATGCAACAGCAAACATTTTACTGTGAAGACATTGATCGTCTTATCTCACCTTGGGATAAATGTATTAACAGTTAGGGCAATTACTTTTGAAATGATAAACAGTTTACTTTCTTTTTTCCATTGTCTCTTTTTCATTTGACTGGCCCTTACATTCTTTCCTTCCCCCATTCCTTCAATTGCAGTTTTCAACGATTCATGTCATCCTATGACCACGGCCGTAAAATATGAATTCAACGGCATTATGTTGTATTTGTAGTACCAGCTAAATCTATCCAGCTGATATTATACAGAAAACAGACGTCAGACACAAAAGACAGACTGCTACAATAAGTCAGAACAGATTTTATTTCAGTTTATAACCTATACATGATGACAAAAACATGTGTCACATATTTCTAAAGAAAGTAAAATTGATCAAAACTAGAAGAAGTGTTCCTATAGAGTGTAATTATACACTCTCAGAAAAAAAAAGGCTGCGCTCCATGCGCTCCACGGAGGAAGTACCCGAATGAGATGAAAATCGGTGGATGCGATGTACACTACTGGCCATTAAAATTGCTACACCGCAAAGATAACGTGCTACAAAGGCGCAATTTAACCGACACGAAGAAGATGCTGTGATATGCATATGATTTGCTTTTCAGAGCATTTACACAAGGCTGGCGCCGGTGGCGACACCTACAACGTGCTGATATGAGGAAAGTTTCCAACCGATTTATCATACACAAACAGCAGTTGACCGGCGTTGCCTGGTGAAACGTTGTTGTGATGCCTCGTGTAAGGAGGAGAAATGCGTACCATCACGTTTCCGACTTTCATAAAGGTCGGATTGTAGCCTATCGCGATTGCGGTTTATCGAATCGCGACATTACTGCTCGCGTTGGTCGAGCTCCAATGACTGTTAGCAGAATATGGGATCTGTGGGTTCAGGAAGGTAATATGGAACGCCATACTGGATCCCAACTGCCTCGTACCACTAGAGTCAAGATGACAGGCATCTTATCCGCACGGCTGTAACGGATCGTGCAGCCACGTCTCGATCCCTGAGTCAACAGATGCGGACGTTTGCAAGACAACAACCATCTGCACGAATAGTACGACGACGTTTGCAGCAGCATGGACTGTCAGCTCGGAAACCATGGCTGCGGTTACCCTAGCCGCTGCATCACAGACAGGAGCCCCTGCGATGGTGTACTCAACGACGAACCTGGGTGCACGAATGCCATAACGTCATTTTTTCGGATGAATCCACGTTCTGTTTACAGCATCATGATGGTTCAAAATGGTTCAAATGGCACTGAGCACTATGGGACTTAACTTCTGAGGTCATCAGCCCCTAGAACTTAGAACTACTTAAACTTTACTCACCTAAGGACACCACACACACCCATGCCCGAGGCAGGATTCGAACCTGCGACCGTAGCGGTCGCGCGGTTCCAGACTGTAGCGCCTAGAACCGCCCATGGTGGTCGCATCAATGTTTGGCGACATCGCGGTGAACGCACATTGGAAGCGTGTATTCGCCATCGCCATACTGGCGTATCACCCGGCGTGATGGTGTGGGGTGCCATTGGTTACACGTCTCGGTCACCTCTTGTTCGCATTGACGGCACTTTGGACAGTGGACGTTACATTTCAGATGTGTTACGATCCGTAACTCTACCCTCCATTCGATCCCTGCGAAACCGTACATTTCAGGAGGATAATGCACGACCGCATGTTGCAGGTCCAATATGGGCCTTTCTGGATACAGAAAATGTTCGACTGCTGCCCTGGCCAGTACATTCTCCTGATCTCTCACCAACTGAAAGCATCTGGTCAATGGTGGCCGAACAACTGGCTCGTCACAATACGCCAGTCACTACTCTTGATGAACTGTGGTATCGTGTTGAAGCTGCATGGGCAGCTGTACCTGTACACGCCATCCAAGCTCTGTTTGACTCAATGCCCAGGCATAACAAGGCCGTTATTACGGCAAGAGGTGGTTATTCTGGGTACTGATTTCTCAGGATCTATGCACCCAAATTGCCTGAAAATATAATCGCATGTCAGTTCTAGTTTAATATATTTGTTCAATGAATACCCGTTTATCATCTGTATTTCTTCTTGGTGCAGCAATTTTAATGACCAGTAGTGTACATGTACAAATAAATAAATGATTACAATTTCAGAAAAATTGGGTGATTTATAGCAGAGAAACAGCTTCATAAATTGAACACGTTGGTCCAACTCCGGCCCTTATACAAACAGTTATTCGGCTTCGCATTGATTGATATTTGTTGCATGTCCTCTTGACGAATATTGTGTCGTCCACTTGACATGATAGATCGTTTAATTATCCCGAATTGTTTGGAGGGTCCTGCCCATAATGCTCAAAACGAATTCATCTGGGGGGAAAGCTGGCGACCTTGCTGGCCAAGGTCGGGTTTGACAGGCACGAAGACAAGCAGTAGAAACACTCGCTGTCCGCTGGCGGTTATTATCTTGCTGAAACATAAGCCCATGATGGCTTGCTATGAAGGGAAACAAAACTGGGCGCAGAAAATCGTCTACGTAACTCTGTGCTGTGGGCGTGCCACGGATAACAACCAAAGAGGTTCTGCTATGAAAATAAATGGCACCTCAGACCATCAATCCTGATTGTCGGTCCGCACGGCGGGCGAGAACAGGGTGGACTCCCATCTCTGTCCGAGGAGTCTCCAGACACGTCTTCGTCCTGCAGTTTCATGACTGAAGTAGAATTGTCTTCATTGGCGAGTCCCGCGTCGAATTGAGCCACAGCGACCAGCGAAAACGAGTCTGAAGATGCACCGGACAGCAGTGAGATAGATACCTGATTGCTGCCCGCCATACGGTCCGACATCCAGGAGTAATGGTCGGGGGTGCGATTTCGTTTCATAGCAGGACCCCTTTGGTTGTCGTTCCCGGCTCCCTTAAAGCACAGAGGCACGTCGACGATATTCTACGCCCCTTTTGTTGCCCTTCATGGCAAGCCATCCTGGGCTTAGTTACAGCTAGATAATGCCCGCCCGCACATGCCAAAAGTTTCTACTCCTTGTCTTCGTGCTCCACAAGCCCTACCTTGGCCAGGAAGTTCACCGGATCTCTCTTCAATCGAGAATGTTTGGAGTATTGTGGGTAGGGACCTCCAACCAGCTCAGGATTTTGACAGTCTAACGACCCAATGGGACAGAATTTGGGACGATCTCTCACAGGAGGACATCCAACAACTGTGTCAATAAAAGCAGAGCTGAATAACTGCTTGCATAAGGGGTCAGAGGTGGACAAGCATGTTATTAACTTGCTCAACTTGTGAAGCTCGTTCTCTTGAAATAAATCATCCATTGTTTCTGAAATTTATATATATATATATAATTTTTTTCCCCTGTACATGTACGTCCAGTCTATCAGTCTACCAATCTACCGACTTCCGTCTGATTTGTATAATTCATTCCCGGTACATATTTTTCTTTTCTTTTTTTTCCTTAGAGTGTATTCTTTTTTGCCTTAGAGTGTTTGTCCGGAAACCAATGCCTGTAAGATATGGGCCGTTTTTCTTGACGAGTAATGTGCAGTGTTCAGCGGTCAGTCTTAGTGTTGCAGTAAACTGCGTGATGAGGTAAAAGCACCTATCGGAGAACGTTAAATGTATTCACAATTGCGAATATGGAATGATGACAATGAAAATTGTGCCGGAGCGGAACTCGAAGCCGGATTTCCCGATTATCGCAAGCGATCGCATTACCATTTAGCTATCCGTGCACGGGCCGGACGAAATCTTCCGTATGTTGTCAACCTGTACTTATATATTCCTGTACAGATAAGACATTTTACTCAAAACTCGCTTGTCCGGTGTCGGTGGATATATACCATATTGCAGTGCCTGTGCAAGTCCAAAGGAACTTTGCATAGAGCGGTTCTAGGTGCTACAGTCTGGAACCGCGCGACCGCTATGGTCGCAGGTTCGAATCCTGCCTCGGGCATGGATGTGTGTGATGTCCTTAGGTTACTTAGGTTTTCAGTAGTTCTGAGTTCTAGGGGATTGATGACCTCAGAAATTAAGTCCCATAGTGCTCAGAGCCATTTAAACCATTTTTTTTTTTAACTTTGCATGGAATTCAAAGTAACACAAGCACTGCACTATCGTACTGGAGAACATTCTCCTCGAGGAAAGATAACAACTATGGTTTGTGCACGACGGAGAGTCATCCTATTTTCTATGGATTTTGTGCGACATTAGCTCATCGCAACGTCTCGTGGGCGCTGGAATGGGCGAAGAGGTTCAGTAGCATGACATTCCCGTTCACTGGACATGAATCCATTGAATTTCTGGCTATGGGAACATTTAAAGGCATTTGTGTCTGCGCAACTCACTGGCAATGTGCAGACGTCACACGAGCGTGGACTAATGCATGTGACCCAATGCGATTGGAGAGAGGTCTATTTGAAAGCTTGCGAGATTTACTTCAAAGAACAGGTGAAGGCTATGTGAGGACTCGCGGTAACCGCAAGCTTTTACATAACAGACAGATGGGAATGAATGGACAAGTCGGCCCACGTCCCAACAGGTAGTGGTTTCCAGACCTATCGTTATAGGAACTTTGCTTCTGCTCTTGACCAATACTAATCGCTACAGAAATTCGTGACACTTTTTTAAAACTTTTTTATGGGAGACGTAAGCAAATAAGGCACCATGATGAAACGTCTCGTTTCATAAGACGCGTGTCGAATTCGGTACAACTTATTCACTTTACTACCTGATTTTAGCTGAATTCATGAACTCTTCCAGAAAGACTGAGCACTCGAACAAGGCCTTGTGAATATTATATATGTGTTTTAATGTGGGGTTTCGGTTTTGTTTTGTGGGAAACGCTGAGTTGGTCATCGTCTGCAGGGAGCAAACGATGTTGCTTCTCGTTCGAAGGAGAGCACAGGATGACCAACTTAGGTTTCCAATACCTGAACAGAGAGGTTTACCCATCTTAGTCGGAGGCTGTTTTTGTGTGTGAGGTAGGTGCACGGGGATCCAGGTAATCTCGAAAGAGAAAGCGGCACTCTTGGATCAACTCTTGGTGAGTACGGATTGTAGCTCTTAAGGGGGGTTTCAAGTGATAGGAAGCAGGTTGAGCTAGGACTTCGTTATGTTCGACTGTTGAAATACTTAAGAACTTCAGCTTAACTGAAGCGTGTGAAGCGAGTTATTTTTCCGAATGTGCCATAATTATATTGCTTTAAATAGGCGCTTTTTGGGTGTTTGAGTTGAAAGTGTGGAAGTTGCTTTTGTCTTTGTGCGGCGATTTTGTGCCACGTGTTTGGTAATTAATGACTCTTCTGGTCCACCACGGCACAGCAATAGGCTTTATTTTAACAGTTTGCTTGTTTAATGAGCTATAATTTCTGCAAGAATATCTGTTCTTTCGTGCGCTCTTTACAAAGCAGCACAACAGTTTGTTTCGGAATGCACCACGTTCTCTTCTTCGGCCGTCTGCAAGCAGCAGACGCAATTAGTATGTTGAATAATTATCGCACAACCTCGTGCATTGGTTAAACCTCTGTCCAGAACAGTGCATGCGTAGAATCGTAATGCGAATCTCACAGAAATATTGTTATGGTATGAATGCAAAGGAGATTATAGTATCATTGTCTCCCACCCGCGTTTTCTGTGTTTCTTCTTGCTGTAGTTAAATTGTTCTCTGTTACATTATCACGTAATTCTTACTTAAATGTTTCTAGTCAGGTACCGGTTGTGTGTAGTTAGGATGTGCAACCAAATACTTAGATACAATAAATAATCTACGTAAAATATAAATTCTGTGGCGTTGATCTTACCTACTTACTCCGATTTCCAATCTTGAATTAATGAAGTTGCTTAATGCACGATATGGAGTGCTATTTATCTGGCTACTTAAAGAAATTTGCATACTTGTAATTAAATTATTAAAATAATTAAACTAATAATTTTCCAGTTCAATTTTTTTTCTATATGGTTAGGAAGGGCTTGGGCTGGTGTCGACCCTGAATTTCTGAATTTTTATCATTATTTGCGTGAGAGAAGCAGCGAGAAGTGCGAGATAACGTATATGGCTCGATGAGAAACGTCGTAAAGATAGTAATACATTACAATATAACGCGCGGCAGACTGAAACGTGTAGTAATATGTCCATTTAAACAAGAGAAGAAATTTAAGTAGCAATGTTATGTAACTGTTTGCGGCTATAAACATAAAGGCACAGATCCATGACTTAAAAATCCAACCTTTTGAATTAAAGTCGAATTTATATTACATCATTATTTATTATGTAATTTAGATGAGGGGTAGCACGATTCCACCTCGATAAGGTTGGCTCCTGTGACGAATCCCAACATTACGGAAGTTTATGCTGAGCACACACTGCTGGTATCTCGCTGCTCGCCGAGAGTGTTGCATTGACGGTGCAGCCTTGCTGCTGGCATATCACTGGTCGCGCAGGCATCCCTCTTCTCTCAGCGGATTACTTGCAGTTTTTGAAGCAAAAGCGATATTCTCCTCTTTGTCTAACGACAGTAACGGTTGGTCGTTCGCTGCTATGGACAAGAAGCAAGAAGAATAGGTATGGATACACCCTTCTACTATAGACTGCCCGCATTGCAGATAATTTCACTAGTTACAACAGCTGAAAAAAAGTTATCCAGAGTACTTTTCAGACAGTTACGAATGCTGCAACAAATTTTACTGTGTATTTTCAATAGTTAAATATCTGAATAATCGATCCAGCATTATTAATGTAATTTCTGTGGTAGAATGATTCGTAGGTCTACTCATTCTACGGTGATCTTTCATCAGTTTTTATCGATGTCTACTGCATGTAGTACATGGCTACTCGTACAATTTATTGCTAATATTTTATTGAAAAGAAAAAGACAAAAAGTTAGGTGAAACGGGGGAACTAATTCACAATCATTATTACTCTCAATATTCTCCAGTACGAAGCCGTTGTGATGATCTGCCTGCCCCTGGTTCCAGTTAGTTATACGTCCAAAAATGGCTGAATTAAGTGTCTGTTTAAAATCGAAACATGTAGTTCTCACTCTCAAAACTACCTCGTATGCTCCCAACGAACGTTACTGTTTGCGTATGGCATGATGATGATACTTGGTTTGTGGGGCACTCAGCTGCGTGGTTATCAGCGCCTGTACAAATTCCCAATCCTTACAGCGTCCAGGCTCGCAGTTCTCCAGAATGACGATGAGGTGATAAGGACAACACAGACATCCAGACTCCGGGCGGAGAAAATCCTCTGCCCAGCAGGGAATCGAAACAGGGACCGCGTCATCAAGATTTCCGTACGGCATGAAACTTCCTGGCCGATTCAAACTCTGGACCTTTGCCTTTCGCGGGCAAGTGCTCAGTCATCTGAGTTACGCAAGCTCGACTCGTGATCCATCCCCACATCTGAAGTTCAGGAAGCAGGAGACGAGATACTGGCGGAAATAAAGCTGCGAGGAAGGGTCGTGAGTCGTGCCTGCGAGAGGCAAACGTCTTCAACTCGAGTCTCGGTCCGGCACACAGTTTTAATCGGCCAGGAAGCTTCATATCACCGCACGCTCCGCTGCAGAGGGAAAATTTCACTGGCAGGATACTGCAAAAATGCACACAGTCTCAAAGAAGATTATTACACAAGATTGATTCGGGAAAGGTGACCAAGCAACGAGGTCATCGGTCCCATCGGAATACTGATTAATGGGGAAGGATGTCAGCCGTGCCCTTTCAAACGAACCATCTCGGCATTTGTCTGAAGCGATTTAGGGAAATCACGGAAAACATAAATGAGGGTGGCCGGACTCAGGTATGAACCGTTGTCCTCCCGACTGCCATTCTTGTGTACTAATCACTGCGCCACCTCGCTCGGTAAGTTTGCTTTCAAAACGCACTTGCGGCCCACCGTAGACTACGCGCAAGTGTACTGAGTCAGTACAAAATAGGACTATTAGCAGACATTGGACGTATACAAAGAAGGAGAGCACCATTAATTACATGTTTGTTAGATCCTCGAAAGAACGTCGCGGAAATTACAGCGATACAGTACTACATGAAACACCGTTGCAAAAATAGAGCTTTTGCAACTGGACATAGAGTTAGTGTCCACTGTAAATTGCGTACAGCGTATTCCTTCCTCTGTGTTACCATAAACTTCACATGCCTTCCACATCTGTGTAGAACAATGCAGAACATATGAGAGGCTTAGTTAGGCTTATCATGGCTGGACACAGAGATTCTAAAATTGTCTTCTATATATGCCCTTGTCCTAGCGCAGACGTATCGCTCAGGTGGTAGGTACAAGTTTCTTGATGTGAGGCTGTAAGAAACTTTCTAGCGAGTGAACTAAGGCTGTTTATGCCACTAAATGATTTGTCAAATTTCAAAAAGTGTTTGCCAGCTGCTTCTAGTCCTAAAAACGACACAGACAAAAATGAAAGTTATGAAGCTGCTAACTAGCGATTTAAATAACACACGTCTACAGTGTCGCACGTGACACAGTTCAAGTATGTAACAATCAAAATACTTGTTCACAAACTACTTTGCAGAAATCACAGCCAGACACCAACAGAAACTTGCTGTGTGCGTTGCTCTTTTCTGCAGCGCTCGCAGTCGCGATTCATTAAGATAATTAAATGCACGGCGTGTAACTAAGATGGCAATCATGCAGCCTCCCGCCTAGAAGCGTAGCGTCCAGCCACTCGATTAACGAGAATTTCTGTATTGTGCGAAAGTGGCAATTGGCAAAGAAAAGTGCGCGGTCATCCAAAAGAGTACTAAAAGAAATCCGATAAATTTTGGGTATACGATAAATCGCACAAATCTAAGGGCTGTCAATTCGACTAAATGCCTAGGAATTACAATTACGAGCAACTTAAACTGGGAAGACCACATAGGTAATACTATGGAAAAGGCGAAACAAAGACTTAGAAGATACGAAAAACCCACTAAAGAGACAGTCTACATTTCACTTGTCCGTCCTTTGCTGGAATATTGCTGCGCGGTGTGGCATCCTTGCCAGGTATGATTGACGGAGGACATCGTGAAAGTGCAAAGAAGGGCAGCTCATTTCGTGTTATCGCGCAATAGGGGTGAGAGTGTCACTGATATGATACGTGAGTTGGGGTGGCAGTCACTGAAACAAAAGCGGTTTACTTTGCGGAGAGATCTATTTACGAAATTTCAATCACCAACTTTCTCTTCCGAATGCGAAAATATTTTGTTGACACCCACTTACGTAGGGAGAAATGATCTTCATAATAAAATAAGAGAAATCGTTCGAGAGTGGAATGGTAGAGATGTAGTATAAAAATGGTTCAATGAACCCTCCGCCAAGCACTTAAGTGTGAATTGCAGAGTAACCATGTAGATGTAGATGTCAAGACTTTTCCAGTAAACTATCCAGGCTCAACTGATCAGACGGAAACAATTCACTCGGTGCGTATTGGCGCGTGAGTCGAAGCCGCACGAAGTGCTTCGTCTGCATTTTCAGTGCTAAATTTGTTAAAGAAAAATGATTACAAGAAGAATCTGAGTATATCGTACGACAGCTCACTATCGAGAGGATCGCTACTGTGATTTCCAGTATTAAATATTTGTAAGAGAAATATTGATAAATGGAAATATTTCTGCATGTCAATCACCTTCAGAAACCCCTGAGCTGGCAGAAGGCTCAATATACACTCAAATTATCTCTCGAAAAACTACTTACGTAGTTTCAAGTACCTGTACTAAGTTAGTAATCTAGAAATATGCTGCAGCCCCCTACGTATCTCTGTTGAAGCGACTGCGGACTCTCATAACATCACTGCTGAGCGCACGTGAAGTAGTGACCGCGAAGATAATATTAATCTACTTACAGCTCCCACAGAGGCATTTAACAAGTAATTTTTCCCGCGCTCCACATGCAAATACTCTCTGTCATGCAGTTCACATTTGTTTGTAGAGTATGCGGCGAAGTAAAACGGAAAAATTTGAAATGACGTAATTTGTACAAAAAAGCACAGAAAAAACATTTTTCCCTTGACGAAAGTATGCGTATCAGAAAGTTGTGCTTCCTTTTGGCGTTCACGTTCTAAATCAGTCGGCACACGGACCGTGCACTCTAACGTCAACACTGAGCGTGCCGAGTTTCTGAAGTCACGTTGTGGGAAATGCACGTTGGCGAGTATTTTCGAACTTGGAGCAGAAGTCGCAGTCCAGGACTGCAACGAGGCCACATCCAGACATCAGGTGCTGGTCTCTGAACTGCGTGATCAGCTCCTGGGCCCGTCAGACCACGAGCGCTGAAGTCAGGCCACAAGCCCCGGACATCGGCTGCGGCCGGCCGTCGTCCAGGTTTGATCAACACCCTTCAACAACAGCAAGACTTCTCTGACACCGTTCTGGGTGGTAGTGCTTTGGGGCAGTCTTCAAGAAGCCGCTCCAGTTTGACAAACTTCCACGTCGTTGAGGTGCTCTGCCGATTACGCCTGTCCCGGGCCATTACCCTGTTCCAGATGGTTCCGAGTGACGCTGAAACCTCGCGCCTTCCACACGTGTCAGCGCCTGGAAGCAGTAGCTAACCAAGGCAAAACCACCCCGCCAGTGTGTTCGGCCAGCTGGGCAGTGCGTGAGGCACAGTCTGTGTTCGTCTGCGTCGTAGTCGTAACTCTACCCTCACCGGGCCGCGAAGGAAGGACCTCTGCCTGTGTGCCCGAGCCAGGCAGCCAGCCCATCTTTGCACCGCCACTTGTGTTCTCCGTACCACGGCCGAGTCAGCATGATGTGTCAGCACTTCACTGTGAGAGCAGTTCGCCTGCCTGCACCTCTAGGCGATACCTAGCCGGCCGCTACAGCGACAAATACTACGTGAAGAAGAAAATACGCTTGACTGGCAGTACTAACAGGACGGAATACCAGGTCTGCCCAAAAAAATGGTCCACAAAATTTTTCTGCGCTTACCTTTTACTTGTTGTTCATCATCTCCTTCAAAATACTCACCTCCACACTTGATGCAGCGCTCGTAAAGCATTTCCCACTTCCAGAAGCAGTCTTGGTACGTCTTCGCTTAAGGAACGTCTCGTTCTCATTTGCGCAATCCAGTAGCTCTTCACAGGTTGCGATGCGAAGGTCTTTCTGGTCTTGACTCATGAGCCGTGAGACGAATTGGCGGCAACTCGATGCATTCCAGGATTTCATGAAATGATCCAACTGAAATGCTACATTCTTCTGCAATATCTCGGATAGTCAGTCTTCGATTGACAAGCACAATTTAATTGACGTTCCTGAAATGAGCGTAGTCGGTACGCGTTGCAGGGTGGTCTGCACAAGGGTCAACTTTAACTTACGTCCGGCCGTTTTTAAACCGTGTGAACTATTTGTAACACCGAGTACGGCTTAAGCACTCATCACCGCAGGCTTCCTGTATCATTTGGTGTGTGTCTGTGAAGATTTCCTTGAGTTTCACAAAAAATTTAATGCAGACGCGTTGCTCCTCTAACTCTGCCTTCTCAAAATGTGCGACACAAAGCTCTACTCAATACAGCACGGAACAATAACTAACAGACATACAACAATGAAACTTCCGGCAGTTACGCATTAAACACAGGCATCTGCAGGAATGCCAACCGCACTTCGCTCCAACACACCATTGGCTAGAAACTACGAGTATCTCGGAATTTTTTTGAACAGATCTTGTAATTAAAGACTTGTTGTGTTTATTTTCATGCCTGTCCACGGCCAATTCTGACTAGTTACATAGTGGAATCCAAGCTGTATGAATTAGTAAAGAAGCAGTGTCCTCACACAGACCCGCTTCTGTTGTTGTCCACCTCCCTCATTTTCGGCAGAGTACCCAAGCCACACGGCAACCGAATAGTTTTTCCTATCACAGATATTTAGCACGTCAGATATTCTGATGGTGCTTTTGAACGTAGGCAGTTCAGATGGAAGAACGCCACCTACGTCACATGACGCCACCTCTCTTCAGCTCACTTAATTGTTACATAGTTTAATTCTTAATTTCTTTGCGTGTTTTTTGGTAGTTACATTGTTTAATTCATAAATTTCAGGCGTATTATAGTATTTGAGAGCTGTAGCATCGCGTTTTAGTACCTGAATAGTGTAAATTCACGTAGTCGTCTGTCTTCTGTTTTTGTTTTGAACGGCCAGTGTCGGTTGGTCACAGCCAGTGTGCTCCCTGCCGCCGTTGGATAAGCGCCTGCCGCAGCAAGTCGTATACTCTTAGCTCACTTATTTGTTGCATAGTTTAATTCTTAATTTCTTTGCGTGTTTTGGGTACTTGCATTGTTTAATTCATAAAACTCTGGCGTATTATAGCATTTTTGTAGCATCGGATTTTAGTACCTGAATAGTGTACATTCGCGTAGTCTCCTTCCGCCGCCGAGCAGTGTGACGGCAGTGCGCAAGTAGCAGCATTTAATAGGCTATCTTGTATTTTAATAACCATTTAACTTTTGTGTCGAATTGTTTGTGCTCTCTGTAGCTTAGTTCAGACGTTCTTTGCACAACAGTTTTTAGCATGATTAGGGACTGCAACTGCTGTGTTCGGATGCAGGCTGACTTGGCATCCCTTCACTGCCAGCTTCAGGCAGTGTTGGCTTCGGTCACACAGCTTGAGGCTGTTGCCAATGGGCATCACTGTGGGGGTCTGGATGGGGGTTTGTCGGGGACGGCCAGCTCGTCCCACGCATCCCCCGATCGGGCTACGACTGTGGCTGCCCGGGATACTGCCCACATTGAGGCTGACTCCTCACCTGTGGTAGATTGGGCGGTCGTCCCGAGGTGTGGCAGGGGGCGAAAGACATTCCGGAGGGCTGAACGGAAGGCCTCTCCAGTTTGTCTGACGAACCGGTTTCAGGCTCTGTCTCAGGTTGATACTGATCTTCGGACATGGCTGCTTGTCCTGTTCCAGAGGTTGCCTCTCAGTCTGCAAGATCCGGGCGGTCACAGAGGGTGGGCTTACTGGTAGTTGGGAGCTCCAACATCAGGCGCGTAATGGGGCCCATTTGGGATATGGCAGCAAGAGAGGGAAAGAAAATCAATGTGCACTCCGTGTGCATACCGGGGGGGGGGGGGGGGGGGGAGTCATTCCAGTTGTGGAAAGGGTCCTTCCGGATGCCATGAAGGGTACAGGGTGCCCCCATCTGCAGGTGGTCGCTCATGTCGGCACCAATGATGTGTGTCGCTATGGATCGGAGGAAATCCTCTCTGGCTTCCGGCGGCTATCTGATTTGGTGAAGACTGCCAGTCTTGCTAGCGGGATGAAAGCAGAGCTCACCATCTGCAGCATCGTCGACAGGACTGACTGCGGACCTTTGGTACAGAGCTGAGTGGAGGGTCTGAATCAGAGGCTGAGACGGTTCTGCGACCGTGTGGGCTGCAGATTCCTCGACTTGCGCCATAGGGTGGTGGGGTTTCGGGTTCCGCTGGATAGGTCAGGAGTCCTCTACACGCAGCAAGCGGCTACACGGGTAACAGGGGTTGTGTGGTGTGTAATGGGTGGTTTTTTAGGTTAGATGGCCTCGGGCAAGTACAGAAAGGGCAACAGCCTCAAAGGGTGCGTGGCAAAGTCAGCACATGCGGGGAACAAGCAGCAATCGGTATTGTAATTGTAAACTGTCGAAGCTGCATTGGTAAAGTACCGGAACTTCAAGCGCTGATAGAAAGCACCGAAGCTGAAATCGTTATAGGTACAGAAAGCTAGATGAAGCCAGAGATAAATTCTGCCGAAATTTTTACTAAGGCACAGACGGTGTTTAGAAAGGATAGATTGCATGCAACCGGTGGTGGCGTGTTTGTCGCTGTTAGTAGTAGTTTATCCCGTAGGGAAGTAGAAGTGGATAGTTCCTGTGAATTATTATGGGTGGAAGTTACACTCAACAACCGAGCTAGGTTAATAATTGGCTCCATTTACCGACCTCCCGACTCAGCAGCATTAGTGGCAGAACAACTGAGAGAAAATTTGGAATAAATTTCACATAAATTTTCTCATTATGTTATAGCCTTAGGTGGAGATTTCAATTTACCAGATATAGACTGGGACACTCAGATGTTTAGGACAGGTGGTAGGGACAGAGCATCGAGTGACATTATACTGAGTGCACTATCCGAAAATTACCTCGAGCAATTAAACAGAGAACCGACTCGTGGAGATAATATCTTGGACCTACTGATAACAAACAGAGAATCAGTGATCATAAGGCCGTTGCAGCATCCCTGAATATGGAAGTAAATAGGAATATAAAAAAAGGGAGGAAGGTGTATCTGTTTAGCAAGAGTAATAGAAGGCAGATTTCAGACTATCTAACAGATCAAAGCGAAAATTTCTGTTCCGACACTGACAATGTTGAGTGTTTATGGAAAAAGTTCAAGGGAATCGTAAAATGCGTTTTACACAGGTACGTGCCGAATAAAACTGTGAGGGGCAGGAAAAACCCACTGTGGTTCAACAACAAAGTTAGGAAACTACTGCGAAAGCAAAGAGAGCTTCACTCCAAGTTTAAACGCAACCAAAACCTGTCAGACAAACAGAAGCTAAACGATGTCAAAGTTAGCGTAAGTAGGGTTATACGTGAAGCGTTCAGTGAATTCGAAAGTAAAATTCTATGTACCGACTTGACAGAAAATCCTAGGAAGTTCTGGTCTTATGTTAAATCAGTAAGTGGCTCGAAACAGCATATCCAGACACTCCGGGATGATGATGGCATTGAAACCGATGATGACACGCGTGAAGCTGAAATACTAAACACCTTTTTCCAAAGCTGTTTCACAGAGGAAGACCGCACTGCAGTTCCTTCTCTAAATCCTCGCACAAACGAAAAAATGGCTGACATCGAAGTAAGTGTCCAAGGAATAGAAAAGCAACTGAAATCACTCAACAGAGGAAAGTCCACTGGACCTGACGGGATACCAATTCGATTCTACACAGAGTACGCGAAAGAACTTGCCCCCCTTCTAACAGCCGTGTACCGCAAGTCTCTAGAGGAACGGAAGGTTCCAAATGATTGGAAAAGAGCACAGGTAGTCCCAGTCTTCAAGAAGGGTCGTCGAGCAGATGCGCAAAACTATAGACCTATATCTCTGACGTCGATCTGTTGTAGAATTTTAGAACATGTTTTTTTGCTCGCATATCATGCCATTTCTCGAAACCCAGAATCTACTCTGTAGGAATCAACATGGATTCCGGAAACAGCGATCGTGTGAGACACAACTCGCTTTATTTGTTCATGAGGCCCAGAAAATATTAGATACAGGCTCCCAGGTAGATGCTATTTTCCTTGACTTCCGGAAGGCGTTCGATACAGTTCCGCACTGTCGCCTGATAAACAAAGTAAGAGCCTACGGAATATCAGACCAGCTGTGTGGCTGGATTGAAGAGTTTTTAGCAAACAGAACACAGCATATTGCTATCAATGGAGAGACGTCTACAGACGTTAAAGTAACCTCTGGTGTGCCACAGGGGACTGTTATGGGACCATTGCTTTTCACAATATGTATAAATGACCTAATAGATAGTGTCGGAAGTTCCATGCGGCTTTTCGCGGATGATGCTGTAGTATAAAGAGAAGTTGCAGCATTAGAAAATTGTAGCGAAATGCAGGAAGATCTGCAGCAGATAGGCACTTGGTGCAGGGAGTGGCAACTGACGCTTAACATAGACAAATGTAATGTATTGCGAATACATAGAAAGAAGGATCCTTTATTGTATGATTATATGATAGCGGAACAAACACTGGTAACAGTTACTTCTGTAAAATATCTGGGAGTATGCGTACGGAACGATTTGAAGTGGAATGATCATATAAAATTAATTGTTGGTAAGGCGGTTAGCAGGTTGAGATTCATTGGGAGAGTCCTTAGAAAATGTAGTCCATCAACAAAGGAGGTGGCTTACAAGACACTCGTTCGACCTATATTTGAGTATTGCTTATCAGTGTGGGATCCATACCAGGTCGGGTTGACAGAGGAGATAGAGAAGATCCAAAGAAGAGCGGCGCATTTCGTCACAGGGTTATTTGGTAAGCGTGATAGCGTTACGGAGATGTTTAGCAAACTCAAGTGGCAGACTCTGCAAGAGAGGCGCTCTGCATCACGGTGTAGCTTGCTGTCCAGGTTTCGAGACGGTGCGTTTCTTGATGAGGTATGGAATATATTGCTTTCCCCTACTTATACCTCCCGAGGAGATCACGAATGTAAAATTAGAGACATTCGAGCGCGCACGGAGGCTTTCCGACAGCCGTTCTTCCCGCGAACCTACGCGACTGGAACAGAAAAGGGAGGTAATGACAGTGGCATGTAAAGTGCCCTCCGCCACACACCGTTGGGTGGCTTGCGGAGTAAAAATGTAGATGTAGATGTAGATGTAGATGTATAGAGCCCCGAGACGCCATATTGGCTTACACTTGAAACCCGTATGTATATATGCTGTTTCTAAGCAACAGCGAATTGAGGATCCCTCGAAAATAGGTCGTTAATTGTACGATTTGTTGAAATAAAACGTCGGCATACATTGGATGTTATGTAAGTATAAGTTCGCTATTTCGAGGAGTGAGTGTGTTCGATTGGCTTTATCTTTAAGACAGCTTGCACTACTTGCAGTACGGTATTTTGCACTTCCTTGTGTCAAGATTTGTATTTCACATGTAAAGATTCTGCGGCTGAATAGGAATAGTGATCAAATGGCTAGCATACAGGCAAGGGAAGAAATGTTCATTTTAATATATCTAGCGTAAGAATTTTACGCCGATCCATTTCGTAAACAGTGTATGCACAAGTCGCATAGTTTCTGAGCGTTCAGCAGCGCGTTGAACTCTGCACACAACGTTGACAGTCGATTTCACGGTACATGTACCGAAGGCTATATCCTATTGTGGAAACTGCGGACTGCTCGTTGTAGCATGTGTAAGTAGGCTGTTTAGGTTTTTTTATTGGTAACGCCGCCGCCACGTAGCTCTCTGTATGAAAATCACTGGCTGTGCAGTGTGCAGTCTGTGGCTGGTTTGCATTGTTGTCTGCCATTGTAGTGTTGGGCAGCGGCAGTTCGATGCTAACAGCGCGTAGCGTTGCGCAGTTGGAGGTGAGCAGCCAGCAGTGGTGGACGTGGGGAGAGTGATGGCGGAGTTTTGAAATTTATAAGAATTGGTGTCATGAACTGATATATATATATATATATATATATATAATGACTATTAAAGTAAATACATTGTTTGTTCTCTATTAAAATCTTTCATTTGCTAACTGTGCCTATCAGTAGTTAGTGACTTCCGTAGGTTGAATCTTTTAGTTAGCTGGCAGTAGTGGCGCTCGCTGTATTGCAGTAGTTCGAGTAACGAAGATTTTTGTGTGGTAAGTGATTTGTGAAACATATAGGGTAATGTTAGTCAGGGCCATTCTCTTGTAGGGATTACTGAAAGTCAGATTGCGTTGCGCTAAAAATTGTTGTGTGTCAGTTTAAGCACAAAAAAATGGCTCTGAGCACTATGGGACTCAACTGCTGTGGTCATTAGTCCCCTAGAACTTAGAACTACTTAAACCTAACTAACCTAAGGACATCACACACATCCATGCCCGAGGCAGGATTCGAACCTGCGACCGTAGCAGTCGCACGGTTCCGGACTGCGCGCCTAGAACCGCGAGACCACCGCGGCCGGCCAGTTTAAGCACAGTCGTGTATAATTGTTCTAAGGGGATGTTTCACATGTCCCGGAACAGTGATTTCCTCTTGAATCCTGTTTCAGTTCAAGGATAGTTGTATGACGTGTTGGGCACATATTGTTTTTCAGCTGTCCTGTCAGGAAGAAAAGGCACATAAAATCAGGGTATATCACAGCTCGTAGAACGTCACCGTTACGTGAAATGACCTCCCTTCCAAATAATTGGCGTATTTGGCGAATGGCTTCTATCGGTTGTCGAGCAGCATGTGACGTGGCACTGTTAAGGTGAAACCACATGTTTCCAATGTTATGATCGTGCAGCCTCGGTGTAAGGAAAGTTTCAACCAGATCAATATACGCAGCAGACGTCACATCTTACAATGCAAACATCACGTTCAAAAACGCAAGGGCCTTGACACTATGACATGATGCAGCACACCATACCGTAACCTTGGCGCTATCTAACGTGCGCTCGTGAAAGCCACAAGGATTTTTTTGTGCCAAGAGACGGAAATTCTGTTTGTTAACATATCCATCAAAATGGAAGTGGGATTCGTCTAATATTCGTATGTTGTTAAGTAAATTGGTGTCATCGTTGATATTATCCAACACCCGTTCGCTAAGTTCCCTATGCGACACAGGATCTCGCTGCACAGTCAGTAACTTGAAGGGATGGAACTTAAGTTCGTGCAATATTCCTTGTACGCTTCGTAGCCCATTCTTTAGCGGTGATGCTTGTTGTGGACCGGATCGGCGAAGGCGCCTTTCGACAGAAACCCGAACGGCTGCAGTGTTCTTTCGGCTACGCACTGCTCGACCGCCACCAGCATGCTTCTTTTTTGGGGTAGAACCAGTTTCTTCAAAATGGTGCATCCATTTTGTAATCGGATGAACAGATGGGACACGTCCCTAGATGGTAATGCTGTCGACAAACCTTTAGCGCAGCAATCACACCATCGCTGTGCTTGTAAAACACTCACTACGACAGCACGCTCCGCACCAATCCAACGCCGCATGACTGCTAAACAACACTGCGTTCACAACAGCTATGCATCGCTTCCGAACAGCTGCCGACGTTACAGTGGTGACAACAAAATTTACCGTTCCCTGTGCCACGCTGTAAGGTCAGTTGTTGGACAAAAATATACACTCATGCTCATAAATTAAGGATAATTGCAGAATGCGGTGCCACACAACGTGGCACTACACAAAACTGGCGCTGATCGTATAGGCACATAGGGAACACACACGACACAGATCTGTAAGTCCACGGTATTGGTGATAAGTTGAGAAAACCGTCCCGAAACACATGTGCTAGAAAACGCAACTGTTTTCTGCGAATGTCCCCGACACCAGTATGGGATATGATCATCGTTCACACGTACACAGGCCGCGCAAAGGGTTGACATACTCTGGATCAAGTGATCGAGCGGCTGCTGGGGTATAGCCTCCCACCCTTGCACCAGTGCCTGTCGGAGGTCCTGAAGAGTCCTAGGAGTCTGAAGACGTGCAGCGATAGGTCGACTGAGAGCATCCCAGACGTGCTCGATGGGGTTTAGGTCTGGAGAACAGGCAGGCCTCTCCATTCGCCTGATATCTTGTGTTTCAAGGTACTCCTCCACGATGGCAGCTCGGTGGGGCCGTGCGTTATCATCCATCAGGAGGAAGTTGGGACCCACTGCACCCCTGAAAAGGCGGACATACTGGTGCAAAATGACGTCCCGATACACCTGAGCTGTTACAGTTCCTCTCTCACAGAGATGCAGGGAAGTATGTGCACCAATAAAACGCGCGAAATGCATGTTCGAACACAAATGCAGACGCTAGTCAAGTCTGCAGGTTGCGTTGTTGTTTTTGACCACGAAGAACATCTGTGCACTACCCTCGGTATGTTGAAAGTTCCAATCATGTTCAAAACAGAGATCTTTGTAATTTTGATTGCGTTATGCCGGAGCTAAGTGTATTCGAACGCAGACATATTGTTGAAGATCTTTTCATAAATGCTTCTGTAACTAAGGGAGCCAAAGTGTATGATATTTCAAGACGCACCATATCGAATAATTATATCACATATAGCGGAGGCGGAAAAACATTATCCGCTAAGTCAAAATGCGGACGAAAGTATGTGTTGGGTGATTGTGACAGACGGAGATTGAAGAGGATTCTGATGAAAAATGGGAGGACGGAAACTGTAAAAGACACTGCAGAAGCCAATGTCACACTCGCGAACAGTGTTAGCACCAAAGCAATTCGAAGAGAGTTCCATAAGAAGCGAACTGCAGGGTGAGCTGATATGCCGAAAGCACTCATTAGTAATGCAAATGCCCGTAAAAGGAAAGCGTGGTGCCGAATTCAAAAATGGTTCAAATGGCTCTGAGCACTATCGGACTTGACTTCTGAGGTCATCAGTCCCCTAAAACTTAGAACTACTTAATCCTATCTAACCTAAGGACATCACACATAGCCATGCCCGAGGCAGGATTCGAAACTGCGACCGTAGCGGTCGCGCGGTTCCAGACTGTAGCGCCTAGAAACGCTCTGCTACCCCAGTCGGTGGTGCCGAATTCATGAAACCTGGACAGTGGAAAAACGGAAGAAAGTTATTTGGTCGGTTTTGGCTGGTTTCACACTTTTTGCAACGTCTGGCCGAGTTTATTGCGCCCGGAGAGTGAAACATAACTAGGAGTCGGCGACGTTTTGGGCAGCCATGTCGTGGTATTCCATGTGGCGCAAGGTTAATCCGCAAGGTCGCATTAGTACGAAGGGTTATGCGACCATTTCGGCTAATCAGGTCCATCCCGTGGTACAAAGTTTGTTCGCCGATGCTGATGCTAAGGTGCAAGACGACAGGGCACTGCACACCCAGCTCGGATCGCCCAGAACTGATTTTGTGAGAACAAGGATAAATTGTCGCATTTGTCCTGGCTTCCACAGTCACCAGATCTCAGTATTATTCAGCCTTTGGAGAAAAGGATGCGTGATCGCTATCCACCCCCATCATCACCTGAACGTGCCATAAATTTGCAGGAAGAGAATTTAAAATCCCCTTGAAAATCATCTAGGACCTGTTGCTATCAATTCCAAGACGACTGGAAGCTGTTTTCATGCCAATGGGCTTCCTGCGTCGTATTAGCCATGACATTTTCGTTCAATCCCTGTAGAATTTGAGACTCAGTGGGCTTGTTTTGTCACTGCTGGGCCATGCTGGTGAGGTCCGAGCAGCTAGGCCGCAGCAGGAACGTACCCTTGCGGAAGTTTCACTGTGTTCCCGCACGTGTACGTCTCGAGCCGCTGCAGCCTCCGGCAGGGAGTGTCCGCGGGCCGGACTCCCCTCTGTGCCGCCCATAAATCGCCAAAGTCGCAATCCTTGCTCGTTGCCCGCTGCCTGTTGCCTGCTTGCCTTTGTGCCTGGCGGCGGCCACAAAGGGCTCCCGGCGACCGGGATGACCGTGCCGCCGCAAGCTCGCTTTGTCTGCGGGGGGGGGGCGTGGCCGGCGGTCAGCTGCATTCCTCTGTCTTAAGGGTAGCTTTCGCTGCCGTCACAGTCAAGGTCGGCGCTGGACCGATGCTATCTCGAAGTTCCCCCCCCCCCCTCCACCTCCTCTGCCTCCCCCCTCCCCGCCCAGTCCACCCTTCTGTCCCATCCCTCCTCAACCATCTTCTGGAAACCGTCTAATCTTCTTCCTCCTTTTCTTCTTCTGTTTCCACCAGCTGCAGCCCAAGTTAATTCGACACCTCCGTCTGCGCCCCCCCCCCTCCATTCCAGTAGCGAAAATTGAAAGGAGAAACGATGCTAGGCAACCCTCTGTATGAGCTCTAATCTAATACTATCTTCAACGTCTTTTAGCGACATGTGCGTAAGAAAAAGCCATACACACAATATGATCAAAGGTGTCGAGACACCCGTTTGTTAAGTCGGAATTGGTCGCTGCATGCCAAGAGACACACACTCGCCAGTATAACAGTGGGAGGGGGGGGGGGGGGAGTATTGTTTTATCATTAGAGATGTAGAAACAGCAGAATGGGTCTGTCAGGAGAGGTCAGTGACTTCGAACGTAGACTAGTCATTGGGTATCACCTGAGTAAGAATCCATCATGAACATTTTAACCTTTCTAAAACAGCTTAAATCGACTGTTAGTGATGTGAATGTGAAGTGGAAACGGCAAGAAACAACCACAGCTAATTCAAGACCAGTGAGATCTCATGTACTGGTGGGCGGTGACCGTCGAGGATCGTTTGGGGTGGTTGAAAAAAACGCCTGAAATGAAAGGAAAGAAATCAGTCGTAAGTCCCAGAGGGCTACCAGCAGTCCAGCTTGACTGTGCATATGGAGTTGAAGAAAAAGTGATACAATCTTGGAGCAGCTTCTCATAAGCCACATATTTCTGTAGTCAGTGATAAGGGGCGCTTGAGGAAGTGTGAAGAGCGATCCCACTGGACAGTGGATGACTGGAAAACGAGTGATTTGAAGTGATGAATCACGCTACACCCTGTGGCAGTCCGATGGAAGGGTTTGGGTTTGACGACTGGCTGGAGAACGTTACCTGCCATCATGTGCAGTACCGACAGTGAGGCTGGGAGGAGGTGGTGTTACTGTGTTGGGGTGTTGCCTGTTACTGCGCTGAAGAAGATGTTGAATGAGAAAGGACATGGGTATAGTGTACTGCCCACAGGAGAGAAACGGTCCCAGGACGACGACTACACACCCTGTCATAAAGCAGCATGGCTGAGGCAATGATTTGGAGACAACAAATTTCATGAAATCGACTGGCCTGCCCGGAGTCCCGACCTGAACCCAATGAAACATCTTTGAGGTGAATTAGAAATTCGACTTCGCTCTAGACACCGACGTCCAACATCACTACCTTCTCTGATTTCGGCTCTTGAGGATGAATGGGCTGCAGTTATTCCAAAGACTTTAAGACGCCTTGTTGAAAGACTCCCCAGCAGAGTTCAAGCCATCATAAAGGCGAAGGGTGGACACACTCCGTATTAATGTCCACTAATATGTGTCTGGGTACTTTTGATCACGTAGTGCACAGGGTGAGCCCGGACACCAGCGACAAAATATCTAAGGGTTTTCAGGGATATTTTCTACGTATTTTGGTGGCGCCGTATGGGGTAATTGCATTTCGTTTCACTTTTTATCCCATTTACTATTATATCTGCAATCCACTGAAAATATATGCACAACAGTGCATATGTAGAGGGTATACGCGGTGTGTGTTGTTCGGAAAAAAACTTGTTCCAGTCACGGTGTTTGCTGTTGACAACAGAAACGCCCACTTTACTGGAGTTATGATAGGGGTGCGGAACTACGCTTGTGAGGAGATCGACTGGAATGTGCTGACGTTTCTGCAGTGTCCGAGACACTTCAGGCAGCGTTCCGATTCCATATTCGTTGGCTTCGCTAACTCACAACCTTATTGTCACACTCCAACGTAACCTAGACCTCGGGCTAAGCTAGAGACTAGTCTGTCGCAACAATGAGGTTTCTTGTTTTCACATTCTTCAGCTTCGTCAACTGGCAAGGAAACTGTCACATTCCAACGTGACCTAAGTCAGCATGCTGCGACTTGTGTGTCCTCTCCAATGTATGTTATGTTTACATCGGCACTTCAAAAAAAAAGTTAAAATATGTGTGAAATCTTATGGGACTTGACTGCTAAGGTCTCAGTCCCTAAGCTTACATACTACTTAACCTAAATTATCCTAAGGACAATCACACACACCTATGCCCGAGGGAGGACTCGAACCTCCGCCGGGACCAGCCGCACAGTACGTGACTGCAGCGCCTGAGACCGCTCGGCTAATCCTGCTCGGTGGCACTTCAAAGATGTACGTAATAAGATATACATAAGGTATCTGAAGCGACATTGAAGTTTCTTTCACCAGCAAAAGAAGCATCATAACCTACACGTCAGCTTTGGAAAGGCGTCTGTGCTCTTCACTAACATCAGATACGTAATTTAAAAATTCTCCATCTGAAGGTGACCTGTCAAAACGTGCACTGGCAAAATAAATTACTGGTGGAGAAAACTCTTTCATTTACATATGTCAATAGTGACAGGTCTCGTAATGCATTGCTTTATGGACGAAATATTCAATGATTTTATAAGATGCGGTACCCCCCTCTTAGGCACATTAGACTTCCGGAGACTTCGTCCAATGACTCTCTGGCTAACGTCAGCATACACCTCAATTAGTTTTATTTAATGAATGTGTCTGTTTCAAATGATTGTTTGACAATCACGTAATCAAACAATAATGGATCTTCTGTATATTTTGTGCAATATGTACCATTTAACTGAACCATATTCACAAAAAAACCAAAGTAATCACCTTTCGTTGAGAAGAACACCTTAGATCTAAAGTCATAATCGAGAATAACATATTAGAACAAGTCAATGTATTCGGCCACCTGGGCTGTGATACCTCATATGTCTGTGATAATGATAGTGAGAATAAAAGATAAAGGTTCCAGAATGAGATTTTCAGTCTGCAGCGGAGTGTGCACTGATATGAAACTTCCTGGCAGATTAAAACTGTGTGCCGGACCGAGACTCGAACTCGGGACTTTGCCTTACGCGGGCAAGTGCTCTACCATCTGAGCTACCCAAGCACGACTCACGTCCCGTCCTCACAGCTTTACTTCTGCCAGTACCTCGTCTCCTACCTTCCAAACTTTACAGAAGCTCTCCTGCGAACCTGCAGTTCGAGTCTCGGTCCGGCACACAGTTTTAATCTGCCAGGAAGTTTCAAATATAAATGTGCTTACACATGCTAGGTACGGTTAAAAGAAGGTTCCTGAGTAGAACCAAGGAAGGACAGAACTTAACTTCTATAACACTACACTATGGACTTCAATGACATAGCACTTACAGAGAACTGAAGCGGCAGAAAGGAAATTTCTAAGACCTTTGGCAGTATAAAAATTAGATGATAAGAGGAACAGTGAGATGGATTAAAGCAGGATATAAAATAAAATCTATGACTACAGACCCAACTGTAGAAGAAGGATACGACGACCACCAAGAAGATTGTGCTATCAGTTTTAAACTGGTTAGTTTCGGACAGGCAAAGGCGTCCAAACCGAAAATGAAGTTACATTTGTTTAATTTGAGGGTCAACGGCCTGTCCTTGCATGATGCCTTACTGTATTTGGCAACAATTTCAAAAAATGGCCCTGAGCACTATTCGACTTAACATCTGAGGTCATCAGTCCGCTAGAACGTAGAACTACTTAAACCTAACTAACCTAAGGACATCACATACATCTATGCCCGAGCAGGATTCGAACCTGCGACCGTAGCGGTCGCGTGGTTCCAGACTGAAGCGCCTAGAACCGCTCGGCCACACAGACCGCCCAATTTTCTGGCCTTGCGACTTTTCTATGCAGGGCGAAGAAAAAATTCGCGCACTCTGACTTCCCAACGCAATTCCTCACATAATGGCAATACAAAAACGTCTCTCACAAAGTTTTTTTCTGCGAATATTTCAGGCAGTAAATGGGCGTAGACACTCAAAATCTGGCAACACTGTTAGCACAAGTACGGTATCTGCGTCTGCCAGGACACAGCAGCAGTGCTTTACAATTGGCGCAGTGGATAGCCTTTTGGGTTAGCACTCAGGAGGTCGAGGGCTCGATTCCGGGTGGAGGCTTATTTGTTTTTAGTTGGTAAAAGTAGTTTGCGTGATACAGTACCTGGTGTCTTAATCTTCATACAGCGATTACAGTGGGTCTCCTCCAAAACATTTGCAGTTACGTAATACGAACACAGAAATGGATGTACAATAGTTTCAATTGGTCGGCGTTTAAAGAAATCATTTGCACATTGTGTACACGAACTGTTTCGCACCACTGCATCTTATAGATTCCAAACTTGTTTGTTGTGTACCCTCCCTCAATTGTCCTATCGAAATTATTTGCTAGTCCTACTGGTGACGTAAGGCCCAAACGAAATGTAATGGACCAGCACGTGGCAAGGATAATAGTTGGTATTAATGGGTTGGGCCACTAGGGGAGGGTACATGCAAAACAAGTTTGGAATGAAATCGATGCAGAGGTGCGCAACAGTTCGCGTGCACAACGTGCAAGTGGTTCCTTTAAAAGCTGGCTAATGAAAACGATTGTACTTCCATTTTTGTGTTCGTAGTACATAACGGCAAATGTTTTATAGAAGACCCACTGTAATCGCTGTATGATGATTAAGACGCCAGATGCCGTACCACGCAGACTACTTTCAGCAAATAAAAAGAAATAGGCCTTGATCTGGAAACGAACCCTTGACTTACTGCATGCCAATCCAAAATGATGTTCACTGCACCACTGTTGTATCCTCACAGAAACACGAGGTGTTCAAAAAGTCTCTCCGCAGTGCCGTATGATTGTTAGCCGTGCGTGCCGTATGATTGTTCGCCTCCCTCGGTTACTTCCCTTCAAGTGGACTCTCCCAACATTCCACTGTTCCGTTTATCTCACCCAGTGTCAGCAGTATCGTTGGTGTGTGTCGTTACGTGTTGACGTGAACGTTCGAATTTAGTTCCTTTGTTCGATTGTTTCGTTTTTGTTACTGTTAAAATACTAACCATTAAAGAACGTGTGTTTTTAGTCGAACAAGTGTTCAAAGCTGGCGGTAAATACAGTTTCAGTTCGTCAAATATTTAATTCAGTTTTCCCGGAGACAAAACTCCCACATAGCGATACTGTGCGAGATTTGATTAACAAATTTCGAAGTACGGGTTCAGTGACAGATGCACCGAGAAGTGGTCGTTCTAGCGTTTTGTTTGAGGATAAACTACTCGATATTTCCGATAAAATGTCCATGAGTCCGAACAAGTCAGTAAGAAAACTCACCAAGGAAATCGATGTTAGTGTCGGAACGGCCCACACAGCTGTAAGTAAAAAATTAGAACTTTTCCCATACAAAGTGACACCCGTGCAAGAACTGAAAAATACTGATCATGGCGAGAGACTGCATTATTGTCAATGGTTCAAAAATTTCGTTCAACAAAATGTAAGGGTGTTCTTAATGAAACGTTTTTCACTGACGAGCTGTAGTTTCATTTATCCGGGTAAATGAACTCGCAAAATCCTTGTATGTGGAGTACTGCATATCCATTGTGTATTCATGAGGAACCACTTCATTCTGTGAAAATAGGAATTTGGATTGCAATTTCTAGACGTCGGATTGTGCGTCCTATATTTTTCAACGAAACAATAAACGCACAACGATACTGCAGTGATATTCTGTACCCATTCATAGGAGAACTTGCGTTAAGTGAAATACTGAACTGTTATTTTCAACAAGATGGTGCAACCGCGCTTACAGCTCGCGTTTCAATGTCACTGCTTGCTGATGTTTTTGGTTGGTTCAAATGGCTTTGAGCACTATGAGACTTAACATCTTACATCTTAGGTCATCAGTCCCCTAGAACTTAGAACTACTTAAACCTAACTAACCTAAGCACATCACACATATCCTTGCCCGCGGCAGGATTCGAACCTGCGACCGTAGCAGTCACGCGGTTCCGGACTGCAGCGCCTAGAACCGCACGGCCACCACGGCCGGCAATGTTTTTGGTGATCGCATAAAATCACAGGGACTTTGGCCTCCACGATCGCCTGATCTGACACCACCTGAATTTTTCTTCTGGGGAGCAGTGAAATCAACTGTCTACAAAAACCGTCCAAAATCCATCGATGAATTAAAACTGCAATATCCACTTTCACTGCTTCTGTTACAGAAGATATGTTACAGTTTATGTTTGGGAACATGATTAGACGAATTGACTTTCAACATTTAATCTGAAGAATGAGATTTTCACTCTGCAGCGGAGTGTGCGCTGATTAAAACTCTGTGCCCGACAGAGACTCGAACTCGGGACCTGTGCCTTTCGCAGGCAAGTGCTCTACCAACTGAGCTACCGAAGCACGACTCACGCCCGGTACCCACAGCTTTACTTCTGCCAGTACCCCGTCTCCTACCTTCCAAACTTTACAGAAGCTCTCCTGCCTTTCGCGGGCAAGTGCTCTACCAACTGAGCTACCGAAGCACGACTCACGCCCGGTACCCACAGCTTTACTTCTGCCAGTACCTCGTCTCCTACCTTCCAAACTTTACAGAAGCTCTCCTGCGAACCAGAAGTAAAGCTGTGGGTACCGGGCGTGAGTCGTGCTTCGGTAGCTCAGTTGGTAGAGCACTTGCCCGCGAAAGGCAAAGGTCCCGAGTTCGAGTCTCGGTCGGGCACACAGTTTTAATCTGCCAGGAAGTTTCATTTAATCTGAACATTCGTAAGTAAAAATTAATATTCAGTAAATTAATAACTTGTATTTCACTGAGTTTCATTTCGGTATATTCACTGCGGCATAACTGCGGCGTGGCTAACAATCATATGGCACTGCGGAGAGACTTTTTGAACACCCCCTAGTTTCCGTACACGTGATTACAGTGTTGCCAGACTATCAATCTCTAACGGCCATTTACTGCCCGAAACATTTGCAGTATGAAGTTCTGTGAGAGACAGTTTTGCATTGCTAGACCATGAGGAATCGCGCTGCAAAGTCCGAGTGCGCAAATTTTTCTTCACTCTGTATGCAACAACAATGTACACGCGAAACCTCATAAACCACTAGAATACACGATACAGTCAAATTAATGTGACCAGCACCTATTCGACGTCAACCTGAAAACTCACACATGGCAGGTGGCAGCATGAGTAGTGGAGAATATATAAAGCGTGCAAAGGAGGTGGGGGGGGGGGGAGGGGTGCGGAAAAAACTGCAGTAGTCGTAATGAAGAAATGGAGGGAGTTATCTGATGTTCGAAAGGGCATGATCATTGGATTTCGGGCCAAAGATGGAAGAATTTCAGAAACGGTTAAGTTTATGAACTGTTCGCGTGCCGCCATGGTTAAAATAGGTCTATACCATGCATGGCAAAATGACGCTGTCTAATATCGATGCAACTGTTGTGCACCATGGGCCATTGATGACAGGGGCGAACGACGGCTGCGGAGATCTCTACGGGCGAATAGACGTGCAGCTGTTGTTTAAAACAATGAACTACCAGCAATGTCTCCTCAGCGACCGTTCAACGAGCATTCCTGCACATGGGCATCCGCAGCACTTGGCTGGTTCATGCACCCCTGCTGACTGCTGTTCATTGGCGACGAAGGCTGGCATTTAAACGCCAGTATCGGAACTGAACATCCACTGAGTGGCCTCGGGTGCCCTTTTTCAGATGAATCAACCGGACAAATTGCTATTGGCTTGTACCTCGGAAACATCTGAAAGCAAACACCCTGCAACAATCGTTGGAAGGGCCAGGCGAGAGGAGGGAGAACTATACTATTCTGGAAGTCACAATGGAAAAACACAAGTATGCATTTGTCCTTGGGGACCATGTCCATCCCTATAATCAGTTCGTTTTTTCACGGCACAATGGCATCCACCAGCAGTACAATGCAACGTGTTACACGGCGTCGTTCGAAAAGCACCAGGATGAGTTTACCATTCTCCAGTCGCCTCCAAACTTACCGAATTTAAACCCAATCGAGAAGCTGGGGGCACCCCGCCATGTATCGTCAATAAAGAAACCAAGCAGAACTGACCATGGCACTGGAGTCGCCATGGTTCTACATCCTTATTACTACCTTCCACAACCTCACTGACTCTCTTCCTGCGCGTTTCGGCGTGGTTCGCGCTGCAGAATGTGGTTATTCAGTCTTTTGAAAGGCGGTCACATTAATGTCACTGGACAGTGAATAATCAATTAGTAACGGTCATATAGCCCGCCCGGTTGGCCGTGCGGTCTAATGCTCGGTTTACACTAGCAAGTTATTGCAGCAATTTACTTCCGCGGAGGAACTTCCCGCGAATTTTGCGAGTGTAAACATATCGCCAAGTCGACTTGCGATCGTAGCAATTTATTGCGGAAGTGACTTGCTGCACGTTTTCCGTTTCCAGTGTGAACACCACGCAAGAAGTATCTGCAAGTAACTTGCAGCTTTTAGGATGTATTTCTATTTCCTGCAAGTAGGAAGCGCAAGTTATAGTAAGTATGTCGTTTGCATGACACTCATATTTAACATTTTACTTCATGTGGCGACTTAGTTTTATGCAAACATCTTACGTATTATATGCAAACAAATTTCAGAAATGGAGGAGAAACGGGTATGGATGAAGCAGGATACAGAACATTTTATTGAAGCCGTGGAGAGCTACCCTGAGAAACGGAACGTGAATAACCGGGACTTTAAGGATAGGGTGAAGAAAATGAGCGCATTAAATGAAATCTCGTCGATATTCAACACATCTGTGAAAGAAGTACAGAGAAAGTAGCATAACGTGAAGACACAACCCGTTTGCCACCTGTATCCCCTCGCTTGTTGTTTTAGGAGTCTACAAAAAGACGATGTGTAATTATTACATATTCTATTTAATTAGCTTGTCACTTTCCATTTTACGAGCATTAGAAAAAAACATTTTTATAAGCATATCATTCTGTAAAATGCAGTTTATTTCAATAAAAATTTAATTTCGTTGTTGTGTTTTCACATACCTTAAATAATTTTCCGTTTTCAAGACGTCAGAAATGGCTCTACATATCGCGCTGACGGGGATATGAAACAAGCACATTAGGGACTTGTATGAGTCTTCTACAAAGAAAAGATTTCAAAATTCAAACTTTTTTTGGTTGTATGTTTCACATAAATAAATGAAATGCCTATTTTATTCGTAGCTCACCGTAGCTATAAATCGTAGAGTGACTAGCAAACGTTCCTTTGCTGAAATAGCAGTATGGAAGCTTGTGCCTCGTTTTGATATGACGAGGGCTATTAACGTCAACACATACTCCAGATCATTTGAAGACATTCTGCAAAAGTTTTCAAAAGTATCCATGCTCTCGAAATATTTTTCACGTTTTTCATTACAATTACAAGAGCTGCAGAATATATCACCCGCCTACTTGTCATTTTATACTTCGGCTGACACTCGTGGTACCGAAAGCATATGTAAACAGTATGAGCAAGTTGTTGACGCAAGTTTCTTGCCAAAGAACTTGCGGAAGAATCTTGCTTAATTCTTGTACTGCTGTGTAAACTCAGCTGCAAGCGGCTCGCAATAACTTGCAGCAATAACTTATGCAAGCGACTTCCTAGTGTAAACCCAGCTTAACGCACGGCTTTCCGGATTGGGAAGGAGTGCCCGGTCTCCGGCACGAATTCGTCCGGCGGACTTGCGTCGAGGTCCGGTGAGCCGGCCAGTCTGTGGATGGCTTTCAGGCGGTTTTCCATCTGCCTCGGCGAATGCGGGCTGGTTCCCCTTATTCCGCCTCAGCTACACTATGTCGGCGATTGCTGCGCAAACAAGTTCTCCACGTACGAGTACGCCACCATTACTCTACCACGCAAACATGGGGGTTACACTCGTCTGGTGTGAGACGTTTCCTGGGGAGGGTCCAACGGGAGTCGAACCGCACAATAGCCCTGAAAGAGTGGTTCGGTGTGGGGCGGCGGAGGGGTGAAGTGGACTGCGGTACTCGGCGTGGGGTTGTGGACCACTGCGGCTGCGGGCGGGGACGGAGCCTCTCCGCCGTTTCTAGGCCACCCCTTAACATACACAAAACAATACAATCGTCATAAAACACTCGCTTAGGGTACGGGCGAAATTACTTTTACCTACATCTACATCTACATCAATATGATTACTCTGCAATTCACATTTAAGTGCTTGGCAGAGGGTTCATCGAACCACAATCATAATATCTCTCTGCTATTCCACTCCCGAACAGCGCGCGGGAAAAACGAACACCTAAACCTTTCTGTTCGAGCTCTGATTTCTCTTATTTTATTTTGATGATCATTGCCACCTATGTAGGTTGGGCTCAACAAAATATTTTCGCATTCGGAAGAGAATGTTGGTGACTGAAATTTCGTAAATATATCTCGCCGCGACGAAAAACGTCTTTGCTTTAATGACTTCCATCCCAACTCGCGTATCATATCTGCCACACTCTCTCCCCTATTACGTGATAATACAAAACTAGCTGCCCTTTTTTGCACCCTTTCGATGTCCTCCGTCAATCCCACCTGGTGAGGATCCCACACCGCGCAGCAGTATTCTAACAGAGGACGAACGAGTGTAGTGTAAGCTGTCTCTTTAGTGGACTTGCATCTTCTAAGTGTCCTGCCAATGAAACGCAACCTTTGGCTCGCCTTCCCCACAATATTATCTGTGTGGTCCTTCCAACTGAAGTTGTTCGTAATTTTTACACACAGGTATTTAGTTGAATTGACAGCCTTGAGAATTGTACTATTTATCGAGTAATCGAATTTTAACGGATTTCTTTTGGAACTCATGTGGATCACCTCACACTTTTCGTTATTTAGCGTCAACTGCCACCTGCCACACCATACAGCAATCTTTTCTAAATCGTTTTGCAACTGATACTGGTCTTCGGATGACCTTACTAGACGGTAAATTACAGCACCATCTGCGAACAACCTAAGAGAACTGCTCAGATTTGTCACCCAGGTCATTTATATAGATCAGGAGCAGCAGAGGTCCCAGGACGCTTCCATGGGGAACACCTGATTTCACTTCAGTTTTACTCGATTATTTGCCGTCTATTACTACGAACTGCGACCTTCCTGACAGGAAATCATGAATCCAGTCGCACAACTGAGACGATACCCCATAGGCCCGCAGCTTGATTAGAAGTCGCTTGTGAGGAACGGTGTCAAAAGCCTTCCGGAAATCTAGAAATACGGAATCAACTTGAGATCCCCTGTCGATAGCAGCCATTACTTCGTGCGAATAAACAGCTAGCTGCGTTGCATAAGAACGATGTTTTCTGAAGCCATGCTGATTACGTGTCAATAGATCGTTCCCTTAGAGGTGATTCGTAATGTTTGAATACAGTATATGCTCCAGAACCCTACTGCAAACCGACGTCAATGATATAGGCCTGTAGTTCGATGGATTACTCCTACTACCCTTCTTAAACACTGGTGCGACCTGCGCAATTTTTCAATCTGTGGGTACAGATCTATCGGTGAGCGAGCGGTTGTATATGATTGCTAAGTAGGGAGCTATTGTATCAGCGTAATCTGAAAGGAACCTAATCGGTACACAATCTGGACCTATGACTTGCCCATATCAAGCGATTTTGGTTTGCTTCGCAACCCCTAAGGTATCTACTTCTAAGAAACTCATGCTAGCAGCTGTTCGTGTTTCAAATTCTGGAATATTCCATTCGTCTTCCCTGGTGAAGGAATTTCGGAAAACTACGTTCAATAACTCCGCTTTAGTGGCACAGTCGTCGGCAACAGTACCATTGGCACTGCGCAGCGAAGGTATTGACTGCGTCTTGCCGCTTGTGTACTTTACATACGACCAGAATTTCTTCGGATTTTCTACCAAATTTCAAGACAATATTTCGTTGTGGAACCTATTAAAGGCATATCGCATTGAAGTCCGTGCCAAATTTCGCGCGTCTGTAAATTTTAGCCAATCTTCGGGATTTCGCGTTCTTCTGAACTTCGCATGCTGTTTCTAAAGATTTTTGTACATTAAGATCGACTTGATGTGTTCCGCTTACAACAACCTCTTTAAATGGTTCAAATGGTTCTGAGCACTATGAGACTTAACAGCTGAGGTCGTCAGTCCCCTAGAACTACTTAAACCTAACTAACCTAAGGAAATCATACACATTCATGCCCGAGGCAGGATTCTAACCTGCGACCGTAGCGGTCGCGCGGATCTAGACTAAAGCGCCTATAACCGCTCGGTCACACGGGCCGGCCAACCTCTTCAATCCTACCACAAAGCTGAGCTTATATTACTTACTCTCGTGTTTGTTCATTAAGCGGAAGTGTATGGAACACCTTCCGGAATCAAAATAACACTTCACCCTAGGCACTGCTGACTACTGTTTTCAGCGTATCGTGAACGTACAGAGCGATCCGTGTTCCACAAGATCGTTTTTACGGAATCCGTGTTGATTCCTGCAGACGACATTTTTGATCAAATACGGTAAAACGAGTTCCATAATACTACAAAAGTTTAACGTGAGCGACATGGGCATATTGTCATGTAAATCTGCTCGTAGACGGGAATGACTGTAAAAATTACTTTTACTTTACAGAACTCTTTTCTTTTGCAGTCGAGATAGCTGCAGCCGACCATACACGCGCTTATACTAGCGGAGTCGGTTACACTCTCGCCTTCGTCCCTTTTTGCGCGCTTTGGCCGGTGGCCGGTAGCTGGCGGTGTGGGGTTGGTCTGGAGCCGTGACACCTGCAGAAGAGCTGGTAATGCTGACGTATTACTTTCGCCCACGCGGGACAAAGCGCTCCGCGCCTTTCAGGAAGGATTGCGCCGGTCAGTGTTGCCACCTGGACGGGCACAAAAGACCGGCCGCCCACCTAAAAGGCGCGACACAGCTTCTGTCTGGCACAATCGCCGCAGGAAGTCCAAAGGGGGTTGCGCCTGACGCCGGCTGCCCGATACGTAACTCTCGCTTCACTGCTCCCAGTGGTCACATTAGCAAATGTTTATTGGAAACTTTATTAACACTCAAGCATAAAAATGCCAGAAGGCTTCAGTACTGTTCCTTTTTATCACGAAGTTCTTAATTTGCTGTTTTATCTGTGGGTGCATTAAGGTATGGTTTCTGCGGATTTATCCATTTTCAACTTTTAATGCAGCGCCCGGATACATTTCTACGATGTCTGCTAACATCCGAAATTTTTACTTTCCCGTATTAAGATGTTTTGATTTTTGTTTTCGTCTCATATGGTGAACAGTTAATAGACTTTTTACTTCATTTGTTATTTGGTTACAATCGATCTATTATGCCGGTAAAGCCGAAAATATCGATTTACATTGCTTACAGGCAATGCTTCTATCATTTTTCGGTTCACAGATGGCTATAACGTCCACGTTCCTTGGCTGTGATACTTCCTCTTGTCTCCAGTTTTCAACTAATACGTTATTCTTCTGCGATACACGCATCTTTAGCGAATATTCATCCAGCTGCGTCTTCTTAAATTATATATTCCTCACCCACTAAATCATCCTATTACTCGTAAGTAAAGTCAAACAAGACATTTATGATTGTCAAATTAAGAGCATTCAGCACTGAAACATTCTTTTCTTTTATGAGCTAAAATTTCTTTTTACAACTGAATATTGCGTTATGATCAATCCTTTTTTCGCTTTTTTTAACCTAACTTGATAATTTCGCATTATGTTGTAGAGGGAATGCACATTTAGGAATAATCTGTCTTACAGCAATCGTACTTTCTTATTTAAAACCAAAACAAAAAATCATCGCAAACCTAGTACCGGCTACCTGAGCTACGCTGCAGATAAGAGACGCGGCGATCATTTCTATTTATTTAAAACAAAACAAAAAGGTTTTGTACCATTATACATGATATGACGTCAGCAATCTTTACTTTATTGTACCCTCTTATCGAGATCCGGTCTAGAACCGTCCAAAATGGGGTTGATAAATCCTGTTGAGGGTGTGCTCATTTTTTGATTTCAGAGGAGGAGGACGAGATTAGTGTTTAACGTCCTGTCGACAACGAGGTCATTAGAGGCGGAGCTGAACCTCAGATTGGAGAAGGATGGGGAAGAGAATCTATCGTACCCTGACAAAGGAACCATCCTGGTATTTACCTGAAGAGATTTAGGGAAATCATGGAAAACCTAAATCAGGATGGCCGGACGCGGTTTTGAACCGTCATCCTCCCGAATTGCGAGTCCAGTGTGCTAACCACTGCGACGTCTTGCTCTGTTTGGGATTTCAGAATATGGCAACACTATTAAGACATTTAACAACACTAAATCGTATCCATCGGTAGAGTGCACCAACCTCGATTAAAAGTTAACCACGGCAAAGCTGGCATTTAACTCTTCAACGAAAAATTCTGGTGCACCAACCTCGATCAAAGTTAAACGAGGAATATGACCGTGTTTGAATCTGATCGTGGCTCACGCCCGGTTTCCTCGAGATGAGCACTCTTGCAAGCGTACGGTATTAAGATGGTGGCGCGTTTCGATGTACTGAGACAGATTCAAGGCATCGTACACCCTACTTGAGATGAACCCAGAAAGTTTATTAATTTATGAATCAAACTTACCAGGTGTAGAATTAAATCGTACCTCCGCGTGTGATCACATTGCCTCGGAGTTTTGCACTATTATTGTATTTATGTTACGTGAAGTATGTATCTCCCCCAAAATAGTTCGATGCAACTCTCGAAAGTTCTCAAGAAAATCGACTTCTAAGTTTTCCGACCATATTTAATGTTCTAAAAAGAAGGTAGATTTTTGTCGACAAACAGTGTGGCTCTGTGGTAGTATGCTTGTACGCTTCATGAAGAATGTGGGTCCAGTTCCGGATGGATTCAAGTTTTTAAACAGAGATGCATGTTCTTTGAGCATTTATGTGGAGCATAAACTACCAAAACATACAAAAAATTAAATTTGTAGTTTTTAATTATACAATCTTGATTAACAATTTTTTACGTGAAGCATAGAACAGAAAAAGATAGAAAAATTTAATTTGTTGTTTTTTAATTACCGTATTTTACGGACTATAATTTTCTTTAAAGTAACATTTCTACCATTTTTGTTATTACACTGCGAAAACCAGACAACAAAAAATTTCTTAGTTTATAAAACCGAGCTGACCTTTAAAATCCCTGAAAGTCGTCATCCAAACTTTATTCTTCCTCTTCTTCTTCCACCTCTTCATCATCATAGCAGTCCTCTTCATATGTAAGAGGTCTTCACTGCCATCGAGAGCGCTACGTACACTGAACTTCTTGAAAGTTTTAACAAAAATCTCTCAAACGTTTCAAATGGCTCTAAACCCTAAGGGACTTAACATCTGAGATCATCAGTCCCCTAGACCAGGGGTCTCCAAACGTTTAGTCCGCGGGCCACATGGACTCCTCCACGAAGTCATAAGCGCCAACATCTACCTAGAGGGATTAAAGTAGCACTCCAGGATCACCGTAATGTAAGGCTAAACGAAAGATGAAATCGCAAAAATCTAAGGTTGTGGGAATAGCTAGCACTGAAACGAACTACGATTTTTATTTAATTACATAATTTTGATTGGTGGACGTACCTGACCGAAATTCTGGCGTATTTTATTCTGGCGAATTTCATCGACAAAAAAGTACGTCACTGCACATTCATCACGAAAGAGTCATGCAAAGTTAACGAAATCTCAAAATCATTGTTAGCAACACTATTACTGCAAGACGTAACAGAGGTAGAATATGTCAACGCATTGTTATTTCAAGCAGCGCAACAATAAGCTTAATTATCTAGCCTTATAACGATTGGCAGAGCCAATGTCGCGGTGCATTGGTCGCGATAGGCCACGAAACTCAATTGTTGGCAGCATAGGTACCACCTCAAGTACACTCCTGGAAATTGAAATAAGAACATCGTGAATTCATTGTCCCAGGAAGGGGAAACTTTATTGACACATTCCTGGGGTCAGATACATCACATGATCACACTGACAGAACCACAGGCACATAGACACAGGTAACAGAGCATGCACAATGTCGGCACTGGTACAGTGTATATCCACCTTTCGCAGCAATGCAGGCTGCTATTCTCCCATGGAGACGATCGTAGAGATGCTGGATGTAGTCCTGTGGAACGGCTTGCCATGCCATTTCCACCTGGCGCCTCAGTTGGACCAGCGTTCGTGCTGGACGTGCAGACCGCGTGAGACGACGCTTCATCCAGTCCCAAACATGCTCAATGGGGGACAGATCCGGAGATCTTGCTGGCCAGGGTAGTTGACTTACACCTTCTAGAGCACGTTGGGTGGCACGGGATACATGCGGACGTGCATTGTCCTGTTGGAACAGCAAGTTCCCTTGCCGGTCTAGGAATGGTAGAACGATAAGTTCGATGACGGTTTGGATGTACCGTGCACTATTCAGTGTCCCCTCGACGATCACCAGAGGTGTACGGCCAGTGTAGGAGATCGCTCCCCACACCATGATGCCGGGTGTTGGCCCTGTGTGCGTCGGTCGTATGCAGTCCTGATTGTGGCGCTCACCTGCACGGCGCCAAACACGCATACGACCATCATTGGCACCAAGGCAGAAGCGACTCTCATCGCTGAAGACGACACGTCTCCATTCGTCCCTCCATTCACGCCTGTCCCGACACCAATGGAGGCGGGCTGCACGATGTTGGGGCGTGAGCGGAAGACGGCCTAACGGTGTGCGGGACCGTAGCCCAGCTTCATGGAGACGGTTGGAATGGTCCTCGCCGATACCCCAGGAGCAACAGTGTCCCTAATTTGCTGGGAAGTGGCGGTGCGGTCCCCTACGGCATTGCGTAGGATCCTACGGTCTTGGCGTGCATCCGTGCGTCGCTGCGGTCCGGTCCCAGGTCGACGGGCACGTGCACCTTCCGCCGACCACTGACGACAACATCGATGTACTGTGGAGACCTCACGCCCCACGTGTTGAGCAATTCGGCGGTACGTCCACCAGGCCTCCCGCATGCCCACTATACGCCCTCACTCAAAGTCCGTCAACTGCACGTACGGTTCACGTCCACGCTGTCGCGGCATGCTACCAGTGTTAAAGACTGCGATGGAGCTCCGTATGCCACGGCAAACTGGCTGACACTGACGGCGGCGGTGCACAAATGCTGCGCAGCTAGCGCCATTCGACGGCCAACACCGCGGTTCCTGGTGTGTCCGCTGTGCCGTCCGTGTGATCATTGCTTGTACAGCCCTCTCGCAGTGTCCGGAGCAAGTATGGTGGGTCTGACACACCGGTGTCAATGTCTTCTTTTTTCCATTTCCAGGAGTGTATATACGTTTTTAAGACTGGCGGTAATTTAATATGAAACACTGCATATTTTTATATTAATTTCGAGTATAAGGCCACCTGAATTTTGGAGGCAATTTCTTGAAGCAAAAAGTGCGTCTTATAGTCCGTAAAATATGGTATCCAATCTTTATTAACGGTAATGAAGAATGTTTGTTTGCAATTAAAACTGGATTTTTGTGTGTAGTACATAGTTAGAAATAAGAGGATATTCGGGGGGGGGGGGGGGGGGGGAGCGTGGACGCAGCTAGGCGTCTTGCATTATTCTGCTGGAATGTGCCATCTGATACTCGAAAAATTTGACACTTCGACGAACTTTTCTTACGCTCTGTGAATACATGAACCAGTAGCAAGTGCAGAGAAACTGTAGGCAACCATCATGAAGCTGAAGAGCAATAAGGTCACAAGAATCGATTAAATACAAGGATAATTATCAAAATGCAGGAAATGAATTTGTCAGAGATTTCTACAAGCTTTGTAAGTAGGCTGTTTAGGTTTTTATGTTGGTAACGCCCTGTAGCGCTCTATATGAAAATCACTGACTGTGCTGTGTGCAGTCTGTGGCTGGTTTGCATTGTTGGAATTTGCTATTGTAGTGTTGGGCAGTTGGCTGTTAACAGAGCGTAGCATTGCGCAGTTTGAGGTGAGCCGCCAGCAGTGGTGGATGTGGGGAGATGGCGGAGTTTTGAGAGCTGATGATCTGGACGTGTGTCCACCAGAGAGAGTAAATTTGTAAGACTGGATGTCATGGACTGATATATATTATGTCTTTTGAACACTATTAAGGTAAATACATTGTTTGTCCTCTATCAAAATTTTTCATTTTCTAACTATGTCTATCAGTAGTTAGTGTCTTCAGTAGTTAGAATCTTTTATTTAGCTGGCAGTAGTGGCGCTCGCTGTATTGCAGTAGTTCGAGTAACGAAGATTTTTGTGAGCTAAGTGATTCGTGAAAGGTATAGGTTAATGTTAGTCACGACCATTCTTTTGTAGAGATTATTGAAAGTCAGACTGAGTTGCGCTAAAAATATTGTGTGTCAGTTTAGTGTTGAGCAGAATAAGTAAAGAGAGAAATGTCTGAGTACGTTCAGTTCTGCTCAGCTGTTTGTAAATCAAATAACGTAGGAGGTTGATCAGCACAGTAATTCACTAACTTTTCTAAGGGGATGCTACATATGGAATTAGTGAATTATTGTGCTGATAAACCTCTTACATTATTTGATTTACAAACACTGAGCAGAACTGAACGTACTCAGACATTTCTCTCTTTACTTATTCTACTTCGACCATCATTAGTTATTTTGCTCCCCAAATAGCAAAACTCATCTACTACTTTAAGCGTCTCATTTCCTAGTCTAATTCCTGCAGCATCACCTGATTTAATTCGACTACATTCCACTACCTTCGTTTTGCTTTTGTTGATGTTCATCTTATATCCTCCTTTCAAGACACTGTCCATTCCGTTCAACTGCTCTTCCAGGTCCTTTGCTTCTCTGACAGAATTACAATGTCATTTGCGAACCTAAAAGTTTTTATTTATTCTCCATGGATTTTAATACCTACTCCGAATTTTTCTTTTGTTTCCTTTACTGCTTGCTCAATATACAGATTGAATAACGTCGTGGATAGGCTGCAACCTTGTCTTACGCCCTTCCCAACCACAGCTTCCCTTTCATGCCCCTCGACTCTTATAACTGCCATCTGGTTTCTGTACAAATTGAAAACAGCCTTTCGCTCCCTGTATTTTACCCCTGCCACCGGCAGAATTTGTAAGATAGTATTCCAGTCAACATTGTCAAAAGCTTTCTCTGAGTCTACAAATGCTAGAAACGTAGGTTTGCCTTTCCTTAATCTATCTTCTAAGATAAGTCGTAAGGTCAGTACTACCTCACATGTTCCAACATTTCTAAGAATCCAAACTGATCTTCCCCATGTCGGCATCAACGAGTTTTTCCATTCATCTGTAAAGAATTTCTGTCAGTATTTTGCAACCGTGGCGTATTAAACTGATAGTTCGGTAATTTTCACATCTGTCAAAACCTGCTTTCTTTGGGATTGGAATTATTATATTCTTCTTGAAGTCTGAGGGTATTTCGCCTGTATCATACATCTTGCTCACCAGATGGTAGAGCTTTGTCAGGGCTGGCTATCCCAAGGCTGTCAGTAGTTCTAATGGAATGCTGTCTACTCCTGGGGCCTTGTTTCGACTTAGGTCTTTCAGTGCTCGAAAGAGCATCATATCTCCTATTTCATCTTCATCTACGTCCTCTTTCATCTCCATAACATTGCCCTCAAGTCCATCAACCTTCTATAGATGCTCTGTATACACCTTCCACCTTTCTGCTTTCCATTCTTTGCTTAGAACTAGTTTTCCATCTGAGATCTTGATATTCATACAAGCGGTTCTCTTTTCTCCAAACGTCTCTTTAATTTTCATATAGGCAGTATCTATCTTACCCCTAGTCTCTACATCCTTACATTTGTCCTCTAGCCTTCCCTGCTTAGCTAATTTGCACTTCTTGTCGATCTAATTTTTGAGACGTTTGTATTCCTTTTTACCTGCTTCATTTACTGCATTTTTATATTTTATTCTTTCATCAATACCCAGGATTTCTACTAGCCTTCGTCGTCTTACCTACTTGATCCTCTGCTGCCTTCAGTATTTCATCTCTCAAAGCTATCCATTCTTCTTCTACTGTATTTCTTTCACCCGTTGTTCTCAATCTTTCCCTACCACTCTCTCTGAAACTCTCTACAACCTATGGTACTTTCAGTTTATTCACGTCCTATCTCCTCAAAATTCCTGCCTTTTTGCAGTTTCTTCAGTTTTAATCTGCAGTCCATTACCAAAAGATTGTGATCAGAGGCCGCATCTTCCGCCGTAAATGTCTTAACAATTCAAACCTGATTAATAAATCTCTGTCTTACCATTATATAATCAATCTAAAACCTTCTAGTTTCTCCAGGCCTCTTCCACATATACAACCTTCTTTCATGATTGTTAAACCAAGCGTTAGATATGATTAAGTTATACTCTGTAAAAAATTCTACCAGACGACTTCCTCTTTAATCAATATATACACTTTTTTATTATATACGAAAAAACGAGTTGTGTGGCATATGTTAGCTTCATCGGTAACAGGCCGTAATTGTGAAGAATAAATCAATATGCACTGAATCGCCAAAGAAGCTGGTGTAGGCATGCGTATTCAAATACAGAGATATGTAAACGGGCAGAATACGGCGATGCAGTTGGCAACGCCTGTATCAGACAATAAGTGTCTGGCGCAGTTGTTATATTAGTGCTGCTTCAATGGCAGGTTATGAAGATCTAAATGAGTTTGAACGTGGTGTTATAGTCAGCGCACGAGCGACGGGACACAGCATCTCCGACGTAGCGATGAAGTGGGGATTTCCCGTACGACCACTTCACGAGTGTACCGTAAATATCATGAATTCGGTAAAACATAAAATCTCCGACATCGCAGCGGCCGGCCGGGGTGGCCGAGCGGTTCTGGCGCTACACCCTGGAACCGCGCGACCGCTACAGTCGCAGGTTCGAATCCTGCCTCGGGCATGGATGTGTGTGATGTCCTTAGGTTAGATAAGTTTAAGTAGTTCTAAGTTCTAGGGGACTGATGACCTCAGATGTTAAGTCCCATATTGCTCAGAACCATTTGAACCATTTGAACATCGCAGCGGCCGGAAAAAGATCCTGCAAGAACGGGACCATCGACGACTGAGGAGAATCGTTCAACGTGACAGCAGTGCAGATTTAAATGCTGGGCCATTAGCAACTGTCAGCATGCGAACCCTTCAACAAAACATCATCGATAAGGGCTATCGGAGCCGAAGGCCCACTCCTGTACCCTTGATGACTGCACGACACGAAACTTCACACCTCGCCTGGGCCTGTCAACACCGACATTGGACTGTTGATGACTGAAAACATGTTGCCTGGTCGGACGAATCTCATTTAAAATTGTATCGCGCGGATGGACGTGTACGGGTATGGGGACTACCTCATGAATGCGTGGACCCTGCACGTCAGCAGGTGACTGTTCAAGCTGGTGGAGGCTTAATAATAGTGTGGAGCGTGAGCAGTTGGAGTGACATGGAACTCCTGATATGTCTAGATACGACTCTAACTGGGGACACGTGCGGAAGCATCCTGTCTGATGACCTGTATCCATTCATGTCCATTGTGCATTCCGCTGGACTTGGGCAATTCCAGCAGGACAATGCGACAAACGACACGTCCAGAATTGCTACAGAGTGGTTCCAGGAACACTCTTCTGAGTTTAAACACTTCCCCTGGCCACCAAAAATTCCCAGACATGAACATTATTGAGCATATCTGGGACGCCTTGCAACGTGCTGTTCAGAAGAGATTTTCACCCCCTCGTACTCTTACGGATTTATGGTCAGCCCGGAAGGATTCGTGGTATCAATTCCCTCCAGCACTGTTTCATATATTAGTCGAGTCCATTCCACGTCGTGTCTCGGCACCTCTGCGTGTTCACGGGGGCAATAGAGGTGTACCAACCAGTTTCTTTGGCTCTTCAGTGTATAATAAATCTAAGCGTGGTACGATTGTGCGTGCCGCTATAATTATGTAACTCACCCTCGCAGTGCCGTGGGGGTTATATGATGTGGTAACCCTCCATCCCCTATCCATGGAGAAGGTTTCAATTTGGAACTGCAGTTGGTTTCAAAGATATAGATGTCAAAAGAGCGTGTTGCACCAGTGGACTTCTTATGGGAAGGCATTGAAGCAGTTATGAATCGATCGCCGAAGTTGCCACGACTGGAGAGAATACTGAATAATGCCTTAGAATATTCCAGAATATTATAGAATCTTCCGGAAGAGTCGAGAACGTTCTAGAATGTTCTAGAGAGTCCCAGAATGTTCGAGAAAGTTTCGGAATACTCTATGATGTTACATTACGTTTGAGAATATTCTCGAGTGTTCCATTATCATGTTATGGTGTCGACATCTACCAACTCATACGGTTATTAAGGTTATACGTAGGCGATGGCAAGATACGTGCGCCAATATATTTTTGGAAATCGATTAATGTGGATCAAGAAAAATTGAAAATGACAGAAGGTGAAATTAAGCGGAAGTCAATTGCATAAGGTAGTGAACACTGTCTTAAGTGGAAATTTAGTGTGGAGAAAATATTGCCAGTTGTTTGTTGTTGTTGTCTTCAGTCCTGAGACTGGTTGATGCAGCTCTCCATGCTACTCTATCCTGTGCAAGCTTCTTCATCTCCCAGTACCTATTGCAACCTACATCCTTCTGAATCTGCTTAGTGTACTCATCTCTTGGTCTCCCTCTACGATTTCTACCCTCCACGCTGCCCTCCAATACTAAATTGGTGATCCCTTCATGCCTCAGAACATGTCCTACCAACCGATCCCTTCTTCTGGTCAAGTTGTGCCACAAACTTCTCTTCTCCCCAATCCTATTCAATATTTCCTCATTAGTTATGCGATCTACCCATCTAATCTTCAGCATTCTTCTGTAGCACCACATTTCGAAAGCTTCTTCTCTCTTCTTGTCCAAACTATTTATCGTCCATGTTTCACTTCTATACATGGCTACACTCCATACAAATACTTTCAGAAATGACTTCCTGACACTTAGATCTATACTCGATGTTAACAAATTTCTCTTCTTCAGAAACGCTTTCCTTGCCATTGCCAGTCTACATTTTATATCCTCTCTACTTCGACCATCATCAGTTATTTTGCTCCCCAAATAGCAAACTCCTTTACTACTTTAAGTGTCTCATTTCCTAATCTAATTCCCTCAGCATCACCCGACTTAATTCGACTACATTCCACTATTCTCGTTTTGCTTTTGTTGATGTTCATCTTATATCCTCCTTTCAAGACACTGTCCATTCCGTTCAACTGCTCTTCCAAGTCCTTTGCTGTCTCTGACAGAATTACAATGTCATCGGCGAACCTCAAAGTTTTTATTTCTTCTCCATGGATTTTAATACCTACTCCGAACTTTTCTTTTGTTTCCTTTAGTGCCTGCTCAGTATACAGATTGAATAGCATCGGGGAGAGGCTTCAACCCTGTCTCACTCCCTTCCCAACCACTGCTTCCCTTTCATGTCCCTCGACTCTTATAACTGCCATCTGGTTTCTGTACAAATTGTTAATAGCCTTTCGCTCCCTGTATTCTACCCCTGCCACCTTCAGAATTTGAAAGAGAGTATTCCATTCAACATTGTCAAAAGCTTTCTCTAAGTCTACAAATGCTAGAAACGTAGGTTTGCCTTTCCTTAATCTATCTTCTAAGATAAGTCGTAAGGTCAGTATTGCCTCACGTGTTCCAACATTTCTACGGAATCCAAACTGATCTTCCCCGAGGTCGGCTTCTACTAGTTTTTCCATTCGTCTGTAAAGAATTCGTGTTAGTATTTTGCAACTGTGGCTTATTAAACTGATTGTTCGGTAATTTTGACATGTGTCAACACCTGCTTTCTTTGGGATTGGAATTATTATATTCTTCTTGAAGTCTGAGAGTATTTCGCCTGTTTCATACATCTTGCTCACCAGATGGTACAGTTTTGTCAGGACTGGCTCTACCAAGGCCGTCAGTAGTTCCAATGGAATGTTGTCTACTCCGGGGGCCTTGTTTCGACTCAGGTCTTTCAGTGCTCTGTCATACTCTTCACGCAGTATCGTATCTCCCATTTCATCTTCATCTACATCCTCTTCCATTTCCATAATATTGTCCTCAAGTACATCGCCCTTGTATAGACCCTCTATATACTCCTTCCACCTTTCAGCTTTCCTTTCTTTGCTTAGAACTGGGTTTCCATCTGAGCTCTTGATATTCATACAAGTGGTTTTCTTATCTCCAAAGGTCTCTTTAATTTTCCTGTAGGCAGTATCTATCTTACCCCTAGATTGCCTCTATTGCCAGTAGTGAAATGAAAAGAAGGAAACAGATCCGTGAAAATGAAACAGGCAGGAGTGAAAAGTATATTTGCCTTTAAAAGTTAATAGAATGGATAGATTGAAAGAAAACAAATGAAATACGAGATAAAAATTAGAGAAGAGGATCAACTAAGACACTCAGAAAGCCGACACAAACTGCTGAAGAAACAAGAATACGAAATAAACTGAATAGGAATCCCTTTGGCACGAGGGTGCAAGTTCAATCTTTAGCAAGTTGTTTTGTAAAGAATTATGACAGCAAAAATATTAGTTCCTACTGATTCACCGTGTATATCTGCAGGGTGACAAAAAATGAGTGTGCGGGAAGTGCAGAGCTCAATCTTCTATGGGATATATGTATTACACTTCACGAAATGGACATCTTAGGCATTCAAGAAATGTTCAAAACAAACCCTTAACTTGCACCGAACGACAAACAAGACAGAAATCACAGAGGTTCGCACCATCAAGATCGAACGGGGTAGTTACAAACCGTGCAGGACGATCTGTTAGGTATACACTCTTGAAGAATGCATATAGAATCATACTGGTGTAATGGGGTGATGAGAACTGATGGAATTTGATGGCCTGCAACTGAATGCGGAACAGCCTGTCGTGGAGCTTACCGTGACACTGGCTATCCTTTAAGGTGTAGCTGCAGGCAGTGTGGTAGGCACGAAAAAAATAAACATTCAGAGGCTGAGTTTTCACAATGATTCCAGGTGGTATGAACTACAATGTCACACACTTTTCAGGAGGGAAAGTTTGCTCCAAAGAAGTATGATTTTTATACGCAGACCAGGAATCAGGAAAAGTCAAGTTATTCTGAGCAGCTGTTGGCCAAACTCAGGGCTCAGACCATAGTCGTCCGCCTTCCCACTCTTGCTTGCTGTGGCGTTAAAATATTACCCACTTCCCTTGCAAGATCTCACACGCACTGGAAAGAATGGAAGGGGGCGAGCAACTTCTCGCAGCACAATAAATAACTTTCCAGCCGATTTACCATCCACATTAACAGTCTGCATAATTGAATACGAATGTGTTAAGGCACTGACGTTAACTGATCTTGACACAACTCTCTTGGTACCTTTAATTTCCAGTGCTTCTGGCATAAGCTTTCCTCTTCAAATCCCGATTGGTCGGCGACGAAAACAAATTCATTACTGAAGGATGAGATAAGTTTGTTTATCTCATTTACAAATTTTCGAGCCGATTCCGCTGTTTGCTGTGCATTGTCAAGTTAATGCTTTTTTTGAAATTTCGTTATCTTACCGGTTGTAGTTCTGTAGCTATGTTTGAAGTTAATGCAACCGTCCACTGCTTCCCTTGAAATAACTGTGATCTATGTCGCGCGCAATTTGATGTGCATAACGTAGTAGGTCATAACATGCACATCCTGTAAACTGTGTCGAGCATCCTTGAAACGAGCAAATACCAGTTTTTGTGTTTTTGTAACAAGTGCGCCTTATCCTCCCTTGAATATCCATAGTTTTTTTTAGGCAAAACAATGTTATATTGCTTCTGGACTTACTCGATTTTTTTTCTTGCTATTCCATGTAGGTAATTACGTTTAGTGCCTGCTCCTCAGACAACGATTGCCCTTTACTGCATTGGAGACGGGATTTGTGCCACCTGTCCGACAATGACGATGCAAAACATGACTCGCCACCTGTTTCATTATCACTTTTACTTGTTATGCACGTATCGTTATCATTATACTTCTCATGTACGTTGTCCGCACAGTCTACCGTATACGACACCACACATTCCATTGACTCATCTTGAAGAAACGCTAATGCGAGTATTTCATCTGCCACTTCTTTCTCACTCTGCGAAAATCCTTGGGTTCCTTTCTGACAATATGTATATCGGCAACTGTTGCCGAAGAAGTAATAAATTCTTTGCTTTATTTATCATTACCATTACTCTTGATTTGTATTAACACCATTAACAGTGTAGCACTGTTGTGAGTTACTCGTCGACTAACAGTTCCTCGTTTTTATGAAACTTAACTAACTTCTACACAAATTCCGACAACTGGTTAATGTGCACAGTATGGGTTGCGACCACCTCTGTCAACAATAAAGGATTGGAAACGACGGGCATGTTGCGAATGATGTCATCTACCTCATGCTGGGGCAATAACGCCCGTTTGTCCTGCAGAACTGCTCGCAAGGCTAGAGAATTGTTGGTGAATGATGAATTGATGGAACCCAATTCCCTAATGCATCCCAAACATGTCCTATGGGATTCGAATTGGGACAGCGAGCACGTCACGCCATGCGTGCAGCATCTTCTGTTTTCCAGAAAACATCAACCACTCATGCTCTATGGGGTTAATCATTATCGTCCATCAATACGAAGTCTGGATTCTCAGCACCTGGTAACATGAGGTCCAAAGATCTCGTCACAATACGTGACAGCAGTTAAACCTTGCCAGTTCACCTGTACACTACCACTAAGAGGTGTTCGAGCTGTCAACATCATCCCTTCCCACACCATTATGGATCCTCCTCGATATCGGTCTCTTTCCACAATGTTTGGGTGCCGAAATCGTGTTCCTTCATATGTGAATCCGTCGAGAATCACTCTCCAGACGAAATCTGGACGCATCTGTGAAAAGAACATTGGCCCACTGTTCGACAGTCCTGGTGGCATATTGACGACTCCATTCTAGAAGTTCCCTTATGTGAAGACGCGCCAGAGGTACACATACAGCAGGTCCCCGACCATAAAGGCCACTCTGCCGAAGCCTTCTGTACACCGTTTGTCTCAATACAACAGTCCCTTTGGTGCTGCGGTCAGATACCGGTTGGCCAGTTGCCTTGCAGTACTGAGCCCGTTACGGCCAAAGAACGGTCCTCTCTTTCTGATGTTACACGTGATAGGCCCTGCCCTGGCTTTCGGGATACAGCTTCGGTCTCTATAAAATGTCACCACATCAGAGGAACAACAGAACGATTCAGACTGAGGCATCGGGCCACATAAGTTTGCGACTGTCCTGTTTCCATTCTTCCTATTGACTTCACCGCAGAGAACGGGTAGGCGTTTTCTCTGTGCCATGCTGCACCGTCTGCGGCTGTATACACAGCGAATGCGGATGTGGGACTACTCGGTAAACACTAGCCTGTTTGATAGGTGCCCTAACGTCGTCGGTGACATGGTTGTCCGTTGATCGGAAAGCCATCTTTCGTGCAGAACACTATCTACTGACGTCTATTTACAGTTTGTATGATTGTATAGTGAATTAAACACAGAACGGGGAAATAGCAGTTTGATGCTTTAATTTTGGACACCAGAGTAATAAGTGAGTGACATTACACTTTATATCAAATTAGATTACTGTTGAATAATAAAGTAGATTTAATAGTAATTGCAAGAATTTTTCAGCATCTGGAAGAACTTTTGAGTGTGCAATACTAACATTTCTATGATTTTTTAATGTTTATTTTTATGATATTCCGGAAGGTTTCCAGGAAACAAATAAAATTATAGACCAAGCGAAGGGGATCTTTTTCAGCTAACCCATACATGTTATTAGAATGAATGTACGTGTGTCTATGTGTGTCATCTCCTAAACCACTGGACCGATTTCATCCAAACTTTGTACACCAATCCATTACTGTCAGGCAACGGTCACCACTGGAGTATTGCTATGCGGTGTGGGATCCGCATCAGATGGGACTGACGGCTGACTTCGAAAAAGTACAAAGAAGAGCAGCTCGTATTGTATTATCGTGAAGTAGGGGAGATAGTGCCACAGACATGGTACGAGAATCGGAGTGGCAATCATTAAAACAAGGTGTTTTTCGTTGCGACGCGATCTTCTCATGAAATGTCGATCACCAGTTTTCTCCTCCGATTGCGAAAATACTTTGTTGGCACCCACCTGCACAGGGAGAAATGATCATACGATAAAATAAGAGAAATCAGGCCTCGCACAGAAAAATTTAAGTGCTCGTTTTTTCCGAGCGCCGTTCGAGAGTGGAACGGTAGAGAGACAGCTTGAAGGTGGTTCATTGAACCCTCTGCGAGTCACTTTATTGTGAATAGCAGAGCAATTACGTATATGTAGATGTAGATGTATTACTTCTGTGCTACTGTCACTATTTGCAATAAATTTCGCATTTATGCTGCTAAATGAACCTACAAAAATGTTTACTGTCTCACATACAGTTCAAGAGATATGACGTCATAAATACTGAGATGAGTGAAAAAGCCTGAAGTTGTAATAACTACATTTATTTTTTACTAGTAAGGGCTACTACGTCTAGTCAACTTAAGGAAATCAATTATGCCTGGCAGCGCTTTTGAAAACTTCAACTGAAAGATGAAAACAGCTGAAGGCGAAAACAGTAGCCAACTGTAGAGCCATGAAGAGGCTTTGGCGTAGACAAATTTACGAAATCGCGTTGCAGATACGCGAAGCAGTTGCGTGCACTGCACAGAAACTTTACTACGAAGCCTCGATCCGTCAAAACTGTGAAATGGCCCAAGGCTGTGTGTTAGAAAGATGCTGGGTACTTGAGGCTATCATCTTAACAGGAAAGGGAAAGAATGAAACTGTGTACATCCCTCAGATACTCCTTACCCGGACAGATCTCTCCTTTCACTTCACGAGTCTGCAGTTTCCAGTGAGGCCTGCATTTACCATTACAGTTAACAAGTCACTGGTGCAGTCTACTAAATACTGCGGAGTGCATTTGATCTAGTTCTATGTTTTTCTCGAGGATAACTTCATTCACTTGCTCAAGGGTGCGCTCATCAAGAATTTGTTCATCGTAGCTCCTGGATATATAAATAGAAATATTGTTTATAATCAGGTTCTCAGTTAAATAATCATTACAGAGAATTTGTATTTTTCATGCTTCGTTTCTTAATTTGGATACTGTACTTATATATACAGACGTTATGCGTATTTCTTTGTACGGCTGTTTCTTAATTTCAAAGGTGCTTTCACTAATACATTGAAATGATTTTTTTTAGATGTTGTAATACAAACATAGTTGGTTTTTTTGTTTTCATTTCTAATAGAAAACTGCCAAAATAAAATCCCGGACTATGCCAGATTTGTGATCTCGTAAATAAATAAATAAATATCCGTGTGGATTTTTATTTTGCTGCACACAATACTATTTCCTGACGCAATGTACTTCATACAGCTGTACGATTCCGCACTTCCGAGCGAACAGTGTATGTCCTCTAAGGCCTTAGTAGCGAGCTGCCCAATTAGATCCTACATTGCTTTGAGTACAGCCCCCTTGAATCCATGGATTCCTTACTCGCATGCCAGTCGTCTTATTCCAACCACCTCGAGCACCAACTACGTGGTACGATAAAACACGGAGTCGACAGACCAAAAACCTGCTGCCGTCAAATCCCTACAGGTGCTAGCAGGCGTTTCTGCTTCTTACACGAAACATAACATGATCTGGTCACAAACAAGCAATGTTCAGATGCACTTTCTGAATAACACACCCGCTGCGTGAACTTTCATACAGAATACAGATGACGTTGTTGCTACCTGCTACGGACAGTTGTGCGGAAATACCAGACATTTAGAAAAGTGGTTCAAATGGCTCTGAGCACTATTCGACTTAACATCTGAGGTCAATAGTCCCCTAGAACTTAGAACTACTTAAACCTAACTAACCTAAGGACATCACACACATCCATGCCCGAGGCAGGATTCGAACCTGAGACCGTAGCAGTCGCGCGGTTACGGACTGAAGCGCCTAGAACCGCTCGGCCACCGCGGCCGGCAGACATTTATACATCCGAGAATGTAGTACTTCGTGCCAATAACGTTTTTAGTATGACGCCTTTACGGAGAAACAGTTTTAATGGCCAGTAGTGTACATGGTATAAGAGTCTTACAGTTTGGTTTCCACGGAAGATAAACAAGTGAATGAGGTGATCAAGCGCGCGGCCGAACTGGTCCATACTTCGGTATTTAAAACAGTGGTTCACATCAGAGTGGACATTTTGGGATTATTCGACAATCACTGGCGGGCATGTTAGCCGTCTTGCTTAAGAAAAGTATCATAACTGTGGTCATTCTATCATTGTCTAAAAAAATTAATTTAAAGACAGACTGACGTGCGAATGTCCCTAGATGTATCAATTACTAAGATGAGAATCATAACATGCCCTCCGAGGGCAAACTGTGGAGCCAAATTTTAGGACAAATACGCAAGTACGGCAACTTCCTCTCCTTGACTGAAGTTAGAAGTCGGCCAGAAATAGAAGTCAAGGCTCAAGTCTTGCTCGACGAATTAACACGGTGTGTGACAAGATTAATCTTTCCATTGCTTCACACAAATCAAACTACACTCTGTTTAAGGTCCAAAGTGAAATGTGACCCTCTTATCAGAGTACAGGAGACAAGTTTATGTAAGGTATCAGGGCGTCCTGCCAGATCAGAAACAGACCTTCACCCTACATATTGATCAAGTGAATAGGAGAGCAAGAGCAATATTTTACAACCTAACAAATACCGTATGGCGACATTTCTACATTACGCTAAGAGTAATCACGTTGTTTCACGACAGTTTAATTGCATCAGTAGTGGGATATGGTTCCAGAATGTTGGCTCACAAGCTCAAATTTGTAAGGACTGCTGTTGCAGTGAGGTGAGTTCAGTAAGGCGTAATATTAATCATCAGTGGAGCTCTGATACATATAATAGATTCCGACGCTCCCTGTGGCGTAGTCCTAGCATAGTATCTTAGTCTTCCACTACTGACTAGCATCAAATCAACGATTCACAATGAAATGGATAATTAAAGTTCCAGTGTGAAATATTGACATTTAAGAAGAGCTACTACTAACACTATTCTTATTAAAATTCTACACCGGGTATCTATTCCCTATGCAGACGTGTGATTTCATTTTGTAATCTTATTCTCTCATGTTCTTAGAGGGACCGGAAAGTATGTCGTGTCTGTGCATGGCCGCATTCGCTTATCATTTATCAGCTCATTGTGCGCTTCAAAGTCGCACCAAAGACATTTTAAGGTTAGAGTGACCGTATTTGTAAATAACTAAATCTTCATTTCTGTACACGTTACTCCACTCCATAAACCTGATGCAGCAACAGTGATTAATTATTCCAAAAAGAAAACCAGTCTCTGTAGCCAAAGGTCTTCATTTTTCATGATACATTTCGCGCGGTAGGCGCATTTTAATTTATCTGCAAATAATGTTTACATGTTTCTGACCGTCTGATCGTCTGTAACGCTTGCCACTTCAGCATGGTAAGTGTTTTCTTTTGTTTTATTATTATTCCTTAGCTCACACCAATTTTATATTAGATAGGAACTTTTATATATATATTTGACATTTACAATATAACTTTACTCAGCTTTCCAATCGTCCCAGTCAGAATTTGACGATTGCGTGTTCCCCATTGACGTAAGGTTGCTAAAGCTTTCCACTATATAACTAATGTGGCCTTCGCATTTTAAGGCAAGTACAATAATTTTTATATCTCGCCATTGCCTTAACCTCGGCAATTGCACGTACCAGAAAGGCTCGCGCATTTTCATGTAACAACAATTTTTTTGTCATTAATTGCAGACAGTCTGAAAATGCTCCAAACGGCCGAAACGTGCCATTACCAATAAACCCCTTTGCAACAGAGACTACGGTGATATCAAAAGAGGTACATATTCGGCATCCTATACTTTTTTGAGTTTCGCAAGGGTAGTAGCACAACAATTACCACTACACACATTTAGGATATATACCCAAGTGCATCAGACGTTCTAATGCCTAAGGTTATTTTCTAAGATCAAATCTGGGAATCTTGATCTTTCTGATACGTATCAATTAGGAAGACCAACAATTTTAGACAATGACATGTTAAGGGCGGAAGTGCAAGCAACTCCATGTCAGACTAACTAGGAACTGTGAAACACTCTTAACCGATTATCATGGTCTACCATACAAGAACATTTGCAGCAGTTTGGTAAAAACATAAAAATCTAATCAGTCCACCAGATGCAGCTCATTGCTTAAGTGGCACAATACAGAAGCGTTCCTTGATCTCTTGATCACTGGAGATGATAAACGAATCCTCCGTGATAATTCAAAATCCAAAAGACAGTGGCTCTCTCCGAAAGAATCGTCTCCATTTTCAGATGCTGAAACCTGGACAAACTGCGAATGCAGACCTCTACGGTGAACAGCTGGAGCGACTATATCAATGTTTAACTGAAAAGTAGCGAAACATTGTCAACAGTAAATGAGTTACTCTACAACAAAATAATACAAGACCGCACTGCACAAGACGAACCCTGCAAAAAATTAATGAATTTGGCTCAAAATGGCTCTAAGCACTATGGGACTTAACATCTGAGGTCATTAGTCGCCTAGACTTAGAACTACTTTGACCTAACTAACCTAAGGACATCACACACATCCGTGTCCGAGGCAGGATTCGAACCTGCGACCGTAGCAGCAGCGCGGTTACGGACTGAAGCGCCTAGAACCGCTCGTCAACAGCGGCCGGCAATGAGTAGGGATTTGGAGGTATTGCCCCATCCACAACACTCGCCCGATATTAAGCCGTCGGATTTTTATTTATCTACGTTGAAAATGTGGATCATGTCGAAAATGTCATCTCTAGATATTTTGCTCAAAAACCAAATTGTTTTTATCGACCCTGTAGATTATAACGGAGGTGGTTACATCATTGATTAAAAACAAAAATTTGTTGACCATTATTTGTTTCATTTTTATGTAAAATAACGGCTTTACTTTCCGGCCCCCTAATATTAATCGATTTATCAGAATAGTATTTTTTCCACTACTAAACGGCACTGCATCCCACAACGAATGTAGGCAACTCTAACACTGCTTCCCTATACTCCAATGTTGGCGCTTCTTATTCTTTCAACATCTGAACACACACATCAACAAAAGTTTTTTGTAGTCGCTTTATTACGAAATTCATGGCACAGAAAACAAAAATTGGCTCTGAGACACGTTACGTCTAAAGACACTACCGGGGTTGACAGCGAAAGAAAAAAATGATGCTGCCTTCCAACCTCCTCTGTCCTAAGGCATGACATTTTACGTAACAATTAATGGAAATTTTGTGCAGTCAGAAAAATCATAGAGTGCTGCCGGCCGCCGTGACTGAGCGGTTCTAGGCGCTTCAGTCCGGAATCGCGCTGCTGCTACAGTCGCAGGTTGGAATCCTGCCTCAGGCATGGATGTTTGTGATGTTCTTAGGTTAGTTAGGTTTAAGTAGTTCCTACGTCTAGGGGACTGATGACCTCAGTTGTTAAGTCCCATAGTGCTTAGAGCCATTTGAACCATAGAGTGCTAATGATTTAAATTGAAGGAATACTTACTTTTTTATGAAGAGTATATGGAAATCTTTTGAGGCGTAGATTAGAAGTTTAAATAAAACGCAGTGGTTGTAATCAGCAGAGAGACCAAACGGCGAGAACAATGCAGTGCTTAGAAATCATTTATTGCACTATACACCACGGAAAGGGAGTTCAACATTGTATTTTCAAGTGTCGTCAGGATAGACCTTTCTTGAAATTACGTGGCAGCCTATATATATTACAATATAAAAGAATAAATAAAGAATGACGTACACACTCTTTGTTCAACCATCATTCCCCTTCCGTGCCAACATACACCTTACTCCTAAACAATGCAGTTGCCTGCTACGCACAGACGACGCGAGGTCACCGCAGTGTCACTGGCTTGCAGGCAACAGTTAGAAGCAGCACTAACATGTAACCAACAAGCGTCTCCATGGCGTCAGTTTTTTTTTTTTAAGTTATTGCTCCACTGTTCGCTATTAAAATAGCAACACCAGAAGGAATAACAAAGAATGGGTGTTTTTACTTAAAGTGCTTACATATTACAGTGGGAGGACAGTTAGACTAGTAGTAGTACACTACTGGACATTAAAATTGCTACACCAAGAAGAAATGCAGATGATAAACGGGCATTCATTGCACAAATATATTATACCAGAACTGACACGTGATTACATTTTCACGCAATTTGGGTGCATAGCTCCTGAGAAATCAGTACCCAGAACAACCACCTCTGGCCGTAATAACGGCCTTGATACACCTGGGCATTGACTCAAACAGAGCTTGGATGGGGTGTACAGGTACAGATGCCCATGCAGCTTCAACACGATATCACAGTTCATCAAGAGTAGTGACTAACGTATTGTGACGAGCCAGTTGCTCCGACACCATTGACCACACTTTTCAGTTGGTAAGAGATCTGGAGAATGTGCTGGGCAGGTCAGCAGTCGAACTTTTCCTGTATCCAGAAAGGCCCGTACAGGACCTGCAACATGCGGTCGTGCATTATCCTGCTGAAATGTAGGGTTTCGCAGGGATCGAATGAAGGGTAGAGCCACGGGTCGCAATACATCTGAAATGTAGCGTCCACTGTTCAAAGTGCCGTCAATGCGAACAAGGGGTGACCGAGACATGTAACGAATGGCACCCCATACCATCACGCCGGGTGATACGCCAGTGTGGCGATGACGAATACACGCTTCCAATGTGCGTTCACCGCGATGTAGCCAAACAGGGATGCGACCATCATGATGCTGTAAACAGAACCTGGATTCATCCGAAAAAAATGACGTTTTGCTATTCGTGCGCCCAGGTTCGTCGTTGAGTACACCATCGCAAACGCTCCTACCTGTGGTGCAGCGTCAAGGGTAACCGCAGCCATGGTCTCCGAGCTGATAGTCCATGCTGCTGTAAACGTCGTCGAACTGTTCGTGCAGAAGGTTGTTGTCTTGCAAACGTCACATCTATTGACTCAGTGTTCGAGACGTGGCTGCACGATCCTTTACAGCCATGCGAATAAGATGCCTGTCATCTCGACTGCTAGTAATACGAGGCCGTTGGGATCCAGCACGGCGTTCCGTATTACCTTCCTTAACCCACCCATTCCAGATTCTGCTAACAGTCAATGGATCTCGACCAACGCGAACAGAAATGTCGTGGTACGATAAATCGCAATCGCCATAGGCTACAATCCGACCTTTATGAAAGTCGGAAACGTGATGGTACGCATTTGTCCTCCTTACATGAGGCATCACAACAACGTTTCACCAGGCAACGCCGGTCAACTGCTGTTTGTGTATAAGAAATCGGTTGGAAACTTTCCTCATGTCAGCATGTTGTAGGCGTCGTCACCGGCGCCAACATTGTGTGAATGCTCTGAAAAGCAATCATTTGCATATCACAGCATTTTCTTCCTGTCGGTTAAATTTCGCGTGTGTAGCACGTCATCTTCGTGGTGTAGCAGTTTTAATGGCCGGTAGTGTATTTTTGTCTGTTTCATAATTCATGAAAACTGTAGTTTCTTGTGGGTTCTCTAGGCGATTTGCAAGCTCCTTGCTAGGAGGTATTTCTCATGAGGAATTTTGGCAGTCGTTTACCAAAGTTTCTTCTAGATGACGCCTGACTCATATTAATTTACCCTTTCCGATGTACTAACTTTTCTGTTTTACCTACATTGTATTTTTTCACCTGGTCTGCTGTTGCAGCAAGTCCAATAAGTATTTTTGTGTAGAACCGACTATGGTCATCAGATAGCGTAAGTGTCTGCCTTGCAGTCTACGTGGTCAAACATATGTAAGCGATTCTGTCCATCTCTCGCGGTTTTTCCTTGTATTAAGAGGGCACACAGAAGATTTGAAGTGACTATGATTTAGCAAAAAGACTGAAGAAAAATAGGGTTTACCGACGAATCAGTAAGAATAATCTCTCCCCCTGTGCCGTGTCGCTAATCCCACTGAAACTGAAGTTAGCGACGAAGAAGGATGTGACGCCCCTCCTAGGTGAATGGAAGATTTGCCTTGGTAGTGGTGCTGATTCGAGCAAGATCCCGTACTTTGAGCGTCAACACGTATTCACACTCCCTGAAAGTTTTCCGTAAACAATGAAACTCTAATAGCTCCATCTATTTTTTGCGGACGACCTTATTGGCGGAATTATGAAGACGACAAGTTGGTGCGCACAAGAGAAAATGCAGAAGGTGTCTTTACCAACAAGAAGTTCACTATGGCACTCATAGAATAATGTTACATCTGAAAAAAATGAAGATATCTCTTGGCTTAGGTGATTTTCATGATTTTTTTTCAGATAAAATAAAAGTAACGGTAAATCTGATGATAATGTTTTATTGCTCATATATTTATCCGCCAGAAACCACATTTTTGTCCAAATCTCTGTAATCAGTACACCAGATGATGGTGATGTTTGGTTTTGGGGCGTTCAACTGCGCTGTCATCAGCGCCCGTACAATGTTCCAATTTTTACACAATCCAATTTTTTGCACAGTCCAATCTAGCTACTGTCACAAATGACAATGATACAATCCAATTTTTGGCACAGTCCAATCTAGCTACCGTCACGAATGATGATGATGATGAAGTGAGGACGACAACACAAGCACCCAGACCCCAGGCAGAGAAAATCCCCAACCCAGCCGGGAATCGAACCCGGGTCCCCGTGATCCAGAGGCAGCAACGCTAGCCACTAGACCACGAACTGCGGACAGTACACCAGGTGGAAGGACCCCTCGTACCCGTAACATTGGTCATCGGCGGAAATTCCTGAAGCCTTGCTATTGGACCTTAAGAAAATAATTTCGTATAAGTCATTTTCATTATACATTGAGGTGAGAAAAGTCATGGGATACCTCCCAGTATTGCGTCGGACCTCCTTTTGCCTGGCGTAGTGCAGCAACTCGACGTGGCAAGGGCTCCACAAGTCCTTGGAAGTCCCCTACAGCAATATCGAGTCGCTCTGTCTCTATAGCCGCACATATTTGCGAAAGTGTTACAGGTGCAGAATATTGTGCACGAACTGACCTCTTGATTATGTCCCATAAATGTTGGATGCGGGTTGTGTCGGGCCATCTGGGTGGAAATCATTCGCTCAAATTGTCTAAATGTTCTTCAAACCAAATTGGACCAGAGGACCCAGTACATTCCATGTAACGCCATTATGGCGCCACCACCAGTTTGTACTGTGCCTTATTGTCAACTTAGGACCATGACTTCATGGGGTCTGCGCCACACTTGAGCCCTGCCATCACCTCTTACCGACTGAAATCGGAACTCCTGTGACCAGGCCACGGTTTTCCGTTCGTCTAGGATGCAACTGATATGGTCATGAACTCAGGAGAGGCACTGCAGGCGATGTCGTGCGTTAGCAAAGGCACTCGCGTCGGTTGCCTGCTGCAATAGACCGTAACGCCAAATTTCGCCGTACTGTCCTAAAGGATACGTTCATCGCACATCTCACATTGATTTCTGTAGTTATTTTACGAAGTGTTGATTGTCTGTTAGCACTGACAACTCCAGAAAAACGCCGCTGCTCGCGGTCGTTAAGTGAAAGACGTCGGCCAGTGTGTTGTCCATGGTGAGAGGCGATGCCTGAAATTTGGTTTTCTCGGCATGTAACGCCGGAAATGCATATCCTCCTATTTCCATCTATTGTACTATAATTTTTTTTCCTTATTTTGTCAGCTGAAGATATGACATTTCTGTCTATTTATTGTAATTGTTTTACTGTTTGTATATATATATATATATATATATATATATATATATATATATATATATATATATATATATATATTTATGCATTTATGGCGATGTATAATTGGTTTCTTTTGTAAATATTATTTGTATTTTCACGCTGGGTCTTGCCTAGGGAAAACTGTGCTATCGAACGATTACATCGATAGGTCGTGTGGAGAACCAAAGTGTTTAGGATTTTTGGTAGTGTTAAATCTGCCGCGTGGAGCGCGGGCAGAGAAGAGTCTGGCTGGGGTACGGCGGTGGAGCAGGTGTGTTGTGTGACGCTCCCTTGAGTTGCCGCCCTTTCGGGGTTTGGCAGCATGTAATTGCGCTCGACTTGCTATGATAATTTCTGACACGGTGTCGCGGAAGGGAAGCATTAACTGGCACACATCAAGAACCCGTTTCGGCTGGAGACCGTGTCGAGAAGAAGGCGCGCCAACATCCAGCTTCTGCGACAGCGACGGCCGACAATGAGTGACTGTCGCCACCTCCTCGACCGACGACTTCAAACCTTCAATCAACCAACAAGGAAGACTGGAAACACGTAAAGTTTTAGAACTGTATGGCAGGCCTCAACTTTTCAAACTGTTCAAATCACAAAATAACAGCAACTTAGCATGAACCTTTGTTGCTCATTGTCCCAATTGCATTACCAAGCAGTGTCCCTTCCTTTTCCGAAAAAACCCGAGTGTCGTTGAAATTCAGACGCCAGCATTAAAGTAATATCATTCCATTTCACTGCTTTAATTTCAAAGTTCAGTCAAGGTATTCATAGCTGGTTACAATATTCAGATTACACAAGCTTACCTGTGATTGCAACTCAGCTTGGTACGTACTAAATGTTACTATTGTTAAGTGACCAGAATCATTTAATTGAAGTTCAAAGTGAAATCTATTATGTCTAAATAGCGTAGATTCAGTAGCCTTTGAAATGATTGTTGAGGTAACCCAAGACTAACCTTATTTAACTGAAGTTCTTAGTGCTTCAGGAACAAATCTCACTATTAATTTCAGTCACTAAATTAAATTTCAATTTTCCGGTTTTATTAGTTCTTTTGCTAAATTAAGTTAGAGTGCATCGAAATTTATTACTTCTGACAAACTTTCAGTTTTCTCACAACACGTGTCAACCTTCAGTTGCCACGCTTTTAGTGCTATTTATATGTGTTATAACCTTTCTTTTTCAGTTATTATAGTAGTTGTCCATAGGACTGGCGACCGTAATTGTCCCCAAATCTCAAATATCTAATTAACGCCAATTAATTGTTAAAGTGACGACCGCACATTTACTTTCTTGATTAATTTTACCATTTTCTCAAAATTAATTTCCACCAATCTCATTTGCATTTTTCCTTTCATTTAGATGTAACCCTTTCCTCCCTCTTTACCGACAGGTTAACTTCGGTGACTATTGCTTTTCCCAAATTTCCATTAGGTGCACGCAGCTTAATTTCTCACAGTCATTAAGATCGATAAGAGAGGGGGAGGTTACGGGCACACTCTTGACGCTGTGACAACCGCAAATTTTTCTTCTTGAAGGCGCTGATGGTCTTCGGTCACAGTAGGACAAATGCATTAACTATCCTTCCTGAGAGTTCTGTCAGTGACTGTCAGTCTGGCATCTGCGTTTACTACCATAGGTTTATGTGAACTTCCCACTTCAATTCGCCATTCTCCATAATCGCAGGTTTATGTAATAGATGCCACTGTTTCCAGTGTTTGATCGAGAATTGTGAAAAAAAAGCAGATCTTTCCGCCTATTTATGTGGATTATCTACTAACATTATTTCCCACGAAAATATGCTGCCTGGCAAAGAGGTGAAACATCCAGAAGGGGTGAATAAACCGAACTGAAACATCGTGGTTTAAGAGGGTATGTGATGTTATTAAAATGATTACAATATCGAGTTAAATTCTGTGGAGAACTTGGCACTATAGCCCACTTATCTGTAAGACGTTGCACTCCGTCCGGTCTGGATGCATGACCTGAGACGGTTGGTAAGAGCATCATAAAACCATTGTGCCCTTACCTAAGACAAGCAAACCCACAACTTTGTAAGAGATCCTTGATATCTTGGATACTAGCACTGGGACAGATCTGATGTCAGAGCTGGTATCACACATGTTCTACCAGGGTCAGATGTGGATATCTTGCTGGCCACATGAGTAGCTCAACATCACGCAGAGAGTACATACAGACATGTGCTGTGAGTGGACGAGAATCATCCTCTTGAAAAATGGCACCAGCGTACTGTCGCAAGAGAGGTACCACATGAGGACGTAGAATGTCCGTGACGTACCGTTGTGCCATCAAAGTTCCGTCAATCATTGCCAATCCTGACATGAATTCATAACCGATGGCTCCTCACACCAAAACGCCAGGAGAAACTCCGCTGTTCATCTCCAAAACACTGGAGAATGAAACCTCTGTCGATGTCCCACTATACTCACCGACAATGGTTATCGTGGCTAGTGCAGAACTGGCATTCGCTGCTGAACACAATGCGACGTGACTAATCAGCTATCCGTGCCTTCCGTTCGTAGCACTGCTCCAAAACCAGACGTTGGTGTTGTGAAGTCACCGGCAGTCTACGCATGTGACGGCAGCTCCCTTGTCTGGCTGCTGGTAGTTTCTGAAAAAAGATACGGAATGACACAGAATGTTGCAGGGAGACCATTAGAGATGGATAGTTCGCGAACGAACGGGTGAAAAGGAACGGTTCATCAAGATGAACGAAAGGACCGAGGAATGAATTCCAAGGAACGATCGGTTCATAGTTCACTTTGGTCGCGGTGGTCTACTTATAGTTTCCGGGAACGAACGATCGGTTCATAGTTCACTAGTTCACTTCGGTCGCGAAGGTCACTTCGGCAGTTCTCATTCCAGCCTCTGTCCCGTGCTCGTCTCAGTCTCGCTCTCCCTTCTTCGCATGACCACCTGTCTCAGTTCCACTGCCGACTGCTCCCAGTTAGTTCAGTATCCAGTTGTTCGTTTCGTTCACCGCATTTTACATGTGTTCCAAACTGTTCTTGCACTTGGTTCTGGTTATTCAGCGTCCACGACCGGTAATGAAAAAGTATTTTATAGTTACGTAAATTACATAAAAATTACGTTGCATGTAATAGGTACGTCTTTTCAGGTAACAAAAGGACATATCAGCTCACTTCATTATATCGATGAACAGCAGAAGACATACTTATAACAAGGCAAGTTTTTTTTGTTATTCATATATTTTTTGGTTTCATCGACTTGATTTAGCAGCTAACTTTCAATAATTTGCTTAATTTTTAGTGTAAGAAAATTCATATAAAACGATTTTCGTGCATCTTTCATATACAAAACATTACATTTAGGAAGGCTCTAATTATTTTTAAGTTTGGTTATTCCCAATTTGCATTACGTGCTAGTTTGGTTTCTTTGAAAAAATAGAATGTGGGTTGTGGGTCATTTTGGCTCAGTAGGAAAAACGGTGCCTCTCCATTTGAAATGACATAGATTGCCGTATAATCGTATTTACTTATTATCTCAAAAACATTTGTTCAGAATGAGCTTTCAAACCAAAAACTTTATTGCTGAGAACTTTATTATTATTATTATTGCTGCATTAACTTTAATAATGCAACATAACCTAATTTTTAGTATGCATGTGACGCAAGTATGAGAGAACCACATTTTATTTTATGCTTCCAGAAAGTCTCTACTTCGCCTACGAACTCAGAGACAACGTGAAGTATATATAGGGTGTAAACGATTATTGTTTACAATTTAGCATAGTTATGTAGTGGAAGTCGAAACGAAGAATTTCATACAAGACACTTGTGGTATATTAAGTTGGGCAACAGCCACCAACAGGTTTACAAGACTACTTGAGCTATGGCCCATGCGCGTTGCGCCAGATTTTCATGCTCTTTTCTCCATCTCTCTGCACATCGTCATCGATAGTTTCGCAATTTTTGCTTGCATTAGCTTGTTATTTCTTCACTGCCTAATTATTACATGTTTGTCTGTTTGTTGTATCTGCTCGTAACGGGCAACACATCGTCCGTAATTGGCGAGCAGTCTGTACTCGGGGCCGGTTTTCGGTGCGCTTCCCTATATTATTTCCCTGCGATCAACCATACAAGGCTGCGGTTGGCTAAACGAGAGGTTCTGCAGTCACAGAAATTAGTTCTAAAAGTGTGTAAGAACTTCGTAATGAATAAAAACTCTATACTCCAGAGGGAGGAAAGTCCCCCTCTTGCTGCCCTCCATCCTTCAGTCACCTACACTATTAGTTTTCAGTTTTTCATAAGAACCATATACCAAGCACAAATGAACGGTGAACGAGTAAAAATGAACGGTCCCCAAAAAAGAACTCTCAGCAGTGAACTAGTTCCCAAGGATGAACTAGTTTGCCCATCTCTAGTGACCATTACTTGTCTCTCACTACAGGTGAATATGTGAAGGGTCAGATGTGGTAGACTAGAATTTCGTCGGCGAATGCGCGAACGCTGTCCGATATCGAGCTACCGTGACATCTGAATGCACCACAAATCTAGATATTGCACGATTCGATCAACCGGCCAAATGGAGACCCAAAATGAACCTCCTTTCAAAGTCTGTCACGTGCTGATAAAACTGCCTCACATGAGCACGTGGCATCTCCGTGTCCTTCACAGCGATCACTCAATATGTGACGCTGTTTACGCCCTACATATACCGTACCAAGCCTGGTAAGAGCAGTAGGAAAGGGCAACACTACTGTACCTTGGTGGTCGTTCTATATTTCACAGAGAACTGCGACACTAATTATTTACATATCTGCTGACGGTGTGTACGTGTACGACCTCTTGTGCGTGAATCGCATTTTTTTATTACCTACTCAGAATAAATAGCAGCTAGGAAGAACACGAGTGGTGCTAGTATGAAGATCGGTTTACAGAATCGCGCAAGATAGAATTAATTTTCAGGTTTCCGCACCTCAGTCGGGATCATTTTGATATCGGTCCGTCTATCTACTTGTTCGATTGTTAAGAAGCCTTTTTTTTTCAGGTACGGGTACACGTACTGAGTTCAAATTTATGTCACGTACTAAGATTTGTGGTTCTTCACGCTTTAAAAAAATTAAGCTTCTAAGTCAGTGCAATCAAAAGATAAGCCCATTTATGTCATATTTTAATACTCGCAAAACCTATGAGTACTTCCGTTGACCTAGAATCACGAAGAAAGAAGGAAAAAATAATTGGTGTTGCTAATTAGCATAGCATATTAATACAACCTCAGGATTAGCAAGATAGATGAAAAATATCAGTATAAAATCCGAAACTACACAAAAAATTCAAACTTATAAAGTAAAATTAAAACATCCTTGAAAGACTTGGAGTTCTCGGGAGCGATGTCGTGCCAGCACCGAAATCTCTGGCTCTACGCACTATGGGACTTAACATCTGAGGTCATCAGTCCCCTAGACTTAGAACTACTTAAACCTAACTAACCTAAGGACATCACACACATCCATACCCGAGACAGGATTCGAACCTGCGACCGTAGCAACAGTGCGGTTCCGGACTGAAGCGCCTAGAACAGTTCGGCCACAGCGGCCGGCTGCACCTATATCGGTGAAAGACAAAAATCGTCAAGATTCTCGATTCCTGGGGTGGATGATCTATCTACACACATAATCAAGTTTTTATGGAACCCTCAGAACGCGATTGCTAGCCGAACTTGGCCGGCTTTTTACCTACACAGAAAGTCTGAATAAAAAAGCCTTTGGTTACAATATTTTCGTGTTTTACCAAATCACACGATGCATTTCGGACCATGTGGCTCATCTTCAGGTGCAAATCGTCTAATACATAATTTATATTTGCTACTGAATGAGATGAAAGACGTTCCCCTATTATGATAAACTTAGGTGTTAGGTTTCGTATTTCGTGAAACTAATGTGGAAATATGAAACAGTAGAAAAAGCAGTGAAAACTTACGAAACAAACAATGAAGAACATTTTTAACCTTTTAAGGTCAGCATACGGTGGTACTGTCGTCGCACATAAAGTCAATCAAGGTGCAGATTTGTTTACAACTGTTTAAAAGCACTTCACGGATGCAGTTTAACCTGATGTGATGAAAGATGAAGTTTATGACATAGTGTCAGAGATTCGAACTTTAAGAAGTTGATGTAACAAGGATAAATTAAAATAAATGTTTAAAATTACTAAAATAACTATGGTTAGGATATTGAATACAATCACATTCACAGCTGCAAAATACGGATAGAATTAAATTTTCTGCCATTTTTTCTTATATTTTTCACATCTCTTTCCCACTTTTGCCCCTACCTGTTTACGAAGCACAGTTAACTTACTTGATTCTGATTTCTATGTGAGGCGAGGCAGCAGCGGCGTGCAGGGCGCTTGGCTCCACACAAAAGGTGTCACTGAAGGGATGTCGGGCTAACTCCCAGATTCAGGCCGGCTTTCTTGCGGCGTTGTGGCGGCTACCCTTTGCGTCACGCGCAGTGTCGTGTCACAAAGACGTGAGGCAACGGGCATTAGCCAACTGTCCGCCCCCGCCTGTAGACTGACCCACGAACGGCACCCGTACATCCGCTTCGTTTAGGGGCAGCGTTCCTGCCAGCTAGCTGGAAGCCAGACGGACCCTCAATGCAGCTCGAGGTGTGACGTGCAGTGCAACTTCTAGCCAAGTGTATGCACACAGCGGAGACAAGGGGTCGTGTGAATATGTGACGCGAACTCTTTCCCTTTTGAAGCTTAAGCTTCGGAATTTATGAATAAATCAAGAAGCAAGAGATGGAAAAGAGCCACCGTGGTACAACAACCGAGTTAGAAAACTGCTCCGGAAGGAAGGGAACTTCACAGCAAACATAAACATAGCCAAAGCCTTGCAGGCAAACAAAAATTACGCGAAGCAAAATGTAGTGTGAGGAGGGCTATGTGAGAGGCGTTCAATGAATTCGAAAGTAAAGTTCTATGTACTGACTTGGCAGAAAATGCTAAGAAATTTTGGTCTTATGTCAAAGCGGTAGGTGGATCAAAACAAAATGTCCAGACACTCTGTGACCAAAATGGTACTGAAACAGAGGGTGACAGACTGAAGGCCGAAATACTAAATGTCTTTTTTCCAAAGCTGTTTCACAGAGGAAGACTGCACTGTAGTTCCTTCTCTAGATTGTCGCACAGATGACAAAATGATAGATATCGAAATAGACGACAGAGGGATAGAGAAACAATTAAAATCGCTCAGAAAAGGGAAGGCCGCTGGACCTGATGGGATATCAGTTCGATTTTACACAGAGTACGCGGAGGAACTTGCCCCCCTTCTTGCAGCGGTGTACCGTAGGTCTCTAGAAGAGCGTAGTGTTCCAAAGGATTGGAAAAGGGCACAGGTCATCCCCGTTTTCAAGAAGGGACGTCGAACAGATGTGCAGAACTATAGATCTACATCTCTAACGTCGATCAGTTGTAGAATTTTGGTACACGTATTATGTTCGAGTATAATGATTTTCTAGAGACTAGAAATCTACTCTGTAGGAATCAGCATGGGTTTCAAAAAAGACGATCGTGTGAAACCCAGCTCGCGCTATTCGTCCACGAGACTCAGAGTGCCATAGACACGGGTTCCCAGGTAGATGCCGTGTTTCTTGACTTCTGCAAGGCGTTCGATACAATTCCCCACAGTCGTTTAATGAACAAAGTAAGAGCATATGGACTATCAGACCAATTGTGTGATTGGATTGAAGAGTTCCTAGATAACAGAACGCAGCATGTCATTCTCAATGGAGAGAGGTCTTCCGAAGTAAGAGTGATTTCAGGTGTGCCGCAGGGGAGTGTCGTAGGACCGTTGCTATTCACATTATACATAAATGACCTTGTGGATGACATTGGAAGTTCACTGAGGCTTTTTACGAATGATGCTGTAGTACATCGAGAGGTTGTAACAATGGAAAATTGTACTGAAATGCAGGAGGATCTGCAGCGAATTGACGCATGGTGCAGGGAATGGCAATTGAATCTCAATGTAGACAAGTGTAATGTGCTGCGAATACATAGAAAGAAACATCCCTATTATTTACTACAAAATAGCAGGTCAGCAACTGGAAGCATTTAATTCCATAAATTATCTGGGAGTATGCATTAGGAGTGATTTAAAATGGAAAGATCATATAAAGTTGATCGTCGCTAAAGCAAATGCCAGACTGAGATTCATTGGAAGAATCCTAAGGAAACGCAATCCGAAAACAAAGGAAGTAGGTTACATTACGCTTGTTCGCCCACTGCTTGAATACTGCTCAGCAGTGTGGGATCCGTACCAGATAGGGTTGATAGAAAAGATAGAGAAGATCCCACGGGGAGCAGCGCGCTTCGTTACAGGATCACTTAGTAATCGCGAAAGCGTTACGGAGATGATAGATAAACTCCAGTGGAAGACTCTGCGAGTCAAGCAGTATATTGCTCCCTCCTATGTGTATCTCACGAAGAGACCATGAGGATAAAATCAGAGAGATTAGAGCCCCCACAGACGCATCCTTATAATCCTTCTTTCCACGAACAATACGAGACTGGAATAAAAGAGAACTGATAGAGGTACTCAAGGAGGTACCCTCCGCCACACACCGTCAGGTAGCTTGCGGTGTATGGATGTAGATGTAGAAGATGACTGGCTAGTGGGGACAAAACGGAGAGAGAAGCTTTTCCTTGTGCTCTGGCTTCGACAGTAAACTGTATGAATTAAGAGAAGTTCTGACCTCATTCTCGAAGCAAAAGCTTCTAAAATGTGAAGGCTGGTTAGAAGCAGACTCGCGTTTTTATAGTGTAGATATGGCTCAACTAGCAGCATATGTACGCCGCGGAAAAAACTAAATGTCAATTCGATGTCCAGCTGGAGAGCTCTGTAAACCTCTATCATTTCAGCGAAGGAAATGATAAAGAGATTGCGAATCATTTTCTGCCTGACAAAGAGGATGAAGATTTTCCTGCGGTATGTAGCTGATACAGGATTCCTGTCCAGCACAGCATACAAAATGGGGATTCATCAAACTACAGGGAGTAAATAGTGAATTGTGTTTCAAAAAATTGGAAAAAGCTGACTTGTGGATCAAATTCTGCTCGCCTCCACATGACGTGACTGTGGCAAAAAACGAGTAGCTAGAAGAATGTAACTTTCCAAATGCTACTAGTGTAACTGGCTGCAAGCACGCGTGAATTCCAAAACCTACCCATTTTGGCGACGAATATATCAATAGAAAAAAGTAATGCTAGCATAAATGTGCAGGCTAGATGCAGTGCAAAGGAACAGTTCAATACCGTGGAGGTTAGCTGGCACGGGTCAGTACATGACAATAGAATATGGAGAAATTCAAGTGTCCATAAAATGTTAAGTAAATTCAAGAACAATGTTCTTTTGGGTGACTAAGGCACCTGGAGCCCTGGTTGATGACCCCCTATCGTAATCCAACAGAGGAGAGCCACAAATCGTTCAAAAAGCGTTTTAAAAAAAAGAAAGGGTCGTGATAGAGAGTTGTCTTGGTCAGCTGAAGAGGCGGTGTCGTATTTTGCAGCATGGGTGTAGAGTTGCCTTATCAAATAATCTAATAATTATAGCTTGCTTCTTTGTACAGCATCGTGTTGCGAAACACATATTGGAAGAAGATTCTGAAGATACTGCACAGCATTTCCGTGACGATGATCATAATGAAGAGGAGCCTTAACTAAGAGGGAATTTTTTAAAAGAGGGCATGAAAACAGGTAGAAAACGCAGAATTTTTAATTATTTTTCTTATGAAAACATACCGAACTGCTGATCGTCTACAAATAGCTATTGGTAAGGCGGTGTAAAGAACAGTATGTGTTTTAAAACTCTTCTCTTTTTCCTTCTCTCACGTATTGTTTTCGTTGTTCATCTTTGCATTAAGGAAATTCATTATCAAAGCTTCATTTTCCATTTTCAGTCTCGTCAATTTCAATTTCTCCAGTAAGCACCATCCTTTGTAATTCTGTGGTACTGACCACCTTTGTCTCGTCTGTTTCTGGCAGACATTTTCCTTTCTTCAAGGTTGTTCTAGACGAGGAGAATGACGGGACAGCACGAGGTGTAACATGTGTTCTAGAAACATACACGTACAGAAAAAGTTACCAGAATCAGCAACCAGACTGGAATTTTTTCAACATAATAAATCATTATAAATAGCACAATACATTCTAAAAATATAAACAACTACTAATGGCTTCTAAACTCGTTATTTTGCAATATTTCTGAAATAAAACATAATTAATGCAATGAACAATAGAAAGTTCGCCAACGTGTAGTGCCAATGACCAGTGCTAATAATAATAATAATAATAATAATGGTCACGAGAGAGTAATATGGGGAGAACAAAATGCCACTATAATCTTTATAAGGTAGTTGTGACTAATTTTGCTTGCCTCATTAAAACTAAATCTTACAACGTGACTTCGTGTGCCCTCTGGGCGATGGGCTTAGTGTGGACGGTGCAAGCCGCTGTATCAGTGCTTTTGAAAACTACAAGTTCGAAAAAAAGAACTGTAAAAAACTTTTATTTTAACATTACAGAATGCTTGTAAAATGTTTAACCTGCATCAATATAAATATTAGTAATACAGCCATTTATGTTTTAACTTATCTAGAATCTGGTTCACTATGGGATTCCCATCTTATTGTAGAAGGCTGTAATGCTTTTTCTCCCAAATGTTTAAAGTAATAGTTTGTTTCCTGTTCTGTTCCTATCTGTTTTCCTTTTTCACCTGGTTTTCATGTTACTTTCTTTAGCAACTGTTTTCTTTCTCCTTGTGGGCCGAAATTAGCTTCAATTAAGTGCATTACTTTCTGGGTTCCTTTTTCTTGTTCTTTGCTTCCGGTAGTTGTGATTTCTCTGGTAGTTCAGGATATGTTTCCAAAGCCATATTTTTGGCAGTTTCCATTCCTTCGTTGTATGATGAAGGAATAGAAATAAACAACACGAGATGCGCTCTATAACAATGCAAGAACACACAATGGGCGAACTTGAGAAAACCCGCGCAATGCGCAACTGGCAAAGAACATAGAGCGAAGAGTCTGCAAGTCAAAATCCAGAGGTGCTGATTTTGGCTCTGAGTACTATGAGACTTAAAGAGGTGTTGATTTTGTGGTCGATAGTCGCCACAGGTTAAAAACTCCATTGCACTTTCTGCATATACCGAGCTTTAGTCTGAACTGGATAAAGACGTCTTTAATTACATACGCTCACCTACAACAAATAAAACGAAAGGAATACTTAGGAACAACAAAACAGTGAAAGCAGATGCCCACGCTTACTCAACAAAGGTGGCTAACAATGCAGACAGAGTAGCTCGATCTTTTGATTGTGCGTTAGAAGTATAAGGGAGGAGAAAAAGGCAAAAGTTATTCATACAATCTGAAGCAAAAGTTTCACTTCTTCCTTTATCTTCCAAGCTTGTGCTTCAGTTTTATTCGTACGTCCCAGTGAGCTCCGAGCTGTGTGCTCTTCAGAAACCCTGAGAAAGGGCAATGTTTCGAGTACTTCTAGCCGAGTTTTCTTCTACGTGCTACATGGCGTCCTCCTCAAAGTCGTGCGCACGGAGTGTCCATGGAGCATCACAGCCAACACACCTATAGTTCTGAACATAGCTATCTCTCACAGCCATTGTTGTAGGGGACGAAAATGATATGAGATGTCATAATTATAACAGACACTGGTGACGTTTGTTTGCATGCCATGAGTAGGAGGTTTGAAAATGATTCGATCTTCGAACGTATTTTATAGCCAAATGTTACATTTCCGGAAATGGGTTCCTTATCAAAACTTTATTTATGAAGTCCACTCCACAACCCCTACAAGCTTGTAATAGGAATTCCTTCTAAACAGGCCTACTAAAGAGGCAGGCTACACTACACTTGTCAGTCCTCTTCTTAGATTATTGCCATGCGGTATCGGATCCTTACCAGATAGGATTGATGGAGGACATCGATACAGTCCGAAGAAGAGCAGCTCGTTTTCTGTTATTGCGAAATAGCGTAGAGCGGACGTGTAGAGAAATAGTCTGAAAGTGATTCGAAGAGCCCCCTGTTAGTCAATTAAGTGTGAATTGCGAAGCAGTGATGCAGATGTAGATGAAAGAGATTCTTCCACTGGCGCAAGACATCTTCATGAATGAAGACAGAAACTAGGGTAAATTTTAACTTGCGCGTAGGACTACAAAGGCTTTACACTTCATGTTGCATGGAATTATTTCAGGTCTCCAGCTCGATTACGAAATTTATAAAAGAACATTTTATTGGCTCCTGTCATTTTTATTTTCCAGTATTTATTGGTGTGATTCGTTTCGTCATCACACTGCCACAAAAATCCATTGCCTATTTTGTTACTTATAATTCACGTGTTAATAATTATACATACGTGTGAAGACTGAAAAAATTGTGAAGTGTGTTTGTTCTTGTGTCCTGTGTGCTAGGTAAGGATGTATTCTCATAGCGTGGACAACTACATATGGGGCTACAACTTCACTGGCATTTTTTTTCTTTTCTCACATAAATCTATAGATAAGAATTGACCTAATAATGACAGTGAAGCACCTCATAATGCTGCCTAAACGTTTTCTGTCAACAAATATTACAAACTGAACATGAGAGAAGATCATGGTGTTATTTTATAAATTAAATAGTTATGTTTTCAAAACAACCATCTGATTTTGCAAGGATATTTTACAGACATGCAGTTACAACAGGATAAATTTTCATTTACCTTTCACAAACGGCCAATAGCTTTCCAAAAACTTCGAGGCAAGATTAATAATAATTAAAAAAAGAGGGTGCAACGCGCAGAGCGTCCATACGACCAGATGACACTGTCAGAAATGTCCTCCTTTGGTATGCTGTTGAACTTGCGCGCCACATTGCCTTGAATGACGGTTAAGTCAAAGCGTTGATCCTTCATACGAAACACTGCACTTAGTCGTTTTGCGGTAGGTTCTTATTGGTAGCACCAAGTCTCGTCACCCGTGTTGATTTTTTTCCAAAAAGAATTGCCCGCATCTTGCATTTGGATCAAGTCGCACAGGCGCATGTGCGTCCTTGTTTTCGTTCGGGAGTTAAGGTGTACGGGACCAACTTTGTACACACTTTTCTTTTCTTCAAAACATTCTGAAGGATGTCTCGGCCCCTTGTTTTAGAGATGTTGCTACATTGGGAGTTTGTGACACAGGCACAATGAGGTTGACGGACTGCGCCCGCACTTCCGCTACTTGACACTGCGTGCTCGGAGCTGACTGATTTAATACACGTCTGTTGGTCACAGTTCTTGGTTAAGGCTGCGACCGTAGTTACTGCCCTGACGCCATTTGCGCGCAAGGAATAAAATCAGTCTGGGAACTTCTTGGACGGACGGTGTGCAGTCGAAGAGTCAAACTCGACTGCTCTCGCTGCAGCGATTAAGCGTCTCGGTTCGCTCAGATTTGTTGAAATGGGAAGCACACAGACCTCACCTTCAAGGCAGACCTCTTCCAAACAAAAAAAAGAGTACGTATGAAGATGGTATCTGTTCTTTCGGACGTGTCCGAAACAACAGATACCATCTTCATATACACTCCTGGAAATGGAAAAAAGAACACATTGACACCGGTGTGTCAGACCCACCATACTTGCTCCAGACACTGCGAGAGGGCTGTACAAGCAATGATCACACGCACGGCACAGCGGACACACCAGGAACCGCGGTGTTGGCCGTCGAATGGCGCTAGCTGCGCAGCATTTGTGCACCGCCGCCGTCAGTGCCAGCCAGTTTGCCGTGGCATACGGAGCTCCATCGCAGTCTTTAACACTGGTAGCATGCCGCGACAGCGTGGACGTGAACCATATGTGCAGTTGACGGACTTTGAGCGAGGGCGTATAGTGGGCATGCGGGAGGCCGGCTGGACGTACCGCCGAATTGCTCAACACGTGGGGCGTGAGGTCTCCACCGTACATCGATGTTGTCGCCAGTGGTCGGCGGAAGGTGCACGTGCCCGTCGACCTGGGACCGGACCGCAGCGACGCACGGATGCACGCCAAGACCGTAGGATCCTACGCAGTGCCGTAGGGGACCGCACCGCCACTTCCCAGCAAATTAGGGACACTGTTGCTCCTGGGGTATCGGCGAGGACCATTCGCAACCGTCTCCATGAAGCTGGGCTACGGTCCCGCACACCGTTAGGCCGTCTTCCGCTCACGCCCCAACATCGTGCAGCCAGCCTCCAGTGGTGTCGCGACAGGCGTGAATGGAGGGACGAATGGAGACGTGTCGTCTTCAGCGATGAGAGTCGCTTCTGCGTTGGTGCCAATGATGGTCGTATGCGTGTTTGGCGCCGTGCAGGTGAGCGCCACAATCAGGACTGCATACGACCGAGGCACACAGGGCCAACACCCGGCATCATGGTGTGGGGAGCGATCTCCTACACTGGCCGTACACCTCTGGTGATCGTCGAGGGGACACTGAATAGTGCACGGTATATCCAAACCGTCATCGAACCCATAGTTCTACCATTCCTAGACCGGCAAGGGAACTTGCTGTCCAACAGGACAATGCACGTCCGCATGTATCTCGTGCCAGCCAACGTGCTCTAGAAGGTGTAAGTCAACTACCCTGGCCAGCAAGATCTCCGGATCTGTCCCCCATTGAGCATGTTTGGGACTGGATGAAGCGTCGTCTCACTCTGTCTGCACGTCCAGTACGAACGCTGGTCCAACTGAGGCGCCAGGTGGAAATGGCATGGCAAGCCGTTCCACAGGACTACATCCAGCATCTCTACGATCGTCTCCATGGGAGAATAGCAGCCTGCATTGCTGTACTAGTGCCGACATTGTGCATGCTCTGTTGCCTGTGTCTATTTGCCTGTGGTTCTGTCAGTGTGATCATGTGATGTATCTGACCCCAGGATTGTGTCAATAAAGTTTCCCCTTCCTGGGACAACGAATTCACGGTGTTCTTATTTCAATTTCCAGGAGTGTATATATAGTTCAGGCTCGCCGGCCATTTGACCATCTTCAGTGCGGATGCACAAACAGTGCCCGAAGTCTTACGGGAATCGGCAGTAAAGCCGCGAATAATGAGTATGATGGGCAGGGGCAGAATGAATATAGTGCGGGATAATAAGTTGCGGATATGGGTCTCACGGTAGTCGCACTGTTCCTCTGTGTCCTCTGTGTCTCAGATGGATAGAGCGGCTGCCATGTAAGCAGGAGATCCCGGGTTCGAGTCCCAGTCGGGGCACACATTGTCAACTGTCCCCGTTGACTTATACCAACGCCTGTAAGCAGCTAGGGGTATTCATTTCATTGTAATATCAGAAAAAAGAGTCACATATCGTGATACCAGGCGACCTCGGAGGCCAACGTTGCAACGTGAGATCCGTACGCGCCTTGCGGCCGATACATCATGGAGACAGCCCATCTGTAATACTGAATGGCTGGTCAGTGCACAACCCCACTGCAGGTTGCCTGTCAATCGGCTTCCAGTGGAAACTTATTCTTCTTCTTCTTGTACTTTTCTACCGCGTCTACGCAGGGTAGGCAAAGTTACTAACGGGTTTGTCATGCTTATTTTAAGGGGTGGTCGAACCCCCAACCCGTCGCCACCTCGTTCTCCCCCCCCCCCCCCCCAGGACGGAATTTATGTACCCTAAATGTCTGCGTACAGCAGTTATTACTCATGCCAAAGTTCAAAAATGGTTCAAATGGCTCTGCACACTATGGTACTCAACTTCTGAGGTCATCAGTCCTCTAGAACTCAGAACTACTTAGAGGACATCACAAACATCCATGCCTGAGGCAGGATTCGAACCTGCGACCGTAGCGGTCTCGCGGTTCCAGATTGTAGCGCCTAGAACCGCACGGCCACTCCGGCCGGCATGCCAAAGCCTGCGAAGGTTTTCTAAACAATCGCAAGTCGTGTAACTGAGACGGGACTTGGGTAACAGCCCAACATTCATCTGGTCGACTGTAGGAAACCGCCTAAAAACCGCAACCAGGCCAGCCGCACACCAACCTTCGTCGCTAATGCGCCGTGCGCATTCGATCAGGGACCGGCACCCGCCACCCTGGAAGAGGCGCTTCAAAACGCACGGCTATCTGGGTGGGTTGATTCCAGGGACAACATTTGATTTTCAGTATTTCATATAATTATTACTGAATTTAAAATTTTAAAATTCTGTCATAATGTACCCATTAAGAGATCGAATTTATGTTAAAGGTTTTAACACAGTAAGACAAGTATTACATTGCATGTCCGAAAGAACAGACACCACACAGTTACATAATTTATTTGCCTAGATAGATAGTGGAGCCACCTTCTTGTGTTGATGCACAAATACGTCAGACCTCCTGCGGGAAACTAAGAGTAACGAGCATGGAGGACATAGACAGGGTATGCGGATAAGCGGCACTCGGTGGGAATGTGAGTCGGCCGTGAGGCGTGCAGAGGTAGTCCATACAGTTGCGATACACGCTGTGTTCGGGTGGCGCAATGGCTGATGCAACTACCTAATAAGTAGGAGATCCCGGGTTCGACTCTCATCCTGGTACAGATTTTCAGTCGTCGCCGCTGATGCCGCACTAAGTCCTGATGCAGCTGATATCAAGAGTCCCTCCTCTCTCCATTCACTTCTCACCTTCCTCCGTCAATTTACAAGTATTACAGTTAAAAACTGTGTAAATGAGTTACGGCAGCGTAAATCATGGCGTGCAAATCACAAAGGCAATATTCAGTCAGCACTTGAGTGAGAGCACTTAACGAACTGCAACAAACTCACATAATTTCAAATCCGTTCGAAGCTTTTCCTCACTGACACCCCATAAAGTAATGAAAAGAAAAAAGTTTATCGCTTACTGCATTTTCGGTGTTCATGCAGTAAAACTTCATCAAACTTTTTGCTACTAACTCCATTCACATCGCACTTTGGGACAGTATACACATGCACCACTAAACGTACTCACAAAATTATATCACCACATGACACACAGTTCAGAAGATATGGCATCGTAAACATTGAGATGCGCGGAAAACTACCTTTTGCTTAAAGCGGAGTGCAAATTACCCAGACTACATTCATGCAATGTTTTTTATAATTCGATCACTTGGCGACTTCCAACAAATTTTAAACATAATTTCAAACATTTCTAAACTTTATCCCGTTTCCATGCTTAACGTCAAATTTTTAACACATTAACTCAATTCCAATGTTTTCAGTTGTTTTATACATGAGACTACAGTTGTTTAAAGAATCGTGGGTGGAAGAGGGGTTTACTGGTTGTTAATAAATGCTCAGACAAGCAGGCTTCAGTGCGATCGATAGTGTTCCATCTTGGTGAAAAATGAAATTTTTGGCATGTTCCCGCAAAGCCAGATCGCTAACACATCCAGGTACCTTATTCCTCTAATCTAACCGATCAAGCGAGCAAGCTAGAGACGGTGTAAGAAAATCTCTGACAACTCACAGCGCCGTTGCCAACCTTCAACTGCGAATACAGATACTGCAGACGGAAACAACAGCCGTCTACGTAGCTGTCTCAACACTGGGGTGTTGCTTTGGAGATGTTTACAAAACCGCGTTGCGTTACTGGTTAAGGCGCAGAGCTGTGTGCCCAATCGTCTTCTTTTAGGAGATTCTGGCCCAACTGCAGCTATCAGGGATTAAATTAACGCCGACTCCACTGCTAGCTCCGCCTACCAGCAAAGCACATCACTCATGGCTTAGGTCTTACGTCTGCTCCAACTGGCAGATGGCTGCCTGCGAGACAGTACAAGGAGCGATCTATGAGGGCCACTCCAAAAGAATTGCACAATATTTTTTTTTAAAAATCCATCTTTTATTCTACATGTTTGAAAGTTTTACAGTGTGTAGACACATCCTTTAGGAACAATATTTTCATTTCTCCACATAATTTCCATTCCTCTCAATTGCCTTACGCCATCTTGGAACCAGCGCCTGTATACCCGCACGGTAAAATTCTGGACCAACCTGTTGGAGCCACTGTTTGGCAGCGTGCACTAGGGAGTCATCATCTTCAAACCTTGAGGGCCTTTCAGTTTCCCAAAGAGATGATAGTCACATGGAGCCAGGTCAGGACTATAGGTGTTGTCCATCCGAGTTTTGTGATCACTTCCATGTTCTTTTGACTGACATGTGGCCGTGCATTGTCGTGCAACAACAAAACATCCCGCTTTTGCCGATGTGGTCGAACAAGACTCAGTCGAGCTTGAAGTTTCTTCAGTGATATCACATATGCATCAGAATTTATGATGGTTCCACTTGGCGTGATGTCCACAAGAAGAGTCCTTCCTTCCCATTAAAGCGCATCCATTCGCTCGGCCTGGCGCCTGTGTCTTTTATCTTGTTTGTTAAAACGCAATAATTCTCCTGGAAAATGGAAGAAATTAACTAACCTATTTCGTTGGATGCGGCAACTTCTTCTTTTTTTGTTATATTATTTGAACTAAATTTCTGCTTAACTGTGAATTAAATGATAAGGAACATTTTTCATTTCGCGGAACTGAAAAAGGAAAGTAATAATAAAGTCCCATTTGATGATTATACATTCCTTCATCCCTAAAATGCAAAATATTTTATTCTTCTGAAATTCTTTACGTCTCTCTTCTAAAAATTAAATCTGTATTTCTTTATAAATGCAAAGAATTATGACCTTTATCTATATCCAATCGCTTGTCACTTATAAAAACTGACGTTCTTGTTTCTTTTTTTAAAAAAATTGGAGAGAAAAATAAAATAAATTTATTCTCCTTCCCTGTAGCGTATTTCCTTTTGCAACCCGTATCCCACATCAAGAGTGTATGATGCATTTAGAACTCAAGTAACGTAATGAGTGAAAGTATTCATCTTACTTACAAAGTAAAAGGAGAGGATTCAGCTCTCTTTACACTGGTCTTAATATCTGAGATGGCGGGATACCATGCTCTTGCGTAGTTTGCAAAATTGTTTTGATAATTTCGTTTGTTCTGCATTTCATAGTGCATGCTGCCAGTTTGAATTTAAAGTCCATTACACTTGGTGATTTTATTTTATTAAATAGTGTACGAGTAGACCAGATAGCAAGATTACCATATCGTTTCTTTGACCGGGATGTAGCTTTTTGTCTGGTGTTACAACTTCTTATATATTCCTGAATGAGATTTTCACTCTGCATCGAAGTGTGCGCTGATATTAAACTTCCTGACAGATGAAAACTGTGTGCCGGACCGAAACTCGAACCCGGGACCTTTGCATTTAGCGGGCAAGTGCTCTTATGTATTGAAATATTGCGCTGCCGACCGCAGTAAAGGTGCAAGTTTTTGCTGAGTCCTTTCCCAAATTCCGTTTCCACGATTACAGATGAACCGGTGTATAAGTCTAACCTCTTCATTACACTTACTACCATTCGGTGAATCCGCTAGATGTGTGGAGTGTAGCTTTGTGTCAATCGTTTCATTGACGACTCTATACCGCTCTGTCCTAACATCTGACTTAGCCTTTTGTTGTGAATGTACTTCCACACATCAGGCCAAGTGACATGAGGGTATTTAGTTTCCATTCTGTTCTTAATCAACGGTGGTACCTTTCTGTGCATAGCACATTTTGTCTCCCTGAGTTACGTAGTTGTTCTCGACTTTGTCGGTTCAGAGAAAGCTGAGCTTTGAGCTAATTTTGCCAATATTGACTGGTGGTACTTGTCAGCCTGGTAGGGATGAAATATGATCTTTTAAGAACACTGTGTGCTAGTAATGTTTTGCATTTTGTTTCGAAGTCTATCAATCCAATCCCACATTCTTCAGGTGGTGACAGTAATGTGCTATATTTACCTTGAAAATATTTCCACGGCATACGAAATATCGAATCGCTCATAACAGACTTTTGACAATTGGTGCCGACACTGGCAAAATGGACGCTATATAAAACACTAACGATAAAATGGACTCATTCACTAGCTTTACTATCTGGATCATAACAACACTTCGCTCGGAATGTAGCTGTATGCTGGCCCTAACTTTGTTCAATATTGATCGCCAGTTGGTAGTCTGCATCCTCTGCACGTCTGACACCAGATCTAGCCCTAGATCACGTATCTGCTGTGGGTAGCCATTTGCGGTCTGCCCGCAGTAAACCCTTCTCTAAGTTCAGCATCTTGGAGCGCTGGGGCAGGGGGTTGGGAGGGAGCACATCATGAGCTATGCTTGCAAAAAAATAGTTCAAATGGCTCTGAGCAATATGGGACTTAACTTCTGAGGTCATCAGTCCCATAGAACGTAGAACTACTTAAACCTAACTAACCTAAGGACATCACACACATCCATGCCCGAGGCAGGATTCGAACCTGCGACCGTAGCGGTCGCGCGGTTCCAGACTGCAGCGCCTAGAACCGCTCTGCCACCACGGCCGGCGCTATGCTTGCTCAAACAGACAGACACGTGAGGGTAGCTGAAGTTATTGCACGTACAGTTTCCTCCTTGATTACCATCACTGTTCGCAACAAAGCTACTGCTATGTGAGCAAAGCTGCGGATAACAGCTAGTTACTTAATTGTGTGATTTTTCTTGTTGACCGATGGTTGTCTACAGCTTCAGTGAAAACTTTCTTGTATCCAGGCACTTTTGCCATCTATTTCAGTGCGTAATGTACCCTTTTTGAATCTGTTAGCTTCTTGTTAATATATCTGTGTGTCTTTATCAAAATAAACTGCCAGAAAAAGAATCGCAACTTTAAGAAGGGGTTGTGCGACATAAACGAAAGTTGACAGGCGTGTTTTCACATCTGGAATATGATTTCTTTTCTTTTTTTTTTCAAATTTTGCTTCAGTCGCGTATGATTGGCGCTATTAGCGTCACTGCGAGGATGTAAATGTTTTCTTTAAATACACGCTGCAAGAGTCGTGAACATTGTTTATCTTTGAGATTGGAAGCGATGAATTCACGTTAGTCACGAATGCCTTTAAGGAGGCGAAGACGCCAATCTCAACACCTCACAGAGTTTGAACGAGATCGTGTCACAGTTCTATGAGAAGCTGAATGCTGCTTCTGCGATAGCGCAGAAAGACGTGGCAGGGATGTAGCCACGGTACATGATTGCTGGCAGCGGTGGTCACGGCACTGTACAGTCGCAAGAAGACCGAGCTCCGAACGGTCACGTGGCGCTACCAAGACCATCGTGTTGGCGTATGGCTCTGGCGCATGGTACTGCATCTGCAGCAGCAACTTGACCAGCAGTTGGCACCATAGGGACACAACTAAGTGTTGCACATTGATTATTCCAAGGGCAGATCCGAGCCAGGCGCCCTGTAGCGTGGATTCCACTGACCCCTGCCATCTCCCACTCCAGTGGTGTCAAGCGAGAGCTCATTGGTGCGCAGGATGGAGTTACGTTGTGTGTTCTGATGAAAGCTGTTTCTGCCTCGGTGCCAGTGATGGCCGTGTATTGGTTAGGAGGAGGTCAGTTGAGGGCCTGCAACCAACCTGTCTGCGTGCTACACACACTGGCTCTACGGGGTGGTCCATTGATCGTGACCGGGCCAAATATCTCACGAAATAAGCGTCAAACGAAAAAACTACAAAGAACGAAACTTGTCTAGCTTGAAGGGGGAAACCAGATGGCGCTATGGTTGGCCCGCAAGATGACGCTGCCATGGATCAAACGCATATCAACTGCGTTTTTTTAAAAAATAGGAACCCTCATTTTTATTACATTTTCGTGTAGTACGTAAACAAATATGAATGTTTGAGTTGGACCACTTTTTCCGCTTTGTGATAGATAGCGCTGTAATAGGCACAAACGTATGGCTCACAATTTTAGACGAGCAGTTCGTAACAGGTAGGTTTTTTAAATTAAAATACAGAACGTAGGTACGTTTGAACATTTTATTTCGATTGTTCCAATGTGATACATGTACCTTTGTGAACTTATCATTTCTAAGAACGCATGCCGTTACAGCGTGATTACCTGTAAATACCACATTAATGCAACAAATGCTCAAAATTACGTCCGCCAACCTCAATGCATTTGACAATACGTGTAACGACATTCCTCTCATCAGCGAGTAGTTCGCCTTCCGTAATGTTCGCACATATATTGACAATGCGCTGACGTATGTTGTCAGGCGTTGGCGGTGGATCACTATAGCAAGTATCCTTCAACTTTCCCCACTGAAAGCAATCCGCGGACGTCAGATCCGGTGAACGTGCTTCGACGACCAATCCACCTGTCATGAGATATGCTATTCAATACCGCTTCAAATGCGCGCGAGCTATGTGCCAGACATCCGTCATGTTGGAAGTACATCGCCATTCTGTCATGTAGTGAAACATCTTGTAGTAACATCGGTAGAACATTACGTAGGAAATCAGCATACATTGCACCATTTAGACTGCCATTGATAAAATGGGGGGTAATTATCCTTCCTCCCATGATGCCGCACCATACATTAACCCGCCAAGGTCGCTGACGTTCCACTTGTCGCAGCCATCATGGATTTTCCATTGCCCAATAGTGCATATTATGCCGGTTTGCGTTACCGCAGATGGTGAATGACGCTTGGTCGCTAAACAGAACGCGTGCAAAAAAATCTGTCATCGTCCCGTAATTTCTCTTGTGCCCAATAGCAGAACTGTACACGACGTTCAAAGTCATCACCATGCAATTCCTGGTGCATATAAATATGGTACGGGTGCAAACTATGTTCATGTAGCATTCTCAACACCGACGTTTTTAGCATTCTCAACGCCGACGTTTTTGAGATTCCCGATTCTCGCGCAATTTATCTGTTACAGATGTGTAGATTAGCCGCGACAGCAGCTACAACACCTACTTGAGCATCATCATTTGTCGGAAGTCGTGGTTGACGTTTCACATGTGGCTGAACACTTCCTGTTTCTTTAAATAACGTAACTATCCGGCGAACGGTCCGGACACTTGAATGATGTCGTCCAGGATACCGAGCAGCATACATAACAGACGCCCGTTGGGCATTTTGATCACAATAGCCATACATCAACACGATATCGACCTTTTCCGCAATTGGTAAAAGGTCCGTTTTAACACGGGTAATGTGTCACGAAGCAAATACCGTCCGCACTGGCGGAATGTTACGTGATACCACGTACTTATACGTTTGTGACTATTACAGCGCCATCTATCACAAAGAGAAAAAAGTGGTCCAACTCAAACATTCATATTTATTTACGTACTACACGAATATGTAATAAAAAATGAGGGTTCCTATTTTTTAAAAACGCAGTTGATATCCGTTTGACCTATGGCAGCGCCATCTACGGGCCAACGATAGCGCCATCTGGTTTCCCCCTTCAAGCTAGACAAGTTTCGTTCTTTTTAGTTTTTTCCGTTTAACGCTTATTTCGTGAGATATTTCGCCGGGTCACGATCAATGGACCACCCTGTATAACCTGGAGTTATGTATGGTCTGTGGTGCGCTTTCGTATGAGAGCAGGAGCACTCCCGTGGATATCTCACGCACACTGAATGCATATCTGCACGTCGATCTGGTGATTCGATCTACTGTACTGCCATTTATGAACAGCATTCCAGGTTGTGTTTCCCAATAGGATAATACTCGCCTACATACTGCATGCTCTACAAAGTTTCAACATGTTTTCTTGGCCTGATCTAGCAGCAGATGTGTCTCAAATGGAGCACCTATGGGACATCATCGAATAACTCCAGCGTTGTTCCTACATTGACCTACCAAGTGCAATAGGCATGGAACTCCGCCCCCGAACTGACAGCCGGCACCTGTACAACACAATGTATACAAGTTTGCATGCTTGCATCCTACAGTCTGACGGTTACACGAGTTGTTGATGTACCATTCACATTTGCAATGGCTTATCTCAAGCGTACATTACCTGTGATCTTACAATGTTAATCATTGCTCTACATTAATTATTTTTTGGTGTCGCAGTTTGTCTTTTTTTTTGGTCAGTGTATACAAATTGAACAAAATTCATCTCTTTGTACTGATCGTTTGCTATTGTAGAACATGCACACGAAAGTAAAAAGATTTCGTGTAAGCCCATTACAGAGACTTTCATGTTCAAATGTGATTTTTATTTGTAGCAAAGGATATGATATCAAATTAAATCCGTCGTAACGGAATTGCGGTGCTGTTAGATTGCAAACATTGACAGTACTTGCAATCCACATGAAAATATCTAATTTCTATCTACGTATAGTGATCAGAACTAAAATGAAAAAGATTCTTTATCAGAACTGAACAGAAAGAACAAATAATTTCGTTGTATTTCCATAAATTAGTTTTATTATTCTACTCTAAGTATCGTAGTTTCGCAGCTGCAAATGAAGTACCCGTAGGCTGGTATTACTCTACCAAATTTCTTTGTCAAAGATATTTAATGGTGTAATAGAGAACGTCGTCAAATGTTGTCCAATATGTGATCAAATCTAGGGCCTCGCTGTAGATTTGATCAAAGAAGTCGCTTGTCTTCTGTTCACTGCAATGTGACATGTTAGCACATGGAGCGCTAGCATCGCTGCAGCTTTCTGTCGTCTGTAGTGTTTTTATAAACATTGTAGATAAATACAGTTGGTGTGTGCAGACAACTACAAAATTAATAGAGATGTATGAAGCTGATGAGGCGCTTTACAACATGAGGCACTCTGAATTCAAAAGTAGATTAAGAAGATTAGATACCTGACCTGACCTAACATAACCTTTGATATGAGGATACACTTCATTGAGCACATACAGAAATGTATGCTCATTCATTCTCAAGTAATTGGTGTACGACTTGACGTCCTCCACTATAAGCTCACGTAACAGGTTTTGTTGAATGCTTTTATCGTGTCGTCGTAAAACCCATGGCTTCACCCAGGTATGTTTCTTTTTTTTTCCCCCTTCTCTTCCGCATCTGCACACAGTGCAATTGTGGTACAAGCGACTGCTGCGATTATTCACAAATTGTTGTTGTCAGCCATCTTGAACTTTGACGAAAATATTATGACAGTGTAATACCCCTTCTAGCGCTAATACTGTTAAGAAATGGACCAATGAGACAATAGCATCGCGTGGCGGGGTTTCAAACCGAAAATATTTTATTTATCATAAGGGAGGCATGTGGGCCGCGGGTTGGACACCCTAGCATTAAATGATCAAGAGCCTTCTGAAACGTAACATCACCTGTTTGGTACTGCAACGTTGTAACATATCACTCGTAATTAACGATGTAACAGATTGTTAATGTATTGCGTTAGCCCAGTCTCGCGCGTAGTTCCGCGGGCGGCCGCGTGGCGTCGCACCGCTCCACCGCGGCAGCTGCCAGTGCCCGTGTCCGGAAAGCGCTCGTGTCCAGGTAGCCGCTGGCCGACGCTCCCCTACCCCTAGCCACAGCCACACACACTTTTCTCCAGAAATCTATTTTTCCGGTCGCCGGGGGAAGGCTGGGGACGTGACGTAATTCGTACAGTCGCTGCCGCTTGGGGGCGCCCTCCGCTCACATTTACCCCTGCGCGGCTTCGGCAGCTGTCTCGCTGTTTCTTTGCATCTCGGACGCTCCTGTAAAGCCGAGTTTCCACAGGCATGAATTTCTTACACACGTATCCCCCAAACGCTACCCTTGCATGCGTGTTAGCCTTTCCACACATCTGAGGTGAAAACGCTAATTACGCGACTTTCAAGATGGCAACAAGTGAAATTGATTTTCAAATTCTTGCATCAGACTGAAAAGTATGGCTGCGGATTTCATCCCGTCTTTAGGATGCTTAAATGAAAAAATTGCTTGCGTTTACTTGTGCTTGCCATAATTTCAGTTTCATCTGGAACGCGTTTATTGTTTGATACATTGTACCGATAAGTAGGTTTCTGTCTTGAGGAGGTTAGAGCGTCGTTGACGGAAAAAAAAAGTTCAAATGGCTCTGAGCACTAAGGGACTTAACATCTGAGGTCATCAGTCCCCTATAACTCAGAACTACTTAAACCTAGCTAACCTAAGGACATCACACACATCCATGCCTGAGGCACGATTCGAACCTGCGACCGCAGCAGTCGCGCAGTGCCGGACTGAACCGCTCGGCCACCGCGGCCGGCCAGAAAAAACAGCCCTACAGATGTTGGATAAGGACATGGGCATCGCGTAGGAATCTTTTGGGTACATCAGATATGCTACAGGGGAGTTCTTCGTTCGAAAACCATTTTCAAATGAGTAAAATCAATTTAGAAATCTTTCTCAGCCGTATTTCCGGCCCTGTACAAACGTTTAATACTAGTATGCGAGATGCCGCGTCAGCTTTCATTAAATTAAAAGTAATATTGAAATATCTGGCAACTGGAATCAGCCGCATGGCCTGAGGCGATATGTGTTGTCCTTAGCGAAAGTTAAGTTAGATTAAGTAGAGTGTAAGCCTAGGGACCGATGACCTCATCAGTCATAGAAACTTACCACAAATTTCAAAAAAAAAAAAGCACTGTTTCTAAATTTTTATGTTATGTACAATGTATTGCAGATACATCGGAAAGTAAGGTTTTTCCTTTCAACACCTCAACTTTCCTTCTACTCACACACACACACACACACACACACACACACACACATACATACACACACACGCACACCCATGTAGAAGCAGATCACAGATACTTCAAAACTTACGCTCGAAATTTGTCAATAAATTTCGATCTTTGGCATTAACATGCGACAGTCGGCAACACAAACCAAAACATTGCATCAAAACAAGTATTGAGTTCCTAGTGCTGTGGAATGTGGAAAAAAACACCAAGTGGCTATTATAAGAAGAGAAACTGCACCAAAAATGAAACGGCAACGTAATATGTAGAAAATCGTCCATACAACCTGTAAGTAGAATTTAAAATACTACTACATTATAGCAAAAACAAAACACCAGAATTGTTTACAACCTATAGGTACATTTCTCCAAAACGTAAACTATATAGTAAAAATATGTACATATTCCAGGCCACTGAAGATGCCTTGCAGAGAATAAAGGCTAAACGCGTAATACACGAAAATTATGTTTCATTTCATTGCAGCCAGGGGGTCCAAAAATGTAAAAATTATCAATATACCGTAATAAAGCTGTAAATATACATTGATCAGACAGAACATTACGACGACAGAACTACTATCCATACGAACCCGTCCAGACGATAGCAGCATCGGATTGTCGTTTAGTGAAAAAAAAATACGAGCTTGCTTAGTATCGGACCACATTTGTGGTTAATTACAGAGAGTGGACGACTGGTGCATGATAGAGTGTTGCACCTGAACGTAAATAAATGTGATGCACTGCACATAAGTAGACGAAGAGATTCTATACTGTTTTAATACACTATTTATGATAAATTGCTGGAAACAGTAACTACTGTAAAATATCTTGGCGTAACCATCAGGAGAGACCTAAAGAGGAAAGAGCACATAAAACAAATAGCAGGAAAAGCATATAGTAGGCATAAATTCAATGGAAGAATCTTAAGGAAATGGTTTTAAAAAACACTCGTCGGCCGATTCTTTAGTCTTTTCAGTCAGTCAGAGATCCTTACTAAATAGGATTAATACCTAGAAGAGGCACAGAAGAGTCAACGAAGAGCGGTGTTTTCCGTTATAGAATGGGTTTTTTTCGGTGCAAGAGCGTTACGGAGATACCTAACAATCTCGACTCGCAGACGCTACAAGGGAGTCGTTGTGTATTACAGAAACGTGTAATGTTGAAATTCCGGGACACTACCCCCCGGGAAGGGTCGCGCAACATATTACTTCCGCTACGCGTCCCGCGAAAAGATCACAACGATCCAATCAGAGAAATTAGATGTAATACGGACTTCACCAGCAATCGCTCTTTTCACGCGTCACTCATGAATGGAACCGCCGAGGGGGAAAAACGCAGTGGTAGCGGAATTACCTGCCCGCCTCCGCAGTCTCTTAACCAACATAAGACCAACGAGCCCAGAGTCACCGATGCACCCCGCGACGATTCCTTCGGAACACCAACATATCCAGAATTACTTTCTTGAATTTAGTTATGTGTGTGCCAGTATCCCAAGCACCTCACAGATCCCGAACAAGACAATATACACAATCGAGACGAAAACTGCGCGTTGAAACCCAATTGAAGAAAAGAAATCACAGATGAACTGGACAGTACTGTGGCGAAACATTCAACAGCCATTCCTGCCTCCAAGGATTTGCTCACTGTGGTATCTGACTGTCAATGACAAAATCTCTACGACCGAAAAATTGCACCTAATGCACTTCGGTGCACCAGCCGCCTGCCACAAATGCTGAAACGTTGACTCGCTCGCGCACATATCTGTTTGTGGAACTGCGTTGGACATACGGAACTTTCTCAGCCACCAACTAGCCGTCATCGATAGGACGAACGCACGGTACCTGAACATTCGTGAATCGATGCGGCCTGACCGCATGCGATACCCAGTTATCATGAAACAAGGTGAACACTATGGGTGATCGGACATACTGAGAATCGCGATGCCACATTCTTAGAATATTTGTCCTACATTGAAGAGCAATATATTCGGATTGCGCAGGATACCAACCAAAGAAAAACATTTGGCAACGTGCTGCGTATCATATCAGGGAATCCTCGCAAATGCTCTCTATTACTCCAGCTGCTAGGCAATCGATGCCATGCGAAAGTAGACACTATAGAAGAATCTGTTACAATGTTATAGCTGTTTCATGTAAGTGATGCACGTGTGAGACTAGCAATAAGTCGGCAACATAGGAAAAACTGGAACAAAAAACTCCAAAAGAGAGAGAGAGAGAGAGAGAGAGAGAGAGAGAGAGAGAGAGAGAGAGAGAGAGAGAAAGAAAGAAAAAAAAACAAGATTGTCTTTCGGTCATTTAGAAGATGAACCTAAAGCAACAAAAAGATTGCTTTTATTCAATTAGAAGAAAAATTTCTTTTCGTGCAGATATAGTTACTTTTCTCCACATTGTCGAGAAGAAATGATTTTTTTTTTCCTTGTCGAGTGCGAAGAAATACAAGTTATTCAACCAAGGGGGAAAAAGCGGTCAGCGAGACTGACTGCCGTGCGGAGGATGCGGGTTCGATTCCCGGTACTACTAATGATTTTTTTTCCATGGTGGCAGGACAGAACGGTTAGCACTCATCCTCGTGATGCCAACTGTAGAGCTACTTAACCGAGTGATAGCAGCTCCAGGCCACGGAAATACCGCATCTATTGGCGGAGGACGACATGGCGCTCGGTCGGTACCGATGGGCCCACCAGGGCCTGTGAACGGAGTTTTGCTCTACTTTCGCCACACACTGTTGCGGAGTATAGATGTGTAGCCGCGCGGGACTAGCCGAGCGGTCTGGGCCGCTGCAGTCATGGACTGCGCAGCTAGTCCCGGCGGAGGTTCGAGTCCTCCCTCGAGCATAGGTGTGTGTGTTTGTCCTTAGGATAATTTAGGATAAGTAGTGTTTAAGCTTAGGGACTGATGCCCTTAGCAGTTAAGTCCCATATGACTTCACACACATTTGAACATTTTATAGATGTGTAGGAATGCATTGTTTTGATCAGTTTCGAGCAGCCAGTAGATTCAAAATGGCTCTGAGCACTATGGGACTTAACATCTGTGGTCATCAGTCGACTAGAACTTAGAACTAGTTAAACCTACCTAACCTAAGGACAACACACACATTCATGCCCGAGGCGGGATTCGAACCTGCGACCGTAGCGGTCACGCGGTTCTAGACTTAAGCGCCTAGAACCGCATGGCCACACCGGCCGGCGAGCCAGTAGAGATCAGCAGACCGTCAATAGATAAAAAGATGAGGGAAAGAATCTATAAAATCTGTCAAGTAACAATGTACGAAGTGAGATAAAGAAAATAATAATACTTAAAGGTTCATGCTGCATGCCGTGACGCAACGTTCCTGTTCCACTGCCAACAGTAGGTAGAGTTCGAGGTTTTGTAGGTAGAGTGAAAGTACAAAGAAATTGTCTACGAAAGTTTGCAAAGGATTGAATAATGTAATTGACAGCCGTAAACAGACTGCGACTATTTGTTAATGACGGTGTAGTTTGACACAAAGTCGTCTTTAAGTGACTGTAGGGGATACGGGTTTAACTTGGACAGAATTCCCATTTGGTGAGCTGAATGGCAGCTTGCTCTAAATGTGTAAAAATGTGAATTGATGCAGAAGAGTACTAAAAACTATCCTAAAATGTTCTAATACAAAGTTAGTGGTGCGCTGTGATATCCCAAGTTACATATACTAAGATGTTGTTGTTGTTGTTGTCTTCAGTCCTGTGACTGGTTTGATGCAGCTCTCCATGCTACTCTATCCTGTGCAAGCTGCTTCATCTCCCAGTACCTACTGCAACCTACATCCTTTTGAATCTGCTTAGTGTACTCATCTCTCGGTCTCCCTCTACGGTTTTTACCCTCCACGCTGCCCTCCAATGCTAAATTTGTGATCCCTTGATGCCTCAAAACATGTCCTACCAACCGATCCCTTCTTCTAGTCAAGTTGTGCCACAAACTTCTCTTCTCCCCAATCCTATTCAATACCTCCTCATTAGTTACGTGATCTATCCACCTTATCTTCAGTATTCTTCTGTAGCACCACATTTCGAAAGCTTCTATTCTCTTCTTGTCCAAACTAGTTATCGTCCATGTTTCACTTCCATACATGGCTACACTCCAAACAAATACTTTCAGAAACGACTTCCTGATACATAAATCTATATTCGATGTTAACAAATTTCTCTTCTTCAGAAACGCTTTCCTTGCCATTGCCAGTCTACATTTTATATCCTCTCTACTTCGACCATCATCAGTTATTTTACTTCCTAAATAGCAAAACTCCTTTACTACTTGAAGTGTCTCATTTCCTAATCTAATTCCCTCAGCATCACCCGATTTAATTTGACTACATTCCATTATCCCCGTTTTGCTTTTGTTGATGTTCATCTTATATCCTCCTTTCAAGACACTGTCCATTCCGTTCAACTGCTCTTCCAAGTCCTTTGCCGTCTCTGACAGAATTACAATGTCATCGGCGAACCTCAAAGTTTTTACTTCGTCTCCATGAATTTTAATACCTACTCCAAATTTTTCTTTTGTTTCCTTTACTGCTTGCTCAATATACAGACTGAATAACATCGGGGATAGGCTACAGCCCTGTCTCACTCCTTTCCCCACCACTGCTTCCCTTTCATGCCCCTCGACTTTTATGACTGCCATCTGGTTTCTATACAAATTGTAAATAGCCTTTCGCTCCCTGTATTTTACCCCTGCCACCTTTAGAATTTGAAAAAGAGTATTCCAGTCAACATTGTCAAAAGCTTTCTCTAAGTCTACAAATGCTAGAAACGTAGGTTTGCCTTTTCTTAATCTTTCTTTAAGATAAGTCGTAAGGTCAGTATTGCCTCACGTGTTCCAACATTTCGACGGAATCCAAACTGATCCTCCCCGAGGTCCGCATCTACCAGTTTTTCCATTCGTCTGTAAAGAATTCGCGTTAGTATTTTGCAGCTGTGACTTATTAAACTGATAGTTCGGTAATTTTCACATCTGTCAGCACCTGCTTTCTTTGGGATTGGAATTATTATATTCTTCTTGAAGTCTGAGGGTATTTCGCCTGTCTCATACATCTTGCTCACCAGCTGGTAGAGTTTTGTCATGACTGGCTCTCCCTAGGCCGTCAGTAGTTCTAATGGAATGTTGTCTACTCCGGGGGCCTTGTTTCGACTCAGGTCTTTCAGTGCTCAAGATGGCACTACGAATGTAGTGCGGGACAATACGTTGAAAATGTGGGTGTCGCGGGAGGCGTGCCAGAGATAAATCCCTGCAGTCGCACTATCCTCTGTGTTATCGGTGGCTCAGATGGATAGAGCGTCTGCCATGTAAGCAGGAGATCCCGGATTCGAGTCCCGGTCGGGACACACATTTTCATTTGTCCCCGTTGACGTATGTCAACGCCTGTAAGCAGCTAAGGGTTGTCATTTCATTGTAATATCTCAAGTTTTCTTGGTGTAACTGATTGACAGTGAGCTTCCCGCTATTCAGCCTAGTTGTTGTTCCCATTCTACGCTCATTATTTCGACGACCGATCCAACCATGTTCTCCAGGTGTTGCTAATTTTGCTGTTGTGTGTACTCGCTGCTGCCTGGACTCCAACCAGACTAGAGCTGCTGTTGGTCTTGCGCCTATTTATGGCCGAGTTCGATACTCGATGTCTGTTTCAACCTTTGATGCTCTTTTGTTTTCTAGAGCACGCCCTGATACCCCGTGAAACGTAAATTCCCTCAGCGTTTCCCAGCTCGGATGGATGAGATCGCCGACGGGATTTTACCAAATTGAGTGCCGGACTCCAAGCGTTATTTAAATTGAAGCCTCCATTCCTGTTTACTAGGTTTTCTGACATTTTTATTTCGATGACTCCTCAACTGACCCAGAAACTTGACATTTACACCGCGATACTGGTTCCACCGTATTTGACCCTATGATTATACGAGTATTCGAGGCAGTGCTCGGTGACAGCTGATTTACATGGTTGCTTTAATCGGACGTGTCGCTGATGTTCATTGCATGTCCCCTTGACTGTTCTGATAGTCTGCCCAGCGTAAAACATGCCCCATTCGTGTGGTTCAAATGGCTCTGAGCACTATGGAACTTAACTTCTAAGGTCATCAGTCCCCTAGAACGTAGCACTACTTAAACCTAACTAACCTAAGGACATCACACACATCCATGCCCGAGGGAGGATTCGAACCTGCGACCGTAGCGGTCGCGCGGTTCCAGAATGTAGCGCCTAGAACCGCTCGGTCACCACGGCCGGCTGAAACTTCTGAGCACCGTTTGGTGTACTGTCTTTTCTTATTTGTTCTTGTTGTTTGTCTTTGTATGGCTACCAGCCGATTTTTAAATTAAGGTTGTTCTGCCCGTAAGGCGTAAGATTGTTTGAGCCTGCAGCCTAATTGAAAGAACTGATTTAAGATAAGGTGTTCTGCCTTTTAAATTTCTGATTTTGGTTTGAGTCTTAAGTCATTGGCTTTCAGCCGATTTTAAATTAAAGTGGTCTTGCCCTTAAGGCATGAGATTGCCTGGCGCATTCAAAAGGTGATTAAATTCCAAAAATTAATGCTTTTTTTTAAAAAATTTCCTGCCTCTTGTGATGTTTGTTCAAATAAATGAAGTTGTTTGGTCGAGTGTAACTGACAGCCGCTTATTTTGGACCCTTTCCACAATTTAAACTACTTGTCCTGTCTAGCGGGTTTAGCAGGGCGCCTCAGTAGTGAAATGAGTGAAAAGAAGCAAAATAGAAGCAGCGAAAGTTGAAGATGTGCAACATCAAGCGAGTTGAAAGATCCACTGCGTCACGATTATGTGGTCATAGTGTTGGATTGCAACGTGGATGATCCGTGTTCAAATCTGCCTCGTACCCCCAACCCCCCCCCCCCTTTTCCCCTCTTTTCAAAAAATTTTGAACTGTCTGTCCGGTCATTGATGTACTCAGATTTGTGTTTCTGGCGTGGTGTAACGCCCGTTTGCAACAGCGAGGTGTAATGAAAGTTGATTCCGTACAACTACTCTATTAGCAGCCGAAAGGAAGTGGCCCTCGAATGAGAACCGCGAACATTTGATGACAAGTCTACCGAATCCTCCTCTAGAAAACACGTCTGGTGTGTCATACACGACTGTGGTGACAGTAAGTGTTTGTTATGTCTTGACTCTTGCGTTCTGTTTTGGAAGTTTTGACACTCTAATTCCTTTCTTGTACCATAGTTCACATACGTGAATTTGTTGTTTTCATTTCTGTGAGAGGTCTTTGGGGCATGTCGACTGCTCTCACTGTTCATCGCATTTACTTGCAACAGTAGTATAATCTTACCACATGACTCATATTCTATAACCAGTGTATAGCGTGATAATTGTCAGGGCTACAGAAAGAAAACAGACACGCCAATGATCGGAAGGACAGCTCATAATTTGGTGGAAAAAAAATATGGGTCGCTTCGGAGATATGAACACAGATCTCCCTCATCACAGGCCTACACCGTGACCACATAACCAAGGCATCGTGGATGTTACAATTCGCTCGATGTTGCACATCTTGAGCTTGGACCGTCCACTATTCTTATTTCAGTACACCTTCTTCCTGTTTTCATGCGTTATTCCGTGTTCACTTTTTGACAGGCTGTCCAGTGGGCCATCTGTGGGGGTGCGATGAAGAGTTTCCCTTGTCAGTCTCAACCTCTTTCTTAGGCGTTCTTGATTTTGACTGTCTTGCCTGTTCAGTTTAATGCTGTGGGTACCCATTCCCTAGGAACAACAGTAGTAGGTGTTTTAATTCTCCAGCGAGGCTCTCCTTGGCTGAAAGTGTTCGAGCTCTATGGACCAAGCTCTTTAACACCAAATTTCTTTCAGCCCAGGCGTGGAGATAGAGATCAATGCATTTAGGTTTCCTACACAGCGTGTCCTAAAAATATGACAACTTTCGACAGGTGGTAGATGTTCTGGCATAACCACAAGCACCGGAACTAAGACGAACAGAAAACCAGAGAAGACAGTGAGGAAACGTCGGCCAATGGTGCGCGGAATTGGACCGCGCCGCGTCAGGAGCGCTCCCTCCAAGAAGTGAATATAAGAGCGGCTCCTGCTAGCTTGGGCCGCTCAGATCGGCCCCAGTCTGCAATGGACGTTTGTGCTATGCTATCAGACTCCTGATCCGTATCAAGTGCTTACTTGGACTTTGTGTATAGCAAGTACTTTACTGTTTTCATATCGCTTCTCGCTAGCGACATTTGCTGTAATCAACATCTACATGTACATGACTACTCTGCAATTCACATTTAAGTACTTGGCAGAGGGTTCATCGAACCACAATCATACTATCTCTCTACTATTCCACTCCCGAACAGCGAGCGGGAAAAACGAACACCTAAACCTTTCTGTTCGAGCTCTGATTTCTCTTATTTTATTTTGATGATCATTCCTACCTATGTAGGTTGGGCTCAACAAAATATTTTCGCATTCGGAAGAGAAAGTTGGTGACTGAAATTTCGTAAAAAGGTCTCGCAGCGACGAAAAACGTCTATGCTGTAATGACTTCCATCCCAACTCGTGTATCATGTCTGCCACACTCTACATCTACATGACTACTCTGCAATTCACATTTAAGTGCTTGGCAGAGGGTTCATCGAACCACAATCATACTATCTCTCTACTATTCCACTCCCGAACAGCGAGCGGGAAAAACGAACACCTAAACCTTTCTGTTCGAGCTCTGATTTCTCTTATTTTATTTTGATGATCATTCCTACCTATGTAGGTTGGGCTCAACAAAATATTTTCGCATTCGGAAGAGAAAGTTGGTGACTGAAATTTCGTAAAAAGCTCTCGCCGCGACGAAAAACGTCTATGCTGTAATGACTTCCATCCCAACTCGTGTATCATATCTGCCACACTCTCTCCTCTATAACGCGATAATACAAAACGAGCTGCCCTTCTTTGCACCCTCTCGATGTCCTCCGTCAATCCCACCTGGTAAGGATCCCACACCGCGCAGCAATATTCTAACAGAGGACGAACGAGTGTAGTGTAAGCTGTCTCTTTAGTGGACTTGTTGCATCTTCTAAGTGTCCTGCCAATGAAACGCAACCTTTGGCTCGCCTTCCCGACAATATTATCTATGTGGTCCTTCCAACTGAAGTTGTTCGTAATTTTAACACCCAGGTACTTAGTTGAATTGACAGCCTTGAGAATTGTACTATTTATCGAGTAATCGAATTCCAACGGAGTTCTTTTGGAACTCATGTGGATCATCTCACACTTTTCGTTATTTAGCGTCAACTGCCACCTGACACACCATACAGCAATCTTTTCTAAATCGCTTTGCAGCTGATACTGGTCTTCGGATGACCTTACTAGACGGTAAATTACAGCATCATCTGCGAACAACCTAAGAGAACTGCTCAGATTGTCACCCAGGTCATTTATATAGATCAGGAACAGTAGAGGTCCCAGGACGCTTCCCTGGGGAACACCTGATATCACTTCAGTTTTACTCGATGATTTGCCGTCTATTACTACGAACTGCGACCTTCCTGACAGGAAATCACGAATCCAGTCGCACAACTGAGACGATACCCCATAGCTCCGCAGCTTGATTAGAAGTCGCTTGTGAGGAACGGTGTCAAAAGCTTTCCGGAAATCTAGAAATACGGAATCAACTTGAGATCCCCTGTCGATAGCGGCCATTACTTCGTGCGAATAAAGAGCTAGCTGCGTTGCACAAGAGCGATGTTTCCTGAAGCCATGCTGATTACGTGTCAATAGATCGTTCTCTTCGAGGTGATTCATAATGTTTGAATACAGTATATGCTCCAAAACCCTACTGCAAACCGACGTCAATGATATAGGTCTGTAGTTAAATGGATTACTCCTACTACCCTTCTTGAACACTGGTGCGACCTGCGCAATTTTCCAATCTGTAGGTACAGATCTATCGGTGAGCGAGCGGTTGTATATGAGTGCTAAGTAGGGAGCTATAGTATCAGCGTAATCTGAAAGGAACCTAATCGGTATACAATCTGGACCTGAAGACTTGCCCGTATCAAGCGATTTGAGTTGCTTCGCAACCCCTAAGGTATCTACTTCTAAGAAACTCATGCTAGCAGATGTTCGTGTTTCAAATTCTGGAATATTCCATTCGTCTTCCCTGGTGAAGGAATTTCGGAAAACTGCGTTCAATAACTCCGCTTTAGCGGCACAGTCGTCGATAACAGTACCATCGGCACTGCGCAGCGTAGGTATTGACTGCGTCTTGCCGTTTGTGTACTTTACATACGACCAGAATTTCTTCGGATTTTCTACCAAATTTCGAGACAATGTTTCGTTGTGGAACCTATTAAAGGCATCTCGCATCGAAGTACGTGCCAAATTTCGCGCGTCTGTAAATTTTAGCCCATCTTCAGGATTTCGCATTCTTCTGAACTTCGCATGCTTTTTCCGTTGCCTCTGCAACAGCGTTCGGACCTTTTTTGTGTACCACGGGGGATCCGTTCCATCTCTTACCAATTTATGAGGTATGAATATCTCAATTGCTGTTGCTACTATATCTTTGAATTTGAGCCACATCTCGTCTACATTCGCATAGTCAGTTCGGAAGGAATGGAAATTGTCTTTTAGGAAGGCTTCTAGTGGCACTTTATCCGCTTTTTTAAATAAAATTATTTTGTGTTTGTTTCTGATGGATTTGGAAGAAATGGTATTGAGCCTAGCTACAATGACCTTGTGATCACTAATCCCTGTATCAGTCATGATGCTCTCTATCAGCTCTGGATTGTTTGTGGCTAAGAGGTCAAGTGTGTTTTCGCAACCATTTACAATTCGCGTGGGTTCGTGGACTAACTGCTCGAAATAATTTTCGGAGAATGCATTTAGGACAATCTCGGAAGACGTTTTGTGCCTACCACCGGTTTTGAACAAGTATTTTTGCCAACATACCGAGGGTAGGTTGAAGTCCCCACCAACTATAACCGTATGAGTGGGGTATTTATTTGTTACGAGACTCAAACTTTCTCTGAACTGTTCCGCAACTGTATCATCGGAGTCTGGGGGTCGGTAGAAGGAGCCAATTATTAACTTAATTCGGCTGTTAAGTATAACCTCCCCCCACACCAATTCGCACGGAGTATCTACTTCGACTTCACTACAAGATAAACCACTACTGACAGACACCAACACTCCACCACCAATTCTGCCTAATCTATCTTTCCTGAACACTGTCTGAGACTTCGTAAAAATTTCTGCAGAACTTATTTCAGGCTTTAGCCAGCTTTCTGTACCTATAACGATATCAGCTTCTGTGCTTTCTATTAGCGCTTGAAGCTCAGGGACTTTTCCAGCGCAACTATAACAGTTTACAACTATAATTCCGACTGTTCCTTGATCCAAGCACGTCCTGTAATTGCCAAGCACCCTTTGACATTGCAGCCCATCCCGCACTTTCCCGAGGCCTTCTAACCTAAAAAACCGCCCAGTCCACGCCACACAGCCTCCGCTACCCGTGTAGCCGCCAGCTGAGTGTAGTGAACTCCTGACCTATTCAGCGGAACCCGAAACCCCACCACCCTATGGCGCAAGTCAAGGAATCTGCAGCCAATACGGTCGCAAAACCGTCTGAGCCTCTGATTCAGACCCTCCACCCGGCTCTGCACCAAAGGTCCGTAGTCGGTTCTGTCAACGATGCTGCAGATGGTGAGCTCTGCCTTCATCTCGTAAGCAAGACCGGCAGCCTTCACCAAATCAGATAGCCGCTGGAATCCAGAGAGAATTTCCTCAGATCCAAAGCGACACACGTCATTAGTGCCGACATGTGCCACCACCTGCAGCTGGCTGCACCCTGTGCTCTTCATGGCATCCGTAAGGACCCTTTCCACATCAGGAATGACTCCTCCCGGAATGCACACGGAGTGCACACTGGATTTCTTCCCCTCCTTAGCCGCCATATCCCTAAGGGGCCCCATTACGCGCCTAACATTGGAGCTCCCAACTACCAGTAAGCCCACCCTCTGCGATTGCCCGGACCTTGAAGGCTGAGAATGATCCTCTGAAACAGGGCAGGCGGCTGCATCTGGCTCAGCCAGAGACAGTGCCTGAAACCGGTTTGTCAGACGCACCGGGGAGGCTTTCTGATCAGCCTCCGGGGACGCCTTTCGCTGCCTGCCACGCCTTGGAACGACCTCCCAATCAACCACAGGCGAGGGCTCAGCCCCACTGCGGGCAGCAACCGGGGCAACCACAGCGGCAGACCGATCTGGGGACAGACGGGATGAGGTTGACATCCCCGTGATACCCGAGTCCGGCTCCCCACAGTGGTGCCCATTGGCAACAGCCTCAAGCTGCGCGACCGAAGTCAGCGCCGATTGCAGCTGTGAGCGAAGGGATGCCAAGTCAGCCCTCATCCGAACACAGCAATCGCAGTCCCTGTCCATTCTAATTGATGTTTAACAACAGTTACTGAAACACGAGTACGTGCCTAGATAACGCAAGCGGAACACACAAAGAATGTATCAACTAACCTGTACAAATGCCTAACGACTGCGCTACAATCTGCTGAATTTACGATTACAGTAACTAAAACTCGAAATTGCACCTCCTATACGAAACTCACACGCAATTTAAATAAGAATCTACGAAGTAAACACTAAAGCGCGATGCTACAACTGTCAAATACTATAATACGCCCGAAATATATGAATTAAACAATGCAAGTACCCAAAAACACGCAAAGAAATTAAACTATCTAACAAATAAGTAAGCTAGGGTTATACGACTTGCTGCAGCGGCTGCTTATCCAACGGCGGCAGGGAGCACACTGACTGGCCAACCGACACTGGCCGTTCACAACAAAAACAGAAGACAGACGACTACGCGAATTTGCACTATTCAGGTACTAAGGCGCGATGCTACAACCCTCAAATACTATAATACGCCCGAAATATATGAATTAAACAATGCAAGTACCCAAAAACACGCAAAGAAATTAATTAAACTATGTAACAAATAAGTAAGCTAGGGTTATACGACTTGCTGCAGCGGCTGCTTATCCAACGGCGGCAGGGAGCACACTGACTGGCCAACCGACACTGGCCGTTCACAACAAAAACAGAAGACAGACGACTACGCGAATTTGCACTATTCAGGTACTAAGGCGCGATGCTACAACCCTCAAATACTATAATACGCCCGAAATATATGAATTAAACAATGCAAGTACCCAAAAACACGCAAAGAAATTAATTAAACTATGTAACAAATAAGTAAGCTAGGGTTATACGACTTGCTGCAGCGGCTGCTTATCCAACGGCGGCAGGGAGCACACTGACTGGCCAACCGACACTGGCCGTTCACAACAAAAACAGAAGACAGACGACTACGCGAATTTGCACTATTCAGGTACTAAGGCGCGATGCTACAACCCTCAAATACTATAATACGCCCGAAATATATGAATTAAACAATGCAAGTACCCAAAAACACGCAAGTATAAGTAAGCATAAGTAAGCTAGGGTTATACGACTTGCTGCAGCGGCTGCTTATCCAACGGCGGCAGGGAGCACACTCTCTCCCCTATAACGTGATAATACAAAATGAGCTGCCCTTTTTTGCACCCTTTCGATGTCCTCCGTCAATCCCACCTGGTAAGGATCCCACACCGCGCAGCAATATTCTAACAGAGGACGAACGAGTGTAGTGTAAGCTGTCTCTTTAGTGGACTTGTTGCATCTTCTAAGTGTCCTGCCAATGAAACGCAACCTTTGGCTCGCCTTCCCGACAATATTATCTATGTGGTCCTTCCAACTGAAGTTGTTCGTAATTTTAACACCCAGGTACTTAGTTGAATTGACAGCCTTGAGAATGTTCGTAACATTTTCCGTCGAACAGGAAAAAAGTTGATGTCAGTTAAGTATTGCCAATTTGCTTTCTACAAATAAAACTACTAATGTTATTTGTTTGAATCTTTGTATAGCATTCCGAGAACGCTGCATCCCTTGGCACCCTATAAGCAACGAGTGGACGAGACCCCACAGTACAGGGTGTCTTGAGGAACAAATCGAGTATAGCAACACGTATCCGGAAACGTCACCCAGCGACACTACTGATTAGCCGGCGCCTGTCGCTGGGCTACCCCTTCGTCGCTAACGAACTGTAGGAGGAACTTCTCACAATGTTGTTTGTTATTCAGTGATCGTGACTGTTTGCCACGATCGCTAGTGGAGAAGGTGGAGCCAGCTGCTGCCTATAAAGTCCTTATCTCCTGTGAATATAATACATCATCCACCAAGACTGTAGCCTCGCTGGTTGATGATCTAGAAGCCGGGTTTCCATTTGCCGTTTATTTTTCTCCTGTATATTAAAAAAACACTGGAGATTTTAGAGAATAATAAACTGCCGGTGGAAACCCGTTTCTGAAACCATTATCCATCGCCACACCACAATTCGCATTCATAGGATACAAGGGCTGTCTACGCAGCAGTCAGCTCCATCTTCTCCATCTGGGATCTTGGAAACAGCCGCGATCACAGAATAACATACAACAACTACGGTATGTCAGCGTAGAAGTTCACGTTTGTTGCCGAAGGTGTGGCATAGTGACAGGCACTAAAGCGTATACCTTTTAAGAGCTGTAGCGTCGTTCGATGACGTTTGCAGACGTTCGTTCCTATCCTCGATTCTTTCCTCCAGACACCATCCACTTCCCCTCACAGCTTATCGCAATATTTCAGGGACTCCATGTATACACTGTGGCCCATGGAACCATCCGGTCGTCTCTTAACTAGGAAAGTAATTGGCTTTATTTTTCATGGTCCATCGTGAATTTTATATTACGAAGGATGTAGCTTAAATGTTCCAGGGACTCTTGAAGCTTTTCTGTTTCATGTGGCCACACCACAAACGTGTCTTCCTTGTACTGATAGAACATGTGGGTTTTAACTTGTCGGATTCTAGTGCGTTTGCTTCAAAGTGTTCAGCGTATAAGTTCGACTCGACAGGCAATAAATGTCTACACATCGACACGCCATCGATATGTTCGTAACATTTTCCGTCGAACAGGAAAAAAGTTGATGTCAGAACGTGCCTAAAAAGTTCTATGAAACAATCGTCCAACTTTCCCGCGATGAGTTCCAAGGAATCGGGAAGTAGTGTTCTTACTTGCCCACATATTCGCAACTCCGCCGAATTTGTACATTGTCCCAGTCAACTGCGTCTCCCGGACATGCTTTCTGATTCCTTGTAACTCGTTGCAGAAAAGTTCGACGATTGTTTCACACACTTATTGTACTGGCGGCGAACCACTAGAACAAGTAATAGCAATCTTAAAATGTCTTAACTGCCAGAAGCGACTGAAAGTAGGGCGATCATATGCACTACTCAGCTGCAGAAAAAGCAGTTGACAGGAGATATATTGGAAGAATCCTTAGGAGATGTAACTTAACCACGACAGAAACGGCCTATAAAATACTCGTTCTACCGATTCCTTAGTATTGCTAGGCAGTGCTAGAACCTTACCAGGGAGGATTAACAAAGTACATAGAAATATTCGACAGAAAGGAGACACGTTTCCTCATCTATTCTTTTACTAAATGCTACATTACGAAGAAATCTATAAAACTCCGGTAGCAAACTGTATGAATGAGATGTGTACCTCGCGAGAGGTTTAGTTTTAAAATTTGGAAAACGGACATTCCGAGAAGAGTCAGTAATATGTTGCCACACACTATCAGTTGGTTTGTGGGATATACACAAGGCTTGACAAAAATATAGAAACTCGGCGAAAAATGCAAGCTTGAACATAAATGCAAATACTAGCCAAGCCTGCCTACATGTTGTGCTGATATATCTGAGCGCGGACGTACCCTGTGCATTGTCCTCAATACGTTGAAAGCCCAAAGTCATCGTCACAAAAGTGTTCCGTGTAGTTCTGAGGGCACTAGATCGGAGCTAAGTGAATTCTAAGAATTGACCAAATTGTTGGTGATCGTATGGCGGGTGTTTTCGTAACCAAAGTAGCCCAAAACCTTAGTGTTTCAAGATTCACCGCATCGAAGATTTATACCGCATACAGAGAAAGAGGAAAAACTTCACCGCTAACCCACAATGCGGACAAAATTGTGTGTTGAATTATCGTGACGGAATTTAATTGAAGAAGACTGTAACGAACAAATAATAGTACGACAGCTGCAAAAGCCACTGGAGAACTAAATGTCGCGCTCGCGAATCCTGCCAGTGCAAAAACAACACGAAAGCAGCTCCACAAGTAGGAAAATGCAGCGCGAGCTGGAGTTCAAAAACCAGTGATGTAAATGCCCGAAACAGGGAAACTTGATGCCGAAGCCATAAAGCCTGGGCTGTGCAGCAATGGAAGAAAGTCTTTTTTCACATTGTTTCCAACTTCACCAGAGATTGCTGAGCTCGTTGGAGATCGCAGGCGGGCCCTCCAACATCATAAGCAGCACCCATACTGGAACACCTTATTACGTTTAAGTGGCTCAGTGCTCGAGCCTGATGCCTTATTCACCAATGGAAGCAGGAGTTCTGGCAACTGTACCTCTCCAACACAGGTTTGGGCCAAGATTAGGTGACTCTATGAATATCAGACCGCTGTCAGGGTCCCTGGGCTTTCCCTGAATGGAGCAGTCTGTACTGAATCAGACACAATTGCAGAACTCTTAGCACAGCATTATGCTCAGAGTTCCGCTTCTGTGAATTACTCGTTGGCCTTCCGTTCCATGAAAGAGTGGTTGGAATGTCGGAGCCTTTCATTCCATACACACCGCCCCAAATCGTGCAATGCTCCATTTAGTGAGTGAGAATTCCAAAGTGCCCTAGTCGCTTGCCCTGATATGGCTCCCAGGCATGATTGCATCCACTATCAGATGCTCAAACAGCTCTCGGTGGGCTGCCAGTGTCCCCTCCTAGACCTTTTCAACCGTATATGGGTTGAGGGTGAGTTCCCATAACAGTGGCAGGAAAGCATCATCATGCCAGTGTTGAAAGCTGGCAAGAACCCACTGGAGGTGGACAGCTATTGCCCCATTAGCCTCACCAACGTTCAGAGCAAGTTGCTTGAACACTTGGTGAGCCAGGGGTTGAGTTGGCTACTTGAGTCTCAGGGCCTTCTGGCTCCATCTCTTGGTGGTTTCTGTAAGGGCTGCTCTGCCACTGATAATCTGGTCTGCCTGGAGTCTTCCATCCGTATGGCATTTCCCCCTGTCAGCATCTGGTTGCCTTCTTTTTTGACAGGCATACGATACAACATGGCAACATCATATCCTCACCACGCTTCATGGGTGGGGTCTTAGGGGCCCACTCCTCATTTTTATTCAAAATTTTCTGTCACTTCGTTCTTTGCATGTTCAAGATGGTTCCTCCCGAGTCAAGGAGAATGGGTTCCCGCAAGGCTCTGCCTTGAGTGTCTGCCTATTTTTAGTTGCTGTCAATGGGCTTGCTGCAGCTGTGGGAAAGTCCGTATCAGCTTCTTTGTATGCTGATGACTTTTGCCTGTACTACAGCTCCACTGGAATTGCAGTTGCTGAACGGCAGCTGCAGGGAGCTATCCACAAGGCGCAATCTTGGGCCGTGATGCGCAGCTTCCAGTTTACAGCCACCAAGACTTGAGTCATGCATTTCTGCTGGGAGTGTACTGTTCACCCTGAGCCTCAGCTTTATCTTGAATGCGAACCTCTTGCTGTGGTGGAGGTGCATCGGTTTTTGGGATTGCTTTTTAATTCCCAGTTGACTTGGCTCCCTCATATTCGGGCAGCTTAAACAAATGTGCTGATGGCATCACAACGCTCTTCGTTGGTTGAGTCACACCAGCTGGGGTGCCGAATGGTCTACCCTCCTATGACTGTATCAGACGTTGATTCAGCCCTGTCTCGATTATGGGAGCCTGGCTTATGGTTCAGCATCACCTTCTGTGATGCGGTTGCTTAACCCCATCCTTCACTGCGGGATCTGACTCACAACTGGAATCTTCCACACTAGCCCTGTAAACAGCATACGAGGTGCGACAATAAAGTAATGAGACTGATTTTCTTTGCAAAATGTGGCAATCGTGCAGGCTTGCGTAGGCACAATATCTTTGACTTTGGTCTACAAGCTGCTTCTAGTCAAGCAGCACATCGATGCAACTGCTCAGTCGTGAGTTGTGCTGTAGTAAGTTAACACGTGTTTCTGTCTCTCGTCACAGAAATGGAACCGCATAATATTGCGCAACGGTATGCCATTTCTTTTTGCTTCAGAACTGCTGCAGTTAACAGCCCTTTTAGTTGTGCAGCTCGCATAGATGCCGGCAATAAGATTTAGCATCCCAACAGCTCTTTGATGGTGCTTGGCTTCTGAATTTTCGGAATAGTTTTGACATTTTCGGACAGGGGACGGAAGCCTGCGGAAGATACACCATGAATGAGGAAATCAACTTCACGTTCCCCAAATATATCTTTAGCTGCATCTGCATTCAGAACAACACTGCATTGCTCCACTCATTTGAAAGCATACCTCAGGTGTTTCTGAGGCTCTTCTTTGGTGACCAAAAAGATCTAGAAGTCATCAAGGTAGGCAAAGCAGAAGCTTAGGCCTTGTAGGACGACAGTCAATAAATCTTTGTCAAGTTTGGGCCGCACTGTGTAGATCAAAAGTCGTAAACATACTCTCAAACAAGCCAAATGATGGAATGTTTGCTATTTTTGGTGTATCTTCGTTCACCATTCCTATTTGGGTATAAGCCTTGGCACAACACTAAAGATTGTGGCACCACATAAGGCGTGATTGTTGACTCTCAACAACGGGACTGGATTATGGTCTGGAATGGTTCTTATGTTAAGTGCTCTATAATCACCATTTGGATGCCATGCTCCACTCTTCTTAGGGGCCAGGTGCAGCACCGATGAGTATGGACTGCTTGAGAAAATGCCTTCTTTCAACATGGTGGCAAACTCTACGTTAGCTACTGTGAGGCAATCCAGCACCAAATGTCTGTGTCTACATGACACATGTTGGGTATTATTCTGCACCTGTTTCAGAAGAATAATTACAGTCTTTGGCTTGCACTAGTTTGGCACAGTTTATGGCTGTGGTGTGGCAGAACCCAGTTGTAGTCGGGCTAGTCACACTGTCCCCAAGTCAGGAATTCACAAAGTCTGGCACCAGGGTCTAAAATGTCAGAAAACCCATTCCAATGATTGGCTATAATATTTCAGCAATGGTTAAGTCCCAGATCAATGTGTGGGGGTCCTATATTAATGTGTGGCGTATTCCCATGTCCAGTTCCACATGCTGAATTCCATAGATCGACATTGAGGAATTGTTGGTGGCCAACAAAACAGAACATGGTATGATGCACAGAGGTCTGTGGTAACATGTACAAAATGGAACCTGTACCTATTAGATACTCTATGTGATCAAAAGTATTCGGACACCTGGCTGAAAATGACTTACAAGTTTGTTGCGCCGTCCATTGGTAATGCTGGAATTCAGTATGGTGTTGGCCCACCCTTAGCCTCGATGACAGCTTCCACTACTGCAGGCATGCGTTCAATCAGGTGCTGGAAGGTTTCTAGGGGAATGGCAGCCCATTCTCCACGGATTGCAGCACTGAGGAGAGGTATCAATGTCGGTCAGTGTGGCCTGGTATAAAGTCGGTTCCAAAACATCCCAAAGATGTCCTGTAGGATTCGGGTCAGGACTCTGTGCAGGCCAGTCCATTACAGTCCATGTTATTGTCGTGCAACCACTCCACCACAGGCCGTCAATTACGAACAGGTGCTCGATCGTGTTGAAAGGTGCAATCGCTATCCCTGAATTTCTCTTCAACAGTGGGAAGCAAGTAGGTGCTTAAAACATCAATGCGCTGTGATAGTGCCACGCAAAACAAGGCGTGCAATCCCCCTCCACGAAAAACACGACCACATCATAACACTACCGCCTCCGAATTTAACTGTTGGCACTACACACCCTGGCAGATGATGTTCACCGGGAATTTGCCATACCCACACCCTACCATTAAATTGCCACATTGTGCACCATGATTAGTCACTGCACACAACGTTTTTCCACTGTTTAATCATGCAATGTTTACGGTTCTTACACCAAGTGAGGCATCGTTTGGCATTTACCGGCGTGATGTGTGGCTTGTGAGCAGCCACTCGACCATGAAATCCAAGTTTTCTCACTGTCATAGTACTTGCAGTGGATACTGAAGCAGTTTGCAATTCCTACGTGATGGTCTGAATAGATGTCTGCCTATTACAAATTACAACTCTATTCAACTGTCGGTGGTCACTGTCAATCAACAGACGAGATCAGCCTGTACGTTTTTGTGCTGCATGTGTCCCTTCACGTTTCAACTTCATGATCACATCGGAAACAGTGGACCAGGAATGTTTAGGAGCGTGTAAATCTCACGTATAGACGTATGACACAAGTGCCACCCAATCATCTGACCACGTTCAAAGTCCATAAGCGCCACATTCTACTCTTTCACAATGTGTAATGATTATTGAGGTCGCCGATTTGGAATACCTGGCAATAGGGGGCAGCACAATGCATCTAATATGAAAAACTTATGTTTTTTGGGGTGTCCGGATACTTTTGATCACATAGTGTATTTTAGATCTGATTTTCTGTCACTAATAAACAGGTGCTGTGATCCTGCTCAGCAATCAGCTGCAGCTAAGATTAACTGCTACCAGTGTCTGAATATGAGCATTGTTTCTTGCACTTGCATGCATGTATGCCAAACTTCTGATGATACCAGCATACCCTCTGTTCTATATTAAGGGATGAAGGAGTATTCAAGACTCCATTCCTGGACCTGCAACAATTATGTCTTTTGTCCATGCCAGCACCGTATTGAAATAGTAGTTCACTAAGCTGTTTCCATAGGGTAGTTACACTTGACAGTACGAATCATGATCAGCGTGTGTAACAACTGTTGCTGTCACTGTATTGCTGCATCGTTCTGTCACAATGCTAACTCCTGCAGAAGTGATAGCCTATTGTATGCAGTCTGCAAATTCGACAACAGTGCCCAGTGACACCACTATTTGAGATGCTGTGGTTACTTTAACCTGTGGTGGTAGGCAATTACTTTATATTGAACACAGCAAATTGTCAGGAACAGTATCAATGTCCACTTTGCTCTCCAACTGTCAGAAGTACTGGTATGATTTAACTCCCAGATGTCCTCTTGTGTGAGAACTTGTCGGATATGGTCTTCTTGTGAAGCATCTACTCTTCAGATGAGCTCAGAGTTTAGTTTCTTGTAAGATTCTTCCACCAGCAGTGCGATTAGGAAATCCTGTACTTCCACAACATATTGATGGTCCAACTGGTTCACTTTGAAGGAAAACGTTGATGAATTGGCAGCAATTTCTGCATAATGAAAACTTGATTCTTCTTTGGCAAACCATAGGAACAGGATTACGCGGCCAGAACAGTGGTAAGCATACGGAAAACCTGGCTTCTTTTGATACCTTGTAAATGACTGTCTTGCGTATTCCTCATTCTTGAATCACATCGGGCTCACCAGTTGTGATTAGGATTGTTCAAATTTGTTATGTGTGCTTCTTCGAGCTGTCAGAGCTTACAAAAATGATCAATTCTCGATTAACTCAGGAAAATAACTTTATTTATTGAAGAGTAAACCAATCATATCCAGTCCATTACTTTAGTGAGAAGACGTCTTACATAAGTGTAAAATCATCTTTAACACACTAGGAAGGCTAATGGAGAGCAAGTAATAATACTTCAGTCCTAACAACGTACAATTGCACAGAGAATGAAAGAAGGCAAAGAATAAAAACACTGTTTGCCGTAGCATCATCTGCTGTGGGGCACGTAACTTCACTTGACCACACGGCAACCACATGTTGCTAGAAACACAATCATATAAATGTGAATGAAAATAGCTAAATTTAAATAAGCTGCCAAACAATCATTATGAATCTCATATCAATACATGTATAATTATAGACTTCTCTGTATTATACAGTATTGAAGATGCCTAGTATGTGTAGGTAAAACATGTTTGGTACAAATAAATTTGCAAGAAATATAATTTTATTATCTTTATGAAAAAAAGAATTAAAAGAAATCAATTCTCAACATAAAAATTTTTATTTAGCATATGACACTAAATCAACAACCAATTACAAACACATTTACAAAGCAGAAAATTCCATACATCAAAGATGGAGGGTTTCGAGCAATCTGTTGGTTTTTCACAAGTAAATGTCCATTTTAACAGCCCAGTAAGTGCCTCGAGGCATACTTAATCTAGCTCTTCCATCGAACCAGTGAATGCTCACTGAGGACAGTCCTTTAATGTAAGCAATAGTTTTCATTTCAAGAATACTAGCCAGTCCCACTGCTATAGAGTAGACATGCTTCTTCCAACACCACAGCATATCCTGTAAGTTTGGTACAGGCAGAGTGAGGACTATCACTGCCAGTCAGTTTTGCATAAGGATCACAATGTTGATGAGACTACAATGACGTGATTTAAATCATTCTTTGCTCTACATACATTAAACGTAAAGGACAAGTAGCTAATTCTTGGATCATCATTCACACAGGCTTAGGAGACTTCAGTCTCAGTGCAGTACTTGATGCTTCCCAGTGACTAAGAAGAGAGCAGTTGTTCTATATCCTGGAACATAATTTGACAGTGATGTTTTGCTGTGTGATGTGAAGAGACTGGACAGGAGTGGACAGCAACGTACTAGAAACAATTCTCATTGTGTGGTGCAGTTGGAAAATGGCCATTTGAGTTTGGCAGCTACTCCGTCCTTATAACAAAGCAATTTTCAGTTGACAAATATACTAATGCAAAAAGCTAAACCTGTTGCTCACAGAGTTCTGCCTAAAATTCAAAAAATTTGATAGTCTTTCCATTACATAAAAATATTACTCTACGACACACAGTAATTCACCAGTATACATCTTTAAAACTGCTCATATGGAGTAACATATTAAGCACCTGCTTAGAAGAAAAGAAGGTGACTAGGATTGAATAACCCTGTCTGGTTAAGTTTAAGTTTGTCTGCTTGTCCATTATTTAAGACAGTTTCTCACAAAAAGATTCCTCCTTTAGATCAGTGTCATGACAGCAGCATATTTTCGCAACATCCTATACTGCAGTAATCACTCATATTAAGCAAAAGTATTCAAGTGTAGACACAAGTGCCAGATCCACGATGAACAATTCTAGTAAGGCTGAGTATTCTCAGATATGGAATCAGTGGTTGGAAACTAACATTTCAGATGCTAGTGCTGATACAACACAACTTAGCCTATCCATAGAAATGCATTATCATTCTCATTACTGGTAACTCTATCCCTTTATTTCAAAGGGGTGACTACTTTTGTTTGCTGTTATCTGCTAAGCTGTGCATTTCACTCATTAGAAGTGGCCAACTCACTAATTATAGTATCAAGTATTTAGTCGTGGACTGTTGGATACATACTGTCATAACTAGTTAATACAGTCTTTTGTAGACCAACTAGCTGTACTCCCCTACCACATGGAGGTCTGTCTCTGTAGAATCCCTACTGTTACCACTGTGTCCTCTCCTCCTACACCGTGTGCACATATAAGAGGCCAAGCTATTCTGTGCACCCTCTACATGATCTTGACCGAGGCATGCATGTGAGAAGTGTCTGTTGACTGCTTTTCCTTCATACCAAATATCTTCCACAGTGACAGTGGTGGTGCAACATTGTAAAACAATACAAATAGGTATATTTTATGGATTGTTGTAATGCATGGAGACAGACTGGTGGTCATTAATAAGCAGGTCCCATGAGCTCAAGTTGTTGCAATAAAGATGTGGATTGTGTATGACAGCAAAAAACTGAATACTCATTTGCAACCATCAGTCCCATATCTCAAACTACTCTGTTTAGATTCCTCTACTGTCCACATAATTTTGATCCTCAAAGTTTGGGATGTAATAACTAACATACATAAACTGTAACCATCAGTCCTGAATAAAAACAAGCTGTGAGACAATTTGTATGGACCAATAGGTCTGTCACAGTCATCAATGCCCTGCAGCCACATACCCACTTGTAACATCAAATGCAACAATGCTACCAGATTTTCAGTCAAGGAAAATGTACTCAAGCTCATCTGTAGACTGCTGCTCATATTGAGTAATGTGGGAGCAACAGTACTGAATATAGTGAATAATACTGTTGAATGGTGGCTAAAAAACACTGTATGATTAATTATGAAACTGGAAAAAGACATTTTATTACCTCAATAGGATCAGAGTGTGTCTTCATTGCAGTTGAAACAAGAATAGCATTGATGGAAGAAGGGCACTGTTGTCAGAAGAAAAGCCATGTAAATACATTTTGAAGGTTGTGGAAAGTGGACAGCACATATAGAAAAATTCATAAAGCACCCAAATGGTGAACCAGGATAAATTATTAAGTCTGGAAAAAATTGCTCCACAGTTTGCCCTCAGAACAAAACTACACCTGAGCAATCTACGAGTACTTGAACCGTTACCCGGTAGGATTAGCAGGAGAGAGATAAGACCCAACAAAGAGTAGCACATAATATTATAGGTCCTTTTAGTAAACATGAGAGTGTATAGTAATGCACATCCATCTCCAGTGGTGAATGCTACAAGAGAGAAATTGTGCATCATGGAGAGGTTCACTTTTAAAACTTCATGAACAATCTGGAAACATTACTTCCTCCCACATGTTCATAGGAAAAATTCCACACAAGTAAAATTAGAGAAATTTTGAACTGGCAGTCATTCTTTCCACATGCCATTTCCAGATGTAAAAGGAAAAGGTGGGTGGTGGGGGTTCTGATGTAGATGCACAAGTAAATATAGATCAGAGAGAAAATGGAACATTTGTTATGCTTTCATAGAATTTTATGAGAAAGTTTAAATTTCTCTATACACAAATTATATGTTCTGAGACTAATAAATCACAATTAGTTTAACATATCCCGAATATCTCAATACACTACAACTGCACCATGTCCGTAGCTTCCATCTGCATAAGTGAGATATTCTAATGAGTGAAGATATCATATGAAAGAGATGAGCACATTAACCACATGTGAATCTTAAGTACTAAACATGTGTAACACACTCAAAAATTGTGATGCTGAGGAGATGGTGCTTCCTTAGAGCCACATGACGTCCAAAATCATTTTCAGAGAGAAATGCAAAACATATGCGAAGAGCTTCTCAACAATGAGGTAGGAACATCCCATCAAGAAGGGGGTCATTGGAAACAGAACACACACTCAACTGTACAAATAATTGTGTCCTTTTAAAGTAACAATCCTGGCATTTGACTCGAGTCATTTTGGGAAATCACATACAACCGTAACAGTATTATGAAAAGGATAGTTACTACTCACCATATAGCACAGATGCCGAGTTGCAGACAGACACAACAGACTGCCATAAAGTGAGTTTACAGCCAACAAAGCCTTTGTTAAAAATAGACCCCCCCATATATACCGGGGGTGGTTACAAGGGTAGGAGCCAGAGGGTAGGGAAGGTGGTTTGGGGATTTCATAGGGATGAACTAAGAGGTTACGAAGGTTAGGTGGACGGCGGAAAGACACTCAGAGTGGGGAGGATTTTATGAAGGATGGATCTCATTTCAGGGTGAGATTTGAGGAAGTCGTATCCCTGCTGGAGAGCCACATTCAGAGTCTGATCCAGTCCCAGAAAGTATTCTGTCACAAGTGGGGCACTTTTGGGGTTCTTCTGTGAGAGGTTCTGGGTTTGAGGGGATGAGGAAGTGGCTCTGGTTATTTGCTTCTGTACCAGGTCGGGAGGGTAGTTGCGGGATGCGAAAGCTGTTTTCAGGTGGTTGGTGTAATGGTTCAAGGATTTCGGACTGGAGCAGATTCGTTTGCCACGAAGACCTAGGCTGTAGGGAAGGGACCGTTTGATGTGGAATGGGTGGCAGCTGTCATAATGGAGGTACTGTTGCTTGTTGGTGGGTTTGATGTGGACGGACGTGTGAAACTGGCCATTGGACAGATGGAGGTCAACGTCAAGGAAAGTGGCATGGGTTTTGGAGTAGGACCAGGTGAATCTGATGGAACCAAAGGAGTTGAGGTTGGAGAGGAAATTCTGGAGTTGTTCTTCACTGTGAGTCCAGATCATGAAGATGTCATCAATAAATCTGTACCAAACTTTGGGTTGGCAGGCCTGGGTAACCTAGAAGGCTTCCTCTAAGTGACCCATGAATAGGCTGGTGTACGAGGGGGCCATCCTGGTACCCATGGCTGTTCCCTTTAATTGTTGGTATGTCTGGCCTTCAAAAGTGAAGAAGTTGTGGGTCAGAATGAAGCTGGCTAAGGTAATGAGGAAAGAGGTTTTAGGTAGGGTGGCAGGTGATCGGCGTGAAAGGAAGTGCTCCATCGCAGCGAGGCCCTGGATGTGCAAAATATTTGTGTATAGGGAAGTGGCATCAATGGTAACACGGATGGTTTCCGGGCGTAACAGATTGGGTAAGGATTCCAGGCGTTCGAGAAAGTGGTTGGTGTCTTTGATGAATGATGAGAGACTGCATGTAATGGGTTGAAGGTGTTGATCTACGTAGGCAGAGATACGTTCTGTGGGGGCTTGGTAACCAGCTACAATGGGGCGGCCGGGATGATTGGTTTTGTGAAATTTAGGAAGAAGGTAGGTAGGGGTACGGGGTGTCGGTGGGGTGAGGAGGTTGATGGAGACCGGTGAAAGGCTTTGTAGGGGGCCTAAGGTTCTGAGGATTCCTTGAAGCTCCGCCTGGACATCAGGAATGGGATTACCTTGGCAAACTTTGTATGTGGTGTTGTCTGAAAGCTGACACAGTCCCTCAGCCACATACTCTCGATGATCAAGTACCACGGTCATGGAACCCTTGTCCACCGGAAGAATGACGATGGATCGGTCAGCCTTCAGATCACGGATAGCTTGGGCTTCAGCAGTGGTGATGTTGGGATTAGGATTAAGGTTTTTTAAGAAGGATTGAGAGGCAAGGCTGGAAGTCAGAAATTCCTGTAAGATTTGGAGAGGGTGATTTTGAGGAAGAGAAGGTGGGTCCCGCTATGACGGAGGATGGAACTGTTCCAGGCAGGGTTCAATTTGGATAGTGTCTTGGGGAGTTGGATCATTAGGAGTAGGATTAGGATCATTTCTCTTCGTGGCAAAGTGATATTTCCAGCAGAGAGTACAAGTGTAGGACAGTAAATCTTTGATGAGGGCTGTTTGGTTGAATCTGGGAGTGGGACTGAAGGTGAGGCCTTTGGATAGGACAGAGGTTTCGGATTAGGAGAGAGGTTTGGAGGAAAGGTTAACTACTGAATTAGGGTTTTGTGGTTCCAGAATGTGTTGATTGGAATTTTGAGGTTTTGGAGGGAGTGGAGCTGGAAGTGGGAGATTGAGTAGATGGGAGAGACTGGGTTTGTGTGCAGTGAGAGGAGGTTGCAGTTTGCTGTAAAGGTTGTGATGGGTGAGTGAGTTGCCAGAACCTCCCACAGAAGAACCACAAAAGTGCCCCACTTGTGACAGGATACTTTCCGGGACTGGATCAGACTCTTAATTTGGCTCTCCAGCAGGGATACGACTTCCTAAAATCCTGCCCTGAAATGAGATCCATCCTTCATGAAATCCTCCCCACTCCACCAAGAGTGTCTTTCAGCTGTCTACCTAACCTACGTAACCTCTTAATTCATCCCTATGAAATCCCCAAACCACCTTCCCTACCCTCTGGCTCCTACCCTTGTAACCGCCCCCGGTGTAAAACCTATCCCATGCACCCTCCCACCACCACCTACTCCAGTCCTGTAACCCAGATGGTGTACATGATCAAAAGCAGAGCCACGTGTGAAAGCACCCACGTGATTTACCAACTGACCTGCCTACACCGTGAAGCTTTCTATGTGGGAATGACCAGCAACAAACTGTCCATTCGCATGAATGGACACAGGCAGACAGTGTTTGTTGGTAATGAGAATCACCCTGTGGCTAAACATGCCTTGGTGCATCTTGGCACAGTGTTACACTGTCCGAGTTATCTGGATACTTCCCACTAACACCAACCTGTCAGAACTCCAGAGATGGGAATTTGCCCTTCAGTATATCCTCTTTTCTCGATATCCGCCAGGCCTCAACCTCCGCTAATTTCAAGTTGCCGCCACTCATACCTCACCTGTCTTTCAACAACTTCTTCGCCTCTGTACTTCCGCCTCGACTGACATCTCTGCCCAAACTCTTTGCCTTTACAAATGTCTGCTTGTGTCTGTGTATGTGCGGATGGATGTGTGTGTGTCTGTGTATGTGCGGATGGATGTGTGTGTGTCTGTGTATGTGCGGATGGATGTGTGTGTGTCTGTGTATGTGCGGATGGATGTGTGTGTGTGTGTGTGTGCGGATGGATGTGTGTGTGTGTGTGTGTGCGGATGGATGTGTGTGTGTGTGTGTGTGTGTGTGTGTGTGTGTGTGTGTGTGTGCGCGCGCGCGTGTGTGCGCGCGCGTGTGTGCGCGCGCGTGTGTGCGCGCGCGTGTGTGCGCGCGCGTGTGCGCGCGCGCGTGTGCGTGCGCGCGTGTGCGCGCGCGCGTGTGCGCGCGTGTGCGCGCGCGTGTGTATATCTGTCCTTTTTTCCCATTAAGGTAAGTCTTTCCGCTCCCGGGATTGGAATACTCCTTACCCTCTCCCTTAAAACCCACATCCTTTCGTCTTCCCCTCTCCTTCCCTCTTTCCTGAAGAAGCATCCGTTGGTTGTGAAAGCTAGAATTTTGTGTGTATGTTTGTGTTTGTGTGTTTATCGACCTGCCAGCGCTTTTGTTTGGTGAGTCACATCATCTTTGTTTTTAGATATATTTTTCCCATGTGGAATGTTTCCCTCTATTATATTCATATATATCCAAAAATGCAAACCAACTTGCAAACCCTTGACCACAGTCTCTGGCTGCTGAGGCCAGGCTGCGAATAGCAGCACATGGTGGGACAGGCAACTGGGTGCTGGGGGTGAGGAGGAGGCTGGGGTGGGGAGTGTGAGGGATAGCAGGATAGGGATGGGAGACAGTAAAGTGCTGCTTGCAGGAGCATACAGGGACAAGGTGGAGAGATGGTAGGGCAAGTAGGTGCAGTTGGGAGGTTATATGGAGGGTGGAGGGAGAAAAGTAAAAAAGACTGAAGATGAGGCCAGGAGAGAGACAGAAACACAGGATATAACGTACGGAGAGTTTCCACCTGCACAATTCAGAAAAGCTGGTTTTGGTGGGAAGGATGATCCAGATGGTACAGGCTTTGAAGCACTCATTGAAATGAAGAATATCATGTTGGGCCGTGTGCTCAGTAATGGGGGGGTCTGGCTGTTTTTGGCCACAGATTGTCAGTGGGCCATTCATGCAGACAGACAGCCAAACACGGTGCCCAAACGAGACGTCCTTCATTTCAATGACTGCTTTACAGCTTGTGCCATCTGGATCTTTCTCACCAACACCAGCTTTTCTGAATTGCGCAGATGGGAGCTCTGCTTGCAATATATCCTACATTGTCATAACCCCCCTGGCCTCAACCTTCCTTCGTCACTGTCTTTACCCATCTAGCCACTTCCCTGTTCCCATCCCAGCACTACACAGCCCTCTATCCACCAACACATCCTCAGTGTTTTTACTTCTCTCCTTTTCCGCTTTCCATCTAACCGTCCGGCTGCACCTAGCTGCCCTACTGTCTCTTCACCTTGTCCCTGTACACTTCCACAAGCAGCACTTCACTGCCCCCCCTCCCCTCCTCCATCCCCAAACTTACCCTGCATCCCTCACCCTAGCTGCCCCTGCCTCCGCCTTACACCCAGCACCCAGTTGTCTTTCCTGTCATACTGCTGCTCGTGCATGCTTTCTGGTCTCAACAGCCAGAGACTGTGGTTTTGCCTATTTTTGATGAAGGCTTTGTTGGCTGGTAGCTCACTTTCTGACAGTCTTCTTGTTGTGCCTATCAGTGGCCTAGCCTTTCCACTATAGGTGAGTAGCAACTATCCTTTTCATAATATTGTTACGTTCCATCCTGGCTTTTCCATTGTTTGATTTTGACAGACAACCTTAATTTGGATAGCTAGAAGGAGATTTGATTTGCCACACACCTGTGTGTTACCAATATTCTATCCCAGAAGCTTCTGACCACCATGGTGACATATTTGCCCAACAGATGCAGGTCTGGTTTTTTGCCTTTAGTTAGCATCAAAGATGCAGGGAATCATTTCAGTGCAATTTATGCACTGTAATGGCACAGGTCCAGAAAGGAGCCCAGAGCTGTATTCTATATGCAGGTTGCAGCCAGCCAACTTGGCATTTCGCCAAACTAACAGCTTCCTGAGTAACAACACAGTTCTCCGGGCAATGGCCTGGCCTTCAGGAAGTTTTAAAGCACTGATGTACATGTACGTGTCTTACACATTAACAAGCCAACTTTGGCTACATATATACATGCCCTCAGGCAAGCTGAGCAGGTCATCAGCATGGCTGGACTATGCAGTGATGCCAGCCATGTGCTGGTCTCTGCCATTGGATCCTGAACACTCTTCTAACCCAACTATCACTGATGCAGTTGAGCTTCAGACTGATGACTGCTTCCTGAGAACCAAGCCATTAGGTCACCTTCATGCCTTTGTTCTGCCACTGTTCCCACAATACCACCAGCCAGGGATCCTGCTGCCGAGGTACGAACCAAGTTCCTCGCTATTGCACACTGCTGGTGTTCAATGCTTCTAAACGCAGCATACCAACCATCAGCCCAAAGTTCACCATTCATTCATCACCACCATCTCCGACTAAGCTGGCTGCCAGTCTGCTTCGCTACGACCACTGTCACAATCCTGATTCAGCGCAGCCAAACAATTGGAATGCATTGGCAGCCACAGCTGCTCATCAACAGGATGCCTCTTTGAGAAGCTCTTATGACAGCATACCAGGATGCCTGATTCACCATCCATTGCCTTTTCTAATTGTGCATACTTTGCTCTACATCTGTTTATGGTTAACAACAAAGAGACTTGACAATACTTGGCTGCTTCACTTTCTAGCCCCACGCCCACCCCCTCCCCCACTCCCACCCCCACCTCCAGCAGGGAACTGCTCACTTTCTACATTCTTCCTGACATCATTACACTACAACTGGAATAATTAGTTATTTAGTCATTGGGTTTTAGAAGCTCTTGTGTGCACAAAAAGTAAGGGAGCACTTTGTGAGCTGGCAAGGGAATTGGGATAAAGTGTTGGAACAAGTCACTAATTCACTCGTGAAGCCATGAACTATAAGAAAGTTAGGTGGAAACTAACAGTCAAATGTGCAGCTTTGAGAAAGGATGCTACAATTAACTGACAAAAGAGAAATACTGTGGCCTTTCTGATTGGAGTAACACTATTCAGCTACAGCTGACAGATTAAACTGTCCACAATGTGTATGTACAAATTTATACTCACTAATGACATTATTTAAATTTTATTTCAGTTGCATCTGATGACAATAATCAATCTCGCGACAGGTCATCACAATATGATCCGGCAGTGGGGGTGCGGGATGAAAGTCTCCTCCTTCCAGCCAATCTAGATGGATGTCACATGCGATCTACACGATTACCAACAAACCACATCAACACACTGCGAAGCTCATTTTGCCAACGGGCTACACAAATGATTACTATGTACTAGCTCAAGAAGTCATTTTCTAAGCTACTGATTATTTGAGTTGATGCTATAAAAGTGCTTGTTATGATAGCTGATTAACTTCTTACAGTCGAGATAAGAAACAAAGGTGGATTTTCACATAACCTAGTTGCTGTTAAAAGCTTCGTGTGTTTATTTATGTCGCATCCAAGTAACACATTGAAGACTGGACACTTAGAAGAATACTGGGCCTCGGAAACCAGCCATTTATGCAATTTTTTTATTATGTTTTTTTAAAGCGTTATTGGCATGTATGTAACAGATGTGTCTTCAAGAGTAATACTAAAAAAAGGGCCATGCTTCAAGCTATATTTTTCATATTTACTTCAGTTTCTTATGTAAATTAAAAATCTTAAAATAATGACAGAAAGTATACTTATCCTCTCAAGAGTAAACTGTGAGGTGAGTTTCTGAGCAATTTCTTCCTCTTGAGCTTCCAAATTTCTAGCGCACTCACGAAACATGATATATTTATATTTGTAGCAGAATTACAATAAATTGCAAAACCTAACGAGTATGCACATGAAATTACATCAATGCGATCATAATGGCTCAGGCATTCACATCAGCAGATGTTATGTTTGCTAATGTTTCTTTTGAAATAATTCTAGAAATTGAAAATAGAAGACAGCACCAGTCATACAAAGTTGTGGCCCGAGATATGCGCGGGCTTGGTCTCCAGGCTGTTAAGCAATGTTTGTCAATTATTCAACAACTAACACCAGACCATTGGTTCTCAAATCCACATTCAAACGCACTTAGTGAATAATTGTTGTACCTACCAACATCATGAATAAGCAGCAGTGTAGTCTGCAAACTGAGTTCAGCAACAGATTCATTATAATAATAGTAGGACACCAGTAATCCAATAGTAAATTTAATATACCCAAATATGATTTTCAGCAGTTTGTACATGGGTTCTCTTCTAGTCAATGCTTTGTACCTTGATTGGTAATTCAGCTTGACTGCTACACTTACTCCACATATGTCTGAATGTAATCAATAGTTTTTGGAAGAGGAAATTTAAGCTGATCCTTTCTTGGATGTTTATTATTCAAACACTTTATAAATTTGAGACATCAAACGGCAATTTCTAAACTACATGGTGTTGCACCAGCATCAATGAAGGTTATGAGTAAAATATTCTCTTGCACAAATCCCAATAATACACTTACTAATAACATATTAGGTTGTATGAGCCACAAAATGACTGGATTTCACTTCCCCCTTTAACTTAGGTGTGACAGAGCCCTCACATTTTCTGAATGCTTCTCATTATTTGCTTTACACCAGTTGAAATTGACATGTCTGGTCTTATTATTATAGCTGGTGATAACAGAACACTAATGCCGTCTAGAAAAAGTGCAAAGTGAATAAAATGAATACTCTTGGGCTTTGCTATTATTCCTAACCTGTGTAGTAAAAGGAAGCTAAATTTGATAGTTAATGAATAAAAAAAATTCCTTTAAACTTCCTTTGCCACATGTCACAAATTACATTAATTTGAATATTGTGTAAGTGCCAACTGCCAAGATCTACTTTTCAAGATATAATTGCACTTTGAAAATTTCAATTCAATGAAGATTTTTACCGTAAATGCTTAGAACAACAATATAGTTCTAAAATATTTACTTATCTCATGAACTGGTTTTCAGCTTCAATGGCTGTAGTCAGAAAATAATTGGCCAAGTCAGTTATTATTTGTCAATGGCCTTTTAAGATAAAAAAAAAAAACTGGTTCATCCTGCAGAACATCCACAGTTTGAGTTTTTTGTTGTTAAAAATACTGTGGTCACCTTTTTCTTTCTCAATATATCACTCCGATTCAAGATATGTAAGTCTTCGATGCTATGTAAAATGTAAAGTGTATATGACTAATAAGTTGCAGAAGTATGGAATCTTAGCATTTCTGGTATGTGGCTTATCTCTCAACTACGTATTGTGCAATTGGGTGTTGTTAAGTTAGTCCACGATCCACTTGTTTGTAATATGAAACATCTCCACTTCTCAAGACAAGTGTTCACAATAGTGGGGCACAGAATAACAAGGCAGTACTCAACATTAATAACTGCAGTCATCTTGTCAAAGTCACACAACTATGCTACCAACATGCTGTTACAGTAGATATGTGCACCCCACAAGGCAAGTGCATTATCACTCATTCGATTCATTTATACTTTGAAAAATTAAGAGTTACAACAATGGACAGTCGTGATGTGTATCACATAATAAGGATCATTACAATGCTATGTTGCAATTTTGGCATAAGAGAATGATAGACAAATAGTACATAATGCTACACGATATTATCCAGGAATTGGATTTCATTGTGAGCAATAAAAGAAGGGACAGAGGTATGGACTGGGTTATCAGAGAGCTAGAAGTGAATGTCCAGGAGGGTGGCATGTTGTGTTGAAGAGGACCAAGTAAAGCAAATGAAGCCTGTAAACAGATTGGCATAGAGTGCTGCACATGTGCCCACTGCTGTGCTGCAAAATATTTTTTATATATGTCCCTCAAAGCAGTAGCAGTTATATGTGAGGATGTAATTCACTAGATGTGTAAGGAATGACAGTATGTACAGAGACAGACTAATTTAAAAGGTAGTGTTCTGCAGTGAAAAGGCCTTGGGCGCGAGGGACATCAGTGTATAGGTGTATAGGGAGGTGGTGTCAACAGTGACGAGTACAGATCCAGGTGTTAATGGGATGGACATTGCTGAGAGTCGGTGAAGGAAGTGATTTGTATCTTTAATATGAGAGGCTATGCTACAAGCAATTGGTCAGACATGTTGATCAAAATGAGTGGAAATTCTTTATGCAAGAGCATAGTAACTAGCTACAATGAGACACAGTAGTTAGTTCAGATTACTGGGTTTGGGAATCGTGTAGAAGGTGATTGTGGAGGGTCTTGTTGGTGTGAGGAGGTAAATGGATTCAGGGGACACATTCTGGGATGGGCTTAAGGATTTCAGTAAGGATCAGAGATCATGCGAGCAGCATCATGTAGACAGGACTTGACAGTGGAGGACTCCCAGACAGTTGACAGATGCTTTCTGCCGTCAGTTAATCACTATGGTTTCATCATGACAGTGGTGGAGCCTTTGTCTACAAAAAGGATGATTAAATCAAGGTCTGTCTTGAGGTTGCAGGTGGCTGTTTTTTCTCCCATTGAGAGGTTAGTGTTTGTGGTAATGGGCCTAGGGAAGGAGGGGTGAGGTCCTGTTGGAGGTAAGGAATTCCATGGAGATAACTGGGGGTGACTATGTAGAAGAGTGAGAGGGTCATAGTTAAAATAGGGAGACAAAATTCAATGTTGGGATTAGGTTGGTTGTGGCTGGAGGCATTGGGAACAAAAGTGTGTTTCCACTATGACGACTGGAAAAACAGAGTAGCTCTTTGGCAAGACCAGCAGGAATGAAAATGGGTGCGAGGCTGAAGGTGAGGTCTTTGAACAGAACTGGAACTTCTACAGAATTGAAGTTTTTGAGAGATGTTGACAACAGTGTTCTGTGTTTGTTTAGGTTTTGGTTTTGTGGAGTACTGAGAGGAAGTTTGGGGGACGTGGCATATGGAAAAGATCAGTAAGGCAGAGTCTGGATGCTACGGGAGGTTGTCTTGGGGTTCATGGGGTTAGCACAGGTGTTGATGGTGGTGGTGCTCTGAAGTGGGAATAGGATGTCAATAAATCTGACAGTTTTTGGGAGGCACTGCTCTCCCATGTGTCAGAGGACAGAAGTTCCAGTTTTTGAGATGTGGTGTAGGTAGGTGAGAGTTGCAGAGCAACAGTATCTTGTGGAATGCCTGCACCATGGAAATTTGTTAGGTTAGTGTGGTATGGGAATCGCCAGAATCTGAAGAACTGAAGGTCACTGTGAAAGGAGGGGGATCACTTTCAGGGGAGAAAATTTTTATGGCTAGATTAATGAGGAGGGGGGAGATTCCATGGGTTAAGCAGAGTGAGGCATTTGGTTTTGCTAGAGATAGGGATATTTTTCTTGCAGACAGTTGCAGCAGTCATCACTAGGGAGGAGGAAGTGGAATGTAAATGACTTCAGTGTAAACATTATGGGGTATATTGGAGGTAAAAAGGGAAAAGCAGCAGGACATTCCAACTTCAGGATGATAGACATCCACGTGTAGCAAGGACAAGAGTAGACCCTCATTCTCACTACAGATAAGTCTGTATCATCCTAGGGTCTGACTGATCTGTCTCTCTCTTTTATCTTCCCCACTCTATCCCCTTATGCTCCCCAAGGAAGGAGCTAATAGTTCCAAAAGTTAGGATAATGTCATCACTTCTTACTTACATGTGTGCCTATCAACAGTACTAAACATTTTGCTTCCTGCCCCCAAACTTCCACCCAGTACCTCACACAAAACCAAAAACCTAAACAAACACAAAATACTGTTGTCAACATATCCCTCAAAAACCTCAAACCTACAGAAACTATGTTTATTTCCTGAAACAGAGCACAAGTTTCTTTTGTTTCAAATGTCTGTGGTGTTTGAGAGCAGCTTGTTTGTATAGACGTTTCATTAACATCAATTCGGCTGGAGTTGTCTCTGGCTGACATTCTAGATGAACCACTAGTTTTCCAGCTGGATCTTTGCCTCCGCATGAGGCATTATTTCTCCTCTTGATATGCCTCTTCCATTGTTCACTTCACCAGCACCGTCTTTCTTTACAGTAAAACTGGCAGCAATATAAATTTCATTATTGATCCTCATACTGTGACTGACATCACTGTTCTGAAACCAGGTGTCTATGTGACTACCATCTATATCTGAATTACCAATAATGTGGCTAACATTCCGGGGAATTCAGAGTTGTTAACAACATCACAAACTTCAGCAGTGGAACCACAACTAGCAGGCCATACTGCTTTCAATTATTTCAGAATCAGCAATCCAGCAACTTGATCCCTACAAGATGCTACCATAAAAAATCACATCTTTGATATTTGCTGATTTCAGTGCCAACAACTTCAGCCTCTTCTTCAATTAGTTCTCCTTGCAGCTGTCATCTGTACACACCTCTAATGACTTCCAGTGCACCTCGAACCATCAGTTGTATAAAAGCCATCATGTAAGGAGGGAACAACTTCCCTCTCATGTCACCACTGACAAACTGCTCAACTCCCATATGTGCCAGTTCATTTGTTAATAAACAATATGGTCCTCAGCACAGGATGCTTTTCCTCCAAATACGTTGTCACATTAGGCAAAATCACATCATGAAATCAGTTTTTAAAGTACTACTGTCCACTCAAGCATTTTTTGCAATTTGTAAATAACTGGCAGACAGGACTAATGAATGGGTTTCAATGCATCCTCATGTTTTTGATTTTCCCATCAAGAGGAAAAGGAAATGATCTTCTTGATGCACTGCTACAAGTCATAATTGTACTGGGTAGCATACGATGACGTTTGGATTCATTTGCATTCTAAATCCGTCATTGCGTTTTCCAAGTAACTAACTTCTTCATATTCTCTTTTTGAAGTTTCCTACAGTCGAGGTATCCCAAAAGACTTTCACCCATCCATCACTGAAGCTAGTGTATGCCGAGCTTTCCACCTTACCAACCAAACTCTGCTGGCTGTGAAGCTAGTATTGCCGCAGGATAGCTTGCTGTTAAATTTTGGCGCCTTTTCCCGCAGTGTCAGACCAGGTATTGGCATAACATGCTCTCTTTCTCACTGAACGAAACAAATAATTTATCATCCACCATTTTATTTCTTGCTTTCTTTATTGTACTGCAGTTCTGCAAACTGTCTTTAGCCATCATCCTGAAACATAAGTTTTCAATTTGTTCCTGGTTTTGATCCCAGCCTGACACAGTTGATATCCCTACATCGTATTCTGCAGTTATATCATTCCGAAGCTCTCCATTGTCTATTCTGTTTAGAGCTTCCAACTTTTTGTCCATCAAACTAACCATTTTCTTTTGCTTCAAAGCCATTACACACACACACACACACACACACACACACACACACACACACACACACACACACACACACACGAGCACAAGAACAATGTCTGTACGGCTTCTTAACTCTGTAAGGAACAGATCCACACTGAGCATAGTAATGGTATGTAGCTGGAAGCATGGGACTGGCCATCTCTAGGCTAGCTGTGGTGCCATCATACCTGTACACATATTATACCATACCAACTGCACACTGAACTTTTTCATAAAAAAAGGAAACAAAAATTAAATCAGATGAATCGAAAATCCAGGTCAATGAGCAGTGGATAAATGAGGTTCTTTTGTAGTGCTGTGTGCATGTGTCTGCACAACTACCTGAGAAACTTTTCAGCACATGAGATACAGTCTGTCATAAGATGGCTAAAGCCATGCACAAAGTTTCCTGTGTCGAACTACCAGTTACAACTTACCCTTGGAGGTTTTAAAACTATACCACAATGAAATAGTGACTATCAATGAGGGCTTTGCACCTCAAGAGTTGGTTCACAAGCCCCATCCAATATAACACAGAGCCACTGTAAGAGGCACACAGCAAGGGAGCCTCACTACACAAGCAGAGACTCTCCTGGTCATTTTGGAAACACTTTCTGCTAACATCAAAGTAAGATATCTCACCACAACACTGGACACTTGACTAATGGCAGCGGGATTGAAACAGTGGAAATGCAGGTCGCTGAATATACAGTCTCAGCCCCAACACCAGGGAGAAACTACTAACAAATCCCGTCATCTCCGGTAGAGGTATGGTTCATATTATGACAAGACCTGGCCCCAATACCTTCATAAAATCAGATGAGGGAACCAGCATTGATTAACTGTGGTGATTTAGGATCCTCTGAGCATGTGGTTTTCGCATGTCTCTACAACTGGAAGCTAGGACACCCTTCAGGATGACTCACAGTTGTTAATTATGAATACTGATGCATGCAGGTTATTGAACCTTGTAACAAACAACATAAATAGGAATGAAGATGGAGGAAGTGTGAATAGATGTCAGCAGCACCAATTGTGAGGGAACAACTGATGTGACATGCAAATAACAGTGAACATGAACAAATGCTTGACTATACTTAACTAGTAATGTAGAAACAATGTGACAAAAGTGAAGTGATATATCTGTTGCATTGCAGCATATGTAACTGTAATTTAGTTTAACATAGACACCACAGTAACTATTAACACAATAGATTTCCATCTGCAGGGAATTGAAATGTTATGATGTTTTGTCCAGACACTCAGTAACTACACAAACACAGTTAATTAGAATTGCAGTACTAAATATTAACAACAATACAAACACAACTAAAAGACTGCTAAACTTTTAGCTTTCGAACAATTGACAAAAATGTACTTCGGAAGCAGAGGGGGGGAAAAAGCCCCCCCCCCCACACACACACACACAGAGAGATAGAGGGGGGGGGGGGGGGTGAGTGAGTTAATGTCTGTGGTCGCTCAGCTGTTATTCCAACCTGGTCTTTCCATTCTTCAAGTGCTAAATATTACTTGAGTAAGTAATATCATAGAGATTATGTGTGAAACCTGTATAGAACCTGCATAGAGTTGTGCTAGCCCAAGACTTCCTGAGCTACACATTAGTGGGAAGACTACTACAGAACACTAACTGTGTATGAAAGAATAACCTCTGTAGAAAATGCACATGTCGCTGCAAGTGTTGATTATTTTAATCCCTAGGGCAGGGAAAAAATGGAAGGACATATTCATTATTGTTTTAATAGTTATTTTCATTTAAAATTCTTTCTACTAATTAGAATGTTTTACATCTACAGTTAATGCACACTCATATTCCTTGTGGGTTTGAAGAAGAAAGTTGTTAGCACCTGAAAACTAAACATTAACAGGCATATACAAATTACTACAATGGTAGAAGAACTACAGAGATGAATAGTTTGGACACAAAAGAACACCTTTTGTCTGAAATAAAGGTGTTCAAGAATACTATGATGCTTTAAATGCATCTTACAGTTTCCACAATGTCGCACATTCACTGGTGAAGTTGTTATTACAAATAGGATTCTGAAATTTTGGATTCATTGGAGCATCAAATAAAATTTGATCAGACAGAAACAGTTTTGGTTGTCACAGGCAATCTTCAGAAAACTTCTCTCAATGTAAAATACCCAGCACTATAAGAGGCCAACAGAAACAAAAACACACATCCAGAAATAAGCTGTTAATTATGTCCTGACGGTATCAATGATAGTTGTAATAACATTTGATACAGGCAAACTGTGTCTAATGTGTGTTCCTGGTTATTCATTTTTTAAAGTGTAAATTTGAACTGTCATTCTATTGTAACAAAGGAAATCTCAGGGTGGAAACAATTAAAAAAATTAGGGAAAACAACCACTCACCTGAAGATGACACATGAGTGACACACACACATGTAACAGCACACAACCTTACCAACACCTGAAATTTACCCCTCCATAGTGGTTGTCAAACATTAATTTACCGGTATTATAGAATTAAGTATCTTTCTTTTTTGCAATTTTAGAGAAATGTTTGGAAAATTGGCAGTACAACCAGCCTTGAAATAAAACTGTCCAAAAGCTAATAGCACAAAAAAAAAAAAAAAAAAAAAAAAAACCCTTGAAAACAATATCCTGTTGTCTATGTTGTTTCAGACTTCAGTTTCAATTTAGATAGTTGTTAAAGGTAAATATTATAAATTTTACACACACTTTCTACGTTTGATAAAGCTTTGTGCTGATGGTTTATTACATGCCATGTCAATATTACTACCAAGAAGAGAAATATTTATAGACACCTGCGTTACTTAAACCCTTTGGATTCTTCCACGGAACAGAAGAAATGCCTACAACTATACACAATACATAACAATTAATTTCATAGACAATATTCCTAGGGAAATGGTTAATAGTAATAGATAATTTTATGCTGTTTAAACGTAGTTTCAGCTGTATACTCGGCAATCCATAAAGCATCTCCAACAAACTGCCGTGTAGAATGTTTTTACCCACAATGACACCATCTGTATCCAATTTCCTACTAATACATTGCACAAATTTAGTCTTTTCTGACAGAGCCAACATAATATTTTTCCCCTCAGTGTCCTAAGACTTCATGTTGCTGTTAAAGATTAACACACTAGGAACAGCAAATGAGCAAACAGAAATTATTAATTAGTGCATATAAAATAACAGAACCATTATAATAAAACTTATATTGTTGCAGGTCATCTTGACAATGACATATTCTTGAATAAAATTAGCAGTGTTATAATAAACCTCCAAAATGGACTGGTACATGCCCTGATCAATTTTTCTTCTGGCGGCTCCTACCAATTAAAAAAACCCTTATAAATGATTTGTATAAGACATACATTTTCTCACTATATTACAAAATTATTACAATGCTGATTTACAAATAATATAAACTGAGGTGTGAAAAGTATTACTATAAACATAGGGACAAGAGAGAAATCCACAGTAACCAATAACTACAAGGTATAGTTCAGATTTGGTTTTCTATCCAAATGCACCTCTGAAGCACTCAAAGTGTATTTAGAAAAACAGATAAATAAAAAAAATAAAAAAAGAGATAAATCTGACTAATGGAAACAATAGCAACATCTACTACAGGAATCACAAATATATACAACTTCTTCTACAACTTAATGTAATTGCTCAAAGCAAAAGGGAAGCCAAGTCCTCTCATTCTCTTTTGAAAAGAAGTTAGGCAAGAAGGTAAATTATTAGCCCAGCAACAGAAGTGTCATGAACAAAATACACAAGAGTGTTTATAAAAGACACAGGGAATAAATCTGCAGCAAAATACAGCCAATCATTCACACAGAATGATTTACTGATAACAAGTGACATTTTCAATAAAGCCTGCCTAGAGTTTTTCTTTGGTCAGTAGAAAAATGTGTGCAGCCATCCCACCTAATTCCTTCCCTTCCCCCCCTCCAACCCCCCCCCCCCCCCAATCTAAATCTGCATCACAAGCAAAAGATTTGTGATGAAGTCATGGGCAGTAAGCAGTCAGAGTGATAAATAGGAAAACAGGAAGGGGTTATGGATAACTGACTGTGTCTTCAGAAATTTGCATAATTGTACACTCATGAGATTTTGTTAACTGGTTTTATTACAGATTGGTTTCATACGGGAAAATGCAATAAAATATGTAAAAGGGGGAAGAAGGGGAAATGTTAAAAACTCACATTTTTAGTAAACAGTTTTATTACAAAAATAACATAACTTCTGAAGTTCATCATTTCTCAACAGTGGGAGCAAAGTTCTCTTTTCCGTCTGTGTACACTTCTGTCTTTAAAACAACATGAAAAAGCTATTTCAACAACAGCATATTTTCAGTTCAGAACTGAGATGTCACACATTGCAAAGGAAGAAATATGCACCATTCCTTTAAAATGACTCAAAACTATGAAATTATCTGTTATTGTCAACAGTTTCTTGTCGTAATACTCAGTAAAAACATTTCAAGCCACAAGGACCACATATCTGAGAAGTTAATATAACCCAAACCCACACGACATCTCTCTCTCCCCACACACACACACACACACACACACACACACACACACACACACACACACACAAAATTTAAATGAAATTTAAGCTGTTGTCCGAGCTTTCAATGACTGCCTGCATGATCACTATTGTACCTGAAGTCACGTCAACTTCCTCTGAAACAATAGCCATGTTTGATGGTTATGGATCACAAACTCGCTGCTAAACAATCTGTGCAAAATACTCTTACAAACACATTTCACAACTCAACCTCACACAAAATCTCTCACACCAAAGACAATTGTAAGGATGAACATAAACTTATCTGAACAACGTAGAGTGTCCATGTACACACACAACTGATTCAGCACAGTTTATCACAGAATTTTCTATAGTGGTACATATGATTCCTAACAACTAAAATGAAGGTAGTCTGTGAAAGCTACAAGCAACAGACACAGTTTGAAGCAACTATTATTACAAGAATAGTTATGTTCATGGGGACCACACAAAAACTGTGATTTCCTGTCAACATGTTCAAGTCTGAGAACCTCACTAACAATCACACCTTAGGAACCACAAACAAGGAGAAAAACAAACAAACTAACAGACTTTCAGGTACCACTAAGAGCAAAATCCAATAAACATAACAACCAATTTTCCAATACTATTTACAGAGATATCAATAAAAACTTGATAATTTTGCACACTGTAGTTGTAACCTCTTAGCACTATGAAAACAGATGATCATATTAAATGTTTTGCCTCACTTAACCGCCTTTTACCACTTTAGTCCTGTGTGGAAAATTATCTTAAGTGTTTTACATGTCACTACTTTGCCTCAGCATGTGCTTCTAGTTCTACTGACTGGTCTTCCTCCACTTGTTGAACAGGTTTGCCTCGAATGTATATGGGATGACCCTTTCCAACGACAGCATCCTCTGTGATGTGCACACTGAGAACATCTGAACCTGGTATTTCAAACATTGGGTCGAGAAGCAACTTTTCCTGTGAACAAGAAAATAAGCACAAAATAATCAGCGGGTCCCAGATCTTATTCAGTCATTCAAAAATTATTCAAAACTAATGATGATGCCATGTATTTAGCAGAAAATCTATCATTAATGCAAAATCTATCAACAGTTAACAAACCTAACAGATAAAATTTTTAATAGAGATAGACACACACACACACACACACACACACACACACACACACACACACACACACAGAGGAGAGAGAGAGAGAGAGAGAGAGAGAGAGAGAGAGAGAGAGAGTACACCTGTCCTTTTTTTTCCCCTAAGGGAAGTCTTTCCGCTCCCGGGATTGGAATGACTCCTTACCCTCTCCCTTAAAACCCACATCCTTTCGTCTTTCCCTCTCCTTCCTGAAGAAGCAACCATCGGTTGCGAAAGCTAGTAATTCTGTGTGTGTGTTTTGTTCATGTGCCTGTCTGCCGGCGCTTTCCCGCTTGGTAAGTCTTGGAATCTTTGTTTTTAATATATTTTTCCCATGTGGAAGTTTCTATATATATATATATATATATATAAAACAGAAAGAAACTTCCACATGGGAAAAATATATTAAAAATAAAGATTCCAAGACTTACCAAGCGGGAAAGCGCCGGCAGACAGGCACATGAACAAAACACACAAACACACACACAGAATTACAAGCTTTCGCAACTGGCAGTTGCTTCGTCAGGAAGGAAGGAAGGAGAGGGAAAAATGAAAGGGTGTGGGTTTTAAGGGAGAGGGTAAGGAGTCATTCCAATCCCGGGAGCGGAAAGACTTCCCTTAGGGGAAAAAAAGGACAGGTGTACACTCGCACACACACACACACACATATCCATCCGCACATACACAGACACAAGCAGACATTTTAAATATGTCTGCTTGTGTCTGTGTATGTGCGGATGGATATGTGTGTGTGTGTGTGTGCGAGTGTACACCTGTCCTTTTTTTCCCCTAAGGGAAGTCTTTCCGCTCCCGGGATTGGAATGACTCCTTACCCTCTCCCTTAAAACCCACACCCTTTCATTTTTCCCTCTCCTTCCTTCCTTCCTGACGAAGCAACTGCCAGTTGCGAAAGCTTGTAATTCTGTGTGTGTGTTTGTGTGTTTTGTTCATGTGCCTGTCTGCCGGCGCTTTCCCGCTTGGTAAGTCTTGGAATCTTTATTTTTAATATATATATATATATATATATATATATATATATATATATATATATATATATAGAGAGAGAGAGAGAGAGAGAGAGAGAGAGAGAGAGAGAGAGAGAGAGAGAGAGAGAGGGGGGGGGGGGGGGGGGGGAGGGGCGGTTTGTAAGTGAACTAGTGCCTTAGCTGGCAACAATAAAACACAACTGCTAATGCAAAAATTCGAGGGATAATCATTATTTTACTGCATTTCATATTTCCTTTAAGAAAATACTCATTCAAACAAACACGCGATCTAGTGTTGTTACTTAATGTGTTAGTAAAAGTTTTAAATCCAATTAATTACTGTTAAATAATAAAACAACTAGTTTGCTCACCATTATACACCGCAGGCCACGTGCTCCTGTTTTCTTCTCCATGGCTAGTTTTGCAATAGATTTTAAAGCCTCTGGAGAGAATGTTAGATCAACCTGAAACAATGCAATGAAGCATGAGGACTCTTGACCACTACATCTGAAAGAAACTTTATACTGGAAATGGGAGAAGGCGAGGGGGAGAGAGGGGGATAGATGTGTGGCAACACTTGATTAAGTGTAGAATGGGCCTACCATAACGAAAAGTGGGAAAAGCAAAGAAATTTCAATACACTTTTGCAATACAATGTAATCATAATTTTTATAATTTGATAGTTTTACACACCATTCAAAATCTTCGGAATTATCTGAAACATAGCAGACAGTGGCTCAATGCAAATCAAAACTAAAATATACTTTTTATTATCCTACTATCTGTGGAAGTAAACTATATGTTAACTACAAAAATTTAAGATACTTACTTTGTCCATATTGAATAACATTTGGTACTGGGGAACCATAGCATTTTTTGGTTCTGTAAGTATGCGAACAAGAAGTTCCTGATTCAATGAATGGAATGCTACAAGAACAGGAAACCGACCAACAAATTCCTGTCAAAGTAAAACATGTATTATCAATGGGCATATTTAGATTTTGGTCCCAAGTTATACATACAAATATAATTATTTACTCTCAATTTCAAATAAAATTATTTCAAAAGATTCATCTCCACATATGCATGGTGGGAAGGGGGAGAAGAATATTCTTTTCGGAGACCGGAATTACTCACCGGAATCATGCCAAATTCAATGAGATCTCGTGCTTCCACTTGTCTCAAGAATGCATCCTTTTCGGCATTGTCTTCCTCCACTGATGACACACTGCTCTGATTTGCCTGATCAGCAAGTGTAGCTGCTCTTCGGCCTGGTGATTCTGAACTGCGAGCTCCAAAACCTAGGTACTAGAAATAAATGAACAACTTCAGTATATTTCTCACATTGTTGTTAGATTGGCATTAGCAAATAATCAAGTTGGTTTACCTTTTCATTCTTTCTCCTACTTATAATTCTATCAAGTCCATTATAGGCACCTGATGCTATAAACAATATATTTGTAGTGTCAACCTGGACAGTTTCTCCACGTAATTTACGAGGCGAATTTCTCTCTGGGACATTTACTATGGTTCCCTCCAGTATCTGCACATAAGTAAAATATTTATATTTATTTATTTGTAATACAGCCAAAACCCACTGCACTCCACTGTACACCACAAAAACTGCTCAAAGCTTAAACTTTAACTACTCACCATGTTAAGTAGGAGCTAATCACATTAGAGTCTGTACAGTACTGCTTATAGAAGACCAGAACACTTCTAATTACAACTCAGCAGCATCTTGATACTTAGAACAAGGATGTTCCTTTTAAAACCATACAACCATCCAGGGCAGCATAATTCGTGGCATTACAGATATGGCTAACACAGCTGACGTAAGATTCAAAGTGGAACAGTGGTAAGCAATATCTCATTTTGGCAGCAGTTTGTATGTCTTCATAACTCAGAGGCATAGTTGGCAGGTTGGAAAGCAAATATGTGATGGCAGCCTTCATAGTCTTAGCCCATACTTTTTCTATACATCTGAGGTCTGAGACAGGGGGACCAGAACAAAAAGAGAAATATCCTTGTGTTCTGCAAACCACTCTTGCACCATTACCAATTGGAGAATGATTCTGGTGGAAACAAACTAGTCCATCATGATAAAGTTTTCACAATGATGGCATCACAGTCTTACTCATAACATGGTATACTACGCAGCATCAAGTCAACCACAGCAGATGCTAATTGAGAGAGTTAATATTCATTACAGAGCCCTTTCTTAACAGTGTTGTGGTTCAGCCTCTTCAGCAGGTGCTGGACCTTGTTCACTGTTGGGTAACACATTAGTATTTCAACTGCAGTTTTTATCAAAACGATATTGCCACCATGTGTTGCAAGTTCTTTATATAGGACAGAAGCCATTTCATGTGAAAGTCCAGGCTCAAACCTACTGCATTCTCCCTTGGCATGGGATCATCATGACAATCCTTGCACAGTACATTCAAGAATGTTACACTATGACCATGCCCCCAGCAATATTAAACTTCTGTTCTCCAAAGAACATGGATGTGAAATTCTAGTCAATTAAGAAATAGGAGGAAAGTGAAAAAGCAAATACCAACCAAACACACACACACACACACACACACACACACACACACACACACACACACACACACACACACACACAGAGAGAGAGAGAGAGAGAGAGAGAGAGAGAGAGAGAGAGAGAGAGAGAGAGAGAGGTACTATATTTGATATTGTACTCTCTCTGACATCTGAGTGATCTACTTCTTTCCAACCCTTCTCAATCTATTCCTATTTCTCCTAGAGAAAGGAACTGGAGGTAAGTGCAGAACAGTGAAGTAAACAATACACTGTTATGATTAAAATTTCAAAATCAAATCAGTTGCACAAATCATTATTATCTAATGAGGAACCCACATTTTATCTCAAGGAAAGAATGGCTAAATTAGTTTGCTGGAAACATTATAAAGCAGTTGACTGTTTCACAGTTGTGGCCTCTTTATCACATGCAGTTTTATACATTGCACCAATACCTTTCTAGTGAACTTTGCAACCCCTGGGCAGTCGGCAGCCTGCTGCATGCATAATTCTGATGTGTGGCCCATAAAAGTGCTGAAATGATATAATGCAAGCCACCAGCTTGGCACAGTGGAGTGCTAGATTCCTTCACGCTGCAACTCTTACTCCTCTACTGCTTTGTCATAATAGGACCTGACTGAGCAAGGCTAAATACGGCTTGTTTCGACCTAACAACATCTGTCTTCGACCGCTGCCTATGCCAAGAACTGTCCCACAGCAGTCTGAGTCATCTAGTTGCATCTACAACTAGCTGCTGCCTCCACTAGCCACTGGTCTACATGCCACACTTAGATCTCATGCTGCTGAGGCTTGAACTGGTGTCATCCAACTGAGGCCTTCTCCAGGCTGTTATCAACTGACACCTACGAATCTCCAAGGAGTCCTTGATTCACAGTACATGCCTTGAAGCATCTTGCACCTGGCAAACTGCAAGCTGCAGGCTCACTGCCATATTTATCTACTCTGGGTAAGATGCCCGACATAGCCACAATGTCACAAGGACACCAACACTGCATCTCTACTGTCACTGCCTTTTTGCAACAAAACAGGGCCACAATAAATCTTGCACAGCTTAGGCCATCTACACACATGGACTAAGTAGAACCTGCTATTTAGAATGTTTGTGAGAGCAGAACTACACTGTTATAGTGTGTCTTATCTCCTGCTCAGAAATGAGGAACCACATACTGAGGAAGACCGATCCTTCTGTGAAGGGGGAAATTCAAATATCTCACACTTATGAAATTGCCCACATAGAGCAGAGTCTAAATACAACAGAAAAGTGCTGTGGCAATCATCTCTCTGATACTGGTCATATGAAACATCACGTCACCTCCGGCACAGGCCTGACATTCTCCAGAGTCTGGAGAACCCCATCAACAACACCAGCAGTGATGGTTACATCAGTGACAGCAACATTGTCCAGCTGTAAACATTGCTATCTTTATCACATACACACAGTGTGCTGCCACTGGGATGCAATGTGCCATAGGAGTGGCAAAAATGGACATCTGCAAGATGTATGTTTCAGCAGTTACACCAAACAAGTCACAACCAGTGGAAGTGAAACATGTGAGTGATAAACATACAGAAGTTCATATTTGTAGAATGTAGTGCAGTGAAGGTACTTACATATTTTTTTAAAAACCGCTTTTGACAGCAGAAGTTATTTAAATTCACAATTACAGTTTAGCTTTTGGTTCATTTTTGAGTGGCACTGCCAAAGGTAAAAGAATACAAAAATGAAGTACAGAGTGTGTATACAGAACTGCACAAACATAGCCTGTTGGCTGTATCACTGGCTTTATGTATTTCATCAGTTGCAATGCATACGCAGACAAAGTAATATGTAAGATTACTGCTACCATGTTCTGTATGAGTACCCAAACCACTGAGAGACCTTTAGAGCAGAACATATGTATTTTTATACCACTATTACAAACAACTTTTCCTATTCTGTCTGTATGTTCTCAATACATGTACAAAAGATGTTATACAAAGCTTACAACTGTAATCACTGGAATGTACTCTCTCTGACAAGTGCAAGTCAGACTGTCAGACTTGTGAATGTATTTTAGAACCAACAGCCTCAGTTCACATGTCAACAGTGTGTTATGACATTGATTTGTAGCAATTTATGTGAAGTGTGTTAACATTGGTGGCACTTCACATAATTTATTACATCACTTCACAATGTACAAACACAGCTTCATACTCTTCAGATGCTACTGGTTCTCTACAATGAAATGGCTTATTTTTGATGTCATGTATACAGGGTGTTACAAAAAGGTACGGCCAAACTTTAAGGAAACATTCCTCACACACAAATGAAGAAAAGATGTTATGCGGACATGTATCCGGAAATGCTTAATTTCCATATCAGGGCTCATTTTAGTTAGGTCACTATGTACTGTACTTCCTCAATTCACCGCCAGTTGGCCCAACTGAAGGAAGGTAATGTTGACTTCGGTGCTTGTGTTGACATGCGACTCATTGCTCTACAGTACTAGTATCAAGCACATCAGTACGTAGCATCAACAGGTTAGTGTTCATCACCAACGTGGTTTTGCAGTCAGTGCAATGTTTACAAATGCGGAGTTGGCAGATGCTCATTTGATGTATGGATTAGCACGGGGCAATTGTCGTGTCGCGGTACGTTTGTATTGAGACAGATTTCCAGAACGAAGGTGTCCCGACAGGAAGACGTTACAAGCAATTGATCGCCGTCTTAGGGAGCACGGAACATTCCACCCTAAGACTCGCGACTGGGGAAGACCTAGAACGACGAGGACACCTGCAATGGATGAGGCAATTCTTCGTGCAGTTGACGATAACCCTAACGTCAGCGTCAGAGAAGTTGCGCTGCTGTAAAAGGTAACGTTGACCACGTCACTGTATGGAGAGTGCTACGGGAGAACCAGTTGTTTCCGTACCATGGACAGCATGTGCAGGCACTATCAGTAGCTGATTGGCCTCCACGGGTACACTTCTGCAAATGGTTCATCCAACAATGTGTAAATCCTCATTTCAGTGCAAATGTTCTCTTTACAGATGAGGCTTCATTTCAACGTGATCAAATTGTAAATTTTCACAATCAACACGTGTGGGCTGACGAGAATACACACGCAATTGTGCAATCGCGTCATCCACACAGATTTTCTGTGAATGTTTGGGCAGGCACTGTTGGTGATGTCTTGCTTGGGCCCCATGTTCTTCCACCTACACTCAATGGAGCACGTTATCATGATTTCATACGGGATACTCTACCTGTGCTGCTAGAACATGTGTCTTTACAATGACCTCAACCCTCTTCACTTTCATTAATGGGGGCATTTGAAAGCTCTTGTCTACGCAACCCCGATACCAAATGTAGAGACTGTTCGTGCTCGTATTGTGGATGGCTGTGATACAATACGCCATTGTCCAGGGCTGCATCAGCCCATCAGGAATTTCATGCGACGGAGGGTGGATGCATGTATCCTCGCTAACGGAGGTCATTTTGAACATTTCCTGTAACAAAGTGTTTGAAGTCACGCTGGTACGTTCTGTTGCTGTGTGTTTTCATTCCAGCTCTAACACTGAAAGTAAGTGTTTCCGGACACATGTCCACATAACATATTTTCTTTCTTTGTGTGTGAGGAATGTTTCCTGAAAGTTTGGCTGTACTTTTTTGTAACACCTTGTTCCACAGGTTGGCAGGAAAAGGACTAACACAACCTGCGCAAGTGTTCCCTCATACCAGCAACCTTCCCATATTTGGGGATTCAGATACTAAGCTGGTGGACTCCACTAATGAAAGATCATGTAGCAGCGATCAACAAATTGTAGCCAGCCATGAATTTACAAGACGAACAAGTGTTTCAGAGCAAATTCAACTATTTTGGCCATTTCACTGCAAACATAGCTGATCTTTCTTATCCACTGAACAATATATGATGGCAGGAAGTGCAATTCGTTTGGTCATTGTGCTGGTCGTAGCAATTAGTGTACCCCTCCCACATGGGGACAGGTGGAGTCCTGCCCCACTAATAACCCAATACCACTGCTGGCCTTACTGCATATGTTTCTAATTCCCTAACTACCTCCCACCAACACTACATTCAAATAGAATGGGGTGTTTTCATTGTCACCTACACAGTCCAGAAATCTAAATTGTTTCTTTATGGACAGAAATTTTATTCCAACATGGACTGTTAATCACTGCTCACCATATTCGTCTTAAGCATAACCACCCACTGACTACAGTGCTGGGCACTTTAATTTTCACTATCCTATCCACTACTGGGTAACAATGTTACATGCTAATGTGGACACTGTTTCCCAATTTCCCATGGGACTCGATTCAACTTCTGACCAACACAAAATGGAGTGTTTCCAGCTTGATTCACATCAGAATTTGGTCATTTCAGCTTTTCCCTTAATATGTGAAGCCATGGCCTCCCCCTGCAATGACCCAATGTTAAGAGGTCTCACTCACTTTTTATAACACAAGTTGTCGGACACACTTCTTGGCCCTGGTTTTTGCCCTTACTGGCCACAACGATATTAACTACACACAAACCTAGAGGTTCGTTGGGGGTCTCAGATGAGGACTACTGCCACGTCCTGGTTCTTCTGTCTTCGAGTGCAAGTGCTGAACCTTTTGCACACTGCCCACTGGGGTATATCCCAGATAAAAAGTTTGGTGTGACAACATGTATTCTGGCCCAACATCGGCTCAAAGATCTCAGACCTTGTTCACCAATGTTCCACCTGTCAGGCCACAGGAACAATCTCCCTGGTCTTAAGCTGCAGAGCATATTCACTAGATGTCACAGGGCCATTTTAGGGCTCCATGAGGTTTGATATTACTGACTCCTTTTCTCACTTCATTTTTTGTTCTGCTTGTCCCAAGTCACTTCTGCCGCTGCCACCACCACCGCCGCCACCACCGCCACCACGACCTCAGAAAAATCTTTGCCATGAACCCACCTCCACACTGATACCACGACTGCGTTCACCTAAGATTTCGAACACTTTTGTGTCCTTATCAGAATTAAACACCTTAGTATCACACTCTTTATCTGGCTTCCAACATTGTGCAGAACGCTTCATACAAACTTTCAAGAGCTAGCTTAATAAGGAAATGATGTCCAACACTGCTAACTCATTCCGTAGGCCTCTGACAGCAGGGCCAGCCTGAATAAAGGCTGCAACCCAGCAGAACAGCTTCATAGCTGTCCTTATTGCACCCTCTTGGACATGCTACATCTGCCACCTGCGCACGTCATCTTTGACGCCTCTCCTTTCCAGGGAGCAGCCCTGTGAGAGTTCATGTGCCACCCACCCTGGATCCAAGAAGATCTCCACCCACTTTAGGTTCTTGATGTATACCTTGGCAACTGTCCATGGCTATCTGCGGTGCCATCAAAATCAACTTTGTCTCCACCATTCTGTCCAGCAGCCACATTCTTCTCTGATCCTGGTGGATTCTAGGTCTCATGGTGTCTCACAATGAGCATTGTTTTGCCTCAGTCCCCCATAGTTAATGCCCAAGGACACCAATCCCAAAAGCAACCCTGCCCAACTGCATGCACCTGCCACTTCTCCTATGGAAACCTAGAAGCTGTAGCAACATTACTGCTGGCCACAGTGGTACCAGATGGCACTTGTCACCAGAGGCACACACTGATGGGGACACTTACCAGAATGCCACATGTAAGCTGGTCCAGTGCTGGTCTGTGTCAGTTGTTATTAATGGCAGTGACAGTGCAATGGAAATATGCACCAGTTGTCTCCTGGTTTGGTTTTTGCTATGGAATTAGTTTACAGGTGTTTACTCTTTGGATCATTAGTAACTGCGCAGACTGGACTATGGTTGGACTGGTAATTTGTAAAGATTGCTTGCATTAATCTGGGGACCATTCATTAATATATCTCAATTTTTTGAATAAACTGGGGTTAGTCACAATTAGTTTTGATACAGATAGGCTCTATGACAATTCTCATTATATTTTCCACATCGGGGATAATGCTCCTTTCCTTAGTTCACATATTTCCAAATTAATTACATTTCTGCAAGTCATGTCAGTTAAAACTCTTTTAAAATTCTTTCATAACCACATGTTCCTCACGAATTTTTGCATTGAAAAGCAATACGTAGAGATAAATACTAGAAGTGCTCCATTTCAGAGTCATATTACTGACAGCTTCAGAGTTCCTAATATCTCAACTGATACTATCTGAACTTTCTGAAGTGCTCTCCTCCTCTCTTTGGAGTTAAAAATGCATTCAAGTACATGAGAATTCCATTACTAGTTTCTGAACTGTGTGTGTTCAGGACTAAATCGTTCAGTAATTTATTGGATTCTGAGTAGATATCCAATAGCCAACACATAATGTTGAACAATATTTTCTCTGAATCTTTCCCGCTGTGAAAACAGTAAAGCAACATCATCACAATATTACATTTTAAACATTATTTAATAATAGTACTTTTTCTCATTTGTTATGTAATGCTAGCATAGGTGGTATATTTGCCACCATTATCTAAACTTTGTTTCTTACACCTGTATCACCTTACTTCTAAGCCAGTATTCATTCAAATGCTGAATACACAGGGAATAGCCAGCTGTACACCATGTTGCATACAGTATCAGTTAACATCTCTTCAACAACAGATTAATTCCATAATAGCAACTAGTGTTTAAAAATCACCATGAAATCAGTAAGACAAGTGAATGTTCTATTAGCTCACCTTGAGCATTCCCTGCTGAACACCTTCTCCACCAACATCTCTCAACTGATGTATTCCAGGAACAGCCCCTATCTTATCCACTTCATCAAGAAACACAATGCCTATAATAAAGCAGAATATGAGTTATTTTACAATTAGGAAATTACACACCATCATCATCATCATCATCATCATCATCATCTATGTGGCTTTGCTGGTCTCCCATCGGACACCACCCCAGGTGGCTTATAGGAGAATACTCACCAGATATGGTGCGTACCAGGGAAATAAAATACCCAGCAATCCAAAACTAGTGGCTGCTACCTTATAGTGTGATTCTGGCTTATCAAAGGCTAAAGGAAGAAAACCTTGGGAATAAATTACCTGGTCCCCCAGGTTGGGGGTTGTGCAGTGGGCCAGCTCTTCATTCACATGAAAAAATTAAAATGTTAAAAAAAACTAATAATATACTTCTGAAAAACTGGACTTTTGGACAATGAACTGGCGAAGAAAAAAGGAAAAGACATCTGGATGCTGGAATGTGCAAGTTATCTTTGCAAAATGGCAGATTCAAAATGGATGTACTCTTTGACACCAAGAAGAAAGGCAAAGGAAGTAAAGAACTTTGTTATTATGTACATATTTGGAGTGGAGTGTCCAAAGCAGTAAGAGCCCAGCAGGAGTCACAATTATAATAAAGAAAACATGGAAAAAGACAATCTCAAATTGAGAATTTAGTAATGAACACATTACTATGGTGGAAATGACTATCTGCCAGGGAAGTTGTAATTATTGGTGTATATACACCCACGAATGACACACAATACCAGGAGAAAGATTCTTTCTGGACAATCCTATAGCCCCAAGGAGGAAGGAACTGATTATAATGTGGGATATGAGTGGAAGAGTAGGAATTAGATAATTGCATACGATAGTGGGAAAACATGGAGAGAGAATTTAATGACAATGGAGAATGACTGACAAATTTGAGAACAGTTTGATCTGAAAAATAACAACACATTTTTTAAACACAGATATTCATATACTTTGAAACAGAACACTAGAGTACTTCACATTCTATAACAGATTATATTATTATTAGGCACACACGTAATTTCAAGGAAGCAGATGTTAACTCTTCTAGAGGAGCCCAGAGTAAATCAGACCATTATGTAGTAAAAACAAAGAAATTTTGGCCAAGGGACAATGCAAAGAATGATACTAACAACACTAAAATGAGCTGTGCCAAGAAAGCTCAAAATCTACAATTCGATACTGACAGCCAACAAGATGAAAGTATACGACCATTCTTTGCTGCTAGAATGGAAAAGACATTTGAAGAATCATGTGAAGCACTACAGAGGAAATATACGAATACATAAAAACCAATGTCACAAATATAGCAACAGAGACGCTGGGCATAAGGGGAAACAACCACACCTGTACAGCAGAATGATGGTAATTAAGGAAAAGAGGAATGCATTTAACCAGTGGTTGAATGATAAATCATAAGCAACAAGAACAATCTAAGAGGAAAAGAAGAATGAAATGAAAACAAAAATGGCTCTGAGCACTATGGGACTTAACATATGTGGTCATCAGTCCCCCTAGAACTTAGAACGACTTAAACCTAACTAACCTAACGACATCACACACATCCATGCCCGAGGCAGGATTCGAACCTGCGATCGTAGCAGTCGCGCGGTTCCGGACTGAGCGCCTAGAACCACTACACCACCGCGGCCGGCAAAAATGAAAACAATAAGGATAGCAAAGAATAAAGCACGGGTAAGGACATGGACCAACATCAATAATAAACTAAAATTTGAGAGTGCGAATGAAGCGTAGTCAGTATAAAAATGTCTCGACAAAAGCCAAAACTTATGTTCAACTGGTAACACAAAAGGAGTGAGACGAATATTTCCAGAAATTATTAAATGAGGGTGGAGAATAATATCTGGAGGAAGGAACAGTGGAAGGAAAGGAAAAGGAAGAGGAATCCAAAGTGGGCGAGTAAGGTTCTAAGAGCAGGGAAGAAGGATAAATCACCTGGACCACACCGTATCAACCTGGAGTTCTTAAAATATGGTGGTGACAAAATTGTGAAATTAATGACACAGTTATTCAATAAAATGTTACATGGTGATTCATGTACCCAAGGAAATGAAGCTGGGATATATTAATACCATATTTAAGAAAAATAATCACAAAAGCTGCTCAAAATCAAGTTTTTTGTGTTATAAACGCTTTAATGAGAATTTTTGGGTAAATATTTTTAAAAAGCTGGAAATAAATTTTAAAACCCAGAAAGAGCAAGGTGGCTTCGCAGACAGTAGATTACACGTAAGAGCATATTTCCACATTACAACAGATCTTAGAGAAACATAGGGGAAAAAATTAAAAAAAAAAAACCAACACAAAAACATAGGATTAACTTTCACAGACTTCGAAAAAACACGATACTGTCCCAAGAAAACTACTCTGGCAAGCTTTACATATAGTAAACATAACTGGTCTTTTAATAAAATAATACAAGAAATATGTAAAGATATACGTCAAGTGAAAATGGGTAATAAACATTCACAGATATTTAGAACAAGAACGGGTCTGTTACAAAGCTGCCCCATGTCACCAGAATTATTTAAAATATCGGGTCAAGGCATCATCTCATAAATGCAATGGGATGGGGCTGGAAATTAAAGATGGAGTTTATTTACATCACTTACTATTTGCTGAAGATCAAGCAGTTACAGCAAAAGATGGAGTGGATGCATATTATATATGTAATCAGTTAGCAATGGACTGCAGAAACTGGCGATTGAAGATTAATTATCAGAAAACAAAAAATCTCATTTATGATCCAGGTGACTTATACATGGAGGAAAGAGAACTGAGAAGGTCAAGACTGTTATTTGGGATCCATTTTAGAGGTGTAGGGAAAAATCAGAGGTAGAAATTAATAAAACCAATTGTCAGTGGACGGAAAATCATTGGGATGCAAATCAGTCTTACGGAGCAGAAACATAATAAACAGAACCAAAAGAATCGTATGTAAATTGATACCAGAGAGCACAGTCATGTATGACATGGAAACAGGGACTACTAATGTGAAACACGCAAAAAAGAGAGAAAACACCTGCAAGCAGTAGAAATGGACTTCCGGAGAAGATCAGCAAGAATTTCTAGAACAGAGATAATAAGAAACAATGAAACAATTAACAGAATGGAAGCAAGAGAAAGAATACATGGTGAGATGGACAGAAGGAAATTACAATAGTATGGGCATGTAAGCAGAATGGAGGAAGCCAGAACACTAAACATTATGCTGGAAGGGGAACTGGAGGGAAAGAAGAGGACCACTATGACCACCTGGCTCAAAAATATACAATTGACAATGAGAAGAACTTGTGCATGGGAAGATGATACACAGAAATTAAGATCTTATGTTACACATGTAATAATTTTCAGGTATTTATTGCGCTGGAGAAGACCTTCGTGTAAAGCAAAATCTCAATAAATGAATAAAATTACTACTACTACTACTACTACTACTACTACTACTATTACTATTACTATGTAAATGGAAGTTACATAAACTCATTGCCCAACAATGCTTTGGCAAAATTTCTTCTTTTCACAAGTATCTCTAGTTGGTAATTTTAAAACAATTTGTTCTTTTTTCACGTCATCTAAAAATGCCGCCGCTGCAACTTTGGTTATTCTACCATAATTTGACACCTTGCTTTTGTGTGGGGTCATTTCATAACCAACAAATTTATATTTTGTTTAACACAACTTCATAATTGGTATTTTAGCGAGTCAAGTGGTAAGGGGCCAGCCATCAAACAATGTTTCTCGGTGGAGCCCTCCAATGAGCTAGGGATTATTATGATCTGATATGCCAATTTGACTGATTTTGGCTTGACATCCTTTAGGAGTACACCTAACAACTCTGTCAATCACTGCCAATTTGAATAACTGCTTGTTTAAGAGCCAGAGGCAGACCAAGGCTTTACTGATTTGCTCAATTTGTGAAGCTCTTTCTCTTGAATAAATCATCCAATTTTTCTGAAGTGGTAATAGTTTGTCTGTCTGTTCGTATACACCAAATCCACTGATTTCTGTCCCATTTGCTTAATTCCTTTGTGGTGCATCTTTTTGTCTTAGAGTGGATTTTGTTTCCTTTGTATTCAGTTGCAAACCAATTCCTCTCAAGGCTTTTAGTGACTACTATGTGAGAGTTACAATTTCTCTTCTACAGTCTACTGAAATATTACATTGTCAGTATAAAGTAACAGTTGAACTTTATTTGTTATTTTGTGGTCCTCATTTCTTAATTTTTTGGGTCCCCATTTGTGTGTCAGATATGTTAGATTACTTTTTTTTTTACCAGTGTGAAGAGAATTGGTGATAACCTCTCTCCCGATTTGACATGAAAATGTGTACTAAAGACATTTGCAAGGAATTTTTTATTTTTATCCTGAAAATGGCATTTTCTGCACATATTTTTATTACATATGCAAGTCACAAATTATATAATTAATTATATTACAAAAATACAGCACGATATCAATGACAGTGAAACAACTGTAGTGAGCAGAACAAAATTATACAGAAACAAGTAAATACAACTGTTTAATGTTACGGTGATATAGTTCTACACTGCAACTACTTGTAAAGTAGCCCACAAACTAAAATAATGAGCAAGTTTCAAACTTAAATGCACAGATTCTTTTGATTCATCCAGAATGTTTAATCTCTTGACATGAACCTCCAGTTACTGAATTTTTGTTATTTCCACATCATTTGACTGATTAAAACAATAGAAAATCATTTATGCGTTTATGTCTATGTTACAAATAAGACAGATTGCTATTCACCAGACAGAGATGATTATCACTGTAGACAGGCACAATGAAAAGATTGCTAAGTACACGAGATTTCAACTAAAAGGTCTTCTTCTAAATAATATACTACACTCCGGCAACTCCAGAGATGGGAACTTTCCCTTCAATATATCCTCTCTTCCTGTTACCCACCAGGCCTCAACCTCCGCTAATTTCAAGTTGCCGCCCCTCGTACATCACTTGTCACTCAACAACATCTTTGCCTCTGTACTTCTGTCTTGACTGACATCTCTGCCCAAACTCTTTGCCTTTACATATGTCTGCTTGTGTGTGTGTGTGTGTGTGTGTGTGTGTGTGTGTGTGTGTGTGCGCGCGTCTGCACAAGTGTATACCTGTCCCTTTTTTTCCCCCCCTAAGGTCAGTCTTTCCGTTCCCGGGAATTGGAATGACACTCCTTACCCTCTCCCTTAAAACCCAGATCCTTTCGTCTTTCCCTCTCCTTCCCTCTTTCCTGAAGAAGCAATCGTTGGTTGCGAAAGCTTGAATTTTGTGTGTGAGTTTGTGTGTGTGTATCGACCTGCCAGCACTTTTGTTTGATAAGTCACTTTGTGTGTGTGTTGGTTACTTTAGAAGCAGGCCTCTGAAAGCTCACATATTTAGCTGTCTTTTTGTTGAACCTGTCAGCAACTCAATTTACTGATTTTGTTTAATATCTGCTAACTGGTCAAAAATTTGTGAAACAGTCAGCATTTTTGCAACTAGATGTTTATGTAGTAGTACAACAAATCACAATCATTCAAACTTTTTGTGAAACAATGAAGCTCATTTACTATGTAACATACCCTTTATTTATGAAAAGCATATTGCTACAGAGATGGTCAACAAAGTTGTCACAGTTTGATACTGCCAATAAAAACCCATTGGTTCTCAAGAATTTCCCACTGTTAGAACTCAAGAGAATCAACCATAAATCAAATTCATCTTTTCATTACCTCACACAGCTCAAGTCTCGTGCTCAGAACAAGCTACAAAGACAGCCTGCAAATCCCACTTACCATGGGGTAACACACATTTCCAAATTTCAAAATAAACTATTTTTACTAATCCTGTCAGATTTGCAGATGGACAATACAGACATATCAGTGTGTGTAATGTCATACACAGCCTTGGGGGGGCCTGTGGCAGGAACAATGCATATATTTCTGAGCGGTCACGTAAGCCCAATGGCTGGTTTTTCTTTTAGTTGCTATTATCTGACTCACTTCTACCTGTGAACTCTGCACTCTCATAACTGTTTACTGTGTACTTATTTTGCCAGCAAATATAAACTTATGGTTTCTATCACTTCTTGCGTATATGAAACGTTGATTATGAAATGCACGTTGTCCAACTAAGTCGTGTTTGGATTTCATTCTCTTACTCTAGAGCAAACTCATAATAATTTCTATCTGTGGGTCTGATGAATATTTTGCCAATAAATATCACTGTTTGGCTCACGTACTAATTGACAAATTACATTGTTGTTACAGAGGATATTTATGTTCAAATAATGTTTTAACCTTCACATTGGGTCACAACATTTACCGAACATAAATAACTTTTCCAACAACGTAAACTATCAATTAGTATATGAACTACACAGGAATAGTTTTTGGCAAAATACTCTTAGGAGTTCCAAATAGAAATTATTACGAGTTCTTGCCAGAGTACAAGAATGAAGTCCAGGACAACATGTATTTAGTATTCTAAGTTTCATACAGGCACAAAGAGGTGGGAACTACTAGTTCACAATTTTCAGCACTAAGCACACAGCAAACAGTCGTGGTGTTTTGGAGTCCACAGGTAGATATAAATCTGATAACAGCAACTGATGGAGAGATGGTCACGAGGCAACCTTATGTCTGGCCCACTATGTAAGCTCACGTGACCAGTCAAATGTATATGTAGGTGCCTTCATTGGATGTGTGGGATATTGTGCACATCACACTTATGTCTCATCTATCTGCAAATCGTGCAAGTTACTAAGCCACTACCTACATCATCATACAAGATACTGTGCAAAAATGAGTGTGCCACACATGTCAAAGGTGTGTTTGCAAGCTGCTCAAAATGAGCACCAAAATTGCGGGCACCCTTTACACAAGAACCACTCTGCATGTCACTGACTATGAAAACAAATTTCATACTGCATTTAGTCTCTAAAATTTGATGAATAGCTCAAACCAATGTGTGGAAGAATATTCTAGATCAGATACTAGCAACTTCCTGATTGACATTATTGATATTAACAGTAGACAAGATAAAATAGTAGAACTGCATAATTTTTGATACATTACCCATTTGAGCATGTTCAACACTATAGTTGGCATCTTGTAAGAGTTTTGCAATAACACTCTCAATGTCTTCACCAACATATCCCGCTTGTGTTAGCGTAGTGCAGTCACATATAGCAAATGGCACATCAAGACACTGAGCAATTGTCTGAGCCAACAAAGTCTTTCCTACATGGAGAAACAACAATCCAACAGTTAATATTTCATCTCCATAATGTGTCACAGAATGTAAAACTCATCCCAGTCTCTCACAAAATCACAAAACTGGGTGCTGCCACACACACACACACACACACACACACACACACACACACACACACACACACACACACACACACACACACACACACACACACAGAGAGAGAGAGAGAGAGAGAGAGAGAGAGAGAGAGAGAGAGAGAGAGATGTAGATTCTAGCACATCTTTTAACAATTTTTTTTAAAGTATTTATTATATTCAAACAGACTATTAAGCAACATTACCTGTTCACTCACAGTACCTGATAGTATTCATGATGCAACCACTTTTCACAGCAATCTACTTGAAAGATAGATTAAAATTCAAAATATAATTTCGAATAAGAATTATCTAAGTTTATCACATCAAATAAAAGATCTGAAGTATTTAAACTATAGATTAAGACCAAGTAGGGTTTTCACATGTGTATCTTTACTTCAGACAATCTATGATACAACAAAATCAGATTTTATGCCATACTAGAAGAGGAGAAGGAAATTGTAATGGAGTCACTCCCTTCAACTGTAGTCAAGCTCATAGACTGTACAGCAACCAAGGTTACTGGAATCTAAACATATGCTCAATTGGAAAGAAAATACCTGTCATAGCCTTGCTGCACAAACCATCTCAATAATCATCTAAAGGATTTGTAGAAATCATGTAAGACCATTGGCAGAAAATACTTTTAATTCCTCTACCCTTGAAAATGATTTCAATGCCATGACTATTACACATCTCAGTGATGTATACTTACAATTAAATTACATAGATATTTTTAAAAAACTTTGTCATTTCTTTTGTAATAATGTTCAGAAAAGTTTATCCACTAATGGTGTACATACTGCACAAGTATTATTACTCCTGCCATCCAGTTCCACCTGTGAACTGCATGCAAGAGAAACAACATGACAGTAGTCAATCATTCTCCAACATCACTCCCATGTCCGTAACACGATATGTATGTGGATAGCAGTGATATATTATTCTGAACTCCACTCAGAAAACTGGGTCTTCAAATTTTATGTCCACTTCTTCTCCTGATTTGCAACATATTTGTTTTAGTCGCTTGAAATGGGCTTCAATGACAGTGTAGGGAGGTCTGGTATCGGGTACACTTGGACTCTTATGAGGCCAAATGAGCAGCAGCTTGAATAAGGAGGCAACGGCATCACCTGGATTCATCTACTGGCAATAGCGACTGGAGGGATTGGCGACATGCTGATCACATGTCCCACGATCATAGATTTCTGCTCATACTGGCTTGCAGGCAGCAGTCTGCCAGTCAGAACAGGCCTACAGCCTAATGTGTAAGTGGTGTTTACTTTACTTTACATATCAGTCAGAACGTTTAAAAATCCAAAAAACTCAAAAGGTTGGAAAAGATCAGTATCATGGTCTTTGAATGTAGTGCTATGTTGAGATACAGGAGCACACTAATACTCATTGCGTTAAAACCTATTGTCTGATTACCAAACTAATAACACAAACCAAATGAACCTTATAGAAATATTAACACATTTTTGCGTAACATGTCAGCAAATTAACCTGTTTTCTGAAATCTGATACATGGTTTAACATGAACAGAAATTAAATAATTCTGAGATCTCAACCTCATGTACCTAGCAGATCTATCTTAATTAATTAATGATGTGTATAGAGCACTTACACTAGGTTTTAATTATCTGACATATTAATTTTCTAGTGTTCTACCATTTTTCCACTTGCCTGCCATTACCACCACCCCCACTGTCCACTTGTTATCCTCTAAAATGTTGCTTAAATTCTTAGGTTCAATTTATGTGCAACCATGTCATTTCATGCAGTCCTTTTTTAGACAGAGCACAAAAAACAACTATTGTGTAAAACGAATTCGAAATTACGTGAAGTGCCATGAAATCCAATAGCTTCAAATATTTCTGACATCAATGAAGATACCATGCAAGGTTTTCAACAAAAACTGAACTATGTACTTTTTAAAACACGTAACAGGCTTCAAAATAAAGAGAAAAGTGATTTTATGCCTGTTTAAGTTTGAAGTATGACTTCTCACAAAACAGGCAGAGAATGTGCTGCAGCCTCTCAAGGTCAGTACGGAAGTGTACTTGCCTTTGCTGAAAACCTAATTTCAGTATGGTCCACAGCTCCAACATTAATAGAGATTAACAGCTTAAGTGCATAAACTGAATATTTCAAGGTGATTTTGAATGGCATACTCTCCTTCCACATCAAATATGAAAAACACAGAACACTGACTCCAGCCTACCTGAAATGGAGGGGACTGGGATGCATTATTTTTAAAATTTAAATACTGAAATGCTCTAACCTGATCCAGTAGGACCTAACAATAAGATATTGCTTTTCTCCAGACGTAATTCATGAGTGGCACAATCTAAAATCTCACTTCCTACAGCCATTGAGGAGGGTCTTCGAGACACAGGTTCAGGAGACATTGGCTGCTGAAAGCCCACACCAAATGATGAGGTGTGTCCAATGCCAGAGATATGCATTAAATCTGAAAAAAAATAAAAAATCAATAACTATCAACTAGTCTCTAGCAGTTCTACAATACATATTTTTGTCAACAATATTTCATATTTTTAATTTGAAGTAACAATGCAGGGATCACATGCAATCAGACTAAATCATTCACTTTTTCATAGACAATAATTTGTAAAAAGGTGAAAGTAGTGCTTAAACACTATGTAAGATCAAGTTAACTGTTGAATTCCTGATGGCTAGCACCATCTGTACAATGTCCTTTCCCTTCAAGTCTAACACTTTCTGAAGTACCACCCACGAAAAATGAGCCAAGAAATGCATCTTCAAGCTAATGCATAAGCAAGGATGAGACAGAATCAAACTTACTACACTCCATTCAAACACAGAAGATCCATGCCAGTAAAAATCGGCTTGGTAGAGCTGCTTCACACATGTACGAGGTCTGTTCAAAAAATTCTGAAACATTCATATTTTTGCGCCAATGGTGTGTTGGTGGGAAATGCGGTTGGCATTCCTGCAGGCGCCTGTGTTTAATGTGTAACTGGCAGAAGTTTCATTGTTGTATGTCTGTTAGTTATTATTCAATGCTATATTGAGTAGAACATTGAGTTGCTCAGTTTGCAATTTCAAGATGGCAGAGTTAGAGGGGCAACACATCTGCATTAAATTTTGCGTGAAACTCAATCAAATCTTTACAGAGACACACCAAAGGATGCAGGAAGCCACGAGTGCTTCAGCTGTACTCAATCTTACAAAAGGTTCACACAGTTTAGAAATGTCCAGATGGCACTGAAAGATGATCCTCATTCAGGACACCCTTCAACATCTACCGATGACGCTCATGTCAGGAAACAAAATTGTGCATGCCAATTGAAGACAGACTGACTGACTGACTGACAGACAGACAGATAGACAGAGATTGCAGAAGAATGTAACATTTCAGCTGGATAATGCTGTGACATCCTGACACAGCATCTTGGAATGCACCATGTTGCCGCAAAATTTTCCTATGGCTCATGAGTCAGGACATCATTCATCCCTGTTGGTGCGTGACTATTGTACAAAAAACTAAGTCACTGAGCTGTCTCATCCTCCATACTCTCCAGACCTGGCCCCTGCAAACTTATTTTAATTCCAAAGGTTGAAATCCCCAATGAAAGGACGAAGATTTGCAATAACAGACGAAATAAAAGAAAATTCGCAGACAGCGCTCCGTGGCGATCCAGCAAAAGATATAACAAAACAGCTTCCAGAAGTGGAAACTGTACCAATTGTGAAAGAGTATTTCAAAGGAGACTATGCAGAAGTAGTAAAAGGTAAGCGCAGAATAATTTTGTGGACGAAGTTCTGGAATTTTTTGAACAGATCTCGTACTATGACCTCAATGTTGCTGCATTTCCAGATCATTATGGTTTTATGGATTTTTGGTTAGTACTTCATGATTGTATGCTGGCAACATAACTTTCAGAGGTCTGGGATCTTCTCTTGTTGTATTGAGTATAGTAATTAGTGGAGTGGACTGAAGAATTATAAATTTAACAATTCACTCTATGGACTATTCACAATTTATGTAACTTTACTGACTTCAGAGACCACTATTAGCTGCCTATCGGCTGGAAAAGTTAAAAACTTAGTTAACAAGAACCTAAGTGTTAACCAGAATTTACATACTCAAGTCCTCATATTCTGACAAATTATAGGAATGGATGAAAGGTATTCTGACAGTTTGCTCAAATATCTAGTGACTTTCAACTTCCTTTCCCACGTCTACTTCATGATTTTGAAACAATCCTGAAGAAATTATCAAATTGTGTTATGAATTATTGTGCAGATTATTGCAGAGAGCAGTCGAAATTGCAATATTAATTTCCTTTATTACTTCAGGATTAGTTTCATTCCTGAGCTCATTTTCAATCCATCGACAAAGCTATGCAATAACATCCATTACAACAGCCACCTGACCATTCATTCCAGTTAGAAACATCTTGTAAATTAGTGCAGAGCTGAACTTCATTCACAAAATGAATGGTGAATGAAGTTCAAACCTATGTTTGTAATGACTTCGTAACATGTGAAACGCAGTGTTAACAAATAACTGTTTGACTTGAAAATATCTGATATTTTTTTGTGTTTCTAAAAAGCCACCATGGTACCGGTAGATAATACAAAAAATCACTGGACTCTAAAGTGTCCTGACTGATGCCAAATCAATCAGGATAGTACATACTTTGCCAACTTTTGAAAAGGGCTATCTGTAAAACTCATGTGTGACAAAAAACTAATGATTTTTGACTTGCCCTGGCTTGACAAAAGTAATAATACTTCTGTGCTACAAAATATAATAATTCATGCTTTAAACAGGATACTTCAATGAAATCACATCTACTTACATCATAGGCCAATGACTCGTAGATGAACATAACAATCAAGAGGAAATCCATGTTACACAGCAGCAGGCATAATGAATATTGGTTTGGAGCATACATAACATACCTTTCTTGAGAAATTACGTAGATATGCGATACTTGAAAAAGGCCTTGCAAAATAAAACTTGTTTAACGTAATGTAGGCTAGAAATAATATAATAAACACTGCAAATCACATGCTAGTTCAACATTAAAGTCGTAGTTGCGGCCTTTTTAGCTTCCTGCAAAAAGTCTTGAGAAAATGTTTTGTCATAACAGGGACCAGAACTCCTTGTCTTCAAAATAGAAATTGAGTCCAGAGATTCATTGGACATGGACAATCTGACCTCTGTTCTATTTTTCTTCACAAGGCTGAAAACATGTTCACTTTCTGCATTACTATGGTGTATGGTGCAAATAGATAGCATTGCTCTAGAAATTCAGTTATATTTACGGAGCCCATCAGCTCCATGAATTCTTGATATTTGTGACCAAACTGGAATCATTTGCAGCATCTTCATTTGAAGCCAAAGTGTCATCTACCTGAAGAGTTGTTAACTGCCTCTGAATCTCATTCACCACCTCATCTGTAGTTTCATTCACCTCCTTGTGTAACACAAGGGGAAACTTTTCCAAGAAAAAATGAGTGGAAGAAAACTGTGGATCTTCCATTTTGTATAACCTGAGATCATCCACTATGTTCAAAGTCTGAATGCAAATAACTAGCTCATCATCACTTCTTTGATTTTGAATCAAGTAGTAAACAACTTCAAGCAATGAGGAGCTTTTGACAATTTTGGGCTTAACAAACTTGCTGAACAGCTGCTTTAGCGAGTCCCTTAGCAGTTCTAATAAAAAGTGAACTTATCGGGAAGAAGTCTGAAGGACAACATTCAATTTGTCAAATACAGAAATAGTCACATGAAGGAAAGTGCAAAAGGCCTTGTTCAAGTTTGAGGACAGGAACACAAGCAATTTTTCCTCATATGTTGTACAACAAGTCTTACTTTTGAGGATGGGTTTGTCATGTTCGGAAGAATATACTATTCTTTTAGGGGCACTTGCTGTAGGAGAATCAAGAATTCTCTTCTTCTGATACTCTTTGGATCCACTTTGTTCAACTCTAGGCACTCTGAAAGATGTCAAGCTTGCGGAAATGTTTTGGACACAATATTAATTCCTCCTTGAAGAAAGAAAAGAAGTGGATCCCACAGGTCCAGTAGTTTATCCAAACACCTGCCTAAAAAGATAACCACTTAGTACATACATGCTTCAGAATTTTCTTTGCACCTTTATGGTGCAAGTTCTGTAATTTCTGAAGGTGGTCTCTTCTTTTCACACCCCTCTCTAAGAAATAAAATATATCAACAAGGATCTCATCCACTTTAAGTGGTGACCTTCCAGCAACTTTTTCTGCTGCTTTATTAATGAAGTGGCAAATGCAGCCTATGATGGCAATACCTGGTTGAACTACTTTCAGAACAGCTGAAAACAAACTTTTGCATCTTGTCATAACAGGAGCATTGTCGGAGCAGAAAGCCCCACAGTCTTCAATTTGTATGTTATGAGAATTCAGATGCAATAACATCAGGTTACCTATGTTTCACCCTGTTGAGCCCCCATCTAACGTTGGTATGGATAGCACAGTGTTCACTACCTTTTCCCATGGAATAATACAACAACAGGATACAACTTGTCATTTGTACTGTTCCTTCCATCCACTGCCAAAGAAAATGCTCTGATCTGAAGACACTTAACTTCAGATGATACATTATTTGCCATTTTTGTGCGACCGCAGCTATATTTCTTTGCAACCTCTGATGTGGGGAACATCATCTTAAATAAATCACCAGCATGTTCAGCCACACTTACGAGCACATTGTTCTCCACCAAAAAGAAGTAAACAGCCACTCGGCCCTAATTACATCACTATCAATGTTTCCAGACTTGGCTAAAAAGGTGTTGATTTTCCTGTTATTTTCCTTCGATTTGGTGCGATATTAATATCACATCCAGATACCGTACAAGAGGCAACTTTATCTCCCTTTCTTGATTTGAGTATGCATGGAAAATCAACAGAATGTGATTCTTTAAATGTTTGGAGGTCTGTTTCTTTTTGGCTCTATTAATGAATTCTACAATAGGAATAAAGCATATGAAAATGTCCAAGAACAAATGTCTCAATATGTGCTGAAATATCGAAAGGAATCTGGATCACTGGACGTCACATAAAAATATAACACACACTCAAGGCAGTCAGACACTTCACTGAAACATGTCAAAGAACACAAAGTCTTAAACCATTAAATGAACATGACACGAACCTCATAACAAAGAATATGCACACAGTAAAAAGCGCGCGCCCACACACACACACACACACACACACACACACACACACACACACACACACACACACATGGAACAAATGTAATTATTTCACACTTGGTCAAAAAATAAGGGTTAAATCTCAACAAGTGAACGGAGCAGAACAAAGAACTTTCAGAGCAGTGCCTGTCGACATGTAAGATTTACACAGAAGAACTGTTATCCCAGCTTTAAATCCAATTTCAATGATCACACAAACATCACATGGTTAAAATACCAATCATATCAAAGAATGAGTCAGTGACTATCACAGGTTTGCCTTTGACCCACATGAACAATCAAAACTGTATGGAAGTGGGGTGACTATCGAATGTTAACGTTTCAAATTTTTGTGCACGAAGTTGTGAAATGTCACTGTCCATCCATAAAACCATAAAATGCCGCAATTTTCGTAAATTATATGGATACACCATAATAGTTGAGTACTGGCTACAATTCCTAATTTGTCGATCTACAGATGCAACTAGTTATGTTTAACTATGTTTTCCCTTCCTTTCAATCTCAAATATCTTATATAAACCATAAAAATGCCCATTATTGTCCTCCACCTCCACCTCTTCCTCCCTCTTCACCTCACCTCCGTGATGCCTCATTATTCATTTATTTTATTTTCAATAAACTGTGTTTCACACCACACACACACACACACACACACACACACACACACACACACACACACACACACACCTGAAAACTAAAAGATATATTTAGTTACACACAGCACCAATACTTGTTTAATTTCTGTAAATTTATATCATCCCTTATGTATTAGGTGCATTATAAGAAAAGTGTTATTTAAATTATTTTGCTAATTATAAAGAAATCTAACAGCCTATTTTTTGTTTCATTACCATTTCTTTTGCAAGGCACCATTACAGATTTCTGTAGTTTTAAGAACATTGCCTCATTACATACCTCTGTGTGTGAACGACTGCTGTGGCACTTGCTGCTGTTGTTGCTGCTGCTGTTGCTGATTTTGTTGCACCTGCTGAGTCAGAGGTATGTTGTTGTAAATCCTCTTGTAGTGGTTATACACAGCCACAGAGAGAACTTTCTTTGCATCCTCTTGGCCTACCACATGCTTGTTGAGATAGTCATAGATCTAAAAACAATTAGTAAAGTTACATGCATGTTGCATAGGAATAGGATTTTCTAGAAATCTAAATCAATATAACAGAAACTGACCAATGTATGTGTGTGAAGCTGTTTTGTAAAGAACACCACATCAAGGCACATAAATATTTATCTCTGCTTAAAAAGAAATGCATGATGGAGCTAGGAAGATCACAACAGAATCAATATTGTTCCAGCTTTATATACCTTCTTCGGTGTGGGAGGCGGTCTCCTGAAAAATCCGTTTTTATATTCTTCACGATTTTCCTTCAGAGTTTTCTTTGATTCTACTTCTGATAAAATAACAAAGAAGTGATGACATTTTTCACATTTCACGAATCTTGTTGAGGCTGTTGGGAGCACAAACAAAACTCTTTCATTATCTGGCTCTTTTATTCATCTACAGTGTTGTAAATATGGATGTTAACTACTGAAAATCTAAATAATGAAACATAAAAGTATAATATTAAATCGATTTTCTTATTAATTCCATATCTGGGCTAAATAATGAAGACGAGTAGCAAGATCTTAAGAGATACTTCCCAGGAAAAAGAAAAAAAAAAGAATTAAAAGTTTTTTCTTGTTTGCTCCCCTTGAACATGAAGAAACAGTTTAAATGAAAAATATCTTAATAACCTGTTTTGCAACTGGAATATGTTTGTTTCAATATTACAAGCGACCATGACGATTGCGTTTTTCACTTACAATTCATGATTTGAAGAATTGAATCAGTTCATGTTGTTAATTTTCAGTTTCTATGAAGTTCAGTTTGCCTCATAAAATGAAGTACTTATTACGCATTTGATTGCATTTTTGGTTGCTTAAGATTTGTAATGTACTGTCTGCAGTTTAGAAGAATGCACTAAGACAGGAATGTGGCAGTGGCTGTTGGTGTATCCTGTGAGATGCTCTAGAAAGAACAGTACATCCCATACTAAAAACCTTTTCATTAATGCAATTGCGTCAACTTTAAAGCTCTGATGGACATGAAGAGGTTTGAGCTGTATAACATTGTTACATTCAATCCTGGATTTTCCGTCGTTTGAGCCGTATAAATACATTAAGTCATCTCATCTCTTCAGTGCACTGATACTTCTGAAATAAAAGTGGTCAAATTCTGTTGATAGTTTATTAACACCAGTACTGTGGATGCAATCTGTTTATTCAACAAAATTTACATTTTTCTTTGTTCAGTTAAAATATTGCCAATGGCAGAATTTTCTCATCTGTTTTGCTTACTATGTTAATCTGGTGCACTCTCCTAAGCTCATGTGCAATATGCATTAATATAGTTTGACTGCATACAGTATAATTAACTTTTATTCTATTACTACGCAGACGGAAACAATACATAAAAGTAAATAAAGGCAACCACTCACCTACCATTTATGTGTGTGTGCCCCACAGACACACACAATGACACAAAAACTTACACAAGAAAAGGGCAGTAGCTCAAAAGCTTCTTTAATTGAACACTCTCTAACAGATAGAAATGCACTCACCACTGGTTTTTCAGTTGTCTATATTGCACATCAGTAAACTATAGGTGAGTGGTTGCTGGTTTCTTTTTCTCTGTATTCTAATTTCTGTTCTGTTATTTGCTTGAAATTGTGGTCCAAAAGAAGCCACATTTCCAATGCTGCATCATCAGTGAAATGCTAAAAGACATGGGCAAGATCCCATTCAACCATCTCCACATATTTGTCATTCCAATGATACTGATGGTGTATGGGCACAAACAAAACAATACAGTGCTGTAAAACAATGAAACATGATTATGTAGAAAAATTATTTCTTCATGGTTTTGTGCTAGGAGTGCAAAAGAACTCTTGAAATCAGATGCTGGCAGCAATGTCACTGAAGTTATTCATTACAATTATCACAACAAAGTCAAGAATTTGACATCATCATCATCATCATCTTGTATGTGTCTTTGTCACTCTGGTAACCGTTAATATGCTGATAGATTTTTTAGTCACTCACTGACATACCCAAATACCCAAACAAAAATGAAAATACTTAACAATGAAAACAAAAACCAAGTTTTCTACAGTATAACAAAAACAGTTTTCAGTGTGAATTTTAAAAAGTGAGTAATATTCTAAAGTATACATGTATACTTAACCTGATGGTGATTTCTTTCATATGTATGTATACCAGCTAACAAGGAGAGGTCCTCCAGCTGTGCTACTGACTTACTGACTTTATGAAACCATCTGCAACTATTCACACTGATGGGCCTCATTTGCAAGTAATCACAGCAAAAAAATTCAGAATTTCACATGATGCTCTACAGCTTTAAGGAAGAAATGTCATACACTTTGATTGTACAAGGTGATGGTTACAATACAGGTAACATATGCACAAGGTTTTGGGTTTGAATCTCATCAAGTGCTTTGAAATTTTCTTATTTTTAAATCTTTATCAAGATGACTGATCATTAGTTTTACTTAATTAATTAGTTTTAATGTATTTTTTATTTCTATTCCTTTGGTACACATTTTATCACCAACTTACTCAGTTGCTCTCATTGTTTCTTATTGTTGTTCTTTTCCCACTTGTAATCTTTGTGTATGTGATTTTAATCATTTCTATGTATTAACAATGATTTATTCATTATTTCTATTTCTAATCTTTTTTATTTCATTTTACTTACAATTCCTTTTTTCATTCAAATCTTCAACTGCATTATTTTGCCCACAGTGAAATAAGAACTTATGTTTTAAATGTTTGTACAACAGTTACGACCCAAGAAAAATGACATCATCTACTGAAAATTACATTTCTAACCCTGTTCCACAATCTATATAAATTGGGTATTTCAGCTTTCGTTTTCTAACTGGCACATCAGTATTTTCAAATGTTTAAATATTATGATAGGTAAATAAAAATAATTAAAATCAAATGCACAAAGATTGTAACTGGAAAAAGAATAATGAAAAAAGGGGAGCAATTGTGAAAGGTAATATTGTGATTAAAATGCTATGACAAAGGAAAAGAAATTAAAAATTACAATTAACCCAATTAATTGCATAAAATATGGATCAAAGCCATTCTGATAAAGATTTGAAAATAAAAAATTTGTAGCACTTCAATTCGAACCCACACCCTCCAGCATCTGAGGCCCATACTATAACCATTACACTACGCAACCAATATGTATTATGTCTCTTATTCAGAACTTCAGAGCAACATGCAAAATTCCAAATTTTTTTTCATCAATTGCTTGCAAACAAGGGCCCACTACAGTTAGTAATTGCAGGGTGTGATACCTGGGACCTTAACCTACATCACCTTGTATATGGTTTCAAAAAGGCGATCCCACTGCTGGTTACCTATCCTTTTAGGTGCATTTTTGGCTTAAAGTCTAGTTTTTTTTTAATAATGGCATGTGTATTCTTGTTAAATCAATAATTTTTGTAAGTGAGAGTTCTCTTGTAATGCTTAGTGGTGATGATGCTCTTTATTTATAATACTTTCAAACTATTTTCTGTATGGGGGCACGGTAACTATGATGCAAAAGTATTCTGTGAATGGTGATTGCCTGGTGTCATATTAATATGTCCTTTTGAGATTTTCGTATATAATTTCAAATGTTCCACTACTTTGTCTCTACATACAGGACACAATACATGAAGTCTGAAAGCATGCCTGAAAATAAATTCGTATAACAAGCGTTATTAAGTGAGATTAAAGATCAAATTTTATTAGATAATTTTTGCAAACAACCTCCAGTTATTTTCTTTCTAGTGGCAAAACGACTTTTCTGATGCACATTTATATACTGAGAAATGAAAGGCTCAAAGAATGCTTACAGACAAAAGTTTCGACATGTGTGCAAGGATCTCCACACTTGGGGCAAGTGAGCTGCCCACCATCCTTCCCCTTTCCAGAACCTTGTCCAGTAGTTGAAGGTGGTGGCTGTGGCGGTGATTGTTTGGTGGGGCCACTCCCAGCACCAGGTCCTGTAGTCGTATCACCACTACCAGGTCCAGAGGAGGATGACGGCGACTGAGGGGATGTCATCAGATTGCGGCTCAGTACTGGATGAGGCAAGGCTGCCACTGACGAACAAAGCCATCGTTGGAGGCGACACTGGGCAGACCCTGAAAACAAAGACAAATTTGTTAAGGTTCTAGCTTATATATTACACATTCCATCATCTTGGAAACATATACATTCTATGGAATATCCTAACTTTAAGTCCCACACCGAATTTAACTACAATGCCTAGTTTATGATTGCATCTCATTCCCTGAGCTCAATTGGTAATATACCTTCATCAATCAGTCCCAACCCAAAAACAATTGAGGGAGCATCGAACATTAGCTTTTGTCTATGCATTTCGCGCTTTCTCAACTTCCTCCCAATCTTCTGGGTACAAAGTCAATACACCTCGAATAGTACTTGACCCGAGTCCCATGGTAGTCATGTTCTGAAGGAAGACCGCCAATAACCATTCCCTTCTCTCTCTCATCCAGCACAGAAACATTCTCCTACTCTCATACTTGTCTGTGGAAAGTACGTGGCATCAGCTCTGACACTTCAACAAGCACAACTATTTGACACATTGTATCCTTAACTTCTAACAAAAATACACAATGACAAATATGCTAGTCCTCTCATTGTGACAGGCTTCAAGGTGCTGACTGGATCTATGTCACTTTGGTAGTATTTTGCCACAACCAATATGCTTGGCATGGCTGAATAAAAAAAAGATTCCATCACAGTTGATGCAACAGTCTCACAAAAGCAGGTCAACTGGGTGGGTCAGGTGATTACATTAGCCAGCAACCTGCTAATACATCAAGTACTGTCACAATGGCATTGGGCAGCTACAACATAGCCTGGCCCAGCAAGGAGACTACGGTCGTAATATCGCTGATGCAGCATACAAGCTGACCCACTGTGGCAAGTGTGACTTGAATGCAACACATTCCAAACATGGCTCTGTTGTGTCTTAAGTAACAGAAATCAATACCTAGACAAAACATGAACAGGCGAAGCCCATATAAATACTACAAATTTTGAGACAGAAGTATAAAGTCTGACAGCCCCCAGCTTTGGAGGAGATCCAGCTGGGTCTGCTGCTGCTGCTGCTGCTGCTGGCGGCTCAGGTCTTGCTGTTCACGCAGCGTCCAATGCTCTTGGCTTGGCACACTCTAACTGGCGTGCCTGCTGAAGGTATATTTCATCCACTGCTGGCCTCCAGCCCTGGTCATCTACAGTTCGAGCCTGGGGCTATGCAGCTGCTTAGCTGCCACCACTTGTGCAGGCATACTCCTGGCTGTCCACCTCTGCTTGCAGGGGCAGACACTGTTGCTGAGAGCCACTACCATCTCGCTGGACCCACTGCATTATTTGACATGACCCAGGGCACTCTGGCCCAAACTACAGGTCTCTCTCTGGTCTGTGTGGCTGCCAATGTTAACTGCCGCCTGCTGCTGGAGTCCAAGGAAGAGGTATTCTCACAGGGTCTTCACAGCAAACCAATAAGTACTTGCCAATATTTCTATTCTGACAGTTGTCATCCCTTTCATGTCAAAAACATCCTTCCCTATAGCCTCGGTTTCAATGGTTAACTTGTCTACTCTAACACACTATCCCTTGACACCAGGATTTCTTCTCTAGCAAATCACCAAATCTTGAATGTCACAACAGAGTACTTGCCAGAGCTGCATATTTTTCAAGCAAAACCCCAATGCGAGATTCTCTCTGCCCGATATGCTCAAGCCCATGATCTACTGTCACCTTTCATTGCCCTCCCAACTGGCACAAGCCCTTGTTTATTGGCACATACAAAGTACTACTTCTAGGCAAAGGTCCCTATAGGCAGCAACTTCTACCATCTACAATAACTTCATCGCAGTCAAAATGAGTAACAAAATTGCAGGCAGAATAAAAACTATTCTAGTCTACCACCTCATGTTTAGTGCTCAGCTTTCTATAAGGGGGTGATTACCACCAATTTGGTAATATATTGTATGGATACATAGAACAGTCAACTTTGAGGATGCCCAATACCCAGTTGCAGAGTGTGCTATTAGTATGACTCGAGACCCAAGTGCCTATTATACGACATGCGCCATTAATTTTTTATTATTATTAAATTTATGCGACTTGTACCTCTCCCATCATCCTTGCCCATTCCAAATGTCACCATCCTTTTCCTTCAAGATATGATCTCTGGCTCTCAAAGTTAGAAATGCTATGATCCATTTTAGGTATTTCTACTGACAATACTGGGTGGTGATCCTCGTCCTGTTAAGTACTGATGAACCTTTTTGTCACTCATTTTAACAAATTTATGAGTCTAATAGGCACACTTTTCATGTTTTTTATCAACACAGGGCAAATTTGTTTTGCTATACACCCTCAAGGAAGTATTTTACACCATTGCCTGTTAATTTCCTTGCATTACATTATCAATTGCAGCTTGGTCATCTGTATTAATATAACTTTAATGTAGACACTGAATGAAATTCACAAGTAGTCATATTGCAGCTGATGTGGAAGCATGAAGAACTGGCAGATATTTGACAAAAGACAATACCACTTTTGCAAATTTACTTCCTTACTTGGGGCAGCTTTCTAACACAATAAGACATTATCTGATGACTGACTTGCACCACTGATTTAGGTTTCACAATTTAGAGATGCTCTTCCTCTTATTACCCATTTCATTCAAATATTTTCCCACTTTTCTGCACACAGTACCCACCCCTACTCGCTGAAGTGCTACTGCAATACAGTTGGAGAGCCTCAGCAATGCTGTTCGAGTTTAAGGAGAATACTGAGTGGACTCAGGCATGAATCAGGATTTAGATTGAGGAGGGAAGCATGTTAGGATAGTCTGTGCAGCTGTGCAAAGCCACTGTGCCAGGGTGCCACAGTGGTTAGGGCATCTGCTTAGTGAGTAGGAGACCTGGGTTCAAATTCCACACATTTACATTTGTCGCTTCAGCCAGCATATATGAATGCATTTTTTGTTAAGCAGAACATTTTCATCAAGATGTCTTTTCATAATATTTCACAAATTCTCGTAGGGATTTAAGTCTGGTGAATTACCAGGCCACGGAAGTACATTAATGTTGTCTTCCATGAACATCATCTACTGCTTTAGAAGTGTGACACAGGACGAGACCTTGCTGATACATTCCTCCATCATCTGAAACAGTCTACAGGACTGGACATAACTGTGCACCAATGGATTTCCATGTATTTGGTTGAATTGTTCATGGCATCAACTGGAACTACAACCCGATCCATGAACGATGGTGGTTGGCGCATATTGAGGCACAGACAGAGAGACATTAAAACCTACAAAAGACAGTAAAACGCTGACACAGCGATCAAAATGCAGTCGACAGAAATATTGTTTTGATTCATTGATATAAATTATTGCGTCAATTTAAAATGGAAGCCCCGGAATAGGTCTTTCTATAAATAAAGCTCTATAAAAAGTGGCTGGTTTCAGTAATTTAACAGTCAAGGAGTCCAACCACTATTATCACGGATAAATTGTTAATAAGCAATATGCTTCTTTATTAGAAATTTGTCACGTGATTAAGTGTGCTACGGAACACAGAGTTTGAAACAGTGGATGGTACAGTATACTATAATATGCTATACTATAGTAGAACAGAGTAAAGTGGAGTACAGAAACCGAACAATGGCGGTCTGCGAAGTATGGTAATTCCATGAAAGAATGGAACGTTTCTGTTGTGCCTTCGTAGTTGGTAAGCTTGATTATTCCAGGACCGCAAAGAATTCCAGTAACGTACGGAGTACAGTTTGTTGTTGACATACGTCTTGAGTTGGTCAGTATGTTGACTGTGAGTGGAAAATCGACAAAACCCGAATTCCGTACTGTTATTGAATATTCTCATTTGAAGCCGCAGACATCAGAGCAGAATTGAATGAAGTTCATGCGGGCCCTGCACCATCACTGAAGACCATTTACTTTTGGATCAATGAATTTAAACATGGTTCGTCAAGCACCGAACAAGCAGCCCACTCCACCCGTCCAACTGAGATACACAAAAAGGAAACCAAGATATGATACAATGCAGGACTGTCGAATAAAAATTCGTGAGATTGCTGAGAGGTATCTCAACTGAGAGAGTGCATAGTATCCAGCATGGAGCACTGGCTACGAAGAGGCTGTATGCGAGGCGAGAGCCACGATTTCTACCTATCTACCAAAGGCGACTCCAGGACAACGTTTCAGCACCATGTCTGGCGATGTTTCGATCGTAATCCGCATGTCTTTCAGTGGCGATTTGTGACAGCTGATAAAACATGGATCCATCATTACACACCATAGTCAAAACAATGGACGAATGCTGGGGAAATGCACTGAAAAATGCAAAGACAATTTTGTTAGCAGGTAAGGCGATAACCACTGTTTCTGAGATTCCCAAGCTACACTGAAGAGCCAAAGAAACTGGTACACCTGCCTAATATCGTGCAGGGCCTCGCGAACACGCAGAAGTGCCGCAACACAACATGGCATTGACTCGGCTAATGTCTGAAGTAGTGCTGGAGGGAACTCACAGCATGAACCCTGCAGGGTTGCCCATAAACCCGTAAGAGTACGAGAGGGTGGAGACCTCTTCTGAACAGCACGTTGCAAGGCATCCCACAGATGCTCAACAATGTTCATGTCTGGGGAGTCCTTATACTCAGAAGAGTGTTCCTGGAGCCACTCTGTACCGATTCTGGACGTATGGGGCGTCATATTATCCTGCTGGAATTGCCCAAGTCTGTCGGAATGCACAATTGACATGAATGAATGCAGGTGATCAGACAGGATGCTTATGTACATGTCACCTGACAGAGCTGTATCTAGACCTATCAGGAATCCCATATCACTCCACCGGCACACGCCCCACACCATTACAGAGCCTCCGCCAGCTTTAACAGTCTCTTGCTGACATGCAGGGTCCACAGATTCATGCAGTTGTCTCCATAGCCATACACGTCCATCCGGTCAATACAATGTGAAATGAGACTCGTCCGACCAGGCAAAATATTTCCAGTCGTCAATAGTCCAATGACAGTGTTGACGGGCCCAGGGGAGGAGTAAAGCTTCGCGGCGGCTCTGAAAGCCCATATCGATGAGGATTCATTGAACAGTTCACACGCTGACACTTGTTGATGGCCCAGCACTGAAAACTGCAGCAATTTGCGGAAGGGCTGCACTTCTGTGATGCTGAAAGATTCTCTTCAGTCATCATAGGTCTCATTCTTGCAGGATCTTTTTCCGACCGCAGCGATGTCGAAGATTTGATGTTTTACCGGATTCCTGATGTTCACGGTGCACTCATGAAATGGTCGTATGGGAAAATCCTCACTTCACTGTTACCTCGGAGATGCTGTGTCCCATCGCTCGTACGCCGATAGCGACACCAAGTTCAAACTCATTTAAATCTTGATAACCTGCCATTGTAGCAGCAGTAACTGATCTAAGAACTGTGTCAGACACTTATTGTCTCATATAGGCCTTGCCGACCGCAGCGCCGTATTCTGCCTATTTACATATCTCTGTATTTCATTACGCATGCCTGCAGCCTATACCAGTTTCTTTGGCACTTCAGGGTATAATCCCCGTAAATTACATAAAAAAAGGCAGAGGGACTGGACCCTATTATGCTCCACTGCTGGATCGTTTGAAACTTGCATTGGCTGAAGACAAACTAAGGCTGGCACGCAAAAAAATGCTCTTCCGCGAGGATAATTCACCAACCCACACCTGCGGCGTTCCTAATGGTTACTGTTTGTATAGTTGCTCTTCAACAGCAATCCATATAAGCAAACCAGCTGCGTGTTTATGTGCAGCTACTCTGACTGTATGTACCTGGGATATGTAGATGTAGATGTAGATGCGGTGCTGTGTTTAAAAATGTAGTCGTAGGGTCGAGTTGTGAACATCTGCTTTCACACCCCACAGCTAACTTGCTGCAAATAATAATCTCTAGTTGTGATCGTGCAGTCAAATACTCTATGGATTGGCTAGAATCGCGAATTACTAAAACACACGGAATTATAAAAGATAAATCACTAATTTAATAAAAAGGGTTCTATTCTAATGTCTGCAATTGATGCTGACAGCAGAGAATCATGTAGAATAATGTTTATTCAAGAAAGGACGTTGCAAATAAACAAACGGTAAGTGGTCCTACGACATTCAAGAAAAATACAGAAAGAAAATACCCTTATCAAATGCAATAATATTACACTGAGAGAGTTGCGAGAATGGTAGCAAAAACTGCCAATCCAAATACTCACCAAAGACTCACAAAAACTATGTCCATTTCATGATTACTATACACAAAAGATTCTCCAGCTCAAAATAGTTCAGAGTTCAACATGATGATTCACAAATAAATACAGGCAATTCGAAGAATAGTAACTCTGTTTGTATTGTACTGTAGTGGCCATTTACTGCCCAGAATCAAACACCTCCACGATCAAATTACCGTGTAGGTAGGTCTGCCTTCTTCCAGAAATCGTGTGAAATCACAGAATTACCGTGTAGGCAGGTCTGCATTCTTCCAGAAATCGTGTGAAATCACAGAATTGCTCCCTTAAGCTAGTCACTCGGAAAGTCCCAGTCTCCACTTGATTCCCATAGTGTTCCGCTACTGTCTGTTTCATTGACTGAAGGCCGTCCCCACCACAAACACACTGTCCATAAGCTCTACTGATACGATCTGATTCATTTTGACCACTTACGTGCTCTAAACTAATATATTAAAATAACATATAAAGTAAGAAATGTTACAAACATTCTGTCACAGATAATTTACAACAATTACAAACAAAGGTTTGTCCATAAATACGAGTGTTGTCCATAAGGTAAGTTCCGATCGGTCGCTAAATGGAAACCATAGTGAAAATCAGAAACATTTTATTTGCAAGAGTTAGCTACACTTTCCAGATGCTTCTCTACTTAGGATCCGCTCCAACTTGGACATTTGTCGGAGTGTTATACCAAATTTCCAACACCATCATCATAGAAGGCAGCCGCCTGTGCTTTCCAATAATTCTCTACGCTGGTCTATAGGGCGTAGCCTGCGCCCAAGTGTTGTCTTCGTATCCAGCGTTTCAAGTGAACAGAGATTATACTCAGGACGAGCCAATTAGGGCTGTGTCTTGTGTGATCGAACACTTCCCACCGAAAAGGCTGCAGGAGCGTCTTCACTGCCCCTGCAGAGTATGACTGAGAATTGCCATGAAGAAGAAAGTGTGTGGCAGTTGTATTAGGTGGGCTGCATTCATTAAGGCAAAGCCTCTCAGTGGGCCCTGCTACTTGGCGGGAGACATCGTTGTTCTAGGCACCTTTACTCGCTCACAGTGCACTCGCAACTGAAGTGTCTTGATGCGATCGACAGTCATACTAGAGACACTACACTACCCAACAAATCTGTGCAAAGCTTCATTGGGTTTTCACTGTTGTGTCCTTTTCGCGACCGATCGGAACTTACTTTCTGTACAACCCGCTTAAATAAGTCAGTGCTTTTGTGCATGTGCACTTCTGATAAATGGCAACAGAACTGTAGTTATACATTATTTAAACAATTACTAATGCCTTCAACACAGACGGGTCTTTTGCTTTTATTTTCAACTGTAGTGTCCGCTAACACATGTGCCTACCATTTTTAAATTAGTATAGTTGTTTAATAGCACTTGAGCAATTAACATTTAAATAAAGTTACTGGAAAAATAGTAAACTGTTTATTAAACAACTACAAAATTATCGTAATATGAGGTATTGATGATGTGTACATTTGGTATGTAAATGTGGAGAATTCAATGTTGCCTAATAAAAAGGTATAAAAGACGTAATTAATCAAGAAATGAAACAGATACATATACATGGTTTCCAGAGAAGATGGCTATAGTGAAAGCTATCGCCTGAGAAACCTTCTGCTGAAATCGCATGAAGCGATTAAAAGTTGTTAATCCAGATGTTCATTGTATAAATGTTTATTCACTGTGAAATATTAATTACTGTAGTTCCAAATGTACTGAAATATTGTTGTGTCACTGGACGCATCTCATTTACCTGAGATCGCCGATGTATTCAGATTTGCATTAATATGCAACTATGACTTGTTGACAAAGTTAAGAGAGCTGTACTTTAGCCTTCTTTGCGACTGTCTAACACACTGCCATCTCGTGTAACATTGTCTTCCTAAGTGACCGTCCGTCGTCAAAATTCCCAGTACTGCGATTACTCCACATGCCGTCCTCTGCTGACACTCTTGCATCTGGCCCGCCCTGAGCCACAGGACCGCTAGCGTTCAGTTGTACAAGTACACCGTACCTAATAGCAATTCTAGGCGCCGGATTAGCTCATCTACGTACGCATAATGTTACACACATCAGCGATAACAATGGCGAAGTGGGTCAACTGGGCTTTAGACTGCTTCCTCATCCACCCTACCCTGTACAACAGACTTAATCCCAAGTGAAACCCGTAACTTGAAACTTTGTGTTACAGAGAAGAAATTTTCATCAAATGAGGACGTGATAGTTGCAGTCAACGAGTATTTTGCAGAGTTTGACAGATACCATTTTTTCGACGGGATGAAAATGCTGGGTAATCGCTGGGCCAAGTTTATATCCCTCAAAGAGACAATGTCGAGAGGTAGGATGAGTTGTTTACGAAACAAAACTTTTTCTTACCAGATTTATCAAACCACATTCGTAATTTGAATAAATAACAGCTCCAGTTTCATTAAAATATTTTTAGTCAGAACCATTTTCGGCCACTGGGATATAGTCAATTGTTTAGGAATTATCTACCAGCTATTAAGTCACATCTCCATCAGTGCTCAACACTGAACACCTGAGGAGCAAACCCAATATCTATTCAAATTACTAACAATAATTATGGAAATCCTGTATAGTATGTGACGGAAATACTGAGCGAAATTACAGTCGTGGTAGTTCAGGGTCACACCAAAAGCACCTAAAAGTTGCTACCAGTCCCAAGTGCAAAATGGTGCAAACTGAAAAAATTTGGGTCATGATCTTGTGAAAAATGTGTAATCTTGTCTGAAAAATATGTTTTTATTTCAATAATCTAAAACTGAAATTTTCACATTTATTCCATAACAACATTCTTTACCGGAAACTATCTGTATAAAACAACGATAACAGAACAATATCCCTTCGACCACGGAATGTTTGGGGCTCAATCTCACGTTCAAATAATTGATTTTCCTCCTCCGCAATGTTTTCAAAACATTTTCGGTTACGCTTCAGTTATCGGCGCGGCTTGTTTTCCTCGTCTGCATTCCCGCTTCGCTGGTCGAGATGTCACGTTGTGGTCCACGTGACTCTTGCGCAACAAGGGGCGCTGATCCGTCTGAGGCACGTTCTCTGGCAGCCTTGGCGAAATTATTTCATTCAGTATCTATTCATTCAGTATCTATGTCATTTAGATCATCAGCCGTGATGTGCCTTTTGCATCAGACAGTAGGAAGTATTATCAATACATTACCTGCAAAAACATGAATAAAAAATAAATTACGTTTGCAAAAGAAGTACAAAGCTGAAGCTGCTTTGGTAGGATCTCTCTTATATGCTTCATACGAATCTTAATTAAGAAATATTTGTGTGGTTGGGATAGCTCATCCGCCGGATTTTCGTGCACAAATGAAAGTGAGAAACGATGTTAGGGATGGGGAAAACGGAAAGGGGAGAGAGAAACAAAACTGTAGGGTAGGAATCGATGTGCGACAAAAGGTTTGGTACATTCATTACTCACAAACATGCATCACTGTTCTTAACAAAAAAACAAAAAAGCGCAAAAATATGTGTTTAAGAAAATGAAGTAACATAACGCTAAACAGCACTGCTCAATAAGAGAGAGATGCAAAATGGGTCATGAAACTGTGGAACGAACATGTTGATGCAATCTCCGAAAACATACTATACACTATGTTCCAAAGCCTTATGTTTCATTATGCAGCAACTGCTACATTAACACACCGTTCAATGTTCTCCCCTACCGATACGTTATAATTTTACATTTCAATACATCTGCATATTTTCACAAACAAGTCTTCATTCACGCAATCAGACGGTGTTGCATCAGTTTTCTTCATTACCATCATGCGTTTCATTAGAAAATGCCACCAGCGTATCCACAGATAAACTAACCTTCAAAACATTACCGCTGACGAGCAAAGCTGACACTCGTTCTAGTCAGCCAATTATGTAAACTTACAAAAGCCGCCGGCCGAAGTGGCCGAGCGGTTCTAAGCGCTACAATCTGGAACCGCGCGACCGCTACGGTCACAGGTTCGAATCCTGCCTCGGAAATGGATGTGTGTGATGTCCTTTAGTTAGTTAGGTTTAAGTAGTTCTAAGTTCTAGGGGACTGATGACCTCAGAAATTAAGTCCCATAGTGCTCAGAGCCATTTGAAACATTTTTACAAATGCCTTCAGTTTTTGTAACAAACAGTATTTAGTTTTTCTGTCCATGCTCCCTCCGTGCCCAATGATCTAATCCTAAGAAACTTTGGCCTTACATTAAATCACTAAACGGATCGATGCAATCTGTTCATACACTCGTGTGTTCATAATGGTACTGAAACTGAGGGCGAAACAGAAACGACCAAAATGCTAAACGTCTTTCCCAAAAACTGATCCACAAAGGAAAAATGCACTGTAGTTCCTTCTTTAAATCGGTGCTGAATAACAAAATCACGTGTTGAAATAAGTGGACAAGGATGGAAAAGCAACTTAAATAGCTCAACAGAGTATGGCAACTGGACTTGGCGGGATATCAATTCGATTCTACACAGAGCATGCGAAAAAAACTTGGCCCTCTTCTAACAGCAGCGTACCGTATGTCTCTAGAGGGGCGAAGCGTTCCTAGTGATTGGCAAGAAATGTACCCAATTGGCTGAGATTATGTGGAAAAGTGAATACTGGTAATTAAAGATCACATTCTAAGAATTATTGCTGAGTTTGAGTTATTAAACCATTCCCATCCAAACCCAATTAACGAAGGTGGAGGCATTACTTTTCATTCAACCCTCGTAGATGCAGTGTTCTTTGACTTCCGGAAGCCATTCGATAGACTTCCGCTTGAACAAAATAGGAGCGTATGGAATGTCTGACCAACTGTGTGATTGGATCGGAGTTTCTACCAAACTGAACACAGACAGTCGTTCTAAACGGAGAGAAGTGTTCAAACGCACAGGTAACTTCGGGCCTGCCCCAGGGGAGTGTTGAACAATTACTTTTCACATTATACACAGATGACAGAGTAGACACCGTCGAACATAACATGAGGCTTTTCACGGATGATGGTGTTGTATACAGAGAAGTCGCGCCGCTAGAAAATTGTAGCGAAACGCAGAAAGACCTGCAGAGAATCGACGCTTGGTATGGAGTGGCAATTGACCATCAATATAATTAAATGTATTCTGAATACATGATCAGAAACATCCTTTATTGTAGGATTAAAAAACTGCAGAACAATCACTGGAAGCATTTCCTTCCATCAAATATATCGGAGCATGTTTACGGAGCGATTTTAAGTGGAACGAGCACTTAAAATTAATCGCGAGTAAGGCAGATGACAGACATACATATTGGCAGAATCGCCAGGAGGTGCTGTGCATCAACAAAGGACACAGCTTACAAAACAATCGTTCTACCAATACATTAATATTGCTCGCTGGTACGGGATCAGTGGCAGATACGACTGATAGAGGAAATACACACGATCCAAAGAAGAGCAGCAAGTTTCGTTACAGTGTCATTTAGAAACCACGAAAACGTCATGGGTATGCTCAACCTATTCCAGCGGCAGACGCTAAAAAGAGCTGTACATCATGATGCGATTTATTGTAAAAACTAGCAGTAGAAACTCCCACTGTGTGCGGGCGGGCATTATCTTGCTGAAATGTAAGCCCAGGATGACGAAGCGCAAACAGCTGTGGGTGAAAACAATAGCCGTCTATAGAGTTATCCCCGTGGGGCGTAGGGTATCATCTACATACGGCTGTGCTGTAAGAGTGCGCTTCGAACCGAGCCCCGATGAAGAGCGAAGATGTATCTAGAGGCGCCCCATACAGTAGTGGTTTATTTTGAGGTTGCCCATAGAAATATACTACACGGAAGTATATTGTTTTATTATAGTGATTGGTTCATTTTGCTTTGCTCTTTTTTTGTTATTCGCCTACAATAGTAGGTAAAGCCGCCACAGAAGCTCTGTATATGGCACTATCGTGACGAATACAGCCGTCACGATGCTGCAACAGGCGATGCTGGCAAATTTTTGGAGTAGTTCCCAATTTTTAGTGGTACAAATCTTTTGATGAACATTTTTTAAGAAACTTTTTAAAATTTTGAATTTCAACTACGACGACCTGAGTCAGTAAACTGTTAGATGACTTAATTTATGGTACCTTGTGCAAGCCGCGCAGTAACTCGTTAATTAGGACCGATTTTGAAAACTGTTGTCACTGGCTTCAAGAAGACAAGTATCTGCGTCTGGCGGCAGTAAGTAAAGAATTTTATGGTTCCTAGTTTGGATGGAATGCGGTATGGATTATGGGATATCGAACACACTTCAAACTGCCAGAAATCCGTTAACTATATTTTTAAATGTCTTGAGCGATTTTGCTAACTGATGCGCCACGCATTTCACTAGGCGCGAGGGAGCGTACAATTTGAGAGCTGAAGGTGATTTAATTCATTTCAGTTGTCCATCGGAAAACTGACAAGGGGAGGCCACGACGTTTGTAACGCGGATTTACTGTAAACTTCGTACACTCTTAATTCTCCACGAGGACAACAAAATGTGTAAGCAGTAGAGCGTACTTCTGAGCGTTACTGAGAAAATCGCAAGATAATTTCAGTGGTCAGATATATATCTGTGCGTGGCCATTTTAACCATTAGCGGCGGCAGCGGAGGGGTGCTGGCACGGTAGCTCAGCGTGTTCTGTCAGAAAGTTAGCTACACTTTCTAATAAACTGAGCGAATGGATGAACGAACAAACAGAACGGGTGTCATCGGACGAACAAATTCCACGAACAATATAGAACAAAAATTTAAAAAAAAAAGTGTTTGGCGTTCAAGCCGCTGGGTCGAGTTCCGTTCGTCAGTTTTTTTTATTTTCAACACAGTCATTTTCTTTATTATTCGTATTAAAATTGATATAATGGGTAAAATACGTGTAATCGGATGAACTTTTATTAAATTTACAATGTTATTTGGTAGTCTACTAATTTTTACAATCACAAATAATGTAATATTCATAAATATCGACTAGTAAACGGCCAAACGCATAAAGTGATACTGAAAATTTATGCTTGTCCGTAATTTGAGAAATCCCTTATAGCTGGAAGGAGCCCGAAACGACTTGTTACCTCCAAGTTTTGACCGGCACAGACGGCTTTCGAAAGATGTACAATTAATCGTCGCTTTCGACATTACGAGTACAAGTTGCAGTGTGATATTTTTCGTAAAAACATGGAAAACAAAGTTAAGTGGCACCAGCTGCATTGAATAAATGCTATGTTTCCGCATACGCAAGGTCTTTTGACGTTTTCCGTGGAAAAACAAACCTCGTTAACATTTTCAAAAACCTCTCTTTCAGACGATAGTCTGGAAGCAAACCATGCATAGCGCAGTATTTCCTTAAAAATCAGCGCTGATAATTGGTTATGCAGTATCGAGTGTATTTTAATAGCGTCTTCCGATAAGCAATTTCTCGTTCTCTTTCGATTAAATACGAACAGTTTTGAAGACACGCACAAGCACACATTTTTAATGTCACTTTATGCGTTTGGTCGTTCACTAGTCGATAGTTATGAATATTATATTATTTGTGATAATAAAAACTAGTAGATTGCCAAATAACATTGTAAATTTAATAAAAGTTCATCCGATTACACGTATTCTTCCCATTATATCAATTGTAATATAAATAGCAAAGAAAATGACTGTGTTGAAAATAAAAAAAAGAAAAACACGAACGGAACTCGATCCAGCGACCCAGCGGCTTGAACGCCAAACACTTTTTTTTAAATTTTTGTTCTATATTGTGCGTGGAATTTGTTCAGGGCGGGCGTCCGATGACACCCGTTCAGTTTGTTCGTTCAACCGTTCGCTCAGTTTTCCAATTATAAAGGGTAGCTAACGCTCTGGCCGAACACGCTGAGCTACCACTGAGCACCACTGGGCTGCAGCCGCTTCGTGGTTAAAATGGCCACGCACACATATATATTCGACGACCGAAATTATCTTGCGATTTTCTCAATAACTCTCGAGAAGTGCGCGCTACCGCTTACACATTTTGTTGCCCTCATGGGGTACTATGAGTGTACGAAGTTTGCAGTGAATCCGCGTTCCAAACGTCGTGGCCTGAGTAAGCCCATACGAAACCACGTTTGTCTCTTGCGATTATGAGAGGCTCCGCAACACAGCACTACAACAGAGATTTTTTGTGGCTGCAGCGCAGATAGCCTGGCTGCGCATGGGACCCCGGGCAGGGCTGTCGCGAGAGTTGCTTACTGGCCAGTTGTTCACTGGTGACAGCAAGTCCGGCGTGGCAGGAGAGCTGGCGCAGCATGCGCCTGGTGCAGCGGCCGACGGCAGCGCTAGCGGTGGCCGCGACGGGCAGCCGCGACCGCGACTGTAGCTGCTGCTCGTGGCAGCACGCCTCCACCAGCCGGCGGCCGCGCAACTGCGACGCGGACGGCGCCCGGCACACCAGTCCAGTACGTACTGGAAACACACCACCAGCCCTTCTCCTCGCACACAATAACAAAAAATCTTCCTCCTTTCTACATTTTTCCGTTAGAAATCGTTTCTTAATCAGTCATCTCATGAGGTGCGAATACAATATGTACACTACTGGCCATTAAAATTGCTACATCACGAAGATGACGCGCTACAGACGCGAAATTTAACAGACAGGAAGAAGATGCTGAGATATGCAAATGATTAGCTTTTCAGAGCATTCACACAAGGTTGGCGCCGGTGGCGATATCTACAACGTGCTACTCTGAGTAAAGTTTCCAACCGATTTCGCATACACAAACAGCAACCGGCGTTGCCTAGTGAAACGTTGTTGTGATGCCTCGAGTAAAAAGGAGAAATGCGTACCATCACGTTTCCGACTTTGATAAAGGTCGGATTGTAGCCTATCGCGATTGCGGTTTATCGTATCGCGAGACATTGCTGCTCGTGTTTGTCGAGATCCAATGACTGTTCGCAGAATATGGAATAGGTGGGAGCAGGAGAGTAATACGGAACGCCGTGCTGGATCAAAACGGTCTTTTATCACTAGCAGTCGAGATGACTGGCATCTTCTCCGCATGTCTGTAACGGATCGTGCAGCCACGTCTCGATCCCTGGGTCAACAGATGGGGACTTTTGCAAGACAACAACCATCTGCACGAACAGTTCGACGACGTTTGCAGCAGCATGGACTATCAGCTCTGAGGCCACAGCTTCGGTTACCCTTGATGCTGCATCAGAGACAGGAGCGCCTGCGATGGTGTACTCAACGACGAACTTCGGAGAACGAATGGCAAAACATCATTTTTTCGGATGAATTCAGGTTCTGTTTACAGCATCATGATGGTCGCATCCCTGTTTGGCGACATCGCGGTGAACGCACATTGGAAGCGTGTATTCGTCATCGCCACACTGGCGTATCACCCGGCGTGATGGTATGGGGTGCCATTTGTTACACGTCTCGGTCACCCCTTGTTCGCATTGACGGCACTTTGAACAGTGGACGCTACATTTCAGATGTATTGCGACCCGTGGCTCTACCCTTCATTCGATCCCTGCGAAACCCTACATTTCAGCAGGATAATGCACGACCGCATGTTGTAGGTCCTGTACGGGCCTTTCTGGATACAGGAAAAGTTCGACTGCTGACCTGCCCAGCACATTCTCCAGATCTCTTACCAACTGAAAATGTGTGGTCAATGGTGTCCGAGCAACTGGCTCGTCACAATACGTTAGTCACTACTCTTGATGAACTGTGGTATCGTGTTGAAACTGAATGGGCAGCTGTACCTGTACACGCCGTCCAAGCTCTGTTTGACTCAATTCCCAAGCGTATCAAGGCCGTTATTACGGCCAGAGGTGGTTGTTCTGGGTACTGATTTCTCATGATCTATCCACCCAAATTGCGTGAATATGTAATCACATGTCAGTTCTAATATAATATAGTTGTCCAATGAATACCCGTTTATCATCTGCATTTCTCCTTAGTGTAGCAATTTTAATGGCCAGTAGTGTATTTAAATACTTAACAACCCTTACACTTTTTTTTGTGACTATGGAGCATTCTGGCAGTCGCTGCTGAAAGCCACTATTTCCATGAATCGAATATGCACTGATGAGCCAAAACATTATGACCATCTGCTTAATAGCTTGTCCGTCCGTCTTTGGAACGAAAAACATCATTGATTCTGCGTATCAGAGATCCAACAGTAGGTTTGTGGATGTACGGAGCATCAGATGTCTATAGACATTCGCATAAATAACGGGCCGTTGATTTGCAATGAGTTCCATAGGATTTACATCGGGTGAATTTGGTCGCTGAGACATCAACGTGAGCTCGCTATAATGTTCCTCAAATCACTGTAACACGGTTCTGTCTCCAAGACACGGACAATTGTGCTGCTGAAAGATGTTATCGCAGTCGGAGAAGACAAAGCATGAAGGGATGCAGGTGGTTCACAGCTGTCAGCGTGTCTTTGATTACTTCTACAGGTCCCATGCAAGCGCAGCGGAAAGTCTCCCACAGCATAATACTGCTTCCACCAGCCTGCGTCCCTCTCACGCTGCACATTCAGAGCCGCCGTTCACCTCGGTGAAGGCGTTTGTGGAGACGACCATCGACCTAGTGTAGCAAAAATGTGATACAACCGAAGAGCCGACCCGTTTCCATTGATCGAATGACGAATCCCGATGATCCCGTGCCCACTGAAATCGTGTTTGACTATGTCGTTGGGTCAGCATGTGAACACGTAGGTGTGGTCTGTTGCGGAGCTCCATGTCCAACAACGAAAGATTAACAGTGTGCTTTGAAACATTTGTGCGTGCACCAGTCTTGCACTCTTTCGGTAGACATGTCCCCGTCCGTGTCCGCTCCGCTTACATACATCCGTTACCGTGTCACTCACCCGTAACACCACCAGCCGGCATCCAACGTCACACTATGGGCACTGATCATAATGTTTTAGCTTATCAGTGTAACTACGAGGGGCGTTCAATAAGTAATGCAGCACTTTTTTTCCTTGGACAATTTCGGGTGAAAAAATGCGGAATTTATTGCTGAACTTATTGGAATATTCCCACTTCAGCCCCCTACTTCATGAAGTTCCGATAGGGTGTGGCACTATACATAGCCTTCGAAATGGCGCCTGTAACGGAAGTGCAGACAACCGAGCACTGCATCATAAGCGCTCGCACGATGTCCGTGGAGACCTGGCAATGAACAAAGGCACGGCGAGTCTTTGGGCCTTCCAGTATGGTCACGTAAAATCGTCTCAACTCAACAGAGTATGTTAAAAAATAGAGTTTTGTAGCCAAAAGAGTGGAGAATAATATGGTATATCGGATTTCTGAATAAAACCAACCTGCTTTAAGAAAGAATGTATTACTTTACTTACTGAGCGTCCCCTAGCAGACCAATTTACATCATTGCCCTACACCGCAAGGAGGGATTAATTTATCACCATTAGTATGTACTCTTTATACGCCTAGTAGTCAAGAGTTACCATCATCTCGAAATGATGAAGTAATTCACTCCTTGGTTGTTTGCGGATAGATGCCCGCAGTGCACACAGACGTCGAAATCACCAAACCAGCGTACCGCAGCACGCCGCTAGAGAGCCAAGATAAATTGACGCAGCTCATTGATGGAACCCCCACCCAGGACACATTTAACTGTTCTCGATCTTTCGTGAGAGAGAATTCTTTCTATAGAATAAAATAATGTTAATGACAACAATCTGACATCCCTAATCGTAAATTTTCAATTGATATAATTTTTATACTCGGCAGAGGTTCGAGTCCTCCCTCGGGCATGGATGTGTGTGTTTGTCCATAGGATAATTTAGGTTAAGTAGTGTGTAAGTTTAGGGACTGAAGACCTTAGCAGTTCAGTCCCATAAGATTTCACACACTTTTTTATAATTTTTATAAGTTCACTATCGTTACAGATGGCAAACTTAAAGAAAAAAAGCTGTAACGCAAAATACAGAAAGTCACAAGCACCACAGGAAGTGTTAACAAGGTTCATATAAGAAAATATTTTGTTTGTTTTCTAATCTGCGAATACTTTTCTTAAAAACTGAAATTCTACAAGTACAGATGGTAAAGAAAGGGTAACGTTCGAATAAAAATGATCAGCAAGACTTTCTGCGTCATAATTCATCCTTGTTGTGCCAACGGCCTCGTCAAACAGGGCGGAGATGAGGACAGAAGTTCAGGCCAATATCTTGATCTTGGGGTGGGAAATTGCCCCTGAAATGTGGACGAATCAGCAATGATGAACGGCGTGCGATACAGAAGGCAATGGCAACCACTACATTAAAGACAGACAACGTGCATCCACAGGAAATGTGGCCTGTAATTAGGAAAAGAGTCACTACGATCTCTTCACGGGCAAAAGATTCCAGACTTGTGCCCATTCGGAGCTCCAGGACTGCCAAGGGGAAGGTGACTGACAGTATTGGAAAACACGCAGCAAATAATTGATGACGTAGGGTGCAACTGTTACTCTGAAATGAAAAGGTTGGCAAGGACAGTATTCGTGGCAGGCCGCAACAAACCAGTAAAAAAACTGATAGCTCAAAAAAAAGTAAAGAGCTCTCTTCCTGTTATGTAACAGAAATAAAATAAAAAATTCACTGATAACATATCTCGGTAAAACAAGGAAAAAAGTGCCGTCACAAGGATGGACCTATCCAAAAACAAATTTGTTTGTATGCAAACACGGACATAAGAGTGAGCTTTAACCTCGAGATTAATTATACAGTAATATTGTGTGGTAACTCGTTCTCTGCATTTAACACAGAACCGCACTTCAATAGTGCATACCGAGTAGGTGGAAGTGTACGCTAACAGCCATCATATTAACACAATGGATGGGTGGCGAAGACGTTTCCAATGTTGTCAAACAATACTGAACGACGGAGAATGAAGTGGCAGATCACTTCTCTGTGAAGCACGGGGACTCGCGAACGAGCTGGAGACTCTGTTGCTCTAAAACCAGAGTATCGCAATACAGGCGATTGTGGAAAAAGTGAAAATCAGTCCTGGACTAGCTTACAACATCTTGCACGACATTTTGCACATGGGAAAGATGGCAGCCCTCTGAGTTTTTCGTTGTTCACACCCATTCAGAAAAATCCACCGAACCGAAACAGCACCGGAAATGTTGCAGCTGTGTCAGGACAATCCTGATGGCTTTCTTTGACGGCTCATCAAAGCGGCCGAGCGCTGAGAGACCCCGACAAAAAGGTAGGTAGGTAGGTAGGTAGGTAGGTTGGTTGACTTGGGGGGGGGGGGGGGGGGGAGGACCAAACAGCGAGGTTATCGGTCCCTTCGGAGAGAACGAAGTCACCCGTGCCCTTTCAAAGGAACCATCCCGACATCTGCCCGAAACGATTTAGGGAAATCACGGAAAACCTAAATGAGGATGGCTGGACACTGGTTTCAACCGTACTCCTCCGGAATGCGGCACAAAGGAGTAAAACAAATAGTGGAAACGCCATTCCTCCAACACCGAAAAATACAGATCCAATCATCACGGGACAAAGAGCAAGGAGATGCTGAGTGTTTTCGGGAATTACCATGTTGTGGTGCTAAAAGATTATGTTCGTAACGGACAGATCGCCAGAAAGAAAGTTTATCATAAAACAGCGTCTCTGTGACCTGACAGGAGTTACGATGAAGACATCAGGTGCATTTACCACGAAGGGGTTGCCATGAAGTGGTACAGCCTAGTGACTTACTTGTTTCACAAATTAAGAAGAAATGCAACACAAGACATTTCAATCTCAGATAAAAGCACTGGTCGAAATTTACTGTTTTTATACATATTGGTTTACAGCCTGAAAATTATTTTTAAGTCTCTAGATTATCACACGAATTTGTGAAATTTTTTTCTCGATTACTCGCCAACGAGGACCCACGAGAGTGAATCGCTGCAGTGTGTTACACCTGGGAGCCTAACCTTAATTTAAAGGAAGAAGAATCAACTCATTAAAGTATTTAATTATGGAAATGGAGTTATTACTTCATAATATTCAGCATCTTTAGACATCTGGAAGATAGACATCTTACTGATATTCGACACGAAGGATCCTGTTGTTCTATAATTAAGACATTTGTGGAGAAAACCGTACAGCGCTGAGGACTAACAAGGAGGCGTCCCTCGGGGTAGGAATGACTTTTTGAAACCTTACACAACGGTCGCAGGTTCGAATCCTGCCTCGGGCATGGATATGTGTGATGTCCTTAGGTTAGTTAGGTTTAAGTAGTTCTAAGTTCTAGGGGACTTATGACCTAAGATGTTGAGTCCCGTAGTGCTCAGAGCCATTTCAGCCAACAAAGAGATACAGGTCATTCCCTATCAAACATCCAACGTTGGAATTGGAGTCGAATTTACCTTATTTCATTATTTAAGTTGTAATTTAGGTGAGGAGTAGCACGATTCCATCACGATAAGGTTGGTTTTTTATTCGGCTATTTGGTTCAAATGTATTTTTTTATTTCTAATCCTTTGTCCCGTCATATTAATCATCTTTTTACGTTTTTAATTTTCGAATGCACAACATTCTGTATGTGTGGAATGTTTGTAGGACAATCACCATCCTCAAAGGTGTTCATCTTGTATCGAAAAATACGTTTCTGACACCATTACACAGTAAGTATACATAAATTGTTTTATCTTTTGTTTTTAAGTGATAAATCGTTAACTTGAAATATTTAAATGTTGTGAGGATAGTTGAAAATAATTCAATTGACGCGCACACAGGTTCCAAATGGGAAAAGTATGGAAGGAGGATAAAATGAGAGCAAATCGATTAAAATGGCTTGACAAAGATTACACATTAAATGAATAAAAATAATGGTCAAAATCATTTCGATAAAGATTAAAAGATAAAAAATTTCAAAGCACCTGAGGAGTTTTAAACCCACAACCTTTTGAATGTATGGAATGCACCTTAATCATTACAGTAAGCCACTAGCGTGAATAATAAAACTATTTTTAAAGCGAAATTACGATTTTTTTAATCAATCACTCACAATTAAAGCCCCTTAGAGCGATTGGCTGCAGACTGTCATGCCCGGGACCCTAACCTACATCACTGTACAGATAGGTTAAAAAAACAACAAAAAACAAAAACAAAAAACAATCCATCCCTGGGGACGTCTCCTTATAAGAATATGGGTTGTACTTGCAAATACAGCGAAGATTCTCCAAGATTTTGATTTTCAACCACACTTACATCGACAAATTCAAGAGCAATAAGTAAAAATCCCAAAGTCACCAGTCTTTTTTTTTTATGAGTGAGATCCACAACTTCGATACAAAGTTTGCTTCATGGGAGGGACGCTACGTATCTGCTATCAAATCACAGGTCGTATTTTTTTTTTTATTTTGATGGTATAGGCTTACGACATTTGATGAAATACTGTAAGCTCTCTGTCATCGAATGAACTTTTAATCAAGAGGCAAGTCATCAGACAGCCCTGCATACCACTATAGAGAGAATGTCACCAGTTCAGTAAAATTACATCAAAATTTGACAGCCCAAGAGGGACAAAAATCAACTCAATAGGTTTGCCAAACCACTTAGGACTCTACTAATCGACTGATAATTTATTATTACTTTGATTTAAATTGAGAGATAATATACAGACTAATTCCAATTTTGACGCCCTGAAATTCAGTTATCTCCAGCAAATACGACGTAGAGAAATTGAATTGTTGAAATAATAAATTAAAGATACTTTTATTTCTTCGTTGGTTTCCTTTATTAGAGTATCAGATCTTGTTCCGTTGTGATTGTAAGCGGATTTCCGAAATTTTCGCAGCACGGAATGGCCACGCGGTTTGAGGCGCCATGTCACGAACTGCGAGGCCCCTCTCGCCGGAGGTTTGAGTCGTCCCTCGGGAATGGGTGCCTGTGTTGTGCTTAGCATAAGTTAGATTAAGTAATGTGTAAGTGTAAGACACGGTGATCTCAGCAGTTTAGTCCCTTAGGAATTCACACACGCCGAAATTTTCTGTGTGTGTCCCCACAGTTCCTTTAGTTATTCTGACAACCGGATTTTCATCCAGACAGTTTGTGTGTATGTGGTTGACGTAGATCTTTGGTAGCTGGCGCAATGAACTTTATTTGACAGTTTTACGTGGGTACTGTTTGTGGTTTTAATTAAATTCGCCGGCCGGTGTGGCCGTGCGGTTCTCGGCGCTTCAGTCTGGAACCGCGTGACCGCTACGGTCGCAGGTTCGAATCCTGCCTCGGACATGGATATGTGTGATGTCCTTAGGTTAGTTAGGTTTCAGTCGTTCTAAGTTCTAGGGGACTGATGACCACAGATGTTAAGTCCCATAGTGCTCAGTCATTTGAAGCCAATTAAATTTTTTGGCGCAGTTTAGAACCAAGGCTTATAATGTTTATAGGATAATTTTTGTAATTAGCTTTTTTTTGTTTTCGATACTCTGATGATGTCTAATCACGGCGGGACGCGGAATTTTCAAATAGAAACATAATAAAGTAAGGCACCATACTGACTGGAATACAATAAACCAAAAACAGGTGCAAATGATATTAAAAATATCACACAGGTGCTGAGGAAAACATGTAACTGATAACTTTGCAAGACTTTTCTGGAGTTCCTTGCAGGAGACCCCAGAAGCATTTTGAGAATAAATTTAGTGCTTCAGAAAGAGATGAGACGATGTCTACGGACACTTTAGCCTGCAACACGTAAGTTTTCGCGCCCAGAGTCAACGTCCATAAAATTCTACTGTGTTGTAGACAGCGTCGCATTGTATTCAGCGTGTTATAATGCGGAAATTATCATTCCCACGGCTGTGGCTGCTTAATATACATTGGTATAGCAGGGTGTTATTTTTCTTGTTGCAACGCAGTTTCATAAACTATTGCTATTTATTTTGCTGTAATTAAGAGGTCCACAAAAAAATAAATCACCAATACCCCATTAATAATCTTCTTTGAAAACACGCTTTAAATAAAACCCATCCTTGAATTTTAAGAGCACCAAAAAATACATGAATTAAAACAACAGTGTGCGACTGGTCGATAAAGAGTTGCTAACTTAAGCTTCTCATTTCTCGCTAGGTTCAAGAGGTACCCGCAATCCGATCCGAGCAGAATATGAAACTGAAAATAATACTGTAACCACTGCCTTCAACGAAGGCTCGTTTTTTTTTGCGTGGATGGCTTTAAATGACTGAGGGGGTGAGGGTGAAGGGAGGGGTGTTGGGAACGTACAGAAAAAAATGTCTCATATTAATCCAACTGTAGTAAATACTATATCGTGTGTACTTTCGAAGAAGTAAATGGCAGGCAAGGAATATGTAGGTTATCTTTATACCGTGGCAAGATAATAATCAATGTAACAAATCTCTACGTTTTGTGAATATTTGTATCATGTCTCTTCCGATAGGTGGCAAACTCTAAGGCTCCTACACCTCATTTCCGAACAATATAGTTTACAGCGAAGGCGTTAAATTAGTGCATGCCACGGCGACGCAGTGGAATGCACTGATGGAGGAGTCTGCTCTCTTGATCTCGTTTCAACTTGCGGATACTGAGCTATTGCTTCGCCAGCATTGATGCCAAACGCTCAGAGGGGGCCCGAAGACTAATCTTGGGCCGTCTGTGGTGTTGACCTCTAGCACGCTGTTACCACGGCCGTTCGAGCGCCAGATTTATCACAGTAGCGCCTGAAGCAAAACAGTTACACGTAAGCTCCTCCCTCCTCTAACAACGGCTCAAAATATGAACTACCCACACACCAGCACCACGCAACTCAATTCGTAGCTCATCTCAGAACATAACTAGGAGTTGTGTAGTCCGCATAGATTTTTTTTACGAGAATAACAAGCGTGTTAACACAGTGAAACAACCGTTCTACCAGAGAAAGTAACAAAAAACAATCCATCCTTACGTCCAAAACACTTGCAATTTTTCCAGGGTTAGCAGAGTCTAAGACCACATACGCAGACCTCAACAAATAAGCGCTACTGTCCCTGAAAGGTATAAAAACAGCGAAGATTAGCTCCTCGTTATATACACACAACCGAGCGGGCAGTTAAGCACTCTAAGACAGTGTTTCAAACCGCTGTCAGGCCATCCAAATTTCGGTTTTCCGTGGTCTCCCTAAATTGCCGAAGACAAATGGAGGGATGGCTCCCATGAAAAGGACGCGGTCGATTTCCATCCACATTCTTCTCCGATACAATCTAATTACCTAATCGTCGACGGGACGTTAAATCCTAATACTGCTTCCTTCACGTTATCCTACAGGTAAGCAAGCTGTATGTAGCTCTTTCCGGTTTCTAGTGCAGTAGAACGTCATCTCTTCCGAATACAATTCAACCTTCTAAAATGTGTGTTGGTATGAAGTTATAATATGCAAAAACGAGTAAGATGACACTTAAAAAACCTTAATAAGGAAGGAGATAATGTTGAATTCTAACATCTAGTTTACATCCATTCATTACATTCATGCAGGGAGAACCACTGAGCATAGTCACAAAAATAAATATTTTCAGAAATAATGCCGGATAAGTATTCATAGACCATATTAGTTGTTCACACAAACCACTAAAATTGGTGCAATAGAGCGAAAGGGTGCAATCGACATACTGTCGTTTCATAAATTTTAGTATCGCCAGGAACGGGAGGAGAAATTATTCTAGCTTCCTAGTAACTGACAGGTGATTAAAAACTTCTGTAGCAGCAAAACGCTGCTGAAACATTCATCTCCACGACCTTCTGAAAATAAAAATGTTTCACTATTTGGTCTACGAGCGGATCTTACATAGGTATAGAGTAAAGAAAAATAAGCAGTGTATTAGCATAAATAACGCTATCTACGAAAGTTATTTACTGCCAGCGCTCGATGCGATTCTTTTAACGATAATGTGAGCCATTTACTGCTATCAGTTAAATTTGTTATCAGTCTTCTCTGTGTTTCCACTTTATGTAGCTGTTCTCAAGGTCACACACAGATTTCTCTGTTGCTGATGGTGCTACTGTTGATGTTGCTGCTGCTGCTGCTGCTGCTGCTGCTGCTGGCATTAAGCCAGCAGACAGAATGGTTCACAGCTTGCTGTGTTCTCCAATAGCGGCATGCAAGCACCTCAGTTTGGTTTTTACCAATTATATGAACACAGTGGGCAAGTGAATTTCCCTTATCCAGTAACGAAATAGCAAAGTGTGACAAAAATTTGAACGATGTTCTACACAGATTATTGTCAAATAGATTTCACAGAGCTAAATATGATAGGTAACTACCATTCTTCAATCACGCAGTGAGAACTAAATCGAAATCTGCATCTCAACCAAGATCGGAATTCCTTACCGGCAAAATTAAGGTACCTGTTCCAACCTCGCATATGCCCACTGGCTCAGCGGCAAACTGAAAGGCGAATCGGCAGCTGCACTTCGACAGTAGCAGGGGTGGTAGTACAATGGGAAATAAAATCATCCAAGAGGCATTTGAATACGATGCATTACAACCGAAAGAAGTTGCGAAAGTGGACTAATGTCTTCTAGTATCCATGACCTGAAAACGCCACTGAAAACAGTGGCATGATTGCGACCAGACAAGTTACGTGACTGCCACACACTATGTCTACTTCACTGGCTCTTCAGTTTGCACGCACTCCTGATCACTTGTCATATCATCATATTATTTAACTAGCATTCTACGTGTACCGATCTACAGAACAAAAAATTCTCACATTCATACTCAATCTCGATTGTCTTGCTACACTTAAGGAAATTGCTGATAGCACTTTCTTCTGTCATCTTCATAACTTTACACAACTCTGTCACACAACGAAACAAACTTTCCGTTGTCCCAGCACTGGCTTGGGCAACGAAATGGTCGTAGCTTTGTCGAGGAGACAATGTCGGATTTCGACTACAGGGTTTAAAGAAAAACCACAAAATGACAAAGATCGGAGGTGACATTTTAACTTTTCCTTTTCGGAATAGTAAACACTTCGCCAATTCGTATGACGAAAGCAGGAAAGGCATCTGATAAATATGGATTTCTCAATTATTCTGCCGGAAAATTTAGCATTAGAAGAAATACTAAGAGACGGCAAAGTCCACGTGAGCACAGTGGAACGGAGAAACGATTTCGTTTCAACAATGATGAAGAGGGACTGAACGGCAGGCTTCGTTCCAGGCATCTCCATTCAGTTTTAATTCTTCACAGCATCCCGAGAGGCCAATGGCCGGATGGTTCCTTTGAGGCAAAAAGGCCTATTTCCTTTCACATCCTTGACATATTCCGAGCTTGTGCTCCATTTCTAACGACCGCTATGCTCACGTTAAACCCCGATCTTTCTTCCGAGAGGTCATTACTACGAAGTTACATTATGGCAAAAAGTGATAGCAGCTATAACCTGGAAGTTATATTGGCGATAAATTTTCTTGATGGTGGAAGTGAGGTAGGAGAACATGAGAAGACTGTTCATGTTCTTTGTAAGCCAAACATGTAACTATATAGTCATCCGGTGATTAATAAATGAAATACTGGAGTCTAATTTTCTCTGCATTAAAGTTCCTTCATCTGCGACCAATTCAGCAAGATGCAAAATGTGAACATTATGTAAAATTTATTGTCCGCTTTGGTGCAGAGAATCCAGTGCAGCTATATGTCTCCAACATTAGCTGAAGTATTGTTTTTACTACATGGTGAATCGTGCAAAGCGTCTCAGTAAACATCTAGGACGTATGTGCATCCATTCCCAAAGGTTGAATTAAATTAATTACGTTAGATTATTTAAAAACCAACAGTCAGTCAGTCTGTCTGTCCATTGCCAACGGGAAAAAACGGCATTCGTACATTTAGGGGTCTCCTAAAATTAAAGACATTCCAAAACAAAAGTATATTTCCTACATGGATGAAGACAGAAACTTGCGGCGAATTTTAACTTACGCATAAAAGTTTTTACTTTCAAAAATAAGCACCCGAGTTTACATAGATATTTCTTTTACCTGCAAGCACTTACAAATTTGGAGTACTTTTTACGATAACGTTTAGAATCAAAGTTTCCATTGCTTTTACAAATGTTCATTCTGTCCACAATACGCTAGACGAACATCTAGACGACCGTCAAAGTCACCAAATACTGCTGCAAACATGTCTGGAGCTACTGCGTTTCGCATTAATATGCGGCATAGCAGTTCAGCCAAATGTTTTGGAAAGGGAAACCCATACTGCAACAACATGAACCACAAATGTAGCCAAGACAACCTTTAAGCTTCGATGCCTAGGTTAATATTCATCCCAGGTTTCTATCTCCATTCACGTGGAAGATGTTCATTCTCGTGGAAGATGAAGTCTTATGAAATCTGGCAATCTTCTTGAAACACCCTGTAGATAAGTCAGACTTCAGCACAATCGGAAATTTTTAGTCAGTTAAGGAAATAACGCAATACAAACTTTAATCACCCAAGTGAATAGAAGAACCTCATCCTCTTGTTATACTCACAATATTTCAGTTCGTCGACGTGTCTACATTCAGTCAGGCCTACACACATAGAGCGGGGCGGAGGGAGGGGGAAGGGGCGGCCCGTCTTCGAAATGTTTGGGCTTATACTAGATACAAAAGTAAGGGCTTATACCAGATACAAAAGAAATTTTCTAGTATCAAAATGCTTTCTTAACACACACATCAAAAAAAGTTTTGCATCATCTCGGTTACCAGAACTCCGGAAGATAGACGTTGACTGTGGATATTTTATCACAGACACAGTCCTTCTGACTGTTCAGAGATGTCACTAAACCCGCCCAAAGATGTAAACAACCATGCATAAGCAGCGCCTATTAGACGGAGGATATCCGATAGCCGATCAGTTCCAGTCATTCCACCACGAAGGAGGTACATGGCTCTTGTTGTCTGTAGTTCAACCACGCCTAGCCAGTCAATACCGTGGTTCGATCGTGTCCGCGTTGTTACTTTGTGCCAGGAAGCGCTCTCAACAAGGGAAGTGCCCAGGTGTGTCCGAGTGAACGAAAGCGATGTTGTTCGGACGTGGAGGAGATACAGGGAGACAGGAACTGTCTATGACATGCCTCGCACAGGTAAAAAAAAAAGTTCAAATGGCTCTGAGCACTATGGGACTCAACATCTTAGGTCACAAGTCCCCTAGAACTTAGAACTACTTAAACGTAACTAACCTAAGGACATCACACACACCCATGCCCGAGGCAGGATTCGAACCTGCGACCGTAGCAGCCCCGCGGTTCCGGACTGCAGCGCCAGAACCGCACGGCCACCGCGGCCGGTCGCAGGTCACCCAAGGGCTGCTACTGCAATGGATGGCCGCTACCTACGGATTATGGCTCCGAGGAACCCTGACAGCAAGGCCACCATGTTGCATAATGCTTTGGGTGCAGCCACAGGACGTCCTGTTACGACTCAAACTGTGCGCAATAGGATGCACGATGCGCAACTTCACTCCCGATGTACATGGCGAGGTCCAACTTTGCAACCACGGCACCATGCAGTGCGGTACAGATGGGCCCAACAACATGCCGACGCTCAGGATTGGCATCACGTTCTCTTCACCGATGAGTATCGCATATGGCTTCAACCAGACAATCGTCGGAGACGTGTTTGGAGGCAACCCGGCAGGCGGAACCCCTTAGACACATTGTCCAGCGAGTGCAGCAAGGTGGAGGTTCCTTGCTGTTTTGGGGTGGCATTTGTGGGGTCGACGTATGCCGCTGGTGGTCATGGAACGCGCCGTAACGGCTGTACGATACGTTAATGCCATCCTTCGACTGATAGTGCAACCATATCGGCAGCATATTGGCGAGGCATTCGTCTTCATGGACGACTATTCGCGCCCCCATCGTGCACATCTTGTGAATGACTTCCTTCAGGATAACCACAGCATCTTTTTCAGACATGCACCCTATCGAACATGCCTGGGATAGATTGAAACAGGCTGTTTATGGACGACGTGACCCACCAACGATTCTGAGGCATCTACGCCGAATCGCCGTTGACGAGTGGGACAACCCATACCAACAGTGCCTTGATGAACTTGTGGATAGTATGACACGAATATAGGCATGCGTCAATGCAAGAGGACGTGCTATTGGGTATTAGAGGTACCGATGTGTACAGCAATCTGGACCACCACTTCTGATGGTCTCACTGTATGGTGGCAAACATGAAATGTGTGGTTTTCATGAGCCATAAAAAGGGACAGAAATGATGTTTATGTTGATCTGTATTCCAATTTTCTGTAAAGGTTCCGGAACTCTAGGAACCGAGGTGATGCAAAACATTTTTTGATGTGTGTATTATTCATTTTTCATTATGACAAAGTCAAGTGAAAGAAGGAATTGATGAAAACGCGCCACGATAAATTCACGAAACTATACGAGGCTTCAACTCTTGTAAAACAGAGTATACGGTGAACAGTTTCGTAACATTACTAAATCTGTATTTGCGTAAAGGTTTCCGTGTAATTGAAAATAGACTACCCAATGACAGGTTTGAACTTATTATCTTCCTTTGTCTACAGTCCCAGCGCCACACTTAGCCACGGCCGGCCGCTGTGGCCGAGCGGTTCTAGGCGCTTCGGTCCGGAACCGCGCTGCTTCTACAGTCGCAGGTTCGTATCCTGCCTCGGGCACGGATGTGTGTGATGTCCTTAGGTTAGTTAGGTTCAAGTAGTTCTAAGGGGACTGATGACCTCAGATGTTAAGTCCCATAGTGCTTAAGAGTCATTTTGAACTTAGCCATGCAAAGAAAAATTTAGGTGCAACATTGCTGCGTCTCGGCTCTATCAGAACACAACAGGCTCAAGGTTAGTATCTTTGTTCGAAAACTTGTGTAATGTAAAGAGATGCCTTTCACGTAGAAAAAAAAGAATAATCTCTATTTTACTTTGTAGCTCCCTGTTAGTTTCTTATAATTTTCCATGTATTTACTTTCTACAACTTACTATGTCAGACCGATACTTCAGTAACACTGCTGTAAATTAAATATTTATCTAGCAGTTTTGAGGTATTAACACTTATGCATGCTTTCAGGCGAATGAAAACAGCAAGTCAATTTTCGTCCGCCTGTTTGATCTGTTAAAAGGTTTAATCGAATCTGTACTTATATTATAACATAAAAGTCTCATTAGGTAAAATCAGATTTCCGATCCACCCCACCCGAAGAATAATCCTATGTGCAGGCCTGTTCAGAGTGTAGATTACAGGACATACCTCTGTCAAAACGTTCCACATACAAGGCATTGGGCGTCTAGAGATCTATACTCTGTTAATTTCTCGTGTTTCTGCAAGCGGTGGTAGTTGACGAATGCTGTACGAAACGCCAGACGCCAGCACAGCAATCGCAACCGAGGCGCAAGCCGCAGCGTCTTCTCGTTGCGACACACCCTCCCCGCCTTCTGGCGACTGCTGTATCAGCGAGCGTCGCGTGGTCGTGATATCGTACTCGTTCTTATTTCGCGGAACGGCATGTCTGATGAGCTGCTCACAATCAGGACAATGAAGATAGTGTCTGTTCCTTAATGGAAAAGTGGTAAAGAAAGTGGGCGCTCCATGTAAATGCGATGAATTATAGACGTAATTTCTATCCATAACGTCAACGAGCAGTGGCCAAAGTTATAATGATCACCTCGAAAAATAATGTTACATAATTAATTTGTTTGGTTACTTGCAGGAACATGTCTGCAGTCCTCACACAAATCGAAATGCCTGCCGTATGATACCTTAGCACGCTGCTAGAGTAGGAAAAAACAAAATGGCGCTGCACACTCCAAAGTGGAATATCGCGAAGTAATTAGTTTTCTGCATTTGAAGGCGAACAACGTTGCAATACCACAATCTTGGTTGGCTGAAGTGCAAGACAATAATGCACCTTGGTGATGCAGACGCTTTTAGTGTGGTCTAACATGTCTGAGCCAGAAGTAAAAATGCTCCTACCACAGCACAGAAAAGGCGAATACGCCCAGAGCAGACATTTAAATCAAAACATCCTGTTTTTTTAGTTGTTAGTATTAGTACCCATGTCATCTAGCATAATGAAGAGTGTAGTAAAGTAACATCATACATGATGTCATGTCATGTATAACATGACACGCGGTCTTATGTCATCCAACATATGTCATGCCATACGACACAATGCTTCATTAAAGTTTAAGATGCATGCATCCGCACTCTGGGATACTTCCTATTATAGGTGCACCCCTACTCTCGTATACTTCATATTGTAGATGCATCCCACTCCCCACAAGCGCATAAATTATTGTCTACATGTTCTTACACCCCTCACCATACATGTAGCAGAGGGTGGGTCTATAAGAGCTCACTGTGATGGGGAAGCAGGATTAACTCGTAAAAAAGTGCGAATATGTCAAGATCTTTCGATTTAAATATTTTTGAAGTAGACACATAGCTCAAAAAGCTAGTTCAAGCATTTTTCATTCTGGTTCCCAACTTTTACTGTACCACAATTTTGACATTACACCGTCATAGCTCGGCAACCGATGTAGATTCTTGTTGACTTGGGCGACAACTGCCCTGTACACGTTTCTTTTATTGTCTTTCGAACCAAGTTGCTTATATCGTGGCAACGGATCAAGCTTTCACAAAACAGGACGACCATTAACTGCATGTCTTTTTCCACCTTCTAATAAAATTTGACCCGATTCGCACAAGTTTGAAACACACAAGTGGCGCGCGTAAAAAAATCCAATGTAGTTTTTGCACGTAAAATCCGAATGAAGCTACATTTTTGAAAGCGAGTTTTCTTAAGAGTGAATATTTTTAATTTTTTTAATTCACTTTTACTTGTTCCAGCGCATTCAGTTTAAGTAATGAACGAATTTTATACGCTACATGTAGCTCGACTTTAAACCATCGTATCTCGACATCGAATAAAGTATGCTGGATGGAAAAATTTCTTTGTGACTTTATAAACTCATCTACTTTTGAGAAAACTTTGACCATTCGTAGAAGTTTAAAGTACAGAAGTGGAGCAACTCGAGAATCTCCCAGAAAACATGTTTTTTGCATGTTTTTGGATGTAAAAACCGAACTATGTCCATACAAATGAAGTCATTAGTTGAGCATTAATTTCAGCCCAATTAAAATCTTTTGCAAATGGAATTAATCGCTTATTACAATTTGCATGGGTGTCAGCTCCAATTCGTAGTACAAAATTTGCTTAATATACTGTAACATAGCTACAGTAAGACAATGTTCGAAAGGCTACACTAATGTTCGCTGGTCCGGCCTAAACCAAAAACTCTTTACCCCATGTTCCTAGCTCAAACAGGAACCGAACACCAAGGCCACCCCAAAACGCGATCCTGCGCGCGGCCTTCACAACGAGCTTGGCTCAGTGGTCTAGTGGTAAAGTGCGAGCCTGGTCGCGAGATCGAATCTCGGTCAGGCACTGTAATTTTTCATTCAGCCTTTACGCTATCTAGCCTTATGTGAGTATATGCCAGGAACAACACGTGAATCAGTTCCACGTTAAACTGTAGGTATCCTTCCCCAGTGTGTTAAAGCAACGGAAGTTGCCGCAGTTGCGTCGAACTGAAAAACCACGCAAACTGGCAGCTGAACATCCTACTTGCGGACATTCAGCCATTCAAGCCATACGAATTTACTTTCAAGAAGCACTACGTCACATGACATCTTCCGCTGAAGAATCGGTAATTGAAGAAGTGGATGCCCTGGTGCACAAAGAACGGTATATCACACTCGACGCTATGGTGGAAAACCTCAATATCAGTCACAGACCAGTTTTAACCCTTTGTGGCCTAAATTTTTGTTCTTTAGCGTAGACAATTATCAATATTTTCATGCCATTATGGCGGGAAGGACATTGTTCTAATACAAACAAAACCGAAGACATATATATTTTTGTCTTTTGTTTGATTTTTTCAAAAAAAGGGCTCAAAGAGTCCCATCACAACACAATGGTCCAGTAATCGATAAACGTTACTTCCTGAGAACTGGCTTTGATAAACAATTTTCTCTTTTATTGACACAAAAACACATTATATTATGAAGACTTTGAATGAGTTCCTGATTCTGATTGATATTGATGATTTAGTTCCCGATTCTGAACTGTAAATATCACAGTTTTCACATTTTCCATGATTAGCAGTTAAATCTGGCCATGAGCTCCACGATTTTGAGTTCAAATTACATTTTAAAATGCAAACCCCTTCTTTCTTCTATTGTTCTGAAAGTAACTGGAAGACATTTCTTGTCATCACTACCATCTCCAAATTGAATTTCTTCAGCATAAATCTGTTGATAATGACATACGGCGCGGTATCATTTTTTGCTTGTTTGGTCTGCAAACTGGAGAGTTCGAATTGCTCAATGACATGTTTTGTTTTAGAATCACTGCTTTCCTTATATGGTGTATCAGTATCAGATGGGGAAAACTCCATTATCGCTGTATCTTCCAATATTCTTGCCATGGCCTGTCATGCAAGAACATGAAGCTGTAGGCCTGACGGGACTAATAAGTAAAGAATATTCTAAACGAAAATTTAATAATATCTTCAATATTTTGGCTTCTAAACAGTTACTAGCATAAACAGATTGGGGTAAAAATATGAAGACCAAATTATCACGGTAAAGACTCAAAGGCAAGCACAGAATGACTCACAAACAACTACACGCAAGGCGCCACGAATAATATATCCGCAAAAGTTCTGCAATATGTTAACAATTTGCCAAACTAAGAATAAACGGAGCGCAGCAGTCCTGTCAGGTTTATGGCGAAAGAGAATATCTTATGCTCTTTTTAATAAAGTAAGATGCGATATCTTGTCAGATCACGACGGATTAAACATCCTGCACGAATTTGAATGTGACACGAGTTCGCCATCGGCTGGAGTCCGCGACTGTTCACCACCCACACAAAAAGCCCACGGAACCAGCAGCTGGGATGTAGCAGCTGTGTCACACCAATGCAGATGTCTTCCTTCGCCATCCAAACACCATCTACGAGAGCTGGGTGTCACTACGATCTCGACACAAAGGAGCGAAACAAGCAGTGGAAACATAAGAATTCACGACTGTCGAAAATGGCGAAGACATACATCGAGCAATGTGATGGCACTGACGGCTGCTGACAGGTTATGCTCTTAAGGCACATAACGGTTACGGCCCGCCGCGCACTGCACGCAGCAGAGAGAGGAGGGGCCTCGGCTTTTAAATTGCACCGGTTGTCGGCGTAAGCTGCTTCGTTTAAGGCAACGTTCTGCCACTACGGAGCTTTCGGCAGCAGTATGCGCGTCTGCAGCCACAGTTCACTTTCGTTGTTCATATAAAAATCATTTACTGATGGAATACCTAATTCTTTTCTTTCAGGAAAACCCAGTGGTACACGATACCAGTCATCGGAACTGCGCGCGGGAAAGTTGAAGGAATAAATATAGAGGAAGACAGGAACAGAACTGCATTATCAAAATTATAAATATTAGTTGTTGCAAGCAGCAACTTCAATCTGCCCATGGACCTACCAAAACCATATGGCATTTTAAATTCCAAATGTAACAAACAGAAATATATCGAGAAACATGATGGAAACTGATAATGCAACGACCGTTACAAATGATGACATAATGACATCACTGAAACTCAAAGTAATGAAACATTGGACGAACCAGAACCGTTGTTGCCTAACAAAAAGCAGACGCCAATAACATGATACTCGATGATGATGATGATTGGTTTGTGGGGCGCTCAACTGCGCGGTTATCAGCGCGTGTACAAATTCTCAACCTTTGCTCAGTCCAATATCGTCACTTCCATGAATGATGATGAAATGATGAGGACAACACAAACGCCCAGTCGTCTGAAGGCAGGTGAAAATCCCTGACCCCGCCGGGAATCGACCCCCTGCTCGGGAAGCGAGAACGATTCCCGGCGAGGTCAGGGATTTTCACCTGCCTCGAGATGACTGGGTGTTTGTGTTATCATTTCATCATCATTCATGAAAGTGACTATACTGGATTGAGCATGATACTCGGGGGCATACACAACTGCTAAGAGACAGCTAAAAAAAATAAAACAATTAAAATTAAGAAACTCCATGTGTGAATGCGATTAAAGAGGAAACCAATTCTTTGTATCAATTTTTCATACCGATGTATCTTACAACAGAAAAGATGCCAAAAGCATATTAAGTGTCAATGAAGCAAAAAGTGTTACGATTGTGTCTGAAACAGAAGGGGAAGTAATATGTACATCAATGATTCCACATCAATCGTCCTCACTGTTCTCATCCCCTGAGTCCTCGACCTCATGCCCATCATCATCATCATCATCATCATCATCATCATCATCATCATCATCATCTGCGAATAATACTTCTTCATCTAAGACATCTTTAACTAACTGGGAAAGTTATTGTAGTCATACACATTGTGTGAAAAATTGCATTCAATTTTAGTCATATACCTAAATCATATAGCTAGTTTCTCTTTGGTAGGAATGGGGTTTCGGGAGTTAACTTTATTTCCAAGCCTTCCTCTGTCATCATGTGAATCTTTTCGAATTGTCCTTTTAGTCGGCAGGTTTACATGGATTGTTGATCAGGAACTACAGTAGACAACACGTACGTCACATTTCCTTTGCTTCTGTTTGTGCTTCATACTCCGTAAAGGCCTCTCACTGCTCTTGTATACGCTATATACAAAAAACTTAAAAAATTGAGTTCCGTGTAGTGACTACTTCGTCTTTCCTGGAATGATGAAAGCATTGGGTGGCAGGCATTTTTGCAACGATAGCAAACAACCTTGGTAACATGTGGGCCCGGCAAACATTTGTCCACGAAGGCATTGCCAACATTAGCGATCAGACACTGTTGCGTGTCGTAACATTATATAAGCCACAGGTACAGTCCTCGCAGAGTACGGTGGCCGATGCGCAGTGACCAATATTCGTCCAAAGCGCTGGTCGAGTTAATAATTTTTTCGGAAGGGGAGGGGGAAGTGTTTGCTACCTTTCGTCCGGTCGGCGATGAGAAAATCGAGGCGCACGTCCTGCAATGTTTCTCAAACGATTTTACAGAAATTAGCCAGTAAAAAAATTAAGTTTTGCATTACTTATAGCTTTATACGTCAGATTCATGATGATACGCCCATCATTTTGTTAGTGGTCAAAGTTATTGTGATATTTACTTGGTAGTGAGACACTGCGCGAAATTCGAAAAAGTTTGCAGAGAAAAACAGGTGCCGCTATGATTTTGCGCATGGTGCATATTACATGTTGCTGTGTATGAAATTTACCTAACATAGTGCATTTTTTTTAGACTTGTACACAGGTCTTTGCTACATCAGATCAACTTTCTCGACATTGACGACACACACTCAGTTGTGATCGTGCCACGCCGGCGATAAAGCCAGAGTGAAAAATCCACAACATTCCTCGTATTTCTTAGAGAGTTTGAAAAATCGAAATGAGATTTTGGCAAATGATAGCATGCAATGAGGAGAATATTTTGCCATATAGTTATCAGGAAACTTCATTATCTACAGTGTAATTCGACTAACCGCAGATTTTTGGAACGAAAATTTTCAAAGGCCTTCAACAGATGGTGAAACAAGAAATGCTGTGGATTTGGAACAAAATAAGTGAAGTGACTACACGTTTATTTTGTGCTGAGGATGTACTTTTTCATAAGCTACTGCCTTTAATTTTCCTGAGTTTCTCACTTTAACCATTGTTTCAGAATTCTATCGCAACTGAGTCTGCACAACATGTTAGTGAGGTGACACCGTGTAAACACTGCCGTGCTTTGGCAAAACAAGCACATTTTAACATTGCAAGAAGAGAAATGTAGGTTTTACCCAAATTTCGCGACTCATGACAGTTCTCTGACAGTTGCAAATATTTAACAGGCCAGGTGAAAATAAATCGCTATTTTTGTTGCATTTTCAGCGGAATTCTTTTTAAATACTAACCAAAGCAGAGGAGAGAGATCTTCCTGAATGGTTATCATGCAAGGGTCAGCAAGAGAGGGCGGGGGGATGGCGGCTCCAATTAAAGTTCACAAAAAATGCGAGTGTAGCTTCAGTTTAGAACGGCACTACTTCTCCAGCCGTCGGCATTCCCCTTCAGAGCCTGCCCATGACCCCCCTCCCTCCCACCACCACCACCCCCACCCCCCTTCCCACACCTGCCCTGACTGGTATCGACTGCGCATCTATCGGTCACGTTGTTCTGTGAGGACTCTTAAATGCTGTGCTTCACTTCGCAGTGCTCCAATGAGGATACAATTTGGGTAGACCTACATCAACACTTCGTGGGGATATCCTGGGAGCAACATCGTACACTCCTGGAAATTGAAATAAGAACACCGTGAATTCATTGTCCCAGGAAGGGGAAACTTTATTGACACATCCCTGGGGTCAGATACATCACATGATCACACTGACAGAACCACAGGCACATAGACACAGGCAACAGAGCATGCACAATGTCGGCACTAGGTACAGTGTATATCCACCTTTCGCAGCAATGCAGGCTGCTATTCTTCCATGGAGACGATCGTAGAGATGCTGGATGTAGTCCTGTGGAACGGCTTGCCATGCCATTTCCACCTGGCGCCTCAGTTGGACCAGCATTCGTGCTGGACGTGCAGACCGCGTGAGACGACGCTTCATCCAGTCCCAAATATGCTTAATGGGGGACACATCCGGAGATCTTGCTGGCCAGGGTAGTTGACTTACACCTTCTAGAGCACGTTGGGTGGCACGGGATACATGCGGACGTGCATTGTCCTGTTGGAACAGCAACTTCCCTTGCCGGTCTAGGAATGGTAGAACGATGGGTTCGATGACGGTTTGGATGTACCGTGCACTATTCAGTGTCCCCTCGACGATCACCAGAGGTGTATGGCCAGTGTAGGCGATCGCTCCCCACACCATGATGCCGGGTGTTGGCCCTGTGTGCCTCGATCGTATGCAGTCCTGATTGTGGCGCTCACCTGCACGGCGCCAAACACGCATACGACCATCATTGGCACCAAGGCAGAAGCGACTCTCATCGCTGAAGACGACACGTCTCCATTCGTCCCTCCATTCACGCCTGTCGCGACACCACTGGAGGCGGGCTGCACGATGTTGGGGCGTGAGCGGAAGACGGCCTAACGGTGTGCGGGACCGTAGCCCAGCTTCATGGAGACGGTTGCGAATGGTCCTCGCCGATACCCCAGGAGCAACAGTGTCCCTAATTTTCTGGGAAGTGGCGGTGCGGTCCCCTACGGCACTGCGGAGGATCCTAAGGTCTTGGCGTGCATCCGTGCGTCGCTGCGGTCCGGTCCCAGGTCGATGGGCACGTGCACCTTTCGCCGACCACTGGCGACAACATCGATGTACTGTGGAGACCTCACGCCCCACGTGTTGAGCAATTGGGCGGTACGTCCACCCGGCCTCCCGCATGCCCACTATACGCCCTCGCTCAAAGTCCGTCAACTGCACATACGGTTCACGTCCACGCTGTCGCGGCATGCTACCAGTGTTAAAGACTGCGATGGAGCTCCGTATGCCACGGCAAACTGGCTGACACTGACGGCGGCGGTGCACAAATGCTGCGCAGCTAGCGCCATTCGACGGCCAACACCACGGTTCCTGGTGTGTCCGCTGTGCCGTGCGTGTGATCATTGCTTGTACAGCCCTCTCGTAGTGTCCGGAGCAAGTATGGTGGGTCTGACACACCGGTGTCAATGTGTTCTTTTTTTCCATTTCCAGGAGTGTAGTATTCTGATTATTCGAAATGCTGACTATTGCTCCACGCACAATACCTCCAGTACGAGCAGTCTTAAGCATCAAGACTGCATGTATAGTGTGAGGATCAATTAAATCAAAACAAGACAAATGGAAAAAACGTAAGTACACTGTTTATTATTTCAAAAGCATCGCCATAACTGTTAATACATTTATACACTGTGTGACAAGACAGTCAGTGCCTTAGTGGAAAAATGTGTGCGTTCCGAAACTTCTCTGGCGTAACACTTAAGAGATTTATGGTACCTTGATGGAACATTCTGCTTTTTTCTAAGGTTAATAAAATTTGAAAAAAAAAGAAGAAACTTGTTTTATTAAACGATTACTTCAATTTTAAAACGTAACTGATAACACGTAAATCGCAATAAAATAAAAAAAATTAGCATCGTCAAAATGTAGGAACAAACTGCCGAGTTATTAACACTTTTTCGCGAACCACTTTTTCACTTTTTGCAGAACACTAGTGCTCCGCAGAACGCAGTTTGGGAAACCCTTGTCTACGGAACCATACTCATACCCAGGCTTCACCTCGTCGTAGGAAGCAAATCGACGGCCACGATTTCTGTCTTCAGAGCTCCAAAAACATGGAAACCGTGTGGAGAGAGTCGGGACTGTATGGAGGCGTACCAGTGGAATTGTTTTCAATGTAGAATCTTCAATGGAATCAGATCGTGTGCGAAAATATTCGTGGGCAAACACCTGTTAACTTCTACACTTCTGAGAAATCCGGACACTGTTGGACCAACAAATACATCACGACCATAAAATTTGTATGCAAGTAATAATTTTGAACCCCAGTCTACGTCTGTCAACTGATTATTTGTAATGCATGCTTTTAGACTGGCTGAACACGAGCTATGATCTTCAGTTGTTGCTATTAGGTGTAAGTTTATGTCAATAAAAAACTACATGTTCATTCCCGGCTCGGTTCAAGATATTCAAACATTTGAATGTAAGTACTTACTCTATCCAAGGATTTCGTTGCTTGAGACATCATAGCCAATGGCAGTAAAGTTTCGGACACTCTGCATGGCCGAACTATATAGTACGACTATAGCAAAAAGGGCAATGACACTGAAGTTTAGATAAACGAGTAACATCCTAACAGTAACAAACAAAGAAACCGCATAAGAAGAGAGGATCTTCAAACAGAGTTAAGTTGTTTGGAAAAATCATTCATAATTGGGTATAATCCTCGCGCATAAAACCTGTGTGTTTCTTATAGTTGTCGATCAATACTTAAAGAATGAAAAATTAGAAACAAAGAGTAAAATACGACCTCTGCTCGAGAGTGAACATCTAGTACGTCAATGCAGTCGCAGTATGGTATTACCCCTAGCATAGATTGCGGTAAGACACTGGTCCCGAATACATACATGTCAGATGCCGCTCGAACACGAAAACTGAGGTACCCTGGATGAAGAATAAGGCGGCCCAACGATCATCGTTCACACAACCAGTATTCAATGCAGAACAGGCACACACTTTTCGTACACGACAACCACCTATTGCTGCTGCTGATCCCGTCTAATCCCTAGTGCTGTCGAGCGCACTCTTCCTGCCAAATGAGCTTGTTTTGTATAACTTCAGTACAAGGGTATTGTCTAATTCAATGACGTATTGTGTAATTCATCAACAACTTCTCTTAATACTTCAAGGTACTTTTCCGTAGTCACAGTCCTATAGAAAAATTAAGGCCGGCCGGTGTGGCCGTGCGGTTTTAGGCGCTTCAGTCTGGAACCGCGTGACCGCTACGGTCGCAGGTTCGAATCCTGCCTCGGGCATGAATGTGTGTGATGTCCTTAGGTTAGTTAGGTTTAAGTAGTTCTAAGTTCTAGGGGACTGATGACCACAGATGTTAAGTCCCATAGTGCTCAGAGCCATTTGAACCATTTTTTTTTAGAAAAAATTAAGGATCCACCACTCCTTTGCTGCATATAATAGTGCAATTCGTAGCTCCAGGAACATTTAACTCCTCCTCAATAACAAATCGTTGATTTTCAGAAGTCCAATACATGCAATGGTGTTTGTTCACTTTCATTTAACTTAAACCTTTCTTTATCAGACCACAAGATTGTTTTGTAAAAGTTAGGATCATCTTCATTGCGGATCACATACTAGTCTCAAAATTCACATCTTCGATCAGTACCATTCTCGTTTAGTGTGTGTAGTAATGTAGGCTTATAAGGCTTCATATGTAATGTTTCCAACATTTTTCTTATACTTCTGTCGGGAAATTGTAGTTCCTTACAACCTCTTCTTGCAGATTCCTTGCGTGACTGAATGCCTGTGCAGTCAGCTGCAAATTTTCTTCGGCAATTGCTGATTTTTGGTGGCCAATGAGTCGTAAGCCAGCTACAGAACATCGCCTCAAACCGTCAATTTAACTTGTAGATAGATTGTCTTCATGGTGACGGTGTATCAGATCGTTTTACAACTTCATAACTTTGATCAAATTTGCATCATCACATTTGCAAAGTGAACACTTACTGTTCTGCAGACAATTTTCTGTTAATAATGTACAGTTTTCACGCTTACTTTGAAAGCATAAACGACGCCAAGGCTCAGACTCACTTGTTATTAACAAATCGGCTGTTCTGCCATCACTCTTTAAATAAATATCACTGCACACAATTTTCGATATTTTCCAACGTGCAGGAATTAAAAATTGGCGAAGTGCGAGTAGGGCTACTCTCGCACTTAGGGTTCCGTGCAAACTTATTATGTAGAATTCACCCATTATGAGACTCGAGAATCTCAACAATTTTTGCCTCTTTTCGATATAGATACTGGCAAGATATCAATCCCGGGAATTCCAAGACAGTTTCTTGAGGACACCTAGAAGTATCGACGTGCAGGAGGGCGAGGTGCTTCATCTTTTTCATGTAGTTATTACACTTAAACTGCACACACAGAGTGCGGAAACGAAGCTGGATCTGCATCAGCGTGAACTAACTAGAACTGGAACAGTTACCCAGAGTACCAGCCCACTGCTTGATCTTCTCCTGCTGTCACAACATGACGCGACTAGCGGTGTAACAGGCCTGTCGGGAAGTGTAGGTGTGATCAGCGGCTATTGAGACGTCGTGTTTGCCTGCCTTACGTAAAGCAACTCGGCGCTTATCACGCAGGTTCGCTGCGGCCTTGACACTGGCACCTCTCGTGCAGCCGCTACGCGCGAGGCATTCGTGTGCTCCGCCAGACCTGCCAAAAGTGCTTGCCTAGCACTCGCGCCGCTATTTTTAACAAGACTACTGCGCGCTGTCGCGTTCTCAGTCGGCCCTGCAACGTAGCTCCGTAAACAAAAACAGTGCTCTAACTGCTCCCATTAGTCAATACATTCCAAACAATGCACGTTTGTGTGTGTGTGTGTGTGTGTGTGTGTGTGTGTGTGTGTGTGTGTGTGTGAAGTTCACATGAATTACTTACTATGTGGAAAGATACAATGTGTTCCAAAAAAACACTGAAAAACTTCAGGGAAGCTCTTTGCTTTTCGTACTTCGAAAAATGAGATAGTATGGAGTAAAACCAGGAAAAAATATGTCTAATAAACATAGCTTCTAAAATGCATACCTTAAGAGTTATGAGCACTTTTTCAGTACAAGAAGTGTTTCACACTAGCGAAGATAAGAAACTGCTCATAGCTATCGAAGTATGCACTCTTGACCCCATATTTACTACACGTTTTTTTCGTCAATACATCCTCCTCCCAAAATAAGGAAGGCATAAACATTGCAGTAGAAGAGATGTTTCATAGTATCGAAGATAAACAAATGCTCATACCTCGTAAGGTATGCATTTCAGAGCCCATGTTTAGTAGACATACGAGTATTTTACTTATTTCTGTCGATTTTTCTTGGGGAACAGTTTTTGGTGTTTTAAGGCTGACTGGTGGAAGTTCCTAAACATTTCACCTCTAGAGGCTTGATGGAAATAAGTGTAGTGGAAATAAAGTGGTAAATATGATCGAAACCGCCAAATATTATCCTTGGAATCCATAGTATCCGGAGCTGTTGAGCTCAATAGCAATAGTCCTAATGACAACTGGCCTACAGGTGTGCATGTGGTGTGAGAAAGGACGCACAAGTGTGAAAAGTGTGAAGCAGCTTAACCCAACTGCAGTTACTGCCTGCAAAAGGAACCGATAGGGATAAGGTATACCTCGAATCCTTATGGTTGAGGGTTGGAAGAGGTAGTAAAAAAATGATTTTAGTCTGAAAGCCAAAGGCCTTCAGGGTCACTGGCTGACTTGTGAGTCTCGATGGCTTTTCATCCCTATTGTCTCTGATGGGGTGGGTTGATGCAGTAATGTCAAGGTAAGTACCAATAACTTACCAACGTCATGTAATCAGATAGTGTAAAAAAGTAATTAATGGCTTTCACGAAACTTGCACACAGAGCTGTAATTTTAAATGTTCATATAGTGGTACGACATATGATCTTCGACTTTTCATACTTTCTAGTAGCCTTTCACTTTAATTCCACAATTACTTACGGTAATTCGCACCCAAACAAGAACCTTCCGATACATCAACGTCTGTACAATATTTAATAGGCGGCACACGGATTACAAAGTCCACGAGTCAAACTGAAAATACGCTACATAAATGTGTAAAACGTTACCGCTCAGAGCAAACGAGTTTCGTGTGGTGGTGGTGGTGGTGGTGGTGGTGGTGCTGGTTCTTGTTGTTTGACAAGGTTGGGGAGGGGGGACAGACGAGTATCAATTTAAGAAAACTGGAAACCATTTCCAATTTTCTTGTTCACTTTCTTGAACAAAGCATCTGAATGTAGTGGAGATATACAAATACTGCAGGCAATCCACCTGGTGATTTACATGACAGTTATTGCTCTTAAAGCTCTGACACACGCTTTCTCATTAAAGTGTGTTTCCACTGACAGCAAAAATGCTTTATTTTTGCTTTGTTTCTCAATTCTTTACACATGTAACAACATGGCGTCACTTACACTTATTTACGATCGTGTGTAATTCTGCTGGTTGCAGCTGTTTTCAAATGTGCTAGTTGATATATACTCAATGTTAAAACCAGAACAAAGGCTTCACTAGCGGAAAAGTAAGTGCATCGTAGAACACCATCGGCACCCTGTTATTAAACAGGTGCAAAATATAAATTGCGTTTTTTAAATTGCATATAGCCTCAATATTAGAGGACAGCATTAAAAATGTTAATTAAATCAATTCCGAAATAGGCCTGAAACCAATTATAGTAATAATACAATGGCGTTAATACATATGCCAAAAGGAAACTACATACAAACAATGAAGTAACAGAACTAGTTGTGAGGTTTTGTATTTAGGGCAAAAAAGGCCATTACTGGATGTGTCTTTACAGAACTTTTAAAATGACCTGGATTGTTTTTGATAAGCTAAACTGAGCTCTCAAGCCGGCCGGATTTGCCGAGCGGTTCTAGGCGCTTCAGTCTGGAACCGCGTGACCGCTACGGTCGCAGGTTCGAATCCTGCCTCGGGCATGGATGTGTGTGATGTCCTTTGGTTAGTTAGGTTTAAGTAGTTCTATGTTCTAGGAGACTGATGACCTCAGAATATGTCCCATAGTGCTCAGAGCCATTTGAACCAATTTTTGAGCTCTCAAAACAAAGCTTCACGTGAATGCCACAACACGTAAATTTCTAATTAGCGTTTACTACTAGTTTTCACTTACGGCAGCGAAACCAGGTTGGCATAATTTAACGCGACCCACAAAACCATGAGTTAAGAACTTTTAAAAACCCACCAAAGTACCCAACCATATTTAATTATGAAAATTTAACAAACAAAATATTACACAGTTTGCCTTACACGAAGAAAGCAATGATATTTATTGAAAGCAACTGTTTACCATCACAATAATTTATTTACTATTACTGTGTTTCAACTTTTTCTGCCAATACAAGAAACATAGTTAAATAACACACTTCAGAAAAAACTAACTTTACTTAGAATTTTAATAGCTGTCAAGTACAATTTAGGCTTTTTGTAAGCAACTCATTCTCTTCTTAAATTTTTTGTAACACTGTCCAAATGGGTCTGCATGTGGAGAAGATTCTCTCAATCCATGTAGTGCTAGGAGGATAAGAACTGAGGCTTTCCATAAAACTAATAATTCCTGCCGGTAAGTTTCCCATTTTTTTTAAATTTTGTTTGCAGCTCCGTTATCTTTTACCAATTGTTTGGATGGAGCTGTGTCATAATTACTTCAAAATATATAGTGGCTGGAAAACAATCAGAAGCAGTAGTCCGATAAGACACAAAACTTGCAATCTACTATGGATGCATCTCTATGAGACAGTGTTCTTCACCTTCTTCTTGTTCATCAGTTGATGATCTCCCTCTGAACCTTGGACATAACATACAAGTAAAAACAAGATACTGCAAGGGTTCTAATGCTTGTTCCTTCATTTTTTTAATTACATTCTTACAGGGCTATATAAGGACCTTCTAAATGATCGAGTCATAGTTCAACAGCTGGTGCAACATTTGTACTGCTTACCTGAAGGTACAGGACTCTAAAACCCTCTACTGGTAGTCAGATGATGAGTGGTTTCTTTAAAAATTAAAGTATTATCCATTATTTTGCTAACATTACCAGGAACTTCGGTGTTCTGTTACAATTTCTACACATTTAAAGTAAAGCAGCTGCAAGAATGAGTTAGTGGTTTTAATAAATGAATCATATGAATTTAAATCTAACTGTTGGTCAATTTTATGAAATACAAAAAAAAGTAAAAAGAAAACCTACTGGGTTGGTTTTCTCGAAAGAGAGTCAAGCATGAGCACATATTGTGAAAAACGTTTTAAAATAGAGTTACTCAGTGAATAATGTATAAATGCATGCTGGAAATTTCTTGGGGAGAGGGAAGAAACAAATCTGGTAAAAGATAGGAGTAGAAACTACAATTATGACTTTAATGAAAAGAAAGTAAGATGTGGACACGACACAGTCTGACTAGATGAAATAAAGAAGTTCTTCAAGCCCCAGAGATAAGAAAACACCGATATGGCATCCTAATGGAAAATAGTGAATGAAATTAAAAAAAGTGCATTAGCTAAGGGGAAGGGAGAATGTAGAGACGCCTTTTATCCAGCAGCGAATCACACACTTAGTGTCTCTAAGCATCACATGATTAAAGCTCTTGCACTTCAAGAACATAACTAGCTAACAATTGGCTAGCTTTGATTTAATTACAATGGCCAATGCATATTCCAGCTACAAAAAGCTCCCTGGTCAAACCATCAGACACCACCTTAAAAGCGCATACTGGCCTCTTTGCATATGGCGCCAAACTTGTACCAGATGCTCATCTGACCCTGTCACAATGTTGTACAACGTAGCAACAAAGTGTTTCAGATATGCCAGCCAGCTATATGGAATCAGTGCAGGGAGATTTGTCAATAAGGAGACGTGACAGAGTGGGAGAAAGGAGCTATCATGTTTGAAAGTGGCCATGATCGCAGCGTGAATGAAGCTGCCCGATTTGTTGGTGAATCAACACATCTACAAGGAATGGTGAACCTCTAGCAGTCGCGTACCACAATGTAAGAATAGTGGTCGTAGAAACATGCTGATAGGGAATGGAGACAAGTGTTACGCATAGTCAATGACAGTTTCGAACTGAATGCAGTTCCATCTCCATCAGTTTCCGAGCGAGCATTAAGAAGGGAAATGCATGCAATGGGCATTTGGAGTCGTGTACCTTGCAAAACACGATAGTTCACAACAGCAAATAAAGCTGCACCTCTTTAACCAGCCAAACAACACAGATACTGGACGACAGCCGACTGGAAGTATGTGATGTGATCTGGAGACTCACGATTTTGTTTCTTTTTCAAATGAAGCAAGACACCGAGTGCACTAACAGCCCAATGACACATTTAACGGACAGTTTGTGGAGGCTGCAGGTCAGACCGGAGGTGGTTCTGTGATGTTTTGGGGGTGTTTTTCTTATCATGACTTGTGCACACTTAACCAGATTAACATTTACACGAATTAGGATGATTCTTTCTACATTCTCGGAGACCAAGTGTTGCCCTTTCTTCTTCATACTCATGATGAGTATGATGTGAAACTCCCTCCGTTAGAACTGCTGGCAAGCATTCCTGGTTTAGTGAGCATTTGGCAACCACGTTACACATGAACTGGCTCATTAAGTCACCAGATTTTACCCTCATACAAAATGTCTGGGACTATTTGGAACAGTGGATGAAACGCAGCAATCAACTGAGAATTGGTAGCTCCATATCATCTAATGATCAACTAGTAGCTTCAGCTGGATATGGCATACTTGAAGAAACTAGTGTACTCACTCCCTCTCTGAAATGAGGCCATAACTACGATTAATGGACAATGCCAATACCGATCGGACAAATACTTACAGAGTGTAACGGAGAGAACATTTCGTACCAATATCTTTTCTCGCCTTCCCTGTTCCTTTCGAGAATGCTGTAAAGTCCCTAGGCGTTTCTCTTCTAATACAAATTTATACATTGATACTAAGTCAAGACATCATTGAAAAAGCCGTCAGCTGTGGGTTAAAATTATATGTCAAAGAATGTCTCAATTGGCCATTTTTTATAAACAAATGACTCTTACAAACGTACCTACCTAAATGAACTACTTAGTCCTAAAGTTTTAGCACAAACAGAGGGCAGATGATTCCTGCCAAAAAGAAAGCGAAGACAATGTCACAAGAGCTAAACTGAAATTAATTTCCACCGATGTCCGACAGCGCTCATTCAGGATAGGAATCCAGAGCCCAAACGAAGACGATCTTAAGAATCAACTGGTAGCTTTAAATACGGGTGAAATCGTTTCAATACAAACAAATAGCACATGGACAAAACAAATTCTTGTTTCCCGGAGAATGTATCGTTTAGCACACTTCCCAAAGCGAAATTTGATATTATAGTGGAATCTACAGTTTTACAGTCTTTTTTGTGATCCGGGATAAATTCGTCAATGTGCAGCAAATTCTGTAAGATACGAGTGCCCGACGTTAAAGCAAACTCAGTGAAATTGCCGAGATAACATCAAGGCTGCTAAAAATTCGTCATGGCTCGTTGCTCAAACTGCGCAGAAAACCTGTTTTCTGAATACACAGCAGGCTTGGTCCAGATACGAAACCCTAAACTGGAGCAGATAAACGTACACCGTGCGTAGTTGCTGCAGATTACATAAAAGGAGGCGACAGGGTCATGACACAGCGAAACGCTGAAATGAGACAGTTTCAGCGATGTATGTTTTCACGCATTAGCCGAAAGTAACGACATAGCTGTTGGTTTCTCAGCCATTTGCGCGCATCGGTAAGCATTCGAATAGTCTTCACGCCCGCTTCATGCATTATTGTGTAGGCAAGCAACTCGGACGTGACCACTTAAGAAATGATTAGCGTCTAACGAGTTATTGTTCAATTATCATAACTTGGCCCCCGGCTCTGTTTAGTCGCTTACATAACAGACCACCTTCAAATGTCTGCTCACAACTTTGCATGGCCTAAGTGTAAACAGAGAATAAATTAGAACATTCAACTAACTCACACCCACTGATGGGTTTCTAAGAGGATGCTCTAGACAACGTAAGTGGCTTACTGCGGACGAATTTCGGTTGAGAGTTTGCGAGACAAATAACCAGAGCCTGCACTAGAATGATCCTACTGCGTCGGACACAATGACAAAACGATAAGCTATTCAGACGTAAGAAGAAATATTGTTAGGCGCAGGGTAACGAGAAACTAGTTATGGTATCAAACCTGAAGAGCAACTTATCAGTTAGCTATTAATAATATAAAAAAGTCCCTGTCGAACCTTCTGTAAAGCACTTCTCATACGGAGTACGGTTCGCCCCAAGTTCGCTGCACGGCGCCCTTGACTACTGACGTGGAGGTGGGGTAGAGGGGTAGTTCACAAGCCCAAACTCACTAAGTACGCGCCAAGTCCCTGACTGCCGTTATGATTTCGATTTCCTTTTGTTTACTAAAGTCACTTCACTCGAATACTATCCTTTTGTTTACCAAAGTCACTTCACTCGAATACTAGGATAGTGCCTTCAACAATGTAATAGACTATTATCTTCGTCAGCTGCGCGGTTTGCGCGGCCCCTCCCGCCGGAGGTTCTAGTCCTCCCTCGAGAATGGGCGTGTGTGTTGTTCTTAGCATAAGATAGTTTAAGAAGTATGTAAGTCTAGGGACCGATGACCGCTGCAGTTTGGTCACTTAGGAATTCATACGCATATTATCTTCGTCATTCTTGTCCAAATGGGGTAGTGGTCCGTCTCCAATGACGACCTCAATGTCGATGGTCCCTTCAACTCTTAAGATATTTTCTATTGATCTGTCTGTAGGGTATAGTCCCAAATTAATTCGGAAAGGGTACAAATTATTATTTCCGCGAAATTAAAGCAAGCAGGAGTAAATACCTCCTGCAAATATCGATTTGGTGTAGTTTTCGATGACAATAAATTTTTTTAAAAATTGCTTATGCATTTGGTTTTATAATCGAAACACACTGCAGATAAACGTGTAGAAATTTACACGTACAAACATGCAGCTACAATTTATAAGTAATCACAAGATATATTCAGTGTTTTATTTATCACGTCGAAAAAATAAAGTTACTTTACTCATTTTTCGTTTCTTTCCAAGAACACGTTTTTAGTCCTAGTACATATGATATCTCTGCGTCACAGTGCCGCAGCACGCCACTAGAGGAGAAAAAAATATGGTACAGCCCATTGATAAAGTGGAGCAAGAGCCTATCGTGCGATAATTCATTTTCTGCATTCGAAGCGATGCTGCAACAATCCTTGCGTGAGTTAGTGGATTACATTTAGCGTACGGCTTACAAAATTATATTTCACAAGTGCATACAAGATAAAAGGATACGAAACAGTACAAACAGGTGGAATTATACACAGGATCAAGAAAAAATTCGGCACTTTTGAGGTCGGCACGCGATTCCTCAACCAGATACAAAATTAAAGTTTATCTGGCAAAATCAGATCGGGTTCATTTTGGAAGCAATGTATCAAAATGAGGAGCCGGCAACACTGTGCAGCGCTTCGGAATGTACAGAGGTACGTGACTCACCCCGAACTGCCTTACCAACGGTCGTAGCTCACTGAGTACTCTGCTGGGATATCAAATCAACATTCACCATGGAGCTACGGTTCGAACCCTCTTCAGTTTCCTTCCTTTTTTAAAGAAACTTTCGTTCCCTGGTTCTCGTCGTTTATAAACAAGACATTTTGTCACATGAAAATAGCCCATCACATGACAGAGGGATCCATAAAACTACGCGCGCGGGTGTGTGTGTGTGTGTGTGTGTGTGTGTGTGTGTGTGTGTGTGTGTGTGTGTGTGTGTGTGTACTACCTGCGCAATGCACAACCATCACTAGTCCTGCCACATTAACGAGGGGGGTCCTCCCAACGGAGTACGCAAACGAAAATGTCGATATGCGTTTGGTGCTGGGTGTATATGATAACCAAGCTGCTGCTCGCAAGCTTCACGATACCCTAAAAGGCGCCATTCCGATAAGAATGTTTTTCGTTGCCTGGTGCAAATCCTTGGGGAAACCAGTAATCTTCGTCTACAAGTAATGGACAGAAGTCGTGCAAGGTCTAGAAGTACTCAGAGGACGCCATTTTCGAAACCACTGACCGATCATCTCGGCGAGTTCCCCGTAACATTGCAAGACAGTTCCAGATGTCTCAAAGACTGGTTGTTGAAGTGCTGCACGACGAAGAACTGCATCCATACTACAACACGTTAACTCAGCACTCGCGGGCAGAAGACCGCATTCGACGAGTACAGCTTTGGGAATGGCTTTTGCACCAAGTAGAAGGTAACAAACATTTTACGAATAATATGATATGGACTGACGAATCTAGCATCACTCGTGAAGGAATCTTCAACCTCCACAACTGCCATTATTGGTCAGAACACAAGCCACACGCCATCGAAGAACGTGGCTTTCATGCAAGTTTGATATTAACATGTGAGCTGGAATCATGGGATAAGTGCTTTTGGGCTCTTACCAATCGTCGGACAAGCTGAATGCTCCCCTGTATCGTACGTTGCTTTGTAATACTTTTCCTCCCGCATTAGAAAACGTTCCACGTGATGTTCGGTCACAGCTATGGTTTCAGCTTGATGATGCACCACCTCACTTTGGAATGAATGTGCAGAACTTTTTAAATGAAGTGTTTCGAAGGAAATGGGTTACGTGGAGGTACAATGTTCTGACCTCCACGTTCCCCGTACGTTAATCCACCAAATTGTTATTAGGGGGACATTTAAATGAATAAGTTTATAATATTCCATCAATGGATCGACAGGACCTAACAGCTCGTGTGCCTGCCGCTTCGGCAATGGTGGATACAGGTGTGTTGTTTAGGTTCCAGCAAAGTATTATTCAGAGTGGCAAACTGTTTACAGAAGCAAGGTGGTCGCTTTGATAATCTCTAAAGTGAACGCTGCTAGTACGTGTACATACCGACTCTGAAGACGTCAAACGTACTGAATGGAATTATCGTGCGCAGCATAATGTGCAATCCTGTATAGTCTATCTATTGTGGTTTTTGTACCTCATAGGACACAGATGAAGTTATTGTATCCACTATCAATTTCTATTGGCTTTATTTATGTCATGGACGAAACGAAGTAGTCGTTTACTTCTGTAAGAAGTTCGTATTACGTCTTAATGTTTCAATAAAGGTAACAGTAACAGAAAGAAATACGTGTAAATTGGATACAATTTGATGCTTTAACAGAAAAAAATGTTCGTCGCGAACGTGACTAACATAGTTTCGTCTGCATACCCGTTCCCCACGGCATTGTCTCGTCTTATTGAGCTAATGGCACAGCTTCGGCACAGCCCAGAGTTTATACTACCTGTTCTTGGCCACGTTGCCAGAGCCTCGCTTTTTAAATCAAGTTTCTATTAAACCTACTGTCTTTAACTGGGATGAGAAATCGCATGCCGACCTCCAAGAGCGGCACTTTTGTCTTCACCTTGTATATGTATCTATAGGTAATAATGAAAGCTGGAGAACAAGCAGTAGCTAAAAGAAGCTGAGATCTATTTTCCATTATAGTTGGATATCCAAACACTCCAGCCAGTTGACTGTTGCACATGTTGCAGTTACGATGTCTTTCTTTTTGGGTAGTCTTCAAAATTTCCTCCAGTGTTTATTCCGACGTCCAGCCTTCGCATTAGAACTTCGATAATTGCACGCTTGTGTAGCGCTGGTTACTGTGTGGCCAGTTCCGATAACGGTTGAGGGAGCTCCATATTATTCTTCGTTTATTCAGTCCTGGGATTGGACGGTCGGATCTATTTTAACTAACGTCTTATAACAATGGAAAGACATCCACTGATTACTCCAGTAATCAGTTAGATTATAGCTTTCTGGAGCGAGTTGGCCACTGTTTATCCACACTAGATCTCTTAGATTTTAATCGGGTGCGCAGTAAGTTGTTCTATGTTTTCATGAACTGGGAAGTCGCTGGGGTTTTTCGAGTTTCATCATATCACGTGTTACTGCTTCTTGTCGTCGGAGGATTTGGAGGGGTAATATTGGAGAGTACTAACAGCTATGGTAATGGTGTATATTTAAGACCTCATGTCACTTACAGAAACAATGCACATACGATATACTGATTACTTGACGCACACGATTTTGTCAAAAAGACTGGAAGATGAACGAAGCTCTCTATGAAGAACCGGTCATCACAATCGAGGCTAAAGCGAAAAAGTGAAAATCGGTTATGGATTAGATTTCAGCTTCTTGCATGACATTTGGAACATGGCAGTCACAGCCCGATGTGTTCCGTAACCACTCAACAACCATCCGAAAGGCTCGCCGAACTGAGGTAGCATTGGAAATGTAGCAGCTGTGTTATGCCAATCCAAATTACTTCTTTAGCCAGCTGTAATGAAATGATCGTATAGCATTGTTGGCCAGGATGTCCCATTCGGGTTCAGCCGCCAAAAGCAAGTCTTATTTCAGTCTGCGTCACACTGGGCAACTTGCGGCCGATGATGAGGATGAAACGGTGATGAGGACAATACAACACCCAGTCGGAGAAAAAAATTCGACCCCGCCGGGAATCGAACCCGGGCCCAGTGCATGTGAAGCAAGCCCGTTCCAACTCAGCTAAGCAGGCGAGCCAGCTAATCACCGTGGTCGTGTGCTACATGGATCACTACGAGCACAAGGCAAATGAGCAAACCAAGCAGTGGAAACGTGAATTCATCAATGCTGAAAAATGCGAAGACCCAACCATAATTGGGCTAGGTGGCGCAGAGCATGTTTTTGCAAGCACCAGATGGGGTGGTGCTGAGAAACTGTGCTTGTAAGGAACAACCCTCCCCCGTATTCATCTGATATGGCACACAGTGACTTGTTTCTTTTCCACTGTAGGCATCCATTCCCAGAACGACGCCGAAGCGATTTTGAACACGGTAAGATTCCTGAACAGCCAAACTGCAGACTTCTACAAGCAATATTTCCGCTAAGCCATCCATCGTCGGGAAAAACTTATCGCATTGGAGGGTGAATGTGTAAGGAAGGACTAACACCATCACGAAATTTCGTGGTCGCAACTTTATTTTTTCGAGATAATAATAATTTCGTGTTGTTCAATAGCCGGTTGCAAGTCTTTCCCAATTGGACGCCATTGCGGCGATTTGTTCGTCCCTAGTCTACGCCAGTTGACCAACCGGGCAAAGAAATTTCTTTGACGTGGAATCCGAAACACGTGTCGTTCCTGTCGACTTCTCACATTGGTGAAAGGTAAAGGCAGACAGAAAATTTCCAAGGCCCAGCCGGTATTCGACTCAACTTTTTTTTTTTCTCTCCTAGGTACGCTCTTTACCGCTCGACCGTCAGGCCCGACGTTTTTTTCAGAGAATTAAAACTTCAAGACTAACCTTCGCAGTCCCAGATTAGTGTTTGTCTTCTGCCCATGATGCACTCTACTGTGTTTTAGAAGAGAGAGGAATAATCCCAGGTGGAGGGGGTGGGGAGGGAAAGGATCTGCGCTCCGTGGTTGATGTCCATGTGTCGATTCGGAACTATTTTATTAAAAATCTACCAATATCTTGTTCGCCCTGTGACCAAGCGCTTTCTAGCATAGAAAGGTCATCGTTCTACAATATCCTAATAGACGAGCTACGTAGGGGGACGTCCACACTACTGCCATTTCATTTCGTCTGAGTAAATCGGGTACAGCTTCCATTAAGAACAATGGCTATAGACCTAATGTCCACGAATTAAAACTCAGTCATCCATCTGCTAAACTCCAAATATAGAACTTTTACGATAAGACTACGCGGTACCCGCTGAATGAAATGTTGGGCATGAATACCTTCCAGCGAAATGTTAGATCAACACCGATCCAACCCCGAGATGTTACTAAATGCAGCAGTAAATGCACCTCCTTCGTGAACTCCAACATGAAAAGCGTATGCTGATATTTGGCGTTCTCGTGTCTCAATTCGTTGAATCGACGGCAGATACAAATTTAAGTAGAACAGTTGCAGATTCTAACATTAAAGGGAATGATTCACTAAAATTACAAAAAGTACAAGGTGACACAAAGGTCCGTAACATTTGAAAATTCAATACTTCATGGGATAATGTAGGTAGATAAGAAAAAACTGAAACAGATGCTTGAAATAACTTGTGTTTCATTGAAATGAAAAGCGCAAAAAATGAACAACAGGAGGAGCTCCATTTGATACAAAAGGAATAATTAGGATAACAACTGATTATTAGCAAAGACGATGTTCTTTGTAACAAATGCTCAACGTGTCGGCCGTCATCCATCAACCTGTAGTCGAAGGCAATTTTGCGACCAACACTGTGAAGCCTATCTGTAGGTATGGTGAGAAATTGTGGTCGGATGTTGACTTCAGGTAAACCCAAAACCAATAATAATAGGGACTGAAGTCTGGGGAACCTGGTAGGCCAAGCACGCGATCCTCGTCAAACAATGTGCGCAGGAGTTCTTCCACACGTGCAAGCAGTATGGGGGTGGAGCGCCATCCCGTATACTAGTCGTACCTTCCAGCAGGTGTTTTATCAGCCAGGTTAGGGATGATCTGACTCGCCCTCTCACTGGGCTCATTTTATACACGATTCTCATGCGGTATCACTAACTTGCTGTTCAGAGCCATCCGTTGGTTAGTTTTGCGCTCTTTTTTGGTTCCGATGAAAGCCCACGTCATTTCACGCACGTGTATCTATGTTTATCTCTCTACCTACATTATTCCGTGAGTTAGTCCATTTTCAAATGTTAACGGACTTTTGGGTCATCCTCTATTTAAGCTGCTGACAGAGTACGCAGTACCCAGCCTGCACTGTAAAATTGTGACCGCATCAGGGATGCAAACGTCGCATTTAAGTAGTGTGTGTTGCCTCATAACCAACTTAAAAGTAGCAGGAGGCAGCTAGCACCATCCAGCTCCACGAAAATGAAGCAAGCATGACGGAAGAAAAAAAATAATAAAAAAAATGCACGTCATCTTTCGGTGGATGGTGCGCAAGAGATAAAAGAACATGGGCAGCAGGAGCAACACAAAGCTACTGCGACCTTTTACACTCATAATAGAGCAAAGCAACGAAAGGTTTAGATTTAATTATAACTTCATTCTTCGTGAGCTCCAAGATCACCAATGATGTCTGTACAGATACCAGCTTCATAATTATTCAGTTGAAAACAGCATAGTATCAAGAACATCTCCATCCGCACATGATAAGGCCACCAGCGTCTACCTACCTTTAGCTGTATGCGCTAAAGACACCGAAAAACATACCAAGGCCGAACAGGTACGCTGCAGGATTAAGGCATGTCAAGGCCAATGGACCGTCGAGGACACACACTTCTTGCCGTCTACGCGGGGAGCAAAAAGACGAGCAATTACTTGGCCCATTATATTTATCTGATAACACAGAAGAACAAAAATGTTGCCACTAACCAGTAAGAATGAGAGAATAGAGTGGAATCCAATTATATGTGCTATTCTTCATACATGGAGACGAAGAGGACTGCCGAATAGAGGAAGCTATGGTTGTAGAGATAAGGTTTAGCATTTTGAGAGAAGGAGAAGCGGAAGAAGAAGAAGAATATGATTTATCACCTCACACTGGAAGTAAGCTCACGGCAAAAATATAAAAAAAAACACTGGCCGCTTTGGAAAGCCGTAGACGAAGTAGAACTGATGCCAGGCGGTCATGTAACCCTTCATCGCTGATGTAAGCCATGGTAGTGAAGTGCTACTCGGTTGTATAGAACTGGCGCAGTGAAATAGGTTAATGTGAAGATATGACAGAATGGCAAAATGCGGCTACCGCATTTGGACATGACATTAAGCACACTGTGTGTGAATCTGTCCAGTTTGCATATCATAGTGTCTACAAGAAAGATGTACCACTCGCAGACATCTAATACGCCATTAGAACAGTGGTTTAAAAAGATGCTAACCGACAGGGACACGGAGACGAGTGTCACTGTCAACGACAATCAGTTTCAAACTCGACAGCAATTGCTGTCAGGGAATGCAAGACCATCTCAACCAGATTCCAAGCAAATACTGACAAAGGTAACTACATGCAAAGGATATCTGGAGATGGGTTTCACGCAAATGGGTACTGCTCACAGGTGCATATTTTCGGCTGGCCAAAGAACACATGGACAGCCGCGGAGTAGAGGCGTGTAATGTGGTCCGAAGAGTCGCTATTAAGCCTGTTAAAGTGATACGAGACGTCAAGTGCACCAACGATCTATTAAGACGGTAACCTGCAGAGTATGGAAGGTGCAGATCCGGTGGATGGGGTTCAGAGATGATTTAGGCGTGTTTCTCGCATCCTGTCTTAGGGCTCTCATTCAAGTTACCATGAAAATGAACCAGGATGTTTAATTCAACATTCTCCGGGACCAAGAGTTGCCGTTCTTTCATGATGAGTATGCTGTGGACACTCGTGTCTTCCAGAGCACCACGCATACTTTCCTACTTTGACGAAAACTCAACTCCGTATTGTACTTCGAATGGCCCACTGTATCACCCGAGCTCTATCCCACAGAAAAAGTCTGGGATTATCTGGAACAGCGGGTAAAACTCAGTAATGAACATCTGTGAAATCTGATAGCTCTACAAGATCTAATCCTAAATGAGTGACTTCAACTGGATATAATGTTACTTAAAAACCGTCTTGATTGCAAATTTTTTATTCATATGACCGGTTTCGGTTCATTCAGAACCATCTTCAGATCTGATATTTCAGTTACAGGAGTAACCCGTCAACATCCAGCAATTTTCACATGCTACGTCACATCGTGTTACTCCTGTAACTGAAATATCAGATCTGAAGATGGTTCTGAATGAACCGAAACCGGTCATATGAATAAAAAATTTGCAATCAAGACGGTTTTTAAGTAACATTACAAAATCACTGATTGCTGTTATCCCATAAGACATTATGTCTGCTTTTTGCAAAATCAACTGGATATGACACACGTACCTGAAGGAACTTTCAGACACATTACCTCTCCCAAATAAAGTAATTACGAAGGACAGATGCAGTGTGTTACAAGATATAAGCTTGACATCTCCTGGAGCGGTGACTAGTAGCAGATGCACTTTAAACGTCTCTTGGAATGGAAATCCCGATAGTTTGTTCTTTCATTAAACTCCAGTAATTCTGTAAGTAAATTCTAGTGATTATTTGCTTGAAGTAGACATCAAAGTTCTCAGCAGAATCCCCGTGAGCTAACGTTATCCTTGCGGCTTTTCTTTCCGCTATTCAAAGGATTTGAAAAAGAAGTTCTTGCGTGTGTGAAAGGGAGCAAATGAAAAACTGGCAGAAGATATTACGACAAATGATAGAGAATTTGTAAATGAGGGCGCATATAATGTATAGGAAATTATTTTGATAGTAACAGTTGCACCACAAAACGTTCACAGTATTAAACTTCCTGGTAGATTAAAACGGTGTGCCGGATCGAGACTAACTCGGGACCCGAGTTCGAGTCTCGGTACGGCACAGTTTTAATCTTCCAGGAAGTTTCATATCAGCGCACACTCCGCTGCAGAGTGAAAATCTCATCCTGGATTCTGAGTATTCTTTGGAAGAGTCTTGCATTAAAATCAAATGAATTTTCTAAAGATTTATATTACTTCTGAATAAGTACCAGTTTCGAAATAACTTTTGCTAATTAAAGATGGTTTAGAAGTAGGATTTTTGTACGTACTTTCAAATTGCAAGAAAAATCAGTCCAAGAGAGGTGAATGCATTTGTATAACACAGAGAATGGGGACAGGAAGTTAAGAAAGGGGTGGGTGGGACTTCGAGAATCCCCATGCTATAGTACGAACACTTGATTCGCTGATAGCGTCCAACTTCGTGAGCAACTGTGCGCGACTGGTTAATGCACTCGGCTCGCCTCGGCTGGCACGCTGCCACATGCTCACTCCCACGCAGTCGACCCCGTCGCAATCCAACCAATACTCCAAAGTAGAATGAGGCCACAGAACACGTTCACAAAGGCTGGCAGTTTTAAAACAATGATGCACGGTGATTTAACAAATCCCAGTTTAAGCAAGCATGTCGTGAGAGAATCAACAAAGGTTGGTACTGGGAAGAACTTTTTTGATTATTATTTGGCTATTGTAATGCTAGTCTCATCCCACTGTCACTCTCGGCAGACAAACAGGCGCGGAACAAATAAGACATCACATCGATTCAAACTATGATTTTCAGCATAATTTACACGCCGTAAGCTAAGCACGTCTAAAGTGTGATATTAATGAAATGGCGTCAAAGATGTTACAAGTATTCGCGTTGCGATAGCAGCAGAAAAATAATACTTTAAGAAACAACTCCTTAAAGAACACAGTTTGCTTTTACAACTGTAATGAAACCCCAACGAAACTTACAACATCTAAAAAAAGAAATAGTCTTCCGAATGCTAGGAAACTTACTTACTGCGAAATTACACACTCGGAAACCTCACGACAGACAAGGCAGGTAGACACTGAAAACAACATTTCGCGCGTGAATGGATTGGAACTGCCATGGATGTTTCCGAAGAAACTATAGTATTAACTGCACACAGTAAAGTCCGCCTAAGAACAAGGAGGTAAGTGATTTGATTACTAGAATGTGACATTTTACTCTTTCAGATCGCCAAATCTAGGTATTAATGTAGAGTTATAACGAGGCTGATAGAGTTTAGTGTCTCCATGAAATGATCCAATAACATTAAACGGCTTACGAATGCACGGACCTAGCTGAGTACCGTGTTAACTTTATAAGAAGACATAATCGGCTGTTAATGAGAAACTTAACTCACGGGGGGACATAATAATGTATGACCTAGAAGAAAGGGCCGTGGCATCTCCAAAATTATTCGGCAGGTCGCCACTTTTCCATTGCTGCGATTGCAGCGTGTGTTCTATAAACGCTACTCACCGAAAATTTTACGCTGTGTCACGGACAGCAGTCATTAGCCAAGGTCACATCATGTCAGGACTGATTAATAGCTGAACTTGTTAACATGAGATACGAAAATAATGTCTATACTATATTACACGAAAGATCACTTGCTCCGATCAAGTATATTTTTAGTAGACCAACACAGTAATTGTACTATCAAAGCTCCATCCAGTATACTTGTAGTAAACCCTACAATAATTGTACCATCTCACGTTTTTTCCTTTTTTTTTCTTCTTGTGTCTGGTAAGCTTTTCCACCTATCACTACTTCAATGGAGTGAATATTAGGTGTCAGCAAAAGGTAAACCGAGTTTAAGCTCGGCTTACCTTTTGCTGACAACGTCCAAGCATGTGTCACCAACATCGGTTGCGGAGAGTGGTACTACAGACAACTGCATAGTAACTTCTAAGTCGTTTACGGGCCATAAAATAGGCGGTGCTCGAGCTCCAAGTGCAATGATAACGTTGTTAATTACTACTGCAGATCATTTTTACTCTTCTACTTAATTCTTCTTCTATCCTTCGGACCACTCTTTTCAACTCCATCGCCGGCCGCGGTGGCCGTGCGGTTCTGGCGCTGCACTCCGGGACTGCTACGGTCGCAGGTTCGAATCCTGCCTCGGGCATGGATGTTTGTGATGTCCTTAGGTTAGTTAGGTTTAAGTAGTTCTAAGTTCTAGGGGACTTACGACCTAAGATGTTGAGTGCCATAGTGCTCAGAGCCATTTGAACCGTTTTTTTCAACTCCATCACAAAAACTGGTATTATGAATTCTCCGACTATGTGCACAGTTTTTTGTGAGATGTTCGTTGTTTACTATTTTAATCCCATTATAGTTTGTTTTCCTTTTCTTGACTCCCCTTTCATTTCTGGATTTCTCGATAGTCTGATGAACTCTAACATGAAAGCTATGACACACTCACTTCAGGATATTAACCTACCTCTCAAAGATTGTTAGCAAAGTTTTTTTTCTTTCTTTTTTTTAAGATAAGTCAACTTTTATTAATATAAGCAAACTCAAATTCACACTCACTGCCCCGTTTTACAATTTCGTTCACGACTTGAAATTGGACCATTGTGCTGGATACACATCTAAAGTAATTTTGTTCCTCTGCATGATTAAAATGCTTTTCTTTTAAATTTCTATTTAGTATAAATTCACTGCGACAGCAGGAACTACGAGGGTGTTGACCAGTCAGAGAATCGTCGTACGCGTACTACTGCAAATCAATATCAAACATTTCCTGAGAAAAAGATTACATTAACAAAAATCAATGCTGACATGATCTGATACTGGAATCTCAGGGGCTAAACCTTTTCATACGAAAAGTTAAGGAAAGCATTGCTTACAACTATATATCGAAATGTCTACTACTTTGTAGTTAAAATTTAACAGTTCGTCTAAGGCGAGGCACGGCAGTGAGTCGGATTTGAAATTAACGGGGAAACTTAAAGCGTACGGTTCATTGTTGACAGTCGTCTGCATTAGTCAATTTGTCGGTTGCGAATGAAAATGAGGAAAGTCGAGTTTCATGCTCTTATTCAACATTTTCATTTGAAGGGTTGGACTGCTGCATAGATCAAAACAGAATTGAGTGAAGTTCACGCGGGCTCTGTTCCATCACTGAAGACCATTTACTTTTGTATTAGTGAATTTAATTGGTTGGACAAGCAACGAAGACGAAGTGCACTCTGGCCGTCCAGCTGTCAGCGTCACGACAAACGAAACCACTCAAAAAATCCATGACATGGTTGCAAGACGGTAGAATAAATATTCGTAAGATTGATGAGACTGTAGACACCTCAACTGGGCGAGTGCATAATATCCTGCACGGAGAATTGGCCGTGAAGAGCTATGTGCGAGGCAGGTGCTGCGATTGTTCACAGTCGAACAAAGGCGTATCCGACAATATCTCAACACCATGCCCGACAGTGTTTAATCGCAATCCGCAAGACTTTTTGCGCCGATATGTGACTGTTTATGAAACCTGCACCCAGCATTACACACCTGAGTCAAAACGGCAGTCAGAACAAAGGCTGGTGAAAGTGCACCGAAGAAGATAAAGACCATTTTGTCAGCTGGTAAGGTGATAGCTAATGCTTTTTGAGATTCCAGAGGAATAATCCTCACAGATTACTTGGAAAAGGCAGAACGACAACTGGACTCGATTATGCTCCAATGTTGGATCGTTTGCAACTTGCGTTGGCTGAAGAAAGACTAGGTAATGCACCATCCCACAGATCAGCGATAACGTTGGCGAAAGTGAATGAATTGGGCATTGAATCGGTTTCTCATTCACACTATTCACAAGAACTAATCCCAAGTGACTTCTTTCTAATCCTAAGTGACTTCTTCCTGTTCCCTAATTTGAAACTTTGGCTTGCTAGGGGAAAAAAATCATCAAATGAAGAACTGATAATTTCAGTGAACGAGTATTTTGCAGAGTTTGGCGGAACCATTTTTTCCCGATGGATGACAAAGCTGGAGAAACGCTGTTACGAGTATATATATATATATATATATATATATATATATATATATATATATATATATATATATATCCCTCAAAGGACACACTGTCGAAAAGTAGGGAGTTGCTTAAGATACTTTTTTTCTTCGTTTTTTTACGATACTTATCAAACTAGCTTCTCGTAACCGAGGCCTTCGTAATGTCTATTCGTAAGTGCCACATTCAAATGATGGCAAAACTAGCGAAGATTAAATAGGAATGGTATATTCGGAATTTGACTCTGACTTATCCTGCGGTATGCACATCCCGTGTATTACCACGACACACATCCGCCTCCGTAGCTAAGGTCGCTAACGTACGATTGTGCGATAGACTCCAGAGAGCCGGTTAGAAACCCCGTGGTGAAAACATTTTCATCGCCAATTTTTGCGCACAGTTTCTGATCATCAGAATCTACGACAAAATCATGCATTAAATTCCAAACCTCTGTTCGGAGTCTCCTGTGGTGAGGGAGTGTAACCCTGTTGCTATTAATCTGTCTGTCGGGTGGCGATGTTTGGCTACAGGTGGCCACTGGAGTCATTCAATACGAGAAGGCTATGTGCCAGTTGCTACATATATTCATTATTTGTCGAGCCACCGCCGACGGCAACACCAACGATGACACCACCATTCTCGTAATAGTACTCGCATAGTCTACCACGTTATGCCTAGTGACGGGGACGATATATTGGCGTATGGCGATGCACTATTAACACACTATGATTCAAAGAACTGAAGAAAACGTTGTCGGCGCCGTGGGCCGAAAATATACACTGTATCTCAAATAAGATTTTAAGTTTTTGAATCACTGGTGAAAGTTCTACAGGTTTGTATGAATGTAACTAAATGAAAAAAAATCTAGTTAAATGTGTGTTTCGTCGAGTTTTTATCAACTTCATTCCAACTGGTTGCGGAACAGTCATTGTCAGTGAAAGCACAACTAGTTATATAAACACAAGTAGCGCCGCACAGAGAAGATGGTGCGGCAGCTGGCCAGAAACAACGTTTCGTTTGATCTGTGCCGACACTGCCACGGATAGCCGTTTGTGTGTTTCGAAACATGCTGGAAACATCGGCCACCCAGAAGAAGCCGAAAACATTGTTGACATTGCAAATTCAGTGCGTAAGCGGCTTCTCGGTACGAAAACACTACGAGAACCGCTGCTGCCAGTGTGCGTCACAGACCTTTATATGGAACAAGGTTCCAAACACATTGCGAAACGGCGTAGGAAACATGTCTGCAGGTACCTGAACGAGACTGCTGTAAGACGATATGTGCAGACCTCCCATTGGCATCGATCAGGAAAGACTTGTACAAGACCGCGCGCTAGATTAAGTTCATTCACCACGGTACATTCGACTAGTGCACCGAGAACCACCTGCAGCTCTGCTGTAAGAGTTACGAATAGCCAGTTCATGAAAAAATAATAGTAATTAAGTACGGTACTTACCGTGATGTATTTTGCAACTCCGGGTGAGGGCCAACTTGCCGGCGGATACTAAGCTATGTCTGACGCTGCCCATTTTTCTTGATGAAACCACCGGCGCCTGTAGACGGTAAGAGAAACAAAATAAACATAAATTACATTGACGGCAAAACGAAGGACGTCGCGAAAGCCTACCAGCCACACAACAAAAACCATCAACAACGTTTTGCATAGGACTAATGAAAGCATTCACATCTCGCATTTTCCCTGTTTCTGAAGCACGTTTTAATTCGAAAATATTTGTAGCGGGATTCAGATCCTGCATGATCTAAAGAACTCGACACCACAGAATCAAATTTATAGTTTTGCGATCAAAGTTTTGTCTTATTCATCCTTCAAGGTGTGCAAAATGCTTGACACGTGAATTCGAAGATCTTACATGTATGTCCTTCAACAAATTTAGTGAGGTTAGTACGGATACCGAATTCGAAATAATTTGATTGAAAACAAGTGTTAAAGGTGGATCAAACATGGTCGTCGGATGCTTTTATAGACCCCTTGCCTCAGCAGCAGTAGTGGAGAACAGTTGAGGGGAATCTAGGAAGAATATTTCGCGTAAATTTCCTGGTCATGCTATAGTTTTAGGAGGAGATTTTTAATTTACCCGCTGCGGACTGGGACACTCGAGTGGTTAGTACGGATAATGGGGGCAGAGAATCATGAGAAATTGTTATCCGAAAATTACCTTGCGCAATTGATCAGAGAAATAACTCGTGAAGATAATATGTAAGACCTGCTGGTGCGAACAGACCCGAACTTTTCGACACAGCATGGAAAGGGAATTCGCTAATCCGTTTTCATAAGGCCGTTACAGATTCGCTGAATACTGCTATAAAGAGGAATACAAAGACAGATACGAAGATCTTTCTGAGAAGATACAAGATTTCTGATTATCTGACCTGTCAGTACGAAAATTTCATCTTCAGCGCTAACAAAGTCGAGTATCAATGGAAAATGTTTAAGAGCATTGTATACCGCGCTTTAGACAGGTATGAGCAGAGTTGTGGAGAATGGAAAAGACCGGCTTTTGTTCGACAACTGTGTTTCAAAACCGCGAAGAAAGCTAAGATAACTTCACGGCCAATTTAAAAGTGCCACGGCCTCGCAGACAAACATTAAACGAGAGCAAAATTAGCGAAGGGAGAACTCTGCGTGCAGCGTTCAACTAATTCGAAAGAAATTCTGTCCATCGATTTGATCGAAAATCCTAAGAAGCTTTGTCTTATATTAATCCTGTAAAAGGCTCCAAGCCATCTGTCCAGACACACTGTAACCATAATGGCACTGAAACGGATGACGACACAGAAATTGGCGAAATAATAAACGTCTTCTGTTTCACGGAGGAAGATCGTGCAATATAGTGTCTCCTTTAAACCGTCCCATCAACGACATAATGACCGATTCGAAATAAATGACCATAGGATAGAAAAACAACCGAAATCGCTCGAGTGAAGGCCACTGGATCTGACGGGATACCTATACGATTCTTTCTACATAGAGTATGCTCTTGTAGCAGCAGCGTCCCGCACGTCTTTGGAGGAGAGTTCCTGATAAATAAAAAAAAAAGCACAGGTTATTCCCGTTTCCAAGAGATGTCGTCCAACAGATTCACAAAACAATAAGCCTGTATCTCTGACGTCAGCCAGTTGTAGAATTTTGGGGCATATTTTTATTGTGACATTTCTGGAGCTCGAAAATCTATTTAGGGACCAACACGGGTTCCGAAAACAACGCTCGTGTGAAACACAGCTCACTCTGTTCATCCATACGATCCAGAAAGGCGGTAGACTGAGGCGCTCAGGTACACGTGGCGTTTGTTGACTTTCGGGCGGCATTCGATACAATTCCGTACTGCCGCCTAATGAACAAAATACGAACGTACGAAATATCAGACCAACTGTGTGTGTGGTTGAGTTTCTAGCATGTCGTTCTGAACGGAGAGAAGCCTTCAGACATCAAAGTAACGTAAGAGTGTATAGGGTGATTCTTATTAGCATTGAAAAAACATTCGAAGCGTCGTACATGCCGCTGCGACAAGTTAGTTTAATATAAGAGACATGGCGCCATAAATGTCGGGAAATACCCCAAAAGTGGGTGATAAATCTTGAACATCTGTCACCAGGTGATGTGCCTCGCTGCACGTTCAGCGGTTGGGATTCTCGATCCAACATACCGCGTTTGGGCAGTGCTAAACGTCGCTCCACGAAGGTGCAAATTTTGAACACCCTCTGTAAGATTGATCTGTTGTAAAAGAAAAAGTTACAGAATTATTGTTCCCGCAGTAACCACGCAAAACTGTATTTATTTTGTGTTTCTTACATTTCGTACTTTTTTGTTTACAGGTCTTATTTGACAAAGAAAACTTAGGTCCATTTAATGGTGACGTCTAAATTGATAAGCTTGTAGCCATTTATTTGTGGCGCAATATGGTAGGTTTTTTTTAATACTGTCCTTCACAATAAACTAGCGGAGACCGCGAGACAGGTAAATAAAATAATAAATCTGATCTCAATGTAATCATGTAACTGTCTAACGCAATGAAAAAAGTACTGCCTGCCAGACGCAAGATTCGAACCCTGAACCCAACGCGCTCAAGTTGCACACGTAGGCCCGTAGCCAAAACGAAATGAATACTTGAGTTGGGATAACCAGGTGCGACAGATAAGATAGGCTCAACCACTGTACGTGCTGCTACGTACACGTCATCTGGCGACTTCACTTGTTCAACATTTGTCTTTTTTTTCAGTATTTCCAGATATTTGTGGCCCCATGTGTCTTATACTGAATTACTTGTCCCAGCGTCATTTACGTCGCTTCGGAGGTTTTTAAACGTAATCACCCTATATATGTAAATGACCTAGTAGGTAACGTCGGAGGTTCCATAAGGCTTTTCACGGATGAAGCTGCTGTACACTGAAGCGCCGGAGAAAGTGGTATAGGTACGCGTATTTAAATACAGAGATATGTAAACAGGCAGAATACGGCGGTGCAGTCGACAACGCCTACATAAGCTAAGTACCTGGCGCAGTTGTTAGACCGGTTACTGCTGCAACACTGGCAGGCTATCAAGATTTAAGTGAGTTTGAACGTGGTGCTATAGTCGGCGCTCGAGCGATGAGACGCAGCATCTTCGAGATAGCGATGAAGTTGGCATTTTCCCGTACGACCATTTTATGAGTGTACCGTTAATATCAGGAATATGATAAAACATCAAATCTCCCACATCGCTGAGGCCGGAGAAAGATATTGCAAGAACGGGTCAACGACGTTCAAAGTGACAGAAGTGCGCCCCTTCCGCAAATTGCTGCAGATTTCAGTGTTGGGCCATCAAGAAGTGTCAGCGTGAGACCTATTCAACGAAACATCGTGTACCCTTGATGATTGCACGACACAAAGTTTTACGTCTTGCCTGGGCCCGACAACACAAACACTGGATTGTTGATGACTGGAAACATGTTGTCTGGTAGCGCGAGCCTCGTTCCAAATTGTATAGAGCGGATGGACGTTTACGTGTATGGAGACAACCTCATGAATCCATGGACCCTGCATGTCAGAAGGGGATTGTTCAAGTTGGTGGAGGCTCTATAATGGTGTGAGGCGTGTGCAGTTGGAGTGATTTGGGACCCCTAATACGTTTAGATGCGACTCTGACAGGTGACACGTACGTAAGCATCCTGTCTGATCACCTACATCCGTTGATGACCACTGTGCATTCCGACGGACTTGGGCAATTCCAGCAGGACATTTCGACACCCCGCACGTCCAGAATTCGTACAGAGTGGTTCCACGAACACTCTTCTAAGTTTAAACACTTCCACTGGCCACCAAACTCCCCAGACAGAGAATAACTGGGATGCCTTGCAACGTGCTGTTCAGAAGAGATCTCCAGCCCCTCATATTCTTACGGATTTATGGGCAGCCCTGCAGAATTCATGCTGTCAATTCCCTCCAGCACTACTTCAGACAGTAGCCGAGTCCAAGCCACGTCATGTTGCGGAACTTCTGCGTGCTCGTGGGGCCCCTACACGATATTAGGCAGATGTACCAGTTTCTTTGTCTCTTCAGTGTATAAAGAGCAGTCGCGACACTATAAAATTGCAGTCAGAAACAGGAAGACCTGCAGAGGGTCGAAGCAAGATGCAGTGCTTGGGAATTGGCCCTCAACAAGAATGTAACATCTTGGGTATACGTACGCAGGGAGACTCTTCGCGGTTACTTCCATAAAATATTTAGGAGCACGCTTACGGAGCGATTCAAAGTGGAACGACCACACAAAATTAGTAACGAGTGAGGAAGACGCCACACATTCATTGGAAGGATCCTCGGGAAATGTCCTCCAACAATGAGAGTAGCTGACAGAAAACTCGTTCGACCACATCTTAATACTGGTCGTCGGTATGGGATCCGTACCAGGCAGTACTGATAAAGGAAAGAAATTCATTTAGTAAGTAAGCGCTAAAGTCTCAGAGAGATGATGAACTCCAGTGGCAGCCGCTGCAAGAGCAGCATTCTGCATCACGGTGTGGTTTATTGAAGTTCTGAGAGCGTACGTTTCAAGAAGAGTCACCAAATATACTGCTTTTATCGTACGTCGGTCACGCGAAAATACCATGAAGATAAAATCAGAGGGACTCGAGCCAGTACTTAGCCTTACCGTCAATTGTTCTTCCCACGAACTATTCGCTACTGGAACAGAAAAACGCGGAAGTGACAGTGGTACACAAAGCACCCTCTGCCACACACCGCAAGGTGGCTTGTAGAGTACCCATGTAAATGTTTAAGTAAAAAAACAATACGTGGATGTCGAACCTAACTTTTTTTTTTTTTTTTTTTTTTTTTTGCAAAACTAGATGTCGTATACTTGTGAAATTTTCTTCTCAACTGCAACATATGGAACCCGTTCGGTATGACAACTAGCCATGAATTTTAATTCGTCAAGCCAAGTACAGATAGTGTCCTGGGTTAGAACGACCTAGGTTTTTTAGATGAAGGCGACCCACATAAAAGCTCTATTACGCAAATAGCATGAATAACAACTTGTTTACGAACTTTAAATTACAGCCACAAGGTAGCCGGCCTTGATACAGCATACGAAACGCAATAGCAGAGTCGCGTGTAACTTCAAGGATAATAAGACAGTTTTGCCGAGATCAAAACACTGACTATCGAGTTCTGCAATATAACCTTGGAACATTGCCAAAATTAGCAAAATGCGGCGCCTATGCGAACGGAATGTCTGGGGAATTACTCTACAGGAAAGAAAATTCTCTATAGTGCTTGGAAAAAAGGAGAACTTAATGAAACAAAACCTACGGAAAAACACCACAAGCAAGAGAAGGTATATAATTATAGTTTGCCGAAAAATTCAGAAATTACTGGGTCCAACTTCGCTGAAGAATGTTCTAGCATTTGCCAACAGTAAGTTGCGTACGTAAAAAGTACTCACAAGACCAACTTAGCAAAGAATGGAAAAGGGCAAGGGCAAGGGCAAGGGCAAGAAGACGGCGCGGTTCAGTTTGGTTTCAGGAGATGCAGAAACACAAATAAGCAATTGTACTACATAGCTTCATAACAAAGGGCAGATTTAAGCAAAACAAGACACTGCTTTCGAGGTTTTGGAAAAAATTTAGATAATGTAGAACAGAACACAATGATATTTTTATTCTTAGCCAGGGACAGAAGGGAAATTCAAAATCTCATTGAAGAAGGCTAATAATATGCAGCATTGGTGGAGCCATACAAAAGATCAAAATCAGGAAAGATGTGCGGTAGGTTGGTTTAAAAGGGGGAGGGGAGAGGTACCAAAATGCGAGGCCATCGGTCCCTTGTTCCCGGTAAAATAATTGCACAAGGAAAATAAGAAAAGAAAGGAGACGTACAGCACAATAACAGGAGAAAGGAAAAACCAGAAGAACGACAGAAGGGCAACCAATACTACTATGGACAGAACAGGAAAAGAAAACCACGAAGAGAAGCAAGAAACAGGTGGAAGGGGTAAAAACAAAAGCAGATGACCGTGGCTGGCCGACCACGAAAATGAAATGGAAAAGCCAGCCAATCCGCGACAGATTAAAACATCCACCCTAAAAGCATTAGAGTGGAGAACACAAAGGGACAAGGGACATGCGCTAAAACTTATATAGAATGATAAAACCCACCGTCACGTATAAAACGTAAAACTAAATTAGCCGATGAGGTGTTGTCAGCTAAAATTCCGGTAACTGAAGAGTCCGTCGCAGGGCAGCCAAAGGACAGCTCACCCAGATATGGGCCACTGTCGGCTGGGCGCCGCACCGACACAGGTGGATCATCACAGCGCATGAGGTAGCCGTGTGTCACCCAAGCGTGGTCAATGCGGAGCCGGAAAGAACCACAGTGTCCCTGCGAGAGGCCCGCATGGAGGACTGCCACGCATTCGGTCTCCTTAATGGCACGCAGTTTGTTGTGTGTGCTGTTATGCCATTCCGTCTCCCAAAGCCGCAAAACTTTGCAGCGTAGTACTGAACTCATCTCAGTTGCAGAGAAGCCGATCTTCATAAGCGGTTTCCGCGTAGACTGTTTGGCCAGCATGTGTACGTGAATGGACCTCAAGTATAGGTGTCAAAGGCAAGTACTCCAGTTCGAAAAGAAGGAATCGGATACAAACTACAATTGGAAACCCTGACCTGTGCCACCGATGCGGGAGATCAACCGCCGTGGGTGGGAAAAGGAGACGTGATTCGGTTGCACAGGAGAACTACGAACGTGTTCAACGTAACTGGCCAGCAGTCGTGCACGCCTATCCTGCAATGGGGGGACTCCGGTCTCAACAAGGACGCTGGTCACCGGACTCGTCCTAAAAGCTCCTGTCGCTAGGCGAACGCCACGGTGGTGCATTGGGTTGAGTAAACGCAACGCTGAGGGCGCCGCCGAACCATAAACCACACTTCCATAGTCAAAGTGGGATTGAACAAGGACTCTGTTGAGCTGCAGCAGCGTATAGCGATCTGCCCCGCAGTTGGTGTTGCTCAGGTAGCAGAGGGCACTGAAGTGCTGCCAGCACTTCTGTTAAGCTGACGAAGGTGAGGAAGAAAATTCAATCACGTGTCGAAAACCAGTCCTAAGAATCGATCTGTCGTCACTGCAGTGAGTGGATCATGATTAAGGTAAAGTTCTGGTTCTGGATTAACGGTACGAGAGCGACAGACGCGTGTAACACACGACTTTGCGGCCGAAAACTGGAAACTGTGGGCTAGAGCCCATGACTGTGCCTTGTGGATGGCTCCCTGTACACGCCACTCAGCAACACCAGCACTGGTGTCTCTATACAGAGAAGGTGAGACAGACGGCCCTACAGCTGCTGCTACGCCGTTAATGGCCACTAAAAAGAGATATACACTCAATACAGAGCCCTGTGGGATCCAATTCTCCTGGATATATGGAGGCACCAACTTGGGCACGGAAAGTACGAAGCGACAGGATAAAAATCGGGAGCAGGCATCTGAGACACCACTCATATAATGTGGCAAGGATATAATGTCGCCAGGTGGTGTCATAGGCTTTTTGTAAACCAAAAAAGACGGCAACCAGGTGTCGGCGTCTGGAAAAGGCTGTTCGGATGGCAGGCTCGAGGGACCCATCAGTGGTAGAGTAACCCTAGCGGAAGCCGCCCTGACATTGAGCCAGGAGGCCACGTGATTTCAGGATGCAACCCAATCGTAAACACACCATATGTTCCAGCAGCTTACAAAGAACGTTGGTGAGGCTGATGGGCCGATAGCTATCACATCAAGCGGGTTTTCGCCAGGTTTGAGCACCGGAATGAGAGCGCTCTCCCACCACTGCGATGGAAAGACGCTATCGCACCAGATCCAGTTAAAGATTACAAGGAGATGTCACTTGTAGCAGATGAGATATGTTTAGTCATCTGACTGTGGATCTGATCTGGCCCAGGAGCTGTGTCGGGGCTATGTGCAAGGGCACTGAGGAGCTCCAACTCTGTTAATGGGGCGTTACAGGATTCATGTGGCGTGTACTGACAGAGAGGATGTCCCTTCCAGCCGCCGTTTGAGAGTGCAAAAGGCTGAGGGGTAATCCTCCGACACAGAGGCTCGAGCATAGTGCTCAGCAAAATGCTCGGCAATCGCGTTTGCGTCGATAGATAACACGCCATTTATGTTAACAGCTGGAAAACCTGTTGGGGTCTGGTACCCGAAAACACGTCTGATCTTTGCCCAGACATGGGAAGGTGACATATGGTACCCAACGGTCGGGACATCTCTCTCCCAACACACCTGCTTCCGTCGTTTCATAAGTTGGCGAACGCAGGCACGGAGCAGTCTAAAGGATATGTGGTGCGCCAGGGAAGGGCGCCGCTTATGCCGCTGTAGACGTCGCCGACGCTCCTTAATTGCTTCAGCGGCTTCCAGCGATCACCAAGGGACTGCCTTTCGTCGGGGGCAACCTAAAGAGCGAGGGATCGTGTTTTCTACCACAGAAACGATTGTTGTAGTCACCTACTCAACCATCACATCGATGTTCCCGTGGAGGATATTCAACAGTGACAGCAGATGTGAAAGTTTCCCAGTCCGCCTTGTTTAAAGCCCATCTGGGCATGCGTCCGCGAGCCTGGCGCTGGAGCAGTGACAGGAAGATGGTGAAGTGGTCACTACCACACAGGTCGGCATGTGCTCTCCAGTGGATATATGGGAAAAGCCCTGGGCTGCAAGTTGATAAATCAATGGCCAAGTAACTACCATGAGCCACATTGAAATGTGTGGCAGCCCCAGTATTTAAGAAGCAGAGGTCGAACTGAGACAGTTAACTTTCGTCATCTCTGCCTCGGCCAGTAAGCACGGTGCCACCCCACAAGGGATTACAGGCGATGAAATCTCCCAAAAGTAGGAAAGGGTTAGGAAGCTGACCAATCGGTGCAGTTAATACATTCAGGGATACTCCACCATCTGGAGGAAGATATACATTTTATACAGTTATTTCCTGTGTCTTCCTTATTCTGACAGCCACAGCCTCAAGAGGGGTTTGAAGTGGCACAGGTTCACTATAGACTGAGTTTAGGACATAAACACAAACTCCAACTGACACTCAATTATAATCGCTATCGTTCCTGTAGTATACCTTATAGCCACAGAGAGCAGGGGTCCGCAGTACCGGGAACCAGGTTTCCCGGAGGGCAATGCAGAAAGCAGGTTTACAGCTTAACAGTTGTCATAGCTCAGCCAGGTGGTGGAAAAAACTGCCGCAATTCCACTGCAGGATTACATGATCATGAGACTGGGAAGGCACAGAACATTCAATGAGGCAGTTTACGCCTCAGAGTCTCCTGCTGCCCGCGACATTTTGATTGAGCAGTCTATATCCATTGTGTCCAATGGTCCACTGAGCTCTAGGTCCTCAGCGCACACCAGAATCTCCACCTCATCTACAGACACAGAGCTTGTAGGTAGCGGTGGTGTGGGTGCCACTGCAATTGCCTTGGTCTTGGGAACCTTCTACTTTGATTTCTCTCACTGCTCCTTGGGTTTCCCTGGCTGGGAGGACTTCACTGGCTCAGTCTCTGGGATTGAGGATGAGTGTGAAGCCCTACAACCAGCTACTTTTGGGCTCTTCAGCCATTGGCGGGCGTCATCTTTCCCACTAGCAGAAACCTGGGAAGAGTGTGACCCAAGAGACCCCTTCCTACCTAGAGGAGCTGAAGAAGACTTGCACTTCTCCGGCCCAAAAGTGGGGACTAATATCCCCAATGGTTGGAAGGGGGGAGGGGTGTTGCTCCCAAAGTAGGTGGTGCGGGAGCACCAGGGAGGGAAGTGCCCCTCCCCACCCAACCGTCAAGGGGGTAGCTGTAGTGTTATGGTTTTGAGAGAGGCGAGAGGAATGTGAGGATCTGATGGGGCGACAGATGTTCTCATAGCAGCAGCGTAAGAGGAGGTCATAGCCACAGGATGTAGCAGTTTAATTTTCCCTTTAGCCTCAAGGTAGGTCACTCAGTCTATGGTCGTATGCCCTCCACAGTTGACACAGATGGGAGACGGGGCACTTTGAGTATAGGGATGTGATGGGACGTCCACAATCTCGACATTTGATGCTGCAAATACAGTGGGAAGACATAGAGCCGATCTTCCAGCACTTAAATCACTGCATTAGGAGATGGATATATGGATTGACATCACAGCAGCAGACCACCACCTTGACCTTCACGCGCAATGTGTCACTCTTGAAAGTCAAGATGAAGGCACGGCTGGCAACCTGATTATCTATCAGCTCCCGATGGACGTGCCGGACGAAATGAACAACTTGCCGCTCAGCTCATCGTCAGACTGCAACAGAAGGTCCCTGTGGAATATAACACCCTGGACCATATTTAAGCTCTTATGGGGCGTGATGGTAACAGGAACATCCCCCAACTTGTCACAAGCGAGTAATGCCCATGACTGGGCAGAGGATGCTGCTTTTATGAAGACTGACCCAGAGCGCATTTTGGACAAGCTCCACAAACTTGTCCTCTAAAAAAAAAAAAAAAAAAAAAACTGAGGCTTCATGGATATGAAAGATTCTCCATCAACTCTCGTACATATGAATAAGCTTCACTGCCATCCTTAACCTGGCATTCTTCCCATGGTGTGGCCTGGTCTTGGGTCATATTTCTTAGCAATGAAGTTAGCCTTTGCCTGTTTAGAGACTGCTGGCGGTGGACCACCAGCAAGAGATGACGTACTATGCTTCATGGTGTGTTATCTGCCCTGATGCCACCCACTCCGATTAGGGGTCCTCCCCACGGGTGCCACCCAGCCTCAGCAAGGGCCACCTGACAGGATGGCCATTGCCGGGAGTGCCGATGCCCCAGGGAGATGGGCATCTACTCCATGGCATACATGGGGAGTTAACGGTGCAGGCACCAACACAGTGATCCATGTGTTGTCAGGGGGCTACAACCAAGAGGGTACATGGCGGCCCCACCACGATGGACTGACTATCATGCTGGATATGAGATGCAAAGAATTCCATAGTCATCGTCAGCGCAGAAAACGACACTGCATAGTGCATGGTGGAAAACGAACCCAGGAAGGCGTCCTCACCCAAGAGATGGAGAATGAGCGGGACTGCAATGCACTGATGAGAAATTGGGCTAAAGATCTCAATGCATAATGGACAGGATGCACCATGTAAGGCACTCTTCCCCAATTGGCTCACTCTTTGGGAAAATTACGAAAGATGGAGGTTAAACCCAACCAGGGCCCATCATATGAAGGCCGAAATGTGAGAGACTCCTTTTTGTAGCCTCTTACAACAGGCAGGAATACCTCGAGCCTATTCAAACACCCGGACGCCCAGGGGGAGGTGGCTTGGTGGCTCATTGTAGGAGGTAAGAGTGGAGGGGGGGAGGAATCAACCAGCAAGGTCATTGGTCGCATGATCGCAGGTGGCAGACATCAAGGGAGGAACAACACAAACAGTCCAGTCCGGGGGAAGGGAAAACAGGCAAACAAAGAGGTAAAAGGTGTGCCAGGGCTGCAGCAAGAGGAAAGAACAAGAGGGAATGTGGGGCAAAATGGGGAGCACAAGAGAGCCACAGAAACGCTAAGTGCAGTGGGGCACCAGCACTGCCACCAGTGTCTCCCGATTCCCACACCATACCATGATCACGACACATTGGGGAGAACACCAGGAGAAAAGGACACAAGAAAACGGGGAATAAAACTCCACATAAGGCCAGACAAAACGAAGGTAAAAGGAGTGGAGAGACTGGCGTGGAGGCAAGGCCAATACGAACACAAAATGAGGGACTCCAATTCCTGTGGAAAATTCATGGACTTAAACCTTAAAGGACAAACCACTTTCGAGACGAAAACCGAGGATAAACATAACCATGTGAGGGTTGTCTGCTAGCATCCTGGACATGGAAGGTGGGAGGACTTATTTAGTGCTCGAGGCCAAACAGTGGGGTCAGTCCACCAAAATATGGATCATCCTGAGGGGGCGCCCATAACAACAAAACAGGGGCGGCTCATTGCGTAGTAAAAGATCACGGGTCAATCTAGTATGGCTGATACAAAGGCGGCAGAGGATGGCAGATTCCACCAGGTGAGGTGGAGGGAAGAACACCACATGGTGGGAGCATCCTTGATTGTGCAAAGTTTATCAGAGTGTGGGGTATCCTCCCAAGAGTCAGCCGATGACTAAGCGACAAGGGATTTGATGTAAAGCCAAAAACTCTGCCCTCCCCCTTCTCCCCAGCGGTGTCATGGAGAACAGGTGATAGGTGGATGCCCCTACAGCCAAATAATCAGTAAGTTCCTACCTGAGATACCTACATGGCCAGGAAGCCAAAGAAAATCAACCAAACAAGCAGCATCACTGAGATCGGTGAGAAAGTTGGAGGTGGAGGATATCAAGGGTGGCAGGAAAAACACCAAACGATAGCCTGAAGGCTACTCACTCAGTCCATACATAACAAAACTCGGGTGAAGTAGGACCATTTAATAAAACAGAAGGCTCAATAGATGGCATCAATTATGCAGTAAACACCTCACAAGGGACAGTGTTCTGTGCCAACAGGAGACATTAAGGCATATCCCATATGATCAGCAGATTTAGAGCCATCGCTGTAAAAAACCAATTGCAACCTGAAGCTCCCATAAGAGTGTTCGGAACAGAACAGAATACCTTGGGACAGAGGGAGGTTTTCAGACCCTTGAATACATTCATCCGAATCCAGGGACGAAGTACTAACTGAAGGTGGGTGGTCGGGAGATAATGTGGGGAAGAGGACAAGGAGGGGAGTTGTAAAGCACAGCGGACAGAAGTGAGGTGGAGTCCAACCAGTAAAACAACTCAAGGGCAGGCAGCAGGAGGGCGATGGTTCAAAACCACAAAAAGAATAGAAAAGGAGGTGTGCACAAGGGAAGAGTAGATAGTGCTGGCTTAGGAAACCAGGAGCTGGGACCACCAAACCAAAAGGGGGAGGGATCCCAGCATCAGCCAGAAGACTACTGACATGACTAGTGCTAAAGGCACTGGTGGCTAAATGGATACCAGGATGATGAACCAGGTTCAAGAGGAGCAGCGTGGAATGGGCAGCTGATACATAAACTTGACAAACACTCTGGACAAGACAGAACTAATGCCCAGTAAGGGCCTAACAATCTGTGCCCCTAAAGGCCTGGGCAAGGAAGCAAAGAACATCAAGTTCAAGAAAACAGCCAACCTTTAGATAATAGATATGGGGGAACCACGTAATCTTGTTGCCAAAAAGACAACTCAAGAAACGGAACTGGAGGACCACAGTCAGGTTGTGTATGTCAAGGTAGAGTTCTGGATCAGGAGTACAATAGTAAGGCAACAGAAATGCACCAGTTTTAGGGGAGGGAACTAAAATCCGTGTGAGAGTGTCCACCTGGAAACACACCAGATGGCATCCTGGAGCTGTCAATCTGCAGAGGCCTCCTGAGTGGGAGTCAGTCAAAATACAGGAATCATCCACTTATAGAGCAAGGGTGACCAATAGACTGGCAGAGACCCCAAGTCTTAATAGTGTTGAAAAAAAAAAGGAGGACACTTAAATAGAGGCCCTGTGGAATGCCTTTCTCCGGGGTCTACGGAGAGCTGAGATCAGTGCCAACCTGAACTCTGAACGACCAGTGAGACACAAATAGATAGGAGGAGGGGGGGGGGGGGGGGGGGGGGGGGGAATAGCGGGAAAAAGAAGAAAAAAAAAAAAAACGACAACAACACACCATTCGTGGAGTGTATGGAGGATGTGATGGCACCAAGCAGTGTCATAGGGCTTACGAAGATTGAAGAAAACTGCAACAAGATGGCAGTGTTGAGAAAAAGCCTGCTGAACTGTGGTTTCTAATTGAAGCAGTTGATCGGTCAGACTCTGTACCTCCCAAAAGCCACCTGGTAAGGAGACACAAGGTCTCAAGATACAAAGACCCAAATGAGCTGAAGAGCCACTCTCCATTCTAGTAACTTGCAAGGGACTTTTGTTAGGCTGACTGACTGGTAACTATCAAGGAACTCCACTGAGAGGAGAAAGTGCCTTGGAGCCAAACATGACTAAACATCCAGAGGAGATATTGTAATAGTGGAGGACTGAGGTGTTGAAGCAATTGATTATGGGCCGAATCAGAACCAGAGGCTGAATCAAGGGAGGAAGGGATGTCCAGAAGTAGCTCACTAAAAGGCTCATTGTAGGATTCTGCCTGACAAGGGGTAAAACATAAGTGGGAACCTTCAGCTTGCTGCTTCTGGAGGAGGCAGGCAGCTGGATAGGAGGCTGACAACAGGTCGTGAGATATTCTGCGAATACCGACAGGTGTGTACAAAGGCCACCTGGAAGTGCACGGTCAAGAATAAGACTGTTGCTGACAACCTTGGAGGGTGCAGGGTGTAGTGCACACCTGTGACAAAGGAACAGAAGAATCTAGAGACACAAAGCAATCCCAACACACTCACTTGCTCTGTTTGATTAAGTCAAGGACTTCAGTGTAAAGACATTTAAAGATAACAATTCAGCAGAAGATGGGTGCCACTTAAAATGTTGCAAGGCACAATGACAATCACGGATGGCAGTGGCAGTGCCTATGCTCAACCACGGAACTAGCTGATGGCTAACAGGGCCTGTCTAGTAGGTAATAGCAACACCATCAGTGGAGATTATCTTATCGGACAGATCACAGGCAACTTCATCAATACAACCTAACAAAAAAGGTGTAAACATGACTTAGGAAGTGTATAGAAGTCAACCAGCATGATTGAAGGCCCTGTGGGGTAACCTGGTCATCTGGAGGCAGGAATGGAATGAGAGAATCAACAGGAAGTGGTCCCTACCTGAGAGGTCATCAGATGGCGACCAGTGTAAGGAAGGAAGAAGGCGAGGGGAAGAAAGCAAAAGATCAGTGGCAGAGAAAGTGCTATGTGTAGCACTAAAATGAGTAAGGAAACCACCATTAAGAAGCACAGGTCATGGTCTGCAAGAAATTGGCGAACAAGATGAAAAAGTAGGGTGACTGACATTAAAATCCCCAAAAAGGAGAATGGGAGAGGGGAGTTGATGAAGGAGGGCAGTTAGAGGAGCAGGTGTAGGTGGCTCGTAAGGAACAAGATAGAGACTGCAACAGTGAGCACCGAGTCCAAGTGTACCCAGACAGCAACTGCTTCCAATGTCATACGAAGTGGGATCCATGTACTAACAATGTCCACACGAATCAATGTACAAACACCAGCAGAAGCCCTCAAAGAGAAAAACAGTTCTGACAGAAAGCAATGAACACGCAAAGGGTTGGTGAGTGAGCATCAGTAGAAAGATTCCTGGATAAAGACACAAGCTGCTGAGTAAAAGGCACTAAGGGATTTCATCTCTGGGAGGTGACAGTAGTATCCATTACAGTTCCATTGAATAATCACGGAGTAGGTAGCCAAATAGGAGGCATATGGGCTGGAGCCAATCATGCCAACATCCATAAATAAGAGGTCAGACAGATTGCAAATGGCGGATGGCACCTCTGGGGGGCACCAGGGAAGTCTATTCCTGGGACTTATGATGCTGCTGCTGCTGCTTCCCCATCACTGACAGGTGCTGAAGAAGGAGACACTTCTTCGGCCAGGGATGGGGGTGTGGCACCCAGAGGGGAGAGCATGGGAACTGCAGAGGAATAGGAGAGGAAAGAGGGATGGGACTGGGGTAAGGAAAATGGTGGAGGGTGAAAAGATGTAACAGAGGCAAAGGTAGAAGTTATCAACACAGGGTGAAGTCTGTCACATTTCTGACAAGCCTCAGTGTAAGATAAATGATCAAGGGACTTGTACTCCTGTTTCTTCTTTTCCTCCTTATATGCTGGGCGATATGTGAGCATTGAGAGTGATGGTCATGACAATTAACCCACACGTATGGCAGAACACAAGGGCTCCCCTCATGGAGTGGGTGTCCACATTCCCCACAAAGAGGGTCTGCCGTACATCGGGAACACGCATACTCAAAATGCGAGCACTGAAAGAAACTCAAGGTTTGAGCGAGCGAGAGGCATCCACCCTCCCAAACCAAATCAAAAACTGACAAAGGGACTCCAATTCCAGAAAGAAGTTCAGGTACTTAAATCTGGGAGGGCAAACAACCTGCAGGTAGAAAGTATAGATATAACCATGCAAGAGAAGTTCAGGGAGGAGTATCTGTATTTTGAAACAAAGTGCGGAATCACGTAACTGAAAGTATGCGGCTTTTGTGTAAGGATTTCACAAAAGTTGATCACGTAGTGACAGTGGGTGGGACGGGGAACAGCTTGGATAGGGACAGGGCTTTTAATGTAAGTGGTGGCCTCAGTACGATAGCTTCCGTAACCAGTGGCACCAAAATGAGCACAGCTGAGCTATTGTCACTGCATCACTGGCCTCCACTTGGCCAAGTGGCATAGCAAGTCAATGCGGAGCTGAAAGTAGAGCTGATGACTGCTGACTTGGTGCACACTGCAATGGTAAAGGTGGTGACTATCAGGAGATGGGACAACACTAGCCATGGTCTGATACTCGATAGAACTGGAAAAGGGAGACTGGTCCGGAAGTGAGAGTGTAATAGCTGCCTCTGGTGCAGAACACTGTCTAGTATCTTTTATCACAGGTGGGAGGACTAAACTTTTTTGATACACCATGGCAGCAGCCTCCCCTCCCTTAAAAGTGACCCAACCACTTTAGAGATTTCTTCATAGTGTACAATGAAGACAGAATGCACCATGCCAGAGAGCACAAAACCCACAGAAACTTGCTCAGAATTATCTATTCTTCATCAAAATATTCTGCCCATTAAATATAAAGTACACTAGCCTAAAGTTGAATTATAGTCTTTGAACAGCATTGTGGTATGATTACACAGCACTGGTGTCAAAATAATGAAATATAGCATATTGTCATATGAAGGTGCTGGTTGCTTTTTCTACTTACCTTAAAAGGCAGGTGTCATGCATTTATATCAGACGGCATACATTTCAAAACTAGAGAAGATCTTATTGCAACTGGTGTAGATAAGTATAATTATAAAGCGTTCCAAGAGAAATTTGGGCTTCTGATCATTATTTTCATATACTAAAGCTTAAGGTAGTCTTCATTAAACCTTTAAAACTGAAGGCCCACAAACAGATCTTCTCAAAACATAAAATACATACTATTTCTAGGGCATTGGTGTATCAAACCTCAGATTAAATATACATAGAAACAATGTTATCTAAATTATACTCATTTTTAAATTAATTTATGAGGAGGAATTTCCAAAAGTATGCCACATATAAGCAGCAGCTAAGGAAAATTAATGGAGAACTGCAGGTATTAGAAAATCCTCCCGGACACTTTAAATTTCTCAGTATTTACAAAGGCACTACACTAGTCATAGTTTCTGGACTACTATGACAAAAAAGAAAAAAAAAAAAAACAAAAAAAACTGGTAGGTAATGTTGCTGGGCCTTGGGGGGGGGGGGGGGGGACAATAACAAAACATATAATGGTGAAAATAAAACCAAATCATTACATGATGTCATAAAGCAAAAATCTGGAAAAGGCATACAAGTATAACAACATATAAGTCAAATCGGAGAAAGTTGAATAGAAAATCCTCAGGAACTGGAAAATTTTGTTAGTGACTTTCTTTCTTATTGTGGAAAAATTTCAGCAAAATCTTCCTAACACCCATGTAGCACTCACAATGACTTACACAGCAGGAACAGTGATGCTCTCCACAACAGAGCTTGAAGTCGTGATGACAACACAGAGCTCACCATGTAGAGATGAGGTTCCAGTTTCTGTTATTAAGGCATGCACAGAGCACATACAAGCCCCATTAACATACATAACAAATGAGTCATTTAGTTCAGGTATTTTTCCAGAGACTTTATGCATGCACAAGTTGCGTCCTTACTAAAGGAAGGTTACGTGGAGAGAATGGGAAACTACAGGCCAGTTTCATTGCTGCCTTGTCATGAAGCATAGACTAATGAGTTAGGCATACATGAATAAATACAACTTCTTTAATGAAGTTCACAAAAGTGGTGCTTGAAGCTCTTGACAATGACAATTGTGTTGCAGGCACATTGTCAGACTGTTGACCATAAAATGTTATGAAACATACAAACCACACTAGATGTTAGTGAAATAGCAAACAAGTGTTTCCAGTCTTGTCTGGAAAATAGGGTCCAAAGAGTAATAGCAGTTCACAGGTCAGTGGAAGTCAGTTTTTAGTAAAACTGTTGTCAGTTAAGAAACACATGTACATAGATGTACTTACGGCATTGTTTTGGCTGCAATTCTGTTCTTAACATACATCGACTTTCCAGACAATATAAGACATAGAGAAAAAATTCTATTTGCTGTCATCAGCAACATTATAGCCACAGATAAAATACTGGGACTTCTAATAGTGAAAGCAAATGAAACTCTCCAGGATATTTACAAATGGGCAGTATGTAGTAAATTCTTGTTCAACACACAAAGAGGGAAAATGACTGTCACATTAGGCAACTACGGATCAGTGGGTCACCAGAACCAGTCTCTCTCTCTTTGCCCCCCCCCCCCCTTTCCCCATTCATTGGTTTTCACAATTAATAACAAAATGGTGATTATATGCACCACAAGGTAACATGACAGTTACCTTTCACATAACATCACTGGCCAAAGCCAACAACTCATATCAAACATTCCTATAGACCCAAGTGAGTACATCTACTAATATGTTTAGCTTATCAGAGAATACACTACTTAATACTTCATTAATAGCTCTATACATATGTATGACATTTGTACAATGTTTGGTTCTTGTGCAATAAATAATTGAAAGTATTCCCAGACTTTATGTACACCCTGTATATTCTGAGTATGTATATTTTTGGGCTATTTATTTTGATTGTATTATGATGACAAATCCTTTATCATTGTAAGACGATCCCTGGATGGCTAACAATAAAGTAAATGTACAGTGGGGTTAAGGTTTACATACAGAGGATCACCAGTGACATACAGTGAACCAACTTGTTTAGCAATCATTAAACAATGTTTGATGGTAAATTAAATAATATTTCTCAAGGGGAAAATATCTTTCCTGGACCTAAAACAGACACCAAAGGATTCTAATGGATGACAGAACATTCCTGAATATATCTCAAAGCCCAGTGACTCAAATGTGAACAATTGAGGGAAAAGATTCCAGTGAGAAAGTGAAAATACTCATACTAAATTTGAATTAACTAGTTAGGAGAAGAGTATGGCAAGCATACAGCCATCAACAGAATAAGGTAGGCAATGTCATCCAGAATTAATCTGTCATCCTGCAGAGCAGAGCCAACAATATCAAGAAAACAATAGATATAAATTTAGATCTAAGCAGAAACTGAAATCTTATGTTCTTGACAATTCTTACTCTACAGAAGAATTTATCAATGTGTAATAACATATTAAGTGAGACAACACATTTTTTTGAAGAAAGTGGGGTGTAGGCCTATCTGTAAAAACTGAGTTGTTCTACATCATAGTGACAGGACCTAATACTGATACACAAAATATCCATATAAATAAGTATGAAAGTTCTGGTAGAAAGGAAATAATTTGTGTCCACCTGTCGACAAGTCAACACTTTTGCTATTTGGTGCGTGATCTCTCTTAAAATATTTATGTATATTCATATATCTACTTATCTGAGCCAGAAGAACTTCAAGTGTATCAGGTAATGTTATATTCACAGACATCCAATGCACAGCCAGGATATAAGTACTGTAGTTTTCATTCAGTGCGTATACATATCTCTTTTATGTCCGTGTTTGTCACAAGTATGAAATGGAAAAAATATCAGCTGACTACATACATAAGGGCTCACTGTCCCAATAGCAAAAGTAACACCACCACATTTGCAGTCAGTACTTTTTACATAAAGAATCACAAGAGAGCAAAGTTACTGTATAGAAGAGCAAGGAAACTAGTTTCTTATTTATTCATCTCAGTGAGAAACAATAACAATCATTAATTAATTTACTGCATTAGTGTTTACCAGCCAAGCATCAAGTTTACATTAAGGATTGTCAGGGTTGCTTAGTTTCCATGTCAGTATTAAAATGCTGAACAATACTAGTGTAACTATCAAAAGAAAGCAAATGCACTGCAGAAGGGTGGTTGGTATGCAGCAATAAACTTAGTACTGACTATGATATTATAACAGGATATTCAGCACATTTAATAGGGAATTCGGTTCTGATGATAAGACTGCCAACAGGGAAGGAGAGTGACATTTTTGTCTCACCTATGCTGAATATAAGTTCATCACTGCAATGTGCTCGTTGCTACATCTAATTCTTCTGCAATTGGTGTTGACACGAAGAACAATCAATTCTCCTCCATGGTAAGTGTGACAAAACGGGATTCAATTGGTAGTTGCCAATGAACATAAACAACCCATTGTATATAGAAGACATCAGAAATGTGTGTTTAATTGCCTTGTTCTTGCTACAAGGCAGGAATGTGGTACTGTCAACTGATAATTTGCAAGACTAGACTCTTTTTTGCATACAAACACATGAGAAAAACCATTCATAATATTAATTAAATATAGACTATGAACGGGATGTGGTGTTCGGGCTGCTGATGAGCCAATGATATGGCAGCAGAGAGGATGTTTAACAACTGAAAAACGAAGAAGACTAATCTGAAAACGACAATTTGTTGTGACAGACAATAGATAACAGCTGATGATTGGTCCTTCGTTCTTGTTCGTCCAATAGTGTCATTCCAGTTACATTACATCATGGCAAAACAGTGACACATGCATCCCTTTATGGCATTTCAAATAATAGCTTATGTCTGCACGTAGTAACAATTCTTTTCTCTGGCAATGTGCGACTCAAAAATACCAAACTAAAAGCCTAACAAACGATGCACGTGTCCAAATGACAACATAATTTCCGTATCTTATATTATGAGCATCTCGTGCACTCTCTCTCGCAATAACCATCCACATTGGACCCCATACCCACCTTGGTGCGAATTTATGGAAAGTACCTCGTGTCAAAACTAACTGTACACCTCGCTATGTACTGCGGCATTTAAGCGTAATGAGTAGCCTGTCACCTGAACGAGAAATATGTAGCGTATTCGGTCAGTATCCTAGCATACTGTACTAACCGCGTGTACCTCATATAAATCACATACGGAACACATACCAAAAATCGGTAAATCAGTTGAGGTTTTTCCTTGGCACTTGTATGTCAGATAACCAACCACTCATAACACCAGCCACTAGCAGACTGACCTTAGGAAATTATGGGCGTCAGAGTTCTTTCGTTGGTCGTACACAGTCGCCCTCCATCAGTATAAACTTGTCAGTGTCCAGAAGTTAAAAAAGAAAAAAAAAATCACAAATAATTTTGGCGAGTGCGCCTCGCATGTCTCACTCGGTCGACATTGCGAAAACTTATGAAACATGGAAGGTTATTTAACAATAAATAAAAGTTATCGATAGCTACAACTATCGACATTTACAAAGATAAAAATTAAATGCGGGCGGAAAAGTTATAAAGAAGTACGACTAATAATTTTGGTTAATGCGCTTCATATATTTCACTCGTTCGACATTGTGAAAAGGCATGAAACGTAGAAAGCTTCTTTTAACAATAAATGGTATCGATATCTGTATCTATCGATATATTCAGAGATGGAAATTTTTGCACTACATTACTCTATTTAAAAAGATATATTGCACCAATGATGACTGTCATGTATTAGTTATTCTTTCAAAAGTTGCGGCATGTCAAGAATAGAATAAGCCTCTGAAAGGGAAAGGATGGTAGATTAACTCAACATGACTAGCGTGGGTTTCCCAAACATTGTTCCGCTGAACTTTGCTGTTCCTGCGTTATTAGTTATGATTTAAAGCAAGTTTCCTGAATTTTGAAATTTTTATTAACCTTCAAAATAAACAAGGCGCTGCATCAAAGTCTCTAGGAGTCTCAAAGGAAACGTTTGGGAACCCCTGCACTAGAGAGGCAAGTGAGAAGCAATTTTTTTTTTTTTTTTTGCTTAGATTTCAATTTGCGCACGGCAGTCTACACTAGGTCCGTGTCTTGAGGTGATACAAGCCTACCGATACACCTGCTTATTGCAGAATAAGTAATCATGTATGCTTAAATGGTGGCAAAATTGTTTGTGGCAGTGATATTTTTCATGTCTGGTGCAAAGTGATATCAAAAGTGCGCGAGAGTTTTTTTTCTGGTCATGTGTTTTTTTTTTTATCTTTGCCGTAAGACTATAGAGTCTCCTAGTTTTTGTTACTTCTGTTTTTTAGTGAGTTTTTTGCGAATTAATATTTTTTCGTTAAAACATTATACCGGACTGCTGTGCAATTATTTGTTGTAGGCAAATCACCTACATGTTCTTGAAACAATTGCCCTGCACTTTTTTATATCGTTTCAAGAACAAACCAAAATCCAGAAGGCACGGAACGTTATCTGATAGACGAGAAATTAAGTAAACTAGGCAGAGGGTGCAAATAGATTTTGTTATATGTTAATTATGAATGTATTACTTGCCGGAAGGCGGCTTAGAATTGAGGAAGAATTTAATAACGGCGCTCTTGCACTCAGTTATAATCGGCTTCAATCTACGCTCGAAGTTAATTGTGTGCCATTCGAAATGTAGACTCGGACATACACCAGCAAAACAGTTTCAAAGGAATTTGTCATTGTTCTATGATTCAGTATGGTGTAGAGGCTTGTTTAGATGAGAGAACCTTAGGCTCTCCAGCTTAGATCTTTTTTTTCCGGCGTATCTGATAATATGATAAGTTTGATAAATTGCGGCAACTGTTAAGTTTTTGTGTTCAGTGAAATGATAGGAAGTAATGACTTTGTCGTTATGGATTAACGAAAGGAATTCGCTAAGTGCATCACGAAACAGAATAGATGCAACACGATAAATTTACATTTAGAAGCTGTTTGAGTCAACATGCAGGCCTGTAAGGATATCGTCAAGACATAAAAGATGCTCAGTATTATGTTTTGTGAACAACTGTGTTAATAATGTGCTAATGAAGATAATTTTCATGCGTCAGTGGCAACTGCAGGGAAAGCAACAAAAGAGGAAAAATTTATTTTAATTTCCTCGTTCTCGAGTCCACAGGTTCAACGTATTTTTAGATGTTCACTTCATTGGAACAAATCGAACTTTTACTTAAACATTTATTTTGCATTACTAGTTAGTTTTGGCCTGTGGCCATATCCAAAGTCTGATGTACATCGATGACGTATTTCAGCACATATAAATATGTTGAGGGTTTTCTGGGAAAAGAAAAACAAAGAGAAATCGTTCAAATGCAGCCGTACATCGATGAAATGTGTCAACATATTTAATTATTTCCACGATTTTCTTGTAAAAAAGAAAGAAGAAACGGCTTTAGTTTTAGCTTTTTGCTTGAAGTATCTTTTTTGCTTAAAGTAGCTCCCTTAGTGAACCCTGTGACGTTGTCTCCTCTACATTGTGGTCGTCGAGTTTTGATATCTGCTTTCACAACCATGTAATCACATCCTGCCTAAAATTTCGTCAAAGTCAAAAGCAATGTTATCAATCAGTCTTATTGCTCTTGGATGGTCGATCCTCGGTTACAAGATGTGTACTTTTACTTGCCGACATTCTCACGTGTATTCTTTTATTTGCGATGTAGTACTTTGCTAATCCACAGATAAGGGTTTGGCAGGCAGCTTTGAAGTCCCCATATCCTCCTCTTTGCAGGATGCAATTACAATCACACAACTCTTCGCACTAGTAAAAACATAATTATACCGGTACCATTCCGGAAGGACACGAAAATTTTCGAAGCCTACTAGCCGGTACAGCATCACACGTCGAAGTCTTTATTGGTGCTGTTTGGCCAAGCAGCTGTTCAGTACGTTTGTACGACGCCTCTTCCCTTGTGTGCAACCACAGACGCACGGGAATAAAGGAGCATGTACAAAAATGAATGGAAAGAATGCACGTATACATGCGCGTCCTTATGTCCAAACATTGCCTCATTTCCTAAGCAGTTTGCTGTGCACCTCCACGTTTGCTCAGGAATTTGTTCTGCGCTGATTGTGACGAAAAAGAAAACACGAAGGCGACTGCCGGCAAAAAAGTATCTAAATAACTGAGGTACAAGAAATAGTAGGTGACGTCGACCTTTTGTTTGCACATTTATGGAGGTCACAGCGAAAGTCGAATGGTGGGAAAATTCGTGTACTCGCATATTTGTGTACTGTTGTAGGACAGAGCGCCATGAGCAAAAATACTAAAACAGCTGTGGGCGAAATGGAGGGCGGGGGGGGGGGGGGGGGGGGGGGGGGCGGAGAGGGGGCGTGGGCGGCGAGAATCTTTGACGCTACATTTCGAGATTTTTTAAATTTTTTTATAACTCGAAAACCACGGCTTTAGCCAACATGTTTCCCAGAAAGATATTAAATTACATTAAATTTCCTACAAAAAAGGTCCTGTGTATTTTTTATCAAGGGCTAATAGGTTCCAAGTTTCGAGGGATGGAAAAAATCGTGTGTTATTAAAAATAGTATTTCAATGGTATAAAATTAATGTTCATTGTTAAATGAAATGGGTCAAGAATAGATATTAAATGTGTGCATCACGCGTAAGTGCAGTAGAGCCATATGAAGCATGAGGGAAGGCATGTAATCATTTAATAAACTATATAATAAGTTCTAGGTGAAGTTATTTTGTCTACTCAGTACGCATGAAATACTCTGCCTGTAAACTGAAAAGCAAGCAACGCTCGTGGTGGAAGTTGCCTTTTGCGGAAGGATGCTACACCTGCCATACACGATGACTAAGAATAAGTTTCTCCCCTTGCAGTGTATAATACTGTGCAGAGATTTACGTAGATCTTGTCCATACGAGTTTCTTGTGTCACTGTTATTAGCAACTCATATCTGAATTCTATGTAGTGTTAATGCACTTCGTGGAAAATAAAGACCACCGAGCATGTTTGTGCGTTGCGTTGACTGGCACACTACGGAGGGTCGAAGTGGGGTGTAGAGTGTGGGGAATCGCCTGCTCGTTCTTCAGTTTGCATAACTATCAAGGAAGGAACTGCATGACCACAATCCAGCGTCTTGTCTCCCATCGCGTTTCTATTTCGCCACTCCACCCTCATCCCTATTACATGACTAGATCATACTTTTAATAATCCGCGATCTTTTCATCCCCTGTAATGTGGAATCTATTAGTCCTAGAAAAATATGATTAGGACCTTTTTTATATGAAATTTAATGTAGTTTAATTTTGAGCTGGGAAACATTTTCGATGGAAGTTTTGGGTTTTCGCACTATTCAAGAAAAACTTTTAAAAGTGACCTGTAACTCCCTCCCTCCTCCCCCCCCCCCCACCCCCACCCTCACCCCCACCCCCACCACATCACGGTCACCCTTGGCGATGGAGATTTTTACTGTTGCTCATGGCAGTCCGTCCTATCACTGTAATAAAAAAAAATGCGACAACACGATTTTTTCCCTGCTTTTCGTTTGTTAACTGGACTATTGGGAAACTGCACAACTAAGGCTGGGCTGGCAATTAGTTAGCTGGTAACTATAAACTTATATACTAGTCTGAAATATTTATTTCACATTTCGAAACAAAGCATTGCAGTAATTATTCCTAAAACTGACGTGTGTTTAGCGTTATGTGAAGATTTATTGGCATTCATTGCGGTATTTGCATTTTATTTTATAAAAAAGGTGTTTGCACAACTTTAATCATGAAAGATTATTTACCGGTACAGATTAACATTCTCGGACTCGACAATTTCGGGAACGACGCAAACCCTAGAATTCACTAAAACGGAGGTTGCATTTTCCGATTTTGTATATTGATTATGTTATTTACATGTAACAAAATTTGAAGGCTGCTTCTCTTTGTTTTCCTTCTTCGAGACTTACATCATTTTTTCTTAGTAATATGATCGGAGACTTTCCATCTAATACTTGTTGCTTAGGGAATCACATCCAAAATTTTTATTCAAATAATCTTCAGAAGTGGTACTCCATATGAAGCCTCTTTGTCTACAATCATCTGTAAATTTCAGTGTGCGTTTTTTGAGTAAACAGGCATCGCTGCACGTAACTCTCCTTAGACAGCTCAGCAAACTGCAGCGACATAGCACACATGTGACCCTTTTGCCTGTCGTCTGTCAAACAGCGGAAGAAATTCCGAGCAAAGCTGGGAGGCAGTGTGTAACTACCCACGGCCTTCAAATGGGTCTAAGGACTATGGGACTTAACATCTGAAGTCATCAGTACGCTAAACTAAGTAAACCTAAGGACATCACACACATCCATGCCCGAGGCAAGATTCGAACCTGCGACTGAAGCAGCCGCGTGGTTCCGTACTGAAGCGCCTAGAACCGCTCGACCACCTCAGCCGGCCCACGGCCTTCATTCCCAGGAAATTACGCATGAACAATACGCATGTGGAGTTGCGCTACTGGTGCATGCATAAAATTGAACAAAGAAAAGGCATCGCGGCGTTGCGTTCCGCATTATGTGGGTGAAACTAGTCGCTAGCTGGCGGGTACATATTTGATCTTGCCACATCCGACAGAACAATGGCGTTTTCTGCGTGTTTAGGGCAGAAGAATTATTGGTCAAACGCTTCTGTGACAGCTGTAATTAGTCTATAGTTTGTTCACAACGTCCTGAACGTATGTTCCCTAGTTCCAGATGGGCTGAAACCAGTAGAAATCCGTTAACTTCGGCCATGAGTGTTTCGTGTCTGTCCGTTGCCAACACTGGCGATCTAAGAACACAATACACACATGTACCATAGCCGTTATGATGTGATTGTAGTCCTGTGCCTTGGCAGATCAGTAAGAGTATGTGTCGTTTGTTGGCTGATGACGTTAATAACACAAAGCACTACTATGGCCAGCTCCAAAGTCCTCAGTGCAGGTCCCCCATCTTAGTAAATCCTGGTGACGGCACTGGGTGCTCCATGCAGAGGATGGTGATGGTTCGAATACGATGTCGACGATCCTGCTGGTTTTTTAATGGGACTCTGATGAACTGCTACTGTGGTCGGCGCATGGTGGACAAAACTCGTTAGTACAACTACCTGATGAAGCCCGGGCTCTGGCCTAAATACCATGAACATGCCACAATACAGCTGGGTCTATTTGTGACCATGTGACCCTGCAAAGGAAAGTAGCTCTGCAGGGCCATTGACCTCTTGTGGAGATCATGCTGCCACTTGCTGGACCAGTGGCAATGTGAAACCATATGACTGTTTTTGATGCAGTGTCTGCTGTAGCCCTGTTGTGGAATCCACCCACTTGACACTGATGTCTGACCGGTTGCTGTGTGAAAGAATTAATGGCCTTGAAATAACAGCCAACCCCTCCCCCCCCTCTCCGCTGTCAAGAGGGTATGGCATATCTCAATGTCATGTCCCAGAAAGTTATGGCCTCTTCTGGCAATGCCAAAGGGGAGCACATTATTTCAAAAACTCCAAATGAAGTGTTGATGACCAAGATGTTTTTGATGCCACATAAGTGGAAGTAGGAGATGTGCATTGCCCATATCAATTTATGTGAAGATCTTGTCACGGGTGAGGGCATGCCATGATGTCTTGTACTTAGGTGTAGGACAAGCACCAATGATGGACTGGGCATTAACCATGGTTTTGATGTCTCCACAAGTCTTTAGTGAACTATTTGGTTTATACACAATGACAATGGCAGTGGCCCACCGACAGTGGCCCACTGACTGTTTGCAACTGGGATAAAGATGCCCTCCTCCTGCAGGCGTTGAAATTCACTCTGAAACTTGCCCTGGAGCAGAAAAGGAACACAGAATACTTTAAAGAATGGGGTATGGCCAAGGGAAGGGGCACATGTGCCTCAAACCCTGAGACAGCAATAGAGGGACATGAAAAAACTGATTCAAATTTTCACGAGGATCCAAGATCCCATTGCTAAACTAATTTAGTGCCTATGACACAGAGGAATATGCACTTTTGAGGTAACTGTACCTGATGAGCCATATTACTTGAAAATAACTGACTATCCAAACAGAGAAACCAGTTCAGTCCATCCAGAATTTGCACAATACCTAAATAAGGTGGTGACATTCTTCTTGTTACCATGGCCAAGGGCTTAGATATGGGAGCCACAAAATTCTTGTTTAAGTTTGAAAATGTTGGATATGGAAATTATTAGTTATAATGAGTATGAAATTAAATTTTGCCATTGCAGCATAACAATAACTGTTGAATTGCAAAACTTGGCAACAGTGAGAAGAGACACAATGTTGATGCTAGGATGAGGTTAGGTTTTGCTGCCTGATTCTTGCAGGTAAATGTCAATAAACTTTGTGTCGACTGTCTTATGTTTACGACTGCTGCCAACTTCAGTGATGTAACAGCTACTCAAGTAGTGTGGCAAACTCATGTCCTTCATCTGAGCTAAAAAATAAACAGCGTAATGAGTGGGTATGAATATGAAAAACTCTGGGATATTCTTTCACAGAACCTTGTCACATCCATGTGTAATTTACAACATAGCTGCTGATTATTAGTGCACATGGATGCCTAAAGTGGCATCACTGTGTAGCAGGCAGCTAACATTATCCGTCTTTGATCCTTTCAAAGCATGGTGACAAAGTTGTCCTTCCTGCTTTTGCTGCACCTCACACTTAACTGAAGCTGGAGCTTAACTTAGCACTGGGAACTTACACTGAACTTTATTGATATCTATGGCATGAAAGTATAGTGTCTGAGACCACTAAAACTTGACGTGAAAGAAACATAGCTTAAATTGTTGTTGTTGTGGTCTTCAGTCCTGAGACTGGTTTGATGCAGCTCTCCATGCTACTCTATCCTGTGCAAGCTTTTTCATCTCCCAGTACCTACTGCAACCTACATCCTTCTGAATCTGCTTAGTGTATTCATCTCTTGGTCTCCCTCTACGATTTTTAAACTCTATGCTACCCTCCAATACTGAATTAGTGATCCCTTGATGCCTCAGAACATGTCCTAACAACCGATCCCTTCTTCTGGTCAAGTTGAGCCACAAACTTCTCTTCTCCAAAATCCTATTCAATATTTCCTCATTAGTTATGTGATCTGTCCATCTAATCTTCAGCATTCTTCTGTAGCACCACATTTTGAAAGCTTCTATTCTCTTCTTGTCTAAACTATTTATCGTCTATGTTTCACTTCCCTACATGGCTATACTCCATACAAATACTTTCAGAAATGACTTCCTGACACTTAAATCTATACTCAATGTTAACAAATTTCTCTTCTTCAGAAATGCTTTCCTTGCCATTGCTATTCTACATTTTATATCCTCTCTACTTCGACCATCATCAGTTATTTTGCTCCCCAAATAGGAAAAATCATTTACTACTTTAAGTGCCTCATTTCCTAATCTAATTCCCTCAGCATCACCCGACTTAATTCGACTACATTCCATTATCCTCGTTTTGCTTTTGCTGATGTTCATCTTATATCCTCCTTTCAAGACACTGTCCATTCCAAGCAACTGCTCTTCCAAGTCCTTTGCTGTCTCTGACAGAATTACAATGTCATCGGCGAACGTCAAAGTTTTTATTTATTCTCCATGGATTTTAATACCTACTCCGAATTTTTCTTTTGTTTTCCTTCACTGCTTGCTCAATATACAGGGGAGAGACTACAACCCTGTCTCACTCCCTTCTCAACCACTGCTTCCCTATCATGTCCCACGACTCTTATAACTGCCATCTGGTTTCTGTACAAATTGTAAATAGCCTTTCGCTCCCTGTATTTTACCCCTGCTGCCTTCAGAATTTGAAAGAGAGTACTCCAATCAACATTGCCAAAAGCTTTCCTCTAAGTCTACAAATGCTAGAAACGTAGGTTTGACCTTCCTTAACCTATCTTCTAAGATAAGTCATATGGACAGTATCGCCTTACGTGTTCCAACATTTCTACGGAATCCAAACTGATCTTCCCCGAGTTCGGCTTCTACTAGTTTTTCCATTCGTCTGTAATGAATTCGCGTTAGTCTTTTGCAGCTGTGACTTATTAAACTGTTAGTTTGGTAATTTTCACATCTGTCAACACCTGCTTTCTTTGGGATTGGAATTATTATATTCTTCTTGAAGTCTGAGGGTATTTCGCCTGTCTCATACATATTGCTCACCAGATGGTAGGGTTTGACAGGACTGGCTCTCCCAAGGCCGTCAGTAGTTCCAATGCAATGTTGTCTACTTCGGGGGCCTTGTTTCGACTCGCATCTTTCAGTGCTCCATCAAACTCTTCACACAGTATCGTATCTCCCATTTCATCTTCATCTACATCCTCTTCCATTTCCATAATATTGTCCTCAAGTACATTGCCCTTTTATAGGCCGTCTATATACTCCTTCCACCTTTCTGCTTTCCCTTCTTTGCTTAGAACTGGGTTTGCATCTGAGCTCTTGATGTTCATACAAGTCGTTCTCTTATCTCGAAAGGTCTCTTTAATTTTCCTGTAGGCAGTATCTATCTTACCCCTTGTGAGATAAGGCTCTACATCCTTACATTTGTCCTCTAGCCATCCCTGCTTAGCCATTTTGCACTTCCTGTCGATCTCATTTTTGAGACGTTTGTATTCCTTTTTGCCTGCTTCATTTACTGCATTTTTATATTTTCTCTTTTCATCAATTAAATTCAATATTTCTTCTGTTACCCAAGGATTTCTATTAGCCCTGGTCTTTTTACCTACTTGATCCTCTGCTGCCTTCACTACTTCATCCCTCAAAGCTATCCATTCTTCTTCTACTGTATTTCTTTCCCGCATTCTTGTGAATTGTTCCCTTATGCTCTCCCTGAAGCTCTGTACAACCACTGGTTCTTTCAGTTTATCCAGGTCCCATATCCTTAAATTACCACCTTTTTGCAGTTTCTTCAGTTTTAATCTACAGGTCATAACCAATAGATTGTGTTCAGAGTCCACATCTGCCCCTGGAAATGTCTTTCAAATTAAAACCTGGTTCCTAAATCTCTGTCTTTCAATTATATAATCTATCTGATACCTTTTAGTATCTTCAGGCTTCTTCCATGTATACAATCTTCTTTTATGGTTCTTAAACCAAGTGTTAGCTATGATTAAGTTATGCTCTGTGCAAGATTCTACCAGGCAGCTTCCTCTTTCATTTCTTAGCCCCAATCCATATTCACCTACTACGTTTCCTTCTCTCCCTTTTCCTACACTCGAATTCCAGTCGCCCATGACTACTAAATTTTCATCTCCCTTCACTATCTGAATAATTTATTTTATTTCATCATACATTTCTTCAATTTCTTCGTCATCTGCAGAACTAGTTTGCATATAAACTTGAACTACTGTAGTAGGTGTGGGCTTCGTATCTATCTTGGGCACAATAATGTGTTCACTATGCTGTTTATAGTAGCTTACCCGCATTCCTATTTTCCTATTCATTATTAAACCTACTCCTGCATTACCCCTATTTGATTTTGTGTTTTTAACCCTGTAGTCACCTGATCAGAAGTCTTGTTTCTCCTGCCACCGAACTTCACTAATTCCCACTATATCCAACTTTAACCTATCCATTTCCCTTTTTAAATTTTCTAACCTATCTGCCCGATTAAGGGATCTGACATTCCATGCTCCGATCCGTATAACGCCAGTTTTCCTTCTCCTGATAATGACATCCTCTTGAGCGGTCCCCGCCCGGAGATCCGAATGGGGGACTATTTTACCTCCGGAATATTTTACCTAAGAGGACGCCATCATCATTTAATCATACAGTAAAGCAGCATGCCCTCGGGAAAAATTACGGCCGTAGTTTCCCCTTGCTTTCAGCCATTCGCAGTACCAACACAGCAAGACTGTTTTGGTTATTGTTACAAGGCCAGATCAGTCAATCATCCAGACTGTTGCCCTTGCAACTACTGAAAAGCTGCTGCCCCTCTTCAGGAACCACACGTTTGTCTGGCCTCTCAACAGATACCCCTCCGTTGTGGTTGTACCTACGGTACGGCTATCTGTATCGCTGAGGCACACAACTCTCCCCACCAACACCAAGGTCCATGGTTCATGGGGAAGATAGCTTAAATAATGTATATAAATGATAGCTTAAATAATGTATATAAATATGTGGTGTATGTTCTTTTAAGGTGAAGACAGCCAATGATCACTTCAGTGTGGATGCATGCCAGGCTCGAACTCTTACAGGAATTGGAGAAATCCATGAGTAATGAGGATAATGGGAAAAGGTTACTACAATAGCAGTGTGTGGGTAAGTTGAGAGTTTGGGGCAGACAAGAGGTGTGCTAGGGTAGCTGTGCACTTACAATGAATGACCAATGACTGTGGCTGGATGGTGCAGTGATCAGCATATCTGCCTAGTGAGCAGGACACCCAGGTTTGAATCGCAGTCTGACACAAATTTTCAACTGTCCCCATTTATTGAAATCAATGCCCATTCACAGCCAATGTATGTAATTCCTGTGTGTCTTAAACAATGTAGTGATTACCAAAAACTTGAAGGCTCTTAAAATTTTAGGCTTTAGTTTGTCTGAAAGTTTCATCTGTAGTGGTGTAACAATATTACACCTAATACATAAGTTGGACTTCTTTCCAGTAGCATAGTACCATCGAGTGCATGTGCCCTGGGGTCACTGGCCAGTCAGCAAGCATGTACTTGTCATGTAATAAATAGTCTGTGGAAATATTAAAACATTTTGTCACATTGGTAACACGAAGGAAGTTGCAGTACTTAGTGTGACAGAGATTGTGTTGATTGTCCAATTGAACTGAAGTGATATTTCAAGGTAAGTTTCATTTGTTTTAAAGAATTAAGCATTTTTAAACCAGTGGCAATATGTTCCAGCCACAGCACAAAAAAGGCGAATATGCTCCTTTTTAACCTGCTGAAAAAGTGGGGAACCAGCTGCCTCAGTCTTCAGTCTACCTTCCGCACCACAAATTTTGGCATACAAACATATTCACACTCTTCTAACAGAAAACATTCTAAGTCTTTTAACCAGTCTCTCTTAGCTGTTTGCCTTCATATTCAGCATCTCCCTTCCACCACCACTGTCTATACATTTCTCTCTCCACTGTCTCCTTTTTCTTCTATTGATTTACAGTATATCCAACTGCCACTTGCTCCCCTATCTATTACACTGCTTAATTTTGTTTTTATGTCCCACTGCCATTGTTTCCATCATACCTCAGCAGCTCAGAAATTCTGGGAGAGGGGGGTGAGGAGTGGGGATCTAACTTATTTTTTCTCTTATACAAATGTGTTTAAAATCTCGATCCAAAATGCGTTCTCTCCTACACATACATTAAAAATTTGCTGGTCTGGAAGGGTCCAGACCCAGAAAGATTATGTATGGTCTCTTTTCATCTGTATTTTTCATTTCAACTGCCTCCTCTCTTTTGCTACATCTGCCCCAGTCTTCATCCATCTCTCTTTTTCTTTTACTACCACTGACCATACTCTAACTATCAATATCTCATGTCTCTTTGGCTCCCACTGCTTTTGTCTTCATCCATCTCCCTTTCTCTTTCACTGCCACTTTCTGTCTCCCATCATTAATGTCTCCTCCCTTTTTCTCTCCGACTGGTACTGATTTCTCTCTTTTCCATTGTCACTCTCTTTCCCTCTCTGCTACTCATTTTCAGTACAAAAGAGCGCTAATATGTTTGCATGCCAAATTTTTTCATGACGATTGTAGAATGCAGATTAAGACAGCTAGTTCCCCATATTTCTGTCAAGAGTCTTTTAAAGAGAGACATGTTTGTCTTTCTTGTGTTCTCTCAGGAGCATTTTTTCTGTTGGTTCCCTTCTTTTTTCTTCTGCAGCAGGGTGTTCTGCTTGTATAATATTGATTCTATAGGCCAGTGAAACAACACATATGATTACTTATATATGGTTAACACAAAATCATTTGCTTTACATTTTTTCTGGAAACTATGCTCACTGATCACAAGTCACCATTAATGCTAGAATTGTGATTTCCACCTTAAAAGAGTAAAAATGTTATTAACAATATTATGAAAAGGGTAGATTATTATTCACCATGTATCGGAGATGTCTCTCTCTCTCTCTCTCACACACACACACACACACACACACACACACACACACACACACGCATGCCAGACTGCTGCCAAAAACAGTGGTCATCTGCATGTGAGCTGCATTTGCCTGAATATGTGTGTATGTTGTCTGTTTCAGAAGAAGGTCTTCTGGCTGAAAGCCTACATGTTTAGCAGTCTTTTTTGTTGTGCCTGTCTGAAACTCAACATCTCTGCTAAATGGTGAGTAGCAATCTATCCCTTTCACAGTATTGTCATTAGACCATCCTGGGTTTTCCATTGTTTAAAAATGTTATTAGAAATATTTTACTGGGTGAGCATCTTTACAGTTTTACATAATTTTTGACACTTGTTTTAAGTTCTGTTCAGGATTGTTAAGACCCTTTTAACACATTTTTTGTCACCACAGTACCACTCTGGGCATGTTTGTATAGACGTGAAGTGCCCATTATACAGAAAGAGTATGTCATAATGATTTATTGGTAAAATAATGCAGATTAAAAATATAGTTTGGTGACCGCAGAACCACTGCGATGACCCCAGAACCATTGCCGTGTGTTCACTACTTAAGTTAAAACTACATTTACATCTTAAACCAGGTATTATCAAAGAATGGAAAATCCAGGACGGAATGTAACAATACGAGAGAAGGAAAGTTGCTACTCACCATATAACGGAGTTGCTGAGCCGTGGTAGGCACAATAAAAAGATGCACACAATCACAGCTTTCGGCCATTAAGGCCTTTGTCAGCAATAGACACACACACACACACACAAGTGCAACTTGCACACACATCTGCAGTCTCAGAGAGCTGAAACTACACCGGCAGTGTAGTTTCAGCTCTCTGAGACTGCAGATGTGTGTGCAAGTTGCACTTACGTGTGTGTGTGTGTGTGTGTGTGTGTGTGTGTGTGTGTGTGTGTGTGTCTACTGTTGAAAAAGGCCCTAATTGCTGAAAGCTGTGATTGTGTGCATCTTTTTATTGTGCCTATCGTGGCTTAGCATCTCCGCTATATAGTGAATAGCAACTTTCCTTCTCTCGTATTGTTAAACCAGGTATTAATGTGCATAATTATGTTAACTTTGAACCTCTGGGTCTCGGTAATGAATAATTATATCGAAAAATGTTTCAATATTTCCTGAGAACATCATCTTAAGAACATTTAGGCAGTTTGCCATGAATAGAAATTCTAGAAGAGGCCACACCCGCAACTGGTCTTTTAGTATCAAAGATCACTGTTTTTCAGGATTTTCTCGGGAGCCACACATGAACAAATGGTACTTTTATAAAATGTGTAAGGTCCACCTTAGATCTCAACGAATGTTCAGTTCGCATGGACTAGAGGAAGTGTTAAATTTTAAAATTTTGACCCTGTATTGTAAGATAGCTACAGTATGCCTGTTCTTTGGCAGGTATACAAATGGTTGCTAACTGAGGCCTATTCAAAGCACTTGATCCCTTATCCCTGTGATCAATATAACCTGAGATATGGCCCCATGAAAAATAGCACTTTCATATGCACCCTTTGTAGCAGATTGGTACAGTGCACTGATGAGTCTTAAGTTAATCATGCTAACATTAAGTGAAAGTAAATATAACTTTTGCATCTATTCAATACTAAGGTAATAGGGTTACCATATAAATAAACCATTCTCATTAATAGTTGTTTTCTAGAGGCCTTTTAAATTAATTAGAAAATAACAGTAGCGCTAGAAGACAGAAAAATTTGCCTAAATACACTTTAAGAATTGAAATTTGACTATATATGTCCTATAAAGTATAGAATACAGTTTGCAAATGAATGGAAAATATTTCATAGTTAATTATAAGGGGTGATCAAAAAGTTTCCATTCATAGGCCGTACTGTCCAGAAACGGTATGACAATCAGGCAAAGTTGTTGTGAGCACTGCGGCAATCAACCTACTGGTGCACCAGGTTGATGGTAGCCATTTGGTAATGTACATGTTGCATGCTGCACATCCTCATCCAACAGGAATCATTGACTCTTCAAGCTTCTTTCTAAGGGGCTGAAGACGTGATAATTGCATGAGGACAGATCAGGACAATAGGGTGATCAATCATTGTTGTCATAATTGATGAAACTAGTCTCTCAGATCGACAAGCATATTTAGAATTGCGACTAGCAAAGAAATTGGCACACCATTCCACAACAATGGCTTTTGGCTGACATGCTACCCTATGCACATTCTTAATTCTCTAATGGATGTTGCTGGTGTTTGTCATTCAGCACCACGAAAAGAATAGCAGCACTTTGCTCCTCTTTGGACTCATTTGGTAATAATGTCACTATAGTTCACATTTCCATGTTTGCTCATACCATACCCACATAGGAAAGACATGAATGCCACGTTAATCTCTTGCCTGCATGTTGGTGCTTATACACCTGCATCAGGGTTGTACTACTTTGCATATGCTACAAAATTTTGATCACCCTTTATACAAGGACGTAATTGCCATACCTAGAGGGCCTGCTGTGTGGGAGAAGAGGAAAGGCGACATAGCCATCCTATAGTTCTGTGTATTGCATTATTCAATTCATGTTTCATTTCAGTAAAATTTACAAAGGAATGCCAATTCTTGCCCTTATATGTGACATATACAAATTGTGGCACAATGCAAGCAGTTTCAAGAGTACTTTTATGTTCATCTGCAAAACAGCAAAAACTGAAACATGATGAAGGGACCTGAAAACTGTAGAATACAATGAAATCACATAAACCCAGTATAGCAGACCTTACTTTTCTGTCATAAGCCAATAGCTGTAAAGCTTGTTCTATATTTTAAACAATAGGAACTCCATGTCAGAATATCAACAATGTAGGAAAAGACACATTGATACTTACCATATGGAAGACACATTTAGTTGCAGACAGGCACAATTAAAAGACACTTACACAAAGCTGTTGGCCACAGCCCTAATCAGCAAAAGATAAACAGAGAAACATTCAGCATTCACGTACACAAGCAAGCACATGTCACAGACACATGACTGCCAATTCTCGCGGCTCAAGCCAGGCCGGCCTGCCTGCCTGCCTGCCTGCCTGCCTTCCTCCTCCTCCTCCTCCTCCTCCTCCTCCTCCTCCTCACCCCCCCCCCCCAATTCATTTCTCCCTTCCCTTTCTCCATGTTCACCTCCACCTCCCCACTCTCACACAATCCATCTCTCCCCCTCCCCCCCCCCCCCCAAATCACAAATCTCTCTTCTTCACCACAACTCACATGTCTATGTAGCCCTTGCAAGGCATGGTGATACTAATTCCACAACACACCTGTTGTGCAGGGCAGCCTGCATGTCATGGGTGAAAACACTTTGTTGCCCATATCTCTGCTTCTATGGCAACTAGGAGACTCTAATCCCCGCCATGCTCATTCTCATACAGCAGGTAGTTTATGTATCTAATTTAGTTGAAATTGATCCAGAGGTTTAGGATGACATACTAGCCTGTTCACCGTGGCTTGGGCTGCATACATATTTGACACATATATTGCACATACTTCCTTCCCACTCCCACCTCTCTGGGTCCTACTCTTCCTACCTATGTCTCTCTGTCCACCTCATCCTCACAGCTTCATATGTATATCTCCTCCAACCCACTCTTTCTGTCTGTTCATCTTCTCCTGGTCCATCTATTTGTCCATCTCCTCTGCCTCCTCTTTCTTTTCCATCTGCCCACTATTCCTCTACACCTTTCCCGTGTCTCCTGCAGCTTACCCTCCTCTTCCCTCTCTTTGACCATCTCACCTTCCCTCTCTTTCTGATCATCTCCTCCTCCCCTCACTCTGCCCACATACCTCTGTCCATCTCCTCCACCAACCACTATGTCCACCACATCCTCCACCTCCTTCAGCTCTCTCTGTCCATCTTCTCCTCCACCACTCTCTATCCGACCTCTCGTCCCCTCTCTCTGTCCCTCCCCTCCTTCCCCACTATTGATGTTCATTCCCTCCTGCACCAAATTGCCAGTCCATCCCCTCCTGCACCCTCTCTCCCCATTCATCCCCTCCTGATCCCTCTCCCCGTCCATCCTCTCCTCTATTGATCTCAACCTTCTCCCAGCCATGCCCACCCACACATGTAGCCCCTGCATGAGATGTCGATAAAGCAGGCTGTTACTACCCCACAACATGCCTCTCATGTAGGGCAGCCTACACATCAGGGACTTGAAAACTGTTTCTTGCCCATGATAAATAGGCTGCCATGCAAAGTAAGCTAATAAAGGAGGCCAATAATATTGCAACACAACATGCTCTGTTGTGCAGGGCAGCCTACATGTCAGTGACTGGAGCTCTGTTTGTTGTTCCTGACATGTAGACTGCCGGCAAAGCAGGTTGATAATTTAGGCCAATACTATTTCAGATCACAGCATGGAATGTCAGATCCCTTAATTGGGTTAGAAAATTTAAAAAGGGAAATGGATAGGTTAAAGTTGGATATAGTGGGAATTAGTGAAGTTCGGTGGCAGGAGAAACAAGACTTCTGATCAGGTGACTACAGGGTTAAAAACACAAAATCAAATAGGGGTAATGCAGGAGTAGGTTTAATAATGAATAGGAAAATAGGAATGCGGGTAAGCTACTACAAACAGCATAGTGAACACATTATTGTGCCCAAGATAGATACGAAGCCCACACCTACTACAGTAGTTCAAGTTTATATACCAACTAGCTCTGCAGATGAGATTGATGAAAAGTATGATGAGATAAAAGGAATTATTCAGATAGTGATGGGAGACAAAAATTTAATAGTCATGAGTGACAGGAATTCGATAGTAGGAAAAGGAAGAGAAGGAAACGTAGTACATGACTATAGAATGGAGGTAAGGAATGAAAGAGGAAGCCGCCTGGTAGAATTTTGCACAGAGCATAACTTAATCATAGCTAACACTTGGTTCAAAAATCATGAAAGAAGGTTGTATACTTGGAAGAGGCCTGGAGATCCTGGAAGCTTTTAGATAGATAACATAATGGTAAGACAGATATTTAGGAACCAGGTTTTAAATTGTAAGACATTTCCAGGGGCAGATGTGGACTCTGACCACAATCTATTGGTTGTGAACTGTAGATTAAAACTGAAGAAACTGCAAAAACATCGGAATTTAAGGAGATGGACCTGGACAAACTTAAAGAACCAGAGGTTGTAGGAAGTTTCAGGGAGAGCATTAGAGAACGATTGACAAGACTGGGAGAAAGAAATACAGTAGAAGAAGAATGGGCAGCTTTGAGAGATGAAATAATGAAGGCAGCAGAGGATCGAGTAGATAAAAAGATGAGGGCTAGTAGAAATCCTTGGGTAACAGAAGAAATATTGAATTTAATTGATGAAAGGAGACAATATAAAAGTGCAGTAAATGAAGCAGACAAAAAAGAATATAAACATCTCAAAAATGAGATAGACAGGAAGTGCAAAGTGGCTAAGCAGGCATGGCTAGAGGACAAATGTAAGGATGTAGAGGCATATATCACTAGGGGTAAAATAGATACTGCCTACAGGAAAATTAAAGAGACCTTTGGAGAAAAGAGAACCACTGGTATGAATATCAAGAGCACAGATGGAAACCCAGTTCTAAGCAAAGAAGGGAAAACAGATAAATGGAAGTAGTATATAGAGGGTCTATACAAGGGTGATGTACCTTAGGGTAATATTATGGAAATGGAAGAGGATGTAGATGAAGATGAAATGGGAGATATGACACTGCGTGAAGAGTTTGACAGAGCACTGAAATAACTAAGTCAAAACAAGGCCCTGGGAGTAGCCAACATTCCATTACAACTACTGATAGCCTTGGGAGAGCCAGCCCTGACAAAACTCTACAATGTGGTAAACAAGATGTATGAGACAGGTGAAATACCTGTGGACTTCAAGAAGAATATTATAATTCCAATCAAAAAGAAAGCAAATACTGGCTGGTGTGAAAATTACCAAACTTTCAGTTTAATAAGTCATGGTTGCAAAATATGATCACGAATTCTTTACAGGCAAATGGAAAAACTGGTAGAAGCCGACCTTGGGGAAGATCAGTGTGGATTCCATAGAAATGTTGGAACACATGGGGCAATACTAACCCTAAGACTTATCTTAGAAGACAGATTAAGGAAAGGCAACCTAGGTTTCTAGCATTTGTAGACTTAGAGAAAGCTTTTGACAATGCTGACTGGAATACTCTCTTTCAAATTTCTGAAGGTGGCAGGGGTAAAATACAGGGAGCAAAAGGCTATTTACAATTTGTACAGAGGGCAGTTATAGGAATCGAGGGGCATGAAAGTGAAGCAGTGGTTGGGAAGGGAGTGAGACAGGGTTGCAATCTATCCCGGATGGTATTCATTCTGCATATTGCGCAAGCAGTAAAGGAAACAAAAGAAAAATTCGGAGTAGGTATTAAAATCCATGGAGAAGAAATAAAAAAATTGAGATTCACCGATGACATTGTAATTCTGTCAAAGACAGCAAAGAACCTGGAACAGCAGTTGAACGAAATGGAGGATATAAGGGGAGCATATAAGATGAACAACAACAAAAGCAAAACGAGGATAATGGAATGTAGTCGAATTAAATCGGGTGATGCTGAAGGAATTAGATTAGGAAATGAGACACTTAAAGTAGTAAATGAGTTTTTCTCTTTGAGGACCAAAAAAACTGATGATGGTCGAAGTACAGAAGATATAAAATGTAGACTGGCAATGGAAAGGAAAGTGTTTCTGAAGAAGAGAAAAATGTTAACATTGAGTATAGAATCATGTGTTAGGAAGTCTCTCCTGAAAGTATTTGTATGGAGTGTAGTCATGTATGGAAGTGAAACATGGACAATAAATAGTTTACACAAAAAAGAGAATAGAAGCTTTTGAAATGTGGTGCTACAGAAGAATGTTGAAGATTACATGGGTAGATCACATAACTAATGAGGAGGTATTGAATAGAATTGGGGAGAAGAGAAATTTGTGGCACAACTTGACTAGAAGAAAGGATCAGTTGGTAGAGCCGGGTGGAGGGTCTGAATCAGAGGCTCAGACGGTTTTGCGACCGTGTTGGCTGCAGATTTCTTGACTTGCGCCATAGGGTGGTGGGGTTTCGGATTCCGCTGAATAGGTCAGGAGTTCACTACACTCACCTGGCGGCTACACGGGTAGCGGAGGCTGTGTGGCATGGACTGGGTGGTTTTTTTTAGGTTAGAAGGCCTCGGGAAAGTACGGGGTGGGCTGCAATCTCAAAGGGTGCATGGTAAATAGAGGACGTGCTTGGATCAAGGAACAGTCGGAATTGTAGTTGTAAATTGTTGTAGTTGTGCTGGGAAAGTCCCTGAGCTTCAAGCGCTAATAGAAAGCACAGAAGCTGAAATCGTTATAGGTACAGAAAGCTGGCTAAAGCCTGAAATAAGTTCTGCAGAAATTTTTACGAAGTCTCAGACGGTGTTCAGGAAAGATAGATTAGGCAGAATTGGTGGTGGAGTGTTTGTGTCTGTCAGTAGTGGTTTATCTTGTAGTGAAGTAGAAGTAGATACTCCGTGCGATTTGCTATGGGTGGAGGTTATACTTAACAGTCAAACTAAGTTAATAATTGGCTCCTTCTACCTACCCCCAGACTCCAATGATATAGTTGCGCAACAGTTCAGAGAAAATTTGAGTCTCGTAACAAATAAATACCTCACTCATACGGTTATAGTTGGTGGGGACTTCAACCTTCCCTCGATATGTTGGCAAAAATACTTGTTCATAACCGGTGGTAGGCAGAAAATATCTTCCAAGATTGTCCTAAATGCTTTCTCCGAAAATTATTTCGAGCAGTTAGTCCACGAACCCACGTGAATTGTAAATGGTTGCGAAAACATACTTGACCTCTTAGCCACAAAGAATCCAGAGCTGATAGAGAGCATCATGACTGATACAGGGATTAGTGACCACAAGGTCGTTGTAGCTAGGCTCAATACTGTTTCTTTCAAATCCACCAGAAACAAACGCAAAATAATTTTATTTAAAAAAGTGGATAAAGTGTCACTGGAAGCCTTCCTAAGAGACAATCTCCATTCCTTCCGAACTGACTATGCAAATGTAGACAAGATGTGGCTCAAATTCAAAGATATAGTAGCAACAGCAATTGAGAGATTCATACCTCATAAATTGGTAAGAGATGGAACGGTTCCCCCATGGTACACAAAACAGATCTGAACACTGTTGCAGAGGCAATGGAAAAAGCATGCGAAGTTCAGAACAACGCGAAATCCCGAAGATTGGCTAAAATTTACAGACGCGCGAAATTTGGCACGGACTTCAATGCAAGATGCCTTTAATAGGTTCCACAACGAAACATTGTCTTGAAATTTGGTAGAAAATCCGAAGAAATTCTGGTCGTATGTAAAGTACACAAGCGGCAAGACGCAGTCAATACCTTCACTGCGCAGTGCCGACGGAACTGCTGCCGATGACTGTGCCGCTAAAGCAGAGTTATTGAATGCACTTTTCCGAAATTCCTTCACCAAGGAAGACAAATGGAATATTCCAGAATTTGAAACACGAACAGCTGCTAGCATGAGTTTCTTAGAAGTAGATACCTTAGGGGTTGCGAAGCAACTCAAATTGCTTGATACGGGCAAGTCTTCAGGTCCAGATTGTATACCAATTAGGTTCCTTTTAGATTACGCTGATACAATAGCTCCCTACTTAGCACTCATATACAACCGCTCGCTCACCGATAGATCTGTACCTACAGATTGGAAAATTGCGCAGATTGCACCAGTGTTTGGGATTGTAGGAGTAATCCATCTAACTGCAGACCTATATCATTGACGTCGGTTTGCAGTAGGGTTTTGGAGCATATCTGTCTTCAAACATTATGAATCACCTCGAAGGAAACGATCTATTGATACGTAAACAGCATGGTTTCAGAAAACATCGCTCTTCTGCAACGCAGCTAGCTCTTTATTCGCACGAAGTAATGGCCGCTATCGACAGGGGATCTCAAGTTGATTCCGTATTTCTAGATTTCCGAAAAGCTTTTGACACCGTTCCTCACAAGCGACTTCTAATCAAGCTGCGAGCCTATGGGGTATCGTCTCAGTTGTGCGACTGGATTCGTGATTTCCTGTCGGGAAGGTTGCAGTTCTTAGTAATAGACGGCAAATCATCCGAGTAAAACTGAAGTGATATCAGGTGTTCCCCAGGGAAGCGTCCTGGGACCTCTGCTGCTCCTGATCTATATAAATGACCTGGGTGACAATCTGAGCAGTTCTCTTAGGTTGTTCGCAGATGATGCTGTAATTTACCGTCTAGTAAGGTCATCCGAAGACCAGTATCAGTTGCAAAGCGATTTAGAAAAGATTGCTGTATGGTGTGGCAGGTGGCAGTTGACACTAAATAACGAAAAGTGCAGTTGACACTAAATAACGAAAAGTTTGAGGTGATCCACATGAGTTCCAAAAGAAATCGATTACACGATAAATAGTACAATTCTCAAGGCTGTCAATTCAACTAAGTACCTGGGTGTTAAAATTACGAATAACTTCAGTTGGAAAGACCACATAGATAATATTGTGGGGAAGGCAAGCCAAAGGTTGCGTTTCATTGGCAGGAAACACTTAGAAGATGCAACAAGTCCACTAAAGAGACAGCTTACACTGCACTCGTTCGTCCTCTGTTAGAATATTGCTGCGCGGTGTGGGATCCTTACCAGGTGGGATTGACGGAGGACATCGAAAGGGTGCTAAAAATGGCAGCTCGTTTTGTATTATCACGTAATAGGGGAGAGAGTGTGGCAGATATGATACACGAATTGGGATGGAAGTTATTACAGCAAAGACGTTTTTCATCGCGGCGCGATCTTTTTACGAAATTTCAGTTACCAACTTTCTCTTCCGAATGCAAAAACCAACATAGGTAGGAATGATCATCAAAATAAAATACGAGAAATCAGAGCTCGAACAGAAAGGTTTAGGTGTTTGTTTTTCCCGCGCGCTCTAAACACTAGAAAAGTTTCTGACAGTTCAGCTGTTAATATCTTGGGATACTGATCTGAATGATCTTTGACTTGAATTGAACTCCTGATGGCATATGAGATTTCAGTGCAATGTAAGGGTTTATGGGCTGCATACAGCCGTACGGTACGAAACACGCACTCACCAGTCGACCTATCTGGAAAGCTGACAATTTGCTTGGTCAGTACACGTGCATCTGGCCGCAGCGCGATGCAAGTAGTAAGTGACTGCCCGCAGTCCGCAGCGCGCCAAAAACTAGTGCGGCCTTGGGTGTGAATGTGTCTCTTTTCTTAGCTCACCATGGAACCTTTCGATACAACCGTAATTAGCTGCTGTTAGGATGTCAGACACAGTGATATTGGGTGCATGAAGCATGCATGTTTTATAATCAGCCTTTTGTTAGTAAAAATGTTTAAACTTATGCCTCGATCTTCGCGTATTGCCATACCTCAAGGACCCATTGCTTACAAATCCTGACAAATATTTCATGTAATTATCATCTGGGGCAACAACACAAACCATCCCCTTATAGACGTGGTGTCAGATTTGGGAAATTATGGAAAATCTAGAGTCCCGAAGAGATGTAGCACAACGTGAACTTCAAGTAGTAGCAGCAGCAGTATGAACATCTTCTGACTATGCATGGACATCTAATGCTGGAATTCAGGTTGGTCTACTCCAGTTTGTCTAGAATATGGAAGGCAGTGATGGATTTTTATTTTACATTTGTATGACTCACTGGCGTTAAATTAGACAAAATGTCACAATCCAGTCAGAGTAACGTTGTCGATCTACAAACTGTTATTAATAAACTGCATGAAGAGATTTGGCAGTTAAAAGCAGAAAGAAGCAAGTGTAACATTCCAAAAGACTTGTCAAGTGATAGTTCATGCAGCTAATTGTTGCCAAATTAAGAATTCAGGGAGCAGCACAAGATTTCATTAGTGTGGGGCCTATTTCCGTGAAAACAGAAAATTACACTCAGTTTAGAACGACTGTTGTTCAGAGATTTAAACAAAAAAACGCAATCAGATTTTACAGAGAACAGCTTTACAGTTTGCAAATGCAACGAGACGAATCTATTGAGCAATTTGCTGACAGAATTAAAAACATCAACGCTGAAGCGTACAAGTTAGTAGAGGATGAAAATGAAAATCACATTCAGTTGTTCGAAGCTGACCAGAGAGCCTTGGACACATTCATTCATGGGTTGCACGAAGAGAAAGCAAGCAAAGCTGTTTGATTGGCAAGATGTAAAACGTTTCAGGAAGCAGTAGAGTCACCTGTTAGTTTCATTGAAGCACCAAAGCAACCAAATGAGATGCAGAAACAAGAATGCAGAGTTTTCAACACAATAGTACAATGCTACAGATGCAATAAGCTGGGTCACAAGCATAAGGATTGTAAAGAGAATCAAATCTGCTGTCATTGCGGGATGCAGGGTCATGTTTCGAGAGATTGTTGCAACAAGAAGAAAGGTAATGTGAACCACAGACAACCAGCCAGATCTTTAAACGAGTACGGGGATGTACAGGCCACCACTCGGTCTGCCCCTTGCCAGAGACTGTGATTCCTGTTAGTTCCAGTGAAAATCAGACTGAAAATGACTTCGTGATAGGTGCTGTATATCATGGGAGAAACACAAACTACTTATTGGCACAGGAGCATGGACCTCATTAATGTGGTGTGGCATAGATACATGGGATAAATTGAAACTGCCACTATTAAAAGTGTGAGGGTTAAACGGAGGAAATCTACGTAACTACGGAGAAGTTGATGTAATTTAATTCTTGGTCAAGGCCAAGATTAAGGTGAAAATAAAGAAAAAGATAAAAACACAGCAAGGGTGCGTGTAGTTTCAAATGATGAAACGCGTTACAACGGTATACTGGGATTTGATTTCTTGTCCACTAACAAGGCACAGATATTTGTTGCAGAAAGAAAGATGAGACTAGGCCGTAGCAACTACAACCTACGAAATTGTTCAGATCTTGGAAATGGACCGCCCAAATGATGCATCAGTTCAAACTGTCTGAGTCGATGTTCAAATTGATCAGCCTGAGCAAATTCCCAAGGGAGCAGGAAAGACAATCTACATGGAAATTAAGTAACCCCAATGCAAGGAAGGAACTTTGTTATTAATTGAGTGATCCGAGAAAAGTGAGTTACTGGATACAATGCATTGTTATGTTGCTAGCAGTGTAGGTGTTGCTACAATGATGAGACAGAATGTCGCAGAAGTCCCGGTTACAATAACGAATATGAGCAATGAGGATGTTGTTTTGCCATGAGGAATGAAAGTTGCTGAAGTGTCAATCATAAGTAAAAGTGACACAATACAGATTCCAGGCGAGGTAACAAATGCTGCAGTTATAAACACAGATTTTTGTAACAGTACCACAAAATTACAACAAGAAGACAAAGTTAATAATGAAGATTTGGAAGAACATAGAACATTTGACAGCTGATGAACAGAAGATTTTAGTGTCTGTTTTGTTGGAGTATGCAGGTTTATTCCAAGAGCGTGCAAATTTAGCTGTCACTCATTTAGTTCAGTGTCGTACTCATACAGGGAATGCAGTCCCAGTCACACTAAAACCTTACCGAATGCCATTCAGTCAAAGAGAGTTGGTAGAAAACATGGTTAAAGAGCAATTATAAGCCGTAATTATAAAACCAAGACATCCTTCAGACCCACTGTGGTGTTCGCCTGTTGTAATTGTAAAGAAGAAATCAATTTCAGGAGAACCACAGTTCCGCTTTTGTGTTGATTACCGATCTCTGAATGCTGTGACCACACCCAACATTTACCCTTTACATAATTCAGTGGAAACCTTGGATTACTTGAGCAGATGTCGAATTTTTTCAGTATGTGATTTAACAAGTGGTTATCACCAGTTAACAGTGCATCCAGATGATCAAGCAAAAACTTCATTTGTAACAGCAACAGGAGTATACAAGTATCTTCGTATGCTGTTTGGACTTTGTAATGCTCCAGCTACATTTCAATGCCTGATGGATTCAATTTTACAAGTCTCACCCCAACACAATCACTTGTTTACCTTGATGATATGATAATTTTTGGTGAAATCATGAAGCAGCATACTGAGAGACTACAAGCCATTTTTGAGTGTATAAGAAGTGCAAAACTGTCTTTGTCAATAGATAAATTTCATTTTGCACAAAGTAAAGTTAACTATCTTGGTCATGCTATAACCAGTGAAGGTGTTCGGCCTGATCCAAAATTAAATAAAGATGTAAAGAACTTTCCTGAACCACAAAATTTGAAAGAACTACTATCATTCTTGGGATTGTCAAATTTCTACAGATGATTTATAGCCAGTTATGCGAATATAACACGTCCAATGACACAGCTACTGAAGAATAGAGCCACAACAGAGTGCAAAAAGGCAATGGAAGAACTTAAAACTGCTCTAACCACAGCCCCAGTGTTAGCCCATCCAGATATCAGTAAACTTTTTATTCTTTCAACAGATGCATCCAATTTTGCCATAGGTGCAATCTTGTCTCAAGAAGGTGATGGTCATGAACATCCAACCTCATTTACTTTCAGATAATTAAACAAAGCAGAATGTAATTACACTACTTCTGAGAAGGAGCTTTGTGCTTTGGTTTTTGGTATGACACATAACAGATAGTTCTCAACAGGAAGAGAATTTACAGTTATTACAGATCATGCCACACTTAAATGGTTATTGAGCTTAAAGGATCCAAGTTCCAGATTAACAAGATGGGCATTAAGACTGAGTGAGTACCGATTTAAGGTTAGTCACCAACCTGGTAAATACCATGGGAATGCTGATGCAATGAGTGATGAGTAGAAAAATCAATGTTTGTGTTACAATAAGTCAAGAAGAAGAGTTAAAGGTAGCTCAAGATGAAGATCCACAATGCAAATTATGGAAAAAGATCAACGTTTTGTCGAAATAGACGGATTATTGTACAAAATAACTAGTAAAGGAAACCGCTTAATTATTCCAGAAAGCATGAAAGAGCAAATCATGGGAGAGCAACACTATTCTTTATTATCAGGACATTTCGGTAAAAAAACAACAAACATTAAAATAGTTCATAGGTTTAGGTGGCTGAGCCACAAAGCTGACGTTTTCGAGTCTGTTTCACAATGCGATTCCTATAACAGACAGAATAAAGTAGGAAAAAGTAGAGAACCATTGCAAGAACAGCCAGAGACAAGTGAACCATTTGAAAGAGTAGGAATAGATGTCGTAGGACCATTGCCTAAGACTAAAGATGGAAACAAATACATATTGACAATGTTAGATCATATCTCTAGATACCTTCTCATGATACCAATACCTGATCAGAGTGCTGAGTCTATAGCTAAAGTTTTTGTAAAAGAATGGATTCTTAAGTTTGGATCACCATTAAGTATAATTAGTGATCAAGGAACAAATTTTATGAGTGAATTACTTAAACAGACTTGTAAGCTCAAGCAAATTACTCAGTTAAGGACTACACCAGCACACCCTGAAGGAAATGGAAGAGTCGAGCGAGTCAACAGAAAAATTATTAAAATGGTTAGCCATTAAGTGGGCAGCAAACATGACAATTGGGATGTCTGTTTACCATACTTTGTAAGTTGTTACAATGCCAAAATGCACAGCTCAACAGGCGTAAGTCCATACGAGATCACCTATGGAAGAAGTATCCATTCACCCTTGGACTGTGCACGATTGACTGCCAGAATCAGCAATGAACACGTAAGAGATCTAGCATGAAAGCTAAAGGAAGCATGGAGGGGAGTGAAATAGCGAAATCATTAATCCTTTCTTCAGCAAGCAAGACAACACAACCACCAAGTGGCAGTGCAACAGTATCGAGTTGGAGACCTTGTGTATCTGAGCAATGTTGTGTTAAAGAAGAGTCAAGTCAAAAAGTTTAAGAAGTTTTGGAGAGGACCATATTGAATCTTGGATGTGTTGTCGCCAGTGACTCTTAAGCTCCAACTGCTCTTTTGTCCAATTGTCATTCATGTCAATTGTGTAAAGCCATTTCTGAATAAATTTCCTGCAAGACGACGAGGACTGAACCAGAGGCAGACCTGGTGTTCCCAAACCCAGGAAGCGAGGATTTCGAGGTCGCAGTCCAGACTTCGAGGCTGAGGCATCGCCACATTCTGAACGATCCTGCTCTAGAGACCCCTACAATCTGCGTAAACGTGTGTATTGTGTGTGAGTGCAATGCGTGTGTTTATTTCAGCCACGTGATTATGTGAATGTGTTGTGGAAATTTAGTATTGAAGCTATTACACGACTGAACAAATGATACTAAACCCATTATTCCACAGGTGACCACAGGAAACTCATTTATTTTATGTTCATTGTTAACTCTAGTACTTAGAACTAATTAACCATGTTCATTTTTATTCTAATGTTTGCTACAACAGCATATACTACTAATGCTGTAGTAATAGTACCATAGAGTACAGGTGTTTTGTTTGAACCATGATCAGACACGGTAGTTTCAACAAGTAATGCAAAACTTGTACTCGTACAATCTGAGTGAAATCCCACAACAGTTCAATTCTGTAAAGAAGCAAATTGATCTAATTCGTTCTGTTAAGGGTAATGATACAACTTTGGAAATGGGCACATCTTGGTATAATAACAGCATCACAGCCAAAACGCAGGTAGTGTCTACATTTATTAATTATGAACAAGAGATTTACTGTTTTTTAAAGCTTTTGCCACACAAATCTTTAATTAGGCATAAATGTGCCTGGTTTGATTTTGGAGGGAGTATCCTTCATACTTGGTACTTTAACTAATAAAGATCTTCTGGAAGTTAAAGGCAAAATATTAGCTCTTGAACAACAGTCCAGTACAAATTCAACTAACCTCTCTAATGAAATTATCATATTAAAGAATATGCAAAGAACCATTACTAAACACACAGTTTTCTTTGAACAAATTGTAAAGCAATTTATCTCACATTTCCACATAATTTGCAATGAAACGAACACAAATATCCAAGAACTATTCTGAGGATTAAATGCTGTGAGTGCACACTTAGATTTAAACACTCTTTTGTTAATGATGACTTGATACTTTATCAAATGCTAGAATTGATGTCCTTAACTTAAGAACAGCCTTAGAAAGTAGCTCAAATGATTGTTTGAGCAGCGTACTACTCCAGCCAGGATAATTTTTACAGATCCTACTATCAATTGAGCGAAAGCTAAATGCAACCTATACTATGATTTATCCTGTTAACTCTTACAATTTATACGACTACTATAAGTTAATCACCACACTCTCTTTAATGATTGTAAGATGAATTAACTGTTATTGTTTCTATACCCAGTGCTAGATCAAAGCATAATTTTGAAGTGTATGAGATTTATACTCACCCTGTGAATTGAAGACAGTCAGGCATTCATGTAAAGTCCGTACTAAATGATTTTCTACGCATCAGCGACGATCAAAGATATTTTGTGTCCCTAAATGAAAATGATTTGCATATGTGTAAATGTAGTCGTAAGTTAATTTGCCCTGAATCAGCAGTATTCTTAGATAGTAGAGAGTACAGCTCTGAGAAGGAATTGTTTATGAATCATCCCCCAAGAGATGATTGCCCTAGAATTTTAACGCATTTTTATCATCCATTTTTTAAATAATGTTCTGAAGGTATAATTTTCTTGTTTAACTCCACCCTTGATGTCACATTTACATGCAAAAAGTTATGATACACCTGAGCTACCCTTTAAACTCAAACTGAATAATAGTGGATTAATCTTGAATGCCACACATTGAGTTATCATGTGAACTATTTCATATGCCTAGTGTATTGCCAACTACATTTCATGCAACTGGACACTTCCCATTAATGAAAATGTTATCTGTTTATTACAATGATTCATATATATTAACATATGGAAAGCATTCCTTATCAGGTTTTTCTGAAGACAATAATTCAATTAAGGATATCCATGAAAATGTAATTTCTTCCAGTAATGACCTAAGCTTCATTGAAGCAGCAAATAGAATTAAGTCCTTTGATTCATATAGTAATGTTAATGCATACTTGATTGTCAGTATTGTGTTTTTATTGCTTTTATTATTTTGTTTTTTGTTAACAGCAATTGTCATGTATGATATTGTCATCCTGAAGGCACGTTTCTCTGTACCGAATGTTTGTTTCTGCAAATGAAATACATGTTGCAATGCCTTCTGATACCTCAAATGGTGAAATAGATTCATAATGCCCAGGAGGTCGTTTTGAGCCACCTATGGTTGCTCTTTTTCTCTGGAGAGAGTTATGTAAGGGTATATGGGTTGCACACAGCTGTATGATACGTAACACACGCTCGCCAGCTGACCTATCTGTAATGCTGACAATTTGCTTGGACAGTACACATACATCTGGCCGCAGTGTGACGCGAGTAGTAAGCGATTGGCCGCCGTCCGCAGCACACTGGATAACTACCATGGCCTCGGGCGTGAATATGTCTCTTTTCTTAGCTCAACATGGAGCCTTTTGATACGACTGTAATTAGCTGCTGTTAGGATGTCAGGCACAGTGATGATGGGTGTGCGTAGCATGCATATTTTATAATCAGCCTTTTGTTAATAAAACTGTTTAAACTTACTTCTCGGTTTTTGCATATTGCTGTACCTCAATGACCCACCGCTTACAAATCCTGACAAATATTTCATGTAATTATCATCCGAGGCAACAATACAAACAATCCACTTATAGCTACAAGTATTGGATGAAACAACCACTAAAGCCTTTGCTAGACAACAGTGGCACAATGCAAAAGCTCCCTAAATGCCATTGCAGTGCAAGCAGAATTACTATGATACTGAAGAATTTAGGGACACAGTGATCCGCATACTATCCTGAAGGCACATGGCTGACTAGACGGAAAACTGCAAATTGCCTCACATGTTGCATCAACATGTGTGCAAGAGTTCAGTAATGACTCATCAATGCAGTAGTTTTGTCAACCAATGATATGTGCCATTGCCGCCAGACAGCAAATTAACTCAGTGCCAGAACATTACAAATGTGCAGGTCTGAAGACTTGTTAGCGGTGAAGTATAAAGAAGTTCAAGAAGAGTCAATGAAGGAATCTAAAAAGTGTTCTGTGACAAAAAGCAAGGGACCTGTGTGCTGGATCAGACAGTCTCCTCCAGCCTGCTCCCACCCATACTCCTTGGGACTAAGGTTTGATGCTGTCAGGTTGCCTGTGCAACCCAGTGAATCCTTTGCCTAGCCACCACCTGCTGTGCTAACCACAGTTAGACCAGCCTGCAAGAATGGTGCCCCAGTTTCATCTTGTTGCAGCCACCACTGCCACCAGTGGTGCACTTTGTCTGCACGCTGCCTTCCATGCAGCTTGCATGACTTTCAGGGATGACCACCACCATTACATAATAGAGTTTTCTAGAATTCACACTACCTTGTTAGCCATTCTGAACTTGAAAGGGCACCTGTTCCGTCGCCAGCCATGGGACCCACAATACCCATGTGGAGGCACAAGTATGCCATGCTGACAGATAAGAAGAATGGCTCCTCACCCCTTCACAGTGGTCATATCACTCCAGCTAATGCTGCTACACGAGGGGCAGAAGGCAATGTCACACTCACTGTCTAACCAATCAAATAGAAGTAATAGTGATTGGAGCATTGGCCCTTAAAGCACTGTCCCTTATATGAAGTCAGTTTTTACAGCTAGTCTAATTCACTTCTCTATGTCCAACACACAGCTTTTGTGGTACACCTGGTATAGAATGACTTAAGTGATGTTAAGTGTATCAGCCAGTTCATTTGAAGTGTAACTGTATGGTGAGAGGAATACACACATAAAAAAGTAGAGAACTATGTATCAGAAGCAGCAGAATGCAATTTAGTAACAGTCATAAAAGAAATGAAGATACTGACCCGCACAGCATTGTACTGGGACTCCGTCATAAAATAAGCAGTAGAATTTAAAGATATAATGCGTCAGTGCCAACATCACCATTACTCTTATCTGATTAGCTCAACATTAGGTGTGGCATTAACTCCAATCACTTCTGTTCATAGGAAAGTTCAGGTTGGATTACCAACATTATGGAAAGGATGTATTGCTACTCACTGTAAAGATGGCATGCTGATCTGCAGACAGGGCGATGAAAAGACTGTTACATATAAGCTTTTGGCCAAAGCCTTCTTCAGAAAAGAGAAACACATATACACGTTAACACAAGCAAGCATGCCTCTCACACACATGGCTGCAATCTCCAGCCACACCAGACAGATTGCAACAGAAATGTGTTGATCAGGAGCAACAATATCAATCAGGGTGATGAAGGGGAAGTGATAGCAGGCTACATGTGTGAGAAGAGGGATTGGCACTGCCTGGCAGATCATGTAGAGAGTGGAAGTGGCAGGGCAGGGCTGAAAACTGCAGTGTAAGGAAGTTGTGAGGGAGGGAGAGAGAGGGGAAAATGAGGAACAGAGGAGTGGGAAAGATCTTGGGTAGGATTTCCCTAATTTCAGGAGACAATGATAGATAATAAAGCCTTGATGAAGGATGTGGTTCAGTTGTTCCAGTCCAGGGTGGTATTGGGTGATGAAGGGGGTGCTTCTTTTTAGCTGGTTCTTGGGGATGGTGGAAGGATTGAGGTTGTGTGGGGATATGGCACAGGAAATCTGGCTGTGGGCTAGGTCGTGGGGATAGTGTCTCTTTGTAAAGGCCTTTGTGAGACCTTTAGCATACTGGGCAAGGGAACTCCCATCACTGTAGATATATCATCTTCAGTTAGCCGGGTTACATGGATGCGATATTTTAGTGTGGAAGGGATGCCAATTGTTGTAATGCAGGTACTGTTGGTGGGTTCTCTCTGGCAGTACATCCACCAGTCTTTTCCCCTTCCCTGCTCCTCTCATTTCCACCCCTCATTTCTCCCTCCAATTCCTTCCCCAAAGCCTCTCAATACTGTGCTTGTCAGCCTACATGCTCAGCCAGTCAGCACTGATTCCTTTTCACCCACCTGTACCGTGCTATCCCTCCCCATTCCCCGCACCATTCAACACATTTCTGTTGCAATGTGGCTGGAGGTAGCAGCCATTCGGGTGTGATGTGTGCTTGCTTGTATGAATGTGTGTGCATTTCTATTTTTCTGAAGAACACTTTGGCCAAAACCTTATATGTAACAGTCTTTTATCATGCCTGTCTGCAACTCAATGCATCATCTTTACTTGTGTAGCTGGAATTTTACGGATGACAGAGAGAATTTTACAGATGACAAAGACGTGTTATACCACATATTACTTGACAGAAGGAAGAAAAAAGAAAATACTGCAACTGTCATCAGCAAAGAAGGAAAGCCTGAGTGGGAGGAAGTAGTGGTTTTGAATGTATGGAAAGAAATAGAGGGAGATGAAAGAAATAACACCATTACAGTGGAAAGGATGTATAAACAACCTGGTGAAATAGGAAGAGACCTGCAGATGTTGAATGTAGAGAAAGTTATACTAGAAATGAAAAATGCCACAACTCCTGGAGTAGATGTCATCGCGGTGGAAATGATCGAAGCTATGGGAGCTATCAGAATTCAGTGATTCTATAGAATAATGGGAATAGTGAGGACCTATGGGGATATTCCTTATGATTGGACATTTACAATTATTGTACCTATTTATTAACAAGGGTAGCATAGCATTTAGTGAGAACTACATAGAAATAGCATTACTGTGCCACTGCATGAAGATTTTTGAAAAGATAATTTTTAGGAAAGTCAAGAACGAGGTTGAATTGTATTTAAGAGAACAATAATCAGAACTTTCAACTTGAGGATAAACTATAGGTGCCTTATTTACAGCCAGACAGGTAGGAAAAAATGGGAATTTGGGAAAGATATCACAGTTATGTTCATAAATACACAAAGACAAATGGCACTGTTAGAAGGAAAGAGTTGTGCCAAGATCTGAATAGACTGGAACTGCCAAAAGAGATGCATCTCAGAATCAGAAACATGTATAACAACTGCCTGAATTGTGTTATGTTGGCTGGAAAAAAAAATCAGAATGGTTTAGAACAGACTGAGGGGTTTTACAGGAAAGTGTACTCTCACCAGTACTCTTCAATAAAGTTATGGAAAACATCACAAGCAAAGTTGGCCGAGGGTAAACAGCAGATAATATGAAAATAACAGCATATGAAGACAGTGTAATAATATGGAAAGCAACGAGCAGGGATTCGAAAAACAACTAGGCAAAGACATGGCAGAGGGTAATTAAAGAAACAAGCATGGAAATAAGCTTAACAAAAAGAGAGGTAATAAAAATCAGCAGGGAAAACGATAAAATGAAAGATGTAAATTGTAATGGAAAAATTATTAAAGAAGTAGATGCTTTCAAATATCTAGGAAGTAAGTTAATGAGGAAAGGAAACATCAAGGAAGAATTTCAGGGAGGACAGAAAATTGTCCAAAACTTTATTATTGTGGAACAGATATAATTAGGAATTGGAAAGTACCTGCCAATGTAAAGATCATGATATACATATCATATTATCTACCAATTTTGATCACTGGATAGGAACATTGGACCTGGACACAGAAAGATTCAAATACAATACAAGCAACAGAGAAGCCCTTTCTACAAGGGATCTTGAGTAAGATGAGATGGGACAATACAAGAAATGAAACAATATGAAATACACTTCAAATCAATCCCCTAAAAGGAACTGTGGGGAAAAACAGGCTGAAATGGTTGGGCACATTAAAAGAATGGTTAAAGAATGACAATCAAGAAGAGCTCTGGAATGAACAGAATCTGAAAGACCACAAGCAAGATGGACAGACCAAGTGAAGGATTATGTGAATCAGAGAGAACTGCAATGGGATGAAATGCTGAACAATGGACTGTGGGAGAAAAGACAAGATTATAAGAGGCTCTGTGAATGATCTGCCTAAGCAGAAACATTTTGGGAAGAAGATGAAGAAGAAGAAATGGTGGAGACACTGAAGGGTATGAAAGGAGGTTAGCCACCTAAATTGGATGAAATAAGTGCACAAATGATTACAGCAACAGAAGAGGTGGACAAAAAGTGGCTGTATAAAGTTATGAGAGCTGTGTGGAAGGAAATAAGAACTTCAGGAGACTGGAAAAAGGGAATGCTTGTATTTGCCTTCAAGAAGCGATGCAGAAAGCATTTTGAAAACTACATGGGTATTATCCATATGTGTCATTGAGCAAAACGTTTTGAGAATATTCTGGAGAGAGAAATCCATAAAGCATTGGAAAAGCAGCTCACAAAAGAACAGTATGGCTTCCACTGTATATCTTATGTTTTGCAATGAGACAACTGAAGGATCACCAATATGAGTACAGAATAGATCTACTGATGGTCTTCCAGGATTTGGAGAACGTCTACAACACGGTAACCAGCAGTAATTTGGGAGGCACTAACAAATACAGGGCTAAAGAAGAAGGTTGTGCTGTGGATAAAAGAACTGTACAAGGACAAATGTGGCAAAAGAGGTAGGAGATAGGAGGACAGCAATGTTATTTGCTGATGATTTGTGGTGTGGAGGAACAATGGGAAAGAAGTTGTGCAAATTATAACATTAGTATACACTAAATTCAAACCCAAGAGGACACTGGTTTACATTAGTCACACACAATCTACATTTGTATTAGGCATGGTGTTATTGGATTCCTCTAGTCAGATGATTATGCTCCCATAAACAGCCAATTCCATTTCTTACATAAGTATATTCCTATCCTTGGAGGCCATGAAAGTAATGAATGAATGGACGAATGGAGGTAGGTACCCTCCTCATTTTCCTTGGCCTTTGTCAACCCTTGCTGCCCCCCCCCCCCCCCCCCCTTGCCACCCTCTCCAAACATGCACATAGTCTGTTCTATCATAGTTTAGTTCCCTGTGTCACAAACTGCTAACTTTTGGTCTTTGTATGTGTGCCTCAGGGCTTATTCACAAGGTTTCACAATCCCAAAATACTGAAGCAAAGTAACAGCCACCAACAACACCTGTATGATAGTTTTTTCCTTGGGGGATTGGGGAGGGGGGGTTGAGGGGAGAGCCTATGCCGGAGGTATGAAGCATTTTCAATATTTTGGAAAATGAATGGCAACTTGTAAGTAGCCATAAAAATGTTTCAGTTCCAACTCTGTTAAAAACCTGCCTAATACTGCCATTTAAACCGTTTCTTGAAAGAAAAAAACCTGAATACACTATATATTTTTTTCCTTTTCCTGGAAGCAAGGGGTGGGGGTTTTGCTGCCCCCCCCCCTCTCCCAAGTTGTGGGCACCCTTGACAATGTAACTTCATTGTTGAACATGAGCAACCATAGCCAGCTGTCTGAAACATGTGCAGTGGTACCATATAAAACAAGTTGGTAATCAACATTTCTTTATTATGTTATTTGGATGGTGACTGCAGAAAACGTGATGCTGTGACAACGCACTGCATTTACAGTCAATGGCTGGTGGGGACTGTATTTCATTAGCAGTTATGAATGAAGGAATACAATGAGTAGGATAACAAATGTAAAGCCGTCTTCAACTAAAAGGTTAGTTTAAATGGCACAGTTTTATGTAATTCCTCATCTTCCCTCAACCTTTTACTAGCTTATCCACATGTTTATAAGCTGTTTAACAGACTAATTTGTAATCCAAGCCTTGAAGCAACTTGGTATTATTTCACATAGAGAAAGCATTGCTAGGTGTGAAGATCATTTTAAGTATCAGAGAAAAGCATATGAACAATGGGAATCATATTCTGATTCTTTGCATTCTGAAACATACCCACCAACACATCAATCAACCTATGCAATAAAATTAGACCAACATGCCAAAAAATAAATACAATAACATTTATTCAATATAAACTGATTTATAGTCACAAAAATTGTGATGTAGAGATTCCATTCAAAACTTCAGTACAAAATATATTTAAGACTTAGTGGAATATTTTGTAAAATAAGATCGGGCTTCCTCTATATAGATTCAGCAATAACATGCTGCTGAGATAATAACTTTGAACACAACTGAAGAGGTCTCATCCTGAAACAAACAAAGAACTGAAGTTAATATTATAAGGCACTCAAAACATATAAGAAATTTTACATTATGCTAAGGTATTTATTGTAACTTTAATTTCTGTCACATTACAGAATTGTACAACTAAATAATACTACAAAATAGGTGATAAAATTTACAACATTGGAGCTGGAAATAATTTTTTCTTGACCAAGGAAAGAAAAGGAAGAAAAGAAGAAGAAGAAACTGGAAAAAGAGAAATACAAAGCTAAATTATGAATTCAGTTCAAGTGAGTTGGATTGGATTGTTTTGGAGAGGAGACCAAGCAGCAAGGTCATCGGTCTCATCAGATTAGGGAAGGATGTGGAAGGAAGTCGGCCGTGTCATTTCAAAGGAACCAACCGGCATATGCCTGGAGCGATTTAGGGAGATTATGGGAAACTTAAATCAGGATGGATGGATGCGGGATTGAACTATCTTCATCCCAAATGAGAGTTCAGTGAGCTAACCACTGCGCCACTTGCTCGGTCAGTTCAAGTGAGAAAGACACAAACTGCAGATTGGGATGGAACTTTAACAACATACTTCAGCAATAGAAAAGAAGTATGATAGACCATAACTGAGAACTTGAGAAAAGACAGTACTACAGAAACAGTACAAAACTTTTAAAAGGGACCATCCCAACATTCGTCTTAGGTTACGCTGGAGTACAGTTGAAATGTAGCTTTTTACAACATTCTTTGAAAAAATTCAGTTCATTTCTTGCCAAATGAGGCTTAAATGATATTTTGCATTCTTGATTACTATCTTCACTGGCAGAGTCACTAACACACTGTCTTACCTAATGTGCTGGTATGTTATATGTGCAATCAGTGCATTGTATCATGGAGATAACATACAAATGCCAAAGAATGAGATAATATACAAATGCCAAAGAATTTACACACTCTAACAGTAATTAAGTTGATGTCTGCGGCAGAGGAATCCTCGATGACAATACATCAGCATGTCAGTGTAAGAGACAGGAATTTTGTCTTATCACAAGTAATTCCATGATTGTTGGTGAGGCCATGCCAAACAGCTGCTGATCTGTCCAAATCTCGAGTCTAGCATCAATAATCTGCACAATGTACATACAGAATAACCACTATACCTGCCATTGCACTCACAAGCTATTTCATCAGGGTGTATACATGGGCAAGGAAAAAAAATTTCCACATTTTCCCCAGATTTCCCGGTTGGAAATACACTTTCTCCTGGATGAAAATACACTTTATCTGTGTTAAGTGACAGTATACTTTTCCTAGGCACTGTAAAACTTATCAATTATTAGAATGTTTATGGTTTTCTACACAGACGTAGAATTTGTCAGCGCTTTAGAAAACGAAACCCAGGAGGGAAAAACACTTTTTGGAAAGATTTTTGATGTGCAGCAACATGTATGCTGCATTTTTTCGTGTTACGGAGATTTAAATTCGAATTTCACCAAACAATGCATGTTACTTTCCAAAGCAATGAAATCAGAGCATCACGGATATTCACAGGTCTATGGTGACCTGGCAGTGAACAAAAGCACAATGAGTCTGTGATCACTGAAACAAGGCCACACAAACCTGTCTTATCTCCCAAGTGCTGGTTGGCTGCACACTGCTGTGGGTCCTGTGATGTTGGAGAGTACAGACACTCTCATTTGAGGTGATCAATGGATTACAATCAAACATCTCACTACACAAATGGAAATGACTGCTGGTGGTGCTGACACACTCGTCCACCAGTTTGGGTATTTATTTATTTATTTATGTATACATCTAGTTCTGTAGCACCAAACTGAGGAGCAAATCTCCAAGGTCACGGAACATGTCAGTACATAAAATTACAACATAAAAGTAATAACAGATAAAATAAAATGTTTATTAACAAAAAAAAGTCAAGCTATAAGTTTAAGTAAACCCATTTGAGTCACAGACAGGCACAATGAAACAGACTGCTACATTAAAGCTTTCATACAGTAAGTCCTCCAAAAACAGAAACAGACTGCTACATTAAAGCTTTCATACAGTAAGTCCTCCAAAAACAGAAAACACACATTCACACATTCTTAGCATTTGCAATGTGTATTTTGTCATGTGCCACAAACATGGATACCAGAAAGATAGTTTATCACTGCTACTTTGAGTCAGCTATTCGTAATGGCATAATCTTCTGGGGAAATTCAGCAATTGTCACTAGGCGCCTAGTATTACAAAAGAAAGTAATTAGAAACGTGTTTTGCAAAAACAAAAAAAAAAAAAAAAAAAAGGGGGGGGGGGGGGCGACGACCCTGTCGACCACTGTTAAAAAATTTAAAAATACTATCTATCCCCTCACTTTACATATGTGAGATGGTGGTGTTCCACAAAAATCAACATACACTAGACACTTTCTGTTTTGACCACAACTACAGCACTTGCCACAGAGATAACTTCAAACTTCCAACACATCGTTTAAAACTTTATGCCCAAATGCCAGAGTATATGGGGTTAAAAATTTTCAATAAAATAAAAGGCAGTAATATATTTAAAATGGAGCTTGGTTCACTGAAAAAATTGCTCTTTACTCTTCTGGTGGAAAGTGTTATTATTCTGTCAATGAATTCATTGAGGACAGCTTCACAGTCTGAACACAGGGATTGTATTATATTTATTACTTTATGTACATGTGTAGGTGTAACTTAGAAATGTAAAATATAATGTAAACTTTTGTATTTCTCTTAAAAAAGTTTCTTTTGTAGACCTTGACATGTCTCCTATACATCAAATAAAATGATTTGAAAATTGTACTTAATGAGATGAATACATCACATATCACACAAGCACAACTCATAAACATTGTCACTGTCTACAACTGCCAGGGACTGGCTGTGGATTGTGACTGCATCTGACATGAGCAGAAATCTGCTGAGGTGGGTGGCTGCTATTGAACATTACCTTTTCCAATGCCCAACTCACTGAAAACCTGGTCATCATGAACAACTATATACGCACCCACAGTTACTTTTCCTTTGAAGGCATCACCCAAAAACAAATCCATGGTACAGCAACCTATTCATGGGACTTGTAGAATAGCTCTTCCTAACTACCCAGAATACCAAGCTCCTCACCTGCTTCAGATTCATTAATGACATTTTCATGATCTGGACTGAGGGTGAGAACACCCTATGAAGATTCCTCCAGAACATCAACATCTTCTCCCCCATTTGCTTCACCTGGTACTCCAATCCTATAAGCTCCTTTCTCAATGTTGACTTTCACCTCAAGGATGGTTACATCGTGCCTCCATTACATCAAACCTTCCAACCATGACCAACACTTCCACTTTGACAACTGCCACCGATTCCATACCAAGATGTCCCTTCCCTACAGGCTAGCAACCTGAGGCTATCACATCTGTATTGGTGAGCAGTCCTTCTCATAGTCTGCCAAGAGTCTCACTGAGGCTTTCACAGACCAAAATCACCAACATTGTCCACACACAGGTCTCCCATGCCTTCTCTCTTCAGTCACCTACCATCTCCCACATACCAGCTGTCCAGCCACAAGGGGCACTCTTCTCGTGACTCAGCAGTCAGTATCGAATCACAATCTCTGCCACAGTTTTGACTACCTGTTATCCTATCCTGAAATGAGGAATATATTGCCCACTCCTCATACAGTGGTATTCTGCTACCTACTGAAACTATGCAGTATCCATATCCACTCTTACTCCATCGCTGCTCCCAACCCATAGTCTCATATCCCTGCAATATACCTCGTTGCAAGACCTGTCTCACACATCCTCCCGCTACCACCTGCTCCAGTCCTGCCACAGGCATGTACAGGGTTTGTATAAAATGTAATGAGACTGAGCTTGTGAGTGAAAATTTATTGTAAATATCACTACAACCGCTTAGTACTCTTCAATGTATGACCCTTGAGAGTCAACAATCCACTGCATGCGAGATAACCACGCTTCAAACACTGCTGCAAATGCTGAGTCCAGGATGGCCTATAAAGCCCTTGTCGTGGCAGCTTGGACCTCCCTCAGGGTCTCACAATGCTGCCTTTCTAGTTTGGGGAACAAAAAAAAGTCTGGTGGGGCCTCATCGGGACTGGGTAATCACTGGAACCCCTTTCTTGGCCAGGTAGTTGGTCACCATGAAGCAGCTGTGACTCGGTGTGTTGTCATGATGCAGCTTCCAATCACTGGTGATGGCTGGTCTCACATGATGGACCCTGGCTTTCAGTCTTTTGAGCACTTCGCAATAAAAATCACCATTGACAGTTTGGCCTTGGGGCACAAACTCATCATGAACCATGCCCCCTGATGACAAAAAACACAATCAACATGGCTTTCACCTTCGATTTGCTCACACGAGCCTTTCTGGATGTGGGGATGCCACCGTGTGCCATTCGGCTCTCATGCACTTTGTCTTTGGGTTGTACTGAAACACCCAGGTTTCATCTCCAGTGATAAAATTATCTAAAAATTCCAAATCAGCTTAAAGGCTCTGGGGATTGTCTACGCAGGTGTCAAAACGTGCTTGCTTTTGAACATCTGACAAAATCTTTGGGACCATCTTGGCACAGATCTTCCTTATCGACAATTCTTTGGTGATAATGTTGTGCACTGTCATTTTATCAGCTCTGAGGTCATCTGCTATCATCCTGACACTCATACGATGGTCAGTGTTCAATAAAACACACACATGGTCAACATTTTCATCAGTTTTGCTAGTTGACGGGCATTTGCAGCGGTCCTTGTCCTCAAAGCTGTCCCGGCCCTCTTTAAAGCTCTTCACCCGCCTAAAAATCTGAACTTTTGACATGCAATGATTGCCATAGGCTTGGCAACACATATCCAATCTTTCCATACCTGATTTTCCTTGTTTCACACAAACCTTGATGGAGTAACATTGCTCGATTGTTTGCTGCATGTTGCACCACAGCTGAAGAATCCACTCAATGCATGATGCTGCTGAGACAAGAGTCCGCAGGTGACTGACACGCCGCGCATTTTCGGCCAGACACCCCACACCACCAATCCCCCTGGGTGAGCGTGTGCTGTAAGTACAGTTGCATCGGCAAAAATCAGTCTCATTACTTTTTATACAAACCCTGTACTACCCCATCAAAGGGGTTACCTTTGAAAGCAGCCATGTGATCTACAAACTAAGCTGCAACCATTGTACCACTTTCTTTGTGGACATCAGCACTAATAAGATGTCCATCTGTGTACATGACCACTGCCAAACCATGGTGAAAAGACAGCTGGACCACTCAGTGACTGAACATGCTGTACAACACAATATGCTTCACTTAAATGACTGCTTCAGAGCCTACACCATCAGGATTCTTTTTACCAACACCAGCTTTTCTGAACTGTGCGGCTGGTAACTCTCCCTACAACATGTTCTTCATTCTTGTAACCCCCCTAGCCTAAACATTCACCACTCCCTGTCCTTCACCTACCTATCCCTTTCCCTGATTGTTCCCAGATGCAGTGCAGCATCTTCCCCCACCCCTACCCTGCTATTAATTCTACTCTCCACACCATGCCTCCTCCTTATACCCACCACCCACCCCAGCAGACTGCTGCTCATATCAGATGAAGGTGCAGTCTACAGACGTTGTCCTTTTGCTCTTGTGTGTGTGTGTATGTGTGTGTGTGTGTGTGTGTGTGTGTGTGTGTGATTTCAGAAGGACTTTTTTATCTGAAAGGTTAAATGTTTAGCAGTCTTTTTCATTGTGCCTGTCTCCAATACAACACCTTTCATACTTGAATACTACGCAACACCAGACTTTGTCCCAGTTTCAGTGCAGCAATGTGTTCTTCAATAATCAACACTAATGATACCTGCTCACTAGCAGCTTCCATTTTCATTACTGTGAAGTTCAGCATAATATTGACAGCCCTGGTGTCAAGAAAGGTACTGATTGCTCAATCTGATATGCTGTGCCAGTTCCCACTTCATTTTAGAGTACATTTATTTGGTTGTCAACATAACTTTATAAATAGCACACAGCTATTTTAGATTGTAAAAGGCATTTATTTTCTGTTTTGATCATTTAATCGTTTGTTATGGCTGTTTGAATATCAAGTATCAGATTGATACACGACATCTGACTGTGTTATGTTATAGGGATTTTATTATTTTAGGTGAGAGACAGTTAATCATGGCAAGTTACATTATGGTGTATAAATTCCTCTCCCCCATGAACCAAAGATCTTGCCATTGGTGGGGAGGCTTGTGTGCCTCAGAGATACAGACAGCTGTACCGTGGGTGTGACCACAACGGAGGAGTATATGTTGAGAGGCCAGACAAATGCGTGGTTCCTGAAGAGAGGCAGCAGTCTTTTCAATATTTGCAGGGACAACAGTCTGGATGATTGACAGATCTGGCCTTGTAACACCAAGCAAAACAGCCTTGCTGTGCTGGTACTGTGAAGGGCTGAAAGAAAGGGGAAACTGTAGCCATTTTTCCCTACGGCATGCAGCTTTACTGTACAGATGGAAAAGAGCTCAGATGGAAAACCAGTCCTAAGCAACGAAGAGAAAGCAGAAAGGTGAAAGGAGTAGATAGAGGGTCTACGCAAGGGCAATGTACTTGAGGACAATATTATGGGAATGGAAGAGGATGAAGATGAAATGGGACATATGATACTGTGTGAAGAATTTGACAGAGCACTGAAAGACCTAAGTCGAAAAATGGCCCCGGGAGTATACAACATTCCATTAGAACACTACTGATAGCCTTTGCTTGACAAAACTCTTCCATCTTGTGAGCAAGATGTACGAGACAGGTGAAATACCCTCAGACTTCAAGAAGAACATAGTAATTCCAATCACAAAGAAAGCATGTGTTGGCAGGTGTGAAAATTACCAAACTATCTGTTTTAATAGATCATGGATGAAAAATACTATCACGAATTCTCTACAGACGAATGGAAAAACTGCTAGAAGATGACCTTGGGGGATATCAGTTTGGATTCTGTAGAAATGTTGCAACACACGAGGCAATACTGACACTACGACTTATCTTAGAAGAGAGGTTAAGGAAAGAGAAACCTATGTTTATAGCATTTGTTGACTTAGAGAATTGTCTTGACAATGCCGACTGGAAAAATCTCATTTAAATTCTGAAGGTGGCAGGGGTAAAATATAGGGAGCACAATGTTATTTTATTTATGTTTTATTTACATGTCAAGTTCCGCAGGACCAAATTGAGGAGCAAATCTCCAAGGCCATGGAACGTTTCAGTACATGAAATTACAACATAAAAGTAATACCAGATAAAAATAAATGTTTATGAATCTGAAGATGGTTCAAATGGCTCTGAGCACTATGGGACTCAACTGCTGTGGTCATTAGTCCCCTAGAACTTAGAACTACTTAAACCTAACTAACCTAAGGACATCACACACATCCATGCCCGAGGCAGGATTCGAACCTGCGACCGTAGCAGTCGCACGGTTCCGGACTGCGCGCCTAGAACCGCGAGACCACCGCGGCCGGCGAATCTGAAGAAAGTCAGTCCATAAGTTTAAGTAAACCCAACAATACAATGAGAATCAGCTTAATTTTTCAAGGAACTCCTGAACAGAATAGAAGGAGTGACCCATGAGGAAACTCTTCAGTTTTGATTTGAAAGTGCTTGGATTACTGCTAAGATTTTTGAATTCGAGTGGTAGCTTATTGAAAATGGATGCAGCAGTATACTGCACACCTTTTTGCACAAGAGTTAAGGAAGTCTGATCCAAATGCAGGTTTTATTTCTGCCGAGTATTAACCAAGTGAAAGCTGCTTATTCTTGGGAATAAGCTAATACTGTTAACAAGAAATGACAGTACGGAACATATACAGGGTGTTACAAAAAGTTACGGCCAAACTTTCAGGAAACATTCCACACACACAAAGAAAAAACAAATGTTATGTGGACTTGTGTCCGGAAACGCTTACTTTCCATGTTCGAGCTCATTTTATTACTTCTCTTCAAATCATATTAATCACGGAATGGAAACACACAGCAACATAATGTACCTGTGTGACTTCAAACACTTTGTTACAGGAAATGTTCAAAATGTCCTCCGTTAGCAAGGATACATGCATCCACCCTCCATAGCATGGAATCCCTGATGCGCTGATGCAGCCCTGGAGAATGGCATATTGTATCACAGCCGTCCACAATACGAGCACGAAGAGTCTCTACATTTGGTACCGCGATTGCCTAGACAAGAGCTTTGAAATGCCCCCATAAATGAAAGTCAAGAGGGTTGAGTCGTACTTGTAAAGGCACATGTTCTAGCAGCACAGGTGGAGTATCCCGTATGAAATCATGATAACGTGCTCCATTGAGTGTAGGTGGAAGAACATGAGGCCCAAGCAAGACATCACCAACAATGCCTGCCCAAACGTTCACAGAAAATCTGTGTTGATGACGTGATTGCACAATTGCGTGCGGATTCTCGCCATCCCACACATATTCATTGTGAAAATTTACAATTTGATCACATTGGAATGAAGCCTCATCCGTAAAGAGAACATTTGCACTGAAATGAGGATTGACACATTGTTGGATGAACCATTCACAGAAGTGTACCCGTGTAGGCCAATCAGCTGCTGGTAGTGCCTGCACGCACTGTACATGGTACGGAAACAACTGGTTCTCCCGTAGCACTCTCCATACAGTGACGTGGTCAACATTACCTTTTACAGCAGCAACTTCTCTGACGCTGACATTAGGGTTATCGTCAACTGCACGAAGAATTGCCTCATCCATTGCAGGTGTCCTTGTCATTCTAGGTCTTCCCCAGTCGCGAGTCATAGGCTGGAATGTTCCATGCTCCCTAAGATGCCGATCAATTGCTTCGAAAATCTTCCTGTCTGGACACCTTCATTCTGGAAATCTGTCTCAATACAAACATACCGCGCCACGGCTATTGCCCCGTGCTAATTCATACATCAAATGGGCATCTGCCAACGCCCCATTTGTAAACATTGCACTGACTGCAAAACCACGTTCGTGATGAACACTGACCTGTTGAAGCTACGTACTGATGTGCTTGATGCTAGTACTGTAGAGCAATGAGTCGCATGTCAACACAAGCACCGAAGTCATCGTTACCTTCCATCAATTGGGCCAACTGGCGGTGAATCGAGGAAGTACAGTACATACTGACGAAACTAAAATGAGCTCTAACATGGAAATTAAGCATTTCCGGACGCATGTCCACATAACATCTTTTCTTTATTTGTGTGTGAGGAATGTTTCCTGAAAGTTTGGCTGTACCTTTTTGTAACACCCTGTATATTGAGAAGCCAATGTCAAAATACCCAGACTCGTGAACAGGAGTCGACAAGAGGTTCATGAACTTACACCACTTATTGCCTGAACCGCCCGTTTCTGAACCAAAAATATTCAGTCTTTATATTGACCATCCAGTAGAGGAAACAAAAGAAAAATTTGGAGTAAGTATTAAAATCCAGGGAAAAGAAATGAAAACTTTGAGGTTTGCCGACGACATTGTAATTCTGTCAGAGACAGCAAAGGATTTGGAAGAGTAGTTGCACGGAGTGAACAGTATCTTGACAGGACGACATAAGATGAACACCAACAAAAGAAAAACGAGGATAATGGAATGTAGTTGAATTAAATCAGGTGATGCTGAGGGAATTAGATTAAGAAATGAGACACTTAAAGTAGAGAGGATATAAAATGAAGACTGGCTATGACAAGGAAAGCTTTTCTCAAGAAGAGAAACTTGTTAACATCAAGTATAGGTTTAAGTGACAGGAAGTCTCTCCTGAAAATATTTGTATAGAGTGTAGCCATGTATGAAAGTGAAACATGGACAATAAATAGTTTAGACAAGAAGAGAATAGAAGCTTTTGGAATGTGATGCTACAAGAGAGTGCTGAAGATAAGATGGGTAGATCACGTAACTTATAAGCAGGTACTGAAGAGAATTGGTGAGAAGAGATATTTGGGGCACAACTTGACTAGAAGAAGGGATCTGTTGGTACAACACATTTAGAGGTGTCAAGGGATCACCAGTTTAGTATTGGAGGGAAGCATAAGAGGGAGACTAAGAGATGAATACACTAAGCATATTTAGAAGGATGTAAGTTGCAGTATCTATTCAGAGATGAAGAGGCTTGCACAGCACAGAGCAACATGAAGAGCTGCATCAAACCAGTCTCTGAACTGAAGACCACAACAACAAAAAATTAAACATATTGAAGAAATCAAATGTAAATTGTTTGAAATGGATAATAATGAAGTTAAAGAGGATTTTGTAGGTGAAATGGACACAGATTGTGATGATGAAGTTTTAGTTTGGCTGGGAGATTCATAAACAAAGAAAAAAGGCAGTGATGATGATGATGATGATGATGATGATGATGATGACGACAACAAAGTACTCAAGAAAAATGTCCATTACTATATTGGAAGGAACAAAGACTTGCATTGATGACACAAAAGGTGGAGTCAACATTATAAGTTGACAACTTTGTGCAGTGTTACCACAAATGTGCACAGTTTGTCTGTCGTTACATATTTTGCAATGATCAATGTGAGTCAAATCAGTACACAAGGAATTTATTTCAGCAGGAATGACAATTGTGTCAGGAGAAAAAGATTTCTGAACCAATTGTCTTATGTATTAATTTTGACTCATTTTGTCTGAAAAAGTTTGGATACCTCAGGAAATGATGTGGATCCTCAGCAAAGGCTAAAACATTTGAATTAAAAACAATCTTAGTTGCAATTTATTTTTTTACCAAATATGCATTTTGCCTTCATGGGGCACCTTCGGATTATCTTAAAATTGTTTTCTTTCACAAAATTTTAACCACTGTAAAATGTCTCTGTGCTAGATTCAAGCACGTGTTGAATCAGATGAAACTGCAGAGACCTTAATAATGTCGTACCTGTAGGCCAGAATGGTGCAATGATAGGACCACACTCACAAAAGGGTAAGAATGAAGGGTGGTGTTTAATGTCCTGTTGACATCAAGGCCATTAGAGACGGAGCACAAGCTTGAACTGATTTAAGGATGAGGTGGGAAATCAGCCATGTCCTTTCAAAAGAACCATCCTCGCATTTGTCTGGAGAGATTTAGGGAAATCACGGAATAACTAAATCAGCATGGCTGATCGTGGCTTTAAACGGTCATCCTCCTGAATGCTAACCACTGCACCATCTCTCTTGGTCAAGAGCAAGTGTCCACATTTAAACATAATACAATATCAATGCCACTGTAACTTCAAGGCAGGAGTATGGCATATGTTGGCATCTCTGTGTATTATGTTTAAATGTGTGTACTTTTTTGAGAGTGTGGTCCTACCACTGCACCATTCTGGCCTACTGGAACAATTTTATTAATTTCTCTGCAGGTTCATCTGATCTAAGGCATACTTCAATATAACAGAGAACCTTTTTATGTTTTTTAAATATTGTAAAAGGAAAATTTTAAGATAATCTGAAGACTCCTCACAAAGGCAAAACATGTGGTTAATATATTGTAAGCAAGACCTTTTTTAATTCAAATATTCTACATACAGTTGCTGTACCAGATGTAGTAACGGAATTTGTGATAACGTAAGGCACAAACAACAGTACAGCCACAATTACGCAAAGTTTATTCATCTACCTCATACAAGCGAAGAACAGTTGAGAACATAGACATAAACACGGAAACAATCCAGGTACTGATACAAGCAGTTGCTAACAATAAACAGGAACACAATATGAGGCAGAATGCCTGTTGCACAGTGCTTATAAAGTGGAGGGCTCTGGTAGATGGTGTTATGAATGCCATGCCATGTGCACAAGTCATGCAGTCCACCGCAGGTAACCTGTGGTAGAGGGCATGTGCAGAGGCCATTAGTGGTATATTCAAAGTGTAGAGCATCAGTGTCCTGGTGCTGTGGTGCATATTAAAGAATTATGTACAGGGTTATAGCAGAGTCTACGATATTTTATGAGCCTAAAACATTACAGGCCAACATTTGAAAAAGAAGCAGAAATAATGTAAATGGAACTGGGATGAAGAAGAAAATACTTTCATTAAACAGTCAGTCAGACGTTGTATGACCCACAATACATTTAATTGAAAGGGTAGTAAACTTTGATTCACACATGGTGTCTGCAATATGTATCACTGAGATCCCACCCATATCAGTCTCTGTTGGTCCATATCTATTGCCGCAAATAAGCTATAAAGACGACTTACAAGTAATAACAGCTGCATGGCATGAATACATGGGTTGGACATTGAGAATCACCTTGGCTGACCCTTTTAATCATCACTAAGATGAAACTAATGGTTCTCCCTGAAGTTCTTAATAAGTTACCTTTCAAAGCCTTCACATATTGTTGCCTATGTAAAAATAAACAGACATTTTCTTGACTGGTTAGTACATTTGTCCCATCCATTATCTAACCAACATCTAAAACATCTAAAATCAACGCCTACAAATGAAACAGTATGCCACACACCCAAGTTACATCATCTACTAAACAATAAATGTGTCTAATTTTCAGACTACTTAATTAATGGTGAAGTTTTGAATTTTATAAATTGTTAGGTGGAACATGTACTTACTTACTCAGCTGCTGCCAGAACAGCATTTTCTACCACCTCTTTGTTTCGCAGCCAGTACTGTTGGAGACGTGCAAGCCACTGCTGCCAGTACTTCTGGCAATCATCAACTGACAGCATAAAGAAATTAGCTGGGGAGCCATCACTATAAGCAACCACAATGAGACCACCTTGTACCTGTATCAGGCATATACAATGTTAGATGAAATGACACTCATCATATTCTTCCATGGGGAAATGTCTACTTCAAGTAATTACTTCCTATCAGTATAAAATACAACATACAAAAAATGAACACTTCAATACTGACTCACTATACATGTGTCACACACATTACCCACAAATATGAATCATTATTTTTTTTCTTCAAAAAGCAAGCAGTTACAAATAAATGTATAAGAAGTTTCTTCGTGATCTGTGCACATGATTCTTAAATGTTATTCATTGTTTCTACTATGATTACCTTCTTGTACTGAGGTTTCACATATACAAAACACAACACTGATGGTTACAAATGCACATGAGCATATGTTAAAACAGCAAATATCATCACTGCTAAATACAAGATTGTCAAATTTCAGTTGAGCAGCTCTACAAAAATAATGATATGTACCCTACTGCCTACCATCTGACTGTAACAAAAAAACTCATTACTAAACTTTAAGTCCAACCAGTGTGTTTGTTCATGCAAACTCCTTTATCTCTATAGAGATTTCCTAAAGTTAGTCTGCTGCATGACCTTTACTTACCCCCAATTCAAATTAAGTTAATGCTTACAGCACCTGTGGTGTTTCTGATACAGAGACAGGTGCCATTTAGCCTGTTCTCATGTAGGAGAACTCATGCAAATCAACGTGACTGAGTATGGATTTGGTACATACATTATGCAATTAAAGGTATCTGGACACCCCCCAAATATGTATGTTTTTCATATTAGGCACATTGTGCTGCCACCTACTGCCAGGTACTCAATATCAGCGACCTCAGCAGTTATTAGACATTGTGAGAGAGCAGAATGGGGCACTCAGCGAAACTCACGGACTTCGAATGTGGTCAGGTGATTGTGTGTCACTTATGTCATACGTCTGTACATAAGATTTCCACACTCCCAAACATTCTTAGGTCCACTGTTTCCAATGTGATAGTGAAGAGGAAACGTGAAGGGACACATACAGCAAAAAAGCATAGAGGCCGACCTCGTCTGTTGACTGACAGAGACCACTGACAATTGAAGAGGGTCGTAATGTGTAATAGGCAGACACATATCCAGACCATCACACAGGAATTCCAAACTGCATCAGGATCCACTGCAAGTACTATGACAGTTAGGTGGGAGGAGAGAAAACATGGAATTCATGGTCAAGCGGCTGCTCATAAACCACACATCCCGCCGGAAAATTCCAAACGGCACCTCGCTTAGTGTAAGGTGCGTAAACATTTGACGATTGAACAGTGGAAAAATGTTGTGTGGAGTGACAAACTGAGGTACTCAATGTGGCGATCCGATGGTAGGGTGTGGGTATGGCGAATGTCCGGTGAACGTCATCTGCCAGCGTGTGTAGTACCAACAGTAAAATTCGGAGGCAGTGGTGTTATGGTGTGGTCTCGTTTTTCATGGAGGGACTTGTACCCCTTGTTGTTTTGTGTGGTACTATCACAGCACAGACCTACACTGATGAATTCGGGGATAGCAATTGCATCTTTCAACATGATCGGGCACCTGTTCATAATACACAGCCTGTAGAGGAGTGGTTGCACTACAATAACATCCCTGGAATGGACTGGCCTGCACAGATTCCTGACCTGATTCCTACAGAAAACCTTTGGTAAGTTTTGGAACACCAACTTCTTGCCAGGCCTCACTGACTGACATCAATTCCTCTCCTCAGTGCAGCACTCCATAAAGAATGGGCAGCCATTTCCCAAGAAACCTTTCAGCACCTGTCTGAACGTATACCTGCGAGAGTGGTTCAAATAGTTCAAATGGCTCTGAGCACTATGGGGCATAACATCTGAGGTCATCAGTCCCCTAGACCTTAGAACTACTTAAACATAACTAACCTAAGGACATCACACACATCCATGCCTGAGGCAGGATTCGAAACTGTGACCGTTGAGTTCGCACGGTTCCAGACTGAAGGGCCTAGAACCGCTCGGCCACACCGGCCGGCACCTGTGAGAGTGGAAGCTGTCATCAAGGCTAAGGGTGGGCCAACACTATACTGAATTCCAGCATTACCGCCGAACTTGTAAGTCATTTTCAGCCAAGTGTCTGGATACTTTTATCACATAGTGTATATCCATCCTCCTGTTCAGTGTTTTCTCAGGAGTCTCCTACATCATAACTGTCACCCTCCTTTCCTTCCCATGTGCAACCTCCACTACTCTCACTCACACTTTAGTCAGAGAGAGAGAGAGAGAGAGAGAGAGAGAGAGAGAGAGAGAGAGAGAGAGAGAGAGGGGGGGGGGGGGGGGTGGAGAGACGGAGGGAGGGAGGGAAAGAGAAAGAGAGAAGCAGTAGCGTGCGTTACATGCGTACCCACTATGATGAAGGCTGCAAGTTCAATGGCCTGTCCACTATGTGATGTCTACTTGTCCACTATGTAATATGCTTATCTACCATGTATTAGCTGTAATGTACTTCATGTCACATATATTCATTTAAGTGATATAATTACCTGTAAATGGGCATGTCTAGGATCAAAGCTAAGTGCTCCCATGTATGCACATACTTGTAGAGGTGCATCATATGTTCGTTCAATACATGACTTGCGTTTGTCTGATTTCTTCCATTCTATCAGCACTGGTTTACCCCTGAAGGCGAAGCAAAGTCACATTTTGTCATCTTTACAGAGAAGCATCTCTCAAAACAAATTACTGTACAGCTTAAAAAAAAATAAATTGCACATGATTAAAATTAAGGGAATAAAGCTTACTTGCTTTGTTGAGGCAACAAATATGTCTGGTCACAGGGAAAGGATGTTACATTGCAATAATATTCCTACAAACATAATTTTTCTACCTGCAGCAAGAAGACAGGAGAAGTTTTCAGTATAATTATTAATGAAGTCAACATGCATAACTTAACTCATACTTTGGATCCATTATTACTCAAAGCAAGATCATGTTAATGTTTATGTGTGGTTCCACATGTGGACTGCCATTTTTATGTCACTTCTGTTGTGGCATACTGCAAGGAGAAAATCTGTATGATGCTTCGCAATGACTATACAATTAAAATTGGCAAGCAGCAGCAAAAAAAAAAAAAAAAAAAAAAACAAAAAACAAAACACCTGAAAATTATAAAGCACATAACAGACAGCGTTTTTATTTGAAGATTATATTGAAAAATGAATCTGGTGATAGCTGTTTTATAAATAACAGATAACCTAATAGATTTAAAATATACGTATCATAAATATGTTATCAATTATTTTCTATCATTTCAAATGGTTTTATAAACATTAATTAACGCAAGGCTCAAACAGGAAATTTTCAGGACAGTACATAACGCAGGTTCAGAATGTTATTTAATTTACTGAAACAAAAACATAATAAAAACCAACACACTGAAGAGTTAGGTTGGTTGATTTGGAGGAGAGGACCAAATAGCGAGGTCATCAATCCCATTGGTTTAGGGAAGGGTGGGGAAGAAAGTCAGCCATGCCCTTTCAAAGGAACCATACCAGAACTGGCCTGAAGCGATTTAGGGAAATCACAGAAAACCTAAATAACAGTGGCTGGACGTGGGTTTGAACCATTGTCCTCCTGAATACACCGAAGAATTAAAATTGTATTATTTCTGCTTCTCTTCTTCTCATTTGAAGAGGTGAAAAAGTATTTTTTCCCTTTAATATTGTTTTGGATCTTCGCATTACTAAACAGCAAAATTGTGTACATCCACAGTTGTACATTGCTTATCTAATGGCTTCCAGGGGCAACAAAAGTATAAGTTTCAGTATTTCAAATAATTATTGACCAAATTTAACAGTTTAAAATGACGTCATACTGTATCTGTTAAGAAGCAAAATCTGACATTAAAGGCTTAACACAGCGAATCAAGTATTAAAGTTAGAATATGTGTATATGTACTGATGCAGCATAACTTACAGTATGCAAATCACCAAGAGATATTCAACTAGTATTTGAGACTGAGGGCACTTATTAACTTCCAATAAACTTGACACATAATTTCAAACCTTTCAGAACTCTTTTCTCTCTGACACCCTTCACAAAATACGGAAAGAAAAAAGTTTATCGCCTATTACATTTTTGCTACTTGTGCAGCAAAACTTCAGCATGTGGCACAATCTTTTAATTTGTTACTTCTTTACTGTTAACTGTATTGCAACACAATTTCCAGATAGTACCCACACATGCCACTCAATGCACCTGCAAAGCTGTCTCACTGTGCGACACAGTGCAAGACATCAAACATTGAGATGCATGAAAAACTAACTTTAATTAAAATAGAGTGCAAATTACCCAGACTGTGTTTGATAATGAAATCATTTAATAACTTCCACCATATGTTAAGTATAATTTCATATATATTCTAACTTTTTCTTACTTACAGCCTCAAAAAATAATTAGTGTTTCACGTCTTCTGCCATAAGGGTTATACACAATTGATGTCAAATTTAAGTACATTAACTCATTTGTAAAGTAAACAGCCATCTGAATGTGTTTTACACATGGAAGTTCAATTCTTTAAAGAGTCATTTATTCTGGCAATGGAGCTGCAATCTATTGCCCCTGATACCTGGTATTACGTTTCCCTCACATTGTGGTGGATTTGTTTTTCCCTAAGTTCACTTTCATGCACAAGTGAACTCTTCTAATGCTTCCTTTTAACTTTTTGTGATTGTTTTATTGAACTACAGGCCCTTAAAAAGTTTAGGCTTTGAGTTCTAATAATATTTTGCCTCTTTCACTTAGAGTCTAACTCAGCTGGAACATGTTTTGTAAGGTTGTAGGAAGTTTTCCCACACTTAGCAAGAGATTTTTCAAACAGATTCATTAACAACATTTTTATATTAAATATAATATAATTAAATAATATATAAATATAACATATAATATATATAATATAAATATAATAGAATTAAATATAATAGAAATATTATTAAATTAAATATAATAGACATATCATCTCTGGGTGCATGAAGTATTATTACCTTGAATATAGTTAGTACTTTAGCAAACAATTACTTCTCAGTGACCTTTCTGGTTATGATTATCATCACTTACACTGTTCCGCTCATAAATATAACAGTATTTTTTCTGAATTCTCTAACTGTACAGCCACAGTATTTGTAGTTAGTATTTACATTATTTTTAAAATTCAGATGCTGTCCATACAACTGACATAATGTGGTTATTGTCATTAAATGCATTTACAGCTAAAGCATACTGTTCTAACTGCCATAACTTCAATAACAGTTGTGTTACTAAGTGAGTGTTTATACAATTGAGACAGACAACAGTGAGCTGTTTCACAGTGTATGCTTAATGAGAAATGATTGCTACTGTGTTCCATGATAAGACTGATAAGCAATGAAGTCTGTGTATCGCAGTTGAAGCATTTTGTCTTCGTACAGCTTCAGCTGAGGTTCCAGTTTCATTGCCACATTTTAATTCATGACTATCACTTGTTGCAAAATTTCCCAAATTTTAAAGAAAGGTTGGGATATGACTCTAGGCGCAGCTTGATCAATATAATTCCCACCTCATGATGTAATTTAAATTACAAAACCAATCATTCCTTTAAGAAAGAATTACAACAGCTGCAGCACTTTTTATTCAATGTGCCTATCTACACCAATAAACTCAGCATGCATCCATTCTTCTCATCCAAACACTTATTACCTCAGCACCTGTCTGAAGTGCGAGATAAAACTTTCTTCTGTCATCTTCAACAATCTTCTTATCAATTACTATTTTTCTGAAACTCTTGCGGTTTTGATATCAAACTCATTTGTCACCAACAAAACAATAATTTTGTTCTATTTTACAGTCTTTAGTCTTCCATCCTACCCTACCCATCCCCTATTCTACTCATAATTTGATCATTCTCACATTTCGAAGTAAGATCAATTTCAGATTATTACATTTTTTCAATACTTGAGTCTTTACATTGTTTTAATCATTTTGTTCATTTTCTGTCAACCAACCAAATCAAATTTTCACATTTAGTTCAAGTCATGCAAATAAAGCACAATCATTAAACACTTAGCTGTAAATTAATGTTTGTGAATTGTAACTTAAGAAACCATTCCAATTTTTCATCAACACTGAACATGAATTATCTTACCACCTTCACAAAGAGGGACATTCAAAGGTTTCTTTAATGGATTTAAAATTTGATTCTTTAGGCACTTGACTTGTGGTTGAGAGGAGCATGCTTCAAATCCCTGTACAGCAATACAAATTTAGATTTCCTGCAATTTCTCTAAATCACTTTGAGGTAAATGCTATGATGGAGACAGTAAATTTTCTCACTCAGATTGCCTCCCATCTGAGTCTGTGCTAGTAACTTCATCATTGAGAGGAAATTAAACCTTAATCTTTCTTCCTTCAAATGCAATACCACTGATGCTGACGTGGTAAACTCATATTTGACAAGTTATCTTCAGTGGGTTTGGCATGAATTCTCAATAACGGTGGAAATGTACTTTTCCCATGCTGTCAATATCAATAAAAAGTGAAGGGGCATTAACATTATCCTCAAACAAACCACAGAGAGAGATCATATATCGAAAGATCAGGACAGTTGTTGGCAATGTGTAGAAAGTATTATTTGCAAACCAATCTACTGACCTGGTGGGTGTAAATTTAAGAACTGTGAGACATCACCAGTGCCAATGTCATGTAGCCTACCTTCTTGTAAAATAAGAAAATATACCTTTCTGACCCTCTCCTCTGTCATCAGTTGTGAGTTATCCAATCTCCCAACGTGTCCAAGTACATGGGACATATTATATTTCTCTCTTGTCTCCATGCTCAAGTGCTGAGGATCATGCAATGCCAACCGACTGGCACATCACACTCTCCCATACGGTGTCATTCAAGTGCATTATGGAGGATGGGGAGGGGTGGTGGGGGGGGGCTTGGGGACAGCACACTGCTCTCATGGATTTCCAAACCTTGTTGTCACTACTTATCAATGTAGCTCTTCTAATGGCATCATGAGGCCGAGTGGACACTATTCCAATTTTTCTGCCATGGAAGAAAATTCCTGGCAGTATTGGAAATTGAACCTATGTCCTCTGTGTGCCTCTGTGTGGTAGTCAGGAGCAACGATCACTAAGCTACTGAGGCAGGGATTATATTTCTTTTGGTGACGAAAAATTAGTTTAGAAATTATTGTTTAGAAATGATAAAATACATGTATACTTTTGGACTTTCATGTTCAATCTCAATTACAGGATGGGTTTCCTCAGGTTCAAAAGTACAGACATTACATCTGTGGACTTTTCCAGGTACACGAAATGTCACTTGAACACCCACAGTGATTTGTTAACAAACTGTCATTTTGCTTAATAATTTTCATAAAATTCTAAGAAAATGCCTGCCTCTTTGTGGTGAGTTACAATATGCACATGATCCACTGCAATTACTCACGACAACCTTTTAACACAACTTTTTTTTTGGCTCTACATACAGATTTCTGTGCTCTCAATATTCCACTTCTGCACACAATATTGAATACATTTTCACTAACATTTCATCTTACAGAGTGTGCTTCTGTTTGATGACATATGAATCTTCTGCACCACAGCTACTCATACGACCTTAGAACTGACACTGCAGCAGAGAACCATGTAAAAATTATTGTGTAACTGCCCACTAATTTCAACAGATTCTGTTTCTTTGTGCCTATATATAATTATGTTCTCCTACACAACAGCAAATATTTCCCAAAAAATAGGAAATACAGTCAAATTAAATTGTTGAAACAACAGACTTCTACTTGCATCTCCACCCATAATCACAAGCCACCTTTCTTCATGTAGTAGACAGTACCTCAGCAATTACTATTGCTTTCCTCTCCCTGTTCCATCCAAGAATAGAGCACTGGAAAAAAGATTGGCAGTCACTACCTATATGATTTCTAATTTCTCCCTTGGTCATTTTGTGATGCACATGCGAGAAGAAATATGTTGCTTGGCTCTTTTACAAATGTACGCTCTTAGAATTCCAATAGTAATCCTCTCCGAACACCTATTTGGTTTGCTGAGTATCTCCATTACACTCTTGTACTTACTAAATGATCCTGCGACAAAACATGTGACTCTTTGCTGATCTTCTCTATTCGTTCCATTAATCCAACCAGATAAGTATCCCAGTCTCACAATTATTATTCAATGACTGGCTGCATGAGTATTTTGTAAATTGCTCCTTTCATGGATGAATTACATTTTCTTAAGATTCTCCCAATAAATTTCAGCCTGGCATCTGCTTTTCCTACAAACAGTTTTAGATGGTCATTCAGCTGTTGGTAGGTACAGATGATTCATTCAGGTTTCTTTTTATGGTTCTTACTGTTTCCAGTGATACATAACTAACAGTGTAATTGAGCATTACTGGCTATTTACCTATTTATGTACATACAATTCACTTATTCACATTCAGTCAACTGCCAGTTGCTGCACAAATCATCAGTCCTGTTAGGGTATTCCTGCTTTTTGCTAGTTTTCTGGCACTGCAGATTACCTTTTTATGTCAATTACATCCCACTGACGATAAAATGTTGAGTTGTATCCCTAAGGAAGACTTGAATCCCATCAGAAAATATGGTTCAGTGTTTAGTAATTGTATTTTCTTGAATAAATGACAAGATAGAACTGTATCAAAAGGTTTCCAGGAGTCAATGAACATGACGGCAACCTGGATGCTGATTGTTATGGCATGAACAAATACAGTAGTTGACTTTCGCAAGATTATTGCTTGCAGAATTCTTTTTAATTTGGAAAATGGAGATTTTCATTCTCTAAAAATATCACAATGCATGAGCATAAAATTTGTAGCTTAGTTCAATAAAAGATTCACATCAGTGATAGATGACTATAATTACGTGCAGCTGTCCAACAGCCCTTCTGAAAACAGGAAATACCCACACTTTCACAATTGCTTAGTGTCCTTCATTGCTCCAGTGCCCTGCAATGAACTACTGCAAGAAGGGGAGCAAATTCTTTCACATACTACTGCAAGAAGGGGAGCAAGTTCTTTCACATAATTTCTGTAGAATCTCACAGGTATCTCATCTGCTCCGGATGCGTCTCCGCCTGTTGAGCAGTTTCAACTCATTTGCTATTCCATGATTAATTATCTCAATATTTATCATTTCCAAGTTCATGCAGTGATTGAACTGAATTATGACCTTATCACAGTTAAATCATTTTGGAAGACCAATTTCAGTATTTTAGGCTCCTCTTATATTTTGGTGTCAGTACGATCACTGAGCAACTAAATACATGACTTTGATCTGCTTACTGATTTTAAGTATGCCCAAATCTTCTTAATAATATTGGTATGACTGGCTGATAGTATTTTACTTTTGAATTCATTGAACATTTGTCACATTGGTCTCCTTATGATGAGTTTGGCTTCATACAGCTTTTATTTCTCAACAAGGCCTTCAATTTGCTTAAATCTGTGACTTTGCTGTCATAGCGGCTTTCTAAGAAGGACATTGTACCAGAGTGACTCTCCCATCCCTTACAATCTTGTGTGGCGCATTCACGTCTGTGGCATACAGAACAGTGCTTCTAAATTTCATCCATTTGTGCTTCATGTTTTGTACTCAGATCAACACATCTGATGTTGACCACGTACACACTCTGCAACTTGTTTCCTGTCACTCCATGCTGACTCAAATCTGTTGCTACTGGGTAGCAGCTCATGTCTGATATTAACGTCCAACGATGCACCCATTCAACTAGGTTCCACATCCACTTTCTACGCAGAAAAATACTGTACACCAACTCACCACTTTCCACCTGTCACCCTCAAATGAGGGTTACATGTTGTGTATCAGAAAACACAGTGACAAAGAGCTTGCCAGGTGATTCCAGCAGCACCAAGGGTTGCCACAGGTGCTTCAACATCAGTGCAGCTTAGGGCAGCAGCCTGAAAGCTGTCGACCATGGCCAACACAGCTTCTAGCTGTTTCCAGACAATGGCCAATACACCTTGAATGTGCACACAACAAGCACAGTCCACATCAATTACCCACTATGAAAGTTACATAAGGGAAAAATGTTCTAGCCAAAGTACAAAGGTTAAGAAACTACATGCAGACTGAACAAGAGGTCAAAACTATTAATTGCAGTGCTGTTGGTAGCTTATATCTACAGTTATAAAATTATGATATATACAAAACTTAAACAAGAAAAATAAAAACTATCTCTGAAGGCGTTTTGAAATAGGTGAAGGCGATACATACTAAACAATGCCTCAAAAATGAAAGGTAAAAGCTGCTATCTGTACACTAACCCACTGAACACAATCGTATTTTACACAGGCAGACAACAAAGCTCAAATACCAACTGGTTGCCCTACAATGTTCAAACTGCCCTACTATGGCACTGTAGGCAGTGGAAACCTAAAGTACTAAAATTTTTGGACATGGTAGTACAATAACGCAGCTTTGTTCAGGGTTAGTGAAAAATAATTTTATTAAAATGTGCAATCACTAGCAACAATAATCTTACATTAAAAGTATGAATACTATTTTCCTTACAAAAAAGAAGTAATTACTTGTAACAGGCAACACAATCTGCTATGCCTTGATATCGCAACTGTGGATGCACAACTGGCTGTTCCAGCAGAGATGCTGCCTTAATATCCTGTAATACTGAGTGACGCACACTGTGCCAGCACCCTTCAGCGGCCTCAGATTTCAGCGCCAAGTCACTCTCTGGAATACCAGACAGATACGAACATACTGCCGTGTGAAACTCTTCCCCTTGTGACAGCTGACCTGTAAAGAATGGAAGTACTTTTCAAAAACCATTGGCACGCCATTAGATGGTAACAGTCAATAATTATTAAACAGCACATATTAAACCTACAAAAACATATATTTCATGTGAATACCTGAAAAAAATGCTTCAGGAATACAAAATGTAAATTATTTTGTGTTTAAATGCCTGTAGAAAAAAGCTTCAAACAAAAATATTGGTAGTGGAATAAAGTCTTACACTTATGAAATTGTTAGAGAAACACTAATGAAATACACATCTGATGTGTAAGCAACAACATAGCAATTTATATAGTGGCAAAGCTATTACAGTAGAGAAGCAAATTTTTGTTTCTGCTGCTGGTGATCAAGACTATGGGAGATCACTGTTCTAATACGGTCACCATATGTGCAGACTTTTTGCCGTCCTGTCCCTGAAAAACACTGGCTAGGGTGTTCCATTTTGGAGGTAGTCTACATGTTCTTGAGGTGCAGATGCATCCACACTGCAAACAGAAACAATGTCAATAGCCTTCACCACTGCAGAATACTGTGATCCAGTATGGTGACGAACTCACCATTCCACCAAGATACACATATAGCTCCATGAAACTATATGTATAATTACTGTTATATTCGGGTATACTCCAATACTGTGGCTGTCTGTCGTCAGTAACATACTCCACCAAAGCTGAGGTGATGTAAAAAACACTGTTACAGATTGGGAAAAAGTACTAGACACAAACTATATAAAAAATTACCTGCTCAAGATGCAGTAATGAATCTGCCAACTGTGCAAAAAAACTACCTATTCTAGATGTAGTAAGAAATTTGCCACATACATGCTTTAAATCACAGAAACTAATATTGAAGAACAATGATGTAAGAGGACAGAACACCTTTAATGTAATAGACATGGGGTAAAAGCACTGGAAGAACTCAGTAATCATTGCCTTACAACTGCAAGGGTTCAACTTCCCAAAGAAAGACTGGACTAAATGCATTCATATCCAAAGTGGCCACACCTGATGCAAAATCGTGCTTTCTAAGTGGAGACTTGTGAACTGTCCATATTGTGACTCTGGAGCGCCTGAGCATGTCCTGGATGATGTCATAAAAGAGTAACATATAAGAAAATATGGCAGATTGGCTGAGGACTTTACAAAAGCCACACCTTATGTTATGAAGTGCACACAAGACGTGGACACCAATGTGCAGCTAATTAGTCACACATGCTGCAGATCTTCATTCTGTGTGTTATGTGGTACTTATTATGTGTTTTATGTTCTCTTATACATGTTGTGCATTTGTGTCTTTGTTTATTAATGTATTAATATTTGTATATGTCCGGCTGCTATGTGCCATACAATAAATAAAAAAAAGCAAATTAATTATACATTAAGATGCACACACTGAACATTAAAACATCCAAAAAGAATTTTATTAAAATCTCCCACAGATGGTGCACAATTAAGCACAGCAACCTATCTCTTTGGACAGCCAGAAAGGTCCAACTTCATGAATTGGAAAACCATTAAATGAAGGAAAGGTCAAAGCAATTGGTTATGTCAAAGCAAGTAAGCAAGATTTAATGATGCAGAATGCTCACCCTCTGGGAAGAAGCTTAGACATTACATGACATTTCAGTTTGTACAGAGTGGACTGTTATGCAGTGATATGTGTACGGAACCAACTGATGGAAGAGGGACAAGTGCTACAACACACATGTTCTGGACCACTCATTATGACCACAATATAGGATGACCACTGTCTTGTCTTCACGAATTTAATGGACTTTACAGATTTGTCCATCCTCAGAGTGCTATGGGCATGTAAATACCATTGTTGGCATGCTAAGTGGCGTAAAGCATGTTTCTAAGTAAGTCTTATTTAAACCTGAATCATGTTTATCGCAGCCCACCTGCAACTGCTACAGATGCTCTGTGGACCCATACACAAACCAAGGTGTCCATTACTTTATCCATGCCTTCTTTGCTTTCTTGCAGTGGCATTTATTAGGTTCTGACTTCAGTGTACGGAGGCTCCATATAATACTGAATTCTCAAAGTCTGAGATTATGTACAATTCTGCAACTGTAAAAATCTGTGCACTGACACATATCTACTAAGTGGTATGTATTTCATTCCTGTTAGCATTTTCTTGTTGGTGTCGCCATTTTCATAATCAATGCTGTAATAAAAATTTACAGTACAACTTCTGTTGTTGACTTTGCTTATCAATGCCTTTATGAATTCTTCATGAGATGAATTTGGTTAAAATACATGACCTGCAGCCATGCCAAAAGCTAGAAAAGATCACATTTGTCCTCTCCCACTGTTTCTCACATCAGTCACTCAAAGACACATAACTGGAAACTCTTAACACAGTCTGTATCTTAAGATACAAGAATACTATTAAAATACAGCTAACAGACTAGAAAAGACACAAAATATTGATGCTGAAGGTGGTGACTGGCTGTTCACCCACATAATAATTGGATGACCTAATCACCTTGGGCATACACTAAAATCTTGAGCCTAAAAGTTTAGGTAAAAGGTAACGATGATGCATACTCTTACATATGCCACATTTATCTCATCATCATTTACAATTGAGCATAGGTCTGCTAATCCTCTGTTCTCTTTGAAGAAATGTTGATCAGACTTCATCATGTATAATTGACTGAAAGGAGGTACACCGTGGTCTTAGAGCTCCATTTATTGGTAACAACTTGTTATTCATCATACCCAGCCACTCTTACCCATGGATGCTTTACAGACTTTCTTAGCAATTACTTAATAGAATGTAGGAGAACAGTGCTGTGGATGAAACTGGATAGAATATATGACTCCATGGCAGGGGTACCCACTACCTCATTTCCACAGTTTCCCATGTACCCTGGAACCCAACAGAATGACACGTTCTCCTCCTGTCTTAGCGACTTGACAAGGCCATCCTGGAAAATTTTGATGATTTTATTTGCTACAGACTTATGCTAGATGGTCTGGGGAGAACTGAGGGAATTGTGGCAGATGAGAAATTTCAACATTGTAGGAGATGAGGAATTTCAACCACTGATCATGTCTCATCTGGTTCACAGCTCTCACAATCATAGAGCGTTGGCATGAAACATACTAATCTCACTGGGTAGACACAGTTAGGAAAAATGATGGAACAGCCAACAGTGTCCCCTATTTGACCAATCAGTATATTACTACATTAAAACCATATTCATTTAATGTGTTAAGAAATTCCTCCTAAAAAATATAGTTCTGAGTGACAGTTTGTTGCACTCTGTCAAGTCTATAATTGTCCCATGCTTCATGAATGCTGTACTCTGCTACTAGTGCATATGAGTGTGAGCGCACCAAGTGCAGTGACACCAGAATGTGTACTTAAATCAGCCACCAACTGTATCAGTGCGTGCTGGCAGTCTCCACTGCGCCATCTACTGGCGACTCATGCCTACATACATGTGGAGCAGCACTGACTCGCCCTCACTATGTAATTTTAGTATCTATTGCTCACATCAGTTGCTCTGTGATTTGCTTATGTTGCACATTCTATATGATTCTTTTGTCTTGTTATGTGTGGAGTCACAAGAGGCTTATTTTTGATATTGTTTAGAGGTTTATCAATAATGTCATATCTGAGTTACTTGGATCAGTTTCGTGTATTACTTAGTTACTGCAATCAACAATGAGGGTGAAATTTGAAACTCCACTCCAATCTGCTGGTGTATGTTACTATGAGACACATTTTTCTCATATACCAAATAGTTTTGTCTCTCATATATGTAAAGTCACTGCAATATTGCACAGATATTAATTGCTGCATGGACGGCCAGCTATGTTGAAAATGACTGGAGCTCAAATGCTGTTTTGCTAAAAGGAGCCTCTATTGCTCAGATAATGGTGGCTCACCTATCTCTGAATATTCATTGTGCCACATCCAGCAGTTTTAGGTACGTTTGCCATGCTGAGCCACAGATTGTGCAACCATAATCTACATGAGAATACACAAAACTTTTATAACGAGCAGGATCTGTCTACCCCCCCCCCCCCCCCCCCCCCTTTTCAGTAATTCACATTCAAACATTTCACAATGTCACACATTTTAAGATCTCTTATTTTTAATTTCTTCAGAGATCAAGGTACCTCGCCAAGTCCTTAAATGGTGAAGTAGTACCCCACTATTGAATTAAAAAGAAAATTGTTTTCTAAGGAGAGAGATTAAAATCTATTTTAGCAGACCAGTCTTCCAGTCTCCTAAAGAGAGAAGGATGAAAGACCAGAGTTTAATGTCCTATGGACAACAAGGTCACTCTAGTTCAACAGCTCATATTAGGGAAGGGAGGAGAAGCAACTTGGCCATGCCCTTTCAGAGGAACCATCCCAACATCTCCTTAAGCGATTTAAGGAAATCACTGAAAACCTAAATCTGGATGACCAGATGGAGAGTTGAACCACTGTCCTCCCGAGGGGGGTCCAGTGCCCAGTCTCTCAAGTGTCTGTTCTAACTGGCGAGAGAATAACTGTAACTAGTTGTGGAGCAGAAAATGGAGAAGTTGTCCACAAATAAAGAGTCATTCAAAGGCCTCCTCACATCAGATAATATGCTACTGATCACATCTGCGAATAATGTCATCATTAAAACATCCTCCAGGAAGGATGCTGTCAAATTGAGGAAATTTGTTAGAGAAGAATGAAGACATGGCTATGGAGGAACCCCTATTCATGGAATTGAATGACAATACTGTATCTCCCTGTAAAGTTGTATGCCTTTTCTATCTTGAAAAGATTGTTATGATATGAGTCTTAAGTAGGAAAGCCTCCTGTATAGCCACCTCCAGTAGGGGGAGATTATAAAAGGATAGAATGATTTCTTCTGAACCCACACTGGAAGTGATTTATGAGGTTCCTAAGTTCTAGGGTCCAGACCAACTCTGTAATAACTGCTAGGACGTGTTTCATCCTTCCTTGGTTTAAGAAGTGGAATCATTACTGATTTTCCCCAAGTGGCAGAATATTGGTCCTCATGATATTTTTTATTAACAAAGTGAAGAGAGATTTCTTTACATTAGTGAGCTTTAATGTATTAAGCCAAATGCAGGAGCAGTATCACGAGCTGCAGACAGTGGTGTGTCCAATAGTTGACATAGTCTCATAAAGATTCATTGTCAAGTAAGGTATTTTAGTAATGAGTTAAAAAATAATTCAAAGAGCCTTCAAGATATGATGTGACAAGTTTGAAGTTGTTTTTCAAATGACAAAATTTTAGCCATTTCAAAAAAATTAAAATACTCCGACCCAAATTTATATTAAGAACAGATTAATTTTACATATTTGGAGACAGTACAGAGATCTATTTGTGTGAATTTCAAAATTTTATGTGATTTTTGGAGAAAGATTTTAAAGTGATTGTCTGTCACCTCAGAGACAGGAGTCCTGTGGCAGCTGCCTGCGGACGGTACCTGTCACAAGAGTGGCATTACTTTCAACCTTAAACGTCAAATGCTAACTAATTTAAATCAGTTCATAGTCCTTTTCATCCGCACATCTGCCCCCACCTCTGACCTCATGCCACCCATCTCACTCCCCTAATTTAGACCAGTTCTGGACACTGTTCTCTCCATTTCTTTGTTGCTCCCTCCCTGGCTCTTCACCACAGCTGACAGCCATCCTTCTCTAAACCACTATCTCCTTGTTACTCTTAGCTGCTCCATTCAACACAATCTCTCATCCTGCAGGAGGGCTGCAGTGTTTGGTACAATAAGCCCAATCTAGACAGTGTAGCCATGTGAGTGTCAGTTAGCTTTGATGAAGGACACAGACCAAAAGCTTAGCAATAATTTCACTCTTGTTTATGCACTAGAGGCCACTCACTTTTAGACCTTTCTTTATCATAAATAGCACAGATTTGTTTAAAAAATGTTATTACCGGAAATACTCTAGCCCATGATTACATATGTATATGCCCCAATGAGTTAAATAATTCCTGTACATATTAATAACTTATGCTGTGCTCCTTTGTCAAGGAGATGAGAACATTGAATACCCTGCAACTAAGATGCTTGGATTAGTTAGTAAGAAATGTAAATTAACATTAGTAGTTATGCATGCAATGGCCAGTTTCAGCACTGCAAACTGTTGATTATTCAGAGAAATGCTTGCTCCAAAGCAGGATTGTGCATGAAATCTACATTCTACAGCTGCTGTGAGAAGATGCTGTGTGGGGGCAACGAAGATCGATTCTGAGAGAGGAAATTGTTAGTTGTAGTCATCATATGACTTCCACAATAATGAAGTATCAGTTTAGTTTGGGAAAGATCTTATGTTTGATCAGCATCCTAGCGGCCAGTGGAAAAGAAAAGAAAAGAAAAGAAAAGAAAAGAAAGAAAGAAAAGAAAAACTGCCAGGTCTTCATGGATGATTTAAGAGTTTTATTTTTTCTTGTACTAATGTGAAAGGACGGCATCACTCTCGCTTTCTACTGCTTTACATTGTGTGAGCTTGCTATGACCACATGTTGCTTTGGGGGATACATTAATAATCATTATTAGTTCATGTTCATTTAGGGTACATATTATTATTGCTACTATTTCATGTGTTCACAGCTTGTCAGTGTTTCACAAGTCTGTGAGTTTTTAGAGAGCATATGTACACTAGTGGAAAAATGTTTCAGTTGCAGCAGAAAAAAGGTGAATATTTTCCTTTTTCAATGACTCTTAACAGAAAAATGAGGAACCAGATGCATCAATCAGCATTCTGCTTGCCTTGCCAAATATTTTTGCATGTGAACATATTCACGTTCTTTTAACACAGGACATTCTAAATCCTTTTACCCAGCCTCTTTTTGTTATAAGTCTTCATAATACGCATCTCCCTCTCACTGCCACGATCTATATGTGTGTCTCCCCCACTGTCTCCTTTTTCTCCAATTGATTTGCAGTATACCCCACTGCCACTCTCTCCTCTCTGGCTTCTTTTGTCTTTCTTTCCCACTGCCACTGCCTCCCACCACACCTCAGCAGTCAACAAAAAAATTATTTTCCCCTAGTGGCAGGGGGGCTGCAAATATGTGGGCAAGAAGAACAAAGATGTAGAATGTTAATAAGATTTGCTTTAGTTAAAATTCCGTAAGACTTTTCATACAAAAGATTGGGAGGCATTACTTTTTAGCATGCCCTTGTATAAACATCTACATCTACATACATACTCTGCAAGACACTGTACAGTGCATGGCAGTGGGTACCACATACTACCACCTAGTCATTTCTTTTCCTGTTCCACTCACAAATAGAGCAATGGAAAAATGTCTGTCCATAAGTCTCCATGTGAGCCCTACTTTCTCTCGCCTTACATTTGTGGTACTTATGTGAAATGTACATATGAATTAAAGTAGAATTGATCTGCAGTCAGCTTCAAATGATGGTTCTTTAAATTTCCACAACAGTGCCTCGTGAGTTCACAAGACATTTCGAAAATACTTCCATGCTGATCGAACCTGCTAACAAAGCCTCTAAATTGCTCCTGTGTCTTCTATCCCAAACACTCAAGCAGTACTCATGAATGGGTCGCACTAGTATTTCATATGTAGTCTTCTTTATAGATGAGCTATACTATCCAAAAATTCTCCCAGCAAAATGAAGACAAATAGTCACCTTCCTGACTATCAATTCAAGGTGCTCATTCTATTTTGTATCACTTTGCAAAATTACATCTAGATATTTAATTGATGTGACTGTGCCAAGTAGCACATTACTAATGCTGTATTCAAACTACAGGATTCTCTCTCCTAGTCATCTGCATTAACTTACATTTTTGTACATTTAGAGCAAGCTGCCACTCATCACACCAACTAGAAGTTCTCTCTAAGCCATCTTGTATTCTTCTACAGTCACTTAAGGAGGACACCTTCCTGTACACCACAGCTGTAAATTGCTGTTCACCCTGTCTGCCACATCATTTCTGTATACAGAGAAAAATAATGGTCCTATCACACTTCCTGACAATACCTGTGCCTCTGATGAACATTCACCATCAAGGATAAAATATTGAGTTCTATAACTTAAAAAGTCCTTGAGCCACTCACTTATCTGGGAACCTAATCCATGTGCCTGGACCATTGAAAATAGTCTGCAGTGGAGTACCAAGTCAAATGCTTCCCTGAAATCTAGGGATATGAAATCTGCCTGTTGCCCTCCATCCACGGTTTTTAGGATATCATGTGAGAAAAGGACATGCTGAGTTTCACAAAAGTAGTGTTCTCCAAATCCATGCTGTTTTGTGGACAGAAGCTTCCTAGTCTGAAGGAAATTTATTATATTCAAACTCAGAATGTCTGCAACAAACCGATGTTAAGGATATTGAGCTGCAGTTATCGGATGTTTCCTTTTACCTTTCTTATACACAGGAGTCACCTTAACTTTTTTTCAGTTGCCTGTGATTTAGCCCTGGGAGAGAGATTCATGATAAATGCGAGCTAAGTAAGGGACCAATGCCCCAGAGTATTCTCTGTAAAAGCAAATTGGGATTCCCTCTGGATCCTGTTTTCAACACTTTCAGTTGCTTCTCTAAACTAGGCATGCCTATGTCTGTATTCTCCATATGGGACAGTCAAATGATGATATGTTTGTATGACCCTCCTGTGTAAATCATTTCTGAAATGTGAAATCACCAGACTAGTTGATGAATGACTGGGTAGGAGCCTTCCGCCCACTTACTGGTTTTATGTAAGACCTGAATTTTCTCATGTTCTCCGAAAAACCTTCCACTAAAATATGACAATGGAAATTGTGAGCCTTGCATTGATCTTCTTATGGGCACACAAATTTCTACCAACTTTAGCCTGTCAACATTTGTGCATTCTATTTTGAACTACGAGTGCAACAATCTCCACTCCTCAGCATTTTCCAAATTTGATTATTAAACCACAAGGGTTCTTTTCCATTCTTAATACACCTACTTGGCTCATATGTCTCAAGAACATGATTAACAATTAGTTTAAACTGATGGCCAGTGAGGGGCAATGGCAGTAAAAGAGAAAGAGCTATGGGTGGAGATAGAAGCAGTGGGAGCAAAAGAGAAAGGAGAAAATGGAAATAAATAATACAGATGGGTGGAAACCATACATAGGCTTGGGGGGTTTATCCTTCCACAATGGCAAACTCTAACATCTAACATATGTGAGGAAACATTTTGTACTGAAATACTAATCAAGTGTGTGTAGAGGGAAAGTACAAGGGTGCGTCAAATGAAAACCTTAAATTTGTAATAACAAATCGAAATTTCGCACCGTTATCCTGTAAGTTGGTAAGTGTGCTACAAACAGCGTGCAGAATGGACTGTAGGTGGCAGTTTAGTGCAGATGCACACATACTGTTGCAGTATTAGTATAAAGATAGCCACCCTACTTGCGACTTGAACCAGGGAAGAACACCGTTCTGTTATTCCATTTTTGCAAAGTGAAGATGTGAAACCTATTGAAATTCATCAACGAATGAAGGTTCAATACGGTGACGCATGTTTGTCAAAGCAACAAGTGTACGAATGGAGTAGGAAGTTCGCAAATGGTGTGATGTCAGTGGAAGATGCTCCTCGTCCAGGTCAGGCACAATGAGTTGTAACTCCACAGAACATTGCAGCAGTTGAAGCCATAGTGAAGGAAAACAGCTGAGTGGCATTGAATGACATTGCAGCATGTTTACAGATCAGTCATGGGTCAGCACACCACATTGTGCATGATGTGCTCCAGTTTCACAAAGTGTCTGCAAGATGAGTGCCATGGCAGCTGACTCCTGAAATGAGAGAACAATGTGTTGATGCTTGTGAAGAACTTCTTCGGTACTCTGAATGAGAAGGTGGCCACTTCCTTGCAAGAATCGTTACTGGGGGCGAAACCTGGGTTCACTTCCACCAACTGGAAATGAAGAGAGTGAGGAAGGAATGGCGCCATTCCTCATCACCAAAACCAAAGTTTTTGAACAGAACCATCAGCAGGGAAGGTTATGCTGACCCTGTTTTGGGATGAAAAAGGCATCATTTTAGAGCATTACATGCCTAGAGGGACCACTGTCTCCCGTGCATCATACACAGATCTCCTAAAAAATTATCTGCGGCCAGCAATCAAATCAAAGTGACGTGGACTGTGTCAGCAGGTGTCCTTAAATGGGAGGAAAGAAGTTCCATTCTGATGAAGAGGTACGCCACGCAGTGCATGAGTGGTTGCGCACACTACCAAAAGAACATTTTTCTAAAGGAATTTATGCACTTTGTAAGTGCTGGATTGAGCATGGGGGAGATTATGTTGAAAAGTAATACAACTCTGTACCACTTCTGTACAATAAATAATATTTTAAAAAATATTTAAGGTTTTCATTTGACTCACCCTCATATGTTGGATCGCCAGAATTTTTGAGCTGCGGAGGTATGGTGCAAACATTGACAGTGTGAAAGAAAGACAAACAGAGCCAGTGTAATTGAGAGAGGAGAGACAGCAGTGTGGTATACTGTAAATCAATTGGAGAAAGAGAAGACAGTGGGAGAGAGACATATATACACAGTGGCAGTGAGAGGGAGATGCAGAATGTCCTCTGTTAAAAGAAAGTGAATATGTTCACATGCAAAAATATTTGGTGAGGTTGGTAAAATGATGATTGAGGCAGCTGGTTTCCCACTTTTATGTCTTATTCTTTCAAAGATGAAAACATTCACCTTTCCTGTGTTCTAAGAGAAACATTTTTCCACTGGTGTGTATATGCTAATTCCTTGAAGTCCGTCATATTCAAACTACATGATGTCCATTCATTGTTCAAGTGGGATGCTAATAATTGCTAACTTGCTTTTTCTAGCATAAATAATCTTCTAGACTTCTTAATGGATTTATTAACTTTAGTAACCATCAACACTATGACAACATCGTGAACACTAACTTGTCTCTGTACTGACACGGCCGATAAGGTCATGCCTATTTTTAGCTACAAGGTCTAAAATATTTTCATTGTGTGTGGGCTTTGACACACATAAACAAGTAGTATAAGGTTAACACAAATTTGTTTGCTTTACAGTTTTTTTCTGGACACTTTGCTCATCAGTCACAATTCATTGGAAATGCCCAGCTTATGTTGAATTTGCAGTCTTTCCAATTTTACACTGTTTTTGGCTGTCATTTTAAGTTCTTTACAGGAATATTAAGACCATTGGCCATTTTTTGTCTTGACAGTACAACTTTGAGCGTACTAGTATTTGTATAGGCATGAAGAGTCCATTATACAGAGACAGCACATCGTAAAGTTTTCTTGGTAAAAAAATGCTAACTAAAAACAGTCTGTTGACCACAGAACCCTTGTGATGATCCTAGAACCCTTGCCATGTGTTCATTATGTTAGTTAAAGCTACATTCATGCCTCAGGCCACACGTTATGTGCATAAGTATTGTAACTTTGAACCTCTGAATCTCGGTCATGGAAAACGATATAGAAAAATGAAAATGTTTCAGAAGCTCCCCAAGAACATCATTTTATGAATATGTGATACAAATTTGATGATTTGCCTTGAAGAGAAATTATAGAAGTGACCATCCCCACAACTGATACTTTTTGTAATCAAAAATCGTGGTTTTTGGCTGTACCTTGATAACACATATAGATTTCTGAAAACGGGGACCATTGCATTTTTAGATGAATGTCTAAAGAACATACAGTTAAAATCTGAGCCATCTGCCATGGTTAGTTCAAAATGGTTCAAATGGCTCTGAGCACTATGGTACTTAACATCTGAGGTCATCAGTCCCCTAGAACTTAGAACTACTTAAACCTAACTAACCTAAGAACATCACACACATCCATGCCCGAGGCAGGATTCGAAGCTTGTGACCGTAGCAGTTGCGCAGTTCCATACTGTAGCGCCTAGAACTGCTCCGCCACCCCGGCCAGCCATGGTTAGTTATTTAGGTAATTGCAGTCCATGGTTCCAAAATGATTAAAAACCAGTTTTTGCAATTTTATGCAAAAGAACAGTAACTTTGAGCCTTTAGAACTCAGTAATAGATACTTATATCGAAAAAAGTTTTGAAGTTCCCTGAGAATATCACCTTAAGAACATTTGGTAAAAATTTTGACAACCTTTCGTGAATATAAATTATAGAGTGGCCATCCCACAATTGGTACTTTTCGCACCCAAAAATCATGTTTTTTTTTGGTGGTTTCTCAGGAGCCACCGACAAACAAATTGTGCTTTCATAAGCCACCTAAAGTCCACCCTACACCACACCTAATGAAGAAGAAGAAGAAGAAGAAGAAGAAGAAGAAAAGAAAAAAAAAGAACTTGTTCAATTTGCCTGGACTGTAGGAAATGTGTAAGGTTTAAATTTTGACTCTTTACCATAGGATAGTTACAATATGGCTGTTGTTCTGACAGTAATACCAATGGTCACTAAGCCAGGGGCTCTCCACTACACTTGACCTTTTATCTCTATGATCAATATAACCCATGTTAAGACCCCCTGAAAATGCATTTTTGTGTGTGGCTTTTTGGAACAAATTGGTACCACGTACTTTCATGCATGGACCGATAGATGGAATAAGTTAAAGGCTGCCATTGGTGGCAACAATGACCGAAACCTTAATAATATTTACCATTGATCAATGCACCACTTCTTACACCGCTCACTAGGAGACTAGCTTGTCTTTAGTCATGCTCTGCTGCATGCACCTGTTATCATTCATGGAATTTGTGTTAGTCTGATGCCTTATATTACAATTAATTAGGGCTGCATCATTATCAGTAGTGTAATTAGCACAATTTTTTTACTGTGACACAACTTTGAAACATAGTAGTGTTACCTTGTACTTTATCACGAAAGGGATAATAAGAAACAAGTTGGTTATTTAGTTGGTTTTCAAATGATCACAGTGGCATTATATGCATCATTCAAAAAATTTGTGTCACTGAATGTTGTTGTTGTCTTCAGTCCTGAGACTGGTTTGATGCAGCTCTCCATGCTACTCTATCCTGTGCAAGCTTCTTCATCTCCCAGTACCTACTGCAACCTGCATCCTTCTGAATCTGCTTAGTGTACTCATCTCTCGGTCTCCCTCTACGATTTTTACCCTCCACGCTGCCCTCCAATGCTAAATTTGTGATCCCTTGATGCCTCAAAACATGTCCTACCAACCGATCCCTTCTTCTAGTCAAGTTGTGCCACAAACTTCTCTTCTCCCCATTCCTATTCAATACCTCCTCATTAGTTACGTGATCTATCCACCTTATCTTCAGTATTCTTCTGTAGCACCACATTTCGAAAGCTTCTATTCTCTTCTTGTCCAAACTAGTAATCGTCCATGTTTCACTTCCATACATGGCTACACTCCAAACAAATACTTTCAGAAACGACTTCCTGATACATAAATCTATATTCGATGTTAACAAATTTCTCTTCTTCAGAAACGCTTTCCTTGCCATTGCCAGTCTACATTTTATATCCTCTCTACTTCGACCATCATCAGTTATTTTACTTCCTAAATAGCAAAACTCCTTTACTACTTTAAGTGTCTCATTTCCTAATCTAATTCCCTCAGCATCACCCGATTTAATTTGACTACATTCCATTATCCTCGTTTTGCTTTTGTTAATGTTCATCTTGTATCCTCCTTTCAAGACACTGTCCATTCCGTTCAACTGGTCTTCCAAGTCCTTTGCCGTCTCTGACAGAATTACAATGTCATCGGCGAACCTCAAAGTTTTTACTTCGTCTCCATGAATTTTAATACCTACTCCAAATTTTTCTTTTGTTTCCTTTACTGCTTGCTCAATATACAGATTGAATAACATCGGGGAGAGGCTACAACCCTGTCTCACTCCTTTCCCAACCACTGCTTCCCTTTCATGCCCCTCGACTCTTATTACTGCCATCTGGTTTCTGTACAAATTATAAATAGCCTTTCGCTCCCTGTATTTTACCCCTGCCACCTTTAGAATTTGAAAAAGAGTATTCCAGTCAACATTGTCAAAAGTTTTCTCTAAGTCTACAAATGCTAGAAACGTAGGTTTGCCTTTTCTTAATCTTTCTTCTAAGATAAGTCGTAAGGTCAGTATTGCCTCACGTGTTCCAACATTTCGACGGAATCCAAACTGATCCTCCCCGAGGTCTGCATCTACCAGTTTTTCCATTCGTCTGTAAAGAATTCGCGTTAGTATTTTGCAGCCGTGGCTTATTAAACTGATAGTTCGGTAATTTTCACATCTGTCAGCACCTGCTTTCTTTGGGATTGGAATTATTATATTCTTCTTGAAGTCTGAGGGTATTTCGCCTGTCTCATACATCTTGCTCACCAGCTGGTAGAGTTTTGTCATGACTGGCTCTCCCAAGGCCGTCAGTAGTTCTAATGGAATGTTGTCTACTCCGGGGGCCTTGTTTCGACTCAGGTCTTTCAGTGCTCTGTCAAACTCTTCACGCAGTATCGTATCTCCCATTTCGTCTTCATCTACATCCTCTTCTATTTCCATAATATTGTCCTCAAGTACATCGCCCTTGTATAAACCTTCTATATACTCCTTCCACCTTTCTGCCTTCCCTTCTTTGCTTAGAACTGGGCTGCCATCTGAGCTCTTGATATTCATACACGTGGTTCTCTTCTCTCCAAAGGTCTCTTTAATTTTCCTGTAGGCAGTATCTATCTTACCCCTAGTGAGATAAGCTTCTACATCCTTACATTTGTCCTCTAGCCATCCCTGTTTAGCCATTTTGCACTTCCTGTCAATCTCATTTTTGAGACGTTTGTATTCCTTTTTGCCTGCTTCATTTACTGCATTTTTATATTTTCTCCTTTCATCAATTAAATTCAATATTTCTTCTGTTACCCAAGGATTTCTAGCAGCCCTCGTCTTTGTACCTACTTTATCCTCTGCTGCCTTCACTACTACATCCCTCAGAGCTACCCATTCTTCTTCTACTGTATTTATTTCCCCTATTCCAGTCAATTGTTCCCTTATGCTCTCTCTGAAACTCTGTACAACCTCTGGTTCTTTCAGTTTATCCAGGTCCCATCTCCTTAATTTCTCACATTTTTGCAGTTTCTTCAGTTTTAATCTACAGGTCATAACCAATAGATTGTGGTCAGAGTCCACATCTGCCCCTGGAAATGTCTTACAACTTAAAACCTGGTTCCTAAATCTCTGTCTTACCATTATATAATCTATCTGATACCTTTTAGTATCTCCAGGGTTCTTCCACGTATACAACCTTCTTTCATGATTCTTAAACCAAGTGTTAGCTATGATTAAGTTGTGCTCTGTGCAAAATTCTACTAGGCGGCTTCCTCTTTCATTTCTTAGCCCCAATCCATATTCACCTACTATGTTTCCTTCTCTCCCTTTTCCTACACTCGAATTCCAGTCACCCATTACTATTAAATTTTCGTCTCCCTTCACTATCTGAATAATTTCTTTTATTTCATCGTACATTTCTTCAATTTCTTCATCATCTGCAGAGCTAGTTGGCATATAAACTTGTACTACTGTTGTAGGTGTGGGCTTCGTATCTATCTTGGCCACAATAATGCGTTCACTACACTGTTTGTAGTAGCTTACCCGCATTCCTATTTTCCTATTCATTATTAAACCTACTCCTGCATTACCCCTATTTGATTTTGTGTTTATAACCCTGTAGTCACCTGACCAGAAGTCAAATTTAAAAAGTGTATCATAATTGTAGGAGTTGTATGCCTGGCACTAAACTTACACTTGAAGATAAATGTGAGACCACAACACAATCAAATTCTGAGTAAATTATCAACACCACTATTAACATTCAATTTTTTTTTCACTAAGCGACTGGGCTATGCAATATAAAACTTCTAAAATGGCGCTCTCAAGTTATGAGGACACTTGCTTATCATCCAACTAATTCTGTAATAAAAAAGTCAAATTTAAGAGGAGATCGCCGTCATATCACATACAAAACAATGAATGACAATCTTACTGAAGGTTTACATACTGTTGAGATATAGCAGATCAGAAAACATAACAAGCATAAAAGAAACACTGATGTAGACATACAAGCAAGTTCTTGTAGCTCTCACATAAATGTCCAGAGTGATATTTCTATTTAATTTTCTGCTCTTATACAAGTGATGAACTATTTTCAGAGTTTCCTCTAACCAGATTCATTAATGATAAGCAAAATACTTATAACTAAACTTTCTATTCAAGATGTCTCACATTCCACAAGCAGCTGAACCCAACTAAATGTAGTCTAGATTCATTAACAGCTAATCTCTTTGTAAAAATCAAACAATGGAAAATCCAGGATGGAATGTAACAATATTATGAAAACTAAAGTTGCCACTTACCTTATAGCAGACATGCTGAGTTGCAGACAGGCACAACAAAAAGAGCATCATAAATACGCTTTCATTCAGTAAGGCCTTTGTCAAGCATGGACGACAGTCACACATGCGCACACACACACACACAAAATGCACTCTCTCTCTCACACACACACACACACACACACACACACACACACACATGACTGCAGTCTCCGGCAACTGAAGCCTCTCTGTGAGCAGCAGCACCTGTGCATGATGGGGGTAGTGACTGGGTGGGAGTAAGGAGGAGGCTGGTGTGGGGGAGGGATAGTAGGGTAAGAGTGGAGGATAGTGAAGTGCTGCTGTGGACCAAGCAGGGACGAAGTGCAGAGACAGTAGGGCAGTTATGTGCAGTTTGGAGGTTAGACGGAGGGCAAGGGAGACGTGGTGGGGGATAGCAGAAAAGGAAAGAAGTAAGAAGACTGAATGCGATAGTGGAATGAGGGCTGTGTAATGCTGGAATTGGAACAGGGAAGGGGTCGGATGAGTGAGGACAATGACTATCAAAAGTGAGACCATGAGGGTTACAGGAATGTATGACATATTGCAGAGAATGTCCCCCTCTCCCCAACCCTTCATCTAACCTCCCTATTGCACATAGCTGCCCTACCTTCTCTCCACCTCCTCCATGTGCATTCCCCAGCACCACTTCACTGTCCCCCAAACCTACCCTACAATCCCTCCCCCTCCCACCCCAGCCTCCTACCCCCACCCAAGACTGTGTGTGTGTGTGTGTGTGTGTGTGTGTGTGTGTGTGTGTGTGTGTGTGTGTGTGTCGTCTACTTTTGATGAAGGCCTTGCTGCAACTTTCGTTTTCATTATCTCTTTGCCACTTACACAACACAGAGAAAAAGAAAAGACAAACAAAATTACTATTTTAATTTGGTTGTTATGTCAAACTGCCTGTACAGATCTATTACCTTAGTGCCCACAGCTAACTATATTTTAAGTTAAATAAGAAACATACATGAATCACTCCAACCTTGAAGGATGAATATCAAATGTTCACAGCCAGTAGTCAGGTTTCCTTAATGGATGTAATAATTCTATGTTCAGCTAATGTGCTGCAAATATCATGAGAGAGTAGCAATTCTGCCTGCTCTTACATAGTACACTTGAAGATAAATATGTGGTAAAGTAACTACGGTGCTTGACCCGCTGCAACAGTTGTCCAATGGGATGACGGCACCTGCCCCTCATTCTACTCGAGCTAAACACTACACAAGTTAGTTGTAACATATATTACATTAAGCCATAACAAATAAAGTCATAGTCTCAACATGATGATATTAATTTCAGCTTTGTCTCAGTTCTGCAAAGTTATCTGCTACAGGAAATAACATTAAACATATAACATTTTATTAATGGCCCTATAGAAAAAACATTTTACACTTGTAATATCTTTTCACACTGCAGCACCTATGATGAAAATACAAGAAATAATACACACCAAAAATAGAAGTATATAATTCAGAATGGGGAAAGTGCAACTGCAAGAAAATAGTGCTAGTAAAAGTAATTTAATAACACAGCTGCTACACAGAGAGGACGCACCGATGCATATTGGCTAGCCAGCTTTTCTCTCTCCCACCCAACCCCCTTAATCTCTCTTTCCTGGAATTATTCCCACCTTCAGGGTCCATACGTGATGGAAACCAACTCATCCAGGAATTACCTATTATTGCTCTCTGTAGCAAGATTTCAGTCCAATTGCTACACCGTCACTTACCTTAATATCAGAGGAAAAGTGTGCATTATCTGCCTGTGATACAAGTGTGTTTCATGTTTTCTCTCTTTGTTTGTTGTACTTCAGAGCTAGGAAAAAACTCAGCCAGTTCCTATCTCCAATAAAGAGTGTTTTCACGTTCTACTTATGTGTTGTTTGTAATTTTAGCTGTGAAACCAAATCAGTTTTTGTCTAGATAAGCAAGGAAATTACCCCCCTCCTCCTGTTATAAGCCACACTCAGGTTGGTTGATGTACTAAGTTGACTGTCATTAATACAGTGCCAGCATTTCAAATCAGTCTCCCTTACCCCTGACCCCCACCTCCTTTATAAAACAATTATTAAAAAAGTAAAACACTAATTGACCTGAAGGTTGGTTTCAACATCACAATGATTTACTATACATGGTCCTGTTGGTATGCCCTTGTCTTCCTCTCACCTTTGAAATAGTCTGATCAGCCAATTATATGGGGGCATAATGTTAAACATGGATACTGAACCATACTTCAACTCAGCATTTTTCACATTAGGAAAAACTGACAGAGGTGAAATAGATGACGAGGACTGACTGTGGACTGAAACCCAGGCCTTTGGATTTGCAGTCTGGCATTTCACCACCGATCCATCACTAGACAGTTATCTTAGTTACCACAAAAATAAGAATAAGACTGATTTTTGAGGTTCTTAATCATGAACTTAGCTGAATGGTGGGCTGATTCTTCATTTCTAATTCTAATGCTCACTCGATGAACACTTAGGAATACAAATAAAAAGTTAAAAAATTGCAAAATGGATTTATACAGTGAGTGGAGGGTGTTTTGTAATGGGTACTGTAAGCTGTAAACAAAAATGTTATTGGAAACTGAATTAACCCAGAAACGTACTTCTTTATGCATGCATAACACTTTTTCTGATTCAATAACAATTAGCTGAACAGGAGGCGCATTCTACCAAACATAAAATTTTGTTGTTACATACACAAACTGGTAGTCTTGTCTGTTTCTGCAAAGGAACTGTTGAATCTGAAAGATAAAATACAAATTAATGTTATCTTTGTAGCTCTTGTATGAAAGAACTGTCTTGTACACAATGACTAAAATTCAGTCCATCATGCTACGCCACATATATTAACACTGACTTCTGTTTCTGCAAGTATCTCTGGAAATAAAGAGAAGTTGCAAAGAATTAAATTGGGTATCTTCACATATGTTCACAGATATGGATCATTAGTACAGTGAAATAATGTAACTAAAACATAAATTCCCAAATACTAAACAAAAAGACTTAATTTCTAGTACCATGCTCAGATGACTAACATAAACACAGGATTAAACATATTTTATTATGTTAAAAAATTAAATTTACAAATATAAAACTGAATATTTTCAATAGAACATTGAAAATCATGAAAAAAGTAATAATTATCATCTAACAAAGAGATAGAGGGGCTGGCCAGTACTTACCTCAGCTCAGTACAGCCGATAGAAACACAAAAAACAACCGAAAATTTAAGTTCCTAGCTTTCGGAATAAATGTTCCTTCATCAGGGAGGAGAGAGGGGAAAGAAAGGGAAGAAGGGAAAGTGGATTTAGTTACTCACAACCCAGTTTATGAAGCAACAGGGAAAGGAAAACAGGGAAGGTAGCAAGGATGGAGGCATGGTTGTCAGAGGGAAGCCAAAGATATTCTACTGTAGGTACTGTGCCAGCTTCAAACCAAAGAGGATGCATACAGAAGTAAAGAGGTGTATAGTATAAAGATGTAGGATGAAAAGATGCATGAATGGCTAAAGAGGAAAGGGAAAGAGGAGAAGACTGAAAAGTAAATGGCAGTGAGGTTGTTTAACGTAGGTTCAGTCCAGGGGGATGGCGGGATGAAAGGATGTGCTGGAGTGCAAGTTCCCATCTCCGCAGTTCAGAGGGACTGGTGTTGGGTGGGAGAAGCCAAATGGAACATACGGTGTAGCACGTTTCTAGGTCCCTAGAATTATGCTGGGGGGCATGCTCCGCTACTGGGTATTGGACATCTCCTAGGCAGACAGTTCGTCTGTGTCCGTTCATGTGCTCAGCCAGTTCAGTTGTCATACCAATGTAAAAGGCTGTGCAGTGCCGGCATGTCAGCTGATAAATGACATGTGTAGTTTCACATGTGGCCCTGCCTTGAATTGTGTATGTTTTACCAGTAGCGGGGCTGGAGTAGGTGGTTGTGGGGGGATGCATGGGGCAGGTTTTGCAGCGGGGTCGGTTACAGGGGTAGGAACCACTGGGTAGAGAAGGTAGTCTGGGAATATTGTAGGGTTTAACAAGGATGTTACGGAGGTTAGGGGGACGATGAAAGGCAACTCTGGGTGGTGTGGGGAGGTCTTTACTTCTGTATGCATCCTCTTTGGTTTGAAGCTGGCACAGTACCTACAGTAGAATATCTTTGGCTTCCCTCTGACAACCATGCCTCCATCCTTGCTACCTTCCCTGTTTTCCTTTCCCTGTTGCTTCATAAACTGGGTTGTGAGTAACTAAATCCACTTTCCCTTCTTCCCTTTCTTTCCCCTCTCTCCTCCCTGATGAAGGAACATTTATTCCGAAAGCTAGGAACTTAAACTTTCGGTTGTTTTTTGTGTTTCTATCGGCTGTACTGAGCTGAGGTAAGTACTGGCCAGCCCCTCTATCTCTTTGTTAGTAATTGTTTCACATCTTTATATAAGATTTTCCATTAATTAGTTAATTATCATCTACTATGTTAAGAATCTTATAGAGCTCAACACAAACTGGGGGACCTGGAAACAGGAAACCACTTACATGATTTATACATACATACACTTGAAAGATATAAAAATCACATTCTCTCTTGACTTTTGTTTTTCTTGTAGGCGATATCTCATCTCCCCCCCCCCCCCCCCCCCAAAAAAAACACACACACACACACACACACACAAATATATACATACAAACACATTCTCTTCTCCTGGATGAGATGTGTAATCACAAGTTTCTCCTGCAAGACTTTCTTTTACAATAGTTATCAGTTCTTCAACTGCTATCTTGCACTAATCTGTTCATTTATGCATTCATATTGTACCCAACAATCTCAACGACTGTTTTATATAGCTTAATATTTGTCTACATTTGCAGTGTCATGTTAACTGTTCCAGGATCTGTTAACTTGTACCCCATTGAACTGTTCATTCCATTAAATACTTATCCTATATTTATTTTCTTGTGTACTGTTTTTCAGTTTTTATGCATGGGGTCTGACTCAACACTAAGAGGTTATTGTGGCAGCCACTGAAGGAACAGGCTGTAACCAACTGCAGATTGTGCCACACTTTGAAACAGAAAATCACTGTCATATGAGCTCCAAGGTCATACAAGGTGGAATCCAAAATTTTCGGGACTGGTGCTGCCATCTGGAAAGTAGGAGTAGTATATCTTTCCACCGCTACTTGGTGAGAGCTGCAGATCTGATGAGTCAGTGAGCGGAGTGGCATTCAGCTGCGAGGACGTGTTGCGTGTCTACAGTGATTTCCGTAATACTCTGTGTTTGGTATGTGGCAATTTTACGATGGATCCGTGAACAGAACAGCGCATGTGTATCAAATTCTGTGCAAATCTCGGAAAAAGTGCTACGGAGACCCTTGCAATGATTCAACAAGTGTTTAGTGAACAGAGCTTGAGTCGTATGTGTGTGTTTGTGTGGCATACTCAGTTCAGGGCTGGCCATACAGACGTCGAAGATGATGCTCAGACTGGAAGGCTTGTTAGCTGCACAACGCCAGACAATTGTTGCCAAACTTCAATAATTGATTCATGCGGATCAATGTCGAACCATTCAAGACCTTACAGATGAAGAGGGTATTGGTTATGGGACATGTCGACGAATGTTGACTGATGAATTGGGTATGTATGCATCATGTCGCTGCAAAATTTGTGCCCAAGATCTCAAATGCCAATCAGAAGGTGCAGTGTGTAGAAGTGTGCACCGACCTTCGTCAGACCGCATCTGATGATCAAACCTTCTTGTCATGGGTTATCAACAGCGACAAGAACTGGTTTGACAGTTATGACCCAAAGATAAAGCAACTATCGTCGCAGTGGAAGAGCCTGGGCTCTCCAAGACTCCATAAAGCAAGACAAGTGAAGAGCAAAGTGAAGAGCATGATCATCGATTTCTTTGATACCAAGGGAATTGTGCACAAAGAATTTGTCTCACCCAACCAAACAGTGAATTCTGCGTACTACCGTGACGTTTTGCGAAGGCTCCGTGAAAACATGTGGTGACGGCGGTCCAAACTTTGGCATCAAGGGAACTGGCTGCTGCAACATGACAGAAAGTCCTGTCACACATCCTTCCTCGCCGGGACCTTTTTGGCAAAAAACAACATGGCGGTTGCACCCCACCTACCGTACTCGCCAGATTTGGCAACTTGTGACTTCAGGCTATTCCGAAAATTGAAACTCAAGTTGAAAGGCCATTGGTTTGACACTTTAGAGAGGATTCAAGAAGCATTACTGGCTGTGATAAACAACCTCAAAGGACAGGACTTCCAGAAGATGTTTGACCAGTGGCAGAAGCATAGGGACCGGTGTGTACATGCGGATGGGAACTACTTTGAGGGTCATGGTGACCATTAGTCAAAGGTAAGGTTTCCAACAGATGACAGTACCAGTTCCGAAAATTTTGGATAGCACTTCGTATTTGGATCATTCTAGCAACTGGCAGAGAAGGCTGAGAACACCAGTCTTGCTTCAGAGGTTTTAACCTACAGCACTGTGTGCAGAACACATTGTGGCCCTCTCATCCTTAGTCGAGAGGAAGGACAGAACCAGAGACTGTGAAGGTTCTGTGACTTTCTAGACTTGTGCTGAGAACTGTAGGGTACCCCTAAATGGGTCTAGTATGTACTCCACAACAGAGGCTGCTGCCCAGGTAGCTGACTGTGTGCGGGATACACACATGGGATTTTTAGATTAGGCAACTCTCCATCCAGTCCAGATAACAATAGGTGTAGAAGACTCAAAAGTATTTATGTAAGATCCAAACAAATGTCTCCCACAGGCAACAGCATTGAAGTCCTAGCCATTAACTGCTGAAACATTCACTACAAAGTGCCAGGATTTGAACTGCTTCTAAACAGCAGCAAAGTTTACACAATACTAGGAATGGAATGCTGGTTGAAACCTGAAGTTGACAGCAGAATTATTTTTGGGAAACATTTAAGTGTCTTATATCAAAAGGATTAAGGCTAATTGGAAACAGAGGCAGTGCATTTGTCACAGCAAACAAGAACCTCAAATCCACCAAGACAGAAATTGCAGCTTCATGTGAGATTGTTTGATCAAGAATAAATATCAGGAGTGGGTAAAAAATATAACTGGATCCCTTGATCGACCACCAGATTCGTCTCTTGATGGGGGCAAAAACTTTAGAGAAAGCTTCAGGTCACTTGTTTGTAAGTTCCCCAATCACACTGAACTCACTGGAGGAGACTTTAATCATCAAGCAAGCAATTGGGGTGATTACAGTTTTGTCAGTGTTGGAAATGACAAAAAAATCCTTTCAAATATTACTTCTCGGGAAACTACCTGGAACACATAGTTCAGAAACCCACTCATGATGGAAATATATAAGATCTAATGGCAATAAATAGGCCTGATCTCTCTGAGGTTATCCATATGGAAATTGGTATCAGTGACCATGAGGTAGTTGTAGCAACAATGATTACCAAGTACAAAGAGCGACTAAAACAAGTGGAGATATGTATATTTTCAGCAGACTACATAAAGAAGCACCTAGTGTCGTATCTCAATGGGATACTTGAAACTCAGGACAGGAGCATGTAGAGGAACTGTGGCTCAAGTTTAAAACAGCAGCTGACAATGCTCTGGATATATATGTACCCAGTGAAACAGAACACTGCATAATAGGTGTAAAACAAAGCATTGGGCTATAAAAAGAGAGATGCTGAATGAAACACATTTGACTGACAAGAAGGCAATGCATGAAGCCTTCAATCCTATCATAACAGAATACTGTCAAATGATCTTTCAAAAAACCCAGAGAAGTTCTACTTGTATGTAAACTCTGTTAGTGGCACCAAAGTTAGTGTCCAGTCACAGACAAGACAGAAATTGATATTGATGGCAGTAGAGCAAAAGCAGAAATGCTATCCTAACTCAGATTTTTTAAAAAGGAAAAACAAAGAGTATTAGCCTAATTTAACTCTCATACCACTGTAAAGATGAGTCAAACAGATAATAGTGTCAATGGCATTGAGAAACAGTTGCGATAATTTAGACTGAACATAGTTCCAGGGACTGACTGAATCCCTATCAGATTCTATACTGAATTTGGGACTGAGTTAGTTCCTCCTTTAACTATATAATCTATCACACATACCTCGAACAAAAAACATGCCCAGAGATTGACAAAAATACAGATCACCTCTGTTTACAGGAAGAGCAGCAAAAACGATCCAGAAATCTACCATCCAATATCCTTAGCATCCATTTGTTGTAGAATCATAGAATATATTCTGAGCTCAAACACAGTGCGATATCATGAACAAAATGACCTCCTCCAAGCCAACCAGCATGGATTCCAAAAACACCAATCACGTGAAACCCAACTCGCACTTCTCTCACCTGACATACTGAAGACTTTGGACCAAAGCAGTCATGTTGATGCAGTATTTCTTTATTTCCAAAAAGCATTTGACTCAGTATCACATTTACACTTATTATCAAAAGTATGACCGTATGGGGCACTAGTCAGTGGGGAGGACACAGCACAGTATCTTAGATGAAAAATCATTGATAGGTGTAGAAGTAACTTTAGATTTGCTCCAGCGAAGTTCATTGGGATCTTTGCTGTTCACGTTGTATGTTAATGACATTGCAGACAAGATTAGTAGTAACTTCACACTTTTCACAGATGCAGCAGTTATCTATAATCAAATACTGTCTGAAAGAAGCCACAAAAATCTCAGTTAAAACTTGACAAGATTTCAAAGTGGTGCAACAACTAGCAACTTGCTTTAAATGTTCAGAAATGTAAAACTGTGCACATCACAAAACAAATAACCACAGTATCCTATGACTATAATATTACTGAGTCACAGATGAAATAGGTCAACTGATACTAACACCTGGGTGTTATACTTCATAGGGATATGAAATGGAATGATCACACATCAGTTATTCAACCCCTCCTAGAACATTTCTCAAGTGCGTGGGATCCATATGATATAGGAATAACACAGGACAATGAACATTTACAGAGAATAGCAGTGCAAATGGCCACAGATTTTTTTGACATGTGGGAATGTGTCACAGAGATGCTGAAAGAATTGAACTGCCCGACTTTGAAGATAGATGTAAAGTATCCTGATAAATTCTAATTGCAAAGTTTCAAAAACTGGCTTTAAAGGATGACTAGAAACACAATGCAACCCTATACATGTAGCTCCAGCATGGATTGTGAGGATAAGATTACACGAATCACAGTCCACATAGAGGAATTAAAATAGTCATTCTTCCATCATACCATAAGTGAATGGTATGGGAAAAAGCCCTAATAACTGGTACAATGGGTTATACTCTCTTCCATGCCCTTCATGGTGGTTTGGAGGGTGTAGATGTAGAGTATCTCCTAGATCATACTTTGTCACATTTTAAACGTCCCTCTGTAGCAATACATTTCTTTCTAAGGTGCGTGTTTCTTACTGATATAGAGCAATGCTCCAGATGTATAGTTCTCACTATTTCATTCTCAATTCTATGCCAACATGGGAAGTCATTAAAGTTTCACCTAAACCAATCTACTTGCCCACTGTGTGCAATCTTGTTTCATAGATAAAACAATTAATGAATTTCTTCTAAAATCTTAACTTCATTACCTGCTTTTCTACTTCTCTTCAGTACTTTCATTGAGCAAGGTGTCTGCCACAGTGGTTTGTGAGTGGGGTTGAAATCCCTGCCCTACTATCCAGATTTGTTGTCGATTCCCCTAAAATACTTTATGTTAAGTCAGGACCCTTCTGTTGAAAAGATCATAATTGATTTCCTTCCTCAGTTTCAGTTTGTGCTCCATCTCTAATGACTTCAGCATCAACGGGATGCTAAGAGCACATTTTACTGCCTGTTTGTATGATTTTTAATTTGTTTCATTCAACCTTAACACAAATTGTGTTTTATGTAACCTACCAATTACATGCAATACTTGTTTTAAAATCTTCCTTTCCTTCAGCTCCAACGGCTTTGTCACCTGCGTATTTCATTACTGGTTTTTACAGTTTCATTTCCATTCACAAATTATCTTTAAGTTTACTCATTGTACCCTTTACAATAAACTGCAGTCCTGCCTTACATCATTTTGAATAGGAGTTTGTCTTTCTTTAGTTCTGGAACTTTCTGCATCAACTTTTTTTAAAAAATATTCTTCATATATCTTCGTATTTCATCCAGTTTGTATAGACGATTTCAAGAATCGTATCCCAACCTTTTTTTAACTTTCTTTGTTTTCCATTGACTGATACTCTGGTCAGCAATTTAATAGTGAGCCTGCCCCTGTCACCTTATAGTTTTCACACTTATTTACTGGTACTTACCTCAGTAGGATGAGATTATAATTTTCTGAAAAGATAATGGTGTACCTCTTGTTTAATAGAGTCTGTACAGCTGATAAAATAACAATGCAGTCCCTGTACCTCCACTGATTTTAGCACATTCAAAGATATCTCATCCACTCTTGATGATTCGTTTGAGTTTGAATCATGCAGTTGTCTGTGACCATATTATTTCATGATTTACATCTTTCAAATCAATCTTGCTCCCTTCTTTACTCCACAGCGTGACAGTCAGAAGTTACAAAAACATTTTTGTGTCCTTTGTTCCATGCTTAACAAAGGTTTCCAATTCTGCAATTCAAAGGTTAACATCTTTACTTTTTAACTTCTCCCAAATTTTGTACTTATTCGGCACAATAAAAAAGTTTCATTCAAAGGCCACACAGTCCAGAATCTGTATGCTAATCAGGCAAAATCACCATAACCACCGAGGAAATCATCCCGCTGATGCACCTGGTTGAAGTTACCCATCTGGTAAAGTACCGTGTCCTGCTGCATGAAGAAATCTGTAACTGCCTGCTACAACATCCTCGTCTGACAGGAATCATTGACCCTTCAAGGCCTTTTTTAAGGAACCAAAGTCATCATAATCACATGGGGAGAGATCAGGGCTACAGGGTGGGTGCTCGAGTGTCTCCCACTTGAGTTGCCGTAATGTCTGCATAAGTTTCAGATCAACCAGTGTCTTGCGTCAAATCTCGACCAAACTTGTTGCATTGTTGATTCTCAAGAGAAGTGCTGGCCCCTAAACACTGGATGTGTATTGCTGTTTATCCTTCAGCATTCAAGACCAGAATAAGAGCATGTTGGTCTTGTATTGTCACCATAGCTCACGTTTCCGCATTTAAATTCCAACTGAATGTTCACCACAACTAGGTTGGGATCCAAGTCAGTATTTGATTATATGGGTGAGTCTTGCACTTTAGCTTCTGATTCCTAAACTTTCGCCCAATAATAAGGAATTGCAGCTTGTATCTTCCAGTATTTTCTGAGCATACCTACTTTTGTGAGCTTTGAAGAGTGTGTACTCGAGTTGCTTGAAACTCTCCTCACTCATTTCTTTCTTCCACTCAATATCGTCTAGAAGTTCAAACTCCTTTTCTCTCTCCTGCTGCAGTATTCCATTTACCCAAGAGTATTACATTCAATTTCCCTTTCATATATGTTATCAGTCTCTCAGTTTCCCTAACACATCCTAGTGCTGTGCATATGCAAAACATGTTCACATAGAACAATAATTTCATCACTGTGTTGCTTGGTGGTGCTGATTGTGCAACTCACTTTCCTATTCACAATATGCATTACACCAGTCACGGCTATTGTTGCCATTATCCCATACTGACCTGTTCACACCTGTCTGATATATTTTCATTTAACATACATAACCATCACTAAACTTTACTGTTCATCTGCTCCCTCAACGTCTCCAATTTTTCTACAAATTCAAAACTTCTGACATTCTATACTCCAATTTGTAGAAAGTTGGCTCTCTCTTCCTTTTACTAGTGAGTCCCTCATGACCAGTCCCCCCCCCAGACATGACTCATTTTGGACTTGATACCATCTTACTAACAACAATTTTCGGCAATTCACCAAAAGAGGGACGCACATTCTGCAGACCTCAGTCATTCTATCACACATACTTTCCAGCTGGTAAACTTAATGAACCAATGATGTCTACCAGCTGTGGTAGTGTGTCTACAATACACACCAGGTAAAATACAGACCAAAAAACTGAACAGGAAAAATAAGCACTGAGAAATGACACTGCATATAATTATGGCTTTTCATTTATGTCACTCCTGAGGCAGTTTTCCCTGGACCACTGTACACCACTATGTCTTTGCTTTAGCTCGATGAAGGTTTTAATTTCTACTTTCGGTACGTGTTACACAGTGTGCCCCCTGCACCACCTTTTTTAAAGTTGATATATGCTACAGACCTCTGTGCCCATCTTTCAGTTATGGTTCACCTATTGTGACCCTCATGGCAACTGAACCAATTAATACACAATAATGTAATGGTGATGCCGCATGTACTGTCATATATGCAAAAACAGAAAAAGAACAGTACACTGAAAATATTTCTTCTGCAATAATATCAGTTTTAGATATGTAGTTTGTAACAGAGTAGCCCAAGGTTTAGTTGAGGTTAGAAGGCGACAGTTTGGTAACAAGTTGGCAAAATCTCAGATATGGTGGCATACTGATCCATAATGTAGCCCAAGGTCTAGGTTAAGGAGAAACTAGTGAAGCATTAGTTCCTCCTCCTTTTGGCACAGTTCACTACTTACACTCCATATGCCCCAAACCATGTTTACTGCACACACTTATCACTTATCCTGATTATAAGCAATTTTACTTCAATTTACCACCTTTCAGTGTTCAATACCTCATCTCACACCACACTAACATTTATAATTAGCAAGAAAGACTGTAATATGAACAGATCATATGTATGGTTAAATGTTACTGCATTCAAAATTTATTATTTAACTTTCATTGATTTCTCGGGAAGGTGATTATCATTCTTCATACAACTGCAATTTTTGTATCTTACATTTTGAATTGACATCCATCTTGGAAACTTAAAATTATAAGACGATGACTCAAATTAACAAAACAACATAGCTGTCTACACTTAGGATTTCCAGAACAATTACAAAACAAGTGGGTTCTTGTATCACTTCTGATAGCTAGAATGTTTAATTTGGCAAATAAACTGATGTGAGTAAATAATCCACCTAAATCACTCAAATGTTGTAAATAAAATGTTGTAATGGCATATTACCAGTGTAGAGGTCCATGAATCCTTCCTGGCCAAGTTCAGCAATCATCCTCTGTTGCCATCGCCGTAGAGCAACCCGTGACTTTTCAGACATGGTAGCATTTAGTATTCTACTCACTGCTGGATATTTATAGTATTCGGATTTCCAAGCATTTTCAGCTATGGCTTTTTCTGATCCACATGTCGAGAGTTCTTCAATTTTCTTATTGTTGAATAATGGAAAGGAGGGTATGCTTTTCAGTACATTGTCTGGTAAATGCAACAAGGTATGTTTCTTACAGTTTTCTGTTACACTGGGTAATGGTGGAACATTGGAATCATCAAATTTTGGAAGCAGCCCTTCAATATCCTCTGTAACTTTACTGTCTGGTTCGGAAACAGTGGTTAATTTTGGTTTCGCTGCTGTCGGTGGTGTTTCTGTTTTCTGTACATGGTTTGACGCCTTCCTGACTATAATCTGGATTTGAGGATTACTCAGCTGACGGAGCTTGGTTATGTTCTTGGTACTTCTCGTCAGCGTCCACTGGAGTTCTCCAGTAGCACTATTTTTCTTCTTATCTTCTTGTGCATTTTCAAATAAATTTTTGTTACGTTTTACGTTGACTCGTTTCTGACTTCTTGTTTCCAAAAGTTCACCAAACAAGCTTTTATTTTCTTTATTTAATCTTTTTATCGCCTCTCCTACCTCCCTGCTCACTTTTTTCTTATACGACACAGACGTATGAAGCTCGTAACCATTACGTGCTACAGGTCGAAGTTTACTGAGCAGTTTGCGTGTCAACATCATTTAACTGTTGTGCCTTAAAAACAATTTAGGTTACTTGTCTAGTGTCACAAATTTGTGACCCCAAAACATTTATTTCAAAACAACCGCTCGTTATATGGCATAAGCTGTGGACAAAGCGATCAGCTTCTGGTTTTCGTCGGCAAAATCTTACTGCCATATGTTATTTGGTGTCTACTCGCCAATGATCCACTGTATCAAACGAGCTGCATGCAAACGAGCTTGACCTGCACAACTACTTTCACTTCGCGGCAATGCATACGCCCACATACTGTTTACTAATAACCAGAGATTCGCGTATAAACGGTCGACAATATATTCACAGATAAAAGAGTAAAATGTCAGTGTTGGAGCGATAAGAATAGCGTTGAAAATAGTAACCATTACGTGTACTCTACGCATTCTACTATCTAACAGTTTAATTTTTTATACAATTGGTATTCACTGCAAAATAAAGTTTAAGCCAGTGACAACAAACATTAAAATTTTTGGTATAACGTATTTTCGCCCCTAATTAAAGTTTAGGCCACTGACAACAAACACGGCGTTACAGTGTCACTTAACAATTTAAAACTTTAGATCACATTCTGACCAAACATATGTCCCTGTTCCGCTAGACACAAGAGCGGGAATAAAATAATGCTGCTCCGTGTATTTGGGAGTGAGCAGATGAGTAAATATTTGAAAATATAAACGATGGTGCAAGACAGATTTTGATTAAATTTAGGAAGATTCAGTACATACCATTCAGTACTTACCACAAAATTTGAGAGCATCTAACTATCTAATATGTTGAGGCCTACGAAATTAAAGAAATAGATAGCGTCCTGCCTTTGAGAGAACAAACTGATCACAAAACGAATTCGTTATTTAGACAACTGCTTCATAATATATATAATTTGAAGTAAAATAGACAAATTTCTTGAAAATGTAACGTTTTTTTTACAAAATACATTAACTAACTTCTCCCATTTATGTATGAGAAATTATATTCTCCACATGACCACCCAAGGCCGTGTGGCAAGGGGCTCATTGAAATTCTCGATGACGCGTTCACAAACATCTGATGGGATGCTGTTAATTGGTCAATTGCTGATTGTTTGTTGTTTTGCAAACTTTAGATTTCACAAAATTCCACAAAAAAAATAAATAAATCACAAAGTGTAAGATCGCATGATATGGCAGGTCATTCCCAGTTAGCACGCAAACAGATAATTTTTCGAAGAAATTTTCATTCAGCAGAGCAACCGTTTCATGAGATTTGTAACATGTTGAACCATCTTCTTCAAACCAAGAACAGGCATTTTCGCCAATAAGAGGGGAAAACTATTCAGAAAGTATGTTTCAGTAACAGTCGCCATTTTCAGTGACCGCAGCTCCCTCGTCATTTTCAGAAAAGTATGGGCCGATCACTAGTCCTGCCCATAACCCACACCACACAGACGTGCGTTTTGGATGTATTTCACCTTCCACAGTCACTCGCGGATTTTCGTTACCTCAAATTCTGCAGTTCTGGTTATTGTTGTGTCCAGTCAGTTGGAACTGCACCTCATCTGAGAAAATTATACTTTTTGTGAAGTTCTCTTTGTCCGCTTGTCAAGCCAAAACCCACTGAGCAGATCAATGTCTCTTTCCGCGATCTGCAGGCTTCAACTCGTGTAAGCTGAATCTTGTACACAAACATTTTCAGACCTTTTGAAAGAATTTCATACAGTGAACTTGGTGATAATATCAATTGAGCTCATCCGCAAACCGATTTTCTGGTGCTTACAGTCACATTGTCACGCACGACAGCAATGTTTTCTTGTGTTCGAACAGAATGTGGTCCTCCTGTTTTCTTAATCTTGGAGTCAGAACTTGTGGCCTCAAACTTCTGGATCAACTTCCGAACTGATGATTCGTTTGGAGTTGCATTACGTCCGAGTGTCACACGCAATTCACGGACGGTTGCCGTGGGATTTCCACTGTTTTTCTAATATCTTTCTCTCAAATGGATACGTTGCTCGGTAGTTATCTGATCCAGGACGAAAATAAACATCAGACAACGGTTCTCACCATACACAAGCTTTCAGGCTGCAAATGTGAAGGTTGCAGATAACAAACCGCGGCTGCTAACCATCGTATGAAAAAATAGCGCAAATTCAGATTCGTCCTTGCTTCCTCAATATCCTGTACATAGCACTTGACGTTTAAGGACCGAGAATACGAAGTTGTCGTGTGTCTACACACTCTCTACGGTGTTGTCGCAATAGAAAATCACTTTGTGTCTCCATCTCCTACAAAAATACAAATAAATTCAAAAATTCACATTTATTTATTCTCGCCATGGACTCTAGACTGACTCTGTAGCTGAGCAGTCATTGTTGCTGACTGCCATGTGGTGGACCCACATTCTATTCCTGGTACTGCGAGGAATTTTTTCCTTGGTAGGAGGACCAGAACATCTGCGCTGCAAGGTCTGGGTGACTCTGTCTGTACATGCAGGGTAACCCTCATGAGATCAGTCAGGACCATTTTCTCTGATGTTTCCACATGTATTTTTGCAATTTCGTTTTTGCAATCCGTAGCTGCAGTCAGCCCAAACAGTACTTCTGTACTCGGAGTCAGGGATTTTCTCTGCCTCGTGATGACTGGGTGTTGTGTGATGTCCTTTAGTTAGTTAGGTTTAAGTAGTTCTAACTTCTAGGGGACTGATGACCATAGATGTTAAGTCCCATAGTGCTCAGAGCCATTTTGAACTTCTGCACTCATCACGTCTTTCTTGCGACTCTCAGTGTCTATGGTTAGCGCCCGTTTGTTTCCTGTTATAAACAAAATTATTTTTAACACGTAATTTTACGTGCGTATTCAATAGAGCAATAGAAAATCACTTTGTGTCTCCATCTCCTACAAAAATACAAATAAATTCAAAAATTCACATTTATTTATTCTCGCCATGGACTCTAGACTGACTCTGTAGCTGAGCAGTCATTGTTGCTGACTGCCATGTGGTGGACCCACATTCTATTCCTGGTACTGCGAGGAATTTTTTCCTTGGTAGGAGGACCAGAACAGGGCCCACTCAGCTTCATGATGCCAACTGAGGAGATATTTGAATGAGAACTAGCCACGTCAGTGCTTTCCTTCTTTTTGTTTATGGATTACAACTGATAACTTCACACTGAGAGCAGTAGGTGTATCATGAAATTTATATACAGACAGAGTAAGACAAATGTTGCATAGTCACAGTAACGAAGTCCAAATAAATAAATTTTAAAAAAAGGCAGATTTACCATTTTACATGTACAGGGTGAATCACCTAAAACTTACGCCGCAAATATTACGGAAATGGAAAGTGCTATTGATGTGTATTTTTCATAGAACGGATTGGTATTCAGTTACTCGTACTGTTAGCCAATAAACAGATTGTAATACTATTTAGAAAGTGCATTTTTTGTGCAAACATACTCTTTTTTAAACTTATTGAGATTAACAAACTAAAAGTAGGGTAAATTAGAATGTCACTGATGTTTGTTACAGGATTCCAGTGCCAGTTGTTTCTGAGATATCGTATTTCGAAAAGTTTCCACTTGCTTGTTCCATTTAACCTGCATAGTTGCTAGGTTCGATGTTGTTATGTTTGCTTACAGTGTGCCAGTGTGTTCCTTCACCACATTGTGAGTTGTTGGTCAGAATGTGACAGTATAAGCAGAAGGTCGTAAGTGGACAATGGGATTTAACAATGCATAAAAAGCCGACATGCTCAAGGTGTATGGAGAGTGTAGGATGAACGTAGTTCATTCATGTACAGTGTATGCGGTAAGATATCCTAATAGACATCAACCATCTCAGTAATTATTCATCAACCTTTTCAACTAGTTACGTGAAAGTGATATTGTAATGTCTAGACAACTTAACAGAAGGAAACAAGTGACGACAGAAGAGGGGAAGTTAATGTCCTTGGTGCTGTTGCAGTCGATCCACAAGTTAGCTCTCATGCGATCACACGAGGAAGTGGCAGGACTCAGGCAAGTCTCCTGCGCATTCCCCTCTGACATACAGTGAGTCCAAAAAGTATTCGTCTAGTTGTAATTTAAAAAAAAAAACTAAGTAAATGTCACATGAAAGGAAGGGAACATAAAATGTGAACATCCAGTCATATGCAAAGAACCTTGTTAAGTCATTTTTATTGATGAACAAGGAAATAAATACATTCATAGGAGAGCAAATTTGACAAAATGCAGAATTTATTCTAGGGCTACTTCAAAAAGTATTCATCCACAGATTTTTTTTAAAATTTACAATCTGTAAATAGTATTCATCCACTCATTTTTTTAAAAATTTACAATCTGTAAATATGACTTCAGTTACAAAATTAATATTTAGTGGGGTTTCCCTTTGCATCTATTACTGCTTGTAGTCAACTGGGCATCGACTGGACCAAGTTTGCCATCAGAGAGGCTGGAATTTTGTCCCATTCGTCTTTAAGTGCTTCTTTTAGGTCTCTCTTGTTACAAATGTGTCTTCTCCTGATGCTATCTTCCAGTATTTTCCAAAGATGTTCAATAGGATTAATGTCTGGGATCTGAGGTGGGTGTTAAGTTGTTTTGGGTTACTGTACTGGAGCCACAGCCTTGTATTTAGAGCTGTATGCTTTGGGTCGTTATCTTATTGAAAAATGTAATTTCCTTGCAGGCCAAATTTTTTGGCATTAGGATTCACATTATGTTGATATGCAAATGTTGATCCATTGTACCTTCTCCGAAATGTAATTTCCAACACCCACAGCACTCATCAACCCCATACCATCAGGGAGCCACTACTGTGTTTAACCGTTGGCACAAGATTGCATGGCAACATCTCCGTATTCTTCTTCCACCATACCATTCGCCTGCTATCTGACCCGAATACCTTATATTTACTTTTATCATAAAATATTACTATATTTCAGACGTCTTTCTTTTTGAATCTATCTTCCATCGCAAAATGAAGACGTTTCCTTCGATTCTGTTCACTGACCCAAAATTTCCTGTGTGCTACCCGGCCATTGTACCCATATGTTTCACCAAGTGCGACATAATCGTATATATAAACAGTGATCCAATACTGTCAAATGCTTTTTTTCCCAGTCTCTGATCACAATATCAATTCTTTAGACGATGACCGGTTTCAGTCCATAATGACCATCCTCAGATCTTTATTACACCATGTCCTAAAGTGATACGGCCATAATGGCATCGTCACAATATATAAATATAATCAGCACAGCATCGTCACATAGATCTAAAATAAGGTGTAGAATAGACCACATCGTCCATATAGTGATTATTGCAATAATCACTGTGTGGACGATGTGGCCTATTCTACACCTGCTGATTATATTTGCTGTGCTGATTATATTTATATATTTTGACGATGCCATTATGGCCATATCAATTTAGGACATGGTGTAAAAAAGATCTGAGGATGGTCATTACGGACTGAAACCGGTCATCGTCTAAATAATTGATATTGTGATCAGAGACTGGAAAAAAAAGCATATACCCATATGCTTTGAAGGTATTTCTGATTGTGTTGGCACATACCTTGTTTCCCCTAGACTAACTCTGCAGCCAACTTAGGAGCGCTGATTTTAAGTTTCTTCTTCATTTCCCTCGCGATAAATCTCACGTCTGCATCAGTGAAAGTGTGAGGGTATCTGGTATGTGGTTGGTTTCTTAATGATTTTGTTGTGCAAAATCGATCTATTATCGACTGAAACGTCGATCTACGTCTACCGACTACTTTAGCAATCTCGTAATAAGATTTGCACTCATTATGTAAGCGCAGAATAAGTTTCCTTTCGATCAGCGTCGTCTCACTACACTTACGGCCAATGACGCTAATTGCACTGGATCGGTGCCGTTCAGAACTACAACAGGTGATAGAGTGGGGCCGCACACGGTTGACTCTAGTGTGTGCCGTGGGTTAGCGTTATAATTTAATCACTGCACGTAGAATTTCGGAATGTTCGGATGGTGGACGAATACTTTATGAACTAGCTCTTGTATTACATTTTCAATTTAGTTACCTTGCTGACGCTTTGGATGTATTTCTTTCCTTGCTTTTCAACAAAAAATGACTCACCACCGTACTTCTTACATGACTGTCTCTTTAGATTTTGTATACATTTCTTGTCATGTTACACAGGCTTTGTTTTCTAAAAGATATGCAGTTAGACTGATACTTTTTGGACTCACAGTAGGTTCCATCCCTAACACATTTCTCTCCATCAAGAGCTGTGTGGAAACGGTTATGAGAATCATGTTAACTTCTGTACATGAGCATTAAAAGAGCATACTCCAGATGTATCATGCATCTTGTTTAGTGATGAAGCCAAGTGTACGAATCATGGCCAGGTAAATCGTTAAAACATGCACTATTGGTCCGTTGACAATCCCCGTTGGCTTTGTCAGATGGAATGTCAGAGTCCATGAAGTGTTCACATATGGTGTGGGATAGTGAAACAGCAGCACATAGGCTTGTTTTCCATATACCAAATACTGAATATTTCCGCTGAAAAGCTAGCACATGTGCAACAGTTGTTCCATATCTACATCTACATCTACATGACTAATCTGCAATTCACATTTAAGTGCTTGGCAGAGGGTTCACAGTCATACTAGTAATGGAAGCTTGTACTGTCGCTGTCTGTGGTCATTTTGAACAAGACTTGTGATAGTCAATTGTCTCGGTACTGGTCCGAATTCATATAATTAGCGTATGCACTTGTGTTGTTCTTTAGTGTGTGCTGCCTCAGGTATCGTAAAAGTGTCAGTGTGGGAACTTTTTAAAATACAATATCTTGTAAACGATTCACACTAGAATCGTGCAACAAACACCACTGATATTTTAATTTGTCCCAAATTGAGTCTGTTAATGTCAACATGCATTGTTCCATTTAAAAAATTCAGTGTATGCGCAAAAATACCCTTTATAAGTATTATTACAATCCGTTTATTGGCCAACAGTGCGAGCCCCTGGCTACCAATCCACTCTGTGAAAGCCACACATCAGCAGCACTTTCCATTTCCACAACATCTGCGCTGCAAGGTCTGGGTGACTCTGTCTGTACATGCAGGGTAACCCTCATGAGATCAGTCAGGACCATTTTCTCTGATGTTTCCACATGTATTTTTGCAATTTCGTTTTTGCAATCCGTAGCTGCAGTCAGCCCAAACAGTACTTCTGTACTCGGAGTCAGGGATTTTCTCTGCCTCGTGATGACTGGGTGTTGTGTGATGTCCTTTAGTTAGTTAGGTTTAAGTAGTTCTAACTTCTAGGGGACTGATGACCATAGATGTTAAGTCCCATAGTGCTCAGAGCCATTTTGAACTTCTGCACTCATCACGTCTTTCTTGCGACTCTCAGTGTCTATGGTTAGCGCCCGTTTGTTTCCTGTTATAAACAAAATTATTTTTAACACGTAATTTTACGTGCGTATTAAATAGAGCAGTCCCATGTTAGTCTAATGCGACATTTATTTAATCGATATGCATTAACAGAGAGATTAAAACATGAAGAGTTGATGTGACGTGACGTGACGTCCAGTGTGACATGACGTGATGATCTATTGTTGCATATTATGTACTGGCCTTAATTCTTCGTGTTGTACTGTCTCTGTTCATACAAGAATTATTCGAAAAGTCAGGCCTTTTGACGTCTGGAGTTTTGTTGCTGCAGGATAATGACAGAACACATTTTGTCACTCACTCCCAAAATTTGAGCAGATCTTTTGGATGGGAACAGATTGTCTATTCATATTGCAGTCCATGCTTGGTGCCAAGAGATTTTCATTTGTTTCTCGATGGAAAGCTCTTCACAACAGATGAGATGAAAGAAGCAGTTGAATACTGCTCTTCACACAGGCATCAGTCGTCTATAGTGTAGGGATACAAAAGCCTGTAGAAATGTTTAAACGAATATGGAATGAATTAAAAACATTTTTTTTTAAAAATAATTGGGTCTGGTTCAAGTTCATTGATGATACCTTCATAACCTACACTTAGTGCCAAGACACCATATCCTCACTGCTTCACAATGTCAACCCCTTTTCTCCAATATGCTTCACCTGGGTCTCCTCAACCCAATTTCCCACCTTCCTAGCCGTTGACTTACTCCTCTCTGATTGTACCATCCACATCGCTGTCCACAGTAAACCCACCAGTCACCAACAGTACCTACATTCTGACAGCTGCCATCCTTCCACGCCAAAAACTCCCTCCCATACATATTGGCCAGGATAGTATATCTGCAGTGACAAGAACTCCCTTTTTCAGTGGGCTGAAGGTCTCACCAAGGCCTTCACAGACAGACGCTATCCCATGGACAAAGTCTGCAAACAGGTTTCATGTATCATTTCCTCACACACCCCCAATCGTCCCACCACGCCCAAGTGGAAAGTTGCGCAGGTCGCACCAGTGTTTAAGAAGGGTAGTAGGAGTAATCCATCTAACTACAGACCTATATCATTGACGTCGGTTTGCAGTAGGGTTTTGGAGCATATACTGTATTCAAACATTATGAATCACCTAGAAGGGAATGATCTATTGATACGTAATCAACATGGCTTCAGAAAACATCGTTCTTGTCCAACGCAGCTAGCTCTTTATTCGCACGAAGTAATGGCCGCTATCGACAGGGGATCTCAAGTTGATTCCGTATTTCTAGATTTCCGGAAAGCTTTTGACACCGTTCCTCACAAGCGATTTCTAATCAAGCTGCGGGCCTATGGGGTATCGTCTCAGTTGTGCCACTGGATTCGTGATTTTCTGTCAGGAAGGTCGCAGTTCATGGTAATAGATGGCAAATCATCGAGTAAAACTGAAGTGATATCAGGTGTTCCCTAGGGAAGCGTCCTGGGACCTGTGCTGTTCCTGATCTATATAAATGACCTGGGTGACAATCTGAGCAGTTCTCTTAGGTTGTTCGCAGATGATGCTGTAATTTACCGTCTAGTAAGGTCATCCGAAGACCACTATCAGTTGCAAAGGGATTTAGAAAAGATTGCTGTATGGTGTGGCAGGTGGCAGTTGACGCTAAATAACGAAAAGTGTGAGGTGATCCACATGAGTTCCAAAAGAAATCCGTTGGAACTCGATTACTCGATAAATAGTACAATTCTCAAGGCTGTCAATTCAACTAAGTACCTGGGTGTTAAAATTACGAACAACTTCAGTTGGAAAGACCATATACGTAATATTGTGAGGAAGGCGAGCCAAAGGTTGCGTTTTATTGGCAGGACACTTAGAAGATGCAACAAGTCCACTAAAGAGACAGCTTACACTACACTCGTTCGACCTCTGTTACAATATTGCTGCGCGGTGTGGGATCCTTACCAGGTGGGATTGACGGAGGACATCGAAAGGGTGCAAAAAAGGACAGCTCGTTTTGTATTATCACGTTATAGGGGAGAGAGTGTGGCAGATATGATACGCGAATTGGGGTGGAAGTCATCACGGCAAAGACGTTTTTCGTCGCGGCGAGATCTTTTTACGAAATTTCAGTCACCAACTTTCTCTTCCGAATGCGAAAATATTTTGTTGAGCGCAACCTACATAGGTAGGAATGATCATCAAAATAAAATAAGAGAAATCAGAGCTCGAACAGAAAGGTTTAGGTGTTCGTTTTTCCCGCGTGCTGTTAGGGAGTGGAATGGTAGAGAGATAGTATGATTGTGGTTGGATGAACCCTCTGCCAAGCACTTAAATGTGAATTGCAGAGTAGTCATGTAGATGTAGATGAAGTGCCAACTACAAAAGAGTGGCCCCTTTGTCACCCAATACCATCTCGGACTGGAACAGCTGAATCACATCCTTCATCAGGACTTTGATTGTCTGCCATCATGCCCTGAAATTACTGGTGTCCTACACAAGATTCTTTCCACTCCTCCTAAAGTGGCATTCCATCACCCACTGAACCTCCAAAACATTCTAATCCATCCTTACACCACTCCCAATGCATTGCCACAGTGACATGATCCCTGTGTGAGATGTAGGTACAACTGCCCAATTCACCCACTGAACACTCACTATTCTAGAACTGTCACAGGTTTATCTTAACTCATCAAGAACAGGTCACATGTGAAAGCAGCCATGGTGTACACCAGCTCTCCTGCAACCATTGCACAGTTTTTATAGGGGTATGACTAACAACCAGTTGTCCATCAGGATGAATGGCCACTGCCAAACTACGGCTAACAACAAAGTACACCATCTTCTGGCACAGCAGGCAGTTTAACATAACATGCTTGATTTCAATGGTTGCATCACAATCAAGGCCATCTGGGACTTACCCTCCTCCAGTTTTTCTGAACTAATCAGATGAGAGTTATCCTTACAACACATTCTTCACTCCAAAAATTATCCTGCCCTCAACCTACAGTAACCTCCTGCCCCCACACCATTCGCCCAATAATTTCGAACACCTCGTCCTATCACCTCCTCCCTTTCCATACTCACTCATCCTCTACTTCTGCATCTACAGCTACATGATTACTCTGATATTCAATGAACCACCATCAAGCTGTCGTCTTTCTACCGTTCCACTTTCGAACGGCGCGAGGGGAAAAACGAGCATTAAATTTTTCTGTTCATATAGTTCAAATGGCTCTGAGCACTATGGGACTTAACATCTGAGGTCATCAGTCCCCTAGATTTAGAAATAGTTAAACTTAACTAACCTAAGGACTTCATACACATCCATGCCCAAGGCAGGATTCGAACCTGCGACCGTAGTAGCAATGTGGTTCCAGACTGAAGCGCCTAGAACCGCTCAGCCACAGCGGCCAGCTTTTGTGTGCGAGCTCTGATTTCTCTTATTTTATCGTGATGATCGTTACTCCCTATGTAGGTGGGTGCCAACAGAATGTTTTCGCAATCGGACGAGAAAACTGGGGACTGAAATTTCATGAGAAGATCCCATCACAGCGAAAAATGCCTTTGCTTTAATGATTGCCACTCCAGTTCACATATAATGTTTGTAGCACTATCTCCCCTACTTCGCGATAATACAAAACAAGCTGCCCTTCTTTGTATTTTTTCGATGTCATCCGTCAGTCCCACCTGATGCGGATCCCACACCGCACAGCAATACTCCAGAATAGGGCGGACAAGTGTGGTGTAAGTAGTCTCTTTAGTAGACCTGTTGCACCTTCTAAGTGTTCTGCCAATGAATCCCAGTCTCTGGTTTACTCTACCCATAACATGATCTATGTGATCGTTCCAAGTTAGGGTATTTGTAATTGTAATCCCTAAGTATTTAGTTGAATTTACAGCCTTCATATTTGTGTGATTTATCGTGTAGGCGAAATTTAGCGTATTTCTTTTAGTACTCATGTGAATAACTTCAACTTATCTTTATTCAGGGTCAATTGCTACTTTTCGCACCATACAGATATCTTATCTAAATCATTCTGCAAGTCGTTTTGATCATCGGATGACTTTACAAGACGGTAAATGACAGCATCATTTGCAAACAGTCTAAGACGGCTACTGAGATCTTCTCCCATGTCGTTAGATCAGGAACAATAGAGGGCCTATAGCACTTCCTTGGGGAACGCCGGGTATTACTTCTGTTTTACTCGATGACTTTCTGTCTATTTCTCCGAACTGTGACCTTTCTGACAGGAAATCACGAATCCAGTCGCAACAACTGAGGCGATATTCCATAGTCAAACAGTTTGGTTAGAGGACGCTTGTGAGGAACCGTGTCGAAAGCCTTCTGGAGATCTAAAAATATGGAATCAATTTGATATCCCCTGTCGATACCACTCATTTTGTCATGAGTTTAAAGAGCTAGTTGTGTTTCGCTAGAACGATATTTTCTGAATCCTTGCTGATTATGTGTCAATAAATCGTTTTCTTCGAAGTACTTCATAATGCTTTTGTATGTCCATCCATTTAGCAGGACGTCCCTGGGACGACGGCCGTTTACTATCGTGACAATTTTTTTTTTAATGTAATGGTTGTAGTGCTGACACACTATCTGCGAATCTAGTAATACTGGCAACCGATAGGTTATGCATGGGTATCGTATCAACCTGTACCGCATCAAAACAGCCTGAAGACGATGCAATGAAGCGTTGAAACTGGCAGCCACAAAATAAAATAAAATCATAAGAATGGCTGTAGGTGTTTTTATTTTTTGTCACGATACATCATAATGTTCGAATACAGTATATGTTCCAAAATCCTACTGCAAATCGACGTTAATGATATGGGCCTGTAATTCAATGGATTACTCCTACTTCCTTTTTTGGGTATTGATGTCACTCGAACAATTTACCAGTCTTTAGGTACGGATCTTTCTGTGAGCGAGCGGTTGTATGTAACTGCTATATATGGAGCTATTGTATCTTGATTGGAATTCAGGGATATTGACTTCATCTTCTTTGGTGACGGAGTTTCGGTAAACCGTGTTTAATAACTCTGCTTTAGTGGCACTGTCATCAGTGACATCGCCGTTGTTATCGCACAGTGAAGGTATTGATAGCGTCTTGCCACTGTAGTGCTTTATGTATGACCAGAATCTCTTTGGGTTTTCTGCTAGATTTCGAGACAGAGTTTTGTTGTGGAAATTATTGAAAGCATCTCGCATTGAAGTACATGCTATATTTCGAACTTCTGCAAAACTTTGCCAGTCTTGAGGGTTTTGCGTTCTTTTAAATTTGGCATGCTCTTTTCGCTGCTTCTGCAACAGCGATCTGACCCGTTTTGTGCACCATGAGGGATCAATACCAAATTTACGTGGTATATATCTCTCGTTTGCTGACGATAATATTTCTTTGAAATCATTCCACAACTTTTCTATGCTTGCAAGATCAGATCGGAAGGAGTGCAGACTGTCTCTTAAAACGGTGTTAAGAGTATTTTTGTCAGCTTTTTTAAATAGATATACTTTGTGTTTCTTTTTGATAGTTGTAGGAGTTACGGTATTCATCCTGGCATCTACTGCCTTGTGGTCGTTAATCCCTGTGTTCGTCACGATACTCACTATTTGTCCAGGGTTATTTGTCGCTAAGAGGTCAAGTATGCTTTCGCAACCATTTACACTTCGAGTGGGCTCATGAACTAATTATTCAAAATAATTTTCTGAGAAAACATTCAGTACAATGTTGGATGACGTTTTATGCCTGCCGCTGGCTTTAAACATACAATTTTTACAGCATATCGAGGGTAGATTCAAATTACCACCGACTATAATTGTATGGGTGGGGTACCTATTTGAAATGAGACTGAAGTTTTCTTTGAACTGTTCAGCAACTATAGCATCTGAGTAGGGGGGGGGGGTCGATAGAATGATCCAATTAATAGTTTATTCCGATTGTCAAGTATAACCTCTATCCATACTATTTCATAACAAGGCAAACTATTTCTGACAGCAATCTATACTCCACCACCAATTTTATTTAATCTATCCTTTCTGAACACTGTTAGATCGTTTGAAAAAAAATTTCAGCTGAAATTATTTCCGGTTTTAGCCAGTTTTCTGTACGTATAACTATTTGAGCTTCAGTGCTTTCTGTTGGTACTTGGAGCTCTGGTTCTTTCCCAACACAGCTACGACAGTTTATAACTACAATACCGATAGTTTGTACAACTAACTTACTGTGTTTTACCTGCCCCCCTTTTAGACGGACGCCCTTTCTGTGGTTCCCTGAGGCCCTCTAACATAAAAAACCGCCCCGTCCCTTCCACACAGCCCCCGCTACCCGTGTAGCCACTTCATGTGTGTAGTGGACTCCTGACCTATTAAGTGGAACCTCGAAACCCACCTCCCGATGGCGCAAGTCAAGGTATCTGCGGCCTACACGATCACAGAACTGCCTGAGCCTCTGATTCAGATCCTCCACTCGACTCTGTATCAAAGGACTGCAGACAGTTCTATTGGCGATGCTGCAGATGGTGAGCTACGCCTTAATCTCGCAAGCAAGACTTTCAGTCTTTACCTTTTCCACTAGCCACCCATAACAGAGAGAATCTCCTCCAGTCCAAAGCAACACATGTCATTGGTACTGACATGAGCCACCACCTGCAGTTGGCTGCACCCTGTAATCTTAATGGCATACAGAGACAGCCTTTCCACATCCGGAATCATTCCCCCCCCCCCCCCCCCCCCAGTATGCCACGGAGTGCACTCTGGCTTCCTTCCCCTTCTTGGCAGCTGTGTTCCTAAGTGGCCCCCTTATACGCCTAATGTTGGAGATCCCAACTACCAGAGAACCCACCCTCTATGAACGCCCAGACCTTGAGGGCCGATAAGCTTCCTCTGGAAGAGTGTGGATGACCGCATCTGGCTCAGAGACATCGTCAGCCACAGATAACGTCCGACCCTCTATGAACGCCCAGACCTTGAGGGCCGATAAGCTTCCTCTGGAAGAGTGTGGATGACTGCATCTGGCTCAGAGACATCGTCAGCCACAGATAACGTCTGAAACCTATTCATCAAACGAACCAGGGAGGCCCTACGATCGGCCCCTCAGAAAGTTTTCCACTGCGTGCCAGACATTGCAATGATCAAGCACTCGACCACAGGTGAGGGGTCAATCTCAGTGCAGGCAGAGCACGGGGCGGCTACAGCAGTGGACCGAACAGGGGATACGTGAGATGTTCTCAACGTCCCTCAAATCCTCATATCCGACCCCCCACAGTAATGCCCCTTGACAGCAGCCTCAAGCTGTGTGGTGGAAGCCAACACAGCCTGGAGCTGTAAATGAAGGGTCGCCAACTCAGCTCACATCTGTACACACCAATCACGGTTTCTATCCATTGCTGCAGCCGCTCCCATTTGAAGCTCATAAAAATATACAAGAAATGAACAGTGTACTTGCCTTCTTAGCAGTAGGAACACGATGTGCTCTCTCTCTGATGGTCTATCCTCCTTGTGTGTTGCCCTATGCCAATGTACCTGCCCATCCATTTTCGTCCCTGCTCCTCTCCTGTTTCACCTGCTGTTTTTTCCCCCACACTCCACCTCCCAAAACTGTGTATGGCAGTCTCTAGTCCCTGCATGCCCCACCAGACAATTCTATTCTCTGCCCCAACCCACATACTCTGCTGTCCCTCACCCTTCCCCACCTCATTCCAGACTGCTAGTCATGTGACAGTCACATTCCGGTCAGAGCTGCTAGTGATAGTCGTCATGTGTGTGGAAGGTGCGCTTGCTTGTTAAATGTGTGTGTGCTTTCTTTGGTGAAGAAGGCTTTGGCCAAACACTATAATGTGTAACAGTCTTATCATTGCACCTGACTCCAACTCAGTAGTAGCTCATCTCTAAGGTGAGTAGCAATCTGTCCTTTTTCTAATATTGAAATAGTTTATCCATAGTAGTTCTGAGGAATTTTGTGCTGCTACCCTCTTTAACTGCCTTTCTATTTATTTTAGCATTTACATTTTAGATATGTGTCTGTTAAGTATGAAATATTGCATACATGGTTTTAGAATGATTTGTAAAGTTATTGATTTGTAGTTGGTGCTTATTTGCATTTTCAGTATTTAGAACTGATTTCTTTTCTAGCTCCTCTTTCATCTTAACAGCAACAATAACTGATTGATTTGATTTTTATTTAGTCCCATTTGATTATATTATGTACAGAGAAAGTATTTATAATACAAGACAGTTCAACTTAACCTTATTTCTTAAAATATTCAATCTATATGTTATAATTAACAACAGCACTTTACAAGTTAGTTACATCATCATACTACAATATTTCCAAGTGATTACAGTACTACAAACATACAACTAAGAATAGGATTTTTCATTCTTTACATACATAATTCTCTACACTATACAATTCTGTTTCCATCAAGTAATCCTTTAGAAGTTTCTGTAATATCCTTTCACTTGTACTGTCCTGTAGACACTTACGAAAATGTTTCACCATTTGTACACCTGAGAATTGAGGATATTATTCAGCAGCTTACTTTCTGTGTGGTACACTCACCTGGCCTATATTTCTTGTGTCATGTGAACGAATATGTGCATTTTTTCTAGTAATACAGGGTATATCAAAAAGAACCATCCAATTTGGCACACCTATATTTCTGAAACTAATAAACATACACAATGATTTTTTTTTTGATGATCAGGAAACTCAAAGAGTTTTTTTTTTAAATACCTTTTCATAGGTGTTCAATACACCCCTCTTGAGATGCACAATATTTGCCAATGTGGTATTCAAATTGTTCCTACACTGCAGCGAGTGTGTCTTGAGTTACTGCTTCCACCACTGCTATTATGCAGTGGCTTAATTCATTCATTGTTGTTCATAATGTAGGAACACAAACAGAGTCTTTCATAAACTCTCACAAGAAATAATCACATACAGTCAGATCCAGTGATTTTGGAGGACAGTAATGTAAGGCTGAATCATTTGGTCCAGTGCGACCAATCCATCCAACACTTCCAGATGCCAGTGTGGGGGCGCCCCACCCTATTGGTAAATGAAGTCGATCGAATCAGTTTCCAACTGTGGGAAAAGGTGGTTCTCAAGCATATTGAGATATGTGCCTCCTGTAATAGTGTTCTCAGCAAATAAAAATGGAACATACACCTTCTCCCATGAAACTGTACAAAACACATCAAATTTAGGAGAGTCTCTCTCATGTTGTACAAACTCATGTAGCTGTTCTGTATCCCATATTCTCCAATTATGAGGGTTCACCTTTCCATTTAAATTGAAGAAAACTGTCATCTTTCATCTTATCAAGAAGAAATTACAGAACTCCACAAGTTCTTGTTTTTACACAAACAACCTGTTTCTCGGAATTGTTCATGCCATCATCTATTGCTTTGTGCTATGGGTTTCGAAAAAGACGATCGTGTGAAACCCAGCTCGCATCATTCGTCCACGACACTCAGAGGGTTATAGACGCGGATTCCCAAGTAGATGTCGTGTTTCTTGACTTCCGCAAGGCGTTTGATACAGTTCCCCACAGTCGTTTAATGAACAAAGTAAGAGCATATGCACTATCAGACCAGTTGCGTGATTGGATTGAAGAGTTCCTAGATAACAGAACGCACCATGTCATTCGCAATGGAGAGAAGTCTTCCGAAGTAAGAGTGATTTCAGATGTGCCGCAGAGGAAAGTCGTAGGACCGTTGCTATTCACAATATATATAAATGACCTTGTGGATAACATCGGAGGTTCACTGAGGCTTTTTGCGGATGATGCCGTAGTATATTGAGAGGCTGTTACAATGGAACATCCTCGCAGTTTTGATTCCGCCAGTACCTTGTCTCCTAACTTTCAAGCTTCACAGACGTTCTCACATGAAATTTGTGGGATCAGCGCTCCTGGAAGAAACGACAGCAGAGTGTTCACTGATGTAAAACTTCCTGGTAGACTGACACTGTGTGCTAAACATAAGGCTCGAACTCGAGACCTTTGTCTTTAGCAGATAAGTGCTCTACCAACTGAGCAACCCAAGCACAATGCATGACCTGTCGTAAGAGCTGTACTTCTGCCAGCACCTCGTCTCCTACCTATCAAACTTCAGAGAAGTCCTCCTGTGCAACTTGAAGAACTAGGATTCCTGGAAGAATGTATATTGTGGAGACATCACTTAGCCACAGCTTGGGGGCCATGCTTAGCTATCTCAGTTGGTAGATCACTTGCCCACCAAAGGAAAATATCCTCAGGAGCCTTTGTCTGACCCACAGTTTAATATCCCAGGAAGTTTCATATCAGTGCACACTAGGCTGCAGATAGAAAATGTCATTCTGGAAATTCCTCACCTGGCTGTGGCTAAGCGATCTCTCTGCAATATCTTTTCTTCCATGAGTGCTATTCCCAGAAGTTCCACTGGAGAACTTCTGTGAAGTTTGCAAGGTAGGAGACGAGGTACTGGTGGTAGTAGAGCTGTGAGGATGGTTTATGAGCCGTCCTTGGGTAGCTCAGTTAGTAGAGCACTTTCCCACAAAAGGTAAAGGTCCCGCCTTTGAATCTTGGTCAGCCACACAGTTTTAATGTGCTAGGAAGTTTTGTGTCAGTGTACAGTCCGCCGCAGAATGAAAATTTGTTTCTGTTCCAGTTTTGTTTAATCTTTGAACATATTGGTGTGATCTTTCTTTTCTCTATTCATGGACAAAATGAACATTATCTTTTTTGGATTTATAATTAAGTTATTCTGTGTGAGCCACTGTTCCATGTTAGTTGTCGATATAAGTATGCTTTTTTTCCAGTATTTCCAGATTTTCTTCTGATTTGCTAATGTCATGTCAGTAGCCCCGAGTACTTTTTGATTCTTGCCACTGTTTCAGGATTGTTTATAAATAAGTTGAACTGAAGTGGGCCGAATTACAGATACTTGATGCACACCAAACTTGATATTCCTAATTTCAGATCTGAAACCAGATTCTGTTGTCACTTCCTGTTTTCTGTTACTGTTATACGATTTTCTCCATTGTTCATGGCTTTGAAGTTTTTCAGTTAGTGCAGTATGGGTGACTGTGTAAAAAGCTTTAGACAAATTGAGAGGCTGACAGACACAGAGTTTCTTTTGTCTAATACTTCTATAACAGGATCTGTTATATGTGAGACTGCAGCATCATACATTCTTAGTTTCTGAGTTACGTTGTCTGGGACATCATATAGCTAGAGAATAAGTACAAGGGTTTGCTGAAAAGTAATGCTTCTGAATTTTTTATGTGAAAGCTCTTAAACCTATTTAAATGAAACAAATTTTATTAACACTCTACATCTTTATGTCTACATATTTATTTCTCACTCTAGTGGTCCCAGCGACAAACACATTTCTCCCAATGAGAAACCAGTTTCTTGATACCATCACTGTAGAATACTTGACTTCATTCATGGAGCCATAACCTCACTTCTGCTTGCACTGCTTCATCACTTTCAAATTAAACTCCTTCAAGATGTTCTTTAAGTTTTGGAAACAAATGAAAATTGAATGGGGCCATGTCAGGACCCTATGGAAGATGATCGGGTCATTGTCATGCTGAAGGAGAGGGTGATCCATGTATTGATGAACTCTTTGAATTAAAAACTCAATTAGAACATGCTGTTTCTAACACATGGATATAGTTACATTACACACCACCTTGTTACACACTGCAATTTGGAGCTCTCCAGTGACAGAGGCCCGATAATTTGTAAACATGAAGTAAGGATGTAGACTGTTAATCACATTTCTTTTATTTTTATATTTATAAAATTTATTTAAGAAGCTTAAGGAGTTTTTAGATAAAAAATTAACTGGCATTACTTTTCAGCATGCCCTCATAGTACTGGCACGCCATTGGCATTCCATGTTTGACAGTTAGTAGTTCAGATATGCAATTAATTTTATTTCCTTCACTGGTATGCTTAATTTCAGGACACTGCCTGGTATAAGTCATGTACGATCTTATTAAGTCACGGCATTTTTTTCAAATCACGTACCAATAAAATTTCTCCATTAATTGGAAAGATTCAAGATTCTCATTCAAATAGTTTAGATAGATTTGTGGTGTGTCGACTATGGCAAAGCATAACCACTGGTTTTGTATTCAACTCTATGCTGACTTCTTTGGTTCCTCTATCTTCCCTGAATTTTTCTTCCTATGCTTTGTGAAATATTGTGTTTTATTATGTTCTCATGTAGAGTAAATCTGTCCTAATCATTATGCGATTAACTATCGTTTGCTTTGTCTCCGTGAAAAGTTTTCTATCAGCAGCATTGTTTACTATGCTCAATGGACCTCCCATCATTACCAACACACTTGCAAGTGCTTCCACAAGGCATTTCACACCAAGATTATGAAAACCCAGTGCAAAATACAATGCAGACAACCATTCAAATGGAACATGAATGTGCATTTCGCCATATCCACGTGGGCTAAACTATATGATTTCACAACAACGTGGTTTTTGCATCTCACATTGCACATCTCTGCTTGAACTGCCTCAACCTCCGTCTCGAGTGTTTCAGACCTAACGTTGCCATACAGTGTGGCTGCAGTTTGTGTTTCTCTCTGGAACAGACGTTTTGTGGCCAGGACCACACAAACTGTTATGCACATGGACCTTATACTGTGCTTGAGGCTACTTGCACTCTGCACACATCTTCTGTTTTCTGTTACCATTCTGTTTTCGTTATCGGCAGTCACGACCATGCCTGCCACACTGGATAACCACGTTTCTGCACACTAACCCCCAGCACTGGGATCTCAGGCAATGCATCACATATCGCATTGACTACTCTTTCACCCTAGTCACACCTAGCGATATCAATCGCCTCAGCTGCGCCAATCGAACATGTCGGTTCGACTCCTGTTCTGTGCCCTGCATGTTGTTACCGCCAAACTGAGACCAGCGAACTGAGATTCACTCTGTGATGTGTTTGTATGCTCTCCATTGCCACATCTGATGAGGGGGCCACCTTCTACGATTTAAGTCGCCCTTGTCTCCATGGCTACTACTCCCCTGGGTGAGCACTACATCATGGCGGCCCAGGGTGATGACTCCACAACTGTCAACCTGCTGTACTCAAACATTATTTCACCTCTCAACGCCAGCCCAGCTACCTCCAACGGTGGCCTGCTTACTCACACCACTCACTCAGGGGCACCACTCTCAGTGGACAACCCACATATTTGGTTTGCTTTCATCGAGACCTTATTCAACTTGCATACTACATTGGATAGCAATACTCACTTTGTGTGCACAATCACCCATCTCCACGACCATACAGACCTATATAGTGACTTGATCCTTTAAGCCCCCTCCTATCATAAATACTCTGTCACAAAGAACACAATTATGAAGCACCTTTCCTGTTCTTCATCAGAAGCGCTTCATCAAATTATACATGAAGAGTCTCTGGGGGATAGAACTTCTTCACAGCTGTGGCGCCATCTTCGAGCCCTTCTTGATGCCGCCGTCGTGGTGGATCTGGTTCTATTAACCGTCTGGTTCATTAAACTTACATCTGAACTGCAGCTTCATTTGCTGTCAAGTGTGTCAGAACATCTAGACTCCAGATTGCACCTCACTGACCAAGCTTGCACCTTACTTTGACTCTATCAGTTGGCCCATACCGTCATCGACATCTAGAAATAACAGGCGGAAATTTCCGCTCCCCTCTCACCCCTCCCCCTCTTGCTGGAAGAGGATGTGGAAGAGTGAGCGCATGGCCCATGTGCAACACGCAGCCACCAGGCAGTAGCCGACGCCCACTGCCTGCCCCTGATCCTCTCCAAGAGCTGCCGAACCACAATCAGGCAGCGCTGCTACCCGAACCACTCTACCAACAGATGGCACATACGCAGCAGCCACCACCCCACACCAATTCCAGCCATGGTGTTGTTTTCATTCCACATTCGGCTATGCTGCACGTAATTGTCGTTCGCCTTGCTCATTACCAAACTTCACACATGGTCTGGTTTAGTCACGCTGGACTGTGTGACTTCCTCTCGACGCCTATAGATTCAACAGTTGGCGTCTGTCAGGAGAACCACCAGTGCTTGCTTCTACATTTTGGATGGTTTCCCCATCTACAATTTTTTGGTCGACACGAGAGCTGACATCAGTGTCATAGCTGCAGCACTAGCTCTGACAAAATCGACACACACTAAATTGACATTATGTGCCGCAAATAACTCCATTATTGACGTCCTCGACGCACCTGAACTTTCAGTTCACATTGCTCCTGGAATCATTTTTACGTGGACTTTCCATGTGGCTGATGTTGACCAATCCATCTAGACATGGACTTTCTAAAACATTTCGGCTTTTCGCTAAATATTCGAGAATCTGCCTTGCTGCATCATGCTTCAGAAACTTTAATTCAATGGTTGTCTGGCCCTCCCTTCCGCCTTTCCGCTGTCGAGCATCCACTCACGCAATCTTCGGTCGAGTGTTCATCTTAACGGCTCGCCTTACGACACTGCTTGCTCACTCTACTGCCCAGCACGCTGCAACTGACGCTCTCTGTAAGCAAAAAAGCTTCCTCTGGCAACGGATCGATGTGGTATCTGAGGAGTTAACTGTCACCTACCCAACGATGTCACAACTCCATCACGACAGTGCCGAGTGTGGACCCCACAGCAGCTGTCTTAACTACTCAGGTCAGTAACACTACACCTTCTGGTTCCAACTACAGCATTTTCCCCCAGCTCGTGAATTTTCCGTCTTAGTGCCAGATGACTCTTGCCTATCGGGCACTATTACCATAAAATCAATACCACTGAGGGATCTCCTATTCGCCACAGAGCCCTACAGCTCAATCTTTCTTTTTTTAAAAAAAAAAAAAACCTCCGCCTGGCCAATTCTATCGTTAGTGAGCTCCTTAGTTCGGGCATTGTTCACTAATTAGGCAGCAACTGGTCTCCTATATACCTCGCGCAAAAGAAAGACGATTTGTCCAGGCTCCGCGGTGATTGCAGGGCGCTTAATTCTCATTGCAAGACAACTATTCAATCCTTCACATACAAGACACTGTTCTGCTGCTTAGTGGTGCACAGATATTCTATGTTTTGGATTGCTGCAAAGCCTATGGTCAGACTCTGACGGCCCCAGTAATGGAGTCCCCTAGTAATGGAGTCAAGATAAACTACGAGAAATCTAAACAACTAAGCAGTTCTAGGCGCTTCAGTCTGGAATCGTGCGATCGATATAGTCGCAGGTTCGACGTGTCTGATGTCCTTAGGTCAGTTAGGTTTAAGTAGTTCTAAGTTATAGGGGACTGATGACTTCAGATGTTAAGTCCTATAGTGCTCCAAGCCATTTGAACCACTTGAACCTTCCTCAGCCACGCAATTTCAGTGCATGGCATCTGTCCTGCCTAGGAGTAGGATGGTTTGATTAAACATCTTCCCCTTCCCAGTGACTATAGCAACTTGCGGCGGTTTCTCAGCAGTATCAACTTTTATGGACGACACATTCTTCATGCTGCATCACTTCAGGCTCCCATCGTTGATACCCTTAAACACTTCTAACTCCAGAAGGCATGCATGAGACTTTCGATACACTGAAGTCGGCTCTTTCCTGTGGTATCACTTTGGACCATCCTATCACAGATGCTGGTGATGACTGTAATGGCGTGATTTATATGTAGGATGTGTGGTACAGTGACGCAACTCAGATAGCCTCTTGTTGCAGACGTCAACCTCACCTTCCAATGGTGTGCCCCATTACCATAGACATGGCTATAATGACTGAGTACTGGTGGTATAAGGAAACTATACAAGGGAATTGCAGGAAATGCCATAGCCTTCCCACCTATAACGCCTTTAGTGGAAGCAAGTGGTAAAGCTCAAAGCTCAGAGGTGGCAGCCCCACCATACCAATTGGCTGTTGTAGCCTAATAACTGTTTAAAATTAATATATTAAAGAAACTATGAGATGCAGCTGGACAGACCTAATAATAACAACATTTTGCATGAAAAAGGACATGATTATCAGATTCTGGATTCTTAGAACCTTACCAAGATGGGAAGCTATCGCAACTCAGAGAAGTAACAGAGATACTGACTCACCATACAGCGGAGATACTTAGTTACAGATAGGGACAACAAAGATACAATCAAAAAAATGAGCTTTCAGCCAACAAGGTCTATCTTCAGCTGCCAGAGACGGTGGTCATGTGTATGTGAGTTGCATTTGCGTAAGTGTGTGTGTGTGTGTGTGTGTGTGTGTGTGTGTGTGTGTGTGTGTCTGCTTAATTTTTAACAAAGGCCTTGTTGGCTGAAAGCTGATTTTGCGTCAATCTTTTTTGTTATGCCTATCTGTGACTCAGCATCTCTGCTGTATTGTGAGTAGCACCTATCCCTTTCATAATGTTGTTACATTCCGTCCTGGATTTTTTATTGTTAGAGATACATTGTCGATGTTCTGGGAGTAAGCGAAGTGAAATGGAATGAATTTGGAGAAATGAAGATATTAAGTGGGCATAAATTTCTGTATTCTGGAGAGTCAAGTAGTGATGATTCACATATGGAGGGAGGGAGTTGGATTGCTCCTGGGTAAAAGAATGAAGAGCAGCTTCATGAACTGGAAGCTTACGTCTTCAATAATTCTCTTGTTTCATGGAAAGAGTGAGAAGCATCTCCATAGTTATGCATCAACTGGATGAGCTAGTAAAGAGTTTAAAGGCAGCTTTTATGCAAAACTCTAGGAAACAGTAGAGCACCAGCAGGATAGATCTGAATTACAACAGGTGATTTTAATGCAAAGGCAGGTGCAGACAATCTACCATTGGAGCAAGTGACGGGACAACTTGGAGTTGGCAACATGAACAATAATGGAGAGCTTTTGTGGATTTATGTGGAAATAATGAGGTAATTATATGGTGGAACAGTCTTCCCTCATAAAGAACGTCATAAAGTATCATGGGATTCTCCAAATCTTCATTCTCAGACTTAATATAATCATCTAGCCTTTCGCAGAAAGCCCAGAAAATCCCTTATATATGTGAGACACTGGTAATGACTACCATTTTATGACTGCACATGATCACATCAAGACAGCCACCACAAAAAAATATTTCCACACTCAAAAGAAGAGATTTGATGTTGGAAATCTGAAAAACGAAAATAGCAGCCAAGACTTCAAACTAGAACTGAGAAACCAGTTTGAGGGTCTTCACATGGCTCAAGAAGGGGCCATTGGCGACCACTGGGAGAAGGTAAAAATGTCCTTTACAGGCACAGCTGAAAATATGCTTCAGGAACACATGAAAAAAGGAATGGATGATAGAAACAATCTGGAATTATATTGAACAATGTAGATATATAAACTAAAACTGAAAAGTACCAAGACAAGGTTCCAGAAAATTACACTACAGAAGCACTATAAACCTAAGAACATAAGAGTGAAAAAAGTGATCAGGCTAATCGTAGGAAGGGAGTGTCAGATTGTCTGAGCAGGATGGGATGGCAGCAGATGCTGGCAACCTGAAGCAGTCTACAATATCACAAGGACCCTCGCCAAAAACGAATGTCACATCCATTCGACCTATGAAACAATGAATCTGCTTGCCAATAATAATACACAATTTGGAAGATGGTGTAGCACTTCAGACGCTGACGCTGAATAAAGATGATGAGGGAAAGTCCGAACTAGAAAGAGAACCTAGAGAAGAAGATCATCCTGAAATGGTATAAAATACAATTAGTTTGGAGCAACCTTCAAAGTAAGATATCAAGTCAGCAATCGAGCAGTTAAAGAGTGGAAAGGCCCCAGGGGCAGGTAACACTGCACCAGGACATCTGACCTCTGACCTAGACATAGGCACCAATCTTCCCCATCCTCTTTTGATAAAGATCTGGAACTTGGAGAACATACCACTGGAGTGGAGAGGACACCTCATCAAATTGTGCAAAAAAAGGAGACATCACGAACTGCCATAATTGGAGATGAATCACCTTTTGTTATGATTCCAAGCAAAGTGTTGAGATAGATAATCTTGAACAGAATCAAGTTGCAAGTTGAGTGGCAGATAAGAAAGGATCAAACCAGTTTTAGGAATAACCATTCTTGTCAAAAACCACACTTGCTACTGAATAATCCAATGAATTCATCAATATTTTCCACATTCTTTTTGTAGACTTTGAAGGCCTTTGACTCCATTAAAAGGAGTCACATGTGGAAATCTTTGGGAAAGCATGCAATACCAGAGAAGATAGTAAAGTTTGTCAGGGAGACTTACATTAACTCAGGGGTAAAGATATGGAGGCCTTCAAAGTTAAGTCTGTAGTTTTATCTCCGACTGTTTTCATACTGGTGCTGGATGAAGTAACGAGAGAAGTGGTGGAGAAGAAGAAGAAAGGTATATAATAGGGATGTCTGAGCAATTGGAAGATCTTGAGTTTTGCAACAACAACTTTCTCTTCTCATGGAACCGCCCTGACATGGAAGAAGAGCTGCAGGATGATGAACATGAAGCCAAGGTTGTTAAGCTGAAAGAGAATCCCACCACAATGAAGATTATGAAAATCAGTACAAGATATACAAGAAAGAGAGAGCGAATGATGTTGAAAACTTAATCCAGTTCACATACATTGAAAGTGTACTTACCGAAGGTCCAGTAGCAGCTTCTGATTTCAGAGTAAGAATACAAAAGGTTCATGGGGCCTTCACCCAGCCATAATCATTATGGAGGGCAAGAGAGATTAAAGTAAGAACTAAACTATGAATATTTACAACAAATATGAAAGCAGGACTGCTATGCGCTTTTGAAACTTGGGAGGTTACCCCTACTTCTCTTCTTAAATAGATGTCTTAGAAAAATCCTTAAAATATTTCGGTCAAATGTGATATCCATCGAAGACATTTAGAATAGAACTAGAGAAGAATCTATCAAACCTATCACCATTCAAGTCAAGAGAAGGAAATGGAGCTGGATCAAAGATACACCCTCTCAAAAAGCAGGTTGCTGTAGAGAGACATGCTGTCTGCTGGAACTCACGGAGGATAACAGTGCATGAAGAGTCTCAGAAGGAAAGGAAAACATTTGCACACTTGAAGATCCTCGCCCAAAATTGGGCGTGCTGGTGGAGCTTCGTCGAAGCCCTGTAATCTGCATAAGAGTAACGGAAAATAAGCAAGTCAGTAAATAAAACTTACATGTAAAGTTTTTGGTATTGTACTCGCTTGAACTGTTTTATTTTGCCTTATCGACTCATCTGCTACAATCACAAAATGCCTGTTGAGGATGATTGTTATACAGATAAAAAAAAAGTTTTGCATTACCTCGGTTCCGAGAGTTCTGGAACCTGCACAGAAAATTGGATTAGATATCAACATAAACATCGTTTCCGTCCTTTTTATTGCTCATGAAAACAACACACTGCATGTCGTACCACCATACAGGGAGACCTTGAGAGATGGCGGTCCAGATTGCTGTACACACTGGTACCTCTAATACCCAGTAGTACGTTCTCTTGCACTGATGCATCCCTGTATTCGTCGTAGCAAACTATCCACAAGTTCATCAAGGCACTGTTGGCCCAGATTGTCACAGTCCTCAACGGCGTTGCGGCGTAGATCCCTCAGAGTGGTTGGTGAGCCACGTCGTCCATAAAGAGCCCTTTTCAATCTATCTGAGGCATGTTCGATAGGGGTTCATTTCTGGAGAACATGCTGGCCACTCTAGTCGAGTGATGTCATTATTCTGAAGGAAGTCAGTCACAAGATTTGCACGATGGGAGCGCGAATTGTCGTCCATGAAGACGAGAATGCCTCGCCAATACACTACCGATATGGTTGCGCTATCGGTCGGGGGATGGCATTCACGTATCGTACAGCTGTTACAGCACCTTCCATGACCACCAGCGGCGTACGTCGGCCCCACATAATGTCACCCAAAAACAGAAGAGAACCTCGTCCTTGCTGCATTCGCTGGACAGCGTGTCTAAGGCGTTCAGCCTGACCGGGTTGCTTCCAAACACGTCTCTGACGATTGTCTGGTTGAAGGCTATTGCGACACTCATTCGTGAAGAGAACATGATGCCAATCCTGAGCGGTCCATTCGACATGTCATTGGGCCCATCTGCACCGCGTTGCATGGTGTCATGGTTTGCAAAGTTTGACCTCGCCATGGACGTCGGGAGTGAATTTTGCCATCATACAACCTATAGCCCACAATTTGAGTCGTAACACGACGTCCTGTGGCTGCACGAAAATCATTATTCAATATGGTGGTGTTGCTGTCAGGGTGCCCCTCGAGCCATAATCCGTAGGTAACGTCATGCACTGCAGTAGTAGCCCTTGGGCAGCCTGAGCAAGGCATGTCATCGATAGCTCCTGTCTTTCTGTATCTCCTCCACGTCTGAACAACATCGCGTTGGTTCACCCAGAGACGTCTGGACGCTTGCCTTTTTGTGAGATCTTCCTGGCACAAAGTAACAATGCGGACGCGATTGAACCACGGTATTGACTGTCTAAGCATGGTTGAACTACAGACAACACTAGCTGTGTGCCTCCTTTCTGATGAAATGACTGGAACTGATCGGCTGTCGGACTCAACCCGTTCCCCGCTGTCTAATAGACGCTGCTCACGCATGGTTGTTTACATCTTTGGGCGGGTTTAGTGACATCTCTGGACAGTTAAAGGGACTGTGTCTGTGATACAATATCCACAGTCAATGTCTATCTTCAAGAGTTCTGGGAACTGGGGTGACGCAAAACTTTTTTTGATGTGTATATTTTCTCAGGATCTACATTACTTCCACCAACGTTTAGTTGGCACATATCCTCTGCCTATTTCGCCACTGTTCCTCTCTTTTCATTTATGGAAGACCGTAAATCTTTTGAATAGTTCTCCGCTTCATCTACAGCTGTCTTAATGAAAATGACCTTTGTTTCTCTGATGAATCTACACTGTTATATTATTTTATACAGATGCTGTAGGCACCAGTCCCTTTTTTGCTTAGAAATGCCATAATACATTCCCTGTACGGTTACCTCTCTAGTCACCCAAATTTTAATTTATGGCACTTTTTACTAACATTTTGTTGAGAGGACATGCAACAATGTGACAGTAATCAAATAAAAAAAACCTGGCCCTATTTGGTATTTGCTTAATATGCTACTTCCCACATTTCTTTCACTGACTATTTAAAAGAAGAATGATGTATTGTGAGTTAGCGTGCCTTTTCTGTTTGATTCCACCATGCTTAATGTTAATCTCTATCACCATGGCAAAATGGTCTGTTAGTATGGAGTTTACTACCTGAATGTTGTAGTAAAGTGGTAGTATATTTGATGTTATGCAATCAACAATGGTTTCACTATGTTTCTTACTCTGGTGTATATATCTGTTTTTATCTTAGGTTGTAGATAGGCAGCAAGTCTAGTAGTGTCTTAGTATTGTCTGTATTTTACCTTTCTCTTAATGTCTCTAAAAATGTAAAATTCTGATATTAATTTTGTGTATTGTCTGAGCCATGTTTTTGTTCCTTGAAGTGGGTAAATTTGCATTTTAGGAAAATTTCTTACTTGAGAACTGGCCCAATGGAAATGGAAATGCAACGGTAGTAGACAATGTCAGGCTATTGTTGGTGCATCACTGTCAAATGCCAATTAATACAAATCAGTTGCAGTGTTACGTGGCTTTATGCTTAGTTACAGTTTCATCAGTTGATTTGTTTTCACAATGTAACGCCAGCGGTTTACGTCCTTCTTCGTTGCTGAGCGATGTAGCACCTTCCGTTCTGACGCCACAACTCTTCCTTTCCTATATCTTTACTAATTTTAATCTATATAAATGATGAACTATTGCTTTTGCCGTTTAACACCTTTTTAATAACTGTGGAAGTATTACAGGCATCGGGTCCCAGCTAATGTGTTACCCGCCTACACGTTTTACAAGAACCTTTTTAGACTCAATCGATCTGTTTTACAAAGAGAAATCAGAATATCTCTTCCTTTGACGTTGTGCAACAACGACCTAGGAAGCTCGACGCCATCGCGGCCCAGGCTCTTCCATGGCTCGCGGTAATTTGCAGCATTCGTTTTTTTCCTTGCCCACTTGCCCCTACGTCGAACTTTCGTGGTGATCGTTGGGCAACGTCTTCCATGTCATCTGCAACATAAACAAACTTTCTTCCCACAATATTTCTGAAAACCCAAAAACGAACTTAAAGAACATAATAATAATAACCGTTCTTACAATTTTTCGTATAAGTCTTGGTCGATTTAATGAGTGGTGGGAGAGGCCTAATCCTTGTGACACCACACAATCTATATACTCCCTAATCTCCTTTGCTGTAATGATGTTTATCTTTCCTACAAATAAATAAAATGTAAAGCACGACTATAATTTGAGAACTAAAAGCAAACTGTACAAAGGTTTCAAATCACCCAGACATATTACGTCTTGTTATGTACTTAAACTAGGGATATCTATGGAATGAACATAGCTTAATGTGCATATCTCCACTGTTAAACTCAGATGGTCAAATGAGTTCAGCATAACGTCATATCTTTAGATTTTATGCTAAGACTAAAATTTAATATTATATGTATCTACCTGTTTTACATGTGTATATGTTAGTGGTAGCAACTGCTATTCCTACAGATGCAAACTGAAATTCAGGAAATGAGGAAACACTACTTTACATAGGTAAGTACCACAAAGGCCTTATTATAGTTATCACACTTATAAGGGAGTACATCACATGTTGAAAATAACTAGACACAGTGCTAAAAAGAGGTAATTGCATGTTGCTGTATGGCTATATATTTATGAGGCAATGATTATACAAATTTGTTAATGTGGGAATGTACTGAATGTCAACTAGTTGTATGTGTACACATTTGGGGCAATGTTCCTCTACAGATAAGATTTATATATGACAGACTGAGTCAGATTTATCAAACCATTGTGTACACGAAAATACATAGTTTTATTAAACTTTCTTCAGATGGCCACACTACTCATTTTGATTCTGACGCAACGTTTCTAGTAAGAATATTCCGTCCAATATGGTAGACGATGAATTTTTCGTAGGCAGCTAATGTAGTAACTATTTTGAAAGGCAATCAGCTTTTTGAAATAATGAACGTCATGGCATCTTTTCAGAGACCGCAACAACCAGAGACAACACAGGCGTCACAGAGTTTAATTTTGCCTGATAATTTTGAGATGTATTACTTACAGACTAGCTCTCTGTTGTAATTAAATTAAGGAATTATTAATTCACTATAGTAGCAATGGGTGTTTTACAGGAAGTATAGTACATTTACTGAATTATTGAACACTGTTTTTGTTCCTCCACTCCTGCTCCTTCTTTTTTCCACACACAAATACCATTTTTATGATAAGGTGATAATTAAATATTTTATTGGGGGATACACATGGACAATAGGTTGTCAACATTTATAGTGGACAGCCATAAACCTTTTTATTTTGTTGGAGTATCGTTAATGTACTTATGGGTCATTTCTTAACTAGATGCTGTTGTAATTTAATGTCTTCTAAATATATAAGTAACAGTTGCTTTTAAATATATAATTATGGCTTTACAATTATTCTAGCATCTATGTGTAATATAGGGGGAGGGGGACGTAACTGGAGATGTAAGATCTTCACTCTGTTCTTCCTCGTTTTCTACAATAATCTCTACTTAAAAGTGTAACTTTTGTTTTCATATTATAAACCCCTATTCACAAATGTCTGAAGTAAGCATGCCATTGCTGGTGGAGACACATCCAACAGGTAAGAAACATGAAAACTACTTCAAAATAAGTCATTATAAGGTAGCACTTCGTACAGTTGTCTCACAAGTGAATGTCGTAATATTACATCGCCCCATTTTCGTTCATAATGAAAACAGTAGTTTCAAATGATGTATTCATTTACAGATATGTTGTGTCTCGTGCATAACCTCAATGCAAACAGTTTTCTTGTTGAATTAAATTAGTTAAACTGTGTGCAACTCATTGAGCTGTAGTCCATCAGATGATGTAAGGAGTTGAGCACTGCAGATTAGTTAACATCTACACTACAAAATGTGAATTGCATACAAAGTAGCTCTAATCTAATGTCTTTTTGTGTTATTGTCTACTGCATGATTTGATTTCAGATAACACAACTTGCAAAAATCCAATACGAGTTTTAAGAAGCCCACTACATCCTACATTGGATTTAAATGAAAGTTCTTTACATGAATCTGACTCTAGTTTTGCAAGCTTGCAGTTACTGTAAAATGAAACAACTGGTAAGCAAATTAATTACTTTGTTCATAAATTTTCTCAGTATTGTAATGTAAACTTCAAATATTGCATTACCTGTTGACATCATCCTCTGCCACACATAATCTAAATCTTATGTAGGGGCAACCTAAACTTATTTTTACACTAGGGTCAGCAGTGCTTATAATTATAGTTTCACAAAATAATATTTTGTTGGCAGCACAATACTTGATGTTAAATGTAAATATTTTAATAGCTTGCAGTGTTCACACCGGTCAACTTAAAAAGATAGGTAAATGTAATTTAAAATTCTGTCATTTCTGTGAAACAAACATTTTTAATTCTTTTCTTCTATAGTTGATGGCAGATTATCCAGGAGGTGGTCCATCAGCTACACATGTATCAGATACCTCACAATAATGTTCTTTGCATGCTGTAGTTGAGTTCCAGGTTTTCCCAACACATAAGCACAAGTGTAACACTAATGCCCACAATCCACATCATAAAATATACTGCCTTTCTAAAGAAATTAATCATGTCTTTCTAAAAACTGATGCATATTCATTAACAGTTATAGCCACAAAGGTGTGACGTAGAATTTAACTCATTTCCAATGATACAATAACATGAATATTTATTTATTGCAGGAGACCAGTCAGGCTGAAGCAAGTGGAAACGGCAGATGGTATCACTGTCTGTATCAGCTAAAAAGTTGGGTCCATGGGCCAATGCGAAGAGAGAGTTAGCTGAACTGCAACTGGTGCTCCTCCAAAAGCAGCATGACAAGTCCCAGAGGAGAGAAGAAGAGCTCTTTCAATTAAAGAAAGAAAGCCTAGAGCTGAAAATTAAGATTAGAAAAGAAAACTAAAGAAATTATTGTCTCAATAAAAACAAATTCATGTAAACATTTTATTTTCAATTAAGTCAGATAAAATAAATTTTCATTTAATTACAAAAGAGAATTTAAGTAATTAACAAATGTGTCTCTTGTGGCTTGCTGTCCATTGTCTTGTGCATCCTAGCCTCTTTCATCTGCAATAGACATATCAATGGCTGCCTGGAATACACGATCGAGAGGAGGCAATCCCTTATTCATGTCTATTGCCATATTGTGCAGCACAGCACATGCAACAATTATTGCCTCAGCTCTTTCAGTCTGTAGTGTTATTCCGTTAGAGAGAACTGGAAAACGTCTCTTCCAAACACCATATGACCTCTCTACCACATTTATTGTTCTTACATATGATTCATAGTAAAGATTTTCAGCTCTTGTCCTTGGATTGGTTATCCGAGGAAGAAGATAATGACACGCTGCCTAACCAGAATCAGACAACAACACACAATTACCCATTTCGCCACTTTCAAGCCGAGCTTTCAGCCTAGAATTACTGAAAATGGTCTGATCATGTGCTGAACCTGGCCACCTACAGACAATGTCCAATATTTTCAAATCATAGCTGGCCACTGTTTGCACATTCAAAAAAAAAAATACCCTTTTCTTCCTCTATATTCTTCTGCATTGCCACCACCTGTAGACTTAATTCATATATGTGTACAGTCTATGGAGCCACAAACTCTTGGAAATGACGGTATTCTGAAGAAGTTCTCCTGTGCTTTTGCAATTTCCTCTTGCTTGTTCGGAAATTTGATGAATACTGGTGCTAGGCAAGCAATGCACACTGATGCCTTTTTAATAGTTCTGCTGGCTGTCCCCTTGTCGATTCGAGCGAAATCTCCAACAGATATCAGAAAATCGCCTGAGGCAAAATATCTTAGTGTTAATAGTAATTGGTTCATTGGTGGAACAGCATCATTCCTGAAAGAAAGAAAGAAGGAAAGAAAAAGGAATAAAGTAATCTGTAACAATTGAGCTTTTTTCTTAATACATAATTCAAGGTAAGCATGGTGCTTACAGTCTCCTTTGAAGCTGAAACACCCATTCTTTCAGTTTTAAACTCACAAAGACTCAAGTACTAATTAATTCATACACTTCTGTAAATCTGCCATAAAGAGCATGGAAGGTTGTGGAACAAGTTGTTAAGGTTCAGAAGTGGACTCAAGAAGGTAATTCTGGTAAACCAGACGAACAACACATTCCAAATGGTGATAATCTATCATGAAAATTACTTTACAAATATGTATCTTAGGAGAATACAGTTTCTTTTGAAAACAGTTAATTCCCTTCTACAGTTACACAGCTACTATTTTGAAATAAAGCATTAACGTGATATTAGACAGATCACTATTGACTGTATAGGCAAAATCAAAGCCCGTTTAAAACAGTTATTCAAAATTAACATCTGGAAGTCATATAAAGTATATACAGATAAACTGAAGGAGAGGTCAAGCTGTTTTCAGCTGGGCTGGTGCGGATAATACTAATGTTGAGAAACACAACAGCTATGTTCCATACTTTCCTGATAATCTTACTGTGTTAAACTTGGCTTGAGTAAGCAAAAATAGTTCATAGACTTCAGTGAAGAATGGTTAGATACAATGTTGTTGCTCTGAAGCAAAAATGGGCCTCTCATCCAAATATATTCGCTAAAGGCTGAAGTTGTTCTTATTAACTTATTAAGGTAACTGTCAACAGCTGTTATGTATTTGAAACAATCCATTTTCTTGGCATCAGCTGTACATTGTAACTCTATTCTCTACCACTTCCGGTTTTTTCAACCATCGTCAAGGAAGAAAAGTAATACACACAGATGGTTCAAAAATACATTGTGTAATTACTGTGGTATTATTATAAAATCTGCAGTGGTCAAAGAGCTGATCATCAAGAGCAACAAACACTGCAGATTTTATAACAACCCAGTAATTACACTATGTATTTAAAAAAAATAAAGTTGTTCTGAGGCTGCTGTGGTGTTTACGAAAAGGGTTATTTCCAATAGAAAATATCGTGTGTCAATATTGACATCATGTGTCTGAAATTGGGATAACACTGTTTTATCAAAGCGTTTTGCAACATGAGAATTCACGTTTTTGTTAAAACTGCCATACAAATAGTACCCATAACTGGGGTGGATTTTAGTTTTCGTTAAGTCTGTTATGGCACTGTCTTCTAATTAAAACGAGTCAGTCCTTTCTAATACTGCAACAACTGTATCACGCCAGATACGCAACACTATTTTGGCACGAATCGTCGTTTTAATGTGCCTAATTTACAGAAATAACACAACTCAATTCACGAAGTACGGAAAGGAAATACATTTTACACAATTTAACAGTATTATCTTAGAAAACAAAGAAATAGTTTCACCTGTCCACCCTATGCTCCAGTTTCTGACGTACAATGTTGACGAAGCAGAGCTTCCTTTGACAAGTGAAATCTGCACACAAATTCTGAGTCATGGAATTCATCAAAATAATTCGGGCGGCGTCTCACTTTTTCTCCTTCCTCATTTTTATGAACACTTCAGCCAAAAACTCGTCACTGCTGTCTCAATCTATGGGTATTCCTGCCATCTTTAAAACTTATTCCGTGGTTAAGCTCGCTAACCAGCTAGAAATCACTGGCTAAGCTATCCTCTATTTTATTCTCAGGTTAGACGTTAGCCCGGGTTCGTACAACGCTTTTCTCGCTCTATTCCGGGGTTAGAGCTTAACCGGCTGCTAACTGGGCGTTGTACAACCGGCCCATTCTGTACTGAAGTCAGCATAGTGCCAGCACTGATGGATAGTCCAGGATTATGCCAATATGGCTCCAATCCAGAGGAGAAGCTGCACTATAACTCCTGTGTCACGTGACTCAGATGGTCTGCCATACCTGTGGGCCAGGTTCAGCTCAGCATTCAACTCAACATCACAGCATCCAGAATCGCAGTGCTCCTCAGGGGACTACGCTGGCAGTGATCTGGAAGGAATAAGTACCCCCCAAAACTGTAAGTGAAACACACATGTCGCGGTCACAGTCGTCTCCAAGCAGAGCTACTGACAGGTTGTGTCTACCTCACTAGTGGGCGGCAAACGCCACACCAGGGTGTCATCGACTTCCACTTTGAGCTTATGCAGCATCCTCAGCAGCTATGATTCCCTTGTCAGAATCAATGGATTCCTATCTGGATTATGTAGCCAGCAACCATCCTAGAAGACATGCAACGACTTGTATTCTGAGTAATAAATGGAATAATCTTGAATACTGTTTTACTGCCTCTAACAGTGTCAAACAGGTCGATGGTCTGCATCCTGACAAAGCAGTAGGGGTTTCAATCCTGGCAGTGAGCAACCCCTACAATTTGTATGAGAGATGACACGGCAGTATGTGTTTGGTAACAAGTAGCACTGAGATACCTAGCAACTGGATGCTTCTTTATTATTACATTTGTATACTTAGGCATTACTAACAGGCATTACTATAAGTTAAGTTTTGGACGATATTTATAATACACAAATGTACCCCAGAAAGTAATGATTTTAATTATATCAACATTTCTACTTTATTTTTGGGATTAGTGATCTGAGAAGTCACAAGTACTGTAAATATAACTGTTCTGTACTTAATTTTGTAACCAACCTTTAAACTGTTGTGAAGACCTAGTTGTCATTCAATGATTTCCACTATAAGAATGCTATTTTATTTATAAAGAATTTTATTCAGATCAAGATTAGCTTGAAGCTGTTGAAGGTATACATACATTTTTTTACTGCAGATCATTGTAATATTCAGTCTGAATGACTAAAGTAAAAACTTATCATCACTATCCAGATTTCAAAATGCCTTGGTAATATTCATAGTTCTGCAGTAATGTGAACAGCTGGCAGTCTACATTCTCAGTTACAACACTTTTGGCATATATTGCGTTGCTGTACTACTCTGTTAAAAAGGAAGTGAATATAAGGATTTTCTGAAGGGTAGCATGAAATTCTTATCACACTGTTTAAAAACATTTAGCTACTATAGAAAGTATTTATTTACTTAGCTGAAGACAGAGCCCATTTTTTGCCATGATGCAAGCTGTTCTACACACAACAAATGAATGAAGGTGTGTGCTGTCAATGAATGATAGTAGAATGAGAGGTAATACACTATACAGCTGTTTCTCAAGCTATTGGGTGGTAGGGGGGAGGGGTAGGTGCACAAGGCCAGCAAGTTAAACAGTTTACCATCTGGTATGACAGTAAAACAGCAGGGAATTAATGTAGGCCAGTTTAATAGCCAGTGGTGTGGTGAAGCAAGGTGAGAGCAAGTTTTCATTGCCTATGGAAACGAGGCTGAAAGCCCAGTTCACTCTAGATTACAACAGAACACCAGGAAACATCACTGTCAATGGTGCTCTGTTCACACTGGATGAAACATCGACACAATGTCAGTACTGCTTAGTTCAGTACTCAAAGTGATTAGAAAAATCATAATATATTATCAGAGTGAAGAAACCAGCAATAATACAGTTTAAAGACTTTATGACAGATGTTCTTTTTAAACTAAAAGTGTCATCCAAACATCTCCAAACACTGATATTTATTTTCTAGCATAAATATTTGCAAGCAAATACATTACACAATATTTTAAGGCAATACATAGAGCCTCTTTATTTATTGGGTTTCTTCTTTCTAAGTACCAAATAAGGTTAGAAAGACTGTATTTTCTACTTCAATGTACCTAACTTTTTCATTTTTAAAATGTTAATAAATTTAAGTTGCTTCAACAATTTATATTCTGATTTATACACAGTGTAGGCCTTAGTTGATCCGGGTATTGTAAAACAAATTGTTTTTGCTTTCAGGTATATAGCCTCATTCATAGAAGGATATTCAATGGAAAATACAGAGTGAGTCACTAACTATTGCCACCAAGAATAAGTCCAAAAGTATGATAGAATTTTCAGAGCATGTGCTTCCATAAGTACCAAAGTGATAAGGAATATCACTCAATCCATGATAAGATGATAGCAGCACTGCATTGATACCAATCGTCACCACTCCATATACCTTCTGTAAATGGACAATGATACCACCTTTTTGACCTTCATTTACCTTCAAAGACCTTACTGTTACACATTATTGGATAGGTCTTGATAGCTGATATCAGAAAATAAGTACCAAACTGTAGCATCTCATTAAAAAAACAATGTGGACCTTCATATCTCTGAAGCAACCCCACCTAGCAACAAAAAACCAACGTGATATTATGGCTCCCGTTGTCTCGTGTAACTTTTGTCCCACAAACATTTCAGCTACTATCTTACTAGTGGAGTGGAAACACTGTGTGGCTAGGGCCTCCCATCGGGTAGGCCGTTAGCCTCAAGCAAGTTTTTCGAGTTGACGCCACTTTGGCGACTTGCGAGTCGATGGGGATGAAATGAAGATTGTAATGACAACACAACACCCAGTCCCTGAGCCGGGAATCGAGCCTGGGCCGTTAGCTATGACATTACATGGCACTGACCACTCAGAGTTATTCTACGTGGAAAGAGTTAGTGACACCCTGTATATTAGAGCAGTGACGAAACGTTTGTAATGTTTCACAAATACAAATCAAAATTTGCAAACATAGCTCATGAAACTGTAAAAAGTTAATATCTAAAGTTAAATTTACAGGAGAACTATCTCAACCATTTGAAATAAAAGCTGATATTAGATAAGGAGGCGGTTTATCACTTTTATTGCATTTTACAAAAAATGTAAGGATATGAAATTTGGAGCTGAGGAATCACAAAATTGAACCAATAACTCTGGGAAAGAAAAAATGGAATTTAAGTAAATTACCTGGCTTTTGCAGATGATTTTGCTTTCAGAAAATCTGACGGATTCAGTTACTCAAATAAATCTTTTAAAAGAAATAAAAATTTGAACTGGTCTCAAAATTTCAGCTGAAAAAACAACATTTGTGAGAAAAATAAAAATGCACCATAGTTAATAGAAACAGAAATAGGTAAAACAGAGCTGGAGAAACTACACAACAGAACTGATTAGAAAAATCTGCAGTAGACGCAACAATTGATAAAATGGAGAATATTTACAAAAAGAACTACATATCTAGAAAATCAAACCTAAAATAATTACGTCACAGTGGTACAACTAAACTGTTTATATGGATGAGAATGCCTAACATAGAATTACAAGCTGGACAGAAAAGAGGTATTTGACAGGCAGTTAGTCAGAAAAATAATAGGCGCAATAAAAACTACATATGGCCAAAAAAGAAGTAATGAGGAGATCTACAGGAATATAGAGACAATATCAGAAGTACTGGCTAAAAGGAAATTAAATAAGGAAGTAAGAAAAGGTCTAGGAAGGTACAGAATCCAAGAATCAGCAATAACAGACTGAAATAATTTAAAAAAATAAAATACTAAATTTAGAAGACATTCAAGCAGAAAGAATAAGAAAACAGGAACAACATGAACAGAAGAAAATTGAAGACAACATGGGGAGAAGGTGAAGGAGTACTGTAAAAACAAAAAACGACAGGGAAAAAAGAGGAATTGAAGTTGTCACATGATACTAGTTGGTCGATATGAAAATAAAGAAAAGCAGAATAACCTTGACTTTGATGACACATTCTGCCTCATTCTGTTCTGTCTCGCTCTATTCTGTTCTATCACATTGATGGCCATTCCACAACTGTCCATACACAGGACAGAGACATGAGAAGTGGCAGTGCTGTGAAGACAGCTCACTACTGATGAAGTTTTGTATTTCTGTATATACAAATTGTGAAAATTTTAACTTAAATTGTTGTGAAATGTGCAACGTCTGGTAAAATGTTCCCTTAGACCTGCACAGACCACTGATTTGTTTGTAAAGAAGAATTTTCTTATTGATTATTTATTATATACACAATATTTAAAGACAACATGAGACTATAAAGCCATGTAGTAAATGGCATAGATGGAACTTGTTATTATAGTAAAATGTGGTGTGTTATAAGCAGTAAATATACATTATGATTAGTTAAATGACATTCCCCAGATACCAGACAAATAATATGTCTCAAAATGTGAAATCACCCATCTTAAAAGTGCCAAGAAGAGTAAACCATGGTATTTTGGTTCTCAACAGAGACAGACACAAGCACAGCAGTCCTATGGAAAACCCGAATAGTTTCCAAGAAATCTGTAGTTCACACAAAACTTTTTGAAGAGGAGGGCGTTAATAAGAAATTATACTTGTAAAGGTTTACAAGGAAATGTGCAGAGGTACCCACGAGCTGAACCAAAATTATTTGAAGTTACGATTCCAAAAATTTTTTTCTACTCTACCACACTATTTACGTAAAGCAGCTAAATCAGAGTCTTGAAAAGATTAAAATGAACGAACTCTTAAGCAACAGGAAGATCTTCACAAGAGAAATTATGAGTATCTCACAAAAAATGTGATCACAAGCTTAATGATGTGTGTGAAAATGTAAGAAGTGTCAATGTTGTATCATACTGTAATGAACCATTTATTATGCTGCTACAGGTTATCAGCACAAGGAATTCAAAAATTGAAGCTATTCTGCAGATTGACAGTTGTGAGCCTCATTGATTGACTCATTCATTTATTCATCTCTAGAACAATATACATTGTATTAGTATCAGAATATATTTGTACAATAATTCTTATTATTACTAAGTCCTCTTACAGTATTTATAGCTACTATACTTACTTGTTGGTTGTATTTTTCCACAAACTGTTTCATAGTACAATGTTCATGAACACTATCTATAGTTATTTTCAATATTTATTTACAGTGTAGTAGCTATTATTATTATTTTTTGGCTTTGGCTAAAGGTTTGGGGATCATTTGCATCTCTTATTTCTTGTGGTAGTCTATTGTACAATTTTATTCCTTGATATAACGCACAATTCCATCTTATTTACGGATTCTTTCGGTACTTCTTGGTAGAACAATTTCATTTTTAAAGTTGAATAACAAGTACACGGTTTTTGTTTTACCTGTTTTTGTTTATTTCAAGCTAGCTTACAGATCATGGTCATCTTCAGGAAAAAACTGATCAGCATCAGAAAAAGACACTAGTTCTTAGGTTACTAGACGTTATGAGAAAACATACAATCCAGCTGCATAGAGTGTTGCACATTAAACTTATTTCTTAATATTGAAATTTCAATTTACATAATAGACAATGTTAAGCACAATAAATAATTAAACTACACAGTTTTACTGGTTAAATGATTGTATATAAATCATAATACTGTAATATTTTGTATTTTAGTTACTGTACATAATACTATCCATTGCCTAAGTTTTAGTTTACAATGTTAAACTCATGTTCGTTGCACAAGATACATGAAGAGCTTTCAGTTTAATAGTTTCTGAGCCAATGTTGAGATCTAAAAAATTTAGCATTATAACAAGTTAACCTGTAATATTGTGTAGTTTAATTATTTATTGTGCTTAACATTGTACATTGTGTAAATTGTAATCTCAATGTTAAGGAACAAGTTTGATGCAAAACACTCTATACAAGGGGATTGTATCTTCGCTCACAGAGTTTCATAACCTAAAAACTAGTGTCCACTTCACTTGTTTTCTGAAGATGGTCGAATAGGCAGATAACTAGTTTGGAATAAACAAAAATCAGCAGAATATGTTGTTCCACATAAGACAATATTTTGAGAATTTTTTGTTGCATAGTCATGTATTATGCTGTTTGTGGTGTACACATTAAGACTTTTTCTTATACACATTTTGTTGTTATACGTGTATCACACAGAACTGTCAGAGTTTTTAACTTTATGAATAATACTTTACGGTGTTACTATTCATACAGCTCATTTCTGTGTTTTGAAGATACTATACATGTTCCCAGCATATATTCTCCAAAACATTATCCAGTAACTGAAGACAGAATGCATATATCGAAAGAGGCTACTTTGAGCCACGAAGTATTGCACACTGGTGCAAAGTTTCACACAGAATAACATGTTGCGAATAGTGTCTTTCCCAAAATTCCCATATGTTTTGTCCAGAAACTGCAATTGTTTGTTTAAATACGTATTTGTCGCAAAGCTATTTATTGTTAAGCAGCTCTCTGAATTGTGTGTGAAACAGTTTCGCAAGCATAATTGGTCAATACATCTACATCTACATCTACTTCATATTTTGCAGGCCACCTAATGATGTGTGGAGGACGGTACTTTCGGAACCACTGATCCCTCCAACATTTCCACTAGCGAATAGTGCATGGGAAGAATGATTGCCGGTAAACCTCTGTATTGGCTCAGTACGCGAGATGTATGTGGGGGGAAGTGATACGTTGTCCGACTCCTCCTGAAAGGGACTGTGCCAAAATTTCAATAGCAACTCTCTCTCTGTAATCCAAAACGCCTCTCTTGTAACGCCTGCCAATGGAGTTTGCTTAGCATCTCTCGCCAGCTAAGCGATCCTGTGACGAAACGCGCCGCTCTTCGTTGGATCTTCTCTGTCTGCTCTATCTGTCCTACTCGATAGGGATCCCAGACAGATGAACAATACTCAAGGATCGGGCGAACAAGCGCCTTATAAGCCACTTCTTTCGTGGATGAGTTACATTACCTTAACATTCTTCCGATGAATCTGGGACTGCTGTCTGCTTTTCCCACTACCTGTTTTATGTGGTCATTCCTCTTGATGTCGCTCTGGATAGTAATGCCTAGATATTTTACAGCCAACGCTGTCTCCTGCTGTTTGTCATCAATAGCGTGGCTGTACTGTAGTATGTATGCGCAATGTGTTACATTTATTTACGTTCAGCGCCAACTGCCAGAGCCTGCACCATTCATCAATTCTCTGCAGGTTTGTTCTGCAAATTCTTACTATCTTCTGGTGTTGCTAATTTGGTATAAACAACTGCATATTCTGTGATAGCCTTAAGGAGCATCTGATGCATCCTACTAGATGATTTATATATATTGTAAACAGCAACGGTCCTATCACACTTCCCTGTGGTAATCCAGATTTTATCTTTATAACAATCGACTTTGTTCCATTAAGAGCGACGTGTTGCGTTCTATCTGCAATAAAGTCTTGAATACAATCACAAGTCTGCTCCGATACTCCGTAAGGTCTGTTTTTTTCCATTAAACGGCAATGCAGGATGGTGTCAAATGCCTTACTGAAATCAAGGAACACGGCATCAACTTGAGCACCGTTGTCCACTGCACTGTGGATCTCATAGAGGAAAAGAGCGAGCTGAGTTTTGCAGGATCTCTGTTTGCAGAATCCATCTTGTTTTTTATACAGGAGATGTTGATTTTTCCAAAAACGTCATGAACCTTGAGCATAAAACATGTCCCATAATTCTACAACATATTGACATCAACAATATAGGCCTATAATTGTGTGGAATTACCTGCGCTTTTTCCAGTTGTTGGGTATCTTTTGTTGCTCAAGCGATCTACGATAAATTACTGCTAGAAGTGGAGCAAGTTATTTCGCATAATCTATATAGAATCTTATAGGTATCTCATCTGGTCCCGACGCCTTTCAGTTACTAAGCGACTGTAGCTGCTTTTCAGTTCCGCTATCGGTTATCTCAGTATCTGCCATTTTGACGTTCACATGACGATTGAAAGAAGGGACAGAGTTACGATCTTCTGCAGTGAAACAACATCAGAAGACCAAATTCAGTATTTCGGCCTTCTGTCTGTTATCTTCCATTTCGGTGCCAGTGAGGCCGCTGAGAGAATGAATAGATGATTTTGACCCACTTACTGATTTTACATACGACCAAAATCTCTTAGGGTTTTTGTTCAGGTCGGTTGACAACGTCATACTTTCAAACTCATTGAACTCTTCTCTCATTGCTCTCCTCACGCTCATTTTTGCTTCATTCAGCTTTTGTTTGTCAGCTAGGTTTTTACTTCTCTTGAATCTGAGATAAAGTGCTCTTTGTTTACATAGCCCTTTTGTAACATGGCTATTAAACTATGGTGGATCTTTTCAATCCCTTATAACCTTACTCAGAACATACTTGTCTAGGGCATATTGAACAATGCCTTTGAAGTTTTCCATTTCTTCTCCAAATCTTCGTCCTCATCATTGCATATTTGATGCTGGCTGCTGAGATGTTCTAAAATTTGTATCTTGTTACCCTTGCTGAACAAACATATCTTTCTAACTTTCTTAACGTTCCTTGTAGGACCCGTCATCACAGATGCTGTCACAGCCTTATGATCACTGATACCTTCCCCTAAGTTCACTGATTCAATAAGTTCAGGTATGTTTGTTGCCAGGTCTAAGACGTTACCCTCACGAGTTGGTTCTCTAACTATCCGCTCAAGCTAATTTTCGGACAGAACATCCAGAACGATGCCTCACGAATTCCTGTCTCTGGCATCAGTTTTGATGGCATTCGCAATCTATACCTGGGAAGCTGAAGTAACCCCATCTTACAACGGCATGATCAGGAAAATTACTAATAATATTCTGCAAGCGCTCTACATATACTGATCCTGACCCAGGTGATCTACAGAAGCATGCAGTCACCATTTTTGAGCGTTCTTTGATACTCAATTTGACCCAGATTAATTCACATTAGGAATCCATGATAACCCCGCTAGATTTTATCGGATGTTTTACTGCAATAAACACGCCGCCACCATTGGCAACTAACATATCCCTACGATAAACATTCCAATCTGAACTTATGATTTCGTTATCATTGATGTCTAGTTTTAACCAGCTTTCTGTTCCCAATACTATCTGTGCATTATACCATTTAGTAAGTGATACTAATTCTGGGGTCTTTCCTTGGATGCTCCTGAAATTTACTAAAATCGTATTAATCTTTTCTATCTCTGATCTACATAGATCAACATTATTTGAGGTCACTGTGGCTGATTTAACAGGCAAATCGTTTTTGATCCCAATGGAGGGCTTCTCTAACCGAAAAAAGCCCCATATGCACGCCACATGTACTCCGCTACCATAGTAGCCGCTTCCTGTGTGTAGTGCACGCCTGACCTTTTAAGACGAATCCTACAATTCTGCACCCGATACCAGAGGTCGAGAAATTCGCATCCGTTAACGACGCAGAGTCGTCTGAGCTTCTGTTTTAGATCTTCCACTCTGCTTCAAACCAGAGGACTCTGATCAACCCTGGGTACGATGCTGCAAATAGACAGCTTAGCCTGCACCCTGCGTGCATTGCTAGTTGCCTTCACCAAATCAGCCAGCAGCAGAAAGTAGCCGAGGATGGCCTCAGAATCCAAGTGGCAGGCAACATTCGTGCCAACATGTGCTACTACATGCAGCCGATTGTACGCAGTGCGCTCGATAGCTGCCGGCAGTGCCTCCTCCACATCACGGAAGGGAGACCTCCCGGAAAACATACCAAATGCACACTGGGATTCTTTCCCGCCTTGCCTGCTATCTCCCTGAGTGGCTGCAGCACCAGCCTAACCTTGGAGATCCCAATGACAAGTGTACCCATCCTCTTTACTTGTCTGGACTGGACAGGAAAATCGACCCAACACTGGGTAGCACCTTGTACCTATCGCTAAGATGTAGGGAGCCAGTCGCACAGCCTGCTATCTCTTTCGCCTTCTGCCCAGTGACATGCGAACCAACCTCTGTCTGCCACCCACTCTGGAGTGAGTTTGGACTGTTTAGATGTTGCGTATTAGAAGCCGCAGTGACGTTGGGGTCGCCAGGGGATTCCAGTGGCACCAAGGGCGTCGCAGGTATCGTCATTGGCGCCCCGACGTCACCGCAACTTAGAGCATTGGCTAGAAGCTTGTCGACGGTAGTCAACGCAGCTTCCAGCTGTTTTCGGACAGCAGCCAACTCTAATTCTGTCAGCTCACAACAAACAGAGTCCCTAGCCATACCGTTCTGAGTATAAAATAGATATAAGGTCTCAAATGGCGCTACTGAGTTTGAAATGTGTACAAAATATGCCAAAGGAGAATTAAGTAACACCAAAAGTTGCTGTGCAGATTTCTCACTGTACTCCTATACCGCAAGCTATTAAACAGAAATATATTTCTCTACTGAAGTCAATGTATCTACAGATACCTGTTATTAGAAATCTTGTTTACCGAAAAGTTACTGCATGAGTTAAATATTCAAACTAGAATACACTGATCTAAACTATATGCTGTCTACTAGGGCAAAATTAAAACTTTGTCGCATGACGAAGTTTCTGGCGAAGGGAAAATTTACACTAGGAAGCCACCTTCACAAGGATATTCACAAGACTTACGCAAAAACAAGAACTACGATTAATTTTCTAACCACTAGTCCGCACAGTAAAATACACATATGTAATTCACTTCTTTGTGGAAGCGCATGAAAAAAAAGACTAGATTAATTTGCTATTTATCAGACAGGTGCTGCTACTGCTGCGCGTCTTCTCGGCTCGCGGCTGCCACTACACTAATTTTTGCGTGGTTTCACTAGCTAACCCCAGTTTATTTTATTTAATCGTGTGGCTTGGGTCCCCAATTGGGCAGGCCGTTTGCCAGGTGCCGGTCTTTCAATCTGATGCCACTTCGGCGACCGGCAGTCGATGAGGATGATGATGATAACAGCACAACACCCAGTCCCTGGGCGGAGAAAATTCCCCAAGCCAGCTGGGAATCGAACCTGGGCCCAGAGCATTAACAATCCGTTACGCTGACAAGTCAACTAGCGGGGCGGAGAGCTAACCCCAGTAGAAATAAGGCACTCGAACTATTTTGATAGGATGCGATGGTGGCTCGTAACAGTGTTCGATTTAGTAATTCTGGCTGTAATTTGATATAACAAATGGAAAAACTGATGCTACGACTCTCTAAAATACAAAATGCAGATTCCTCTTTCTCACACTCCTTACACAGTGCACAAAATTCCTCTTCTGTACCACATAATCACATTTTTTGCTTACCCATGCACTTGCTTTGTGTTGTTTTGCCCTTCTGTCTCCCTTGTCTAATATACATGCTAGCCCTGCAAACTGCAGACCATTTGAGTCCAATAAATGTCATTTTCGTACAAATGGAGACTCCAGCATCCACTTATGTAAGCCACCGCGTTGGCTATGTGTACTTCGAGCGTAAAAACAGTTGGAAATCATAGTGTGAAGATTATAGACCATATATAACATAGACAACGCATGACCCTATCTTTGGCGTGTTAAAGACTCGAAACCAACATTTAAGTCTCGTGACTCGGCGCAGAAAGTCGAATTCCTGTCTTTAAACGCTGTGTGAAGTGGAGGTGACAGTTACAATTCTTCCCATTTATAGCTGAAATCAAGCACTGATTTTGACAATTCAACGAGCCATCGTACTACTGTAACACATGTAGTACTGCAATGAACGTGGTTTCTCTGAAATATCTGATAATAAAGCAATGGTTATCGTTTTTACATGTTTGACAGTTCTTGTTAACAAGAGACAGAATAATTGTTGTTTAGTGAATACTCTTTTTGGCATTGTGAGTTCTTGTAGTTCGCCATGTCCACTGGAATGGAAGACAAAATAATAATTCGGCATACACCATTAGTTTTCTAACGATTTCACAAGAATGTGTGTGAAATGTTATATGTTTCTGTAAGAAAGGAAATTCGTTTACATGCACAATGTAAGATATTTACACTAAATAAGTTCACATATTTTCTGACTTTTTCTCAATCCAGTACAAATACCGAAACGATATCAAGATAGGAAGCGTAATATATTACAAAACGTTGATTATACTCGTGTAGTGAGCTAGATATTACCAATGTATTGTCTTAAAATCATAATCAATAATCAAATTTTGCATCCAAGGACCAAAATCCATGCTAACTTTCAACTCATGGAAATACCTCTGCAAGTATTTCGAAATAGTTCCCTTTCACAACTGAAATTTTCATCTGTTTGTGAAAAGTGTAGGTTAGAGTTTACTGGGGATATATTCAATGAAGAACTGTAATTTTGTTACTTGTAAACAGAACTGTCAGTACGTTTCACCAGGCCACAAGCAGAAATGGTAACTATCTCATTAATGTTAGGAATTTCGAAGAAATCTGATTAAATGCATTAATACATTTGCAACAACACTAAGGCAAATTATTTTCTTGTATAAATCAATGCTTCATTTCAGCTATAAATGAGAAACACTGCGTCAGCTCAACCTCCCACAGTGCTTAATAACAGAAACTCTGCTTCTTGCCCTGAGTCTCATAACTTAGATGTTGGTTTCAGTCAAGGCCACGAGAAAGACAGGCCGCGACATGTACGTCACGAAGATAGGCCAGAGCAGGCTCGCTCGCTCGCTCGCTTTACACAGCAGACAAAATACGTTTCTAAATCTGTTAACTGGGTATGTACGTACTAATGAGAATTACATCTTCTACTGGAATCTGATGTTATAAAGTCTTACTGATTGGTACTTGCACAACAAAATTTAAAATCAGTTCTCGTCATAAATGGTATAAAGTCTTGTTGGTAGCATTTAGTCTCTTCTGCATTACAGTCCTCAATTGATGCAAGATGTGGTGCCTCATGCAACTGATAATGATTTTAACATGATTTTAATTTTATTATGCAGCAGTACAGCTGTGACAAATTATTACTAGGCCCATGCATTTTCTATCATTGCAGGACTAATAACAGTAAAATTCCATAATAGTGGATTCCAGTAGAAGATGCACTTCTCTTTTGTACTTACAAACCCAATTCCGAGTTAAAAGGTATGGTAACGCAGTTTTTCTGCTGAGTTGAGCGAGTCAACTCAGCCTACCTTCGTGACGCACGCGCCGCAGCCTGTCTTTCTCGTGGGCCTCGGTTTCAGTGTAAGGACGTCACGCCCAATATATGTTATCTGTGGTCTGTGGTGAAGATCGTAATTTTCGCGAAAAGAACAATTGAGGGCAGCATTGCGAGTTGAGATCACGTGACATGAATCGACGCGCAGTGACGTGGCGAACAGTCACTCCATTTACATACGGCTCCCAAAACCGGGTTTCGTAAACAGATTCCCCAATACCACTTCTGGGTGGTCACGTAAACAGTTCAAAATCGATTCTGGAAATCCGTTTCTGATTGCCTATTCTCCAATCCCGCAATCGATTTTCGCCTCCATGCAAACCCAACCCGTTTTGAAACATGCTCAGGTGTCAGATTTCGTTTTGTTTTTAAAAATTTTCGGCAAATTTGTAGGGAGTGGCTTTCTGTACAATGAAGGATCAGAGGAAATGTTGGACTGAAACTGTTGGCACCTCATCTAGTTGAAGATACGAGTAAATAGCGAGTGTGCTGGCTAAGTCACAAACTATGTCAGCTATTTTCCAGGCACCATATTTAATTCGGCTAGCATCACCCCTTCAGATCTTAACAAGTAAACACGACAGCGGAAAACGGTTTGCGAAATTCGGTTTTCGTCTTTCAGAAGATGTCACCTGTAAACGTAGTAAGTGCGAATACACATTGACGTGACGGTGTCGTTGACGGAGAGTGTTAATTGGTCTTAATATGTGTTTCGAGATGTTTTTGTCCAACATTTACAGTTTCTTGTTTGATTGCGTTCCAGATTACATCACACAAAAACTAATCTTACCACAACTTTTTAAAACAATGACTTAAAGGGAAGTTCTGTTCACATTGCACATTTGTCCTGTTTTTTTTCTAATTTTTAATAGATTTTCCTTTGAGTAACGGAATTTTTGTCGTAGCATGACGAACGGACCAGTGTGAATTGACCTTAATAGATAGATACCTTGGTCGCCATGATGAGCGAGTCGATAGCGATACGATTCTCATACGAGAAGGTTATCTTCCATACCGCGGTGACCCACGGTATCTTTGACAGAAATGGCAGGGTTTGCCGTGCAGACGGTTCTGCTGAGCGCAAGTGAGTATGGGCGAAAATAAATCTGTGCGCATTGGTTTGTTGACATAATAAATGACCATTCGTAAACACGTAATTACGCTTGAGAAAGGTACAGGATGATCACCTCTGAGCATAATAGTAGGCGATATGGGAAGATTTTGTTTATGGTTATTCCTTTTCCTTCCCCAAGAACACGACAGAATGTAAAGTGCGACAGTAGTTGGAGAGTTACACGAGCTCCATTCCACTGTTTACGCTTCCGACCAACGTTTCTGATGGTACAAGAAATATATGATCAAGTATCATACATTAATCCGGCCCAGGGAAACACCGATTTTTAAAGTTGCTTTACCTTAACACTTGCGATGTAAATAACTGTGTTTCAGATCAGTCTTCCAAACAGCACTGTAGAAATACATCTGTTACATACTGTAAACTTGTTTCTTCCACTTGTTTTCAGACATAGGGAATACATTTTACATTTGGAAGACACATTTGCTAGAAAACAGACTTGGGTGTGTGGGGGAGCTAATGTGCTATTATTGATAGCCCTAATTCCCATGCTGAAAGAAAATAAAATTGTAGCAGTTGTTGCTTAAAACTATCAGTCAGCCTTATAGGCTGAATGTGATACCCAAGGATTTTGCTAATCGTAATATATTCCTACGCCCCCAACATCAACATTACAAATCTAATAAAGTACGTTTATCATACTATAATGTTTCTTTCTGTCTAAATTCTTGTATATATTTGAACTTTGCAGATGGATTGTTCTGTTTTGTTAAGAGAACATATTTTCTCAAAATGTAGGTAAATAGGAGTTATCATTGCTACATGCAAATTATTGCAGTGCATTCTGAAAGTTTTGAGATGAGCCCTGGAGTATAGTTTGTTTGTAACAGTATGTGTTTAGAAACTTCATGTCATAAAAGTTTTATTGGTTTGGTATTTCCCCCAAGTCAAACAGCTGAGCTGGCAGGTGTAACAAACATTAACAGACGAGACACTTGGTGATATATTTCTTACTGAAGCCCCATGGCAATCCTAATGCAAAAAGGTATTTTACAAAGGTGCATAGAAAATGTAATCCAAATTGTTATCTTTTTTTTTTATCTTAGTGACACTTCTGCTAACAAGATGTTAATGATAATAAGCACAAATATTCCACTTTATTAAACATGCTATCTTGGTTGAGGATGTTACAAGAGAGACTGGATGCTATATGACTATTGGCATGTTCTGATTATAAGATTAATTGGGGAAAGTATATACCATGCAGAATTCCAATATTGGTATTGCTGTTTATTTTGTATGTCTGTATGGGATGATTTCAAATTTACTTAACGTCAATTAAAAACCCTACAAAGGAAAGGCAGTGCAGTTCATAGATGCACATAAAAATGAAATAATCGACTGGTTTTTGAACTTTTGTCTTTTCTCTGGATGCAGTAAAAACACTTCCTCAAATTTTTGAAGCTGAAGGTTATTTAAACTTTGTGTGTGCACACACATTCAATTTGTTTTACCTGCAGGTGAGCATTTACCTGTCTCAGCTGGTTTTAATGTGTTTTCATCCTGAGATTTCCGCTATCAAAATGCATTGTTTGTCTTGGGTTTTATGATTGGCATTACATATCCACTAATGGTATATATATATTTTTTTGTTTTGTAGGGCATCAGCTTGGTGCGGCAACATCGGTGAACCTTGTTCATGTGGCTTCATACAGTAGTGATGTCCATACAATAAAGAATCCAAAATTATCCCAACTGAAAAGAGGAACTGGTGGGAGGTCAAGCTTCAATGGAGTTGTAGCAACAGTGTTTGGAGCCAGTGGTTTTCTAGGCAGATATGTTTGTAATCGGTTGGGGAAAATAGGTACACAGGTATATATCTTTCTTCTGTAGGCCACAGTACCATATTATTTCAGTATATTAGTTACTAATATCTCATTTGTTGATTATAATCTTTTTGTCGAACTCTTTTATTAGTGTAGTATAAATAACCAATAATATGGGAATAGCAAGTGATGAGAGTAGTATAATTGCCAGCCAGGACAGCTTTTACCGCATCGAGGATGACAATACATTTGTTACAAGAAGGTGGGAGAGGAGAATTTCAGAGTAACCAGTTAGAGGCATGGTAAATGCAACTTTTGTTTCTGCCAAAATTATAAGATTGTCCAGAGTCCATTCCATGCTCTCCACCTTTATTTAGAACTTTTATTTTTATTTGACTGGCATGAAGTTGTGATTATGTGGGGGGACAGGAGAGTTTATTGCAATGCATTGCTGACTATTGCTTTATTCAAATCCATTGCTTACCCCTGGGTTGTGTTATGGTAGAGAGAAGATATATTGGCATTTGACAGGAGAATATGGGCTTGATACCAAGGACAAGACAGGAGATAGACTGAGTTCTACAATAAATTTCAGCTAGTAATAGTGAATATTCCATTCAAGAATCACACGAGGAGGAAGTATATTTGGCAAAGGTTGCGAGACAGAGGAAGATTTCAGTTAGATTATATCACAGTCAAGCGGAGATTCTGAAATCGGATACTGGACTGTAAGGTGCACGCTGGAGCAGATAGAGACTCAGGTCACAATTTAGTACAGATGAAAAGTAGGCTCAAGTTTTAAGAAGCTAGTCTGCAAAAATTAATGTGCAAAGAAGTGGGATATGGATATACAAGTAGTAAGGAATGAAGAGATGCACTTGAATTTCTCTGAAGCGGTAGATTTTGCAGGAATGAGTAGAGCTCAGCAGGCAATTCAGTTGGAGAGAAATTGACATCTCTAAAAAGGGTAATCACAGAAGTTGGAAAGAAAAACATTGGTACAAAGAAGATAACTGCGAAGAAACAATGGATTGCAGAATAAATACTTTGTTGATGGATGAAAGGAAGCGGTACAAAATGTTTAAGGAAATTTAGGAATACAGACGTACAAGTCACTTAGGAATGAAATAAATCCGAAGTGCAGGGAAGTTAAGATGAAATGACTACATGAAAAGTGTGGAGAAATCGAAAAAGAAATTATTGTTGGAACGACTAACTCAGCATGTAGAAGAGTCGAAAAAACCTTCGATGAAATTGAAAGCAAGGGTGCTAACATTAAGAGTGCAATGGAAATTCCCTGTTAAATGCAGAGGAGAGAGTGGATAGGTGACAAGAGTACATTGAAGACCTCTATGAGGGAATAGACTTCTCTGATGACACTATAGAAGAAGAACAGGAGTTGATATAGAAGAGATAGGGGATCCAGTATTAGAATCAGAATTTAAAAGGGCTTTGGAAGATGTAAGATCAAGTAAGGCTGAAGGGATAGATAACAGTCCATCAGATTTTCTAAAATGATTGGGGGGAAATGGCAACAGAACAACTATTCACATTGGTATCTAAAATGTGTGTACCTGACGATATTCCTTTTAACTTTTGGGAGAACATCATCCACACAGTTCCGAAGGTTGCAAGAGGGTTGCAAGAGCTGACAAATGCAAGACTTATCACACGATGAGCTTAATGACTCGTGCATCCAAGTTGCTGACAAGAATAATATTCTGAAGAATGGAAAAGAAAATTGAGGATTTGTTGAAGATCAGTCTGGCTTTAGGAAAGGTAAAGGCACCGGAGAGGCAAGTCTATCGTTACGGTTGATAATAGATGAAAGGCTATAGAAAAATCGAGACACATTCATAGTATTTGTAGACCTGGAAAAAGCGTTCAATAATGTCGAATGGTGCAAAATGTTCGAAATGCTGAGAAAAGTAAGGGTAAACTATAGAGGAAGTCGGGTAATATACAATATGCGTAGGAACCAAGAGGGAACAAGAAGAGTTGGAGACTAAGAGTGAAGTGTTCAGATTAGAAAGGGTGTAAGACAGGGATGTAGTCTTTTTGCCCCAACTGTTCAATCTAAACAGCGGAGAAGCAGTGACAGAAATAAATATATTTTTTTTTAAAGGTTCAAGAGTGGAATTAAAATTCAAAGTGATCAGATATCAAAAATAAGATTTGCTGGTGACATTACCATCCTCAGTGAAAGTAGAGAAGAACTATGGGATCTGATGAAAGGAATGAACAGTCTAATCAGCACAGAATATGGATTGAGAGTAAATCGAATAAAGATGAAAGTAATGAGCATAACAGAAATGAGAACAGTGAGAAATTTAACCTCAGGATTGGTGACCACAAAAGAGATAAAGTTGAGGAATTCTGCTATCAAGGAACAAAATAACCCATGGGAGACGAAGCATGGACAACATATAAAGCAGACTAGCACTGGCAGAAAGGCCATTCCTGGTCAAGGGAAGTCAACTAGTATCAGACATAGACCTTAATTTGAGGAAGAAACTTCTGAGAATGTATGTTTGGAGCACAGTGTTGTATTTTAGTGAAACATGGACTGTGGGAAAACTGGAAAAGAAGAGAATTGAAGCGTATGAGATGTGGTGCTGCAGAAGAATGTTGAAAAATAGGTGGACTGATAATGCAAGGAATGAGTAAGTTCTCTAGAGAATTGGCAAGGAAAGGAGTATAAGGAAAACACTGACAAGAAGAATGGACAAAATGGCAATACCTTTATCAAGACATCACAAAATAACTTCCATGGTACTGGAGGAACCTGAACAGGGCAAAAACTGTAGAGCCAAACAGAGATTGGAATACACCCAGCAAATAATTGAGGATATAGGTTGCAAGTGCTACTCTGAGATGACGAGAGTGGCACAAGAGAGGAATTTTTGGCAGGCTTCATTGCATTAGTCAGAAGACTGGTGATACAAAATTTGTCACTGTGACATGTGTGTAATTACATACATAAAATCAATTATTGGCGCACTCTTCTGTTTTCCCGACAAGACCTCATTCTTATAGACATGCAAATGGGACCATGATTTCAGTAACTAATAGATTTGTCTGTTTTTAGATTAAATTATTAATTGTTAAATTATGTATTCTCCAGAGAATAATTGCGATGATTGCATTTTTACTCATATCAGTGAGTGAAATGAATTGAGGGATTAGTAATAGCTAAAACTGGACATAATAAGACATGAATTTTAGTGCTCCAATTCATCATGTAGATCTGTTTCCAACACAAAATGCGTAACTTAGCAGTTGTATTCATTAATTGATGTAACTCCTAAATGCAACATCTGCTAGGTTATTTGCACTGAGACATGCTGCTTGTCATTTCACTTTGTTTCCCTTCATGTGTGTGTTAGTATAGCTTTCATTTAGTTTGTAGTAAGCAACAGCTTGCTTATTCTACAAACCATTCTATGGTTTTCTTTGCAGTATTTACTTATTTAAGCAATCCCATGTGAAGATATTCCTTTGTGTCAGATTTGTTTCTCATAATTCATGATTTTGTCACAGCTGATAATACCATATCGTGGGGACCACTATGATGTACTAAGGCTGAAACTTGTTGGAGATTTAGGTCAAGTGCTGTTTGTGCCTTATGATCTCAGAGATAAGGAATCTGTCTTCAAAGCTGTAAAATATTCCAATGTGGTCATTAATCTTGTTGGCCGTGACTGGGAGACAAAGAATTTCAAGTTTGATGATGTTAATGTGGAAGGCGCCAGAACTATTGCAAATGCTGCCCGTGAAGCTGGAGTAGAAAAATTGATCCACCTGTCTGCACTGAATGCAACGGAGAATCCGGAGGTATGTTAAATATTCAGTAATAATGTATGGTGGTCAAATGATTTAGCTACATTATCTTCCACAACAGATGATGATGATGTTAAAGTTGACAGACATTACCATACTAACTGTGGTCTTCCACTAGGGAAATGTTGGTAATGGCAGTTAATAAGTTTCTTTACAGGTGCAATCATGAACGTTCGTTTTTGACCATGCTAATTTTCATATTAAGCATTTTATGGAAATGGAGGTGCTTTCGTCATATCATTTGTTTGGAATAAATGATGTGGACAGACAAGTGGGCAAAAGTGCAGAGGTGGCATTCCTGTGTCTTCTGTTGCATGTTGCAGCTGGTAACTGCATGCTGCATGATGGGAAGTGAACACAATGAATTGTCATTTTTTGTGTTGAGATTTGTTGGCCGCACCAGCTCAAAACCAAATTATCACAGTCGAGCCTAAGCTCAGCCTCAGGCTTTGCTACAGGTCAGTCTGTCACCACATCTAGTTTCCTTCCTGCTCTCCATATTGAATACAAATGCTGGTGTTCACTTCCTATAATGCATCATGCAGTTACCAACTGCAGCATGTTACAAAAGACACCATAAATGCACTTTAGCCGAAAAGCCACATACACAATTAAGTCCACTTTTACCTTATAAAGTGCATAAATATATTACAGGGCTAGCAGAAACAGCATAACCATTCTGCTAATAAGTAGTCAACAGTTAACACAATATATTAATCTCTCTTTGTTCTAGCCTATTGTTATCCCAAAAGGCTCAAAATTTTATCAGAGCAAATGGAGAGGCGAATGTGCTGTAAGAGAAGCATTTCCTGAAGCAATTATATTTCGTCCTTCAGTCATTTATGGTCAAGAAGACAGATTCCTCAGGTATTTGTTTTTCTTATTGCCAGATTGAAATGACACTACAATTTTGTTCATACTTGGTATCTTGAGCCATTTTCTGTCATGTTTGAATTTGCGGCAGTAATAAGGCATACTAATTTATAGCTAGACCATTACCTCCGTAATTTAGATGAAACTGATTTTGAAGGTCATTCATGTTCATAGTATAAATGTTGAGAACTATAGTACATTTGTCCACATAGTTAAATTAACATCACACTTATTTTTTTTGTTTTTCTTAATCATTTATAGTGATGCGTTGTATTATTCTCTCTAGATTGTGTTCATTGTCACATGATAGAGATATGCCATAAGATAATTGTGTTTGCTGTCACTGTATATCAAAATAAATGGCACATTCTTTAACAGTTAGTGATTGAAAAAACTAACAAATCATTACAGTTACTTATGTTGAAAGTATTCTGAAAAATATCTATACACAATTATAGGCTTAGCATTTCTTCACCTCCCGAAAGGCAAAGATTGCCATAGGTTGGCAGATCTTCAACAGAAACAGAAGCTGTAATTCTATAAAAAATTCTGAGTATGGTGTGACTCAAGTTCAGGAAAATGCTGTTAAGAGACATGGCATTGCTCGAAGGTTGCCGTATCTTGTGTGTCTGTATTACCTGACACTGTTTTCAGTTGATGTCCCTACATGGCACCTGGTGAACAAACATGCCAGTGCTAAATTTCGGCCAAGTTGTGGTGGAGGTTGTGTCAGGTGGGCATAGGTCGAAGGGAGGAGAGGCAGGAAGAGGGACTGGGGGTGAGTGGCTAGCAGCTTGGAGGGAGGCAGTCTTTTGCCAGCTAGGAATGTGGGGAGGGAGAGGTGGCAGGTACATGAGCTACGCATGTGATGCGTGGGTGTTGGAGTTTGTGGGGAGTGACATACGCTGAAGGTAACAGGATGTGAATTGGGAGTTGGTGGCAGGATGGAGGCAGGGAAAAGTTTTGGGTGGAGGGTGTAAGGACATTTGGTTACCAGAGATTGAGGCCAAGAGGATTACAGGAGCAGAGGATGTGTTGTAAGGATAACTCTTGTCTGCATAGGTCAGAGAAGCTAGAGATGGAGGGAATTATTGAGATGGCAAAGTTCATGAAGCAGCCATTGATACTTGGCATGTCATGCTGAGCTGCATTTTGTGCCACTAGGTGTCCAACTTTGGTTTTGGCAACAGTTTGGGAATGTCCATTCCTCCTGGTGGATAGTTAATTGGTAGTCATACTGCCATAAGAACATCTGCAGCGTTTGCAGCAGATTTGGTTAATTACATGGCTGTGTTCACAGGTAGCCCAGCCTCTGATGGAGTAGAATAAACCTGTGACAGGACTGGAGCAGGAAGTGCTAATTGGGTGAATTGTAACAAGGGAATGGTAGTGGCATAGGGATAGACTAGGACATTGTGAAATGGGTGGCAGATGTCAAAATTCAGGTATTTTTTGTGGTTATTGGGTTTAATGTGTGCAGAGCTGTGGATGAAGTCAGCTGAGAAGTGGATGTCAACATCAAGAAAGTTGCCACTTTGGACCAGGTGAAGTGGATGAGAGATAGTGTTGAGGTTGTGAAGGGATGAAGATAGGGTGTCGTGGTGCTGAGTGCAGATCATGAAGATATTGTCAATAAACTTGAACCAGACTATTGGTTGGGTGATTTGGGAAGCTAAGAAAGTTTCCTCTACATTATCTGCAAAGAGGTTGGCATAGGAGAGTGCCACATGGGTGCCCATGGCTGTGCTGCAGATTTGTTTGTATACCTTCCCTTCAAAGGAAAAGTAGCTGTGAGTCGGGAGGCATTTAAAGAATGAGGTGGCATGTCATACTGAGCTGCATTTTGTGCCACTAGGTGTCCAACTTTGGTTTTGGCAACAGTTTGGGGATGTCCATTCCTCCTGGTGATCATGACACCCTGTCCCCATTCCATCACAACCTCCACACTTTCCCTCCCATCAACTTCACTTGGTCCTCCTCAACCCAGTGTGCCACCTTCGTAGATGTTGACCATCTGTTCACTGATGGCTCCATCCCCACTTCTGTCAACATTGAACCCACTAACCAAACAGTACCTTGATTTTGACAGCTGCCATCCATCCCACACCAAAAAAATCCTCCCATGCAGCAACATACTGGTCCTTCCCATGCCATCCTAGCTCTTTGCCACAGGGATCATATCCCCATCAGAGGTCAAGCCACCAGGCATGTCGTATACCAACTCTGCTGCAAAGACTGCCCTTCAGGATGAACGACCACAGCCAAACTGTTGCCACAATGAAGTTGACCACATCCCACAGATGAGAACAACAGGCTCAATTTCAGTGGCTGCTTCACAACTCAGTTTCCAATGTTGAATGTATCTGCGAAGTTGCTTCCTTTTTTTTCTTTTTGTGTAAAGTAGTGCTTAAGGATCCATAGTTTATATACACTCCTGGAAATTGAAATAAGAACACCGTGAATTCATTGTCCCAGGAAGGGGAAACTTTACTGACACACTCCTGGGGTCAGATACATCACATGATCACACTTACAGAACCACAGGCACATAGACACTGGCAACAGAGCATGCACAATGTCGGCACTAGTACAGTGTATATCCACCTTTGGCAGCAATGCAGGCTGCTATTCTCCCATGGAGACGATCGTAGAGATGCTGGATGTAGTCCTGTAGAACGGCTTGCCATGCCATTTCCACCTGGCGCCTCAGTTGGACCAGCGTTCGTGCTGGACGTGCAGACCGCGTGAGACGACGCTTCATCCAGTCCCAAACATGCTCAATGGGGGACAGATCCAGAGATCTTGCTGGCCAGCGTAGTTGACTTACACCTTCTAGAGCACGTTGGGTGGCACGGGATACATGCGGACGTGCATTGGCGTGTTGGAACAGCAAGTTCCCTTGCCGGTCTAGGAATGGTAGAACGATGGGTTCGATGACGGTTTGGATGTACCGTGCACTATTCAGTGTCCCCTAGACGATCACCAGAGGTGTACAGCCAGTGTAGGAGATCGCTCCCCACACCATGATGCCGGGTGTTGGCCCTGTGTGCCTCGGTCGTATGCAGTCCTGATTGTGGCGCTCACCTGCACAGCGCCAAACACGCATACGACCATCATTGGCACCAAGGCAGAAGCGACTCTCATCGCTGAAGACGACACGTCTCCATTCGTCCCTCCATTCACGCCTGTCGCGACACCACTGGAGGCGGGCTGCACGATGTTGGAGCGTGAGCGGAAGACGGCCTAACGGTGTGCGGGACCGTAGTCCAGCTTCGTGGAGACGGTTGCGAATGGTCCTCGCCGATACCCCAGGAGCAACAGTGTCCCTAATTTGCTGGGAAGTGGCGGTGCGGTCCCGTACGGCATTGCGTAGGATCCTACGGTCTTGGCGTGCATCCGTGCGTCACTGCGGTCCGGTCCCAGGTCGACGGGCACGTGCACCTTCCGCCGACCACTGGCGACAACATCGATGTACTGTGGAGACCTCACGCCCCGCGTGTTGATCAATTTGGCGGTACGTCCACCCGGCCTCCCGCATGCCCACTATACGCCCTCGCTCAAAGTCCGTCAACTGCACATACGGTTCACGTCCACGCTGTCGTGGCATGCTACCAGTGTTAAAGACTGCGATGGAGCTCCGTATGCCACGGCAAACTGACTGACACTGACGGCGGCCGTGCACAAATGCTGCGCAGCTAGCGCCATTCGACAGCCAACACCGCGGTTCCTGGTGTGTTCGCTGTGCCGTGCATGTGATCATTGCTTGTACAGCCCTCTCGCAGTGTCCGGAGCAAGTATGGTGGGTCTGACACACCGGTGTCAATGTGTTCTTTTTCCATTTCCAGGAGTGTAAATCGTCCTTTTAATTCCAATGATACTGTTATGTAATGAAGGTATGTTTATCAATAATTTGATTTTCTGCATCTGAAATAGTCATTTGTATTGACTACAAAATGAGAGTGCAGATAATATTTTACATCAAGCTTTTTCAGTTCTGCTTCTTAGTTTGTGGGAAATTACTTTATATTTGGTCCCATTATTTTGGATGGTTGTTCGAATGTTATTTCTATCTCAACACAATTGACTATGTACCTTCAGCTTTATTACTGGATCTCTTTTTCCCAAATGGACCATTTTAAAGTGTTTCAGAGATATTATTTTTTGTGCAGCATGAAAGCTCTAGATCTTTATTAACGTCTTCTGATTTGTTAGCAGAAAAATATGCATGTCAATCTAATATTTCTATCACATTTAGTCACTTGACCAACAATATTAAGAAAATGTAATTATTTACAAAAATTATTGGGTAGATTTAAAATAAAAAAAGATATTTCATCAAATGCTGGAGCAAGTGGCTGGGATTTAGACACATCTGCATTGTGCCAAGGAGGATTACTTCATCATTGTGGCCAAATTAATTGTGGATCCTTGACTTTTGAGTTGTCATGAGAGGAAAAAACTACTGACTTGTCTGTAGGTGGGACAAAGATCTGACCACCCTCATCACTACTTGACGTTTCATCAAGTTGTGTAGATTTCCATTCAAGTTGAATGGCTTCTCCAGCTCATGATGCATCTCATCTCTTTACACTAACGAAAAATTTTTACTCTTTTGTCACCAATCAAGTCGTTATTCTTTTGTTAATATTATTATTGTTGTGTGTTATTATTGTGTCTACTTCACTTACCGCCACTCAACAGTACCAGTACTGATAACAAATTACTGCTGTATATTTACAAATGAACTAACAGTTTTATGAAATACAAATCCACTGTCATATGTGACACATGTTAAACACTTGTAACAAAATATTAGAAAGTGCTGTCTTAGTGCTTAGGGCTAATATTCCATCAGCAGTCTGTTGACAATAAAGTAGCATCAGTTCAACGTAGTTAAGGCATGAATAAAAACACACACTTACACGTTTTCAACATTTTTTTATTTTTCTTCCACTGCAGATGTTATGTTAACTATAGCTGATCTCAATAACTGATCACTCAGAGTGCTGAAACTTGCGATGGTAGGTCATGGTATCTCATGGAAGGTGAGCAAACTATTGGCATGTGTATCTTGGACATTACATGGTATCTGTACGCAGACATAAGCGAAGAGTTCTGCGTGTTGTATATGACGTGTGGGGTTGAAGAGGTTAAGTGTACTCATAAGTTGTTGGATTTTCTGTTGTAGGTATTATGCTCATGTTTGGAGAAGACAGTTCCAAGCTTTACCATTGTGGAAGAAGGGTGAGCACACGATAAAGCAACCAGTATTTGTCAGTGATGTTGCAGCTGGAATTATCAATGCTGTGAAAGACCCAGATGCTGCAGGGAAAGTGTTCCAGGCTGTTGGGTAAGTATATTAATTGCAAGTTCAGTAAGTGCTTATTCTAAACGTTATGAGCACATTGACAAAATTCAGCTGTCAGCACAAGGCGCGAAGTTCTGGTGTAGGTGGCCTTGTGACAGTTCATGTTAATACTCTGTTTAGAATTTTAGTAATCCAGATGCATGAAGAATTTGTTCCCAAATGTATTAATTCAGTTCATTCTATTTGTGAAAAACTAGAATTTTAGTGTTTTATTAAATACGTATTTTGTGATGAAATTTCTGTAGTAGTAAATTGCTTACATTGCATTTTGCAGACCAGGGTGATTTCATCTCAAATCATATAGGCCATGTCAACTCGTGGCCATGAATTTCTCTGGAAAAAATATATATTAGAGCTCTATATCATTAGTGTTAAGAAATAAAGTATTTTCGTTTTGTCCTAATTGACTATTAAACCAAAAGTACTGGAGACCTGGCCGATGGTTTGAGTTAAAGCTCCCTCTTGGCATGTTGAAATTTAGTTGACACGTGCTCACTTATGGGTTTCCTTTAGCTTACAAATTTAAGACAAAAGTACAAAATTTAAGTTAATTTTTCTAATATTAAAAACAAAGATTTCAAGACTTACCAAGCGGGAAAGCGCCGGCAGACAGGCACAATGAACAAAACACACAAACACACACACAGAATTACTAGCTTTCGCAACTGATGGTTGCTTCTTCAGGAAGGAGAGGGAAAGACTAAAGGATGTGGGTTTTAGGGGAGAGGGTAAGGAGTCATTCCAATCCCGGGAGCGGAAAGACTTCCCTTAGGGGGAAAAAAGGACAGGTGTACACTCGCGCGCGCACACACACACACACACACACACACACACACACACACACACACACACACACACACACACACACACACACACACACACACATGCACACATATCCAAGCGCTTGTGTCTCTGTATGTGCGGATGGATATGTGTGTGTGTGTGTGTGTGTGTGTGTGTGTGTGCGAGTGTACACCTGTCCATTTTTTTCCCCTGAGGGAAGTCTTTCCGCTCCCGGGATTGGAATGACTCCTTACCCTCTCCCTTAAAACCCACATCCTTTCGTCTTTCCCTCTCCTTCCTGAAGAAGCAACCATCGGTTGCGGAAGCTAGTAATTCTGTGTGTGTGTGTGTGTGTGTGTGTGTGTGTGTGTGTGTGTGTGTGTGTGTGTTTTGTTCATGTGCCTGTCTGCCGGCGCTTTCCCACTTGGTAAGTCTTGGAATCTTTGTTTTTAATATATTTTTCCCATGTGGAAGTTTCTTTCTATTTTATCCAATTTTGGAAAGTCGTAGAACACTATATTTTCTATCGTATTACCTGATGCTACTAATGTAATTATAAACAGTATCATCTCTGCTCCAGCTGTCTGTATTATGTAAATATTTGTTACAAAAAATGTAAAAAAATTGCATTTTTATGAGTTTTTACAAATTATTTACTTGAAAACCCCCATTCAAAAACTTTTGAGAACTACACAAAATATTGTTTGGCTAATATGTTATTAATCAGTGCAGACACAGTGGGTGATATTTTTCTGTGCAAAGTCTTAAAAGTTTTCAACATTCTGCATATTTCGCATCACTAAATTTCTAGTGTAAAATATGCATGTTGGCAACACTGTTTCCAGCAATCTTCTGTTTATAACAAACAAATGAGAACTTATACGTAAACCATTCTGCAACGAGTTTTGTGTTTGGTTTGTACCTTTTGTTAGACACAATGTCAGTGTAGAAATACAGTAGTGTGGACTATAAAACAGACACAAAGAGGTGGTGTTCAAGAAAAGTGAAAAACACTTAACAGTTGTTGGAATCCGTCAGATGTATTGCAGAAATATCTTTGTCCTCAAGTAACGTCATTAGCATCACACCATTGTGCAGGAATTGCTACACTCATTACAAGAAGAAATTTAGTGACAACCCTACCTAAATGATCACCAAAACCCAAATGTGAAACTGAAGAAGACAGTGCAGATGTTTATATTCATGGGTGTGAAGTTGTTAATGCATTGAATGTAAGCATTTCTCCTGCAACCCCTATTGTATATCTCCCCATAAATCTCCAGGAAGAAAACAGTATGTAAAAAGAAAAGTGGAAGAAATTGAAACAAGGTTTACACAAGCAACATCTTCAAAACTTTGTGAAGTGTATAATGTAGATGCATTTGGTGATATGTGCACGAAATGTAATGTGTGGTTTCAAAACCTAAATACTGCTATCTCAGCAGCTACCTATACTAAGAGGGCACAGCTACTGACATTGATACCAGGCAGTTACTCTGAGCAGCAGATACAGAAATACATATCCATTCCATCACCTTATTCAAAAGCATGTGAAATATTGTGAATGATATTTGGGTATGCCCAGATTCTTATTGTGGGCATCCATTGCAAGGTGATACGATTACGATTGCTCTGGAATATCACCTAAGTGATGACAAAGATTTCAGCAGGCAAAGTCCTAACCAGGCTGATGTTATCTCTGTTGGTGAAAATGGTGAAAAAGTTAAAAAGGTAAAAAGATATGTGACAAGACCAATAAGAGAACCATATCTCCTAATGAAAACCGAGAAACTGAATTTAAAAGTTGGTCTCAAAAAATTCTACTCCTTACAACGAAAATAGGTAAAATGCCAGTCATTGAAGGCAGTATGCTTATGTATTTGCTGCACTAATTTGAAGCTTGTTTGTTTCACTATAAGCAGTGTCATAGGAAAGTAGTACACCAAAATGGACCTGATGCTTTTGTGCATATGTCAAGAACCACAAGAAAAATTTTGGTTGCAGGAGTGTGCAATGTGTCCTGGTGCTGAAGTGATGACTGTTGAAGCAAGTAACCTATGCATTGCAAGAGGGAGGATAGTTGGTGAACTGATGACCTTATCAGTTAAAGTCCCATAAGATTTCACACACATTTTTGATAGTTAGTGAAGAAGACAGTAGAGCCAGAGAAGTTTGTTACAGAGGTTAGGCATTGGGTCATGAAAGGAATAGCTCACCATCATATTTGGAGGAGTCAGAGATAGGCCATACGAGAAGTGAAATCAGTTACATTCCAGAATACTGACACATTAATTGTTCATTTCGACTTTGCTGAGAACTGGTCTGTTTCTTTGCAGAACGAAATTCAAAGCTACCACTGGCATACATCACAGGTATCAATATTCACATGTTGCTCATTTCCTTCAAACATCACACTGTTTTGTTATTGTCAGTGATGATCTCATTCATGAAGTGTATGTGGCTGATGGTGCAACATCTCATTTTAAAACGTGCTTTCAGCTCTATGAGCTTGGTCAACAATGTAGTACAGGAATGAAGAAAAAAAATGGATATTTTAGCAACATGTCATGGAATAAGTGCATGTGATGGGGTAGGTACCTGTAAACATCTTGCAACAAGATTTAATCTTCAGCATTAAGCTGTTGATATTATAAGAGATGCTACTGAATTTATACACACCATATCAACATTAGTGACAAACAAGAAACTCTTAATTCTAAATGAAAGTACATAAAGGGAATTATGTTTAAAAAAGAGAGAAGAGTGGTCTGCTATGAAGCCTGTGGTAGGAATTCAACCAAGTCACTAGTGGGATGCATCATGGAGTGGCACATGCATTGCAACCACAGTTCTCCACAAAATGCAGTCTGTTACTGTGTTTGAAATGCAGAGACCACATTATACATTAGAAGACTTTGTAATGAGACACTTCATTTTTTGTATGAGAATCAGTGCTGGGTGGGACCGATAACAAATGCCTCTCATGAGCTGCAGGATACAACTGCCACCTTTGACACCTCTCGGTCGTGCTAAGCTTTCAAATGGCCATTATCAAAAGATTAGTATGCAGTTCCCATTTCCCAAGTACTGCTCTTTTTGGATCATCCTTGTCCATGTGTAAATTCAGCTCGGCTCTACTAGTTCAATGAGAAACAGATGAAAAAAAACAAAACAGAATGAACTCTTTTCAACAGTGCAGTGTTGACTGTTACAGTGTAGGCCATTTTAATTCATAGAAAGTCATGAAGAAGTAAAATCATGACAGAAGACAATAATAATTTGTGGATAATATCATGAAAAGAACAATGAGTATATATCTCATTTGTGTAATAGAATGCTTTCAGACAAGGTTATGAATTACTTTCCCACCCACTTATAACATTGTAAAGTAATTATTTTGATTCAGAAATACCAGTTTTGCATGAAATTTACTTAAAATGAGCACTCAGTTGAAATATTTAAGTGTCCATGACTTTTTTTACCTTGAGAGTAGAGCTAGGACTATCTAAAAAATATCTCAAATTTTGTACATACAAGTATTGCCCATTCTGATTGTACATTCCCTTGGTACAATGATAAACTAACATACAATGAAATTTTTAGAACATTTAGGATGCGAGATTTTGGCGAAAATGATTTCTAAATAACCAAAAAATTTCTGATTCTTCCATCTTTATGTACAAATATACAAATATTTTGACAGTTTAAGAATTTCATGCATTAATGTCATAGCTGACAGTTAGCAGTCATTCCACTTCACCATTTTCAAGACAGTTGACACCCTGTGACTACTCATATTTTCAAAACATAATTTTGAAATTCGCAAAAAGTTACACATTTTTATAGTTTATTTAAAAAAAAACTCGGAAGTGTGTATGTATTAATCATGTCTCATAGTATTTGGAACAAAGTATTTAGTCAAAATTCAGATCTGTCCCTTTTGGTTTCTTTATTACAATTTTTCAATTTTCCCTTTCGTTGTGACATTTTCACAAATACTCTCATTTAGAGAGATTTGTAACATTTTAACAAATCGTCAGAAAATCAAAATATTGTAGTTTTGGAGAGGTATCCTGTGGAGTGGAACTTCAACACACATTTTTTTCAGCAAACATTCACTCTTGGTCTGTATGATTTGAGATAGAATCACCCACCAGTTCAAATAACTTCTGGTAATTTACTAACACTGGTACAATCTAAAAGTCACACAAGCCAATAAAAATACAGCATGAGAAACATTACAATGTGGTAAATATTTGTTTAATGTAACATTAGCTAAGAACAAAACAGTGAGAACTGTATATGAAATGCACTATTGCTAGTACAAGATCGGTCTGTTAGAGCTTTGATGAGTGATGAACAGAATAAGTACAGGGTGCACATAATTAAAACAGTGCTCAGAATGATGTCAAATTTGAACAGCATATATTAAAAACAAAGATTCCAAGACTTACCAAGCGGGAAAGCGCCGGCAGACAGGCACATGAACAAAACACACAAACACACACACACACACACACACACACACACACACACACACACACACACACACACACACACAGAATTACTAGCTTTCGCCACCGATAGTTGCTTCTTCAGGAAGGAGAGGGAAAGACGAAAGGATGTGGGTTTTAAGGGAGAGGGTAAGGAGTCATTCCAATCCCGGGAGCGGAAAGACTTCCCTTAGGGGAAAAAAAGCACAGGTGTATACTCGCGCGGGCGCGCACGCGCACGCGCGCGCGCACACACACACACACACACACACACACACACACACACACACACACACACACACACACACACACACACACACACACACCCATCCGCACATACACAGACACAAGCAGACATATTTGAAGGCAAAGAGTAAGGGCAGAGATGTCAGTCGAGGCGGAAGTACAGAGGCAAAGAAGTTGTTGAAAGACAGGTGAGGTATGAGAGGCGGCAACTTGAAATTAGCGGAGTTTGAGGCCTGGCGGGTATCGAGAAGAGAGGATATACTGAAGGGCGAGTTCCCATCTCCGGAGTTCAGATAGGTTGGTGTTGGTGGGAAGTATCCAGATAACTCGGACGGTGTAACACTGTGCCAAGATGTGCTGGCCGTGCATCAAGGCATGTTTAGCCACAGGGTGATCCTCATTACCAACAAATACTGTCTGCCTGTGTCCATTCATGCGAATGGACAGTTTGTTGCTGGTCATTCCCACATAGAAAGCGTCACAGTGCAGGCAGGTCAGTTGGTAAATCACGTGGGTGCTTTCACACGTGGCTCTCCCTTTGATCGTGTACACCTTCCGGGTTACAGGACTGGAGTAGGTGGTGGTGGGAGGGTACATAGGACAGGTTTTACACCGGGGGCGGTTGCAAGGGTAGGAGCCAGAGGGTAGGGAAGGTGGTTTGGGGATTTCATAGGGATGAACCAAGAGGTTACGAAGGTTAGGTGGACGGCGGAAAGACACTCTTGGTGGAGTGGGGAGGATTTCATGAAGGATGGATCTCATTTCGGTGCAGGATTTTAGGAAGTCGTATCCCTGCTGGAGAGCCACATTCAAGGTCTGATCAAGTCCCGGGAAGTATTCTGTCACAAATGGGGCACTTTTGGGGTTCTTCTGTGAGAGGTTCTGGGTTTGAGGGGATGAGGAAGTGGCTCTGGTTACCTGCTTTTGTACCAGGTTGGGAGGGTGGTTGCGGGAAGCGAAAGCTTACCTTCTACATCATCCTTATCATATGTGATGGTTGTGACTTTCACTGCTGTTAATACTCTTACCCTGTAAATTAATGTGAATTGTTTCATGTCTCATTAAGATGATACACATCGTGGTACTAAATGTGACTTATCTAAAGCCTACTTACCTTCACCTACCGTACAAAACATTTCTTATACTATTTTAAATGCATTATCGATTGCAGTTGTTATTTTCTTTATGCATAAGTGCAGGGTGTGTGTCAATTAATGGCATAAACACATACAGGGATAAAAGTACATATTCTGAGATAGATTTTTCTTGTCTCTTTACAGTCCAAAACGCTATTTGCTGTCTGAGCTGGTGGACTGGTTTCATCGTGTAATGCGACGCGATGAAGAGTGGGGCTACTGGCGATATGATATGCGATACGATCCCCTGTTTTCATTGAGAGTAACTTTAACAGAAATGTTGTGTCCTAGTTGGCCTGTGGGGTATCTGCATTGGGAGGGTATTGAAAAGGTGAGTTGTGATTTCATGTTTGTACATGCCCTTTGCTGATCATCCATGTTAAGATTTTTTTCTGAACTGTTTTTCTTTTCTCCCCTAGGAGCATACAACAGATATTTTGGAGAGTGGGGTTCCCACTTTAGAGGATTTGGGCGTTACACTGACACACATGGAAGATAAAGTTCCATGGGAGTTAAGACCTTTCAGAGCTGGAGCTTACTACCATGAAGAATTGGGTGAATTTGCCCCTCCTGCTCCCCCAAATTCTATACCTGTGTAGTGCTCTGCCAGAACAACTTTTAACAGCATTTAGACTGTACCTAGTTCTAATTTTGTAAATTATTTTCGGTCCTTCTGATTGGAACCATGGTATTTAACACATTGAGAATTTGATTTTTCACTTTGAATTTTCCTGGAAAATCTACAGAAGTTTCTTCCAAAATCTAGTTTTGATTCCACAATATAATAATCTTATGTTAATGTTGTGATATTAAATGATAAATACAAAGTGGTGTATATAGTAATAACACATATTTTGATCCCAAAGAGATTGAGGTTTGTTAAGTAGTGAAAGGAATTGCATTAGCTTGCTTGGCATGCCATATTTCACTTGGAATTTTGAGCAGTGAACAAGGACAAGATAAAAAACACTATAAAAAAAATTTTCTGTTACTTTGAAGAAATCACTGGTTGAGAAAAAAGTGCATACCATATTTACCTGGTTATGTGACAGTTTTTCCCCCAGATTTGTCATTCAGAATCTACAGGATCATCACACATTTACAGATTAGGCTTTATTTACAAAGGTCAGCACTTTTATTTCTGCAATAGCTGAATAAAGCATTCATGTTACATTCACAGATTAAGCTTTGGTAGTTGATGTCATGCACAGATTTAAATTGGCGATTTCAGATTGTGGCGTTGAAGGTGAGTAATAAAACTAAGTCATGTTGACAGCTGTAGAAATATTTTTCTGTCCTGTGTTTTTTATGAACATCTACCATGCTTTAACAGCTGTTCACCTGAATCCAGAAGTAATCAGAATTGAACTGATGTTACAAATGGACATATACTCAACAACAGCTTACAGTTCTACAGGTGACAAATTCTTGTGTAAATAAACTTGCACAGAACACTTGATGTGTTGCTCAACAAACAAAACATGAGGTTCAACAATATCACTAAGGCTGCTGCCACCCCACATCTCTGTTGATTTTCGTTGCCTCAGCAGCCAGGCTGTGGTCATGTGTGTAAGAGTTGCATTTGTTACCCCCACCTCCCCCCTCCCCTTCCCTCCCCCCACCCCTCCAATAAAGGCCCTGTGGACCCAATGTTTACTTTCTGACAAGTCTTTTTGTTTTGCCAATATTTGATTCAGCATCTCTGTTGCAAATATCCTTCTCATAATATTCTGACATTGTTTGTAGGCTTTCATAGCTGGACAGATTTTATCATTGCTATCAAAACTAAAGTGTAGACAGATAACCTGTGGAAAAGTCAGTGTCTACTGTCTCAGTGAAGTGGGGACCTATTCAATGGGTCCTTAAGGAGGTGCAAAGGCATTTGGAGCCCTGATGCGCAGTATGCAAAGTGCTATTCCAGTTCTGCATACAGCAAAACCGAAACAAGTAGTTTGAAGCATTGCTGGCAGTTACAGTGGAGCAGGTATGGTAACTCACAAGGACACACTGATAGTGGCACTGATTCACATATCAGTACTGGAATTGATAACTGTAACTCATATGTTGCTGACTGGACCGAAAAATGGAAACGAGAATTGGGGAAGGGTTACCGACATTTGGGAATCTCTGTAAAGTGTCCCAGAATGGACTTGTGTGTTCATAGGAGGATGTGTTACGTGTGAATAGTGTCACTACAACTTGTTTGAAGTGATGGAGTGACTAGTGTACAAATGAGGTGTGGATGTTTCTGTATGGACAAGATGAAAGGTGGTAGGGCAGATCTTAGCATGAAGACGAATTGGAGGTAAGTGCTAGGAAAATCTCAGGGACTCTGTGCTAGGTGCATGCCTGTGGAGGGTCAGTGTAATCAGCAACCACGTATCTGCCCTAGGTAAATGAAACACACTTAAATAGTGACACTGGACTGTCTTGTCATAGGCTTGGGGATGTAGAGCCAGTAACGGTGTTACAAACGAACTGCAAATTGAGTGGCAAGCTGCAGGGTGTTAAAGGTTCACCACATTTTCACAAAGATGCAGAGGTGTTTGTCAACTGTTTAAGAACAGTTTCGTCCACAAGTGATGTGGTGTCCATGAAATTGGAGAATGCATGAATGGTATAGTAATATGTCCTTCGTTGCTCAAGCAATTACTGATTAATTATCGATAAACTAGTTTAACATAAGCCATTTGCTTGACTATCCGCCTGAGATACTGTTCATACCTCACAATAGATCTTCGGGGAGTATATGACGGATACTGTGACAAGGGAGGAATGATACCTCAATTATTGGCTGATGCAGTAAGAAAGAACTGGTACTGTCACTGACGTAGCCCAGGTCAATCCAGACTAGCCTCTCATTGACAGATGGCAAAGGAAAAAGTGGACCTTAGTCACTTGGCAGTAGAATAAGGAATAACGGTAGAGGACTCAAAAATTAACTGCAGCGACATGTGACTACAGACTATGGATCTCCTGGTACCAGAATAGAAAGGTAGCAGACACCACTCCAGTGGATACAGTAGGCATTTTTCCTAAAGGGATGTCAAATAGTGATCACTTAACTATTCACAGCAAAAGAGGTAAAACCACAATCAGGAGGAAGTATTGTAAGTATCGAGTTTCCCACTACTTCACTTAAACAATTAGTAAATTATACACCTTATCTGACATCAAGGATTCTTCCTTACATTTATTAACTTTGTGAAACCTAACTTTCCACTCATAGTGATATTCATAGCACGGTACAAAAATATACTATAACTCGTTCTCTACTAGTTATGGCTAGGCTTAGGGGAGAGGGACTGTCATCAATTTATCCTTAATAAACATTAAATACTTTGTAATTCTGTCAGAGAAAGCAAAGGACTTGGAAGAGCAGTTGAACAGATTGGATAGTGTCTTGAAGGGAGGATATAAGATGAACATCAACAAAAGCAAAACGAGGATAATGGAATGTAGTCGAATTAAATCGGGTGATGTTGAGGGTATTAGATTAGGAAATGAGACAGTTAAAGTAGTAAATGAGTTTTGCTATTTGGGGAGCAAAAAAGTGATGATGGTCAAAGTAGAGAGGATATAAAATGTAGACTGGCAATGGGAAAGAAAGCGTTTCTGAAGAAGAGAAATTTGTTAACATCGAGTATAGATTTCAGTGTCAGGAAGTCATTTCTGAAAGTATTTGTATGGAATGTAGCCATGTATCGAAGTGAAACATGGACGATAAATATTTTGGACAAGAAGAGAATAGAAGCTTTGGAAATGTGATGCTACCGAAGAATGCTGAAGATTAGATGGGTAGATCGCATAACTAATGAGGAAGTATTGAATAGGACTGGGGAGAAGAGAAGTTTGTGGCACAACTTGACTAGAAGAAGGGATCGGTTGGTAGGACATGTTCTGAGGCATCGAGGGATCACCAATTTAGTATCGGAGGACAGCATGGAGGGTAAAAATCGTAGAGGAAGACCAAGAGATGAATACACTGAGCAGATTCAGAAGGATGTAGGTTGCAGTAGGTACTGGGAGATGAAGAAGCTTGCACAGGATAGAGTAGCATGGAGAGCTGCATCAAACCAGTCTTAGGACTGAAGACCACAACTACTACTTTGTAAAAAATGCAGCAAAATTTTATACAAAATAAGTGTATAGCTCAACAGTCATACTCTAAGAGTGCAATATATATGTAAATATAACACACATTGTCAATAACCAGAACAGTGGCGTGAGCAATTAGCTCACCATCATTAGTTTCAGCTTAGCCATGATCACTAATTCCTATTTGTGTTAAGATAGTGAAGGTACATTAGGTGTTTGACTCATGCTTGTGAGATGGCTGGTACCTAAACATCTCACAATGGTCTGAAATTCAGTGTTAGTACTTTGCCACTAAGAAACTAACTTTCATGACTTTAATATCTTTAGTGACTTTTAAATGCCCCCTCTTGATAATGAACGAAGTCACCAATAATACTGAATTAAATGTATAGCTCATCTCTTTGGTGAGTCACCTGTGTTTTATAATTCAGTCCTTAATTGTGTACTTTCATAAGTTTCCTCCATTTTTTATCATTCTGGGTTGGTGATCTCCATGTGCAGCGGTAGCATTCTTCTGATGACAAACTTACCTGTGATGCTCTTGGTTTCAGGTATAGTACATTAGGTGAGAGGTAGAGAGCAATATATTTTTAACAAAAAGTGTGGTATCTTCCTCAGAGGGGCATCGGCAAGAATGTTAATCATTATTTTTGTCAGTCTTTATTTTGTTTCAATGACTATTGATGGAACTAAATGAATAAGTTGAAACTGTTCTCTTGTACACTTTGTGTGAAAAGGCAGTGCCCGATGCAACTGTGCAGTGGCCAGCTTCCAGACAAGGTAGCCCGAGCCAAATTACACTTTCTGGTACTGCCACAAACTCATTATACAGGCAGTAGCATATACACTTGCAAATTGCCTTGGTCTAATTCATGCAAATTCTTGGGCAATATCCTACAGTGTGCAGCAAGGAGCAGACACATGAACATGAATATGACTTGTCCATGTGATTGTTGAATGTAGTTACATTCCATGTCTTGTTATTAGTATTGCACTTTTTTTTACAATAATACGAGATACTGTGAGTAGTACCACTGTCCCTGCATGTAACTAATACTTTTATGGTAGTTACTTTAATGCTATATTGGTCTTGGAGCTCAATGTTATGTTCAACATTTTAACATGAGGTACACACAGCATGGTCCCCAGATCTTGAAAGGGGGAGGGGGTGGTTCCCTACATACCACGGGATCTGATACCGGTGTTAAACTGCAGAAAAACACAGGGTGCCTCTTTCACAAAGAGGGGGCAACTGTCTCATCTCACCTGCGCAGCTGTGCTGCTTTGCATTTCATCTAAACAACTGGCACAGGTGGCCTTCCCCGTTGGAGGTTGGTCAAACAAGGTTGGCTCCAAGTCTATGGCATGTGCGAGGCTAAATGGTGTTTGCCTACACAGAATCACTACATAGTTGTAAAATTCTTGCAAAAATCTAAGAGAGGGAGAGTTTGTTGTTAAGGGTAGTTGGACCAGTAATAAATACAGCAATGACTTGTCTAGTTATGTGGACATATGGAAATTTTAACAACTATATGTTCTTAAGTGAACTGTACAGTGTCTTATAAGTTTGTAATGTGATTCTGTGGCACAATGTGTCACTTATCAGGACACAAGAATACTTGGCTCAGCACCACTTCACGAGGTGCCCGTGCCACACAGTCTGTAGCTGTGATCTTGCTGGCACTATCTCATTCAACAACAGAGGACCCATACTTGTTCGTAGTAGTAAGCAGAAATTATTCACTTAATTCTCAAGTACAATTGTACATGAAAGTACGACATCAATCTTCAAAAGGTTCAAGGGCATAATTATTAACTGCAGCTAAGGCATCATGGTGGAGCATATGAATATTTCCTTTCTGAGCTCACAAAGCTAGTATCCCTAATGGAACAATGAAATTTATATTGATCCCCTACTGGAAACGTACCAGTCCCAAATATTTGACAAGAATAGCATGAATAAATGACAGACCTCACTTTGGTATGGCAGATTTCCCATTTAAACCCACAAATTTAGATGAAAATCTTGAAGTGGTATTAGCATATTATTGGACAGAGTTGCAGGTACAAGAAATTTCCATGGAAGGAATTTTACATGGCGTCAAAACTTCCACGCGGGGTCTACGGATTAGCCTTTCTTCACACATAGCATGTGCACTTGCAAAAATATGTATTGTAGAAGCAATCTTCACTGACACATGGACCTCTGCAAACTCCTGGTATGGCTGACAGATAAAGCATCCTGAACTTGCAGGATTATCAACATCTTTTAATCCCAATAAGGATCAACAAAGTTGTCGTCATTGTTATGAAAGTTGAGGAAACCTTACTCTTCGTAGACATAGGTTGAATAAAATATAAAATAAAAAATAAATTAAAAAAGACTATTCTTTTGAAGGAAGCAGTTTCTAGAAACAAGGGAGTGAGAACAAAGTGTGCCATGATTGGCCTTTAATACTTTTCCAGAAACAAAATTACTTAAATAAAACCATGTCGTGTAAAATATCTGTTATTTGAGTCAAGTCATTCAGGTAGATTACTGGGAAGGGTATACAAGCTGGTGTCACAATAAGCACTGAATAATCCAGGGATCAGAGGGCAACCAGTTAAATTGGCAAGTAGGTATCAGCATGAGGTATCTGTAAGGGATGACAAATATCTAGAAAATATGCAAGTATTGCTGTCAGAAATTCTTATCCTTACAGCATGACCATCAATTAATAAAGTGATAATCAGAGTGGTGGATCGGCCTGGCGAGCCATGTACTCGAAGCATAGGACAGGGCCAGACAGTAACACATACTATTGGTCATGTTCTGGTTAGCGGAGCCACTGCTTAAGTGCAACGCCACTAAAAAGCTGTGCAAAACCCATGTGCTCCATGTTGTATGTCACTTTGTGGTGACGTCAAAGAGGCTCACTCGTGATGTCTTCCACCTTCCAATTTGTGTATTTGTTTTCCTTTTGCAACAGAGTAATATTGAATTGTTTTGCAGGGCATACCAGATGTGTTCCTAATTACATGGTGTGATTCACAAAACTATTTTTGTTAAACACTTCACTCTACTTTTCACTAGTAATGTAGACAAACACTTATCTTGGTTGACAGTGTGGTGACATAGTGTTGACTATATGTGATGTCTGTCTGACAAAATAAACATCGCTGCCCTGTGCAATAGAGTGAACAATACTACCTGTGACAGTTTAGTATGTGTCAAAATTCTGACTATTGTGGACCACAATGTAATTCAGTCAAGCAAATAAACTAAGGATTTGTTTACCACACTCCATGTACCGTTTATTACATATGCATTCCTGCTGGCACCATATTTCTTAGTGGGGACCCCATTTACTGCGCCACATCATGACTCTGTGTGAATCTGCCGTGCTGGTTGGGTGCTAGACAATGCTGCCATTGTTTGCTTCACCACATCATTGACAGCGCCAACAGTATTTCGCAAATGGTACCACAATGTGGTACGAACATTCCGTATGACAATTTACTAATTAACATTCAACCTGGACTAAAGGAAATTCAGTGCAGTGATTTAGACAGAGACAATGCCGAATAGAGTAACGAACAATGACATACTCTTTATTCTGCAACTATTACCTCATGTGTTCCTAGTTTTTCCTCTGTTTGGGCTCCTGCAGCTACCCACAGACTTCCTAAACTTTCCAGTGACTTCTTGAGTGATATTCTCCAGTCACAATGCTATACATACACTCCTAATGGCACCTTTCCATCGCATCAACAATAGATTCTGTCAAATACTCCTGTCGTTATCTCATCTACTGCTTCAATGTACAAACAGCAAATTACAATGGCCAATGGTGCCGTAGTGTCTGAGTTTCATGTGACAACTATTTCCACACTCTTCGTTCTGCTAAAAAGTGATCCTCGTCCATTGAACATTCCTGCTGCACCTCCCATGCCACATACAATGTTTTAACTAACCACCGCCTCACACCTCTCAGGTGCATTCTGCATACAGTGCTAAATGCTCCACAGACCAGAAATTCTGCAGCATCCACCACTTCAGGTTTTATCTACATTATGCCAATCCATGTTTGACGTCACAACTGTGCTGCGCACTTTTGACATCTCGTATGCTGCTCACGAAGACAGGACACATTATACAACCCATGCTTGCTACTTCAGTTTTTGACCCACACAACACCACACTTCTGCATTCACCCCACCAGTATGGTACGTCGCCCAAGGTCTATGTTATGTACAATGTGCCATCCGCACCATCCACGTCACGTGCTTCCACGTTGTCGCTGACAGGCACCTCCAAGTGATGCAGCAACTGCACCCTCATACTATATGCTCTGTCACTCATGTGTCAGTCATTGCCATGCTCTGGCCGGCCAGGCATATGCAACCCAGGCTCCACACCACCCAGCCTCATTTTCAACTGCCCCTGTTCTGTACTGACCTACCAGCTGTATGGTTCACTCTGTGAGATTGCTTGATGTCCACTCATGGGATAATTGATGATGATGCAAGATTTGTGATCTTACTCAGCCACCAATGCGACAATGCAGTCAATCCGGTACCAATTCCTGTCATCACCTACTGACAACAGCACAAGGCAACTAAGACTTTGCTGTTCCAGCACATCTCACACTCTCTAGAACAGCAACTACACGTAGTTATGCACGAAGAAACCTTCAGAGACAACCTCATGTCCTTACTCTGGCGCTACCTATGGACACAGATTGATCCTACGCTGACTGCATGTTCTAGACACTGTGGCTATTGAAACTTCCCACACATGTCCAGACCGTAAAGCTGTCTCACAAGGATGACACCTTCGATGCCAGACTATGCCTCACAGACTGAACTCTACTTTCAACAATAGCTACTCTGACATGATTGACGATAACATCCTACTGCTGAGCCGGATCAAGCTCCCCAGTCACCCGGCTGCCATCACTGCGTCTGCTCCATGCAGCCATGGCACATCCAAGGTAAACTGACTGGCCGATCCGGCCCAGGCCCCCTCCCAATGTCACGCTGTGCGACCTTCAGTGCCGACACACAACAATCGCCGAACAATACAGTGAGTACGCTCACTTTCCCAGCCTGCTGTCCCTTCCTCCTCCATGTCACTAAGTACAAACAGATGCCACTTCAGAGAACACCACCACCTGCCTCCACCCCTTAGATGGCCAAGTGATACTGTTGGTTTCATAGAACATTCGATCAGGGTGCTAGCATATGCAGCACCTTGTGCTTACCCAAACAAGCAGTGGCCTGCTGTAGGCACATCAGGCCACTCTACAACCACAAGGCACCTTAATCGACCGCACCTGCACAATTCTGCCACCTCAAATTGCCCTTTCAATGTCTCATGCTTATTTGTTTGTTACTGTTGAATCTACTTTATCATCGACATGGGTGCTGACATCAGCATCTTCCTGCCAGCTCTAGCGTTGACTACTCTCTTGCCATCTTAGCTCCAATTAAGAGCCACAAATGACACTGTCGTCATGGTTACCAGCACTGACTCAATCACATTGGACTTGGGGGCAGAGTCACATGCACTGGACCTTCCTTGCTTCCTTGTCGCTGAGATGGTTGAGCTGGTCCTGGGAGCAGACTTTCTGCATTACTATCACCTGCCTCCTGACCTTGCCCATGGTTTGTTGTTATGCCATAATGGTCAGCAGCCAATCATTGGTGTTATCAGCGAAGTTCTCACCAAACACTGCTGTCCACTTAATCACACTGAGATAAAACACTGGACCACCTCATAAATTGCTCAGTTCTCATCAATGAGCTTCGCTCTCAGATGTCCAACCATTCTTTGCTACGCACCACAAATGACATTAGGAGATGCAAACACATGGATCTTCAGCAGCGCATTGCTGACACTACACACTTCACGCTGTCAAGCACAATTTTGCTGTTCTACAATGTTTGCAACAGCCATACTGCATGTCTGTCTCTTTGGAGGATGCCAACATACTTCCAGAGCCTATCTGTAAGGAATCTGAACAGATTAATGAAATGCTGTATCCATCTTCAACGTGTGACTCTGACAATGTACCCACTGCTCTGCCCAGTGACACAGCTCTACATTTGGCATGTTTCTTGCAACAGCTGTGCACCCTACTATCAGGCCAAAAGCAATTTGTGCTGTTTGCAGTGGTACTGTTTATCATATAAACAGTACACCTGGTCTGCCTGTCTGACATAGACCTCAACACCTCCCTCCCCACATACTTAATAGGTGCAACGGCTGCTGTGGACAAACTAATAGAGGCAGACATTGCCTGCCCTTCAGACAGTCCCTGGGTGTCCCCTATAAATAAAAATCGTGGCACCTGTGTGGCGACTACTTGTAGGTCAGTGACCGGACTATGATTGACAGTTATCCAGTACCTAACTTATTGGACTTCACTCAAATGTTAGCTGCCACCAAAACATTCAGGGTTATTGACTGTAAAACAGCATACCTCCTGATTCCCATGGTGGAAGATGACATACCGGACTTCAAGTGTTACTACAACAGTGGGCGAGAATGAGCGCGCTATTAGTGCTCTGTGAAGACAGAAGGTAACCAGCGTACCCTAGCCTCTGTGGTTTTTCTCTCAAACTTTCAGATATGCATTGTAAGTGGTCAACCTTTGACCATGAGCTAATCACCATACCTCTTACTGTTTACATGGATCACTGTCCCCTGGTTGACATATTACACAACCCATCTGAGGACACCTCCGCTGGCATTTTTGACACCTCTATTTCATTTCACAGACAGCAAAAGCTCATTATTTGCAATGTTGAGCATGGCTGTGATGTGGGGTCTGAGTGGGGTACAATCAAGTGGGGGGGGGGGGGGGGGGGTCATGGAACGTGTTAGTTCATGAAATTACAACATAAGTGTAACAACGGATAAAAAAAATGTTTATGAACCCAAAAAAGTCAGTTTATAAGTTTATGTAAACGCAATGAACAATACTACAAGAATCAGCTTAATTTTTCAATGAACTCCTCGACAGAATAGAAGGAGTGACCCATGAGGAAATTCTTCAGTTTCAATTTGAAAGTGCATCGATTACAGCTAAGATTTTTGAATTCGAGTGGTAGCTTGTTGAAAATGGATACAGAAGTTTGCTGCACACCTTTCTGCACAAGAGTTAAGGAAGTCTGATCCAAATGCAGGTTTGATTTCTGCTGGATATTAACTGAGTGAAAGCTGCTTATTCTTGGGAATAAGCTAACAAGAAATGACAGTAAGGAATATATATATTGAGAGGCCAATGTCAAAATACCCAGACTTGTAAACAGGGGTGGACAAGAGGTTCGTGAACTTACACCACTTATTGCCCGAACCAACCGTTTCCGAGCCAAAAATATCCTTTTAGAATGGGAAGACTTACCTCAAAATGTAATACCATATGACGTAAGCGAATGAAAATAAGCAAAGTAGACTAATTTTCATGTCATATGATCACTTACATCAGATACCATTCGAGTAGTAAAAATGGCAGCATCAAGTCTTTGAACAAGATCCTGCAAATGGGTTTTCCAAGACAGTTACTATCTATCTGAACATCTAGAAAATTGAACTGTTCAGTTTCACTAATCATATGCCCATTCTGTGAAATTAAAATGTCAGATTTTGTCGAATTGTGTGTTAGAAACAGTAAAAACAAATCCTTACTGTGATTTAGCGTTAGTTTATTTTCTACAAGCCACGAACTTAGGTCATGAACTGCACTATTTGAAACTGAGCCAATGTTGCACTACTACCAAGCTAGTGTCATTAGCAAACAGAAATATTTTAGAGTTACCCGTAATACTAGAGGACATATTATTTATAGAAATAAGGAACAGGAGTGGTCCCAACACTGATCCCTGGGGGCCAAGATGTGCTGGCCGTGCATCAAGGCATGTTTAGCCACAGGGTGATCCTCATTACCAACAAACACTGTCTGCCTGTGTCCATTCATGCGAATGGACAGTTTGTTGCTGGTCATTCCCACATAGAAAGCGTCACAGTGCAGGCAGGTCAGTTGGTAAATCACGTGGGTGCTTTCACACGTGGCTCTCCCTTTGATCGTGTACACCTTCCGGGTTACAGGACTGGAGTAGGTGGTGGTGGGAGGGTACATAGGACAGGTTTTACCCCGGGGGCGGTTACAAGGGTAGAAGCCAGAGGGTAGGGAAAGTGGTTTGGGGATTTCATAGGGATGAACCAAGAGGTTACGAAGGTTAGGTGGACGGCGGAAAGACACTCTTGGTGGAGTGGGAAGTATTTCATGAAGGATGGATCTCATTTCGGGGCAGGATTTTAGGAAGTCGTATCCCTGCTGGAGAGCCACATTCAGAGTCTGATCCAGTCCCGGGAAGTATCCTGTCACAAGTGGGGCACTTTTGGGGTTCTTCTGTGAGAGGTTCTGGGCTTGAGGGGTTGAGGAGGTGGCTCTGGTTATTTGCTTCTGTACCAGGTCAGGAGGATAGTTGCGGGATGCGAAATCTGTTTTCAGGTTGTTGGTGTAATGGTTCAGGGATTCAGGACTGGAGCAGATTCGTTTGCCACGAAGGCCTAGGCTGTAGGGAAGGGACCGTTTGATATGGAATGGGTGGCAGCTGTCATAATGGAGGAACTGTTGCTTGTTGGTGGGTTTGATGTGGACGGATGTGTGAAGCTGGCCATTGGACAGATGGAGGTCAACGTCAAGGAAAGTAGCATGGGATTTGGAGTAGGACCAGGTGAATATGATGGAACCAAAGGAGTTGAGGTTGGAGAGGAAATTCTGGAGTTGTTCTTCACTGTGAGTCCAGATCATGAAGATATCATCAATAAATCTGTACCAAACTTTGGGTTGGCAGGCTTGGGTAACCAAGAAGGCTTCCTCTAAGCGACCGATAAATAGGTTGGCATATGAGGGGGCCATCCTGGTACCCATGGCTGTTCCCTTTAATTGTTGATATGTCTGGCCTTCAAAGGGTGATGAGGAAAGAGGTTTTAGGTAGGGTGGCAGGTGATAGGCGTGAAAGGAAGTGCTCCATTGCAGTGAGGCCCTGGACGTGCAGGATATTTGTGTATAGGGAAGTAGCATCAATGGTTACAAGGATGGTTTCCTGGGGTAACAGACTGGGTAAGGATTCCAGGCGTTCAAGAAAGTGGTTGGTGTCTTTGATGAAGGATGGGAGACTGCATGTAATGGGTTGAAGGTGTTGATCTACGTAGGCAGAGATACGTTCTGTGGGGGCTTGGTAACCAGCTACAATGGGGCAGCCGGGATGTTTGGGTTTGTGAATTTTAGGAAGTAGGTAGAAGGTAGGAGTGCGAGGAGTCGGTGGGGTCAGGAGTTTGATGGAGTCAGGGGAAAAGTTTTGTGGGGGCCTAAGGTTCTGAGGATTCCTTGAAGCTCCGCCTGGACATCAGGAATGGGATTACCTTGGCAAACTTTGTATGTAGAGTTGTCTGAAAGCTGGCGCAGTCCCTCAGCCACATACTCCCGACGATCAAGTACCACGGTCGTGGAACCCTTGTCAGCCGGAAGAATGATGATGGATCGGTCAGCTTTCAGATCACGGATAGCCTGGGCTTATATATATATATGTGTGTGTGTGTGCGCGCGCGCGAGTGTATACCTGTCCTTTTTTCCCCCTAAGGTAAGTCTTTCCACTCCCGGGATTGGAATGTCTCCTTGCCCTCTCTCTTAAAACCCACATTCTTTTGTCTTTCCCTCTCCTTCCCTCTTTCCTGATGAAGCAACCATGGGTTGCGATAGCTTCAAATTTGTGTGTGTGTTTGTGTGTTTTTTATTGTCTCCTACCAACATACCAATACTTTCACTTGGTAAGTTACAGCATCTTTGTTTTTAGATATATTTTTCCCACGTGGAATGTTTCCCTCTATTATATAAAAATATACAATAATTTACACAGAGAATGAATTTACATTTGCACAGCATGCTCTATGTACCAAATTATAGGCTGTCATTGACACACAAGTCAGAAACACCTAACTCTAAAGTTCTGTAATAAACTGCCCCAGTCAGTCAAAACCCTCACCCTAAAATTTAAGGAGGTATTAGACACATGGTTTAAAAATAAAGCAAACTACTTAGTTTAAGAATATCTTTGAAGTAATTTTTAAGGAATGTCTAAACATGAATCTAAACTGTATAATGAGTGTTACTGAAATCTTCTGATTAGTAAGAAGTTTATATATTTATATGTATTTATGTATATGTAAAATGATGATGTGTGCAAAATGTAAAGAATTACTAACTGCTAAGAAGACTATGTATACAGGGTGTTACAAAAAGGTACGACCAAACTTTCAGGAAACATTCCTCACACGCAAATAAAGAACAAATGATATGTGGACATATGTCCGGAAACGCTTAATTTCCATGTTAGAGCTCATTTTAGTTTCGTCAGTATGTAGTGTACTTCCTCGATTCACTGCCATGATATGGGATACTCTAACTGTGCTGCTAGAACATGTGCCTTTATAAGTACGACACATGTGGTTCATGCACAATGGGGCATCTGCACATTTCAGTCGAAGTGTGTGTACGCTTCTCAACAACAGATTCGGTGACTGATGGATTGGCAGAGGTGGACCAATTCCATGGCTTCCATGCTCTTCTGACCTCAACTCTCTTGACTTTCATTTATGGGGGCATTTGAAAGCTCTTGTCTACGCAACCCCGGTACCAAATGTAGAGACTCTTCGTGCTTGTATTGTGGATGGTTGTGATACAATATGCCTTTCTCCAGGGCTGCATCAGCGCATCAGGGATTCCATGCAATGGAGGGTGGATGCATGTATCCTCGCTAACGGAGGACATTTTGAACATTTCCTGTAACAAAGTGTTTGAAGTCATGATGGTACGTTCTGTTGCTGTGTGTTTCCATTCCATGATTAATGTGATTTGTAGAGAAGTAATAAAATGAGCTCTAACATGGAAAGTAAGCGTTTTCGGACACATGTCCACATAACATATTTTCTTTCTTTGTGTGTGAGGAATGTTTCCTGAAAGTTTGGCTGTACCTTTTTGTAACACCCTGTATACATGCATAATGTAAAAATTAGTAACAGCTATTATGAATATGTAAAATGCATTTTGAAGGAGCTAATTGCATGGCAAACATGCTGAATGGCTAATAAATAAACATATGAAACAATAATGAAACACCAAAACAAAGACAATAATCAACACAAAGAGATAAACTCATTCATTTTCTTAATGTCAATTTTGTGTGTATATTGATTGCCAAGCTCGTTGCCACCACACATCTTACAATTCGAACAACCCTCTAGCATGTCATAAATTTCCCTGAAGGAATTGAAGACCTTGCAAATCAAAATGGTTTGTATCTTACTTGTGTTTACATTATGAAAAAAGGGTGTTCTCTGTTACGACTGCCTTTTATCATGAGTCTGTTACAATAATTCAGCAAGCGAAAAATAGCACACCTGCAACCTGCCAACATACGCAACATTTGCTTGCCAATCAATAGAAAGCTAGAGCTGCTTTACTTCTAATTACCACTTCTATCAGATTCCTGGATTGACAAGGAAATGCACTGAGAGGTCATGAAAAGGTCATTGGAAACCTCATTACACTTTGCAATGAGATGAAGGATGACATACTAAAAATGAAGATGTGGTTGAAGTGCTGCGACAGTTGGTTGGCACCAACAATACAAAACGAAATAGTGGAAATTATAGCTCACATGAGACACTGCATTTCAAATAGAAATTCTCCAATTTATGGAATTATGGCAGATTCAGTGCCACACATGGATGGCTAGGAGCAGTTAACGTTTTGTGTACATTTCAGGAATCCTGAGACACTTGAAGTTAAAGATCTTTCCTTGGTTTAGAATATCCATCAGCCTCCAAGGCACAACCGCTCATTGTTTCGATGATGGAGCTAATATTTCTGGGTGGAACAAGAGTTTGAAGAAAATTATTCTTCAAGACCAGCCAAGGAGCTGTTACTTCCACTAAAATAATCATTGTTTGGATCTTAACCTACAGGTAGTTTGAAGAAGCTGTCGTCTGTTGTTTGGTGTCTGTAATTGCAGTAGACGTCTCAAATGTAATTATGCAGAAACGTATATGTTGGTGTTACACTATTATTTGGTGCCGACAAGACAATTCCAGATCTGAAAGCTCAACAACTGATATCAGTCTGTATGATAAGCTGTAATACCTTTGAAACATTTCAGGGAAAGCAGTGATGAGGTCCAGAAAACAGTGACCAATGTATTGAATGCATAGAAGTCAATTAGAGATGAAAAACTGTCAGTCCTGTGGGTCTATGTGAAGTGGCTTGAAAAGTTTGAGGCTTTTTTTATACGAGAGCCCCTTTTGAAATGTTTGAACCATGTGGAGAACTGGTCGTATCTCGACAGAATCCAAATTTTAATGCACCCAGAGTGAAACATTGTGTAGATCCTTTAAAAGCAGTTCTTGCGAATATTAAGACTGAAAAAGTTGGAGATACTATTAGAGAAAGCCAAAGATTATTGGAAGACCCTATCTCTGAAAGACCCAAATATCTCATGGGCATGTAAACTCCCAGCGAGATCAAGAGACGCAGCAACATCATCTGTTTCTGTATAATTGTATCGTGAATGAAGATTTAAGAAAAGTTTTGTTGAAATTCTTGATCTGTTTCTGAACGAGAGTGATTGTTGGTTCAGCTATAAGGACGTGAAGTGGGTATTCCCTGTTGTAGAAATACAGGGTGTCCAAAAAGACTTTCCCTGATTACATAAATTGATAACTCAGGCTAGAAGTAAGATACATATATAAAACTTGTGTTGAATTGTTTGCAACTATCAAAGTTTTTGTTCTGTTTTAGGTTCGCAGTACATAAGTTGTGGATGAGATGCAGTGGCCAAGAAGCCATGTTAACTAATCAGGAAAAGGCACAATGTGTCCTGTAGTACCATGAGATACGATCACCAACCACAGTGCAGACACACTTCCAGACAACATTTGGAAGGAATCCACCTGATGTCAAGAGCATTAAAGCCTGGTGTCAGAAGTTCAAGAACACAGGATCGGTTGCTGACCTTCCAAGGTCTGGTCAACCAAGAACCTCAGCAGATAGGGTGGAAGCTGTAAGGCAGTCTTTTCTGCGAAGTCCAAATAAATCGGTGTGCAGTGCCTCACGTGAATTACAGATTCCAAGAAGCTCTCGCCATGACGTTTTACACAAACATTTATTGTTTCTTGCATACAAAGTGCAAATCATTCAGGCCTTGTTGCCCAATGACAGTATACGTCGATATGACTTTGCGGTCGAAATGCTATCACATATTGAGGACGATGATGGTTATCTCAGACAAATTGCCTTTTCAAACGAAGCGACCTTTCTTGTCTGTGGATTAGTATATCGCGATAATGTGCGCATTTGAGCGAGGTCATGGAGTGCACCAGAGGCAGTCCAAAGGTGAATGTTTGGTGCGCGCTATTGCACGATCGAATTATTGGGCCATTCTTCTTTGCCGAGGCTACCATCACATCTGCAGTGTATCTGGACATGTTGCAACTCTATGCTGTTCCTCAGCTGCTTCACTATCACCCCAATGTCTTGTTCCAGCAAGACGGTACACTGCCTCATTGGGGTTTGGATATCTGTGTCTATCTCGATATGACCTTTCCTAGGCAATGGATTGGTCGTGATGGGCCAACGGTTTGGCCTCTCCTGACGTAACCCAATTAGACTTCTTTTTATGTGGTTATGTCAAGGACGAGGTCTACCGAACATGTGTACCAGATCTTGAAACCCTGCGGCAACGGATAACCACAGTTGTTGAATCGATTCCTCCAGTGATGTTGGCTAATGTGTGGACAGAAATTGAATAATGCCTAGATGTGCTACGTTCTACCAAGGGTGCTCATGTGTAAGTTTACTGATGTGTGAAAAAAAACTTTGATAGTTCGTAAATAATTAGACGAGTTGCTTGGAGTACAAACACCACAGACTTTAACCTAAATAAACTTCATGCATAGTTCGAAATGCTGCAAACCACTGCAAATGGTATACAACGATCTATTCTATTGGTAGACTACTAATTTCTGAACGTGGTTCGGTTAAAGAACTGTTTCATGGAGATGACTTAAAACTTGCCGCTGATCAACACCGAAACAGCTGAACACCCATCTCGCTTCCTTCATGTTTATCAAGACAGGGCTGGGAAAACTAATATTATGGATGTGATGAAAGAATTTGTTTCCCGAGCTGTGGAAAGTGTGTTAGGAAATTTTATGTAATATTTGTGGGACACCAAAACAACACATTACCATGCCTAATTCAGTGTAGGAAAAACGTTGGTGTTCAAAATAGCCTCCAGTCGATTCTAAATAGATAAATATGGGCCCTGTACAGTTTTCAAGAGAACATTTTACTATTCTTCTACATCTACATCTACATCCATACTCCGCAAGCCACCTGACGGTGTGCAAAATAGGTGCAAGTTTAGGTACAATGATGCAGGTGGATGGTACTCACACACCATTCTCTCCACAGCAGACAAAGGCTCAATAATATTGGTATCTGATGACTATGGTGATCAGGGTGGATGCAAAAGTTAATCCTAGTGCTCATAAAACCAGTCATGGATTATGCGAGGTTAGTGGACAGGGGTCCTGTCGTCTTCAGTCAAAATGATCAGTAATGCGACATTGCAGACTAAACATGAGACCGACGGAGCACCACAGTATGGCTGCCCAAATCATCAAAGCGCCATGTTTCTCTTTTGGGACGTAAACTTCGCCGGAAGTTGGAAACAGTGGGAAACAAAACTTATCTGACCAAATTACTTTCTTCCATTGCTCCACTGTCCAGGTTTTATGGTTTTGGAACCAGATTTTGCCGTTACAATCATTTGCATCACAGATATACCGTTTTGGAATTCCATATCGCCCTCGAATTTCCAGCATATGGAGCTCCTTTCGTACTGTTTTGGTGCTGACAGGGTTTACGATTCAGATATGCAGTGACTTTTGCAGCTGTCGTCCTCGTATTTTCCGTCACAATTCTTTTCAGTGATGGCTCGGCTCTCTAGACCACTCAGCACACACTTTCGTCCACGTTATGACTTAACGCATTATATTTTTCCGCTATCCCTGCAAGCGGTCTAAATTTTCGATATGGTGGCTCTCGCAGGCCTGGTTCGAGAACATTTTTCCGCAGACACGATTTATGATTTGACGCTCTGTCCCTCGAACACTCTCATCCATGTCAGTTTTCACTACTAATTGTGATACACACTGTACACAAATCTTGCATTTGCACTCCCCTTTCAACTTGGCACACCGCTACTAATCATGGCAACTCCTATGTAGAAAGCTTATAGTTGCAGCGCCACTGACAAGACCCCTCTCAGATTAGCGCCCCAAGCGGCGCACTGCGACTTTCGGTCTCAAACTGGTTCTGGCATTTGAAACACCAAACACTTCAGCTACCTTGGTTGAAGACGTGTCATGCGAGCACCAAGAATTTGCCCACATGCAAAGTCACCTAACTCCGACATAACGCACCCACAAGTACAGAGAAAGCTATTCCGACCACACCTGACACTTGCAAAGTATTGAGGACACTGCACAGGTGCCACTCGTGATCAAATGCAACAACACAACCTGTTGTCTCAGAGAAAAGTAGAACAATTGTGTTCCTCGTTATGCAATGTCTTTTTCCAAGTCATAGGAACGAAATTGTTTCCAGGAAGCAGGATCTGCAAAGCTGGGCTCATATTTACGACTTTGAGTTTTAATGAATTGTTTCTCTTTGAAGAAGCATTTTACTTGAGAAATCTGAATTTTATTAGGTACACAATACATCAATAGAAGTAACTGCTTCATACTTCAGTACCGAGTGAGGTGGGACAGTGGTTAGCACACTGGACTCGCATTTAGGTTTTCCGTGATTTCCCTAAACTGCTCCAGGCAAATGCCGGGATGGTTCCTTTGAAAGGGTACGGTTGACTTCCTTCCCCGTCCTTCCCTGACCTGATGAGACCGATGACCTCGCTGTTTGGTCTCTTCCCCCAAAACAACCCAACCCATACTTCAGTAACGGAAAAAAATATGTCTGTGAGAAAAAGGCATTCTCTGATGAAAATTGTTGAGATATGGGTACCATGAGGATCAGCTTTTGGACCATTCTTTTTCACAAGACTAATTGCAGTCAACTGTTTAGCACATCCAGCTCCCCATTCGCTGATGTGTTATGCGAATGGCGCAACGATAACTGCAACCCATCAAGACACATCAGTATTGCAAAAAGTCTCACTGGAATAACGGGATGCAGTAGTGAAATGGTTCTCTTCTCAGAAACTTCTGTGTAACACTGACAAGGTGCATCGCCTTCTGTTAGAAGAATCGAGAGATGTAGAAATTAGAACAGTTAAAGGTGTAGGGTTTCATATTGACTGTAAGTACATGTGGCAGGTACAAATCAGTCATATGTGCAAAAGAATATCAAAGGTAACAGACAAGAAAGATTTAGTTACTTCAAGATTCACATATTTTGGACTGTCCCAGTCTCACGTTTCTGACAGATTCCTGATGTGGGGCACTTTTCACATATAAGTGATAAATTGAAGGAAAAAAGAAAAGAAAGAGAAATGTGTAGAGCTGGAACATGAGATCACTGTCGACCTTCGTTTAGAAAGCGTTACATGCACAATTGTAAACCTACATATCGTCGTTGTATACTAAACTACACGGAAAAAACTTCAAATAACAGGAGATATTCACTAGCACAACACGAGGGGAAAGATTAAGGTGGCAGTTCCAAGACAAAGACTGGTAAAAGCCAGTCACCCAGAATCAGCTCTTTAAAAATCTCTAACAAATAAACACTTTCAGCAGGATCCGTGTCTTGGAAATTATTTTAAAGAAAATTTTATAGCTGGGTGGCAGAAAATAATTTTTATTGTGTAACTGATTATTCTGATGTACAGATGGTGAGTATATGTTAAAATTAAACGTTTATGACTGAATTTAATTTTGGATCTAATCAAGCATATCGATATTATGTGTGAGAGATGAAGCCTATTGCACTGCAAGATGAGTAAAGAACAATACAGTAAGCCACCGTCCCACGCCTTCGATATACATATTTGTGTAACAGCTTTGCTGAGAGGTGTACGTCTGATCCACATTAGAAGAAATCAGTGAATACGTTTCATTGTTGTCCTCCACAACAATTAGTGAATAGATTTCCTTGCAGTTACTCCGATCCCCTTCCACCCTCCCTCCAAAGTCTCTGAATGCGTTACTTCTCGCCACTAAAAAATCGTTGATACGCCAAGGTACACTGAAAAAGCTTGTCTATCTATGCCGTGGAGTTAGGATGTGAGCATCTTTTTATGTTTGTGCACCAATATAGTATTACTTAATTTTGTTCGTTTTGTGGAACCTGAACGCAGTAATTTGCATTCAATGAAAGTGCTGAAAGGAGGATAGCATCGTATAATTGGAAAGGTATGATTGATTTGTTACTTGTTTCATTTCTGACTGTTTCATGAAATACGAGAAATCGACTTAGGCCTTTACAGGGTAATTACAAAGGCCATGAAACATTTTTTTAAAAAATCGGTGCAAGTACATGGCTACAACAATATAACAAATACTACAATATGTGAAAGACAAACCCTCAATTTTTTATCTCATCTATCCGCGCTTCATCACATGGGACACATCTAATCGGTGGTCCAATTCTGCGTGTACCTGACCCAGTTTATCGGAGGGAAGACAAAAGCAGCTGCTGCGATGTGGCATCGCAGGTCTTTGAGGTTCTGTGGTACATAAAAAATAAGCGCCATCCTTGATTAACTCCACAATAACAAATCGTAAGCCGTCAAATCTGAAGACCGTGGTGTGCATTCAAGTAAAGCCAGGTCAGTGACCCACAATACAGCCTATTAAACGACGTGGCAATCTCATACAAAACTGTTGAAAGTTGGTAAGTCCCTGCATCGGTTCCAAGTTATTGCATTAACATTTTTCAGCACCTACCGTCGATGCCGCCCCTGACCGCGGTTTTCCGAACTATACTCTATTCAGCAGAAGAATAAACCTGACGTAAACATTACGCCATGTATTCTTCGTGTTTGATTAAATCTCATTGGATTTCATTTTACATGGTGCGGAAGCCAATCTGTGAGCAGTACAGTCAAGAACGATCATAAGGATACATTTTATGCGGTGTTACACGCACATAGACAAGCCATAAGCAGGACAACAGACAGCTTTACTGGCTCATTAAACTTTGACAGCACTGGCCAGCCAGTGGTCCACCTAACCTGCAATGGTGTGAGCAGTTGCAGTTCGGCCGTAAAAAGCGATGAGATACGAAACAATATAGCTTCAAAAGTTATTTAATTTTTAAAAAGAATGAAATAATATTCGAAAAAACTCCAGCACAACCGGGCGTTTCTTTGGTGACCAGACGGAAAGCATGAAATGCTCTCGTTCTCACCTTACATAGTACTCTAATTACAAACAAGAGGGATGAAAATTCCTACCTTAAACACAGGGTAATCTTTCTGAGCGAGCAACATGGGATGGAAAAGTATACTGCAAGTAGTTCACCATACTGTTGAACACTGAAGCCAATTAATTACAGTCAGTCGTCAGGTAATCTCTTAGCTCCTTCCTTATCAGAATCCGAGAAATGCGTTTTCAGTTCTGGAACTGTCATCTGCTACCAACTGCTACGTTGATTCCGAGTCGATCAACAACAGAATCCACGAAGCCAACCAGGTGTCGCATTTTCTCCTCTTCTGTTATGACATGCCGTTCTATAGCCCACCAATGTTTGGCAGTGACGTGTGAAAAGGCTACGTGCGTTAGTTTCAGTACGTCTGGCAGCTTAACAGTTTTGTTATTTCTCTGGCCGCATCCCGTAACTTGGCTCCACATCAGTTCTGTTGGGTTCATATTGTAACGGTAGAGTGACAAATGCAAAATGCAGCATTTGTATGGTCTGCTCGATGCTGTGAAAATGGTTATTTTCCATATTTCTATGACACTTATCTACATCTGTGGTATAAATCAGTGGAAATAGTCCTAATAAAGAGTATCTGGTTTTCATTTTTACCTTAAAAATTAAATTGTTATGTTTTCTTAATTTAAGCAACTTTTATTAATAATCTTTCGTAAAATATCGATAATGAAGAATTTATATTTGAAATGAAAATAGGAATTTTGTGTGCAATATGTAATTAGAAATACGAAGACGTGAATTATTTATAAAAAATGATGATGAATTTTACAAATACAAGAATGCAGGTATTTCAAATTGAACAATGAAAAAAAACTGAGTCAAGGATGGAACCAGAGAATTTTGCACTACATATATTTTCAAGCTACAACGCTACCGATACCCCTATACATAGAATATGAATATGTATCTCATTTGTATCTAATACAGTCTATCGGAAAACTTCAAAGCCGATTACCTCTGTAAATTTATGAAAAAACATTAAGAACAACCTATTTCTCAGCACTTTTTAACACTTTTCCACATGCATGTTTCAGTACGGAAGAGTAAGTAGTCTCAGCAATTTTCATACTGGGTATTAACAGTGCGACAATGAAAAGCACAACAGTGGAGAGGCTGTGACTGTAAACAGCTAGAGCCTGATTAAGAAATACGTTGTTGGCTGTTAATGAATTTGAATATCTTAAAGTTTCATTTAACGTATCTTAGTAATAACAAATCTCATACATAAGTAAGACCTACCTCTAAGAGCGTAACAACACCAGAGTACGTGTGCCATGGCTTCTGACCAATCATCGCATTAGTGTTTGCATCAGGTTTATTCTTATGATGAACGGAATATTCCTTGCCGACACCACGTTCAAAAAACGTCTGACAGTTTGTCTTTCACAAACTATTTCGTTCGTAGTGTTATGTTTCGCCAATCTGCAACAATTAAAAAAAATTGTGGGCTTTATTATTATTGTGCAGGTTATTATAAAAATTACAGCCTATGAAATGGAAGTTATCATTGTTTGCCTGAGATGTCTATTTGACAGCATTGACAGTTTTTGGCCAACTGCAGTAACGCTTCCCTTTTTCGCCACAGCTTCTAGTCTCTCTGAATTACCTTGGGCCGCTATCAACGGAGGGTCACTACTTGCATCATCCGTGATGTCACAAGTAGCGCAACTAGCTGACAGAGATTTTATGAACTAGGCAACTTGGGGCGCCACTTTTTAGTAATAGCTCACTTCTCATCGGGAAATTGTCAGCTGAGAGGATGACATCATATGAAGAACTACTCCCGCCGGCCGGAGTGGCCGAGCGGTTCTACAGTCTGGAACCGCGCGACCGTTACGGTCGCAGGTTCGAATCCTGCGTTGGGCATGGATGTGTGTGATGTCCTTAGGTTAGTTAGGTTTAAGTAGTTCTAAGTTATAGGGGACTGATGGCCTCAGAAGTCCTGTAGTGCTCAGAGCCATTTGAACCATTTTGAACTACTCCCCTTCAATCTTCTATTAAAAAAGAAAGAAACAACTGCGTGGGAAAATGAGAAATCTTCTGAAGTATATCATTCGGTTGACTAGAGGACTGTATTACACACAGTTTGAAAGGCTATATGTGGACGACAGTAAATTTGTCATTTATCTTCTAAGGACGAAATCGTCTTTTTACAAGCTACTTGGCTACTTACAAGAAGAGATAACTGGAATCAACAAAAACTAAACACGTGTTTTGCAGGAGAAGAGAAATTGGTCCTCACACTGAGGTAAGTAATGTAGTCGTTACTTTATTACTCACAGTATGTTCTCAGAAATTGTCTATATTTTTGAAAAATAATTTCTGTCACTAGTAATAACAGTGAACTTTTGATAGATGGAGGGTCCTATGCCAGAGTGAACCAACTACAAATTTTGACATTTTAGGTTAGCTATTGATAATGGTGCAGAAAATTATAAAGATTCATATGGCAAAACGAACCAGGACTCTTGAGGGACACTGAGAAATTTTTTTATGTTGGCACTTCTGGAGTGTCTCAGATCTACATTCATCTCTGGTGCCAGAGTGAACTAAATCCAGTAACAAGATGGCAGACGAAGTTGCATACAAGAGTTCAGAAGAGTCAAATGGCAGTAATGTTGACATGAAGTGTGGTTCCAGCGATGAATATGTGCCATCCTCACGTCAATCAAGTAGTGAAGGTATGTTTTATACTTAAAACTGCATAAATTTGGCTAAGAATGGTGTACAACATTACTTCGTAGCATGCGATTATTGAAGGCCACTGTAATACGCAAAAGTGGTAGGACACAAGGAGGTATATGTTGTTTATATAGGTCGTTGGTAGGACATGATGATGTGCTGTGCTATCATCTAGGGAGTAAACTGTGAACTACTAGTGGAATACTCACAACCACCGATAGGGACATGTTCCTGATCGATTATTACAGTCGCTGAACATCGAGAATGCTGTCAGCGTTAGGAACGTAGTTGGTACACTTTGGCAAATGAAATATATGAAAACGCATCGTTTTGACTGCACATCTGTTGTCAACTTTTATTTAACTATTTTACTTGCTAAATTATATTGATAATGATGTAAGTGGAGAACATGTACGCTATAGTTTTACATTAAGAAACATTTTTATTTTTTGCAGAATCCAAAGAACCAATTAGGGTGAAGCGCAAGAAAAGCAATCCAGGTAACTGGAAGAAGAACGATCGGAAGACTCGCAAGAACAGCGGAAACGCATTTACATCATCGACGGGACAAACAGTAATTGGAAAAACGTTAAAGGACTACCGCTGTACATGTAGTCGCAAATGTTATGAAAATGTCTCGCTGCAGGATCGACAGTTATTTTTTGATATGTATTACAGTGGTGGACGGTATGAAACACAAACAGCTTTGATTGGACGGTATGTAAAGTCCTTCATTGTGAAGGACAGAAGATCAAATGCAGAATATCCCCTAAGAATAACATGTGTGACGAAACAAAAGTGCTTTAATAGCTACATCTGTGCTGAGACAATGTACTTATTAAAACTTTATTTCACTTCCTTATAATCACCATCATTTTTTCAGACCTGTAATAGGTGCATTTTGATTGAAAAGCCAATAAACAAGATTCAGTATATGTTAGCAATCTGATGAAGATCATTTACTGCCCTCAATATCTCATCAGATTTTTTTTCTGTAGTTGAACTTTAGAGCTGAATATCTCGAAACATGTAATTTGTAGTTGGTTTATTCTGGCATAGGACCCTCCAGATAAGGTAAGCAGAAACCAGCTACTAAGTAGGTCTTTGTACATGTGTATTTATTTATAAATCATGAAACAGTAAACATTTATATGCTAACAATCTCACTGAAAATGAACATAGTAACTCGTTTGTGGTACATTATTATCCGACGGATAATGTGTTAGTGGCTGCACTTCCAGAGGGGGTCCTTGATGAGAAATGAAGGAGGAAATTGGGTGGGATGACGAAGTGAGTACGGCACAGGTAGCCCAAGATGATACGGTTACTGTTTGTCATTTGGGGCTTATGCTGCTGCAAGAACTCTGATTATGTCAGAACGTAATTTCAGTTTTCTTTCAGGAAACGCTTTGCGAATCTCTTGCAGAAGGGACAGAGGGAAGTGGCTGTCTTCATCATTCGTTAGCTCCTAGGAAGGTGCTTCTGCGGCCATCTTTTTTAACATCACAATAATGAGTTCATCGTCTTCACTTTTACGTTTCTTCCTTATTCTGCTTTTGGTTTTTCCATTTCGGATAAATTTTTGACACCTGTCTCGATCAACTTGTGTGCCAGTGTCTTCGTGGTCAAAGCTCCTGTCCTCTGTAACTCTTGTTGTTTTCTAAGAAAATATTTCTAAGAAGTGCAGTTGTACAAAATAAATGTCTGCTTTTTATTAAAAACTTCAGAGCCGCATTTTATATTCTTCACCTTTTGAAGCTCTCGAGCTTAACAAGAACGAATAGATTTTCATTTATTCTGTGTGACTGTCACTGTAAAAAGAAAATTACATGATACAGAAAGAAGTGAAAAACAGTGTGACAAGAGAGATCCAAATACAACAGCAGATTCTGTGTTCGAGTGGTAGGCTATGTCGTATGCGCGCGCTGGTCCATAGGGCGAAAATTAGCGCCACTAGTGACACACGGCTAATAGCTTTCACACACCGCAAAGCCCCGTGACGATGCTGGGCAATTCCCAATTGGACAGAGGTGTTGCCCAGGCCCGGCACCTATAGTGTATCAGTTGCGCCACTAGTTGCCGTCGGCTAATACACACAGTGCACTCATGACGTCACTAACGGCGCCACGGGGCCCAGGTGAAAGGCCGTGGCGATAACGTCACAGCAAGTGACACTGCAGGTCTTGCGAGTGCCAGCATCGTCTCGGGGGGGGGGGGGGGGTGGAGGGGGGTGTAACTATTTCAGACGAGCTTAGTAATCCTTGCCTGTGCGTTTAAATGCTTTACTGTCCTTGAAAATTGGTACACAAGATAATAATAATAAATTCACATATTTTTATGAACTGTTTTTGCACTAAGAAAACTGGTTATCCTATAGATTCCGCTTTACAAAAGTCACATTACCAAAAAGGTCACGTATTTCAGACAATTTCCAACACATCTTTTACATGATTGTTTAATAAAGTTATTTATTCAGTTAATGGAAAATTGTCACTATATACCGAAAATAGGCCAAATTTTTCATAAATACAACAAGACTTCTGGTCAGGTGACTACAGGGTTATAAACACAAAATCAAATAGGGGTAATGCGGGAGTAGGTTTAATAATGAATAGGAAAATAGGAATGCAGGTAAGCTACTACAAACAGCATAGTGAACGCATTATTGTGGTCAAGATAGATACCAAGCCCACACCTACTACAGTAGTACAAGTTTATATGCCAACTAGCTCTGCACATGACGAAGAAATTGAAGAAATGTTTGATGAAATAAAAGAAATTATTCAGATAGTGAAGGGAGATGAAAATTTAATAGTCATGGGTGACTGGAATTCGCGTGTAGGAAAAGGGAGAGAAGGAAACGTAGTAGGTGGATATGGATTGGGGCTAAGAAATGAAAGAGGAAGCCGCCTGGTAAAATTTTGCACAGAGCGCAACTTAATCATAGCTAACACTTGATTTAAGAATCATCAAAGAAGGTTGTATACATGGAAGAACCCTGGAGATACTAAAAGGTATCAGATAGATTATATAATGGTAAGACGTTTCCAGGGCCAGATGTAGACTCTGACCACAATCTATTGGTTATGACCTGTAGATTAAAACTGAAGAAACTGCAAAAAGGTGGAAACTTAAGGAGATGGGACCTGGATAAACTGAAAGAACCAGAGGTTGTACAGAGTTTCAGGGAGAGAATAAGGGAACAATTGACAGAAATGGGAGAAGGAAATACAGTAGAAGAAGAATGGGTAGCTTTGAGGGATGAAATAGTGAAGGCAGCAGAGGATCAAGTAGGAAAAAAGACGAGGGCTAGTAGAAATCCTTGGGTAACAGAAGAAATACTGAATTTAATTGATGAAAGGAGAAAATATAAAATTGCAGTAAATGAAGCAGGCAAAAAGGAATACAAACGTCTCAAAAATGAGATCGACAGGAAGAGCAAAATAGCTAAGCAGGGATGGCTAGAGGACAAATGTAAGGATGTAGAGACTTATCTCACTAGGTGCAAGATAGATACTGCCTACAGGAAAATTAAAGAGACCTTTGAAAATAAAAGAACCACTTGTATGAACATCAAGACCTCAGATGGAAACCCAGTTCTAAGCAAAGAAAGGAAAACAGAAAGGTGGAAGTAGTATATAGAGGGTCTATACAAGGGCGATGTACTTGAGGACAATATTATGGAAATGGAAGAGGATGTAGATGAAGATGAATTGGGAGATACGATACTGCGTGAAGAGTTTGACAGAGCACTGAAAGACCTGAGTCGAAACAAGGCCCCCGGAGTAGACAATATTCCATTGGAACTACTGACGGCCTTGGGAGAGCCAGTCCTGACAAAACTGTACCTTCCGGTGAGCAAGATGTATGAAACAGGCGAAATACCCTCAGACTTCAAGAAGAATATAATAATTCCAATCCCAAAGAAAGCAGGTGTTGACAGATGTGAAAATTACCGAACAATCAGTTTAATAAGCCACAGCTGCAAAATACTAACACGAATTCTTTACAGACGAATGAAAAAACTAGTAGAAGCCGACCTCGGGGAAGATCAGTTTGGATTCCGTAGAAATACTGGAACACCGGAGGCAATACTGACCTTACGAGTTATCTTAGAAGAAAGATTAAGGAAAGGCAAACCTACGTTTCTAGCATTTGTAGACTTAGAGAAAGCTTTTGATAATGTTGACTGGAATACTCTCTTCCAAATTCTGAAGGTGGCAGGGGTAAAATACAGGGAGCGAAAGGCTATTTACAATTTGTACAGAAACCAGACGGCAGTTACAAGAGTCGAGGGACATGAAAGGGAAGCAGTGATTGGGAAGGCAGTAAGACAGGGTTGTAGCCTCTCCCCGATGTTATTCAATCTGTATATTGAGCAAGCAGTAAAGGAAACAAAATAAAAATTAGGAGTGGGTATTAAAATCCATGGAAAAGAAATAAAAACTTTGAGGTTCGCCGATGACATTGTAATTCTGTCAGAGACAGCAAAGGACTTGGAAGAGCAGTTGAATGGAATGGACAGTGTCTTGAAAGGAGGATATGAGATGAACATCAACGAAAGCAAAATGAGGATAATGGAATGTAGTCGAACGAATTAAGTCGGGTGATGCTGAGGGAATTAGATTAGGAAATGAGATACTTAAAGTAGTAAAGGAGTTTTGCTATTTGGGGAGCAAAATAACTGACGATGGTCGAAGTAGAGAGAATATAAAATGTAGACTGACAATGGCAAGGAAAGCGTTTCTGAAGAAGAGAAATTTATTAATATCGAGTACAGATTTCAGTGTCAGGAAGTCTTTTCTGAAAGTATTTGTATGGAGTGTAGCCATGTATGGAAGTGAAACATGGACGATTACTAGTTTGGACAAGAAGAGAATAGAAGCTTTTGAAATGTGGTGCTACAGAAGAGTGCTGAGGATTAGATGGGTAGATCACATAACTAATGAGGAGGTATTGAATAGGATTGGGGAGAAGAGAAGTTTGTGGCACAACTTGACCAGAAGAAGGGATCGGTTGGTAGGACATGTTCTGAGGCATCAAGGGATCACCGATTTAGCATTGGAGTGCAGTGTGGAGGGTAAAAATCGTAGAGGGAGACCAAGAGATGAATGTACCAAGCAGATTCAGAAGGATGTAGGTTGCAGTAGGTACTGGGAGATGAAGAAGCTTGCACAGGATAGAGTAGCATGGAGAGCTGCATCAAACCAGTCTCAGGACTAAAGACCACAACAACAACAACCACACAGTAGAAAAAGCCAAATATTCATTGTGTAAAGCATGTGGCATATTTAAAAAAACTTAAAAACTACATTTTTTAGCTATTTAATGCAAATTATGCTATTAAATTTATCCTTACATTTTTGTAAACATAAAAAATATAGGTTAGTTAAAATTATTCACTACTGATGTACAGGAAATGAATACAAACTGTAAACTGAATCATTACCGTTTCTGAAACATTCTGACACAGATAAAGTTGCGCATCATCATTGGCAGTCGATGTATCGTCGTTGTTGAGGCAACACGCGCGTAAATCTTTTTCTATGTCTAATAGTTTGGTCGACATGGATGCTTGTTTCTGTGAATTGTGCTTATCATAAAAGAGCTCTACTTAGTTCGTATAGTTTTGGTATGCTGACAAAAACAGAAATGTCAAATAAACCAGTAAAGAAAAGCTTCTTCACTACGAATTGAAAAAAAAGAAAACTAGACCTTTTTTCATTCCTAGACAAAGAAGAAAATATCCTTGGATGTGGAATTATTATACAGATAAGTGCAAAATCATACTCAAATGCGAATTTCGTTATGAAAATAATGCAATGTCGACCTTTCCGATAATACTACAAATGTGTTGCAGAGTACATATTTTTATTTCTTATCTTCAAAGGTGTTGAATTTGTAAGAGATCAAAGGATAGGAAGACATCATAGTACGCAAATGAAACATAGACTCTAATAAGGAGGGAAACTTTGTTATTGCAGCCTACTGAAATGAGATTCATTTACAGTTATCAGGGGATGTTCTAAGGAAAATGTAACCAACGAAGACAAACGGAAAGAATAAAAAATATGCAGTGTTTTGCATAGAGAGTGGATTACAGGAAACATGGGATCACTCGACTGGTTTGTCACCAAACCAGCTCAAGTGAAAGCTTGTAGACTGTAATCTATCGTCAGGAGGGAACCGACAATACCAAAGTAACAATGGGTATTGTTGCTAGATAAGCAGCATATTAACCCTTGCTTCAATATAAGAGCGCAAATCTCATCCATGTCCATCATTCAAATGAAAGAGCTCGTTTTCACGTACCTTCCATTGTAGAGAAGCCCATATGATTATACTCCACAACCAGTGGTCACCGCGTGTCACAAGACATGGAAAATGGCGTTCTCTGTTGGAAATAATGACGCAATTAAGCACTGTACGGCAGAAAACAAATAAATATAAACGGACACAGCTCTGTTTTCGTGTAGGCAAGAACAACAACAACAGCAATAACGTACTTGCAACATTTTGTACGCGCTGTAGCAGAAAACAAATTTAAATGAACATAACGGTACAGCCGTGAAGGCAACAGCAACAACGTACATGGAACATTTTGTGCCCTCTACATCACTGCTGACAGATTTCATATACACAAAACTTCTATTCTTGTCCCATCTTTGCCGGTCTTGCAAAACACTGCGCTTTTTGCAATCATAGACTGTGAGGGCGTTTACGCAAAAATACGTAGACTGCTGTAGGATGTTTTCGGGAACTTCAATTAAACCTGTCTCACTCGCTGCAGTGGAGAGTAAACTCCTGCTAAATGACATCCAACTCAGTCCACAGTTCTGCAACGCGAGCTCATTTAGCACTGGCGGATGTTCTTGTCTTGGTTTTTACGGATGAACTGCAAGACGAGCTGCTGTGAGTCGACTTTTGCACAAAACCGATTGTCGACAACATTCGAAAAGACCCTCACTCAAGGACTGTAACTCAGTTTATTTGTACCCGTTGTTTCCAGGTAGTTCACAACTTACGAACAGTCACTGTTTTCGCTTCAAATTAACCTGGAAATCGGTTGCGTCTCTCACTTATTTGGAAATATAACTCAACTGCGGTAGAACTTGTTCCACTCAAGTTGAGTCAGGAGTTACTAAGAAACTCTAGCAAGGAGAGCTGCCGACTGAATCATCATGGAATGTCCGAAGTTGAAAACTAAAAAGGAAAGAAAGGGGAATGGCAAATTAGTCTCCATTATTAAATGTGAAAAGGAATGTTATCACGACTGAATGAATGGTTAGCATCCACAACACCGTCACGATTTAAATACTTGAGAATAAAGTTGCTCACGGTCGTACAAGTCTATTTGTAAGCCACAATTTCTTTAACAATGCTTGGTATTTCAAAAACTCTGATCTTTAGCTAAAAGAAAACAATATTAAGATTTTAACGTCATTGATGTTATGTCGACTGTCTGGTCATCGGAGAAGGATCATTTAATATGGATGGCGGATATGGCTAAAACAACCGGTTTTCGGTTATATCGTTGTTTTTTTTTCAACGTCTGTTTAACCTTAGTGTTAAAATCGCCTAAAATAATAGGTTTCTGAAAAAACCGGTTTTCGGTTTCTCATCCCTATTATTTCATGTAATGAAAGTAGAAATGGAACAAAGATCGAAAAATTTTGACTTCCACAGTTTCAAGATACATAGAAACGAAATACTAAATGAAACAGGCAAATAAAAAGAAAATTTAGTCCGTCCACCGTTCACTGCTCTTCTCGAAAAGTTGTAAGTGGCTGAATACTATAAAAAAATCACCAATATTCTCCTGTTGATTCTAATTTCCTGAAACTCTGCTCAAAAACCATGCTCTAATCGAGAATCATACCATTGCTTGGGCATTATGAATAGTCAGTGCTATAGGCTCTATTTTTCATGTTAATTTGTCCGTTTTCAAGTGCTCCAAGCAGATAAGAGCATATTACGTAAACACGGGTTCCAGATCAGCTACTTTCAGTTTTTATTGTAAACTATGAATGAATTGTTAAATTGTAAGTTTTCTCCTTCTATCATGTCGTAAGTATGTTGTGGCTCCTCCGTTTCTTAAGATGTTAAAGAAATGGAGCATTGTACTTCATTGGTACCGCACTTCGTAAAAATATTACAGGATTCTGTAAGACAAATAATGCCCGAAGACAACAGGGTGAACCTACACTGAGGTGACAAAGGTCATGGGATACCTCTTAATATGGTGTCGAACCTCCCTTTGCCGGCACAGTGCAGCAATTCGACGTCACATGGATTCAAAAAGTCGTTGGAAGTCCCCTGCACAAATACTGGGCCATGCTGCCTCTATAGCCGTCCATAATAACGGAAGTGTTACTGGTGCACGATTTCGTGCACATACGGACCTCTCGATTATGTCCCATAAATATTCGCTGGGATTCATGTTAGGCGATCTGAGCAGCCAAATCAAGTGGTCGAACTGTCCAGCGTGTTCTTCAAGCCACTCATGAACAGTTGTGGCCCAGTGACAGGTGCATTGTCGTCCATAAAAATTCCATCGTTGTTTGGGAGTATTAAGTCCGTGAATGGCTGCAAATGATCTCCGAGTAGCCGAACATAACCATTTCCAGTCAAAGGTGGGTTCCATTCCATTCAAACACAGCCCGCACCATTATGGAGCCACCACCAGTTTGCACAGTGCCTTATTGACAAACCATCAGTTCTTCCCAACTGAAATCGAGACTCATCTGGTCAGGACACGGTTTTCCTGTCGTCTAGGGTCCAAACGATATGGTCACGAACCCAGGAGAGGCGCTGCAGGCGATGTCGTGCTGTTAGCAAAGGCACTCGAGTCTTTCGTCTGCTGCCTTAGACCATTAACGCCCAATTTTGCAGCACTGTTCTACAGGATAGGTTCGTCGTATGTCCCACATTGATTTCTGTGGTCATTTCAAGCAGTGTTGCTTGTCTGTAGCAATTTCACATGAATCACCTGAGTACAAAAGACAGCTCCGCTAATGCACTGCCTTTTACAGCTTGTGTACGCGATACTGCTGGCATTTGTTTATGTGCATATCGCTACCACATGACTTTTGTCACTCAGTGTATCATATAAATCAGATGGGGCAAGTCGCGCACACTGCGTGTACTAGCGTACCCTCCAATAGGCCACGACAGACATAATAGCTACACATTGCTGTTGTGTTGGCAGAAGAGCCAACACCGTGTTACTAGTGGAGGCCGAAATGCAGGCGTTTTAGCTCACGCAGGCTGGCGTGAGGATGGAAGAACTATACTGACGTGAGGGCTGGAACATGACAAGGAATGAGAATTCAGAAAGCGGAGGTAATTAGGTTGATACTTAACTTTAATCCATTAATGATGAATGTCGCTCTTGACGGTACCTGATTCACAATATTATCTGTTAGTAACTGAATATGGCGCCTTGCTAGGTCGTAGCAAATGACACAGCTAAAGGCTATGCTAAACTGTCGTCTCTGCAAATGAGAGCGTATGTAGACAGTGAACCATACTAGCAAAGTCGGCTATACAACTGCGACGAGTGCTAGTGAGTCTCTCTCGACTAGAGCTGCCGCGTGGCGGCGCTCGGTCTGCAATCACTGATAGTGGCGACACGCGGGTCCGACGTTACTAACGGACCGCGGCCGATTTAAAGGCTACCACCTAGCAAGTGTGGTGCCTGGCGGTGACACCACAATTGCTTCAGCAAGGTAGAGATAATAGCTGCATTATTGCGTCAGCAACGTTTTACCAAACAGCAATGACCGCATTTCTCATTTTCTATAATAACACAATATTTCAAAGCAATGGAAATTTTACACATAAAAATTGCTCTTCTTTTAAAAATGTTAATTTAAAAACAAAAAAATTAGCACTGCTGCTTTGAGTAATAGCTCACCTACTTCGCTTTTTTAATAAGGTTATTATAAAGAAATAAAAAAAACTTGTTAGAACCAAGACCAACGAAAATTACCGACTATTCAGTACTAAAATACCGGTATCGATTTTAACCGGTCAGTTTTTCCCATCTGTAGCATTTACTCAGCTGGTGATGCGGATGTGATGGGGATGAAAGAAATCTGTTGCCTAATTGAAACAGATCATTTTGGCCTTCCGCTTAAGTGATTTATGAAATCTACTGCACTCGGAGGCAGTTTACAGACAGGACTGTTCAATACGGTTTAACCATGCAAGAGCCTGAAGGTGTTACAGTATGAATAACATTAAACGCGCTCAAGGAAGAACGCCAGGTGCTAGTCGCTGCTCCTTGCGCACTGCAGTATAGAATAGCCGTGACATTCCAAACAGGAAAGTGCTGGACAGAGAAGGAGGAATCACTGGATGTTTGTGGTTTGGCCACGAAAGGTACCCAACAGTCCCATATTTAAAGAATGGCACCGTGAAACCGCCAAAAGTTGTTGAAAGAAATATTTGCTTCCACACAAATAAGTTTCCGTCTAGCGAGCACTTCAGTTAACGTCGAGTTTAAAGAATGTTTCTTGGCATCAAATAATGTATAAAAGACGTACATGTATGTGCCAGATGCTGCAACTGTAAAAGAATTATGTATTTGGCGCCAAGTAAGCTTCCATAAACTTGACTTAATGTTTGTGGTGACTTTAAGATGGTCGCTTAACCGAAATTGTCTGGAAATATTTACTCGTTACACCAGCATTTGGTGGTTCCACGATTCTTTAAATTCAGTGAAGCTCTAAGGAACCCAGTTACCATTCAGTTTCACACCTTACTCTTTCAGATTAAAATTATTAGGGTGGTTAGTAAGTCTCTATGACTTGTCTGTACTGTCTTGCGTAATATTTGCTTGTGGCTGCCAGCACATCAGTCTTGTCACATAAAACCTGGTGGTCTCCTGGCTGCTGAGTACGAGGGTTGGAACTTAAATAGTGGGAACTATTTATTCACAACCGATACAAAAGAGTTACATGTTTGCACCTGTTACTGTCCTTCAAAGTAGTCACCAGAGGTGTGTAGAACACGTTGCCAGCGACGCGGAAGGCGTAATATGCCGTTAGCAGAGCCTGTTCTGTTGATGGTGCGAATGGAGCGGTCTACTGCCTGTCGAATCTCTGGAACAGTTCTGAAGCTGGTGCCACGAAGTGGTTCCTTCGTCTTCGGAATCAAATTAAAGTCACAAGGACTTAAGTCCGAGGAGTACGGTGGATGGTACAGTACGTCCCAATCCCATCGACCGAACAGAGCAGCCACAGCTTGCGCTGTATGAGCCCTCGCAATGTCGTGCAAAATGATGGGTGGGTTGCGCAGAAAGTGTCGCCACTTCTTTCGCAAAGTTCGTCGCAGGCAATCCACCAAAAACGAACAGTATTACTTTGCACTGATGGTGGCATTTGCTTCAGAACTGTTTCAGAGATTCGACAGGGAGTAGACCTCTCCATTCGCACCATCAACAGAACAGGCTCTGCTAACGGTATAATACGCCTTCCACATCGCTGGTAACGGGTTCTACACAACGCTGGTGACTACTTCGAAGCACAGTAACAGCTGCAAACATGTAACTCTTTTGTATCGGTTGTGAATAAATAGTTGCCACTATTCCATCCCTCGTATGTTCCACATCATCTGATCTATTCGCTTCTCCCCTTCTACAGTCGCCCTTGTCTTCTTCTAGTGCCTTTTTCGACTGTTATTTCAGTAGAATCTACGTACATGTGAGCACTACTATATGGTATCCTATGAGTCCCTACTTTTCCAGCGGTTTGCGAGCATTCTTGGCCGACTTTAGGTGTTTCTGTAGCTTTCGGGTGTGTTTGTTAATTATGTTGCTATTCATTTTTGTCAAAATATTTGCTATGTGGTCAGAGACATCTATACTGAACGGCAGGAAACCCTTGGGTTTTGCAGATGTCTGTAAATCGCTATGATCTTTTCCTGGCTCGCTTAACACTTTCTTTTTATCTCAGTGGGCAAATATCCAAGGGCAACCGTAGACGGGGAGAAACATATCAGCTGTTGCGGAACATGCTTTGCAACCTCCAGGAGACTGCTCAGTTACTGGCAGCCACAAGCAGATAAAATGAAAGATTATGCAGGGAGGCCACAGAGACTACTAAACACATTACTTTTTTGTTTTTGTATAATTTTTAAAAAATAGACAGTTATAGGAAGCTAACATATTACCTTTATCAGACACACTTCGTGCGTTACGAGCGCCGTGCAGATTAAGGTATCGCGACTTGCTTGATTTTCTGTCGGGGTTGTCCCCATTAGGGAAGATGGCCTCTAGAGCGCTCCCTACCTTACGGATGAAAAACAAAATTAAAAATTCATGATGATTTGAGACAACACCTCATGAGAATTCCAGGTCACACAATTCCCCAGAAGATCCTAAAACTACAAGAGATATTGGAAGAACTCGAAAAAGATGGGAATTATTTTCTTTGTGAGTACTGATCAGGCAGCAGCCTTGTCCGTGAAAGTAAGATGATGATGATGATGATGAAGATAATAATGATGATGATTATGATCTTCTTGAGCTATAGACTTTGGTACGCCATCATATGTACTACTGACTGAATCTCCAAGCCCCACGTGTTGAGCAATTCGGCGGTTCGTCCACCCGGCCTCCCGCATGCCCACTATACGCCCTCGCTCAAAGTCCGTCAACTGCACATACGGTTCACGTCCACGCTGTCGCGGCATGCTACCAGTGTTAAAGACTGCGATGGAGCTCCGTATGCCACGGCAAACTGGCTGACACTGACGGCGGCGGTGCACAAATGCTGCGCAGCTAGAGCCATTCGACGGCCAACACCGCGGTTCCTGGTGTGTCCGCTGTGCCGTGCGTGTGATCATTGCTTGTACAGCCCTCTCGCAGTGTCCGGAGTAAGTATGGTGGGTCTGACACACCGGTGTCAATGTGTTCTTTTTTCCATTTCCAGGAGTGTACATAGGCTTGTGTAGTATAATTTGTTCAACAGATACTTTTTAACCGTATTGTAATAAACCAGTGGCCCCGGTTCATGTTTTCGTTCGGTCCGCGGTTCTCACCAGTTTTTTTACAATAATATGCAGCTAACAATCAACAGTCGAATCCAAAATGTCAGCTAGCGTTAAGAGCTTCTGAAGAGTGTAGTTTCCATGCTCAGTAACAATTGAAAATATAATATTTTGAGATGTACTTAATTTTAAAGGACGTAGGCGAATTACGGTGTCAACTAAGCAAAGTTGGCCGCTTACCTCAGGTGTACACGTGTAAGTAGCAAGGTCACTGCGGCGTTAGAGGATGTGAGAGGAGAAATGTTTTATTGTTTGTCTTCTCACGGAGGTGCGCGGTTCTTATGGACCAGCTACTGTTGTATAAAATTTTACATAGAAGTAACATGGGTTCGTGAATGAACATTAGTGAGACGATCACTAAATTAATTAAGACTGTTTAATACCACGCAGTGAAGAGAAGAAAAATGACATTCTAAACATTTAGTACACATTTATGATCGTGTCTCATATTGTATAATGCATTTAAAAACAGCTTGAACGAAAAAAGCGTCGAATGCTTTGAGAGGTGGGAGTACTCATCGAAAAGTCCAATAAACACGGATGCGGAAATCCATTCTTTCTGAGATAAGTCCAATAAACATGGTCCTGGAAATGTATACTTTCTGCGATATACACGTATTTACCGGAGGTGTTCTACATGGCGTCCGCACGCCTGATATGGACAAGCGTGCACCCTTTGCCCTCCGGCACAAGGAATGACTGGTGTGGCATAGACCAATTTCTTCAGGTGTCCCCATAATCAAAAGTTCAGGGGGTTGAGGTCTACGGAGCGAGCACCAAGGTGTGCTCACACTACGCTCCCCCCTCCCCGATCAATCCGGCGGTCGTGAAAGGTCTGCGTCAGATGTTCGAACATATTATGACGATGCATGAATAACATTTGTATTCGTTGCTGCAATGGCACTGCGTCCAGCAAGGTAGGCAATACATTGATGAGAAATTCCAGATAAAGCGCCCCAGTTAACCTTTGCGGTAGCATGTATAGCTCTTTTTCTATAGGAAATGTTTTTTTTTTATTCCAGTCTTTGATCACAATATCAGTTCTTTTGACGATGACCGGTTTCAGTCCGTAATGACCATCCACAGATCTACAATATACAAATATATACACCTGGTGAGCAGTCTGTCTTTCAACACAATACAGCAATACGTATCGCAATATACTATCATACAACCAGGGAAATGTAGAGATAAAATACGGTAAAACGTGCCAGTTCCTAAAGTGATAAGGCCAATGGCATCGTCAAAACATATAAATATAATCAGCACAAGGTCGTCACATAGATCTAAAAGGAGGTGTAGAATAGGCCACATCGTCCACACAGTCATTATTGCAACTGGCTACTGAAGCACAGTAGCTACCAGAAATCTGTTTCCCTACACCCTACCTAGATGTCGCTAATCTGGACTTAAATGTAGTCATGATTTACGCAAGAAACATAATCTGATAAAAATACATGTATCAGACTTTTAAATATTGATAACTATCATAGAACGCAATTGTGATACAGTAATAGACGAATACAGTTACCCATATAAAATTATTAAAAGGAAATGTGTGAAGGGAATAGGTCTCACCCTTTTTTGGTGAATTTACGGTCAAAAATTAATACAAGTGATACATTTCCTGTAGCAACCTATAAATTACCTATAAAAGATAAAATGTCTATATGACAGGTGAAAAAGACAGATCAATGATCAGCGTCCTCTGTTGGGTCGGCTGCCAGGATGTTATTAGGTGCGCACCGATCGTAAGAACTTAGCACTAGAGAGCTTTACATACATCGTGATATGTCTCCCACAGAAAACGTTTAAACAACATATTAACAGTCAATAAATAAAATTATATAGTCTGGTCTTACATTCCATGAATAGTTAGGACATAACCAGTTACAGGATTAGAGCGACTTTTTATCTATCACCAAGTACACCTGCCCATACTTTGACTGTGAATCGGTGTTAATGTGCTCTTTCCTGACTTTATTGGGGATTTACATCTGCCCATACATGCTGGTTATAGAAATTCAGTTCACAACACCATCTCTTGTGAACCCTGCCTCACTGGTAAATTAAATCTCGGATGTGAACACTAGATCTGTGGCATACTTCTGCCACGACCATTGAGAGAACCGCCGTCTGCCACGATGACCCCGTGGTCTTAGGGCATTAAAGTGCTGTAAAGGATGTGGGAACAGCGGTTGTCCACGAAGTACCTCCCTCCCACAGATAAAAGAATGGGACTTGCCTTCTGATGCTGCTAATCGTCGCACACTGGTCCCAGGGGTTTCTTCCAATAAACGTAGCACACGCTTCTCTGTGCGGGGCCATCCACTTCAGTCTTTCGGGATGCAAGGGGACCTGTGTCCCACAGACGCTGGTAAATTCTACCGAACAGCTTGTCAGAGGGCACTCTGTGATGTGGATATTTTCCAGCGTAGAGGGCACGCGCTAGCAGGCTACGTCCATTTGCTTGGTTCAAATGGCTCTGAGCACTATAGGACTTAACACCTGAGGTCATCAGTCCCTAGACTTAGAACTAGTTAAACCTAACTAACCTAAGGACATAACACACATCCATGCCCAAGGCAAGACTCGAACCTGCTACCGTAGCAACTGCACGGTTCCGGACTGAAGCGCCTAGAGCCGCTTGGCCACAGCGGCCGGCACGTCCATTTGCTAAACCACAACAGAATATCATATCCGCTATTTCACTTGTCGAGTAGAAGACTTCCATTGCTAACAAGTGGTGGAAGAGGGAAAATGTAAATGTACTACACCATCTGTACGTACAAACAGCGCAATAATAGAAAACACATATAACTGAATCCGCGTTTGGAAGAAGGTAAAACACCATACCTGCCCAGGGTTGAAAGTACTGTGCAATAAGGAACACAAACACGACGAAAACTAAGGTAGCCTACAACACAACTCGAACCACACAACTGACTGCAGATCACCTATCGGTAGGTAGACTAGTGTGAGTAATTTTGGCTCTCCCGGCTAGCCGCGCGGTCTAACGCGCTGCATCCCGAGCGAGAAGGCGTGCCGGTCCCCAGCACGAATCCGCCTGTTGAATTAGTGTCGAGGTCCGGTGTGCTGGCCACACTGTGGATTATTTTTAAGGTGGTTTTCACTCTGCCTCGGCGAATGCGGGCTGGTTCCCCTTATTCCGCCTCCGTTACAATGTGTGGGCGAGTGCTGCGCAAACACTGTCTCCATGTACACGTGCACCATAATTACTCTTCCACGCAACATTCGTTTGGTATGAGACGTTCCCGGGGGGTGGTGGGGGAGGGGGTGGTCCACTTGGGTCTGAACCACACAATAGCCCTGGGTTCGGTGTGGGGCGTTGGTAGGGTGGGTGGACTGCTGTGGCCTGTTGTGGGGTTTGAACTACTGAGGGCTACAGTGGGATGAAGCCTCTCCGTCGTTTCTAGATCCCCGGTTCAATATACAATACGCATTATGAGTAAGACATCATAATAGCCTTCAGACACATTTGACGGAGCGCCAATGCAACGACTGTGCTAGTATCAGCAACCAAGCGTTGCACAGCCCTTCCTATAAACACGTTTTTAACTCGGAAAGTAGGCGTTCCTGAATCCATGTTTAGTGGACCTATTTTTCTTGTTTCGATGAGTATTACCACCTCTCAAAGTAGTCGACACATGTTTTGAACACTCTCTATATGTACAGTTACAGTTAGCAGTTGTTTAAACATAAGCTCACTCAAGCAACACAACGACACTTCGTCAGGCAATTACAGTGTCACAACTTTGGGGTCGCTGAGTATGGCAGCAATCTGAAACAGAGAACAGTCGACACGAAGTGTTCCGAACGGTGCCGACTTTTAACGATCAGTAGTTGGCGATCGGCGGCCGACTTATCGCGCCCTTTACGTATCTACGTAGATTACCAATTAATAATAAGAGCAGTACATATTATGTGGGCCGAGGTGCTGCTCTTGAACGTCCGTATTGGGTCTTGAAGGACAAAGCCTGACGACCTCTGTGATAGACGATGAATCCGTAAGTGATACGTGAATGCATCATCGCGCGATACAAAGCAGAATGTTGGGGTGAGCCACCCCCCCCCCCCCCCTCCCCACCATGATCTTTCCACCGATGTGATAAGGTTCAATGCAGTTTCACGCACCGGTGGTGATTTGGATACGAGGTGCCTAACTCGTTCGAGAACCAAAGAGAACGCCAAGAAATGTAGCCTGGGATTTTATTGGTATTTTATGAACAGGCAAACAGCCTCGTGCAGTGCGTTTCCTAAAATGCAAAATAACAGAATTTTCTGTAGATATCTTCATCCCACAGCTGTGGAAATTTTGAAATTGTACGCCTATTGCCTTTGACAGTCCACACACTGCCTGATCCAGACTGTTGGTCGGCACGTCTACTGAGGTGACAAAAGTCATGGGATACCTTCATATTCCCGGCTTAGTGCACCAACGCCACATGGTATGGACTCAACAAGTCGCTGGAAGTCCCCTACTGAAATATTGAACCATCCATAATTGCGAAAGTGTTGTCAGTGCAGAATGATGTACACGAACTGACCTCTCGATTATGTCCCATAAATGTTCAGTGGGACTCATGTTGGATAATGTGGGTGGCCAAATCATTCGCTCGAACTGTCCAGAATGTTCTTCAAACCAGTTGCGAACAACTGTGGCCTGGTAACATTGCATTACTGTTTAGGAGTTCATGAACGTCTGAAAATGGTTTCCTAGTAGCCGCACATAATCATTTCCAGTCAATGATCGGTTCAGTTGTACCAAAGGACCCAGTCTTTTCCATGTAAACACAGCCCACACCATTACGGAGCCACTACCAGCTTGCACAGTGCTTCGTTGATTACTTGGGTCCATGGCTTCGTGGAATCTGTGCCACATATGGACCCTACCACAAGCTCTTACCAGGCTACGGTTTTCCAGTCGTCAGGGGTCCAATCGATGTGGTGACGAGCCCAGGAGAGGCACTGCAGGCGGTGTCGTGATGTTACCAAAGACACTCGCATCGGTCGTCTGGTGCCACAGCCCTTTAACTCCGAATTTCGCCGTACTGTCCTAACGAACACGTTCGTCGTTCATCCCACATTGATTACTGCGGTTATTTCACGCACTGTTGTCTGTCTGTTGACACTGACAACTCTTCGCAAACGCCGCTGCTTTCGGTCGTTAAGTGAAGTCCGTGAGCATCTGCGTTGTCCGTGGTGAGATGAAATGCTTGAAATTTGGCATTCTCGGCTCACTCTTGACATTTTGGGTATCGGAATACTGAATTCCCTAAATGGAATGTCCAATACGTCTAGCTGCAACTACCGTTCCGCATTCAAAGTCTGTTAATACCCGCCATAATTAGGTCGGAAAATTTTTCACGTGAATCACCTGAGTCACATTTCAGCTCCGCCAATGCATTGCCATTTCTATAAGTTGTGACACTACTGCCACACGTATATATATTTGGATATGGCTATCCCACAACTCTTGTCACTTCAGTGAACATACAAATATGTCCTTCATACTGGTGAATTTTTACAGGAGGAGCGCTGATCCTGTCCTTCTCGGAAGTAAAGAGTGCAAGGAATGTGGGGCTGGGGATTGCTCCTTGTGGGAGACCTGTTGTAAGAAGACGTGGTCTAGTTAACTTATTCCGGAAGCGAGCCCATAGGCGTATTTCAGCGGGGAAAGTGCTTATTCCATAAATCAACTATGATGGGATTCCACGGTTTCCAAGTTCCGTAGCAACACAGGTATATGAACATTATCATGTGCACCGACAACATCAAGAAAGGCAGCTTGACATTCTCTTTCGTTGTGGCCACGTCAGAAATTACGATATTTGAATTATCAATTGTCACGTTGCCTTTCCTAAACCCATTCTAAGTCGATGGCAGAATCTGGTTCGATTCCAAGCGATTTTCAACAAGGAGCACTGAAGTTTTGCCGACGCAGGAAGAGAGAGAAATTGGTCTATCTGCCGTGGCCTGCTGTTCGTGGTTTCAGTATAGGTATCACCAATTCAGCTGTTAAATTTTCTATCAGTGCTTCTTTCATCCAAAATTGGTTAAATACACACTAAGTCAAAAAAGACACACCACGACGGAATTATGTGAATGAGATGTAAATCAGTAGATGCGATGTACACGTACAGACAAACCAAATTATTACAATTTCAGAAAAACTGATGATCTATTAAGGAGAGAGAGCATCACAAATTGACCAAATCTATAACACGCTGATCTATCTCTGGCTCTTATGCAGCAGTTACTTGGCTTGGCATTAATTGATAGAGTCTTTGAATGTCCTGCTGAGGGATATCGTGTCAAATTATGTCCATCGTCAAAATTCTGAGATGGCTGGAGGACCCTACCCATAATGCTCCAAACAGGGGAGTGATACGGCAACCTTGGTGGCCAAGATAGGGTTTGGTAGCAAGAAGACAAGCGGGCCTTATCTTGCAGAAACATAACCCCAGGGTGGCTTGCCACGAATGGCATCAAGACTGGGCATAGAAATCGTTGGCGCACCGCTGTGCTGCAACGCTGTCGCTAATGACAACCAAAGAGATCCTGTTATGAAAAGAAATGGCACCCCACACCATCAGTCCTGATTGTTTGGTCGAATGACAGGCGAGAGTGAGGTTGGTACCCCACTGCTGACTGGGTCGTCTCCAGACAAGTCTTAGCTGGTGGTCAGGGCTTAGTTCGAAGTGGGACTTCATCACTGAAGACAATTAGACACCAGTCAATGAGATTCTGTGCTGAAGAGGTGTCTGAGGGCGGCCCCAGACAGTGGTGGGATACCAATCTGACTGTCTCCTGGCGTAGGGCTCAACAACCAAGAGGGGTGATCTGGGGTACAATTTCGTTTCATAGTAGGACCCTTTTGTTGCTATCCGCTGCACCCTTGCAGCACAGCGGAATGTCGACAGCATTCTACACACCGTTTTGTTGTCCTTCATGGCATATCGCTCTGGGCTTGCATTTCAGGAGCATAATGTCCGCTCGCACATGGCGAGAGTATCTACTTCTTGTCTCCGTGCTTGCCAAACCCTACCTTGGCCAGCAACGTTCCCGGATCTCTCCCCAATTGAGAACGTCTGGACCATTATGGGCAGGACACTTCGACCACCTCGGGATTTTGACGATTTAGCGCCCGAATTGTACAGAATTTTCCACGCTATCCCTCAGGAGGACGTCCAACAACTCTTTCACTGGATGGCTAACCGAATAACTGCTTACGTAACGACCAGAAGCGGACCAACCCTTTATTGACTTTCTCAGTTTGTGAAGTTCTTCCTCTTGAATAAATAATCCAATTTTCAGAATGAGATTTTCACTCTACAGTGGAGTCAGCGATGATATGAAACTTCCTGGCAGATTAAAACTGTGTGCGGGACCGAGACTCGAACTCGGGACCTTTGCCTTTCGCGGGCAAGTGCTCTTCTCGAGTTCGAGTTTCGGTCCGGCACACAGTTTTAATCTGTTAGGAAGTTTTAATCCATTTTGCTGAAATAGTAATGATTTGTTCGTCTGTACATGTACATCACATCTACCCTATATTTGTCCCATTCACGTAATTACTTCGTGGTGCGTTTTTTTAAATCTTAGAGTGTATTTAAATTATCACTTGTCTCCTTGCCTTTCCTAAACCAATACTGATTCGACGGAAGAATCTGATTCGATTCCAACTACCATTCGAAGTAGTTTTAAACAGGCGCTCTAAAGTTTTACCAGTAGAGGAAGAAAGAAAAATGGATCGATACGACGTGGCTTGATCTATGTCTTTATATGGTTTCAGTATAAATATTACTTACTACCTGAGTTGCCCAATCTTCTATTACAGTGTCGTTCATTCATATTTGGTTAAATACTAGTAGCCGTTTTCTGAGTGCTACATGAGGGAGATTTTCTATCAACTGGTAGTGGTGTCCTACTTGCCAGTTGAGGATTGTACCGGCTTTTTAATGCTCCCTACCAGTTCACACGAAAATGGCACCTCGAGAGGGTGACTGTGATCCGTGTGTTCCCGGGGACGAAATGGCTGCTTGGCTGCAACAGCTAGAGATATTAAGTTCACAAAATAGTCAGGCCAGATGTCATTTAATGGCCAATGATTAGGCGAGTTCTTGTGTTTAAAAAACTCGACTTCTTTCCACACATCACCTACACTAAACTTATTATTTGAGAATTCACGAAACTTCTTCCAGCTGTTCTTTTTAGTCTTTTAACTGTCTGCGGAGCTTCGCAGCTATTCCCTGCTATACAATGAAGTTTTCTACCGTCCGTTGTTTCTGGAAGTTACTGTACGCATGCTTTCGCTGCGCTATAGCTCCAGCGCCTTCTGGTGTCCGTCAGACGGGGGGCCTTTGCCTCAAAACGAATGCTTTTTTTTCTTGGTTCGGAAATTTTTGCATTCTCTTCTCTAATTCAAATGAGTTGTTGATGAGCAGCTTTCAGACCTAACGCGAAGTTTCTCCTGGACTCTGGCAGTGCACTGTGGCCAGTCAGCATCTGTGATATGCCAGCAGCAGTTGTGATATATAACATTGACTGAATTTATTGGGAATGTATCGCAATTTCTAGAGGGAGATTATGGGAACCAAATCACTTTTGACTGGCGATTCCGTTAGTCGCTGACGACCAGCGGAGCACAATGTCAAATCAATGGCTGACGGTCGTCGGTATGGGTTATGTATCATGGTAGGAGAGCCATCATTGAGAAGTATTAAACTGAGATTTCCTAGAAGTATAAGCAAATTTCTGCCATCTACGTAGTCTATTTCCCAATCTCATACTGAGTGGTCCTTGTTGAAGTTCGCACAAATGGGAAATGGTGTTTGAAGCTGGCCAATAATAATCTGATCGAGATCAAGGCTTCGTAATTTACACTGAGGATGTTTGTAAATGGCGACAATAATAAACACGCCACTACGAGAGTAAATTACAGCGCCGCTGCTTGGCAGTCTTTTAAGTCGATGGGTTGTAAAAGGGGAATTCCACCCTTTTATCAAATTACGTTAATCACAGATAAATTATCTTTGTTTCTGTACGCGTCGTTTGGTATATAATATGGGTCAAGTCCCATTTAAAGCACTGCTCGTTAAAGAGTATTGCGGTAGAGAAGGGGATATATCCATATAAACAAGCATATAATGGACCTGTTCCAATAAAAGGAAAGAAACTAGACGACGTAAAGAAAATTATACAGTACATACCCGACGAGTACAAATCATCTGATAACAGCATCTGCCTGTGGCCATCGAAGGATGTACAAAATAAAGATGAATCATATCCAACTGGCGCTTGCCGTGACACTTTTTCCCCTCTGTCCTTGTAAACGCTACTCTTTGTTCGTTTTCTGTTCACTATCTGTCTCCTTGATGCGATCGTGTTAGTGGGTAGTCCTACTTAGACGTACGGGTAACATCACTGCCCAACATCCCCTGAAGCCCTCCATTGGTAACTAACAATTACGGAGGTGAGAGTGGATCTTTTGAGATGGCCACCACGTAGGTATGGGCGTGCAAGGGCTCCAACACACCACTGTCTGCTTCGCTGTATTTTACTTGTGGTTATATTCTGGGTATATTGTGAATAAACCTGTATGTTCATAGCACACTCTTTTATTGCTATAATGAATATGAATAATATTACAAGTCTTCGTCTGAAAACAGAACGCTGGTTACCTCATCAACATCATCAAATTCGAAAAAGGGTCGTCTCCACTTTATTCGGACACCATTACTGACTACAGTCCACTGCTAAAGTTTGTTGTAATGGTATGTAATGTTTTACCCTGGGGGCACTTGCTACATGGCAACTCCACGACACCATGCTTAAAGTAGAAATTTTTTTTTTTCTCCTGAAAAATTCACTTTCTGGGACCTGACCCCTTTTCCAACTCACCGATACAATGAAGATAAAATGGCTAGGCCTCCTTTTCCATCCTCTCTGTGGTGTCTAAGCATTATATAATATTTGAATTGTATTCGATGGGATGGCTTAAACCAACTCTTGCAAATATAAGCTACGTATATGTGGTTGTTGCCAAATTCCGTGAAAGATTTCTCTGTTCGAGAAGGCATCCACTGGAGGATTTTAAAATCCATTGTCAGATTTGCAAACGTTTGCAGCACATTCTGTCTAAGAGCCCATGTTGTTACCATGTTTGTTTCATTTATTTGGCAAAGAAAAATATGTAGTATTAAAGCACGATAACTGTTAATAGCAACTTCTCGTACTGGCTCAGATGTGGCCAGACGGGTAGGAGGATACGGTTTGTTTCGTATGGTACTTTGTGGCCCCTGGAATTCGTATAACATGTCAGAGTAGCCGAGCTCATAAGGACTGCGAGAATATGATTTACGTTCACAAGGCTTGGGAGCTGGAACCGATGTACCTGCATACTTACGCCCCTGCTGTAGTCTGTTTTCTGTCAAGTTCAGATCCTGTGGTTTTCCGCATACTGTAGGCTAGTTATTATAGGGGAGAGAACTCGAGTTGTAGGAACATCGGCAGTAACCTGGGCAAATGATGAACTCTGGGACGGAAAACCTAACGTGTAAGGAGAGACGCTGGCTTCGCTGCGCTTCGCTTCCCTGTGCTGTGGTTGGGGGTTGGGTGGGGGGGGGGGGGGGGGGCGGCGTGGTTTCCATTGCAATGCAACATCTGAGCGCTCCGCTATTAAGTAGTGCGAAGTCTCTTAGATCCACAGTTGCTCCTCAAGTAAACGATCTTCCGTCCAGTACACTACAAGCAGAATTAGTTCTTTTTGCAGATGCCACTGGCATTGTAATCAATCCAAGCATACGTACAGAAACAGAATAAATGATAAGCAAACCTCTTAGAAATATTATTAACTGGTTTTCTGCGAATGGTCTCACCCTCAGTTTAAAAAGTCACAACATATTCAGTTGCGCACATCTAGAGGTACTACATCAATGATAAGTGTAACAGCCGGCCGAAGTGGCCGTGCGGTTCTAGGCGCTGCAGTCTGGAATCGCGAGACCGCTACGGTCGCAGGTTCGAATGCTGCCTCGGGCATGGATGTGTGTGATGTCCTTAGGTTAGTTAGGTTTAAGTAGTTCTAAGTTCTACCATTCGACGCTCAAGTCGCCGAAGTGGCGTCAAATCGAAAGACTTGTATCCGGCGAACTGTCTATCCGATGGGAGGCCCTAGCCACACGACATTTACAATTATCAAGTAAATGTAAATTATTTGCTGATTGCAAGTTTTGAATTTAGTTTTATACCTGTTTCTGCCAGTAGCTGAGATATTATGAATTTCATGTCGTAAATTGTTGCTTTCTTCAAACAACATTCTTCCTAGGGCCATTGGATCTAACTTTCCCATGTTACCATTTTCTCCCTCTACAAGTACAACATATGGACCAATGTCTGTTCACTGATATGTATGATCCCTGCTAGCATCTTTCCTGTTGCTAGGGCATGCGTTACTTGCTGGAGGAGTGGTCGCTGTGGGCATTGAAATGTCCAGGTCTTTACAACCCGACTGCAGTTGTGTATGCTGCCCACTGCAATGCCTATTTACTAAATTAGTACACAAGTTATTGTCTAAGGCTATTGCTTCCACTGTGTAGGTGACATCACTGGTTCACCCATATCAATATCCAATACAACGTTACTACTACTTGTAAATCTACATCTATACTCTGTGAACCACTGTGAAGTGCAAGGCAGAGACTACGTCCCACTGTACCGTTTATTAGGGCTTTTTCCTGTTCCACACACGTATAATGCGTGTGAAAAATGATTGTTTACGGCTCTGAGCACTATGGGACTTTACTTCTGAGGTCATCAGTCCCCTAGAACTTAGAACTACTTAAACCTAACTAACCTAAGGACATCATACACATCCATGCCCGAGGCAGGACTCGAACCCGCGACGGAGCGGTCGCGCGGTTCCAGACTGTAGCGCCTAGAACCGCTCGGCCACACTGGCCGGCAATGATTGTTTAAATGGCTTTGTGTGTGCTGTGGTTAATCTAATCTTATGCTCACGATACCTTTGGGGGAGATATGTAGGGGGTGAATCAAACTGACCTGTGACCATTGGTGCTACCCTTCTCTGTATATGTTCAATATCCCCTGCCAGTCTTGTTTGGTATGGGTCCCACACACTTGAACAGTATTCTAGGATGGATTGCACGAGTAATTTCTAAGCAATTCCTATGCAGACTGATTGCATCTCCTCCCTAGTATTCTACCAATAACTCGAAGTGTGCTGCTACCTACTTTACATACGACTGAATCTATGGGATTGTTCCATCTCATATCTCTATCCAACTTTCGGTACGAGTTTACAGATTCCGACTGTGGCTTACTAATTATATTTGTGGAATACTGTGTTTTTTGTTTTTTTATTTTTGTTTTGTAAAATGCATGATTTTAGATTTTTGAACATTTAAAGCAAGCTGCCAGTCATTGCATACGTTGAAGTCTTATCAAGGTCTCACTGAATATTTGTACAGCTATTTGTACAGCTTCTTCAGACTGTATTTCGTTGCAGATATCTGCATCACCTTTGGGAAATTTGAGGTTACTGTTAATGTTGTCTGCAAGATGATTAATGTACAAGATGAACAGCAAGGGACCCAACACGGTTCCCTGTGATACACGCGAAGTTACTTCTATATTGCTACATTATATACGCCCATTGGTGACTCTGTTTTCGTAAATTGTGTTATTTAAATTGTACGTAATTAATGTTCCTTTTTAAATTGTTTTAATCTTCATAAATTATAACTTTGCATTTTGTACTTTTCTGTAGAACAATTTGAACTTTTTTAATTTTTTGTTCTAGCTTAAGTACTAATTTTGCCTGCTGGAGGCTCGAATGTCGTATGATATACATCATGTATATATATATATATATATATATATATATATATATATATATTATTTGAGGTGCAAAGTGGTAAGGAAAGCACGAGATGTCAAAACAAAAACAAAAATATTTTTATAAAAGCAAGAAAAGTCACAAAATTCAGAGAACTAATTAATGATTACCTGGTAATACCTCACACTGGACGAGAACAGAACTACTTGTTCGTACTATTGTTGTATGGAATATAATGGAATTTAGTGGCAAAAATTACTGGAATTTTAAAGGAAAGTTACACAGCTTCAGTGTAAGCTTTACGGAATTCTTTAAGTGCTTTTTCTAAAAAAAAAAAAGAGGTTCAAATGGCGCTAAGCACTATGGGACTTAACATCTGAAGTCATCAGTCCCCTAGACTTAGAACTGCTTAAACTTAACTAACTTAAGGACATTACACACATCCATGCCCGAGGCAGGATTCGAACCTGCGACCGTAGCAGCAGCGCGGTTCCGGACTGAAGCGCCTAGAACCGCTCGACCACAGCGGCCGGCGATTTTTCTCAAATATTTCATTTTTTTACTTGAGCCACAGCTCTTGCCGCGCTGCGACTTCTTGTGAATGATTTGTTACCTGCAAGAACGAACGTGTGAATCTAAGAACACTACTGATACACCAGGAAAAGTATATTGCCGCGCACTAAGTTCGCTGCGATGTTGACTCTTCCATGTCTCAGCGATCCTAAACACACAAGAAGTTTTAATCGGAAGGAGGAAGGTGTAAAACCTAATGGTGTTTAGATTCCTGAGCTGAAGAACACGCGTGCCAGACATCCGCCATGGAGTGACAGCAATAGCGAACAACAGCAGGCGCCAACGGTCAGTTACTCTCGAGCTTTCAAAACAAGTGACGTCACGCCGCGGGAGCACGCGGAAACGGAATATTACTTCAGTCAATAGCGCGCCAGGATGTGCATCGAACCTCGGAAAAAGCTATAGCACATGTTGGAAATGCCCTCCGCAGATGAGGATGAAACGCAAAAAGAAATTCAACCGATCACAGCATGGTAGCACAGGATCCATACATCTTTCCCCATCTCCTCCCAAGCTATTGGACTGATTTCACCAACTTTGTACAGTTAAGTTTCTGTCAGGCTTAAGCTAGGCGCGCACAGGCGATTTTTTTTTTCGGTGCGACTAGACAAGTACATTATGGTGCGCACACTGCGAACGGAAAATCACAAGTACTCTCAGTGTTTCCCTGGATTTCAATAGCTTGTTTGGTAGCACTTTTCTATGAAGATGAGCGAGAAAACAGAGCAAATATCGTTACTGAGTGCATCCAGTTGTAAGTCAAAGATTGGTGAAAGGCCAGTTTTACAAAATACATGAACAGTTGCAAAATCAAGCAAATAAATTTTTCAATACTATTGAACGATTCCTGTTGCTCCATGAGATCCACAGCGTAATGGACAACGGTGCTCAGGTTGATGCCGTGTTCCTTGGCTTCAGTAAGGCATTTGACACCCTCTCGCACTGCCGAGCTTACGGAATATCGGAGCACACCTGCGATTTGATTCAAGACTTTCTTGCAGATAGAATTCAACAAGTCACTCTTAATGGAACAAAATCGACAGATGTAAAGATAAAAGTACCACAGGGAAGCGTGATAGGACCGATGCTGTTTACAATATGTATAAATGATCTAGTAGAAAGCGTCGGATGCTCTTTAAGGCTATTCCCAGATGATGCAGTTGTCTGAACCAAAATAGCAACGCCAGAAGATAGTAAGAATTTGCAGAGAATTGATGAATAGTGAAGGCTCTGGCAGTTTACCCTGAACGTAAATGAATGTAATATTTTGCCATACCTGCTACTGCACAGCTACACTACTGATGACGAAAAGTTGGAGACAGTGTCTGCCGTAAAATATCTAGGCGTAGCTATCCAGAGGTAAGTTAGGTAACGACCACATAAAACAGATAGTGGGAAACAGATTCAGACTCATCGGAATAATCTTAAGAGAATGTGACTCATCCACGAAAGAAGTGGTTCATAAGCCGCTTGTTCGGCAGATTCTTGAACATTGTTCATCTATCTGGGATCTCTGTCAGGTGGGACTGATAGAGGAGATATAGAAGATCCAACGAAGAGCGGCGCGTTTCGTCACGGTATCGTTTAGCTGGCGAGAAAGCGTTACGGTGATGCTATACAAACTCCATTGGGAGACGTTACAAGAGAGGCGTTGTGCATCATGGAGAGATTTACTATTGAAATATCGAACAGAACTTTTCAAGAGGAGTAGGACAACATATTACTTCGCCCACACACAACTCGCGTATTGGCCACGAGGAGAAAATTCGAGAAATTAGAGCCAATACAGAGACTTACCGACAATCATTCTTCCCACGCACTATTCGCGAGTGGAACAGTGTTGGAGGGATCAGATAGTGGTACCGAAAGTACCTTCCGCCACACACCATTAGATGCCATGCGGAGCATGATGTAGATATACTATACACTCCTCGAAATTGAAATAAGAACACCGTGAATTCATTGTCCCAGGAAGGGGAAACTTTATTGACACATTCCTGGGGTCAGATACATCACATGATCACACTGACAGAACCACAGGCACATAGACACAGGCAACAGAGCATGCACAATGTCGGCACTAGTACAGTGTGTCTCCACCTTACGTAGCAATGCAGGCTGCTATTCTCCCATGGAGACGATCGTAGAGATGCAGGATGTAGTAATGTGGAACGGCTTGCCATGCCATTTCCACCTGGCGCCTCAGTTGGACCAGCGTTCGTGCTGGATGTGCAGACCGCGTGAGACGATGCTTCATCCAGTCCCAAACATGCTCAATGGGGGACAGATCCGGAGATCTTGCTGGCCAGGGTAGTTGACTTACACCTTCTAGAGCACATTGGGTGGCAAGGGATACATGCGGACGTGCATTGTCCTGTTGGAACAGCAAGTTCCCTTGCCGGTCTAGGAATGGTAGAACGATGGGTTCGATGACGGTTTGGATGTACCGTGCACTATTCAGTGTCCCCTCGACGATCACCAGAGGTGTACGGCCAGTGTAGGAGATCGCTCCCCACACCATGATGCCGGGTGTTGGCCCTGTGTGCCTCTGTCGTATGCAGTCCTGATTGTGGCGCTCACCTGCACGGCGCCAAACACGCATACGACCATCATTGGCACCAAGGCAGCAGCGACTCTCATCGCTGAAGACGACACGTCTCCATTCGTCCCTCCATTCACGTCTGTCGCGACACCACTAGAGGCGGGCTGCACGATGTTGGGGCGTGAGCGGAAGACGGCCTAACGGTGTGCGGGACCGTAGCCCAGCTTCATGGAGACGGTTGCGAATGGTCCTCGCCGATACCCCAGGAGCAACAGTGTCCCTAATTTGCTGGGAAGTGGCGGTGCGGTCCCCTACGGCACTGCGTAGGATCCTACGGTCTTGGCGTGCATCCGTGCGTCACTGCGGTCCGGTCCCAGGTCGACGGGCACGTGCACCTTCCGCCGACCACTGGCGACAACATCGATGTACTGTGGAGACCTCACGCCCCACGTGTTGAGCAATTCGGCGGTTCGTCCACCCGGCCTCCCGCATGCCCACTATACGCCCTCGCTCAAAGTCCGTCAACTGCACATACGGTTCACGTCCACGCTGTCGCGGCATGCTACCAGTGTTAAAGACTGCGATGGAGCTCCGTATGCCACGGGAAACTGGCTGACACTGACGGCGGCGGTGCACAAATGCTGCACAGCTAGCGCCATTCGACGGCCAACACCGCGGTTCCTGGTGTGTCCGCTGTGCCGTGCGTGTGATCATTGCTTGTACAGCCCTCTCGCAGTGTCCGGAGCAAGTATGGTGGGTCTGACACACCGGTGTCAATGTGTTCTTTTTTCCATTTCCAGGAGTGTATTTAAGAGATACTTCTTGGCTCTGTGCTGCATCGCTGTTGTTTTGAGGAGGTTACCTGGGGAGAGGGGGAGAATGAGGGGGGGGGGGGCGAACATCCATCCTTGTTTCAGTTGCTATTTGCCGGAGTGATGGTGTTGCTGATGGTCAGTCTGTCTTCCATTTGAGGGAGCAGAAACAAAACTGCAACGAAGCACAGATGCTTGCTTCGTTTTGTTGCAGTCTTGACAGACGGAGATTTTGTCTATGATGCCAGTTGTGTCGCGACACAGTCCTTAGGATTCTTCGTTCTTTTGAATTTCTTTGCCTGTCATGAATGAAATTAACACTGTGTACACTTTATTGTAAGTATGTTGCCTAATATTCCTATGATTAAATATTAATGCTGTTTCTGAGTATTATTTCTTCCATATATCTTGCAACTGCTTTCGCTCATTATACTGAAAGCAGAAAAATTGTGAAGGACACATGCGAACAGTTGTGGAAATTCTATAGCCTCTTCATACGGCACAAAAAACTCAGGATGACTGGATGATGATTGCAAAACAGTTTTTAGACAGAACAGACTTTCGAAATTGCATCGGTGCTGAGGACGGAAAGCACGTAAGACTGAAAAAAACTGCAAACAGTGGCTCAGAGTTTTATAAGTACAAGAAGTTTGTTTCGACAGTACTTTTGGGTGTAGTGGACGCTAACTATTTTTCACTGCGACAGACGTGGGCTCATACGGCGCCAGTGGGGATTCTAGTGTATTCAAGAAATCCAACTTCTATAAAAGACTGAAAGCCAATCAGTTAAACTTTCCAAAACCTCAAAAATTACCTCACGACGAGGAAGAAGACCTTCAGCATTTTAATTTTGTAGGGGATGAAGCATTTGCACTATCTAGAAATATTCTTCGGCCTCATTCTAAGAGAAACCTGACAATGAAACACCATGTTTTAAACAGAAGACTTTGTCGTGCTCGTAGATTGGTGGAATGTAGATTTGGGATTTTGGCTAACAAATGGATGTGAATTTCGACTTTTCAGACACATTTATAAAAACATGTTGTATCCTACATAATTTCGTAAGAAGAAATGACAGTGTGTAAATCGAGGACGAGTCATAAGAGTGCCTTCAGCAACGTTGTGAGTCTATAGTCATTGGAGCTGGTATGCGTTGTACGCAGGTTAGGGATTACTTTACAAACTGCTTTGTGACTCCACATGGGTCAGTACCTTGGCAATATGGCAAAATATAAATTGTGGTAATGACATTGTCCACATGAATAAATAAAATTAGTGAACTTTGAAGTACTTTAGTTATTCTTTTCTGGTCCAGACAATTCAGTCCATTTCCCCATCGTTTCTGTATCAGATTGCGATCACTGTATTCTTTTAATTTCCTATGGTAGAGAGCTGGCCTCTTTTCTGCTTCTGCAGTTAGCTTTTGTGAACCGACAACACAAGTTAAAACGCCTTCCGCAGCGTAACTTTCGTTATCAGACATGCTGCTGGCGCACAGAATGCGTCTGTCTGCAAACACACTGCGAGAGCGACTGAGAAACAGCATAGCCAGTGCGCGCAAGCTCGCTCCAGTCCGTGTGATCATTCAACATCGGCGACTATCGCGTCACGCGTGAAGTTGAGCAGGTTGCGCTTTTTTTTCTTTAAAAAAAATTTCCACTGTTTGATCGCAGGTGCAGAGTAGATATCTCTCGAGTGAGCACTGCGTTCTGCGCATGTTGTCAACATTAAACCAGAATTGTCACGTGTTGTCGGCACTTCGCTGTGTGTGTGTGTGCTGTCTGCAGCGTTTGAAGTTTATAATATCAAGAGTTTTTGTTGTGTTTCACCGTAGGTTGATAGTGTAATAGCGAGGGTGAATTACTATTGTAGCTACGGATGCAAAGAAAAATATGTGAAAGGAGGGATAGTAACTTTTCATGGGTACATACCATGTAGCTCTAATTATAGTTATCATATAATTAAGAGACACTGTATATGTTTAAAAATTTCGAGACGCATTATAATTAAGGCTTGATTCTGTAGACCTATTTTTCTACGATTTTATGACTATATAATAGATATTACGTATCGTACAAAAGCTTACAAACGATCGCTTCCTCTCGTAAATTTGCTAGTGGAACAGGAAAGGGAATGGTTACTGTTTCAGCAAATATTATCCTCCATGCATTTGTCAGTGACTTGTCGATTATGTATATAGATTACGCAGTCTACTATTTATTTAATAAACTGGGAGCAAGTACGTAAAATGCGTTAAAGAAATATTTCAAAGTGTCACCAGCAAGGAAAATTGTGCTTTAGGACGCAAAAACGAGAAAATAAATACGCAGAAATAGCAGAAAAAAGGACGAATTAGCAGGGATATAATCGCTAATGTATGGCAAATTCGGTGTTTTTCGGACACTTGCAAAAGTACCAGCGTACTGTCAAGTCATTTTGCAAGACTATCACTGCAGAAATGTACGTCAGGCTCTGTAATACTATAAAGTGCCGTATCATACCGAAAACTACCAAAAATCGAGTGCATCTGAGCTGTGACACCTATCGCAAAGAAGCAGGATGTAATATCACTTGCCCTTAAGAGTTATGTAGCTGGTTTATTCCCTGTATCAAATGGGTACTGTTAAAATGTCTGCGCAACATATATAAAAGATCCACGACACGTTCGAAAAGAATCCGTCTGTACTAGGGATGTAGTGACATTCTAAATATACAGGGCGCTATACGGAAAAACACACGACGTCCCGAGAACACGTGACCACGCCAGCAATGTATGTTGACAACATAAAATCTGTTCTGCGCATGTGAATGCTCACTCCAGAGATATTTACTCTATGGTGCGCGGGGTCATATTCCAGCCACCATGTTTCATTCTTGCGACAAATTAATCGCTCGCGTCTAGCGTAACACCTACCTATCAGAGGAGCGGGGGTGAAAAAGAAGCGTAGCCCACGACGCGCGATTTCTCCTATTTTAGTCCAGTATTTGAAATGAGAGCGCTTGGCGACTTGCAACAGCTACACACATAATTTCAAATCATTACGTAAGCCGTTACCGCCGGCATTACCTATAGAGTGATGAAAGGAAAAGTGTTTATGGCTAACTAGGTTTCTGCTGTTCATGCAGTAATAGTACCGCATGAGGCACGATCTTGTAATTTATTACTTCTTTACTACTGACTGCATACGTAACACAGCGCGGAGTAGCCGGTGTCTTGCCACGGTTCGCGTAGCTCCACCCGTCGGAGGTTCAAGTCCTCCCTCGGACATGGGTGTATGTGTTGTCCTTAGCGTAGGTTAGTTTAAGTTAGCTTAAGTAGTGTGTAAGCCTAGGGACCGATGACCTCAGCAATTTGATCCCATAGGAACTTACCACCATTCGCGACACATTTTACGACAGTATGCATATATACCACATATTAATCACTGTACGACACATAGTGCAGGAGATATGACGTCATGGACAATGAGATGCACGAAAACTTCCGCATCATGCATTCATGCATGTCGTTTAAATTTATTATTTCTTTGCTGCAAATTTTATTCGCAACAAATTTCGCGTACAGTATCCATATAAGCCGCTGAATGTACCTACAATATTATATCTTTGTGCGACACACAAGTCAGGAGATATGACGTCATAAACATTAAGCCGAGGCCCACGAGAAAGACGACGTTGGCTGCGCATCAAGCACAAGGCCAGAAGCTGCTTGGTACCGTGTGGATGCACAGCTATAAATAAATACTTGCGCAACGATGGGTTCTCCGCTAGTATTTTAATATGTGTGTCATTTTGCAGCGTAAAGTATGCATTTTAAAGTTTATAATTTACCGTTAAGAGAGTGATTGAACTCTATTAGCCTGTGGTCATATTTAAAAATGGATAGCTAAAATAAATCTGATCAGACGTGTACTAACAGCCTTATCCTTCTTTATCAGAAAATCAGTAATGCTTGTACGGGATGGTACCCTAAGCAATCTGAACTCTGAGAACAGTTGTTGTCTGTGTTGCTGAAATTGGAACAGGCTGAGGTTAAATGCTTAATACCTCCAACGTGTGAATTATTGCAAATACAACTGTCTAAATTTGTTAGTTTTAAGCAACGCAAATGAAAAGAGAAGCTGCCGTTATTGAGTATCATCCGAGTGGTTGAAACGATAGCTTTGCAGCGCATTGACGTGGTATGAAACCGAAGGAAGTGAGACATGTGAGGTTGAAACCATCTATAACATTTTCCTCTATTTACGTATGTTTCTCATTCCTGTTACCACTGGGATCTGACTTTCATTTTTACTTGATGCAAGAAATCGATGAATGACAACTGTGAATCAAGGTAAGCTCCTGATATAACAGCTTCCTTGGCCAACTGCTCTTCTGTTTCACTGTACAAAATATCAGCGTGAGCTTTTATCGAAAGCAAATTAATATACAGGGTGTTTGTCTTAACTTGGGACAAATAAATCTCTCGATAAATACTAACTACGGGAAAAACAATATTTTCAAACGGTATATCTGTCTTAAAATTGACCACCACGCTACACCTTCCCATCTCCCATGGTGGATCGAATTTTTATTTGGAAATGGGAACACCCTTTCTACCGCAGATTGGGAATCTACGCCAAAAATGCCTAGAGTTTACCTGAAACTACTTTTTACATCTGTGGTAAATATCGCTTAATAGGTGCAGTGGTTGGACGGAAGAACACACCGAAATCAGTCACCCTGTTGGTGACATAAGCTATTCGAGGAGACACACACTAATCAAGCATCCTGGTGGGGACTCACCGAAATCAACCCTGAAGGGAACAGAAAACTACGTTATCGGTATGTTAAATGTAGCTTATTTGCGAGACTTTTAAATGTCTAAACGCAAAAATTTTAATGTGCAGTCAGACTTGCAAAACTAAATTAAATTTTTAACAATAACGTCAGCTCTTTAGAACAAAAAGTTTACATTTTTATCGAAAATATGTAGTCGAATCAAACGAGTCTCTTCTTAACGGCAAACATTTTCTTATTGTTTTCTTTATAATAGAACTGTGTATTTTACCTGCCCATTACTTCATTTGAGACCTGAGTGTAACGATTGCTTGAAATAGTATTTCCCGTAAATCCTCCGGGATCATATAGAACTTGTAAACATGGGACAACATTCCGTGAAGAATGGAAACGTGACGTAACGGGTTGATTCTATACTTTTGATCTCACTCTCATTTGTAATGAGTTGGAGGCGAATGAAAAAGACTGAATAACCCTTTGCTCCCTCTTGCCAGAGAGAGAAGATATCTTGATGCTGTCAGGAGGGGACAGCTGTTGCTCATTGTAAGGAGGAAGACGAGAGTCATCTCGTTACAGAGTTGGAAATTCCGAAGACTTTCTAACTTCCGCATAGGTAGAAGTGCTGTCAGAGTTGCTTTCGTATGTTTTTGACAAAGCGGCAGAGTACGTTCTGCTCCTAAGAAACGGTCCTGTGTCCATAAAAGAAATGTAGTTGTATGTGGTAAACTTACTGACTTGCCCGTTTGCAATTAGGCAAACTATATGATTTGATTGACGTTGCTGTGTGTGATGGGACCATACACACATTCCACATCTCTGTTCTCTCTAACACTGCTTAGTAATATGACCAAATCTTACAAGGAACCCCTTGAGTGAGAGGTCGCAAGTTCAACCTCTAGCGAGTCTAAATTGAAAACGTTGTTTTAACAATTATGACAGAAAGAACATTAGCTGCTAATGATTCACCATTTGCATCAGGAGGGCGAAAGAAAATGAGTGTCCGGGAGATGCAGAGATCAACCTTCTATGGGTTCTTCTTCACAAAATGGACGTCGTCTACATTCAAGAAATGGCCGAAACAAACCATTAACTTGTACCATGAACACCGAATGAAAAATGGCGCACCACAATGATCACAGAGGTTCGCACGATCAAGGTCGAAGGCGAACTCCTTGATAGCTATAAACCGTGAAAAACGTTCAGCTAGCTCTGCACTCTTAAAGAACGCGTATAGAATTACATTGGTAGTGAGGTGATGAGAACTGATGGAACGTAATGGCATGCAGCCGAATGCGAAACAGTTTGTCGTGGAGCTTATCGTGGAACTGACTATCCTTTAAGGCCCAACTGCAGATAGTGCGATAATATGTTTTACAGGCACGGAAAAAACAAACATCCAGAACCTGAATTCGTCCAGTGGTTCCGGGTCGTATGAATTGCAATGTTACACACTTTTCATGAGGGACAGTTTGCTCTAAAGGAGTATGATTTTTATAAGTAAAAGCAAGTTATTTTGATTTTGGCCAAAAGCAGCGAATTTCCAACTTTTCGTAGCACAATAAATAACTTTCCAGTCAATTTACCACCCAGATTAGCAGTGGTCAAATTTTTTTACGAAATCGTTGACGAATTAATAATAGTTGCTGTAGACACAACTCCCTTGTATCTCTAATTTACAGTATTCGTTTCATATGCGTTTCCTCTTAAAACCCCGATTGGTCGCAGCTGAAAACTAATTTCTTACTGAACGATGGGATAAATTTGTTCATCTCATCCAGAAATTTTCGGGCCAATTCCGGAGTTTGTTGTGCATCGTCAAGCTGACGCTTAGTTTGAAATTTCATTACCTTAAGCCTTCCAAAAAAAAAAAAAATAAATGGCTCTGAGCACTATGGGACTAAACATTTATGGTCATCAGTCCCCTAGAACTTAGAACTACTTAAACCTAACTAACCTAAGGACAACACACAACACCCAGCCATCACGAGGCAGAGAAAATCCCTGACCCCGTCGGGAATCGAACCCAGGAACCCGGGCGCGGGAAGCGACTTAAGTCTTCCAGTTCTGTAGCAATGTTTAAAGTTATGCAAGCATCCAATGCTTCCCTTGATATCACTGTAATCTATGTCGCGCGTAATCTGATGTGCATAACGTAGTGGGTGACTAACATGCATAACCTGTGAATTGCATCGAGCACCCTTGAAATGCGCAAACACCACCTTCTGTAACAAGTGCGCCTTGTCCTCCCTTGAACATCCTTAGCTTTTCTTATGCACTACACTGTCATATGGCTGCAGACTTATTCGAATCCGCTCATTTTTTTAAAACTATGCTGCGGATGATCTCCCATGTACGTAGTTATGTTCAGAGTCCGCTCATTCGACAACTATTGTCCTTTACTACGTTTCAGGAGAGACAGTTTGCTCTAAAAGGGTTGTTGTTGCTGTAGTCTTCAGTCCTGAGACTGGTTTGATGCAGCTCTCCATGCTACTCTATCCTGTGCAAGCTTCTTCATCTCCCAGTACCTACTACAACCTACATCCTTCTGAATCTGCTTGTTGTATTCATCTCTTGGTCTCCCTCTACGATTTTTACCCTCCACGCTGCCCTCCAATACTAAATTGGTGATCCCTTGATGCCTCAGAACATGTCCTACCAACCGATCCCTTCTTCTAGTCAAGTTGTGCCACAAGCTCCGCTTCTCCGCAACTCTATTCAATACCTCCTCATTAGTTATGTGATCTACCCATCTAATCCTCAGCATTCTTCTGTAGCACCACATTTCGAAAGCTTCTATTCTCTTCTTGTCCAAACTAGTTATCGTCCATGTTTCACTTCCATACATGGCTACACTCCATACGAATACTTTCAGAAAAGACTTCCTGACACTGAAATCTATACTCGATATTAACAAATTTCTCTTCTTCAGAAACGCTTTCCTTGCCATTGCCAGTCTACATTTTATATCCTCCCTACTTCGACCATCATCAGTTATTTTGCTCCCCAAATAGCAAAACTCCTTTACTACTTTAAGTGTCTCATTTCCTAATCTAATTCCCTCAGCATCACCCGACTTAATCCGACTACATTCCATTATCCTCGTTTTGCTTTTGTTGATGTTCATCTCATATCCTCCTTTCAAGACACTATCCATTCCGTTCAACTGCTCTTCCAAGTCCTTTGCTGTCTCTGACAGAATTACAATGTCATCGGCGAACCTCAAAGTTTTTATTTCTTCTCCGTCGATTTTAATACCTACTCCGAATTTTTCATTTGTTTCCTTCACTGCTTGCTCAAGGAGTATGGTTTTTATAAGTAAAAGCAAGTTATTTTGACCAGCTATTGGCCAAAAGCAGCGCTCATACCATAGTTGTACTTTCTTAGGCCCACTTTCCCACTCTTGCTTGTTGTGACGGAAATAGTTCCTACTGCCTTCGCATGCAGCGTTTGTGGCTGCCTGTCTGACAAGGATGACGAACTACATGGCTCGACACCGGTTTCAGTACCACCTTCACTTGTTAACCACGTGTTGTCATCATTGTACTCCTCAGATACACTGCCCGCACAGTGAAGCGTGTATGACACCACACATTCCACTGACACACCTTGCAGAAAGGGTGATATTTCATCTGCCACTTGATTTCACCTTTTGGTTCCTTTCTGACGAAATGTCAACTTCGGCAACTGTTGTTGTAGATATAATGCAATGTTTTCTTTGTTTATCGTTGCCATTACTTTGCTTTGCATCAACATCATTAGCGCTGTAGCCCTGTCGTGAGTTACTCGTCGACTAAGCACTCCGTAGCCTCATGATATGGTCACCATGAGATACCTCCAGTATCGCCCCCTGTTGCTATTAACAGCCAATATAATGGTTGTATGGTAGACAACACGTGGGGCGTCGAATACCGTAAATATAATTGGCCTTTCGCTACCTCGCTCTCAGGGAGTTCCTGGTGAGAGAACTGCAGCACTGTCTGACGTTTGGAATATATGGACTACCCTTACATCTTAATCCGAACACATGAATATACGGAGAGAGCGACTGACTTTTGAATGAAATCACACACATCTCCGATTTCACAACAGATGTAATATAGTTCTGGATTAGACGTCGTGGTAACCAGCTACTGTATCAGTACATGAGTGGATAGTTTTGGCTATTCCAGATTCTCCTGATGGTACATTCACTCCAAAAGCTGGCTCTTCATAGTATCTTTCAGTATTTAATTTGATATTTTTACAATTAAATCATTTTCGTATATTAGTTACTGCAGCCTTCCTGCAGGAACACGATTCTATGCGTAACATCAGTCACGAACAACTTAGTTATATTTGGGGTAGCCTCTGAGATATTCAGGAAGTCTTCTTTTAATTTCATGTCAGCTAATCAATGAGGTCACTGCTCGCCTCGCTGAGAACCCTAGGGTATGAATTTAAAGTAAGTGCTTCTCCTTTCCGCCTTGCTGAGGAAGGTCGTGTTTGTTATCGAATGGCGTGGGTTGCTGGTCGTTGGATGACGAGGTGGTGGTATGAACGTTGGCTGTATGTAGAAGGGCACACTTGCAATACAATTTTCTCAATCATTCACAAGGTACTTTATGTGAGATTCGTAGTTAACTATTTTCTTGATTTACATCCCGAAGTTGCTGTGACTTTCATGTGGTGGAAACGCATCTCTCTTGTGGATATTGGGAATATGTTTCGAGACTCAGTACACAATTTATTTGTGATCAGTTAATCCGAAAGGTAGTAGAGTCAGTTTAGTCACATTCCCTACCAATGTTGTTGTCGTTGTGGTCTTCAGTCCTGAAACTCGTTTGTTGCAGCTCTCCATGATACCCTATCCTGTGCAAGCTTCTTCATCTCCCAGTACCTACTGCAACGTACATCCTTCTGAATCTGCTTAGTGTATTCGTCTCTTGGTCTCCCTCTACGATTTTTACCTTCCACGCTGCCTTCTAATACTAAATTTTTGATCCCTTGATGTCTCAGAACATGTCCTACCAACCGATCCCTTCCTCTAGTCAAGTTGTACCACAAACTCCTCTTCTCCCCAATTCTATTCAATACTCTTCATTAGTTATGTGATCTAACCATCTAATCTTCAGCATTCTTCTCTAGCACCACACTTCGAAAGCTTCTATTCTCTTTTTGTCCAAACTGTTTATCGCCCATGTTTCGCTTCCATACATGGCTGCACTCCATACAAATACTTTCAGAAACGACTTCCTTACACTTAAATCTATACTCGATGTTAACAAATTTCTCTTCTTCAGAAACGCTTTCCTTGCCATTGCCAGTCTACATTTTATATCCTCTCTACTTCGACCATCATTAGTTATTTTGCTCCCCAAATAGCAAACCTCCTTTACTACTTTAAGTGTCTCATTGCCTAATCTAATTCCCTCAGCATCAGCCGACTTAATTCGACTACATTCCATTATCCTTATTTTGCTTTTGTTTATGTTCATCTTATACCCTCCTTTCAAGACGCTGTCCATTCCGTTCAACTGCTCTTCCAACTCCTTTGCTGTCGCTGACAGAATTACGATGTCATCGGCAAACCTCAAAGTTTTTATTTCTTCTCCATGGATTTTAATACCTACTCCGAAATTTTCTTTTGTTTCCTTTACTGCTTGCTCAATATACAGATTGAACAACATTGGGGATAGGCTACAACCCTGTCTCACTCCCTTTCCAACTACTGCTTCCCTTTCATGCCCCTTGGCTCTTATAACTGCCATCTGGTTTCTGTACAAATTGTAAATAGCCTTTCGCTCCCTGTATTTTACACTTGTCACCTTCTGAATTTGAAAGAGCGTATTCCAGTCAACATTGCCAAAAGCTTTCTCTAAGTCTACAAATACTAGAAACGTAGGTTTGCCTTTCCTTAATCTATCTTCTAAGATAAGTCGTAGGGTCAGAATTGCCTCACGTGTTTCAATATTTGTACAGAATCCAAACTGATCTTCCCCGAGGTTCGCTTCTACCAGTTTTTCCTTTCGTCTGTGTAGAATTCGCGTTATTATTTTGCAGCCGTGACTTATTAAACTGATAATTCGGTAATTTTCATATCTGCCAACACCTGCTTTCTTTAAGATTGCAATTTTTATTTCTTCTTGAAGTCTGAGGGTATTTCGCCTGCCTCATACATCTTGCTCACCAGATGGTAGAGTTTTGTCAGGACTGGCTATCCCAAGGCTGTCAGAAGCTCCAATGAGCCTTTGTACATGCTTTGCAAAATGTATGGATTACACAGGACATTCCTCTCAAACTTCACACTTTCTAAGGCCCAGGAAAAAAAAAAAAAAAAACTGCAGTTGGTATGACAATGAAATTGCACCATATGATAGACTTATTTACTAACTGCCTACTTTTGCATCTCTGTTATTAGTAAAATTTGCCAGCCGTCTATCTGTTCCTTAGTAATGATGATATATAAAGTAGAGAATTTACTTTACTTTACAAAATTTATAAAGTAGATGTACAGTAAGTTAAGCACATAGTAATAATCCCTTAGTAGATACTGTATCTTAAAACTTTACAAAAAGCTTAATCATAATTTTTGAACCCCTACCGCATACCACCCACCAAGAACGCTCGAACGTCTAGTAGCGCGCAGTAGGGACCAAATTGACTACACCATGCTACAGCGTCTCAAAGAATTTTTTTAATAATCGTCGGTACACGTCTACACGTGAACAACTTGTAGCTCGAAGAAAGGATATCGAGTCTGTATTCAATTTCTTGCCACGTTCTTCATAAAATATCCTCTGGCACTGTTATAGTTGCACCAGTGACACGATCTTGTAACGCGAGAATATCGTCCACTTTGGTCGCATACACGCGCTCCTTCACGAATCGCCACAGGAAGAAATTCAGCGGGTTAATGTCGAGGCAACATGGTGGCTAGGCAATGGGTCCTCCACATCCCATCTAGCGATTGGGAAATTTCATATTCATGAACTTGTGAACAGCCACTGACCAAGCTCCATCTTGTTGAAAGATGTTGGGGTTGGGTTGTTTGGGGAAGGAGACCAGGCAGCGAGGTCACTGGTCTCATCGGATGAGGGAGGAAGGGGAAGGAAGTCGGCTGTGCCCTTTCAAAGGAACCATCCCGGCATTTGCCTGGAGTGATTTAAGGAAAGCACGGAAAACCTAAATCAGGATGGCCGGACGCGGGATTGAACCGTCGTTCTCCCTGTAAGATGTTGTGTTGCAAGTCGTCTGAGGGTATACAAACTGCTTTGACATGACCAGACACACTAACCGCATTCACTGAGCTTTCTGCAAAGTAGAACGGTCCATACAATCCTGTTGTGCATTAGTCCAACCAGACGTTCAGTTTACAGCTATCATGAACAAGTTCAATGATAGTGTGCGGATGTTGCGACCCCAAATCCGAACATAGTGCCTATTAGCGGTTCCGGATCATGGAGGTTGCCTCATCCGAAAATTAATATCTTTTCAAGAAGCTGGGAATTCTTGTCAGTATACTGCAACCTATCTGGAGCAAATTGTTGTCGGCGTAGTTTGTCGTTCGACATGCACCGCCAGAATGCTTCAGAACACTTCGTTCCCAGAAACGTACGAGACTGCTCCTTAATTGCCTTCACATTAGGTGAATCACATCCGTACAACCTACGACAATTTCTTTGCTCAGTGATCGGCGATTCTGTTTCTGCAAACCACACTACTGCTTGCGCGCTGCTGTGGAGTCGCCATCTTCACTTCAAGCGGTAATGCTGCTCTCTGGCGACAATAGTTTGCACCTCTGACGCGGGAATACAAATTCTTTGAGATGCCCTTGCATATGGAGCAATTTTGCTATCTGTAGTTTTTTTCCTGGGTCTTTGACATGAGGGAGGTTTGAAAGGGGCAGCGCTGCACTATGTTTGATGTTCTAACACTTGGAACTCAGTGTGCTATATGTTTTATGGGCACAAGTAATGTATGTCTCATAGTTATTTATGTTTTGTGAAGTCAATTATATGAATTTACGTTCAAATATTCTTCCTAGTCAGTTTTCCTTGCCAGTCACTTTCCTATTTCAACGAATTAAGCCGATTCACACTCATCAGCTGCAATGTGGAAACTTGATGTGAAATGTACTATTTTCCTTCGGCGGTTGGTAGAATCTTATGATCTTCGAACTGCATTTACATCACTGACAGTAGCAATCATTACGCATATTATACTTCACATTTATTTGCATGCTTTTCAGCAGAAAAAGTAGGATTCTGTGCTGAGACAGATGCCAGAGGCAATGCTTTGTTCTACAGAAAGTACGTTTTTCGGTGCCTTATACACTGAAGAGCCAAAGAAACTGCTACACCTGCCTAATATCGTGTAGGGCCCCCTCGAGAACGTAGAAGTGCCGCAACACAACGTCTCGACTAATGTCTGAAGTAGTGCTTGAGGGAACTGACACCATGAGTCCTGCAGGGCTGTCCATAAATCCGTAAGAGTACGGGGGAGTGGAGATCCATTGTGATCGGCACGTTGCAGTCCCAGATATGATCAATAATGTTCATGTCTGGGGAGTCTAGTGGCCAGCAGAAGTGTTTAAACTCAGAAGAGTGTTCCTGGACCCACTCTCTAGCAATTCTGGACGTGTGGGGTGTCTCATTGTCCTGCTGGAATTGCTCAAGTCCGTCGTAATGCACAATCGACATGAATGGATACAGGTGATCAGACAGGATGCTTACGTACCTGTCACCCGTCAGAGTCGTATCTAGACGTATCAGGGGTCCCGTATCACTGCAACTGCACACACCCCACACCATTACAGAGCCTCCACCAGCTTGAACAGTCTCTACTGATATGCAGGGTCCATGAATTCATGAGATTGTCTCCGTACCCGTACACGTCCGTCCGCTCGATACAATTTGAAACGAGACTCGTCCGACCAAGCAACATATTTCCAGTCATCAACAGTCCAATGTCGGTGTTGGCGGGCCCAGGCGAGGCGTAAAACGTTGTGTCGTGCAGTCATCAAGTGTACACGAGCGGGCCTTCGGCTCCAAAAGCCCAAATCGATGATGTTTCGTTGAATGTTTCTCACGCTGACACTTGTTGATGGCCCAGAATTTAAATCTGTAGCAATCAGCGGAAGGGTTGCACTTCTGTGTCACTGAACGATTCTCTTCAGTCGTTGTTGGTCCCGGTCTTTCAGGATCTTTTTCTGGCCACAGCGACGTCGGAGATTTAATGTTTTACCAGATTCATGATATTCACGGTACACTCGTGAAATCGTCGTTCGGGAAAATCCACACTTCATCACTACCTCGAAGAAGCTGTGTCCCATCCCTGATGCGCTGACTATAACACCACATTCTAACTCAGTTAAATCTTGATAACCTGCCACGGTAGAGGCAGTAACCGATCTAACAACTGCGCCAGAGACTTGTTGTCTCATATAGGCGTTGCCGACCGGTGCGCCGTATTCTGCCCGTTCATATATCTCTGTATACAAACGACCATACCAGTTTCTTAGGCGCTTCGATGCAGATTAGTATCATTTTAACACATTGAGTCCACATGCCCGTTCGCACTACACGGAGATATAAGCTAGGCTTTTCAAACACTTTTATGCTTAGTTAGATATTCGGCTCAACTGTTGATGTTAATTTAAATTCAAGCTTCCTTTTCTTATACCCATTGCATTGCGTTGCGCTAATAAAAGTAAGTTTTCGCTGTCTAGGTAATGTTCTATAAACTTTTTTTTTGCCAGATCGCATTGCTAAATAGAGTTCATGGATAGAAACTTTGTACAAGATAAGGCTTTTTTTTAATTAGAGTGTATTCGGGTTTAATTTTATAGTAATCAGCCGTCCCAACGTAGCAGGACGCTTATATCCCCTCTAATTATACAGTGTGTCCACAATGAGGCTCCACCATTTGAACTCATAAAATCTGAGAGGAAACACAATTTATTGACGAACAAATACAGGGAAATTATACAGCAGCTCATCAAGTTTTCATACACAGGTGGACGGTTCAGTACACTTGAACATGGGCGCCACGGGTAGCGCGAAGAATATCAAGTCTATAATCGATTTCGTGCCATGTGTTGCGGAGCATCTGTTCTGTGACAGAGTTGATGACAGTTCTTATGCGCTGTTTCAAGTCTTGCAGGTCCTTTACTGGTGTAGCGTATACCCGGTCTTTCACAAAACCCCACAAGAAAAAATCGAGGGGGGTTATGTCGGGCGAACGTGGCGGCCAGGGAATTGGACCTCCACGGCCAATCCATCATTGCGGGAATGTGTCATTTAAAAATTTTCGGACATCAATGCTCCAATGGGGTGCTGCACCGTCCTGTTGAAACATCACATTTGGCTGCAGGTCTGTCATCTGTGGCACGGCAAATTGTTCCAACATATCCAGGTAGATGGCTCCATCCACAGTCGGCTCCTGAAAGAAAAACGGCCCAACAACGCGATTTATCATCAAACCACACCACACATTAACTTTAGGACTGTCGCGAATATGTTCCCTAGGTGCATGTGGATTTTCGGACCCCCCAGATGCGCACATTGTGACGATTGACAGCTCCTGACATGCCAAGGTTGCCTTGTCAGTAAACATCACGCGTGATAAAAATGTTTCGTCCGCGGCAATGCGATCTAACATGACACATGCAAATTCTTCTCGCTTTGGTCGATCATTAGGCTTGATTTCTTGCACAACGTGCACTTTATATGCGTACAAACGTAATCGATGATGAAGCACTTTGTGCACTGTTGAACGTTTCATACGAAGTTCTCGTGTTGCCTGTCGCACTGACTTCTGTGGAATTTGTTCGAATAACCGCCGCACTTGTTCCACATGATGTCCGCTGATCCCAGGCTTACCACCACCATGCCTTTTCGCAACACTCTCAGTAGCCAAAAACTGATCACACCACTTCTTTATAGTCTTGAACGACGGGGGCACTTTGTTGTAAACTCGACGAAAGTTTCTTTGCACTTGAGTAGCCGATTTTGCTTGTGCATAACACCAGATCACTTGTACACGCTCCTTCATATCCTCCATTTTGCTAAAACAATTGATTGCATCTCCACTACTGTCACTTGGCGTATCAAATTTGCACACCACAAACTTGTTGAATTTCTCTGTCTCCCCTTTCAGGATTCCCAGGTCCACCATCTGAAATGAGAAAGATACAGGATATTAAAATGTTGGAGTCTCATTGTGGACACCCTGTGTTTTGCTTTATTATTTAAGTTCTTCAAGTACAGGAATAGACGCATCTTTCACAAGGCTATTCACTTAAACTTTGATTCTGTTCTTACCGACAAGAAGTCTACTATATGGCATCTCATTTCCGGGATACGTGAATGAAATATTTTCCTGAGGCTCATGGGGAGCAGTTTTCCTGTGTTTTTATCCTGGGTTTGAGCATACCGTTATACAAAAACTACACGTATCAATTAGATTGTACGTGTTGTTAAATTTTGTTGTTGACGACAGCTTACTATGTCAATGTTTCTGAGGTCGTTGCAAGATCACTCGCTGGCAGCGGGGAAGACCGTACAACACTCGACTGGCCCATCTTCATTAGCTGAGAGCGATGCGTCGGCGAAGAGATTCGCCATTTGAGCAGCAGAGCTATGCGAAACAGAGAGAGTAGCGATTTCAGATAAGGTTCAGATAAGGTGACAGTGACTGCACTTTCACTGGACAGTCCTCTTTCTCTTGATGTTGATGCTAGCCTTTTTTTCAGTTTTCTAATTCACTTGCACGCTTTCTTACGTGTTTTTCGGCATGAGCTAAGCTTTAGTTCAAATGGTTCAAATGGCTCTGAGCACTATGGGGCTCAACATCTGAGGTCATCAGTCCCCTAGAACTTAGAGCTACTTAAACCTGACTGACCTAAGGACATCACACACATCCATGCCCGAGGCAGGATTCGAACCTGCGACCGTAGCGGACCCGCGGTTCCAGACTGAAGCTCCTAGAACCACTCGGCCACACCGGCCTGCTGAGTTTTAGTCTTCTACGCCCATGTTACTTCCATGATCAACATGATGGCTCAGAGAAATAATCACATCCTTTACTGTGGAGCCTAATAATTACTGAGTGGCTGAATCGGCGTTTTTGTACTGCAACACGGTGTCCTCCCCTCCCCATCAAGCATGGTGGAATATGGTCGTCACACTTTCAACACAAATGTGAGTTGTGGATTTAGGAAGAAAATACACAGCATACTCCAGTGTACTGTTACAGAAGCGCATCATAAAGAGGAATACAGTCTTGCCTGCCTACCTGTACAGACTATAGCACGTAACCGCAACCGTAAACACGATTCCGTTTCATGAGCGGTCTGCAGCCGATGTTGACTCGACGGCGATATAGGCCTACGATAGGGATCGCTGAGATAACAGGTTTTCTGTTACACAGTTTCTTTTCGTCTACAGTTTAACCTTACTGTTAAAACCGCTCAAAATAACCGATTTCTGAAATAACCGATTTTTGTATGCGATTGCAGTCGTTCTCGGCGTATTCCAATGATGAATTCTTCTCAGGTCGTCAGCCGAATGGTAGCGTCGTCATGTCGCAACGTTTCGATGAGTTTCGTACCAATCATCCTCTGGCGAAGTGTCGCAATGCTGCTCACTCACACTCATCTAATACTTTCCCTCTTTGGGGAAGTGTGTGGGGGAGTTTGTAGCCTTACGGCTTTTGCTCCACTGTGTACTTGTGTGTATGGTTATTTCTGAGTTTTTGGGTTCCTGTGTGATGTGATGAATATTCTGTGTGTGTCTGGTACTTGCCTGAGGTTGGCGAGATGATTCGTGTTATGAGGGAGGAGGATTAGGAATTGGATATAGGGATTTTCTCTTCGACTTAGTCGTCGAAGGTCGTCATTGGGCGTTTGTGCTTATCATGGGATATGTCATACCGACCTAGGGAGTGGATGAGAATGTTTCCTGATCTGGAAGAGCTTTCATAGTAGGCCCTTGCCAGATCTTGGAAACGTTCTTTCAGGGGTGGGATTTCAGCAGCGGCGTGCAGATCATCGGTGGGGAATCCGAGGTGTAGATGCAGTGCCCTCCTGAGGGCGCGGTTCTGCAGTCTCTGGAGTTTGCCCAGATGCTGCTTCGCCGCATATCCCCAGACGGGGCATGCATACTCCATAATTGGTTGTATGAGGGCCTGATAAACGTTCATTCCTACAGATCAGGGAAGGGAACTGGATGTGTTGAGGACTGGGTATAGGACATTCTGGCACAAACATTGCTGTGGACCTCGTCTATGTGGGGTTTCCACGTAAGACGAGAGTCCAAGGTTACGGCAAGGTACTTGTGTGGTTCTGCGCCAGGGGAGTTGGATTCCGTTTAGGTGAAGGTGGAGTGGGAGGCGTTGAGGAGGTCCGCACCGTCCAAGCCTAAGGGTGATCTGCATAGCCTGCGTTTTTTCAGAGTTGATGGTGATGCGCCAGCGATGGGCCCAATTTTCTGTATCATCTAAAACCCTTTGAAGCCTACAGATGACCAGGTCCATGTTCGCAGTTCGAGTGTAGAAGGCTGTGTCATCTGCATACTGTAAGGTGTGGACTAGAGGGTCGTTGGTGTGTCCAGAGTGTACAGACTGTACAAAACGGGCCCCAGGACCGATCCCTGTGGCACCCCAGCACGAATACCCCTTTTGGTGGAGGTAGGAGTTTCTACTTTGACAGAGAAAGTTCTATCCGTGAGATAGCTTTGGATCTGCTTAACTATGCTCCCGGGGAGCCCTTGTGTGTACAACTTGTAGAGTAGCCCTCTATGCCACACTGAGTCGAAGGCTTTGGCTACGTCTAGTAACACTATCCTGCAGTAGCCTCTGAGGGTTGAAGCCCTCTGTGGCTGCTTCAGCTGCTCTCATGATCTGTTGGGGGCAGAGTGCTTCTGCCAGAATCTGAATTAGAAATCCGCCAGAAATTGCTCTCTGGTAATGTGGTCCTGTATGCGTATTAGCAGGAGGCGCTCGTAGCGCTTGCTGAGAGTTGGCAAGTGGCTAATCGGCCTGTAGTGCTGCGGGAATAAAGGATCTTTTCCTGGTTTGTGTATCGCGACCACTTCCGCGTGTTTCCAGTAAGCTGGGAACACGCGGGAACGAGTAATTTCGTTGAAGACGTTCGCGATGCGTTCGACAGCCGTAAGTGGGAGGTTTTTAACTAACCGATTGGTGACAATAACATGTCCCGGCGCCTTTTTTGTAGGGAGGAACCTAATTACTTTTGCCACGTCTTCGGGGCGAAAAGTGTGGGTTCGTCCTCTGGGTCCTCCTCAGCGTTGAGGAAGACAAATAATTGACGACGGACTACCTCTTCATGCTCTTCATCCTGGGGTTCTGCCGCTTGAAACTGCTTCTCGAAGGAGTCGGCGAGGGCGTTGGCCTTTTCGGCATAGCTGTAGGTCAGACCCGTCTCGCCCTGCAGTGGCGGCAACCTAGCGCGTCTTTTGGTAAATTGCTTGGTTGTTTGACATAGTGTGTGATCGTCTACTTTGAGGGCTGTGAGGCAGTTTTGCCATTGCTGGTTTCTGTGCTCATTGAGCGCTACCTTCAGCTTTCTCTGTAGACGGTTGAGCAGCCTCCTGGTGGCCTGGTTTCTGGTGATCTTCCACTCTTTTTTCACTCTATTCTTATGTCGAATTTGGGCTAGCATGTGTTCCTGGAGCTGTATTTGCGGCGGTGGGCCATCCCTTTGTGGAGGGGTGGCCTCTTCCGCTGCCTGCAAAATGGTTCCTGTTAGGTCTTGTAGCGCTTGTTCTACTGTTGCGACAGAAGGTGGCGGAGCGCAAGCAACATCAGAGGCGACTGTTTCACGTCTGGTACCGTTGGAGTGCTACCCATTCTGCCACATCGACGGTGCGCGAAAGATGGTCGTTATTTCGTGCATATTTAATATTCGTGCGATCTTGGCTGTCTGCGGTCCAGCAAACGGCAGAAACGCCACAAGTTTTGCTTCGTCTTCTTCTGGTTTCACCTCCCGCCTCCTGTCTGCACGCAAGGTGCGTCTCATTTGTGTCTCGGTGCGTACAGACAAGAGGCGGGAGGAGAAATCTGAAGAAGACTACAGCAAAAATCGCAAGAATATTAAAGAAGCCCGAAATAACGACCATCTTTCGCGTACCGCAAAAAAATTAAAGATATACTTGGCTCAACCAAAGACCAGTTGGGGTAGCAGATGCGGGGCATTTACAGCATTGAGTGCGAATGTGGTATGGAATATATTGGGCAGACACAACGATGTATCTCCCAGCGCTGTAATGAACACATCAGGAACGTACGACTAGGACAGACAAAAAAGTTCGCGGTAGCAGAACATAGTATTATCCAGGGACACACCTTCGAATTCGAAAAATCGAAGAAGCTGTGCAGCGCCAACGGTTTCTGGGACTCGATCTTCAAAGAGGCAGTGGTGGTACGTCTGGAAAACAATTCAGTAAACAGGCTTAGCAGTTTTCAGCTCAGTGCAGCGTGGAATCCCGCAATTGATAAAATAGGTCAGGAACGTTCCGATGTGAAGGCAGCGGCATCCGCAGGCAGACTGGATAGCCATCGGGTCTCGACGCCGGGCCGCGCCGCAGTCTCCACCACCACCGACGCGGTACCCCCTTCCGGAGGAACGTGACTGGGCGGCCTACAAAAGAGGACGATGGCCAAGCAGCTATACAGATATGCAGAACACAGCATCCCGACACTTCGCCAGAGGGTTATGGGTACGAAACTCATCGAAACGTTGCGGCACCATCTGGCTGATAACCCGAGAAGAATTCATAATTGGAATACGCTGAGAAAGACTGCAATCGCATATATCACACGTCTACGGGGAGGATGTCCAGCGCCGCTACAAGATGCTGCAGAATCTACGAATCAAGAAGGGAAAGTTGCTCAGCAGATTAGCCTTCTTGCTAACGTGTCGGGATAAGGAAGTGATGCCGCAGTTTGCGAACTTGTTGCATCCTGTCAACACGGCGAGGAGAAAACACATATTATGACGAACTGGTTCAGCCTTGGTACGGGAACACATACGTGTTACCAGAATGGAACGCCAAGACTTTGCTCTCTCACCATCTGTACCTAGCTTCCACTCTCCCAGCGCACACCTGCGAGTGGCTGGGCGGCAACACGTACGCCAGCAGTGAGCTCTACAAGAAGAAATCGAGAAGTTCCTCAGATTTCCAGGCGGACGTCAACAGGAGGATAAAGCCAGCAATATTAAGACCGTCATCAAACTGACAGAGAGAGCACTGGATGAGCCAACAATCTCCGAGCTGTCGAAAGGCCTGAACTTTGCTCCTATTCCAAGAACGTTACCAAAACGTGACATCATCAGCAACGTCGAGCAAGCCACACGTGGTCTCCCGTCAAGAGCACCCGAGGAAGTGAGGAGGGAGATCAGCAGGGTGCTCGAGAAAGCAAGTGAAACGTCCCCTTAGAAAAATTATACACGACTGTGCTTAAACTGACACAAAATATTTTTAGCGCACCGCAATCTGACTTTCAATAATCCCTACAAAAGAATGGCCCTGACTAACATTAACCTATACCTTTCACAAATCACTTACCTCACAAAAAATCTTCGTTACTCGAACTACTGCAGTACAGTGAGCACCACTACTGCCAGCTAAATAAAAGATTCTAACTACGGAAGGCACTAACTACTAATAGGTATAGTTAGCAAATGAAAGATTTTAATAGAGAACAAACAGTGTATTTACCTTAATAGTCACAATATATATGGTAGTTCATGACATCCAGTCTTACAAATTACAAAACTCCGCCATCTCTCTCCCCACGTCCACCACTGCTGGCGGCTCACCTCCAACTGCGCAACGCTACGCGCTGTTAGCATCCAGCTGCCGCTGCGCAACACTACAATGGCAGACAACAATGCAAACTAAACACAGACTGCGCACAGCACAGCCAGTGATTTTTCATACCGAGCGCTAAGAGGCGTTACCAATAAGAAAACCTAAACAACCTACTTACACAAGAATGCCGAAGAACAACATTATGCCAGAAGAGCGCAAGGCACTGTTGAACCTTCGCGATGACAAGGATATAGTGGTCTTAGCAGCAGACAAAGGGAATGCGACAGTCCTACTGAAGTCAGGAGATTACTTTCAGAAGATTGACACCTTACTACAAGATCCAGCATACACAGACGTTACGCCCAAGACCATCGATCTTGTCAGCAGCTCAGGACTTGACAGAAACACCATCAGGAAGTTTTATCCTCGGGCACCGGCTCCACCGCGACTGTATAGCCCCCGAAGATCCATAAGGAGAATGTCCCACTACGTCCTATATTGAACACCATAATTCCTCCGACGTATGGTATAGCCAAGCACCTAGCACAGCTGTTGAAACCACTCGTGGCTCACTGCGCTCAACATGTGAAGAAGTCGACCGAATTTGTTAAGGTACTCCAAGGGTTACACCTGGACGAGAATGATCTACTAGTCAGCTTTGATGTCACTTCTCTTTTCACCCAGGTGCCGCTGGATGATTCCTTAGCACTACTCGAAGATCACTGCGATGAGGACACACTCAGACTCTTTCGTCTCATGTTAACCACAACATACTTTAAATCTGGTGGGAAATTCTGTGAACAAACAGATAGTGTTACCATGGGTTCTCCCCCTGGCTCCAGGTATTGCCAACTTGTACATGGAGCACTTTGAAAATGTGGCACTGAACACCGCCCACCATAAACCAAAGGTGTTCTACAGATATGTAGACGACACTTTTGTACTGTGGCCACATGGCAAGGAAAAACTAAAGGAGTTCCTATGCCATGTCAGTGGCAAACATAACAGCATAATTCACCATGGAGGTAGAAGAGAATGCTTGCCTTCCTTTCTTGGATATTTTGATCAAGAAAAATCCGGGCAGTACTTTGGGACACTCAGTCTACAGGAAGAAGACGCACATGGACTTATATCTCAATGCTCGGAGCTGCAACCATCCAGCCCAATGTAACTCGGCACTAAACACCTTAGTACAAACGGCCAGGTCGATCAGTGACAGCAAGAGTTTGCTGCGTGAGTTAGCACATCTGCGGGAAACCTTCCGAAAGAACGGCTACACCGAGACACAAATAAGACGCGCCTTGCGTGCAGACAAGAGGCGGGAGAAGAAACCAGAATAAGACGAAGCAAAACGTGTGGCGTTTCTGCCGTTTGCTTGACCGCCGACAGCCAAGATCGCAAGAATATTAAAGAACCACTAAATAACGACCAACTTTCGCTCACCGCCAAATGTCAAAGATATACTTGACTCAACCGAAGACCAGTTGGGGTTACAGACTCTGGGCATTTACAGTATTGAGTGAGAATGTGGGATTGAATATTTCGGGCAGACACAACGATGTATCTCCCAGCGCTGTACTGAACACATCCACAACATACGACTAGGACAGACAAACAAGTCGGCGTTAGCATTGTCGAGGAACACACCTTCGAATTCGAAAAAACGAAGGAGCTGTGCAGCGCCAATAGTTTCTGGGACTCGATCTTCAAAGATGCAGTGGAGATACGTCTCCACAACAATTCAGTAAAGAGGCATAGAGGTTTTCAGCTCAGCGTGGAATCCCGCAATTGACAAAATACGCCAGGAACGCTCCGGTCTGAAGGCAGCGGCGTCCGCAGACAGATTGGATATCTACCGAATGTCGACGCTAGACCTCTCTCTCTCATCTTTTACTTTCCCCTCCTTGTGGAAGTGTATGGAGGAGTTTATAGCTTGTTGGCTTTTACTCCACAATGTATGTTGTGTGTGTGTGTGTGCGTGTGCGTGTGTGTGTGTGTGTGTGTGAGAGAGAGAGAGAGAGAGAGAGAGAGAGAGAGAGAGAGAGAGAGAGAGAGAGAGAAAGAGAGAGTTTCTTGGATAGTTTTGACTGTCTGTATATTGTGGTGCTGTTCTGGTGGTGTCTTGTACTTGCCTGAGGTTGGTGAGATGTTGGGTATTTTAAGGTTTAAGGATTGGTATTAGGAATTGGGGATTTTGGAATTTCTCTCTTCGACTCAGTCGATGAAGATAGTCATAGGGCGTTTGTTCTTATCATGGGACATGTCATACCGACCTACGGCGTGGATGAGGTTATTTCCAGATCTGGAAGAGCTCTCGTAGAAAGCCCTTGCCAGATCTTGTAATCTTTCTTTGAGGAGTGGGATTTCGGCAGCGGCGTGCAGATCGTCTATGGGGAATCCCATGGGTAGATGCAGTGCCCTCCTGGGGGCGTGGTTCTGCAGTCTCTGGAGTTTGTCCACATATTTCTTCGCCGCGTAACCCCAGACAGGGCATGCATATTCCATTACTGAGCATATGAGTGCCTGGTAGACATTTACTCCTACAGAGCAGGGAAGGGAGCTGTTTGTGTTGAGGACTGGGTATAGGATGGACATTCTAGCGCAGACCTTCTGATGGATCTCGTCTATGTGGGGTTTCCACGTTAGTCTCGAGTCCAAGGTTACGCCCAGATACTTGGCGGATCTGCGCCGGGGAGTTGGAATCCATGTAGGTGCAGGTGAAGTGGGGGGGGGGGGGGGTATTGACGGGGTCTGCGTCTCCCTTGCCTCCAGGTGATCAGCATAGCCTGTGTCTTTTCAGGGTTGATGGTGATGTGCCAGGGACTGGCCAGGTTTCTGTGTAACCCAAAACCCTTTCTAGCCTAGGAATGGCCAGATACTTATTCGCATTTCGAGTGTAAAAAGGCTGTGTCTTCAGCAATCTGTGTAGTGTGCACCAGGGGGGCTGTGGGAATGTCCGAAGTGTACACACTCTACAAAATGTGCACCAGGACCGATCCCTGTGGCACCCCCAGCAGGAATACGCCTTTTGGTGGAGATGGCTGTTTCTACCTTGACAGAGAAAGTTCTTTTCATGAGATAGCTTTGTATTAGTCTGACTATTGTATAACAGTTCTTTATGCCATACTAAGTCGAAGGCTATGGCTACATCAAGTATCACTATCCCACAGTAGCCTCTGTGGTTGAAGCCTTCTGTGGCTGCTTCCACTAGTCTCATGATCTGTTGTGGGGCAGAGTGCCTCTGTAGGAATCCGAATTGGAAATTTGGCAGAAGTCGCTCGTTGGTGATGTGATCTCTTATGGGTATTAGCAGGAGGCGCTCATAGATCTTGCTGAGAGTTGGAAAGAAGCTAATCGGCCTGTAGTGCTGCGGGAATAAAGGGTCTTTCCCTGGTTTGTGTATCGTGACCACTTCCCCGTGTTACCAGTAACTGGGAACTCGCGGGTACGAGTAATCTCGTTGAAGACGTTCGTGAGGTGTTCGATAGCCGAGGGCGGAAGGTTTTTAACTAGATGGTTGGTGACACTGTCGTGTCCTGGCGCCTTTTTGTGGGGAGGAACCTAATTACTTTTGCCATGTATTTGGGGGCGAAAAGTGTGGGTTCGTCCTCTGGGTCCTCATCAGCATTGAGGAACACAGCCATCTGACGACGGACTATCTCTTCATGTTCGTCATCCTGGGGTTCTGCCGCTTGCAACTGCTTGTCAAAGGTGTCAGCGAGGGCGTTGGCCTCTTCAGGATGGCTGTATGCCAGACCCCTCTCGCCCAGCATTGGCGGCAACCTAGCGCGTCTTTTGGTACATTGCTTGGTTGCTTGCCATGTAAGTAGGCTGTTTAGGTTTTTTTATTGGTAACGCCGCCGCCACGTAGCGCTCAGTATGAAAATCACTGGCTGTGCCGTGTGCAGTTTGTGGCTGTTTGGCAATGTTGTAATACTCGCCATTGTAGTGTTGGGCAGCGGCAGCTGGATGCTAACAGCGCGTAGCGTCGCGCAGTTGGAGGTGAGCCGCCAGCAGTGGTGGACATGGGGAGAGAGATGGCGGAGTTTTGAAATTTGTAAGAATTGGTGTCATGAACTGATATATATATTGTGACTATAAAGGTAAATACATTGTTTGTTCTCTATTAAAATCTTTCATTTGCTAACTGTGCCTATCATTAGTTAGTGACTTCCGTAGTTTGAAACTTTTAGTTAGCTGGCAGTAGTGGCGCTCGCTGTATTGCAGTAGTTCGAGTAACGAAGATTTTTGTGAGGTAAGTGATTTGTGAAAGGTATAGGTTATTGTTAGTCAGGGCCATTCTTTTGTAGGGATTTTTGAAAGTCAGATTGCGTTGCGCTAAAAATATTGTGTTTCAGTTTAAGCACAGTCTTGTATAATTGTTTTAAGGGGACGTTTCATATGTCGACCCTTAGCCGAGGATACCTCACTGGAATCTTCTGATTTTTTCCTTGTAGTTTGTGTAATTAGTGTAGCCTTTGTTTATTGCTAGCGCGTAATCATAGAGAGAATTTCCTTTGTAGTTGCAGTCTTTCATTGTTGTACAGTAAAACAGTTGTGGCATGCATGTAGTTTTGCACGAAGTATTTCGCAGCTGCGCTTGCAATTAACTAGATATTATTTTCAGTGATATTTTAATGTGTTCTCTTATTTTTGCTTTTCAAATTGTGCTTTTTTGTGTTGTCGTGTGAAATATTGTGACAATAATGGCGTGTGAAAAACGTAATACTAGGCTCCAAAGTAAACTGAGAAATGACAGTGAAGACGAAAGCAGTGTGTTAGCGCCACCATGTAATGAATTAACTAATGTTCAAAGTAGTAATTTGGTAATTGTGCATGGGGAAATGGAACGGGTTGCAAATAATGGCGTAGGCAGTGAAACAATTAGTGAACAGGAAAGCGTTATCGATCGATCGGTCGGCAACAGTTCGCCTCAGGATTCCGAAATGACAGGACACAATATTGCAAATACTGTAGATTCAGGTTTTGCGTCCTCACCGTTTTCTCAAATAAGTCAAGACACATTTTCTGTTTTTCAAACTGCGAATATTGCCGGTGCAAATGCATTTCCGAATAGGACTAAAGAACATGTTTCAGACACCAGTGCATTGTTATTACAATTAATGCAACAAATGGGACAAAAGCTTCAAAAGTTAGACACAACGCTTGAACAAAATCGAAAACAAATGGGACAGAATCTTCAAAAGTTAGACACAATGGAACATAATCTTCAAAAGTTAGACACAATGGAACAAAATCAGAGACAAACACAGCAAAAGCTTCAAAAGTTAGACACAATGGAACAAAATCTTTGGAAGTTAGACACCACACTTGAACAAACACGTGAAGATTTAACTACTGAGTTACATAACATTGAATCGAAATGTCAAAAAAACTGTAATGACGTAAACACACAAATTTGTGAGCATTTCCAACCTATTTTTTCGCGGCATGAAAATGCATTACAGAATCACGAAGAAGCCATAAAAGAATTGCAAACTATTGTTCGTGAAAATCACGACACCTTGCAAACTAAAATGGACTCAGTTGCATCCACCGATTCGGTTACGCAACTTGCAAGAACTCAGGAAAGGACACAGTAGATTCGATTTCAACACAAATGGACACTCTGGAACTTGGTTCAGAAAAACACACTGAGGAAATGTGTTCACTATCGGAGAAAGTAGCCGAACTTTCAGATCAGTTCACTAACTTATCTACAAAGGTAGATGATGATCTGAATGATACAGAAGAGTGCGAACAAATTAGGAAATTCAAAAAAAAAAGTCAGAATCAAATTAATACACAACACCAAAGAGAAATCCGGGAAGTGCAAGATCAGCTGACACAGGTAATACAAGAATTACGTATTTCAAAGGACAGTAGCGCTCCAACACGGGAAGAGGGACTTAGAAATACGGAAAAGCCACAAAATAATAACACAGGGCATTTCGGAAATTGTGAAAGAAATTGGCAAAGTGCACCGAATTTTGAGATGGAACTGCCGACACGACGTAACAATGAACGATATGCTACCCGCCGACACGATGATTTTGACTATAAGCTGTTCATTACTGCACGTAAATTCAAAACATTTAAGAATTCTGGCGACGACATTCATCCACAAGCGTGGCTCCATCAATTCTCTCATTGTTTTCCTCCCAACTGGTCATTAGAGCACAGATTAAAATTTATGTGTGGCTACTTGGAGAATGAACCAGCTGTAAGAATGCGATCGGTCATTCACGATTGTCATAGTGAAGGAGAATTTTATCATGCCTTCCTCTCAGCATATTGGTCTCAAGCTACACAAGACCGAGTAAAACATAGCATCATAATGATGAAACATTTGGAACAATCTGAATTTTCCAGTCTTGTCAAATATTTTGAAGACATGTTACATAAGAATCAGTATCTTTCAAACCCATACAGCCCCTCAGAACTCATCCGCATTTGCTTAATCAAATTACCTGAACATTTACGACAGATTATTTTTGCAGGACGATGCAAAGACGACATTGAAGCTTTTCAGGGACTGTTACAAGAACTGGAAATTGACACTGACAATCGCGGAACGCGAAAACAGGGACACAACAATTACAGGTCACACCTGTCACAATTCCGCGATGACAGAAATAATACACGACAAGGCTATTCGTACAACGTAAATCGTGACCAAAACGGACACCGCCCGTATGACAACCGTTGGCAGAGTAGTAATTATTACAGGGAAAGATCACCTCTCCATAGTAATGACTATCACAGAGACAACCATAGAAGCAGACAATATGGTAACCAGAACTATTATTATAAAGGGAGACGGAATAACTTCAGACGCAACGGTCCAGCCCGCAGTTACGATTCAGCTAGAAATTCTCCACCACGTGACCGACAAGAAATTAATTACAGAAATTACCGACATGACGACAGACGATATGATCGTAACGACAGACCTGAATTGCATCAGAACTGGCGAGATTCAAACAGAGCAGGGCCCTCTCGGCAAGGTAAATTTGTAGAAGTTAGGTCTCCTAATCCCAATAACGACGCGCGCCAACAAAGAAGTAACAGACAATGACTCGCACCGCAGGCAGCCGCGTGCGCCGGCTGGCTCAGAGAAAAATAACATAAGCTAACCTTGAGCAAATTTCCAGTGTTCCTTACCGACGTAATCACATGATAATTGCTTTTCAGTTGACAGTCTGCGTACTAGGAAGAGTAAAGGTTTACACCACATTTCACATGTAAAACCATTTATTGAAAGATAATCTGCTTTTTAACTTTGTCTTTGCCATAAAGCTGTTCACATCACGTCACTAGTATACTTTGTCAGACTAAGAATCTGTTAACATGCAACAATGTTTTAAAGTTAACTATCCAGTCCAGAACTTAGAGAACTTATTTAGACAGTATTTACGAGTGCATTGTTATAGTGAACAGACGTCACAGTGTTATTGTGTGTGTACATTCTTGCTTGTTAGTTGCACGATTACGTAACGACTATAAGGCTTACATACTTAGAACATTTACCAGTACTGCTAATGAGATTTTAATGCAACATTTTGGTTTACTTGAAAACACATTCTTTGTTTGAAGTTCATTCGGTGAGATTAAAGATGACTTAGCATTTGGTTTCTATAATAGCTACACGATTATATCACGACGCTACTAATATGTGACACGATTTACATTGTTGCTTTTGCGGTGTATCTGTTTTATATCTGCACAGTTTTTCTGTATTATTCTGGAAAGTAAAACATGTTTTAGTAGTAACTTTTGTGGTATAGCTACAATGAGACAGCCTTTATCGTAGCACAACAATACGTTACATTATAGTACTTTCTTGATCACGGTAAGGTACGTAATAACTACGATATCTATACGGAAAGCATTTCACCTTCGTTTATGATGAGGTAAGTACATTGACTTCAGCAGAACTTTGCTTACAGAGGACGATAACTACGACAGTTCCACAGAATTATCTTACAGCAAAACGCACATTTAGCACTACAGGGCACGCATTTGAGTGATTAATTTGGTACTTTAACCATTTATTTATCAAATTTGTTGAATTAAAAAGAAAGTTTTTTGTGATACATTTCATTCCATTGCTGTAATCGGTAACACCTGAGGGTATAAATACATTATTCCTCAGGGGGGTACACGCTTACTTTGTGCACCATGTGTTTGGCAAGCACAAGGAGCCCTAGCTAATATGGTATTTGTTTATACAACTTTACACATCGGTACCATATTTCTCTAACACATAAATTACACAGCTATCTGATAATTTAACTGAGAGAGACAAACATTTACTTCACTACATCAGTGACAGATGTTTACGTAATTACACCATTGGATAACTTCACACTTATGAAGTTGTATTTTGTCTGTACTTTGTGAACAGTTCATATTTTTTCGGAACCATTGTGATATTATGAGAGCTTTGAATGATATATTTGGTATGGGATCATGATTTTTAAAGTACATTTGAGGTAGATGACACTTTTGACATGAGCAGAGAATTTTTTTTAGGCTTTGAAATTATTGCATAAAGCTATGACATTTTTGAGATTTGACTGAGGTGTTATGATGTTATTATTACGACGACGATGTGAATTATGCTGCTGAGGTATGTTTAAGCTGATGCTATATGAGTTATTTGGTTATGCTACGTATCAGTTATGATGAAATATTGAAGAAGTGTCGACGAATAAGGTAAGGAATAATGAGTAGTGGTTAGGGACTGTGGTTTGTGAAAAAGCATGTTGGAAACCGAGAATCGTACTTTAAGAGTTATAAAATGTGTGTATATGCGTGAATGTATCACTATGCTGTCGAAAATTTTTGAACACTATTATTTTTAAATGATTTTATTTCTACAGATTTGTAACGCAAATTCTTGACCTGTGAATTGTTTTTATATGAGACTGCCACTGTAGCGGAAACTGGTGTCGTAAATATTTCGGCAAGACAGTTAACTGACCACGTGCACGTAATGCGTCGTGGGCACCCAGCTGCGCGACAGCCACCGGGAAACAAGCAATTAGTGTGTGCCTTTCAGAGGCGCAGGTAAAAAAAAAAAAAAAAAAAAAAAAAGGGGGGGGAGGAGGACATTATCCTCGCTATTGACATTCCTTTGTAGAAAGCACCGCAAATACGACACGCTCAGTACTGAGAAAGATACTTACATCTGACACCTGATTATAACAGACGTCTTTCTACGAGAGTTGAGAGAATTCTACTAACTTATGAAATGTCGCATGACTATTGAATGATATTTTTATGCTTTGTCCATAGTTGCTTATTTCATCTGATATCTGTTTTCCAGCTGTGTTGCATCATTGATTTTATAAAATAAAATTAAATGCATTTGCTAATGTGAACACTTTCTGCCAACAGATCTATTACATAATAATTTTATGATCCATATTCTTCGAAAAAGGAGCACTTTGAATAGAAAGAACAATAAGAAGGGATTAATCACAGTAACTGAATACAAAATTTTCTTTTCAAGTATGCGGTAATATTTTTTTACAATAAATTTTTGTGGTGCATCACTTTAATTGCATAGACATTAAGATGTGAACAGACATTGTCCTTATCTGCATTGTTGTCTTTAGTGTAACATTTTTTCTGATTGAGCTTTGTCATGTTTAGGTATAAGTTATAGCATTTGCTGCAGCTGTTTGCCATTCATAGTGCTACTGAATGTCACTTTGTATTACTAGGTTAAGCCAATTTTATTACTGATTTATTTTTCTTGTTTGCTGCGCATTGCCTTATATTAGTTGTAATATTGCTGCCTTTTTTTGCCAATTTCCATTTTTTAACATTGCTGTTTGTGTAAATTGTTTTGTGCTGCTGCATTGCCTCATCCCTTAGTTAAGCATCTGAGCTCAGTAGATTTAAGTTAGCTTAAGAGGGGGTAGCCTATATAAGAGAGTGATATGCGATATATTGGAAGAAATGCATTGAGAAGTTATACGAAAAAAGTACAGAAATCAGGTATAGATAGGACTTTTTGGAAATAATGAAGAACGAAGGGAGATCTCCGAGAAGTAAAGAAAGTTTTGTTTGCAAAATACTGCAGTAAAACAAACCCTGTCCTTTCCTTATGTTATCCCACTATGTGTTTGTGTACCCTTGTGTATTTATGTTCTTCCTGTCTTTATATGTTTATCTGATAAGACTTACGTTGCAGAATTTTTCTAATACTAAGCTACACTCACTATGATGGGGAATACTGTTATCCTCAAATATAATTTGCATTAATAACATGTTATTTACTTTGTAAAGATGTTTACACATTATTTATTCTGTTTTGTTCTAATGCTCATTCGTGAAGTTGATGTTTCGAAATTTATTCTGATTTTTTATGTATGTGCTCCTGTCATAATTCCTGTAACACTGATGTATATGTTATTTCGATTCTTTTGTAAAGCCTGTATTACTGCAAATGTTATCTGTACTATTATGTTCTTTAATGAAATTTTTTCTACCTTTGTTATTGTATTCTTATGTTATAAAATTGTAATTGACACCAGTTCATCAAATTAAGTAACTTGTAACTTACATTTCACTGCACACGTTTCTGTTGGTCATAGTATATGAACAATATGTGAGAAGTAAGGATTGATAGTGTTTGCAAGTGTATTGATAATTCAGCAAGGGACTGGTTAACAGCATTGCTGGTTCTAAGGACAATTCCAAAAACTTTGTGAGTTGACAAGTGGTGGGTTATGGACTTGCTATGTTATCCGCAAGACTCTTCAATGGTGATTGTGCGCCTGCACAGTCAAACATATGGCTGCTGGCCATCTCTACAAGGACTACAGTGGGTCTACACCTTTGATGACCCACCAATACCATAATCTCTACCAGGACTACAGTGGGTCTGCTCTGTGATGACCTAAGTACCAATAGTCTTCAACTTCGACTGACTCTGCTGTGGGTTTGCTCTGTTGTGGCCCATTACCTATCTGCATGTCAAGAGTCAGCACTGTCTTTCCATTGGAAGGACAACACTACTTCTTCAAGACTGCATGGAAATCGACTACTTCCGTGTGCATTTTCTTTTACTACTCAGACTTTGAGAAAAACACTGCAATTTTACATTGATGAATAATCATGACTGTCTTTATGGACTGTGAGAAAATTTTAGCTTTTTACCAACATTGTATCGATAAGTGTGTGCATTTCATTTCTTTGTTATTGTAATTATGAAAAAAAATTTTCAAATCTGTATTGGCCACTGCCCAAAACAATTTGTAAATTTTTTGTGGGGAGCATGGGGGCTATGTAAGTAGGCTGTTTAGGTTTTTTTTATTGGTAACGCCGCCGCCACGTAGCGCTCTATATGAAAATCACTGGCTGTGCCGTGTGCAGTCTGTGGCTGGTTGGCATTGTTGTAATACAGCTGGATGCTAACGGCGCGTAGCGTCGCGCAGTTGGAGGTGAGCCGCCAGCAGTGGTGGACGTGGGGAGAGAGATGGCGGAGTTTTGAAATTTGTAAGAATTGGTGTCATGAACTGATATATACACTCCTGGAAATTGAAATAAGAACACCGTGAATTCATTGTCCCAGGAAGGGGAAACTTTATTGACACATTCCTGGGGTCAGATACATCACATGATCACACTGACAGAACCACAGGCACATAGACAGAGGCAACAGAGCATGCACAATGTCGGCACTAGTACAGTGTATATCCACCTTTCGCAGCAATGCAGGCGGCTACTTTCCCATGGAGACGATAGTAGAGATGCTGGATGTAGTCCTGTGGAACAGCTTGCCATGCCATTTCCACCTGGCGTCTCAGTTGGACCAGCATTCGTGCTGGACGTGCAGACCGCGTGAGACGACGCATCATCCAGTCCCAAATATGCTCAATGGGGGACAGATCCAGAGATCTTGCTGGCCAGGGTAGTTGACTTACACCTTCTAGAGCACGTTGGGTGGCATGGGATACATGCGGACGTGCATTGTCCTATTGGAACAGCAAGTTCCCTTGCCGGTCTAGGAATGGTAGAACGATGGGATCGATGACGGTTTGGATGTACCGTGCTCTATTCACTGTCTCCTTGCCGATCACCAGAGGTGTACGGCCAGTGTAGGAGATCGCTCCCCACACCATGATGCCAGGTGTTGACCCTGTGTGCCTCGGTCGTATGCAGTCCTGATTGTATCGCTCACCTGCACGGCGCCAAACACGCATACGACCATCATTGGCACCAAGGCAGAAGCGACTCTCATCGCTGAAGACGACACGTCTCCATTCGTCCCTCCATTCACGCCTGTCGCGACACCACTGGAGGCGGGCTGCACAATGTTGGGGCGTGAGCGGAAGACGGCCTAACGGTGTGTGGGACCATAGCCCAGCTTCATGGAGATGGTTGCGAATGGTCCTCGCCGATACCCCAGGAGCAACAGTGTCCCTAATTTGCTGGGAAGTGGCGGTGCGGTCCCCTACGGCACTGCGTAGGATCCTACGGTCTTGTCGTGCATCCGTGCGTCGATGCGGTACGGTCCCAGGTCGACGGGCACGTGCACCTTCCGCCGACCACTGGCGACAACATCGATGTACTGTGGAGACCTCACGCCCCACGTGTTGAGCAGTTCGGCGGTACGTCCACCCGGCCTCCCGCATGCCCACTATACGCCCTCGCTCAAAGCCCGTCAACTGCACATATGGTTCACGTCCACGCTGTCGCGGCAATCTACCAGTGTTAAAGACTGCGATGGAGCTCCGTATGCCACGCAAACTGGCTGACACTGACGGCGGCGGTGCACAAATGCTGCACAGCTAGTGCCATTCGACGGCCAACACTGCGGTTCCTGGTGTGTCCGCTGTGCCGTGCGTGTGATCATTGCTTGTACAGCCCTCACGCAGTGCCCGGAGCAAGTATGGTGGGTCTGACACACTGGTGTCAATGTGTTCTTTTTTCCTTTTCCAGGAGTATATATTGTGACTATAAAGGTAAATACATTGTTTGTTCTCTATTAAAATCTTTCATTTGCTAACTGTGCCTATAATTAGTTAGTGACTTCCGTAGTTTGAAACTTTTCGTTAGCTGGCAGTAGTGGCGCTCGCTGTGTTGCAGTAGTTCGAGTAACGAAGATTTTTGTGAGGTAAGTGATTTGTGAAAGGTATAGGTTATTGTTAGTCAGGGCCATTCTTTTGTAGGGATTTTTGAAAGTCAGATTGCGTTGCGCTAAAAATATTGTGTTTCAGTTTAAGCACAGTCTTGTATAATTGTTTTAAGGGGACGTTTCAACCATAGTGTGTGATCGTCTACTTTGAGGGCTGTGAGGCGGTTTTGACATTGCTGGCTTCTGTATTCATTGAGCTCTACCTTCAGCTCTCTCTGTAGACGATTGAGCAGCCTCCTGATGGCCTGATTTCTGGTGATCTTACACTTATTTGCCACTCCGTTCTTGTGTCGAATTTGGGCTAGCAAATGTTCTGGGAGTTGTACTTGCGCGGGCAGGCCATCCTTTGTGGGTGAGTGGCATATTCCGCTGCCTGCAAGATAGTTCCCGTTAGGTCTTGTAGCGCTTGTTCTACTGTTGCGGCAGTAGGTGGGGGAGCGCGAGCGATATCAGAGGCGACAGTTTCTCGATATCGCTCCCAGTCTGTACGTTTGTAGGACGACTGGTACTGTGGGAGTGCTAAACACACTCCCATATCGACCTCTAGAATCACTGGGCTGTGTTCGGAGGTCACTATGATCGTCCTTGCGGTACGAACCCAGCGGTCCTCCTAGTGAGGGCTATGTCTAACACGTCGGGCCTACATCTATTTTTTGGAAAATGTGTGGGCTCGACCGGACCCCATGTTTCGAAATGGTGGGCGCGTACTAATCTTCGCAGTTTGGCACCTGCTCTGTAGGTTACTCTAGAGTTCCAATCGGGGTGTTTGGCATTGAAGTCGCCTCCTATTATGAGTTTGCCTTTAATTTTCCCTAGAGCAGCTATGTCTCCCTCGTCTGTCTCGTCTTGTGGGGGTCGGTAGATTGCAACAATTGTTAGTAATCCGGTGGCAGTGGTTACTTCCACAACCCCACAACAGGCCACAGCAGTCCACCCACCCCACACCGAACCCAGGGTTACTGTGAGGTTCAGCCCCCAGAGGACCCCTTCCTTCCCTCCAGGAGCGTCTCATACCAGACGAGTGTAACCCCAAATATTTGCGCGGTACAGTAATTATGGTGTACGCGTACGTGGAGAAGTGTTTGCGCGGCAATCGCCGACATAGTGAAACTGAGGCGGAATAAGGGGAACCAGCCCGCATTCGCCGGGTAGATGAAACCATCCACAGGCTGGCCGTCACACCAGACATTGACACCAATCCGCCGGGTGGATTCGTGCCGGGGACTCGCACGCTTTTCCGCTCGGGAAACAGCGTGTTAGACTGTGCGGCTAGCCGAGAGGGCACTGCTACCATACTTCGTAAAATACTTCCAAACTAGGAATGGTATCATTCTGCAATACAACTGATGTCAGAGGTCGACAGTCAGAATCTACCACATAAACCAGGTCAAGTCTTGCACCCTGCACATACACGCATACCGTGTAATAGGCCACGCCACAAGGCAACATGTACGAAGTCTGTTCAAATAATTCTGGAACTTCGTCCACAAAATTTGTCTACACTTGACTTTTATTTATTGTGCATGGTCTCCTTCGAAATACTCTCCTCCACAATTGACACTTCGCTCCCAACGCCGTTGCCACTTCTGGGAGTAGTCTTGGTACGTCTCTTGTTGCATCGCGCGAAGCGCCCTCTGAGAATTTTCTTTTATCTCGTCTGTCGTTGCAAATTTTCGTCCTTTCAACGAGATTTTCAACTTTGGATATATAAAAAAAGTCCACAGTTTCCATGTCTAGAGAGTATGAGGGATAAGGCAGCACAGTCATTTCGTTTTTTGTGCAATAGTCACGCACCAACAGGGATGAGTGTGCGAATGCGTCATCATGCTGCAAGGGCCATGAATTGTCTCGCCACATTTCAGGCCGTTTCCTTCTCACATTTTCTCGCAGGCGTCGCGCAACGCGTCCCGATAGTAGTATCCATTAACAGTTTGTCCCTGTGGCACTAATTCATGATGAACTAGTACTTCAAAGTCAAAGAAAACTATCAGCATGGCTTTGAGGTTTAACCTGACTTGACGAGCTTGGAAAACATTTGCCTACCCATTGTGAAGTCTGAACCTTGGTCTCAACATCATAACTGTTGATAAACGTCTCATCACCAGTTATGATTCTCTCAAGGAACATCTTGTACTCATTTGCGCTATCCAAAAGCTCTTTACAGATTGCGAGGTGAAGGTCTTTCTGGTCTTGACTCATGAGCTGTGGGAGGAGCTTGGAGGCAACACGATTGCGAGTTAACGAGCATTTCGCTCTCATTTACGTATGTTGCCGAAAGAGTCAGCCTTCAGGAAGTGTGAAACGAAACCTGTCGTCCAGGACCACAAAGAGCGCAGATTCGCCACGAGATGGGGAAATTCACAGGCGTCTATTGTGCTGAATGAAGCCTAAGTGCTGCAGTGTGCGAGTGAGACAGACGAGAACCTACGTCAGAGGGAAACCCCGTAGAAAAGCTGTTTTTGGCCAGGGAGACGTAGCAGTGTTAAATATGGCGGACCTAAGACCGGCCATAAAGGGAAACATTTAGGAAAACTATTTAATTCTGTAGTAATTCAGGAAATTAAAACACAGTAATTTTAATCTACCATCCTTCAAAAATTTACATGGTGATCCTAATAAAACTTGAATATTGATCACATCTATAATAGTTATGGTCGAAGTAGAGAGGATATAAAATGTAGACTGGCAATGGGAAGGAAAGCGTTTCTGAAGTAGAGAAATTTGTTAACATCGAGTATAGATTTAAGTGTCAGGAAGTCGTTTCTGGAAGTACTTGTATGGAGTGTTGCCATGTATGGTATGAAACATGGTCAATAAATAGTTTGGACAAGAAGAGAATAGAAGCTTTCGAAATGTGGGGCTACAGAAGAATGTTGAAGATTAGGTGGGTAGATCACGTAACTAATGAGGAGGTATTGAATAGAATTGGGGAGAAGAGGAGTTTGTGGCACAACTTGACTAGAAGAAGGGTCCGGTTGGTAGGACATGTCCTGAAGCATCAAGGGATCACAAATTTAGCATTGGTGGGCAGCGTGGAGGGTAAAAATCGTAGAGGGAGACCAAGAGATGAATACACTAAACAGATTCAGAAGGATGTAGGTTGCAGTAGGTACTGGGAGATGAAGGAGCTTGCACAGGATAGATTAGCATGGAGAGCTGCATCAAACCAGTCTCAGGACTGAAGTCCACAACAACAACAACATAATAGTTTAGGATTTACTGTTAAAGTGAAATTAATAAGTTTTGTAATAAAGACCTGTATGCTAAAATTCGCTTTGGTCGATCTTAACGATCAACATTTCATATAAAAGCGCATCATCAAAATGTCAAATGTTGTAAATATCAACTCTGTAACTTTATTTGTTTAAAAGGTATGGCAAATTTAAATTATTAGTATTTTAAGTTAGGCATCAGATCATCATTTCCTCCACGCAAAACACATTGAACGATGACAGCATGACACCTTACAGAACCATTACGTAATAGAGTATTTGTTATAAAGTTTAGTGCGTAATAGTTACTTCTGTTCTGCATTTATTTATCTGAAAGAACATTGGTCCAAGGCTTCTGGCAGTGACATTCAAAGCTAGGAAGGAAATTGTATTGGTTTTATGTAAAAGAATTTAACGTTTATTATGTAATGGATATTATTGTCACTTTATTTAGAACGTGAAAATGGTCAAGCTTTGATTATTTAAATATGTTAAAATGTAAAATAACGTAGAATAAGTTGTAGCTAATCAGATGGGCGGCTTCAGGAAAGCGAACTGCCCTAGTCAGTTGTGCGAGGATGTACGAGGATGTTCGGCGCGCGGGAGACGCTGCCGGGGACAGGCAGTGGGACAGTGTTAATGGAGACGCGAAAGCGGACGGTCGGTCTTTGGATAGCTAGGGAGTGAAACGACTTCGTTAGAAAATTACGCGTTGTGTGGTATCGCGGGACTTAGTCTCTGAGCGCTGAGCAGCCACGCGCCTGGTCTGAACTCTTAAATTTTCGCGCGTAGTTAACGAGTCTTGAGCTTGTAATTCGCGGTGAGATTGTGAATGATCGAACGGTGTCAAATGGCTATGCGCTCGAGTGTAATAGTAATTCTAAATACGACCACTTTCGCTATTAGTTTGCTTTCTGAATAAACATTCTAACCAAATCGCAACTGTGTGGCCTACATCATTTATGGGTCGTTAATTTAGCTCCTGATATTATTATTTCTGTTGTTATGTGTTATATTAACCAAGACATTTCGACGAAGAGGAGCCACATGTGAGCCCGAACACCTTTGGGATGTTAGCTCGCACGATGCATTCCAAGTTGCTGTGTCAGGATTTCATGACATGATCCAACAGAAATGTTACATTCTTCTGCAATACCTCGGACAGACTGTCTTCGATTGGAGCGCACAACTTCGTTGACGTTGCTGACATGAGCATCGTCGGTAGACATCGAATGGTATCCTGAACGAGTGTCATCTTCAATTTCCGTCCGACCATTTTTAAACCATGTTAACCATTCGTAACACCGAGTACTACTTAGGCACTAAGCACTGTAGGCTTCCTGCATTATTTGGTGTGTCTCTGCAAAGGTTTTCTTGAGTTTCACGCAAATTTTAATGCAGACGCGTTGCTCCTCTATCTCTGCCATCCCGAAATTCGCAAATTGTGCGACACAACGCCCTACTCAATACAGCACTGAACAGTAATTGCTGGCTGCTGTGGCCGAATGGTTCTAGGCGCTTCAGTCCGGAACCGCGCTGCAACTCCGGTCGCAGTTTCGAATTCTGCCTCGGGCATGGATGTGTGTGATATCAGATGTTAAGTCCCATACTGCTCAGAGCCATTTGAACAATTTTCAACAATAATCAATAGACACACGACAATGAAATGTCCGGCAGTTAGACATTAAACACAGGCCTTTGCAGGGGTACCAACATTTCTCCCCAACACACTATTGGCGCTAAATTACGAATGTTCCCTAATTTTTTGAACAGACATCATACATTATTGTCTCTACAATGCTGTACCGATTCTTATGTTTTCTTATTAGTTTCTAACTGAAGCGTTGTTGTTAAACAGCGCTAATCTAATTTCCAAACATCTAAAATTAGCTAATGTTTCATAGCGATGGAAATTTTACGGAAAACGTCACTCGTTTCTAAAAGAAGTTTTATTTAAAAACCAAAATTTTTAGCACTGCAGTTATGGCAAAGACATGTGCCGGTTTTTTACCCGATTATTAGTAAAAAACGAAAAAGAGCTGTCATAACCGATACCAAAGAAGTATCGGAAAACATTGGTTATTCAGAACTAAAATGTCGGTATCGGTTTTAACTGGTCTATTTATCCTATCTCTAGCATACGACGAAGAGGGTCGAATATCATAAAGCCACGTACACACTGAAGCTGGAAAAATGTTTCTGTTGGAAACATTGTTTTCTGCGATGATTCGCAAATGTTACCGACTTTGTTTCCGTTATCTGTTTCCGTCCACACTGGCGGCAAACGTTTCTCGTTGTGTGTTCACGCCGTCTGCAGTGCTCCTTGTATTATTGTGTTCATATCGTATGGGTAGATCACATAACTAATAAGGAGGTACTGAATAGAACTGGGGAGAAGAGGAGCTCGTGGCACAGCTTGACTAGAAGAAGGGATGGGTTGGTAGGACATGTTCTGAGACATTAAGGGATTACCAATTTAGTATTGGAGGGCAGCGTGGAGGGTAAAAATCGTAGAGGGACCCCAAGAGATGAATACACTAACCAGATTCAGAAGGATGTAGGCTGCAGATAAAGAAGCTTGCACAGGATAGAGTAGCATGGAGAGCTGCATCAAACCAGTCTCAGGACTGAAGACCACAAAATCGTCTGATGCTGTGTTATATCTGGTATCGAGGGAACAATTATCATATGTGGTGCTGCATTATTAACACTAGAAAGTTTACACAAACAAAATGAAAGTCGTCCTCGTCGTTGGCGGAGAAAAACATTCTAGAGAAGAAACGGCGAGAGCTGAGTATGTAAGACGCTCTGGCTTCCGTAACTTCATTCGGATGTCATCTACCGATTTTGAATATCAGGCAAATATGGTAGCATCATTAGTTGTTTTTTTAAAAAGTCACGAATTTCCGGAAAGCGATTTCAGTCAACCAAAGGCTTGCAGTTACTCTACGTTTTCTGGCAACAGGAGATTCATTTCAGAGCCTTTCGTATTTATTTTATATTTCGAAGCAAGCAATATCTCAAATAGTACCTGAAGTGTGTGGAGCTCTGGTGGAAGCACTGAAGGATTATGTAAAGATAAGTAAATAAAAAACATCGTTAAATAGGCATCTTTTCGAAATATTGTTTGTCAATTACATTACAGATCTCATCAAACACAACTTCTTCAGTTGTGTTATCACTGTCTGTCGTAAAAGTGACAGGGGCGTTACTACTTGATGATGATGGCCCTGCCACATTCACACCCACTGTCGACTGCTGACTTTCCAAATATGCTACATGCTGTTTCGTTAAAACTTCATTAAGCAAAGGCATTGTTTTTGCTCTTTGCAACTCTGGCAATTTCCGTTACACTGATGCCACATACTGCCCATACTTAGTACATTCATTGTTGTTGTCTTCTTGTTTTTGCAGCACTTTAGTTAAATAATTGAGACGCAATCCCGTAGGGTTGCTGCATATCTTTTTTTCTCGCCCACCCTTCTGATTTTTCATGGTGGAGGAATGTACGAAAACATGGAATCAAATTCATTTCTTTCAGATACCAGCGACTGAAATGACTGGCGTGAAACAGCATGTTTATTCTCGCAGATTCTTTAGTTCCCCCACTGTGTCGGAAGAGTTAACGGGAAACATACCGTGCCCTGTTGTTAGTGGAAGTGAATATTATAATTATAGAGGTTCATTCAGCATTGTCTGCTTGCTGTCGTCGATGCCAGCAACAACTTTTTGTACGCAGATATCAGCTGCCGAGGCAGAATATCAGATGGCGGTGTGTTTAAAATCGCGAGCATAAGTGAGTTAATTAACAAGAAGGAACTAAACTTGCCACAAACTGAATGCTTACCAGGAGGTACAAAAGCCTTACCATATGTTTTTGTGGCAGACGATGCTTTACCCTTACAGGAAAATATTATGGAACCCTACCCAAGAAAACATGTTAAAGGTTCAAAAGAGAGACTTTAACTATAGACTTTCTAGGGCCAGAATGGTTGTTGAGAATACTTTCGGCATTATGGCTTCTGTTTTTCGTGTGTTTAGGAAACCTATGTTGCTACAACCGGAGAATCCAAAAACTGTCACAGCTGTATGTCTTCACAACTTTTTAAGGCGAAATGCTGAGGCAAGGAACCAGTACATTCCACGTGGAAGCTTCGATTCCTGCGATTTACAAACAGGTGAGATGATTCCAGGCACATGACACTGCATCAGTTTTCATTGCAGCACAGAATATACCAAGGAAAGCTGCTTCCACGAATAAACAAATTCGAGACGAGTTTGCTAACTATTTTTTAAGCCCACAAGGAAGTGTACCGTGGCAAAGTAACTATGGCTGAATGTGAGTGTATACTATAAAATACAGATAGAGACAAACAAGCATAATTTTCGTACCTCATTTTCCACAGTATCGGTTGTCTCCTTCGGCTCGTGAACATCGTCCTAGAACTGCAGCAGCCGATAGCCGAACCAGTTGGAGTCATATGCAGTGTCTGCACCATTACCAGATGGTCTGCTGGAAATTATTTTTCTTTTCTCACGCCTGTAAGCAACCACGAGTGATCGTATTTTTTTCTCTAAACTTTCCTTGCTGCAATTTTTGTAAGTGCATCATGTTTTTTAACACTGTTTTTATATTCCTTGCTCTGGACGTTCCAATCCTCCCCCTGGTACATGGCAATTAAAATTAAATCAACAATTTGCTACCTTGGCCACTCCATTGTCTTAGGAAAATGAACCAGAGTAAACACAACGCCACTTAACAGTACACGACACAAACACACGCACGCTAGCGCCGTGCAGCGGTGACAAGTGGTAGCTAGCTTGAAACATTGTTTCCTTTGATCTGTACAGACACTGCTACTGACAGATGTTTCTGTGTTTCGAAACATGTCTCCAAATGGTGTCCATATCAAGGAGCCCGAATAACATGTTTCAGGCTCAGTGTGTACGTGGCTTAAGAAATCTTGTGCAGAGGATTCAGACATCCTCAGTTTACGGACACACCTAAACATGCTCGATACAATCCTCGATATTTGTAACGCAACGGACAACATGAAGGTCGCAATAACTGCTCACACGTAGAAGAAAATTACTAGATGCTCTGCTGAAAGTGGCTCTGAACTTTATAGAAGTAATGACTGTGATACTGGCACACGTCTGACCGATCTTGTTGAAAACATTTCTGGTTGTGAACATGCAGATAATGATAACACCCACTAGTAGTTTAAATAGTGATGCCTGTGAACCGGGATTTGAGTAGGTAAGTGACGAACGTGTAGTGAACAAGGTGTGTTCATTGGAGAAAGAGAGCAAAGACGAGGCAATCGAGGAATCCGTCATCGTATACACCTAGGCTCTAAATTGCATTAATCCACTAACGCAAGATCAGGAATTTTCCGTTTATTCTGAGTTTGCCTCCTGCCTGTATCCCTTCATGCAGTATCTATTTCATTGTTCATTGTCCAGTAAGGTTGCTATCAAAACAGTGTAAAATGTGCTATTGTGTTCTTAAGTGTTGCAGTGCGTGTTGCGTTGAATGGACCACCACGATCTTCGTGTAATCTTAGGCCTAAGTAGGCTAGTATGAACAAAATTTGGGCACTGGTTTCATTACAAGTTTTGTAGTGATTCGTGTTTTGATAATCGACCAATTTTTTTCTCCGAAAGTGTCATTTCTACTTTTGGCCTCCTTATTTTCGAATACATGTTATTCAGTTTCAGATACAACAAAAAACTCCCGCATATAGAAAATATGAAATGGACTGATACTTATTTAGATGGGTGTAATATTTAACAATCATTACGCCATAGCCGACAAACGGAAACTGCCTGGGCCAATGAAGAAAATCAGTCTCCTTCATTGGGCCGATGACTTTTTTTTCAAATATTTCATTAACAGTGCATATTTATAACTTTTGTGTCTACTATAGTGAAATATGAAAGATAACGTTCAAATTATAGTGAGAATAAAATATTTATTATAATATCCGAGGAATTTATAACACATTTTCCTTAGGTGGCCCATTGATGGCCACCACAGTCTGAAACCTCAACCCTTTGCAGTTCAACCAGTGACTTTCATGCAACTATCCTTTTTTTCTTTTTTTATCCTCAAAGAAGATTCAAACGAGAGAATTGCAGTTTAGAAGTCATTATAGGAAAATATTTATTTTATCTGATTTTTTTAGTCATTAGTCTCAGTACTGATAGTTTTATACAATCCTTTACGCTGCAATAGTATAGTTATATTTTTGGACCCAACTGCGAAACTTGTATGGAGTGGTGGGGTGCACGCACCCTTGTGTATTTGCAGAAACAGGTTAGTTTCAAATACATCAGTGGCACTATTTTTGTTGAAGAAACGCCAAGCGACAACGCAGAAGTTTCAAAACTCTGTTTATCCTAGATCACATACCATACTAAATTAAAAATGCAAACTACGTAAATCCTAAACCTGTGACTTTTTGAACTATATTTTAACAAATACGCATTAAAATCATTCAAACAGGGACGAAGAGAGCCGGAATCTCACAACACACGGTAGCATTTCAAAGTACTTGAAGTTATTCGCAGCCAAATTGGGAATTACAGATTAGGCCACCATTTCCGGGAGTGAATGCGACATTTCGGCACATGTTAAGGAGATATAGATGCTACTAACGGACAAACATTGAAATTCTACTGCGTCTGATTATCAGACGTCCTGCTGACGAAGCGTCGTCGCAAGAGATGACTGAATACGAGAATCTGGTAAGTCTGGTAAATTTTAATGAGAAAATGGAACACTTCTGTTGTGCCTTCATAGTTGGTAATCTTGATTATTCCAAGGATGATATAAGGAATTGCAACAATTTACAGCGTACAGTTCATTGTTGATTGCCGTCTGAATTGATCAGTGTGTCGACTGCGATTGAAATCCGAGGAAAAAGAGTTTCGTGCTGTTACTAAACATTTTCATTTGAAAGGTTGGACTGCTGCACAAATGAAAATAGAATTGGACGAAGTTCACACGCACTCTGCACCACCATTTAAAATAATTTACTCTTGCATTAATGAATTTAAACGTGAGTGGACCAGCACTGTAGACAAAACGCGCTCTGTCTGTCCAGTTGAGATCACCACAAAGGAAACCATTGACAAAATCCGTGGGATGGTAATGCAAGACAGCCATATAAAAATTTGTGAGGTCGCGGAGATTGTAGGCGTTGCAACTGAGCCGGTGCGTAATATCCTGCACGGAGACTTGGATATGAAGAACGTGTGTGCGAGGTGGATGCCGCCATTGTTCACAATAGACCGAAAGTGCATCCGGCACAATTCAGGTCAATATCTGGCAACGTTTAATCGCAATCCACAAGACTTTTTGCGCCCATTTGTCACTGTTGATGAAACCTGGATCCATTATTACTCACCAGAGTGAAAACAAAGGCCTGTGAAAGTGCAGCGAAGAAGGCAAAGACCATTTTGTCAGCTGGTAAAGTGAAAAGTGATGGCCACTGTTTTTTGGGATTCCGAAAGAATAAGCCGCCTAGATTTCTTGGAAAAAGACCGAACCATAACTGGACCCTATTATGCTTCATTGTTGGATCGTTTAATACTTGGGTTGGCTGAAAAAGACCAAGATTGGCACTCAAAAAAGGGTTCTTTCACCAGAATAACGCCCTGTCCCATACATCAGCGATAACAATGGGGAAAGCGCACGAATTGGGCTTTAAACTGGTTTTTCAACCTCCCTATTCACCAGACTTAGACCCAGTGACTTCCTGTTCCCGATTTGAAACTTCGGCTTGCTGGACAGAAATTTTCATGAAATGAGGAAGTGATTGCTGCAGTCAACGAGTATTTCGCAGAGTTTACCAGAACCTCTTTTTCCGGTGGGATAAAAAAGCTGGAGGATCAAGTGCACATTCCTCAATGTCGAGACGTAAGGTGGATTGTTTACGAAACGAACATTTTCTTCTTGCTTTTTTACCAGACTTCGTCAAATCATCCTGGAACTATTCTAAATATGTGTCTTACAGGATCAGGTTCCCCAAAGCTCTCCTAACCTTTCCAGTTTATTTGGTTAACAGCAAAATGACTTCAAACGTCTTTTGTAGAGAGTAGCAGTGAGTTAGTGTGTGTTAGACAGTCTGGCTACGTATTCGGTTTGAAAAGTATGGAAGCTGGCCTGCCGTGTAGTGGAAGGATTTTGTGCTAATATGTTTTGAGAAAAGAAAACGAGATTATATCAATAGAAGAATGTCAAGAGAGAACTTTTAAGGTAATAGAGTTTTTTATATATATTTGTAACTGTGTGATTTCTTACAGTTGAAACATTGCGTATGGCTGAAGTTCACTGTAGAAATATCATAATGCAACACTGTCTAATAATTGAAACGTGTCAACGAAAGTAACTGTACACAGGAAAATTATTATGAAATATTTTGCTAATTTGTCTATTATTGTTATGACTTAAAGAAGCACAGTTAAACTTGGAGTCTCTGTTCTAATTTATCAGTCGTTAAGTTTAATTCCTCATTTTTCATTCTCATGATGGTGTTTTTTATATTCGCATTGCACATCGAAAGTTGTGTGCTGCCAAAGCATTTTTATGAAAAATGGTAAGGTACCGTTTTGCACTGCATTGCACATCGGATGTACGGTAAATCAAATTTGATTTTTTACAATTTCTTCATTATATTAATAGTAATAGGTTGCAGAACAGACGAGCGTTCACTGCGCACAGGTAGCCAATGAATTTAATTACCATCAAGGTTAATGTCCATTGTAAGGCACAGTGATTGTCAGAATGTACTTGTGAAAATATCAGTACCTGTTCAGCAGCTTAATATCAGTAAAAGTTTGCAGTAAAGTGCTATCTTGTCACTTTTCAAGCAGTTTTATTAGAAAGTCAGATGCGTTAAATTTTATGTTCATTTGCTATGTAATTAGAAAGTTTTGATACAGTGATTGTTAGCAATACTAAAGATAAAGATTAGCTACGTTCAGGGCAAACATTTTTATCTGAGTAATTTGTTTTCCGGTCAGATAGCAAATGTAAGTTTTAAGATTTATACAGTTCTGTTGTCCTGCACTGAAAGCTCAAAATTTAAGATTTATACAGTTCTGTTGCCCCTGCACTGATATTTACGTATTTCAGTACCAAAATAAGTTTTATACATTTATCAAATACCAACTAGACACTTACAAAGTTTCAACAAATACAAACACGAGTTTAGGCGTGTTTTACACAGTACTTTCATACTATGCAAGTTCATTCAACAAAGGCGGACACCTTTGCAATGATTTTTACAGAGTAGCTGCAAGAGGAGCTGGTGTTCTGTAAGCTTATATGCTTACGCGACAGTCAACAATATTCGAAAAGACAATACCTCGAAGCTGTTAATATTTTTGCATTTTCAAAATATAAAAAATAAAAAATCCACGCGATTCTGAGGATGTGACGTGTAATTCTAGATCCACTTCGGGAGGAGGCAGATAGTACAACACACACAAAATATTGGATCACTTTGTAAAAACGTGAACAAGATACATTACTTAATTTGGGAATAATCCAAGCTCACAGGAAGGTCACTATGTATGTGTTACTGTCCCTGCACCGTAAAACTTATCACTTGGTTCGATGCAGAGTGATAATCATATCTCAATGTACAACTGATTATAAAATTTGTTAGTTCTGGCTTCTAATACAACTCGCGCTGCTGAATATGAAGTAAGACGACGCTGTCTTCGAAAGCGATGATTAACGACTGGGGTGAACGGCGCTGCGATCTGACGTACGTAAGCATCCAGCAGTGGTGGCGTATGGAACCTCTTGAGGGGGTGCATACTCCAACGCCTGCCATTCGTTGCTGCTTCATACAGTGGCTGTCTCTTACTTTTGATTCCGTTGTGGGATACCAACTCTGACATGGGACCTTGTTCTTCGGACGACACTACATGAAGTTTTCGGAAGTAAATATTGCTATTAGGAGATCTTGCAATTCATATCAAGTGATATCGTCGTCGATGCCTGGGGTGACCGCTAGCGTTGGCCGTGTCATTTATCTTCGTTGACAGGCCAGAAAGTGTGACAATGTTTGCTGCCACCATAATACCATCTAACGCGCATGTAGCTATGATGTTGACCGAATTAAAGCACGGCTGTAACCTGCTATCCCACAGGGAAATGCCTGTTTTTATGCGTCCATCGCAGTTTGTGTCCTTATTTCAAGATCAAAGAAATCCTCCGCTGAGGAATATATGCACGCAGTAGCTGACCTCTTCTTGTGCAATCGGGCACTGCACAAATACGTGGTCCCGTAGTAAATTAGTAAATACTCTTCTTCCTTCCAGCCACGCTGATGATGATATCTTACGAGCTTCTTATCGGCTACAGTTAAGTGGTAACTGACTGTTGTGTGGTTTATGGATTCATCTTCGTACAGCCGCGATGCTGGCTGTGACGTCACTTGTTCAGTCTATCGCCAAATATGGCAATATTTACATTCCGTATCTGCCACGCCCTCTTTAACCTCGCGATTGCCCGGTCTCACGCGACAGTAAGTTGTAATTTATAGTCTTCATCGAGGCTGTTTTGCCGAGATTTGAATTTCTGATGCAGATTCAAGTAATCATTTAGTTCGCATACTTCGCCCATTCGGATACCCAGGAGGAGACTGACAAGGAAGGAAGCCAGAAATCTAAAAATGGAAATGCAGATGCTCAGTCTAGATATAGTGGGGGTTAATGAAGTAAAATGGAAAGGAGATAAGGATTTCTGTTCAGACGAGGCTAGGATTCATTATGAATAGGAACTTTGTTGTTGACACTTCAGTGATAAGGTTCTTCTGGTCAGAATCTATAACGATAGTTGCCGGCTGCGGTGGTCTCGCGGTTCTAGGCGCGCAGTCCAGAACCGTGCGACTGCTACGGTCGCAGGTTCGAATCCTGCCTCGGGCATGGATGTGTGTGACTTCCTTAGGTTATTTAGGTTTAAGTAGTTCTAAGTTCTAGGGGACTAATGGCCACAGCAGTTGAGTCCCATAGTGCTCAGAGCCAATTTTTTTTATAACGATAGTTCAGGTATACATGCCGACGTCGCAAGCTAAAGATGAAGAGGTAGAGAAAGTATATGAGGATATTGAATGGGTAATGCAGTATTTAAACGGAAATGGAAATCGAGTAGTCATGAGGGACTGGACTGCGGTTGTGGGGAAGGACTAGAAGAAACGGTTACGGGATAATAAGGGCTTCGTACTAGGAATGAGAGAGGAAAAAGACTGAGTTTTGCAGCAAATTTCACCTGGTAATCACAAGAGGAGGAGGTATACTTGGAAAAGGCCGGGAGATATGGGAAGATTCCAGTCAGATTACATCATGGTCAGGCAGAGAGCCCGAACTCAGGTAACACTTCGTAAGGTGTACGCAGGTGCAGAGGTAAACTCAGACCACAATTCAGTAATGATGATTAGTAGGTTGAAGTCTAAGACACTAGTCATGAAGAACCAACTAAGAAAGAAGTGGAATACGGAAGAACTAAGAAATGAAGAGGCACCGCTTGAAGTTCTCTAAGACTATAGATACTGCAATAAGGAATAGCTCAGTCAAAGTACAGCTGAAGAGGAATGGATATCTCTAAAAAGGCAATCACAGAAGTTGGAAAGGAAAATGTAGGTACAAAGAAGGGGGCCAGCCGCTGCGGCTGTGCGGTTCTTGGCACTTCAGTTCGGAATGAGAGAGGAAAAAGACTGAGTTTCCTCTTCTCTATTCCAGTCTCGTATACGTTAAAATTCAAGGTGAAGGGATATCTGTGATGCGATTCGCTGATGACATTGGAATCCTCAGTGAAAATGAAGGAGAATTACATGATCTGCTCAGTGGAGTGAACAGTCTCATGAGTAAAGAATATGGACTGAGAGAAATTCGAAGAAAGACGAAAGCAATGAGAAGTAGTAGAAATAAGAACAGTGAGAAATTTAACATCAGGATTGATGGCCACGAAGTTAAGGAATTATGCTACCTAGGCAGCAAAATAACCAATAACGGTCTGAACAAGAAGAACATCACTAGCACTGACAGAGAGGGCATTCTTGACCAAGAGTAGTCTATTGGTGTCAAACACAGCCCTTAATTTGAGGAAAAAATTCCTAAGAATGTACATTTGGAGCACATCATTGTATGGTAGTGAAACATGGACTGTGGGAAAACCGGAACAGAAGAGACTCTTAGCATTTGAGATGTGGTGCTACAGACGAGTGTTGAAAATTAGGTGGACCGATAAGGTAAGGAATGAGTATGTTCAGTGCAGAATCGGAGAGGAGAAGAAAATGTTGAAAGCACTAACAAAAAGAAGGGACAGAATGATAGGACATTTGTTAAGACATAAGTGAATAACTTCCGTGGTAGCAGAGATTAGAATACATCTAGCAAATAATTGAGGATGAAAAAAAAAACTCACCACGTAGTAGGCTTGTCGCATGACCGTCTGCAGAAAAAATTCCGGTAGGAAAAGGTACCCATTCACGGTGACCATAACTGCTTGCAACTTTAAATCTGCGTGTCCGCAAGCAGAATAGACAAATCACAGGAAACTGAGTATGACAAGACAGAAATAGAAATACCCTCCACTATGGAAAAATGACCAACACGAACTTCCAAGTATGTAGACAGAAACTCACCAAAAACCATAGCATTTCCCATCATTTAAACGCTCAGACAGCCATAGCCTGCAGACGTGTGTTTACAATCTAAGCTAGGATAAAGGTGAGTACACACTTATATTTTATATCTAGTAAAATATGGTGTTGCCAAAGTTCGGGGAGTCGGCTGTTATTACTTTTATTAAATCTGTAGCATGGCACAAATTTTCAGATGAATGCTGTTAAGTTTATGTATTTCGCTGAATTAAAAATATTCGGAAATTATTTCAAAACGATGGACTAAACACTGATTTAAACAAATGACGAGGGGTTTTCAGTAAGTAATGAAACACTCGGGTATTTTCAGTTGAAACAATGTGGAATTTGTTGTGGGACATATTGGCATATTCCCGCTTCATCTCCTATAGTTTCATGAAGTCCCGATATCTTGCGGGTCTATACATACCCTTCAGAACAGCGTCTGTGACGGAGGTGTGCTCTAAACAGAGCTATCATTGAGCTTCTTTTGGCTTAAAACCAGAGTATCACAGATATTCATAGCCCACTGAAGAATGCCTATGAAGACCAGGCAGTGAATAAAAGCGTGATGAGTCGTTGGGTTAGACTCTGGCATCATCGTGACAGTTTAGCGGAAACCTGTCTGATCTCCCGCGTGCCGGGCGGTCGCACACAGATCTGACTCATGCAATGCTGGAAGTGCGGACACTCTCATTCGAGATCATAGACGGATCACAAGCAAACACCTCGCTGCTCTACTCTCTATTGGCAGCGCTGACACACTCGCCTACCAGTTGGGGTACTCAAAGATCTGTGCCCGCTGTGTTTCTCGTCGCCTAACGGAAGACCATAAAGAGCAATGAAGGATCATTTGTGTGAAATTGCATGTGCGGTAAGAGGTTGATCTTGGCAATTTTTCATCGAACATCGCCACAGGCATGAAACATGGGTTTATCACTTCGAAACGGCGATCCACGGAGAGGGGTCACACAACCTCTCCCCCGAAGAAGTAGTTCAAAGCCACACCCTCAGCCGGTGAAGTCATGGTGATGGTTCTCTGGGACTCTGAAGGGGTTGTTCCGTTTGATGTTCTCTCTCAAGGTGAAACGATCAACTCTGAAGCGCATTATGCTACCTTCAGGAAATTGAAGTAACGTCTTCTGCGAGTTCGTTGCCGCAAAAGTGCAGATGAATATTTTCCCCATCACAACGCCATGCCTCACACGTTACTCTGAGCATCCGAGAGGAGCTCACAAAACTTCGTTGGGCTGTTCTTCCTCATCCACCCTACAACCTGGCTCTCGCCCCTTCCGACTTCCATCTGTTTGACCAAATGAAGGATGCCCTCCGCGGGAAGCAGTATGTGGATGGTGGGGAGGTTATTGGTGCAGAAATACGTTGGCTCCGACGCCGACCAGTAGCGTGGTGTCACGTGGCCACACAGGCCCTCCGTAAGGTGGAGCAAAGCCGTCGCGTTGATCAGAGATTGTATTAAAAAAACAGCATTTTGTAGTCAAAATTGTTGGATTGTATATTTAAATCCTGAATAAAACCAACCTGCATTCAGAAAAAAATGTATTGCATTACTTACTGAATGCCCCTCGTGTACATACAGGACGTTCCTCCTAGGAAACGTCAGACGCAGTTTCTCCGGTGTTTCGGCAGACATTTATGATTTCGTTACTGCCATGTGAAGCTGTAGTCACCCCAAACAAATATTGTTTATCAGGTCTTTCATACGAGGATCAGTGTCGAAGTAAAGCGTCGATTTGTTTCTCGTTCCGTACAAAATTGCCGGCCGCTGTAGTCGAGCGGTTCTAGGCGCTTCAGTCTGGCTCTGAGCACTATGGGACCTAAAATCTGAGGTCATCAGTCCCCTAGAGCTTAGTACTACTTAAACCTAACTAACCTAAGGACATCACACACATCCATGCCCAGGGCAGGATTCGAACCAGCGACCGTGGCGGTCGCGCGGTTCCAGACTGAAGCGCCTAGAACCCCTCGGCAACTCTGGCTGGCAGTATCGTCTCAGTTGTACGACTGGATTCGTGATTTCCTGTCAGAACGGTCAGAGTTCGTAGTGAATGACAGAAAGTCAGCGAATAAAACGGAAGTGATATCTGGCGTTTCCCAAAGGGGAGAGTTATAGTGCCTCTGCTGTACCTAAGACATGTAAACAATTTAGGAGACAAACTGAGCAGCCTTCTTCGATTGTTTGAAGATGATGCTGTCTTTTACCGTCTCATAAGTCATCAGAAGATCGAAACCAATTGCAAAATGACTATAAAAGATATTTGTATGGCGCGAAGAGTGGCACATGTCCCCAAATAATGAAAAGTGTGAAAGTATGTCAATTCAACTAAACACCTGGGGATTACATTTACGAACAATTTAAATTCGAACGAGCACATAGAAAATGTTGTGGGTAAGAGGAACCAAAGACTGCATTTTATTGGGAGAACACTTAGAAGAGGCAACAAATCCACTACAGAGACTGCCTACACTACGGTTGTCCGTCCTGAGCTACGACAGCGTTTCTCAACCTTCTTTGCTTTGGGCACACTAAAGTACTTTCCAAACTTCCGTGACACCCCTACATGATTTTTTCGTAGATGCCAAAAAGGAAACACATAAATACATACAATACTTTTTTTTACTATGAAACGACTATGAGATACGAATTTTACAAATTAATTACGCAACGTAATAGGAACATACAAACACCCACCTATATAGAGACAAATTATCATCGCAATAAAATACGAGAAATCAGAGCTTGCACGGAAAGATTTTAGTGTTAGTTTTTTCCGTGAGCTGTTAGAAAATGGAATGGCAGAGAAATTGTGTGAAAGTGGTTCGATTAACCCTCTTCCAGGTATTTAAGTGTGAATTGCAGAGAAGTCATGTAGATGTAATTTAGCGACCAGCTTGTCTGACTACTGTATGAGGGGCCCGATTTCGAGTCCTGGCACTACAAAGGAAGTGTCGTTGATGGGGGGACCAGAACGGAATTTTCTCTGCCTCCTAAGAGCCATTGAGAGTCAGGCAGAAGCAGCTGGGAGACACAAACAGCAACTGGGTAGTACCAGATTTTGTGACTTTTACGAATTCCTAACCAGGAGTGAATTCTACTGTTTCATCTGTGTGCTTTCGTTTTTGAATTTCTGCTTGGTAATTTAATATGTAATACATGTAGTTTTCGCGTTTTCATTTGTGTGGGAAAGTAAACCGATGTTGTGCCATATCAAAAGTCCCTAAGCAGGAACGAATTATTTAGTGTCACCTGTATTCTTTGGTACTTTAGTTTTTGAATCTCTACGCGTTAATCTAATTTAAATGACACACGTATTGCTTTTTCGCCAGCGTCTGCAGTAGAGATCTGTAACGCATGTCGGTAGTCGTTTGTTTGTCTGTGTAGTGTAGTTTTTCACGTTCTTTAGCACGGGTAGGGACTGTGATTTTTGTGTGCGGATTCAAGTAGAGTTGGTGACACTTAGCTCTCAGCTCCAGGCTGTGATGGCTTCGGTTACACAGCTTGAAGGTGCAGTGGATGGGCATCAGTGTGCCAGCTGCGGGGATGCAACAGACGTCCAAGACGACTCACGAGTCTGACGATCAGTCCACACCAGTGACCAGCCGAGTTACTGATCACGTTGAGGTTGACCCCTCACCTGTGATTGAGTGGGAGGTCGCCTCAGGATGTGGCAGGCTGCTAAAGACGTCCTGGAGGGCAGAACGAAAGGCCTTCCTGGTAGTCTGACAAACAGGTTCCATGTGCTGTTTGTGGCTGACACTATCCCTCAATCAGAGGCAGTCACTTGTCCCGTTTTAGAAGAAACCTCTCAACCTCCAAGATCCGAACAGTCACAGAGGGTAGGATTATTGGTAGTTGGGAACTCCATCTTAGGCGCGTAATGGGGCCATTTAGGAACGTGGCGGCCAAAAGTGGAAGAAAGCCAGTGTTCACTCCGCATGCATACCGGGCGGAGTCATTCCAGATGTGAAATGGGTTCTTCCAGATGCCGTGAAGAGCACAGGGTGCACCCAACTGCAGCTGGTGGCTCTCGTCGGTACCAATGATGTGTGTCCCTTAGGATCAAAAGAAACTCTCTCTCGTTTCGAGAGGCTATCACAAGTGGTAAAAACTGCTAGTCATGCTTGCGAGAAGCAGAGCTCATTTTCAGCGTATTCTATAGGACCAACTGCGGACCTCTGGTACAGTCCGAGTGGAGGATCTGAACTAGAGGCTCAGACAGTTCCGTGACTGTGCAGGCTGCAGATTCCTTGAGTTGCGCCATAGGGTGGTGGGATTTCAGATTCCGCGGAAAAGGTCAGGAGTACATTACACGCAGGACGGAGGCTACACGGGTAGCAGGGGCTGTGTGGCGTGGACTGGGTGATTTTTTAGGTTAGACGGTTGCGGGGAAACATTAAAAGGGCTTCAGTCTCAACGGATGCAGGTCGAACACAGAAAGTATATCTGGGTATCATCGGCATAACAATTGTAAATTGTAGGAGACCTGGTAGGAAAGTACCAGAGCTCCAAGCACTAATATTAAACACTGTTTCTCAAACCGTTATAGGCACAAAAGCTGGCTAAAGCCGGACATAAATTCAGCCGAAATTTTTGCGAAGGGCCTAACGATGTTCAGAAAGGATAAGCTACTCACAGTTGGCGGTGGCATGTTTGTTACTGTTAGAAGTAACTTATCTTGTAGCGAAACTGAAGTAGATAGTGCCTTTGAGTTAGTATGGGTAGAGGTCATTCTTGGCAACTGGCATAAAGTAATAATTGGGTCCTTTTACGGACCTCCCAAGTCAGATCGTACAATTACTGAAAGGCTCAAAGAAAACTTGAGTCTAATTTCAAATACGTACCTTACACAATTGTAGTTGGTGGTGACTTCAATTTACCGTACATATGTTGGCGAGAATAGGTGTTTAAATCCGGGGATACGTATAAAATATCACCCGAAATTGTGCTAAACGCATTCTCTGAAAATTATTTCGAGCAGTTAGTTCATGAGCCAACTCGAATAGTAAACGGTTGTGCAAACACACTTGATCCTTTGACATCAAATAATGCCGAGCTAATAACGAGCGTCAAAACGGATGCAGGGATTAGTGAAGACAGTGTTGTAGCGAGACAAGAACACCGTGACTCCAAAACCTCCAAAAATAAATAAAAAATGTACCTATTCAAAAGGGCGCATGAAAATTCGCTTGACGCCTTCCTGAGAGACAGTCTTCACGCCTTCGAAATTAACAATTTAACCGTAGGCCAGATATGGCTTTAATTCAAAGAAGTAGTACAGCAAACGAGAGATTTATACCAAATAAATTAACTGACGACGGAGCTGATCCCCCTAGGTAACAAAACAGGTCATTGCAGAAACTACAAAAAAGTGCCAAATTTAAACGACCGGCTAACTGCTTATAATACATTCCATAACGGAACCTTACCTCTAAACCTGGCAGAAAATCCAAATAGTATGGTAGGGCCAAGACATAATTAATGCCTTTTCTGCGCGATAACAATGGAAATACTTTTGATGACAGTGTTGCTACAGCTGAAGTACTAAACACAATCTTCCGAATTTCCTTCACCAAAGAAGACGAAATAAATATTCCAGAAATTCGAAACAAGAACAGCTGCCAACCTGAGTATCATAGAAGCATATTTATATCCTCGGAGTAGTGAAGCAGCTTAAATCGCTCAATGAAGGGAAGTCTTCTGGTCCAGACTGTATACCACTTAGGTTCCTTTCAGAGTATGCTGATTCATTAGCTCCATACTGAACAATCATATACAACCGACGAGAGATCCGACTGGAAAGTTGCAAAGATCACACAAATATTCAAGAAAGGCAATAGGAGTAATCCACTAAATTACAGGCCTATAGCCAGCCGGAGTCGCCGTGCGGTTCTAGGCGCTGCAGTCTGGAACAGAGCGACCGCTACGGTCGCAGGTTCGAATCCTGCCTCGAGCATGGATGTGTGTGATGTCCTTAGGTTAGTTAGGTTTAATTAGTTCTAAGTTATAGGCGACTGATGACCTCAGACGTTAAGTTGCATAGTGTTCAGAGCCATTTGAACCATTTTGAACAGGCCCACTTAATTAACGTCGATATGCAGCAGGATTTTAGAATATTGTGTTCGAACATTATGAATTACCACGAAGAGAACGGTCTATTGGCATAGAGTCAACACAGATTTAGAAAACCTCATTCTTGTGAAATACAACTAGCTTTTAACTCACACGAAATGTTGAGTGCTACTGACAAGGGATTGCAAAGTGATTCCGTATTTCTAGATTTCTAAAATGCTTTTGACACTCTACCTCACAAGCGGCTTGTAGTGAAATCGCGAGTTTATGGAAGACCGTCTCAGTTATGCGACTGGATTCGTGATTTCCTGTCAGAGAGGTCATCCCTTGTGGTAATTGACGGGAAGTCATAGAGTAAAACAGAAGTGACTTCTGGCGTTGCCCAAGGTAGTGTTACAGTGCTGTTCCTTACCGATATAAACGATTTAGGAGGCATTCTGACCAGTCGTCTTAGGCTGCTCGCAGATGTTGCTGTGGTTTATCGTCTAGTAAAGTCATCAGAAGATCAAAACCAATTGCAAAACGATTTACATATCTGTATGGTGTAGTAACTGGCAATTGACCCGAAATAATGAAAAATGTGAGGTAATCCACATAAATGCTAAAAGAATCGATTAATCTTCGGTTTCACGAGAAATCAATCAAATCTAAAGGTTATTAATTTAACTAAATAACTAGGAGTTACAATTACGAACCAAAGACTGCGAATCATTGGTAGAACAATTAGAAAATGTAACAGATGTACTAAAGAGAATGCCTAATTATGCCTATCCGTCCTCTTTTGGAGTATTTCTGCGCGGTGGGGATTTTTAGCAGATAGGATTAATAGAGTACATCAAGAAAGTTCAAAGAAGAGCAGCATGTTTTGTGCTATCGATAAATAGGGGAGAGAGTTTCATGGACGTGGTGATTTGGGATGGACATTATTAAAACAAAGGCGTTTATCGTTGTGGCGGGATCTTCTAAGGAAATTTCAATCACCAACTTTGTCCTCTGAATGCGAAAACATAGGCACAAGCGATCATCATAATAAAATAAGGGAAATCAGAGCACGCACGGAAGGATTGAAACATGTATGTTAGAAATATGATTGAAATTACATAAGTGACAGCGGTCTGAAATACTACAGTTGGTATCGGAATGGCATGTGAACGTGTGTTTTATCTCGTCGCTTATGCCCTTTACCCTATACTGAACTTTTCTGACTGCGAGAATGTAAATTTAATTTAGTTGTGAGAATGTAGACTGTCTATAACATTAAACCAAACCAGAATTATTTGGACTTACGTAACACAAAAACCGAATACGAAGCAACATTATTGATTTGAAATTGGCCCTGGGAATAAAACAAAACCTGATGAATTTGAAAATAATGTTCCCTGTGCGTCATAAATGCTATCCCTGAAATAATAAAATTTCTTACCTTTATCTGCGCAATGGTAACACTCTTCGCACTTTTCTCTGTTAATACTGTAAATTCCATAGTTAGCAAACAGCTATTGTACAAGGTTTTGCTTAGCATAAATTTTAATTAAATCGAGTATGACTGAGACAAAAAAATTTTGAGAAAAAAGTTAATCAAAAAGACATGGAACTGGGAACTGGTATTGACTTGGGGTAAGTAACAACATGGCACTGACTTTAAAACTTGTATTTTGACTCACTGGATATTAATAATGCTCACAATTAAACTGATTAAACACTAAAAATTAGCTTTACAAAATCATTGGATGTGAGTGCTATACATTGTCTCAGTCATCACTTATGAATACGCGCTTTGCATGAGTAACAAAACAACTTTATTTGACTTAATTATTTGCAACTTCTGTTAAGATACCTTTTACAGTTAGCAAACATCATAAATCATGCAAATAAAATATCGTTACTACCCGTAGTGAGTAAGTAGATATCCAGCACACATCAGATACAACACGTCTTTACACCTGAGACTCCTCCATACATCTTTCGACCTAAAGTTACTCTAACACATTACCCATAACACTTCGAATCAGCGATCGCAATTGAGCAGCGACGCTACTACACATTTAGTTAGTTAGTTACTTTCATGTTCCACAGATCACTTAGCATGATAAATCGTCATGATGTGGAATGAGTCATTTTACTTTCATATTGCAAATTAAGTTGTACAGCTATTGGTACTCTAAACACACCATATTATTATTAATAATATTTCTTTCCTGTGTCAGACATTATGTCTGGTTAAAAATGGAAAGTGACACGGACCTTGATCAAGTGTGACTTCCTTTTAACTGTATGGTAATGTTACATTGCCTTTAGGTACTTTTGGGTAATTGAACATCTATCAATAATTACAGATTTCTGTAGTTGTATATATACGTTTGGGTGTAGCTGTATTGCGTTGATGTACTGGTGGATATTGTGTGGTATGACTCCTGTAGTCGATAGTATAATTGGTATAATGTCAACTTTATCCTGATGCCACATGTCGTTGACTTCCTCAGCCAGTTGGATGTACACTCCTGGAAATTGAAATAAGAACACCGTGAATTCATTGTCCCAGGAAGTGGAAACTTTATTGACACATTCCTGGAGTCAGATACATCACATGATCACACTGACAGAACCACAGGCACATAGACACAGGCAACAGAGCATGCACAATGTCGGCACTAGTACAGTGTATATCCACCTTTCGCAGCAATGCAGGCTGCTATTCTCCCATGGAGACGATCGTAGAGATGCTGGATGTAGTCCTGTGGAACGGCTTGCCATGCCATTTCCACCTGGCGCCTCAGTTGGACCAGCGTTCGTGCTGGACGTGCAGACCGCGTGACACGACGCTTCATCCAGTCCCAAACATGCTCAATGGGGGACAGATCCGGAGATCTTGCTGGCCAGGGTAGTTGACTTACACCTTCTAGAGCACGTTGGGTGGCACGGGATACATGCGGACGTGCATTGTCCTGTTAGAACAGCAAGTTCCCTTGCCGGTCTAGGAATGGTAGAACGATGGGTTCGATGACGGTTTGGATGTACCGTGCACTATTCAGTGTCCCCTAGACGATCACCAGAGGTGTACGGCCAGTGTAGGAGATCGCTCCCCACACCATGATGATGGGTGTTGGCCCTGTGTGCCTCGGTCGTATGCAGTCCTGATTGTGGCGCTCACCTGCACGACGCCAAACACGCATACGACCATCATTGGCACCAAGGCAAAAGCGACTCTCATCGCTGAAGACGACACGTCTCCATTCGTCCCTCCATTCACGCCCTTTCGCGACACCACTGGAGGCGGGCTGCACGAGGTTGGGGCTTGAGCGGAAGACGGCCTAACGGTGTGCGGGACCGTAGCCCAGCTTCATGGAGACGGTTGCGAATGGTCCTCGCCGATACCCCAGGAGCAACAGTGTCCCTAATTTGCTGTGAAGTGGCGGTGCGGTCTCCTTCGGCACTGCGTAGGATCCTACGGTCTTGGCGTGCATCCGTGCGTCGCTGCGGTCCGGTCCCAGGTCGACGGGCACGTGCACCTTCCGCCGACCACTGGCGACAACATCGATGTACTGTGGAGACCTCACGCCTCACGCGTTGAGCAATTCGGCGGTACGTCCACCCGGCCTCCCGCATGCCCACTCTATGCCCTCGCTCAAAGTCCGTCAACTGCACATACGGTTCACGTCCACGCTGTCGCGGCATGCTACCAGTGTTAAAGACTGCGATGGAGCTCCGTATGCCACGGGAAACTGGCTGACACTGACGGCGGCGGTGCACAAATGCTGCGCAGCTAGCGCCATTCGACGGCCAACACCGTGATTCCTGGTGTGTCCGCTGTGCCGTGCATGTGATCATTGCTTGTACAGCCCTCTCGCAGTGTCCGGAGCAAGTATGGTGGGTCTGACACACCGGTGTCAATGTGTTCTTTTTTCCATTTCCAGGAGTGTATTTTTCAATTTTTTCTCCTGTTTTCTTCTGTATATTTGTTGTATTGGGTATGGATATTTCGATTAGTTGTGTTTATTTCTTCTTTTTATTGGTGAGTATGATGTCAGGTTTGTTATGTGGTGTTGTTTTATCTGTTATAATGGTTCTGTTTCAGTATAATTTGTATTCATTATTCTCCAGTACATTTTGTATGTGGTAACGTGTTGTTTTATTAGTTTATGTTGTATGTCAAGTTGTTGATGCATTATTTTTGCTACATTGTCATGTCTTCTGGTGTATTCTGTATTTGCTAGTATTGTACATCCGCATGTGATGTGATCCACTGTTTTTATTTGTTGTTTGCAAAGTCTGCATTTATCTGTTGTGGTATTGGGCTCTTTAATAATATGCTTGCTGTAATACCTGGTGTTTATTGTTTGATTCTGTACTGCAATCATGAATCCTTCCGTCTCACTGTATATATTGCCTTTTCTTAGCCATGTGTTGGATGCGTCTTGATCGATGTGTGGCTGTGCTAGATGATATGGGTGCTTGCCATGTAGTGTCTTCTTTTTCCAATTTACTTTCTTTGTATCTGTTAATGTTATGTGATCTAAAGGGTTGTAGAAGTGGTTATGAAATTCCAGTGGTGTAGCCGATGTATTTATATGAATGATTGCTTTGTATATTTTGCTAGTTTCTGCTCATTCTATAAAGAATTTTCTTAAATTGTCTACCTGTCCATAAAGTAGGTTTTTTATGTCGATAAATCCCCTTCCTCCTTCCTTTCTGTTTAATGTGAATCTTTCTGTTGCTGAATGTATGTGATGCATTCTATATTTTTGGCATTGTGATTGTGTAAGTGTATTGAGTGCTTCTAGTTCTGTGTCACTCCATTTCACTACTCCAAATGAATAGATCAATGTTGGTATAGCATAAGTATTTATAGCTTTTGTCTTGTTTCTTGCTGTCAATTCTGTTTTCAGTATTTTTGTTAGTGTTTGTCTATATTTTTCTTTTAATTCTTCTTTAATACTTGTATTATCTATTCCTATTTTTTGCTTGTATCCTAGATATTTATAAGCATCTGTTTTTTCCCTTCCTTCTATGCAGTCGATGTGGTTGTCCAATAAGTAATCTTCTTGTTTAGTGTGTTTTCCCTTGACTATGTTATTATTCTTACATTTGTCTGTTCCAAAAGCCATATTTTATCATTGCTGAATACTTCTGTTATTGTTAGTAATTGGTTGAGTTGTTGACTTGTTGCCGCCAGTAGTTTTAGATTATCCTTGTATAGCAAATATGTGATTTTGTGTTGGTATGTTGCAGTAATGTTATATCCATAATTTGTATTATTTAGCATGTTGGTAGTGGTTTCAGAGCAAGGCAGAACCAGAAAGGGCTTAATGAGTCTCCTTGGTATATTCCATGCTTAATCTGTATTGGCTGCGATGTGATATTATTTGAATTTGTTTGGAGATTAAGTGTGGTTTTCCAATTTTTCATTACTATGTTTAGGAACTGTATCAATTTAGGATCTACTTTGTATATTTCCAGTATCTGTAGTAACTGTGAGTGGGTTCAACTATCAAAAGCTTTTTGGTAATCAATGTATGTGTAGTGTAGCGACCTTTGTTTAGTTTTAGCTTGATATGTCACCTCTGCATCTATTATCAGTTGCTCTTTACATCCTCATGCTCCTTTGCAGCAGCCTTTTTGTTCTTCATTTATAATTTTGTTCTGTGTTGTATGTGCCATTAATTTCTGTGTAATGACTGAAGTTAATATTTTGTATATTGTTGGTAGGCATGTTATGGGGCGATATTTTGCTGGGTTTGCTGTGTCTGCTTGATCTTTAGGTTTCAGGTAAGTTATTCCTTGTGTAAGTGTATCAGGGACTGTGTATGGGTCTGCAATGTAACTGTTAAATAATTTAGTTAGATGTGAATGTGTCGAGGTGAACTTCTTTAGCCAGAAATTTGCTATTTTATCTTTTCCAGGGGCTTTCCAATTGTGCATAGAATTAATTGCTTGGATGTCTTCATGTTGCAAAATTATCACTTCAGGCATTTGTGGTATCATCTTGTATGTGTCTGTTTCTGCTTGTATCCACCGTGCATGTCTGTTATGTTGTACCGGGTTTGACCATATGTTGCTCTAGTAGTGTTCCATGTCTTATGTTCGGTGGAGTGTCTATTTTAATGTGTGTGTTATCTATTGCCTGGTAAAATTTCTTTTAGTTTGTGTTGAATGTTTGGTTTTGTTTCTTTTCATTTTCACTTTTTTTTGTATCTTCTAAGTCGTTTGGCCAATGCTTGTAATTTCTGCTTCTTTTCATCTAATTGCTCTGTCGCTTCTTGTTGTGAGGTTTGACCTAACCTTTTTCGTTTTTTGTCTGATATTTCATTTATTATAAATTGTGTTAGCTGTCCGATGTCTTTTCTCAGTTTTTCTATTCTGATCTGTAGCCTGTGTTGCCATGCTGGTTTTGTGGGTTTCTTCTGTGTGTTGGTTGGTTCTGATTTCTGCCTAGTGTGTATATTTAGTGAAGTGAGTGCTCCTATATAAACCAGTAGTTGTAACTCTTCCATAGTTGTATTTTCATTTATTTTGTTGTGTATAATTGTGTTGATAGTTGTTAATGTTGTTTCGACTTGTGGGTTATTTGGCGGTCTATGCAAGAATGATCTAATGTCTCTATTGTGTCTTTGCATTCTATATATGTCAGCCGAAATTTTTCTTCTATATCTAACATGTATGTAACTGTGTTCTATTTGTGCTTGTTCTGGTGGCCGTCTTAAGGTTTCGTTTTCCTCTGATTGTTTAATTGATGCGTGTTGTACTTTGTTTGTTTGCTGTGTGATGTTTGAGTCCATTACTGTATTTTCTTCTTCTTTTGATTGCACATTATTTTGTTCTAGTATTTGTTGTACTTGTTGTTTGATGTTTTCTAATTCTGACTGGGGTAACCTGTTATTTTTTATTATAATACGCATCCGATCAGCTAGTTGTTGTTCTGTTAAAAATTTTAATTCTGGGTATCTGGTAATAAATGTTGTGTATACTTGTGATCTGTATCCAGTTGTGTTGGTTGCTAAGTTTGTTGCTTTGTAATAACAGAACATGAGGTGTCTGTTAACTTCATCTGACCACCTGATCCTCTGTCTTTGTTTTCCTTCCAGAGTGGTTGCAGGAAGCACATCCTGCAAAACACCTCTGTTTGGATTTAAATCATTTTCCGTGTGGCTAGCAGTGTCGTTGCCATTGTGGACAGGGATAGCGTTCAAGCGTCGTCCCCGACCATGACAGCGCTTGTCCAAGGCTTCATCAGTTCTGTCCTGAACCAATTAATGACACTAAAAGGGGGGTTAGCCCTATTAGTGGTTTGTTCTTTTCGTCGCCTTTTACGACAGGCAGAACATACCTGAGGCCTATTCTTTTCCTGGGCCTCCACGAGGTTCATTATTATTATTATTATTATTTCTCCTGGAAATGAAAACTGCTGATGCTGTTGTATTTTGTCACGGTTTCAATTATTTTTCAGTGTGCAGCAATTGCTAAAGCTGGTCTTGCAATGGGAAAAGTGAAATGTGTATCAGAATTAACTGTAAAACATTGTATGTTTGTTAACACGTTTATGCATTGATGCACAACTTTACATGTCATATTTTAAAACAAAAGAATTGTTTATATACTACGCAAAGGAAGACTGAGGTGACAATTTCAATAATAGGCGAATAATTTAAAGTCTGATCAAACACATACAAAATCATCTCATTACCAATGAATTCCTATCCACAGAAGTGTTTCCTTCCTATCTTTTCAGAAGGCGGATTATGTATTTTGGTGAGACGACCAGGGCGGCTGCAATGGAAAACATTTTGACACAAATGTCACACATTTCTTTACTCAAACTCATACCCACTTCCATCTGATGGCAACGCTTCATATGTCCGTTCAAAGTCTTCCTGAGCTTATAAGTCTTACCGAACGCCTCACACAGTGCTTCTGCGGATTCTGTCATTTCGCAAAACTCTGAAACAAAGATATCTATTACCACCTGCCACAGAGCGCATTGTTGTTGTTGTTGTGGTCTTCAGTCCTGAGACTGGTTTGATGCAGCTCTCCATGCTACTCTATCCTGTGCAAGCTTTTTCATCTCCCAGTACCTACTGCAGGCTACATCCTTCTGAATCTGCTTAGTGTATTCATCTCTTGGTCTCCCTCTACGATTTTTACCCTCCACGCTGCCCTCCTGCACTAAATTTGTGATCTCTTGATGCCTCAGAACAAGTCCTACCAACCGATCCCTTCTTCTAGTCAAGTTGTGCACACAAACCCCTCTTCTCCCCAATTCTATTCAATACCTCGTCATAAGTTATGTGATCTACCCAGCTACCCATCAGAGCGCATTAACGAAAACATTTTGTCATAAACATTACACATCAAGTAAACCTGATTTAAATTTACGTCTATGTCATGGCATTGTCTCATATGTATGTATAAATTCTTCCTGGTGGAAAAAGTCTTACCACATACTTCACACAGTGCTTTTTCGGATTCCATTGTGCTCAAGTAAGTCAACAGCATTTCACGACACTGAAACAAAATGGTTTCTTGATGAGAAACTGATGGAACGAGAAAACCAAAGTATATCTTTTAAATCAGTCACGGTACCTCTCGTAATGCATATACAAATAAAGGCTCGTCTAGCTTAATTGGATATTCCATAGAAGTTAAGACAAGCGTCTACTGACAGTAAAATGTATCAGGGGCTTTAGGACGAAGACTTTAGATTAGATTACATCTACTTTTATTCCAACTGACCCACAGTGAGTAGGTCCTCCAGGATGCAGAACTTGTCAGAAAAAGGATAATACATGACAAATATCTACAACTGAAACGAATAAGCTAATGTACCTTCCATAGGTCCCAAGAGGAATGATCGTCATTTCTTTAATGAACACTAAGAAAGAATCATTTTACAAACACTCATATACTAAGATCGCATCAATGCACTGAATTTAAAATTTAAAAAATGTTTTTTATTTATAAACATATAATAGAACTACTACAATATTTATTTACAATGAACACATTACTGCACTAAAATGGTGCAGAAGTGAGATTGTACTTATACTCTCTCTCTCTCTCTCTCTCTCTCTCTCTCTCTCTCTCTCTCTCACACACACACACACACACACACACACACTTATTTACAGTGAACATGTAACTGCAATGAAATTATGCAGAAGTTAAATCAGTTGGTTCTACTGATCTACTGAGAAATTCGTCACTGGAGTAGAAGGAGTAGGCCACCGATAAATCCTTTAAGTTTCTCTTAAACTGAATTTCATTAGTTGTTAAGCTTTTTATGGCTGCTAACAAGTTATTGCAAATGTGTGTTCCTGAATAATGCACACCTTTTTGCACAAGAGTAAGTGACTTGTGAAGATTATTCTTATTTCTAGTACTGATTCCATGAACTGAGCTTTTGGTTTGAAAAAGTGATGTATTTTTAATAACAAATTTCATTAGGGAATAATATATTGTGAAGCAGTAGTTAGTATCCCTAGTTCCCTAAACAGGCCTCTGCAGGATGTTCTTGAGTTCACACCACATATAAATCTTATTGCACGTTTTTGTGCCTAGGAAACTTTCGCTCGGCTTGATGAATTACCCCAAAAAATAGTCCCATATGACATTATGGAATGAAATTAAGCATAGTGTGCCAGCTTTTTCATTTTTATATCCCCTATATCTGACACAATTTGTATTGCAAATAGAGATTTGTTAAGACACTTCAGCAGTTCTGTGGTGTGTTCCTCCAAGATGAATTTATTATCAAGCTGTAATCCCAAGAATTTAACACTGTGCACTTCTATCTGCTTGCCATTGTATGTTAGGCGTATACTCGTGGGACATCACTTTTAAGTTCTGAACTGTATGTAATGTGTTTTTTCAATGTTTAGTGACAAAGAATTGCCTAGGAACCAGTGATTAATGTCCAAAAATATTTTAGTAGCCGATCTTTCTAAGACAACATTTGATTTGCTATTTATTGCAATGTTTGTATCAACAGCAAACAATACAAACTTTGCATCTGGTAATGTTACTGATGCAAGGTCATTGATATACGCAAGAAAAAGTAAGGGCTCTAAGATGGAACCTTGTGGGAATCCACATGTAATTAGTTCCCAGTTGGGTGATGCCTGATAGCTTAATACATGTCTCTTTCCTAATAACAACCTTGGTTTCCTGCCAAAGATATAAGATTTGAACTATTTTGCAGCATTTCTTGTTACACCATAATATTCTAATTTACTTAAAAGAAATTTGTGATTTACATAGTCAAAAGCCTTTGATAGATCACAAAATATACCAGTTGCCTGCAATTTTTTGTCTAATGAATTAAGTACATGTTCACTGTAAGTGTAGATAGTCTTCCCAATATCAGAACCATTTAGAAATTCGAACTGTGACTTTGACAGTATGTTATTTGTGATAAGATGGTTATAAAGCAGATTGTACATTGCCTTTTCTAAACTTTTTGAGAATGCTGGCAAAAGTGAAATTGGACAGAAATTTGATGCTATTTCTTTGCCTCTCTTTTTCGACAGTGGCTTAACGTCAGCATATTACAACCAGTCAGCAAATATTCCACTGATAAACGACTGGTTACACAGATAGCTTAATATGTTACTTAACTCAGAATCACATTACTTAATTAACTTTGTTGATATTTCATCATACCCACTAGATATTTTTTATTTTAAAGATCCTATGATGGCCATTACTTCTGCTGGGATAGTGAGAGCCAAATTCGTATTATGGAAGTTACTTGAAATGTCTGGTGTGAGGTATTCCATCGATACTACATTTGACTGTCTCTGGTTCAACACAATATTTTCTTATGAAACTTGAATTAATTTACCCCATGTATATACCTTTCAAGAATTAGGTGTTCGTTTATCCCGCGCGCCGTTCGAAAGTGGAATAATACAGAATTATTTTGAAGTTGGTTCGATAAACCCTCTCCCAATCACTTAAATGTGATTTGCAGAGTATCCAGGTCGATGTGGATTTACTTAACTGAGATGTAGCGGCTGAAGGGTTGCCTTCCGTCTCACAGTGAGATGTTCAGTCAAAAGTTCCTCACATAGTGACGTCAGAGGGAAATACATGGAGGTAACACTCCCCTCTGGCGTGCCATAGGGGAGTGTTATGGGACCATTGCTTTTCACAATATATATAAATGACCTAGTAGATAGTGTCGGAAGTTCCATGCGGCTTTTCGCGGATGATGCTGTAGTATACAGAGAAGTTGCAGCATTAGAAAATTGTAGCGAAATGCAGGAAGATCTGCAGCGGATAGGCACTTGGTGTAGGGAGTGGCAACTGACCCTTAACATAGACAAATGTAATGTATTTCGAATACATAGAAAGAAGGATCCTTTATTGTATGATTATATGATAGCGGAACAAACACTGGTAGCAGTTACTTCTGTTAAATATCTGGGAGTATGCATGCGGAATGATTTGAAGTGGAATGATCATATAAAATTAATTGTTGGTAAGGCGGGTACCAGGTTGAGATTCATTGGGAGAGTCCTTAGAAAATGTAGTCCATCAACAAAGGAGGTGGCTTACAAAACACTCGTTGGACCTATACTTGAGTATTGCTCATCAGTGTGGGATCCGTACCAGATCGGGTTGACGGAGGAGATAGAGAAGATCCAAAGAAGAGCGGCACGTTTCGTCACAGGGTTATTTGGTAACCGTGATAGCGTTACGGAGATGTTTAGCAAACTCAAGTGGCAGACTCTGCAAGAGAGGTGCTCTGCATCGCGGTGTAGCTTGCTCGTCAGGTTTCGAGAGAGTGCGTTTCTGGATGAGGTATCGAATACACCGCTTTCCCCTACTTATACCTCCCGTGGAGATCACGAATGTAAAATTAGAGAGATTCGAGAGCGCACGGAGGCTTTCAGACAGTCGTTCTTTCCGCGAACCATACGCGACTGGAACAGAAAAGGGAGGTAATGACAGTGGCACGTAAAGTGCCCTCCGCCACACATCGTTGGGTGGCTTGCGGAGTATGAATGTAGATGTAGATGTAAAGAAAGGAGGAAAAATTTGGAAATTTGTGGTAAGTTCTATGGGACCAAACTGCTGAAGTCATCAGTCCCTAGGCTTACACACTACTTAATCTAACTTAAACTAACTTACACTAAGAACAACACATACACCCACGCCCAAGGGAGGGCTCGAACCTCCGATGAGGAGCCGTGGCAATGCCGCTTGGCTCGCACGGCTACCCCGCGCGGCAAAGAAAGAAGGGAGATGCAGCCATAGAATTACGCTGTACGTTGTTTTGAAACCAGTGTCGGCGTGGCCTGCCGCCATATCAAATAGCCCAGAACATTAGCAGACTACTGTTGGCAACTGCTTCTGCTCATTATTTCTGTCGTGTGCACAAAACAGCTGTTTTAAATATTAAAAATTATAGTGCTTTCATGAAAGTCGTACGTCAGAAAGGCAAATTCGAATGCTTTTCTGTTCGTTAACGCATATTTGCTCTAGTAGTACGACACATTTGCTCTCGTTAGAGTTACTTGTATTTTGCTGATACATTTAGCATAACCAAGAAGGGTTGGATGAGATGTAAAAAGGACGCTTCGTACTCCATTTAATTCCACATTTAACATATTTGTATCGATAACAAATGAAGCTGGAACTCCGAAACAAATGCTTGTTTGCTTACTGGTACTTCTTGTTCGTTACATTTTTAGTTTTCAACTCGCATGCAGAACATTTTTAAGAACCACGTTTGCAAAGAAACTTACCTACATCTTCTTTGTTACCCCGTAAATGTGTACAACGAGGAAAGAAGCACGGCATGTTATCTTATCTTATGAATGTCAACAAAGTGAACGATTATTGAAATGTCAAAGAAACAGAACTCCACAGAGTCAAATCCAAATGCAGAACAGAGTTCTTGTTTTATTAAATTGCCAGTGCATTAGTCTCGCTGCTGTTTGCACTTCTCACTTTTGTCTTACCTGTCATTAGTCATTCAGTGTGTGGCCTATACTATAAATTTACATTGTATACATAAACAACGCAACCATAATTCGTGTAAAGAAAAGAAAACATCGCTTGAACGGCTCCACTTTCGAATGAAATTTGATTCCTTTCAACTTTAGATTACGATCGGATCGATTAATACCCTCGTAAACGCAAGCTGGCATTTTGGATGAAACAACAACGTCCCCCCCCAAGACCACATCAAAGCGATCGAAACTGCGAGCGGGTACGACAAAGTGATGTCAGGAATAAGTACCACCGCGGTGAACCATGGAGATACTCTTTGGAATACGACCACGAAGACGATTGCTGTCCCCAACGATCGAAACTGCGAGCGGGTACGACAAAGTGATGTCAGGAATAAATACCACCGCGGTGAACCATGGAGATATAAATGCGGTGAACCTAATGTTTTGGGTTATATAAGAAAGTCGGCTACCAATTTGTGACGTAATGACAACTCCCTTTCTTTACCGCCATCGTGAAATATGTGATTTTATTAAAAATAAGTTAGTTGTCGCGACCAGAAGGAAAGCCACTCCGACGATGGGGAACAATTTGTTTTTAAGGGAGCCGTGCGGCCTCGTACACTGGTAAAAAAGTAGGTGTGATCGAATTTCTTTCTTTACATATTTTAATCTATCACCTAAATCTTTTTCTATAGCTGGGGATGCCTAAACCCAGTGAACAGATTGATTGGCGTTATTGTTCAATGGTGTGTGGCCGATCAATCCTGTACATTTCTTACTAAAAAATATTGCGTAAGGCAATGAAAATGATCGATGGAAATATCTCACGGGTGTTCTAGCTTCCGTTAAAGAGTCAGTTAACGAAAGAATATGAATAGTGTTCGGTCATTCACGCCGAACAACCCGCCTGCAACCTCCAGTATTTTGCCGCTGAAAAATACATCCAAAACACAATAGCTATTAGTATGACAAGGATATAGGATGGTGATCACGTTAAAAATAATTAACAAGGCTAAATAAAGTAAATAAGTTAATTATTGAGCCAACGGTAACAGACAGGGTACAGTTACATGTTGTCAGTACAAGCTCAAACAGAAGACAAAAGTAAGGAGAGACGAAGAAGACAAGCAAAGTGACATTTATCACTAGTCTTGAGAGACATGAACTCCCTTCGTAGACAGTGCTGGTAATTTCGTTAAACATAAACGTCCACCATTGTCATAAAACTGTTCGCCACCATGGTCATTAAACTGTTCGCTGATTTCTTAAGAAACAGCACTCCAGTAAAATATTTCACTGAGCATATTCAGGAACAAATTGTCTTTTCTTTATAAAAAATCAGCTTGAACATCCGTTAAACAAAAAACAAAAGGTAACGCTTTACGGTCCCTGATTTAGAAATCTGAGAAAGGCTGGGAGAGCTGTGTGCTAACCACATGCCCTTCCATACATCATTCAACGGCATCGTAAAGCAAGAGGGTGAGACGTTGGCAGGTAGGGCTAGTGACGCACAGTCGTCAGGGCCTGAGCGTGAATTTTATTTGGTGGCACCTGTTGTGGTTGGCAGGAGAGCCAACCGTGTTACTGAAGGAGGCCGAAATGCACGCGTTTTAGCTCACGCAGGCTGGCGTAAGGTCTGGAACATGACAAGGGAATTAGAATTGAGAAAAACGGACGTAGCTGGTGGAATACTTAACTTTAATCCATTAATGGAGATCGTCGCTCTTTATGGTACATGATTCACAATATCAATAGTACGGATACTGGCGCCTTGCTAGGTCGTAGCAAATAACGTAGCTGAAGGCTATGCTAACTATCGTCTTGGCAATTGAGAGCGTAATTTGTCAGTGAACCATCGCTAGCAAAGTCGGCTGTACAACTGGGACAAGCGCTAGGAAGTCTCCCTAGACCTGCCGTATGGCGGCGCTCGGTCTGCAATCACTGATAGTGGCGACACACGGGTCCGACGTATACTACCGGACCGCGGCCACCTAGCAAGTGTGGTGTCTGGCGGTGACACCACAGCACCAATGATCATACAAAATGCAGGATGGGGCAAATATAAGTAGCTCGGAAATTTTGTAGCCTTTTGTGGCAGCATTAAGGGAGGAGGAAAAGACCTACAGTTACTACCAGCAGGGTGGAGCGACTGTCCATACACACGGCCGAACCTTGGAGTACATTTACACAATCTTCACGTCTGACAGAGTTGTTAGCAGAGGTCAGTCTGGTCGCAGCCGCAGCTAGCCACCCAGGTCACTTGATATTTCAGGGTGCAATTACTTTGTACGGGGAGCCCTCAAGTCTGAGGAGTATCGTAACGAGCTTCGTAATCTTCAAGAACTGCAGCAGAACATTTCGGATGAGATTGCAGTAATTCCAGCTTCAATCCACCTTCAGTAGCTTGCTGACCGCGGCGCAAAAGCACAAAGAGATGAATAGTGGTCACTTTCAACATCTGCTGTAGTCAGTTTAGTACTGTATTTTCCTTCCTCTGCTGTGTTTCTTTGCCTCCTGGAACTCTGTTCTCCGGACCACATTTAATTTCCCCATCCTGTATAGCTAGTCCACCATATTCCGCGCCAGGATGACGCACAGTGAGAGACGGGTAATCCTCAATTAGCAATCAGCAACCTATATGCGTCCACTGTAATCCCATCTGGTAGACAGTGGTTGATCACTCGGCATGGTATACTGCGGTTCCTCTAGAGAACAACTACACATCGCTATAACCGGCAACGAAAATTCAGTCTCGTGATCCTGGTTACTGTTCTGCTTTTAACCTACGGTATCAAAGTGCAGACGTGTGTCGCATCCTGGCGTCAGCTGAAAGTGTGTCGCAGTTGCCTCTGACGTTGCATGCCGGTTTCATTTTTCCACGTGTCGAAGGCATCGATTATATTTGCCATGCTTTTGACACCTAACGTTGAGGATGAACATCAGCAATTAATTAATAATGAATTAATAATTAATGAACGTGATATTTGTCTGAATGCTTACGAGCAGATTATGCAAATTATTGGTCATTACAGGAACGGCTCTTCCAAAGGCCTTTAGCTCTCTTTGTGTGTCAATTTCGTCCGCTGTAGGGCGTAAACATTCCTAACGAACAAGCGTGGCAGCACGCAATGTGTCTACAAATACATCCGAAACGTTTTCCAAACACTGTACTTCAGTGTTTGCGACTCCCTTCGTGTGTCTATTTCGTCCGCTTCGGAGCGTAAACACTTCTAACAAACAAGTGTGGCTGTATACAACGTGCATACGAATACTTTACAGACGCTTTCGAACACTGTACAACGCCATTTCTAAAGTAGTTTAGTTAATCTCTTATGATTCGTTATCGAGTGCTCCTATGCTGATAAACATGCAGATTTTGACTTTAAAAGTAAATGCTACTCAGTAAGTTAAGAAGGTTGTGATGTCAACTATTCAGGAGTAGATAACCTAAGGTTACGAAACAAATTGTATGAGAACGTTACGACAATATAGTAATATCTGTTTACATTAGTGTTTAATTTCTGTTCTCCTGCTGAGCAGAACTCGTAGTTTACGCAAACTGTTGAAAAAGTCAAAGTCAGCCATGAGGATCACAGTGACACGTCACAGGCTGTTGAAATTCTATAGTGATCTACATCTTTATTGTGTTTTGCGTACGTACAGACAGCACGCTACGAGACGGGGGGTAAACTTCTGACAGTGTGACGAACCCGACAACCAAGTATTTTGCTTGAGTCGCCTGAGTATCGTAGACGAGGTCATCAGAGGTGCCCCATGTAATACAGATGACTGAGCTAGCTCTGGGACAGAACAACGGCACGAAGCGAACGAAATGCAAATACTCTGTTATGAATCATTGGAGATCATGGACTTCTTACGCCAAACAACTCAGCTGACATCAGTAGAAGCTAGCAGAAAATTTGGAAATTTGTGGTAAGTTCCTATGGGACCAAACTGCTCAGGTCATCGGTCCCATGTCTTACACACTACTTAATCTAACTTGACCTATCTTACGCTAAGCACCCATGCCAGAGGGAGGACTCGAACCTCCGACTGGGGGAGCCGTGCGAACTGTGGCAAGGCGCCTCAGGAAGTTACAGAGGTCAGAGATACCCCTACAGGCTCTAGAAAATCGTTTCTATCTTTAACCTCCTCACTTGTTAAGTAGCTTATGTGCTACATGCAAGTTTTATTACTTTCTAGGCTAGTGATAAACTAAACTCGCCCTGTACCTGACTGTAGCAAATAACGTACACCAGATGCTTTCAGGGAATCGCTTGTCTCGATTTCTTTATGTTCCCAGTAAGTGACAGCATCTGCTTAAAGGAAGCTGCTCATCACAGCGTCGCATGTCTTAGTGAAATAAAGTAGTTTCTCTTCGTGTTTAGTGATTTTGGACTAGAGTGTGTCAGAGACATGCTGTAATACGCTAACATATCCTACACTATCAAATAAGTGAGTTTTTTAGTTTATCATAGCAATACAGCGACACACTGTGTAACTTTCCCGTATATATAAAAAATGTAAAATAATGATGTGTAACCTCCCCGAACATAAAATAAAAATGAAAATAATTAAATTTGTATAATTAAATTCTGACTTATGAAAACTGATAAATCTTAACTCATGAGAAACTGATAAATTATGACGTAAGCAGCGCGACGCCATGGCCTTGTGAACTCAATCTGAATGTCTGTGAGAAATAAACTCAAGAATTCTTGCCTCGTTATGGTGTCACCGGATAACGCTGTCTATATATCTGCTCCTAAATGGCACGGCTTAGTGCAACGCCAGCCTATCTACTAACACTGGATAACATTTGTCTGATATCTGAATTACGAGAAAAAACTGACTTTACTTACTGACAGCTGCACAGTTGGTCGTCTGATTACTAAAGAACACATGACTATGATCTGACAAAAATTCTGGAATATTTTAATTTAGATAAATGACTGGATTGAGACTGGCAATGACTTAGGGGGAAATTATACTTTTATAGTTGACTGGTAAAAACAATTTTCTTCTGAAAATTTTTTACGTTATTGATAAAGATCTACAATCCATTACACGGGAAAATTGAATGTATTACAATTGTGGGCCAACTGGTGCTGACGAAACACAAAAGAAAACATTGTAACAAATTCATATCAACGTCTCAGACAAGTGACTTACCTACGTGCCTGCCAGTAATAATAATAAAATTTACCTTACAATAGATGGTTGACTTAATTACACTGTTGATTTTTCATTGAATTACCAATTATTCATTTGTTCATCAAAAATGGTTCAAATGGCTCTGAGCACCATGGGACTTAACATCGGAGGTCATCAGTCCCCTAGAACTTGGAACTACTTAAACCTAACTAACCTGAGGACAGCATACACATCCATGCCCGAGGCAGGATTCGAACCTGCGACCGTAGCAGTCGCGCGGTTGCGGACTGAAGCGCCTAGAACCGCTTACCACCGCGGCCGGCTGTTCATCATCATCTCATTCCATGGTATCATTTAGCTCTGCTCCTGATCGCAATTATTATTCAGTTCCATATAATAAAATTTTACAATTTGTTCTGCTCTGTTACTTTAACAACTGCTCACTATAAACTGCGCTGTACCAGCGACAGACTACAACTCCACTGTAGCAGCGAGTGACCGCAATTGCCGCAGAGACTGCTCTGACCTACGACTCTATTGCAGCTCTCTTTTAACAGGGGCAAAGATATTTTATGTCTCAGGCAGCGTCTGTATATTGTCGTTCTAGCAAGTGAGCAATACATAGAGATTACATCCGCTCCAGCAGGGTGGTGAACCCCGCACAACTGTCCAGTCGCATTAAAGTGACCAACTGTCAAAAGCCTGAATAGCCACATTTTGCAGCGCGGGCCGCTGCGAGACATGTAGGAAGGGATTCAATGACGTTCTGGAAGGTATTGACAGGGATGTGGAGCCATGCCGCCTCCAGTGGCGTGGCCAGCTGCAAAAAATGTTCAAATGTGTGTGAAATCTTATGGGACTTAACTGCTAAGGTCATCAGTCCCTAAGCTTACACGCTACTTAACCTAAATTATCCTAAGGACAAACACACACTCCCATGCCCGAGGGAGGACTCGTACCTCCGCCGGTACCAGCCGCATACTCCATGACTGCAGCGCCTCTGACCGCTCGGCTAATCCCGCGCGGCTGGGCAGCTGCGCTACATTTGTCGGTTGAGGATACATGGCCCAAACAGCCCAGTGGAGGTGGTCCCAAAGATTCTCGATTCGGTTTAAATCCCGAGAGTTTGATTGCCAGCGGGGAGCGGTAAACCCATCCCGGTGCTCTTCGACCCACGCACGTACACACATTGCATTGTGCTGCTGGAAGGGCCAGCGAGCCGAGGAAAGGCAAACTGCATGTAGGATAGATGCGTACTTGTGCTGATCCATTGTGCGTTCCAGAATAATAAAATCACCCAGGGAATGCCACAAAGACATTCCCCAGACCATAACGCTCCCTCCGCCGTCCTGTCGACGTTTGTTGCAGGACGTTTCACGCCTTATGCGCCAATGGTCATACGTCCGATAGACCATAAAACGTGATTCTCCTGGAAAGGCCACATGTCGCCACCCAGTGGACGTACAGTTGCCGTATTGGCGTGCAAATTCCAGCCTTCGTCGCCAATGAACAGAAGTCAGCACGTGTGCATGAATCAAGGCACTTGCTGCACAGGCCCTTAAGCAGTAAAGTTCGTTGGGTGGTCGTTGAGGAGCCACTGTTAGCAGCTCCTTGGTTCATCTTGGCATTCTGTTGATCAACAGTTGCACGTCTATGTCCGAAAAAACAGACACCGTATCCATATAAGTATATCGTTCTGGCAATATCGGTCATGACCTTCTTCGGTGTGGATACACACACATTACGCGAACTCTTACGGGACTTGGTAAGAATGTCTTCCACGAGTAATGAGTGCGATGGGTTGGGACAATACGAATGTAGCGTGTGGACATATAAGGTGAGAGTCTCGCGGGAGGCGTGCGCGAGATATCCCTGCAGTCGCACTGTCCTCTGCCCCTTGGTGACTAAGACGGACGCCGGCACGGTATCTTAGCGTGTTCGGTCAGAGAGCTGGTTGGCATCTTTAATAAAAAAAACACTGAGTGAAAGGATCAACAACGTGCATTGTCCTGTTGGAGCAGCAAGTTCCCTTGCCGGTCTAGGAATGGTAGAACGATGGGTTCGATGAAGGTTTGGATGTACTGTGCACTATTCAGTGTCCCCTCGACGATCACCAGAGGTGTACGGCCAGTGTAGGAGATCGCTCCCCACACCATGATGCCGGGTGTTGGCCCTGTGTGCCTCGGTCATATGCAGTCCTGATTGTCGCGCTCACCTGCACGGCGCCAAACACGCATACGCCATCATTGGCACCAAGACAGAAGCGACTCTCATCGCTGAAGACGACACGTCTCCATTCGTCCCTCCATTCACGCCTGTCGCGACACCACTGGAGGCGGGCTGCACGACGTTGGGGCGTGAGCAGAAGACGGCCTAACGGTGTGCGGGAGCGTAGCCCAGCTTCATGGAGACGGTTGCGAATGGTCCTCGCCGATACCCCAGGAGCAACAGTGTCCCTAATTTGCTGGGAAGTGGCGGTGCGGTCCCCTACGGCACTGCGTAGGATCCTACGGTCTTGGCGTGCATCCGTGCGTCGCTGCGGTCCGGTCCCAGGTCGACAAGCACGTGCACCTTCCGCCGACCACTGGCGACAACATCGATGTACTGTGGAGACCTCACGCCTCACGTGTTGAGCAATTCGGCGGTACGTCCACCCGGCCTCCCGCATGCCCACTATACGCCCTCGCTCAAAGTCCGTCAACTGCACATACGGTTCACGTCCACGCTGTAGCGGCATGCTACCAGTGTTAAAGACTGCGATGGAGCTCCGTATGCCACGGCAAACTGGCTGACACTGACGGCGGCGGTGCACAAATGCTGCGCAGCTAGCGCCATTCGACGGCCAACACCGCGGTTCCTGGTGTGTCCGCTGTGCCGTGCGTGTGATCATTGCTTATACAGCCCTCTCGCAGTGTCCGGAGCAAGTATGGTGGGTCTGACACACCGGTGTCAATGTGTTCTTTTTTCCATTTCCAGGAGTGTATATCAACGCCCGTCGGCAGCTGAAGGTATTAATATACAGTTCTAATTTCGTCCTATCATCTATGGCCCAGCACCATAACTGCCACGACGCCGGTTTTCAGTTATGTCATATCCACGGTATACTTTAACCATGACTACGTGCGATCATTTTACAAACTTAGCCGATTCGGAAATGCTCTCAGGCTTCCCTTGAGAGCCACTGATCATGCCCTTGTGGAGATCAGATAAATCGCTCCGTTTCCCTATTACGACAACGACTGCATTGTTTTCCGCGTCCTCCCGACACGCTTTTAGTATCCTCCACTGCTAGTGCTGTTACCAGTCGTCTGTGAGAGGTTGTTATACGATGACGTCGAACATAGGCGGTGCTCACTTAACGTGACTGGACCGTGTGTTTTTGCCGGTGTAACACTGGAACTACATTAAGCGACAACCTATACTTTCACATTCCAGTTGAATTTTTTCATAATTTTTTATGTTTAATATGGGTTTTCTGATATTGCAGATATTTCAGATATCTTATACAGTAAATAATTTTCACTTTAACGTGTTCTAAAATTTTGCTGACTCATGCCAGGTCTTTAAATTTAGTATTTTAATCTGATATTGTCTGATAACAATGCACTGACTACAAATAGAAACTTTTCATTCAAAAATCTAAGCTCGGGACAGAAGAGATTAAGGGATACGGGAACTAAAACTTGACGATCGTGCGGATTATGCAAATTGATGTATTCACATGATCTATTTGTCAGTGAAGGTATTATCAGTCATGGCCTACTTATAATCATAATTAGGATGCTTCACTCTCACGCACTCTGACTGATCAAGATGTAACTAAATTCAGAAATATACCATGTGATCAAAAGTATCCTGACACCCCAAAAACATACGTTTTTATATTAGGTGCCTTTTGCTGCCACCTTCTGCCAGGTACTCCGCACCAGCGACCTTAGTAGTCACTAGACATCGTGAGAGAGCAGAATGGGGCGCTCCGCGGAACTCACGGACTTCGAACGTGGTCAGGTGATTCTACATCTAGGGGTCTCACTTGTGTCATACGTCTGTACGCGAGATTTCCGCACTCCAAAACGTCCCTAGCTCCACTGTTTTAGATGTGACAGTGAAGTGGAAACGTCAAGGGACACGTACAGCACAAAAGCGTACAGGCCGACCTCGTCTGTTGAGTGACAGAGACCACCGACAGCTGAAGAGCGTCGTAATATGTAATAGGCAGACATCTATCCAGATCATCACACAGGAATTCCAAACTGCATCAGGATCCACTACAAGTAATATGACAGTTAGGCGGGAGGTGAGAAAACTTGGATTTCATGGACGAGCGGCTGCTCATAAACCACACATCACGCCAGTAAACGCCAAACGACGCCTCGCTTGAAGCATTGGACAAATGAACAGTGGAAAAACGTTGTGTGGAGTGACGAATCACGGTACACAATATGGCGATCCGATGGCAGGCTGTGGGTATGATGAATGCCCGGTGAACGTTATCTGTCTGTGTGTGTAGTGCCAACAGTAAAATTCGGAGGCGTGGTGTTATGGTGTGTTCGTGTTTTTCATGGAGGGGGGCTTGCACTGCTTGTTGTTTTGTGTGGCACTATCGCAGCACAGGCCTACATTGATGTTTTAGGCACTTTCTTGCTTTCCACTGTTGAAGAGCAATCCAGAGATGACGATTGTATCTTTCAACACGATCGAGCACCTTTTCACAATGCACAGCCTGTGGCGGAGTGGTTACACGACAATAACATCCCTGTAATGGACTGGTCTGCACAAAGTCCTGACCTGAATCCTATGGAACACATTTGGGATATTTTTGAACGCCGACTTCGTGCCAGGCCCCACCGACTGACATCGATACCTCGCCACAGTGCAGCACTCCGTGAAGAATGGTCTGCCATTCCCCAAGAAACCTTCGAGCGCCTGATTGAACGTATGCCTGCGAGAGTGGAAGCTGTCATCAAGGCTAAGGGTGTGCCAACATCATATTGAATTCCAGCATTACCGATGGAGAGAGCCACGAAGTTGTAAGTCATTTTCAGCCAGGTGTCCGGATACTTTTGATAACATAGTGTATTAAGGCTGATTGGAAAACAGTTCTGGACTAGCCATTGGAAATAATTATTTATAATTCTGTGACTTCATTTATGGTCTTAAAATCACTGGATGGAGGAATTTACTTGTGGGAAATGAAATTCTTTACGTAGCTCGTGTAGAAAATAACTGTTCAGTAGTGCCTAAACCTACTAGACCTAGAATCTTTGATATTTATGGATAGAGATGTTCTATACAAGACCACATATTGCATGCTCTATCCTTATTTACTTCGCTATGGAGGGTGCTCGTTCTCCTCATGTTTCATCCACTGACAACAGCTCGTCATGGGTTGCTAAAAGACTGGCATACCACCATTCGCCATTGAAGAAGTCTGGTATAGCGTTACAGGAGCATGGAATGACGTGTCTGTCACCTCACATCTTAGCTCGTTTTGGCTCGATACCACGTCGCGTCTGAGCCGTTGTTGCTGTCATAGATGGCACCTATGTGTACTAGATTTTGCTGCACGAATATCCCCATCCCCCCAAATCATTTATATATTTAGTCATGTATTGTTCCTGCTGTTCTGTATACGCACAATAAGTGAAATTTCATTCTTATCTGCTCCTCCTTGTATTTCAGTTGCACCGAACGAGGTAGCGCAGTAGTTAGCACATTTGACTCGCATGCGGGAGGACGACAGTTCAAGCCCGCGTCCGGCCATACAATTTAGGTTTTCCGCCACTTCCCTAAATCGCTCGAGGTAAATGCCGGGGTGATTCCTTTGAAAGCGCACGGCCATCTTCCTTCCCCATCCTTGACCCAATGTGAGCTTGTGCTCCGTCTGTAAAGACCTGAATGTCGACGGAACGTTAAACCCAATCTTCCTTCCTTCCAGTTGCAATGGCCAACAGTTTACAGGTTCACGTCAAATATTATTCCAGAATTACACAAAGTAAGAAAATAAAGTATGCAGCTGAGAAACTCACCTGGATTGCAAACTCTCCAATATAAGAAGGGCGCTCAATAAGCAGTCAACACATTTTTTTTCTCGGCTAATTTCGGTTGGAAAAATTCGTAATTTGTTGTGGGAATTTCGTGGAATATTTCCGCTTCAACCCCTATAGTTTCATGAAGTTTCGATAGGTGCCGGCGCTAAACGTAGCCTTCAAAGTGGCGTCTGTAACGGAGGTGCGTTGCAGGCAGAGAACTGTCATTGAGTTTCTTTTGGCGAAAAATCAGAACATCGCAGGTATCCATAGGCGCTTGGTGAATGTCTACTGACACATGGCAGTGAACAAAAGCACGGTGAGTCGTCGGGCGAGGCGTCTGTCATCAGCGCAATAATGTGATGCAAACCTGTCTAATCTCCCGTGTGCCGGCCGGACGCACACAGCTGTGACTCCTGCAGTGGAACCCTCAGGAAACTGAAGAGACGACTTCAACGTGTTCGCCACAAAAAAAAGCAATCGAAATCCTCCTTTCTCCATGACAACGCAAGGCCTCACAAAAAGTCTGCGCACACGAGAGGAGCTCACAATACTTCATTTGACTGTTCTTCTTCATCCTCCCTACAGTTCGGAGATCGCAGCTTCCAACTTCCAGCTGTTGGGCCCGATGAAGAATGCACCCCGCGGGAGACAGTACATGAATAATGAGGAGTTTATTCATACAGCAAGCCAGTGTGGCAGTCATTCAAGTGTCATTTTTCTTCTTACTGAATCTAAATCTAAGTTGAGAAAATGTATCGTATTACTTTTTCTTTGTTTCTGTCCGCTTTAACATTTCGGAGTTGGACAAAAACATGGAAACACTTCGAGAAATGCATGCTTGAAAAATAAATGAAGATGCTAGCCAAACCTACAAGTTGTGGTGCTGTTTTGAGCTTGAACGACACCTGTGCAACAGTCAGTCTTGGCCAGAACAGAGTTCTGTGCAGTTGTGAGTACATTATGTCGGAGCTCAGTGACTTCGGACTTGGACATATTGATGCTGCTGGTATGGTGGGTGCCGATGTGTTTGGTGTTTCAAGAGGTACCGTATCGAGTATTTACACGGCATGTGGGGTTCAAAATGGTTCAAATGGCTCTGAGCACTATGGGACTTAACTGCTGAGGTCATCAGCCCCCTAGAACTTAGAACTACTTAAGCCTAACTAACCCAAGGACGTCACATACATCCATGGCCGAAACAGGATTCTAACCTGCGATCGTACCGGTCGCGCGGTTCCAGACTGTAGTGCCTAGAGCCTCTGGGCCACCCAGGCCGGCTCGCATGTAGGGAAAGCGGAAAAACATCATCCGCTAAATCGCAATGCGGACGAATGTTTGTATTGAGTGATCGTGACAGACAGTCAATGATGAGAATTGTGAGGAAAAATAAGAGGACGAAAACTTCAAAAGTCACTGAAGAACAGAATATCGCACTCACAAACTATGTCAGCACCAAAACAACACGAAGGGAGCGCCGTAAGCAGGGAACTGCATGACAATCTGGGATTCCAAAACCTCATAAAATGCGCAAAAGACCGTATCAGGAAAACACGCTGCCGAAGGTATTGAACCTGAACTATGGAACAATGGAAGAAAGTCATTTGATCGTATGAGTCTTTTTCACACTGTTTCCAACTTCTAGCCGAGTTGACGTCCCAAGCTTTAAAACATGACGGCGGTTCGGTGGTGATTTGGTCATCCACATCGTCGTACTCGATAGACTCCATGGCTACTCTGAATGCCACATAACTACCAATGATTATGTGACCATTTTGGATGATTAGGTCCATACCATGGTTCGTTCCTCAATGGTGTTGCTGTGCTCCAAGACGACGAGGCCCCAGTTCACAAGCTCGCATCGTCTAGTTCTGGTTTTGCGAGAACGAGGATGAATTGTCGCGTGGCCCCCACAAGCATCAGATCCCAGTATTACTGAGCCTTTGTGGTCTACTTTGGAGAGAAGGGTTCGTGATCACTGCCCACCTCCATCATTGTTACGTGAACTTTCCACTATTTTGCAGATGTAGTTGAAAACTATATAGGAGCTGTATTTTCCACCCCGAGAGGACTTGAAACACTTTTAAATGCCAATGTGTTTCCTACGCCGTACCACGAATGGTAATGTGTGCTTTTGATGTTACTATATATTTGTCCAAACGCTATATGTGCTACTCTGACATTGTTCCAATTCTCTGACACAGAAATAAAGCAATATGTTTTCGTTACGTTCATTCTGTTTCAACTTATGTTACTATTTTTTCGTCGCCTGCCTGTTATAGCTTCTATTACAACAACAATAATTACAACCACATGGTGTTACCGCAACAACAACAACTACTCTGAATTTTGAAACGTTCTTGGGTATTTAGCCGGGTGGCGTCATCCATATGGTACATTTTGTCAAGGTAACTTGTTGACATCTTCAGGCAGGCCTCAGTTTTTTTACCAGCGTAGCATTAGCATATCTGCCAAGTTCCGCTGCCGTACGATAATTACAGCCCACACTGGACCTCCGAGAGTAGCTGCACCTTAATTGTAACCACCCAGTACTTTATACATACGTCCGTCACACTCACCTACACTCTTAAAACGCACGAGTGACGGACCTCTCACAGACCCGGAAGGAAGCGGGCAGTGTGCGCGGAGGAAGAACACCCTTTTCCGATAGGCGGCTGAACCCAATCGTAGGATATCCCAGTCAACAATACCATACATTAATCACATGTTACTTCCTATGTATTGGCAGAATACCATCACACTCCCGCTGCACACTCTCATAAACAAGAGATATTGAAAACGCGCACCCGAAATTGAAAGGCAATTAAGACTATTCAAAATGAACAAAACATTAGATTTTATATTGAATATGTTGCAGAATTAGCCCAAAAAATTAGCTTGTATATTGAATACGTTGCAGAATTAGCTATTTTCCTTGCACATGACTATCGAAGATCTCTCGCTTACAAGAGGAAAGTGTGGACTTCCCCTGACCGTTTGATTCATATTGACAGGGTGTGTTGGCATGACTAGGACTTCGATAATGTAATCAGTCAGACGCAAATGTGAATCGTTTTCCAGAAAATGAAGTTGGAAAATTTTAGACGTCCTTCTATATTTCGTATGGTCGCTAGTATTCAAGGAACCGAGCGTGTAAGCGCTTAGTTTCGTGAGCGCGAAGCCTTTGTATGGATCGAATACGCTGTCAGTACACTTTGTCTTTTCATACCCACGTAGTTCTAACAACAGATACGCGTGGTACACCGTAAAAATGTGTGGCATCTGAAAACCGTTTATGAATATCACCCAAGACTGTTTTGCAATAGATACATTGAGAAAAAAAACATGCAAAAATTCGGCGTTCATTACGAGTGCTCAGTGGTCCATACGTTACACATTATACTTTTCACAAATACAGGTGCAATAGTATAAGTAAAATGTCTGTACTTGTTTGACAGGAAGTTCTCTTGCGTCCTTTTCTTATTTCCAATCTCCTTACGAAATTTTTTCATCTATTGTTTCAGGATCAATGTAATAGGTGAACCATTAAATATTGATAATCTGCACAGTCATCATAAATCTATTGTTAAAATTACTCCGGAATACAGAAAAGAAGTGACAGTAGGGAGATTCGATCCAATGATCTCCCGATGTTGAAAATAAGTGCTTATTCGCTCAGCCGGTGACTCCTTGAATACTAGCGACCATGCAAAGCGTACATATGAGCATACGTTAAATTTTCAAACTCTAATTACTAGGAAACGGTTGAGAGTCGCGTCTTTCTGTTTACATACGTTGATGTCCTAGTCGTGCCCTACACAGCCTGTCAATGTCAATCTGTCAGGTGTAGAAGTATGAAACAGGAATTTCTCTACAGATGGTTCTAGCCGTCAGTGTAGGACCCGTGAGACCGCGTCTGATGTGCCATCTGCTTCCTGGAACAGCTGACGACGAATGTTATCACACAGTAACACAAGTTCCATGCATTGGTATTTGTTTGAACCCCGTAAACATACCGATTTTCGTGCCTACGAACTACGATTAGCAGACAGCACTGGTTTTTTGTTGTCATTTGAAGAAAACTGTTGCGGAATTGCATCGAATGCTTGTCGAAGCTTTCGGCGAACATGTTCGTGGGCGCCGGCCGGGTGGCCGAGCGGTTCTACGCGCTACAGTCTGGAAACGGGTGATCGCTACAACCGCAGGTTCGAATCCTGCATCGGGTATGGATGTGTGATGTCCTTAGGTTAATTATATTTAAGTAGTTCTAAGTTCTAGGGGTCTAATGACCTCAGAAATCCCATAGTGCTCAGAGCCATTTGAACCATTTTGAACCGTGTTCGTGGGAAAACACAGAGTTTCGAATGGTTAAAAAAAGTCAAAAGTGGTGATTTTGACGTGAGAAACGACGAGCGCGGGTAGCCACCGAAAAAGTTCGAAGGCTTACTGGACGAAGATGACACTCAGACTCGACAGGAACTCGCGGAAAAATTGGATGTGATATAGGAAGCCGTTTCTCTTCGGTTGAAAGCTATGGCAAATGTGCAGAAAGTGGGAAAATGGGTTCCGCATGGACTGATTGAAAGACAGCAAGCAAGTCGAAAGACCACATGTGAAATGCTGCTCGCTAGGTACAAAAGATAGCCGTTTCTATGGGTGAATCCAGGCAAACCCTCGACATCCACTGCAAGACCAAATCACTTTGGAAAGAAGACAGTGCTCTGTGTTTGGTGGGATCAGAAGGGTGTCACCTATTATGCGCTGAAACTTGGTGAAACCGTTAACACTGATCGCTAGCAAACATCAAATGATCGATTTAAATCGAACATTAAGTGAAAAACGGCCAGAATATGGAGCAAGGCAACACACAATCATATTGCTCCATGAAAAAGCCCCATCACACACAGCTAAAAGGGTCAGGGAAAAGATCGATGGCGTTCAGTTGGGAAATGCTAGGGCACGCGGCTTATTATTCACACTTGGCTCCGTTCGATTATCATCTATTTGCATCACTGGGGCAAGCTCTCGCTGAAAAAACAGTTTAATTCGTATGAAAATGTATGAAAATGGCTCTCTAACTGATTAGTTTCAAAAGAAGAACGGCTTTTTTGGCGCGGTATTCACAGCTTGCCGGAGAGGCGAGAGAAATGTATAAACAGCAACGGAGATTATTTGAATAAAATATTGTTTATTTGTTTCAGACAACAGACGTGTAATTATTTCAGCCAAATTCCGGTTTCATACTTCTACACCTTAAACGGCGAGGGGAAGTCTGTAAGGTACCTTTGTTAGCAAGATTAGTCCCGCGCGATTGGGAAACAGTGTAGGCCATCCTTGTTTACAAAAATAAAATAAATCGGATGCACATAATTACACCCCAACACGGCTGACGTCAGTCACTTACAAGTTCCTTGAGCATATGTTAATCTCTAGCGTTATGACGTTCCTAGAGGAAAAGACGTCTCTCTCCGCAAATCTGGCTTGGAAATACCACTAGGGTGAAGGACAGCTTGCTATATTCACGGACGATACAGAATTTGCAAATCACTGTATTTTGCCCTATTGATATAGTATGACATCACATGTTGCTGTTGAGGCACATCATCTGTGTTTGTCTTCCGATTAGTATCGAGTAACCTAAATAAAAATTAAAGTAATGATGAAAAATTACTATTCAAGGTGCCACGTGATGCATTAAGATGTGAGGGGTACAGGAAAAGAATGAGCTAAGACAATTTTTTCATATTTTGAGTTTTCACCAGTATATGAATATATGGAACAGAACCAATATTTTCTAATGTACTAAGTAGGCAATACCAAGCTCAATCATACTGTAAATGGGGTTTGAAAAAATGCAGTATAGGGAAAGAAAGAGCTACGTCCATATAAAACAGGGAAATAAAAGGCTTAGTCCATAAAGTGCTGGTCTTTAAATAATGATATGGCTTGCAGCTCTGATAAACAGCTTGTTCTAATTATGTGCAGTGTTGGTTCACTAAACAGGTGCAGGTATTTGTATAGTGCACTAAATGTTTGCATATTTGAGAAAATACGGATGTGGAACGTGAGTCATTAAGTGATACCTATAGTGAAACTATGGCAGGAGGTCAGCAAGTAACGAAGTAAAGAAAAAAAACATCGCCACTTATCTCAGGTAAATAAAAAGATTAATTTAATGTCTCATGAGAGGGGAGAAAACTGCCATTGTAGCCAACAGCAGTATGACAACGTGCCTGAAGAGACGAACAGAATATTTCAAAAGATTTCAACTTAATGAAATCTGTAGATTTGCAGAATGCTTCTGTGGTTTCATTGCTGTACTTCCAATAAGCGTAGAAGGCCTAGCAAACACGATTGTGAAGCAGGATTTAACAATGCACTCTACAAGTACAGAATTTGAGGACAAATAGGGGATGGGGTAAAGAAGTTGTAGTTTGTCGCAATGCATTTATGGCAATGCACGGCATCTCAAGAAGTAAGAACCAATATTTAGTGTCTAGTTTACGAACTGCTGGGAATGCCATCATTGATAAGAGAGGGAACACGGGAACAGGCCTTGGAAATTAAGTGATGAAACAGTTAACACCATTAAGCAGCGTATTGCTTCCTTTCCGAGTAGAAATAATCATTATGGGCTAAAAGATACAAGTAACGTTTACCTCTCTGAAGAGCCAGGCATAAGTAAAATATTCAGTTTATTCCAAGAAGCTTACCCAGCAGTGAAGGGATCTTATGAAACATGTAGACACATATTTAATACGAACTTCAATATTTCCTTTGGATATCCCATTACGGATACATGTAGTACCTGTGACGAATATACAACCAAAGTGAAATGCCTGGAACTGGGAAAACAAAAGTGCATTGAAGAAGTAGAAGTAAAAGATATTGAGACTCAATTGAAGAATTTGAAAACTTTATACGGTTATCACAAAATGCAAGCCAACACATTTTGTGACAGGAAGAAAAAGCTAAGAAGGAAAGTCGAAAGGCCGTGGAAAAGGAAGCCATATGTATGGATTTTGGAAAGAATCTGCTTCTGCCTAACATTACAACTAACGTCGTGTACTATAAACGACAATTATCTATGTATGCTTTCAACATACACTGTTTATCAAATTCAGAGAGTAAATTTTCCCTGTTCCCTGAATGTGTTGTCAAAAAATATAGTAATGGTCATACTTTGTGATTCATTTTCTGGCCAAAATAACTACACACTTATTCGATTTTTGCACAATTTAGTTACAGTTGAGAAAAGATTTGATATTGTAAAAGTTACGTTTCCAATAAGAAGACATTCGTACTTGGAATATGATAAAAACAAGGCACTTACAAACAAGAGAACTCATACAGAAGTTCCCAAAGATTGGACAGAGATGTTCGTATCAGCTCGGTCAAAGCATTCACCAATTAATGTTGCTGAAGCTAGATGTGGAACTTTTCGCCAGTGGACAGCATTCCTGAAGTCCTTGTACAAGCAGAAGTGTCCTTTTTGTACATGTCCAGTTAAAGTACTCGCCACAGACAGAACTCACCCAAGGGTTGTAAAATTCAGGTCGACTCATAATGGAGCATGGGGGGAGTGCTGCTCTGAAATCGGCTCATCCAGCTTAAGGATCCAATGGACAAGAGATTGAGTTGCCTGAGTTTTCTTATACCGGTTAAGACTGTAAGGTAATCTACAAACCTTGTTGATGTTTTTACTACGGTATAGTATCAAATTATAAAATGTTCTACTTTATATTTGCAGACCAACTACCTCCTGCAATTTGGTCACAGGCGTGTTGAATGCGTTCCTCCAGGTGTCTTAAATCACGGATGCTCTCAACAAACACTATCTACTTAAGATGTCCCCTGGAGGAACGCATACAACACGCCTGTGACCAAATTGCAGGAGACACTCTCCTCCGTGTGCAGTCAGAGTGGTTGCGGCGACTACAGTTGTGCACTGCATGGGATGGACAACACGTAGAACATGTGTTGTAACGGTCCGTATGAAGGTAATTTCCCAACTTTGAACATTAATAACTTCTGAACTGTACAAGATAGACAAAAACAAATTACACCTCTAAATTCCAGAGCTCAAGCGAGTGTTATTTGATGTGTCATACACCGCCGTTCCCATTTTTAAAAAATGACTTGAATCGAAAATGGCGGATTTCAAGATGGCGGCCATGAATGACATCACTCCAAAAGTTGCGGCCTCACGTCAAACCTATGTCATTTCAATTTTCCCTTTAATCTTCCAACTTATGAAGGTGTCCAAGGATTTTTGACTCGCCATATATATATATATATATATATATATATATATATATATATATATATATATATATATAGTTCAAATGGCTCTGAGCACTATGCAACTTAACATCTGTGGCCATCAGTCGCCTAGAACTTAGAACTAATTAAACCTAACTAACCTAAGGACATCACACACATCCATGCCCGAGGCAGGATTCGAACCTGCGACCGTAGCAGTCGCGCGGTTTTGGACTGAGCGCCTAGAACCGCGAGACCACCGCGGTCGGATATATATATATATATATATATATATATATATATATATATATATATATATATACTTCGGTAATTTTACCTGACTGCGCGTGAACTCCGTGTATGTTGTGATTCCTGACTGTACAGAAAAAACCTTTTGTTTTTCCGAATTTGCCGTTTCGTGGAGGACATGAAGAGGGAAAATTTGATCGTCTATGGGCGACATTTCCAGCGAGAGGACATTCCTACCTGGAGAGCGTTAAGAATATTGGCCCTGTAAACCAAGAGGCAAGGTGTGATTTGACAGATAAGTGGAGGCATGAGAATGCTAATGCTGGGATGAAACCTGAACCACTAATTACTTGCAAAAAGAAAATGTTTTATAGATGGGAGAATGTCTAAATAGCCAATGCAGGAAGTATAGCCATTTTGCGCAGAGGTCTGTTGCAGTATACCACATTCATGAAAATTCTAAACTGGTGTTACTGAGACAGTCTTACAGTGAAAACGACGAAAGATACATGGTGAGCTTGTTGCTTTATTTGTTAAAATATCTTCACATATGAAGGGTCCAACATAAGAATGAGCTAAGCCCAATTTTATAAATTTTACGGGACATTAATAGGCCTATTTCTGTTTTAAATTTATTCTTGATCTTATAATTCTGTAACACTATACACTTATTTTACAAAATTATAAACCTTGAGCAATATTCTGTAAATGTATAACAATATCATAACATATTTATTCAAACTGTCGTTGCTACATGTTAAGAAGTTGAGTAAGATTAACTTCTTCAATGAAAGAAGGGGCTGAGTACATGAATTCAAAGTAGCATAAGCATTGCTTCTTCCTTCAGTCCTTGAAGTAAGAATCAAATTGTATTTAGAAAGCAATTCAAGATTGACCGTTCTGAATGTGAGAACTTCAAGTAACAGGAAGACTGTCATATTATTCTTGTGCTTCTGTCCCACAGACATGGTGTATAGGAAGGTATCGTCGTTGAGCGACTGAAGGAGTATACAAGATGACTTGGACAGGATTTGTGATTGGTGTAAAGAATGGCAGCTAACTCTAAATATAGATAAATGTAAATTAATGCAGATGAATAGGAAAATTAATCCTGTAATGTTTGAATACTCCATTAGTAGTGCAGTGCTTGACACAGTCACGTCGATTAAATATTTGGGCGTAACACTGCAGAGCGATATGAAGTGGGACAAGTATGTAACGGCAGTTTTGGGGAAGGTGGTTAGTCGTCTTCGGTTCATGGGTAGAAATTTGGGAAGATGTGGTTCATCTGTGAAGGAGACCGCTTATAAAACACTAATACGACCTATTCTTGAGTACTGCTCGAGCGTTTCGGATCCTTATCAGGTCGGATTGAGGGAGGACATAGAAGCAATTCAGAGGCGGGCTGCTAGATTTGTTACTGGTAGGTTTGATCACCACGCGAGTGTTACGGAAATGCTTCAGGAACTCGTGTGGGAGTCTCTAGAAGAAAGGAGACGTTCTTTTCGTGAATCGCTACTGTGGAAATTTAGAGAACCAGCATTTGAGGCTGACTGCACTACAATTTTACTGCGGCCAACTTACATTTCGCGGAAAGATCACAAAGATGAGAGAGATTAGAGCTCGTACAGAGGCATATAGGCAGTCATTATTCCCTCGTTCTGTTTGGAGTGGAACAAGGAGAGAAGATGCTAGTTGTGGTACGAGGTACCCTCCGCCACGCACCGTATGGTGAATTGCGGAGTATGTATGTAGATGTAGACTGTACGGGCGATCAGACGTGCAACTGTTAAGCACCTGACCACCCAGACGAACCAAGGGGCTACCAAGAGTGTTTTCTCAGTAACCGTTCAGCGAACGTTGCTGTATATGGACCTCCGCAGCAGGCACCTGGTTCATTGTGACTGCTATTCATCGGGGACGAGGGCTGGACATCCATTGACTGGCGACAGGTAGATGTCTGTTGGCGTGTACGGCGTGAACGTTTGAAAGCAAACACCCTGCAACAAACCTCGTAAGGGTCCAGGCCGGAGGAGGGAGTGGTATGGTCTGGGGATTGTTTTTGTGGCATTCCCTGGGCGAGCTCGCCATTCTGGAAGGCTCAATGTATAAACAAAAGCATGCATCTATCCATGTCCAGCATAGATACAATATGTTTTCCTCGGCACAATGGCATCTACCAGCAGAACAGTGCGACATGTCACACAGCTCGCAGTGTACGTGCGTGATGCGAGGATCACCAGGATGCGTTTACCGTTTTCCCCCGAATTTAAATCCAATCGAAATTCTATGAGACATCCTCGATGGGATTGTTCACGCCATGGATCCTCAACCGAGAAACCTAGTGCAGCCCGCCACGGCACTGGAGTCGTCATGGCTCCACATCCATGTCGGTACCTTCCAGAATCTCACTGAATATCTTTCTGCACGTATCGCGGAGCAAAAGTTGGTTATTCAGGCATTTGACAGGTGGTCACATTAATGTGGCTGGACTATGGATAACCATCTGCTGTCACGAATGCTATAATTTGCTATGCTACCTCCCAGTAACAGTGTATATTGACGCACTTTAGATACGATTTTTTCTTCAAGCTTGTTTTGTCTATTGTTATGTTTTCCTCTGGTTTCTACAAATGCTTTTCCAGTATCAGCCAGCGTCTTTTTAAGACCAATGAAATGTATGTTGGTGATGCCGTGCAGTGATAAGAATGCTGGTTGACGTATCTGAGGATCCTGTATTCTCTTTCTCTATTAACTGCACATTACAGACAAAAGAAAAGTCATGACTTGCAGCTTCACCTAGACTTTCCTTGGTCTTCTTCGCATTACAGGATTTACACTGATAAGTCCTGTTAGTTGTGAGTTTTGTGTATCACGGGAAGCCTTTGACTGAATTCTTTCTTAAGCCGTCGGCACACGGACCGTGCATCCGAACGATGAGCGTTCAGCGCGTCGAGTTTCCGACGTCATTGCGAGGAGCAGCACGTTCGGGAGTATTTCCGAACGTGCAGAACAACATCTGGCATGTCGATATTCTGAGCGTGCGTCTGAGCGTTGACCAATGAGATGGCACAACGCTGCCTACGCCACACGCATGCCTTCTCCCTTCAGTAGAATTGTGAGGCGCCATATTGGCTTTCATTTCAAGCCTATATGTATATATACTAGAGATGGGCAAACTGAAACACTTAACTGTTTCGAAACAGATGAAACAGTACAATGTAATGTTTCGATACGCTGTTTCGAAACAGTGAAACAGTTTGTGTTTTGTAATCTAATAAACCTACCCATTTTATCATCTTGAATGTCTACTGTATAAGTATGTCCATATAAACACAAATGAGGTGCGAGAGCGCTAATAATATCGCAGAAAGTATGAAACTATCACTTAGGCGTATCGGCAGTTTCGTATTTCCTGCAGCAAATTCCCTGCTTTCGTGTCGTGTGACTTTCATACTTTTCAATTGGCTGAGGACAGCCATAGCTGAAGACAGAAGAACCACCACGAACGGAACTGGAGGTGAGAGCAAACTGCAGAAACTACGGATATACTACTGGGATTCCCACATTCCGTTAGTATGGGTAATATACCCATCCTGCTAATTTCCTTGCACACAAAGGGAATCATTGTGGATAATAGGCACATTGACTATAGACTCACAAATAACGCTAAATAATTCGAATAAATAACAAAATATAACAGAAAAATTTTTTTCTTTCAAGGTGTTTCGAACCGTTACTATAAATTCACCATGCTCCCCAGCACTTCCCGTTCACCATTACACTATAAGTGATATGTCAGACAGATTGCTTGCAATTATACCTACATCAAATTTATGTATATGTCTACTAACTGTCACTCTACGCCTTTTTTTATTTAAAATATTGTAGGCTTACTTGCTTATCTTAATATGATTACTGTACATGAACAGAGAAGCGTATGTTATAAAAAAGTGTAATTTATTTGAAGGATTTTCACATATTTATTATTTTGAATGTGAATAGTATGCGTTGTTTTATTGTTTGGTTAGTGTTTATAAAGCAGATGCTACGCCATTTCGGAATAGGACAGTCAGTTAGAAACGAAGCTTTATTTTCGGATATGTTAAGGCCCATGCTATTACTTGTCAAAAAGATTTAGACACTCTTGAAAGTGTTTCATGAAGTGGTATGTTGTGTTTCAGTACCTGTGCCGAGCCCGAATCTTGTCCGACACAGAGCGGAATGAAACATCACTGTTTCGATACAATTAGTCCGTTCCAAGCGCAGGTGGGCTGAAACAGCCTTATTTTGAAACAACGATACAGTTTCTGTGTCTCGCTCGAGATCGAATCCGAGACAGGGGCGGAATGAAACACCACTGTTTCGAAACAGTGAACCACAGCCGTTCCGAAACACTGAAACAGTTGCACGTATCGACACACTGTATCGAAACATAGAAACAATGGTCAAGTCTAATATATGCCGTTTCTGGGCACTAGCAAGTTGAGAATCACTGGAAAACCCGTTGTTAATTGTGTGATTCGTTCCAATAAAATAATGAGAAACATCATATTCGTGGCAAAAGAATTATTGTAACTTGCGTATTATGAGAGTAGGCTACTTGAAGGCAGCGACACACTGAAGATACACCCAAAACGTATTGTTCTTGGTACAATTTGTTATAATTAAATTTCAATTAGTAACATATCTATGATTAAAGTTTTCAGAAAGGCGTAAGATAATATGATTAAATGCACTGGATGTGGAGCGGGTTTAGCGTTACACCTGTCCCAGTTGGTATATATCAACGCTCGCCGGCAGCTGACGTTATTAATTTAGCCAGCACGGTAGCTCAGCGTGTAGGTCCCGAGTTTCGGTCGGGCACACAGTTTTAATCTGCCAGGAAGTTTCATGCCGGCATGGTAGCTCAGCGTGTTCGGTCAGAGGGTTAACTCCCTCTGTAATAAAAAAAAAAAAACTGAGTTAATCGATCAACATCGAACTTAAACGGATGTCTTACGACGTCCGCCCCGAGAAGATGCAACGAACAAAATGAGACCTAAAAAAAGATATATAAAAAAATAAAAAAAGCGTGTTTGGTCAGAGGGCTGTGTGCTCTCTGTAATAAAAAAAACTGAGTCAAGGAACCAACGATCAATTTGAACGGAAGCAAAATGAATACCGTCGCTGTCCTGCATAAATTTGTTTGTTGGTGCGGTGATTCAAGTCTTGAGATTTACAATTTTTTTCTCCTAAAATTCGCGTTTTTATTAGGTTCTGATACTTTATTATTAGTTTAATATAAGTAAATACAATAATAGTCGATGATATGTAAGTATAAGTTCACCTTTTTTTGAGGGGTGACTTTGTTCGATTGGCTTAATCTACAGGACAAATGGCTCTGAGCACTATGGGACTCAACTTCTGAGGTCATTAGTCCCCTAGAACTTAGAACTAGTTAAACCTAACTAACCTAAGGACATCACACACATCCATGCCCGAGGCAGGATTCGAACCTGCGACCGTAGCGGTCTCCCGGTTCCAGACTGCAGCGCCTAGAACCGCACGGCCACTTTAGCCGGCTCTACAGGACAGCTTGCGCTACTTGTATAATAATATTTTGCTCCTTTTTCTTTTACGCTTTGTAATTCACATGTTGCAAAGATTCTGCTACTGGGTAGGAACAGTGATCAAGTAAGACTGACCTTGGGGCTTTGCTAAAATGTGGGAGTGATGAAAGTTTATCTTATGTGGAGAAGTATTCCAAATTTGCACTGCACTGTTTGTAACGGAACTATTATAAGTCCTTAATGACTGGACATGGTACTTTCCTTTTCGTGGACGATGGAGGAAACGTGCGTTTTAATAGAGCTAACGTGGGAATTTTATGCGCGCCCGTTGAGTAAATAGTGTGATTTACGAACTTGAAACATCCGTCAACTGCCGCTGGAGTGCGTTGCGATCGCGTATACCACGTTGGGTTCAACGTACCGTATGCACAAGTCGCATCATTGCTGAGCGTTCAGCAGCACGTTGAACTTGGCACGCTCAACGTTAACGTTCAACAGCACGGTCCGTGTGCCGACGGCTTTAGTCTATTCCTTTCTATAAATGGAACGTTCTGAAAACATCTGTGTCGTAAGCACATAACGTGACTGTTGGCCCGGAAACGTCTCGAGGAATCAGAAAAACGCCCTATTAGTTTTCCTTGCATTCTACACAAGACTGAATTGTTGATCATTCTCCCTCATTTTTGATGCCTTCATTTCACTTCACTTCAGAAATAGCGTTATGCACAATTTCGGTAACTGTAAAACAGGATGTTTATGCTCAACTTACCGAGAAAAACTCTTTTCCAGCCTGCTTTGGATGCACAATGTGGCGCAATTTTATATTGCTCTTTGCTTTATTACTCAACAATGTAACCGTTCAAATTTTGTTTACCATCCTTGAGCGACTGGCAAGTATTGTTGGAAAGCCAGTAACATGGAGTTACATCTTTATACAACAAAAAACAAAAGGAGACGAACAAAGCTCTAAGTAGAAAATGGATCATGATCGCTCTTACTCAGCATCGAGAGCACCCTTATCTTTTTTTTTTCAAGTACATCAAAAAATTATCGAGTATCTTTATCGTTTTTACAAAAAAAAAAAAGGAACCTTACCACACTACAATACTTCCATTCCTCTATATAAGATGGCACTATGACTAGATTTTAAATTTTGATGGATTTTAATCGTTATTCCCGTATACACTTAATACGGAATACAACAATGGCTGTTATGGGTCAGCGTTGAAATTGTTGAAAGCAACAGCTGGTACACGACAGATTTCCAAACGATGGACGTGTAAGTGTGTCCTTGCGTCGCGGGGAGGGGGGGAGGATGCTAGTTCAGGTTAACTTCTCGAGTGACCGTGGCAAATGTAGTCTGCGTCGCGTATTTCGTTGAAATGAAAACGTTTAGATTTGATGATGTGGGTTGTACCTGTGTAATAATAGTTCATTAGTAGATTAGCACATGATTTGAATAATATCCGTGTTTTTTTACAGTATGAAAGTACAATAAATATGAAGTAAATCTAGGAGTATGACCTGCGAGTCATTACTTTCGTGATAAAAGGAAAAAGAAAGTACTTTCCCTCCTTACCCCGGTGTTAGATTCGCCGGCGCCAAGAAGACAGCGATCAGTAAATTCCGCTCCCAAAAATCCCCAAAGGCTTTCGATATTTATCTCATTAACAACTTATAATAAATATATTGGCGTGCAAAACTTCATGATGAAAGTAACTTGCACACGGCGTCCACGACGAAACTAACTTGCACACGTCGTCTCACTGCCAAGCAACAAAGCTCGATGTAACTTCGATCATATAGAGAAGAAGTGCTACAATATACTACAGAAGGTAGCTGAAAGAAATTCGAATGAGGCCAACAGAAATAATACTTTTATTCGAAGAATAATTACACTGAAGTCACCGTGATTTATGGTGGTCTTCTGGACATTATAAATGGTGGGACGTGTTCCTTAATAGGCTGTGCGATCACCACGGACGGCCATGCATGCCCATCGACGTGCTCCACACGTGCTGCCCACATGGACTGTAAAGAGGTCTAGGGATAGGGTGTTCTATTATTCCACCAGCGAGATTGATGGTCGTTCGTGCATGTGGATGTGCTACAGTACGTCTCCCTAATGCACACCGCACGTGTTCGATGAAATTTAAATGGGAGTAACGGGCAGGCAATTCCATTCGCCGAATATACTCTCATTCCAAGAGCTCCTCCCCATGCGCTGTTTGATGCGGTCGCAAATCGCCATCTATAAAAAAATTGTACAAGTGTGAGCAGGACTCGCGCCCTGATAGTTAACTATGTATGTAGGTAGTTCATCTTCAGGTTTCGAGGAGTGAGTTTGTATCAAAATACGTGACATTAATAGGAATATCTTTTGTTTTCATTGAGTTCTAGCTTAGAGTTTTTAACGCCTCCCCCTCCCCCTCCTCCCAAGGAACCTTCGATCTTACTATTTGACATAAAATTCTACTTGATATCTCTACACGTTCCTGAGAAAAACATGTCCTCCATGTTAATTTTAGCAAATAGAAGGAACATTTTTTCTAAAACCATTAAACATATTGCTCTGAAACTTGGACTACATGTTCAGTGAATATTTCTCTACAAAGTTATAATGCCATGTCAAGAAATATTCATTGCTTTTTCTTTTACTTTTTTTAAACAGATGCTTATTTTTTCTCTAAAATTTTGCACTTTTTCTTCTATAACTCTTGAGTTATACAATATTTTTTTACAATTTGTTGTAAAAATAAAGGAAACGAAGTAAACAATATTGTGCATAAATGTCATTGATACACTGTTAGCAGTTTTTGAGAAAATGTTCCTCAAAGAAGAAAATTCTAAAGTTACAGGAAATGGCTTCTGAAGTTTTTTAATACACTCCTGCCTAATATGATGGATTATCGGGAGTTATAAAATATTTTTTTTACAATTTGTTGTAAAAATAAAGGAAAAGAACTAAACAATATTGTGCATAAATTTCATTGATATACTGTTAGCACTTTTTCAGAAAATGTTCCTCAAAGAAGAAAATTCTAAAGTTACAGGAAATGGCTTCTGAAGTTTTTTAACACACTCCTGCCTCATATGATGGATTATCGGCATTCTCTTCTTTTTCCAGTGTTGGTTTTCTTTTCACTGGTCTTTTCAGGGCACAGTGCATGTTGTGGGTGCTCATTTGTTGATGCAGTATGAAAAAATAATGCCCATACTGCTCTCCTCATATGCTCAATGCTTCTTTTATTTTGCCTAATTGCACAACCATAATACCTCTGCAATCTATCAATTTCTTCATATGTCAATCTTCCTATTCCTCCAAGGGTCTTACCATCACTAAGCTTCTGGGATCCTAATGTCTGCTTTAGTTTGCGCAAGAGAGCCCCCATGCGCTTCTGCATGTGTCCATTGATCTCCTGTTTTTTAATGTGAATTTCATTGCCATAAGGTTTGAGGTCCTCTACAGCTTTATATCCCCTAGAATCACCATCTCCTAGATAGTTAGGGTATCGTACATCATACCACTCCTGTGATCTGGAAAAATCGCTTTCAGTCCCTCTACTTCCATCACTCTACTCGTCCTATGAAAATTTGCTTCACAACTTTCACTATGTTCGTCCTTGGTATTGCCCTTACATCTAAAATGTTTTGAGAGAATAGCAAAATCATTTACTTTGCAACTGTCTCCACTGGTAGCTGTCACAACTCCATTTAGAGATTTATGACCTCTATGTTGCCATGATCCATCTAAAGCAACAGTTACATCTCTACAATTCCCAATATCTGTCACAGCTTCTTCAACTGCTTTCTTCATTGTTGCTTGAGCAATATCTTCAGCAGAAGATCCCACCTATTCATTACAAAATCCAGACTTGGTTGGTGGTTTGTGCAAGTTCATAATTCCACATAACATTGCCCCTGCAACACTGCCCCTCCCAATGCAACGCAAGGCATACAGTAGCTTAACATTTATATCATACACCTTCTTTCCACTATTACCACTACGAGGAATAGTGTTAGAATTAGAAAACGAAACTTCTGCAGCACTTTTGTTACACTTCAATAACATTTTACATGGCAAACCAATGTGTGAAGTTATTTTCAATTCCAGTCCTCTTTCTGTGCAAACTTGGCATAATACGTTATATTTCAAAATATTAGAGAGCAAGGAAATGTTAATTACTTCATTCACACCGAGCGAGGTGGCGCAGTTGTTAGCACACTGGACTCGCATTTGGGAGGACGACGGTTCAGTCCCGCGTCCGGCCATCCTGATTTAGGTTTTCCGTGATTTCCCTAAATCGCTCCAGGCAAATGCCGGTATGGTTCCTTTGAAAGGGCACGGCCGACGTCCTTCCCTATCCGATGAGACCGATGACCTCGCTGTCTGGTCTTCCCCAAACAACCCAAGCCCCAACTTCATTCACATCATTACTGTCACTTTCATAGTTTTCAACTGAGCGAGGTGGCGCAGTGGTTAGCACACTGGACTCGCATTCGGGAGGACGACGGTTCAATCCCGTCTCCGGCCATCCTGATTTAGGTTTTCCGTGATTTCCCTAAATCGTTTCAGGCAAATGCCGGGATGGTTCCCATGAAAGGGCACGGCCGATTTCCTTCCCAATCCTTCCCTACCCCGAGCTTGCGCTCCGTCTCTAATGACCTCGTTGTCGACGGGACGTCAAACACTAACCACCACCACCATAGTTTTCAAATTTTTCTTTGCTGTCACAAAGTTTCTTGCTGGAAGAAGTTCTATCACATTCATTTAGAGTGGTCAGTGAAGCTGTCTGAGCAGCATCTCCCTTCGAAACAACAAAAGATTTCTTCTTCCTCTCATTGTGCCTTTTCTTAAACACTCGATTGCAGAAATGGGGCATACTGATATCCACAAATCAAATACGTAAGACAGGTACAAGCAAAATACGTCAAATACGCAAAATTGAACAGCTAAACAACACAAAGCAAACTCCACAAGTCAACACACACGGTATAGCGTTTATGCTTACCGATACGAACAGGCACTTCTCACAGAGATAAAGGCATACAACGTTGGAAAACAAAACACTGTCCAATTCCACAAAGATACCCTTCTTGCAGCCAGCGAGCAGCGCCGTCAGAGGTAACACACCAAGTCGCTACAACCGTTTACGCGGCGCGTCACTTTACGGCGATAAAAAACACACTTAGAATTCACTTAGAATGGTGAAACTTGATTTGTTTTATTCAGAAAACTCCAAACAATTTTATTATGAAAAAACCAAAAAACGTTAATTTTGTCATTTTCATCGTTTCGGCTCCCCTTAACAGGCGGACAGCAAGGTGATCCTATGAGGGTTTCGTTTTTTACTGATTGAGGTACGGAATCCTAAAAATTAAGGAAAGACCTAATGCACCCCTGTAAAGACGCTCTGCGGAAGGAGCACAGTGTCACAATAACGTTGATCGGTGAGTTTTTTACGATTATTTACGATTGCTGACGCGCTGCAATGCTGAAAGTTCATTTACAGCACGCTGTTTCTCACGGACTGGCATAGTTATGTTGCACACCGCCATATTACACGCTACAATTCGGAGCACTCCAGCGGCAGAAGGCTGCGAATATGTAGAAATGAAGAGTTTCCACATAAATATTCGGAAGATTACTTTTCAGTGCGCTCTCGTAAAACGACTTGGAGGAATTTTCAATGGTGTAATCAATTGTAGTTCTCCTTAAATGTGGTTAAGTGGAAGATAGTGCCAGTAACATAGAGGAAGAACCTGATAGTATTTGGTTACAATATTGGTGCGAACATCTTTTAAATATTTATGGTTGGCACGAAGAAGCGATTTGAAGTGAGAGGCCGGCCGTTGTGGCCGAGCGGTTCTAGGCGCTTCAGTCCGGAACCGCGCTGCCACTACGGTAGCAGGTTCGAATCCTGTCTCGGGCATGGATGTGTGTGATGTCTTTAGGTTCGTTACGTTTAAGTAGTTCTTAGTCTAGGGGACTGACGACCCCAGATGTTAAGTCCCATGGTGCTCAGAGCCATTTGAACCATGAAACGAGATGAACGCTTAAAATCGGAGACAGGGAAGGCAAACAGTCGAGTTAAATTTCCTGGAAGGTGTATAGGGAAATGTGGTGCAGCTGTACAGGAAACGGTGTATAAAAGTTTAATACGACCAATTTTTTTAGAATATCTTTCCAGCATTTAGTGAACTTACCTAGTAGGCATGACAGCACATATCGAGTATGTGGTATCACATACGGCCGTTAAGTTGGCAACGGAATTGCAAGCATCCGTCCAACCCCAATTGCAGTCATACGGGATTCAGGCGACCCAATGGGGCACGCCCACTAAACCATACGTCCAGCTGCTCTGCGCTACTAGCAACATCTGCCACCACAGTACAGGATGGCTGGCGACAGCCACTTAGCCCACTTAACGCTTGGAGCCACCGCGCTACTGCATACTCGTTCATGCTTCTTCCTTGTGACATCAATAGCTGGACTCTGCTCCTTGTTGCGTCATTTGTAATGAGTCGTCGTACGTTTGGGGAATGACAAGGAGTGAATTCACACAGGCGCTGCTAGGGTCGTCATAGCTCAGAACGGTCCTAAGAAACTGGGCGCCGATGACCGTGCAGTTGAGCTCCCCACAAACCAGTCATCACCACCACCCTAAGAAACTGTAACAGGTCTGTTTAGTGAACTTGGATGTGAATCTTTGAAAAACGACATCTACATATTTACACATATACTCCGCAAGCCACGTTATGCTTTGTGGCAGAGGGTTCTTTGCAGTTTTCCCTTTTCCCATTCCACATGGCGCGTGGGAAGAACGACTGTTGGTAAGTCTCTGTGTGGACTCGAATATTTCTAATTTGGTCTTGATGGCCTTTTCGCAAGGTTTACGTAGGAGGAAGCAATACAGTGATTGACGGCACTGTTCTCGCGGAACCTGAACGTGTAATTAGCTAGTTAGTTACATGTACCATAGATCATTTCAACGATTCTTTTATCGAAGTGATGTGGAACGAGTCAGTTTACAGCATATGTATACAATGATAAGCCAGAACATTATAACGACGCCGACCTAATATCGATGTAAATCCGTCCAGGCGATAGCAATGTCACCTGGCGAGGAATGACTGCTAGTCAAGTCACCTGGTGAGGAATGACTGCTAGTGAAGCACACGAACGGTGCATGTAGGATCAGTGAGCGTGGTGTTCGTGTGTAGAATGGGGGAGGCGCGCGAGCTATCTGAGTCTGACCGACGACAGATGGTGATGGCCCGGAGACTCGACGCGAGCATTTCGGAAACTGCACAACTTGTCGGGTGCTCGAGCAGCGCTGTGGCGAGTGTCTTCAACACGGGGCGAGACCAAGGTGAAACCACATCCAGATGTCATGGGATTGTGCGGCCACACCTCGTTACAGATGTCGGACGTCGTAGGCTGGGCAGACTGTTAAAACAGAACAGGCGGTGAACTGCTGTGGAACTACCATCAGACTTTAATGTTGGACAGAGTACAAGTGTGCCTGAACACACAGTGCACCGAACACTTAACGATGGATCTCCACAGCTGACAACCCATGCATATGCCAATGTTAATTCCACGGCATCGGCAACTACAACAGGAATGGGCATGCCCTTCGCCACTGGACACTGGCACATTGGCAGTGCGTAGCATGATCAGATGAATTCCGAAACCTTCTTCGTCATGCCGATGGGAGGTCACGAATCCGTCGTCTTCCAGGACAACAGCTCCTTGACACCTCTATTGCGGGTGGAGACAAGCTGGCGGCTGCTCCATTATGCTCTGGGGAACATTCACGTGGGCACGCGTGTGTCTAATGGAGTTCGTGCAAGGCACCATGATGGTCAAGGTGTATCGTACTCTGGTTACAGTGTAACCTCCCCACAAAATAAATTGCGTAACCTATCAATAATTAAAACGTGACTAATCTCTCAATAAAAAAATGTGGGTCACTTATAACCTTTCAATAACTGATAGACAATTTAACATGGTAAATTTTGGATGTCAGCAATGCTGCATCATGGCCCTGATTCATCATTCTGAATAAACTGAAAAATCTTACCTTAATTAGATCGCCGGATAACGCGTATATATCTGCTCCTATAAGAAATTTTCCTGGCGCAGCTAAGTGCAATGCTGGCCGATATATTTGCTTATATAAAAGGAAAGAACAGATTTTTCTTTTCAATAATCGGGATGGCCAATGATTGGAGAAATTAGTGAATTCTTTAAATTGAGATGAATGTCAAAAGTTACTTTTTATGAGAAAGATTATTATAACAGATTTTTTTAAAAACATTTACATGGGACTTGATGTAACAATACTACATATGCGCGAGGCTGCTTTTACCTTATCCTACAACGCTAAGACTCTGCCATCGCTGCACACGACCGGCCCAGCCAACACGATACACCAGACTCGACTGCTCGCTAGCAACAACTTACTGCTACTAACACACAGTTCTTACTGCAGTCAACACTGCTCTTTGGTCTATTCTCTTACAGCTTACATATCGCAGGCAGCGCGTGAGCAATACATCGAAATTACATCAGCTCGAGTGCGCTAGCAACAAATTCTTTAATTATGGACCTCTTACATAACCCTCCACTGGGGGGCAAAAATTTGGCAGCGATGGTGAGTCAATTGGACTTGCCATGAGCAACAAATTTTTCTATAATCTATTTAGCTACTTTGTCTACAGTCACAGAGTATATACATCATTGATAAGTGCAGAACATATTAAGAAATTAAATAGAGTGCACATGCACTGAGTACAAAACATATTCAGAAATGACAAAGTATATACGCAATGAGTACAAAATATATTAACAAATGACAAAGTGCACACATACTGCATAAGTGTTTAGCATTTTTACATGAACTGATCACATTAACAAACGAAATAAAGTGCACACACACTATAAATGTTTTTAACATTTTATAAGTGCTGAATTCATTAAGAAAAGAAACAAAGTGCACATGCACTATAAAAGTTTTTAGCATTTTGTAACTACTGAATTCATTAAGAAAAGAAATAAAGTGCACTCGCACTACAAAAGTTTTTAGCATTTTATAAGAACTAAGAAAGGAATGGGAAGGATTGCATCATGGTTGTAGCACAGTAGGTTGTACGTAGCTGCACTGAAAGTCCATATCTTTCTACAGAAGCACAACACCAAGTGAGACAATCCGAAGTTCTCTTCCCTGAAGTATTTATCAGTGTAGCCAAGACATTGAAATGTTGTATTAATATTCAGTGTTGTCATTTTGGTAGTACATTAGGTACACCAAAAAGTAGGACCATCATGACGTCTCCTTCGGTCAGAGTGGTGGACAACTTGATATGTCAACACCACATTCTTGTAGAATCCATACTCTCCATCAACAGAGAATTAGTGCAAAAACCAAATATAGTGCTCCATGATCATGAGGATGGACAGGACATACGGATATTGCAGTAATTGCTGGTAATTAGGTCAGAAGGTGAAGGACACATTAAGACTTATGCTAGTCATCATAGAATTACACTAGTGTATCAACCGATTTGAATAATTATTGGCACTCATTGGTTAGTTACTGAACATTCTTCTGCATTATTCAGAAGTCATCATTCAAAGCAAGACTTAATTAATGGCATAGCATTTATGCATGTCATTATATTACAGTAATCAGTGGCATTCATTGGCCAGTTACAAAGTATTCATATAGTGTTACAAAACATTATTCAGTGTTATTCACAAGTCATCATTTAAAACAGGAGCTATTGAGTGTAGCATCAAGTTACTGGTGTTTATATACAATATCATGTAAGTGACATAAGGCATATTTAAAATGTAAGACATTGGAACTATTACTCAAGGTCGGTATTCCAATAATACCTAGACATAATGGAATCAATACACAGAAAATTTGCATTATCTTTAGGACTAAAAATATATCTTAAACTGGTAGCATTATTTAGTTGTATACTGGTAATAGTTGGGACTCGTAATAATTTTTTTTAGCAGTGCATTGCACTGGGATCGATAATTAATTGCTGGGGCATGAAAATATTTGCTTTTGACTTACTGCTGGAAATAAGGATTATTAAAGTCATTCGTCATGAGTCAGCTGTAGCAAGGTTATGAAACAAGTACAGTATATGTGATCACATTCATAAATGATAGACACAACTGGGTAACAAAAATGCAAGTACTAGAACAGGTTTAATAACTAACTACTTATAGCATGTTATGTCACGAAAAGCTTCTCCTGGAAAAAATACAAAAAGGATTATTGAGCTGAAAGAAGAAATGCATATTATGCTGAAAAATAGTGAACTTCGAATTAACAGGTAATGAAACGTGTACTTAATATGTATGTACTCTAGCTGTCTTTTCCAAAACATTCAGTCATTATACTATGCGACATAAGACATACTGTCAAAAGGAACTGCAACAAATACTTAAATAACTACATAGCATTTCTTAACTAACAGTAAATATATAAACTTCATAATTATCATCATCTGCAAAGAAAAACTTCATTATTCATATTAGCATTTTCTTCATATAACTATTCATCATCATTTATTATCATCTGCAAAAAATAGACACTTCATTATGCATATTCATATTACCATTTACTTCATACAACTATTCATTATCATTCATTTCTTCGTATAGTATAGAGTTTCTTACTTCTAGCATATTTCATCACTAAAATTAACATCTGTAGTTCTGTCTGACAGTCTGCATCAATCGCCTTGTATTCTGAAAGAAAAATAATTAGTCAAGACTGCTATCGTACGATGGGTACAGTATATTCTGGATAATGCTTGTTAATTCTGATCCATTTACTCTTCATGACAATATATTGCATTTTCTTTACTTCATTCTGATGGTAAAATTTCCATTTCATAGTAAACCACTGTGTTTAATTCATTTCTTTTACAAAGTATTGCTTTCTGAAAAATGATGAATAAGGATTAATATCTTGCATTTAATTCATATACCCATTAAATAAAAACTTGTTTCTGGTAAAATAATTAAGCATACAGCATAGCATGACAGAAAACATATTAGGTCAAAAACAGATAGTTTTTAAGTGCAAAAAAATTTACACACAGTATCATAATGTAGTAGCAAAAAAAGTAAAATAGTCAAGATGTTGAGATATCGTAATGCAAAATGTCAATGTCAACTGGTGTTTGTTACATCTTAAACATTTCATAGAGCATACAGACAAAAATTCTACTTTCGATAGGAAGACAATCATACATACACAAAAAATCGAAAATGTGCACGGTCTGATATATAACGACAAGAAAAGCGATCTGCTAACCTTACCTTGCCGGGCACTTGCCAGGAAAAAATATGATAATTATCAGTAAGTGTTCATCTCAATAACCGGAAAAGGCATTAAAATGTGATAAATCATAAAGTATGTTCACTCAATAAAGGGTTTAATATTGGAGACATGGTGATTGCCTTTGCTTTTTCTGGTTCTCAAAGTTTCAAAATGTACCACATTGGGATGAGGAATGCTGCGAATTCTGTATGGACCTGCGTATAGAAGTTCAAATTTACTGCATCTACTCTTTCCCTGTTGGATAAATAGTGTGTACGTACTAATATCTTCTGTCCAATGTGGAAGTCACGGCGTGTACAAACCTGTTTTTGCTGTTTTCTCCGGCGCTCTGCGGCACATTTGATGTTGTTGAGCGCAATCTTAATTATTTCATGGTGGCGTAGTCGACGAGATGTAGGAAAGGATACTAATTCTTTGATTTTGTTAGGTGGTTCAACATTTTTCAACATAACAGTCGGAGATAGCATAGTAGATTCATTTGGTATGGAGTTAATTACATCCTGGAATGAGAGTATGTGTGTATCCCAATCAATATGTCTTATGGCAGTATATTCTACATAATTTACCAATTTCTTTCATCAGTCGTTCACAAGGGTTCGAAGAAGCGTGATACTTGGATATATAGATCGGAGAAATGTCTCTAGCTCGTAACATACGTGTCCATATCGCAGATCGAAATTGTGGTCCATTGTCGGAAATTACTTTCAATACATGCCCTAAATGAAATAAAAAATATTTTACAAATGCATTCGAAATAGATTTAGCAGTAGCTTTGCGCAACAGAGTGAAGGTAACAAATTTCGAAGTGAGTTCAACAGTGACAAAGATGTAGCAAAAACCTCTATTAGTTCTGGGAATCGGTCCAAAAACGTCTACAGCGGCTATGTGTCTCAATTTAACAGGTACAATGGGATGTAACGGAGGAATATGTGAAGTCGTGTCTGATTTAGCTTGCTGGCAGATTTTACATGACGCTAAAACTCGTCGAATACGTTTCTCCATGTTCGCAAAATAACAGTGCTGTCTCAGTATAAGAAAACATTTTCTGGGTAAATAATGTGCGTAACTTAAATGAGTATACCAAATTAATTTGTTAACAAGTTCGTCAGGAATACATAATAACCAGTTGTTGCCGTCAGGGTGAGAGCGGCGGAACAGAATGTTATTGCGTACCGTGTAATGGTTTCTAATGGTAACGTTATTCTTATCTTGCCAAAGGTGTTTAATTTCTTTCCATACGTTGTCTTTACTCTGTTCTTGTGCTATGTCTCGTAATGACGATGAAATGAAATTTTCAAATGCGACTTGTTGAATATACATGACGCTAAAATTTGCTTGGCAGAAGTTGGTTGCGATGTCTTGCTGATTGTTGCAGAGAGAACGGGATAGTGCGTCTGCTACAATATTTTGTGTACCGGGAATGTGAACAATTGTAAAATTAAATTCCTGTAAATAAAGTTTCCATCTGCTTAATCTGTCATGTGTAAATTTAGCGGAAAGTAAAAACTGGATAGCTCTGTGGTCTGTGTAAACGGTAGTATGTCTTCCATAAAGAAAATGCCTAAATCGGGTAAATGCCTATACAACACATAATGTTTCAAGTACTGTAACAGAATAATTGCGTTCAGCAGGTGACAGAATGCGACTTGCAAAGGCGATGTTTTTAATTACTGTATTACCGTCTTCTTCAATTTCCTGAAAACTGTGTACGCCTAAAGCTGTGTTAGAACTGTCGGTGGCAATGGAAAAATTTCTAGTGAGATCTGGGTGTGATAAAAGTGGTGCGTTCAACAAAGCTTGTTTCAGATTGACAAATTCTGACTGCGATTGGCTATCCCAGGACCAAATAGTGTTTTTACCCGTCAGTTGGCACAATCTAGGGGTGTCTAAAGCAGAGTAATGAATAAATTTACGGAAAAAGTTAATTAACCCAGAAAGCTGCGTAGTTGTTTCTTCGTCGTTGGAACAGTTGTTGTTGTCTTCAGCCCAGAGACTGTTTTGATGCAGCTCTCCATGCTACTCTGTCCTGTGCAAGCTTCTTCATCTCCCAGTACCTACTGCAACCTACATCCTTCTGAATCTGCTTAGTGTATTCATCTCTTGGTCTCCCTCTACGATTTTTACCCTACACTCTGCCCTCCAGTACTAAATTTGTGATCCCTTGATGCCTCATGATATGTCCTACCAACCGATCCCTTCTTCTAGTCAAGTTGTGCCACAAACTTCTCTTCTCCCCAATCCTATACAATACCTCCTCATTAGTTACGTGATCTATCCACCTTATCTTCAGCATTCTTCTGTAGCACCACATTTCGAAAGCTTCTATTCTCTTCTTGTCCATACTAGTTATCGTCCATGTTTCACTTCTATACATGGCTACACTCCATACAAATACTTTCAGAAACGACTTCCTGACACTTAAATCTATATTCTATGTTAACAAATTTTCCTTCTTCAGAAACGTTTTCCTTGCCATTGGCACTCTACATTTTATATCCTCTCTATTTCGACCATCATCAGTTATCTTGCTCCCCAAATAGCAAAACTCCTTTACTACTTTAAGTGTCTCATTTCCTAATCTGATTCCCTCAGCATCACCCGATTTAATTTGACTACATTCCATTATCGTCGTTTTGCTTTTGTTGATGTTCATCTTATATCCTCCTTTCAAGACACTGTCCATTCCGTTCAACTGCTCTTCCAGGTCCTTTGCTGTCTCTGACAGAATTAGAATGTCATCGGCGAACCTCAGAGTTTTTACTTCTTCTCCATGAATTTTAATACCTACTCCAAATTTTTCTTTTGTTTCCTTTACTGCTTGCTCAATATACAGTAATGTCACGTAAATCTTGAAGTTTTTCCGGGTCAGGCGCAATGCCTTCTGCTGAAATTACATGTCCCAGAAATTTTATAGAAGTTTTGCCAAAGTGTGATTTGCTAAGATTAACTGTCAGTCCTCGTGCACGAAAAGTTTGCAACAGTTGTTCCAGGATCAAATTGTGTTCAGACCAGTTAGCTTCTGCAATAAGAATGTCGTCTACATACGTTGTGATTCTGTCGGAAGTACACTATTCAAATCGCGAATCAATGGTGCTGAAGAAATTGTTAAACCGAACGGTAATTTGCAAAATTGCTAACAGTCACCAAAACAGAGAAATGCTGTGTACTTTCTGCAGTTCGACTGAAGCTGAATTTGCCAAAATCCCGATCTCAAATCTAATGTGGAATAAACAGCAGCACCATGAAATATCTGTAGAAGTTCTTCTAGTGTTTGAGGGCGATCTGTTTCATTAATAATAATGTCATTGATGTGACGCTAATCAAGTACAAGCTGAAGTGATCCATCCTTTTTCTTAACAATATGGAGCGGGTTATGTACGGACTAACTGGCGGTTCAATAATACCTTGGTCAAGCATAGCTTGCAATTCTTTCTTAACTTGTTCTCTGTGAATATACGGAATGGGATAATGTTTGGCTTTAAATGTGTCATGCTGTTTAACTTGAAATTCGTACATGAAACCGGACATAGTACCAGGGATGTTGTTAAAAACTGGATCTTGCTGTATAAGAATTTTGCATAGTTGAGTACATTCGTCGTCTGTATTTGCACTGCTCTGTTTAACTTTATGCGAAATCATTTGTATAACGTCATAGTCGGCTTCGTCTGGTGTATTGTAGTTGTGAACATACGTATCTGTGAACAATGTGGAATGACGGTTTATGTTACGTGATGCAGAAATGACCTCTGTCCGATTAATTGTTTGTTCTTCTGCAGATAAAGAGTGATGAAATTCTAATGTCAGTTGTACATTTTCATCCTTTAACATTAAATAGGAATTTTGAAAGTCAATAACTGCGTCGTGTTGTACCAAAAAATTCGTACCTAAAATAACGTCTGTTGTCAATAAGGGAACAATCCAAAAATTTGAGTGGAACGTATGACCTGCAATACAAAATGATAAGTGTGTCTGTAATTTTACATCTACTCCTTTACCAGATACTGCTCCTTTTACTTTAGTTTTGCCTAATGGTAACGTAGGATAAGTATTCTCTTTGTTACATTCGTTGGAAGTTTCTTCATTTATAACTGACATAGGTGATCCAGAGTCGATTACTGCTGAAAATGTGGATGATCCAATCTTTACTTCAATGTCAAGGTGGGAAATGGTTTTTTGAATAACTGGTTTTTCCTGCAAAAGAGTGTCTCGGATGACGTCAAAAGTAATAACATTTTCGTGAACAAGAGTCTGTATATCAAAAGTATTGCTTACGTCGCTGGAAGGTTCAATCTGTGCTGTATCTTGTCAAATTCTATCTGACGTGCTGTTATTTGCGGGAGGATGCTGTGGCATTTCCACTATCTGTACTGTTCTGTTATTTCTCCCTGACGTGTTACGTTCGGGATGATATCTACTGTCTGGTTCATTCATGATAATCTGTTGTCGCGGATGATTCTGCTGCTGGTAAGACCGACTGTTACTCTGAAAACTGTGCTCATTACTTTTACGTCTGTTATAATAATCATTGCTATACGGCGCATTGCGACAGGAGTTAAATGAACCGGGGGCGGACGCGACAGGAGTTGAAATGATGCGTATTGTGTACGTAGTGATTTCTTTGTTGCTGTTCATTACTATTTGGTGGAGCCGACGCTATACGTGTAGGCTGCGAAACATTAAAGCTTGGTTGACCTTGCAGACTACATTGTTGGTTAGGTATGCTAACCGACTGGTTTTGTTGATGTGGGGAAAAGCCTCTATTGTTGCCAAATTGTCTTTGCTGTTGCTGATAACTGTGAGGATACTGATAATTAAGATTTTGTCTGTTATTAAAGTTCTGGTGGTAGTCATTCCTGGACCGTCTATCACCTTTGCTATTAAAATAGCATGGCTGACCGTAATTTCCGTACGCTTGTTTGCCTTGGTTATGATGTGAAAAATTTTTGTTAATGAAGGAATAGTCTGATTGCTGAACTTCCAAAAGCTGTAACAGATCTCTGAATGCCGAAATATTTTCTTTCTGCTGACCTGTTAAAAGTGATACTCTTAACGATCGTGGTAATTTAGAAATACACAATTGGATAAGTGCGGATTCACTGTATGGCTCTTTTAAGTATTGGTTTTGTTGGACCATGTGTCCAAAAAATTGCGTGACAGTGGGAAAATTTGAGTTCTCATAATTTGGTAAGCTAATTAATTGATCCTTGATTCCGCGCTGTGTCGTCTTCGACCAATACGCTGACAGAAAGGCATTCTGAAATTATTCTACCGAATAGCACTGTCTCGCGATCGGTCTCATACGAGTTGCCGGTTCGCCTTCCAAAAAACTGCAAATAAATGCAAGTTTGTGTGTCACGGGCAAAGTTGGTGGAAAAGCAAAGCTAAATTGTTGTATCCAATCCAAAGGGTGAATCTGTGTTCTGTCATTTTTAAATACTTTAAATTTCCTAACGGACCGAAAGTGCTTGTAATCAAAATTTTCGTCTCTGAATGTCTGAACAGGTTCAGGATTGTATGATAATCTGTTTGTCTGTGATTGTTCGGAATCTAAGTCACGTACTCTCTGTAAATTACCTAAATTGTACTTGCTGTGTGAGTGTGAGAAATGTTCGGAAAGTGGCGTTTGCTGTGTCGTGTTAGAGGCTGAGACATTTTTCATCTCCGTCACTTCTTGCTGTAAAGACGACACTTTTCTACGCAATGTATTATTCGACGAACCTATCTCACTGATTGTCTGCTGTAAATTTTGGAATTCGGGCGTTTGATTGAAAGAAATTGGTGACGTATCGTCTGCTTTGGTGTCACTGTTATTTTCGATAACGTCAATACGACTGGCCAATTCATCAAATTTTTCAGTCAATGCTTTAACCTGATCATCATTTTTAGTGTCACAAGCATTAATTTGTTTTTGGATTTTACGGGTAGTTTTGTTCAATTTCTTAACGTCTGCTTTAATGGCATCGGGATCCTGTATTAATTCTAATTGTTCAAGTCTGTTGGTCACTGTCTGAAAGTCTACTGTGTGTGTGTCTGTTTTTGTTTTAAGATCGGAGATTTCATCATGCAATTCGGTGTTCAACTGTTTAATAGTATTGATTTCGTCTGATACTGTAGCAATGTTATTGTCTACGTATGTTTTTGCTTTCGTAAATAATTTACTCTTATCTTCCTGTCTCTGTGCAGTAATTGTTTCCATGACTTGTTTCGTTACTTTGTTCTGTTCCTGTATGAATTTACGGTAACGCGTTTCACTGTTTTGTAGGTGGTGATTAAAACGTTCGTCAATTAGGCTGTTTTGTTGTTCAAATTTCTTTTCTACTTTCGCATCCAGTGTGCGTGAAAGTTCTGATGACATTAATTTAAACTCGTCGCGTAACTGTGTTGCATTTTCAGAACATTGTTTAGCGACTGCACTAATTTCATCTCTAAGTAATTTAGTTGTGGCTGCATGTGTATTACTTAATTCTTGTGCAACGGATCTAATTTCTTCACTACTATTCGTAGCACAAGCCTTAATTTCCTCACGTAATTGTTCTTTAGTATCATGACATTGCACGGCAACGGCTGCAATCTGTTCATTAATCTGTTTAAAGTTTTCATTAATTTGTTTGATCGACCTGTTGTATTTTTCATTCGACTGTTTGGAATTGTTGTTTAGTTTTTCATTAAGTTGTTTGTTCGATTCATTAAGTCGTTTGAAATTGTCGTCTTGTTTTTCATTGAACTGTAGCAATAATGCTACAACTTGATCCAAGCCAAAATTACCGGCTCTATTCGCTGTACAGTGTGATGGTGTATCTGCATTTGTCACGTTTTGTGAAACCATTTGGTCATTTTCTGATCCACCAAAAAGGTTTGCTAATTGGATGTGCACTGTGGGTCACTACCTCGGAATCAAATAAATATGACGTATTTTGACTACATTGTTCATCTTCGTGAAAAAATTTATCTGTTCACTGTGTAAATTTTGCAAATCAAGTGTGTTAAACTGGACAGCGTTCATTGTAACGGAAAGTGCCGCGTCATCAATTGTCGTTAAATTTACAGCGGACACAATTGAATTCGTTTGTTCATCATTTAGATTAGAATCATTACTAGTGATCGGCACGCACTGATTATCTGTAATTAGAGGATTACCACTATTACACTGAGTGTCGCTAGTATGATCGGTCAAATTATTCGAGTCAGCTTTTTCACTCATTGCACATCGCGATGAACTATTAGTGGTTTTTCGCGGCATTTTTACAGATCAAATCTAAGCACAAAATCAAACAAAGACAAAGCAAAATGGAACAAATACAATTACAACAAAAAGCAAATAATTGGCGATGATCTGTGAAAGAAAAAGTGACAAATTAGTAAATGCGTTGCGCCAGATGCAAACTACTTTTAATAGTCAGTAAATAAGAGCAGATATATAACTGACTACTTCTCAGAAATTCACAAAAATACGATCCTTGCCGGTTGTCGACAAGTGTAACCTTCCCACAAAATAAATTGCGTAACCGATCAATAATAAAAACGTGACTAATCTCTCAATAAAAAAATGTGGGTCACTTATAACCTTTCAATAATTGATAGTCAATTTAACCTGGTAAATTTTGGACGTCAGCAATGCTCCGTCATGGCCCTGATTCATCATTCTGAATAAACTGAAAAATCTTACCTTAATTATATTGCCGGAAAACGCGTATATATCTTCTCCTATAAGAAATTTTCCTGGCGCAGCTAAGTGCAATGCTGGCCGATATATTTGCTTATATAAAAGGAAAGAACAGATTTTTCTTTTCAATAATCGGGATGGCTAAGGATTGGAGAAATTAGTGAATTCTTTAAATTGAGATGAATGTCAAAAGTTACTTTTTATGAGAAAGATTATTATTAACAGATTTTTTTAAACATTTACATGGGACTTGATGTAACAATACTACATATGCGCGAGGCTGCTTTTACCTTATCCTACAACGCTCAGGCTCTGCCATCGCTGCACACGACCGGCCCAGCCAACACGATACACCAGACACGACTGCTCGCTAGCAACAACTTACTGCTACTAACACACAGTTCTTACTGCAGTCAACACTGCTCTTTGGTCTCAGATTCTCTTACAGCTTACATATCGCAGGCAGCGCGTGAGCAATACATCGAAATTACATCAGCTCGAGTGCACTAGCAACATGTTAAAGCGTCTTGTCACAAGGCCAAGAGAGTGATGGAGTAGTTCAAGGAACAGTGGCCAGTTCCAATCCAACTGATGTGCTGCCCCCCCCCCCCCCCCCTCCTATCAACTCCCAAAATCTGGACCCAACTGAACACATCTGAGATGTGCTTGAACATGGCGTCAGAGCTCATCGCCCCTCTCCCCAGAATTTACGGGGATTAGGTGACATGTGTGTGAAAATGTGGTGCAAACTCCCTCCAGAGATCTACCTATACCTCACTGCTTCCGTGCGACAATGCGTAACTGCTGTTACCCACGCCAAAGGTGGACATCTGGCTATTAGACAGGTGGTCATAATGTTCTGCCTGTTCAGTGTATATTATCGCTGTTAACTTTGATGAATACAGCATTACATCCAGCCATACTCATGCAACTACAATTAATTTTTTTACTGCCTACCAGTTTTTAAGCAATGATTCATCAGTGGAATAGAAGAAGTTCTCCAGGAGAAATAATTTTAAATTATATTTAAAACTTGCGTCGCCTGTAAAGCCTTAAGTCCCATAAAACTTGAGTATAACTGAGAGAGTAAATTGTACACAATCAAAAAATAGTGCAAATGGCTCTGAGCACTATGGGACTTAAGTTCTGAGGTTATTAGTCCCCGAGAACCTAGAACTACTTAAACCTAACTAACCTAAGGACATCACACACATCCATGCCAAGGCAGGATTCGTACCTGGACCGTAGCGGTCGCGCGGTTCTAGACTGAAGTGCCTAGAACCGATCGGCCACTCCGGCCGGCAGTTCCTTTACATATGTCGATTTTAGTCCGTTAAAAGTGACGTGTTGATTTCTATCTGCAAGGAAGTCTTGAGTCCAGCCACAAAAATGGTGCGATACTGGGGAAGTTCACACTTTTTCACGAAATGACAGTGTGAATCTACATCGAATGCCTTCTTGAAGTCAAAGAACACAGCATTACCTGGGGCGTAGTTGTCTACAGCGCTATGGACCTCAAGGAGAAACAGGGCGAGGTGATGTCGCAAGATCGCTGTTTGCAGAATTCATGACGTCAGCGATATAGACCTAAGACGGGGCTGACCTGCGCGTTTTATTTCCAGTCGGTAATACAGCAGTGCTAGTAGGGCAGCATGTTCTATCGTCCACTCACTGTAGAATCTGACAGATATCTTGTCCGGTACCGATGCCTTTCCATTATTATGGGAGAGTCGCGAATTCCTGCTTCAGTTTTTTGTCTTTACTGTGTAACTGTGGTCGTTAGTCGGATGACTCTTCTCTTCCCGCAAGCCATGTTCCACGAGTAACACAGTGTAATGATTTTTGTTATTTATAACATTTAATTACATTTACAGGGCTTTTAGGTAGTGTTTTGCAGTAACGGCCATTTTATTTCCTGTGATAGATAATATTGGTTGTTAATGATACATTGTACTGATACATATTTAATAATAATAGAACACATAAGCCTGGGAACTTATTGTTGCTATTTCAGCTCAATTCACCGTTATTTATCTCGCTGTTGTACAGAGACCGCAAATAAAACGCAAAATACTATCCTCATTCACTCATCCAACATGTTCTCAGCCTCTACACATGGTACACAGCACCCGTCTTCTTCAATTGAGTCTAAACACTTAATGCACTTTTCATTCTCTTCTATTGATACATTATTTCTGTAAATTCCATTTTTCTTCGCCGCAACTCGCTTTCCATGGCACCCTTTTGCCTGTTTATTCTATTTTGGAACACCTGACTTCAGTTCAGCTTTATTCAGATCTCTTTCAGACTATTTTTTCTGCTTTTATTCTCTTCCCTTCGGTGGCGATCTTTTTCTTTTCTAGTTGTTCAAAACGTTTCAGTTACATGCATCGCGGTCATTTTGTTAGAGATAGCCAGCCATTCACTATTCATTCCATTTTCCTCCTACTTTACTCTAATTTTCCACCACTTCAACCTTGAAAGCACTAGAAGAAAATATAATTTAAAAATTGAAATTACGAAGACTGTCTAAAAAGTATCCCACGTTTGGCCAGAAAAAATATTTCGTATACCGGACGAGGTTGGGACCCTAATCCACTTCAAAGTAGGCCCCTTGTGTTTGCACACACTTAGCCCACCGATCGTTCCAGTGCTGGAAACAACTCTGGAAGTCTTCTTTTGGAATGGTGTTCACCTCCGTCGTCGTGTTTCGCATTTTTTCCTCTGTACTGTCAAAACTGTATCCTTTCAGTGGCATCTTCAATTTTGGAAACAACCGAAAGTCGCAAGGAGCCATGTCTAGAGAGTAGGGAGGTTGGCGAACGGCTGTAATTCCATTTTTGGATCAAGTGGGATAAATGTGGGGAGGGGGGCGTTGTTGTGATGCAGTTGCCAGCTTTTCGCCGTCCACATGTCTGATCTTTTGCGCAGAACTGCGTCAAGGAGTTGATAGTACTCCTTTGTCACTATTTGTCCTTCCGTGCGTATTCGTGATGCACAATTTCACGGACATCCAAGAAGACAGTGCTTCGCACCTGCCACACTTTCTTCGGCCTTGGAGACTCGGGATGCTTCCATTGTGACGACTGTCTTTTTGTTTCTGGGTCGTACCATCTCCAGTTATCACGGTGTTCAGAAACCCAGGATCAGTGTTGGTGGTGTCCAGAAGGTCCTGTGCAACGTCAAAACGGAGGTCTTTTTGCTCCGGCGACAACAACTTGAGCACGAATTTCGCGGCCACTCGGTGCATGTTCAAATCATCACGCAAAATTGTATGTGCAGAATCTTTACTCATTCCAACCTTTTGGGAAATCTCCTGGACGGTCAAACGACGATCGCCATCATCAAACTTTGCACCGTCTCAACAACAGCTGCACTCCGAGCAGTTTGGGGCCTGCTAGAACGTTGGTCAACCGCCGCTGATGTGCGGCCATATTTGAATCGGTTGAACCACTCCTTAATTTGTCTTACACCAACCGCATCTTCTCCAGACACCTGCTGAATCTTACGAATTGTTTCGCTTTGAGAGTCACCAAGCTTCTGACAAAATTTGATGCAGTATCTTTGCTGAACACGATCACTCATCCTGAGAGAATCGGTAGCCCGACGAACACGTTGTGTAGCACCTCACTCAGCGACCGACAGGCAACGACATACGCTGGAAGGCGGGGACAAAATTCACGCAAGCGCAAGAAGGTCTCTTCCTTTACTGTGCACAGTGGCGCTGAGCTATCGTCTCTATTTTGCGCGGGAAAATCAAAGGTCGGATACTTTTTACACGGACCTCGTACTTCTGGCCTATACTGAAAGACAATCTTGTGGCTAAAGTGCGCGTCATTTACGACGCCGGCCGAGTTTAGGTTCGTTCTGCACATCTGACGTCACAAAACACAGTCAGCCAATGAACAGAGAACAACGTTGCCAGAGCTTGACTGCAGTGCAGAGCTGAGAGCACAGACAAATGTTTAAATGGTCTGAATGGCTCAGAGGACTATGGGACTCAACTGCTTTGGTCATCAGTCCCCTAGAACTTAGAACTACTTCAACCTAACTAACCTAAGGACATTACACACATCCATGCCTGAGGCAGGATTCGAACCTGCGACCGTAGCAGTCGCACAGTTCCGGACTGCGCGCCTAGACCGCGAGACACCGCGGCCGGCCGGACAAGTGTCTTCAGTTTTAGAAACGTTCAGTCATAAATAAAGTAATAGAACAAAAGCAATCTCTTGATAGCACACTTTCTTTTATAGAAAGTTTGGAAAAAGCATTCTTTATACCAATTGCTTTATATTCTATTCATTAATTAAACCAAACAAGCAATAAGCCTCCTAATTCTGGCGACAGCAAGGAAAGGTGTCTGTATCATTCTCACGAAACACTTTTTCGCAATAAAGAACAGCGGTAATTGTTTATTTCCTATTGTACTTCGACGAAACGTGAGTCATTCATAGTCATACCAACAGTGTTTGTCAGTATTTTGTGTGATATTTTAGAGTCCTCCAGGAGCCCCACTGAGAGACAAGCTGCTTTAGCGTAATGGTGAAGGTAATTGGTTATTAAGTGAAATGTAATGAGTTCCAACCTTATTCGGTGCTTAATATTTTCTTCATTTAAAAACAATATCGAAGTGTCTTACTTCATGGATTTTATTCGTTTGAATGTAATTTTTTGAAATTTCTCGTGCTTTGTCTCTTCATGATAACCATAACAAGTTTTCGGTTTTTCTAATTTTGTCGTCCAATATTCTTTTCACAGCAAATAAAAACAATGAAAAGGCACACACACAATATTTATGTTATCTGTTTTGTTTGTATATCTTCTCTTCCGCAGTCGCTGTTTTACTATTCATATTGAGATATATTCTTTTGTGACAGAATTAAAAGTATTATTTAGAGCAGAATTTGAAATATATTCCTCTTCTGCAACTGTAATAAGAGTTTTATTTAGACCAGGCGCGTTTTTCTCTTTTGAAGCATCTCCAGTGGACAGTATTTTGTCTCCTCCATTGCCAAGTCACCTTTCGTAGTTTTTTGCTGCGGTAACACAATATTCAACGTTTGTGTCGGGTGATCAGTGTTTAGCAAATAAATAAGATATCAGAAATGGAGCAACGAAATTAATCACGTACCTTAAAAACGGGTACTACAGGCCTCAACATACCTTCCGTGCCCTAAGAGATACAGCATCATCAAGCACTCAGAGCAGAGAAAGCGCTGAAGAGGGGAAGATATCCGGACCCCCAGTGCACATAGATAAAAAGCCTTGCTTCTAGTTATTGTTTACTTCTGCCATTTGGACGCGCTAAGAAGAGTGAACTGCCGACTCACCCCTAAGTGACTGTAGTTGCTTTTCTATTCCTTTATCACTTATCTCAATATCCGCTGTTTCGGTGTTCGAGCGATGACTGAAAGGAGGAAGCGTATCACAGTCTTCCGCGGTGAAGGTTTCGGTAGGCGAAATACAATATTTCGGCCTTCTGTCTGCCATATAGCGTTTCGATACCAATATCATCAGTCTGATGTACCGTAGGTCTCTAGAAGAGCGTAGCGTTCCAAAGGATTGTAAAAGGGCACAGGTCATCCCTGTTTTCAAGAAGGGACGTCGAACAGATGTGCAAAACTATAGACCTATATCTCTAACGCCGATCAGTTCTGGAATTTTGGAACATGTATTATGTTCGAGTATAATGACTTTTCTGGAGACTAGAAATCTACTCTGTAGGAATCAGCATGGGTTTCAACAAAGACGATCGTGTGAAATCCAGCTCGCGCTATTCGTCCACGAGACTCAGAGGGCCAGAGACACTGGTTCCCAGGTAGATGCCGTGTTTCTTGACTTCCGCAAGGTGTTCGATACAGTTCCCCACAGTCGTTTAATGGACAAAGTAAGAGCATATGGACTATCAGACCAAGTGTGTGATTGGATTGAAGAGTTCCTAGATAACAGAACGCAGAATGTCATTCTCAATGGAGAGAAGTCTTCCGAAGTACGAGCGATTTCAGGTGTGCCGCAGGGGAGTGTCGTAGGACCGTTGCTGTTCTTGTGGATGACATCGGAAGTTCACTAAGGCTTTTTGCGGATGATGCTGTGGTATATCGAGAGGTTGTAACAATGGCAAATTGTACTGAAATGCAGGAGGATCTGCAGCGAATTGACGCATGGGACAGGGAATGGCAATTGAATCTGAATGTAGACAAGTGCAATGTGCTGCGAATACATAGGAAAAAAGATCCCTTATCATTAAACTACAATATAGCAGGGCAGCAACTGGAAGCAGTTAATGCCATAAATTATCTGGGAGTATGCATTAGGAGTGATTTAAAATGGAATGATCATACAAAGTTGATCGTCGGTAAAGCAGATGCCAGACTGAGATTCATTGGAAGAATTCTAAGGAAATGCAATCCGAAAACAAACGCTTGTTCGCCGACTGCTTGAATACTGCTCAGCAGTGTGGGACCCGTACCAGATAGGGTTGATAGAAGAGATAGAGAAGATCCAACGTAGAGTAGCGCGCTTCGTTACAGGATCATTTAGTAATCGCGAAAGCGTTACGGAGATAATAGATAAACTCCAGTGGAAGACTGCAGGAGAGACGCACAGTAGCTCGGTACGGGCTTTTGTTGAAGTTTCGAGAACATACCTTCACCGAGGAATCAAGCAGTATATTGCTCCCTCCTACGTATATCTCGCGAGGAGACCATGAGGATAAAATCAGAGAGATTAGAGCCCACACAGAGGCATACCAATAATCCTTCTTCCCACGAACAATACGAGACTTGAATAGAAGGGAGAACCGATAGAGATACTCAAGGTACGCTCCGCCACTCACCGTCAGGTGGCTTGCGGAGTATGGATGTGGATGTAGATGTAGATGATTGTCTACGTGGCCTTTACGGCGATGTCAGAGGTTACAGCACAAACGAACTGTCATACTCGTACGTACGCCAGTGTATTCGACAGGGTTTTACTTACGTTCTGGGGGACTCAGATTCCAATGAGGAAACAACAAAAGCGGAGAAATATACGGCGCAGTGTTTATTTCCGTGTTAAACTACGATGAGCGGTGTCGATCGAGACAGGGAAGTCGCCCGAGAAAGGCGCTCTGGGGGAATCAACGGTGCGTAGGTGCCCCGTTACGCACGCTTTTCGAGACGGTGCGTGCGTCACAGCAGTGAAGTCGCGTGGGGTGGTTCCCGGCGGCAGCGCATTCCGAGATTCTGTGGCTGAGTCTGTTGTTGACCTCTCCCCGCCTCCCCTCCCCACCTCTGCCAGTACTCCCAGAGCCGGCTACTCGCACGCTTGGTCCCATAAGTAGCAGAGAAGCGGCTGCCCCTGGTCATTCCGTATCTCATCACCTGCATCGCCGCCGGTGCAACAACAGCCCCGCCACTCACCACAACATCCGCCAGTCTCCACTGCTGTCATCTCCCGTAACAGGTAGGCATACGTCTCTGTTGCCAAACTCGATATCAACAACAGTGTCGCATCCTGCATCCTTAATAGTGGGAGATGTTCCATTGTGGCGTCCAACACTGTGTGAATGTTGTCTTAAAAGTTAAAATGCGGTACCGTGGACGGAGTGTTACAAACAGGTACGAAGCTGTTTTCTGTAGTGCCTCAGTGTAATATAACCGCGGCACCGATCTTCTCCATGCCATTAAACTGGACAAGAAGTATTTAACAATAATTTATCCATTTTACTAGTTGTTGAGTTTCGTGGCTGTGGATTATATTACTTTACGAAATACAAGCAGCCACCTTTCTTGTACTCTTTGTTTAAGCTAATACGCGTTTCACCCATCCTTACTGATCTTGATACATATTTGAGTGTTCTGTTAGTACATCTTTACAACATCGACAGAAGGATGGTGTAGTTGTCCTGTGCAAAATAACAATTATGTTTAGCTACTCCACTTCGCGTGTTGATATTTACGATATATTTAGGGCGACCAGGGTCCGGATTTATCCGTACATGTCTCCTATTTAGCTCTTTGTCCGGGGTCTGGACGGATTTTTACAGTGTCCGGATTTTTCGCATAGTTGAGCGCAATACAGTTAAATTTACAATTCGCTCCCTTCATATTGCTCTTTTTTTAAATACTTTAACTATTAGCACGGCCTTCGTGACAAACACGCACAAAGGCGGTTTTGGTAAGTGTTATCGTTGAGCTACCTATAAGCGAATGCAAATACCGATTATTTAAAATTTTCGTTTCGTATCTTCGCTTTGTGTTGGCTTGGTTTCCTGCAGCGCACGTGTGATTCGTGAGTATAATTTTTAACCGAGTGAGTTACGTAAAATACTTGGCTATGCCTAAACAAAAGTATACATTTTCTGATGTCCTTTCCTGCAAATATCCGGCTTTAAGAAAGTGAGAAATGAATTTGAAGCGGAATTTAAGATATGTGGAGCTGGAACGTATGTCTCAGTGGCCAATAAAGGTAAGAAATAACTCGACAGATTAACTGTCATGGTTTTATTTCATTGTTTCATAGTCATTCAGTTTATTTGTATTCGGAAGGTTAAAGTGCAGTTTACATATCGTCAGCTGCTGCTTGAATTGTAGATGTTGTTAGCGGTGCGTCGAATGAAGGGAGGTGAGTGGTCTTACGTTTTTCGCTTTGTAAACAATTCCGTGTCGTTGACACAACAAAACAATTGACGCCACACTGTCACCACAATCAATGTTCTTAATTTTTTATATCATCAGTAACAATTAACTACTAGTTTTACCGGGAATTCCTGGCAGTCACGTGACTTGACCATAGCTGACGGGTGGTATCCTCATCTGCAGTTGACCCGTTTGATGTGTCCTCTGTTTTCTTCTTTTGCCCTCCTTTTTGAAGCTGTTTGCCCTCCTTTTTTAACAATTGCATCTGGTCACCCTACATATATTGCTGTTTAGCTATACTTACTTTCTACTCTGCTGCTCTCCGATTTTCGAGTCTGTAGATGTTACTCTACTTCTATCTTGCAAACTTGTGTGTGCCACATCTATAAACGCGAAAATCGGACAACAAGCGGAGTAGACCATATGTACAACTAAACAGCAATGTATCGTAAATATACAATTCGTGAAATGTAGTAGCTAAACATAATTGTTATTTTGCGCAGGGAACCTGCAGTATTATTGACTGCTGTCGATGTTGTAACGATGTACTGACTGAACATTCATTCAAATATGTATTACGCTAAGTGAAGGTGGGTGAAAGCCCGAAATGCGTATTAGATTAAAATGATTCAAATAGCTCTGAGCACTATGGGACTTAACATTTGAGGTCATCAGTCCCCTAGAACTTAGAACTACTTAAACCTAACTAACCTATGGACAGCACACACATCCATGCCCGCGGCAGGATTCGTACCTGCGACCGTAGCAGCAGCGCGGTTCCGGACTAAAGCGCCTAGTACCGCACGGCCACAACGGCATTAGCTTAAACAAAAACACATAAAAAAGAGGCTGGTTGCTGTATTTGGTAAAACTTCAAGACGTATTTATTTGGTTAGAGATCACTTTGTAGGCCACCGCAAATTTATCCAGAACGGGATAACACTAGGTGAAATGTTCGCAAAGTTATAGCGTACATAAGTACTATGCAACGTTTGTACCTGCCGAAACATGATGCTGATTTATTTGCCTGTAGCGCTGGAAATAACCTTCGAAGAGCACTTCAATGACGTATCTGCGGAACTTGATTAAATAGTAACTAGATAACAACGTCGCAAACGACTGTACCGATTTTCCGGTACGGTTCGTGTGTTTATTATTATGACTTCCATACCATGTGCTCAAAATGTTGACTTGAAGCGTTGATAGGCAGTAACGCAATTCAAGACGGAGAGTACTACACGTCGAATTTTATCTGGACTTCGCAGTACAGGCCCGTGTTATCGAAATACCATTTTCCACTTTGGCTCTTACACAAACTCTGCCGTTCACATTACTACCCTCAATTTTCGACAGTTTGCCATTTTCAAGTGCGTAGGCCTACCCGTCGTAATTATACACCGTCACCCTGCGTGAGTGTATAGAAAAGTGCCTCGTCTATCATTTATATATGTAACCGCTGTCGTAATAAACACTAGCGGGAACAACATTCCACATTCATCAACACTTTAAAATAGCATTGTTGGCATAGTGGCATACATACGTAAACATAAAAACTCATAATATATCGCACAGAACATTGCGCTACCCGGGTTGATTCGACAGTGTGAACGTTATTCTCATTTCTAGTATTGATTCCGTGAAATGAGCTGTTGCTTTGAACAACAGTTGGTTTGAACAAAAAATATATAATTTGGAGCAAAATTTCATTAAGGAATAAACATACTGGGATATAGTGGACCCCCAGGCCCTTGAACTAACCTCTACAGTACATTCTTGAGTGAACCCCAGAGATAACTTATGTTGTTAGCTTTTGGACTCGGAAAACTTTAGCTTCGCTTGATAAGCTACCCCATAAAATAATACTGAGCGATATTATGGAAAAAATTACACGAAGAATGCGTGGCAATATCCGTATGGCCAATAAAGATTTGTTTTGTCACTTCAGTGTTTTTGTGGTAACCTCCTCTCAGTTGAATTTATAATAAATTTGTAACCTCAAGACTTTAACGATGTCAACCACTTCTGCCCGCCTGTTGTCATATTTTAAACATATAACTACTGGGAGGGAACATCTTACAAGTCCTGAACTGCATATTGTGTATCTTTTCAACATTTAGCGACAAAGAGTTGGCTAGGAATTGTTTCTTAACGTCCATATCGTCGTTGGTGTTGATACCTCTAAAAATACACACAGTCGTTAGACTTATAACAGTAATTCATTTGCGAGACGTTTCGAGCCACTGTTGCTTATCATCAGTCTTCGAGCCATAAAAAAATACTTAAATATTATTTACGTTGCTGAGACTATGAATTAGATTATGGCTAGTTGAGATGCCAGCGTCTTCATTAGGTCCATATCGTGTGTCTTCCTACGTGTAGATAAATGTGCAGAGTTACAGCGTCACATAGGAAGGGTATTTCGCCTTACCTACCACTAACATTGCCAAATCCAATACTTAACAAGCCGACGCTTTAAGATAAGGGATAAAATCAGGAAAAATAAGAAGGACGCCAAAGTTCCTATTTCACGTTGAAATAGCACACTTACCTAAGATGCTACTGGATTTCTCGGGACTAAGACAAAGACATTCCAGTTCAAATGAGAGGGGCGGGTATCCGAAGTATCTATAGTCGTAAGGCTCGAAAGCGACTATAAGTCTGCTGTGAACATCACTTGCTAAAAGTGGTGGCCAGCTTACGTCGAATTTTAACCTAGCATAAAAATACCACCTTCGACACGAGCAAATTTTATTCGTAAAAATAGAAACTGATAAATTACATATACTCAGTTTTTAACATGGTGTCTCTCTCTCTCTCTCTCTCTCTCTCTCTCTCTCTCTCTCTCTCTCCACACTATACAAAGCACCACAAGAATTCTCATAATTTCACTAGGAAGTCAAGCGATTCCAGTTACAAGAGACGAAAAATAATCTTCATTCTAAAAGACTAAACGGATAGTACCCATTTCCTGTTCCGCTCTGTCCAAGGTCTTCGTGAAGTTTCCCTTGGTTATCAGGCAAAAATGTCTGAACCGGCAGTCCGTTCCGAAATATTCCCGGTTGGAACCCCTTTGTCGCACTCCCGCTCCAGTGGAGAATTTCACTCAAAAGAACAAACTCCTGCATTAGCTCGCTCAGATCTCATGAGTAAGAAATGGAAGATGAAAAAAAAAACTTTGTTGCACGACTTGCGAAAAGCTATGGCTTTTACAAGACAATGGAGTCGTCGTCGTTACTACCCAGTACGTAAGTCTTTGGATGTGGTATATGGTTCAAATGGCTCTGAGCGCTATGGGACTTAACATCTATGGTCATCAGTCCCCTGGAACTTAGAACTACTTAAACCTAACTAACCTTAGGACACCACACAACACCCAGTCATCACGAGGCAGAGAAAATCCCTGACCCCGCCGGGAATCGAACCCGGGAACCCGGGCGTTGGAAGCGAGGATGTGGTATATCTTTGAAGGGTTTTCCTGCTCAAAAACCTATTACCGAAGCACCTCGCGTTTTTGGAGCATACCATTTCGGCTTTTCTTTATTCATAAAGAGTGCGTTTAGGGGTAATACGTGGCTGTCCGCAGCTGTTGTAACTGGTTCGCAAACTGAATATGTCGGTTTGGACGTTTTGACTCGTAATGAAATTTATCTTAGATGGGATTTTCTGAGGAAAGAGATACCTAGAACTATTTTCTATACTTTTTAATAAAACCATTTTAGAGAATTATTCGCAGTTATAGATAGCTATTGCGTACCAAAACCAGCAGAGTAATTATTCTATTAGGATCAGTAATCCTCACGTAATTAAAAAAAATCTTTGTAATGTACCTCGTCGAAACTGATGGCAAAGTTAGTGAAAAACGTAATTGATCGTTACGGAGGTCTGTCGAATTTAGTAACGACGCTAGGGCTACCATATTGAGTTTGTAAGGGAATGAAAATTTAGTTCAGTTTCTCCATGAGAAAGCGAGAGGTCAAGTCATTTAAAAGAAAGTCATTCATCGTATGCAACTGTTCAGATTGGAAAATACGTAAACAGATAGTAGTAACCAATGTTTCTTTGAAAATAATCACGAATTTCAAACTTTCAGACGAGGTAACGGGTGCTGAGTACGGAGAAAGTTGAATCCGATCTGACCGAGAACTCCTGAGTCATGCTTCCAGTCGTTTCGCGGAATCCCTCAAGGTGACAGTCACGGCTGGTCCTCAGTCGAGGCCACGGTCCTTCTGAGGCCCCAGCCGACACCAGAAAGTCCACTCTGCGATGATTTCGTCTTGATGCAAGCTGCTTGCTGAAATAACTACCATCCACATGTGGACTCTGAACTGATATTTGTGAGGGACGCGGTTTGAAACCCCAACTGGCTAAACTGTTTAAGACTTTCCGTTGTTTACCTAAATTGTATTTTCGACACGCTCACGTCCGATTTACTTTCCCGTATCTTAACAACTAAAACCTTTGTCGCCAATGACCTTGACGTTGGCGCCAGGTAAAGTTGCAACCTTCCTTTCTGCCTTTTCCTTTGTGTATTACGAATAAGTCATGACAACATTTAGAGAAAGAAGGTCGGATTCGGACGCATACAGCTACATTTTCTTCTTCACTCTATGTTCGAATGGAACAAAGAGGGAAGACTGTAATTAATCTAAGATGTACTTTCTCTATGCTTATACACACTAGCTCCCATTGTACAACGTGTCAAAAACATTCCTGTATTCCAGGATAAAAACAAAATACACTCCTGGAAATTGAAATAAGAACACCGTGAATTCATTGTCCCAGGAAGGGGAAACTTTATTGACACATTCCTGGGGTCAGATACATCACATGATCACACTGACAGAACCACAGGCACATAGACACAGGCAACAGAGCATGCACAATGTCGGCACTAGTACAGTGTATATCCACCTTTCGCAGCAATGCAGGCTGCTATTCTCCCATGGAGACGATCGTAGAGATGCTGGATGTAGTCCTGTGGAACAGCTTGCCGTGCCATTTCCACCTGGTGCCTCAGTTGGACCAGCGTTCGTGCTGGACGTGCAGACCGCGTGAGACGATGCTTCATCCAGTTCCAAACATGCTCAATGGGGGACAGATCCAGAGATCTTGCTGGCCAGCGTAGTTGACTTACACCTTCTACAGCACGTTGGGTGGCACGGGATACATGCGGACGTGCATTGGCGTGTTGGAACAGCAAGTTCCCTTGCCGGTCTAGGAATGGTAGAACGATGGGTTCGATGACGGTTTGGATGTACTGTGCACTATTCAGTGTCCCCTCGACGATCACCAGAGGTGTACGGCCAGTGTAGGAGATCGCTCCCCACATTATGATGCCGGGTGTTGGCCCTGTGTGCCTCGGTCGTATGCAGTCTTGATTGTGGCGCTCACCTGCACAGTGCCAAACACGCATACGACCATCATTGGCACCAAGGCAGAAGCGACTCTCATCGCTGAAGACGACACGTCTCCATTCGTCCCTCCATTCACGCCTGTCGCGACACCACTGGAGGCGGGCTGCACGATGTTGGGGCGTGAGCGGAAGACGGCCTAACGGTGTGCGGGACCGTAGCCCAGCTTCATGGAGACGGTTGCGAATGGTCCTCGCCGATACCCCAGGAGCAACAGTGTCCCTAATTTGCTGGGAAGTGGCGGTGCGGTCCCCTACGGCACTGCGTAGGATCCTACGGTCTTGGCGTGCATCCGTGCGTCGCTGCGGTCCGGTCCCAGGTCGACGGGCACGTGCACCTTCCGCCGACCACTGGCGACAATATCGATGTACTGTGGAGACCTCACGCCCCACGTGTTGAGCAATTCGGAGGTACGTCCACCCGGCCTCCCGCGTGCCCACTATACGCCCTCGCTCAAAGTCCGTCAACTGCACATACGGTTCACGTCCACGCTGTCGCGGCATGCTACCAGTGTTAAAGACTGCGATGGAGCTCCGTATGCCACGGCAAACTGGCTGACACTGACGGCGGCGGTGCACAAATGCTGCGCAGCTAGCGCCATTCGACGGCCAACACCGCGGTTCCTGGTGTGTCCGCTGTGCCGTGCGTGTGATCATTGCTTGTACAGCCCTCTAGCAGTGTCCGGAGCAAGTATGGTGGGTCTGACACACCGGTGTCAATGTGTTCTTTTTTCCATTTCCAGGAGTGTACATTACATTACATCTTAGGTATAAAAACTGTGTATCCGGTGGACGTGCACCATCGTTTCTTACACAGAGATCTATGTGTGTCAGTGTCTTCCTTGACATTTTACGGAGCATCTCCGGATTTATACTTCGAAAGGAGTCCTCAATACTTCTGAACAATATTTCTTTAGTCTTTTAGCGACGTCGAGCCACAAGTGATTTCAGTAATCCCCAAAATTAGCTTTTTAGAGTTGTAAGATCCGCGCTTCGTGGTGGCCGTGTCAGTGGGGCTGGAGATGTTGCTGAACCACCCACCCAAGCCAGTGGCCCCGAAATTGCTCGGAGAGGATCTCGACAACTGAATGGCCAAATGTGCAATAATTACGTCCTGCTGTACCCATGATTCTCATGCCTTTGAGCTGGGGTTTAAATTATTTTTGCATGTCCAAATAAGAATTTCCATTCTCGTAATTTTCTTAAAATATGTGGTCCGAATTGGTATCATGATGACAACTCAGTATCATGATGACATCTCAGGTCATACCAAAACGTGAGGCGAGTTCCATTTTCTCTCTTCCTTATACTGGAGACTTTCCGTAGACAAGAAAATCTCATTCCTCCTGTGCGAACATAGCACATGCATAAAAAAATAACTCTTGAGCCAGACTTAGGAAACTGTTCCAACGAAGCGCGATAGGCTGCAACTCGCTGCTGTTTTGCGACTTAACAATAATGACAACAATGATACTTTTAGAAAGGACTTGGTGGTGCTTAAATCTACACCCGATGTTAAGAAACTTCTCTTCTTCAGAAACGCTTTTCTTGCCGTTGTCAGTGTGCATTTTATATCCTCCCTATTTCGACAATCATCAGATATTTTGCTTCCCAAACAGCAAAACTCACCTACAAAAAATTACGTTACCATAATACAAGTAACTTATTTGCCAGAAATGTCAATGTCTATTATCTGTATTGTACGATCACATTTTCAACGCTCGAGTAACGTTTGAAAATCAGTATTTACACCGTTAACGAAATGTGGAATCAAATTCGTCGGTTCTTAATTGCAAAAAGAGACGCACTTGAAATTTGTCGATTACAGCGTCATCTACCACGAATGGGAAACAATAGTTTGAGTAAATCGAACGTATTTTGGCGTAGAATCCAAATGTATAATAAAATGGAAGGTTCTTGTTTTTAAAGTAAAAGTTGAGCCAGCTCACGGGTGGTGCGGTTAGGAGATGGCCAGTTGTATTACAGACAGATGTTCCTCTGCTAAGATTAACATTCCACTCTGAACTTTTTTTTCGTACAGTGCCTCATCTTCGAGATATTTAGGTGTATCAAGTTAAAAAACATACACTCTGTAGGGCCAAGGCCTTAATAGTTTATGGGTGAAGCATAGACGGCTGTGCTTAACGTCCAGCAAACATTCACGAGGACGCTGAAAGCTATGCTGCGTTATTGACTAGATACGAAGAGATAAATGTCTGAATGTACGATATTGGGTACCCTTCCCTCACGCCGTATCCAGTTAATACGCCTCGGCTTCTAACGACTTCAACAGGATATTACCCACAGTGCGTGTGACGGAATACCGCGACTGGTAATGGCATTAGTACTTACGCTCAAACTTAGGGCTAAAAGCATCCGGTACTGCCAGCTGAATAATACAGACATCGTTACGTTGCTTACAGTATATAATGTTGCCTGAGTAATACAGACATCGTTACGCTGCTTACAACATGAAAAATACGGATGACATCTATAGCAGCGACAACGTGACAAAAGATATCTTGTACCCTTTTCTGGACTTAGCGGACTGCCAAACATGGCCAGATGGTCGGACGACACAGCTGAGATTAAATGGTTCTGATCTCACAGTAGGATGGAAGCATTACAAACCTCAGCATCCAGAAGAGAGCATGATGACTGGTCAGTCTCATATCCAGAAGTGGGTGGACAACGAAAAAACGTTTCTGGCAAACCAGCGCTCCTCTATCGACACCATCATTATAGAATTCTGAATTATGTGACTGTTTTCCTAACATCAGGTACTGCTCTGTGTGAATACAGGATACTGAATTTCATGGTCGAATAGAAGTACGCGTAAGCCACGCTGAATACTGACAGATGATGAAAACGACAGTTCCAGTGGCATTGGATTAATTATGTTCCGGCATTGGTTTGATTATGTTCCCGCATAAACAAACGTATACTTCAAGACAAAAAAAAAAAGACGTATCACGAAGGAATTATCTGAATGGGACGAAAATCAGTCGATGTGATTTATATGTACAGACTAACAAATCAGCACACAATTTCGAAAAAATTGGATGATTTATTCAAGAGTAAGAGCTTCACAAATTGAGCAAGTCAATAACATTGAGGGCCGGAGTGGCCGAGCGGTTCTAGGTGCTACAGTCTGGAACCGCGCGACCGCTACGGTCGCAGGTTCGAATCCTGCCTCGGGTATGGATGTGTGTGATGTCCTTCGGTTAGTTAGGTTTAAGTAGTTCTAAGTTCTAGGGGACTGATGACCTCAGAAGCTAAGTCCCATAGTTCTCAGAGCCATTTGAACCATTTTCAATAACATTTGGCTCTTGTGCAATAATTATTCAGCTTGGCATTGATTCATAGAGATACTGGATGGCATTCTGAGGAATAACGTGCCAAATTCTGTCCAACTGGATCAATGGATCATCGAAATCTCGAGCTGGTTGGAGAGCCCTGCCCATATGCTCCAAACGTGAGATTGAGCGACCTTGTTGGCCAATGTAGGGTCGGCAAGCTCGAAGACAAGCAGTAGAAACTCTCGCTGTGTGCGGGTGAACATTATCTTGCTCAAACGTAAGCCCAGAGTGGATTGCCATGAACCGCAACAAAACGGGGCCAAGAATATCGTCAGCGTACCGCTGTGTTTTTGGGTGCCGCAGGTGGCAGCCAAGGGGTCTTGCTATGAAAAGAAATGACGCCCCAGCCCATCACTCCTTGTTGTCGACCCCTATAGCAGGCGACGTACAGGTTGGTAGCCCACCGCTGTCTGGGGCGTCTACAGACACGTCGTCACTTGTCATCGGGACTCAGTCCGAAGCGAAACTCATCACTGAAGACAATTATACTACAGTCATTGACATTCGAGGCCAAAGATGTGTCTGGAGGCAACTCTGACGTCGGTGAGATACCAACCTGACTGTCGCCAGCCATACGGACCGCCAGGCAGGAGTGATGGTCTAGGGTGCCATTTCCTTCAATAACAGAACCTGTTGGTTGTCATCCGAGGCACCCTAGCAGCAGAAAAGTACGTCGACGATATTCTACGCTGTTTTGTTGTCCTTTGTGGCAAGCCATCCTGAATTCACATTTCAGCAAGATAATGCCCGCCTGCACGCGGCTAGAACTTCTATTGCTTGTCTTCGTGCTTGCCTAACCCAACGTCGACCAAAAGGTTTGCCGGATCTCTCTCCAAGTGAGAACATTTGGAGGATTGCGGGCAGTACCCTCCAACCAGCAAGGGAGTTAGACGATATAATGCGCAATTGAATAAAATATGGCATGACATCCAACATCTCTGTCAACCAATGCCAAGCCGATTAACTGCTTGGATAAGGGCTAGAGGTGGACCAACACATTATTGACTCGTTCAATTTGTGAAGCTCTTTCTCTTGGTAAATCGTCCAGTTTTTATGAAATAGTAATAATTTATTTGTCTGTACGCATACATCACAACTACCGATTGATGCCCCATTCGGACAATTCCTTCGTTCGTCAATGTTATCCTTTTTCTTCTCTTAGAGTTATGTTTGGTTCTTGCACTGCCACATGTTTCTCATCCTCATCCTGATTTCATGTTCATGATTAGAATATCCGCTGCAGCTCCACAGTTCTTTATTGACTGAAGTCGGTTTCAGGATTCGGCCCTAGCTCCTGGTATATCTATAAATAGAAAGTCGAAGCGCTCATGCCAAAGCTAGCTTAAAAAGAAAAACATCTGCTATACATGGTTTATCAAACTGAACACCCAAAGCTGCCAGCGCCACTCACCTGTAACAACGCTAGTCATCATACTTATCCTGAAAACGCCTGCGAGAGGGCAATGAGTGAACCGAGGCCTTTCTCTCGGAACTCGTAGTGAACGGACCAACCGATAAAACGTTTATGTAGCGTTGTTACTGGAAGCCAGCACTTGTACAGTGCGCCAGTGGTTCCGTCTGCGTTATCTGCATCCCGCCTTCCGTCAACGCTATACAAGAATTTGATCGCTAGGTCCTTTACTCTGTGCCCTGTAGCCGACACTTACAGGATAAGGGTGGTTTACGTCAGTTACATGAGAAAGGTGCTTGTTACGCGGTCAGATTTGGGTAATCAATTTGATAAGCCATGTACGGCACACGTGTTGCCTTGTAAGTTAACTTCGACATGGACGCTACGACCTAATATACGAACGCCTGCTGAAAAGTAATGCTTCCGAATTTTTTATGTAAAAATACTTATAGCTTTTTAAATAAAACAAACATTAACAACATTCTGCGTCTTTATTCTTCATGTCTACATATTTATTCCTCAACATGTCACCGTAGTAACGAAAACATTTCTCCCACAGAGAAAGCAGTTCGTTGATACCGTCACTGTAGAATGACGTTGTTGATGGAGCTCACATCTACTTGCACCGCTTCTTCACTATCAAAATCAAGTCATCAAAGATGTTCTTTAAGCTTTGGAAGCAGATGAGAATAGGAGGAGGTCGAGTTGGGACTGCATATGAATGATCGATGACAGTCACCCAAAGCGTCGGATTGTTGCAGATGTCGCAGCACTCATGTGTTTTCAGACATTGTCGCGATAAAAAAAAATGGAGGGGGGGGGGTGCTCCGTGTGTCGACGATTGCTAGACTATTACAGCACGCTGTTTCTCAGGCATAGACATAGTTACGTTACACACTGACATGTCAACCGCATCAACTCCGAGCACTACAGCGGCAGATGGCTGCAAACATGTAGACATGAAGAATAAAGGTGTAGAATGTTAATAAAGTTCGTTTTAATTTATAACTTTATGAGTTCTCACATAAATAATTCGAAGACGTTACTTTTCAGCACGCACTCGTATTTACAGATACCCCTGAAGATGGGGCTGAGTCCCTGAGACATAGTAGTGTAAAGACGTGAGTCAGTAACAAACTGTACAGCTGAAGCGAAAGTTTTAATCATGAACATATTTATGCCTATTTCACAAAAGCCAAGATCCTGAACATATCACAAATTTCAGGTGCAAATTGTTCGTCATATTTGCACAGGTGCCTGACTTCCGTGAGATACAAAATTGAAAGTAAAGTAAGACAGTCTCTAACGCGAAAGTTTGGACACTAGAGAAGTGGTATGTAATCAGAAACAGTAGTGATGAGTTAGAGGCGCCATGTCACGGATTGCGCGACCCCTGCCCCGGAGGTTCGAGTCCACCCTAGGGCATGGGTGTGTGTGTTGTTCTCAGCGTAAGTTAATTTAAGTGGTGTGTAAGTCTAGGGACCGCTGACCTCAGCAGTTTGGTCCCATAGGAATTAACATACATTTGAACATTTGATGAGTTTCAGTAGAGGCAGACGAATAAAACTATTTATCACTCCCCAGGTGAGCCTCAGTAACTGACAGCGATTGTAGCAGTACATGTGGCTCTGGCCTATGATGTGTTGCAGCGGTCAGTGCGCCAACGGAATGTCTTCGTGGAACAGAATCTCGTCTCACCAGTTATGTAGGAAACTTTGCTGAAGCGCTGACGTAGTTCGAGGCCCGCAGGGAGAACCGAAGTGAGAAATACTTTATTTACACAGTGGCTTTACTGTCTGCTGGGTTCTCCGCTGCACATGGATCTTTCTACAGAGAAGATTTTCATGTCTTAACATTCTTTCATTAAATTATTCTGCCAGCTTTACGTTAGTAACTAGCATTACCAAACATAATATTGTAGGCTCGCTGGACCTGTTATTAGTGATCCCCCTTAAAATAGCAGACTGGTCGCTTTGAAGCGCCGTAGATGAAAGGTGAGTGGTAAATTTGTGTTTCGTAAATTCTGTCTTATGCAAAATACAGTTTCTTTCTTTTTATTCACCTAGATATGTTTCGGCAGATATGTGTCATTTAATGTGGGTCAAATTTATTTCTGTATAATACAATACAAAGTTATATTAGAACAAATAAGCCCTCGGTTACAAATGTTAAGTCAAAACTGACCAGGTTTCGACGCTACTATGAGCGTCGTCTTCAGAATTAAACTAACTGTTCTAAAACATATTAGGTATATAACACATTAATAAAATTACATTTTGTACCGACTGGAAAGAGATGATGTACTTACAAGTCACATTTAAAAAAAAATCTAAGCCGGAAAGGCGACGTCATAAATAGTTGTAGATAAGATGGCGAGCCGCTAAGGGCTGCTCGTACTTCAGTGAAGAAGGCTTGCAACAAGACTGAGGTGCCCACGTTAGAAAGTGTAGGCAAGTAAACATGATGTTGCTACGAGCGCCATCTAGTAGCCGCAGAAACAACTAGGCTACTGTACATCCAAATTTAGACACATGAAATCGTGATGTAGCTGATTCAGGCATAACGTAAACACTAATAGTAATAGGATGAAGTTACATATTTATCTGCTTTAAACAGAGATACATTTTGTAACGTAAAAGGAAAGTCAGTTATGACATACAAGAAAACAGCAAAGATGTAACAGGAAAACAACATTTCGATAAACTGCACGAGAAATCTGAATCAAAGATCAAGCAATGGCTTTATACAGTCGAAAAAGTTTTTGTTTCGCAGCTGCAGCTGTTCGTTGAGAATGAGGCCATCATGATGAGAGAGATGTTTGAAAATCTCCAATTCCTCTAAAACATCTAACCTATTCGGTATGCAGAATATTGCTATCGCCTATGGCTTTAGGCACGTGTACAGTAATTAAGAGATGATCGGCAAAGGATGAATTTAGGGGACGGGTGCCGTTCTTTCACAAAAGATGATCTTTATATCTGATGATGAAAGCACGTCCAGTTTGCCCTATATAACAGGAGGAGCAGATAGCACAGATGATCTTATAAGCACCAGAAATTTCTGTAGGGGAGAGAATGGATTTCAAATTATGAATGAAGTTTCTCTTCAGACTATTATTAGTAGAGAAGGCAACACTGCAGTTGTATTTGTTGCGAAGCATGCGCTGAATATGATAGGAAATGGGTCCTATGAAAGGAATATAAAAACGTTTTTTTGGGTTAATTTCAGTGCATGAGATGTTGAGCGTGATAGTTCTTGCAGTTTTCTTTTTTAGGATGTCGTCCACTGTGTTAGGCGTATATTCATTATTGACTGCTATGGTTTTAAGTAAATTAATCTCCTCATTAAAGTATTCTGCTGAAAGTGGTATAGAGGTGGCTCGGTGGACGGCAGAGTGAAAAAGGCCATTTTTTGAGACTGTGGATGAAAAGAGGAAGCAGGCACGATTTGGTCAGTATACGTTTCTTTTCGAAAAATATTGAAAATAATGTTATTGTCTTCTATTGTAAGCGTCAAGTCTAAATAATGTAATTGGCGGTTTTCGTTTTCGAGGTGAATAGTGAAAGAAATTTTTTCATGGAAACATATTGAAAGTGATGTTATTGTCTTCTATTGTAAGCGTCAAGTCGAAATAATGTAATCGGCGGTTTTCGTTTTCGAGTTCAATAGTGAAAGAAATTTTTTCATGGAGGTCGTTAAAAAGTTTATATTAGTTTATCTACTACTGAAGGCATAAAAGTACTCACAGATGGCAGAGGGAAGCACTATCGGTGGAGGGTACGTAAAGCATTTGGGGGGGGGGGGGGGGGTGCGAAAAACAGTGCAATCGTTGTCGGAAACGTAGCGAGCTATCTGACGTCCAGAAGAGCATGATCATTGGTTTCTGGCCAATTGTGGAACATTTCCGAAACGGTTAAACTGTAATCAGTTCGCGTACCGCCGTGATCAAAGTATGGCAAAATGGCGCTATCCAAAACCGTTGCCGAAGCAACTGTGGTGCACCACTAGCCTTAGGGATGAAAGACGGCTGCGAAGAAGTGTACAGTGAAAAGACGCGTAACTGACCACCAGGTGAACCAAGGGGCTACCAACGGTGTCTCTTCAACGACCGTTCAGCAAACGTTGTTGCGTATGGGCCTCTGCCTCAAGCGCCTTGTTCATGCACCCATGCTATTCATCGGCACGAAGGCTGGAATTTGCACGCCAGTACAGCAACTGGACGTCCACTGAATGGCGACAGGTGATCTTTTCAGATGAATCACGTTTTATGCTCTCTCGGACCGATCGCCGTTGGCGTGTACTGCCCTGCAACGATCGTCGGGGAGGTCCAGGCCGGAGGAGGGAGTGTTATGGTCTGGGGGAAGTTTTCGTGGCATTCTGTGGGTGATCTCCTCATTCTGGAAGGCACAGTGGATCAACACAAGTATGCATTTGTCTTTGGGGCCTTGTCCACCCTTATATGCATTTTGTTTTTCCTCAGCATGATGACCAGCAGAACAGTGCAATGTGTCACACATCTCGCAGTGTACGTGCCTGCCTCGAAGAGCACCAGGGTGAGTTTACTGTACTCCCGTAACCACCGAACTCCTCTGATTGAAACCCAATCGAGAATATATGGGACCACCTCGAGAGGGTTGCTCGGGCCATGCATCCTCAGCCGAGATATCTAGCGCAGCTGGCCACGACAATGGAGTCGGCATGGCTCCACATCCCTATCAGTATCTTCCAGAACCACATATGCATTTTGTTTTTCCTCAGCATGATGACCAGCAGAACAATGCAATGTGTCACACATCTCGCAGTGTACGTGCGTGCCTCGAAGAGCACCAGGGTGAGATTACTGTACTCCCGTAACCACCGAACTCCTCTGATTGAAACCCAATCGAGAATATATGGGACCACCTCGAGAGGGTTGCTCGGGCCATGCATCCTCAGCCGAGATATCTAGCGCAGCTGGCCACGACAATGGAGTCGGCATGGCTCCACATCCCTATCAGTATCTTCCAGAACCACATCGACTCTCTTCCTGCAAGTCTCGCAGCGAAAGGTGGTTATTCAGGTGTCTGACAGGTTGTCAAAAAAAATGGTTCAAATTGCTCTGAGCACTATGGGACCTAACATCTGAGGTCATCAGTCCCTTAGAGCTTAGAACTACTTAAACCTAACTAACCTAAGGACATCCCACAACACCCAGTCATCACGAGACAGAGAAAATCCGTGACCCCGCCGGGAATCGAACCCGAGAACGCTACCGCACGACCACGAACTGCGGACGACATGTTGTCACATTAATGTCACTAGACAGTGTAAACTCAGAGCTCGCACGGAAGAATTTAGGAAGTCATTATTCCCACGTGCTGTTCGAGAGTTACAAAGTCGGTCAAGAAGGCTAGGAGAGTATTCTTACTAGAACAAGCTGATATGCAGTTGTTAGCATCCCACTTAGTAAATGAATCGACTTCATTTACTTCCGGTACGATGGACGTGGAAGAATTATGGGCAAATTTTAAACACATTGTAAATCACACATTGGACAAGTATGTGCCGAAAAAGTGGGTTACGGACGGAAAAGACCCACCGTGGTTTAATTCGGAGAATGCTCAGGAGGCAAAGGCAGTTGCACTCCCGGTACAAGAAATATCGGGACAATGAGGACAGGTAAAAGTTATTAGAGATTCGTGCTGCTGTAAAAAGAGCGATGCGCGAAGCATTCAACAACTACCACCGTCATACCTTAGCAAAAGATCTTGCTGAAAACCCAAGGAAAATCTGGTCTTACGTAAAATCGGTAAGCGGGTCGAAGGCTTCCATCCAGTCACTCACTGATCAGTCTGGCCTGGCAACGGGAGACAGCAAAACGAAAGCTGAAATTTTAAATTTACCATTTGATAAATCTTTCACGCAGGAGGGTCGTACAAACATACCGCCGTTTGAGTCTCGTACAGATTCCCGTGTGGAGGACATAGTGATAGACATCCCTGGGGTTGTGAAGAAGCTGAGTGGGTTAAAAATAAATAAATCTCCAGGTCCTGATGAGATTCCACTTCGGTTTTACAGAGAGTACTCTACTTCATTGGCTCCTTACTTAGCTTGCATTTGTCGCGAATCTCTTGCCCAACGTAAAGTCCCGAGCGACTGAAAAAAAGCGCAGGTTACGCCTGTATATAAGAAGGGTAGAAGGACGGATCCTCAAAATTACAGACCAATATGCTTAACATCGGTTTGTTGCAGGATTCTCGAACATATTCTCAGTTCGAATATAATGAATTTCCTTGAGACAAAGAAGTTGCTGTCCGTGCATCAGCACGGCTTTAGAAAGCATCGCTCCTGCGAAACGCAACTCGCTCTTTTTTCGCATGATATCTTGCAAACCATGGATGAAGGGTGTCAGACGGATGCCATATTCCTTGACTTCCGGAAAGCGTTTGACTCGGTGCCCCACTGCAGACTCCTAACTAAGCTACGAGCATATGGGATTGGTTCTCGAATATGTGAGTGGCTCGAATACTTCTTAAATAATAGAACCCAGTACGTTGCCCTCGATGGTGAGTGTTCATCGGAGGTGAGGGCATCATCTGGAGTGCCGCAGGGAAGTGTGGTAGGTCCGCTGTTGTTTTCTATCTACATAAATGATCTTTTGGATAGGGTGGATAGCAAAGTGCGGCTGTTTGCTGATGATGCTGTGGTGTACGGGAAGGTGTCGTCGTTGAGTGACTTTAGGAGGATACAAGACGACTTGGACAGGATTTGTGATTGGTGTAAAGAATGGCAGCTAACTCTAAATATGGATAAATGTAAATTAATGCAGATGAATAGGAAAAAGAATCCTGTAATGTTTGAATACTCCATTAGTAGTGTAGCGCTTGACACAGTCACGTCGATTAAATATTTGGGCGTAACATTGCAGAGCGATATGAAGTGGGACAAGCATGTAATGGCAGTTGTGGAGAAGGCGGATAGTCATCTTCGGTTCATTGGTAGAATTTTGGGAAGATGTGGTTCATGTGTAAAGGAGACCGCTTATAAAACACTAATACGACCTATTCTTGAGTACTGCTCGAGCGCTTGGGATCCCTATCAGGTCGGATTGAGGGAGGACATAGAAGCAATTCAGAGGCGGGTTTGCTAGATTTACTGGTAGGTTTGATCATCACGCGAGTGTTACGGAAATGCTTCAGGAACTCGGGTGAGAGTCTCTAGAGGCAAGGAGGCGTTCTTTTCGTGAATCGCTAACGAGGAAATTTAGAGAACCAGCTTTTGAGGCTGACTGCAGTACAATTTTACTGCCGCCAACTTATATTTCGCGGAAAGACCACAAAGATTAGAGAGATTAGAGCTCGTACAGAGGCATATAGGCAGTCATTATTCCCTCGTTCTGTTTGGGAGTGGAACAGCGAAAGAAGATGCTAGTTGTGGTACGAGGTACCCTCCGCCACGCACCGTATGATGGATTGCGGCGTATGTATGTAGATGTAGATGTAGAGAGTGGTAAGGTAGACAAATTTGTAAAAGCGGTTCTATGCACCCTCCGCCTAACATCTAAGTGTGAATCGCAGAGGAGGCAACTATGTAGAAGTGTCACTGTTGAAATGGCGCGCCATCCAGCACTGAACTCTGCAGACGCACTTCTTGCCATCACTTGGGTCGTGACTCGCGTTGGGAAAGGTGTAGAAAAACAAATGAAGGGCGGACAACGCTTGCTGGCCATTGTCTCGTTCTTGCCGCTGCAGGTGTAGCAGAACGATGCTTTGTTAGCAACGATTTGCAGACCCAGGGACTCCAGACCCGGTGCATCCAACGCCTTCACCACTGGGCGGAGTCTAATAAGGCTATTTTAAATACAGAGTGCACCACTGTCGAGGCTCTGTAAGTGATCGTGCAATGTTGAACATTTTTTATGTGGCGATTCCAATGTTATTTGTTCGTAATTGTAATTCCTAGGTACTTAGTTGAACTGACGACTCTAAAATTTGTGCTTTATCGAGTAATCAAAATTTAACGGCGTTTACTTAGTACCCATGACCTTTCTGACAGGAAATCACGCATGAGGCGCACAACTAAGACCCTACTCTATAGCCCTACGCACGCGTTTTAATTAGAAGCCGCTTTTGAGCCTCGGTCTCAAGAGCCTATGGACAAACGTAATCTACAGTATGGCCTTTGCAACGACTCTTTGTTGCACAAAGAATGAGGTAGAGAAACATGTCTAACGTGCCCGATGTCGACCTATTTTCGTGTCGTCGGAAAAGAGTCTTCCGTTCACAGAAATCTATCAGGAAAACGAACTCATCACTCTTAAGACACAACCGAGACAGAAGCTACATAATGTGTTTCTCACTCTTGCTGTCATCTGGGTTGGCTGAGTACATCCTCACAGAATGTCTACTATCGTAATCGTGTATTCTTCGTTGCTGAAAGCGTTTTGTACATGAGTGTTCGATTCTTTAACACTAGAACAGACAACTCGACATAGCAAAATTTTAACTCTTCTTCTTCTTATAATTGTTTTAGGAGGTGTAATAGACTTCCTGCCTTTTAATAATATTTAGCTTCGTTCATTTTGGATTAAAAATCGACGCTATCAACTGCATAATTTCGATAAAAAATATTAAATATCCAAAATCACCGAAGTGACGTTTTTTTCCGATTGTATAAACTACGCACTGCCGATTACTATGGGTCGTTGGCAGCACTTATTGTGTTTGCTGCTGATGTTAAACTGCAAGTGCGGCTTCTTTCACACTCGTTCACTTGTCAATGAAGATACGAAAGCTCATGATGGAACAAAGTGGGAGGTAGTTCCTACTAATATTAGAATTCTTGAAGGTGTGGACAGCAAAATGTTCTTCGGGAGAATTTGGGGCCTCCGTACACGAATACTCGTGATATTAGTGATTTTCTCTCGAATCTTTGGCGTTTGTTTATTGACAAACTCATTTGCAAACAACTACAAAAATGTATTGAACCAGAGGCGCGCATTGTGACGAGATGAAGAATGGTCATTACCGTTATAAGAGTTTAACGTAATTAGGCGTGACGTCTTTAGGAATACGGGAAGCTAGAAGCGGGAAATAAGACCACTACACGTGCGTTGTTAATGCAAGCAAGTTGCCAGATCCATGTGTTTAAATAAATGTAATACAGTTGTTTATCAGCTATTTTTCCTTCTGATCGTTTTGTAGCACTATGAGCAAAATCAGAAATCGCTGCGCTATTACTGAATGCAAAAATGCTCCATATAAAACTGCGAATGTCGTTTACCACCGATTCCAGAAAGAAAGGATTGTTATAGCGCAACCAGGTCTCACGCTGTAAAAGAACTGATCCTGTTAATGTGAATAATGCAAGGATTTGACGACATAATTGCCTTCCTGAAGAATGTGAACGGGACATTAAAATAAGCTTTTGGGATTTCCTTTGAAAAGACAATTAAATAGTGACATTTTGCCATCACAATAGGTTCCAAATTAGCATGGAGATGCATCTGAGGTTGTCGCAAGCACGTGCAAGGACAAGGTTCAAATAATTGTCAGATATTCATCCTCTTATCCTCTTTAGAAGAGTGTTTCTATGTGTTATCGTTTTTGGAAATACTCGCAAATTATTTTTATAGAGTTTACAACGACAGTAATGCTATCCGAAAACAGATTTGCTTCTATAACTAAGTAGCTTGAGCAAGAGATAGACGAAGCGAGAAAAGAAGAGTACGCTGCCTGCCTTAAAAGTTTTACCACCGAATAAAATTAAATTAGATCAGTCGATCAACAAAGAGGTAGTTCATGACCTAGACGTTACTGCTAAACACGAAACAGATTACAAACCGAGATATAAGTGTGGAGGATAGAAAACTACACTTTTAACAGAAGTATTCCAAGAGTGTTGTGGAAGTAGGTAGATGTTCTTCTCCTACATCCATGTGACTACTCTGCATTTCGCAATGAAGTGGCTGGCAGACTGTTCATCGAAACCTTTCCAGGCTATTTCTCTACCATTCTACTCTCAAGCAGCTCAGTAGAAAAACGAGCACTTCTGTCTCCCCGTGCGAGCTCTGATTTCTCTTATTTTATTACTATGATCCTTTCTCCCTATGTAGGCTGACGCACGTAAAATGTTTTCGCATTTGGAAAGGAAGTTGGTGACTGAAATTTCATGAGTAGATCCTGTCCAATTCGCATGTCACATCTGTGATCTCTGTCCCCTATTTCGCGATAATACTAAACGAGCTGCCATTCTTTTAACTTTTTCCATGCCTTCTATCAATGCTATCTGTTGCAGATCCTACACCGCACAGCAATATTCCAGAACAGGGCGGACAAGCGTAGTGTAAGCCGTCTCTTTAGTAGATCTGTGGCCTTTTCTAAGTGTTCTGCCAATAAATCGCAGTCGTTGGTTTCCTCTGTCTCCAACATTATATGTCTGGTCGTTCCGATTTAAGTTACTCGTAATTGTAATCCCAAAGTATTTAATTGAATTTACAGCCTTTAGACTTGTGTGATTTATCGTGTAACCGGAATTTAGAAGATTTCTCTTTGTAATCATGTGGATGACCTCACACGTTTCATTATTTAGAGTCAATTGCCAGTTTTCTTCTGCAATAAAACAACGAATTAGAAAATGTTTCAATGCAGACTGGATTTGCTCTTACTCGTACATTGATAGTTGCCCAGTTTCAGAGAAAATTCTCCCAGATTCAGATTACACCACCGCTAATGACTAGGTCTCCTTAGTATCCAGAGGTGGGCTTACTTCTCCTTCAATTGACTGGTTCAATAAAATAAAGGAGTTTTAAGTGATTTTTGCAGTTTTCGTGGGCTACATGCTGCTAATTGCGGCGGAACGAGGCAAAAGATAATTTTTTCAATAACTTCAAAATGTCCCGAAATGCATCACAAAGTGGTTTCTCTCTACTTAAGGTCAAGAACCTTCCTTAGAAGAAGTCATCCTAACACAAAAGTTAAAAGAGGAAAAATAAAAAAACTTTTTCCGAAGAAAAATCTTCAGTGGGCTGCGTCGTGATTTTCCTGGGCTGCATTGAGTATTTATGAACGCAGTAATATGTTCTAGCTCGTTATATAGTCTGAAGTTTACTTAAGAATGATTATTTCTTGTAATTTTTGATTTAAGAGATGCATCATAATGCACATCATCACCTGACAGCATACAATTTACGACGCCGGTGTTAAAACAGCGATAGAACAATATACGCGGTGACGTCACACGCGATAGCCAATAGTAGCGCCACCCCCCGTAATTATGATCTTTGGGTCTAACTATTCCCAAAGTATCATTAAACGCAGGTGGATGCCGCAGCTACTGCCAGATATGTCTGTCTTGCGAAGAAGACAGAAGTACAGGTAAATGCGCATCGTTTTACAAACCAGTTTGCTGGAACCGTTCATATTTACCTTCAGATAATGCCTATCAAAATGTAGACCTATAGTAGCCTGTGGTAATGTACTGATTGTACAATATCTGTTATTACTTACTTGTAGAAAAAACCATTTTCTACCAAAAAATTTTTGACTTGGCTGTATTTCTATAAAAATACAGGATTTCTTCATGATACTGCGAAAAATTTTCAAGTATTTTTATATTTAACATGGACTGGACAAATATTGAGGAAATATTCCATTTTTATATTGTTACATGAAAATATTTTAAAATAGCAAGTTTCAGACATGATCATAATTAATGTTTGGATTAAAATCAAAATAACACGCAAGAGTGGCCATTTGTTTACACAACAACTCATTACCTAAAAAAAGTGTAAGAACGGGCTAGAGGTACGTCAATTGCACATGGGACATTTTTGTCCCGATGGCAGTTTTAGAGTGTTCAAAAAATACGGCGGTTTTGATGTTACACTATCGATAGTTTGGGGGGGGGGGGGGGGTTGGAGGGAGGGAGGGAGGAGGGTTTTACTGGTACCATGAGATTACGCTCAGGAACAGTTGTTTGTGTAGTTGAATCATCATTTGCACGACGGGAAAATGGATTTTTAATTAACCGTCGTAATACACTCCTGGAAATTGAAATAAGAACACCGTGAATTCATTGTCCCAGGAAGGGGAAACTTTATTGACACATTCCTGGGGTCAGATACATCACATGATCACACTGACAGAACCACAGGCACATAGACACAGGCAACAGAGCATGCACAATGTCGGCACTAGTACAGTGTATATCCACCTTTCGCAGCAATGCAGGCTGCTATTCTCCCATTGGCACCAAGGCAGAAGCGACTCTCATCGCTGAAGACGACACGTCTCCATTCGTCCCTCCATTCAAGCCTGTCGCGACACCACTGGAGGCGGGCTGCACGATGTTGGGGCGTGAGCGGAAGACGGCCTAACGGTGTGCGGGACCGTAGCCCAGCTTCATGGAGACGGTTGCGAATGGTCCTCGCCGATACTCCAGGAGCAACAGTGTCCCTAATTTGTTGGGAAGTGGCGGTGCGGTCCCCTACGGCACTGCGTAGGATCCTACGGTCTTGGCGTGCATCCGTGCGTCGCTGCGGTCCGGTCCCAGGTCGACGGGCACGTGCACCTTCCGCCGACCACTGGCGACAACATTGATGTACTGTGGAGACCTCACACCCCACGTGTTGAGCAATTAGGCGGTACGTCCACCCGGCCTCCCGCATGCCCACTATACGCCCTCGCTCAAAGTCCGTCAACTGCACATACGGTTCACGCCCACGCTGTCGCGGCATGCTACCAGAGTTAAAGACTGCGATGGAGCTCCGTATGCCACGGCAAACTGGCTGACACTGACGGCGGCGGTGCATAAATGCTGCGCAGCTAGCGCCATTCGACGGCCAACACCGCGGTTCCTGGTGTGTCCGCTGTGCCGTGCGTGTGATCATTGCTTGTACAACCCTCTCGCAGTGTCCGGAGCAAGTATGGTAGGTCTGACACACCGGTGTCAATGTGTTCTTTTTTCCATTTCCAGGAGTGTATTTTCGATAGCAGTTGGTAGTAATTCGTGGTTCCCGCCAATCTGGCGTTGTCCTTATACTGTGTAAAAGGGGGCATTTTGTACTTGTTTTGAACCATTGGATACATGCCATTGGAGTCCTTATAACTTTAATTAACTAGTGCATAAACTATAAATTATGATTGCCTTTGAATAAAATTGGAGTAGTAAAATTACGATGGTTTAGTAACAAAGTAACATTCCCGCCCCCTCACCCCTTTTAGTGTTCTAGGGTTAAAAAATACAAATACGAATCCATTTGTGATCATGCATGTTTTATAGGTCAGCATTTAACATTCGGGCTTCTGTTCGATTTTTACTAATTTAGATGTAAAATGGTAGTTTTCCGACCTTTTTTACTGTAGTTCACATGTCAATGCTCATAGAGTTAAGCTAGTTAGCTGGTTTCATGTCCCGCGGATCATTTGAATGCTTAACAGTAATGATATGGAATAAGTCATTGTACAAATGGTTCAAGGAGCACTATGAGACTTAACTTCTGAGGTCATCAGTCCCCTAGACTTAGAACTACTTAAACCTAACTAACCTAAGGAAATGACACACATCCATGCCCGAGGCAGGATTCGAACCTGCGACCGTAGCAGAGTCATTTTACATCTGTATGTAAATACGGCTTCATCCTGGCAATTTACAAGTATCTGTTTTTCATGCTGATGTGAATTAGTAATTCCTAACCACGGCCGTCCTGACTTACGTTTTTCGTCATTTCCCTAAATCATTTCGACCAAATGGCGGGATGGTTCCTTCCCCATGCTTCCCTAATTCGTTGGGACCGATGACCTCCCAGTTTGGTTCCCCCCTCCCAAATTAACCAACCAACCATGCATGTCCGAAGGATATTTTAATGTAAGACACAGACTCTGTATATACCCAGACATTTTAATAATCAATTACATTAAAAATTACTTTCAGCTACCTTATGTAAGAAAAGTTTCAAAACTCAGAATGTGACGCTCTTCTTGAATGACCCGTGCACGCCCGCCAACAGCAACATGCATTGACACTGTTCCTGCCATGGCGAATCACGCACGAACCCACAACAAAACTGCCCTGACATGAACAAACTGCCAGATAGAGATGTGACTTTTTCGCACACGTTGGGGCACGTTTTTTTTTACTTGTCTCGCAATTCTTGCCTGGGTGCGATATGAAATCACTGAATGAGAAGATGTAAAATATACCAACTTAATGATTTGTTATTCTCCGAGATGTGGATTAACTGGGTCGTTTCAAGACATGTTTTCCAGTCTAAATTTTCAATCAAAACTTTTGCGATTTTGGAATTTCAACTTGGAAGTATAGCAAATCTGAAGGAAATATTTTGATGAAATCCTGTGTAAGTTGTTTCTCTTTTGTATTGGTTCATTTGTTTCAAACGCGTAGTTGAATTATTTGGTACATATGGCCCATATTGTAGAACTTACTTTTGAAATTTTAGTACATATTTTCGCCCTCTTGCCATAATCCTAGACAAAAAGGATGTTTCTGTCATTATTTCTTGACCTGCAGTTGCCGCAAGTGGAATGCTACTTCGCAATACTTCCAGTAGCTACTGGGCAGCGCTGCGAGAGATAACAGCTGGTGTCGTCACTGAAATGTACCTTGAGTTGTAGTTAAAAACACTGAGTTGTTCTCAGAAACGGCAGCGATGTTAATTCACTGCTACCACGTGTGGCAGGGATCAAGTGCATGTTTAGGGTTTACCGGTCGCCAGGTTGTTCCCCTAGCGCGGGACAGCATACCAATGCGTCGCCCGCTCACCTTGCAGTTTGCAGTAGCTGCCCACGACTTATTGTGTGGCCGGAGAGAGCCGCACCTCTGCCCGGGTATTCCCCGTGATCGGCCTTGGCTTCACTTCTTGTTCTCTTGACGTCATCGTTGGAATGAATCAATTTTTGTGACCGTTACTACTGCTACGGCAGAGCTCAGGCGCTTCCATTGTTCCTCTTCTGCCTCGTCATGCTGTGGAAGTTTATTATCATCTACTCGCAAAAAGAGCTTTGCAATAGCCCCTATCTGCGGTGGAGTTTGGGCTTAGATTCAACGGCAGGAGAGAATGAAAGGCCAAGCCTTGAGAAACTGAGAAAGAAATTTAGTCTGAACAAAAACAAAACGGCAAACAAAGATAAAGGCAGTCAGTTCAAAAGTGCACATTTGTGGCATTAAAATCTACAACTGGGTAACAGTATCATGTTGACACACCTCATGCATAGCCTGGAGACATACCATTAGACTTTCGGGAAATATCACCCACACAATTCCGAAGACAGCAAGAGCAGATACGTGCGAGAACTATGGCACAATCAGCTTAACGGTCATTCGTCTAAGTTGCTGACAAGAGAATACAGAAGAAGATAATACAGAAGAATAGGAAAGAAAATTGACTATCTGTTAGGTAACTACACTGCCTTTCGGAAGGGTAAGTATACCAGTGAGGCAGTTGCTATGGACCTCCCTCCTTGCTAGGAAGCTTGTGCTCTGTGTTGCGTTTATTGTGATGCAAATACGGCAGAAAAACAAAAAACTTTTCACTGTAGCTAAAGAAGTATCTAAATAACAGAGGTAGGAGAAATGCAGTGACAACGACATTTTGTTTGCAAATCTCAGAAGAAATTCACAGTGAGATTTTAGATTATCAGTTAGGGAATCTGCAGCCATGAGGCTTTCAATAGTATTCCGTTAGCTGGCAAGCGGCGACGCATTTACCAGTTTGAACTATTTATTTCGCGTTTCACAACAAACCATTTCAGCGATTATTTGTGAAACAGCGAAATACTTAAGTGAGGTTCTTAATCTTCATATGAAGGTGTAACTAATCTTCAATGCCTAATTTGTATTTTATTTTACAGAAAAAGTTGTTTACACAATTGTTATCTCGAAATATTACAAGCTATGTAGTTTAACATCTTCAGACTCGAGAAATTTGCTAATTGCATAAACGCCAAAATCCACCCGGACGGAGGTTGTGTTTTCCAATTTTGTATTTTTTGCGTCATCAGTGTCCTTCATTTTTACTTCTAGTTGTTTGTTGAGGAGCTACACATACCCCACCATTTGTTTTGTTCAGATGCCAGGCTCCTCAGTTCTGCTATAAAGTCGCCATAGCGTGAATATTCGTCCACAGTTATCATATACAATGTTCGTAAATTTCTGGCTTATTCTTCCCTGTGTTCTTACTTCGAAACTTAACGATGTTCTGTTCTTTAAACTAATATGATCGGAGACTTTTTATCCTATACTTGACGCTACGAGTATCACATCTAAAATTTTTATTCAAATAATCTTTTAGTGGCGGTATTGCATACGACTGTAACCATCCATAAATTTAAGCGTGCTGCCTTTGGAGGCAACAAATATTACTACATGCAAATCGCTTCACAGCATAACCTCAGCATACACAATGAAACACGCAAGGGCCACAGCTGCCTGTAGTCTGCTAAAAAGCGCTCAAGGATTCCCACCGAAGCTGGGCAGCAATGCGCTATGCGCACGGCCGCATTTCTAGTTGAACAGAAAAAAAAGACATCGTGTGGGCGCACCTACACGGTCAGCAGGGATTCACCTTCGATTCGCTGCCTTGTCATTAGTTATTCAGCCTACCCATCTAATTTTAAGCATTCTTCTGTAGCAAAACATTTCAAAAGCTTCTACTTTCTTCTTTTCTGAACTGTTTATCTTCCATGTTTCACTTCCATGCAAAGCTACCCTCCAGATAATTACCTTCAGAAAAAACAGATCTTAAATTTTGTAAATTCATATTCAGTGTTAACAAATTTCTGTATTTTCAGAAAAGCTTTCTTTGCCATTGCCGAGTGTATTTTATATCCCCTTTACTTAGACCATCTTCAATAATTTATTTTGCTGCCCGAGAAGTGCCTCTTTTCCAAATCTAATTCCTTCAGCACCATCTCATTGAGTTCGACCACATCCCGTCACCCTTGTTTTACTTTTGTTGATTTTCATCTTGTCACCTGTTTCAAGACGCAATGTTTAACTGCTTGTGGAACAACTGTCTTCACTGACAGAATTACAATGTTACCGGCAAACTTCGAAGTATTTTTCTTCTGCTTCAATTAACTTTCAGCAATTTATCCTTGGTTTCTTTTGTGACTGTTCAGTGCACAGATTGAATAGCACGGTAGATACGCTACAGTTCCATCTCACTCCCCTCTCAACTACTACACTACTGGCCATTAAAATTGCTACACCAAGAAGAAATGCAGATGATAAAAGGGTATTCATTTGGCAAATATATTATACTAGAACTGACATGTGATTACATTTTCACGCAATTTGGGTGCATAGACCCTGAGAAATCAGTAATCAGAACAACCACCTGTGGCCGTAATAACGGCCTTGATACTTCTGGGCATTGAGTCAAACAGAGCTTGGATGGCGTGTACAGGTACAGCTGACCATGCAGCTTCAACACGATACCACAGTTCATCAAGAGTAGTGACTGGCGTATTGTAACGTGCCAGTTGCTCGGCCACCATTGACCAGACGTTTTCAATTGGTGAGAGATCTGGAGAATGTGCTGGCCAGGGCTGCAGTCGAACATTTTCTTTATCCAGAAAGGTCCGTACAGGACCTGCAACATGCGGTCGTGCATTATCCTGCTGAGGTGTAGGGTTTCGCAGGGATCGAATGAAAGGTAGAGCCACGGGTCGTAACACATCTGAAATGTAACGTCCACTGTTCAAAGTGCCGTCAATGCGAACAAGAGGTGACCGAGACGTGTAACCAATGGCACCCCATACTATCACGCCGGGTGATACGCCAATATGGCGATGACGAATACACGCTTCCAATGTGCGTTCACCGCGATGTCGCCAAACACGGATGCGACCATCATGATGCTGTAAACAGAACCTGGATTCGACCGAAAAAATGACGTTTTGCCATTCGTGCACCCAGGTTCGTCGTTGAGTACACCATAGCAGGCGCTCCTGTCTGTGATGCAGCATCAATGGTATCCGCAACCATGGTCTCCGAGCTGATAGTCCATGCTGCTGCAAACGTCGTCGAACTGTTCGTGCAGATGGTTGTTGTCTTGCAAATGTCCCCATCTGTTGACTCAGGGATCGAGACGTGGCTGCACGATCCGTTACAGCCATGCGGATAAGATGCCTGTCATCTCGACTGCAAGTGATACGAGGCCGTTGGGATCGAGCACGGCGTTCCGTATTACCCTCCTGAACCCACCGATTCCATATTCTGCTAACAGTCATTAGATCTCGACCAACGCTAGCAATGTCGCGATGCGATAAACCTCAATCGCGATAGGCTATAATCCGACCTGTATCATAGTCGGAAACGTGATGGTACGCATTTCTCCACCTTACACGAGGCATCACAACAACGTTTCACCAGTCAACACCGGTCAACTGCTGTTTGTGTATGAGAGATCGGTTGGAAATTTTCCTCGTGTCAGCACGTTGTAAGTGTCGCCACCGGCGCCAACCTTGTGTGAATGCTCTGAAAAGGTAATCATTTTCATATCACAGCATCTTCTTCCTGTCGGTTAAATTTCGCGTCTGTATCAGGTCATCTTCGTGGTGTAGCAATTTTAATGATCAGTGGTGTATCTTCCTAACATGCAATTCAAGTACTGTGACTAAGTATAATTTCCGTACAAGATGTGGATAACCTTTCGTTTCCTGTATATTAGTCTACTTATCTTCAGTAGTCCACTTCCTGTGTTTCATCTACATCTATATACATACTCCGCAAGGGACTGTAAGGTGCATGCCGGAGGGTACCCTGTACAACTACTAGTTACTTCCGTCTCTGTTCCACTCTCAAATAAGCGAGGGAAAAACATCTCCATACCTCCGTACGAGCCCTACTTCCTCTCATCTTCGTGATCCTAACGCGCTGTGTACGTTGGCGGCAGCAGAATCATTCTGCAGTGAGTTTGAAATGCAGGTTCTCTAGGTTTACTCAGTAGTGTTCCTCAAAAAGAACGTCGTCTTCCCCCCAGGGATTCCCATTTGAGTTTCCGAAGCACCTCCGTAATACTTGCGTGTTGCTCGAACCTACCGGTAACAAATCTAGCAGCCCTCCCCCGAATAGCTTCGATGTCTTCCATCAATCCGACCTGGTGGGGATCCCAAACATTCAGGCAGTGCTCACAAATTGGTCGCACTACTGTCCTATACGCTCTCTCCTTTACAGTTGAACCACACTTGCCTAAAATTCTCCCAATAGACCAAAGATGAGCATTCGCCTTCCCTGCTACTGGCCTTACGTGCTCGTTTAATTTCGTATCACTTTACGACGTTACACCTGGATATAAAATTGACGCGACTGTGTCAAGCAGTGCGCTGGTATTGCTGTATTCGGACTTTACGGGATTGTTATCAATACTTACGTTTTTCTACATTTAGAGATAGCTGCTATTCATCGCACCATCTAATTATTTTGTCTACGTCATCCTGCATCCTCGTACAGTCTCTGAGTTTCGACACCTTCCCGTATACCACAGCATCATCAGCAAACAATCACTGATTGATGCTTACCTTGTCTGTCACATCATTTATGTATAAAGAGAAAAACAGCTATCCTATCACGGTTTCCTGGTGCACTCCTGACGATACCCTTGTATCTGATGAACGTTCGCTGTCGAACAAGGTAATGGGTTCTGTTACTTAGGAAGTCTTCGATCCACTTACATATCTGCGAACCTACTATGTATGCTCGTACCTTTGTTAAGAGTCTGCAGTGCGGCACCGTGTTAAACGCGTTTGAGAAATCTAGGAATATGGCATCTACTACTTTCAGAAATTTAAAGAGTGCACTTCAGTCAACATCATCAAACTCTTTCTCCAGATCTACAAATGCTATAAACGCAGAGTGGCCTTTCTTTCGTCTATCTTCTGGTATAAGTCGTAGAATCAGTACTGCGAATATAAAAAGTGTAATTAGGAGGCGAATGAACAAGCGGTAATTTGTTGGTTAGCCGAGATAGACTGTTTCAGGTCAGCCTTGGGTTTTTCCCAGGCCGGTAGCCGTTTCGTGGGAGAGCTGCCCACTGGTGACGCTGCAGTATACAGCGGCGGTAGGCTTTCCCGTGAGGTACACGGAACACGGGAGTCAAAAGAGCCTGCTACCTTCAACTGGGGCGTCTGGAAGCAGTTAATTGCTTCCCAAGAATCCACTAACGGCTAGAGGCTCTGAACAGGCCGCCGGGCTACGAACAAACACGCGTCACTGCGCATGCGTCACGCCGCAAGGTCGACAGCCGCAGGCTATGTGCAGGCCCCGGACACTGTGACGGACTGAAACATTACGTGTGCGGTGTCTTTCACAACAGCCGACTCACACTTGAAGAGCAGGTATTCCTTGTATGCGCTACGATCAAAAGTATCCGGACATGCCTACGTAAGGAGAAACTGAGCACTAGATGTCACGAGAGGTGGACCCGCCAGTATAAAAGGAGGCGGGGAATAATGTATTGTCAATATTCAGCAGAATGGTTTCGTCAGGAGAGGTCAGTTCCCTCGAACGTTAACTAGTCATTCAATGCCACCTGAGTAACAAATCCACCACGGGCAGTTCAACCCTTCTAAAGATCTTAAGTCGACTGTTAACGTTCCCAGCTCGTCGTCTAGTGGCTAGCGTTGCTGTCTCTGGATCACGAGGTCCCCGGTTCGATTTCCGACCGGCTTCGGGATTATCTCCGCTCGGAGACTGGGTGTTTGTGTTGTCCTCTTTATTTCATCATCATTCATGAAAGTGGCGGGATTGGACTGAGTAAAGATTGGGAATTTGTACAGGCGCTGAATACCGCGCAGTTGAGCGTCCCACAAACCAAACATCATCATCATCGACTGTTAATAATGTGATTGTAAAATGGCAACGCGAAGGAACGAACACAGATAATACGTAAATCGATGGTGGGAGGGGGTGGAGAGAAAGGAATGGAAAGGCAAAGAATTACTAATGTCAGCCGAATTGGGACATTACGCGGTATCAGCGGCGAAGAATGAAAATGTGTGCCGGACCGAGATTCGAACCCAGTACCACCTGCTTGTTCGGCAAGTGCATTAATCACAGCGCCACCCGGGATACAGTGTTTATCACAGTTGCTCGAACTACCTCGACACTCCTCACGGCTGACCCACATTCCCACCGAGTGCCACCTATCTGTTGTCCCTGTCCATTTCCTCCATGCTCACTACTCTCAGATTCCCGCAGGAGGTCGGACGTACTTGTGCATCCGCACTGAAGAAGGTGGGTCCATCGCTCATCTAGGCAAATCAATTACATGAGTGCGTAATGTTTATTCTTTCGGACATGTGGGCAATCGATTCATTTTCTTCACTGCTTATGCACAAATACGTTCGACCTCCTGCAAGAATTTCAGAGTAGCGGGCATGGAGGAAATCGACAGGGACTGTGGATAGGTGACGCTCGATGGGAATGTGGGTCGGCCTTGAGGCGCAATAGGGCTGTACATTGTGTCCCGGGTGGCGCAGTGACTAACGCACCTGCCTTACTAAGCAGGGAGATCCCGAGTTCGAATCCCGGTCTGGCACACATTTTCACTTTTTGCTGCTGATTCTGTGTTATGTCACAGTAATCCTTTCCTTTTCATTTCCTTCCCCCCCCCCCCCCCCCCCGCACCTTCAATTTACATGTAATGTATCACAGCTGCAGATTCAGCATGGTGTCTCGACTTTTGGACATGTCCGAAAGAACGGACGCCATGTATTCATACGCGCCACAGATAAACCAAGACGAGTCACGTCTAATGTGCTGATGTGCATGGACCGTCGAGCTTTGCGGAGGGTGGCTGCAAAAATCGGATGAAATCCGCAGTGTTCCTCGTGGTTTGCTACGGTTAAGAAAACGCTAAATGCTGGGGGATATGAACAAATTTAGCAGTATTGTGTGCTGCTTACAGCACAGGATGAGTTCGAAGACGATGATTGTTTGTATCAGCGTGACAAAGCAGGCTGTCATAAAGCAGCATCTGAGAGGCAACGGTTTGTGAACCATAACAATCCTGAAGTGGACTGGCCTGCCCAGAGTCGCGACCTGAACCCAGAGGAACTACACTCATGCTCATAAATTAAAAATAATTGCAGAATGTGGTGCCACACAACGTGGCACTACGAAAAACTGGCGCTAACAGCATAGGCACATAGGGAACACACACGACACAGATCTGCAAGTCCATGGTATTGGTTACAAGTTGAGAAAACTGTACCGAAACACGTGTGCTACAAAACGCCATTGTTTCCTGCCCATGTACCCCGACATCAATGTGGGATATGATCACCGTGCACACGTGCACAGGCCACACAATGGGTTGGCATACTCTGGTTCAGGTGATCGAGCAGCTGCTGGGGTATAGCCTCCCATTCTTGCACCAGTGCTCTTGAAATGCCCTAGGTGTTTGAAGAAGTGCAGCGATACGTCGACCGAGAGCATCCCAGACGTGCTCTGGAGAACAGGCAGGCCACTCCATTCGCCTGATATCTTCTATTTCAAGGTACTCCTCCACGATGGCAGCTCGGTGGAGCCGTGCGTTATCATCCATCAGGAGGACGTTGGGACCCACTGACCCCTGAAAAGGCAGACATACTGGTGCAAAATGACGTCCCGATACACCTGACCTGTTACAGTTCCTCTGTCAAAGACATACAGAGGTGTACGGGCACCAATCATAATCTCACCCCACACCATCAAACCACGAACTCCATACAGGTCCCTGTTAAGGACATTAAGGGGTTGGTATCTCGCTCCTGGTTCTCGCCAGATGAAAACCCGGCTAGAATCACTGTTCAGACTATACCTGGACTCGTCCGTGAACATAACCTGGGACCACTGTTCCAATGATCATTTACTGTGTTCTTGACACCAGGGTTTACGGGCTCTCCTGCGACCAGGGGTCAGTGGAATGCACCTTGCAGCTCTCCGGGCGAATAAATGATGTCTGTTCAGTCGTCTGTAGACTGTGTGTCTGGACACAACTGTTCCAGTGGCTGCTGTAAGGTCCCGAGCAAGGCTACCTGCAGGACTCCGTGGCCGTCTGCGGGCACTGATGGTGAGATATCGGTCTTCTTGTGGTGTTGTACACTGTGGACGTCCCGTACTGTAGCACCTGGACACGTCTCTTGTCTGCTGGAGTCGTTGCCATAATCTTGAGATCACCCTTTGTGGCACACGGAGGGCCCGTGCTAGACCTGTTGTGTTTGACCAGCCTCCAGTCGCCCTATTATTCTACCCCTCATAACGTCATCAATAATTGTTCTTTGAGCCATTTTCAACACACAATCACCATTAGCACGTATGAAAATGTCTGCACACTTACTCGCTGCACCGTACTTTGACATGCACCAACACACCTCTGCGTACGTGGACTGCTGCCAGCGCCACCGTGTGACGTTCGCAGGTCAAATGCACCGCATGGTCATACCCCGAGGTAATTTAAACCCGCAAACAGCCCACCAGAACGTTGTTTCACCATGTGTCACAAGGGAGTTGCAACGTCCTGTCGACGTCAGGGTCGTTACAGAAACAGCGCAAAGGTCGAATTGTGTGGAAGGAAATCGGCCGTGCCTTTCAAAGAACCATCTCGAAATTTGCCTAGAGCGATTTTGGAAAAATCACGGAAAACTTGAATCCGGATGGTCGGACGCGGGTTTGAATCGACGTCCCCTCGAATGCAAGTCCAGTGTGCTAACCACTGCGCCACCTCGCTCCCTGAGTTAGCTCCAGACCCCTAAATACATCACTATGTTCGACCTTGCGGTTGTAGTCGCTACAGTCTATATCCGAGCGACCGCTACGGTCGCAGGTTCGAATCCTGCCTCGGGCATGGATGTGTGTGATGTCCTTAGGTTAGTTAGGTTTAATTAGTTCTAAGTTCTAGGCGACTGATGACCTCAGAAGTTAAGTCGCATAGTACTCAGAGCCATTTGAACCATCACTATGTTCGGCCATTCCTCCACAGACATTCAGGCATTTCACTGAAAGTGTCTCTAGCAGAGTTCATGTCGTCATACAGGTGAAGGATGCAGATATCCCACGAATAGAAGTCTAGAAAGCTTTGATTAGTTAGTGTGTGTGTGCCCAATTGAAGACTGAAATGAGGATGTTTTAGTATCATGTTCGAACATATCTTTCAGCAAATTGTATTACACCAGTGGTTCTCAGTCTTTGAGACTACATCGTTGCCCATTAAAATTTCATTATCATGAAGGCAGTATGCAACAAACGAAGTGTGCTGCATGCTTGGATGTGCAGTAGATTAGAATTTCAGATTGACAGCACGAAGTAGATAGAAAAAAATACAACCTACCTTCAGTTCACAAGAAAACATTACGCGGCGGATTTCTCATTGAGAAATCGCAATCGGAATGTTGTTTGTTCGTTAGAAGATGATGCAAGAAGAATCATTAACCAGTACGCTTTGGATGGCGACAAAAGCGGGATCGTCCAGAGTCTGTAGAAACTAGATTTTAAATTCCCACGATTTTATTGTTCGCGTTTGTCGGGATTCCACGATCGTGATGCAGGTATGAAACCGATGGGTCCATATTCAGAGGCATACATGATCAAAACAGATCTTCGCGACTATTGTCGGGGAGGCTGCGCAGAGCTGTACAGTCACTCCGCGCACCTTCAGTCAGGTAATTGGCTTATTTACAGCAATACAAATATCTACATTAATGGCTCTCATCCTGGGGTAACTACCGGCTGTGGGGTACAACGTAATTTTTTGAGGGGCGGAAGCAAAAGGATTCAGTGGCGTTTCGGTCATGGAGCTAATTTTTTTTTTTGGAAGAGCATTACTACCGTGTGGTTATAGTTAAAGAGTGCAGCTAATCATGAAGGTCCCGTGCGAGCTGGAATTATTGTATGCTAGCGAAACTTGGTAGATATGCTAAGACGCTAATGCGGTACCGATTTATGTGGGAAAAAATTAGTTCCAATTTTGGCCACCACGTGCAAATCTGGCATTGTACAGCATCTCATCGGCGTCTTCGGTGCTCATATTGCACAAACTGTGTTAGTGGCGATTAATAACAAAATCATCATTGTGGCTTTCTCACTTGTCTGAGCCTTTCTGCCGTCGTCCCGTTCCTAATCCATTACTTATAGAAAGAATACTATACGTCTTTCTTGCTTTCACAGCGCCAGATTGGCACCAGGTGGCCAAAATTTGAACTAATTTTTTTTCCAGTGTACATCAATCCCACATTAATGCATTAGAATATTTACCAAGCTGCGGTACCCACACTGGACCTCTGTAGTAGCTGCACTTTAATTATAATCACCTACTATTATCACTATTTCTTAAGACTGTAATCCTGATTACATAAGTTATCAACAATAACATTTTTTTTTTTTCAAAGACTCGCATTAACGCATGACACTATGAGGTGGAGTTTACAGCTAATGAAACAAATGTTTGAACAATACCTTCCTCACGTTGTCCACCCACTATACACATACTTTGTACTTTGCACCATCCGTCTATGACAGTAAAACTGGAACATACACATTACATGTCCTTAAATACTGCTTGAAATTGGCTTCTCTGAGTTGTGAGGAGTTTCAGCAATTTCTTCATTTTTCTCTTCACAGCTATATCAAACTAAACGACAACATAACACTGCAGTAACTATGTAACGGCAACTGCACTGTTGCAGAATGTAAACCATATTGTTGTTGTTATTATTAAATTACTAGTGACAGTTGTCACACACAAAGTACCTGAAGTTTTCCACTTTCTGCCAGTTCAGAAGTAAGGAGTCCAGTAATCAAGTGATTACAATCAGTAGGCCTAATTATGGCGCACTAATTTTAACGTTATTTTCTGCCAGTTCAGAAGTAAGGAGTCCAGTAATCAAGTGATTACAATCAGTAGGCCTAATTATGGCGCACTAATTTTAACGTTATTGATTTCAAATGGGAGATGCAGGGTGTGGGTGAATCAAGTATCGCTACGGAGAGGAGTGATGTAGAGGAAACATGTTTTGTGAGAAGTATCTACCCTCAATGTGACAAATTAGCTTTTCTTCTGAGAAGGAGTTACAGGTAATACTAGCAACGTACGGAAAATTGCTTCATCATTCCATAAAAAATTGTTGTTAGACACAACCAGCACCAATTGTTCCATTGGTAGTTCGTGGTTTAATAAACACCCTCAAAAGTAAATAACATTTATCTTTAGATATTTTGAAAATAAGTGTTCAAGGGAAGTTCTGTTTCATTCTAAAGTTTAGTTAGGCGCTAATGATGACAGTGATAGGTGGAGGGCGAATGGAGGATAGTACGGCAACTTCGTGGCAGATGAAAACTGTATGCCCGATCAAAACTCGGACTTCAGACCTTTTCTGTTCCCGTCCAAGTGCTCTACCGACTGCACACAGTTATAAACTTCATAACAGCGCAGACTCCGCAGGATAGTGAAAATATCATTCTGGAAATTTCCCCCAGGCTGTGGCTAAGCCATGTCTCCACAATATCTTTTTTCCAGGAGTGCTAGTATAGTGGTCTTGGGTGGAGACACGTTTCTCGCCGCTACACAGCTTCAACGATGCCCAGACCATACTTTTATTTGTCTGAAGAAGCCGAAATGGCTAATGATTTTGGCTGTAACATTTACAAGTAATGGCGTGATAATTGTCAAGCAACACGTTTTTACTTTGGTCCGAAGATATTTATTACCGACCGAAATTAATAACCTGATTACAAAGAGACACTGTGCTACAAGATCGGAATTAAAATAACGCAAATATTTTCCTGGATCTCTGGAATCTTTTACGTGACCACGCAAAAACTTGTATATAAAATCACTTATTGCGTTTGAGCATCGCATGACTCCCGTATGGAGGACATGGTAATAGGCATCCATAGCGTAGAGAAAGAACTGAAAGAATTGAAAATAAATAAGTCGTCAGGTTCGGATGGAATCTCTCGCGAATCTTCCGCTCAGCGCAAAGCCCCAAGCAAAAAGCGCAAGTGACTCCTGTATGAACAAGGATAAAAGACCGGACCCACGAAATGACAGATCAATGTATTTAACACCGATTTGCTGCAGAATTCTTGAACTTATCCTCAGTTCGAATACAATAAATTTCCTTGAGACTGGAAAACGCCTGTCCTTTTCTCACATGATATCCTGCGAACCATGGATGAAGGGCAACAGGCAGATTCTGTATTCCTTGATTTCTAGAAAGCACTTGACACTGTGTCCCACTGCAAACTGTTGACGAAGGTATGAGCATAAGGAATAGATTCCCAGATATGTGAGTAGTTCGGCGACTTCGAAAGTTACAGAAACCAGTATGTTGTCACTGACGGCGCGTGTTCATCAAAGGCAAGGGTATCGTCAAAACTGACGGACAGTGTGAACAGCTCTCTGAGGCTATTTGCTGATACGTTGTGGCGGAAGGTAAGGTGTCGAAGTTGAGTGACTGTACGAGGATATACCGTAAAAGGACTTAGACAAAATTGCGGATGGTCTGATGAATGGCATCTAGGTCTAAATGTAGAAAAGTGTAAGTTAATAAAGGTGAGTAGAAAAAACAAACCCGCGATATTCGGATATAGTATTAATAGTAGTTACCTGCGTGACACAATCGTGTCCTTTAAATATCTGGACGTAACGTTGAAAAGCTATGAGAAATGGGATAAGCATGTGAGGATTGAAGTAGGAAAGGCGAATGGTCGACTTCGGATTATTGGGAGAATTCTAGGAAAGTGTGATTCATCTGTAAAGGAGACGGCACATATGACGCTAGTGCAACCTATTCTTGAGTACTGCTAGAGTGTTTGGGATTCGTACTAGGTCGGATTAAAGGAAGACATCGAAGGAGTTCAGAGGCCTGCTGCTGGATTTGTTACCAGTAGGTTCGACCAACACGCAAGTTTTACAGAGATGCTTCGAGAACTCAAAGGGGAATTCCTGGACGGAAAGCGACATTCTTTTCGAGGTACATTATTGAAAAAATTTAAAGAACCGGCATTTAAGGCAGACTGCAGAATGATTCTACTGACGCCAACGTATATTTCGCGCAAGGGCCGCGAAGATAAGATGCGAGAAATTAGGGCTCGTACGGAGCGATATAGACAATCGTTCTTCCCTCGCTCTATTTGCAGATGGAACAGGAAAGGAAATGACTAGGACCGGTACACGATACCCTCCGCCCCGCACCGTACGATGGGTTGTAGGGGATGTGCGTAAATGTAGATTTAAAAAACTACTACTTAAGAGGACAAATAATCATCAGCGATAGACATTAATAGAACTCTTTTTCTTTATGTACGTTCTCTGTCAGTCTGCTTCTGTTACATGGCACAACAAAGCTTATTAAGCAAGTCACACTTTCGGACGAAACAAAAGAGCCTTAGTATATTAAGTACTTTTGAGAAATTTCTGACGAAATGGGTGTGAAATGATGACTATTAATCCAGAAACTTACAGGTTCACAGTTCCGTCCTAAGTGTGGTTGATCGAGGTATTATTTTAGCTCTCTGGGCACAGAGTCAGAGCTCGGAATTTCTTGTGTGACTCAGCTTTTAAGCAAAAGCTTTTCATGTCGTGATCAAACTGAAGGCTTGTTAGAGTCCTCTTGTGTTACAGGTGAAGTTCTGTGTTCAGGAGACAATTGACCCATCCGCCCATGCTCGGAACGAATTTCCTTAGTTATTTTCGCTATCGCAGTTGACTCTGCAAGGGAGAGTCAAAGTGAATGCGCTTGATCCGGCATCCCTAGAACTGTAGCTGTGGCCAGAGAAGTATTTATTTCCAGAGGAAGTAGTCTGTCTAATACTCCTGTGAGTAGAGAATTTTTTTACAGACGCCTCTAAATCAGTTGAAGGCGTTGTATGCTCCACTCTTGTCGGAGTAGGTTTGTTATAGGAATGTCTAAGCTTGCAGTCACGTAGTTAGTGCCACCGTTCTTGGAAATACTGTTCGTGCTAGATATGCCTGACATACTACGGGTCAGAAGCGAAATGGCTGACTCGAGAGAAGTCTTGGGAGTGAAAAGTTTTTAATAAGTGTTCTGAGCACGAAATATTGTACTTATGATTATAATTTTAGACAACAGAGCCAATTTTCCATTAAATACCAGTGCAGCATTGTGTGTGATTTTTGTGTCGAGTCTACGTTACTTTTACAGTGCGTCCATTTCCTCTTGATTCAGGCACTTAGGGGGTGAGGGGAGCGCATGTTCTGCCTCAAAGTCGGGAGCAGTGAGTGGTAATTTCCACCATTCTCATACAGTGTTACCATCAAACGTGCATTTTGCACCTCGTACCTATCATTTGGAATGGGGAAATGACACACGGAAGTGAGAAGCTTTCATGAATATGCAGTAAGCTATAGATTCCATTCATGTTCAAACTGGAGCTCATTTTTAGCACTAAATATGAAATTAAATTAAGCCCATTGTAAAGCAGTTACTGTCAGATTACAAAGATTGCTAGTTAGTAGCTGGAATGGATAAGAAATCTGCCGGTAAGAACTATAGAGTCTATGAGTCAAGAAGATACAGACAATAAAAAATATAGCCTTCGAGATTCAGTATTTAATTCAAATAACCGGTGTATCGAATATTTAAATATCGATAAAGAGTATATATCAACATTAATATGGGAAGGTAGCGATATTTCGATATTTTTGCCCATGCCTGGCTAGGAATGACGTACTCGTACCTACCATCCAATTTCAAGCCCAGCCAGGTAAGAGCGGTTGTTTCTGTCTGAGATGGCAGCCTTGTGTGCTAAATTTAGAACTCGGACTACCCCCGAATACCCTACAAATTTGAACATGTATTTTTTCTACCACACTATATACATGAACAATAAGCAAAATTGCGATAATTACTATCCTTCCTGTGTAGCAGTTCTAGCAGACGACAGTTATCACAGCTGATCGATATCAGTATCAGATTAATTAATTAAAATATTGAATACTGTTATTTTCAGAAAAATAAAATATGGTCAAATAAATACAAGTAGTATTTGGATGTTTTGGAATCAAGAAATTATGTCAGTGACACCGGTGGTATTTCCTACGTTTCGCAGTTTTTGAATTCGGATTGGTCTCAGACAATAAAAACCTTAAGTCGAGTTCATAGTTCATACGGTTCTTCACTTGTTTGTGTTCGCTGTAACCAGAATGCGCTCTAAATTGTGGCAAAATGAGTTAGCATTCTTCGGACGACAGTATTTCCAGACGTCAGGTATCATCTCTCGCTGTACAAACTGCAGCCAGCAACGTGGATCGATGATTTCTTAGTAGGGAGGACGCAGCACGTTATCTTGGATGGGCAGTCATCAATACATGTACGTGTAAATTCCGGTGTATATTAAATGACCTGACATACAGTTTTAATAGTAATTTCAGCCCTTTTGCACGTGATCACCTATCTGAAAACACTTGAACAAATATTCACTCAGATCTCAATAAGATTTCAAAATGGTGCAGACACTCACAATTGCTTTAAATGTTCAGAGATGTAAATTTTTGTATACAGATACCAAAAGTCATTTGGACTCAGTCAATCATACAAATACTTGATTATTTTAATGTTGGATCTTGTGAACACCGTGGCTGTTAATGACAATTGGTGAATGACGCAATCAACCACAAATTATTTTCAAACATTTTATTTTAGTGACATAAGCGGTTTCAGGCTACTGTACCCATCTTGAGATGGATAAAATAATCAAATATTTGTATGTATAAATTTGTGTACACGTGTCTACTTTATAATATGCAGTCGGTTGCTTTGAAGTATTTCGTCAATAATTTCCACTGACAGTAATAAAAAAAAAGAACTGAAGAAAAATTTATCGTACTGTCTTTTAATAATAAGTTTATGCTTAAGGTGCAAACATTTTTCTGTTATTAACATGTTACATTTTGCTCATCCCACACATCATCTTTGCTCTACTTACATCCTTGATCAATATTTAATGGATACTATCTATGTATCTTTGCTTAATGATAAACTTTGCATTGTAAATAAAAACATTAAGTGCATAACACATGTGCGATGCTTAACACGTATTTTAAGAATAGTAATATATTAGTAACATTTACAATAAGTGTGTTGTGGTGGAATTCAAGAACATATACATCGAGCTAGAAAACTACATGGACCACAACAAAATAAATTTCCATCTTCTGGAACGTATGCAAGTGAACACAACCATTAGTGTATTTTTATTAATGCAACAACAGATAATGTGGCACTAAATACTCAAATATTCTTTCGCAGTGTGGAGCAGACATGATGTTGATAAAAACATCTATGTAAGGAAAGTATTAGATATCTGAAGATGGGCATGGTAGCTCGAAACCGGTAAACATTTAGAACGTATTTGTGGCTGGCTGTATCATTCACCAACAAAAATACGTGATTGTAACAGTTTGCAAAATTATAATAATAATAGTAACAATAAAAATAATATTTTTATTATTGTTGTTATTATTATTATTATTATTAGTAGTAGTAGTAGCTCTCGTAGTAGTAGCAGTAGTATTGCGTGTGGCTCGATGACCAGGTGCAAGTCTTACAATTGGACGCTCCTCCGGCGATTCGAGTCTCCAGTTATCCAACTGGGGAAAGCAGACCTACAGTTTAACATGGAATCTGAACCACGAGTCGTTCCTGGCGATTCCTTACATACTTCAGAGGTGAAGGCTAGATTAAACGTACACTGAAAACTTCCGTATTCCGACCGGGATTTGATCCCGCGACCAGTCGGTTTCTAGACGTGCGCTTTTGCTAGACAACTATATCCGACCGAAAGGACTGTGAAGACTTCAAATACGCATCTATAAATTTGTGTAATACACTACTATGGACTTCTGTGTCACTCTTCCTGTCTCAATAATAAAATACTCTACTGCGAACTTTAGAGAAACAGTTCGGAGACGATGTTTGCTTTCCTCAGCATGACAATGCACCCAGTCATAAAGCAGGCAATAATTTGTGGACTATAATATCGCCGAAATGGACCATTTTGGGTTAGTTAGAACGTCGACTTTACTGCAGACCCCAGCGTTTCTCACTATCTTTTCTCGTTTCGGTTCACGAGGAAGAATGGGCTGCCATTCTTCGACGGAGATACGGACTCCTCACTGAAAGTGTCCCAAGAGAAGTTCACACCGGTCAAAAGGCGAAAGGTGGACACTAATAGATGTCCGGAAACTTCTGACCAGATACCACATACATATCGGTGCAACGAGATATGAAGAAGGCAAGACTAATGCCCGATTGGTCGTTACAGCAGTCAACTTTTCCACAGAATACCGGCAAGGCAAGCAAACATGAGACGGGATGATATCTGTTCCTTACCGAAAACACTTTTTTCCATGGTCCGGTCAAACCGTTATCCATATAAAACTTCCTAGTAGAAAACTGTATGCATGAGTGGAGTCGAACTCAGAACCTTGTCTTTTGCGGTCAATGGTCTTACCGATTAAGCTATTCAGTCACGGCTCACGACGCTTTGTCGGTGCTTCGCTTCTCCCAGTACCTCTCTCTTTCGTTTCCAATCCTTACAGAAACTCTCCTGCACTGTTTTGTGCCAGGAATGCTGGGCCACCAAGGTAGGCGCGAAGTTCCTGTAAGTTTAAAACCAGGAGAGAGGAGTCGCAGCCCAGCCCACAGTTAAAATCTACCAGGGAATTTCAAACCGCCCATACTCCGCTGCGAAACAAAAATTCGTTCTGGGATATTACAGTAAGCCATATGAGATCGTATCAGCTTTGTTGCCGAGGTCAGAATGTGCGTCATTTCTTTACCTTCCCAAAAGTGATATCAGTAGGCATCTACAGGATCTCCTTGAGAACAATCGTCCCAAGAAGGAGAAGCGTGGAGTCTCCGAGGAAAACAGGAAGTAAAAATCCATCAAATTAACGGATTTTTTAGTGTCTTAAGTTATACCCTATAACAGAAGAAAGATTAAGAAAAGGCAAACCTACGTTTCTAGCATTTGTAGACTTGGAAAAAGCTTTTGACAATATTGACTGGAATACTCTCTTTCAAATTCTGAAGGTGGCAGGTGTAAAATACAGGGAGCGAAAGGCTATTTACAATTTGTACAGAAACCAGATGGCAGTTATAAGAGTCGAGGGGCATGAAAGGGAAGCAGTGGTTGGGAAGGGAGTGAGACAGGGTTGTAGCCTCTGCCCGATGTTATTCAATCTGTATATTGAACAAGCAGTAAAGGAAACAAAAGAAAAATTTCGGAGTAGGTATTAAAATTCATGGAGAAGAAGTAAAAACTTTGAGGTTCGCTGATGACGTTGTAATTCTGTCAGAGACAGCAAAGGACCTGGAAGAGCAGATGAACGGAATGGACAGTGTCTTGAAAGGAGGATATAAGATGAACATCAACAAAAGCAAAACGAGGATAATGGAATGTAGTCAAATTAAATCGGGTGATGCTGAGGGAATTAGATTAGGAAATGAGACACTTAAAGTAGTAAAGCAGTTTTGCTATTTAGGAAGTAAAATAACTGATGATGGTCGAAGTAGAGAGGATATAAAATGTAGACTGGCAATGGCAAGGAAAGCGTTTCTGAAGAAGAGAAATTTGTTAACATCGAATATAGATTTAAATGTCAGGAAGTCGTTTCTGAAAGTATTTGTATGGAGTGTAGCCATGTATGGAAGTGAAACATGGACTATAACTAGTCTGGACAAGAAGAGAATAGAAGCTTTCGAAATGTGGTGCTACAGAAGAATGCTGAAGATAAGATGGGTAGATCATGTAACTAATGAGGAGGTATTGAATAGGATTGGGGAGAAGAGGAGTTTGTGGCACAACTTGACTAGAAGAAGGGATCGGTTGGTAGGACATGTCCTGAGGCATCAAGGGATCACAAATTTAGCATTGGAGGGCAGCGTGGAGGGTAAAAATCATAGAGGGAGACCAAGAGATGAACACAGTAAGCAGATTCAGAAGGATGTAGGTTGCAGTAGGTACTGGGAGATGAAGAAGCTGGCACAGGGCAGAGTAGCATGGAGAGCTGCATCAAACCAGTCTCAGGACTGAAGACAACAACAACAACAAGTTATATCCAAGTCCTTTCTGAAGTAGAATATGTATATTTTTCTCTGTTTGGTATATATTGATATGAAAGAGAGAGAATATTCCAAACGACACGCTTTCTTTCCTCAATTCAGCTGTGTTTATCCCGGTTGTAGTACACTTTCTCTGTCTTCACTATTATTTATTCTTTGAGCACCCGTTTCCAAGCTGGTTGCCCAGGTGGTAAGTGAATGACGGTAACACATAAAAAACGGTTCAGCGTTCTATTTATTTATTAGTCGTCGTAGTGATTTTAAGGTGATGCTTGATTTCAAGAAGTAATGGTATTGTGTGTAGTGTTATATTAGCATAACTCCCGCTGTTTCACTCGCGTAGACTGTATTGCCTGCAGAGATTTTTTATTTTTATTTAATCGAATTTTTATGTTGTTCACAAACTGCGACACCTTCTAAGCTTTTCACGCAAATTAAAGCCGATTAAGCATGGTCTTTCCCGAATGTACTCCTGATCAAATCTCGGTTTTGGTAACTGGAGTCCCAAGTTCGTGCCTTTTGCGTTCTTGTGGAGTCTTTTCCATAGCATCTTTTATCCTCTAAAAATATTTCTTTATATCTAACCGCGAAGTGAAATACCAATGTTCATAAACTTAACTTTAAAATTTTTTAATGTAGCGAAATATTTTCTTAAAAAATATCAGCCCGTATTGTACCCTCTTAGAGCTGGATTTCCAGAGACACTGAAGCAGTTTCTTGTTTTTTTGTTTTGTTTTTGTTTCTAACCGAGAAGTCAAATACCAGTTGTCATAGATGTAACCTTAAAAATCGTTTAACAGTTCTTTAGTAATCATTTATTAAAAAAAAAACTTTCACCCACTATTTTACCCCCTTAGTGGTTGACTTTCTAAAAATGCTGAAAGAAGCATTTTTAATTTTCTGATTGAAAAATCAAATACCAGTTTTCGTAGTTCTAGCTTCAAAATTCCCTTTACAGTGACAAACTTTCCTACACAGCCTTTATTCACCTATTTCACCCACTTAGGAGTGGAATTTCGGCCAATCCCTTCTTAATCGATTCCTACAGTATAAGATCCACACTTTCTCCATACTTCAAGTTTATGTCCTTTGGGCTTTGGGCTGGGCGATGATGAGTCGGTGAATCAGTCTGACACTATTTTACCCCCTCAGGGGTTGAATTTCTAAAAACAGTGAAACACGTATTTTTTTAATCTTTAACCGAGAAGCTTTGTAAATACTTTCACAATGAAATATTTTCATAACACGTTCGACCCCCTATTTGACCCCCATAGGGGTTCAATTTCCAAAAACACTGAAAAACGTACTTTTTTTATTTGTAACGGAAAAGTCAAATACCAATGTCCATAGACGGAGCTTTAAAATACTTTAGTAATTCTTGTAAATTTCAAGAAATGCTGAAACACTCATTTATTTATTTCTAATCGAGAAACTAAATACCAATTTTCGTAGGTCTAGATTCAAAATTGCCTCAATAAAGACATTTTTCAGAAAAAATCTTTCATCTCCTATTTCACCCCCTTAGGGTTGGAATTTCTGAAAAATCCCTTCATAAACGACGCCTACAGTGTAAGATCCACACCTTCGCCAAATCTCAAGTTCCTATCCTTGGCGGTTCGGGCTAGGTGATGATGAGTTAATCAGTCAATCAGGACATTGCCTTTTATATACAGAGATCTTGTCCGTGTAGACTGTATGGACAGAATAAACGGAGAAATACTAATAATTTAGGAAAAATGAGAAAAGCTGTGTGGGCCACCTTCTCTCACAGCACTGCTATCTGCCCAATGGACCTCGACTCACTGTGTAAATATCAAGGAGGTAGTGTAAATGGTGATGTATAAAGATACAAACATCCTCTTATCAATGTCACTAGTAAATGTTATAAAACCTGTCTATAGAGACTTAGACAACAAATGTTATAAAACCTACTTACAGAGACTTTGCTATCACACATTGGCGAGATAAATGCATCCATGGGAGAACGTTTGCCCGAAACAGAATTTGTGGGCCTCTGAACTATACAAAATGGTGTCATGGACGCAGTGTTGTGTTTCAGCGATGTGATAGCAATACTACCGTCATGTAAGTCATCTGCTTTGAAGGATATATGACAAATTATGCACGTTTCAAACTTGGCTTGATTTGAGTTTTTGATAAGTGTGTACCGACGTTACCACGATCAATCATAAGAAATACGCTCACGTCAAGTCTCCTTAAGAGGTTACAGATGATGCACAAGTGTAAACGCCGTAAATTAGAATCTATAAGAAGTTGTCAGGGTACTTTTACGTTTTCGGAAGCGCAGCATTTGGCATTACTCATTGAAAGCCTTCTGGGCGATCTGCACAGACATCTACTGTTGCAAGAATTAACTTTTTTTCACTTTAATAATGTGTAAATTCGGATATATGTGGAGGGTTAGTGGCAGGTTGAAGCTTCGAGTCAGTTCATCAGCTAGTGGTCAAAGCTCCCGACAAGAAAATCTTCCACTGTGTGCCACTGGTTTTCCCAGATAAGGCCACCACACGCACAATAACATCAGTCTGCCGTAATGAGGCAACTCGGCTCTCTTGTGCGCGGATCGGCAAGTTGAGACACGCAAAGGAAAGCGCGTTTGCCATTATACGAAGGGACTTCAAAAAGTAAGTTACGCCTTATTATGGCAGGCCAAGTAACTTTTACTGAATACTACACTACACTTCAAAGTGACACATATGCATGACACTAGTTTTCGACATAGTCACCAGGTCTCGCTAAAAACCGCTCGGAACGTTCGACTAATCGTTCAGTTCCGCGACGGAAGAAATCCGCTCCTTGTTCGCGAAACCATTCCGGAAGCGAAACCATTCCGGAAGCGTTGAAAAATCTATTATTGCTGCGTACCAGTGTCTTGATTCTCTTGACATTGTCATCGGTGGTCAATGGGTTTCCAACATCAATAAAGCCGATAGCGAGCGGGAGAGCGGCATGGTGACCACATGCCCCTCCGTACCGATACCAGTGGCGCAATTGGTGGAGGATGAAACGGCGGTCGGTCGGAATCGATTTGTCCGCCTAGAGCAGTGGTCGTCAAACTGCGGACCGCGGGCCGCATGCGGCCCTAATCAGATATTCGTATGGCCCTCGGTTGTCAGCCGTATTTTATAATAATATGCATCTAGCAACGAACAGTCGAATCCAAAAATGTCAACTAATTTAGAGGTGTAATTTTCCTGTTCAGTAACAAACAGAAATACACTCATGTTCAGAAGAAACGGAACATCTATAATGACCAGAGATGGGACGTTCATATTCACAGGACATGTGCATCAGTATGAAAAGATTAGCATTTGAACCATGTCGGCCCGCAGATTCAAGTCAGCATGACCTACCGGTAAAATGTGCCTCCGGTAATGGATCAGTGGGATTTTAGGAGACGTGCAGATTGCGCCGGAAGTGTATGTGTGATACGTACTATTAATTCATTGAGGTTGAAAGTGGGCGCATTATTAGCATGAGAGAGTGTGATGCATCCATCCGGGAAATTGCTGCTTTGTGTTTGGGCAGTGCAACGGGTGTATGCAGAATGGTTCACGGAAGGCTGTAGAACACGACGAGCTCGCACCTCCCAGACCACCCCCCGAGAAGATCGTCACATCATCCCTATGGTGTTGCAAGACAGATCTCGAGGCTCCTCAACTCTGGCGCAACAGTGGAACAGTGTAACACATCGTACGCTGTAAGGGGTGACAGTCCGTCCCCATTTATTACGGCATAGGTTACGTGCGCGTCTTCCGCTTACCTTTGACGAATGTTCCGAAACATGCTAGAGGCAATAGTGTATGGAACGGCGTCATAGGGGTCAGGAATGGCGCCAGACAGTGTTTTCAGGCAAATGCGTTGCATTATGGTTCGCCGCAGACAGGGGGAGCGGCTTCATAGTGACGGCAAAAAAAGTTCAAATGTGTGTGAAATCTTATGGGACTCAACTGCTAAGGTCATCAGTCCCTAAGCTTACACCCTACTTAACCTAAATTATCCTAGGACAACCACACACACCCATGCCCGAGGGAGGACTCGAACCTCCGCCGGGAGCAGCCGCATAGTCCATGACTGCAACGCCTGAGACCGCTCGGCTAATCCCGCGCGGCCAGTGACGGCATTCGCTCAAGAGATACAGCACCAACTCGAGGCCTTATGGTGTGGGGTGCTGTTGGCTACAACCACAAATCACGGTTGATGCGAGTCCAGGGCACTGTGACTAGGGTGACCTAAGTGAATGACATCCTGCAACCTGTAGCACTTTCTGCACAACACCCCGGACCGGACGCCATTTTTCATCAAGATAATGCACGGCAACATGTTGCAGTACAAATACATGCCTTCTCTTACCACAGGACGTCAGCCTTTTGCCCTCACCCCCCAAATCACCGGACTTGTCACCAGTCGATAATATGTGGGGTATGATTAAAATGACGAGTGCAACGCTATGACCCAATGCCAACCACCACAGGTGAACTTTGGAACAAGGTGAATGCAACATGAAAGGTTATGCCACAGGACGCCATTCGTGCCTTATACGGATCGATGCCATCAAGTATGGAACAAGTTATCGGGGCCAATGGCGGACCCTGTGCCAAATAACCAACAGGGCACATGCTGAACTGAGGTGGCTGAAATGCTGATCATTTCTGCAGAACATACTAATGTACATATCCTGCGAATATGAACGTCTTATCTCTAGTCATTCAAGGTGTTTTTCTGAACATGATTGTACTTACAGAGACAGTAGCACCTTAAGATATGTTTAATTGTAACTGAAGTTGGCGAATCCGGCCGTGAGCTACGTGAAGTTGGCCTAACCTCAGGGGCAGAGGGGTTGCAATCGTATAAATTTTGACACAGAAGCAACATGGATTCGTGAATGTGAATTACGGAGGCGGTCACCTTCAAATGCGATACACATTTTTAGCAATGAATATGAAAGTAAATTAAGTCTGTTGTAATGCAACGGACTGAGTGGAAGAGTAATTACATTCAAAGCATTTAGAAATTATTTGTGACCGGCATTCACGTTGCATAAAGCCTTTAAATAAAAGTGTAATATCACTGTTACTAAACAATTAATCATTAGCTCATACAGGCAAAACAACAGCACTTCGTCAGGCAATTACAGCGTCACAACTTTCGGGTCACTGAAGGGGGCAGCAATCCGAAACAGAGGACAGTCGACGCGAAATGTTCCGAATGATGCAGACTCTTTAACGGCCAGTTGTTATTACAGCTAGTCTGTTATGGGCTCACTCATTTAAATATGTTAGCAATTAATAATAAAATCGATACATTTGCTGCCAGAGGTACTACTCTGCAACATCAGTATTGGTTCTTGAGCAAAAAAGTTTGACAGACACTGGTCGACGGCCAGAACGCGGAACTCGATATTTACATACCTATCGATATATATGTTTACGAAATGGTGTCCAGTTTAGCTTCTTGCCAACGGAAAAGTCCGCTGAGCTATTAGACCCGGAATAAAAATATTACATTAGTAAGGAACTTTGTACAGCCATTTAAGAGTGTAAGTAAACAACTACTCCGTGAACTTCGGAAAACCGACCAGAAGACTGACGCAGAAGCGAAAATTGAAAATTGAACTGGAACTGCTCCACAAATCTTTTCGTTTTCAGAAGCAAAGCCCCGTAATAGACAATACGTTGTCCCAGAACAAAATATGTGCAGCTGCAGGACTCTCTTCCCGCTCGCTGCAACCGAACAGTTGAAACCTACGTGATTCTTCAGTTATTTTAATTCCCCTGATGTCCTTTTTCTTGACTTCTAGAGACGTTCGATGCAGTTCAGCTATGTCTCCTAATTTGCAAAATACGGTCGTACGAAATATCAGACTATCTTTGCGACTTGATGGAAGAGCAGACAGAACACAGCGTGAAGTTCTCACCGGAAAGAAATTTTAAGACCTAGACGTAACTTCGGACGCATCCCTCAAGAGTGGCATAGGACCATTAATTTTTTGCAACACTTAATACCTGAAGTGCCAAAGAAACTGGAATAGGCATGATTATTAAAAGAGCGAGACACGTAGGCAACACCTATCTAAGACAAGTGTCTGGCGCAGTTGTTAGATCGGTTACTGCTGCTACAATGGCAGGTTATCAAGATTTAAGTGAGTCTGAACGTAGTTACAGTCGGCGCACAAGAGATGGGACAGAGCATCTCCGAGGTAGCGACGAAGTGGGGATTTTCCCGTACGCCCATTTCACAAGTGTACCGTGAATATCAGGAATCCGGTAAAACATAAAATCTCCGATATCGTTGCGGCTGGAAAAAGATCCTGTAAGAACGGGACCAACGACGACTGAAGAAAATCGTTCAACGTGACAGAAGCGGAACCCCTTTGCAGATTTAAATGCTGGGCCATCAGCAAGTGCTAGCGTGCTTACCATTCAACGAAACGTCATCATATGGGCTTTCGGAGCGGAAGGCTCACTTTTGTACCCTTGACGACTGCACGACGCAAAGCTTTACTCCTCGCCTGGGCCCGTCAACACCGACATTGGACTGTTGATGACTGGAAACATGTTGCCTGGTCGGACGAGTCTCGTTTCAAATTGTGTCGAGCGTATGGACAGGAACAGGTATGGAGACAACCTCATGAATCCATGTAACTTGCACGTCAGCAGGAGGCTACGTGCACAATATAGATCTTTAAAAGCATAGTAATTAGCAAATAACATAAAAATGTCGTATTGTCCAATGCAAAGAAAAATTTAGTTTTCGTATCGCAGCTATTCATGAATCAATGACTGCACTCGCTCCATATCGATTGTCCATTTTTGTCTGTCAAAGTAACTTGGGAATTTAACGTTGGTGAGATAATCTACGTTCATAAAACGCCTTGTACATTTGATTGATTGCAGATTGCTACTTACGTCGAGGTGAATTTGACACCCATATTACATCGTTAGTAAACTGTCACGTAGCTATCAGTATTCTGTTGTTGATAAAATTACTTATTTGCAATATTTTTTATCATTGAATATGTTTTGACAGTAATTTGACAGTTCTGTTACCATGATGTTATATGTTTACAAAGTATATGCAAATAGACAGCGATAATGTTATTTTCCACAGGTTGGATTTCGACGTAGGCTATTTTGCTTGTTGTGTGTTATTTGTTTTTAATTTTATCTCTTTTCATGTTCCAGTGTTTCAACAAAGTTTTTTACGCCGAAATCCAACCAATGGGAGATAGCATCATTCCTGTCTATGTGCATATGCTTTGTGAACATATAACGTCATAGTAAGAGAACTTTCCAGTCACTATCAAAACATTATTTAACGTGTAACAAATATTACAATTACATAATTTTACAAACAACTGAACACTGACAGTTACGTGACGGTTTACTATCGATGTAATATGGACGTCAAGTTCAATTAGACGTAAGCAGCAATATGTAATCAATCAAATGTGCAAGGCGTATTATGTTCGTAAACGATCTCACCAACATTGTATTCGCAGACGACCTTAAAATGGCAATGAAAGCCGAAACAGATCTGTCGTGAAATAAAGACTGGTAATTACATTACAGGTATTCTGCATCTTCTTTACAATAATATCATTATCTGACGTATGTAAAGTTGCAGACCCAAACGAATAAAAAAAAAGTGGCAGGGTCAGATGCCTGAAATGTAGGAGGAGATGGAGAAAGAGTTTGTTCATAGCCAAGCTGCTGCTAATCTCAACGGTCACTGCATTCATAAAACGATAAGTATTTCAATTTGGAGGAAATGTAATGAGGAAACTGGTTACTAAAATGAAGAACACGGGGTGTGTGCAAATCAGGACGCCTCTCCAGTCGCATTTATGGCTGGCACGAGTCAGTATTTGTGCCGCATTGTGCTTCATTGCCAACGGCCTTGCCGCAGTGGTAACACTGGTTCCCGTCAGATCACCGAGCGCTGTCGGGCTGGGCTAGCACTTGGATGGGTGACCATCCCGTCTGCCGAGCGCTGTTGGCAAGCGGGGTCACTCAGCCCTTGTGAGGCAAACTGAGGAGCTACTTGACTGAGAAGACGCGGCTCCGGTCTCGGAAACTGACATACGGCCAGGAGAGCGGTGTGCTGACCACGTGCCCTCTGTGTCCGCATACAGTGACGCCTGTGGGCTGAAGGTACTCCTGGGCCTTGACTGTCCGGGAAGAGTTGTGCTGTGTCACATTAGTAAAGATTAACCAGAACGAGATCACAGTAGTAAAGATTCAGGAGGGCTAAGTACTGGACTAGATTTTATTTTACATTATTCAGCAGTCATTTTCAAACTTGATACGGTTTTCTCCAACGGTCTCCGGCAATGGAAGCAGCACACCAATCGTTTCTGCGCCGAGTTTTGCTGCTTCATTGTTGCTGTCAGAGCGTTCGGTGGCCGGGTGGCCCCGTGTAGACGCTTTGGCCGCTCCTATCATCGCAGTACCGTTCGACACCTCTTGCAGACTCCCCACTCCACCACAGAATGCCGGAAGTCACAAAGCTGGTCTACGATGGGGCACGGTTCCAGGAGCAGGGGCGTAGGATTGCTCTTTGTTTATTCTCTGCGTTTGTGATTGCTATCGTGTCTTACTTATTCAGTTTCGCATTTAAGAAACGATGGTGGGTGTTAGTTTTACTTATGACCGTCGGAGTAATCGAAAGCTCGGATATCGTATCCGACATGTTGCGACTTAGCTTTCAGAATGACTTTCATCATTGTCTTAGTTCAGCGTTTACCAACCTTTCTGAGACCATTACGCCTGAATCTCATCAGATGATATACAAAATACAGCTACAATGCCGCACGCCGCGCCTCCATCATCATCAACATTCCTCTAAAGCGACCTCTAGACGGTCAATAAAATCGATAATATTCCTCGGATGTGCAATAATATTGACAGTCTAGGAAAGAGGCACAGAGGCTGCGTACTAATATTGAGAACATTAAAAACTTCGGAAATATACTACGCTGTCTGTAAATATTGCGCAATCTGTGGGCAGTATACAATTAACACTTCTAATAAGCTTTATTTTACTGTACTGGAACAAGTGTGGGGTGGGAAGGCGGAAGGATGATCAACGGCACGAGGATACAGAACGCCAAGGAAACCACGACATTAAAGACACATATTGTATATCCACATGACATGTGGCCTGTACTTAAAAAAGTGTCATGATGATCTCTCCATTGGTAAAAGATTCCGGCGTAGTCTCCCATTGGGATCTCCGGGAGGGGACTGGCAATGGAGACGTGACAATGAGAAAAAGATTGAGTAACCAACAAAAGGATAACGTTCTACGAGTCGGAGCGTGGAAATGTCAGAAGTTTGAAAGTGACAGGGAAGCTAAAACATCTGAAAAGGGAAATACAAAGGCTTAATCTAGACATAGCGGGGGTTAGTGAAGTGAAATGGAAAGAAGAAGGATTTCTAATCAGATGAGTATAGGGTAATCTCTACAGCAGCAGAAAATGGTATAACGGAAGTAGCATTCGTTATGAATAGGAATGTAGGGCGACGACAACAGTTCAGCTATACGTGCCAACTCGCAAGTAGAACATGAAGAGGTAGAGAAAGTATATGAGGATATTCAACGAGTAATTCAGTGTGTAAAAGGAGGCGAAAACCTAATAGTCATGGATGATTGGAAAGCGGTTGAAGGGAACGGAAGAAGAAAGGTTTGCAGGAGAATACGGGCTTGGTAATAAGAATGAGAGAAGAGAAAGTCTAATTGAGTTCTGAAATGGTAGTAGGTATGAGAGAGGAGAAAGTCTAATTGAGTTCTGCAATAAATTTCAATTAGTAATAGCGAATACTCTGCTAAAGAATCACAAGAGGAGGAGGTGTACTTGCAAAATGCCGGGAGATACGAGAATATTTCAATTAGATTACATAATGGTCAGGCAGATATTGGATTCTAAGGCGCACCGAGGACTAGATATAGACTCGGACCACAATTTAATAGAGATGAAGAGTAGGCTGAAGTTTAAGAGAGTAGCCAGGACGAATAAAAACGCAAAGAGATACGCTTAAAATTTTCTAAGGCTATAGATAATGCGTTATGGACTAGCTCATTAGGCATTTCAGTTGAAGAGGAATGGACATCTGTAAATAGGGCAATCACAGAAGTTGGAAAGAAAAACAAAGATGCAAAAAAGGATAACTGCGAAGAAACAGTGGGTAACAGAAAAAGGATGGAAGAATGGAAAAAGGAAGTGCAAAAATGTTCAGGCATATAGAAATACACGTTGCTGAGAAATGAAATCAGTAGCAAGCGCAGGGAAACTACAACGAAATGGCTACAAGAAAAATGTGAAGAAATTGAAAAGAAATTATTGTTGGAAGGACTGACTCAGCATATAGAAAAGTTCAATCAACCTTAGGTACAATTAAAAGCACGGGTGGTAACATTAAGCGTGCAATGACAATTTCACTGTTAAATGCACAGGAGAGAGTGGATAGATGGAAAGAGTATATTGAAGGCCTCTTTGAGGGGGAAGGTTTACCTAATGTGATAGAAGAAGAAATAGGAGTCGAAATAGAAGAGATAGGGGATCCAGTAATAGAATCAGATTTTAAAAGAGCTTTGGAAGACTTAAGATCAAATAGCGCAGAAGGGATAGATAACACTCCATCAAAATTTCTAAAATCATTGGGGGAAGTGGCAACAAAACAATGCATGAGTCTGGCTACATACCATCTGACTTTCGGGAAAATGTCATCCACACAATTCCCAAAACTGCAAGAGCTGACAAGTGCGAGAATTATAGCACAATCAGCTTGAAACTCATGCATCCAAACTGCTGACAAAAATAAGAAAGAACGGAAAAGAAATTGAGGATGTATTAGACGACGGTCAGTTTGGCTTTAGGAAAGGCACCAAGGCAATTCTGATGTTACAGTTGATAATGGAAGCGAAACAAGAAAAATCATCGCTTAGTCGACAATGTCAGATGGTGTAAGATGTTCGAATGTCTGAGGAAAATATGGTAATCTATATAGAGAGACGGGTAATATACAGCACGTACAAGAGCCAAGGGGGAATGTGGTGGTGGTGGTGGTTAGTGTTTAACGTCCCGTCGACATCGAGGTCATTAGAGACGGAGCGCAAGCTCGGGTTAGGGAAGGATTGGGAAGGAAATCGGCCGTGCCCTTTCAAAGGAACCATCCCGGCATTTGCCTGAAACGATTTAGGAAAATCACCGAAAACCTAAATCAGGATGGCCGGAGACGGGATTGAACCGTCGTCCTCCCGAATGCGCAAGGGGGAATGATAAAAGTGGAAAACCAAGAACGAATCACTCAGATTAAAAACAGTGTAGGACATGGTGTAATCTTTCGCCCCTACTGTTCAATTTTTACATCGAAGGAGCATTGATGGAAATAAAAGAAAGGTTCAGCAGTAGCATTAAAATTCAAGGTGAAACGATATCAATGATAAGATTCGCTGATGACATTTCTATCCTCAGTGAAAGTGAAGAAAAATTACATGTTCTGCTGAATTGAATGAACAGAATATAGACTGAGAGTAAAGCGGAAAAAGACGAAAGTAATAAGAAGCAGCGGAAATGAGAGCAGCGAAAAACTTAACATCAATTGATGGTCGTAAGGTAGATGAAGTTATAGTACCAGATATAGTACCAGATATAGGACCTAATTTGAGGAAGGAATTTCAGAGAATGTACGTTTGATGCACAGCATTGTATGGTAGTGAAACATGGATTGTGGGAAAACCAGACGAGAATCGAAGCGTTTGAGATGTGGTGCTACAGATGAATGTTGAAAATTAGGTGGACTGATAAGGTAAGGAATGAGGAGATTTTGCGCAGAATCGGAGAGGAAAGCAGTTTATGGAAAACACTGGCGTGGAGAAGGGATAGCGTGATAGGACATTTGTTAAGACATCAGGAAACAACTTTCATGATACCAGAGGGAGCTGTACAGGGTACTACGTCCAGTAAATAATCGAGTACGTTGGTTGCAGGAGCTGCTCTGAGATGAAAAGGCTGGCACACGAGTGGTGTTGTGTTAGTGACGGACCATATTAAGCCAGTCAGAAGACTGATTGGGGGGGGGGGGGGGAGGGGGGGAGGAGGGAACGGTGCAATACCGGTACGAAACTGGTCATTACAGTATAAAAAGTTTCTTAAAAGCGTATTGAGAACAACGCAACCACCTATAAACTTCTTAAAAGTTCATTGTTTGTTGTCCCTGTGCTCAAAAATGGTTCAAATGGCTCTGAGCACTATGGGACTTAACTTCTAAGGTCATCAGTCACTTAGAACTACTTAAACCTAACTAACCTAAGGACATCAAAACACATCCATGCCCGAGGCAGGATTCGAACCTGCAACCGTAGCGGTCGCGCGGTTCCAGACTGTAGCTCCTACAACCGCTCAGCCACCCCGGTCGGCCACTGTACTCACAGGGTAAACCAAAAGACTGGGAGCTGAGGGGTATCGGATACTTTGAACGGAATAACAATTTCATCAGAACAGCTGGTAGGGTATGTAAAATGAATAAAAATAAATTAATAAAGATAACTTCACGAACAGCATGTACCAATACGTCCATCACTGTAACTGAGTGGAGCTGGTACATTGTGTTTAGTCAGAGAACTGGCCACTCTCTGTAATAGTTATTAGAAAACTGAGTTACGTATTCATAGGTGGAATCTGAGAGGTTTCATACGTTAACTGCACAGAACTGCCGACGAAAAATAGCTATGAAACAGACCAAAACATATGGGGTTTGCCGGCTGACTGCAATGCGGACAACGCGGGTTCGATTCCCGGTAGCGCTAGCGATTTTTTTCTCTCTGGTAATATTGGAATGGGTTTAAAATCGGCCTCCTGGTGCCAGTTGTGGAACTACTTCATCGAGCAGTAGTGGCTCCGGGTCACGAAAACACAATGACCGGGAAGGCGGTGTGCTGAGACCGCGCTGCTCCGTACTGCATCAAATGACGCCATTGGGGGAGAGTGACGCAGCGGTCGGTTAGGACGTTGATCTTCTCTGTTGTTAAGTCGTTAACAACGGACCCACCATTACCTGTGAATGGGGTTTATATTTACGTAATTTTGTGCAGCGTTTTACACTGAGGTCACAAAAGTCGTTGGTTCAAATGGCTCTGAGCACTATGTGACTTAACTTCTGAGCTCATCAGTCCCCTAAAACGGAGAACTATTTAAACCTAACTAATCTAAGGACATCACACACATCCATGCCCGAGGCAGGATTCGAAAGCTGCGACCGTAGCGGTCGCGCGGGTCCAGACTGTAGCGCCTAGAACCGCAAGGCCACCCCGGCCGACTCACAAAAGTCGTGGGGTAACGATGTGCACATTTACAGATGGCGGTAGTATCGTGAACACAAGATACAAAAGGGCAGAGCATTGGCGAACCTGTCATTTGGACTCAGTTGATTCGTGTGAAAAGGTTTCCGACGTGATGATGGCCGCACGACAGGAATTAACGGACACTGAAAGCGCAATGTTACTTGGAGCTAGACGCATGGGACATTCCATTTAGGAAATCGTTAGGAAACTCAATATTTCGAGATCCACAGAGTCAAGCATGTGCCGAGAATACTAAACTTCAGGCATTACCCCTCACCACAGAAGCCAAAGTGGCCGACGGCCTTCACTTAACGACCGAGAGCAGATGCGTTTGCGTAGTGTTGTCAGTGCTAACAGACAAGCAACCTTGTGTGAAATAACGTAGAAATCAATGTGGGACATACGGCGAATATATCCATTGGGGCAGTGCGGCAAAATTTGGCGTTAATGGGCTGTGGCAGCAGACGATCGATGCGAGTGCCTTTGGTAACAGCACGACATCGCCTGCATTACATCTCCTGGGCTCGTTACGATATCGATTGGACCCTAGACAACTGGAAAACCGTAACCTGGTCAGATGAGTGCCGATTTCAGTTGTTAAGAGCTCATGGTACGATTTGAGTATGGTGCAGACTCCACGAAGCCATGGATCGACGTTGTCAACAATGCACTGTACAAGCTACTGGAAATGATTATGTTCGGTTACTAGGAGACCATTTGCAGCCATTCATGCATTTAATGTTCCGGAACAACGATGGAAGTTTTATGGATGACAATGCGCCATGTCACCGGGCCAGAATTGTCCGTGATTGGTTTGAAGAACACTCTGGACAATTCAAGAGAATGGTTTGGTCACACAGATCGCGTGGCATGAATACCGTCGATCATTTATGGGGCATAATAGAAGTCAATTCGCACACAAAATCCTGCATTCGCAACACTTTCGTAATTATGGGCGGCTATAGAGGCAGCATGACTCAGTATTTCTGCAGGGGACGTCCAACGACTTGTTGAGTCCATGCCACGTCGAGTTGGTGCACTACACCAGGCAAGGACACGATAGCCTATCAGGAAGAATCCCATGACTTTTTTTGACATCATTGTATATATTGCGCTCGCAGTCTGGAACACACACGTTCAGTTTTAAATGGAGGTGACGCTTAGGTGTAAGTGTAAAGTTTCTTGAGTTCAGCAGGTTGTTTCTGGTATTGTAGCTTTTTCAGCTGACGCTGTAAACGAAGAAGTCTTCTACTGCTGGCCGTTAAAAGAACATTCGATTTTTTTTTAAAGCAAGCTAGATAACAACATGACATGCGAGTTGCTTGAGTTACACGAGTTTTCCTTATCGTACACATGTTTATGCAACAAAGCAATAATTCTTAATGATTTATTACAACTGACGGAAAACTTACGAAAGTTACCCACAAGGAAACATAAAATCTTCGCCAGCTGCATGTATTGTACTTTAAGCAGCTAAGAATTCAACACCTGTGATCGTGATTTTTTGTCATTAGTGCACTATGGAGTTGCCATACGTCACGTTCGAGCAGTTTTATTAGAGCAGAAAGAGTTTATTTAAGGCACCTGTTTACGAAGACATTAGATATGGAGGAGGAAACAGTTTATCGACGAGGTGTGTGTTTTGGAGGAATATGAGGGACAGGAGAGGCTCTTAGCTTCCTGACAATTGATAACGTTTGCCAGATCAAACTTAGCTGTTACAGAAATACAGTTAAAGAGGAGCGTAACGGATTTATTCGTTGGTAATTCCTTCTCTTCCACTGATAAATTCCCTAGCAGCACCATCTGATGTAAATATTATTAACTATCGGTACATCACACATTTTATAACATGAATGCCATGTAATACTGTACTTCACTTCGGTACAGCATCACTGCGGTCATGCGATCTGCGTAAGTAAACCCTGTCAGCTCTTTTTGTTTTGACATTACTTGGTCATAATAACCTAGGATTTATGAGTTAAGAGCACCTTAGCACCTACCTCACCGTAATGAAACATGTGTTTCTTTTAACTCCTCCAGCTGTCGTAGGGGAGGCAATTGCCAACTCTCTTTAAAAAACAATGATTGTTGGCCAAGGCCGGATACAAGCATAAGTCAGGGAGATCCAACTCACACAGACGTGGCGTGGCGCAGTCGTCTGGCGGGGACGTGACGCTGTTTCATGCCACCTCCACGCTAATAAATGAAGCAATGCCCATGGAGAAATGGCGGAGACGCGTCGGTTCGTGGTCTGCGCCACATCCATTTGTTGCCACGAAGTGCCCCGTTCAAGTAGCACCTTGCCGTTTCCAGTAATCTGAACCGGCAAAATGACAGAGGATTTAAAGCTTAACATAAAGTTTTGTAGAATAATAGAAAACTATCCTCAATTATACGATCATAATCGTAAATAGAAAGCGTATTTTGAGAAAGTGTAAAAAGACAGGTAAACCACACAGTGTCAAATGTAATACAAATCTGCACAGGTAGCAGAAAAAAATTCGGAAAAATTTGACTCTTTTCTTGTTGTAGTTGCGCTAAAGATGTACAGTCTAGTAGTCACAGACAGCAGTTGCGTTTTTTTTTTTTTTATCTGGGAAGTACTGCCACACATCAAGCAAGGCTGCCATCTTGGCACTTTTTATTGCCAGAAGTTTATCGCGCAAATTAGCAGAAACTGAAATGTTATCTAGTGCAGATTAATTTTCCCGGTACTTTTCGGCGTCTTCACAATGCTTTGACAACCACGGTTGCAGGATATTATCACTTTTTCTTCCGTTTTGCTTGGTAGGGTCATCATATGAAGTTTGTAGCCAGACATACACAATTATTTTGAAGTTGCCTCTGTGCAGCCCGTGGTCTAGAGGACAAGACCTTTGAAATCCTCTGGTTTCATTTTGCAGAAAAGGAATCCATTGTCCTCGTCATTAGTAGTGACTGTAATCAGAGTTGAATCCAGGATTTTAGTCTTGGCGGACCGCCTCCAAAATCAGTTTTTTTGAACTGCGAAGACGTACTGCTGAGCAGTGCCTCCGAATCTTTTATATTGAAACTCTTATAGCTTTTTAAATAAAACAAAATTTACTAACATTCTACATCTTTATTCTTCTTGTCTACGTATTTATTTCTCAATGTAGTCACTCCGGAGACGAACATATTTCTTCAAATGAGAGACCAGTGTGTTTATACCGTCACTGCAGAATGTCTGACACTGTTGACGTCGCCACAACCTCACCGCTGCTTGCACCGTTTCATCACTACCAAAGTGAAGTCCTCGAAGCTGTTCTTTAAATTTTGGTAACAGATGAAAATCAAATGGGACCAAGTCGGGACTGTATGGAAGACGATCGATGACAGTGAACCCGTGACGTCGGAATGTTGCGGATTTCGCAGCACTCGTGTATCGTCAGGTATTGTCATGCTAAAGAAGAGGGTGCTCAATGTGTATACGAACTCTTCGAATTCGGACCTCGATTAAAGCATGCTGTTTCTCACGCACTGACATACTTACGTTACATACCTCCATGTCATACGCTAAAATTGGGAGCCCTCTATCGACAGAGGGGTGCAAATACGTATACATGGAGAATAAAGATGAAGAATGTTAATAACTTTTGTTTTGTTTAAAACGTTTTTAGAATTAGTCTCTTTTTTCTGGTGGAATGGCCTTTCTCATAGCAGCGTCTTTTCTTCGAATCATGTTGCTGATTCCAATAAAATTTCTTGAAACGAGTTTTTCTGCATATGAAAATAAGAAAAAAATTGTCATCATCAAATTGTATATCATCAAAAAATGTATGAAAGGGTCCACGATTGCATCTTTCTAAAACCAGTGGATGAACGCAGAATCTTCTTCTAGTTCGGTGATTCCTACGAATCAGAAGCATAGCCAGAATGAAATCAGCTTCCATGTCCATGCGACAGATTTTACGCACGGTGAGCAGAACTTGCGGTGTCACTAACTTTCGTTTGCTGTGCCACTAGGGCGCGTTTGGAGCGCCACTTACGCTTTCCTGTCAGAAAGATCACAGTTCGTAGTAATATACACTCCTGGAAATTGAAATAAGAACACCGTGAATTCATTGTCCCAGGAAGGGGAAACTTTATTGACACATTCCTGGGGTCAGATACATCACATGATCACACTGACAGAACCACAGGCACATAGACACAGGCAACAGAGCATGCACAATGTCGGCACTAGTACAGTGTATATCCACCTTTGGCAGCAATGCAGGCTGCTATTCTCCCATGGAGACGATCGTAGAGATGCTGGATGTAGTCCTGTGGAACGGATTGCCATGCCATTTCCACCTGGCGCCTCAGTTGGACCAGCGTTCGTGCTGGACGTGCAGACCGCGTGAGACGACGCTTCATCCAGTCCCAAACATGCTCAATGGGGGACAGATCCGGAGATCTTGCTGGCCAGGGTAGTTGACTTACACCTTCTAGAGCACGTTGGGTGGCAAGGGATACATGCGGACGTGCATTGTCCTGTTGGAACAGCAAGTTCCCTTGCCGGTCTAGGGATGGTAGAACGATGGGTTCGATGATGGTTTGGATGTACCGTGCACTATTCAGTGTCCCCTCGACGATCACCAGAGGTGTACGGCCAGTGTAGGATATCGCTCCCCACACCATGATGCCGGGTATTGGCCCTGTGTGCCTCGATCGTATGCAGTCCTGATTGTGGCGCTCACCTGCACGGCGCCAAACACGCATACGACCATCATTGGCACCAAGGCAGAAGCGACTCTCATCGCTGAAGACGACACGTCTCCATTCGTCCCTCCATTCACGCCTGTCGCGACACCACTGGAGGCGGGCTGCACGATGTTGGGGCGTGAGCGGAAGACGGCATAACGGTGTGCGGGACCGTAGCCCAGCTTCATGGAGACGGTTGCGAATGGTCCTCGCCGATACCCCAGGAGCAACAGTGTCCCTAATTTGCTGGGAAGTGGCGGTGCGGTCCCCTACGGCATTGCGTAGGATCCTACGGTCTTGGCGTGCATCCGTGCGTCGCTGCGGTCCGGTCCCAGGTCGACGGGCACGTGCACCTTCCGCCGACCACTGGCGACAACATCGATGTACTGTGGAGACCTCACGCCCCACGTGTTGAGCAATTCGGTGGTACGTCCACCCGGCCTCCCGCATGCCCACTATACGCCCTCGCTCAAAGTCCGTCAACTGCACATACGGTTCACGTCCACGCTGTCGCGGCATGCTACCAGTGTTGAAGACTGCGATGGAGCTCCGTATGCCACGGCAAACTGGCTGACACTGACGGCGGCGGTGCACAAATGCTGCGCAGCTAGCGCCATTCGACGGCCAACACCGCGGTTCCTGGTGTGTCCGCTGTGCCGTGCGTGTGATCATTGCTTGTACAGCTCTCTCGCAGTGTCCGGAGCAAGTATGGTGGGTCTGACACACCGGTTTCAATGTGTTCTTTTTTCCATTTCCAGGAGTGTATGTAAAGTAATTGAGTAAAACAAAAGTAATATCTGGCGTTCCCCAAGGAAGGGCTATAGGCCATCTGCTCTTCCCTATCTACATAAAAGATTTAGCAGACAATCTGAGCAGTTCTCTTAGACTGTTCGCAGTTGATCCTGTCATTTGGTGTCATGTAACGCCATCAGATTGTCAAAACGAATTGCAAAATGATTTAGACAAGATATCTGCATAGCGAAAAAAGTAGCAGCTGACTCTAAATCACGAAAAGTGTGAAGTCATCCAAATAAGCATTAAAGAGAATCCGCCAAATTTCTGTTTCACGATAAATTGCACAAATCGAAAGGCTGTAAACTCAACTAAATACTTAGGGATCACAATTACGAATAATTTAAACTGCAAGCAACACATAGATAATTTTGTGGGGAAAGCAAACCAAAGAATGCGATTTATTGGCAGAACACTTAGAAGATACAACACGTCTCCTACAGAAACTGCCTATACTACGCTTGTCCGCCCTCTTCTGGAGTGCTGCTGTGCAAGTGTGAGATTCACAACTGATAGACCTGACGGAGGACATGGAAAAACTTCAAAGAAGGGCAGCTCATTTTGTATTATCGCGAATAGCGGAGAAAATGCCACGCACGTGATAACACGAACTGGACAGGCAGTCATTAAAACAGAGGTGGTTTACGTAGCGGCAGGGCCTTTCATGAAATCCCGGTCATCAGCTTTCTCCTCGGAGTGAGAAAATATTTTGTTTGCGACCACCTAAGTTGGGATAAATGATCGTCATAATAAAATAAGAGAAATCAGAGCTCGTACAGAAAGATTTATTTTCGTTTTTTTTCGCGCGCTGTTCGAGAGTGGAACGGTAGAGATGTAGCTTATGGTGGTTCGATGAATCCTCTGCTGCCAGGCACTTAACTTGGCGGTGCACGCATCTGGAAACAGGACGGCAGTACACACAGCTGGTCTCACAGACCCTTGCAGTTTCTATCTTTCTGAATTTGCATTTAGATGTATATTATGGAAGGCAGCGTTATTAAATGAAGAAATATCATTAAAAATCAGTTTAGTAAATATATTTAAGGGTTGAATTTAATATTTTTGGTCAAAAATATTTACACAAATGAAGATACATAAAATTTAGCTGTTATCAAAATTATGCATGTATTCAATCAGATATTTTGTCGATACAGTCTCAGCACACAGTAACAGAATATTCAAAGCAAATGTATTTCTTGCTGTGCTTACAAATATATCTTGTTTTTCTGTTTTTGCTTCTGCAGTCCACACACCGTCCTCGTGAAGTCGCAGTTGATTCCACTTCAGAAATTTTCACACTGCAAACTCTCCAATTCTCTCAGTTATCTTCCTTGGCAATATTTTTGACATTACTCTTTGCTGAAGATGATCATGCAGAAGCGCAAAAGAAAGCTACCTCAAAAACTCTCTTCTTCTCAGTTGTTCTTTCTGATTTGAGTTGAAAATAACAGCAGCATTTATCGCAGCTGTGTTCATGATGCTATAAAAAACGACCATTGGCCATATTCTTGTGTTTCTAGCTACATTATATGTTGCACTCATTCCGTCTACAACGTCAACTACACCCTTAGTAAGGTTACAGAAAGTGATAATTTCTGGTTTTTTATCGTTCCCTGTATTTTCGTCAATATTTCCATTGTGGTGCATCGTTGACAGTAGTAATGCCACTGTGTTTCGTTTCATCACATAAGAGACTAAGGTGCAATTTTTCTGAAACCCAAACATAGATGACATTTCTTGTCAGTGTTAAAAAAACCCCTTGGGACTTGTCTCCTGTTCTTCCTCAGTTGTCGCAAGTTATGTTGCGGCTTGTATTCAGGATAGGTTGGCAAAGTCTCTAAACAAGTTCAACTGGTCTTTTGTCCTCTCTGTAAGGGCCTTCAGGTTGTTGTCCAAGATACACCTCCATGTTGAATGTGTAAAACATCCACTGCTGCATAAATCTTTACTCCATACTTGTTTGGCTTATTTGGCATGTACTGTCGGAATCTGCATCTTCCACAGAATGCTTCTAGTTTTTCATCAACTCAACTGCCACGTATTCAGAAACTATATAAGCCTTCCGAAAGTTTTCAACAATTAGACTGAACACCTGTCTTATCGCCGCCGCCATGTGATCTGGTTTCTCCCTTTCCATTCTCGTTTGTTTATCGTCGAATCTGAGGCATCGAAGGAGAAAACGAAATCTGTTTGTGCCCATTGTGAGATGAAATATTTCAACTCCTGTGCCATCTGTTAGCCACAAATCTGGTAGACTGAGTCGATGGGCACGCATTACACCAGCGTAGTACAATAATCCCAACAAGGCCTTTATTTCAGCTTTATTAGTTTGTTGTGCATCTCTTTCCCTTGAAAGTTTCCTTGGATACTTTGGTTGTACCTCTAGGGCAGCCAACGGGTATGTGTATAAAGTTTTCATTAAAAAACAGTTCCCAGCACTGTAGAGGATTTGTAGCACTTTTTGCAGCACACTTCACACCTGGTAAATGAGTTATGATCTTATGACAACGTGTGCGGGAGTTCTTTGGCGGAGCACGTGAGTTCCATACTATTCCGTCTTTACCGACAAACACATCACTGTCAGCACCACAATCACTGTCTTCTGATTCATCACTCGACGTTTTTTGTTCGAAGCCAGAATCACTTTTCCACTCTGGGTCCTAGATTTCTTCAAAGTCGATTTCTCCGTCTTCAGAATCACCAGCGTCACTTTCAGCCATTACTTCTTCAATCAAGTTCCTAATTATCTCCTCCTGTGCCTCGTAAGAATAAGCCATGATGCAGTTACAACACTTACAACACACTAAAATAAAGTACAAAGCACGAAAAAATCTGTTCTACCACTAAACTAAGCAGATACCGCAAATATGCGGGCCCTTGAATAACCTTGGCGGAGCTAACAATAAGCTGACACCAGCACACGCGACTAGCCTGTGAGACCCTAGACCTCTTTGTTGTGAGCTAACCGGAAGTGCTATTGTTGAAATACCAGACACACCATACCAAACGACTCCTATTACACTCACTTAAAGGTACTGAGAAGATAGCGTCTTGGAAACAGCTTCCAGGCATTGCATTAATGTGGAAATATTCTCCTTGGTCTAACAGACCACCTGCGTGTACTGACGGATTAATTGTGAACTGCAGAGTACTCTCAGGTAGATGAAGCAGCGTCACCAATCAGCGGAAGCACAGTTAGTGAACCACTGACCAGCGCTGCGAAGTGGCCCCCTGTGAAGTTGCCCTTACGTTACTCAAGCGCTTTTGCATTCGGCTTGTTGCTTGCCGCAATAATGCATTTTGTGGTTCGGGAATGGTAGCGCGACCGTTGTGCGTGTGTCCGCCAGCGCTACTTCAATGTTTATTGCTTACGTCTCGCCCACGCCACGTCTGTGCCTCGTCGGTGCCAGGTGTCCGCGCCACGCCACTTCTGCGTGCATTGCGCCGAAGGCTTAGGCATCGGGCGCCGAAATGGAAGGAGGCGTCACGTCCTCCACCGGTGCTTGTATTTTCGGTGGACATCGTATTGAAAACAAAACAATGTCACTAACGTAGCGCTTGAACTGAGTTGTACGACGATTGTGTATTTAGTCGCATCTACCATATAGTTAGTTGTTCCCCCTATCGATTCGTGAGTAAGTTATCGTTGCTTTGGTTATTAGTTGTCATTACTGGATGCGTTAGCTATTATTCTTTTTTAAAACGAAGTCTATATGTTCATTTTAAGTCATACTATTATTGATTACATATTTACAAAATATAGCTGCAAAATATGCATAAAACAGAAATTTCGAAAGTCCCAAAAGTGTGATAAACAACAAACAAGTCCGCCAATATAAAGGCCGATGTCAATAATTTACTTCAGAGCTGCTAACCTGGTTGAAAGTAAATTCACTGTCGATCAACCTGAGCAAAAGTAATTACACCCAGTTCAGCTCCGGTCACACAATCCCATTGGAGATCCGTTTCGCACACGACAATCAGCAAAGACAACGGGTACACTGCACCAGATTCTTAGGCCTCCACAGAAATAGTTATGTTAACTGGGAACATCATGTCCTCCATATCATAAAAATGCCCTCAGGTACTTTTGACATTTGGAAAATCTCATAAATTGGAGACATCGCTGTCACAAAGTCTTCTAACTTTGGCCAGTTTCACTCTGTTGCGCGCTATAAAATTATCTGCTGGGGCAATTAATCCATATCAATGAAAGTTATCTTTCCGCAGAGTAAGATTGTACGAAAATTACGTGCAGGGTACACCTGAGAATCTCCTGTTCCCAATACATTTACTCCATTATGAGTCTTTCTCTGGTTATGTCAATGTCTATAGGATATTGAACTCTTAATCTTCCTTCCCTTCCTTAAGGGCTTTATGGTTGGTAACCACGTGCAGTACAAAATCAATGACAGGTATTATGATCACAATACAAGAAAGGCAGCTGACTCCGACTGTGATCTCAAAAATGTAACTTGCGCACAGAAGACTGTACAGTCTTCCTGAATTAAAATACTTAATTCTTTACCAATTGCATTGATGGCCTATATAGTAACAGTGCATTACTTGAAAACATAACAGGAATGTATAATACTTTTTATTCATTAGATGAATTCTTTAACAGAGATGTAGCTTATAGACCTTTCATCCATGTATTTCAACTGTTTGTTTGTTATGTTTTCCACTTTGCTTCAGTTTTGTTCTAGTTTTATGTTTTTATTTTCCTTGCAACTGTGTATGCCAGTTTACTGGTTCAGCATGAATGTTTTTAAACATTACAGGAAAACCCAATGAAGATGCGAAAGTACACAGTGACACAGCTGGGAGGGACTGTAAGTCCAACCAAAAAAACTGGAATTTTCCCTGTGTGAGTACAGTGCCTTGTAGAAAAAGTTATTCTATTTGTGCCAAAAAATCCCCCCCCCCCCCCCCACCCTCCCACTAACATGTTTCCCACTGCCTCTACTTACCTTTTCCCATCCGCATTCTGTCCACACCACTCCTTCCCCCGCCAAATTGTATACTGTCTTCTCCCACCACTCTTCCCTCCTCACCCTCATTGTATCTCTCTCTCTCTCCCCTTTCTCTCACCACTCTCTCTTTCCCTCCCCTTTCTCTACTCCTCTCTCTTTCCATTTCTCCCCCTTTTATCACTCCTCTCTGTTTCTCACTCCTCTCCATGGTCTCCCTCTTCATCTCCACTTTCCTCTCCTTCCCCTCCCCCCTTTCTCTTATATGTTCTAACCTCTGACATCCTTTTATCACATTGTGTAGCTAGTAAATCATCTGCTCAAAGACGTAACCTGCTCCATACCACTAACCCTTCCTTCTCTTGTGCATCCTTCCCTGTTCCCTTCCTATATCTGTCAGCTCTCAGACAACTGCTTACAATAATTGATAATCGGTAACCAGTCTTGCCATGGCTGCAGGAGTGAATGTTTTGGTGTTGGTGTGTACTTTTATTGGAACAACAGCAAGCTCATAAGCTAGTGTGTACCTACTGTTTTCTGTAACTTTTTCTGTGCTCCACACACCAGTCTGCTATTGGTGAGTGGTTGCCTTTCCCTTATTTTATGTAAATGCTCAGTATGAATCATTTGTGTGAAAGTGAAACAAAGAAACAGGTAATTTGACATGATAACTGAGTTCTAACATTGCTTGCATTTCATTAGTCCCACAATTTTTTTACAATAATTTATTTAAATTTTGGCAAATCTATTCATTGAAGATTATATATATATATATATATATATATATATATATATATATATATATATATATATATATATATATATATACAAAGATGATGTGACTTACCCAACAAAAGCGCTGGCAGGTCGATAGACACACAAACAAACACACAAAATTCAAGCTTTCGCAACCCACGGTTGCTTCGTCAGGAAAGAGGGAAGGAGAGATGAAAGGTTGTGGGTTTTAAGGGAGAGGGTAAGGAGTCATGCCAATCCCGGGAGTGGAAAGACTTACCTTAGGGGGAAAAAAGGACAGGTATACACTCTCACACCCACACACATCCATCCGCACATACACAGACACAAGCAGACATTCATGTATCTGTGTATGTGCGGATGGATACGTGTGTGTGTATGTGTGAGTGTATATCTGTCCTTTTTTCCCCTAAGGTAAGTCTTTCCCCTGCCGGGATTGGAATGACTCCTCACCCTCTCCCTTAAAACCCACATTATATATCATAACCATAGATACCGTTCTTGTTTCAACTAACAAAAGAACCATCTTTGGTGTATTTTATGCAACAATTCACACGTCTGGTACAAATCTTCCATTGTGGCCAGGTCTACATTAAACACTGAAAAATTATTATGCTCCAGCTCATAGTACACAGAAAACCATTCAGCACCACACATTTCTTTCACTGCAGCCATCTTCCATACAACCACAGGAAAACATTAAAGTTTGTGGATAAATTTTTCAAATCAATATTGTTTTGTATAGTTTACTTGCTTTCCTATTTCCATACCTTTTTAGCCCTAGAAGGCCTGCTCAAATGATAATCTCTGATTGCAGCCCACAGATCACATGAAATATATTCAAATACTGTGAAACAAAAATATCTCCCACTAGAGGTGTCTACTCATGCCTAGAGATATTTAATCATTCCTCTGTAAGAGAAATGTGAAGTAGTGTGCTCAATGAAAACATTTAAAAACATAGTTGCAGATTGTGATCACACTGATTTCTTGAGAAAGATCAGCGAAGCTGCTGCATTGCAAATGCTGCTGTCTCTTCCATGTGCATGTCTTGCATGAATGTCTGAAGGATATCCATGTTTTCTGAGTATGTGCCCAAACAGGGACAAACCATCTTGCAGGTGCCAGGATAAATGCCCTGCATGTTAGAGGCCATGAAAAGTGACCTCATTTAAGCTGTGAATGCTAGGGATGGTGGTATCCTGGGCAAATACAGTGAACTGTTTTTTCATGCTGCCACTAGCACTACTGGCACCATCTCGTTCAGGAGGTACAACTCCAGCATTCCACTGCTTGCACTGCGGCTCACAGACCTCAGATCCTTCATCAGTCATGTGGGCACCTGGGTTCAGATAGACTTCGGGGGCATCACAACCATTACCATCAGGTTCCCAATTATCTGCCACATAGAGGACTGTTGACACATAGTGAGTAACTCAGTTACATTAGTTTGTACAGATGCAGGCACATTCTATGTTGATATGACATGACACATGTGATGATGCTACCAGAAGACAATAAATGGACACTGTTGCATGCTTCCATGATGAACAACTGGACATTTTTCAGGGAGAGGTAGGAGGGAGGCCTTACATGTATTTGAAGATGACAAGATATATGGCCGCGATGCCCACTGTACTCAATATAGACAATCTTGTCACACATGGCTTATCACTTGGACTATGACTCTTCATGTAGCCATACCATAAAGAATTACAGATCACCTCACTTTAATTTGAATACATTATTTATGGACTGTCAGATGGCTCTATTTATGACAAACCATTGCAGTTTTTGTACTTTGCCTTCAGACTCTCTTCAGCCTGCTAGTGGCCATGCTGCTGTTGCTTCAGACTGTTCGTAGGCTACAGTGAAGCAATGTTGTTTTCAGAGCTCAGAAGTTTCCTGACAAACTTTATGTTAAGGTCTGAGAACAATTGCTCTAGGCCAGATTTTTGGTAGCGTCTTCTGTTCGTGACAGTTCAGAGTTTCATTGTGGATACAGCAGACTCTGGATGGGACCATGAATAACTAGAGGAATGTGATAGTCCCAGACTAGTCCTGCTTCAGTTTGAAGAATATTTCTCATTTCTCAAACACATCAAGCACAAGAGGATATGCAAGTAAATCACTTCTGTGGCAATGAGGAGATATTATGTTGGATGAGTGTATAGCACTTCATTTCTTAGTTGTCATCAGTGACAGGAGGAATACTATGATTACCTAGAGTTTTGCATCCACATGTGACCTTCCAGGTGTGCAGTTCATTGAGACTTCCTCTTCACACATCACAATACTTGTAAATGTCGAGTCACTCTTCTGGATTAGTTTTGTGTGCAGTAGCCAGTGATGTGTCTGTTTGTGAATAATAGAGAGTATGCATGGGTCATTTGAGGGATGAACTGCAGCCCTTCAGTTGTCACCAATGACTCTTCCAGACTTCCTCACAGCTCTGTTCCAACAGTAGGAAAGGCTTTCTCTGTTTCAGGAATAGGATTGATAGCCAGTAGAGCTCCTGAACCAACTCATAGAGAGTGATACTATTTCATATTTTGTGTGCATCTCAAACTCGCTTCTTCATTTTTCAAACTGCATGTTTTACAAACTTTTATATGCTGAATAGTTTGTCACTAAGCATTTTCTTTTTATCTTTTTATACAGTGTTTCTGACACCACACATTTCTAACATATAAGAAATGTGCTCTGATTTCTTGAGTTTGCTTCATTCTTGAACAGTAATTTATATGGAGTGACATCAGTGCCAGTATATAGTTTGTCAGAAATAAGATCAGGCAAAAAGGTTTTCGCATTCATACTATAGTTGGGTGTCTTGTGTAGCTTGTCTCAGCCTATACACAATCTTTCTGTTTCTGTAATACCGTATCTTTAAAGTTAATACCTCCCTCATACCAATTCAAAGCACTGCAGGCACAAAAATTCCTGTTTACCATTTCATTTTATTGCAACAGTCATGTTGTTTGAAAGCTTGGTGTCGGAATTCTGTTGTTCATGTCTATCACACAGCCCAGATAGCCATGCACGTTAATGAATGCGTCACTTCTGAGCTGGAGAGATGCTGGCCCCACATCAAAGCTGCCTGGCACATTAATGATGAGGTTTGGTATGCTGGCCGCACTGGTTTACTTTTTTTATGCCAGCTAAGTGAATATCGGACTGGTATGCAAGTTCTACCTCAGTTTTATGACTCGCAAACATTTAGAAAACTTTCCCACAGTTTCCCACGAATGACACTACATACAACCAGTTGTTGGGGTACAAATAATTCATCTCGGAGGTGGGAGGGGAAGGGAAATGGGGTGGAGACAAGAACAGCATCCAGTCACCTCTTAGATTGACAGTCCAAATCCATTAATCACCATATTTACCATGCACAATTGTGGGACAAGGGCACAAGAAAATGAAGAAGACTCTGTTGTCTGGGTCTAATCCTCTGAGATAGTATACTCTGAGTAACATGATGATGTTGTGATGGGTAAAGTTAATAGCTTTGCCTGTGTGTCAGGACAGAAAACTTAATGTAAATATCGTGGTCACAGTTGTCAGTCACTAGCAGAACCCATTATTTTTTAACTGGGGTGCCCTAGGATATGTATTTCCTATTCTTTTTAGGTTGAGATCTATCATCAAAATGTAAAATTAAGCCATCAGTTGGCTTACTAAAAATGTTACAGAAATATCAGGAAAGGATGACAGTACCTTATCTTTGTTTACATGTGCTATGACCATTTAAACTCCAGACTTTAGTGAAAAAATGCTCATTACAATCTTTCAGGACCTAAGTAAATTGTTTAATAGAAGCTATTGAGATTGACATTACCATTACCAAACTTATTTGTTTTTTCAGAAACTTCACCTCACCTAAAGAAAAGCAGGAGACATATACACCACTAAAATATTACCAGCTGGTAAGTTGTATCTGTTTTAAGATTTTTGTGTTCTACTCCTGGTGTAAGACACGCAATAGAAACAAGAGACAAAGAAGTTTAAAGTTAAAAGTAGATCAGAGAGAGAAACAGGAAGAGATTGATGGATGGATGGTTGGAGAGAGAGAGAGAGAGAGAGAGAGAGAGAGAGAGAGAGAGAGAGAGAGAGAGAGAGACAGACAGACAGACAGACTTTCCAGAGTTGACTTAAGGCCCAAGTGACACAGGTGGTGACTTGGGGTGCCAGAGGTATCCCTAGGACACAGGTGACTGCAGTAAACATGGGTCCACAAACAAACTGTTTGCGAGATAATTCCAGATGTGTGGAAATGAGCTGCTACTGACATCAATATCAAACATTGTCCTGATTAATACAAATGTATTTGCAATGTAAACTTTTCTGTAAGTCCCCATGTAATTGGGTTGAAGTCTCACTTATGGCCTATCTTACCTTGTAAAATGTAGGGGAATATGGTACATGGATGAGATTTCACTGAATACAATTGATATTAAAATGTCTTAAAGTGTAAGCTATCCGGTTTCTTACAGTGGTATTTCTGCCACATATTGCTCTATGTTATCATGAATCACAAAAACTTCAATTTGGTTGACCAATGCGGACAGTTTAATAACTGAGTCCAGCACATTTCTGCCAGTGATACATGTTACTTCTCAGGAGTCACTATCCCATCAGTTGTTAAGACTTAAAGAATAAATACCTGATTTCCATGAAGAATTATGCACTAGAAAAACATTGAGCTCTCAAAGGAGTTACTGAAAATAGGGTTTTTTTATTTTTAATTGAGTACTCTGTATAATTCTATTTGCAAAAATGTTATGGAGTGAATGGTACACATCATTGGGCAACAAAGGCACCCATACAACAGTTTGCAGGAGGGGGGGGGGGGTACCATATGTAGACATTAATAGCCATACATTAAAGGAAACAGTATTTAAAAAAAATTCCTTTGGGTGCAACTGGCTAAGAAGATAAAATGCTATAAACCCATAGACAAACTAAAAAAGATGCTGCTTAAAAGATCATGCATTCTTATTCTGAATTCCTATTATACTTACACTAAAAATAATGTTTTTGTGCTAATAAAATGGAATCTGTTTCAATTGAATTTTGATTTGCACATCCGCAGTTCAAGACAGAAATATAATTTCCATAAGGTTAAGAGTATGGTTCTGTATTCTGGGGTAAAGATCTTCAGCAAACTTCACCTTACATGAGACAAGAAATCTCTTTTAAGTTCAAAAGAAAATAAACATCACACTTTATTAACCACTCCTTCTAAAAATTACCTGATGATCTAGATTCAAGGATCAGAGAACAATTGTTCACTGATTGAAAAAGTTAGTGAGTATGACTTTGTCAAAGGGTTTCAAATTCACTTGAACTCAAAATTGACTTGGAGTACACACATGAAACCGTGTGTGCCAAACCTTCCAGAGTCTCATTCCTGTTGCATAATTTACAAGACAAAGGTAATGAACATCAGCCGATTTCCTATTCCTATGTATTCATCCACCCAAATATGGTGTATGGAGTTATCATATGGGGTGACTGGTCTGTTGCACAGGTGTTGTTCTTAGGACAAAAGAAAACACTCAGGACAACAACATGTATTCATGCATTATGGGATCTTGTCTGCTATTTCTCAAAGAAATGATTCTATTAATGATACTTTTACTGCAGACTAAAGCCTGCTTTCCTTCATTATAAAAGCAGGCAAAGAACTTACCACACAGAGGCACTGTCTGTGAGTGCCATTCTAGAAATAAAAATAACAAAGACATCAGACTGCCCAAATGCATAAACAGCATTAAATATATTGGCACAAAATCATACACAATGTGCCACTGCGTAAGAAAATATTTTAAGGAATTTGAAAATAATTTGTACAGGTGTTATCAATTGACGAAAGTGTGTATGAAACAGAATAATTTTAGCAAATTTGTCAGTGTGCATGATGTAGAAATACTTTCGTGTTTGTAAGACTTATTATTGTACCCATTAAATGTGTATATTTACTCTGTAGACTCATCTGCATTTTAAAGAGAAGTTGTACTGACTGCTAAAAATTTTAATTGAAAATTTGATGCTCGCTCTTTCAACAAGAGTTGGCTAATAAGAATGACAAATAACGACATTCTATTCTGTTCTTGTGCAAAATAAGTAACAGTCATTCTAAATGAGTTAGTCAGTTTCAGATGTGACAAACCAAAAGAACTAAATTTTTAAGCTGACACAAAAGGAAATTATATAATAAATCAAATCTCAGTACTTTAAATTCCAAGTGGCATGGGGGGGGGGGGGGGGGGAGGGAGAGGGGAGGTTGGAGAGGCAAGTGCCCTCTTTTGCATATACCTATAGCCATTCTATCATATAGATAATAAGTTATCATGCAGATACCTATAGCCATTCTATCATATAGATATTAAGCTATCAACAGGAAATAAGGAATTGTTATTTTTGTTATTTGATGTAACTGACAAAACATCTGAAGTCAGGAAATATCTATTATGTTTAATACATTAATGTAGTTTCATTAGTCACAAATAGTTTATAGAATCAAACAGTGGGGAATCCAGGATGGAGTGTAACAATAGTATATAAAATAATGTATGGAGCTTAACAGTAGTTACAAAATTACGGGGACACTGGTATAGTTTACCTTAAGAACATGAAATTCTAAGAACTGCCTATAAGCACATATAAAAGAAAAAGAAAATTATCTTAGCTTTAAGAACTGTTAGTTTCTCAGGGGGATGTTAGAAAGGAAGGGTAGGACACTCAGAATCCGGGTTGAGTGGGATCCACCTGTTGTGAGGATGAGAAGAGACAAAGAAAAGTGAATTTATGGAAGTATCCTCTCATCCTCTAACAGATGGATCTGTCTCAATCTGGTATCTTTGTGACCTATTCTACTTTCAAATCTTTCACAATCCATCCCTCTTTTTTTTGCTGAGGGAGAAACTACACGTACAACAATAGTTATATTCTATGACAGTATTTAATAGCTGCTCATTTATGAACTTTAACCTCAGTCCATTTTATCACCACAGTTCTTCTGCTTCATCAAGGGAACACTGGAATGAGGTATGATGTAATGCCTGAAAATATACAATTGGTGACTATTAAAACAAAAAATTTCATTGTCGCAATTTTCCTCCATACTGAAACTAGAACAACTTTGAGTTGATAGAGCAGTTAGACACCATTTGGGGTGATGCATAATGTAGTTTTCATTGAGCTTATGGAGGACTTACTAGTTAGGTTTTATGATTTCTGTGTCCTTGCAAGTGGGAGAGGTGCATATGTTAAATTGCTGGTGAAACTTTGATATTGCATATGTCTGAAGTTACAGCAACATCACATTTGTTTACTAACTAAACAATATTAATTAGGGACAAGTGAATTAACTGAAAAAATCATATAATGAACTTTGTCAGGTACAGATAGTATAATGATTGTTGATTTTGTGCCTTGAGGTGATATCATTAATGCTGATGCACATTTTGATTGCAATTGAGTTCAGTGTATTGTGTGTAAGAAATGAAATACATTTTCTGCTGTGTAACTTGTAACTGTTGATGTTAGCATGTGAGACATTGACTTTTAGGGTTTGTAGCTCCATGGAAGATTTTCCTTTATACTAAGGAACAAAGTACATCATTACGGTTTGTGTCAATATATGTACATGGAATGAAAGTGTGAGAAAACACAAAGAAACAAGGAAATACAGAGATTACATTTTTTGAAATTATGTTGTTAATCAAATGTGCTCATTGTGGGCATGGTTTTGAAGCAAACATCTTTAGACATGATATTGTCGACATAAAATGTAGCATAGTAATATGTTATAAATGTCATATAAATAGACATAACAATTTTTGATCCCATTATTGTAGTTATGATTATTAATCATATTTTTTTCGCACAAATTACAATAGTTGAATATATACTTTTCTAAATTTTTGCAGTTTAGGTACTCAACATGCTTTGAAAAGTTCCTGATATTCCTTGGTGTTATGTTTGGAGTCCTCTCAGGTGTATGTATGCCTGGTTTCATTGTACTTTATGGAGAATTCACAGCTGTCCTTGTTGAATGGTCAATGTCAAATTCAACAATAACACGTACATCTTTGCTGAACTGGTTTGGTGGCGGTGAAACAATGTGAGTTTTTAGAACTTAGTATTTTCCTCTGTTTGAACTTATAACTCAAATACTTTAAAAACAATGACAATTATACTGACTATCATTATTAAGGAGTAGAAATGTGATAATTTCACTTTAACTGATGAACTTCCATGAGACCTAAACCTATTTGCCCATGGAATGAGTCCCTGTGTAATTCAAAGATATATGACAGTTTAAAAATGAGAACAGGAAGACTAGAAAATTTTACAAACAAAAGAATTTCCTTTAAAATAGGCCAATATAATAAATAATCATTTAAAATTATATGTATACAAATTCAGTATTTTGAATCTTACATATTTAGCAAAAATATTACTCACTGATTAATGTTTCAGCATTAACGGAACAAAGGAAGAGGTAGATAATGCATTACTTCAAGATGCTGGTGCTTTTGGAGTTGGATTGACATCCATATCTGCAATTCAGTTCATTTTAGATGTGCTGTGTGTTACTTGTCTCAACAGTGCAGCACAGAAACAGGTGAGGCACTTTTAAAATGTGATCATATTAATGAAATAGACTACGTGTTGCATAAAACTGAAGTAGTGTTTCATTCATGATTCCACACTGGAATGATTGGTGTAAAAATTATTGTATGGAACATTACAACAGAATGTGTTTTATACTGTGACAAGATGTTGTTAAACAATTTTAATGGATGTGGTACCCTTTCTTTTTCCGTGATTATTATGTGAATGTCGTTGTCTGTGCAATTTTACTCATTATTTTTTCAGTCTCATGGTCCAGTTATTACTCTGATTGGCTTACCAAGACTTCACAAGTTACTACATCATTGTTATCCACTCCAGGAATTGTATTACTGATCCTTCAATACTCTTCTAGAAACAATGGTTAATGATATTAATCACTCAGTAGCTGCCCACATTTATCAATAATGAAAATAGCTGACTTGAGACATTGTCATACTGCATCAAATAAATAGCAAAATCAGGCTGTGGAGAGTGTCCTTGACAGCTGACAATGAACACTAATGCTTGTTATGTACATAATAATAATTCTCAATTATTGAAACCAAATAATCAAATAATTTGCACAAGGAATGGGTAATGAAATTTTTTTAAATATTATTTTGAGCTGTTGGGGGTTGGTTTGCTGCTCTATTAGATGGGAGTTTGTTGATTACCTTTGCACCAGAGTAGGTAGGTAACACCACTCTGGACTCTAGTGATGTATACAAAGTCTACATGAACTTTTTTGTCTTGTGTTATGACTTTGCTGATAACAAATAAGTTAAAACTGAAATTTATAACGGCAGTAAATGCCATTAAGGTGTAAATTTACAGGGCACGAGTGTAAGAAATCTGGGATCCCTAACAATGCCTGTGCAAGATACACAACTGACTGCTTTACACAATATTCTTTCAGTCTGCTTCTGCTGAATTGTTGTCCAATTGGACCACAAGGAATTTTACATACAATTTCTCATTTGGTGTGTGACTTTAATATCTGCTTCCGGTGCTAGGAGGTCTTTCATTTAGTATGAGTCTTTTGTGGTTCAGAGTTAAGCTCCACAATGAAATTTTCACTCTGCAGTGAAGTGTATGCTGATATGAAACTTCCTGGCAGATTAAAACTGTGTCAGACCAAGACTCAAACCCGGGACCTTTGCCTTTTGTGGGCAAGTGCTCTAGCAACTGAGCTACCCAAGTACGATTCATGCTCATTCTCACAGCTTTACTTCTGCCAGTACATCTCCTGTCTTGGTCCGGCACACAGTTTTAATATACCAGGAAGTTTCAAGAGTTAAAATGTTTCCTGTTAACCAGTTGAAAGTCTGTTTAGTTGTCATCTGAACTGTGGTAAGAATACAGTTTTCAAAGCATCCTTTAAAATAGTTAGATCATCATTCACATAGGTTAAGAACAGATCAGAATAAATCCTTGTGGGATTCTGTGTTATGTCATTCTGAAATCAGTTTCAATCATGTGATGCAACTATGAGATCTCTGTTGTAAAAGGTGTTTCCAGCTGTGATTAGAGTTGGTAATCAGGTGAAAATAATGATATTCCATTAATTAAACTGTCAGCTCTAAAACTCTTATTTATTTATAAAATATGCAATGTCAGTCTTGGTCAACAAATACAGATTTTTGCATTGAAATAACACACATAGGGCAGTGCAGAACAATGCTGAACTGCCAATTTACTGCCCAGATTGTTTATATTTACTTCTGCATGTAGTCTTGTAGCTTCCAGTGCTTATCTCAGGAAGATGATCTGTAACAACATTGTCATTTTATATGTGGTGATTTGTCCATTACCACATTTGACTAGCTTTTATTGGTTTTTATACTATATTACTTGCCAACAGTAGCATCTAAAATTGTTACACCAGACATGGGGATGTCTGGCAATATTGCTATTTCTCCTAGCTGTTGAAAATTCAGAATGAAATGGAATACCCCTAAGTTATTGTCTCCTCTTCTTACCACATATTTTCTTGTATTTTGTGGGTGCTATTGTCTCATAAAAACTATGCAGCACCCCAATTGGATCTATTTTCATCTGGATCTTACTTAGAAACTTTCATCAGTTTAAATGCACTTCTCTACCACTCAGACACTCCTTTGTATGTTCAGTGCTTGGTGCTTAATTAAGCAGATCTGTTGGCCAACTGTGGTCGTATCCTTCAGGCAGACTTCTCTCATATTCTTGATATCCATACAGTTCTTATCATTGTTGGTTTTTTGTTTATCCATGTACGATCATATCATGGAGATGGCTCATGTTGGAAATGATACTTTTTCGCATGTACATGGCCCAACTATTTTCCTCTTTCATTTCCCCATCCAGCTGCTTCACTCACAGTTTTATCTAGCAGTGAATAAATGTTTTCAGTATCTCTGAACAAATGTTTTCAGCATCTCTATGTTGAGTCATTGTCAATTTTTTTCTGACTGCTATGTGCAATCAACAAACTTAAAATCGCCATGAGGCCTACATCTTTTATTGGGTTCTTGAGACTTTTTACATGCCACTTTTACATGTGTTTAATAGTTAACTGTCTATCATCTGGTTTTTGACCAGTAGTGCAATGTAACTTCTTCAAATTCTTGACAGTTATTACAACCTCCTGCATCTCTGATACTCCATGTATTTGCTTTCTCTCAAAGTCCTTAATTTTTTTCAATCAGTTTGGGAAGGCACTGCAACATTGTTGCACGAATGCACCAGGGTGAATGTTACCCAATGGCTAGAACTGTCACACATGACAGTAATTTGCAGCTGTTCTCACACTGAATGCTGCAATGGCTTACTAGTCTTCACTCATTCACGTACACCTCATACAAAGGTGCTTCGGGTTTCCATCACTCACTTGGTAATATCCTAGGTTGCTTGCATTATTGTCATCTGTCATAGGTGCTATATATGAGATTCCCATCTAAATAGGTATTTGTAACATTCATTGCAAATCATGTATGCATTGTAATGTGTTCATTAATTAAACAATAAGTTAGAAAACTTACTTTAAGTTAAAAATTTAAGGTAGAAACCAAAGTCAATTATCATCTTCCAGTACTTTTCAGAGGAAACTGCTGTGTGACAAATTCACTTTGTCAATTGTGACGTTTCTTTTGCATTTAAATGCTACCTCGACAACCTCCCGAACATCTCTATGCTATAATATTAATTACATCTGTGCGATGATCTCTTACAATCAACAAAATTCCACACGAGCCCAACAAAAATGCTAATGATACTCCAATGAATAATATTTCCACCCTGTGTTATTTGGATGATAGATAAACATGTTTATTAGTGACATAACCTATATTTAAAATTAATAACTCAGGATAAAACATCATAATATCATACTGGTTATAAGTCAAAATTTCGATTTCTGTGAATACATTAAAAATAACATCACATATTTTTTCTGAAAAATGGTAGACATTGAGTTAATTGTCAGATTCTTGCCATATTGTAACTTCTCACGTTCTTATACCAGGTGCAGGGATTGAAAAGAGGCAGATGGAAGTGAGAAGAGTGACTAGTGACTAGTGAGATTGGATAGTCTGAATTGCTGACTTATGTTTGTGGAACACTTCTTGTGTTTGTAATTCAGAGCTGCAACTGGTATTGAGGAGGGGGTGGGGCCACTACTGATATTTGTTACACTATTCTGAGCAATGCTCTGCAAAAACAGGGACAAGTTTGCACTTGGATAGTGTGTGGCAATGACCTTTGACTACATTGATCTTTTACTACACTGTTTACACACATGATATAGGATAAGAATAAACATAATTAATTTAGGACTGCAGCAGTCATTGTTGCTACATGTTCAACACAGTTGAACTGCATAACAATATAAAGTGACACACTACACTGCTTCTGCACTTGATAACAGTTGTTATTAAGTGAGACTACATGATAAACCCAATGTAAATTATAGTCTGAAGTGACATAATACATAATTTGGTAAATGAGGTTTACTTATTATGATGTTCCAGAAATTCATATGCTTGTGTTTCATAATCATGTTTTGATAGGTTTTCTTTTTTTATGATAGTGGTTTTTCTTTTTTTTATTATTTCATGTAAATACAAATGAGGCACAGGCAGTATTTTCAGACTTTTAAAAAGGTGTCTACAGGAATCCCAGCATTTAGCATTCATTATCACCCTGATAATTTTAAACATTTAAAAAAATGTGGAATTCCCTCCAAAAAAATTACCATACTCAATAGTGACTGTTTAGTAGCATGAGACATAGTCATCACTGATGAGTAGCTTGTATTTTGAGTGAGAATCGCAACAGCTTATTTCAGAGTGTTCAGTTTTTTATTTAGATTAATAAGGTGCATCTCTCATTTCAAATCCTGTAGAATACATTTGCCTAAAAATTCTGTATAATTGAGATTTGAGACATTTTCTTCTTCAGTGGTGAAAGCATGGTTTGCAGGATGGAGGTTTTCTGTGATGTGAAAGTTAACTGTTACAATTTTTTTAGAATATGTGATGAGCCGACTGGCCGTAAACCACTGTGCTAAGTTATGCACAAACTGGTGTTGTAGTTTCCTGCAGATTTTCCTCAGTATGTTATTTAATTAGAATATTAGTGTCACCTGTGAAGAATATTTTGGTTCATCATGCATTTTAGTAGTCAAGTCATTTACATGCATCAGAAATGGGGCAGGTTCCAGAACTAACCCTAGCAGGACTAAATACTTGTTTTCTGTCCATTACTGCAAAAACTAGAAATTTTTTGTGTTTTGTTGTTTTTGTATTTTATTGCTGTAATTTGTTGATGGTTATTGAAGTATGATTAGATCTACCTTGACTTATGCAAGAAAATATGATCATCAGTGACATTAAAGGCTTTACCAAAATCAAAAAATATTCCAGATACACGCTGTGTATCATGCACTGATTTCAATATTTCATTTACAAAGGCAAAATTGCTGGCTGGGTTGACTTCCCCACTCTGAACCCATGCGGTGAGTCAGTTATCAGCCTTTATTTGTTTAAGAATCCTGTTGATCTTTCAAAGAACATTTTTTCCTTAAATTTGATGAAGCCTGACAAAACTGAAACTAGCCTATAATTAGAAATTTTGCATTTTGCACCCTTCATTTGCAGAGATGTTACTTTGAAGCTTTAATACTATTTGGAAACACACCACTCTCAGATTATGAATTTACAATGTCTACTAATAGTTCCACAATGAATGTTCCACTAGCTTTCATGATAGCATCTGGAATCTCATCAACAGCCACAGAATATTTATTAGTCAATCCTTTAATGATTTTACAATACCTCAGGTGTCAATAGATACATAAATGATATATTTGCATGAATTTTTTGATCTGACTATACTCTCCTACTATCTGGCTGTGTGTCATGCTCTGTATTTATCAAATGCTATATTACTGTTTGAGGAATAATGGCTGAATCCACTAACCATTTGTCTGAGGTCAGTTAGTTTATTGTTATTCATAATCAGCTGTATATTACTGTGATTAACTGATCTGGCACCCATTTCACATCTTATAATTTGCTGGGTTTCTTTAGTTTTATTCTTGGAATTACACATTATTTCATCAATTTTCTAATTTTTTGCTTTTGAAATAACTTGTGTTGCATCTTTTGAAATAGGTAGTAAAATCAGGAGAGTACTTTGCTAGGAATATTCATAAAATGTCCTCTTATTTTGACATGATATCCTTATCCCTTTTGTGAATCACTTGTTTGTTTTCTGAACAGAATTAAATGTTGTTGTTTTCTTCAGAAAAGCTATTTCAAAACATGCTTAAATGTTGCCATAAACTTATATTTTTCATTTGTATCATTACAGTTGTATACATCACTCCAATTTTCACCCTCCAGAAGAAAACAAAAATATTTCAACCTTTTTTTTTTTGTATTGCAATTCCTTACAGTGTGTCTTTTTCCATGGAGTGTTGAGTTTCTTGCAACACTCATTGTAAGAATTTGAGCATAGTGGGCACCAAAACCCATGTTTACCACTTGTATGCTATAGGCAGATTTGCATGTATTTATCTAAATCTGCTCACTGACATGCAGGGGTTGCTGTTTTTTGAGTTGGTCCAGTTACAGTTGAGCTTAAGTTTGATGACTGCAGTAAATTTATATCATCTTTGAATTTATTGGATTTTGAGAAATCAACATTGAAGTCACCACATACAATTACATTTTCCTTGGGAGAAAAAATTTCTTTCAAAAGTTCCTCCATACATTCACAAAACGCATTTTTGTCTCCACCTGGTGACCTGTACACACAAATAATAATTGTGTTTTGCTTTGGTAATTCAACTAAAGAGAGTTCTGTATCTTTTTCATTGTATAGATTATGGTGTCAGGATTTAGTTACACTTTTGAATTCAGTATTTTTGTTAACATATGTACAGGAGCCCCCATTACTTGATATTTTTCTACATAACATGCTTGCAAGTTTGAACTGAGTGAGGTATGTTATCTCTTAACATATCTTATTTAAGCCAATGTTCAGTAAAGAGTTGGGCAGAAATATCATTCACATCATTAAATATTATTTCTGTTTCATTAAGTTTATTGTACAGTGTTTGAATATTCTGTTTGGTGTTTCATGTTTAAACCTTAAAGGAAATATTTTGCTTTCCAGAACTCATTCAATACCTTCAGAAAAACTGCTATATTCTTGTAACTTATTTGTAAACTTCAGGGGAGTCAGTCTCATTTATTCGTGAATATAGAAATGCATGACACAAAAAACTAAATAATTTCACTATTCTCAGATCACAAGAGTGAGGTGTCTCTTCCTGAGGTCAATTATGCGGCAAGACATGGCATGGTTTGACACAACAAACTCAGCTAATTTTGCTAGCCGTATTACTGGGTGAGTATTGGGATGTGTTAATTTAAGTTCTTGAAGTTTTTAATAGCCGCACAGAAATATTTTAAGTTATGTAATCAAAATAATTTATTATTACAGGGATTTGGACAAACTCCAAGATGGAATTGGTGAGAAACTCGGAATTTTTATTTACCAGATGGTGAGCTTCACTGCTGCTGTGGTAATATCATTCCTTCATGGTTGGAAGCTGACTTTGGTGGTTTTCACTTGTGCACCAATAATCATTATTTCAACAGCTCTTGTTTCAAAGGTAATAGACTAGCTCAATTAGCCAAAAATTGTGTGTGGTGTATAAAAATGCAATGTGTATTTTTCACTATGATTTTCCTTATGATACCTGGACTGGACAAGGAATAATGCATGATAAAATATTATTTAATAGTATGTAGTGATGTACTATTACATTTACATGGGTCATTAGGTTATCCTAGAGAGCTTTATCACTGACTGCAAGACCAAGAAGGCTACTGCTGGAAAATTTTCGGATGTGCAGTACTGATCACTGGGTCTATTATTTGATAACAAGTTAACAGGGCCATCCATCATGCATATGATTGCTGTTAAACAAACCGTACAGCAAAACTAAATTCTCTGCAGTTCTATCAGTTTTAGAACTGTTTGAACCCATTTGTCAAAATGATTAATGAAGTATACAGTAATGATTTTTTAGATGCCTGATTATTTACATCACTTAGTTCTTTTCAATAACCAGCAGTATAGGGTATCTACAAAACACCCCAGAGCTAGCAAGCAAGCTGAGTGGTGAATGTAATTTTTTAGAAATGATTTCCAGCTTCCTCTACCAGTTTGCATACACACATCCCATCCTCAGGTGTCTCACAGAACTGTAATTTATCTTGATCTAGTTGATTGACCAAAGAATACAGATTATGCCATCTTCTGAAACTGTTTCCTCTGTCCTTAACAAATACTGCAGCACTCCCAAGTTCATGGCCATTACCTGGGCTTTGTAAAACATCAGAATTCAGGAAACAATTATTTCTTATAATAGAAAAAAAAAACAAAAAAAACAAACTTGGTAGCATTATAATATAATCACAAATCTTGAATCTTCTCTTGAATCTTCAAATAACTGCTACCAATTTTTATCACCAATTCTGCATGGAGAGGTTCCTTTTGAGGCTCGTATACTAACAAAGTTTACCATCTTGACCAGTGTGAGAAAAGTATTGACATTGCACCTTTCCTTTGTCCTCATATTCAATTAAAATAACTGCTTACGGTACCATGAGATTCATCAGGGAAAGTGGATTTTCTGATGAAATTCCTTTTAATCTATGTTAATGTCATGGTGGACACAGGAAGAGAGCCTTTCCCTGCAGTATCAGCCTGGAAAAGGCATCATGCCAAGTTCTTTCCTCACAGTCATTTAAACTTTTTGGCACTTAATGAACTGGCACTGAATTTACTAGATTATATTAAACCAGTCAGATTTAATTTGAGGCATTAATTTGTCATGGCATCTTTGATACTGAGAAAGGCCACTGCTTATCTTGTTCTGTGTCATTATCAGTGGAACATTTGAGGCTGCAATGACCAATGCCCACATAGTCTTGTCCCTTACAGGAACAATCAACACTGCCAGTGCTCCATCTCCAATGACCTTACTGTTAGCAAGATTTTGGTATATGTAATATGTTTATTTGTAAATTATAAAACTTTTCTTCCCATATGTTAGGCACTGTGTGTGTTTAAGATTGCTGATTTAATGGTATTTGTGAATGAACTAGCTCGAAGGCCATAAAAAATCATTTTAATTAGGGGATCTGTTTACATAATTTCATTGTGGTAAGACTGTACAACTACAATGATGACTTATATGCATTTGTTGGCTCCATTATATCAAACTGTCATATTTTGTTATTTAAAAATGACCTTTGTTCTCTTATGACATAAACTGTAATGCAGCATCTTTACATCATGTTTATTGCCAGCTACCTGAGCATGCAGTGCCATCTGGAAAAAAAGTGAATACAGAACAGCTTTTAGATTGGTGTATTAAAAGAAAGTTGCTTTTACAAAGATCAACCTAAGACTATTTCATAAGGTTATTAGTGTTCATTTTGATAATAGCTTTATTGTTATCTGTATCAGTCATAACTTCTCTTTGATGTTCAAACTACAATTTCCTTTGTTTCTGTTGTTATTCACAGTTTTTAGAATAGACACATAATTATTTCAAACACCAGTAGCTGAAAGAATGTGTCTCCATTTTGTCCCAGTCTTGCCCCATGCACTGTAATTCAGATATTCATTGTTTATTTTATTGTGGTGCACTTTCACTGCAGTAAATGTCACATACATTGCCTCACTGCTGACAAATCACAGATTCATATTTTACGGATTTATGTCCCCTTCAATTAGTCACATATACATATGACAATGTACTTGATATATAACCATCGTGATTTTGGAGCTGGCCATGAATATTAAAAAAATTAAATTAAGTACTAAATTTGTTACCAACAAGCTAATTTTTATCTTGAAATAAATTTGGTCTTATACCCAATGAATGGAAGTTCATTTGAAAACAATAAATATAGATTTTAAAATGTTAGATATGTGAAACTTTTATGGTAACAAACATAGCTTTTCTTTACTGTTACCATAACTTGTTAGATGATAATGATCTTTGATGTTGTGTCATAGACAAACTCATCAAGAGGACAGCCAAATCTGCATTAAATAATTTGATTCCAGTTTTGGAAAAAGAAATATAACTCTGTCACAGTACTGTCCTTAGTTGACCAGTGCAGCCAGTCCATTATAGTCAGTGTTTAGATAATGCAGTAATCAGAATCAGAAAACTTTTCCTATTGTCTTCATATTGCTGACAGTTGATACTGTTGTTGGACATTTTAGCTTTCTGGATTTTATTTTTTATGTGAAGCTTAGCATTAAACTTCTTATGCAGGTACAAAGTTCCCTGACAGCCCAAGAGCAGAATTCATATGGAAGCGCTGGAGCTGTTGTTGAGGAGGTTCTTAGTGCCATTCGCACAGTTGTTGCTTTTGCTGGACAACAAAAAGAAGTGGAAAGGTTAGTATCAAATATTAACATTAAATATCAACACACACAAATTTTGGATTGACCAGTTGGGTACGACAGTCCACAAAGCAAGTAGGCAGTATATTAAGATACTAAAAGTATTGTTTTTCCATCCTGGGCTTCCCATTATTAAGATACTAATTTACAGTAGATCAGTATGTGGCACTTTATGTCCTCACCTAAATGCATGTACATTCAAACTCATGGTTACATTATATCCATTTACCACTGATTTCTTCAAGGTGACTTAACACATGCCATTTCCTCACATCTTTTCAATGCTGTGTCTGAAGGCCGCATTTTTGATTATGCATTAAATCATAAAATAAAAGTTTCTCTCTACCATATTTCTACCAACTGTAGAAAAATTTCTGTGAAATGAGTAGTGAAAAGTGACATTTTTAATTTATTTGCGACATCAGAACAAAAAAGATGGAAAAGCAAGCAACAGAATTTTGATGCCTGTGCTTTCAGCTACATTTATACTCTGCACACCACTGCATTTTTTTTTTCTTTTATATATACAGGTTACCTGGTACGAGGGTAATCCCTATTTTTTTTATAAGTACATAGACCTGTTTATTTCTACAATGGTTTACATCAGTTTACAGCTTGAACATTTACTGTAGCTATTTTTTGACATAATCACCATTTCTGTTCATGCATTTTTGTAGACGCTGTGGCAGTTTTTGTATGCCCATGTCATACCGGCTCAATGCCATGCTGTTCAGACAGTTATGAACCTCTTCTTTCACCTCATCGTTGGAGCTGAATTGCTTTCTGGCCAAATGTTCTTTTAACCTAGGGAACAGATGATAGTCACTGGGTGCCAAGTCAGTGAGTGGGTAATTATGTTCCACGGAAACTGTTGCTGAAGAGTGTTCTCATGCGGAATGTGTACGCCGTAGCACAACATTCCTCTTCTCCGGTTCTAAATTGTCCATTTGAGTTTTTTCAGTCTCATAGTACCTGACAGCGTTAACTGTGGTCCAAGCGATTCAGCTTCAATGACGAGGTGAAAGAAAAGGTTCATAACTTTCTGAACAGCATGGTGCTGAGCTGGTATGACATGGGCATACAAAAACTGCCACAGCGTCTACAAAAATGCATCAACAGAAATTGTGATTATGTCGAAAAATAGCTACAGTAAATCTTCAAGCTGTAAACTGATGTAAATCATTGTAGAAATGAACAGGTCTATGTACTTATCAAAAATAAGAGACCTTCCTTTTGGGATTACCCTCATACTACTGTTACTTGTCTCTGTTTGCATTCCAGTCATGGATGGTGCTTTGGAACGGAGAGGGGGGGGGGGGGGCAAGAAATCTTTATATACTGTATTGTGCTTGTCTTTATTTCTACAAGTTTAACACTATAGTTATTGCACAATATACATGGAAGACTTTTTATATACCCCATATAAAGTCTTTGGATGTTTAAAAGTACCATAGCCTTTAGTGTAACACATTTTTTTTTGAAGCTTACTCAGCATCTATATAATACTCACATAGAAATTTGTAAACTATTTCTTGAACTTGTTCAACTTCTTTAGTCATTCTGGGATGATACAATTCTTAGAGAGATGAACTATACTATATATAGTCACACATCTTGATTAATTGTCTTGAGAGCTACTTCTGCTGTAGAGTAATTCTTCCCCATAGTCCTACAAATTGTAATCTGGAGTAGGACTTGTTGTTGTTGTGGTCTTCAGTCCTGAGACTGGTTTGATGCAGCTCTCCATGCTACTCTATCCTGTGCATGCTTCTTCATCTCCCAGTACCTACTTCAACCTACATCTTTCTGAATCTGCTTAGTGTATTCATCTTTTGGTCTTCCTCTACGATTTTAACCCGCCATGCTGCCTTTCAATACTAAATTAGTGATCCCTCGATGTCTCAGAACATGTCCTACCAACCGATCCCTTCTTCTAGTCAAGTCGAGCAACAAGCTCCTCTTTTCCCCAATTCTATTCAGTACCTCCTCATTACGTATGTGATCTACCCATCTAATCTTCAGCATTCTTCTGTAGCACCACATTTCGAAAGCTTCAATTCTCTTCTTTTCTAAACTATTTATCGTCCACGTTTCACTTCCATACATGGCCACACTCCATACAAATACTTTCAGAAATGACTTCCTGACATTTAAATCTATACTCGATGTTAACAAATGTTTCTTCTTCAGAAAAGCTTTCCTTTTCATTGCCAGTCTACATTTTATATCCTCTCTATTTTGACCATCATCAGTTATTTTGCTCTCCAAATAGCAAAACTCCTTTACTACTTTAAGTGTCTCATTTCCTAATCTGATTCCCTCAGCATCACCCGACTTAATTCGACTACATTCCATTATCCTCATTTTGCTTTTGTTGATGTTCATCTTATACCCTCCTTTCAAGACACTGTCCATTCCGTTCAACTGCTCTTCCAAGTCCTTTGCTCTCTCTGACAGAATTACAATGTCATCGGTGAATCTCAAAGTTTTTATTTCTTCTCCATGGATTTTAACACCTACTCCGAACTATTCTTTTGTTTCCTTTATTGCTTGCTGAATATACAGATTGAATAACATCGGGGATAGGCTACAACCCTGTCTCACTCCCTTCCCAATCACTGCTTCCCTTTCATACCCCTCAACTCGTATGACTGTCATCTGGTTTCTGTACAAATTGTAAATAGCCTTTTGCTCCCTGTATTTTACCGTACCACCTTCAGAATTTGAAAGAGAGTATTCTGATCAACATTGTCAAAAGGTTTCTCTTAGTCTACAAATGCTAGAAACATAGGCTTCCCTTTTCTTAATCTTTCTTCTAAAATAAGTCGTAGGGTTAGTATTGCCTCACGTGTTCCAACATTTCTATGGAATCCAAACTGATCGGCTTCTATCAGTTTTTCCATTCGTCTGTAAAGAATTCACATTAGAATTTTTCAGCTGTGACCTATTAAACTAATAGTTTGGTAATTTTCACATATGTCAACACCTGCTTTAGCCTGTCTCTTACATCTTGCTCACCAGATGGTAAAGTTTTGTCAGGACTGGCTCTCCCAAAGCTGTCAGTAGTTCTCATGGAATGTTGTCTACTCCGGGGGCCTTGTTTAGACTCAGGTCTTTCAGTGCCCTGTAAAACTCTTCATGCAGTATCATATCTCCCATTTCATCTTCATCTACCTCCTCTTCCATTTCCATAATAGTGTACTCAACAACATCGCCCTTGTATAGACCCTCTATACACTCCTTCCACCTTTCTGCTTTCCCTTCTTTGCTTAGAACTGGGTTTCCATAAAAGCTCTTGATATTCATGCAAGTGGTTCTCCTTTCTCCAAAGGTCTCTTTAATTTTCCTGTAGGTAGCATCTATCTTACCCCTAGTGAGATAAGCCTCTACATCCTTACATTTGTCCTCTAGCCCTCCCTGCTTAGCCATTTTGCACTTCCTCTCGATTTCATTTTTGAGACGTTTTTATTCCTTTTTGCCTACTTCATTTACTGCATTTTTATATTTTCTCCTTTCATCAATTAAATTCAATATTTCTTCTGTTACCCAAGGATTTCTACCAGCCCTCGTCTGTTTACCTATTTGATCCTCTGCTGCCTTCACTATTTCATCCCTCAAAGCTACCCATTCTTCTTCTACTGTATTTCTTTCCCCCATTCCTGTCAATTGTTCCCTTATTCTCTCCCTGAAACTCTGTACAATCTCTGGTTCTTTCAGTTTATCCAGGTCCCATCTCCTTAAATTCCCACCTTTTTGCAGTTTCTTCAGTTTTAATCTACAGTTCATAAACTTATAGATTTTGGTCAGAGTCCACATCTGCCCCTGGAAATGTCTTACAATTTAAAACTTGGTTCCTAAACCTCTGTCTTACCATTATATAATCTATCTGATACCTTTTAGTATCTCCAGGGTTCTTTCAAGTATACAACCTTCTTTCATGATTCTTGAAGGAAGTGTTAGCTATGATTAAGTTATGCTCTGTGCAAAATTCTACCAGGCGGCTTCCTCTTTCATTTCTTACCCCCAATCCATATTCACCTACTATGTTTCCTTCTCTCCCTTCTCCTACTCTCGAATTCCAGTCACCCATGACTAATAAATTTTCGTCTCCCTTCACTACCTGAATAATTTGTTTTATCTCATCATACATTTCATCAGTTTCTTTGTCATCTGCAGAGATAGTTGGCATATAAACTTGTACTACTGTAGTAGGCGTGGACTTCATATCTATCTTGGCTGCAATAATGCGTTTGCTATGCTGTTTGTAGTAGCTTACCTGCACTCCTATTTTTTTTTTATTCATTATTAAACCTACTCCTGCATGACCCCTATTTGATTTTGTATTTATAACCCTGTATTCACCTGACCAAAAGTCTTGTTCCTCCTGCCACCAAACTTCACTGATTTCCTCTATACCTAACTTTAACCTATCCATTTCCCTTTTTAAAGTTTGTAACCTAGCTGCCCGATTGAGGGATCTGACATTGCACGCTCCGATCCGTAGAACGCCAGTTTTCTTTCTCCTGATAACGACGTCCTCTTGAGTAGTCCCCGCCCAGAGATCCAAATGGGGGACTATTTTACCTCCGGAATATTTTACCCAAGAGGACGCCGTCACCATTTAATCATACACTAAAGCTGCATGCCCTCGGGAAAAATTATGGCTGTAGTTTCCCCTTGCTTTCAACCGTTTGCAGTACCAGAACAGGAAGGCCATTTTGGTTAGTGTTACAAGGCCAGATCAGACTGTTGCCCCTGCAACTACTGAAAAGGCTGCTGCCCCTCTTCAGGAACCACACATTTGTCTGGCCTCTCAACAGATACCCCTCCGTTGTGGTTGCACCTACGGTATGGCTATCTGTATCATTGAGGCACGCAAGTCTGCCCACCAACGGCAAGGTCCATGGTTCATGGGGGACTAGGAATTATCCACTATTATAAGGTCATTCAATTCTACAACACTCAAAGTTATCATAGGAAGCTGTTTGAACTGCATCATCAACTCTGGTGATTTTTCTGACACTACAAACGACAAGAACACACGAGACTATTCTGTACTTTATGCCAGTACTCTGCTGTACGTGTCGGAATGTGCACTTTTAACTGTAAATATTGAGTAACTGTAAAAAAAAGAGCTGCAGCTTGAGAACTTAGAAGTCCTGCTTAGTGCTTATTGCCATGTGTGCATGTGTGTCACGTATCAAATGCATATGAGTTGTAACCTATACTCATTTTAGTTTCTGACCTATATTTAAAGTGATCTGGCATTTGCTACACCAAACATATATTGATATAATCCTCTTGCATGATAAGTGGCCATGGGAAAGTAAATGAACATATATTTTGTAAACAATCTTGTATAGCTGCTGATACTATGTTTTTCTTAAGGATTATTTTTGTTGCAGATACAAAGAAAAATTGGTTGTGGCAGAGGCAATGGGAATCAAAAGGGGAAAATTCTCTGGTATTGGTACAGCCATGATGTGGTTCATTACATACTGCAGCTATGCACTTGCATTCTGGTATGGAGTAGTCCTCATAATAGATTCAAGAGTTGTGGGAGACTTTGAGTACACTCCAGCTGTTCTTGTAATAGTAAGTATGCTGTTTCAAAATCTGGAAGCAAATTGCTGACATTTGTGAAATGAAGATAAGTACTGTATTGTCGAAGTTATGAGGTTCATGATTAGACTGAAGAAAAGCCATAAAAATCTGTCAGTGTAGAGGGAATGCAGAAATGTGACATATCACAGTGTCTCTTAGACACCAGGCACTACATAAGTTAGCATGGAGAATTAGTAAATTAGGACATTGAATCACAATCTTTATAAATAAAAGACACAATATAACTGTTATTTATGAATAAAGACACTCATGCTCTTGCCCTTTGTACAACATTTGTAACATGGGTCATAAAAACATACCACTGATTCAGTGATAACCGATGTCAAATAAAAACTCATCTATGAGAAACATGGTTTGGATAGTAAAATTAAAAAGAAAAGAAGTTTTGCAGATAAGGAGGAACTTGACCCAAGCAAAGTCATCCATATTGATTTGTTACTTATTTCTTCATCTTTCAGTTCTATCGTAACACTATGTTTATCAATTTAAACTCCTTGTAAATTTTTATGAGATATTGCACTGGTTTACTCTGTTGAATAGTTGGAACAAACTATTTTGCAGAATGCTCACTCCAATTAATTACTGTTTAAACTTTTCATATAGGTTCTTTTTGGTATGCTTGGTGGAGCATTCAATATGGGAATGGCACTTCCTCATCTAGAAGCATTTGGTGTGGCATGTGGTTCTGCAGCTGTGGTATTTTCAGTAATTGAAAGAGAGCCTCAGATTGACAGTCTCAGTGAGTCAGGGAAAAGACCAGATCAAGTTGTGGGAGACATACAGCTGACAGATGTTTATTTTCATTATCCTTCAAGGCCTGATGTTAAGGTAAGTGTATACATTAAAAAATTAAGTACATATATAAAGGCCTTACAAATCGAGGTGGCATTGTCGTTAAGATGCAGTACTCATATATGGGAGAAGCAGAGTTCAAATCCCCTTCTGGTTATTATGATTTGAATTTTCTCCAGTTCTCTTCAGTTATGTCTTAATGTTGACATAGTTTCTTTGGAATCATCATAACCAGTTACTGCCCTAACCTTGTTTGATCCATGGCTCTGAATCAATTGCAATGTTTATGATATGGGACATTAGATAATACCCATCTTTCCTTTATACATGTAGTGATGTGAATCATTTAGAAATGTAGAGATGGAGAGGAGGAGAGTGAACCTGCTGGACTGTGGATTGATTTTGTTGGAGATTGAAAATGAAAAATTTGAAAATAAATTTGTGCTACAGAGACAAATATGAGGTTTACAACTCCAATAAAAACAGAAAAAAGTCATGTTTTCACAGTTTCCCCTATTATCTGCATAACATGCTACAATTCATTTGGCCTCATCTGTGATGCTGATTGCCTTGAAAAGCAATAAAAACTAGCCATGACAGTTCCAGATCCTGCCAAGTCCATGCAGTGACTACATTCCCACATGTGGAATGGAGAAACAACTGGTGAAATTCAGCACTAAATTGCTTCCATTTATCATGAAAATGTTACAGATAGATGGAACTGTGGTGGTATATTTTGTTTCCTGTGATGTGAGTGGTGCACACTACAAGAAGAGAGGTGTACCCACATAACCAAAACAATACAACTTTACTACTTTTTTTAAAATTTTATTTTACAATATTACGAAAAGAATAGATCACTACTCACCGTACAACGGAGATGCTGAGTCACAGGCAGGCACAACAAAAAGACTACTAAACTACTAAGCTTTCAGCCAGAAGGTCTTCTTCCAAAATAGACAACATACACATACACATTCACACACATGCAGCTCACACACAAAGGACTACTGTCTTTGGCTGCCAATGCCAGATTCTGAGCCTGGCAGTGGTCATGTGTGGGTGAGTTGCATTTGTGTGAATGCATATTTGTATGTTCTCTTTTGGAAGGAGGTCTTCTGGCCGAAAACTTACATATTTAGAAGTCTTTTTGTTGTGCATGTCTGCGACTCAATGTCTTCACTATATGGCGAGTAGGAATCTGTCCTTATTCCGTCCTGAATTTTCCAGCTGTTCTTTTACTTGACACTTCAGACAAAACATTTATGTTACTTCACACAGAATATTATGAGTTGTCTATATGTTGGTAAAGTCAAGATCTGTATAATTCAAAACATAACATCTAAGCAGAATTTACTATGTTCATGCTAAGGCCATCATTCCGGGCTGCAACAGATTTGATCCCCATTGGAATTTTTTTGATTGTATTATCTGTGATATTTTGTAGAAACTTCCCACTCATGTTACATTTACAGCAGGTATAGTAATGCTTACAGACAGATCAGGTTATAGATACACTTAAGGTATAAATGAATACTGACTGCTGACCACTAACAAAACTGATTACCTTTCTATGTTCAGACACATCTGACATGTTATGAAGAACAGTGATATAATCTTCTTCACTGAATTGTGGCCTATAGTGAAACTTGGCAAGTTATTTGCTATCTGGTGTCATGTCTCATGCTGTTTAAAATGTTTGCCAAGATTAAATATAAAATTGTACATACATGGCTGAAAATGTAAATTTCTAGAAAAATTATTTACTCCACATGGAGAATGCTATTTATAATTCCACTTCACAGTGTCTTTATTAATAATGTTCTAACATCTGAAAATTCTTGTTTAGATACTTCAAGGACTAAATCTGAAAATTAAACATGGAGAAACAGTTGCATTAGTTGGGAGTTCAGGTTGTGGAAAGTCAACAGTTATTCAACTAATTCAACGATTATATGACCCCATTAAAGGCAATGTAAGTCAATAATTTTCACAATTATAGATGCGTAATCATTATAGTAATCAATATCATGCCATTAACATTTGAATATAGTTTAAAAACAATAGCTATGTGTCAATGATCTAATCAACAGGGGTGGTAAGTCTCTTATTAAATTCTGTGATGGTGAATTTGAAACTTGGAATAAGCCTACTGATGTTTCTGTGAAGCATACAATTGGACAGTGTGCCTGCAACAGGAACTGTGGAATAGAAGAAAATTCAGAGTGTAATTTTGTTATTTTTGTGTTTGAAGTTTCTCACTTTTGTCACGAGTTATTCAGTAAAAACAAATGTACTACTTGTCACTTTATCAGGATTCAAGACACTCTAAATGTGCAACAAAAATTTACATATTTAGTAAAACCTGCAATCTACTTAATCTTGCAACTCTGGGGCTGAAATTTATCATCAAAGAGTTGCAGAAACCTTTTTATTTTACTCACTGTTTATAATTCAATAGGAAGGCTGTTAGTGGTTCTCTTGGAATAACCATGAAACACAGGTAAAGTTAATGACATCTGTGTCATTTGGTAAGCCACACATGCTGCCTGGGTCATGCCACATGGCAGACACCTCAGGGAACTCAGATTCTGGTTAGATATGAGTGAGCCAAATTGTGGTTCCTGAATTAGGGAGCTGTAGAGTGTCACCAGTCCTCTGGAACTGTATGCTCTGTGCATACTTCATTGATCACCATGGAATGTTGTAGCGGAATATTGTGTGTCATTGACGGTGGTGGTTATATATACCCTTAACCTTAAAGTGTGTTATGTCCGATGAGGTGGAAAGTAGCAGCCTCTGGAGAACTTACCGCACCCCAGTTGTAAAATGCTTACTCAATGATGTGGGGGGGTCTGTCTGGGTGGACCTTCCTCATCAATCCAAAAATTCTCCACACTGTTGAGTGGACTGCAGGTTGTACATACCACCCAACCACAAAACAGCTCAAAAGGCTAGTTCTCCGAAGCAATCAAGGACAAACATTAAAATTATGAGGAGTAGCAGAATGTTTTTTGTGGTGTCACCACCAGACACCACACTTGTTAGGTGGTAGCCGTTAAGTTGGCCGTGGTCCGTTAGTATACGTCGGACCCGCATGTCACCACAATCAATGATTGCAAACCGAGCGCTGCCACACGGCAGGTCTAGTCTAGAGAGACTGCCTAGCACTCGTCCCAGTTGTACAGCCGACTTTGCTAGCATGGTTCTCTGTCCACATATGCTCTCATTTGCAGAGATGACAGTTTAGCATAGCCTTCATCTAGGTCATTTGCTACGACCTAGCAAGGCGCCACATTCAGTTACTATAATTACTTCAAGAATGTATTCTGAATAGATAATATTGCAAATCATGTACCATCAAGTTAATTAATTAATGGATTAAAGTTGTGTATCAAACTAATTACGTCCGCTTTCTGAATTTTCATTCCTTGTCATGTTCCAGACCTCACGTCAGTATAGTTCTTCTCTCCTCATGCTAGCCTGCTTGAGCTAAAACGCATGCATTTCGGCCTCCACTCATAACACTGTGTTGGCTCTTTTGCTATCCCAAAATTTTTATTATGGCTAAAAGAGAAGAACGTATTTGACAAGGCATCACCATTTCATGTTCATAGTTCCCTGGAGTGCATGCCTGCACCATTAAAAATCAATGAAATGACTTAGACATGATGTGCTCAATGGAAAAACATAAATCACTGAACTCAAGCCAAAGCATGGTCTCCTGCCACCAGACTTCTGTCTACAAGCAGTTCATTTTAATATATTCCTAATGGAAGGTAACCTGAAGTTCATTTTAAGTCTAATGGCCCTACTCCAAGCCACAGAAAGTATATAGCTTCCACAGAAAGTCTGCCTTCAGTGGGAAAAGAGCTAAAAGTGATGTGAAAAAATTCATCAATGATGAATAACAGTCCTTGCAACCTCCCATCCCTTATATCTGGTTATTCATAATTAAAATAGGATTTTTTCTGGACATGCTTCATTCTAAACCTGACTTTGTTACCATTCTGCAGAAAACTTCCAAAATCATATTTTATCAACATCTGCAAAAATGTCAATTTTTTTTTTTTTTGTACAACTTCATGTGAAGCCTGAACAACAATTCTCCTGACCATGCATATATGGTAATGCTTGGGCCTTGTTGAATGAAACAGCAAGACTCTGCCTCCTGCTGGAAAAGGTGTGCTCAGCTCTGAATGTTCCTGAGGACCAGTGATGTGTAAGGGGTATCATTAACTATGTCATACCACTATCAATAGTGGTACCCCTTACATCATCTCTTTTCTTCAATGCCAATTTACAGCCAATTGCTGCAATAGTATATCTTTCATACAGGGCACAATAGCATATCTTTCATACAGGGCAACACTGTGCTTCCTATACCCATCTCTTAATAAATAACAGACAGCACAGTACAACCTGTTTTTAAATCTATATTTTAGGACACTTTAAATGAGCACTACACATATATGACAATAACCATGGATGGGTCAAAGCAGGGGACTCTTAGGGCTGATTAATGGTTTTCCCTGAATATTCCCTCAAGATTTGTTTACCAATAGAACTTACTGAAGTATGTTTGGAATTATATTAAATTTTGAGTTCACTAGACCAGATGGGACATTTTCGTGCTGAGAAATTCCTCATTTACTCTAACTCAATTTTATTTCTTACTTTCTCACATTTTAAAAATTTTTCCTTTTAGTCTCACATCTTTTCCCAACAGACATACATTTAAAATATTAACAGAAAATTATTATTATTTTATAAATTTCATGGGAGTTTTAATTATGGTGTTTCTGTCTGTGAATGTTTGCTATTACATCACATTTGACTTCACAGTTTAATCTTATGCTATGTTATAATAAAACATCTACATTAAAATATAGAGTACAAATGGCACATATCCTTGTCTCAAGGTGCTTCTTGATGGAACCAATGTAAAGGAGCTAAATGTCAATTGGCTGAGGAATCAAATTGGAGTAGTTGGTCAAGAACCAGTTCTTTTTGCCACTACTATTGCACAGAACATTAGATATGGCAAAGAAAATGCAACCCAAGAAGAAATTGAAAAAGCTGCCAAAGAAGCAAATGCACATGATTTCATCATAAAATTACCACAGGTAAATGGTGTCTGTTATGTTATGAAAAACTGTTTATTCATATGAAATGAGTATTTTATTGTATAGAATGCTGATTTCCATTAGTGTTATCATGATACTAATTGTTATTGTTTGGATAGGGTTATGATACGATGGTAGGTGATCGTGGAACTCAGCTTTCTGGAGGCCAGAAACAACGAATTGCAATAGCACGAGCCCTGGTGCGGAACCCTCGAGTGTTACTCCTTGATGAAGCAACATCAGCTCTTGATTTAGCAAGTGAAGCAAAAGTGCAAGAAGCACTGGATCATGCTAGCCACGGACGTACCACAATTGTAGTGGCTCACCGCTTATCCACAGTGCGTGGAGCTGACAGAATAATTTGTTTGGAATCAGGCCGTGTTGTTGAGCAGGGAACACACACAGAGCTCATGGAACAAAATGGACATTATTTTGAGCTTGTACATGCTTCAACAAAAGCTGCAAATACAGGTACAGAGTCAACTTTTATAGACAACACAATACTATGAAAAGAAAAGATTACTACTCACTATATAGCAGAGATGCTGACTCGCATATAGGCATAACAAACAAGACTGTCAAATACATAAGCTTTGAGCCAAGAAGGCTTTCATCAGAATTCGACAAAACACACACACACAGGAATGTGAGTGCACTCACGTGCTCACAGTCATGCAAACTCTGCTCAGAGTCTGGCCTTTGCAGCATGTATTGTCTAATTCTGGTGAAGGCCTTTTTAGCTGAAAGCTTGACAGTCTTTTGTTGTGTCTATCTGTGATTCAGCATCTCCACTACATGGTGAGTAGTAATCAATCTTTTGATATACTGCATTATTCCATTTTAATATTTTTCATTGTTTGATTTTTATTGATAATGTAGATTACCTTTTATTACACAGATTCTAATATGTCGTTCATGCATTTGTTTCTCTACTGAAACCATATAGTTCTATTTATATGTTACGAAACTTAATGTAGAGCCATGTTAATTGAATACCACTGAGTAGTCCTCTTGCTTTATAGTTTATGTAGTGAATTTTAAATTTTACTAAACTGGAAATACTGAATGGTAGAGTTAATGTATCAATTTGTGTTCACTGTATTTTGCAGCAATGTATTATAATTACTAGAAGTAGTGTCATGTTGAAGAATTACTGAGAGAAGAACTAAGAGAGCAAATAAAATTGTTTCAATTGTTTAGTATTCTCTTACTACTAATATTTTTGTCTGTACCGTTCTATAAATTCTTATTGTATTTTGAAAATTATTGAAATGATAGATAGTTTTTTGTCTGATGTGTTTTCTGTCGGCACTTTTCTCGGGATCTTAGGCTCACTGGGGCTTTCTTGACATTTTATCAACAAGAGTGGCTAGCGTTGTTAATGATTCACATTCCATCCTGTCATGCTAATGGTCATTGTTGTCAGGAAAAGGTCGTTGTTGCAGTGGGGCAACCCAGGCTCCAAGGCTTTCCTCTTTCTCATCAAAACTGTTGTTATCCTTGTACATTTTGATAGTTCCCTCAAACAAATGACTGTATTAATTCCTCTTCACAGTAAATTTATTATGAGGCCAGTCAGTCTCACATAGTGCATGCACAATCTCAGCAGGTTTCTCCATATGTCCAATCCTGTAATGCTGTTTACATTCAATGATTCAACTAGTGACAGACAGTCTGGTCATTCCAACATTAACTTCTCCACATGTACATGGTGTGTGGTGTGCTCCTAATATTATGAATGGGTCCCATTTGTCCCAGTCTGAATCCAGTGGAAACCTTTAGGATGAATTAGAATGTTCACTTCAATCAAGACTCTTGTGTCCAACATCACTACCTTCTCGGATTTCAGCTCTTGAGGAAGACTGGACTTCCTCCAGATATTCAGGTGCCTCACTGAAAATGTCGCCAGCACTGTGTGTGTGTGTGTGTGTGTGTGTGTGTGTGTGTGTGTGTGTGTGTGAGTGTGAGTGCACACACTCGCATGCGCGCATGCTCGTGCGTACATATTTTTTCATATTTTCAGAAGCTGATGTTGTGCAGTACATTATGGAAAAAATTGGATTTTTTGGGGTGAGGGGGATGCTTTGAATCACTTTCTAAAATTTTGTGTTTGGCTACATGAAGGTACACAAACAAACTCACAGCCTGTCATGGGCACTCACATGGCACCCTCATGCAAAAATGTATACTGAATGAACTGACGGGTGAGATGGGAAAGATAACCTTTGCTTATTCCAAAGTCTTTTATATCTTCTTTGCCTCCTTACTTATACTGACTAAGAATATTGATTTACTGTAGTTAATGTAGCAAACACTTATTAATAATAATCATAATAATCAAGGACAGACCAATGAACTATGCAAGACTACAGTAAAAAATTAGTATGAAACTATATATTTCTTGAAAACTGCTTAAAGCTTTATGACATAATTTTTCTAGAGTAATAAAATATACATTAAAATAATCTGTTTTCTTTCGGTAATACTGTATTTGATAAAGATTTCTTCACTTGCAGACTCTGTTGGATGCACACCAGATGAAATAGTGCCACAGGAAACGGAACATTTATCAAACTTTTCACGGCAACTGTCAAGGCAATTCTCAAGGCAGTCTTCAAGAGCGAGTAGTATTGGCAAGCAATATGATGTTTCAGCATTTCAGAAAGAGGTCAGCACTTGCAGAGAAACAAATATTTTCTCCATTGAGTCTCATGCATTATCAACTTTTCACTACTGATTTGAATATCCATTTACTGTCAGATTTTAAGCTGCTGTATTTTATTATTGTTCATGTTCTCCCTCAAGCCATTGTTATTTATCTCTCTAGGAAGAGGAAAACGTTGACAACAGTACAGTGTATGATGCGCCCATCAGTCGCATTCTTGCTCTTAATAGACCTGAATGGGTTTATGTTACTGTTGGGTCTATTGCATCAGCACTTGTGGGGGCAAGTTTTCCACTTTTTGCAGTACTTTTTGGTGAGGTTTATGCGGTGAGTTTATTAAAGTGATCTAACCATAAAATTATGTTAATTTTATAAAATCATATTGTAAAAATTATTGTTTCTTGTTTGTGTACATGTGTCCTTTGGTTTTAGGTGTTGTCTCTTGAAGATTCTGAATACGTAAAGGCACAGACAAATATTTATGCTCTCTATTTTCTTGGTGTTGGTGTTATTGCTGGTATTGGCAGTTTCTTGCAGGTGAGACTGATGTTAAACATAAGGAATTGCTTAACAAACTTAGTGTCAGTTTAAGAGATAAAAAATATCCAGCTTACAACAGAATAATGTCAACACTTCGAGGACAGGTAGCTTAAACACACTCTTGGTCTAGTGGACCAGCCATTTTTGGCATTTTTTGGGATGTCACTTGCACATTTCTATTTAAGATACCTTGAAACAGAAAACATATTATGAAAGAACAATCTTCAAGGTTTCTTTTAAATGTTTATTTCAATTGTATTGGTTAATGACAAAATTAATAACAAACAAACATAAAATGTATAATTTAGGTTTCACAAAAAATATGTTTTTTAGTTTTGTGTAAATTTACAGGTAATTAGCTTCAGTGTGGAAGATTTTGAAGCACTTTGGCATGCAGAGTGGTTCATTGCAGTCTGGACACCACCAGCTGGTTTCCTTCCTACATGCTTTACCACTAGATTTTTTTTTCCCTTAGAGCAATCTTTACACCCTCTAGTTGGACGCTCCTACTTCTCAGGGGCTGGAATTTTTTCTGCAGAGTGTAGTCCTAGAAGTCTGTTCCTGTGAGTTTCACTAGAAACATTGTCTAGTACCAAATTTGTACCTTTGTGAATCATTCCTTCACCAATTTATTGTAGGAAGGTGGAAAAATGGCAGCTCTTTCTTTGAGCAGGATTCCTGGTTTCCCAGTGTAAGCAAATGCATTTGTTGCAGCCATTATAATATGTGGAAGAACAATTGTTTTCACCACTTCATCTGTTTCCTCCTAAATGTAAGAAAACATATTATCATTCCTATTGACCCCTGTTTTGTAAATGTTATGGTCAAGATTGAAATCTGGTTTTGATTTTACTTTGATACCTTTCTTTGTATGAACAGACATGTCAGATCTGGCCATTTTGTGCACAGTGGACAGGCATAGTACATCTCTTGTATCTTTCCACTTCAAACAAAGCAGATGGTTCCTCCTCATTGACACAGTCTAATACCTTTTCAGTTTTTTGGAAACAATTGCGTTTGGTAGTTCTTTCCGGTTAGTCATGCACATACCTACTGCTTTCATTTTATGTTGCCACAGAAAATCGCATACTGCTGGTGAACTATAAAATCTGTCCATGTAAACAGTGTGACCTTTTCCCAGGTAACCTGGTAGCAACCTCTCAAACAATGGTAGTAAGGAGTTGTCTTGTGTTCCTGGCTGCACAGATGCAGGCTCACCAGATTCCTCTGCAAGATAGACGAGATGAACAGGAATAAATTTTCTGCTAACTGAAGCAACTCAAGCAATATAAGTCATAGTAATAATACTGAAGAAAAACTGCACCAGACATCTCCTTAGCTGTATCTGACTCCTCTTCATTCTCTTCACATTCAGACATTTCCCACTCAGAACCAGAATCATCAAATTTTTCTAAGGCTTCTAAAATTTCTTTCTCAGTCAGAAAATGAGACATATTCGAGAGAAAAATTAACAAGAAATGGCAAACAGTAATGAGAATGTTTGAAACTCATGGCTACACCAATGCACAATGGCACCAGTGTGTCTCAGAAGCTGCTATGTGTGTCTTGCCATTTCTTCTGATGTAGTTCTAAAACCAGAACACAGAGGGGAGCAGCAGTCAAGGGACATATAAGCAGGTGTTCCACAAACACTACCACAGTAGCCGGCCTGCTTCCAGATGGCTAATACGCTGTGAGCAGCATGCAACAGCCACCCGGCCTATCCTCAGGTGTGGTCATTTTGAGGCAGTTCTGTGTCCCCACCTATGCTTGGGCTTGGTTGCCAATGTGTTAATTAGGTCATGTATGACACAATATTGCTGTGGTTATCTTTTGTGAATGAGATACTGTACTAAAGGCAATTTTTTGATTTTGAAATACTTGTTTTATTTCTATATGACTGCTTCATGATATTTTACACTTTTACACTGTTGAAATTGAACAACAAGCTCAGGCATATATACAGAGAATGTCATAAAATCTTATGCTCACATAACTCTGCTAATCTCATGCAATAATTCCACTGTATGTCCAAGATCATTTACCCAGAGACAGTCATTTATCAGGATGGTACAAGCATTTTTGAGGGATGAATATCTTTAACAAAACATTTTTACATCCTAGCATTTAACAGATCTATTGCACATATTTTAGGACTAGCAAACAGCATATGCTATGTTTCATTCAAAAGCTGTTGAATAATTGGTATTATTGTGTAAACAGAAGAATTTCATTATTGCAATATACAGGGTCAGCACAAAGTCTTGCCCTGATTATAAAAATTTATAACAGAATAACCATTTGACATAATAAGTTACATTTGATGCTGTTACATAGGTCAGTGTTATTAGTTTTTTTAGACCATTTACGTTAGTAAACCTCAATGTGTGCTCCCTTGGTAGCTCAAACAATGTCAAGGCGGTATTCCAGTTTCTGCCAGCTGTTTCGTAACATGTGTTCTGTCACAGCAGCTTGTATCCTAGCCTTCAGTTCATCAACGTCACCAACTGGTGTGATGAAGACTCTGTTCTTAATATAGCCTCAGAAAAAAAGTCAAGGGGTGTAAATGTCTGGAGAGCCGGGTGGGCCAGGGTGTTGGACTGTTCCTCCCAGTCTACTGATCCGGACATTACTCCCCTCTCCAGACATTACAACCCCTGGCTTTTTTTCTGGGGCTATATCAAGGACAGAGTCTTGCAAAATTTTATATTTTTAGAGTAAAGTGTTCACCCTCAGCGGTAATTATCATGTCATGTCACCCTCACCTCTCAATCCCCCACTCTCACTACACCTCCGGACACATTCCTCCCCTTTCTCAGCTCTGTTCATATTCTCACTAACTTCATAAGAAATAATTTAATGCTTCAAAAGGGGGAGAGAGATATAGTGCTCCGAGCATGTGCACTGGTAATATAATACTGTCATCCTACATTTTATAAGAGTATATTAGAGGGGAAAAAATTCTTGAAATGATGCAGACAGAAAGAAACATGATATAGCATGTGATGATTTCACTACAATTTACTTAGTATTCTGATTACATTCTCTATGACTCACTGTGACTGAATGCTGTTTCATAAAAGTAAAACATTTTTGACCATTTCTAATAGTAGCATATTGTTGAAACTTTTGTAAGTAAGCTAAATTGGATGCTGACATTCTATGTCTTTCTTGAATGTAATTCCAGATGATGTCTATTTCTATGAATTATTAGCAGGTCATTTGCAAAACTTTCAGAATACCCCCTGCTGTAGTTTGAAGACTGAAAATAAAAGTGTTGTTATTGTTCACAAATATACAAACACTACTTTTCAAAATTTGTTGCAGAACTACATGTTTGGAATTGCTGGAGTGAGACTTACAAGCCGCCTTCGTGTCAACACTTTTCATTCCATGCTTAATCAAGAAATTGCTTGGTATGATGATGAGAAGAACAGAGTGGGAATATTGTCAGCAAGATTATCTGGTGATGCTTCTAGTGTTCAAGGGGTAAGTGTATAAGCTTTACATACATCACATGTATGGCAGTTAAAATAAATTAGTGGTTGGTTGCTGGAAAATGGAGAAAGTGTTACTGAGAGACAGCATACAGTCTGCTAATATCAGTTTATTTTTGGAGTCACATGTTTCTAAGAAAAAGAAAACAGACAGTATATATGTAATCCAAAAAAAAACACCAGTGTCTGAATGATAGTCTTTTCCCTACTTCAGTTAATACATTTAAGCACAACTGCAAAGCTATTGTAATCCAACAATGATTACACAAGATGCTTCAAAACAACAGACAGCATTTATAGGATTGTGGGTCTGCATTGATGTAAAACACTTTGTTTAATATCTTCCCCAAACTAGTTTCAGTAAAATATTGCTATCATCAGTGGTTCCTTTTTTCTAAAATGTGCAAAATTAGTGTCATTACAAAATATTGCGCAAAACCTTATTACATGTGTACTATTTAGTTCCAGATACTATATCATGTGAATAGTTTTATAATACCATTTTACTTTTGAGTCACTATATGACGTCCACCCCCTTACCTGAGAGGTCAGTATTTCCAACTGCTTTGCAGTGGGCCCAGGTTCGATTCCTGATTGCATTGGAAGTTTTCTCTGCTCGGGAACTTAGTGTTGTGTTGTCATCATCATTATTGGCACACAAGTTGCCCATGTTGCAGTTGCATCAACTGAAAAGACTTGCAACTCGGTGGCAGAACTTCACTGGGTGGGGATTCCTGGTCATCAGTACCAATCATTTCATTTTTCTGCATGATTTCTATGTTTGCTGCCACTTTTTATTTAATTTATTTATTATTATTATTACTATTTTTTTTTTTTTTTTTTTTTTTTTTTTTGCACGCAAGATGTTATCTGAAATGGTATGATTGGGTGTTATTGACAAATATGAAAATGGGGATGTACATATATCATTGTTATACTACTGGGAATTGTACTAGTGTTGTGAATAGTTTCAGTGGGCACTAGGTTGTAATGTAATCTCTCATGTACTCACATTGATTGGTCAGCTTCTGGTTGCTCTAAAAACACAAAAAGCATAACTTATCACCATGGCAGTATCATGTGTTGCAAGAAGAGTTTGAAAGCTTTAGCAGGAGTTCTGTCGCCTGCTGTTCCTTACTTAAGTCTTGATGAGGGAATGATTTGACTGTGTGTGTGCGTGTTTTATTTGTTTTCTGTGTCAGTTCACGTAATGCAGTAAAGAGCGCGTCATTGCAAAGGATTGTGTTTTCATTTATTACATTTTTGCCTTCTACTTTCGTTAATTTATGGTATAAACTGTTGCTGGTTTCAGGATGTGTAGACCAGTTCTGGTATTTGTGGAGTGGTGGTTTTTATTTGTTAATGTTCTGTGAAAGTGGAATGTGTGCTGTCATTTTCAGGGCTGTCACATTCTCTGTGTACCTTATTTGGAAGTGTCTGCTTGTTTGTCCTAAGTACTGGGATTGGCAGGAGTTGCATGTGAGTTAGTATATTCTTACACAGCTGAATTTGTCTGGAGTTATTTTGTCAGGTCTTAGTCTTTGTTGTACCCTGTTATTTGTTCTGGATGCTACTAGAATCCCTTGTGTCTTCAATATATTTCCAATTCTGTGTATTATTTTGTTATTGTATGTTAGTTTGTACCACTTGTGTGTTTTTCTGATGTGGTGTGATCTGTAGTGCTGTCTGTACATTTTCAGACCCTGTGGTTGTGCACTTGAGTTGGTGTCAACTATCATTGTCATTTTTATCTTGTTGTTGAGCTTGTTTATGGTGTATAGTTTGTTTTCATTTTCAGCATCAATTTGCTTGATTATATTTAGTTCATGTGCATAGTTTTGAAGTTTAAGAGGTGTTCAGTTTATCCTGGGGAGCATGTGTGCGAAACTGGCATATTTAAGGGCTGTAGATTTTCTGTAGATGGAAAATTAATGGTGTTTGTTGTTGCTTGCTATTGTAAGGTTCAGGAAATTTATTTTCTCGTTTTCTTCAGATACTGTGCAGCTCTTGTTTCCAACTTTAGGGTGTCATGTATGAGACAGATTATGTCATCTGCATATTGGAACCAGTTATCCATCCATACATACACAGCATGTATATACTCGCGCACACACACAGACAGACAGACACACACACACACACACACACACACACACACACACACACACACACACACACACACACACACACACATCCATCCATACATACACGCTGTGTATGTATGGATGGATGTGTGTATGTATGGATGGATGTGTGTGTGTGTGTATGTGTGTGTGTGTGTGTGTGTGTGTGTGTGTGTGTGTGTGTGTGTGTGTATGTGCGCGCGAGTATATACCTATCCTTTTTTCACCCTAATGTAAGTCTTTCCGCTCCCGGGATTGGAATGACTCCTTACCCTCTCCCTTAAAACCCACATCCTTTCATCTTTCCTTTTCCTTCCCTCTTTCCTGACGAAGCAGCCGCCGGTTGCGAAAGCTCAAAATTCTGTGTGTGTGTTTGTGTGTTTTATTTATTGTGCCTATCTACCGGCGCTTTCCCGCTTGGTAAGTCTTGGAATCTTTGTTTTTAATATATTTTTCCCATGTGGAAGTTTCTTTCTATTTTGTATATACGTGTACATGGATGTAATGTCAAAAGATACCAGTGTTACTGTTGGCGGGATGTTTATATTCTTAATTTTTTCTATTATGTCTGATATGTTTTTGAGGCTTCTGTTGTTTGAGTATGTGCCTGTTTTCAGTAGGAATGTGTGCATGTGTCTCCCTAGTAAGTAAGAAGGGGCTTTTCTGAAATTAAACACAAGTCTGATTGGAATATGAAATGGAAGACTTGTTAAGATCAGAACTTTCAGATTCTTTTTTGTTATTCTTTTCATCTGCTTTTGCGAGAGATTGTGTGTGATGCTTTTTAAGAGTATCTGGCGGTTTCTTTGGTATCTTTGTGTTGGGTCATTGAATAACTTGGTTATATTATTTTCTTATAAGAACTTTTCTGTTTTCTCACAGTATTCTGTCTCTGTTATTAAGATCAATGAGTTCCCTTTGTCAACCTTAGTGATGAGTGCATTACATTGTTTTAGTGTTTTGCGTATACTTTTATGGTTTCCTCATCAGATGTTTTGTGTTTCTATTTTTTGATGGTTTATTCTTTCTGAGTATTTGTTTTGTTGCTCTATGATGTATTCACTCATAGTGGTAAGATTTTCTAGTCATAAATGTTATGTGAACATTCCAGTTGCATTTAGGGCCTTTTCCAAATAACTGCTGTTCTTGTTTTGTGAGTGTTGTGTCATTAAAGTTAATCAGACATTCATGGAATATGTCTCAGTTTCAGAAGTGTTTTTGTTCATGAGTTTGTTCAGTTTCTGCTCCTGCTTTTGCCATTTCTTTCTCATTACCAGTTCTGTGCACTGATTTATTCTTTTTACTGTGTCATATGAGGAAATTGTGGTTTGGTTTTCTGGTTCTAAGAGCAATTCCTCATTCATCTCTTCATTTACCACAATGTGCTGCAGGCAACACATTGTTTACATTGATTTGGTAAGTCGATAATATTATGAAAAGGGCAGATTGCTATTCACTGTGAAGAAGACATACTGAATTGCATACGGACATGATGAAAAAATTGTTACATGTAAGCTTTCGACCAGCCTTCTTCAGAAAAGAGAAATTCACACACATTCACACAACCAAGCACACCTCAAACACACATGACTGCTACCTCCCGCCAGACTGAACAGAAATGTCTGTTGCAGTCTGGCACAAGTGGCTGAAAGTAGCGGACAGGTGTGTGTGGGGTGTGGTTCCTTGTGTGAAAGTGTGTGTGTTTCTCTTTTCTGAAGAAGGCTTTGGTCAAAAGCTTACATGTAATAGTCTTTTCATCATGCCAGTCTGCAAGTCAGTGTGCTATCTTCATGATGAGTTGCAATCTACCCTTTTCATAATATTGTTGAACTCAAACCTGGACTTTCCGTTGTTTAATTTTGTTATAATTAGGAATAATATCACTGGATGTGCAGATTTGTATGAACATAAGGTTCATGTTTGTTTGATGTAGTTTCACCATTGTTTTCTTAAATTTATTGAAGGGCTTTGCAGGGAATGCCTGATATGGTGTAGAAACATTCACTGTAACTTGAAAACTTTTCTGTTGGTCTGTATCTGTGATTGATGCAAAACACTTTCGTTCAATTTCTTCTCCAAACTACTTTTAGCTAAATGTCACTATTGTCTTTAATCTAAAACATCCAAAATCAGCAATGTTACATGACAGATTACATTACAGCCTAGTGCCCACCAAAATTGTATTCACAACACTATTCCAATTCCCAATAGTGTATCACTGACATAAGCAAATTCCCATTTTTGTATTTACTGATAACAGCTGCTCATAAAAAGGTGTTATAAAACCATTCACACAACACAGTATCTGAGACCAAACAGTACATCTGTAATAACGTTTTTCATAATGTTTTGTTATGATTCTAATGTTTCAAATGTCAGAATAAGAAAACACACTGATGCTGGTGATACTTCACTAAAACTAGTCTGGGGAAGAAACTGAACAAAAATGTTTTGCATCAAGGTGGACCCACAATCTCACATTGTTTTATACAGCCATTGACTAACAGAGGAGTTTTCAAGTTACAATAACAGACAGCATGTTGTGAAAGACAGTAAATCCAACAGGTTTCTCAAGGAGAACCCCTGTTTGGAAATGCATAGCTTCAGCACTCTGGTAAATGGAAGTCTGAATTAGATTAATATTGGTAATATCTATCAATTGCACATTTCTTTAAGAAACTCAACAAATGCAGCAAACAAAAAAATAAGATTCTAAATTTTGACATCTAATTTCATTTCAGAATGTACATCACTGCTGCAAGTGTGTGTGTGTGTGTGTGTGTGTGTGTTGTGTGGCGATACCGGAAAAAAAAAAAAAATACTGCAATGATCATTAGCAGTTCTCCTCATTCTGTTTTACAAATCTATATATAGCATCTAGATGGCACTGCATATTTGCAACAAAGTGTATTGTCTAACAGTCATATTACCTGTGGAACCTATTGTGGCATATGGTCAACAGTGTAAACAGACTATTGAACAAAGGAAGGTAGTCTGTTCCTTGTAATATGATTGTTAATTCATAGTCCATGGCAATCATGTCAAATACCCTAGTTGGAAATTACACTACCTAGTCAACTGCTAATGACATGCAAACACAAAATAAGGAATGCATAAATTGTACCTATATAAACCATTTCAAACTGTGGTGGCTAAACAATACATTTTGAACATAACTTTTCCCTTGATTTTTTTGCTTTGCTGAACAACAAAATAAATGTTTAAAAATCAAACTGCCATCTGTAACCAATTATAAATCATTTCACTAGTACTAACCCTCACCTTCAGGTTGGCGTTTTACAGCGGACCTACAATTTCTGCAATGGTGTACATTTATGTGATGTCATTTTGGTGTTATGACATGACAGGAGACACTGTTCTTCATAGTGACAGACACATAATAACCTTACTTTAGATTTCCATTCTCACAACACTTTCAAGCAAAAATTATGATTCTAAGTGTTGCTGATTTTGTTTTGATATAGGGTCTTCTAAGTTCGCAAAATGAAAATGAAGCAATTAGAAATTAAAACTGAAAGTGCAATAAGGGAGACCAAGTGCATATAGTAGCAAATTGTGAGAACAGAAAAAAGTTATGTAGCAGTGACAAAGCCAAAATGTTGAAAATGATAAGTACTAAGAATTTTTGAACTGGAAGTTATTTTTCTGTGAATGATAAAATATGGTAAAGGAAGAAATTTGGAATAAGTAATGGAGAGCAGTTAGAAAAAGACCAGCAAGCTAGTCAAGAGAAACTGAACATAATAGCAACATTGATCTGCCTTATTTTTGGCACTAATCACTATATGTCCACATTCAATTTTGATGAGGTGAGATGTCACAGCGGTTAAGACACTGGACCCATTTTTGGGAAGAGTGGGGTTAAAACTCTTGACTGACAATTCTGATTTGTCGTGGTTGCAGTAAATAGCTTTATGCAAATGCTGGGATAATTTTTTTGAAAAATGTATGGGCAATTACCTTTTCCCTCATGAGCATGAGCTAGGTCTCCAAAGACCTCATCATCAACAGGACCTGAAACTTTAAGCTCCCTTTTTTCACTCACACCTAGTTTTTACTCTTAGTGTATGATGGTAGACTGTTTCCAATATTGAAAACAATAATTTACATGACCATGTATGTAATGTTACACATAGTACATGTGACGGCCTGTGTTATTTCTTTAATATATCAGTATACAGTATGTAGTTTTGTATCATCTCCTGAGATACACCAGTTATTTTTTACTTTGAATGGAGCATGTAATGTTAGTATGGTTGAGTTATCTATTATGTGTAGTTTCCTGATCATCTTACTGAAGTAGTAAAGGTGAAGGTATCACATATGCAGTTAAAGTGCAGTTACTTGCACTTTCAATAGAAGTCACTCTAGTACAATTATGCAACTGGAATGAGACTTCTGTTTCTTTACAAAGGTTTCATTTACAAAATTATTATTTTTCAACAGGCAACAGGACCACGGATTGGCAGTATGGTGCAGGCATTCTCCACTTTATTCCTTGGAGCAGTGATTGCATGTGCATACACATGGAAACTTGCCCTAGTAGCACTGGCAGCAGTTCCATTTGTATTCGGATCAACATTTATGGAGGCTAAAGTTGTACAAGCGAGTGGCTTAGATGAGAAGAAGCAACTTGAGGGTGCAACGAAGGTGAGCTCTGCCTTCGAGTACAAACTATCTCTTGTTTGCAGTTTGTTACTGCGGTTTAAAAACTAGTAGAGATTTTTAATTGCAGCTTCTACTTCCATTACATGTTTTTTATTGGTAGTGGTCCATTTCTGTGATTGTGTATGTTTCATTAAAAGTTTTCTTTTCAGTGTTGCACGATGCTCATAAATTGTCTTAACAAAAACATTCCATTCTATAATGTTCCAAGTTTGGTTTTGACTACAGCGTCTTCATTCATTTCTTTGATTTATTGTATTTGCTGCTAATTCTAGAACATTTCTCTTAAATAAATAGCTTCTGCCTATCAGACCTTGACAAGATTTCAAAGTGGTGAAATGACTGGCAACTTGTTGTAAATGGCCAGGAATGTACAATTGGACATTCACAAAATGAAAAAATGCAGTATGCTTTGACTGTAATATCAATGAGTCTACCTCATACAAATACCTGGGTGTAACACTTAGTAGGGATAAGAAATGGAATGATCACATAGGCTTAGTTGTGGGAAAAGCAAGTGGCAGACTTCGCTTTATTGGTAGAATACTGGGGAAGTGCAGTCAGTCTACAAAGGTGACTACTTACAAATGACTCGTGCAACCAGTTCTAGAATATTGCTCAAGTGACTGTGACCTATACCAAATAGGATTAACAGCAGATACTGTATACAGAGAAGGGCAACACCAACAGACAGATTTGTTTGGTCTGTGGGAGACTGTCATAGAGATACTCAAGGAACTGAACTGGTCTCTTGAAGATAGACGTAAACTATCCTGAGGAAGTCTGTTAGCAAAGTTTCCAGAACTGGATTTAAATTATGACTCTAGGAATATGCTACAACCCCTTCATATTGCTGACATAGGGATCATTAGGATACGATTAGAATAATTACTGTCCACACAGAGGCATTCCAACAATCATTCTTCGCGCACTCCATACGTGAATGGAATGGAAAGAAACGCTAGTACAATGGGACATACTCTCTTCCATGCACCTCACACTGTTTTGCAGAGTATAGATGTATCTATAGAAGCAGATGTAGATATTCTTGCCCATAAAAGTTAACCTCACATTGAAAGTCAAACACAGGTTACCACCGAGCTACAGACATCTTTTAAATGAGAAGTTGGAAAACCTTTACTATGGATTGTACCTCCTTTTATGACTTCTTTCAGTAAGATTTCTAACTATATAACTGTTTGGAAACTTGATGTAGCACATTCTTGATTAATCACAAACCATGTGCCCTTGGTATTTTAGGTTCCTGTGTTAACATTACTCTATATCTGCAAGTGAAAGAATAAAAACGGAACAAAAGAAACAAATCACTCTATTAGAATTTAATCAGACATTTACTGATAGCAATCAAATTAGGTAGCATTAAAAAGTAGAGAATTTTACAATATGAGTTTACCTTAGCCACAATGGTTTATTGGGCATGGCCCTAATATGGAAGCAGTACGCTTATCAGCACACACAAGAGTAGCACTCAGTAAATTACAATCCTTATGAACACTTGATACAACTAAAGTTACATGACACTTAGCCATGACCTGACTCTATGTTAAAAAACACAGCATTATGCGGAAATGAAGTCTAGAAACAAAGCACAAATATAAAAAAATTGTGAAGCAGACCTAGAAAAATACCCAAAAATGAAATGCTATTGTCATGCAGAAGATTTCTTGGGGGGATAACCACGGATAATTGCATCTGTTACTATGTGTACATATAACATGTGTGACATTATCTATTTTGCGGCAAGTGGACTGGTTGTGGAGAAGGTGGTGTTGGGTGGAGTGCTCCTTAGTTAATCACATCTGAAACTTAATGTTGGCTATCCGCAAGCTTAGATTAATTTTTCCAAAGTGTATATCATCTTGTAATTGATGAATTTTATATGTGCCAATCTCTGTGAATATAGGAGGCGTGTAAAATGATAAAGACTTCATTTGACCTGTTGTATACAATGGATTTTCTTTCACTCTCTTCATGCTTGCAATATCTTTTGCTGTTGTGCGCTAATGTTTTAAATAGTTGTCCCTTTTATCTATGATTATCAACTGGCTGTTTTATTAATGTTGTCTAATTCACTATACATAAAAAATCTCATAATTAACTTTCTTCATGTTCTTCTAATTTTCTAACATGCAGAGCACACATAGACGAAGTCTATGATCACTTGTAATCGTAAAGAGGTTTAAATTTTATAAAACATTGTTAATTCCACTTTTAGGTCCCTTTATCTTTACAAATACAGTTGCTACTTCCTTTTCCTTTTTGTTAATGATATATATATTTTCAATCAAACTGTATTTTTATGTGTATATTTAACTAAACATTGGCAATAATGAATATGGCAACAATATTATTCAAGTAGTACTGAGACATTCACAATATTAAAACATCACACATGCACGCAAGCACGCGCGCGCGCACACACACACACACACACACACACACACACACACACACACACACACACACACACACTTGAAAATGAGATGAGTGCTATCTGCTATTTTCAGTTTCTTCATTATCTTACAGGTAGCAGTAGAAGCCATTTCAAATATCCGCACCGTGGCCAGCTTGGGTCAAGAACAATCATTCATTGATCACTACAACCTGTCTCTGCACTTGGCTGCTAAAGCAATGATGAAAAGAATGCGACTAAGAGGAGTAGTCTTTGCAACAGGCCAGACAGCACCATTCTTTGGTTATGCTCTTGCATTGTATTATGGAGGATATCTTGCTGTTACTGAGGGACTTCACTATAAAAATATAGTAATGTAAGTTTCTGTAATGCTTTTAATAAATACCATTCATCTTTTGCTTGTGGCAGAAGCAGTACAACTATAAAAATTACAGATTATTAATTTCATCTATAATGTTCACATAGATGCAAACCACAGAATAAAAGTTTTGTATGACGTATAGTTTTTATTGCAGTTTGTGTGTGTGTGTGTGTGTGTGTGTGTGTGTGTGTGTGTGTGTGTGTGTGTGTGTGTGTCATCTATTGTTCACGAAGACCTTAACGGCCAAAAGCTTTATTTGTGGGAGTCTGTTAAAGTTTTATTTATGTTTGTGAATTGACTTCACCTAATGTACTGTATTTTATGGGCTATAAGAAGCTAATTTAAAGAAAAATACATCTTTACCATTCCTATTATTAGACTGCAAATTCAGAATAAAAAAATTCTTAGTTTATATAACCAAACTGACTTTTAAAATCCCTGAAAATTGGCATCTGAACTTCCTCCTACTTCTTCCTCTTCCTCTTCATCATCATTGTATGCTTCATATATAGATGGTCTTCACTGCCATCAAAAGCATTACTTCTGTCACAATTACTGAAAGATTTAACAAAACTCTCTTCTCTCACCCTAGACCATGACTATTTTATCCACTGACACACTTGTCTTATTGCAGGATGTAAAGCTCCCTTCGGTGTGAATCCATTTTGGGTTTTGATCCATCATCTATTTGTTCCAATCCTCTCTCATATACGCTTTAAATTGTTTATTTATTGAGACATCAAGAGGTTGCAATTGTGAAGTAAGTCCTCCTGGAATAACAACAAGCTCCGAATTTCCCTATCCTGGTTTCTCTTTCATAGAATTTTTCAAATGACTACTAAACTTATCTAGCACAAGAAGAGAACTCTTCTTCAAATGAAGTACCTCTCCTTCTCTCCCACACTCTGTTAATCCATAATTTCATACCAACCTCATCCATCCAACCTGGGTAATGTACATGAAAAATGATGCCTGCAGTATTTCAGAAGGTCTTGGCATTGTTTTGCACTTGAAACTGATCACTGGATTAAGTTTAGTGCCATCAGCACAGCATGAAAGGGCAACAGTGTAGTGCATTTTTTTTTGTATCTACTTGTTTTTATAGCTACAGTTTTAGCACCTTTCATGGTAACAGTTCTGTTACTTGGCATTATCAAATGTCAGAGGAGTTTCACCCATATTTTCTATATGGTTTAATACCACACTAGTTTTCTTTCAATGTTGAATAATAACATAATGAAAAGATAATTATGATACTCCTGTGGCATTTTGGTTTTGGTTCACAAGCTAAGTGTTGGGTATTGCCCACTTGTCTTGTACAGAGGGTGCCTAAGGGATGCTGAGTTCTTGGAATGTTATACAACAATCCAAGCAAATAACATTAGTAGTTTTATTTCAATAAAGCAGATTTACAAATCCCACGACCTTCATAAACCTGTAGCACCCACCAACTCCACCCCTAAAATCTGTTAAGTTCAACTGTAGCACTAGCATGAATTAATTCCAGAGTCATTTCTGATGGTGTCCTTGAATGCACTTCAATACATCATCATCTACGTTTGGCCACTTGGGATTTAGTCCTCTATTTGGACATTTAGTATTCCTCTTTTTTTTCAGTTCTTTATTTACTAGCCCACCAATCACGAATGGTTTCTCCTGTTGGTGGATGGCCGAAATGCCCCTCCTATGTTTCCATGTTCTTGTGCATATGCTGCTATTACTGCCAGTTTATAGACCACATCATATGGATATCATTTATTTTTTTCCATTATGAAACTAGCTACTAACAAAAACATTGTACTGTTACTGATAACACAAATCACTTTTAGTTCAAGTTCATTGGCACTGTAGACTGCAATGATGCATTATAAGCTAAACAATGTTCTGGATTTGTGATGGCAGGGTGGGAGAGAGACAATGTTAGCAAGCTTGTAAATCCCAGCAACTTATGTTTGCCACATCAGTACACTGCTGTTGCCTGTTGAATCCAGTGTTGCCAGATAGGGCTAGGTTTCCCATGTTGTTGAATATATGGCCATTTTTAAGACTGTTGGGAATTTTATATCAAACACTGGACATTTTAATTTCAAGTATAAGACACACCTGAATTTTGGAGGCAGTTTTTCAAAGGAAAAAGTGTGTCTTGTGATCTGTAAAATACGGTATTAGCATTTTTAATCAAAAGGAGCACAAGCAATAGTATTTCCTCTCTTTCTGAAGTAGTTCTACTCCAAAGTAATAAATTAAAGCCCGCAGATTTCAGGATACTTCAGAATATATTCTGGAGTAAATTTGTTGAAATGTGTACTTCCATGTGTTCTAAATGTCCCCTTTTTGTTTGACTCCCCCTTATATATGACATCATATTAATTTTTTCTCAAGTAAATAAAAGAAATTACTAGTTTCACTGTACAGGACTGGCACTAGCAGCTGTCAAGATATTAACTTTGTGACTTCTGATGCTCAATTCTAACAACTCTGGTTGTCAGAGTTTGTGGAAGTGTAAAATAAATAATCTATATACCAACAAAAATAATTTTTACAAGCTTAACTTCTCATTCTATCTTGGTAAATCTCCCCGGACATGGGGTTCTGGGTGACTTTTCTGAACTGTACCACTTTCCCTGAACTGATCCAGTCCTTTTCCTTCACCCTCTTCCTTCCTCTTCAACTCTTCTGCCAGAAGATGGAGCCACTGGTGCTAAAATCTTGTGAGAGTTAAACCTTTTTGTGTGTGTGTGTCTTCTCCTGCTGCTGCTTGGTGAGTAGATTTTTTATCTATCCATTTACATTGCATTGTCTAAAATGAAAAATCTGAACCACTTGCAGTTGCAAATACTCGCCCAATCACAATGAGCAATATTTCATTGAGGAAACCATGTCACTCACTTCTATTTAAAAGCTTTCATTTTTGTGGTCTAAATAGTCTATTCCCAGAACTCTCACAACTTAAAAGGTACAAATTTCACACTAGCTTTCATATCAAGAAAGAGACTTGGTATCTGGTGTGTTTTTGGATTTGTCTAAAGCTTTTGACCCATGTCCCAGATAAAATCATATGTTAGTAACAGAAAACAGTATGTGACCACATAAACAGGATGCAGATCTGAAATCAGGGATATTAAGTATGTTGTATCTCAAGTATATGTACTTGGCCTACTTTAGTTCAACCTATTTATGTACTATATTGACGTCAGTGAGAATAATAAGAAAGTGCTGTATGCTGATGACATGACATAAGTAAATGTAAAAAAAAATCTGGAAACACCGGACATAAGTGTGTTTATTTCAACAAATAACACAGTAAGTGGTTTATACAGAATGAACTGATTATAAATAGATTACATCAATAAAAGATAATGTTCATGATATTCACGAATAGAGAAAAGGAAGAGCACAGATATATTCATGGATGAAACAAGACTGGAGGAAGATACCTCCATAAAATTTTTGGGAATTACATTTAACAATAAGCTCCAATGGATGCAACATATAGTGTCTGCACCAAATAAAGCACTGTAATATCTATTATGAAACAGCTTGCACATTAAACTAACAAACAACACTCACGCACAGTGTACCATGCACTTTTTGAACCATACTTACAGTATGGAATTACTGTTTGGGAACACTCCTGCAGCAATAAAACAAAAAGAATTTTTATATTGCAAAAATGCTGTTAGGACCATTCTCAGATGTTCACTCATATGACACAACAAATAAAGGCCAGCTGAGAAATATACCATACAGCCCGAGGGATGTTGAAGGAGATCCTTGATACTCAGATATACAACTAGTAACACATAGTCCTAAGAACATACAGGACAATGTGAGTGAAAGCGACAATTCAGAAAAGGATTATTGAATGGAAAAAGAATTTTATAGCGAAGCTGAAAACATGTAACAATGAGGAATGCTAGTTTTGCCTGTATGTGTGTACTGTAGTCACGAACATGTTGCAGGCACTATATGTTTTTGTATTTCCATTTTTTTGCCACGTGAGGTGAAGTTATTACCAGTTTGATGTTTTATATTGTAATGTGTAAATTAAATATTTTAAGACATCAGATGAAGTTGACTTGTCCTATATTACAAGTACACATTCTATACACAATATAATTACATGAGACCAAATAAAACTCAACAGCTACTCCCCTATTTCCCTCAAACTCCACTCTGCCACTGTCACAGTAACTAAAGCTATAGTAAGACTGAAAGTTATATAACTCCTGAATGAATTTTTACTCTGCAGTGTGCACTGATTACTTCTATTTGATTTTTTATACTGATAACACTGTATTCATCTGACCACAAATCCTGGTTTTCCTCCCACCACAATGCTCACTATATTTAACTTCTAACAATCCATGTCCCTTTTCAAATTCTTTAACCTGCCTACCCACTTAAGGGATACAACATTCCACACTCCAACCCAAAGAACTCCAGATTTGTTTTTCCTGATGAAAACATCCACCTTCTGCAGAATTACAGATTATATCAAAACAGCAGAGAAAAAATTAAGATTGCATATTGTGTTTCAGGGTAGCAGAAGCTTTGATTTTTTCGACATGGATGCTGGGACAATCAATGGCATTTGCCCCAAACTTTGGAGCTGCAAAACTAGCTGCAGGTCGTCTCTTTCAGCTACTCGACAGGAAACCACAAATTGAATCTGGCCCAGATACTGGCGAGGGCCTCATTTCAGTAAGTCAAACATGATTAATTGCATGTTAATTTAATAGTTAATTAATTCTGTGGTGCTTTAATTATATACCCTCAGTTACCTTTTTAATGCTGTAGTCAAAGCTACACAGCTTTGAAAATATCAAATAGAATTGCAATTTCATTAAATATTATATTAGGTATTCACCCCTTAAGTCTTTCAAGTAAGGTATCAACCATTCAGAGGACTAAACTATCAAGCATCTTAAATTTTCATTTGTAAGCTGTGCATTAGATTAATAAGTTAAAAATTGTTCAAAAGAAAACAATTAATAGGTAGGGACTTAGCGTGTAGAAATTTTCAACACATTTCTACACAACAACTTAAGGGAAAGGGCATTTTGCAAAATAGTACTCTAGGTATTTGCAAAATTAAATAAAAAAAACAGAAACTATAAATCAAAATACTGACAGTAGTGATGAAATAAATTATGAGATACTTGTAACAGCCTGAAAGATACAACAACTACCACACCTGAATATATCTTGCAGCCCATTAATTAATTAACACAGGCAGGGTGAGTGAAACTTGTTCTCAAAATATAATAGTAACCTCAGGCTTTTCACAGGTGATGCAGTTATCTATAATGAAATTCTGGCTGAAGAAAACTGTACATATTCATTTGGATCTTGATAAGATCTCAAAGTGGTGCAAAAACTGGCCACTTGGTTTAAATGTTCAGAAATGTAAAACTGTGCACTCCAAAAAACAAAAAAATGCGGTATTCTATATGGCTAAGTTATCAGTGAGCCACAGCAGAAAAATGGTTAATTAACAAAAATACCTGAATGTAACAATTTGTAGACTGACTTTGGTCAGTTGGTCTAGAAAAATGCAGTCTGTCTACAAAGGAAATAGCCCACAAAGCACTTGTGCAACCCAGCCTAGAATAGTGCCCAATTCTTTGGAACCCATATGATATAGGACTTACAGGGGATGTTGAATGTATACACACACAGAGGCTTTCAAGCCATCATTATTCCTGTGCTCCATATGAGAATGCAACAGAAAAGAGCATTGGGAAGTACTCTCTGCCACACAAATCAAAGTGGTTTGCAGAGTGCAGATGTAGATGTCTTATGGAATCATCTTCCATGGCAGAGGTAACCATACAAATTGCTGAAGCCATTTTAAAGATCTTGGAATTCTTGTACTCACTTCTCAATAGATTTATTCCTTAATAGTTTTTGTTGCTGATAATAAAAACGAATTTAAGCTGAACTGGGATTTACAGTCACAATACAAGACAAAAATAATTTTCGTGTAGATTTTGCCTCCTTGTCTAGAGTTCAGAATTAAGCTATGTACTCTGATGGGAACATCCAACACAGAGCAAGAAATTGCAAGTTCCTACCAGTTCGAAAGAAAATTAAAAACATATGTTACCCACTCGTTCTCAGGATTACCTGCATTCAGGGATTGAAAAGTTCTTTTAGCCATAGGATAAGTATTAGTGCTTGTTTCAAAGTTACATGACAAGTAGTAATTGTATTGTAAATGGGATTCATTGTTTACAGTTGTAGGTACACATCTTTTTGAAAAATACCAATCTGATGAAGTAAATATTAAGCTACAGATAAACAGCAGCTGAGGTGGCAGCAGCCTTTACAAATCAGCAGCTTACTTACTGATTTTTGATTACATTTATGACATAAGCACAAGTAGCATAAGCAGTAGTGTGATAGTTATTAAAACAGCATACACACATTAAGGGGACAAAAGTCATAGGATACTGATATGTACACATGTAGACGGTGGTAGTATTACATACACAAGATATGAAAGAGCAGTGCATTGGTGAATCTGTTATTTGTACTCAGTTGATTCATATGAAAAGGTTTTCAACATGATCATGGCAACACTATGGGAATTAACAGACTTCAAACATGGAATGCTAGTTGGAGCTAGATGCATGGGACAGTCGACTTTGGAAATTGTTAGACAATTCAATATTCCAAGATCCACCGTGTCAAGAGTGTGCCGACAATACCAAATTTCAGGCATTACCTCTCACCATGAACAATGCTGTGACTGATGGCCTTTAAGTAATAACTGAGAGCAGTGGTGTTTGCCCTAGATGACTAGAAAATTGTGGCCTGGTCAGATGACTCAAAATTTCAGTTAGTGAGAGCTGATGGTAGGGTCTGAGTGTGGTGCAGACCCAATAAAGCCATGGGTCCAAGTTTACAGCAAGGCACTGTGCAAGCTGGTGGTGGCTCCATAATCCTGTGGGGGGTGTGATTCCATGGGAAGGACTGGGTCCTCTGGTACAACTCAACTGATCATTGACCAGAAATGGTTATGTTCGGCTATTTGGAGACCATATTTCATGGACTTTATGATCCCAAACAAGAATGTTATCAGGCCACAACTGTTTGCAATTTGTTTGAAGAACATTTTGGAAAATTTGAGTGAATGATTTAGCACCCTAATTGTCCAACATGAATGTCACTGATCATTTAAGGGACATAATCAACAGGTCAGTTTTTGCATAGCAGCATGGCTCAATACTTCTGCAGTTGACTCCCAATGACTTGTTGAGTTCATGCCACACTGAAGATATTAAATTCGGTTTGTGTGGGAACTGGCAAAAACCTTGTCTGCTGCTAAGGATACAGCTACAGAATCAGATGCCATCAGGGTCATTTCAGAAGTTCTGCACATTGTAAAGAAGAAGAAAATAATTTATTTTATAAAATACCTTTGCAGGCCTTGTATATAATCTCCACCCTTTCTTATGACAGCTTCCCAACATTTTGGCAACTTCTCTATTCCAGATGGGGTGCCTTCATTATTGAGTTAGTCCAATTACTTGGGTCACATCACTGGAAGCTTCATCAGTTGTATTAAAATGTTTTTCATGCAGCCGCTCCTTTAATTTGGGTACTAAATTAAAGTCTGGTGGGGCTATACAAGGACTGTGCAGTATTTCCCATCCACATTTGTCGAGCAGTTCTCTCACTGATAGGGTAATATAGGGTCTTGCATCATCGTGGAAAAGGAGGACACTAGCTGCACATGTCAGGCCTTCTTTGACAAGTTTTCAGTTGCAAAATATTTTGCAAACACAGCTTGTAGCATGTGCACGTTGCAGATGTCACCTGGGGCACTCCATTTGTAGCTATGACTCAGTTTCAGCTTCCATTTTAAAACTGAATTACTCATGCCACAGCCATGTGAACTACAACCATCACATCCATAAGTCTTTCTCACAACTGACATGAATTTTAACTTAATCATACCACTGTAACAATCATCCATATGCAGTGTGCAGGACTTTTGAAGTGACCCTCATATTATGTATAGCATATTGACAGCTGTGTAAAATCCTCATTGATCTCTTCAACTGCAGGGACTATTCCAGATTAATAGAGAAATGACCCCTCCTAAAACCAGTACATGTGCTAGCAATTACCATAAATATTGTTAATATTTGCACCCATTCTTACTCAGTTGTTAATTCAGTTATTTTATCATGTAGATAAGAAAACTTTCCTCTTTTGTAACTGAGTGCTTATTTTGTTTTCCGACGAAACATGTTTTACACATTCATAATAAGCAACATTTCACATGCAGTGTGCTACAGGAAAGGTTATGTGTAGTGAAATGTATAAATGCAACCTACTACACTTGGAAATCTGTACTGTGTGCATTTATCACCTACAGAAGAACAATGGATACATGAAAAAAAATAGAAAAGGAAAAAAAGCAGGAAAAATAAAAACCACTGATGATGCCTAGCAAGAATAGGTGAACTATGTTTAGTTTGAAACAAAATAAACATTCAGTTGCCAAAAATTGAATTTTCTTGTCAACATGCTATACTTAGTCGCCATAAAGAAGTGAAGGAATGACCCATTCGAGGATGGGCAAATTCTAGAGAGAAAGCGACCTACTTTCAATTTGGCAAGTATCATTCTACACAAGACAATACAATACTAATGAAAATAGCTCAACAGGAAGATTTACTACATAGAAAGCATCTTATAGGGGCACTCTTTGATACTAAAAAAGTGTAAGACACTATCTAACAGGAAGATTTACTACATAGAAAGCATCTTATAGGGGCACTCTTTGATACTAAAAAAGTGTAAGACACTATCTAGAGCTTCTGTGAAAAGATGGCAACTCATAGAAATCTTTCTTTGCAAAGCAGTCATAACATTACCAAATGAGAGACTCTCAAGCACATATATACAATAGAATGGTGTCCCTCGAGGGAACATTTTTAGTGTCAGCCTTTTCATCATCACTACAGAAAGAATCACCGACACAGTGAAGAGTCCAACGATGACTACTTTGTTTGTTGACAAATTTAAAATTTGCAAAAATAATTCATCTGTTACAAATGATATTTTACAGACCACAAAATATAGGTTTCAATTTTCAACAGATAAAATATTGTGAGATTACTTTGATCATATTAGTCACATTTTTTAATTAAATGGGACTCACATTTAATGGGACCATTCCGGGTCTTGTAAATGATAAAAGGCTCGCATGACTACCAGGCTTGTAAGACCTTAAGCTTTAGGCATTTTAAATTTCTCAACAGGAAGGTCAGGGTTGCAGACAGATCCAGTCTACAACAATTTTATAAAGTATTAATGTGCTCCCGTCTAGCCTACAGATGTGCCATTTATGGTCCAGTCTGAAATTCATAAAGATGCTGAATGCAGTACACTATTTGACCATCAGACTTGCACAGCTAGTGAGCCACCACATTCTTTCCACTAAGAGCTTCTGACTACACAGCACATGTTCAAAACTGTCAACCAAAGACTCTCTGGCTTCCTCTATCATTGTGGAACTTCCCTCAGAATGACTATCTCTAAACTATACATGTCAGAAAGCCATTGGGAATCCAGATAAAGCAGCTTACAGTACAGAAGCAGCTTATACAGCAAATACCAGGTTTCTTCCCAAGTACTGTTGCAAGCAACCACGTTGGCTGACAGAGGCTACAGATAAATTTTAAATCACTTGTGCACAAATGAATGCTGCAAATTATCTCAAACACGCACATTCTACCTGTTTCAAATAAACACTGTAATGGAAAAGCGGTTGACGCAGATGGCTCCCAGCAAGCGGATATACCTGCCCATTTCACAGCTTTTCAGACAATATCTAAGGTTTTGTCTACCTACATAACCAGAATATAGAGATAGCATTCTGTTGGGTATCAAAATGAGTTGAAATTCACAGTATTAGACCACTGCCTCAACAGCCAAGCAGGCTTGTGATAAGAATTCAGTGTTATCATGTAATGCTCCCCTTTCAGCAGTTATATCACTGTTGTGAAGGACAGCCATGGGTATGTGTGAATCAGCTTCTGAAAGCCAAAAAATGATTTTCTGCATGTAATTGTTAAATGTGAAGTTACAAGTTATCTGTTTGTGTCTCAGCTCATAAAAACTTTTTTAGGCTTATACAGTAATCTTGAAACATTTATATAATTTTTTTAGCAGGTCTGGTGTGTGGGAACCTGTTCCATAAAGCAACTTGTTTCACTGCAATAGAGGTTTCGAATCTCATCAGTTCAAAAAGGTTCCTTCCATATTCTGTCATGATGCAATAGGAATTTGTCCTCATCAAAAAATATGCCTTAGAAAAATTTCTAATCTTTAGGTCACTACCATTTTTAAACATTGGCAAATTAGCCAGTCATGTATTGGTTTCAAATTTGGTTTTTGTTAATTCCTTATGGCAGGGCAAATGGGTGTAGGACCCGATATTAGCTCTACCACACACCTTTAGCCATCAGACGTCTTTAGGTATCATTTACCAGATTAAATATTTTCAATTCAATTGTGGGGCTTAATGATGCCTACTGTGATTTAGGCTGTTTGGGGAAGAATCTTGGTAAGGAATATCATGTAAGAATTGGAGGTCAAGGAACCATTTTGGAACACAATCCCAATTATGTAACTGAGGACATAGCTGGGCACATTGCTGAGAATCCTCTTCAGACTAAAGAGAAGATTGAGATTTTGTCACTCTTTGAGAGTACTATGATAATCCTTGCATGAAGTGTTTTGTGGAACATGTTCATGTTGAGCTTGGATGTTTGCTGAAAAGATCTGGGAGAGGGAGGGGAGTAGGACAAATATCCATGTAAGAGTGTCACTGATGCATCATCCTATTTAGTTCTCATATGAACATATCAGAAACACCACAAATAAAAATTATGAACTTTCAATATATATATGCAGAAAAATGAAAAGGCAGGTGGAGTATCAGCTGACATGTTTTTATCAAAACATTAAATGGGATTCCCTGAAATCAGACAGGTACATCTTGATAAATATTAAGCTACGAGAATATCATACTCATCGAGAACCAGCTAGAAGATAAGGAGTATTGCTATATATACACTACAAAGTGGAGTTGAGTTCCAGAGTTCTGAATCAATAAACACTCTAGCTAATAATACTGATAGTTTATAGGCCACTAGCAGGAGAAACAGTTTTTAATACAATGTTATTATAAATGATTGAAGTGATTTTACAGATTTGCTATTTGACATATTGTCACAAGGCTTTGTACACAAACATAAAAACTCAAAAAGTTTTTTTACATATTACAAGTTTGTTATATGTGTGCCCTATTGATTCTTCAGATATCAAGTCAATAATCAACTTCTTCCAACATTTGGTGCAGTATGTCCCTATCAATCTGTACAAAAGCACTATTGATGTAAGCTCGCAGTTCTGGTAAGTTCATTGGTAGAGAAGGCATACACCCTGAACTTTCATGTAACCCCACAAAAAAGTCACGTGGGGCGGAGGCCATGGCACAAATTGTTGATCATCAACTCCACTATGACCGATCCATGAGTTTCTCTGTTTTCCTGTTTATGAATTCATGAACATTATAATGAAAGTGGGATGGAGCACCATCCTGGTGATACATTAAGACTACACTTGTGCCTCCAGTTGTGGCATGAGCCAATTTTCCAGCAAATCTAGATACACATCTTGTAATAGTCATTCTGCAGAAGAAAGAGGGACCATAAACTTTAAGCCGTGAGACTGCACAGAGCTCATTAACTTTTGGTGAACCTAGAATGTGCTGCATAATAAAATGGGGATTCTCTGTCCCCCAGGTTTGCATACAGTGACTGTTGACTGTTTTATCACTGATGTAAGCTCGCAGTTCTGGTATTTCATTGGCAGAGAAGGCATACACGCTGAACTTTCATGTAACCCCACAAAAAAGTCACATGAAACTCATTTTCTTCCATAAGCTGTCACAACTGTGCCAAAAATTCAAAGCATCTAACTTTGTTATTGGGAGTCATGTAGAAATTGCAAGTGGTAAGGCTTCAGCTTCAGTCATTTCCTTAAGATTTACCACACAGTCAATTGTGGTATGTTCAACTTTCTACTCTGCTCATCAGCTTTGTGGGCTATGTGTGAAACTTGCCCATGCGTGGTCAACTGTTTCCTCCCTCACTGCAGGTCAACCCATTGATTTTCCCTTGCAGAGGCATCTTGAAACTTTAAATTGCACATATGATCTGTGAGTGGAGTTGGCATTTGATAAATCTGTTTTGAACATAATTCTGAAGTGTCATTGCACTGTTATGACTGACTGATGTGAATGTATTTCAAACACAATCTATACTTTGCTGGCACATGTTTCTATCTCCCCTAACTACTCTGCTGTGCTCTCAAGGCAGAAATCTGAAGTGTGGCAGCAACAATGCAAAACTTTTTGAGCTTTTTATATGAGTTTTGACAGTATGTCAATTAATGTAGCTAAAGTGAATTTATGAAATAGCTTCAACCTTGTAAGGTTATGTAGCCTTAACTGAAGAAACACAGTTTGTGGAGACTTTATAGTGCAGACATTCTATCAGATAGTATTCACTGAGTACATCCTCAATTTGTAAATTGCATTATTTGCTGTGGTTCAGTTCCCACTGAGGAGTGAAGAACAGTAAAATTTCTATTTTGGCCCCACTACTTTCAGTGATTTATATACAACCATGACAGGCTATGGCTTACAGACCATGACGGTCAGTATTATAAATGATGACTTGATCACAGTACTAAGAGAAAGATTTTTGGAAGAACACAGGGCAGAGATTTATGAAGCAGACAGTGTAGATGGAAAAGTTAATCGTTTCTTAAACATATTTCTGAAGTGCCTTTCACTCTTGTTTTCCCCTGTAACAAATAAGGATAAAATTAAATAGAGGTAGGGACAAGGGATGGATATCCCTTGGGATTGAAGTATCTTGTGTACTGCGAGGAGAAAGTACTACAGAGGAGCACCGACTTCCGTCGTTGTGGGTGTCAGGTTAGGTTGGGTTGAGTCGGGCCGCGCCGGGACACAATTACCACTAGTACTATAAACTTTTTACTAGTAAAAAGAACAAATATATAAAGAAATGCATAAAACATAAAACACAACAACAAAAACCAGCAACAATGTCAATGATTATTACACAGGAAACAAACAAAATTTACCAATGAAAAGGAAACTGAGTTAAGACAACTGGAAGTACAATTAAGTTCCATATAGACTGTGGGTCCTTACCTATGATTCAAATCGAATTTTATATTGTAATACAAAAGTCATTATCAGGTTGCATTCAGGCATTGGGCAGGAAATTGGAAATCTGTAGTTATTAAAACACGAAGTATAAGGATACCTAATTTTCTTCTCCTTCTGTAATTTATCTGAATATTTAGGGCGAATTCCAGTTGTCACTAATATTTGTGTTAAATGGGTCTTAACTTTTCCAGTATACAGACAGCTGGTAGTATCCAAAGAATTAAGACAAAAAGAGAAAGAAACTATATTTGGGCTTGTTCAGTGTCCCTGAAAATACATGAAGAACTTCCGCTAAGTGTATCAGCTCATAAAGCTTGAGGGAGAACATTGAGAATTTGCAAAAGAAAGCACCTGGGGATATGTACACAAAAAAGACTATTTGTGAAAAAATGTTCAAGAAAAGCAAGGAAAATGCATTACTTTCTAAAAATATTCTCGCACACTGTTAAAAATCAAATTGCATAGTAGTGTTCTATTTACACGTTGTTACTCTGCTTTTGAGCGTCACATGGCATGGCATGACAAAATATACTAGAAAGCAACAAGTCCTCAAAATTTTGGTGATAACTTAATAACATTCTGCTTTTAATCTGATATGCAGCTCTTCAGTTATTAATAAGCTTTCAGTCAAAGTTAGAATAAGGTATCCATTTTTTTTAAAGAAATCAAAATTATTTTCATGTGCCTAGTCTTTCTGAACAGGAAAAATTTTCAACAATTTCAAGGTTACCATAATAAATCCCCACTCCCCAATCCCCAACAAATTAATTGCTAAACACCATTTTTAATAATGAACAAATATCTTTCAGTGAAGACTTCATTTACTAATTCCTTTGATGCAATTATTGTGTCCCATTAGATAATTTCAAAATTAAAGCTATTACACAAATGGATCACAAGTAGCTTGTGAAGATTGACGTTTCTGAGTTGTTTTTTGTGTAAGTTAGAAGATTCACCACATTAATTTACAGATTTGAGTATGTTAATGCTAACAATAACTATTTCATCTACTTCATTCTACAGACTGATACAGGTGCAAAAGTTGGATATTCAAAAGTGCACTTTCATTACCCAACAAGACCAGAAGTAAAAGTGTTAAGAGGGCTGAATCTACTCATACAACCAGGAAAAACAGTAGCACTTCTGGGGTCAAGTGGCTGTGGAAAATCAACTTGCATCCAATTGTTGCAGAGGCTCTACGATCCTATGTTTGGAAAGATTGTAAGTATCATTGTCTGTATAGGTTCTGAGAAAATCATTCATTTTTGTTGTTAATAGTCCATTATTTTACTGCATTACATGTTGGCTCTGAAAAAATTGTTTTTCACAAAAGAATACCCATTTCATTGTAGTGGTATTGTTAACCATGCACATTTCAATAAGCTAAATAACAATAATTTCATGTGGCTCATTGGCCTGGTGCAAGGATGTGACTTCAGCAACTTGCTTGTCCCTAACATACCCTAGTCATCCAACTTGGGAAAGGGGACCTACAGAGTAATGTCTAAGCTGAACCACTTGTTGCTTTTGGCAACTCCTCACCTTGTTGAGAGCTGAAGACTGGGAAAGTATCATAGTTGCTCAGGGTTTTCCCCATACCAAAAAGAGTATACATGAGCAACTGCCTCTGGAGTTACATTAGCACCATATATGCAAATTTCAGCCATTCCAAGTATTAAAGAATGATAGGCCCCATATTCTCATTTATATTTGGCTGTGGAGCAAAACAATGTGATAAGTGTAAAATAATTATTTCCATCTTCATTATTGTTTGTTGTGACACACATATCTATTTAAGCTTTAAGCCAAATTTCACAGAGAATAACTCACTAACCTGACACATGGTGGGCAGTGATACAGAACGTTCAGACTGCACTTAATATGATAGATAGATGTACTTTCTGATTTCTTAGACCATAGTGAGGTGGTCTTAAAGTATATAGAACAAGGTATAAAACAAAAATACATATTCAGTCCTCAACAGTTTGACCCTATGGAAAAGGAGTCAATGGCTGCTGCTGTAAGTGAGGCAGTAACACAGCAAGAAATACTACAAACAATTTTGTAGCAGCCTTAATGGTTCATATTATTGAGTTTGAAACTTCTGATTGTCCGCAGTTTTTGATCAACTGAGGAAGTTGCATTGTTCTAAAGCAGTACACCACCATCTGTATGATTACTGCCAGTACGGTGCACTTCTATGTGAACTGTAAAATTATGAATTAATCATACATCTACATCTAAATCCGGGCTCTAAAACTACTGTGTAGTGCACACCAGGTGGTATGTCCAATTGTACCACTTGTTTCTTACTTCCAATATTATTCACATTATAAATCCTTCATTATTGACATACGTTGTTCTGACTTCCTTTTAGTTTGATCCCATTATTCTGTGATTTATGAAAATCAGTAGTGCAATCCTGATCTGAATGGAAGGGAATGAGAAATGCGGGGCTCATTGCAAAAGTGGAAATAAAGACTAACATATAGAATATCCATATAGAACCAATTAACTATCTTTCAGTTACATAGTTCTAAGAAATATGCTGTATAATCAAGACTTATCTCTGCATGTAAATGTGTGTATGTGTGCGTGTTTTAGAGTGCTATTTGTTTATTTATTCTGGGTTTACTCTGTCTGCAATATAGTCTCCTATTTCATAAAATTAACTACTATCCAGACCAGCTAGTAAAATCTGGATAACTGTGCTTCTGCTCTTGTTAGCAGACTTTTTCTCCTTTGCAGTGCCTCAAGTGCTAGAGGCAAAAGAGAGCTGGAATGCTTCTTGATTTTTCGTATTGACCAAAAATATTTCTTCTTTCAGCATCATCTATTTAAAGCTTCTTTACTATTGAGTAAACTGTTCTCACATGTATGTTTTACAATTGTATCACAGACATTTAGATACAAATATCTTGCACAATGAGATTACATTTTGTCTGGCAAAACAACCAAATATATGAGACACAATGACAGTTTTGTTCATTCTTCTAAGATATCACTTTAGTTATTGTGAGTGGCATTCTTCCACGACTGCAGCACACCTCAAAGCCGCAACATATAAGAACAGGCAACCTAGAGCAGGTGGACCTGCTAAAGACATTGTCCTATCTTGCAGATAGGCTGCACCTATGTACCTTGCATTACCTGCATATAATAATAAACAATTTCTCTGAAATTATACTATCCGAAACTTAACTACTAATGAAAATGTTTATTAAATGTCATATCATCCTTCACTGTTTAGTGGCACTGAGAGTGTAAACATCATTTTCCCTAAAATGACATGTTACAGCCCAATGTGTGCTTCATAATAGTGTTTAACAAGGGGTAATCTAAACTGTAGTTGTTTATAAAAATCTGTTCATTTATCACCACAGCAATGTGCCACTTTGTACTTCAGTCCAGTTTTTAAAAAAAATTATGTTTTGCTTCATATCACCAATTAACATATGAACATGTGTTACAGGCTCTGGATGGACATGACATTAATTCTCTGTCCTTGAATACTCTTCGTGGTCAGCTTGGAATTGTATCACAGGAACCTACCCTGTTTGATAGAACAATTGCAGAGAACATTGCATATGGTGACAACAGCAGAATTGTGCCAAAAGATGAAATAATAGCTGCTGCAAAAGCTGCAAATATTCACAATTTTATTTCAGCCCTTCCACTGGTGAGTAATACATGTCAAAGATCTGTACACTCCATCCCTTAAATCTGATTACTGCTACCTCTTGTGATAAATTTACTGCCAGTCAAAACATTTTAACATTTATGAAAACTTGTTTGTTTTGAATAACCACTTGACGTGGCAATGGACGGAAAGCTTATTGTTTTAACTATGTTGCACAATAGGGCTACGAGACTGGTCTTGGTGCAAAGGGTGCGCAGCTTTCAGGTGGTCAAAAGCAGAGAATTGCTATAGCAAGAGCCTTGGTCCGGAATCCAAGAGTATTGTTGCTTGATGAGGCTACATCAGCTCTGGACAACCAGAGTGAGAAGGTTAGTATTATTAGATTCTAGCAATATATTCGAAATCCTTCACTACAATTCGTGTTACCACTTTTAGTTCTTTTACTGTCAAGAGTTAAATGTGTTGTAAGTAAAAAATTGTTTAACTGTATTCCTTAGGTAGTACAACAGGCCTTGGACCAGGCATCAGAAGGTCGGACTTGTATTACCATAGCACACAGGCTAGCAACAGTGCAGAATGCAGACACCATTTGTGTGCTAAACAATGGAACTATTGCTGAAATGGGAACACATGAGCAGTTACTTGCCAAGAAAGGACTGTACTTCCAAATGCACCAGCAGTCTGCCGGAGAACCTGTGTGACACTTTAAAAGAGATGTCCAGTTCTGTCATGGCAGAGCCATAATGTGTTCTCTTGTCGTCGTGAGAGACAAATGGCTGGCATTTCATTTTCAGCACTTTGGGATTTGGCTGTGCAACTGTGGCAGTTATATATAAGTATGATGTGACCTATAAACACATCATCAGACACTATCTGAATCCCAGATGGTGTAATACAATATGAAAACTCCAAGTTGTACTACTGTGGCCATTGAGTAAACTTCTGTAAGCCATGTAACTGCACTGTAATTGTTGTTCTTAAGCTGTGATACATGAAAGATGTTATTGTTTGTAGGTCAGTAACATTGCACTTTTAAAAAGTCTGAAGCAACAATAACTGCAGAGATGAGCAACCAGAAGTCACTTTGTATAACATGAGCTCTTCAGTTTGTCTTTCTTACGCAAAGGAATTGTAATATTGTCTGTACCACATCAGTATTTTTGTGAAAATTAGAGGGTAATAATTTATGTACAAATTTTTGCAGCACACAATTAAAAATGTGTGTTGATTTGTTGGTTATTTTTATATTTATTAGTATGGTTTCATTCCATTGTCATTACAAAGTGAAAATCAGTGAAACTCACATGGAGGGAAGTGCAAGTAGAGTATTAATTCATATCTACTGCATTTGTAAGCCGCACACTGGTTGTGTCTGCGAAATGCATCATCATATTCATGTGTTTGCAGAATTATTTCACACATTAAGTGATGTATATTCTTGCTTGTTTAATATATATTTTAGTTTTCACTGAGACATTTACTTAAGCAACATGCTCCATAATTGATATGGCAATAATAATGTAAAAGTGATATTGAACTTTTGAGCCTATAAGGCTTAAATTCAATAAAAAACAACAGTGATTAAAATCACATAAATTATTAAAATGTACAAGGATACAAAATAATTTTGTCATTTTTAAAAAATAAATGATGTTTTATAATTAAGCTTTGCAATTAGTCCGTATCGGATCGAAATTATTATTGGATGTACAGGCATATAGTTATAACATGTTTCTTCTTACATGACCTCAGTTTTATATTTGTTGTTGTTTTGATTCAGGAGGGTGAAGTCTTTTTTTCCCCCTAAGGTAAGTCTTTCCGCTCCCGGGATTGGAGTGACTCCTTACCCTCTCCCTTAAAACCCACATCCTTTCGTCTTTCCCTCTCCTTCCCTCTTTCCTGGTGAAGCAACCTTAGCTTGTGAAAGCTTGAAATTTGTGTGTGTGTTTGTGTGTTTTTTATTGTGTCTATCTACCAGTGCTTTCTCATTTGGTAAGTTACAGCATCTTTGTTTTATATATCGACACTCATCACATGGTTTTACATATAAGTATCAGTTTGAGTACAAATCAAATAACTCTAAACACAAACACAATACAAAGAGAGAGCTTGATCTACAGTAAACTGAAGAACCTAAGCAGAAAGGAGGGCATTATGCCAGCACAAGAAAATTCAATGCTCTTCCTCAAAATATTAAGCTCCCTGTAAATGGATCTTTAAAATTTAAACAGCTTCTTGAGCACCGGGCACCTGCAGGTTTTTGTGTCAGTAGTGGCAAAACAGTCTTCCCACACATGTGACATTTAGACATTTTGAGGACATTATTATCTACTCATTATTTTCTACTACTGATATCTCAGTGTACTTTTACTGCCAAGTCAATATTATAAACATAAACAAGCTACGAGTACAATAACAGTAAAACTTTTTTTGCATTTCCTCATTTTTATTTTTGCATTACATTACCCTACCTTCATTCCTTCACAGCCTCAACACCTTCTCTCCCATCCGCTTCACCTGGCCCTCCTCAAACCAGTGAGCCATCTTCCTAGACATTGGCATCCTCCTCTCTGATGGCTCCACCAGCACCTTTGTCCACATTAAACTCACCAACAACCAACAGTACCTGCATTTTGAAATGTGTCATCCCTTTCACACCAACAAATCCCTCCTACACAGCTTGGTCATCCAGGGATGGCGTATCTGCACTGACAAAAGCTCCCTCGCCCAGTGTGCTAAGGATATCACCAAGGCCTTCACAGACAGTCAATATCCCTCCACAACTAGCGCGCAAACAGATATCCTGTGTCATTTCCCCTAACACCCTACATCCTTCCAGCACCCTCAAGAACCAGCTATGATTATGTATCCTCATGCTGTGAAATGAGTGACATCCTACTTGAGATCCTTCCCACCCCTCCTAAACGGATGTTCTGTCACCCACCCAATTATCACAAAATCCTAGTCCATCCCTATGCCACTCTCAGTCCCAGGCCTTTACCACAGAGATCGTATCCCTGTGGAAGACACAGGTGGAAGACCTGCCCAATCCACACATTCAGCACTTTTTATTCCAGTCCTATCACTGGCTTACCATACCCCATCAGTGGCCAGGCCATCTGTGAAAGCAGCCATGTCATTTATCAGCTATGCTGCAATCACTGCACAGCTTTATAGTGGTATGACTACCAACCGGCTGTCCACCAGGATCAACGGCCACCACCATACTGTGGCCAAGAGCAAAGTAGACCACCCCACAGCACAACATATAGTTGAGCATAACATGCTTAATTTCAATGACTGCTTCACTACCCAAGCCATCTGGATCCTCCCCTCCACCACCAGTTTTTCTAAACTGCACAGATAGGCGTTACCCTTACAACACATTCTCCACTCTCATAATTATCCTGGCCTCAATCTTCAGAAATTTACTGCCTCCACACCCTCCAACCAATAGTTTCAACCCTCTCTGTCCTACCATCTCCTCCCCATTCGCGTGTACCACCCTCTTGGTTTGCTACCCTCTACTAATGCACCTGCCCACCTTTCCCCACACCTCTCCTTTTTTTTTTTTTTTTTTTACTATCACCCTGTCCCACAACTTCCTGACACACACTTGTTGGCATTCTAGCCCCTGCACATTCTGCCATTCTAGTCCTTGCACATTCCACCATACAGCATTCCTCTCTCCTCTCACCCATACACTACTATCCCCTCCCCTTCCCAATCCCTCCAGGTTGCTGCTTCCATCCCATTTGGTAGTTGCACTCTGGTCCGAGCTGCCTAGTTGGGAGTCATGTGTGCTTGTGATTTGCTTGCCTGTGTGTACTAATGCTGTGTGTTTCTCTTTTTCCGATAAAGGCTGTGGCCAAAAGCTTTGTGAAAGTGCCTTTTAATTGTGCCTCTCTGCAATTTAATGTGTCATCTTTACAGTAAATCCATACTTCAAATACGTTTGTACTAACAGACAATATTTCATAATGAAGTCAATGGTGGCTTGCACTCACACATTTAGACTTATTTCACCATCAGCTCATTTGCTGACCCATGTTGAATGGGATGTTTTTGCTTCTATTGTCACATATATTCACAGGCATGAGTTTTTGCTCCTAATTTATAACAAAAAAAGTTTTATTATAATGTTTACAGATAAATAAGTAATAACCCTCATGTCATTCTCAGCATTTCCCAAATATTTTCATCCGCTGTTATTTCAGTGAGGGGCGTGTCAGTTGAAATTGATTCTGTCACAACTGAACATGTCTACCACATGAAAAACATGGAGATTACCATTCTGTTACAAAGGGGGGCTGTTATATTTATGACATGATTAAAAGCCCAAGAGAAGACAGCTAATGTGAGGGTGAAAGAGGGGGGAATACAAAAGGATATTTCACTTGTGTGGGAAAAGTGTTTGTGAACTGGCCCTGGTTTGTCTTTACTTAACAAAATTACTCGACTTTTCAATTGCATATTTATGCCATTTAGAATTCATATTCATTTTTAGAGATTTAGGAGATGATTGGAAATTGGTGAATGGGTGGCTTATGAATACACCATGATGCCTGTCATTCTTTAACATGGCTGGATCCAAAGTGAACCTTTAACTGTTGTAGATTAAATCAGTCATGGGTATAATGACAACCACTGAAATCAAAATCTTCTCTTTATGCCTTCAACTTCATTACTGAAATTATAATTTTTGTTAGTTTGCCATGAATTCAATAAAATCTTATACTTTAGGGAATTGTCAATCTTCTTTCTTTTCAGCATAATTTCCTGCATCAGAAATACTGGGCAGGATACTACTACCAACGCACTTGAAGCTAGCAGAGGTACTGGCGAGATCTATATTTTCTCCATCAGTACAGTTACTGATATTCTTAACAGAGATTCTTGAGTTTGACTTACTCTTATAGTGAGATATTTCATCACAGATAGTAGATTTTTTGATTTCTTCATTTTTGGTTTTGATTCGTTTATGAGGTATAAAATACTTGTAAATAATGCTTACTTATTTACTCTGTTTACTATGTTCTTATACCTTACCACACTGCACAAAATTTTAAGTAAACCGTATTCATGTTCCACTGTTCACTTACAGCACATTGCTGACTATGGAAAAACTGACAAAGAACTTAATCACTGTTGAAAACAGCCTCACACTTATCAACTGAGTTCAGTGACAGAATGTTACAGAGACTTTCAAGCTCAAATGTTTCTTACTGAATGTCACTAGACAGCATAGGTCAACAGTAGTTTGAATGATGATGACTTCCTAATACACTGATAAGTAATGATCATTAATGAGACAGTACAGATGAACACTCTTGCAGCAAAAGAAAAGCAATGTAACATAATATGCTACTCCAGATCCACAAGTGTACAGCTAGGTTAGTACATCCTTGGAGTTTTTTGTCTGTTATTGCGTATGCACCATCACACATACACATGCTCCTGCCAGCAATGCAAATTCAGTATTGAGTGAGATCTAGTAGAAGACAGATGTTTGAATTTGTGAGGCACTGTTGTTTAATTAATTTGACAGAAATATTTTTCAAAATGTCACTGTTCTGTAGTTGAGTGTGAAGTACTTTTATGTGAAAATGACAATAGTAATGGCATTTTACTATGGAACATACTACTTGGGAAGCATTGTTAGAACTTTTGTGATGTAAGTGACTTTTATGATGAAAGTGATTCTGAAGTTAATGCTCCTGCTGCAGTTACGTACAAAGTCAAAACTGATCTCTCTGCTGAATCTTTAGACAGTGATAAAGAAAATGCAGTCATTCACAGTAAGAATAGTCATTGTTGTCCTTTATAGAAGAGGATGGCCAATTCCAGGTGTTCAAGCCAATGTGAAGAATGTGAAGTCACAAAAAAGAGCATATAATTTACTAATAGATCAGCAATTGTACAAAAAATTGTCACGTTTGCTAATCAGAATATTCAAGATACGAGTCTACTTGGTCCTGGTCAAACCTTTATTCCTGCGATGATTCAGGATGAGGTTATTGTGATCAAATGGTTACATTATGTTTGCCAAAAGAAACAAAGAGAATTTAGAAGATTTATGATCTGACAATTCTGGGATTGCATTGTTTCATGCAACAATGAGATTCAGGCACTTCAAGTTTCTAACAGCTTGCCTACAATTTGGTGATAAAAGTTCAAGGGCAGAAAGGTGAGAACTACATAAACTGGTTCCTATCCGAGACGTTTGGAATACTTTTGTAAGCTACTGCAAAACATTATACAATCCACATGCTTGCTGTATCATGGATGAGCAGCTTGTTTGTTCCTGGGGCTGTTGGCCTTTCAAGGTCTATGTGCCACAGAAACAAAATAAATATGACTTGAGAATCATAATGATAAATGCTACCAGGACATATTATATGATAAATGCTGAAGTGCCTAACAGTGCAATACAGAAAGAAACAGCTGAATCTGTACCATGATACTATATAAGAAAACTTTCTGAGACTATACATATAAAAAAGCAAAATCTGACCACGGACAATTAGTTCATGAGTGTATCAATAGGGGATTATATGCTCGCATCTTACAAATTAACAATTTTGGGTACATTCAGAAAAAAAAAAACACAAGACACCATTTGAACTTGAGGGAACATGTCTTTATGGTTTTAACCAGACGAAGGTCCTCCTATCCTATACACCAAGAAAGAGTAAGGTAGTCTTTCTTTTGTTGACCATGCGTACGGACATGACTACTGAAGAAGAAACCCATGGTGGTTATGTATAACAAGACCACAGGAGGAACTGTTACCTTTGATGAGTTATGCAATACTTCTTCCGTTGCAAGCCAAACAAGATGCTGCCTGCTTCACCTGCTTCACCTGTGGTTCACCATAATGATTCTGGCAGTTATCAGTACAATGGTTCTGTAAAGAATGGTCAACTCTAATTGTAAAGATCAAAGATGGCAGTTTCTGAAGAACCCTGTCTAGCTCCTCGCAAATTATCAATGCAAAATAGTGTCTTAACTCCAGGTATGCCAGTAAATGTAAAGGGAATAATTTCTCAAGTTCTTCAAAAGTGTCTGGTTGTGGAAATGCACGGAACATCACATTTTGTGACTTCAAAGCGCAAGGGGTTTTGCATATGCCCACATTCAAAGGACAGGAAAACACTACTGGTCAAGTCATACTTCCATCAACATAGTGCTAAATTACACCAAGAGCACGGAAATAATGAGGAATGGATTTATGAATAATTGAATACATCTCAAAATATTTATGTAATATGTGTGTTTCATTAAATGAATAGCATCTTCATTTAATTAAACTATATACATAATCTTTAAATCCAGACCAGTTTCACCACTGAAAAGCTTCCATGGCATTTTTTTCCTCAAATTCTGGATGCCTTAATACTTGTATATATTTAAAAGTACATGACAGGGTTGAAATAATATGCATTTTGTATATGGGAGTTCAATTTCATTATAAAATACTGTATATTCAGGCAATTTCCCCAAGAAACAATTGAGGGACACAGTGAACTAGTGTATAACAGTTCATGTACAAAATTTCTACTCACTATGGGCCAGGTGCCAATTGCAGAGGTGTACACTTGCAGAGCTAAATTAGAGCCTGACAATTGTTAACCATTACTTCAATTTTGAAGGAGCATGCTTTTGTTGAGTGTGTTTTGCCATGTAACTGTCTTGTCACACCAACTGCCATTTGATGATGTAAATAAAATAGAAAGAAACTTCCACATGGGAAAAATATATTAAAAACAAAGATTCCAAGACTTACCAAGCGGGAAAGCGCCGGCAGACAGGCACATGAACAAAACACACAAACACACACACAGAATTACGAGCTTTCGCAACTGGCAGTTGCTTCGTCAGGAAAGAGGGAAGGAGAGGGAAAAATGAAAGGATGTGGGTTTTAAGGGAGAGGGTAAGGAGTCATTCCAATCCCGGGAGCAGAAAGACTTCCCTTAGGGGAAAAAAAGGACAGGTGTACACTCGCACACACACACACCCACACACATATCCATCCGCACATACACAGACACAAGCAGACATATAGATGTTCACACCTAGTGTTGTGGGAACTGGGAAGATGACTTTTTTTCCCTTAGAAGGCAACATGTCGGAGAAGGAACCCTCGCCAGAGATATCCTTCTTAATGGGACCATGTACACATGTAGTATTTGTCGTAACAGTCTTTGTGAGGTGATGCTATTTGTCAAGCATGTGCCCACAATTTACAAAACTTGTACTGAAGAAGCCTTATAGCCTGCAGCCTACCAAGCACTACATTTGAGACCATACATAAACGGAAGTGAAATATAGCTAAAAAAGTACAAAAGAGTTGTAAAAATGGTACGACACTGATATCTATCTTCTTTCACAAGTAAATGCAGGTTATTAAACAACATCAATGCCACTATTATATCACACTAACAATTAATTCTTGTTAGTTTCTTCTGACATTGCACAAAAAGATCCACCCAAGTTATTCCTGCCTCTTCCTTCTTAACAGTATGTTGTCGACTATTCTTTGTTGCTAACTGGTAAGCCATGTGGAGCCATGCAATTTCTCTTCTATGTGAATCTATGTGAAATGGATAAGATACTAGCTTCTTTTCCTATTCTGCAGTCAGTACACATTTTCTTTCAATTTCTGCGAATTTAATTTTGAAGGAAAATCTTCAGCACTGCTAAATGCTTCTGACATCAATTGTGACACGTTAAATATATTTGCAGCCTTCAGTAACCATATTATAGTTTTATTTTTGACAGCACCAATCGCTTTGGCAATATTTTGATTGTTCTATTTCTCCATTTTTCCCTACATTTTGGCTTTATTCTCAGCATTCTAGAACAAAAAACACACAGGTTAGTCTTTTACAAAAGTGTCTAAAATTTAGGCCATAGGTAATAGCCTGCATTTAGATTATAAGTATTATGGTACATAATTTTTATATTAACTACAAAACAATGAAAAATAGAAGCTGTTACAACAAGAGATATCCTCAAAGATAAGGTTACACTTAACAAGATGCACTAGATGGAAGACTATTCATAAACAGAGAAACTGCATGAAAAAACATAAGAGTGCATACTTGCAAATGTTTTAAGCTGGTTGAAACTGAGTGGCATGACTGCATGTGACAATGAACCAACATCGCCATTTTACAGACTACCTGACATGGTCTGCGAGACTTTTCACTGTTACCAAATTTTCTTTATTGCCTAAATTACATGCTACCATGCAGGGATATATGTGTACAGCATAACTAAACCGATATGAGTGTTTTTCCAATGGCTGGCTGGAATAAATCAGAGGCAACTCCAGCCTTCAATAACAGAGGTGCTGTGATGGTCAGAACATCAGAATGGCTAACGTGTCGTACCGGGTGGCCTCTTTTGACCACAGCCTGCCCACTCGGAACATTCAAATTCAAATAAGCGTGGTGTGCTTGAGTGAGTATACGTGAGCAAAATTCCCAAACTGCAGATCTCTAATCTGTATCTTTGGGCCATGCAAGCCACCTCAACTTGGCAAGGTTGGGGGTTCATGGGGGTAAACATATCCTCATCACCATATACCTTCTTTATCTGGCTCACAAGTCAGTGTAATGGATCTGGGAGATGTATTATTTTCAACTGAAGTTATCGATACCGAATTTAGTGGGCGAAGTGGTGAATGTTTTTCTCTTATATTTTTGTCGGAATTTTTATAAATTATAATCTACTTATTTTTTATGTTAATTTACTATTATGTTTAAAAATTGCAATATATTGATTGATATTGGTGGATATGACGAACAATATCAATGAGACTTATTACAAGAGGAAGTTTGGGTGTCGAGTGGAATATCTTTGAAGCTAGAGCCATTCTTTGTCACTTGTAGAATCGGCTGTGGTCGGTTGATACGCAGTCGTGGAACAAAGTTGTATTTCCCTGTGAAATAAATCGAAAGTGAATGATGAACTTATGAGTTTTTCATATTACTTTTTATATCAAGTAGCAGCAAGCAAGCACATCCAGAAAGAAAAATGGTATTAGAAACACCCAAATTGAGACAGACACGGTGAACAGCGGAACTTCTGCATCCAACAAACGGCACTATTGGAATCATACTCATATTAGACAACTGAAGCCACCTGAAGGAATTTAACTATTATATATATACAAAAAAGTGACTACTTTATTTGAACTATGCCAGGTTTTATTACAAAATAACAATAGTGGAACGACAGTTTCATCAGTCTTCATTAGGACTCAGACCTTAGTAATGGAATCAACAGAATGAAGAGACCAAAACGTGGGCAAATGTTGTGGCCAAGTCTATGGTCAAGCAACTGCCATGAGTATGTGACACATGGTGGTGGATGCTCCCCAACTCTTACATTTATGATCCCTGCTAATAATTTTTTTTTATGTTCTCTAATTATCAGCTATATTTTCAATACCACTATAGAAGTAATGTGCGATGTATGTACTGATATTCCGAAAGTATAATAAAGCTTCATCAATTTAAATTCATTGTTCAGTTTATTCTTCTCAATGTTCTGATTCAGGAATAATGTTAGATTGGCTACAGAACATGTTAATTAATACCTACAGTCAATAATGCAAACACTATAGGTCAATATGTGAAAAACTTTGTGAGCTGATCACTGTAATTCCATATAAGCCCCACACCATCAAGAAAGTTAAGCATTCTGGCATTCCAGTAAAGTTCTCTACATTATCAGAAATTAATTAATTGGAGAGATAATTATCATTCAAGTTCACGAACAGCCCTACTTTCCATCAGATTTTGTCATAGCCACTGCTAGTTCCAAACTTTGACACACACTTTTTGTCTTAATTTTTCTGTACAAAATGACATACAGCATTGACTAATTAACTCAATACTTAATAAGTTCACATATCTTACCCTAATTTGCAGCACTGTGCTTATACATGTAGGCAAGGGGATCCACACCATGAGCGAATAATGGTACCCAATTATTTTTTAAATTTCAGACCAGTGACAATTTATATAAGCCAAAACACAATCAAAAACTCCATTTTCAAAGTATTGTGTACTTTACAAAGTAGCAATTTATTCTTAAGTCCATCTACAAATAGTTGGACATCACCAAAAATTGGCAGTTCATATTTAAAAAGCTCAAGAGTAAGATCTATGTCGGGTACACTCTCAATGTCGGCTCATGCCACAGTCTGTACATGAAAAGATGTGCACCAACATCTGCGAAAGTCAAGATCTTTCATGTGTAATGACTTTTGAGTGATTTCTGTAAGCCAAGTTAAGGAACATTTTAACTGAACTGTGTTCTGATTACCAAGAGTGTGGAATGTCATTGTCGTTGAAACTAGTGATGGTTGAACATGGTGATTCTCAGTATGGACTGGATTAAATAAAATACCAAAGTGTAACTCCCTACAATAAGTTACCATTGAGCAGTACAAAGTGCAAAATCTGACATTTTTCCATGAACGTGAACTGTGGTTTTGTAATTGGAGCTGCTGATCTGGTTCCATGTGCTAAGATATACTTCATCTCTCACAAACTGGTCACCATTACTAAAATCAAACTTATTGAAAAACAAATGAATATGTTAGTCCAGTAGAAATTGTGGCTTCATGTAAATCTTTGAGAAAATACCATCTCATATTCATTTCCACTGCCATCTTTGTGGTGATCAAAGTTATACTACCAAGGAGAGACTTTAAAAACCAAGTCAGTACCTATAGATGTGGTGCCCCCCATGTTTTGGAACACATTGCAGAAGCACCATCAAAAAGTGAACTTATAAAATACTAAATGACAGTGAACTACTTACACAAAGTGGTAAAGTGACTGCTGAAAAGTGAACTAGGCCTATATTTTTGTGTGGCACAGAGGACCTTTGCACCATACTTACGAACAACACAAGAACTGCAATATCATATTAGTTTGCTGACACTGGGCATATGACTTTAAAATATACAATCTCCCCTGTTCGACAATATATATAATGAATATGTGAGTGTAGGTTGTGTGTGTGTTTGGTGCTTACATGTGCTCAACGGCAAGGTTATCAGCATCCTGGTGTAGGTCGTAGACACATGGTTGACAATGAATGGAAGTTTGGGTGTAGTTATGAGACATGCTTGGATAGTGTAAGGGTAAGTCTGCGCCCAACGGCCTTTGACATATGTTTGCTATTTGCAGAAGCTTGTGCGTGCACAGTGTTTTGTTGTAAATTGCACATTTCCTTTGCCACTAAACTTTTTTTTTTCCCCTCTCGTTTATATTTTATTGCTGCAGTATCATTCTCCAACAGAACAAAAGATGGCGCCTAGTGTAGATTTAGAGTAGGTTAGTCCCGTAAAAAAAGTCAAAAAATAACGAGGAAAAGTGTTCGATATGCAACAAATTCTGTGTGTATTATGACAGTACATGTATGCCATGTTATATTATCGCAAAAGTAGACGCCAAAAAAAAAAACCTGGTAACAGGAAAATGTTATTATCAGGCATCTCATGCAGCAAGTACTTCGACTCATTCGTGGGAAATGGTGAACTCTCATACAACATGCCATTGCAAGAAACGTGTTGTAAAAGGTATAATGTGCTTAAATTGTAAAACGGTTTTTCATTATTCGTGTGTTAATGTCAATCCTAAAAGGGAACTATGGTTCTGCAATAGCTGTTTCAAAGGAGACTTAGGCCAAAAACCTAATATGAGAAACACCAAAGACGAAGTTATCAGTGCTCTACTGGAAGAGTTTTCAGTTATAAAACATCACGAACACGAACAGTATGAAAAAGAAGCAAAGAGGCTTAGCGTTTTACCTCAAGATACTGTAACCTTTGTTAATAACAGTTCTGTTGTTTATGTTTGTAGAAAGTGCGGGAAAAACACAAACAGTGGTGTAACCTGTTGCGAGTGCGAAAGAAAACATCAGTCTAAAACTCCCGACCATGTTCCAAAACTTTATATTTTAGGCGATAGCCACAGCCGCGGTATTGTCTCACGCATAAATAAAGCTTCAAATGTGAAATCGACGAGCTTTGTAAAGCCTGGGGCGCCCCTCTCAGAAATAAGAAAAATAGTTTTTTCCGAAGAAATAAAAAATCTGTCTTCGAAAGATTTTGTTGTCCTCTTTGGTGGATCTAATGACATTTATCAAAATGATACTTCTAAAGCCTGCTGCGAATTAAACAAGTGTTTATCTGAACTAAGTCATACAAACGTAAATATACCACAAAGGTACGACTTGATGTCCTGGTCGTGTAAACAAGGAAATTAGTGCCGCCAATGAACTTTTTTCCAGTATATGCAAACAATACAGAAATGTTTCTGTTGTTAATATTAATACCATTGGACGCAGATTCCACACTACTCACGGGCTGCACTTAAATGGCCTTGGAAAGCAACTTGTTACATTAAAGCTAATGGAAATTATTCAGAGACTGCAATACTTACCAACAACATCATCAGTGGTACCTGTATCATCATCACAGAAAGTATCTCTAGGAATGACTAATGCAGAATCAGATACAGTAACAGAAAATGCAGCAGAAGTACCTAAAGAGGCAATACTAACAGAAGTAGAATCAACAGCACCGTCAGAAGAACCATGTTCAGTAACAGCAGAAGTAATTCCTCCAGCATTAGAACCAGCTCCTACAGCAGTAACACCATCTCCCTCACCAGCAGTAGCAGCACAAACTTCTCCACCAGCAATAGCAGAAGAAACACCATCAGCAACAACAGAAGCAACTCCTCCAGCAGTAGAACCAGTTCCTATAGCAGCAGCACCATCTCCCACACCAGCAGTAGCAGATCCAACTCCTTTACCAGTAATAGCAGAAACAACTCCTCCACCAGCAGCAACTAAACCAACTTCACCAACAGCAGAAACAGTACCAGCTCCTCCTCCATCACCTTCAAGAGTAGCAGAAAAGAATAGACCAGTCGCAGTACGTAAAGTATCATCTTTGTCTCATGATGAAGTGATACCAAATGATTTGGGAAAACATGTTCCTATAAAACTTGTGGACAGTGAAGTGAAACAAACTTCCATCCGTGTTTCAAACAGACCCAAAAAATTACCAAAGAGAAATGAAGATTTTTTATGGTTTATCCCAAGGAAGTCCAAACGCCACCTAACATAGATTCCAGGGCTGAAAAAAACAATTAAATGTTCTCCATCTCCCCATAATACTGTACTTCTCCCCTCCTGTGACAGTAACTCTATCTTATTTCTGCACTTAAATGTCAGGTCTCTGAAAAATAAAGCTGATGAGCTTGGTATACTATTAAAAAGTAACAAAAGAATGATTTTATGTATAAACGAACATTGGTTAAAGGAAGAGGATATAAAACTGTATGTACCATCGGGTTTCAGATTAGCTACGTACTACTGCAGACCCGGTGAATCCTATGGGGGTTCATCCATATATATTAGCAATGATCTAGACTTAAAGTTTTCTGTTCTTGAAGTTAGTGACCTATGCATTAAAGGTGTTTTTGAAGCAGCTGCTTTTATTATATATAGTATACAGCTCATAACTGTGTCTTTATATCACACTCCTGAAAGTAATGTAGAACAATTTATAGAACATTTAGAAAAACTTGTGATCAGTATACAAAAATATACTAAATACAAAATTTTAATCTTTGGGGATCTAAACATAGACATTAGGAAAATGACAGCCAGAAATGTTAATTTAGTAAACATGTTAAGATCCTATAATCTCTTTTGTGCTAATGAAAGTCCTACAAGGCACTCCTCCTGTCTTGACAATCTAATTACAAATGTATACAAATGTGATTTTGAGCTAGGCTTATTTAATGTCGATTACGTGTCAGACCAATGAGGTATATGGGTGAAACTAATTACTAAAAAACCAAAAGAAGACGAGGAACAAGCTCAGTGTGTCAGACTATCTACAGATACAAATATTAGCAAGTATAGAGAAGAACTTAAGTCTATAGATTGGAATACTGTTATACATTCCTCCAGAAATGTTGATGAAGCCTTCAGCACATTCCTCAAAATCATTTCTGAAATCTTCCATGCATGCTGTCCACTGGTTAAAAAACAAAAAAAACAAGAAAGTTAGGAAACCTAGCCACTCAACTTTACAGAAGTGGTTTTCACCCGAATTACAAAAACTGAGACTATTGGTAATTACTTGTCATGACAAGGTCAAAAAGTGAGCAGTAGATAAAGAAACTTACAAAAACCTGAAAAGAAAAGATAGATCTGAAATTAAAATAGCCAAGTGTAAGGCAAATGGTGATTTCATTAAAAAATCACACAATAAATGTAAGGCTGCATGGAAAGTAATAAAAGCAGAGCTAGGAATGGATATAAACTACAAAGACAACACAAATGCTGCTAACATCACTGCTGATGATTTCAATCACCTTTTTTGTCAACTCTGCCAATCTTAGCCTTCTAACCCACAGCAACCAGAATTCCAGTTCAACACATACACCTATTTCTCACCCAATATCTGGAAGAAATTTTCAACAAAACATTACAAACATAGTGTCAGCTTGTAAATGGAGAGAAGTACAAGTAACTGATATAATTAAAGCAACCTCTAAATTAGGATACTCTAGATCTGAAGATGTGTATGGCCTGTCAAACTATGTAATTAAAACAGTTGTAGATCTCATATCATATCCTCTTTGCATACTGATAAACTGGATGCTCTCGAGTGGACACTTTCCAGAATGTATCAAAAAACAGTTGTCATACCATTATACAAAAAGGGTGACAAGTCCTGTATCAATAATTATAGACCAATTTCACTTGTGCCTATTCTCTCAAAAATAATAGAACATTGCATACTGCAGCAAATATGCATACACCTATCAGATAATAATATGTTAAATGATTCTCAGTATGGATTTAGGTCAAACTTATCAACAGTCAAAGCAGTTGAAAACCTTATCTCTTTTGTACTAAGCGCATTTGAGTCAGAATTATCTGCTGAAGCCATTCTAATTGACTTGAGTAAAGCTTTCGATTCAGTTAACCACAAATTATTATTAGATAAACTGTGTTGCTATGGAATCAAACACTTGGAACTCTCACTAATTGAATCATACCTCAGCAATAGAAAACAAATAGTAAAGCATAATGACCAACAGTCACAGACTTTAAGTATAAAACGAGGTGTTCCGCAGGGCTCAATGCTTTGCCCTCTACTATTTAGATTGTTTGTAAATGACTTTCCGAATAACTTACCCTGTAAATCTATCCTCTATGGTGATGACACAACATTAGCTAATTCTGGAAAGGGTATAAACAAATTGAAGGAGGAAAGTGAAGTGTGTCTCAAAATATCTAATATCTGGTTTAAAGCTAATGACTTATCTATGAACCATGAAAAGACTGTCAAGATAATTTTCAGTTTATCAAACAGTAACACAGAGTTATCACCTGTTAAACTACTAGGAATAAACGTTGACTCAAAATTAACTTGGGTCACACATACAGATTATGTATGTCGAAAGCTATCACGAGTTATCTACCTACTAGCCAAACTACACACATGTGTTACACAAGATTTATTGCTTCAGTCATACTATGCCTTCTTTCATTGCCATCTACAATATGGCATTCTTTTATGGGGTAACTCTCCAGGAGCCAAAAAATTTTTCACTTGGCAGAAGAAAGCAATTAGATGACTTTACGGAATCACTGACAACAAGACCTCATGTAGACCTTATTTTAGAGACTTAAAAATTCTCACAGTCCCATCTCTTTACATATATTGTTGCCTCTTAAACATAAAAGAAAACTTAAACCACTACACTACAAGGAAATCAGTTCATCAACACAATACTCGACAAACAAATATGATTGATATACCCACAACCAGGCTTAAGAAAACCCAATCTAGCTATGAATACATAGGCATAAAATTATTCAACACTTTACCCGTACAGGCTCAATTAGTTTCAATGGATATTTTCAAAACTAAAACCAAAGTGTGGATGAAGAAAAATACTTTCTACAGTATAGAAGAATTTCAGAATAGTTGTAAAGGTGATTTAATTTATTGATAAACTAAGGCTCACTGTTATGTATAGTTATGGATGTAGAGGCAGCTAGCTATAAGCTAATAGGGTACATCACTGTCATTTTTTTTCTCCATGTAATATTTTTGTTATATAATGTACAAATAGTTATAATACTTCTGACAACATTGATTGCATGTTAATGCTGATAAATTATGGCTTACTGTTATGTATAGATCTAGGTGTAGAGGCTGTTGTAAGCTAATAGTTTACAACATTGCTATATTTTTACTATGTAATATTTTGGTATGTAAAACATAATGTACAAATAGCTGTAACTCTTCTGACGACATTGATTGCATGTTAATGCTGAAAGATGGATAAAATAAATAAATAAATAAAATAAATAAATAAATAAATAAATTAGGAGACCAATCGCGAAAAATGGGAAATCCGGTTCAAGTCAAATTCTGGCCCAAATTTTCATTGTCATCTTTCCATTATACAGCTGATGGTTGTTCATATTTACAACCATGAATACATTTCATGTATATAATTAAATACAGTGGATCAAGTTTACCCTGTGCATCAATGCACTTCACATTCTCTATCCCAGCACAATGTGGCAACATTTATAATTTTTTCACAACATTCTAATTCCTGAATGTGAGCTCCCTACTTCTTGATAGCCCTTTGACCAGTGATCATTTGTATATCCATCAGAAGAATGGGCATACTGTAGCTATCCTACAGTAAATGGTCAATATTTAAACAGTAGGGTCTACACATTTTCTCTAGCCCAGGCAAACTGTGCTAAGCGGTTGGTTCTTTTTCATTGGTGTGGACTAGGGAGGACCTTAGGCGCTTTATAAAAGTACTATAAAAGCATCCTAGGAATCCTGTTGTGTGGTGTGAAACTTAGATAGGATCTAGTCATAATTATAATTTGTATAAATATTATAGTAAACTATAAAAAGAAAAAAAAATATCTGTAGAATAAAAATAAGACTCCACTTCAACATTATCTGTGCCGGGTAAGACTCGGCACGGAAATCCATAGAAGATTGCGTAATATGTAGTGATCCATTTTCCTGTAATTACAAGATTTATAACGTTCAGGCCTCTCCAACACAAACTGCGACAGACAATCCGTTTCAAACAATGGGGATAAATTATTTGTAAAATCAGATTACCCTGAATATAACTGCCGTGTCGAAAATCTCGATACTGATTATACATGCATTCCTTTAAGAATATGTCTGCGGAACAGTTCAGGCTATTAGACGCCTGCGGTCGCCACGGATTGGTAGCATCTATTTGTTTGATGGTAGCTTATCTTTTGACTGCAGTGTTTGCAGGTTTTCTGGATATTTTGCTTATTGCGGATGGACGCATTCCTGATGCTCGCCATTTGAATCGTCTCAAACTGATGCTAAGCGACGGTGTGGTATGCTGCAGGGATCGCTGTATTGTTGACAACTGCGTCACATCGCAAATCGTGGTTTATTCTTAGAGGACGTGAAAATAATCATCGTATAAACGAGAAAAATTATAAACCGAATGTATCAATGCGTAACTACACTACCGCAACCCGGACAAAGCGAGCGAAGGAGAGAAAGAGCAAATTGAAACGGAACACAGAAATGGAAAAAGAGCAGTAAAATTAATGTGACCATTTTGTCTAGCCTCAAGTTTGGAACACTTTCAAAGGCTCGTTATTCCAATAAAAAAAGATCTTAAATAATCATAATAAATGCAAAATACAACTTCATTCATATTTAATGGTAACCGTAGTATCTCCTTGGTAAACAGTTTCGCCAACTTAATATAAACTAATAATGAAGTCACCAACATGAAAAAGAAAAATTAATTCTTTAATAATTGTTAAATCTGGAACAAACAGGTGTTGAATTATCACCGTTGCAAAAGTTAGGGTCACGGCAAAAAAAGGGATGGAGGTTGGGGGGGGGGGGGATGGTCACCTTCAGTAAAACCGCACAGTCCAGTGAAGTTTTTCGCTCTATGGTTCTTGAAAGCCTTCAGAGGTAAAGTTACAGTATACCAGTCATTTACCTCCTTGGTAAGAGTGTAAAATAAGATGCTCTACCAGTCATAACTAAAGGTGACGTCAGGGATTATTTTCGGCCGGCGCCTCCCAGAGAATTTTTTTTAACACACGGGAACAAGAAGGCACCAGCTATTTAAATCAGTATTCTTGTATTAAATCGCAACATAACTATAATTTGCCGCTGCGACGGCACCAATGAACTTATCTATGAGCAATATGATGTGACGGGCAACGGGTTGGTGTGTGTGTGTGTGTGTGTGTGTGTGTGTACCACAGGCGCCCATGCGATAGTTTGTAGGAGGGGGTGGGGGCTGGACCTGGAGTTGTGATGTATTTTTAATGTTTTGTAAGACAAATGGCGACTTGTTAGTAGCCATAAAGTTCTAAACCTGACCCTGTTAGAAACCTGCCTAACGTCGACTTCCAAACCTTTCTGTGAAAGAAAAACGTCCGATTACGCTAAAACTAGGTGTATAGGGCATTCCATTTCGCAAAACGTTAGGCAATTTGATGTACCGTGCTCCACAGTTTCAAGAGTGTGCTGAGAATAACAGATTTTAGACATTACTTTTAACAACGTACAACGCAGTGGTCGATGTTGCTCATTTAATGACCGAAAGCAATGGCGTTTGCGGAGAGTTGTCAGTACCACCAGACAAGCGACACTACGTGAAATAACCGCAAAAATCAATGTTAGGACAGTACGGCGAAATTTGGAGTTAATGAGCTATGGTAGCAGACGTATTGCAGAATTTAAATTATCAGAACGCATTTCGCGTATTTCCCATACGGATTTAATTAATGGTGGTAAACATTTTTGGAACTGTTGATATGTGATATCAAGCGATGTTTTTCGAACAGGTATTAGCTAGTCTTAAGGCTGCGTCTTGAAATGCCGCTACAGCTTTATGGAGCAGATTTATGGGGGCGTGGCTTCCTCGGAGTACAGCTCTTAAAGGGCCTCTCGAGAACTCTGATTTTTCAGTCTCAGGGTGTCCTACCACACAATTTCCACTTTCCACTGCTTACATCAAAAGGGAATGGAAAGAGATGTTGAAACTTCGTTATTGAATCCCTGTCTCAGTATATCTATATTATGCTTAATTGCGCCATTAATCGACGTTTGGTATTATTGTTTTTACACTGTTTTAAACAGTATTTTTCTTTTTGCCATTGGCTATTCTATCCACTTTTGAAGCAGGTTTGCAAATTTCACGTCAGAGTGCACTACAGAACTCTGCCGTGTTGACGTTTGAAACCAACATTAAGTTGCATGACTCGAAGCAGCAAGCGCCATGCGAAGTGGAGCTGACAGTTTTCCTCATTTATACCTGGAATCAATAAAGAATAAAATAATCTGTCGTATTGCCGTTATACGTCATGTACTAGTACAATTAACTAAATTTTTTCCGAAATGCCTAATATTAATGCTATGATTATCGTTATTACACGTTGCCATTTGAAAAGTATTTACAGTTCTTTCTACAAATGACAGAGTTACAGTTATTTGGTGAATGCCTAATTTTGTTGCATTGTCAGTCATAGCTCACTGCGTCAACGGGAGCAGAAGGTCAACTATCGGTTTGGCAGGCAGCGTTAGTTTTCCGACAATTCCTCAACATTGTGTACGAAATGTTTTATTACATTTTTATAAAAAATGAAATCCATTTATTCCATAATATCCGTCTTACCCAATAATAAGCGTTTATAAATACACCAAAAAGAGTTTTGCATATCCTGGTTCCCAGAACTCCTGAAGATAGACGTTGACTGTGGATACTGTATCATAGACACAGTCCCTTTGAGTGTTCAGAGATGTCACTACACCCGCCCAAAGATGTAAACAACCATGCATGAGCAGCGCCTATTAGACGGAGGGGGTCCGACAGCCGATCAGTTACCGTCATTCCACCAGGAAGGAGGTACACGGCTCGTGTTGTCTGTAGGTCAACCATGCCCAGGCTCTGTAATGGTGTGTGGAGTGTGCAGTGGAGGTGATATGGGATCCCTGATACGTATAGATACGACTCTGACATGTGACACGTACGTTAGCATCCTGTCTGATCACATGCATCCATTCATGTCCACTGTGCATTCCGACGGACTTGGGCAATTCCAGCAGGACAATGCGACACCCCACACTCCGAGAGTTGCTACGGAGTGGCTCTAGGGACACTCTTCTGAGTTTAAACACCACCAAGCTCCCCCGACATGAACATTACTGAGCAAATCTGGGTTGCCTTGCAACGTGCTGTTCAGAAGAGATCTCTACTCCCTCGTACTCTTACGGATTTATGGACAGCCCTGCAGGATTCATGGTGTCAATTCCCTTCAGCACTACTTCAGACATTAGTCAAGTCCATGCCTCGTCGTGTTGCGGCACTTCTGAGTGCTCGCAAGGGCCCTACACGAAATTAGTCAGGTGTATCAGTTTCTTTGGTTCTTCATTAAAAAGCTTTAAGAGTTTTCATATAAAAAACTCTGAGACATTACTTTTCTACACGCCCTCGTATGACCAAAACCAAGATACGCTGAGCTTCATTCAGAAGCTGTGCTCGGTACATATCACCCTTTACGACTGCCAACAACCTCAGCGACGCAGTAGCATGGCGACTTCTCGTTTATATATGTCAATGGAAATAAATAACGTGTAGAGTGTTTGAACACGACCTTCTGTATAACGTACTTTCACAGTATCTTTCTTCCGTGTCTACTCATACCATAAATGCCGACCAACTGCGCGCAAAGTGCATGCGTGGCTACAAGTTAGCAGCCTTTCGAGCCGATACGTAAATATCGTTCTTCTTCGCTCATGGCGCTCAAGATTGTAAGAAATTTTAAAGACTAGAATTTTAGAAACGTATTTTGTAAAAAATGATTTCTCATTGCAAATTTTATCACAAGTTATCAAAAATAGAAACTTGACATTTTTATGGGGTGGTGGGAATGGGGAGGGCGAAATTGTATTACCGAAGAGGTGCGTTCCGGTAACTAAAATTTTAGAAAGGAAACACTAGATGATTTATTTAAGACACGACCAGTTTCGAGCTTGCATCATCTTCAGGCGTATATACTTTTATTTTCATGTTTCCACAATCAATCTTGCAGTTCAGTGTAGCTGCAGCACCATAACTGTACATTTGTCATACTTTATACAAACATATTTCGATTTTCGCTCATTAACTGCACATTGTTTTAATAGCTGTAGCCGGCCGCGGTGGTCTCGCGGTTCTAGGCGCGCAGTCCGGAACCGTGCGACTGCTACGGTCGCAGGTTCTAATCCTGCCTCGGGCATGGATGTGTGTGATGCCCTTAGGTTAGTTAGGTTTAAGTAGCTCTAAGTTCTAGGGGACTAATGACCACAGCAGTTGAGTCCCATAGTGCTCAGAGCCATTTGAACCATTTTTAATAGCTGTATTATGTTTTTAATACGGTAATGACAGTTTATGTGTTAATAACTGTAAATAAAACTCGCAACATCCAACGTGTTTACACTGGACTACAGAGGTTACGGTAAACAAAAATCCGTAATCTCTCTATTCCAATGTAAACACGTTGAATGTTGCGAATTCAGGTCTTATTTACAATTATTAACATCGAATTTGCCATTATTATGTTGAAAGCGTAATTTGCCAGTTCAGTTAATTGCAATGGTCACAAATGTGAATTACTGTTTGAAAATCGAAATGTGTTCGTGAAAAATGTGGCAAATATGCAGCTACGCTTTGGATACTGTAGCTATATCGAACTCTAACAATGATTATGCCAATATGAAAATGAATGTATAATCAGCTGAAGATAGGAACAGGCTTGAAACCGGTCGTGTCTTAAGTCACCTTCAGTATTGTCACTGGTAGCGGATTTTATTCTATACCCTTTAAAGGAATAGACACGAAGCTGAGCAGCATCCACCACGGATAAAATACAGTAACTCTTTTACCCTGGTCAAAGATCAGTCTGCCTCAGGACTCATCAGTTAACTGAATCTACAGAATGAAATGGTCAAGATATGAGCAAACCTTGTGGTCAGTGTTATGATGGATCATTCGTTATGAGTGACATTCACATTGGTGGACAAATAAGAATCAAGTCAAACTTGAAATTTAGGTCTTAAAGGTACCGCTGAGGCTAATCTGTATTTCGCAATAGGTGACAATTTGTTTTGGCATCAGCATGCTGCGACGGTAAGATATAAAAAATGTGTTCTCTCAGTACTTCAAAGGTAACGCTAAAGGCATAAACTCCATGTCGTGGGCCGGCAAATTTAACCTTTAAATTCGGAATATGAGGCTGTTGGAAAGTTCCTTGTAAATCGAGGCATGATTTTGAACAGGCGTCCAGTAGCCGTTGCATCCGGGATCAGCCGCACAGTCCATGACTGCAGTCACATCACAGTATGAGTTAGAATACACTGAGCGTTTTGTATCAGGCAAAAGCGCACTGATCATACGCATCCGTTCCACATTTAGAATAATGCTGTAGTTTACGAGATCAAAATAGCTTATCGCTGATTAAATTTTGTTACGAAACCTATCAGAAAATGAATACAAAGACAATAAGTGAAAAAGGGAGAATCATGGCTAACGTACGGCACTGTAAAACTTGTGCTATACAGTTGAGGTTCAGACAAAGTAAACAGTTACTCGTTCTTGGTGTCTTGGATCGTATTACCTCACATTATTCTATACCAGTTGGTGTCAGTTAAAACACTCCCGTCAATGTACAACAACCGGACACCATGCTGAGGTAGTCCTCACTTTACTAATCTTATGGATACTCATTTATTTAAATTACTAGCGCATTACTTGGCGTTACCTGCTCCCTTGTTTAAACTTGGGCTTAAATGTCACCAGACAGCCCTAAAAACTGTGGATTCAACACTTACACAGATTGTTTTACGTAAGTCTCTTTTTTCATTTCCACCTCTTTCCCACCCCGCCCCCTTTTACAGTGATGAAATAACATCAAGATGTGCATCAATCAGCCTAGAACCCCAAACCCTAGAAATATTATATAGACAGTAATACTGAAGGTTTCCCGTTACATTGGCCGAGAAAAGAAATTTGAGCACTCAGAAGGGAAGAAGGAATAGTAATTAAATTTCACGGATGGAGAGGTTATGTGATGTTATTCATTGATTACAAAATGAAGTCAAATTTACATATGCGTAAATTTAACCTCACAGTTTTGTGAATTCGTTTTAACGGCACAAAACCAACAATTAAATCGTGATTAGTTTTGGCATAATATATTACTTCTTTCATTATTCTCACGGGAATGTTTAAATTAGAAGTGTTAACGGAATATACGACCAATTGTAAGTCGATTTCGTAGTAGTCCTGCCAACGAAGGCCAAAAAAGTTGGCCAAGTCCGATTAAGACTCGCGCACTGACAGTTTCGTGCAAACTTAATTATGTATGTATATAGTTCATCCATCCTGGGAATCGAGAATCTCGATTTTTGCCTGTTTTCGATATGGATACTGGCAAGATATTTGTAACGGGAATTCCAAAACCTTGTCAAACTCTCTTCAGTACGTAGTTCCTCAGACTAGCCAGGTCATAGAAAAAGAAGCGAGCAGGGAATAGCAGTTTATTTAAGTAGATATACAAGATTTAAGGAAATAATTTTAATTTACTTACTAAAATACATGCTGGTATGCGGTAAAATTCGTTCATTATGCTTTTGATAGATGTTTAAATGCAATGTATGCTCGAATGGGATAAAATATATTTTTACGTGACATAATTACAGTGTAAAAGTTTTCAGATTCTGTATTTCATTTGTACTATGAAGCTTTGCTTCTTACCAAATTTCATGGTTCTACGTTAACGGGAAGAACACTATAGGTTTTGCTCAGTGAGTTTGCGAGTATAAAAGTATGTGACGTACATTGCTGTATCTTTTGAGTGTATTGACTTAGAAGCTTGAAATCTTTACATCGTCAAGGGACTGTAGACTTTAGTATGTGACATATAAATGAATGTGATACGCCAACCTACTCAAGATGTAAAGGGGGCTTAACAGACGGACAGGCAGGCAGAAGGATGAAAAATGGCAAAAAAAGAGTTTTTTTCGTGTTATGTACTTAAAAATTAACAATTTTCGGATTTTTCCTTTACTTTTACTGTGAAACATAGTTTCTTGTCAAATTTCAATTATTCTAAGCCAACAGGAAGTATCCTGTAGGTTTTGATGAATGAGTTTTCGAGTTTCAAAATATGTGACATAACTGGACGTATCTTTTTATTGTATTGACTTAGAATCTTCAAATTTTTACACCAAAAGGGACCATAAACTTTAGTATGTGACATAAAATTGTATTTGATGCGCCTACCTGTTCAGGAGATAAAGAGATCTTTACAGGCGGACAGACAGACGGACGAAGAAAAATGACAAAAAAAGTAATAACTGATTGATCGTTCTCGGATTTATTCCTTTACTTGTACCGTGTAATCTTGCTTCTTGCCAAATTTCATGGTCCTATAGGTTTTTGATAAGCGAGTTTCCGAGGTCTCAAAATATGTGACATAAATGGCCGCAGCTTTTGACTGCATTGACTTATAAGCTTAAAATGTGTACACCGGCAAGGAACAACAGACTTTTTTTAGTATGTGACATAAGACTGAAAGTGTTCAAGAGAAAAAGGAGTCTTGACAGACCGATGAAAAACGACAAAAAAGTATTTTTTTGTGTTATGTAATTACAAATTAACAAATTTCGGATTTTTTACTTTACTTGTACTGTGAAACCTTGCTTCTTGCAAAATTTCATGATTTTAGGTCAATGGGAAGTACAAAAAGGATTCTGTCGAGTCAGTTTTCGGTTATCAAAATATGTGACATAAATGCCCCTGTCTTTTGATGGCGTTAACTTGGATACCTAAAATTGTTCCTCCTGCAAGGGACCATGGACCTCAATATGTGACAGAAATTTCAACATGATGCGTCTCCCCGTTCCTGAGAAAAGGAGTCTTAACAATCTGACAGACAGATCGAAGGGCGGACAACAAAGCGATCCTAAAACGATTCAGTTTGTATAGATTGTGGCACGGAACCCTAAAAAGATCGACTGTGAGAAATAATTCAATTAGACGTCAATTTTAGTACGGTGGTGGGAGGGAGTGTCATGAACAACACACTAAAAATCCGGACCGGTGATCGGTGAGTATTGCGGTGGGACTGCGTTTGCAGGTCACTTCTGTACGCTTTTCTTTAATAACTCGAAACCAATGGCCTGTAGCCACACAAGAGATGGTCAGTAATTCACGCACAAGTAAGTACAGGCCAAAGGTAGTTAAAACATGGGTCCGAAAATAAACTGTTGCTGAGGTATCGCACTAACTCAACTAAGGAAACAAGTGTAAACACCCCAAGATTCCGCGGTATTTGGGATGGTATAGCAAGGTTTGGGATCGACCATCTGTTTCTTCATGCATGCGCAACTACTTCCCTTTCGCCTTTCATGCACTGCCCCGCGGCCTCACAATCAGTTACGAACGAGAAGGCACCATGGACAGAGGTTACACATTCACTTTATGTATGGCAAAGCGAATGGCAGTGCCCTTGAGGCTGCACAATGAAGAAGCTTTTGATCTCCACAGACAGCCCGACATACCTAAGTTTAGCCGGTTACATCAGCACCTTAGAGAAAACGCGAATTTTGCACATCATGTACGACGATGTTGAGGAAAGGGTATTACGCATTGTACACGAACGTCCAAGTGCTTCAACAAGGTGGACTGCTATCCATGAGCTTGCCCTGGGTCATTGCAGCGTGTGGCGAATATTACATCGGCAAGTACTCTATCGATATCATCTCCAGCGAGTGCAATCCCTCCAACAATGCAGACTTCCCTCCAAGAGAGAATTTCTGCCAGTGGATGCAACAACAGTGTACCCTGAATTCCCTGTCTGTAAGCAGTATTCTTTTCACAGATGGAGCTGGATTTACCACTTGACAATATTTTTAACTACCATAACTGTTACATTTGGGCCAATGTCAATCCTAATGCAACACACGTACAACGATATCAGCAGCGTTGTTCGTCGAACGTCTTGGCAGGACTGCTTGGAGATCGCATAATTGGACCACACTTCCTACCACAGAGAATAACGGGACAGCAGCACATGTAGTTTCTGCCGACTGTACTTCCAGATGTACATGATGATGTCCCACTGAGCCAACGCTTGAACATGTGGTTCATGCTTGACGGTGCTCCAACACATTTTCATTTGCGAGTGCACCTGCTTCTAACTCGGACGTATGGTCAAAATTGACAAGGTAGAGGAGAGCCTGTCGAATGGCCTCCAAGGTCTCTGGATTTAAATGCCATGGATTTCTATGTGTGGGGTCACGTCAGATGTCCAGTCTACGCTATCGAGGTCAATTCTCTTGAGGAATTACGCTTTCAGATTGAAAAAGTCTTCCAGCATTTACAGGACTGCCGAAAATGATTCGCAATCATTTCAGAGACGAGTTCAGAGTTGCACTCAAACGCATGGACAACGTTTCGAACCTTTCGAGTCAGGCAGCAGCAGCAGCAGCTGCCCTAGACAGATACAGAAACAGGGAAGTAACCGATTTAGTGACCTTTACGAGTTCCTAACAAGGAACGGATTGTATAACATCATCTGTGTCCTTTAATGGTTTAGTTTCTTGAGTTTCTGTGTGTTAATTTATATCTAATAGCCACAGTTCTCGCGTTTTCCTTTGCGTCGGAAAGTAAACCGATTTTGTGACATATTACAAGTTCCTAATCAGGGGCGAATTGTTTAGTTTCATCTGAGTGCTTCGGTAGTTTGGTTTTTGAATCTCTGCGCATTAACCTAATTTATTGGACACAGTTCCTGCGTTTCCGTCAGTGGCTGGAGTACAGTTCCGAAGCACGTGCCGATAGTCCATTTATCCGGGTAGTTTAGTTTTCCACAGTCTTTAATATGGATAGGGACTGAGATTGTTGTGTGCGGACGCGAACCGAGTTGGTGACACTTCGCTCTCAGCTCTAGGCTGTGATGGCTTCAGTTACATAGCTTGAAGCTGGCTGCAGTGGATGAGCACCACTGTTGCAGGCTGGCCGTGGGGATCCAACGGACGGCCAGCACGTCCGAGTCCTCTGATCAGTCCCCACTTGTCGAGTTGGAGGTCGACCCGGGGCGCAGAAGGCGGCGAAAGGCTTCCCAGGGGGCAGCACTTAAGGCCTCCCCAGTTAGTCTGAAAAATAGGTTCCAGGTGCTGTCTATGGCTGACACTGTCGCTCAGCCAGATGCCGCCGCCTGTCCTGTTTCAGAGGAAACTTTTCAGTCTGCAAGATCTGGGCAATAACAGAGGGTGGGGTTATTGATAGTTGGAAGCTCCAACGTTAAGGTGCGATTCCGAGCACGGCGACAGCGGCCGACCGCGGCTGCAGGCAGGGTGCAGCCAACTACAGGTGGTGACTCATGTTGATACCAATGACGTGTGTTGCTTTGGATCAGAAGAGATTCTCTCTGGTCTCAAGTGCCTAACGGAAGTGGTAAAGGCTGCCTGTCCTGCTTGCGAGATGAAAGCAGAGCTGACCATTTGCAGCATAGTAGACAGGACCGATTGCGTACCTCTAGTACAGAACCAAGTAGAGGGTCTGAATCAGAGGCTCAGACGGTTCTGCGATCGTGTAGGCTGCAGATTCCTCGACTTGCGCCGTAGGGTGGTTGGGTTTCGGGTTCCACTTGAATAGGTCAGGAGGCGGCTACACGGGTAGCAGAGGCTGTGTGGCGTGGACTGGGCGCTTTTTTAGGTTAGAGGGTCTCGGGAAAAAGGACTTCAGTCACATAGGGTGCAGGCTGAACACAGGAAGATCGTAGATACAGGAACCACCGGTATAACAGTTCTAAATTGTCGTATCTGTGTTAGGAACGTAACAGAACTCCAAGAGCTAATGGAAAGTAGCTAATAGAAAATAGAAAGTACTGATGCTCAAATCGTTATAGGCACTGAAAGCTGGCTAAAACCGGAGATAAGCTCAGCATAAATTTTTGCGAAGAACCTAAAGGTGTTCCGAAAGGAGAGGTTAAACACAGTTGGCGGTGGCGTGTTTGTTGCTATTAGAAGTAGTTTATCTTGTCGCGAAATTTAAGTAGATACTTCCTGCGAGTTAGTATGGACAGAGGTCATTTCTGGCAACCAGAATAAAATAATAATTGGATCCTTTTACCGACCTCCCAATTCAGATAATACAATTGCTGAAAGGTTCAAAGAAAGTTTGATTTCAAACATGTACATTTACTCTCGATATGTTGGCGAAAATACGTGTTTCATTCCGGAGGTACGCATAAAATATCATCCGAAATTGTGCTAAACGGATTCTCTGAAAATTATTTCGAGCAGTTGTTCATGAGCCCACGCGAATAATAAACGGTTGTGAAAACACACTGGATCTCTTAGCAACAAATAGTCCTGAGTTAATAACGAGCATCAAAACGGATACAGAGATTAGTGAACACAGAGAAGTCGTAGCGAGACTGAATATTGTAAATACACGGAAAATACACTTATTCAAAAAAGCAGATAAAAATTCACTTGACGCCTGCCTGAGAGGCAATCTCCACTCCTTCCAAATTAACAATGTAAGTGTAGACCAGATGTGTCTTGAACTCAAAGAAATAATATCGGCAGCATTTGAGCGATTCATACCAAATAAATTAACAAACAACAGAACTGATCCTTCTTGGTACACAAAACGTGTCAGAACACTGTTACAAAAACAACGAAAAAAACATGCCTAATTTAAACAGACGCAAAAGCCCCAACATTGGCGATCTTTTACAGAAGCTCCAAATTTAGCGCGAACTCCAATGCGAGATGCTTCTGATAGTTTCCACAACGAAACTTTTTCGCGAAACCTGGCAGAAAATCCAAAGAGATTCTGGTCGTATGTGTACGTGGCAAGACACAATCGATGCCTTTTCTGCGCGATAGCAAAGGAGATACTATAGAAGTCAGTGTTGCCAGAGCAGAGTTACTAAACACAGCCTTCGGAAATGCCTTCACAAAAGAAGTCGAAGTCAACCAGAATTCGAATCAAGAGTAACGGTCAACATGAGTGACGTGGAAGTAGATATCCTCGGAGTAGTGAAGCAACTTAAATCATTTAATAAAAGGTCTTCTGGTCCAGATTGTAAACCATCTAGGTTCCTTTCAGAGTATACTGAGCAATAGGCCCATACTTAACAATCATATACAACCGTTCGCTCGTCGAAAAGATCCGTACCCAAAGACTGGAAAGTTGCACAGGTCACACCAATATTCAGGAAAAGTAGTAGGAGTAATCCTCTAAATTACAGGCCCATGTGATTAACGTCGATATGCAGCAGGATTTTGGAACGTATATTGCGTTCGAACATTATGAATTACCTCGAAGAAAACGGTCTATTGACACTCACAGTCAACACGGATTTTGAAAACATCGTTCTTGTGAAACACAACTACCTCTTTACTCGCATAAAGGGTTGAGTGCAATCGACAACGTATTTCAAATTGATTCCGTATTTCTGGATTTCCGGAAGACTTTTGACACTGTACCGCACAAGCGCCTTGTAGTGAAATTTCGTGCTTATGGAAAATCGTCTCAGTTATGTGACTGGATTCGAGATTTCAAGTCAGAGAGGTCATAGTTCGCAGTAATTGACGGAAAGTCAACGAATAAAACAGAAGTAATTTCTTGCTAGAGGCAAGCACCAGGCTGTGGCTAAGCCATGTCTCCGCAGTATCCTTCCTTTCAGGAGTGCTAGTTCTGCAAGGTTCGCAGGAGAGCTTCTGTAAAGTTTGGAAGGTAGGAGACGAGCTGTAGTCGGCTCTCAGCCGTGGCAGCGTGCGGACGGCCCCGCGCGCCGGTCAGTGCTCCGCTGCAGGCGTTGTTTACTTCCGCGTCGTAGCTTTACGCCGTGTGTCCGTCCACCGTGAACAACATGTCGAGCGCTTACCGCCGTGCGACCCTTAAAGTTTCCTTCCCAGCTGAACATGCGAGACCTCGTGCACATGAAGTTGAAACGTTCATACGTGAAGAAGTTCGTTTAGATCCTAACCACGTTATCGGGATCCATTTTTCGATCATGAGTAGTGTCGTTTATATTAAATTGACAAACATCGAGGTGTGTGAAGATGTTATTCGCCGCCGGCCGCGGTGGTCTAGTGCTTCTAGGCGCGCAGTCCGGAACCGCGGGACTGCTACGGTCGCAGGTTCGAATCCTGCCTCGGGCATGGATGTGTGTGAAGTCCTTAGGTTAGTTAGGTTTAAGTAGTTCTAACTTCTAGGGGACTGATGACCACAGAAGTTAAGTCCCATAGTGCTCAGAGCCATTTGAACCATTTGTTATTCGCCGCCATGCCAATGGACTTTAGTTCAAATACTCTGGTGGTCACGTCGGAGCTGTAACACTTGAACTCGCAGAGTACGGTCAACGCACGATTAGGGTGTTTGAACTACCTTTTGAAGTGCCGAAGGACGAAGTTGTCTCTGCGTTACAATCATACGGTAACATCATCGGTTACGTAGAGGAAAAATGGCAAACCTTCACGACCTACCATGTCCTTAATGGTGTGCGTCAGGTCAAAATTGAACTAAAAAAAACATATACCATCATATTTGACAATTGGTGGGGTGAGAGCCATTGTCATATACGACGGCCAACCCCGAACATGTGCGGGTTGTGGACAAGAAGGCCACGTCAGATCCGCCTGCATGCGACGCCGCCTGATCTAGTCGCCGGTCGGCGAGGAAGCGTCCCTAGCGGTGATCACTCAGATCCCTGTCACATATGCCAAGGTTGCCAAGGAAGGTAGCACCTCTACACAGGGTCTTCCGGCTCCTCTGACGTCATCTGATCAGGTAGATGCAACCGCCACTAAGATTCCTTCTGAGGTGCCACAGACGCCAGATCCTGACCTGCCGAATCTTCGCGGCACTGTGAGTGAAACTGCTACTGAGATGGACGTTGATTCTGGAGTGGTGCCTACTTCTGCTGTCCTTCATACTGGTCCGGAGTCAGACGAAAGCCACCCGCAATCAGACTCTGAACGACATGTTCGAAAACAAGGGTCGACACGAAAGAGAAAGAAATGTAGCCGTACACCCCCTGATGAATCCATTCTACGGACGGATACCAGGGATGCAGACCCGAAGATGGACGACAAACCGCTCTTTGATGGCCAAAAGTCTGATGCGAACGACCCGCCACAGGCGACCACTGGCAACGAATACCCCTCCTTACTGGCGTCGTCGCCCCCACGTGTCGACGTTGAAGAGAGCCTATCCCCTGAGCCGAAAACAACGTCTCCTCTCCAAGTGGATAAAGTGCACAGCCGATGCCCTACCGCAGTATCAGTCTCCTGGGCAGACGACGTGGAGATTGAAGGGACTGGGGTGGACGGTGCTGATGATGGAGCGCCCCCATCGGTTGCGCCCGCGCCCGTAAACTCTCCACAATCGCAACCTCTTCGGCGGACCGGCAAGATCGACGACCTCTCGCTCCTGAAGAAGCAGCCCCAACTGTGCCTGTGGGACTCCAACACGAGCATTATCGTGTCGCAACGATCAACCTCGCGACCATTCGTGCGCCCCACAAACTAGCGCTGCTCCGCGATATGATTTATGATGCGGACATTGATATTGCGCCTTTTCAGGAAGTTCATGTCGCCGGTTTTTCACCACCACATGGCTTCACGGCGCATCTTTCTCCCGCTTCGGTCACCGGTAGTAGTGTTGCCATCATCTTACGAGAAGGTCTTCCTGCCGAAGATGTCCTACACCTCCCCAACAGCCGAGGTATGACCCTTACTCTCTTTGGTGTACGCATCGTCAACATTTATGCGCCGTCGGGCTCCAGCTACCGTCGTGAACGCAATGCCTTCTTCGCGAATGAAGTTACACCCCTTTTTATGGGACCACACGATTGACTGGGTCATGGGTGGAGACTTCAACTGCACCCAGCGACCTCAGGATCAATTTCCGCGTCACTCACCATGCGCAGCTCTGGAAACAGTCGTCAGGCGGCTACAATTTGTCGACACGTGGAGACATGTTCACGGTGATCTTATGGGCTTTACGTACTACACTGCGCACTCCTCTAGCCTATTGGATCGCATCTACATCTCGCGATCCCTAATTCAACAGACTCGACAGGCTGAAATCTGGCCTGTTGCTTTCTAAGATCATGAGGCTTACTTTTGTGATGTTGTTCTCACAAGACAGGCAATATGGCACGGACGTGGTTTATGGAAACTGAACACGGCACTTCTTAATTCACCTGACTGCCGACTTCTAATAGAAGACACTTGGATCACATGTAATAGACGCCATCCCACGTATCCGTCTACCATATCCTCGTGGATCCAGTGTGCAAAACCTGCTCTTCGAAAAACTGTGATCCGGTATGGCAAAGATGTTGTAGCCTGGAGGAAGAGCCCTATGGACTTTTACTACAGGAACCTACGAGAATGCTCCACGATGCCAGCCTCCCATGAGTGCCATACAAGGATGAACCATGCTAAGGCACAAATCTCCAATCTCATGCGGAGGCATTTGGAAGGAGCGATAGTACGATCTCGAACAACTGATCGCATGCCTCATGAACATCCGTCGATGTACCATATCATCCAAGAACGCCAAAATCGACGCCGAAAATTGATTCACGTCCTAACAGACCAATCAGGGCGTCGATACGTAACCCAATCTGCAATAGGGAATGTGCTTCACGCCCAATACCAGCAGCTCTACGCCGCAATTCCACATTCCCCAGAGCTGATCGAGGAAGTCTCAACTTCGGTGATATCCCAGGAGATGCGGCGATTGACTTGATGTCAGAGGTGACTGATGATGAAGTCCGCGATGCGATCCGGGCAGGAACCATCAATCGCTCCCCAGGACCCGATGGTCTTCCCCTCGAATTTTATCGCACCTTTCGTGATTTGTTAGAGTCCACCTTCACCTCCATCTGTCGGGAACTGATGTCTCCGGAAGTACCTGTGCCGGACGCTTTCATGGAAGGAATTATTATTCCTGTACATAAACCGCATGGTGGCAACAATATCAGTGATTATCGGCCCTTCACCCTCCTTAACAGTGATATGAAAATCTTCACTCGCCTTTTGGCGGCACGACTTAAAAACGTTGCCCGATATGTTGTGTCGCCAGACCAAGCATCTTTGAGAGGGGACAATAATATCCGCATTGCTTTATGCCGCTACAGGTATATGATCGCCGTTACCCAGGCACAACGCCTGTCTGGGGCACTTGCGTCGTTGGACTTTAGTCAAGCTTTTGATACGGTTGTCCATTCGTTCCTTACGGCCGTTCTCCACCATATGGGTTTCCCAGTCGCCGTTATCACGGTAGTGATGCGCCCTCTGCGGGGTGCCTCATCCAGGATTATGTACCATGGCAGACTCACTCCTCCGATAAAAATAGGTCTATCCGTACGTAAAGGTTGCCCTCTATCAGCGATTTTGTACGCCTTTTCCTTGGAATCCTTGCTATGGGGACTCAGACAACGTTTGGTAGGGTTGTCCATAGATCGCTACCGATTCTGTTGCACGGCCTATGCAGACAATGTAGTCATCTGTTTACGTAATGCCGACGAGGTTCGAGCTGCTTTGACGTGGGTATCGACTTATGGTGAGGCGTCGGGTAGCTCTTTAAACGTACGTAAGTCACAAGTTATGTTCATTGGCACGGGACGTCCCGTGGAGTGCGTTACACCTCTCACCACCGTTGATACCATTCGCTGTTTGGGAATAGATTTTTCATCTGATCTCCGGCGTTCAGCCACCATTAACTGCCGACGCCTCCTTTTAATGATCAGAGCAGGTCTTATGGACCATCGCCTTCGATCCCTAGATATTCTCCAACGAGCTGTTGGCAGCGAGGGCATCTTTCATCAGCTCTGGGCTGTTGTTCAAAGTTAACTATGCAACCCTTACTCTTCCCCGTGAACGAGGTGGGATAGGTCTGTTTCACGTGCCGGATAGAGCTCGCGCCCTATTTGTCAGCTCCCAGATGACGGTATGGACACGTTGCCCAACGAGCCTCACTGGTCTCCTCCTGTCGGCATAATCGCCGGTCTCACTGTCAGCCCCAGTGATGATCTTCGGATGTTCCGGCCCAGTTACATTATATACGATACTTCTTTCTTGAACTCAGTTATCTACGCCTCACCTTACCAAGACAACTTTTACTCAAGACAAAGGCAGTATACAATGTCCTCCAATTTGGTCGTCTAGCTAACCCGATTGAACAAAAGTTCCCCCAGGTTGACCGGCGTCATGTATGGCGCGCGGTGTTCGCCTGTTACCTTGACACGAATGCTAAATCTGTCTGGTACCTAACTGTCAATGGTAAGCAAATCAACCAATTTCTCCTTCATCGTATCCACCTCTCCCAATCACCTCTATGTTCCACGTGTGGAGTGCCAGACAATGATGAACATCGGTTTGTTTGCGGACCGGCGGCGGAAGTTTGTCACTTGGTTCGTCGTATTGTGGCTTTTCTAACGCGGGACATTCCGGATCGGATTACCCCCTTTCATTATTATTTCCGGAAAGTGGCTATTTTCCTCGGACAAAGACCAATGCTGTGAATTGGATTCGCGGACATGCCATTCACTACCTACTTGGACAAAGTGTAGACTCTGTACTCGATTTTTGGACATTCCTCAATGACTGTCATTATGTCGTTGTCCGTCACCCAAAACACAGACAATTTTTCTCAAACTTCCTTGGGAGTGCTTTCCACGACCCGCCTCGCAGCTGGAATGTGTTAAGCCAAGAGAGAAGAAGGTTTCCTGTTTGAACCAATGAAGATTTCTGAACTATTTAACGGAACACATCAATTTAGAGAAGACGTGACTCAACATATTACCAACGGGTCGCAGAAGGCCTCTCATCAATTACACAACAAAAAGAAAAAAAAAAGAACAAGAAAGGAAAAGAAAAAAAAATAAAATAAAAACAATAAAAATAAAAATAAAATTCAGAAAAATGAAGATTTTGTTTCGTTTGTAAGGATAGCCCTAATCTTGATTTCCCATATTTCCCCTGGTATATAGGTAGCTCTCTGGACTCTCTGGAGTAGGTTTAGTCAGGAGCCAACGCCTGAAGTGGACCAGATTTTTTTCATTTTTTCTTTTTTTCCTTTTCTTTTTTTAGGATGAAAAGTGGCAGTGGCACTTAGGGTTTTTTGGTAGTTCCAAAACAAAAGAAACACATAGAAAACGTTGTGGGGATGACTAACCAAAGACTGCATCTTATTGGCAGGACACTTAAAAAATGTAACAGATGTACTATGGAGACCGCCTACACTACGCTTGTCCGTCCTCTTTTAGAATACTGCTGCGTGGTGTGGGATCCTTACCAGATAGGATTGACAGAGTACATCGAAAAAGTTCAAAGAATTTGCATTATTGCGAAATAGGGGAGAGAGTGTAACTGAAATGATACAGAATTTGTAGCGGACACTAAAACAAAGGCGTTTTTCGTTGCGGAGGAATCTTATCACGAAATTCCAATCACCAACTTTCTTCTCCGAATGCGCAAATATTTTGTTGACACCGACCTACGTAGGGATAAACGATCACCATGATAAAATAAGGGAAATCAGAGCTCTAAAGGAAAGATATAGGTGTTCATTCTTTCCGCGCGCTACATGAAATTGCAATAAGAGAGAATTGTGAAGGCGGTTCAATGAACCCTCTGCCAGGCACTTAAATGTGGTCTGCAGAGAATCCATGGCTCTGAGCACTATGGGACTTAACAGCTGTGGTCATCAGTCCCCTAGAACTTAAAACTACTTAAACCTAACTAACCTAAGGTCATCACACACATCCATGCCAGAGGCAGGATTCGAACCTGCGACCGTAGCAGTCGCGCGGTTCCGGACTGCGCGCCTAGAACCGCGAGACCACCGCGGCCGGCGAGAATCCATGTAGATGTAGTTGTAGACCTACTTTAACGTTTAGAGATGCCATGTGTTCCTAGACACTGATGAACCACAACAGAAAACCTGTTTCAACTCGACAACGGACGTTTTGCGGACCCTTGTTTATACGAGCATTTTAGCTTATTTCGGCGTGTACTTTCCATGTGTCAAATACCTGTATTGGTCATCATTCTGAATCATATTACTTTACGACTGACACTACGGGAGGAGCACGGAACACGCGTAGAGGGGCCTGCACACATTCAATATTTATTGACAATACTAGGTCCTCAAACCTTCAGTACATTGAAGCGGCTTCACACCATCAGCAATAGTGACAAAAATCGTCAGTTGACATCGCAGTTTTAGAAGGCCAAAATGTCGGACACCCAAAAGAAAGCATGTGGGACACGTTAATATGAGAGGCAATCGTAATCAGTGAGAGATTGGAATAACTTTATCATTTCTGGCGACATGCAGGTGATTCGAATGCTCGAAGTGTAGTTCTGTAATGCCAGCGTACACCATTACAAAAATTCTATGGAAACCTATGAAGCAATTATATCCGCCTGGCAAGTGCATGTTCAGGCAACTGATGTTTTGTAACAACTTGGTGAAAGTGACGTGTATTTCGCATACCTCTTACTAGTCATTGCAGATATACGACATATTTTTCGAAGTAGAAGAGTCCCAAACTGCTATGTAATTCCCCAACCTGTACTATACTAAAGCAAGCACTCTCACAGAGAATTCTCCGTTGACCGTCTTAAAGTAGGATGTACAATGATTACCCTCGCGTAGGTCTGTTAAAATTGTTTCATATGAAAAGCCCATTTGAAAAATTGAATCTGAGGTGTGGTATGAACAAAGGTGAGTTGAAAGCAAACACACACTAACGCAATGTGGCTGATGCGTGTGTCTGTCAGCATCCTATTGGTGAATATTGGCAAACTGTCAATACTTGACTTCACACGTTCAATATAATATTGACAAAAGAATATTTTGAAGTCCACCAATACTGCTCGTCAATATTTGTAGTACTAACAATACGTCAATACGCGCCATCAGACGGTCATTATATTGACTGTTTGACAATATTATTCACTGTGTGATGGTCCCTTAATACACTTAATTCAACTCGCGCAAACAGGCAAACTATTCACTTTATAAATATGGGAATTGCATCAATGTGTTCTGGAAGAGTTACAGTACGTTTTGATTTTAGTTCTATCTGCGACGACTCATCATTGGGACGATATCAGGACGGTTTACGAAAGTGCATTGTCTCACAACATTACCGAATTTTCGACATGCGTAAAGCTTTTTGTTATTAGAGGCTTACACTATGCGAATGAAATCCTAAGAATACGCCATATTTCCAGAACTCTGTCGGAGGTTTCTAATGCGAGATAATTTGAGTTAAATACGACGCACAGTGGCCCGCTTGTAAGTTAACGAGTATTTCGCTCTCGTTTAAGTATATGGCCGAATGAGTGAGCCTTCAGGAATTGTGAAACGAACCCTGTCGTCCAGGACCGGATGCCACAAAGGGCGCAGATTCACCACGAGTTGAGGAAATTCACAGGCGTCTCTCGTCTATTGAGGCGTAAGCGCTGTAGTTTGCGAGTGAGACAGATGAGAACCTACGTCCTAGGGAAACTCAGTAGAAGCCTTTTGTGACCAAGGAGACGTAGCAGTGTTAAATATGGCGGACCTAAGATCGGCCATGAAGGGAAACATTTATGAGAAATATTTAATTTTGTAGTAATGCACTGAATCAAGCCACAGTAATTTTAATCTACCATCCTCCACAAATTTTATGGTGATCCGAATAAAACTTGAATATTTATCGTATCTATAATAGTTTAGGATATACTGTTAAAGTGAAGTTAATAAGTTTTGTAACAAAGATCTGAATGCTAAAATCTGAACGCTTTGGTCGATCTTAACAATCGACATTTCATATAGAAGCGCATCATTAAAATAACAAACACTGTAAATATCAACTCTGTAACTTCATTTGTTTAAAAGATACAGTAAATTTAAATTATCAGTATTTACAGTGAAGCATCAGATCATAATTTCCTCCACACCACTACAGCATGTCAGCGTATTGAATCATTAGGTAATAGAATATTTGTTGTAAAGTTTAGTGCATTATAGTTACTCTGGTTCTTTATTTATCTTTCAGAAAGCACATTGGTGCAAGGCTACTAGCCGTGACATCCAAAGATAAGAAGGAAATTCTATTGGTTTTACGTAAAAGAATTTAACTTTTATTATGTAATGGATATTATTGTTATATTTAGAACGTGAAAGTGGTCAAGCTATGTTAAAATGTAAAGTAATGTAGAATAAGCTGCATCTAATCATATGGACGGCTTCAGGAAAGGGAACTGCCCTAGTCAGTTGAGTGACGATGTTCGGCACGCGGGAAAACGTGGCCGGAGACTGGCAGAGAAGGACAGTTCTGGTCGAGACGCCAAAGGGGACAATCGGATTGAGACGCGAGTGTGGACTGTAGACAGCTAGGAAGTGAAACAACTTAGAAGATTCACGTTGTGTGGTATCGCGGGTCTCCGAGCGGTGAGCACCTGCGCGCCTGGTGTGAACTCTTAACTTTTCGCGTAGATACCTTATATTTCACGGTGAGACCGAATGATCGAACTGTATCAAATGGATATGCGCTCGAGAGTAACAGTAACTCTAAATACGACCACTTTCGCTATTAGTTTACTTTCTGAATAAACATTATTCTAACAAAATCGCAATTGTTGGCCTACATCATTTATGGGTTGTCAATTTAGATCCCGATATTGTTATTACTGTTCTTATATGTTATGTTAACTTTGTATTTCGCAAACTCGCCATCAGCCAGACAATTCAACAAAAGGGTTACAAGTTTCTAATTTAGGGTGTGTAATGTGACACGTGTGGTTCAACCCCTAGACGAGTTTGAGCCAGGACATTTCGACGAAAAGGAACCGCATGTGAGCCCCAACATCTTAGGAATGTTAACTCGCACGCTCCAGCGTCAGCTACTACTAATCGGATGCCCGTACAGTTTCAACAAGAGAAACAGATTGCTATGTTTTTATATAGAAACTGTTACTTATTTTTTTCGTCTACCTACTTAATTCTAACACAACAAAAAATTAGATTAAGCGTGTTAATCACGGTGGGAAAACATACCTTAAATAAGCCAAACTCTACGATTTAGAAAGAAAAAAACGATACAAAGAACAGGCCTCAGCATTACAGCAGCTATACTGTAAACAGTAACATTTTTTTTGCGTGATACATATCGAATTCTTGAGATGAACTTCCTTTGGAATTAGTTGCCCTCAAATTAAAATTTCAGACTTACGACTAGATAATTTTGTTTTGTTTTGTTGTTACTTACAGATGTAAACTGCGCACGCCAAACATGTAGCTGGATCCGCCCGTACTCATTTCTACAGGGAAAAGGGAAAAACTCCTGTGTTATCACTCTCGTTACTATGACGGAATCTTGAAGTGCCACTATCACTATCACTGTTGTCATTTAATGAAAGTGTCATTTCCTCTACTGAATTTTCCAAAAGAGCTTCATTCTGCAATCCTCTTTCCATGATGCTCTGCGTATGTTTGACGGCTTTCTTCCAATCTTCACGGTGACATTCCCGACTGCTTCTCTTGTCAATGCTTCGACTGCAAAGAGGATAAATCGATTATTTTTCCTGGCAACGTAACGTTTAATGTGGGCCCTTTACCAGCCCTATTGGGTCGAAATGAGATTGGTAAGGACTGAACGTCCATGTTCTTTTCCAGTCCGTTGCTTTCGTATAGGCAACGGTTGTCTTGCCTAGCTGGGACCTCGTCGAGACAGTCTGAGATGGGGATGTAGAAATGAAGTACAAAATTTATTTCATAAGTTGATTTTTATTTAGAACACAATTACAAGAAACTTGTTGCAGCACAAGTAATTGGTACACCATATTTTTCGGAAGATTTCATCTCTTTCAGCAGGTCTTTTTTCTGTTTTACGTATTCATGATACTCCATGCAAGTCAGCTTGTAGTTAAACTGACACTGTGGCTGTATTCCACAGTCCGTTGCAGCTGTCGATTTCTTTCATCAGTCCACAGGGCCGTATTCCACAGTGGCGTTGTTTTCAGGAATTGAAAACAAATACTTGCGTAATTTTAGCAGCTGCCATTTGCGTTCAGGACTTTTGGTTCCCTTAAGAAAGTAAATCCACGTTTCTTCCACGGAGTGTATAGACTTCTATTCTTCCGATCGAGCGAGGTGATGCAGTGGACTTTCGTCCGGGAAGACGACGGTTCAATTCCGCATCCGGCCATACTGATTTAGGTTTTCCGTGATTTCCCTAAATCGCTCCAGGCAAATGTCGGGATTGTTCCTTCGAAAGGGCACGGCCGACTTCCTTCCCCGTCCTTCCCTAATCCGATGAGACCGATGACCTCGCTGTTTGGCCTCCACCCCTAAACAACCCAACCCATTCTTCTGAGTCACGGTTAGTTTCTCAAAAGCTCTTCATATACATCTTTGAGTGTCGAGACTTTATTCTTCTTCACGCGCTATATCTTTCTTTTTTTTCTAGCAGAGCCAAGTTTGACTATAGAAACATGAAGTAAATTTCACTGTCCGGAATACTGAAAAAAATCTGAAATTATTTTAGGTGGCCTGTCTTCGGCGTCAAAAAATTGTTTTAATGGAATCCAAAGCTTAAGAATTCTAACTGCAGGCATTAACTACCGCCATCTTGTGTTTGAGTTAGATAGAAGGGTCTGATTACTGACATCAATGTGTAAGTAGAACTCTTTCAGCTTCTCTGTACCTATCGAGTCTATTGAAAAAGAATTAAATATTTTCATGACGATTATTTCAATGTCGACAGTTAACACTGTGGAGAATACGGGCAGGACATCCATTTCCTTCGACATTTTTGCCTAGTTCTTCTTTCATTTGGTGAAACACATTCCGCTGGCCGCATCGATGAAGCCCTCCGAAGTTGGTATTGGTTTTGTCTCCACAAAAAGCGATTAATTTATCTAATGGAATATGCAGTTGTCTTACAGTGTCTAGACAAAACTTTGCAGTTGTCTCCGCTGTTTCGTTGTTCAGCGAATCAAACTACAACAGCTTCTGCTGTATTCCGTCAGTTTCAGTACAGTATTGAACAACTAAAGGAATCATCTTTTAATCTTTGTGGTTCGATACTTCGGCGCCTATGCAGCAAAGTGAAACTTCTTGCAATTGTTTTATGCATAAGGACACGGAGTGTGGTGCAACAATATTTTTATGAATCGGTTTAGCTTTGGTGCTGGCTGTACACTGCTTTGGAGCGACTTTGGAGTCAGGATACGTTGCGTTATTCAGTTTTACGGAACAATCAAGAGAACTGAAAGAATGATGATGCCTGACAACTTTATAAGCTGCAGTTACTTCTGTAGCAGCAATGAGCAATTCTTTCTGGGTATCTTCTTTTATCAAGAATGTAGAAATAGGCTTTGATGTCGATACAACCGCGAATCTATTAGTATGATTCTTCTTAGAAATATGAAGCCTCATATCGGGCTTATCCCCGTGAGTTACTGAGATGAAACAGCGACGTGTCACACAACGCTTCCTGATCCGTACGTTATTTCTAGAGAAAAGACACTCTTTTGTACAATCATACGAAAAGGGACAGTTTCCATCTTTTACATTTTAATAAGCTATAGTAAGTTTATTAGGCGCTAAACAGTCGACGATAGCACTTTAGTCAGCGAAGTGCACGTCGCTACACATCACGCACTATTTACCTGCAGTAATTACTTGAAACATTATTAACTTGTACCCGTTGTTCGTATTACGTTCAGAAAGAATCGTCTTACCAGGTCACTATTCAAATGGAAACTGCCCGATTCTTCCGCGTGACGCTGCTTAGGTAGTTCCAGCATCGTACTCCTGGAGAAGTCTTGCATTTTCTCGAATGTGGGCTCTAGATCTAGAAGGTGATTGCATCATCGATATAGGATATGCAGCATGCAACGCCATCTGTGGGACGACTTCGTCAACTTGAACCTGTTGACATAAATAAAACTGAGGCCGCATTTACATGTTGCGCTTACAGATTGTGTTGGTAGTGCTCGAGCCAAGCTCGTAAGAGTGTTTTGCAAAATTGGTTCAAAACTGGATCTTGTCGGGACAAGAATGTCCATCACGGTGACGGTTCTGATATATCGGGGCGGATGGCAACCCAAGTATAAGGGAAACTGTGAATTATGAAGAGATATTTTTTCCATAAGCTCCGCCATTTTAAGGCCATCACTTACATAGACTTTATGACGCTGAAGTGACTCAATCATTTCTTTCTTTCGGTTTGCCGTGGTAGGTGCCTTGTCAACAATAATTGATTGGTATGGAGCATTACCCTGAACAATTGTTGACTATTTTTCAGGATTTGGTATTAGTGAATCTTCGAACCACTTTGTAAACGTAATTTGGTTCATTCCTTCGTGATAATCTCCTGTTTCTTTGATTTAAAAAGCAGGGAGTGTTTGGGAGAAAACCTCGTGAGGTGCCTGCGTGAAGGAGAGGGCGTCTGACCAGCCCCTCCCCTTGTCAGAAGGCACTGCCATTCTTCCTTTAGCTGCATCGTCTGTGCAGCCCTGCTTGACATGTAATCAGAATTGACCCACGTTTCGTCGAGCCATAGCACTTCTTCGGTATTTATGCTACAGATGTCCGAAGGTCCCTTAAAAACTGGCATCGCCATGCAGCTATATCCACCCGCTCCTTCAGCAGCTTAGGGCCACATAAGTGAAAGCCAAGGTTGTGAAGAACTCTGGGCAAGGATGTGCTACTGCCTTGGAAAAGACCTGATTCTTTAAGTGTGACAAATAATTTCCTGAGAGTCTGATGTTGCATCCTGCAATAATAACGAATCGCATCCTATGGAAGCCAATCGATATTGGTCATCCGCTTATCCTCACGCCTTTTTCTCCATGGGTGTTGATTTTCGATGGTTCTTCAACTTCCTTTTCTTTGTCGAACTTTTCCTTCCCAATCTCAAAGCTGCAACTGTTCTCAAAGGAGAGCAGCGGGCCATGATTAAGTTTTGCATTCTCAAGATCCGCACGTAATGCGCAAACCATTTCTCTTGACTGATTTCGTATGGCAATCCCCTGGCCAAGAGAACGCCATCGAACTTTTCCACTATAACTTTCGACGAATTTCCCGCTGATACTGTTCAGTACCACACAACGAATAATGAAAACGACTGACAGTAACAACGAATAACGGAAACAATGAATAATGGAAACAACGAATAACGGTAACAACGTACCGGTAACAACGAATAACAGACTAACAACAAATTAAAGAATAACTTCTACAACCGTAAAAACGAACACAGATAAAGTCACAGGACGCAACGACCACGCAGGACAGCCAGCTGGCTGCACTGAAGCCCACAACAAGCAGGAAGTGTTGTGATGTGACGTGAAGGTTTGGCAACTTGGGGATTTTCTGCAGTTGCAGGCAACACGGTATTGGCGGAAAGTGGGCTGTGCTTGCAGCGTGGGCTTCACTCCCTACCACTTCTGTCCTCGCTGTCAATCCTCAAGTAATTTTAGACAGATGCTTCTTGATGCTCCTTGTAGGCAAATGTGAGGCAGTTTCCCGACTTGATAAGACCACCCTGTCTTCCTCTATACAGTTATCGTTTACACCCTTTGGACAGAGTATGTGACAAGTGTCAACGTCGAGTATTTATTTAATTAGGGCATTCTGCATTTCGTGCGAAATCTGGAGATTGCAATGTGTGAATTTGGTGCATTTAGCTCGAGAATAGATTTAGTTCCCCAATCGTATTTGTTTTAGTGGCGACAATTGTCTGCATTTATTGACTATACAAGGTCAATCACCTAACACTTGAACCGCACGTATTTCGGACATGGGAGACACTATCGATACAAGGTTTTCACGGTACTGAATTGTAAGCAAGGGCGCGTATTTGCGGACAAACTTTTTTGGAAATTTGTGGTAAGTTCCTATGGGACCAAACTGCTGAGGTCATCGGTCCCTAGCCGGTCTGGGTGGCCGAGCTACAGTCTGGAACCGCGCGACCGCTACGAATCCTGCCTCGGACATGGATGTGTCTTAGGTTAGTTAGGTTCAAGTAGTTCAAAGTTCTAGGGGACTGATGACCTCAGATGTTAAGTCACATAGTGCTCAGAGCCATTTTTCATCGGTCCCTAGGCTTACATACTACTTAAACTAGTTTACGCTAGGGACAACATACACACCCATGTCGGAGGGAGGACTCGAACCTCGGACGGGGAGAGCCGCTCGAACCCTGGGGCCCTATTCTGTATCGATCACACTGATCGGTGCAGTAGGTTAACCTTGGTAATGACGTAATTTTCTTTGCTTTATCCGCCAACGTTTTTATTATGCCTCGCTTTTCTCGTGGGTGGTGGTTCGAATCCTGGTGTAAGTAACGGTCTGTTTGCGTGCGTTTTGGAGCAGCGTGTGGCCCAAGCTACCATCTTCTTTCTTGAATTGCTAGGTCGGAGCAGTTTGCAGAAATGAAAAAAATTTGTTTCTCAAGACACCATCTATAGCCCCCCAAAGATTGTCGGTATTGCAATGTATTGTGTTACCCTGACTTGGTATCCTGAGATTTCCAGCTTCGCAGAATACTACAATGCTTTCGTCACCATCATTACGTAACAACAAAGCTGCCCCATCTGTTGTGTTCACACTTAACGTGTTCAGAACTACATGAACCACTAAAACACTCGTAGGTGAGGTAGCCAGAATTTTCCGGCTTGCTTTCTAAACGGATTTACATGAGTTGTCGACTTCTTTAATAGTTATTTCTTCCATGTGTTCTCTTTTCAGCTGATTATGTATTAGTTTTGACCGTCTCTTACCTACATCTTCTCTATCTTTCCTCTCCAGACCTCAGTCTGTTTTCTGCCTCTAAAATTTTGCCACCAGCTATTTCTGCATGGTTATGGTCATCTTGAGCTAGAATACACCTGTGTCTTCAATAGAGGCAGTTTTAATAACACTTCTGCAACTCTCAATGTTGCACTCCATCGTGCTATATCACCTTTTAACAATTTTTGGAATCCGGAAGCGTAACCTTTCTGAAGTAGAATTTTCCTACTGCAATAGCGTCGGAGGCCGTGTTCACCGTGACATGGATCTGCTATAGACTGAAACATGAGCCCACAAACTATTACTCATAGAGGCTAGGAGGGGTAGGGTCTACTACCTGCTGGTATATAATAAGACTTGCTCTGGAGGCATCGATCCTGCTACCTGCTGAGTGTACCTGGTTGCGGAAGGCGTGGTTCTTACGCCACCAAGTTGATAAGGCTTCTTGCATCAGCAAGGTCGCTGCTAACCGCTAGCCGCCGCTATCTCAGAATGAGTCACTCGCTGTCAACTAGCCATCACCAGCACCTGGGCCGCTGTTGTCGAGGAATGCTGGGTATCAAGTAGTAAAGAATGTAAGAACTTTCAGCAGTGCAGCGCGTCAGCAGAAGTATCGAAATAATTATGAAAAATCTGCCTCGATTGCTCAAACCACCTGGTGCTTACCTAGGTTTCAGAGTGGGTAACCACGCCTTCTTCAGATTAAATATATAACAGCTTGCCTAAATAGGCATAGTCAAAGGCAAGAAGCAACACCTACAGCGGCGAGACCCATCGTACGTTGGCTGGGGCGAGGCAGCACACACAGGGGTGAGATAGCCTAAGTAATATTATTATTGACTTGGTACATATGGACCGTGAAAAAAAAAAAATAAAAATAAAAATAAAATAAAAAATGGTCTCGCCGCTGTAGGTGTTGCATTTAGCCTTTGACTATGCCTATTTAGGCAAACTGTTTTATATTTGTTCTGAAGAAGCCGTGGTTACCCACTCTGAAACATGGTAAACACCAGGTAGTTTATGCAATCGAGGCGGATTTTTCATAATTATGTCAATAAAGAATGTATCTGCTGCAGAAACATTCGCGACTCTTCACTCGTCACTGTATTGGAGAACTCATACCACAGATTCCCGCAGGCGCAACTCTAGCCAACAACACTGGAGCCAGCAGTGGCTGTGCTGCAACATTGGTGTCAGAAAAGCCAGTAGCTAAATCGGGTAATTTGAAAAAGGTTAAACAACTCACATATCTGAAGAGCCTCAAAGTAATCGACACTTATTTTACAAAAAGAAAATTATGTTGAATTGCAATATCCGAAGTTACATCCACAAAATAAAGATGTCTGGTGACTAGTGTGATTATTACTGAACTGATGGAAAAAAATTACATACGAACTCTGGCACTATGCGGGTTACAACTAAGGCTCTCAAGAAGAGAGCTTTCATCTACTATGCTTGAGAAGGATGCAAAAGCCAAATTGGACACGTAAAATAATAAACTAAAAGATGCTAAAAAGAGTTTAGAGGAGGAAATCCATTTTGCTTCATAGTAAATCTAACTGGATGTGTCATATTTTGAGACGTAAGTTCTTGCTATAACACATAGACCCTGTAAGAGGAAAACGTGGTTCGGAAAGAATAAAAGTACAATTGATTGACGACTCAAAGATCAATAGAAAATACTGGCAGTTGAAGGAAGAAACTCAAGAGAGTCAAATGGAAGCGGAGAATAAACGGAATCCCAAAAATAATGTAACAAATCTCCTGTTCCTCTACAGACCCGGAAGTTGGCAGTTTGTTATTGATGGTACTGGTGATGATGTCCAATCATTATGTAGTAATGTGTAGGCTGTACTCATTGAAGTGACAAAAGTCATGAGATTCCTCTTAACACCGTGCCATACCACCCTTTGACTGATGTGACATGGACTCATCAAGTCGTTGGAAGAAATATCGATTCATACAGCCATCCACAGTTGCGAAAGTGTTGCCGGTGCAAGATACTGTGCACGAACAGACCTCTAGATTATGTCTCATAAATGTTCAATGAGATTCATGTCGTGTGAATTGAGTGCCGAATCATTCGCTCGAATTGTACAGAATCACCGTAAAACCAGTCGCAAACAATTGTGGCATGGTGACATGGCGCATTGCCATCCATAAAAATTCCATCATTATTTGCTGCAAAAGGTCTCCATGTCGCCGAACATAATCAAATGGTTCAAATGGCTCTGAGCACTATGGGACTTAACTTCTAAGGTCATCAGTCCCCTAGAACTTAGAACTACTTTAACCTAACTAACCTAAAGACATCACACACATCCATGCCCGAGCCAGGATTCGAACCTGCGACCGTAGCGGTCGCGCGGTTCCAAACTGAAGTGCCTAGAACCGCTCGGCCACACCGGCCAGCGAACATAATCATTTTCAGTTAACGACTGCTTGGATTGGACCTGAGAACCCAAGGAAGATTGGGTTTAACGTCCCGTCGACCAGAGGTCCCAGTCCATTCCAACTGAACACAGCCCACACCATTATGCAACCATCGCTAGCTTACAAAGTGCTTTGTTGGCAACCTCGATACATGGCTTCATGAGGTCTGTACCACACTCGAACATCACCATCAGCACTTAATAAGTGAAATCGGGGCTTATCTGAACAGGCCACCGTTTTCCAGTTTTTACAGTCCAGCCAATATGGTCTTGAGCCGAGGAGAGGCGCATCAGGCGATGTCGTGCTAGTAGCAAAAGCACCTGCATTTACGTCTGCTGTCATAGACTATTAACACCAAAATTCGCCGCACTGTCCTAACGGATACGTTCGTCGTACGTCTCATATTGATTTCTGCAGTTATGCCATGCAGTATTGCTTGTCTGTTAGCACTGACAACTCTACGCAATTGCCACTGCTCTCGGTCGTTCAACGAAGGCCGTCGGCCACTGCGGTCTCGGTGGTGAGTGGTAATGCCTGAAATCTAGTATTCTCGGCACACTCTTGACACTGTGCATCTCGGAATATTGAATCCCCTAATGATTTCCGAAATGGAATGTCACATGCGTCTAGCTCCAACAATCATTCCGCGTTCAGCGTCTGGTAATTCTCGTCGTGTGGCCGTAATCATGTCGGAAACCTTTCGACGTGAAACACCTGAGCACCAATGGCAGCTGCCCTTTTATACATGTGTACGCGATAGTACCACCATCCGTATATGTGCGTATCGCTGTACCATGACTTTCGTCCTCTAAGTATCTGATGTCTCTTGCACTTGCTGAGGTGTAAGCCTAGTGCCTAACGAAAGACTCCAAACGCCACAAAGGTCACAAAGATACTGAAAAACTATTTCCAATATAGACAGATGAAGAACATAAAATTCTAATTTAACGTGATTCTATTACAAAAATTTCTTGCAGTTACTGCCCTGAAAAGAATGCCGATTTTTGTAGCACGCCGATATTCATTTCTAAGTAAATAATACCTTTTACGTAATAGAAGATAAGCAGATGACTTTACTTCTGCGTTATCAACGGATAAAAACAAAGGTCTAGCTGACCGTGACTCAGCACTGCATATCTCACGTGGAACCATAATACGACCTTGTGCCAAGATAAGGCAACGAAATTCAGAAGTGACGTTCAGATTATCTGCTGACACCTCTGAAGACGTTTACTTGTTCATATCGTAGACAAGCATGGGAAAATCCATCTTACCTAAAGATACATTAAAAATAGTTTTTCTGGCTCATATTATGTTTAGATCGTTGTCACATTGCGCAATAAACTGAAATTTATGTGAACTTTCGAACCGGAGACCTGTGGAAAACCACAGGAGAATTTTTAAACACATATTTCCACTCAATTTCGGACTGATGGCAGGAAACAAACACTTAATGTCAACTATATGTCGAGTATAATACCACAAAAGACAGGAAATGAGCAGCATTCAGAGAAGTTTAGTAGAAGTAATTAAAGTGATCGATGTGAAATAGCCGGCCGGAGTGGCCGAGCGATTCTAGGCACTACAGTCTGGAACCGGGTGACCGCTACGGTCGTAGGTTCGAATCCTGCCTCGGGCATGGATGTGTGTGGTGTCCTTAGGTTAGTTAGGTTTAAGTAGTTCTAAGTTCTAGGGGACTGATGACGTCAGGTGTTAAGTCTCATAGTGCTCAGAGCCATTTGAACCATTTTTTTTGAAACGAAAAACAATAAATAGATCCCAAACGATAATGGAAGAGCTCTCCTGTCCCTCTACGGCAGGCAGTACACTATGGAGGTCGATATTCATTTCTTCGAAAATAATATCTTTTCGCAATAGAAGATAAGGAGATGATTTTACATCTGCTTTATTAACGGATAGAAACAAAGGGCTAGCTGACCGTGACTCAGCACTGCATATCTTACGCGAAAACATAATACTACCTTGTTTCAAGATAAATCATCGTAATTCAGAACTTACGTTTGGGTTATCTGATAACACTTCTGAAAACGTTTACTTGTCCATATCGTAGACAAGGGTGGGAAAATCCATCTTATCTAAAGATACAAATTAAAAATACAATGTTTTTATTGCTTACCTAATGGTTAGATCGTTGTCACATTGTGCAATAAACTGAAATTTGTGGGAGCTTTCTAACTGAAACCTGTGAACAACCACATGTGGATTTTTAAACTCATGTTTCCAATCACTTTCGTACTGATGGCAGGAAAGAAACACTTAGTGCCATGTACATGTCGAGTAAAATGTCAGAAAAGAGGTGAAAAGAGCACCATTCAGTGAAGTTTAGTAGAAGAAATCAAAGTCAGCTATGTATCCTGAAACAAAAAGACGAAAGTAGATGCTCTAACTTTTACTAACGTTCATGCTATTAGGCGTAAAAGGACAGCGCCTACTTTCACCCTTTCGCGATGAGCCAGTATCTCGGGCCAGTACCATGGGTACCTGTGAGGGATGCGCCATCTAATTCAAGGCCCCTCGTTTCCCACTAACGTTCAGGCCCCGCCAATCCAATGTAGCTTTTGCACTCTATCCCCAGGCTTGGTCCATTCGTGTGTGCCGTAAATCGGCGGGTTTTAGCGATTTATCCGTGGATCCAGGGCGGAAGTGTACGCTCAACAAACAAGGAGCCACGGGCGGTGTTTTATATACGCTACTGGCCATGAGGGGCATGAAAGGGAGGCAGTGGTTGGGAAGGGACTGAGACAGGGTTGTAGCCTATCCCCGATGTTATTAAATCTGTATATTGAGCAAACAGTAAAGGAAACTAAAGAAAATTTCCGAGTAGGTATTAAAGTCCATGGAGAAGAAATAAAAACTTTGAGGTTCGCCGATGACATTGTAATTTTGTCAGAGACAGCAAAGGACTTGGAAGAGAAGTTGAATGGAATGGACAGTGTCTTGAAAGCAGGGTATAAAATGAACATCAACAAAAGCAAAACGAGGATAATGGAATGTAGTTAAATTAGTCATACGATGCTGAGGGAATTAGATTAGAAAATGAGACACTTTAAGTAGTAAACGAGTTTTGCATTTCGGTGAGCAAAATAACTGATAATGGTCGAAGTAGAGAGGATATAAAATGTAGACTGGCAATGGCAAGGAAAGCGTTTCTGAAGAAGAGAAATTTGTTAACATCGAGTATTGATTTAAGTGTGAGGAAGTCATTTCTAAAAGTATTTGTATTGAGTGTAGCCATGTATGGAAGTGAAACATGGACGATAAATAGTTTGGTCAAGAAGAGAATAGAAGCTTTCGAAATGTGGTGCTACAGAATAATGCTGAAGATCATATGGTTAGATCACATAACTAATGAGGAAGTATTGAATAGGATTGGGGAGAAGAGAAGTTTGTGGCACAACTTGACGAGAAGAAGGGATCGGTTGGTAGGACATGTTCTGAGGTATCAAGGGATCACCAATTTAGTATTGGAGGGCAGCGTGGAGGGTAAAAATCGTAGAGGAAGTCCAAGAGATGAATACACTAAGCAGATTCAGAAGGATGTAGGTTGCAGTAGGTACTGGGAGATGAAGAAGCTTGCACAGGATAGAGTAGCATGGAGAGCTGCATCAAACCAGTCTCAGGACTGAAGACCACAACAACAACAACAACAACTGGCCATTAAAATTGCTATACCACGAAGATGACGTGCTACAGACGCGAAATTTAACCGACAGGAAGAAGATGCTGTGATATGCAAATGATTAACTTTTTAGAGAATTCACAGTAGGTTGGCACCGATAGCGACACCTACAACGTGCTGACATGAGGAAAGTTTCCAACCAATTTTCATACACAAACAGCAGTTGACCGGCGTTGCCTGGTGAAACGTTGTTGTCACGCCTCGTGTAAGGTGAACGTCGATAGAGGTCGAATTGTAGCCTATCATGATTGCGGTTTATCGTATCGCGACATTGCTGCTCGCGTTGGTCGAGATCCAATGGCTGTTAGCAGAATATGGAATCGGTGCATTCAGGAGGGTAATACGGAACGCTGGATCGAAACGGCCTCGTATCACTAGCAGTCGAGATGACAGGCATCTTATTCGCGTGGCTGTAATGGATCGTGCAGCCACGTCTCGATCCCTGAGTCAACAGATGGGACGTATGCAAGACAACAACCATCTGCAAGAACAGTTCGACGATGTTTGCAGCAGCATGGACTATCAGCTCGGAGACCATGGCTGCGGCTACCCTTGACGCTGCATCACAGACAGGAGCGCCTGTGATGGGGTACTCAACGACGAACCTAGGTGCACGAATGGCAAAACGTCATTTCTTCGGATGAATCCAGGTTTTCTTTACAGCATCATAATGGTCGCATCCGCTTTTGGCGACATCGCGGTGAACGCACTTTGGAAGCGTGTATTCGTCATCGCCATACTGGCGTATCACCCGGCGTGATGGCATGGGGTGCTATTGGTTACACGTCTCTGTCACCTCTTGTTCGCATTGACGGCACTTTGAACAGTGGACGTTACATTTCAGATGTGTTACGACCCGTGGCTCTACCCTTCATTCGATCCCTGCGAAACCCTACATTTCAACAGGATAATGCACGACCGCATGTTGCAAGTCCTGTACGAGCCTTTCTGGATACAGAAAATGTTCGACTGCTGCCTTGGCCAGCACATTTTCCGGATCTCTCACCAACTGAAAACGTCTGGTCAATGGTGGCCGAGCAACTGGCTCGTCACAATACGCCAGTCACTACTCTTGATGAACTGTGGTATCGTGTTGAAGCTGCGTGGGCAGCTGTACCTGTACACGCCATCCAAGCTCTGTTTGACTCAATGCCCAGGCGTATCAAGGCCTTTATTACGGCCAGACGCGGTTGTTCTGGGCACTGATTGCCCAGCATCTATCTAATTGCGTGAAAATGTAATCACATATCAGTTCTAGTATAATATATTTGTCCAATGAATATCCATTTATCATCTGCATTTCTTCTTGGTGTAGCAATTTTAATGGCCAGTAGTGTACATTTTATTTATTGTAGTACATTTTCGCTCGTTGAAAGTAGGTTATACCTTTGAGTGAAAGTATCGACGGTCCTGGGAAGAAAATTGTGTCAATGGCTGGCAGTTTGTACACTATGTTGGCACCAACCTTTTCTTTTAACTTTCTGATTCATATTTTAAGCACTAATCTTCGATCCCCTTCAAGTACCCTCCACTTGAACTAATACACTCGTGTAACCTTTAATTGCGTTTTACATAAAATAGTTTAAATTCATGTTCTGTGATGGTTTGACAGCGCCTCATCAACACCTGCACAACGCTTTTCTTTGATGTCTTTTTTCATTATAGGAAACAAAAGAAAGTCGCACAGGGCAAGATCGGCTGAGTCTGGGAGGGGAGAGGGTGAAGAACAAGAGTCATACCGTTTTTGGTCAGGAATTGTCGCACACTCAGGGCTGTGTGTGCAGGGACATTGTCATAATGGAAAAACTAGTCACTTAAGTGCCACAAGTCAGGCCCCATCCGCAGCAAACTGTTGCCCAGTCTTTTCAAAACTTCCAACTAGAAAGCCTGATTAACTGTCTGGCCTTGCGGAAGAAACTCTGAATGGACGACTCCTCTGACATGGTAAAAACAAATCAGCATTACTTTATTGTTTCATTTCATCTGATGAGCTTTGTTGGGGAGAGGCGAAATTGAAATCTTCCACTGGCTTGATTGTTGGTTTTTATTCAGGATCGTAAGGATAGCACCAAGGTTCGTCAACCGTGATAATTTTTCAAAAAAGGTTTGGATCATTTCGGGGCTCTTCTTTCAAAGCACAGTATGCTTCCAGGGGACCTTGTTTTTGTTCAGCAGTCATCAGTCGTGACACGAATTTGGCAGCCACCCTTTTAATTCCCAGATATTGTAGCACAGTACACTGGACGGAACTCTAAGTCACTCCTGACAGCTCCACAATATCTTCAATGGTCTGTGGTCGATATTCGTTGATGATGGCACGGTTGTTTTCAATATTTTCTCTATGTTCGGTCCGCGGAAGAACGACCGGAACGAGGTTTATCATCAACTGACATTTCATCATTTTTGAAACGGAAAAACCATTCAGACACTTGAGTTTTCCCCACAGCACAGTCCCTGCACGCCGTTTTTAGCAAAATGGTTCAAATGGCTCTGAGCACTATGGGACTTAACATTTTAGGTCATTAGTCCCCTAGAACTTAGAACTACTTAAAGCTAACTAACCTAAGGACTACACTCACATCCATGCCCGAGGCAGGATTCGAACCTGAGACCGTAGCGGTCGCGCGGTTCCCGACTGAAGCGCCTAGAACCGCTCGGCCACACCGGCCGGCCCGTTTTTAGTACTTCGAGCGTTTCTGTTCCACATTTCCCCAGTAAAAAGCAGAGTTTCACCGCCACACGCTGTTCGCAAAAGTAAGTAATTGCAAAAACGACAATCTCAAAATAGTTGTCACTATAAACTCTGCCAAAACTAGTCATGACCTCTTCAGCGATGGCACTCGGCTTACTGACTCAGGAATATTCGCTCTATGCACTCCTGGCGGTAAAACACGGTCCTACAAAAGCTCTGGCCACCAAAAAATTAGTTCGTTTTCTTTTGGCAAACCCATCCTCTATTTCTCGAAAGAAAAATCGCACAAAATGGTTCCAAAAATGAATTGCCGAAAAGCAATGTTCCAGATACATAGATCTCATCCAGAGTCGCTGGCATTCCTCTGAGAACGATGAAGATTCAGTATGCTAGGAAGAGAGCATCCTTGAGCCTTTGCGAAGTACAACAGTTTGTAATACACGTAAAATAATGGCCATAACACAGACATGGGTAATTACCTGCAATAATGTACATAGTAAAAACAACATTTTATTGACGCTCACCCCTATTTTTTTCAATGCGAGTCGTTCGAATTTTACGCAGTGTGTTATAAACAAAATTACGCCAAAGTAACAGTTGATTATATGCAGGAAAAAGAGGTAATGAACGTCATTTCGAGGAAACAAGCCAGTCAAAGAACTGGAGATAATACGTGCTGTCCCAATCTGTTATAACGAGGAATGAAGGGAAACGTGTTCATTATTGGCACGCGGAATTTTGGACAGTGAAAAAAACGAGAGAAATAAGGCGCACAAAGTTTAAGTGTTCTGCAGTTTTTAAAGCATGTCTCAAGAAAGAATAAGAAATGTGCCGCAGACACATCACTGCTTTCATGAAAGCTAAGATGTACAGGAAGACCAAGATATTCGTTAGTCTGTGGCCCGTTTTGCAAAAGAAGTAAACAGAAAACTGCAAGTTTTCATATACAGTAACACTGCATTTGCATCACTGATCAAAGTGGATTTAATTGCGAACTAACTGCTGGTGCGACACACTCTACAAAAACGAAAAAAAATATCAACAGTCGTCTCGACCCAGTCTGTACACAATAAAACTCATACGATAGATGTTGGAGTTTCGATGAGTCGGCACTTAACAAAAAACTGTATATTTGTCTTTAGGGAAAAGCTTTCGGCCAGAAAGTTAAAAAGGTTATTGAAGAAAATATTCCACCAAACATACATTTGGATGCTAGCACAAGTGAGTAAAATGTCAGAAAGCCATTTCAAATCCTTTTTCGTGGCTGTTGTTAATGACAACGTCGCAAATTGTATACTACTTTGTGATTTTTGGAGTGCTCACAAGGACACAACAACAATAAATGATTCATTTGCGGGTAAAAACATTGAATGTATGTGTATTCCAGCAAAAACAACAAAATACGTACGGCCTTTGGATGAATATTTCTCCAGCAATATAAAACATATGCAAGAAGGATAACAGACGTTGCAAGGTCTCTCTGCAGGACTTCGACTCTAAATTAGGAAACAGAATTTTCATAATGAAAACCCATTATATTATTCACAACCAGCTGTCTGAACAAGTGTACCAGTCTATGCTTCAATACTCCTAGTAAGTGGCTGGGTACAATACTGCCGCGCATATTGCTGAATTAATAAATGTGGCATTTGCTTTTTCAGCTTAAGAATGTGATTATGAGCACTGTCCAGATATTGCTTTCGCCAAATGTGCCTATTACGATTTTGCATATTGTTTCATGCATTTTGTTGAGGAACTTTAGGTACAATTTTGAAGTCCGATAGTGGGCAAATAAAGATAAACACAATCGAATTGTTTCATCACACTGATCACAGTGGTAAGTAAAGCTTCTAAATACAATTGAGGCTCCGAATTCTTGGTCGGGCCGAGTCTTCCGTTGTTAGAATCTTGAGGTGGTCTGGTTAGCTGGCTGCCTGCACTGGCGTCGGCTGGCCCATAGCATGCTGTAAACCGACGTGGACCCTGTATCATGGAGCGTGCTGCCAGACTGTGCAGAACTGTGCTAGACTTACTTTACTTTTTCGTGTCCGGAAACTACAATTTGTTTGCCCAGTATTGGGCACTATCCAATGCTTCTTCTTTAGCCAGTCATAGACCGTCGAGGGTGCATGTGTGGGGGCACTGCAGGGCATTGTAGGAGATGTTCCATGTCGTGTCGAGTGCCGCAAACGCATTTGTCGTCATTTTCGTTCAACAAACCCCATTTGATCAGATTAGATTTCACAGGAGCCACCCTAGTTCTGATGAGGTTAAGCAATCTCCAGGTTTTCCAATCACCAGAAACGCCGCTTGGTGGGTCCTCTCTTAGTGGATAGTAGATGGGGGGGGGGGCTCATCTAAGGCGCAACACACGAAACGGCGTATGGAATTGAGTCTGTTGGGACCACACTCTAGGCCAAATATTGAGTGACGGGCATCAAAGGTTTGTTTTAGCTTCTCGGTATGTTCATGATCTTTCTTCGTGAGTCAGGGTTTGTGAAACCTGCGGCCCTGTGAAGATTTTCTATGGGGGTTGATTTCATGCAGACTGTTACTGTCCTGCATGTTTCATTCAAGCTAATATCTACCTTCTTGCGTGGGCGGATCTGCACCATACCGGGAAGGCATATTCGGCAGTTGAGAAGCACAAAGCTTGGCCTGAAGTTCTGACCACGGTAGGTTTGGCACCCCATTTGCTATTGGACAGCTTTCTTATTAGGGAATTTCGTCCTTCTACTTTTTTTGCGTGTTTTTTCGCAGTGATATTTGTATGTCAATGTTCTGTCCAGCACGACGCCAAGGTAGGTGGGAGTATCTATGTGTTCTAGTAATGTCCCATCCCAGGTAACATTGAGCCTATACTTTGCCTGCCTCGAGTTCAGATGAAGTGCACTCACTTGAGTTTTGGAGGAATTAGGTTTTAGAGAATTCTTTTTGTAGTAGGTTGACGTTGTAGAAAGGGTGGTTTCTAGTTTCTCCTCGATGGCTTCAAACCTGTTGCCTTGAACTGTTATTGCCAGGTCGTCTGCCTATAAAAAATTTTGGTTTTGTCTGGAGTTGATTGGTCATTTGTAAATATGTTGAATAGGATTGGCGCCAACACGCTACCTTGGGCGAGCTCATTTTTCTGATTCCGTCATCGACTCTTTTTCCCCTCAAGCATTACGAAGAACTGTCTATTTTGGAGCAGGGATTCGATTATCTTGACTAGGTGGTAGTCTTTCAGGGTGTCGTAGGTTTTATGCAGCAGTGTCTGGAGATCTACTGCATCATAGGCGGAACATAGGTCGACTAGTGCCAGCCCGGTGATTAGTTTATTCTCAAAGCCATCCTCGATATGATCCGTCAATGCCAGAATTTGACTGGTACAGGACTTACCAGGTCTAAAACCTGCTTGGTGTGGAATTAGCTTCGAGTCAACGAGCTTCTCTATTCTGTTGAGGATCAATCTTTCATAGAGCTTAAACAGGTGGCAGAGAAGGGTTGTGGGTCGATAGCTCGTCAGAGACTCTGGGTCCTTCCCGGGTTTAAAGAGAGCCACCACTTTTGACTTCCTCCACAGTTTAAGGATTTGAAAGGTTTCACGGCACACGTTAAAAAATCCAAGTATCCAGCCCTGTGTGCTAGAATCAGAGGGTATTTATAGCGATTGGTAACACACTTGTTGCGCCGTTATACTTCTTCCAGGTATGTACAGATAAACACTTCGATGTGTCAACGGTATGGAATTATGCCACAACCCAGTCTACTGTTGTAAAGCCTTTCTGCATTATCGTCATGATTGCGCGGCTTAACACGATCGCCTAGTGGCGCTCAAGCGGGCTCGTTTGTGAAATTACATATCAGCGCCTCTTTGCCCGCATACATGCTTCACATATGGCTGCAATGATGCTGCCTCAAATTAGTAACTTCCAAGATTAAACGACGCCGTTACACTGTGTTCAGTTACTCAACAAGAAACAATTTCAGCCCAATAAGTCCCTAGATACAATCTAAGTGTCGTTGCTGTGCTTGTTCTGGCGGTTATTAATTCGTCAAGAACGTAACCAAAAATGTTCAAATGTGTGTGAAATATTATGGGACTTAACTGCTAACGTCATCAGTCCCTAAGCTTACACACTACTTAACCTAAATTATCCTAAGGACAAACACACACACCCGTGCCCGAGGGAGGACTCGAACCTCCGCCGGGACCAGCCTCACAGTCCATGACTGCAGCGCCCGAAGACCGCTCGGCTAATCCCGCGCGGCGAACGTAACCCTATAATGAATCCTGTCTCCTTAGAATTTTCATACTTCATTTGAAATGTTCGATTCTGTAAAAACTTCGGCCTGACTTGACTTACTTTTATACTTGAGCTATACAGCGCGAGTTACTAATTATGCCACCTAGAATAACTCCGAAAGAATGATAGTAGCTGAAAAGTTTTTGGCACAAATATTGCATGGGACAACGGGGGCCATAATATGACGTTGGTGTTTTGTTTATAGGTGGGCTCGCGTCAGAGATATGAAGGTCTTTTTCTTCTTTTTTTGGTTCTTATTTTCTGATAGCGACTATCGAAACGAATCCAATGATCAGTAACAGTAAGGTCTTTGAAGCTCAAAAAGGTGGCATGAACGTCCATTTACAGAAGGTGTTAGAAGTGATGACCATTGGTATCAATGCAGTTCTGCAGTCTTATTATCATGGATTGAGTAGTATTTGTTATCTCATCGGCACTTATCGAAGCACATGCTCCGAGAATTCTCTCTCGCATATCTTCAGATGTAGTTGGAACGTCTTTATAAACAATGTATTTTACGAATCCCCACAAGAAAAAATTCCAGAGGCGTCAAGTCTGGCGAACGAGCCGGCCACGACACATCTCCTCCGCGACCAGTCCAACGATTTGGGAATTGTCTCTGCAACTCATTTGTAGCCATCAGCGAAAAATTTGCCGGACACCCATCGTGTTGACACCACATTCTGGTCCTTGTTCCTAAAGGTATTTCTTCCAATAACAGACCCAATGTTTCTTGCAGGAATGTGGTGTGCTTTCAACCATTAAGATTTCCTTCGATGAAATAGGGGCCTATATTTCTGTCCTCCAGAACCCCGCACCATACATTCACCGACCACGGTTTTTGGTGTGCAACTTGCCGCAGCCAATAAGGATTTTCAGTTGCCCAATAATGCATGTTATGCAAATTAACATTTCCATGTTTCGTAAATGTAGCCTCGTCAGTAAATAAAATCAAATTAATAAATGTGTCATCCCTCTGAATCTAAAGTTGCGCCCTCGGCAGAATTCAATGTGACGCATACAATCCGTACCAGTTAATTCTTGGTGGAGACTGATATAGTAAGGATGATACTAAATCTTTACGTAAATAATTATTTCCAGGAAATATTATGTAAACTATAGCTGAAAGGTAATTCCAAATTAAGGCAGTCATCATAAAATTCATGTGAACTACATACTGTTCCAGAAGAATCTGGAAATGTTAGGCGCCGATAGTTTCAGTTGTGAATTGTCAAAGTAACTATCAAGTTCTTTGTGTTATGTTGAAATGTTGCACAATGCATTTACTTAACAACTGGTGTTGTAGAAAGTTTTGTAAGCCCTCATCGTCAGTTTTGTAAAGGCCTCGTCGCTACTGCTGTGAAGGCCGAGTTGCCACTGTTGTTACGGTCGGCCGAGTTTTGTGAGTTCGTGAAACGGCTTCTGGTGCAGCACACCGCTAAGACAATTTCTCTCTGCCAATATTACACAGCTACGATCCAAGGTCAAGTAACAGGATAGGACAACGAAGGTTCTACAGTACCCGAACAAATCAGTAACAAAGTCACGCAACTGAATTAAAAAGGTTTACTTATCTTTGAGACTTGTCGAATAATGAAGTCCACAACATTGCATGTAATATAACGCAAAAAGGCCCTCAATGGCTAAGTGCATATAATCTTTGTTAAACTTCACAGCTGTCTGTTCACTTCGAAGAGTTCACTAAACGACGTCCCCTGTCTAAGTCAGCTCTGGACGATGATCTATAACCAAGTGAGCAAGAGCTGCTCTTTCCTCTTCCGAGTAGGCTTCTGTCTGCTTCGTCCGGTCACAGGTGGATCGTAGTCGGTCGGCAATTCGCCGAGGCGAAGCGGTATCTTCATCCTCAGAGCGCAGCCCGTGGCGCTGGTGGAACTCCCCCCAAGTGGAGGGTCTCTGTTTCACTGACACTAGCTCGCATCTTTGCGGCTGTGGTGCTTTTGCCCTGACTGTGTCTTGTTCGCGCGGCACAGCGAAAAGTGTCAAGAAATTGTGAGTAAATACTAATGATGTCAAAAAGCAATAATATTCCAGCGACTTTTGCTGAAACAGAAAACCTTGGACCTGTTAATTGGAAAGCATAAGCTGGAACCGACACCCTAGACAACAAGACAGCCGTAGTAACATTTATCTGCTAATATAATGTTTCTGGCCTTATGAAGTTAAATAAACCTTGAAAACACTGGAATAGCTACTTCAGCGTAGTGTGTTTTCTTTCTGTACGTCTACAAACATTTTGATTGTAAGAGATATGTAACGTTATAACCTCATGTGGTTATTCGCAACGCCTACTAATTCAGACTAAGTCTGTTGGCTATGGCACTTTGAAAGCGTGGACCTACACAACGAACTCAGATAATGCTACAATAACACTCGCAAAATACGCAAACAGTTAGGGAACTGAAAATCACTACCCAACACAGACAATAAATAAACAGCTTCAGATCACAAAAAGTGGCAGCTCATAACAGAACAAGTAATGTAGGTGCTTTACACAAACCGAGTATTGTTGCTGTTTCTAGCTGCTGTTCGTGCCAAAGAATAGAACGCCACACAACAAAGACAGCACACCCGACACTAATGCTCGAAAACACGCTTACGATCTTTTTCTTTTCTTTCTTTTTTTCTTTTCTTTTTTTAACAAAAGAACACCGTTCACTTTTTATTGAAGCACCTAAGAAAACATCTAACCTAAACGCTGTACACAAACAGCGTACCGCTGCTGTTGATGGATACTCGCTGGTCTACACGTGAACAACTACTGCATTACCAACGACTCCAAAGAAAGCACCGTAGTGCCCGAACTTCAAAAACAACGTGTGAACGTTCCTTTCATAAAGCAATTTCTGGGAAACGTTCCAAGGCAGTAACAAAGAACTGAATACGCATCTTTCTGGAATGAATACTTTAAGATTTGGTGGGTTTAAGACTATTCACCAGACACTGCACTGTTTCTGCCTGAGGATAACATTGGTTTCTGAATATCTTCTTGTATTACTTCGTCATGGTAAGGGTCTCAGGCTGACGAGCAACAGCTCTTCAAAAAGATCGCGTGAAAAGCCTCTTCTTTCGTAGCTGAATTACAATTCGTTAAGATTCTTCCAACGAACCTCAGCATAGCACTGGATTTTCCTTTATATTATATTATGTGATGATACTCCGAAAAATATACTTAGGGAGATAATTTAGCGGCGTATGTGCATTAAAGTAACATTTTCATTACTTTCTTGCGCGGTAAGGTGATACATATTGCAGTCACGAAATCTATTTGCGACATTTTTATTTTATTTTACTTTTTGTAATTGTGACTCCGTACAGGAATCATCGACGGACTGACCAATTGTCCCCATTAAAAATGCAGGTTGTGTCACAGATCCATGTTCTGTACTATGCAGCACATTTAAAAAATTACACTGTTCGACATGGGTTATATTTCTGATATTAAAGTATGTGCATTCTAGACCATTTTACCTTGGGAAATTCAAATATGTAAACAAAATCGTTGTCAGGGATACTTTTTATGTAATATGTATATACACTCCTGGAAATGGAAAAAAGAACACATTGACACCGGTGTGTCAGACCCACCATACTTGCTCTGGACACTGCGAGAGGGCTGTACAAGCAATGACCACACGCACAGCACAGCGGACACACCAGGAACCGCGGTGTTGGCCGTCGAATGGCGCTAGCTGCGCACCATTTGTGCACCGCCGCCGTCAGTGTCAGCCAGTTTGCCGTGGCTTACGGAGCTCCATCGCAGTCTTTAACACTGGTAGCATGCCGCGACAGCGTGGACGTGAACCGTATGTGCAGTTGACGGACTTTGAGCGAGGGCGTATAGTGGGCATGCGGGAGGCCGGGTGGACGTACCGCCGAATTGCTCAACACGTGGGGCGTGAGGTCTCCACAGTACATCGATGTTGTCGCCAGTGGTCGGCGGAAGGTGCACGTGCCCGTCGACCTGGGACCGGACCGCAGCGACGCACGGATGCACGCCAAGACCTTAGGATCCTACGCATTGCCGTAGGGGACCGCACCGCCACTTCCCAGCAAATTAGGGACACTGTTGCTCCTGGGGTATCGGCGAGGACCATTCGCAACCGTCTCCATGAAGCTGGGCTACGGTCCCGCACACCGTTAGGTTGTCTTCCGCTCACGCCCCAACATCGTGCAGCCCGTCTCCAGCGGTGTCGCGACAGACGTGAATGGAGGGACGAATGGAGACGTGTCGTCTTCAGCGATGAGAGTCGCTTCTGCCTTGGTGCCAATGATGGTCGTATGCGTGTTTGGCGCCGTGCAGGTGAGCGCCACAATCAGGACTGCATACGACCAAGGCACACAGGGCCAACACCCGGCATCATGGTGTGGAGAGCGATCTCCTACACTGGCCGTACACCTCTGGCGATCGTCGAGGGGACACTGAATAGTGCACGATACATCCAAACCGTCATCGAACCCATCGTTCTACCATTCCTAGACCGGCAAGGGAACTTGCTGTTCCAACAGGACAATGCACGTCCGCATGTATCCCGTGCCACCCAACGTGCTCTAGAAGGTGTAAGTCAACTACCCTGGCCAGCAAGATCTCCGGATCTGTCCCCCATTGAGCATGTTTGGGACTGGATGAAGCGTCGTCTCACGCGGTCTGCACGTCCAGCACGAACGCTGGTCCAACTGAGGCGCCAGGTGGAAATGACATGGCAAGCCGTTCCACAGGACTACATCCAGCATCTCTACGATCGTCTCCATGGGAGAACAGCAGCCTGCATTGCTGCGAAAGGTGGATATACACTGTACTAGTGCCGACATTGTGCATGCTCTGTTGCCTGTGTCTATGTGCCTGTGGTTCTGTCAGTGTGATCATGTGATGTATCTGACCCCAGGAATGTGTCAATAAAGTTTCCCCTTCCAGGGACAATGAATTCACGGTGTTCTTATTTCAATTTCCAGGAGTGTATATGTATATTCACAATTCATGGCAAACACAGAGGCGTTATAGAGAAATACGGGTATGTTGCCGCATCCAGTAGTGATAGAACGTGATAATTTCTTGTGCAACAGCAGGTGGGAAGAATCAGACATCATTAGGTTATCCCCCGCCACACCTATGTCATTAAGACCACCTGATACATCTCATTAACTTGAACGGCGACAACCGGTCGGTGCCTCGGCAGTAAAGCTTCACGCCTCCTAGGGGCAGGTGCATCGAGTTTACAACAGTGGTGTTAGTCGCAATTTGTGTTAGTCTTAACGAGTGGGTGTTTTGGCTGACAAGTAACTGTCTGTCATATTTCCGAGCATGGATGAATTTTTTAGTTCCTGTGTGTAAATTGATTTAGCCTGGTGCTGAAGGTAAAACGACTCCTTGTTTTTACACTTCAGCGTTCCTCTAGTTCCCTACTATTAATATAAAACAGGTGTATTACCAAAGTGATATTTTTAAATTTGCAGAAATGCCACGTCGTCGTGAATGTCGATATAAGCCGGACAACTTCTGCTACATCTGTGGGAAGTTCACTTTTGCCATAAATAGGAAGAAAATTTCTTGAGTCATAAAGAAAGCATACAAACATTACTTTGGAGTAGAGGTAGGAGACCAAGATAAAGAATGGGCACCACATTTCTGTTGTGCTACATGTTACTGCAAGCTAATTCAGTGGTGGGAAGGCAAAGAGAATGTGGCGTTGTTTGCTGTTCCAATGGTGTGGAGGGAGCCTAAGGACCATGTTACTGATTGTTATTTCTGTCTAACAAAAATTCAGGGTTTTACAAACAAAAAGTCGAAGAAGCACATTGTTTACCCAGATCTGCCTTCAGCGAGAATTCCAGTGCAGCATTCCGACAACCTTCCAGTACCTTCAAGAGCTCGAGGTCAAATTCCGAGTGACAGTGAAATAAGTAGTACTGAAGAAATCACAGATGATAATTCTTTATATCGCTGAACTAGTGAGTCATCGCGACATTTGTTAAGACAGGCAGATTTAAATGATTTAGTACGTGATCTAGGACTAAGTAAACAAAAGGCGTAGCTGCTTGGTTCAAGATTACAAGAGTATAATCTAGTGCACCAAAGTACTAAAATCAGTGTGTTCAGGCACAGAGAACATGCCTTTATTTCTTATTTTTCAACTGACGAAGCACTAACATTTTGCAATGACGTTGCTGGCCTGACGAAAGTGCTGAAATTCACTTATATTTCACAGGAGTGGAGACTTTTCGTAGATGCATCGAAAGCAAGTCTGAAGGGTGTTTTGCTCCATAACGGAAATAATGAATCCACTGTTCCAGTAGCTTACGCTAGTTTGACAAAAGAAAGTTACGAATTCGTACAAAGGATGCTAAATTCATTAAAATAAAATGAAAACAAATGGAAAATATGTTCAGATTTCAAGGTAATTGCTATGGTACTGGGAATGCAACAAGGCTACACAAAGTATGCCTGTTTTCTTTACGAGTGGGATAGTCGAGACCGAAATTCTCACTATGTGAAGAAGAAATGGCCTAGGCGAAGATGGAAAGTGGGCGAAAAGGATGTACAACGTGAAAGTCTGGTAGCTCCTTAATATATACTACTTCCAACGCTTCACATCAAACTAGGCCTGATGAAACAATTCGTGAAGGCCATGGATCCAACAGGCTGTGGGTTTGCATATCTAGCTACAGAATTCCCCCGTCTTTCAGCTGCAAAAATAAAGGAAGGTGTATTTGTGGGCCCACAAATCAGGGAGCTGCAGAAAAATGCAAATTTTGAAGCATGTTTAACTGATAAAGAAAAAACCGCATGGGACTGTTTCAAGATGGTGTCGGAAAACTTCCTCGGAAGAAGAAGAGCTACTAACTACAAAGCAATGGTGAAGGATATGATCAGAGCATATCAGGATTTGGGGTGCAATATGTCTCTGAAGGTACATATGATGGACTCTCATCTGGACTACTTCAGAGACAGTTGTAGTGACGTATTGGATGAACATGGGGAAAGATTCCATAAAGACATTTCTACCATAGAAAGGCCCTATGAAGGGTAGTGGGTACCTTCTATGTTAGCAGATTATTGCTGAAATATCATTCGAGAGAAGAAAGATTCACGATACAAGAGAAAAAAGTGATGTGCATTACAAGGCAGCGGCTCATTGTTTGTCAATTTTCTGTAATTTATCATGTCAAATAAATGCCTCAAAGTGTATACACAAAGGTTACTGTGTTATATGTTAGATCCCACCCTTCATTAATGTGATGAACTTATAACATCATAAAGATGTGCATTTGTTTGTCGAATTTCACCTCAAGTTTGCTGCACTATATCAGTCACTGAAAGGAGAAATAAAATTACGATTACTCATAAACTATCCCTGACAGAAAAAAACCAAAAACAGTTTTCAATTCAGCACTCAAAATACAACTAGAGTCACAATATTCTTTTTTTATCAGAAATAGAAAAAAAAGGTTTTTTTTTGTAGAACAGTGTTATTAACAAGAATCGAAGTCAGCCATAGCTCATGTTATTATTTATGGAATTTGGTACCATGCCGGCCTCTGTGGCCGAGCGATTCTAGGCGCTTCAGTCCGGAACCAGGCGGCTGCTGCGGTCGCAGATTCGAACCCTGCCTCGGGCATGGATGTGTGTGATGTCCTTAGGTTAGTTAGGTTTAAGTAGTTCTAAGTTTAGGGGACTGATGACTTCAGATGTTTTGTACCTTACCAAAAACGGTTCAAATGGCTCTGAGCACTATGGGACTTAGCTACTGAGATCATCAGTCCCCTAGAATTTAGAACTACGTAAACCTAACTAACCTAAGGACGACACACACATCCATGCCCGGAGTAGGATTCGAACCTGCGACCGTAGCGGTCCTGCGGTTTCAGACTGTGGCGCCTAGAGCCGCCCGGCCACCACTGGCCGACTGTACCTTACCACTGATTACTGTGCTTATAAAAGCGATAATGTTTCCATTCTTAAAGAAAGAGGATGATACTAATTTTTAATTGTTGCATTTATTATTGCTATGTAGTTCCCGTATAACATACAGCGACACAACTGTTACCTACAACAGAGGTAATATTCTTCTAGATAACTTAAAGTCTTCCAACCAAGATTTGACTGGTGGCATAGCAGTTTGTCGCAATTTTGCTGTGACATATGAATGGAGTAAACTGTTGCAATTTAATCTAACTGAAAAACCTGAAAAAAATTGTCATAATCAATTTTGACATAGATAGGCACTGATTTGAATCTGGCTCGATGAGAAATATTTTCAACGCCTAATTCGGACATCTTAATAGTCTACTGCTCTTAAGTTCTGTCAAATATTTTTATGGAGTACGAAGGGAATTTTTAGAAACATATATTTATTAAAGTACAGCTAAGAGGATATCATTTCCCACTTATATGTAGAACTTATATCCGATTACTTCTTGTGTATGCTGCTTTTTCTAAGTGTCGGTGTAATATTACTAAAGCAATATCACATTGGTTTAAGCAGCAGATTACAATTGTAATGTATGGTGTTTAATATTCTCCAAGCAGCACACTCCAATGCAGCCTTGACTCTTCGTAGAGTCTGCAAGTTACCTCTGGTGCGCTATTACCACATCACATGAAGTTTGTTACAAGATGATATTGAACTGTATAGTAAGAGTCCTAACAATAGTACTCTACAGTTAATTAAACGACGTTTTGAACCCTGTGGAAAACTGTCTATGTTGCCTACTTTCTGACACTAAAATCAAAATTGTTTAGAGTCCATAAATTTTTTCGAAAGATGTGTTACACTATGGGGTAATCATATTGAGAGTTGATCCACCTACATATTACCTATCTCAATACAGAATGTTGATGACGCATTTTAACAAAAACCAGCTACATCCATTGAACATGCACTTACGGAAAAAAATCGCAACAGCAAAAGAAATTAATGTAGAGTAATGAAATTTCGAGAATACATTTGTCTAGGTAACATATTTCAAGATCGCAGATTAAAGTAAGCGCGAGATAAGCCATTGCAAATGTGAAATGGTGGTACATTAATAACTGGTGTAATCGCCAGAATGCTGGGTGCGAAGCATGCAAATGTGCATGCATTGTGTTGTACAGTCGCCGCTTGTCTGTTTATGGGATGGTGTTCCCTGCCTGTTGTCTTTGATCGTTCAATGCAGGGACGGTTAATGCTGTTTACGGATGACGGTGGAATTGTTGTCCGATGATGTCTTATATGTACTGTACTGGAGACCGATCTGGTGGTCGAGCAGGCCAAGGGGCATGTCGACACCCTGCAGAGCCTACTGGGTTACGACAGCGGCATATGGGCGAGCGTTATCCTGTTGGAAAACATCCCTTCGAATGCTGTTCGTGAACGGCAGCACAACAGGTCGAATCACCAGCTTGGCGTACAGATTTTCAGTCAGGGTGTGTGAAATAGCGGTGAGAATGCCACCGCCGTCATACGAAATCACACTCCAGACGATAACTCCATGTGTAGGTCCATTGTGTCTAGCACGCAGACAGGTCGGTTGCAGGTCCTCAATTGACCTCCTTCGAATCAACACGGCCTTCACTGGCACCAAGGCAGAACAAACTTTCATCAGAAAACAGAACAGACCTCTACCCTTCCCTTCAGTCAGCTCTCGGTAGACACAAATGAACTTGCAAGTGGCAGTGGTTTGGGGTGGAATACGCGCTACAGGATGTCTATCTCTGAGCTGTCCTTGAAGTAATCGATTTGCAACAGTCTGTTGTGTCACTGTCGTACCAACTGCTGCTCATATTGATGCTGCAGATGCAGTATGATGCGCCAGAATCATACGCCGAACACGTACCCTCTCGTTAGTGTGACATGGCCGTCTGAAGCCCAGCTTTCTTGCGACCGTATATTCTCGCGACCACCATTGCCAGCAGTTATGTGGCTACGTTCCTGCCATGTCTCTCTGCAATAGCGCAAAAAGGGGCAGCCATCTTCTCATAGCCCTGTTACACGACCTCGTTCAAACTCCGTGCGGTGTTCATAATGGCATTGTTGATCAACATCAACACACTACACCCAATCTCATAGGTAACTAAAGCTCACATCCGTTACAGCGCGTATTTAAACCAAACCTCATTTGTATCCTCACAGTGGCGCTACTAGAGTCACTCTTTTGCGACTGCCGCGAAATTTGAATAGCCATCACTTTTTAGATGCCAACGGCCTCGCCTCAGTGGTAACGCATGTTTTCAGCAGATCATCGAAGCCAAGCGCGGTCGGGCTGGGCTAGCACTTGGATGGGTGACTATCCGGTCTGCCAAGTACTGTTGGCAAGCGGATGCACTCAGCCCTTGTGAAGCAAACTGAGGACCTCTAGACTGAAAAGTAGCGGCTCCGGTCTCGGAAACTGATATGCGGCTGGGACAGCGGTGTGCTCACCACATACCTCTCCGAATCCGAATCCAGTGACGCCTATGGCTATGGCTATGGATGACACTGCTGACGATCGGTACCATTGGGCCTTCATGGACTGTTCGGGCGCAGTTTAGTTTTTTTAGTTTATCATCTTTTAGATGTCGAAACACACCTACCAGCTTTCGTTTACGTCCCACAACTCCTTCTTGGTGTTGCGATTTTTTTTTTCCGTCAGTGGGTATAGTTATGCAGCACTTCCTGCTAACTATACCATAGCATATCCAACTGTGTATCTTTAATACAATGTAAACAATGCAGAATATCCGACAAGTCTACTTACCTTTGAGGTCTCCCATGTCCAAAATATCACGTAATCTTAAATATATTATCATATTACCATATGTCACAGTAGTGCCTCGTTTTACTACAGTTACGCTGAGAAGATGAAACAAATCTACTAAAGAGGTACTGCATGCAATACATTTGTCACTGTATACTTACTGACACAGGGAATCCCAGTAGTGCCACTATGTGAAGCATACCATACGAGGGTTGGAACATAGTGGCAACTATTTATTCGCAACCGATATAACAGAGTTACATGTGTTCGCCTGTTACTTTCCTTCAAAGTAGTCACCAGCGTTGTGTAGAACCCATTGCCAGCGATGTGGAAGGCGTAGTATACCGTCAGTAGAGCCTATTCTGTTGATGGTACGAATGGAGCGATCTAAAGTTATGGTGATTCTTGTGTACGACTGTGACGGTGTTGTCCTAACGCATTACGTTCCTCTACGGCAGACCGTCAATGCCCTGTATTACTGTTCGTTTTTGGAGCATCACCTGCGACCAACTTTCCGTAAGAAGCGGCGACACTTTCTGAGCACAACCCACACAGTTTTGCACGGCAGTGCGCGAGCACATACAGAACAAGCTGTGGCTGCTCTGTTCGGTCGATGGGACTGGGAAGTAGTGTAACATTCACCATGCTCCACAGACTTAAGTCCTTGTAACTTTGATTTGATTCCGAAGATGAAGGGCCGGCCGCATGGCCAAGTGGTCCGAACCACTTCAGTCCAGAACAGCGCGACTGCTACGCTCGCAGGTTCGAATCCTGCCTCGAGCATGGATGTATGTGATGTCCTTAGGTTAGTTAGGTTTAAGTAGTTTAAGTTCTAGAGGACTGATGACCTCAGATGTTAAGTCCCATAGTACTCAGAGCCCATTTGAACCATTCGAAGATGAAGGAATCACTTCGTGGCATTCGCCGGCCGCTGTGGCCGAGCGGTTATAGGCGCTTCAGTCTGGAACCGCGGCCTCTACGGTCGCAGGTTCGAATCCTGCCTCGGGCATGGATGTGTGATGTCTTTAGGGTAGTTATGTTTAATTAGTTCTAAGTTTTAAGGGACTGATGACCTCAGATGGTAAGTCCCATAGTGTTCAGAGCCATTTGAACCAAGTTCGTGGCCTTCGCTTCAGAACTGTTCCAAAGATTCGACAGGCTGTAGACTGCTCCATTCGCACCATCAACAGAACAGGCTCTGATAACGGTATACTACGCCTTCCACATTGCTGGCAACGGATTCTACAGAACGCTGGTGACTACTTTGAAGAACAGTAACAGGTGCAAACATGTAACTCTTTTATATTGGTTGTGAATAAATAGTTGCCATCATTTAAGTTTCAACCCTCGTAAATACGTGTTGTTTATTTATTTAATTTTTACTGCTATAGAACAATTAATTTACAACAATAGTGCTCCAATGTGTTTTTACACTCGACATCTTTAATAGGGAACGGTTTGTCTGTTCAATACACTGGTTCTTTTTCTTAACACCTGTGGAATAACGATGTTTGCAGGAGCTAATGCTAATTCCAGAGAAACAAGACTGAGAAACAATTACAAACTATGTTTTGCCTGTATCAAATGGTTCAAATGGCTCTGAGCACTATGGGACTTAACTTCTGAGGTCATCAGTCCCCTAGGACTTAGAACTACTTAAACTTAACTAACCTAAGGACATCACACACATCCATACTCGAGGCAAGATTCGAACCTGCAACCGGAGCGGACGCGCGGTTTCAGACTGTAGCGCCTAGAACCTCTCGTCCACCCCGGCTGGCTTGCCTGTATCCAATTTTAATTATTTACGTGGAGATTCTTAATACAGACTATAACGAAGACGATTTATGTGTTATACAGACATGTAGTATTAAAACAGTAGAAACATATTTTTTCGCAGTAGAGAACATTGCTTGCACAGCACCATCAAACATAGATATTATCGAATTAGGATCATGCAGTGAAGGGAAGATGGGCTATACATGACCTATGTACACTGATGAGCCAAAAAATTATGGCCATTGCCCACCGCAACGTTGGTGGCGTTGCGAGTCCGTGATGAGGTAGCAAAAGTATGTAAGCGAAGCAGACACGGACGGGGGATCGCCCTAGCAAAGATATGGACTGCAAATGGGGAAATCCATTGAGGTAAGCGATTTTGAGAAAGGGAATATTATTATTACGCAGAGCCTGTGAAAGAGTATCTCGAAAACGGCGAAATTGTTCTAATTTTCACGTGCTGCTGTCGTGAGCATCTCTGGAAAGACAGTAAAACTACCACTAGGTGCTAAATGGTTGGACGTCCACGACTCGTCACAGGACGTGGGGTTCGGAGGCTTGTCTACTCTGTAAAGTGGGGTAGATGGTGATCTCTGGCATTTATGCTGAAACAGCACAATGCCGGTGCACGCACAAATGTTTCGGAACACACAGTTCATCTTACATTGTTGAACGTGGTGCCCCGCAGCAGACCATCCCTACGTGTTCACGCGTTGTCCCAAGGACATTGCCAGTTAGAACTGCAGTGGGCGCGGGGCCATCAGGAACAGACCATCGATCAATGGAAACGTGTCGGGTCTTCGGATGAACCACATTTTTGGTGCACTAGATCGACGCCGTCATCGAGGCAAACGGCAGCTCTGAACGTGCAACGCTCCTGGTCGCAGGCAGGTGAGAGCAGTGTAATGCTATGGGAGATATATATTCTCCTCTGCTTGCAAGGGACCTGTGGTAGTTATCAGAAGCAGGCTGACAACCGCGGACCCCCTGCATCCCTTCATGCATGATATCGCCCCCTACACCGATGTCATCTCGGGTGTGTGGTGTCCTTAGGTTAGTTAAGTTTAATTAGTTCTACGTTCTAGGCGACTGATGACCTCAGAAGTTAAGTCGCATAGTGCTCAGAGCCATTTGAACCATTTTTGAACCGATGTCATCTTTCTACATTGTAACTGCCTGAGTTTCGGAACCACGACCGTGCTACTGGATTTGAGGAGCAATACAGTGAACTCACGTTGGTGTCTCAGCGACCAAATTCGCCTGATGTAAATCCTATGGAACTCATCTGGGTCGCTATCGGGAGCTATCACCGCGTACGCGAATCAGCGGCCCTTTATTTACGCGAATTACATGACCTGTCCGTAGACATCTAATGCCTCATACCTCCACAAACCTACCAGCAAACTGCCGGATATGCAGAATCAGTGATGTATTTCACTCCAAAGACAGACAAACAAGCTGGTTAAGCGGGTGGTCATAATGTTTTGGCTTATCAGTGTTAAGTTCCTTACAACAGTTACATTCATTATGTTCAGGATTTTTGGTACTACTCTCATGTGTGTACATATAGGAGAAGAGTGCAGACATGAAATGTGAATGCTCAAATCCAGTCACTTTGGAAATTCCACAGCATATAAAAGTAAAGGCAGCTCTGCTGTGAGGCCACCAGCGACTATCAGCGTATTTGTTTATGCATCTCCATATTGAAATTTCTACATGCCGTGAGTGTGCAATGTGGTGTCACCGCCAGACACCACATTTGCTAGGTGGTAGCCTTTAAATCGGCCGCGGTCCGGTAATATACCTCGGACCCGCGTGTCGCCACTATCAGTGATTGCAGACCGAGCGCCGCCACGCGGCAGGTCTAGAGAGACTTCCTAGCACTCGCCCCAGTTGTACAGCCGACTTTGCTAGTGATGGTTCACTGACAAATTACGTTCTCATTTGCCGAGACGATAGTTAGCATAGCCTTCAGCTACGTTATTTGCTACGACCTAGCCAGGCGCCATGATCAGTTTCTATTGACATTTTAAATCATGTACCGTCAAGAGCGACGTTCGTCATTAATGGATTAAAGTTAAGCATTCCACCAGCTACGTCCGTTTTTCTCAATTCTAATTCCCTTGCCATGTTCCAGACCTCACGCCAGCCTGCGTGAGCTAAAACGCGTGCATTTCGGCCTCCTTTAGTACCAAGGTGTTGGCTCTCCTGCCAACCACAACATACCAAATAAACCCCACAAATACACAGTGTGATAATTTGTAGCAAAAGAGTACTTCGTACTTGACGCTATTGTAAATAAGATCATATTCGCATTTTAACATTGCTAAAAAGTCATAATAAACCTGTAATTTTTAACTGTATTGCATATCACGCCATTTTATACTTAGCATTGCGCTGGTGACGTATGCTATGCGTTTTTTTAAATGTAGTACTGGGAAACATTCCTAATTGGATGATATATAGTGATAGGAGACCCTGGGCAATCTTAATTGAGTAATAAATTGTAGCAGAATACTTGGATAACAACTAACAAGATAACGCCCCAACTCACTTTTCTCGTATTCTGTCTGGGGTAACGGTGGCTGCTGGCAATACATGATCCTTTCAATATGGTGCACGGAATATGAGTGATGAACCCGTCAGACGGTTAATGTGACTAGATAATCTGGTAAGCATGTAGGCTGGCTACTTTTCCTGACCAATAGGAGACCTAGAGCAACTGGGGCGAGCGGGCAGGGTGAGAGAGAGGGGGTGAGGGTGAGAGAGAGGGGGTGAGGGTCTGTCATCAGTGCAGTGTCTTATGGCTCTGTCTTTGTTCCAGTGCTGTCGCTGGAAACTGGGAGACAGCATTATGCTTTGTGGGACATTCACATATTATTACCTGGGGCCTGATAGTAAAGGAAGACAATGTGACAGCTGCGGACTATGTGCATATTATTGCATACATATGCTTCCCTTCATGGTTAATTACTTCTGCGACGGTGAATACATCTGACAGCAGGATGCATGTCTGTGCCAAAAGGTTAAAATTGTGCTAAGGTGGTTTGAGTGGCATGATAATGAATTCACTTTAATATCACGGCTAGCAAATTCGCGTTATCTGATCTCGATGGAAAACATTCTTGAAGCTATCGGGCACCAGTTATGCTCACAAATCACTGGCCCGCAATTTAGAACTGCGTCGCCTATATGTAGATATCTGGTGCAAAATACACCGAAGAGTCAAAGAAACTGGTACTCCTGCCTAATATGTAGGGCCCCCGAGGGCACGCAGAAGTCACGCAACGCGACATCCCATGGACTCGACTAATGTCTGAAGTAGTGCTGGACGGAAGTGACACCATGAATCTTGCAGGGCTGTCCATAAATCCGTAAGAGTACGAGGGGTTGGAGATCTCTTCTGAACAGCACGTTGCAAGGCATCCCAGATATGCTCATAATGTTCAATTCTGGGGAGTTTGGCGGGCAGCGGAAGTGTTTAAACTCAGAAGAGTGTTCCTGGAGCCACTCTGTAGCAATTCTGAATGTGCTGTCCTACTGCAATTGCCCAAATCCATCGGAATGCACAGTGGACATGGATGCATGTGATCAGACAGAATGCTAACTTACGTGTCAGCTGTCAGAATCGAATCTAGACGGATCAGGGATCCCATATCACACCAACTGCGCACACCCACATCATTACAGAGCCTCCGCCACCTTGAAAAGTACCCTGCTGTCATGCACGGTCAATGTATTCATGAGGTTGTCTCCATACCCGTACATGTCCATCCGCTCGATACGATTTGACACGAGACTCGCCCGAGCAAGCAACTTGTTTCCAGTCATCAACAGTCCAATATCGGTGCTGACTGGCACAGGCGAGGCCTAAAGCTTTCTGTCGTACGGTCATCAACGATATATGAGTGGGCGTTCGGCTCCGAAAGCCCATATCGATGATGTTTCGTTTCGTTGAATGGTTCGCACACTGACACTTGCTGATGGCACAGCACTGAAATCTGCAGCAATTTGTGGAAGAGTTGCACTTCTGTCACATGAAGGATTCTCTTCAATCGTCGTTGGTACCGTTCTTGTATAATCTTTTTGCGGCCGCAGCGATGTCGGAGATTTGATGTTTTACCAGTTTCCTGATACGGTACACTCGTGAAATGTTCATAGGGATGATCCCCGCTTGATCGCTATCTCGGAGATGCCGTCCCCATCGCTTGTGCACTGACTATAACTCCACGTTCAATCTCAAATCTTGAGAATTTGCCATTGTAGCAGTAGTAACCGAGCTAACAACAGCGCCAGGCACTTGTATTATATAGACGGTGCCGACCGCAGCGTCGTAATCTGCCTGTTTACATATTTACGTATTTGAATACGCTTGCCTATACCAGTTTCTTTGGCGCTTCAGTGTACTTTCAGAAACCCACTAAGCACTTGTCGAAACCAAACTATGACCAATCGATGCTGTTCCGCAGATGGAGACACGCGCTGTTGAGCATATAGTGTAATGTTTTGGTTCACCGGTGTACGTTCAAATCATTAATTAAGGAATCACTCGCTTGCCGAAATTCGAAATGACATGTCCATTGTGGGATCTGTGCTTCTGCTACGAAATGCTCAGTTTAACTTCGGAATTGGAATTTATTGCACAAAGTACTGGCTTTATTAGGCCCCTTTTTGTCTGATTATGCTATGATTTACAACTGTTCGGCATGAAGTTCTGATGCACTCGCAAAATCGGAAGAACGGAACCTTGATGACGATCTACGATCTGAACTGCTGTTGAATAAAAATATATGTTTTCAGACAGTCTGTGTACCATGAAATATATAAAATTCTGATTATTGTTTGTTTTACTGTATGTGTGCCAATTAGCTGAATGTTTGCCTAGGACATGCAAATTATAAGTCACTACAGAATAATACTTCTATTGCTTCACTGATGTGTGTTCGATGCACACCTCCCATCCAAAACGTTCCACGAATGATTTCATTCCTGGTGTTGGGGAATTGAGCACAGTAACATCGACGGCAGCTCAAACTAACTACTGTAAAAAGCAGATGTGGATTTGACTCGTGAGCATGCAGTGTTAGCAGGCCGGTGTGGCCGAGCGGTTCTAGGCGTTTCAGTCTGGAACCGCGCCACTGCCACGGTCGCAGGTCTGAATCTTGCCTCGGGCATGGATGTGTGTGATGTTCTTAGGTTAGTTAGGTTTAAGTAGTTCCAAGTTCTAGGGGACTGATGACCTCAGATGTTATGTCCCATGGTGCTCAGAGTAATTTGAACCATTTGATACAGTGTTAAGTAGAGGACATATGGACTTAGCGTGTCAGCATTGTGTCACAAATCGCAATGGAGCAATGACTCTACGTCAAGTGACAAAGACATTGTCGAGAATGCTTTGAAGAAAGGAACCTGTGTGCAAAGTCTATACCACACACCTTGATGACCCAAAAAAACGACGTTTACACGCCTGCCACGACTTGATTGAAAGGTAAAATGCGGACAATGCTTCTCTCAGGTGACGAGACTTGATGTTATCAGTACGGACTTGTCACAAAACGACAAAGTACTGAATCTCACATGAATTTTTAACGGTCTGACGACACAACCGAAATTCTAGGCATGTGACGCTTGAGATGAACATGAACCCGAATAAGTATTTTTCTCACAGCTTCATATGGCTGTCTGAACGCTATGTGGGTTGTACTCAATTGGGGGGGGGGGGGGGGGGTATTTACAATACCTGAAGCATTGAAACTACCATCTTAACTTTTCTCTATTTTTTATTTACACAACGCTGAAACTTTTTGGAATGACGGGTATATGTCTTTAAGTATAAGGCTTAACAACCACATTACTACTGCCGTTAACCTGATTCAGATACTCCTGTAATTTGTTATATGAAAAAAGAAAAGAAAACATGACAAAGATATAGGACAGAAATAACTAACAGTGTACGTCGTCCCTTGACGAATGCCACTTGCAGCAATGGCCGAAATATTGTTCGCTTTACAACATGAGGTAGTAGCCAACAGAGCTGCATTTTATAGAAATATAAATAACTAGATGAGAATCTAAAGAAATATATCAGGGAACAGACTTGAGTCTTTTTCTTCCTGTCCTTGTCCTGTATCTTTACGGGGACGGTATGTTAATCGATATTTGGCAATGCCAGTGGTAGAGGGTGCCAGGATGCCTGTCCTGTTGCCACCAATCTCCCCCCCCCCCCCCCTGCTCCCCGGCCCGTCCCACTCCCTCGCCTCAGGAGACAATTTTGTGTACCCCATTAGTACCTAGTACTGTGTCAAAGTACAGGGTGACAATTCTTAAACTATAGGAACTAAAATTGTCATAACTTCTGAACGGTTTCCGATAGGACATTCAAACTGCACGGTTGGCCACGGGGCATGATGGGAATTAGCACGCAAATGCATGCTTTGGTTTAGCGACGAAGCGCACTGTCATTTGCATGAGTTCGTCAATAAGCAAAATTGGCGCATTTGAGAGACAGATAATCCGCATTTCGCGATCGAGAAGTCTCTTCAGCCTCAACGGGTGAGAGTGTGATGTGCAGTGTCCATCATGGAATAATTAGTGAGATATACCTTGATGGCACAGTGGTTATCGAACTGCACATGAAAGTTTTGGAACGTGATTTCGTCCCCATTATCCAAAGTGACCCTGATTTCTACAAGATGTGCCTCATGCAAGACGGAGCTTGACCCCATCGAAGCAAGAGAGCGTTTGATGTCCTGGAGGAGCACTTCGGAGACTGCATTTTCGTTTTTGGGTACCCAGGGGTCACTAGCATGGGCCTCGACTGGCCGCTACATTCTCCGGATATGAACGCATGCGACACCCTTTTTGGGGACTGTATTAAAGACAAGGTGTACATCAATATTCCCAAAACCGTTGCTGAGCTGAAAACAGCCATTCAGGAGGACATCGAGAGCTCTGATGTTCCGACATTTCATCGGGTCATGCAGAGTTTCGCTATTCGTGTGCGCTACATCATCGGCAATGATGGAAGACATATCGAACACGACATAACCTAAATTCGAATATCTGTAGTGACGTTTACATGTGAAATAAAGTGTGTGCACGCCGTAGTTTGTAACTACTTTAGTTTTTTTGATATAGTTCAATAAATGTTACCCTATATGAGAATGTTTCTCGAACTGTCGCTGACTCGTGTAACTGAGGCGGTTCGTGGGTGCGAGCCCAGCATTCACCTAGTTGGATGTGGGAAACCACACAAAAACCACATCCAATCTGGTTAATACAACGGCCCTTGTCGTTCATCCGCTGGGCCGATTCGTTTAGGGGCGACACGCCTCCCCCGCCTCCCTTCTCCCCATCTAAATCCAGGAAGTGGCATGCTAACGTGCGCCACTCTTCGGGTATGTCAGGAGACAAACTTGAATGGAAGACTTACTAATAACGGCTATAACGAAAATGAAATGTGTATGGGTAAGACCTAGAGTGAGATGAACGAACGGTCAATGGACTAACGAAGTTCTTTATTGGATTACAAATTACCCTGTTGGAAAAAAGAACAAACCATTTTAGAGGTTTCCAATTCACTCAAGAGTAATTGTTGTGATTTCATTTACAGATCAATAGCACAAACGGTTCTGAGGTACCAGGTATCGACCCATCCTAAAACACTCATATTAGTATGTGGTGTAACCTCCATGGGCGGCAATGCAAATTGACTATGGCATTCAGCCGATCGTGCAGATGGTGAATACTGTCACGGGGAACGTTATTCCACGACTGTTCGAGCTATTCATGTAGTTCTGTAAAGGCTGTTGGCTGACGAGTCGTACGAGTCACTTCTTGTCCAATCAGATTCCACAGTCCAGAGGTTGTGGTGGCCAGGGAAGTTACTACATACCTTGCAGAGGACGTTGTTTCAAGGAGAGTGCCTGGGAGAGCATTATCCTGTTGCAGTAACACACCACTTTCCTGTCACAAGAGAGCGGTTCTAACAACTTCCTGCACGTGCCGAGCGCCTGTTGGCGTCTTCTCTACAAACAGCAAAAGTGAAAGAGAGCTGTAGCTTACTGCATTATTGCACCCCAGACCATAAAGCCTGTGGGTGGGGGGACAGTAAGTCTTGCACGAATGAATTATGTGAAACATCCCCAGGTCTACATTGTACGTGCAAACGACTGTCACATGCGTGCACGCAGTATCTGCTTTCATAGCTGAAGAGCATGGCGCGCCATTCCATCTTCCAAGTAACCCTCTGACGACACCAGTCGAATCGTGCACGTCGCTGCTGTGGCGTGAGTAGAAGACCAGCTAGAGGTGCGTGTGCCTTAGTCGCACTGCTAATAACCTGCTCCCAACGGTTCGTGTCCACACGTCTGGGCTTAGATGGACATCGAGAGCCTCGTCTACAGGTATGATAATGTTCACGTGACCACTGGTGCTATCTTCACTGCAGAACTGACGCAGCACGTCCAATTTCTGTGGCAGTTCTCCGAAAGGACCATTCCACCACTCGGAAGGTCACAATTTGACCCCTTTCAAACTCGTTCAGTTGGCTGTAGGAAGCACGACTGCGACAAAGAACTGTTCCAAAGTGGACTCGCGACAATAGGTAGCAATATGGCTGCGCATAGCTGAAGACCATTATGCAGGGAGAAGTGTGGGGAAGGTGAAATTAGATGACTGATCTCTAAAAATAAAGTTGTAAAACTGTATTCTCATCACGGGTCGTTTCGAGAAGTAGAAAACAGGATTACAGTTAACGATAATAAATGTAAAAACTTGTCAGTTTGGTGTTCATTAAAATACAATTTTGGGGTGTGTTGGCTGCAGAGGATGATGAATATGACAATCGTGGAAACGTCGCGGTATTTTAACACTGCAATCCGGCTGGAAAAACAAGAGCTTTCTACCAGCAATAATACTCATTCCCTTCTGTAAATATGCATATCCAATAATTTCAGTAGTTGTTGCTGTGTAACCGTATGCAACACAGTTTGAGGGAAATCATGATTTCCACAGCGGGTGTGCTAACGTCGATGAACCGACACATCGAATGAATTTATAGCCAATGCGACTTACATTTTACCGCTTCACATCCTAAAAATTGCTACGGTCGCAGGTTCGAATCCTGCCTCGGGCATGGATGTGTGTGATGTCCTTAGGTTAGTTAGGTTTAAGTAGTTCTACGTTCCAGGGGACTAATGACCACAGATGTTAAGTCCCATAGCGCTCAGAGCCATTTGAACCATTTGAGCCTAAAAATCCTGGGTTCTATGAATTAAACCTCGGGGAAACATGAAGCAATTCACAGGAAAGTTGAAAACCATGCAACCACAGCACTCCAGTCCGTTTGCAACTCCAGTATACAGCATTTAAATACTCATTCGAGATTAGTCAGCGTTGTATGCTATGAGTACAACAAAACGACTCGGGAAGCTAATGTTGTCGAGTGGTGTCGGGGAAGTGCTTGTCGGATGAATTGCGATGTGCAGCCCTTTGAAGAGACACTGCAGCATGCACAGCTAAAACTTATTCATCTATATCTTCACACTTTGCCGTCCGCATGTCTCGTACAAATTCATTCGCTGGTGCCGGCAGCGCTAATTCGGATTACTTGGCTTGTCGCCGGCCGTTCTTGAGGTTATCGGGAGATTATAAATTGTTACGTTTTACCAATCTCATCATTAGTTCTCATAAGTTCTCAACCCTGTTCCCTTATTTTCATGAAATTTCGAAGATAGACATACGTGAATAAATACAAAATTTGTTCGTTTTATATATTTGATTATTTGCATTGTCTCTGGGACTCAGAATTTCTCTTTCATATGATATGCAGCAGAACAGTCTCCAAGAAGTAACGCAACTCCACAAGACTTGCACATTAAGTTTATTGTTCCTTTTTGTTTTGTTTTTGGAACATACATGGCAGTTTCTTCGTTTTCGTTTTTTCGTTTCGGAAATACGTAGGCCTATTACTTGGTGTTGCTTTATGTGACCGGAAAGTCTGTCAACCGGATCATGATGAGACGTACGCGATGTAGTGCAAACCTCCAAGTTTTGCTCCGCGCATTCATCGTAAATAATCGTATCGTCTCTTTCGTCTGCCATGATGAAAGATGCTGCAAAATATACTAAAGAGCTGTCGCCGACTACTGCGCGATTCTATACTCACTACACCACTGTGGTGTAGCCGGCACTGAGTGACACTATGCACACGACACCACTGTGGTGTGGTCTTGTCAGCAGATTGGATGCATGAGTTGTTAAACTGACTGTGTGTTAGTTCCCGCGCTTATCTGCCATTGAGATCTCCGGCATTGCTTCGATGATATTTTGCCGAAAGTGTGTTAGTATTGCCGAAAGTGTGTTGGTATGTGGCCAGTCTCATAAAACTTACACACCAACTTGAACGGCATTCGGATTCCATTACCCCCGAAGTATTTTAGAAACTCCGATGAAATATTACCTATTCCTTCTGCCTTGTTTGATCTCAAGTCTTCCTGAGCTGCCTTAAATTCCGGGTCCAATACTGAGTCCCCTACATATTCCACATCCACTCCGGCTTCTTCTTCTATCACGCCATCACACAATTCCCCCTCTGATACAGGCTTTCAGTGTACCGGTTCTACCTACCCGCTCTCTTCTGCGTTTAACTGTGGATTTCTCATTGCACTTTTAATGTTACCTACCACCCTTGCATTTATTTTCACAGAAGATTATTTTTATTTTTCTGTATGCTAAATCACTCATCCTGACGATCATTTCTTTTTTGATATCTTCCGTTTCACCTTGACTGCCCTCCAATTCCTATTTATTTCATTCCAAGGGATTTATATTGCTGTATTCCTGTCTTCTCCTGAACAGTTTTGCACCTCCTTCTTTCCTCGATCAGTTGAAGTATTTCATCTGTTATCTTAAGGTTTCTTCACAGTTACCTTCCTTCTACCTGGGTCTGTGTGTCCGACATCTGGGATTACCCTTTTTAGAGATGTGCACTTCTCTACCGCCTGACTGCCTACACTGGTATTCCTTATCGCACTATTCACATCCCTAGCGAACTTCAAACACGTATAAGTATTCCTCTGTACTTCAGTATCTCAATTGCTCTCACACCGATTCTTCCGGACGATTCTCTTAAACTTCAGTCTACTCTTTGTTGTTGTGGTCTTCAGTCCAAAGACTGGTCTGATGTAGCTATCCATGCTACTCTATCCTTTGCAGGCCTCTTCATCTCCGAGTTACTATTGCAACCTACATCCTTATGAATCTACTCAGTGTATTCATCTCTTGGTCTCCCTCTATCGTTTTTACCCTCCACACTTCCCTCCAGTACTAAACTGATGATACCTTGATGCCTCAGAACGCGTCCTACCAACCGATCCCTTCTTCGTCAAGTACTGCCACAAATTCCTCTTCTCCTCAGTTCTATTCAGTACCTCCCCATTAGTTAATTGATCTACCCATCTAATCTTCAGCATTCTTCTGTAGCACCCCATTTAAAAAGCTTCTGTTCTCTTCTTGTCTAAACTGTTTATCGTCCATGTTTCACATTCATAATGGCTACACTCCATACAAATACTTTCAGAAAAGACTTCCAGACACTTAAATCTATGCTCGATGTTTACAAATTTCTCTTCTTCAGAAACGCTTTTCTTGCCATCGCCAGTATACACTTTATATTCTCTCTGCTTCGGTCATCATCAGTTATTTTGCTGTCCAAATAGCAAAACTCATCTACTACTTTAAGTGACTCATTCCGCCGGCCGGAGTGGCCGAGCGGTTCTAGGCGCAGTCTGGAAATGCGCGACCGCTACGGTCGCAGGTTCGAATCCTGCCTCGGTCTTGGATGTGTGTGCTGTCCTTAGGTTAATTAGGTTTAAGTAGTTCTAAGTTCTAGGGGACTGATGACCTCAGAAGTTAAGTCCCATAGTGCTCAGACCATTTGAACCATTTTTTTGACTCATTCCCTAATCCAATTCCTTCAGCATCCCATGGTGTAATGCGACTACATTCCATTATCCTTGTTTTGCTTTTGTTGATGTTCATCTTATATCCCTCTTTCAAGGCACTCTCCAATATTATGTCGTACCCAGGTGCAGGCACGGAGCCAGATTACAAGTTAGTTATGACGAACAGTAGACTGGACTAAAATCCAGTCTACACTTCATCATTACTAAATTGTGATCTGGGTCTGTGTCTGCACCTGGGTACGACATAATATTTGATTTCAGAATCTCTGTCTGACTATGACGACATCCAGCTAGAACCTTTCCGTGTCTCCAGGTCTTTTCCACGTATACCTTCTCCTCTTGTGATTCTTGAGCAGAATATTCGCAATTACCATCTGAAATTTATTGCAGAACGCAATTGGTCTTTCTCAGTCCAAGCCCATTTCATCCCATACTCTTTTCTTCTATTCATTCCCCTACAACCGTGTTCCAATCCCCATGATTTTTAGATTTTCGTTTGCCTTTACATACTAAATTAACCCTTGGGTAACCTTATATACTTTCTCTATTTCTTCATTCTCTGTTTGCGACTTCGGCATATATACCTGAACATTTGTTGTCGGTGTTGGTCTGCTATCGATTCTGATGACAACAATCCTATCACTGAACCGTTCACAGTAGCACACTCCCTACATACTTTCCTGTTCACAACGAGTCCTACTCCCGTTATATCATTTTTTTTTGCTGTTGTTGATATTACCCTACATTTTTCTGACGAGAAATCCTTGTCTTCTTTCCATTTGACTTTACTAACCCACCACTATATGTAGATTGATCCTCTGCATTTCCTTTTCAGATTTTTTAGCTCTCCTACTACGCTGAAACCTCTAACATACCATACTCCGACTTGTAGAATGCCATCCCTTCGCCGGTAATTTCATTCTCTTCTCATGGTCACCTCTCTCTTGGCAATCCCCTCGCTGAGATCCGAATGGAAGACTAACCCAGAATCTTTTTCCGATTGGGAGTGCATTACGACACTTTTTCGATGATTAGCCATATGTCCCGAGTCTACACATTATGTGTCTTTAATGGAGTGGTTTCCTTGGGTACTGCATCCTGATGCCGGTGACCAATGTGACTCTTCCGCCTTCGAGGACCAGTTTCCCATCCCAAGAGTAGGAAACGGCTCTGAACCTCTGTCTTCTCATCTGTCCTCTTCGGCATGACCATTGGCAGAATGAAGATGGCTGTTTATGCTGGGAGTCTTCGACTACCATTGCTGATGATTCTAATTCAAAATTTAAGCAGTGGCTCGATTCATACCCACAACCCTGGGTGCTTTGATTAACAGTGAAAGACGTCCTTCTTTAATTTCTACTAATTCAGTCTCATACTGCAAAGTTGACGCATCTTTTCTCTTAAATTACGCTAATATTAACTTTCATTTTGCAGATTATTTCGAAAATGCTCAATATTTGGTTGTGTTAAGTAAGAACCAAAAACTGAAGGTAGTTACTTTGGACAATTAGTTATGCTAAAATTGCATATCTTTTTTCACCAAGTAGGATAACACTTTGTCGCGCAATTCGCCTACAGGATTAACATTTTCCGCGATTTTTGCAGAATATTTCATGATGTCATTAATTATTACTTATTCAGCCACACACTGTAATGTCAAAGTGTCTTACCTCGAAAATTATGGTAATATTTGCCGCCACTTTCTAAGAAGGATCGCTTTGCTGCTGCTGATGGTCCTCTCGCTATGGCGAAGAGAGCTCGAATGACACACATTTGCTGTAACAACAAAAAAGGGAGAAGGGAACTTGAATCTTATTGGTCCTGAGAGAAAGGGGGCAGTGGGGAGGCGAGGGGTAGGATGACCTTCATTTTACCGGTAATGTTAACTCATGCTGTTGCCCGAGCCGCACGAGTGGGATATTATGTTACATACTGACCTTGAATGTACCGCATACAACTGCTCAGGTGCGTGGGCAGGGAGGGGGTTCCCAGAAGTGAGAGGGGTCTGGGTTGCCTTAGGTGTGACCCGATACCCCAGAAGTCTTTGTTATCAGTGACCTAGAGATAAATATTGGTTCTTGGGTTGAACTCTCACTGTCCCCTATTACTGTAAAGCCTCTTCCTAACTTCACTGTTGGCAGTACACACGATGGTAACGTTCTCCAGGTATTAGCTCGAGTGAAACCCTGTCATCGTATTGTGTCAGGATGCACCTTGATGCATTACTCCATTACGGTCGCAGGTTCGAATCCTGCTTCAGGCATGGATGTGTGTTATGTCCTTAGGTTAGTTAGCTTTAAGTAGTTCTAAGTTCTAAGAGACTGATGACCTCGGACGTTAAGTCCCATAGTCCTCAGAGCCATTCATTACTCCAAATAACTTGTTTACATCTATCCAACGTGCAGTTGCGTCACTCATTACATTACCTCAATTGGCGTCTTGCTTTGACTGGCTTATGAGGAGCAGCTCGACTGTTGTACCACACTCATTTTAACTTCCTATGCACAGTCATTGTACTAGCTGGACAGCTGGTAGCATTTCGGAACATATGAGTAATTTCTTCACGCTGATTTCATGCGTTTTTTTGCAACCAGCGCCACCAATGCTCGATGGTCCCTGTCCATCACTACATGAGAGTGCGGGGGGGGGGGGGGGGGGGGGGGAAACTGTCTCCATCCCACGTTGCACTGTTGGCAAATTTATTCAAGATGGTGGATCGAAGATAGCGGTGAAAGATTTGATAATGTTGCAATGACGCCATAGCGAGAACCTCAAATTTTGTCGGGAAAAAAGGTCAGTTGGGCTATATCCACTAACTTAACCTCTAACCTCCCCGCTCCCCTCTTCCCTACCCAAGAAAATAGTGGGAAGTTCAAATTCTGGAGGGAAAAAGGTCACTTGGGCTACCTAATCTAACAAATAGTGGGCTATATAGGTCACTTGGGCTACCTCCACTGACATAAGCCATATGACCACCACCTCTTTCTTGGAATTGGTGGGAAAGGACTCAGCCAGTGCTGGGCTGCTGGATAGGATAGACATAAGTCTTTATTTTGCATGCAGTGTTTACTTAAACAATTTGAGTTGTCATAGGCATTAGCTGCATCCAGTGTGTTCACCATGAGGTCTAGAGTCCACCTGACCTAGTGTACAGTACTGCCATCAGAGGGCGCTGTCGTCCCATGGCGGTCTGGGGGGAAATGGCGGGAAAAGGACTCAGTCTGTGTCCAGCTGCTGGAGGGAAGAAGAAGTGTACTTTTATTTATTTTTTCATTGGGCAGTTGGAACAACTTATTTCAGCCTGTATTTCACATGCTGTATTCATTATTCGGATACAAAACACTCGCCCTGGCGTGGTTGGAGTCACAGTAAATAGCCTACAGACCTGCAAACTACGCGTAAATCACCGAAATAATGCAGTACACTGATTGTAGACTTGAAAACAACTCGTAAATTGTTGAAATATTGGTTGTATAATGCTCTGCAAACACGCTTGCTAATCGTAAACTATAGAATAATGCATTGCACAGCCTATAAACCTGCAAACTACTAGTAAATGACCACAAAAATGCGGTACACTGATGTACAGACACAAAAACAATTGGTAAATTGTCAAAATAATGCATATAAAAGACTCTGCAAACACGCTCACTAATTGTAAACTCTTAATTGCACACCCTAACAGACATATTCACAAAATAATGCAACAGGCATGTCCACTATTTGTGAAATTGTCAAAATATAATGCATGTGTAACACTATGCAAACAAGCTCACAACGCTAAAACAGCCGGAAATAATGCAGGACATAAACACTCCTTGCACATCAAAAACGCTTTCGAACTATCGGTAAGAAATTCGGCATTGATGTATCAGCATACTGCTCCCTACAGAGGTCATATGCACGCACACTCTGGTGGGGCAAGCCCTACAAAGCAAAGATGTGGCCTTGAGATGCCAGGCCACATGCATGTCCCATTTGGGTCCCGCAAGCAGGAGGCGCTGACATCCATTTCATATTTGACACCATAGAAATTCTTGTCGCAGCATGTATTTACCTGGCCACTGGGACTGACACATAGCTGCGGGTCATCTTGTTTGAACCAGTCTGTAGAGACTCCTATGTCCCAGCAGAAAGGATGTCTTGTGAATGAACGGAGTATTCTGAGTGGCTCTTACTGAATTTACCCGCCAAACTGCTGCTCTTGCCGGTGCGGGAGCACTGTCTGCTGTTTTTTTCTGTAGGGAGACTTCCTAAGCAAAACTATTTTGTACAGATCGCCCTATTGCACTGACAGATAAACCCTGCAAAACTCGTCTACAGATCGTCAAATACGGAAAGACACTTCCTCAATTACACTGCTCTGCCACTGATGACGGAAGCTTGAGTATTTCAGCATGAAACCAATCCCCACATACCACATCGATGTAGTAAACACAAAATTCGTATCCTGCACCATAAAAAATCGCTTCTGCATCCTGCATATAGCTATTGACCATTGGACACTCTGTAAGTAGGCTGTTTAGGTTTTTTTATTGGTAACGCCGCCGCCACGTAGCGCTCTGTATGAAAAATCACTGGCTGTGCTGTGCGCAGTCTGTGGCTAGTTTGCATTGTTGTCTGCCATTGTAGTGTCGGGCAGCGGCAGCTGGATGCTAACAGTGCATAGCGTTGCGCAGTTGGAGACGAGCCGCCAGCAGTGGTGGATGTGAGGAGAGAAATGGCGGAGTTTTGTAATTTGTAAGACTGGATGTCATGAACTACCATATATATTTTGACTATTAAGGTAAATACACTGTTTGTTCTCTATTAAAATCTTTCATTTGCTAACTATACCTATCAGTAGTTAGTGCCTTCCGTAGTTTGATTCTTTTAGTTAGCTGGCAGTAGTGGCGCTCGCTGTATTGCAGTAGTTCGAGTAACGAAGATTTTTCTGAGGTAAGTGATTTGTGAAAGGTATAGATTAATGTTAGTCTGGGCCATTCATTTGTAGGGATTGTTGGAAGTCAGATAGCGTTGCGCTAAAGATATTGTGTGTCAGTTTAAGCACAGTCTTGTACGATTGTTCAAATGGGGACGTTTCATATGTCGACCCTTAGCCGAGGATACCTCACTGGAATCTTCTGATTTTTTCCTTGTAGTTTGTGTAATTAGTGTAGATTTTGTTTATTGCTAGCGTGTAATCGTAGAGAGAATCTCCTCTGTAGTTGCAGTCTTTCATTGTTGCACAGTAAAATAGTTGTGGCATGCATGTAGTTTTGCTCGAAGTATGTCGCAGCTACACTTGCAATTAACTAGATATTATTTTCAGTGCTACGTTAATGTGTTCTCTTATTTTGCTCTTCAAATTGTGCTTTTTTGTGTTATCGTGTGAAATATTGTGACAATAATGGCGTGTGAAAAATGTAATACTAGGCTCCAAAGTAAACTGAGAAATGAAGACGAAAGCAGTGTGTTAGCGCCACCATGTGATGAATTAACTAATGTTCAAAGTACTAATTTGGTAATTGTGCATAGGGAAATGGAGCGGGCTGCAAATAATGGTGTAGGCAGTGAAACAATTAGTGAACAGGGAAGTGTTATCGATCGATCAGTCGGCAACAGCTCGCCTCAGGATTCCAAAATGAGAGGACACATTCTTGCAAATACTGTAGATTCAGGTTTTGCGTCCTCACCGTTTTCTCAAATAAGTCAAGACACATTTTCTGTTTTTCAAACTGCTAATATTGCCGGTTCAAATGCATTGCCGAATAGCACTAAGGAACATGTTTCAGACACCAGTGCATTGTTATTACAATTAATGCAACAAATGGGACAAAAGCTTCAAAAGTTAGACACAATGGAACAAAATTTTCAAAAGTTAGACACAATGGAACAAAATCTTCGAAAGTTAGACACAATGGAACAACACCAGAGACAAACACAGCAACAGTTGGACATAATGGAACATAATCTTCAAAAGTTAGACACAATGGAACAAAATCTTCGGAAGTTAGACACCACACTTGAACAAACACGTGAAGATTTAACTACTGAGTTACATAACATTGAATCGAAATGTCAAAAAACTGTAATGACGTAAAAACACAAAGTTGTGAGCATTTCCAACCTATTTTTTCGCGGCATGAAAATTCATTACAGAATCACGAAGCAGCCATAAAAGAATTGCAAACTATTGTTCGTGAAAATCACGACACCTTGCAAGCTAAAATGGACTCAGTTGCATCCACCGATTCGGTTACGCAACTTGCAAGAACTCAGGAAAACTTAAAGGACACAGTAGATTCGATTTCAACACAAATGGACACTCTGAAACGTGGTTCAGAAGAACACACAGAGGAAATAATTTCACTATCGGATAAAGTAGCCGAACTTTCAGATCAGTTCACTAACTTATCTACAAAGGTAGATGGTGATCTGAATGACACAAAACCTGTAGCCTTCACTAACACAGAAGAGTATGAACAAATTAAGAAATTCAAACAAAATCAGAATCAAATTAATATGCAATACAAAAGAGAAATGCGGGAAGTACAAGATCAGTTGACGCAGGTAATACAAAAATTACATATTTCAGAGGACACTCGCGCTCCGACACGGAAAGAGGAACTTAGAAATACGGAAAAGCCACAAAATAATAACACAGGGCATTTCTGAAATTATGAAAGAAATTGGCAAGGTGCACCGAATTTTGAGATGGAACCACCGACACGACGTAACAATGACCGATATGCTACCCGCCGACACGATGATTTTGATTATAAGCTGTTAATTACTGCACGTAAATTCAAAACATTTAAGAATTCTGGCAACGACATTTATCCATAAGCGTGGCTCCATCAATTCTCTCATTGTTTTCCTCCCAACTGGTCATTAGAGCACAGATTAGAATTACGTGTGGCTACTTGGAGAATGAACCAGCTGTAAGAATGCGATCGGTCATATTGGTCTCAAGCTACACAAGACCGAGTAAAACATAGCATCATAATGATGAAACATTTCGAACAATCTGAATTTTCCAGTTTCGTCAAATATTTTGAAGACATGTTGCATAAGAATCAATATCTTTCAAACCCATATAGCCCTTCAGAACTCATCCGCATTTGCATAATGAAATTGCCCGAACATTTAAGGAATATTATTTTGGCAAGGCGTTGCAAAGACGACATTGAAGCTTTTCAGGGACTCTTACAAGAATTAGAAATTGACACAGACAGTCGTGGGATGCGAAAACAGGAAAACAATCACTACAGTTCACATCCGTCGCAATTCCGTGACGACAGAAACAATAATTGGACACGACAAGGCTATTCTCACAACACAAATCGTGACCAAAACAGACACCACCCGTATGACAACTGTTGGAATAATAATAGTAACAGAGAAAGATCGTTTTTCCAAAGTAATGAATGTAACAGAGACAACCATAGAAACAGACAATATGGAAACCAATATAATTATTATCAAGGGAGACAGGATAACTTAAGACGCAACGGTCCAGCGCGCAGTTACTATTCAGGGAGAAATTCTCCACCACTTAACCGACAAGAAAGAAACTACAGGAACTACCGACATGACGACAGACGATATAATCATAACGATCGACCGGAATTTCATCAGAACTGGCGGGATTCAAACAGAGCTGGGCCCTCTCGGCAAGATGAATTTGTAGAAGTTACGTCTCCTAATCCCAATAACGACGCACGCCAACAAAGAGATAGCAGACAATGACTCTCACCGCAGGCAGCCGCGTGCTCCAGCTGGCTCAGAGAAAAATACACTCCTGGAAATTGAAATAAGAACACCGTGTATTCATTGTCCCAGGAAGGGGAAACTTTATTGACACATTCCTGGGGTCAGATACATCACATGATCACACTGACAGAACCACAGGCACATAGACACAGGCAACAGAGCATGCACAATGTCGGCAGTAGTACAGTGTATATCCACCTTTCGCAGCAATGCAGGCTGCTATCCTCCCATGGAGACGATCGTAGAGATGCTGGATGTAGTCCTGTGGAACGGCTTGCCATGCCATTTCCACCTGGCGCCTCAGTTGGACCAGCGTTCGTGCTGGACGTGCAGACCGCGTGAGACGACGCTTCATCCAGTCCCAAACATGCTCAATGGGGGACAGATCCGGAGATCTTGCTGGCCAGGGTAGTTGACTTACACCTTCTAGAGCACGTTGGGTGGCACGGGATACATGCGGGCGTGCATTGTCTTGTTGGAACAGCAAGTTCCCTTGCCGGTCTAGGAATGGTAGAACGATGGGTTCGATGACGGTTTGGATGTACCTTGCACTATTCAGTGTCCCCTCGACGATCACCAGAGGTGTACGGCCAGTGTAGGAGATCGCTCCCCACACCATGATGCCGGGTGTTGGCCCTGTGTGCCTCGGTAGTATGCAGTCCTGATTGTGGCGCTCACCTGCACGGCGGCAAACACGCATATGACCATCATTGGCACCAAGGCAGAAGTGACTCTCATCGCTGAAGACGACACGTCTCCATTCGTCCCTCCATTCAAGCCTGTCGCGACACCACTGGAGGCGGGCTGCACAATGTTGGGGTGAGCGGAAGACGGCCTAACGGTGTGGGGGACCGTTGCCCAGCTTCATGGAGACGGTTGCGAATGGTCCTCGCCGATACCCCAGGAGCAACAGTGTCCCTAATTTGCTGGGAAGTGGCGGTGCGGTCCCCTACGGCACTGCGTAGGATCCTACGGTCTTGGCGTGCATCCGTGCGTCGCTGCGGTCCGGTCCCAGGTCGACGGGCACGTGCACCTTCCGCCGACTACTGGCGACAACATCGATGTACTGTGGAGACCTCACGCCCCACGTGTTGAGCAATTCGGCGGTACGTCCACCCGGCCTCCCGCATGCCCACTATACGCCCTCACTCAGAGTCCGTCAACTGCACATACGGTTCACGTCCACGCTGTTACGGCATGCTACCAGTGTTAAAGACTGCGATGGAGCTCCGTATGCCACGGCAAACTGGCTGACACTGACGGCGGCGGTGCACAAATGCTGCGCAACTAGCGCCATTCGACGGCCAACACCGCGGTTCCTGGTGTGTCCGCTGTGCCGTGCGTGTGATCATTGCTTGTACAGCCCTCTCGCAGTGTCCGGAGCACGTATGGTGGGTCTGACACACCGGTGTCAATGTGTTCTTTTTTCCATTTTCAGGAGTGTAACATAGACGCTAACCTTGAGAAAAATTTTAGCCTTCCTTACCGACGTATATAACATGATAATTACTTTGCAGTTAAAACTCTGTCCACTAGGAAGAGTAAAGGATTGCACCACATTTCACATTTAAAACCATTTATTGAGAGATAATCTGCATTTTAACTCAGCTTTTCCTATAAAATTTTTCGTTTCACGTTACTAGTACCCTTTATCACACTTAGAAACTGTTAACATGGAACAATGTTTTGAAGTTAACTATCCAGTCTAGAACTTAGAGAACTTATTTAGACAGTATTTACGAGTGCATTGTTATAGCGAACAGACGTCACAGTGTTATTGTGTGTGTACATTCTTGCTTGTTAGTTGCACGATTACGTAACGACCATAAGGCTCACATGCTTAGAACATTTACCAGTACTACTAATGAGATTTTAATGCAACATTTTGGTTTACTTAAAAATGCATTCTGGATTTAAAGTACTTTCTGTGAGATACCGGATGACACAGTGGTTAGTATATGTGACAGCTACACGATTATATCACGATAATGAGTGACAATTTACAATGTTGCTTTTGCGGTGTATCTGTTTTATATCTGCACAGTTTTTCTGAATTCTTCTGGAAAGGAAAACATGTTTTAGTAGTAACTTTGTGGTATAGCTACAATGAGACAGCATTTTCTGTAGCACAACAATACGTTACAGTACAGTACTTACTTCATCACGGCAATAAGCGTAGTAACTACGATACCTATACGCAAAGCATTTCACTTTTGTTTATCATGAGGTAAGTACAATGACTTCAGCAGAACTTTGCTTACAGAGGACGTACGACAGTTCCACAGAATTATCTTACAGCAAAACTCACATTTAGCGCTACAGTACACGTATTTGAGTGATTAATTTTGTACTTAAAACATTTATTTTTAAAGATATTTGAACTACATTGATACAAAGGTTTTCCGTGACACATTTCATTCCATTGCTGTAATCTGTAACACCTGAGGATTGAATTACATTTATCCTCAGGAGGGTACACGCTTACTTTGTGTACCATGTGTATGGCAAGCACAAGGAGCCCTACCTAATATGGTATTTGCTTATACAACTTTAAACATCGGTACCATATTTCCCTAACACATTAATTACACAGCTATCTGATCATTTAACTGGGAGAGACAAACATTTATTTTACTACATCAGTGACAGATGTTTACGTAATTAGACAGTTGGATAACTTCACACTTACGAAATTGTATTTTGTCTGTCTTTGTGAACTGTTCATATTTTTTCAGAACCATTGTGATACTATGAGAGCTTTGAATGGTGTATTTGGTATGGGATCACGATTTTTAAAGTACGTTTGAGGCAGATGACACTTCTGACATGAGCAGAGAATGTTTTTTAAGTTTTGAAATTATTGGAGGAAGCTACGGAGATTTTGAGAATTTGACTGAGGTGTTATGATGCTATTATTACGACGACGATGTGAGTTATGCTGCTGAGGTATGTTTAAGCTGATGCTATATGAGTTATTTGGTTATGCTACGTATCTGTTATGATGAAATATTGAAGAAGTGTCGACGAATATATACAGTATATGTGTAATAAGGTAAGAAATAATGAGTAGTGGTTAGGGACTCTGATTTGTGAAAAAGGATGTTGGAAACCGAGAATCGTACTTTAAGAGTTATGAAATGAGTGTATATGCGTGAATGTATCACTATGCTGGCGAAAATTTTTTGGACACTATTATATTTAAATGATTTTATTTCTACAGATTTATAACGCAAATTCTTGACCTGTGAATTTTTTTTATATGAGACTGCCACTGTAGCGGAAACTGGTGTCGTAAATATTTCGATAAGACAGTTAAGTGACCACCTGCACATAATGCGTCGTGGGCACCCAGCTGCGTGACAACCACCTGACAAAAGAAAGCCATTAGTGTGTGCCTGTCAGAGGCACAGCTGGAGAGAAAAAAAAGAGGCCATTATCCTCGCTATTGAGATTCCTTTGTAGAAAGCATCGCAAATACTACACGCCCAAACTTGAAAACAAATGATTGCACTGTGGAGCTCTTAATTTATGATATTTACTAAAATGCCTAATGAAACGGCGAGAAACATTTCATGGCTATTGACCTGCTAGTTGATAGAAATGCCATGTGGCTTGCTTTATGCATTTATTTACTCATTTTGTTTAATATCTAGTTTCTAACTGCACTGAAGCATTGGTTAAAATAAATTTTATGGATGTACTAATATAAATATTTTATGCCTACAGATCCAGTAAATAATAACTTTATGATGTACTTAAAAAAAAACGAAGTAGCACAAAAAGACATTTCCCTTCACAGAAATTGCGTACAGAATTGTCTTTTCAAGTACATGCTAATATTTTTTTACAATAAATTTTTGTGGTGCACCACTTTAATTACATAGACATTAAGATGTGATTATAACTTTCCCTTATCTGCATTGTTGTCTTTAGTATACTATTTTTTCTGCTTGTGGGTTTGTCATGTTTAGATATAAGTTATTACATTTACTGCTGCTTGCTTTGCAAATCTGCATTTTCTTGGTTCATTGCTGTTTGTGTTAATTTGTTTTGTGCTGCTGCATTGCTTCGTCCCTTAGTTTAGCATCTGAGCTCAGTAGGTTTAAGTTAGCTTAAGAGGGGGTAGACTATATAAGAAACTAACTATGATGAATTGAAAGAAAAGCATTGAGAAGCTATAAGAAAATGGTTTGGCCAAAAAAAAGTAGTGTACAGTGGATAAAAACTATTTTTGAAATAGTATGTGAACAAAATACAGAAAGCATGCTTGGACAGGATTTTTTTGGCGGAAACAAATTTTGAAATAAGACGAAAGATCTATGGACTGCAGTTTTGGGTTGGACTCCAGTACCAAATGTTACAGTGAAAACAAACCCTGTCCTTTCCTTTTGTGTTATCCCACTATGTGTTTGTGTACCCTTGTGTATTTGTTTTCTTCCTGCCTCTGCGTACTGTTTCATAGAATTTTTTTCTTCTAATACTAAGCTACATTCACTATGATGAGGAATACTGTTATCCTCAAATATAATTTGCAGTAATAACATGTTATTTACTTCATAAAGATGTTTACACATTATTTATTCTGTTTTATTCTAATGCTCATGTGTGAAGTTGATGTTTCAAAAGTTATTCTGATCTTTAATGTATGTACTTATGTCATAATTTTTGTAACACAGATGTATTTGTTATTTCGATTCTTTTGTAAAGCCTGTATTACTGCAAATGTTATCTGTACTATTATGTTCTTTAATGATATATTTTGTGCCTTTGTTACTGTATTCTCATGTTATAAAATTGTAATTGACACCAGTTCATCAAATTAAGTAACTTGTAAATTACATTTCACTGCACACATTTCTGTTGGTCATAGTATATGCACAATATGTGAGAAGTAGGGACTGATAGTGTTTGCAAGTGTGTTGATAATTCAGCAAGGGACTGGTTAACAGCATTGCTGGTTCTAAGAACAATTCCAAAAACTTTGTGAGTGGACAAGTGGTGGTTTATGGACTTGCTATATTGTCCACAACACTCTTCGATGGTGATTGTGCACCTGCACAGTCGCAACAGTTGGCTGCTAGTCATCTCTACAAGGACTGCAGTGGGTCTGCACCTCTGCTGGCCCACCAATACCGTAATCTCTACTGGGACTACAGTGGGTCTGTTCTGTGATGACCTACCTACCAATATTCTTTAAAACTTCGACTGACTCTGCTGTGGGTTTGCTCTGTTGTGGCCCATTACCTGCCTGCATGTCAAGAGTCAGCACTGTCTTTCCGTTGGAAGAACAACACTACTTCTTGAAGACTGCATGGAAGTGCACTACTTCTGTGTGCATTTTCTTTTACTACTCAGACTTTGAGAAAAACACATCAACTTTACTTTGATGAATGATCAGGACTGTCTTTATAGACTGTGAGAAAATTTTAGCTTTTGACCAACATTGTATCGATAAGTGTGTTCATTTCATTTCTTTGTTATTGTAATTATGAAAAAAATTTTCAAAGCTGTATTGGCCACTGCCCAAAACAATTTGTAAATTTTTTTATGGGGAGCATGGGGGCTATGTACGTAGGCTGTTTAGGTTTTTTTATTGGTAACGCCGCCGCCACGTAGCGCTCTGTATGAAAAATCACTGGCTGTGCTGTGCGCAGTCTGTGGCTAGTTTGCATTGTTGTCTGCCATTGTAGTGTCGGGCAGCGGCAGCTGGATGCTAACAGCGTGTGGCGTGGCGGAGTTGGAGGCGAGCCGCCAGCAGTGGTGGATGTGAGGAGGGAAATGGCGGAGTTTTGTAATTTGTAAGACTGGATGTCATGAACTACCATATAATTTTGACTATTAAGGTAAACACACTGTTTGTTCTCTATTAAAATCTTTCATTTGATAACTATACCTATCAGTAGTTAGTGCCTTCCGTAGTTTGATTCTTTTAGTTAGCTGGCAGTAGTGGCGCTCGCTGTATTGCAGTAGTTCGAGTAACGAAGATTTTTCTGAGGTAAGTGATTTGTGAAAGGTATAGATTAATGTTAGTCTGGGCCATTCGTTTGTAGGGATTGTTGGAAGTCAGATAGCGTTGCGCTAAAGATATTGTGTGTCAGTTTAAGCACAGTCTTGTACGATTGTTCAAAGGGGACGTTTCAACTCATACATATACCATGCAGACAGAGAGCATAAGCACCTGCACCATAAATACTCCTTGCAGCACTAGATATTTCCAGCAAGGTCTGGTAGTTATCCACCACAGCTGTCGGTCACAAGTCAACTGCCTCCCCCACACACTGGCCCGACGCGTTACCAGAGTGCCCTCAGCACGCTGAGGTAATTCTCCAAACTGTTGTACAAAGGCTAGGTCGGTTGCCCTCGGCACAAAGGCTTTACTGTTCCTGGCCCCTACCTGCTTGCTTGCTTGGTTTCTACACCCATTCCAGACTCTGGGATTACAGGAATGTATGTATTTTCACATGGTTTGCCAGAATATCATACCATTTTCGCGAGACCTCTCGGTATCAAGAATTTAACAGGATGCTCGCGATCGCTTGCACACTATAATTCCGAAGATACAGCCTGGAAATCATTTCTGTAGGAAACCGAAACTTTAGCGAGGTGGAGCGTGCTGTAAACCACTGAGTCACTAGAAATTTGTCTCGTCTGTGAAGAACATTGCGTGAAAACTCGAAGAAAATGCAAGGACCTGATATTTCCACTCGCGAATACTGATGTCGGTGAAATAACAGAGTCAAAATCGTTCTTATAACTTACAAAGTCAACGAAGGTGTTTCTCATGTCTAGAGAACCACCAAATGTGTCTTCCACCCGTCTTTCACCTGTTAGATACACACAACACACACCACAATCGATGTTCTCTCAACCAAGTAAAGACGGGAAATGTGCAGTAGCAGTCAAGCAGGCAGTTTACTTGTGAGTGAATAATCACAAAGGCTGCCCAACACATACTGAGTATTAGTTCACTATTCAGCCGTCTAGAGGACGACACGGTTAGCTCAGGTACATTCCTGTATCCCAACAGGCCTTTACATTCGGACAGCTCCTCCTGTTACTTGGAAACATGAATCATTCCTGGCACAGACCAACGAAGCTGCGTCCCACGTACCCCCAAACAGAATCTTCCTAGGAAACCGGCCTCATACATATTTGATCGCTATACCTACAAACAAATTTTACGATTGCAGTCGCAATTGGACGATATTCAACAAAGAGCGAAGTATCGGATATACCCCTGCTGACGGTTGTGGTTCTATAAATAGAAATATCTGTACCATTCTTATGACCTGACATACTTTTCTAAGCAAAAAACAAAAATCTATCATCCTCGTTGCAGCTATTGCAGCATTCCACGTCAAATCCATACCTTTCCTTACAACAGGACAAATCATTTTCTTTGCACATGCCGTCTGTTGTGGCCGAGAGGTTCTAGGCGCTTCAGTCTGGAACCACTCGACTGCTACAGTCGCAGATTGGAATCCTGCATCGGGCATGGATGTGTCTGATGTCCTTAGATTAGTTAGGTTTGAGTAGTTCTAAGTTCTAGGGGACTGATGACCTCAGTTGTTAAGTCCCATAGTGCTCAGAGCCATTTGAACCATTTTTTTTTCTTTGCACGTGTCGAAACAAACACACACACACACACACACACACACACCACACACACCACACACACACACTGATGCTCAAGGAGAGAACCTATCACGCACCCCCTACTACTAAGTATAATACTCCGCCAATAACTGACTGCTGGTGATACGAGAAAATAATGAGTGAAAATCAGTGGGGGGGGGGGGGGGTCATGTCTCATGTTTTTCTTGCGAGTGGTACCACAGTGTCTTAGAAAGAGAGCCGTAATCGTCTTAGAAGCCGCCAGATATCAAAAACACGATCGCAACAACTATGTTACTGTCACAAGCAGTCTTGGTTCTACAGGTGTTCACATATGTTGAAATATGAGTGAAATATGAGTGAATAGTGTGGCATTACATTATTTAATGAGTTATTTGTAAATAAATTATTGTATACCAGGAGTAAAATCTAATGATTGTCTCTAACTAGAAGTCTGTAAATATATGTGTATACGAATTAGCTTATTGTAAATTGATCTAAGCTTGTAAATACTTTGACATGTCCTATATCCTTGTAAAAAGAGATCTACGGATGAATAAAACTACTACTACTACTACTACTACTACTACTAAGTATCACTAACTATATCCATGCCTGTACTGTAGGAGGATGACCATATTCAACACACTATACCGTCAGTTGCAAGAGAGGCTCCCTGTGTCGTTGTCTGAAACATTGTTTTTTTCTGCTGTAAAACGCTTTGTACACTGCCATACATTTTGTTTTTACTGCCACGAGTTCGAGGTCTGTGTCAGGTTCTAAACTGACTTTAATACGTTCTGATCCGTTGCCTCTCACAGAAAACTAGATGTCGCATAGTGTAAATCACAAAGCCTTTGAGGAATCCGAGAAAACCGACATGAAAGCACCCGGAACCAGGGAAACAGTCAAATTTTTTTCCGCCGCATTGAGACAAATCGTAAATTACACACTATGCTCGAGGTGCTAGAAATATGTAGATCGCTATCTGGTATACTTTGATGGTTTATATGTTGCTTTTTTTAGAATTAACAATGAATTGATGTACTGCAGTCATCTGTCTATACTAGCAATGGTACTCACAAAGTAGAGAAGTGCTGGTTTAGCGATGATACTGAAATTGAGAAGCATTATGTTGATCACTGGTCGGTGTTGAAATTACCATAAAATTTCTAAAATTGATTGCACTGTCAACTGTGATGCTTATTATATACTACATAGATAGTGTCTTTTCCATCCCATCCTTCCACTGGTACACCGTTGATTGTCACATAATGACAAACTGTCATCGCTTGTTTGAGATAGAGAGTTAGTTAGTTGGTTGCGTGTTACATTGATCAATTACATGGTACAGTAGCCATTATGATGTGGAACGCGTCAAGTGTACAAGAAATGTACATATGAAACAATATTTTTTAATATATATTACAATACAGTGCTAAAGAATAATATTTCTATTATTTATCCCATTCCCATAAATGGTGCAACATTCATATACTTATATTTGTAGATTTATTCATTCCTATTCGAGAATTCATCTGAGGTATAGAAGGAGTTGTCAAGGAGATATGATTTCAATTTATTTTTGTAGCTATTACTGCTGTCTGTCAGACATTTTATTTCATCTGTTAATTTGTCAACAATTTTTATAGCAACATATTTGACCCCTTTCTGTGCCAAAGATAGGTTGAGTAAATGATAATGTAAGGCTTTTAAGTCTTTCTTTTTTCTGATATTATAATCATGAATGTCACTGTTGTTATGAAAACTGGTCCACGTTGTTGAGAACAAATTTCATCAGTGAGTAAATGTACTGTGAGGCTGTTGTAAGAATTCCCAATCTTTTAAAAAGATGCCTACAAGATATGCGACTATGAACCCCATACATTACTCTAACCACTTTCTTTTGAGCAGTGAATACTTTTTGTCTACTTGTTGAGCCCAAAATATTATTCTGTATGAAATCAGAGAGTGAAACTATGCAAAGTATGTTAGCTTACTAATTTATATACCCTTAAAATTGACAATCATTCTGATTCAAACGTTGCTAAACCTAGTCGCTTTAGAAGATCCAAAAACGGAATTTTCCAATTAAGTGTCTCATCTATATATACACCCAAAAACTTAGTATGCTCTACCCTGTCTACTGACTCCTGTTGATGTGTTATATTTATTGAAGGAACTCTACTTTTTGCAGCAGAAAATTGGATGTACTGTGTTTTTTCGAAGTTCAAAGCAAGTCCATTTGCAGGAAACCATTTAATGTCTTTTCCACAGACCTTATTTGTATCATTTTCAGTTGGAGTTTCTTTTACTGGATTAATAATGATGCTCGTTTCATCAGCAAACAGTGTCAGTTCAGCTTCTTGTTTCAGATAAGAAGGGAGGTCGTTCACATATATCAAGAACAGAAGGGATCCCATGATTGAACCTGTGGAACACCTAATGGAATTTCACCCCAGTTAGGTGAAGAGGCAAACTTATTTAAATCACTTGACCCATATAAAGAAACAATTTGTTTCCCATTCTACATCTACATTACTACTCTGCAATTCACATTTAAGTGCTTGGCAGAGGGTTCATCGAACCACAATCATACTATCACTCTACCATTCCACTACCGAACAGCGTGAGGGAAAAACGAACACCTAAACCTTTCTGTTCGAGCTCTGATTTCTCTTATTTTATTTTGATGATCTTTCCTACCTATGTAGGTTGGGCTCAACAAAATATTTTCGCATTCGGAAGAGAATGTTGGTGACTGAAGTTTCGTAAATAGATCTCGCTGCGACGAAAAACGTCTTTGCTTTAATGACTTCTATCCCAACTCGGGTATCATATCTGCCACACTCTCTACCCTATTACGTGATGATACAAAACGAGCTGCCCTTTTTTGCACCCTTTCGATGTCCTCCGTCAATCCCACCTGGTAAGGATCTCACACTGCGCAGCAATATTCTAACAGAGGACGAACGAGTGTAGTGTAAGCTGTCTCTTTAGTGGTCTTGTTGCATCTTCTAAGTGTTCTGCCAATGAAACGCAACCTTTAGCTCACCTTCCCCACAATATTATCTATGTGGTCTTTCCAACTGAAGTTGTTCACCCAGGTATTTAGTTGAATTGACAGCCTTGAGGATTGTACTATTTATCGAGTAATCGAATTCCAAGGGGTTGCTTTTGGAACTCAAGTGGATCACCTCACACTTTCCGTTATTTAGCGTCAACTGCCACCTGCCACACCATACAGCAATCTTTTCTAAGTCGCTTTGCAACTGATACTGGTCTTCGGATGACCTTACTAGACGGTAAATTACAGCATCATCTGCGAACAATCTAAGAGAACTGCTCAGATTGTCACCCAGGTCATTTCTATAGATCAGGAACAGCAGAGGTCCCAGAACGCATCCCTGGGGAACATCTGATATCACTTGGGTTATTTAACAGGAAGAAACAAAGAAATTTTGATTGCTGGTGACTTTGATACAGATTTTCTAATTCAATCTTCCAATAAACATTTACTGCAGTTAGTAATGTCGTCTTTCAATCTAACTCACACTGTAAATGTTCCAACTAGGATCACTAAATACTCAAGGACAGCCATTGATAACATTTTTATAGACAAATCGAAGGAACAAAATCATATCATAAAACCTGTAATAAATGGACTATCAGATCATGACATGCAGCTCATTGTTTTAGATGTAAATTCTAAGCAGATTATCAAGACTGCTAAATCTGAGTACAGGAGAGTATTCAGTCAACCAAAAATTGAGTGTTTTAGAAAACTGCTCAAAGATATGAACTGAAAAGATGTTTATAGTGCTCATGACATGAATGAAAAATATAACACATTCATGAACAATGTCAGTACCATGTTTGAAAACTGTTTTCCTCTAAAAGTTACTCAAATTAAACAGAAGTCTATAATAAAACCATGGATCACATGAGGAATAAAGATTTTCTGTAAGACAAAAAGGAAAATGTATCTGTCGACCAAGAATAGCACCAATGCTGATGATTTAGCTAAATGCAAGGAATATTGTAAAATATTTTAAAAAGTAATTCAGACATCTAAACAAATGCACTACGAGAAGAAGATAGCAATGTCAGGGAACAAAATAAGAACAATATGGGATATAGTGAAAGAGGAGACTGGTAGAACCAGAAAGGAACAGGAGCAAGTAGCACTAAGGGTAGATGAAACATTAGTAACCGATGGGCATAGTGTGGCAAATCTAGTTTACAAGTACTTTATATCCATTACTGATTGAATGGGATTGTCAGGATCAGTAAATAATGCCCTTGAATATCTGAAACTAGCGTTTACAAATAGCTTCAGGTACATGAATATATCACTCACTTCACCAAAAGAAATGTTTAAAAACAAAGCATTCTAGTGGTTACGATGAAATATCAACAAAGTTAATTAAGGCATGTTCTTGTGAGTTTAGTACAATTCTAAGTTACTTGTGTAACCAGTCAATTATAACTGGGACATTTCCTGACTGGCTGAAAGATGCAGATGTTAAGCCTCTATTCAAGAAAGGGGATAAAGAGATGCCATCAAACTACAGACCGATTTCACTTTTTCCAGCATTCTCAATAATTTTAGAAAAAGTAATGTACAGGCAGCTTCTCAACCATCTGACCACAAATAACATATTATCAAGAACACAGTTTGGATTTCTGAAGGGTTCTGATATCGAAAAGGTTATTTACCCCTACAGTGAAAATGTACTTAATTAATTAAATAACAGGTTACAAGCAGCAGGTATTTTCTGTGATTTGTCAAAGGCATTCGATTGTGTAAACCACAACATCCTTTTAAATAACTTAGAATTCTATGGTGTCACAGGCAGTGCTGCAAAATGGTTCATGTCATACCTCACTAACAGGAAACAAAGGGTGTCAGTGTAAGGGACTAGTGAATTAAGTCATCAGTCATCACCAGAATGGGAAGAAATTACATGTGGTGTCCCACAAGGATCCATCTTAGGGCCATTGCTTTTACTTGTGTACATTAATGATCTCTCATCAGTTACACTGCCAGAAGCAGAGTTCGTTTTATTTGAAGATGACACAAGTATTGCAATAAATAGTATGTCGAGTGTAGTTCTAGAAAGATCTGCTAATGATATGTTCATGGATATTAATAAATGGTTTAAAGCCAACTCACTGACATTAAACTTCGAAAAGACTCACTATATGCAATTCAGAACCTGTAAGAGGTTTCCACCCAGCATATGCATAAAGTACGAAGAAGAGCAGATAGAAGAGGTTGACAATCTTAAATTTCTGGGATTACAACTTGATAATAAATTCAGTTGGGAGGAGCACACCTCAGAACTGCAGAAATGCCTTAACAAATCTGTATTTGCAATTCGAGTGTTAGCAGACATAGGCGACATAAAAGTGAAAAAGCTTGCATACTTTGCCTACTTTCATTCCATAATGTCATATGGTATAATATTTTGGGGTAACTCTTCAAGTCAAACAAAAGTTGTCAGAGTCCAAAAGCGTGTAATATGTATTATTTTTGGAGTAAACTCACAGACGTCTTGTAGAAACCTCTTCAAAGAACTGGGTATACTAACTACTGCCTCTCAGTATATTTACTCCTTAATGAAATTTGTCCTAAATAATATATCTCTTTTTCCAACAAACAGCTCAGTTCATATATATAATACCAGGAACGAAAATAATCTTCACAAGGACTTAAAAGCACTTACTTTACTTCAAAAAGGGGTCCACTACTCAGGAACACTCATCTTCAATACATACAAAAGTTAGTTACAAATAAAGATCAGTTTAAAAGGAGCCTGAAAGACTTACTAGTGGCCAACTCCTACTGCATTGACGTATTTTTTAATAGAAGCAAATGATGTATTGTATATATTCATACTATTAGTATTGTTATTTCAGCTTTTTTTTTTAAAAAAAAGTGATATGTTCTACATCCACGAGGATCTCCTCAACATGGATCTATGGAACGAAAATCTAATCTAATCGACCACTCTTGAGTACGTTACTTTCTCGAAGAGTCTTGGTGGAGAGGCAACACCTTCTGGGGGGTGTCTGCTACCGAAACAGAGACCACAGACATGACTGCAATATGATGAATCAGTCTAAATGGAACACAGAGTCATCAGCTATCCCGTACTGTGTCATATGAGTTTAAATGTAGAGGTCATCAATCTCCTTCGAACAGCAGTTTGGAAACGCACCATAACACCGCCAACTCTTCCACTTTCCTTATGTTGTCACCGCTGTTTATTTAAAATCATCCAGTGTGTATGTGTGTGTGTGTGTGTGTGTGTGTGTGTGTGTGTGTGTGTGTGTTGTGGTACCAGCAGCAACAACAACGTGATTTACACGTGCGACGTGTAGTCTTCTGTGAGAGGCAATGGATGAGAATGTATTAATGTTAGTTTAGAACCTGACACAAACCTAAAACTCATGGCAGTAAAAACAAAATGTATGGCAGTGAACAAAGCATTTTACAGCAGAAAAAAAAATTCAGACGACGACACAGGGAACCTCTCTTCCAACTGACGGTATAGTGTGTGGGATATGGTCATCCTCCTACATTCCAGGCATGGACTTATCTGTAGTTCCAAGACCGCTTGTAATATCTGGCGGCTTCTAAGACGATTACGTCTCTCTTTCTAAGACACTGTGGTACCACTCGCAAATAAAACTTATGAGACATGTCCACCCATCACTGATTTTCGCTCATTATTTTCTCGTATCACCAGCAATCAGTTATTGGTGCAGTATTATTCTTAGTAGTAGGGGGTGCTTGATAGGTTCGCCTTGAGCATCAGGCTTATAAAGTGTGTGTGTGTGTGTGTGTGAGTGCAAAGAAAATCATTTGTCCTGTCGTAAGAGAAGGTATGGATTTGACATGGAATATTGCAATAGCCGCAAGGGGAATGACAGATTTTTGTTTTTTACTTGGAAAAGTATATCAGGAATAAGAGCGGCACAGATGTTTCTATTTATAGAACTCAGCTGTCAGCAGGGGTATATCCGATACTTTGCTCAGTGTTGAATGTCGTCCAGTTGGGACCGGAATCGTAATATTTAGCTGTAAGTATAGCGTTCAAATTTGTATGGAACCGGTTTCTTAGGAAGATTCTGTCTGGGGATACATGGCGAGCAGGTTCTTTGGCCTCTGCCGGGAATGATTCACATTTCTGGCTGTCCGAATGTAAAGGCCTGTTGGGGTACAGGAATTTACCTGAGCTAACCATGTCGTCTTCTAGACGGCTGAATAGCGAACTAATACTCAGTATTTGTTAGGCAGCCTTTTTGATCGTGTTTGTTCTCCTTGGAGATTTGAAGATTCAATATGGATGTGTGCTTGTGCTGGACCATTATTCCCTCCCATGTAAATTGTCCAGTTGACTGCTTCTGCACATTTCCTATTTTTACTTTGTTGAGAGAACATCGATTGTGTTGTGTGTTGTGTGCATTTAGCAGGTGAACGACGGATGGAAGACATTTTGGTGGTTCTCTAGATATGAGAAATACCTTAGTTGACTATGGAAATTTAAAGACGATTTGGAATCTGTTATATCACCGACATCGGTATTCCCAAGTGGAAATATCAGTTTCCTCTTTTTTTTAGAGTTTTCACGTAAAGTTCTTTGCAGGCGAGGTAAGTTTCTAGTTACTCAGTGGTTTACAGCACGATCCACCACGCTAAAGTTTTGGGTTTCTAGAGAAATAATTTCCTGTCTATATCTTCGGAATTATAGTGTGGAAATGATCGGTAGCACACTGCTAAATTCTTGATATTGAGAAATCTCGCAAAAATGGTATGATATGCTGGCAAACCTCATGAGAAAAACATATGTCCTTGTAGTCACAAAGTCTGGAGACGGGTGTAGAAGGCAAGAAAGAAAGTAGGTAGGGGCCAGAAAGAGTAACACCTTTGTTCCGAGCGGAACTTATCAAGCCTTTGTGTATGTGTTTATAGATGACTTGTGACCGTTGGTTGTGGTGAATGACCGCCCGTCCCTGTGGGAAATATCTAGTGCTGTGAGGAGCATATATAGTCCAGGTGCTTATGCTGTCTGTTTTTGTGGTGTATGTATGATTGTCTGGAGGTCGATAGCTATATGCAAGTTGCAGAAGTGGCGATTTGGTATGGCGCAGGATACGAATTCTTTGTTTTCTACATTGATATGGTATGTGGAGATCGGTTTTATGCTGAAATTTTCAAACTTCCGTCATCAGTGGCATAGCAGTGTAATTGAGGAAATGTCTTTCCGTATCTGACTATCTGTAAAACACTTTTGCACGGTTTATCTGTCAGTGCAATATGGCGATCTCTACAAAATAGTTCTGCTGCTGAAAGTCTCGTCTGCAGAAAAAAAGATGGACAGTGCTCCCACACTGGCTTGCAGTAGCAGTTTTGCTCCATTCATTCACAAGACAACCTTTGTGCTGGGACATAGGAGCTTCTACAGAATGGTGTGAACAAGATGGGAAAAGGCATCTATGGAAAGTTCTGAGAGTAAGGTGAGGTGCTCAAAGACAAATTGAAACAGATCATTCTCTCTGGCGTGATGCTGTCCCTCATCCACCATTGTGGCATTAGGCCATCCCCAGACTAGTTGTTGTAGGACACCAAAAATTCCAGCCACGCTATGAAAACATCTCATGTCTATGCATCAGCCATACTGAGCAGCTGAAGACATATATCCAGTCTACGCGTCTCACATATGGGACTGGATGTCCCATTAGGATTGCTGGGAAGATTGCATTCTGTCTTATTCCGGTAAGCATTGCTACAGACTTCTGTAGCACATACAGAGGGAGACTTGGCTGTTATTTATATAGACATGTGATGTCAGCATACCACTGGCAACCTTTTAGCTGCACTTGCGATGGTGAGGAACTAAGCAAACATCTCTTTCCCTGCACTGGACTTGCAGCTATGTGTCAGCTGCAGTGGACAGGTAAACACGTGTTTTGTCAGGAATTTGTCAAGCATCAAATATGAAACGGATGCTGGCACCTCGTGCTTGCGTGACCCCAACTGACACCTGCATCTGGCCTGGCATCTGACAGCCTCGTCGTCGTTTTCCAGTGTAGGCTACACCAGCGTGTGTGTGTGTGTGTGTGTGTGTGTGTGTGTGTGTGTGTGTGTGTGTGTGAGTGTGTTGGATCTCTGTGAGGAGCAGTTCGTTGGTACATCATTGTCGAATATCTCACAGATAGTTTGAAAGAGGTTTTACGTGCAAGGAGTGCTTATGTCCTGCATTATTTTCGGCTGTTTAAGCATTGTGAGCATGTTTGCTTAGCGGTACACATGCCTTATTTTTTGACAATTTCACGAGTATTGGACATGTCTGTTGCATTATTTTGTGACCCGGTCTGTAGGATGAGTAGTGCATCATTTCAACAGTTTACAATTAGGGAGCGTGTTTGCAGAGTCCTTTACATGCATTAATTTGACACATTATTAGCTGTTTTTGTGTCTTTACATCAGTGTATTGCATTTTTTTCAGTCATTTAGTTGTAGTCTGCTGGTCTGTAGGCCTTGCAATACATTATTCCGACAGTTTAAGATTAGCAAACGTGTTATCAGAGCATTATACAAGCATTATTTTGACAATTTTCGAGTTTTTGTCGAGTCTACACATCAGTGTACTGCATTATTTCGGTGATTTACACGTGGTTAGCACGTCTGTAGGCTGTTTACTGTGACCCCAAGCATGCCAGGGCGAGTGTTTGGTATCAGCTTAATAAATATGCTATGTGAAATACAGCCCTAAATAAATTGTTGCAACTTCCCAATGAAAAAATAAATAAAAGTACTCTCCTTCCTCCCTCCAGTAGCTGTACACAGACTTAGTCCTTTTCCCGCCATCCCCCCACCCTTCCCCCAGACCGCCATAGGACAACAGCGCCTTTTGGTGGCAGTACTGTGTACTAGGTCAGTTGGACTCTGGACCTCATGGTGAACACAATGGTTGTAGCTACTGCCTATGATAACTCAAGTTGTTTAAATAAACACTGCAAGCAAAATAAAGACTTATGTCCATCCTATCCAGCAGCCCAATACAGGCTGAGTCATTTTCCCACCAATTTCAAGGAAGAGGTGGTGGCTGACTTAGGTAAATGGAGGTAGCCCAAGTGAGCTATTTCCCTGCCATTTTCTTCTCTTATGGAGGAAACCCAAGTGACCTTTTTCCTGCGAAAATTTGAACTTCCCTCCATTTTCTTGTTTGGGGGGGGGGAAGATGGGGGGAGGGGTTAGGTTAATGGAGATAGCCCAATTGACCTATTTTCCCGCCAAAATTTGAACTTCCCACCATGACATCATTGTGATGTTGCCATATCTATCGCCACCATCTTTTATCCGCTATCTTGAATAAATTTGGCAACAATGCAATGTGGTGTGGTGGTGTCTTTGTCCCACTAATGATGAGGTCATCCTCGTCTTGCTTTAACTTTGGTAGTTCCTTCGTGTTTTCATTTCACAATCACATCACCAACAGTTATTGTAGGGTAAAGACGTGTCTGAAGGATTTGTTACTCAGGTGACATCCAGTGGCTAGTTTACGTTTGATATCGCTGAGCTTTGCTGACCGTCCAATTCTTCTGCTACTGCTTCTCTACTGACAACATGAAACTCCCTGCCTCGCTTTATATTACGTATCTGCCTCTCGTGGGGTCAGTTTCGCACAGCTTGTGGTCGCCTGGATACATGCGATGAGATAGTGTACTTCGAGTTCCTTTGTGTCGTGAAGTTGTGCAGTGGAAAATGAACTGCCACGTTTAGTAGCAGAATCATTTTAACTTTAAATGTGAACATTTTAGGCTAGGCTTTCCCGTGACTGTTATTGACATTAAATGTGTGTGTGAAATCTTATGGGACTTAACTGCTAAGGCCAATAGTCCCTAAGCTTACACACTACTTAACCTAAATTATCCTATGGACAAACACACAGTAAACTTGTTGTTTCATTTACTATCATTTTATTTCCTTACGGTGCCTAATTTTTGCAAAAACTAAATAAATATATAAAACCGCGCACGTGCGAGTAGGTCTCGAGCTCTGAGGATCCCGTACAAACATAGTTATGGATGTAGACAATAATAATAAGTTCATATGGTACAATGGACTAGTGAAAATCTTTCGATTGGACGCCACTTTGGCAATTTGCGTGTCCCTAACCTACCACAGTTATCCAACCTTATAAAGGGGACGTACAGTTTAACATAGAATCTGAAACAGGCGTTGCTTCTGGCGACTCTTCACATTAGTGAGAGTTGAAGGATAAGTCGAAACGAAGACTGAAAAATGCGTGATCCGATAGAGATTCGATTCCGCGAACTCTCGGTTTTCAGGCACGGGCTATACGATAGTCAGCACCGACCTGTATACAGACATCGCTTATCAACGCACGCAACATATATTGCCGTATCTTTCGATTGCATTGGCTTAGAAGATAAAACTTATTACGCAGCTGAAGGACTGTAGACCTTAATATATGACAAGTTTCTGATACGTCTACCCGTTCCTGAGGAAGTGTAGTCTTTTCAGACAGATAGACAATAAATTTCAAAAATATTTTATTGTGTGATATAATTACAATTTAACAAATTTCGGATTTTCGTCATTGAATTTTACTCTTAAGCCTTGCTTCTTGTCAAATGCCATGATTCTACGTCAAAAGGAAGTACCTTTAGGTTCCGTATCTTAATCGGTAAAAGCAGAAAACTTATACGATCACTTTGTTGTCTGTCTATCTATCTACATCTACATCCATACTCCGCAAGCCACCTGACGGTGTGTGGCGGAGGGTACCTTGAGTACCTCTATCGGTTCTCCCTTCTATTCCAGTCTCGTATTGTTCGTGGAAAGAAGGATTGTCGGTATGCTTCTGTGTGGGCTCTAATCTCTCTGATTTTATCCTCGTGGCCTCTTCGCGAGATGTACGTAGGAGGGAGCAATATACTGCTTGACTCCATCGTGAATGTATGCTCTCGAAACTTCAACAAAAGCCCGTATCGAGCTACTGAGCGTCTTTCCTGCAGAGTCTTCCACTGGAGTTTATCTAGCATCTTCGTAACGCTTTCGCGATTACTAAATGATCCTGTAACGAAGCGCGCAGCTCTCCGTTGGATCTTCTCTCTCTCTTCTATCAACCCTATCTGGTACGTATCCCACACTGCTGAGCAGTATTCAAGCAGTGGGCGAACAAGCGCACTGTATCCTACTTCCTTTGTTTTCGGATTGCATTTCCTTAGGATTCTTCCAATGAATCTCAGTCTGACATCTGCTTTACCAACGATCAAGTTTATATGATCATTCCATTTTAAATCATTCCTAATTCGTACTCCCAGATAATTTATGGAATTAACTGCTTCCAGTTGCTGATCTGCTATATTGTAGCTAAATGATAAGGGATCTTTCTTTCTATGTATTCGCAGCACATTACACTTGTCTTCATTGAGATTCAATTGCCATTCCCTGCACCATGCGTCAATTCGCTGCAGATCCTCCTGCTTTTCACTACAATTTTTCATTGCTACAATCTCTGGATATTCCACAGCATCATCCGCAAAAAGCCTCAGTGAACTTCCGATGTTATCCACAGGGTCATTTATGTATATTGTGAATAGCAACGGTCCTATGACACTCGCCTGCGGCACACCTGAAATCACTCTTACTTCGGAACACTTCTCTCCATTGCGAATGACAAGCTGCGTTCTGTTATCTAGGAACTCTTCAATCCAATCACACAACTGGTCTGATAGACCAAATGTTTTTACTTTGTTCATTAAACGACTGTGGGGAACTGTATCGAACACCTTGCGAAAGTCAAGAAACACGGCATCTATCTGTGAACCCGTGTCTATGGCCCTCTGAGTCTCGTGGACGAATAGCGCGAGCGGGGTTTCACACAACCGTCTTTTTCGAAACCCATGCTGATTCCTACAAAGTAGATTTCTATTCTCCAGAAAAGTCATTATACTCGAACATAATAAGTGTTCCAAAATTCTACAACTGATCGACATTAGAGATATAGGTCAAATAGTTCGGGTCTGTTTGTAACCAGAAGGTCTAATATGTTTTCGCCACGAGTCGGTTCTCTGTTTAACAGCTCAAGGTAGTTTTCAGATAAAGCACTTTAAAAAGTTTCACTTGATTCTTTGTCCCTGCCACCCTTTATGAACGTTTGAGTCTCCCAGTCTATATCCGGCAAATTAAAATCTCCACCCAGAATTATAACATGGTGGGGAAATCTACTCGAAATATTTTCAAAATTATCCTTCAGGTGCTCAGCCACAACGGCTGCTGAGCCCGGGGGCCTATATGGACATCCAATTACCATGTCTGAGTCTGCTTTAACCGTAATCTTCACCCAAATTATTCCACATTTCGGATCTCCGTCAATTTACTTCGATACTATTGAACTTCTTATCGCTATAAACACTCCTCTCCCTTCACTGTCCAGCCTGTCTCTGCGGTATACATTCCAATCTGAGTTTAGAATTTCATTACTCATCTAACTGTTAAGACTCTTTTTCCTCGCGAAAGTGTAGAGATATCAAGCTGGAATTGATGTCACATACTGAGGTGAGACCTTGAAGTTGTTAAAAATTTAAGCTTCTAAGTTAATGCAATCAAATGATACGGCCATTTATGTCACATATTTTGACACTCGTAAACTCACCCTTCAAAACGTATATGGTTCTTTCTGTCGACTTAGGAAATGAAATTCCATAAGAAGCAATGTTTCACAGTACAGAAAAAAATCTGAAAATTGTTAGTTTATAATTATATTACATAAAACATTTTTTGTCATTTTCTTGCCCATTTGTCCACCTGTTAAGAGGCCTTGTTCTCATGAAAAGATAGCAGTATGAAGTTGAAATTTATGTCACGTTTTAAAGTCTATGGTCCCTTGACGATGTAAAATATTTGAGCCATTGCGTCAGTGTATTTCATCTGTAAGGTCCCCATTTTCTCAGGAACGGGTGGAGTTATTAGTCTGAAATTTTTCATATACTACGGTCTACGATCCCTTGGCGGTGTAAATATATTAAGCTTCTAATCCAATGCAATCAAAAGATACGGTTGTATTTCACATGTTTTGATACGTGCTATCTAAATACGTTTCGGACATGGTACATCTCAAAGACATGTTAAATAACCTACAAGATTGTGAGATATAGCCACTTAACTTAGAGACGATTGCGCTTGCCATATAACCGTTACACACATCAGACAAAATTTTTCTAGGGTGTGGCGTTTGGAAACTGAATGTTTCAATAAATTTGGAGGGAATGTAAATGAAAGAGACAGGTATCGAGAAAGAGTGCTACGGTGGACGGACTGGGCAAAGCGCGCAAATAAAGAGAAACATCACGCAGTTTGCACGGGATAAAGCATCCTGGAGGATACAGCCTCTAAAATATTAGTTTACAATTTTGAGAGAACGGTGCAATCAGTCGCACGCTCTAACGGTCAATCAAATTAACATTGAATGAATTAAAAAAAGTAACAGCACGATTTCGTGAAAATTTACCTGATATTAAAGTACGCGCCCGAGATATCAATGACATAAATCATGAAGCTGCATCCATCTATCACATAATAAGAGAAACAAAAATGGGCAAACAGCAAACAAAAACTGGTTACTAAACTTGTAGATGATGGTGGAAATGAATATATTCAACAAAGCACGATCAAGGAATATGTTGTGTGATATTATAAAAACCTATACCCAACATCGAATGACATCAACAGATTGCTTTTTGAACAATATCACATCGTGTTTTGAACGACTCGAGTGATAACGAAGAGTTTGTCGCTTGCATAACTAATGAGGACGTCAAACTATCATCATCAACGCTCCCAAGAGTAATGCTGCTGTATTAGAAGGATTTCCCATCGAATTTTACCAACAGTTTTGGGATATAACAGCAGAGGAACTCACCGCAATTTACAATAAACTCTTAGTACCGAAATTTACAGCAAACTCTTAGTAAACAACTACTTACCCTCTCAATTTATGGAGGTAATGATAGTTCTCCTACCAAAGACTGCCCAGAGTAATAGACTGGAAACTTCTGTTCTCTTACGTAGATCAACGCCGACTTTAAAAATCTAACACGCATTACTGTACAAACAATTCAATAAACCAAATACTTCACAAAGTAATTGGACCGTAGCAAGCTAGTGCATATATACAGGGAGAACAATGACCAATTTTTTAGCCGAGTACAGAGATATTGTACATTTAACATGGATATTCAAGACAAGATTAGCAACAGCTTTCTCTAGATTTTAATTACGCCTTTGAAGGGTTATTAACCAGTTTTTAGTTCAAACTACGGAGAAAATGGGTTTTAGTGAGCCAGTTATAAAGCTGATACAGAAATGCACCGCTGACATAGGAATGAGGCTGAAGACTGATGGGCTACTGACATCTTCTGTGCCAGTTAAATATGAATACGACAGAGATGTTCCCTCTCAATGTGTTCGCCATAACATAAGAGCCTTTATTGAATGAATTTCATAGTTCCCTACAAGCTCTTCAGGCAAGTAACTTAAACAGTATGTCACGCTTACCAGATGAAGTGAGTTGGATCGTCATTTTCCGAAGAAGACGATTACACAACTCGATAGGTGATATAAAAGTATGAAGAACCAACCGGAGGAATACAAATCAGAAATAATGCTTCTAGGCTCCCAAACTGAATACATGGACCAAATCTGGCTGCAGCACACGAATGATATTAAACGACATGGACCACGCTGACCCAGTATCCGAAAGGTATGATCAAACTGAATTGGGAAACGAACATTACCGCATTACGCCACACGATCAAAGAGCACATCACCACGTGGTTCTGGTACTTCCCAATAAGACGAATATAACAAATAAAATATTAGCCTTCACGTGTTGGTATACCTGTAAAGGGTATATCTTTAATGTGAGATGAGAGGCAGCAAGTTTAGAACGACTCAAAGGTGAATCAGGGATAATACCGCATAGTAATCTTCATTAAGATCACTGTTAGAGTACTACAAGACGACTGGCCCAGCACTACAAAAACTTACTTGCTAATTTAGATACAACGACAAGACTCCACCAACGTACCTCGACCACATCATCACGAGACTGGAATGCGTGCGTGGATATTTCACGGACATTAGTAACATGCTAAAAGCCTAGAAAAGATTAATACGAGGCAGATTTACAGACTTACGACCAATTCTAACACCATAGCTCTAATACTGTACTGATTTATTTTGCCTTTTGTTTTATTTAATGTTATATCGCTGAGCTTCTGTAAATGTTCTTTTCTCTGTTATAAACTTGGTGTCTATTAGAGTGTGGGAAGTGTAATGTCTGTAATATGCACAATATGAGCAAATGATCTTTTGTCTTCCACACTTAATGTCTTTGCTTATCTTTAAAATTACATAATTTTATTTAAATAATTTTTCTAGAAATGTCAATATGTGCAAATGAATGTTTTGTTTAAAATGATTGTTTGCTGTTATGTAAACTGCTGACCTTCACTTAGAATTCTTAGTTATCTTGTGTGTAAGAGATAGTGTGGTTCCCCTCGGGAACGGAACTTAGTAGCGCGCGCAAGTTGTGGTTGGCCTAGGTAGAAAAGGTGGAACAAGATCAGTCGGGGATGAGCTATTAAACTGTGCACTGCCTATGTAAAAGTTGTATATTGTGCTGGTTCCGAGAGAGGCTTTTCCTGCCGCTTACCAATGCCTCGGATGGATGGATAAATAGCTGGAACTATTCTGGAATTGGTATCTATCATCGCTACCAAGAAGTGACAGAGTCCAGCAATTCTGCCTGCAAATCCACCTACCAATATGCAGCTGCCACCACATTGCACAATCATTATAATGGAGCACTATAGTAATGTACAGTGAAGGATCAGCTCATTGGCTGTTTTAGTGTGCACAAATATAAGGTAACTTATAAGTGAATTCATGTACCTACCTTGATTTTTTCCCTATCACGACACCTCTCAGGTTCCTCTCCATTTGAACTATGATTACTGAGTGTCCCAGGTTGTGGAAAAAATGAAAGCCTCAAAGCCAAACAGTTAATTAAACAATGTTGTTTGATCTTTTGTAAGAAGGGAGAATTCAGATTTACTGTGGATTTAGTGAAATTTTGGGAGGTAGTAAATGTAGTTTTGTGAAAGCCTACCAGTGATGGTACAGTACAATTTAAAGTTTTGTGGAATTTCAAAATCACCTATTTAATCATTTACTTGAAAGTAGAAGACTGTGGTAATAAAGACAATTTGCTGTTTCTTTTAAAGATTAAAAGTTCTGAAAACTGAGGCTTATAAAGTTTTGCTTAGTTAATGATCATAGCGCAGCCTGTAGTAAATTTTAAAAGGTGAGTCAGTTTCTTGTGAATTTGTCAACATTGTGTCTCACTGCAGTAAAAGTCGTGAATTGAAGTTGTGGAAAGTTGGATGCTTGCTAAGCACTTGTTTCTTTTGGGTATTGAAAGTGCATATTAATAGTGTAATAAGATCCACAGGTTGTCCTTACCACTATTTATGAAAACAACAATATCTTTATTCAAAAGACAGAGAGAAGTAACCTGTTAGTAAATTCCATTTAACTTTCATTCTAAATAGAATAGTATTTATATTTAACCTGTGACCAGTTCATAATTTTGCAGTGAACTACATTTATAATTTTATGTACAATACTGAACCTATATCCAGTTTATGATTCTGCAGTGAATATTAATAGTAGTGTTATAAAACTTATTCGGTTTGAATAAGCCCTGAAAGTAATAGTGTGTTCCGTTATCTGTTATATTTTTGCAAATATTTTGTGCTGCTCTAGCTGTTAGTTCCAACCGTAACGTTGACATATGCACGTGTCAGAGTTCATTGCACTCGCTTGTGGTAAAGTATAGGTTGTGTTTATCAGTTAAAGTTACTAATAACTATATTCTTGAACAAGAATGTTAATCATTCTCTTGCCTAATTAGTCAGGCGACCGTTTTTCTTTATCCTTTAAACAGTGTGGATAGGCTAAATATCCTTTATTACTGTTTAAATATTTACGTATTTCTGTCTTTCGCTTGCGATACGCCACCTCCGTTAGGTATATCACGGTCAACATAACAAAATTCCTCTCAGAGGGTAACACTGCTCTGTTGCTGTATACCATAATTACTCTAACAGTTTCATATTAACAACTGCTTTCGGTTTTGAGGTATGGTATAGTAGTGGCAGACGGTAGTGTTATAGACTGTCAACCACATCGAAGAGTAGTTCCCTCGAAGAGCAGTGCCCTCAAAGAAACAGAAGATTCATATGGGACAATGTCAACAAAACCACGCTAAGTTTTAGCGTGACTGCACTATGTTTCCCCAGGTGAAAAAGTTCGTAACATAAACTTCAAGCCAAATCCGTAACGCAAAAAGTGTCATCTCGTTCCTACTTTAATACACACAGTGATGGCAGATGCATATGAAAATGGTTAGGAAAAAATCGGACATCATTAAACGAACATCAAAGACATGGATAATGGTCGACGATATTATAAACCCCGACTGGAAATTATATCATACTACGAAGAATAACAGTTACGCCTTGGTCATCAGTCAGTATCTTTATTACGTGATGAGAAGAGAGCAGCCAACACAATTAGAATATGTAACGTACGTCTTAGAGGATCACCATCGGACAGTCAAACATGTAAGGTGTCAGGCAAATCCAACACCTTACATGAAAACCCTGACATAATAAGCAAATCTACTAGTATGTCACATAGCTCGGAATAAATCGTGACATTAAATTAACCAAAGTAATACGAGTAGCGAGTGAGCAAATGGAATACCACAGACTAACACAAGAATGCCTAAATGCATGTCGTACCTTCCCACCGTGAGGCAGACGCAGTTCCGAGGGGAGAAACGAGGACAGAAGCCGAGAGCAGAACCGTGGGGAGGGGCTGGGCACCCACGCCGCGAGCCTACCTGTACAACTATACAACCTGCACGTTTTAGCGTCAGGCTTTTTCGCGTCTCAGGTATGTCAAGGACAACCCCCAGCCCATGTTAAAAGCTAGAGCCCTCCAGAAAAGCAGTATAGATCTTACGATAACACAAAAAGGGCCACTACCACCCGCAAGTTTTAGCGTGAGACTTTTTCGCGTGTCTGTTACATTAGGATCACTCCCCAGCCCATGTTAAAAGATAGAGCCCTCCAGAAGAGCAGTATAGATCTCACGATAACGCTAAAAGGACCACACTAGCTGCAGGTTTTAGCGTGAGACATTTTAGCGTCTCTGTTACGTTGCAAACTTTAAAAACATTGCCCCACCACGAAAAGTATAACGTTTTCCATTGGATAGACAGAATTTTTGTAGGCGGAGCGTAAGGTTAACATTGAGACCCTGATTGGTCAGATGAAAACACAGCCAGATAGCTTTTTTAAACTAACTTCGGTAAATTGTAGTAAGGAGAAGTTGGAGAGTTGGTTCCGAGATGGCGGGCTGGATGGCTGCTGCGCCGGCCGCTGCCGCCCTGACGCTGCTTAGACACCGACAAGGTAATGAACGCACGCGATGCCGCATTTTTGAGCGCATAAGGCTTCACTCAGAACCGCAGAAGTCTCATCTGTTACACCCCTTTTTTGCATAATACTAGTGTCGATCGTTAATTAAAACTCATGGTGTTCACATTTGCCACTTGAAGTAAAGATCTGAAACGCGATGATTTTTCTATTTTATAGTTATTGAGAAGCCACATCAGCCACTGTAATTTACGACAGGTTAGATAAGTAATTAAAGATAATTGAGGGTCACTGTAGACCATTTTGATAGTTTTCTCTTTTGTGAAACTTAATTTAAACCTAGATTATAGATGTGATATGGCATAGGTCATCCTTCTATCGATTGTAGAGCTTGGAAACCCATTTAGGGAATATTCGTTCACATTTTTGTTGAACGCAGTTGGTTTTTACCTTCCTGTATTAAAACATTTCCTTTTATTAATAGTGCAATTTATAAACGATGTTTTGTGATTAGAATAAATTTCCAATGGTAAACTTAACTGCTTTTTCGACGTTATTTTACCAGCTAACTAAAAACAGGAAAGCCTTGAACCCTTTCCACTATATTTAGTTAGAATTAAGGTTCTTTTACAGGGAGTGCAGTGGAGCTGACGCTGAGATCATTTAGTATTTGGTTATATCATCGCTTGTCTCACTGAACTCTTCTGAATTCTACATGTCATGTGTGGTCTGGCGTCTTCTTACCAACAACAGGTCCCAGGTTCAAACTAGTTAATTCCCTAAAAAACACGCTCAGAGCGTCGTTGCGCGAAAGTGGTAGGGAGACACGATATAGTACAATCAGACACCACCATGAATGTTTAGAAACATCCGAAATACCAAGAATGGTTTCGGATATTTTTAGCTGTTGTGTTATCACACGAAGAAGAATATGAGTTTAGTAATACTTAGTACAAGAAGAATGGATTCATTCCCTTCCCTAATAATTGAGTGAAGGACTTCACAGAGTCGTAATAACCATTTCAGTTTTAAATTATAATTTATCTATTTATTAAAACAGCAAAAACTTTGTTATAAATTATGCATGGTTACGCACATGCAGCCATACTGGATCAAATAATGATTCTCAGGAATGGATGACAAGGAACTCAACATCAATTATTTATTGTCCATTTAGCATACAGAAGATTTGTACTTGGCAAAAGTGCAATTAATTTATTTAGTATGTAAAATGAAGAAATCTTTTAAGGAGATTGCTTTGGGGGAAAAAAAGACGGTGATCTAGAATGTAAAGTGCGTTCCTTCATACCGAGAGGTCGCAGGATCGAATGTTGGTCGAACCCATGGATGTTCCATTCTTCGTTTTAAACTAGTCTTCATTTCTCAACGATGTGAGAATTCGCCAGAAACAACAATTGGTTCAAATTCCATGTTAAACTGTAGGTATTCTTTCCCAGATTGGATAACTGTGGTACGCAAAGGACAAACAAGTCGCCGAAGTGACGTCCAATATAAAGACTACGCCAGAACACTGAGCCACACGAGGTCATTATTATTACTATCTACACACGTAGTAAAGTTTATACAGAACTCTCAGAGCGCGAGTCCTATTCGCATTTGTCTTTTCGTCTTTTTTTTTTTTTAAGTATTCCAAGTCCCAAGTCAGAGGGAACAGAGCGCATTCATAAATAATTTAGGACAAATAAAATAAAAGATTTTACGATCAATCCATACGGAAGATAACTGCAAAAAGGTAAAAAAGAGAAAAGTAGGGAATACCATAAGTAGTTGAGGAATGTTAAGACCCCACTGAACTGCTCCTGGCTTTTCGAGCAATGAACATATATTGCTCAGTACTGCATTTATTAAACCATAGGAAATGTTGGAGTTCCGTAACATATCTCACATGATAATCAGCTTTTCGTTAATAACGAATGTAGGGTGGGAGGTGAGGGAGGTGTTAGAGTGTCTGCTTCTGCAGTCCAGCAGTTAGCATCACTGCCGTCTGGCACACAGCAGAAGTATTGATGACGTGGGCTTTCGGATGTGCAGAATAGAATATTTGTCGCCAACATACACTGACGCCAAAAACCACGTGGCCCTTTCTTTTTTCTCGTATTTAGATTTGCAACCGCTGTTGCTAAGAAATAAATGCCTAGAAATAGTTCAAAATTTCGAGAATGTGTAATATTAAAGTAATATTAAATAATATTAATAAATTTAATAATATTAAAGTTTCGCAAAGCATAAACAAAATCGATGTACCAAAAGTCATGTGATGTATTTATCGTTTCATGTTGTTTGTAAACTGAAGGGCTGGGCAAACTAAATTCGCGTTCGAACGGGCCCGATTCGATACCGTATCGAGCTTGTTCGAACAATCACGTGACGCTTAATTCGCACGCAGCGACCGCGTGGGATAGGAAAGAAACTAGGAACAAGTCACAACAATAAGCTATGGCACTACTTAAAATTTGACAATTTCATGCTACATTGGAGGAAACAGCATCAAATCCTACCACTGCACGAACTCCTGTTATGTTTGGAGAAATTTACTTACCATAGAGTACCGTATGTAATACTGTATAAACATTTATGCAGATTTTCAAGTAAAGGTACAAGACAAAGGCAAAAATGTTGTCCTCCAAAAAATGTTACTAGAATGTATCCAGTATAATATTTATTGACTGAGCCCAATAGAACGATTTATCAAGTAGGTTGCAAACGGGCAGTTCAGTCCGTGTTCACATATTAGAATAACAGATGAAAACTTTAGTAGATTTTGTCAGTTTGAAAACAAGACGGCAGCCAAGACAATTAATCAATAACTGAATGCCCAGCTAATGAAATGTATAATAAAGTGACTGTATTTTTATCCCGGGTATGAATTACAGCGGCAAGACCAGTCTTGGAGCTAACACCATTAGATTTCGCCAGATCGCGGGACTCGCGAAAGCTCGAGAGTTGGACATAATCATGATTGGAATCTTTTATTTGTCTGTTAGCTGCAATTGTTACGCATTACTTGCACTATAGATGATATTTCAGTCTGTTTCACAGTTCCTTTTTATTATTAAAATCCATAGTGCATGAAAACGCTAAGACAGATAGTTGTGATGGTACCAATAAGAGTCACTAGAACGCAGGCCAATCAAAAGATTAAACAGAGCCAGAGACTTCCCGAACTGTGACGTAAACTGTTCGCACAGTTCGAATTGTGTTTTAACACAGCCTTCAGCTCACTCCACAGATATTTGTACTCTTTGCCTTCTGGCTTCGAGATTTCTCGTTAGATTTGTCGTCGTTGCTTCGGATGGCGTGGAAAGGTCTGGAATCTCTCCAGTTAGCCTCGTGGCCTCGAATGATAAGCTGGCTGTGTAAATAAGGAGCGACACTGACGCGCAAGTCAACGAATTGGTGTCAAGTAGGAAGGCATGGAGCTGCCAACTCTACTATATTTATTATTATCTTGCTCCAACTCAAGATGATGATAAGTCTTGGTTTGAATCTGAAGCTCCGGCTGCCGGCGAACGTCTTACACGTGAGGAAACATGGCAATTATGAACATTTTACTTAATTTTTCACTACGTTAAGGCTTTATTTCAACTCTAACCTCTAATACACATCGCCAAGGGCGTCCGCAAAAATTTTTCCTAGAGGGGACAAAATTCTTACGCAAGTGATTCGGGAAGTTGGAAAACTTGTGGTGCCTTAGGAAGTAAATTTGAAAATAAATAAAGTTTATTGTCCCTCAAACGACTGATAGTCAGCCACTTAGTATTTTTAAGTCTGATTACTTTGATATCTAAATGGTAAGCGTATTTAATTTTATATACACACTAAACGCTTTTATATTGTTTATATCAACGTAAGAGCCACCTCTTTGATTTAACGATCTAAAATTTCACTATCATATGATTAAATACAGTGTATCCAGGAAGTTACGAGATAAAGCTACAATATATTTATAAAAAAAATATTATAGCCCAATATCGTGGAATGAAACGTAGCTTAAGATCTGAAACAGAAAAAAAGCGAGAACTAATGAGAAAATACTGTTGAATATCAACAAAAATAATTAACATTAATACTCCCGAAACTCGAGTAACTGACTGAAACTTTGAAAAAAAAAGGCGAATTAGCTTTTATAACACGTCTGATCACGTTAATAAATTTATTTCATCACTTTCATGATTCTGTTGTTTCATATTGACTAGCATAACTGAAACAGAAAAATAATGTGTTTATAAAACTACATTTCTTGACTTAGTAACGTAAAGTGCAGTATGGGGCCTGTAATTGACCGGATGTACGTGAGAAATTTTCCAAAGCCACACTCACAGTGATGGGCAGAATCGACTTTTAACAGCTTAGTACTGACCCAGGTCAATCCCCGTCCGTCCAGCTTGTCAAATTATTGTGCACCCATTCCAACTGGACTCCTGTGTTCGTAACTCTATAACTAAATTTGGTGCTGTGTTATATCCCAAAAAGTCGAGAAGGCTACAATTCCTGGAAAGGATACCTTTCCGATCTCGAAATTTCACACTTTCTTTCCTGTCTTCTAGCGCATGAAATGGGATTTTCTTTTTTGACTGACGCATTTGGACAGGTAGATTAGATACAGAAGGCTATGTCCGTCATAGCGTACTGCAATAGCTCTGCCGTATAAATCTGAATATACTGTTCAGTCGGCCAGTTTGGGTGGCCGAGCGGTTCTAGGCGCTACAGTCTGGAACCGCGCGACCGCTACGGTCGCAGGTTCGAATCCTGTCTCAGGCATGGATGTGTGTGATGTCCTTACGTTAGTTAGGTTAAAGTAGTTCTAAGTTCTAGGGGACTGATGACCTCATCAATTAAGTCCCATAGTGCCATTTGAACCATACTGTCCAGTCACATTAATGTGATCACCTGTCAAGAGTCTGAATAAACACCTTTGCAGAAAAAACGCTGCTAGACATGCAGGAAGAGAGTCATTGTGGTTCTCGAAGGTACCGACGGAGATGTGGAGCCATGCCAACTCCAGCGCCTTGGTCATCAGCGGTGCGTGTCTCGGCTGAGGATCCGTGGCGCGTACAGCCCGAACCAGGTGGTCTCACAGATTCTCGATTGGATTTAAATCCGGGGAACTTGTCCTGGTGCTCTTCGGACCACGTACATACGAGGTGCGACAATAAAGTAATGACACTGATGTGAAAAAAAAATGTTGCTTACCGTTTTAGTCAAGTTTAGTGTTGTCTCCTTCAAAGTAGTTCCCTTCTGATTAACATTTGGTAACATTTCTGGAACTCATATTCTGTAATATCCTCCAAGACCCTCGTCACAGCTTTTTGGACATCTTGTGTTGTTTGAAAATGGTGTCCCTTAACCACCGTTTAGATTCTTGGAAATAGAAAATAGTCGCACGGAGAATAAGGTGAACAAGGTGGCTGTAGTAGTACCGAAATTTGTTTTGAGGTTAAAAATTTCTGCACTGACAGAGCAGTATGGAATGCACATTATCCTGACGCAGAATCCAATTATCAGCAATGTTGGCACGGACACGAAGAACTCTTTTACGAATCTTTCTAAAATTTCTTTGTAGTAATATTGGTTAACTATTTGTCCAGGAGGCACTCACCCTTTATCAACAATTCGCTTGGAATCAAAGAAGCACACAAGCATGCATTTCACTTTTGACTTTGACATGCAAGCTTTTTTTGGTCTGGGTGATCCCTTTGAGCACCATTGCAAACTTTGGCGTTTTGTCTCTAGGTCCTAGAGAAAAAACCAACTTTCATCACCGGTGATAACACGGCTCAACAATTCTGGATTGATCTCCGTTTGCACTAACAGATCGGCTGCCACAGTTTTCCCTGTTTCTCGCTGTTGTTATGTGAGATTTTTGGGGACAATTTTTGCACAAACCTTTCTCATACCTAGATCTTCAGTTATTATTAAATGAACCGTTTCTCGATTGACGTTCAGTTCTTCTGCAATCTTTTCACGGATAATCTTCGATCAGATCGTACGAGTTCACGCACGCTGGCCAAGTTGACATCTGTCTGTGAGGTTGATGGTCGTCCACTGCGGTCTTCATCTCCAACATCCGTTCTGCATTCACTAAACATTTTATGCCAATGATAAACTTGAGCTCTTGACAGACTCCTCTCCAAAAGGCTTCTGAAGCTTACCATAAGTTGTCGTTGCGTTTTCACCCGGTTTGACGCAAAAAGAAATGGCATTCCGTTGCGCAATATTATACGGTTCCATTTCCGTAACGAGAGACACAAACATGTGTTAACTTATTACACCACACTTCACGACTGAGCAGTTGCATCGATGTGCTGCCTGGACTAGAAGCAGCTTATAGACCAAGGTCAAAGATATTGTGCCTACGCAAGCCTGAAGGGTTGCCACATCTTGCAAATAAAATCAGTCTCATTCCTTAATTGTCGCACCTCATACACTGCAACATGAGTGACATGTTGCACTGCCCTGCTGGCAGATGCCATCGTGCCGAATAAACAAATTGCATTTATGGGTAGAGATGACCCCAAAGGATAGAGGCATACTTGTGTTGATCCATTGTGCCTTCCAGAATGACGAGATGACCAAGGGAGTGACAAGAAAACATTTCTCAGACCATAATGCTCCCTCCTCCGATCTCTATCCTTCACACAATTGTTGCAGGGTGTCTGCTTTCAGAGGTTTCACGCCGTTAACACAAACGCCCATCTGTTCGATGAAAGGTAAAACGTGACTCATCTGAAAAGGCCAACTGTCACCATTCACTGGACGTCCAGTTGCGGTATTCGCGTGAAAATTGCAACTTTCGGCGCCAATGAACAGCAGTCAGCATGTGTGCAAGAGGCAGGTGTCTGCTGTGGAGGCCTTTACGCCTCAACGTTCGCTGATCGCCCGAGACTTTGTTGGTGGCCCCATGGTTCATCTGGGCGGTCAGTTACTTGTACGTCTACTCGACCGTAAACATCTCCACATCAGTCTTTCACCCCTGCCATCTATGGCTCGTGGCGTCCGCCCTCGGTAGCTCAATGGTCAGCGTGACGGATTGTCAATCCTCTGGGCCCGGGTTCGATTCCCGCCTGGGAAGCAAAGGCAGTTGCACAAGAAAGATCGGAAGAATGAGGACAGACAAAAGTTAGTAGAGATTGGTGCTGCTGTAAAAAGAGCGATGCGCGAAGCATTCAACCACTACCACCGTCATACCTTAGCAAAAGATCTTGCTGGATACCCAAGGAAATTTTCGTCTTTCGTAAAATCGGTAAGCGGGTCGAAGGCTTCCATCCAGTCTGACCTGGCAACGGAAGACAGCAAAACGAAAGCTGAAATTTTAAATTTAGCATTTGAGAAATCTTTCACGCAGGAGGATCGTACAAACATACCGCCGTTTGAGTCTCGTACAGATTCCCGTATGGAGGACATAGTGATAGACATCCCTGGTGTTGTGAAGCAGCTGAATGGGTTGAAAATAAATAAATCGCCAGGTCCTGATGGGATCCCAATTCGGTTTTACAGAGAGTACTCTAATGCATTGGCATTTATCGCGAGTCTCTTGCCCAACGTAAAGTCCCGAGCGACTGTAAAAAAGCGCAGGTGACGCAGGTATATGAGAAGCGTAGAAGGACGGATCCTCAAAATTACAGACCAATATCCTTCACATCGGTTTGTTGCAGGATTCTGGAACATATTCTCAGTTCGAATACGATGAATTTCCTTGAGACAGAGAAGTTGCTGTCCTTGCATCAGCACGGCTTTAGAAAGCATCGCTCCTGCGAAACGCAACTCGCCCCTTTTTCACATGATACCTTGCGAACCATGGATGAAGGGTATCAGACGGATGCCATATTCCTTGACTTCCGGAAATCGTTTGACTCGGTGGCCCACTGCAGACTCCTAACTAAGGTACGAGCAAATGGATTGGTTCTCAAATGTGTGAGTGGCTCGAATACTTCTTAAGTAATAGAACCTAATAGGTTGTCCTCGATGGTGAGTGTACATCGGAGGTGAGGGTATCGTCTGGAGTGCCCCAGGGAAGTGTGGTTGGTCCGCTGTTGTTTTCTATCTACATAAATGATCTTTTGGATAGGGTGGATAGCAATGTGCGGCTGTTTGCTTATGATGCTGTGGTGTACGGGAAGATGTCGTCGTTGGGTGATTGTAGGAGGATACAAGATGACTTGGACAGGATTTGCCGTTGGTGTAAAGAGTGGGAGCTAACTCTAAATATAGATAAATGTAAATTAATGGACATGAATAGGAAAAAGAATCCCGTAAAGTTTGAATACTCCATTAGTAGCGTAGCGCTTGACTCAGTCACGTCGATTAAATATCTGGGCGTAACATTGCAGAGCGATATGAAGTGGGACAAGCATGTAATGGCAGTTGTGGGGAAGGCGGATAGTGGTCTTCGGTTCATTGGTAGAAGTTTGGGAAGATGTGGTTCATCTGTAAAGGAGATCGCTTATAAAACACTAATACGACCTATTCTTGAGTACTGCTCGAGCGTTTGGGATCCCTATCAGGTCGGATTGAGGGAGTACATAGAAGCAATTCAGAGGCGGGCTGCTAGATTTGTTACTGGTATGTTTCATCATCACGCGAATGTTACGGAAATGCTTCAGGAACTCGGGTGGGAGTCTCTAGAGGAAAGGAGGCGTTCTTTTCGTGAATCGCTACTGAGGAAATTTAGAGAAGCAGCATTTGAGGCTGACTGCAGTACAATTTTACTGCCGCCAACTTACATTTCGCGGAAAGACCACAAAGATAAGATAAGAGAGATTAGGGCTCGTACAGAGGCATATAGGCAGTCATTTTTCCCTCGTTCTGTTTGGGAGTGGAACAGGGAGAGAAGATGCTAGTTGTGGTACGAGGTACCTTTCGCCACGCACCGTATGATGGATTGCTGACTATGTATGTAGATGTAGATGTAGATGGGTGAAGGAATTATCTCCGGCCAGCGACAGGGTGTTGTGCTCCCCTCATCATCATCACATCATCCTCCTCGACTGCAGGTCGCCGAAGTGGCGCCAAATTGAAAGTCCGGCACCCGCCGAACGGTCTGCCCGACGAGGGGCCGTAGCCATACGATTAAACAAATATGGCTCATGGTGCACCATAGTTACCTCGGCGCCGACTTTGGACGCCGCCATTTTACCATGCACGCTATACTTTAGCCACCAGCATATGAATAGTTTACAAACTTACCCGTGTCAGAAATTCTTCCACCCTTGGCTGGAAAGCCGGTGGTCATGTTCTTTTGGACGTCAGATTAATCGTCCCGTTTCCGTATTACGACAGCCAGTTTACTGTTTTGCGCGTCCCCCTGACACGGTTAACTACTCTCCATTGCTAGTGCTGCCACGTGCCGTCTGTGAGTGGTTATTAGACGTTGAAATCGAACATAGGCGGTTATCACATTAATGTGACTGTACCGTGTAAGAATTTGCAGGCCATCACGTGTTCTCTTTGTTCACAGACAAACGGTTGAGATTCCGTTGAGTAGCAATGGGAGGGGACGTTTGGTCCCTTCCACTTCCTGCTCCTCGATACGGGTTGTACAAGAAAGATGCACAGAAAATATCGAGCACAGCATTTGAGCACTAATCTGCAAAGGTTAGTATTCACCTTGATTGGAAAGTGGCTCTGAAATTGCAACCGCGGAAGGAATCAGCATAATTCCTTGTGGTCGGAGTGAAAACCGAAGTAGTAAGAAGACAGTGCTGAAGTCACAGTACTTGCCGTCGCGCCCGGCAATATTAAGGGGACCTGGATATGAAGTGACTGAAATTTTCGAAAACTTTTTTGTCACCATCTGAAAGACAATTTTATTCCGATTCAAAGAATTTATTTTTTATCTGCTTTTCAGTTGTCGATTTGGTCTTAAATGCTCTTTGAACAAATGTCTACAAACCAGCCACACTCATGCGGCTGGCAAGGAATATCACCACAAATATTTCTTGCCTGCTACAGTCATGGATACAATAAAGTCAATGTAGAGGGAAAAAATACTTAGCAAATGTCTACATGGCCGTACACAGAATCCTAATGAGAGTTTCAACAGCTCCGTGAGGCAACGAGTACCAAAAATAGTGTTTGTTGGATGGACAGTACTCAAAATGTGTGTGATGGATGCTGTAATCTGTTCCAGTGATTGTGTAATCAGCAGCACAAAAGTAATGCACAAATTAGGCATCCAGCCAGGAAATAATATGGCAGCTGCTGTGGCAGCCATAGATCGTCAGCGACTAGTTGAAGCTGAAAGGGCTGTGGAAGCCACCACCTGAGCCCAGAGTAAGGAAAAGGCTCCTGAAGTAGTCTACAGAGGATAAAGGAACAGCTGGCTAGCAAGATTATTCTGCTGGAATGTTCTGAAAGAGGCATACGGTGAGTCAAAAACACTGTGAACATTCTTTTCTCATTTTCCCGAAACTACATTTTCAGAACATTAGGTACATATAATTTCACAATGGTTTTATCCATGTTCACCAAATTTCACTCAAGTATATGCCTAACACATTTCAGAAATGATCTGTGTTTGCATTCTGTATATAATTTTGGCGGTAGTTTTTAGACGAAATAGTAATGTGGTACAATAAGGATTTTTCTATTTCCTCAGATATACTTCAAACTATAAAACAAGAGGTTTAATGTGTTCCTATTAATGTTGACAGCAGCCTGCCACAGTTTGAATGCTCTTAGACTGATGATGGAACAGAAAATGGTACCAGAATGGGAACGTGTATTACAAAGACATCTATTAGGCAAAATATTGTAATTCTTAAACTATACCAGATATTTCAATAAATTTCCTTTTACAGCTTAAGTTAATGTCATTCATTGTATGTAAAAAACCTAAACTTCCTCCGCATTGTAGATCAAGACTAATGTGCACTGAGAACGAGGTATAAAAATGCAACTCGTTCACGTCCAGGTCCCCTTAATCTGTACTTTAATAACGTCGAAGAGAATGACTGCTAGAAATTCGAGAGAATTCTGTAATGAATAAAAAGCCTGCACCCAGATTCCTCCCCCCCCCCCCTTTTGGACACCTGTGCACATCATTAAAAGGGGAACAAAGTGTGGAGAACGAAAATCACACTATAGAAAGAAATGGTAAACTTTTTCCCACCTTCTGCTGCATACCACAACAGTCCTGGTAAGCGTGCAGTAGAATAGGCAGTGGAAGAGATTATTTACAGCGATACAGCACATCCATCTTAAAATTTCCGTAAAGCAATGTAACGCGTATAAAGATATCGAAAGTACGACTGCAGTTGGCATAATATAGCACTTATACACTCTCACTACGATTAGATATTAGCGATAACCTTACAAGACAACACGGAGAGTGGGATGGGCAGTCATTTGTACGGAGGCTTCACGGAAAACTTGTATTTGTTGATAGCATTTCGTGATGTGCAGAGGAAAGAGCACACAATACTCCCGCAAGGCTTATTCTTGTATATTTGCCATTCAATTGAATTCTGTCAGAAGGAAGAGGCATACGAAATGAGAAAGTGTTGCTAGAATTGCGTCACAGTACTTTCCTTCATGTGCAAGAGTTATATAGGTGTTAAAACAACGAAAAAGGGTACTAAAAGGAAACATTAAACGGAACTGTGTTCTCGCGAAACTCTACACGAATTCTAAAACCAGCTTTTCATACAGAGTGTAAAATGTGCCGTGCGAAAAATTACCGAAACATCTGCGCCGTTATTCTTCCTACGTAAGCTATCAGAAATGGGAATATACAGTATACTAATGAGTAAAATACAGACTGGACCATCTAAATCATGAACTCAAACACTTCTGGAATGGAAGATGCTACTGATGTGCTGTTTCGACAAAAATTAAATGTAGCCAATGGCCCACAACTGCAGCAGACATACAGATTTTAATAATCACTAGAAAGCGTGTTTATTTTAGAAAATCACATTTTAAATGGCTCAGTGACCATTGACATTAACAGAATGAAACTAGAGTAAACTGGCTTGTCTAAAGGTGTGTTTTTTCAGGATTGTAGTACAAGTAGTCCAGAGTAATCATAACTTGAAAGTCGTAATAGGAGTAGTTGTCCGCTCCATGTTACGGCAAGAAAAAGGAATAAAAGTGAGATAGTGTTAATACTTTCATCCTTCTTTACCTCCTCTGCATTACTGCAGATGACGTGTCATTGAGCACATTTGTACTGTGCATGCAGTACACGTGATGTGCCTAGTTGTTTCCACTGCCCTGTGTGGAATACATAAATTCTTGTACACTTCACTAACCTGCTGTCTTCATGATGATGTCCCCAGCGCAGAAAACAGCACGCAGGTCGTGGATTCTTTTTGTTGAGGCTGAAATTAACTTCGCAAGGAACTGCTGCTACGAATAAACTATAGCTCATTTGGGATGCCACTCGCGTTTTTTATGATGTAGACACGAGAAACTAATCTTGATCACAATGTATTGAACATATCTTTCCACAGTCATTATATCTGGCTAAAATAACATGAAATACATCCTGCCACAGACAACATGTCTGTCTACTGGAACCGTCAGAACTGGAGAATAAAATTACAAAAAAATGGTTCAAATGGCTCTGAGCACTATGGACTCAACATCTGTGGTCATCAGTCCCCTAGAACGTAGAACTACTTAAACCTAACTAACCTAAGGACATCACACACATCCATGCCCGAGGCAGGATTCGAACCTGCGACCGTAGTGGTCCCGCGGTTCCAGACTGAAGCGCCTAGAAACTCTCGGCCACAACGGCCGAACACAGCAGCCAATCACAGAACAGTAGCATCATGCAGGCGATCTTTCTCACGGGAATGGTACCTAGTCTAACATCCGTCACCGGTACTTCATCCCACATTGCGTCATCTCTATGCTTCTTGCATCTCCACTGCCCTGAGAATAGCTTTCTGGAGCCTAATATGATGGCTGAATAAGCCAGAAATATTACAATGTGTAGGCATTAAACTGAGAAAAAAATTAATAAGCAAGTGCTTTGGATTATATGGAAGAAAGAGAAATGGTGTTGAAAGGCGACGTTCTAAATATCGACCATCAGCTTCAGTACAAACTTCTACTCTGCCTTGTAAACATCAGAGCAGACGTTCTACCTAATGTCACTAAATTTCAGCACGGGCAGCAGTAATGAATCGTTTCCTATCATTTAGTGTAGTCGGTACGTCCGTGTAAACAGTGTCTTTTAACTTTGCCCAGAAAATAAATCAAAGGTCGTTAACGTAAACTGACCGGACAAGGCACAGATGCCCTTCGTCCAGTCCAGCGGTTTGGAACTAATCGGAGAAGCAAACTTGTAGCACATCGTGCACTATGCGGTGGACAGCCACTTTCCTCGTAGTCTCTAGCTGGTACTACTTCTAGTTACTTAAAATATTGTGGAACGGCATTTTAATACATTCTCTTGTTTGTTCAGCTGAACTACTTGACCCACTTTTGTTGCTACATCTAGAAAGTGACTGTTATTTATTTTCGCAATTTGTTAATTATACGCCGCAGTATTGTTATTAATTGCAACTGTCATGGCATCTTGTCCACTAATTGGTTGACCTGTCCCCCATAACACAATATCCGATCTAATGTTAATCTTATCTTCGTTACTAAATTCTGTGAGGGCGTTCATTTCTCTGGACTTTTCAAAAACTTTCCTTAAAATATTACAGTATTTTTGTAGAATGTAACTAACGTTGGATTTTGGCTTGTTCTGCCCTTAATATAAATTTTGCTTTCTTCTTACACTAGATTATATTCCATTTAGTTATCCGTGCCTTATTTATTTTTAATGCACTTTCTGAATAACGTTAAGCTACTTTCACACATTGGCACAAATCTACTATGAAAGATATTGAATTTCGCATTAGCATCTCTTTCTATAGCTACCTCATCCCATACCATGACTTTTAACTTACTCTTAAAACATTAGTGTCCTGGTCTCGTCAATAAAACTCAGTGTTCTACATAAACCTGCCTCAAAGTAGTGAAATGCTACATTGTTTATTTTTATTAATTAACCACTGACAATTGGCTAAACGTTAATTTTTTCAAGCTGCCTACTATCTACAAAATTGTAGTCAGTTGGGGCCCTGCTATCCTGCAGCACATGAACTGGAAAATTTGCCAATGAAATCAAATTGTAACGGCTAAATAGTGATTACCAGTTCATTTTTCTTTTAAGAAATTTACATTGAAATCTCCACAAACTACTGTTTCTTCTTGTCTGACGGCCAGCTCTACAATTCATCTAGAGGCGATCTGTAGCCGATATACCGTAGTTACAAGAGAAGCATTCTACAGCAACAACTCACAAGCATATGCTAAGAAATTCTGACCAACACAAAAACTGCTTGTTTCAATACTTTTTACTTCCTAACTTCTGCACCAAGGAAACATCCCTAGTTGAAGCAGTAATTGAACTCAGATTCTGCGCAACGGTAATAGGACACAATGACCCTCTCTCTTTCTTTTTAACTATCTTTCTTCCCTTAACAATCGTCCTTCTCCTTTCAGAGTTCGCCTTCCCTCACCGATTATTGTCTACTGACTTTCCCTTCATGCTTCTTGTGTTCATCTTTTCTAAAGCGCTTTGGTCGTTACTCTGGAGAGGAGGGACCTATTCACAACCTTACTGGCCCTTCATACCGCGCGATCTGCTCTAATTGCAAACTGAAGAGATAAGTCAATAGTTAAACGAACCAAACTTACAAAGCAAAGAATTGAAATACAAGGGACGAAACTTTAATAGTGGCAACTATTTATTTGCAGCTCGTACAAAATAGATACGTATATCAAAGTTTTACTGACCTTCAGAGTAGTCACCAACATTGTGTACAACTCGTTACCAGCGATGTGGAAGTCGTAGGATACTCTCAGCAGTGCCAGTTGTGTTGACAGTTCGAGCGGCGCGGTCTATTGCCCGACGAATCTGTAGCAGTTCTGAAGCGAATGCTGTGAAGTGTTTCCTTCAGTTTAGAAATCGAGTTGAATTCACGAGGGCTTAAGTCAGGGAAGTGCAGTAGGTGGTATAGCACTTAGCAGCCCCATCAGTCAAACGAATCACTAACAGCTTACACTGTACGTGCTTGAGCATTGTCTTGCAAAACGATGGTCAGGTCCTGCAGAAAGTGTTATCACTTCTGTCTCTAAGCTGGTCGTAGGTTGTGTTCCAAAAATGAACAGCATAGAGACAGAAGTGATGGCACTTTCTGTAGGACCTGACCATCATTTTGCAGGACAATGCTCAAGCACGTACAGTGCAAGCTGTTACTGATTTGTTTGACTGATGGGGTTGCTAAGTGCTATACCACCTACTGCACTCCCCTGACTTAAGCCCAAAGTGAGTTTAACTCAATTTCTAAACTGAAGGAAACACTTCACGGCATTCGCTTCAGAACTGCTACAAAAATATCGGGCAATAGGCCGGGCCGCTCGAACTGTCAACACAACTGGCACTGCTAAGAGTATCCTACGACCTCCACATCGCTGGCAACGGGTTATACACAATGCTGGTGACTACTCTTAAGGCCAGTAAAACTTTGGAACACGTATCTATTTTGTACGAGCTGTAAGTAAATATTTGCCACTATTAAAGTTCCAACCCTCGTAATTTTTCTATCAGATCTCTTTCTCTTCTAAAATAAATCAACATTTTGAAATGAAATTAAGCTTAATAATTCCTATTTAAACATTGTACTGAAACTAACTAAAATAATCTCAATGAATTAAGACTGAAGATACGATTTTTGGGGAGGTCTTTTCCAGGTTTTTGTCCCTTTACTGGAGGTTTCAAGACATTAACTCGTCTTACTAACCGATTTCTGTTTTTGAGAATATCTCAATATGTTTCTGCGTGCACTCGGCAATCAGCTAGATAATTAAATCGTTTGGGTAATTAGCACCATATTTTTTCTTTTCGGCATAGTACCTTCCTTTTGGTATTATTAGAATTTTCGGAGTGAAATCCATTTCTGAGTTTCTAGTGGTCGACGAATTTGTCTCATGACTCATTACCACGACCATCTTTTTCGCATATATAAACCAGTGATTTAGTGTGTCATATAGATCGCACATGTTGCAGACACTACTTTTGCATCGCCTCATTACATGGTCTTTATTGTGCTCCTACTACAAAATACACTATTTGTAACACGCTACTTTGATGGCTGATGTATGAGTTAGATTGACTATATTTGTTCATACTGAAACCCAATTTGCATCAGTGTAGTTTTTCTCAATGTTGATTTCTTTCTCTCCTTTCCACATATGATTCATTACCTCATGCGTTGTTAAATTATTCTTATTTTTTTCCTTTCAAGGTAGGTTTATATACAGTATGTTTCCATGAAAATTTCCTATACAGATTTCAGTTTTACATTTATGTTTCCCACAATACCGAGGAGTTATAGACTTTCTGGCAATCGCTCAGTGACCGAGGCGTACAAGCTAGACGTGGGTACTCATGGGAAATTTGAGTATTATGTGAACTGACGTTACTTTATTGAAAACAGACTTGACGAGGTGGAAAAGAATGTCTAGAGCTGCAAGACACATTTATCTCGTCACTGTGTGATTACTGATCTTTGAGACAGTCTTAATAATGAATAACGTTCCAAACCCATGGCGTTGTGTATCAGAGGTTTTGCCACCGTGCGCCATTCGACATTTTTAGAAGTATGGCCGTACCGCCTCTAAATGCACAATAATGTCTCAAACTAAATCTTCAATTAGCGCTAGTTCATGGTCACCCCAAAATGAGGTAAGAGTAGGTAATGAGAAATAGTTGTTGCTTGATACTTGTGAACTAAAAAGAGTCACCTTCTTCTTGAAAGACGATATTTTGTCATCTGCTAAGAAAACTGCTGCGCATTGTCCTGGTAGGCTCATTTTCAAAATGTGAAGCATGTCAAAGATATCAGCTAAATAGGGAAATACTGATAACCTCTGATTATTAGCGGAAAAATGTCGTTTTTGTCACTGAGGAACATCAGATCTTCGAACCTCAGTTCAAATATTAGGTATAATATCGCGCCGCGAGAGAACCATCTTACTTGAGTATGAAGAAGCAAACTTATAAATTTATCACCCGCGTCTACACGCAATAGCGCGAATAGCTGTGAGTTTAAAGCCCTTGCCTAGATTAAGTTTATAAACGTTACAACGTCTGTCAAAAAAATATTAAGAGTCTTGGACATATCCTTAAAAGCAGGTGCTTCTCGGTGTGCTATACACTGTGTTGTTCCACAATCAGATGCAACTTTCTTCACATTTGCTGCCAGCTCCGTTAAGGGACTAAATGACCATACATTGCTTTGGCCCCCTTTGCACAAATGCAAACACATTTTTAATAAGAACTGCCTACTTCTCACAGATAAAGATAAATCATATTGAAAAAATTTTCTGCAGTAGCATTTGCCTTAATCGATTTGCAAAATAAAAACTCTTCCCTTACATCTTCGACATAAAAAAACTACAAAAACGAGTTAACTGCGCCATAGTCGTGTGACATCTTTACTCTCATCTATTTAAAGAGAGCAGTAAGTGTACTCTCGCAGTTGTAATAACAACGTTTCTCCAATATTGGAAGATATGGCCTTCATTCTCTTTATAGCGGTATTTCTGGATAACAGAGCGTTCTGTAAATCTTCAGCCGCCTTGCCTCTCCCCCCCTCCCCTCTCCATCCCAACACTGCTTGAACCATGTCTCTAGCCTCTGGCAGTAAGAGAGGCTTATAGTTTTGTGACGTTTCCCTTAATTTGCAATTCTAAATCTAGTCAGGTGCGAGGCTTTTATCAAGTTTTTATCAGTGTTAATAATATTTGAGATGCATTTGGATTCTTTTTTTTTTACAAAACGCATATATGCTTTGCAAAAAGTCAGTAGGTTTACCAACTAACTTTGAACGCTTAGCACTTTGATTGCGTTTTAGGAAAGAAGGCTTCATGTCTTGATTTGAAAGCATTTCTAAGCAAATAACATATTGGGGAACTGGGTTATCACTAGTTTATGTTCCGACCTGTACTGAAAAGCCAAATTGTAGGTAGGTTCCATCATACCTGGGGTTAATTGTTGGTTTAGGTTATTTAACTGCATCCTTGGAGGTAGAAGGAGCTTCCTGGCTTAAAATCGCTTCTTGATCAACTTAAAACGCATTCACGTGTAAGTCACATAATGAAGTTAAACTCCACACCATAAATTATACTAGGCAAGAATCGGCTCATTGCGATACGCACACTGTGTAGGTTTGCCATCTGCCACGACGTATCGGGACCGACACTGTTGCGGACCTTCTTGTCCCGACATCCCAAGCCTCAATTTTGCCCCGATTTTGGAAAATAATGTTACGATCTTGGCTCAAGTACTGAAGTAACGCCATCTCTTAGCGCAACATGTAAATACGGCCTCAGTTAGTTTTATTTATGTCAACTAGTTTACCTGTATGTTGACAAGGTCATCTCACTGACAGCGTTGCATGTTGCTTATCCTGTATAATAGGATAGTTCACATTTGAACAGTGACCTGACACGGCGATTGTTTCTAAACGTAATGCGAACAACGAGTGCAAGTTAGTAATGTTCGAAGTGTTTTCTACGTAGGGCGTGAAGTGTATAGTGACGTGTACTTCGATGACTAAAGAGTTATTGTCGAGTGTTTACTGACGTGCATGGAGTTTTATAAATACGTAAAAGGCAAAAAAGACCTGCTGAACACGGTGAAATCTTCCGAAAAAGATAGTGAACCAACTACTTCTACCGCAACAAGTTCCATGTAGTATTCCAAATAAAAAATTATTATAGTAAATAAAGCTTTCACTCATTTTCCACGCCCCCTATCTCAGAGAGTCCTGACGACGCCCCAGCTAGAGGCGGCAACCCTAACACTCCGGTTCTAGACACAAGCTTTCTCCATATCCCCATGCCATTTGACCTAATGCTCAGAAAAGCGACGATAAAAACAATAAACCTTTCACTGAGTAATAACTACTGCAGCGCCATACATTGGTACACGGCATAAGTTGGCAGCAGTTGCAATGCGGCACGTAAAACTTTAGAACAACCACCTGTAAAATCCGACGAAAATATCGCCAGCATCAAAAAAAGTGTGCCTAGCCAACGACGCCTAATGAGGGGAGGGATTGGAACTAGGTAGTGTACAATCTGACCTGCCTGTGTGCTGCACACAGTCGGAAACAAACATTCTGCGGTAAATATATTTTCTTTAACGTTAAACAGATGCTACTTTTATCTGTCAGTTTTCTCACTATACACTGAGGTGACAAAAGTCATGGGATATCGTCTAGTATCATACTAGACTTCCTTTTGCCAAACATACTGCAATAGCTCGAGGTAGCATGGACTCTACAAGTCGTCGGGAGTCCCGTACTGAAATATTGCGCCATGCTGTCTCTATAGCCGTCCATAATTGCGAAAGTGTTGCCGGTGCTTGAATGGGTGCACGGACTGACCTCTCGATTATGTCCCATAAATGTATGATGAGAGTCTCGTTGAGCGATCTGGGTGGTTAAATTATTCGCTCCAATTGTCTAGAGTGTTCTTCAAAACCAATTGCGAACAATTGTGGCCTGGTGACACGGCGCAGTGTCATCCATAAAACTCCATCATTGTTACGGGTGCAAGATTTTGTGCACGAACTGACTTCTCTGTTACGTTCCATAAGTGTTCGATGGTATTAGTGTTGGGCGATCTGGGTGGCTATATCATTCACTCGAACTGTCCAGAATGCTCTTCAAAACTTGGCGCTTTGTCATCCATAAAAAATCCGTTGTTCTTTGGGAACAACAAGTCTACGAATGGCTGCAAGTTGTCTCCAAATAGCCGAACGTAACAATTTCCAGTCACTGACCAATTCAGTTGGACCAGAGGACCCAGTCCATTTCATGTAAACACTGCCCACACTATTTTGTTGACAACCTGGGTCCATGGCTCCATGACGTCTGCGCCACAGTCGAACCCTACCATCAGTTCTTACCAACTGAAACTGAGACTCATCTGATCAAGCCACGGTTTTCCAGTCGTCTAGGGTCCAACCGATGTGACCACGAGCCCTGGAGCGCCCATGCAGGTGGTGCACTGTTAAAGAAGCACTCGAGTCCGTCGTCTGCTGCCACAGCCTATTAACGCCAAATTTCGCAGCACTGTCTAAACGGATACGTTCGTCGTAGGTCCCACATTGATTTATGCGGTTATTTCATGCAGTGTTGCTTGTCTGTTAGCACTGACAACTCGACGCAAACGCGGCTGCTGTCGGTCGTTAAGTGAAGGCCGTCGGTCACTGAATTGTCCATGGTGAGGATGTGGTATTCTCGGCACACTCTTGACACTACGCATCTCGGAATTCCATAACGCTTTGTGTAATGAAATGTTCCATCAGTCTAGCTTCAAGTACCATTCCGTGTCCAAAGTTTGTTAATTCGCGTCGTGTGTCTATAATCACGTCAGAAACTCTTTCACATGAATCAGCTTAGTACAAATGGCAGCTCTGTCAATGCATTGCCCTTTGTCCTCGTGTAAGCGATACTGTTTGTATATGTGCAAATCCGTATCCCACGACTTTGGTGACCTAAGTGTAATTTTGCTTTAAAAATAAAGTAACGTGAAATAGCAACATAGTAACAACTGAAGAAGAAACAACCTCCAGAAAAATAAAGGACAAACTTAAAAACAATGAGGCACTCATTATGAGATCAGACAAGGGCAGCACAATGATAATAATAAAACAGGATGAATAAAAGGAAAAAAAACTTAAAATTTCGGGAAGACAACAACATAACAAAACTAACCAGTGACCCAACGCAAAATACCAGAAAAACGCACTAACACTCCTAAAAAATATCTCACACATATTCACAAATCAGAAAGCAAAATGGTTGAAACAAAAGAACCCCCAAGCACCCACAATGAACAGCCTACTAAAGCTCTACAAGAATGGCATTCCGATACGCCCTGTAGTCAATTTCAGAAGTGCACCCACATACCACTTAGCCAGAGAAATGCACACATAGTTACAGAAACATTACATACACTCGAATAACAGAAGCATACACAACACTGAAGAGCTGATACAACAAATCAAAGGCATTAACATACCCACAACAGCCACACTCACATCATTTGGCATCACATCCATGTACACCAATATCCCCACCACAGAAACCATCAGCATCATCAAATAACAATTAGAAGAACAAGAAAAAAATTCCCGAACCGCACATAAAAGTTGTAGCTAGCATTCTAAAAGTAATCACAGAGCAAAACTATTTCTCATTTGACAATCAGTTCTACTCACAATAAGGCAGATGAACTGTGGAACAAAACACATCAGAAAAACCACACCATGTGGTAAACATGTATGAATTCGTAATTTATGTGTTTTTTTTCAAATATCTGTAATTACGATTTAAAAACTAATAACTACATGTATAAAAACAACAAAGAACACTCTTGGTCTTTAACAGAAGAAAAATAAAAGCCCACTGAAGACGCCGCAACTGCAGTGAAACAAGTTTTGGATAAAAAACAAAATTGTGTTTTGTTAAAGGCGGATCCTATCCACAAACATACGAATAGTAACATCACTTATATGAGTACGTGTTTTGTTTACTTGTATGCGTACCACGTGAAATGACCTTGCTTATCTCCAGTGATACGCGTACCAGCGTCTGGGATACCCCTTGTTCTGGACAACTGTGATTCGACCATGTGTTAGAGTGAGGCGATGCAACTAATTTGCCCACCAGTTTCTCTAACAGTTCGAACCAAAACAAGGAGATGTATTGCATAGCTACTGCTCAATGTATACACTGCAAGTTACTGTACAGAGCTTGGTGGAGAGAACATCATACCAAAATTATCAATTTTCTTTACTATTTCATATGCGTACTGAGCGAGGGAGAAATGCCAGTGTAAATGCCTCTGTACTAAACTAAGCTCCGTCCGAACAGGCCTCGGAAGGCCCAACGGCTCCGACCGACCGCCATGTCAATCCCACGGACTGGCGTCGCCGGATGCGGATGTGGAGACGCATGTGGTCAGCACACCGCTCTCCCAGCCGTCGTGACCAGAGCCGCTACTTCTCAGTTCAGTAATTCCTCAATTGGCTTCGCAAGGTCTTTGTGCACATCACATGCCAACGGCGCTCTGCAGACCCGGGCGGTCACGCATCCAAATGCTAGCGAAGACCGACAGTTCTTTTCGGTCATCTGACGGGAACCCGTGTTACCATTGCGGCAAGGCCATTGGCATAAATGCTTCTGTACTCGTACTAATCTCTCTTATCTTGTTCTCATGATCCCTTGTGTGAGACAGAAGACAGTGGCAGCATAATACGCTTGCAGTCAGTCTTCTTCGAATCTGATTTCTCTAAACTTACGCAACACGATACCTCGAAAACTACGTCGTCTTTCGTACGAAGATTCGCATTTAAGTCTATAAGTATTTCGTATTGGCTATACCGACCTATTACGATCATAGCAGTGCGTCACCTAATTCGTTCTATGTATGTTACAGTGCCTGCTTGATAAGGACTGCAAACACTGGAACAATTCCCTAAAATTAGTCGTCATGTATACATTTCCTTTACAGACGTATGGTATCTTCCCGGAACCCTTCTGACTAATCGAACCCATCCATCTGCCTTTCTTGTTCAAGTGATTCTCATTTTATATCTATTACCCCAAAATCTTTATTCGATGTGACGTGCATAATATGTTCACCAGTTATATTGTAATCAGATACTGCCTGGTTGTTCCTCTTTGTAATGGACATTATCTTCACTTATCAACAGCTAAACAGAGTTGCTGTTAATTGCACAACTGGAAATTTTGTGAAATGATAATTAAATCGACACGGTAGCTGGAAATAGGCGTCGATATACACCATCGGGGATATGTGGAAAATGTGTGCCCCGACAGGGACACGTACGGAACTTGGTGGATTAATCTGCTACGGATAGAGCGTCTGCCATGTAAGCAGGAGATCCCGGAGAGTCACTGTCGAGTCACACATTTTCAAAATGTCCCCAATGATGTATATCAACGCCTGTTAACAGCTAGGGTGTCGATTTAATTATCATTTCATTATAGAGAAGCTGCACGGTAATCAATGGTATCTGTTCTTTCGGGAACAGATACTACCTTCATTTACGGAAATTTTGTCAAACTTCCTTACGATCGACTAATGACGACATTTTCACGTCTGACACAACCATCGTTAGCGAACGATCTTATAGTGCTGCATATCAATTCTGATAAATGTATTATACACTGTCCAGTCCCATTAATATGACCACCTAACAAGAGCCTGAATAACCATTTTTTTGAGAAAGTGAGTGAGGTTCTGGAAGATACCGACAGGGATGCGAAGCCATGCCGACTTCAGTGTCGCGGCCACCTGAGTTAGGTTTCTCGGTTGAGGACCCATGGCGCAAAAAGGCTCGATCGTGGTAGTCCGACAGATTCTCGATTGTGTTAAAATCGGAGGAATTTGGTGGCCAGGGGAGTATGGTAATCGCATCATGGTGCTCTACGGACCACGCACGACACTGCGATGTGTGACTCATTTGCATCGTGCTGTGGAAAAACGAACTGCATGTAGGGCGGGAGATGGCCTCAAAGGAGAGATGTATACTTGTGTTGAATCGTAGTGCCTTAGAGAATGATGAAATGATGAGTGCCAAGAAAACATACCTGAGTCCAGGACGCTCCCTCCTCCGGCCTGGAACCTTCCGACGATTGTTGCAGGATGTTTGTTTTGAGACGTTTCGCGTCTTACACGCCAACGGCCATATGTCCGATGGAACATGAAACGTGATTCATCTGAAAAGTCTACCTGTCGCCTCTCAGTGGACGCCTAGTTACGGTACTGGCGTGCAAATTCCAGCCTTCGTAGCAGATTAACAGCAGTTAGCATGGATGCATGAACAAGTTGTCTACTGTGGAGACCTATATCCAACAGCGATCGCTGAACGGCCGTTGAGGAGGCACTGATGGTAGCTCATGCGTTCATTTTGGCGGTCGGCTGCTCAACAGTTGCACGTCTGTTGTTGTTGTGGTCGTCAGTCCTGAGACTGGTTTGATGCAGCTCTCCACGATACTCTATCCTGTGCAAGCCTCTTCATCTCCCAGTACCCACTGCAACCTACATCCTTCTGAATCTGCGTAGTGTAGTCATCTCTTGGTCTCCCTCTACGATTTTGACCCTCCACGCTGCCCTCCAATACTAAATTGGTGATCCCTTTAGGCTTCAGAACATGTCCTACCAATCGATCCCTTCTTCTGGTCAAGTTGTGCCACAAACTTCTCTTCTTCTCAATCTTATTCAATACTTCCTCATTAGTTATGTGATCTACCCATCTAATTTTCAGCATTCTTCTGTAGCACCACGTTTCTAAAGCTTCTATTCTCTTCTTGTCCAAACTATTTATCGTCCATATTTCACTTCCATACATGGCTACACTCCATACAAATACTTTCAGAAATGTCTTCCTGACACTTAAATCTATACTCGATGTTAACAAATTTCTCTTCTTCAGAAACGCTTTCCTTGCCATTTCTAGTCTACATTTATACCCTCTCTACTTCGACCATCACCAGTTATTTTGCTCCCCAAATAGAAAAACTCCTTTACTACTTTAAGTGTCTCATTTCCTAATCTAATTCCCTCAACATCACCCGACTTAATTCGACTACATTCCATTACCCTAGTTTTGCTTTTGTTGATGTTCATCTTATATCCTCCTTTCAAGACACTATCCATTCCGTTCAACTGCTCTTCCAAGTCCTTTGCTGTCTCTGACAGAATTATAATGTCATCAGCAAACCTTAAAGTTTTTATTTCTTCTCCATGGATTTTAATACCTACTCTGAATTTTTCTTTCGTTTCCTTTACTGCTTGCTCAATATACAGATTGAATAACATCGGGGAGAGGCTACAGCTCTGTCTCACTCCCTTCCCAACCACTGCTTCCTTTTCATGTCCCTCGACTCTTATAACTGCCATCTGGTTTCTGTACAAATTGTAAATAGCCTTTCGCTCCCTGTATTTTACCCCTGCCACCTTCAGAATTTGAAAGGGAGTATTCCAGTCAACATTTTCAAAAGCTTTCTCTAAGTCTACAAATGCTAGAAACGTAGGTTTGCCCTTCCTCAATCTAGCTTCTAAGATAAGTCGTAGGGTCAGTATTGCTTCACGTGTTCCAACATTTCTTCGGAATCCAAACTGATCTTCCCCGAGGTCGGATTCTACTTGTTTTTCCATTCGTCTGTAAAGAATTCGCGTTAGTATTTTGCAGCTGTGACTTATTAAACTGATAGTTCGGTAATTTTCACATCTGTCAACACCTGCTTTCTTTGGGATGGGAATTATTATATTCTTCTTGAAGTCTGAGGGTATTTCACCTGTTTCACACATATGATAGAGTTTTGTCTATTCGCCCGTAAACATCTGCGCGGCTGTCGTTCACCCCTGTTATCTGTGGTCTGCGGTGCAGCACAGTTGTTTTGGCGCCGGTTTCGGATAGCGCCATTTTGCCATACAGGGTCTAGCCGGCCACGGTGGTCTCGCGGTTCTAGGCGCGCAGTCCGGAGCCGTGCGACTGCTACGGTCGCAGGTTCGAATCCTGCCTCGGGCATGGATGTGTGTGATGTCCTTAGGTTAGTTAGGTTTAAGTAGTTCTAAGTTCTAGGGGACTGATGACCACAGCAGTTGAGTCCCATAGTGCTCAGAGCCATACAGGGTCTACTTGAACCACAGCGGCTGGCGAATGCTTTAGAAACTTAGCCATTTCGGAAATGCTTCCACCCTTTGCCCGAAAGCCCTTCAGGACGTCAGATAAATCGCACCGTTTCCGCATTACGACAACAACCGCGGTGTGTTCCGCGTTAACTCTCTACAGTTTTTGTATACCCTCCACTGTTAGTGCTGCGACGTGCCGTCTGTGAGTGGTTATTCACGTTGACGTCGAACATAGGTGGTGGTCACTTTAACGTGTCTAGACAGTGTGTAAGTAGGCTGTTTTGGTTTTTATATTGGTAACGCCACGTAGCGCTCTGTATGAAAATCACTGGCTGTGCTGTGTGCTGTCTGTGGCTGGTTGGCATTGTTGTAATATTCGCTATTCTAGTGTTGGGCAGTTGGATGTGAACAGCGCGTAGCGTTGCGCAGTTGGAGGTGAGCCGCCAGCAGTGGTGGATGTGGGAGAGAGATGGCGGAGTTTTGAGAGCGGATATCTGGACTTGTGTCCATCAGAGACAGTAAATTTGTAAGACTGGATGTCGTGAACTTATATATATATCAGTTCAGGACATCCAGTCTTACAAATTTATATAAATAATGACTTTTGAACACTATTAAGGTAAATACATTGTTTGTTCTCTATCAAAATCTTTCATTTGCCAACTATGCTTATCAGTAGTTAGTGACTTGAGTAGTTAGAATCTTTTATTGAGCTGGCAGTATTGGCGCTCGCTATATTGCAGTAGTTCGAGTAACGAAGATTTTTGAGAGGTAAGTGATTCATGAAAGGTATAGGTTATTGTTAGTCAGAGCCATTCTTTTTGTAGGGATTATTGAAAGTCAGATTGCGTTGCGCCAAAAATATTGTGTGTAAGTTTAGTGATGATCAGAATAAATAAAGAGAGAAATATCTGAGTACGTTCAGCTTTGCTCATCTGTTTGAAAATCAAATAACGTAAGGGGTTTATCAGCACAGTAATTAATTAATTTTTCTGAGGGGACGTTTCAAGTGTATATATTGAAAACCTTAGAGGTCTTATTACGCTTCCTTGGGGCACTCCAGATGTTATTTCCGTCCCATTGGAGCATTAATTGTGCACTATAATTAAGTACTGTATACGGTCCAAATGTTAAGAGTGAAGAGTCGGCCGTTGTGCACGAGCCGTTCTAGGCGCTTCAGTCCGGAACCGCACTGCTGCTGCGGTCGCAGGTTCGAATCCTGCCTCGGACATGGATGTGTGTGATGTTCTTAGGTTAGTTAGGTTTAAGTAGTTCTAAGTCTAGGGAACTGATGACCTCAGATGATGTCCCATAGTACTTAGAGCCATTTGAACCATTTATAAGTAAAGACGTTGTGCAGCTTTGGATGAGATTTTTTAAAAGCGGTAGAATGGAAATTCATGTTGAAGAGGGGAGTGGCAGGCCTTCTATTATGTGTGATTTTGCCAAGAAAACTGACGAAACATGGTGAAAATCGAAGATTCGCCGTCTCTGAACTTTCTGAACTCTCACATGAAGAAGCGACTAGCGTCGCAACACTTCGATGACGACGATAATTAGTCCAGTGAAACTGTCAGAAAAAAGCCTGTACCTTGCAAAAGGTGGGGTAGAATATTTTATTTTTTAAATCATTCATCTTGTTGGAAAGGTTAGAAAACCAAGTTTTACGAGCAAAATTTCTCTTGGGAAAAATTCCTGCAGTCAAAAACTTAGAAAATTTCGGATTTTTTTCTGTTTTTTTTTTTCAAAATATCTCAGTTTTATTTGTTTCTATCGCTTTGACATCTAATTTCTTTTTTAAAGAGCACAAAATTCTCTACAAATTTGATTTTTACAATTTTTTTCTACTCCCAGTATCTAAGGTGCTACAGCGCGTCAAAAAATACCAATTTGTCAAATTTCGAGCAAAGTGGCAAATTTCCTAATTTTTGAACACTATTATTTCAGTTTATACTTGTGTAGTATAAACATATTACTCATCATGTTATTCATTGGAATTTACCATCTCACTCTGCTGCAGGGCCAGGTCAAACAGCAGCATGCTCAGTAACTACAAACACATTCACGTCGGATTGCGTGAAGTTTATTTGTGTTACAATATGTAACACGATTGCATGCAGGTGCCGTACATTTTCTACAGTTGATTGACGTTAATGATCAGTTATAAGAAAAAGTATGTAGGAATTGTTCTTTAGCGGACAAATCCGTATTTATTCTTTGGCGGGCGGAAGATAATTATCTCTGGTGATTGTTCACAGCGCGCTCACAGCTATTAGCACACAACAATAAGGGTCCTACAGTTTGGAGTCGCTTCTATTCAGTATATGTTGTGGTGCTGAAAATGAGTATGTCTCACATGAATTTGAGTTTCATTTGCGAAAAAAGTGTGGTGGGTGGTGGACGGAATGTGAAAAAGAAGGACTGAGCACAGTTATCGATTGTAGTGCTAAACGCAGGGAGTCTGCTCACACCGGTTTTTCGAAAACGCTCAGTGAAGTGATGGTGCATGAAGCACGCTACAAGAAGTACATTAATGAGAGAATGACAGCAGCTAACCTTCGACACCCTCAGGAACCAGTAGGCGTGCTACGTCGGTCGCAGGAAAAAGGTCAGTTCAATTTCAAAGAGAAATACTTCTTATGTGCAAAAGGGAATTCTGATGACTTTTAACCAAGCAGTTAAGATTGCCATATGCCAAACGAAATTTTGTTTACAAAGTAATGAAATTGGAAGTGCAATCGACAGCATTAGAACAGGCTAAACGACGTGGTGATGAATTTGGTCAACAAGTGATAGAGCGGATTCAAAAATGTAAATGATTTGGTTGCTGCAGGTGGGTGGTACCACAGCTTTTGCTGCAGAAAGTTCTTTCACCGTGTTTCAGCTACTGGCAGAAACGAGGTTACCGACCTGCAACACAAGTAGATGAAGGCATGGAGGCTATATTTGCCTACCTGGAAACCAATACGGAAGAATGTCAGTTTTCTATGGACTGTCAAGGCTCGCCTTTTCCAGAAATACGGTGACGACGTGATGATAGCTGAAACAGCTTCAAAGCCAGCAGTCGTATGTTTCAAGAATGTTGGACACCAACTACTCAGTGAAAATTGGTATACCAAAAGAAATTCAGATCCTATGAATCGTCAGAGTAGCTGCAAATATCATATTAGACGATATAAGATCAGTAGTGTACGATGTAAAACAGTACCCTCCCTTTGATAATTTTGTATGTGATGTAGAGTCTGTCATACCAGAATCTGTAAGATTGCTCATTGAAACTATAATTTTGAAACACAACCGGTCTCCCAGAAAATGGTCGAAAACATGTGTTACTCTTGCTCATGCACTCATAAGTGCTGCGAGGCCACGTTCATTTATTTCATCACTTTTGATTGCTATTAGTGCATACTTGTACCGGAAGTTTGGCTCAAAACATCTCATCCAGGTTTTGTCTTCCCTTGGCTTTGCAGCATCTTTTAAGGAAGGTGCCCTATTGGAAGTGTCTTCAATCCTTCAGCTTGACAACGAAAGACAACGAAGTGACCCATTTTGCCAATTTGTGTTTGATAATGCAGATTTCAATGTAAACACCCTAGATGGAACTGGTACTTTTCAGCAGAAGTCAGCAGTTCCCACACACTAGACCATTTGTGGTACCAGATATTCGCCAAGTCTGTCAGAAAAAGCAAACTGAATCTTGCACGGTTGCTACCTACTTGCGGACTTACTAACAAGTCCAAAGTTGGATGGGAAACTGGAAACCTCCTGAGAAATGGGGCTGGAATCACAGTGACCACGGTCCAATACCCGTTATTATGAGCCAAGATCCAGCACCTGAAGCACTTCTTCACATTGTTTCATGCTCATGCAAGCTTAACTGTGGCGGAGCGTGATCCTACAGAAAAGCGTGTTTGAAATGTTCTTCAATTTGGAAGAAATGTATTGGGGTCAACTGTGAAAACGTGCAAAAATTTTTATATGAAGACAGTGAAGAAGATGTTATGGAGGATGTTGAGGAAATCACTGACGAAATCAACGAAGTTGCTGAGGCTGACTCGCTGTTTAAAGAAGAGGTCAGTCTGGGATCAACTCTATGTACAGACCCTGAATCCGTAACTCAAGGTATTTCTGGTGACACTGAGTAACCTGGCCCATCAAAACGTTGGAAATGATGCTCATATCTGTCTCAAGTGCACTAAAGTGCGATATTACAAGTATTACACACCCGGAACTGCCAACATCTTTTAGTAATTGACAATGCATTTTAATTGTAATAAAGCTACTTATTTTTAATGTCAACTGTGTGGCTTTTATACAGAAGAATAATTACCTACCTAATTAGGTTGCCTATTACAGCTAATAATAGTTCAGTTTCCTGTGTGTGTGTGTGTGTGTGTGTGTGTCTATGTCTCTTAATGATGAATTTTTATATTTATAGTTTTACAAAGGCTGAGGTGGCCCATAGTGAACTTCAGGTAGTGATGTAAGAATCACAATAGTTAGGTGCCCAGCAATCCTCAAGTTGCATACAGAGAAATTGAATACCTGAAAAAGAGGTGGTAAATTCCAACATATAACATGATGTATAACGTATTTATACTACACAAACAGAAACTGAAAAAATAGTGTTCAAAAATAAGGTATCTTACCACTATGCTCAAAATTTTAAAAATTGGTATTTTTTGAGGCGCTGTAGTGCCTTAAATATTGGGAGTAGAAAAAAATGGCAACAATCAAATTTGTAGTGGATTTTGTGGTCTTTAAAAAAGAAAATAGACGTTAAAGCGATAGGAGCAAAAAAAACTGAGATATTTGGAAAAACTGACAAAAGGGTGAAATTTTCCACGTTTTTTGACTGCAGAAAGTTTTCCCAAGCGAAATTTTGTTGGCAAAACTCGGTTCTCTAATCTTTCCAACCATATGAACGAGTTGCAAAAATAAACTCTTCTACCCCACCTTTTGCAAGGTATATCTGCTATTTGACTGGACTAAATATCAAAAACGCCATGAAAGATTGGCTACGCGGCCAGGAGGCAGAAAATTACGAAGATGAACTTTTTAAATTGGTGGAAAGCTATAACAAATACATAAATTTAAATGGTAGAATGTTGAAATGAGCAAAACTCAACTGTTCAAGATGTATACAATCTTTTTATCAACACAAGTTTTTTTTCTATTTTCTGCCAAATGAAGGGTTCATTCCGAACCGCCCTTGTATTAGTAAAATATTTATCGAACCAATCACGTATCTGTGGTTACTCCATATGGTCAATCTATGTTAGAGTTGAACTGTGTGGTAAAGTGTCGAACGACTTTCAGAAATCTAGACGTACAGAATCTACCTGTTCACCTAAATCTATTGTTTGCAAGATGTCGTGTTTCACAAGAGTTGTTTTCCTGGGATCCGTGCTGCTTCTTTCAAAGAATCTGGTTTTTCTCCATTCATAATTTACCCTTTCTCTAAATAAGAATGAGCTGCGCTCTTTTCCATTCATGAAGGATTATTTTCTGTGCAATAGTTTGTTAATAAATACATGGTTACTCGTAAATACCTCCAGTGTTTCACAAGACAACTGCACAAAAAATACAACATATGTATAGAAAAGGCACATTTCAGTGGTTAGAGCATCTCGCCAAGTTTGTAACTCACATTACGGATGCTCAATGTGAACTTCTTTTGCGAGGCATCCAACGTCAGTACGAGAGTCAAACTCTTGCCATCATGTCTCAACAAGCCATGATCGATATCAGCAACTGTTGTAAATTAAGTGATGTTGGGCGTATAAACATACAATCCATGACATAACTGCATAAGAATAAATCACATGGAACTAGTCAAATGACCTTGGGAGCCAATAGAAAAAAAGAGGAGAAAGTTCAGTGAAACTCTGAGGCAGTCGGACACTGATGTAATCAGGAACAGCTGAAAGAAAGTGTGAGGGCGCATCGTCTTGTTGCAAAATGGAGTCTCTATTGTTTTTCTTCAGCATTTGGAGTTACATGAAACCAGTCAGTTTTCTCATCAAGGAAAATGGTATTGCGGGCCGAGAAAGAGACAGCTGCTGTATACACTGATCATGGGCGTCCGCAAAAAATTTTACAAGTGGGGGCAAAGTTCAAAATATTTCACTCCTTATACAACTGGTACCTTGGGTTTGAACTCATATTGTGCCCCGAGAACTAAACCTGACAAGAAGTGCAGTAAATGTATTTCACGCCAAAAGATTGATGGTTTCAGCTAAATATTTATTGAAGGCAGATTACTTTGATATGTAAAACATAGGCACACTTAATTAATATTTATAGTCTTTTTGTATAATTAATATTGAATATAGATCCTACCTTTTCGATTTAACAATAGAAAACTGCATCATCCATTACTGCAACCAACGAGTTATTAAGAAAAATAACCAGCAGAAATGTCACTGACCCTTACTCTTGGAAGTGGGAGAACAGGATACAAACCATAAAAACAGTTATGCAAGTTTGCTGCAATCTATAACAGTTCCCCTTATTTGCGGATTCTTCCGTTACTTTTTGGTAAACAATTCTATACTTATGGTTGAATAAGAAGTTCGCTACTTTTTGTTTGTTTCAAACTAGTTTTCGGCCTATTGCGTTAGCTTCAAGAAACAACTGACTAACGTCTGAAAGTGACAGTAGTTTTTAGGTAATCAAACATTATGAATTAAGATACAATCCACTTGCGTAGGGCGTTGTGTATCAAATTTGTTTCCGACGTTGAAGATACACTTTACAAAATGGAAAATGTTATGCACAATAATTAATTATTAATTAATTATTACAGGTTAAATGATTATAAAGCTCAATTGTAGCATTATAGCTTTTGAATAATATAGTGTGTAGTTCAATTATTTATTGTGCTCAAAATTATTCATTGTGTAAATCGTAATTTCAACGTTAAGAATCAAATTTGTTGCATAACATTCTAGTTAGGTGTATCTTTGCGTATAACGTTTCATAACCTAAAAACTAGTGTCACTTTCAGACGGTAGTCAGTTGTTTCCTGAAAATGGCCCAATAAGCCGAAAACTACTTTTAAGTAAACAACACTACAACATTGCAACAAAAACATTTCCCCTTGCTGACAAAACTTCCCTTTATATCGTACTAATGGATTTACCGGGTCGTCATTGTGCTGGGTGTCACGTTGGCATTGTGCTGGAATTAGGTATCAAAATCGTGCGCAGTTGTCTTGGAATGGTCCGTTTTTGTAAATGTTCGCATTCGCCATAACTGCAGGACTCAGCAGAAACCAGCGTCTCGCGAAAGAAACGGCGTAATTTCCCTTTACCAGCCTAATAACCAAATAAACCCAAGTTACAGAGCCATTGTTAAAACCGCAACACTTCCTGTCCTATTCGGCAGTGCTAGATCTATGGTGTTGTACAATCAAACATAATCGTTTCTAGACATGCCTGTCAATTCCTTAATGAATAGCAAGTCTATACACTACATTTTATGAGGGGGGCAAGTTCCTGTCGGTTAAATTTCGCGTCTGTAGCACCTCATCTTCGTGGTGTAGCAATTTTAATGGACAGTAGTGTAAAGAGGTGTTGTGCAAAGAAGATTCACATTTATTTAAAAAAATGAATGTTTTACAATGCAGTCAGAATTAAGAGTCTGAAGCGGAAGCGTACCAGTAATGTCGTAAGTGGGTCAGACCTGGATACACAGCTTCTCCTCAGCCTGACTGACCACACAGGATGTCTCCGGTCGACTCCCTGCAGTATATTAGCGGAGCAGAGACAAATAGGAACTCATTCTAGCGACAATATGGGCTGCAAATGAAAAAAATCCATTGACCTAAGCGACTTTCAAAAAAGGACAGATACTTATTGTCCAGCGTCTGGGAACGAAAGTATATGAAACGGCGCAGGTGGTCGGCTATTCGCATGTTACTGTCGCATACAACCGTGCGAGGTGACTGAAAGAAGTTAAAACCACGAATGGGTAACAAGGTGCTGAGCATCCAAGCTCTGTAACAGAACGTAGGGAATTACCATATTTGACGCAATATAAGAGTCCCTTCTTTCTTTGAAAAATTGCCTCCGAAATTCAGGTGCATCTTATATTCGAAATTAATATAAAAGGTCCATTGTTGATTTAAAATTCTCGCCAGTCTTAAAAATGGCCTAATATTCGATGCCGCGGGAAACTTATCACAATGGATTCAACTAGCAGCAGCAGCGTAGCGACGCGACGAACATGACTTGAGAGGGTTCACAAGTTGCTAACATTGTCTCCCTCCTGCCCCACGATCACAAACCCAGAACACTGTCTAGCTTATGATGCGTTACTGCCGTCTACGGTGCTAGTGAACTTGAACTGAAACTGAGTTGTGTTTTTGGTAACACTACAATGTTTTCGTTAGTAGATAATTTCGTAATGTAAAAAAAAGGTATTCATATGATGCGCGCTATAAACTGAAAGCAATAGCATATGCAGAAGAACCTGGAAACAGGGCAGCTAAGTGGTATTTTGGCCCTCCATCAACAGAAAAAAGCCATTCGCGATTGGCGGGCTAGTAAAAAAGAACTGAAGAAAAAACGAGAAGGATTTAATGTGGAAGTAGAGGAATGAATGCAAAATGGCCAAAACTAGAAGATGACATATTAAAATGGATTCAAGGATGCAGTAAAAACGGTATTGGAATTAACATCAAAATGATTCAAATACACACTCGTAAGTAAGCGCTACAGTGAAAGTTAACAGACTTTAAGTGAGCAGTTGGTTGGTGCTACAGGTTCATGAAGTGTCATGGACTTAGCTAACCAAAACCAAAGTACCTGAGAAAATTCCACAAGAATATGGAAAGAAAATATTATCTTTCCATCACTTTATTATTCAACTTTGAAAGAAAACCAGTATGAGATAAGCCAAACAGCTGATATGGACGAAACTCCTCTGACATTTGATGTGCAGAGTAACAGAACTGTTGCCTTGAAAGGTGCTAAAACTGTAACTGAAAAGACAACTGTACATGAAATAATGCACTACACTGTAGTCCTTTCATGTTGTGCTGATGGCACTAAACTTAGGGGGCATACTCGTGAAAATGACCAAAAATTTGAAAAAAAATCTGGGTCTATAGAAAAGAGCCTTTCATGCTGATTTTAAAAATGTATAGTTAATGGGCATTATTGTTTTCCGTTCTTTCTAAAATTGAGGTTAAGCGTAATTTTGCACAGGGTCCACGCCCATCTGTCAGCTTGAAGTGCATCAGAATACGTGGTGTATTATTTTATTCTCCTGTTTTTCCTGTCGCTAGTTACGGGTAGTTAACACAGACGTATTCTAGAGGGCACTGACACCCGGAACCAAAGTACAGGCATGTCTAGAAGGCTATGGTTCGAATGTAAACAAAGATCTGAGAATATATCATTTCAGAATTTCATATGTGTGTGGTTTTGTAGTTATTGTGCGTTGTTTCTGTGTGTGTGTTTCCTGTGCTACAAATGCTGAGAGTAAAGAAATTTATCCTCAAACGAAAGTTTTGCGGCAACCAGTTCCAAACACAACCGAATAATACATATCAGTTGCTTCAAAAGTCGCCTGCGGAAATTGTGTCTACAGGCAGTGCTTCCAGACGTAAACTTTCGCTGTCTGAATGTAATAAGAACAAGCATAGTAGTATTATGAGCAGCAATTATGACGGAAATGTTATTGTGAACCTAAATATGCTGTCAAGACTTTTGAAGAGTCCTGTAAAATGTAATGTAAATACTGCAGTTTTGAACATAGTATTAACGTTTCTGTGGACATTTCAGCAAGGAAGGGCCTTTCAAGTCGGTTAGTGATTGTCTCTAACTCGGGTCAGACGCACAGTAATACTATGACATTGCCAGTAACTGATAGTCGACATTACAGTGTAAATATTCAGTTTGTTTATGCATTGCGAAATACTGTAAGGGGAAGGAGAGCTCTCCAGACTTTTTGTGCACTGATGGATTTGCTGTCACCTACACAAGCAGTACCAGCTGCCTCACTGACTCATTGTTATAAAATTTGAATGTTAATGTTAGTATAGCTAGGCAGATTCCAATAAATTTTGTGGAGTCATGTGACCTAGGTCATTGACCTTTATTATGTCATCAAGAGATGAGTGCGGCAATTTGAAAAATTGGCTGGAAATTTGACACACTCACCCATTTGAAAATTGATGGAACATTTGAAACATATGTCATGTTTCCCACTAATCACAAAACACACACACACACACAGTATCAAAAATATCGTATTTGCATATATGTATTATTTACCAAAAATAAAGTAGCACCTAAAATTCTACCTCATCAGTAATTTAGTCTGTTGTCTGTTTTGTACTCGACTAAAAGTGCCAATTACTTGATTGCCTCGTCAGTAATTGTCTTGTCTGTGTTATACTTCACTAAAATGTTAATGTCATATTTTATTTCTCTCTCTCTCTCTCTCTCTCTCTCTCTCTCTCTCTCTCTCTCTCTCTATCTATCTATCTATCTCTTTCTCTCTCTCTTATGATATTCCACTGATGCTTGTATGAAAATATTGTAATACCTCATCATCAGCGTGTTTCATGTCCAATACAGTTCTACCTAATCATCAGTAAATTTCGTTTCTGTCTTTCTAATATCTTATTAAGGAACATGAACAGGGGAAAAACTCAAACACCAAAATACTCTAGATATATATAATGGACGACATTTTTGTAGATAATGTTTTCTGCTAGACACAGACATTTCTTCGTATCAGTATTCTCGAAATCATCTGTATCCATCATGTTCACTCTTTCACGATATATCATGAAAATTTTGTCACTGTTGAGAAAGTCAAGTTGTTTTTCGCTGGTTGCTAAGAATCTTGATGGTAAATATATCTTGGAGTCCTTCAGGCACACCGGAACTGCTGTTCCGAATTTGGTATTGCAGCATCCTGCGCTCAAGATTGTGTGTCTTTCTCTCTTCACCAGTACTGAAAGCTTTGCCACTTGTATTCCGCTTCCACCGTCACCCAGATACTGTAACATGGAAGCAGAAGAAACGCTGTTTTCTTGAATTACAACAAGTAATTGATAAGCAACAAACAAATTTTGTTATTAGTAGTAGAGCATATTACACGTTATATTTTTACTAATGCGATTAGGAAAGTAGCAGTAACTCTAATATCTTACTTCTACTGGTAGTCATCTCGCATTCATAGATATTTTTCTACTGAGACAACAGTTGTCGACAAATTCTGACAAGCAGAAGTGCTTAGTCAGCGAGTCAATAATTTTGCAGTCTCCCATATATCACCGAATCGGCAAAAATGCATATGTGCTTTTCTCAGAGCAAGTTGAGGCAGGCAAAAATGCACAGTTGGCGAGTTGAGGTTTTCTGATGTCTAACTGGTCTCCGCCACTTGTGTGCAATCACCGTTATGGAGCAGTAACGTTTTGACGCACACTTTTAATAACAACATTCACTTCATTTTCAACATGCAACATAGACTTTCAACCACGTATAATTGCATCTGCTAACTTTCATCTTCTGTGGTGACTAGACTGTAATGTTCGCACTACAATTCTGACTATATTTTCAGTTATCTTTGAAATCAAGTACCATCATTCGCCACCTGTTTCCAAGATACAACGTGTGCTGTGAAATTCCATACAATAATCACGTGAATAAGTTCTGAATTTGCGAAACACATCTTTCGTGGAGCGAGAAGGTGCCACTGTTGCAGTCTCAACGCAAGAGTTCAGCTTGCTATTTCGAAAGGTTTAGATCACGAATAGAATCTTTTAGTTCCTTTTGATTAAAGAACTGAAGAGAAGCATCGTGAGATGGATAGTAGTACCCTTCTTCATGTTCAGCACCTTCTGACTCACTTGAAACTGGGTGTGATACGTTGGCTTGAAATTTACAGACAAGAAAAATCAATCCTTAATCTCAGGGCACAGGCAAATGCACCGAAGATACATTTGGATATTTTTTTATGTCTAGGTTTGACTGAATGCCCTGAAATATTTGTGATGCAGAAGAAACAACCTGAAAACTGTCCTTTAGGTTCACACCAGACCATTGGAACAGAAAATGGCATGCCTCGGCGTTTTACAATCACCCAGTTGTATAAACTGCGTAGTACTGGTTATGCAAGTGATGTGAGGTCCCACATTTTTATCTCAATCACTAACAGGACGATCGAAAACCAGTTTATATGCCTTCTTAAGTAGATCAGTGATTTGTTTTCTTAGAGATTTTGGGGATGGTGTGTCCCACCCACATACCGAAAATTATCAAGACAGTTTAAAAAAGAATGATGTTTGCCCATTGCCATTTTAGTAAGCGTAAGCTTTAAATATTACAACATTTTACTACCTCTCATGAACGACACTCACTGAGGCAACAAAAAGCTCACAGAAAATGGTTGGGTCGAGGTAAGTATGATGAGAACCCAGTTGTATAAACTGCGTAATACAGGTTATGCAAGTAATGTGAGGCCCCACATTTTTATCTCAATCACTAACAGGACGATCGAAAACCAGTTCTATGCCTTCTTAAGTAGATCAGTGATTTGTTTTCTTAGAGATTTCTGGGGTGGTGTGTCCCACCCACATAGCAAAAATTATCAAGACAGTTTAAACAAGAATGATGTTTGCCCATTGCCATTTTAGTAAGTGTAAGCTTTAAATATTACAACATTTCACTATCTCTCACAAAAGACACTCACTGAGACAACAAAAAGCTCACAGAAAATGGTTGGGTCGAGGTAAGTATGATGATTACTGCACTTTGCATGTTCCAACATGCGCCGGAACGTAAAGTTTCCATCAGTTGAGTATAGTTAAGAGTCTTTATCACACTACCATCTAATGATGATTGATATATCTTCTAGCACTCTTGTACCAAAAAAAATAATTAAAAAACTAGATATCTTTATGTTGTCTGTTATATATAACATATATGAAGCAGAGATTATACAGATGTGCATGTCTGGGATTTCCTCCCAAGTCCCTCAATTGATGCCAACCATCTCTGGCATAGAAACAGCAAATCTCATGAGTATCAGAAATATGGGGTTTAAAACCTCCTAAGTCTAATAGGATCAGAGATACAGACAAGAACGTGTTTTTCCAGTCCATGGCGTATAGGCTGCCCCACGTGACAATCATGTTCCTTGGGAACAGTTTTGGACGTGTCAAATTAACCTACTTTGGAAAGCAGCCCATATGTCAGGGGAAAGAAACCATTTTTTGGGTCCCAAAATGCCCTGCTTGCAGAGGTATTGTGTTTGAGTAGTATCGTCCTGTTTTATCGTCCTGTTCTGCATGGTCGCCTGTACATCAGGGTCAAATAAATGACTTTCAAGCCCCTGATGTGTAGCCTGTCAGCATGACAAATGTACTGTGGGAGTATCATTAGCCTGCTTCATTGAACTGTACTGTTTGGGACAGGCTGAAAGGGAGCGGGAGGGGAAAATAGATAGAGAGAGGGAAGGAGGAGAAGACGTGTGAGGCAGGTGGAAAATGTAGAGCGATAGCGGCCAGAAAAGGAAGAAGGGGAACTGGAAATGAAAAGAGGGAGTGGGAGGAGGATATGGCCAGAAGGAGGGGAGGAAGATACAGTCGGAGATAGGGGTGGAGAAAATGGACAAAGAGACGAGGAGGAGGTATTGAAAAGACAGAGAGAGTGGGAAGGAGGGATGGTGGGAGGAAGACAGAGGGGGAGGAAGACAGAGGGGGATGAAGAGGTGCATTCCACATATGTGCCAATACGTTTGTCGGTGACGCCATGGGCAAAACGCTCCTTTTTAAAAAAGAAAAATAAACACCAGAATATGAAATATAAACAGTGCACTAAAAAACCTTCAAAACTCAAAAACCTTATGTGCTAGAACATTTTGAAAAATAGATTCAGATATCACAATTCAAAATACATATTTATTGGTATATCACATCCCAGTAGGAAAATTGCTGTTTAGTAGTGTAATCTACTTCTTTTTCCTGGTTGTATCCAGTGTATACACGGGGTTGGCAAGTCATTCTGGGTTTGACAATGTTAGTGGTAGAGGGTGGTCAGATGCCCTTCCCATCACCAACCTCTTACCTCCATGCCCTCTTCCTCTTCGGGATGGAATTTGCCTTGCCCATTTGCCTGTGTCTATTGTTTGTTGTTACACTAATTGAAAGTCCAAGAACTTTTTTAAAATGTTTGAGAATCGTTAAACTGAGGTAGGACGTGAATACTAGCCCGACATTCACCTAGTCGTTTCTGGAAAACCGACTAAAAACCACATGTGGTCTGGTGGGCACATCGGCCCTCATCGTTAATCCGCCAGAAACGATAGAAAGGCGGAAATTATATAACTTATTCGTCTAGTTCGGAAGTGTTTTTGGATGATGTCAGGTATGATTTAACTATCATCAGTTCATAATTATCAATTCCCAACAAGATGGAGGGGAAACGTAGGTCATACTGTACGAAGAAGGCCGCCTTGTGCACCAAGATTACTTTTGCTGGTCGATAGTAGAAGTTTAACGAGCCAGGTAATGGCAAGCTAAGGCATTCATAGAGTTCTATAAGAACTTGCTTCTGCAAGTGATCTAGTGTTTTGTTCCTGAAAGAAAATCCAAAAAGTAAATATAAAGTAGTGGTAACCACGATAGTTTGCTGTTTTCCTCCGGTGGCTTAGTCTTTAAATAAGACCCAGCATCATCTCTCAACCTCACATTAGTTACTTTTCTGGAGCAACTGGCATGTAACGTCCACTTTGGGTGCCCATCGCTATGGACTTCGTACCAGATAGGTGTTCAAAAAATTATAAAAGTCTGGAAAACGTCCCATCTACCCTGGCGTCATTTGAGAAAGAATTCAAGATCGAGTTGGAGAAGAGTACATAAAAAATTTGACTGCATCATCCTCAGAGAATGCATCCCGGACTTTGCCATAGGCATTAGGGAAGTATAGGAAACTGAAGTGTGAATGACCGGAGGGGGATATGAACCACAGTTCTCCCGAATGCAAGATTATCGAACACAACGTTGGCGAAAGTCATGTACTGCGTGCTCTAGCACTGAGAGTAATGAGAGCTTCCAGTGTGCACTGCCTGACAAATCAAACTCATAAAGGAGGAGGAGGAAACGAAGTTAAACTTCACTAGTTCAGAGGACATATGTTTTTATTTTAATGATTACATAATGGCGTCAAATTTACAAAGAACTTGGCATTATGAGCCAACTTATCAATATAAAGTTGCACTACCTATGGCAATCATAAATCTGTTGTATCCTTTCCTAACGCAAGATGGCCCACATTTGTAACTCGTCCTTGATATCCCGGAGACTGGCATTGGGACGAAGATGGCGTCTGAACTGCTGCCACACAAGTTCTATACGGGACAGGTCTGGTGTTCTTGTTGGATATGGGAATACGTCAGCACCGAGCATTCAATTCATAGAGACATATGCCATGTGTGGTTAAGTATTGTCCTGTTGAAAAACGGCACTGATATAATGTGTCATGTGAGGTAGCACATGAGGACACATGATGTCAATGGCATATCGTTGTGTCATCAGAGTTCTGTCAGTAACTACTAGTCATGACTTTTGTCATACTGTGGTTTCTCATACCAGATTAGATTAGATTAGATTAGATTAGATTAATACTTGTTCCATAGATCATGAATACGACACTTCGTAATGATGTGGAACGTGTCAGGTTAATAAAAGATGTCTGTACAAGAAATTACATTACACAAAATATTGCATGACACTAATGATTAAGTTTTTTTTTTACTTAGTTTATATCTAAAAATTCAGCCAATGAGTAGAAGGAGTTGTCATCTAGAAATTCTTTTAATTTATTTTTAAATGTTAGTTGGCTATCGGTCAGGCTTTTGATGCTGTTTGGTAGGTGCCCAAAGACTTTTGTGGCAGCATAATTTACCCCTTTCTGTGCCAAAGTCAGATTTAACCCTGCATAGTGAAGATCATCCCTTCTCCTGGTGTTATAGGTATGCACACTGCTATTACTTTGGAATTGGGTTGGATTATTATCAACAAATTTCATAAGGGAATATATATACTGTGAGGTTACTGTAAGGATCCCTAGATCCTTAAATAGATGTCTGCAGGATGGCCGTGGGTGGGCTCCAGCAATTATTCTGATTACACGTTTTTGTGCAATGAATACTTTTCTACTCAACGATGAATTACCCCAGAATATGATGCCATACGAAAGCAGTGAATGAAAGTAATGCATAGTAAGCTAATTTACTGAGATTCTTATCACCAAAATTTGCAATAACCCTAATAGCATACGTAGCTGAACTCAGACGTTTCAGCAGACCATCAATGTGTTGCTTCCAGTTTAACCTCTCATCAATGGACACACCTAAAAATTTTGAAAATTCTACCTTAGCTACAGACTTCTGTTCAAATTCTATATTTATTACTGGAGTTGTGCCATTTACTGTACGGAACTGTACATACTGCGTTTTATCAAAATTTAAAGAGAGTCCGTTTGCTGAGAACCACTTAATAATTTTGTGAAAAACATCATTTACAATTACATCACTTAGTTCTTGGTTTTTGGATGTTATTACTATACTTGTATCATCAGCAAAAAGAACTAACTTTGCATCTTCATCAATGTGGAATGGTAAGTCATTAATGTATATCAAGAACAGTAAAGGACCTAAGACCGAACCCTGTGGGACCCCGTGCTTGATAGCACCCCAGTTTGAGGAATCAGCTGTTATTTTAACATTACACGAACCACTTATTTCAACTTTCTGCATTCTTCCAGTTAAGTATGAATTAAACCATTTGTGCACTGCCCCACTCAAACCATAATGATTTAGCTTATCTAAAAGAATTCCATGATTTACACAATCAAAGGCCTTTGAGAGATCACAAAAAATACCAATGGGTGATGTCTGGTTATTCAGAGCATTTAATATTTGATCAGTGAAAGCATATATAGCATTTTCTGTTGAAAAGCCTTTCTGAAAACCAAACTGACATTTTGTTAGTACTTTATTTTTACAAATATGGGAGGCTAGTCATGAATACATTACTTTCTCAAAAATTTTTGATAGAGCTGTCAGAAGAGAGATTGGGCGGTAGTTGTTGACATCCGACGTATCCCCCTTTTTATGCAATGGTTTTACAATGGCATATTCCAGTCTATCAGGGAAAACACCCTGCTCCAAAGAGCTATTACATACGTGGCTGAGAATCCTACTTATCTGTGGGGAACAAGCTTTAAGTACTTTGCTGGAAATGCCATCAATTCCGTAAGAGCTTTTACTTTTCAGTGAGTTTATTATTTTACTGATTTCAGAGGGAGAGGTTGGTGGAATTACAGTTGTTTCAAACTGCGCAGGTATGGCCTCTTCTATTAATAGCCTTGCCTCTCCTAGTGAAGATCTAGATCCTATTTTCTCCACAACATTTAAAAAATGATTATTCAAAATATTTTCAATTTCTGATTGTTTGTTAGTGCACTTGTCATTCAGTTTTATTGCACTAAAGTCTTCCTGTGCTCTTGGTTGCCCTGATGATGTCAGGAGAACCACACTGTGTCCCTCCAAAACATTGGAAGAACGGGACCTCTACACAGGTCGCCACAGTATACACTGGAGGTTTTGCGCAGAACCGCGATTCATTGCTGAACATAATGTTTCCAGGCCACGGCACCACACCAATCGTATCAATTTATGGTGTGGTGCTAATGCAGCCTATGCATCGGACTGTGCCATATTTTACGGACTACAAGACGCTACACACCTGCAAGATGCACCTTAATTTTTAAGTTTTTTTTAAACAATATTTTACTATTTTTCTTATTAGACTGCAAAGACAGTATAAAACAGTCTTAGTTATAAAACCGAAAGACATTTAAAATCCCTGATAATCGTCATCTGCACTATCTTCTTCTTCCTCTTTGTCGTCATCCTCTTGATATATAAGCTGGTATTTACTGCCATCAATAACGTTACTTATGTCACACTTCTTTAAACATTTAACAATAACGTCTTCTCTCACTCTAGACCACGACTGTTTTACCCACAGAGACAGTTGTTTGATTGTAGGTCGTTTTTTAATGCTCCCTTCGGCGTGAATTCAAGTTTGGTTTCATCCATCATCCATTTGTCCCGCTCCTCTCTCATATACACTTTAAGTGGTTCATTTATCGAGATATCATGAGGTTTCCATTGTGAAGTAAGTCCTCCCAGACTAACAGCAAGCTCTGCATCCCCCTATCTCAAGTTCTCGTTCACCGAATTTTTCAAACGACTGCTAAACTGATCTAGCAGAAGAGAACTCTTCTTCAATAAAGGACATTTCTATCCCTCTCACACTCTGTAAATCCATAATTTCATACCAGCCTCGTTCATCCAACCTCTGTCATGTATTTGAACAACAACAGCTAACGGTATGTCAGAAGGTTTTGGCACTGTCTTGCGCTTGAAAATGACAATTGCATTAGGTGCTTTATCTGAAAACTACCTTGAGCAGTTAAACAGAGAACTGACTCGTGGCGATAACATATTAGACCTTCTGGTGACAAACAGCCCCGAACTATTTGAAACAGTTAACGTAGAACAGGGAATCAGCGATCATAAAGCGGTTACTGCATCGATGATTTCAGCCGTAAATAAAAATATTAAAAAAGGTAGGAAGATTTTTCTGTTTAGTAAAAGTGACAAAAAGCAGATTACAGAGTACCTGACGGCTCAACACAAAAGTTTTGTCTCAAGTACAGATAGTGTTGAGGATCAGTGGACAAAGTTCAAAACGATCGTACAATATGCGTTAGATGAGTATGTGCCAAGCAAGATCGTAAGAGATGGGAAAGAGCCACCGTGGTACAACAACCGAGTTAGAAAAATGTTGCGGAAGCAAAGGGAACTTCACAGCAAACATAAACATAGCCAAAGCCTTGCAGACAAACAAAAATTACGCGAAGCGAAATGTAGTGTACTGACATGGCAGAAATCCTAAGAAATGTTGGTCTTATGTCAAAGCGGCAGGTGGATCAAAACAAAATGTCCAGACACTCTATGACCAAAATGGTACTGAAACAGAGGATGGCAGATTAAAGGCCGAAATACTAAATGTCTTTTTCCAAAGCTGCTTCACAGAGGAAGACTGCACTGGAGTTCCTTCTCTAGATTGTCGCACAGATGACAAAATGGTAGATATCGAAATAGACGACAGAGAGATAGAGAAACAATTAAAATCGCTGAAAAGAGGAAAGGCCGCTGGACCTGATGGGATACCAGTTCGATTTTACACATAGTACGCGAAGGAATTTGCCCCCCTTCTTGCAGCGGTGTACCGTAGGTCTCTAGAAGAGCGAAGCGTTCCAAAGGATTGGAAAAGGGCACAGGTCATCCCCGTTTCCAAGAAGGGACGTCGAACAGATGTGCAGAACTATAGACCTATATCTCTAACGTCGATCAGTTGTAGTATTTTGGAACACGTATTAAGTTAGAGTATAATGACTTTTCTGGAGACTAGAAATGTACTCTGTAGGAGTCAGCATGGGTTTCGAACAAGACGGTCGTGTGAAACCCAGCTCGCGCTATTCGTCCACGAGACTCAGAGGGCCATAGACACGGGTTCACAGGTAGATGCCGTGTTTCTTTACTTCCGCAAGGCGTTGGAAACAGTTCCCCACAGTCGTTTGATGAACAAAGTAAGAGCATATGGACTATCAGACCAATTGTGTGATTAGATTGAAGAGTTCCTAGATAACAGAACGCAGCATGTCATTCTCAATGGAGAGAAGTCTTCCGAAGTCAGAGTGATTCCAGATGTGCCGCAGGAGAGTGTCATAGGACCGTTGCTATTCACAATATACATAAATGACCTTGTGGATAACATCGGAAGTTCACTGAGGCTTTTCACAGATGATGCTGTGGTGTATCGAGAGGTTGTAACAATGGAAATTTGTAGTGAAAAGCAGGAGAATATGCACCGAATTGACGCATGGTGCAGGGAATGGCAATTCAATCTCAATGTAGACAAGTGTAATGTGCTGCGAATACATAGAAAGAAAGATCCCTTATCATTATCTACAAAATAGCAGGTCAGCAACTGGAAGCAGTTAATCCATAAATTATCTGGGAGGACGCATTAGGAGTGATTTAAAATGGAATGATCATGTAAAGTTGATCGTTGGTAAAGCAGATGTCAGACTGAGATTCATTGGAAGAATCCTAAGGAAATGCAGTCCGAAAACAAAGGAAGTAGGATACAGTGCGCTTGTTCGCCCACTGCTTGAATACTGCTCAGCAGTGTGGGATCCGTACCAGATAGGATTGATAGAAGAGATAGAGAAGATCCAACGGAGAGCAGTGCGCTTCGTTACAGGATCATTTAGTAATTGCGAAAGCGTTACGAAGATGAGAGATAAACTCCAGTGGAAGACTCTGCAGGAGAGATGCTCAGTAGCTCGGTACGGGCTTTTGCTAAAGTTTCGAGAACATACCTTCACCGAAGAGTCAAGCAGTATATTGCTCCCTCCTACGTACATCTCGCGAAGAGACCACGAGGATAAAATCAGAGAGATTAGAGCCCACACAGAAGCATACCGACAATCCTTCTTTCCACGAACAATACGAGACTGGAATAGAAGGGAGAACCGATAGAGGTACTCAAGGTACCCCCCGCCACACACCGTCAGGTGGCTTGCGGAGTATGGATGTAGATGTAGAACATGCTCCTGAACAGGCTGCATTTTTAGCATTATCTTCGCCCTCGTAGTGCAACTGATCTGTAAATGAAAGAGAGCTCAAAATTCTCACACACAATTAGGTTCATTAGTCAAAGCAGTTCCCAAAAAATCAATGAGATATTTATTATACACTCCTGGAAATGGAAAAAAGAACACATTGACACCGGTGTGTCAGACCCACCATACTTGCTCCGGACACTGCGAGAGGGCTGTACAAGCAATCATCACACGCACGGCACAGCGGACACACCAGGAACCACGGTATTGGCCGTCGAATGGCGCTAGCTGCGCAGCATTTGTGCACCGCCGCCGTCAGTGTCAGCCAGTTTGCCGTGGCATACGGAGCTCCATCGCAGTCTTTAACACTGGTAGCATGCCACGACAGCGTGGACGTGAACCGTATGTGCAGTTGACGGACTTTGAGCGAGGGAGTATAGTGGGCATGCGGGAGGCCGGGTGGACGTAGCGCCGAATTGCTCAACACGTGGGGGCATGAGGTCTCCACAGTACAGCGATGTTGTCGCCAGTGGTCGGCGGAAGGTGCACGTGCCCGTCGACCTGGGACCGGACCGCAGCGACGCACGGATGCACGCCAAGACCGTAGGATCCTACGCAGTGCCGTAGGGGACCGCACCGCCACTTCCCAGCAAATTAGGGACACTGTTGCTCCTGGGGTATCGGCGAGGACCATTCGCAACCGTCTCCTTGAAGCTGGGCTACGGTCCCGCACACCGTTAGGCCGTCTTCCGTTCACGCCCCAACATCGTGCAGCCCGCCTCCAGTGGTGTCGCGACAGGCGTGAATGGAGGGACGAATGGAGACGTGTCGTCTTCAGCGATGAGAGTCGCTTCTGCCTTGGTGCCAATGATGGTCGTATGCGTGTTTAGCGCCGTGCAGGTGAGCGCCACAATCAGGACTGTATACGACCAAGGCACACAGGGCCAACACCCGGCATCATGGTGTGGGGAGCGATCTCCTACACTGGCCGTACACCTCTGGTGATCGTCGAGGGGACACAATAGTGCACGGTACATCCAAACCGTCATCGAGCCCATCGTTCTACCATTCCTAGACCGGCAAGGGAACTTGCTGTTCCAACAGGACAATGCACGTCCGCATGTATCCCGTGCCACACAACGTGCTCTAGAAGGTGTAAGTCAACTACCCTGGCCAGCAAGATCTCCGGATCTGTCCCCCATTGAGCATGTTTGGGACTGGATGAAGCGTCGTCTCACGCGGTCTGCACGTCCAGCACGAACGCTGGTCCAACTGAGGCGCCAGGTGCAAATGGCATGGCAAGCCGTTCCACAGGACTACATCCAGCATCTCTACGATCGTCTCCATGGGAGAATAGCAGCCTGCATTGCTGCGAAAGGTGGATATACACTGTACTAGTGCCGACATTGTGCATGCTCTGTTGCCTGTGTCTATGTGCCTGTGGTTCTGTCAGTGTGATCATGTGATGTATCTGACCCCAGGAATGTGTCAATAAAGTTTCCCCTTCCTGGGACAATGAATTCACGGTGTTCTTATTTCAATTTCCAGGAGTTTATTATGGTACTGACAATAATATTTATATTAGTATAAAAAACGGAACACTATTTCACTGCGGTACCATTTCCTTTGGAACCACTGACTGCACAGCTTTTGAAAAAGAGTCAGAGTACAGGCAACATTCACATAAGTTTTTTATGCCTCCAGTTTCCTTCCCTGATGCTGATCTGTGAAAGAGACAAGTAAGTTATTTTACAACAACAGAAATATTTAAAATGTAGCTCAAATATCACCGACATCATCATCATGTTATAAACGTTTCAGGAAATAGTAGGCAAGGGATGTAGAGGAGGTCATTCTAAAAACCTGTATCATTTTTAGTGAGTTTAACTTCAGTCATTTAGGAGAGAAGTGTACCTGAATGATGAAAATTCAAGATTTCTGTAAATCGCCAAATAAGATTTGCAGATTTATTATACTTAGCTTTATGCTCGTTTAGAACATCCAGCTACATACTCCAGTTGCCCTCCTGTTTCCTTGTCCTCCATAGTCTTTCGCTTCATTCTTTTCTTTATCCTTGACTCCTTGGTAGCAGCTGCTGCAGTTGTCTGCTTCGGTTACCTGCTACTTATCAATAGTAGTTACAGCTGAAGCCATATTCCTTCCCATCTGGATGTTCAATTTCTTCATAACATTGATACTTGAAACTGCACCAACATTGAATGTTGTTATAGTATCCATTACACCAATCTTCAGCACTGTCAGCCCAACAAATACAGTTTTTGGTATTCTCTCCCACAAACAACTGTTGAAGGTTTCATTTGTATTCTGAGAGAGACTATGCATACATTTCCTAAGTAGATTTTTATTTGCCAGATCCCTATAAATAGGCCTACCTGCCTCCATTACAACAAGTGGTAAGGAATGCTTGCAGGTATATTCTATGCCTGCAGAATTGCTCAACCAGTACTTGCACAACGAATCTTCCCATTTCGACACAAACCATGCTGTGGGGTTTCATCTGTTGACACTCTGTGAAACCATGTTGCCCAAACAGCTCGTCTCATGTTCTCCAAATCTCCTACATTTCCCCTTATTGCTAGTCCATAATATTGGGCCAATCAATCAATTTCACTTTTTGTAAGACGACCTGGACCACCTGAAGTCTATACATAATTTTCTCAGCCGAGCTCCCATTCCTTTTTGTGCATGCCCAACACATTCAAGCTTTTCTATCAGAGTGTCCCCATGTGGTCTGTCATTAACAATAGTAGTGTGTCCTTTACAGTCTCCATCCCCAAGGTAGCCTGCATACCTCACACCCTGACTGACCTCTGATCTTCTAAAAATGTTTAGAACTCCTTTCGTTTCCCTGTTTCCACCTGGGCCGTCAAAGTTCTTTACACAAACATGGCTGCCAATAAATTTACTTGAACAACGCTAACAGTGCTTTGTTAGACATTCATAATGTAGTATCTTACCAGTTTCAATAGATATGGCAGTTACAACCCCATTCAGAAAAGTATGACCCCTCTTCTGCCAAGATCAATCAAATGCTTCTACAATGTCTGTTTTCTCAGACAAGGCTACTGCTTCTCTGCTGCCCTTTTCATTGAATGTTCACTTACACCACATAAAGCATTATGCATTAATTTATTGTATCTGTCAAACCTCACCGCCGCTCTTCAGACGAGTGGCATGACAGCTAATACAAGAAGAAAATGATACACAGAAAGGCGGTAAAAATGGAGGAAATAAAAACACAGTAAGGGGAGATGTGGAGGTAAAAATATACTGACATGGAGACGTTCATCGGGGGGACAAGTAAAAAAGTCGACATAAAGTGAAAAAACGCAGTACGCGATTCGTAGAGCACAAAAAAGACACTGAAGTCACACAGACAGGTTAAAAGTTGGCCACAGTATTAAAAACACTCCAGAACAAGACACTTTAAACCCACTTGGAGAGATGAAGCACATACGACAAAGAATAAAACTTCCAGGACGGACCTGCCGGGGGAGAGGCCGGACAGGATGGAAAAGGAGGAAAGGTCAAGGTGAAGCAGGGGAGGGGGCCGGATGAAAAGAGTCAGGGTGTGCACCAAGAGGCAGGAGACAGGTGGGGCGGGAGGAGAAGAGGGAAGACAAGGCAGGAGGGAGTGCAGACACACTGAAGGGGAGCACAGGAGTGGGAGGGGACGCTTTTGGCGTTCCCCTCAGCACTCTTTATATACCCTCCATTGACAATGCTGCCACCTGCGTTTGCGAGTGGTTATTGTCCGTTGTCGTCGAACACTGGCGCTCATCACGTTAATGCGACTGCAACTTGTATACATCTCAATATTAAAGTGTTCATCTATGTGCGTAAACAATTTTGACATATGTCAATGAAATGTGCATTTTAATGTGGAAAACATTTTAAGAAAATCAAGGACTGCTGAGCGAACAAAGGAGAGATATATGTTGGGAATCAGTAAAAGAAACAAATGAATGAGATCAGAGAGTAAAGTAGAAGACTTGAGACTGTAATTCCAGTTACATTTTACCTCACATACGCCACAGAATTAGCTTCGCTGCAGATTGACGATACCGACAACTTCTTGCGCACCGAGGGAGGTGGCGCAGTACTTAGCACACTGTACTCGCATTTGGAAGGACGAGGGTTCAAACCCGCGTCCGGTAATCCTGGTTTGACCATGTCCAGGGCGAAACCCAATGCAACACCTCTGGGATGAGATGGAACGTCGATTTCACGCCAGGCTGTAGCCTACAATATAACTACCTTCTCTGGTTTCGGTTCTTGAGGAAGAATGGACTGCCACTTCGTCAGACACATAATTGAAAGTGTCTCCGGCACAGATCATGTCGTTATAAAGATGAAGACTCGACATATCACACATAAATGTCCACAAACAGGTGTCTGGGTACTTTTAACCAGACACTGTATTTGCGAAGATATTCTATATGACTGTTTCTTGATAATTTTGCTTAGCCTTCTCTACATCAGCAGCAACAGCTCTTCTAATAGTGAGGAGAGGGAGCTACTCCAACTATCAGGTAGAGTTTATCGACTGGAGTTGACTTCACACACCCCGACAATATTTGGACGGTCTCATTGATTGAAATATCAACGTGTTTGGTGTGAGTGGATGCACTCACGCTAAACCTAAACCAGTTCATTTCAGGAATGTTAATGTCCACATACCATTGACTCATAGATGCTTCTCTGAAAAAGAGTTCTTTGTCATCCTGATAAAATCATCGTCTACGAACTGCTCTTAATGTACGCAGAACAGAATCCTGTAAAACATGTTCATACCCCAACTGCTTTTGAACGGAACCATTTCATTGACCTGTTGTGGGCGGTTTTCTGCTTTTCATTTGACTCCCCCTCATTCAAGAATAATTATTTACACGATTCAACCCGCAAGCGTATCCGTGTAGGTTGTCCTTAGTCGATCAACTGAAAAGATTGCTGAGACCCGTGTTGAACATAGCTTGTAATTTTCTAGAGTTCCTTGCCGCATTAGACGGTTTTCATGTTACTTTATTTTGTGCAAATTATCTAAGGAACCTGGAAATCAATATACGTAACAATATAAACGCTTTTAGTAAATGTTTCTTGGCCGAGTTCATCGCTCAGCAAGAAGTACAAACTGGCGACCAGGGGGAACGTAGCAAGCACATCGACGCTACGACAGATTCCGACGCCCACGTCTTCGTGACCTCCGGTGCGCGGGCGCGGACGGCGAAGAGAGCGGCCCGCGGGGTGAGGGGATTTAAAACAGTCGCCCGCCCTCAGGAGCTCAGTTTCTCAGCGCACCTGACGATGGCGACATGTCTGATCGCCGAAATATTGTGCCCTTTGGACACTATGAACCGGCACTATACCCGCGGACTGTTCGAGCAACAAACACGCCGGGAGAAACTGAAGAATCACAGTAGTAATACTGATTATTTCGAAAGAAATGTGGCTTTGCCATGATCGATCTTTAGCCCTAGAAAATTTCATTTTCCCCTTCCCATTTCTGTCGTCCCAGGGGCTAATAACACCCAGGTTGGAAAAACAGCGTTAAAGATAACACGTTCAAATACACTGTAGTCGGCCCGACAGAAGGGTGGGGGATTTGGAGGGGGGGGGGGGGGGGCGCGGCTGGCGTGCTCACCAATCATATCGGCGTATCTGTTGTGCCGCCGCGAACGTGTCAGGTCAGGACGCGTGCTTCGCGCATTAGTGGGCCCGGGAAACGAGGCGCAACAGCTGGCCGTGGCGACCCTTCAGGGCTGCAGGGAAAACAGGATTTGCGAGTGGGCTTATCTTCTTTTTCCGAGATAGACTACTCGTTTCCACAAGTGCGTCGCATGCGTATTGAAAGTGCAGAGGCAGTTACGCGAAGTTCGCAAGAAGTGCAGCACCACAAGGAAGCTTGCAAAGGACATAAAGCCTGCACTAAAAATCAGGTAAAATTTGTAAATAGTTATAATTACCGAATTACAGAACACTATCGTGTTATATAGGGTGAGTCAGGAGGAAAGGTACATGCTTTGAGACGCAATAGTATTAGTGACTCTGAACGAAAAACTTCATATGGTCATATGCCCTATTGCAAATGGTTTCCGAGACAGAACACGTTTAATATCACTTTTATACGTTTTTCTTTAATAGCTCGAAAACCGAACACTCCAACGAAAACGTGTCTCAGTGCACAATTAAAGTAAATTAAATTTGCTACAAAAATGGTCCTATTTATTTTTTGTCTAGGGCTAACAGTTTGCGAGCAGAGATCGCGGGAATATTGAAGATATCGCGTGACGCGCGTGCGCTATAGCTTAGATACTTTTTGTAGGCCAGATTGTGGTAGTTTTCCACTTGATATACCACAAGCGCCCTGTATCAAAATGTTCGTCTCGACTTCCTCTATATTACTGTGGTGCATTGTAAACAATTACACTATGACAATGAATAATACAGAAAATAAATAGAAATGTACATTAAAAGTGTTCTATCTTGGAAACAATTTAGAATAGGACATATGTCCACATCAAGTATTTTGGTCAGAATCAGTAATGCTATCACATGTCAAAACACGTACCTTTCCTGAAACTTCCTGGCAGGTAGGAGACGAGGTACTGGCAGAAGTAAAGCTGTGAGGGCGGGGCATGAGTTGTGCCTGGGTAGCTCATTTGGTAGAGCACTTGGCCGCGAAAGGCAAAGGTCCCGAGTTCGAGTCTCGGTCCAGCACACAGTTTTAATCTGCCAGGAAGTTTTATATCAGCGCACACTCCGCTGCAGAGTGAAAATCTCATTCTGGAAGCATACCTTTTCTCCTGACTCACCCTACGGATCTATGAACATAGTTTGTTGTGTTATTCAAAGAGTTATACCAAAAAGATACAGTTTTTTAAATGGCACAATAGTTGTTTCTATCATGCACTGGAATCAGTAACACCACCGTTGTATACATCAATTTATATTACATTCCTATCACTTTTAGTTTGAGTGCTAGAACCCTTCAATGTTTCAGGGGCAGATACCACACGCTGTACATGACACATGGCTGTGTGGTGGGTGATGGATGTTCTGGCGGTGGGAAGTTGATTTAAATGAAATGTTCAAATATGTGTCCATGTTCCTGAATGCACAGTGCAATGCGCCTTCTAAAGGATCTGCGGACGAGATGTAACATCGCTGGTGTCACGGAGCAACATGCGTCCTCGATGCGCCGTTTTAGATCATCAGGTGATGTGGGCTCAGTGACATAAACAAGATCCTTTACATATCGCCACAAAAAGAAATCTAATGGTGTTAAATCGGGCTACATTGCGGGCCATGAATGAGGACCGTGGCGTCCCAACCACATTACTGTTAACCTGTTGTTTAGTTCTTCCACAACAGCATGCGCAGAATGGGTTGGGTGACCATTGTGCTGCATCCACGTATGGAATATTGTGTGTAGTCACCCATGTTCAAGGAGACCTCCCAAACTGTCGACTATAAACGAGCCATATAACTCACCTGTCAGTGTTCCTGGGAAGTAGTGTGGACCGATGATTTCATACCCAAGAATGCCACGCCATACATTAACGGACCACCTACATTGACGGTCGACTGGTCGTACCCCCCCGAGGATGGTTTGCGGCCCAGTAGTGCACGTTATGGCGATTCACTGCACCATAATTTGTGAACGTGGACTCGTCAGAGGACATAACACCTTATAAAGACTCCAGCGTGAAATTACGCATGGCCCATTCACAGAATGTAGCTCTCGCACGGAAAGTGTTCCCATGCAGTTCCTGGGTCAACGACAGGAGATACGGGTGAAACCTGTGGCCGTGTACTATACGCCACACATATGTGAGACTGACACCAGCGACTGCGGCAACGGCTCGTAAGCTGACATGAGGATTGTGGTGTACTGCAGCTAAAAGAAACTCCTCACTTCTTGCAGTCCTTTGTCTGTTACTGCACCGCATGTCGTTGTTCGGAGCGTAAGAACATAATGGCTGCCGGAGCTCTTCGCCTAGGATATCTCACGGCTTACACCATGGCTGCTTCAGTGGCATCGTGTCGGCACTCGCCGAGCATCAGCAACATCTCAACGTCCTCTTTGTTCGTGTATGCCATCTTCATCCGATGTCAGCAACTGTGGAATATTGAGCCCCGTTTGTTTGTGTGGCTCGAACTGTCGGGTATACGACCGTGTGCGGCGACAGTCGGCAGTCTAACAGCTCATCGAGAAAGCTTCTCATTCCGTGACACCGGCGACGTTACAACTCGGCCACACTACATTTAGAAGGCGCATTGCGTTATGGGCAGCGTGTGTGGTATCTGCCCCTGAAACTTTGAAGGGTTGTAGCTCCCAAACTAAAAGTCATAGGAATGTAATTTCAATTGACATATACAGAGCTGGTGTTACTGATTCAAGTGCATGACAGAAACAACTATTGCTCTGTGGTGTGCTTACTGTAAGACCTTCGGTACACACACCATCGGATTTTTTGACGTGTCGCTCTAACGAAGTAGGCGAGTGTCAGAAATATGTCTTGTGGTCTTATCGTGGCGTGTTTATCTTCTGCCGTTAGGTCAGACGATAGAAATGCCACTTGCTCGCTTAGAGTGGCTGATTGACGGTGACCTACTTTAAACAGAACTTGATTAATTTTCAAACACATTTATTAAAATAATAAAAATCATAGACATTACATAATTTGATTCTGAATGCTGTTTACAATTGACAATCTGAAGTTCCTTTGGTCTTGGTACGTTGATCTTATTCTCACATATCTCTGATACTTGACAAAGTGTCTATACGTTTCTCTTCATGGATATGTACAGGAAAATGATAATCTTAGGCGCAGACTGAAACTTGACTATAGACTGTTGCAGACAAATGTAGACTGTCTAATCTGTGGTCTGTACACTCGTTATAATACCTCGTACGTTCATGTATCACTGCGCGAGAGTGATCCGCGAGGAGAAAAGGTTCTACGTTAGCAGCAATCTCATTGGCTGCGTTACATATTAATACGCGGATCGGCAGAAGCAGAATTTGGTCCGTCTCTAAGACAGCGCCATCTCGTAGCGCGGAGACGGACGAGCGGTGCGCCCGCGCTGTTGTGCTTTGCGGGGCGCGCTCTGGTGGGAAAGTTTTGTACGCGCTGACTAGGCGGAACTATGTTCACAACAGGTCCCATTAAAAAATTTATGTCTTTTTGCTGTAACTCTTTGGATAATAGCACAATAAACTATGTTCATAGCTCCGCAGACAGTGTAACGTTTCTTATGATGACCTGCCGCAAGAAATATTTCTGTCGCCTATTACTTTGTAACTTACAGAGGCAAACACATTTAGTGAAACACACTGTATATATATCGAGATATATATCGAGCACTTTACAATTGTTAGTGCTAGGCATATCCACACTGAGTGACAAAGTCTTTCACTCAGAGTGCGGTTTCGCACGCTACAGATCATGCAGGTATCTCTCTACCTAAGCAAATACACACAGGAGTCTTAAAATACAAGATGTATCAAAAAGAAACATCCGATTTTTAAAAAATCAGAACTATTGTTTTTTGAGACAGGTGCGTGAACAACACACTGTTGGAAAGAGCAAACTTCGAGTTTTACATGGTTCTCGCGAGGTAGCAGCAGTGTGTGCCCGCTTAAATTCAAGTAAAAATGGTGTCGGGTCAACACAATGCGTTTTGTATTCTATGTTTTGCGCAGTGCGGGTCAGTAATAACTGGTTTGGTTTGGTTTGTTTGCGGAAGGAGACCAGACAGCGAGGTCATCGGTCTCATCGGACTAGGGAAGGACGGGGAAGGAAGTCGGCCGTGCCCTTTCAAAGGAACCATACCGGCATTTGCCTGGAGCGATTTAGGGAAATCACGGAAAACCTAAATCAGGATGGTCGGACGCGGGATTGAACCGTCGTCCTCCCGAATGCGAGTCCAGTGTGCTAGCCACTGCGCTACCTCGCTCGGTGCTCAGTAATAATTGCTCAGAGTCATTTCGTACTAGGTGTGGTGTGGATCCTCCAACAGCACAGAACATTACACGATGGAATGAACAAATCCGAGAAACAGACAAATCGCCGGGCGTCCCCGAGTGCCTGACACGGATGCAGAACGCCTTCGCCACAGTTTCACAAGGAGTACGCAGAAATCCGTTCGCCGTGCAGCTAGACAGCGCAACATGACCCCAACGTGTCTGGCGTGTGTTGCGTCGACATTTACACATGAAACAATTATTACTGACCCGCACAGCGCAAAACATAGAATACAAAACGCATTCTGTTGTCCCGACACCATTCTTACTAGAATTGAAGCGGGCACACGCTGCTGCTACCTACCGGGAACCATGCAAAACTCGAAAGTTTGCTCTTTCCAACAGTGTGTTGTTCACGCACCTGTCTCAAATAACATAATAGTTCCCTCTCATGTTGTACAACTTTATGTGGTTCTTCTATACCTCATATTCTCCGATAATGACGAATTACCTTTCCATTTAAATGAGATGTTGCCTCGTCACTAAACACTAAGCGTGGCAGAAAACTGTGGCTCTAAATGGCTCTGAGCACTATGGGACTTAACATCTATGGTCATCAATCCCCTAGAACTTAGAACTACTTAAACCTAACTAACCTAAGGCCATCACACAACACCCAGTCATCACGAGGCAGAGAAAATCCCCGACCCCACCGGGAATCGAACCTGGGACCGGGCGCGGGAAGCGAGAACGCTACCACACGACCACGAGATGCGGACGGAGAAAACTGTCATCCCCCATCTTGCCAACAACGTAATTACAGGACTCCACACGTTGTTGTTTGTCACCTTAACGAAGAGCTTGCAGTAATTGAATTTCGTACGATTTCATGTGTAAACGTCGACGCAACACACGCCAGACTGACATTGGGGTCATATTGAGCTGTCTAGCTGCACGAAATTCAATTATTGCAAGCTCTTCGTTAAGGTGACAAAGAACAACGTGTGGAGTCCTGCAATTACGTTCTTGGCAAGATGGGGGATGACAGTTTACTCCCACGCTTAGTGTTTAGTGACGGGGCAACGTTCCATTTAAATGGAAAGGTAATTCGTCATTATGTGAGAATATGGGGTACGGAAGAACCACATAAAGTTCTACAACATGAGAGGGACTCTTCAAAATTTAGTGTGTTTTGTGCAGTTTCACGGAAAAAGGTGTATGGTCCGTTTTTCTTTGCCGAGAACACTGTTACAGGAAGCACATATGTCGATACGCTTGAGAACTTTCTTTTCCCACACTTAGAGACTGATTCGAACGACGTCATTTACCAATGGCATAGGGTACCGCCACACGGGCATCTGGAAATGCGGGAAATTTTAAATCAAAGTATTACTGGACGATGGTTTGGTTGCACTGGACCAAATGATTCAGCCTTACATTTCCGGCCTCCAAGGTCATCGGACCTGACTGTGATGGTTTCTTGTGTGGGTTTGTAAGTGACTCTATTTATGTGTCTCCATTACAACAGCAATGAATTAACTGTTATGCTTTAACTCAAGACATGCTCGGTGCAACCGGGAACGATTTGAATGATGCATTAACATACGCCGTGCATCTCAAGGGGGGCATATTAACAGCTACGAAAAGGTATGAAATAATGTTTTTGAGTTCCTCGTTGATCAAAAACCAAAAGTCATTGTATATGTTGATCAAAAACCAAAAGTCATTGTATATGTTTGATAGTTTCAGAAATACAGGGTGTACGTAAAGTCCGGGAACATTTTCAATTATTTATTGCACAAGAACCAAATATTGTACAGATATCATACATAGGTCGTTTTGAAGAGAAATCCTGAAAGTTTTTTTTTTTTTCATGTATGTCGCCACAGTGTAGTTTGGTAAATTTGCCGATAGTCAGCGCTAGTCGCGAACATGGCGAGTTCCGGTGCGGAGCGATCTTTCTGTATGATGGAGTTCGACAACAACAAGTGTGCTACAGCTGATCAACAGATGTTTAGAACGAAGGACGGTATGAAGCCACCAACAAGGATTATTATTCGTCGAATATCAATAAATGAGGCTAAAAATTTTGGAGCTCTGGCTCCTGTGTAAGTAGCCAATCAGATTATTCTCCTGGTAAACTGGCGCAGTATCTCACGGAACGGGTACTCACTGCACCATTTGTTGTCTTCCTCTAGCCCCATCTCTCATGTCATGGCTCATGTGCTGTAATCTCAGACAAATTATGGAGTGCATCATGTGGAGGATTCTTACGACACCAAAGCCAGAAATATCACAGATGGTACAGCGCTTATGGCCATTCACTTCAAGTTAGCAGAGTCGTGCTGTCCGCAAAGATAGCTCTGGCTCTGACTTATACAGGGAGTGTAGTAGTGGACGCATCCCTGTGGTATGCCACCTCTAATGTCACAGACGGTTGATGTGGCTTCGCCAAATTAAACGACGTAGGTACACTCATGTATATTCGTAGAGAGCAGCTTCACCTAGGATGCCAAGAAGCCTAGCACAACCAGGCTCTCCTTTGAACGGGTAGCACTCAGGAAATACAGGTGGACGACTTGTCTGGCGAAGCGCTAATAAATCATAAACACAAACCTTCCGAGTGAATGAGTCTACCTTTTAGTGGAAACTATATAAAATTCCCTACGCTATTTCCTTAAATACTCCTTAAAATACAGGCAGAAAATCACTGTGAGAGATTTTAATTTATACTATACAGAGATAGCTATAGATTCTGGTCAAACGTCGCAGGTCTCTGGAGTTGTTACAATTCGTCATATCATTTGACCAAAACAGGTCGCGCTAGGGCACCATTCTAAGAGCACCAAACAAGGTATTTCTTCATCTTCGTGTTTAGTCGTCTTGGCACATTCTCTCTCTGGCTCGTACATATTGCGTTCGGACGTTGCCCCAATCTAATCACTGTTTTTAACACTTTATCTGCCATCGGGCGTCGGAGACTTGTGCGTGATCTTTAATATTTCCACTATTAGTACCTATACATTTTATTTTAATGAAATTATATAACTTTTCATAATTTGTCAAGTTAGTCGTAATTTTGGAAAAAAATTAAGAAAATTTACCTGTGGCGTTGTGTTAAAGTGTTGGTGTACGTTTCCTACCGTACGGACCTCGCATGCCCTTGCGGTTATACGCAATTTTTCGGGAACCAGATGTGTGTCTGCGCAGCGTCTGTTACGTCATTTGCCTTTGTTGACACGCATTGTTATTCTTTCAGTGTTCAACAGTCATCCTTGTGATAAGCACATGTTTATACTGGTGCATTATTTCACAACAGATGTCTGTTCTATAAACTGAAAATATTGCGGAGAAGAGGAATATCAGATGAGATAAGGGAATTGTTGTTGGAACAGTCTTCTGATTCTGAAAACCCACCTAGTGAATACAAATCTCCCAGTGATGATGATAATGAGGTAGATGTGCTCAAAATTCAGAACAAAACGAATCTCTTTACGAAGATGGAGAAGAATAATTTAGTGCAAATTTTGAGTGCGACTTTTTGTTTTGTCGTAATGGGAATGAAATATGGGCTACAGCTGCGCAATCTGGAATTTCTGATAGGTGGAGAAAAAAGGATGTATTGAAAGTAGACCAGGAACCTACAAGTTACTCGATTAGGAACTGTGAGGATGAAGGATATTGTTTTATGTTGTTCATCCGCGTACCCTCATCGAAAAAGTGTGTATGTGGAGCAACAAGGAAGGTCGAATCAACCGGCCGCTGTGGCCGAGTGGTTCTAGGCGCTTCAGTTTGGAACCGCGCTGCTGCTACGGACGCAGGTTCGAATTCTGCCTCGGACATGTCCTTAGGTTAGTTAGGTTTAAGTAGTTCTAAGTCTAGGGGACTGATGAACTCAGATGTTAAGTCCCATAGTCCTTAGAGCCATTTGAACCGTTGAAGGTCGAATCATTTACGGTGGCTGTGTGGATATAGATATGGATGAAGTGAAAAAGTTTATTGGTGTTCTCATCCTGACTAGAGTTTACTAGTCAAGAAATGAAGATAACAGTCGGCTTTAGAATTCTGAGAATGGCCGACCACTGTTCAAAGAAATTATGTCTCACAACCGCTTCCACGCTATTCTGCGGGTGTTGTGCTTCGACAGTGCAGCAGCCCGACGTGAACTTAGGTCAAGTGACAAACTGGAACTAATTAAAGAAGTTTTTGAAATGTGTGAAACTATCGTGAGGGATGCCTACCTTCCAGGATAGTTCATGACAGTGAACAGTTGGTCACATTTCGAGGTCGCTGTCCATTTCGACAATACATGCCATCAAAGCCTGGTAGATACGGAAGAATGTTCTGGCACTTTGGGACGGTAAAAGAAGATACTGCTAGAAGATAGAAGTGCATTTGGGGAAGGAGGGAGAAACAAGAGCTTTGCGAGTTGGAGAGAATGCTGTGAAAACCCTGGTGATGTAGTAGAAAAGCCTGGAACTGCCTGCCGATTTTATTACACCTAAAGGACGTGAAATAGGGCGCTAAACTCTATGTTATTTGGTTTTCAACCAGTTGTGATGATAGTCTCTTATGTTCCTAAGAAGAAAGAAGTTGTCACCATCTTCAACTCTCTTCATGACCAACCACGGCATCATCATCACAAGTTAAAAAAGCCTGAAGTTATAATGACGTACAATGCCACAAAGGGCGGCGTTGACACCATGGATCAGAAGGAGCGATGCTACAGTGTGAAGAGAAATGCAAGACGTTGGCCATTGGCAGTTTTCTTCAACTTGACCGATGTAATTGTAATGAATGCATACATAATTTGGCTGATGCTGCCTAAAAAACTATGAGACGTCAAACTTTCATCATCAATTTGGGAAAGCAACTAGCAGGTGTAAGGAATTCAATGAGTTCATTAATAGCATCGCATCCAGGAAGGATAGTGAAATCAACAGCAAAGAAAAGCAGATGATGTGCAAGTTGTGCACGGGCCTGTAAGACCCGACTGGTAGGCAGCGCTATACAGATTTTCTGGCAAGAAGAGGGTTAATTACTATCGACAGCGCATAGTTGGCAATGCCAAATTCTTTACAGAATTCCGTTTTTCATCAACTGTCTAGACAGATTGATCTTCATTTTAAGCGAAAAAACCGTTTATTTTTCCGTCTCTGTTTCTCTGCCGTTGCGCGTGAATTTGCTGTACTGAAAATCAAAAAAATGAAATGGGTAGACATAAAATTCACTGATTCTGACATACGATTAACCCTCTTTGACACACCAGCCACCGAATTTGGAAATTGGTCGGAATCATTTCGCAATAGCAGCACCCAAAGACAAATGGTAATACAGCAACAGCAACTAATGTGTATTTTGTGATCTTGAAAAAAATTCACCATTGTTGCGACTACAGAAAGGTGGCGTGTATGTTTGTCCGAGAAGCGAAGTCTTTTAGTTTTAAGCAATTTCTGTTTTGTTTTAAAGGAAAAAAATACAAATTATATAGTATTTTGTGAGGAGCGCGGTATTATTTTGTGTTAATCGATTTTTCTTAGTAAACGTTTTTCACTATATTTTACAACAATTTAATTTTTTGTTCTTCTCGTGTCAGAAACATGCGTAGATGCACAGTTAACGTGTCATATAGTCCTTGACCAAAATTTGGCGACTTCCAGTCCATTTTCTGTCGCTTGATGGAGGTCTTCTGCAGTACAGGAGGCTGGACACAGCTGACGCTGACGCACGTCCTGGATCAGTCTGGACTTTTCCACAATCGCACTTAATAATGTTTTCTGTATCTTAGCCCCATGTTGCCAGATTAAGCGTTGATCTACCCACTACTGATTTCAGTCTATTCAAAGATTTCCAGGTCATCCATTCCTCGTCATACCCTGCAAAGAGAGTTTCAGAAACTCCTTTCCAATCAGAGAAAAATGAAGTCTTATTCCTCCGAAGTTGCATTCCGTCATTTTCAGCAGTGGTAGTAAGTAATATCTACGAATACGGTTCGTGCCCTTACACGGGATAGACAGATTTGTTCTTGTTCCTCTTTCTTTCTTTCCTCATTCGCCGCAATTTCTCTCCGAATGGGAGGTGGTGGTATTCCTGTAAGGTGGTAAATCCGTTCGACAGGAGTAGATTTCAGACAACCTGTAATAATTCTGCAGGTGTTATTGAGAGTTACGTCTACCTGTTTAGCATGAGATGAATTATACCGAATAGGACAGCCTTACTCGGCTGCAGAAAAGACTAAGGCAAGTGCAAAGGTTCGGATGGTTTCAGTTTGACTGCTCCACTGTGATCCGGCCAATTTTCGTAACAGATTGTTCCTGGTGGAAACTTTCAACTTGCAATTCATGCAGTGTCTCTTGAAAGTAAGAGATCTGTCCGGCGTCACTCCTAGGTATTTTGGAGTGCAACAATGTTGTAACTCAACTCCTGACCATTTTAACATCAAATTACGAGTAGTTTCTCTATTTCTCAAATAAAGGCACACACTTCAATCTTTGTGGGGTTTGGTTTAAGCTGGTCTGTACTGTAGAATCTTGACAGATCTTCAAGGCCATTCGTGAGGGTGTTCTCCACTGATTCAAAGTCTGAGCTGTGAGTGGCAAGAGCAAGGTCATCTGCATACAAGAAACTCATTGTGCGGGGGACTATAGGTTGGTCGTTTGTATAGATGTTGAACAGGATTGGAGCCAACACGATTCCTTGGGGAAGACCGTTTTCCTGTAGTTTCGATGGACTGCTCAGCTCTTGAAAGTGAACGAAGAACCTACGGTTTTGCAGAATTACTGCGATGAATCTAGTTAGGCTAAAATATTTGGTCGTATTTTATGCCTTGAGGAGTAGTAACTCGTGTTTGACAGTGCCATAGGCCGCTGATAAGTCGGCAGATACCACGCTGTCACCTCACGAGCTTCAAACCCATCTTCTATGAACTGCGTAAGATTTAGCAGTTGTCCAGTGCAGCTTTGACCAGGACTAAATCCACCTTGTTGATGTCTTAGAAAGCGATTTAAGGTCATTCTTTCCAGCAGTTTGTATAGATGACAGAGTAATAAAATTGATCTAAAATTCTTTGGATTGTTGCCTTCCTTACCACGTTTCTGCAAAGCAATCACTCGAATCTTCCCGTCATATCTTTGGAATGGACATCTGTTCACACAATTATTAAAGACTTGCGGAATTCTTTTTCTTGTCGTTATGCCAAAGTGCCTAATTTGCTGTATTCTTACACCATCCAAGCCAGCTGATATTTCCTTTCATACTTTGTTTAATATCTTTATCTAATTTTTCCACGCTGAATGATCTTGTAAGCAGACTGTTCTCTTCTTGCTCTTCTCTTCTCAATTTTGGCTTTTTGGATTTGTGGGTTGTCTTCGCGTTCAGCAGCAACTGATGTGCTATTTTATTGGCTGTAATGTTATGGTGTACAGTAGTCATAGATGGATCATTACTTACATGTTTCAGGAATCTCATAGCTTTATGACTGTCTCTTTATAAATCCAAGTTTTCTATGGTCTAAATCTATTGATTCCTTGTTATCCTTCTTATAGAAGTAACGAGTTTGTTATCTGCTTCCACAGTTCCTTCAAGGAAATGATCTTCTTCAAGTAACGTCCTGTATTCGGTGACTAGGGTGGCTTGGTCTGATGTAAGTCCTGGAATGTAAGATGTCCGACAGCAACGAGGAATTGAAACAATTTACTTACATCAACTGATTGTAAGTCCAAAATTTGTCATTCGTGAATTGGGCTCTGTAGTGGAATCCAAACCCAAATACTTTTATTGTCATTATTAGTTGGGTCTCTCGAAAAATTATGAGAATTCATTCTCTCATTTTCTGGAAACACATTCTGAAAAATCGTCTTACAGCAGTGCGTAACAGAAACCCTCGCTGGACTGCAGCTACAGAGGAGCGACGTAGAGAGAGTTGGGTAGCGCGTCGATCAGAACCGAGGCCCACGAGAAAGACAGCGCGCGGCGCGTACGTCACGAAGGTAGTCCTGAACTCGCTCGCTCGCTCAGCTCAGCAGACAAAATGCGTTTCTAAACCTGTTAACTCGCAGCTGGGCGTCTAAGTACTAACGAGAATTGCATCTTCCACTGGTATCTGCTATTATGAAGTCTTACTGATTAAGGGGGGTAGGACGTCAAACGGGATGACTTGGAGCAGGAGAGACACCACAGGACATTTTAATTTCCACTGTCTATACTTTTACAAATAAATTCATAAAACTTTGTCAGAATGACCAGAAAGGATTTAATATTTACACTTATAGTGGTGGAAGTTCAAAAATATAAGAAAATAATTTATTTTTTTACATTTGTATTTCACCTTTTTTTCACTTACCATTGGCTGCATTTGTTGCTCTAGGTACACTTTTCTTCAAAAGTAAGGGATATTCTATGATGAATTTTGCACAGCATACAAACCATACTTACAGGTGTATGAAACTCTAGAATTTTCCACATTTTTTAAAAACTGTGGTAAAATTGAGATAATTAACTATAAAATTTGAGTTTTTTCTAAACATGAAGTTTAAAATATAACAGCACATTCATTATTTCAGAAATTAAATAATTTCTAGAGGTTCATACACCTATAAGTATGGTCTGTATGCCGTGCAAAATTCATCGAAGAATCTCTCTTACTTATGAAGAAACGTGTACCTATAGCAACAAACTCAGCTAATAGAAGTGAAAAAAATGATTAACTTTCACATGTAAAAAAAAATTGTTATGTTTTTAAACTTCCACTGCTATGATTGTGAAACCTGAATCCTTCCTGGATTTTATGAATTTATTCGTTAAAATATAGAGAGTGGAAATTAAAATGTCCTGTGGTGTCTCTGCTGCTCCAAGACGGCCCGTTTGACATCCTACCCCTCTTAACAGTATTACAGCAAAATTTAATTTAAGGTCAATACTCGATATAAATGTCATAACGGCTTGTTTATAGCATTTAGTCTCTTCTGCTTTCATTACATGTTGGAAGTGGTGCCTTATGCAACTGATATGCATTTAAGCATGATGTTATTTTATTGTATGCCAGTATATCTATAACAAATTATGAGTAGGTCCATGTACTTCGCATCATTATAGGACTAATAACAGTAAGATTCCATAATAGCGGATTCCAGTACAAGATTCAGTTTCAGTTCTAGTTTGTACTCACACGCTTCGTTACGAGTTAACAGGTGTAGAAACGTAGTTTGTCTGCTGAACTGAGCGAGCGAGCGAGCGAGCGAGCGCAGGACTTACGCGCCGTGGCCTGTTTTTCTCGTAGGCCTTGATCAGAACACAGCTTCGAAAACTACGCTGGCCGCTCGTGGCTCCGCATGAGAGACAAGGCAGCCTGGACAGGTTCAAGGACAGGGCTAAATGGCGCTAAACTGTTTGTCACGCAGCAGTTGACGGCTGTGTCGGACGACTCCGGCGCCGGCAGCGTAAGGCAGATGCCGAGTTGCAGTGGCAACTTTAAACGTCTGTACTTATTGTAAATTAAAGTCCCCCGCCACTTTTTTCTGCCTGTAAATGAAGGCTAATCTCAAGAACTACTGTACAGTTTTTGATACGGTTTTCAATAGCAGATAGAATGATTCACGAAGAAGAATTGTTTACACGATTTACAATTATATGAAGTACATTCAAATGAAACCTGGTTAGTTTGTCTGCTTTTGCCTTATACGTAAGGTGGTACCACATAACTGCGGATATGGTGGTGTCATCTATTGGTAGAGAGACTGACGCATGCCCATCCTTTGATGGTGCATAGCACCAGTGTGGTTTCACGCCGAAGAGAAGGTGGTCACGCAAATTATCGTCCACTACCGAACATGCAGGCGACTAAGCAGGAACAACGAGGAGTGATTCGATTTCTGGCGGCAGAGGGAGTTGGAAGTTGGAGGCCGTGAAATGTATCGACGGATGAAGATTGTGTACGGTGAGTACAGTCTGAGTCATTCGAGTGTTGTTGAGTGTCGCAAACGATTCCTTGAGGGCCGCGAGTCACTGGAAGACGATGCTCGTCATGGACAGGCTCATCGTGTCATCACACCGGAAATGGTTGCGGAAGTGAATGTTTCAGTCTTGGACAACCGCAGAATCACCGTGGACGAGATCCATCGGTTACTGGATATTAGCGTGGGCACCGCCCATACCATAATGCATCAACACTTGAACTTTCAAAAACTCTGTGAGCAGTGGGTTCCCCACCAACTGATCGCCGAACAGCGGAGTCCTTGGAGCTGTCCTTGAGTCGTCTGCAACGTTATCATGAAGAGGAATACGGCTTTCTGTCGTGTATTGTCACAGGTGGCGAATCATGGTGTCACCATTTTGAACCAGAAAGCAAGCGTCAGAGCAAGCAGTGGAAACATACGACTTCACCACCTCCTAAGAATTCAAAGGCAGTGCACACCAGTTCTGGTAAGGCCATGATGTCCTTCCTTCTTGACCACAAGGGCCCACTGCTTGTCGAGTTCCTGGAACGGGGAACCACCATCAATGCCCAGCGTTATCAAGCCACTTTACAGAACCATAGTCGAGCCATCAAGTCGAAACGCCGAGGCATGTTGTCCAATGGCGTTATCCTCCTATGATAATGCCTGCCCACACACGGCCAATGCGGTGAAGACGGCATTGTAGCAGATTCGATGGGAAACTCTGGAACATCCACCAGTCCCGACCTTTCCCTGTGTGACTTTCATGTGTTTGGACCTCTAAAACAAGCTGTTGGCGGACATCGATCCGCAACGGACGACGAAGTGTGTGACTGGATCCAGGCCTGGATCAGACAGCAGCCTACTAGCTTCTTCAAGGATGGAATCGACCGACTAGTGTCCCAATAGGGTAAACGTGCCAACAGTTTTGGCGACTATTTTTGAGTATGTATACTGTGTAAACTATATCTTTGACTTAATAAAATCTTAACCGTTACTTTACACTAGTGACCGGGTTTCATTTGAATGCCCCTTATAGTTTTGTTGTATGGCTGATTTGAGGGCACACCGCCTCCAGCGGAGCTGTTCTAACTGGGCTGGTGAAAGGAAGCTTTGTCTTTTATTTTTTTACTTTACTTTATGTCGCTTTGAAGGTGCAGCAGGTGTAGCTTGGAGTTTCTTACGGCCTTCCGACAGCGTTGGTTATTATTCCTCGAGAGGAGGTGTGTGCATTTACTGCCAGATACAGCCTCCTTTATAGCTCACCAGCTCACAGTTCCCACCGCTGCCACAAGATATCGGCCCAAACCACAATTAAATATCGAACTGATATCACACGATCATTATTACTACAATTAACACTTAACATATTTTTGCAGAATTACATGTCCTTCAGATAACTGAACATGTCACAAAAGGTGACGTGTTCAGTTATGCAACGTCAACGGCGGCAGTGTTTCCGGATCTTCAGAATGCCTACGATAAAATCTGGCAATCGAATTTGGTGCACAAAATATTGATGCAAATATCTCAGACGTCTACATTAAATTGTTCGATGACTTTCTACAGAATAGGTCCCTCTCCGTGGCCAAACAGAGGATATGATCCAGCTTTAAATACATGTTGGCGGGCATGGCACAGAGCTCGGACTTATCACCTCTTCAATATTTATGTTAATGACATGCCTAGGGAGCCACACTGCCAGCTAACTCCATATACTGATGACAGGGCAATTTTTACCAATCACCGCAACAAAGATACGTTAACCGTCGTCCGTCACAATTCAACAAGAGCGCCAAATGGAGCAGGAGCCACGAGATAGCGCTAAACAATGAGAAGACGACTGCTATATGTATCACCAAGAAGAGGACCATAGTACAATATAACGTTAACATGAACGGCACCCGCATTTCGTGATCACCAGTCTCAAAGTATCCATGAGTGAAGGGATTCCAGACTTATCTTCCACCGATACGCAGAGCACGTTAGATAGAGGAAGTCAAGCTGATGACGGCGCTGAGCCCCTTCTTAATTAACAGGGGCCGGAGGCTGAAACCGAGGCTGTGACTTCCGCACTCCATCATACACTACTGGCCTGTAAATTGCTACGCCAAGAAGAAATGCAGATGATAAACGGGTATTCATTGGACAGATATATTATACTAGAACTGACATGTTATTACATTTTCACGCAATTTGGGTGCATAGATTCTCAGAAATCAGTACCCAGAACAACCACCTCTGGCCTTAACAACGGCCTTGATACGCCCGGGCATTGAGTCGAACAGAGCTTAGATGGCGTGTACAGGTACAGCTGCCAATGCAGCTTCAACACGATACCACAGTTCATCAAGTGTAATGACTGGCGTATTGTGACGAGCCAGTTGCTCGGCCACCATTGACCAGACGTTTTCAATTGGTCAGAGGTCTGGAGAATGTGCTGGCCAGGGCAGCAGTCGAAAATTTTCTGTATCGAGAAAGTCCAGCACAGGACCTGCAACATGCGGTCTTCCATTAACCTACTAAAATGTAGCGTTTCGCAAGGATCGAATGAAGGGTAGACCAACAGGTCGTAACACATATGAAATGTAACGTCCACTGTTCGAAGTGCCGTCAATGCGAACAAGAGGTGACCGAGACGTGTAACCAATGGCACCCCATACCATCACGCCGGGTGATAGGCCAGTATGGCGATGACGAATACACGCTTTCAATGTGCGTTCACCGCCATGTCGCCAAACACGGATGCGACCATCATGAAGCTGTAAAAGGAACCTGGACTCATCCAAAAAATGAGGTTTTGCCATTCGTGCACCCAGGTTCGTCGTTGAGTGCACCATGGCAAGCGCTCCTGTCTGTGATGCAGCGTCAAGGGTAACCGCAACCATGGTCTCCGAGCTGATAGTCCATGCTGCTGCGAACGTCGTCGAACTGTTCGTGCAGATGGTTGTTGTCTTGCAAACATACCCATCTGTTGACTCAGGGATCGAGACGTGGCTGCACGATCCGTTACAGCCATAGGGGAAAGATGCCTGTAATCTCGACTGCTAGTGATACGAGGCCGTTGAGATCCATCACGGCGTTCCGTATTACCCTCCTGAACCCACCGATTCCATATTCTGCTAACAGTCATTGGATCTCGATCAACGCGAGCAGCAATGTGGCGATACCATTTACCGCAATCGCGATAGGCTACAATCCGATCTTTATCAAAGTCGGAAAGGTGATGGTACGCATTTCTCCTCCGTACACGAGGCATCACGACAACGTTTCACCAGGCAACGCCGGTCCATTGCTGTTTGTGTATGAGAAATCGGTTGGAAACTTTCCTCGTGTCAGCACGTTGTAGGTGTCGCCACCGGCGCCAATCTTGTGTGAATGCTCTGAAAAGCTAATCATTTTCATATCACAGCATCTTCTCCCTGTCGGTTGAATTTCGCGCCTGTAGCCCGTCATCTTCGTAGTGTAGCAATTTTAATGGCTGGCAACGATTACTAGCACAAGAATGCAGACTAGTGAACGCACCCAAAACACTGCGTTTTTTCGAAGTATGCGTGTGCCTCCGCTAATGAAGGTTACATTACATCAGGATAGCAACATGCCTTTCATGAAACCTGTCATCAGGGAGATCGCGCGACTGTTGTATCGAAACGTGGATTCCATCCGTGACACAATATGACGTCTATGAACCATCGGAACCAAACACTTTCGAGACTGTAGCATTACCATGTACCCATAACGCTCCGGCTTGGATTACGGATAATTCCTAGTGTCGACCTTGTGTATCTTGCTCAGGAGACTGACCACGCCCCTGCTCTTGAGGAATAATTACCGACATCGTAGGAGGGCGGTGAGAAACCCCAGTTCCGCCTGCCGCACCTTCAAAGTGAAGTAAAGTAGAGTAATGAAAAAAAAACAAAGCTCCCTTACACCACTCCAGTTAGCTCAGCTCCGCTGCTGACACAAAAACAATAATTAAATTTATATATACAAACCTTCCTTGTGAATCAGACTGCCTACCAAGGAAAATCTTATTAAATACGTGCAATATTCCTTGAGATTAGCCTTCACATAAAGACAGAAAGCATGGCAGGAGACATTCATTTATAATACCTATAGATGTTTAAATGAACTACTGGCCATTAAAATTGCTACACCACGAAGATGACGTGCTACGGACGCGAAATTTAACCGAAAATTCAAACGGCTCCGAGCACTATGGGACTTAACATCTATGGTCATCAGTCCCCTAGAACTTAGAACTACTTAAACCTAACTAACCTAAAGACATCACACAACACCCAGTCATCACGAGGCAGAGAAAATCCCTGACCCCGCCGGGTATCAAACCCGGGAACCCAAATTTAACCGACAGGAAGAAGACACTGTGATATGCAAATGATTAGCTTTTCAGAACATTCACACAAGGTTGGCGTCGCTGGCGACACCTACATCGTGCTGACATGAGGAAAGTTACCAACCGATTTCTTATACAAATACAGCAGTTGAACGGCATTGCCTGGTGAAACGTTGTCGTGATGCCTCGTGTAAGGAAAATAAATGCGTACCATCACGTTTTCAACTTTGATGAAGGTCAGATTGTAGCATATTGCGATTGCGGTTTATCGTATCGCTACATTGCTGCTCGCGTTGGTCGAGATCCAATGACTGTTAGCAGAATATGGAACCGGTGGGTTCAGGACGGTAATATAGAACGCCGTGCTTTATCCCAACGGCCTCGTATCAGTAGCAGTCGAGATGACAGGCACCGTATCCGCATGGCTCTAACGGATCGTGCAGCCACGTCTCGATCCCTGATTTAACAGATGGGGACGTTTGCAAGCCAACAACCATCTGCACGAACAGTTCGACGACGTTCGCAGCAGCATGGACTACCAGCTCGGAGACTATGGCTGCGGTTACCCTTGACGCTGCATCACAGACGCGAGCGCCTGCGATGGTCTACTCAACGACGAACCTGGGTGCACGAATCGAAAAACGTCATTTTTTTCGGATGAATCCAGGTTCCGTTTACAGCGTCATGATGGTCGCATCCGTGTTTGTCAACATCGCGGTGCACGCACATTGGAAGCGTGTATTCGTCATCGCCATACTGGTGTATCATCCGGCGTGATGGTATGGGATGCCATTGGTTACACGTCTCGGTCACCTCTTGTTCGCATTGACGGTACTTTGAACAGTGGAAGTTAGTTTTCAGATGTGTTACGATCCGTGGCTCTGCCGGCTGGAGTGGCCGTGCGGTTCTACCCGCTACAGTCTGAAGTCTAGCGACCGGTCGCAGGTTAGAATCCTGCCTCGGGCATGGATGTGTGTAACGTCATTAGGTTAGTTAGGTTTAATTAGTTCTAAGTTCTAGGCGACTGATGACCTCAGAAGTTAAGGCGCATAGTGCTCTTGGCCATTTGAACCATTTTTGAACTAGTGGCTCTACCCTTCATTCGATCCCTGCGTAACCATACATTTCAGCAGGATAATGCACGACCGCATGTTGCAGGTCCTGTACGGGCCTCTCTGGGTACAGAAAATGTTTAGCTAACACTTGGTTTAAGAATCATGAAAGAAGGTTGTATACGTGGAAGAACCCTGGGGATACTAAAGGGTATCAGATAGATTATATAATGGTAAGACAGAGATTTAGGAACCAGGTTTTAAGTTGTAAGACATTTCCAGGGGCAGATGTGGACTCTGACCACAATCTATTGGTTATGACCTGTAGATTAAAACTGAAGAAACTGCAAAAATGTGGGAAATTAAGGAGATGGGACCTGGATAAACTGAAAGAACCAGAGGTTGTACAGAGTTTCAGGGAGAGCATAAGGGAACAATTGACAGGAATAGGGGAAAGAAATACAGTAGAAGAAGAATGGGTAGCTCTGAGGGATGAAGTAGTGAAGGCAGCAGAGGATAAAGTAGGTACAAAGACGAGGGCTGCTAGAAATCCTTGGTAACAGAAGAAATAATGAATTTAATTGATGAAAGGAGAAAATATAAAAATGCAGTAAATGAAGCAGGCAAAAAGGAATACGAACGTCTCAAAAATGAGATCGACAGGAAGTGCAAAATGGCTAAACAGGGATGGCTAGAGGACAAATGTAAGTGTGTAGGAGCTTATCTCACTAGGGGTAAGATAGATACTGCCTACAGGAAAATTAAAGAGACATTTGGAGAGAAGAGAACCACGTATGAATATCAAGAGCTCAGATGGCAACCCAGTTCTAAGCAAAGAAGGGAAGGCAGAAAGGTGGAAGGAGTATATAGAAGGTTTATACAAGGGCGATGTGCTTGAGGACAATATTATGGAAATGGAAGAGGATGTAGATGAAGACGAAATGGGAGATACGATACTGCGTGAAGAGTTTGACAGAGCACTGAAAGACCTGAGTCTAAACAAGGCCCCCGGAGTAGACAACATTCCATTAGAACTACTGACGGCCTTGGGAGAGCCAGTCATGACAAAACTCTACCAGCTGGTGAGCAAGATGTATGAGACAGGCGAAATACCCTCAGACTTCAAGAAGAATATAATAATTCCAATCCCAAAGAAAGCAGGTGCTGACAGATGTGAAAATTACCGAACTATCAGTTTAATAAGTCACAGCTGCAAAATACTAACGCGAATTCTTTACAGACGAATGGAAAAACTGGTAGATGCGGACCTCGGGGAGGATCAGTTTGGATTCCGTCGAAATGTTGGAACACGTGAGGCAATACTGACCTTACGACTTATCTTAGAAGAAAGATTAAGAAAAGGCAAACCTACGTTACGAAGCATTTGTAGACTTAGAGAAAGCTTTTGACAATGTTGACTGAAATACTCTTCTTCAAATTCTAAAGGTGGCAGGGGTAAAATACAGGGAGCGAAAGGCTATTTACAATTTGTACAGAAACCAGATGGCAGTCATAAGCGTCGAGGGGCATGAAAGGGAAGCAGTGGTTGGGAAAGGAGTGAGACAGGGTTGTAGTCTCTCCCCGATGTTATTCAATCTGTATATTGAGCAAGCAGTAAAGGAAACAAAAGAAAAATTTGGAGTAGGTATTAAAATTCATGGATAAGAATTAAAAACTTTGAGGTTCGCCGATGACATTGTAATTCTGTCAGAGACGGCAAAGGACTTGGAAGAGCAGTTGAACAGAATGGACAGTGTCTTGAAAGGAGGATATAAGATAAACATCAACAAAAGCAAAACGAGGATAATGGAATGTAGTCAAATTAAATCGGGTGATGCTGAGGGAATTAGATTAGGAAATGAGACACTTAAAGTAGTAAAGGAGTTTTGCTATTTAGGAAGTAAAATAACTGATGATGGTCGAAGTAGAGAGGATATAAAATGTAGACTGGCAATGGCAAGGAAAGCGTTTCTGAAGAAGAGAAATTTGTTAACATCGAATATAGATTTATGTATCAGGAAGTCGTTTCTGAAAGTATTTGTTTGGAGTGTAGCCATGTATGGAAGTGAAACATGGACGATAAATAGTTTGGACAAGAAGAGAATACAGAAGAATACTGAAGATAAGGTGGATAGTTCACGTAACTAATGAGGAGGTATTGAATAGGATTGGGGAGAAGAGAAGTTTGTGGCACAACTTGACTAGAAGAAGGGATCGGTTGGTAGGACATGTTTTGAGGCATCAAGGGATCACAAATTTAGCATTGGAGGGCAGCGTGGAGGGTAAAAATCGTAGAGGGAGACCGAGAGATGAGTATACTAAGCAGATTCAGAAGGATGTAGGTTGCAGTATGTACTGGGAGATGAAGCAGCTTGCACAGGATAGAGTAGCATGGAGAGCTGCATCAAACCAGTCTCAGGACTGAAGACAACAACAACAACAACATGAATACCCATTTATCATCTGCATTTCTTCTTGGTGTAGCAATTTTAATGGCCAGTAGTGTATGTCGCTGCAACTCTACAACTGCCATATGCTGATCGCGACAGAGTGGTCCGAAAGAACCGTGCGAGAAAAAACAGTGTAGTATCGTTTAACGTGACCCTGAACCTGCCCAGGCCGCATTGCTTCCCCGCCGGAGCCACGCGTAGACAGCGCAGTTCCCGAAGCTCTGCCCTGATCGACGCACTACTCTAAGCGCTCTGCATTGATCCTCTGTAACTGCAGTGCACCATGTGTTTCTGTTGCACAGCACTGTGGGACGAATTTGCAGAGTGTGTTTCCAACAAATGAGGGAATGAATCACCATAAATCTGCGATAGACCCAACTTATAATGACAATGAAATTATTTGGGTTGCAATTCCCCTAGAGAGTCCAAAGCGCAGATGACACATTTTCCGCTTTGAGTCAGTTGTTACAAATAAATTGTTGTAAAATACACTGAAAAACGGTTATATAGAAAAATTGGTTTACACGAAACAATACTTCGCTCCTGACAAAATACTGCGTAATTTTATATTTTTTTCTACGGAAAGTTTTCGCTTATCTGACAAACATATATACCAGCTTCCTGCAGCGGCGATAACGGCCGATTTATTTCCTTTTTTTTTGTTCCTTTCTTTTTTTTAAGACAACAAAATAAACAGTAGGTGCTGATGCTGTAACAAAAAAAAAGTTCAAATGTGTGTGAAATCTTATGGGACTTAACTACTAACGTCATCAGTTCCTAAGCTTACACAGTACTTAACCTAAATTATCCTAAGGACAAACACACACACGCATGCCCGAGGGAGGACTCGAACCTCCGCCGGAACCAGCCGCACAGTCCATGACAGCATGCTATATCACCAATTGTCCGTGGGTACTGCTGTTGCGAAACGATTCCGGCCAGTTCTCGAATTCACTGATTGGTGTGTCAAAGTAGTCGAATTGTATGTCGGACTCGGTGATTTTTATGTCACAGTCAATTCGCTATTTTTTTTAAGCACCGTAAATTTACACGCAGATAAATCGCGACGAAAACAAATAGCTATTTCATGTAAAATGATGATGAAGCTGCCTGGATACTTCATGAGAAACGGAATTTTGTAAAGAGATTGACTTTGCCAACTATACGCTGTCGACTGTATCTAAAAACAGAGAATTAATTGCGGTAACTTCCGAGACCAGCCAGAGAGAAAATGTGTGGGAACAGCTATACACGAAGATGTAGAAATGTTTGTTTTGTGGAAGGAATTTGGCTCTTAGAACAGTGCCAAAGCGTGACCTCTATTGCTGAAAAGATATGTGAACTCGTAACTTCTATGAGTATTAATTTTCAGCAATTGTAGGAGGATTTCAGATTTTATACGAACTAAACGACACTATGTTAAAAATGTTTGGTATAAGGTTGCCCAATTTTTTTGGACTATGACTACAGTAGGTTGCACTCTATGCTGCCTTCTACGCTTGAGTAATGAAGCTTGGATGGTGAAACGACTGGGTTATCAATTTGGCGAGGAAAATGTAAACGGACAATTATCGTTCATAATTGTCCGGCACACCCAGAAAATAAGTTAAAAGCTATAAAGCTTACACTTTTTCTTCAGAAGACTGCAATCTTCTACAACCGTGTGCTCAAGGCACTGTGTGAAATTTTGCTAGCGAATGCAGTTGCTCTAAAAATATTTACCCGAAGTCGATGCAAAAGAAAATTAGTCTGGCAGCTGAGTAGATTCATTAGTATGTTGCGCTCTGCTAGGAATCTGTCGACAACAGACACACTGCAAATTGTTTTCCCCATGTGAGATTCTCCAAGGTACCAGTTTTTGTGGCACCTCGAGGATCGGTGGATACTAAATCTGAACTGACGTTTCATGAAAGTTTTGCGGAAGTTTCTATATCATTAGATTATCCTACAGTTTTTTTAGAAGAATTTGTTGCAGTTGATGGTTCCACGCCTATTAGTCGAAACGAAGACGTTTCGGAATTCGTCCGTACTTTGGAATTTCAAAACATCTAATCGAAGTAGACGATCTCGAGATCAACATTGGACTTCCTGTCCCACCATCATCAGAAGCGAAGAACATAATTGAAAGTATGCGCATCTAATTGGATTTTTAGGAGGTATGTCTGTTTCTGAAATACGGGCTGGCGTTACAAAAAAGCAACACGTACCTTCTACGTTATTTCATTTTTACTCTTCGCTTATTTCCATACCTCTTCTGTTTTGCTTCCTCTCTCTTACTGGTTGAAGAGTCATGGTCCTTTCCAGCCTGAATTAAGTCAAAGGGGGCTACTGGCAAAGAGTGGCGGATACTGCAACAGAAATATAGAATCTCGACTGAGTCTCTTTATTGAAGTTATCTACCAATCGAGTCTTTCACATTAGGAATGTTTTTACGTATTTGGATGTGAGGTATTGTCAATTCATTTGAGCTGCTATTGAGTGAAGAATCTGTCACACTCACTGAATCTCGCCAAAGTAGTGCTGAGAGAAAAAAATTACAATGACTACAGAAAAGTACACTCCTGGAAACTGAAATAAGAACACCGTGAATTCATTGTCCCATGAATGGGAAACTTTATTGACACATTCCTGGGGTCAGATACATCACATGATCACACTGACAGAACCACAGGCCCATAGACACAGGCAACAGAGCATGCACAATGTCGGCACTAGTACTGTGTATATCCACCTTTCGCAGCAATGCAGGCTGCTATTCTCCCATGGAGACGATCGTAGAGATGCTGGATGTAGTCCTGTGGAACGGCTTGCCATGCCATTTCCACCTGGCGCCTCAGTTGGACTAGCGTTCGTGCTGGACGTGCAGACCGCGTGAGACGACGCTTCATCCAGTCCCAAACATGCTCAATGGGGGACAGATCCGGAGATCTTGCTGGCCAGGGTAGTTGACTTACACCTTCTAGAGCACATTGGGTGGCACGGGATACATGCGGATGTGCATTGTCCTGTTGGAACAGCAAGTTCCCTTGCCGGTCTAGGAATGGTAGAACGATGGGTTCGATGACGGATTGGATGTACCGTGCACTATTCAGTGTCCCCTCGACGATCACCAGAGGTGTACGGCCAGTGTAGGAGATCGCTCCCCACACCATGATGCCGGGTGTTGGCCCTGTATGCCTCGGTCGTATGCAGTCCTGATTGTGGCGCTCACCTGCAGTGCGCCAAACACGCATACGACCATCATTGGCACCAAGGCAGAAGCGACTCTCATCGCTGAAGACGACACGTCTCCATACGTCCCTCCATTCAAGCCTGTCACGACACCACTGGAGGCGGGCTGCACGATGTTGGGGCGTGAGCGGAAGACGGCCTAACGGTGTGCGGGACCGTAGCCCAGCTTCATGGAGACGGTTGCGAATGGTCCTCGCCGATACCCCAGGAGCAACAGTGTCCCTAATTTGCTGGGAAGTGGTGGTGCGGTCCCCTCCGGCACTGCGTAGGATCCTACGGTCTTGGCGTGCATCCGTGCGTCGCTGCGGTCCGGTCCCAGGTCGACGGGCACGTGCACCTTCCGCCGACCACTGGCGACAACATCCATGTACTGTGGAGACCTCACGCCCCACGTGTTGAGCAATTCGGCGGTACGTCCACCCGGCCTCCCGCATGCCCACTATACTCCCTCGCTCAAAGTCCGTCAACTGCACATACGGTTCACGTCCACGCTGTCGCGGCATGCTACCAGTGTTAAAGACTGCGATGGAGCTCCGTATGCCACGGCAAACTGGCTGACACTGACGGCGGCGGTGCACAAATGCTGCGCAGCTAGAGCCATACGACGGCCAATACCGCGGTTCCTGGTGTGTCCGCTGTGCCGTGCGTGTGATCATTGCTTGTACAGCTCTCCCGCAGTGTCCGGAGCAAGTATGGTGGGTCTGACACACCGGTGTCAATGTGTTCTTTTTTCCATTTCCAGGAGTGTAGTCAGAAGTTTACAAGCATTAGTTTTTAAATAATAGATCTCAATTTTAATAACCATCAAATTTATTTCGGGAAATTAAAGCGTACTGTAATCTACTTACGATGACGTCCTGTCACAATTACATAATTAAATCAATGTTAATTCCGAACCGTTTTTCTTTTTAATATGTAATTCTAATGTCAAGTTGAAAGAAGTGACAGAAATATACTTTTCCTGGAAAAAAGTAAGTTTCATATATACGCAACGACGTAAGCAATGGGTCTTTATGTGAAAGAAAGAGACGTTTTTATATTGGATAAATTTTCAGACACCAAAATTCATTTATACGAAATCGAAAAGTAATCTATCATGTCACAATCTATAACACTGTACACAGTCTAGTTCTTTGTTCCTTACTCCCCCTGACGATCACAAAGGAATAGCTTGCTCGGAGATCGTTTCACCCAAATGCAATGATAGTTTACAGCAATTCTGGTGATAAACTTTAAACAAGACCATCATCATGGCTGACTGGAAAGAATATCTTATGCTACCATTGATTGTGTTTCTCTCTCTGTCTCTCTCTCTCTGTGAAGTTGTTCTGCATTTGACATTTGGGTGATAGCACACGGAAAAAGCTGCGCAGTGACACTGTTAGAATAAAAGTGGGGATGAAGTCTCCCATTGTGTTTCCAGCCGCAGTTGCGTCAGTCTATTGCCCCGTTTGATTATAATCTGTATGACGAAAGATCACTTGTCAGCCGACAGCGCTGTTGCAAGAGTTCAACAACGGGGCACAAAAGGCTGCCGTCACTACAGAATGTAAACAGTGATCTCTGTAATTCCGAGATGTGGAACTTTGCTCTTTGTGCGTAAACCTTACACGTGCCTACCGATTCCTCTGCTTTGCATCGCCTGCCATGCTCTGGTTGGGTAAAAAGTTTCGGCCCATCTTACGTCGTTCAGGATTACTCGTCTGAGATCGGAAGCCTTTCCTCTTGGGCTATAACAATAAGCGAAGCCTGACTGATCAACGACACCCTGCAATACTTCATTAGAAGACGCATGCAACAGCCGAATAAATGGCTCCTTCGCGTATGCTACTCTCATATCTAGATAAAAAGATTGTTATAAAGCCCAAAAGTCGTCAATTCGTGGTAATAAATATTCAGTCTTTTTGAACACTACGTACGAGATATGAAAACAATTATTTTACGTCTAGTCATCATTCACTGTGCAGCTGTTAGCTCTGAGAACACAAAGTTCTAAAGGATTAGTAGTTGTGATTAAATGACAAAAGAGAGAATTTCGTACCTTGTTCCATAATTATTTTTTAGCACTGCACATATTAACTTCTAACGTGTACTCAGTACATTCTACTAACTTTTATGTGAAAATTCTTAACGCTTTTTCAATAACATTAACATTATTAATATTCTACACCTTTATTCTTCGTTTCTATATACTGTATTTATTTCTCAACATAGTCACCGTGACGACGAACGTATTTTTCCCAAGGACAGATCACTTTGTTGATGCCATTGTTGTAGAATGTCTGACGGAGTCACAGCCTCACATGTGCTTGCACCGCTTCTATCGAATGAAGTCCTCGAAAATGTTCTTTAAGTTCTGGAAACAGATCAAAATCGTATGCGGCCAAGTCGGGACTGTATTGAGGACGATCGATGGCAGTGAACCGAAAGCCTCGGATTGTTGCAGATGTCGCAGCGCTCGTGTGTCTTCTGGCATTGCCATGTTGAAGAAGAGAGAGCTCCATGTGTGGACGAACTCTTCAAATTCGAAACTCAATTACAGCACGCTGTTTCTCACGCACCGACATAGTTTCGTTGCACATCGCCATGTTACACGCTACAGTTCGGAGCCCTCTAGCAGCAGAGGGTTGCAACTAGCGTCTTTGAAACGGGAAAGTCGATCGAGTAATATGCATGACATTAATACCTCAACCGATATTGAGAACAGAATAAAAAATTCGGAGGCATTACTTTCGTACACGCTCTCGGAATATGATTGTCGCTTATACTTCACACGCCACGCTGTAGGGGTTTGATAAAAAATGCTATACAAATAATAATAATAAACCCCCTGGAGGCCTGGGAAAAGAATAGGCCTCCGGTATATTCTGCCAGTCGTAAAAGGCGACGAAAAGAACAAACTACTAATAGGGCTAACTTCCCTTTTAGTGTGATTAGTTGGTTCAGGACAGAACTAATGAAGCCTCCGACAAGCGCTGTCATGGTCGGGGACGACGCTTGAACCCTATGCCCGTCCACAATGGTAACGACACTGCTAGCCACATGGAAAATGATTTAAATCCAAATAGAGGTGTTCTGCAACCACTCTAGAAGGATAACAAAGACAGAGGATGAGATGGTCAGATGAAGTTAACCGACACCTCATGTTCTGTTATTACTAAGCAACAAACTTAGGAACCAACACAACTGGATACAGATCACAAGTATACACAACATTTATTACCAGATACCCAGAATTAAAATTTTTAACAGAACAACGACTAGCTGATCAGATCCGTGTAACAATCAAAAATAACAGGATACCCCAGTCAGAATTAGAAAACATCAAACAACAAGAACCACAAATACTGGAACAAAATGTGCAATCAGAAGAATAAGAAAATACAGTAATGGACTCAAACATCCCAGAGCAAACAAACAAAGAACAATACATATCAATTAAACAATCAGAGGAAAACGAAATCTTAAGACAGCCACCAGAACAGGCACAAATAGAACACGACGTGACACACATGTTAGATATAGAAGAAAAATTTCAATTGACATATATAGAATACAAAGACACAAATACAGACATTAGACCATTCTTGCGTAGAGCGCCAAATAACCCACAAGTCGAAACAACAATAACAACTATCAACACAATCATACACAACAAAATAAATGAAAACACAACTATGGAAGAGTTACAACTACTGGTTTATATAGGAGCAGTCACTACACTAAATATACACACTAGGCAGATATCAGAACCAACGAACACACAGAAGAAACCCACAAAACCAGCATGGCAACACAGGCTAAAGATCAGAATAGAAGAACTGAGAAAAGACATCGGACAGCTAACATAATTTATAAGAAACGAAACATCAGAAAGAAACGAAAAAGGTTGGGTAAAATCCCACAACAAGAAGCGATACAGCAATTAGATGAAAAGAAGCAGAAATTACAAGCATTGGCCAAACGACTTAGAAGATATAAAAAAGTGAAAATAGAAGGAAACAAAACCAAACATTCAACACAAACCAAAAGAAATTTTACCAGAAAATAGATAACACACACATTAAAATAGACAATCCACCAGACATAACAGACATGGAACACTTCTGGAGCAACATATGGTCAAACCCAGTACAACAAAACAGACATGCACGGTGGATACAAGCAGAAACAGACACATACAAGATTATACCACAGATGCCTGAAGTGATAATTTTGCAACATGAAGTCACCCGAGCAATTAATTCTGTGCACAATTAGAAAACCTCTGGGAAAGATAAAATAGCAAATTTCTGGCTAAAGAAGTTCACCTGAACACATTCACATCTAACTTAATTATTTAACAGTTACATTGCAGACTCATACACATTCCCTGATACACTCACACATGGAATAACTTACCTGAAACCTAAAGATCAAGCACACACAGCAAACCCAGCTAAATATCACCCCATAACATGCCTACCAACAATATACAAAATATTAACCTCAGTAATTACACAGAAATTAATGACACATACAACACAGAAATAAATTATAAATGAAGAACAAAAAGCCTGTTGCAAAGGAGCACGAGGATGTAAAGAGCAACTGATAATAGATGCAGAGGTGACATATCAAGCTAAAACTAAACAAAGGTCACTACACTATGCATACATTGACTACCAAAAAGCTTTTGATAATGTACCCACATCATGGTTACTACAAATATTGGAAATATACAAAGTAGATCCTAAATTGATACAGTTCCAAACATAGTAATGAAAAATTGGGAAACCACACTCAATATCCAAACAAGTTCAAATAATATCACATCACAGCCAATACAGATTAAGTGTGGTATATACCAAGGAGACTCACTAAGTCCTTTCTGGTTCTGCCTTGCTCTGAACCCACTATACAACATGCTAAATAATACAAATTATGGATACAATATTACTGGAACATACCAACACAAAATCACACATTTGCTATACATGGATGATCTAAAACTACTGGCAGCAACAAATCAACAACTCAACCAATTACTAAAGATAACATAAGTATTCAGCAATGATATAAATATGAGTTTTGGAACAGAGAAATGTAAGAAAAATAGCATAGTCAAGGGAAAACACACTAAACAAGAAGATTACATATTGTATAACCACAGCAACTGCATAAAAGCTATGGAAAAAACAGATTCCTAGAAATATCTAGGATATCTCATATAAATACATCAGATACACCATTGCAATTTCATAACCACTTCTACAATCCTTTAGATCACATAACATCAACAGATAGAAAGAAAGTAAATTGGAAAAAGAAAACACTACATGGCAAGCACCTGTATCATCTAACACAGCCACACATTGATCAAGATGCATACAACACATGGCTAAGAAAAGGCAATATATACAGTGAGATGGAAGGATTCATGATTGCAATACAGTATCAAACAATAAATATCAGATATTAGAGCAAGCACATTATTAAAGATCCCAATACCACAACAGATAAATGCAGACTTTGCAAATAACAAACAGAAACAGTAGATCACATCACAAGAGGATGTACAATACTAGCAAATACAGAATACACCAGAAGACACGACAATGTAGCAAAAATAATACATCAACAACTTACCATACAACATAAACTAATAAAACAACACGTTCCCACATACAAGTATGCACCACAAAATGCACTGGAGAATGATGAATACAAATTATACCGGAACAGAAAGAACCATTATAACAGATAAAACAACACCACATAACAAACTTGACATCATACTCACCAATAAAAAGAAGAAATTAACACAACTAATCAAAATATCCATACCCAATACAACAAATATACAGAAGAAAACAGGAGAAATAATTGAAAAATACATCCAACTGGCTGAAAAAGTCAAGGACATGTGGCATCAAAATAAATTTGACATTATACTAATTGTACTGTGAACTACAGGAGTCATACCACGCAATATCCACCAGTACATCAACGCAATACAGCTACATCCAAACGTATATATATATATATATATATATATATATATATATATATATATATATATATAACTACAGAAATCTGTAATTATTGATACATGTACAATTACCCGAAAGTCCCCAAATGCAATGTAACATATACCGTACAGTTAAAAGGAAGTGACGCTTGATCAAGGTCCGCGTCACTTTCCATTTTTAACCAGACTTAACGTCTGAGAAAGTAAAGAAATAATATTAATAATAATAATGATTATAAAATATCTAACATTCCACATAACATCTTCACTTTATGTTTTTCTTCCTTCTTTTTATCCTTTGTAGAAATACTTACCCCCAAGCTATGCATAGCACAATACTAACACCTCTTCCTCTTTCTGAGCTCAACATCTCACTCATTATGGAGGGATGCTCACTCAGTTTTTCAGGATAGCAAATGGGAAGTTGCGGTACAAGAAATGGCCCAGAGATCACCAGTGTGTGTGTGTGTGTGTGTGTGTGCGTGCAGTGAGTGAAATGTTATGAAACAATGTGTGTATAGTGTGTGTACTGACTGATAGTGAGATATGAGTGAACAATGTGGCATTACATTATTTAATAAGTTATTTATAAGAAAAGTATTGTATACCAGGAGTAAATCTGATGATGGTCTCTAACTAGAAGTCTGTAAATATATGTGTATACGAATTAGCTTATTTTAAATTGATCTAAATTTGTAAATACTTTGACATGGCCTATATCCTTGTAAGAAGAGATCTACGGATGAATAAAGCTACTACTACTACTACTACTACTTCTACAATTTTAAGTTATGCTTTCATAAAATGGTGGCTAAATACACAAATGGTGCTTTCCGAAAAAGATACTAGCTATTAGTTTCTGAACAAGAATTAATCTCTGGTACTGTCTGAGTCTCTGCAAAGAGGAAGACAATTGAAGATCCAGAGAGTAAAAAATGAAAATCATTGACTTGCTAAAAATTGCTGAGGACAAGATATTTGAAAAACCAAAATGTCTTTTATCTACACTGAAGGTGTTGAAATGAAATTAATATGTTACATACGAATTTTACAGTTTCCGTCGTAGTTTTATCCCTAATTTAGTGCTCCAGAAATATTTCGTGAGCATTGAACCTTTACCACGTAAATCCTGCGGGAAACTAACATGTATTTGCAATACCATTCCCGAAATTTGTCACCCTATATTTGTTAATATAGACAACATGTAGCGCCCATTAAGTTCAGATAATTTTATTGAAAACTCAATAAAGAAATATACTGTCGCATTCGAAGTTCGTGCCTCTTCGGCGTCTAATGCTAGTAAGCGACGTATCAATTCAGGTTCCAAGTACGAGGTCTGTTTAAAAAATTCCGGAACTTTGTGTCCACAAACATTTTCTACGCTTACCTTTCACTTATTGTGCATGATGTCCTTCGAAATACTGTCCTCCACAATTGGTAAACCACTCCCAAAGCCATTTCCACTTCCGGAAGCAGTCTTGGTACGCCTTTTGCTGAATAGCGCGAAGCGTCGTCCGCGAATTTTCTTTTATCTCGTGTGTCGTTACAAATCTTCGCCCTTTCAACGGGGTTTTTAACTTTGGAAATAAAAAATTCCCGCTGGGCCATGTCTGGAGAGTACGAAGGATGAGACAGTGCCGCGATATCATTTTATACGCAATAGTCACGCACCGACATGTATGAATGAGCGGGTGCGTTATCGTGATGCAAGAGCCACGAATTGTCTCGTCACATTGCAGGCCGTTACCTTCTCACACGCGTCGCAACAAATCCCAGTAGTACCCTCGATTAACAATTTGTCCCTGTAGCACGAATTCATGATGAACTTATCATTAAAAAAAAACTGCAGACAACCTTGTAGGTAGGACAACCACAACTATGAGTAGTCATCTTGGGTATTAATAAACCTCTTTAGATGCATAAATTCAACTTGAACGGTTTGTTAATATCCTAAATCAAAGGAAATTACCAGTATGGTTTTGCCATTTGACCTGACCTGACGAGCTTTGCCGACCGCTGTGGCCGAGCGGCTCTAGGCGCTTCAGTCTGGAAGCGCGCTGTTGCTACGGTCGCAAAAAATGTTCAAATGTGTGTGAAATCTTGTGGGATTTAACTGATAAGGTCATCAGTCCCTAAGCTTACACACTGCTTTACCTAAATTATCCTAAGGACAAACACATACACCCATGCCCGAGGGAGGACTCGAACCTCCGCCGGACCAGCCGCACAATCCATGACTGCAGCGCCTTAGATACGGTCGTAGGTACGAATCCTTCCTCGGGTATGGATGTGTGTGATGTCCTTAGGTTAGTTAGGTTTAAGTAGTTCTTAAGTGTAGGGGACTGATGACCTCAGATGAGTCCCATAGTGCTGAGAGCTATATGAACTTTTTTTGTTTTGTTTCCGACGTGGTTATGGCCGCACCACGGGACTTACGAGACTTTGAATGCGGAATAGCAGTTGTAGCTAGACTCATGGAACTTTCAATTTCGGAAATCGTTAGGGCAGTGGTTCCAGACAGGTGGCCCGCGGACCCCCAAGGGTCCGCGAGCTATGCCAGAGGGGCCCGCAAGAGGCTATTAGAATAAAAAAAAAAAAACATTAAATATATTTCGTATGATAACAGATTGTTTGTTTTGACCACTCAATATTTTTTCAATAATGAATATGTCAATGTTTTTTTTAAGTACCAAAAATAGACACATATAAAAAGACTCTTAATTTGGCTTTTTTAGGTACTTGATACTGTGATATGACAAGGTACCAACCACGCTCGATGAGGGGGTCCTCGAGAAAATTTTGTTGGGAACCCGTGCGTTAGGGAATTCAGTATGCCAAGATGTGCACTGTCAAGAGTGTGCCGATAATACCAAACTTCAGACATGACCTCTCACCACGGACAACGCAGTGTCGAGGGCTTTCTCTTAACGACCGAGAACAGCGGAGTTTGTATAGAGTTAGCAGTGCTAACTGACAATCAACACTACGTGAAATAACTGCAAAAATCAATGTGGGACGTACGAAGAACGTATCCGTTGAGACAGTGCGGTGAAAAAAAAATAGGGCGTTAATGGGGTATGGCAGCAGACGACCTACGCGAGTGCCTTTGCTAACAACACGAAATCGCGTGCAGCGCTTCTCCTGGGCTCGTGGCCGTATTGGTTGGTTCCTAGACCCCTGGAAAACCGTGGCGTGATCAGATGAGTCTCCATTTCAGCTGGTAAAAGCTGATGGTACGTTCGAGTGTGGCACAGACTCCTCGAAGCCATGGACGCAGTTGTCAGCAAGGCACTGTGCAAGTTGGTGGTTGCTCCATAATGGAGTGGGCTGTGATTATATGGAACGGACGGGGTCCTCTGATCCAAATGAACAGATCATTGACTGGAAACGGTTATGTTCGGCTACTTGGATAGCATTTGCAACCATTTATGGGTCTCACGTTTCCAAACAACGATGGACTTTTTATGGATCACAATGCGCCATGTCACCGGCCCATGATTGTTTGTGATTGGTTTGAAGAACATTCTGTACAGTTGGAGTGAATCATTTGGACACCCATATCGCCCGACATGAATCCCATCGAACATTTATGGGAGGTCAGCTCGTGCACAAAATTCTGGACTTCCAGTGACTTTTGGAGTCCATGGTACGTCGACTTGCTGCAGTACGCACGGCAAAAGGACGTCCAACACGATATGAGGAGGTATCCCATGACTTGTCACCTCAGCGTATTTCATAGCGCTTCCTGCAACTATTGTTTGCGCACTCACTGAATTGTCACTCTTGTTGGTCACCGTCCGTCGGTATACATTTGCATACACAACTCATCTTTTCTTTCGTTCCTTCTGCATTCTCCGGAAAGAAGCAGCATATCTAGTTTCTCTTTGATGTGATATTCGGAAATTTTCAGAGAGAAATACTGGTTTTTTATCAACTAAATTATTTTTTTATTTGACTGTCCTAGCGTTCTTTACAATGAATGACTTGCTTGAAGGTCTCTCGGGCATGCAGCCGGGTTGACTGGTCGTTGTAGAACGAATTTTCGACGGCGTAACGTGCCATCATCATCGAGTTACTCCTGTTTGACTGACGTCCTAGGCCGTTTTTTTTTTAATAAAGGATGGGGCCCCTCCACACCCACACCAACGTGGTGACCAAACCAAAAGTTCTACTGTCACCTCCGTAAACATGTTAGTTTTTTAATCAGGCGTCACAGGATGCGGGCTGTGATGTTGTCCTGCATCTGGGTAAGATTACTCATTAACATGGTCCATCAGGAGACAGAAGTGGTCGAAAACGATTGAAGGATAGCGGTTGTAAGGGCAGAGGAAAAAAAGTGCCAAGGCAAGAGCCAAGGGAAAAAAACCTCTGCGACAGTAGGACGGGCAGTAAGGGCAGTAGAGCCTTGCTATCTGCGACAGTGCATGCAAGGTGTGGTTGTGTTAGTTCGAGGTATCGTGCATCGTTAACTTTGTCGTTGTTGGAGCTTGTTGCGGCGCTTGCTGCAGTTGCTCCGTCCCTCCAACTGTTCAAGGTCGTTGTAGATTAGTGGACGATCGGTCATAGATCGGCTCACAGACGGTGTAGGGGGTGTGTGTCGCTGGTTTGCGTGCTGTGTACAGTACGGTTTCCCTGCGGTTGCCTGTTTTTCGGCTGGTCGCACATTTGGGTTTCCAGTAATAACTGTGTTGCAGGGGCTCGCCAGTACTGTCGTGTTAGCGTTCTATAGACCATAGATGTTTAGTTCCTAGCCAGTAATGTCTTTGGTCTGTTATGCTTCCATCTCTGGTTGTGGTCGTAGTTACCCAGAGAAAGGATAAACGGGTTGCGCGAGTGTCTCGTGTTATTGTACAGTCGTGTGGAGAGTTTTTGGAATACGTGCAAGATAGTATCTAGCCGGTATTCCCGGTGAAGGTCCACGATGCGTGTGTAGCGCGGAGCGTTGCTTATGATTTTGAGTACTTTGTTCTATATGAGCTGCAGACGCCGCAGGCGAGTTGGGGCAGCGTATCCCCAGACAGGGGCTGCGTACGTCATCAGGGGTCTAATAAGTGTCATGTACATGGACCTAGACACCCTCCTGTTCAGTGTGCTACGCCTGTTAAGCATAGGGTAGAGTTATTTGAGCCTCGCGTTGGCTTTGTTGGTAACGTGTTGAATGTGGTCCCCCCAGAGTAGCTTACTGTCGATTGGTGCGGTATACACTCCTGGAAATTGAAATAAGAACACCGTGAATTCATTGTCCCAGGAAGGGGAAACTTTATTGACACATTCCTGGGGTCAGATACATCATATGATTACACTGACAGAACCACAGGCACATAGACACAGGCAACAGAGTATGCACAATGTCGGCACTAGTACAGTGTATATCCACCTTTCGCAACAATGCAGGCTGCTATTCTCCCATGGAGACGATCGTAGAGATGCTGGATGTAGTCCTGTGGAACGGCTTGCCATGCCATTTCCACCTGGCGCCTCAGTTGGACCAGCGTTCGTGCTGGACGTGCAGACCGCGTGAGACGACGCTTCATCCAGTCCCAAACATGCTCAATGGGGGACAGATCCGGAGATCTTGCTGGCCAGGGTAGTTGACTTACACCTTCTAGAGCACGTTGGGTGGCACGGGATACATGCGGATGTGCATTGTCCTGTTGGAACAGCAAGTTCCCTTGCCGGTCTAGGAATGGTAGAACGATGGGTTCGATGACGCTTTGGATGTACCGTGCACTATTCAGTGTCCCCTCGACGATCACCAGAGGTGTACGGCCAGTGTAGGAGATCGCTCCCCACACCATGATGCCGGGTGTTGGTCCTGTGTGCCTCGGTCGTATGCAGTCCTGATTGTGGCGCTCACCTGCACGGCGCCAAACACGCATACGACGATCATTGGCACCAAGGCAGAAGCGACTCTCATCGCTGAAGACGCCACGTCTCCATTCGTCCCTCCATTCACGCCTGTCGCGACACCACTGGAGGCAGGCTGCACGACGTTGGGGCGTGAGCGTTAGACGGCCTAACGGTGTGCGGGACCGTAGCCCAGCTTCATGGAGACGGTTGCGAATGGTCCTCGCCGATACCCCAGGAGCAACAGTGTCCCTAATTTGCTGGGAAGTGGCGGTGCAGTCCCCTACGGCACTGCGTAGGATCCTACGGTCTTGGCGTGCATCCGTGCGTCGCTGCGGTCCGGTCCCAGGTCGACGGGCACGTGCACCTTCCGCCGACCACTGGCGACAACATCGATGTACTGTGGAGACCTCACGCCCCACGTGTTGAGCAATTCGGCGGTACGTCCACCCGGCCTCCCGCAAGCCCACTATACGCCCTCGCTCAAAGTCCGTCAACTGCACATACGGTTCACGTGCACGCTGTCGCGGCATGCTACCAGTGTTAAGGACTGCGATGGAGCTCCGTATGCCACGGCAAACTGGCTGACACTGACGGCGGCGGTGCACAAATGCTGCGCAGCTAGCGCCATTCGACTGCCAACACCGCGGTTCCTGGTGTGTCCGCTGTGCCGTGCGTGTGATCATTGCTTGTACAGCCCTCTCGCAGTGTCCGGAGCAAGTATGGTGGGTCTGACACACCGGTGTCAATGTGTTCCTTTTTCCATTTCCAGGAGTGTATATACCTGTCGCCTCTCCCTTACACAGACGCCGCGTATGGACCGAGGGATGTGCAGACCGCTGTGTTCGGGATAGCTTGCGCTGACGAGATGACTAATGGGCGCCAGTACGCATGCAGCCTTCGGCGGGTGTGGTGCCCCGTTTCCGCTGCTCCTGCAGGTATTTATACCACACTACCCGCCGACCTAGGACGTCAGTCAACAGGAGTAACCTGGTAATGATGGCACGTTACGCCGTCGAAAATTCGTTCTACAAGGACCAGTCAACCCAGCTGCATGTCCGAGAGACCTTCAAGCACCTCATTCGCCGGGAAAATCTACGAACACACAATGAATGACTTAACACTAACAGCAAGAACACAGCAAATGCATGCACATCTCTGATAGCTAGGAACTTTATCCTTAAGCAGACTGCAGCTAAATGCAAGAGCCCAATACTTATTCAAATAATCCCATTGTTTTAGTGTCTGTTTTTGACCTCTTTCAATATTAAATTTAGCACGCAAATAAATAAATATCTCCTTGTTTAAACCATTGCTAAACACAAATGTGGTGGTGGTTAGTGTTTTAACGTCCCGTCGACAACAAGGTCATTAGAGACGGAGCGCAAGCTTGGGTTAGGGAAGGAGTGGGAAGGAAATCGGCCGTGCCGTTTCAAAGGAACCATCCCGGCATTTGCCTGAAACGATTTAGGGAAATCACGGAAAACCTAAATCAGGATGGCCGGAGACGGGATTGAACCGTCGTCCTCCCGAATGCGAGTCCAGTGTGCTAACCACTGCGCCACCTCGCTCGGTGCTAAACACAAAGGCTAGATGTTCTCGTTACAAGCATTTTTAGCTTTTATCTCATTATTCAAAAGTATTTCGCACAGAAAATGACACCGAACATAATCACACGCATGCTTGATGCGCTTTGGGTATTCGGGATATGTTGATAACCGAACTGCATTCTTATTGTCAAATTTGAGCGTGCTGGGTTTATCCGGTTCGAATCCTTTCTCATCATGTAACTTTCTCAACCAAAATGCTGCTTCTGCGCGTTCAAATTCAGTCGTAGTCAGAGCAACAGTTATTTGTCTGTAGGAAGGAAATTTGGAAATTTGTGATAAGCTCCTATGGAACCAAACTGCTTAGGTCATCGGCCCCCAGGCTTACACACTACTTAATATAACTTAAATTAAGTCACGCTAAGGACCTCACGCACATCCATGCCCGAGAGAGGACTCGAACCTCGGACGGAGGGACCCTCGCGAACCGTGGCTACAATGCTCGGCTCTGCGGGAAGGTCAGAGTGCTGGTCCGCCTGCCAAAATGAATACAAATGCCGTTGTTGATTTTCGCGATATACTGTCACCTACGCAATCAGCATCAGAAAAATCTACTATATACAGACGTAGTTCTCTCCCGCTGTTGTGGTACTCTATACCATATCTTCCGTTTCGTTCAAATGGCGGAAAATTCTCTTTACCAATTACCAACATGCGCTACTATGACCGTTCAAAAACCTGCTCGCGCCGTTCATTGCAAAAAAAGATATACGGTTGCGAGATAGTGATAAAAATATAAGTAATCAATTGCTTCACGGTACAGTATATAAGGATGCCGTTGGCTCACGCTCACACAAGTGGTCCTAGTGACTTTCAACTGAAACACTTGTACCACGTCAGTGAATCATATGGCATTATTATTATTATTACTATTATTATCAATATCCACTACTGGCAATTAAAACTGCTACACCACGAAGATGACGTGACACAGACGCGAAATTTAAACGGCGGGAAGAAGATGCTGTGATATGCAAATGAGTAGCTTTTCAGAGCATTCACACTAGGTTGGCACCGGTGGCGACACGTACAACGTACTGACATGAGGAAAGTTTCTTACCGATTACTCATACACAAACAACAGTTGACCGGCGTTGCCTGGTGAAACATTGTTATGATGCCTCCTGTAAGGAGGAGAAATTCGTACCATCACGTTTCCGACTTTGATAAAGGTCGGATTGTAGCCTATCGCGATTGTGGTTTATCGTATCGCAAAACTGCCGGCCGCGGTGGTCTCGCGGTTCTAGGCGCGCAGTCCGGAACCGTGCGACTGCTACTGTCGCAGGTTCGAATCCTGCCTCGGACATGGATGTGTGTGATGTCCTTAGGTTAGTTAGGTTTAAGTAGTTCTAAGTTCTAGGGGACTAATGACCACAGCAGTTGAGTCCCATAGTGCTCAGAGCCATTTGAACCATTTTTTGTATCGCGAGATTGCTGCTCGCGTTGGTCGATATCCGATGACTGTTAGCAGAATATGGAATCGGTGGGTTCAGGAGCGTAATGCTGGATCCCAACGGCCTCGTATCACTGGCAGTCGAGATGACAGGCATCTTATCCGCATGTCTGTAACGGATGGTGCAGCCACGTCTCGATCCCTGAATAAACAACGCCGTGCTGGATCCCAACGGCCTCGTATCACTAGCAATCGAGATGACAGGCACCTTATCCGCATGGCTGTAACGGATCGTGCAGCCACGTCTCGATCCCTAAGTCAACAGATGGGGATGTTTGCAAGACAACAACCATCTGCACGAACAGTTCTACGGCGTTTGCAGCAACATGGACTATCAGCTCGGAGACCGTGGCTGCGGTTACCCTTGACGCTGCATCACAAACAGGAGCACCTGCGATGGCGTACTCAACGACGAACCTGGGTGCACGAATGGCAATATGAATCCAGGTTCTGTTTACAGCATCATGATGGTCGGTTCCGTGTTTGGCGACATCGCGGTGAACGCACATTGGAAGCGTGTATTCGTCATCGACATACTGGCGTATCACCCGGCGTGATGGTATTTGGTACCATTGGTTACACGTCTCGGTCACCTCTTGTTCTCATTGACTGCACTTTGAACAGCGGACGTTACATTTCAGATGTTTTACGACCCGTGGTTCTACCCTTCATTCGATCCCTGCGAAACTCTACACGCAGCAGGATAATGCACGGCCGTATGTTGCAGGTCCTGTACGGACCTTTCTGGATACAGAAAATCTTCGACTGCTGCCTTGGCCAGCACATTCTCCAGATCTTTCACCAATTGAAAACGTCTGGTCAATGGTGGCCGAGCAACTGACTCGTCACAATACGTCAGTCACCACTATTGATGAACTGTGGTATCGTGTTGAAGCTGCATGGGCAGCTGTACCTGTACACGTCATCCATGGTCTGTTTGACTGAATACCCAGGCGTATCAAGGCCGTTATTAAGGCCAGAGGTGGTTGTTCTGGGTACTGATTTCTCAGGATCTATGCACCCAAGGTGCGTAAAAATGTAATCACATGTCAGTTCTAGTATAATATATCTGTCCAATGAATAGCCGTTTATCATCTGCATTTCTTCTTGGTGTAGCAATTTTAATGGCCAGTAGTGTACGTTAGGAAATGGTACACTCAATGTAATACAGCAATTTTTTTACTTATGAAACGAAATAACTGATCGTGGCGAATGTGAGAGGCTATATAGTGCAGACTAACGGTAGCAAGAAAAGCGTCGTGAAAAGAGAAATTTGTTAACATGTAATGGGAATTTGTTAGGAAGTCTTTTTCTGAAGGTACCTGTCTGGGGTGTAGGTGTATGTGGAGGCGAGGCATGAACTGTAAATAGATCAGAAAAGGAGAGACTAGAAATTTTTGACATGTGGCGCTACATAAGAATGCTGAAGTTAGGTGGATAGATAGAAGTAGGTGGATAGATAGACTTATAACATGTCCTTTCATTATAATTGTTTATAATGTTTGTTTCTGTTAAAATCATGGCACAGGAGCCATGTGTATCGTAATTGGTATTGTGTTCTTATGTTTTTGACCTTCTAAATGTTAAACTTAAATTTTTTGTGCTACAAATTTTTATATCTGTTCCTATGATGTAATCAGACTGCAATGTATTGTTAGTGACAGAATCTGTGGCATGCAAACATTAATCATCATCAATGGAATCCCTCGTCTTTATCTTCAAATTGTTATCTGGTGCATCTTCTACTTTCGAGAGATATTCTGCTACTTATTCGTATGATCTGTTCTGTGTGATCTACAAAATGATGGTGAGGTCCACTTGAGTCCATCGATTTTTTCGTGACATTTATTCGCAGGTAAATGACTAAATGAAATTAGAGACCTCTGATTATTCCTTTTGAATTATCACTTAATATTTCCAATTTCTCTTAATCGTAACGTACATTACCACTGATTGCACCACATTATTTCATTATTTTCGCTACTTTATTAAAATAAAACTTGTTGGCTAGTTTTATTATTCAACAGTAAGACAGGTGTTATATTCTCAGCACTCTGTCAAAAGATTGTCAAGTATCTTCATATTTCTATAGCACTCCCATACCTTTTCCCATCTTTCACTCTGACGCCCACCTAGCTCGACGTTCGAGGCCGTTCTCCCTGTGCTGTGATGTAACCTTGGTAACCCTTGAAGCGGTTCGATATCCCTTCGTCCACACTGTGCTTATCGCCGATTGCACCACATTGCTTCACGAGATCTGTAGAGGAGAACAACGTTGTTCCGAACGATTTCCTTTTCTCACTGGTAATTTTGTATCAAACTGCTGCATAGAACTGGGACTGAGTTCAGTCTCAATTCAACTATTCATTTACCTATACAAAAGTTTTAATTATGTTTCAGTCAACTGTTTCGTGGTTAAAATTAATTTCCCATATATTTAAAAAATAAAAGTTCTAAATTGTCTAGCTTTGTGATGAATGATAGATTTTCACTGCCAAAAAAATTTTAAGCTGACCAATTTGGAAAATTGGTGGATACATGTACCCACAAACCTAACTAGACCCATGTTTTGATAGGAATCGAGGATTTTCAGAGTTAAATTTTTAATTTTAGAATCATTTTGTCAGAATAGCAATTACGGAACAAAGTATAGCGAATCACCATCAAAACAAATTGATTCCGCTGACAATGAAAATTTTGGAATATCGCACACAAAAATGGTTCAAATGGCTCTGAGCACTAAGAGACTTAACATCTGAGGTCATTAGTCCCCTAGAACGTAGAACTACTTAAATCTAACTAACCTAAGGACATCACACACATCCATGTCCCAGGCAAGATTCGAACCTGCGACCGTAGCAGTCGAGCGGTTCCGGACTACAGCGCCTAGAACCGCATGGCCACCGCGGCCGGCTATCGCACACATGTTTTCAACATAGCATCTGAAGATTGCTTTGATATAGCACACACTAACGTTTTCTACATTCTATTAAGTTTTCTGGGGCATTTACATACAAATTATGTACAAACCACCAGAATTATTGAGGTATATAGTACCGTTTCAAAACAAAGTCTTTGATATATAATAAATTACAGTTAATTACATGAGACATTCTTTGAATGGAGACGATGGTGATATGATCAGATTTTAGTGAAAGAAACGCACTGTGCCAGCTATAAACACATACCACCTGATTCCATCGCTCACAGCCTTCTATGTATGCACCAACGTGCCGTATTTTCGAATACGGCAAGCAGGTTCAAATGATTGTAGGTTGCAGCAGTTATGCAGAGATAAATAGGCTTCCACAGGATAGAAGAGCGTGCGTAGATGCATCAACTGAAGACCACGATAATAATACACTGAAGCGCCAAACAAACTGGTATAGGCGTATTCAAACACAGAGATATGTAAACAGGCAGAATACGGCACAGCAATCGGAAACGCCTATGCAGGGTTTTACAAAAGGGTACGGCCAAACTTTCAGGAAACATTCCTCACACACAAAGAAAGAAAATATGTTATGTGGACATGTGTCCGGAAACGATTACTTTCCATGTTAGAGCTCATTTTATTACTTCTCTTCAAATCATATTAATCATGCAATGGAAACACACAGCAACAGAACGTACCAGCGTGACTTCAAACACTTTGTTACAGGAAATGTTCAAAATGTCCTCCGTTAGCGAGGATACATGCATCCATCCTCCGTCGCATGGAATCCCTGCTGCGCTGATGCAGCCCTGGGGAATGGCGTATTGTATCACAGCCGTCCACAATACGAGCACGAAGAGTCTTTACATTTGATACCGGGGTTGCGTAGACAATAGCTTTCAAATGCACCCATAAATGAAAGTCAAGAGGGTTGAGGTTAGGAGAGCGTGGAGCCATGGAATTGGTCCGCCTCTAGCAATCCATCGGTCACCGAATCTGTTGTTGAGAAGCGTACGAACACTTCGACTGAAATGTGCAGGAGGTCCAACGTGCATGAACCACATGTTGTGTCGTACTTGTGAAGGCACATGTTCTAGCAGCACAGGTAGAGTATCCCGTATGAAATCATGATAACGTGCTCCATTGAGCGTAGGTGGAAGAACATGGGGCCCAATCAAGACATCAGCAACAATGCCTGCCCAAACGTTCACAGAAAATCTGAGTTGATGGCGTGATTGCAAAATTGCGTGCGGATTCTCGTCAGCCCACACATGTTGATTGTGAAAATTTACAATTAGATCACGTTGGAATGAAGCCTCATCCGTAAAGAGAACATTTGCACGGAAATGAGAGTTGACACATTGTTGGATGAACCATTCGCAGAAGTGTACCCGTGGAGGCCAATCAGCTGCAGATAGTGCCTGCACACGCTGCACAAGGTACGGAAACAACTGGTTCTCCCGTAGCACTCTCCATACAGTGACGTGGTCAACGTTACCTTTTACAGCAGCAACTTGTCTGACGCTGACGTTAGGGTTATCGTCAACTGCACGAAGAATTGCCTCGTCCTTTGCAGGTGTCCTCGTCGTTCTAGGTCTTCCCCAGTCGCGAGTCTTAGGGTGGAATGTTCCGTGCTCCCTAAGACGCCGATCAATTGCTTCGAACGTCTTCCTGTCGGGACACCTTCGTTCTGGAAATCTGTCTCAATACAAACGTACCGCGACACGACTATTGGCCCGTGCTAATCCATACATCAAATGGGCATCTGCCAACTCCGCATTTATAAACATTGCACTGACTGCAAAACCACGTTCGTGATGAACACTGACCTGTTGATGATACGTACTGATATGCTTAATGCTAATACTGCAGAGTAATGAGTCGCATGTCAACACAAGCACCGAAGTCAACATTACCTTTCTTCAATTGGGCCAACTGGCGTTGAATCGAGGATGTACGGTACATACTGACGAAACTAAAATGAGCTCTAACATGGAAATTAAGCGTTTCTGACACATGTCCACATAACATCTTTTCTTTATTTGTGTGTGAGGAATGTTTTCTGAATGTTTGGCCGAACCTTTTTGTAACACCCTGTATAAGATATCAAGTGTCTGGCGCAGTAGTTAGAACGAGTACTGCTGCTACAATGGCATATTATCAAGATTTAAACGAGTTTGAATGTGGTGTTACAGTTGGAGCTCGAGCGATGAGACACATCTCCGAGGTAACAACAAAGTGGGGATTTTCCCGTAAGACCATTTCATGAGTGTAACGTGAATATCAGAAATCCAGTAAAACATCAAATCTCTGACATCGCTGCGGCTGGAAAAAGACGTGCAAGAACGGGACCAACGACGACTGAAGAGAATGGTTCAACCCTTCCGCAAATTTCTGCAGATTTCAATGCTGGGCGTTAGCGTGCGAACCATTCAGCGAAACATCATCGAAGCCTCAGGCCCACTCGTGTACTCTTGATGACTACACGACACAAGGCTTTACGTCTCGCCTGGGCCCGTCATCAGCGAAACTGGACTGTTGATGACTGGAAACATGTTGCCTGGTCGGACGAGTCTCGTTTCAAATTGTATCGAACGGATGGACGTGTACGGGTATGGAGACAACCTCATGAATCCATGGACCCTGCATGTCAGCAGTTAACTGTTAAAGCTGACGGAGACTCTGTAATGGTGTGGGGCGTGTGCATTTGGAGTGGTATGGGATCTCTGATAAGTCTAGATACGACTCTGACAGGTGATACCTATGTAAGCATTCTGTCTGATCTTCTGCATCTATTCCTGTCCATTGTGCATTGCGATGGACTTGGGAAATTCCAGCAGGACAGTGCAACACCCCAGACGTTCAGAATTTCTACGAGTGGCTCCAGGAACACTCTTCTGAGTTTATACACTTTCTCTGCCCACCAAACTCTCCAGACATGAACATTATGAGCATATCGGGGATGCCTTGCAACGTGCCACTCCGTCTTACTTACGGGTTTATGGACAGCACTCGATTATTCATGTTGTGAATACTCTCCAGCAGTGCTCCAGACATAAGTCGAGACCAAGCCATGTCGTGTTGCGACACTTCTGCGTTCTCGCGGGGGCCCTACGCGATATTAGGCAGGTGCGCCAGTTCCTTTGGCTATCCAGTGTATATTTTCCAGTAACTCTAGGCAGTGGGCCAATTACCTGAAAGTAGCTTTCAAAAATAAGTAATTGGCAAAACTGGATTTTGTCTCTGTATTCATATCTCATCAAGCACCGACAGTGCATCCAGTGGAGTTCGTAATTTAAAAAGCTCATCCGTGCGCAGTGCCATTCGAAACCGATTTGTATCAGTGTCATTCCAATATCTTCCTCTTCCTCTTACGCGTAACGTTTGAAAATATGTTTGGCGGCAAAGATTACGAATCAAACGAGCTTCCCAATCGAACGGGTAAAAGTAAAACAAGTAGAGCAACAGATATAAATACGTACAATAAATATCTGCTTGCTGGTCGGAGTGACTTAGTTCAAAATCGGGGGATTTGAGTCATTATAAAATCTTTTATCAAGGTATTTGGAGTTAGCCTTATATGGTAGTACAGTGCAATCGAGGAAAGAAAGATCTGGAATGTAGTGACACAGTACACTGCTGAAGTATATAGATGGGTCAGATAACTAATGAAAAAGTACTGAACAGAATCTCGGAGAAAAAAGAAATAGCACAACTTGAGAAAAGAAGGTTGGTAGGACATACCTGAGGTATTAAGGATTAGTCAATTTGGTAATGGGGGGAATTGTAAAACGTATAAAACATAGAGAGAGCCGAAAACTGGCTACAGTAAGCAAGTTGCACTAGTTAAGCAGGGATAAAGAAATTTGCTCAGGATAGACTGGCTTGGAGGGCTATATCGAACCAGTATTCGGAATAATGGTCACAACAACATCTCAAGACAGTTAACATCAAATTTTTTGATGGATATGAGAAGCGCATCCAAAGTATTTCTGGGCTCAAAATATTTGTGTATAGGCACTGCAATGATGGAGGAAGGTTACAAGATAACGTCTGTTCAGGCTCAAATTCATTAGAAATGGGACGCAGGCTCAATTGGGCTTCAATGGACTATATAAGCATAGTTTTTCTTAAAAATATATCCACCTTATGCAATACAATGTTCTTTTTTTCTTTACTCAACCAGACATGTTTCAACTGCTGTGTGTGATCCTTTGTGGGTCAGATTCATTTATGTAATTTGTGTTACAAAGTTTACGATCATTTGTCTATTGCTGGGCTAAAAAAAAAAAAAATTGCATTTTGTTTTATTTGTCTCAATTTCTCACCTGAAAATTGCATTGTTAGTGAAAATGTGCTTTCACAGACCGGTTTCTTTTTTTGCCCTTTTCTGTCCTTTTGACAGCATGTCGTATTCAAAGTTTTCACGAAGAAAATTTATGCATCTTTGAAGTGCCTTTTCGTTGGTAGTAGTTATGTGTGTTACTATACTTACATTTTACTTCTTGTTGTGTTATCACAATAACATATCACCTCTCAATTAGTATGTTGCTGGTAATATTGACCTAAACAAGAAAATAATGAAATGTCCAGTAAACATGGGCTTCAAACTTCCTGGCAGATTAAATGTGTGTGCCAGACCGAAACTCGAAATCGGGACCTTTGCCTTTCGCGGGAAAGTGCTCTACCACCTGACCTATCCAAGCACGACTCACGCCCCGTCCTCACAGCTTCACTTCTGCCAGTACCTCGTCTCCTACCCTCCAAACTTTACAAAAGTTCTCCTAGTAGAGCACTTGCCCACGAAAGGCAAAGGTCCCAAGTTCGGGCCTCGGTCTGGCGCACAGTTTTAATCTGCCAGGAAGTTTCATATCAGAGCACATTCCACTGTAGAGTAAAAATATCATTCTGGAAACATCGTCCTGGCTGTGGCTATGCCATGTCTCCGCGATGTCCTTTCTTTCAGGAGTGCTAGTTCTGCAAGGTTCACAAGAGAGCTTCTGTATGGTTTGGAAGGTAGGAGACGAGGTACTGGCAGAATTGAAGCTGTGAGGACGGGGCGTGAGTCGTGCTTGGATAGCTCAGAAGGTAGAGCACTTGCCCGCGAAAGGCAAAGGTCCCGAGTTCGAGTCTCTGTTTGGCACACAGTTTTAATCTGCCAGGAAGTTTCATATCAGCGTAAATTCGGCTGCAGTGTGTAAATGACATTATGTGCTTCAAAGTACGTACCGCAAGAGATACGAGCACTTCACCTTCGCTACTGTGAAACACATCTCTTCTACTGAACAAGTGCTGATAGCTCTTAAGGCATGTATTTTAGAATTAATATTTACTGGAATTTTTTTCTTGTTTTTGTCCATATTGCCTCATCCCAAAATATGGAAACAAAATAGCTTGCAATGTACGAAGTGCTCATAGCACTTAAGGTATGAGTCTTAGAGCCCTTGTTTAGTGATACTTTTTTGCTTCTAATGTCGCGTACTTTTAACTGTACAAGTTTACACCGTTAATTATCATACAACCTTTACATATCACCATTATGCTATAATTATTTAATGATAACGAAAAACCGTATTTGAACCTCAGAGCAAGTGTAGCAGCTCTGACCAGAGGCATAATACAGTCACGAGAGAAGCTGTACGACGAAAGACTGACACCAAATATTTCGATTTCGCGTGGGCTGTAGGTGAAATAATCTTTCCGTCTCGTCCTTAAAACTTCCGTGGCGTTGCCCGTAATCTCGGTAGCGGCCACAGATAAAATCTACGCACGCTGATAGTGAGATAAAATACACTCCGCAGATTTTATCAGACTTTTACTGACGAGTCTCGATTTATCGTCTGCACTACTATGCTTATAACCGCGAGACAGAGCTACTCCTATACCACTGATAAATAGTCTGTACCAGTTTCACTACTTTCAGGTAAAATTCCGAGATCCGACCACGGGATTGGAAACTATACACCGTTAACAGTTCATACACCGCCTCCAACTGGCTCTTAGCAACGTCCACTGATAATTGCCACCAAAACAAAAAACGATAACAGTTCAAAGTCAGTAGGGTAGATACGGCACGCTGGAAGACGCAAGTCTGAGTTTCCACGGCAACAAATATAATTTACCTGTAAACCCAATAATCTTCAAAAAATCTAACTCCACGTGAAAAAAGAAAAAAAAGCTTCAAAGTCTGAGTATTTTACAAATCAGTTATGAGTTAATGTGTTAGTTAAATATTTGAAGTTAAGCCTGTAAACGAGAAACATTTTAGAACGTGTTTGAAATTATGTATTAAGTTTGTTGGAAGTCGCTAAGCACTATCATTATCAAACACTAGATGAGAATATTCTGAGTAATTTATGCTACATTTATGATTCCGTATCTCCTGAAGTATGTGTCAACAATGACTTAGTATTGCAGGTACATTCAGTGGTATGCCTGGATACTGTCTACAAAATGTGTTGCGAATAGAGTTAGTAATACAGAAGTACTAAATTAAAACGCCCTGCGTGACGCTGACGTTTTACTGTGGGAACAGCAAAAATGTAGCAAGCGATAAACCTTTTTGTTGGGGGAAGGGGGGGGGGGGGGGAGAACGGGGAGGCCCGTGAGAAAAAATGTCGTAAAGGTTTGGCATTATGTGTAAAGTTCGTTGGAACTCGTTCAGTGATCTCATTCTCAAATACTGGATGAATATAGTCTTGGTATCTGTGCACCGTCACGCTACCTCAAGCCATACGCAGTTTCTAACAGCAAGACGTGTCTTTCTGTATTAAACATTTAACGTAAGCCTCTACCTCTTAATGAGTAGATCATCATAACAATCAGTTTAAAGTTTTTTAATTTGCTTTGTAATTTTTGACATGTGTCCTCGGAGTCTTTCCCAACAGCATGCCTGAGTAAAAGCTTCTCGGTTTACAAGCCGCAACGTTTTGAATAAAACACTGGAGCTTTTGGTCGCTGTCTCTGCCATCGTCCTCATGAGTAAGAAACTACCAACTCCTGGGCCTTGCAAGTTTTTCTGCTTTTATGGGCACGACTGCAGAGTCTGTTACCTGTCACAGAGGGCCGAAGTGACGCTTGCGTTGAAGACGAGCTGGACGGCTCACCGCAGCTCCGGTCCACTGCAGGACCAGTGATGTCAGATGCTGCGAGGAGCAGCGCCATGTTTGATACTGACCCTCCCGCCTCCCGAGAGGCGTCAAGAATAGGGCCGCTGCTTTCTTCCGTAATCTCAAGCCCGCCTCCACATTTTTTTTTTTATAAAGGGGCAGCCGAGATTAGAATAAAAAGCAACAGTTTTAACAGAGATCAAGGGTACACAGTAAGGTGCGGGGACAGGCTTTGGACGTCGAAAGAAAGCGTTTATAGCGAGGCGAAAGTGGCAGTTCCAAAAATGGTGCCAGCTTCTCGTGCCACCTGATGTCACTGGTTACGTCGTGGCCACGAGCTGCTGCGAGCTGTATAACTCGCCTTATGCGCATGCGTCACTTAGGTCCTCTGTGATTTGAACCAGATGCTGCAGTCACGCCCATAAAGCGCAAAACCCTGCTAGCACAGGCAGTCAGATACGCAACATGCAGATGAGACAGGCACCGTACAGCGAGTTTGACGTTTAGTAATATACACATCACCTCGGTTTGGAGAGTTCCGTAACCTATACAGAAAATTGGAATAGAGATCAACATAAACATCATTTCTGCCCTTTTTATTGCTCTTGAAAACCACACATTGCATGTTGTACCAGCATACAGCTAGACCTTCAGAGGTGGCGGTCCAGATTGCTGTACACCCTGGTACAATAGGACGTCCTCTTTCAATGATGCATGCCTGTATTCGCCGTGGAATACTATCTACAAGCTCATCAAGGCACTGTTGGTCCAGACTGTCCCACTCCTCAACGGCGATTCGGGGTACATCCCTCAGAGTGGTTGGTGGGTCACGTCGTCCATAAACAGCCCCTTTCAATCTATCGCAGGCATGTTCGATAGGTTTCATGTCTGTAGAACATGCTGGACACTCTAGTAGAGAGATGTCGTTATCCTAAAGGAAGTATTCACAAGATGTGCACGATGGGGCACGAATTGTCGTCCATGAAGATGAATGACTCGCCAAGATGCTGCCGGTATGGTTGCGCTAACGGTCGGAGGATGGCCTTCACGTATCGCATAGCAGTTACAGCATCTTCCATGACCACCAGCAGCGTACGTCGACCCCACATAATGCCACACCAAAACAGGAGGGAACCCCCACCTTGCTGCACTCGCTGGACAGTGTGCCTAAGGCGTTCAGCATGACCGGGTTGCCTCCAAACGCGAATCCGACGATTGTGTGGTTGAAGGCATATGCGACACTCGTCGGTGAAGAGAAAGTGTTGCCAATTCTGAGCGGTCCATTCGACACTTTGTTGGGCCCATCTGTACCGCGCTGCATGGTGTCGTGGTTGCAAAGATGGACCTAGCGATGGACGTCGGGAGTGAAATTGCGCATCCTGCAGCCTATTGCGCACAGTTTAAGTCGTAGCACGACATCCTGTGGCTGCACGAAAAGCATTATTCAACATGGTGGCGTAGCTGTCAGGGTTCCTCCGAGGTACAATCCGTAGGTAGCGGTCATCTACTGCAGTAGTAGCTCTTGGACGGCCTGAGCGAGGTATGTCATCGACAGTTACGATCTCTGTATCTCCTCCTTGTCTGAACAACATCGCTTTGGTTCACTCTGAGACGCCTGAACACTTCCCTTGTTCAGAGCCCTTCCTGGCACAAACTAACAATGCGGTATTGACCGTCTAGGCATGGTTGATCTACAGACAACACGAGCCGTGTACTTCCTCCCTGGTGGAATGACTGGAAATATATATATGTGTGTGTGTGTGTGTGTAGATCGGTCTCACCAGTCCGTCACCGTTCACGAAAACCACTTGCAGCTAGCAACTGGTTTCCCCATTTGACGTGAGACCTCTGCCTATCAAAAGTTGTTGTGAGCTAAGTTACTTACAACACTAGCCTGGAAAAACTGAAAATTATTTTGCAGGATTCCACAACAGTGCACCAGAACGCACTTGCAATTTTTAAGTTTTCTGTCCTCGATTTCGCCAGCTCCAAGTAGCTTTGCGAATTTTGTTTTAACGTCTAACTCTTTCAACCAAACACTCTTAGAAACACATATCAGACATTTACAACGGCCGTCTCCTGATCCTGCTAAAGTTTCAATACGCTGGTCATATTTTACGTGGCCACAATATACTTAGTTGAGTCATGGAATACCTCCGAATATCGTGTCGGACCTCCTTTTGCTCTGGATAGTGGAGCAAATCCACGTGTCATGGACTCAGCAGGTCGTTGGATGTCCCCTGCAGGAATATTAGGAATATTCAGCCATGCTGCCTCTATAGCCGTCTATAATTGCCAAAGTGTTGCCACTGTAGGACTTTGTGCACGAACTAACCTGTCGATTATGTCTCATAAATGTTCAATGGGGTTCATGTCGGAGGGTCTGGGCGGCCAAATTATTCGCTCGAATTGTCCAGAATGTTCTTCAAGCCAGTAGTGAACATTGAAAGCCTGGTGAAATGGCGCATTGCCATCCACAAAAATTCCATCGTTGAATCGCTGCAAATTGTCTCGAAGTAGCTCACGGTAACCTTTCCTACTCTATGACCGGTTCAGTTGGACCAGGGGACCCCGTTGATTTCATGTCAACACAGCCCACACCATTATGTAGACACCACCAGCTTGTGCAGTGCCTTGTTGATAATCTGGGCCCATGCCTTCGTTGAGTCTGCGCTACATTCGAACCCCACCATCAGCCCTTACCAACTGAATTCGGGACACATCTGACTAGGTCACGGTTTTCCAGTCGTCTAGAGTCCAACCCATATGGTCACGAGCTGCAGGCGATGTCCTGCTGATAGCAAAGGCATTCGCGTCGGCCGTCTGCAGCACTGTCCTAAAGGATACGTTCTTCGTGCGTCACACATTGATCTCTGCGGTTATTGCATGTAGCGCTGCTTGTCTGTTAACAGTGACAACTCTACGCAAACACCACTGCTCTCGATCGTTAAGTGGAGGCCGTCGTCTACTGCGTTGTTCCCGTCAAACCTCCTTGCCTAGGGACGCCAGATGAAAGTTGATGTCGTCAAGCCCTGAATGCAAACTGCGCAACGGATAACTGGGGAGGGGAGCTGAGAGCGCTACCTAGAGAGCGTGCCCTTTCTGTACGATACTAGGCAAGGGGCTGGAGGGCTCACACGCTGATGTGTGGATCCCTGCATTCTATATCTTTTATTTTAAATGAATTCCTTTAACTTGACTCCTTTGTGATTTTTAGGATATGTTAAAGATTGATGACAGTTGATTACCTATTTATTTTAAACATTCACTCGACTGTACAGCGATTGCAGCAATTGTTCCAGTTTACAGATATTACAATTTTACAACTTATAGCTCGGGTATATTATATACTAATCTGCACGCACATTTCTACGGGGCAAATGTATACCACCAAAGTCTCCCAATATTTTAATGGGGCATCCACTATGTGAGGAGGATAACGGGCAAACTGGGGACCACATACATTAACACAGGGGGTCAAATTCCCGAAATTAAACGAGAACATTCATTTCTTTACACAATCCGAAGCTGGAAATAAAAGAATTAGTGCGAATATTCAAATACCTCTCCTCCACGCGTGAACATCGAGACAGACGCACTGAGGGCGCGTATGCTCACTTACCCGTCTTCTGTAGTATTTGCAGAATATCGCGGGCACCCACAGGTGTTCCTGGGCCCCGGTGGAGGGGATGCTCGAACCACTTGGCCGTGACCAACCTCTCCACCCCAAATCTTGTGACACTGGAACGTCTTTGTCTTTGCGCTTCCTGTGCTGTCTCTCTGATCCCCTACCCAGAAGTGAGGTTGGCACTACTATACTACAGAACTACTTCCCAACTAAGATTTGGCCACGCTTTATGGAAAGGTGTGAGGAGGATTAGGAAAGTTCATGCACAGATTCACCTTAACGTACAAGAAATCCGTAATACACGACACATAAAATACGTATTATGAAGCCTGACACATTTCTTTCCACCCTTTCACATGGGTTCTGTTGCACCCGCGGCCGGCCGCGTCGTGCACTAAAATTGGCGGCGTAGCCGCCTCTGTTTGTATTTCCCGTTGCGAGCGAGCAGTGAAACCTGCTGCTTATGGAGCCGAAACTATTGTACCGTTTCAACATGAATCCCCTGAGTGTAAATGGCAGTTCTGCCAATACACTGCCCTTTTGTATCTTGTGTAAGCGATGCTACCGCCATCTGTATATGTGAATATTGCTATCCCATGAGTCTTGTCACCTCAGTGTGCTGCTTCTATCACCACTACTTCAATGCGTCTATAATGCACGGCAATATTTTGGCACAGACGGACAATATTGCTAATATCCGCTAATTGGCAGGGTATTGCCTAAGAGTTGCCAGTATTGTCCACGAAGAGGGGGGAATAACTTGATAAAGTCGGGCCGCGTCTGCGTCTGTCTTTGCCTGTACACGCTTCCCTTTTTGTCTTATCGGATGAAAGAGGGACTTCAGCTGATGATGATATGTACCACCATACCTGTATCTTGAATGTCTTTATTCTATCACACGACACGTTATTGCGTTGGAGGCAACACAGTGTCAAGTATTGACTCCTGATGAAAACTATCCCACATGCGCTAGTAACCAGGATGCCATAGTCAATGCACCGATGAAATCAAGTATTTTTTTGGCAGTGGTGGGGCACGAGGATGTGCCACCGAAACTAGTCGTGTGATAGAATAAAGACTTTCTCAAGAGACAGCTGAGCTGGACTTTCTCATAAATATTATTTCATTTCACTTCGAAAAATGGCGCGCATACGTACAGGCATTCGATTCGTTTGTTGTCTACACGGATTTGGAAGTCGTCGGACGAGAAAACCACGAATCCCACAAATCTGGTACGTATACCTACGACCAGAACTGTGGAACTCAGAGAATAATATATACAAAGAGGAAAATCTTAAAAAGGACCGTCTCTCTGCTTTGACTTACATTAGCTTGTGATCTTGCGGTGTTAATCAGTTAAATATGTTGCATAGACAAATGTACTCTCAAAATGTATTACTCTACGTTAATTATTTTTTGTTGCTATTTTTCTCCTTCAGTATAGGCCTATACAAAAGAGAAGGGATTTTACTTAAAAAAGCTCTTGACCGATTTACTATGCATTTTTATACGATACTCGAATAAACGTTCGAGAGACATAGACTATAGTTCTTCACCGATTTATTTCAAATTTTTGCATGTTACTCTAATTAGCGTTTGGACAGACATAGGCATGGCGAAATCAATTTTAAATTCTCAATACTTTCTTGACATACTTTAATAACATTCGGTCAGAATGTATATACACTAAAAGTATAAAGACAAGTCGTTGATTACCAAAACTCTTGAAAAGTTATTGACCAATTGAATAGAAATGTTCACATGATACTCTACAGACGTACGGTTGGACATAGGTTACATATTTCTTTAATATGTATTGTATATAAATGTATATATAACATATCAAGGGGAAACATTGTTAGTAAAAAGCTCAAAAATTTCTTGACTGATTTACTTCAAATTTTTACACGACACTATAAAACGTTCAGATGTACACAGACTACATATTTTTTAATATATATGGTGAATAAATAGATAAGTAATACAAAGGAGGAACGTTTTAGCAAAAATCACGAAAAGTCCTAGGTGAATTTTTTCAAATTTATATGTGATACTCTAATTAACTTTTGACAGGTAGTGGCTGTATTTTTTAAAATATATGTATTATATGAATATGTATTTAATATATGAAGGGGAACTGTTGTTAACCAAAATCGCGAAAAGTTCTTCATCGTTTTACTTGTAACTGTTACACATGCAAACGGACGTACGCTATATATATTTTTAAACAACGTATTGATTTTCTGTGAAAACCGACTGCGAGAAATGAAATGCTGTGTTGTGAGACTGTACGGTTTCGTTTTCTTCCTTGCAGGTAGTTTTAAGAGGAGAGAGGAAAAATGTATTTACGGCTTATCGACTTATGATTTGAATACTACTAAGGAATCTGAAACATACGCAACTTCGCAGTCCTATTCGATCACGGATTGAAACTATGAGAAACACTTTCATTGAAGCTACTATTTCCACAGACCCAACAACTGGAGTGGTTCTAATGTACCCCTCTTACATTAACTATCCCAACCGACTTGCCCTTTCTTTCCATGTGACTCCATTTCCCAATCGAGGTTTCGTTTGCAGTAACAACAAAGAAAAGTCTAAAGATCAGCGAGAGAGGTTAAGAGAAGGACAGCGAGGGGGAAGGGGAGGATATGGACGGAGGGGGCAGGAGAAAATGGACAGGAAGATGGATGATGAGGTTATAGAGAGAGACTTCAAGAAAAGGAGATGGACAGAGAGAGGGGTAGAAGGAATTCAAGGTCTATATATGATTTCTATACATATTTAGCAATTGCGGGAGATTCCCAGGTTCACTAGTAATAAAAGTATTTTCAATTTTTTTTCCTTTCTGTGATGCACTAGGACCTGGAAGAATTTGCAATAACGGCACTTGAGGGGTTGCAGGGTAAACTGATTTGTGCTTTGTTACAGGTATAACGTATGCAAACATTTTCTTTGACTTTACTTGATATGCTTTCGATTTAACGATCTTGAGACGAGGCTGGCTTCTATGCAGTCGAATAAAACGTTTCCAACCATTTGAGACTGATTTGCTTCAAGGCGCTTGACTTGTTGATGCTACAAAGTGTGCCTCACAACTTTTTCTAGTAGAGGCCTGCACTTTATCGGCATACATTCTCATGGATGTTTACGTTGGTATACTTGTACGAGCTTGCAAGGCTGAAAAGCGAATTAAGCTTCAGGCACCTCGAACAATCCGAATGCTTGTGCAAAATTACCCAACATGCATGATGTGCTTCACCATGTATGCCTGTCATTAGTCTGCAAAGTTTCGCTCCAGGATACACAGTTAGCTTCTAATACAACGCAATTATCCTGATAGTCATTTTTACACAGTGCAAATTTTGTATTTGAATCCAAATTTCTGGAATTTATGGAGCTTTATTTACAGTGGATTTGCTATCTTGGAGGGAGTGTGGCGGAAAGGTATCTCCAGGCTTATGGCTTATTGTTGCGCAATCGTATGTCACTCGCAGTTGAGTTTGTGGGAGAAGAAAGGTTGGGGGGAGGGAGGGGGCCATACTGTTTATATAGAAGACTCGTATAGTGGGATCAGTCGAGAGCTGGTCGCGAGATAAAGGAACAACAGCTTGTGTGCCTGTCTGGAACAGTTGATACTGTGTTAAGTGTTTGTTTGATCTCCGAAATCGAACTCATATCGGTAACAAACTCGAAAGGAGCCCGCTGTTGAGATTTTCGCTGGTGTTTTTTCTTCGTATAGTAACCTTGTAGCAGATACCGGTAAGGATTCTTATATCCTTTCACTATTTTAAGAAAAATGTTTCAATTTCAGCCTCGAGGTCATAATGCCTAGATCAGTGGTTCCTAAAGTTTCTGAGACCATTAAACCTTACCCCTAGTGTAATCAGATATTAGCTTTCAGCCCCACCTTCCCCACCATCATTAACATTAGCGCCTAACGAACTTAAGAATAAAAAAAAATTATTTCGAAACATTTATTTTTAAAATGACAAAAGATAAATGATGTTTTGTTTTTGTAGGTATTTTATTAAATAACGAACTAATGAGTCAATGATATAATTGATACCGCTTATTTCTAACAAGCTTTTTTTTATATAGTGATGGCAGTTCTCAGTGCATCGCCAGTGCTACCTACAGCTTGTTCTCACGTTGACAGTAGACACGTGTTACAAAAAAATGTTCCTATGCACCACTCATGTCCCTAACGACAATTGCTTCACCCATACACTACATCCCCCATTTACAATCAACCAAGTTAAAATATATGCACTATATTTCCTGTCTGTAAATCACCTGATTGCTGGATCCTTAGATATGTTGTGTTGTTCTGTCAGTTAGCTATTTTATCTATTGCGAGGTGAATAATGAAGCGATTAGTGCTCCATGAAACTACCTATAACTCAGAAAAGGCATTGTCATGAGAGGTTTAAGTATGCGTGACGTATGTGTCTCCGTTTTACTGTCGTAGATGCGTTGTACAAAGTACAAAGCATGTGTGTAGAGAGTGGACTATGACAGGAACATATTGTTGATATATTAGTTTCACAAACTGCGACTTACACCATGAGGGAGAAATTCATGAAATTGACCATCAATAACAATTTTCAGTTTATTTTTCATTTATTAGTAAAGCTCATGGACAATACGTTCCCAAGGTTTAAATGAGAAAATCGCACGATGTGCCTGAAAAACAACAGATGAACATGCCATTCATCATCACAGTAGCTGGTATAAATATCTACAGGCTCAGAGGGATAATAACCCCTATATTTACAAGGAGAGATTTACAAGTTTCATCCTGGATGTTGTCAAGGCCACTTGCAGGTTTCTGCCTGATTGTGAACTTCTGAAAAAGTGCTTTCGTGGCAAAACTCAGACTTAAGATGAGACTCTAAATTCACTCACAAGGAAACTATGCCTTAAAACAACATTTACATGTGCTACAGTTGTCAAAATTGCACCTTGTAATGCAATTGTTGTATTTAATGAAGGGACTGTAGGGATGATGAAGGTATTAGGGAGAATGGACTTTAAGATAGGATATTTCACTCAAGACATTTTGAGAAAAATAGATTTACAACGACACTCTGCAGCTGAAAAGTCAGTTGAAGACCTGATAAAGGGAAGAAACCAGAAGAGAATCCTTGAAGGGAAAGATGACCGGAGTGCAAATCTGCGGCCTTCTGAAGAGGTGATATAAGAAAAAACGTTAGGTTGAACTTTAAATTGCATTTCCTGAAAATTATGTTTTTTTTAAAATGTTCGTGCCTGTTTCTCAGAATCTATTAAAACTAGAATTATAAAATTTTGTACACTTATTTTCATAAACCCAATAATTATTGTCTCAAGAGTAAATTTTGAAATTCTGAGTGTAAGCTGAGATAAAGGGCAAAGTGCTTGGAATTTTACATGAACTTTAGATTATACTTACAGAATTATAATTAAAAAATTATTAAAATTCCCCTATTCGATGGATTCAAAAACGTAATGATGAGCTTACTACACGCAAAGAGATTAAACAGAGAAAATTTTGTAGAAATCTCTTGAATAGTTTCTGAAAAAAAAGTACATATATTATTAGTTGAAACTAGAATTTTTAAATTCCATAAAAAAGTTAAATACATGTAATCCAAAGAACTTAACAGTGTATTAACTTCATGTAAAGCATGGTACAATATTTCATTGCCATATCTTAAAAATTGTAGCTTTGGTGCATCTTTTAAACAGTGTGTGCTTTTCATGAACATCATCTCCCTCCCTTAATGTTAATATTTGAAAAGAAAATGTAATTTTTAGTTACATACGTATCCAGTATTGCAGTGTTATGAAATAGTGACACTCGTAATGACCTTTTAAAAATAATTTAGTTTCGTGACCGACATACAATCGAACCCGTTTGTGTTTACCCCTCAGAAAATTTTATTTTTCCCCTCAGAGTTAATTAGCTCCAAGCTGTCATAGATGAAACAACTAATTTAAGTCAAAATGTGGATACGATAGAATTCTCTTTGGTCAAGGATGCAGTGTGATTTTTTCATGCAAGTAGTCATTGATTTCCGGTGACTCATTACGGAATAACTGCATTTTCCACACACCTACATTTGCTGCAGCATCCAGAAACGCCACTGGAAGAGCCATAGAATGGAGAAATTGCAGGAGAAGACGAAGACTAGAATATAAGAAACAGATTCTAGAGCTTGATATTAGTTAAAGATGAAAAAATTAGCATAAAATGGGAAAATGGATGGCAGTATCAAACTAATTAAAAGGCTCTGACAAAAAAAATGCATTTCCAAAGAACAACAATATTTAATGTTCCGCTAAACGCGTTTCGCTTATCACTTACTGCTATAAAATGTTCATCAGTGCCCTGGTATATGTTTTTAGCTCTGTGGAATACTGTATTTACAACTGTGCCCAGACATATCTTTACGTCTACCTGGATTAGAGCTTTTCCTAAACTGTGTTCTGCAGAACACTGGTAGTCTGCGGGAAGTAGTCTGAGAAAGTAATAACACGGAGATTTTTTCGATATTTTAACGATACTAATTATTTTTTAAACTTTTAATATGGTTTCTGTGTTATTGGTTATGACTGAAAATGGAAGTAATCACAGAGTAAAACAAGTTTTTCTGATTTTTCAAAATTTTAATAACGATCAATATAAAAATGGTGTTCCATCAAAGTACCAGGATTCTTAAAGTATTCCGTCAGAGGAGAGAACCCTACTGTATACCTTACGCTGCGTCAACAGTCAGTCTCTACTGCATTACGCCGGTTGCTGTTTCCTCCCAATTTACTAAATTCAAAGCTTTTACATTTTTCTTTTAAGTCGTCTTCGGTCTATCTCTTGCAGTCCTGGCCTACTCAGGGGCTTTTCGTTGTAATGTGGTCAATGAAAGCTTGCTCAGCAAGTCGAGTTTCCGGCATACGGATTACGTGACCTGTCCACTGGAAGTGGTCTGCTCTTTTGAGACAAGTAAACTCCCGATTCTTTAACGAATTCAACATCCGGGTATAAAAAAGCTTCAAAACTCTTATTCCTTTACAAACGATTCATTGTGTTAAATATTTGGTTTTAAACATGCAAGCGAGAAAAAGTTTAGGAAAAGTTAAAATGACGCTTAAAGTTTATTGGAAATCGAAAAGTGCTCCCATTATAAAACAGTAGATGAATGTAGTATCGAAAATTTGCGCTGCATTTTAAATAAAAGCTGGTTTTTCACGAACCTTAATGTATATGATGTCATATCTCGTGAACTATGAGTCGTACACTGATATAATTTTGCAGGTACATTCAGTGATACATGTGGATATTGTCTGCAAAGCGTGTTCCGAATAGAGACAGTTGTTGTTGTGGTCTTCAGTCCTGAGACTGGTTTGATGCAGCTCTCCATGCTACTCTATCCTGTGCAAGTTTCTTCATCTCCCAATACCTACTGCAACCTACATCCTTCTGAATCTGCTTAGTGTATTCATCTCTTGGTCTCCATCTACGGTTTTTACCCTCCACGGTGCCCTCCAATACTAAATTGGTGATCGCTTGATGCCTCAGAACATGTCCTACCAACCGATCCCTTCTTCTAGTCAAGTTGTGCCACAAAATCCTCTTCTCCCCAATTCTATTCAATACCTCCTCATTAGTTATGTGATCTACCCATCTAATCTTCAGCATTCTTCTGTAGCACCATATTTCAAAAGCTTCTATTCTCTTCTTCTCCAAACTATTTATCGTCCATGTTTCACTTCCATACACGGCTACAATCTATGCAAATACTTTGAGAAACGACTTCCTGACACTTAAATCTATACTCGATGTTAGCAAATTTCTCTTCTTCAGAAACGCTTTCCTTGCCATTTCTAGTCTACATTTTATATCTTCCCTGCTTCGACCATCATCAGTTATTTTGCTCCTCAAATAGCAAAACTCCTTTACTACTTTAAGTGTCTCATTTCCTAATCTAATTCTCTCAGCATCACCCGACTTAATTTGACTACATTCCATTATCCTAGTTTTCCTTTTGTTGTTGTTCATTTTATATCCTCCTTTCAAGACTCTGTCCATTCCGTTCAACCACTCTTGCAAGTCCTTTGCTGTCTCTGGCAGAATTACAATGTCATCGGCGAACCTCAAAGTTTTTATTTCTTCTCCATGGATTTTAATACCTACTCCACTGCTTCTCTTTCATGTCCCTTGATTCCTACAACTGCCATATGGTTTCTATACAAATTGTAAATAGCCTTTCGCTCCCTGTATTTTACCCCTGCCAGCTTCAGAATTTGAAAGAGAGTATTCTACTCAACATTGTCAAAAGCTTTCTCTAAGTCTACAGATGCTAGAAACGTAGGTTTGCCTTTTCTTAATCTATTTTCTAAGATAAGTAGGGTCAGTATTGCCTCATATGTTCCAATATTTCTACGGAATCCAAACTGATCTTGCCCGAGGTCGGTTTCTTCTGTAAAGAATTTGCGTTAGTATTTTGCAGCTGTGACTTATTAAAATGATAGTTCGGTAATTTTCACATCTGTCAACACCTGCTTTCTTTGGGATTGGAATTATTATATTCTTCTTTAAGTCTGAGGGTGTTTCGTCTGTCTCATACATCTTGCTCACCAGATGGTAGAGTTTTGTCAGGGTTGGCTCTCCCAAGACTATCAGTAGTTCTAATGGAATGTTGTCTACTCCCGGGCGTTGTTGCGACTCAGGTTTTTCAGTGCTCTGTCAACCTCTTCATACTGTATGATATCTCGCATTTCACCTTCATCTACATCCTCTCCCATTTCCATAATATTGTCCTCAAGTACATCGCTCTTGTATAGACCCTATATATATCCCTACCACCTTTCAGCTTTCCCTTATTTGCTTAGAACTGGGTTTATATCTGAGCTCTTGATAGAGACAGCAGTAAAAAAATAATAAATCAAAACGTCTTGCCTGATCCTGAAGTTTTACCACGCGACATTTTTAGCAAAAGCTAACCTTTCACGCTTTTGAATGGTTATGACAGTAAATCTCCTGAATAAGTGATATTCAGTGGTATATGAGGACACTCTCTGCAAATTGTGCTGCGAGTAGAGTCAGTAGTAAAGAAGTAGTACATTAAAACGTCTTATCTGCTGCTGAAGTCTGATTGAATGAACAGCCGTAGTAAGTAAACGATAAACATTTTTACTTTCATCATTTTCTGCGGGTTGTCAGCAAGAAAAAGTTTCGTAAAGGTTCGAAATTTTGTGTAAACTTTGTGGCGAGTCTCTAAGTGCTCTCACTCTCAAGTACTGTATGAATAAAGTGTGGGTATCTGCTCATCGACAGTTGCTGGTGCCTCAAGACAACTGTCTCGGGTTCTTTGGCAGACGTTCGTTTGATAGTTCTTCTAACATTTCGTCAGCACGAGTGGCTCGCATTGTCAAAGCTTCACCGTCCATTGCTGGTGGTGGACCGGAGTCGAGAATGCGGCCGCAGATTACATGTACCTGGTGCGCCAAAGACTAAGGGCTACTCCGTGGTCATTTCCACCGCGGTTCTGCCATTGCTACGTACAGTGATCGTTCGCTGGAGCACTGGTATTTCGAATCCATTCACCTTGAGACATTCTTCTTTCTTGTTGAAGGTATTATTATTTAATTTCTATAGCTACTCTGAACAAGTGGGTGTGACAGCTTTTCTCTATGGCAAGAACTTCCGTGTCGGTGAATTTCATTACGTGATCGCTCTCATACAGCGCGTGCTCTGCCACGCCGATTTCTCCGTTTGTCCCAACCTGCAATGCCTCTTATGTTCGGTGGTCGTGGTGTTGATTCATCGTTCAGTCATTCCAACATAGTCTTTTCCGCATATACATGGTATGTGGTGTACCCTCGACATTGCAAGTGGGTCCCTTTTCTCCTCTGCCGATCTGTGAGCCATTCTTTGATTATTTTTGTAGTCTTGCAGATAGTCTTTATGCCGTGTTTGCGCAATATATGGTCTATTCTGTCTGGGAATGTACGGCAGAAACGGCGCACCCGACATTTCTTTTTCCGATGTGTTACTTCGCCGAGTCTTTCACTCTGCTACACTTCTTATATAACTGGTGGAGCACCCATAGCAGCTCAGAACGCTTTCCAGGTGGTGCATCTCGCGCCCAGGGTGCTGTGGCCCACATATTCTTCCTGCTCGCGTTACATACGTATTAATAATGTCACTTTTCCGGCTCGGGTGATGATTTGACAGTTTAAGCAAATATCGGTCAGTGTGTGTCGGTTTTAGTTTTCGTTACATGCTGTGTCCCAGATTTTCACCGTCCCTCCTGTCCGAGCCCGGTAGCTGAATGGTCGCCGGCACGGTAGCTCAGCGTGTTCGGTCAGAGGGTTAGCTTCCCTCTGTAATTAAAATTTTAAAAAAAAAACCGGAGTTAATCGATCAACAGAGAACTTCAAATGGATGTCTTACAACGTCCGCCCCGAGCAGATGCAACGAACAAAAGCAAATAAAATGAGTCCGCAGCTCGTGGTCTTGCGGTAGCGCTCTCGCTTCCTGCGCGCGTGGTTCTGGGTTCGATTCCCGGCGGGATCAGGGATTTTCTCTGCCTCGTGATGACTGGGTGTTGTGTGTTCTTCATCATCATTGACTCGCAAGTCGCCGAAGTGGCGACAACTAAACAGGACTTGCAATACGGCGGCTGAGTTTCCCCGCATGGGGCCTCCCGGCCAACAATGTCATACGGTCATTTAAAACCTAAAAAAGTAGCCGGCACGGTAACTCAGCGAGTTCGGTCAGACGGTTAGCAGCCCTCTGTAATAAAACAACTGAGTTAATGGATCAACGACGAACTGAAACGGATGGCTTGTGACGTCCACCATGAGCAGATATAACGAACGAAACCGAACAAAATGAGGGGAAAAAAAGGGTGCGCGACAGACTGTCAATCAAAAGGGGTTCGATTCCCGGCTGAGTCGGAGATTTTGTCCGCTCAGGGACTGGGTGTTGTGTTGTCTTAATCATCATCGTTTCATCCGCATCGACGCGCAAGTCGCCGAAGTGGCGTCAAATCGAAAGACTTGCACCAGGCGAACGGTCTACCCGACGGAAGGCCCTGGTCACACGACATAATTATACCGTCCCTCGTGACTAACACGTGTAGAAAGCGTAGCTGTTGGTCCTTTTCTACGTCTAAGGTAAATTTTATATTTGTATGGAGGCTGTTCAGGTGTATTACGAACTCACAGAGATGTTCCTCCGCAATGAACTACATATAAACCGACAAAAAAGCTCAAAGAACGCCTTAGTTCGGCAAAGGAGAAAAGGGACCCACTTGCACTATCGCGAACATACTGCATACTATGTACATGCGGGAAAGACTGTGCTGGAATGACTGGACGATCGATCAGCGCCACGATCACCGAACATAAGCGGCATGGCAGGTTGGGGCACGTGCACAAATCGGCAGTGGCGGAACGCGCGCTGTGTAAGACCGACCTCGCAAAAACATTCGCTGACACGGAAGTACTTCCTGTAGAGTAAAGCTATCACACCTGCCTGTTCAGTGAAGCTATTGATATGCAGCCGGCCTGTGTGGCCGAGCGCTTCTAGGCGCTTCAGTCTGGAACCGCGCGACCGCTACGGTCGCAGGTTCGAATCCTGCCTCGGGCATGGATGTGTGCGATGTCCTTAGGTTAGGTTAGCTTTAAGGAGTTATAAGTTCTAGGGGACTGATGACCTCAGCAGTCAAGTCCCATAGAGCTCAGAGCCATTTTATTGATATCCACAAACATGACAATACCTTCAACAAGAAAGAAGATAGCCTCAAACTGAACGGGTCCTGGATTGCCGTGCTGCAAAAACGACCATTGCAGGTAGCGAGGGGAGAACAGCAGCGGAAATGACCACGGAGAAGCTAGAATGGTCCAAATGGCTCTGAGGACTATGGGACTTAACATCTGCGCTCCTCAGCCCCATAGACTTAGAACTACTTAAACCTAACTAATCTAAGGACATCACACACGTCCATGCCCGAGGCAGGATTCGAACCTGCGACCGTTGCAGCAGCGCGATTCCGGACTGAAGCGCCTAGAACCTCTAGGCCACTAGGCCAGCACGGAGAAGCCCTTGGACTTCGGCGCGCCGGGTACGGATGATCTGCGGTCGCGAGATCGTCTCCAGTCCACCACCAGCAACTCAGGGTGAAGCTCTGACAATGCGAGCCACTTTCGTTGGCGAATCGTCAGCAAAATCAGCAAACAAACATCGGCCGAAGGGCCCGAGACAAAAGCCAATACCCAGTTTATCAACGAGTGGCCACGAAAGCCATAGAAATTTTGTTTTAAGTTAAGATTGTACCTCTTAATGAGTAGAATACAAAAGCATTTTAAATCTTTTAATTCGGTCAATAATTACCCAAAGTATTGAAAATCAAATTTTTGTTACTCCTGGAAGCACTATGTCACTGGTACCAGATTCAGGGATAGCAGTTTAGTAACATAAACTGGTGTCCAAAATTAAGGCAAAAAGCAGAAATTTTGCATATTTCGTTTATTTTGGGCAATGTGAAAACATAGAGTGTAAACTACTGCAACATGCATAACAGTATACGAATACGTTCTTTGTTTTTCACAACTTAACAGACCTGCACACACATTCCGACAACTGCTTAATGTGCCCAGTATGGGGTGTGACCACCTCTAGCAGCAATAAAGGCCTGAAAACGACGTCGAGAGCATGCTGTGAATAACGTCATCATTTTCATGGTGAGACAATAGCGCCCATTCTTCCCACGGAGCTGTTCGCAAGTCTTGGAGAGTTGTTGGTGGATGCTGACGTGATGCAACCCGTCTCCCTGGTGCGTCTCAGAAATGCTCTGAGGCTCTCAAATCGGGAGAGCGAGCAGGCCACCCCATGCGTGCAGTATCTTCTGTTTCCAAGGAAATATTAACCACTCGTGCTCTATGAGGCCGAGCATTATCGTCCATCAATATTAAGTTGGGGCGCACAGCACCTCGCAACAGCCGTACATGAGGTCCCAAGATCTCGTTACGATACCTGACAGCAGTTAAACCTTTCCGATTTACCCGTACAATTTCATGAAGAGGCGTTCGAGTGGTGAACGTAACTCTTGCCCACACCATTATCGACCCTCCTCGATATCGGCCTCTTTCCACAATGTTCCGGTCTCAAAATCGTGTTATGCATCCCCTTCAGATGCGAATCCACCGAGATTCACGCTCCACACCGAATCGGTACTTACCTGCGAAAAGAAAACTGGCCCACTGTTCGACTGTCTAGGTGGAATGTTGGCAAGGTCACTCTAAGCGTTCCCTTCTATGTAGACGCGTCGGAAGCACACACACACACCAGGTCTCCGACAATAAGAGCCACTCTGTCGGAGCCTCCTCTATACCGTTTGCCTCGATACAACACGTCCAATAGATGCTGCGAGGTCAGATGCTAGTGGGGCAGTTCAAATGGCTCTGAGCACTATGGGACTTAACTGCTGAGGTCATCAGTCCTCTAGAACCGAGAACTACTTAAACCTAACTAACTTAAGGACATTACACACACTCATGCCCAAGGTAGTGGTCGCGCGGTTCCAGACTGAAGCGTCTAGAACCGCTCGGCCACACAGGCCGGGAGTAGGGCAGTACTAAGGCGGTACCGTCGTGCCCTTACAGCCAAATAACGGTCCTCTCTTTCTGATGTCACACGTGCCTGACCTTGCCCTTGTCTTCGGATACAGTTTCGGTCTCTGTAAACTGTCGCCACATAGGAGAAACAACAGAACGATTCCCGTTAAACCATCGGGACGCATGAGTTGCGACTGTCGTGCTTTCATTCTCTCTATGGCCCTTCACCGCAGAGAGTCTGGTAGGCCTTTTCTCTGTGCCATACTGCACCTTCTGTGACTGTGTACACAGAGATTGAGGATGTGGAGCACCCGGCAAACACTATCCCGTTTGATCGGCGCTCTGACGTCATCGTTGGGGTGGTTTATCGTTGACCGAAATGCCATCTTCCGTGCAGAACACGACCGTGTAGACATCCGTCGGCAGTTTGTACGATTATATCGTGAATTAGGCACAGGAAGGGGAAACAGTGGTTTTTTGCTTTAATTTTGGACAATAGTATAGATTGTACTACGTTGGGCTGGTTCGTTATCTCAATATATTCTATTGCTGTATCTTGTTCTCCACGTATCGCCGTCTTTCAACGGGTCCCAGATTCTTCTCATCGCGTTTCTTTTATTTGTTAGAAGCTTTAGCATTTCCTTCTTAGTTAGTGCCCAGCTTTCTGAATCATAGAGGACAATGGGGCAAATGACAACACTGAGGACTTTTATTTTCGCAGAATGCTGGAGCTAGCAGGAATTCTTTCGATTACATCAATGTGCTTTTGATTATAACAATTTTACCATTTCCCATGTACATGAACTGATCAATAGACTTTTTAGTCTTCGTCAACTGTAAAATACTCTTCGGCATATTTAGTTCAAATGGTGCAAATGACTCTGAGCACTATGTGACTTAACTTCTGAGGTCATCAGAACTTAGAACTACTTAAACCTAACTAACCTGAGCACATCACACACATCCATGCCCGAGGCAGGATTCGAACCTGCGACCGTAGCGATCGCGCGGTTCCAGACTGTAGCGCCTAGAACCGTTCGGCCACTTTCCCGGGTTCGATTCCCGGCGGGGTCAGGGATTTTCTCTGCCTCGTGATGGCTGGGTGTTGTGTGATGTCCTTAGGTTAGTTAGGTTTAAGTAGTTCTAAGTTCTAGGGGAACGATGACCACAGATGTTAAGTTCCATAGTGCTCAGAGCCATTTGAACCATTTTTTCGTTCGGCCACTCCGGCCGGCAGCATATTTAGTTCTTTCCACTTGTATATGTTCGATTTTGTTTATTGATGAGTAGTCCTGCTTTCCATATTCCTATGACATCTTCCCAACAACATCTTGTTCTTTCTCCGTCACTAACGCTACGTCGTCTGCGTAGGTAACTATCGGAATCCTACCGCCTGCCATTTGTAGCCCATTACTCTCTTCGACTTTTCACTCTCTTGACTTTCTCCAGGGTGAACTACAGTGGTTCCTATGACAGTGCGGAGCTCAGACTACAAAAATTAAGGTACATTAGTATTTTTTGCCCAGTGCAGTATCATTTTGTCTTTCATGACAAACGCTGTCTTGACGGCTATGGTCTAGTGCTGACGGCCGCTTTCCATATCCAGTTCGGATACCAGAAATTACGTTTCGTTAGATTATCTGAAAAGTTTAGGTTTCCGGCAATACTACATTTGACTTTTAGAACAACAACTTTGATGCAGAACGCACTACTGAATACCATAAATCTTGTTGGAACACTGTTTTATTACTGTTCTAAAGTTTTGGGTATCTGCTGGGCCGCTCGGGATTAGCCGTGCGGTGCAGGGCGCTACAGTCGGAGGTTCGAGCCCTCCCTCGGGCATGAGTGTGTGTGTTTGTCCTTAGGATAATTTAGGTTAAGTAGTGTGTAAGCTTAGCGACTGATGACCTTAGCAGTTAAGTCCCATAGGATTTGAGACACATTTTTTTTATCTGCTGGCCTTTTGTACAGTTTAGTGATTGATGATATTACGTCAGAAGAATGTTTTTCACAATAAATTAGTAGGAGTCATATTTCACAGTCAGATAACATTTGGATCTATTGTGTTTGTTCTGTTCGCTCCAGAGTTATAAACAGATAAAACATACGAAGAGAAGGGACATGTAAGATTAATTCACGGCTCTTGATATAAAGAGCGATTGGCAATTTAAAAAGGTATGAGTGTATTCGGCAGAGACAATAAAAAATGAATTTGTCTTTAAATAAGACAAAAAGATTCGTCATTTTATTTCTTTATTTTCTCCTCAAGAGTAGAGCGCATAAGGCCAATCAGAAGAAGAAGACCATTGACTTTGACACTGCTGGCTATCTACGGGATAACTTTCCTTTCTGCTCCGTAAGCTGACAATGAATCAACAATGACATTGCGTAACCTCACTGTGTGCCTCCATAGCTGAGGTGTCAACGCATCGGACTGCATTACGGAGAACACGGATTTAATTCCCAGTAATACCACAGACTTCCCTTGTTGGGTGTATTGGAACCATGTCAACTCAGCCTGCGAATTAAAGAACCACTTGAATGATAAGCAGCTACTTGAACGCTAAGAGGCTACTTGGATGATAAGTAGCGGCTCCGAAGTCTGAAAAGCCAGTAACGGCCGGCAGATCGATGTTGTGACCTCAGGCCACACCATACAGCTACTCAATGACGCCCGACAGCACAGGATGATGAGGCGGCTGGTCCTGCAACACTAGTAGCTCAGATGGTAGAGCACTTGCCCGCGGAAGGCGAAGGTCCAGAGTTCGACTCTCGGTCCGGCACACAGTTTTAATCTGCCAGGAAGTTTCATATCAGTGCACACTCCGCTGCAGAGTGAAAATCTCATTCTGAAAACCACCCCCAGGCTGTGGCTAAGCCATGTCTCCGCAATATCCTTTCTTCCAGGAGTGCTAGTTCTGCAAGGTTTTGCAGGAGGGCTTCTGTGAAGTTTGGAAGGTAGGAGACGAGGTACTGGCAGAACTGAAGCAGTGAGGACGGGGCGTGAGTCGTGCTTGGGTAGCTGAGATGGATGCCGGCACGGTAGCTCAGCGTGTTCGGTCAGAGAGTTAGCTGCCCTCTGTAATAAAGAAACTGAGTTAATCGATCAACGACGAGCTTAAACGGGTGTCTTACGACGTTCGCTCCGATGAGATGCAACGAACGAAAGCGAATAAAATGAGAATAAAAAAAAAGATGGTAGAGCAATTGGGCGCGAAAGGCAAAGTTCCCGAGTTCGATTCTCGGTCTGGCAAACAGTTTTAATCTGACAGGAAGTTTCATATCAGCACACACTCCGCTGCAGAGTGAAACTCTCATTCTGGAATTTCAGAAACACTTTATTACCATTGGTGTACTTCACATGCGACCATAATCTCGTTGGATTTTTTGCCAGATTTCGAGAGCGAGTTTCGTTGTGGAAACCATTAAAAACATCTCGCTACTTACAACATAACTGAGCCTTCCATCTAAGAACATTACTCAGCTGTGTGAGACTTATACTAGATACGACTAAAAAGAGACCCTGAACATGTTCAAAGAGATGCAGCATGCATGATGACATCTTTGAATGACGTATGGGACAGCGTCAAGGAAATGCTTAAGAAACTCAATTGCAGATGCTCGAAGACTAGAGGCTAGTTATCCCGCAAAAGCCTACTTATTAACTTTCAAGAACCAGCACTAAGTGAATAATCTAGAAATATACACCATCGCCCGATGTATCACTTCCGTAGACTCCGCGAACACTAAATTAGACTACACTGCCTGACCTAAAACGTAAAGCACGCAGAAGACGTGGCCATACGTCAGTGTAACTTCGTACAAGTACACACGATCGGCTGTACGTAGATGAAGGGTAGAGTGGACACTATAGTGCGTCAATGGTGTTCGTGTTTAGTGTTATTACCAGGCCTGATAAGGCATATATTAAGGACGTGAACAGCGCCAGATGCCGATTGATCGCTGTAAAGGACATGGAGTAGCCGCGTATTGGTGTGACAGCATTATCAGCGCCTGACAACTTTTGAAAGTGGCCTAATTGTGGGTCTCCATTAGACCAGCTGGTCGAATCGTGCAATACCCAGATTTGTAGTGCATTCGGGTATGACAGTGGCCCGATGTTGGGCTACGTGGGAACGAGAAGGCAGGCATATTCGCCGTGTAGATTTCGGTCGAGCAAGTTCGGTCACCACAATAGATGACTGCTGTATTGTTGTGGACCAGCGCATCGCGCTGTCTTCTCATCTGCGCGTGCCGTCCGAGAACAAGTAATGGACTCCCTGAAACATTGTCATCTCACACCACTCGTCAGACTAGCAACAGCCAGACAAGGACATAACCATCCTATGCGTGGGCTTCCGTTAACGTAACACAAATGGCTGTGTTTGGAGTGGTGCCGTTACCGGGAAACATTGACTATTGTCGAATGGCGTCACACTCAGTTCAGCGATGAGTCGCGATTTTCACTATCCCAGATGACCATCGTCAACGAGTATTGGTGTTACTAGATGGAATGTTTTGTTAAGGAATCAATTACGCCATTGGCGGGCCAATATAATCTTAAAGATGATTGTTCATCGACATTCTTTGCGGGAATGAGGGTGCTGTCAGTTCTCAGCTGATTAGAAAGAAAGGACATCGTCTGTAAAATTGGTGCTGAACGCATCGGTACTCTGCAGGCTGCTCTCCTAACTGTAACTGGTGTTACTCCTGGCGTCATGCTTAGGGGAGCCATCGGCGACAAGGTACAGGGACACAGTACTAGAATTGGCTGAAGAATGTCTTGGAACAGTAGTGGGTGAAGCTAAAATGAAGCAAACAGCTTGGTGGAATGACACAGTCATGGCTACCTGTAAAAGGAAAAAGAAGGCGTGTCAAAAATGGCTACATACTAGAACTCAGGTGGACAGAGAAAGTTATGTTGAAGAAAGAAGCAAAGCCAAACAGATAATTGCAGCATCCAAGAAGAAATCTTGGGAAGACTTTGGAAAAAGGTTGGAGACTTTGGGTCAAGCTGCTGGAAAACCATTCTGGAGTGTGAGTAGCAGTCTTCGAAAGGGAGGTAAGAAGGAAATGACAAGTATTTTGGACAGGTCAGGAAAACTGCTGGTGAATCCTGTTGATGCCTTGGGCTGATGGAGGGAGAGTTGCTCAATGTAAGAGAAAATACGATCAGTAATGTTTCAGATTTCGATGTACAATGGGATAGGAATGATGATGGAAATAGGATCACATTTGAGGAAGTGGAGAAAATGGTCAATAGACTGCAGTGCAATAAAGCGGCTGGAGTGGATGAAATTAAGTCGGAACTCATCAAATACAGTGGAATGTCAGGTCTTAAATGGCTACACAGGATAATTGAAATGGCCTGGGAGTCGGGACAGGTTCCATCAGACTGGACGAAAGCAGTAATCACACCAATCTTTAAACATGGAAACAGAAAAGATTGTAACAACTACAGAGGTATCTCTTTAATCAGCGCTGTGGGTAAAATCTTCTCAGGTATTGTTGAAAGGAAAGTGCGAGTATTAGTTGAGGACAAATTGGATGAAAATCAGTGTAGGTTTAGGCCTCTTGGAGGTTGTCAGGACCAGATCTTTAGCTTACGGCAAATAATGGAGAAGTGTTACGAGTGGAACAGGGAACTGTATCTATGCTTTATAGATCTAGGAAAGGCATATGACCGAGTTCCTAGGAGGAAGTTATTGTCTGTTCTACGAGATTATGGAATAGGAGGCAAACTTTTGCAAGTAATTAAAGGTCTTTACATGGATAGTCAGGCAGCACTTAGAGTTGACGGTAAATTGAGTTCATGGTTCAGAGTAGTTTCAGGGGTAAGACAAGGCTGCAACCTGTCTCCACTGTTGTTCATATTATTTATGGATCATATGTCAAAAACAATAGACTGGCTGGGTGAGATTAAGATATGTGAACACAAAATAAGCAGTCTCGCATATACGGATGACTTAGCTGTGATGGCAGATTCAATTGAAAGTTTGCAAAGTAATATTTCAGAGCTAGATGAGAAATGTAAGGACTGTGGTATGAAGATTAGCATCTCCAAAACGAGAGTAATGGCAGCGAGGAAGACATATAAACGGATTGAGTGCCAAATAGGAAGAACAAAGTTAGAACAGGTGGACGGTTTCAAGTACTTAGGATGTATATTCTCACAGGATGGCAACATAGTGAAAGAACTGGAAGCGAGGTGTAGCAAAGGTAATCCAGTGAGCGCTCAGCTACGATCTACTCTCTTCTGCAAGAAGGAAGTCAGTACCGAGACTAAGTTATCTGTGCAGCGTTGAATCTTTCGACCAACTTTGTTGTATGGGAGCGAAAGCTGGGTGGATTCAGGGTACCTTATCAATAAGGTTGAGGTTACGGATATGAAAGTAGCTAGTATGATTGCAGGTACTAGTAGATGGGAACAATGGCAGGAGGGTGTCCACAATGAGGAAATCAAAGAAAAACTTGGAATGAACTCTATATATGTAGCAGTCAGGACGAACAGGCTTAGATGGTGGGGTCATGTTACACGCATGGGAGAAGCAAGGTTACCCAAAAGACTCATGGGTTCAGCAGTAGAGGGCAGGAGGAGTCGGGGCAGACCAAGGAGAAGGTACCTGGATTCGGTTAAGAATGATTTTGAAGTAATAGGCTTAACATCAGAAGCGGCACCAATGTTAGCACTGAATAGGGGATCATGAAGGAATTTTATAAGGGGGACTATGTTCCAGACTGAACGCTGAAAGTCATAATCAGTCTTAAATGATGATGATGAAGTACAATCACATACCCTCTCAACCTGTGAAGTTTCACTTCGTCCTTCCCTTCTAGATGATTCACTCTTTTCGTCACGGTGGGTAATTACAGCGCGCACAGACGCATTTAAGCATTCTACCCGTGCTCCATACGCTGCCGGAACGTGAAGTAACCTTGAACATGTGTTACATTTCCAGGATGAATTGTCGCTCTGCTGCGATGTGTGCGTTGTTAGCAAACCTACTGGAGAATTAAAACTATGTGCTGGACCAGGGCTTGAAGCACGGACCTTGCCTTTCACACTCAACTGCTCTATCCACCAGCAACAAGCAAGTTTCGAGGAGAACTTTTGTGCAGTTTGGAAGTTGGGAGATAAGGTACGGGCGGAAATAAAGATGTGAGGAGGAGTCGTGTGTCGTGGTCGAGTAGCTCAATTAGTAGAACACTTGTCCGCGGACGGCGAAGGTCCCAGGTTCGAGTCCTGGTCCGGCACACGGGTTTGATCTCTCAGGAAGCTTCATATTTCACATGGTTACGTAATCTCTGCCATGCGCTTCAAAGTGAGTTGCGGAGTATATATGTAATAAGAAAGAGCCTATGGCATTGGTGGCCGGGAGACCCCTCGCGGGGCGGTTCTGCCGCCGCTCCACAAGTTCTTTAACGCCACTACGGCGACTTGCGAATGAATGAGGATGAAATGATGATGAAAGACACACAACACCGAGTCATCTCGAGGCAGAGAAAATCCCTGGCCACGCCGGGAATCGAACCCAGGTCCCCGTGTGCCGGAAGCGAGAGCTCTGCCGCAAGCCCACCAGCAGCGGACAGTATGTATGTAGAGTAGAGGATACAAGTGTTGACAGTGATACTCAGCTAGGTCAGGGCTTCACAAGGAACGTGGTCACGGCGCAGGGTGTAAAGAGTGGAGCCGAATGGAGAATCGAAAGGCCGACACTGCAGTTGCCGTCGCATGTTCGTCAGTTAACTCAAAGCCGTGACCAGATGCACGGAAATCACAAAATGACGTATTATTGCTACAGGCGAAACCAATAAGCAAAAATGCGCACTTTCTACATTATATTATTGGTTTCAACAATTACATTTTATCGTAATTTATTTTGTGAGCTCTTATACAAAAATGACTTAATTGATTCTGTGTCCGGAGTAATTCTTGTTGTGCATTGTAGATGCAGCGAGCAGTTTAGACTGACCCGACAGCGAGTTTCTCAGGCGTGTCTTCATACTTTTCATTGCAGAGAACTTCTTCACAAGCATATGTCGAACCGAACATTGTAGCCATCTGTTTGCGGAAGGAAGGAAATCTATCCTGAGAGACGTGTCTATAGATTGCCAAGATGTTTTTGTTATACTGACATTTATCTTTCTATTCTCAGTCACACTGCAGGTCAATAATTTCTAGTTGTAGTTCAGGACGAGTCTCTTCAGTATTCGCTGAACATGGAGAGAGAACAAACCAAAATCACTTTTTAGTGCCGTCAGATCCTGAAAACGTTGCTCAAAGTCTTCCTTTAGGGCTACTAAAATAAGTGAATAACGTTGAAAGCCTTTGTCAACAACAGCATCTTACACGGACAATAATTTAGGAAAATGAGCTGGACTTCCTTTTACTGCGAGGGTCACTCCAAAAGAAATGCACTCTATTTTTGTAAAAATACAGTTTTCATTCTGCATGTGTGAAAGTTTTACAGTGTGTAGATACATGATTCCCGGTTGTTTTCAAACTTAGTTCAATCTGTTCCCGTGAGTGGCGCCATCACAGCATCTCTTCAAGATGGCTGCTACACTTGACGTTCGCCAGAAGCAACGTGCTGTCATAGAATTCCTGTTCTGTGAAAACGAGTCAATGGGAAACATCCACAAGAGGTTCGAAAAGGTGTATGGAGATGCTGCTGTCGGTCGCAGTACAGTTAGTCGGTGGGCAAGCAGGTTAATTGATGAAAGTGGGCACGGCAATATTGAGGACTGTCCTCGCAGCGGCAGGCCTCGTACTGCACACCATTTTCCACCATTCGGTTCTGCAGTTTTCACCTTGATGAACAAACTTGTGTATACATAAGACACTCTTCAGATTCAGATGTTTTGAGGAAATTAATTTGTTGTATACAGTAAATTGTTGTGAAGACAGCGTAGCAGTGCTGTGGTTTTATGTCGTAAAATCAGTAGCGTCATTTAGTTTACCTGGGGAGGTATTCTCCTTAACGGTAATAAAGTTGCGTTTGTACGGGGCTTCATTCGTTTTCAAAGCTCTGTATTTTCCAAATTATAACATGTTCGGATATGACTAATGCTTGAATAGAACCGTAAACACACCAAGTTTCTATTTTTGACTCTACAAATGTTCCATGGGTGCCTCTCTTGTCCTATGACAAACGTCCGGGCAGCAGTAAGCCTTGTTCTACGTCTTATGTAGCAACATCTTGTTAATGGTCATCAAGCAGCATCGATGCATTCTCTAACCTATCCCAGTGCCCTTTGTAGTGGAGGTCCTTAATGTAGCCAAGAGGAAAAAGTCACAGGGCGTTAGGTCAGGCGACCTGAGGGTGTGGGGCAAGGAAACAGCGACTACGCCCAATCCAGCGACGCGGAAGTTCATCTTTTAGGTACCGGCGAACTTCGATGCCTCAATGACGGATCAGCAATCAGTTGCGAAAACAACCGCAACTACCTCATATCAAGATCAGAGGTACTCGTCACAATCTTCTCACAGCAGAAAAACCATCCATACAGCTTCGTCTGAGACACTGCGTAGAAAACATTAAACCTCGGCGAATTTCGTTCATGCTCCACAATTTCATGAGGATGTTCAGTGCCATATACTTCGACAAAGTGACGGTTAAACTCCTGAAGTATATGGAAAGTTGCTTCGCCTTTGAGTATTAGCGTAAGGAGGGATGTAACGGAAAATGTAAACATTTATTTTAAAAAAATCATTAGAGATATATTTAGTAATGTACAAATATAAAATTTTCCATGTGTAAAGCAAAAATGTTTTAACGGATAAATATAATAAAATATGCAGAATTGATATTTGGCCATACATTAGAATTTTTAATTTTTATTATCTTTTTTATGAAAAGCCATAACTCAAATTCTAATCATGCAATTAATGTGAGAATTTTATTGTAGTGTCCTGAGGCATCATAGCATTAACGCGTAAGCTTTTTGAGTAAACGCTTGTAACAGAGTAAAATATGTAAAACAGAGAAAATTAGTTTCAAAAGATTTTCTTCTCATACTTCTACATGTGATAAGCTTAGCTCAATTTTGAAATCCTCCACACTGATACTCCTCATCCTCCAGGTTTATCTTCTCTCCTCTTCGAAACTGCCTGGCGTGTATTTGTAGGTAAGACACTGATCTGTTAGCTTTATTGACCCTGCTCTCGTCGATAGTATAAAATGATTTTATTGTAAACACACCAGGATCTATACTAACTCTCTTCATCACTTCAATTCTGCCATGATTTCCGTTACTGTAACATATAACTGCATCAAAGACACCTATTTTGAGTACTTAAAGTACATAGGATGTCCTTCTTGAGCATTTAATCCAAATTAATTTATTAAGGGTTTCGTTTGCATGAAAATTCATAGCCACACGAATTATAAATTAAAATATAATTCCTCAATAAATCAGAGTTTGCGGTAAACCTGAATGTGGGCTTCATTGCAATCAGGATCTGGAATTAGTGTTTATGTGAATACATCTAATTTCTGGTTTTTTTTCCGGCACAGGTTGTGTATTGGTGTTTGGTTAGTAGATAGCTTGTGGAAAAAAATTGTCCACACAACATACGTCGTTGCCACTAAATTATGTGTGTTTTTCTTGATAGCTCTCCCATAAAATAACTGAAGAGAATCAATTTCTTTCAGAGTAAGCTGCCTTTTCCTCCTAGTGGTTTTCCATCCTCAAGTACTTCAACCTTCTTCTCTTTCAGCAAGCGACGATGCCTACCACCAAGCCTCTTTTGGATGCGGCCAACACATTCCAACTTTTCTATTGTTGTATTGTACGGATTTTTATCTCTTACAGCTTTGAACGAAGAGGAGTCCCCATCACCTAAGTATTTAGTATATCTTACACCATACTGGTCCTCAGATCTGGAAAATATCCTCACAACTGCAGCAGCCTCCATGCCCCCACTTGAGCCACTATAATTTTTAGAGCATGCTACTGCATCCTTTTTTGCCACAGTTTCTCACTGTCTTCATTGCTGGACATTTTCCTTGTTGCACACTGGTGGCAGTATTTAGACATAATTTCTACAACAAAAACTTTATCTAAGCCAATACCAATAAGAGATGCAACACCATACAGAGATGTATGACCACTTTTCATGCAGGTCCCATCTACAGACACACACACACACACATGTAGGAGATTCACTGCCATAAATGTCTACCCCAGGATCTATTTGTTTTTGGTTTATTTCCAACAAATCATTCACAGCTTTCTTCATAGAAACTTTGGCAGAATCGCATACAGCATCAGACATTTCTTTATTTATTTTTTCAAACCTTGCACAAGGTGGAGGCATGTTCAGAAAGCCACAAAATAAATTACCTCCTTCCCTGTTAAAGGCATCTCAGAGCATATGCTAACCTAAAATTCCCTCCATAGGTACCAGTGTCAGTTTCTTTGGAGGAGGAAAATGAAAATTCATAGCCACACGAATTATAAATTAAAATCATAAGCTATATCCACTCTTCTTTCTGCAACAACAATCATGCATTCCGTATTTTTACAGCTACCACATGAACATGAAAACCTTATAGCCTGGCAGAGAAGCTCTAAATCAGTAAGTCTGAATCCAATGGAATCCAAATCAACATCATTCACGCACCTGCACAATTCTCCTGTCTCACATTTCGATGCTGAAGCTGAGAGCTTATGTCCTTCATTTCGAGCTGCTTGCACTTTTTTGTTGGTAAACCGCTTTTCCATGAAATCTCCGTTTCCTAAACACAGCTTTTGCATCACCCATTATGCATCAATGCATGTTATGCATAAATCTTGTCTTCCATGTAAAGGTTTGCAAATTCAACCTTCCACTTTCTAAAATGTGTTAGTATTGTCAAAACGTAAATAAATCACATGCAAGAAAGTTTTCAGGCAAAGATGTAGACGTCAGCTAGAGATATACAGGGTGTTACAAAAAGGCACGGCCAAACTTTCAGGAAACATTCCTCACACACAAATAAAGAAAAGATGTTATGTGGACATGTGTCCGGAAACGCTTAATTTCCATGTTAGAGCTCATTTTAGTTTCGTCCACCTACGCTCAATGGAGCACGTTATCATGATTTCATACGGGATACTCTATCTGTGCTGCTAGAACATGTGCCTTTACTAGTACGACACAACATGTGGTTCATGCGCGATGGAGCTCCTGCACATTTCAGTCGAAGTGTTCGTACGCTTCTCAACAACAGATTCGGTGACCGATGGATTGGTAGAGGCGGACCAATTCCATGGCCTCCACGCTCTCCTGACCTCAACCCTCTTGACTTTCATTTATGGGGGCATTTGAAAGCTCTTGTCTACGCAACCCGGTACCGAATGTAGAGGCTCTTCGTGCTCGTATTGTGGATGGCTGTGATACAATACGCCATTCTCCAGGGCTGTATCAGCGAATCAGGGATTCTATGCGACGGAGGGTCGATGCTTGTATCCTCGCTAACAGAGGACATTTTGAACATTTCCTGTAACAAAGCCACGTTGGTACGTTCTGTTGCTGTGTGCTACCATTCCATGATAAAAGTGATTTGAAGAGAAGTAATAAAATTAGCTCTAACATGGATAGTAAGCGTTTCCGGACACATGTCCACATAACATATTTTCTTTCTTTGTGTGTGAGGAATGTTTCCTGAAAGTTTGGCCGTACCTTTTTGTAACACTCTGTAGATGTCAGCCAACGATATCAAAATAGCCTTCACACTGACAAAAATTCCGCTGAAGCAAGTAGATTCCCAAATGTCGGAAAATGTGGGAGGGGCCGCCAATGCAATCAGTTTAACAATTTAAAGGTATTTATAACGCTGCTATCACGATAAAATTCACACACAGCATTGATTAAACTGTGTAGATCAAAAAATAATAGTTTTGAAAAATTGATTTTTTGGACCAAAATCCTTTACATCCCCCCTTAAAGGCGAAATGTTAATCCTCATCTGCTTCCTGCATTGTGTTTCAAAATTTCAGGCGCCAGCCATAATCTTCGAGTTTTAATTGTTGCACGAGCTGCGGACGGTTCGGTTGAAATGTAACCGCCGTCGCAAAATCTTCCACACAGTTTGCTGCGATATTCCAAATTCGTGAGTTGCGCCAACCGACAATTTTTTGGACTGCGTTTGAAACTTTCTCTCTTCCTCCCCCTATATACGGTTGCATCTGGCACGTTTGTTCGATCTGTACTTTCCTATTTCCCGAGGCAACCAGTGTCCCTAAATTGTCGATACCAGCGCGCAGTGCTCTGTTTAAAAGGCGGTTCCTGTCTATAATTCCTTCTGAATGCACGCTGCACTATTGTAACAGCTAAAAATCTCGTGTATTCCAAAATAAAAAAAACTCTTTTTCTTACTTTCTTACCATTTTGTCAAGGCACCGCACTCGTAACGGTAACTGGTGCATACAATGCAAATCGGTAAGTGTACGATTCAAGTCATACATCAATCACATTTGTATATGCAGTACTTTGGAAAATACAGAACTTAGAAAACGGATGCACTGTACTTAAAAGCAGAGTCTTCCAGCTGACGAATTGCCTCTTCAGAGCCTTGTTTATGAACAACCTGGACTCGTTAAGTCTGGAACTGGGCGACTAGAGTGCTAGATAGCTTAATTCTGTTTGCCAGCAAATGTTTTGTGCACATAATTCCGGGCATTAGCCGTGAAGCGTCATTTTCTACACCACAGTTAGACACTTGTTGATAGCGGAGCCCCTTCCGCCAGATAGGCTAGCTTAAGCTTTTCCGTATCCTTTACCGAGGCCAGATAAGATTTTTCACCTCACGTGCTGACGAGAATGCAGCCTTCAGATTATGTCAGTTTGTTCTTCTTACCTCTGTTTTCCAACCTGAAGCAGTATGTTGCCAAAGACAGCAGCGTCTCCCTAGAAGAAATTACGAAAATGTGAGCCTGTGGCTTTGTTGTCAAGAATCCAAGGTCTCACGGTCAACTCTAAGCGCCACATTTACTACTGTGATTCTGCAGTAAATACACACATCAAAAAAAGTTTTACATCACCCCAGTTCCCAGAACTTCTGAAGATAGACGTTTACTTGGGAATTGTATCACAGACACAGTCCCGTTGACTGTTCAGAGATGTCACTAAACCCGCCCAAAGATGTAAAAAATCGCAGCACATATTAGATGGGGGGGGGGGGGGGGGGTCCGAAAGCTGATCAGTTCCAGTCATGCCACCAGGGTGGACGTACACGGCTCGTGTTGTCTGTAGTTCAACCATGCCTAGACTGTCAATACCGCGGTTCGATCGCGTCCGCATTGTTACTTTTCGCCAGAAAGGGCTCTCAACAATGGAAGCGCCCAGGCATCTCGGAGTGAACCAAAGCAATGTTGTTCGGACAGGGAGCAGATACCGAGAGACAGGAACTGTCGAAGACATGCCTCACTCAGGCCGCTCAAGGGCTACTGTTGCAGTGGACGAACGCTACCTACGGATTATGGCTCGGAGGAACCCTTACAGCAACGCCACCATGTTGAATAATGCTTTTCCTGCAGCCACAGGACGTTGTGTTACTACTCAAACTGCGCACAGTAGGCTGCTTGATGCGCAACTTCACTTCCTACGTACATGGCGAGGTCCATCTTTGCAACCACACCATGCAGCGCGGTACAGATGGGCCCAACAACATGCCGAATGGACCGCTCAGGATTGGCATCACGTTCTCTTCACCGACGAATGTCGAATATGCTTTCAACCAGACAATCGTCGGATTCGCGTTTGGAGGCAACCCGGTCATGCTGAACGCCTTAGACACACTGTCCAGCGAGTGCAGCAAGGTGGAGGCTCCCTGCTGTTTTGGGGTGGCATTATGTGGGGCCGACGTACGCCGCTGGTGGTCATGGAAGGCGCTGTAACTGCTACGCGATACGTGAATGCCATCCTCCCACCGTTAGTGCAACCATATCGGCAGCATATTGGCGAGGCATTCGTCTTCATGGACGACAATTCGTGCCCCCATCGTTAACATCTTGTGAATGACTTCCTTCAGAATAACACATCACTCGACAAGAGTGGCCAGCATGTTCTCCAGACGTGAACTCTATCGAAGATGCCTGGGATGGATTGAAAAGAGCTGTTTATGGACGACGTGACTCACCAATCACTCTGAGGGTTGTACACCTAATCGGTGTGGAGGAGTGGGAAGATATGGACCAACAGTGCCTTGATGAGCCACGACGAATACAGGCGTGCATCAATGCAACAGGATGTGCTACTGGACATTAGAGGTACGGGTGTGTACAGAAATCTAAACCTCCACCTCAGAAGGTCTCACTGTATGTTGGTACAACATACATTGTGTGGTTTCCATGAGCAATAAAAAGGGCGGAAATGATGTTTATGTTGATCTCTATTCAAATTTTCTGTAGAGGTTCCGGAACTCTCGGAACCGAGGTGATGCAAAACTTATTTTGATGTGTGTACGCGTGCATAGCGCAACGTCATTTTCTGAAATTTTTTAAAGAAAGCTACCTGAAGTTATGTCTTACCTAGAAAACAATAGCGTACACTTAGCAGTCATAATATGTTTTTCAGAAGAGATGCTTAACTGAACAGATTGATAATACCAAAAGGCGTTTCTAATACACTGAAATTTATTAATATGGTGTACAAATGCAAGTGTTAGAAAGTCTGTTTTGGAATTACCGTTAAGCCACGGGTTCTTTAAAACTCTAACGCCCTTGTGTAAAAAAACTAACAAAATTCTGATAACAAATGAATCAATGAGATGAATATTTAACGTTAAGCATGTAAACTTGAAAACGTTTAAAAAACTCGAAATCATGTTTAAATTTTTTGGAAGTCGTTAAGTGCCGTCCTTATCAAACACTGGACGAATTTATTCTACTAATCTGCGCTTCGTTTTGAGCAAAAGCTAGTATTTCACGCACTCCAAAGTTTACGATGTCATATCTCATGAAGCATGTATCGTACAGTGATATGATTATGCAGCTACATTCAGTGCTACACGTGGACACTAGCTGCAAAATGTGTTTCGAATAGAGGTGTTAGTTAAGAAGAAATATATTAGAACGTCGTACCTGATGCGTTAGTTTTACTGCATGGACAGCGAATATGTGTAAACGATAAACTTTTTTCCTTTCACCATTTCGTGACATGTGTGAGCGAGAAGAAAGCTTAACAGAGGTTTGAAATTACGTGCAAAATTTGTTGCAAATGTTCTCATTCTACAGTACTCGATGTGAATGAAGTTTTAGTATTTTCGCTGCGTGAAGACATATAGGGTGTTCGGAAATTACCGTTACAAACTTTTAGGCCTTGTAGACGTGAATGAGTACATAATATTTCGAACAGGAACCGACGTCGGGAAACGTCACCCAAAGATGCCACAGAGCGTCAAAGTTATAAGGGCCGGCGTCTGCAAATGTATGTATACACATGATGATCCAGTGATGATGATACAAACTTTCGGGGAAAATGGAGACGGATAAAGGAATCAGTTTGAGGTAAGGGTCCCTGGCGGCAAGAAACTATCTGCGCGATAACAATGGAGATACTATCGAAGACTGTGCTGCCAAAGCCGATTTACTTTTTACTTAACACAGCTTACCGAAATCCTTCACAAAAGAAGACGAATAAATATTCCAGAATTCGAATCGAGAACAGCTGCCAACATGAGTTACGTAGAAGTAAATATCATCGGAGTAGTGAAGCAACTCAAATCACTTAATAAAAGAAAGTCTTCTGGTCCAGACTGTATACCAATCAGGTTCCTTTCGGAGTATGCTGATGCATTAGCTCCATCCTTAACATTCATATACAACCGTTCGCTCGACGAAAGATCCGTACCCAAAGACTGGACAGTTGCACAGGTCACACCAATATTCAAGAAGGGTAGTAGGAGTAATCCACTAAATTACAGGCCCATATCGTTAACGTCGATATGCAGCAGGATTTTAGAACATATGTTGTGTTCGAACATTATGAATTACCTCAAAGGAACATATTGTGTTCGAATACTATGAATTACCTCGAAGGAAACGAACTGTTGACACACAGTCAACAAGGGTTTAGAAAATATCGTTCCTGTGAAACACAACTAGCTCTTTATTCACATGAAGTGCTGAGTGCTATTGACAAGGGATTTCAGATCGATTCCGTATTCCTGTATTTCCGGAAGAGTTTTGACACTGTACCACACAGGCGGCTCGTAGTAAAACTGCGTGCTTATGGAATATCGTCTCAGTTATGTGACTGGATTTGCGATTTCCTGTCAGAGAGGTCACAGTTCGTAGTAATTGACCGAAAGTCATCGAGTAAAACAGAAGTGATTTCTGGCGTTCCCCAAGGTAGTGTTATAGGCCCTTTGGGAGACAATCTGAGCAGCCGTCTTCGGTTGTTTGCAGATGACGCTGTCGTTTATCGACTAATAAAGTCATCAGAAGATCAGAACAAAGTGCAAAACGATTTAGAAAAAATATCTGAATAGGACGAAAAGTGGCAGTTGACCCCAAATAACGAAAAGTGTGAGGTCATCCACATGAGTGCTAAAGGGAACTCGTTAAACTTCGCTTACACGATAAATCAGTCTAATCTAAAAGCCGTAAGTTCAACCAAATACCAAGGATTACGATTACGAACAACTTAAATGGGAAGGAACACACAGAAAATGTGGAGAAGGCTAACCAAAGACTCCGTTTTATTGGCAGGACACTTAGAAAATGTAACAGATGTCCTAAGGAGACTGCCTACACTATGCTCTTTTAAAATACTGCTGCGCGGTATGGGATCTGTACCAGATAGGACTGACGGACTACATCGAAAAAGTTCAAAGAAAGACAGCACGTTTTGTATTATCGCGAAATATGGGTGAGAGTGCCACATAAATGATACAGGATTTGGACTGGAAATCATTAAAAGAAAGGCGTTTTTCGTTGCGACGGAATCTTCTCACGAAATTCCAATCGCCAACTTTCTCCTCCGAATGCGAAAATATTTTGTTGACATCGACATACATAGGGCGGGACGATCACCACGATAAAATAATGGATATCAGAGGTCGTACGGAAAGATATGGATGTTCGTTCTTTCCGCGCGTTATACGAGATTGGAATAAGAGAGCATTGTGGAGGTGGTTCGATGAACCCTCTGCTAGGCACTTAAATGTGATTTGTAGAGTATCCATGTAGATGTAGATGGTTCTAACGTTACAAGCGAAAATCATTCTGTTACCTCTGACAGTAGAACACATGTACCGGTGCTGTTGTTGCCAAGAATGTACAGTACGCAACTGTCAGAGGTGGTAGTATGAACCAAAACAAGAAAAAATGTTTAGTAAACATGGACTGTAAAATGCATACCTCAAGACCTATGAGAACTTGTTCATCTTCGTTAGTGTGAAACACATCTCTATTGAACAAGTGCTCATAGCTTTTAAGGTATGCATTTTAAAGCCTATGTTTACTAGAAATATTTTCTTGTATGGCCCATACTACCAGCACCAGAAGTTGCCCATTCTTCAGTCTTAGCAACAACAGTAGGCTACTGGCACATGTTTCCCGCTGTCAGTCATATAAGAACGGTTTTCGCTCACAACTTTCGATTCGTTCGTTTCCGGTACAGGAGACATAACCTTAAATTTATACAATTATCTTTCTACATCATCCTTTAAGGTTTATAACATCGTCACCGAATCATTCTGTATATTCGTAAATTTACAGGCGCCGACATCTCTCGGCAGCGTCGTTGAATGACGTTTCCGGACATAAGTTCCTATTCAAAATATTGTATACTCACTCCCCTCTACAAGTTCTAGAAGTTAGTAACGCGAATTTGCGAACGCCCTGTACACACTGTTTATAACAGCATTACGTGTCTTAGTGTGTCGAACGTTTCACTTGAATATCAAATTTTTGTTGCCCCTGGAAGCCTGCAGCTTGTTCCGGATTCCGTGTTTAGTCGCTTGTTTGTAATATAGACTTCTCTAGATTCTACACGGAGGATTTCTCCAACTATGTTCCGCGGAACACAGATATTCCACGGAAAATAAACTCTGCGAAAAATTATTAATAACACGTCGAATTTTTTTTGACATTTGACGATACTAATAATTTTTTTTAAATTTGATTGTAATTTCTTTGTAATTATATAGTTACTGTCTAAAATTGAAGTAATCACTGAACAAAATTAGTTGTTCTCATTTTTAAAAATTGTATTAACCTTCATAATAAACAGGCTGACCCATATATGTACCAGGTTTCTCAGGGTGTTCCAGCAGAGGAAAAGTTTGGGAACACTGCTCTGAAGTACAGCTTTATATGGAAAAGAATATTGTACAATAAACAGGACACATAATGGGAGAATACAGACTTATGAAATGTGGTGTTGCAGAAGAATGCTGAAGATAGATCATGAGATCTGATAATTAATGAATTTAAACACTTTAAGGTGTGTTTACACAGTCCAAATTAACTAAAAGCGAAGGAAGTCGTCTCTCTTATACCCAAAAACTTCATTTTAGTCTCACCTTTAAAATATTTTAGTTTCGTTGTAGATATCTCACCTTTCTGATTAGTGTTTTTCCATCTCATTTAGTTTGCTTCTCCATTGATTAAGAGCTGGTTGACTATAACATCAAAAGCCGCCCCCGTCCCCACCCAATCAAGGAGGCGGGGCGGAGGGAGGGAGGAGTGGATGGGATGAAATAACAACAAATAAAAAAAGAAAACCAATATCAACAGTTAACCACCCTGAAGAGGATCGCAGCAAATCCGTTGAAGCGGCGGAAGTTTAGTTACTTTAGTGTTTTATAATGACACGGCCTAATACCCAAAATTATTTTACTCAAAATTAATCTAGTCACAAAGTGCACAGAGCCATTGACGCAGTCACTCGTAACGCGCTCCGTACGCCACTGGAACGGGAAGAAATTCTGACGTGTGGTATAACATTACATACCCTCTGCCATGCACTTCTCCGTGGTTTGCAGAGTGTGGGTGCAGATACAGATGTAGACGCCCACGTCACGTTCTACAAGAGGCGTTCTATAAGTATTGCAACACAATATTTGTTCTGAAAGCAGGTTCGTTTTATTCAGGATTCCACTACACCATATTATTCCCGATTTTAATGGCTACGAAACCCTACTTTTCAACACAATCTCCGTTCAATGCGACGGCCCAAGGTACCATTCTACTGGTCGACATCTATGCCAACATAATGCTGCATAAATAAGATCCCCATCATCCACATACTGTTTCCCGCGGAGTGCATCCTTCATTTGGCCAAAGAGATGGAAGTTGGAAGGTGCGAGACCCGAGCTGTAGGGGACAAGTTTGCACGATCTTGTTGTGATGATGACAGACGCTTCGCCCAACGATTCACCGAGGTTTTGTTCACTGCCAGGTCTCTATAGATGTTCTGCAACAGCCTTGGAATATCTGTAATCCCAAGGAACTCAATGACAGCTCTTTGCTTGAACTCACCTCCTTTACCGACGCCATTTTGAACGCTACGTATAGAGCCGCCATCCATCTGAATTTCATGAAACTATAGGGGCTGAAGCGGGAATATTCCACGATATCCCACTTTTTTCGAACGAAATTGGTCGGGAAAAAAGTGATATATTACTTATTGACCACCACTCGTATTTTCAGTGTGTCGCCACTGAATAATTCGAAATAATTTATAAGAAACATTGTTTTTTTGTGAGTGGTGGACTTAGTTCAAAGTTGTGGGTAAAACATATTCGGTCACGGGCGAGAACATGACCACTGGAGCTCTTGATGGCTCGTTAATACGAAGATGACTTTGTGCCTTGACACTGGAATTTGGTTGCGCGAGAAGGCCGCGCGGTCTAAGGCGTCTTGTAACGGTCCGGGCGGCTGCCCCTACGGAGGCTCGAGTTCTCTCTCGGGCATGGCAGTGTGTGTCGTCCTTAGCGTAAGTTAGTTCAAGTTAGATTAAGTAGTGTGTAAGCTTAGGGACCGATGACCTAAGCAGTTTAGTCCCGTAAGACCTCCTCCCCCCCCCCCCCCCCCCAAAAAAAAAAAAAACAACTAGAATTTGATTTGCTTGTGCGATGCCACTAACGAAAGTTTTTTTCCGTAGTCCTTTTGTTGCCTCTTGGTAGGAGTCTGCTTACAGCAGTGAGTGTATATGTCTCTGCACGTGTAGCTTACAAGATCAGTAGGAAGCTCAGCAGGTGTCGCGTTAGTACAAAGCTGTCCCTGGTTAGCGAAGGCATCCTAAGCTATTTATGTGTGTTTGTCATCACATGACTTCTGCTAGTTACCCTTGAAGATTACTGCTGACAATGCCAAGACCTCACACAAGGCCAAGTGATTCGGTACATATTATGAGGTCGCTTATGTACAGCGTAAAATGAAAGACTCTAAGAAGTTGGCTCAACAAGGCCCCGTCTTTGAGAAAACAGCCGCTGCAGCTCATGACGCGCAGTCGATTCAAATTGACAGGACTGATAGATAATTGAAAACTGAGTATTTTTCATGATAATATATGGGGTTCGCAAATGTATATCTCCCTAGAAAATGAGGAAAGAAACCTGTTTTGACTGCCGCTTGTGTTCTCATAAGATAAACATTGTGCAGCTGTAGTGCCGTTGGTATAGCGACCAAGGCACTTGATTTAGGCCCAGAGAACCTGTGTTTGATTTACAAGCGCATTCTTTTTTTCTACATTTCTGTCGGAGCTGACCATGAGAAATAAATTGAAGTACCAACTAAAGGATAACGTTCTACGAGTCGAGGCGTGGACTGTCAGAAGTTTGAACGCGGTAGGAAAGCCAGAAAATCTGAAAAGGAAATTGCAGAGGCTCAGTCTAGATATAGTGGGGGTCAGTGAAGTGAAATGGAAAGAAGAAAAAGATGTGTGTTCAGATGAGTAAAGCGCAATATCAACAGCAGCAGGAAACTGGAATAGGATTAATCATGAACACCAAGATAGGATAGAGAGCGAGTTATAGTGGACAGTTCAATTGTAGGCTTGTTCTCACCAGAATCGACAGCAAACCAACGCCAACAACGACAGTTCGGGTTTGCACACCGAAATCGCAAGCCTAAGATGAAGAGATAGGGAAGTATATGAGCATATCGAACGGGTAATTCAGTACGGAAAGGGAGATGAAAATGTAATAGGCATCGGGGACAGGAATGCGGTTGTAGGGGAAGGAGTGGAAGAAAGGGTTACGGGAGAATATGGGCTTAGTACCAGGAATGAGAGAGAAGAAGTATGATTGGGTTCTGCAATAAATTTCAGCTTGTAATAGCGAATACTCTGTACAAGAATCCCAAGAGGAGGAGCTGTACTTAAAAACGGCGTGGAGGTGCGGGAAGATCTCAGATTATATCGTGATCAGACATACATTCCGAAATCAGATACTGGATCGTAAGGCGTAAGCAGAAGCAGATATAGACTCAGATCAAAATTTAGTAGTGATGAAAAGTAGGCCGAATTTCACTAGTCAGAAAGAATTAGTGCGCAAAGAAGTAGGATACGGAAGTACTGAGCAATAAGGAGATACGCTTGAGGTTCTCTGAGGCTGCTCAGTAGGCATTTCAGTTGAAGAGATATGGAAATCCCTACAAAAGGGTAAGCACAGATAACTTAGGTACAAAGAAGGTAAATGCGAAGAAACCATGCGTAACAGAAGAAATACTTCAGTTGATTGACCAAAGAAAGAAGTAAGAAAAAATGTTCAGGGAAATCCAGGAATACAGAAATACAACTTATTTATGAATGAAATAAGTAGGAAGAGCAGGGAAGCGATGGCGAAACGGCTGCATGAAAAATGTGAAGAAATCGAAAAAGAAATGATTGTTGGAAGGGCTGACTCAGCGTATCAAAACAGCCCTCAGTGAAATTAAAAGCAAGGGTGGTAACATGAAAGGTGCAATGAAAATTCCACTGTTAAATGCAAAGGAGGGAGCGATTAGATGGAAAGAATACATTGAGGGCCTCTATGAGGCTGAAGACATGTACGATTACGTGATAGAAGAATGACTGTATAGTTGATGATTTGCACGTGCTGTGGCGATATTCGTCCCACAAGCAGGGGAAGCAATAATTTTCTCGGCATCTTGCACACGTTATAAACCCCGCATTTTTACAACTACACTGTTATTTTAAAATTTGTATATAAAACAAACTTGGTTTACATTGGTAAAAGTTTCTCTCTCATTGCACAGTTTTGCAGAAAACCTCACTTAACGCATCAAGTCGCCAAATATTGGCGAGCATATACTCGTTTTATGCGCCACTGAGGGAAAAGACACTGTTTGATGATTCACAGCTCTTGTAAATACTACGAAATGGATTCGCAAATTGCGAATATGGTTTGACGTCTTCTGTAAATGTTATTAGCGACACATGAAAATCTGTGACGAACCGCGACTCGAACCCGAATTTCACGCTTGTAGCGAGCGGTCGGCTTAACAACCTCTGCTATACGCGCACATCTCCCGGACTGACCTAAACTTCCGTATGTCGTATGGTGTCCATATCACCTATGCTCGCACTTTGTGATTCCCGAGCAGGGAGTGTGAAACTTCTATTATCGTCATTTTAGACCGGCGAGGGTGTCTCCGTAAGAGCATACAAAAATTTAACAGGACATATAAGATGCTCCACTGTACAATTTCAGATAGTGAACCCGGTGTCTGAGAAGTCTGCTTAAGGGGACCACACCCTGCCTATCTAACCCATGTTAATTTAGGCAAGTATTTGACCCATCTCTGAAAAACTATTAGATGCAGGACCTCAATATTTTTGCTGTATGTTACACGATGCTAATAAAGTCATCTGTGCTAAAATCTACTTTATCCATTTTATAGTTTTTAAGAAATACTTTTTTAAATTTATTAACAAAAATATTAATTTTTTTCTGCAGAAAATATTTTTTGTGAACTTCCTAATGGGGGAATATTAATGAATGTAGTACCAGGGGTGGCTTTCTATGTTATGCAGAGTCTCTGAAAATTTCATTCATTTATCTATGATAGTTTCTGATATAATGGGGCATATGTACTGAAAATTTATTGACTTTAAAGAAATTTTTTTTGAAATTGTTACTTACAGTTAATTAAAACTGTCCTGCTTCATATGATGGCCCTTCTTTGGCCTCTAGCAGGTCTTCCAGCTTCTTTTTCACCTTCCTGGATGTCTGTCTTGCTTTCTTGGCCATATTAGATGCAGACCTGTCTGCATCGCCTATCTTCATTGTATCGCAAATGTTGCAGCCCAGTGATAATATTTTCACCAGGATTAATTCCCAGCTTTTTCAGTACCCAACACTTTCCAATATTACCACAATTGAAAGTAATAACAGCATCACGAACTCCTAGTTTCATTGTATGCATGCCAACAAATACAGTTTTAGGAAGGCGGTTCCAAATTATGCTGTTGAAACATTCATTTGGGTTCTGTGTCTTCCTATGCAGACATTTCCTTAGAAGGTCAGGATGAGCCAAGTCTCTGAAAATAGGTTTAATTGTTGTAATAACAGGAGCAGGAAGAGAATACTGATGAGAATAAGATTCTCTAGTTGCCTGAGCCCTATTGTATTTGCACCACGAATTTTCTCCTGATGGACACAATCCATGACATGGCTTATCATCAGTAGAAGACTTATGGAAGAATATTGGCCCAACCATATCTCTTCATTGACTCCAGATTTTCTTTATTGCTCCTAATTGCCTGCCCATAGTATACCTGCAAGTTTTCCATAATAACCACTCGCAATCACACTTGAACAAAACTAACCGCGTGTTGGAATGCGTGTTGTTTACAAACACCAGAAACAAAAGAATACCGACCGTTGCATTCCAAGGATAGACAACACACTTGGGAGTTAAAAAAAATCCCTAACGTGCAATGTAGGGAATATAAAGATCTAAATTATATGCAGAAAAATGGGTGACAGAAAAGTGGGCATGCCGCATAAACACACGTGGTAGGAAAATGCTCTTTAAATGCTCGAAAAAACTTTTTTTCAGCAAATTCCTTTTCAGAGTACTTAAGTAAAACCTTAATCTATCGAAATATGATGAAACCCGAAAATCGATTTCTTTCGACCTGAACCACGGTGTGGTCCCCTTAAGCAGATAATAGGAATAAAATCGCACTACTGTGTACTTTTTTATTTACATTAGTTGACGGTAAATACCATCAATTATACAATGAACGTACTATTTGTACTGTAACTTACAATATGCACTGAAAGTGACGGTCATCAACCGCAATGCAAGCAGCACATCGGCGCCCGCATCTCGTGGTCGTGCGGTAGCGTTCTCGCTTCCCACGCCCGGGTTCCATTCCCGGCTGGGTGAGGGATTTTCTCTGCCTCGTGATGGCTGGGTGTTGTGTGCTGTGCTGTCCTTAGGTTGGTTAGGTTAAAGTAGTTCTAAGTTCTAGGGGACTGATGAGCATAGATGTTACGTGCCATAGTTCTCAGAGCCATTTGGACCATTTTTGAACCATGACATTTGCGAAAAAAACGCCGACGCACCCTGACAAATATAAAAGATGTGTTTCGAATCATATCACAGGCAGCTACAATTCTGGCAACTAATCCCAACACCGTATCCACTGGGGCCTCGTACACAAGTGAATTTAGATATCCCTGTAGAAAATATCAAGGTGATTCAGGTCAGGTGACCTCGCAGGCCATGGAATAGGACCCCCCCCCCCCCCCTTCCAATCCAGCGACCACGAAATATTGTACCAGTATTACTCCATCATATTTTACTGCACTTCTCTGAACAGCACTGAGGAATAAATACATCTGTCGTTGATTCACGGCACGTTCTGTCATTTTTGTCGTGGGACAATGTAAATACGATGCAACAGAGCCACCTTATGAACTGGTAAAATAAACAAAACCTGCATCATGAGTTCCTGGTTATCAGGCTCCTCCTCTTTGTTTCCTTGCAGAAGATTAAAAGATGGACGTGTAACCAAACAGCACAGTACGTGTAAAATTGTACGCACGTTAGTTGTAAAGAAGTTGGTATACAGTAATGCTAGACAAAGCGGTAGACAAGTTTACTTCCACGTCTCCTTAAGCTGGCTTGTCCGACCCCAGGTGCCCTACCTCAAATTGTTTAGTGGAGCATTCTCTATGTCCTGTTACATTTTTGCACGTTCTTGCGGAAACATCCTGTATGGCAATGAACTAACCGATGTCTATGTTTATACCGCGTCTGTATATGTTACATTACGATATCATTCAGACACGCGGGAATCACAAAGCGCGAGGATAGGCGATGCTGAGGCTGTGACATGTAGAAATACGGGTCGATCTGAGACGCGGGAACGGGTAGTCGATGTGGTTAAGGCGACCGCTCGTGATAAGCAGGAAATCCGTTTTCGAGTCACAGTCCGGCATACAGTTTCTTATATTACTAATAAAATGTACAGCTGACGTCAAACCGTATTCGCAGTTTGCGAATCATTTTCGTAATACCCGCATTACAGTTCCATAATCTTCCCTCCTCGACAACCACTGGTTGAAAACTACTCTTACATCAGCGGCTCATGCCTCGCTCGAACCCCGCCAAAAATAATATTTTTCTCGAAACGCTTGGCGTCTTGCAGTTCTCACATCTGCCAGTTTCACGTCTCGCCACCATATATCTGGACGAAATCAGTGCCGACCTGCAGGCGCGGTCCCCTTGTGAGATCGCAAAAGGTTGGCATAGCCCACACGAAAGAGCGACAGAAACGCTCGAGGGACTTAAAAGAAACTCATCGGAAAGAAAAACGACGTAGTTCTCACGTAACCCTGTTGTATAAATTCAAAGAACCAGCCTCGAAGCAACCTGTGCCACAGTTGTGCCAATGCCAACGCGTATCTCGCGCAGGGATAATGAGAGTAAGATAAGACAGGTTATGGCAGGTACAGTCAGTCAATTTTACCCTCGCTCAGTGCGTGAGTCGAGTAAAAAACAAAACTACTAACACTGATACGCTGTACGCCACACAGTCATGCACTGCACAGTGGCTTGCGGAGTATTGTTGCAAAAGCAGGCATCCTCTTTTCCCGTGATTGATAAGGGAAATCAGAGCTCGTACTGAGGCGTTCAGACAGTCTTTTCCCCTCGCGCGATCCGGGAGTGGAACAAGGGGGGGAGGGGAGGGGAGGGGAGGGGGCGAGGTAGGGGATAGGAGGTAGGGGGTAGGGGTGATGGGGGGAGGAGGGGGTAGGGGGATGGGGAGAGGGGGGGAGAGAGAGCGGGGGGAATATGACTTTGGCGCAAATAGTGCCCTCCAACACCAACCGCCTGGTGGCTAGCAGAGTATATACAGTATGTATATGTATGTAGATGTAGATGTGGCAGCTCTACTTACAATTATTCCTAGAGATTTTATAGTTGTTACTGCTTCCGTGATTCTTACATTAATCGTGCGATATTGGGTTTTCCCACCTTTTGTGACGGCTCCCAAACCCAAGGTCCTCAGCGGTACTTTTGGGGCAGCCACCACAAATTGTATGAAGTGTGGGTAGTGACCAAGATGTAGCTATGTCTGTTGGCCGAAAAATAATTAATGACAAGAATTACGCCAGTTAGAATGAAGAGATAACTTATCTTTATTTCTGACGAAACGTGAACCAGCAATACAAGTCCTAGTAATATCCAACAGTAATCCTTGTACTGAGCCTAGTCGAATACAATAGCAAATATCACACTGCAATGGCTCCGCTATAAACTCCACGAAAGGCCAGCAATAGACAATCGGGGCCAGCGCTCCTCCTTATATGCAAAAAGCAGAGGGCGCTGGAGACCCGAGTTCAGCCATGGCGCGACCTCTTCCGTCGGCGGTAACGCCCTGAGACGCCGCATATGTTCGACGTCGACGTGTGACAACCACTCACAAAAGGCAGGTGGCAGCTCTAGCAGTGGACGGTGTATAAAGCATGTGGGGGTGACGCGGAAAAATCAGTGTACACGGTTTCGTAATTCAGGAACTTTATCTGACGTCCAAAACGACATTGTCGTTGGCCTTCGGGCCATGGGTGGAAACATACCAGAAACAGCTACGTTTGTAACTGTTCGTCTGCCGCGTGATTAAAGTATAATCGTGCACAGCAGTGGCGCAGCTGTGCTGTACCACAGGCCATAGACAACAGGCGGGCATGTGCCCGAGCGCATAGACGTGCAACTGTTACACAACTGACCGCCCAGGTGAACGAAAGGGCTACCAACAGTGTCTCCTCAATGACCGTTCAGCGAACGTTGCTGCGTATGGGTCTCCGAAACAGGTGCCTGGTTCGTACACTCATGCTCGAATTTGTACGCCGGTACCATAACTGTACGTCCACTGAGTGGTGACAGGTGGCCTTTTCAGATATGATTTATACTCCATCGGAGTGAAACATCTGAAAGCAAACACCCTTCTACAAACGACGGGAAATTCCTGGCCAGCGTAACCAGCTTCATTGTCTGGGGATTCTTTCGTAGCATTCCTGAATGTTCTCGTTATTCTGGAAAGCACAATGGACCAACACAGGCATACATCTATCCTTTTTCCTTAAGGACCATATCCACCCCTACATGCAGTTTGCTATTCCTCGGCACGACCTCATCTACCAGCAGGACAATGCAACCTGTCATACCGCTTGCAGTGTATGTGAGTCTTTCGAAGAGCACCAGGATGAGTTTACCGTACGTCCCGGATTGAAACCCAGTTGAGAATCTGTGGCATGACCTCATCGGGCTGTCTGCACCATGGATCCTCAATCAAGAAACCTACCGCTGCTGGCCACGGTGCTAGAGAGGATGGCTCCGCATCCCTATCGCTGCATTAAGAGGTGGTTATTAAGACTTTTGAAGGTGTTCACATTAGTGTGACTGAACAGTGTACGAGTGATTCTTAATGCCACCTTTCTATACACAGCAGCAGCATCAGCGAACAACATCAAGGAGCCTTTGACGTTATCTACCACAATATTTATATTGGGTTACTATAAATGATTTTTTTCATTTTCAGTTATCTTTATTTCTCTATGTCCCTACGCTAATAGCGTAGGCACATAGGGAACACACTCGACGCCGGCCAGAGTGGCCGTGCGGTTCTAGGCGCTACCGTCTGGAACCGGGCGACCGCTACGGTCGCAGGTTCGAATCCTGCCTCGGGCATGGATGTGTGTGATGTCTTTAGGTTAGTTAGGTTTAATTAGTTCTAAGTTACAGGCGACTGATGACCTCAGAAGTTAAGTCGCATACTGCTCAGAGCCATTTGAACACACACGACACAGATCCGTAAGTCCACGGTATTGGTGATAAGTTGAGAAAATCTTACCGAAACACATGTGCTACAAAACGCCATTGTTTCCTGCGCATGAACCCCGACATCATTATGGAATATGGTTACCATGCACACGTACACAGGCCGCCCAACTGGTTGGCATACTCTAGATCAGGTGGCCAAGCAACTGCTCGGGTATAGCCTCCCATTCTTCCACCAGTGCCGGTCGGAGCTCCTGAAGTGTCCTAAGGCTTTGAAGACGTGCAGCGATACGTCGACCGAGGGCAGCCCAGACGTGCTCGATGTGGTTTAGGTCTGGTGAACAGGCAGGCCACTCCATTCGCCTGATATCTTCTGTTTCAAGGTACTCCACCACGATGTCATTTCGATGGGGCCATGCGTTATCATCTATCAGGAGGGAGGGGGGCCCCACTGCACCCCTGAAAAGGCGAACATACTGGTGCAAAATGACGTCCCGATACACCTGACCTGTTACAGTTCCTCTGTCTAATACATACAGGGGTATACGTGCACCAATAAATCACACCCCACACCATCAAACCACGATCTCCGTACAGGTCCCTTTCAAGGATATTAAGGGGTTGGTATCTGGTTCCTGGTTCACGACAGATGAAAACCCGGCGAGAATCACTGTTTAGACTATACCTGGACTCGTCCGTGAACATAGCCTGAGACCACTGTTCAATGACCATGTACTGTGTTCTTGACACCCGGCTTTACGGGTTCTCCTGTGGCAAGGGTCAGTGGAATGCACCTTGCAGGTCTCCGAGCGAATAAACCATGTCTGTTCAATCGTCTGCAGACTCTTGTGTCCGGAGACAACTGTTCCAGTGGCTGTGGTAAGGTTCCGAGAAAGGCTACCTGCAGCACTCCGTGGCCGTCTGCGTGAGATATCGGTCTTCTTGTAGTGTTGTGTACTGTGGATGTCCCGTACTGTAGCACCTGGACAAGTTTCCTGTCTGCTGGAATCGTTGCCATTATATTGAGATCACACTCTGTGGCATATGGAGGGCCCGTGCTACGACCTGCTGTGTTTGACCAGCCTCCAGTCGCCTTAGTATTCTACCCCTCATAACGTCATCAATATGTGTTCTTTGAGCCACTTTCAGCACACAGTCACCATTAGCACGTCTGTAAACGTCTGTAGGCTTACTCGCTGCTCCATACTCTGACATGCACCAACACACCTCTGCGTATGTGGACTGCTGCCAGCGCCACCGTGCGACGTCCAAGGTCAAATGCACTGCATGGTCATACCCTGAAGTGATTTAAACGCGCAAAACGTCCACAAGAGCGTTGTTTCACGATGTCTCAGCATTGTCCTAAATTTATGAGCATGAGTGTAAATGATAATATGTCGTGTGACGAGGGCCTCCCGTCGGGTAGACCGTTCGCCTGTTGCAAGTCTTTCGATTTGACGCCACTTCGGCGACTTGCGCGTCGATGGGGATGAAATGATGAATATTAGGACATCACAACACCCAGTCCCTGAGCGGAGAAAATCTCCGACCAAGCCGGGAATCGAACTCGGACCCTTTGGATTGACATTCTATCGCGCTGACCACTCAGCTACTGGGGGAGAACAGTGTAAATGGTGATATGTATTCTTATTTCGCGCCAGTCGCAAAAATTGTCACTAATAGTGACACAATGAGGAAGCAAATCAGGTTTGCTTTGAATACATACTGTAACTGTCGTAAGCGTTAGTTGGCTTTGAGATTGGACGTAGTGAGTGGATGTTAGGCAAGACGCCACTGTCAGTACGTCACAGAGTTTGAACGAGGTCATGTAACAGGGGCGATACTGTGGAAAGGTTTTGCAGGAATGTAGTCACTGAAATGAAATGTGTGTGAAATCTTATGGGACTTAACTGCTAAGGTCATCAGTCCCTAAGCTTACACACTACTTAACCTAAATTATACTAAGGACAAACACACACACCCATGCCCGAGGGAGGACTCGAACCTCCGCCGGGGCCAGCAGCACAGTCCTTCACTGCAGCGTCTAAGACCGCTCGGCCAAACCCGCGCGGCGAATGTAGCCACTGTGCGTAATTGCTGGCAGCGGTAGCTACGACAGCGTAAGGTCGCAAGAAGACCGAGCTCCGGACGGCCACGTGGCACTACCGAGAGAAGACCGTCATGTTCGGTGTATGGCTTTGGCGCAAAGTTCTACATCTGCAGCAACAGTGTGAGCAGCAGTTGGCACCATAGTGACGCAACAAACTGTTACAAAGCGGTTACTTCAAGGACAGCTCCGATACAGACGTTGTGTAGCGTGAATTCCATTGGCCCTAAAGCACCGCCATTTGCGCCTTAAGCAGTGTCAAGCGGGATCTAATTGAAGGGTAGGTTGAAGGTCTGAAACTTACTGGCAGATTATAACTGTGTGCCAGACCGAGACTCGAACTCATTCAGTCTGATGAAAGGTTGTTCTGTGTCGCTGCCAGTGATGGCCACGTGTTCCTTAGAAGGAGACCAGTTGAGGACCTGCAACCAACCTGTTATTGTGCTAGACGCACTGGACCTACACCTGGAGTTATGGTCTGGGGATCGATTTCGTATGACAACAGGTGCACTGTGACTGCAAATTCGACCTGTTGTGCTGCCATTCATGAACTGTATTCCAGGGGGTATTTTCAAACAGGATAAAGCTTGCGCTCATACTCCTGTTGTAACCTAACACGCTTTGCAGAGTGTCAGTATGTTACGTTGGCCTGCTTGAACACCAGATCTGTCTCCAGTCGTGCATTATGGGACATCATCGGGCAACAACTCCAGCACATTAAAACTGTATGCCGGATCGAGACTTGAACTTGGGACCTTCGCCATTCGAGGGCAAGTGCTCTACCAGCTGAGCTACCCAAGCACGACTCACGACCCGTCCTCACAGCTTCAATTCTATGAGGTTCGCAGAAGAGCTTCTGTGAAGTTTGGAAGGTAGGAGACGAGGAACTAGCAGAACTGAAGCTATGTGGCGGGTCGTGAGTCGTGCTTGGGTAGCTCAGTTGGCAGAGCTCTTGCCCGCGAAAGGCGAAGGTCCCGAGTTCGAGTCTCGGTCCGGCCCACAGTTTTGATCTTCCAGGAAGTTTCATACCAGCGCACACTCCGCTGCAGAGTGAAAATCTCACTCTGAGTAACTCCAGCGTCGTCCGCAAATAGTATTGACGGTCCCTGTAATGACCAACCAAATGCAACAGGCATGGAACTTCGACCCACAAACTGACATCCGGCACCTGTACAACACAAGGCATTCACGTTTGCAGGCTTGCATTCTACATTCAGGCGGGTACAGTGGTTATTTATTTACCAGTATTTCACACTTGCAGTGGCTTGTCTCGCACTTACATTAATCTGTGGTCTTGCAATGTCAGTCACTTAAATATGTTATCTAGACGAATATATTCCCGCAATTTCAATACTCTACATGAACTATTTTTTTCCTTCAGCGTATAAGCTGTCCGAGCAAACCACGAAATTGGAGAACTGCGTCAAACTGTGTAGACGGTTTTGTGACGGCGGCTGCATTTTAAACCGTGCCTTTTGCAGCTGCTACAACAATTGTAGCCGCCAAATTAAGACCGGCGCTTTCAACTTTTGTATCACAATGTAGGTAGCATTTGAGCATGAACATTGCGCCTCGCAGCTGATATTCGGCGACGAAGCAGCCTTCTATTCGTCTGGAAAGCTTAATCACCACAACGTGGAAGTGCGGGGTGCTGAACATCCTTCTCAAAGAGTGGTGCGCGGGCCAGTTTCGCAGAATTTCAGTGTTCTCGGTGCAGTGTCACAGACGAAGCTATATGGGTCGTTTTTATTCTGTGAGAAGACTGTCCCGGGTTCCTCTTACCTTGACATGTTGCAGTGGTGGCTGTTACCACAACTGACTGCTGATTCCGAGAATTTCATCTTTCAATATGTCGCATCACCATCTCATTGCAGCATCGATGTTTACCGCAACCTAAACGACGAACCTCCCCTTCGCTGTATTGGGCATGGTGATGAAGAAGAGATGGCTCCGTTTCCTTGACTTCCCAGGTCACCTGATCTAACACCTTTTGACTTTTTCCTCTGGGGGTAAATTAAGGACAGTGTTTACGTACCCCCGCTACCAAGAATGCTGGAACAGCTCAGATTACGCAGCAATGCGACTCTGATGAACATTCACAGAATTTTACTACACAGGATATGAAACAAACCTGACAGCCGCTTAGACGTGAGTCGTATGATCAGACGGACAATCATAGCACATTCGTGGAGTACAAAATACAAACTCTATGAGTTTACGGTTCTATTCAGGCATCAGTTACACTCCTGGAAATGGAAAAAAGAACACATTCACACCGGTGTGTCAGACCCACCATACTTGCTCCGGATACTGCGAGAGGGCTGTACAAGCAATGATCACACGCACGGCACAGCGGACACACCAGGAACCGCGGTGTTGGCCGTCGAATGGCGCTAGCTGCGCAGCATTTGTGCACCGCCGCCGTCAGTGTCAGCCAGTTTGCCGTGGCATACGGAGCTCCATCGCAGTCTTTAACACTGGTAGCATGCCGCGAAAGCGTGGACGTGAACCGTATGTGCAGTTGACGGACTATGAGCGAGGGCGTATAGTGGGCATGCGGGAGGCCGGGTGGACGTACCGCCGATTTGCTCAACACGTGGGGCGTGAGGTCTCCACAGTACATCGATGTTGTCGCCAGTGGTCGGCGGAAGGTGCACGTTCCCGTCGACCTGGGACCGGACCGCAGCGACGCACGGATGCACGCCAAGACCGTAGGATCCTACGCAGTGCCGTAGGGGACCGCACCGCCACTTCCCAGCAAATTAGGGACACTGTTGCTCCTGGGGTAGCGGCGAGGACCATTCGCAACCGTCTCCATGAAGCTGGGCTACGGTCCCGCACACCATTAGGCCGTCTTCCGCTCACGCCCCAACATCGTGCAGCCCGCCTCCAGTGGTGTCGCGACAGGCGTGAATGGAGGGACGAATGGAGACGTGTCGTCTTCAGCGATGAGAGTCGCTTCTGCCTTGGTGCCAATGATGGTCGTATGCGTGTTTGGCGCCGTGCAGGTGAGCGCCACAATGAGGACTGCATACGACCGAGGCACACAGGGCCAACACCCGGCATCATGGTGTGGGGAGCGATCTCCTACACTGGCCGTACACCTCTGGTGATCGTCGAGGGGACACTGAATAGTGCACGGTACATCCAAACCGTCATCGAACCCATCGTTCTACCATTCCTAGACCGGCAAGGGAACTTGCTGTTCCAACAGGACAATGCACGTCCGCACGTATCCCGTGCCACCCAACGTGCTCTAGAAGGTGTAAGTCAACTACCCTGGCCAGCAAGATCTCCGGATCTGTCCCCCATTGAGCATGTTTGGGACTGGATGAAGCGTCGTCTCACGCGGTTTGCACGTCCAGCACGAACGCTGGTCCAACTGAGGCGCCAGGTGGAAATGGCATGGCAAGCCGTTCCACAGGACTACATCCAGCATCTCTACGATCGTCTCCATGGGAGAATAGCAGCCTGCATTGCTGCGAAAGGTGGATATACACTGTACTAGTGCCGACATTGTGCATGCTCTGTTGCCTGTGTCTATGTGCCTGTGGTTCTGTCAGTGTGATCATGTGATGTATCTGACCCCAGGAATGTGTCAATAAAGTTTCCCCTTCCTGGGACAATGAATTCACGGTGTTCTTATTTCAATTTCCAGGAGTGTATATTTGTACATGTAATACTTTGTAAACTATAGAGCTTTGAAAACGAATGAATAGTCCTATATATACCGCGAACATTTAGGGCCATATAACGTCACCTTTAGAGTACTCATTAATTTTTTTAAAAAAATGGTTCAAATGGCTCTAAGCACTATGGGACTTAACATCCATAGTCATCAGTCCCCTAAACTTAGAACTGCTTAAACCTAACTAACCTAAGGATCTAAACGTTCATGGTGGTGTCTGATTGTTCTATATCGTGTCTCCCTACCACTTTCGCGCAACGACGCTCTGAGCTTGTTTTTTAGGGAATTAACTAGTTTGAACCTGGGACCTGTTGCTGGTAAGGAGACGCCAGACCACGCATGACATGTAGAATTCAGAAGAGTTCAGTGAGACTAGCGATGATATAACCAAATACTAAATGATCTCAGCGTCAGCTCCACTGCACTCCCTGTAAAAGAATCTTAATACTAACTAAATACAGTGGAAAGGGTTCAAGGCTTTCCTATTTGTAGTTAGCTGGTAAAATAACGTCGAAAAAGCAGTTACGTTTACCATTGGAAATTTTATTCTACTCACAAAACATTATTTATGAATTGCACTATTGATAAAAGGAAGTGTTTTAATACGGGATGGTAAAAACCAACTGCGTTCAATAAAAATGTGAACGAATATTCCCTGAATGGGTTTCCAAGTTCTACAAAATATCGAAGGATGACCTATGCCATATCACATGTATAATCTAGGTTTAATTTAAGGTCCACAAAAGAGAAAACTATCAAAATGGTCTACAGTGACTCTCAATTATCTTTAATTACTTATCTAACTTGTCGTAAATTGCAGTGGCTGATGTGGCTTCTCAATAACTATATAACAGAAAAATCATCGCGTTTCAGATCTTTTCTTCAAGTGGCAAATGTGAACACCATGAGCTTTAATTTACGATCCACACTAGTATTACGCAAAAAAGGGGGTGTAACAGATGAGACTTCTGCAGTTCTGAGTGAAGCTTTATGCGCTGTTATGCGGCATCGCGTGCGTTCATTACCTTGTCGGTGTTCGTCAGGGGGGCGGCGGCCGGCGCAGCAGCCATCCAGCTCGCCGTCTCGGAACCAACTCTTTCCTAACTTCTCCTTACTACAATTTACCGTAGTAGATTTAAAAAGCTATCTGGCTGTGTTTTCATCTGACCAATCCGGGTCTCAATGTTAACCTTAAGCTCCGCCCACAAAAATTCTGTCTATCCAATGAGAAACGTTATACTTTTCGTGGTGGGGCAATGTTTTTAAAGTTTGCAACGTAACAGAGACGCTAAAAAGTCTCACGCTAAAACCTGCAGCTGGTATGGTCCTTTTAGCGTTATCGTAAGATCTATACTGTTCTTCTGGATGGCTCTATCTTTTAACATGGGCTGGGGGGTGGTCCTTGACGTACCTGAGACGCGAAAAAGTCTCACGCTAAAACTTGCGGGTGGTAGTGGCCCTTTTTGTGTTATCGTGAGATCTATACTGTTTTTCTGGAGGGCTCTAGCTTTTAACATGGGCTGGGGGGTGGTCCTTGACGTACCTGAGACATGAAAAAGTCTCACGCTAAAACGTGCGGGTGGTGGTTAGCTGGCGACGTGGGTGTCCAGTCCGTCCCTTATCGTAGGGCCTTCTAGCTTAACACAGTTCTGCTCTCGGCTTCTGTTCTCGTTTCTCCCTTCGGAACTGCGTCAGTCTCTCAGTGGGAACGTACGACATGCATTTAGGTATTCTTGAGGTAATCTGTGGTATTCCATTTGCTCACTCGTTACTCGTATTACTTTGGTTAATTTAATGTCACGATTTATTCGGAGCTATGTGACATACTACTAGATTTGCTTATTATGTCAGGGTTTTCATGGAAGGTGTTGGATTTGCCTGACACCTTAGAAGGACATCACACACATTCATACCCGAGGCAAGATTCGAACCTGCGACTGTAGCAGTCGTGTGGTTCCAGACTTAAGCGCCTAGAACCGCTTTACCACAGCTGCCAGCTACTCATTAAATTACTTTAACATCTGAATATTCGTCCTATTAATATTTATATGCTGATTTCTCTCTGCTAAGAAATTTCGTATGCAGTCACAAAGCTGGTCTGATATTCCTGAAGTGCTCATCTTCTTCACTAGGAGACAATGAGGAAATGTACGAAAGACTTCCGGTAGTCACGATACGTGGCACCAATCTGGGCTTCATTGTCTACTGCCTTTGGATCTCCTGGATGAACCGAGCCAGAGACGTATCACAGGATCGTCGTTTATGGATTCCATGTTCAAACTTACTGAGCAAGTTTTCATTTTAAAAAAACTTCGTAATAAGCGAGCATAAAACATTCTTCATCAAAGGTTTCATTTCCAAAAATAGCAGATGTGGTTTTGGGGATAAAAACAACTTAAATCAGAAAGACTGGACAGGGTTTCCAGTCCCACTACCTGAACCGAACGTGCTTCCGATGTCTTCAACACTTACTTTTTAGCCGCCTCTCGCGGTAACAGCGGAATCCTATCAGTCTGTGTCACCATATTTACGAGCGACACAACTTGCGAAAGACGACAGCACACTTTCGCTGTCGTGTTTACATGTTAGACCAGAATCTGTTCTGCTACTACAAACAAATACCGAATTTCCAAATGTCAGATGTTTTACACGGATCATGTCTGTAAAACTGCTGTTCCGATCTCGTCAACATCATGAAGTGAGGTTATTAGGAGTGATTCAATAGGTTTCGAGTTTCTTATAGATCTCGATGATCTCGTCAGGAGAAGAAGACTGCTGAAGAAGAGATATTTAAAGATTTTATCCACGTCACCTTATCTGTGCCAACTTTTATAACACATTGGAAAATCGTGAGCGTTGTGGACAAAAGTGTGAAGAGTCCACTGGTGGAACATTATTACACTCCAACATGTCATATGTCACAGTGATTAGAAAACTTCCAAATCAGGAAAGGCACATTATTATTCCTGTGCATAAAATTAGAGTGCGTTTGGCTATCAGCCATTGATTGAGTACGAGAAACTTTGTGAATATGGCAGAGTAGAAGTTAAGCATATATGGAAAATTTACGATTGTTCGCAAGTAGTCAGATTTTACAAATAATTTGCATCTATTCTTTTCAATTAAATAATAGAAATTAATAACTTCCTAGTCACTCCACACGAAATCAGTACTTGAAAAGTAAAAACTAACCTGACTTCGGCCCAAACGTAATGGAGTGTTTACATGGAGAACATTCCCATTCTGGTCCGCCTCCGAAGCAGAGTGCTACTACGGAACCATAACATATTTCGAGTACGATATGAAGTGATGCAAGGCCCCGCCCCCTTGGGGGGTTAGGGCTTGCTAATATACAGGTAAAGTCACAGTATTATTTATCTGACGCCCTATCTTTAACATGCACTAGGGTCGCTCATTCTATCACGTCTCGACTGTTTACTTCTCTCTGGCCAGTCAGTTTAATTTCTCCTGATCGTGTCGGCTGGATGAACTCCAAATTGAAACATATACGGGCATTTTATGTCGCTAAAAGTCATTTGGGCGCTGATACCCTCTTAGTGCCACATCTCACTACCAGACAATTCTCCATTAGCTGGGGTGGTCTCGCTTTCCGCTCCCCTGTTGAACGTTTGGCACGATCGTTGGCTTAGAAGATGGTGTGGTCCGATATTAGCTTCCCTATGGACGTGGGATCGTCATGGTCTAAGATCGTTCACAATCTGGTACTAAACAATGAACGCCTTTTTCATCTTGGTCTAAGTACGACGGACCAATGCAGCAACTGTCTCCATACTGCTACGCTAATACAGAGGCTTGTCTCTTGCGGGCGGGAACACTGGATTTGGATTGGACGGCGACTGACTTTCCTCACCCGACCGACCTAAACTGCCTTTTCGGCTGAGATCCTTCTACCCTCAAACTCTTTCGTTTTCCCACTGACGAAAACCAATACGATTATATGGCTCTTAGTCCTCCCACTATAGCCCGCATCTCGTGGTCGTGCGGTAGCGTTCTCGCTTCCCACGCCCGGGTTCCCGGGTTCGATTCCCGGAGGGGTCAGGGATTTTCTCTGCCTCGTGATGGCTGGGTGTTGTGTGCTGTCCTTAGGTTAGTTAGGTTTAAGTAGTTCTAAATTCTAGGGGACTGATGACCATAGATGTTAAGTCCCTTAGTGCTCAGAGCCATTTGAACCTCCTAGTATATAGTAGGAGTTGAGGACAGTACTGACCCTCGTACCTTCAACAGTGTAATGGTTACCGCTCATTAGCAATGGCAACGGATGCCGTGTTCTCACACTTTATTTGCCAATATGCTGTGGCTCGTTTTTTATCGCCAGGGGACTGTATTATTTAGGTTTATGGCTCTGCAATGTTTCTGGAACTCTTCCTACCCCCCTCCTGTTTCTTGTATTAATAATTTTTCGGCTTCGGGGTTTTCATAACAAAAAAAAATTACAATAAACACTGAAAAGTTTTCTTTTATGGAGCACTAGAATCTTAGTTCATTGAAAGAAGAGACTTTAGTTTCATTAATAAAAAAAGAAGCGGTATGATGCGTCATGAAACAGAGAGATTAAGGGATTGAATCTTGGTGACAGCATGGGCTTTTCAGTCTTCGTTTTCACCACTCCTGGAAAAAGAAGAAAAAGGTAGTCAGTGAGACACATACTCATGTAAGGGGCCGGCTTCGATTCCCGGCACTGTCAAAGATTTTTTTCGTGATGGGAGGGTGCATTCAGCCTCGTAAAGCCAACTGAGGAGCTACCTAATTGAGAAGATCAGAACGTCGACAGCCAGGAGCGAGGTGTGCTGATTCCATGTCCCCTCCATATAGCATCGGATGATGGGAAGGACTAACGAAGACACAAGGTCGGTCGACTATGGCGAGGTCTTCAGGGCATGATCCTGGAACTTCCTTCCTTTGACATACCGATTTTGAGGGCTGAGATCCGGTAACCAAATCCGCATTTACAGAGCTGTTGTCGATGTGCTTACATGTCCAACCAGAATCTGTGTTAGGAAATCGCTTTACGGAAAACCCTGTTTGAAAGACAATGTAAACGCAATAGGAGGTTTTAAATGTCACCTCGAAAAAAAAAAAGCTACGCAAGTAATTTTTTGTTTCTTTGCAGCTACACGCCTTTAAAAAAATGGTTCAAATGCCTCTGAGCACTATGGGACTTAACTTCTGAGGTCATCAGTTCCCTAGAACTTAGAACTACTTAAACTTAACTAACTTAAGGACATCACACACATCCATGCCCCAGGCAGGATTCGAACCTGCCACCGTAGCGGTCCTGCGGTTCCGGACTGTAGAGCCTAGAACCGCTCGGCCACCCTGGCCGGTTACACGCCTTTAATCCCGGTCCCATTAAAATTCTCTCGCCACAGTGCCATATGACTCCTATAGTAGAGTCCAAACAAGACGGCAGAGCCCATTTGCACACTATCAGTAGTTTCCGTGGTTTTGTTTGGGACGTCTGGTGGCGTGCTAAGGTATTGTGGCGAGGGAGTTTGACTGTGTATCAGGTCTGCAGACATTTACCGATAAACAAATAAAAAATTGATCACGTTACTTTTTTTAATGTTGTTGTTGTGGTTTTCAGTCCTGAGACTGGTTTGATGCAGCTCTCCATGCTACTCTATCCTGTGCGAGCTTCTTCATCTCCCAGTACCTACTGCAACCTACGTCCTTCTGAATCTGCTTACTGTATTCATCTCTTGGTCTCCCTCTACGATTTTTACCCTCCACATTGCCCTCCAATACTAAATTGGTGATCCCTTGATGCTTCAAAACATGTCCTACCAACCGATCCCTTCTTCTGGTCAAGTTGTGCCACGAACTTCTCTTCTCCCAAATCCTATTCAATACTTCCTCATTAGTTATGTGATCTACCCATTTAATCTTCAGCATTCTTCTGTAGCACCACATTTCGAAAGCTTCTATTCTCTTCTTGTGCTAACTATTTATCGCCCATGTTTCACTTCCATACATGGCTACACTCCATACAAATACTTTCAGAAATGACTTCCTGACACTTAAATGTATACTCGATGTTAACAAATTTCTCTTTTTCAGAAACTCTTTCCTTGCCATTGCCAGTCTACATTTTATATCCTCTCTACTTCGACCATCATCAGTTATTTTGCTCCCCAAAAAGCAAAACTCCTTTGCTACTTTAAGTGTCTCATTTCCTAATCCCTAATCCCTCAGCATCACCCGACTTAATTCGACTACATTCCATTATCCTCGTTTTGCTTTTGTTGATGTTCATCTTATATCCTCCTTTCAAGACACTATCCATTCCGTTCAACTGCTCTTCCAAGTCCTTTGCTGTCTCTGACAGAATTACGATGTCATCGGCGAACCTCAAAGTTTTTATTTCTTCTCCATGGATTTTAATACCTACTCCAAATTTTTCTTTTGTTTCCTTTACTGCTTGCTCAATATACATATTGAATAACATCGGGGAGAGACTACAACCCTGTCTCACTCCCTTCCCAACCACTGCTTCCCTTTCATGCCCGTCGACTCTTATAACTGCCATCTGGTTTCTGTACAAATTGTAAATAGCCTTTCGATCCCTGTATTTTACCCCTGCCACCTTTTTTAATAATAAGTAAAATTTCATGATTACCTTTTATGTGTGTCAAATGGTCCCCAATGCAATTTCGACCGCAGCAATTCGCTACAGGAGCAGCGTTTAACATTTAATATCGATGCACTTCGCGGCATATTCTACGTTCTAATAGCAACATTGCTTGGTTAGAAATACACGGTCCAGTCACATTGATGTGTCCACCGTCTATGTTGGACGACAACATGCAACACCCACTCACAGCCGGCAGGGTTGAAGGGTACATAAAGCGCGTCGTAGTAAATTGGAAAACAGTACAGTCGTTTCGTAAAGCCGAAACGGCGCGATGTATCTGAAGTCCAAAAGGACACGAGCTCTGGCTTTCGGGCCAGGGGTGGAAGCATTTCCGAAATGGCCAAGTTTGTAAACTGTTTGCGTGCCATCGTGGTTAAAGTATATAGTGCTTCTCGAAATGACATTATCCAAAACCTGCGCTGAGGTAACTGAGGTCACCATGGACCGAAGATGACATGGGTGAACGACGACTGTGGAGATGTGTACGGGTTCATGGCCTTGCATGTGTTGAACGACTGACCGCCCAGATGAACAAAGGTGTTACCAACAGGGTCTCCTCAATGATTGTTCAGCGAGCGTTGCCCGTATGGGCTTCCGCAGTAAGTGCATGGTTCATGCACCTATGCTTGACTGCTGTTCATCGGCGACGATGGCTGTAAATTGTGCGCCAGTACCACAGCTGGATGTCCACTGAGAGGTTTCCTTTTGAAAATAATCACGTTGTATGCTCCATCGGACAGATGGTAGTCGGCGCATATGGCGTGATACGTCTGAAAAAAAAAAACACCCTCCAACCAAGAGGAAACATTATGGCCTGAGGAATGTTTTCATTACATTCTCTAGATGATCTCGTAATTCTGAGAGGCACAGTGGATCAACATAAGTAAGCATCTATCCCAGGGGACCATGTCCACCCCGACGTGCAATTTGTTATTCCTCAGCCCGATAAGCAAATACCAGTAGGACAACACCAGGTGTCAGACAGGTCACAGTGTACGTGCGCTGTTCAGAGATTGTCAGGATGGGTCCACTTCCCTGGCCATCAAACTCCAATCGATAATGTGCGGGACCAACTCGATCGGGCTGTTCGCGCCATGGATCCGCAAGCGAGAAACCTAGTGCAACTGGCCCTGACACTGAAATAGGTATGGCTCCATATCCCTGTCGTTATCTTCCAGAACCTTGTTGACACCTCTTCCTGCGCGTCTCGCGCTGCAAAAGGTGGTCATCGAGGTTTTTGAAAGGCGGCACATTAATGTGATTAGACAGTGTAGGTTATGAGGGGCGTTTGAAAAGTCCGTGTAAAGTGCAAGAGATGGCACCACCGGCGCGTATCGAGATCATGTTTAGTTAGTAGCATCTTTGGAAATAACTCACACAAAGTTTCAGCCATATTGGTCTATTTCTTTGTGTTTGGCATTCGTGTGTATCAAGGAAGTCGAGTGATTGTCAAAAAATTGACGAAAAAGAATTTCGTTTGGTGATTAAACATTACTTTATGGAAGTAAAAACGCCTCAGGAGACTAAAGAGAAGCTTGATAACATTAAGGTGACTCTCCACCTTCGATTAGAACAGTTTGTAATTGGTTTCAAAATTTTCGGAGTGGCCATATGGGCACAAGTGATGTTGAACGTCCTAGACGCCCTGTGGAGGTTACGACTTCAGAAAACATTGATAAAATCCATGATATGGTGATGGATGAAAAGAGTTAAGGTGCGTGAGATTGGTAGAGCTGTGGGCATCTCGAATGAACAGGTACATAATATTTTGCATAAACATTTGTATATGAGAAAGCTATCCGCAAGATGGGTTCCGCGATTATTCACGCTTGACCAAAAACAGAATCGTGTGAAGTGTTGCAAGGATGGTTTGCAGCTGTTCAGGAAGAATCCGCAGGACTTTGAGCGTCGTTTAGTCAGTGTGGATGAAACTTGGATACATTACTATACTCCTGAGACCAAACAACAATCTAAACAATTGGTTACCACGGGAAACTCTACACCAAAAATGGCGAAGAACATTCCTTCACCGGCTGGTGTGGCCGTGCGATTCTAGGCGCTTCAGTCTGGAACCGAGCGACCGCTACGGTCGCAGGTTCGAATCCTGCCTCGGGCATGGATGTGTGTGATGTTCTTAGGTTAGTTAGGTTTAATTAGTTCTAAGTTCTAGGCGACTGATGACCTCAGAAGTTAAGACGCATAGTGCTCAGAGCCATTTGCACCATTTTTTGAACATTCCTTCGGCCCGAAAGGTTACGGTCATTGTCTTTTGGATTTGCAAAGGATAATCCTCATCGACTATCTGGAAAAGGGTAAAACTATTATAGGTGCATATTATTCCTCGTTATTGGACCGACTGAAAATCGAGCTGCAAGAAAAACGCCGGCGATTGGACCGCAAAAAAGTCCTTTTCCATCACGACAATGAACCAGCACACACCTCGGCAGTTGTGGTCGTAAAATAAATGGAAATAGGATTCCAACTCGTTTCACATCCCCCCTATTCTCCAGACTTGGCTCCCTCGGACTGTTATTTGTTCCCCAATTTGAAGAAATGGCTGGTGGGACAAAGATTTTATTCGAATGAGGAGCTGATTGCAGTAACTAATAGCTATTTTGCAGACTTGGACAATTCCTTATTATTTGGAAGGTATCAACAAATGAGAACAGCGTTGGACGAAGTGTGTAAGTCTAAAAGGAGACTATGTCGAAAAATAAAAAAGGTTTACCCCAAACACGTAAGTAGCTTTTATTTTTGCATGGACTTTTCAAACGCCCCTCGTACTATCATGTTGTCAGATCCTTCTGGTCAGCTTTTCTCTATATCTTGGAAGGACTTCTATGCATTTCTGCTGCGTTGAAGAACGGGGCGCACAATATTGAAGATGCTTCTGCAGAAGACCCCCCCCCCCCCCCCCCCGGCCCCCAATCAGAAATCTTCCTATATATTGATGTCTGCGGCACTCTAACGCAGCACTCGGAGTAGAACGAATGCCTGTCACTTGTGTTCCGCTGAAGCGCAGCTGTCACGTAAAACCTTACATAATTTTTCCATATTTACCCTCGTGGTAAATGCATCCCTTTATCAGTCGAAGGTAAGCAACTTTAGACCTCTTGTGTTACTGTCGCTTAATGACAAGAGCTGTAACCTTATCAGTTGCCGGTCCCTGACACATTTCAGTGTCAGCAACGTTCCAGTGATGTTCGCTTCGTCTCACTACCAGTGCTACGTCTGGCCGTTTATATTCTACTCCTCACAATAAACTGACTGATCGTACCAGGGGCCACGTGAGTAACTGTAGCAATCAAACCGAATTGTATCTGTTCTATTAGCTCTAAATAATCACGTATCTGTGTACTACGATCAAAATGTACTTGTTAGTAAATTTGCCTACTAAAATGCAGTAAGTATTTATATATTCGACTAAGAGAACAGCACAAAAAGTATAATAATCTTTGCTCGATAAAGGTTTCATTCACACTTTTTCATGCACCATCCGTTCAAATATACGCATACACACGTTTTACTCCAGCGTGTTTTATATAGTTACCTACCCATCTTTCAGCACGTCGTCGTTTCCTTCTTATCTCTTCAAATCCAGCAAATAGCTTCCTTGGTTCACTTACAGTGCACTCGTATGGCCACATATCCTTTCATCTCCATTTAATTTTCATGCGGCGATGATTATATCTCAAAGCTCAGTCTGTCACTGATCCACTAATTTGTCTACCCTCTCTTCCAGTTATTGCCAACATTCATCTTTCCATTTCTCGCTGAGTAATCCTCAGTTTTTTTTTAATTATATGCATAATAGAAGTCCATATATCACTGTCATAAGTCAAAACTGCTAATACACATCCACTGCAAACTGTCCGTAGCAGACATGTCGAAAATATCATTTTGAAACTCTATGCAATTTACCATAGTCATGTTAGCGCACTTTCATTCTTCTGACCATTTCTTTTACGAGAACTTCTTGTCTGAGTCGTCTTTCAGTTCTGCTTTTTGCGTAATCTCAATGTAGTCTGATGGAAGTTGCAGTCATAAGTACCTAGTGGGTGTCAGATCGCGAGTTTCAGATATCGACTGCTCGAATCTGCAAGACATACAGAAAAATGACACATGTAGTGGACAGAGCATCTGTCTATGTTCCGATTCGTAATACACACAGTCTATCAGGACACGTAGACAAATCATCAGCTCTGTATTGCTGCATGAATTAGTTCGCACTTGTAGGGTAGGTAGACAAGCCAAGGAACAGATTTCCATAACTGCTGTTGCACCTTTCCAGGTAACAGCAACTTCAGTGCATTGCACGCACGTGCTCTTTAGCTAGAATTGATATCTGTGGCGTCAGAAACTATGTCTATACTGAGCACCTCTGATAAGAATGAGATTTTCACTCTGCAGCGGAGTGTGCGCTGATATCAAACTTCCTGGCAGATTAAAACTGTGTGACCGACCGAGACTGGAACTCGGGACCTTTGCCTTTCGCGGACAAGTGCTCTACCATCTGAGCTACCGAAGCACGACTCACGCCCGGTACTCACAGCTTCACTTCTGCCAGTACCTCGTCTCCTACCTTCCAAACTTTACAGAAGCTCTCCTGCCCGCGAAAGGCAAAGGCCCCGAGTTCGAGTCTCGGTCGGGCACACAGTTATAATCTGCCAGGAAGTTTCACCTCTAATAAGAGTTAAAAATTCGGAGAGACGCTCTACCACTGATATAACATTTTCTGTATGTCTTATAGTTTTCTGAAACACTGGATATGCTTTGGCATAACCTTGTATTTTCTTCAATCCACTAAATGAGATTGAATTGATGCCTCGTTTCTCTACAACTATTAGTACATACTTGATTGGAATTGAGTTATAAGCTTTTTGAAAGCTGATGAATGCTAGACAAAGTGGTAATTAATAGTCATTGTTACATTTTGTAATAAGTCAGTCATTCCGCAACAAAAACTGTAGTTTTCGCAATTAACTGTATCTTTTCCTGTGGAAAAACGGGTCAGAACACTGTTGCACAAACAACGAAACAAACGAGCCAAATTTAAACAGACGCAAAAATCCCAAAGATTGGCGATCTTTTACAGAAGCTCGAAATTTAGCGCGGACTTCAATGCGAGATGCCTATAACAGTTTCCACATCGAAACTTTGTCTCAAAACCTGGCAGCAAATCCAAAGAGATTCTGGTCGTATGTGAAGTATGTCAGCGGTAAGAAACAGTCAATGCCTTCTCTGCGCGATAGCAATGGAGATACTATCGAAGACAGTACTGCCAAAGCAGAGCTACTAAACAAGCCTTCCGAAATGCCTTCACAAAGTAAGACGAAGTAAATATTCCAGAATTCGAATCAAGAACAGCTGCCAACGTTAGTAACGCAGAAGTAAATATCCTCAGAGTAGTGAAGCAACTTAAATCACATAATAAAAGCAAGTCTTCTGATCCAGACTGTGTACCAGTCAGGTTCCTTTCAGAGTATGCCGATGCATTAGTTCCATACTTAACAATCACATACAACCGTTCACTCGACGAAAGATCCGTACCCAAAGACTGGATAGTTGCACAGGTCACACCAATATTCAAGGAAGATAATAGGAATAAACCACTTAATTACAGGCCCATGTCGTTAACGTCGAAATGCAGCAGGATTTTGGAACATATATTGTGTTCGATCATTATGAATTACCTCGAATAAAACGGTCTATTGACACACAGTCATCATGGGTTTAGAAAACATCGTTATTGTGAAACACAACTAGCTCTTTATTCGCATGGAGTGTTGAATGCTACTGACAAGGGATTTCAGATCGATTCCGAATTTCTGGATTTCCGGAAGGCTTTTGACATAGTACCAAAGAAGCGGCTTGTAGTGAAATTGCGTGCTTATGGAATATAGTCTGCTACGTGACTGGATTTGTGATGTTCTGTCAGAGAGGTCACAGTTCGTAGTAATTGACGGAAAGTCACCGAGTAAAACAGATGTGATTTCTGGCGTTCCCCAAGGTAGTATTATAGGCCCTTTGTTGTTCCTCATCTGTATAAACGATTTGGGAGACAATATGAGCAGTCGTCTTAGGTTGTTTGCAGATGACGCTGTCGTTTATTGACTAATGAAGTTATCAGAAGATCAAAACAAATTGCAAAACGATTTAGAAAATATATCTGAATGGTTCTAAAATTGGCAGTTGACCCTAAATAACGAAAAGTGTGAGGTCATCCATATGAGTGCTAAAAGGATTTCGTTAAACTTCGGTGACACGATAAACCAGTCTAATCTAAAGGCCGTAAATTTAACTAAATACCTAGGAATTACGATTACGACCAGCTTAAATTGGGAGGAACACATAGGAAATGTTGTGGGGAAGGCTAACCAAAGACTGCGTTTTATTGCCAGGGCGCGTAGAAAATGTAACAGATCTACTAAGGAGACTGTCTACACTACGCATGTCCGTCCTCTTTTAGAATACTGCTGCACGGTATGGGATCCTTACCAGATAGGACTGACGGAGTACATCGAAAAAGTTCAAAGAAGGGCAGCACGTTTTGTATTATCGCGAAATATGGGAGAGAGTGTCATTGAAATGATACAGGATTTGGGCTGGACATCATTAAAAGAAAGGTGTTTATCGTTGCGACGGAATCTTCTTACGAACTTCCAATCATCAACTTTCTCCTCCGAATGCGAAAATATTTTGTTGACACCGACCTACACAGGGAGAAACGATGACCACGATAAAATAAGGGAAATCAGAGCTCGTACGGAAAGATATACGTGTTCGTTCTTCCCGCGCATTATATGAGATTGGAATAATAGAGAATTGTGAAGGTAGTTCGATGAACCGTCTGCCAGGCACTTAAATGTGATTCGCAGAGTATCCATGTAGATATAGATGTAGAAATAGAACAATAAAACGCTGTTCTAATTCTGCGTAGTTATCTTCCTCCGCAGACATTCTTTAGATGATTTTGCAGTTCTTCAACTACAACTTTAATTATTACTGCTGAAATACCTTCATCTCTAGGTGTCGTTCCTTTTATTAATACGATGAACATCGCTTTATACAGATCTTCTGACATGTAATTATTTTAATTGTTGTTCCTGAGTAATCTCTTGAGTAGTGCAAAGTTGGAAAGCTATACAATTTTCATCTCTATCTGACGAAACGTGGTCTGCACAACAGAAGTGTCTGTTTTGTTCTTCATTGTTTCTTCTAGCAAATACTCACTGTATCTTCTCACATCACACTGAAGACATATAAGAATAATTTTGTTCATTTTATCGTATTCTATCGTGTTCCTAGTACCGCTTGCTTCAAACTCCAACTTAATTTGTAATAGTTATCCCGCGGCATTTTTAGATTTTCTTTTACTTACCTATCTTTATACATGTTAGATATTTGCGAATATCAAGTTGGAAAGCCATACAATTTAGTATTTACTCATCTTCCGCCAGACTCGAGCAAATGCAAATATGATTCTCGCATTTCATACGGCTGTCGATCGTTGCAGTACATGTTCCTTCATGCATGCTTACATGTCTAAAGCACATTGCGAAGTACGTTAGAGGAACACACAAGCGGAAGGTATTGGTTCGAGTCCCGAGCCGGCACAAGTTTTCATTGTCACCACTGCATAGTGCAGCCGTCGTTTAGCCATATTCGCAAATTCGAATATTATTCTAACGTTTCTTAAATTTCTATCGTATTTCATGCCGAAAATCTTTCTTATTTCTACGATCTCGTCTGTTAAATAGTCCGTATCAACTCTAAAACACACTCATAGTGGATGGGGATTCACTGTGGTGTAAAGTCTGTGACCTAATCACGCATACTGTATGATGCCTATTGATATCGGTTAGGCACCATAATAAATCATGCAGCACTGGCAGATAATGACTTTCGTCACTTATCTGTAGCCCTTCATCAATGTCACTGTTAACACATATCACTGTCTAGTTCTTATCTTATTAGTAAAGTACACAACCCATTCAACGTACGTCCCCACATGATGCAGCAACTGTCCATTTCATGCAAATTTCATACGTATATCCCTTCATGTGATGCGTATTCTGACTGTCGTCTATAAGAAAATTCATCTCGTGGAATCTCTTGCTGTTCTGTTCCTGAGTTTAGAGTTCCAATTCATTGTGTCTTTCATTTCCTGGCAGCCAAAAAGCAGTAAATACTGGATTTAACGATGTAAAGATATTTTTGTATGTGATACCTTAATATGTATACACATCAGTACGCTGTTTTTTTTTCTTCCTCTCTGCGTCGAACAGTTTTCCTATAAATACGTCTCGTAATTTACTAACTGATGTTTTCTGCACGGTCGTAACTGCATCACTAAGTCGACTACCCCTGTCACTATAGATTGACCATTTTTCATCCACATATCCACAGTTCAACACCTCACTTGCTGCCCTGGGAAAATAAGTATTAATGACTTGTTATAGGTACACATACGTGGAGGTACTACCCAACCCAAAAACATACGATTTGTAACAGCAATAATTATTAGGCTGCAAATGGCGTAAATACAGACGTTTTGTTGTTCAGTACATTTTTCTCAGTCACCAACAGAAATATCTGCACTTATATAAGTTACATGTGTGGATTTGTGTGTGTGTGTGTGTGTGTGAGCGTACATTAAGTATGTCAACAATTTGTTTACCAGCCCACTGTCTAGCAACATAGAGCGTGGCTTGAATCCCAATCAGGCTGCCAGGCTAAGATGCGGCATCAGCACTGATGGCTATGGCGGATGGTGGTTGATGGCAGAAATGTTTGCTCTAATATGGTCTCGAAACTAGTAGCAAGTATGAAAGATAAGTAAATAAAATAAAATAAAATCGGTGTTGCTGTCGAACGCTGAAACAAAGCATAGCTCCTTCCCACGCACTTCTCCCGAAATGACCATAGCCATAAAATGAGAGAAACTCGTCCTCATAGGAGTTCATTTTTACAAGGTCTTTGTAGGAGGCTTACCGAAAGTCGTTCATCTCATTGTAAGTCTACTGATATCGATATAGCTACGATGTATCGAATCGTTCACCTATCTCTGCTGGACTAAAGATCAAAGGTGGCGTGGGGTTGCCTGTCGACTATAGAGTACGTTAAGCTTTTGGCCCCTGCAAAAATGACTATAGATGAATTAGTTTGAGGGTTCAGCACTTGGAGTGTTCTGGTACGTATAAGGACGCAACTTTTTAATACTTATCTATTATTTCATGAACCAATTTTCGAACGATTTCGTAACCATCTGAAGATGGTTTTCTGGATGTTACATCTCAATTTCTAGCATTATTCTTGGTGGTGGTTCTGTGACAAGAAGATGGAACATCAAAGCGTGTTCCATCTTCTTGTCACAGAGTCAGAACCTAGCTTTATGCTATAAATAGTGATTTATAGTTTTTAATACACAAAGCGATATCAGTAAATCTGCACATCGTAGCTAAGTAAAGTCCCTCTTAGTTTTCATTTGTAAAGATAAGATTATGGCGCTTCATTCTGTCAGTAGCGTAAAATTCCGAAATCCATCTGTCACTCAGTTAGAAAAACAAACAGCGCCATCATTGCTTCTTTTGTGTACTATTAAACTAACAGCACTATATATTGGTTCTTTAGTATACTACGTTGTAATGATCGATTACATTTAGCAGACGATTTTACATAAAACTTTAAATTATGATATCTTTTTTGTGTTCCAGATTTGATAAAATAAAGTCTATATGTTGCCCCAAACTGCGCTCAAGTTACATGTGAAAAACCCATAGTTATTCATCTAGTAATTTTGGAGATGAGCATGTTCTAACTAACAAAGAGAGAGACACACAGTTTCACAGTTTTGTTATTAGAATATACTAGCTGTTACCTGTAGCTGTGCTCGCATATAAGTAGCTTTGTTATGATGAGTATATACGAACCGCATGCTCTAAGCAAAAATCACCAAAAATCGGCAGGTGTCCATACGTGCATCTCTGCTTGCTCGTCATCAAATGGCTCATGAACAGCACCGACAATTGCTGTCTTGTATCTTCACTGGTGACTAGAAATGGTGTCTTTGTGCTAATGTAAGGAAAAGAAGGGAATGGTCGAGCCCAAATAAAGTAGCAACTCCCCGTAGGCGATCAGCGCATCCACAAAAGATAATATTATGCATCTACTGGAACAGCGATGGTGAGATGCATTTCGAATCGCTTCTCTGAGGTGAAGCCACCACTGCTGACATACATTTACTGTCAACAACTAAGACGTCTTGCAAGTGCAATCCAGGAAAAACGAACAGGAAGACTGCGTAAGATGACGTTACTGCACTCCCACCCCCATTCTGCTAGACCGGCAAAAATCACTATACAGGAATTGGGTTTGGAAGTCATTCCGCACTCACCTTATTCACCTAATCTTGCGCCCTCAAATTTTCACCTTTTCCACTTTCTATCTAACAACCTTCAAGGATCTTCCTTTCCGGGTGAAAATGCACTCCGAACGTGGCTCGACGAGTTCCTCGCCTTAAAACCACGGGATTTCTACAGTAGCGAAATTGAAAAGTTACCAGAGCGTTGGCAGACTCTTGTAAATACACTCCTGGAAATTGAAATAAGAACACCGTGAATTCATTGTCCCTGGAAGGGGAAACTTTATTGACACATTCCTGGGGTCAGATACATCACATGATCACACTGACAGAACCACAGGCACATAGACACAGGCAACAGAGCACGCACAATGTCGGCACTGGTACAGGGTATATCCACCTTTCGCAGCAATGCAGGCTGCTATTCTCCCATGGAGACGATCGTAGAGATGCTGGATGTAGTCCTGTGGAACGGCTTGCCATGCCATTTCCACCTGGCGCCTCAGTTGGACCAGCGTTCGTGAGGGACGTGCAGACCGCGTGAGACGACGCTTCATCCAGTCCCAAACATGCTCAATGGGGGACAGATCCGGAGATCTTGCTGGCCAAGGTAGTTGACTTACACCTTCTAGAGCACGTTGGGTGGCACGGGATAAGTGCGGACGTGCATTGTCCTGTTGGAACAGCAAGTTCCCTTGCCGGTCTAGGAATGGTAGAACGATGGGTTCGATGACGGTTTGGATGTACCGTGCACTATTCAGTGTCCCCTCGACGATCACCAGAGGTGTACGGCCAGTGTAGGAGATCGCTCCCCACACCATGATGCCGGGTGATGGCCCTGTGTGCCTCGGTCGTATGCAGTCCTGATTGTGGCGCTCACCTGCACGGCGCCAAACACGCATACGACCATCATTGGCACCAAGGCAGAAGCGACTCTCATCGCTGAAGACGACACGTCTCCATTCGTCCCTCCATTCACGCCTGTCGCGACACCACTGGAGGCGGGCTGCACGATGTTGGGGCGTGAGCGGAAGACGGCCTAACGGTGTGCGGGACCGTAGCCCAGCTTCATGGAGACGGTTGCGAATGGTCCTCGCCGATACCCCAGGAGCAACAGTGTCCCTAATTTGCTGGGAAGTGGCGGTGCGGTCCCCTACGGCACTGCGTAGGATCCTACGGTCTAGGCGTGCATCCGTGCGTCGCTGCGGTCCGGTCCCAGTTCGACGGGCACGTGCACCTTCCGCCGACCACTGGCGACAACATCGATGTACTGTGTATGGTGGGTCTGACACACCGGTGTCAATGTGTTCTTTTTTCCATTTCCAGCAGTGTAGTAAAGGAGTATATACGAGGTCTCTTAGAAAACCATCCGACCTTTGCCAAGGAACAAAAAAAGCTTTGGATGCCTAATCACCGTCCAAGTACACTACTGGCCATTAAAATTGCTGCACCACGAAGATGACGTGCTACAGACGCGAAACTTAACCGACAGGAAGAAGATGCTGTGATATGCAAATGATTAGCTTTTCAGAGCATTCACACAAGGTTGGCGTCGGTGGCGACACCTACAACGCGCTGACATGTGGGAAGTTTCCAACCGATTCCTCATACACACACAGCAGTTGACCGGCGTTGCCTGGGGAAACGTTGTTGTGATGCCTCGTCTAAGGAGGAGAAATGCGTACCATCACGTATCCGACTTTGATAAAGGTCGGATTGTAGCATATCGCGATTGCGGTGACCGAGTGACTGAGCAACTGCCTTGTCACAATACGCCAGTCACTGCTCTTGATGATCTGTGGTATCGTGTTGAAGCTGCATTGGCAGCTGTACCTGTACACGCCATCCAAGCTCTGTTTGACTCAATGCCCAGACGTATCAAGGCCGTTATTTCGGCCACAGGCGGCCAGAGGTGGTTGTTCTGGATACTGATTTCTCAGTATCTATGCACTCAAATTGAGTGAAAATGTAATAACATGTCAGTTCTAGTATGATATATTTGTCCAATGAATACCCGTTTATCATCTGCATTTCTTCTTGGTGTAGCAATTTTAATGGCCAGTAGTGTAGTTCTATTGGGGCTCCACACACTTCTCCCGGTGGTGATGCCACTGTTGGAAGCACGTCGAAAAAGCATTTTTTAAGAATGTGGTTTAGCTCCGCTGTCGTTGCTGCCATAATGTCTTGGCTTATCTGAAACAGCGTCCTTTCCAATGGTCTCTTGAGTTTGAGGAACAGGGCAGTGGGCCATATCAGGAAAGTAAGGAGCCTGCTGATGCATAAGAATCTGGTTTTTCGCCAAAAAAAAAAGTCTGTATCAAGTGCGAGGAATGTGCTGGGACCTTGTCTTGATGGAGGCGCCAATTTCCTGTTGAGCGAAAGTCCGGTCTCTTGTCCCGCACAGCATCACGCAGGCGACAGAGGACATCCCTGTAGTACCCTTTGGCGATTGACTCTGTGGTGCATAATCGTGGCATACCACGCCATGGAAGTCAAAGGGAGCAGTGAGGATCACTTCGGCGTATGCTGCGCACTTGGCGGGTCTTTTTTGGTCTTGGTGACGAGGAATGGTTGCACTGTGACGACTGGGATTTGGTTTCCAGGTCGTACCCGAACACCCAGGACTCGTCACCAGTGATTATGATGATCACGAAGTCGGGGTCCCTGTAGAGCTCAGCATGTCCTGCGAGGCTTCAACACGGAGTTGCTTTTGCTCCGCCGACAGCACCTTCGGCACGAAGTGCGTCTACACTCTCTACATTGCCAAATCTTCGGTCACAACAAACATGCCGAAAAACTGTTGATGACCACCTATTCCACAATTCCTCTATTTCTCACACGACGATCCCACATTACCACGGCGTTCACTTTGGTAATGACCTGGTCATTTCGGCATGTTTTTGGCCATTAAACCGGTTGCAGTTCCCTCACCTAATGATTCCCACTTGACTATTCTCCGGTTTGTGGCAAATTCTGATGCAGCAGCGCTGCTCCATTCGTTCCATCAATTGCCTTGCAATGCGAGGACTAACACTACCTTACTCAACCGCTGCTTGCCAGCAACTTACACTATCGACAGGTGGGGAAAACTTCACACGTGCCCACGAAGGTTGAAGATCGACTCATGCAAGCGCGCTAGGTTCGAATCCATCGGGTGTTCGTTAAAAAAATAATTATTAAAGAAACGGATACTCTTATTATAACGGACCTTGTACTATTCCACTGTTGATGACTAAAGTCTTTGTTACGTGTACTTGTGTTTATTAAACTTACGGAAAAACGCTACGAACTTATGCATCAAGCAAATAGATCGTTTCCAGCATTGTAGAAACTGAAATCCGAAGTGTATGTGGGCAGTATCTTTTTTCTACACATAAAGTGTAATGAGGTTCACGAATTCGTTGAAAGAGTCCTAGTTCATCATTCAGATATTTCCTTGGTCACCCGCCTCTGCTGTCTCTTTAGAATGTTAGTGTGACGATATGTAGAACGCCTTCCAAGCCGCTTTTTAGCCCATCCCCGCTTATACTTATTCTCTTATTTTTCTTTTTGCAGTACATATCACCTACAATCGGAATAGAAAGCAATTCCACATCATCGAGCATCGACATGTTTGCTACGAAGGCCCGAGTTTTAACTGGCACGTCCCACGAATAAATATTGCGCAATAATATTGTGTAGTTCTTAGCTTTGGACTTAGGGCAGTGTATTGAGACAATATTATTGCGCAATAAATATTGAGCGTTTGAGGTCTTGTAGATTCTCGCTACCAAGCGCGAAGTAAAGATTATACGCTGCTGACCGTCAAAACTACAACACCAGAAAAGATAGCTAAGAGCAAAATCTTACTTAATGTGCATATACCGTGGAATGGTAGGAATACATGATTAAATCTGTAGGTGATTTGAGGGAGTAGAGGGTGCGATACTTAGTACAGAGACCTGACACCTCTGGCAGCACAAGCGCTCTGACTTAACGAAACTAGTAGGGTAAGTACTGCGCTCATGGTGCAACTGTCGATAGGTTTTGTGGAAACGTCTCACTTACAACTTATCTACTTCAGGTTACCAGATACGCCCTGGCATTGAAGACTTTGTGGCAGGTGCGCTCCAGCCGTTACGTGTGAGCCAGTGTTCGTGAGCTGGTGTCACTGTCAATTGTTTTCTTCTCTCGTGACATTCTACGCTTGGTGTCATTAGAGGTAATAGTAAACACTTTTTTAAACATTTGCTCGGCATGCAATACAATAGTTTTTGAAACTGGATGACATACTTTTTTTCAAGTAACCGAAATTTGAATTTGTTGCTCTAGTTCAGTTTTATGACGTCTCTCTACGGGTCGTTATACTTAAAAAATATTCGTAGTCGTTCAGCTGCGAACTGAAAGCGATCGTCCATTCTGAATTTCTTTCGAGTACGACGAAAGCTCACAAATTAAAGAACAGAGCACAATATAAGTTTTAACTTTCAGTAAGGTACCCTTTAACTGCCACCGGGCCTCAGAGACCCGCCTGTGATCTTTTTATTATCTTCTGTATTAATAATTACAGTTTATCTTAGTGAAATTTCAGACATTTACTTCTTTGTCTTATTAGTCAAAAGTTATAATTATAATATATAATTATAAAAATTGATGTATGGATTTGTGCTAAAATGTTGGTTCACCTTTCCTCCCGTACGGTATTCGCAAGTCCGCGTGGTTGGAAACAATTTTTAATTGCATTGATTGACTGTTCCATCGGTTCTTGCTAGAATATTTTATACTGTGTAAGTGAAACACACAAAACATTGGTATAGTGTTCTACAATATCAGTTATTTGCTACACAAATCTGTTGTCGTCTGTTGTGCCATCATTAGGTACAAAGATAGGTAGGGCCTATGTGGTGCAGTGAAATTTTGCTGATCAAAGATTTTAAGCTAGTGCATCCACACAGTGTCTCCATTTCCAGAGATGAAAAATGTTTATGTTACAATTTGTAATGAAACAAGAGGTATTATTTCAGTGTAAATGCGATGTAAGAACATTTAACTAATATAAAGTATGTGACACGACTAATGAATTACAACAGTTACAGCAGTTGCACATGGAAAAAAATAAAAGGGCAATAAACATTGCTGACGTATTCCAAAGATGTGGCTGAACAAAACAATCTTGTCTTTAAGAGATCCTAAGATACAATAGTGATACCAAACAAGTGTGTGAAGCAGCTGTGATAATACATAGCACAATTTTTTTCGACACAACGAGAGAAATTATAATAACTGAAAAAAAAGAAAATGGGGCATTTGAGTAAGAGGGCAATTTACAACGTGGCCTGGATACTATTCATAATCCCGCTCAGGGTAAATTATCCTTCTTACTCGCATGTCCCATTTTCCTTTACTTCACTTTCTATAACTTCTTTTGTTATATCCAAAAAAGTTTTGCTTTCTATAATCGTAGCTGATTCGCTCACCTGCTTAATATTACTATTATATCTTACCTATTAGTAATATAGGACCTATTAAACAGAATATTATTTTGTTCAGCGACGTCTTTGGAATAAGTCCCTAAAGTTTATTGTTCAAGTATTTTCTTCTACGCATAACTATTGTAGTTTGTCTACAGTTCATTAGTTATTGTGACCAATATTTTACCTTAGCTAAATACTCTTAAATAGCATTTACAATGAAATAATACCTCTTGTTTTATTCCTAATTAACATTTTTCATCTCTGGGAATGGAGATATTCTGTAGAGGCACTCGTTTAAAATCTTTGATCCAACAAAATTTCACTGCTTCACGTACCTATCTTTGTACCTGATAATAGCGTAAACAGCCGAAAACTGGTTCGTATAACAAATAATAAATATTTTACAACATTCCACCAGTGTTGTGTGTGCTTCATTCATAACAGTTTTTAAAGTACATGATATCGGATTGCACAAAGTCTGTTACGTCATTTCCTGTTATTGACTCGCATTGTTATTCTTGCAGTGTTCAACATCCTCTTTGTGGCAAGTACTGTTTATTTTGGTGCATTATTTCCTAACAGTTATGTGTTCTACAGACAGAAAATGTTACGGAGAAGATGACTATCAGAAGAGGGAACGGTTGGAAGTGTCTTCTGATAACTCTACTAATGAATTTGAATTTTCCATTGAAAACTCTGAAAACTTAAAACAACACGAAGATGGCGATGATCACACAGAACCCTTTTCAAAGGAAGCACAAGAACAATTTAGAGCAAATTCTGTTGAGTATGACTTACTTTCTAGTAATAGGAATGAAATATAGGCTACAGCCACTCAGGCTACAATGTATGGTAGGCGGAGCAAGAAGTATGTGTTGAAAGAAAACCAGAGACCTACAAGATATTCGATTAAGAATTCTCATAATGGAGAGTCTTGTTTTATGTTGTTCTTCTGTGTACCCCTTATTGAGAAAGTGTGTATGTGGACGAACAAGGACGGTCGAATCGTTTACAAGGACTGGATGATTGGATGCATATAGATTTGCATGAAATGAAAAAATTTCTTGATGTTCTGGTTTTGACTGGTGCTAACAAGTCAAGAAAAGTATATAAGTCAACATTGGCATGTTGACAATAGCCAGCCATTGTGCAATGAAATTATGTTTCGTAACCACTTACATGCTATTCTGAGGGTGTTGTGCTGGACAATGCAGCAGCCCGACCTTAACATATATCAAGTGACAAACTGGAAACATTCAGAGAAGTTTTTGGGGTGTGGGAAGCTACCCTGAGGGACGCCTACTTTTCAGGATGGTACGCGACAATGGGTGGACACTTAGCCTGGTCGCAAGATGAGACGCAGGTGACTTACGGTGAGTTTTTGCGAACCACACAACTGAGTGGTCCTGCGCACGTTAGAGCGCAGCGTGACGTGACGCAGTTCCTGCGCTTCGTGACCCCGCGGACTGCAGTCTCCTGTACGCAGTTTACTGCGAGGCTCACGGTGGTTCTGGCTGTTGGTAGTTTGAAATGGAGGAAAAGCTAATTGAAGCCGTACGTGTTCGCAAAGTTCTGTATGGTACAAGCCATGAAGATTGCTTGAAAACGAAGCTGAAAGCTGAGAAGTGGGAGGAAGTGGCCAAGGAAACGGACATACGAAATGGTAAGTTGCATTGCAAATCGTTGTTAACATTCTACATTGACATTGTTAGAACTCTGTAGCAAATTTTCGTGATGTGCTCTGTCCTGGTTAAATGTTTATCAAAAAAGATGCCTAGGTTCCTTACTATATCATTCCTTACTAGTGTGTAGCCCTCCATATCTAACAGTGAAAACGGAATAGATGGATTTAACCACGTCTTTCATATCAATATAGAATCGAAACTGTTGTCCGAGTAACGACACAAAGTTCTCTGAGGACTGTTTAAATTGATTTGTTGTTGGATAGTCCTGATGACTAATAGGATTCTGTTTCTGCTAACATCTGTATGCGAAAATACGGTTTCTGTTAATTGACGATAATGAAATTTGCCCACTTCTCGCTACATATACCGTAGCCCTGGCGACAGCAAGGGCTTTTCCCACCAGCTACTCTGCCCCTTCTGACTCACGCCATATGGTCCTCCTCGTGCCTTCTTCGGCATGAGAACCTGTAGCCAGTTTCATCAAAGCTATGTAACACACAGTTTCGAACTCAAACTCAGAATCGGAATCCGATTCTGAACTTATATCTATTAACATAGCAGAAGGAGTCGCCATCTCTGCCAGAGCCAAAGTTCCTCAGAAAACTGCGTATTGAAACTGCGATCGAACTTGCGATGATTGTCGCCGTGACTCACGCGGCCGTGAGGAATTTGGCGTGAGCCCCCTGCGGCACCTCACGGGCCTGCATCTCATCTTGCGGCCCGCCTTTTAGAGGTTGCTTTCCTTTTCGGCAGTACATGCGATCAAACCCTGATAAATATAGAATAATGTTCTGGGCACTTTATGACAGTGCAACAAGCTGCTGCTGGAAAATGAAAGTGTATTTGTGGAAGGAGGAAGAAACCAGAGCTGTGAAACTTGAAGAGAATGACAGTGCAACAAGCTGCTGCTGGAAAATGAAAGTGTATTGGGGGAAGGAGGAAGGAACCAGAGCTGTGAAACTTGAAGAGAATGTCGTGAAAACCCTGGCGATTGAGCTTGAAAAGCCTGGACGTAATATCACCTCTGGTAACTTGTTCACAACTCTCAATTTGTTGTCAAAAGATCTGACACTAGTCGGTACCAACTAAAAACCAATGATGACATGCCTGCCGAATTTATTACACCTAAAGGACGTGGAATACAGTGAATATTATTTGGTTTTCAAGATGTGATGATAGCCTCCTATGCTCCTAAGAAGAAAGAAGTTGTTACCGTCCTTAGCCGTCTTAGTGACCAATCAACGGTATGACGATCAGAAGTAAAGAAGCTTATAATGAAATATAGTACCACAAAAGGTGGCGCTGACATCATGGACCAGAAGATGTGATGATATAGTGTGAAGTGAAAAACAAGGTGCTGGCCATTTTTGGTTGTCTTCAACATGATCGATGTAACTGTAATAAATGCACACACAATGTGGATGATGCTGGCTACCAATAAAAAAATGAGACGTCGGACATTCATCATCAGTTTCATAAAAAACTGGTAGGGACAAAGAAATCAATGAATCGATTAGAAGAAATGTATCGAGGAAGGGGAATGAAACCTCCAGCTAAGAAAGAAGATGTACATATTGTGTACAAAAGAAAGAAGAAGTCAGATTACGTATTATTAGTGGACCAAATCTATATAGTCGGAACATTCTGCTGTTGTCTTTGGACCCTGTGCAAATTTACAATAAGAATTATATTATAGAAACACTTGGTGTAGAAATAGAATAAATTATTTATTCTTAAAAAGTCACCATTTTCATATGTAAACTTCAAATAAATAAAATTAATTTAGAAGTACGAGAGGCTCTCAGTAAGTATAGCAACACATTTTTTTCTGAAAGCAGATTGGTTTTATTTAGGATTCCAATACACCATATTGTTCCTCACATTTTTAGCTATAAAATCATGTTTTTCAACGTAGTCGCCGGTCAATGCGACGGCCTTACGCCACCTTACTGGAAGGGCTTTTATGCCGGCATGGTACAACTCTACTGGTCAACATCAGAGCCGAAGTCTTGCTGCATCACTAACCTCCGCGTCATCAATGTACTGCTTCCCGCGGAATGCATCCTTTATTGGGTCAAACAGGCAGAAGTCGGAAGGTGCGAGATCCGGGCTGTAGGGTAGATGAGGGAGGACAGTCCAGTTAAGTTTTGAGAGCTCCTCTAGGGTGCGCAGACTTGTGTGAGGCCTTGCATTGTCATGAAGAAGGAGAAGATAAAAAAAAATGGTTCAAATGGCTTTAAGCACTATGAGACTTAACATCTAGACTTAGAACTACTTAAACCTAACTAACCTAAGGACATCACACACATCCATGCCCGAGGCAGGATTCGAACCTGCGACCGTAGCAGCCCACGTGGTTCCGGACTGAAGTGCCTAGAACCGCTCGACCACAGTGGCTGGCAGGAGAAGATCGTTTGCATGTTTTTGGCGATGACCAGCTGAAGCCGTTTTTTCAGTTTCCTGAGGGTAGCACAGTACACCTTGAAGAGAACATCAAACAGAATAACCCCTTCAGAGTCGCATGACTTTAGCGGCCGAGGGTGCGACTTTGAACTTTTTCATAGGAGGGGAGATAGCGCGGCGCCACTCCATGGCTTGCCATTTTCTTTCCGGTATGAAGTGATGAACCCATGTTTCCTCGCTTGTGACGATGTTCCACAAAAAATCATCACCATCAGCTTCGTAACAAGCAAGCAGTTCCGCACAGATTGTCCTTCGTTACTCTTTCTGTAACGCGGCAAGGAACCCAGTGGGTACACAGCTTGAGTACCTCAACTTGTGGACGAGTGAGTCAGCACTACCAACACAGACGACCAGTTGAGCAGCAAGGTGTTTGACTGTGATTTGTCGATGAGCTCGAGTGAGAATGTCCTCACGTTTCAAAATTGCAGGAGTCACAGCTGTGAGTGGCCCTCCAGTACATGGGTGATTGGACAGTGCATGATACTTGCTTTCCGCATCCTCCACTTGAAAATGGCACCTGTGTCATTTGTGAAAGGCGCCTACGACCGTTTGCACGAGCAAACATCATTACACAAAATTTCTGCGTAGTGATTAGCTTAAATTGAAAGTTTGGGTAACTTAATTGAAACGATAACGGAAATATTGCGTTAATGAGAAATGAAGTTTACAGTTTTACGAGGGTGAGTCAATTGAAAACCTAAATTTGTATTAACAAATCGAAATTTTGCGCCGTTATCCTGTAAGGTGGTAAGCTTGCTACAAGCAGCATGCAGAATGGCCTGAAGGTGGCAGAATAGTGCAGATGCACGCATACTGTCGGAGTATCAGTATAAAGATGGCCGCCCCAATTGAGACTTGCACCAGGGAAGAACAGAGTTCTGTTATTTGGTTTTTGCGTAGTGAAACCTATTGAAATTCATCGACGAATGAAGGTTCAGTAGCCGGCCGTGTGTGATGTCCTTAGGTTAGTTAGGTTTAACTAGTTCTAAGTTCTAGGGGACTGATGACCTCAGAAGTTAAGTCCCATGCTGCTCAGAGCCATTTGAACCATTTTTGAAGGTTCAGTACGGTGATGCATGTCTGTCACAGCAGCAAGTCTATGAATGGAGTAGGAAGTTCGCAAATGGTGTGACTTCAGTGGAAGATGCTCCTCGTCCAGCTGAGGCACAACGAGTTGCGACTCCACAGAACATTGCAGCAGTTGACGCCACAGTGAAGGAAAACCGCCGAGTGACACTGAATGACATTGCAGCTTGTTTACAGATTAGTCATGGGTCAGCAACCCAAATTGTGCAATGTGCTCCAGTTTCACAAAGTGTCTGCAAGATGGGTGCCACAGCAGCTGACTCCTGAAATGAGAGAACGGCGTGTTGATGTTTATGAAGAACTTCTTCGGTGCTTTGAACGATATGGTGACGGCTTCCTTGCAACAATCGTTACTAGGGAACATGGGTTCACTTCCACCAACCGGAAACGAAGAGAGCGAGCAAGGAATGGCACCATTCCTCATCACGAAAACCAAAGAACCATCAGCAGGGAAGGTTATGCTGCCTCTCTTTTGGGACGAAAAAGGCCTCATTTTGGAGCATTACATGCCTAGAGGGACCGCTGTCACCAGTGTATCATACACCGATCTCCTAAAAATCATCTGCGGCCTGCAATCAAGGACGTGGATTACTGTCAGCAGGTGTCCTTTTGCAACATGACAATTCAAGGCCCCGCACTGCCCGTACAACAGTTGTAACAATCACAGACCTGCATTTTGAGTGTCTTCCTCATCCACCATACTCACCAGACCTTCCCCCGAGTGATTTCCATATGTTTGGACCACTCAAAGACGCAATGGGAGGAAAGAAGTTCCGTTTTGATGAAGAGGTACGCCAAGCGGTGCATGAGTGGTTGCGCGGACTATCAAAAAAATTCTTTTCCAAAGGAATTTATGCACTCTGTAAGCGCTGGAGGACTTGCATTGAGCGTGGGGGAGATTATGTTGAAAAGTGATACAGCTTTGTGCCACTTCTGGACAATAAATAATATTTTAAAAAAGTTATTTAAGGTTTTCATTTGACTCACCCTCGTATATAACAACAACATTTATTTCCTAGTAAACATGAAAATATTAATCACTCACTTTACTTAATAAGCGATTCTATGAAACGCTGGGACATCATACGTAATATGAAATAAAAATAGCAATTTTATCCAACCTGACTATCTCTCCTAACTAAGATGACTGTAGGAGCCAACACGCAGAGCGTCCGTACTCACCAGAGTCTCATCAGGTAAAGCCTAACCGTCTCTCCTCGTCCGGGGTCCACACACAGTGGCCGGAAGGGCTCAGAGAGTCTGCACAGCGACTGTTTGCCAACCTGACGGGGCCTGCTAACGCGTGGGGAACTCTTTCTGGTGTAGAGCAGTCGCACTCTGCTTAATACAATGGTTGGCTAAACTGCATCTACACATTCACAGAACCCACAGCAGACAGCCGAAGCATACATCAGCAGTGTACCTGCATTCACACTTGCAGACAATACTAAGAATGATAATACTAGTAATTACCTATAGTAAACATAATTTCGAATAATAAATCTTATATTGATCTTGACTGAGTGTCGGAAGGGCACCCAGGTGTGTTCTGAGTATATGACTGTTGTGTCAAGCCATGTAGCAGCTCACATGGAACCGTTACAACAGGTTTGTGCGACCTTGTTGCGATGGTGACAGATGCCTTACCCAACGAGTCACCATGCTTTTGTTCACTGCCAGATATTCTGTAAGCGGCTATGGATATCTGCGATGTTCTGATTTTCCACCAAAAGAACCTCTATGACAGCTCTCTGCTTGGAACGCACCTCCGTTACAGACGCCATTTTGAAGGCCACTGCCTGTCGGAACTGCATAAAACTATACGGGCTGAAGGGGGAAGATTTCACGATTTCCCACAACAAATTAAGGATTACGCCAACCGAAACTAGCCGAGGAAACAAATGTTTTGCATTATTTATTGACCGCCCCTCGTATTATACCTCAGAGGTCGTTCACGTCATAACCAGTCAAAATACTGAATATTTAAATAACATGAGCCTGAGAGGTCAGACTGGTTAGTAATGTTATACAGATTTTCTGGCAGGAACCATCGACCACAACCAGAATGAAATGTTCACTCTGCAGCGGAGTGTGCGCTGATATGAAACTTACTGGCAGATTAAAACTGTGTGCCGGACCGAGGCTCGAACTCGGGAGCTTTGTCTTTCGCGGGCAAGTACTCTACCACTTTTTTTTGTCTCATGTTATTCTATACTGCTCGTTGAATTTATTCGGGGCGGACGTTCGGTGACACCAGTTCAGTTTCTTCGTTGATACGTTCACTCAGTATTTTATTGCAGAGGGTAGCTAACCCTCCGACCGAACACGCTGAGCTACCGTGCCGGAATGTTTGTCATCCTTGTGCAAAGGTCATGCTAATCTCTCTGTATCGTTCTGATTTTAGTATATGTATTGCCGAAGCAAATACGACCACTGAACTACCCAGCACGACTCACGACCCGTTCTCACAGCTTGGAAGGTAGGAGACGAGGTACTGGCGGAATTAAAGCTGTGAGGACGGGTCGTTGCCGGCACGGTAGCTCAGCGTGTTCGGTCAGAGGGTTTAGTTACCCTCTGTAGTAAAAAAAAAAAAAAAAAAAAAAAAAAAAAAAAAAAAAAAAAAACCTGAGTAAACGGATGAACGAAGAACCTGAACCAGTGTCATCAGACGTCCGCCACGAACAAATTGAACGAACAATATATAGAAAAAATGAGATAAAAAAGTGGTAGAGCACTTGCCCGTGAAAGGCAAAGGTCCCGAGTTCGAGTCTCGGTCCGGCACACAGTTTTAATCTGCCAGGAAGTTTCATCGACCATAACAATTATCCGTTTAGCGATTGTTTACAGGCTCGTATCACGAAAACACTGTTAAATTTACCATTTAAAACAAGTGTTGTGTTCACACGATTGAAATTAAGAACAAGAAGCAACCGTGAGGAACGTGAAGCGTTAAGTCCGTAGCGTCATCATCCTTCATTATAATTTCGTGATCCCTGGATGTAGAACTCTGAACTCAGAACATGGAACTTTGTCAATCCGGCAGATTCATGTCATCTACATAGTCTACCACGTTATAATTAGGCAAAAAAAATTTCGCATGTCTGTACATTATTTACTTATTTATGGCTTTGAACTTTACATCAATGTACAATGACAAGACTGATGTAGGAGCAGAATCGAAAAGTAATTTGATTTTGCTTTCCCGTGATATTTTGTGATAGCCATGTTGTAATTAGGCAAAAAACGATAAACAAATATCTTTGGTCAGTACGTTCAGACAACTGCAGTTCCACATCCAGATAGTTAAAAAAAATTGAATGTGTGTGAAACCTTATGGGACTTAACTGCGAAGGTCATCAGTCCCTAAGCCTACGCACTACTTAACCTAAATTATCCTAAGGACAAACACACACACCCATGCCCGAGGGAGGACTCGAACCTCCCCCGGGATCAGCCGCACAGTCCATATACCGCAGCGCCCTGGACCGCTCGGCTAATCCCCCGCGACCATCCAGATAGTACAGAGGTCACTGGACCCCGCCAGTGCGACATATCCCTAGCAATCTCGGCAGTAATATCGTATGTGATCAATTACTAAGTTCGCCATCGTCTCACAAGAGCGATTTATCAAGCAATTTCAACCAGTATTTCTAATGACACTGTATTGTGAATCTGGGTGCCCCCAAAGGGTGGCAAGAGGAGGTAGATGCCCTCACCCCTTTACCGAAATCAGGAGAACGGACCTTTTATTCGTTACAAAATTCTTATACATTTTTGAGATCATGATCAGTGATTACGTTAAAGAGCAGCTTTAGGCAATTCTAGCATAATGTGAACGGCTACAATGAGAAACACGAAGCGTGATTTTTTAAATAAGTACCGTTTTGAAATTTAAAAAAAGACGTGCTAAGATATCTCAATAATTTTATTTTTACAGGAAAACTTGTACCTTAATCTACGCACTGACGCCATTACAGTGTGATTCTTCCTTGTTTACGTTGTGTACTGAGTGTTTAAGATGCCTCCGATAATCGTGAGTCCCTCCGACTGCGAAGTACTGGCTGTTATAAGATTTCTTAGTGCTAAAGGCCTAAAAACGATCGATATTCAGAGTGAGATCTGTGCAGTTTACGGAATAAACATTATGAGCGATGGAATGGTAAGAAAGTGGGTGAGAGCATTTAAAGATGGCCGCACATATATGAATGATGAATAACGGAGTGGGCGTCCTCCGGTCGTTAATGAAAGTTTGGTGCAGGAAGTGGACAATAAGGTGAGAGAAAACAGACGCTTTACGATTTCTTCCTTGCGGGATGACTTTCCTAATGTTTCTCGTTGTGTTTTGTATGGCATTGTGACCGAGCTCTTGATTTACCGAAGTCAAAACAGTGGTGATGCAGTGGTTAACTAATCAGGGGGCAGATTTCTATGAGGAGGGTATTAAAAAACTGGTACAGCGTTATGACAAGTGCCTCAATATTGACGGAAATTATGTAGAAAAGTAGATTAAGGTACAGGCTTTCATGTAAAAATAAAATTATTGAGATATCTTAGCACGTCTTTTTCAAAATTTCAAAACGGTACTTACTTAAAAAAACACGCCTCGTACTATGATTTTAGCAAACGCTGCGTATCTTATCTTTCTTTGGTTGTCAAACCTTTTAAAGGGAGATTGCATTTTGCAATGACATAATCTCAAGACAGATGCGAGCCTTTGCAGAACAATGCTGCAATAAAACCCTAGTCGTTTCTTCTGCCAATTCCGCATACCTCGTATTGTTGGCTGCAAACCCTACCCGTGGAGATTGCGGTTTTAGGCGGCAGAATGTTTTACTGGCTTCCAAATAACGCGTTTACATTGTACAGTAGGTGTGCTTGTTTCGATCGCAGGAAAGTCTTTGTGCAAACTTGTCAGTCGTCTCAAAGGTAACACACGTTTTCTGAAACAGTAAACACACGTTTTTTATCCTGCTTATAGTCCATAGTGGCGAAATTGTCGATTTCAGAAGAAAGCTTTGACTTCTCCAGATTTTCAGGGACGTACGTCATTTAAAACGTACTACAAACTGCTTGCTGAAGTTTTCAAGATATTTTTCCGAAAGGATAATCAGCTTTCTTTTTAGACCTTTATGCTGGCCAGTGAGAGTCGGTACAGGCCCTGGGTGATGTCTCACACTGCACTCTGACTTGACTACAAAACTACTAGACTCTTCGTTAACCTCTTTTGGATGCATGTAAATGCGCTTGAAACAACAATTTAGATACGAAGCTCTGTTTTACTACATGGTATGTCATTTAAGTATAACAATAGTAGCATGTCAGACGACTGTCGGTTAGGTGATACATGGAATTAGGAATGTCTATTTAAATCGATGTCAGTGATCGATATTGGCTCCGTTCTGATCACTACCCACTGTAGACAGCATGTGCCTCACATAGTAATAACCAGCTATCAGCGATCGCTTACTCTATGTATCGCTTCTGCTCTCGTACATGTTCTAAATCAGTAGTTCCCAATCTTTGTGAGGCCATTTTCCCTGAACGAGATCATACGACATCCAAGAGTCCAAACAAAGTTTGGGACCGATTTAAACATTAGAATACAAATAATTAACATTCTAGTTTTAAATACAGAATTTATTTATAATACTTTATGACCAGACAGCTAAACTCACACGTTTTCTGTGGTTTTCACAAAGTTATAATGTGTCAATGGAGAGTTTGATTTTGCTTATTTATAACAATACTTCTTCGTTTTTTATTTGGTGTCCACCATTGGACATGGTCCGTTCAGTTCTTCGCTTTTGTTTTCCTTGTTACCTTAGTGGAAGGTCTACGTTTACATCTGTAAGTTGCGAGGAATTGAATCAGCATCATTAAGAGTTCTTCCCGTAATAGTAGCTAATAATCACCAACCTTTTGCTTCAAAAAAATCTGTTCGGAGCTCTTTGTCCTTTCGACCTCCAATAAATTGTGCTCTCGCACGAATTTCACGTTGTGAAAAATTCCTTCAGTCGCGGAAACTGGTGTTAGAACTCAGATATTTACTTGACAATTTTCCAAATTACAAAAAAACCAGTTGCTATTAAAATTTATTAATAACGACGAAATATAACTACTACCTCTGGACGGACAGCAAAAGAAATAAATGGAAAAGCAAAAATGGTCGCGAGTGCTCTTGATAAAGAAATAAAATTTCAAACAGTTCGTCCTACCATATTTTTATTAATTATAGTGAGCTGATTTAACACGAGAACCAATCAAAATTTGAGGGCAGCTAAGCGACCAACGGAGAGATGCACTTAGCAAATTACTGGGGGAGGCAGGAAAGCAAGAATATGAATTACATAAAGTGGGAACTGGCTAGAGTGGCAAGCGTAACTGATACAAATAAAAATATGGAGGTCGGTTACACAGTAGCCTAGAAAATGGACGGTAGTTTACCAAAATAAGTTCTTATCTGAATTCGCAGAAGTAACACGGGGCTGGGGAAACAAAGCAGAGGAAGGTAGGTGGATGACAATAGAAAATATGCAAGGGCAAGAGGGATTCGTATAGCTCAAGATCGCAATGCACGGAGGTATTCGAAATATCTATAGCTTATTCAAAAAGAGAAGAACGAGTTTTCCCTAGTTCAGAATCGGCAGAAGTCGCTAGGTGTCGATCGATTTCGGCTCGCTCACACTGTGTGTCCGTCTGCCGCCAACCTCAGTGATACAACCGAGAAGCTTACGTATTTAACTATTGCGAAGTGATTGTTGTGCTATGTTATACTGTGTTGTGTCGCAGCTTAATACATCTATTGGTAAGAGAGAAACGGTTCCCGGTCTATTATGGGCAGCGGTAATATATTGTTACGAAGCAGAATAAGGAAAGTAATTAAAAGTGTCAGTGAATGTTGCTAGCAGCAGAGCAAAATTAGAGTTGCTCCACCCTTGTTTGTCAGCCGATGAGGTCAACAATGACGTACACAGAAGCAAACTTCAACGCTGTGAGAAGAATTCAAAAATTTTGCATAGACATTCCTGGGAAATCATCCTGAACGGCCTGCAAAAAGAGGTAAGATTCAGTTTCAATTATTCTGTTTGACAGTGCCTTGAAACTGACTTCCCTTTTGTCTGAATTATTTTAAAGTGCTAATTTTGTTTGTGTGCGTGAAATCACCGTTATTGGTTGCAGTAATTCCTGGTACTGTTTCGCTTACACAAGGAAACTTTCTGAAACCACATATGCTATTTGAAAGCGCTTTGAAACTGATCTCCCCTTTGTCTGAATTACTTTAAAGTGGTAATTTTGTTTCTGTGTGTAAAATCACTGTACTGATTTCTGGAATTGTTTCACTTACACAAGGAGGCTTTTTGAAACCACGTATGCGGTTGAGTTTGTTAGGGTCCCCGGTAGTTATCACACCCTGCAGTCGTTTATCTTGGTCGTTTGCAAGTCATAAACGGGACGGCCAGGTTGTAGGAAAATGGCGGCTGATAATTCTAGCATTTCCGAAGTGGCGCTTCAGCAGCTGCTTAACTGGATTTGCGCCATTTTGCATAAAAATGATCCCATCCACACATGTACGCCGTTGGAGAGCTGGAATGACGTGGCTGCGCAAAAGACACTCATAGAGTTTACCAGTGACGGTACAGGTAACAGGAACGGAAGCACCTGTCTCTACGAAAAAATATGGTCCTATGATAAATGATGCCGTAAACACGCACCACACAAGGACCTTTACAGGATGAAGTGGTACTGGTTGATTTGAGTGTGGGTTTTTTGTTGCCCATATTCTACAATTCTGTGTATTGGCATATCCTGTCAGATGGAAGTGGGCTTCGTCTGCCAACAAAATCTGCCACGGCCGATCATTGTCCACTTCCATGCGAGCAAGAAATTCTAAAGCAAAGGTCTCTCTTTATGGCAGGTCAGCAGGAAGCAACTTGCACATGGGTAATTTTGAATGGATAGCAATGAAGGATGTTTCGTAGGATTTTACACACCGTGCTCACAGGTATGTCCAATGTTCGGGCAATTAGCCGTGCACTACACATTTGCACACCACCACTCGCCTCCACCTGTATTGCTGAGGCCACTGCTTCCACTGACGTCGAATCGATTCGTTTTCTCCCTCGACCAGGTTGCACACCAAAAGAACCTGCTCTTTTCGAATTTCGGAATCATTTTCTCCACACCCACAGCAGTCATCGGACCAACGCCTGTTTTCAAACCCTTCAGTGTCTGGAACTTCTGCAGAGCGACGTGTGCACCGTCATAACTTTTGTAATACAGTTTTACAAGCAGAGCGCGATCCTGCATTGAGACAGTCACGGCGAACGTCGCAGACGCGAAAGGACGGTTAGCCGTGCATCCGGCGTGTTTATACCAACTTTAATGGGTATTAAGCATGACAGGTATTTTCATTTACGTATTCTGACAAATATAGCGCTATCTATTAATCAGCTTTCACACTATTTTTTTTTCTTCTGCCATACATTTTCCCCCGTTTCCGATAATATTCCGTTGCAATTTGACGTCATTCTGACCAGTGGTGTTATTTATACAGCGTTTTGAAAGTTTAATTATAATCACCCTGTATATGGCGAAAGTGAGGAATAAAATTACTAAGCAGAGTTCACAACTAACATTGCACTTCAGCCTAGGAAATCCCTTGGCATGTCACGTCTTGCGCTCTTTTGAGCATTCGTTGGAACTAATGTGTAGCAGTTTAGGCTTGGAGAACAGACCTGTCGATTAGCGCCCCTCGTTGTTGTGGTTTTCAGCCTTAATATCCTCTTTCCTGAATTCGATCCCGCTACAATTCACCGTGGAATTTATTAGTCCGTCAAATAAGATCGTGGTGGGCAGAAATTACACACATGGTAAAAAGACATCGCCTTAGTGCTTTCACAACCCAATGCAATGTTGATAAAGCATTAGTTTACTTTGAATTCTTGACCGAGATTACAAGAAAAGACATGAGTGCAGCTTACGCGTCACGTTTATCGAAGATATTTGATGCCGACAGCCGAACGTTGGTTCATTTTTTTTTTTGACAAAAAATGAAGACTGGATACTGCAGGAGGACAACGATCCGAAGCCTTTCAGCAGGCTTTGCAGCTACTGGAGAAAGGAGAAACCGTGCAGGTACTGTATTGGTCCTCACAGTCGCCTGCCGCTAATCCTATTGAGAACGTATGGTCTTACATAAAAAAGAAGTTACAAGGAAGAAAAGAACACTTTGAAACAGCTGTCAACGTAAATTAGACACATTTGGAGATCTCGTCCACGGGAATACACGATAAACTTGGTTTCAACCGTGCCTCGGAGATGCCAAGCAATTACTGACGCCGCAGATGGCTGGGAACATCTTTAAGGGGGGAAGGACGTTAAACGGGCCGGCTTGTTGCAGGAGAGTCACCACATGACATTTTAATTTCTACTGTCTATACTTTTACAAATAAATTCATAAAACTTTGTTACCATGACCAGGAAGGATTGAGGACTCACACTCATCGCAGAGGAAGTTCAAAAACGTAGCAAAATACTTTTTTTTACATGTGAAATTTCATCATTATTTCACTTATTACTGGCTGCATTTGTTGCTATAGGTACACTTTTCTTCCTAAGTAAGAGATATTCTTCGATGAATTGTTCATAGAATACAAACAGTAGCTACAGGTGTATTAAATTCTAGAATTTTCCAAATCTATTAAAAAAACTGTGGACAAATTGAGATAATTAACTCTAAAACTTGAGTTTTTTCTAAACATGAAGTTTAAAATGTAACAGTTCATTCATTTTTTCATAAATTAAATAACTTCTAGAGTTTCATACACCTGTAACTATGGTTTGTATGCTGTGCAAAATTCATCGAAGAATCTCTCTTACTTAGGAAGAAAAGTGTACCTATAGCAACAAATGCAGCCAGTAGTAAGTGAAAAAATGATGAAATTTCACATGTAAAAAAAAGTGTTTTGTTACGTTTTTGAGCTTCCACTGCTATGAGTATGCATTCTGAATCCTTCCTGGTCATGCTGTTAAAGTTTTATGAATTTATTTGTAAAAGTATAGACAGTGGAAATTAAAATGTCCTGTGTTGCCTCTCCTGCTCCAAGTCATCCCGTTTGACGCCCTACCCCCCTTAAGTGGAACTGCATTTTTCGTTGGTTGATATGTGATGTATGTATACGTTTCAGTTTGTTGTCAAAGTCATTTTTTCTTACGTCATGATCACTTTTAGGATCGCCTCTCTTTACTTTGCAGCTCCTATCTACGGGGTGATTACAATTAAACTTTTCCTATTTAACACGTCATAACACGGAAACTAATTGCCGTACGAGTACCTAACTTGGTAGCATCAATGTCCAGAGAATGGGGTACATGATTTCCATGCGTCACAGCGCCACCGTCCAGTTCCAATTACGCCCACTAGGTGTCGTGATCAATCATCATGATTCATTGTCTCACATACCTGACCAGTCGCAGTGCACTTGTTGACGTGTCAACAAGAGATTGGACAAAAGTTGTTGTTGTGGTCTTCAGTCCTGAGACTGGTTTGATGCAGCTCTCCATGCTACTCTATCCTGTGCAAGCTTCTTCATCTCCCAGTACCTACTGCAACCTACATCCTTCTGTATCTGCTTAGTGTATTCATCTCTTGGTCTCCCTCTACGATTTGTACCCTCCACGCTGCCCTCCAATACTAAATTGGTGATCCCTTGATGCCTCAGAACATGTCCTACCAACCGATCCCTTCTTCTGGTCAAGTTGTGCCACAAACTTCTCTTCTCCCCAATCCTATTCAATACTTCCTCATTAGTTATGTGATCTACCCATCTAATCTTCAGCATTCTTCTGTAGCACCACATTTCGAAAGCTTCTATTCTCTCCTTGTCCAAACCATTTATTACAAAAGTAGCAGGGCATTATTGGTGAAGCTCTATTATCAAAACAACAGTAATGCCGCAGCTGCACTTCGATAATATTGCCAGGTGAAAGGAAGGGTCCTCTTTCCCCACCTGCTGTGCTCCAAATGGAATGATCAGATTACACAAGTAACGGGTAAGGCGAACTCTAGATTGCGGTTTATTGGTAGAATCCTGAAGCGATGCAGTCCTTCAACAAAGGAAATAGCTTAAAATACGTTAGTTCGTCCAGTTTTAGAGTATTGTTTGTCTGTATGGGACCCTTACCAGTTGGATCTAATTCAAGAAATTGAGAAGGTCCAAAGAAGAGCGGCAAGATTCGTGACTGGTACATTTATCCATCGCGAGAGCGTTACAAATCTCATAGAAAGTTTGAAGTGGGACACACTTGCAGATAGACGACGCGCTAAACAGTAAGGGCTGATCACTAAATTCCGAAATCCAATCTTCATCGACGATGTAGAGCATATATTATTACCACCAACTTTCAAATCGCGTAATGATCATCATTCAAAGATAAGGGAAAAAAGAGCTCGTACTGAGGCGTTCAGACAGTCGTTTTTCCCTCGTGCGCTCCGCGAGTGGAACAGAGGGGGAGGGGGGGGGGGGGGGGGGGGGGAATATGACTGCCGCGAATTGTGCCCCCTGCCAAACACCGCTTGGTGGCTAGCGGAGTATATATGTGTAAGTAGATGTAGAAGCATGATGAAGTAGTTCAAATCAATTGGAGAACTGGTCGTCGCTCCGGGAAGAGCCCGACGACCGGTTGCACCACAGGTGGTTGGTGAAATCGCTGTTGCTGTGGCAGACAACGCTGCGCTCAGCTCCCGATCGTCAGGCGGTGCTGCGCGTGCTGTGTCACGACAGTCGAACATTCCGTGGTCCGCTGTCGAAACGTGCTTCGAACCATTCTCAAATGGTATCCGTACAAGATCCATATCGTACAGCAGCTTGCGCCACAGAACGCACAGCGACGTGTTGACTTCGCTCTCCAGTTTCTCGCAATGACTGAAGTTGACGAGGGCTGGTCCTGGACCATCCTATGGACAGACGAAGCTCATTTTTCTCTGATAGGTGAGGTGAGCACACAGAATTGCCGAAAGTGGGGATCTTCACTTTCAGTCACTGTACATGAAGTTCCTCTATGTGGTGAACGTGTCACTATATGGTGTGGCTTCACGGCTGCGTTCCCCATTCTTTGTGAAAAGGTTGGCCCTCAAGTAATGAAGACGTGCAGTGTGACTGGCCAACGTTACTGCTTACTGCAATAAGCTTCGTCAGCATGTCACAGCCACCCTACAGGAGAGAGGCGCATTGAACTCAATTTTTTATGTAAGATGGTGCCCCACCGCACATCGCTTCTCTGAAACGCATTTGGAAACGACCAACTTCTCAGATCGACACATGTGTACATCCGTACCCAAAGACTGGAGTTGCACAGGTCACACCAATATTCAAGAAAGGTAGTATGAGTAATCCACTAAATTACAGGCCCATATCGTTAACGTCGATATGTAACAGGATTTTGGAACATATATTATGTTCGAACATTATGAATTACCTCGAAGAAAACTGTGTATTGACACACAGTCAACAAGGGTTTAGAAAACATCGTTCCTGTGAAACACAACTAGCTATTCATTCACATGAAGTCTTGAGTGCTATTGACAAGATATTTCAGATCGACTCCGTATTTCTGGATTTCCAGAAGGCTTTTGACACTGTACCACACAAGCGGCTCGTATTGAAATTGCATGCTTATGGAATATCGTCTCAGTTATGTGACTGGATTTGTGATTTCCTGTCAGAGAGGTCACAGTTCGTAGTAATTGACGGAAAGTCATCGTGTAAAACAGAAGTGATTTCTGGCGTTCCGCAAGGTAGTGTTATAGGCCCTTTGTTGTTCCTTATCTATATAAACGATTTGGGAGACAGTCTGAGCAGCCGTCTTCGGTTGTTGCAGATGACGCTGTCGTTTATCTTCTAATAAAGTCGTCATAAGATGAAAACTAACTGCAAAACGATTTAGAAGAAATATCTGAATGGTGCGAAAAGTGGCAGTTGACCCTGAATAACGAGAAGTATGAGGTCATCCGCATGAATGCTAAAAGGAACTCATTAAACTTCGATTACACAATGAATCAGTATAATCTAAAAGCCGTAAATTTAACTAAATACCTAGGTATTACAATTACGAAGAACTTAAATTGGAAGGAACACATAGAAAATGTTGTGGGGGAGGATAACCAAAGACTGCGTTTTATTGGGAGGACAGAAAATGTAACAGACCTACTAAGGAGGCTGCCTACACTGCGCTTGTCCGTCCTCTATTAGAATACTGCTGCGCGGTGCGGGATTCTTACCAGATAGGACTGACGGGAGTATATCGAAAAAGTTCAAAGAAAGGCAGCACATTTTGTATTATCGCGAAATATGGGAGAGAGTGTCACAGAAATGATATCAGGATTTGGGCTGGAAATCGTTAAATGAAAGCCGTTTTTCGTTTCGTTTGAGCCTTCTCACGAAATTCCAATCACCAACTTTCTCCTCCTAATGCGAAAATATTTTGTTGACACCGACCTACATAGGGAGGAACGATCACCACGATAAAATAAGGGAAATTTGAGCTCGTACGGAAAGATATAGCTGTTCATTCTTTCCGCGCGCTATACGAGATTGGAATAATAGAGAATTGTGAAGGTGGTTCGATAAACCCTCTGCCAGGCACTTAAATGTGATTTGCAGAGTATCCATGCAGATGTAGATGTTATCTGAAACGCAGCATATCAAGAGAGGTAGCCAGCATGCCTACAGACATGCTTCGTTCTGCTGTGCAGAATGCAATCCTGCACTTTCAGACTCTTCTGTACACTAATGGGCGCCTACTGAGCCCCTTTTATAGCAGTAATGGTTCCGGTATGTAATGGTATGATGTACCATAGCAGCGCATTGAAAATATTTCAATTAAATTGATTGTGCATTATTTCTCTTCCCCATGTCCTTGACATTAATGCTACCAAGTCTGGCCCTCGTCGTGTTATTAATTTCCGTGTTATAAAGTGTTAAATAGAGAATGTTTAATTATAACCACCCGATATTTCAGCCGCTCATTCATTTCCACTGCGTCGTCGGTATTGGACAGCTTATCTGCTCTACCATTGTGATAGTGTGTTTCTGTCCCTGTTGAGCAATTCTACGTACAGCAAGTTTATATCACACTTCTTTCACCCTGCGCTGAAGTGTGACCTTTGACCATGTTCACACATATTTTTTAATTTATCAGTGAACCCATCTGTGACGTGGTTGAATTCGAAGTAAGTAGCCATAATCGTTCAACTGTCGGCGAAATCAATGCTATGTCTACAGATTACGTGGTGGTCGTATTACTAAGCTTCTTTTACAGCCGTTATAGTGTTGAATATCCTCTGTTGGCCGTTAAAACTGCACGGTCAATTTGACATGAAGTGTACTATACCCTTGGGTATCAACATCTCAAATGGTTCAAATGGCTCTGAGCACTATGGGACTTAACTTATGTGGTCATCGGTCCCCTAGAACTTATTACTACTTAAACCTAACTAACCTAGGGACATCACACACATCCATGCCCGAGGCAGGATTCGAACCTGCGACCACAGCGGCCGCGCGGTTCCAGACTGCAGTGCCTAGAACCGCTCGGCCACTACGGCCAGCTGTCAACATCTCATTTCAGCCGCATAAAGTAGGTACGGACAAAGCCATCTACATTCTTTGTAAAAGGAAAGATTACGCAGCGGGTTTCTCATTTAGAAATCATATTTGAGTAATGCTTTTGTGTGAAAATTTTGTGATATGCTTCATGTAAGAAAAAGGAATATCTACCAACAAATACCGCAATTCGACAATTGCAGGATTGTCGAATTGCGACGCGTTTTGTGCTTTTATAGCTTTACGTTAGTATCATTGGGATGAGCTGAGAACAGCTGAAGGATAAAAAGTATTTTATTTATAATCTTCCTATTGCATTTAACGATGGCGTGTCTGCTTGATGTTTCCACATTAGTTTAACAACTGTCAGTCATTCAGTGATCTATGTTATGCTTCCTGAAGGTGATACTCTGGCAAAAATCTCATCTCGAAAGGTTTTACAGTACGGTGAAAGTTGTATGTAAGTGGGTAGAACAGTTCAAAAATTGTCTAATTTCAGTGACTGACGAGCAACTCTCTCTCTTGAAACAAGCATTGACGACATACATGTTAAGACCGACTTGTTAAGTAGGAAATATAGCAGAAATAGTTGCAGTAAGAGTTATCGCAGTTCATAACGTTATCAGTAACAAACAAGCTCAAGTACAGGAAAACAAGGGCAAGGTGGATCTCAATAGAGTCGCGGTAAACGTCACATTGACCGTCTTTTGGCTAGCTCAGTGTGTCCTCTTTTGCGGTTATTTGGAATAATAGCGTACAGTAAACAGTGCCTACTACTCAGACATGTTGATGAACAAAGTAAAGAACGCAGTGGGAGTAAAACTTGGCGGTTCTCAAAGAAAAGGCGTGATATTGCAGCACGACAATGCTCGTCCTCACACCACCCAGCTGACTCAGGCAACCATTGAAAAATTGGGTTGCAAGACACTACCTCACCCTCCCTACAGCCCAAACTTGGCTCCCACGGAATTTCATTTGTTCGGTTCACTCAGGGAGGCATTACATGGAAAAAGTTCGGCAACAATAATGTGGTTCAAAGGCTGTGGGGGAAACTGGCTCAAACAAGACCAAGACTACTTTATGTCAAGTATTTAAAAAAAAAAAAAAAAAAAAAAAAACTAGTTCATCTTTGGGGCCAAGTGTATTAATATTGCTGGGGATTATGTCGGAAAGTAGAAAAAGCCTCATTTGATAAAAATACATAGCGGTTTTTCAACATTACTTTCATCTTTAATTATAGAATGCCCTCGTATATCTACATCTTCACTCTGCAAACCACTGCGAAGTAAATGGCAGTGTGTGCTTCCTACTGATTTTTCCTCTGTGATCCGTGAGGGAGCGATACGTATCTTCATCACTTAAAGAAGGTTCTAGAAACTTTCTGTGTAGACTTTCATGGAACATTTTAGGTCTGTCTTCAAGCCAGGTGAAGGAATGTAGCATCGCACAGGGCATGCGTGGTAAGCTGACTATTTGTAGCATCGTACTCAGGGTCGATCGCTGTCCTTTGGTTTGGAGCAGAGGGAAGAGCTAAATCAGAGGCTCAGACGATTCTGCGACGGTGTCAGATGCGAATTTCTCGAGCTCCGCTGTCGGGTGAGAACTGTAGACTTTCCCTTAATAGGTCAGGCGTGCAGTAGACGCAAATCAAAGATACAGTATTCTCATAGAACGCTCGTCCTCGCAGATTAGATACCTCAAAGATTAATATGATGTTAGTAAACTGCAGGAGCATCCGAGGAGAGGTGCTAGATTTAGTATCGCTTATTGAAAGTTATAATGCACAAATAGTGTTAGGAACAGAAATTTGGTTGAAACTATCAACGAATTGCTAAGTTCTCATTGGAATATTTATCTCAAGGGAAAGGGCGCCTATACGGTAGTTTGTAGGCGAGGGAGAGGGGGGAGGTGCAAGACTGGGGGTATGGAGTATTTTTAATATTTTGAAAGACGAATGGCTCAGTTCCAGTCCCGACACTGTTAAAAACCTGCGTAATATCAACTTGTGAATAATTTTATTGAAAGGAAAATACCTGACTACACTATATTTTTTCCTTTCTCTGACGCTACAGGGAGAAGTCCGCCCTCCCCCCCCCCCCCCTTCCTCCCGTTGCCACCGGGTATGGGTGCCCTCAAGGATAGGAAAGTCGCAGGTGCTGGAAGCGTATTCATTTCAGGACAGAATTTGATAATATCTAGCGAGGTTATCACAGATTCCGATTGTGAATTAATATGCGTGAAGTTAAGCATCAAGGGTCGGTCGAAAATGGCAGTCGAGTGGTTTTCTAGACCACCTGGGTGGGGAAATGTAGTGGTAGAGCACTTCAGAAAGAAGCTGCAGAATATCATTAGTAATTTTCTGGATCACGCCGCGTAATAGGGGGTGACTTCAACTTGCCAAAAAGTTGTGTCAGAGACAGGGATTCATGTGACTTTATTCTGAACGCCTTGTTCGAAAATTACTTCGAGCAGATAATTAGAGACCCAGCACGAAAAGGAAACGTCTTAGACCTCCTAGCTGCAGACAGACCTGAACATATAGAATCACTGAATGTAGAGGAAGAAACCAGTGATAGGCTGTGGTAGCAACTACGACTACGTGGCCGGCCGCGGTGGTCTCGCGGTTCTAGGCGCGCAGTCCGGAACCGTGCGACTGCTACGGTCGCTGGTTCGAATCCTACCTCGGGCATGGATGTGTGTGATGTCCTTAGGTTAGGTTAGGTTTAAGTAGTTCTAAGTTCTAGGGGACTGATGACCACAGCAGTTGAGTCCCATAGTGCTCAGAACCATTTGAACCATTTTGAACGACTACATGTATTACGAAGAGTGTTAAGAAAGGTAGGAAAATATCTTTGCTTAGCAACAGTGACAGGATACAAATTGCAGATCTGAGTATTCAATAACAGTTATTCAGAGCTGAGGACGAAAATGTGGAGCGCAAAAGGAAAAACTGCAAAAGCATCGTTCAATAGGAATTAGACAAGTACCCAAGCAAAATCTTAAGGAATGGGGAAGATCCATTGCGGCTTAATAAAGATGTTAAGAAACAGCTACGTTAACAAAGAGAGCTTCATCATAGATTCAAAAGAAGTCAAAACTTAGCAGACAAATAAAAGCTGAACGAAGCGAAAATGAGCGCAAGGAGATCAATGAGAGAAGCGTTCAGTGACACTCAAAGTTAAATTTTTTCAGCGGATCTACACTCCTGGAAATGGAAAAAAGAACACATTGACACCGGTGTGTCAGACCCACCATACTTGCTCCGGACACTGCGAGAGGGCTGTACAAGCAATGATCACACGCACGGCACAGCGGACACACCAGGAACCGCGGTGTTGGCCGTCGAATGGCGCAAGCTGCGCAGCATTTGTGCACCGCCGCCGTCAGTGACAGCCAGTTTGCCGTGGCATACGGAGCTCCATCGCAGTCTTTAACACTGGTAGCATGCCGCGACAGCGTGGACGTGAACCGTATGTGCAGTTGACGGACTTTGAGCGAGGGCGTATAGTGGGCATGCGGAAGGCCGGGTGGACGTACCGCCGAATTGCTCAACACGTGGGGCGTGAGGTCTCCACAGTACATCGATGTTGTCGCCAGTGGTTGGCGGAAGGTGCACGTGCCCGTCGACCTGGGACCGGACCGCAGCGACGCACGGATGCACGCCAAGACCGTAGGATCCTACGCAGTGCCGTAGAGGACCGCACCGCCACTTCCCAGCAAATTAGGGACACTGTTGCTCCTGGGGTATCGGCGAGGACCATTCACAACCGTCTCCATGAAGTTGGGCTACGGTCCCGCACACCGTTAGGCCGTCTTCCGCTCACGCCCCAACATCGTGCAGCCCGCCTCCAGGGATGTCGCGACAGGCGTGAATGGAAGGACGAATGGAGACGTGTCGTCTTCAGCGATGAGAGTCGCTTCTGCCTTGGTGCCAATGATGGTCGTATGCGTGTTTGGCGCCGTGCAGGTGAGCCCACAATCAGGACTGCATACGACCGAGGCACACAGGGCCAACACCCGGCATCATGGTGTGGGGAGCGATCTCCTACACTGGCCGTACCCCTCTGGTGATCGTCGAGGGGACACTGAATAGTGCACGGTACATCCAAACCGTCATCGAACACATCGTTCTACCATTCCTAGACCGGCAAGGGAACTCGCTGTTCCAACAGGACAATGCACGTCCGCATGTATCCCGTGCCACCCAACGTGCTCTAGAAGGTGTAAGTCAACTACCCTGGCCAGCAAGATCTCCGGATCTGTCCCCCATTGAGCATGTTTGGGACTGGATGAAGCGTCGTCTTATGCGGTCTGCACGTCCAGCACGAACGCTGGTCCAACTGAGGCGCCAGGTGGAAATGGCATGGCAAGCCGTTCCACAGGACTACATCCAGCATCTCTACGATCGTCTCCATGGGAGAATAGCAGCCTGCATTGCTGCGAAAGGTGGTTATACACTGTACTAGTGCCGACATTGTGCATGCTCTGTTGCCTGTGTCTATGTGCTTGTGGTTCTGTCAATGTGATCATGTGATGTATCTGACCCCAGGAATGTGTCAATAAAGTTTCCCCTTCCTGGGACAATGAATTCACGGTGTTCTTATTTCAATTTCCAGGAGTGTAACTGAAAGCTCTAAGAGGTTCTGGTCTTACGTAAAATCAGGAAGCGGCTCGATGTCATCTGTTCAGCCATCTTACAGGCACCCAAACGGAAGGTAACAGAGAAAAGGCCGAAATGCTGAATTTTGTCTTCCAAAATTGTTTCATCTCGGAAAATCGTAATCAATTATCATACGAACGTCGAAATGGCAGATATTGAGATAATCCATAGCAGAATAGAAAAGCAACCATAATCAACCACAATCGCTTAGTAGCGGAAAGGGATCAGGACGAGATGAGATAGCTATAAGATTGTACAAAGATTACGTGAAGAACTTGTTTCCCTTCTAGCAGCAGTTTATCGTAGATCGCTGGAGCAACAAAGGGTACCGTATCTACCGACTGCAAAAAAGCACAGGTCATTCCCGTTTTCAGATGGGTCGTAGGAAAGAAGCACATTGTTATAAGCCAACGTCAATGTTTTGTAGAATTGTGCAACATGTTTTATGCTCAAGAATTATGACGTTTTTGTGTAACAAAACACTCCTTTATAAGTAATCAACATGGATTCCGCAGACAGAGGGCACATCTTGTAAAGCTCAGCTCGCTCTGTTCCATGCTGTAGAAAGCGGCGCTCAGGTTGATACTGTGTTTCTTGACTTCAGGAACGCTTTTGACACCTAGTATCGGAGCAGATCTGTGACTGGATTCAAAAATTCCTTGCAAATAGAACTCAAGATATCACCCATAACGGAACAAAGATTACAGATGGAAAGGTAATTTACGGAGTACCTCAAGGGAGTGTGATAGAACCGTTACTGTTTACAGGGTATATAAATGATCTAACAGAAAGCGTCGTAAGCTCTGTTCGAAGTAGAAACTCCTGAAGGCAGTATCGATTTGCAGACTTACCTATAGAAGACTGATGAATTGTTGATGGGTGGTGCAGTCTCTGACAGCTGAAACTGGTAGTAAATAAATTTAACATATTGCGCTTACACAGGAAAGGAAATCCACTTCTGTGCAAGTACAGTACTGATGGCAAATTTCTGGAAGTAGTATATACCGTAAAATATATAGTAGTAACTATCCAGAGCGACCGTAAGTGGAATGACCACGTGAAACAAATAGTAGGAAAAGCAGACGCCAGTCTGAGACTTACAGAAACTATTTTAAGGAAGTGTAACTCATCCACGAAAGAGGTTGCTTACAAGGGGCTTGCTCGACCGGTTCTTGAGTAATGTTCATCAATACGGGACGCTTACCATGCAGGACCGATAGAAGAGAATATCGAACAAGTGCGGTGCGTTTCGTCATGCTTTGTCGCTTAGTCGGCGCAAGATGTTACAGAGACGCTCAACAAACTCTAGTAGCAGACGCTATAAAAAGGGCGTTGTGAGTTATGGAGAGGCTGACTATCGAAATTTCGAGAGAGTACTTTCCGGGAAGATTCGGATAACATATTACTTCTCCGCTAATACAGAGGCTTACCGACCGTCATTCTTCCCACGAGACATCCTCGAGTGGAACAAGGAAAGGGGGTATCATTTAATGGTACCAGAATTAGCCACACGCCGTCATTTGTTGATATCTATGTAGATGTAGATGACGAGAGTAAACAATTAGTTAGATTACATTAAAAAACCTCTTAAAATGATGAAAACGAAAGTTACTATTTCACTTCTTGGTTAGATATAATTAAATCAGTGTTAGAGGACGAAAGTTTCCATGGAGGTATCACCGCAAGAATGCAAAAGGCATGGTTTACAAGCAGCTTGCATTCCACCTACCAGAATCGCTTTTTGGTAAGACGTGCATTCAGGAAAGATCCCACCTGTGTGGCCCTCATTAGCATGAAAAGTTTAGAAAGCGTTGCAATTTGTAAACAACATAAAAATTCGATTTAAAAAAAATCTGTGCAGACCATACGGTCTACGCGATCGAAGAAGCGGGCTCGAAGGTAGTTGGTAATAAAGGTAGTTTTCCTTCTAGTATTGTACCTATGAACATCACTGTTCTTCTCGGACTGTGGTTGATCATTTATGACGAATTTCAGTAGCTAATATACGTATTGCTATAGTGCAGTTAAAATGTCTAACTCCTTGAAGATGTAGGCACTTACAAGATGAGTGTGGGTGAATACCACATATTATTCTTTCTGCTTGTTTTTGTGCAATCAGTATTTTCTTTGTAAGTGGTGAGTTACCCAGAAGATTATTCCATAAGACATATTGAGTGGAAATTGCTAAGTACAGTATGTCAGGAGACTGATTCGTTTGTTTTGAAGACTAACAATTATACAAAGAACAAAAGTGAACTTCATTGCTTGAGAAGCTCAGTAGTATGCTTCTTCCAGTTCAGGTTTTCGTCGCTGTCTACGCCCAAAAATTTGGAACATTTGATCCTGTTTACTGACATCCTTTATCAGGTGTTGGCAGTGGCGGATACAGAAAAACCTCAAGGAGGAGGCGCTAAAGAGTGTTAAACAGCGATAAGCCATTAAGTCGATCTTCCTTCATTGTCGACCTCAGCCATATCTTTGTACGCCGCAATGTTAAAAACTTCGTTCTGCTGTAGCGGTAGATGCTGGTAGACAAGAAAATATTTTGTACAGATATCTATGTGCCAGACAAAAACGTATAAAATACGATGACGCGGACGCACTTGCTACATAGGAAAGTACAACTACTACATTAACTCGATTCAGTCGAGTCGACTAACGAAAGAAACGAACGAATAGCGGGCGGCCCCGCGCGCCCCCATATATATCCTCCATTGCCTGTTGCTATGAGTCTATTTGTTGTACTATACTGAGCATAGTTTTTTCACACATTTTAGGGGAAGTCCATTTCTGGAAAAACACTTAATAATTCTTCAAGAAACACATTTTCCAGTAATTCTAGATACATTTGAAGCCTCACTGAAAATTTTATGAGTTCTCTTTTTCATATATTTGTTCAGAATTATGTCTCGGGCACTGTTACCAGTTTCATCCTGAAAAAAATTCCGTCTTCAGTCTCGGCTCAACCTTTGTGGGTCAACCTTTTGGTCTTCGTTTTTTTATTTGATTTTTGGAATGTTTGATGACTTTTCCTGTGTCGTCATCCTAAATCCGAACTTGGTGCTCATGGTTTTCCAGCTTGTGAGTGTCTCCATGCAGGCTGCAGAACATCAAGGTTGCAAAGATGCATTCATTTGAAATATGCCACTACTTTTCTTACCGTAGTAGGTATTTCATTCTCATTGTCATTCAGTAGTTATCAGGGATAAAATTCTGGGAGCAATGGATGCTGAAACAAGACCACAGTTCAAATAGTCAAAGAGAATGCAAGGGAAGCAGCAGTAGAGAAGCGCGTGAAACACATTCCCTCACATTTTTCAGTCTCTTTATTTAGAAAGCCGTAAAGGAAATGACAGACTTTAAAGGTCAAGGAGAAAAAAGCAAAAGCACTGATGTTTACTGATGACTTATAATTCTGCCACAAGACAGTGAAGGACTCGGAATAACAGTTGGACCGTATTGATAGCCTCTTAAAAAGAGACTATAAGATGGATGTAACTAAAAGTAAAATGAGAATAATGGTATGTAGTCGAATTAAAGGATATAGGCAAGGAATTGGGATGCTCAGTGTGGAAGATGAGTTTTGCTATTTGAGCAGCAAAAACTTCAGTAGAAGTAAAGAGGACTGAAATGGCAACAGGAACAATAGCTTTTGTAAAAAAAAAAAAAAAAAAAAAAAAAAAAAAAATTATTTGTTAACATGAAGTATAAACATAATTGAATAGAAGCCTTTTCCAAAAGTATTTGTCTGTCATGTAGCCTTACATAGAAATTAAATGTGAATAATAAACATTATAGGCAAGAAAACAATAGAAGCTTTGTGACACAATGTGACTAAAAGAGGGGGTAGGTTGATACGACAGGTCATGAGGCATCAAAGAATAGCTCAGTTGGTAACGGATTGAATTGTGGATCTAAATATTGTAAAGTGAGAACAAGGTGTGGCTATTGTAAATAGGTTCAAATGAGTGTACGGTGCCATAGTTATGTGGGTATTAAAAGATTTTCACAAAACAGATTAATATGGGAATTACATCAGACCTTTTTTCAGACTGATGTCTATAAGAAGAACAACAGTTGCACCACTGACAACGCCCATTGGGCATTTTTACCAGTCACGTGATTACAAATGCAATAACTATTCAAGAGATTGGTACAATAGCGAGATAATTTCACTTTTGGTTGGAAATAAGATTTTACTACCATTGCATTGTTTGAAAATTGCTTGATACTATGGCGCAAGAATGAGACCTGTTCGTGAGACAAATGTGAAATAACATAGAGAATCGATTTGGTAATATCAGTTATTTGGGGAAAGAACCAAACATGTACTGAGTTTTTTCTTTCTCATTGCACCAAACAGTAGTCACATTCTGGTTTATGTAGGAAGTAGAATACAATGCAGGTATTTTTACAGTGACACCTCTCTGTATAGAAGTCATGCTCAAGCAAAGAGACTTTTATTGTATTGAATTTACACACTGTATCAACTTATAAACTGTTTCCAACTCAGCTAACAATTACTTCTACCTGTCTAGTGAGACTTGTGGGAGGAAAGAACCAAGTGAAATGATAAATTGCCTGCACTATTTCATTAATAACATAATTGACAGAAATATAGATCATTTACACACACACACACACACACAGATATATATATATATATATATATATATATATATATATATATATATATATATATATATATATGGTGAATATAATAGAGGGAAACATTCCACGTGGGAAAAATATATCTAAAAACAAAGTTGATGTGACTTACCAAACAAAAGTGCTGGCAGGCCGATAGATACACAAACAAACACAAACATACACACAAAATTCGAGCTTTCACAACCCACAGTTGCTTCGTCAGGAAAGAGGGAAGGAGAGGGAAAGATGAAAGGATGTGGGTTTTAAGGGAGAGGGCAAGGAGTCATTCCAATCCCGGGAGCGGAAAGACTTACCTTAAGGGGAAAAAAGGACAGGTATACACTCGCACACACACACACACACACACACACACATATCCATCCGCACATACACAGACACAAGCAGACATTTGTAAAGGCAAAGAGTTTGGGCAGAGATGTCAGTCGAGGCGGAAGTACACAAGCAAAGATGTTGTTGAAAGACAGGTGAGGTATGAGTGGCGGCAACTTGAAATTAGCGGAGGTCGAGGCCTGGCAGATAATGAGAAGAGAGGATATACTGAAATAGGGAAATGTGAAATACAGGACTCGATCCTTATACAATTGATTTTCTTGATCTGTATTAATAACCTACCAATTACAATTAATAACTGAACAAAAATAATTATGTTTACTAATAACAGAATTATTCTGATCAAAGGGCCCAACTCCACAATGAAGTGTACAGTACAGTGTATAGTAGCCAAAGAATTTATTGGTAGGGAGGACACAGCATGTTATCTTGGATGGAGATTCATCGACAGATATAGAAGTAACATCAGACATTCACTTTGGATGTTTGCTGGGACCTTAGCTGTTCATGTTGTATATTACTGGTCTGACAGATAATATTAATATTAACCTCAAACTTTTCACATATGATGTGATTATCTATAAGTAGGCCCATTGTCAAAAAAGAAGCTGCACAAATATTGTCAGAGTCTGATAAGATTCTGAAGTGGTGCAAAGACTGGACACCTGCTTTAAATGTTCAGAAATGTATAAGTGAGTACTTCGTAAAAACTAAAAGCCTGGTATCCTTTGACAACTCATACAAAAATCTAGGTGTAGAAAATTCTATGAATATGAAATGAAACAGTCACATAAGCTAAGTCATAGGTAAAGTTGCTGGCAGCTTGTGTTTCCATGTTCACATCTGGGTAGGCACTCGGTGATCACATCTGGGTAGGCACTCGGTGATGCAGGCAGCAAAGAAGACACTGACAGCAGCAGTGACAGGGGCTGCAGAGATGGAGGCAGCCCGACACTGACTACACGACGCTGCAGCCATGTCACCCACAACAAAGACAGTGGCAGAGCTGGATGAGGTGGGGACTGCGTTTTGGGGACCAGCGCAGATGGCGGAGGCAGCCATGGGGATGCAGTGCTCTCCGGTACACTATTGATTTTGCATGTATGGAGCTGTTTGTACTGTTGTGACACCAAGCTATCAGAGGTGGGCACAATGCAGAGGCAGCAGCCTGAGCAGTGAAGGATGACCAGTGGTATCTGTTTGAAGCACTGGCCAAACCCCTAGGCCCGTGGTGCGGGTACTGGCAGGTGGCTGGGCATCGACCAGGACAGATGAATCAGTGTATGGGGCTGATGGCTACGAAGTAGCTCCACCAAATGGAGTGAGCTTATATGAACTCAAGAACCTATTGAGGGCTTCCTTTGGATAAGACTGAGTGATGTATTTTTTCATCTAGGTTCTGAATGTGCCACTACACACCCCCACTAAATTGGGAACAAAAGGTAGTGATCATAATGTGCTGGATGCCACTCTTTGTGTAGAAATCTTCGAAACCTTGAGACACAAATTGTCTGTCACAAGCACATATGGTCATGACAACCATTGAAATTCGAGAACTGGTAATGGGAAAACCATCCATGGTGTTTTGGGCTTCAAAGTCTAAACAAAACACAGCAGTTCATCCTGATCAAACGCAGGGATGTGTCTGTGACCAAAACAAGATGTTGGCCTGCTTGGTAGGTAAGTAAGGAAGGTACCAAGTGTAATTTTGATCTTAATAGGGTAAGAGGCAGGTGACTAGTGAAAAGGAACTTCTTTACATAAGAGAGCATGAAGTGGATGGCCCAATGTCGCTGCATCATGAAGAAACTCTTGGCAGTATGCAAACTCACCAGGAAAGGCCTGCAACCCTTTGACATTGGTTTTGGATGTGGCAAAGCTGTAATTGCATTGACATGCTGGCATAAAGGCTTGATGCCAGCACACAAGATCTCAAAACTGAGATAGACAATAGTTGGCTGAAAAAAATGTGATTTGTCCAAGTTACATTTCAAACTGGCAGCCTTCAGCCCATTGAAGAAAGCAAATATTCATCTGTTGAGGAACCTGAGACTACAGTATCATCCAGGTAGTTAATGCACCCCAAAACAGAAATCACAAATTGCTCTACAAATCATTGGGAAATGGTGGGGTACTAGCCATGCTGAATGTCAGGCACTGGTACTGATATATCCTGAAGTGGGTATTAACCATGAGGATGCATTTGGAAACATCATCTAGAGGCATTTGTAAATAAGCTTCTGACAAGTGTGTTTTGAAAAATATTGACCTCCAGAAAGCTGTGCTAAGATTTCATCCGGATGAGGTGAGCAATAGATATCAATATAGACTGTGATAATTTTTGATAATTAACATTGGAAAGGAGTAGAACATTGACTAGAGGAGATGGGTGAGATAATGCCCAAAGATGTAAGTTGATCTAGCTCAATTTTGACTTGTCCCCATAAAGCTACTGGGACTGGATGGACACAAAACAACAGGGCACACCATCGGTTTCATTGTGATGTGAGACTTGAAATTGGCAGCACACCATGAACCTCACGAAGACAGGGATGAATATTCTGAGCAGGACGTGTCCAGTTGTTGCTACTTGATCCAATACCTGATGCCCTTAATCAGAAATGGAGAACCAAAATGTTTTAAAGAAGTTTAACCCAAACAATTATCAGATTTCATTGTACACTACTAGAGAGGTTAAAGGCTGAACAAGTAGCACTATGAAATTAGAAAACTGTCGCAATAAGATCATTTGTTTGCTGTAACCCACCAACTGATGAAAGACAGGGGCAATGCTAGTGATCCAAACTCCATATAGTCTTGAGAACTTAAAAGTTGTTGCTGCACCCTGTCCACTTGCAAACACCTAGCCATCATATGTGCTTCAATATAGAGTTTGTTTGGGGTACCATTGCTTGGGAAACATCGTACATGTCTGCTGAAGGATGTTGAGAGTTGCACACAGACACAATATGACCCTTTGGTAGCACATTCACATTGAACAAAACAATAAGGACACAATGGAAGACTAGCATGTGGCTGCTGTTGTGATGCTAACTGCTGCTTAGACGGTGCTGCTGCATGTGACATGGAGTCTGCAGTTATGTGGTCATGATGTCATTTTTATTCTACGTTTGTTTGCATGGTCATCTGCCACAGCAGCTGTTAACATCTGTTATTATAGGTTATCTGTCCTGAGCTGTCTGCAATCTAATTGAAATGGATCACACCAGACGTGTTTCACTTTTATTTACAAAGCATCTCCTGTTATATTGGTGTTTCTTTACATAATCTGCTCCTTCCTTTCTTGCTAGCAGTGGTCGGTGTCGATAGGCTTCATTTCACATCTGCTCTTGGCAGTTTTTGCCATTTTGGATTATTTCCCACGCTGCACTATTTACAATTGACTTCCCTAACTGTTTTTAATCACTGCCACCACAGAAGATGCTTGTAAATAAAAGCGAAACACATTTGGTGTAATTCTTTTTAATTGGATTACAGTCAGCTCAAGACAGATAACCTATAATAACAGAAGTTTTATTCTGTTTCCACATGAAGAGATCCACAAAAACACTGAATGAGGTATAGAACAATACAAACTATAATTACTATAGAACATATCAATATACAGTCTCAACCCACCAGGTTAGCCGAGAGCGCTAATGCGCTGCTTCCCGGACTCGAGTAGGCGTGCCGGCGCCGGATTGAATCCGCCCAGCAGATTAACTAGACGGCTGGTGTGTCGGCCAGTCTGGATGTGGTTTTTAGGCAGTTTTCCACATCCCCCTGAGTGAATACCAGGATGGTCCCCATGTCCCACCTCAGTTACATGGCTCGCAGACATCTGAACACTTTTGCACTATTCCATGGATTCCACTAGTCGCAGATGGTTGGGGTACACTAATTCTGTCCTGGGGGGTACGGGGTGGTGGCAGGAAGGGCATCCAGCCATCCCTTCCACTGACATTGCCACATCCGATTAACCATGCTGACCCTGCATATTCGCGGGAAAAAGGCAGAAGCAAAAGAAAGAAAAGATATGAATATACAGTCTCGTATGTGAGTATACAATGAGTAAGAAACATAAATTAGGCCAAAGGCCTGGTGCACTGGGCTTATCTCAAGCGGTTGTGCAGCACAGCACTTGCTGCACCATCTGTCCAGGCTGTGAGGTGACCTCTCTAGGGTGGCCATGGAGATACTAGTATTGCATGCTGTTTGATTACATACACTTACAATTTTGGGTTACAGCAGTCCTCAGATTATTGCAGTGCAACAGTCCTCAGATTATTGCAAGATATAATAAACACTTGGGGGAAGTAGATAGGATGGTATGTACAGAATAAATATTTGAAACATAAAATGGTATTGGGTTTTACTTTCTTCTGTGCATAATGCCCGGCAGATGAAGAAAGGAATAGGAATTAGGGCAACTCAGATTGTTTTCTGGAGAGAAATTGTGCAAGTTTACCTAAAGAAGTATATGAATCCTGTAAAAGGAGCTGGCAGGCCTGTTACAAGTCCTATATACAGATACAAATCATGTGCTGCAAATGATATTAGATACAATAAAATAAAACACTACATCAAGAAAACAGAGAAAGGTGTCTAGGCTTGTACTGCAAATAGGTCATAAGCAGTTCATACAAAATGTGGGAAATGTGACGTAGGATTTTGTCTAGAATGTTTTGAAGTACTTGTACCACGAATGTCAATAAATCAAATGACTGAATTAATTTTGGTTTCTTGTTATTTGTGTTTCTTGTTATATATTTGGTTATAAGTAGTATTTTGTTCAAATTTGGCCTTATTTCTATTAAAAACTGATAAATCATAATATATGTAATTGAATTTCAGTGTGTCTGAAGTAGGTTACAGTACGCTTGTTCGCCCAATGCTTGAATACTGCTCAGCAGTGTGGGATCCGCACCAGGTAGGGTTGATAGAACAGATACAGAAGATCCAACGGAGAGCAGCGTGCTTCGTTACAGGATCATTTAGTAATTGTGAAAGCGTTATGGAGATGATAGATAAACTCCAGTGGAAGACTCTGCAGGAGAGACGCTCAGTAGCTCAGTACGGGCTTTTGGTGAAGTTTCGAGAACATACCTTCACCGAAGAGTCAAGCAGTATATTTCTCCCTCCTACGTATATCTCGCGAAGAGACCATGAGGATAAAATCAGAGAGATTAGAGCCCACACAGAAGCATACCGACAATCCTTCTTTCCACGTACAATACGAGACTGGAATAGAAGGGAGAACCGATAGAGGTACTCAGGGTACCCTCCGCCACACACCGTCAGGTGGCTTGCGGAGTACGGATGTAGATGTAGATGTAGATGTCTGAAAAAATGTAAAATATGCATCCAAGTACCCAGCGTTATTTTGCAAACATGCTAGGACAGAGATAGATCAGAAGGCCAAATAATAGCTTTTACACATTAGTTACTTGTATAAGAAATCAATAAATTGAAAATAAAGTAGAACATCCAATTTTGAAAAATTGGTGCATTTAGGGAGTTTTTCAGTTAAAATAAAATGATATAGTTTTGTTCCTTACACTTTTGTCTATAATAAATCATTTTTGTGTCAACATTGGATGCTCCCTGTAACTGCTGCACCAGGTGGAAAGACCTTTTGCAAGTGGAACATTGGTCACCAGCAGGAATTTCCAAAGCCCTCCTATTGGATGTATGACATAATAATGTATATTTTCTATCAGAATATATAGGGTAATTGAAAAATAGGAAGTTATAACAAAATGGTGAAACAAAAGTTATTTTCTTCACCCACAAAATCGAGGGAAAAATGTGCACCGAAAACAGACTTTTCAAGATCATTCAAAACGGCTTTGTAAGCTGATACAGAATTCAATTGAGAAAGTTGGCATTAAAATTCAATCAAAATTGTGTATATCATACTTAAGTTATGTTTCCCAACAATCTGAAAAATACAAGTTTGAGAAAAATGTGTTTAAAGTTTTGGGTTACATTTTTTACAGTTAAGTTAATCGTATGTCTAGTTAGTGATCCCTGGACCACACAGCAATCCTTACAGATCCAAAAGATGGTTCTCTTCTGTATTCTTAGTGGCCATGGTGGCCCTGTGAGACCCTTTAGCAGCAACCAGTCATCCACTGCTCTGCTAGCTCAATATGCTTTTCATCTGTTTTTGTGCAGAAGTTGTAACAGGCTGGTCCAATCTGAAGTAAGAGCCATTCCATAATTTCCACAATGCATGTTATGCCATCATTGAAATTACATACTGCCACTCTGTCTGCAATGTCATCTGAAAAGCCCTAATAAGTGATGCAGTGGAAAGCAGATGTAGGAAAATTTGATGGTGCAGCTGTGGCAATCATGAAAGTTTGAATCCATGGCATGTGCTTCATCTAAATCTATGTGTATACTCTGCAATCCACTGTGAAGTGCATGACAGAGGGTGCTTAACATTGTATCATATATTTAGGTTCCTTCCCATTCCACTTGCATATGGAGTGAAGGAGTTGGTATGCATCAGCATTATTTTGCAGCACTGGAAAGAATGTATCATTGACAATAAGTGTATGCATATTCAAATGTTTCAAGACTATATACGTTGTGCTACTTTTTCTTGTAATGGGTTTAGGAATAGGCACAAGGATCTAATTTAGCTGTTCTGTTCCACTCTTTAGACTCTTTTCATTATTACAAACCTAAGACAAAATATAGTTGACACAGAATGTTTCCTTTAGAGTGTTGACAAAGCTTGTATGAAATCGTTTGTTGACAGACTGTACCATTAAACGAAATGCTAAGCACCATAGTTGTTTGAATTAGATATCAACAAAGTCTTTTTCTTTCACAGAATCATTCTTTTGAGATAGTTCTTTTAAACTAATAAATTAGAAGCAAAATTTTATTGATACAAAAACTGAAGGGCCAATTTTTGTATCTAAAAGGAATTAGAAAAAGGAAACCTCATTCTTATTTAATAGTTCACAAAACTGAGTCTTAAGTTGAGAAATAAATATTAGATACAAGGTAAATAAGGTGTAAAAAGAACAATAAAACTATAGTAAGCTTAAACATTGTAGGTAATAGGTACTTAGTAAAATAAAAACTGCAGAAACAATTAAGTTAGTAGGTGAGGAAAGAAATCAATACTTTACCGTATGGAAAATTTTTGCCAGAAGAAGGGTCAAGTTTGGCACACACATATGTGAGTAACTAGTAATATTGAATGTGGCCTTGGAAGAAGTACTTAGACAAAGTTTATAATGTGTGAAACTTATGACTGAGGAAATATGAAGAATATATCGAACAATCATACTCCATAAAAAAAAATGCATATTATTTTAGCAGAAATTGCCACACTAACTGGTGGTGCCATAGATTATTGCAGTCAAACAAATGAAAAATGAATGTATATGTTTCATTTATCAAAAGGAAAATTCACAAGCTATATAAATACAAAGACACGGACCACCTGGCCAGTCAGAGATTAAATTCCAGTATTTGTGTTAGATACATTTATTTTTAAATGCATCTATCAGTAGCACTGGGAGTAATGGCCAGCCAATATGTCTCCCTGTTATTTTAATGTATAGGATTAGAGTACGTTTAAAAAAAAACCACAATAAGAAATATGATCAGCATGATTTCCCAACTAGTACACTAAAGGAACAAGAATTAAATACAGTTTCTACCTGACTGATCCATTTTAATATATGATACTTTCTGCACTGTTGGCTTATTCAGCATGTATAGACACTTGTGAGTTTATTCTTCACATGTATCCAGCCATTTCTAAATGAGAATAACAATATTCCTTACTGCAATACACAGAAGAGTTAACATCTCACATTACTGATGTACATTTTGTTGTTACAGGACACCCAAGAGAATATGAGGAAGTTACGGGTGACAACACATGAGACATCGTTATCATCCAACAAGAAGAAGGGCATTTTCTCCCTGTAAGTTTCCTACTGCTTTTGATTTTTTTTTTAAAAAAGTACCAAAATACAGTGTTATAAATAAAGAACATAGAAGAAACCTCAAACATGAATCTTGACCGACATATAATGCAGAAATGAAATGAAGATCACAGTATTACATTACACCAAAAAATATAAACATCATTTTGGTTATTTCTTTAAGTATTCCAACATATACTGAACAGCATGGCAAGAGAGATGAAGATGTAAAAAGGTAGTGGATTACAGATCCTTTTCGCTAGAAAATGTTCATGCTCATATAGTGATGTAGAGGCTGTTATTCTTTGGAGTCACTATATGAGAATTGAAAGGAAAGGAAGAGGTAATCCATCACCTGCTACATATTTTATGGTGGTTTGCATAGTGTAGGCTAGTTATAAAAGTTGAAAAGTGTATCAAGTGAAAATGCTAAAAAATAACATAACTCAAACTGTAACATGCTAAATGCAATGGACAAAGCCCAAAAGGACACAAAGGAAACATTAAAAAAACTATTTAACACAAAATCATACAATCATCTGTTTTTTTATATAAAAAACGAGGGAACAGCTTCATGTAACAGTACATCACAAAGACATTTGACAATATTGTATGTCTAGACACAAATGCAACATTTTATGATGGTGTTAGTAGTGTAATTCATAGAGAATGAATCCCACTTAACTTACAATACTGCTCTTAGTCTAGTAAGGCTTGGGGAAAGACAACTGTGAGCTACCTCTCCATAATACAACACACATTCTTTATTAGATTAAGGCCAGACATCTAGCTGACACTCAGCGCACTGGATTGTTTGCTACCAAAAATATTTATATGTGTGATGAGCACTGTGTGGTCAGCTGTAGCCATATTACAGGATGCAATCATCATCTGTTACACCAATAAAAGGACATACTTGAGTATAAACTGCATCACCTGTGTAATAATATGAAGTTAAAACTTTATGCAGAAGGTCATTAACTTTTTGTGTTCACTTAAATTACAGCACCCCATACACAGATTAGGTCTTCTGAAATAATTATTCTTTTCAAAGATATTTGATGTATAGTAATGCACTCCAGCTTCTTGGCAGGTCGAAATATCTCTGTTGCCACTTAGGCAGGTAAATTGGTAGGTAAATTGGAATTCATCCATTAAGGATGACATCTATGATGAGAAAAAATCCTCAGACACACCACTAAACTGCAGAAGGCACTGAGATAAACTCCATGTGCTCATCCATCAACAACCAGTTCATCAGTGGATGCGATTATGACAACATAGTCATCTGCCAAAATATTATACCCACTGTGCAATGATATCCAGGTGTGCACCTGAGAACTATTCTCTCACTGACATTTCTGATAAAAGGAGGACAGTATACATGTTGCTCCCAGCTTTGTGTATCTCCCACCTTCATGAATCTGCTGTTCACAGCACTCTGTATTATCACTTTCCCTATGACTGCTGCAAAGGCAGGCTACAGTTGAAATAGGTTTATAGTCCTATTCCCTAGAGTGCATAGTACTATATGTCAGTTTTTAATCTTTGCAACAATATTTTTCTTGGTCATTAATTCAACACTATTCAATTTGCAGTTAGTAATAAGTATTTAGTCATATTTTGGAACTAAACTTTGTTTCGCTTCTTACTTACACATGTTTAGTTTGATTGTTTTGTGCATCTACAGTTTGTGATAACAGAAATAACTACAGCAATTACTTTGTACTTCAGTTGTTTTGTTTGAATTGTTTAGTTTGAGATACGCTTTGTATCATACCAGTATTTTTATATTAATTCCATTAATTATGGGCAAAGTATCTAAATTAATCATTTCCTTTTAAATCTGTTTTCTGCTCTACACCCCTCTGAATATCTAAGACTGACTATGTAGCTAGATTATGATCTTTGTCTGATTTTCATTTGCCTCCATTCCCTCAATTGTCCTTCAACTTGCTTGTTGAGTAAATTACACGTTGATATCTAGCAACCAAGCTGTATTTTGCCACTCTTAAAGCTGTTCAAGTGCATCATACTATCAAATATGTGTTTGTCTTCTGTGAGCAGAATACACAAAGAGATTAAAGTGGTGCTGAATTTCCTGCAGTTGTTTTTACAGCATAATTGTTAGAATAGTAGACACTTATTTTTAGCTATGATTTTTCTCTAATTTATAACAAAAACGTTATTCATTTAGGTTGACAGGGTCAGAAATGAATGATGAAGCATATACTATAGTGTATTGTGAGAGACATCATGCAAGGCCACAAACTAGTGATTTAATATACTTACCTGATATTTTCTGATCCAGAAAACTTGTTCACATTTCAGATGTAGCTGCTGCGGATCACACAGTTATTTTGTACATCTAAAGTACTCAAGGAATACAACAAAAACTACTTTTTGTCTCTACTAGTTCTGTTTGGAAAGTCTGTTCTATTTTAATGAATGAATTTTGTATCAGAAAATACGTGAGAAGGCATAACTATTATAATCATGTCGCTCAAAGGAATTATTTCCCTCGATTTATTGATTTGTCTACCTTTTGATCACTGTCATGATGTTGGACAAGTTAGTGGATAAGAACATAAATACACATTACTTCTTACAGATTTTTACATTTGACACAATTTTACAACACTTTGCACTGCTAAACATGGACAGTAATTGTGTTTACATGGCAGGAAGCATAAGCACTTACAGGAAAACTAAAAATTTTAATATTAGTACTACTGTTGCAGGAGACAGTTGAAATAAGCATTTAAATTTTGTGTGGATGGTTTTCACCAGAAATGATCTGGTATATATATATATATATATATATATATAGGCACATGAACAAAACACACAAACACACACACAGAATTACAAGCTTTCGCAACTGGCAGTTGCTTCGTCAGGAAGGAAGGAAGGAGAGGGAAAAATGAAAGGGTGTGGGTTTTAAGGGAGAGGGTAAGGAGTCATTCCAATCCCGGGAGCGGAAAGACTTCCCTTAGGGGAAAAAAAGGACAGGTGTACACTCGCACACACACACACACACATATCCATCCGCACATACACAGACACAAGCAGACATATTTAAAGGCAAAGAGTTAAGGGCCCTTAACTCTTTGCCTTTAAATATGTCTGCTTGTGTCTGTGTATGTGCGGATGGATATGTGTGTGTGTGTGTGTGCGAGTGTACACCTGTCCTTTTTTTCCCCTAAGGGAAGTCTTTCCGCTCCCGGGATTGGAATGACTCCTTACCCTCTCCCTTAAAACCCACACCCTTTCATTTTTCCCTCTCCTTCCTTCCTTCCTGACGAAGCAACTGCCAGTTGCGAAAGCTTGTAATTCTGTGTGTGTGTTTGTGTGTTTTGTTCATGTGCCTGTCTGCCGGCGCTTTCCCGCTTGGTAAGTCTTGGAATCTTTATTTTTAATATATTTTTCCCATGTGGAAGTTTCTTTCTGTTTTATATATATATATATATATATATATATATATATATATATATATATATATATATATATATAAGATTCCAAGACTTGTCAAGCGGGAAAGCGCCAGCAGACAGGCACAATGAACAAAACACACAAACACACACACAGAATTACTAGCTTTCGCAACCTATGGTTGCTTCTCCAGGAAAGATGGAAGGAGAGGGAAAGACGTAAGGATGTGGGTTTTAAGGGAGAGGGTAAGGAGTCATTCCAATCCCGGGAGCGGAAAGACTTACCTTAGGGGGAAAAAAGGACAGGTGTACACTCGCTTTACATACATATTTTTTACCACAAATTAGATTTTTCTTAAAAAAATCAAAGCTATTTGATCCTGTGTTGCAATCATGAGGATTCCACTTACTGATTCTAGCCTTTTTTAACATTTTGAAGTTTAATGTTTATATCTTCCAACTGAGCATTTTTAATTACCTTTGTTTTCAAGTGTAGTAATATTCTTCATGTTTATGAACAGATTACTCTCTCCAAAATATTTATTAGTAATTTCAATCTGCAATCATATTAACAGTACTCATTTGCTTAACTTGATCAACAGCTTCCTACTACTGTAGTCTCATCGCTTCCTACTACTGTAGTCTCATCCCCATACAATATCGCATTTCCATTTGCCTCATTCGGCATATCATTTAGGTACAGTATCAAAAGTAGCACTTCTTACACTGAACTTTGTGATACATCATGTATAACCAACTTGAAATCAAAATAGGTAGTTTCTAAGTAGTCACAATTTTTATCCTGCATTGCTCTGCCAGCTTCTTGTAGTAAATTATTTTATGATACTCGTGAGGTTACTACTGAACTGTGACAATAACTTACCAACAATAGGGACTGCCTGACTGGCACTGTAACCTATGAGTGTTATGATGGTTATGAGGATGATGATGGAAAACATATATGAAATGGCAGTACAATTGATGTAAAATACTTTCTCTCAAGCTCTCAGTTAATTGAATGTTTATTCTCTGTAACCCAATAGAATAGCAACATATGTGCTAGTAATAACATTTTTGCACTACCCATTGATCACTGATGAGAATGTCTAATGTTCCTTCATGCTAAGGATATGATGTGAACACATACAGTGAGGTGTCAGTACAAGCTTTAATCCATCTCAGTGCAACATTAGATGTGTGCAGGACTGCAACTCTTGCTGTAGAAAGATTTATGGGGCACCATGACATGATACTTGACACAGCTGGATTTGTGACATTCATTTTCTTAAGTTAATAGTGAAGTCTGTTTCATTTGAGATATTCATTGCGATTGCAAGTGGGTTGATGAATTTATCAGATAGCCACAGAACTTTGTCATATAGTAACTCAAATGGTGTAGAGTCCAGGTCAAATGTGCAAATTATATGTGGGCTGAGTAAGACTAATGGTAACACAAATGTCTGCTTTGACTCATGACACATTAGTGCAACTTTTAATGACCAGTGCCAACATTCCACCATAACATTACTTGCATGGTGGTAGCTTGTTCTTTTGTGGTGTACCACACAACAAAATTTGCTCAACTGGCAAATAGTTTGGACTCAAACTGACATCATTGGTCTGCCGTAGTGTGAAATGGGTGAGGCAGTGGCAGTGGCTCAGCTGAAATGTTGACCACAGGGATGGCCTCTAGCTGTTGAGTACATGGTCGGTTGCTGTCAATAGATATCATTGTCCATCTGAAAGGGGTAATGGTCCTACCACATCAACCTGAACATGTGCAAACTGTGCTGTTGAGTCTTGAAAATCTCCCACTGGGGTGTGGATAAGGTCAGAAACCTTGTTGTGCTGACATTGTGGACATGTGAAAGCCCAGATTCAATAATATTTTTCTATCCCTGGGCATACAAAATGACCTTTTATTATTTTAATTGGTGCCCTGACACTGGGGTAATGTAAGTTGTGTTTGATTTCAAAAGTATGCTTACAAGATGTAGAAGATATGAACAGTTGAGTTCTACTGTTAAAATACTTGCAGTATAATTAGGCATTCATACCTAGGATGTTGGTAAGTCTCAGTTGAACTCTGGGCACAGTGTCTGTTAAAAACCCCCATAGCTCCTGGCCAGATTCTTGTGCTTTGGCTAGATGCATGAATTCTACCATATCTATGATACTGGCAGTAGGTGATAGTGTGCTAAAAAGTCAGTCCTGATGATTGACTCCATCACATCTGCCACAGTAAAATTCCACATAAACTGATATCGTAGTCCCAGATCTAATTCCCTATGTTGCATTCCATAATTCGTGATGGATGAGTTGTTAGCAACAGAAAGAAAGTAACCAAGTTGGTGGTCGGCACTTGTGTAACAGTGAACAGAGTTCACAGCAAAATACATAGATCAGAACCAGTGTCCACTAAAAAATATGATCCTGGGTTGTGGTCTGATATGAAGGGGTGCAGAGATAGCAGTGGAGAATGGGATGCACCTATTTCAGAGTGTCATTTTTTGATTGAGGAAAGAGCACAGTGAAATGTGTTTGTGTGCCTAGTCTCCAGACTTTTGATGATATCAGCAAGTATCTGGCTGGCTGGTGTCTTCTGCTGCTGAGATATGATGTTTGTGAGCTATAAGGGATTTTACCTGTGCTGCCAGGTGACTCCTCTGTGATGTGCCTAATGGTGTATCTAGCACCACACACATCTTGACTTTGCTTTGTAAATGGCAGAGGTACTGGAATGGTTTTCTGTCTCCAATGTCCTCCTGCATCAGTACCTGTCTCACTCATTCTGCTTGCAAAGCTAACACTGTACAAATTAACTCAACCTTGAGTGTTGCATATGTTTCAGTTTGTGTAGGTAAGGTTGTTATGTCTTGCATCTATGTTGTGTAATGGTGATCTAACTGGCTGGCAACCAGAGCAAAATGGGTGGAGCTGTAGTCTCTCTAATGCAAAGAAAACTTGCCTCTACCTGCATGAATGATTTTAATGCTGGGTTATGTGGCCAAAACGGTGCTGCCGCACTGCAAGTCTGGTTACTGTGGGTAGGTGCACCCATCTTGCCATTTCCTGTTTCTCAAAAATTCAGCTTAATGCTTCTGTCTTGTTGAAGTTATTTTCTCTAGCTGAATCATGTTGAAGTCACCAATTTCAGAGTCAGTTGCTTGACTTATGAACTTAATAAGTATGCTTAGTTCTAATACAGCGGAGACAGATGTGAAACATAATGCATTATCTTGAGAGATGGTTTTATTCAGAAAAAAATCATGCCCATTGATATGTAGAACAGTTAGAACAATTCACACAGAAGTGACTGCATAACTAGTTAATATTTAGCCATATATTGTAAAGTCTGTTTGGTAACAAAGTGAGAATTACAACTCAGAAATTAATAGTCACATAACTTAGCACTGTAACAAGAAGAAACTGATTGCAGTGCTCCTGGTGACCAGCGCATGAACTATGTTGACAGCTTGTCAAGCATATCAGCTGTTCACTTGACTTTCCTGCAATCTGCTGTGTGTTACTGCAGGCTCAATTCAAGCAATATGATGTCTTTTTCGTTTTTTGTGAAGAATTATTATTAATTGTAAATTATGTCTCTTATTTGTTGATCAGTAGTTAAAACTACTACGTTTTGATTTGTGCTTTCTTAAGATAGGTTAGTGTCACCCCAGAATGAACATTTCAGAGAGATGGACACACTTAGGAGATATGTAGTGTATGCAAAGTAAGATACCTCTGTGTGTGTGTGTGTATGATCGCGCGCGCGCGCGCGCATGCAGATAACGGAAACTGTACATGTAGCATTTTGTGTTCTTAAAGTTTATACTTACTATGTACTTTGTAGTTTCATTTGGAAATCACTAAAGCATTCATTCAATTTTCTCACTGATTTTCTTTCAGATCTTTCCTCTCACCAAAAGATGAACAAGAGCAGTATAAACCAGTAAGCTACCATCAGTTGGTAAGTGAAGGTACCAGAAACATTTTTTTATACAATAATTGTGTTTGATTCATTCATCTGTTCATTCACACATTGTGCCAAAGTCCATACTGAATGCATCTCAGCCATAGCTGATCAGCATCACCATGTTACTCAGTGCCTCCCATTCTACATTAAAGACCTAACCATTTCTGGAATATTTCAAATCCATTCCCACCTCTCTCCTCTTGAAACCACCCTTGTCACAACCTATACTGGTATACACATGGTCTCTGAGCTGCAGAACATTGCCCCTATCGCTCACACTTGTAAACCTCCTGAAAACTTCATTTATTATCACTTCCCTCACTTCATTCTTACCAATAACTACTTCACATTAAGAACCAGAACCCCCTATGCCAGTCTTCCTCAGAGCCCAGAATGTGGATACCCTGGCTTAGTACAGATTTATTAATAACATCTTTATCATATGGACAAACAGTGAAGGAGACTTCTCCTACTTCTTGCTGTAGCTAAACTACTCACAACTGAAACTCATGTGTTTCTTTTTCAGATCCAGACCCACCTGACTTGATGTTGATAAGCACCTCACTGAAGCTCAAATTCAAACCTTAACCCATATGAAACCATCCAGTGAGCATCATTACCTCCACTTTGACAGCTTACACCTCTTCAGCATCAACATCTCTTGGAAACTGATGCAAATGTATGTGATGCACCATCAGATCCCTTGAAGCATATGCCAACAACCTTTCCCAGCTTACCTTCTCACACCTGCCCAACTGTTTTTGTTCTCAGATAAATTCCTAGGCAGTGTCCTCCACTCACCCTCTGACAAATATAGCTTCCATTTCAAAAAACTAAGAAGCAGCCCACTACTTACCCAGTATCCCCTAGCCTCAACTGTTTCAATAAATAACACTACCATGGCTGTGACTTTCAAAAATCAAACTCTGAAATGAGATAATCTCTCCATTATATCCTTCATAAGCCCCCTCCTTTCACTTCCTCCACTTTATAATCTTTGTAAAGACCTTATCAAACATTATACATTCCCAGACTGTCATTGCTCTGTCAAGGTTTCTACCACTGCATTGTTCCAATTGTAAAACCTACCTCATATGGCCACCTGCTAACACTTACTCAAGTTACACCACTCATAAAATTTACATCAAAGGCAAAGCAATATATGGAACCACAAATATTTGTTCACTGCACAACTTTTTATTTAGTAATGATTACCACTAATCAGCTGAAAGGATAAATGAACAGACGAGAACTGTCCACTTTGGGGATACTCAGCACCCATTGGTTGAAATGTTCTACAGTATGAGTGCTTGGTGCACAACCCAGGCCATTTAGATTCACCCATTTGGTATGTGTTTCCCTTAACTTCTAAGGCAGTAATTTTCTCTCTGACATATCATTACATCCTGCTGCCATTCAAGACTCAAAGCCTCCATGAATATACTCCCTTTTTAGATTCCCTCGTACTTCTGGTGTTTTTTTTTTTTTTTTGTGAATTTGCTCATATATTTTACTCTTTTATCTATATGTCTGCACCCTCTTCCTCTCTCACTTTCTCTTCTCTCTCTCTCTCTCTCTCTCTCTCTCTCTCTCTCTCTCTCTCTCTCTCTCTCTCTCTCTCTGATGTTTCATCTCCTCCAGTTCTGATTTTCTCCTTCTTTTTAACAGCTCTAGTAATTTCACTTTTTTTCATTTACCTTCATTACAATATATCTTTATGTGGCCTGGATATGTATTCATTCCAATCTTCTATTAGTCCATATCCTCATTTCTTGTCTATCTCCACCATCCCCTCTCTCCGTCCATCTCCTCCATCCACCTCTCTGCCCTTCTCCTCCTGTCCTTCTCTCTGTCTATCCCCTCCTCCCTTCTGTCTCTGTTAATTTGTTCCTGCCCATCAGTCCATCTCCTCCTCCTTTTCTCTCTGTCCATCTCCTCCTCCCCGTTCTCTTTGTCTCCATCTTCAGCTCTTCCCATTTCCGATCTGTGGATATCTCCTCCTCTCTCCTCTCTCTGATCATCTCCCTTCTCTGCCCTTTCTCTGTACATTTCCTCCTTTCCCTCTATCCCTTCATCTCCCCCTCCCCCATCTCTCTACCTATCTCTTCTTTCCCCTGTCTCTATCTATCTCCTCTTCCTCCTATCTGTCCCTATCACCTCCTGCCACCTTGCTGTCTGTCTATCCCCTTATCCTCCCTTCTCTCTCCACATTATCACAGATACTCCAATAGGAAATTGGTGCTTCTTACCCCAGTATTTCTTTCCACATTGTAACTAATATGTGTACCAAGTTTGATTGGAATCATTCCAGAGGTTTAGGATGAGCTTTTTACCCATGAATTTGCCCACATATGCACATGACAAATGTATTTTTCTGTCAATGTTATTCATTTTATTCCATATATTATGTTGGACCAAATAATCAAGAATGTATAATCTTCTGCTATGGTTTTTATTGTTGTTGTTATCATTCTTCTTCTTCTCCTTCTTTTTCCAGCGGTCTTCAATCCAAAGACTGGTTTGATACAGCTCCCCATTCTAGTTTATCATGTACAAGTCTCTTCATCTCTCTATAACTACTGGCGCATACATCTCCTTCAATCTGCTTCCTGTTATCTTCCTAGATTTTTACCCTCTGCATGCTACACTTCTTTCCATTATCAGATTAACCATTCCTCCTTAACACATTAGATTACCTATCTATTTATCCCTTCTTTCAGTCAGATTTTGTTATAAAGCTCTTTTCTCTCCAGTTTGATGCAGTATCTCTGAATTAGTTACTTATTTACTCATATAACCTTTTAGTATTTGCTAATGAAGTATTTGTTAAACAGAAGTGAGCAGTTGTAATTTTGTTTAAAACAGATAATGAAATGTTTTGCAGATGTCTTTATGGAAGACTTGGAATTCTTACACCTTCAAGTACATTTACCACTTAACGATTTTTGTAGTTGTTAATAAAGATCAGTTCAACTGTTCTGGGATTTGCACAATCACAAACAAGATAAGAATAATTTTCATGTAGACATTTCATCCTTGTCGAGTGTTCAAACTGGAGCTGTATAAAGTATTCTGGTGTAAAGGCATTCAATAAGCTTCTATCTAACATAAAAGCAAGAAGATCCAAAATAAAATTAAATACATATCTCAGGAGATACTAAAAATTATCAGATCCTCTAGATTAAGGGATAGAAAGCTCCTGTGTAATACATGTCAAGAAGCAGTATTCATTGTAAAGCTGTATGAAAAATGGTTATGTGTTGTAAAAATGTCTCTTTCTTATATTGTCACAAGTCTTCAAGGAAACATAATTGGTACACAGTATATTCCTCTTGAACAGCTACCAGTATCTATCATTCACTTGCCATAAATTCCTCTGATAATAGGGTAGTGGAAAGCACACAGGACAAAAGAGTAAGACACACTGTGATTTTATCAATCTGTCTACCTGAAATATATTTTCTGTGTTCCATTTGTTTCTTAATATGACTTTGTAAGTCTGCACAGTCTGCAATAAAACGTTTTAGCAATAATAATAGAGAAGCATATCCTCAAGAGTAGTGTTTGTTTAGTTATTTTTTTATTTTTTATTTTTTTTCCAGTTTCGATATGCAACATGTGCAGAGAAGTTCCTTGTGCTCCTTGGTATCACATTTGGAATCATTGCAGCTATGGGATTACCAGCTTTTATTGTACTTTATGGTGAATACACTTCTTTGCTAGTAGATCGTGCAATGTCAAATACCACTATAACCCAAGCAGTCATGCTCAGCTGGTTTGGTGGTGGAAGATTAATGTAAGTTTAAACCAATAATTATTTAATCATATTCCATAGACACAACAAAACATTCTTGCATGTGTCTGACACTGATAAATGTTGAGTACATTACTCTGATTTTGATATCCAAGAGAAATCTTATTACATTCAGGATGAGAAATTCCAGAAGTGTCAATATACATATTTAAAAGTGAGGAAACTCCTACTAGCTTTCAGAACTATTCATTTCTTCCCCATGGAAGAAAGAGGTACAGATTGAGGAAACTTAGAAAGAGGGGGCAGGTCATTCAGACTCTAGGAATGAGTGGGGCCCATCTGTTATGAGAATGAGGGAAATGCTTGTTGGCTCCTGAACAACTGAAAATATCAAATTCTCTAACATATTAAATAAAGGTCTGAGTGACTTATACCTCTTCTCCAACCAATCACAAACTCTCTCTCTTCCCTCCCTAACGAGAGAAATAACAGTTCCAAAAGCTTGTTAGTGTTTTCTTCTTCTTTCAAATGTGTTGTCAGAAATACTATCAACTTTTCATCCTGAAGGTAATGATGTACTAGCCACTCCACCCAATTTTAAAGTTTTCTGAAGTGAATCTTCCTTTTGATACCATAAAATATGCAATGGATGTTTCAGCATTAATGGTACTGAGGAAGACACAAAAGATGCAATACTAGAAGATGCGAGAGCCTTTGGCATTGGGCTGACTTCAACAACAGCAGCACAGTTCATTATGTGTATACTGTGCATTATATGTCTCAACAATGCTGCACAGAAACAAGTAAGTTCTTGGATTATCTTACTTGGTCGCACGTACAACTTAAAGTCTGTGTCTTGTTGATGATTTTCATAAGTTAATTGTGATTAATCTAAGTTGTTCAGTTTATTATTGTGTACACAAATGGATGAGGTGTAGCCTCTATGCTTTAACCTTCATGCAATGTTTAGCCTTGTATTAGTTGTAAAACAAACATTTGTGAAGTGCTTCCCACTCCTCACCAAGAAGTCCCCTCCATACAGCCTAGCGAAATGGGCCAATTCCAACCGACTTTGGCCCAACATTAAAAACTCAGTGCAAGTACTGAAAACGCATGTGGAAGTGCCATTACGTAGTAAAAAAGTTAGTTTTAAAGATGCTTTAGCTGGTAATGTTTGCAGTAGTAATTTCATTATGCATTTGAACATTAGAGGTCTATCTGAAGGAATGATCAGCAAGCTTTATCATATAGAAATTTTGTTAGAAAGTATGAAACAATCTGTAAAGGTAATATGTCTAAATGAGCATTGGCTTGAACCTGAAAATATCAAACTCCTCAATAAACTTACAGGTTACAAACTAGCTACCTACTTCTGTAGGACTAATGGGTATGGTGGCTCTTGCATACTAGTGCATTCCACAATAGGCTATGAAATAAGACAGAGTTTTAGCTATTTAAATGAAGAACATACATTTGAGAGTTGTTGCATTGAACTTAGAGAGTATAACATGCTAATCATCAGTATATATCGCACCCCTGGGTACCACATAAGTTCTGTATTCCTAGAAAAATTTGAGACTTTGTTATATAAATTAAAAACAGGAAAAATGCATAAGAAAATAGTTATATGTGCTGATTTCAACATTGATGTAAGAACTGATGACAAATTTTCTTTACATTTAAAGAACCTGGTAGCTACATATGGGCTAAATCTAAATTTTGATCAATGCACAAGAATTACAGCAACCTCTTCAACTTGTATAGATAATGTTGTTAGCAGTTATAATTACAGTGTAAAAGAAAAATTTATTCTAGATCTAGGAGTCTCAGACCATTCAGCACTATTTGTATCACTATCAAAACTAAACCCAGCCTGCCCAACAAAAAGATGTAGGAGCTTTAGTGAAGGAAATGTAGAGGAATTTATTAAAAAACTAAACTCCACTGTGTGGTCAGTCAGCAAAGACACTTCCACAAATGAAAACTACAATAACTTTTTAACTGAATTCATGAGTGTATTCAATGAATGTTTTCCTGTTATAACAGTACAGACTAGGACTCTTAAAAATAGATCATGGATAACAAAAGGAATAAAAGTGTCTAGTGCTACAAAGAGGAAACTACATATGGAGGCAAAAGTAAATCGAAGTCCTGAATTTCTTAAATACGTAAGCACATACAAAAAAATATTTGACGAAGTAGTTAAATTAGCAAAGCGTATTGCAAATAATAGCTATATCTCAAATGCTAAAAACAAATCAAAAGCTGTTTGGTCTGTTATAAGAAGTGAGGTTGGCAATGAAATGGAGAAAAAATGCCCCTCAAAACTAATGATAAATGGTAGAGCTGTTACAGATCCCAGTACCATTTGTGAATCCTTCAATGACTTCTTCATAAATTGTAATAAAACTAGTGATTATCCACCACCAAGTACAAAGGGTAGTGCTGCAGAGCAAAATTGCACGGGTTTTAAATTTTCCCATGTTTCCAGCTCTGATGTTATAAAAATCATAATGTCCCTAAAAAATTTAAACTCTGTGGGTTGGGATGAGGTCCCCACTAAAATAATAAAAATAGCCTGTCATAGTATTGCGCATCCACTCTCTCTCTTAATCAACCAGTCTTTTGATGAAGGATGTTTCCCAGACCGATTAAAATATGCAGAAGTAAGGCCAATTCATAAAAAAGGCAAACAAGATGAAATGGGAAACTATAGGCCTATCTCACTATTACCAATTTTTTCAAAAATATTTGAAAGAGCAGCATGTGATCAGAGGCAAAATTACAATTCGTCCCACAGCATTATTTTACGCAATCAGTATGGTTTCAGGAAAGGCTGCAGCACAACTCGGGCAATAAACGAACTGGTCACAAAAGTTAGCAGATGTCTTGACGATAGACTGTGTGTATCGGGCATCTTCTGTGATCTTACCAAAGCTTTTGATACGGTAAATCATGACCTGCTTCTCCAAAAACTGACAAACTATGGTTTTCAAGGAAAATCTCTTAATTGGATGTCATCATACTTGGCAAACAGGAAACAAAGAGTACTTGTAAACAACAGTAACAAAAAATTAGTCTCTGGCTGGAAACACACTCAGTTAGGCGTACCGCAAGGTTCTATATTAGGGCCTCTACTATTTTTGTATTATATTAATGATATGCCATGCCAGGTTCAGTCCGATACCATCCTCTACGCAGATGACTCAACAGCAATAGTATGCTGCAAAACTGATAAAGACTTAATCCATCGTATTGAGCAAACACTTGGGGAAGTGGAGAAATGGGTCAAAAATAACAGCTTGAAATTAAATCTTACAAAAACAGAAATTGTTCATTTCACCACAAAACAATCGGCTCAATGTATAAATGAAATAACATACAAAGACAAAAAATTGGACACTGCAAACTGTGTCAAATTCCTTGGGGTACTAGTGAATAAGAATATGCTGTGGGGTTACCATGTAGACAGCATACTAAGTCGACTGAACAGTCTCGTATATGCCATGAATGTCCTATATAGCATTACTGATTTAGCTGTAAAGAAAACTGTATATTATGCATATTTTGTATCAGTCATAAGGTATAGTATAATTTTTTGGGGGTCTGAGAAAACAAATCTGCTCAAAGCCTTTAGGCTACAAAAAAAGATAATCCGAGCCATGGTAGGAGCAAAAAGGAGACAACACTGCAAACCTATATTTGAGAAACTAGATCTAATGTCCATACCTAGCTTATATATATATGAGCTTCTCATATTCACAAAAAGAAACCCACAACTTTTTGAAGGCAACTGCTTCTTGCATCAGTATGAGACCAGGCATAGAGCAAGTTACATGTTACCTACCTATAGACTAACACTATATGAAAAAACTCCACATTATATGGGCATGAAATTTACAAATACTATCTGGAAGGGAAATGTGACCCACCTCTAAAATATACTGAAGGAGACTTGGAAACATATCTAAAAAATAAATGCTACTATACGGTAGAAGAATTCTTGAATGATAACCATGTAAAAATAATTGTATAGATCACCACAATATGTATTATGACAAATGTGTAAAATACTTTATTATGACAAATGTGTAAAATACCTGTATAGCAACACATGTATTATAACCTAAAATTAAGTTTATTAGTCTGTACATAGTATAAAAACTGACAAGTCACCTATGTCGCAATCCTTGATTGTATAAGGCATGTTACGTGATAATAAAATTTGATTGATTGATTGATTGATTGATAGCCACCCATGGTCATTGCATCTTCAATGACAAACAGTTCATCACCAAATATACCAAGGGTCTCACCAAGGTCATTGTGGACTGAAATTATCCTCCCCACCTTGTCCAGAAATAGATCACCCATCACTTGACTCACCAACTGCCTACCGTTCCCCACAAACCCATTGTCCAGCTCCAGTGGAGAGCCCCCCGCATGACTCGGTACTACCTGGGTCTTAAGCAACTGAATCACATTTTCTGCAAAGGATCTAACTACCTCACATCTTGCCTTGAAATGAGAAATATCTTTCCAACTATCCTCTCCAATCCTCCCACAGTGGTAAACTCGTTGCCCCATGGCTGATATCCCTGCAATAGACCTAGGTGCAAAGATGCTCTCACTACCACCTATGCAAGCTATGTCAGTCATCTTCTACCCATCAAAGAAAGTGCTAACTGTGAAAGCATCCATTTGATCTATCAACTAAGGTGCAGCCACTGTGCTGCATTCTACTTGGCCATGATCACTAAGAAGCTATCTGCCCACACGAATGACCATACTAAGCCGTGGCCAAGAGACAGTTGGACCACCAAGCTGCTGCACATGTCATCCAATTCTTTAAAGACTGCTCCACAGCCTGTTCCATTTGGGTTCTTTCCAGCAACACCAGCTTTTCTGAAATGTGCAAGTGCGAACTTACCCTGTAGCATATCCTTCAATCTGTAATCTTGCTGGCACTAACTTTCAATAGCCCATGCCCTCTTCCTGTCTATCTCCTTGTCCACTTCCACTTGAGCCCTACACATGCTTTCTATCCTTTTAGAACACCTGTATAGTCCTATTGTCTTCTCTACTTTTCTCCTCCCTCCATATCCCCCTCCCCCCTCCCACCACATCCATCCAAAGCTGCAACTATCATCCCACCATCCTGAACCCACTACATCCCTGCAGGCTCACACAGGCAGCACTAGAACCTTCCCCCACCCCCATCCTGATGTCTCTTCCCCTTGCCATGCCTGGTCTATACCCATACTAATCACCTCAGGAAAGATCACTGCTTACTTTAGATGCAATCATAGTCAGGTCTTAGATCCCAAAGATGACAGTTGCCATACGTGTGGGAGTAATGCATGTCTGACTGCCTTTTGTTTTTTGTTTTGTCTATGTCTGATGAAATACTTATTCTAGTGGCTAATAATATCTAGTGACCATTTTTCTATGTGCCTTATAACTCCTCCTCAATGTGGTGAGTAGCAATCTATCATTCTCATATTGTTGTTATCCAACCCAGATTTTCCATCATATGATTTGCCCTGTATATAATTTTAACAACACTTTTGAAGGAAGAAGTTACCTGTTCACATTTATGAAAGAAGTGTCCTCTTCTTGTAAATTATAGATTCTATAGGTGTAGCTCATAAGGTCTGCTATATACGAAATTCATACCATCAGTGTAAATGAAGTGCTGACATAAAAATCATAGCTGTTTTAAAAGTAATACTTTCTGACAGATTAAAACTGTGTGTCAGATGTGACTTGAACCTGGAATATTGGCCTTTTGTGGACAAGTGCTTTTCTGACTGAGGTATCCAAGAACGCTTCACAACTTGCCCATGCAGCTTTATTTCTGGCAGTGCCTATTCTCTTATCTCCCAAACTTCCTGGATGTTTTCCTGCATATATTGTGGGAGAAGAGGTACTGGTAGAAATAAAGGTGTGAAATGGGTTGTAGATCATGTTTGGATAATTCAGTGAGTAGAGCACTTGTCTGTGAAAGACAGAGGTCCGAGGTTTGAGTCCTGTTCAGGCACTCAGTTTTAATCTTCTAGGAAGTTTCAAACCAACTTACTTCACTGCAGACTGAAAATTCATTCTAGGAGTTAGATGGATAAGAACAATGATTAATGATGGCTGGAAATTCCCAGAACAAATCCTGACTGAGTGCTTAATTTCATCAAAATGAATATTCATGTCATAATACTATAAAATTACAGGGAGACAGAAATGGCTGGTCAGTACTTACCTTCAAGAGAAGAAAAACTAAATACTGACAATAGACACATAAAAGTACAAAAAATATCAAAGTTCTTGGAACTGTTAATTCCTTCCTCAGAAAGGAAGGAGGTACAGGTTGGGGAAGGCAAGAAAGGAGGATAGTCAATTCAGGCCCCAAGTTGAGAGGGACTCAGGTGTAGTGAAGATTGTTTACACTATCAGTTAATTATTAAAGAGCACTTATAACTCTTCATTTCAGTTGGTCACAAAATTTATAGAACGAACAGCTAATGACATCTGCTTTTATGTAATTTTAGATTTTTGCAGAACTCCAGTAGTGTCCCTAGATTACTAGGAACCTGAAATTTTAGAAGGAAATAATTTTTGTCTTTTATTTCGTGGCTACATATATCAAATTTCTCCTGACATGTGACTTTTAATCATAATCACAGATTCCAAGCTAAATTTTGCTGGGTATCGTGAACAAGCACTCATCATTTCTTCTTGACATTGTACAATCAAACGATGGAAACTCCATGTTGGAATATCAACAGTATAAGGAAAAGATATACTACTAGTTACCTTAAAGATGATACATTGAGTTGTAGACAGCCAACAGTAAAAGACACTTACATATTAGCTTTCAGCCACAGCCTTTATTAGAAAAACAAAAAGAAAAAGAAACACACACATTCATCCACACAATTAAGCACACCCCATGTACACATGACTCATATGACTGCCATTTTCAGCATCTCAGAACAGAATGCAACTGTCATGGGTAGAATGCAAGGAACAATCTGAACGGGGCATGGAAGGGGAACGGATGGCAATGTGTGGGTGGGGTGAGAGAAGAGCATTGTCTGGCAGAGTGGGCAGGCACTAGGCTGCCAACAGGTGCAATGTTTGGAGGCTGTGAGGCAGGAAGGCCACGGGAGAGAGAGGGGGCAAGGGAGGGGGGGAGGACGGCCACAGTGAAAGTGAAAGGAGAGTGGAAAAGGAGAGGATCAGAGAAGATAAAATACTAGTGGGTGTGTTGGCAGAGGCTGGTGCACAAATGATCCCTGTAGCAAGGGACTGGGACTGGGAGGGGCATAAGAATGGATTTGGCTGTCTGACACAGAGATCATATCCCTATGGAAGATTTAGGTGCAGACCTGTTCAATTCACTCACCAGTACTTCTTATTGTAGTCCTGTCATGGGTTTATTCTACCCTGTCAGAGGTCAAACCACCCATGAAAGCAGCCATGTCATACACCAGCTATGCTGCAAATATTGCACAGTTCTTTATTCTGGTATGACAATCAGTCGGCTGTCCACCACAATGAACACCACCACCAAACTGTGGCCAAGAACAAAGTAGACCACCTTGTGACACAACATACAGATGAACATAACACACCTAATTTCAATAGCTACTTCACCTCTCGGCCCATCTGGATCCTCCCCTCTACCACCAACTTTTCTTAACTGCGCAGCTGGGAGTTATCTTTACAATTTGTTCTCCATCCCCGAAATTATCTGAGTTTCAACTTTCAGTAACATATTGTCCCCATACCCTTCACTCAATAGTTTCCACCACTTATGCTCTATCAGCTCCCATCTATTCCCCTCTCTCTCTGTGTGCTGCCCTCTGCCAGCATGCCCACCCATCTTTTCCTGTTTATCTCCACTTTCCAAACTGAGCTGACATTAAAAGGCTATTTTTGGAAAGAGGGTTCAGTATTCTGTTGTAAGCTAACTTCTCAAAATTTTTGTGAACATGGGGAGTAGGTGGATGTGTTTCTAATTAGAGGTAACTTTTTTATGTCTAGATTTATAGATTGTGTTAGTACTGCATACTTCAGTCTTTCAAGAAGTACGTATTAACTTATTGATTGGTTACAATGGTAAGAAAGGGTAGCACTGCCAAATCAGCACAAAATTTGTGCACTTTGACTGAGATTCTTCCACAGCCTAAGATTTGCTGTATTTTAGTGGCCTAGTTATGTCTGTGGTCTTTCTGACAATTGAGTTAGCAAAACTGAAGTGTGGTGGTGGAGCATATATAAAAATTAATAACCAACCTTGCCATGGCCACAGATGTAGGCATTTAGGTGTCTTTCACTAGAAAAAGTACAAGAGCTCAAAAGATAGTGTGAATACTGTTTACTGTTACATGTTTGTGTGCTCCACACATCAGTCCTCTGTATGTGAATGGTTGGCTTTTCCTTATTTTACATATTGTTCCTTCTAGGAATTTCCATTATTGTTACACATTGACTACAATTATGTTGTTCATAGTGGTTCACTGACATCTACATTTTCTTGTTCATTATCAGACCTACTTGTGCATTACTTCTACTTGATTTTACATTGTTTATCCTGTTCTCAATTGGCCAGAAAGCTTGTTCTTCATACTAATTCCCACTATATTTAACTTCAGCCAATCAGTTTTTCTTTCCAGATTCTATAATCTGGATATGTTGTTAAGTGATCTAACATTCAACACTCAGAGCTTCAGACCACTTTTGTTTTTTGTCTGGGTAACAATGTACTCCTGAATAGTCATGTCCAGGATAATTGAATGTTGTACTTGTTTGCATCTGCAATATTTTTTCCTTGAGAATGCCATCATCATTAAAGAATACAGTAGAGCTGCTTGTTTCAGGAAAACAATTAGCTGCAGTTATCCACTGCTTTCAGCCATGCTGCAGTATGAACATATCAAATAGTGGGAGGGGGGACCCTCACACAGTCTGGCTCCAGCTGCCAGAGGCTGTGGTCATATGTGTGTGTGAGTTGCATTTGCGTGAGTGTGTATGTAAGCCTTGTTGGCCAAAAGCTAAGATTCTGACAGTCTTCTTGTTGTGTCTTTCTGCGTCTCAGCATCTCCACTATATGGTGCGTAGCAATTATACTTTTCATTATATTGCTACATAGGGAGGTTACGGTAGACAATCTTCCAAGACCAGACTGATGAAGCATCCAGACTGTTTCCTCTGTCACTGCTGAAAAATTACCTGCCCTTCTTCAGGAACCGTGTTAAGCTGTCCATTCCACAGATACACCAGTAATTGTTGTTATGATACATCATTCTGTATAGTTGAGACACACCATGGCAAGGTCCATTGTTCATGAGAAGAGACAGTACCTACAGTTTCAGTATTCATGCTGTTTCTAACAATACTGTAATGCTGACACAGTTGAAAACTTGCTCATGCCTGTTACATGTTTCTTGTTTTCCGTACACCACCTATATATTCAGCCAACTGAGGAACTTATACACTGATGGTTTTCTATTTTAAGAAAACATTTTAACATGCAAAAATTAAATAGTTCTATTCAGAAAATTTATGATTTTACTGTAAGTCACTTTTTCTGTTATCTTAGAGGAGATCCATATTTTGATGGCATTAATTTTTAGCCAATCATTTCCTGCAGGGGAGAAACATTTCAAGGAATGAATAATGCTTATTTGTCTACTTTCAGTGGGAGTAAGGTATTAGCTCAGAAGATTTTTATACTTACTAGTTTCACTAGCTGACAGCTGAAGAGAAATAGTGACAGAAAATGTTTGAAAACATGTCATTTTCATTCTTAGTAACCATCCTTTGTTATGCTTCTTATAAATAGCAGTAATGCAGGAGTAAGTCTAATAATAAATAAGGAAACAGGAATGCTGGCAAAGTACTATTCATTTATTTGGTCCAGGAAATTATTGTATAATACCTTATTTGTATGTATGATATATGACAAGGGGTAAAGGCAGTGTATGATTACACTAGTAAATCATAGTTATGTTTGAAGATATTTTCAAACAAAGGAAACTCCAGGTAGGAATATCAACAATGTAGGAAAAGATAGATTGCTACTTACCTTAAAAGAGATATGTCAAGTTGCAGACAGGCACACTTAAAAGGTACTCACATAAAGCTTTCGGTCACAGCCTTCATCAGTAACACACACACACACACACACACACACACACACACACACACACACACACACACATGGGCCGGAATGCAACATCACGTGGGATGCAAGCAGCAATCTGGTGGGGGTGGGGAAGGGAAAGAGATAGTAGTATACAGGTGGGGAGAGAGATGAACACTGTCTGGTGCAGTGTGCAGGGACTAGACTGCCAACAGGCGCAGCATCAGGATGTTATGGGGCTGGGAGGTAGGGAAAAAAGGAGCAAAAAAGGAGTGGAGTGGGGAAGATAGATGGATGTGTTGGCAGAGGGCTGCAAATATACAGGGTGGGAGGAGAGGTTGGGGAGGAGATGATAGCACAGAAGGGGTGGAGGGAGTGGAAACTGTTGGTTGTAGGGTGTAGGGACAGAATGTTACCTTAGGTTGAGGCTGGGATAATTACAGAAGTGGAGAATCTGTTGTAAGGATAACTCCCACATGCACAGTTCAGAATAGCTGGTGGTGGATGTAAGGATCCAGTGGCTTGGGTCGTGAAGCAGCCACTGAAATCAAATGTCATGTTCAGCTGCATGTTGTGCCACAGGATGATCTACTTTGCTCTTGGCCAAAGTTTGGCAGTAGGTGTTCATCCTGGTGGACAGCTGGTTGGAAGTCATACCAATATAAAACACCTTAGGCCCTTTACAAAACATCCCCCCTGAACCATTGTCCCTCCTCACTCCTATGACACCCCACTTGCCTCCTTCTACGTGCTCCCCAAAATTCAGAAACCCAACAATCCTGGATACCCCATTGTGGCTGGTTATTGTTCCCCCACTGAAAGCTTTTCGGCCCTCATTGAGCAATACCTCCAACCACTTGCCCATAATGTAGTCTCCCATGTCAAAGACACCAAACACTTCCTTCGCTGACTCTCCAGCATCCCCACCCCTTTACCTCCTGGATCCTTACTCGTCACTGTTGACACAACCTCCCTATACACCAACATTTATCATGCCCATGGCCTTACTGCCATTGAACACTATATTTTCCAGTGTCCTTCAGACTCCAGACCCACTCTCCCATTCCTCAGACAGCTTACTTATTGTATCCTAACCCACATATACTTCTCATTTGAAGGGAAGGTATGTAAACAAATATGCAGCACAGTCATGGACACCCTCATAGCATCCTCCTGTGTGAACCTTTTTATGGGCCATCTAGAAGTGACCTTCCTAGTCTCCCAAAACACCAAACCTCCAGTCTGGTTCAGGTTCGCTGATGAAATCTTCATGATCTGGACTCAGGACCAAGACACCCTATCTTTGTTCCTTCACAACCTCAATTCCTTCTCACCCATATGCTTAAGAAATGGTCACAATGCCCATATAGTATTAGGGACAGAAAGTTGGCTGAAACCAGACGTAAACAGTAATGAAATCCTGAACTCAGATTGGAATGTATACCGCAGAAACAGGCTGGACAGTGAAGGGGGAGGCATGTTTATAGCAATAAGAAGTGCAATAGTATCAAAGGAAATTGACGGAGATCCGAAATGTGAAATAATTTGGGTGAAGGTCACAGTTAAAGCAGGCTCAGACATGGTAATTGGGTGTCTCTATAGGCCCCTTGACTCAGCAGCTGTTGTGGCTGAGCACCTGAAGGATAATTTGGAATATATTTCGGGTAGATTTCCCCACCATGTTATAGTTCTGGGGGGGAGATTTTAATTTGCCGGATATAGACTGGGAGACTCAAACATTCATAAGGGGTGGTAGAGACATAGAATCCAGTGAAATTTTTTTAAGTGCTTTATCTGAAAACTACCTTGAGCAGTTAAACAGAGAACCGACTCGTGTTGATAATATATTAGACCTTCTGGTGACAAACAGACCCGAAGTATTTGAAACAGTTAACACAGAACAGGGAATCAGCGATCATAAAGCGGTTACTGCATCGATGATTTCAGCCGTAAATAGAAATATTAAAAAAGGTAGGAAGATTTTTCAGTTTAGCAAAAGTGACAAAAAGCAGATTACAGAGTACCTGATGGCTCAACACAAATGTTTTGTCTCAAGTACAGATAGTGTTGAGGATCAGTGGACAAAGTTCAAAACCATCGTACAATATGCGTTATATGAGTATGTGCCAAGCAAGATCATAAGAGATGGAAAAGAGCCACCGTGGTACAACAACCGAGTTAGAAAACTGCTGTGGAAGCAAAGGGAACTTCACAGCAAACATAAACGAAGCCAAAGCCTTGCAGACAAACAAAAATTACACGAAGCGAAATGTAGTGTGAGGAGGGCTATGCGGGAGGTGTTCAATGAATGCAAAAGTAAAAATCTATGTACTACTTGGCAGAAAATCCTAAGAAATTTTGGTCTTATGTCAAAGCGGTAGGTGGATCAAAACAAAATGTCCAGACACTCTGTGACCAAAATGGTACTGAAAAAGAGGATGACACACTACAGGCCGAAATACTAAATGTCTTTTTCCAAAGCTGTTTCACAGAGGAAGACTGCACTCTAGTTCCTTCTCTAGATTGTTGCACAGATGAAAAAATGGTGGATATCCAAATGGATGACAGAGGGATAGAGAAACAATTAAAATCGCTCAAAAGAGGAAAGACAGCTGGACCTGATTGGATACCAGTTCGATTTTACACAGAGTACCTGAAGGAACTTGCCCCCTTCTTGCAGCGACGTACTGTAGGTCTCTTGAAGAGACCAAAGGATTGGAAAAGGTCACAGGTCATCCCTGTTTTCAAGAAGGGACGTTAAACAGATGTGCAGAACTATAGACCTATATCTGTAACATTGATCAGTTGTAGAATTTTGAAACATGTATTATGTGCCAGTATAATGACTTTTCTGGAGACTAGAAATCTACTCTGTAGAAATCAGCATGGGTTTCGTAAAAGACAGTTGTGTGAAACCCAGATAACGCTATTCGTCCACGAGACTCAGAGGGCCATAGACATGGGTTCACAGGTAGATGACGTTTCTTGACTTCCGCAAGGCATTTGATACAGTTCCCCACAGTCGTTTAATGAACAAAGTAAGAGCATATGGACTATCAGACCAGTTGTGTGATTGGATTGAAGAGTTCCTAGGTAACAGAACGCAGCATGTCATTCTCAATGGAGAGAAGTCTTCCGAAGTAAGAGTGATTTCAGGTGTGCCGCAGGGGAGTGTCATATGACCGTTGCTATTCACAATATACTTAAATGACCTTGTGGATGACATCGGAAGTTCACTGAGGCTTTTTGCAGATGTTGCAGTGGTGTATCGAGAGGTTGTAACAATGGAAAATTGTACTGAAATGCAGGAGGATCTGCAGCCAATTGACGCACGGTGCAGGGAATGGCAATTGAGTCTCAATGTAGATAAGTGTAATATGCTCCAAATTCATAGAAAGATAGATCCCTTATCATTTAACTACAAAATAGCAGGTCAGCAAGTGGAAGCAGTTAATTCCATAAATTATCTGGGAGTACGCATTAGGAGTGATTTAAAATGGAATGATCATTTAAAGTTGATCGTCAGTAAAGCAGATGCCAGACTGAGATTCATTGGAAGAATCCTAAGGAAATGCAATCTGAAAACAAAGTAAGTAGGTTACAGTATGCTTGTTCACCCACTGCTTGAATACTGTTCAGTAGTGTGGGATCCGTACCAAATAGGGTTGATAGAAGAGATAGAGAAGATCCAACGGAGAGCAGCGCGCTTCATTACAGGATCATTTAGTACTCACGAAAGCGTTACGGCGATGATAGATAAACTCCAGTGGAAGACTCTGCAGGAGAGATGCTCAGTAGCTCGGTACGGGCTTTTGTTAAAGTTTCGAGAACATACCTTCACCAAAGAGTCAAGCAGTATATTGCTCCCTCCTAAGTATATCTCGCGAAGAGACCATGAGGATAAAATCAGAGAGATTAGAGCCCACACAGAAGCATACCGACAATCCTTCTTTCCACAAACAATATGAGACTGGAATAGAAGGGAGAACCAATTGAGGTACTCAAGGTACCCTCCACCACACACCGTCCGGTGGCTTGTGGAGTATGGATGTAGATGTAGATGTTGTCCTAATCAACCCAGCATGCCACCTTCCTTGATGTTGACCTCCTCCTCTCTGATGACTCCATCCACACATCTGTTCACATTAAGCCCACCAACCACCAACAGTACCAGCATTTTGACAGCTGTCATCCTTTTCATACCAAGAAATCCATCCCTAATAGCCTGGCTACCTGGGGACAGTGTATCTGCTGTGACAAAAACTCCCTTGCCCAGTATGCTGAGGCTCTCACCAAGGACTTCACACACAGGCGCTATCTCCCAGACCTAATCCACAAATAGATAGATCTTCCATGCCATTTCCCGTGATACCCCCAATCCTCCCACTATCAAGAAGAGCCAGCCACAAAGGAGGCCCCTTCATCACCAGTACCACTTCATACTGAAACAAGTGAGTCACATCCTTCACCAGGGCTTTGATTATCTATCATCATGCTCTGAAATGAGGGATATCATACCAAAGATAATTCCCACCCCTATTATAGTGGTATTCTGTGGCTACTAACCTCCACAACATCCTAGACCATCCCTGTGCCACTCCCAATCCCAACCCCTTGCCACAAGGATAATACACTGTGGAAGACCCAGGTGAAAAACCTGTCCAATCCACCCACCCAGCTCTTCCTGTTCCAGTCCTGTCACAGGTTTATCCTACACCATCAGGAGCTGGGCCACCTGCAAAAGCAGCCATGTCACTTACCAGGTCTGCTGCAATCATTGCATAGCTCTTTATATTGGTAAGACTATCAACCAGCTGTCCACCCAGGATGAGTGGCCACTGCCAAACTGTGGTCAAGAGCAAAGTTGATCAACCTGTATTACAACATGCAACTGAACATAACACACTTGATTTCAGTGGAACTGTGCAGATGGGAGTTATCATTACAACACATCCTCCACTTCCGTAATCATCCTGACCCCAACATACTGTAAAATACTGTCCCTACATTTACCACCCAACAATTTCTGACCCCTCCACCCCCTCTGTGCTATCACCTCCTCCCCATCCTCATCTCCCACCCTGTTAATTTGCAACCCTCTGCCAACACATTCATCAATCTTTCCCTGCTCCTCTCCTTTTTTGCTCCTTTTTCCCCCACATCCCAGTCCCACAATCTCCTGATGCTGTGCCTGTTGGCAGTCTACTCCCTGCACACTGCACCAGACTCTGTATTCCTCTCTCTCCCCACCTGTACACTACTATCCCTTTCCCTTCCCCTTCCCCACCCTTCCAGATTGCTGCTTGCATCTCATGTGATATTGAATTCTGCCCCAAGATGCTGGAGTTGGCGGTCATATGTGCATGAGGTGTGCTTGTTTATGTATGTGTGCCTCTCTCTCTTTTACTAATGTAGGCTGTGACTGAAAGCTTTATGCAAGTGTCTTTTAATTGTGCCTGTCCGGAACTTGATGTGTCTTCTTTTGGGTCTAAAGATGTTTTCTTTTTTAATATGTTCCCTTTTGTAAAAAATAGTGTTTCAGACGAGGCAGTATTTTCAGACCTTCAAAAAGTGGTCTGCAGGAACCCATGTATTTAGCTTTTTTTATCACCATGATGATCTTTTTCTGTATTTTTTTAAGTTGTGAGAATCCCCCAAAATACTGTTGCATACATTAGTATTGACTGTATACTACCATGGTACAGTGTCACCAATGATGAACAGCTTGTATTTTGAGTGAGAATCCTAGCAGCATGAATAAGTGTATTCAGTTTTTATTTAAAGTGTTAAGGTGCAACTCCCACTTCAAGTGGAAGAGAAGGAGAAAGAGTTGGAGGCCATAGAATGGTGTACAGGAATAAAAGGAGCAGCCACCTGCTAGAATTTAGAAAATAGCATAATTTAGTCATTTTTAACTCTTGGTGTTAAAAAGAGACACTGAACATTTCAGATTCACCATGTTATGGTCAGACAGAGATTTCAAAATCTGATTTTAAAGTGCAAGGCATTTCCAGAGGCAATGTGGCTTTGATAATAATTTATTGATTATGAACTGAAGAAATGACAAAAAGGTGAAAATCAAGCAGCTGGGAACTGATGAATAGAAAGAATCAGAGCCTTTTGAGAGATTCAGTGGAAGCATTGGGCACAGATTGACTGAAACAGTGGCAATACAACAGAAGACAAGTGTGTAGCCTTGAGAGATGAACTAATGAAGGCAGAAGAGACTCAAATAGGTGAAAATAGAAAAAATGTTCAAATGTATGTGAAACCTTAAGGGACTTAACTGCTAAGGTCATCAGTCCCTAAGCTTACACACTATTTAACCTAAATTAACCTAAGGACAAACACACACACCCATGCCTGAGGGAGGACTCGAACCTCCGCCGGGAACAGCCACACAGTCCATAACTGCAGCGCTTTAGACAGCTTGGCTAAACCCGCGCGGCTAGGTGAAAAGAAAAGGCCTAGTAGAAATCCTAGGATAACACATCAGTTATTGAAACTTATTGACAAAAGGAGAAAATATGAAAATGCAGTAAATGATCCAGATGAAAGTGAATACAGTGATATAAAAATTGTTATTGTTGTTGTGGTCTTCACTCCAAAGACTGGTTTGGTGCAGCTCTCCATGCTACTCTATGCTGTACAAGCCTCTTCATCTCTGAGTAACTACTGAAACCTACATCTATCTGAATCAGCTTACTGTATTCATCTCTGGTCTTCCTCTACTATTTTGCCCCCCCCCCCCCCCCCCCTTTTGCACACTTCCCTCCGGTACTAAATTGGTGACCCCTGAGTCTGAGAATGTGTCCTATCAACTGATTCCTCCTTTTGGTTAAGCTGTGCGTTAGATTCCTCTTCTCCCTGATTCTGTTCAGTACCTCCTCGTTAGTTTCGTGGTATACCCATCTAATCATCAGCATTCTTCCTTAGCACCACATTTTGAGAGCTTCTATTCTCTTATTGTCTAAATTGTTTGTTGTCCATGTTTCACTTCCATACATGGCTACACTCCTTACAAATACTTTCATAAAAGGCTTCCTTACACTTTAGTCTATATCAAAATTCTCTTCTTCATAAATGCCTTCCTTTTCATCACCAGTCTACATTTTATATCCTCTCTACTTCAACCATCATCATTTATTTTACTGCCCAAATAGCAAAACTCATCTACTACTTTAAATGTCTCATTTCCTGATCTAATTCCCTCACATCACCTGATTCAATTTGACTACATTTCATTAGCCTTCTTTTGCTTTTATTGATGTTCATCTTATATTCTCCTTTCAAGACACTATCCATTCTGTCCAACTGCTCTTCCAAGTCCTTTGCTGTCTCTGACAGAATTGCAAAATCATCAGCAAACCTCAATATTTTTATTTCTTCTCCCTGGATTTTAATTCCAACTCCAAATTTTTCTTTTGTTTCCTTTGCTACTTGCTCAGTATATAGATTGAATAACTTCAGGGATGGGCTAAAACCCTGTCTCACTCCCTTCTCAACCACTGCTTTCCTTTTGTGCCCCTCGACTCTTATAACTGGCATCTGGTATCTGTACAAATTGTAAGTAGCCATTCACTCCCTGTATTTTATCCCTGCCACCTTCAGAATTTGAAAGAGAGTATTCCAGTCAACATTATCAAAAGTTTTCTCTAAGTCTATAAATGCTAGAAATGTAGGTTTGCCTTTCCTTAACCTATTTTGAAAGGTAAGTCTTAGGGTCAGAATTGCCTCGAGTGTTCCTCCGTTTCTATGGAATCCAAACTGATCCTCCCTGAGGTCGTCTTCTACCAGTTTTTCCATTTGTCTGTGAAGAATTCATGTTAATATTTTGCAACTGTGACTTATTAATCTGATATTTAGTAGTTTTTACACCTGTCAGCACCTGCTTTCTTTGGAGATGTTTGGTTTGTGGGTCGCTCCACTGTGCATTGATCAACGCCCGTACAAAGTCCCAATTTTTACACAGTCCAATTTTGCACAATCCAATCTAGTCACTGTCACAAATGATGATGATAAAATGATGACAACACAAACACCCAGTCCCCAGGCAGAGAAAATCCCCAACCCAGCTGGGAACTGAACACAGGACCCCGTGATCCAGAGGCAGCAATGCTAGCCACTAGACCATGAGTGGTGGACTGTTTTCTTTGGAATTGGAGTTACTATATTCTTCTTGAAGTCTCAAGGTATTTCACCTGTCTTATACATCTTGCCCCCCAGATGGAAGAATTTTGTCGCGTGACTGCTACAGGTGATTCTCTTTTCTCCAAAGGTCTCTTTAATTTTCCTGTAGACAGCATCTATCTTACCCCGCCCCTCATGATATATGCTTCTGCGTCCTTACATTTGTCCTCTAGCCATTTTGCAATTTCTGTTGATCTCATTTTTGAGATGCTTGTGTTACTTTTTTATATTTTCTCTCAATTAAAAATTAAATTGACAAAAAGTGCAATATGGCTAAGCACAAATGGCTAGAGGACAGTTTCAGTGCTGCAGAAGCATGCACAATTAGGTGAATGATACATACTGGCTACAGAAAAATTTAAGAGATAGACGATGAGCTCAGGCGGCAAGCCACTATTAAACCAAGAATGAAAAGGTGAAATGTGGAAAGGATATGTGAAAGGGCTATACTAGAAAAGTGAACTCCAAACATTACTGATCTGGATTCTAGCCTGGAGGTCTGGCAAATTTTTCTTTGTTGACCATCTGCTTGTGATTATTTGATTTGATGACCAGTTGTTAAATGATAAACACAATACAGCAGAAATTTATTTGCAATCTTCTTACATTTATTGACACAGATAATATTATAATGATCAGCTTGTATTCATGAATTCAGACAGTTCATCTATCACAGATCAGAAATTCACCTAAACCAACTGTAAGATTGTTTTGATGGAGTGGCAACATATTTTCAGTGCACTTTAACTGTTGGATTATATCTGGGTAACAGGATGAGTTTAAGTTTGTTGCACAGGAACTGGATACTTTTGCCATTCAGCTTCAGCTGACACAGTTACTGTTCTATTATATCGTGTATGTATTAATAATCCACACATATTTTTTCCCAAATTTAAGCAGGAAAACTGTGGTGCATAGATTTATTGTAACAAGACTGGTACTGCTCCGTCTCCAACAATAGATACTGTTATATTAAAGTGTTGTTGTGGCCTCAATCTGTGACCCATCAGTAACATGTTAAAAGTGAAGTATTAAACATGTATCTACTTGTTAATCATGGCTACAAGTTCTCATTTCCACTTATACACAGCTAAAGAAAAATTTCAAATTATTGAAGAAGCAGACAACGTTGGATACTGTACAGGAGGAAGAAAGTACAGTGTGAGCAAGGGATATGTTTGTGACTGGTGTCAAAACAAAATTTTGCCTCATGAAATGAATGGTAATCAATAGACTTTTGTGGCCAAAAAGTGAAGCAACTGGACCTGAAAAATGGCTCTTTGGTTATGTAGATGAGGAATGACAATATGGATGTAAGTTGACTAGTGAAATGTGCCAACTCAGAGCATTTTTAGCCAAAGAATATCAAGATTTATAAATTGAAATGGATTAGTCTTCTGGAGCAAAACTACCATCATTCAATGGTTTCCTGGCAATTACAAGGTAAAAGTTGTGAATTTTCATTGCTAAGTGATAAATTTATGCCACAAACATTCCTGTATACAATCACAAATTGGTAACATGGATCAAATGCCTGTCTAGTTTGAGATGCTTCTTGACAATGCCATAAAAAGAAAAGAGGAATCTAGCATCATGATACTAACTGGCAGAATGGAAGCAATAGTGTACAGGTATGTTACCTATAAGTGGCAATGGATGAAAGATACCACCTTATGTGATATGTGGCATGTTTTTTAAGTAAGTACTATTTTGCCACACTGCAGCCACAGTGCTGTGTTTGGAGTTCTGCGCATGTGCACTGGGTACCTACATCTGTTGTCTACAAACTGACGCCATTACAGTCTGATTCTTCCTTGTTTACATTGTGTACTGAGTGTTTAAGATGTTTCCGATAATCGTGAGTCCCGCCGACTGTGAAATACAAGCTGTAATAAGATTTCTTAGTGCTAAAGGCCTAAAAGTAATTGATATTCATCATGAGATCTTAGCAGTTTACAGAGAAAACATTGTGAGTGATGGAATGGTAAGAAAGTGGATGAGAGCATTTAAAGATGACTGCACAAGTGTGCATGATGAACAATGGAGTGGGCGTCCTTTGGTCGTTAATGAAAGTTTGGTGCAGGAAGTGGACAATAAGGTGAGAGAAAACAGACACTTTACAATTTCCTCCTTGCGGGATGACTTTCCTAATGTTTCTCGTAGTGTTTTGTCTGGCATTGTGACCGAGCACATGAATTACTGAAAATTGTGTGCACGTTGGGTACCGAAAACCAGAATCAAAGCAACAGTTCATGGAATGGTGGCATTCACAATCACCCTGAAAAGTGAAATTTAAGTAATCACGTGCACAGTTTTTTGGGACAGAAAAGGAGTATTGCTTGTGGAATTTTTGCCTCGTAGTGAGACAGTCAATGCAGCAACTTACTGTAAGACATTGCACAGTCTGCACCATTCAGTTCAGAACAAAAGACGTGGCAAGTTGAGCAAGGGCATTGTTTTGCTGCAGGACAGTGCCCCTCTGCATGTGGTGAATCAGACCAAAGATCTCATCACATCTTTTTGATGGGAAACTTTAGATCATCCTCCGCACAGCCCTGATCTTGTGCCCAGTGACTATCATCTGTTCCTGCACTTGAAGAAACACCTGGGTGGTCAGCACCTTCAAGGTGATGATGAAGTCAAAACAGTGGTGATGCAACAAGTCAGGCGGAAGACTTCTATGAGTAGGGTATTCAAAAACTGGTACAACTTTATGACAAGTGCCTCAATATTGATGGAAATTATGTAGAAAAGTAGACTAAGGTACAGGCTTTTATGTAAAAATAAAATTATTGGGACATCTTAGCATGTCTTTTTTTTTAATTTCAAAATGGTACTTACTTAAAAAACACGCCTCGTACATAAAAGGAAAACTATTTTGAAAATATCAGTGAAAGGCATACTGGTGAGAACAAACCTGGAAGGGTGGATTGACAATGACCTTGTGATTAACTGGGTGACTTGCTTTGCAACGTCAGCCTTGTGCATTAATGAATTTATGTAAGGTGTTGATCCTGGACAGCTTCCGCAGACATACAAGTGTGATACAAGTTACAAATATGGAAAACTGATTTGGTCATTATTGCTGGAGGCCTAACGTCCATCCTACAGCCACTAGATATGTGTATAAAACTAACTTTCAAAGATGCACTGAACAGGGATATATACTATGTATGGCCAATGAAAACCGCAAGTTCATACTGAGTGGTAAAATCAAGTGGCCAGATTTGTCCCAGATTTGTGGGTGGGTGCAATGTGCATTGAATTCCACTTGGCTACCACTGGTGGAAAACTCATTAAAAAAATATGTTGTCACAAATTCATTGGATGAAACCAAGGACAATGATCTATGGGAAGATGGCATCGACAACAATAATTCTATGATGTTTCTGCCCGAGTTCTCACTCCTACTCCTCAGATTATGTATCCCTTGATACAAACAGTTACAACGCAGTTGTAAGTTTGTAGCAGTTCGCCTACTTTGTTTATCTCTTCGTTTATTGTCCTCAGTGTCGATGTACTGGCTGAAAAAACAGGGGGTGGATGTGCAGTACTGTTGTTGTTGTTGTGGTCTTCATTCCTGAGACTGGTTTGATGCAGCTCTCCATGCTACTCTATCCTGTACAAGCTTCTTCATCTCCCAGTACCTACTGCAACCTACATCCTTCTGAATCTGCTTAGTGTAGTCATCTCTTGGTCTCCCTATACAATTTTTACCCTCCACACTGCCCTCCAATACTAAATTGGTGATCCCTTGATGCCTCAGAACATGTGCTACCAACTGATCCCTTCTTCTGGTCAAGTTGTGCCACAAACTTCTCTTCTCCCCAATCTGATTCAATACTGCCTCATTAGTTATGTGATCTACCCATCTAATCTTCAGCATTCTTCTGTAGCACTACATTTCGGAAGCTTCTATTCTCTTCTTGTCCAAACTATTTATTGTCCATGATTCACTTCCATACATGACTACAATACATACAAATACTTTCAGAAATGACTTCCTGACACTTAAATCTAGACTCGATGTTAACAAATTTCTCTTCTTCAGAAACGCTATCCTTGCCATTGCCAGTCTACATTTTATATCCTCTCTACTTTGACCATCATCAGTTATTTTGCTCCCCAAATAGCAAAACTCCTTTACTACTTTAAGTGTCTCACTTCCTAATCTAATTCCCTCAGCATCACCTGACTTAATTCGACTACATTCCATTATCCTCGTTTTGCTTTTGTTGATGATCATCTTATATCCTCCTTTCAAGACACATTCCATTCCGTTCAACTGCTCTTCCAAGTCCTTTGCTGTCTCTGACAGAATTACAATGTCATCGGCGAACCTCAAAGTTTTTATTTCTCCTCCATGGACTTTAATACCTACTCCGAATTTTTCTTTTGTTTCCTTCACTGCTTGCTCAATATACAGATTGAATAACATCGGGGAGAGACTACAGCCCTGTCTCACTCCCTTCCCAACCACTGCTTCCCTTTCATGTCCCTCGACTCTTACAACTGCCATCTGATTTCTGTACAAATTGTAAATAGTCTTTCGCTCCCTGTATTTTATCCCTGCCAACTTCAGAATTTGAAAGAGTATTCCAGTCAACATTATCAAAAGTTTTCTCTAAGTCTATAAATGCTAGAAATGTAGGTTTGCCTTTCCTTAACCTATTTTGTAAGGTAAGTCTTAGGGTCAGTATTGCCTCACGTGTTCCAACATTTCTACGGAATCCAAACTGATCTTCCCCGAGGTCGGCTTCTACTAGTTTTTCCATTCGTCTGTAAAGAATTCGCATTAGTATTTTGCAGCTGTGACTTATTAAACTGATAGTTTGACAATTTTCACATCTGTCAACAACTGCTTTCTTTGGGATTGGAAGTATTATATTCTTCTTGAAGTCTGAGGGTATTTCGCCTGTATCATACATTTTGCTCACCAGATGGTAGAGTTTTGTTAGGACTGGCTCTCCCAAGGCCGTCAGTAGTTCCAATGGAATGTTGTCTACTTCGGGGGCCTTGTTTAGACTCAGGTCTTTCATTGCTCTGTCAAACTCTTCACGCAGTATCGTATCTCCCATTTCATCTTCATCTACAGTCTCTTCCATTTCCAAAATATTGTCCTCAAGTACATTGCCCTTGTATAGACCCTCTAGATACTCCTTCCACCTTCCTGCTTTCCCTTCTTTGCTTAGAACTGGGTTTCCATCTGAGCTCTTAATATTCATACAACTGGTCCTCTTTTCTCCAAAGGTCTCTTTAATTTTCCTGTAGGCAGTATCTATCTTACCCCTAGTGAGATAAGCCTCTACATCCTTATATTTGTCCTCTAGCCATCCCTGCTTAGCCATTTTGCACTTCCTGTCGATCTCATTTTTGAGACGTTTGTATTCCTTTTTGCCTGCTTCATTTACTGCAATTATATATTTTCTCCTTTCATCAATTAAATTCAATATTTCTTCTGTTACTCAAGGATGTCTACTAGCCCTCGTCTTTTTACCTACTTGATCCTCTGCTGCCTTCACTACTTCATCCCTCAAAGCTAGCCATTATTCTTCTATTGTATTTCTTTCCCCCATTCCTGTCAATTGCTCCCTTATGCTCTCATTGAAACTCTGTACAACCTCTGGTTCTTTTAGTTTATCCTGGTCCCATCTCCTTAAATTACCATCATTTTGCAGTTTATTCAGTTTTAATCTACTGGTCATAACCAATAGATTGTGGTCAGAGTCCACATCTGCCCCTGGAAATGTCTTCCAATTTAAAACCTGGTTCCTAAATCTCTGTCATACCATTATATAATCTATCTGAAACCTGTCAGTATCTACAGGCTTCTTCCAGGTATAAAGCCAACTTTTATGATTCTTGAATCAAGTGTTAGTTATGATTAAGTTGTGCTCTGTGCAAAATTCTACCAGGGGGCTTCCTCTTTCATTTCTTTGCCCCAGTCCATATTCACCTACTACGTTTCCTTCTCTCCCTTTTCCTACTACCGAATTCCAGTCACCCATGACTAATAATTTTCATCACCCTTCACTATCTGAATAATTTCTTTTATTTGATCATACATTTCTTCAATTTCTTCATCATCTGCAGAGCTAGTTGACATATAAACTTGTACTATCTACTGTAAATGATGTAGCCAACAGGTGCACAGTAGCATTTCACAGTCTTTTACTTTCACTTTTCACAACTTCAAATAATACACAGTTATATGTGTATATGGCCAGTGCACTATTGTTTGTTGTTGTTGTTGTTGTTGTTGTAGTCTACAGTCCTGAGACTGGGTTGATGCAGCTCTCCATGCTACTCTATCCAGTACAAGCTTCTTCATCTCCCAGTACTTACTGCAACCTACATCCTTTTGAATCAGCTTGGTGTATTCATCTCTTGGTTTCCCTATACAATTTTTACCCTCCACACTGCCCTCCAATGCTAAATTTGTGATCCATTGATGCCTCAGAACATGTCCTACCAACTGGTCCCTTCATCATGTCAAGTTGTGCCACAAACTCCCCTTCTCTCCAATTCTATTCAATACCTCCACATTAGTTATTTGATCTACCCATCTAATCTTCAGAATTCTTCTGTAGCACCACATTTCGAAAGCTTCTATTCTCTTCATGTCCAAACTACTTTTCGTCCATGTTTCACTTCCATACATGGCTACAGTCCATACAAATACTTTCAGAAATGACTTCCTGACACTTAAATCTATACTTGATGTTAACAAATTACTCTTCCTCAGAAATGCTTTCCTTGTCATGCAAGTCTACATTTTATATCCTCTCTACTTTGGCTATCATCAGTTATTTTGCGCCCCAAATAGCAAAACTCCTTTACTACTTTAAGTGTCTCATTTCCTAATCTAATTCCCTCAGCATAATCTGACTTAATTCGACTACATTCCGTAATCCTCATTTTGCTTTTGTTGATGTTCATCTTATATCCTCCCTTCAAGACTCTGTTCATTCCGCTCAACTGCTCTTCCAAGTCCTTTGCTGTCTCTGACAGAATTACAATGTCATCGGCAAACATCAAAGTTTTTAATTTCTTCTCCGTGGATTTTAATACCTACTCAGAATTTTTCTTTTGTTTCCTTCACTGCTTGCTCAATATACAGATTGAATAACATCAGGGAGAGGCTACAACCCTGTCTCACTCCTTTCCCAACCACTGCTTCCCTTTCATGCCCCTCGCCGCTTATGACTGCCATCTGGTTTCTGTACAAATTGTAAATAGCCTTTCGCTCCCTGTATTTTATCCCTGCCACCTTTAGAATTTGAAACAGAGTATTCCAGTCAACATTGTCAAAGGCTTTCTCTAAGTTTACAAATGCTAGAAACATTGGTTTACCTTTCCTTAATATTTCCTCTAAGATAAGACGTAAGGTCAGTATTGCCTGACATGTTCCAACATTTCTATGGAATCCAAACCTATCTTCCCCGAGGTTGGCTTCTACCAGTTTTTCCATTTGTGTGTATAGAATTCGCGTTAGTATTTTGCAGCTGTGACTTATTAAACTGATAGTTCGGTAATTTTCACATCTGTCAACACCTTCTTTCTTTGGGATTGGAATTATTGTATTTTTCTTGAAGTCTGAGGGTATTTCGCCTGTATCATACATCTTTCTCACCATATGGTAGAGTTTAGACATGACTGGCTCTCCCAAGGCCGTCAGTAGTTCTAATGGAATATTGTCTACTACCGGGCCTTGTTTCGACTCAGTGCTCTGTCAAACTCCTCGCTCAGTGTCGTATCTCCCATTTCATCTTCATCTACATCCTCTTCCATTTCCATAATATTGTCCTCAAGTACATCACCCTTGTATAGACCCTCTACATATTCCTTCCACCTTTTTGCTTTCCCTTCTTTGCTTAGGTCTGGGTTTCTATCTGAGCTCTTGATATTCATACAACTGGTTCTATTTTCTCCAAAGGTCTCTTTAATTTTTTTGTAGCCAGTATCTATCTTACCCCTAGTGAGATAAGCTTCTAAATCCTTACATTTGTCCTCTAGCCATCACTGCTTAGCCATTTTGCACTTCTTGTCGATCTCATTTTTGAGACGTTCGTATTCCTTCTTGAATGCGTCATTTACTGCATTTTTATATTTTCTCCTTTCAACAATTAAATTCAATATTTCTTCTGTTACCCAAGGATTTCTACTAGCCCTCATCTTTTTGCTTACTTGGTCGTCTGCTGCCTTCACTACTTTATCCCTCAGAGCTACCCATTCTTCTTCTACTGTATTTCTTTCCCCCATTCCTGTCAATTGTTCCCTTATGCTGTCCCTGAAACTCTGTACAATCTCTGGTTATTTCAGTTTATCCAGGTGCCATCTCCTTAAATTCCCACCTTTTTGCAGTTTCTTCAGTTTTAATCTACATTTCATAACCAATAGATTGTGGTCATAGTCCACATCTGCCCCTGGAAATGTCTTACAATTAAAAACCTGTTTCCTAAATCTCTGTCTTACTATTATATAATCTGTCTGATACCTTCTAGTATCTCCAGGATTCTTCCATGTATACAACCTTCTTTTATGATTCTTGAACCATGTGTTAGCTATGATTAAGTTATGCTCTGTGCAAAATTCTACCAGACAGCTTCTTCTTTCATTTCTTACCCCCAGTCCATATTCACCTACTATGTTTCCTTCTCTCCCTTTCCCTTCTCTTGAATTCCAGTCACCCATGACTACTAAATTTTCGTCTCCTTTCACTATCTGAATAATTTCTTTTATTTCATCATACATTTCATCAATTTCTTCATCATCTGCAGAGCTAATTGGAATGTAAACTTGTACTACTGTAGTAGGCATGGGCTTCGTGTCTATCTTGGCTACAATAATGCATTCACTATGCTGTATGTAGTAGCTTATCTGGACTCCTATTTTTTTTATTCCTTTTTAAACCGAATCCTGCATTACCCCTATTTGATTTTGTATTTATAACCCTGCATTCACCTGACCAAAAGTCTTGTTCCTCCTGCCACCGAACTTCACTAATTCCCACTATATCTAATTTTAACCTATCCATTTCCCTTTTTAAATTTTCTAACCTACCTGCCCAGTTAAGGCATCTGACATTCCACGCTCCAATCTGTAGAATGCCAGTTTTTTCTCTCCTGATAACGGCATTCTCGTGAGTAGTCCCCGCCTGGAGATCCGAATGGGGGACTATTTTACCTCCTGAATATTTTACCCAAGAGGACACCATCATCATTTAACCATACAGTAAAGCTGCATGCCCTTGGGAAAATTACGGCCGTAGTTTGCCCTTGCTTTCAGCCGTTCGCATTTTGTGTATTAACATAAAAATCTGGACAATTAAAAGAAACAATCAAGAAAAAAGCAATGAACTGGATTAGAAAATGACAAAGTTATAGGTACTGTTTTATAAAGATGATTTTTTATGTTTGTAGGAATTCCCAGAGTTCACCAAAAGTTTTATGAAAGTGAAATTCTTACAGACTGAATAATTAACAAACTTGAATTCATTTTATGAAAGTAGTTGTTTTTGTAATTAGAAAAATCATTGCTACAAAACTATGTCAATGAATTTGGGAAATAACCACAAGTTAAAATTGTAACATGCTGGAAAGGAAAATATTTCGAATATGAATAACTTTTGAAATATAATATTTTGTAAAAAGTAAAATGTTTGTTGTGAAGTGGAGAATGAAGCTTTCAAAGGAGCTAACTCCATTTAGAAACAAACAACTAGTTGCTCACAGAATACTCCACATTTTTGCAGTTGTATGTATAGTTGACCTCTAATGTTTCTATAAAGAGAATTTTTCCTGATGAATTATTGTCGCAGTAATTAAAAAACTATGCAACAATGAATAACCAAGTTTTGATAATTGAATACCTAGTATTTTAATTAATTATTTCACCTGTACCATGGAAATGAGTGTGTGGTGTGTGAAGTAAAACAGTTGCAACTAAAAATCCTCCTTTCATATATCTCAAACATGAATACAATATTGTAGCAAGGAAAGAAGAGAGAGATGAAAATAAGAAGGAAGGTGTTATATTACAAGAAGCATTTCACAGAGCTCTGAATAACCATAGTTAAACAAGTTGCCTGATTCAGACAACGTTCCTCATAATTACTGAGATACTTGGGAGAGCCAGTCATGGAAAAACTATTCCACCTGTTGTGCAAGATATATGAGACAGATGACATACTTGCAGACATCAAGAAGAATGTACCTATTCTTATTCTAAAGACGGTAGGTGTTGAGAGGTGTGAATATTGCAGAACTATCAGTTTAACTAAACTCACTGGCAAAAATTATTTAGAGAAGAATGAAAAAAATTGGTAGAAGCTGATCTTGTCGAAGATAAGTTTGGTCCTGGAGAAATGTATCAAATGACTGACACTATGACTTATCTTAGAAGTCAGGTTAACGAAAGCCAAATCTACATTTGCAGCATTTATAAATTTAGAGAGAGCTTTTGAAAATGACAACATTTGTTGGAATTCTGATGGTAGCAGGGATAAAATACAAGGAATGAAAGGTTATTTACAGTATGTACAGAAACCAGACTGCAGTTATAAAGAGTTGGAGTACATGAGAGGAAATTATTGGTCAAGAAGGGAGAGAGATATGATTGTAGCCTATCCCTGATATTACTCAATATTTACTCTGAGCAAGCATTAACAGAAACCAACATGACATTTGAAAAATGAATCAAAATTCAGAAAGAAGAAATGAAAACTTGAGGCTTGTTGATGACATTGCAATTCTGTCAGAAACAACAAAAGAGCAGCTGAATGAAATGGATAACATATTGCAAAGAGGCTATAAGATAATTATCAACAGAAGTAAATCAGGAGTAATAGTACATGTTGAATTAAATTTGGTGATTCTGAGGGAATTAGATTAAGAAATGAGACACTGAAAGTAATGGAAGAGTTTTACAAAGTTTTAAGATTTTCACAAAATGATAGTCAAAGTAGAGAGTATGTGCAATGCAGAATGGCAATAGTAAGAAAAGCATTTCTGAAAACAGGGAATTTGTTACCATAAAATATAAATATCAATATTAGCAAGCACTTTTCTGAAGGTATATGTTTGGATTATACCATTGAACAGGTGTGAAATATCGATGATAAACAATTCAGACAAGAACAGAATAGAAGCTTATGAAATGCGGTGTTACAGAATAATGCTGCAGATTAGATGAGAAGGTACTGAATTGAATCGGTTCATCAGTTTGGTAATTGAGAGACATGTGGGGATGAGCGTGTGTGTAAAAAATTGTACTGGGTAGGTTTGTATGAGATAGACTAGCAGAGAGCTGCGCACCAGTCTTTGGACTGAAGAGCAGGCACCACCACCACCACCACCACCACCACCACAACAACAACAACAATAACAACAACAACAAAATTAAATGATTTGTGTGTGTGTGTGTGTGTGTGTGTGTGTGTGTGTGTGTGTGATGCTTTTCACATTACTCCATAAAAATGCTTATTTCTTGTTTCACAGATTCAAAGGATCAGGGCTCTTTTTCTGCGGTCAGTTATGCGACAAGATATGGCATGGTTTGACACAACTAATGCAGCATCGTTTGCCAGTCGAATAACAGGGTGAGTATGAAGGAAAATTTGCAGCAGAAATAATAATTTCTTATGTAATTTGGCATTAACATAAATACACAGGACTTGTATTATTTATTAAATACACTAAATATTAACTTATTGCAGGGACTTGGATAAGATTCAGGATGGAATTGGTGAGAAACTTGGCATGTTCGTTTACTTACTGATGTCCTTTGTTGCCTCAGTTGTGATGTCATTCTTACATGGCTGGAAATTGACTCTTGTGATTTTCAGCTGTGCTCCAATAATTGTTATTGCTACAGCTGTTGTTGCGAAGGTAAAATATGGTACAGCATCACAATAATTTGATAATAACTTTGAACTGAGTACCTGAATTTATATTATTTTTCTGTTCATTTCACACTCTAATTTTATGAAGTTATTATTAAAGCAGTATGTTTTCCTTGTATTTTTTGTGTGTTTCTGAAAACAAATCTTTGAGAACATGATTCAGTGAGAAATTATGCTCTAATTCATGTCACTCTTTGAGCATAGGATAAGACCTGGATGAAGCAGTCTATGAAAATGTTTATGCAGAGCTTAGAAAATCACTTATGGGAAAAGGACATTCATACATGGGTGTGCATTGCCCACCATTTGGTCTCATCATACATGATATGGATTGCATCTGAATACATTTGGGTAGAGATTACTTCCAGAGTTCTTGATATCCAAGGTGTTTGCTAGATGTTTTTAGGGTAAGATCATCTGAAAGACAGAGCTGCAGAATAAACACAGGTACAACTGAAATAGCTACTAGCAAAATAAAATATTGCAGCCTGGACAAAGTCACACATACAAAAAACCTGCATTTATTTTCTTTCATCAAACTATAAGCTCCACTGTAGCAAAAATGAGCTTTTTATATACATGCATGAAAACAAAATCCTAGGTGGAATGTCAGCAGACTTATTGTGTATAACACAACATTACATGGAAATCACTGAAATTGAACAAATTCTTCTTGATGTGTACAAGCTAATATCAGTAAGTTATGAAACAGAATTTCTGGCCAATACTGCATAGTACCATTGATAGACACTTGAAAGAATCAAAAGTTCCTCTATCTTGGAACTAATGTTTCATCTTATTTTGGCAAGGATTAAAAAGATAGGACAGCTCACTTGGACACCAGGATGAGAGGGACCCACCTGTAGCAAAGATGAGCAGAGACCCTCACTACAGTACTACATATTTCACCCCCTAGCCAGAAATTCTGTCTAATAATTTATTCATTTAGTCAACTGATTTTCCTTTAATACAGTTAAACAACTTTCTGAGATCTTCTCTCATTCTACCTGTGTGTTAAATGCAATTCTTGCCTGTCATATTTTACTTCATTTAGCAATGCATTTACTTCTTCTGTTGTATGTTTTATTGCAGATTTTTAAAATTAAGAATTTTAATTTCTACAATTGTATTTTGGCAATGAATGTTATTGTCATACAAGTTACAAAATTTTCAAAATATTGGAGTTGACTTTTCATGTTGAAAATTATACCAAAGAATTTCAATTTAATCTAAAATATCCAAACATATAATATTTTCCCTAAATGTTCAAATAGAAACTTAACTTTTCAAGAAAGCAGTCTGTTCCTTAAGAGTACTTAATTCTGATCGCACAAATAATTTGATAACCCTGTTCTCTCCCACAAAAACTGTTAGCGCACCACAAAGCTTTTTGTTTGTATTAGCAAATTATAAACCATTTTCCTTCATAAAATATAAAATACATAATTTTTCAGTGAAATAATTACTGTAAGTTATTACAGATTTACAAAAAGTTACACCATGTATTTTAAAAATGAAAATAATCAATCTTTGACAACATACTGTAATTGCATAGATAAAAAATCTACTCACCAAGTGGCGGCAGGAAAACACACATATAAAAAAAAGGGGTTTACATATGCAAGCTTTCAGAGTGAGTGCCCTGTTCTTCTGACAGAAGGGTTGAAGGGGAAGGAAGAGGAGTGAAGGAAAAGGACTGGAGAGGTTTAGGAATAGGGGTAGAGTTTGGAAAAGACACCCAGGGGAGACTTACCGAATGGGATGAAAAGGAAAGACTTATTTCAGGAGACTACACCAGACAAGATTTGAAAACCTGAGAGGTTAAAGGTGACGATGGGGCAATATGCAAGATAGAGATTACTGCTAAAACATCATGCACAGGTTAAGAAGAGTAAAAACCAAGCGCATTGTATGTAATAGAGTTGGGGAGGGGATGGCAAAAAAATAGACTGGTCAGTAAATGAAAGATATAGAAAACTAAAAGGGAGTGAAGAAAGGAGTTGTTTCTGTGAAGAAATGCTGAGATGGAAGAAATTTACGTTAATTACGACCAGGTGGATGGCGAGAACCAAGGACATGTCGTAGCACTAGTTCCCACCAGCGGAGTTCTGAGTAACTGGTGACTGGGGGAAGAAGCCGGACGACACATGTGGTGAAACAGGCACCAAGGTCACAACTGTTATGTTGTAGAGCATGCTCTGTTATGTTGTAGAGCATGCTCTGTTATGTCCATTCATCCAAATTGATAACATGGTAGTAGCCATGCCTGTATAAACAGGTGAATAGTATTTATGTAACAGCTGGTATATGACATTTTTCATTTCACTGGTGGCTCTCCTTTTGATAGTATATCTTTTGCTGGTTACAAGGCTGTTATAGATGGTGGTAGGAGGGTGCACAGGGCAAGTCTTGCAGTGGGCTCGATCGCAAGGGTAGGAGCCATAGGGTAGGGTGATGGGTGCAGAAGGAGCATGTGGTCAACAAGGATATTGGAAGGGTGACAAAAAGCTATTCTAGGGGTGTTGGGTAAAATCTCAGACAGAATGGACCTTATTTCAGGTCTTTTATTAGGAAGTCATGGGCTTGTTGAAGTAGCTGATTAATACATTCAAGACCAGGGTAATAATGAGTGACAAGTGATGTGCTCTGAAAGCTTTCATGCATAAAATCCCCTTTTTTTATATATATGTTCTCCTGCTGCTGCTTGGTTAGTAGATTTTTTTTATCCATCCAATTACAATATATTGTAAAAAAATGATTGTTTTTGTTGTTATATTAGCCCGTTTGGTCATCGTTCCTTCTTATGTAAACCTCTTGTCAGTCTTTGTTGTCTTCCATCTTGTTCAAACTGTTTTCTGTTTTCTATCTTATGTGCTAGTTCATTCGTTTGTTTATCTGTACCACCCAGACTAATCAACACTTTACTCCTAAATATTTTCTAGTACTGATTTCTATGCACATAGATGAGCCCATTGTTATTTATGAATCTGCATGTCACAATTTGTTTACAGTGCACTGCACTTCAGGGCCTTTGTCAATCATATTTCGCTGGTTTATTTGCAAATTTGACAAGTTTTTCCTTTCCCATCTTCCACTTACGATGTTCATACATAATTCTATTTATGTGTTTGCTTTTTACCACATCACACTGATCAAGTTTTACTGCTGTCTCTTACATTATTTTATTTGCCAAGCAAAGTAATTTAAATTTTCTTCTGTGACTTACTCTTTCTGCATGCTCAGTTTTTAAAATTTTGTCTCATTTCTTGACTTTCCCTATGGATTTTTTTCTTTTCCAATCATTTTTTTGTATCCTTCAGTTGGAAGGACCACATAGATAATATTTTGGGGAAGGCGAGCCAAAGGTTGCCTTTCATTGGCAGGACACTTAGAAAATGCAACAAGTCCACTAAAGAGACAGCTTACACTACACTTGTACGTCCTCTGTTAGAATATTGCTGCGCGGTGTGGGATCCTTACCAGGTGGGATTGACGGAGGACATCGAAAGGGTGCACAAAAGGGCAGCTTGTTTTGTATTATCACGTAATAGGGGAGAGAGTGTGGCAGATATGATACACGAATTGGAATGGAAGTCATTACAGCAAAGACATTTTTCTTCACGGCGAGACCTTTTTACGAAATTTCAGTCACCAACTTTCTCTTCCGAATTCAAAAATATTTTGTTGAGCCCAACCTACATAGGTAGGAATGATCATCAAAATAAAATAAGAGAAATCAGAGCTCAAACAGAAAGGTTTAGGTGTTCGTTTTTCCCGCGCGCTGTTCAGGAGTGGAATAGTAGAGAGATAGTATGATTGCAGTTCGATGAACCCTCTGCCAAGCACTTAAATGTGAATCGCAGAGTAGTCATGTAGATGTAGATATGGGTCACTGTTCCTGCAAGAAATTCTCTCTGTTAATCATGATCTGTTTTCTCAATTTTTGTATGAAATTTTCTGACTTTTCCAAATATTTTCCTTGCTTTTCTTCCATTTTTCTATTCTTTTCCACCCTCTGCTTCTCATTTTTGCCACTTCCACCATTTTTATCACAGCAAACAGTCCTCTTTCCATGAAGAATACTGTCACATATTACATCTGTTCTTTTCGAAAACCTGCTTTTGCACTACCAAAGTTCCACATTCTGTTTATTGGAACCTGCTTGTCCCTTGGAGTTACTCCCAAAGGCATAACGCTGAAAATCCCTGTTTCTGAATGTAATCCTACTTTACGCCAGGCTATTTTACAGTTTTGAATACAACACTCTCTTGCACTTACTTGGCTAATCTGTGTCCTGTATACCTCATCTGCCAATTTCCTCTCCACCAAACTTCCCTCTTACAAAATCAAGCAGTTATCTGGCCCTCATGTTTCCATGGGTGGTGTCATCCACCAAACCAACTTCAAACTGCAAGAACATGCCAGACTTCACCTCAGAAAGCTATTCCACTTTCTCCTAAACTGTCCCTCTGCAGCTCCCGAAACAGCCACCAACCCTATCCTACAAAACAAGCTTGGCCAACCTCCTTAACATCCCCCACTTTCACCACTGCCTCCCAGACCAATAATAACTATTACTCAAAGATCCAGTCACAACAGTACAGTGCTCTAAACCTCTCATCTACAGCACTCTCCCATTGTGAATTATTTGTATTATCCAAGGGTCTCACTTTCAGCCCTAAACCTGCATTTAATCAGGCTGCTTTAGTGAAGGACCTACTTTCCTACACATGTAGTGTCAACTGGAAGTATCACTTTGCAACCCAGTCCTGAATCCTTTCTAGCAGCAAATCTAATGTTAAACCTTGCCTTGAACCATTCTGAACATGATCCCAACTTGATCCACCACTACTACCATAAAATCATAACTTACAAGCCTTCCAAGAATTCCTTACACCCAACATTGCTTCACAACCCCTTCCTCAGGTACCTACAACATGATCCTAACCTCTCCTCTGTAGAACTCTAGGCCATACATTCACTAAAAGCTGATGACTCCATCATTATCCTCCCAGTAGACAAAGAATCTACAACTCTGGTACTTGGGACAGGGAGTATGTTAGTGAAGGTCCACATCAGCTGTCTGACACCTCTGTGTAAGCACCTGCCACCAATATCCCATCTCTGCGATTCAAACTGACCTGCAGTGTCTCCTTAAAACCTTAGGCCCCTCACAAGGACTAACACCTCAATCCATAGAACTTCTTACCTCACACAAACAATGCACACCCAACTTTTACATTCTTCCTAAGATTCACAAACTAAGTCATCGTGACTGTCCTATAGTTGCTGGCTTCAAAGCAACATCAGCAGCTGCAACTCATAGTACAGAGACTTCCCTCCTATATAAGAAAAATTGATGCCTCATCCCTCCATACAAACATCCTCCACATACATGGCCTGTCTGCTGCTGAACATTTCCTCAGTCAGCACCCACCTGATTCCAAAGCTATGACATCACTCCTGCTCACCTCGATCAACTTCATACATACCAACAGCTGCTTCACCTATGAGGGGCAGATATACAAACAGATCAACAGTATGGCTATGAGAACCAGGATGGGTCCTTCCCATGCCAACCTTTTCATAACTTGCTTGGAGGGGGCTTTCATGGGATCCATAAGCCTTCAGCCCTTGGTCTGATTTACATGCATTGATGACATCTTTACCATATGGACTCATGGTAAGGTTGACCTGTTAAAATACCTGGAATCCCTAAATACTTTCTGCCAATCAAATTTCACAAGGTCTTATTCCAAATCCCGTGCCACTTCCCTTGATGTTGATCTCATCCACACCAAACTTACTGCATTAAACCTACTAACAAACAACAGTACTTACATTTTGATAGTTGCCATCATTTCCATGTCAAATGTTCCCTCTCATGCATTCTTGGCATTTGAGGCAAACATATTTGTTTGAATGCAGACTGTTTACAGCAATACACCTCCATTCTCACTTCAGACTTCACTGGATGTAATTACCTCACCCACCTAGTTCAAAAGCAGATTTCCAAGGCCATCACTTCCAATCCTGGTACTGCTGATCCCTCCAAAAACCAGCTTCAGAGCAGGCCACTTATCACTTAGTATCATCATGGTCTGGAATATATTTATCAGCTACTTCACAAGGCCATAACTTCCTAACTTCCTAAACTTAAGCCCTGAAATGATGCCCATTCTATCTGAGATTTTAGCCACCATGTCCAAGAGATTTTATCTACTACACCTACAATAGCTTTTTGTCACCCTCCCAATATCCTTGTCAGACTCTATACTCCATCTGAACCCATCTCCTTACCCACTGGCTCCTATTCTTGTGACCATCCTCTCTGCAATAACCGAGCAAGGTGACACAGTGGTTAACACACTGTAGTTGCATTCATGACGACAATGGTTCAAACCCAAGTCTGGCCATCCAGATGTAGGTTTTCCATGATTTCCCTAAATCGCTTCAAGCAGATGCTGAGATGACGTGGCCTGCTTCCTTCCCCGTTCTTCCCTAATCCAATGAGACCAATGACCTTGCTGTTTGGTCCCTTCCCCCCAAATCAACCAATCACTCTCTGCAGTACTTGCTCTATGCACCCTCCTACTACCATCTACATCAGCCCGGTAACTGTCAAAACATATACTAAGAAAGGGAGGGCCACCTGTGAAATAACACATTTGCCTTTCACATTGGCATGACTACCATCAGATTATCAGTTAGAACAAATTTGGATAATCAGAGGGTGTATACCAGCAACACACAATATCCTGTTGCAGAGCATGCTATACAACATAACAGTTTGACTTCGGTGCCTGTTTCACAACATGCACCATCTGGATTCTTCACCCAGACACCAGTTTCTCAGAACTCCGCATGTGAGAACTAGTGCTACAACATGCCCTTGGCTCTTGCTACCCACCTTGCCTTAATTTATATTAATTTCTTCCATCTTAGCATTTCTTCACAGTAACTACTCATTTCTTCACTCCATTTTAGTTTTCTATATCTTTCATTTTCTGACATGTCTATTTTTCTCTGTCTCCTTACCGCCTCTATTACATACAGTTCACTTAGTTTTTCACTCTTATTAACTTGTGCACAGCAGTTTAACAGTAATCTGTGTCTTACATATTGCCCTGTCTTCCACTTTTAAGCTCTCATGTTTTCAAATTTCATCTGGTGCAGTCCACAACCATTAGTCTTTTCTTCTCATTCTGTCTGGTAAGTCTCCCCTGACCTGGGGTTCTGGGTGACTTTTCAGAACATTACCACATTTCGTAAACCTCTACAGTCCTTTTCCTTCACCCCTCTTCCCTCCCCTTCAACCCGTCTGCCAGAAGAAGGAGCCACTGTCTCTGAAAGCTTGCATACCTAAAACCCTTTTTTTTTTTATATGTGTGTTCTCCTTCCATGGCTTGATGGACAAATGTCTTGAGACTAATTTAAGGAAGACCACAAAATGAAAAACAAACAATTTACTCATTACATCTACAATTAGTTCACATTAGTACACAATTAAAGTCTTTGATGTAGGATATAAAATGTTATAGTCATTTGTACAAGGCAGTACAACATCTATAGACAATTAAATGGTTAATCAGGAGATTACATATCAAAGCTAAGTTTAGTGTTTTTTGCTTGTAAGAGTATCAATACATTGTGTTCCATAATTCCAGCATGTAAGAGGGCCTTCCAGTGAGTGGGATGAGACAAGTAATATGTTAGTAAGTGGAAGCAGCCACTGAAAGTAACTTCTACAAAGTTTACTAACAAAAAAATGATGAGTAATACTGATCCATTGACATTGATCATTTTGGGATTTGTTGTAGTTTACTTTACAGTGATTTGTGTATTTTATGAGAAAAAAGCTACAAAAAGACACCGCTCTTCCTAATACACTATTTATCTGCTATTTGTATTTAATTTTTGCATTTATTTTGTGACCTTAATTATCTTCTTCCCATTTGTATCCTAACAAATCTCCATAAATAGTGTTACTGCACCAGCATTTACAATTCTTTGAAATTGTACTCTTTGCCTTATAGACAAACCTAATTGGTGAGGATGGTTTATTGCTGTCATTTGAGCATCCTTTCTCTGATAAACTATTTATTATAGGCTCATACAAAAGCCAGTTCGATTTAGAAATAAACTCTCAGTTAGTGTCACACTACGGCTTTCAATTCTTGGTGGTGATGTTACTGTGGTGATGAAACCAAATCTGGGCATCAGTAACCCCATGTGCTCTCAATCAGATTTATTGGGGTCCACCTCAATAGCTGGGTGGTCAGCATCTACATCTACATCTACATGACTACTCTGCAATTCACATTTAAGTGCTTGGCAGAGGGTTCATCGAACCACAATCATACTATCTCTCTACTATTCCACTCCCGAACAGCGAGCGGGAAAAACGAACACCTAAACACAGGAGAATGCCATGCAAAGGGGCCCGGGTTCGATTCCTGGCTGAGTTGGAGATTTTCTCCTCCCAGGGACTGGGTGTTGTGTTGTCTTCGTCATCATCTCATCCCCATCAACATGCAAGTCACTGAAGTTGTGTCAACTAAAAAGACTTGCACCAGATGACCAGTCTACCTGACAGGAGGTCTAGCCACATGACATTTCATTTCATTTCAATCAGATCTGTCAGAACTGAAATCTCCATATACTGTAATTTCTGAGTTATTACTAATAAATCTTATTAGTATCCTCTCTAATTGTCTAGAGAAATTCAGAACATTTGCCAAAAAGGGATGTGTGCACTGTCAGAATTGCTATCTTGTATATTTTAACTCTGTTGCTGAAGTAATTTAATTGGATAGATAAAAAATGTACTCACCAAGCAGTGGCAGAACACACACATAAAAGAATGTTGTAATTAGGCAAGCTTTTGGAGCTAGTGGCTATTCCTTCAGTCAGAATGGTTGAAGAGAAAGGAAGGAGGAGGGGGGGAAGGAAAAGAACTGAGGAGGTCAAGGAAAAGGGGGAGATTTTTGGAAAGTCTCCCAGAAACATGGGCGAGGGGAGACTTACCGCATGGGATGAGCATCTAGCTACTGCCACATTCACTTGACATATTATGTATGCCTGGGACTCACAGGGCACATCTTCTTGAATTTTTTAGGCAGCCAAAGGGCGATTTTAATCCCATGTTTGATTAAGATTTTACAGATTTACCAAGAACAATCAAAACAGCAAATTCATCATAATGGTTATGTGGCTGTATCTATAGTTATTTGGAAAAACTTTCTTTTATAAACATTTGCCCTAGAAAGCCTAGTAAAGATATTGGAAATCACAGGGATTATGCAAAGAGTGCTCTGATGACAGTGAATGCTTCTTGAAATTAGTTCAGCAACTAGCTTCTTATTAGGAGCATTCAGCTGTTTGTGGTGTGAGTTCACACCCATGTGAGGCTGCTCACACTGTTAAGTGACTCCTACAGCTCTGTATTTACATTTTAAACAGAATGTTGATTGCTGCTGAAACTATTATTATCATGTTTCCTTACTTGTGCATTAAATTTTATTGTACTTATTCCTTTGATTTTCATTTCTTGTATGTCATTACTCTTTCCCACTTAACCACTCTGTAAAATTCCCTTTGTTTCACTTTTAGGTTATTTAAATGCAAGCCACACTTAACACTTTCTGTTTAAATATTTAACAGGTTCAAAGTTCACTGGCAGCTCAAGAGCAGAATTCATATGGTAGGGCTGGAGCCGTGGTGGAAGAAGTACTCAGTGCTGTTCGCACAGTTGTTGCATTTGCTGGTCAACAAAAGGAAGTAGACAGGTGAGTCACCATCTTTTTTCTGATTTATCATCTTTACATAAAATAAATCACTTGTTAACTTATAAAATTTTATTGAGATGTCTACATGTACAAAACAACTCATACATTTTTTAAAAATCTTTCTTTCATTTTGGGTCTACTGACAAATGTTCCTGATTAATATTAATTTCTTGAACAATATTGTACTAAAAGCACCATCATGGATACTTAAAAAATAAAAGTAGACTTTAATTTTCAGTACAGCTCTTAAACTGAAGAATCAAATCTGTCTAATTTAGAGAAACGTAATTGACCTGAACTAAATTGGCTTATATGAGGCATCCTGAAAAGTAATGCTTCCAAATTTTTTATATGAAAACTATTAAAACTTTTTAAGTAAAATGAACATTATTAGCATGTTTGGTCTCCATATCCACATAATCACTTTGAACACGAACATATTTCTCCCAATGAAAGACCAGAGTGTTGACAGCATCACTGTAGAACGTTTGACTTTGTTAACCACACCTCTGCTTTCACTACTTCATCACTGTTGATGTGAAGAACTTGAAGGTATTCTTTAAGTTCTGGAAACAGCTGAAGATTGGCTGGGACGAGTCAGGACTGTATAAAGGATGATCAGTTATATTGCACTCAAGACATTGGTGTGTTGCAGATGTCACAGTGCTTATTTGTGGTGTGGCATTGTTATTCTGAAGGAGAGAGAGCTCCCAGTGTGAATGAACTCTTCAAATTCAAAACTCAATTACAGCACACTGTTCCTCAAGCACCAACATACACTCCTGGAAATTGAAATAAGAACACTGTGAATTCATTGTCCCAGGAAGGGGAAACTTTATTGACGCATTCCTGGGGTCAGATACATCACATGATCACACTGACAGAACCACAGGCACATAGACACAGGCAACAGAGCATGTACAATGTCAGCACTAGTACAGTGTATATCCACCTTTCGCAGCAATGCAGGCTGCTATTCTCCCATGGAGACGATCGTAGAGATGCTGGATGTAGTCCTGTGGAACGGCTTGCCATGCCATTTCCACCTGGCGCCTCAGTTGGACCAGCGTTCGTGCTGGACGTGCAGACCGCGTGAGACGACGCTTCATCCAGTCCCAAACATGCCCAATGGGGGACAGATCCGGAGATCTTGCTGGCCAGGGTAGTTGACTTACACCTTCTAGAGCACGTTGGGTGGCACGGGATACATGCGGGCGTGCATTGTCCTGTTGGAACAGCAAGTTCCCTTGCCGGTCTAGGAATGGTAGAACGATGGGTTCGATGATGGTTTGGATGTACCGTGCACTATTCAGTGTCCCCTCAACGATCACCAGAGGTGTACGGCCAGTGTAGGAGATCGCTCCCCACACCATGATGCCGGGTGTTGGCCCTGTGTGCCTTGGTCGTATGCAGTCCTGATTGTGGCGTTCACCTGCACGGCGCCAAACACGCATATGACCGTCATTGGCACCAAGGCAGAAGCGACTCTCATCGCTGAAGACGACACGTCTCCATTCGTCCCTCCATTCACGCCTGTCATGACACCACTGGAGGCGGGCTGCACGATGTTGGGGCGTGAGCGGAAGACGGCCTAACGGTGTGCGGGACCGTAGCCCAGCTTCATGGAGATGGTTGCGAATGGTCCTCGCCGATACCCCAGGAGCAACAGTGTCCCTAACTTGCTGGGAAATGGCGGTGCGGTCCCCTGCGGCACTGCGTAGGATCCTACGGTCTTGGCGTGCATCTGTGCGTCGCTGCGGTCCGGTCCCAGGTCGATGAGCACGTGCACCTTCCGCCGACCACTGGCGACAACATCGATGTACTGTGGAGACCTCACGCCCCACGTGTTGAGCAATTCGGCGGTACGTCCACCCGGCCTCCCGCATGCCCACTATACGCCCTCGCTCAAAGTCCGTCAACTGCACATACGGTTCACGTCCACACTGTCGCGGCATGCTACCAGTGTTAAAGACTGCGATGGAGCTCCGTATGCCACGGCAAACTGGCTGACACTGACGGCGGCGGTGCACAAATGCTGCGCAGCTAGCGCCATTTGACGGCCAACACTGCGGTTCCTGGTGTGTCTGCTGTGCCGTGCGTGTGATCATTGCTTGTACAGCCCTCTCTGTGTCCGGAGCAAGTTGGTGGGTATGACACACCGGTGTCAATGTGTTCTTTTTTCCATTTCCAGGAGTGTAGTTACATTATACACCATCAAGTTAAACACTACAATTTGGAGCCCTATGGTGGCAGAGGGTTGCAAGTGGTAGACATGAAGAATAAAGGTGTAGAGTGTTAATAACATTATTTTTATTTAATAAGTTTTAAAAATTTTCACTTAAAAACAGAGGCACTAATTTTCACCCTATCCCTGTAAATAGTATTTAAAAATATTGGAAATTTTATTTTATAGAGCATATTCTAATGCTATTGTAAGTGACAAATTTCTTTTATTGACTGCAAAGACTGTTTGTTGTTACACAAAGACCTAAAGTACGTCAAGACGCGTCTATATAAATTAACAATAGAACAGCAGAATTCTTTCACAATTTCCCTACCTAGTCGTTGACATGTTTCAGTAAATGAATTTCAATTATTTACTCCAAAGCAGTTATGAAAAAGGAAAATATGAAAGATGTTCAAAAATCTCTTTTTTTCCTTCCAGGTATAAAGACAAGCTGGTTTTAGCTGAAAAAATGGGAATCAAGAGAGGAATGTTCACTGGTATTGGTGCAGCAACAATGTGGTTCATTACATACTGCAGTTATGCACTGGCATTCTGGTATGGAGTCACACTTATAATTGATTCAAGAGTTACGGGTGACTATGAGTACACTCCAGCTGTTCTTATCATTGTGAGTCAAATTTTATTTTAATGTCCTCCTTTTTTTGTGGATTGTGGGTGGGGGGTGGGGGTGGGGGTGGAGAAGACAGATGTACTGCACCCTGTATGTTAATTACTTCTGTAAATGCACATTGGATGTGGAATGCAGCAATAAAAATATCTCAGTCATAAACAACATAATTAAAATTTAACAACATGAATTAGAATAGAATACTACTCTGCACAGAGAGGAGTCATAGAGCAGCATGTAGGCCCATGTAAAAGTAAATTGTTTATTATTCTTCAGCTTCCTATGTATTTCATTAGATGAACAAAAACACATTAGTGCATGCAAAACGCACACATACATGATCACTATTGTCTCTGGGCACCAAGAGAGCCTTGTGGAAATTAGGCACCACAGGGTTTAACCAAACAATGCTTTCACTACTCTAAATGCTTCTGAAAATGTCATACTGGAAACATTCAGATACAGAACATGTGGAATCATTTGATGGGCACAGCATCAGTGCTTCGCATAAAATTCGGCAAACAGTAGAGATAAACTGCGCAAATAATGAAATACAAGAAGTTGAAACTGTTCAGTTTTCAGGACTTCAGGTTCATTACAACCTTAATAGGAAACCCTATACTTTAGTCACAATAAAACACTTTAGTTCACCTTCATTTGGAGTGCACGTGATTACTGCTATAGGAGACTTAAAACTGGAGAAACTAGTTTATTCTGCATGTTTACATTAACAAATGATTTACAGAATAATTTTTAGAGAAACTCAGTTTAGGGGGGTTGTATTTTCAGCACACAGAAGTATGTTATATGAATTATACATTGTTTTGTAGAATGTCCTCCTGAGAGCTCTTCAATAAAGTTAGTATTTTGACAAATGCTTAAATATTCACATATTCATCAACATCCTTTATCATTGCCAATATTTTCTTTCTTTCAAAAAATAATAAAAAGCAGGAATGAGACTAAAAGCAACCTCTGCAAGGACTTCGAGGGCTTAAATTTAGCATAAGAAGGAGTCAGATACATGGATGTACTTGTGTTCAGCAACCTTCCAAGAGCACTTTAAATGTCTTGTACATAATGTGGTAGAGCTTGAGACAACACTAGAAAACTTTCTGATGGGTAGTTCTTTCTTCATAAGAACTTCTATTATTAATGTTACATGTTATTTTATAGTTTAACATCAGCACTGTAATACCATAATATTTCAAAATATTAAGGTATCATATTTTATTAAACCTAAATAATACATACATATTTGACTTCTTTTCCCATTTCAAAGACCCTTCTCCATGGGATCCATGGAATACAATTTTACAATGTAATGCAAAGTAGTAGTCATGCTGTTGCCCATCACAAAAGAACATCTCTTCATAAATGTCTTTTCCTACCCTGAAATCTCATCATCAATAACGACATTTTTTCTGACAAACTGTTTATCTGTTGCAATAATGACCCACAATAGTTGCTCTTTTATATTTATTTTCTGCTTCCAGTTTTAAGTAACAATTCATTCTCATGTGGTACATTTAAAAAATAAATAAACAAATACTAAAAAATGAGAAATAAGATCTTCTAATATAGTGCTTGAGAATGAGCCATTCGTTGAAACTGATAGCAGTAAATAAAATATGAAAAAAGCAACTCTAGTTGCTCATTATTACAATAATATACAATCACACAATTTGCTGAGGTTGCAAAACAACATACACAAGAACTACCAAATATCTTATTTTCACACTTCCTCCTATTTTCTGTGCGTATACTTTTATCCTGGCATTTCTTCTCTCTCAGTCCCTGCATCCTGCTATCACTCATCAATATCATCATCATAATTGACAATGGTATTATCATCTTTGTCATCAGCCATTTGACATTTGACATTCTCTCCTGAATAAAAATGTCCTCTGTTCTTTTCTATACATTTTGCTCCTTAGTAACATGCATCCATGTTGCTCCTGCATGTTTCCAGTTTTGTGGAGCCACCTTCAATAGGACAATATCTCAGTTTATTCTCAGTTCTCAGAAATTAGCAAAGAACTTCCTTGGCCTATCTGCTGTATGTGGGTAATTGTCTTGTCCATATCAGTTTCATTCTCATTGTAATCATAATTATGTCTTTCACTCAAATCTGTCCTTTGATCTGTTTGTTTGTTTTCCTGTCTATCATTGTAATTCATAATGTTTATTTTTCCTTCATGCATCGAGTAATGTTCCATTTTTATTTTTATTGAACCTGCAGTGCTCAGTTACGTCTTGTAAGGTTTCTCTTAATTTATTTTCTAGTAGCTAAATCTTCAGAATAGATGTTGGAAATATTTGCAGGCTTTACTGACAGATTCACTGATTATACTCACACATGATGAAATTAAAGTCAGTAGATCATCATTGGTTGTCACTTACTTTTTGAAAACATATTTTTATTTTATTTTATTTATGTGCGTAAACTGTCAAAGCTGCATTGGTAAAGTACCGGAACTTCAAGTGCTGATAGAAAGCTCCGAAGCTGAAATCATTATAGGTACAGAAAGCTGGCTGAAGCCAGAGATAAATTCTGCCGAAATTTTTACAAAGGCACAGACGGTGTTTAGAAAGGATAGATTGCGTGCAACCGGTGGTGGTGTGTTTGTTGCTGTTAGTAGTAGTTTATCCTGTAGTGTAGTGAAGTAGACGTGGATAGTTCCTGTGAATTATTATGAATGGAGGTTACACTCAACAACCGAGCTAGGTTAATAGTTGGCTCCTTTTACCGACCTCCCGACCAGCATTAGTGGCAGAACAACTGAGAGAAAATTTGGAATACATTTCACATAAATTTTCTCAGCATGTTATAGTCTTAGGTGGAGATTTCAATTTACCAGATATAGACTGGGACACTCAGATGGTTAGGACGGGTGGTAGAGACAGAGCATCAAGTGACATTATACTGAGTGCACTATCCGAAAATTACCTCGAGCAATTAAACAGAGAACTGACTCGTGGAGATAACATCTAGGACCTACTGATAACAAACAGACCTGAACTTTTCGACTCTGTAAATGCAGAACAGGGAATCAGTGATCATAAGGCCATTGCAGCACCCCTGAATATGGAAGTTAATAGGAATATAAAAAAAGGGAGGAAGATTCATCTGTTTAGCAAGAGTAATAGAAGGCAGATTTCAGACTACCTAACAGAACAAAACGAAAATTTCTATTCTGACACTGACAATGTTGAGTGTTTATGGAAAAAGTTCAAGGCAATCGTAAAATGCATTTTAGACAGGTATGTGCCAAATAAAACTGTGGGGGACGGGAAAAGCCCACCGTGGTTCAACAACAAAGTTAGGAAACTACTGCGAAAGCAAAGAGAGCTTCACTCCAAGTTTAAACGCAGCCAAAACCTCTCAGACAAACAGAAGCTAAACGATGTCAAAGTTAGCATAAGGAGGGCTATGTGTGAAGGGTTCAGTGAATTCGAAAGTAAAATTCTATGTACCGACTTGACAGAAAATCCTAGGAAGTTCCGGTCTTCCATTAAATCAGTAAGTGGCTCGAAACAGCATATCCAGACACTCTGGTATGATGATGGCATTGAAACAGAGGATGACACGCGTAAAGCTGAAATACTAAACACCTTTTTCCAAAGCTGTTTCACAGAGGAAGAACGCACTGCAGTTCCTTCCCTAAATCCTCACACAAATGAAAAAATGGCTAACATCGAAATAAGTGTCCAAGGAATAGAAAAGCAACTAGAATCACTCAACAGAGGAAAGTCCACTGGACCTGACGGGATACCAATTCAATTCTACACAGAGTACGCGAAAGAACTTGCCCCCCTTCTAACAGCCATGTACCGCACGTCTCTAGAGGAACGGGAGGTTCCAAATGATTGGAAAAGAGCACAGGTAGTCCCAGTCTTCAAGAAGGGTCATCGAGCAGATGCGAAAAACTATAGACCTATATCTCTGACGTTGATCTGTTGTAGAATTTTAGAACATGTGTTCTGCTCACGTATCATGTCATTTTTGGAAACCCAAAATCTACTCTGTAGGAATCAACATGGATTCCGGAAACAGCGATCGTGTGAGACCCAACTCGCTTTATTTGTTCATGAGACCCAGAAAATATTAGATACAGGCTCCCAGGTAGATGCTATTTTCCTTGACTTCTGGAAGGCACTCAATACAGTTCCGCACTGTCGCCTGATAAACAAAGTAAGAGCCTATGGAATATCAGACCAGTTGTGTGGCTGGATTGAAGAGTTTTTAGGAAACAAAACACAGCATGTTGTTATCAATGGGGAGACGTCTACAGACATTAAAGTAACCTCTGGCATGCCACAGGGGAGTATTATGGGACCATTGCTTTTCATAATATATATAAATGACCTAGTAGATAGTGTTGGAAGTTCAATGTGGCTTTTTGTGGATGATGCTGTAGTATACAGAGAAGTTGCAGCATTAGAAAACTGTAGCGAAATGCAGGAATATCTGCAGCGGATAAGCACTTGGTGCAGGGAGTGGCAACTGACCCTTAACATAGACAAATGTAATGTATTGCGAATACACAGAAAGAAGGATCCTTTATTGTATGATTATATGATAGCAGAACAAACACTGGTAGCAGTTACTTCTGTAAAATATCTGGGAGTATGTCTGCGGAATGATTTGAAGTGGAATGATCATATAAAATTAATTGTTGGTGAGGCGGGTATCAGGTTGAGATTCATTGGGTGAGTCCTTAGAACATGTAGTCCATCAACAAAGGAGGTAGCTTACAAAACACTCGTTCGACCTATACTTGAGTATTGCTCATCAGTGTGGGATCCGTACCAGATCGGGTTGACGGAGGAGATAGAGAAGATCCAAAGAAGAGTGGTGCGTTTCGTCACAGGGTTATTTGGTTACCGTGATAGCGTTACGGAGATGTTTAGCAAACTTAAGTGGCAGACTCTGCAAGACAGGCGCTCTTCATCGCGGTGTAGCTTGCACACCAGGTTTCGAGATGGTGTATTTCTGGATGAGGTATTGAATATATTGCTTCCCCCTACTTATACCTCCCGAGGAGATCACGAATGTAAAATTAGAGAGATTTGAGTGAGCACTGAGGCTTTCAGACAGTCGTTCTTCCCGCGAACCATACACGACTGGAACATAAAAGGGAGGTAATGACAGTGGCACGTAAAGTGCCCTCCGCCACACACTGTTTGGTGGCTTGCGGAGTATAAATGTAGATGTAGATGTAGAAAATATTGATCTTGGTTCTGAATCAACTATTGTTTTTTGAAGGACAATATTTCCATATTCGAATGTTACCTTTACTTAAAAAGCAGCATTAAATTTTCTATGTGATATCCGTACATGTAAGAAAACATCTATTGTGAACCTTTTTGCATACAACAGAAGTTTGCAAGATGATAGACTTTAATACTATTTCCTCCTGTGTTTCACAGAATTGTCAAATCTTGATCAGAACAATTGATTGTTGCAGTGGCTAGTTTATAGTTTCTCACATACCTCTTTACACTAGCCCTACGTAATTTTGTGTCATGCAATTGGTCCAGTCTTGTTGATACCGTATCAAGCACTTTGGTGTGTTAGGAAATCTGAAACCTGCTGTAATGTGAGTATCATTTGCCGAGCCCTACCTTTCTGAATTCTTTAAAATAAACTTGCATGTGATCTTAGTAGCAAAAGTTTCCTCTCTAAATGTGAGCTGACCCCTATAAATGTAAGAACACCCCTATATAATCTATTAAACAACATAAAAATGTTGACCTCAGCAGTAATAGTTTAATCTGTGAAAATAAGGTGATCTTGATTTTTTGAATGAGGAGTTTAGAAAAAAACCTTATCTTATATTCAGGTAAATACAATATGTGAGAAACAGCACTATATGAAGGACAGATCATTAAGGGACTCCATGGAGTGCAGTGCCCCACTTGGTCTCTATCCCATTATCCACTTTGCTGATCTCACCCAAAAGTACCTTCTGTTTCCTGTCTTTGAGGTAGTATTTTTCAAAAATTCCATTATAAATAAACTATCTACCAGTAAAATTCAACTGTAATACTTACTGTAACACTTTCTTAGTAATTAAGCTTAACAGGTCATTGATTTCCAATAGAATTCCTTTGAAGAGAGTCCACAGTGTTCCTACAAAAACCTAGATTATCATGGTCTGAGTCATATTGTGAAACATTTATATTACGGTCAACTTATATCTCACATAAGAACAAAGGAAGGCAATACAAAATACTTTAGTGCATGTAGAGAATCAAATGTGAGATGAGAAACAAAAACACTTATGTTTCTTACTTTCTCTCTCCTTTATTGTACTGATTAAAGTCTCTGTGTGTAGGTTCTCTTTGGTATGCTTGGTGGAGCATTCAATATGGGAATGGGGCTGCCCCATCTTGAAGCATTTAGTGTTGCGTGTGGTGCTGCAGCTGCTGTGTTCTCTGTCATCGAGAGAGTTCCTCAGATTGACAGCCTTAGTGAGTCTGGCAAAAGACCAGATAGTGTTGTGGGAGATATTCAACTCACTGATGTTCACTTTCAATACCCGTCTAGACCAGATGTTCCAGTAAGTATTAATCATTTCAGTTATTCTCTTCTCTTGAATCCACAATTGGTTTGTAAAGATATCACTCACTTTCGCAAGGTAATATGAGTTCTTATCCACAAGTGATTTTGTTTGGAAAGTAAGAGAGAAACACCACTTAACAATAAAAGACCATTCAAAAAGTGTAAAAAAAATTTGTAGCTTGTGGGGAAATATTGTATTTGGCTTGCAATGCAATGCAAGACTATTACCAGTAGGAAAGATTTTTTTCTGGAGTGCATAAGACCCAAAAAACTGCACAAATTTCTAACAATACACATGGTCCCAGGAAGAACAAATGTCATTTGGTCAGTACACACTAATCAAACAAATGAGTCTCCACATTAAAATTAGTAAGAGCTGACATCTTCAGATGATTTCTGAAACCTTTATAAAATGAATTTATAAAGTTGTTTAGTTGTCTTGATCACAATTATACATTACTTTGCAAGTTTTAGTTGCTAGACAGCCATTTTCAGATCTGTAAAAATAACAATAAACAAAACATTGGCCTTAAGTTAACATTAGTTTTGCAATCTCCAGGAAAATACATTATTTCAGAGCAGTAAACATTAAGTAGTGAAAACATACTGCTCATGCTAGAGGTTTTGTGGCTATGTACATTTATTTATATAGTACTGAGATACACTTTCAGCCATTGCTACTGTAGCCTACAGTGTGCCTAGACACAGAACCTGTATCAGGAGTGGTAGGTTTTCACTATTTCACATGTATTATTCTGAAACACCATAACAAATATCTTAAAGACTGTAAAATTCATGCTAACTTAAATATAATTTCATGATTACTGCTATGGAAGCCTAGTAACTGAAATTAGTAATCATTTGTAAAGTAATGTATTATTGAGGTTTAGAAATGTGTCGTGACTTTATTAAAAAAAATATAAAAGTTTAAGTAATGCACAAGAGTTTCCTGATTTGAGCTACAAGATTCATTACTTCTAGGGAAAGATTATTTGACATCAGCTGCTCACTAGTTACAAATATGATCCAGGAAATGGAATCGTTCTCTGAAAGGTAGATAATTGAAAAGTTGGCATAATAACAAAACAAGAAAATGTAATGTGATGTGGTGTTTGAGACCACTTTCATACATTAACACAAATAAAATAATAGAAACATACATGTTGTAAAGATACACCAGAATGTCAGTTTTAGCAGGTATTAATTAACCAACTACAGGGCCCTAATAATGCAGAAAGTTAATATTAGGCTGCAGTTCACTGGAGAAATTATAAAACATATAGCTTATGTTAAATCAGTTTACTTACCATCTACTATATTAGCCAAACTACGCTTGAAAAATGTTTGTTTGTCTGCAATTCCTTATCGTAACCAAACCAATGAGACTGAATGAAGTCATAAACACATGTTTTGTTTGACTCAAGTATGTTACTTGTACTTCACAGAAGAAATGTAGGTATGGTATGAAGCACCATCAAGAGGCCAACTCATAAAATTTTTAAAACTTTCTGAGAGTAATGTAAGTGGATATGATGAATTGATGTATTGCTATGTGCTAAAGTGCATGTTATGACTGCTTGTGTAGATTAGATTAGATTAGATTAGATTAATACTTGTTCCATAGATCATGAATACGACACTTCGTAATGATGTGGAACGTGTCAGGTTAATAAAAGATGTCTGTACAAGAAATTACATTACCCAAAATATTGCATGACACTAATGACTAAGTGTTTTTTTTTTTTTTTTTTTTTTTTTTTTTTTTTTTTTTTTTTTTTTTTTTACTTACTTTATATCTAAAAATTCAGCCAATGAGTAGAAGGAGTTGTCATCTAGAAATTCTTTTAATTTATTTTTAAATGTTAGTTGGCTATCTGTCAGGCTTTTGATGCTGTTTGGTAGGTGCCCAAAGACTTTTGTGGCAGCATAATTTACCCCTTTCTGTGCCAAAGTCAGATTTAACCCTGCATAGTGAAGATCATCCTTTCTCCTGGTGTTATAGGTATGCACACTGCTATTACTTTTGAATTGGGTTGGATTATTATCAACAAATTTCATAAGGGAATATATATACTGTGAGGTTACTGTGAGGATCCCTAGATCCTTAAATAGATGTCTGCAGGATGACCGTGGGTGGGCTCCAGCAATTATTCTGATTACACGTTTTTGTGCAATGAATACTTTTCTACTCAACGACGAATTACCCCAGAATATGATGCCATACGAAAGCAGTGAATGAAAGTAGGCATAGTAAGCTAATTTACTGAGATTCTTATCACCAAAATTTGCAATAACCCTAATAGCATACGTAGCTGAACTCAGACGTTTCAGCAGACCATCAATGTGTTGCTTCCAGTTTAACCTCTCATCGATGGACACACCTAAAAATTTTGAAAATTCTACCTTAGCTACAGACTTCTGTTCAAATTCTATATTTATTACTGGAGTTTTGCCATTTACTGTACGGAACTGTATATACTGTGTTTTATCAAAATTTAAAGAGAGTCCGTTTGCTGAGAACCACTTAATAATTTTGTGAAAAACATCATTTACAATTACATCACTTAGTTCTTGGTTTTTGGATGTTATTACTATACTTGTATCATCAGCAAAAAGAACTAACTTTGCATCTTCATCAATGTGGAATGGTAAGTCATTAATGTATATCAAGAACAGTAAAGGACCTAAGACCGAACCCTGTGGGACCCCGTGCTTGATAGCACCCCAGTTTGAGGAATCAGCTGTTTTAACATTACACGAACCACTTATTTCAACTTTCTGCATTCTTCCAGTTAAGTATGAATTAAACCATTTGTGCACTGCCCCACTCAAACCATAATGATTTAGCTTATCTAAAAGAATTCCATGATTTACACAATCAAAGGCCTTTGAGAGATCACAAAAAATACCAATGGGTGATGTCCGGTTATTCAGAGCATTTAATATTTGATCAGTGAAAGCATATATAGCATTTTCTGTTGAAAAGCCTTTCTGAAAACCAAACTGACATTTTGTTAGTACTTTATTTTTACAAATATGGGAGGCTACTCTTGAATACATTACTTTCTCAAAAATTTTTGATAGAGCTGTCAGAAGAGAGATTGGGCGGTAGTTGTTGACATCCGACATATCCCCCTTTTTATGCAATGGTTTTACAATGGCATATTTCAGTCTATCAGGGAAAACACCCTGCTCCAAAGAGCTATTACATACGTGGCTGAGAATTCTACTTATCTGTGGGGAACAAGCTTTAAGTACTTTGCTGGAAATGCCATCAATTCCGTAAGAGCTTTTACTTTTCAGTGAGTTTATTATTTTACTGATTTCAGAGGGAGAGGTTGGTGGAATTACAGCTGTTTCAAACTGTGCAGGTATGGCCTCTTCTATTAATAGCCTTGCCTCTTCTAGTGAAGATCTAGATCCTATTTTCTCCACAACATTTAAAAAATGATTATTCAAAATATTTTCAATTTCTGATTGTTTGTTAGTGCACTTGTCATTCAATTTTATTGCACTAAAGTCTTCCTGTGCTCTTGGTTGCCCTGTTTCCCTTTCAATAATATTCCAAATTGCTTTAATTTTATTATCAGAGTTACTGATCTCAGACATGATACACATGCTTCTGGACTTTTTAATAACTTTTCTTAGTACCGCACAATAGTTTTTATAATATTGAACAATTTCGGGGTCAGTACTCCATCTTGCTGTTAGATACAGTTCTCTTTTGCGGTTGCAAGATATTCTTATTCCTTTAGTTAGCCAAGGTTTTTTATATGTTTTCTTGGAATTATGTTTAACTATTTTCTTGGGAAAACAATTTTCAAATACCCTTAAAAATGTATTGTGAAATAAGTTATATTTCAAGTTTGCATCGGGTTCCTTATACACTTCATCCCAGTCTAGCTGCTGTAGGCTTTCCCTAAAGTTTGCAATATTTATATTGTTAATTGAACGCACTGCTTTGAAAGTCTGATTTATTATACTGCATGGAGCTATGTCATGTACTGTAACAAGCTGTGCACTATGATCTGAAAGACCATTCTCAACAGGATAAGCATTTATGTCCTTAAACTTATCTTGGTCTATAAAAAAGTTATCTATCAATGTACTGCTGTTCTTTGTTATCCGAGTAGGAAAATCAATGACGGAGCTCAAATTGAAAGAACTGAGTAATACTAAAAGGTCATTCTTCCTATTACACTCTTTCAGGGAATCAACATTGAAATCCCCACAAATGATAATTTGCTTCCCCCTGTCTGACAGATAGCACAACAAAGCATCCAAGTTTTCCAGAAATAGCTGGAAATTCCCTGAGGGGGACCTATACACTGTTACAATTATGAAAGTGCCATCCTTTAGTTTAAGTTCAGTGGCACATGCTTCCATATGTTGCTCTACACAAAATTTTTTAGTTTCTAAATTTTTTGCACTGTGGAAGCTTTTGACATATATGGCAACTCCTCCTCTCATCATATTATCTCTACTTACATGTGCAGCTAATTTGTACCCATTGATGCTAACCTTTTGCATATCAGTGACAATGTGATGCTCAGACAGGCATAGTACATCTATTACATTCTCAGTTTCTATATCTTCTAAACAAAGCAGAAGCTCATCAATTTTATTGTTCAATCCCCCAATATTTTGATGAAATATACTAACATTTTTCATTTTACTTTTGCAACTATCTTGAACTTTTTTGACATCTTTAGTACTTGCATGGCTGAGTTTCCCACTGGACACTGATCTTACACTAAAAAAGAGTTTCCACCATGAGATGTAGTTCCTCCCCCCTTTAAATTTCCTGCTATCAGCCCAGCCAGTTTACCCTTCCCTTTCCTGTTGAGGTGTAGGCCATGTCTAGTATAGTCCCACCTACAGAGTGAATCAACACGAACCACACCAATGTGTGACCCCGCATCAGATCCAAGTAGCCGTTCCAACTCCAAATTAACTCTCCTGACAGAAGAGGTCAAATGAGGTCGGTCGTGGCGCTCCAGAACCGACACAAACCCAACACTGGTATGATTCGATGCCGATGCAATATTTGCCAGGTCACACTCTATGCTGTACCCCGGATCTCTGTCAATACTGTTGCCCGGCCCACCCACAATAACCACGGTGTCTTCCTTAGTAAAACCTTTACATAGTGAACCTAAATCCTCTGTAACCTGCCCAAGTTCAGCACTAGGTTTGAAAAAACTTGTGACCTGGTAATCCAACCCTAATTCATCCTGCAGAAGTTGGCCCACACCCCTAGCATGCGAACTACCTAGCAACAAGACTTTCTTTCTCTTTGCAGACTTCCCTACATTCTTAATCAATTTGCTGCTGAAAGCTTGTTGAGCCCTGTGTACATCTACTTCTGTGAGAGGCTCATCAGTTTCTGACTGAGGCAACAGGTCAAACCTATTTTGTAGATTAATAACAAAGCGGTCAGAAGAATTTCTTGGCCTGTTCCTCATGCCTGTTGCCACTTCCCACCCCTGTTTACCCTTCTCCCCCCTTAACCTGCCCAGTTCTCGCCTAGCCTCATCTAACTCAGCCTGAAGGGCAGCAATTTTCCCCTCCTGTTCCACAATCTTCCTATCTCTACTGCATAGCCTACAGAACCACTGATGAGTCTCGCTCATTTTCCCAATTCCCACGCCACTACAGTCGCCCCAATGAAAAAAGTTACTACATCCATCACACCAGACCCCGGAGCTAACGATCCTACGGCACGTCAGGCACTTTACACTCATGGTACAAATCTATTTTAGTGACAGAAAGACAATTAAGTTACCGGAAAACAATGAAAATACGTGTACGAAAAATTAGGCCTACTCGCGACTATGTAAACAGTGGTTCAGAAGTTTTTTACTGGAAATTACTTAAGAGATGACGATACTCTACAGATATAAATGGGCAGCAAACGTATTTAGCACACTAAACTATCAGTAAATGCACTTAAGATTGCGGTATGAAGTTTAATCTGAAAACTCAAAAGTTCGGCCTGGCCGCGATATGTAAACAAAATGAACTTTACGTGATTACTGTGAAAATACGCGAGTAAGACAAAAACCTTTAATGGTATGCTTGCAGAGCACTATAATTAACGTAATAAATTAGTTTAAAGTGTTAAAAAACAGTTTATTACTACTTAAATTACTTATCTTGTACAAGAGCTGTGACTCAGACGTCCGTGTAGCAGGCGCAGGGCTGTGTTGCAGTGCAGTTCTTTGGAGAACTCATGTTTAAACACAATAATTTTGATGGCAACATCTTTACTGAAATTTTGAATGTTTGATGGGTCTTATGGTAACACTTAACCAAAAATATGTTGTCTTTTTGTGTAGGTATTAGATATGAAAAACATTTTATAGAAATTAACATAATGAATTCATTTATTTTCCTTTAGTTTTTCTTTCACTTGCAGGGCATTTTACATCAAAGCTCTGAATGCAGATTTGTTACAAACACTAATGTTTGAAATGTTTCAAGAGTCACTTTTTGCCAATATCTTTCTTTTCAGGTCCTTCAGGGATTAAATCTCAGAATCAAACATGGAGAAACAGTTGCATTAGTTGGTAGCTCAGGATGTGGAAAATCAACTGTTATCCAACTTATTCAGCGATTATATGATCCTGTCCAAGGAAAGGTATGTTCGTAACTTGTAGATTTTTTCATACACTGTGAGCACAAATACACAACATAATATCTCTTACAGTTAGCTGTACTGCATATGTTTCACAGTTTTGAAATATATGGTCTCTTAGTTCTGAATTGATAGGGAATAAGGTACTGTGTTTATCACTTCACATAATTGGAGCTACATGTATAAATGAAGTGTAAAGTCTGTTATAAATTTAAGAAAATTTCACCAAACAAAATGATAGTATTTGTCTTGGTTTCAAAAATATGCCACAAATTCACACCTGTATCTTGGAGTATATTGTTCGGTTAACTAAGGTCTTCAACAAAGAATATTAAAACATTTATTCAATTTAGATATATTAAAATGTACATATGTAAAGGTTTCTTATGAAGTACTTAGCAGGTGTTTATTATTCATACTTTCAAATATAAAAAAATATGGAAGTTACATTAGATCTACTACTTGGAAAGGCACTCGATTTACTTAGCCATTGCTTGAGCTAACTTGCCCACATGACAATGTGCAGTCATGTTCCAATTCAAAATATCATGCATTTTTGCATCACAGTGTAATCACAAAAACGGTTTGTGGAAAATACCTTCTCAGGAAGCTGTGACAACTTGCTGGTAATGGCGTTACTTTCACTGACAGTGAGAATGAGAAAGGTGTGATAGTGATGAAAGAGAAAGCTATGGAAGATGCAAGCAAATGTTACCAAGCACAAATTAAGTAAGTCAGTGATATACAAATTACAGGAGAGGGACACAATGTCGAGTGCAGTAGGGTTCAGATATCAGACCTAAACCAGAACAAGTAAAATGCACACAATAAATATTTCATTAATGATACAGACAAATGTGCCGTTAGACAGCAATTTCCATAATATTGTGAACAATACAAGGAAGTACCGTCTTTGCAAAGATTTCACAGCATTTGTTGCATAGTACTAGAATTCCAGAACAGCAAGGAAACTGAGATTAAAAGATGTCAGAATGAATGAGTCAGTATGTTAAAATGAAATAACAAACTTGCAAAAAGAGCATAATACATAAGATATTTTATGAAAATTGAAGCATCAGAACTAAAGCAGCCAGTAGTTTACTTAGAGAAACCATTGATTTGTTCACTTTACACCGTGAATAAATGTTGCAAAGTGACTGTGCGTCAAGAGCATCGTCAAACAACAGTGTTGCTCAAAATTTCATTGTTTTGAATGCAGTGTTTTGTTTTGTATTCACTTCTCCTCTATATAAAACGAAAACGTCAAGTAACACATAGGAATGGAGAGATAAACCTTAATAATGTGTGGAGACATGGACAGCTTAATTTTTGGAATTAATTAAAGAGCAACAGAATTTCCTGACTCTTTCACTGACAAAATTAAGTGAGAAGATGATTCCCTCCTATTTCTGCCTTCTGCCATACCATCTACACCTAAATCTTATAGAACTGGTTAGGAATCTTGCAAAGAATAAGATACCATGTTGTAATACATCAAGTGTCTTGCTCTCTAACCCCACCCCCACCCCCACTCATCCCCCCAAAAAAGAAAGGTAGTTGATTCTTTCGTTGCTGATAAAAGAATGTTAGTGTATGTTGGCCTGGTGCAAACTTTTTGATGCATGAGGGTGTTGAAATATATACCTTCAAATTTTTGATTCTGTTCTCAATATACGCTCCTGGAAATGGAGAAAAGAACACATTGACACCGGTGTGTCAGACCCACCATACTTGCTCCGGACACTGCGAGAGGGCTGTACGAGCAATGATCACACGCACGGCACAGCGGACACACCAGGAACCGCGGTGTTGGCCGTCGAATGGCGCTAGCTGCGCAGCATTTGTGCACCGCTGCCGTCAGTGTCAGCCAGTTTGCCGTGGCATACGGAGCTCCATCGCAGTCTTTAACACTGGTAGCATGCCGCGACAGTGTGGACGTGAACCGTATGTGCAGTTGACGGACTTTGAGCGAGGGCGTATAGTGGGCATGCGGGAGGCCGGGTGGACGTACCGCCGAATTGCTCAACACGTGGGGCGTGAGGTCTCCACAGTACATCGATGTTGTCGCCAGTGGTCGGCGGAAGGTGCACGTGCCCGTCGACCTGGGACCGGACCGCAGCGACGCACGGATGCACGCCAAGACCGTAGGATCCTACGCAGTGCCGCAGGGGACCGCACCGCCATTTCCCAGCAAATTAGGGACACTGTTGCTCCTGGGGTATCAGCGAGGACCATTCGCAACCGTCTCCATGAAGCTGGGCTACGGTCCCGCACACCGTTAGGCCGTCTTCCGCTCACGCCCCAACATCGTGCAGCCCACCTCCAGTGGTGTCGCGACAGGCGTGAATGGAGGGACGAATGGAGACGTGTCGTCTTCAGCGATGAGAGTCGCTTCTGCCTTGGTGCCAATGATGGTCACATGCGTGTTTGGCGCCGTGCAGGTGAACGCTACAATCAGGACTGCATACGACCAAGGCACACAGGGCCAACACCCGGCATCATGGTGTGGGGAGCGATCTCCTACACTGGCCGTACACCTCTGGTGATCGTCGAGGGGACACTGAATAGTGCATGGTACATCCAAACCATCATCGAACCCATCGTTCTACCATTCCTAGACCGGCAAGGGAACTTGCTGTTCCAACAGGACAATGCACGTCCACATGTATCCCGTGCCACCCTACGTGCTCTAGAAGGTGTAAGTCAACTACCCTGGCCAGCAAGATCTCCGGATCTGTCCCCCATTGAGCATGTTTGGGACTGGATGAAGCGTCGTCTCACGCGGTCTGCACGTCCAGCACGAACGCTGGTCCAACTGAGGCGCCTGGTGGAAATGGCATGGCAAGCCGTTCCACAGGACTACATCCAGCATCTCTACGATCGTCTCCATGGGAGAATAGCAGCCTGCATTGCTGCGAAAGGTGGATATACACTGTACTAGTGCCGACATTGTGCGTGCTCTGTTGCCTGTGTCTATGTGCCTGTGGTTCTGTCAATGTGATCATGTGTCGTATCTGACCCCAGGAATGTGACAATAAAGTTTCCCCTTACTGGGACAATGAATTCACGGTGTTCTTATTTCAATTTCCAGGAGTGTAGATTGAGATATTATATGTTATATATATTATTCAGTGGACTTTCCTACTTCACTTATAGAAGTTTTAAAATGATGGTTGTAATGTAACTATGCTAATGAGTTTCTAACTGCAGAAAGCATGGCAATTGAAATTCATAGAAGAATGAAAGCTGTCTATTTGCTGATTGTATCAACATCAGTAATGTGAGCTGTTGGGTTTTTCATGCTGTTAATGAAGGAAATGGTGGTGTTAATCTCAACATGTGTAACAGAGCTCAGATTGGATCACCGTGAATGGCAACCAACGAGACTCCTCAGAACTGGGTTGTTGATCTCATCAGAGAAAACAATGGTATAACACAGACACAGCTCTCAAGTAAGTTTGGCATGTAACAAGAGCATGTACAGACCATCATTGCACAGCTGTAATACAGAGAACTGTGTGCCTAGTGGATGCTCAAATACTCATTCCAAATGTGAAACAGAGGCTATAGGACATCTGTCAACAATTTCTTTTTCATTTTGAGCATGAGTGTGATGGATTATTTAAAAACATGGAAAAAGCTGATGAAAGTTGGGTTCACCATTCTGACCTCCCCCCCCCCCCTCCCCAAAAAGAACATCAATGGAGTTCCACCATAAATGATCTCTCTTACCAAAACAGTTCAAGACCATACCTTCAGAAGGCAAAGTGATGCCCAAAGTGTTCTGGGATATTCGAGGTTTGCTGCAATTGGAATTGATGCCTAGAGACACCACCATACACTTTGCAAGGTACTGCGAGACTCTCAGAAAACTGAAAGCATGCATTTAAAGAGTTTTTCAAGCATGGAACACCCTCTGCTTCAGCATGACAGTGCCAGACCACACATGACCACTGTGACAAGTGCAACAATCCAATGCCTTGAGTTCACTATCATCAATCATCTTCCATACAGTCCTGATTTTACACCATGCAATTTTATCTGTTTCCAGAATTTAAAGAATACCTTTGGGAACTTCACTTAGATAGTGATGAAGTGGTGCAAGCGGAGGAGAGGTTGTGGCTCCCTCACCAAAGTCAAACATTCTGTAGTGATGTTGTCAACAAACTGGTGTCTTGTTAGGAGAAATGTGTTCATCTCTGGGGTGACTACATTGAGAAATTAATACATAGACTGAATAATAAAGATGTAGTTTGCTAAAGATATTTGTATTATTAGAAAAGCATTGAGAGTTTTCACATAAAAAATTCAGTCATTACTTTTCAGCAGGCTCACGTAAAATACTACTTAAGTGACATGCAAATCACTTTCACTGCTTTTATATTTGAGCAGCTCTTCTACTGGCCTCACAAGGCTGGTGTGACCTACTTCTATAACTTTCTATTACAGAAAAAATTGTTGTTGTCATTGAAAACTGAACCAAGAACCTCTGCATCACTAGCCGTAATGCTATTAATTTGCTTATACTATTGTGACATTAGGTTTTAGTGTTTAGGACATTATAAAACTAGAAAGACAAAGGAAGTGTGTGATAACTGCTGTAGGAGAGATACTTTCACAGACAAGGAAATTGAAAATATTACAAAATCTGTTGGCATAGATTGAAACAAAGAGTTGGCATTAGTATCCACTACTGAAACAGCAGATGATGAATCAGGATACACAACTGTTTAAGATATTGACATTATTGGAAAACCTGAAACTTTGCTTATCTCAGACACAGTTTTTATTGATGAAAATTACCTATGATTTTGGTATTACATCATTTTCAAAGGCAAATTTAAAAAATATCTCATTATCCAGTGTGAACCATAGTCAAGTGGTTTACAGCAAATGGTGAGGCTCAATGTACCCATATGTCAATTTGCAAACATTATTTTAGCATGGTGATTTTGTTATATTTTTAAAGTTTCCTTCGAAAATAATGTAAGATCAACATGCATATGGCAGTTAAAAAGTCCTGTGAAGTTAAGTCTAGTGAACATTCAATCCATTTCATATTTACTGAACAACTGATTAGACAGTCTCCAAATGTCTTGTTAAAAAGGTTTATAATTACCTGTGCAGACTGGGCTGGACATCCCTCATGTTGGTGCCATATGGATTACTTTCAGCTCAGTAAGACTTTTCAGTAATTGTGATGCCATATGTTTTAGGAAATATAGGTACTTGTGGCAGTTTACAGTCACATGAAAACAACAGCGACCAATTAAATAATTCTTGAAAAATCCAGCCACACATTGACAGACAAAAGTTATTTATCTACATCTCTTGTCTAGCAAGGATTTTCAACTGACCATAAGAGAATATTACAAAGATTGATTAATATAACAAAGATTGATTAATATTACAAAGATTGATTTGAACTTGGTCCATAAACGATGTTTCAAGCATAAATAAAATCTTGCATAGAAAGGATGCATCACTTTGCAGTTTTTGTAGTCATCATTTAGAGAATCATAGCCAACTTCAAATGCCACTGCCGTGTAACTTTTGACAGAGCAAAATGTGAAAAGGATGAAATATGTTGGACTATGGTATTTGCAGAATATTTCTTTAGCTAATCCCAGTCACATATTCAAGCTGCCTCATAGCCATATATGTATTGTGTATTACCAATGATGAAATGTTATCTGTATTATTCTGATCAGTAGTTATTCTTTTTCATTGGTGTGCTTTATTTTTCACATTTTCAGTTCATTAATTTTTTAATAATGTTTGTGAAGACATATTGTTAAGATAGGGCACAATTGTGGTACCTTGCAGCATGCAAGTGTATTACTACTTCAATAGTTTGATGGTATTTGCCTCAAATGAAAACCATATCCATTTTTTCGAATGTTGTGTACACTGTGAAAGTATGAACAGCTTTGTAAGTAAGTTTTCTGATCACCACAACAGCAGAGCACAGACTGATGGTCTTTAAGTGTGCAGGTTAACTCATGAATCATACCTGAGTTAGTTGCTCCCTCACATTTAAAAAAAAAATGTCAGTGTTGTAATTGAGCAGCCACAAATGTCAGAAGTTACATGCATATGTCAGAAAATTTGCCTTCTTGTCCACTGTAACTTAGCAGAAGCCACGCTTCAGTATGTTTAGTCGTATTGGACATATTTGGGTTTACACTAGATTTTTAATTCGGCAACTTACTTGTATTTGCACTTTTGGAATTGCTCCGACCTTGCATTTTATCTGGTAGTTCTTGTAATATAGCCCCACATTAAATCCCGGATGCAAGCTAGAGTCTGTGTTCTCTTGACAGGAGCTCCACTCTCAGATTCAATGGAGTCTTCAGTAATTGAGTGGGATGTTGGTGTTTATGATGTTGGTGCTGCTATTGAGTATCATATTGCTGTTACTTGTTGTTATTGCCACTCCTACTGCTGTTCGTACTACTGTTACTGTCTCTAGTGCTGCATGTGCTATTTGTTTGGTGTTGGTACCACTGCTGTTAGGACTGCTAATGTTTGTACACTCGATACTGGTGCATTCTCCTTTGCAGTTTTCTCTTCTTGACCAAGCATTTTGGAGGCTGCTCCTGTTCTATTCATGGTAGATTTATTTATGGTGTGGCTACCTTCAAAATAATAGCCCACTTCATTTGCTTGTAATGGTACATTATCATTTTACTTGCTGAGAGTTTCCACTTTCATTATTTTTTTCACTCAGAAGTGTGTCGCCTTTCTTATTTAGACATGTGCTATGTTTTATGTAATTGCATCTCTCAACAAAGTTTTGACTTTTATGTGTGACATTTGGATTTGGTTTGCAAATTTTCTTGAAGTGTTTGTTAACTGTACTGTCTTCAATATTTACACAGAAAGTGAGTATGAGATCATTCTTGTCTGGTATTCCAGCAACAATTTCACTTTACAGAATTACTATTTATTCTGTGACAGAATGTGCAATAATTTGAAATATCCTGGTGGGTTAAAACTGTATACCAGACATAACTCAAATCTTCAACCTCTGCTGTTGTGGATAAGTGCTCTACCAACTGAGCCTGTCAAGCATGACTCACGACCTACCGACAAAGCTATACTTCCACCAGGACCTCTCTCCTATCTTCCAAACTTCACAGAATTTCTCCTGCATATCTCACATGACTATCTCTCCTGGAACAAAAGGTATTGTTGGGAAATGGCTTACCATAATCACATCATGGGAAATTGTTTCCATAATGAATTTTCCTTCTGCAGTGAACTGTATGCTGATGTGAAATGTCCTGGCGAATTAAAACTTAGTCCCACTCTGAGAAACTAATAATGTATTTCTGTTCAGCAAAGACTACCTTAAATGAAAATAATTAAGAAAAAATAAATGTTGAGAAAGAAATTTCTATCAAAAAGAAATCTGTGTTACATTAATAAAACTAAAATCAAACAATTCCTATTGTTTTATTTATATGTATCATGAGGTGTTATATATTCCATGAACAAGACATTAATGTTCCTCACACAAATAACACTAAAACTAGGCCACTTTAAACAGGTGACAGAAAAATCAAATGTGAAACAGAACTATAACTAACACTACAGCTGTCAGGTATGTACCATCCAAATACTTAGAAAATTCTTGTTTTTTATAATTCAGATTGGCAATACATTTTTACCATCCAATTAAAGAGGAAACTCATTTTTATTAGTGATAAGAACTAATGGTTCTAATCTGTCCCTGACATTCATAATCAATAACTTTATTAATTCTCCCTAATTGCATTTTGGGCATTTTTACTTTATCAGTTCATGTACAATATGTTACGGTTGATTATAAAACTTGGTGATCATGGAGTGTTACAGTAAGGACACATAGAATTGTTGGTTTTAACAATTGCTATTTAAAATGCTTTGTACATGTGATAAACTAAATATGTTTAACAGTAATATCAAACTATTTTCTGCCTTAAAGGTCTTTCTTGATGGAACTGATGTGAAAGAGTTAAATGTGAATTGGTTGAGAAACCAAATAGGAGTTGTTGGCCAAGAACCTGTTCTCTTTGCTACTACAGTAGGAGAGAATATTCGATATGGGAGAGAAAATGCAACGCAGGATGAAATTGAAATGGCTGCCAAAGAAGCAAATGCACATGATTTCATAACAAAATTACCTCAGGTAAGTTTTATAAGTTGTTTAGTATTTAATGCTTTTTGTGATGTTACCATTCTTCTGTTTTGACCAGTTTTCCTTGTTAATACAAGTAGATGAAACAGAGAGAGAGAGAGAGAGAGAGAGAGAGTTTGTGTGTGTGTGTGCGCGCATGTGTGTGTGTGTGTGTGTGTGTGTGTGTGTGTGTGTGTGAAGAATGGAAATGCCAAGCAATGGTTTCCTCTGGAGTTCCAAGGGTCATTTGTCAGAGTTTCCTTTATAGCTGATGCACAGCTTGTCTGGTAAGCAGACTGCATGTAAGCTTATGTCTGTGTAAGTAAAACATCTTTGTAATAGAATGAGATAATTTGATTTTCAAAAATAGTAAAAACAGTTGGAGATGCGAACAGACAAAACAACAAGTGCCTGGAAAATGCTGTGATGTCAACAGTTGTGAAAACAACAGATTGTGGTGCACCATAAAGATGATACATTGAGTTGTATCACACTAAGGTTTTGAAGAAAGCAATTTTCAGAAAAAAAAAAGATGTACACATTCACATGAGCAGACATGCCTCTCTCTCTCTCTCTCTCTCTCTCTCTCTCTCACACACACACACACACACACACACACACACACACACACACACACACACACATATGACAACTACTGCTCTTGCCAGATTGCAACTGTTGTATTGAATGTAAGTGCCAATGAGGAGTGGGACAGCGAAGAGGGAGAGACAGTAGAAGATGGCTTGGAGGGAGCACCGTGTGGTAGCATGTGCAGGGACTAGAAGGCAGCTGCATAAGATTGCCAGGGGTTGGGGGCAAGCAGGAAAGAAGAGGAGCAGAGAAGGGAAAAGACTGTTTGGTGCATTGGCAGAGAGAGTGCACAATGAGGATGAAGAGACATGAATTGAGAGGAGGTTATAGAACAGAGGGGGTGAAAACTGTTGGATGGTGGGTGTGGGATAGTAGGTTATCATAGGTAGAGGCTGGAATAACTTCAGGAGCAGAGAATTTGTTGTAAGGGTGACCCCCATCTGTTGTTGTTGTTATGGTCTTCAGTCCAGAGACTGGTATGATGCAGCTCTCCATGCTACTCTATCCTGTGCAAGCTTCTTCACCTCCCAATACCTACTGCAACCTACATCCTTCCGAATCTGCTTAGTATGTTCATCTCTTGGTCTCCCTCCATGACTTTTACCCTCCACACTGCCCTCCAATACTAAATTAGTGGTCCCATGATGCCTCAGAATATGTCCTACCAACTGATCCCTTCTTCTAGTCAAGGTGTGCCACAAATTTCTCTTCTCCCTAATTCTATTCAATATCTCTTCATTAGTTATGTGATCTATCCATCTAATCTTCAGCATTCTTCTGTAGTATCAGATTTTGAAAGCTTCTATTCTCTTCTTGCCCAAACTATTTATTGTCCACATTTCACTTCCATACATGGCCACACTCTATACAAATACTTTCAGAAACGACTTCCTAACACTTAAATCTATACTCGATGTTAACAAATTTCTCTTCTTCAGAAACACTTTCTTTGCCATTGCCAATCTACATTTTATATCCTCTCTACTTTGACCATAATCAGTTATTTTGCTCCCCAAATAGCAAAACTCATTTACTACTTTAAGTGTCTCATTTCCTAATCTAATACCCTCAACATCACCTGATTTAATTCAGCTACATTCCATTATCCTCATTTTGCTTTTGTTGATGTTCATCTTATATCCTCCTTTCGAGAAACTGTCCATTCTGTTCAGTTGCTCTTCCAGGTCCTTTGCTGTCTTTGTCCTTTGTCCATCTGTACAGTTCAGAAAAGTTGGTTCTCGAGGGGAGGACCAAAATGGCCTGGGATGTGAAGCAGCCATTAAAATGTATTATTATATATGTTCAGCTGCATGTTGTGCCACAGGGTGATCCACTTTGCTCCCGACCAAAGTTTGGCAGAGACCATTCATTGTGATGGACATTTGGTTGGTAATCATACCAATGAAAAAGCTGTGTGGTGATTGCAGATGAGTTGGTATATGACACAGCTGCTTTCACAGGTCGCCCACCCTCTGATGGTGTAGAATAAACCTGTAACAGGACTGGATTAGGAAGTTCTGAGTGGCTGGATTGGGCAGGACTGCCATCTGGGTCTTCCACAGGGATAGAATTCCTGAGTCAAGGGGCTGGGATTGGGACTGGCATAGGGATGGACAAGGGTGTTTTGGATCGTGTGTGAATAATGGAAGACCACTTTAGTAGGAGTGAAAATAGTCTTGGATATGATGTACCTCATTTCAGGGTATGATAATAGATAATCAGAGCTCTGACAAAGGATGTGGTTCAGTTTTCCAGTCCAGGGTGGTAATGAGTGACAAGGAGAAGGCACTCTGTTATAGCTGGTACTTATAGGAGGATTGGGAGTGTGTTTGGAAATGGCACAGGAAATCTTTTTGTGAACTAAGACTGGGGTTAATGCCTATCTGTGAAGGCCTTGGCGAGAGCTTCAGCATATTGGACAAGGAAGTTCTTGTCACTGCACATACACTATCTCTGCTTGACCAGACTATATGGAAGGGTTCTTTGGTGTGGAAGGTATGGCAGCTTTCGAAATTGCAGCTACCAATGGGGTTTATACACTCTTCATTCTGTATTCACTGGATTCACGAAAGATGAACAAGAGGTACCGAATCACACAGTCCAAGTGTAGTCCAGGTCTGATGTGGTAGTTGTCATCACAAGGCAGCTGGTGTAAAATGTGGACTCTACAGAGCACCAGTAAGAACTGCCATTTCCAGCAGAGTGCGCACTTACATCAGGGACGTTGGCCATACAATCCCTCCATATTATGCGACAATTGCTTTGAGGACATGGGTGCTTTTTGGTGTTTGGCTTGTGGTGACCATTTGCAGCTTGCAGTGCCATTGACAATGTGAGTGATAAGTAAGGATTGATTTCAGACAGTTGTGATAACTACATTTTGCTGTCAAAGTCATCCTGCCTGAAAATGGCAGACAGGGGCAGAAGCAGTGCAGTGTGGCGGTGTTCTGCATGGGAACTGGGAGAACCATCACAGGGGCTGATTTGGGGACAATCAACATCTCTATGTCGACAATCCCTGGACTGTCAGGAGCAGACACAGCTGTGCATGGAGCAGCCATTGGAGATGGAGCCACCTCTACTGGAACTGGAACAGAGACTGATGGGGCCGTTGTGGTCCCCTCCATGACACCTAGTGCAGTGAGGACCTAGCTGGGATGAAGTGGAGCTGGTGGCTGCCCCTGCAGAGTGTAAGTCAGTAAAGCATCCAGGGCTGGGGGTGCTGAGTGCAGTGATCTGGGGCATAGCTGGTTTGGTGGTGCCACATGGTCCCCAGCAGATAACTCATACATCCAGTGACTATGAGAGCTGTGAACTGTATCAGAAAGTCAGTGAATGATCGCACCCACAGTGGTGTGCTGAGCTGAAACTGGTAACGAGTCTGAGGCAGGAGGGTCAAGGTCATCGTGGATACAGTATTGTAATAAGAGTCCATATCAGCCACCCATGTAACAACTCAGTAGGCCACTTCCCAGTGATGGTTGTGGCCTAACAGGGGGCTGTAAATAATGTGAGGGCCCCATCCATGGAAACAGAGTGTGCCACAGTCGATGTCTCCTCCTTAAAAGTCTGCATCATCTGTTCCACCTCCCCTTGTATTGTAGGTGAAATGGATTGGTGAGTAGGTGTGATCACTTGGAGCTAACAAAAATGGGCAAACTGTGCAGAAGTAAACTGGCTGTCATTGTTCAAGACACTGATAGACAAGAGACCCTCAATAGCAAAGATGTGAGACAAGGCTTTAATGACATTTGCTGATGTGGTAGAGGGGACTGCATTGATATAAGGAAACTTGGAGAATGAGTCAGCCAGAATAAGCCACAGTTGCTGCAACAAAGGGCTGGCAAAGTCAATGTAAAGATGCTCCCAGGGGCCTGCTGGGGCTGGGGCAAAAAAGCCTTGGGGGAACTTGGCTGCTGGCAGGCTCATGAGGTACAGGACTGAGCCATTGATTCAATATCCCTGTCAATAGCCAACCAATAGGGGTATCTGTGGGCCAGCTGCTTCATAAGTAAAACACCCCAATGTAGGACATCAAGGACCTTTGGAATACAGTGCTGATGAAATAATTATCTGAGGCCAGTCTTTTTCTATCTGGAGGAGGAGATTGGTCTATCTGGAAGAGGAGTACCCCATCATGTAGGGAGAGTTGGGGCAGGAGATGAAGCATGTCATCGCAGACAGTGGGTGTCCTGAGCAATCTCTATGGTCAACCATGCTTAATCCACTGGACAATAGAATAGTGTATTGGTTCAACTCATATCTGAGCCACAACCACTAGCACATCAAGGGAGAACTCCTAAAGGGTCAGGTCTGTTTGAAAAACAATGACTCCCTGAATGTCAAACTTGGGATCCAAGCCAGCTGGCAGGCAAGACAGAGCATCGGCATTTGCACAGCAACTGGAAGGTTTGTAGAGGATGTGGTACCTATATGTGGACAGAAACAAAGCTGAGCATCAAATCTTTTGTGCTGTTTTGTCTGGCAGTCCGGACCGAGGACCAAACAAGGAGAGTAATAGCTTGTGGCTATCATCAACTGAAACTTCATATTGTACAGACAGATATGGAACTTCTTTAGTACATTGGCAATAGCTAATTTCTCTTTCTTGGTCTGTGAGTAGTTGCGATGAGTGAGCCTGGGTGAGAGTTTTGAAAATGAAAGCAATTGTGTATTCAGAGCCATCTAGGTCTGGTGGGAGAGCACTGCACTCACTCCGTGCTGTGAGGTATCAGCAGTGACAAGAAGAAGGTTTCCTGCCCTGTACAGGACAAGGTACAGCGCTGATTGCAGAATCTGCTTTAGCACTAAAAATGCCACCTCACTCATAAGTGACCACATGAAGTGAGACCCCTTCTTACCTAGGGCATTCAGGGGGTTGGTGAGCTTGGCAGCCTGGGGGATAAAATGGTTGTAATAGCTAATCTTCCCCAGAAAGAACTGTAGTTCTTTCAGAGTTTAAGGGTGGAACGTGTTATCAATGGCTCACATGTGGTCTCTGGTCAGACAGATGCTTTGCTTACACAGGAGGAATCCAAGGTACTCCACTGAGGACTGGAAAACTTGCACTTATTGAGGTTATATTGCAGGCCCTTGGCCAACAAGTAAGAAAAGGAAGAGCAAAAATTCTGGATGTGCTCAGCTGTAGATTCCCCTGTCACAACAATGTCATCCAAATAATTGCCACTTGAGGAAATACTTAAATCAGCTGTTCCAAGAAGTGCTGAAAAACATTTGGGGCACTAATGATTCCAAATGGAAGCCGGTTATACTGGTACAAGTGAAGGGAGTATTAAGCACCAGCAGGTCACAGGAATCTGGATGTAACAGCAGGTGTAAAAATGCCTCCAACACATCAATCTTTGTGTTACAGTCCCCATTCAGGAGCCTAGAAAACAGTTCCGCTGGTCACAGAATTGGGAAAAAACTACATCAACTGGTCTTTCACAGCCTTAAAATAATTGCAGTCGGAGAGAGCCATCTAGTTTTTTGACAGTAATGAGGGGAGAAGCCTTATGACTGGAAGAAATGGTGGTGGTCACATTGAGGGTGACCAAGCTTTTCAGTTCCACATTCACCGCATCTAGGAGGACATGAGGAATTGGGCACACTTTCATGAAGCATGATGCCAAACCTAGCTTCAAGTGGAGGTGTTCCTTGACATATGCTGCCCAACTCAAACCTGGATTGAACAATTCCAAACAGAAGGTCATCAAATTTTCAATGCCTTTAAATCGAATATCCAGGCAGACCAAACACCCATCTCAGAAATTGAAAACACAAATTGGTTTAAAGTATCTAACCCAAAAAAGTTTTCTGCTGTGCTGGATGAAACCAACTGAAAATTAAAGCTTGCAGGACATGTTTTTATATAAGACCTTCATCAGAAGAACCCCTGTACCAGAATTTCATGATAGCCATGGGCTGTGACCTTCCTCTGAAACAGGTGTATTGCCTCTGTCGAAAAAATCGGGGATGGGCTATGATAGAATTTTTGCTGTGGTTTATGCAACACTGTTGTATTCACACTTTTAAAATTCTCAGAAAAGCACTAAAATAATGTTTTAAGGAGATTACATTTCCAATCAGCATCAGTTACCTGGTACGTCACAAAATGATGGTTGAGGCACTGGAAATACATGTCCAACTGGTCAATACCATCCACAAAGGAAGGAAACAGAGACAGCCAAAGGTGAGTCACATCTGATAGACAAGGCTGACAGCTGTTGTTGTACTAAAACCAAATGCTGACACTGTTGCTCCATTAATTGCCTATCCAACTGATGCTGTTCATGTTGTCATGAACGAGAAGTACAGAACTGCACAATCCAAGAGAAGTCTTAGTCTGAGGCAGTAGCTGTCATCACAAGGCAGCTCACATAAAAAGTGAATCACACAGAGCACAAAGAAGAACTGCTATTCTCAAGAGGGTGCATACTTATCAGGCAGCTCAGCCACAGGATCCCACTAGGTGACACAGCAATCACTTCAAGTACATGGCTTCCTTCCAGTATTTGTCTGCCGCTGACAGTTTACAGTGCCATCGTCAACATGGGCAGCAAGTATGGATTGATTTCAGAGAGTTGTGATAATTCCATCTCAGTCACATCACTGTTGTTGGTTGGTAGGTTTAATGTGGACAGAGATGTGGATGGAGCTATCAGATAAGAGGAGGTCAGTGTCCAGGAAGTTGGCATGCTGGTTTGAAGAGGACCAGGTGAAGCAGATAGGAGAGAAGGTGTTGAAGTTGTGATGGAATGATGAAAGAGTGTCTTGAGAGAAGGTGTTGAAGTTGTGATGGAATGATGAAAGAGTGTCTTGGCCCTGAGTCCAGATCATGAAGATATTGTCAGTGAATCTGAACCAGACCAGGAGTTTGGAGTTTCGGGAGTCTAGGAAGGTTTCCTGTACACGACCCATAAACAGGCTGGCATAGGAGGCTGGCATGGGGTTGCCCATGGCTGTGCTGCTGATTTGTTTGTACCCCGTCCTTCAAAGGAAAAGTAGTTGTACGTTAGAATGAAGTTGGTAAGATGTACGAGACTGAGGTAGAGGGTTTGGAGTCTGAAGGTCATTGGGAGAGGTAGCTTTCAATCGCAGCAAGACTGTGGGCATGCAGAATGTTGGTGTATGGGGAAGGGGCAACTACAGTGACAAACAGGGATCCAGGAGGTAAAGGGCTGGGGCAGAGGAAAGTCGGTGAAAGAAATTGCTGGTGTCTTCGATGTGGGAGGCTAGATTTTGGGCAGTTAGTTGGGGGTGTTGGGCGATGAGGGCTGAAATTCTTTCAGTGGGAACATAACAACCAGCTACAATGGGGTGTCCAGAATTGTTGAGTTTGTGGATGTTGAGTAAGATGTAGAAAGTGGATGTGTGGGTGTCATGGGGATGGGGAGGGAAACAGAGTCAGTGGTGAGGTCCTAGGGAGGTTCTAAGGCTTTAAGCAGTGATTGAAGGTTATGTTGGTCTTCTGGGATGGTATCACTCTCAGAAAAGTTAGAATGGAGGGGAGGATCCAGATGGATTGGGTATTAAAGCAGTCTTTGAAATCAGGCATGTTACATTCAACTGCATGTTGTACCATAGGATAACCTACTTTGTTCTGCTGCAATTACTGCAAATGAGGAGTTACTCGAATGATAAGTAGCAGCTACAAAGTCTAAAAAGCTGAAATAAGCCTGGAGAGCTGTGTGCTGGCAACATGACCCTCCATGAAACGCACAAATGATGCCATTGGTAGTGGCTGACATGGTGACATTCAGCATCACATTGTTATCAGAGTAATAACAAGGTGTTGCTAAAAGTAATTTCACATTATTGTCAGCAAAGAAGGATGATCCCCTACAGAAACTGATAATAGCAGAAACCAGTTTCTTCTCTTGGATATTCATCTCGGGGTATTCATAAACTACTTCAGCTGTATTCAGTCCTTTATTACTGGACCACTACGAGTTATGTGGCACTAAAAGCCACATCTTCATGTGAACATCTGCGTAACGACTCTGAGATATGTACTGGAGTAATAACCCTGAGATATATACTAGAACAGTAAATTATTTTAAGATTTAAAAAAATTAGAAACTGTTAAAAACGTTACATGAAACATCAAAATTTCAGTACTAACTGAAACATTGGAGTGGAAAAGCTCAGAGCTTTATACCCAACATTCATTGTCTGTCAGAACAAAACACTGCTAAACAACAGTATGTTATAGAATAAAACAGCCAGATTGTAATACAGTGGGTGGGTCCGAAACAAATCATAAAAGGAAAATAAATGAAAAACTATTAAGACCTAATTTGTCTGCAGTCATTTTGTTCTACTTGATAGTAGGTATCTTGGTACTGCACCTCCATGCATGGTTCAAATAGGTTTGTTCTAAATGTTGAAGATACATTCTTTTACTCTAATACTTTTGAGAATGTTTCATTTTCATTATTCCAGTTCCAGCTAAATGTGTTAGCATGCTGCTTCTGTGATATGGGGAGGTGTGCTGGCCCTGGATCGAATATGGCCAGTGGATTAATGATGAGGGCCACTGTGCCTCTCAATGTGGATGTGGTTTTTAGCATGTTTTCCACATCTGACTAGATGAATATTGGGCTGGTGCTGACACCCCTCCTCAGTTACATGATCTGCAAACAATTTGAAAATGCTTGCATACTTTTACATGGTTAGCACTACATGCAGACTTTTGGGGTACTCAAATGCCATCTTGGCAAGAGAGAAAATGTGGGTTTTGAAGGAATGGCAACAGGAAGGGCTTCCGGACACCCTATATCATTAACAGTTCTATATGTTATAATAACCATGTTGATTCTGTGTAGGTGTGAGATAAAGGCAAAAAAAGAAGATTTAACTCCAGAAAAATTATGATAACACATTCTTTGCTAAATCACCAAAGCAATTAATTTGATTCTGCGGTTGTATTAAAGGGGTAATTTAATAAATAACCTATGTCTCATATTGATTGAATAAATAAAGCCACTTTCTTGGCATGATTCATGTCAAAGACTTAATCTTTGATATTCTGAACAAATATATTAAAAACATAAAAGGGATAACATCAAAAAGAATAATTTGTATCGAGCAAGAGTGTAGTATTTTTGTGAAGTATGACAACTCTTTTGTGTCACATACTTAATGGAATACCAATGTTTACCACACTTCAGAATGCATACTTGTAGTAGAGATATAATCTTGACAGTTTTTTGACAAGTTTTAGATGCAGATATTAATGAATAAAAGTAATGAGGCTACTCCCATTGATGGAAATAAATCTTAATACTACATTGTCAGACTGGGTCAAAATAATCCACATCATACTGTTTTCTTCAAATTCATATCCAATTTTTTTACTTCATTTATGAAATCAAATGACTTTTCCTAATTTTTTTCTCCTCTTTACAATGATGTATTAGGATTTATGAAAATTTATATTTTCTTGGACTTTTCATTCAGTATGTCTAGAATGACAGAAGGGATCAATTTGATACTAATGTAACTTCTCTTCTGAATAGGTGTAGACAGTCCATCAATGAAGCAGCAACAATCAGCAATCATGCAGAGTTGTTTCCCCTCATTATGTCTTGTCAAATGTACATTACATTCCGCCACAGTTTATATCATGTTATTCACGTAATAGTCTTTGTCCATGAAAGATATTTTTGAACTTGTTTTTTCAATGTGGACCTTCTGATGAAGAAATGTTATGTCTTGTAGAAAATTCTGATGTTGAATCAGAAACTGACTACACTGATGAAAATGAAGATTTCGTATCAAAGAAAAGTTAATATAAAGATGAAGACATTGTGAATGAAGAGAGTCTAGTGGAGGTATATTCATATGCTGTTCTATGTCAATCCTCACCTCATCCATTACAGCATTTGAACTTCTGTACAAAGTTGGTTGCTACTGGTGGAACCAAGTGGGAGAAAGTGATTTTTCATCTTCTGGAAGAAGGTTAGTTTTAAACATTCTAAAGGAGAGGGCACTTGCATTTCCCAACAAGTAGACAACTCTGTCATCAATGCTTTCTGCCTTATTTTTGATGAAGAGGTGCTACACTCATGGAGAAATATACAGAATCAAATCCTCACAAAGTATTGAAAAACAAGGATTTTACCATGTTACTGTAGGAAGTGAAAATATTGATAGCCAGCACATATGCCCAGAGTGTCAGTGGTACAAAGGCCATGTCTGTGGAGGCTGAACACCTGCCACCCAACAAATTTGCTCTTGTATCTGAAAATAAGGGAAAGTTCATGGAAAAGAGTATTTGTTCTTACCACATCAGAGAAAATATAACAATAGGTGAGCAACTACAGGGTGGTGCGTGATAAGTCACCTGATTGAATTTTGATCCTACAAGTATACTATTGGGGTAATAGCTTTCAAATTGTGCACTCAACTTTGTGCAGTTTATGGAAATTTCACCAGGTGTCATTGCAAGTGCATCGCTTCTTTTGTGAGTCCGCCATTTCAGTTTGTCATGATGCCAGATAAAGGGCGGTTGACCGTCACACAAAAGGCAAAGATTGTGTTACTGTTCGTGGGGATGAACAGCATTACGTTGGCATAGAAAAAGTTTCGTGCTCATTTCAGCACAGGGTGGGCTCCCAGCCCACAGAAAATATGCAGATTACGTCAAAAATTTGAAGGCACTGGATCTGTTTTGGAGTGTACCGTATGTTTGCCACAAAACATTGAAGCTGATCGAGTGGTTTTGACTCATAGTCAGAGTAAATCAACAAGAAGAGCCAGTGCCGAGTTGGTAATTTCAAGCCAATCCATACAAAGAATTATTCAATCTGACCTTCACTTGTATCCATACAAGATGACTGTGGCACAGAAGCTTACTGTGAGAGATAAGGAGTGGAGGCTACAGTTTGCAAGGTGGGCAATCAAGCAAGACCAAGAGGCAGTGCTACACAACACATGGTTTTCTGATGAAGCTTATTTTTATGTGAATCATATTGTGAACAAACAGAACATTTGATTCTGGGCACATGAACCTCCATAAATAATCCACATGAAAGACACCTACAGGGAGAAAGTGTGCATGTGGGTCATGATGTCAAGCCATGGAATCATTGGTCCGTTCTTCTTAAATGCTACAGTTACCAGTGAACGCTATTTACACATGCTGCAAAACCAGTTCTTTCTTCAACTCATGGCCTCATGTCTTCTATTGCAGATAAAATGGTTCAGGCTGGATGGAGCACACCCCCATACTGCCAATGTTGTGCTTGATTTACTACACAAAAGACTTGGCCTTAGGCTATTGTCAAACAGATTTCCAGAACATTACACAAGAGGAGGAATGTAGCCCCCCTACAGCCCAGACATAAACGCATGTGACTTCTTCCTTCAGGGGTTCGTTAAAGAGAAGATGTACCACAGAAAATCTGAAAATGCAGTGCAACTTAAGGCCATCATTGTGGAGTTATGCTGCGCCATTCCAGAAGATTTGTGATGGAGAGTCATCACAAATGCATGTATGTGATGTGAAGAAGTTGTAAAACAAAACAACAGTCATATTGAACATGTGATCCATTAGGTTGTATTTACAAGTTGTATTCTTTACTTCTACATCAATAAATTACAAATCTTGTCAACAACAAACGTGGTTATTCATTAAACAAATCAGGTGACATATCGTGTGCCACCCAATAATAACAAGGAAAACAAGATGCAAGTTCACTGAATTCATGCCCAAGAAACCTGACAAATATGGTCTTAGATTCTAGAATGCTGCTGATATAGTGACAAAGTATATGTGTAATGCTTTCCTATACCTCAGAAAATAAGAACTCTATAGAGAGGTAACACCACTTGGACAGCATGTTGGTGTGCATCTCAAACAGCCAAATCTACATCCAGGAAGAAATGGGATGACAGACTACTCCTTCATGTCTCTCCAAATTCCTAAGAAACTCAAAGAAAATAAAACTTCATTACTTGTTACTTGAACAAAATACATTGTGAAATCCTTGATGAGAAATAGAAACCAGTTGCTGAAATACTACCTTCCACCCTCAATCCTGCACCAGACTGAGGGTGGCAGGTTGCACCCAAGAAAAGAAGAATTAAATACCATTCCTCTGACACACTGCATGCTGAAACAGCAATAAGCAAATAATGAAAGAAGAAACCTGAAACCATATCATTCTACTATGTAACGAAGGTGAGGTGGATGTGGTTGATCAAATGACCTGTAAATATATCCCAAAGGTTGGGTGTAGGAGATGCCCTCTATGACATCTTGGACAAGGCGGCAATAATCATGTCTGCTATCTACAAAGTAGTAAAGAGCAAGAAAACAGAATGGAAGAAGTTAATACTTAAGGTGGTGAGTGAACTCAGGAGAACAGAAGAGCAAGTTGAAAAACAGGGAAAATGAAGATGATAGGGGATCACAGTCATCTAGAAAGTAAAAAAAGTGCCAAAATAGCCTCTGGAAAGGCAATAAGACCAGTGAAATTATGTAAAGTGTCACAAAGCCATAGGCACAAAATGTGCACATAAAACAGAAATTACCCATGCTAATTGCATGTAGCAGATTCCAATGACTTAAGTAAAATGTGTGACAAAGCTATTTGTAGAACACATGCCAGTATAATATAGACCATATGCACTAAATGTATCAAAAAATTCTACAAATAGTCAATCTAAGAAAGTCTAATTTTTAGGAAACTTTTTAGCATGACCAAGGACAAGTCGATAAAATAATTGTTTGTTGCAGTAAGTAATAGTAGCTACCATGTTGAATCATTATTATTACAACTTGCTAAAAGGTGTGGATTAATACGCACTAAAAATAAAGTACTCCCTTGACTCAAATATTATGCGGGGTCAAAATGACCCCTTTTTGCTGTTTTAAGACCACCAGAAATTCTGTTGTTTTTTTATTACAGGTGAGAGATGTCAGCTTTATTTGCATTCTTTAACCAATATCTTATCAAGGAAGTAGACCAAATCATGCTTTACAGTCTATCTTATTCCGTGCATGTTTGAAATTTGTGTCCTAGTTGGAACTGTAAATTTCATAAACTCTGAAATGTTTATATTATACTATACTGTATTGTATGAAATGAAATGGTTAGGACCCAACAATCCTCATTAAAGTGCTTGAAACATATTTCATGCTTATACTGAGCAGAGAGCTAGATTATACAGAATCTCATGTATAGCTTTATTACCAGCAAGAGCTATGCCTCATGATAACAGTTTTAATCATTCAACACAACAAGATTCAAAATGCAACTGTTAACTTATGTGTTCTTTAAATTCTTTCAACAGGGTTATGACACTATGGTTGGTGATCGTGGCACACAACTGTCTGGAGGTCAAAAGCAACGAATTGCAATTGCCCGAGCGCTTGTAAGAAATCCACATGTATTACTTCTTGATGAGGCAACATCAGCTCTCGACCTAGCAAGTGAAGCAAAAGTTCAGGCAGCATTGGACCGTGCTAGCCATGGACGCACTACAGTGGTTGTGGCTCACAGGCTCTCTACAGTGCGTGCAGCTGACAGAATAATCTGCCTGGATGCTGGCAGAGTTGTTGAGCAGGGCACACATGTTGAGCTTATGGAAATGCGTGGCCGATACTTTGAACTTGTGCATGCATCAGACAAGTCTTCTCACACAGGTATAATTTTAGGAGTAACTGTTGCTGAAAATTCATTCATCATTGCATTTTGTAGGTTGCATCAAAAAGGCAACTTTCAGGAATGTGGAACAAATAACTTGTCAACAAAGAGAACCATCCGTTGAAACCTGCATTAATAACTGATCACTGTTAAATTTCAAAACCCCTTTGGCTTATAGGCTAAATAGGGCACAGCAGAAGTATCAAGAAAGCTGTTTTTCTGAATAAAATGCTGTTTCTTCACATACATTAAAAATTGTTTTTTCTCTCATACTGATAACTTAGCATCTAGTTGACCACAATGGTATGCACAATAGAAAACAATTATCTACTTTTGTAACAACAGAATCCTGTTTACAAAGCACATCACTACTCATCACGTAGCTTTTGAGAATTTTCAATCCTAGAATGCAGGTTACCATGCTATACATGGAAACATGGACAGATTTATAATATCTGGCTTGATGTCTGATGTAAGCTTGTAAACTTTTCCACCATGAGATAGAATTCTCTTCTTAACCCTAGATAAGGAGGCATAAATTCACTCATTCGTTCATTCATTTATTGTGTCTCATAGATCCCATCAAGAAGGAGAACTTACAGATATGGGAAACAAATCAGTTTAAGTGTTAACACCAGAGAAGGAACTCTTAGAAACTTAAGCTGTATATTATATTTCCAGCAGACTGTCCATATACTGTTAATAATGATAATAATAGTGGCTTATGTGTCTCTAGCCTTCCCCAGTAATCCTAATGGGGACAGGGGACATATGGTTTAATGTAGAATATGAACCATGTATAGTTCCTACTGAATCTTCATATCACTGAGAGCTAGATTAAAAGTAGACTGAAAAAAAATCCAAGATCCAGCTGGTATTATATTCCATGGCTTTTCTGTTTCCAGGCCTGTGAGACCCTCAATAAGTAATGCAACACAGCTTTTTTCTCAGTCAGTTTCATCTGAAGAAATGTGAAATTTGTTGTGGGCCATTGTGGAATATTCTCACTTCAGCCCCATAGTTTCATGAATTTCCAGTACTTGGCAGCACCATATGCAGCCTCCAAAATGGTGTCTGTAATGGAGGTGCATTGCAAGGCAACACTATATGCAGTCTCCAAAATGGTGTTTGTAATGGAGGTGTGTTGCAAGCATAGATCTGTCATTGTCTTTCTTTTGGCAGAAAATCAAAGCAACACAGATATTCATAGGCACTTGCAGAATGTCTATGGAGACCTGGCAGTGAATAGAAGCATGGTGAGATATTGGGTGAGACATCTATCATACCACAACAAGATCCCACAAACCGGTCCAGTCTCCTGCAGCATGCCAGTTAGTCACAAATAACTGTGACTCCTGCAATGTTGGAAAGTGAAGACACTCTCATTCAAGGTGACTGACAGATAAAATTCAGATGCCTTGCTGCACAACTGGATGTCTTTGTTGGTAGTGCACCTGAGAAGAGCTCACAGAATTTCATTAGACTTTTATTCCTCATCCTCCCTCAAGCCCATTTCTTGCACCTTCCAACATCCATCTGTTTGGCCCAATGGAGGATGCACTTCATTGGATGATGAGAAGGTTACTGATGCAGCAAGACATTGGCTCCAATGTTAACAGTCGAGTGATACCATTTGGGCACACAGGCGCTCCCAGTAAGGTAGCATAAGGCTGGCACAATGAATTGAGATAATGTTGAAAAATAGGGTTTTTTAGCCAAAACAGTGGGGAATAGTATGATGTATTGAATAAAACCAACCTGAACCTACTTTCAGAAAAAAAATCATTGCATTACTTGTAGAATGGTTGTATTAGCAGAAAAGCCATAACTTATAAAAAAAGCTACTACTTCATCATTTGTATTTAATAGCTGCTGCTTATCTCATGTTGATAAGAGCGAGATTTATCAGTGCAAAGCAGGCAGACATGAACAGTTTGGTTAATGTAAGCATATATTGGTGCCTCCTCAGTTTATTATCCATCTGGATGCTTAAGATCTTCACACATGGGTTTTCTTCTAGTGTGTGCCCATTCTGGTGCTCAAAAATTATTTGATATTTTTTTGTAACTGCATAACATGAGTCTTTGTATGATTACAATTTAAGCTGCTGCTTTTAATCACTTGTAACCCATTCCATTGCAATATTCTCCAGGCTGTCTCTGGTACAGAATGTTGGAGTAGTTTATCAGTATACTTGTGTCATTAGCAAATGTTACAGTTTTTGAAGGGTCTTTCAGTGTCCCTGGTAAATCATTTATATAGGAAACAATAGAAGTAGGCCAAGCATCGAAATGTAGAACATCTTATTTAATGTTACCTCACTCTGTGTTTATGTCATTCCTTTGGTATCATCCATTAATATGAGTGTCCATTTTCTGTGTTGGAGATATATTTCCACCCATCTAAGGAGAAGATGAAGTTTATTGAGATCATATATTCCTTTCTCTGGAGCAAAATTTTAATAGAAAACAGTCGTTATAAAGTCATTGTGAGAATGTTGTTTCATTATTTTGTTGCAGGCTACCTTCTCAATAATTTTTGAGAACATGGAGAGAGGGAGAAGGCTCTAGTATCAGAGGCCATGTGTTCATCTCCCCTTTTATAAATAATCTGCACATTAGTAATTATCAGTGCATTCAGTCGGCACTATCCAAAGTCAGTATTTAAATTTCCTATACAGTGACTCCCATTATTTTCATCATTAGTGACTATCTAATTGCTTAACAAAATACCAAACTTATACTGTTTGAGGCCTGTTCATTCCCAGAATTGCTGTGTTGTATGTGTACAAGTCTATTACTGAAGTAAAAACACTCAAAGAGCAGCTCAATGCAATATTCATTCGGATCGATGGTCTTGGACTTCCTTCCACTTTTTGTATACATAATCACTCCTTCTTTCCTTATATTATGCCTGCCATAGTGGAATATTAACTTTTACATGCTTAAGAATTCTCTCAATAATAATTTACTGCAGGCAGTATCATTCAGCTTAATTACTACTGTAAACTTCCCAAGTAGGACAGATGATTTCTCAAAAACAGTCATTGATAATTTATTTACAGAAAAATATCTCAGGTCATGATATGCAACTCCTTTTGTTAAATGTTAGTTCTGACCAGTACATAAAGTCTACTAATTCTGAGTTCAAGAGGGTAGTGAGTAAGTCAATAATTGGATTATTTTAGAACTCTTCAAATACAAACTGGAGTCATGTATACAGTGCTCATGGCATGAATGAAAAGTATAAATATGTTAATAAAGTCGTGGTTTTATAAGATTAGATTAGATTTCATTCCAAAAGATCAGTGTGAGGAGATTCTCCAGGATGTAGAGTATGTCAGAGAAACAGGATCACATAATAAATACGTACAAAGAAAAACAAACATGCTAGTACACCTTCCTCATACCCCAAAGGAAATGATCCTCATGGATGGGGAATAAGTCAAAATATCTTAAACATGACATGTCACAAAACATACAAATATTCAGTATGCTGTGTTGTATATGATAATTATTAGGCTATCATAGTTATACATCATCAAATAGAAATATCATTTTACAACACTTATTTACAATGATTGCTGGAGCTGTTTTCCCTCAAAAGTAACCCAGTTTAGGGCAAAGTCTACAAAGAAGCCATGAATTACTCATGAAATGAAGGTATTTATAAGATGAAAAGGAAACTGTATCTCTTTCAGAAGTAGCTCTGATGTTGATGCTGTAACACATTACAAAGCATATGCAAAATACGTTGAGGTGACAAAAGACATGGGACAGCAATGTGATATATACAGATGGTGGTAGTATTGTCTACACAAGGTATAAAAGGGCAGTGCATTGGCAGTGCTGTCATTTGTACTCCAGTGAGTCATGTCAAAAGATTTCTGATGTGATTACTGCCGCATGATAGAAATTAACATACTTTGAATGCAGAATGTTAGTTGGAGTTAGATGCATGGGACATTCCATTTCAGAAATCATTAGGGTATTCAATATTCTGAGATCTACAGTGTCAATATTGTGCCTATAATACAAATTTCAGGCATTACCTCTCACCACGGGCAGCACAATGGCTGACAGCCTTCTCTTAATGACCAAGAGCAAAGCATTTGTGTGGAGTTGTCAGTGCTAAGAGACAAGCAACACTGTGTGAAATAACTGCAGAAATCAATGTGGGATGTATAGTGAATGTATCTGTTAGGCAAATGTGGTAACGTTTGGTGTTAATGGGCTATGACAGCAGATATCTGATGTGAGTGCCTTTGCTAACAGCATGACATTGCGTGCAGCGTCTCTACTCGGCTTGTGACCATGTCGGCTGGACCCTAGAACACTGAAAAACCATGGCCTGCTCAGATGAGTTCCATCTTAAGTTGGTAAGAGTTGGTGGTAGGGTTTGAGTGTGGTACAGACCCCAGAAATTCATCAACCCAAATTGTAAACAAGGCATTGGACAAGCTGTTGGTGGCTTATAATAGTGTGGGCTGTGTATACATGGAATGGACTGGGTCCTCTGGTCCAACTGATTTGTAAGCAATCTCCTTTGTAGACTGATTGCACTTCCCTAATATTCTACCAATAAACGGAAGTATACCTCCTGATTCAACCATGACTGAACCTATGTGATCATACTACTTCATGTCCCTATAAAGTTTTACACCCAGGTATTTGTATGAGCTGGCCAATTCCAACAGTGACTCATTAAAAATTCTGATTCTGATTCTGATATCTTAGCCATAGGATAATATGTTTTTTGGTTTTGTGAAGTGCACAATGTTACATTCTTTTTTGAACATTTAGAGCAAGTTGCCAATCTCTGCACCACAAGATCTGACCAAATATTTATGCAGCTTCTTTCAGATAGTACTTCATTATAGACAATTATTCCAATTGCCAAAAGCATAAATTTACTATTAATGTTATCTGCAAAGTCATTAATATACAAATTAATATACAACATGAACAGCAAGCGTCCCAACACACTTCCCTGGGGCACACCTGAAGTTACTTCTACATCTGACAATGACTCTCCATCCAAGATAACATGCTGTGTCCTTTCTACCAAATAGTCCTCAATCCAGTCACAAATTTCACTTGATACCCTGTGTGATGGTACTTTTAACAATAAGTGTAGTCAAATGCATTTTGGAAATCAAGAAATAGTGTATCTACCTGGTTGCCTTGATTGAGAGCTTTCAGTATGTCATGCGAGAAAAGTGTAAGCTGGGTTTCACATGATCACTGTTTTCGAAGTCTGTGCTGGTTGGCATTGAGGAGGTCATTCTGTTCAAGATACCTCATTATGTTTTAGCTCATAATATGTTCTAAGATACTACAATGAATCAATGTCAAGGATATTGCATGGTAGTTTTGTGGATCACTTTCATCGCCCTTCTTGTAGACAGACATGGCATGTGCCTTTTTTCAAGAACTGGGCTTGGTTTTTTGTTTGAGGGATATACAGTAGATTATAGTTAGAAGAGGAGCTAACTCAACCACAAATTCAGTGGAGAATCTGACAGGGATTCCATCAGGGTCTGGAGTTTTGTTCAGTTTTAATGATTTCACCTGTTTCTCAAACAACTGACACTAATACTTATTTCATTAATAGTTTCAGTGGTATGAGGATTAATTGGGCCAATTCTCCAAGGTTTTCCTTTGTAAAGGAACATTTGGAAACATAGTTAAGCATTTCAGCTTTTGTTTTGCTACCCTCAATTTCAGTTCCCGTTTCATTTGTTAGGGACTGGACACTAACTATTGTGTAACTAATAGCCTTTAAATAGGACCAGAATTTCTTTGGGTTCTGTGAAAGATCACTTGACAATATTATGCTATGGTAGTCATTGAAGGCATCACACATTACTCTCTTGATAGCCAAATGCATTTCATTCAGCATTTTTTCTTCTATAGCCCTATGCTTAGTTTTACACCTATTATGCAGCAATCTCTTTTTTTTTTACAGTAACTTCAAACCATGGAAGTTCCCTCCCATTATGAACTGTTCTACTGGGTCCATATCTATCCAGTTGATGGTCAACTATTCCTTTAAACTTGAGTCAGAGTTTCTCTACCTGCTCCTGCCCTGTGCTGCAAGTTTCAAATTCTTCATTGAGATATGACACTACTGATTTTGCACCTAATTTACTAAATATACATATCTTTCTGCTTGTTTTTTTTAGTTGTCCTTTTACTTAGGAAATCATTTTTGCCACAACCATGTCCTGGTCACTGATACTAGTTTTGATGTGGACGTCTTCAAAGAGGTCATGTTGTACAAAAATCAAAATTGAAGTAAACACTTTAAACAAGACCCTCATAACAAAGCGGCAGCAAACTTCCCTTTTTTAAAAGTGGAAGATTCTCTTTTCAGTGGATTTCTTGGGAAGTACCACCATCAGTATGCTCTTGCAGAGCTAACATTGCATAAAAATTATGTGTATTCAGCTTACACTGATGCATTGCACAGAATCTGAGAAGATATTTTGGAGTCTCACATATGTATTTCTGTTGATGAAACTACTGACAGTCTTGGCTGGTACATGGCAAATCTGATTGTTGGCATTTTGGGCTCAGATTTGCCATCCAGGTCTTATTTGATTCATTCAAAACAGTTCCTAAATACTAACCATCAAACAGTTTCACATTTCATTAGTTCATTAGTGAAGGTGCTATATCCAAATGGTGTGGATGAAAACCATGTGCTTCTGGTCTTCACATATGCCGCTGTATATATGCTTCCAGTGTTTAAACTGCTTCAAGTATTCTGCCCTTTGAAGCTGTATGTAACTCGTGTAGCATATGGTCTTAACTGTATAGAAGAGTAAGGTAGGTAAACAAGTTAATCCCCATGATAAAGAAAGTTTTTTTAAAGGCATCAGCAAGTATACAGGCATTCAAAGAACATCTACTAGTTGTGCCCTTGCACCTGAACCTATTGCTATCCACTGGAGCACTTGGTTAGCACCAGTGGAATAGTACAGTAAGCATCTCTCAGCTGTTCAGAGCGTAATTGTAAATCTACTGGAGGATACCTCTTCTGTAATTTCAGCAAAACAATTACTCAAAGATCCCTCAATCCAATGGGACTTGGTTTACATTAGATCCCACTACAAATTTATGACAAGAATTATTTCTAAATCAGAAAGCTCAGGGAGACCTATCTATGAAAATATTGTTGGAGAATGTTAAAAAGAAAGGCTCGGGTGAAGTGGAAGAAAAAGTACTAGCAAAAATGCAAAATGTTTTGCAGAACAACACTGACCTGAAGGAATTGTGTGCAGCAACAAGCATATTTAGTGGAAAGTCCAGCTCCCCTGATTGCAGCATTCCTATCCAACATGTGCCAAAAGTGAAGTACACTCCTGTCACATCCTTTGAAGTAGAACATTCTGTTTTGTCATATAAATTAATACTGATCGACAAGTAGCATAGTTTTTTCTGGTAAACATGGAGAAGGTTTGTGATTTACTGTGAAGCCAACTATGGCCTGAATTTTTGAAAGCACTGGTTTATACACAATTTATTAAGTTGCATATTATACATATTTAAAGATATGGCTATGTGTGTGTTATACTCTTGTTTTATCTTGGAGAAAATTAAAAAGGTTTGGGATCAGTTTGAACATTAAAGTAGTGTAATGCCTGCTGTGTTGTGCAACTGTGAATATTTTCTTTTCTTTGTTTTTTAATGAATAATAAAAAGCTCATTTATCAACATTGTATTTTACATTATGTTCAAGTTTTCTGTGTAATGCATTCTAGGACTTATTTTGGATTTTATATAGCGTAATTGAGGTACTGGAAGAGCCTATTTTAGGTGCCTCAAAAGCACCTTTTATGACCTAAAAATCCACAGACTATTTACTACCATCATTAATTAAATTTACTTGTACCTTGATAGTTTCATCCTCTTAGAACACCATTCTCTGGAATATTTGTTCTGATACTTCAGGGTGTGTTATAGCTATGCCATGTTTTGTATAACTTCAGTAAACATCCTGCTTCAGATGGAAATACATGTGACTACCATTTAAATGTCCATGCATTACTGCATGCCATCAGCATGCCATGCATGCATTAGTTAAACTTGCCAATACTTGCTTACAGCTTCAGCTAGAAATATGTCAGGTGATGAGGATGCTGATCGTCTCCCAAACTTATCTCGTCAGCTGTCAAGACAGCACTCAGTAGCAAGCAGTGTTGGTACAAAGTCCAGTGTTTCAGCATTTGAAGACATGGTAAGGAATAAATACATTACTTTCTAATAAAATTCTGTCTCCTGTGGCAATACAGAGTAATACATATATAAATTTTGTGTGTATGTATTACTAATCATTGTTCTTTTGCTCATCCTCTACTTCATACAGTTCCAAATTTCTTCTGAAATACTGTAGCATAATATTCCAGGAATTTAGTCCTCCCCTTTGTATTCATTTCCATTCCTTTCCCCCATACCTGTGAATGTGTGTCTGCCTCCTGACATGGTACAGTGAACATTTATGTTATGAGATGATCTAGCCTCTGGCTTCCCTTCCATTCTTCCTTACCATAACATGCAAGGAAGTCTAAAAAATCACTATATCTATTTATTAATCTGTGAGTGTTCTTGATCATAATTAATGAGTATCATTTGAGGTCCCTAACCATGCTGATGGCATCACTACAGTACTTTAAACTTCTCTGGGCCACTGTTAGGTACATCGGGTATGGATCCCATTTGGAAATGGATGAGGCCTTTCTTCTCACTATTTTTTCAATACAATAAACGATAAGAAGATTATATGTACAGAGTTTAATAATAAGAAGGATACCTGAGACAACATCACTCATGTATCAGGGCATGGTGAAATATTTTTGACCTTGTACATAGATGGTGTTTATATTAGTATTTTTTTTAATTGTGGTACATCTTGCACAATAATGTAAATCAATGTCAGCTTGGTTCATGGAGTGTTATTGTTATATGGCTTTTTAAATTAACCATATTAGATATGTATTTTTTACCTAGCTCATAGATGGTGTTTATATTACTATTTTTTAAATTGTGGCACAGCTTGCACAATGTTATAAGTCATATGTCAACTTAATTCATGGAATAGTATTGTTTATATGGCTTTTTAAATTAACCATGTTATGTGTATGTATTGCACAAATGGTTAAATCTGTATACCATATCAATAGAAATTTAGACATAGTTGGCAAAGATTTTTAAGAGTATAATCCTTTATTTTACTGCCTAGAAGTGATAAGTAGGCAGTTGAATCATATGTGTATGTCCTTCTGGTGATTGACTGATTCAACAAAACTGCAACTATACATGAAATTATCGAGTAAGTGCACAATTTGAATGTGATTAAAGGTATACAAAACATGTGATGCTAGAGACTTATAATAGATGATGAAAAGTAGATTTTACATGAAGAATTAATCATGATAAAACTTTTTGAAATATGGGTATCATATTAGTTAAATACTGACCAAAAGTAAAAGGAAAAATGTTTCTTAGTAATGACTGAACCAATTTAAAAGAATTTAAATAATTTTGTACACTAATTTGTTACTGTTTTTGATACATGGATAAGTTGCTTCTCTTCACAAACAAACTAGCAATCAAAGCAGTGGCTAAGAACCAGCTAGACAGTGAACTTGATTTCACCTATTAGAAAGACTGTGCTCATCATTTTCTGGGATACAAACAGGATTATTTATCGTAATTACCTTGAAAAGAGTAACACAATTCTATTGGACATACTGTTTGAAAAAAAAAGACTAACAGGTATACTCACACTTAATGAACTTTGTGTCAAGCTAATGTTTTGAGCCCTCAAGCTTGTGGCAGCTGCAGAGATTCCAAAATCACACTTCAGGAATGGAACATTGTGATGCATTGTGACGCATTGTACCTCAGCTTTTAGACTAAATTTTGTTTGTTTTTATAACCATCCTAGAGATCAATGCGTCATTGTAATATGGGTAACCAACTAATCATTGAACATGTGGCTGGTGTCTGACATAGACAAAGGCTGACAGCATCATAGTTTGGAGATGAATGACCACATGATTCAAACAATGGAAAATCCAGGATTGGCTGTAACAGTATAATGAAAACAATAGTTGCTACTCACCAAATAATAGACATGCTGAGTCACAGAAAGGCACAACAAAAAGACTGTCAGAAAGTTAGATTTTGGCCAACAAAGCCTTTGTCAAAAATAAACAAAACACACACAACACACACACACACACACACACACACACACACACACACACACACACACACACATGCAAATGAAACCCAGACACACATGACCACAGTCTCTGGCAGCTGAAACCTGTCTGCCAGAGACTGTGGTCATGTGTGTGAGTTGCATTTGTGTGTGTGTGTGTGTGTGTGTGAACATTCCACATGGGAAAAATATATATAAAAAATAAAGGTGCTTTAACTTACCAAATGAGAAAGCACTGGTATGTTGATAGACCCACAACACACAAATATTCAAGCTTTCGCAACCCATGGTTGCTTCATAAGGAAAGAGGGAAGGAGAGGGAAAGACGAAAGGATGTGTGTTTTAAGGGTGAGGGTAAGGAGGCATCACAATCCCGGGAGCAGAAAGACTTACCTTAGGGGGAAAAAAGGATGGGTATACACTCACACACACACATCCATCTGCACATATGCAGACATGGGAGACATATGTAAATGCAAAGAGGTTGGTCAGAGATGTCAGACGAGGCGGCAGTACAGAGGTAAAGATATTGTTGAATGACAGGGGAGCTACGAGGGGCGGCAACTTGAAATTAGAGGAGGTTGAGGTCTGGTGGGTAACGGGAAGAGAGAATATATTGAAGGTCAAGTTCCCATCTCAGGAGTTCTGATAAGTTGGTGTCAGTGGGAAGTATCCAGATAACCCGGACGGTGTAACACTGTGCCAAGATGTGCTGGCCATGCACCAAGGCATGTTTAGCCATGAGGTGATCCTCATTACCAACAAACAGCTTAGGTCTTTGTGGCAAATGAATCTTCTCCAGTCCTGAATCCCTGAACCATTACACCAATAATCTGAAAACAGCTGTCGCATCCTGCAACTACCCTCCCAACCTGGTACAGAAGCAAACCCAGAACCTCTCACAGAAGAACCCCAAAATTGCCCTCTTGTGACAGGATACTTTCCAGGACTGGATCAGACTCTGAATGTGGCTCTCCAGCAGGGATACGACCTCCTCAAATCCTGCCCTGAAATGAGATCCACCCTTCATGAAATCCTCACCACTCCACCAAGAGTGTCTTTCCGCCATCCACCTAACCTTCATAACCTCTTGGTTCATCCCTATGAAATCCTCAAACCACCTTCCCTACTCTCTGGCTCCTACCCTTGTAACTGCCCCCGGTGTAAAACCTGTCCTATGCACCCTCCCACCACCTACTCCAGTCCTGTAACCCGGAAGGTGTACACAATCAAAGGCAGAGCCACATGTGAAAGCACCCACATGATTCACCAACTGACATGCCTACACTGTGAAGCCTTCTATGTGAGAATGACCAGCAACAAACAGTCCGTTCACATGAACATGCTAAGAGAGAGAAAGTCAAAGTAAGAGAGACTAACTCACACTCCTTTTCAAAAGCAAGAGAACATTTTCCCTACTCTATTCTGTTTCAGCAACAAGCCATTTCAATATTACTGATTAGTGTAAATCTCTACTTACTTGTTACACAATACAATTATTATTATACACAGAGATTATTACAGACAAAACAACTGTGCAGGAGACTAGTGCTTTACAAACATTAATGAAAATATATGCTTCCTCCAATGAGGAACACTTCAGTAGTCACTGAAAAATGCTGGACTAAGCATGTTGGCGTAACAGGAACTGCATCGAAGAACCTTCTTTTTTAACTAAAAACAATTTTTTGTTCTCTGTGAAAACATTTTCACTATAAACAACTATCTTATGGAAACTCTGAAAACACTTCCCTATCCTAAGCTGCTCAATTATGTGGTCAAAAAATGGCTTTACCGAAACCATCATGCTACTATCAAATATGGAAGCTTGTAATTTCTATAATCAGAGCTAATGTTAGTAATATAAGACTTCGATTATGTAGTGGCATTTAAGTCAGTCCATTATATTGTTCCAGTGATCTGATTTTGTATCTACTAATTACATAATGATATATGTATATGTTTCCAGGTTGATGAATCTGAAGATGATAACATATATGAAGCACCTCTGGGACGCATTCTTGCTCTAAACAAACCAGAGTGGGCTTATGTCATGATTGGATGTATAGCATCAGCCCTTGTTGGCACAAGTTTTCCAATGTTTGCAGTATTGTTCGGAGAAGTTTATGCAGTAAGTTCATAGAAGCTTTTTACACTAATTTGTTTTTGTTTCTGGAATTTTGATTTGTTCAATGATTTGAGCTTTTCATTTTCAGATCTTGTCTCTTCCTGATTCAGATTATGTGACAGCACAAACTAAAGTGTATGCAATTTACTTTTTGGGCATTGGTGTTATTGCTGGTGTTGGCAGTTTCTTCCAGGTGAGAGAGTTTTAACTAAAAAGTAAACAGTTTTTCCTGTTGTGAATAATCAAAGGAATGAAGGGAACAAATGGCAATATGATTGTGATGTGCCTGTCTAGGCACATAAATCTTAATGCTTCAACTCTACAGTCAGTTTTATCTGTAGTCATTCCATAATATATATTGCACCAAAGACCTTCCATTACTATATTCACCATTTTATGGTAAATGTATATGCTATCAGAACAAAGAACACATAATGTAAATGATAAACATATTCAGCAGAAAAAACATGGGAAAACACACACTCACCTGCAGGTGATTGATGGATGGTGCACTGACATCATAACAGCTTAGAAAAGTGTCCTTTTCATGCTTTCAATACACTCTTTTAGATTCATACATGGGTGTCAAGATGCACACACTTGTGGTCACATCAAAAGTGTCTATATATGAATGGTTGCCTGAGGAGAAGGGTACAGGGAGACAGAGAAGGAGTGTGGCAACTTAGAAGTGGGAACATGTGTGTTGGTATTATTGACAGAGGCAAAAGTATGGACACACAGAAAGAGAGAGAGAGAGAGGAAGGGAAGTACAATGTTCAGAGAGGAGAGGAATTGTTTGCAAATATCAAGAAGGGAAGGGTGAGAGTAAAGAGTTGGCAAGTAGGATGTGGGCATTCGAGGATGGGAATTAGTGGAGATTTAGGCAAGGGAGAGTGCAATTTGAAAAACATACTAGAGGAACAATTCTTGTCGCACAATTCAGATGAGCTTGTGTTTTGTGATAGGCTTCAAATGTTATGGATACTGAAGCTCCTGTCTGATTCATTGACATTGGGCTGAGCAGCATTTTCAGCAACAGGGTTGCTGAATTTGTAGCTAACCACAGTTTGAAAGGAGCTACTCATGAAGATAGAGAGATTCTTAGTTGTCGTACATAAAAAACTGCCCAAGAACTGGAGCATAGAAGGTAAATGGAATGGCTGCTTTCATGTGCTACTGCCATTTATAGGCCAAGAATTGCTTGTGGGTGAGCTGCAGTAGGAACTGGTGGTTGTGTGTATTGGACATGATTTACATTTGGATTGCCCAGAGGGAAATTATCACCATCACAAAGGTACGTGAAGAGGGGCAGCATAAGGACATACTAAGAAATTGTGATGGTGAAGTGGGTGTGAGAAAACTACTCTGGGGATCATTTAATGTAGAATGGGTCACCATTGTCAAAATAGAAACACCATTGATTGTTGATTTGTTTAATACGCACAGTTGTTTTATTGTGGAGCTGTCATTGAGGTAGAGATATGCACCCAGAAGGGCAGCTCATTGATTGGAGAAGGATTGGTGAAATAGATATGAGATGTTGAGGTTCTGGAGTAAAGAGCAGAGGCTACATTTACCATTAGTCCCAATAATGATGTAAACAATGAATCTGAACCAGATTATTGGTTTAAGGTAGCATGCAAGCAATCATGATAGTTCAGCTCATTTGTTTATAAACTTGACTTTCAAAAGAGAAATAACTATGGATAAGAATTTTGTTGGCCACAAGAATTTGAAAGAAGTTTTAGGTTTGGTGAATATTCCACAGAGATAAGTTCGGGTAGATAGTGATCTATGGAAACAGCACCATGTCAGTCATGGATGTTGGCTTAGTGCAGCACAGCATCCATAGTTGCCAGCAAGGAATTTGGCAACAATGGGACAGAAACTGTAGAAAGGCATTGGAGGAAGCAATTACTGAACTGGATGTAGGAAGAGATATTGCCAATAATTGCTTGGTGAGGCTGGTCAACCAAATCAAAGGCTCTTTCAGTGGGAATATTATAACCAACTACAACCATGACAATCAGAAAGGGGATGAGTGCAGCTGGATTTTGGATGATGAAAACAGATAAAAAGTGGCTATAAGAGGTTTGCCAACAGGAAAAGAGTTGATAAACAAGAAACATTTTTCCAACACTTTGAAATTAATCTCCCAATATACTCACTAATTCAAGGAGTTCCTGGTTTTAATAAAAGCTATTTTCAGTTGTATTATGAGATACACAACCATAAACCAAAACGTAAAATAACATTGAGAGGCAAATAATAATGAGGAAGACCTACCTGTTTTGAGGTCTTCCAAACAGATAGGGCTCTCTCATCCTGAGGCCATAATGACCTGCCCTTCCTTTTTAACCTTTTGCAAACAATACCTTTTTGTTCCTGAAGAAGGAACTATTAATTTTAAAAACTAAGATAGTGCTGTTTATTTTTGTATGTGTCAGTCAGCTGTAGTGATATTTTATCTGGTCAGCAGTTCTATCTTGTAATAATACACATCAAAAAAGCCAATGACTGCACATTATAGAATATGGTATAGTTACATACAAAGAATAAATTGTAGAATCCCAATAGGATACAAAAGGCTAATAAATAGATAATACAATGTCAAGTCACTTAGATCACAATGAAAGCATGCATAATAAGGTTATCTTGATTGAACAAGGTTAGGTAGTTTCAGTGCAACACCTGTTTCTGCATTATACGTCATATTCAATTATTGTCCACTATGTGACTGCTAGTTGCTTTAAATAATTTTTTATATAATTCAAGTCATCTCTATTGAAGTTAACATTCAGATGATGCATATTTATTGTTACCGGTCACATCAATGATAACCAACTTGTAGAGAGCATAAAAAATTAAGTATGAGTCTAATGTTGAGGGTTGCATTCATTAGAAATCAAGACACCACTGTTTAATGAGTCATATATCAACTTTCTTACTTCCTGTCATTGTTCTGTGAATGTGACAACTCTTGGAAAATGGTGTTGTGGTCGCTTCCTGCTCATCGACTTGTTCCTTCTTACTTATGCATGCAGGAGTGTAAGGCTAGTTGTGACTTAGTATGAAATTTGAGTGCATGGACAGGGCAAAAAGACTGATTGTCTGGATCAGATGACCTGTGATAAAGCTGTGTTTTGTGAGCCTGTGGAGGATCTGAGATGAAAATTAAGTGTTGCCGTGTATGCAGTTACAGCTATTCCCCATTAGAGGAAGAGTGATGTCTGGAAAAAGTTCAGTGCTATAGATAACACTTCAAATGAAAAACATATGAAGTTTGTTCAGTGGAAAACAAGGGAAAAAAGAGAGAGATGAAGAGGAAGAAAGATTGTATTCTTGTTTATTCCACCTCCACCATGAGGAATGTTATTTTCTCCATCAAATGAAAACTGAGTGCTGAACATCACTGTTTTACCCCTGTGACCAAAATGAATGCAATTTGTCCGTTATTTTGGTCATGGTAACTTGTATTTGTGTAGCATTTCTGGAACGTTTTTGAAACTGCTGTAAATTTATTTTAATAACTAATCACCATTTAGAAAATATACTTCATCCTCATGCCTGTTTTATTGTTGGCACAGACTCAGTAATGTGTCAAAAGTCTTTGTATGTTGATGCCATTGTTAGACATTCTCTAAACAGAGATTAAATATTAAAATAAACATGATGCACACAAACATATATGTGTATGTGTATGTAATGTACATACACATACATTCATATCTACATACATATAGGCACACATATGAGAGGGAGATGCAAAAATAATGGGAATTTTTGTTATTTTGCATTTTTATTGAGCTCTACATTCACAGTACTTTAGCCCTTTCACAGTACTCTCCATGTGCATTAATGCACTTCTCCTAATCTTTTTCCACTGCTGAAAACAATTCTGGAACTCATGTAGCAGAATACTGTTTAAAGCCTTTGGCATGTTTTCTCTGTCATCATCCACATCACTAGATGCTTTCAGAAGCTGCTTCATCCATAGGACCAAAAAAATAAGAAAGTCAGACAGACCCAGATTGTATGAGTAGAGTGGATGAGACATGAGCACCAAGTTGTTTTTTGCCATAAACTATTGGATCATCAGAGCTGTGAGGTCTTGTCTTGGTGGAGCAACCAGTTACATTTCCCCACAAATCTGGCTGTTTTCATCGCTTACTCCCCCATAGTCTTTATAATACATCCAGACAAAAATGTTGGTATACTGTTTGTCCTGGTGGAATGAACTCCTTGTGAACAATGCCATTGACATAAAAAAGGAAAAAAATCAACATTGTTTTCACATTGGATCACGCTTGATATGCTTTTTTAAATCAAGGTGACTTTTGGATTTTCCACTGGCTCGATGCTTGCATTGATTCTGGGTCATATCGGTAGCACCAATTCTGACTGCCAGCCAGAATTCTTTTAAGAATAGTTGGATTTTTCTACACTTCATTCTTCAAGTTGTGGCAAATATTCACGTGGTTTTCTCTTTGGTCATCTGTGAGCAAGTGAGGAACAGATTTTGCAGATACACATCTCATGTGCAAATCTTTGGTTAAAATTCACTGGACTGTGCACCATGACACTTTTGTTTCCTCAGAAATTTGGTCCACAGTCCTTTGATGATCTTCATCAATTGCAAGATTATGGCAATGTTTCTGCCTGTCGAAGGATGACCAGGGAGGCATGTCTTCAGATCACATGATGCCAGATTTGAAATGAGACAATCTTTTATAGAACTGTGATTTCCCCAAAGCATCATCATTAAAGGCTTCCTGAAACATTCCAGTAGTCTCAGCTGCAGTTTTCCTGAACAGAAAATAAAATTTCATACAGGCTCTTTTTTGCTCCTTCTTTTTGGTTATGCCATTAATCACAGAAAGACTAAACATGAACACAAACAGCAGACAGCAACATCTTAATTACAGAAAGTAGCAAATAAAACTTTGAAAATGATATTAAGACCATCACAGAGAAGATAGTACAGCACTTTGATGCAAACAGTTTGATTATAAATCTGGAAAAAAACTTTTGTAGTGGATATTTTCATGATCCAGAATAGGACACCAGCTAATCCTGGTGGACAAAAAATTGAGAAAACAGGGAGTACAAAATTTATTGGTATATGGATTCAACAAAACAAGAAATGGGATACACACGTGGACTATGTGAACAAAAAATTGAGCAAAACATGTTTTGTAATGAGAGTAATAAGAAACTGTATATCTCATGGTAATCTCAGGACCATATATTTTGCTTACATTCATTCAGTATTGAAATATGGTGTAGTTTTTGGGGAAATTGTGGAGCTAGTCAGGAGTCATTTAGATTGCAGAAAAAGATTATTAGATTAATGGAAGGGTTAGATCAAAGATCACCATGAAAGCCACTATTTAGGCAAAATAAAATAATATCACTTCCATGTATTTATAGACTTGAAAATGTAATTATTATAAAAGAAAAACTAAACAGCAGCAGTCCAAGCATCATCCATAATGAATCTGTATATAGCTACCACAGAAGGCAAATAAATGATGTACATGTACAACAGACAAACACAGCGCTATTACAGAAAGGCATACTCCACTCTGGCATCAAATTGCACAATACTCTACCCAAAGCCACAAAAACAATAATGGACTTAAGCAAGTTCAAATCAACTGTGAAGGATCACTTGGTAGAGCACTGCTTCTATACAGTAAGGGAACACCTAGAAAAATAAAACTGCTTCACTGATTAAGACTGTTTTTATAAAATGTGTAGAGTAAGAAAATATTGCATAACTTTATCTTCTGTTAAAATATGTCTAAAAAAAAGAAAAAAAATCAAGACATGTGTATTGTAATTAATGAATGGTCCAATATCTTTTGGACACTGTACAGTCCTAGATTCACAGGACCATTAAATAAATAACCACCACAAACACACCACTCGCTCCAACTGACACCACCTTACTGAGTGATGTGGGAGACTCCAAACTTACACCACCTAGTGACACAGCATGTAACTACAAAACAACCATGCACAACAATTTGATTCTAGCTATTTTTGGGTCCTCCTTCATATGAACACACATACATTCATGCATACATACATATGTACATACATACATATACACACATATACACATATATAAAGGGTGAACCAGAACTACACTGACAAACTTTCAAGGGTTGTTCAGGGATACCATCTGAGTATTTTAGTGTGAGATACTGATAGTCTTGGATAGCTCATTACAGAGTTGTTGCATGTTTTCCCCCAATTCGCTTTTTTTGTACTGAAAACAGTGCACAACAGCTCAACTGTCAACAGTATGCATTGTGCCTTGTTTCCATTCGCTTACCATACCTGCTGTTGACATTAGTAGTACCCATTTTACCCTTTGCCTTCAGGCTTGCATTCAGTACTGTTCAGTTCTATCTTCCATCCGTTTCTCCAGCAGTGGTAGTTGTACATTAACAGTGATACACAGCAGTATGGGTAAGTTTACTGATGATGTGCACTTTGTGTATGGGTTCACTGAATGCACAGAAGAGCTGTACAATGACACTATGTTGAGTTGTTCCTGCTGCAACAACAAAACAAATCATAGTACAATGTTTCATCTGAGGGTTGTTGAATTACTAGTGTTGTGTGTTGTAATTTTTGATTTCTGCATGTTACAGTCTTCTTCACTGTTGTGATCACTTTTTCACAGAAACAAGGGTAATTGCTATAACAGATTGACTCATTTATAATTACATTATTACTCTGTAATGAGTCTCTAATCAATCAGTCATGGTATTGATATGTATTAATTGCCATGCTCAATGATTGTGTATGTAATGGCAATGCCACAAGTTCTCACTTATACTTGCAGACTCATATACTCGCTCTGATTTTGGCACTGGTATTGCCACTTGCACCAGACAACAGTTTCAAGTGACAAGTTTTCAGTTAAATGGGTAGCAGTGGAGACTTGAAGGTCAAATCTCTGAGCACATAGAGATAGCAACTTTAGATATGATGCCATAGGACCCACTGGAGCTCATTTCTGACCTCTACCAACATGGTTATAATATGATACACAGTTATGTCAAGGTATGCCAATAAGACACAAAAACTTCGAAGAAATTGTTAAACAAATAACCATTCATAATAATACCGAGGACTGTTTTTACAGAATTTTACTAATACTCACTGACTTATCTACATTATGCATTGGAGGTTAAACCATGACTCACTGTAGCATTGTCCGCAGAGCCTATTTAAAGATTGACTTCAAAAGGTTTTTACAAAACAGTAAAATACGGAGCTATTACATACCCAGTAGTAATATAAAAGACTGGAATGAAAGATAATGCACACACACTTTTGTCAATAAAGTTATTTTGTTTAACTGCGGACAGTGTGTCTTTAAAATGACATAAATATCAGTTCTATTTTTCTGGATATTCCCGAGTGTACTTTTATCACCATGTTTTACAAAGCTCACCAAGAAATTTCTAGAAACTCACATTTTACATTTGGAACATTTCATTAACTGGATTGTATTCTAGTAGACATATACATTCGCAAGTACATCGAAGTTGGAATTACAATACAATACTAACGCTGAGATTTTGAAAAGACTTCATATTATGGTTCAAACATACAGGCATTATTATGGGACAAAACAAGAGTTTGGAATAAAAACATATAGAATTACATCAGTTTCGTACAAGGTAAAATGTTCTTTGTAAAGATTGAAATGAGGGCTTTCAAACAAGATACATCACTCCTGAGCCAACTTCCATAGTTGAGTAGTCAGTGTACATGGCTGCCATGCCAAACACCAAGGTTTTATTCCCAGTACTCCCAAGGATTTTTTCTTGGTGGGAGGATTGGAACAGGTGCACTCAGTCTCAGCATGCCAATTTGGGAGCTGTATTAAAATAGTACATAGAAATGTTCATTTCCATTTATTAGCAGAAGTAACTTTTGTTTGTTTCTTAATAACTAATTTTTGTGTGCTAATTGTGTAGAAATCCATTAATTGGAGCTGTTTATTTATGTACATAATGACCAGTGTGAGGCATTGATCATTGAACAGTTTATTCTTTAATTTTTGCATCTTTCTAATGACTCTATGTAACTGTTTTATGAAGTACATGTTGCTGTAACCTGTAAACTCTCAGATGATATTTAAAGTAAGATAATGTTTTGCTATCCATAGATATAGAGGAGTGCAGACAAGCACATTGAAAAAAGAGTGACATATCACGATTTCTTCATTTTCCCTCTCTCTTATCTTTTATTTTCTTAAGGCATGTGTTGGTGAATGTAGTCTACCAGACTATTAAATTTGGCAGAACCAGTAAGTAGTGTAATTCAATTCTTTTTTTTTTTAGTCATTCAATTTTTTTCAGTTGATACTAGAAGTATATTTTAAAATCTATTGCAGAACTACATGTTTGGAATTGCTGGAGTGAAACTTACAAGCCGTCTGCGTGTAAACACTTTTCAGTCTATGCTTAATCAGGAAATTGCTTGGTATGATGATGAGAAGAACAGAGTTGGAATTCTTTCAGCAAGGCTGTCTGGGGATGCATCTAGTGTTCAAGGAGTAAGTAAAATACGTAATGTTAACTTAGAGTTTTATTTGCCAATACAGTGCCAGAAGAAGAAAAAGTTATATACACACGTGTGTAGCTGTAACTTTGACACAAAATAGTAGTGCAATACACAGCTATACAACTCTCTAAGATTTTATTAATGGAAAGAAAATGTCAATCATGTAGAAGTAGTTGTTTTTCAACAGAAATTATAGGTTTTCCTCCTTGCAAATTTCTTCTGTATCACAGAGGGATTCTTGACTAGACATAAAGTAAATGATTATGAACTTTTAGTAATGAACATGCAGCCATATAAACACATTGTTTAAAGAAGTATGTGAATTATTTGTTCACCAAATAGCAGAAGCATAGAATTGTTATCAGGCACATAAAAAAAAGAATGAAAATTACTAGCTTTCAGAATAACTCCTACACACACACACACACACACACACACACACACACACACACACACACACACACACAACACAACACAACACAACACAACATTTGCCCCTACATTGTGCTGGCACAGTTTAGGGGCACAGGTGTCTGTGTGTATATGCATAAGAGTGTATGATTTGTGTGTGTGTGTGTGTGTGTGTGTGTGTGTGTGTGTGTGTGTGTGTGTGTGTGTGTGTGTGTGTGTGTACGTACTCTAGCTCACCAAAGAATTTATTCAGAAAACTAGGAAGTTTTCTTTCTCTTTTGTGTATGTCTGTCGATAACTCAATGCTTTTGCTATTCGGTGAGCACTTTCCGTTGCTCCTAAATTATTTACATTCTACCAGAACTTTCCACTGTATAAAATATTTGGTCAGTTGACACATTCTTTATCATAACATTCATTGCCAATGTGATATGAAAAACAGATAAGTTCTTTGCAAGGCACTGGCTGTGTGTATAGATGAGAGAGACACTTTTACTAAAATTAAAAAAAAAGAGCAAAATCTTGTGCAATTTTCTGATTTTTTTGTCTGAGGTGATTGGTTGAATGTCCTCACCTCTAATTTATCACCATACTGGAATTCCTAATATCATGCTCCAGTAAACTGAAATCTTTTATTAGCAAGACTGATGAAATGTGTCTTCACAATATAAATGGAAATAAAACATGCAGAGAGTGACTGCAGATAAAGGTGTTTGAAATAACATACATGTCATTTCTTTCTGTCCCTCAACTACTGTTATTTCATTTCCTACTATGAGTACTCGCGTAGTGCATTAATTATATTAGGCTCTTGGTATCCCAAGAATCTGTTATATCAAATATGCAACTAATGCCTTTTGACACACAAACTAGCTGAAATATAATCAGCAGCAAGGTGCATTTGTTTGACAGTGTTCAAATAAATAGAACAACTTGGAATTTACTTCTTTCCATAAAATTAGTTTTGTCTCATTGTAAGCATATTATACACAGCAGTTAATTAATGCACAACTAATCTAAAATACTGGCCCCACATTAAAAATATCATTCCAGATCTGCTCAATGTTACTATTAATTGTCTTGAGAAGATGTATTTCTAAGGACTGTTAATAGACATGATTTAAAATACAAAAAAAGAAAACTATTCCTATCTTTCAGAACTGTTAGTTACTTCCTTAGGGAAGACAGAGGCCTAGGCTAAGCAAGGTTGGGGAAGAAAGGTAGGTCACTCTCACACCAGGTTGAGCTAGGAGGTGTGGGAGTGGGTTGTGTGGGTAAGGGGGCAGGGGGGGGGGGGAGGCACCTGTTAAGATGAACTATCAGTATCAAAGTTGAGTATAGTCTTTAACTACTTTTGAAACCTACCTACCAGCAGTACTTGTAATTTTGCTTGTTGAAGATAAGTAATGGCTGATCATTTTGTCTCTTTGTAGTTTTATCTATTTCTAAAGTGAAGTTTTCTTTTGATGCACTTATAAATCAACCATCAAATACAGCATAACAAACGAACATGAAATACTTCAAAGTACAAAAAAAGCATCGGTCAGCAACGTCAAAAGGAGCACAAATAGAAAGAAAACTGACACAGACTTTACAAAGAATACAATCAGTTCCCCACTACTTAGCAAAAGATTTATTATTTCACAGTTAAATGAAGAAAAGCAGAACAATATAAAGAATAATTAATACAGTGTTGTCACGTGTCAGACTCCAATTATAACAGATTTTCTACAACACAGGAGTCATCGGACTGAAAATAACTTTGAAGACATGCATAAAAAAATTCAACAAAACAAGAAGTTGAACTGTTCCTGAATGAAACATGACAAGATGTACAATGCCTTAATGGGCATGGGCTAAATGAAGCAGAATTTTGCACTCTAAGAAAATTAGCGGTCTACAAGACACTGAAAATTGTAAATGTATATACCTTCCAGAATTTTGTTCGTATACTGGTCCTCAAGTGTTAATATTGCAACCTTTCTGAAAAAGCTAGCAAAATTGTTACTGTAGTTTAAAATGAAGGAAGTTATAATATGTTGAGACCACAACAAAACTCAAAAACAGAAGTAAAGCAAGACAAGAGAGAAATCAGGATTATCAGTCTACAGAATATGAATATTTTAAAAATAATGACTGAAACAATGCAAGTATAAATGAGAAGTATGATGCATTTTTTGACCCACTAATGCCTCATTTTCATGCAGTCTTCATCAAAATTACCTGTCATAATAAGCAAGGTCACAGTAGGCAATGGATTACCAAAACAATAATCTGATGTAGAAAACAACCAAAGTTGCAAAATTCAGTTCAGTGATTGATTTAGGGTATCTGGTCATCAATTAAATAAAAAGAACTCAGTTTTGCAACTTTGGCTGTTTTCTATATCAAACTGGTTAACACAAGTTGCTGTCCTGTCATTAACCAACATGCTGGAAACCCAAAAACCCAAAAAATAGTTGAACTTGGGGCTAAAAGGAAGGAACTCAGAAAAGGAGAGAATCTGGAGACATACAAACAGTATCAGATGAAGTACAAGCAGTTAATAAGGTAGTAGGACATGTAAATTGATATTGACAGCTTACTCTTTACCCCTTTTGTTACTGTTATTGTTACTTTGTGGCTATTATGTGCTTATGTGTATGTAATCAGAGTAGTACACTGATTTTCACAAAGCTTTTAGCATAATTACATTTAAAACACTCAAACAGAAGGTTATGGGTCCAGAACTAGGTGTGAAATCAATGTTTTATAACTGTTAAATAATGGAAGTCATGCAAAAATCCAGAGTTGGTCCATAAGTCATATGTGTGCTGATTACCTTTTTATTTTCATCAGTTGATCATTCATGTATGCAGGCTACTATTCATGTCTTACATTCAGGTCTAAAAATGAGTTGAACAGCTTCATCTGGACTCCCAGTAGTTGAAAATTTCATCAGACAAGAAAATTATTTGATGTTGACATTTACCATGAAGGTGCTCTTAGTCCATGATGAACTGTGGGATGTTATAGAGAACTCTCCTTTGTATCTGATGAAACTGTATGCTTCTTGAAAGAAAAGAGACATAAAAGCACAAACCCGGGTTGTACTCATCATGGACAAGACAAATTATTCTCATATAAGAGACACAAATGTGGCACCAGAAGCTTGGACGGCCCTGGAAAAAGCATTTGAAGACTCTGGATGCGTATGTAGACTGGGCTTACTTAGAACATTAATTATAACCAAGATACATACATGCAAGTTGGTAAATGATTATTGTGATCGACTCACAATGACCACATTTATGTTAAATGAAATGAAGTTCCCAGTGAGTGAAGAGTGAAAAGGAACCGTCTGGATTACCTGATCATTATCAACATTTGGTTACATCACTTGAAAACAGTGGCACATGTATCACCAGAGATTCTATTAAAGTAAAAGTACTACAAGACATTAAACCTGAAGACATAAATGGAAATGAAGAATTTCATCAAAAAAAGTTTTGCATCACCCTGGTCCCCAGAACTCCTGAAGATAGACATTGATTGTGGATTTTGTATCACAGACACAGCCCCTTTGGTTGTTCAGAGATGTCACTAAAACCACTCAAAGATGTAAACAACCATGCATGAGCAGCGCCTATTAGACAGAGGGAGTCCGACAGCAAATTAATTCCAGCCATTCCACCAGGAAGGAGGTACACGGCTCATGTTGTCAGTAGTTCAACAATGCCTAGATGATCACATCCACATTGTTACTTTGTGCCTGGAAGGGCTCTCAACAAGGTTGTCCAGGTGTCTTGGAGTGAACCAAAGTGATGTTGTCCAGACATGAAGGAGATACAGACAGAGAGGAACTGTTCATGACATGCCTCGCTCAGGCAGCCCAAGGGCTACTACTACAGTGGATGACCACTACCTACAGATTATGGCTTGGAGGAACCCTGAAAGCAATGCCACCATGTTGAATAATGCCTTTCATGCAGCCGCAGGACATCGTGTTACGACTCAAACTGTGTGCAAAAGGCTACATGATGTGCAACTTCACTCCCGACGTCCATGGCTAGGTCCATCTTTGCAACAACGACATTATGCAGCATGGTACAGGTGGGCCCAAAAACATGCCAAATGGACCGCTTGGGACTGGCATCATTTTCTCTTCACCAATGAGTGTCGCATATGCCTTTGACCAGACAATCGTCAGAGACATGTTTGGAGGCAACCTGGTCAGGCTGAACGCCCGTAGACACACTGTCTAGTGAGTGCAGCAAGGTGGAGGTTCCCTGCTGTTTTGAGGTGGCATTGTGTGGAGTTGACATATGTCGCTGGTGGTAATGGAAGGTGACATAACGGCTGTACGATACGTGAATGCCACCCTTCACTGATAGTGCAACCATATTGGCAGTGTATTGGTGAGGCATTCGTCATCATGGACGACAATTCGCACCTCCATCATGCACATCTAGTGAATGACCACCTTCATGGTAACAACATCGCTCGACTAGAGTGGCCAGCGTGTTCTCAGATGTGAACCCTATCAAACATGCCTGGGATAGGTTGAAAAGTGCTGTTTATGGACGACGTGACCAACCAACCACTCTGAGGGATCTACCCAAATCAGTGTTGAGGAGTGGGACAGTCTGGACCAACAGTGCCTTGATGAACCTGTGGATAGTATGCCACGATGAATACAGGCATGCATCGATGCAAGAGGATGTGCTACTGGGCATTAGAAGTACTAGTGTGTACAGCAATCTGGACCACCACCTCTGAAGAGCCCTCTGTGCACCATGCAATGTGTGGTTTTTGTGAGCAATAAGAAAGGTTGGAAATGATGTTTATGTTGATCTCTATTCCAATTTTCTGTACAGGCTCTGGAACACTCAGAAGCAAGGTGATGCAAAACTTTTTTTTGATGTGTGTGTGTGTGTAAATACACGGAGTCATAGAAATAAAAGCTACAGCAACAACAAATCGAACCATATTGCTAAATATTGTTCTAGGAAGAGTGAAAAAGGAGGAAGCTCATAAAAATGATAAAGAAAATTTAACCAGAAAACAGTCTGAACACAAGAAAGCCTTTCTTGTACAGATTCTACACAGTGTCTGAAAGGGAGAAGTGGTATTTAGATTCTTGTGCTTTCGTGCACATCACTAATGATAAAGGAAAGGTTCATAATACGAAGCCATGTAACGGCTCTGTGATCAGTGCATAAGGTGATGGTTTAGTAGCAAAGACATCTGGAAATGTTGATCTTAACTTCTGTACTAGTGATAAAACAGTGGAAATAGAAGCATCTGATATCATTCAGATACCAGACTCAGCCATGGATTTCCTGTCAGTTAGTAAAATTGTTAGTAAACGGCATAAAGTGATGTTTAACAAAAAGGTAGATTCACCTACAATGCAGGAGGAGAACTAGTTGCCAAAGCATCAACTAAGAATGGCATCTGTTGTTTGAATTCAAGTGAACTGAAACAGTGTTACAACACAAAAGGTAATGGAGTCCTATGGCATCGCAGGCTTGGACATATGAATCTCAGAAGCATGCTGGAATTGGCAAAGGTTTCAATAGTATTAAATGAGTATAGTGCACTCAAAGATCAATATGAATTGTGCATCATGGGAAAACAGTCACATCTTCTGTTCAAAACTGTAAAAGGTATTCTAAAAGCATCTTGGACTTACTATATTCTGATTGTGTGGGCCAATGGAGACTGCATCTGTTGGAGGAAATTGTTATTTTTTTCACATTAATTGATGATTTATCAAGATTAAGAGTCATTTACATTTTAAAGAAAAAGTCTGAGGTCACTCAGATTTTTAAAAACTTCAGTACCATGATGGAAAAACAGACATACAAAAGTATCAGGAAGTCATGGTCTGACAGTGGAAAGGAATATGCCCATGAAGAACTCGAAAGATTTCTAAATTTTGAAGGTATCACATCTGCTACATTACGATACAATCCACTGCAAAACAGTGTTTCTGAGAGAGCTAAACATATAGAGCTAATCTAATGTATCTTGGCAAAGTTCTTACCATGATGTTTGATGTCAGTTTACACAAGGAGCACTGGATTGAAGCTGTGTCTACAGCTGCATACCTATCAAATCACTCTCTGTGCACCACACTTGGAGATAAAATACCATATGAATTTTGGTAAAGGAGAAAGCCTTCTTTACCATACTCAAAAAGTTTTGGCTGCAGCACAAAAGTTCACATTCTGAAACCAAACTGCAAGAATGGATGAGAAGTCACAGAAGCTGACATTTTTTGGATACTGCCAAGCAACAAAAGGCTGTCAAATCATTGATAAGGAGACTTTCCAGATAATTGTCAGTGGGCTTGTAAATTTCATGAAGGATGAGAATTTTCTGAGTTCAAAGATAGAAGAACCTATGATCATCTGTCACTTATGATTAGAACAATAAGCAGTTCTTCATGACATAAATATTCTGAAATGTACTGAAAAAAGAATTAAATCAGCCAATAGTGATAATGAACCATTTATGATTTTTCAAAGACTTTAGAAAGTGCTGTTACAAGAGAGGTATGACACTATGATTTTTTCTACTTCTTGTACGGTTTATGGGGGCCATACCTATCATGTCTATAGAGTTAGGGAAAAGTTCTTTCAGAGTTTTTATTGCCTTTTCTGAAGAGCCTTTGCATGCTGTTTTCTCAGCAACAGTTAAAAAGTGCTCATTTAAAAATTTAGCTACAATATCTTGATTTTGAACTAGCTTACCTTCATTGTTTAGAGCAATATTTTGGGTCTTGTTGAGGTAATTTGCACCAGTCTCATTTCGTATCACTTCCCACAGAGTTTTGGTTTTATTAGTGGAGTTATTAATTGTTAATCACAGATACATACTTTTTGATTTCAGAATGACCTTGTTCAATATTTTACAGCATTTTTTATAGTTATTTAAAAGGTTAGGGTCATCTGATTTTTTTGAGCCAATGTACAACTCTCTCTTTCTTTTGTAAGAAATCCTAATTCCAATGGTAATCCAAGGCTTGTTGGTGGATTTTTTAGTATGGGTTTTATATATTCTTTTTGGGAAGGTACTTTCAAATATTAGAGTCACATCATTACTGAAAAGGTTGTATTTGGAATTGTCATTTTATACATTATATACTGGACTCCAGTCTACGTTTTGGAGTTGTGAGTTAAAGATCTCAAGAGTTTCATTAGTAATTTTCCAGTTGGGATCACTATTAATCTCACAAGAACCTGAATTGTTAATGGTGAGTCTTTGTCCATCATGGTCAGAGAGACCATTCAGAACTTGCCTGACAGCTGTATCAATAAATACATTATCAGTTAATGATTTTGTTCGTGAAGTTATTCTGGTGGAAAAATTTACAACAGAAGCAAGATTATATGAGGACATCAATTTCTCAAGACCTTCTCTGTCTCTGGAATTCATTAGGAAATTTGCATTGAAGTCGCCAACAGTTATGACATCTCCACTGAGTTTAAATATGTGTATTAAGAGTGCAGCTAACTGTTTCAAAAAAATGCTTAAGTTGCCTGAAGGTGCTCTGTATAAAGCAACTACTGCTATATAAGAGTTATTTAAAGCCAGCTCCATGGCACACGCTTCAAACTGTTGATCTATACAAAAATTCAGCACATTAATTACACTACATGTGATGCTGTTTCTGACATAGATCGCTACTCCACCTTTTTCTATAAATTTCCTACAGTAAGATGTTGCTAAGCAGTAATTATCTATAGCAAGTTTTTCGATATCTGACATAACATGGTGCTCACTAAAGCACAGAACATGGGTGCAATCTATACCTCGTGGCTCCTGGATATTAATTAAGAGTTCATTAATCTTGCTGCTCAGGCAACATATGTTTTGATGGTAAATAGTCAGATTTTGATTTCCACAACCATTTATACATTTATCCCTAAAAAAGAAATATCAGTTGACAGAGTGGGTTTGGTCTTTTTCACTATCCATTTATTCAAGTTGCTCTCTTTCCATGTACTGGGAGCCTGGGAAGAATCAGCTTTACGTGGTGTTTTCAGCAGCCATTTGTCCAATGTCGTCTGTCTATACCCATTCCTGCAGTCTTCTTGTGTTGTGGAGCACTCATTCTTCAAATGTGTGTGTGTTTTGAGTATACATTGTTCCTAGCATTTATGATGATTTCACAAATAACGGACACTAAGTGACTTTTTCCGCGCCGACTGAGGTGAAGGCCATGAGCAGTGTAAAAATCTCTACTAAAATGTTGCACATTAACCATTTGTACATTTGCGTAACGGTTGCAGATTTCTGCGTATTGACTGTTTGTATATGCTACTGGCCTGTTTACACACAAGAATTGAGACAAGCCATACCTGTGTGGAATATCGAGAACAATGACGTTTGAGTCATTTAGATGGTTTAGAGCAGATTTTAGGGCATTAACAGCATGCAAACCATCGTTGTGTGTGACGTCATTTGCACCACCACATATTACAATGAAGTCTTCCTTCATTGTCTTTTGAGAGATATTGTTTACATTTGAAAGCACTTGGTCAAGACGAGCACCAGGTTTAAGTATACCGAATGTACAGAATGACTTTATTATAAATCCAAAAAAAAATATAGTGTCCATGATGTTCATGAACAAAGAAAAGGAAGATCACATAGCAATATTCAGAGATGCAAAAATACTAAAAGAAGTTACTCTATAAAATTTTTGGAATTACAGTTGACAATAAGTTCCCAATGGGTACAACATACAGATAGTGTCTGTTGTAAATTAAGCACCATAATACTTATTATGAAACAGCTTGCACAACAAGCTAACAGAAAAACTTCTATCCACAATGTACCATGTTCTAACTGAATCATGCCTACAGTATGGAATTACTGTTTGGGGAAACTCCAGCAGCAACAATACAAAAAAGAACCCCAACATTCTGATATGCAACTAGTAAAGTATCTTCATAAGATTCTACAGAGGCACTGGAAAAGGCCCTCAATACTCATGTTTGGAACTAGTAAAGCATCTTACTCAGAGTGTACAGGACAGTATGAGTGAAAGGACATCTCAAAAACTTCTGAAGGATTACTTAAAGGAAAAAGAATTTTTTAGTGTAGAGGAATACATGTGCAAAGAATGAGAAATGTTACTATTACTTCCATGAGTCTACTGTAATCATTTGGAAATATCATATTATGTTATATTCCAATGACTTGTACTATGCTGTTTTATATTGTGATACTGGTATGTAGGCTAAATATTTTAGGATATTGTGTTAAGTTTATCTGTCCTATATTATAGGTACCACATCCAGTACATGATGTAACAAAAATGGTACCAAATGAAAATCAATAAGTCAGTAATCACCACAAATGCTTACTTGAAGATCCCACCAAAACCTGCTGGGTATTTCTGTATTATTAATGTGTAGCTGGAATATCAGTTTTATGCCTTATCACTTTAAAGTGTATATAATGATTAGATCCACTAGGACACAGGACAGTACTTCTATTGAGGAGATCAACTCCTAGACAAGGTCGCACAGAACCATGGAGTCCTTCAGAGTAGAATAGTGAAAATAGTTCAGGCAACTGGAACGGAGAAGAGGTTGCAGGTCATTGAGCTTCTTGTAGGACACTTTGTATGAGGCTGAAAGGTGGCAAAAATCAAGGAAAAGATATCAGAGATTATTTAGGAAGTTAGCAAAGCACCCATTTCTCAGAAAAGCACAAAATTCTTTAAAAAAAACTGTTTCAAATTGGTGTTTTACTATATTCATTTAGGCACAATGATCCTATCAAATTTGACAAAATTGCTGGTTAAAATTATTGTGTAGCATTAAATAAATGCATTTTTACCTACAAAATACCAAAGATCTATTAAAATGATGTACTTCTTTAACTTATAAATTTTTGAATGTAACACTTATTTTTATTGGGTTTAAATACACTGAAGAGCCAAAGAAACTGGCTTATCTACCTAATATTGTGTAGGTCCCCTGCGAGCACAAAGAAGTGCTGCAGCACAACATGGCATGGACTTGACTAATGTCTGAAGTAGTGCTGGAGGGAACTGACACCATGAGTCCTGCAGGGCTGTCCATAAATCCAGAAGATAATGAGGGTGTAGAGATCTCTTCTGAACAGCATGTTGCAAGGCATCCCAGTTATGCTCAATAATCTTCATGCCTGGAGAGTTTGGTGGCCAGCGGAAGTGTTTAAACTCAGAAGAGTGTTCTTGGAGCCACTCTGTTGCAATTCTCGATGTGTGGAGTGTCGCATTGTTCTGCTGGATTTGCCCAAGTCTGTCAGAATGCGCAATGGACATGAATGGACGCAGCTGATCAGACAGGACACGTATATACATGTCATCTGTCAGAGTCGTATCTAGAGGTATCAGGGGTCCAATATCACTCGAACTGCACACGCCCCTCACCATTACAGAGGTTATCTCAATAACCATACATGTCCATTTGCTTGATACAATTTGAAGCAAGACTCATCCTACCAGGCCCCATGTTTCCAGTCATAACAGTCCAATGTCGGTGTTGACAGGCCTAGGCAAGGTGTAAAGCTTTGTGTCTTGCAATTATAAAGGGTACATGAGTGGGCCTTGGGCTCTGAAAGCGCATATTGATGAAGTTTCATAGAATGGTTCATACGCTGACACTTGTTGATGGCCCAGCGTTGAAATCTGCACCAGTTTGCAGAAGGATCACACTTCCGTCACGTTGAACGATTCTCTCCTCTCATTGTTGGTCCCATTCTTGCAGGATCTTTTTCCAGCCACTGCGATGTTGTGCATTTTATATTTTACTGGAGTCCTAATATTCACAGTACACTTGTGAAATGGTTGTACAGGGAAAAGGCCCATTTCATTGCTACCTCAGAGATGCTGTGTCCCATCACTCATGCTCTGACTGTAACATCACGTTCAAATTCATTTAAATCTTGATAACCTACCATTGCAGCAGCAATAACCAATCTAACAACTGCACCAGACACTTGTTCTATATAGGTGTTGTTGACTGCAGTGCCGTATTCTACCTGTTTACATATCTCTGTATTTGAATACACATGCCTATATGAATTTCTTGGGCACTTCAGTGTATATAAATAAAAGTAAGTGATTTCTTACTAACCAAATATAAAGCCATTATTCTTTACTGTGAGAAAAATAGCTAGGTAGGAGGAGCAAACATTAACATAAAACTAATAAATAAGTGATGAGAGCAAAATCACAAATGCTTTGTTCAGTGAGATATGAACAGGGTATACATAAGTAGCCATAATAATGAAATTGTGAAGTTGTCCTGTCAGCATCTAGTCAATAATAATCCAGTTGCTGTACATGCCAAAATAAAAATTACCATTATCCTTTACCAGTCTTATTCCTATCACTCCACTTCTGGAAACACTTGAATGGCCACTTCTGTTTTATGTTGTTGTTTGTTCATGCTTTAGTTTATTTTTGTTATCTTCTAATATGGCTGATGATTGTGTAGGCAACAGGGCTAAGAATTGGTACCATGGTTCAAGCAATATCAACTTTATTTGTTGGAGCAGTTATTGCACTTGTGTACACATGGAAACTTGCACTTGTTGCAATGGTATCAGTGCCAATTGTTTTTGGAGCAACGTTTCTTGAAGCAAAAATCATGCAGGGAGGTGGACTGGATGAGAAGAAAAAGTTGGAACAAGCAACAAAGGTAAGCAGCTTTGTGAAATTGATGATCACACATCTGAAATGTGGCCTGTCTAGGTCTAGTAGATGTAAATTTTTTATATAGACTCATTATTTTTATCACTGACTTAGAGAAGAATTCATTTCCAGTTGTTCATTCATTGTTCACTGCTTATACTGTTGCCTTCTCATTCAATTCTCTCTGCTTCTTTGTAGTCAGTTTCTTGTATGTGTAAAGCTGCTTCTGTAGTGTTATTGCTTATATTTTCACAACATATTTTTTATGATTATCTTATGTATTTCATTTGTAAGCTCATTGTTATTCATATCATAGCATCTACTAATTATCAGACTTGGTAAATATTTAAAATGGTATTTTTTATTTCTAAATTATGTCTTCATTTTGTACTTGTTTATAAAATGCTGTTGTAAAATATTTACGCAACTAATTCAATATATCTCATACATTTCTGTGTGATGAAATACGATTAAAAAAGGATAGTATATGTATTCAAGAAGGTCACAAATGACACAGATCAATAACATATCAGTCCTGAAAAATTAGTTGCATTAAGAGATGTCAACTGTACAAAGATCATTCATAGAGTTTTGATAATCACAATTTAGATTGTGGTTTTTACAGTATGTAGTAACTGCAGCTATGGAGTTGCAAGAAAGCACTTCCACTCAGTTCATTCATTCATTTGATTCTCACATCATTGGAAAGATGAATTCCATAGATATTAATTAGTCTTAATGTACTAAGAAAAAGATGACATATGAAAGGCTTTGGCTCAGTACCACAACAGCAGTTACTAAGGAAAGCATGATCAAGTAGGATTCAACAGATTTTGTGACTGAACTGAGAATTTCTTGGTAGAAAGGTGCAAACATATTTTGTGGATGGAGAATCATCAACAGTTGTATAAGTAACCTGGGGCATGCCGCAGGGAAGTGTGTTGAGACCCTTATTATTCATGGTGTGCACACTGGGGTGCAAAACAAGAATGAAAGTAACTTTTTCATCATGTGTCACTGCCAAGTAACATATCTTGGTGACACTTGGACCAGACATAAAAAGAGTAGTACAGAAGGCAACTAAAAACATATGCACTGAGACAAACAGAAATGGCAGTTTTATTCACAGACAATAATTATGTTAAAGTCACTAGATTCACAATGATCACCTGTACATGACAAATGGCAGGATATAGTTCTTGATACGGGTGTGATTACCACCAACAACAGTGCATGCTCAGTAATGAGCTCCCATGCTGACCAAAAGGCCAGCAGTATTGACCACTGCTGGATGATCATTGGTGCATCTGGACATGCTGCAATACATCTCCCCAGTGCATCCCACATGTGCTTGATGGGATTTGAGATGGGGGAGGGGGAGAGGGGGGAGGTTGGGGGGAATGATCAGGCCACTCCATTCACCAAAATCCTCTCATTCCAAGACCTCCACTAGTGCTGCTCAGTGCAGTCATACAGTGACATCCATAAATATAAATTCAAGGCCAAATGAACCTCTGATAAATGCACATGGTGACGTAGTAGAATGTCACAATAACATTGACCTTTGAGCATACAGTGTTTAAAGATTTGGAGGTCAGTATACCCATGCAACATTTGCCTCCCCACACCATAGCATCTGTACCCCAAAACAATCATGTTTGACCATGTTCTTTGGTGCTTTCATATTCCCTCCTTTCAACATATTATGGTATGCCCAGTATTTTATAATACAATGTTGCCTCAGTCTCCCCCTGTTTTCTGGAATACAGCAACATCTGGAGCAAATACTCCTCTCAAGAGAGAGAAGTTTATTCAACATCCATTCTCTTGGTCACCTCCATTGTATTTACATTACAGTCATAAGCATGCATACCACTCAACTAATCTCTGTTCCATTTGTTAGTTTCCTGTCTGCCATACCTCTCAACATACATATCTCCATTGCTTGACATGGAAACCTATGTTTATGTATGGATTACACAAGAAAAGTCTTTGCCTCATTGCTGTGATACATAACTGGTAATACACATGGAGCATATTTAGTTTACCAAAACCACACCATGCCATTCTCTCTCTCTCTCTCTCTCTCTCTCTCTCTCTCTCTCTCTCTCTCTCTCTCTCTCTCTGTGTGTGTGTGTGTGTGTGTGTGTGTGTGTGTGTGTGAGGGAGGGGGGGGGGGGGGGGGGGGTTCAAATGTATATGGGTGCAAACTTATTTAGTTTACCTTAACCACACCATGACATAGCCTCTCTCCTAGCAAACTCATCACTATTTTCAGTGTATTTTATTCTCATGGGTAAGGTAAGTGCTCAAAAGTTTGTCTTGTATAAAATTTCTTGCTTATGTTTCAGTGGTGGGCTCTGCAGAAATTGCATTATTGTTCAGTGGTACCCAGGCTTAAAATTCATAAGAATAATGGTATTTCATTCATACTTAATCCAATTTATTTTCTTTCTTTCCTTGGTTGATTTTTAGTTGCATATTTGTTCAAAATAATTATCATCTGTAACAAAGTCACATTTTTCAACATTACAGGAGATCGCATTATAAAAGGCTTCACAACTATACATCAAACAATACTAAATAGTCACTTCATAGTGTCACCAGAACACAGAGTCATTGTAAAGACAGAGAATAACATTCTGGCATGCTTTTAAAAAGCAAATGACATAAGAACTGTTTACAACAAAGTAGGAAACTGAACTGAAATATCCTGGCATGCTTTATGCTACTATTTGTAACTTGGGTGCTTGACAATGTCATTACAGTTATTTTACTAACATCCTTTTTAACATATTTATAAACTGAGACAAAATTATGTGATTTCATGTGTGGAAAAATCAAAGAACAAAAATTGTGATAAGAAAAATCTCAAACAATTATGAAATAAAAATAGAAGGTTCCAGTATGGGATGTCTATAACCGATTGTTTATATTTTCTAGTTTTGAGATTTTACGTCAGATAAAAGTGTTTCTCATAAAGCTAACTACATTTTTGTAATAAAAAGGTAACTGTTTAAACAATGGATAATAAATCATAGTCAGGAACAGTTTAAACTAGATTTCATGATTGTTGCATGTTTACATGACATTTGCTATGATTCAGATAAATTAACTCTGTTTCAAAGTGAAATTAATAGGATAACCAATTTTCTGTAATGTTATGTGTACACAGTATGAGTTTCAGAAATGTTCTTGTTAATTGTAAACAAATAAGAAAGATATTACTCCTGTAAATACTCCAATGTATCATGTGCTGTAAAGGAATTCATGTCATCATACATTTCAAATCTAAAATGGTATCTAATACTTCAATTTCAAAAGTGGTACCAAACAGTTCATTTTGTCAGATTGACCTAAATCTAGATTCTCTATACTTTGTCCACCCAGCACTTGTCTTTAGGTGTCTTAAATACAAAAGTTCATCAACTAATTCTATAACTTCATTGCCAATATGTCTAATTTATTTCTAATTTGGTCCTTGAATGTTATTGTAATGCTGTTATAATTGATTTCTGACCTATTTTCATAATTTTTCTATATTTTCTTCCTCTAGTTCAAGTTCATTTGCACTGGAGGCAAACAGTACAGTGTACAAAGGTAATAATGAAAATCATTTACCAGCAGTACCTCTGACATTTACTTACTAGAATGGCCTCACAAACTGCAGTTGGCCATGCACCTTACCAGTCTTCTCCATCCTCTTTGATCCACGTATTCTTCTCTAACTAGTGCCATTATACTTATATTCTTTCTGATTCCCTTAATCCACCTCAGGCATGGTCTTCCCTGTGTTATGTTACCTCTCAAGTCCTCTTCCACCACCTACCTGGTGATCTGCCCTTCTCAACACATTACATGTCCGCCCCCAGTAGCTGAGTGGTCAGCATGACAGAACATCAATCCGAAGAGCCCAGGTTCGATTCCCAGCTGGGTCAGAGATTTTTTCTGCTCAGGGGCTGGGTGTTATGTTGTCCTAATCATTATCATCATTTTATCCCCATCGACACGTAAGTCGCCGAAGTGGCGTCAAATCTAAAGACTTGCACCCGACAAACGGTCTACCCGACGGGATGCTCTAATCACATGACATTTATTTAACACATTACATGACTATACTACTTCAGTCTGCTCTCTTCAATCTCTGCCATAATGTTCAGTGATTTGTAGAACTCCTGCAGTCTGGGGTTTTCCTTTTTCTCCAGTTGTCTCCACCCATCCCTGGTCCAAAAAAACTGTCTCAGAACAACAGTCTCAAATCTTTTGTGCCAATGTTCAGTTCTCTGTTCCATATAATATTATGGGTTATACACTCCTGGAAATTGAAATAAGAACACCATGAATTCATTGCCCAGGAAGGGGAAACTTTATTGACACATTCCTGGGGTCAGATACGTCACATGATCACACTGACAGAACCACAGGCACATAGACACAGGCAACAGAGCATGCACAATGTCGGCACTAGTACAGTGTATATCCACCTTTCGCAGCAATGCAGATTGCTATTCTCCCATGGAGACGATCGTAGAGATGCTGGATGTAGTCCTGTGAAACGGCTTGCCATGCCATTTCCACCTGGCACCTCATTTGGACCAGCGTTCGTGCTGGACGTGCAGACTGCGTGAGACGGCGCTTCATCCAGTCCCAAACATGCTCAATGGGGGACAGATCCGGAGATCTTGCTGGCCAGGGTAGTTGACTTACACCTTCTAGAGCACGTTGGGTGGCACGGGATACATGTGGACGTGCATTGTCCTGTTGGAACAGCAAGTTCCCTTGCCGGTCTAGGAATGGTAGAACGATGGGTTCGATGACGGTTTGGATGTACCGTGCACTATTCAGTGTCCCCTCGACGATCACCAGAGGTGTACGGCCAGTGTAGGAGATCGCTCCCCACACCATGATGCCGGGTGTTGGCCCTGTGTGCCTCGGTTGTATGCAGTCCTGATTGTGGCGCTCACCTGCATGGCGCCAAACACGCATATGACCATCATTGGCACCAAGGCAGAAGCGACTCTCATCGCTGAAGACGACACGTCTCCATTCGTCCCTCCATTCACACCTGTCGCGACACCACTGGAGGTGGGCTGCACGATGTTGGGGCGTGAGTGGAAGACGGCCTCACGGTGTGCGGGACCGTAGCCCAGCTTCATGGAGATGGTTGCGAATGGTCCTCGCCGATACCCCAGGAGCAACAGTGTCCATAATTTGCTGGGAAGTGGCGGTGCGGTCCCCTATGGCACTGCGTAGGATCCTACAGTCTTGGCGTGCATCCGTGCGTCGCTGCGGTCCGGTCCCAGGTCGACGGACACGTGCACCTTCCGCCAACCATTGGCGACAACATCGATGTACTGTGGAGACCTCACGCCTCACGTGTTGAGCAATTTGGCGGTACGTCCACCCGGCCTCCCGCATGCCCACTATACGCCCTCGCTCAAAGTCCGTCAACTGCACATATGGTTCACGTCCACGCTGTCGTGGCATGCTACCAGTGTTAAAGACTGCGATGGAGCTCCGTATGCCACGGCAAACTGGCTGACACTGACAGCGGCGGTGCACAAATGCTGCGCAGCTAGCGCCATTCGACGGCCAACACCGCGGTTCCTGGTGTGTCCGCTGTGCCGTGCGTGTGATCATTGCTTGTACAGCCCTCTCGCAGTGTCCGGAGCAAGTATGGTGGGTCTGACACACCGGTGTCAATGTGTTCTTTTTTCCATTTCCAGGAGTGTATTACAGTCCTATAGACCATAATTTTCATTGATCTAGATAGAAGCTGGGACTTGAGCAGATTTGCCAATGCACACCCTGACTTGTTTTCTATTTGAATTCTTGCCATTATTTCCTGGCTTATCACATTCCTTTTGCTGAGTCTGCCCCAGGATATATGAACTCTTTTGCCCTTTTAGAGATTTTACCATCTATACCTAAAGGTCTGTTATAGTTATCTCTGCTCACTATGAGGTATTGGGTCTTGTCCACATTCATCTTCAAGCTTGTTGTCATTGCCTCTTCCAGTAACACTGTTCCCATCTGAACCAGGTCTTTCTCACTCTGTGCTATTAAAACTACATCATCTGCGTAGGGACAGTGTTTTGATCCTTCTACCTAGCCGAATTCCTGTTTCTGGGATCATTAGTTTTCTCATTTCTCGTTCCAGTACCAGATTAAATAGAAGGAGAGAGAGGAAATCTTCCTGTTGAGATGTAACTTCTTCTTAAAAAAATTGTTAGGAGTGGTGTGATATAAATTTTCTGCAAATAAGTCTCACCAGAATTATTCAGTTCATGTAGATGGTGTAAAACAGATACTTTTCTTCCTATCCAATGTCCTGGTGATTTTGACAAGAACAGGATCAGTACAATTATTATCACTGTGCAATGTTACTTGAAATAACAGGTATATATTTATAGGTTTTTAAGACATTTTATTACTCAATGTGACACAAGTGGTCAGTTTCAAATAACAGCTCAACTGTGAACCTCAAACTTCCCAATTCATATCCTTATATATACTTTCAAACAATTATTTAATTGTTGATTTTAGTTTTCAGGTTACAATTGGAAGTTATTTCATCAAGTCAATTTTACATATGTACGGAAACAGTATAAATGTTACTATTTGTTTCACACACACAAATTAGCCAGAAAACAATCATAACATTTGAATTTACATCAGATATGCACAATAAACAATGACTTTGACAATATCATTACATTAAGTATGGTGTTTCTACCATGTTTTCAACATAAATTTTAACAGTGCACTCAGTTAACTTTTGCAATAATTCTGTATTTTATACAGAAAGTATCTTTTGATGATTTGTTAACATTTGTTGGGTTTCATTATTTCATTAAACTTACATAATTACTTTGAGTACCAGTAAACATTGACACATATGATTTTTAGAAAAATAGATAGTAGCAGTTCTTATAATTTTCTGTCAATTCGTTTATGTTTATTGGCTGGTACACAAAAATGAGTAATGTGATGTAACACGTTTTCATTACACACTGACAGAAAAAAAATCACAACACCAAAAACACATTTAATGTAAAGTAATGAAATTTTGGGAATACATTTGTCTAGGAAACATATTTAAATAAAACATGTCAAATTTCAGACAGGCACAATTAAAGGACACTCACATTTCTCCCTGGATTTTCCATTGTTTGATGAATATATTTAAATGATTAACATTGCAAGATAGGACATTGAAAATGTGAAATGCTGGTGCATTAATAACTGATGTAGCTGCCAGAATGTTGAATTCAGGCTTGCAAACATGCATGCATTGTATTCTACAGGTGCTGGACGTAGTTTATGGGTGGAATTCCAAGCCTGTTGCACTTGCTCAGCCATTAAAAGGACAACTAATTCTGATTGTGGATAATGCCAGAGTTGTTCAATGATGTCCCATATATGGTCAATAGGAGACAGATATGTAGACTGATCAGGCCACTCTGTAGAGCATGTTTAGTTACAACAGTGGTATGTGGGTGAGCATTACCCTGTTGGAAAACATCCCCTGGAATGTTGCTCATGAACAGTAGCACAGCAGGTCGAATCATCAGATTGACATATAGATTTAGAGGCAGGGTGCATGGGATAACCATGGGAGTGCTCCTGATTTCATAGGGAACTGCTGCCCAGACCATAATTCCAGGTGCAGATCCAGTGTGTCAAGCATGCAGTCATATTGGTAGAGCACTTGCCCACAAAAGGCAAAGGTCCCGAGTTCGAGTCCCGGTCGGGCACACAGTTTTAATCTGCCAGGAAGTTTCATAGCAGCGCACACTCCACTGCAGAGTGAAAATCTCATTCTGGTAACATCCGCCAGGCTGTGGCTAAGCCATGTCTCCGCAGTATCCTTTCTTTCAGGAGTGCTAGTTCTGCAAGGTTGGAAGGTGGGAGACGAGATACTGGGAGAAGTAAAGCTGTGAGGACCGGGCGTGAGTTGTGCTTTGGTAGCTCAGATGGTAGAGCACTTGCCTGCAAAAGGCAAAGGTCCTGAGTTCGAGTCTCGGTTGCGCACACTGTTTTAATCTGCCAGGAAGTTTCATATCAGCGCACATTCCGCTGCTGAGTGAAAATCTCATTATGCAGACAGATTGGTTGTTGGCCCTCAACTGACCTCCTTGTAACCAAAACATGGCAATTACTGGCACTCAGGCAGTACCAGCTTTCATCAGAAACCACAACAGACCTCCACTTTGCCCTTCAATGAGCTCTTGCTTGACACCACTGAAGTCACAAATGGTGGTAATTTGGGGCCAGTTGTATGCACAATACAGGGCATCTGGCGCAGAGTTGTCCTTGAAGTAACTGATTTGTAGCAGTTCATTGTGTTGCTATAATTGCTGCTGCAAAAGCAGTACAATGCACCTGAGCCATACACCTAACATTACGGTCTTCCCTCTCATTATGGCTATTTGTTCTTCTGGAACCCAATCTTCTTGCAATTGTACATTCTGTTGAACACTGTTGTCAGCAGTCTTGTACAGAGGCTACATTCCTGCCAAGTCTTTCCACAACACTGCAAAAGGAACATCCAGCTTCTTGTAGCCCTATCATATGACCTCATTCAAACTCGATGAGGTGTTGATAATAGTTTCTTTGTTGCCTTAAAGGAATTCTGGATTAACATCAACTCACCACATACAATCTGAAAGGTAACTGATGCTCACAATGATTACAGTGTGTATTTAAAGCACTGATTTGCATCCTCATAGTGATGCTGCTAGTGCCACTCATATAAGTTCAGATGTAGAAGCATGCCTACCAACTTTCATTTACATCAAACAAGGCCTTCTCGGTGTTGCAATTTTTTTTATCCATAGTGTATGTTAATTGAAACAGTATACGACAATTTCAAGTGTTCCTACCAACTGACTGAGATTATGTATTTCATATGTTGGTACTTTTAACCATTTACATATTACATTATCCACTAGGTGCAGATTACTACTTTGTTCATGCTTCTTACATTACAACTGTTTTGTTCTTTGTCTGATTTGGAATGGTTGTTTGTTATGTAATGAGTCTGATGAACGGAAGGTTCCAAATGCTTGGAAAAGAGCACAGGTAGTCCCAGTCTTCAAGAAGGGTCGTCGAGCAGATGCGCAAAACTATAGACCTATATCTGATCTCTATCTGTTGTAGAATTTTAGAACATGTTTTCTGCTCGAGTTTCATGTCGTTTTTTGGAAACCCAGAATCAACTCTGTAGGAATCAACATGGATTCCGGAAACAGCTATCGTGTGAGACCCAACTCGCTTTATTTGTTCATGAGATCCAGAAAATATTAGATACATGCTCCCAGGTAGATGCTATTTTCCTTGACTTCCGGAAGGCGTTCGATACAGTTCCGCACTGTCACCTAATGAACAAAGTAAGAGCCTAGGGAATATCAGACCAGCTGTGTGGCTGGATTGAAGAGTTTTTAGCAACCAGAACACAGCATGTTGTTATCAATGGAGAGACGTCTACAGACGTTAAAGTAACCTCTGGCGTGCCACAGGGGAGTGTTATGGGACCATTGCTTTTCACAATATATATAAACGACCTAGTAGATAGTGTCGGAAGTTCCATGCGGCTTTTTGTGGATGATGCTGTAGTATACAGAGAAGTTGCAGCATTAGAAAATTGTAGCGAAATGCAGGAAGATCTGCAGCGGATAGGCACTTGGTGCAGGGAGTGGCAACTGACCCTTAACATAGACAAATGTAATGTATTGTGAATACATAGAAAGAAGGATCCTTTATTGTATGAGTATATGATAGCGGAACAAACACTGGTAGCAGGTATTTCTGTAAAATATCTGGGAGTATGCATGCAGAACGATTTGAAGTGGAATGATCATATAAAATTAATTGTTGCTAAGGCGGGTACCAAGCTGAGATTCATTGGGAGAGTCCTTAGAAAATGTAGTCCATCAACAAAGGAGGTGGCTTACAAAACACTCATTCGACCTATACTTGAGTATTGCTCATCAGTGTGGGATCCGTTCCAGATCGGGTTGATGGAGGAGATAGAGAAGATCCAAAGAAGAGCGGTGCGTTTGGTCACAGGGTTATTTGGTAACTGTGATACTGTTATGGAGATGTTTAGCAAACTCAAGTGGCAGACTCTGAAAGAGAGGCGCTGTGCATCGCGGTGTAGATTGCTCGCCAGGTTTCGAGAGGGTGCGTTTCTGGATGAGGTACTGAATATATTGCTTCCCCCTACTTATACCTCCTGAGGAGATCACGAATGTAAAATTAGAGAGATTTGAACGCACACAGAGGCTTTCAGACAGTTGTTCTTCCCGCGAACCATACGCGACTGGAACAGAAAAGGGAGGTAATGACAGTGGCGCATAAAGTGCCCTCTGCCACACACCGTTGGGCAGCTTGCGGAGTATAAATGTAGATGTAGATGTACTAAGGTAATATACAAAAGAGATCCGTTATATTCTTCTAACAGCATTGGAACCTAGGTGGTGGCAAGCCCTTAGTGCAGTAAGATTTGTGGTAATGATGTGTTCAATTTGCTTTCCTTTTCTGGTTTGCCACATTTCACTGACACACTTCAGACCTGACCACAAACTTCACCACATATTTCCATTCACTTTCATCTGTCCTGTATGTGTTAGTTTTCTGGAAACTTGCACCCTTTCTAATGCTTGTCAGATTGCATACATGCTCACACAGAAATACACTTTTATATCCTTTTTGGAACTCCACAAAAAGACAGTGAACATTTCTGGATAATTCTCAGCCCTTTGATAAGACTTGGTCTATGACTGATATTCCCTTTCTAAACCCACATTGTTGGAGTCTATGTACTTTTTGTTGGAATCTAAGTACCTCTACAGTGTTAGCCACTTCAGCAACAGCATGCTCAGGATCTTATAAACTGTACATAGTAAGGTAATTCCTTTGTAGCTACTGCATTTCAATGGGTCTCATTTCTTAAGCATTGAGCATGTGACAGACTGTTTCCATTCTGATCAGATCCTTTCTCCCGCCAAATCAGGTGGTACACTCTCTCTTGTAGGATACCTCGTCTTTCTTTCAACATCTCTGCAAATATTCCATATGTTCCTGATGTCTTGCCTTTCTTCAGCATTTTGCATGATACCTCCTACCTCTTCCATGCTTGGCCATTCATTCTTCCCTATTGGTATTGTCATTCTATTTTCTCTGTACAATTTTTGTTTAATTCTGCTCTCATAACACTGTTGACAGTTTCATCCAAATTCAAGATATTTTTGAAATAGTTTTTACATTCCTCCATAGATTTTGCTTCATCTGTTATCATTTGCACTGCTTGACCTTTTATCACATCAGTTCTTGCCTTATATCCTTACTTCAAACACTTGGCTGTCCTGTAAAACTCTTTCATATTGCCTACTGTTTGATCCTCTTTTGCCAATGTTATCTTGCCGATGTTGAGTCACAGAAAGACACAACAAAAAGCCTGCTATACATTTAAGTTTTTGGCCAATAGGCCTTCTTCTGAAGTAGAAAACACATATATTCACACCAACACAACTGACAAACACCAGACCACTTCTCTGGTCTCTGAGGATAGACTGTGTACAGCAACAACTCATCATGGGAAAAGCAGTTTGTTGGTAGTAGAAGTAAGGGAAAGACTGGGGTGAGGGTGAGGAGGGACAGCAAAGTAGTGCTGATGGAAGGTGTACTACCTATGGGAGAATGCATGGACATGGTGGGAACAGGGCACAGCTGCTAGGTACAGTTGCATGGTTTGAGGGGGTGGGGGGAGGGGGGAGGATAGAAGTAGAGGAGGGAAAAACAGTAGTGGGTGCGTTGGTGGAATAAAAGGTTGTGAAGTGCTGGAGTGGTGGCAGGGAAGGGCAGATCGGTTAATGTGAAGTTGAGGCCATGTTGATTTGGGGAACATATGATATACTGCAAGAAGAGTTCCCACTTGCACAATTCAGAAAATCTGGTATGGTGGGAAGGATCCGGCTGGCACAGGCTATGAAGCAGTCATTGAAGTGAAGTATGTTCTGTTAGGCAGCATGTTTAGCAATTAGGTGGTCCATCTGTCTCTCAGCCACAGTTTCTTGATGGCCATTCATGCAGACAGACAGCTTGTTGGTTGTCATGCCCACATAGAAAGCAGCATAGTGGTTGCAGCTTAATTTCTAAATCACAGGACTGCTTACACAGGTAGCTCCGCCTTTGATGGGATAGGTAATGTCTGTGGGCAGACTGGTGTAGGTGGTGGTGAGGGGTTGTATGGAACACGTCTTGCTCCTACGTCTGTTGCAGGTGTATGATCCATGAAGCAAGGTGTTAGGTGCAGGGGTGGATTAGGGATGGACAAGAATATTTTGTAGGTTTGTTGGATGGCGAAACACCACCACAGGAGGTGTGGAATGAATATTGGGTAGGCTACTCCTTATTTCAGGGCAGGATGAGGGGTTGTCGAAACCCTGTTAGAGAATGTGATTCAGTTTGTCCAGTCCTGGGTGGTTCTGACTGAGTCATGAGAGAAGTGTTCCTTTGTTGCTGGACAGGGGGAATTTGGGAAGTGGTAGAGGGGGGAGGGGAGTCAGGAGATCTGTTTCTGTACATGGTTAGGAGGGTAATTTCAGTCTGTAAGGGCCTCAGTGAAACCCTTGATGTATTTGGAAAGGGACTGCTTGTCACTACAGATGCGGCGGTCATGGGCTGCTAAGCTCTAAGGAAGGGACTTCTTGGTCTGGAATGGGCTACAGCTATTGAAATGGAGGTATTGCTGGTGATTAGACAGAGGTAGGGATTGTATCCATCTGTGAGGTGGAGGTCAACATAAGGAAGGTGCCTGCTGGGTAGAGGAGGACCACGTGAAGCGAAAGTGGAATAAGGTGTTGAGGTTCAAGAGGAATGTGGTCAGAATGTCCTCATTCTCAGTCCAGATGATAATGATGTTATCGATGAATCTGATCCAGGTGAGGGGTTAGGGATTCTTGGTGGTTAGGAAGGAGTCCTCTAGATGGCCCATTAATTGTTTGGCATAGGTTGGTGCCATATAGATGCCAATTGCTGTACCATGGCAATATATTTTATTTTATTTATTTATTTATTTATTTTTTAAGGTGATGCCTTTAAAGGTGAAGTAATTGTGGGTGAGGGTCCAGATGGTCATGATGACATGGAAGGAGGTAGATTTTGAGTCAATCAGGCATTGGGAAAGGTAAAGCTCAGTAGTGGCAAGGCCTTAGAAATTAGGGATTTTAGTGCAGAGCGAGGTGGTGTCAATAGCAATGAGCAGGGCACCAAATGGTAAAGAAACAGGAACTGTGGAGATTCGATGGAGGAAATGGTTGACGTGTTTTACATGGGAAGGTGAGTTACAAATAATTGGGTGAAGGTGTTGGTCCATGGGAGCAGAGATTATCTCCGTGGGGGCATAGTTAATGGCCAAAATGTGACATCCTAGGTGATTGGGTTTATGGATTTCAGGAAATATATAGAAGGTAGGGATGCAGGGAGTGATAGGCATGAGGAGAGAGAGAGATTCAGAGAAGAGGTCCTGGGATGGGCTTAAGGATTTGAGAAGAGACTGGAGATCCTGCTGGATTTCTGGAATGGGGTCATTATGGCAGGGTTTGAAGGTGGACAGATCTGACTGCTGGCTCCCTCCACCAGATAATCCCCACTGTTCCAAACCACTGTGGTAGGGTCATTGTTGACCCATAGGATTATCTGGTTGGGATCAGTTTTCAGGCCTGTGGATGTAAGATTAGTTTAACTGTTGAGGGATTTCATGAATGATGATGAGGCAAGGTTTGAGATTAAGACATTCTGGAATGCTAACTGTGGGTGATTTTGGAGCAGTAGGTTTAGATCACAGTTGAAAGGAAGAGTGAACTGAGTCATGTGGGGTTCAACATTATGTTTTGAGTTGTGCTTTCGGAATGCATGTGTTTTCTGCTTTAGAAGAATGCCTTTTGGCTGAAATCTTAGATGTATAGGGGGTCTTTTTGTGGTGCCTGTCTGTAATTCAACATCTCCCCTATGTGGTGAGCAACAACCTATCCTTTTTGTAATGCTGTTGTTTGTATACTGTTGCTTTTCTGCTTGGAGGACTTGTTTCTGCTTCTCTAGCTACTTCCATGCATCCCAACCTTGTTCTTTCATTTTATTCATTTGACAGCAATAACTCTTATCCTTTGTTGGCAGTATCTCAACACCTATCAGTTGAGCATCTTCTGCCTGCCCTCCTTCTACCCAATGGTTACATCATTATCTCATCTGTGAAATATTTGACTGCAATCTTGAGCTTTGGCCATAATTTGTGTACGCTATCTCCCTCTTCTAGCAGGGTGGCAGACCTGTGTCGAATTTCAACAGCATATCTGCCAATAGTGCATGGCCTTTCTCAGTAGATCTGTGTTTTATTTTTCAGTCTGCTTTTCTTCTCATGCAGTCACAGATTTTAAACAGTGGAAAGTCCCAGCAGGAATAACAACAGTATGGAAAGGATAGATTGCTGCTACTCACCATATAGAGGATGCATTGAGTCGCAGATAGGCACATTAAAACTGTAAGATATTAAAACTTTTGGACAAAGTCCTTCTTATGCAGTAGAAAGCACACATGTATTTACACAAGCACAGCTCTCAGCCATATGGCCACTGTATCAGGGCATTGGAGCCCAATGAGTAATTACCTGTCTGTTTTGGGAGATCCTACCCATAGCAAAGCTGCCAAAAGTATAGCTCTAAGGATCATTTGACCACACCACTCCCACAACCACAACAGGGTAAGAACACCAATGGGAGAACAACATCTCTAATACCATAATATTTTTGCTTCTCTTGGAGAATACTGTGAATTGCACAGTTGAAAGCTTTTGATCAGTCACAGTAAATACCAGTTGGCAATAATTTGTAATTTAAATATTGTATAATCTGGTTTGTATGAAGACAAATGACAGATCTATAGCTTTCATTAGACTGTTAAATACTTAATTAAAAAGTAGTATGGTGAGGAACTCCAATATTTCTAAAAACATTTCAAGCACCCCTGGAAGAAATTTTAAGATCTTTAAACTAGGAAAAAAGGAGGACTGTTTGTTACTGGAACATATTTGAAGTACCTCCATCTTGCTGATTATCACATTCCTTTGTCACCTTTTCCAGCATATCTTGAAGTGTATTCTGTAATGTAATGAAGAACTCCGATATGCAAAGTGTGAGAACCCTACATACAACAGCAAACGGAGGAGAATTTATTAGGAACAACACACTGCATTTCATTTTTTTAGTTGCTAATTAAATATCCAGTTAATCTAATTAAAGTAGTTATCACAAAGAGTTTTTGTGTTACAAGATGAAAGAGCTGAATGTCATACAAGAAAATGGATTTTCATTGGTCATCAGATTTGTACTAGCTCAAACACAGATTCATTGCTTGTATTGCTGTCAGATGTCCAGTTGGGTGCAATTGTTGGTGAAACATGATATTACAACAGCATACTTTGCTCTCATCTGTAGATGATACTTCCAGCATGAGAATCTTTGCCATGTCATGCCTCCTTCATACCTTTATCACTCACCATCCCTACCCCCACTGCCCAGCTGCATGTCACATCAGTTGGAGTGTTTGGGGGGGGGGGGGGGGGATAATAATATATTGGGCGTGAATTCCAGTCCCTAGCACTTCTGATGTGCCAGTCAGGTATGTGAGTGACACTCAATTGATGTGTGGACTTCCGTTGGTGGAGATCTGGGTCCCTCGCTTTACTGAGAGTGAAGCCACTGTCCCCATTGATCATGCTATCAGCTGCTAATATCTAACAGCTTCTTTTAAGACACCATCTCAAAATAACAAGACTGATGACCTAGCAGTTTGGCCCCTTCTCCCCCCCCCCCCTCCCCTCCCCCTCTTTAACCCAACCAACACAAAACAACAAGGTTTGTTTAAGCACTTCCATTTGTTCATATTTTATGGGCTACCCTATAATTGTGCAGTGTTCCCCAACCACAGATTTTGTGGATTACTTAAGTTCATTGTGTCTTCTGTGCTCTTGGCACTTTCCTTTGCTATCTTCACAGTCTTCCTGATGTATACCATACTACATTTGTATGAAATGTGACAGACACCCACCTTATGGAGCCCCCAACTCAATTCTTCAAAAGTTACTCAGTACTTTTTCTGAATATAGCAGGTATGCCATGGTCTTATTCTAATCATTGTCTTCTGTTTTCTGGACCAGTGGCATCTACTTGAAAGCACACCAGACTCACCTATCACTGCATCTGTTCTTATTGAGTATATCCTATAGATGGCTAAGTTCGATTGATAGGCTTTCTTTGTCAAATATCGTATGGGCCCTATGGACCACAATGCATAGCACACCCTCATCCTGTAAAGAAGCATTCAACTGAAAGTGTGAAGATACATATAATTGTGGATGGCTTTCCTGTACACACTGTGTCCTCATTGTTCTTAACAAGGATGTGGATGAAGAGGAATTTGCCTTTTCCTTGTAGCTATATGGTAAATTTAAAGCTGTGGTTCAAAGAGTTCAGATGATGGAGGTACACCTGAAGTCAGTTCAACCTGTTTGAATTTGTGCTCACATCTACATTCTTTCTTTTTAAGGGTGAGTGCTATGAACAAATGGATGGTGTTACCTTGGGGTGCCCTCTGTCGCTAGTGGTGCTGAATTTATTCATGGAGTATTTCAGAGAGAAAGCTCTGGGAAAGTTGCACTGAAGCCCATATGCTTCTTCAGACATGTTGATAATACATTTGACATGTGACCACATGGGCATGGAAGGCAACCATAATGTCCCCCACCCCCCCCCACCCCCCCCCACCCCCCCCTCCTCACAAACCCTCTCGACTAGATGATGTGTGTGGCTGTGCAGCAGATGAAGCAATGAGGTGTGATAGAAGCATAAAAGAGGCATGATGAAGCGAAGACTCTCTTTCTGAAGGTATCACCTGAAGATGAGAATAAGGTACACTGTCAGAATATCGTGTTCTGTCAATGACAGCTCCCAGATGGACACCTAAGAACAATGCAAACAGTTGTCTTGAATTTTAAGATGTCATAATGGTTCATTATTTCACATTTTCCACTGTCAAATAAACTCATTCCTCCACAGGATACTGTCCATAGTAAAAATATCTGATTTTCCTGAAGTCATTCATTTAAAAAGCCATGTAAAATTTGTAGTAGTATTAGACAGTGTACTAAAAGTCTGTTTAAAATGGAATACCCAGTGTTAATAAAATATTTGGAATTATGGATTTCTGCATTATCTTTCAGGTGGCAGTGGAAGCTATTTCAAATATCCGTACAGTGGCAAGCTTGGGGCAGGAACAATCATTTATCAATCATTACAATATTTCACTGCACTTGGCTTCCCAGGCAATGGTGAAGAGAATGCGACTGAGAGGATTGGTGTTTGCTACAGGGCAAACGACACCATTTTTTGGTTATGCTCTTGCTCTGTATTATGGAGGGTATCTAACTTCAGCTGAAAACATGCCATACAAAAATATAATAATGTGAGTTCAGTCAGTTTTATTACTTTTTTCAGATACATCCCTGGTGAACTGCAGTCATTAAAAATACCAGTTATTATGTGAATAATATTTGTATGAACATAGTGTGTTTCAGGATTTCTTGGTGTTTTAAATGTTGCTGAGGCACAGTATTTCATTAGATTGTTAATTATTAAGTTTCTTAAAAGTACTTAAAACTAGAATGAATATTACATGACTTGTATTTTTTGAGTTCTTAAGGTGTTCTACTTTTTAAACAGATACCTTCTGATGATCTTTATATAATATCCACCCATGAATAGTACATCTCTGAACATAACAAGTGTTCTCCATTTTGGGCGTATGTCTTTGATGGTTGTTTCAGCAACCCGTATAACCTCTTCTAGTTACAGTGCAGTCATGCACTGAAACAATCATAAATATAGGTAGTACAGTGGAACCTCACATAATGAGCACCTCCCATAATGGTGCAATTCACATAATGAGCAAAGCAAATTGTAAAAAGAATGACTTGCTTAATGAGCGATGTTTCACATAATGAGTGATGAAGATTCAGTGTGATATCAACCAACTGTTCACATGTGTGGGGAAACATACTACAATATGAACACTTTTCATTGTCAGCAGAAGTACAAGAACAATGTCTTTAGTATGTACCATCTTAGTGCACCTTAGTGATCACACTTGTGTTCACATATAATCTACATCTACATCTACATCTACATCCGTACTCCGCAAGCCACCTGACGGTGTGTGGCAAATTTTAATGTTCTTCGTAGAAATGTCCTTGAAGATAAAGCCACGAGAAGACAGTAATAAATGAAAGAAAATAGCCTTAGAATTGAAACTTAAAACCACTGAAAAACACAAATGTGATTGAGCATTGTCGATTTAGCACACACATGCCGTCAGCCTACATCAACTATTTGCACTGTCCTCAAGAACAAGGACAATATTAAGAAGATAGAAGCTTCAAATGGAGCGACAAGAATATCTAAACAATGGTTTTATACTATGGATGAAGTCAAAAGGTTGCTCCTTGTATGAATAAATGAAAGCAATTGCAAGGTGACACTATTTATGAGAGCTTCATCTGTGAGAAGGCAAGAATGATTTCTGTCGACCTCATTAGGAAGACACCCAGATCATCACTGGCCAAAGAAATTTAAGGGAAACTGTGGATGGTTCAAGAAGTTTAAGAGAAGAACCAATGTTCACAGTGTTGTGAGGCATGGCAAAACAGCCGGGTCTGACAAAATGACAGCAGATAACTTTATCAGCAACTTTAAGATGCACATAGGTTCTGAGAGTTATGGAGTTGCAGTGTGTTTCACAGCAGGAACTTGAGGAGAAGAGGGAGGATGAGGAGGAGGGGGCAGTAACAGCAAAGCAGCAATCTTCTGGTGCACTAAGAGAAATGCTGAAAGTGTGGGAATCAGTTGCATCGTACATTGAAAATCATCACCTGAATAAAGCTGTGGCCACACATGCTACAAATTTATTTGACAATAATGCTGTTTTGCATTTTTGTCAAGTGTTGAAGCATAAAGTTCCACTGTATTCCTGTCTACTTCTAACTTTTGTCACAACTGCTTAAGGTATACTAACAGTAATTGTCAGCAGAGTAGGTAGCAATCCATCATGTCCCACACATGCTCAAGGGATTGCGGTGGGTATGGGGGTGAGGAGATGGGAGCAGCATGTTTGGTGACAATGCTGGCCCTCACCATCATAGAGAGTGCATGAAATGTTGCAAGATGGCCCTGTTAGAAGTTAATATGTCCAGCTGCTTAATGCACCAGACATAAGAGATTATTGAAGACTTCTACTCCATCCACCAGATTTAGTTCTGTATGCAGCTCCCTGACAATTCAGTAATTACTGTTCTCCTATCAACATTACAGTCACAAACAACAGCATGATGTATATGAGAAAGATGGACTGGATACCAATGGTAGTACATTATTTATTGCTATAAATAACTCAGTAATGTTTAATGAGATAAATGCATTTTCATTTTATGTTAATGCTCTAATGGCTAATGTTGGAGGCTCCATGAGGCTATTCATGGATGATGCTGTTGTCTGTAGGAAGGTTGCAATGTCAGAAGACTAATGAACTGCAGGAAGACCTGCACAAGATTGACAATCACATCAAAATGAATTTGCAATTGCAAATAAGGACTGTCATCAGCTGTAGAATGGAATGACAACAATGAAAATTTGTGCTGGACTGGGACTTGAACCTGGATTTCCCACTTATCATGAGCAGTCACCTTATCATTTGTCTATTCATGTACGACTGGTGGGCAGGGCCAAACTTCCATATGTCATCAACAATAATTGACAATCAGTCCAAGGTTGGTAGTTAGCCCTTAATTATAATGTATTCCATAGAAGTAAGGTGGATTGCAAATTATGGATGTAGATGAAGAAATAGATGCATGGTTGCGGACACATTATCACTGCTACAGTCTGTGGAAACCAGTTCATACATGTTGATCATTGATGGGATTATGTATACAATTGGTGTTCACCCCTTCAGCATCAGTTAAGACCTGAATATGGTGAACTGAATCACTAAAACTGGTAACTATATAATAAGCAACATTGAAAGGATGGCTGCAGGTGATCCATTTAATTGCATAAGTGATGGTTGAGGCTGATGGGTGCAGAAGCAATGAATATTTTGCAATACAAGTTCTCATCTGTGCAGTTCTGAAAGCTGCTCTCGTTGGAAAAATGTTGCACAGCGTGCTCTTTAACTGGGCGATCCAAAAGTCTCTTGGATACAGTTTCACAGTGGCCATTCCTACAGACGGGTTGTTAGTGGGCATGTCCACACAGAATGCCACATAGTTATTATTGTCTTTGAATAAAATAGTCATTTTTGTTCATCTCAGTGTATATTTCTTTTAGTTATCTTCAAACATACATATAAATAATGGAAGGAATAAAGGCAGAATCAAGCAATGAAAAATCCAGGATGGAATGTAACAGTATTATGAAAAGGATAGTTGCAACTCAACATACAGCAGAGATGCTGAGTTGCAGATAGGCACAAAAGATAGACTGTCGGAATGTCAAGAGACAACATAAAATTTAGAAAATAGTAATTTCTAGAAAGAACCATCTCTTGTAAAGTGTTTCTTTATATTCAACAATGTATGTCAAAGATGGATTTCTACTTACCATAAAGATGGCACATTAAGCTGCACACAGGCACAATTAAAGACACATATACATTGACTTGGAGTCACAGTTTTATCAGTCATCTGGTCTGAGGTGGCAGAGATGGCGGTCAGTTGTGTGTGAGGTGTACTTGGTTGTGTGAACAAATGTATGTGTGCTTCTCTTTCTTTTTCTGATGAAGCCTGTGGCCAAAATCTAATGTTTAAGTGTCTTTTAATTGTTCCTGTCTGCAACTTAATGTGTCATATTTATGGTAAGAAGCAATCTATCCTTACCTGCATTGTTGAGATTCCAATCTCAAGTTACCATTGTTTGCTCCTTCACATTCTATTTTTGTTGATTTTTGTTATTACAAGGAGATTTGGCTACATTTGCAGTGATAGGCCACTATCACATCATAAAACTGAAGCAGTTATAAGCTCAGTAATTGGTCTTGAAACCACATAGCTTTATTAGGCTTTATTGTTTTGTAAGTGGTATGGCTTTGTCTTTACCTGAACTTTAAATCACTGCACTCAATCAATGAAATGGAAGACCCGAGATTTTAATATGGGCATCAAGTTGTCAGGCATAATGAATGGACATATGCAGCAAACATCCAATATTCTGTTATTCAGTGTGTTGTGGAGTATTGGAATGTAATGGCAGGGAGCTGGGCATTTTGTTTACCACACTGGTCATTTCATTTATACCTTCCAGTATCAGTACTGCCACATTTTGTAGATAGGAATGGTCTCTCAAATATCTTGTAAGCATTTCTCTTATACCTGATCTGCAATTATGGAATAATGGAAAATCTTGTATGGAAGACAAGCTCCCTCATTGTATCCTTGCCTTCAGTATTCTTCCCATTCCCCCTTTTGTAGTCCTTGCAGAATGCTTGTCCACTAATCTACCCCCACACTCAGCTACTTGTTTGACTCCAGCGTAACCTTTCACAATTCCCACCTGTCTCATTCCTCCTTCTCCCTGCCCCTCACTCAACATTTCCGCCAACCAAAATGAATCCGAGATCACTACTTGCCCAGAATTTGACAGCATTTAAACACTACAGCACATGGGACTTAACTGTGTGTTTGTTAGCCCCTCACTAGGGCCTTGCTAAACCTTTTTCCTCTTTTTACATAACTGTCTGTTGCTAAGAGTCTCCTTATTGAAGTGATTTATTCTCGTGTAAAAATGACATTAATGTACGATACTATAAGCTGTAGAAAAGAAAAAGACAATTTCCTTCTTCCATTTTATATATGTACATCTATCTCTCTCTGTATTCATAATTATGTTATCTTTGTTATTTCACACTATTTCATTTTGTTTGTATGTATGTACATAACTTCTCTTTTTTTCACTTTTTCTTTTCTGTTTACTTGATGGTCAGCAACTAATTATTCAGATCTGAATCTCAATCTCTGTTCTCACTCCAATGTTACTTCTGAAATGTTCTTTGTAACTTGTGTCTCTTTGAATCCAGAATTTTGAATGCACTTTCCTTTCTTTCATTACCGATGCAGAATAGTCACTTTCCTTTACATATACCCTTTTGTCATTCTGATGAAAAATTTTTATAAAGTCCTGTAACTATGAAATTATTGTGTTATTAAATATGTATGTGTGACAATACTGCTTCAGTTGCTTTTGATTCTAGGTAAATTCTGCTTTATTATCACAAATATTGTCAATAGTTTTTTTTAATACCTACATTACGTTGGGTAGATGATGAAACCACTGATAAAAGGTTTTTATTTTAGTGAAAAAATGACTTGAGTTATTCATCATAGTCATTGTCTTTTCTTAATTGAGCTCAGTATATGAGGCTCTTTAATACAATAAAGGACTGTAGAGACAATTTCTCTGAAGCTTCATTTAAAAATTCTACTTTTAAGGGTGGCTGAAGCTCTAATCTTCTCAACATGGATGTTGGGTCAGTCTATGGCATTTGCACCAAACTTTGGAACTGCAAGATTGGCAGCAGGGCGTCTCTTTCAGCTTCTGGACAGAAAACCTCTAATTTACTCTGGCCCTGATATTGGGGAATCAGCAGTTCCAGTAAGTTCTGTTTATCTCATTTCTGTATTGATGCTTCACTCTCAATAATTGCAGTTCTTTACTGTTAGAGAAGACTCATAAATGCAGATAGTTAACAATGCAAATAGTGACAATCTGGAAATAATGACATAGGAGGTGTATGATGCCATTTCAGATATGAAGAAAGGAAAGCTCCTGTAAATAATGATGTTTCAATACAAATTGTTAATGTGAAAAGACCTTGCAGAATTATTTATAGAGCACAGTTCCTCAAACTGAAATAACAATGTTATCATTATAATCCACAAAAAATTAGGCAGATACAACTTATCAGTGTCCTCAGATAGTGCACACAATACTCACTAATTTATTACCAACTGCACATGTGGAGAAAATAAAGTGATTTGTTTAAATAAAGAAATATTCTGGCCTTAGAAACAGGTATAGTACAATTGATTCATTAAATGTTAATAGCGAAATTACTGAAGGGATCAATATTTTTGAATCTGGCATTCAAAATTTTTGAGACAGGTTTTCGCTGAGTTTCACTAAGTCTTCCCTACCAGCCTTTGGAAAAAAATGGCACAAATGCAACCTATGTCAGTATACTAAAGAATATATACATCAGTTTACACATACTAGTCTTACTGCTGTAAGAAAGCACTGTGTCTATCATCATGGGATGATGATTTGGTGACAAGTCAAAACTGCTAATGTTACTAATTACGTGATTTAAGGCTGAAATATATAATACAAAATTTAAAAGAGGCATACATCAGTGGCACAATTTCATTAGACTTAATCAGTATAGTGTTTAATCCAGGACTGAAAGTGGAGCCTGGAAAAGCAGCTGCAAATAAACAAAACTATTCTTTGCAGCCCTAGAAACTAGGGAGATTCTTAACCTCGAAAAATGAAGAAGGAATGTATGTTAACAAGACACAATTGAATCACTTTTGTTTTGCTGAAATCATTGTTCTGTACACTTCAAGCACAGATAAATTTTATCATTGAATGGGAAAACTTAATATAACAAGTTTGAAAATAGGTCTAAAAATTAATTAGAGTATTACTAAAATGGTGTATAATAAAGACACCAACTGAGCTTCGTTGGCACACATTTTTAATGCTACTAAGTTTCATTACAAATCACCCTCCTCTGCAAAATGAGAGAGTCATTCTAGAAACAATGCCTAGGATGTGGCTTAGCTTTTATGTGGATATTCTTTCTTCCAAGAATGCTATTCAGAAAGGTGGCAGAAGAATTTCTGTAGTTTGAAAACTAGGAGAGAGATTTTGGGAGAAATGAAGCATTGAGAACAAGTAGTGAATCATGCACAGATAGGTCACTCATTAGGTGTCCCCTGTCCATGATAGACAATGTTCATGTTCTGGCCATGTGTGCAGTATTAATCTGCCAGGAAGTTTCGAATGGATGGTTGATGGACTAAGGAAATTCTTTAAAATTGTTAAATGATGCTTAACTTCAGGAGTCAAACATCTATTATTGCTAGTAGGCTATTATAAAAGTGTGTTGTACTTTTATAGTACTTTTGTATCTGACTGTGAGCTGTGCCAAATATTTCCTCTCTTGAAAGTGATACTGGTCTACAATTCTGTCTCATAATTTTATAATTTTCTAAAGTGAATTTTCCTTTTCATATGTGGAAGTTATTCCTTGGATTCCAAGAGACAGCAAAATATTGAGAGTGCATAGATAGTACTAGAAAAAACACAGAAACAACATGAGTGTATATAGCTGAAGACCATAATGCATGGAAAAATCTAGAGGAGGCCTTTATTTGGCAGTGAGTGTCAGACAGCTGATGATGATGATGTTCTTAATTATATTCTCAAATCTGACTTCTGGTTGGACTCCTTTATTTTGTGTCTTACATGCCTTAATAACCCCTTGACAGTATTCAGAATTATCATCACAGTAACTTTTGCTTCTGCATTAACTACATTTTTTTGTTGGACCAACTATTTCATTTTAACTTTCTTCCTAAGCCTCCATCTGCTGTAACTGGCTTTCTAGCAACTTCAAGGATGTTTCCCGTACCCATTTGGAAGTATTATGTTTTCTGCACTAGAAGCAACTATTTTTATGCAACTTGAGCACAACAAGTGCTGATGCCACCAGACCACCCTTCAATGGAGCATGTGCTATAAATGATTAAATCGAAAACAGGATATTGTATTCTCATTTTTATTGTATACCACCTCCCATTGGAAGCATCTACACGAATACTTATACATGTGCCAGAGTTTTGTTTTGCTAAATGATTGAATTCTCAAATTTAGTTGTTTTGTGTTTATACAGCATGGAGCATAGACAATGGTTACAAGCTGCACAAATATAATGCACAAGATTTGGTATATAATGATCCAAAAGTGTTATCAAACGTGACAGAAACATAAAGAAATTTAATGCTTGCATATGACACTTCTACATAGACAGAGGCTAAAGCTGATATTCAAATTGCTATTTCAAATCATTGTGACAACTCCACAAGACTGAAAAACTCATTGTATGTGCCAAATCTTGGAACCAACCTAATTTCAATGAATAATTTATGGAAAATAGCTGTACAGTGACATTTGGGAAAATTCATACAGTTATACAAGACTTTAAAATCCAGTCTAAAGTTATTGCTAAAAGAGGTGGTAACTTCTTTTATTTACTGGGGATCATCCAAAAGCATGTAGCATTGCTAAACAGGCAACCATGAAAAGTGATGTGGAAATTGTACATTCTCAATTGCATCAAATAAACTGAAGAGACATAATAAGGATGATCAAAAATGAGCATGTGACAGGTGTGAAATCTGTTGTAAAGGTGATCTCTCGAAATCTAGAAGGAAAGATCATGTCTGATAATATTACCAAACAAGATGCAAAGTAGTAGTAGTAGTGGTATCAGAATATTTCATTGCCATTGATCTAATACAGTAGAATAGGCTTTCTTAATAACATCAGGTAATATCTTATTAATATCAAGTTACAGTTCCACTTAAATTATTACAGTTAACCTTTACAATTCATTACGGATTAACTATCATATATACAGCTATAATTTTAAATATTAATGTCAGTATTGTCCATATCACAGAACTCTTTCATACTGTATAATGGATTTTTTGTCAGCAATTCATACAATTTTGATTTGAGTTTTTTGAATGGCAGCGATTGAGCAGTGAGAGGCAAGCAGACAAAACCTTCCTCCGACCATAGTAGTACGTACTGAACAGCCCAAACAAATGGTTCAAATGGCTCTGAGCATTATGGGACTTAACATCTGAGGTCATCAGTCCCCTAGACTTAGAACTACTTAAACCTAACTAACCTAAGGACATCACACACATCCATGCCCAAGGCAGGATTCGAACCTGCGACCATAGCTGTCGCATGGTTCCGGACTGAAGTGCCTAGAACGGCTCGGCCACCGCTTGTGAGAGGCAGCTTGTTAAAAATTTTGAGGGCATTTACTTTATGGGAGTTTCCTGTTATAACTAGCATGTGCCTTGGAGTTCAATGATTGCCTTATTTCTGACGTCATATTTGTGTATTGTTTCCCTTAAAACACATTCCTTAATGCTGTTCTCAACACAGAATGCAGATTCATAGATGTACAGGTTTACAAGTGTTGGTAGCTTATGCCTGGTGAAAAAAGGGCAACAGTAAAAACAAAGATTCCAAGACTTACCAAGCGGGAAAGTGCCGGTAGATAGGCACAATGAATAAAACACACAAACACACACACAGAATTTCGAGATTTCGCAACCGGCGGCAGCTTCGTCACGAAAGAGGGAAGGAAAAGGAAAGATGAAAGGATGTGGGTTTTAAGGGAGAGGGTAAGGAGTCATTCCAATCCCGGGAGTGGAAAGACTTACCTTAGGGGGAAAAAAGGTTAGGTATATCTCGCACACACACACACACACACACACACACACATATCCATCCATACATACACAGACACAAGCAGACATATTTAAAGGCAAAGAGTAAGGGCAGAGATGTAAGTCGAGGCAGAAGTGTGGAGGCAAAGATGTTGTTGAAAGACAGGTGAGGTATGAGTGGCAGCAACTTCAAATTAGCGGAGATTGAGGCCTGGTGGATAATCAGAAGAGAGGATATATTGAATGTGTGTGTGTGTGTGTGTGTGTGTGTGTGTGTGTGTGTGTGTGTGTGTGTGTATGTGTGCGCGAGTATATACCTATCCTTTTTTCCCCCTAAGGTAAGTCTTTCCGCTCCCGGGATTGGAATGATCCTTACCCTCTCCTTTAAAACCCACATCCTTTCATCTTTCCTTTTCCTTTCCTCTTTCCTGACGAAGCAGCCGCCGGTTGCTAAAGCTTGTGTGTGTGTGTTTGTGTGTTATTTTATTGTGCCTGTCAACCGGTGCTTTCACACTTGGTAAGTATATATATATTAAAAACAAAGATTCCAAGACTTACCAAGCGGGAAAGCGCTGGCAGACAGGTACAATGAACAAACACACACACACACACACACACACACACACACACACACACACACACAGAATTACTATCTTTCGCAACCGATGGTTGCTTCTTCAGGAAAGAGGGAAGGAGAGGGAAAGATGAAAGGATGTGGGTTTTAAGGGAGAGGGTAAGGAGTCATTCCAATCCCGGGAGCGGAAAGACTTCCCTTAGGGGGAAAAAAGGATAGGTGTACACTCGCACACACACACATATCCATCCGCACATACACAGACACAAGTAGACATGTCTGCTTGTGTCTGTGTATGTGCGGATGGATATGTGTGTGTGTGCGAGTGTACACCTGTCCTTTTTTCCCCCTAAGGGAAGTCTTTCTGCTCCCGGGATTGGAATGACTCCTTACCCTCTCCCTTAAAACCCACATCCTTTCGTCTTTCCCTCTCCTTCCCTCTTTCCTGAAGAAGCAACCATCAGTTGCAAAAAAAAGCTAGTAATTCTGCGTGTGTGTGTGTGTGTGTGTGTGTGTGTGTGTGTGTGTGTGTGTGTGTGTGTGTGTGTGTGTTTTGGTTGTGTTAATGTGTGTGGGTGTTTTCTACTTTGGAGGAGGTCCTTTTGGACAAAAGCTTAAATGTCTGATGGTCTTTTTATTGTGCCTCTCTGCGACCCAATGTTCCCTCTATATGGTGAGTAGCAAGGTATCCTTTCATAATACTGTTGTAAGAAGCAAGTTAGGGAAGAGATATCATCTAGGTTTAGTGTCAGGAACTTTGGAAACATAAGGTATTATCTGCACATTAAAGATAAACTTTCAGTAACGAGATTACATAATGTCGAAGTGGCTACATCAGAGAAGTCTTAACTCAATTCAGAATGATTGAATGGCAGCTAAAAGGACTCCATTGGCACATGGAAGAAAACTGAACTTGCCAGTTATCACCATAGAAACCCACACTCATTTTCCATTCAGGTTATTGGAGGGCTGAGGTACAGTGCTGCAGCAACTTGACTTAGCATATGTTATGCAGTCAACAAGTTAAGCCAGTACAATGACAAATTTGTTCATTGACAAGCTGCTAAGTGAATTTTGAGATATCTAAAGGGCGCAACTGACAAGAGGCCATATTGTATTACACATAATGAGGGCAATTATAGTTTCACAGATGCTGAATGGGAAATTCTGAAACCTATAAGACTATCACAGTCAGGTTACAAATTCACTTTTCCCAAAGCTGCAACTCTGTGGTGTTCATGCAAGCAGACATCCATCACTCTTTTATTAGAGGAAGTGGAATACATGAGCCTCACTGAAGCAATAATGGAAGCAATTCACCTGTCAACACACATGAAAGATCTAGGACTGACAGAGCTGTCAAACATCTTTTGTTCGACAATAACTAGACTGCTATAAAGTTAGCATGTAACCCAGGTTTCCAGTCAAAGCAAAACAGATTTATTCAATTCTCATTTTATACATCAAGCTCTTCGAGAATACCCACTTCAACTGGAACATCAGCTGATGGAGGACATGGTGGCAGATGTAGTGATGAATAATCTTCCAGCACCCAAGTATGATCAGTGTGCTGAAAGACTTGGTCTTCAAGTCTAAATTCCTGAACATATAACTTTGTGCTACATTTATATCATATCAGTAAAAAAACTGATGTGGCATGTCACAGTTTTAGCTGCAATGGCCTAGTGCTTTATTTGGTATTCACAGATGTTTCTACACGTGAATAGTTCTGTCTCTGGGTTTTGTTTACAATGTGGACTGTGACTCATTTCTATTTAATGTCATGCATAGAAAATATATACAATAAAGTTGTTCCAACATTTATTTCAATGGCAAATTATTTTGGTCAGTTTTTGACCATCCTTAGTCCCCATACCATTGTGGTATGAGAATCTAAGGATGGTCAAAAACTGACTGGAACTGGTTACCATCAAAATAAGGGTTTTTGGATTGAGACTGTTTGTGTCCATTTTTGAAGTATTTTTAGCCAGATCTTTGCTTCTCCTTCAAAAATGTTGTCAGAAACTAATTATGTCTTGTATCCACTATTTTACTTGTTTATGGTACCAAAAGAAAAATTTTTACACAAAAATTGTTTTTCTTACTTTGAAAACTAGTTCAGTTCTAAGCCAATCAAACTACTACTCTGTTCGAATAAAATGGAAATTGACATCTGTTTAAGTCCACAATGGTAGTTATTAGATCGTCCATGTTTTAGAAAATCATTACGCCTGTGGAATATGTGTGTGACACATGACATCTCTTCCTTTAATACAGTGGCTCTGTTTAGTCATAATTTAAAATTGTATGGAAACATAGATACCAAGAAATTTGAAAGACTCTTGATACTATAAATAATTACACAAGTTTGCTTCATACACACAATTTGTTTTAAATACTTGTTTAAAATGTTTTCTACCAGTGATGAGTGTTGTTCAAATGATGGTATGGTGTTGGAAAGAGAAAAGTCTATGTAGACATATAATAATATATCGGTAAGGATGTATTAATAAAAGTAATGAGACTAGTTTATTCATTTCAGCAGATAAATACAGGTGGAAGTGTTGGGTATTCAGAAGTTCATTTCCACTATCCAACACGACCAGAAGTGAAAGTACTAAGGGGACTGAATCTGCTCATAAGACCAGGAAACACAGTTGCACTGGTTGGACCAAGTGGCTGTGGCAAGTCTACATGTGTGCAGCTACTGCAACGGCTCTATGATCCTATCTCTGGCAAAGTTGTAAGTGGATATCATTTTTGTTAGCTATAATCAGCTGGTTGTCCATAACCACTTCTCTTTGTTATTGTGAGTTACTGAATTAAAGACACCTCTGTTCTTGTATTGGATAATGTTACATTCAAGGGAAGCAAAATCCCCCCCCCCCCCCCCATTCACTCATTTTCCATAATTTCAATTCTAGCTGTCATAGAATTATCATCTGAGGCAATACAGTTAGAGTAAAGAAAGTATTCAAATATTCATCCAAAAAATATAGTACAAAGTAGATAACCAGACATATTGCAGAGGTCTCAGGAGTGATCTTTGAATTTTTACTCTTACTTACTAGTATGTTTATTAATGGTGTTTGTCAGTAAAAACAAATCAGTTTATTTTACATTATGATTTACATATCCTCAATAAAAGACAGAAGAAGTTCTATGATGACTTTACATTCTTGTTTATGATTTCAAGTGGTGTTTAGTAGCTTGGTATAAAAGTGTTCAAAAAACACTCATTTGGTGTAAAACAAGAAACTGAGGATCTCCACAAATGCAAAATGAAATAAAAATGTGCCTTATTAAACACTTATACAATATGTAATACTTTAGATTCAAGAAATGTTGGCTGCAGTATAAGTGGCAATGTTCATTGTAAAGAAACCCCCATTCATATGGCATTGAAGCAGCTGTTATGTGATAAATATCAGTTTAGTTATATGGGTATCAAGCTGGGTGTAGGAGATAATATTTATTTATTGTTTCATCTAGTGATCATTCCACTATGATACAGGATTTCTCTTCATAATATGTAGGATATCTCATCAGAATACTATGTACTCCCCCCCCCCCCCCCCCCCCTCCCCACCCACCTGCTGCCCATGAACCTTGGACCTTACTGTTGGTGGGAAAGTTTGTGTGCCTCAGTGATACAGATAGCTGTACCATTGGTGCAACCACAATGGAGGGGTATTTGTTGAGAGGCCAGACAAACAAGTGGTTCCTGAAGAGGGACAGCATCCTTTTCAGTAGTTGCCAGGGCAACAGTCTGAATGGTTGACTGATCTGGCCTTGTAACACCAACCAAAATGGCTTTGCTGTGCTGGTACTGTGAATGGCTGAAAACAAGGAGAAACTACAGCCTAACTTTTCCTGGGGGAGTGCAGCTCTACTGTATGGTTAAATGATGATGGCATCCTCACGGGTAAAACATTCTGGAGGTAAAATAGTCAGTCCCCCATTCATATCACCAGGTGGGGACTACTCAGGAGGATGTTGTTATCAAGAAAAAGAAAACTGGCATTCTACAAATTATAGCATGGAATGTCAGATCCCTGAACTGGGTAGGTAGAGAATTTAAAAAGGTAAATGGATAAGTTAAAGTAAGATATAGTGGGCAGGAAGCTGGTCAGATGAATATGGGGTTATAAATACAAAATCAAATAGGGGTAATGCAGGAGTGGGTTTAATCATGGATATGAAAATAGGAACATGTGTAAGTTACTGTGAATAGCATAGTGAATGCATTATTGAAGCTAAGATAGACACAAAGAAGGTCATATGCATGGGAGAGACCTGGAGACACTGGAAGATTTCAGTTTGATTATATAATGGTAAGAGAGAGATATCAGAACCAGAGTTTAAGTTGTAAGACATTTTCAGAGGCAGACATGGACTTTCACCACAATTTATTGGTTATGTACTGTAGATCAGAACTGAAGATATTGCACAAAGGTAGGAATTTGAGGAGATGGAACCTAGATAAACTGAAAGACCCAGAGGTTGTTCAGACTTTCAATCGGAGCATTAGGGAATGATTGACAAAAACAGGGGAAAGGAAGACAGTAGAAGGAAAATGGGCAGCTTTGAAAGAGGAAATAATTAAGGCGTAGAGGATTAAATAGGTAAAAGGACAAGGGCTAGTAGAAATCCATTGGCAACACAAGAAGTTTGAATTTAATTGAAAAGGAGAAAATATAAAAATGTAGTAAATGAGGCAGGAGAAAGGGAACACAAATGTCTAAAATATGAGATTGACAGAAAGTGCAAAATGGCTAAGCAGGAATAGCTAGAGGACAAATGTGGATTTAGAAGCGTATATCACTAGGAAAAAGATACATACTGCCCTACAGGAAAATTAGAGATCTTTGGAGAAAAGAGAACCACATTCAGGAATATCAAGAACTCAGATGGAAAACCTGACCAAAGCAAAGAATGGAAAGCTGATGGGTGGAAGTAGTATATAGAGTGTACATGGGAGATATACTTGTGAGCAATATTATAGAAATGGAAGAGGACATAGATGAGGTAGCAGATAAGATACTAGAGGTAGCAGATAAGATACTGTGTGAAGAATTTGACAGAGCACTGAAAGACTTAAGTTGAAACAATACCCTGGGAGTAGACAACATTCCATTAGAACAGCTGACAGCCTTGGGAGAGCCAGTCATGACAAGACTATTCAATCTGATGAGCTGGGTGTATGAGACGGGCAAAATACCCTCAGACTTCAAAAAGAATGTAATAATACCAATTACAAAGAAAGCAGGGGCTGACATGTGTGAAAATTACCAATCAGTCAGTTTAATAAGTCATGCTTGCAAAATACTAACATGAATTCTTTACAGAAGAATGGAAATACTGGTAGAAGCAGACCATAGGGAAGATCATTTTGAATTCCAGAGAAATGTAGGGACACATGAGGCAATACTGACTCTACAACTTACCTTGGAACATAGATTAAGGAAATTCAAACATATGTTTATAGCATTTGTAGACTTGGAGAAAATGTTTGACAGTGTTGAGTGGAATACACAGTTTGAAATTCTGAGAGTAGCAGGGGTAAAATACAGGAAGCAAAAGGCTATTTACAACTTGCACAGTTATAAAAGGTGAAGGGCATGAAAGGAAACCAGTGGTTGAGGAGGGCGTGAGGCAAGGTTGTAGCCTACTGTGATTTTATTCAAGCTGTACATTGAGCAAGCAGTAAAGAAAACAAAAGAAAAAGTTGGAGTAGGAATTAAAATCAAAGGAGAAGAAATAAAAACTTTTGAGGTTTGCCTATGACATTGTAGTTCTGTCAGAGACAGTGAATAACTTGGAAAAGTAGCTGAACGGAATGGACAGTATCTTGAAAGGAGGATGTAAAATGAACATCAACAAAAGCAAAGTGAGGATAATGGTGATGCTGAGGGAATTAGATTAGGAAATGAGACACTTAAAGTAGTAAATGAGTTTCGCTATTTTGGCAGGAAATAGATGATTATGACTGAAGTAGAGGGGATATAAAATGTAGACTGGCAATGACAGGAAAAGCTTTTCTGAAGAAAAGAAATTTGTTAACTTCGAGTTTGGATTTAAGTGTCAAGAAGTCTCTTCTGAAAGCATTTATATGGAGTGTAGCCATGTATGGAAGTGAAACATGGATGATAAACAATTTAGACAGGAAGAAAATAGAAGCTTTCGAACTATGGTTCTACAGAAGAATGCTGAACATAACTAATGAGGAGGTACTGACTAGAACTGAGGAGAAAAGAAATTTGTGGCACAACCTGACTTGAAGAAGGGATTGGTTCATAAGACACATTCTGCAATGTCAATAGATCACCAATGTAATACTGGTGGGAAGAATGGGGGGGGGGGGGGGGGGGGAATCATAGAGGGAGATGAAGTGATGAATATAGTAAGCAAATTCAGAAGGATGTAGGTTGCAATAGTTACTCAGAGATGAAGGGCGTCGTACAGGATGGAGTAGTGTGGAAAGCTGTATAATACCAGTCTTTCGACTGAAGACCACAACAACAACAATTCACATAATAATCAAAATAAAAGCTCCAGTATACACATAAACATAATACATAAATATGCTTTGTGAGACTAGGAAGGTAGTCAGCTGTGGCCTTGCTGAAGGAACCATCCTGGCATTTATTTGCTTGAAATGACTTAGTAAAAACCTTAGTCCATTCCATGATAGGCTGATTGGCACAGTAATCTGTTTTTGTAATTTTATAAAGATCTAGTCTCAGTTGCAAACTTAATTTTATTACAAATAACATGTTTCGCCACGTTAAGGCTTCCACAGATTTTCTAAAAGAAAAGGAAAAATAGGGATGTAATTATACCAGATTACAAATTAAGGGGTATAATTCTAAGCTGAGCTAAAATTTTGGAAATTATTTTTAAAAAATTAAAAGAAGAGAACAGATTAACCTTTATACAAGTCTGTCAAAGCATTACATATATTCAGCTGGTAGATATTTAGTCAGAATGCTGGTAAAAAACCTTCTAATGGAAGAACGGTCCAACATGATATCCAGAATGAGATTTTCACTCTACATCGGAGTGTGTGCTGATATGAAATTTCCTGGCAGATTAAAACTGTGTGCTGGACTGAGGCTCGAACTAGGGACCTTTGCCTTTTGCAGGCAAGTGCTCTATCAACTGAACTAGCCAAGCACGAGTCATGCCCCATTCCCACAGCTTTACTTCTACCAGTATCTCGTCTCCTACCTTCCAAACTTTACAGAAAGGCAAAGGTCCCAAGTTCGAGTCTCGGTCCAGCACACAGTTTTAATCTGCCAGGAAGTTTCAAACATGATATATTGGAACAATGCAAGCATTTTGCTTTTCCTTTTCTTTCAGAAAATCTGAAGCAGCCTTAATCAGGCAAAATGCATTATTTGTACTAAAAATAACTTTGCAACTGAGACTGTCTCTGTATACAACATTTAGGAAAATCAAAATCGGAATGGCCAGACAAAGAAAACCCTCATCTGCCTGAATATGAAATCAGTGTCCTAACAGCTGCACTGCCTCATTCAGTTGGTACATATTATACAATATTCTTTTGATCATACACAATTTACATAAAATATTGTGTAACAATAACATAGTTTTGCACCTTATCATTGCTTATGCTATAGACAGCCACTGGTGACAACATGACCATGAACATGCACATCTCCATGGTCTCCCTTCAGTCTGTCTGGAGAACTGAGTCAACATCCACCCTGAGAACTGAGATGTGATGTTCAGGAGAATGACAAGACATTAGTATCATGCACTAATGATGTTGGGTCAACCTCTGTAGCTCTGTGGTCAATTTGTCTGGGTGCAAGCCAGAGCATCTGTGTTCAATTTTTGGTACTGACAGGACTTTTCCCAGGGTTAAAGGACTGGAGTGGGGTGCACTCCACTTTTTGATGCCAACTGAGGAGATACATGAGTCAGGAATAGTGGCTCCAAGATCAAAAAAAGCTGACAATGACTGGGAGAGCAGTATGCTGATCCCATGCTCCTCCAAATACTGCTTGCGCCATCGGCAGAAGATGATATGGCGATTTGTCAGTCTGAATTGGCCTGTCTGGACCAGAATAGAGAGCTTTGCATTTGCTCTGCTACAGAAGATCTTGGCGCATTTGATTGTAAAAGCATTACATTGTAATGTGGTAGAATGTTGTTTTTCTGTTGCCTTTTAACCCCTACACTACCCTCTAAGTAATGTTCAGCTGTGTAGTATGTATTACTTGCAAAACACATTTTAGCTGCACATTTAAATATAATACTATGGCAGTCTTTTACATCTCCTTGGTCAGTTTATCGTACAATTTTATTCTCTGATAGAAAATGCTGTTCTAATTTTTTATTTGTTTTTCTTTGCTAAATGCAGCCTCAAACTGACTATTGTTCCATGACTGTGTACTGCACTATTAGAGGGATATATAGGTCTACCTGTATGTTCCCTAATATGTGTACCCATTGATGGATATAATAACTTGGTGTAGTAAGGATACCCAGTTTTGTAAATAATTCTATACAATATGCCCAATTAATACTTTTAGTTTTTATTCTTATATGCCTTTTTGTAGTTTGAAAATCCTGTCCCTATTTTGAGCTCTTGGCCCCCCAAAAAAGAACCCTTAGCTAAGAACTGAGTGTACTTAGTGTGCCCCCACAAGCCATTTGCTTCTACAAACTGATCCTAGAACCCTAAGATCGCAACGTGACTGATGAGACTGTGTTTGCTATTATCATTGTGTGTCATTCCTTGTTAATAGATAATCAATGTACTGTAAAAACTTTGTGTTTGTTACACAGTCTGTAGGCTTATCATCTTGCTTAATGTTACAGAGTTGTTTTCCCGCTTTTTGCTGAAATGCATGCTGTTTTCTTCATGTTGAATATTAATGCAAACTCTCACAACATGCCTAGCTTGAGGCTGACAGATATACTGAATTCATATAACCTTGTAAACCTAATAGACACTGATACAAGAGTGACGAACTACACCTCCAGCAGGATAGATTATGTGATAATCAGTAAACTTGCTACTAACAGTGTTAGTCACAGAAATATAGAATTTCACTACTCTGACCACAATTGTCAGTCTGTTGAGTACACGGGTGTTAACACAGCAGAAGCAACAAATGTCACTGAACAGAAACGAATCTTGAACAGTCACAATACAAATTGCATTAAACATAAACTAGCCCAGGAGGAATGGTACTGTGTGTTTAAGGTAAAAGGCTCAAACAAGAAATGGGATCAATTCTATGAAACAATTTTGAGACATTGTTGTCACTGCTGCCCAGTTAAAGATGTAAAAAGGACTCTAATACATAGAAAGAAACCAAAGCTGAAACTACCAAGTAGTTTGATTAAACTCAAGCAGAATGTTCATGACATCTTCTTTCTTTATAAATCAAAAGAGGATATCATCCTTAAGGAAAAGTATTGTAAAGCCAAGAAAATGTTTAAGGCAGAGCTTTCAAATTTCAGGAAAAAGGTGCACAGTGATGCAGTCATTAAATCTGACAATATGAGTAAAGCATATTGAAAGCTCATCAATCAATACTGGAAAGCACCATCAAATGTGAATACTAAAGAAATAAGCATATTACATAAGGGAAAATTAATAGAAGATCGGAGAACAATCTGTGACTTTTTAATAAATATTTCATCACTCCATGTAACATTCCAACTCAATCTGTTGACCAAAACATCAAGATAAACATTTGCTCACCCCAATGTACAAACTTTGAATTCAGAACTGTGAGTGAACATGAAATAAGTCAAATAATCTGCACATTAAAGACCAAGCCTTCAGCTGGATGGGATGGGATATCTAGTGCCCTAGTTAAAAGTAAATTAGTTAAACCTATTACCCATGTCATTAACTGCTGTATTAGGCAAAATACCTCCCCAGACTCATTATAAGAGTGTAGTAAAACCATTATACAAGGAAGGATCTAAAAAACAGGTTGAAAACTTTAGGCAACATCATTAATCCCCATATTTAGCAAAATCTTTGAATATGTTTTGCTTTCACAACTCGGTGCCTACTTCACAACAAATAACCTACCCACTGAAACTCAACATGGTTTCAGGAAAAACCACAGCACCATCACAGAAATCTCTGAATTTTACGTAATGTACATAGTGCATTAGATGAAGGAAATTTGCCAACAGCCATATTCCTTGATCTTACCAAGACATTTGATTCCATTAAACATGACATATTAATAAAGAAACTTCTGGCATATGGTTTTAAAGATTCAGCACTACTACTGTATATAAGGAAGGATCTAAAAAACAGGTTGAAAACTTTAGGCAACATCATTAATCCCAATGTTTAGCAAAATCTTTGAATATATTTTGCTTTCACAACAGCAGCATTGATATTGATAAATCTGTGTGGTGGGTTGCCAAGGGTGATGGCAGAGGCAAAGACAGTTCAATCAACAGATGACCACTGTAGGGAAGCAACGAGAGCAGGGGAGGAGATTGTGAAATCAATAGCAGTGAAGGTGCCATGAGTGGTGCTAAAGGGGGTAGGAGAACCATCATTCAGGAGACACAAACTGAAGTCTGTAATGAGCTTGTCAGTTGGTCAATTAGAAGGCCCCTACCCATTGAAGTGGCAGAAGGTGAAAGTTATAACAGAGGCAAAAGTTGAAGAAAGTGACACTGGATTGAGTGTCTCATATTTTTTTGATGAAGTGTTAAAGGGACTTGTACTCTTGGATCTTCTTTTCTCTCTTGTAAGCAGGGCAATCCAGCAAGCGAAGGGAGTGGTGGCTAAGACAACTGACACACACACACACACACACACACACACACACACACACACACACACACACACACACAGGTGGCAAAACACAGGGGCTTCCATCACACACAGCATGTGCCATAAAGTGGGTAGATATATGACCAAAATGCAAGCACCGAAAGCACCTCATGGGTGGTGGATGTACAGGTTCATGTCACATCTGAAACATAACCTTGACTTTCTCTGGGAAGGTATCTCCCTCAAAAACCAGAATGAAGGCGCCAGTATTGCTGTAGTTGTTGTGACCCTGCTGCACATTCCCAACAAAACGAATGCCCCATCACTCTAGATTAGATGGTGTTCCTCATCAGTTTGCAGGATGAGGACCCTATGAAAAATCACTCCCTGGAACACATTCAGAGACTGGTGACAAACCAGAATCAGTGCACAAAGCTAACATTCCAAGTTAATGACGACTTGCAATCGCCCAGCCCTCTAATGAAACTGTCAAACAAGGAGTCCCCCAGGGATCTATTCTTGGCTCCTTTCTCTTTTTAGTCTATGTGAATGATGTCACCCAGCCACAAAACTCCATAATAGTGAGCTACACAGATGACACATCTCTTTTGTTTTTTGGTGAAAATACTTGTGAACTTACATCTCCTGCAACAGATGGAGTGATAACTATAATTAAGTATTTTCAAGAACAAGAGTTAAAGGTCATTGTTAGTAAATCACAATTATTATCATTCAAAACTGCTAACTCTCATCATACCTCTATAAATAATATATATGGAACTGAGGCAGCAGACACTAATAGCTGCTGCCAATTCTTGGGCCTATACTTAGACGAAAACTTGTGGTGGTCAAAGCATAATAACTTTGTGTGTGGAAAGATTAGTAGTGGATTACATCTACTCAGTCATCTTGCAAAAATAGTTACAAACTCCACTATTCAAACTGTTTGCTATGGAACAATATATCCTTTACTAAATTATGGTATTGAACTTTGGGGGTGTGCTGCTGATACACACCTCAATAGATTAATGTTGTTGCAGAAGAAGGCAATTAGAATAATGCATGACCTGGGTCATAATGATACTGTCAGAGAGATTTTTGTGCAACATAAGTACCTTGCAATGGATTCCCTGTATTTATATAAGGTAATTTTATGTTTTGTAAATCATCAAAAATATTCAAGAAGATGAAGTGACATACATGACCACAACACTAGAAATAAAAATAGTTACTTTAGGCAAAGAACAAAGTGAAAAATAACAGATCACAGCCCATAATCAGTGATCAAATTGGGTTTAAAAAATTGCCGAAAGACTTATGTGCCTATGATGGAAATATCTTTAAAGCACAACTCCAATTGTTCCTGGCGAAGAAAAGTTTGTACTCTCTCTCTCTGAATTCTAAGTTGAAAACATGTGATCTTATAGTTTTTATTAGAAATTAGAAATTTTTAGTTGTATACCTACTTCTGTGACACTACATTCCCTTTGTGTGCTTGTATTATAGTCTTGCTAATTTTTATCAACTGTTTATTTTGTCTAGCCAACTCATAAACATCTCTGCAGGTTTCATTCGCCTTCTGTATTAGAAGTTCTGGTGTTTCATCAGTGACTATGATGTTGCTGTCATCAGCAAAGAAAACATTTTTTCCAAGTCTTATACTGTATGGAAGGTCATTGATATGCATGGTTCAATTACATTAGTGTGACCACTGCCTGCAATAACCATTCACTGGTGGTAGGTAGCAACACTAGCAGTGGTGGCTATATAAAAAGGGGGGGGGGGGGGGGGTAGGAGGAGTGCAGTCTTTGTTGTAATGTGGAAACGGAGCAATTTATCGGACATCCAAAAAGGCGTGATCACTGGCTTTTGGGCCAAGGGAGGAAGCATCTTGAAAACGACTAAATTTGTGAACTATTCATGTGCCACCATCATTAAAGTATAACTTCCATGGCAAAATGGCACTATTCAAAATCAGCACTGAGGCAACAGTGGTCTACTAAGGGCCCTAAATGACAGGGGTGAAAGACAGCTGAAGAGATGTGTGCCGGTGAGTAGACATGCAACTGCTGAGCAACTGACTGCCCAGATGAACTAAGGGGCTACCAACTGTGTATCCTCAGGGAATGTTGCTGCATATGGGTCTCCACAGAAGGCACCTGGTTTATCCACCCATGCTGTCTGCTGTTCATGGCAAAGAAGGCTGGAATTTGCAAGCCAATACCACAACTGGACATCACTGAGTGGTGACAACTAGTCTTTTCAGATGAATCACATTTAATGCTCCGTTGGACAGATGGTTATTGGCATGAGCAGTGTGAAATGTCTGAAGGAAAATGCGCTGCAATGATCGTCAACAGGGTCCAGGCTGGAAGACATTCCCTTGGATGTCTCATCATCCTGGAAAACACAGTGTGCGTATCTATCCTTGGGAACCATGTCCACCATTACATGCAATTTGTTTTCCAGGACATGTTGGCATCCCCCAACAGAACAATGCAACATGTTGCACGGCTCACAGTGTATGTGCATGGTTTGAAGAGCACCGTAATGTGTTTATTGTACTCCCCTAGCCACCAAAGACCCCAGATTTAAACCTGATCAATAATCTCCAGGACCACCTCGATTGGGACATTGATGCTGTGAATCCCCAACCAAAAAACCTAGTGCAGCTGATCACAGAACTGGAGTTGGTATGGCTCCACATCCATGTCGGTACCTTCCAGCACTTCATTGACTCTCTTCCTGCACATCACACAGTGACCTGTGCTGCAGACTTTCGACAGGTTCTCACATTAATGTGATTGGACAGTGTATACATACAACTAGTTTAGTGCCCACTGTTTCACTTGCATAGACTGTATGGTGTGCACAGCATTTTTTTTTATTTAGTCAGATTTGCATGTTATTCATAAATTGCAACATCTTCTAAACTTTTCATGCTAATTCAGGATGTAGAAGAATGGTCTCTCCTGAGCGTACTTCTGAGCAGAAAGCTATTCTGGTAGTTGGAGTTGGAGATCTTTGTTAATCCTGTCTTTTGTGTTCTTTTGGTAATTTTTCCATAAAAACTTTAATCCCCTAACATATATATCTTTAGAAGTTAAATATCAATATTCATAGATTTAGTTTTAAATTGGTTTAAATAAAACAAAATATTTTCATAAATATTTCCGTCCCCTGTTTCACCACCATATGGGCTGAAGTTAAAAAAAACAACATAGAACACTTTTTTTAATTTCATACGAGATTAAATTTCAAAAATGCTTTCAGAACAAAATATATCCATAATAATATTCGTCCCCTATTTTACTCCCTAAAGGGTTGAATTTCCAAGAATTCCAAAATATATATTTTTTATTTGTAACTGAGAACTAAATGCCAATTCCTATAGATGTCTTCTTCTTCTTCTTCTTCTTCTTCTTCTTCTTCTTCTTCTTCTACGTGATCAGGCCCAGTGGACCACACGCTGCTACAAATTTCCTCCTCCATTGTATTCTGTCCATTGCTGCTATCCGCCATCCGACCAGATCTATTAATGCTTGGTTTAAATCTTCATGGAGGACATTCCTCCAACACTTCTTGGGTCTTCCTGGGGTCTCTTTTCTATAGATGTGAAGTCCAGGAGCTTCCGAGGCCATCTGTGATCTTCCATCCGGCTCACATGGCCAGCCCATGGCATTTGTTTGTCTTTGACAGTTCCTGCTATGTTGGGCTGCTGGTATAATTCCTGAAGCTTTGGGTTGTGTCTGATCCTCTGTTTCCCTGTGTCTGCATCCAGAACTGGGCTGCAGATCTTCTGAAGCACTTTTCTCTCAAAACAAGGAGCTTATGGAAGTCGTGTTTCTGGATACTCCATGTCTCACAGCCATGTAGAACAACAGACTGGATCAGGATTTTGTACAGTCGAATCTTGAACTGTCTGGAGAGATATCTGGACTGAAGCAGTTGTGCTAGGCTGTGGTAAGATTGGTTTCCTGCTTGTATTCTGGCATTGATCTCTGCTTCACATGATGAGTTCTCAGTGAAAAGTGCCCCTAAATATTTAAATTCATGCACTCTCTTGTGAGACTGGTCTCCCACCTGTAGTGATTGTAGATGACCAGCAGCCTGACTTTGACCACATGTCATAACGAGGTACTCTGTCTTGGCTTCGTTTATGTTTAGCTTTGTTTATGTTTCCCATAAATGTAGTTTTGAAAATGATTAACTTGTTCTTTAATAATGATTTATTAAAAAAAAAGCTCACCCATTATTGCAGACATTAATCTCCAGAAATGCAGAAAACACATATTTCATTATTTCTGACTGGGAAACCAAATATCAATTTTCATAGTTCTAGCTTCAAAACTGCCTTAATAGTTCAAAAAACCTTTCATCCCTTATTTCACCCCCTTAGAGGAGGAATATTGAAAATCCCTTTTTAAAGATTACCTGCTGTATAAGATCAACACCCTCTGCAAATTTCAAATTTCCATCCTTAGTGGTTCGGGCTGGGCGATGATAAATCAGTGAGAGAGTGAGTCAGTGAGGACATTGCCTCTTATATACAGAGATTAAGAAAGGAATTGGATCCAATAACCTACCATGAAGTACGTCTATAATTGACATGTTGAATTTCAGACAGCCACAGTGGGAAAACTTTTACACATTAAGCTTCTTGCCTTCATTGTAAAAGAGAAACACACATGCACTCACACAAGGAAACACACCACACTACACCACACACACACACACACACACACACACACACACACACACACACACACACACACACAACCGCTTCGTGTGGCTCCCCAGGCGATATTGGCTGAAGCAGCAGCCAGAAACAGCAGTCAAGTGTGTTTGAGGTGTGCTAGCTTGTGTGAGTGAACATGTGTTTCTCTTTTCTGATGAAGACTTCAGCCAATCTTTTCATTGTGCCTCTGTCTGTAGCTCAACATCTCATCAATAGTCTAAGTTTTTGACTAACTCTGTTAGCGAAACTTGCCTGTAATTTTATATACTGTCAGCGGGTATTTAATATAAATTAGAAGGTGACTGTTTTTCTTTTCTTTTCCTCCTTCTCAAAAGTAGTGTCTTTCCTGAGTAAGCACAAATAATTTATAGAGCTTAACAATAGTTAATTGTTAATACAGTTTCTAAAGCTGTTTCACTTTCTTAATGTATATCTTGAATCATATCACATCCCTTTTGGATCTAATTCATTGTGGCATCTACAACACAATGAATGAAGAAATGGATTAATGGAACCATGTAAGCATCTACAGAATGACACATTTTTAACCACATGGAACATAAAAACACGAGGAAGCAAAATCAAAATAATTCAAACAGGAATGATGCATTATGAAACTGACATTTAAGGACTTAAAAATCTAAAATATTCAGTTCTAATGCAATCCACTCAGGTACAGAAAAACAGAAGGAAGATGTGACTTTTCTTGGTGGGATTGGTAGATGGTATGTGCATAAATATTATCAATATCACGTTCTCTTTAATGATGTACCTTAATGGTGTGATTATTATCAGTATTGATGAGAGCAGAGGGATCATCAGCATTTTATTCATTAGAGCTAGAACAACTGAAACAGGCCTCATCAACACAGTAATTTTTATGAACACATAGTTTAAAAATAAGTCATTTTTCACTTGGAAGGTAAAGGCAGGAGGCAGAATGTAAGAAAGGAAAAATGACTGAGGCTAAAATAGAGAAATCATGTGTGTTATATGATACTGACAGTACTGTGGTAGATTTTGCAATGAGAAACACTTGATATGTGAGTTTTACATTAGTAAAATGTAAATATACATGACAAAATTTAAGAAAAATACCACAACCACATATGGTACAATAATTTTGAAAGCAAAACAGAATCCACTATCATTATGAATATCTGAAAAGGTGATGAATCTAGCAAGTGAAAGAATACAAATGGAAAATTTGACAAATATGACAAAATCAACAAAACTGAATAGGCAATTTAAAAAGTGAGTTAGAGCAAATTTTAATGAATATCTGAGGTAGACGTGTGAGCAGATGTAAGAATGAAATGCGGAGGATAGGGCTTGACTCTTTTTGAAACTGTTTTGACCATACATGAACCACACATCAATGTAATATAATACAAAAAAGGGAACACACTGCTTTAACGATGTGAATAGATAAGTTAGGACTGTTCATGAGAACATTTTGTACCACAATAATGTCATAAAAGAAGACAAATGTGAAATAGGAGTTTGTGATATTTAACAAGTGATCACAGATAAAACTTGCGATAAGTTGTAAAATAAATAGGTTGAAGGAAATTCCTGAGCCTGTAGACACTGCTATAAGAATATGTAGGAGATTAAAGGCTCTATTCTTTGTAACTGGAATGTCAGAAATTCTGAGTTCTGAGTATTTGATATGAGACAGTAGGAAAAATGCAATTGTCATTTATAATAATTTTAAAAAATCCAGAAATTGTCAATATTACATTACATTAATTCATAACCACATGTTATCAAAATATTCTATAAAATATTTAAAACTGGTAGAAACATACTGAAAGGTATTAAGTAGGGAATTATATGACATTGTATAGGTGAGGGTCATATAACTCAAATAAAATAAATTTGTGATTGACATATTGCAGTGACATGGGGCATTGTTACCAGTGGGCAGTTACCAACACTCAACTGGGCTCTGCACGTACCTACAATGCAGACAACACAGTGAATATATGGCTCTCCAGAAAAAACTATGATTGACTTGGAGTAGGTCCCCACCACTCTACTCACTGATACGTCAGTCACAAAGTTAGTTATTATTGACACGGAATAGAATAAATACTAAACACAACAAGGATAATTGTGAAAGCTTGAGCATATTGACAAAGAGCTGTTTTCATGCCCCCCCCTCCCCCTGCCTTGAGCATTTGAGATAGGATGTCAAAAATTTTTAAAAAATCAATGTTTCAAAAATATGTTCATTTTGTAGTGCACATCTTTGACAAGAGTTTGATACATAAAACATATATGTTTGAGAAAATGTATGACATATTTGGTCTTAAGTGTGCCGAAGCAAAGTACCTTGCCTCTTTACTCAGCATTCTTCTGTCACACGTCGTTGTATTTCGGTGTGTGGAATTCAAACATGTATATTTTACAATGGAAGTCATCAAGCCTATGTTCATGACAGTGGAAATTAAAATGTCCTGTCGTGCCTCTCCTGCTCCCAGTTGGCCAGTTTGATATCCTACCCCCTTTTAAAAAAAAAATCACAATTAATACTGTGTGAGATTATTTGTAACTGGTAGAATAAGAACTCTTCAGAAAATCTGCCCTAGTAGCTAATAACTTTCTCTTTTGAATGGCATAAAATTAAATATAGGAAACATAAAACCAGTCAAGACCAGAAACAAGCAAGACAGTACACATTTCTTCAATCCTTAGGTCACAGCATTTTTTTTTCTCTCTCATCCTGGTACAGCTTTACACAGCATGCTTTGCTTTCTGTGAAAGAATCTATTTCATCATCAAAGTTCATCAAATGTTTTGCCACATGAAAAAGTCAAAATGTCATTGTCTAATACTGAAAAAGCTGTTAGTATGAATATAACCCCAGGTTGGTGTGGTTTATCAATCAGATTACGTCTATTTTGTCACTGTCTGCTAGATACAACAAAATAAGCCTTGCGGCAATTGTAACACAGGCCAAATAAGCAAGTCTGTTTGGCAAAAAATAGTCATTTTTACCTACCTCATTTACATAAATAACACGACAGAAGTATCAATATTAAATGCCTATTAGGCCTACTAAGCGAAAAGTTTTACGTTAGCAACTAGTTTCACATTTCATTCATACTCTCCAGTTTCCCAAGCATGAGATCGAAGAGTGGTAATATGAAATTTTTATATAAATTTGGTATCATATTATTCTATATAATTTGTGTGATGTTCCAATTTTTTCTCCTTCCTTGTTCTAACACACAATCTTGTTATCACTAATTCTGTAACTATTCCTGCCATTGTCAAAACTCATTGTCCGGTTAACTTCACTGAACCTGCCAGAATCACTGGCTTAGTTATACCATGTTTATTCTCCAGTTAGGCATTATTACATGTTCATACAAAGTATTCTATGGGCTATTTCGAGAATAGAATTTAAGTGGTTGTAAATGGGAACTGTATCACTGGGCCTTAGTAGTGTAACAATGTGGCAAAAATTTTCTGCCAAATTTCACTTTCTTGGCTACACCAAGAAGATAGTATGTAATCTTTCTTACCTGTTATTCCTGTCAGTCATTTATTTCCACTCTGGTAGTTTAAAGCTTTGGATTTTGCTAATAATTATAACAACACTGATCATTCACTCACTTAATCAACCACGTAAACAAACAGAGATTAGCATTCACCCGTTTGGTTTTATTTGGCTCAACTCATATAGCCCCCATCGCCTTTTGTCTGCAGGGAAGTTTTTTATTTCTAGATGTGATGGGGATTCCCCTGGCATGCACGTAATAAAAGCAAGTCTTCTGATCCAGACTGTATACCAATTAGGTTCCTTTCGGAGTATTCTGATGCATTAGCTCCGTACTTAACAATCATATACAACCGTTCCTCGATGAAAGATCCATACCCACAAACTGGAAAGTTACACAGGTCACACCAATATACAAGAAAGGTAGTATGGTTAATCCACTAAATTACAGGCCCATATCATTAATGTCGATATGTTGCAGGATTTTAGAACATATATTATGTTCGAACATTATGAATTACCTTGAAGAAAACTGTCTATTGACACACAATCAACATGAGTTTAGAAAACATCATTCCTGTGAAACACAACTACCTCTTTATTCACATGAAGTGTTGAGTGCTATTGAGAAGGGATTTCAGATCGATTCCTTATTTCTGGATTTCGAGAAGGCTTTTGACACTGTACCACACAAGTGGCTCATATTGAAATTGCGTGCTTATGGAATATTGTCTCAGTTATGTGACTGGATTTGTGATTTCCTGTCAGAGAGGTCACAGTTCATAGTAACTGATGTAAAGTCACTGAAAAAAAACAGAAGTGATTTCTGGCATTCCCCAAGCTAGTGTTATAGGCCCTTTGCTCTTCCTTATCTATATAAAGGATTTGGGAGACAATCTGAGCAGCCATTTCAGTTGTTTGCAGATGACGCTGTCGTTTATCGACCAATAAAGTCATCAGAAGATCAAAACAAAGTGCAAAACGATTTATAAAAAATATCTGAATGGTGCGAAAAGTGGCAATTGACCCTAAATAACGAAAAGTGTGATGTCATCCACATGAGTACTCAAAGGAACTCGTTAAACTTTGGTTACATGTTAAATCAGTCCAATCTAAAATCCATAAATTCAACTAAATTCCTAGGTATTACAATTACAAACAACTTATATTGGAAAGAACACATAGAAAATGTTGTGGGGAAGGCTAACCAAAGACTGCGTTTTATTGGCAGAACACTTAGAAAATGTAACAGACCTAAAACGGAGTTCAAAGAAAGACAGCATGTTTTGTATTATCATGAAATATGGAAGAGAGTGTCACAAAAATGATACAGGATTTGGGCAGGAAATCATTAAAAGAAAGGCATTTTTCGTTGTGATGGAATCATCTAATGTAATTCCAATCACCTACTTTCTCCTCTGAATGTGAAAATATTTTGTTGACACTGACCTACACAGGGAGCTACAATCACCACAATAAAATAAGAAAAATCAGAGCTCGTATGGGAAGGTATAAGTGTTCATTGTTTCCACTTGTTATACGAGATTGGAATAATAGAGAATTGTGAGGGTGGTTCAATGAATCCTCTGCCACACACTTAAATGTGATTTGCAGAGTATCCATGTACTTGTAGATGAAAATGTAGATTGCAAAACCAATTACAGATTCTGAAAGTTTGGACTTATTGCTATTTTTCAACGTAGCCTCTGTCATGATCAGTGCATTTTTGGAGATGCTCTGTAAGTTTCTTCATTCCCATGTCATACCACTCTCCCACTGTCTTGTGCAGGAAGGAATAGACAGCTGTCTTCAGCTCCTCATTGTTTGAAAATTCCATTCCCCCCTAAATGTTGTTTCAATTTGGGGAACAAATAATAGTCACTGGGAGCCAAATCAGGGCTGTGTGGAGGATGGTGAATGATTTGCCACCTGAATTTGCTGATGAGATCTGTCGTGGTGTGGGCAGCAAGAGGGTGGGCATTGTCATGTTGCAAACAAACTCCATTTGTCAGGCGACTCCTCCTTTTGTTCTGTATAGCCCTGCATACCTTCGTCAGTGTTTCGCAGTACCTTGCTGCAATGTTATACCTCTTCCCAGGTTGTCGGCCAGCTGAATGCCTTTCCTATCCCACGATACTGAAGCCATCACCTTCCCTGTTGATGGCATTTGGTTTAACTTCTTGATATTTGGAGAACTGGAATGCCACCACTGTTTTGATTGTTTCTTAGTCCCTAGCATGAAGTAGTGGGCCAAAGTCTCAGCCCCGGTTGCAACTGAATCCAGGAATACCTCACCCTCTCCCCAGTATTGGTGCAGAAACTTGCGGGCAATTTTGATGTGCTTCCTTTTGCGTTCATCAGTAAGCATCCGTGGCACCCACCTGTCACACAGCTTGTGTTACTTCAAAATGTCTGTCAAAATCTTGTCCATGTCCCCTATCAGTTCGGCAAACTCTTGCTCGCTGTCTCATCCCAAACTGATGGATGCACACAGCCAGCCTGGTCATGCACATTTGTACAGCTGCCTGCAAATTCCCAACACCACTTATGCACATTTTTTAAATTTGTACATTTTTCTCCATAAAACTGATCAACTGGTGATGAATTTCAATAGGGGCTCACTCCTTAAATCACAGAAACCTAATCACAGAACACAATTCACTCTTGGCAGATGCATCAGTTTTCCCTTCCATCATTAATGTCTGCGATGCTGAGAATGAGTATCACAGAGTGGTGGGTATCAACAACAGTAGTAGTGTTAGAAGCAAAGAAAATGGCGCTGTTGTCAGATTTAAGGTAGCTCACTCTGCCCTGTTGGGAGCTCACTGAAGACCTTACTTTATGAACAATCTCTTCATCATCTGCTAATCTGCTGTCTTATGTCTTATACTACTGTGGTAGATATTGACTTCATGTCTAACTGGGCTATAATAAGGCAGTCAGTATGCTGTTCATGGTAGCTTACCCACTTTCCTATTTTCTTATTCATTATAAGACCTACTTCTATATTCCCCCTGTTTGATTTTGTTTCCATAAGCTGGTACTGTCATCCTGTTCATCCTACCACCAAACTTCACTAATTCCCACTATATCTAACTCCAACCTATCCATTTCCCTTTTCAGACTTTCTAACCTAAGGGGTCTAACATTTCACACTCTGATCTGTAGAATGTAAGTTTAATTTTTCCTGATAGCAACATCCTCTTGAGTATTCCCCGACCTGGAGATCCAAATGGGGTCTATTTTACCTCTGGAATATTTTACCAGAGTGTATGTCATCATCATTTAATCATACAGTAGAGTTGCATCCCCTCAAGAAAAATAACAGCTGTAGTTTCCCCTTACTTCCAGCTATTCACAGTAGCAACAAAGCATGGCAACGTTGGCTAATCTTACCAGGCCAGATTAGTCAGTCATCCAGACTGTTACACCTGCAATTACTGAAAAAGCTGCTGCTCTTCAAAGTTTAATAAAGGTAAGGTATGGGAAAATTCCACATTTTGGCCACAGATGGCCCAATTGGACCAGACTGACCACCATATCATCCTCTGCCAGTGGCATCATTGCATGAGGTATGGAGGGACATGTGTTCAGTACAGCACTCTCCCAATCATTGTGAGGTTTCTTGATCTTGGAACCACCGCTAATCAGTCAAGTAACTCCTCAGTTGGGTTCATGAGTGTGAGTGCACCCCTTATGAGTCCTCTCACTGAGGGAAAATCCCTAGCAATACTGGGAATTGAACCCAAGTCCCCTGCATGCCAGTCAGCTGCACTGAACTTTCAGCTATAGAGGCAGGCTCAAAGTTTAACAAAGCAACCTTATTAACTTCTGAATTGCATTGAGCGTAATTCTTCATTAACAAAGAATTTTTTGTATCTTCCATATCTAACAAATGTGTTTTTTACATGCAAAAATTAAAATAAATTAGTTTTTGAAGTCTTTGGACTTTCAGCAGCTTTTGTAATACATGTAGATACCATCTGCTTTCAGTAGATATGAGTCACATCCCCTTCAACTTGTGTATTATTTCTCTAAAATTCACAGTTCATCTTATGTAATATGAGAATTGGCAAAGCAAATATGCTAGTGTGATAGACAAAATACCAATATCAGCAAACATACTATAGGGTCTCCCACCCTGGATTTTTACCAAATTACTACTCGTTGAATATTCTTGAAACCATTTGATCCTCTTTCATTCTCATCAGATGGTTTGCCATGTAAGTCTTCTGGAAATTATTATATTCATTATTGTTGGTTATTGTTATAGCATGTGTATTTTGCATGGTCTCTTCTCTTCCAGCTTCATGATTTCTTAGCAAAGTGATGTCCAAAGATTTTGTTATAAACTTTGTTTTCAAAAACTTGTAACTGGCATACTTCCATTTCAGTTCAACACCATGTTTTTGTTCTATAGGCTAGGACTGATCTAAAAGTTACGCTGTTACCTTTGTTAGCATTTTGTTGTCTGATTTTCACTTCTACTTGTCCCTGATTTTGTTCCTCTGTCATTGTGCCCAGAAATTTGAACTATTCATTGTGTTTGAATTTATGAATGTCAGTTACTAGATATGATTGGTCATCTTGTTCATCTCTACATCTTTGAAATATCGTGTATTTTGTTTTCTGATTGTTTACTTCTAGGTCAAGTTTGGGTGCTCCTTCTACAAGCTTGAAAAATAACTGTCTTATGTCTATGATAATTATTACTCTGTCTAAATTGCCATGACAAAGGGGATCTTATCTTTTTGCAATTGTTTCCTTTCTCCTCTCACCCATTTTACACAACACAAGCCCTGATCCCTGGCGAGCTGCAACACTGAACAATGTAGTCAGCTGGGGCAATGTAATTGAGCTTGTGTAGATGCGTGTACTCTGTTAATTTGTTCTGAAGGATAACATTGTTTGAAATCCTAGCAACATTCTTAGATGTGTTTATGTACTTATTGACTGCTCAGTATATCAATTATATAGTGAGGAGTTATCTTCCATTGTCTGTATTACACCCAGGACTTTCATTATCATATTAGTGTTTACCTATATAGATTAAACTACTGAACTTCAAATGTGCAGAAAATGGATGTTAAACATGACACTTTATGTGATATTACTATTCATGTAGACTACAATAGGCCTTGCTAAGTCATTTGATAATAAAATTCTTCAAACTCCCATTAAACTGTGTTTTCTTTGTGACTTTGTTCTATGATTACTGGCAAGTTACTAAAAAATTTTGTCCCATACTAATAGAAACTTTTTAGGCCAAAGTAATTACTTTCAAGACTGTATGTTGATTTTTGCCCATAGTGTTAATTTTCTAAACTAAGCTGTTGGTTGGAAAAAGTTAATTAATATTGTATTAGATATCAGGAAATTGGTTACAATCTGTGTATCCATGCCCATGAAAGTTACTTCACAGCCCTTTTTAGACTGGTGAAGACAATTCCAAATGGTTGTGGCATCGCTATCAGTAAACTGTTTTGCAACTTAATGCAACTGTTAAAAGTTGAATGTAAAGCAGGAAGTTATTGTGATTGTTTTAGTGTAACTGTCAGCAAATTAATATGTTATTTGTAATGACAACGTTTTTGCAATGACACGATATATCAGCAACAGTATGCCTGCCACTCTATGTAAATAATTAGTGACAATGAAATAAGAAAGGTAGAACTCAACTGTAATTACTTTTAAGTCTATTCCCAGTACCATTAAGAGAATATTTTTTTTTTAATTTAAATAGAAGCATCTGTATGTGACAATGGCAACTCTGATTTTTAATTAAAAAAACAATCATTTTTATTGCAGACTTTAGATGAGTGTGACATACAGTCTTTTCCCCTGAAAACACTTCGTGCTCAGCTGGGGATTGTATCACAGGAGCCTACTCTGTTTGACAGAACTATTGCTGAGAATATTGCATATGGTGATAATAGCAGAGAAATATCAAAAGAGGAAATAATAGCAGCTGCCAAGGCAGCAAATATTCACAATTTTGTTTCAGCACTTCCACTTGTGAGTACTGCAGAGTTTCTTTTTGGTGCTTTTACATTTTTCTTTGTAATTTTATCATTATATAATTTTCATAGTAAGTCATTTTCTTCTAAATGTTTGCAATGGACGCTCATGAAACATTTAAATATTTAACTCTTATCTCAAAACAGGGTTATGACACAGGCCTCGGTGCTAAGGGTGCACAGCTTTCTGGAGGCCAGAAACAGAGAATTGCCATTGCTAGAGCTCTGGTCCGCAATCCAAGAGTATTATTACTGGATGAGGCTACATCAGCTCTGGACAATGAAAGTGAAAAGGTTAGTCCCCTTGCTGTCAACATTAACAGAATGCAACTAACTGAAGAGATTGTGTGTGTGTGTGTGTGTGTGTGTGTGTGTGTGTGTGTGTGTACACATGTTTACTTCAGTATTTTGAAGAATAGTATTCATGTGGTTATTACGGGAGATTAGTCCAGAGATAATGCACTTCAGTATGAAATATACATTTATTGAACACTTATACGTACTACAATTGGACAATTGTGACTGTTACACACATCATGAGCAGAAAGTTCTTGCCAGACCCGCTAGTCAAAAGAAAAAGATTCCCAAAGGTAGGATGCTCTGCACCAGAGACACCACACTCATATGATCTGTATTTATTTATCTATAAATATTCCAATATCCATTCAGTGATGAGCTCTCCCTGGATGTGGAATGTGTCACTACCATGATTACATATATTTACATGTACATGCAATTAAAATTTACTGTATAACACACTCACAAACATGTACCACAGTTTTACATGTAAAAAGGTAAATGATCATTGTTTGATTCAAAAGAGTTTGATGAGCTCAGTTATTATCACACTACAGGGCAATCAGTTCAGAGATACATACACAATGAAAATACATCTTCACACTATGTAGTGACTCAATATGCATCAGAGATCTGAACAATAACAAGAAGAGAGAAAAATAAAATATACCCTAGTATAATTAAATTCCTAAGAAGTATATTAGGGAAAACAAGGAGGCACAGAGTGAGAAATGAAGATGTTACAGAGAAATTTGACTAGAAAAGTGGAATGTTGGATTGAGAACAGCATGTTATAATGGAATGGACAAGTGGAGAGTATGAATAATGAAGGCCAAATTTGAAGGCAATGGGGAGATCCAGAGCAAGATGGACTGACTCAACTAACAACTGTTTAAGAAACAGTAATCTAGTTGGAACAAAGCAGTTGTAGAAGAAGTTTAAAAGACAAGGGAAAGGGGAGAAATATCATAACTGTCCCAACTGTGTCAGGTGCTAGGTAAAGGAAATCGGAAATGACAATGACAACAGTTGCTGCATGAAAATAAACTGACCTACATAAAATAGTTGTATTAACTTTTGACTATCATTTAACACTTTCGCTGTATCTTTTCTTTGGTAATCTCTCATTCACAAGTCTCTCAGCAGAGTAGAAGAAGTGATTTTATAGAAATTGGCGTAATTTGTTTTTGGAAAGGAATTCACTTTTCCTTATGTTTTTATGTCCAGTAGGGAGAAATTTGAAAATTTGAAACTAGCATACTTTACACCCCTCTACATTACAGTTGGATTTTTGATGGGTAGTGTATGTCATTCTTATGTCTGGTGTCATACATGTGGACTGCTGAGCTGCTTTCAAAAAGAGTTTGGCATTTCATAAGAAAACACATAACAGGAAAAATGTGTTGACAAGCAGTGACAATTATTCCCAGCTGGCTAAAAAACTTACAACTAAAGGTTCTTCAATTTATTCTACAAATATTTCTAATAACCTTTTTGAGTAAGAGAAGAGTTCACTCTGTGGATAATTCCATGTGATATAATGGAGGCACATGACCAAAATATCCTACCTTCTTGACAATTTGGTCTACAATATAAAAGCAGCTAAACTTAATCTCTTCACAGTCTGAAGTATCGGATGTTCCCAGTTTACTTTGCAGTGAAGTCCCAGGAGCTTGGTGCTTGCAGCTTCCATTAACCATTGGTTATTGAATGCCACTGTGTATACCTCTGGAATTTTTTTACTTGATCAAAATTGTTTGTTTTGCTTAAGGCTCAGTTAAACAGAGAGTTAGCTGTTCATATGGACATAATGCACTGTTACCTGCTGGAATTGGCTGTGACCAAACTGAATGCGTGCACAGCCCAGCAAGCCAGCTGTTTGTTGTTGCTCATTGTCAGAAAATGAACTATTGTTCTGTAAACATGAGCTGTAGTTTCAGTGATGACCAAATGGTACTTTTACCTTGCACTACCCTTGAGAAAGTGGAGAAAGTTGTTATATCACATTAATAGTAAAAGAGGAGGATATGATGAATTTCACTGTCTTTAAAAGATCTGTGATTATTTTGAAGACCTTTTCTTCAGTTGTATTTGTACATCTCACAAACCGTTAAAAATGTTACATAGCCTCAGTGAACCAAAAAAGTTGATTACTCCAGTCATGCATCATTTATCATCTAGTCAAAAAATAATTAAGTATCCAAGAATTGTATTAAATGATCTTCCAGAATGACAGTGTATCATTATCATGCATAGGTTTAGTCTCAGAATAAGAATAATTATGATACAGACCTCTTCACTCTAGTTCATGCATGCATTTTACTATTATCAACTGAACAATACTTTACACAATAATGTTCATATGATAATATATAATATTTGGAAAAACGAGGGTATTTGAGGCATTTGACGTAAGTGATAAAGAAATATGCTGAGACTAAGCTGGTCTTAGACAACAATGTCAGGCAGTAGAAACAGGAAGTTAAGCAGTTTTCACATTAATATTAGAACAACATAATGGCTTCCAACCAAAATTTCCTGTGTGCTCCACTTGACCAATGATTCGCAGTCTCAGGGTAACTATCTCCTGAGGCATAAAAAGAAATGTTGTTAGGGATAAATAAAAAATAGGTTTGATGAAGGACTTAGTGACCACTCTAAATCATTTTTTTTTTTTAAATAATAGCTATTACAATGGACTCAAATGTATAATATATCATCATCATTATCATTATCATCAGCCACTGGGAATCCACTGATAGATAAGCATCTCCTCTAGATATTTCTGTGCATTATGATTGTCAGGGATATGGATCCCTGTTGTTCCAGCATATTGTCTAATGTCTTTTACCTACCTTCACTAGTTCATCTTCTCAGTCTTTTTTTTAATATTTTGGAATACAGAAAAGAACTTCATATGTCCACTTACTATTCATCTTCGTGGGTAATGTCCAGCATGCCACCAATTTTCTTCACACCTATCATAGTTATGTCTTCGAGTCCACTCTGTCCCCTAATCGATTTATTTGCATTCATGTCTCCTGCAGTCATCTGCAACAAGCTCTCTCCATTGGTCACTAAACCACCCTCAAATTTTGAATGGTCTTTGTATTGAAAGACTACATATCTTCCTGTCATGAGTAAAGACTGGTCATATGCACAGTTTGTAAATGTTCAGATTTATACACATTGAAAACTTCACTCTGAAAATTTATTTAGTTTACCAATAGCACTCTGGTCCACTTTACTCTTTTATTTATTTCTTTGGCTGTTCATTCAGTGATAGTAGTTATCACTTCTCATCAGTAATAAATTCTAAAAGTAAGTCTTTTCTTGACTTGGAAAACTGATAGTTAAATATGTGGGTTCTAAGACCAGTTTCAGGGAATGAAAAAAATATTTTCAGATATTAAAATTCAAGTAGAAGTACAGCTCCTTGGACCTCAAGAAGACAAAACCTTGTAAACAGGTTTTTTGTGAAACAGAACTGATATTATTTTAGCAAGAGGTCTGTAGTTAGTTGCTGTTATTATTGGAAGATTGGAAGACTGTAGTGCCTCTACTCCTTTCGCAAAATCCTATTATGCTGTGATACAATTTCCTTAATTTTATTACTGCAATAGAAACTCTTGACCTTCACCAGTCGGAACAACATTTCCAGCACCATCTGAGGAAACTGTCCCAGCTACTCCTGTCCTATGACCACTCAGGATTATCTATAACCAAGAAAGAGCCTACCATTATGATCCAGCTGCCGCCCCCTCCCCCGTCAGCCCCTCATAGCTCCCTGACCATGCCTGACTCACTTACTATGCCTTCCATATCCCCTAAAATTTCCTCTACCTTCAGTGAAACAGACTACTCCTAATTACCCACCCCATAACACTATTTTCAACCTTTCTGCAAAAACTCTGAGCTCTGCAGAAGTTGCAGTATTTTCTAAAAGCCCCACATTTAGCCCAAAACCTAAATTCTATCATGTTAGATTTGTAAAAGACCTTCTTTCCTATACCCATTCTCTGCAGTGGAAAAATGTCTTTAGGAAGTCCTCTCTTCTAGTGTGGCCTCACCTTCCCTTCCTAAATTCCTCCGCAGTGAGTCTAACATGCCCAGCATCACTTCAGTGGACCACACAGCTATCTATCACCTGAAAACCAATCCAGACCTCATCATCCTTCCTACAGACAAAGTCTACACCACAGTGGTCAGGAATTGTAGTGACTATGTGTCTTAGGGTCTCTGCCAACTTTCCATCACTAATGTATACAAACTTTACAACCATGATCTCATGCCAAAAGTCCAACAAGACCTCCAGCAACTCTTCATGGCCTTAGACCCATCAAAACACATGACACCTAAACCATCTCCTTCCTGACCCCAAACTCCGCAAACCCAGTCCCATTGATTCCCCCCCCCCCCCCCCCCCTGCCCCCCTGGCTATCCCATTGCAGCTGGGTACAAGGCTCCCACTAAACATACCTCTGCCTTTGTTGACCAACAACTCCAAACCATTGTCCATAATCTCCCATCCAACATTCAAGATACTGCTCACTTCATTCTTTGCCTTTACACAGTTCCTGCCCATTACCACCAGACTCCTTGTTGGTCACTGTGGATGCAAAGTTCTTACATACTAACATTATTTTCCAACAACCTCCTCATATCAAACACACCACCTCTTTCCTCATCCTCTGAACCAACCACATCTTGACCCAGAATTATTTCACTTTTGAAGGCCAAATCTATAAACAAATCCTTGGTACTGCATTAACACTAATGTAGGACCTTCCTGTGACAGCTTATTTATAAACCATCTGGAGGAATCCTTCCTTTCCAGTCAACACTGAAAACCCCTTGTCTGATTCAGATTCACTCATGACATTTTCATAATATGGGTGCAAGGCAAAAGCAACCTGTGCTCCTTCCTTCATAAACTTAACACCTATTCCATCTGGTCCTTCTCAGCTCAACAAGCCACCTTCCTAGATGTTGATCTCCACCTCCCAGATGGCTCTATAAATATATCTGTTTGTATCAAGTGCAGCAGCCACCAACATTACCTGTACTACTTGGACAGTTGTCACCCACTGCCTGTCAAAAAGCTCTTCCATATACCTTGCCACCTGTGGATGCTGCATCTGCAGTATCAAGCAGGTATTGTCAAAGTATTCCAATAACCTTACCAGAGTCTTTATTGACAGACAATATCCTATCCATAAATGGACCATCTCCTCCTCTGACACCAGTAACCCTGTTCCAGTCACTGATCAGAATTCCTCTAACAACATCTGGTGTCACCATAGCCTTGAAAATCTCAACTACACCCTTCATTGGGGCTTTGACTACAGTTCATTGTCTCCTGGGACAAGAGATATCCTACCCAAAATCTAATCCTCATCACTCAAAATAGTATCCCACCAACCATTTAACCGCAGAATATCCTCATCCATCCCTACTCGAATCCTACTCCCAATCATGTCTTTATGGTCAATCAAAGTTAAAGACCTGTCCCTTACATCTGCTCAATAGCTCCGACTGTAGTCCAATCACAGGAGTCTTCAACCCAGTAAAAGGCCAGGCCATGTGTGAAAACAGCCATCTTATACATTATCTATACTGCAATTACTGTACGGCATTCTATATGGGCATGACAAGTAAACAACTGTCCATGTGCATGAATGGCCATGGCCAAACTGTGGCTTGACCATCCAGGTGCCAAACATGCTAGACCCCACAACATAATGACTTCAACAGGTACGTCACTACATGGGTCATTTGGATACTCCCTTCCAGTGCAAGTTTCTCTGCACTACACAGCATAACCTGTGGTCCCCCTGATGTAAAACTCTCTTAACTTGTTTCACACTGCCTTCCCTTACCTCGTCCGTTCTCTCCTTTCTCCACACCACTCTTTCCCCATCCTGATTCTGTGCTGCCTTCTCCCACCACTCTTCTCCCCCCCCCCCCCCATGAACACTTGCCCTTTCCCTCCCTTCCCCCTCTCTCTCCCTTCCCCTTCCCCTTTCTATGCAGCCCTCTTCTCTTTTTCTTCATACCTCTCCCCCTTTTTTCCATCCCTCATCATTGCTATCTCCCCTCCCTGGCTCCCTCTTCACCACCACCTTCCTCTCCTTCCCTCCCCATCCTCTATCCCTTATATGCTCTACTCTCTGAGCTCCCTTCATCTTGTTGTATGTCATCTGGCAAAAGACCTGCATCACAGTACCCCGCTATTCCCTCCTTGCCTTGTGCATCCTTCCCTATCCCCTCCATACCCCTATATACACAAGGCAACTACTTTAGATATATGATATGAAATAATAAGCCACGTTACTACTATAAGCATAGACATATGGGTGTCTGTTTGGTTGTGTGTACATGAATGGGTGAGCTCCTACCAAAAAAGAGCAAGATATCCCTATCAGATTTTAGAATTACATCTGGTACCAGATAGCTTTCTGTCCTTAGTGCCCTATGGGCATTGTTACCACTTATAGGCAAGACTAGTTCTGGGACCTTCCCATAAGCACTCCTGCAGTCAACTAATACTATGTTAACATTTTCATTCTCTGACCTGCTGTGATTAATGTGATCCTGTCTGGAACCAGAACATCTTATCGGGCCTGTGGAGGGTCTTCTTCATCCTAAAAAAACCCACAAGTACACACCACACGTACTCCACTATCCTGATAGCTGCATCGTGTGTCTAGTGCATGCCTGGGCTTTTAAGGGGGTTCTATAATTCTCCACCTGTCAGCAGAGGTCAAGAAATCCACAGCCAAGATCATCACAGAATCATCTGAGCCTGTGATTGAAGCTCTCCACTTAGCTCAAACCAGAGGACCACATCTGCTTCTGCTCCATAAGCCAAGCGAAGCTAGCTGTCTTCCCCAAATCAGCCAGCTCTAGGATCTGACAATGGCCTTTGAACCCAGCTCACAGTCATAATTCATACTTACATGAACCACAATTTGCAGCTGGGTGCATCTGCTGCACTTAATGGCTGGCGGCAGAGACTCCTCCACATCTTGGTTCAGACCCCTGGCAAGCAAACATGGCAGACATTGGCCTTCTTTCCCAACCTGCCCACTATTTCCCCGAGGGGCTCCATCACTTGCTAACATTGGAGCTTCTTCCAATTACAAGCAATCCCATCCTCCACACTTATACAGACCTCTCAGGAAGATTCCCCACTGTCTCAACAGGCAACAGATACCATGCTATCTCAGATGTACTTTCAGCAGTAGGCAGTACCTCAAACCTATTTTAAGACATGGGGAGATGGATGGGATCCACTTTCATCTTCTACCCATTGATTTGTGAGCCCCCACTGTTTGCCAATCACTGTCTGGTAAGTGCCAACTGATCAGGATGTGTGAATCGGAAGGCACAGCAACACCAGGGATTCCACGCAACATTATAGGCTACAGAAGTGCAAAAGAATTCATCTCAGGTGTGCCAATACCACTGCAGCCCAGGACAACAGCCTGAAGCTTGTCAAACATGGCCAATTCCCCCTGCATCTGTACACAATATGTGCAGTCCCTGTCCATTCGTAGATCTTTAATCAGTTTTGTCTGTACCACAAGTAATGTAACATTAACCCAAGAACTCAGTGCAATCTAAGTCCAGCTGCCACACTGCTTCTGGTTTACTTCACTCCAAAGTTAGTTCACGTGAAGCTAATGTGCTACAGTTTATGCAGAAAACATATAGTAAGTTGGCAAACACTGGTCTACATAGCAAAATACACAGGCACAATTTGATTCAACACAGAAGCATGTGAAAACAAAAGATAAACTACATCCTGTGTATAAAACAGAAATAACTGCTGCTTCAGGTGCATCCAATCGGCTCTGCAACAGCTACTGCACTTACTTTTCTTCTGTTCTGGCAGTTGAACAGCAATATCTTGCAGCAGTGCAGACATGTTTTAATTTGACCTCAGATTTATATTTTTGTGCTTAAGACTGTCATTTTCCCTTGTTAGAGTGTTAGTTACAAATTGTAAACTTGAAATGTGTTCATCTTTGCATTTCACATACACTATCTTTTTGGCTACATGGCTTTTATTATTCACACACAACTAAAGGATGGACCATTTTAATCCATATTGGAGATGAGATATAGCAAAATTTTGTAGATAAAAGTTGTAGGTGGCAAAGAGGATCATGTATTGCTACTAATTAATGAATGTAACATTAATAATGATTTTCAAGGTGATTTGGAGACCAAAGTGATTTTTTTTAATGGGAGCATTAATATATGATTCAGGATTTAAAAAGAGTGGCAAATTGTAAAATCATATATTATTTAAGGTCATGGCAAGGTTCAATCAAAGCCAAATAATCAAATATGTTTTTAATTCTAGTACATATTAACTCAGAATAGAGGAGGGATACAGAAAAATACAATGTCAGATGCAGACTGGAAGGGGCATAAGGCTCACATATTGTTGTTGTTGTTGTTGTTGTCTTCAGTCCTGAGACTGGTTTGATGCAGCTCTCCATGCTACTCTATCCTGTGCAAGCTGCTTCATCTCCCAGTACCTACTGCAACCTACATCCTTCTGAATCTGCTTAGTGTACTCATCTCTCGGTCTCCCTCTACGATTTTTACCCTCCACGCTGCCCTCCAATGCTAAATTTGTGATCCCTTGATGCCTCAAAACATGTCCTACCAACCGATCCCTTCTTCTAGTCAAGTTGTGCCACAAACTTCTCTTCTCCCCAATCCTATTCAATACCTCCTCATTAGTTACGTGATCTATCCACCTTATCTTCAGTATTCTTCTGTAGCACCACATTTCGAAAGCTTCTATTCTCTTCTTGTCCAAACTAGTTATCGTCCATGTTTCACTTCCATACATGGCTACACTCCAAACAAATACTTTCAGAAACAACTTCCTGATACATAAATCTATATTCGATGTTAACAAATTTCTCTTCTTCAGAAACGCTTTCCTTGCCATTGCCAGTCTACATTTTATATCCTCTCTACTTCGACCATCATCAGTTATTTTACTTCCTAAATAGCAAAACTCCTTTACTACTTTAAGTGTCTCATTTCCTAATCTAATTCCCTCAGCATCACCCGATTTAATTTGACTACATTCCATTATCCTCGTTTTGCTTTTGTTAATGTTCATCTTATATCCTCCTTTCAAGACACTGTCCATTCTGTTCAACTGCTCTTCCAAGTCCTTTGCCGTCTCTGACAGAATTACAATGTCATCGGCGAACCTCAAAGTTTTTACTTCGTCTCCATGAATTTTAATACCTATTCCAAATTTTTCTTTTGTTTCCTTTACTGCTTGCTCAATATACAGATTGAATAACATCGGGGAGAGGCTACAACCCTGTCTCACTCCTTTCCCAACCACTGCTTCTCTTTCATGCCCCTCGACTCTTATTACTGCCATCTGGTTTCTGTACAAATTATAAATAGCCTTTCGCTCCCTGTATTTTACCCCTGCCACCTTTAGAATTTGAAAAAGAGTATTCCAGTCAACATTGTAGAAACGTAGGTTTGCCTTTTCTTAATCTTTCTTCTAAGATAAGTCGTAAGGTCAGTATTGCCTCACGTGTTCCAACATTTCGACGGAATCCAAACTGATTCTCCCCGAGGTCTGCATCTACCAGTTTTTCCATTCGTCTGTAAAGAATTCGCGTTAGTATTTTGCAGCCGTGGCTTATTAAACTGATAGTTCGGTAATTTTCACATCTGTCAGCACCTGTTTTCTTTGGGATTGGAATTATTATATTCTTCTTGAAGTCTGAGGGTATTTCACCTGTCTCATACATCTTGCTCACCAGCTGGTAGAGTTTTGTCATGACTGGCTCTCCCAAGGCCGTCAGTACTTCTAATGGAATGTGGTCTACTCCGGGGGCCTTGTTTCAACTCAGGTCTTTCAGTGCTCTGTCAAACTCTTCACGCAGTATCGTATCTCCCATTTCGTCTTCATCTACATCCTCTTCTATTTCCATAATATTGTCCTCAAGTACATCGCCCTTGTATAAGCCTTCTATATACTCCTTCCACCTTTCTGCCTTCCCTTCTTTGCTTAGAACTGGGCTGCCATCTGAGCTCTTGATATTCATACACGTGGTTCTCTTCTCTCCAAAGGTCTCTTTAATTTTCCTGTAGGCAGTATCTATCTTACCCCTAGTGAGATAAGCTTCTAAATCCTTACATTTGTCCTCTAGCCATCCCTGTTTAGCCATTTTGCACTTCCTGTCGATCTCATTTTTGAGACGTTTGTATTCCTTTTTGCCTGCTTCATTTACTGCATTTTTATATTTTCTCCTTTCATCAATTAAATTCAATATTTCTTCTGTTACCCAAGGATTTCTAGCAGCCCTCGTCTTTGTACCTACTTTATCCTCTGCTGCCTTCACTACTACATCCCTCAGAGCTACCCATTCTTCTTCTACTGTATTTCTTTCCCACAACTTAATACACAACTTAAGCACAACTTAATCATAGGCTCACATATATCTTTACCAATATCCATGAATTTAAAGGTAATTACTGAAGGTCATTCAAAGGTTGAGTTTTGTTTCGTGGAACCCCTATTTGTGACATTGGATTTGGAAAGAGCAACAGAGATTTGAAGCTAAAGTTGTAAATAATGTGTTTATTGCCTAAAATAAATACATCACAGTGTATAAATATTATTGTGGCATATGCACAACAGGACAAACACAAATAAAATTTAGATCATTGATTTACAAGTTTCTGAATGCGTTCCCTCACATCTCATTCCTTGGGATGCCCATTCCAGTTTGTATCTGACAATGTATTTTGCTGTAGCCCTCCTCTAGTCTAAATTAATTGCTACTAGAATTAAAAAATATATTTGCTTATTTGACCTTCAATGAACTAGCCATGACCTCGAATAATGTATCATTTTATACGTAAAATTTGTCACCCTTTTCAAATCTTGAATCAAATATTAGAGTTCCCATTTTTTTAAAAAAAATCCTTTAATCTTCAAATTACCTTGAAAATCACTTTTGAAATCATGGCCATGAGTAGCAATACGTGACCCTCCTGCCACCTACAACTTTATCTAAGACATTTTGCTATATCTTATCTCCATCCCTAGTTATTCTCCATTACAAATTAGAATGGTCCGTCCAGTATACTCATTACCACCAGGACACATAAAAATAATCAGAAATGAATGAGTTTATTATCCAGTCAATACTTTTGAATTTGCTATTCTGGTTGGTGTCCGCTCTGTTGAGATTTACATCAGAGTTTAGTCAAATAGGAGTTTAATATCTAAGTACATCATTCTTCAAGGAAATAAATCTGCAAGAAGACATGTTCCTTCTTATTCAAGGCATAACACGATCACCCAATACACATACAACATTTGATATGATGTATGAATGAGAAACCTGCTGTGCAAACTTTTCTTTTACATGGAATGTAGATATAATTACTCATAATTACTTTGTGTGGCTGCACTGTAATGCTAATCATTCACATATCCAAGGGCATAGTATGTTTCCTGCCAGTCTGATATTTGTTCCATGTTGCCATTGTGTGTTACATTGTTAATGGCCGGCAGTGTATGAATGAATTACTGCTTTAATTTTCTGTGACCTGTAGTGTTAAAAGCATCAGGCAGATCAAGGCACCAATGACATATTCCCAACTGTCTCACTCATGAAGCCCTTTACTTACAAATTCAAAAACAGGGGCATCAGTAGATCATTTTTTTCTGAAACTGTGTTGTGCATTGGAAACGAGTTTCTCAGTACATAGGAAATCTAGCATCTCTGGTGTGCAGAAGCAACTGAAAGAGTTAAGAACAGGTAAGTCTGGACGGAACCCCAATTTGGTTGTTTAAAGAGTACTCTACAGCATTAGGTCCTTACCTAGCTTGCATTTATCATGAATATCTCCCCTAGTGCAAAGTCCCAAGCAAATATAAAAAAGCACAGGTGACTCCTGTACATAAGAAGGGTGAAAGAACAGACAAAGATCTGTAACATTGGTTTGCTGCAGAGTCATTGAATACATTCTCAATTCAAATATAATAAATTTTCTTGAGACTGAGAATCTTATGTTCATGAATCAGCATAATTCCAGAAAGTATCGCTTGTGCTTGCCCTTTTCTTACATGATGTACTGTGAAGGGTAACAGATAGATTTTCTATTTCTAGATTTCCAGAAAGTGTCTGACACAGTGCTATACTGCAGGCTGTTAAAATGGTATGAGCTTATAGAACAGGTTCACAGATATATGACTGGCTTGAAGACTTCTTAAGTTATAGAACCCAGTACGTTGTTCTCGATGGTGAGTGTCCATCAGAGATGAGGGAATTGTCAGCAGTGCCCCAGGGAAATAGGACTGCTATCATTCTCTACATACATAAATGATTTGGTGGATAGAATGCCCAGCAGTCTGCAGTTGTTTGCTGATGATGCTGAGGTGTCTGGTAAGGTGTCAAAGTTAAGTGACTGTAGGAGGATACAAAATGACATAATTTCTAGTTGGTGTAATGAATGGCAGCTAGCTCTCATTGTAGAAAAATGTTAAGTAATACAGATGAGTATTTTGATAAAACACAGTATATACAGTTCCGTACAGTAAATGGCACAACTCCAGTAATAAATATAGACTTTGAACAGAAGTCTGTAGCTAAGGTAGAATTTTCAAAATTTTTAGGTGTGTCCATTGATGAGAGGTTAAACTGGAAGCAACACAATGATGGTCTGCTGAAACGTCTGAGTTCGGCTACGTATGCTATTAGGGTTATTGCAAATTTTGGTGATAAGAATCTCAGTAAATTAGCTTACTATGCCTACTTTCATTCACTGCTTTCGTATGGTATCATATTCTGGGATAATTCATCGTTGAGTAGAAAAGTATTCATTGCTCAAAAACGTGTAATCAGAATAATTGCTGGAGCCCACCCACGGTCATCTTACAGACATCTATTTAAGGATCTAGGGATCCTCACAGTAAATATATTCACTTATGAAATTTGTTGTTAATAATCCAGCCCAGTTCCAAAGTAATAGCAGTGTGCATAGCTATAACACCAGGAGAAAGGATGATCTTCACTATGCAGGGTTAAATCTGACTTTGGCACAGAAGGGGGTAAATTATGCTGCCACAAAAGTCTTTGGTCACCTACCAAACAGCATCAAAAGCCTGACAGATAGTCAACCAACATTTAAAAATAAATTAAAAGAATTTCTAGATGACAACTCCTTCTACTCATTGGCTGAATTTTTAGATATAAATTAAGGGAGGGAAAAAAACTAGCTTAAGCATTAGTGTCATGCAATATTTTGTGTAATGTAATATCTTGTACAGACATCTTTCATTAACCTGACACGTTCCACATCATTATGAAGTGTCGTATTCATGATCTATGGAACAAGTATTAATCTAATCTAATCTAATATAATCTAGGGAAAACAGACCTGTAATGTTCAGATACAGCATTAGTAGTGTCCTGCTTGACACAAACATGTTTAAATATTTGGGCTTACTGTTGCAAAGCGGTATGAAATGGAATTTGCATATAAAGATTGTGGTAGGGAAGGTGAATGGTTGCCTTCATTTTATTGGGAGGATTCTAGGAAATTGTGATTCATCTGTAAAGAAGATCACATATAAGATGCTAAGCCAACATATTCTTGAATACTGAACAAGTGTTTGGGATCCATACAGGTCGAATTAAAGGAAGATATTGAAGCAATCCAGACGCAAGCTATTAGATTTGTTACTGGTAGGTTCAAACAACACACGAGTATTACAGACATGCTTTGGGAACTCAGATGGGAATAGTTTGAGGAAAGGCAATATTCTTTTCAAGGAACACTATTGAGAAAATGTAGAGAACCAGCATTTAAAGCTGGTGCAGAATGACTCTACTGTCATCGACATACATTTTGCATAAGGACCGTGAAGATAAGGTATGAGAAATTAGGGCTCATATGGAGGCACATAGACGATCATTTTGCCCTCACTCTATTTGTGAATGGAACAGGAATGAGAATGACTAGTAGTGGTACAGGATACCCTCGTCCACACACTGTATGGTGGATTGTGGAGTATCTATGTAGATGTGGATGTAGGATCTAAGAAGCTCTTTTGAAAAATTGTTCTGTCATTTCTGAGAAGCGTGGTAAACACACTGTTATATGATGCACTACATATTGACTTATGTAATTAAAAAATGAACAATTAACTGCTTGGTATTTATTTTCTACCATGCGTGTTAATTTTGAAGTGCTACCAATTGCAAAATATTTAGTCTATTGTCAGTTTATTGTGTTACATTCTGAATGTGGATACCTATAGTTAAATACTGCACATTCTCTTTTCCGTTTTTCATTGTTGATCATAGGTAAATATAAGGAGGTAAAAAATTTTAAAATAACTTTTAGTCTTTTATAAATTTGGGGAATAATTTTCAGAACCGGAGACAAAATATAGCATTATAACAAGGCCCCCAGAGTAGACAACATTCCATTGGAACTACTGACGGCCTTGGGAGAGCCAGTCCTGACAAAACTCTACCATCTGGTGAGCAAGATGTATGTGACTGGTGAAATACCCTCAGACTTCAAGAAGAATATAATAATTCCAATCCCAAAGAAAGAAGGTGTTGACAGATGTGAAAATTACCAAACTATTAATTTAATAAGTCACAGCTGCAAAATACTAACTCGAATTCTTTACAGACGAATGGAAAAACTAGTAGAATCTGACCTCTGGGAAGATCAGTTTGGATTCTGTAGAAATGTTGGAACACGTGAGGCAATACTGACCCTACGACTTATCTTAGAAGCTAGATTAAGGAAGGGCAAACCTACATTTCTAGCATTTGTAGACTTAGAGAAAGCTTTTGACAATGTTGACTGGAATACTCTCTTTCAAATTCTGAAGGTGGCAGGGGTAAAATACAGGGAGCGAAAGGCTATTTACAATTTGTACAGAAACCAGATGGCAGTTATAAGAGTCGAGGGACATGACAGGGAAGCAGTGGTTGGGAAGGGAGTGAGACAGGGTTGTAGCCTCTCCCCGATGTTATTCAATCTGTATATTGAGCAAGCAGTGAAGGAAACAAAAGAAAAGTTCGGAGTAGGTATTAAAATCCATGGAGAAGAAATAAAAACTTTGAGGTTCGCCGATGACATTGTAATTCTGTCAGAGACAGCAAAGGACTTGGAAGAGCAGTTGAACGGAATGGACAGTGTCTTGAAAGGAGGATATAAGATGAACATCAACAAAAGCAAAACGAGGATAATGGAATGTAGTCGAATTAAGTCGGGTGATGTTGAGGGTATTAGATTAGGAAATGAGACACTTAAAGTAGTAAAGGAGTTTTGCTATTTGGGGAGCAAAATAACTGATGATGGCTGAAGTAGAGTGGATATAAAATGTAGACTGGCAATGGCAAGGAAAGCATTTCTGAAGAAGAGAAATTTGTTAACATCGAGTATAGATTTAAGTGTCAGGAAGACATTTCTGAAAGTATTTGTATGGAGTGTAGCCATGTATGGAAGTGAAACATGGACGATAAATAGTTTCGATAAGAAGAGAATAGAAGCTTTCGAAATGTGGTGCTACAGAAGAATGCTGAAGATTAGATGGGTAGATCACATAACTAATGAGGAAGTATTGAATAGGATTGGGGAGAAGAGAAATTTGTGGCACAACTTGACCAGAAGAAGGGATCGGTTGGTAGGACATGTTCTGAGGCATCAAGGGATCACCAATTTAGTATTGGAGGGCAGCGTGAAGGGTAAAAATCGTAGAGGGAGACCAAGAGATGAATACACTGAGCAGATTCAGAAGGATGTAGGTTGCAGTAGGTACTGGGAGATGAAGAAACTTGCACAGGATAGAGTAGCATGGAGAACTGCATCAAACCAGTCTCAGGACTGAAGACCACAACAACAACAATTGGTCCTACTATTTTACTTTAAGGCATGTAATGTTTTATTTTGCAGGTTGTGCAGGATGCATTGGATCAAGCTTCAGAGGGAAGAACTTGCATTACAATAGCCCACAGGTTAGCAACAGTGCAGAATGCAGACACTATATGTGTGCTGAACAATGGAAAAATTGCTGAAATGGGAAGGCATGATCAGCTGCTTGCTGCAAGAGGGCTATACTTCCAGATGTACCAGCAATCTACTGGCATGCCCCAGTGATATAAACACTATTAGCTCCACCAAAACTGTCTCAAGGTGCCATATTGATCTTTTGATAACAAGTATTTTGATAATTAACAGTACCTTCAAATTCTTTTAATGTGATGATTTTATGATTGAAGTGTTATGGATGAAAGCATTATGTGAGAGATTCACAGTAATTGTATAAAATTCTGTAAATACATTCAGGCAACTCAGTTATTATTTCGATATGTAGTTTTGTATCATAATGTTGAGAGAATTTTTTGTGTGAAGCATAGGAAACATGATCAATGACTGTTTTTTATGGCAGTCATATTCAACATAAATGCAATGTTAACAGAATCTCATGAGGAGTTTTAGCTACAAAGAAATTTGATGACATTCATAATCATAGATATATATACAGTTTTGTGAGTACCTGTTCAGTATTATTGTAACTTTTGCATGTACTTCTTAAAACTTAGTGAATAAAAGATTTTTTTTACTTGTTAAATTATTTTATTTGTTTATTCTTAGCTTAGTTCTCAATACTATTGATACATGAAACCATTTTTAAATATCATTTATCAGTTGAAAAATAATACTCACATCTTTGCTACTTCGTATATGTGGAAATAAGATACTTAATGATGCTTAAATATAAATATAAGGAACATAATTAATTCAGTACTTCATTTATACACATTGTTCTGTAAATTTCATCATGGTACTGGAAAAGAGAGAGAACACACTTTCGTAGAAATTAAATAGAAGCACATGTTTTTTCTTAACACACCCACACAAAGGAAATCAACAGATTAAAAATGTTTATCAAACCTAGGACTTGCTTAATATGAGTAGTACTTGTACTGACTGACCTACCCACATACAATTCATGACTCACCCTCACAGCTTAAATTATGCCAGAACCTCTTCCCTACATTCCAAACTACATAGAAGATCTGTGGCATATTTTGCTGAATCAGTACTCTTTGAATAAAGGATATAGTAGCGATATAGCTTAGTGACATCTTGCAGTTTGTTTCTAGATTGCATCTTCAATCTGCAGGTCCTAGTCCACTATAGGATTTCAGTGTACCAGGTAGTACGAAACTGGACACTATCTACCTCAAAGTGGAGGGTTCAATTTGAAACCAACCCTTGGCTGTAGCTTAGCCATTCCTATGTAGCATCCTGTCATCCAGGAGTATTAGTCCAAGAAGGTGTGCAGGAGAACTTTCTGAAGTTAGCACAGTAAGAAAGAGGAAATGACAGAACTGAAATTGTGAATGCTCCTTGTGAGTTGTAACTTGGATGTCACATCATCACCTGCAAAAGGTGATAATCTGAGTTCACATACCAGTCCGTCATACAGCTGTAGTCTGTGTTTTGAAATAGTGCACACTCCACTACAGATTGAAAGATTCATCAGTAAACAAATAGAAAATATATTTGTCAATGATCAAATGGAACTAAAAATGAACGTACCTATATTTTGTCAAACAACAAATAATTTGATGGCAATGTGGTGATACAAACCAGTTTCAAATTGCAAGCAATCTTTGATGTGTAAGAAGCAGAGTAAAAACACCTAAAAGGGTAGAAAGATACAGACTCATTCATTCTCCCATTCATCTTCTGCAAATCCAGTCAAGTGGGAGGACCTTCAGGGATGTAAAATGAGATGAAGTAGAAATTAAGGAAAGGCTAGCAACTCATCTAAATTTGTTCACCGGATTATTCCTAAGTTGCTACTATACTGCATAACATTATTTGTGCTTATTAGCTAAATGAACTTACCAAAGTATTAGAAAAGCCACTACTTTTGAGGAAAAAAGGCTTCTTCCTTGGTTATATTAAATAGCTGCTGTTTATATTCTATAAGAATCTTAATATTTACTTGATTACATTGCAGTGCTTTGAAAATAGTTACCACAATATTCTATAGCTTGCCATGCATTTTTCAGTGAGTACTGTTACTTTAACAGGAATTTTAAATAATAAAACCTTGATAATCAGACAATTTGTGGAAACTGTGACTAATGAGCTACATTAGTAATCTTTTTTTGAATAGGCTTAATTCCCCATTTCTTGCTTTTATGAAATGGGTATGTTTTGCATCAGAGCACGTAACTTCATCAGAGCTGGATTAAGATCAAACAAAGCTCAAAGCATAAACTTCAGATCCCTTATTCAGCAATAGGTGCTTATAGTTTTGTAAACATATTATTTTACTTCCATATAATATACAATAACTAATATATAAGAACAATCTATTTCAGTGTAAGTGCACCAACAGATGCTATATTCTTTATTATCTGACCTCAGTTTACTTTTATTTGTTTCAGTCACATACCAAATTAATAATTAAATGTGACTCCATGTCTTGTTTTCCTTCCCAACAAAAAAATTGGTAACTTCTGAGGTGACTATACAGTAATGTGTCATGACTGTGGCGGTGAGTGCTTCCTTGAATCCACTTCAAGTAATTCCAAAATGTTTGTGATGGTGATCCCCATTGTAGCTTTCAGGTGGTTATGGACTATCATCTCAGCACTGTTGGACTGGATGCTTTACACAAACAGGAAGGATTAAAAAACTCTATCTAACACTAATGTGTGGATTGATTTTGACCAATACATCCATAGTGGTTAGACAAAACACTGCACAGAAAAATATATATATATATATATATATATATATCTGCTTGTGTCTGTGTATGTGTGGATGGATATGTGTGTGTATGTGTGTGCGAGTGTACACCTGTCCTTTTTTTCCCCTAAGGGAAGTCTTTCCGCTCCCGGGATTGGAATGACTCCTTACCCTCTCCCTTAAAACCCACATCCTTTCGCCTTTCCCTCTCCTTCCTGAAGAAGCAACCAAGCGGGAAAGCGCCGGCAGACAGGCACATGAACAAAACACACAAACACACACACAGAATTACTAGCTTTCGCAACCGATGGTTGCTTCTTCAGGAAGGAGAGGGAAAGACGAAAGGATGTGGGTTTTAAGGGAGAGGGTAAGGAGTCATTCCAATCCCGGGAGCGGAAAGACTTCCCTTAGGGGAAAAAAAGGACAGGTGTACACTCGCACACACATACACACACATATCCATCCGCACATACACAGACACAAGCAGACATACTTAAAGGCAAAGAGTAAGGGCAGAGATGTCATATATATATATATATATATATATATATATATATATATATATATATATATATATATATATATATATATATATATATAAGTTAGCAATAACATTTGCTGGCATGCATAGTGACCCCAGGCACCAGTGGCCATCTCAGTATAACTCACAGAGTACCAGATGAAGACACACTAGCAGAGGTCTTCTCTTGGTGGTACCAGCTTGTGTCATGGAACCAACAGGTCTAGTAGTCACTTGTATGACAGCAGCTATCTGATGATACTGCTAAATGTGGTTGAAGCTGCTTGACCCACATGGGGCCAACAGCTGGCATGGAGTACATCACAGCATTGCAGTATTCAGAGGAAAGGTGCTGCTAGGGTCTAAGTAATGAGTATTTATAGTTGCTCTGCCCAGTTTTGTAGTGACATATACCCATCCTTGACCACATAGGTGACCAAGACTGTGCAGCGCTTGCCCTTGGCATGTTGGAAATTGAGCTCATTACTGCAGTGGACTGGGATCTTGCACCACATTGTGCCAGCAATATTCCAGCATCCAGCAGAAAGAATCCATATGCAGCATGCCTGCCCACGTTTTGAAAGGTTGTGAAGTCTGGATGGAGGTGTTCCACAACAGCTGAATAAATCTCGTTTTCATTCCCATGACTACTGATATTAAGTGGATGGTTATGATGGCAAGCCAGATGACATACGGTTACCATTTTCTTAGCCAACACAAACATAACTCATCTCTTTGTGTGTAGCAGCTGAATAGGTCTCACACTTTTAATTACATTGCACAGCTGTGTTCTCGTATCAGAAAATGCATATAGTAAAAGGAAAAATGATGTGCATAATTACAATTCCAGAAGCAAAAAGACATTTTTACTCCACATTAAGGCTATCTTGATAATGGGTGCTCAATGCTGCAACTAAAAATTTTAATAATTTACTCAGTGATGTAAAGCATATGACAGATAGCAAAGTAAAATTTGAAAACAAACTGAAAAGGTTGCTTCTTGAGAGCTTCTGTCCCACAGAGAAATTTCTGTTATTATAATGTGTGCAAGGTGGTGGATTGGAATTATTAACTCACATCTGTAGATTTAATAATAGTGAAAAATTAAAAAAAAACATAAATATTCAGCATGTAACCTTATTTAAAAACTAATTTGCGTGTGAATGTAAAATGATTCATTCCATACCAGCATGATTTACTGTGCAAGTGATCCATGGAACGTGATGCTGTTCCTAGCATATAGCTAGATTACATTAACTGACAGAAGTACATGATTAGTAATATGTGTTAACCAAAATGGAGTACTTCTATATTTTGATTAATTATTGTAATTGTGGAATATACAGTTAAATACATCTCTCGTGGTCCATGAATGGCCATATTGTGATCAAGACTGACTGTCAGATACAAGTATGAGTACAGCTGAGTATTGCATGATGCAATTCCTAATCTTAAAATGGTGTTCAGCACCACCTACACAAAATATTTTTAAGGTAATTGTTGTTTACACTTGCTAATTAGGCCAAGCGGAGAGGTAGGAATTATCTATAAAAAGTAATGTGCTGTCGTAAAATAAACAAATTGAGTAATAAAATTCAATCTGGGCTAATAGTTGAGCAGAAACTGGAAAATCAATTAAGGAATTCAAGGATACATTTATTGAAGGCAAGCAATATGCTTTAGTAGTCACATAGCCAAATTTTTTATAATCGCTTCCTGGATGTAGTTCATAAGATTTCCAAGGACAGTTCCAGATATAAAATAGTAGAATATCTTACCAAGTTTCAGCAAAATCTGTGCTAATAGTCATTAAGAAAGAAGGCAAGAGATTCAACCCATGTCAGTATACTGAAGAATACATCCATCAGTGTGACAGCTTCCATTAGACATCATCAAGATGTGGATAATTCAGAAATGAAAGAGGTGTTTGACAAGGAGACTCAGTGTTACCAGAACTATTATCAGCAGCTCTAGAAGAATTTTTCATGCTGTTAATTTGAAAGAGGTGTTTACTCTTTAAATTATTTACATTCTATTACTGAATGACAATGATGAAAGAGTGTTTGTTAACAGAACATAGGTGAACTCCTTCATTTTGGTAGTAGCTGTCCACCTTCTAACCTATTCACTTTGCAATGGGATAAGTATTTAAAACTGTTCAGTAACTCTGAATGATGAACATTGGTGTGGTGTGTGGAAATAATTCTCAAAACCTTGGGAACATACAAAGTGGTGATGAATCAGCATTGTGTGACATAACTCAAAGAACTTGTAAAAATTGTTTATTATGTATTTGACTCGTCTTTATAGTTTTCTTGGTGCTTTTCATTAACACAGTGTATGTCTAGATGTATGTGCCCTGTGTGAAGAGGAAAGATCCCAGGTCATAAATCTGGTGACTTAGCAGCATTTAAATGATTTGTTGCAAAACTTTTTCTCTTGATTTTTTCCAACATTTAATACTTTGTTTTGAAGACGCATCATATCACACAAATTTTGAATTTAAAAAAAAAAATATCAATTTTTGAAAATATAATGTCATTGTATAGATAAGAAATCTACACACCAAGTAGTGGCAGGAGAACACACATATAATGGTATTGAAATTTACAAGTTTTGAAGCCTGTGGCTCCTTCTTCTGGCAGAATGGTTGAAGGGTAAGGGGAGGGGTGAAGGAAAAGGGCTGGTGAGGATTATGAAGTGGGAAAGTTCAGAAAAGTAGTGACTGAAGGGGAAGGAAGAGAGGTGAAGGAAAAGTACAGATGAGCATTCTGAAATGGGGAGAGTTTGGAAAAGTTCCTGCTTTTCCAAACTCTCCCCATTTTCTAATCCTCACCAGCCCTTTCCCTTCACGCCTCTTCCTACCCTTACAGCCTTCTGCAAGGAGGCGGAACCCCTGGCTCCAAAAACCTGCAAATGCCAATACCTATGTATGTAACTCTGAATGTCACTTGAGGAGTAGATTCTTTTTGGATGTGTTTTGTTATACAAAACTCAATCTATGAAAGCAAAGATAATTTTATGTGTAACTGACATTCTAAATGTTATGAGTGATCATACAACACTGTAGAAATAATAATAATAATAATAATACTGGAACAGAACCATTATAACAGATAAAACAACACCACATAACAAACCTGACATCATACTCACCAATAAAAAGAAGAAATTAACACAACTAATCGAAATATCCATACCCAATACAACAAATATACAAAAGAAAACAGGAGTAAAAAATTGAAAAATACATCCAACTGGCTGAGGAAGTCAAGGATATGTGGCATCAGGATAAAGTTGACATTATACCAATTATACTATCAACTACAGGAGTCATATCACACTATATCCACCAGTACATCAATGCAATACAGCTACATCCAAACTTATATATACAACTACAGAAATCCATAATTATTGATACATGTTCAATTACCCGAAAGTTCCTAAATGCAATATAACATATACCGTACAGTTAAAAGGAAGTCATGCTTGATCAAGGTCCGCGTCACTTTCTACTTTAGACCAGACATAACATCTGAGATAAGAAAGAAATAATAATAATAATCATTATGAACTGTTTGTAAAATGTGTTTAACGTGTTTTTAATACTACATTCTTCAGTCTGAAACAGCTTTTTCATTACATGTTTTTACATTTGAATTTAACTAGATTACATTTTACTATTTGCTTAAATGAAAATGAAAACCAAAATTTTGTGTTGAGTGAAAACTATTTTTGGACCAGGTAGTGACTACAGAATGTATTGAGTTGAGTTATAAAAATAAAAGTGTCTACCACTGACCAGTTCCATTATAACCTTTACAGGCAGATGTACTTCCAACACCTAATGGAAAAAACATAACAGAGCAAATCTGGAGGTAGGTGTGAGAATCAATTATGATAACAATAAAATAATGTGCACTGAACACAACAGAAAATCAAGTTGTACAGATTTACAATTAGGTCACAGAACCTGATGTTGAGATGATGTGTTTAAGACAATTTCAGACAACAACTTTAGAATACTAGTACTAATAATAATAACAATAATAATAACAATAATAATAATAATAATAATATTTATTCAATTTTAAATCATTTTGTACAATGATATGGACAAGTCACACCTAAAAAGTTATTTGAAATACAGGATGTAGATAATATCACATGAAACCAAATTAATGCACCTTAATTGTGAACAAAAAGACTGAAAATCAAAAGTTAAAATCCTCAATGCATTTCATGTCTTTGTAGCAGCAAGTGATATCAATTAGTGGACATAGACAGCTGTGATATGTTTCAGTGTGTTTTATCTTTATTTATGTACTTCTTGGTTCTATTCTTCTGGTGCTTGCTCTGGGTATGTTTTGACTCTAACTCACCGAGTTTGTAACTTGTTCTTTAGTGTAAATACATTAAGTTATCTTGCATGCATGGAGCTTATTCTTCCTTGACATCAATTCTATTCATTTAAGGTAGATAGCTAAAGTGGTGACCACAACAAAGAACTAGAACCATGATTAACAACCCCAACAGCACTACAGTCAAGTCAGGGCCACAGGAGCAGCCTCAAAATGCATCAGCACAGGACACCACAGCAGAGGCAGGCTCCTCAAGTGTCTCTGCAGTTCAAGGTTGGAACTTCAAAAATGTTAAACTTCCCACCTTCTTGACGAAACAACTGCACCTCAGACAGGTAGAGAGTATATTTTTGCAACATTGCATCCTAGCTTCCCTCAACACTTTTCATTGTGTTGTAGCACATCTGAATGTGGCACAAATAACATGTACAGAGAATAATAAAATTAATTGTATCAACAAAAACATTTCAATAAGGATTAAGAAAATCATTTTGTTTGGGATTTTCTTCAGCGTTTTTGGTCTGGACAGTCTCTCTGTAAGGGTACCGTAGCAGCAGCCGTTAACACGGTGGCCGCCCGAGCTCTGCAGGCAGACTGCCGTCATATGGAAATCCCAACAGTCTTGATATCTTACCTCCAAAATATTGATGTCCTGTAGGAACATTTTCCCTGTAATTGCCCAAGTTATTAGCAAATTTTTCTAAATGATTATGCAAAAAATGCAATTTGACACTCATATTAGTTCCTAGTTAAAGGAATTGTGAAGCATTTTCTCTACTATTCTGGAATATTCTTCAGCTTTGTGATTCCCCCAAAAAATTTTGAGAACTGATACAAGGCTTGTCCATGCTTCCAATCAACTTGAGTCATTCAGTTTGTGAAATCATCATTGTTTATAAGATTTGTGGCCCATCAAAAATTACTACTTTTAACTTTTTTATACTGAGACCAAGAAATGATGGATAAACATATTTGAAGTAATCATCATTCCTATCTAAAGCTTTAACAGACAGTCTTATAAGCCCAAATTTAATATGTAATGGCAGAAGAATGATTTTTTTCACAACTGACCAATGGTTCATGAATGATGTTATCTTTTCCTATAGGCAGGTTCATTCTTGGTGGATAGTCTTCACTACTGTCCTATAGACAAAGAAAGCAGGGATATTTAGTGTATGCACTTTGCTGATCCAATAGAAAATTCACCATTTTTAAATCTACATACACTGACCTCTGATGTCGATGAAAAGAAATTGTCTCTAAAACAAGTGTAACACCTTGATATTTTTCCTTAAGAGTAGCTGAATGAGCTATTGCGATCACAGCTAATTCATTTCCATTATGCAGTAACACACATTTAAAACTTGTTTTTGAACTGTCTAGGAAAAGTTGCCATTCTTTTGGTTGGCATACTGGAAGATCCATTAAAAAGCCCAGAAATATTACTACACCATACGACATCATTCATCTCATTAAAATATGGAAGAATGTCATGCTCTCTAGTTCAATAGGATGTTATTGATATGCTAAGCTGAAGACAGTCTTTTTCTTTTAGTCTTGATGCAAGAAGTTCAACTGAGTTCTTAGATAAATTTAAATATCAAATCAAGTCGTTTAGCTCAACCTGAGAAAAGTCTTGCAGAATAGATTGCATTCTTTGAATTGACTTTCATTCTTGCTTTTACTCTGACTGTCTAACATTTTCACACATCACAGTATTTGTCTGATAAGAAAGTAAGTACCAGTACTGGCAAATCTCCACTATGCTGGATTGGTGGCTTAATGGATTGTATGTATTTTTTATAGAACAGTTTATCATGAGAACCAGAGTCCATTAAAAAAAATAATAATTTATAGACCAAGTACTTCATCATCATATGTATCTAAATAGACTCTGTAAACTTATGCAACAAAGAAAAACATTTATTTTTTGTTCCCCTGAGTTGTTTGTCATGTAGCTGTGCAAGTTTCAAGGCAGTCTTCTGGGAGAAGATAGTGGTTGATCAAAAGAAAGGCTCTGAATTGGCTCGGTTGTTGGCTAATCAGTCTGAAGGTTTGGTGTTTGATAAAGCAGAAGTGAAAGACTTTATGGTGTGATACATTACAGGACAGATTACATCCTTACATTCCACGAGACACAGGAAAGAGATTTTCTGTGCCTTTCATAATTTAGCACTTCCAGGAGTCAGGGCTTCAACTAAACTGCTGGTAAAATACATCATATGGTGTAGAATAACAAAGGATTCCCACTGATGGACTCAATGTTGTTTACAGCATCAGAAGAGTAAGGTCGGCAACTGTGCATTGGCCTATGGGAATGTTCACTGAACCGACAGCCCACTTCTGTATTCCAAAAAGTATAGTTACTTGTTGATAGTGGCAGATCAGTTTGCTCATTGACCAGAACCATTCTCTGTTTCCAACATTTCAGCAGACACGTCGGTTACAAAGTACTGACTGCCTGTTTTCTTCTCTATGGCATACCCCAAGTGATCATGTCTGAGAGCAGAAGAGAATTAAAGGCTTGTCTATTTCAAGAGCTGATGCAGATATGCAGCTGCAGTCAGATTCAGACAACTAGTTACCACCCAGCAAGCAATGGGTTACATGAAAGATTTTGCTGATCTCAAAGGGTGGGTTAATGGCACATGGCTCTAAGTGGATGGATGCTTTGCCCCTGGTGTTGTTAGGCTTTCAATCACTGATGCAGGAAGATCTAGGTTGTTCATTGGCAGAGTTGGTGTTTGGTGAGCAAGTATGCCTGCCTGCTGACCTACTGACTGACAAACCTACAATCCTAATGTCTGAGGAACATACATTTGATTTTGATCGACAGTTAAGAGAGAGAATGTCACAGATCAATATGCAGCCTCCATGACATTATGGCAACAAATCAGTTTTCATACACATAGATCTGCTCACATCAATGCATGTGTAAGTACTGGATGACATTGTACACCCCCTCTTCACCAGCCATATACATATCTGTTTCAACTCTGCACTGATTGCCGAATGATGTCATGATAGATTGGAACAGAAAGCATGAAATGGTCTCCATAGAATAAAGAGACTTTTGAGTGCAGCCACTACAAACCAAGGCCTAATGGGGCCACACAGACCTCAGGCTATGGACCACACCGCACCACCTACAGACCCTGCACCTATTGCTCCAGTGATCACACGGGACAGACGAACTGATCACTACCAATACCTCGAGTTACCTGGGGCACCAAACTTCTAAAACAGGGCCTAGTGTAGCAGCAAGTGGACATAGACAACAGTGATATGTTTAAGTGTGCTTTATCTTTATGTATGTATTTCTTTATTCTATTGGTCTGTTGTTCACTCTTGCATGTTTGTAATTTGTGCTTTAATATATATATATATATATATATATATATATATATATATATATATATATATATATATATATATATATATATATATATATATATATATATATATATATATATTTTAAGTTATCTTGCAAGTACGGAGCTTATTCTTCCTTGCCATCAATTCTGCTCTTTTAAGGTAGATAACTTAATCTATAATGAAACACACATCATAACTACCACTCTCACAGAATCAATATTACTCTTCACCTTGGTTGCTTTTACTGGCTGCTGGGTACCTGAATACAGCAACAATTAAAATAAAAAAGCATAAAAATTCTTTTCATTTATTCATAGTGTTCCTTTGTATAGTTTCAGGATACCAATTAACGGAATTTGCAGGTAAGTTGCAGACCCCCCCCCCCCCCCCCCTCCTTTTTTTCTGAAGAAAAATGTGCATCATGCAAAAATTTTAACTGGTATTGCAAACAGCTATGTATGGCACATTATACAATTGTCGAGCAGCAGAGAAAAGTGCTAAAACTAAAAATTTTTATAAAAAGAATTCTCTGGGGATAAGCATACAAGAAAGACTGAGCTCTGCAAATGAAAGCAAACAATCTGAAAAAGTGTATGAAATGTAAGAAGTTTGAAGTATTTTGTGACAGGCATGTATCTTTTGTAATGTAATTATGAAGGTTATGGAAAGTAACAAGGTACATGCAAAAGAGCATGAACACACTGTTTGCGTAGCATCGAATTCATAATACAGCCATGAGCATTGAGCAGCAATGGCCAGCAAACAGTGCTTATGTACAAAGCAGTTCTTAATGAATTATATGTTTTAAATTTAAGATTATAAATAACAACTGTGTAAATGAAGACCCAAAACAAAATATATGAATATGTGACAACTGTATAAAAGTGAACACTAAAGATGGCAAGGAAGAAATGATTTCAGTGTCATTAGAAGAGTTACAAATATAAAAATCTGAATATGACAAGTTGTTGCTTAAAAAGCAATGAAGTAAATGTGAAATCCAAGATGAGAGGAACAGTTGGCACAAGACTAAAAGACAAAGAAAATTTTGTTTCTCAGCAATTAAATCATGTGAACACCAGCAAACATTTTAGTGCCTTAGCAGATAAAATTGATGAAACAGGAAAATTCTCTCAAGTGACAAAACAAGGACAGTCATCCTAAAAATACAACAAAAAGATCATTTAAGAGTTATCACATGAAAACAAAAATTTATTTGTATCTGAGCCATCACCAAAAATATGCTTCCCTGCTAGACAACCTTGTAAAGCCTAAAATTGTTAGGCCCTAAATTTAATATTTTTCAGTTAACCTGTTTTGAACTGAACTTGCTCTAATAGCAGATGAACGTAGTACATGGAGAAGCTTATTACTTAGAGATACTTTTTTTTCGAGTAACCATGCTCAGTACAGTTACAAATGTACTTGCATTTAACTGACATTTTCCTTAATTTAATTAAGAGAGAAAAGAAAGAAAGAAACCACTAATCTCAACACAAAAGACCCATTTTATGGCATAAAACTGACAGTCTTGGTTTTCTCTGGGGCTATGTCAGTTTGTCTGTTAGCAGATCTTCAGCTAAAATACACGGAATGTGTAACTGTTCTTCTATCATTTCTTTTCGAATAAAAATGAAGTGCTTTGTCTCTATATGTTTAGTTTGAAGAAAGAATTCAGGATTTGTGAGAGCCTCACTGTTGCCGTATTATCACACATGATAGAACTTTGGTCCACTTTCATATTTCTCTAAAAAATCTATACAACTTTGTTTCAGATGTTGATATCAGGCCCTGATCGGTTGGGGGGGGGGGGGGGGGCAAACCTTTGTTTTTGAACATATTCTAAGTTGATGCCTATGTGAAGTCTCTGCCAGAGGAATCCCTGTTGCATCTAGAAATGAAAAAACTTTCCTCCAGACAAAATGGGACGGCGCTATAAGAGATTAGCCGAATAAATCCCGAACGATTGAACGCCAATCGCTGTTTGTTCGTGTGGTTGATCGGGTGTGTGAATGATCAGCCTTGCTATAATTACTAGTGGAATCCACATAGTCACACTACCGGTGTGGAAATAAATGACTAACAGGGATAACAGGTAAGAAAGATTACATATTAATCTTCTTGGTATGTGAAAGACAATAAATTTTGACAGAAAATTTTTACCAGATCACTATACTGCTAAGGTTCAGTTGTACAGTTCCTGGTTAGCAGCCGCTAAAGTTCTGTTCTCGCAATAATGTGGAGAATGAATTGTACAAACCCATAATAATGCCTAACCGGAGAATAACTTCGTGGTGATTCTAGCAAGGTTAATGAAGTCAACTGGAGAATACGTTTTGACAATGGCAGGAACAGTTTCAGGATTAGTGATGAAAGATTGTTTGCTAAAAACAGAAAGGAGAAGAAATGGGGACATCATACAAATTCTACGGACAAATATGACAATTCTGGGAGCGTATGAATGAAATGGGAAACTATTTCCTAACATAAAACTGTTTCCTTGTAGTGGGCCTAGCAGACAGTTACAAAACAGATGTAAACAAATCAAGAAACCACACCAGGTTTGAGTGTATTTGTATTAACAGCTTTTTCAGTATTAGATAACAACATTTTGATTTTTCATGTACCAAAACGTTTTACTAACTTTGATGAGATAATAGAGTCTTTCGCAGAAAGGAAAGCACGCTGCATAGAGCTGTACCAAGATAAGAGAGAAAAAATGTTGTGATCTAAGGACTGAAGAAATGTGTTCTGCCTTGCTTGTCTCTTGTCTTTACTGCTATTATGTTTCCTATATCTAATTTTATGTCACACAAAAGAGAAAGTTATTGGCTTATAGGCAATAAAAGGTGTAAGTTTTCTGAAGATTTTTTATTCTTCCAGTTACAAGTAATCCCACAAAGCATTAGTTGCGAGCTTTCTAAAGGGGTGTAGGACGTCAAACTGGCTGACTGCAAGCAGGAGAGGCAGCTCGGGACATTTTAATTTCCACTATGCTGAATATAGGTTTGATGGCTTCCACTACAATTCCTCAAACACATATGTTTTACGTATCAAATTCGTCAGAAAGATATGCGCTACAAAATGAACATATTTTTGAAAAATCAAGTTTTGTATTAAATGTTTGATGACCAGTGCCAAACACTCGAGGTGGGGAAGGGGGTGCCACTATCAAGTTGTGCCTCGCTCCAGAAATATCGTATATCTTAGGCAGATTGATATGACAGTCATTGTCTGTTTCTCTCTGATCCAGAGTTAGCTCCATCTGCACAGTGCAATAAGGACATCAAATGTAGACTGAATGGTTTTGCTGCATCCTCCAAAGTCTACATTACTGTAGCAATCGAGAATGCCCAGCACAAATCTGGATGACATATTATATACTAATGTCAGGATAAAGTTAGTATGAAAGAAAACACTTGAAATATTCCTTCTAAAAATAGGAGATTTGGTATATATTTCTCGCATTACAATCTCAGTGAATGAGGTGTGGTGGACAGTTTGACAGTTCTGCTGTCACATGTTTTCAAAACAAAAAAATGTGACATTCACTTCGACAGTTCTGCTGTCACATGTTTTCGTAACAGCAACAAATTGCGCACTGAAAACCTTTATTTTGCGAAAAAGTGCAACTGTAAGCGATTTTTGAGTATTCAGTTAATTTCAGTTTTTATTTATTTTTAGGAAAAAAATGTTACCAGGGAGGCGTCGAAGTGTCTGATGGTGTGCGCGCAACGCAGATCAACTGCTTTTGCAATGTACGAGATGTTGTCCAAGAACAGGTCCATCGGCAGGGAAGATAACACTCGGCCTGGAAAAATATTCCACGGAAATCGACAATAGTAATGGACAAAACGCCATACCATTCTGTTTTGATGCATAAAGCTCGAAAATGCAGTGGAGGAAAGTGGACATTTTGCTCTGGCGCACGGAAATGCTCCATGAGATGAAGTTAAATCCAACATACGTGAGGCGAAGTTAATGGAAATAGTAGGGTTGTTCTAGCCAAAACTAACGCTATCGGGTTGGCAAACTTTCTAACGGTACAGGGAACAGTTTGATCAGGCTTCTTCCACACCATGCTCATTTAAATCCGACAGAGTATATGGTCCTAGGTGAAAAGTAATGTGGCAAAAAACAACAGTAAGTAGTCTCATTGAGGCTGAAATGCTGACAAATGTGGCCACTGCAAATGCTAGACAAGACTGGTCTTGAGTTATTAGCCATACCAAGAAGGTAGTTGAGGAGACATTGATTCATGAAGGACTGTGACGAGTTTTGAGGAATGTGTAACTTCTCTAGTTGCCATGTTAATATCTGATACTTTTGTCGAAACACAGCAAAGTTTATAATTACTCATATTACTAACATTTTATTCTTAAAGGCCCGTCCACACGCAACGATCTGTCTGCGCAAATGTCTGCGCACATTACATCTGCGCAGACAGATCGTTGCGTGTAGACAGAAAATTTGCACCAACCTGAGGTGTGTGCAAACCTGGAAGTTGGAGTTGGAGGTTTCAGCGGCACCTCTCAAATCTGTGGGTTGAAACCACATCTGCGCAGACAAGTTGGAGCGTATGGACAGGAAATCGCCGCAAATCTGCCGCGAAACAGCTGTTTGCTCAGTCTAGTGTTTGTATTTGTGCGCACAGGGCATTAAAATGGCTGATACTCGACAGTGTTCTCCAGAGTTTGTAAGTGTATATTTTGAAAAAATATAGAAACCACCAATGTTTGTGGAAGATTAAAGGTAAAGAATATAGTGACTGAGACAAAAAGATAGCAGAATACAATGCTCTAATTGAAAAATTGCGGGCAGTTGACTCCTCGGCAAACAGAGAAACAGTAACCAAAAAAAAAAAAAAAAAAAAATTCGTTGCCAACTGTTTACCGAAAAGAGTTATCCAAAGTTCATAAATCTAGAACATCTGGTGTAGGAGTTTTGTATACTGGAACAAAAGTTTGGAACAGGTTGCTTCTACACAGTAGCGAACTGAAAATGCCTACTCAGAAACAAAGTAAACCATAGCTCATTGGCCATGTAGGTATATAATCGCTAATAATTTGGGCCTACTGTGTTTCAAACACGTCTACAACACCAAAAATATTATCTGTAACTTGACAGACTTAATTTACTTGACTTGCCTTCATGAACTCATCCTTCAGGACAGCGTAAATAGCTTCACATGTGTTGGGTATTATTTCACTCAACGCTTGTTTCGATATTGCAGTTGAAAATTCCAAATCCGTGTAGCTCCTTCCTGTTGCTAGGAATCTTAATGTTACCGCCAGCCGTTCATGAGGAGAAATTGCCCTTCTCATACAAGTATTTTTTCTCATAATATGAGGGGTTACAAGCTTTAAGAGATAATAATAAGTTTCGACATCCATCCGCAAATAATTTCGACAGTCGTTAGGCTCGCCCTGCAACTCTCGCAGTAAATTTACGTGAGAAAACGGCTTTCGCTTTAGCAGCCAATGTCTACACCATTTTGACCGCTTTCTCTGTTTCGTGCAGTTGGTCTGAATGTTTTTTGCAACACAAGTTGCGAACACAGGCCACAACAGAACTTCCTCCATTTCTATATTTCAAAATAACTGAATTAAATTTTTGACATTTACAGGGAGTGTAGTCGATTGCAACTGATATTTCTTTTCTACACCGACAGATGGCGGGCGAGTAGTAGATTGGGGTCTGTGTCGTGCGCACACATCACATTTGCAGCGATCTTTTGCATGTACAGACATCTGCGCCGATGTCTGCGCAGACAGATTGTTGTGTGAGGACCTGGCTTCAATGATTATTTTAATACATATATTTACCATGGATTATAGTTACTCATGTCTTTAGCTTAAATTAGGTTATTGTATTATAAATTATATAATTATATGTAATTAAATATTACATATTATTATTGGATAGAATACACAGATTCTATTTTATTTAATATAGATTATTCTTTTATATAATAAAATATTTTAATTATATTAACATAAATAATTAATTATCAAAGAATAGATTATTTAATTACTAAATATTTAAGTTTACTTAACATAAAGTTAGTTTTATATTAATAACATATAGTAAAAATTTACATAATTATATCTAATATATTTATTATATTATTTAATGTTTCTTTATTATTAGAGAAAAGAAAGATTAAATAGAAAGACATAATATAATAGATTTATTTGTATACAGGTTCCATATTTATCTTTAGTTATACATAACAGAAAAGTTCTTGTGGTCGTGAAGAGGAGTACAGCTCATTTTTGTTACTATTTGTTTTTCTTTTCTTTTAATTTCTTCGAATATATGTGTTTCTTCTTATATTTTGTGATATGTAATTTTTTAATTCTTTATTGTTTATACCTTAAAGTTTTATTCTTGTTTATTTATTCACTTTTAATTTGTATTATATGTAAGTTTTGTTAAACTAAATTTACTTTTTGCAGTAATTTGAATTAGTTTGCAAGTGGACTTGGATATAGTAATTGATTAATATAGGCATAATTCGTGCTAGCAGTGACGGTTATACTATTGATACAAGGCAATATTATTGGTTAAAACAGTTGATTATATTATTTCTGGTAAAATGTAAATTTGTAATTTGAAATGTTAAAATTTCTTTATAGCTTTTTTTATGAATCTGTGAAATTTAAATAATAGACTAGGATTAGATACCTTATTAATTTAAATGTTAATTATATTTACCAGGCTATTATTTGTTAAGGTCTTTAAACACAACGAATTTCGTGGTATCTCATTCCATTCACAGAAACCTACCCCGTGATTGAAAGTACATGATTTACTCTACTTAATTTACTTATTTGTAATGTCTCCATTAGCAGAGAATCATTCTAGAGTTTTAATTGTCAGGATTTATAATTATAACATATTTCAGCTCAAGGTGTAGATTATAGTTAAGAGGAGGTGGGTTACAATAGAGTTTTATTTACAACGGATTTGATAGTGACATAACTTACTGTTGATGAAGGTGGACTTGATAGTAATTTTATTCATTTAATTTAACTGATATTGGCTCTAAGATGTGTACAAATCGCCCATTGCTCTCATTATTGATTATTTGATTACATTTAATTTAAGGTAGCTTCAATTTAGATAAGTTGTAATGTAGTAGACGTACTGGAAAGTGTATCTAGGAAGAGCTTCAACACATAACTTATTAGTAAAGTATTTCACTTACACTGCAAATTTTTCTGTGCAAGTCAGGATGTCTTGATTATTTATTTTATTATATTTATTTTGTGTTTACTTAAAGTAAACTTTATTTTCTGTACCTTTGGATCAGGGTTTATCAAAATTTTCATATTTATGTAACTTGTTTCTATTTACGTTGATATATACATAATTTATGGTTAATGTGTCATAATTATTGTTAAATTATTTATAGAAATTAAAAATTAATCGTTTCCTAACATGTCTAGTTCCTTAAGAAAAATTTGAGTTTTTAAAGTTAATTGTTTTTATTTAATTTTCTAATTATCAATATTAACTTATTTCTTTTAGGGATAAGCTTTAAAGCTATTAACTTATAATTTGCTTTTTGAAGTATAATAGTAGGCTTTAAACCAGCTATCTTTATGATTACGTTTTAGTTCATTAATTTATATTTTGATTTTATAATAATTTTTGGTTTTATATTAAGATTCTTGATTTAATTTAAATGATTTTGTAAGAATCATAGAATTTGTATATTTCTTTAGATAAAAGTTTTACCTTGTTAACTTACTATAAGGAACTAGACAAAACTGATTTCTGTATGTTTATCAGAATCATGTCCTCTCTGAGCACCATGGTATTTTGTCTGTGCAAATTTCCAGACTGTGACGAACAGTATATAATAAGCAAAAATGTAATTGCTAAAGGCTTCTTTTCGAAGAGAAGAGAAGAAAAATATTAAATTCAAAGACCAGAACGGTAAGCGGTCAAGATGATGTGTATCAACCGACTCTGTGGTGTTACGATTTACTATTACTCACTTCTGATCAATAAATCGCCAGGAAAGCCTACCATTGTTTGGAAAACGGAGCAGAGATTTGTCAATGTAAGATGAGGATGGTGAGGATATGAAAGTGTATGGAAATCTTAATGTATGTGTTTATTAAATTTCTAATAGTAATTCAATAGACTAAGAAGTGTAACAACATTGCAAGCATTACAAACCTTTAAACAGAAAGTCTAAAACCTTACTGAATTATTGTTGTTTTAGGAATGTGTTAAATATTGGAATAAAATGTGAAAAATGTAGGGATGGAGTGGAAAGACAAGGATTAAGGTCCTTGAGACTCACTCTGTATATTACTGCAATAAGGATGTTAATTTCTGCAAGCACAAGTAATTACAACAATTTCGTAGTACGTAAGGAACTTAATGTTGTGAAACATATCAGTTCATTTGGCTTTGCAGTAAATTGTACTATCAATGTTTGTTGATAATTTTCTCTTGGTATTCAACACTTCCATCTACCGAACTCAAATTGCATTAGCGATTAACTGCTCTTTACTCTCCTGTCCATTTTTCTGAAGACCCAGATGTTCACATACATGCCATCTCCTTCACATTCTAACAAGTGCCTTGTTGCAGTACCTTCCCATTCTACGCAACTAGGGGTAAGGTACAAAGGCCTTTTTTCCATAAAGTGTTATGTAGAGTGCAACACACAAGAACAGTAATGTCTACTGTTCTTAAATCAATATCAATTATTGTCTGGAGAATTCTAAACCTGTTAACAGAATGCCAAACACATTCACTACCACTCATCTTCCATGGCATAGTCGTTAGATGAGAATTCTCTCACAATGGGTTGTTCCTGTGTTTGGGTAAGGCTTCATTAAGTTTTCCTTCAGGGCGAATGCTTCGTCTCCAAACACTTTAATGGCAAGCAAATATGTCTAATATCAGGGAAACTTGTTGGTGAGGACAAATTCAATCTCTTATTTTCCACCAACTACCCCCCCCCCCCCCCCGCGCCCCACCACAAAATCTGTTTCTATAAGTACTCCTCCATCGGATACTCTTCCATCAGTTCCAGAATGGATGTAAATAAACTCATAAATTGCATTGACCACAGCAAAAAGAACAATAATATAGAATCCTTTATGACGGAAAAAATATGAAGCAGTTCTTGAAGATTGGCTGTGTGTCTTTTATCAATAGTGATGAGATACTTTTCAACATCCCAGTACTTTTTGGAGTCTGTCAGTATGTTAATCTAGTCTAACAAATTACAAGGAAACTGAAATAGAAGACAATTACCTACAGAATAATTATTTAAAAATATAACATTTATGTGATGATGAATCATGACAAGTAAAAACTGTGTGTAGAACTAAAACTCAAACTCAGGTCTGTTGCTTTTTTGTGGCAACCGTGTTGGAGAGAAGCTAATTCTGTGGAGATTGCAGCACATAATTCATGGAGTTTGGAAGGCAAATGAGGCATGTAATGATATAAGCTGTGATGTATGCTTGGGTAGTGCAGTAGCTAGCACAGGTGATCTGGTTCAAATCCCATATTGACATATAGATGTAAGTTGTCATGGTACAACAATCCAGCGAATATTTTGCCCTGAATAAAAAAAACTATCAAATTTCTGTTTTATTAACAAAAAATATATGATCTCTTACGCTGGGAAGTTGTGAGGGTGGTGTTAACATCCCACCAAAATAAAATAAAAGTAGTGTTATAATTTCTGAAAGGGAGGGGCACCACCTCCGTTGTCGTGGGAAGTATTCTATACCCCCAGACTATTCAAAGTGACCCCCAGAACAAAAATTTGCTTTACTTCTCTCTCTGTATGTGTATGTGTTAGCAAAATTTTTGTTAATGTCTTTTGAGAGATTAATATAACTTCAAGATAACACTGACATGGACTGAATTTACATTTTACGATTCTTATCGTTTGAAAATGTATTTTTTGTAGTTGACTTAAAAACCACATTGTTGACTTAATTTCTTGTTTTAGGAGTGTGACTTGCCTTCAGGAAGATTTGAAGATAGTGTACCCACGATTTCAATATCCAGAGTTTAGGTTTAAGTGATTCATCTGTGCCAAGTACTCCAAATTCGAGTATAGAAAGAAGGGGTGTAAATAGGAAAAAGAAGATTGTATCACCTTTGAACAAGAGTCAAGAAAATTTCTTGGACATTGCTATGTCTGTTCTGACCAGTCAGAGTAAATCCAGAGCATTTGGGAACAATGTAGCATTACAGATGGATGATATGGATTGACACTGGCAAAAGACTGGTGAAAAGTTAATGTCTGATGTTCTGCTCCATGGCAAGCTAGAGAATTTGAAAGCAATTTCTAAAATAGTTACGGATCTGCTAAATCATCACAATTACATCGACAACAGCAGCAGTGAAACTCATATTTCGCAGATACAAATGTTGACACTCAGCCTTTCACCCACAACAGGATAGGTAATCAACATCCATTGAATTTTGATTCATTTCATTCATACTCTTTCCGAACCTCCAATTATATTCCGTATTTCAATGGAGCATCTTCCCAAATACATTCTACAGGAACAGGCACAGTGTCTTATCATACAACTGTACATACTAAGTGCTCCTAATCTAAGTAAATCACATCCTGACTATTTCAAACAGAAGAAGGTAATACTTCTTCTAATGAAAGAGTTTATCACCAAGAGATTAAAAAAGAGATCAGGGAAGATCTTGGAGAGTTTTACTACTGGATAATGTTGCAAATAATGAACAATGAATAAAATCCAAATATATATGGTTTTCTTAGATGTTTTATTAACCATGTTTTCAATAATTATGCTTTTTTTACTGCCATACAGTCGTAATTTTTTATAATTTCATAAACTTATTATTTGTACATTGCATCATTGATTAATATTGTGTTAATGCCGCCTGCTAAAAGTTTCACATTTAATATTTTGGTGAATTGATAATTACAGTGTTTGAGATACACATACTAATTCATATCAGATTTAATTAGATTACTATTCAAAATATTAACATTTCAAACACAAACCACAATTGTATTATTCTCAACATATAGCTAAATTATGTATGTAGTTTTTATGGGTTTGACACCTGATCATGTTGTGCAAATTCCACAATGTTTCCTTGTAGCTACTGTCCGACATCTTCTGGAGGTACAACCTTGCTGGTGGCTAGGTACAACTTATGGTATCAGCACGTCGACGCCCTGTTTCTAGAAATAGGGTGTCGATTTGACGATACCGCCATTTGTAACTAACCAACAGTAAGGTTGAACCACATGAAGATGTCAGACAGTTGCTCCAAGGAAATGTTGTGGAATTTGCAGAATGTGATCCAGCAGAAAACCCGTGAAGACTATTTACAACGAATCCGCCAGGAGCATTTATCGAGATTTGGATTAAAAGAAATATAAAAGATAAAACAGAAAATTTTTAGAACATCACCGCACAAAATGTTGGGGTCTGAGCACATGTCCCTTTCTGACAGTGACCTATCATGCTACAATTGTCTCAGTACAAAATTTATGTTTCCACAAAAAGTAACGTTTTCTCATTTCCATTTGTTATGATTAGTATGTTTAGCATTCATACTTTCTCCACTATGATATGTAACAAAGTAAAAATTTGAGTGGTAATGGAAAGTTAGTTTATGTTAATACGAAGATATTTCAGTCATGGTGTGCTTATCTTCCTTGAGAACATAAAAAATGGCTGTGAGTTTGTGCTGACATTGTAAATTGAACTTTATGTTCTCATTGCTTCTTCCACTGAGTAAAAACTGAAGGGTTGCAAAAATCCATTCTTTAGGAGAAATCGATTCCCTCATCCTACTATCTTGCTTTTGAATAAGATTGAAATCTTGTGCAAGTAGATCGTCAGAAGACTCTTTGAAAATTCATAAATAGTTTTTGTTATCTTGTGGCTTGTTAGTGGATAGTTGTATCAATAAAGACATGAAATTTTATGGCTCTTCAAAAATTCGCTTAGTGAGCAGGCCAGACCTCCAAAATTTTTCAAGAGGACATGTTTTAAACATACAGAAATCAATTTTGTCTAGTTTCTTATAGTAAGTTAACAAGGTGAAATTTTTATATAAAGAAATATACAAATTCTATCATTCTTACAAAGACTTTTAAATTAAATCAAGACTGTTAATATAAAACAAAAAATTACTATAAAATCAAAATATAGAATAATGAACTAAAACATAATCATAAAGATAGTTGGTTTAAAGCCTACTATTATACTTCAAAAAGTAAATTATAAGTTAATAGATTTAAAAATTATCCCTAAAAGAATAAATTAATTTTTATAATTAAAAAATAAAATAAAAACATTTAACTTTAAAAACAAACTTGTCTAAAGGAACTAGACATGTTAGGAAACGATTAACATTTCATTTCCACAAATAATTTAAAAAGAATTATGACACATTAACTATAAATTATTTATAAATCAACCTCCTCTTCGAGGTATATTAACAAAACCTGTCGCCAGCTGAGGGTTTCGATTAATTATCAATTAATTATCATTTATTCTAGTGAAGCTGTATGGTCATCAATGATGTCTGTTCTTTCGAGAATAATTACTCTCTCTCTCTCTCTCTCTATATATATATATATATATATATATATATATATATATATATATATATATATATATATATATAGAGAGAGAGAGAGAGAGAGAGAGAGAGAGAGATAGTTAACAGTTATCTAGCCATTGACCTTCGTCTGTGTGAATGCGCATAGGTTGCCCGAACTCTTACGGGAATCGTCACCTTACTGTGCATGAGTAATGAGTGGATGGGCAAATATCTATCAGGTACATTACATATGTAGATTGTGGACAGTTGGGAATGTGGGTCTCACAGGAAGCTTGCCCGCGATAAGTTCCTGTAGTAGCGCTATTCATCTGCGTCCCCAGTGGCTCAGATGGATAGAGCATCTGGCATGTAAGCAAGAGATCCCGAGTTCGAGTCCCAGTCAGGGCCCACATTTGCAGATGTCCCCATCAAGGTATATCAACAACACCTGTCAGCAGCTGAGAGTTTCAAATAATTATCATTTGTTCTATAGCATTCAGGTCAGGACTCTGTGCAGGCCAATGCATTACAAGGATGTTATTGTCGTGTAACAACTCCACCATAGGCCGTGTATTATGAACAGGTGCTTGATCGCTATCAACAGTGGGAAGCAAGAAGGTGCTTAAAACATCAATGTAGGCCTTTGCAGTGATAGTGCCACGCTAAAAAACAAGTGGTGCAAGCCCCCTCCATGAAAAACACGACCACATCATAACACCACTGCCTCCGAATTTTACTGTTGGCACTACACACACTGGCAGATGACGTTCACCATGCATTCGCCATACCCACATCCTGCCATCGGATCGCCACATTGTGTTCCGTGATTTGGTACTCTACACAACGTTTTTCCACTGTTCAAGCGTCCAATGTGTACGTTCCTTACACAAAGCGAGGCGTCGTTTGTCGTCTACTGGCGTGATGTGTGGCTTATGAGCTGCCGTTCCACCATGAAATCCAAGTCGACTCATCAACCACCTGACCGTCACAGTACTTGCAGATGATCCTGATGCAGTTTGGAATTCCTGTGTGATGGTCTGGTTAGATGTCTGCCTATTACAATTTACGACCCTCTTCAATTGTTGGCTGTCTCTGTCAGTCAACAGACGAAGTCAGCCGATACACTTTTGTGCTGTACGAGTCCCTTCACGTTTCAACTTCACTATCACATCGGAAACAGTAGACCTAGGGCTGTTTAGGAGTGTGGAAATCACGCGCACATAAGTATGACACGAGGGACACCGAATCACCTAACAACATTCGAAGTCCGTGAGTTCTGCCCGGCACCCCATTCTGCTCTCTCATGGTGTCTGATGACTACTGAGGTCGCTGATATGAAGTACCTGGCAGTAGGTGGCAGAACACTGCACCTAAATATGAAAGATGTATGTTTTTAGGGGTGCCTGGATACATTTGATCAGATAGTGCGTGTAGTAAATCACACAACACAAAGCACAACCTGTGTGAAACAAAGAAATCAGAAAATTACTTCACCATGTTAGAAACAGCGTAAAAATGAGATTTTAATGTATAGAATGTTTGATATTTGTTCCTCAGAGAGGAATTTTTTAAAGTTCAGAAGAATAATGTTGTTCTTACAGAAGTTTTTTCTGGACCGACGGAAATATACATTAAAAGCATTATTTCCTTAAAATCAGGTATTGCTATTGCTGCTTCCGAACAAAATACTCGTTTTAGTCTCACAATATCCTCTACTGATGTTTAATCAAGCGTTCGTGACATGTAGTTCACACTGTAACCCAAGTCAGGTCTTGTTCCAAGGATTAGGTACATTGGTGTTCCAACTGCTTATTGATAGGAAAAGTTACATTTCCCTGCATTCTTTTTTTCCTTGTGGTATATCTGGTTTCATTACAATAGATGTAGAAACAAGTTTGTGCTCTTGAAAATTGAAACAACCAAGAATCTTAATTGCATAATTTTATTGATTTATCATGACTGCACCACCATCAACATGTTTAATCTCAAGTCTGAGAAGATACGATGCTGGTTTCACAGGGATGTTGAATTCAGTTTTCAGCTCTTCAGTCAACTTCATGGCGTCAGGCGGGTCACTCACCAAACTAGCAAATCTGGTATATAAACAGCGACTAACAATTTCTTGTCATCTTCTTCTCTGACATACACGGACAGGTTTGCATCATTTGTCTTGAAACTTGTTAATCATAGAAGTGCCCCAAAATGTTTATGTCAACATCTTCATGCTTGCTTATGTCCAAACAAACTTCGATTTATTTTGCAGACTCACATTGTACCATCTGTGCACGATCCTGGCAGGTGCATATACATTACGTCTTATAATTTTCGTAAAGGAAAGTAGTAGAAACATCAAGAAGATGTATCTTGTCTACTGCAGCACCCATCAATCTTTTCACGAAAAACTCGCTTGCGTGGTATGGTTTTTGCGCCTTTTGGTAGCACTGTTAATGTCCACATCTTATTCTCCTGCAGCGACTTTCTTTCATTTTCTATAACTTACCTCCAGTGAACAAATTGTGCACTACTGACAGTTTCTTGACATGACTGTGTGTTTTCTTTTGTTCTGTTAATCATATCTTCAGTGAGCTTTACAAAATAATGTAGCCATGAATACTTCATTAATTTTGAATGATTTTGCAGTTATTGATGAGGTGGTATAAATTGTTGTTACCAGCACCATCCTCATCAGTCTTCGATTCATCAATCTCTTCTTTGTTAGAGTTTATCTCTTCTTTAAGTTCCTGAACTGCATGTTTTCTTTGGTTTCTTGCTCAACAGCCTACAAGCCTAACTTAATTTCCTCTTCACAACTTCCAGGTCTTTCATAATTTCATGCAAGATCGCATCTCTTCTGAGATAAATTGTTCTTTGATGTGAATTCTGCAATCCTTATCTCCATCGTACTGCTGATATATCACTAAACATATTTCTTACCCGTCTATCTTCGTTGAATTTGGGTGCCACGGGTGTCATCAGTGGTGGCCAGTGAGCATATACTACAACACAAACTAAAAATTGTACTCAAATTATGTCATTTCTCTTCTAATGTGAGGCGGAAATTAAACAAAAATTAAATCATTTTTCTTCATATTTGTGCTGGTATCCAAATAAAACGAACGAAAACGTGTTTTGTAGCGCTCTCTACATGATAACTAGAAACCATCGTCAAGTGCTAAAATGATACTCAGACGCACTGCTATCAAATGTTTTTGTTCTGAAAGACAATTTAACTCAGTGATGTATTGCTGTGTAATCAACAACATCTTTCAGTTATTGGTTACAAAGCAAGTACTTCTGATGTGCTCATCACTACTGGCAATGATTTTCCTCCATTAGAAACAGGGACCATTCTTCACTGACCTCTCCATGAATGTGATTTGCAAAATAAAATAAAAGACCATTAGATGCAACTGAAGACTGTTCAGGTGACTCCTCCTCCTGCAGATCACATTCCGCTCATAAACAAAAATGGTACAATTCAGAAGAATCAGAGGAAACAGAAAGCACACGTGGAACTGGTGGCAACAGAGAGGCAACGCTGCCACTAGCCAATGCTGATACAAAACCAGAAGACGTGGGCAAAGAGATAACAGTCCTTGTAGCTGTGACAGGGATGTCGAGCATAGAAGAACAGGAAATGATAGAGCAGAAATAGTTTCAGTTTGTGGTTGAAATATGCAAATCAACCCCAGACATTCCGATGGAAATTCCAAAAGAAAATAAACAGGCAGAGAGAACTACTAAACATGTAAATGCTGTAAGCCCTATGGCAACAAGTGCCACACAAGGTCACTTCCAAGGCAAATATGCTGAATCAAGACATCCATTGATGCAGGATCAAACTGCAACCAAACGTAAAGATTCATTATCAAGGGAAAGGAAAACTTGAGAAGGATGACATGAAGGTTAGAAATGTATTGTGAGATAGTCAAGAGAGATGTTAAAAACGTTTTAGTGACCAAACCCTCATAGTTCTAATGAAATGAACATAGGAATAAGATATATAGATTATACAAATGAAATAATGTTTATTTTAGAAAATCTTTTGCAAAATTGTGATGACAGCAGGGTCTGTAACTAATTAACTGTTTCATTTAATTGTTCCAAGATTCATTTTCTTCTTTATTACAGTATCCTTGTTGAATATTTTTCTCCTTTGAAATGAAATTAAAACTATGCATGTCATTAAAAGTACACCTCCAAATATTAATGGAATGATGTCACAGCCAAACGCTGGTGCTCTACAAGAATATTTGTGTTAGTCAGGGATTGATATAGAGGCATTACAAGAAGTTGTGACGTCTAATTTTAAGACTGCTGACTATGTTGCCATAGTAAATGTTTCAATTGAAACAAATATGGGGCTAGCCATTTTAATCAGATACTTGTATCTGAAACTGTGAGCTTTGAACCCAACAGAGCAAAAGACAAAATATTTTAGTCATCACCATTAATAATCTGTATGCTGCTTCATGTACTTCCAATAAAATGAACAGGGAAAAAGTCTTTAAAGAATATATTACTCATTAGCAAAAGAGATCTTGTAATTTGAGGTGATTTTAACTGCATTTTAAACAAGAAAGATCAGACTCTGAATTTCTTTGTTTCTAATGAATTAAAGCATTTAGTCACTAGCTTAAAACTTATGGACACGTGGGAAATTAAATATCTCATATTTGTTGAGTACACTTGTGTGGTTCTATAGTCATGTAGCAGAATCGACAGAATCTATGTGTCTAGAAAGATCTTTGAGTAAGCTGAAACATCTCCTGTGTGTTTCACTGACAACTGCAGGCTATTGTCTTGCATCAATCTTATGACACAACCGACTTTACGGTTAAGAAATCAGTGGAAAGCCGATATATTATTAGTGCAAGAAAAGACTCTGAACGAAGCACTGACATTGTGCCTACAGTCGTTTTTTAGGCATGCAACAGTTGTAGATTGGTAGAGTAAGACGATGGAAACAATGTTAAGGAAGGTATTATCCAATACACTCAAAACGATCCAGAGATATGAAAAACAACATAGATTTTTACTGCACACCCTTGAGAAACTTGCTTGATCAGTTAAATGTGTCCCAAATATCAAGGCTAAATTGTTATGCATTAGGAGAAAGGATATGGAAGGCCTAAAATTAAAATCCAAGGTGAAGGCTGTTTTGGAGGTTGAAACTACTTCTCTGTATCATCTCTTCCACTCGGTCTTCCGGCCACAAGTGGCCCATCAGACCATCCGACCGCCGCGTCATCCTCAGGTGTGCATGCCAATTGGAGGGGCGTGTGGTCAGCACACTGCTCTCCTGGTCGTTATGATGGCTTTCTTTGATTGGAGCCGCTACTATTCGGTCGAGTAGCTCCTCAATTGGCATCACGAGGCTGAGTGCACCTCGAAATATGGCAACAGCGCATGGTGGCCTGGGTGGTCACCCATCCAAGTGCCGGCCACGCGCGACAGCGCATAACTTCGGTGATCTCATGGGAAGCGGTGTATCCACTGCGGTTTGGACATTTCCATTATCATCTCTTGACGCACACCAAATAGATGGTGAACCTTCCTTGATGAACTTCGAACAGCAAAAAGTATGGTCCTCATATTTCAGAAAAAGATAATGCTGGAGGCTTCTGGTTATTATGAAACACTGTATTCTGCAGGCAGATATGTGAAAAGTTCTTTGAAGAATTCCTTGATATCGTGGTCCTACAGCTTTCAGAAGAGGGAAAATGAAGAGCTTCTTACTGCATTCAGTGAAAAGAAATATATGTGAATGTTTGTAACTAAACTTCAAAAAAATCTCCAGGACCAAATGGCTTGCCTGTTGAATTTTATAAATGATACTGGAATATAACTCCTGCTAGATTAATGCAGATGGCAAATGAAGCTATTCATAGGAAACAAAGACCTAGTGCATTCAAAGAGAGTGAAATAGCATTAGTTCTGAAGAATAATTCAAACAAAAAGGTAAACATCTTTTACCTTTTTCCCTGTTTAACTCCAACTACAAAATATTCTCAAGAATTTTAAACAGCAGAATTTTGTACTAGACCAATAAGATTGTAAGTCAACGTAGGTCATGTGCACCTGGCAGAGCCATAATTCAGGGAATAGCACAATAAAGAGTTGTGATTACTGTAACCTCCATGACTAAATGTGCACTCATGTTTATTTATTTTCATAAATCCTATGATTGTGTGTGCCACAGGTTTCTTATCGAAACTTTGCAAAAAATGGGTTTTCACAAACAGTTTCTTAATATAATTAAGAACATAGCGACAGGAATCGGCCCTAACATGTCAATAAAGTGTCCAAAAACACAATAGATAAAGTTAAGACATAGAGTTCCTTAAGGCAGCTCTCTCTCTCTCTCTCTCTCTCTCTCTCTCTCTCCCTCGCTCCCTCCCTCCCTCCCTCTCCCTCTCTCTCTCTCTCTCTCTCTATGCTCTTGTTTGTCTTTTACTTAGAGCTGTTCCTTCGTAATGTTCATGCAAGACTAGCAGGAATAAAATTATCAAGGCACCAGACAGTAGCAAGAATGTATGCTGGTGATATAGGGGTCTCACTGAGAAATTACTGAGATATACCAAACTAGAAAAATTATTAAAAAGTACTGTGTTGTGTTGGAAGCAAACACCAATGAAAATGAAAGTATACTTTTAAATCTGTGGACTTCCACCAAACAACTGTACAATGGAAAAAGATAGTCAGTCAATGTAAAGCACCTGGATCAACTTTGACTACTTGTCCATGAAGATGACAGCCATTAATTGAAAAAATGTGCAGTGTTATGTGGCTATATGCTTAATTACAGACTTACTATTTTATCAGCTGAGCGATGTATCACTTTTAGTTCTGACGCTGCAACTCTTCCTTTCCTATATCTTTTCCACTTTTTATCTATATAAATGATGAACTATTGGTTTTGCCATTTAACAACTTTTTAATAACAGGGGAAGTATTACAGGAATCTGGTCCCACCTAATGTGTCACCTGCCTATACGTTATACATGAACCTTTCAAGACTCGATCGATCCGTTTACAAAGAGAAAGCAGAATATCTCTTCCTTTGACATTGTCCAACAACGACCTAGGAAGCTCGACGTCCTCGCGGCCCAGGCTCTTCCATGATTCGCGGTAGTTTGCAGCATTCGTTTTATTCCTTGCTCACTTGCCGCTACGTCGAACTTTCGTGGTCATCGTTGGGCAACGTCTTCCACGTTATCTGCAACATAAATAAACTTTCTTCCCACAGTATTTCTAAACCCAAAAACAAACTTAAAGAACATAATAATAATAACTGTTCTTACAATTATTCGTATAAGCCTTGGTCGATTTAATGAGGTGTGGGACAGGCCTAGGCCTTGTGACACCACAAATGCATTGGGACAAATTCAAGGAAATGAGAGTATTTACACCATAGTATAAACTAAGTTCAGAGAACGAAAGTAGTTAACAACTGCTTTCTCTCTAAAGCTTACTTCGTGGCGGAACTGTTTCCATTACTCAGAACGACAGTCAGGAAGACTATGTCACCTGTCACTAACTACCTGTGCAAAGGAAAAGCTTTCAGATTGGACATGAGAATAGCCCCTCTAGAGCCCAAAAATGGAGGTTTAAGATTAGTTCACATATAAAATAAGGCCTCTGAACTTTTTATATAAGTGACCATTGCTATAAAATAAAATCTAGACAACATTAAATTGTTGGAAACACTCAGGCTTGAAAGTCTCCAAGCTCTAACACCTGTACAGGAAATAAATTGATGGTTCCAGCGTGCAAGTTACCTCAGCAATGAGATCACTAATTCATAACAGATAATGGCCAGATACATTATACTTCACAGAAAGAAACATGAAGGAAGAATCAAATATATAGAAAATACTCAAATATTGTGTGGCATGATGTACGAAAAAATATCAGTGTGGATGAACTGTCATCTGACTTACATACAGCATGGTGTAAAGCTGTAAATAATATAGTCAGTTTAAATGAAAGGCTGAATACATCTGGAATCAGTCAAACAAATCTTTGTCAACAATGTAATCTTGAGGATACAGTAGTGCATGAATTTATATGTGCTGGCAATATAAAAAACCAATAATAGCTCAGAGATCGTCTAGCTTGTCTTAAAAGCTCTTCAACAGACCATTTAGCATCAACAATACTCTGCAGACCGCAGGCTCAATACTTTCCTATATTAAAAAAGATTGCTATTCATTGCATAACGGGACAGGACATGACCTACATCATTATTGATCTGGGAGGTAACACATACTTGACATCCATGTGTAAACATAGTACAAATTACATAAAATTATCAAGTACTCAGAACACAAGAAAAATATGAAAATGTCCTTAAAATTGTTTTTGAGAGAATAGGCATAGAAAAATAACAGCAATCATAAAATATTCCATTCTTAAAATTCTGCTTTTTAATTTACATCTAAATGTAGTTCAAGTAACATATCACTGTAGCAGAGTGAAAATGTTCTGCAAGATGAATCTGTTAGTGCTGTGGATACCATTATCGACCAATATTGTTCCTTAGTTTAATTGTTTATATACTTTATTTTTAAAATTAAGTACTTAGTTAATTTAACAGTTTGAAGAATGGTCTGTAAGGACTAAGTTCATATCAACTTTTGTAGAATTGTTTGATGTCATCTTGATGGATAGTGTGCCAAATTCCGTCTAACTGGTGCCTTAGATTGTCAAAATCGCGAGCTGGCTGGAGGACTCTGCCCATAGTGCTTCAAACTTTCTCAGTTTGGGGAGAAATCTGACAACCTTGCTGACCAATGTAGAACATGGGAAGCACAAAGATAAGCAGTAGAATCTCTTGCCATGTGTGCCTGCATTTTATTGTACTGAAATGTTAAGCAGCAGCTTGCCATGTAGGGAAACAAAATGGGCTGTATAACATCGTCAAGATTATTCCTGGCTGTTGGGCTGTACAGTGGGTGGCAGTCAGGATGGTATCCATCGCTATCAAGGGTGTCTGCAGACATGTTTTCACTGGCCATCAGAGCTCAGTTCGATGTGAAACTCGACAACAACACAGCTCTGCCCCAGTCGATGAGATTACACACTGAATGTGCCCGACACCACTGCAGATACGGTTGTTGATGAACAGAGGTCAATAGTGGTTGACACAAGGAGACCATGAGCTCAGCCCACTTTCTGTGAACCACCTATTAATGACAAAGCCAGGGCACTGAGTACCTCTCTAACGACTGCTTGGTTGTCATGTTCGGTTGTCTCTCTACCGGTAGGTCGACTGCTTCCTTCTTCTTGCTGTGTTTAGCCATAGTTCACTCATTCCTGCCAACATAATCGAACAATAGCATCATTCCTATTCTAAGATCGAGCAATTTGCCGATTTCTCCAACTGACTTCTTTGAGCCCAGCGACATGTCCTCTCTCAAATGCTGATATCTGCCTATAATGTTCATGCTTCTGTCTGCAAGACATAAATATTGCCCAATTGAGTACATGGAATGAAATTTGCAAAGACTTTATGACCTGTTACCAACGTGTCACTTGTTTACTATCCTTGCCAGATGCATGGTGAAATTGTGCTGCAGTAGCACACATTCATCCATCAGCTACCAATGTTTACCATTTTGCATTTTCTCTCAATAACTATGTGAATATCAATTTGGGCCAATTTGGGAACGCCATTGTGTTGCATCTATTTTTTTTTTGTAAAAATTTATTTTTCATTTCTCCTTATTGAAATGTGGTAGCCAGCTTGGATAATGGGTAGCCACCACTTTCATATGCCTCCAGTGTGGAAAACTGAGGTATTGAGATTCCCACAGTGAGAGGTGCTGAACGAAGGATGCCTTTAGTATGAGAGGGATTAAGTGTTGCCTCAGATGCAAGCATGCAGGGAACTGTGTGGCCATGCATTACTCTCTTGCCTGACAGCACACTTCCAAATAACACCCTTCTCTCCCACTCGCCCAAACCATGACACATAACTCTGTGTGCTGAATTTAAGGCTCCTTGGATCGCCTCTCCCCTTCTCCAGGCACTGCTGTATACCCACATTTTGTAATAAAGCTTTTAAAGGGTCAGTTCTTACCAGTTTATCTTTCATAGTGATTCAGGTCATCTAAATCCGGATACCTGCTCCTCCTCCACTCATGTGCTCTTTGTACAGATTACTTCCTTTCCAAGGGAAAAGGCTATGGCGGTGATAAAAACAGTGAATATATGAGGAATTTTAATATGAAAGTATGTGAAAGGAACTGTAGCTAGAGATATGATGTTTGCAATAAATTACTTTACTCTACGTGTTTGTTGTTTGGGAACTGAGGCGCTTGAGATACAGAGAGAGTGAAAGATCTGGGACATATTAATGCATTAATTAAAAAACACAGTGGAAATCATAAACATACACAATATACTTGATCTTAGTGTATCAGGTAAAACTAATAGCTCAACACACTTATCAACTGATATAGTGAAACCATCTGTTTATTTTCGTAATATTGTAGCACACTGGGAAAATTTTGCATGGGCTGCCACTGCCTCTGACTCCCTATGGAGTTCTTTGAGCAACAACATCTTTCATCCTTCAAGGGGATTCCAACGTGAACGTTTTTGTACATAAAGATCTAAGCATATGTGTACATGTCATGTTGCATTTGGGCATGCTCAAGGCACTATTACAAAAGCCATACGCCAGTCCTTACCCTATTTTTGGGAGGGATGAACATACTGTAAAGATATCAGTGAGCAGTAAGCCTACTATTGAATCTTTGGGACAGGTTAAGTCTGCCTACCATTTGCAGCAGGACGTTACTGTGGACCAGAATTACAGCTGCCACTTATCGCCTACACCACACTACACTGGTGAGTCTGGGACTCTAATCACCTGTGCAGACTTTGCTGCAATCAGATGGTCCACTGGCGTCACTTGAACAGTCTCCAGTTTGTAACAGAGGTAGTAGAGTAGTACACTACAACTTCCTCTAAAATTTCCAGGTAAGGCAGTGGGGGTTTATGTGTGGTAACATAATTCATCAACCGCTAAAGCAATCGCTGAAAGAATAAACGTTTTTCTTACTGGAAGTTATAATGTCCAAATAGTACTAGGAACAGAGAGTTGGTTGAATTGGGAAGTGAATAGCAACAAAATCCTATATTCAGATTGGAATATTTATTGTAAGGATAGGTTAAACGTCAATGGTGGCAGTGTATTTACTGATGTAAAGAATTTGACGTTATCGGGGATTCCAAATGTGGATTAACCTGGGTGAAATTAAGCATAAGAGCTCAGTAAAAAATGGCAATCAGTTACTTTTATAGATCACCTGGGTCAGGAACTGTAGTGGTAGAGCGCTGGAGAGAGAATTTGCAGAATATCGTCATTAATTTTCAGGGTCACGTCATTGTAACAGGGGATGACTTCAACTTGCCAGGTATAGACTGAGAAAGTTATTCTACCAAATCTGATGTCAGTAAGAGGAATTAGTGTGACATTATTCTCAACATCTTGTTCGAAAATTACTTCCTGCAGGTAGAGAACCACATTGTGAAGATAACATCTTAGGCCTCCCATCAACAAACAAATCTAAACATCTCGAATGAGTTAACTTAGAGCAGGGTACAGTGATAACAAGGCTATGACTGCAACTACATTTATGAGCATTACAAAGAATGTTAAGAAAGGTAGGAAAATAGTTTTTCTTAGGGAGAGTGGCAGGATTCAAACTGAAGAGTATCTGTTTAGTCAGAATCAAAACATTCAGTACTGAGGATGAAGATGTGGAGCACAAATGGAAAAAAATCGAAAGAATCATTCAGTATGCCTTAGAGAAGTATGCTCTGAAAAATATCTTAAGGGATGGGAAAGCACCTTGGTTTAATAGCTCTTTTAGAGAACTGATATGTAAATAAAGAGAGCTTCATCACAGATTCATAAGAAGTCAAAACTTACCTATCAAACAAAGCAAAACTAAATGTAAAGAGAGGAATAAGAAGTGTTCAATGACTGTGAAGGTAAATTTTGTCAACCAATCTGAGAAAAACATTAAGAGGTTTTGGTCTTGTGTAACATCAGTAAACCTTTCGAAATCACTTATTCATTTACTCAGTGACCATATTGGCACCACAATGGAACATAACAGAGAGGAGGTCGAAATACTAAATTCAGTCTTCCGAAATTGTTTCACCTCGGAAGATCTGAACAAGATCCATTCTTTCAGACATCATACAAATGTCGAAATGGTAGATACCGAGATAACCGATCACGGAATAGAAGAGTTACTGAAATCGATTAGTAGTGCAAAGGCATCAAGACCAGATAAGATACCTATAATATTCTACAAAGATTATGTGAAAGAACTTTCTCTCCTTCTACCAACAGTTATCGTAAGTTGCTACAGTAACGAAGGATACTTAGCGACTGGAAAAAAGGGCAAGGTTATTCCTATTTTCAAGACACATCGTTGGACAAACGCAAATATTCAACGGCGACATCATTGACTTCAATCTGTTGTAGAACTATGGAACATGTTTTAGGCTCAAGAATTATGATGTCGACAAAAATTAAAATACATTGACAAAAAAATAAAACACCGGGAAAGAGTTGTGTGACATAAAAGGATGATAAGTGTGTTTTTACATCTGAAAGTTGATTTCTATTCAGATTTTACGCCAGCCGCACAAGAATGGTGCTAGAAATCAAGTTTGCTTTAAGTACACGTTGTAACGGACGTGAGTGTTAGATGCCTATGAGATTGGACGTGGTGGCTTATGTAAGTCAAGAATGCCTTTAAGGCGACGAAGACACCATTATCAGCACTTCACTCAGTTTGAACAAGGTCCTGTCACAGGGCTACGAGAAGCTGGATTTCCTTTTGCGATGTTGCAGAAAGCCTTGACAGGAATGTAGCCACTGCACATGATTGCTGGCAGCGGTGGTCACGAGAATGTACAGCGGCAAGAAGACTGGACTCTGGACAGCTACATGGCACTACTGAGAGAGAAGATCAACGTGTTCTGTGTATGGTTTTAGCGCGTCATACTGCATCTGCAGCAACAATTTGAATAGCAATTGTCACCACAGTGACACAACGAAATGTTAGAAACCACTTACTTCAAGCTAGACTTCCTGTAGCGTGCATTCCACATGACACCAAACCACTGCCATTTGCTACTTCAGTGGTGTCAAGCGAGAGCTTATTGAAGGGTAGGATGAAGGTCTGTTGTGTTTTCTGATAAAAGCTGTTTGTACCTCAGTGCCAGTAATGGTCGTATATTGGTTACAAGGAGGACAGTTGAGGGTCTGCAACCAACTTCTCTGCCCACTAGACACGTTGGACCTAAACCTGGAGTTATGGTCTGGGGTGCGATTTCTTATGACAGGAAGAGTACTCTAGAGGTTGTCCCATGCACTCTGATTGTAATTTTGTACATCAGTCTGGTGACTCGCCCTTTTGTACTGCTATTCAGTAACAACTTTCCAGGAGGTGTTTTCCAACAGGATAACACTCACCGACATAACGCTGTTGTAACCCAACATGCTCTACAAAGTGTCGACATGATGCCAGTCGAGCACATTTGGGACATCATCGGATGACAACATGAGTGTCATCCACAACCAGCATTAACCATCCTTGTATTAATTCACCAAGTGCAACAAGCATGGAACTCCATCCCATAAACTGACATCCAGCGCCTTCCAACACAATGCATGCCCATTTGAGTGCTTGCATTTAACGTTCTGGTGGTTACACTGGTTATTAATGTACCCGCATTTCACATGTGAGGTACCTTGTAAGCTTTCTATAAACAATTGCCTGCATATATTACTTTCATAAACTTTCTCCTCGTGTAACATGCACGTTAGGTATCTTATTCAATTGCTGAGCAGAACTAACTGTTGGTTGGCCCTGTGATGTGCATGTGAATAGTGTCATGAAATATAACTTTAAACTTCATGAAACTCAAAATTTTAAATACAGAAAATGAATCTAATTAAATGCCAAAAGAAACTAATTGTGTGCTCAATGAAAACCATGTATTTAAAACTCAGTATTGAAGTATATTATGAATGTCATGTGATATTAAGTGCTGCAGTGTTAGACTTAGAATATCCACAAAAATTAATTACAGCTGTACTTGGAAGAAAATAATTGTTTAAAATTACCTGTAATTTTCACTGAAAATTAATCTGTTTGCTTGCATGACATCTGACAATAATAACTGCACATTGTTTGCTCAAGAATGCAAGGTGAGATCTGTCCTGAAATAAAAATGGCTTACCTCTTGCTCAACATACTGTTTTTGTATCTGGAGTGGTGAAGTTCTAGAATGCAAATACAAACCAGCAGATTGCAGGAGCTAAAGGAAAATAAACTACTCACTGCTAATATTTTGACTGTCAGAAACAATATGTGACTTTGTGGAAGGTGCGTTGTATAAAACTTCACTATAACTTGTGGAGGTGGATTGTACTTTAAAGAAAATCGTTCTTGAAAAATTAAACATTGATTATTCACAAAAGTACTGTAAAACATAAGAAGTCTCTAACAACTACAAAATTAGAGACATGTCAACCAGTTGCATAATTTGCGACACAATGAAAAGAAAGAGATCAAATTAATGCTAATGATAAAAGTTATTATTTCTCTGAAGCACAAAGATTTACTCCTTCATGATCTTTAAAATTCCTCCACTCTCTTCTCCATCAATACAAAAAATGAAAATGTATTAGAAATAGCGTTTTCATCTCCAAAATAAAGTATTCCAGATAGTTTCTCCCACATTCACAAATAGCAAATCTCATTCTCCAACGAACTCAGTTGCTCACTATTACGCCTCAAATAAGAAAGCCCAGTACTACACGACTGACTGAGTAACAAGCCAACCACAGAAAAACTAAACACAGAATCAAGGATCTTATTCACAACTCATGCAGTGCAGTAATCATCTTAGCCCCAGTACAGTAAAGGTGGTGTATTAGAATAGCAAAAAAAATATGAGAACCTAACAAGCTTTTCTCGTATGTCCTTCAATTTGTGACCTTTCAATGTTAAATATGCTACATAGACAAATGTATGGCTGAAATTTCATTACTCTACTTTAATTACTTTTTGATGCTGCGATTTTTTCACATCAGTGTAGATTCTGCAAACAGAGATCTTGCGGATCTCTGTTTGCTCTATTCCTCTATGAGATCCACAGTGCTGTAGACATTGGCGCTCAGGTTGGTGCTGTGTTCTTCGAATTCAGGACTGCAGTGCCAATTACTGAAAAAAAGTACGAGCTTCCCGAGTATCGGATCAGATTTGCGATTTGATTCAAGACTTTCTTGCAGATAGAACATGACATGTAAATCTTTATGGAACCAAATCGACAAATGTAAAGGTAATTTTGAGAGTACCCCAGTGAAGTGTGACAAGACCGTTATTGTTTACAATGTATGCAAATGATCAAGTAGAATACGTCAGAAGCTCCTTACAGTCGCTCGCAATGCTGCAGTTGTCTATAAGAAAGTAGCAATGTCAGGAGACAGTATCGATTTGCAGAATAACCTGTAGAGGATTGATGAATGGTACAAGCTCTGGCAGCTGACCCTGAATGTAAACAAATGTAACTTGTTGCACACACATAGAAAAAGATCCACTAATATACAACAGCATTACTGATGACAAACTGCTGTATACAGCATATACCATAGAATATCAAATAGCAACTATCCAAAGCGACAATAATTGGAATGGCTACATGAAACAAATAGAAGAAAAAGCAGATACAACACTAAGATTCATAGGAGGAATCTTAAGGAAATTTAACTGGCCCACAAAGGAAGTATCTTACTAGGTGCTATTTAGACCAATTCTTCAGTACTGTTCATCAGTCTGTCACCCTTACCAGATATGTCAGATAGAAGGGATAAAGAAGATCCAATAAAGAGCAGTGCATTTTGTCTACACGAGAGCTTTACACAGATGCTCAACAAATTCCAATGGCAGAAATTACAAGAGAGGCATTGTACATAACAGAGAGTTTTACTATTCAAATTTCGAGTAGGACTTGACAGGAAGAGTTGGACAACATTTTACTTCCTCCCACATACATCTCACGAAATGACCACAACGAGAAAATTTGTGAAATTGAAGCTAATACAGAGGATTACCGTCAACCATTCTTCCCATGTGCCATTCAAGAGTGGAGCAGGGAAGGGGGGATCAGTTACTGGTACCAAAAGCAGATCTCCTACTGGCACTCAAATGGCGCCACAGCTTTAAGAAGTAGCCAGAAGCCTCCCGACCATGGTCAATGCAGTTTCCAGCTGTTTACTGACAGCAGCCAATTCCCATTGTGTCAGCTCAAAACAACCACAATCCTTAGCCATATCATAGTGTTCAAAAAAATCTGAATAAGAACTCAAGAAACACAAACAAAACATTGATGGGAACCGAGAAAGAATAAGCAGACCCCTGCAAAAGAGAAACTGACCTAACTGTGGCGCTACTGAAGTTGGGATGTGTCCAAAATATAGAGCAGAAGGATAAACAAATACTAAAGTCTATACTGTATACATATTGCAGAGATGTTGGCGCTGGGAGTAGAGTTCGCACTATAACTGAAGATTGTAAGATCGTCAAGTTCTTAAAACAGAATTAAATTTTTCTGCTGATAATAGGTATATCGACAGTTACTAGTCATTAGAGACTCGGCTTTCACAAAGACTAGTGCAGCAAATAAATAAACAAGTTCTAAACGTAAATAAATTCTAATTAGGCAGATAAGAACACAGATAATTTTCACTTCTTGTGAGAAATACGACTAATCCCGTTTAACATTCTGGAAGCCAACATAAATTATTAGGTTTGAAGCATCAGTCGCCATATCCAAGATCTCAATGGAATACAGCTAAGCGCTCGGTCTCTCATTCACAATATTTTCCACCCATGCGGCCAGAGACGCTCACAGTCACAAAAGATGGATTCATGTGCTTCCTATGCATTTGCTGTATAAGTTTAAATCAACAATATATTTTTATAAGTTTTTAAAGCATTATTATGTTCGTTGATGAAGGTCTTGGGAACAGTTTTTCTTTTAATGTTTGTAATACACTCCTGGAAATGGAAAAAAGAACACATTGACACCGGTGTGTCAGACCCACCATACTTGCTCCGGACACTGCGAGAGGGCTGTACAAGCAATGATCACACGCACGGCACAGCGGACACACCAGGAACCGCGGTGTTGGTCGTCGAATGGCGCTAGCTGCGCAGCATTTGTGCACCGCCGCCGTCAGTGTCAGCCAGTTTGCCGTGGCATACGGAGCTCCATCGCAGTCTTTAACACTGGTAGCATGCCGCGACAGTGTGGACGTGAACCGTATGTGCAGTTGACGGACTTTGAGCGAGGGCGTATAGTGGGCATGCGGGAGGCCGGGTGGACGTACCGCCGAATTGCTCAACACGTGGGACGTGAGGTCTCCACAGTACATCGATGTTGTCGAGAGTGGTCGGCGGAAGGTGCACGTGCCCGTCGACCTGGGACCGGACCGCAGCGACGCACGGATGCACGCCAAGACCGTAGGATCCTACGCAGTGCCGTAGGGGACCGCACGCCACTTCCCAGCAAATTAGGGACACTGTTGCTCCTGGGGTATCGGCGAGGACCATTCGCAACCGTCTCCATGAAGCTGGGCTACGGTCCCGCACACCGTGAGGCCGTCTTCCACTCACGCCCCAACATCGTGCAGCCCACCTCCAGTGGTGTCGCGACAGGCGTGAATGGAGGGACGAATGGAGACGTGTCGTCTTCAGTGATGAGAGTCGCACTGCCTTGGTGCCAATGATGGTCGCATGCGTGTTTGGCGCCGTGCAGGTGAGCGCCACAATCAGGACTGCATACGACCGAGGCACACAGGGCCAACACCCGGCATCATGGTGTGGGGAGCGATCTCCTACACTGGCCATACACCTCTGGTGATCGTCGAGGGGACACTGAATAGTGCACGGTACATCCAAACCATCATCGAACCCATCGTTCTACCATTCCTAGACCGGCAAGGGAACTTGCTGTTCCAACAGGACAATGCACGTCCGCATGTATCCCGTGCCACCCAACGTGCTCTAGAAGGTGTAAGTCAACTACCCTGGCCAGCAAGATCTTCGTATCTGTCCCCCATTGAGCATGTTTGGGACTGGATGAAGCGTCGTCTCACGCGGTCTGCACATCCAGCACGAACGCTGGTCCAACTGAGGCGCCAGGTGGAAATGGCATGGCAAGCCGTTCCACAGGACTACATCCAGCATCTCTACGATAGTCTCCAGGGGAGAATAGCAGCCTGCATTGCTGCGAAAGGTGGATATACACTGTACTAGTGCCGACATTGTGCATGCTCTGTTGCCTGTGTCTATGTGTCTGTGGTTCTGTCAGTGTGATCATGTGATGTATCTGACCCCAGGAATGTGTCAATAAAGTTTCCCCTTCCTGGGACAGTGAATTCATGGTGTTCTTATTTCAATTTCCAGGAGTGTAGATAAATAACAACTGAGGACGTTTTTCTGTTCACCATCCACAATTTCAAGCAAAACTTGATCTCCTAAACTTATATCTTATTTGCACTTGTTTTTGTGATTCCATGAACAAGATCGATCCTTCTGCATTTCAAGAAACTATACAGTTGTTGCTAATGAGCAATTCTCAACTTTGCTTTAAACTGAAAAACGCACAAAATAACAAAATTACTACAGGCCCGTCACATGAAACGATCTGTCTGTCACACATATCTGTGCAATTGTCTGTGCGTTCAATAAATCGCTACAAATATCTTGTGTTTACATGATGCAACTTTCAGTCTACTGGTCACCCACCATCTGTAGGTCTAGGAAACAAATTTCAGTGGCAAGCGATTATGCGTTCGCAAACTCAAAATTTATTTCATTTATTCTAAAATTCCTAATAGGGAAAGTACTACTGTAGTCTGCGTTTGCTACTTGTGTAGCAAAAAATTGTAAACGTAACGCAAGAAACGGAAAGAAATATCAAAATTGGTCTACACCAGGGCTGGCCACGGCATGCCAAACTTCACGTGAACATGATATGTGGGCTGGTTGTAGGGCGAGGCTCGGTGTATCTCAGCAATGAGCATTCTCAGAAATAACCACTACAGTGAAACATTTTATTTAGTATTGCGGTGTGCCATTTTTGGCTGAGATGACTAACTTCACTTTGGCAGAAGCGTGGATTCAGTACTGTTTACCCTTCGCTATCAGTTGTTGCTCTGTCGGACGTTCAGAGCTCCAGCGACTGTTTGCATATAAAGAAGCAGTTTAGTTATCTGTCCCTACAAATCTTTAAAAATGAAATCGAATGACAGAAGAGATGGATGAGAATTCTCAGTATCTATTTTGCATTTGCAAATTTGTTGTGTGACGACGTTACAACACCATACAGAAAGGAATTAAAGACGTATTTGACAATGAAAGAGCAGAAATTGCAATGGTCAACAGATGGGAAACAGTGTTCTGTACTTCAGGGAGCAATGAAGAAACTGAATTGAATTTCTGGAGTTGCATGCATCATTCCATTGTCTGTTGCACCATTTTTCGATGGAAATGAATGAAGAGTATAGAGACCTTAGCATTAGTGTAAAGTATGTTGGTTAAATTAAGGGAAATGTCTAGAATGACGATTTAAAACCAGCTATTATTCAATTTATGAAGGTAAAAGGAGTGCAGGAACGAAAATTATAACATCCAATATCGATCACAGATCTCGCATTTTAAGTGGACTTTAATGCCCACTGCTAATGGTAAGACACTGCAAGATGTAAAACAACTTATTTTTTTATCTAACAGGGATGCATTTAAAAAGAAAATCGCATTGCAAAAGGGACAAATTCGGGCAGAAAGCGGTTCCCTAAGCTCTTAACGTTGAAGAAAACGTGAGGTTTGAAGAACTCATCGTGAGGACATTGCACCATGCTTTAACTGCACCACAGTGAAGGTATCATGATTGTAAATCTGTAATTGTAAATGCATGGAAGTCATTGTGGCCTTGATGGAATTATAAGGATAGTTTCCTAGGTGTTTTGAGGACACTGCCAGTCTTGCATCTGTTAGACAGTTTAACACTTGAGTCGAAAGCGTTCCTGTGCATATGTGAATAGAACAGATTGATCTGCATTGAAATTCCATTTCAAAGACAAATCTTTTTCCTTGAAGTTGCCCAGGACGTCTACATTGTTTTTCTCTGGAAGAGTTTCCCACATCTGCATCACAGGTCTGCAAACACGATAAAATATTTCGATCAACATACGTTTGTTAATGTTTTTTTCTATTATGGAACTAAATAATTCATCATTACATGGCAGACTGAGAGCCAAAACCTGAGAAACTGTCCGTCTCTAATGACCTCGTTGTCGACGGTACGTTAATCACTAACCACCACCTGAGAAATTGTCTCCGACTGTCATATGCCGACAGTTTGTACCAGATGAAAATTATATTACGTGATTAGTGCGCCAAAAACATATAATTTTGAAACTTCATTTCGTTTGAGATATATGTTTTTGATAAATATGCAATATGAATCTAATCATATGTAGTGTGACTGCATTTCCACTTAGTTATGGCACATGCGCAGTTTACCCCTCTTCAGCCACCGCCTATTCAGACAACGTGGATTGGCGTTTGGGAAGTGTGTAGTGAGGTTGAGCACTGTGGCATCTATATCTACATCTACATCCATACTCCGCAAACCACCTGTCGATGTGTGGCGGAGGGTACCTTGAGTACCTCTATTGGTTAACCCTTCTATTCCAGTCACGTATTGTTCGTGGAAAGAAGGATTGTCGGTATTCCTCCACATGGGCTCTAATCTCTCTGATTTTACCCTCATGGTCTCTTCGTGAGATATACGTAGGAGGGAGCAACATACTGCTTAACTCCTCGGTGAAGGTATGTTCTCGAAACTTCAACAAAAGCCCATACCGAGCTACTGAGCGTCTCTCTTGCAGAGCCTGCCACTGGAGTTTATGTATCATCTCTGTAACGCATTCTCGATTACTAAATGATCCTGTAACGAAGCGCGCTGCTCTCCGTTGGATCTTCTCTATCTCTTCTATCAACCATATCTGGTTAGGATCCCACACTACTGAGCAGTATTCAAGCAGTGGGCGAACAAGCGTACTGTAACCTACTTCCTTTGTTTTTTCCTAGGATTCTTCCAATGAATCTCAGTCTGGCATCTGCTTTACCTACAATCAACTTAATTATGATCATTCCATTTTAAATCACTCCTAATGCGTACTCCCCAATAATTTATGGCATTAACTGCTTCCAGTTGCTGGCCTGCTATATTGTAGCTAAATGATAAGGGATCTTTCTTTCTATGTATTCGCAGCACGTTACACTTGTCTACATTGAGATTCAATTGCACTATGCGTCAATTGGCTGCAGATCCTCCTGCATTTCAGTACAATTATCCATTGTTACAACCTCTTGATATACCACAGCATCATCCGCAAAAAGCCTCAGTGAACTTCCGATGTCATCCACAAGGTCATTTATGTATATTGTGAATAGCGACGGTCCTACGACACTCCCCTGCGGCACACCTGAAATCACTCTTACTTCGGAAGACTTCTCTCCATTGAGAATGACATGCTGCGTTCTGTTATCTAGGAACTCTTCATACCAATTACACAAATTGTCTGATAGTCCATATGCTCTTTCTTTGTTCATTAGACGATTGTGGGGAACTGTATCAAACACCTTGCGGAAGTCAAGAAACACGGCATCTACCTGGGAACCCGTGTCTATGGCCCTCTGAGTCTCGTGGACGAATAGCGCGAGCTAGGTTTCACACGACCGTCTTTTTCGAAACCCATGCTGATTCCTGCAGAGTAGATTTCTAGTCTCCAGAAAAGTCATTATACTCCAACATAATATGTGTTCCAAAATTCTAAAACTGATAGACGTTAGAGATATAGGTCTATAGTCTGGACATTTTGTTTTGATCCACCTACTGCAATGACATAAGACCAAAATCTCTTAGGATTTTCTGCCAAGTCAGTACATAGAACTTTACTTTCGAATTCATTGAACGTCTCTTACATAGCCCTCCTCACACTACATTTTGCTTCGCGTAATTTTTGTTTGTCTGCAAGGCTTTGGCTATGTTTATGTTTGCTGTGAAGTTCTCTTTGCTTCCGCAGCAGTTTTCTAACTCGGTTGTTGTACCACAGTGGCTCTTTTCCATCTCTTACGATCTTGCTTGGCACATACTCATCTAACGCATATTGTGCGATGGTTTTGAACTTTGTCCACTGATCCTCAACACTATCTGTACTTTAGAGAAAACTTTTGTGTTTAGCCGTCAGGTACTCTGAAATCTGCTTTTGGTCACTTTTGCTAAACAGAAATATCTTCCTACCTTTTTTAATATTTCCATTTACGGCTGAAATCATCGATGCAGTAACCGCTTTATGATCGCTGATTCCCTGTTCTGCGTTAACTGTTTCAAATAGTGTAGTAGCTGTATTCTTGGTTGTCACTGATCTATACAGTAGATGCTTAAAGAGAATGTAGATAAATTTACTTCATGATATGCAGGAAGAGTCCGACTACTGACATAATGATCTGTGGATTGCTTTGGAAACCAATAATTATCTTTTGACGCTCATAACTTCTAGAATAATACTGAAAAATATTTGTGTGAGGAGAGTAGCTTCTCTGCACGAGCAGCTGATGGTCACGTTGAGGTTCCTGGCAACAGGAAGGAGGTATAAGGATCTAGAATTTTCGATTGTAATTTCAAAACAACCATTGCATGAAACCATACACATAATTGGTGTAAATTTGTACACTTTCCTGAAGGCAGATTTCCCAAAGGCTAGTAAAGAATTTCAGATCTGTAATATATCACTAGTGAAAGGAACAGACATTATTTTTATAGTTTTAGACGTGTTTGAAACTCAGCATATCTAAGAAATTATAGGTGTGTGTGGTATTAGCTACAGTGTAGTTTCTGAGTACGGATATTCAATTTGCTGCCTGAAGTCCACCAGCAACCCATTATAAGCTTCATCACCAGAATATAAAACTCTGTTCTAAATTCTTATATAGGGATTACAGTCCATATGTAAAGTTTTACTTCTAGTTATAACATAGTGATTTCTGCAGTTCATCTCTAATTCACTCTTACTATGAGCTACATATTGTTTTAAGATTTCGTAACTTTGCTTATCTGTTTACAGTAGACAGGTCCAACGATACTTTTATTTTATTAAAAGTTTTCTTTATCGATTCCCTATTAGTCGTAGGGTTAAATGCTCGTATTTTCTCTGTTAACAATGAGAAGCTTATCTCTGTTGCTTTATTCATTGCCCTTTATTTACCACAAACGTATGTGACTCCAGTACATTTCAATAAATTCAGCAATGAACTCTCTAGAGCACTGATATGTAGGCCTACTTGCCGTCTGAAATTCATTGTGAAACACAGACGTGAAACACTAGACTGCAATTACAAAAAACTAAGTCGAACACCTTTCATGCCCTGGGTTTGCAGCGATCCCCTGTTCACACGCTACTACTTTTCTGTGTAGATATGGGTGTCGGCAACAGATTGGAGCAAATGTCCTGTCCATATGCAGCTAGTTGTCTTCATAGTTGTGATATGTGCAGACATTTGCGCCAGCAGACCATTGCATGCGGAGAGGCCTTAACACGAAAACCAGAATACAGGTATGGTACTTTGAAATTGTCCCTCGAGGGGGCAGTTGAACGACATTAATTGGTGGTAGGACACCGAAATTGGCGTCACAACGTTAACCAGTTTTAACTTTTAGTGGCATGGCTAAAAGTGGTATCACCCGAGGGAGCTCGCAGGAATCTGGATATTTCTAAATGCAACTTCAGTATCGCCACTCGAGTTGCGGATGAGGTGCGTCACTTTAGTTACATGTCACATTAGTGTATTTGGACACCTGTTGGAAACCCAAATCACAGCTTTGTAGCAAAATCTGTGCTGTCTTTCGTCTATAGTATCTTTGGTATTGTTGTTATATTGTGGTATTATGGCGGATAGCAGTTCAGAAGAGCTGTATGATGATGCTATTTGGGTGTTTTATAAAGACAGAGTCAGTTGGAAGGATGTTACACCAGTTCCGCAAGATGATGGACCACATCCCGTTGTAGCTATATCATATACTGAAAAATGTGCGTGATATTTTGCTTTCAGCCAAAGTAAACATTGTGTAGTAGATAAGATTGTAACTATTATTCTTCCATACTTTAGGTAGCCAAGGGATGTGTGTCACAATACGAGTGGAAAATATTTGTCAAGCTCCGCGTGGAGTGAATCATTGGTCTATAGTAATTTTGGGAAGGATACATACGTAGCACGGCCTAGAATGTTTGCTGTTTTCGGTTAGTGACTTATTGAATGCACGATAGTTTGTTGATATCTTACATTCTGTATAAAATTTGCCCAGCCATGTGCAAATAAGTGGTAGTTTTATTAGAACTGGTAACGATCAGATTCATGGCATTCAGCCGCACGAAATAAACCTGAATGAGGTGCAGTTGAAGATGTCTGGAAAATATTCCAGATAATTAAGAAACCGCGTTCAGATGCACCATATTTGTAGTTCTTTTAAGTTACGTGTACGGAGAGTGCTTCGAAATTGTTTTATGATGCTCATCTGAATGATTAGTGGTTAACAGCACCCTGAAAAACACGACGACAGGCGTTGGTCGAGACCTGTGATGCAACGAAGACGTGACGAGCGACGTTATAGTGTTATTGGTAGTATATTTATGTGCTCTGTGAGAAGTGGGCGTTTGTAGCAGACGTTTGCTTTGGGTGACGGTGCCTAATGTTTAATTTTGACTTCTGGAAAGTTGTTAGTTGTGGTGTTTGTAAAAGGGTATTTTTGTGGGAAACGACGATATGGATCACACTGTAAGGTGTGTTATACCACGTGATGGAATGGGAAATTTGCATACATTTTAATGTGTTTATACTACATCAAGAACTCTTTGGGTGACCGCAAACTATTTCAATGAAGTAAAGTATGGAAATGTTATTGGGTATAGAAAGAGTCATCTGGTGTAACAGGGCCCAAGTCAAGATAAAAATCTATCTGTGGTAATGTAGTATAATAATCTTATTAAATTACACTCAACTGGAGTCTGAAATATCTTTTGCCTGATAAGTAGATAGAAAGTAAAGTCGTATGTCATTGTCACCCAGGAGATCCTAAAGGGCAGATTTAGATGCATAATTTCAACGTTTTTTTTCCCCTTTCATACAAGAAGTGTGTGAGATGTGTATTTAACTGTATCTGGTTAGTGTAGCTGATAGTAGAGGTCCTTTGTAGTGTGGTGTCATGCCTGTGTTGATGATGAGAGAATGGTTACGATGAAACCTAGTGCTGGCAAATACCCTACGTAATGAGACACTGCAGAGAGGTTTGGAGTTTAATCCAGGACAGTAGTGCAAAGATTGGTACTCAGGCAGCTTACAATGCCATAACTCCACCCTTCTGCCTTAAAGGCAAAGGGAAATCGTCCAACATCAAATGGTATACCCAGGCGATTACCCTGCATTAATAATTTTTGTATTCCTGTCTGTTATTTTAATATTAAAATTATTTCTTGAAATGATGTGATGGGAAAAGTACAAAACAATTTCATTTTGACCTGCTTTATGTAGAAGTTATTTGTTTCCAACATGAAAATGCACTATCTTATGATATATCATTGATGCACAAGTCAAGTAATAAAACCTTTGTCAGTGGTCAATATCAAGAATATAAACTGAAGACTATCACACCTTGACACACATGCAGTGTTATCAGTTTTAAATGTAAATTCAGTGACAGAACTGTTAATTCAATGCCTCATATTAGAACTTGTCCTGTGAAGTGCATAATTATCATTTTGGTTGCAAATTTAACAAAGGAACTCACATGAATATCTCTTTTCACCATCCATTTGACCATTGGCCAACCTTCTGTAATCTTTCCACTGTGTCCATCATTATCTGGAGACCAAGCTGACATAAATGGCTCATGCATTGTCAGATCCATACCAAGAAAAGTTATTTTTTCCTCTCCCCTAAACTCCCTGCCATCTGGCTCTTCCACTTAGATTTTCGCCAAGCTTGGCATATACTGTAAGTTTAGACAAAATCTGTGAAGGCGAGTAGGCACAGACTTTTTGTTAGGCTAGTTATTTCTTTAGTTTCTGTGTAGATGTGAGATTGAGTGATATATTTCGCAATGGTTCCCTGTGAACAGAAATTGTGGCTGAGCTAACTGGATCACAGCAGATATGTTTATCCTGCACTAATGATCACTAGTCAGTCATCTGAACTATCACAACTTTCAGTCTACAGTAAAATTACATCCCATTATTCTTCGCTTTCAGGGACTAATTTCTATGTCAAATTCAAGATTACTATGGCTATAAATTTTCAGAAGAGTTGCCTGAACAACAATACAGGAAAGAGGTTGAAATAGCATGTTTTGTTGTTGAGTATACAAAGCTGCAGGTGGTGAAGGCAATATCTAGTGATAGCCACCTCAACTGAAACATGACTGTCAGTGCTCAGAGACATGTGAATAAGGTTTTATTTTTTCAAAGGGCTGTTCTCAAGTTACCTGAGTATACTCAGGATTTTAAGTTTCTGTCAGAATAATAAAAGTGAGAACTTAGGACTTTATGTTTAGGGTAATGTGTTCCAACTCTCTTCTTTTCCTAGTCTCAAATTTGATTATTTTACCTTTGATCACTGTTTTTCCTCAGCTACCATGAGACCTCACAGGTCATGAAACGAGTTGATACATAATCTGTTTATTTTATTTTTATTTATGTACTTGTTTTACCTGTCAGGATTAGAACCTTCATACCTCTTTATATATCCAACCAGACCTCCTTAGTCGACATAACAGTAAGTAGAGTAAATGAGCAGTTTATAATGGTGATGACAATTAATTGCACAAATTAAGGAGAGAAGAAGATAAAGAAAGAATTAGTATTATGCCTGGGTACAGTGAAGATTTTGGAAACTGGTGGTGCCGTTATGGCGTGATAGATATTTGGCATGTGAGGAGAGGTATTGAGGACACCACTGACTAGGAAGCTGGCGCATAAAACATAGTATATGAAAGCCACGACACCAGTCTGGCCATATGCACAGTGCTGTACATAGGAAGGACTGACATGATCAAACAACCAAATATTCCACTCATGTCCTAAGCAAATGTTCAAGTTATCTGGCATTATCACTATTTCTGCTGTATAGTAAATATTTCACAAGACTGGAGACTGGCATAATTTTTGTGTAAGTTGAGGTGGAAATATTCTCTAATTTTTTTGATTACACCTAAGGAAGGCAAGAGATTTTCTGCAAACTGAATAAGTTTGTTGTTCTCCATTTAGATGCTTATCTAAGAAATATTTTACTGTGTTTGATAGTATAATTGGGTATCATTAAGGATTATTAGAGGAGCTATTTCACCAAACATTCCGTTAATCAACTTTTGATGTAACATGAAGGTGATAAGTGACTTTTAGCATTCAGTTTAAGATTTTCTGTTGATCATGATACTTAAGTTGTTTGCTGATATAGCAGCAGCAATGTTCCTAGGGCTGGTGTGTAGAAATAACTGGTTGTTGTCATTATATGATCAGTGATTGCCAGGATGTAGTGCATATGAGATGACATGATGTGGATATGCAGTGAGAAGAGTAATGGACCAAGGCTGTACCTTTGAGGACTCATTGTGTGTGTGTGTGTGTGTGTGTGTGTGTGTGTGTGTGTGTGTGTGTGTGTGTGTGTGTGTGTTTCCATTATTACTGCTCTGGCCGGCAGACAATTCTTTAATATTTGTTTTTCAACTAGCTGTAGAACTGTGTTGTTTGAGAAAAGCAGCAGTTTCATTTCTGTAAAATCAACATCCTCAAAAGCTTGCAGAAATGAAGCAGTGTCAAAATTGTCACTTCATGCCTATCCATGGTATGCATGGTGTTGTCAGTCACTTTAATAAAATTGATGTGCTATGGTGTTTTTGGAGGCTTGACTGATATTGTCAAGGATCTTATTAATTCTAAAGTAGTCCCTCAGTTGCTCATAAACAGTGATATGATGGTACTGCAGATAATATGCTCATCAGGCCATACTCGCTTGGGAACCATTGGCTGTTGGTCATTGAGGGAAACTAAAAGACGAAGATTGAAGGCATCAGTGAGAACTGGAATTTAATATTGTCAGTGTTCTTAATCATGGCTGTGGGATTCCATCTGTACCTGCTACCTCAGAACATTGCTTTATTTACTGTTGTTGTTGTGGTCTTTAGTTCAGAGACTGGTTTTTATGCAGCTCTCCATGCTACTCTGTCCTGTGCAAGCTTCTTCCAACCAATCCTTTCTTTTGGTCAAGTTTTGCCACAAATTCCTCTTCTCCCCAATTGTATTCAGTACCTCCTCATTAGTTACATGATGTACCCATATCAACATCATCATCATCAGGACTTGCTTCCAGCAAGCCGGTTAGGAACCTTGTGAACAATATGCCTCCATTGGTTTTTGTCCTAGTATAACTTTTTCCTCTCCACTACATCCCATGTTACTTCTCTCCTCTTGAGATCTTCCTTAACCTGGTCTGTCCATCTCTTTCTAGGCCGCCCAGTTGCTCTTCTTCCTGGTACCTACATCTCAAAATACTGGCATGGAGTTTGAGTCGGGTGCATTTGCTTCACACGACCGAACCTCTTCAATCTCAAAGCACTCATCCTCTCTTCTGTAGTCAATGTCAACTGCAGGTCTCTTCTTACATAATCATTCCTGACTCTGTCTCTTCTAGTTTTTTGTAGAGCTGACCTAAGGAACTTCATTTCACATGCTTGTATTTGACTCTCTTCTCTCTTATTTATGACACAGGCCTCTAGACTATACATCATGATTGGCTGGAGAAAAGTTTTATACATGGTCTGTTTGGCTCTTTGAGGGACTTCCTTGTCCCAGATTAGATTATGTACTTGGTGGAAGAAGCTAGAGCCTTTTGTTATTCTGTTTAAGACTTCTAGTTTGGAACTTCCATCTTGTGATGTGATGCTACCCAGATAATTGAAACTTTTCACACATTCAACCATCTCCCCCTCCAGTATGATGTGACAAGGTGTGGGTGTCCTGCTAGTCTTCATTGCCACTGTCTTGTTCCTACTCACAGTTAACTTGATTTTTTTAAATTTTTGTTCCAGTAATCTAGTCTCGTCTGAAACTCCATTGCCGTCTCTTCCCAAATGGCGATTTCATCAGCAAAAACTAAAGCGTTGAGATCTTCATTTTCTTCTTGCTTGATTTCTTTCACGATTGTGTCCACAAGTGTAATAAAGAGTAAAGGGGAGAGGAAACTGCCTTGCTCAACACCTCTCTTTGTCTTAAACTATTTTGATCTTCCACCTCCTACTTGTAAACTGCTCTCACAACCGTTGTACAGCACCTGGACTTTTTTAATTAATGAATCATGAACATTATGTTTTCTCAAGCATTCCCATATTTTATCCCTTGGTACACTGTCATATGCTTTTTCCAAATCCACAAATACTGCTGTCAAGTCATTTTATTTTTCTCAATATTTATCCATTAACTGTCGGAGGGAGATCTATTGTTCCCCTGTTACTTCTGAACCCATGCTGGTGTTATTGAATTTTATGCAATCTTTTTTCTATGACCTTTTTCCATTATCTTAAGGCAGTGTGATAACAGTGCGATTCCTCAGTAGTTGGTGCATTCTTTCTACTACCTTTCATGAACAATGGTATTATAATTACTTTTTTCCATTCACTTTGTTTTATTTCCATATCACCCCCAGCACCTGGTGTAACCATTGTATTCCATGGATTCCTGTGGCTTTAATCATATCTGCTGTCAGCTCATCTTCTCCAGCCACCTTTCCAATTTTCATCTGTTTCAGGGAATTCTCTGTTTCTAACCAAGAGATTGGATCCTGCCTTTCCTCTAATTCAATGACTTAGGTGTCACTTTCTTGTGCACCTTCCCCATTCACTAAGATTTCATAATAATTCTTCATCTCTTCTCTGATACCTTCCACGTCCCTGATAATTTCCCCATCTTCTGTTTAACTCGCTTTTATGTCTTCACAATCAGATCTTTTACTTTTCAATAACCCATATAGCAGTTTTTGATTCCCTTTGCTATCCTGCTCTAGTTTCTGGGCGAATATTTCCCTACTCTTCTTCTTTTCTTCCTTCACAATTCTCTTTGCTTGGAGTTTCTTTTGTCAGTATTCCTTCTCCAGTGTTGTCACCTTGTGTTCATCTAAATGTTTTAAGAAAAATGCATTCTGCGGGGAAGATGCTATCCTGTGGCTAACAATTTATCACAACACAGGAACATATTGCTGTTGAGAAAAGTTGTTTTATTTGTATGTAGGGGCTTGAAAAAACAGCATCAAATTTTGATTTTTCTATGCTGAGTCTGCACTGCTGTTTCTGCAGTGCTGCTGGATTTGACACTCTGCATACAACAGAGTGGACATTCCAGTGATTGGCATTGTGCAGAAATGACTTCATTTTGCTCTACAGGTTTCTGTATGCATACCAAAATTTAGGTATTGGATTTTGCTTGAATCTTTTATGTGCAGAGCTTCATTTATTAAGTATCTAGCATCATTCCATAGTCAGCCATGGAGCAGGAGGTATCTTTGCTTTAATACATCACTGAGAGGCATGCTTTCACAAAACACAGTAAGCCTGTGACTGAATTCCCGCACTTTACTGTGGTAAAGTTGGCCCATTGCTTATATTCTGCCTTTGAACATCTGAAGAGATCTTTAGTACTGCTTCGAGGTTAACCAGTATTAAGCTTCTGTAGATTATAAGGTGAGATTTTTCTGTGGTGGTATGATCTTTATCTGCCAGAAATTATGATTTGCCACATAGTTTGGATGGTCTCTCTTTCACTTTCTTGATTCCTGCATGCTGGTGGCTGCCAGAACATCAATCACTATATGATTGACCCTTTCTGGGATTTGGTTGGTCAGCATCTTGTTTGTCACTGTTCCTTAGTAGCCCCTATTGCTGCTTTTTGGACTCTCAGGCTGTTCAGATACTAATTACAACATTTGGAGCTTCGCAGTCTATTGAATACCCAAAGCTGGAGAACACACAGTTTTTTAATTGTAATCATCTGTGTTTGTCACACTAATCTTTATGTTGTAATTTTTACAAACAGTAGTACAACATCCTTCATTGTACACATGTTCATTGAAATTCATTTCTTTTGCAGTTGTTGATGTTTATAACTACTTTAGAGCAATCCTGAAATCGGGAGAGAAATCAGAGCGAGCCCTGCAGCTTACGAAAGATGCACTGGACTTGAATCCTGCAAATTATACTGTTTGGCAGTACAGGTAATTTTTTTTACTTTGTCTAGATTAGTTTGAGGTCACTGTTAGCCTTATGTCTTCCAGGCTACACAGTAGACAGGTAGGTTTGATTTCTTATGGTTGTAATCAGTAACATAGTATGAGATTGTGTTGTACACATGGGGCACTTATGTGTTTTGTATGTTCTGTATGTGGATTAGATCAGATTAACTTCATAGTTTCTAAACCATTTACTTTATACTTTTTACACTATTTGCTGTAACGAGTGAATTGAAGGACTGCTTCGTTTATACATCAGAGAGGAAAGGGACCAGTAAGCAGCAAAGGAAGAAATGTAATGAATTGTGTGCTTATACATCAAGTAGCTATATGCAGTGTTGTATTTGCCAAAACAAGTATAGCACCCAACATCCAAGGTCGCAGGAAGTGAACCCCCTGCTACAGATAGGTAGTTGCTGTACAAGGTAACTGTCTTTTACACTAATAACTGATGTGTTCACAGGGCATTATAACTGAAACACAAGTAATGTGTGCAACACAAAATAAAACAAGTAAGGACAGCTGACAGCAATGATCCCCCTTCAATTTACAAAAATAAAAAAAAAAATAAAAACATTTATTAACACAGCAAACAATGAAATAGTCAGCTTTGAGTGATGCATGACTCTGTAGTTAGAGCTGTAACACTAATCTAATTTTTATCACAGTGAAGGGGAACTATCCAATCTAGAGGTTCTCAAACTTTTTTGGTGACAGAACCATTTTGCGATACTAAATATTTTACAGAGGCCTAAAATGTGCATTGATGTTCATTCTTTAATTATAATAGTTTAATGAAAATTGTACAAAAATAGATGCATTGTACACTATTGAATTCTACAGCAATGTGCAAAACAACACACAATACATAAAATACCCTTATATTAGTTCCACTGCTAATTGATAAAATTATTTCCATTTAATGGGGAGTATGAAGTTGTTTTATTTTTTATTTTTGACCAAATGTTTAATGCCAAGCTTGATAGAATGGAGTTAGGTTAGAGAATTCCCTCCCTGGGCCCTACAAGATGCCTCCTGAGCCACGGCAAGGTAGGAGTAGGCAAAATGCAACAGGGAATAACAATATTATTGTGCTAAGACAACATTCCATTAGAACTACTGACGGCCTTGGGAGAGCCAGTCATGACAAAACTCTACCAGCTGGTGAGCAAGATGTATGAGACAGGCCAAATACTCTCAGACTTCAAGAAGAATATAATAATTCCAATCCCAAAGAAAGCAGGTGCTGACAGATGTGAAAATTACCGAACTATCAGTTTAATAAGTCACAGCTGCAAAATACTAACGCGAATTCTTTACAGACGAATGGAAAAACTGATAGATGCGGACCTCGGGGAGGATCAGTTTGGATTCCGTCGAAATGTTGGAACACGTGAGGCAATACTGACCTTACGACTTATCTTAGAAGAAAGATTAAGAAAAGGCAAACCTACGTTTCTAGCATTCGTAGACTTAGAGAAAGCTTTTGACAATGTTGACTGGAATACTCTTTTTCAAATTCTAAAGGTGGCAGGGGTAAAATACAGGGAGCGAAAGGCTATTTACAATTTGTACAGAAACCAGATGGCAGTCATAAGAGTCGAGGGGCATGAAAGGGAAGCAGTGGTTGGGAAAGGAGTGAGACAGGGTTGTAGCCTCTCCCCGATGTTATTCAATCTGTATATTGAGCAAGCAGTAAAGGAAACAAAAGAAAAATTTGGAGTAGGTATTAAAATTCATGGAGACGAAGTAAAAACTTTGAGGTTCGCCGATGACATTCTAATTCTGTCACAGACGGCAAAGGACTTGGAAGAGCAGTTGAACGGAATGGACAGTGTCTTGAAAGGAGGATATAAGATGAACATTAACAAAAGCAAAACGAGGATAATGGAATGTAGTCCAATTAAATCGGGTGATGCTGAGGGAATTAGATTAGGAAATGAGACACTTAAAGTAGTAAAGGAGTTTTGCTATTTGGGGAGCAAAATAACTGATGATGGTCGAAGTAGAGAGGATATAAAATGTAGACTGGCAATGGCAAGGAAAGCGTTTCTGAAGAAGAGAAATTTGTTAACATCGAATATAGATTTAAGTGTCAGGAAGTTATTTCTGAAAATATTTGTTTGGAGTGTAGCCATGTATGGAAGTGAAACATGGACGATAACTAGTTTGGACAAGAAGAGAATAGAAGCTTTCGAAATGTGGTGCTACAGAAGAATACTGAAGATAAGGTGGATAGATCACGTAACTAATGAGGAGGTATTGAATAGGATTGGGGAGAAGAGAAGTTTGTGGCACAACTTGACTAGAAGAAGGGATCGGTTGGTAGGACATGTTTTGAGGCATCAAGGGATCACAAATTTAGCATTGGAGGGCAGTTTGGAGGGTAAAAATCGTAGAGGGAGACCGAGAGATGAGTACACTAAGCAGATTGAGAAGGATGTAGGTTGCAGTAGGTACTGGGAGATGAAGAAGCTTGCACAGGATAGAGTAGCATGGAGAGCTGCATCAAACCAGTCTCAGGACTGAAGACCACAACAACAACAACAATAGTAAATTGCAGGGGCGTCTATAGAAAGATCCCAGAACTGCTCTCATTAATAAACGGTCACAATGCCCACATAGTACTAGGGACAGAAAGTTGGCTGAAACCAGACGTACACAGTAATGAAATTCTAAACTCAGATTGGAATGTATACTGCAGAGACAGGCTGGACAGTGAAGTAGGAGCCGTGTTTATACCAATAAGAAATGCAATAGTATCGAAGGAAATTGACGGAGATCCGAAATGTGAAATAATTTGGATGAAGGTCATGTTAAAGCAGGCTCAGACATGGTAATTGCATGTCTCTATAGGCCCCCTGGCTCAGCAGCTGTTGTGGCTGAGCACCTGAAGGATAGCTTGGAAAATATTTCGAGTAGATTTCCCCACCATGTTATAATTCTGGGTGGAGATTTTAATTTGCCAGATATAGACTGGGAGACTCAAACTGGCGGCAGAGACAAAGAATCCAGTGAAATTTTTTTAAGTGCTTTTTTTAAAAACTTCCTTGAGCAGTTAAACAGAGAACCAACTCGTGGCGATAACATATTAGACCTTCTGGTGACAAACAAACCTGAACTATTTGAAACAGTTAATGCAGAACAGGGAATCAGCGATCATATAGCAGTTACTGCATCGATGATTTCAGCCGTAAATAGAAATATTAAAAAAGGTAGGAAGATTTTTCTGTTTAGCAAAAGTGACCAAAAGCAGATTTCAGAGTACCTGACGGCTCAACACAAAAGTTTTGTCTCAAGTACAGATAGTTTGAGGATCAGTGGACAAAGTTCAAAACAATCGTACAATATACGTCAGATGAGTATGTGCCAAGCAAGATCGTAAGAGATGGAAAAGAGCCACCGTGGTACAACAACCGAGTTAGAAAACTGCTGTGGAAGCAAAGGGAACTTCACAGCAAACATAAACATAGCCAAAACCTTGCAGACAAGCAAAAATTACGCGAAGCAAAATGTAGTGTGAGGAGGGCTATGTGAGAGACGTTCAATGAATTCGAAAGTAAAGTTCTATGTACTGACTTGGCAGAAAATCCTAAGAAATTTTGGTCTTATGTCAAAGCGGTACGTGGATCAAAACGAAATGTCCAGACTCTCTGTGACCAAAATGCTACTGAAACAGAGGATGACAGACTAAAGGCCGAAATACTAAATGTCTTTTTTCAAAGCTGTTTCACAGAGGAAGACTGCACTGTAGTTCCTTCTCTAGATTGTCGCACAGATGACAAAATGGTGGATATCGAAATAGATGACAGAGATATAGAGAAACAATTGAAATCACTAAAAAGAGGAAAGGCCGCTGGACCTTACGGGATACCAGTTCGATTTTACACAGAGTACACGAAGGAACTTGCCCCCCTTCTTGCAGCGGTGTACTGTAAGTCTCTAGAAGAGCGTAGCATTCCAAAGGATTGGAAAAGGGCGCAGGTGATCCCCGTATTCAAGAAGGGATGTCGAACAGATGTGCAGAACTATAGACCTATATCTCTATCGTCTATCAGTTGTAGAAGTTTGGAACACATATTATGTTAGAGTATAATGACTTTTCTGGAGACTAGAAATCTACTCTGCAGGAATCAGCATGGTTTTTGAAAAAGACGGTCGTGTGAAACCCAGCTCGCGCTATTCATCCATGAAACTCGGAGGGCCATAGACACAGGTTCCCAGGTAGATGCCGTGTTTCTTGACTTCCGCAAGGTGTTCAATACAGTTCCCCCACAGTTTGTTTAATGAACAAAGAAAGAGCATTTGGACTATCAGACCAATTGTGTAATTGGATTGAAGAGTTCCTAGATAACAGAACAGCATGTCATTCTCAATGGAGAGAAGTCTTCCGAAGTAAGAGTGGTTTCAGGTGTGCCGCAGGGGAGTGTCGTAGGACCGTTGCTATTCACAATATACATAAATGACCTTGTGGATGACATCGGAAGTTCACTGAGGCTTTTTTGCGGATGCTGCTGTGGTATATCGAGAGGTTGTAACAATGGAAAATTGTACTGAAATGCAGGAGGATCTGCGGCGAATTGACGCATGGTGCAATTGAATCTCAATGTAGACTAGTGTAATGTGCTGCGAATACATAAATGATAGATCCCTTATCATTTGGCTACAATATAGCAGGCCAGCAACTGGAAGCAGTTAATGCCATAAATTATCTGGGAGTACGCATTAGGAGTGATTTAAAATGGAATGATCATATAAAGTTGATCGTAGGTAAAACAGATACCAGACTGAGATTCATTGGAAGAATCCTAAGGAAATACAATCCGAAAACAAAGGAAGTAGGTTACAGTACGCTTGTTTGCCCGCTGCTTGAATACTGCTCAGCAATGTGGGATCCGTACCAGATAGGGTTGATAGGAGAGATAGAGAAGATCCAATGGAGAGCAGCGCACTTCGTTACTGGATCATTTAGTAATCGCGAAAGCGTTACGGAGTTAATAGACTCTACAGGAGAGACGCACAGTAGCTCGGTACGGGCTTTTGTTGAAGTTTCGAGAACATACCTTCACCGAAGAGTCAAGCAGTATATTGCTTCCTCCTATGTATATCTCGCGAAGAGACCATGAGGATAAAATCAGAGAGATTAGAGCCCACATGGAGGCATACCGACAATCCTTCCTTCCATGAGCAATACGAGACTGGAATAGAAGGGAGAGCCGATAGAGGTACTCAAGGTACCCTCCGCCACACACCATCAGGTGGCTTGCGGAGTATGGATGTGGATGAAGCCCCATGTCATATTCAGCATCCAGTCTGTTGGGGTATTTTGTCATTGTAGCTGCATATGCTGATTGTTTTGTTTCACACAGTTATGTTGTTGGGAACAGGAGAAGAACAGACAGAACCTATGTGGCAAGATTTGGTTGTTCATCGCAAATGCTACACCAAAAATCAAGTGACATAGTTTTGAGTAGTGATGCCATGCTTGACTAATGTTGATTCTAAAAAGGAATCATAGTTTTGTTTGACATATTTTCTGGCTTCTGAAAATTTGGTTCGCAGGAATTCTGAACCCACGAATTCATTTTCAATTTTGTAATCTGCTTTTCGTGGAAACATGCTGCAAAAGGTGCAGGCATATGGTGGAGAATGATCAATTCTTCAAATATTTCATTTGGTAATTCTGCTCTCGCCGTAGAACACATTCAGCATTAAAAAGATTTCTAGTTCTCTTTTGCCAATATAAGTAATCCAGAAATCTAATTTCTGCTTTGAAGGCGGTTGTTCTGTAATTAGTATTGAAAACTGTTCTGCTTTCCTTTTAAAGATAAATTTAATTCATTAATTTTTCAAAATATATGTGCCAGAAAGGCTAGTCTGAGCAACCAGGTAACGCCTCTCAAATTGTCTTTTATTTTAAAGGAAATATCAGACATAAAAGCTTGTAATTCAGCTCATAGTTTGAATAATCTTGTTAAGGTCTTAGCCCGAGATAACCATTTAACCTTGGTGTGGAGTAGTAGTGTTTTTTGTCTGCTGCCATGATCGTCATACAGTATAGAAAACAATTGACACTGAAGAGAGTACAATTTAACATAATTGATTGTTTTTACTTCATCACATCTTACATACAATTTTAGATATGGTGGCATCATCTTTATTGCGAATGCTTGTCTATGTAGGATACAGTGGCTGCAACTACAGTTCGGTGCTTTACTTTTTTACCAGTTATTGCCTTGGTCCCATCAGTATGAAAATCGAACAGTCAAACCAATCGAGATGGTTTATAAAAAAGAAATTGTTAGTTGTGTTAAAAATTTCTTTTCCAGTAGTGTTAGTTGGCAGTGATGGGCACACAAGCAAGTCTTGTTTGAGTGAATGTTTATACGGACATCATAAAATTATCAACAAAATGGCTAGTCCAGAACAAGATAATTTGTTTGTGTTGAAGACATCCAACTAGTTCTTGTTTGGTGTAGCCTGCGAAATTATTAATTCGATACAAAGTGGTGTCGTTTGAAGGCTGCACTGTAGAAAGACGCTTTGCAGATTTTTCATCAAGCCTGCCCTGTTTTATGTCTGCCATACATGGTTTTATTAAATTCTCAGCATTAGTGTGCATTTTGCCCACTTGTGCAATGCGATAGCTGACCAAATACAATGCCTCCTTTCCTTTTTCATTCATAGTTTGAGCCGTGTACTTTAGTTTTTTGACTTCTTAAAAATAGTTCTTTCTTACATATAAAAATCCTTCATTCTTGTCTTTGCAATTGGGGTGCACAGTTTCTAAATGCCGAGGCATCTGAGCAGGTACCATGGCCTATCAGAAAATAGCTTGGTACGTAACATGCAGAGAGGTGAGCCATTAGCATCAACATATCTGAGATTGGTGTGAGACTTCAGCTTTAGAGACTAGTTGGAAACCTTACTGCTTACGGCCTAGGAACTAGAAGTCATTACATCACCTTTTCAAATTTCAGTCTTCATTGGAAATCTTTTAGGTTGATGCTGCATCTTTTATGTGAATCACCTTTGAGGTCTTGATACAAGACTTTTTTGCAACACCTTTAAGCCAATGCTCCATTCTATCTTTTAAAATGGACAGTTTAATTTACAATACAGCAAACGTAAAATAGTGCTGCCAGAAGATGGTGAATTTCATATGTATAATCAATAACAAACATGAATTGAATCTAGTGTAGTCTGAGAGTGGTGTGCAGGTCCGCCATGCCAGATTGGATTGCACATTGCAATCACAAACTTGGGTGGGAATTGTACTCCGTGTTGCACTGCGTGGGTTTATGTAGCCGCAGTTGGGGAAGCACAGTAGTGAAGCCATGAATACTTCGAGGCAGTTCCAAGTGTTTGTGCATGAGAGAGGGATGGAGACACTGTAAAGACATCATGGCAGCATGTGTAGGTGAGACAGCAAGAAGAGAGAGCATGACAGCATAGTTGCCCCATGCATGTATAATGTTGAGTCACCACGTACCTACTGGTATAACCTGCGACAGAGAGAGAGAGAGAGAGAGAGAGAGAGAGAGAGCGCTTATCAGCACGGTTGCTGCATGTGTTTGCAGTGATAGTTACCACATGCCTGCTTGTACAACCTAAATTCTTTTCAGTCAATAAAATTCTTCTGGGTTTGAGGCCGCATTCTCATCTGTAAAATTCCGACGTTTCGGCGACTGTTGCAAGGCGCCTTCCTCAGGGTGTATCGCCAACTGCTGAATGAGCACTAGTTTGGATACTTATACACTATGGAGGAGTGCAGAAGTCCCACATAAAATTGTACAAGGTCACGAATATCTGTGTACAGGATAGCAAATCTTTGTTGTGGGGAAGGATCCGCCACATTCATGGTAGTCTTGACGCGAACAACATAAAACTGTATGAACTGCACCTCTTTTTGAGTGGGAAACTTGATGAGGATGACTGGCTGAAGGGCAACAGGTTAACCTTCCAACAAGCCACAAGGTCAAGTGAAAGTACCACTAGTCTCTAGGTGATGAAGTTGACAAATTGCAATGGAAAACAACAGATGAAGGACCAATTCTGGACATGCGGCGAACAGTGGTGAACTTCTCCAGCCATACCTTGAGCAATGCAGCCACAAAAATTTTGGACAAAGGGATGAACTATGCAATCAAACCAGAACTAGTACCGAAAGAAGACATTATTGAATCAGTGGAGACCTCAGTTCATCATCTACCACAACCAGAAGCAGAGAAGATCTGACAAGAAACAGTACGAGTCTTGTCTTACGCAAAGCCTCCAAAGCAAAACATCAGTAAGGAGGAATATCATGCCACCAAAGAGCTGAAGAACAACTTTCAGATAGTGCTAATACAGGCAGACAAGGAAAATGCCACCGTAGTGTTGGACACAGTAGATTATAACAACCAGATGGAGGATCTTTTGATGAACCCATTTACCATAAACTTAAGGGAGATCTGATGGCCAAGGAAATGAAATCAATGCAAGCGCTGTTGAAGCAAACCAAGATAAATTTGGTGCGACCTGAAGACTTATTCCACAGATGCCACGGACACTAAGAATATATGGTGTACCAAAGATCCACAAAGAAGCCTTTCCTTTACGGCCGATAATGAGTAGTATTAACTCACCAAACTACAAATTAGGGAAAGAATTGGCTCCGAAGCTTAGATGTTTAGTGAGCCATACAGATTCATACATTAAGAACTCCACCCATTTTATAGCACTTTTGAAAGAAAAGCGTGTATCAGATACTGATCTGATGTCAGTTTTGATGTGAAGTCTTTCTTCACGAATGTGCCCGTGACGGACACCATGAACATCTTAGAGGAACGCATGGCACCTGATATCTGCGAGCTAGTGTGCCACTGTTTGACGACCACCTATTTCAGGTGGAAAGGGTTTTTATGAGCAGACGGACGAAGTAGCCATGGGTTCCCCTCTTTTGCCGGCCGCAGCAGACATTTTTATGCAAGTGTTTGAAGAAACAGCACTCCAGTCCACACCATTATGCCCAGAATGCTGGCTACAATATGTTTATGACACCTTTGTTATCGGGCCATACAGAGAAGAAGAGCTTCAGAACTTTCACGAACATCTCAACCAGCAGCAGAGCAAAATTCACTTTACCATGGAGCTAGAAAAGAATGGAGTATTGCCTTTTCTCAACATGGAACTTTACCATAAGCCAGAGGGAAGCTTGGACACAGAGTTTATAAGAAGCACACCAACATGGCCAGGTACCTGGATGCACCCTCCCACCACCTTCCTATGCTAAAGAATTCGGCCCTGCAAACTTTAAGTAATAGAGCCTACAGGATCAGTGATGAACACAACCTGCAAGCTGAACTACAGAACTTCAGGTCCATTCTTGGAGCTAATGGCTACAACATGATGATGGTACACAAAACCATGGTGCAGAAGGAGAAGGGCGACAGGGAAATGCAGAACAAAGCACAGAATACTGTTGTGCTACCATATGTACAACGGGTTACTGAACATCTAGGCAAAATTCTCTATCGGGCAGGCATTAAGCCGATTTTTCGTAGCAAAACAAAATAAAAGACATTCTGGGCTCGACGAAAGATACAATCGACCAGTTTCGTGCTGCCGGAGTTTATGAAATTAGGTGTGAATGTGGACTGGTGTTACATAGGTGAGACTGGGAATCCAATAAGCACAAGGTTAACTGAACACAAGAGATATATCTGCCTCAAACAATACAACAAATCAGTGGTGTCGTAACATCAGGAACAGTGCAGGATGAAGATCGAATTTCGAGAGGCCCGCATAGTGGTGAAACAGCCATTTAGTTTGAGGAGGAAGATTAAGAGAGGCTATAGAAATAGCTAAGCGACCCGACAATATGAATAGAGAAGACGGGTACCGACGTCCAGCATCTTGGCGGCCAGCTGTGACAGCTTTGTGGAAGGACAGCTCTCGCTGAGCAACAGGCACGCGGTAGGCCATAGCGGTTGAGGACTGACTAGTCGATACTAGGTGGTTAGTAAACAACACTATGTTGCAGTCGCCGCTAAGTCTCCTATTTGCCGATTTCCACCAATGCAAGCAGTAAAGGAAACTCCAATGGAAAACGCCTGTTTCCACCAATGACAACACGCAGTGCAAAGACCAATAAAATGACCTCCTAATACCCTTCCTCCTCACCCTCACATCCAGTGACAGCACTCCTTCACAGTATATAAGTATCCAAACTAGTGCTCATCCAGCAGTTAGCAATACACCCTGAGGCAGGCGCCTTGCAACAGTCACCGAAACGTCGGAATTTTACAGATGACAATGTGACTTCAAACCCAGAAGCATTTTATTGACTGTGACAGCGGCCGCAGAAGCCTACGTTTACAACTAAATTCTTTTGTTTGTAGTTTTTGATCATAGCTTTATTGTAGAGTTACCATCATGTTTGTTTCACCATTTTTGGCTATTGCCCACTTAGAGAGAAGATAACTTTTATAAAAAACATTCTCAGTGTGTGAAAGACTTGATGTACTTCGTTCTTTAGGTTGATATTATTTTGGCGGAGCCCTCCCAGAGTCCTCAGAGAGTCCCAAGGCTTTGTGGAGCACTCTTTGAGTATTGCTGATCTACTCTATAGAAGTTCAGCCTGATGATCAGTGTAGGCGAGTGTTGCTGGCAATCTGTGCATATTGAAACTGTCTACAACTCCTGCACACAATGAACTGTGACAGGATTTGCATCTGTGCGGATTGATGAACTGCAACTGGCTAAGGGTGGCTGTGTGTACATATGTCTATTCTTGGTGAAAGCAGAAAGTAGTTCCTTGTGTCAGTGCCCTCTGTGTGACTGCCATCACTATAGGTGGAAGTGAACACTTTGAAGGTCTCATGGTGGAGGCATAAACTAGCTGCATGTTGAGCACCATCTGTGTGGTGGCAGATTGGAACTGAGTGGTACGTGGCACGGAGATTGCCTGCTTGGTTGTGCCCTCTGGTGTTTATTGCTGCATACCATGTCTATGCAGCCTATAGTAATGCACATTTTAGTGTTGTTTTTTTTTCTAATTAGATGTTAATCATTTGAGGTAGAAATAGGAGCCCAGCACAGATTTTCACAAAAGTTTACTGATGTCATGCTGTACCTTTGAGCAGTTAATTAGTTAGTTGTTTATTTCTCCATAGATCATTTACAAAATGTCAGAGATAGCCATTAATTCTTAATTGAAAATGGAAACAATTTTTGAAAAAAATTAGCTAATTATGCATACAGTAATATTATCTTATAAGAAAAATACTTTAACACCATTCATTTAACATCACTGGTCACTGCCCCCTTACCCCCCCCCCCCCCCCCCTCTCTCTCTCTCTCTCTCTCTCTCTCTCTCTCTCTCTCTCTCTCTCTCTCTCTCTCATTCACTCACTCACTCATTTGTACCTGTTACTATTGAACTGCCTTGTTAGAGTGTAAATCCATACTGGAGATGTATGTGACGTAGGTAGTATTACTCCATTGTGGGTGATTCAAAGAATCTCAGAACCAAGTCCCTAGTTAAGCCTGGCTGATTTTGATAAGGGTGTGTGTTAATTTTGTACATCTGTCTGTAATGTGTTGTAGATAGTCATTGACTCTGAAATTATTATCAGTAATTATTCCAAAGTGTTGTAATTGGTCAGCTTGCTTCCACTCTTTATGGTTCAAGATGATCTTGACAGTTGTTTTGCCCCTTTTTCTTGTTTTGAGTAGGATTTTTGATTTCTACTCATTGAAATATATTTTGTCATTTTCAGCCTCTTCTTCAATTTTTCACATTTCAATATTAGAAACCACTTTAATCTGAAGAGATGCAGCTTCCGTTTGTCAATAATCAAATCATCAGCAAATGTGATCGTTTATTTTTAATTGTGTATTTTGAGTTGAGTGATGATCTTGATGTTGTTGACAGATAAAAATGCTACTCCTTCATCAAAATAACTTTTAACTAAATTGTAAAAGTTTTTAGGACATTAAAGTTCATGTAGGGCATTGGTAGTACTAGATCACCAAGGGGTGTTGTGGTCTCCTTGTACATTCATGCTTACCATTAACATGTATTTACTGTACACCTGACCAAGTTCAGCAAATTTCCTTACAGTTTCTAAAGTGCCTTCAGTGCTTTTCCATGGAGTAAACCCATATTGGCTGTTGTTTGACGAGGCCTTTGAAGAAATAACATGCATGATTTTGTTTACTAGCCGTTTTACCAATACCTTTTTTTCTGTAAAGGGAATTCTGACTGGGTGGTATTTTGTAATATCTGTATTGCTCTCCTTTCCAGGATTTACTGCTGGTGCTGTTTTGATTTTCTTCCATTTCTTTGGAAAACAACAATGTTTTAAGCAAGTGTTGTTTATACTTTGGAAGAAGAAGACCATTTTGCTGTTGATCCCATTGTGACAAGGGCTTTAATTTGGATTCATTCCTTTCATTATTTCAAAAATTTCTTGCTCTGTAAGTTTTCTGTCATCAGGTGTTTCTATAGCTTTCTGTGTGTGTCATTGTAATTGTTTATGGTGTTCATTATCAGCTCTTTCTTCATTTCTTGTTGCAAAATAATCATTGATTTTGTCTTCTAAGTTATAGAGATTCCCTAATTTCTTGAAAGTGATCATCATCATAATTCTACATACAATTTTCCAGGTAATAGACCACAGACTGTGTTCCAAGAGTTATTTTTGGGCATTAGGTCACAACATTCCTTCCATGACTATAATTTCCAATTTAGTATAGGCTTGATTTACTCCTTTTCAGCAAACCATTGTCTTTTTGTGTGTGCCCTAAGCTCATCATCATTTTTTGACCATTGATAAAGTCACCTCATTGTATTTTTTCTCCTTTTCGTTAACCACCTGTCCACCATGGAAATGATTTGTTCTGCAAGTAGAATGTTTTAAAAGCCATACTGCAGGCTGTTCATGAAATTATTTTGTATGCTGCTACAATTTTTCCACTTCTGTTTCTCTTTCAACTAGTTGGCTCATCTTGTCATCTATTTTCCTTTATTCATTATGCTGCTCATGTGTAAATTCTAGCAAGCATGCTTGTCAAATATGTACCCATAAAATTCACCCAATTTCTGTTCTTTGGTGATGAATATGTTTGAAATGAAGGTGTCATGAGGTTAGCTAAGTATTTTCTTATAATGGAGCAAACAATTTTACGATTTGAACAGCTTTCTTCTTCACTAAATTCCCATTAATGTATTACAGATAACGTGTGAATGTTCCCTATCATGAGGTCAGTATTACTTTTGCCTCTGCTAATTTCAAAAGTGTTTTATCAGTGGCTTCATTCATAATGTCTAACCCCCCCCCCCCCCCCCCCCCCCCCCAGGGAGCCCACAGCTCTTTTGTGGCTATGTGTGTGGTTTGCACGGGGCTCTGAGCTATTGCAGCCTTTCCTCTCTCCCGGGCTGCATTCCCTTTCCCATATCCAATCCTTCCCATCCTAACTCCTCCCTCACCTGCCACAGTGTTTCCCTTTATGACAACCTGGGTAGTTCCTCGGTTCTGCTATTCCTGTTCAGTCTCGTATTTCCACTCTCCCTTTTTTTTGCCTTTACTGATCCCCCTTGGGGTTTGGCCTCCCTTTCTAAATTGTTTCCATTATGTGAGCCAGTTGGGGAAGAGCTCTCTCCCTAGCGTCTCTGGTGCAGGCTTCTCTCTTCCTAGCATCTCCGGTGTGGGTTCCTCTCTCCCTAACATCTCCGGTGCGGGTTCCTCTCTCCCTAGCATCTCCGGTGCGGGTTCCTCTCTCCCTAGCATCTCCGGTGCGGGTTCCTCTCTCCCTAGCATCTCCGGTGCGGGTTCCTCTCTCCCTAGCATCTCCGGTGCGGGTTCCTCTCTCCCTAGCATCTCCGGTGCGGGTTCCTCCCCCTCTAGAATCTCCTGTACAGGCTCCTCTCTCCCTGGCATCTCCAGTGTGGGTTCTTCTCTCCTCTTCCTTCCCCACGATAGCTTGCCCACCCCCCACCATCTTGGTATGTCACCATCATTTGTAGCCAGTCCTTGTAGTGGGGCTTTTATGTACCCGTTTGGCTGAACCCCCAGACAGCACAGGGATCACACTTCTGCTACCTGAGCTGTCACTGTCTCGTTTTTGCTTACGAGTGGTTGCTCATTGTTTTGGGGCATCAGAAACTCACCATTGATCGCTGTGCCTGGTGGCTCTTGCTGCAGCTGGGTGGTACCCATGTGGTGATGGGGTGAGCCCCTGATTATAGTGGGTGGTACCAGGGTGGGTGCTCTGCTCATGAAGAGTGCTAAGCACTGTACTTCTGGTTGCTCTTCTGTGGCCATCTCTTCAGACAGGAATGGTTCTCTCTCTGCTCCTATTTTTGCTTCCTCACCCTTTCCCTTCCCAGTCACCTCCTGGGAGGAGGGCCAGGCCCCGCGAAGTGTTGCCATATTTACGTGTGTAAATATGCCCTTGGTAGCTGCACCTCCATTGCATCTGGCTGAAAAGTGATTGTCTACAGTAGGCTATTTTAAATGATGCTGTCCAGATAAGGTTTTCAGTCCAAATACTTTAATTGTACATTGTTGTTGAATAATGTACGGTTGATGGCCAGATAAAGTCTCATTCACTATAATTTATGCACCAGTAAACAGCTAGCCACATACTACACTTCATAGATGTCATATATTGTTGTTCGAGTCTAGCAACCTAACACTGAAGTGACCCAAGTTTTCGTGTGGCAAGTAAATCAGTAACACAGTTACTAGTTACACTGGCCTTCCAAGAAGGTAATCATATTGTAACAAAAACAATGTGCACTGTAAGTATCATTTGCAAATGACAACAGTTTAGATATATCCTGTTGTCACAGTAAGCATTACTTCAGATTAATACAGTTCAGGAAACCAGTTAAGATTTCACTGTCAATCATTGAAAAACATTTACTGTGTAAACTCTGGAACATGGCATTTAGATGAAACTCTACACATTGTATGAGTTGTATTTGTGCTAACTTTTCTGCGGCACATTTTTAGACACAAAATGACTCGGATGGCTTCCAGCAGCCTCTCTTTTACAACATTATAATAATTAGCAATACAGTCACACATCATTGTTTGTTGTTGTTTTACAAATTACAGTTGAAGATTTACATTCCAGATTAACTTAATAGTGGTGAAAGGTTCTTCTAAATGTGAACTTTTAGATACAGCAGTAATTGCTATTTAATTATGCTGTCTAGTTTGCCAAAATATGGAATCCTATTTCAGTAACAATGTTTTGAGTACAAATGCCAATTACTCTGAAACTAAATGAGAACAAGTATTACTACCATTTTTCCAACATTAGCTGTATAAATGCTATAATTACCTGTAAATAGTTTGATCTGCTTTATATGTAAGTTAGTAGTTGGGTATATGTTTACATAGGAACAATAACAAAGTTTTATATTACTGATATCTTGCAATTATCACAATTTTTAGATAAACTAATTACACTAATGGCTTCTACACAACAGGGGAAAAGAATCCACCTGCTTTGTTACACACATTACTCAGTTTGTTCCATGACAGATGGGGAGACTTTTGCCACTACCAAACCACTCTGTTTTTGTAGAAAACATTAAAGATAAGTTTGGTGAAGTTGACTCACTTAGTAGTATATGACTTAGTTCCTTGTTGAATAAAACCTCTTCTGTCAGGCAATCAGCTTCCTAGGAACCCTCTCCGTGATGTCTCCAGGACAAGAAGCCAGTTCAACTCCCATGCCTTGTGGGCCTCAAGGCTGCTTGTTCTCTTTCAAATCCTGATATTATTGCAACTTGTTCTCTTCCTAATCACATCTTCTTTCGCCCTCTGAAGGGGAAGAAGAAGAAGAAATGTCATTCTCAGGATGAGACACCCCCCACCCGTGACATCCCAGAGGGCGTTGCCCCCTCCCTCTCAATCAGGTCTGATCCTATATTCATGGCTGTTCCTCTGTCATTACCGATGATGGACACGACTTGTCACAGTGACCAATTCTGGCTCATTTGTTGCCCATCCAGCCTCCTGTGCTACTATTCTCAAATGGAACTGTAAAGGTTATTATCTTCACTGTCCAGAATTGCAGTCTCTTCTCTCTCTTCACTCTGTAGCTTGTGTTGCATTGCAGGAATCTCGTTTTGTGGATACTCATTTGCCGACTCTTCATGGTTTCCAAGCCTTCTGTCAGAACCTGGTGAGCCCTTTGCAAGCCTCTGGTGGTGTCTGTATCTGGTCCACATGGACGTCATTAGTTCCTGGGTCCCTTTTCATACTGTACAGCAAGCAGGTCCATTCATATCCATTTAGACTATGTGGTAATGATATGCGATCTATATTTCCCTCCAGACTAGCCTCCTACACTTCCTGCTCTTTGTGTCCTCTTTTGACAGCTCCCTCCCTCCTACCTTCTTTTTGGGGATTTAATGCTGATAACACTGTGGGATGCTACTGTGACCACTGACTGGGGCAGGGTTGTTAAAGACCTGCTTGATCTCTGCCTCCTCAACACGGGAGCCCACACAGACTTGAGTGTTGCACATGACACTCTCAAGGCCATTGATCTTTCCATCTGTAGCTGTGGATTCCTCCCCTTCATCCAACTGAGAATTGATAATGATTTGTGTGATAGTGATCATTTTCTGATCGTCTTATCTTTACTTCAGCATCACACGCATGGATGTGTGCCTTAACTAATGCGAGTTGGGATACCTGTTTCTTGGCTGCTATCCCAACTGCTCCACTACATGATGACACTGATGTGTCTATAAGGAATTTGACCGACACCATCCTTTCACCAGCTATGTTGGTGATTTCTTCTTGCTTGGGTTCACCCTCACTGTCCCTTGGTGGCCCCTGAAATTGCTGCAGCTATTGAAAGACTGCCATTGTGCTCTCCAATGCTACAAGTGGCATCCATTCTCAAACCACCCCCTGACATTTAAATTGCTTTGTGCCCAGGCTCACTATCTTCTTTAAAGGCTAAAATGGATTTGTCAGGAATAATATGTCACTGCCACAATGCTGCATGCTCCCTCTTCATAGGTATGGGCAAAGGTCACATGCATTTTTGGCTGTCTCCTTCCTACAGGTATACCAGGAATTTCCCTGAATAGTGTTATCCTCACCAACCCAGACATTGTTGCTGGGCATTCTGCTCAGCATTTTGCCCGGGTCTCAGTGTCGATCCACTAACCACTCGCATCCTGTCTTCTCAAACACTGTCTGGAATGACTTCCTTTATCTTTAGTTTCCCTCCACCTGGAGCCTTGTAACACCCCATTTAGCAAGTAGGAATTCATCAGCATCATTCTTTCTGTACTGACACTGCCCCTGTGCCAGACTGGGTGCACACTGGACTCGCATTCGGGAGGACGACGGTTCAATCCCGTCTCCGGCCATCCTGATTTAGGTTTTCCGTGATTTCCCTAAATCGCTTCAGGCAAATTCTGGGATGGTTCCTTTGAAAGGGCACGGCCGATTTCCTTCCCCATCCTTCTCTCACCCGAGCTTGCGCTCCGTCTCTAATGACCTCGTTGTCGACGGGACGTTAAACACTAATCTCCTCCTCCAGACTGGGTGCACAACTGAATGCTTTAACAGTTATCAGTGGCCAGCCAATGTCATATACTTGTACTGTACTTTAACCATCTTCCCAGTGGTAAGGAAGTTCTGAAATTGATTAAGTTGCCCCTTCGGATGGACAGCTATCACATGATCAGTTTTACCAATGTCCTCAGCAAGTTACTTGAATGTATGATGAGTCGAAGGCAGTATTGCATCCTTGAGTCCAGGATGTTATGGCTTTGACCCAGGATGGTTTTTACCGAGGCTGTTCTACTGCAGGTAGTTTACTCCATCTGGAGTATGCTATTCAGATGGCTTTTACCCAGAGTCAATGCCTTGTTGCAGTTTCCTTCAATCTGCATAAATCTTATGATACTGCATATCGCCAACACATCCTTGCCACCTTAAATGAGTGAAGCCTCTCTGGGTAACTCCCTATTATTATGTGGACCTTTCTTTTGAGTTGTACATTTCAGGTTGGTGCCTCCCATCTTCAGAGGAATAGGGTTCTGAAGGGTTCTGTTTTGAGTAGCCCTCTCTTTTTTTTATTGTCTGTTAATGGTCAGGCGGCAACTGCAGAGCCTTCGATGTCCTCCTCTTTGTAAGCTGATGACATTTGCATTTATTTTTGCTTGTACGTGTTGAGCATTGCTGAAGGCAGACTGCAGGGCAATACACTAAGTGCAGTCTTGGGCTCTCACTCACGGCTTCCATTTTTCAGCTGATAAGACCTACATTATGGGGTTTCTATTATCATCATACAGTCCATCCCCATCCAGATCTGTACCTTGGTGGCCAGTCCCTCAATGTGATGGACAACCACCATTTTTTGGGACTGGTCTTTGATTCCAAGTTGACAAGTCTTCTGCATCTATGCAACTAAAGTGGACATGTTCTTCACAACTCGGTGCTCTTCAATGCCTCAGCAACACCAACTTGGGTGTGGTCCGCTCTACACTGATAAGGCTGAAGACAGCATTGGTCCAATCCTGTATAGATTACGGGAGTCTGGCATACAGCTCAGCACCACCCTCAGTGTTGCAGATGCTGGACCTGATACACAATTGAGGGGTATGACCGGCAACTGATGTCTTTTGCACTAGCCCCGTGATCAGCCTCCTAGCAGAGGCAGGGGTTCCACCATTGCAGGTTCTGTGCCAGTAACAGTTGATTGCTAATGTTTTATGCATCTGCTGCTCCCTGGAACTCCTGAACTACCGTTTGCTCTTTACAGATATGGAGATCCTGCAGGTCTGAGTTTACTATTGCTATACACATTCAGTCCCATTTTCCTGGACTCCAGCTTTCATCTCTACCACCTCTTCTCCGGAACCACTCACATGGTCCTCTGTGGTGCATCCGTTACCCACAGTTCTGTCTTGACCTATCACTGGATCTGAAAGACTCGACTCATCCTGAGAACCCCCCCAACTGTCAATTCTTCTTCGTTTTCAACACATTTCAGGGTTTAGAAATAGTCAATACTAATGGCTCAATGGTTGCTGGTCGTGCTGGTTTTGCTTACATTGGTGAGGGGTGCAATGAACTCTGCACCTTGCTGGATGGCTGCAGTATTTTCATTGTGGAGTTAGTAGCCATCTCTTGTACTCTTGAGCATATCTGTTCCTCGACCGGTGAGTCCTACCTCATATGTAGTCACTCTTTGAGCAGTTTACAAGTTCTTGACCAGTGTTACCATTGCAATCCCTAGATCCTGACTATCCAAGATTCCCTTTTTGCCCTCGAACGAAGTAAACACTTGGTGGTCTTTGTCTAGATCCAGGGTCACATTGAGGTCATTCCATGTCAAATCGGCCAGAAATTTTAGGAAATGACACCCATCATCATGCAAATCCTTGTAATTTTGGGCAGTGGAAATTTACGTAGATATATTGACATTTCCAATTGTATATGTTGCAGATCAATTACTTTTTCACTTATGATGAAAATGAGGAATTCAGGCTCTCACAGACGAGCTCCATTATAATTTAAAAATTCCTACAGTTTTTGCAATGGAAGCTTGAAATTTTTTAGTTAAAGAGGAAGGTTTATATTTTTATCGGAATGCTTCTTGTGCCGCTACATTATTGCATCATCCAGTTCCTTTGTTTTGAGTCATGTGTTCACAGAGTATGTAGTTCTGAGCTCTTTTACTGAGTTGTACCCAGAGTCAATTATTGGTTAAAAATTCTTTTAACTATTCATTCCAAAACAAAAGTAAGTCACGCAATGTTACAATAATAATGTGAAATAGTTTTGTAATGAAACAATGGGATATAATGATTTTTTCAATTATTTAAATACTTTTTAGGTTACACCAATCATCTTTTGAATTATTTGCAACAAATGTTGGTTTTATGACTGAAGCAGTACAGAAAGTACAAGTAGGCAGTGTATTATTGGACAGCATCTGCAAGATACACTCCTGGAAATTGAAATAAGAACACTGTGAATTCATTGTCCCAGGAAGGGGAAACTTTATTGACACATTCCTGGGGTCAGATACATCACATGATCACACTGACAGAACCACAGGCACATACACACAGGCAACAGAGCATGCACAATGTCGGCACTAGTACAGTGTATATCCACCTTTCGCAGCAATGCAGGCTGCTATTCTCACATGGAGACGATCGTAGAGATGTTGGATGTAGTCCTGTGGAACGGCTTGCCATGCCATTTCCACCTGGCGCCTCAGTTGGACCAGTGTTCGTGCTGGACGTGCAGACCGTGTGAGACGACGCTTCACCCAGTCCCAAACATGCTCAATGGGGGACAGATCCGGAGATCTTGCTGGCCAGGGTAGTTGACTTACACCTTCTAGAGCACGTTGGGTGGCACGGGATACATGCGGACGTGCATTGTCCTGTTGGAACAGCAAGTTCCCTTGCCGGTCTAGGAATGGTAGAACGATGGGTTCGATGACGATTTGGATGTCCGTGCACTATTCAGTGTCCCCTCGACGATCACCAGAGGTGTAAGGCCGTGTAGGAGATCGCTTCCCACACCATGATGCCGGGTGTTGGTCCTGTGTGCCTCGGTCGTATGCAGTCCTGATTGTGGCGCTCACCTGCACGGCGCCAAACACGCATACGACCATCATTGGCACCAAGGCAGAATCGACTCTCATCGCTGAAGATGACACGTCTCCATTCGTCCCTCCATTCACGTCTGTCGCGACACCACTGGAGACGGGCTGCACGATGTTGGGGCGTGAGCGGAAGACGGCCTAACGGTGTGCGGGACTGTAGCCCAGCTTCATGGAGACGGTTGCAAATGGTCCTCGCCGATACCCCAGGAGCAACAGTGTCCCTAATTTGCTGGGAAGTGGCGGTGCGGTCCCCTACGGCACTGCGTAGGATCCTACGGTCTTGGCGTGCATCCGTGCGTCGCTGCGGTCCGGTCCCAGGTCGACGGGCACGTGCACCTTCCGCCGACCACTGGCGACAACATCGATGTACTGTGGAGACCTCACGCCCCAAGTGTTGAGCAATTCGGCGGTACGTCCACCCGGCCTCCCGCATGCCCACTATACGCCCTCGCTCAAAGTCCGTCAACTGCACATACGGTTCACGTCCACACTGTCGCGGCATGCTACCAGTGGTTAAAGACTGCGATGCAGCTCCGTATGCCACGGCAAACTGGCTGACACTGACGGCGGCGGTGCACAAATGCTGCGCAGCTAGCGCCATTCGACGGCCAACACCGCGGTTCCTGGTGTGTCCGCTGTGCCGTGCGTGTGATCATTGCTTGTACAGCCCTCTCGCAGTGTCCGGAGCAAGTATGGTGGGTCTGACACACCGGTGTCAATGTGTTCTTTTTTCCATTTCCAGGAGTGTATATGTGATAATGGCCTGACTTGTGTCAATGAAGTGACCAGTGAAGAACAGAATTTTTATTATGGCAGAGCAACAGTCATTCATACTGTGTTTCATGTGTGTGTATTAAACACAAAGATAGGTACCTGCGCAGTTTCTCTCTGCATAAGAAAATTTGCTGTGATCCCTTCAATTGCCATAACAATCTGTTTCATATGGATTGCATGAAATTAGCTTAGAAAAGGCAAAGACCTTCAAAATGAGAGGCTTTAGCATTATCCCTGGGGAGAAAATGTGCCCAACCTGTATCAAACTTATTAATGAAAAACAAGCAAGTTGGCGACTCATCGCCAGACTATATAAATGACAGTAATGTGAAGGTGCAGACTAAAATCTGTGCTAAGTACTAGCTTAACTAGCCTATGAGTATCTCCTGCAAAGCTGCATTCAGTTGCTTGGCATAGTCGGTATGCAGCAGCCAAATGAAAATTGGAATCAGCAGCTGGGGCCCTGGAAACTATAATTTCACATACATATCAAGCTGATCCGGTTGCTGATGCAAGCACTATCCCTGACAGTCATTTAACAGAACTGGAATAAAAGGCAAAACATCATGATGAACTCATGGACAAAATCAAATAGAATATTGAATATACAAATAATCATGAAAAAATTATGTTACTTACTCGTGTTCTGCCACCTTGGTCTCGACAGAAAGTTAGTTCCAAATTTCAGGTTTCTGAATATTTGGTACGACAAGCAGGGGCTCTCTCAAATGGAGAAGGGTATTTTACCGATGGCTGAGCAAAAAAAGAGGAAAGATATTGCCACATGATGCAGTGCAGAAAGTAGACAGTTTTTGTTTGGATGACGAAAACACAAGAATAATGCCTGGGAAAAAAGACAAAGTGAGCACCAGCAAAAATACCTATGAACAAAAGCGTCTTGTTTTAAATAATTTAACTGAACAGCCTTCTCTCTACAAAAAAAGTATCCTGAAGACAAAGTAGGATTCTCAAAATTTGCCCCTCTTGGACCAAAACAGTGTTTACTAGCAGGATCATCAGGAACACATACCGTATGTGTGTGCATATACCACCAAAACGTTAAATTGCTTCTAAAACTCCATTTCTATTAAAGAACCATACCAACAATAATTTAAATAATGGCATGTGATATAAATAACCGAGCTTGTATGGTTCATCTGTGTGAAAAATGCCCCAACAGTTCATTGCTTCAAACCCACTTGGAAAATGAAATAGCAGACTATGATTCCAATGAGATGGTTCAATACAGTCAATGGGCATCACCTGATAGAATGACTTTAAGTGTTCAGATCACTTCTCTATCCAAATTCTGTTACGCACTAATTAAAAAATTGGAAAACATACTACACAGTCTTTTATTTCTCAATCACAATCTGATTATCTAAAAATGAAGAAGGAAACACTTGACATAGAATCAGTGTTAATTTTAATGGATTTCAGTGGAAACCTCAATTTTGTTGTTCAAGATGAAGTACAGGGGTACCATTGGAACAATGGCAGCTGTATTCCTCACATTGGCCATATGTATTACAAAAAGGACAAACAATTGTATGCAAAAAGTATTTGTTTTGTTTCTGACGATCTAGAACATGATGTTGCCTTTGCGTACCAGACTAAGAAGACTGTACTGAATTTTTTTAAGTGCGAATTTCCAGAAATTCGTCTTGTGTATGTTGAAGATTTCACTGATGCTTGTGCTGCACAATATAAAAATTGTAAGAATTTCAGAAATATCTGCTACCATGAACACAACTTCAACATAAAGTGCAGCTGGTCCTGTTTTGCTACCAGCCATGGCAAATCTCCCTGTGGTGGTATTGGTGACACTGTTAAAAAGACTTAGTCACAAAAACAAGTTTGCAAAGAGTTTATAAAGATCAAGTACCTACAGTGTCCCAGCTATTTGAATTGTATCATGAGAATCTGCAAGGCATTTCAGTTCTCTTTGTTTCAAAAGGTACAAGTCTGACGTTATCTTTCTCAGCACTTCACACATGCAAAGCCAATTCCTGGAACATGATATGTACATCACATTGTACCAATATCACCAACCAAGCAAAAAGGCTGAGCTGTGATACGGATTTTAGTATCTTGCATGATTTCTCAGATGCACTTCCGCCACTAATGCCAGAATGCACTGTGCAGCCCAGCTGCCATGTTGCATGTACATATGACTCATCTTTGTATTTGGGAATTGTTGAGATTGTGAATTGTGAAGCAGGAGATGTTACAGTAAGGTTCATGCATCCTCATGGACCATCCCTGTCCGTCTATTGGCCTGTTAATGATATTTGTGATGTTTCTTTCTCTCACATTCTGTGTGAAGTTGGTACCACCACAGCAACAGGCTGTACTTATTCTCTGAGCAAAGAGTCCTCAAAGTTGGTGGAAGAAAAGAGGTTCTCATCCAAAAAAAATATTATCTAAGCGTCAAAGTGTCTCATCACGTGTGTAGTTCCAAATCAACTTGAATGCAGATTACAGCACCAGCATTTTGTGCAGTGTTGACAATATTGGCTTGTGACAAAATGCTTAAATATTATAAACAAAATGCTATGTATTTTTACATTGAGTTAATTTGGTTATGGCAGAGGTAAGAAAGTATTCATATGTCATGTAATGTACAAGTTGCCCTATATTTTATAATGCGTAATTTTGTTTCATTTGTGTGATCAAGCTTTATTATTTGTTGATCACTTTCTAATTTTTTCAGCATTTTCCAGAGTAGGGGAGGGGGAGGGGCATTGCCCAAAACATTTTTTCTAATTTAACAATAAAATTAAATAAAATTAATTTGCAAAAAATTAATTGGACATTTCTAACATGTTTTCAGAAACTACATGTCCGAAAACAGCAGCCAATATTCAAATTTTTACAGTTGGCTTTGAAGTAATGCAGTGCATCAAACTTTCAGCAATTGCTACCAACAGAATGTATATACAGTAATAAAAATTGGCAGAAGTTCATGATATTAGACACAAAAGCAGTACACAAAATCTCAGTTCACAACTAGGTAATGGGTGTCATGGCCTAGATGACCTGACATGGAATGACCCATTGGGATCCCAGGGGATGAACTTGCTGACAGGCTGACTAAATTAGCTACCGCAACCTTCCTGTTAAGATCTCCATAAAAACTCCATCCAGATAGGTCTTGGAAGACCCAATGATACCAACCAGCCACCGTGTCATCCTCAGACCACAGGCGTCGCTGGATGCAGATATGGAGGGGTATGTGGTCAGCACAACCCTCTCCCGGCTGTTTGTCAGTTTACGAGACTGGAGTCGTTACTACTTCTCACTCCAGTAGCTCCTCAGTTTGCCTCACAAGGGCTGAGTGCACCCCACTTGCCAACAGCACTCGGCAGTCTGGATGGTCACCCATCCAAGTGCTAGCCCAGTCCGACAGCGCTTAACTTCGGTGATCTGGCGGGAACTAGTTCTATTAAGATTGGAAGTCTGGATTTGGACCTTGATCGGTATCGTACTATCGAGTTCTAAGAACTTGGAGTGCATACTCTGACTTCTGAACAAATGATAGGTGGTAAGGGAGACCATGAATTTGTGGAGGTCCTCCATGCGGACCCCTCGCAAGAACTCTGTTGTCCTTTGCCATCTCAGCATCGCTCATACTTGGCTGACTCATGGTCATCTCCTCCATTGCAAGAATCCACTCCACTGTTTTTGTGGTGCCCATTTGATGGTGGTCCACATTTTGCTGGACTTTACTAAAGTAGCTGCCTTGCAGCGGACTCTTTAATCATTCAGACTCGCTACCCCTGGTGTTAGTGGGCAATATGTCAGCAGCTGAATTGGTCTTGCGGTTTATTCATGGACGATGTTTACCATTTTCTCTAAGGGAGAGCTCCCCAGCCTTTTCAGCCAATTGAGGGGTGCACAGGACACGTTGTTGCCATCTCTGCCCTTAACAGACTCTGGACTTGGTGGTCTGCCCCAGCCCTTACCCTACCCACTCTTTTGCTCTTCTTCCCCCTTCTCGCTTGTTCTGTTTGACATGGTGTTTTTTCTCTATTTTCCTTTGCTTGTCTTGTCCCATTCTATCGACAGTCTTTTCGGAGTATTTGTGGATGGTGTGCCTCTGGTACATGGTGAGGGGTATGTCCCCATCGCATGTTCTGCCTTTGGGGCCTTCTGGCTGCTCTCTGGATGGGAACTTCACCTTCCTTTCTCCCCTTTTCTTCTTCCTTGTTCCTTTCTCTAGGCTTTGTTGACCTTTGGTAGACCTTGGAGTTTTCTTTCCTAGGGTTTTGTGCACTAGAGCCTTCGTTGGTGTAGAGTTTTGTTGATTTGTCTGTTCCAGGTAGGAGCAACTAATGATTTTGTAGTTTGCTCTCTTTAAGCATTAAACCAAGCAACCACAATACATAAATCTCTGATGCTCAAGTATCCTTCCATTTCTTTACCACTGTCATTGGTTACTGAGTCATGCTATATGCTTGACCTTGCCTGAATATCTGTAGCAGCACCTTTCTTAATAGATAAAATTTAATCAATGTTTCCTAAAGGAAATTGTAGGTCCCCTTCTATATCAGAATGCACGTTAACTCTCTAGAGTTGTAAGTATTTCACAGTTATTTCTACCACTACAGTATCCTCATCTAAATACTACTTCAATATTATTTTGTTTGTTCCTTTGTTGATGATAATTACTGTGATGAGTTTCCTTCTTACTTCTTTGTTATTTCAGAGGTTTTATTTTGTATGCAGTATGATACTTTGGCAAATACTAATATTAAAAAAATGTATAAATCACAAAGTATTCTATAATATGATTGGATTGATAAAATATCTACGAAGAAAGCGGTGGCAGAGAACACATGTATAAAATGTATATGTATGCAAGCTTTTGGAGCCAGTGACTCCTTCTTCTCACAGAAGGGTTGAAGGGGAAGGAAGGGGGGTGAAGGAAAAGAATTGGTGAAGTTTAGGAAAGGGGGTAGAGTTTGGAAAAGTCAGCCAGAACCCCGGGTAAGGAGAGACTTACTGGATGGGATGGGATGGGATGAGATGGAAAGACTGCTTGTTGTGGACTGCACCAGGTGAGATTTGAAAACCTGAGAGCTTAAAAGCAGAAGATAGGGTAATAATGCAAGACAGAGATTACTATTAAAACACCATGCATGAGTTAATAAGAATGAAAAACTAAGTGCATTGTACACGATGTGATCAAAAGTATCTGGACACCCCCAGAAACACATGTTTTCCATATTAGGTGCAGTTTGCTGCTACCTACTGCCAGGTACTCCATATCAGCATTAGTTATCATGAGAGAGCAGAATGGGGCGCTCCACAGACCTCTTGGGCTTGGAATGTGGCCAGGTGATGGGTGTCACTTGTGTCATATGTCTGTACGTGACATTTCCACACTCCTAAACATCACTAAGTCCACTGTTTCCAATGTGATAGTGAAGTGGAAATTTGAAGGGACCCTTACAGCACAAAAGCGTACAGGCCGACCACATCTGTTGACTGACAAAGACACTCAACAGTTGAAGAGGGTCGTAAAGTGTAATAGGCAGACATCTATCCAGACCATGACACAGGAATTCCAAACTGCATCACGTTCCACTGCAAGTACTATGAAAATTAGATGGTAGGTGAGAAAACCTGGATTTCTTGGTCGAGCAGCTGCTCATAAGCCACACATCATGCCAGTAAATTCCAAACGACGTCTCGCTTGGTGTAAGGAGCTAAACATTGGATGATTGGACAGAGGAAAAACATTGTGTGGAGCGACAAATCATGGAATACAATGTGGTGATCTGAAGGCAGGGTATGGGATGGTGACTGCCCAGTGAACGTCATCTGCCAGAGTGTGTAGTACCAACAGTAAAACTCGGAGGCTGTGGTGTTATGGTGTGGATGTTTTTCATGGAGGTGGCTTGCACCCCTTGTTGTTTTGCATGGCAGTATCACAACACAGACCTACATTGATGTTTTAAGCACCTTTGTGCTTCCCACTGTTGAAGAGCAATTCGGGGATGGCGATTGCATCTTTCAACACGATCGAGCATCTGTTCATAATGCACAATGGCCTCAGCAGTTTGGTCATGTAGGAACCTGGCCCCACACTAAACAAACAAACAAAAGGTAAATAAAAAATTACAATCACTTAATCTTGGGAAATGTACTTGCCCATATGAATCTACTACCGTACTTTACAGATTATAAGATGCTACGGGCTGTAAGATGCACCTTAATTTCCGAGCAATTTTTAAAAAAACAAAACTCACCATTTTCATTATTAGATTGCTAGACTAAAAATATTTCTTAGTTTTTAAAACTGAACTGACCTTTAAATTCCCTGGAAATCATCATCCGGACTTTCTTCTTCTTCTTCTTCTTCTTCTTCTTGCTCCTCTTCGTTGTCATTATTGTTCTCTTCATGTATAAGATGGTCTTCACTGCCATTGAGAGCATTTCTTATGTCAGACTTCTTGAAAGATTTAACAATAATGCCTTCTCTCACTTTAGACTATGATTTGGTTTATCCACTGACACACTTGTTTGATTGTTGGTCGTTTTAAAGCCACCTTTGGCGTGAATTCGTGTCGGATTTCATCCATCGTCCATTTGTTCCATCCCTCTCTCATATATACTCTATATGGTTTATTTATCAAGACATCGAGAGGTTGCAATTGTGGAGTAAGTCCTCATGAAATAACAGTGTCTCAGTTTCACTTTCACAGAATTTTTCCAATGACCAACAAACTGATCTAGCCCAAGAAAAGAAATCTTTTTCAATAAATCATCTTTCCTTCTCTCTCACACTCTGTTAATCCATAATTTCATACCAGCCTTGTCCACCCAGCCATTGTCACGTACATGAACATCACCACCTGGCAGTATTTCAGACGGTTTTGACATTGTTTTGCACTTGAAAATGATCATTGGATTAAATTTAGTACCATAAGCACATCTTGAAAGGACAACAGTGTAGTGCATTTTCTGATGTCCACCTGTTTTTATTGTTACAGTTTTAGCATCTTTCATGGCAACAGTTCTATTACTTGGCATATAAAATGTCAGAGGAGTTTTGTCCATATTCCCTACTTGGCTTATTTCCACACTGGTTTTCTTTTGATATTTAACAATAAAGTTATGGAAAGGTAATATTTACTCTTCATACTCTTGTGGCATTTTGTGAGATATTTTGGTTTTGGATCACTTGCTAAATGCATGATGCTTCATAAACCTGTAGCACCAACCAACTCCACTGCTAAAGTCTGTTAATTTCCACTGTAGCGCTAGCTTATGAACATGTATTTGAATCATTTTTACATTAATTCCAGTGACATTTTGATGGTCTTGAATCCATTTCAATTTGCCATCTTCTAGTTTTGGCCATTTTGTACTTAGTCTTCCCCATTGTTTTCAGATCTTCTTTTGCTAGCCCATCAATTGCTAACGGTTTTTTTTTCTGTCGGTGGAGGGCCGAAATGCTGCTCAGCTGCTCTGTTTCTATGTTCTTTTGCATATGCAATTTCTTTCAATTTATAGTCTGCATCGTATGAATACCTTTCAATTTTTCCCATTACGGAACTAGCTACTAACAGAAATATTGTACTTTTACCAATAACACAAATCACTTTCAGTTCACATTCTGTGGTGTAAACTGCAGTGATGCATCATAGGCTAGACAGTGTTCTGGGTTTGTGATGGTGGGGTGGGAGGGAGACAGCATTAGCAAGCTTGTGAATCCCTTCAACTCATGTTCATCGCATCGGTGCCGTTCTGCTGCCAGTCGAATCCAGTGTTGCCAAATAGAGGTATGATTCCGACGACATTGAATATGTGGCCATTTTTCAGATTGTTGGGAGTTTTAAGTCGAACATTGGACATTTTTATATTAATTTTGAGTATAAGATGCACCTGAATTTTGGAGGCACTTGTTCAAAGAAAAAAGGGCATCTTATAATCTTTAAAATACGGTATTAAACTGTATCTCACACAGAAATACTGATAAATATATTGAGTTTATGCTAAATATTTTGCAGTGCTTGTTTAACCATTGCTATTGTCATTGCTAACCATTGATAGGTTCAGCACAGATGTCAATTTAATTATACCCTCTGACTCGTATAATAATGATTATCCAATATCTAGATCACCTGGTATAGAGAGGCCTGAAGATGGTGTAATGGAACACAAAAATCGATTACAAGAAAAATAAGACCTGCAAATATAGCTTAAATATGTAATATCTACTACATAAAAAATTCCTAATTGTAGTCTAGACCACTGTCCATCATTACACTTGAGGTAGTACCCTGTGTTACAGTTGAATATGAAGGAGCGGAGTCCCTCAGTGTTTGTGTCTTTTAATTCTATAGAATGATTGGTAGCCTGTTGGCAGCTTCCAATTCTGAAGGGCTTGGATTTGGGTTTGTAGTTTTCATTTCATAGACCAGTTGCTTATTCAAAGTCAGGAGCCAAATTTACCTCAGGAGTTATCTGTGGAGTTCCTCCTAGCTTTTAAGGAGCTATACACTCTATCCCTACCAGATACGAGGGTGGTTTGAAAAGTTCTCGGAACAGAATAGAAAAAAGTACTTACATCATTGAAACCTTTTTTTGTTTCTCATTGTAATCTCCTTGTAGATTAATGCACTTGGTCCAATGATGATCCAGTGCCCTGATCCCATTTTGCAAATGAGTTTCCTCCAGGCCTGCAAAATAGTTGTCAACTCCAGCTATCAATCCTTCGTTTGAAGTGAATCTTCGTTCACCAATAAAAATTTTCAGTTTTGGGAAGAGATGGAAGTCTGACGGAGCTATAATAAGGCAGGTGTGGCAACAATTCATACCTTAGTTTGTGTAATTTTGCTATGGCCATGGCACATGTGTGCGTGGGCACATTGTCTTGATGGAAGATGAATTTCTTCCTTGCTAAACCTGGTCTTTTTTGTATATCTTTCTTTTTTTTGCAGTTTGTCCAGGGGTTAACATAATATTCCCCAGTAGTTGTTCGCCCAGTGGGGAGATAATCTACAAACAAAATCCCCTTCGCATCCCAGATCACTGATGCCATGACCTTTCCCGCTGAAGGAATTGTCTTTGCATTCTTTTGTGGCGGAGAATCGGCATGTTTCCATTGCTTTGACTATTGTTTTGTCTGTGGGGTATAGTAGTGCACCCAAGTTTCATCTGTGGTCACAAACCGGTGCAAAAAATATTGTTCGTTTCTCCTAAAACGGGCCAAATATTGTTGCAATATGTCCATTCTCGTGTGTTTTTGATCTAGCATCAAGTGTTGCGGAACCCATCCTGCAGATAATTTTTTCATTTCTAATTCTTCAGTTAAAATGTGATATACCCCTCAGATGACATCTGGCAAGTGTGAGCAGTTTCACACACTTTTAATCGGTGATCCTCCATAATCATTTTGTGCACTTTTGTACTGATTTCTGGAGTAGTGACACATCTTGGCTGACCACTGTGCGGGTCATCATCTAAGCTCTCCCGACCAAATTTAAATTAATTTGTCCACTCGGCAACAGTTGAATTTGAAGGAGTAGAGTCCCACAGTGTATTAAGGAAATCGGCATGAACGTCCTCTGCTTTCGTGCCTTTCCTTATGAAGTACTTAATCACTGATAGTATGTCAATTTTTTTTTCCATCTTCGCGAATCACTATGTGATAACAACAACAGAGCCATGTCATCGCCACAGCTCTCTTCCAAGAGCACTGACGTGACACGTGTTTACAGGCAACAGTCCAATGAACGTCACGTGAACAACTTGGTGCGCTAACACTGACCTCTTGTGGTAATTCCAAGAACTTTCCAAACCACTCTCATAGTAGAGTGAGAGTTTATTTGATGGTGGTACATATTCGCTATGTCAATGGTCACTGGGCTCTCTGGTATATGTTATATGGTCATACTATTATTCAAATTATTTACTTTTTTAATGGCTGAACAGACATTGTACATGCTTACACTTCATAATTTTTTGAATCTTTACATTAAGATCATACAGAAGATGATAACCAAATGCTTTGTACTATAGTAGTAACATCACACAGAAATTTTTTAGCTCATTAGTGAAACACCTTTGGGTTAGAGATCACTCATTGAAATGCTGAAGCATTGAGTTATCGATAGGCACTTGGTGGGCACCTGTTGATGGCTCAACACATCTGCCTTTTTGGTGAGTGATCTCCCATAATCCAAAAATATTTATGCTGTATCAGAAGGAACCTGTAATGTTTTTTACTGAAACAGTTTCTCTTAATTAAAGGACATTTGCGTTTCGGTCTAAAATTTTTGAGTGTCATCATTCCGATTTTGAAAAGTGTGTTAACTGTGAATGTACTAAAAGCTTTTGGTTTATGGTAACATGTTTTTAACTATAATAAGATTTATCACTACAGCATTCAGTGAATATAAATTTAATTTATGGTTTTCTGACTTAGAAGTGTAGTTATCTCATGGGTTACAGAAATATAGCTGTGGTTTCTTAAGTGCTTTGTTATGAAACAAGTTATTTGATTTATAAATATTGGAATATTTTGTGTTTCAGGAGAGAGCTGTTGAAACATCTAGGCAAAGATTTAACAGAAGAACTAGAATACGTTAAGGCGATGATTGAAGAAAATACAAAAAATTATCAAGTGTGGTAAGTTCATGACTGCAGTTAAGGGGGTGCTAGGAATCTGACTCAGATATTAATTTGCTTTGACTATAATTGTGTGTTCTTATTTGGTAATGGCATTTTGTGCTGACGGTGAGCTCAAGGTAATGTCCATCTTTAACCAACTAGAAATCTCAGTTATAATTGCAACTTTTTAAATTTATCTTCTGGTTATATTTATAATATATTAATTGTACTGTCTCATTACATGCCATTTTCGACATCTGTTATTAGAACTCCGTGTTATAAACTGATATTTACAGTATTTTGTTCCATTTTAATGGTTGATTCCTTATGCCAGTTGACTAGTTGGATAATAAAACTGTTTGGGGTTCAGTCCATGGCCACTACAATAATTCTTTTCAATATTTAAATGGCAATCATCTTGTGCATAAATTCCTCTATTTTGAAATGGAAATGTTCAACCCAACTTTGTGGATGAGGTATTGCTTCAGAGGGCTCCAAGGGATTTAATTAACGTACGGTATGTGTCCTCAGTTGATAAAATTATAGTTTTTATTCATTTATTTATTTTTCAATTATCTAGTGATGATGTAATCATTGATTTATTGCGCTCTGATGTCAGTGTCTGGATTTTGTGCTCATCTAACTACATGCATTTTTAAAATTATGCATGTAAGCTTGTTCTCCTGTTACTTAGCTTGCCATTGCTGACTATTTATAAATGAGAGACACATTTTAGAGTATTTAGTACTATCGGTGTAGTTACTCAGTGTTGTGTAACTTTTGTGTAAAAACACGACACTTGTGAAATGAGATTAACCTATATACTCGGAAAGGGCAGTCTATGGAATTCATGACTGAAAAGGGGTACCAAATTAAAGAATTGGCTATTGTAGCAGAAGAAGAAGACATATGACAAAGGAAGTTCTGGCAAAATGTAAATAATTTGGGAGTAAAGGTGACCAGTCACCAAATAGAGGCACTGAATTAATGAGCCAGTGTGCCCCCCCCCCTTTCCACACACACACACACACACACACACACACACACACACACACACACACAAAGCGCGCGCGCCCACACACACACACACACACACACAAAACTGTGACCTGTGACTCTACGTGCCAGCTAGGTAACATAATGTTAGGAAGAGGAGTTGGGGATGCCAGAGCCATGGTGTGTAGGGCGTGATGAAGGTGACGTGGTGGTGTGGACTGGGTAGTAGTGACAAGACGGGGAGGGGAAACTGTTGGGTAGAGGACAGTGGGGGCAGTGGGTCTCATCAGTTTCCCCTTCCTCTGTTCTGTCAGCCCCTACCAGTCCACATATCAGTGTCATCTTCATTATACACTGCACCTCACTGGCTCTGGTGCCCATATGTGCCGTATGCATAGCTCATGCATGAGTTTTTGTGTTGTCCTTGCCTCTGTGGAGTCTTGCCCTGCCATATGGCTTGTGAGGCAACTGCTGCCAGGGCACACATCCAGGCCTGAGGGTGTTTCCTGGAGTGATGATGGTGACGATGATGGTGATGGCGGGTCTAGATCCAAGGGGTCATTGAGCGGGGATGGCGGGAGCAAGAGCGCATTGTTCACCTGCTCTTCCTGGGATGCCCTGGTGGCACCTACAGATGGCTGCGAAGGCCGCAAGGTCCTGTGCGGCCGTGAACCTGGGCGAAGAAAAGCAGCAAAATCATGGGGCAAATGCCATGCTTGAATTTGGTTCTGGTGGTGGTGCTGCAAGCCATTGGCCCCTGCAATCAAGTACATAAAAGAGTCAATGCATTCCTGGATCACACCTCTTTCTCAGTGTCCATGGTTGCCACAAACCCTGAAAATAATGAGATCGTGTGGGGCAAAGCGATACTTGTAGACCATTGGCGACACCTGATGGTGCGGTGGGTGTAGCAAGTGTAGCAGTGTCCGATGGCAGTTGCTGTGCAGAAGTTCTGCTGGTGATGGTTTGTCTCATGGGTGGGAGTGATAGGAGACGAGGAGGAGTTGCAGCGCCTGTTCCCTTGTGTGGGTGGTGCAAAGCTTGGCTGTCTGTTGCTTGAAAGTGTGTACCAAGTGTTCTGCTTCGCATTTGGACTGCAGGTGAAACGGAACCCTTGTTAGATGACAAATGCCATTTTGTTCACAATCACATGAAGTGAACTGTGGTCCATTGTCCGACACAAGTACTTCTGGCAAACATTCTATTCAAAATGCGGACAGCACTTGAATGGTACTACATGATGTGGTAGAAGCCATAGGCACAGAAAATGGAAACTTGCTAAAAGATTCTACCGCTGTGAGCCAATGAGTGTTCCAAAATGGTCCTGCAAAGTGAACGTGCACTCGTTGCCATGGTGATTAAGTATTAGGCCAAGCTGCAAATATCTATGGTGGAGCTAATAGGGTTTTTGCACATGTGCGAATTTGTGACGTCATCTGTTCAATGTGGGAATCCACGCCCTGCCAAGTACAGTGCCATTGCGATAACTGTTTAGTGCGAACAATTCCCCAATGTCCTTTGTGGAGCAGTTGCAATTCGTCCTTTTGTTACACTTTGGGAATAAGTACACGTGATTGTCCACTGTCAGTTTCAACTAGAGTCAGACCCTATTAAAGAGAATGGTTATGCTGACTTGCAAAATATCAGTGCTCCACTGAGTTCTGGATGCTGATTTGGCAGCAAGGTGCAGCAGATGCATGAAAATCAGAGTCTAGGCCAATCAGAAGGCAAGATACGGCATCTGCATTGCTTTGCTTTGCTTTGCTTTGCTGTAGGTCTGTACACAATTTCATACTGATGTTGTGAAAGCAACAAATCCCTTCATTACAATTTTTGGGCAGTGCGTGTAAGAACTGGCTTTGACGGATGAAACAAGGACTGTAAAGGCTTGTGAGTGGCCACAAAATACAACTTGCAACCATATAAATAGTGATGGAATTTTGTCACACCATACACAGCGAGAGCTGCTTTTTCAGTTTGAGAATAATTATACTGAGTATGACTTAACAACTTTGAGGCAAAAGCAATAGGTCTGTCTTGTGCACCAATTTTGTGCAAAAGCACAGCACTGATTCTGTAGGAAGAGGCGTCGACTTGGAAAACTACTGGCTGGGCAGTGTCAAAATGCACTAAACATCTGTCACTAAACAAGACATTTTTGAGTTTCTGAAAGATGTCTTGACAGTCTTTAGTCCGCACAAAGATAACTTTTGTCCAATGCAAGCGATGCAATGGAGTCGCAATCTGAGCGGCATTCAGAATGAACCGAATGTAGCATGTCATCTTGCCTATTACTGACTGCAGTTCAGACACATTGTGAGGAACAGGCAGGTCACGGATTGCAAGCAGATGAGATTGGAATGGGTTCACACCCTGACTGTTTACCACATGATCTAAATATTATAGCAGTTTCAAAAAGTCACACTTTTTGAGATGACACTTGAGTCCTGCTTCTGACAACATTTGAAAAAAGAGTACACAAATTAGCAAAGTGTTCCTCTGGTGTATGACCCGAGATGACAGTATCGTCAAGGTAGTTTGAACAAAATGGCACATCGGCAGTCAGCTGTTCCAAGAAACATTGATAAATGGTGGGTTCGGAAACACTGCCAGAGGGCAAACGCAAATGCTTGAACAGTCCTAAGTGTGTGTTTACAACGAAAACCTTCTGTTACTCTTCATCCAATGGAACTTGCAGGTAGGCATCATGCAAATCTGTCTTAGAAAAGTAATTTCCTACGCCAAGCCTTTCCACAAGTTCCTCAGGGTGAGGTAACGGATGCCTTTCGCGGGCAAGTGCTCTAACATCTGAGCTACCAAAGCACTTGCCCGCAAAAGGCAAAGGTCCCCATTATCTTGCAATTCTTTCAATTCAGTGGCTACTTTTGCTCCTAAAGCAATTGGAATGCAGCAGTCTTGGAAAAACTTAGGCTGTGCATTGTCCTTCAGTGTAACATGCATTACAAAGTTATTAGTTTTTCTCATTATGTCTGGAAATAGCTCAGGAAATTCTTTAAGCAAGCTAGCTACATTGGCTTTCGGATCACAAGCTGATAGGGAAAGTTTGTTGTCTTGGATACTAAGGCCAAACAAAAAAAGACATCTAAACCACAAATGTTCTCACTGCCTCTTGACTTCAACATAGTAAAATTCACTGTCCTAGTGTGAGATTTGTAAGTGCAAGCAAAATACACTGTCCAAGCACTGGAATTTCTTGTCTTTTGTAAGCAGTGAGGTGCTTGCTGGATTTAGAAAGGCATGGTGAGCCTAACTGTTCGTACGTGTCATGATTTAGCAAAGTTATTGAGGCACCTGTGTGTAACTGAAAGTCACACGATGGCCAGCAATGCGTAATGAGACAAAAAGTTTGTTAGAACACCATTGCCCAGCACTAGGGTGAGTAGGAGGCACAACCTTAATCTTACTTTTATCAGACCCTGTTGTAGGTTTTGAAAATGCAGTATTCACTGCAGGTGCATGGGTCTGTTTTTTTTCTGGGAGCGGGCAAAATTGGCGTTTATGTGCTGTTGCAAACAAACTGCTTGGACATGGCCTTTTTTTCCACATGTGTGACATGTTGTGTTACGTGATGGGCAGTCCCGTCTTTTATGGTGAGCAAAACATCTAGGGCAACATTTCATTAAGTTCACAGGTCTGTTTACATGTCTATGTGGCTGTCTGTGTGGCTGTGTATGCTCTCGTTGTTATGGCTACTTGCTGCGGTCGCGAGCAATGGACAACTTGACCCGACAAATCAGGGCCTGGTCAAACTTATTGGCTGCTATGGCATCTGAATCGTATTGCTCTAAGATTTGCAATACTTGGGGAAATGATGGATCAGAGTACTTTAGGATTTCTTCTCATATTCTAGTTTCTGGGACACTGACTGTTATTGCATCCCTAACCATTTAATCACTGTAAAAGTTGCCACAACTACACTTAAATTTACATTCCTAGTCATCTCCGTTAATTCTGTGTACTACTGACGATACGTCTGTTCAGCTTTTTCTCAAGTGAAAAAACTGATATCTGGCTGCAGCTACTTGAACTTGCTGGTCATAGTATTGGGTTAATGCAGCGATTACTGGGTCATAACTGAGTTCATTGGGAGATGCTGTTGGAAATAGTTTTTGTATTAACCTGAACATTGGGGTCCCCACAATCAAAAGATAGTATTATAGCTTTAAAGTACCTTCAGCACTACGAACTTGACAATGTGTTTGGAACTGTGACAGGTATTCAAGCCATTCGTCTTCTTTGTCACTAAATTGTTGGAACATTGGTATACTGGTCGGCAGCCCTTATTGGCCTGATTTGTTGCCTGTTGTGCGGCCGAGGCCACTTGTGCAGCCAGAAGTTGTTGTACTGTTGTCAGCAAGGCAGCAGCCTGTTGATTCTGAAACTGAAAAGCTGGTGTTAGATCTGTCACATTGGCCGTATGCTGCTGAGGCATGGGGGGCACAGGTGGAGGGGGTGGGGTAGCAATGGTTCACACAATTACTTTATAGCAAAATAGCAAGCAAAGCCTCTGAAAAAAAGAAATTAGATTAGTTCTGCGGCTCCCCTCCTGGAATGCATTCAAGAACGCAACAACAAATTAACAAAATGAGCGCCCCTGAAAGCTAAAACACAAGAGAAGCAAACAAAAACTTTGGCTAAGTTGATGAACTTTGATCTACACTGACTTTTCCTTGTCACCGCTTTTGTGTCATTATTACCACTGTAGAGTTTTGTACCAGGTGTAGCAAGGGAGAGGATGTTTGGTGGCCGGTATCCCCTTTCTACAACACAACAGCACACATGTGTTAACAGGGTCCTTTATTCATAAGAACAAGAAACTACTTATCTTTAAACAGTTTGTTGTAGTACAAGTTGTTCTTCAATAGTTCACATTAGCCTCACTGCTGGTAAAGTACAAGTCCAGCTATAAACATTACACTCTCATAGCCGGTGACATGAACTGTCAGATACCAACTAGAATAATAACTGAGCTAGTAATTGAACTGACTGTGACTGACTGGGCCCTGAGGTCCGCAGCATCTATCTAAATACTGGCGGTCGAGAGGGTATTGGCAGCACGTTGCTTGCAAGTCTGTCTTTGGCCCCTCTCCTGATAGACGTACTTGATTCTGCACCTATTATCAGTCTTCTGGCAATATCTTTGCTGACTGGTGTGCTGCCAGCACACATGCCATCCCTCTCCCTCCCACAGTCTTAGCGAGCAAACCTGCCGTGTCCCTCTGAGACACTATCTACTGAGCCCCAACACCTCTTCCAGCCAGGGTGTATACGACCCAGGAAAACTTGGAGATCCGGGAAAAACCCGGGATTTTTTTTAGAATTCCATGAAGTTTTCATGGTTTTATATTTAAGTTAAATTTTTGTAATTTTGACTGGTATGAACCGATACTCTAACAAAGGATATTACTGTATCCCGCTACTGCAGAATAATACTGCAGCAATAAAACATGAACGAGAGAAAAAAATGAAAATTAAACTTAAATTGCAAACAAAATGCACCATATACAACGAAACACAGTGCTCATACAAGTGTCTGCCAACAGCAAAATGTGTCAAAGGCTTTAGGAAGACTATGCAATGCTTCATAACAAGAAATTGCTTCTGATGACCATGTGTCCCAACTGTTTACATTAGATTCGTTTTAGCAGTTATGTGTGGGCTCATGTGCATATGCAGTTGAGTCGCATATGAGTAGTACCTTATCCCGCTTCTGGCTGCAGAAATGTGGCTGTTGCCTGTGTAAGCAGCCGCAGCAAGCATCTAGATGCTACTGGGAAAAATTTTACTGGTGCACCAAAGCTGCCAGATTCATGCATGCGCAGCAGGCCCACATCTAGGAGGCAGAGGAGGGGGGCAAACTGAGGTATCCGACACGGTGGAAATATTGGTGGGGGGGGGGGGGGGGAGAGAAGAGGGCTCGAAATTCATATTGTTGAGGGGGGGGGGAACCCTTATTTCACAAAGTGCCTAGCAATCGGTACACATTGGTCTGTCGATTTTCATATGATTTTGAAACACTTCCCTTTTGGTTTTCGAACATATTCTAAGCTGATTTCTGAATGAATCATGAGTTGATTTTTGACTGTCAGGGGAATCCCCTGCACATCTAGACAAAAGTGGATGTGGCTGTACGAGCTGGGCAGAGTAAAGCCGACAGGTGAATACCAATCACTCTCTGATTATGTGGTCGATTAGGTTTGCAAATGATCAGCATTGTTATAATTACTGGCAAAATCCATAGATTCAGACTACCAGAGTGGAATGACTAACAGGAAGAACAGGTAAAAAAGATTATTTATTATCTTCTCAGTGTATTCAAGAAAATGAAACTTTGCCAGAAAATTTTTGGCCATTTCGCTGCATTAGTAAGGGCCAGTTATACAGTTACTGGCTAGCAGCCGCTTAAGTTCTATTCTGGAAGTAGCACAGAAAACACATTGCATGAACATGTAACAACGCCTAACTGGAGAATAATCTTGGGCTAACTAAACCGGTGATTCTGGGAAGGTTAGTGAAGTTAACCAGACAATAAGTTATGACAATGGCTGGAACAGTTACAGAATTAGTGATGACAAGATTGTTTGCTAGAACGAGGAAGGAGAAGAAACAGGGACATCACACAAATTATGAAAGAAAATGACGATTCCAAATTTATATAAAAATTTTGTACTACTACTTTTCAATCTCATGCTTGAGAAACTGGAACGTATGATTGAAATATGAAACAATTTCCTAACATAAAGCTTTTTGCTTGTAGTAGGCCTAATAGGTATTGAGTATTGGTACTTCGTGAATCATATCCTGTCATGTTATAAAAATGACGATTTGTGCCAAAACAGTCTCGTTTATTTGGTGTGTGTTAACAGTTGCTGCAATAATGAAAAGGCCTATTTTGTTTTATATAGCAGACAGTGACAAAATAGACGTACTCAAATCGAGAAACCACACCAATCTTGGGTACTATTTGTATTAACAGCTTTTTCAGTATTAGACGATGACAATTTGTTTTTTCGTGTAGCAAAATGTTTGATGAACTTTGATGTGGTAATAGATTCTTTTGCGGAAAGGAAAATATGCCATGTAAAGCTGTAGCAAGATTAGAGAGAAAAAATGCTAGGAGCTAAGAACTGGATAAATGAGTACTGTTTTGTTTCTCTTCTCTATACTGGTTTTATATACCCTATATTTAATTTTTTGCCACACAAAACAGCACGTTATTAGCTAACAGGCAATAGACTGTGCAAATTTTCTGAAGAGTTCTTGTTCGCCCGAGTACAAATAATCCCATTCAGTATTAATTGCGAGTGTGGCTTAAAAAGAGAGGGACAGAGAGAGAGAGAGGGGGGGGGAGAGAGAGAGAGAGAGAGAGAGAGAGAGAGAGAGAGAGAGAGAGAGAGAGAGAGAGAGAGAGAGGGGGGGGGGGGGAGGGGGGGGTGGCAGGGTGTCAAACTGGCTGACTGGGAGAAGGAGAGGCACTGCAGGACATTTTAATTTCCACTGTCCTGAATATAGTTTGGTGGCATCCATTACAAAATATACATGTTTCAGTTCTACAGAGCAAAATACATTGACGTACAATAGTGTAGAATGCTGTGTGGAGAGGCATGGCACTTCGCTTTGGCACACTTAAGACCAAATAACATGACTTACAGTTCCTCAAAGACATACGTTTTGTGTATCAAACTCTTCAGAAAGATGTGCCTACAAAATGAACATATTTTTTAAAATTTTTGATGTCCTATCTCAAACACCAAAGGGAGAGAGAAGGTACCACTATCCAGTATTGCCTAGGTTCGGAAATATTGTAGATCCGGGGCTGATGCGCAGAGCAGTCTTAATTATAGTGGGGAGGTGGGTAGTCTCCACGTGACCCTTGTTTACATGTAGTGATTTTGATGTTTCCTCTTCATTTACTGATCTCATGTCAAATGAAAACAAAACGGATTTCCATGCCAGGGAGCTGTCAAATGAATTAAAATACATTCTAATAATTATGGAAGGCAAAAATTTGTTATTAGTTTCAGATTTTATTTTATTTGCACCTTTATGACAGTCGAGCATTAATTGTCTTGCAGAACAACAAAGTTATTTTTGTCGGTATGCTAGAGAAATTTGGCTTTTATTGATCTTTTCCACTGAGGCAGACAATGTATTTGAAATGAAGTGTTTAATTCCACACTACTGGTTGGCACACTACTATTCGCTGCATTTCAAGTGCACATTTTCATCTTCTGGCATTTATGGCATTATGCCATTATAAAGAAGCAAACACGATACAATACAGTACTGGTACTCCAAGAAGATTTACGTCCTGAAAACCACAATGAAAAGCTTAATATCATGTCAAGGCCTATTTCATTGGGAATCTAGAGGAATGGAAGGTTCCAAATGATTGGAAAAGAGCACAGGTAGTCCCAATCTTCAAGAAGGGTTGTCGAGCAGATACGCAAAACTGTAGACCTATATCTCTGACGTCGATCTGTTGTAGAATTTTAGAGCATGTTTTTTGCTCGAGTATCATGTCGTTTTTGGAAACCCAGAATCTACTCTGTAGGAATCAACATGGATTGTGGAAACAGCGATTGTGTGAGACCCAACTCGCTTTATTTGTTCACGAGACCCAGAAAATATTAGATATAGGCTCCCAGGTAGATGCTATTTCCCTTGACTTCCGGAAGGCGTTCGATACAGTTCCACACTGTCGCCTGATAAACAAAGTAAGAGCCTATGGAATATCGGAGCAGCTATGTGGCTGGATTGAAGAGTTTTTAGCAAACAGAACAGAGCATGTTGTTATCAATGGAGAGACGTCTACAGACGTTAAAGTAACCTCTGGTGTGCCAGAGGGGAGTGTTATGGGACCATCGCTTTTCACAGTATATTTATAAATGACCAAGTAGATAGTGTCAGAAGTTCCATGCGGCTTTCCGCGGATGATGCTGTAGTATACAGAGAAGTTGCAGCATTAGAAAATTGTAGCGAAATCCAGGAAGATCTGCAGCTGATAGGCACTTGGTGCAGGGAGTGGCAACTGACCCTTACCATAGACAAATGTAATATATTGTGAATACATAGAAAGAAGGATCCTTTATTGTATGATTATATGATAGCGGAACAAACACTGGTAGCAGTTACTTCTATAAAATATCTGGGAGTATGCGTGGGGAACGATTCAAGTGGAATGATCATATAAAATTAATTGTTGGTAAGGCGGGGGTACCAGGTTGAGATTCGTTGGGAGAGTCCTTAGAAAATGTAGTCCATCAACAAAGGAGGTGGCTTACAAAACACTCGTTCGACCTATACTTCAGCATTGCTCATCAGTGTGGGATCCGTACCAGATCGGGTTGACGGAGGAGATAGAGACGATGTAAAGAAGAGCGGCGTGTTTCGTCACAGGGTTATTTGGTAGCCGTGATAGCGTCACGGAGATGTTTAACAAACTCAAGTGGCAGACTCTGAAAGAGAGGCGCTCTGCATCGCGGTGTAGCTTGCTCGCCAGGTTTCGAGAGGGTGCGTTTCTGGATGAGGTATCGAATATATTGCTTCCCCCTACTTATACATCCCGAGGAGATCATGAATGTAAAATTAGAGAATTTAGAGCGTGCACGGAGGCTTTCAGAAAGTGGTTCTTCCCGCGAACCACACGCGACTGGAACAGGAAAGGGAGGTAATGACAGTGGCACGTAAAGTGCCCTCCGCCACACACTGTTGGGTGGCTTGCGGAGTATAAATGTAGATGTAGAATGTGCACTTTAAGTATGCACTTTAAATGTGCACATTTTAGTATGGTTCACAAAATTGTGATGCTCTTGGAATATCCTCTGATGTCTTGTTTCTTTTATGAAATAATGTAACATGTAAGATCATTCAACATTTTACATGTACGAACTTATGGGCTTCCTACGTTGTTGTAGCTGCACAAGTGTGGTGGTGCCTGTTATCTTGTACTCTCTTGCAACTGCTGAAATGAACCTATTTCTGACAGGTCACAGGAAAATATTGTGAATGGTGATTTGAAAATCATTACTTTCAAAATAAATTTCCTTTTACGCAAGTTGAACCATGTGCGAGAATGTACGATGAATTTGTTAACTCACATAGCATTTGACTCTTATTTAACAATCAACTCTTTAATGAAGAGCCATTTAGAAGAATTTCAAGCCCAGATATCAGACATTTATGTTGTTAATAAAAATTTTACTGGCACATTTGTGTGATGTATCTTAGGTGTAACATGCACGTAAAAGATCAACATTATATGTGAAAGCATAGCTTCTCTTGCAGCTTATTAATCTTCGAGACCAATATTATATGTGAAAGCTTTTCTTTTCTTATAGCAACATTATGTATTTTAATTAAAGCCATCAACTTTTCCTATCCGTGTGCATGGGCTACTTAACAGTGAGGTTGTTATTGGGTGACTACATCACATGTCCTATGCTCTGAATATCCGCTGTCATTGGCTAGCGAGATCATGTGACATGAGCTATGACTGGCTTACAAAAGCACATCAAAATCTCAATTTCAATGCTTTGGAAAGTAACATGCAGTGTTTGGTGCAATTCAAATTTATCCTTTTATAATACGAAAATATGCAGTGTACATGTTGCTGCACATCAAAGATCTATCCAAAACATCTTTTTTCCCCCCTGAATTTGGTTTTCTAAAGTGCCGGAAAATTCTATGCCCGTGTATAAAACCATAACCATTCAAAGGATTGATAAGTTTTACAGTTCTGAGGGAATATACTGTACTGTCACTTAACATGGTGGTTTCACTCTGGAGAAAGTGTGTTTTTAACCGGGAAATCTGGTAAAAGTCCGGGAATTTTTTTTCCTTGTCCACGTATATGTCCTGTGGCACATTTGTATGATGTATATTAAAGTGTCACACATGCAAAAAAGACTAATACGGTATGTGAAAGCTATACTACTATATTAGAAAGGCTTGCTTGACAGCTGTGTGCTCACTATGTTCTCTTAGCATTTGCGTACAATCACCTTGCACCCCAACAGAAATGGAACAGAAACAGATGATTAAAATATGCCAGTTAAATGTGATGTGAGATGCCATGGTGATGCAAGAACTGAGAAAAGTGTTGGAGGAGGTGGACTTGCACATACTATGTATACAGGAGTCATATTCCAGGAATAGGACATTACCACACATTCCTGTTGCAGCACACATCGTAACACCAGGTCATATCCAATGGCTGCTATTGTGCTGCTAGATAAAGACAACAGTGACAAAGATACATCAGCTGTGTGATAAACACATGTTGACAATAGAAATAATGACTGCCTTACAAAAAATTTGCATAACTGATCAATATTTTTGATACTGTCAGAAGATACAATCACATATAGAAAATTTAAAAACAGCAGAAAAGCTGGGTCAGCACAACAGACACATTTTCATATTGGATGCACAGGCAAAATCAACATTGTGGCATAACAGAGTAATTGATGAAAAAGGAATCTTGACTTCAGGACTCTATGCAAGAACTTGGCCTTCATGTCATTAATAGGCCTTTCAATCCGCCAGCTTTCCAAAATTGCACAGGTTTGGCAACAAATATAGATCTTAGCCTCCGAAATTTGAGAATGTCACCACATTGCAAACTGAAAGGTGTGTGACGAACTTACAAGAAGTAACCATAATCTCATTTACTTCTCAATTAAAGGTGCAGATAATGGCTTAGAAGCAAAAATTCCATTTGAGTGGCTGTACAAATCTATGCCACTCGATTGGAAACTTTTAAAGGCAGACTTCAGGACACAACCACTGCAAGGAAGGAGATTTGATGTTGAAGCCAAAGCCGATGAATTGGTATGAGTGTTGCACATAATGCAAAAGAAGGTGTTCTCAACATTTGTTAGAGAGCCAAAAGGCTTAAAGTTTTCTGGAGCTGTGCCATACAGTTTTTAAGATGTAGAGGAACACAGATGAGATGATAATACCAGAGATCCTTAGAGGAAACAGAACAACACGAAGGCTGAATTTCTTTTGAACAGTCAAACATCATGAGGAAAAAGATTGCTTCAGCTGTAGGATAAATATTTATTTATTATCCTACTAGTTTCATAGTGTTAGAGCCACATATTCAGGGATACATCTGTATATAAAGAAAAGCAAAACACATAAATATCTTGTTTGGTTAAAATGTATAGGGTTTGCTCAGGAAGTAATGCACCATATTTTTTTCTTCAACAATTCTTTATTGAACATATGATAACTACACACAGGAAAGAATGTTCTTTTATGTACACATCCTGTTTTTCCATGTAAACTCCATTCCGTTCTGTGGCCTTCCTCCAGCATGAGACAAGGGCGTGTATGCCTTGTTGGTACCAGTTCTTGTCCTGGTGGTGGAGCCAGTGCTTCACTATGTTACTCAACTCCTCATCATCATCAAAATGTCTTCCTTGAAAGGCATCCTTTAATGGCAGAACAAGGGGAAGTCCGAGGGGGCTAGGTCAGGGCTGTCAGGTGTGACAAGCCTTGGATGGTCTCCCAGACTGGTGCAAATTGTGGAGCTCCGCCAAACCGCCTTCTGATGACCCCACCCTCTGTGCCCAGCGACTAATTGTACTTCTGTTGACAGCAGATGCTCCCTAGGCTTTGCACAAACATTTGTGAATATTTCCCACAGTTTCTTTCTCTGTAGTGATAAAATCAATGATGGCATGTTGCTTGTAACACACACCACCTACAGACACCATTTTTAAACTGTCCTGCCACTACACTATCTGTTGGAAGTGACAGAAACTTGGTGGCCTCGCTCAGGAGACTTCAAATAATGCATACGTAATGTTTCACATTCGTAACATTGTTTTCAGCTGAGGGACGGGGGGGGGGGGGGGGGGGGGGGGATTTGGTGCATTACTTACTGGGCAACCCTTGTACATAGAAAAAGTATATACTCACATTTATTTCGTAATTTACTTTGAGCAATAACCAGTAGGTGACCGAACATTCTTTGACCAAATGTGATAAAAATGTCCAGCCGTCAAGAGGTCGTCAGTCCAATTTAAAGTATGGCAGAATGCAGGGAACATCATCCCAATACAGGAAATGTAGAATAAGGATAAAGTGGGAAACCAGATTGAACAAATGATGTGTGTAGGTGATGAAAGTCACATTCACACTGGTAAGATAAAATAAATCTCGCAATGCTGAGCTTATATGACTGTACGATAGTTAACAAAGGTCATGTTTAGATAAGGTGTTGCTTACAATTGAGGCCGTCTTGCTAAAAGATGAACTTGGGAAAGATAGACTGCACGGAACATCATCAGGATACAGGAAATCTAAATTAAAGTGTTAAATCAGATGTAACATAAAAGTATAAAACAACTTATGTGTAGGTAATGAAACCTACGTTCACACTGTAAGGTAAAATAAATGTCATAAGGCAGGGTGTGCATGAGTGTATGATAGGTAATGAGAGATATTTAATTTGTCTTAACAAGTGAGTGTAGGTTTCATCACTTACATATCATTTGTTTTATGCTTTTATGTATTATTACATTTACATTCTATCTGATGTACCACTTTATTCTGCCCCCTCTATGTTGTGAGCTGTAATTAGTGGCATATTTGACTTTTGTGTGTACATAAAAATTAGAAATTTGATATAAAAATGTATATTTTTGTCTTGTTTTACATGATTTTTGCCCTCAATGTTCATGTACTATATAAAGTTATGTTGTTCTCAGATCCAACTGTAGCATTTTAATATCATTTAATTAATTTTCTGTCCTAGCAAAATTCACCATGGTGTTCTTAACTTAAACTTTTCCAAAACTTAATTCATTCATCTAAGAATGAAACTCTCACTATAATAATGCTCTGAAATTTTCCAGGCATCACCGGAGAGTGATTTCTGAATGGCTGAATAACGGTTCATCAGAACTGGAACTTACTGAAGCTGCTCTCTCATTAGATGCCAAGAATTACCATGCCTGGCAGCATCGACAGTGGGCTATCCGACATTTCAAGTCAGTAAAATAATTAATATGAAAATTGATAAATTTTATGTAACACAAGTCTTGCATTCCAGGGAAGCATTAGGAAACGCTTGAATGGTCTTTTAGAGTTAGACTGGCTCACAAGGAAGTTTTGTACTTTGAGTTAGGTTTCAAGTTGTGGAATGCAAAACAAATAATATTGTTATTTATTCAGGTCACAGAGGTAGGTCTGTGTAGAAAGTAGCATCTTTATCACATTGAAATTAACTTCAAAGGTTGGTCAAGTAGAGGTGGTTATTTGAGTAATAATATGTAAATATTCATATGTTGGTAAGACACGTGTTTGATACTTAAAAGCATATTTCCCATGTTGTATGTGAATGATTTTCTGGGAAAATACAGGGTAATCATGAAGTCCATGAAACGTTGTAAAAAATTGATATAGGTAAATTGTTAAACATACTACACATGAAGCAAAAAATGATGAAAGACAGAAAGACAAACTCTCATTTGTTTAAATTGAGGTACTGGAGAGTTCTTTGTTTGGAAAAACCGTCTTCAGAGGCTTCAACAATAATAAGTTGCTGAAAATGGTGGTGAACTAGGCAGAGTATGCAGAGAGCTTTCCGTGACAACTTCCACAGGATACCACTGGTCTATGTGAGAGATGTGATGATCTGAAGTCCTAGAAAGCCTGCCTATTGAGTTAGTGCCGAATTGAACTTCCTCCAGCCAATAGTGGGAAGAATCAAGGCATACAAATTGCAGCTTGCACAAGTCATAACCCTCGATGATAAATTGTTTTATCAGCAGTTTTGCATGGTATGCAGACCCATCTTAAAAATAATGACTTTGCAAGCAAATTGATCTTCAGTGATGAAGCCCCTTTTCATCTTTTCAAAAAGGTCAGCATAACAACACTCACAAGGGGACAGAGCATTCACATGCACCTGTTGAACACGTCTAGGATTCTGAGAAAGTTAACTTGTTTTGTGCCATGTCTTCTTTGCTGAGAGAAATGTCAGTGGTATCACCTATGTCAACAGGCTGCAGTTGTTACTCATACCATAACAGGAAATTAATAGCAGGGATTTTATCTTTCAACAGGATGGTGCCCCTTGACATTTCCATTATTGTGCAAGAGATTTTTCAAATGGGACCTTGCCATATCACCTTGATTGGACGTGTGTGTGTGTGTGTGTGTGTGTGTGTGTGTGTGTGTGTGTGTGTGTGTGTGTTCTTAATCTCACTCCTGATATTTTGGGGGTGGGTATGCACAGAATTGGGCTACCAATTAGATGTGTGCCATGTGATAAAGGATGTACGCACAGAATCTTTTTAATAATTTTAAAAAGACTGTGAGTGTTAATTTTTCCTGTACTGTATCATTTGAACATTGTCTTTTGCTATTTATTTGAAATGATTTTTTGAAATGTTTTGTGGACTTCATAATTTCCTTGTATATGGCAGCTGTTGACAGTTACCCAAGCCATCTGATATTTAAAATGGCAGAACCAATGACATAATTGCATCTCATATGTGCCATCATGAACTTACCATAAATCAAACTAAAGAACTACAGTAATTATAAAAGGTACTTGTTGTACAGTATGTTTCTGATTGAAAGGACTGCTTTTAGTTTTATGTTTTTATTTATTTTTAATTTATTTCATTTGTAATGCCTGATGCCAACACAACTGTCCTCTACAAAGAAGACAATCTGCATGATACGGTGGTAAAAAACTGGAAATAGACAAAGTGTCTTCAGGAAACATTCCACGTTAACTTCGGCTGTAATGATCCTTTCATATAGGAAAATTAATTTAATGTAGTGCAGCATAAGCTCTATATATAATCGAAGTAAATCTACATTATTCTACAACTTCTACTTATAAATGATCCGTGAATTATGCACATTAGTTATTAATCTGTTCTACAATTATTACTTACTGAGCAGAGTGCTTGTGGATGATTCAAAAGATTTTGCACCACCACTACATTCAAATGGAAATAAGTCTTCAGATCTTCAATGTTATCATTTTTCTTCAAGCAGGGACCTTTTCACAATACAGTTGTTTCTGTCCTTGTCAAAAACTGATGATTGTATTTGTGTAGTGGAAGAATAAACTTCTTTACTCTTTGAGGAAGAAATGTACTAACTTTGATGTCTCAGATAACAAGGTATATAATTCTTCATCTTGAATGGAGCAGTACATAAAATAAGGGAAAGGCAACCACTCACCTATAGTGGATTGATGCATCAGTCACAGTAACACACAACACGAGACAACATTCACACAAGTTTTCGAGCATTAGCTCTTTGTTGAGCTATGGTACACACATTTACACACACAACCACAAGGGCATCTAAATGCATGTGGCCACAGGAGCATGGTTTTTGGTGTGTGTGTGTGTGTGTGTGTGCGCGCTATTGCCAGTAAAAGAGCTAATGCTCAAAAGCCAGTGTGAATACTGTTTTCTGTTGTGTGTTTCTGTGTCACACCCATTGATCACCCATAGGTAAGTGGTTGCCTTTCCCTTATTTTACGCATTGCTCCATCCAGGAATTTCCTTTATTGTTATAATTTTTTATCTTGCTAGTTCATTGTGTTGATAATTTTACAGGTTGTATGATGGTGAACTTAACTTTGTAGACAGATTACTTGATGATGATGTCCGCAACAATTCTGCATGGAATCAGCGCTATTTTGTGCTCAAGCATACAACAGGATTCACGCCAGATATTATTCGACAGGAGGTAGAATATACCAAAGAGAAAATAAGAATAGCATCAAACAATGAAAGTGCATGGAATTACCTTGATGGGTATGTATAACCAAAATGTTCTTTTTGGAATAATTGTTTTGTTTTAATACTAGCAAGCTTGTACCATGTTGGCAAATTACTTCTGTAGGTATTACAGGAATGTAAAATATCATTAGTTGAAAAGGTTTTTTTCCATTTTGCAACACTGTATCTGCCAAATTTTAAATTTCCATCCTTTCTGTTAAGGCAGTAGACGTGTATTCAGGACCTACGCTGTTCAAATCCTTTCATATCTAGGTTTTATATGGCTTCTCTAAGTCACTTGTGGAGTGTGCTAGGATGATTCCCTTGATAAACCTATGCCTGATTTCCTGCCTTTTTTATCTAATCTGAGCTAGGACTTTATTTGTAATGAAGGCAATGAGAACTTTTTATTTTTGAGACTCCTATGTCTTGTAGGTAGTATAGCTTCACATTAAAATATCCTCCTTGCCACAAGAGGATAAATCTGATTTTCCATTAATTTTACAAAACTCAGTTTGCTTTTTCGAGCAGGTAGTTGTGTGTTGTTTTAATTTATCACCTCTTCTAGCACGAGCTTCTGTAAATTACAGATTGCAGTGATCAGTCATCCTTGTTTAAATTTTATTGTGCAGATCTAGATTTCGGCTAGAAGCTAGCCATTCTCAATGCTAAGAATACAAGAAGTACATAGTTAGATGGTGTCATAAAAGACTCTCTTTGTGGAACAGGGTTTGAAGGTGATGACTCCCTTGTGCACGCTGCCAAAGAGTGGCTCCAACAGGTTGGTCCAGAATTTTACCGTGCGGGTATACAGGTGCTGGTTCCAATATGGTGTAGGGCAGTTGAGAGGGATGGAAATTATGTGGAGAAATGAAAATATTGTTCCTAAAGGATGTATCTACACACTGGAAAACTTTCAAACATGTAGAATAAAAGATGGATTTAAAAAAATGTTGTGCATTTCTTTTGGAGTGACCCTCGTATACTGAATACTACATTGAATACTACTGTTTGCGGAAGGCAGGCTGTATGGAGAACTCATTGGTTGGTTGCATGGCACCATCTACTTGAACTATGTATATGAACTTCAAGGGAAGTAAACCGCTGTGGATGAAGCCTGACCAACAGGCATTACATGCACTGAGTGAAAATAATAGTGATATGTAATATACAAACCATATCAGTTAAGCCATTACTTGTAACTTTTATGACATCATTCAGCTATGTACTTCTTGTATTCTTAACATTGAGAATGATTGGCTTCTAGTTGAAATCTAGATCTGCACAATAAAATTTAAAAAAGGACGACTGATCGCTGCAATCTACAATTTGCAAGTCACTATAATAGTCATGGAGTGCAACAGCTTTCAGAGTGGAAGGTAACCCGACATGAGATTTTTATTAACCACTTGGACTGATTGGAAGAAAATGTGGAAAGGAAAATCAGGTTTAGCTTTTCAACTGATATGTCTTGAAAAGTGCACTCCATAAGTGATTTAGGGAAGGCAGGAGGAAATTGAGCTATAACATCACACCTCATGAATAGCAGTCCATTGCCTTAATAAAAAGATTGAAAATTAGAGGTGAACAGGTCAGTTGCAAAGAGCTCTTGCAGTAAGTTATTGTTTCTTGTCTTATAGATTCTGTTGATGAATTATGCCAAACTATAAAAGTAAACGAACATCAGAAGGGTGTTTGTTTGCCAATAACTGAAACAAAACAAAGTAGCAGTGGTAGACACGTGAATAAAAAAGACTTTGGGATCAGCAGTTCCTATCCATGGACAGAAATGTGGAAGTAAAATGAGGTTAAAATACGATAGTGTAGGCAAGAAAGTGATCCCTACAACCAGTTTCTGTTTTGACCCTGGAGACTGGAAATTTGATGTCTCCTTTTCTGTCTACCTGCCTTTTGTTGTTTATATACTTCACCGTTGAGGAAAAAAAAAGTATCTTCAAGCCACATCAGTGAAGTTCCTGAACCACAGTCTTCCTTCCATGTTTTCTTCCAATCTGCCAGTTAAAGTCAATAAACCACTTATACATAAGAGGAGGTAATAAAATATAACTTAAACACAACTAATTGCTCAAAAAATTGAGTGGTTTATTGTAAATTTAAGGCAAGATTGAATGTGTCCTCTTATTTTAGACAAAGGGATATTTTAAAGGGAAGCTATACTACCAGTAAGAAATCAAATCTAAAAAATAAAAGTTTTTATTGACTTTTAATGGAACATTGTTTTCTTAGCTGATCTCTGAATGACATAAAATTTCTAAAGCTTGTTGATAGTTGTTTCATTTATATTATGGATGTGGAATATTGAATGTCTGTCATTAGAATACATTATTCAGTGCATTTTTTTTCTTTTTGGTTCTGTTAGGATACTGTTGCATGCAGAACAGAACATGGCACAACAATTAAGTTTACAGGAATTCTGTGAAGAACTGTATGGTGCAGGCAGCCGTTCACCCTATCTATTGGCATTTATGGTCAATCTTTTAGAGGATCAAATAGAGCAACAGCCAGAAAAGAGACCAGAACTGTTGCAGAAGGCTCTTGCAGTAAGTTTTTGTTTTATTTCATTGATAAATAATCCTTTACTATAAAGTAAACAAACATTAATTGTATGGAAGTCAGTTTGCCAGTAACTGAAACAAAACAAAGTAGCTGGGGTATGAAAATGGTAAAATGACTTCGTTACCAGCAGTTCCTTCCAGTGGACAGAAAAGTGGAAGTCAACTGAAGTGAAAACATGGTAGTGTAGGTAAGAAAGTAGTACTCACCTCCAGTTCTTGTTCTGAGTTTCACCCTAGAAAATTGACGTGCCAGCTCAGGAAGTTGGAGAATCTATGTCTCTCCCTCTATCTACCTTTTATTGTTGTTGATATGAGTGATTGTTTAATAAAATCCTCCCCATTGAAGTCATGTCAATTAAGTTGTATTCTCAAGATTTCAACAGTTGTCACTAACACAGTCTTCAGTTGTAATTTCCGAAGGGTTATTCAGCTGTTGGAAACCAAAAGGATTTTATGAAGTCATGGTGTTGGGAAAGACTTATAGAGGATGTTTGATTATTGCTTTCATCTTTATCAGGTGTGACATTGGACTGGGATCATCTTGTAAGTAATTAAATCTAGATTATCACGAAGAGATATAAAAATAATATCAGAACTTTCCCAATATAATGCAAAGCAGCAGCTCTTTACAGTACTTTTAAGTGTCGTAGCTGGTCATTTCTGTAATTTATGAGGTTCCTTGCAGCATTTGCTGTTAACTGTTGAGAGGTGGTGTCTCGTAAGGAATATTAAAATTCAGAATGACTTGCAAAAAATTTGTAATTTTTTTGTGACCTAGTGTTGACTGTATTACCTGAATAAATGTAGAAACAAATTTTTGACATTGCTGGAATAATTCAACATTATTGTTCAAAATCATATAAAATGTAATGACTGTATGAAAACCTTTGTCAGACCTCAGAGTCAGAGTTAAAGAGAGTTGCACACTCTGGTAAAGGTGCACTTACAGTTTCGGCAACTTCTGTTGGTAATGATCTGTGTGAAAACACGTGAGAAAGTCAGGCTGACATATCCGGAGTCGGACATAAGTAACCATTGAGCTTCTCCTTTCTAATTTTAAGTGGTTTTGTTAGGTTGCCATTTAAACTGCCTTCCCTTTCTCCCCTTCAGTTTTCTTGTCTCCCCTCCCCCTCTCCTCTCCCCTCCCCCTCCCCCTCCCCCTCCCCTCCAGTCGCTTCCCCTCTCCTCCCCTTCCCCAGCCTGAACCTCTTCCCCTCCCTCTGTCCCCCTTCCCCCTTCTCCCTCCCTCTCCCCCTTCTACCCCTTCTCCCCCCTGTTACCCCCCTTTTCACCCCCCATTCTACCCACTTCTCCCTCCCTTTCTCCCCCCTTCTCCCTCCCTTTCTCCCCCATTCTCCCTCCCTTTCTCCCCCATTCTCCCTCCCTTTCTCCCCCATTCTCCCTCCCTTTCTCCCCCATTCTCCCTCCCTTTCTCCCCCATTCTCCCTCCCTTTCTCCCCCATTCTCCCTCCCTTTCTCTCCCCTTCTCCCTCCCTTTCTCCCCCCTTCTCCCTCCCTTTCTCCCCCCTTCTCCCTCCCTTTCTCCCCCCTTCTCCCTCCCACTCCCCCTTCTCCCTCCCACTCCCCCTTCTCCCTCCCACTCCCCCTTCTCCCTCCCACTCCCCCTTCTCCCACCCACTCCCCCTTCTCCCACCCACTCCCCCTTCTCCCTCCCACTCCCCCCTCTCCCTCCCACTCCCCCTTCTCCCTCCCACTCCCCCTTCTCCCTCCCACTCCCCCTTCTCCCTCCCACTCCCCCTTCTCCCTCCCACTCCCCCTTCTCACTCCCACTCCCCCTTCTCACTCCCACTCCCCCCTCTCCCTCCCACTCCCTCTCCCACTCCCCCTTCTCCCCCATTCACCCTTCTCCCTCCCACTCCCACTCCCCCTTCTCCCCCTTCTCCCTCCCACTCCCACTCCCCCTTCTCCCTCCCACTCCCGCTCCCCCTTCTCCCTCCCACTCCCACTCCCCCTTCTCCCTCCCACTCCCGCTCCCCCTTCTCCCTCCCACTCCCACTCCCCCTTCTCCCTCCCACTCCCCCTTCTCCCACTCCCCCTTCTCCCTCTCCACCCCCTCTCCCCCTTCACCCTCCCCCTTCTCCCTCCCTCTCCCTCCCCCTTCTCCCTCCCTCCCTCTCCCACTTCTCCCTCCCTCTCCCCCTTCTCCCTCCCTCTCCCCCTTCTCCCTCCCCCTCCCCCTTCTCCCTCCCCCTCCCCCTTCTTCTCTCACCCTTCTCCCCCCTTCTCCCTATCTCCCCGCTTCTCCCCGCTTCTCCCTCTTCTCCCTCTTCTCCCCGCTTCTCCCTCTTCTCCCCGCTTCTCCCTCTTCTCCCCGCTTCTCCCTCTTCTCCCCGCTTCTCCCTCTTCTCCCCGCTTCTCCCTCTTCTCCCCGCTTCTCCCTCTTCTCCCCGCTTCTCCCTCTTCTCCCCGCTTCTCCCTCTTCTCCCCGCTTCTCCCTCTTCTCCCCGCTTCTCCCTCTTCTCCCCGCTTCTCCCTCTTCTCCCCGCTTCTCCCTCTTCTCCCCGCTTCTCCCTCTTCTCCCCGCTTCTCCCTCTTCTCCCCGCTTCTCCCTCTTCTCCCCGCTTCTCCCTCTTCTCCCCGCTTCTCCCTCTTCTCCCCGCTTCTCCCTCTTCTCCCCGCTTCTCCCTCTTCTCCCCGCTTCTCCCTCTTCTCCCCGCTTCTCCCTCTTCTCCCCGCTTCTCCCTCTTCTCCCCGCTTCTCCCTCTTCTCCCCTCTTCTCCCCGCTTCTCCCTCTTCTCCCCGCTTCTCCCTCTTCTCCCCGCTTCTCCCTCTTCTCCCCGCTTCTCCCTCTTCTCCCCGCTTCTCCCTCTTCTCCCCGCTTCTCCCTCTTCTCCCCGCTTCTCCCTCTTCTCCCCGCTTCTCCCCGCTTCTCCCCGCTTCTCCCCGCTTCTCCCCGCTTCTCCCCGCTTCTCCCTCTTCTCTCCGCTTCTCCCTCTTCTCCCCGCTTCTCCCTCTTCTCCCCGCTTCTCCCTCTTCTCCCCGCTTCTCCCTCTTCTCCCCGCTTCTCCCTCTTCTCCCCGCTTCTCCCTCTTCTCCCCGCTTCTCCCTCTTCTCCCCGCTTCTCCCTCTTCTCCCCGCTTCTCCCTCTTCTCCCCGCTTCTCCCTCTTCTCCCCGCTTCTCCCTCTTCTCCCCGCTTCTCCCGCTTCTCCCCGCTTCTCCCGCTTCTCCCCGCTTCTCCCTCTTCTCCCCGCTTCTCCCTCTTCTCCCCGCTTCTCCCTCTTCTCCCCGCTTCTCCCTCTTCTCCCCGCTTCTCCCTCTTCTCCCCGCTTCTCCCTCTTCTCCCCGCTTCTCCCCGCTTCTCCCCGCTTCTCCCCGCTTCTCCCCTCTTCCCCCCTCTTCCCCCCTCTTCCCCCCTCTTCCCCCCTCTTCCCCCCTCTTCCCCCCTCTTCCCCCCTCTTCCCCCCTCTTCCCCCCTCTTCCCCCCTCTTCCCCCCTCTTCCCCCCTCTTCCCCCCTCTTCCCCCCTCTTCCCCCCTCTTCCCCCCTCTTCCCCCCTCTTCCCCCCTCTTCCCCCCTCTTCCCCCCTCTTCCCCCCTCTTCCCCCCTCTTCCCCCCTCTTCCCCCCTCTTCCCCCCTCTTCCCCCCTCTTCCCCCCTCTTCCCCCCTCTTCCCCCCTCTTCCCCCCTCTTCCCCCCTCTTCCCCCCTCTTCCCCCCTCTTCCCCCCTCTTCCCCCCCTCTTCCCCCCTCTTCCCCCCTCTTCCCCCTGTTTTTTGTGTTTTTCCTTTGCATCTGCATGGATTGAATACAGGTGGGACTGCAATGCTCTGAAAATGCAGAGTTAATAATTAATAGATTACCTGAAATTCAAGGTTCAGGAATCAAAATGGTTGCTCTATGCTAAGAAGAATCACATGACAACACCAAAGTGTACAGTAAAGATGATGTAGATGTAATATCCAGCCCTCCAACAAAAAATAAAAACTTCTGGTGTGATATCTAAGTCAACCTGAAAAGGCAGACAGGAACATTACGTAAGCCAGACCCCCAGGGGGGATCGCCGTTCTTTGGCTGGTTCTTGCTTGGCTCTCATGGGGCCCCAGCCTTTGCAGCATCTTTTCCCTTCCTGAATGGGGAGTCATCACAAAGGGAGTCCCACTGGGTTCAATTTTGGGTCCTCCGCTGTTCCTTATTCTTGTGAATGACTTCTCACTTAACATGCAGCAAGCAGAATGAATACTTTTTGCAGATTACATGAGTGTTATAATAAATCCCATTCCAGAAAAAGCAGCTGAAGATATTGTTAAGGATGTATTTCAAAAAATTATTAAGTGGTTCTCAGAAAATGGACACTCCCATAATTTTGAAAAAACTCAATGTATCCAGTTCTGTACACTGAATAGAGTCATACCAACAATTGATGTAGCTTATGAACAGGGCTCAGTTAACAGGGTAAATTTCTCCAAATTTTTGGGTGTTCACATTGATGAAAACTTGAACTGGAAGAAGCATATTACTGAGCTTCTCAAACAATTAAGTTCAGCTTCTTTCGCTCTTTGTATAATCGCTAGTCTTGGTAATAAACGGATCAGCCTCCTAACATACTTTGCATATTTCCACTCAATAGTGTCTTATGGAATAGTTTTCTGGGGTAAATCACCACTTAGACATAAAGTATTGATTGCACAAAAGAAAGCAGTGAGAATAATTAGTGGTGTCCACCCAAGGATGTCATGTAGGCATCTATTCAAGGAGTTAGGTATTTTAACTGCACCGTCAGAGTACATATATTTTCTAATGAAATACATTATAAATAATGCATCTCAATTCACGAAAAACAGTGATGTTCATATGTACAACACTAGAGGGAAAAATGGCCTTTCCTATCCATTTTTGAAGCTGTCAGTTGCTCAAAAACGAGTACATTATTCAGCAACAAAAGTCTTTGATAATTTGCCCAACAACATAAAGTGTCTGGCAGATAGCAGATCAAGTTTTAAATGTAGCTTAACATAATTTCTTTTGGACAACTCCTTCTATTCCATGGACAAGTTTCTGTTTCAGAACTGGTGAAAATAAATAAATAAATAAAATGTACATGTAAATGTAGTTACATGTGTAGAACTAAAAATTTCAGTAATATTAATATTAGCACTATTCATGTGTGTAAATATATCTTGTAATCTGACTTGTTCCACTTTATATCGGTAAAATAATTGTGAAAATGATCTATGGAACATGACATAACTAAACTAAATTAAACTAAACTAAACTATGCTGCATGTCTATCCTCTTGCTGTTCTTTTTCCCCTCTCTTGGGGAACATGTCTGGGGTGTTTTTGAGAATGTTCCGCATAGTCTGTCATTGACATAAGAACAGTCTCACCATTGTCTTTTGTTCCCTTTTGCTTTCTTTGTTTACCTTTTCCTCTTGTTCCTCTGCTTTGGCATTTGAGGCTCCTCTTTCTTCTTCCTCCCTGTGTGCTTCTGACAGCCAGCCCATGTGTCCGACACGTAACAGGTGATGGTAACGCGTAATTCCCGGCCCTGGGTTGACAGGTAGGGATTGCATGTACCCCTTGGTACAGAACAGGCCCAGGGAGGAGTGATTGTCTGAGCTGCTACCTTCCCAAGTTGTCAATTGATCCCTCTGACAGGTGTTCTGGAGGTGTGACTTGAGGTGTGAACAGTCACCTAAGACAGGTGCGCCCCATTGTGAAGGGGGCCCCAGTTGGAAGGAGTGTGCCATTGGAGACACTGGCAATCATGGGGATTTTCATGCAATGAGACAATCAACTTCACAATCGGTGTCTACAAAACATAAACAGAGTGAGGCTAACGATTCTGAGACCCTTCCAGCTGTACCATGGTTCCTAGTAGTTTCACATTCTGAAGACGGTCAGTCTTTTGCTATGGTAAATCCACTTATTACTCTGAAAGGTGTTGATACAATTGCTGGCCCTATGAATCCTGCTCTCATTCACCCAATGGTACTTTGTTTCGGAGGCTACTTCTGATTCTCAAGCACAACAACTGCTTGCAGCTTCGCTCTTCCACAGCTATTCTGTTTGTGTCAAGGCCAATAGAACTCTGAATCCTTCCCATGGTGTTATTTACACTAGTCTGCTCGATGGTCTGACACAGGCAGAAAACCAATCTTACTTCTCTGAACAGGGTGTCATTACCGTATGTCGGGTGATGAAAAATTTAGCCCTATAATGGCCTGTCTCTCGCCATGCATCTCCGACTCCCTTGTTTATGTGTCTGTGCGTCCGTCCCTCTTATGCCGTCTCAACACTATCCACCATTGTGGCATCCGTTTGGCCAATGGCGCCGTTTAAACTAACTCGGTTGAGAGTCTGTATGCTGAAACTGCTGAACTACCGCTATCCTACTGTTGTGACTTTCTCCTCGGCAGGTATGCATGCCATTTATCTACCATGCATGGCCATCCATCTTGTGTATCCTTCTTCGATGATTCCTTTGATTGCCAGTATTGGACACGTCCTTCTTCTCTGTAACGTCCTGGAGTTCATTTTCGGCACTTTCTACGGCTGCTTAGCTTCACACTACCTGCAGCTTTCCTGGTGTGTGTGAACCCTTCATCACCGTGGCCTTCATTGGCTTACTAAGAATACTACTCTAGCCTGACTCTATTGCCTTCAGTTTCATGATCTTTGCATGGAACTTCTTTATAGTACCTTTTGTGTACACTGATGGCTCATGGGCTGACGGTGGTGTAGGGTGTGCCTTCATCATTAACACCCACATCTTTCAATATCGGCTTCTGGCACACTGCTCAGTATTTACAGCTGAGCTCTTTGCTCTGTATCAGGTCATGGAGTACATCTGGTGACACAGACATTTCAATTGTGCCCTCTGCTCAGACTCTCTCAGTGCCCTTCACAGAATACTTGCACTGTACACTTCCCATCCCTTAGTGCAACAGGCCCAAGAAAACTGTCACTTGGTCACTGTTAGGTGGAGCCAATGTGATGTTTATGTGGGTTCCCGGTCATGTAGGTGTGCCAGGAAACAAGGCTGCCAACGCTGCTGCCAACGCTGCGGTCTTCGTACCTCAGCCCACTAGTTCCTGTATTCCCTCCAATAATCTCTGTGTTGTCGTCTGTCAGGAGGTGGTGTCCCTTTGGCATCGGCATTGATCCTCCCTTCATGGGAATAAACTCCACATAATTAAGCCTCTCCCAGCGGCTTGGAGGACCTCCTCTCGGCTCTTCCTCTGTCTGAGTTATCGGCCGTGAGCAACTGACTTGTGGGCTGTCAACCTCATTTTACTATTTATCCGTCAAAGCAATATGGTGAAGGCCATTTAATTTTTGGTTTTGGACCTCCATTTCTGTATGGTGTCTTTTGTAGACCTGTTTCTCCACATCCCTGTCTTCTATTATGTCAGTTGGGATTGACGTATAGTCATTTTTTAATGCCTCTCTGTCTTCGTGTTGTATAGTTTTGACTTGGGTCTGTATGACCCCAGTTGTTTTTGTGCCCTAAAGCAAAACAAACAAACAAACAAACAAACAAACAAGCAAGCAATTGGAACAGTCTCATCACTGTTTTTTTGATCCATTTTTCTTTCTTCGTTAATCTTTTCCTATCCTCCTTCTGCGTTGGTATTTGAGGTTCCTCTTTTTCTTCTTCTCCCTCCCTTTGCACTCCTGAACGCTAAACCATGCATCTGACGCATAACAGGTGACTGGGTAATGTATAATTCCCAGCTCCGGCTCGCACATATTTCCTGGTACAGACCAGGCCCTGGGAGGGCTGACTGCCTGAGCTGTTACTTTCCCAAATTGCTGATCGATCCCTCTATCAGGTGTTTGGGAAGGTGTGATCTGAGGTGTGAACAATCACCTAAGGCAGATGTGCCCCTTTTGGAAGGAGCGTGCCATTGGAGATGCTGACAATTATGGAGGACTTTCTTGCATTGAGCCAATCATCTTCACAGTCAGGGGTCACAAAACGTGAATGGAATGAGGCTATCAATTCAAAGACTCTCCCAGCTGCAGAGAGGTTCCTCGTCCTGTACTCAAGACAGTCAGTTCTTCGCTATGGTAAATCCACTTGTTATTCTGAAAGGTGGTGATACAATTGCTGGCCCTTTGAATCCTGCTCTCGTTTACACAATGGTACTTTGCTTTCGGAGACTACTTCTAATTCTCAAGCACAACAAGTGCTTGCTCTTCCATGACTATCCTGTTTGTGTCGAGGCCCATATAACTCTGAATTCTTCCCTTTGTGTTAATTACAGTAGGCCGCTTGATGGTCTAACACAGGCAGAAATCCAATCCTACCTCTCTGATCAGGGTGTCATTGCCGTCCAGCATGTGATGAAAAAGATAGCTTCCTCATTAGTGGCCACCCACACTCTACTTCTCACCTTTGATAGAGTGGTGCTTCTGTCCAAGATCAAAATACACTATGAAATTATCACAGTCTGACTGTACATTCTGAACCTGGTGTGCTGCTACCAGTGTCATCATTTCAGTCACACTAGAACATCTTGTCGACACCCAGCCCCATGTGTAACCTGTGGTAGGGATGCACATGAGGGTGATTGTTCACATCCTCCTCCCCATTGTATCAGCTGCAGTGGTAACCATGCCACCTCCTCCTGCAATTGCCTGAGTGTCTCAATGAGTGGGCTATCCAGGTGTTTCAGGTGAAGGAAAAAGTGCCTTACTCGGTTGCTCACAAGTTGTTGGCTAGCTGGGAACTCTGTGTCTATCATCTGTTACCTACAGTACTGTTCTTGCTACCTCTCACTCCATGAAGGACGTGGCCACACATACGTGCAACCTCACTATCAGCTTTGAGGTTGTGAAATCACCCAATATCATGGTAGTGTCCCTGTCTCCTCCTTCAGCTGTGCAACATGCCACCAAACTGTCACCTCTTGGGGCGAAGTCACCAGCTATACAATTGGCAGGACAGAAAGGACAGAAGGAATACTCTCAATTAGGTTTCCTATATCCCTCCAGGCAACCAATATCTGAATCTTCCTCTGCAAACCAGAAAGGCTCAAAGGAGTCAAACAAAGGCAAATTGTCTCCTTATTCGCCGAATTGAAGATTCTCTTTGACTGTGTCACCATGTGATACCCTCGCCCGGCCAACCTGTGTGTCGCCGGTGTGCAGTACGAAACGTTTTGCTGCACTGTACTTCACAGCCTGACAGCAGAAAAATGGCGATGCTCCTTTAGACCACAGGGAACAGGATCCGAATCGTGGTCTTCAATCCAACATAGAGCATTTACGGTTGCTCTTAGCGTAGCAGTGTCCTCTTGTTCTCTGCCTTCAGGAAAAAATTGTCCTCACAACCACTTTGAGCTCTCGTGTTTCCTCCTGGTCCATTTTGACCTTCCCTCTGAGGTCGGCATTCCATGGGATGCCCGTTCATAGTCAACCCATCTCCCTGTCTATCTGCCTACAAGCTGTTGCAGTTCCCTTTTCCTTCCTCACTTGACCTTTTCCCTTTGTACTGTTTACATCCCTCCATCATTCAGTATTACCAGGGCAGATTTTCTCCAGCTTATTGGGCAGCTACCTCACCCCTTTCTGCTGCTCGGTGACTTTAGTGTGCACCATCTGTTTTGCGGTTGTGCACTGCCCAGCTTGCACATCGTCTTGAGTGGTTCATTCTCTCTGACACATACTAGAGTGACCATTTCTTGTGTGCAATCCATTTGTTGACACCTACCCACCTATGTTCACACCCAAATGGCAACTTGGCATTGGGAAGGCATTATAGAAGATAGATCAGGGATGGTACATTAGTAAGCACTGTGTCAGCAGCAGCCCAGAAAATTTAAGAACAGAGTAAAAAGCAAAGATAGATTGAGGAAAGAGAAGTGAAAATTGCAAATAATTTCATGCCCCTCTCTCCCCTCCCTGCTCTGTGTTGTGTGGTTCAGTTCTTAATTGCACTATTCCTCTCTTTTCTTCCTAGTGTATCTCCACTTCTCTCTGGACAGAGGCTGGTGCAGTGCTCACCATTGTACTATCTCTTATATACTTTCCAACAGCTCACCCTTTATCTTTATCTACCCATGTCCTCACTACAGTTGGGTTCCTCTCATCCTGGGTTCCTGAGCTACCTGCCCTTCCTTTCCAACCTTCCCCAACCAATGCGCCCCTCTCTTCCCTTAGAAGGAATCAATGGGTCTAAAAGCTATGATAGCATCACCATATTTACTATTGTGTGTCTCTGTCCCCAATACTAAACATTCTGCCTGCTGAAATTAAGTACTGGGCAGCCATTGTGTCTCAGAAGTTATTAATTTTCTCAGTTGAATTTTCCTTTGATATAACTGAATATTTCTTGTTACACAAAATAAATGTGCTTCATAATTAAGTTTTACCATTTGTGTTTTTTACTGTCCTCCAGCTCTGGACACTACCACTGAGACTGGAAAACTATAATTCTACTTCAGTCTACAGGGTAATTATAAAGTCCATGAATTAAAACTAAAAACTCAATTCTGTGATTAGGCCCTGAAAGCCATTCAATGTAGATCAGCTGGTGTCTCATCATCCACCAACATGGCTTCATGTGGATGCAGTCTTAAGGGACATGGGGTCAGCACACCACTCTGCCGGCTGTTATCAACTTTCAGACCTTAGAGCCACTACTTCTACAAGCAGCTCCTCAGTTGGCACCACGAGTCTTAGTGCATAATGTTCCAGTCCTCTCACAGGGAAAATACCGGGAGTTGAATATAAAATGTTTTAAAATATCAGTGTAGGTAAATGGCTAAACATAATGTACAAACTCTCAGAGTTGTTATTTATTTTTAATTTGAAAGACTGCCCACGGAAGTGCCACCAGCCATAGTGGCTGAAAATGGTGGTTATCCAGCCGGAGAGAACATTTTGAATGCTAGAATTTGTCTTTTGCCAGTTGATAGTGAGTGTGCAAAGAGCTTTCCATGGTGAGTTTAACAAGACAGCAGCAGTTTACAACAACATTGTAAAGTAGTACAATGCATTTGAGGAGGATGGATGGTTGTGTGATGCAAAATGTTCGAACCAACAGGGTGTTACAGAACAGAAAGTGGACCATGTGAGGGAGATGATATTGTGAAGTTCCACAAAATCTATGTATCAAGCTAGTGCAAAACTCAACATCCGTCAGCGAACAATGTGGAAAATCCTTCATAAGCGATGGTGAGTGAAACTGTATGAATTGCTGTTCATGCAAGCCGTAAGCCATGATGAGGAACTGCACTGTCTAGAGTTTTGCATTGGTATGCAGAACCGTCTTGAGAATGACAACTTCCCAAGCAGATTAAGTTTCAGTGACGAGGCCTCTTTTTATCCTTGGGGGAAGATTGTTGTTCTTTCCACCTTGTGACCTTTTTTTGTGTGATTACTTCAAGGATAAAATTTTTGTTCCAACTCTACTACAAAATCTCAAAAATGTCTGATTCCGCATCACAACAGCCTTTCTCACCTTCACTCCTCTGATGCTGGCTCTGGTATGAGTAGAATTGGGCTACTAGTTAGATGTGTGCAATTCGATGCAGGGTGGATACACAGAACATTTATAAACATTGTAAAAAAGCTTTGAGAATTTAATATTATTATTTGTTTTCTGTTCTTGGCCATTTATTTGTAACAGTCTTTTTTTTCAAATGAACCTGGACTTTAAAATTACCTAGTATTTATTTGTCAGTATTCATACTACAACTCTGGCAGGTAGACTTCCTGCTCTTCAGACCATGAATTAAAAGGTATATCCCAGTTTGCTATGTATGATTTTCTTATGTTTTTAATTTGAATATGTATTTTGTTTTCAGTTGTGTGATGCCCTAGCGAAAGAACACGATGTCATCCGTGTTGCTTATTGGAAATATATTGCAAGAGTACTTGCCAGTAAGGCTTCAGCCAATAATCTTAGCAGTGATTCAAGAGGGGGAGGTGATACCATTTAATTTTATGAACAAGATTTTACCTATCTCCTGGGCTCTGTACAAATGCTGTTACTTTTAAATGGCACTCTAAATGAATTCAGTTTATTTAAGAACCTGCAGGACCATCCATATATTTGCAGACTAATATATGACTCAGTGTTTCTTTTGTAATCACTTTTATCATCTGAGGTAACTACAAAGTTGTATAAAACATATAACTTGCAGTATTTTCTGTGATACACATATGTATATTACTGTACATTCTTAAAGTTACATTATTTTTACAACTTGTATATGAGTGTTGAAAGAGCTTACTGCTTTCCACTTAAGATAAATAGCTTAGCACATCTTTTGCTTTCTTATGCAATTAACACTGTACAAAGACTGTATACAATAAACAGATATCAACAGTAAACTTACTTGTATCTCTGTGATTTATTATAATCATTTAGTGACACATAATACATAAAAATCCTTATGTTACTTATGGCTGTACAAATGTTTAATAGATTCTAACTCCTTTTACATATAAATATGTAACCCCCCCCCCCCCCCCCCCCCAACACACACACAAACAAAAAAACAACTATTTTTAGCTTGTGGACTGTAGTATCCCTCTTATACCAGAACCACTAATGTACCTACAAGAAAAAGGCAATTTTGACGTACATGTATTGACATGTTTAATTTTTGTGTTCTTTGTTATGTCAAAACATTGAATCAATTGCCCTGGTAGTGTAGGAAAGAATGCAGCGGCCTTTATCATGAAAGTTTATAATGGGCATACTTTGTGATGCCACAACATCAAATGCCACATTTGCGATTTGGCACTCTGCTAAGAACCATCAGTGTGTTGTGCAGTAATGAATGTGCTACACAAATTGAGTAAGTATCCTTATAATTTTCATGTGTGATTAATGTTGTGTATTTTGTCATTATTTTTTTTTTAACTTTGGATATAACAATGTGACTGATAACACTTAAACTGTTCACTTAAGAGATCAGTTCTTGATATACGGCTTTATTGTGAGAAAAGAATGTATTTCAGCAGTGTAGCCAGGAAAATACTACACTTTATTTGCTACTCTTTTGTGGTGAGCAGTAATTCTTAAACGGTGTGTGTGAGATTAGAATAATAATACGTGGTATGGCCAAAGAGGAGTATGAAGGAACTAAAATGATACTGGCATCTTGGAGAGATGCCAGCAGTAGTATCAAATATGAATGTGGTCGCACTAAAAGTCTTATAAGTTTTAATTTACTTCCACTTTCCATTAGTTATAGAGTAAGTGACTATAATCAGCAAAAGAATCTCAAGTCATTCCATACCAGTTGGTCCAAGGAAAAAAAATTGATTACTTCACCATATTGGAAAAATATGATACTTCATGGGTGAATTCTCTAATGTTTAGCGAACTCAAAAATATTTTTAAATTTTTGTATTATCACTTAGTAACAGTGGCCATTTTTGTTTCAGACCACTTTTTTTGCATATGCAAACCATCTGTAGTTTTTTAATTATTCAGTAATGGGATGTCATAGGTCTTTAAAATAAAAAGCATTTAGTTCAGCACATTCTGGCCAACAAATTAAAACCATTATCATCTAGCAAAATGCATTCCTTACTATATTTTTGATATCTCAAAGTTATTGGTCAAAAATAAAAAAAAGCCCTCAATTTTTAAATAGTAGTTCTCTGAAGACGGAGTAATTTATCAGCCTTAATATTTTTTTATGCTGTTATGCTGTTTAGTATTGTTACTTTTTATTGAGTATAAGTGGCGAGAAGCTTGCACTTAAAACAGATTTTTTTGAGTTTTTTAATTTTTTGGCGTGCATTAGAAAGTTGTTACTCACCTTATAGCAAAGATACTGAGTCGCAGATAGGCACAATAAAAAGACTGTCACAAATAAAACTTCCAGCCAGTAAGGCCTTTGTCAAAAATAGACAAAGGAGGAGGCTGGGGTCGGGAGGGGAAGGGATAGTATGGTAGGGGTGGTGGACAGTGAAGTGCTGCTGTTTAGATGGAGGGCAGGGGAGAGGTGGGGAGGGGGGAGCAGGGAGAAATAGCCGAAAAGGAGAGAAGTAAACAAACTAGGTGTGATGGTGGAATGACGGCTGTGTAGTGCTGGAATGGGAACAGGGAAGTGGCTGGATGGGTAAGGACAGTGACTAAAAAAAGTTGAGCCCAGGAGGGTTACGGGAATGTAGGGTGTATTGCAGGGATAGTTCCCACCTGTGCAATTAAGAAAAGCTGCTGTTGGTGGGAAGGATCCATATTGCACAGGCTGTGAAGCAGTCATTGAAATGAGGGATGTCATGTTTGACAGCGTGCTCGGCAACAGGGTGGTCCACTTGTTTCATGGCCACAGTCTGTCAGTGGCCATTCATGCAGACAGACAGCTTGTTGGTTGTCATGCCTACATAGAATGCAGCACAGTGGTTGTAACTTAGCTTGTAGATCACTTGACTGGTTTCAACCCCACTGCCCCCAAATCATCCCCTGTTAACTTTCCAGAACTTCCTAATCTCGAACCTTGCCTCACCATTATTCCCTGAATCCCTCAACATGCAAACTAACTTTATAATCTGCAGGAAAAAACCACAATCTGCCATCTAAAAACTGATCCTGACCTTATAATTCTACATGCAGACAAAGGCTCCTCCACTGTTTTGAACCGCAAGGATTAGCCGGCCGAAGGACTCCGCTACCTGTCAGATACTTCCATGTACAAACCTTATCACAGTGACCCATTCCAGAAATCCATTAGGATTTCGTCACTACTCAAATCCTAGGCCCATCCCAGAACCTCTCCCTGGAGTCCATCTCTCTACTACCCCCTACCACTTCTCACACTTCTGCCTTCTACACGCTTCCTAAAGTCCATAAACCTAACCACCCAGGACACACCTGTGGCCGTTTACTGTGTCCCCACTGAGAGAATCGCTTCTCTCGTAGACCAACACCTTCAACCTATTACCTGGAACCTACCTTCCATATAAAGGATACCAACCATTTCCTCCACCCACTCTCCACAGTTCCTTTCCCTTTACCACACGGTGCCCTGCTCATATCGATGCCACCTCCCTTTACACTCACATTTCTAAAGCCCATGGGCTTGCTGCTATTGAACACTACCTTTCCCAATGCTTGACGAATTCCAAACCAGCAACCTCCTCCCTAGTTGCTATAACCAATTATATCCTCAGCCACAATTACTTCTCCTTTTAAGGCATTACCCACAAACAAATCTGGGGTATAGCTATGGGCACCTGTATGGCATCGTCCTATGCCAAACTATTCATGGGCCATCTAAAGGAATCCTTCCTGAAAAATCCAAAATCCTAAAACCCTCACATGGTTCAGATTCGCTGATGACGTCTTTGTGATCTGGATTGAGAGTGAGGAGACACTATCCACATTCCTCCAGAACCTGAACAACTTCTCCCCCATTTGCTTCACCTGGTCCTACTCAACCCAACAAGCCACCTTCCTAGATGTTGACCTACACCTAAGAGGTGGCTATATCAGTACCTCCATCCATGTCAAACCTACTAACCACCAGCAATACCCTCCACCTCGACAGCTGCCACCCTTTCCATACCAAGAAGACTCTTCCGTATAGCCTAGCAAACCATGTTTGTCGCATCCGCAGTATGAGCGGTCCCTCTTGATATTACTGAGGGTCTCACTGAAGCCTTCACAGACTGTAATTATCATTCCAACCTTGTACAAAAACAAATGCCGCGTGCCTTATCTTCCCAGTCTCCCACCACCACCCAAACTCCCACCGTAAGGTCACAGAGGAACATTCCACTTGTAACTCAGCACCACCAAGGGCTGGAGCAACTGAATTACATTCTCTGCCAGGGTTTCGACTAACTCAAGAAATGTCCTGCCCACTATCCTTCCCACACCTCCCACAGTGGTATTCCGCCGTCCACCAAACCTACACAGTATACTCATCCATCCTTACACAACCCCTGCTTCAACCCCTTATCTCATGGCTCATACCGCTGTAATAGACCTAGATGCAAGACCTGTCCCATACATCCTCCCCCACCACCTACTCCAGCCTGATCACAAACATCACCTTTCCCAGTCAAAGGCAGGGCACCTGTGAAACCAATCATGTGATCTGCAGCTAAGCTGCAACCACTGTGATGCATTCTATGTGGGCACGGCAACCAGCAAGCTGTCTGCCCACATGAACGGCCACTGACAAACTGTGGCCAAGAAACAAGTGGACCACACTGTTGATGAGCATACTGCCAAACATGACATCCTTCATTTCAATGACTGCTTTGCAGCCTGTGCCATATGGATCCTTTCCGCCAACAGCAGGCTTTTCTGAATTGTGTGGGTGGGAACGTGCCCTACCACGTATCCTATGTTCCCGTAACCCTCCTGGGCTCAACCTTCGTTAGTAACTGTCCTCACCCAGCCCCTTCCATGTCCCCATTCCAGCACTAGACAGCCGTCATTCCACGATCAGACCCAGTCTGTTTACTTCTCTCCTTTTCCACTGTTTCTTGCCTGCTCTCCCTGCCCACCTCTGTCCTGCCTTCCCTCTAACCAGCAGCACTTCACTGTCCGCCACCCGTACCATACTATCCCTCCCTTCCCCTCCCTGTCCCAGCCTCCTCCTAACTCCCACCCAGTTGCCACTCCCATCATGCAGTGGCGCTGCTGCTCGCAGTGTGGTTTCAGTTGCCTGAGACTGCAGTCGTGTGTTTGGTTTCTGCACACGTGTGTGTGTGTGGGGGGGGGGTGGGGGGCGGTCTATTGTTGATGAGGGCCCTACTGGCCAAAAGTTTTATTTGTGACAGTCTTTTTGTTGCACCTATCTTTGACTCAGGAGCTCTGCTATATGGTGAGTAGCAACTTCCCTATTCATATCATCATCCTGGATTTTCCATTGTTGGAATAAAGTACAGGGTGATCAACTGTTAATGAAACTGATTTTGTGGTGTGTGGCTGCCGTGTCCATAGTGTGGTTGACAGATCTGCAGTAAATATAGTATAGTTTATCATGTAGGTTATTTCTAACACACATAACATAAAAAACGTTAAAAAAAGTAAATTAAGCGTTTATATGAAGCAAGGGGTGCTGGAACTGCCTCCCTTTATTGTGCAAGCATTTCTGATACCTGCCTAGAAAATTGCTTGTTACACTTCGTTGTTCCCTCTGAGAAATGGCAGCAATTTCTTAACAAAAATTTATTTTAAGTTCATCTAAAGTGTGTGGATTCCACTTGTACAGTTTCTCTTTTAATGCCCCCAGAGAAAAATTGCAGGAGGTTAAATCTGGGAAACCAGGGGTCATATGTTATTAGTAATAACTCTACCTTGAAACAAGTCATGAATTTCCTGTAATGAGAAGGTGGCTGTAGTGCCCTCTGAGTCATGCTGAAAGGTCACAAAGTATGGTCTCTCGCAGTCAACTGGCCTATTATTATCTCGTCATCAATGCCACACCACACTCCAATTTTTTGCTGTTGCAGGAGTGCCTTGTGTGATATGTTGATATGTTAGGTTTTTCAGAGCTCCAATAATGGTTATTTTATGAATTAATTTCTCCATAACACGCGATCTAGTGTATCCACACACGAAGCAGTAACCTTCTTTGCAGGATAGCCCGATTTAAGTTCATGCACTGCAGTTATTTTATTGGATGGTACCATTTACCATTGGTAACTTATAGCTGTTCCTGTGGCTCACAGGAAATTCGCATTTGCTGAGAAAGATGTCAAACTGAATTTCTAGGAGACCTTTCCGAAGCATGTCCAGTGTTATGAAGAGTTTTCTCTGTGAGTACTGTAAGTGGTTGTCTGTGTTTCCTTCGATAACATTTCCCATTTCACAAAATTTATTGACCAATTGATCAGACATATGCCAATTGGGAAACAGAGAAACAGGAAATTCCTCTCAAAGTAATCTGCTTACTGCATACGTGAATTATGTACACACGTATGAATCGCACATGTATTTCCCGTTTCAGTTGAAACATTTTCACTCAATATACTGTTTTATTCTGCTTAACAGACATAGGACACCTGCACAAAATTTCTAAACAAAAAAAACCTGGCAGTGGAGGGGAAACATACTGCCCACCAGTGCTGGCATCGGCTTGCCACTGGCAGGGGAAAAAATTTCCTGCCTGGCAGTTGCATGAATGATTGATCACATTGTATATCTGTTACATAATTTAAGCTTATCTAAGCTTACTTGTTATGTTTTGTTGAAAATGAACCAACTAATTATGTTATCATATTCTTGTCTAATTTGTTTTTACTACACTGTTCATTGAACAGCTGAGAAATTTCTTCACTCAGTTTGGGCATTAGGTTAAAAATTCTACAATCACTGTTGTAAACTTTAGGGGGGACAGCTTCTTCATTACATTTTTAACTGCCATCGGACCTTTATCCCTCTCAACTTTTTTAAATGTGGTGGTGGTGGTGGTGGTGGTGGTGGTTAGTGTTTAACGTCCCATCGACAACGAGGTCATTAGAGACGGAGCGCAAGCTCTGGTTACGGAAGGATTGGGAAGGAAATCAGCCGTGCCATTTCAAAGGAACCATCCCGACATTTGCCTGAAACGATTTAGGGAAATCACGGAAAACCTATATCAGGATGGCCGGAGACGGGATTGAACTGTCGTCCTCCTGAATGCGAGTCCAGTGTGCTAACCACTGCACCACCTCGCTCGGTTTTAAATGTTGTCCTTGATCCAAGTGAGTGATAAAATGTAACATAAACTTCTTGGTTTTGACAATCAGTATTATCAACTTTGGCAATCCACCACTGTTAATTGAAAGTGCTAGCTACTATGTCTTTATTTTGAAGTGTTAGCAGTAAAAGTTTTCCACATCTGTGAAGTTCAGTATCAGGGCTGTTGCAGTGAACATACAAGTGACCCGGTTGTGAGAGTTGTAGAGGTCTTGCGTGTGCTTGCATTTTACCTACTCTTGACAGAACTTAAACATTTATAGGTCTGGTTCACATAGGTCCATTGCAGCCTAGCTTTTGTTACAGTTCGCTTTGTTATACCCTTAATCCCATCACACACATTCTTCCCATGACATGATTGAAAACAGTGCTATTCTACATCAAGTCCAAAATCTTCTTTGTGGAAGAAGATGTTAATTTTTTTTAATGTTGGTTTGCAGCACCCTAGAGAAGGAGGCGTCCACCCCGACCCCCACCCCCGCCCTATGAACCATGGACCTTGTCATTGGTGGGGAGGCTTGCGTGCCTCAGCGATACAGATAGCTGTACCGTAGGTGCAACCACAGGGGAGGGGTATCTCTTGAGAGGGCAGACAAACATGTGGTTCCTGAAGAGGGGCAGCAGCCTTTTCAGTAGTTGCAGGGGCAACAGTCTGGATGATTGACGGATTTGTGACTGTGTAACGCTAACCAAAACGGCCTTGCTGTGTTGGTACTGCGAACGGCTGAAAACAAGGGGAAACTACAGCCGTAATTTTTCCCGAGGGCATGCAGCTTTACTGTTAGGTTAAATGATGATGGCGTCCTCTTGGATAAAATATTCTGGAGGTAAAATAGTCCCCATTCGGATCTCCAGGCAGGGACTACTCAAGAGGACATAATTATCAGGAGAAAGAAAACTGGCATTCTACGGATCGGAGCATGGAACGTCAGATCCCTTAATTGGGCAGGTAGGTTAGAAAATTTAAAAAGGGAAATGGATAGATTAAAGTTAAATATACTTGGAATTTGTGAAGTTCGGTGGCAGGAGGAACAAGACTTTTTGGTCAGGGTTATAAATACAAAATCAAATAGGGGTAATGCAGGAGTAGGTTTAATAATGAATAGGAAAATAGGAATGCAGGTAAACTACTATAATCAGCATAGTGAACGCATTATTGTGGCCAAGGTAGACACGAAACCTACATCTACTACAGTAGTACAAGTTTATATGCCAACTATCTCTGCAGATGACAAAGAAATTGTTGAAATGTATGATGAGATAAAAGAAATCATTCATGTAGTGAAGATGAAAATTTAATAGTCATGGGTGACTGGAATTCGATAGTAGGAAAAGGAAGAGGAGGAAACGTAGTAGGTGAATATGGATTAGGGGTAAGAAATGAAAGAGGAAACCACTTGGTAGAATTTTGCACAGAGCATAACTTAATCATAGCTAACACTTGGTTCAAGAATCACGAAAGAAGGTTGTATACATGGAAGAACCCTGGAGATACTAGAAGGTATCAGATACACTACTGGCCATTGTAATTGCTACACCACAAAGATGACATGCTGCAGATGCGAAATTTAACCGACAGGAAGAATATGCTGTGATACGCAAATGATTAGCTTTTCAGAGCATTCACACAAGGTTGGCACTGGTGGCTACACCTACAATGTGCTGACAGGAAAGTTTCCAACTGATTTCTCATACACAAACAGCAGTTGACAGAGAAATGCGTACCATCACGTTTCCGACTTTGATATTGGTCAGATTGTAGCCTGTAGCGATTGCAGTTTATCGTATAGCGACATTGCTGCTCACGTTGGTCAAGATCCAGTGACTATTAGCAGAATATGGAATCAGTGGGTTCAGGAGGGTAATACGGAACGTCATGCTGGATCCCAACGGCCTCGTATCACTAGTAGTCGAGATGACACGCATCTTATACGCATGGCTGCAACGGATCGTGCAGCCACGTCGCAATCCCTGAGACAACAGATGGGGATGTCTGCAAGACAACAACCATCTGCACGAACAGTTAGACGACGTTTGCAGCAGCATGGACTATCAGCTCGGAGACCATGGCTGCGGGTACCCTTGACACTGCATCACAGACAGGAGCGCTTGTGATGGTGTACTATACGATGAACCTGGGTGCACGAATGGCAAAACGCCATTTTTTCGGATGAATCCAGGTTCTGTTTACAGCATCATGAAGGTCGCATCCGTGTTTGGTGACATTGCGGTGAACGCACTTTGGAAGCGTGTATTCGTCATTGCCATACTGGCGTATCACCCGGTGTGATGGTATGGGGTGGCATTGGTTACTCATCTCGGTCACCTCTTGTTCGCATTGACAGCACTTTGAACAGTGGGCATTACATTTCAGATGTGTTACGTCCCACGGCTCTACCCTTCATTCGAGCCCTGCGAAACCCTACATTTCAGCAGGATAATGCACGACGGCATGTTGCAGGTCTTGTACGGGCCTTTCTGGATACAGAAAATGTTCGACTGCTGCCCTGGCCTGCACATTCTCCAGATCTCTCACCAATTGAAAATGTCTGGTCAATGGTGGCTGAGCAACTGGCTTGTCACTATACGCCAGTCACTACTCTTGATGAACTGTGGTATCATGTTGAAGCTGCATGGGAAGCTGTACCTGTACACGCCATCCAAGCTCTGTTTGACTCGATGCCCGGGCATATCAAGGCTGTTATTACGGCCAGAGGTGGTTGTTCTGGGTACTGATTTCTCAGGACCTATGCACCCAAAATGCATGAAAATGTAATCAGACGTCAGTTCTAGCGTAATGTATTTGTCCACTGAATACCCGTGTATCATCTACATTTCTTCTTGGTGTAGCAATTTTAATGGCCGGTAGTGTAGATTATATAATGGTAAGACAGAGATTTAGGAACTAGGTTTTAAATTGTGGGAAATTTCCAAGGGAAATGTGGACTGTGACCACAATCTAATGGTTATGAACTGCAGATTAAAACTGAAGAAACTGCAAAAAGGTGGGAATTTAGGAGATGGTACCTGGATAAGCTGACTAAACCAGAGGTTGTACATAGCTTCAGGGAGAGTATAAGGGAACAATTGACAGGAATGGGGGGGAAAGAAATACAGTAGAAGAAGAATGGGTAGCTTTGAGGGATGAAGTAGGCAGCACAGGGGCAAGAAGGTAAAAAGCCGAGGGCCAGTAGAAGTCCTTGGGTAACAGAAGAAATATTGAATGTAATTGATTAAAGGGGAAAATATAAAAATGCAGTAACTGAAGCAGGCAAAAAGAAATACAAACGTCTCAAAAATGAGATCGACAGGAAGTGCAAAATGGCTAAGCAGGGATGGCTAGAGGACAAATGTAAGAATGTAGAGGCTTATCTCACTAGAGGTAAGATAGATACTACCTACAGGAAAAATAGAGTTACCTTTGGAGAAAGGAGAACAACTTATATGAATATCAAGAGCTCAGATGGAAACCCAGTTCTAAGCAAAGAAGGGAAAGGTGGAAGGAGTATATCGAGGGTCTATACAATTGCGATTTATTTGAGTACAACAAAAGCAAAACGAGGATAATGGAATGTAGTCGAATTAAGTCGGGAGATGTTGAGGGTATTAGATTAGGAAATGAGATACTTAAAGTAGTAAAGGAGTTTTGCTATTTGGGGAGCAAAATAACTGATGGTGCTCAAAGTAGAGAGGATATAAAATGTAGACTGGCAATGGCATGGAAAGAGTTTCTGAAGAAGAGAAATTTGTTAACATCGAGTATAGATTTAAGTGTCAGGAGGTCATTTCTGAAAGTATTTGTATGGAGTGTAGCCATGTATGAATGTGAAATATGGACGATAAATAATTTTGACAAGAACAGAATAGAAGCTTTCAAAATGTGGTACTACAGAAGATTGCTGAAGATTAGATGGGTAGATCACATAACTAATGAGGAGATATTGAATAGAATTGGGGAGAAGAGGAGTTTGTGGCGCAACTTGATTATAAGAAGGGATCGGTTGGTAGGACATGTTCTGAGGCATCAAGGGATCACCAATTTAGTATTGGAGGGCAGCATGTAAGGTAAAAATCATAGAGGGAGACCAAGAGATGAATACACTCAGCAGATTCAGAAGGATGTAGGTTGCAGTAGGTACTGGGAGATGAAGCAGCTTGTACAGGATAGAGTAGCATGGAGAGCTGCATCAAACCAGTCTCTGGACTGAAGACCACCACAACAACAACAACAACAACAAGCAACAGAGAAGTAGATCTATTTTTTTATGGGAAGGTAGTGCTGTTCTGTTTTATGTAATTTGTTAACTGGAGTTGAGATGCGTGCATTGCTGTAGGGTTGTGTTCAAGGTGGTCACTTTTGACTAGAGCTGTGCTTTACCAAATTTTGATACAGTACATAAATGTACTACAGACGTTAAAGTAACCTCTGGCGAGCCACAGGGGAGTGTTATGGGACCATTGATTTTCACAATATATATGTAAATGACCTAGTAGATAGTGTCGGAAGTTCCATGTGGCTTTTCGCGGATGATACTATAGTATGCAGAGAAGTTGCAGCATTAGAAAATTGTAGCGAAATGCAGGGTGATCTGCAGCAGATAGGCACTTGGTGCAGGGAGTGGCAACTGACCCTTAACATAGACAAATGTAATATATTGTAAATACATAGAAAGAAGGATCCTTTATTGTATGAGTATATGATAGCGGAACAAACACTGGTAGCAGTTACTTCTGTAAAATATCTGGGAGAATGCGTGCGGAACGATTTGAAGTGGAATGATCATAAAAAATTAATAGTTGGTAAGGCGGGTACTAGGTTGAGATTCATTGGGAGAGTCCTTAGAAAATGTAGTCCATCAACAAAGGAGGTGGCTTACAAAACACTCGTTCGACCTATACTTGAGTATTGCTCATCAGTGTGGGATCCGTACCAGGTCGGGTTGATGGAGGAAATAGAGAAGATCCAAAGAAGAGTGGCGCGTTTCGTCACTGAGTTATTTGGTAACCTTGATAGTGTTACGGAGATTTTTAGCAAACTCAAGTGGCAGACTCTGCAAGAGAGGCGCTCTGCATCGCGGTGTTGCTTGCTCGCCAGTTTTCGAGAGGGTGCGTTTCTGGATGAGGTATCAAATATATTGCTTCCCCCTACTTATACCTCCCGAGGAGATCACGAATGTAAAATTAGAGAGATTCGAGTGCGCACAGAGGCTTCTCGGCAGTCGTTCTTCCCGCGAACCATACGCGACTGGAACAGAGAAGGGAGGTAATGACAGTGGCCCGTAAAGTGCCCTCCGCCACACACCATTGGGTGGCTTGCGGAGTATAAATGTAAATGTAAATATAAAAATGATGTATTAAATGGTAGGATGACTGGTAGTATTAGTGGCTTTGATAGAGAAAGAACGTAAATGTATATGTGGGAGAAGAACTGGGAAAAGATGACTTTTCTTTGTTTTATTGTTTGCCTATTTCACGCATAATCAGAACCATACACCAGTATTAATCCATTAAGCATTTTATATTCTTACAAAATGTAAATTGCATTTTGTAAGTAATAAAAAATTAGCTGCATGTGTAACCTCTGCATTTTTATGTAACCAAAGTAATTACCTAAATGGTTAATGGAAAATCTCATATAAAGATGTGAAACAAATACTAACAAAGAGATAGAGGGGCTGGCCAGTACTTACCTCATCTCAGTACAGCCGATAGGTACACAAAAAACAGAAGAGGACCGAAAATTTATGTTCCTAGCTTTCGGAACAAATGTTCCTTCATCAGGGAGGAGAGAGGGGAAAGAAAGGGAAGAAGGGAAAGTGGACTCAGTTACTCACAACCCAGGTTATGAAGCAACAGGGAAAGGAAAACAGGGAGGGTAGCAAGGATGGAGGCATGGTTGTCAGAGGGAAGCTTCCCTGATGAAGGAACATTTGTTCCGAAAGATAGGAACGTAAATTTTCGGTTCTGTTCTGTTTTTTGTGTATCTATCGGCTGTACTGAGATGAGGTAAGTATACTGGCCAGCCACTCTATCTCTTTGTTAGTATTTGTTTCACAAAGTAATTACCTTTGACACAAATACAATTTGCAAGCACAAACACAAAACATTGTATAATTATTGTTGTTATTTTGTAAAATAGAACGTTTATCATAATCAAAGGCAAGAGTTTTCATCTTACTGATAAGTGCAAAAGTTGTTTAGCAATAAGAGAAAATGTTTTATATAAGATCATCGAAGTACTGTAGCAATATTTGGTATGTTTCAATTTTTCATTTTTAAAAACTTTTAATGATTTTTTTGTGGAACATTTGTTTTCTAGCACTGTATGATAAATCTGTATTTTTTTTATTTTTACCACAACATCTCTCTGTTTCACATTTAAAAAATCAACTATCAAGTAAAACCTGAATTAAACATTAGCAGTTTCAATTTTTCTACGAACACTGTATATTTTTAAGTAACAGACAGGAGGATAATTACGTGAAATAAAAATATTCTGTAGGTTATGTGACCATTTATATATCATCACTCAGTTTCTAGACGGTTCACCACTTCCAGTTTCTAGGGGAATCGAGTTAGACACTGATCACATATTCAAACAAAGTGATCAAAATGGGGCAATGCGCGACAGGTACGCAACACAGCTAACATACAGGTAATACAGGTACGGTCTTAACTGACCAAAGCTGCTGGGAAAAATACCCTAGTGAACGCTCAATTACAGTAGTCCATGGTAATATATAGTAGTTTTACAATTCTACTTATGACACAAAAATTGCAACTCAATAGTTTATATTGATCTTTATAATAGAACACGAACGAATGAATTGTGACTGATTTATTTATCCAATCTTGAACAACGAAGGAATAAAATTCAGAAAAGTTTGCAAGAGCTAAGTATTCATCAACTACCAAGGTTTGCTTTCCGTCTTTCATAAATTTACAATGAGCCTTGGTGATAAAAAAAGATGCATTTCAAAAAACACTTCTTGTGAGTTTATGATTGTCACCATTTCCAATGTGTTTTGTCACCCATTGTTTGTATTCTACATTGTTAGTCATCAAATCATTATCTTCAGATTCTGCAGGCATAACAAGTAAAACTCGTTTGCGTGGACAATCTTGACTTTTCTCATGATCATACACATATAACTGTTAACACTGCTTACCAGAACTTCCAAAATATTTTTATAGTCAGCTCTAAGAGTGGCAAATCAATCATCATAATTACAATATGGGTGTCAAATATCCCTTCAGTTTCAATGTCAGGATTTACTTTTTTGAATTCAATAAATAGTTTGTTTAAATTACACAATATTAACCTTTTTTTTCTTTGAACCTTATGTTTTTTGGCTGAATAATTTGTTTGGAAAATATTGAATCTTGGGTGATTAATGTTTTTGCAGTGCTGTATGCCATACAAAAGAGCAGTAAACACTTCAACCATCTCAGATTTTTTGTTGATGAAAACTCGTGTCATCTGACAATAGTGCAAAAGTCTTTTTTTAGGTTTTGTTTTTTGTGAAAGTTCGAAACAGTTTGTTGTTTCCTATATTGTAGAAAGCAGCTATGTAATTGTATCCTGTAAGTGCGTGGAATGCTGGTAGATGCTGTTGCTAATTATATGCAGTTGATGCTGTTAAGGTCTTTATTAATTTTAGTACTAATTGCTGAAACTGCCACCCAAATGTCAGATTCAGAAACTTTATGCATACTGGTCAGTAATATTATTAAAACATCAGTATCAGGGACTTTTACTAAAATTTTTGATATTAGTGGCACTGTGCCAACATGAAACATAAACTATGTAACCTCTTCTTCATGTTGATGTTTATAATCACTCTCTCTAGCTTTTACAACATGATTTTCCGTTACTTGATAAGAGTAAGGAGCACTGACCTCCAATGGCTATAAAGGCTTTCTTAGTTTGCATTATTGATACCAAATGGTCATTCCTCCATTAATGAACTAAGATCTATACCAAAGCCTTCTTAAAATAATTAAGTCTTCCCACAAAATTGGTAGGTTTGGCTTGTGGAGGTTCTTTTAACTCTATAACAAATATCAAACTTTCACTGATTTTGATATTCGGAACCTTTGAAGAATATATGTATCTCTGGATCACAGCTGCATTAGCCAAGGTTTGTGGCAAGGAGGACCCAATCTGGTATAAGATGTAAAATCTGCCTACTATTTCAACATAGATTTGTATGAACTTGAATCATGTAGACTTGAGATCCAGTGTCTTGGAAAATGTGGCCTTGTCTGTTTTTAACATTACCCCTGTACACAGGAAAAGAGTAGATGGTACTGGTCCTAGTGAAAGTGTCTAACAAGTGTTCTACACATACTTTTTTGTCATGGCTAATTGCGAGTAGCTGAACAAAGATGTTTTTCCAATTTCCAGTACTGCCTCTTTATCTTTATTCATTTGAACTCTGGAGGTGCACTGTGATGAGAAATTAAGAATTTTGTTTTATGATGTTGGTTTCTCAAATCTTCCAATAACAGGACTGCATTCAGAAATGAAACTTAACTTTTATTGATTTTCCACTGACTTAACAGAAAGCAGGAAATCTCTAACACCAAATGATGCTGCTCTATCAGTAGAAATGTTACATAAAACATTTTTTGATACTATCATCAAATTAATTAGTGGTATTTTTAAACATTTAAATATTGGCCTACTGTGAACATTTGCTTTGCCATTTTTCTTCTGCTCATTCTTTCTTCTCTCTCTCTCTCTCTCTCTCTCTCTCTCTCTCTCTCTCTCTCTCTCTCTCTCTCTCTAGATATATTATCTTGTTGTGACAAACCAAGATTTTACATGACAGCAGTCAATATTTTTGTTCTCGCACTATGGTGAGAGTCAATCTTTGATGCACAGATGTAGAGTTTGCAGTAATATTATTAACAAATTGATTACAGGCAGCGCCATTAAAAGCGTGCTCTAGTGTCATGTCAGCAGGTGATCTAGCAAAATTGGCATTTGTATGCCTAATTCCAAATGCGCCTTGTCAAAATTTGGTAACCAGCAGTGAATTTTCTTGATTCAGCCTGATTGAGCACATTAAGGACTGTGTGTAATAATTAGTCTGGTTTAATGCAAAAAATAAATCAGTCATGCTGAAAACTGAGTCAGAGTACAGTTTAAATTTACCGGTACAGATGCTTTTCAAAACCTGCTTGAGTTAGTTGATAACTCACAACAGTGGTGGTAGCATTGAGCCATTTTTCCATGTTCACCCATCAAAGTATGCCTGCAGAACTCTTTGTAACCTTTAACAGCTTTGCTCAGTAAATCAGGTAATTCAATCCTCTCGATGTCAGAAAGACTTTGATTAGATGTAGTATTGATAAATATTTTCAAGAGTTCATCCAGCATCTCAAGCACAATTTGAATTGTGAATAAGTGCAGTGTTTGCAATGAAGCAGCAGTCAGCAGATGTAGTTGCTTACAATGATTAAAGTGCTTGGTGTAAAAAAAAAAAAATCTGACTATTGAGCCACCTGCTAATACTTCTACTTGAGCCAGTACTTCAGCTAATCCATGGGAATGTACAAATTTTCCAGTGGCACCAAAAAATGCACCTGAATTTACAATTTACCCTGTATAGTGCAGCAACTCAATGTGGCATGGACTCAACAAATCATTGGAAGTCCCATGCAGAAATACTGAGCCATGCTGCCTCCATAGCTGTCCATAATTGTGAAAATGTTGCCAGAGCTGGAATTTGTGCATGAACTGACCTCTTGATTGTGTCCTACAAATGTATGATGGGTACGCAAATCAGTCACTCAAATTGTCCGGAATGTTCTTCAAACCAAATCACAAACAATTGTCCCCAGTGACATTGCACATTATCGTCCAGAAAAATTCCATCACTGTTTGGAAATATGATGTCTATGAATGGCTACAAATCACCTCCAAGTGGCAGATAGTACACATTTCCAGTCAATGATTGGTGAGTTGGACCAGAGGACCCAATCCATTCCATGTATATACAAACCACACAATTATGGAGCCACAACCAGCTTTCACAGCACATTGTTGACAACTCTGGTACCGAGCGAAGTGGCGCACTGGTTAGCACACTGGACTCACATTTGGGAGGGTGACAGTTCAATCCTGAGTCCGACCATCCTGATTTAGGTTTTCTGTGCTTTCCCTAAATCACCTCAGGTAAATGCCGGGATGGTTCCTTTGACAGGGCATGGCAGACTTCCTTCCCCATCCTTCCCTAATCTGATGAGACTGGTGACCTCGCTGTTTGGTCTCTTGCCCCAAATCAACCTAACAGCTTTGGTACAAGGCTTTGTAGGGTCTATGCCTTACTTGAATCCTATCATCAGCTCTTACGAGCTGAAATTGGGGCTCATCTGACCAGGCCATGGTTTTTCAGTCATCTAGGGTCTAACCAATATGGTCATGAGCCCAGGAGAGGCACTGTGGACGATGTCATACTGTTAGCAAAGGTACTTTCATCAATATTCCGCTACCATAGCCAATTAACGCCAACTTTTGCTACACTGTTGTAATGGATACTTTTGTTGTACATCCCACATTGATTTCTGGGGTTATTTCATGCAGTGTTGCTTGTCTGTTAGCACTGACTCCACCACCACTGCTCTTGGTCTTAATGGCCGTTGGCTACTTTGTCGTCTGTAGTGAGAAGTAATGCCTGAAATTTGGTGTTCTTGGCACACTTTTGACAATGTGGATGTAGGAATATTTAATTTCCTAACAATTTCTGAAATGGAATGTCCCATGAATGTAGCTGCAACTACCATTTCATGTTCAAAGTCTGTTAATTCCCATTTGGCCATAATCAAATCAGAAACCGTTTCACATGAATCACTTGAAAACAAAGACAGTTCCACTAATGCATTGCCCTTGTATACCTCGTGTACATGATACTGCCACCATCTATATATGTGTAAAATGTGTATATCACTGTCCCATGAGTTTTGTCACCTCAGTGTACATAGTCATCTTGACTATGGTCAAATCATACAACATGATAATTACTTTTCCACATTTTTCAGCTTCTCTCTCTCTCTCTCTCTCTCTCTCTCTCTCCCCCCCCCTCCCTTTTTTTTTTTTTTTTTTTTTTTCTCTTTTCTTTTGGGCAATGGCGACTGTTTCATTTACAGCAGCATGATAAGTTGGAGAAAAAATTATTGCAGGCAAGCAGTCAACGTTTTGAATTCTACTATGATATGTTGCATCCAGCAGTCATGTGGAAGGCATGCAACCATGGAGTTTCATGCTCACTGGACAGAGCTGCAGTTTCGGAACCATTCAGTTGCATTTTTCTGTCGGGCAGAAGGCACAGAGAAATGAGTATGCTCACTCTCTTTTACTCAGTGACTGTCTCACATGCTGCTTTTATTCTGTGTCTTTCTCTATCACATAGGTTTGTAAATTGTGTTTCTGTGCTGCACAATGCTCTCATACTGTACATGTACAAGAAAACACAGTGAGGGGAATTTACTGCTACATGCTTACCTCTTTACATCTAGCAAATCTTTCATTATTCCCTAGAAGAAAGAGGAAACTTGACTTTGGCTTTTTATTTCATCTTTTACTCTTTATTTGTGATATATTTTTTTAAAGAGACTACGTAAGAGTTACTACTGAAAAAAATTAAGAAATTTTTAATTAAAAATAACTCTGCAGGGATATTGCATGGAAAACCAATCACGTTTTGTTTGTTTATACTTTATTGTACATAAAATATACATCTGATTATGAAACTTGGTGGTTGAAGGTTGATGTAAGTCAGGATCTTAGATGGTAAGCTCAATTCCAAACAATCACCACTGTATGTGTTTGCAATCAGTAAAGATTTCCCCAAATCATTGAATGCAAATCTTTGATGATCTCTTTGGATAGGAAGGTTGAGCTTATACCCCATCCTCCTTTGCTGTGGGCTTATGCTACATTTCTAGTGAAATTGCTGTTGAAGCATCAACCCCAATCTTACTTTTAATTTGATAGAAAATTGCTGTTAAGGTTTTTTTTTTCAGATAATTGTGCATAACAGTATTAAAAGGTGTAGCTGGTCTTTGAAATTGAAGGTACTGCTTCCGGCAAAATGTACCCTGTCATGAGTACTTGATTGTGTGTAAACAGATGGAGGACAGTGAGCTCTTAAATACTGTACCTGTAGCATCCACTTACTTTAATTGAAACATTACTCTGAGAATTAGCAATTATGATGTGAGTTATATCTTTGTCTTCCTTGGCTTCATGGCAGATTGGCATAGAGCACAGAGCAGTGTACAGTCAACTGACAATTGATCTTGGAGCTCTAATGTAAATTAACAGTACATGCGAAATCCAGATTATATGATTCAAGGAAATGCAACCAAGTTATTGCTAATACCTTCACAACTGCAGTGTAGGATAGAAGAGCCTTGAAAATAAGTGTTTGAAGAAGGATTGAGAATATTTTTTAAAGTGTTGATAGCAGTTCCTATGAATACTGTAAATGGAAGGAGTCATTCACAATGAATGAGACCAAGTAGTTCACTGGAGAGCAGAGCCTTTAGAGGTTATTTTACTTTGGCCATGTGATTAAGGAGTGTTCTGTGGAAGAGGATGGTAACCAATCCAGGCAGACAAAAGTGTGCATATAGTGGGAATAGCTGTCTGGTCCACCAGATCCCTGAAAGATAATTGCATCTGAATGAGGCAGCTGCTGTGTGTTTCACATCATAGTCAGCAGTTGACTGACATCTTTATGATTGTTGATAGTGAACAAAAATAATGTTGAATCTGTAGTATGGGCAGAACTATTAACAGTCAAGTACATTGCAAAACTGGAAATCTTTCAAATGGTGTACAGTTTGTGTTAACACCTACATTAATTTTAACAAAAACTTGCCATTCAAATAGGACACATACAGGAAAAGAAGGGTGTAAATACTATGTAAGTTGTACCTAAGTGTCATCTGTCTCGCGTGTGTTCTGTGGACAGCAGCAGCATTGTGTTACAGAAGTTTCTCTACATCAGGATACAGGCCTTGTGGGTGCTTCTTTTCTGATTGATAACATGTTTGCTCATTTGAAAAACTGTTGTTTTTTCATAGTTTATTTATTCATACAACTATTATTAATGCTACTATTATTGTCATCATTGTTATTATTTCATTTGATAAATTAGGCTGTGTACTTTACCATGATAATGATCTTGATCTTAAGTTAAAAAGGAATAAGTGGGCTACTGCCTTAAGGATGTAAGGGAAAGAAAAACATTATATTAGGATTTAAGCTACACATGTGAACTGCACATAAAATTTATTTTGTATCCAACATTTATATACTATTTAGCATAGTCAGAGATTATGTTAGTTTAACAGGCACATTACATAAAATATTTTGACACAGACAACTTTTGTGTTATATGCATATCAAAATACATTCACTTACATAAATACATAAGAATATGCTTTTCTGATAACAGAGATGAACTGCTTGTACAATTTTCTTCCTCGAAAGATTCGAATTTCTTAATTTTTCATGAAAACTGGATGATCAAAGATCTGTTTGTGTATGTGGCTATAATTCACACTTAATAATTGTTGTAACATAATCATTTATGCTATTATAATTTTTACAATTTTATTAAAAATAAAGCAAGAAATATTACATATAAAATAAAGTTTTTGATGACCATGATCTCTTGTTATATTCTTAGTTCATTAGAATAAATTTTATGCTAAATTAAGGTTGTGTGTTGTCGTAGAATATGGTAAGCAAACAGTTGGGCGGTATTTTCATTTAATGAAGAAGATGGATTACAATTTAGTTGTCACTCAGACCTATAGACCATGATGAAAAGAAACTTAAAACTCGCAACATTTTTTCGGTTGGCAAGTTACTCTTTGAGTATCCTTCTTATTTATGATGTCCCTGAATAAGAATCAAAACCTCCAAAACTGGAAATGTCACTCTGTTCAAAAATTCTTGTTTCTCATTCTTTTATGGAAATTATGGTATGCACCACTATGCAGTTATGGACATGGCTATTTATGCGTGGAGGTATGAAAAATAGGTGAAGGTTTCACTTAAACAGAAATGCAGCAAAGCAAGAATATCTACATAAATATTTTTTACCACATGCGGAACCAAGCTTTGAAATATCGAAGCCATGTCATTAGGTGTGGTAATGACAGATTTGTGATAAGAAGGCACATTAGCAAAGAACTGCCATTCTGTGAAGTGTATTGGTATTGTACAGTGTATTTTAGTAGAAATTCCAAATGCACACTGTAACTTATGACAATTGTATGGTGTTTTGATCACTTAGATGATTAATGACATTGTGTTAATTTAAGGAGCAGATCACAGAAGTGACATGCGAGAGAGAAGACTTATTCTTTATAAAATGTGTGTGTGTGTGTGTGTGTGTGTGTGTGTGTGTGTGTGTATAGAGAGAGAGAGAGAGAGAGAGAGAGAGAGAGAGAGAGAGCACTGTCAGGGCTGAAATATGGGCAAGACTAACTTTTGGAACTGACAACTCTCATTGAGTATAATGTGCATGTAATTTTACAAAATTTCCATGTTTAGACTGTGATGATTATTAGGTGGGCAATTGCATTTTTATGATTATTTTTCTCAGTTCATCCAAGTCTTCATTTATTTGCCAGGTTTCCACAGAGAACAACAAGTTTTTGGTGCAGCATTGTTTTAATTATTTGTTGATTCTTATTGTGGTTGAGTGTTACTTAGAAGCTGTGTTAAATAAAGAACACACTTAACAAATCATAGTTGTTTTATTAATGCCAGGGGCAAGACAACATTTTCTCATTTTAAATAGAATTATGTTTCGCATAAAAAAATTGGGCAATATAATTCTGATCTTTTTTTCCTGTTTTATGATCTCACGAAGAGAACCAAGTTCAGTTAACGTAGCATGTGAAACAAGAAGTTAATGTTGACATTTTAGATTACTTATGGAGAATGAGGTTTTCAGATTTTCCATCAATAGTGATGAACAATTTACTGTACAGAAGGAACAAGTACAGTGATGGAAATCCAAAATTTTGTCAAGATATATGATAAATATTTACCCCAAACTAAAGACACCACTGTGTTCTGAGATTATTCTGGTGCTCTATGAACAAACATGTGTGAATTGACTATTTAATTTCTGTTATAGCATAAATTGGTACTACCAGAATTAAAACAGCAGTTTTAGGGAGAAATCACTAGATTTCTTTTCTGTAAGTACTTTGATGGAAAGTTGTCAAAAAATTAAATTTGATCAAAGGACAACAGATTTGCCAATATGTATTATTTCTTACAAGAGTTACATAGTTGAGGAGCAAACAGCTCAGCAAGAATAACATTTTGTGGTGATACAGTGGTCAAATAGTATGCACTGACATTTCATTTGATGAATTTTCCATTGAGATTATAACAGATCCCATTACAGTACACACATATTCATATTTCAGTTGTTTCTCACTACAGTTGAAGAAAGTTTACACCATAGTAACATTTATGCCATGGGTTACAACTTTTGTAGTGTTAATATCTGTATAACTGATGATATATCAGCTTCTTATGGTGTAAAGATATTATTTCTTTTCCTTTTGCTTGACAGCATGATATGTACATTATACAAATTACTGCATTACAAATGTGGAGTTTCACTTTTATGAATTTTGTATGTATTTAATTTTCTCGAACATCTATGAGATAGTATTCTTAAGAAGTATTGTAGAAATAAAATCATTTAATACTTAAATTGAAAAAAGACTGACATTTTTTGCAACTATTAGATCTGGTTTTTGAGTAATTACTATGGCTTCCCAAGCAGGCAATAAAATGGTGAGCTTATTAAGTCGAAATAATACTAAAAAATAACAGCTTTCTACAACCTTTGATACAAGACCATGTGTGGAAAACCATTTCCATATAATAGTAAAGCCAACAAAAAATAAAAACAAAAGGTGTGGCGCAAGAGAGATATAAAATTGATTATCTAGACAGTAACCCAAATTCAGTTCTACATTTCATATATAATATGCAGCCATCTTATATCTCATTGCGAACTGTCTCATAAAGAATGGTATTGCAGTAAAATATCAGACACATCAGTAACAGTATTTTTGTCCTTGTTTTTATGACTTGTAAATTATGCATTTATCTATGTTTTTAAAAAGAAGTTCCAATCATGATATTTATGTGCATATTTTACTGTCAATGATCTGAAGGTGTCACATACATATATAAGCTCAAATGCGTTTTTAAACATTGACCATGAACAACTGCTCATTCCAGAAGATCATTTAAGAGGAAAACATTCATCCCTATATACTTGTGATGCATAAAGCTGATTTGAACACACAGTTTCATACACTAATTGTGAGGAAATAAATATTCTTTTACAAAATTAAAGTCTTATTTACAATACTATCTGATGGCTTATAATTTATCCCAGTAGCATTATTTGTCACAGGTAAAGGTCTATCCATGCAATCAACAACATAAACCCTTTGTTTTTTCCTTAATATTATGTTACTGTTTATGCATGTTGTAGATTTTATGCTTAGCAAATTTCTTTTACATGTTAATATCTTTTTAGTTAACACACAGAAGTGACAAAGAATGCATATAAGTTCAAAATGCTACACACCGAAAAAGCTTCTTGTAATTCAAATATACATTGTGCTTCATATGATAGTCTTCACACATTCTGTTTAAATTTTCTTACAGAATATTCAGATATGATCTTTCTCATATAAAAAGAATTTCTAGTACTAAAGCATTTTTTCTCTTAGCTAAGTGTATATTTCATACTTACAGAGTTTGTCACACTACTGTATTACATTCTTTTCTACATCACAGAAATAGTTTGTTATATATGGAAATAATTACTTTTATGGACAGTAGGAGGTACACAGAGCTGCATTAGAGACATATCTTTTTGATTCCATCAGAACATACAGTGCAGATACCTAAGTTTTTATTTCAGTATCATGTATCCAATTACCTTCTTCAGGAAATGTACCTCTTTTGAGCAAACCTCCATCCAGTTTTCCTCTGTGCCATGTTTATTTTAGTGACTTTCTCTTCATCTGGAAAGAGATAAAGATGACATGAGTTGAAGTACTGCATGTACTTGTAATGTACAATGTGACTTTTTGATGCATGCTATAATGAGACTACATCAGTGTGATCCTGGAGTGTAGTAGATGGTGATATAGCTGTAATCAGTTGTACAACATGATATGCCGTTTTGCTATTATAATATTTTGTAACATTGGTAACGTATATTTTTGTCAATTTGAGATTATTGGTTTATATTGATATTTGGGGATCCATATTTTTATGTAATGTTTATTTACCTCCTTTTATTACAAGAGAGTATCCAAAACTAATTGATTGTTCAAAACTTAACAAAATACTTTGTAAAAACAGACATAATGTCTTATGGGATAACAGCAATCAGTGATTTTATAATGTTACTTAAAAACCGTCTTGATTGCAAACTTTTTTTTTTATTCATATGACCGGTTTCAGTTCATTCAGAACCATCTGATATTTCAGTTACAGGAGTAACCCGTCCAAATCCAGCACTTTCCACATGCTATGTCATGTTTGGACGGGTTACTCCTGTAACTGAAATATCAGATCTGAAGATGGTTCTGAATGAACCAAAACTGGTCATATGAATAAAAAAAAAGTTTGCAATCAAGACAGTTTTTAAGTAACATTAATAACAAAATGCAATCTGTATCCGAAGTAAAATATTCTACTTAATTAGCATCTGTTAACAAAAATCAATATGTATCTAAGTGAGTTGTTGATGGAAAGTTTTTATAACTTTGGTTTATGTTTTCTCTGTTTAGCAATAGCTGAGAGTTGGGTGTGAGATGTGATGGAGAGAAGCTGAAATGTAACTCATGTCTGATGTACCCTTGTGGGTCATATTGTTAATATTTTATGAAGTGAGAAAAAGTTGTTTTGTGGTTAATCAAATATGATGAATAAGTAAAAAAGTAACTTTATCAGGTTTTTCATTTTAACTAAGTTACATTTAACACCTGTTTATTCTGATTTGAGTACAAGACAGAAAGGCATTGTTGATGGCTTACTGAATGGAGGAATTATAACAAAATACTGACAGCAAGAAGAAGATTAACATTGACTTTTCACAATGAGCAGTGTTAATGAATTAGTTCTTGGACCCATGCATGGCAATTGATCTTAACCATTTCTTCATTTGGTAACTGGCAACAGAATTATAACTCTAGTTTTGTTACATCAGTTATTTAACTTCATTTCAATTATAGGCAGAACAGGCTTCCATTAGAATGCGAAAACTTTGTCTGCAGAAAGCACAGATAATTTGCTGATGAAATTTCCTCTTGCATTTTTTTGTTTCTTGTATGATTTAACACAATTAATGTCAAAGTATTTTGTTTATAGGAATGAGTTTTCAGAAACAGGCATTGTCCAAAAGAGTCAGCTGTGGGTGGATATTTCAATAAGCAGTTCCACAGAAGACTTCCTGGATCACATTGACAATACACAGCAGATACTTAACAGGTGTGGCAATGGAATGGATGGTTTTGCAACCCTGGAAATAGTACATTATATTAGGAATCAAAAATGGGAGCGGTGCCATCTGGCCACAAACCTCCGCCATTGACTCTGATATCAATGGTCAGCTGAGATGGTGTTGTGTACCAGTGAACAAAGTGCTGTTGCCATGAAGGTATTTTACAAAAATGATGACAGTTATGTGGCCGTGTAGCACGTATTTTGTGTTCATTACAATTTGATACATGATGCCGAGTGCCATCAACACATGCTGTTGAAGTGTGGGTACAGAACTTTGAGGAAATGGGTGTAAGTGCAAAATGTGTGCACATCAGAGAATATTACAGGAGTTGAAGAAGCCTTCAGGCAAAGTCCCTCCCATACATCCTGCATACAAGAATGCACTGCAACTTGAAATATCGGATCACAGTGTACAGAGAATATTGCACGAAGAAATGCAATGCCACCCATAAAATATTCAGATAGTGCAAAAACTGAATCCAGATGACTTTGCTTGGCTTACAACTGAAACATTTTTTGCATTTTGTGACCAGTGTGCTGTTTAGATCAAGCAATTCCACTGAATCTTTATAATGTGATTGTTTTGCGTATGAATTTGTTGGTGTAATGTTGTTCTGACTTCTGTTCATGAGCTACAATAAACTAGTGACAGTCCCATAAATATTGGTATGTGTGAGAACTGGTATATAGTGTTTAGATTCCTTTCAGCATTCTCTCTACATCATTTGCTTTATTATACACACTGAAAAGTCACCCTGTATGTAGAAATGTAGAAATGCTGCGGAGCCGACAAAAATTAAAATTGTTAGTACTCTGTGAAATTCCATTTTAGGAATTACATTATCCACTCTTACGAAGAAGATTATTCACATGTCTTGAAAAAACACTGCTTAAAACAATCAACAGTAAACTCAAGACACATCCTAAGGTTAACATTATGACTGGAACAGTTTGCCCAATTCTGCACTGATCAAGAAAAGGTTTGCGTCACTCTCATCATTTAAATAGTTTTTCTTCTGTTTTTAATCAGTATTTAAATCAGGAACTTCTCTCTTAATACTCTTTTCACTACGGAAAATAGCTGTCTACAATTAACTTTGCAATTGAGGTAAAAGAAAAACACCATGACTTACTGGCAACCAAAAGACCCAAAAATTTTGGTACTTTTGCAGATTTTTGTCTATGACCTACATTCTCTGTGATCTACAACTGAAAGAACTTAGATCTTTCTTGCAGAGCATTAAATTTCTTACAATTTGCGTTGTTAACACACTGCCTGCCTCGAGACTACCAGGAGCCACAGCTGACCCTCACTTGTGCCTGATGCTGTGTGCCCACCGGTCTGGTGGTGAAACATCCATCATTGTGCATGCAGCGGTCAACATGTTTAACATTTTTTTACACAGATACAGTCAAAAGATACAGAGCTTCAGAGGAATCACAGAATTCTCAGAGTATCTAAAAAACTGCAAAAAATGCAGGTTTTAGTGTTACAATTTTAATTTTAAATTTTTTTTGTGAAAACAGAGTGGTACAGGCTTCTGATGGTCTATGTTTGTCAAATCAAAAGAAGCTACCTCCTCTTCCCCTCCATGCTCTAACAACAGAGTGTTTATTTCTACTGGGGTTGGAGAGTTGGGAGGCCAGATGCTGATGCATGAGCACAATGCACCCTTGTGAAAACCTCCCCACACAGTGGATAACCTCCAGAGGACAGCTGCTTGAGCAGCCATATCTTGACACCCTTGTGGACAGCATTCCAAGGAATATTCATCCATGTTGCAATGCATAGGGTGGAGCATCATGGTGTCGAATGGTACCAAGAAGCAGATTTTGATTTGAAAGACATGCACTTTATAACAGTTTAGATTTATTTTGTTTATTCTTTTGTTTTGTTGCCTTTCATAGTAAAGTTATTTTTTTCATAAGACCTTTTCTTTCATTCCTTTTCACCCCTGAGTGTTAGCCTGTTTATGTTCACAGGTATGCATGTAGTGCAATTTTTTGCAATTTTCTTGACAATAAAACAAGGAAAATGTATATTTTTTTGCTTAATAAGTGAAAACAAGTTTCAATTTATTGACTTGTTCTATACCACTATAATCATTTCATTTAGAATCTGTGCAATTGACATTAAATCATTAATGCATGTGGTAAATATGTACTCCACGATAAGTTTTTCAGATGCATTCTGCACCTGCGAGGACCTCCTCAAGATGAGTCTATGGAACAAATAATGTGTCTGATGTAATTCATGGTAAGACTATTCTGCTGACAGAATGTCTTGTTACCGTACAACTGATAATTTTAACATATCACAAATACCGGAATTCTACAAGCAATCAGTCCTGGTGGTCATTTTTACATAAGCAGTGGTGATGCACTGTCTTAGTAGAATGATTTACCACAATTTGTCACAAGGTTAACCATTGATAAGGCAGAAGCTGATCAGTCAGAATGTGAGGTACCAAATTCCATTGGAGTATTTAAGGCTGTAATTTCGTGACAATTTAGAATAGTATTATCTATCAACATTTAGAGCAAGGGTTGCTGAAAACCTATGAGACTGCATCTCAAGGACATGGTTTTTCAGCTTGCTACAGTGTGCACAATGTAAATGTAAATGGTTCAGAGCCTTCATAAAAGAAGTTTTGTCTAGCATGTATGTGCTTTTCATTAACAGAATGGTGTCATAATAGCTAATGACATCAGGAAGAGGAATTTCATGTTTAGAGTTATGTTTATACTCTGATGAATCAGTTCAGTGTTGGATTTGACAGCTGATAGTTTTTGATTTGGAGAGAGGAGTACAGAACATTAGGATACATTAACTTTATCCACAGAGCATCACAATATTAAGGGGCTGACTAATGATGTGGGTGGGAATCAACAACTATAGGTGCACAGACCCTCCCTGTCAGAAAATCTTTTAAAAAATTTGCTACCAGATTCCAAGTATAACATAAAAATGGAGGGATCTATCTGAAGCTGAACTGCAAATATGTCAGGGTTAAAATAAATACAACCAGTAACTGTATAAAATCAGTCTTGCTCAATGTATTCTCAATGTATTCTCAAATACTAGGCAGATCCTGGACAAGAATGTTCTACATATACTTGCAGTTACCTGCTGTTGAGGCAGCTGAAACTTGCTGGCAATGGGTGTGGTCCAGTAGAAGGAATCTGGCCAGGAACAGAATCAAGCAGTGGGTACCACTGAGCTACAGGCTTTCGTGGGTTGTCAAGCATCTCCAACCAGTGGTCACGACCAACACCAATAAAGCTTGCACCAATTGCTGTACAACCCATGAGTTCATTTGGTCCAATCCTGTTGGAAAAATAATTCGAATTTTTATATTTTATATTGACATTGTAAGTGCGATAAAAATGTAAAATATTATGAGTGAGGACACTGATGTTATTCACTACTATATTTGTGATTGTAACTATTAACAAAAATAATAATATGAACATACAGTGCTTAGTCAAGACATTATGACCACCTGTCTAGTACCATGTTGTTCCATTTTTCAAACACAGTGCAACAGAGATTCTGCTTGGCATGGATTCTAAAAGTCCTTTACAAGATTCCAGAGTATGTGGCACCAGATGTCTAAGCACATATCAAGAAATTCCCACAGATTACAGCATGATGGTTTACGGGCGCACAGCTGGCACTCTATATGTATTCTGATGGGTACAGAGCAGGCACATATTCCAGCCAAGACATCAGTGTAGTTCACAATAATGCTTCTCAAACCACTGTAGTGGGATTCTGGCCTTGCAACAGGATAGTTACCCTGCTGGGAGATGTCATCACCACAGGCGAAAACTCAAGCACGAAGCATTGCAGATGGTCCACAATAATCTTTATGTAGTTTACTGCTGTCATGATGCCTTCGATTACCACCATACAGGGTGTCCAAAAAGACTAACTGATTACATAAATTGATAACTCAGGCTAGCAGTAAGATACAAATATGAAACGTATGTCGAATTGTTTACAATTATCAAAGTTTTTTTTTTCTGTTTTAGGTTCACAGTACATAAGTAGTGGATGAGGTACAGTGCCCAAGAAGCCATGTTAACCAATCAGGAGAAGGCACAGTGGGTCCTGTGGTACAATGAGACACGATCTCCAAGCAAAGTGCAGAGACACTTCCAGACAACATTTGGAATGAATCCACTGAATGTCAAGAGCATTAGAGCCTGGTATGAGAAGTTCAAGAACACAGGATCGGTTGCTGACCTTCTGAGGTTTGGCCGAACAAGAACTTCAGCAGACAGGGTGGAAGCTGTAAGGCAATCTTTTCTGTGTTCCTCAGCTGCTATAGTATCACCCTGATGTCTTGTTTCAGCAAGACAGTGCACCACCTCATTGGGGTTTGGACGTCTGTGCCTATCTTGATATGACCTTTCCTGGGCAATGGATTGGTCATGATGGGCCAAAGGTTTGGCTCCCACACTCTCCTGGCGTAATCTCATTAGACTTCTTATTATGGGATTAAGTCAAGGACGAGGTCTACCGAACACATGTACCAGATCTTGAAACCCTGCGGCAACGGATAACCACAGTCATTGAATCGATCCCTCCAGTGATGTTGGCTAGTGTGTGGATGGAAATGGAATATCACCTACCAAGGGTGCTCATGTGGAAGTTTACTGATGTGTGTAAAAAACTTTGATAGTTTGTAAACAATTAGACACCAGTTTAATATTTGTATCTTACTTCTAGCCTGAGTTATCAATTTATGTAATCAGGGAAAGACTTTTCGGACACCCTGTATATCCCATGGAAGCACTACTAAATGTACCCCATGGCATAATTCTGCCCTCACTGGTTTGCATCTGTGGTGCAGTGCATGTTTTGTGCAGCCATTCACCTGTGTGACGGGGTGTAAGGACACAACCATTGACCTGGTGTTACAAGGAATGTGATTCATTTGACAGGCAATACGTTTCTACTGATCCACAGTGAAAACTCAGTGCTGCCGTGCCCACTGAAGTCATAACTGATGATGGCATTGGCTCAACACAGGAGCACGTGGGGGTCATGTGATGTGGAACTCTATGTTCAAGAATGGCCTTTGAATGTTGTACTCCGGAACACTTGTGCCTGCACCAGTATTGTACTCTGTCTTCAGATCTGCCACAGATGGCTGCCTATCCTGGATTACATCATTTTGATAATGGAATGGCTTAATTTCTTTCACCTCCCAGGGATTTTCTTTTTCAACTCACTGGAACAAGTCAACATCAGAGATTTAAAATGGTTCACGTCGATTAAATCACAACATAGATATTTTGAAGATGTATGGTTTTTGTTCATTACATGAATTAAGAGAAACCATCAACATCAACTGCATTCATGCTTTGAAATAAATCCAAAGCCGACAAGTGGAAATTTGTGCCTGATTGGGACTCGAATCCAGATTTCCTGCTTAACACAAGAAGTCGCCTTGACCACCTTGGCTGTCCTGGCATACTTCTCATCCAACCCAAATTCCCATCCTATCGCATGCAAGTAGCGTCCCTGCCCATTCGCTGCCTGGTGGCAACGCTCCCTGATTCCCACAGGGCTTTGGACGTAATGTGCATCCACACTGAGAATGGACAGGGACACTATTTGCATACAACAGAGTGGAAATTTGGGTCGGATGGGAAGCATGCCAGGATAGCCGAGGCAGTCGGGGTGACCGTTTACTTTAAGTGGGGAATCCAGGTTTGAGTCCTGGCCTGGCACAAATTTTCACTTGCAATGTTTGGATTTATTTCAAAGCCCAAATGTGGCTGCTGTCGTTGGTTCCCTTTAATTCATAGTATATGTCAGTAACCTTCGTGTCGACTGTCTCTTGTTTATGACTGCCAGCAACCTTGGAATTCTGTAAGCTGAGTCAGTGTAAGCACAGGCACTGACATCATGAGTCTGAGGGAGCCCTAGTGTCCCCCCCCCCCCCCCCCCCCCCCCCCCAATAACTTAAGAAAATTAATAGTTATATTATGTTTTGTAAAATCACAAAATTATGTTGGAATTTTTTATTTTCCTTGTTTGATGATACTTACCTTTCAAAATACATTCAGTAATGAGGAAAAAAAAAATTATTACGGTAGTAAGCAGGTTAACTGAAAACGAGTGGTGTACATTGTGATAGTGCTACGGTGCTGCGGGCACACTTAGAATTTATCTCGGTGCGCTAACCTTCGCTTCAAGTCTGGCGCTGCAGCTGCAGCGACATCAAGAGGACTGGAGCAGAGGTGCCTGGAACCCTCTGCCTCACGTCGCCTTGACGCTTTGAGACATTACGACATTGCGGCTATAAAAAGCCCACCCTGCTGTCGCAGTCATTCAGTGTGCATATAGTTTCATTCAGTGCATGCTGCTGACATGTTTAGTATTCCGACTTTAGTGTCTATTTTACATGACTATATTTTATTCGTTTACTTTACTCTCTTAGAGTATTGTCAATTAAGTCTGTATTGGATAAATTTGTTACCAAAAAGGCGTATTTGGAAGTCGATGATACTGCAAGTCAACCTCCAACAATTATTGTGTTGTCAATTGATTCGTTGTTTTCAGGCGAGAACGGTTCACAGCCGAAACCTGGATGATTCGGTAAGGGAAGATCATTTCAGAAGTCTTGGTTGATCAAATATACATGGCTAGAATATGAAGCATCTACCGAAATTTTTTTCTGCATAACCTGCAAAGAGGCAGATGCTAAAAATCTATTACAATTTTCTTCTAAGGAAGAAGATGCGTTTACTTGCGTAGGGTTTTCTAACTGAAAAAGGGCTTTGGAAAAATTCCGTTTTCATGAAAATATGTTTATTTATAGAGAAGGTGTCCTGAAACTAAATTTTATCGCTAACCAATGTGTGGCCCCTCACTTGAATGAACAGTTAGATAGTGATATGAAGAAAGGCCGTTTAGCTCTTGAGACAATTCTTACTACCATGCAATTTCTATGCCAACAAGGACTAGCAATTAGAGGGCATGAAGATGTAAACTCAAATTTTTTGCAGTTGTTGGAATTCCGAAAGAATGACATACCAGAGTTTAGAGATTGGTTAGGGCGTTCGGGATATAAGTGGACATCGCACAATATTCAAAACGAGATCATTGATCTACTAGGAAAGTCTGTGTTGAGAAAGGTATTGGCTTCAGTCAAGAAGACTGACCATTTTTCCATTATGGTTGACGAAACAAGTGATTCTTTGATTCACAAACAAGTGTCATTTTGTATTCTTATTATCGATGATTCCATAATCTTCAACGAATACTTTATTGGCTTATACGAGACCCCCAAAACTGAATCACAAACTCTGTTAAGTATTTTAAAAGATGTTTTTGCTCATCTTGATTTGTCAGTGGATAACTTAAGAGGCTTCCCCCCCCCCCTCCCCCCCTTGCCGTTGGTGGGGAGGCTTGCGCGCCTCTGCGGTACAGATAGCCGTACTGTAGGTGCAACCACAATGGAGGGGTATCTGTTGAGAGGCCAGACAAATGTGTGGTTCCTGAAGAGGGGCAGCAGCCTTTTCAGTAGTTGCAGGGGTAACAGTCTCGATGATTGACTGAACTGACTTTGTAACACTAACCAAAACAGCCTTGCTGTGCTGGTACTCGCGAAAGGCTGAAAGCAAGGGGAAACTACAGCCATAATTTTTCCTGAGGGCATGCAGCTCTACTGTATGGTTAATGATGATGGCGTCCTCTTGGGTAAAATGTACCAGAGGTAAAATAGTCCCCCATTAGGATGTCCGGGTGGGGACTACTCAAGAGGACGTCGTTATCAGAAGAAAGAAAACTGGTGTTTTATGGATCGGAGCGTGGAATGTTGGAGCCCTTAGTTGGGCAGGTAGGTTAGAAAATTTTAAAAGGGAAATGGATGGGTTAAAGTTAGATATAGTGGGAATTAGTGAAGTTCGGTGGCAGGAGGAACAAGACTTTTGGTCTGGCGAATACAGGGTTATAAATACAAAGTCAAATAGATGTAATGCAGGAGTAGGTTTAATAATGAATAAAAAAATAGGAATGCGGGTAAGCTACTACAAACAGCATAATGAATGAATTATTGTGGCCAAGATAGACACGAAGCCCATGCCTACTACAGTAGTACAAGTTTATATGCCAACTAGCTGTGCAGATGACGAAGAAATTGAAGAAATCTATGATGAAATAAAAGAAATCATTCAGATAGTGAAGGGAGACGAAAATTTAATAGTCATGGGTGACTGGAATTCGTCAGTAGGAAAAGGGAGAGAAGGAAATGTAGTAGGTGAATATGAATTGGGGGTAAGAAACGAAAGAGGAAGCCGCCTGGTAGAATTTTGCACACAGCACAACTTAATCATAGCTAACGCTTGGTTCAAGAATCATAAAAGAAGGTTGTATACATGGAAGAATCCAGGAGATACTAGAAGCAACACGCGATCTAGTGTAAAGGTAAGACAGGGATTTAGGAACCAGGTTTTAAATTCTAAGACATTTCCAGGGGCAGATGTGGACTCTGACCACAATCTATTGGTTATGAACTGTAGATTAAAACTGAAGAAACTGCAAAAAGGTGGGAATTTAAGGAGATGGGACCTGGATAAACTGAAAGAACCAGAGGTTGTACAGAGTTTCAGGGAGAGCATAAGGGAACAATTGACAGGAATAGGGGAAAGAAATACAGTAGAAGAAGAATGGGTAGCTTTGAGGGATGAAGTAGTGAAGGCAGCAGAGGATCAGGTAGGTAAAAAGACGAGTGCTAGTAGAAATCCTTGGGTAACAGAAGAAGTATTGAACTTAATTGATGAAAGGAGAAAATATAAAAATGCAGTAAATGAAGCAGGCAAAACGAAATACAAACGTCTCAAAAATGAGATCGACAGGAAGTGCAAAATGGCTAAGCAGGGATGGCTAGAGGACAAATGTAAGGATGTAGAGGCTTATCTTACTAGAGGTAAGATAGATACTGCCTACAGGAAAATTAAAGAGACCTTTGGAGAAAGGAGAACAACTTATATGAATATCAAGAGCTCAGATGGAAACCCAGTTCTAAGCAAAGAAGGGAAAGGTGGAAGGAGTATATCGAGGGTCTATACAATTGTGATTTATTTGAGGACAACAAAAGCAAAACAAGGATAATGGAATGTAGTCGAATGAAGTCAGGTGATGCTGAGGGTATTACATTAGGAAATGAGACACTTAAAGTAGTAAAGGAGTTTTGCTATTTGGGGAGAAAAATAACTGATGATGGTCGAAGTAGAGAGGATATAAAATGTAGACTGGCAATGGAAAGGAAAGCGTTTCTGAAGAAGAGAAATTTGTTAACATTAAGTATAGATTTAAGTGTCAGGAAGTCATTTCTGAAAGTATTTGTATGGAGTGTAGACATGTATGGAAGTAAATGTGGACGATAAATAGTTTGGACAAGAAGAGAACAGAAGCTTTTGAAATGTGGTGCTACAGAAAAATGCTGAAGATTAGATGGGTAGATCACATAACTAATGAGGAAGTGTTGAATACAGTTGGGGAGAAGAGACGTTTGTGGCACAACTTGACCAGAAGAAGGGATCAGTTGGTAGTACATGTTCTGAGGCATCAAGGGATTACCAATTTAGTATTGGAGGGCAGTGTGGAGGGTAAAAATAGTAGAGGGAGACCAAGAGATGAATACACTAAGCAGATTCAGAAGGATGTAAGTTGCAGTAGGTACTGGGAGATGAAGAAGCTTGCATGGGATAGAGTAGCATGGAGAGCTGCATCAAACCAGTCTCTGGACTGAAGACCACAATAACAACAACAAATATTATGGAAATGGAAGATGATGTAGATGAAGATGAAATGGGAGATATGATACTGCATGAAGAGTTTGAAAGAGCACTGAGAGACCTGAGTCGAAACAAGGCCCCGGGAGTAGATAACATTCCATTAGAACTACTGACAGCCTTGGGAGAGCCAGTCCTGACAAAACTCTACAATATGGTGAGCAAGATGTATGAGACAGGCGAAATACCCTCAGACTTCAAGAAGCATATAATAATTTCAATCCCAAAGAAAGCAGGTGTTAACAAATGTAAAAATTACCGAACTATCAGTTTAATAAGCCATGGCTGCAAAATACTAACACGAATTCTTTACAGACAAATGGAAAAACTGGTAGAAGCCGACCTCTGGGAAGATCAATTTGGATTCCATACAAATATTGAAACACACGAGACAATACTGACCCTACGACTTATCTTAGAAGATAGGTTAAGGAAAGGCAAATCTACATTTCTAGCATTTGTAGACTTAGAGAAAGCTTTTGACAATGTTGACTGGAATACTCTCTTTCATATTCTGAAAGTGGAAGGGGTAAAATACAGGGAGTGAAAGGCTATTTACAATTTGACAGTTATAAGAGTTGAGGGGCATGAAAGGGAAGCAGTGGTTGGGAAGGGAGTGATACAGGGTTGTAGCCTCTCCCCGATGTTATTCAATCTGTATATTGAGCAAGCAGTAAAGAAAACAAAAGAAAAATTTGGAGTAGGTATTAAAATCCATGGAGAAGAAATAAAAACCTTGAGGTTCGCCGATGACATTGTAATTCTGTCAGAGACAGCAAAGGACTTGGAAGAGCAGTTGAACGGAATGGATAGCGTCTTAAAAGGAGGATATAAGATGAACATCAACAAAAGCAAAACAAGGTTACTGGAATATAGTCGAGTTAAGTCGGGAGATGCTGAGGGTATTAGATTAGGAAATGAGATACTTAAAGTAGTAAAGGAGTTTTGCTATTTGGGGAGCAAAATAACTGATGATGGTCGAAGTAGAGAGGATATAAAATGTAGACTGGCAATGGCAAGGAAAGCGTTTCTGAAGAAGAGAAATTTGTTAATATCGAGTATGGATTTAAGTGTCAGGATATCATTTCTGAAAGTATTTATATGGAGTGTAGCCATGTATGGAAGTGAAACATGGACGATAAATAGTTTGGAAAGGAAGAGAATAGAAGCTTTCGAAATGTGGTGCTACAGAAAAATGCTGAAGATTAGATGGGTAGATCACGTAACTAATGAGGAGGTATGGAATAGGACTGGGGAGAGGAGAAGTTTGTGGCACAACTTGATTATAAGAAGGGATCGGTTGGTAGGACATGTTCTGAGGCATCAAGGGATCACCAAATTAACATTGGAGGGCAGCGTGTAGGGTAAAAATCGTAGACGGAGACCAAGAGATGAATACACCAAGCAGATCCAGAAGGATGTAGGTTGCAGTAGGTACTGGGAGATGAATAAGCTTGCACAGGATAGAATAGCATGGAGAGCTTCATCAAACCAGTCTCAGGACTGAAGACTACAACAACAACAACAACAACTTAAGAGGACAGTGCTGTGATGGTGCTTCGAATATTAAACGTAAGTTCAAAGGACTAAATAAGTTAGTTTTGGAAATACAACCAAAAGCACGTTATGTGCATTGCACTGCTCACGCGTCAGACTTCCGACACTTCCTGAGGCTAGATATGAATATGGGCGTCATGTAGAGTCTTGGCTTGCAAGGGGATATTATTGTGTAATTGATACACAGACAGGAAAGAAGCGTTAAAGTGTATAATGAAGATAATATTGTATTATGAAGATGTTTTTCTTATTTCAGCTTAGGCTGTTTGTTTTTGATTGATTGTGTTTGAAATAATTTTTTCTTTCTTTGTTGAGCTTCTGAAGTAGGAATTCAGTTAAAAGTACGAGCTCAGTCAAAAATAACTATAAATATATGAGTGACCACCACAACTGACTGGTCATGTGACACTGACTTGAGTCAGAATTCAATAACAGATGTTTATCGTTTTAAGTTAATATGCTATGCTGAAAGCGTAATGAAATTTAAAGGAAAATCGTCATCCCATTGTTGAAAAGTATCCAGCCCCAGGCTGCATATGTTTGGAACATAAGCCTCGTCATGTAGTCCTATTTTGCCACCTTCTTTCTGTGTCTCTCTGGTCCAGTCCTCGCCTCTGTTTTCTACACACTCCACATCTTTCAGTCATCTGTCCCTTAAGTCTTCCTCTTGATCGTCCCCTTCGCATCTCCATTTCATGTATATTCTTGGGAATCCTCTTGCTTTCCATTCTCTTTAAGTGCCCATACCATCTTAGTCTCGATGTTTCTATCCTGCTCTGCAAAGTTTTCTCTTTCACTGTTTCCCTTACCCTGTTGTTACTCCTACTCTACTCATTGTTACTCCTATTCTACTTCTGAGGGACATATTTAAATATTTAGACAATATTGTTTAATTTGGTTACAGGGAAATAATCAGTAGCTGTAGAATGAAAGAAAAGGAGCAGTAAGTGGAAATGTTCTTACAAGGGAAGTGTCTGGGCTCGAACAGGAATTAGGTGTTTCAATTCTACTTAGAAGCTGTACGTACCACTGAGACTAGCATGGTGGAAGCATTCCATTGGTTTACTCTTAATTTTCGACTATCGTACTTGGAAGATGTACAAGAGGCTCCTCAACAAAATGCATGAAACAGCATGCAGAATCACAATAATCACATTTGGCGAAAACAGTATCTGAACAGTCCTCACAATCTCATTCTTCAAACGCCACTTGAATCACATTTCTGAATTCAGCAACATGTGCGGAAGTATTGTACCCAGCCGCTTGCCAGGAATATTGAAGCATAAGCTGATACACTGGAGCAGACAGCTGGTTATGAGTAATAGAGTGCATTTTCATTACGAAAATTCTGTTTCCTAATTTAGTGTCGAAATCACTGTAGAGAATCCTTACAGAGTCTGTTATACTTCTTACACATATTCTGTAATGCCCGACGAGATATACATCCAAAGCCTGTACGTATTTTATTGAATTTTCGCCGAATGATCATGCATTCAGTGTCTTTACCCGCAAATAAATCATTTACTACAGTTTTGTCCTAGTGAGTACTCCCAGAATCACAAACTTCTGGTTATTTGCGACATTAACAACATTCACGAAAAGGGATTTCAAATGGTCTTTTGACGTGTTTTCCCACTTTTGCTAGCCTCCAAATGTATATTTAGTGGAAGATTGTCTTCAATAGCTTTTTTTAACTTTTGGACCGAAAGTTCCTTCCAGAATACAAATATTCAGTTCTTTTGTTTGGTCTCCACTCATTGAAAGTCCAATATCTATTGTATCACTGCGGCTTGTATTGTATGGAGATTGGACCAAGGCAGCTGTTGATTTCTCTCCATTTCTAGACAACGTCGTACTATAAGACAGTTTATAACATAATCCACTATGATCAGTGTTCCAAATGAAGTGTCGCTGTATCTGGAAACATGCGGTTTTCTGGTTTACTTCTTCGACAAAACGCATCCCAGACTGGCTAATATCTTGGTCTTCCTGTATGTCTCTGGCTGTCATGAAAGTAGTGGTGTATTTAGGGCACATTCTGTATTATTTATTGATATGTACTATGCAAGCTGCAGAATATTTAGACTTTTTGTGCCCAGTTTCTGTTTTTTTTCTTTTTTGCATAGCCCAAAATTTTAGGTGCCAGTAATGGACACACTTTCCTTCATCACTTACTATGTGAGATTGGGACAGAGCGCGTTTTTTAAATCTCCAGTTCTTTGATTGCCTTGTTTCCTCGAAATGGATGTCTTTTTTCTCTCCACATACTCAAATGTTACTTTGATGTTCGATGTGTTTTTTATAGATGGATATCTCTTCAACAGCGACGTGTAGGTCGTAGTTTCACTTGGAGGTGTGTGATAATCATCATAAAAACGTTCAAGACCTTCTTCCGAAAATCCTGTTAAAATACTAAAAGTGTTTGGATTTATTTTCTGGTGAACGTTCAAATCAGCAGAACTGTTAGCTTCTTTTTGAGGAGTACTGTTTCCGCCGCTGCCGCTAGCACTAGAATCTTGGGCTCTTATTAGTCGCGTTATCGTCTATAAAGCTATTTTCTTCGTCCGCTGTCCTATCCGTTGTAACTTCAGTTGAACACTCAAATGAATATACATGTTTCTGAATAATCAGATTCTCCACAAACATTGCGTCAGTGTCATCATTCTGTCCTATACCGTCTTTCGTTGGATAACGCCTTCTTAACTTGGATGCCACGATATTTAAAACGTTCCAAACATTAATGGTTTCGTTCATTTATGCTGTAACTGACTGATAATGCAGTATCCGCTAAAAACGTAGACACTACTTTTTTGTTTTAAACAAAAATATCTTACGAGGATCCTCAGATATTTCCTGATGGTTACATGTATTGATTCATCTAGCAATAAACTGTATTTTTGGTCACCTATGCATGTATGTCACTTAATAAATCGTTCTTGAAATGATGTGCTAGAATATAGTGTATTAGCTCTGTGCATTTGTTTCTACGTAATTTTATGTCATTTGTCGACTTCGAATCCTTAAAGCAGTTTTTACACACATCAGTCAAGTGACCGATGTTGGAAATTGAGCTATATTCAGCGATGTACAAAGCTAAAGTACAGTAAGCTCTTGCACAGGAATTACATGTTTCCACTGGGACTGGTCACATGTCAGTTGCTTATTTTGAGAAATCAGTTCATAGTGGTGTAAAAGTGTTTTGAGGTAGAATATGTACGCGTAGAATATTACACTGTAGAGTAACCTTTTATTTTCCCTCCCCAGAAAGGGAATTATGGAAGTAAAAGACTGTTGATATTTATTAGGAACAGAAAATTAGCACAAAACTGAGGATGCAGCGGTGGCACATAACCGAAAGTGAACAGGAACTGAGTTTTTTGCTTCTTCTAAGGTAACTTGTGCTAGGTGTAACTTAAGAAATGGACATAGGCTAAATAAGCAGAAAACATCACAGGTGAACTTACAAGAGGAGTAAATGTCACAGGTGGGAAGCAGTGTCTTCAAGACATATGCATTCTGATAACTGGGAAGCGGAGTAGATAAATACAATAGGTTCACGCAAGGCATAGAAGCAAGAACAAGGGCACAAGTCAGTTTAGAAAAGAAGTAGCAGCTAATCTCTATGAATGTAAAAGTTGTGACTAGTAGTGAATAATAAAATGAGTATAAAATCACTAAAGACTCGCGAAAAAAATTACAGTCGATGTAATGCATGAGGAAATACGTGCCAGTCACTCGGATATGCTCTTTTTTTTTTTCTTTATTGTCATTTTAATACCTTAGACAAGGTAGGCCGGCAGCGGCAAAACTACGCCGCTCTTCGGTCACAGATAGCACAATTAGTACAGATGAAGACATAGAAAAACAAAACAAAACGATGGATAAAAAGCAGTAGACACACAAAGTAAAATACATGGAGCCGTTCACAGGTGTAGCGAAATAAAAAACGTTCAGCACTGGTACACGAACATAGATGACAGAAACGACACACGTGAACGTTGGAGCACCGACAGTGAAACACTAAGGCAATAACACGATGGCACATAAAAAACTGATGGCTATGATCTCCGGCTCGCGAATGTTCACTGTTTGTGTACTAGTCCGGGGACCTGCCTAAGGGGAAAAGGTGGGGGAGGAGGGGGAGGAGAGGGTGTAGATGCCAGTGGCAAAGGATGGGGAGAGAGGGGGAAGAAGGTAGAGGGGTAGGGGGAGCCTGGGGGAGAGGAGGGAGGGAGGAAGGGAGGAGGGAGAGAAGGGAGAGAGGGTGCCCTTGGGAAAAACACAGGGGGTGGAAGGGGAGGATCAAAGTTGGTAGGAGGGATAGATAGAGGGGATGAGGGCATCATCAGGGAGGGGGAGTTGGCAGAAATCACCTTGGGTGAGGGTATGGAGAGTGGAGAGATGGAGAGCAGGTGGGACGTGGGAATACAGGTGGACGGGGGTGGGAGAGGATGGGAGAGACAAGAGGGTGAGGGGGATCAAGTTTGTGGGAGGTGTAGAGGGTCCATTTCCCTTCAAGGAAAAGGAGGGGGTGCGGGAACGGAATGAGGTTATACAGGATCCATGTGGGGGAGGGGAGGCGGATGCGATAGGTGATGTGGAGCACATGGCGTTCTCGGATTTGAAGCGATTTGTAAAAGGTAGGAGGGGCAGAGATCCAGGTGGGATGGGCATAGCAGAGGATAGGGCGGATGATCGGATATACACAATAATGTGTTCCTTTTATACTTAAACAAGTCAGATTGCAATTCATTTCTGGTCTGAGAGCATTTTCGATGACAGAATTACGCCTCTGCTACTGTGAATTGCACATGTTATATTGCTCAGAGATTTTATTATTATATGTCGAAATTAATAGGAAACGGGAAACAAATGTAAATATATTTTTCAATGAGTGCCAACACTGATGTCCCAAAGCAGTCCCAAGCTGTTTCACTGCTTGTCTGATCCATTCAGCTGTCACTACAGTCTAGTCGCTTGGAGAGCTAGCATCGCTGCAATTGTAAAAATTTTATTATTTTGCCCAGTGGAATTTCGTTACTGCTTGACAGAATGCTCCTGGTACTGGGATTTCCGTTTTATATGATTTGGCGCTGAAATTACCAGTATCAGAAGTTGTTCAAAAATGGTTCAAATGGCTCTAAGCACTATGGGACTTAACATCTGAGGTCATCAGTCCCCTAGACTTAGAACTACTTAAACCTAACTAACCTAAGGACATCACACACATCCATGCCCGAGAAAGGATTCGAACCTGTGACTGTAGCAGCAGCGCCGTTCCGGACTGAAGCTCCTAGAAACGCTCGGCTACAGCGGCTGGCTCAGAAGTTATTGATTGGCTAAGTGCATGAATGTAATAATTATATTTTATTTTTTTAATTATGTTTGGTTGGCCGCACATTATTGATTTATTAACCTTGCATGTGTTTGAACCTCTAAAAAGTCAGTAAAATTTTCCCCCACTAAAACCAGAATTGTATTCCAACCAACCCTAGAACGGCAAACCTGATGGCAAATGCGGCGTGTGGAGACGAGAGAAGGGGAATGTTTTTATCTTTATTTTGCATTATTACCAATTCAGGGGCCACGCACAGATCAGCAGTGCTATGGTACAGATAGAAAGTTCGTTTTCAAATGTGTTGCTTATTTGTAGTAATGAATGTGAACTTAAAGCAATCCATTTGTAATACAACTTAATAAGTAGACGACAATCAACTTTTAAAGCATTTACTAAACATCTAACTCCGTGTATCATGGCGCATCGTGGTCTGAGTTTCCTAATTCTTTGGGAAGTAGAAATTATAGTGTCCCCAATGGGCATGCCATAAATTCGTCTCCATTCATCGCTAAATGCTTTATTAATTAATACTGGACACACGTTCACCAAGCAGCTACAATGCAACTGCTTGAACGTTGCAGCTGCCTAAGCACAGGTGTTGTTCCTCCGGTGCACGTCGCTGACTTTATATTGTCGTCTCTGCATTTGTTTTCACTGCGTGCCCTCTCTGTCGAATTTACTTCCTCTCTCGAAAATTGCTCGATGTATGGCGAGCAGGTGCATAAGCAACAGTGATATTACGCAAGCCTTCTGTCGGAATGCAGGCCGGCAGGATTAAAATCCACTTATCAAAATAATAAAATTAAGTGTCGCCGGATGTGTCATTAGGCATGAGGTTTTGTCTTTACGAAGATATCAGAGAAATCACCTGGTTCCAAGCCCTATCAAAAAGAAATCCGAAGTCGAATAATAAGATCTTGCGCCAAACTTATTTCCACAGATTTCTTAATAAATGAAGCCCAGAAGGATCTCGGTGTGACCAAGATTTTAGGGACAGAATAATCCGTAGAATGTCTTGTGGAGATACAGCGTTAGGCTACGGTTGCGTTACTGCCTTGCAAAAGGCTGCAAAAGTATGGATACCATATTCCATGCAGTTTTCATGAACTGTGCGTGTGGTCTGACCTACGTAGGCTTTTCCACTTTAAGTTGGTATTCTGTAGACTCCATCCTTCCTCAAACTCAGATCATCCTTTTCCGAGCCGAGAAGGGCGCAGGATTTTGTATGTGGCTGAAAGATTACTTTGACCTGATGCTTCTTAAGGATTCTGCTTAATGTAGAAGAAATGTTACCCACATATGGGATGAATGCCGTAGATTTAAACTGCTCTTTCTCTTCTTTATGTTGAGAATGATCACGTTTACTACCCGTTAACGCTGTCCTAATTTGATGTGAAGAGTATACAGAAGAACAGACTGTAGGTGCTCCAACTCCTTTACAAGACTCAACATGCGTCCGAGGCACCATTGTACGAAGGACGCCACAGTCTGTGAAGGATGGTGGCAGCTAGACGCCTGTAAAGATATGTCCGTATCTATGGGCTCATGATAAACAGAACGCCCTAGTGACCCATCCACTTGCCGGCTGCCTAAGATATCTAGAAATGGGAGATAGCCACCTTTCCCCGTCTCCATGAATATTTTGTGAATGGCATTTAGGTGTTGTAAAAATTGTGACAGCTCTTCCTCACCAGGGAGTCATACCACAAAAGTGTCGTCCACATACTGCGAGAAGACTTTCGGTTTCATTTCTGCGGACTCGAGTGTCGTCTCTTCAAAGTATTCTGTATAAAATGTTGGGGATAGGGGACTATGTGTAGCAGCACCATCAATTTGTTCAAAATATTCACTACTGAACAAAAAGTGAGTTGAAAAAAGTGCGTGATGGAACAGAACTTTCATATCGGGTTTGAACTGCAATGAATCATTATAGGGAGCCTTGTGAGGAGTGGAGAAACATCAAAACTTTTTAATAAATCCGATTCAGTGAGCTGTACAGACTTCTACTTATTCATAAAGTGAGCAGAATTGTGGATACAATGTGAACATTTTCTTGCAAACGGTCTCAGTACCGAAGCAAGATGTTTAGCTAATTCTAATTCGTAAGCCGGTGCTCCAATATTACTCACAGCTGGCCGTAGTAGTAGGCCTTCCTTGTGGATTTACAGAGCAGTTAATATTCTCCTATCTTCCTATAGCTTATCAGTCTACTGTGATGCTGATCCATACTTTTATGAAGGGCCTGATTCATGCTGTTGCTAGACATATATTTGTGGAACCGACTGACTTCGTGTTCCGACTTACGGTGAAAAATGAAGGCAGAAAAGTAAAATCTGTGTTCGGCCTTTTCACATTTTTTGCAACAATGCCTTTACAAAATGAATATATGACAATGGCAACATCTCAAAAATATTGCTGTTTTATATGGTAGTTGAATATTTTTGTCACTACACGTGTTGTTTGTATTTGCGCAGTCTCTGTTTATATCAGGATGTAAAGGCATTGGAAAGACACTTACCTATCATAATCGATGACGTTGACAATGAGGCTCACGTCCTCGATGTTTTCTGCGGGGACATCAAACACCAGAGCCTCGTTGTAGACTGGACATAGCGTTGCCTTTTTGACAGTTGTTTTCTTCTTCTTTATACGTTTCCCTTCGCACAGCAGGTACACTTTGACGTACGGATCTGCAACAAGGAAACGTGAGACTGTATACGTCGAATTACTACGATAGACACCAACTGCGTGTGGTCTGCAGTTCGCAATTTACATTAAGTGTAAGTTTCTTGTTCTGGCGTGTCTATGGTGCTGAGAGAGGCTCTACAGCCAGAACAGTGGCTCTCCAAAGGGGATTGTATCTCACTGCTGTTGCTTTATCGTTACAGGGTAGTGCTTTATATTGAGAATTCCTCGAACGTTTTCATCTGCAGAATACTTCGATCTAAGAATATTTCTTAGAAGTGATTGTCGAGCAAATGGCAATACTGTCATTGAATTTTTCTTGCCAAACGTTCAGCCTTAGCTTCTGCAGGTAAACGTTAACTTCAGTGTGAAGCTCGCTACTGTAACGAGATTAAACCGGCACAGCCTCCACAACATATAGCTAGAAGAGACTTCAATTTTTTTCTGTGGTGGCACAAGTGACGTCAAATGTCAGAGGGAGGAACTACGCTAAAATCGCGTTTCAGAGAAATTCCGCATTTGAAAACGTTTCGTCCGAAAATTTGAGTAAGAACACATTTGAGGTAATTAATTTAAGAACTATAACAGGAGCAAACACCACAACTTCGACAACGTCACAATTTACACAATATAAATCCAAGTCTACACTCAACTACTATCAGTAGTTCACTTACCACTACGACTTTTGAACGTAGGTCTGAAGACTGTGGCTCTCTGTGAGGGTATGAATGAGGTACTGACGTTTGTTTAAGTTATTTCCACAAATGATCTCCGTCGTTCTGTATTACATTAAGAAATTCAGTCTGTTATTTTTTCTAAGAAGATGATCTACACTCCTGGAAATGGAAAAAAGAACACATTGACACCGGTGTGTCAGACCCACCATACTTGCTCCGGACACTGCGAGAGGGCTGTACAAGCAATGATCACACGCACGGCACAGCGGACACACCAGGAACCGCGGTGTTGGCCGTCGAATGGCGCTAGCTGCGCAGCATTTGTGCACCGCCGCCGTCAGTGTCAGCCAGTTTGCCGTGGCATACGGAGCTCCATCGCAGTCTTTAACACTGGTAGCATGCCGCGACAGCGTGGACGTGAACGGTATGTGCAGTTGACGGACTTTGAGCGAGGGCGTATAGTGGGCATGCGGGAGGCCGGGTGGACGTACCGCCGAATTGCTCAACACGTGGGGCGTGAGGTCCCCACAGTACATCGATGTTGTCGCCAGTGGTCGGCGGAAGGTGCACGTGCCCGTCGACCTGGGACCGGACCGCAGCGACGCACGGATGCACGCCAAGACCGTAGGATCCTACGCAGTGCCGTAGGGGTCCGCACCGCCACTTCCCAGCAAATTAGGAACACTGTTGCTCCTGGGGTATCGGCGAGGACCATTCGCAACCGTCTCCATGAAGCTGGGCTACGGTCCCGCACACCGTTAGGCCGTCTTCCGCTCACGCCCCAACATCATGCAGCCTGCCTCCAGTGGTGTCGCGACAGGCGTGAATGGAGGGACGAATGGAGACGTGTAGTCTTCAGCGATGAGAGTCGCTTCTGCCTTGGTGCCAATGATGGTCGTATGCGTGTTTGGCGCCGTGCAGGAGAGCGCCACAATCAGGACTGCATACGACCGAGGCACACAGGGCCAACACCCGGCATCATGGCGTGGGGAGCGTTCTCCTACACTGGTCGTACACCTCTGGTGATCGTCGAGGGGACACTGAATAGTGCACGGTACATCCAAACCGTCATCGAACCCATCGTTCTACCATTCCTAGACTGGCAAGGGAACTTGCTGTTCCAACAGGACAATGCACGTCCGCATGTATCCTGTGCCACCCAACGTGCTCTAGAAGGTGTAAGTCAACTACCCTGGCCAGCAAGATCTCCGGATCTGTCCCCCATTGAGCATGTTTGGGACTCGATGAAGCGTCGTCTCACGCGGTCTGCACGTCCAGCACGAACACTGGTCCAACTGAGGCGCCAGGTGGAAATGGCATGGCAAGCCGTTCCACAAGACTACATCCAGCATCTCTACGATCGTCTCCATGGGAGAATAGCAGCCTGCATTGCTGCGAAAGGTGGATATACACTGTACTAGTGCCGACATTGTGCATGCTCTGTTGCCTGTGTCTATGTGCCTGTGGTTCTGTCAGTGTGATCATGTGATGTATCTGACCCCAGGAATATGTCAATAAAGTTTCCCCTTCCTGGGACAATGAATTCACGGTGTTCTTTACACTAATGGCCATTAAAATTGCTACACCACGAAGATGATGTGCTACAGACGCGAAATTTAACCGACAGGAAGAAGATGCTGTGATATGCAAATGATTAGCTTTTCAGAGCATTCACACAAGGTTGGCGCCGGTGGCGACACCTACAACGTGCTGACATGAGGAAAGTTTCCAACCGATTCCTCATACACAAACAGCAGTTGACCGGCGTTGCCTGGTGAAACGTTGTTGTGATGCCTCGTGTAAGGAGGAGAAATGCGTACCATCACGTTTCCGACTTTGATGAACGTCGGATTGTAGCCTATCGCGTTTGCTTTTTATCAATCGCGACATTGCTGCTAGCGTTGGTCGAGATCCAATGACTGTTACCAGAATGTGGAATCGATGCGTTCAGGAGGGTAATACGGAACGCCGTGCTGGATCCCAATGACCTCGTTTCACTAGCAGTCGAGATGACAGTCATCTTATCCGCATGGCTGTAATGAATCGTGTAGCCACGTCTCGATCCCTGAGTCAACACATGGGGACGTTTGTAAGACAACAACCATCTGCAGGAACAGTTCGACTACTTTTGCAGCAGCATGGACTATCAGCTCGAAGACCTTGGCTGGGGTTACCCTTGACGCTGCATCACAGACAGGAGCGCCTGCGATGGTGTACTCAACGACGAACCTGGGTGCACGAATGGCAAAACGTCATTTTTTCGGATAAATCCAGGTTCTGTTTACAGCATCATGATGGTCGCATCTGCGTTTGGCGACATCGCGGTGAACGCACATTGGAAGCGTGTATTCGTCATCACCAAACTGGCGTATCATCCGGCGTGATGGTATGGGGTGGCATTGGTTACACGTCTCGGTCACCTCTTGTTCGCATTGACGGCACTTTGAACAGTGGACGTTACATTTCAGATGTGTTATGACCCGTTGCTCTACCCTTCATTCGATCCCTGCGAAACCCTACATTTCAGCAGGATAATGCACGACCGCATGTTGCAGGTCCTGTACGGGCCTTTCTGGATACAGAAAATGTTCGGCTGCTGCCCTGGCCAGGACATTCTCCAGATCTCTCACCAACTGAAAACGTCTCGTCAATGGTGGCCGAACAACTGGCTCGTCACCATACGCCAGTCACTACTCTTGATGAACTGTGGTATCGTGTTGAAGCTGCATGGACAGCTGTACATGTACGCGCCACCCAAGCTCTGTTCGACTGAATGCCCAGGCGAATCAAGGCCGTTATTACGGCCAGAGGTGGTTGTTCTGGGTACTGATTTCTCAGGATCTATGCACCCAAACTGCGTGAAAAAGTTATCAAATAAATTGCTCTGAGCACTATGGGACTTAACAACTGAGGTCATCAGTCCCTTAGAACTTAGAACTGCCTAAACCTAACTAACCTAAGGACATCACACACATCCATGCCCGAGGCAGGATTCGAGCCTGCGGCCGTAGCGGTCGCGCGGTCCCAGACTGAAGCGCCTAGAACCGCTCGGCCACTTTGGCCGGCGAAAATGATATCACATGTCAGTTCTAGTATAATATATTTGTCCAATGAATTTCTTCTTGGTGTAGCAATTTTAATGTCGAGTAGTGTATTTATGCCTTTACCTACTCAAGATGCTGTGGTTTGTAGTCTCTACCTGCGGGCTTACAAAGTGTGCCGGATTTGTTGGTAGTAGGTGTTATCAGACATTGGCTGTGGACGTTTACCACACCATAATGCTACTTGCCTCGTCATACAGCATCCACTTGGGCAGGTTTTAACACAAGCAACTCGGAAGTATCCTCTGGTCAAGTAAGTTGAGAAATCTGGAAATAGATGTATGTAAAAATATAAAGGCTTCTACTTAAATGTGTTTGTGTGTGTGTGTATGTGAGGATGGGGGACGGATCAGCGCCTGTTTTCCTAGCTCTGTACTTCATAAATTATCAGCTTGTGCCGTACATAGTCCATCTGACCAAAGCAAAGCCATTCGTGTTTTGAAATACACTGATGGAAAAAATCGCAACACCAAAAAATAGCTAACGAAGGGTAATGAAATTTCGAGAACACGTTTGTCTAGGTAATATATTTAAGTGATTAACACTACAAGATCACAGGTAAAGTAAACGCGAGATAAGACATTTTAAATCTAGCCGGCAGAATGTTGAATGCAGGCACGCAAACGCGCGTGCATTGTGCTGTACAGTGGCCGGATGTCAGTTTGTGGGACAGAGTTCCACGCCTGTTGCGCGTGGTCGGTCAATACAGAGACGGTTGACGCTGTTTGTGGATGACGCTGGAGTTACCGTGCGATGATGTCTCATATTTACTCGATTGGGGAGATGATGATATTGGCGCCCGTACTAATTCCCAACCATTGCTCAGTCCAACCTCGCCACTTTCATGAATGAAATGATGAGGACAACACAAACACCCAATCATCTCGAGGCCGGAGAAAATCCCTGACCCCGCCGGGTATCGAACCCAGGACCCGGTGCTCGGGAAGCGAGAACACTATCGCGAGACCGCGAGCTGCGGACGATTGGGGAGAGATCTGATGTTCGAGCAGGCCAAGGCATCATGTCGACACTTTGTAGAGCATGGTGGGTTACAACAGCGGTATGTGGACGAGCGTTATTCTGTTGGAAAACACTCCCTGCAGTGCTGTTCATGAATGGCACCACCACAAGTCGAATCACCAGACTGACATACAAATTTTTATTCAGGGTGCAAGGGGAAGCCATGAGAGTGCTCCTGCTGTCATACAAAATTGACCCCAGACCATAACTCCAGCTATATGTCCACTGTGTCTAGAACGCAGACAGGTTGGTTGCAGGCTCGCAAATGGCCTCCTTCTAACCAGAACTCGACCATCACTGGCACAGAAAGAACCAATTGCGATGCAATGAGCTCTCGCTTGACAACATTGAAGTATCAAATGGCGGTGGTTTGCGGTACAGCGCACCTGGTTCGGAGCTGTCCTTGAAGTAACCGATTTGTAACAGTTGGTTGCATCAATGTGATGCCAACTGCCCCTCAAATTGGTGCTGCAGATGCAATACGGTGTGACAGGTCCTTATGTCGAACACGATGGTCTTCCCTCACGTTAGTGCCACGTGGCCGTCTAGAGCCCGGTCTTCTTGCGACCGTACATTCTCGTGTCCACCGCTGCCAGCAATCATGTCAAGTCTTTCTTCAATATTGCAGAAGGAACATCCAGCTTCTCACAACCCTGTTAAACAGACAGGTATTGATGATGGCGTCTTTGTGGCCTTAAAAGAATTCTTGACCATCATCAACTCACCACATCCAGCCTCAAAGGTAACTAACACTCACGACCGTTACAGCGCGTACTTAAAGCTAACCTAATCGGCATTCTGACAGTGGCGCTACCGGCACCACTTTTATGTGACTGGCGCGAAGTTTGGATAGACATCATCTTTCAGATCTAGAAACACGCCTACTAACTTTCATTTATGGCTGTGTTGCGATTTCCTTCCATCACTGTACACACTTCCTTGCCAATGATCAATCTCCGACAAGTCGCGACATTACGCCTGCGAGGTCGGCAACACATCATACACCCTACCGCCACGGGTTGATGTCCTGTCAGGCAACCACTTCTCGCCTAAAAGCAGATTTCCTGGCGTTCCACTAGGCTGCCCAACAATGCCGTCAGAGGTTGCGGATCGCGGTAACCTACTTGCTTTTGCAAGTCACGTGACCGACAAAAGATCCTAAGATATCCCGCCGCTGGAGGGGATTGAGGCCGGCGCACGGCCGTTCATCGGCGGTTCACTCCGAGCCAGAACCCCAGTTCAGACATGCAGCTCCACGCAGATACCGCTGTCTCCGTCACCGCCACCACCGCCGCTACGGACAACGCCGTACGTCGCTGCGGTGCCACAGACAGACCTGTCTTAGTAGTTGTGGATGCTGTAAAACTGTGCATAAATTATTCCTGTAATACATTTGGCTGTTCGAAGGGCATTTTAACTCCACGCGTAGTGTGGTGATATTTATGAGAGAATGTGGCACATCCTTGGAGAGCACAACTTTCCTTATCGACGCCGTTCGTTGGATTGTGTGAGGTAACAACTTTGGATGTACAAAGTAAGTAATATTCACATTAAAGGAAACATAGTAAGCTGTATCGGCTCATAATAGCAAATGTGTCTATGTTTGTGATCTGTATAGCTTTATATTAGAGGCAGTGTCTGCTGTGCAGTGTTGTTTCCTTCTGTTACAAGGGATCGAGGACGCTGGAGCAACGGCGCCGGACTTGCTGCATCGAGGTACGGCATCTTTGAAAGCTGGTCACCATAAAGCGCTAAGCCAATGGGCGTGCCAGGGTGAAAGACGTTGTCGTTGGGACAACGCCTTTGATTTTTATTAAAAAGGTATTGTATTGTATTGTAAAAAAAAGATGAAACGCTTTTTGTGATCTTAATTCATGTATCAGTTGTTATTACAATGAAATGAACACCCTTAGCTGCTTACAGGCGTTGACATACGTCAACGGGGACAGATGAAAATGTGTACCCCGACCGGGACTCGAAACCGGGATCTCCTGCTTACATGGCAGACGCTCTATCCATCTGAGCTACCGAGGACACAGAGGATAGGGCGACTGCAGGGATTTATCTCTGGCACACCTCCCGGTCTGGGCACACATTTTCATCTGTCCCCGTTGACGTATGTCAACGCCTGTAAGCAACTAAGGGTGTTCATTTCATTGTAATTTCATTCTAACGAGCTGCATGGTCACAGATGGTATCTGTTCTTTCGGACATATCCGAAAGAACAGATACCATCTTAGTATATATCAGTTGTTACCTGGTTGTCTTCACATCATTGAGTCGCAATCATATGAGTAAGCAACCAGAGTTTCTGTTACTACATTGACGATACAAATGACTTATGAAGAACGAATAAAAACCGTACAAAAGATGTTATTAATGAAAATTTGTTGTTTGTGTTGAGAAGTTATTTGTTGCAAGAGTGTTTGTTCTACATGTGTTAAATCTTAACCAATGTTACTGAACAGAAGGCGAGACATTAACTAAGTGAGGCTGAGGAAAAGGGAAGTGGACTATCTTCGAGACTGATGATTTTGGACGAAGAGACTTTGGGTATTGGAGGCAGTATTAACATTCACGATCAATTCTGAAAGGCCATTACATGCTCTTTAAGTGCTCTAGAGTTTACGCAAGTGAAAGGATGCCGTAATTTTTGACTCTGACCTGATGTTAGCCCAGATAGATGAGTTAAATAGTGGCGCTCATGACTGATTAGTTGCATGTACTAACATCGTTGGCTGTCTTAGCCATGGACGACAATATCTATATGTTGAGCTGCAAAAAATACGTTGTTGCTTGTGATTACGAGCAGGTTTATCGCAGTTACGCAGTTAATGCCCGCTAGTACTATTAAACAAGATCCTGCTAGGCTAAAGTATTTGATCGGAAAATGTGACGGTGATATAGACCAAATCAGAATTGGTGAAACAGTTTGTAACATTCTTGTAAACATTAAGGCCTTATAAGCCAGTGTGAAGACTAGTTAGCTCTTAAGAGTATTGAAAGACCACACAAATAAACATATACGAGGGCTATTCGGAAAGTATGTTCCGATCCGTCGTAGAATGGAAACCACTGTCAAAATCCAATGAAGTTTTGCACAGCTGTGTTGGCCAGTGCCTCTAGTACGCCCATCGATCGCATGATGCCGCTCGTTTCAGTTACGAGTGTACAGTGAGCACGTAAAGATGCTTCGGAAAGTGCGTCTCCCGCCAAGTATGAGGGTCCAATAAGAAATTCCGCCTGATGGCATGCAGCCCACGTAACACAACTGTCACGTCGTTCTTTCTTCTTGACAATTCTCAGCTGCACTCTGCAGGGGCAATGAAGATCCTCCTACAGCGTTTTCAATGGGAAGCGTTTGATCACCCACAATACAGACCGCAGTTGACCCTCTGAGTTACATCTCTGCTCACTTGAAGCGATGGCTATCAAGGCAACATTTTATCGCAGGAAACGAGGTATAGATCAGCGTAGAGACTTAGCAGAAAGCACAATCGGCAGCATTCTATAACGAGGGTATTGGAAGGCTTGCCCTCCACCTCATCTTCTGTATATGCCTCCCATCCCCCATGCGGATAATCTACAACCTGATTCCTTTCCCCTATCTGCTCCTATTCCTCAAAAATATCCGCATGCTCTACACCTCCTGCTGCCTTGATTCCCCTCATCCCCTGGTTGCTCCTCTCCTCTCCAACCCCCGCCCTCTGCCGCGCCTTCACTGTTGTGTCCACCCTACCCTCCATCTCTGCACCCTTCGTCTCCTTTCCTGAGGTGGCTTCCGTCAAGTCCCCCTCCTGGATGATGCCCTCTCTCCCTTCATTTATCCCTCCAATCAACTCTGATCCTCACCTCCCTCTCCTTTCCTCTGTCGTTTTCCTGGGCTCCCTCACCCCCTCCTTTCATCCTGTTTTCCCCTACCTACCCTCTCTCTACCTCCCTATTCCCCCCTGAGTCACTTTGCATTTCCCTCCTCTTCTTTCCCCATTCCCTCTCGCGTATCCCTGCCCCCCCCCCCCCCCTTTATGAGTCCTCTCCCTCCGCCGTTCCCTCCCCCTTCGTTTCTCCTCTCCCTTTTTTGCCCTCACCTGCCCGGGCCTCCCCGCCCCCCCCCCCCCCCCCCCCACCTGTGGTGTGTCATCTTCGTGCCGACTTTTTAGTGCAGTGTTTCCAGTGATTGTTTAGTGTTGTGCATCTTTTCCGAAGTATTGCAAACGGACATCATACTGTTGCTGGGTGTGATTTTTATCTCTCTTGCGAACAGAAACCAGACTGTCGCCGTGTTTCTTTAATTGTCCGCTAATATTTTACCTGTCTGCTTTCTATGTATTTTATTAGCCTCGCCCACCCTTTGTTTCTTGTTATAACTTTCCATAATTTTCCGCCGTTTTAGGTCACAGTTTTATCGCCTGCTTTTATTGTTTTTTTATTTTCTTCTTATGCTGTAGGCTGAAGAGCAGCGTACTAAGCTGCTGCCAGCCCGCCCCCTTCGGGGGTAATCGAAATTCAATAAAGGAAAATAAAAAGGAAATGTGGGAATCTTGAAGTAGTGAACATGGAGTCAACAGACAGAGACTACGGATAGCTGGAACTCAGTGGGGATGTGTATCAGCCGCGAGGCAATCCGAGATAGTCCGAGCAGGTGCGATAACACCGTGTCCCGGACGGCGCAGTGCCTAACATGCCTGCCTAGTAAGCAGGAGATCCCGGGTTCAGGCACATACTTTTACTCATCCCCGCTGATTCCACGTATTGTCCCACTGCAGCTGACAGCAGTGATTCCCTTCAATATATATTCATACCGAAACTTACCAAGCAGCTGTCACACTGAATGTTTATAAATTGTAACTTTTGCTATCCTCCCTGAAGTGACGTCTTATCTTCTCTTTAGTTACTCCGCCATAAGACAGGGCACATTTTGCGCTTTCCCTGCGCTGCAAAATGACTTGTGGCCAGAGCACTTTTCCGCAAGCGCTCACTACACGCCCACCAAGGAGGCGAGCAACCGTGACGGCACGTGCTTGCCTAGCCGCTTCCTGAACAGGCCTGTTCTACAACATAGTGTAACCTCACACATTATGACGCTCTCAGAAGACAAGAAGCATCTCTCATAGTTCCGGCACTGATTCAGAGAAACTCACTCATACGAAACATTCGTGGCTTCATTTACATAGCATACCTCACAAGTGGTAGCCACATTCGAGGAAGTTGGTTCCGTCTTCTTAGATCTCCGTAAGACGTTCGACACTACCACATCGTCTACCAACAGAGATAATGGTCGTACGGAGTACGTTTATGGATATTCCTCTAAACCGATTAATTCTTAACTAATACAATTCATTAGTTTGGTCTACACAAGTATATCATAAACTAAATGTGCATCCGAGGCACCAAAATAAAATATAAATTTTAAATATCGAGACAATTACGGAGTTTCCCACGACAAACACGTCGGCATTGGTGAGAATCCATTACTTTATACTGCAAGAAAAATGTTCAGCACTCCCGAAAGTAATATAGGGTTGTAGGATCTCTAATGTTCTCACTATACATAAATGATTTGTCAGTTAGTGACAACACCACTATCAGATTACTGTATCTCAGCTCAAACTTGATAAGATAGTAAAAGTCGGAGCGGCGACTATGTAGAGGAATGGCTGGAAGGTGTAGCTCATGTTGCACATAAAACAGTTTTTATTGTCACAGTGGTTTCCATTGCGCGACCTATCGGAACTTACTTTCTGAATAGCCCTCGTAGCATTCAAGTTGCTAATACCGTTGATGTATTGTCAACGAATAACACGATCAGTTCGACTGACGGACCCTCCGCAATAGACAGAACTTAAATTGTTTGTTGGATGTCAACAGTGTGCCAAGACCGGAGAACTAAAATTCTTAGTTGTCTTTTCATCAAGACAGACTCAGTGAGACTTAGCATTTTCATTTGTGTGATAACCTTCTCCTCTAAACCACGGCCTTCAGCCAGTTACTTACAACTTGTAAACCTGGTATTACTATCCGTCGGAGTAGATACATAATATTTATTTTCGTAAATAAACTTTTTAAAGAATCTGTTACATTTTTGTATCACTCTCTCAACATAATTTTAAGAGTGCAATGTTTCTTATTCACTGATGAGCCAAAACATTATGACCACCACCCACAGCGACGTTGGATGCCCCTGGGGGAATTGCGGGCTCGTGACGCGGCAACATAATTATGTAGGCCGAGCAGACACGGACGGGGGAACACCCTAGCGAACATGTGGGCTGCAAATGGGGAAATCCGTTGAGATAAGTGACTCTTACTAATGGCAGATTATTATTATGTACAGCCTGTGAACAAGTACCTCCGAAACTGTTAAGCTCGTCGAATGTTAACGTGCTACTGGCGGTGTATCTATGGAAAGAGGTAGAAGAACAGTGAAACTATCACTAGGCGCTAAATGATTGGACGGCCAGGATTCTTCACAGAATGTGGGGTTTGGAGGCTTGTCTGCTCTGTAAAGTAGGATAGATGTTGATCTGTCGCATCTCTGCCGAAAGAGCACACTGCTGGTGCACGCACAAGTGTTTCGGAGCACACCGTTCATCGTACATTGTCGAACATGGGGTTTCGTACCAGACCACCCCTACGTGTTCATATGTTGACCCGACGACATCGTCAATTACGATTGCAATGGGCACGGGAGTATCGGGATTCGACCGTCGATCAACGGAAACGTGTCGGCTCTTTCGGTGAAGCGCATTTTTTGCAGCACTAGGTCGATTGTCGTCTCCACAAACGCCGTCATCGAGGGGAACGGCAGCTGGAAACGAGCAGCACGAGACGTATACAGGCTGATAGGAGCAGTATTATGCTATGGGAGTCATTCTCCTAGGTTTGCTTGGGGTCTGAGTTAGTAATCGAAGAAACGTTGACAGCTGCGAACCACCTGCATACCTTCATGCTTCATGTTTTCCCCCGTCGGAGATATCATCGTTCAGCAGCGTAACTGTCCGTGTCTTGGACCCAGAACCGTGCTACAGCGGTTTGAGGACCATTATAGTGAAGTCACGTCGATGTCTCTGCGACCAAATTCGCCTGATGTAAATCCCATGGAACCCGTCTGGGTCGCTATTGGGCGCCATCATCCCGTACGCATATCAGCGGCCCGTTATTTATGTGAATTACATGACCTGTGCGTAGATATCTAATGCCGCGTACCTCCACAAACCTACCAACGAACTGTCGGATCCCTGATACGCAGAACCATTGACGTATTTCGTTCCAAAGGCAGTCAGACAAGCTATTAAGCAGGTGATCATAGTGTTCTGGCTCACCAGTGTACATGTGTACAAACTTATATGACTGCTACATTTTTTGATGATTGTGGGTGGCTATGGTTTGGGCCCTTGTACACAAGACAGCATTTTATTTAGCACTTCAACAACTTAAAGTGATGCGATTGTTAGTACAATAAATAAAATATTAACACTTCCTTTATTAAAAACGACTAAAAGCGAATTTCATACAACGCCCCCCCCCCCCCCCCCCTTTTCCCGTCCCGCCCTCTACCCTTGACGCACGAACACATCTGGAAGAATGCAAAGGCCATAAAAAGCTAAAGACAGAAAATGATTGTGGCTTTAAAGCACAGGATAAGAAAAAGATTAAACGAAATGTTGCAGCAGACAGAAGTAGGTTGCTGATACTAGACTGAAAGCTGGTGAGCGCAGCACTTTGGAGACACATTAGGTAAGGAAGAATCTGACGGCTTACGGAACTTGGAAAACTGAAGCATATTCTACTCGTAAGTTGCTAAAGTCCCAAGTTTAATTTATAGCTGCCTATTGCTGTAAAATGAAACACTTTCCAAAGGAATGTGGTCAAATATACGATTTACAACGCCCTTAACAAATCAGAATTTCTCCGTGGGCTATAAGTCATAGCATTTGTTTATGTAACGCATTTTTTAAGCTCGCAGTTGCTGTTGTTTGCTTTAAAAAATTAATATTAAACGAATCATGTATTTTAAATTCACAAACAGTTTGTTAAAAATATGCATCATTGATGTAATTAACTGAGTAAATGAGCCTGTTTTCACTTCACAGCGTCTCAAGTTTCGAAATCAAACTGAATACAGCTGTTATTTTCTGTTCCATCTTAATTCTCGCGCCGTATTTGCTCTTTATTACAGCGATCGCCGAAAACCTAGCTTCTTACAAAAGGAATGAATATTCGTTAAGATTTACCACCGAGAGGTGGATATTTTTATCTTTTATCGCCAAGTCCCATGCTGATGCGTTGTGTAAGAGACATTCACATGAAAATGAGAAAGAAGGTAGAAAATAAGTAAACTGTTCATTGTTTCAAAAGCAATTGCTATAACTATTAATACATTTATCACGACGAGAGAAAAGACAGTCAGCGCCTTCATGGAAAAACGTTTGGGATTGCGTATGGAACCGTGACTACACCCAAGTGAGCACCTTTCGCCCCACGCAAATCGTCTACCACGAATATCTTTCTTCAGGGCGCCAAAAATATGAAAATTTCATGGAGAAAGATCGGGACTGTATGGATGATGTATATAGAGCAACAATCATCCCACTGAGAAGAGTTCTTCATCCCGGCCAAAACAAGCTCAACAAGTAAACGGTAACTTTATTGTCAATCTTTTTCTATTATTTTTTTATACTGACATGACTGTTCATAAAAAGTTCGTCCCTGCTGTTCGTAAATCAATAAAGTGTTCTATCGCAGTATTAGAAGATATTCGAGGAAGGATTTTAGGAGAGAACGTCCACAGAAGTGCTCTACGATCGACTGGCTACTCCGCCATGACGCTGAACGATCGGCTATGGCCAACATTATTTAGGAACTTTTGACTGAGAATAAGATTACAGCTTGTCGCCATCCGCTGTACTTAACTCCGCGTCACTTCTTTCTCTTCTTCAAAATGAAAATGAAGTTCAAGTGGCCAAAGGTTTGATGCAATTCAACTGGACTCGCGGAGGGTACTAAACTGCTTAACAAAGAAACACTTCCGGTACGTATTTAAAAAGTGACGGAAACGTTGAAATCGGTGTATTCACGCTCGAGGAGACTACTTTTAAGATGATGGGGCAGAATAAACCTTAGTAATACGTAACAATTTTAACTAATATAGGGTGTTTCAAAAAGAGTGTACGCATTTAGAACTCATGTATTTATTAAACTGTAAGACATACAACTATGAAACTCGGGATTCATATGTACGAATCTTTCAACTTTAGATTACAGATGTTCAATATGTTCTCAACCAGTGACACGAACAATATCACATCGATACTCGAATTCCTCCTATACTCGGATAAGCATGTTCATCGTCACTGATGTTAAGGCAGTACGGATCCGTCTCTTCAACTCTTCCAGGTTCTGTGGTAATGTTGGTGCTTAAACGTTGTCTTTAATGAAATCCCGCAAGAAGAAGTCGCAGGTCGTCAGACCCGGTGATCGTGGAGGGCAGCTGAGGAACGCCTTTTCACCAGCTGTTTGACGACCAATCCAACGGCTCGATAGAGTTTCAATCAGATATTAACGCACGTGTCGACAATAATGAGTGCTGTCAACAAGGGATCTCAGATAGATTCCACATTCCTAGATTTCCAGAAGGCTTTTGATACCGTTCCTCACTATCGACTATTAATCGCGTGCATATGGAATATCGTCAGTTGTGCGACTGGATTCGTGATTTCCTCTCAGAGAGGTCAGAGCTCGTAATGATGGACGGTAAATCATCGTGTAGAACTGAAGTGATATCTGGCGTTCCGCAAGGTAGTGTCGTAGGCCCTCTGCTGCTCCTGATTTATATTAATGATCTAGGTGATAATCTGAACAGCTCCCTTAGATTGTTTGCAGATGACGCTGTAATTTACCGTCTAGTAAAATCATCAGACGATCAATTCCAATTACAGAATGATCTAGAGAGAATTTCTGTATGGTGCGAAAAATGGCAACTAGCACTAAACAAAGAAAAGTGCGAGGTCATCCACAAGGGAACTAAAAGAAATCCGATAAATTTTGGGCATACGATAAATCGCACAAATCTAAGGGCTGTAAATTCGACTAAAAACCTAGGAATTACAATTACGAGCAACTTAAATTGGAAGACCACATAGATGATATTGTGGGAAAGGCGAAACAAAGACTGCGCTTTGTTGGCAGAATACCTAGAAAATGCGACAAACCCACTAAAGAGACAGCCTACATTACATTTGTCCGTCCTCTGCTGGAATATTGCTGCGCAGTATGGGATCCTTACCAGGTATGATTGACGGAGGACATCAAAAAAGTGCAAAGGAGGGCAGTTCGTTTCGTGTTATCGCGCAATAGGTGTGAGAGTGTCACTGATATGATACGCGAGTTGGGGTGGCAGTGACTGAAACAAAGGCGGTTTTCTTTGCGGCGAGATCTACTTACGAAATTTCAATCACCAACTTTCTCTTTCGAATGCATAAATATTTTGTTGACACCCACGTACGTAGGGAGAAATGATCATCATAATAAAATAAGAGAAATCAGAGCTCGAACGGAAAGATTTAGGTGTTCCTTTTTCCCCACGCGCCATTCGAGAGTGGAATGGTAGAGAACTAGTATGAAAATGGTTCGATGAACCCTCTGCCAGACACTTAAGTGTGAATTGCAGAGTAACCACGTAGATGTGGATGTAGATGGCGACTCAATTGAGAGGGTCTTACTGAAAAGTGAAGTTGCCCTGATCCAGCCTCGGTAACAACCAGTTTTATAACATAGTAAGATACTGCTGTCCGTTAACTGTGTTTCTGTCAAAGAAGGATGGGCTGTAAACAGATGAATGAGATAGCGCACAAAATACATCGATTTTGGGTGAAGCTCGTACATGTTCAGAGTGTGCATGTGGGTTCTGTAGGCCCCAAATTCGAACATTGTGTTAGCTTATTTTCGCAATAAGATGGAAAGTCACTTCATCATTGAACGTTCAAATTATTGTTGTACGCAGTTGTAACTGCCGACTGGCACGATGAGTTGATTTTGTAGTACTACGTTGAAAAGCGGTTTGAATTCGTGCGAAATTTTTGTCGGAAACATGAGGCCGGCCAGTACTGTTTCCTTTACATACACAACCTGTGTCTACAGACTGTCGATACCATCTGCGAATGTTCCATACATTCAGAGGATCAGTTTGGTACCTCTTCCTGAAACGTCTTTGCACTGTTATCACGAAATTACATTTCGCAAACTCGAGAACACAAAATTATTTCTGCTGCGGAGTAGCCATTTTGAACCATGTGACGGTAACGAAACAAACAGAAGAAATCCGACGTCTAGTGGCAATGAATACAAACTCGATCATGTATTCGTTCCTCCAATATCCGAGCCGTGGCGCAGCGGTCGACAGATTTGATAACATAATACTTCGTAACATGTTTTTTTTTCTTTTTTTAAACACCCCGTATTTCGGAAACTTCTACATACCAGCTCGCAGTTTCTAGCATTTTGTTTTCCCTGCACGAGCAACGTTGGCTCGTGATGAAGCGCCGCTCTGAGTGCAGCAATTGGCTCTGCCGGACGTCACAACGCGGCCATTTAGCTTTTATTGGCGCGAACGCTGCATCGGAGTTTATCGCGGACTATTCTCGCGCCCGTGTACAGCGAGCCAGAAGAGCAATGTTGACTCTGTTAATTACGGTGTGCGTGCAGCAACAAAACTCAGTCTCTTCGCCGGCGGCCGGGTGACCTATGCTTCATTTACCGGCCAAATAGCCAAGTACCGGTCGTCCAGTCTCGGGGAGTTTGATTTTCGCCGCAGATTGAAACAGCACTAATCATACAATATAATGTGCGGCTTACTGTTGCTGTGAATACCTCCGGCATATAAATATCGTCCATAATTTCTCAAGAAGCTCTCTCATCATGAGAAATCGGTATAAAATAGTCACAAAGAACATGAAATGGGTTAGAACATCCGCTCCTCACCGGATATCTAGATCTAGGTATGAAGTGGTATCCAAAAGTTTCCGAAATATGTTAATTAAAATTATTACGCCTAACCTTGATTTTATTCAGCGCCATCATCTTCTAAACTTGGGAGCAGGTGCACCGATTTTAATGATTCTGCCTCATTTGTGACCAGAAGGGACGAACCCTTTATAAATTGTCTAGAATTTACTGTTGCTTGTGGCTTATTTTAATGAGCACATAATAACATATTTGAATGATAAAACATCACCAGTTGGTATCTTCTGTCACTTATCGAAGGCATTTGATTGCTTCAATCATAATATTCTATCAGAGAAGTTAAGTTTTTATGGAATATGAAATTCAGTAAGTGCCTGGTTCACTTCTCATTAGAAACAGTATGCAGAAAGTTATTTTAGGCTGTTGGAGTAAGACAAAGAGGGATGCCGCGTCATCTGTATGAGGAGAAATTACCCTGGTGGTCCCACAGTGTTCAATCATTGGCCCACTGCCGTTCTTGCTTTCTGTTATTGCTGTGTCATTTTGTTTGAATCAGGAGGTAGACGTACTCCTCTTTGCAGATGATACAAGCATTGTTGTGGACCCGAGCAAAGAAGCATCAACAGAGAAAATATTAAGAGAGTTTTTGTGAAAGTCGATGAATGGTTTTGTTGAAATGGACTAACTGTAATCTTAGAAAAAAGCAGTTCGCACAGTCTTGTACTATCAAAGGTATCCCGCTTCCTATCGACCTAGTATACCAACAGAAATAGTAAACTGGCTAGAAAATTGTAAATTTTTTGTGTGCATATTGGTAACAAGAGAATATAAAATGTAGACTGGCAATGGAAAGGAAAGCGTTTCTGAAGAAGAGAAATTTGTTAACATCAAGAATACATTTAAGTGTCAGGAAGTCGTTTCTGAAAGTATTTGTATGGAGTGTAGCCATGTACGTAAGTGAAACATGGACGATAAATAGTTTGGACAAGAAGAGAATAGAAGCTTTCGAAATGTGGTGCTACAGAAGAATGCAGAAGATTAGATGGGTAGAACACATAACTAATGAGGAGGTATTGAATAGAATTGGGGAGAAGAGAAGCTTGTGGCACAACTTGACTAGAAGAAGGGATCGGTTGGTAGGACATGTTCTGAGACATCAAGGGATCACCAATATAGTATTGGAGGGCAGAGCGGAGGGTAAAAATCGTAGATGGAGACCAAGAAATGAATACATAAAGCAGATACAGAAGGATGTAGGCTGCAGTACGTACTGCGAGATGAAGAAGCTTGCACAGGATAGAGTAGCATGGAGAGCTGCATCAAACCATTCCCAGGACTGAAGACCAGAACAACAACAACACTGGTAACAACTAGGAGAAATCATATATTAGCCCTGGTAACACATTAAGTTCGGCTACTTTTACTATAAGTATATTTGCAAACTTTGCCGATGTAGGAGTGAGTAAATCAACTTATTTTGCATATTTTTATTCATTGATGTCTTATGGGCTAATATTCGGGGTACCTCCTTGCGTAGGCAAAACGTATTCATTGCACAAAAGAAATTATTTTGAATTGTGAGTGGAGTTCACACACATACACCTTCAGACATCCCTTTAAGCAGCTGAGAATATTCATCACAGCTTTACAGTGCATTTACTTACTTATAAAATTTCTTATTAACAATCCATCTAACAAGGGAACATACCTAAGTGTCAATAAACAAGCTTGATGAAACTTGGCGGTTGTGTAGAGGGTACCAAATAATGCAAAATATATTTTTTTATTTATCTCCAACTTCACTTTTAAGGGGTAAAACATCCCAAAATGTAATTTGGCACATTAGGTTTGCAGGAAATATCTGCCGAACATGATATATAAAAATGTTTCTCATTCAAAAAATATATGTAATTCACATTCTTGAAAACTGTGTAATCGAATTTTTTAATGAGCTGGAATTTTGCAAAATACCCTATCACCATTTACCAATTTTGAAAAATGAAGCATTTATTAAAACATAAATTAAAGAAGCTTTCAAGCTACAGGTGTCTATGTGTAATAATGCTGGTTTTTGAAATACCATTTTTGGAAAATAAGCTGTACACAATGCACTGTCAAGAGTATTTTCAACATACCTAATTAAAATGCTTAAACATTCATCATTACTCTAGTTATTTATTTTAGTTACATATGTTTTACCTTTTAAATTGTTTTTTTATGTTTTACATTAATTTTTTGTTTTTTAGTTTACTGTTCCACATGTGTATATTTTGTTAATTTAAAATAATAAGTAACTCATTATTGCGATAAAGTCATCACAGTAACGGTAATCTACAAATACATGGTAAAACATAGCGTTTTTTTTTTTACATCAGGCACTTAAAATGAAGGAAATTTCTTCACAATATACAGGACAGAGTACACCACAGAAAATAAGATTTATCAGAATTTTCAAGTGTTGCTGGTGACCATCTAAATATCCTGATTTGTATGAGGCGTATTTCAGTACGTTTGTAAACCTTGATGTAGAGAAGTGATTACACTCGAGGTATGAATTAAAAAACACCTTCAGTCACATTTTTTTCGGTTTTGTTCAGTACACGATGCATTTCGGATCCTGTGGGTCCATCTTCAGGTGTAATTCGTCTTAATACATGCTTTATTTGTTCTCTTGGATGAGATGAAATGCATATTCCTGTCACGAAAAGGTTTAACTTCAGGTTACGAATTTCGTAAGTCATGTATATCATGTGAAGCAATGTCGTTCATTTTATGTGCATTGTGTAAGAATATATTGTATTTTAAGAATTTATTTACATTTTATTCCTATTGTATTCATTTTATATCATAACAATGATTTACTTAAAATTTTCAGTTAACAAAATATATGTACGTGAAACGGGTACCTAAGAAACAAGGAAATGAATCTAAAAAGCAAAATAACAAGTTAAAACTTAAAGGAAATATAATAAAATAAATAATTATACCAATACTGAATGATTAGACATTAAAAAATAAGTTGAAAAGACTCTGATAGTACATTGCGTACAGCTTATTTTCCAAAACAGGTATATTTCAAAAACCAGCGCATTACACACGGATGTATGTAGCTTAAAAGCTTCTTTATGTTGTAAAAAAAGTTTCCGGTTTTCAGCGTTAATTAATGGTGATGGGGTACTTCGAAAAATTTCAAATGATTACAAAATTCGACTCTACTGCTCTCAAGAATGTTAATTACTTATCAAAGTTTATATGAGAAACATTTTTTGTATATCACCGTTCAGAAGATATTCCCTCTTAACTTAATGTAGCAAATTACTTTTTTGGGGTGTTTTACCCCTTAAAAATGAAATTGGACGCAAAGAAAATACTAAGTATTGCATTATTTTACACCTTCTTCACGCTTGCAAGTTTCATGAAGATCGTTTATTGACACTTGGGAAATGTTTCCTTGTAAATCTGAGGGTAACAGGGATATTAACAAGTACATCAATAGAAGCCAAAATATCTGCATTATCCTTTAATGAATCTAACTTTGGCACAGAATGGGTGAATATACAGTCCTGAAAACCTTTGACAATCTACCCTTGGAAGTAAAATGCCTGACAGATACAAGAAATGTCCCAAATGTGGATTGAAGAGCTTTCTCTTTAACAATTCCTTTTATACCATATAAGAACTCTTGAATAGAGGTAATTAGTAATTAAAGGTATTCTTGTAAATGATCCATATGCAGTCAAATAAACATTATTTTGTACTTTATTACTTATTTGCATATAATTTTGTATGTTTTTGCTGTTTATCGTGAATTTGATCTATGGAGGAAGTAACTAAGTAACTGATGTCAATCGCATGATGACTGTACAAAACATATGATGGTGGTAGCAGCATTGTGGCACTGGCTTTCTCCAAGAACGATTCCCTAAATTTATGAGACACCATTTAGTGAGACCTGTGTCGCAAATCTGCTAAATATTGTAATTTAGTTTTCCTGAGCATCTCTGCTATACTTTAGTATCTGCTACATCGATCTGTTACAATCCTGAATTCTGAACGCAGTCGATATGTATTGATATACGAACCCTAAATGCCTAAATGTACATCAAATAGTAGTACACACTTGTGTGCCATTCCCATTATTCATACACGCCACTTTCCCAGAAATCCGTCAACAAAAGATTTTCTTCATTATCCTTTCCTTTTATGTATTTGTTTTATTTCATATTGCTTTTACGATATTGACTCTAAATACACCACCTGAAAAAAAGTGAAGCACCCAGAATGGGAGGAAGAAACGAAATGAAACTTCAAGGGTTCACGTTCTGGTACGTGATGTAATTACAGTGATTACAAAACAGAGAGACATATACAAAGAGCTCGGCAGTACGAGCCCACTCATCAGTATGACGTTGTACCGACTCTGGCCTGGATGTACGCAATCACTCGTTTGCGAAGGGTGTCATAAAGCTGTCGCATCCTCTCTTGAGGCAAGCTGGCTCACAATTGTTTTAACTGGTCGTCGATGAGCTGGACACTGACTGTGGGATAGTGTTGAGGTCTGAACTGGTCCCCCACGGGTTGTGTCGGAGACAGATCAGGGGATGTTGCCGGCCGCAGAAGTAACCTCAACACCACGCAGACAGTTCATAGAGGTAGGTACCATGTGTGAATGAGCATTGTCCTGTTGAAAAATGCCATATGATACTTGCACACGAGGGCGCCAGATGTCCGTGAAGTATCGTTGTGCCCTCAATGAGCACAAGCCGTTGAAGTCGTATCTGACAGCTCTCCATACCATGAGGCCAGTAACAACACTACTGTGCCTCTGCAAAACATTGGAATAATGGGACCAGTCCCCAGGCGGCCGTGATACTCGCCTATGATGGTCATCTGAGTTAGTGAAGATTCGCGATTCTTCTCTGAACACAGTGTGACGCCACTCTAGTCACAGTTCGCTCCGAACACAGCCGTCCATGTTGTGGTGGCAATTACAGCCTATTTATGGGACGCCATACGGATGTATAGTCTAAATCGTTTAGCGATTTGTTTTGATCATCTGATGACTTTGTAAGACGGTAAATGGTAGCATCATCTGCAAACAATTTAAGAGGGCTGCTCAAATGGATTCCTAAATCGGTTATGTATGTCAGGAACAGCAGAGGGCCTATAACACTTTCGTGGGGAACGCCGGATATCACTTCTGTTTTACTCGATGATTTTACGACGATTACTATGTTCTGTGACCCTTTTGACAGGAAATCACAAATCCATTCGCACAAATGAGACGATGCTACGTACGAATGAAGTTTGATTATACACCGAAGCGACAAAGAAACTGGTATAGACACGCGTATTCAAATACAAAGATATGTTAACAGGAAGAATACGGCGCTGCTTCCGACAACGCTTATGTAAGACAGCAAGTGGCTGGCGTAATTGTTAAATCAGTTACTGCTGTTAAAATCGCAGATTATCAACATTTAAGTGGGTTTGAACATGGTCGGCGCACGAGCAATGGGACACGTCTCTGAGGTAGCGAAGAAGTGGGGATTTTCCCGTACGACTATTTCACGAGTGCACCGTGAATATCAGGAATCCAGTAAAACATCAAATCTCCGACATCGCTGGGCCCGGAGAAAGATCCTGCAATATAATCGTTCAACGTGACAGAAGTGCAACCCTTCTGCAAATTGCTGCAGCTTTCAATGTTGGGCCATAAACAAGTGTCAGCGTGTGAACCATTCGACGAAACATCATCGAGAAGGGCTTTCGGAGGCGAAGGCCCGCTCGTGTATTTTTGATGACTGCACGACACAAAGCTTTACGCCTCGCCTGAGCCCATCAACATCGACATTGGACTGTTGATGACTGGAAACATGTTGCCTGGTCGGACGAGACTCTTTTCAGATTGTATCGGGCAGATGGGCGTGCACGCGTATGGAGACAACTTTATGAATCCATAGACCCTGCATCTCAGCAGGGGGGGTGCTCATGTTGGTGGAGGCTCTGTAATAGTGTGGGGAGTGTGCAGGTGGAGTGATATGGGACCCCTGATACGTCTAGATACGACTCTGACAGGTGACACGTACGTAAGCATCCTGTCTGTTCAGCTGCATACTTTCATGTGCATTGTGCACTCCGACGGACTTGGGCAATTTCAGCAGGACAATGTGACACCCCACACGTTTATAATTGCTACAGAGTGGCTCCAGCAAAACTCTTCTGAGTTTAAACACTTCCGCTGACCACCAAACTTCCCAGACGTGAACATTATTGAGCATATCTGGGATGCCTTGCAACGTGCTGTTCAGAAGAGATCTCTACCCCCTCGTACTGTTACGGACTTATGGACAGCCCTGCAGGATTAATGAGGTCAGTGCCCTCCAGCAATACTTCGGACATTAGTCGAGTCCAAGCCACGTCGTGCTGCGGCACTTCTGCGTGCTCGCGGGGGACCTACACGTTATTAGGTAGGTATACCAGTTTCTTGAGGGGTGAGTAGCCTGTGAGGCACGGTATCAAAAGTATTCTCCGTGTCCGTCACAGTGTTTGCTCAACGCCTCACGCAGTTTTCGGCCGTTATATACTACAAACACTGCCGGCCCTTGGCGGCCGAGCGGTTCTAGGCGCTACAGTCAGGAACCGCGCGAAAGCTACGGTCGCAGGTTCGAATCCTGCCTCGGGCATGGATGTGTGATGTCCTTAGGTTAGTTACGTTTAAGTAATTCTAAGTTCTAGGGGACTGATGACCTCAGATGTTAAGTCCCATAGTGCTCAGAGCCATTTGAACCATTTTTGAACTACAAACACGAACAACACTAATGTGCTATGGTGGTCGTCCTGTCTGTCACAGATAATTGCAACTCTAATCATTTACGTATCTACCAAAGGCGTGTCCGTGCATACAGTTATACTGACGCCCGACCATGTTTTCTGAGTGTTTCATTTTCTTTTTCAGGCTGTGTACATCAGACCTAACGGGTGCCCAACCACGTCCTAATTCATTAAAGCGTAACTATAGAATAGTAAGTGTACGAGATGCAGTGGGGCCCATCGGATGCTTTTCCAGAAGAATCTTAATGTTACAAGTATCACCCCCCCCCCCCCCCCCCCAAAAAATTTAAATAATTAATTTTTAGTTTCTTTTCTAGTATACATAGAAATACCCATGCCACAGTATGTAGCACGATGCTAGAGAGCCAAAGCAAAATGGCGTAGCCCATTCATAAAATGAAGTTTAATGCGGTAATACGTTTTCTGCATTTGAAGGAGACAAAGCTTTGTCTGTGCTCGCTGAGTTGGTGAAAGTATACGGTAACAATTCACCATCATATGAGACAGTGACTACGTGTCGCATTCGCTTCCTGCGTGGTCAAGCGAGTCTGAATGACAAACAGTATGATAGATAGGATCCAGTTGTGGCACTGCAGTCGTAGATTCTAAAGTGACAATGGAGGAAAATTCAAAAGACCAAGATGGCTCTGGTGAGAAATTTAAAACTGCAAGATGGCGGTATCTAGAAATTAAAAAAAAAATGCAGAATGGTGGAACTAACCCAGTAGTGCCAGGAGGAAATTTAAAAAAAAATGAAAAGTTAAAAAGATCGGAAAGCGTCCAGTATTGGGTAACTAGCACATTTATGCTTTGTAAGCCCACTGATACTATAATCCAAGATAGTGGCCTGTTCAAAAACATTCAAAAGATCTGGATTTTGCGCTTGTTTCAACAGCATTAGAATATTTTTCAAAAATACATAAGGATATTGACAACAATGGCGTAACTTTTCTCTAGTGATCTAACTTGTAGGTTAAGCAACACTTGTCAGCAAGCTTAATTCGATTCACATGCCACACTTGGTATAAGGCACAATGGACTCTCCCTGACACACACACACACACACACACACACACACACACACGCACACACACACACACACACCTTTTACAAACAAACAGTAGCATTTGAAATTTGTTCCGGGTCTAAATGAGGCTGTATTACTGGTGGTAAAATCAAGATGTAGTATTTATTAAAAATCTGTAAGCCTACTGTTGTGTACATAGTTCAGTGTAGTCAACGCGTACACAACTTTCCAACTAGAGTGCGCCCCACGAAGCACAACAGCGCAGGCGCATCGCTCGTCCATCTCCGCACTACGAGATGGTGCTGTCTTAGAGACGGACCAAATTCTGCTTCCGCCGATCAGCGTATAAATATGTAACGCACCCAATGAGATTGCTGCTAACGTAGAACCATTTCTCCTCGAGGATCATACTCGTGCAGTGATACCTGAACGCGCGAGGTATTATAATGAGTGTACAGACCTCCGAATAGTCAGTGTGCATTAGTCTGCATTAGTCTGTACCAGTCTATAGTCAAGTTTCAGTCTGCGCCTAATAAGATTATCATATTCCTGTACATAGCCATGAAGAGAAATGTATAGACACTTTGTCAAGTATCAGAGATATGTGAGAATAAGATTAACGTACCAAGACCAAAGGAACTTAAGATTTTCAATTGTAAATAGCATCCAGAACCAAGTTATGCTTGTTATTATTTTAATAAATATGTGTGAAAATTAATCAAGTTCTGTTTAAAGTTGGTCACCCTCAATATGCTACTCTAAGTGTGCAAGTGGCATTTCTATCGTCTGACCTAACGGCAGAAGATAAACACGACACGATAAGACCACGAGAAATATTGCTAACACTCACCTACTTCGTTAGAACGACAAGTCTTACAGTACGCACACCACACTTACATACACAGTGCGTGCTTACGTGAGTGCTATTTCCACGTCAAAGTACATAAAGAGTGTAATCTACAGCATTTCCATATCTAAAATGTACGTGAAAAATATGCCAGCAACACTATGTATATGTCAAGTGACACAATGTCATTTTCACATCTAAAATGCATACACACTATTACTTTCAGTTTCCTACATCTAAGTTGTTCTATAACTGTACAAAACAAATGTGCTTTGCTGAAATACGATGCTAGACAGTATGCTGACATTTCATCTTAGGCCTAAATAACTGATCAAGCTCCAGTCTAAAGGGGGGGGGGGGGGGGGGGGAAGAATAACGCATCATGTTGTACTCTAGAAAATATAAGAGATGTTACTGAGAGGCCGCTTTTTGTTACTGGAGGTTATGTACGAAAAAAGAACTTTCGTGGAAGGCTGCAACGTTTGCCGATCGTAAGTATTGTGCGAGAATTCTCTCAGATGTATACAGACCGTATTGCTATACTAAATTACTACATAACACCAAAATCTAATTGTAATGCCCCAAATACGAGATATAAACAAGATATAATCAAGCAACATTTTTTCTGGGAAAACGATTTTGAGGAGATCTTTAATCTGTTGTATCATTTAAACTACACAGTCTAATAGTGCGCAAATATAACTTCATGTTGTTCCAAATATGAGATGTAAACATACAACATGTCCAAAGAAAATAATGGAGAATCTTCCACACACAGACATGGAAGTCTGATACCTAGAAAATGTGATCTTTGCAACAACATAAAATTATTTATCAACTAAGTAAAGATACTGAGCTCAGACAAAATGCAGGTTGTTTATTGTAATATACAATTACAGCCTCTGTCTACGAAAGAGTATTCGAGCTCTGCATCAAAATAAAATTATTTATAAAAGAAAGTAACGATTCTGAGTAGAAAAGATATCTGGCACTACTGTTGTAATTTAACTGTCCTACAAGGTTTTTAAAAAATACAAATTGCTTGTATAATAGCACAGAACAAATACAGGTTGCTTATTGTAATACACAAGTATCATTACAGCCTCTCACTGCGAACGAGAATTCGATCTCTGCATCAAAATACAATTATTTATCAAAGAATGAAACTATTTTGAGTACAAAACGTATCTGGCACTACTCTTGTAATTTAACTGTACTACAATGTTTTTAAAAAATACAAATTGTTTATGTAATAGCACTACTGATAAAACTTAACTGAACTTTGACACCTGTGCCACACTTTGTAAGATACCACAGACCCTCAAACTGAGGGTTGTTATTAAAATTAATTTGATTACATTACATTACCCTTATATTACTTCTGCGGATGTGTATTTCTGTCAAAGACACTACCAGTTTCATTCCGTTCTTCTCCCATATCCTTTTCAGTCTCACGAAGAATTATAACGCCACTGGCAAAACACAGAGTTTTTATTTCTTCTTTCTGAACTTTGATTTCCTTTTCAAACACCTCCTTGATTTCCTTTACCATTTCTCAGTGCAGAGATTGAATAAGTTCAGGGACAAGCTACAACCTTGTCTCACTGCTTTCTCGTTTACTGCTACAGTAGAGCTGCACGTCACTCGGAAAAAATCGCAGCTGTATTTTCCCCTTGTTTTCAGCCATTCGCAGTACTAGCACAGCAAGGCCATGAAGTGAAGTGATCATATGGCATTATTGGCTGGGAGACACTGCCTTGGATTGCTCGGCCATCTGGTGTCTTCTATTTGACGCCATTTTGGCGACTTTCGTTTCGATGAAGGTGAGATTCAATGATTTGGACAACAGAGGCACTCAGTCCCTGAGCGATGAAAGTCTCCAATGCAGCCTGGAATCGAACCTGGGACTCCAAGATTTAGAAGCACCGACACTAATCATCAGACCACAAGCTGTGGACACAGCAAGGCCATGTTGGCTAATGTTACAAGGCCAGATCACACTTTCATCCAGACTGTTGCCCCTGCAACTATTGAAAAGGTTGCTGCCCCTCTTCAGGAAGTACGTGTTAGTCTGGCCTCTCCACAGATACCACTCCACTGTGCTTGCTTCCAAGATACGAGTGTACGTATTGGTGAGGCATGCATCCTCTCCAACTTGTGAAGGTCCACGGTTCATAGGAGTGGGGGAATTATAACAATGACAGGTATGAAATGTTTGAATACACTCCTGGAAATGGAAAAAAGAACACATTGACTCCGGTGTGTCAGACCCACCACACTTGCTCCGGACACTGCGAGAGGGCTGTACAAGCAATGATCACACGCACGGCACAGCGGACACACCAGGAACCGCGGTGTTGGCGCTAGCTGCGCAGCATTTGTGCACCGCCGCCGTCAGTGTCAGCCAGTTTGCCGTGGCATACGGAGCTCCATCGCAGTCTTTAACACTGGTAGCATGCCGCGACAGCGTGGACGTGAACCGTATGTGCAGTTGACGGACTTTGAGCGAGGGCGTATAGTGGGCATGCGGGAGGCTGGGTGGACGTACCGCCGAATTGCTCAACACGTGGGGCGTGAGGTCTCCACAGTACATCGATGTTGTCGCCAGTGGTCGGCGGAAGATGCACGTGCCCGTCGACCTGGGACCGGACCGCAGCGACGCACGGATGCACGCCAAGACCGTAGGATCCTACGCAGTGCCGTAGGGGACCGCACCGCCACTTCCCAGCAAATTAGGAACACTGTTGCTCCTGGGGTATCGGCGAGGACCATTCGCAACCGTCTCCATGAAGCTGGGCTACGGTCCCGCACACCGTTAGGCCGTCTTCCGCTCACGCCCCAACATCGTGCAGCCCGCCTCCAGTGGTGTCGCGACAGGCGTGAATGGAGGGACGAATGGAGACGTGTCGTCTTCAGCGATGAGAGTCGCTTCTGCCTTGGTGCCAATGATGGTCGTATGCGTGTTTGGCGCCGTGCAGGTGAGCGCCACAATCAGGACTGCATACGACCGAGCCACACAGGGCCAACACCAGGCATCATGGTGTGGGGAGCGATCTCCTACACTGGCCGTACACCTCTGGTGATCGTCGAGGGGACACTGAATAGTGCACGGTACATCGAAACCGTCATCGAACCCATTGTTCTACCATTCCTAGACCGGCAAGGTAACTTGCTGTTCCAACAGGACAATGCACGTCCGCATGTATCCCGTGCCACCCAACGTGCTCTAGAAGGTGTAAGTCAACTACCCTGGCCAGCAAGATCTCCGGATCTGTCCCCCATTGAGCATGTTTGGGACTGGATGAACGTCGTCTCACGCGGTCTACACGTCCAGCACGAACGCTGGTCTAACTGAGGCGCCAGGTGGAAATGGCATGGCAAGCCGTTCCACAGGACTACATCCAGAATCTCTACGATCGTCTCCATGGGAGAATAGCAGCCTGCATTGCTGCGAAAGGTGGATATACACTGTACTAGTGCCGACATTGTGCATGCTCTGTTGCCTGTGTCTATGTGCCTGTGGTTCTGTCAGTGTGATCATGTGATGTATCTGACCCCAGGAATGTTTCAATAAAGTTTCCCCTTCCTGGGACAATGAATTCACGGTGTTCTTATTTCAATTTCCAGGAGTGTATATACATAATAATTAGTGTACGTTGCAAGATTTTTATATTTTTCTGCCATTTTAAATAGTTTACTTTTACTGTGCAGGGACGAAGATGAATGAGAGCACTACTCGAGTAGTGAATAATGTCCTTGACTCTGTGTTTAAGTTTATCTGTGGTTCGCTTGCTTTCCTGTTAGCTGTGAGCGCTGGGGCATTATTTGGGGTACGGTAGAGAACAGTTGAGTTTTTAGACAATATTTATAAATCTGAGAGAAATTATCTCGAAACTTTATTATGGAGATGAAAACTTGTATGTGAACATGTCTTATTGATTCTATAGGTGGAGAAGAGTTTTTCAAGTAATCTTTCAAGGTAACTAACGCATCCGCAAGAATGAAATGTTTGTTTGTCGGAGCTATTAACCGAAGGAAATCTTTTCCTTTGAGATAACTAATAACATTCATGGTTAGTGTTAATTTGATCTCGTTCTTTTCATTATGTCACAAATAATGCAATTGACTGGGATGTCTGTAATTTTTGTAGTGAGAGAATTTCGTAATTGTAAGTGTCTTCTTGTGTTGCACAATCTTTTTTGACAAAAGTCAGATTTCAGTTTGTCAAGAACGACTTTCTTGAAAATAAAACCCTCCTCCATCATTCTTAGTACAGTTTTGAATATTTTGTCGTGTGTGCATTGCACCTTGCGCCACACGAAAGCACAGATTGTTTATGGCAAGTAAAAAACTAATTTTGTGGCGAGTAGTTTTTTTTTTCTTTAGCTGGTGTATTTGCCTATTTCCGTTTGCTTTCCAGAAAGTCAGTTCACCAGACACAAAACAACGTGCTGAGCATGAGGTAAGTTACTTTCATTTCAGGGCAGATGTCACTTTGCATTCTTATGAGAAAACAGTTCGTTGTCAGAATTATCAGGTGTTGTGGTAAGCATGAACATTAATTTACAATGGACGGTGTAGCTTATCTCAAACAGTTATTTTCTTTCTTAGTAGAGCAGTTTTTTTTATTTCTGTGCACATTTAAATGAGAGGTAGCACTTCATGTCTCACAACTTTCATAATGTACTTCAGTGTTGAGTTTCGTTTAAATGGATTTCACTGAGTACACAGTTAGTTACTTTTGGCGTTTAATTTGATTAGTTTTCATTATTTCAAATTCAGGATTTTACTAAGTTTAAAATTTTGTTACACACACTCTTCACATGTGCAACACAATGTGTAACACCCCAAGAAACCCGAAAAGCCAAATACGAATGTCATGATAATTTAAAGTAGGGAACAGTGTTATCCTGACAGGTACGATAACTTTGACAATAATATAACACTTTAAAGTTTTGATGAACACCAATTTAAGTAATTACTGAGTATGTCATGATATAAAGGTAGAAAGAAAGATAGGTTATTTTTAATTAGCTATCAAATATCTCAGTACTAACTGCAAATCAGTACCACAAAGTTAAGTCCAAAATAATATGTCGGTCAGAGATAACATTTATTGTGAAAGAGAGTTGTAAACGCGACGAAAAGGAAATTCAATGCCTCTACAATGCTCGATCATGGAAAAAGTTAGTCGCCTGCTAGCTTGCTTGTTATCAAGTCGTGAGAGAGCACCGTTTGTTGTAGTACTACAAACGGAACGCTACGAGATTGTTTCTATTCAAAAAAGGTACTATTGCGTGATAGAGATGCGAGGATTTTGTTCTCAGTTATTGACTTGAGAACTTGAACTGATTGATATTCTGATAGTGTACGACGAGTAAATGAACTTTAATTATTGGAGATATTATTGTTGGACTCAATCTTCATCAAAGTGAACAGTTACGACCAAGAATGGAGATAGCGTCGAAGACTGCAATACCTGATTAGCCTTGAGTAGGAATCATTAATACGACCACACGACGACAATACAAATACGCCAATTGTAAAAGTTGTCGTAATTGTCACGATCACCGAACTGAAAAGAATCGTAATTGGTCTGGTTCATTGGTGTGCGTCTGGTGTGATGATTATAAACTAACTGCTAAGAAGGAACAAAAAAATTGTTCGTCAGTAATGGAAATCTTATGTGTTGGCTACATCGTTAATTGGACTGTGTGATAGTTGATGATCAAAATTCATTAACTGTGAACATTTTAATTGAAAGAGTGACTTGATGAACATTGAGCATTGAAAGGAGTGTTTTGCCGAAATAATATTACGACGCACGAAAGCAAGATAGCATTATACAGGGTGTTACAAAAATGTACGGCCAAAAATTCAGGAAACATTCCACACACACAAATAAGGAATAGATGTTATGTGGACATGTGTCCGGAAACGCTTAATTTCCATGTTAGAGCTCATTTTAGTTTCGTCAGTATGTACTGTACTTCCTCGATTCACCGCCAGTTGGCCCAATTGAAGGAAGGTAATGTTGACTTCGGTGCAGTCACGTCATAAACACAGAATTTCTGTGAACTTTTGGACAGGCATTGTTGGTGATGTCTTGACTAGGCCCCATGTTCTTCCACCTACGCTCAATGGAGCACATTATTATATTTCATACGGGATACACTACCTGTGCTGCTAGAACATGTGCCTTTACAAGTACGACACAGCATGTGGTTCAAGCACGATGGACCTCCTGCACATTTCAGTCGAAGTGTTTGTACGCTTCTCAACAACAGATTCGGTGACCGATGGATTGGTAGAGGCGGACCAATTCCATGGCCTCCACGCTCTCCTGACGTCAACCCTCTTGACTTTCATTTATGAGGGCATTTGAAAGCGGTTGTCTACGCAAACCCGGTACCAAATTTAGAGACTTCGTGCTCGTATTGTGGACGGCTGCGATACAATACGCCATTCTCCAGAGCTGCATCAGCGCATCAGGGATTCCATGCGAAGGAGGGTGGATGCATGTATCCTCGCTAACGGAGGACATTTTGAACATTTCCTGTAACAAAGTGTTTGAAGTCACGCTGGTACGCTCTGTTGCTGTGTGTTTCCATTCCATGATTAATGTGATTTGAAGAGAAGTAATAAAGTGAGCTCTAACATGGACAGTAAGCGTTTCCGGACACATGTCCACATAACATATTTTCTTTCTTTGTGTGTGAGGAATGTTTCCTGAAAGTTTGACCGTACCTTTTTGTAACACCCTGTAGATTATCTCTGGATTTGCGTCGTGCCGTAGTGAACAATTCTGCCTAGCAACGTAACAACAACTATTGAATTTTTCCTCGTTTCAGTGGTATGAAACGACGGCGGTGATGAATGATTCGCTCAATACTGCAATAACTAACTAACCGGGCATAGCAAATCATCATAAAACCGTCACAGACAATTAAAATCAGCAGTTCGCATCGCTGAGAAGACTGTGCGGACTCGCAAAGGGACTTTCATACATTACGCGAGGAACGATTTTCTTTAGAGATTTTCAGGTGCTGTTCCACGTTATCCGACGGGGACAACCATCACTGCGCGTCGCGCCTCCATTCCACCGACCGAGCTGTGGCAAATATCACGACATTAAAATCAGCGGGATTGTAACTTATAAGGAGTCTTACCACCACCAGTTCTTGCAGCGCCACGTTCATGAGAGCGACAGGAAAATAAAACGGGTGGGGGCGGGGGGGGGGGGGGGGGGGGGTGTGGAGAAGCGACTGTGCTGTAATGCAGAAAGTGCCCTTCGGCAAACACAGTAATGTGGTTTTCGGATTATAGGTGTACTTGCACAAACACGAAAGCAGATAATGCAGATAGATAAGGCCTCCCTGTTTCAATATCAGCCGGTGCCTGGAATGAGTCTCCTCTCTCCTAACGGAGCTTTTTCAGATCGCTGCGAGCCATTTGGTCCGATTGGGCAGGCTGCGTGCTGGGACTAACTATCCTTCCTCCGGCAACGATCTCGACGCCATTCAGATGCAAATCAGCGTTCGGGCGCTCTCCCCTCCGCACACCTGCGCTCACATTGATACTTCTGCCGTCTCTCGTTACGCCAGGCCTCTGCGCTTCTCATATTCCGGCGGCGCCTTCCTTTCAGCATTGCCGGTGATGGGATAGCGGACGCGTGACGGGAAAAATTGGAAGCTCGCACTGCCAATATATGACGTCGCCTTGTCTCGGCAGCCTGGGAAGCCCTTCTATAATCAGTGCAGCACGTTAGGTTTATTGCACGATGGCTCAAAAATCTTATGGTGATGACAGCGTTGTACCACAGCTTAACAAGTGCAATTGTGACACTCGCCAAATACCAAAAAACCAGAAGTGCAAGGACCACATTACGATACACAGAGACTGACAGTAGCGCTCCTAGTGGCCTGCATCTGAACTTCGAATTTGGGGAAACACGACGCGATACTTTGTATTCTTGCTTTACCAAATACGAGTACTAGATGATAATATTTTTCATTTATACTTACGGGTGGCTCTGGTACACTATAGGTAAAGTGTAATTATTCGTAAAACCCAATATTGCAATTTCGACCCTGTGGCTGTTATCAAGTGGAAATTATGTTTCTTATTACGACTTTCTTGTGCATATTCCACTCTTTGAACTACATTGTAAGTATGTTGTTCGTATTCTGCTTAATTTTTGTTCTCATCCATAATATTTGGTGGGATGAATGATTCCATATTTAGAAATGTTTTATGGAGGTGGTATTGTTCAGCTTTAATGAATGTTAAGTACTGCATTATACACATTTGTTTTTTGTTCATATGAAACAGAAGCTGGTTTCATCGTATGGTCTGTGGGCTCGTCCTGTTTACTTCTGCTTTAGAACCCGTGGGTGAACCGCTCGATTTAAATGCGTTGTGAGTGTATTGCTCGTATTCTAAGTTATATTTGTTCCCATTCGTTTTTCGTGCTCTCGTATTTAATGGAGGCCACCTGAATTTTAATTTACTTGTTCTAAAATGTACTGTTTGTAGCAGCCCCCGATCTACAATATTTCCGAACCGGGGCAACAATAGTGGCATGAAAAGTCAAAATGCCGCTATATAACACTGAAAAAGCTTTTAATACGAACAGTATCCAAGACTGGTGTGGTTTCTCGATTTCATTACGTCTATATTGTTACTATCTGCTAGATAAAACGAAATAGGCCTTTCTGATATTGCAGCAATTGTAACACACGGTAAATAAGTTAGACTGTTATGGCACAAATGGTCATTTTTATATACTTCATGTACACAAACAACACGACAGAACATAATTCACGAAGTGCCAATATCAAATGCCTATTAGCCTCCTACAAGCAAAAAGTTTTGTGTTAGGCCGGTGTTACACTATCAAATTTTCTATCAAAGATTTGATCAAAGATGTGATGAAATATTCGTCAAATTTATTTTACAAAGATCTTTGACGTGGCGCTAAAAAGGGTATTACATTGTCATCATATTTTTCGTCAAAGTTCAAGATGGCTGACAACAACAACTTGTTATTAACCGCAGCAGTTGCATGTACCACAATTGCACTTTGTGCACATATGGGAGAGAAGCGGGTGAATAAAAGGAGACGTACCTGGGTGAAATCGGTGGTTTTACGACTAGACGATAAAAGCATTCAACAAAACTTGTTACGTGAGCTTGTAGTGGAGGACGTCAAGTCGTAGATAAATTACTTAAGAATTGACGAACACACATTTCAGTACGTGCTCAGTGAAGTGTACCCTCAAATCACAAAGCACAATACTCACTTAAGAACTGCTATATCTGCAGAAGACAGGCTCACTGTAACACTCCGATTCCTTGCTACAGGAGAGAGTTAGGTTAAGTTAGGTTAGGTCTCCAATATTCTTAATCTATTTTTGTATTCAGGGTGCCTCACGTTGTAAAGCGTCTCATCAACTTCATTCATCTCTATTAATTTTGTAGTTGTCGGTACACACCAATTGTATTTACTGGCCATGTCTATAAACACCCTACAGATGACAGAACGCCGCATCAGTGATAGCACTCCACGTGGTAACATGTCACATTGTAGTGAACAGAAGACAAGCGACTTTTATGATCAAATCTACAGCGAGGCCCTAGACTTGATCAAATTTATTTGACGACAGACGAGATTTGACAAAGTGCTCTGTTACACCACCAAACTTCTCTGAGAAAAATATTTGAAATATCAACTTTGACAAAGAAATTTGATAGTGTAATATCGGCATTAGGAAATAGTTTCACATTTCATTCATATACTCCAGTTTCTGAAACGTGGGATCGAAAGGTAGTAGTACAAAATTTTTGTATAAACTTGGTATCGTCATATTCTTCCACATAACTTGTGTGATACCCCGTTTCTTCTCCTTTCTCGTTCTAACAAACAATTTTATCGTCACTAATTCTGTAACTATACCTGCCATCGTCAAAACTTGTTCTCTGGTTAACTTCACTAACAGTGCCAGAATCACAGTTTCGGTTCCCCCGCGCTTATTCTCCGGTAAGACGTTCTTATATGTTCGTACAATGCGTTCTCCGCCATATTCCAAGAATAGAACTTAAAGCGGCTGCTAACCGTGTAGTGTACAACTGATAGTGTAGCGATCTGGCAAAAATGTTTTCTTGGAAACACCGAGAAGATAATATATAATCTTTCTTACCTGTTATTCCTGGTAATCGTCTGTTTCCACTCTGATAGTCTGAATCCATAGATTTTGCTAATAATTATAACAACGCTGATCATTCTCACACCAAATCAACTACATAAACAGCGATTGGCATTACCATTCGCGTTTACTCGGCTCAGCTTGTATAACCCCCTTACACTATCCACGCAATTAAAAATTAACTTATGATTCGTTCAGAAATCAACCTAGAATTAGTTCAAAAATGTTCCAAAACTAACTGTGATGCGTGTCAACAGCATATGAACAATCGATAGACCAACGTGCGGTGTATGCTAAGGTGCTTTGTGAAACAAGGTTTGTTTCTTCAAGAATATGAATTTGGCGCCGCCTGAAATTGCCGCTCGGGGCGATTACACGCTTCCAATGTGCGTTCACCGCGATGTCGCCAAACACGGATGCGACCATCGTGATGCTGTAAACAGAACCTGGATTCATCCGAAAAAATGACGTTTTGCCATTCGTGCACCCAGGTTCGTCGTTGAGTACACCATCGCAGGCGCTATTGTCTGTGATGCAGCGCCAAGGGTATCCGCAGCCGTGGTCTCCGAGCTGATAGTTCATGCTGCTGCAAAAGTAGTCGAACTGTTCCTACAGATGGTTGTTGTCTCACAAACGTCACCATCTGTTGACTCAGGGATCGAGACGTGGCTACACGATCCGTTACAGCCATGCGGATAAGATGACTGTCATCTCGACTGCTAGTGAAACGAGGCCATTGGGATCCAGCACGGCGTTCCGTATTACCCTCCTGAACCCACCGATTCCATATTCTGCTAACAGTCATTGGATCTCGACCAACGCTAGCAGCAATGTCGCGATACGATAAACCGGAATCGCGATAGGCTACAATCCGACCTTTATCAAAGGCGGAAACGTGATGGTATGCATTTCTCCTCCTTACGCGAGGCATCACAACAACGTTTCACCAGGCAACGCCCGCCAACTGTTATTTGTGTGAGAAATCGGTTGGAAACTTTCCTCATGTCAGCACCTTGTTGGTGGTGCCACCGGCGCCAACCTTGTGTGAATGCTCTGAAAAGCTAATCATTTGCATATCACAGCATCGTCTTCCTGTCGGTTAAATTTCACGTCTGTAGAACGTCATCTTCGTGGTGTAGCAATTTTAATGACCAGTAATGTAATAGTGTATGTACCTTCAGTGACATATGTAGATACCGTCTGGGGGATTTATTACGAATAGATTCAGTAGCAAAGAAGTAACAAATTTAAACGTCATGTATGATGCGGCTGTTTCTCAAGCAGATAATTGTTTATGACGTCATTTTTCATTACTGAGTTATAGCTTATGACATAGAATCAGAGAGATTAGGCTATTTTTACATTTATTTCACTATCATTCATATCTTGGTAATTTACTAATGATTGGAATGCAGAAACATAATGACTATTTAGTTAAGTAAGAGAAAAAGTAATTAAAAACTAACATTAATCTTACGGCTATCATTCCCACCACTACGGGCGCTGGTGTTCTAAACGTCAGACTGTAACAACTTTCACAGAAGTGAGTGTCGCGGTTGTGTTGTGCCTGTACTGCTAAGGCGGCTGCTTTCAGCAAGACATCCACAAGTCTCTCATCATAGTTCCTTCCACAACGCAGCCACAAAATAATCGTCTGCCAACGCCCCTGCCTCATTACTTGTCGTATTACACGATTTTATGGAGCCACTGTCAGGCGCTAACGACCGTCTCGTCCCATTGTAACTTGAAAGCCGTTCATTAAAAAGTCGCGTTTCAAGTTATTCATTATTACGCGAGTTGTGAGATGCTAAACTATTGAAAAGACCTTATGTTCCCGAGTTGTAGATTGCTAGGCTTGTTACCGTGTGACTGGTAAAATTACGCTATAACCAATATTTTGGTATAATGAGCTGACCAATGATATGCCCGTGCGACAGAACTGGGTCAAAGCGTGCACTGTAGAACAAGAGACAAAAGCACAATGTTTCCGACTGTACGCCTGCGACTTTCTGTTCCCTGCGTAATCCGTGCTTGTCGGATCTAGCTTGTGGACACTCTGACGTTACGTTCCGCAGACCATTCCCATGTTGCGAGCTACAAGGGGTAATGTGAAGTCGTGGTATTGCTTACCTTCAGTCGTGTCCGACTTCCCGACTTAACTTCCGTTGTTCAGAGAGAGAGAGAGAGAGAGAGAGAGAGAGAGAGAGAGAGAGAGAGAGAGAGAGAGACCTTGTTCCATGCTCGCGGACCATTGGTCCATGGGTGAAGTTAGTGTATGGCATCCACTACGTTTCCATAGTTATAAAACTGCTCAGATATTCTACAGTGTATGTAGTTTTGTTTTGCTCTGAGTCTCATGCATCATGGAACTGTAACAGGTGCGACATTCAAACAGGCGATTTGGCAAATCTGAAAATAGCCCATTACGTTATTAATCAGGAAACGGGAATGGTACCATGTGGACAACAAACCTTTGCTACTAACCATGATATGTTCAGTCGAGATGGCGTCGTAGACCGGTGAATAACGCGCTGTTGCTGTGAAGGCGGAAAAATGGCTCTGAGCACTATGGGACTTAACGTCTGAGGTCATCAATCCCCTAGAACGTAGAACTACTTAAATCTAACTATCCTAAGGACATCAGACACATCCACGCTCGAGGCAGGATTCGAACCTGCGACCGTAGTAGAGGCGCGGTTCCGGACTAAAGCGCCTAGAACCGTTCGGCCCCTGCGGTCGGCTGCTGTGAAGACGTTTTACAAATCGAGCAATGTGGCGCAGTTGTTAGTACACTGGACTCACATTCGGGAGGACTACGGTTCAGACCCACGTCCGGCAACCCTGATTTAGGTTTTCCGTTGTTTCGCTTCAGGCAACTGCCGGGATGGTACCTTTGCAAGGGCACGGCCGACTTCCTTCCCCATCTTTGGCGAATCAGATGGGACCGATGACCTGGTTATTTGGTCCCGTACCCCAAATAAACCAACTTTCAAAAACAACGAGAGCTACAAGGCCGCGCAGCGTGTATTGGTTGCTGATTACAATCTCGCACGACATGTCCCAGTCCCATCGGCACATACTATCCAGGACACGGGTGATACGATGTAAAAGAGGGGTGGAAGTGTAAGTGCATGTGCACACCAGAGGATGTTGCAAGATTGGAAGAAGTCTTCTACCAAAGTCCCAGGTGTTTTGCACGCATCCGTACGCTGCAACTTGACATTTTGGATAGCAGTGTACAGCGAATACCGGGATGAATTTACCGTACTCCCCCGCCACCAAACTGCTCGGATTTAAACCCAATCGAGAATCTGTGGGACCATCTCGATTGGGATACAAGCGCCATGCATCCTCAACCTAGAAATCGAGCGCAGCTGACCATGAAAGAAGTCAGTATGGCTCCACATTCCTGTCGGTAATTTCCAGAACCTCAATGACTCTCTTCCTGCGAGTCTCGCAGCGGTTCGCGCCGTAAAAGAAGATTATTCAGGCTATTTTCAGATGGCCACGTTAATGTGACTAGACAGTGTAAGTCACTGTGAATAAAATTGTATCGCTGATGGTTTCAAAATAGCTCGTTTCACTGCCATAGATGTTTCATGTGTAATTGTTGTTTCTTTCTTATTTCTGTATTGGCTATTAATAATTAGGAATGCCACTAAAGCATCTTAGATTTTTCTTCATCCCCAATTATTTACGAAATCTGTACGATTTTTGAAATGCACTCTCGTGTGCAATATTCATACTTGAAACGTTACTTGATTTGAGAACGAATTATTACTGCATTCCACCTTCAGCCTTAGTATTAGTAAAAGAAAAAGGAACTGCCACCAGCAGAAATTTGCACGCTTTTACAGGCAGTTAGGTTAGCCAGTCTCTGCGAGACTTCGAGACAGCGTGCTGCCCAGACTTTGTTCGTCGTGACTGCTCTATTTCATTTGGATTTGTAGGTAGATGTTAGGCTTCCAATGCGAATTTGTACATTTTCATGATACATGATCTTCCTATAATGAAGTTCCCATCCGCACTTATGAACCGGGATAGGAAATTTAAAGGCGTAATCGTGATCTTAGATTCATTCAAATATTCGCACAAGCTCCGCTTTTCTTTTCTGTTGCGCAATGAAATCATCTCCTGCTCTTGAATGTTTAATTTAAACAGTGGTCAGACAGCATTATTAGTTATTCTTGGGAACATTTTCAGGACTTTTCACTGAAGTCACATATGTAATGTAATCAGTTTAGTTCAAGACAAAAGATAGGACGCTCTCAAACTGTCTTTGGCATGATCACATTTCAGCACACCCGACACTCAGAAGCAATTAGACCCTGGCATTCTTTTTTACTTGTTACTAGACTTTTCCCCACAGCTTCACCCATATATGCGTTCGGCACATGTATTGAAAAGACCTCCTCTCCCCCCCCCCCCCCTCTGTGTCCACCTCTTCCTCCCTCTGTCTGTACACCTCATCATCCCATCTCTATGCATTTTCCCCTCCCCATACTCTTTGTCACATCATCTCCTTCTTCCTATCTCTTTGTTCATTTCCTTCATCTCCCGTCTCTCATTGTATCTTCCTTTCTGTCCCTGTGATCATGCACTCTTCTCCCTCTCTCTTTCCATATCTGCCTCCCCCTGTTCTTTTCCCATCTGCCCACTGACCCTCTACACCTTCTAGCTGCCTGTTGCATCTCCCACTCTTCCTCTGTCTTTGTCGATTTTCTCCTCCCCCTTGCTCTATCCATACCTTTCTCCATTCATCTCAACCTGTCCCCAGCAATCCTCATCGACACATGTAGTCCTTGCAAAATAGTTCAATAAAGCAGGGCAATATTACTCCCACAATACACCTGTCATGCAGGACAGGCAACACATCAGGGGCTTGAAAATAATTTGTTTGCCCCTGATGTACAAGCCACCACGCAAAGCAGGCCAACAGAGCAGGCTGATACTATTCCAACACAATACACCTGTCATGCATGGCAGCCTACACATGTGGGCCTGGGAAAAAAAATCGTTTCTTGCTCCTGACATGTAGGATAACCTGCAAAGCAAATTGCTTTGTCACGCTGATACATGTCTGTCATGCAGTGCAGCTTATATACCAGGGGCTGGAAAAAACCACACGTTCACCCATATCACCATTCATATTAGACCAAGGGGGCTATAAACACCACATTGCTGATATTTGTGAGGCCTGCCATTTCTGTGCCAAATTTAGTTGAAATCGATACAGGGAGTAGGGAGGAGATCCCAGAATTATAAAGTTAAACTTTGCTTTCACAGGGAGAGGCATTTTTAGCGTGATGGCCATGTTGCTCCAAAATGACGGGGTTCAAATGTCTCTGAGCACTATGGGACTTAACATCTGAGGTCATCAGTCCCCTAGAACTTAGAACTACTTAAACCTAACTAACCTAAGGACGTCACACACATCCATGGCCGAGGTAGGATTCGATCCTGCAACCTTAGCGGTCGCGCGGTTCCAGACTGCAGCGCCCAGAACTGCTCGGCCAACGCGGCCGGCAAAATGCAGATACACGTTTACTGACAAGAATTAAGTGAGCGCTAGGTGCTCCGATAACTGCCTCGCACCAGTGCTACGCCACTGATGGCGCTCCAAAGCGACCAGTGTGGTCTTTTAAGGGGGCCACCAATATTTTGTTTGGTGAGCTTACTTGGTGAACCAGGAATAGCTCCTGCAGGTGCCTGAGAAGGCAAATGTGAAAAAAAATCTCAAATGGAAAGTGGAAAATTTTAATAACAATATTCAAAGAGCCCTACTACATACGAAATACATGGCAATTTCACATGCACCTTCTTTTAAATATCTCGGGGAAATCATAATACCATATGGACTAGACAGAAAAGTCAATTTAGAAAAAGCTAGTAAACTGTAGAAAGCGTACAGAATAACATGGAATCACTACAGTAAACGAGTGACATCCCGCAATGCGAAATTTCGGCATTCCAAACAGTTGTATTGTCTGAAGCACCATATACTTCAGAAACTACGTCTCTACAAGGACGTTCAAAAATTGGTGAAGCTGCAAAAGAAGAGCGAAAAATTCTAATAGAAATGTGTGTGGTTCCACTAATCTAAATGCCATATGGATTAAAAGAAAAACTGCGGATCTGTACACAGCACTAGACAAGTTTACGGATGCAGTACGAAGAAGAGGCTTAAGTTCTGTTGTATCATTACATTTACACTAAATTAAGAAAAAACTACCTAATATAATAAATTTAAAAAATATCAGGTAAGTGCATTTAGGAGTCGCCCACCGATGGTTCCGTGCAAACTTTATAACGTATGAAGGTAGTTCACACATCCTGGGAAACGAGAATCTTGGAGAATACTGCCTGTTATCGATATCGATATTGGCAAGATATCGGCCATAGGATTTCCAACGCTTTGGAGAACCACAAACATTGTTGTAATGTTATATAATTACAAATGAACAATTTTAGGATTTTGATTCTTGCCGAATTTCAGGATTCTAGGTCGAATGAAAGTACTGTATAGATTTTGATAAGTGAGTTTGCGAGTATCAAAATAAGTGACATAAATTGCCATATCGTTTGACTCTCTTGACTTAGAAGCTTCAATTTTTTACACAGCCAAGGGACTGCAGATCTTTGTGACATAAATTTCAGCTTCACACGTACATTCATTCCAGAGAAAGTAGGTTTTTAACAGTCGGATAGACAGACAGACAGAAAGACAGACAAATGGACACTAAAGTGATCCTATACCAACTGCCGTACGGAACATTAGGAAAGGTAAAAATTACTTGGTCAGAGATGTTAAGCAAGACTTTCGAGAAATGAATGCCACGGCAGATACGACCAGCGATCGCAAAGTCTTTGCAATCCTAGTTACAAATAACACATTCACAAGTAAAGCTAATATATATATATATATATATATATATATATATATATATATATATATATATATATATATATAGTGGCAAACAGTGGACAATGGAACTCAAGAAGCAACACAGCGCATTCAAGAAGAGATTTTGGAAAGAGAAAAAGAAGCTGTCAGACCAAGCTAACAAGTTCAAGCGCGCTCTTTAACTGTGCCTAACGAAGAAAGAAGAAGCAAGGAACAAGAATACCAGTGAAAGGAAGCCAGCATTTGAGGTTAACGATAAGGGATCATGATAGGCCACGCTGAGTTGAATAATACCATTCAGAAATATTTTCGAGAAAACACTAGAAGATACAACGAAAATTGTTTAATTAGTCGACTGTATTAGGATAGCAGCCGTTGTTTTTGGCTACAGTTTCAAAACACAGAAAGAAAACTAGGGCCAAATTTGCAATGAAATTTGAAATGACGGAATAATATAATCGAAAGTCAAAGGAAAGAAAAAATTCGTTACACTACCAGGTATGGAAATAATTCTTAAAAATTATGTCACACATTTCATAACTCTAATATTAAAATTATCTTTTGTACAACGAATAAACTATGAATGAACGCAAAAAATCCGATCAATCGGGAATATATAAACTTTTATATAGCGACTCTGACGTGAATCGGACAAACACGACGAAAATTTACTGCAAGTTTGAAGAAAAACCATGTACACTAAAGCGAAAACAAGCTCCACAAATTTAGTAAGAATCATTTGGAAAATTGGCACTCCACAGTAGACATAACTAATAATCCTTACATTCTTTACAGAAACGAAAAAGGAAGCTACATGAACATTTTAGAGGAACTAGAAATCTGCATACATTTGGAAAAAACTCCAAGCAACATTTTAAACGAGTAAGCAGAACTTAGAAATAAAAAATATATTCAGAGCTTCGACAAAATACTTATTGGTGATAGATAATTCAGAACAAAAACAAATCCTATATTTTAATACACTGCGCAACAAAATAAAAGGGCCACTTTTTTAAAACTTCATCTTTTCCAGGTGAGACACAGAAAATAGAAATTTTGCTCTAACGCGTTTACATCCTTCCTCTGTAATAGGGAAAAAGCGTGACGCCCTGTGACGTCATTCTTAAGCTAAGTGACGTGTCAAACACCAAGCACATGGAAAAAAAACGGAGCTCAGACGATCATGTGAGGTGTAAGTCGCTTTAATAAAGTCACATTGGCACCAAATTTCACCACAATTTTGAAATCCAGATGAAGTCATAATACATCGTCTTATCCACATCTCATTACTTCTTTTGATGTCTCTGCAACGTTTGTCTGAACCGTGATGCTCAGCTCTGAAATCACACAGTTTCCTTATAGGTGGCCGAGGAAAAGATTTAGCACACACCAAGTGTCGTAAGCAGTTTGAATGAACTCATCCCTTCCGTTGTGGCGTTCATTTTCACACATTTCGTGGTTGAAAACGACAGTTAGCCGTTTGATATGCAACAGGACGACGTTCTTGTCAATCTTGAACACTGATGACTCTCCCTGGACGATTCAGTCTCTCCCTAAAAACTTTACGGAGCAGCAACGCCATTCTCGCCCCTTTGGAGTGTAACGTCACTGTGCTGTGCTGCACAGGGAGAAACACCTAGGGAACGTTCAAAACCATTCGACGAAATCTGAAAGTGACACAAAACAGAAAAAGGTGTTTATTCTTTTTAATCCCTCCCTTTTTCGCTCCCTGTTGTGGAGTGTGCAAGGGGTCGGGGGGTGGGGTAGGTGGAAGGTGACACCGATACGTACGTGAATAAAACGGCAAAAAGCCCCTCTAAGACCTCTCCAGTTCGGCAAAGCCGTCGGTGTGCCCTTTGCTCGGCACTTTAAAAAGTCTCTGCATAGAGACGCACATCCACCGATTTCTACCCCGCCGATGGGACAGCCAGTTATTTTGAGGCCCCTTAGATTTCGTTTGCGGCCAGTAGGCAGTAGTGTATTGTCGCTACCCACCTGCGTGATAGGCAACCCTTTGGACAAGCCTCAGATATCGCATGCGGCCAGCAGGTACTAGTGGTGAGAGGGTTGCCTGGTCTATCGGTGGGTGGGGAACAGTGTGTGGATGTCTTTGTGCAGAAACATTTTTAAAGTGCTCAGCAGTGATGACCAAGTGACACTGAGCGTGTTGCCGGACTGCGGGGTCCTAGAGAGCCCCATTTGTCGTTTAATTCATATGTATGTTACTGTTGCACCTCCCGTGTTCACGCCACTGGAGGATCCGGAAAAAGAGGGTTGAAGAACGATAAACACACTTTTTTTGCCTTGGTTCACATTCAGATTCGTCGAATGCTTTTAAGCGGGTTTCGTGGTTGTTGAAGACGTCGTACCGTTGAACATCGCACAGAAAATTGTCGTTTCTGACCACGAAATGCATGAAAATTAATGCCCCATTTATGTTACCTTCTGAGGCCTCTTCGTGTAGACTGTGAGTAGCGGTGTGTCCAGAACGTTTCCCTCGGCCACCCGTAAGAAAACTGCGTGATTTTAACTCTGGGTAGTGGGAGGTATGACGTTTTTCCCTTGATGTGGCACATCCACAGTGACGTTGGCAGAACTCTATCGAATTTTCATGCTAATGTGACAACATTAACCCATCTTACACCTGACTTGATCGTCTAAGCTCTGAACTTTTTATTATGTATTTATTTTTATTTTTGCATGTGTTGACACGTTGCTGTTTGAAATGTCACCGAGCTCCAGGGTGCCGTCGCAGGGCGCCATGTTTTGCAACAATACAGACGAAGGTTGTAGGCAAGTTCGTGCCAAATTTCGATCTTATGTGTCGCCACTGGAGAAAATGACGGGGTTTCAAAAAAGTGGCCTTTAAATTTTTTTGTACAGTGTATGTCAAAAATCAATTTTCATCAAAGTTATAAATTTAATAACAAACCGTCTTAGTAATACACAAGAAGCTATTACAACAGTCGTACACAAATGTGACAAAACAAAAGTTGATCAGCTCCGGTGGATTATTATTACAACAGTATGCATGTTGTACAATTTAGTGAGACTGCAGAACAGCATAAACAAGAAATATTCAAGTCATGAATGGGTTGACAGTGTGAAACAACGGAAGATATCGTGAAGGAGAAGTCACTTGGCCCGAATAAGATTTTAATGACTGTGTAAAACATGGAGAGGCTGACACAAGCGGCGATTTGGAGGAGAAGGAGGTCTGCATCGAGGTACGTGCTGCAATTAAGATTAAGTAGTGAGTTACTGACTCAGTTTTACGAAATAATTTAAATACTGATTCCTACAAGATTCATGGTTTTCAGCAATATATGGCATCAAGTTATAAGCATCGAAGGAACTTTGCGATTACAATGCAAGTGCCACTTGAGGAAAATGAAAATGCAGTAATCATTGCAGTCAACGGCCTTGCTGCAGTGGTAACGCCGGTTCCCGTCAGATCACCGAAGTTAAGCGCTGTCGGGCTGGGCTAGTGCTTGGATGGGTGACCATCCGGTCTGCCGAACGCTGTAGGCAAGCGAGGTGTACTCAGCCCTTGTGAGGCAAACTAAGGAGCTACTTGACTGAGAAGTAGCGGCTCCGGTCTCGGAAATTGACATACGGCCGGGAGACGGCATGCCCCTCCATATCCGCATCCAGTGACGCCAATTAGCTGAGGATGACACGGCGGCCGGTCAATACCATTTGGCCTTCATGGTCTATTCGGAAGGATTTTAGATTAGTTTAACAATCATTGTAGGTGCTGGAGCTCATGTTACGTGGGTGTGTGCAATCGGTTAATAAACAGAATTTCCGGTACTGAGCTAATTCGAACCCTTGAAAAATTCTCCACTCAAGGCATTTAAGAATGAGGTGAGCAATTGACATTTTTGCCATCATTGGATCATACAGCGTCCAGTCACATTAATGTGACCACTGCTTATATTCGTCGTTAAGATGCAATAACCACTCAGACCGGCCGGAGTCGCCGAGCGGTTCTAGGCGCTACAATCTGGAACCGCGCGACCGCTACGGTCGCTGGTTCGAGTACTGCCTCGGGCATGGACGTGTGTGATGTCTTTAGTTTCGATAGGTTTAAGTAGTTTTAAGTTCTAGGGGACTGATGTCCACAGAAGTTAAGTCCCATAGTAATCAGAACCAATAACCACTCACAGATGGCAGGTGACAGAACTAGCAGAGAAGGATATACAGGGTGTTACAAAAAGGTACGGTCAAACTTTCAGGAAACATTCCTCACACACAAAGAAAGAAAATATGTTATGTGGACATGTGTCCGGAAACGCTTACTTACCACGTTAGAGCTCATTTTATTACTTCTCTTCAAATCACAATAATCATGGAATGCAAACACACAGCAACAGAACGTACCAGCGTGACTTCAAACATTTTGTTACAGGAAATGTTCAAAATGTCCTCCGTTAGCGAGGATACATGCATCCACCCTCAGTCGCATGGAATCCGTGATGCGCTGATGCAGCCCTGGAGAATGGCGTATTGTATCACAGCCGTCCACAATACGAGCACGAAGAGTCTCTACATTTGGCACCGGGGTTGCGTAGACAAGAGCTTTCAAATGCCCCCATAAATGAAAGTCAAGAGGGTTGAGGTCAGGAGAGCGTGGAGGCCATGGAATTGGTAGGCCTCCATCGGTCACCGAATCTGTAGTTGAGAAGGGTACGAACACTTCGACTGAAATGTGCAGGAGGTCCATCGTGCATGAACCACATGTTGTGTCGAACTTGTAAAGGCACATGTTCTAGCAGAACAGGTAGAGTATCCTGCATGAAATCATGATAACGTGCTCCATTGAGCATGGGGCCCAATCAAGACATCAGCAACAATGCCTGCCCAAACGTTCACAGAAAATCTGTGTTGATGACGTGATTGCACACTTGCGTGCGGATTCTCGTCAGCCCACACATGTTGATTGTGAAAATTTACAATTTGATCACGTTGGAATGAAGCCTCATCCGTAAAGAGAACATTTGCACTGAAATGAGGATTGACACATTGTTGGATGAACCATTCGCAGAAGTGTACCCGTGGAGGCCTATCAGCTGCTGATAGTGCCTGCAGACGCTGTACACGGTACGGAAACAACTGGTTCTCCCGTGGCACTCTCCATACAGTGACGTTGTCAACGTTACCTTGTACAGCAGCAAGTTCTCTGATGCTGACATTAGGGTTATCGTCAACTGCACGAAGAATTGCCTAGTCCATTGCAGGTTTCCTCGTCATTCTATGTCTTCCCCAGTCGCGAGTCATAGGCTGGAATGTTCCGCGCTCCCTAAGACGCCGATCAATTGCTTCGAACGTCATTCTGTCGGGACACCTTAGTTCTGGAAATCTGACTCGATATAAACGCACCGCGCTATTGTCCCGTGCTAATCCATACATCAAATGGACATCTGCCAACTCCGCATTTGTAAACATTGCACTGACTGCAAAACCACGTTCGTGATGAACACTAACCTGTTGATGCTACGTGCTGATGTGGTTGATGCTAGTACTGTAGAGCAATGAGTCGCATGTCAACACAAGACCGGGTTCCCGGGTTCGATTCCCGGCGGGGTCAGGGATTTTCTCTGCGTCGTGATGGCTGGGTGTTGTGTGCTGTCCTTAGGTTGGTTAGGTTTAAGTAGTTCTAAGTTCTAAGGGACTGATGACCATAGATGTTAAGTCCCATAGTGCTCAGAGCCATTTCAAACATTTTTGTCAACACAAGCAACGAAGTCAACATTACCTTCCTTCAATTGGGCCAACTGGCGGTGAATCGAGGAAGTACAGTACGTACTGACGAAACTAAAATGGGCTCTAACATGGAAATTAAGCGTTTCCGGACACATGTGCACATAGCATCTTTTCTTTATTTGTGTGTGAGGAATGTTTCCTGAAAGTTTGGACATACCTTTTTGTAACACCCTGTATACCCTTCTCTGCTAGTTCTGTCACCTGCCATCTGTGAGTAGTTATTGGTTCTGATTACTATGGGACTTAACTTCTGTGGATATCAGTCCCCTAGAACTTAGAACTACTTAAACCTAACTAAACTAAAGACATCACACACGTCCATGGCCGAGGCAGTACTCGAAACAGCGACCGTAGCGGGACGGGAAAACAGAGCAGTCATTGTCGTAAGACGGAAACAGTGCGATTTATCTGACGTCCAAAAGGGCATAATCATTGTCTTTAGGGCCAAGGTGGAAGCATTTACGGAACGGCTAAATCTGTAAAATGTCCGCGTGTCGTCGTGGTTAAAACATTGCAATTGTGGTGGATTATGGCCCATAGAAGAGAAGGGTGAGCGACGGCTGCGGAGATGTGTACGGACGAACAGACGTGCAACAGCTGAGCAACTGACCTAACGGATGAACCAAGGGGCTACATACAGTGTCTGTTCAACGCTACTACGTATGGGCCTGCAGAGCACGCGCCTTGTTCGTGTACCCAGGCTGACTGCTGTTCGTTGGGAACCAATGCTGGAATTTGCACACCATTATTGCAACTGGACGTCCACTGAGTGGCGGTAGGTATCCTCTTCAGATGAATCACGTTTTATGCTCCATCTGACTGACGGCCGTTGACGCGTACGGCGTGAAACGTCTGAAAGCAAACACCCTGCAATAATCGTCGGAAGAGTTCAGGCCAGAGGGTGGTGGGGGGGGGGGGGGGGGGGGGCGTTATGGTCTGGGGAACATTTCCGTGGCGTTCCTTGGGAGATATTGTCATTCTAGAATGCTCAATGGATCAAGAGAAGTATGCAGAGACTATGGAGAGTTATGTTCAGCTCTACATGCATTTGTTTTTCCTCGGCACGATGACAGCTACCAGCAGGACAGGTTATTTCCCCTTTTGGCGACATCTTTTTGTTCTCAAGGTCCATTGAGTCTCTTTCGTCAGCAGACTTCAAATCATATGTCTGTACTCACAAACTCACCACGTTAACCAAAAGTTGTTGTGGTCTTCAGGCCTGAGACTGGTTTGATGCAGCTCTCCGTGCTACTCTATCCTGTGAAAGCTTCTTCATCTCCCGGTACCTACTTTAACCTACATCCTTCTGAATCTGCTTATTGTATTCATATCTTGGTCTCCCTCTACGATTTTTACCCTCCAAGCTGCACTCCAATACTAAATTGGTGATCCCTCGATGTCTCAGAACATGTCCTACCAACCGATCCCTTCTTCTAGTCAAGTTGTGCAACAAGCTTCTCTTCTCCCCAATTCCATTCAATACCTCCTCATTAGTTATGTGTTCTACCCATCTAATCTTCTGCATTCTTCTGTAGCACCACATTTCGAAAGCTTTTATTCTCTTCTTGTCCAAACTATTTATCGTCCATGTTTCACTTCCATACATGGCTACACTCCATACAAATACTTTCAGAAATGACTTCCTGACACGTAAATCTATACTCGATGTTAACAAATTTCTCTTCTTCAGAAACGCTTTCCTTGCCATTGACAGTCTGCATTTGATATCCTCTCTACTTCGACCATCATCAGTTATTTTGCTCCTCAAATAGCAAAACTCCTTCACTACTTTAAGTGACTCATTTCCTAATCTAATTCCCTCAGCATCACCCAACTTAATTCGACTACATTCCATTATCCTCGTTTTGCTTTTGTTGATGTTCATGTTATATCTTCCTTTCAAGACACTGTCCATTCCGTTCAGCTGCTCTTCCAGGTCTTTTGACAGAATTACAATGTCATCGGCGAACCTCAAATTTATAATTTCTTATCCATGGATTTTAATACCTACTCCGAACTTTTCTTTTGTTTCCTTTATTGGTTGTTCAATATACAGATTGAATAACATCGGGGAGAGGCTACAACCATGTCTCACTCCCTTCCCAAACACTGCTTCCCTTTCATGTCCCTCGACTCTTATAACATCCATCTGCTTTCTTTACAAATTGTAAATAAGCTTTCGCTCCCTGTATTTTACCCCTGTCACGTCAGAATTTGTAAGAGAGTATTCCAGGCAACATTGTCAAAAGCTCTCTCTAAGTCTACAAATTCTAGAAACGTAGGTTTGCCTTTCCTTAATCTTTCTTCAAGATAAGTCGTAGGGTTAGTATTGCCTCAAAAGTTCCCACATTTCTACGGAATCCAAACTGATCTTCCCCGAGGTCGGCTTCTTAACCAAATAGGGGGAGACAATCAACGAGGAACTGGCAAAAAATGACCGGCTGTAGTTTGACCTCGTACACATGATTTTTCGGCAAAGGCTTCCAGAAAAAGTACATCACGTTATTGTATTTCCATTACAAAGCTCACAGTTTTACATGGCTTCATTTTATTAGGCCCTTTCAAAGGACGTCGCACTGTAACATCTTACGCACCCTAAGCGTTATTATTATTATCATCATTTTAGTAGAATTTATTTAGTTATCGTTGTCGTTGTCAGTTTCTATCAATTAATCGCATAAAAATTATTATTCAGAGAAATTTTTGTTTTTGGCTTTCTCTGATGAAACAAATAATAAACGACTTCTTTTCAGTCGTTGGAGGAAGCAGATGAATTTCTATTTTCGGAGCCTATGTTACGGATGAAACAAACAGAAACGGGCGAGTTCAGAAAAGATGTCTCGGACAAATTATTCACTTCTAATGGTTCAAATGGCTCTGAGCAATAAGGGACTTAACATCTGAGGTCTTCAGTCCCCTAGAACTTAGAACTACTTAAACCTAACTAGCCGAAGGTCATCACTCACATCATGCCCGAGGCAGGATTCGAACCTGCGACTGTAGCGGTCACGGGGTTCCACACTGAAGCGCCTAGAACTGTTCGGCCACAGCGGCCGGCTCACTTCTAATCCACCCCTTTTTCGATTTGTAATACTTGCTGTGGAATAGTCGCACAGTAGGTAGCAGGGTTCAGGTGTATGAAAATACGTTAAGCCGTACACGTAAAGTCGTACTGAATTAGTTTGAGCCTGCAGACACGCAACTGAGTGAACAGATTTCCCAAGTGGGTTACTGTCAATGCGATTTCAATGAATTGCACCTACATGATCTTCCGTTCTAATGACATTTTCCGCACAACAAACGGCGTCCATGTTGAGCACCTATAACTTGAGTTAAAACCTGGACAGATTGTCTAACCACTCTCTTATGTCCATTTTCTGTATGTCTTGTAGTTGTCAGACAGTTGTCAGTTGCCTTCTGAAACTTCGGAGATATTTATGAATAAATCAGCTTTTAGGAGGAAATCAAGTCATGCTCCATTAAAAATGTGTTATAGTATGAAGACGACTTCAAGGAAGCACGGCTCAGTATTGAGACAAGCGGCTAATTGTAAGCTGACAGTGACTGGGGTAAATCGGAAATATGAGATGAAGTGTTGACTAAATACTACAGTGAGAAAGGGTTTTAGCACTACAGTACCGTGTCTCGTAATTGCCAACTGATTAATTCCGTAGTTTGATGTAATTTCGATTATCGCTTCAAAAACCGTAATGTATTTACGAACTATTTTCAAATAATATTGTACAACTTTGTAGTAGAAACGCTGGCAAAGTCAGGGAAATCTACATTGTATAAAATGTTAATTTACAATATTTTTCAAATATTGGAATAATATCGTTGGGTGCAAGTGCATGGAGAGAGAGAGAGAGAGAGAGAGAGAGAGAGAGAGAGAGAGAGAGACAGAGAGAGAGACAGTAGTTGCGAGTTATCGGTGGTGAAGTATGGACCGAGAGTGGATCAAGGGCGTAATGAAGTTTGTATTACCAAAATGGTGTTTTAAATATCAGAAGGCATGGTAAATTGATCGCCGAGCACGTATTTGGTCACAGAACAAAGCGTGCAAGAAGAACTGGTAATTGAATTATTGAAAGAAGATTACTGTGTAGCCGAAGTTAATAAAAGTTGCTCGTTATTGAATAGAGCTTGTTGCCATTAATTATTGCCACAAAATGTAGTATGTAGCACCATCTGCAACTCGTCTCAAAGAAAGATCGAGCCATTTAACTGATTAATTTTGTATACGGCTGGCCAGCGTCGTAGGCACAATATTTAGAAGATTATAGTGTTTTTAGCTGAACTGTAATTGACTTGAGTGGTGTCATTACCCTGCTTCGCAAACTATCAGTACGTTCCTATCCTTTCACCATTACTGTCGAGAGTATCGTAAGTGGAAGAGATAAAACCATTTCAACTGAGGGAAATTGAATTGCACTTGGCAGTTAACTAAAATCGAACCAGTTCACGAATCTAAAAGGGTTCGCTGAAAAATTATACCTCTGATTTCTTTATGTGAAAAGCCTAGAGTTTTTTTAAAATAAAACAAACGTTATTAACTTGATTCATGCATGTGTGCTTTATGTTTGGACGAACTCTTCGAATTCTAAACTCGATTACAGCAGACTATTTCTTTTGCACCGATGTAATCATCTTACATACCGCCATGTGACACGCTACAATTGAGAGTCCTCTAGCGGCAGAGGGCTGTAAATATGTGGAAATAATGAATAAAGAAATATAATCTTAATAACGTCTGCTTTATTCTAAGAGCTTTAACAGTTTTCGCACAAAAAATCCGGAGGTATTATTTTTCACCACACCCTCGTGCATGCAGTAATAATTAACTAACGTTCATTGTACATTGCAGTAGTTATACTGCATCTTATCAGTAACTAAGTAAAAACAATGCAAAGAAAAAATGTTTCCAATTGCTGGCGAAATTAAGTCAATATTCAGTTTGCCTAAAGTGACTATAATTTTTTCGTGTGTTCGAAAATATTCCAAGTATTTAGATTTTTCACAACATTTGTTTTGTCAAAATGTTTGTCGTTAATTAATGTAATTATACGAGGTTTCCTGAAGTAATATCTACTATAAAACAGAGATTAGTCGTGCGTATTTGCTTCACAAAACCTGACGACAGATAGCATTACAATGAGTGATGTTTTCCTCAGCACATATGGCATTACGTGCAATCAGTATTTATTTGACTGCAGTAATTACAAAGAACTCCAATTCCCTACTAATTAACTTAAATACATATTACGATAAGTGGCTCTTCCAGTTGTGCTTGCAAGTGTGCATTTTCTGTTCCGCTACTGCGTACCTTTACATCTGTAATTATAAACGTAATTTCAGATTCAATTCAGTAACTCACTTATTAGCTGCAATTACGTACTCTGTAATTAAAACTTTATACAGTTTCTATTACATATTCAGGATTATAGTTAGCTGCAGTTTATTATTTAATTATTTTCGAGAATTCTTTCCGATCCTTGTCGAACACAATTAGTATGTGTGCGATAAAGGTGAAATTACAATCTTATTTACATGATTTTGGTTAGCATTATGCTTCGGAATTCATGCCTTTTCTGTAAAACATAGAACATTAGGTTACACAGATCATTAAATAATTAATATACTGCGGAACGTAGACACGTTATAGGGTTACAGATGTCATGCCAAGCTGCCAGTACGTATTGCTTATCATTACGAAAGTCATAACTATAAAAGATAGAGACTTCAGGGGAACTATTTATTTATTGACTATACTCCAGTGATATGCAAACAGTGTTGCGTTATACACTCCTAGAAATGGAAAAAAGAACACATTGACACCGGTGTGTCAGACCCACCATACTTGCTCCGGACACTGCGAGAGGGCTGTACAAGCAATGATCACACGCACGGCACAGCGGACACACCAGGAACCGCGGTGTTGGCCGTCGAATGGCGCCAGCTGCGCAGCATCTGTGCATCGCCGCCGTCAGTGTCAGCCAGTTTGCCGTGGCATACGGAGCTCCATCGCAGTCTTTAACACTGGTAGCATGCCGCGACAGCGTGGACGTGAACCGTATGTGCAGTTGACGGACTTTGAGCGAGGGCGTATAGTGGGCATGTGGGAGGCCAGGTGGACGTACCGCCGAATTGCTCAACACGTGGAGCGTGAGGTCTCCACAGTACATCGATGTTGTCCCCAGTGGTCGGCGGAAGGTGCACGTGCCCGTCGACCTGGGACCGGACCGCAGCGACGCACGGATGCACGCCAAGACCGTAGGATCCTACGCAGTGCCGTAGGGGACCGCACCGCCACTTCCCAGCAAGTTAGGGACACTGTTGCTCCTGGGGTATCGGCGAGGACCATTCGCAACCGTCTCCATGAAGCTGGGCTACGGTCCCGCACACCGTTAGGCCGTCTTCCGCTCATCGTCATGGTGATCGTCGAGGGGACACTGAATAGTGCACGGTACATCCAAACCGTCATCGAACCCATCGTTCTACCATTCCTAGATCGGCAAGGGAACTTGCTGTTCCAACAGGACAATGCACGTCCGCATGTATCCCGTGCCACCCAACGTGCTCTAGAAGGTGTAAGTCAACTACCCTGGCCAGCAAGATCTCCGGATCTGTCCCCCATTGAGCATGTTTGGGACTGGATGAAGCGTCGTCTCACGCGGTCTGCACGTCCAGCACGAACGCTGGTCCAACTGAGGCGCCAGGTGGAAATGGCATGGCAAGCCGTTCCACAGGACTACATCCAGCATCTCTACGATCGTCTCCATGGGAGAATAGCAGCCTGCATTGCTGCGAAAGGTGGATATACACTGTACTAGTGCCGACATTGTGCATGCTGTGTTGCCTGTGTCTATGTGCCTGTGGTTCTGTCAGTGTGATCATGTGATGTATCTGACCCCAGGAATGTGTCAATAAAGTTTCCACTTCCTGGGACAATGAATTCACGGTGTTCTTATTTCAATTTCCAGGAGTGTATTAACTAAACCAGTTGTAGCTTGTAAAGTCAAACGATGATTTCTGAATGTAGAGGAAGGTCGGGTAGTACAGGACAGGTAAAGTTTTTAGAAATTACAATACCTGACGGAAAAAAAATCGCAGTACCGAGAAGGAGTTGTGCAACATAAAAGAAAGTTGGTAAGTGTGTTTCTACATCTGAAATATGACATGTATTGAAATTTCGTGCCACTCGCTTAAGAGTGGCGCTAGTACCACCACTATGAAGATGCAAATCAGGTTTGCTTTACATACACGCTGTAATGCTCGTGTGCGTTAGTCACCTTTGACATTTGATGTGGTGAGTCGATGTTAGTCACGAGTACCTTTCAGGCGACAAAAACAACACTGTTAATACTGAGTTTGAACGAGGTCGTGTAATAGAGCTGCGAGATACTGGATGTTCCTTCTACGATATTGGAGAAAGACTTGGCAGGAATGTAGCCACTGTACATGATTGCTGGCAGCGGTGGTCACGGGATTATAAGGTTGCAAGAAGTCGATGCTGCGGATGTCCCCGTGGCACTAACGAGAGGGAGGACCATCTTTTTCGGCTTGTGGTTCTGTTTGTACGGAACATTCAGAGCGTGAATCCTACTTGAAATTCGCAAATTGTTTTCCAGCTGTGTCATTTGACTGCCTCTAATAGCCGGCCGTGGTGGGCGAGCGGTTCTAGGCCCTTCAGTCTGGAACCGCGCGACCGCTACAGTCACAGGTTCGAATCCTGCCTCGGGCGTGGATGTGTGTGATGTCCTTACGTTAGTTAGGTTTAAGTAGTTCTAAGTTCTAGGGGACTGATGACATGAGATGTTAAGTCCCATAGTGCTCAGAGCCATTTTCACATAGAAAACAACCGGTAATTACGTGAAAACAAAATGTAATTCTAATATTTAATGTATCCTGGTCGATTCTAATGCACTTTAGTTTTGGTTCATAAACTAAAACGAACGAAGAAATGTTTTAATGGATGACCAGGGCACGTGGTGCGACTGCTCCTTCCAGCGCTAGCAGAAATTATCCACTGAAGCACAGGTGTGCGCACGAAAAATACATACTTAATGGATTAATATGCATTAAAACTGACGATTAGGAGATATTTCATATTATAAAGATGATTTTTCATTGAAAACAAATTGAGTACTGTGTATTTCAAAAACGTCAGTTTGCTGTACGTCGGTCTGTATACGAAGGCTATTCGGAAAGTAACGTCCGACAGGTCGCGAAATGGAAACGACAGTGAAATCCAATAAATCTTTGCACAAGTGTGTTGGGCAGTGTCCATAGTATGCCAGTCGATCGCATCACATCGGTCTTTTCAGTTCTGAGCACACAGTGAGAACGCAAGTAGTGCCTCCCGCCGAGTACGGTTTCCCCCTTAGCAGGCTGCACCTGATTTCATGCAACCCCACATAACGCACCTGTCATGCGTTCCTTCTTTATGACGATTATCGGCCGCACACTGCATGGACAATGAGGACCTCCCTACCCCGTTTCCGATGGGAAGTGGTTGACCACCCACCATACAGCCTGGACTTGGCTCACTCTGATGTACATCTCTGCTCACACGAACCGCTGGCTATGAAGACATGATTTCTGCACAGACGACGAATACAGACCAGTGTAGAGAAATGATGTGAAGCACAAACGACTGCCTTCTATGACGAGGATACTGGGAAGTTGGTACAACGCTACGACAAATGTCTAAGCCGGAGTGGCGACTATATAGAGAAGTGGCTGGAAAGTGTAGCAAACTGTTGAAAATGAAGCAGTTTTGATTTTCACTGTGGTTTCCATTTCGCGACCGGTCGTACCATACTTTCCGAAAAGCCGTCACATAATCGTGATTGACTGACGTCGATGAGGTGAGGTCCAGCGTGACGATAAACTGCATCAGAATGGGAATTATGGCTGTCGAGATAATCGTGAGCTACAAGGTGCGAGATGGGCAGGGCCCCGAAGGGAAACCCACCCGGTAACCACGAGTAATGGAACGCCCTACACCCTGGAGGCGGCCGCAGGCATCGCTGTCGCGTGGGCTCAGCCGATACCGGCCAGCACGCCCGCACCTCCACGCACTGCGACTCGTTTTTGGTCATACGAGTTTCCTACTCGCCAGAATATAAGCCGCATCCGATTGAATGCTGCATCAGGGGTGTGGAAAGGGCGTGGGAAACGGGGTGGGGGGGGGGGGGGGGGGGAGAGGAAAGACTGCCAGGGAAAAAATATGATCATTAATCATTTACATCTACACTGAATGACAACTCTACAAGACCCAGTTACGTGGCTGGCAGAGGGTTCATCGAACCGTCTTCAAGCTGTTCCTGTAACGTTCCACTCTCGAACAGCGTGCAGGAGAAACGAACACTTAAATCTCATTTGATCCATTAGAAATCGTTTCTGAAAGCCCGCGACTGTGAGAATAAGGGGCCTGCATATAAATCATTTCTCTGCTACCAGTTACGATTTTTATTTACGTTTTACACAGCGCATTTTGGAATTGATTCCAATAATATTTTGTCTGTGTAGTACGCCATTTTGTCCGTATGTTTTTGATGCGCAAGGTTCTGATTTTTTCTGTTGATTTTACTGCAATAAATAAAAAACGCTCAATTTTTACTTGATTATCGATCTTTATACGTAATTAGTGGCGAAATTAGGAAGAAATTGTATTTACCGTTTTCTTATGGTTCATTTGTGCAGAGTCTCTCAAGTGTTAAACATCAAATACAACGTTCTGTAGACACTACGTAGTGAGAATAACAAACTTACGTAAACAAACAGTTCAAAGATGTTTTTAGACGAATTCAACAGAGGTAATATTAGATGTTTTATATGTTTTCCACAGTGTAGGATATGCTTTTGTACAGAGAACATTTACCATAATTTGCGCCTGCTTGCAATAGTGCTTCTTTCTGTGTGTTATACTTTTATTTGATTACATTATTGACACTTCTGAAGAAATTCACTGGTTCATTTTCAGGTTTTCGGTTTAATATTTTATATAGATATTTTCTGTCATGTGAATATATCTTCAATTTCAAATTTCGCCTCTAACAACTTCTAAAGACCGATAACCAGCTAAATACTGCCCTTTTCTATATAATGCAGTAAAATCAACAAAACAAATCAGAATCTCATTCATAAAATACATTACGAAAAAATGGCATAGTACACAGAGAAAAAAACACTTGAAAGTGAGAATCATTTCTCGAGATGCTTCTGTAAAAGTAAGTAAAAGAAAATCGTGTTGATAACAGAAAAGCCATTTATGAAGAAACCCACTGAACACTTCAACGTGTCCGTGAAAGCTCTGTTTATCTTATTTTTATTACAATGCTCATTTCTCCTTATTATGTGTACGGCAACAACTCTTCGCTGTATGGTCACTCTGAAACGCAGTTTTCAATAATATAAAAGACTGAAGTACTGGCCATCTAAGCAGTCTTCACGGATGACATTGTTAACTTCACTACAGGGTTTTGTTTAATTACTGTCAGTATTTTTGTCTCTTCGTTCTTAAAGTCGGTTGTCTTCACTACCATGCAAGGACATTGTGCCTACAGCTTTAATAATTATGGCAATAAAGAAAATAAAATGTTTTAATATAATATTAACAATAATTTTTTTACGTCATAACTTAGCAGTGCTTTAGCAAGAAATCACAATTCAGAAAAATATATCATTTGAAAAGGATTCACGCAAAAGGTTTAAGAAAAACACGTTTTATAACGTTAATTTAAAAATTACAAGGGTGTACCCGCTTAATTTTATTGGAAAACATTTTCTGCAGATCTGATTGTCATATGCTTCTCACTTACGCAATTATTTCAGTTTTTAGTTCACATAGCGAGTGTGGACGTTGGCAACACATTACAATTGTTGCTGCTCCTCCAAGCATCAAGTCAGTGGTGACTGGTAACCATAAAGTCTCATTTATCTCGCTAACGGTTCGCTTTCGGATGTATGTATACCAAGACTTTTTTGCTTCTAGTATCGTGTGCTTTCAATCGTATGCGTTTATGCTACTAATTGTGATACAACTTATATAATACTCTATTCAATTATATAAGTGGTCGTAATTATCGTTCAGTGGAGTCAGAAGTAGATCAGAGTTGAAGCCGTTCAGTGAAAGTGAACTACAGCCATGCACTATCTTCAGACGTAATTGAAGTAGTGTAATGCTTATGCCAATAAATTATTGTAAATCTGTAGTGCCATATATTTCTGTTCAGCTGTTTCCTAATCCTATTCGCACCGTGAGGAGCCTGTATGGTATGTCAATGGAAGCAAGCCACGTCACAACATTACCTACTTTGGATGATAAGTGCTGGCTCATTGCTCACTCGTCTCGTATGGGGTGGCTTAAAGGATGCTGTGTTCTCGGAATACTATACAACAGTTCAAGCAAATAACATCAGTACTTTTTTTTCAATAAAACAAGTTGACAATACTTAACTTGAATGTACAAAGGTGTCGCAAGAGATGGCCGACATGCAAAATAAATCCGAATTCTTGCTATACACAATGTTCAAACAAACAATGGATATGGATCACTACAATCTGATATCGTAGCTTTCTCTGCTAGGCCGTGCTAATACTCCACTAATGTCTGTATACTGAGCCGACCTGAGCGGAGGAGGCTGCCAGGAGCAGCGCTTATATTCACTTCGGCTTGAGGGCGCTCGTGTCGTAGTGCCGTCCTGTTCCGCGCACCATTGTCAGACGTCGTTTCACCGCCGTTTCTGGTCTTGCTTACTACGTCTTAGCTCGGGCGCTTGCGGTTGTGCCAGAACAGTAAGGATGCCACCTATTTATGCTTGATGCCAGGTACATTGGGTGATTACAACAAAACGTAAGCATAATTTAGCATCTTTGTGTCTTAGTTTACTCTCTATTCTGTGCATGCTCTTTCGTTGTACTTGAAATCTCTGTATCAAGATTCGTTAATTTACTTGGTTTTCTTCTAACGTATAATCAAAGCAATAAATACCCTCGGTCGCAAAAATTAAGTCTTTTGACCTGGTTTCGACTCTACTATGAGTGCCTTCACCAGAAGCAAAACAGCCAAACTGGCCTATAAATAAGTAAAAAAATTATGGGAAAAATACTTTTTTATGTAAGTGTAAGCACTGACTAACAGTGCAAAAAAGAAACAGTACTTACATGTTGTTGTTGTCTTCAGTCCTGAGACTGGTTTGATGCAGCTCTCCATGCTACTCTATCCTGTGCAAGCTGCTTCATCTCCCAGTACCTACTGCAACCTACATCCTTTTGAATCTGCTTATTGTATTCATATCTTCGTCTCCCTCTACGATTTTTACCCTCCAAGCTGCACTCCAATACTAAATTGGTGATCCCTCGATGTCTCAGACATGTCCTACCAACCGATCCCTTCTTCTAGTCAAGTTGTGCAACAAGCTTCTCTTCTCCCCAATTCCATTCAATACCTCCTCATTAGTTACGTGATCTATCCATCTTATCTTCAGTATTCTTCTGTAGCACCACATTTCGAAAGCTTCTATTCTCTTCTTGTCCAAACTAGTAATCGTCCATGTTTCACTTCCATACATGGCTACACCCCAAACAAATACTTTCAGAAACGACTTCCTGATACATAAATCTATATTCGATGTTAACAAATTTCTCTTCTTCAGAAACGCTTTCCTTGCCATTGCCAGTCTACATTTTATATCCTCTCTACTTCGACCATCATCAGTTATTTTGCTCCTCAAATAGCAAAACTCCTTTACTTCTTGAAGTGTCTCATTTCCTAATCTAATTCCCTCAGCATCACCCGATTTAATTTGACTACATTCCATTATCCTCGTTTTGCTTCTGTTGATGTTCATCTTATATCCTCCTTTCAAGACACTGTCCATTCCGTTTAACTGCTCTTCCAAGTCCTTTGCCGTCTCTGACAGAATTACAATGTCATCGGCGAACCTCAAAGTTTTTACTTCGTCTCCATGAATTTTAATACCTACTCCAAATTTTTCTTTTGTTTCCTTTACTGCTTGCTTAATATACAGATTGAATAACATCGGGGAGAGGCTACAACCCTGTCTCACTCCTTTCCCAACCACTGCTTCTCTTTCATGCCCCTCGACTTTTATGACTGCCATCTGGTTTCTGTACAAATTGTAAATAGCCTTTCGCTCCCTGTATTTTACCCCTGCCACCTTTAGAATTTGAAAGAGAGTATTCCAGTCAACATTGTCAAAAGCTTTCTCTGAGTCTACAAATGCTAGAAACGTAGGTTTGCTTTTTCTTAATCTTTCTTCTAAGATAAGTCGTAAGGTCAGTATTGCCTCACGTGTTCCAACATTTCGACGGAATCCAAACTGATCCTCCCCGAGGTCCGCATCTACCAGTTTTTCCATTCGTCTGTAAAGAATTCGCGTTAGTATTTTTCAGCTGTGACTTATTAAACTGATAGTTCGGTAATTTTCACATCTGTCAGCACCTGCTTTCTTTGGGATTGGAATTATTATATTCTTCTTGAAGTCTGAGGGTATTTCGCCTGTCTCATACATCTTGCTCACCAGCTGGTAGAGTTTTGTCATTACTGGCTCTCCCAAGGCCGTCAGTAGTTCTAAGTCATTACTGGCTCTCCCAAGGCCGTCAGTAGTTCTAATGGAATGTTGTCTACTCCGGGGGCCTTGTTTCGACTCAGGTCTTTCAGTGCGCTGTCAAACTCTTCACGCAGTATCGTATCTCCCATTTCGTCTTCATCTACATCCTCTTCCATTTCCATAATATTGTCCTCAAGTACATCATCCTTGTATAAACCTTTTATATACTCCTTCCACCTTTCTACCTTCCCTTCTTTGCTTAGAACTGGGTTGCCATCTGAGCTCTTGATATTCATATACGTGGTTCTCTTCTCTCCAAAGATCTCTTTAATTTTCCTGTAGGCAGTATCTATCTTACCCCTAGTGAGATAAGCTTCTACATCCTTACATTTGTCCTCTAGCCATCCCTGTTTAGCCATTTTGCACTTCCTGTCGATCTCATTTTTGAGACGTCTGTATTCCTTTTTGCCTGCTTCATTTACTGCATTTTTATATTTTCTCCTTTCATCAATTAAATTCAATATTTCTTCTGTTACCCAAGGATTTCTAGCAGCCCTCGTCTTTTTATCTACTTTATCCTCTGCTGCCTTCACTACTTCATCCCTCAGAGCTACCCATTCTTCTTCTACTGTATTTCTTTCCCCTATTCCTGTCAATTGTCCCCTTATGCTCTCCCTGATACTCTGTACAACCTCTGGTTCTTTCAGTTTATCCAGGTCCCATCTCCTTAATTTCCCATATTTTTGCAGTTTCTTCAGTTTTAATCTACAGGTCATAACCAATAGATTGTGGTCCGAGTCCACATCTGCCCCTGGAAATGTCTTACAACTTAAAACCTGGTTCCTAATTCTCTGTCTTACCATTATATAATCTATTTGATACCTTTTAGTATCTCCAGGGTTCTTCCACGTATACAACCTTCTTTCATGATTCTTAAACCACTTACATATCACATATAAAATAAATATGAAGCGATAAAGCATTAGTCACAATATTTAAAAAAAGAATACATGGAAGGCAAGCCAGTATGGGCTGCTCATACATGTCAAGCCAAAGGTCGTAACATACTGAGGCGCCCGCGTTACCAACTGCGGGCAGATGAGCATTACACCAAGAGTGTCACCTAGTAGCCGCAAATACAAATAGGCTACTTAACATTCAAAATATAGAGATATCGATTCAATTATTGTTAACGACGCTGTGTAAAGTATTAATTCCAATAGTATGAGATGTGGCCTCTTCCTCTCCAGGGGCGCTACCTTAAAGAGCCAGTCTTTTGAGTTCGGAAGAACGGGATAAAGGTGGGTCTCATATTGTTGTCGAAAATCGTTGAAAAAGCAGTTGGTGCTCTGAGATGTGGAGCGACTTCTTTGAAAGAAATAAGGAGGGAGAAGTGTGCTGCAGATCTATAAGAGCCAACTGCTGCTCTTGCGACTCGAGGGAAAACCGGAGTGCTTGTTGCTAAAACGACGGAACTGGATAATTTTCAATAGGACGCAATACGGCAGCATATACACAGTATGAGTATTACGAGCGGAAAAAAATATCCAACACGGAAGAAACTGCTGCTCTCACTAGGAGATAGTGAGTTGTTTTTCGGAGGAAAAAACCACTCTTTCTGTTGTACTGAAGAAGTTAGGTTTTCGATCGAAAACGTTTTCTGGAAGAAGAGTTCTGATTGAACGAGAGGATATCGTTGTCTGGAGATGACTTTTCTTTTTAGGGAAGTACAAAAGTGTAAATCTCTCGAAATCGTTTGGTTGGACGAAACGTCGGTAAATATTAATCATTCCAGACCGACTCTATGGACAGTTGACACGGTACAAGGAAGAACGGAAGCTCCAGTTCGAAAATGCAGTCGGCTCATTCTTTTATATGCTACAACAATCACTGGACTTATACTAAACGCTTTGTTGATGTTTGCAATAAAGAAATATGGGGACTATTACAAGGAAATGAAGGGAACGAGATATAAAGAATGGTTCGTACAAATTTTGCTTCCGTACATAGAAAGGAACTGAACTGTGATACTGGATAATTATCACTCCTTCAAATCAAGCAAAGCAGCAGAAAGAGTAAGATAGTGGACTGGCTGATGAAGAACGGCTTAGGTCCACTTGATAGGGAAATGAAAATGCCATAACTGCTGGAAACCGTGAAACAGTACAAATAACATAATATAATTTACTAGAATGACAAAATTTGAAAAGAAAATGTTCGTAGAGTGTTGCGCCTTCCATCATATAGTGCCATTTTAATGCACTAGAACTCGTCTGGACTCTGATGAAATTATATGTTGCAGACAGAAGTAAAAGTTTTAAATTAAAACACGACGAGTTTTTAGTGCGTAAGGCATTGGGCAGTATTACTGTAACAAAATGAAACAATCTTGTTAAACAAATGTCGCAGATCTTCGAACGGACATGGCGAAGACAACGTGGACTGGAAGAAAGAGTGGAAGGATTAATAATAAGTTTAGGAGATGATAGCAGCAGCAATGGTCAAGATAATGACACTGACGTAGGAGATGTGGATAATGACAGCAATCTCTCTGAAGACAGTGGAGGCTACCCCCTTCCCTAAATTGCATATTAGAAATGAATCTGTCCATTAAAATACTGAAAAATGGTAACTTTTTTTCAATATATCTATTATGAATGACAAACTGCAACTGTGATATAAAATTGGCGATTTATCTGGGTGCAAATATGCAACAAGTAGTTTTTTTGGATTTTAGATACAATTTATTTTGCCATTAACTAGTTTTCAAGCCACTGCACTCTCATCATCAGATGGGATCTTGCAGGACTATTTCCGGTCACAATAGCAAACGTGTTTTCCAAATATACACAGAAAAGCCAATCGTGCTGATGCTGCCATTACGAATACCTCATACTACCCGAAGTAATTTTAAACTGCGTTCTATAGGTTATCTATAAACTGAATGCCCCACATACATACCCATCAGTGAAGCAGGTGCATGCAACGAAATTAACACACTTAAATCTGTAGTCCAAAATAATGGGTACAGCATCTCCCTCATAAGCACCCGAGTTGAAAAAGTCAGATTAGGTAACCGTCACCATCATTACAAGGTAAGAAAGAAATACCAAAATTTGTAAGTCTTCCATTCTTAGGGAAAGTGTCATACAAACTTGCAAATCTTTTCAGATCGTTTAACATAAAAACTGTTCAAAATAATAAATCCACCGAAGAATGGCATCAAAAGGCCAGCATACACAAGGTCATATGGCTCCTGTTCTTGCTTCTATATAGGAAAAACAAGTATAAATTTCGCATGGACAATAAATTAAAACTGTTCACAATAATACATCCACTGAAAGAATGGCATCAAAAGGTCAGCTTACACAAAGTAAAATGCTCCTGTTCTTGCTTCTAAATAGGAATAACAAGTATAAATATTGCAGACCGCTATAAAGAACATGTGGGTGCTGTTCGACTCAAAAACGTAAATAAGATCCTCTCTACATCACATACTGTTCATCATGAACAGTCTGTCGGTGATATCTTTCTGTTCTACACATTGATGAAAAAGGGTTAAGATGAATCTCCTTGAAGAATTAGAGATTTACATTCACAAGCTAAAATCATCTCAAAAAATCCTTAACGAACAAACAGAATCAAAGCAGAACTTTTTCTTCCAGAATTTCAAAGACATCCTGGCACCACAACACCAAAAAAGACATACTGTTTCTCTAATCTATATTAATTGTACATTGTCAACAAAAGAACGAACACACATGCAGCTAGGAAGACTCACTTAAGGTTAAGTTATCATTCAAAAGGGTCGAAAATTCGATTTTTCATTGCATCGTTTGAAAGGTTTTTTAATCCCTGCGTTACAAAAGTTTCTACAGCCAATTGTTCGAAGCAGTGTCATGGCCGCCGTGGAATTCACTCAGCATGAGACGCCAGCTCAGGCAGAAAACTTGTCGTGCCGTGACGCACGCTCACAAAATGATTTATATTGCGGTATGCATGCACACATATTCGCCGACAAAGCTGACAAACAACGGGTGCAGGCTGCCGAACGCAGCATATCCAGCTCAGCCAGATCGGCTTCTCTCGCCAAGTAGAAAGAGGGAATTGTTCTCCAGCAACAATTCGAGTTAAGGGAAGGGATGGAATTACTGACTAAACATAAGTAACGAAAACATTTTTTTGGTCAAAATTAGTCAAAACATAATTTTTGATCCTCCATATTGGATTAGCAATTTTCAGGTTTGAAAATCTAACTTCAAAAATGTATGATGACTTGTAGCTTTTGTGCAAACTGAATTAGTAATATATAGAATAGTCTTCCCTGAACTATAAACAGGTTTTTCTCGAGACACGATTTTTCAAAACTGCGTGCAGCGTAAAATAAAAACGGTTCAACCTATTGACTTCTACCTTCTACCTTTGACCCTCAAAAAGTAAACACTTTGCTTAGGATCTTACACCTACAATATACGAAATTTTTTAATATTAACTATTTTTGTAAAGCCACAACGAGTGAGAAAAACCCTCAAAAATCGATTTAAAAGTTAGAGTTAGCTACATATCGTTAAATTTAAGGTTCAATTTAGTATCGACTGATGTTTTCCATTTTCGATTTCAGATAACTCCTGAAGGGGCCAAAATGTACGAGGTCTGTCTACTTCAAACTCGCAGACCCTTGATCAAACGATAATAACGGGCGCCATTTTCTTTTTTGTATTGAAAGTCTAAAATAAAGTTCAAAGTAAAGCCATAATCGAAACAGGTCCTTTTTATGTCTTTTCATCGTCACAATAAAGCAAAACACATCCAAACTTGGCATATTTTTTTGCTCATTTGAATAAAAACTTGCCTTAAATACACACTATGAGATCAAACGTATCCGGACACCCCCCCAAAACATACATTTTTCATATTGTGTGCATTGTGCTGCCATCTTCTGCCAGGTTCTCCATAACAGCGAGCTCAGTAGTCATTAAACATCTTGAGAGAGCAGAATGGGGCTCTCCGCGGAACTCACGGACTTAGTACGTGGTCAGGTGACTGGGTGTCACTTGTGTCATACGTCTGTTCGCGAGATTTCCACGCTCCTAAACATCCCTAGGTCCACTGTTTCCGATGTGATAGTGAAGTGGGAACGTGAAGGGACACGTACAGCAGAAAAGCGTACAGGCTGACATCGTCTGTTGACTGACAGAGACCGTCAACAGTTGAAGAGGGTAGTAATGTGCAATAGGCACACATCTACTCAGACCATCACACAGGAATTCCAAACTGCATCAGGATCCACTGCAATTACTATGACAGTTAGGTGGAAGGTGAGAAAACTTGGGTTTCACGGTCGAGCGGCTGCTCATAAGCCACACATCACGCCGGTAAATGCCAAACGGCGCCTCGCTTGGTGTAAGGAGTGTGGACGACTGAACAGTGGAAAAACATTGTGTGGAGTGACGAATCACGGTACACAATGTCGCGATCTGATGGCAGGGATTTGGTATGGCGAATGCCCGGTGATCATCACCGGACAGAGTGTGTAGTGCTAAAAGTAAACTTCGGAGGCGGTGGTGTTATGGTGTGGTCGTGTTTTTCATGGAGGGGTCTTGCACGTTTTAATGTTTTGCGTGGCACTATCATGTCACTGTCCTACATTGATGTTTTAAGCACCTTCTTGTTTCCCACAGTTGAGCAGTTCGGGGGTGGCGACTGCATCTTTCAACACGATCAAACACCTGTTCATAATGCACGGACTATGGCGGAGTGGCTGGACGGTGTGACCGAGCGGGCCTAGGCGCTTCAGTCTGAAACCGCGCAACTACTACGGTCTCAGTTTTGAATCCTGCCTCGGGCATGGATATGTGTGATGTCCTTAGGTTAGTTAGGTTTAAGTAGTTCTAAGTTCTAGGGGACTGATGAACTCAGATGTTAAGTCCCATAGTGCTCAGAGCCATTTGAACCATTTTTATGGCGGAGTGGCTACACGACAATAACATCCCTGTAACGGACTGGTCTGCACAGAATCCTGACCTGAATCCTACAGAACACCTTTCGGATGTTTTAGAACGCCGAATTCGTGCAAGGTCACACCGACCGACATCGATACCTCTCCTCAGCGCTGCACTCCGTGAAAAAAGGGCTGCATTCCCCAAGAAACCTTCCAGCATCTGAGTGAACGTATGCTTGCGAGATTGGAAGCTGTCATCAAGGCTAAGGGTGGGCCAGCACGATACTGAATTCCAGCATTACAATGGAGGGCGCCACGAACTTATAAATCATTTTCAGCCGGGTATCAGGATACTTTTGATCACATAGTATATTATCTACACTTGTAAATATTTATTTTGTAATACAAAGTGTCTCAGGCCAAAGATTATGATGTAGTGAAATGTTATCGCTATTGTATACATATTCTTCTTGTTTACATACTTGTTTACATTACATGAATGGGTGTGGATCCAAGTGCAGCGCCTTGTGGTATAGCCGCCCTGTCCGGGGCGCCTTGTCACGGTTCTCGTGGCTCCGCCCGTCGGAGGTTCGAGTCTTCTCTCGGGCATGGGTGTGTGTGTGTGTTCGATGACTTTAGCAGTTTGGTCCCATAGGAACTTACCATAAATTTCCAAATTTTCAAGTGGAGCTATAAATTGTGTATATTTGTATGCACACCTGATTACGGGAATGGATTTGTTATGGATACCGCGATGCAATACACAGTAAGTTGGTTCAAATGGCTCTGAGCACTATAGGACTTAAAGTCTGAGGTCATCAGTCCCTTAGAACTTAGAACTACTTAAACTGAACTAACGTAAGGACATCACACACATCCACGCCCGAGGCAGGATTCGAACCTGCGACCGTAGCGGTCGGGCGTTTCCGGACTGAAGCGCCTAGAACCGCTCGGCCACCCCACACAGTAAGTACCCAAAAACCTAACAAGTTCGTTTCATAAACTTTTCATTACTGATTATTGAATTTCCGTCCTTTTCGCCAGCCCCATCATCACAGCGTCTAGTTACATTAGGTCCACGATAGAATCTACACTTGATGATGAGCTTACTGTGGCCTGAAAAGTAATTGATGTTACAATACAATGTTAGGAGGAAATGCCAACCCAAAACCCTGAACATCTAGGATTGTGCCTCTGCAGTTAACAACCGTAGTTGTAAACGGAGCTTGCTCCACACAAGGTTAACTACCTACGAAAGTCAACCATGGAAAGGTCTTCTAGGAAAAAAATTCCACCACCCTGTCCAAGAATGCGGGAGAAGGCTACACTGGATTCAGTGAGTAGCTACCTAGAAGGCGTGAATGAGTCGGAGCATCGGCAACCATCCATTCTTATGCCAGTTCATAAGAAGAGGATCAAACAAGGTCAGATCAAGTACATTGCAACTCATAATTTCAATTCTCTAATTGAAGCAGGAAAACTAAAGAATTTGACGGATCAGTTAGCTAAAGAGAAAATTTTAGTAACAGGACTACAGGAAATGAGAAATGCTACACAAGAACCATTCGAATCACAATGCTACAGAATTTACAATGGGAAACCAGGAATAGAGATTATGAAAGAATGCCCCCAATTTGTAACTGGGTTTATAGTCAATGTGAAAATAATAGATTAGTAGATTAGACTATCGATTTTCAAGCCATCTCCGCCAGAACTGCAACTCTGAGTTTAAAAGCACCCAAAGCAACAAAAGCACCATTATTGCCCATGCCCCTACTAATGAGAAGAATTTTCTAGCAAAGACTAGGAAAGAAGTGGAAAAATTTTGGAATCTCCTTGACCAAACACTAAATCAAGTCAATATTAAGAATGTTAAAGTCCTGTTAAGGGACTTCATTGACCGACTCAGAAGAGAAAGGAAATACCGAGATGTAACTGGGAAATGGGCTCCACATAAACAAACAAATAAGAATGGACAAAGACTTGTTGAACTCTGTAGGGAAGAAAAACTGATCTCAAAGTCCACATACTTCAAAAGGAGGCCTAACAAACTTAAAACGTGGAAACATCCTGATTGGAGAAAAGGAGAATGGCAACTGGATCATGTATTTATGGACAAATTCTTCCACAGAAAAATCTACTATGTTAAAGTATTGAGATGGGTAGATACAGGTTCAGATCATTACATTGTCAAAATCAAAATTAAGTTCACACCACAAAAACGTAACCAAAGTGCAATAAACGAACGAGCAACTTCGATCCTCACCAATTAATTAGAAATGATAAAGAAAAAAAGAAGTCACACAAAACATAAAACGGACAGATAATTTAGAAGAACTGGTTCAAATTCTCAGGCAACAATCACAAAATTTAACCCCATTGAACGAACGTAAAAGACATGTCTGGTGGAACTCAGAATGTGACAAAATTCACGAAGAAAGACATAATGCATGTTTAAAATTTCAAACACACAAAACAGAAGAAAATCTAACCAACCTCAAAATATCAGGAAAGAGTTCACACAAATTATCAGGCAAACCAAGAGACAATTACACAAAGATCTAATTGACTCAATAGAAGAAACTTACCACAAAACAATTCCAGAGACTTTTACAACATGTTTGGAAGACAATTACAAAATTTTACCCTTCGCACTTAAATGCTGAAAAGGGAAGATGGATAAATGGCACATAACGAGAAGGAAAATGCTGAAATCATGGAAAAAGAATTTAGTAAACTTTTGAATTGTGAAGAACCCCACGAACTTTTAGCAATTAATACAGACACACCCATCAAGACTCCACCTGATCTCATAAATCCTCCAACAATCCAAGAGGTTGAAACGACACTCAGAGAGATGAAAAATTATAAGGCATGCGGAGAAGACCAAGTTTTTGCAAAAATGAGGAAATATAATAGTGATACAGTTCGAACATCTTTATATATAGCCCCAACAAAAATCTGGATAACAGAAAAGTTTTCCAAACATTGGACCACAGCTTTAATCCAACCACTCCACAAAAATGGAGATAAAAGCAACCCAGGTAATTACAGAGGTGTCTCTCTCTTAGACTGCACATACAAGATTTTCTCCAGAATCCTATTCAAGAAGATCAAAGAGCAACTAGATGAAGAATTAGGTGAATACCAAGGAGGCTTGAGACCGTGGAGAAGATGTGCAGAACAGTTCATCACTTTAAAATTAGCCATAGCATATTACAAGAAACAAAATAAACCTCTTGTAATAACCTTCGTAGACTTTAAAAAAGCGTATGACTGTATCCATAGACCTCCAATGTAACAAATCTTAAGAAATTTTTGGCTCCATACAGAATTAATCAAATTCATACAACTCACCTTAACCAACACTGTATCAAAAGTCAAATTCAGGGGGGAGCTTTCTGAACCATTTGTCATAAAAACAGGTTTAAGACACGGAGATTGCTTGGCACCCCTGCTGTTCAACTGTGCTTTAGAATACGTAATGAAGGAATGGCACAAGACTAACCCTAAGAACATCCAAATTAGAAGACCCAAAGACAACATAAGTTTAAATTGTCTAGGGTTTGCTGATGACCTTGCTCCCTTGTCCAACAGTATACAGGAAACCAAACAAGTTATCTCACTACAGGAAATAGCACAGAAAATTGGTCTTCGAATATCCTTTGAAAAAACAGTCATGTTAACTGACCCTCCACTCATAAACAAACTTGCGTTAGGAATGTAGATAAATTTAAATATCTGGGAGAAATCATAACATATAACCTCAATGAAAAGCCAACAAGGCATAACAGAATAAACAAATTGACTAGAGCACAATACATCACCAAGAACACCTACATCAAAAAGAGCCTGTCAATAGCTACAAAATCAAAACACTACAAAACAGCCACTCAACCAGAAATAACATACGCAAGTGAAACCATCTTCAAAATAACTAACACTGCACAAATAGAGTAAATGCTCAAAATAGAGAGAAGAACCATCAGAACGTGCATCAACAAATCGTACCAGAAAAATGGTCACCGGAGAGTAGCTACAAATGAAATAATCTACCAGGAAATAGAACCGGTAATGAGTACAATCAGGAAGAAACGCATTTCATTTTTCGGACATATGATCAGAACACCAGAGAACAGGATCATCAGGAAAATAATAGAAAAATTGTGGAATAGTAAGTGCAACAATCAGCGGATTACAGAAATCAAGGAATATATGGATGAGCTACACATTACAATGGAAGACCTAAGAAACAAAACTGACAAAATCAGGAAACTCACAGGCAACCAAACGAGACTGCAAACGAGAATCAACAAACAGACAATATGAAGTGTGATTTCCAATGAGGAAAGAATGAAGAGATCCGAGAGAATGGAGAAATACTGGGCTGACAGGAAACTGACAAATTCTTTGTATAAAGTTGGCTAGAGTGGTCCAATGAAGGCCATAAAATGTAAATAATAATAATAAGTATCTAAAATCCAAAAAAACGTTAGTGGTTTCGTATTTGTACCAGATAAATGGGGAAATCGCAATCTTTACTTTGTGACGACACATATTTCCAAATAATCTCTTTTTCACTGCGAGGACAGCTTGCTTTGATCCCCTGAGGCTATTAGCGTTTTTCACGCTTCAGTGGCAAGCCACTGCTGTGACCCTAAAGTTATTGAGTGTGATATTGGCAGACGGGCGACCGATACATCGTAACAACAAACAGCCACGTAGTAATACTGGCAACATGACCGTCGGCTGCCAGGGACTTCCTTTGTGCGGCTCAGTTTGTAGCTTTAGGGCACCGGGTCACAGTTCCGACGTGTGGCTGGCTTATTCTCTTAACTCCCCCCCCCCCCTCCCACATCCATCTCCTTCTCCTTCTCCTCCTCTTCTTCTACTCCTCCCACACTTCCGACCTGCGACGCCAGGCCATCCAACTTCGCTACACCGACGGCCCCTCGGACATAATGAAGAAGAATTGGGCAGCTTCTTTAGAAAACGCACCCACGTAGCCGCCAACACTTGTCAGCCTTAAGACATTTCTGCCACAGCCTTCTACGCGAGCGCAAAATAAGCCCTAACATAATTTGTTATCAGCTTTATTTTATTTTCCTTCTTATATCTCATGCTCAGCGCTTTAACCCGAAAAAGTGGGAAAGTTTTAAACTTCCGGTGGCGTACTTTTAGCCTAGATCATCATAAAAAGGGCAAGCAGTCTCTTATTCTTTTCCTTTTTGACGACTGACACGATTCGTACAACCATTTATAGCAAGAGCAGAAAAGAAAACCACATTGTTTTTGGTAATCAGCATTTGTTCAGTGTACAGAGTGAAAAGTATTTAAACCGACAAACACTGGGAGGTTGTAGGGGACATCCAAACAAATATTTTTCCCTAATGTCATTTTTTCCTATGAGGAGTATTTAAACAGGTAGAGGAAGATTTCTCTGGCGGCAAATTAATTAAACCAAAAAAACTTTTCCATTTTTTTATGACCAAGAGGCCACACATTGACACAACCCAATTTCAGTTACAGTAGATATTCAAAAAATGTGTGTCATCCTCACTCCAAACATGTAAACTGTGCATGTTGAAGACTCCATCACGCCCGAACTTTGCTTCATCGGTAAACAACACAGAGGATGGAAATGTTGGATGCATTTCACACTGTTCCAGGTAACACTGCGAAAACTGTGCTCTGGGTGGATAATCAACTGGTTCTAGGTTGTGGACACGCTGTATGTGAAATGGACGTAACAACTGCTCTCGAAGGACTGTACTTACATTCGTCTGATTCGTTCCCATGTTACGTGCAATTGCACGAGTGCTGATTGAAGGATGCCGCTCCACATGTTGCAAGACAGCTTTCTCAAATTGCAACGTGCTTACCTTTCTCGCGGTTCTATGCTCACAGTCCGGAGCCGCGCGACTGCTACGGCCGGAGGTTCGAATCCTGCCTCGGGCATGGATGTGTGTGACGTCCTTAGGTTAGGTTAGGTTTAAGTCGTTCCAAGTTCTAAGGGACTGATGACCACAGATGTTAAGTTCCATAGTGCTCAGAGCCATTTGAACCATTTTGCTTACCTTACGATGGCGTCCCTGTCCAGGTAATCTGCTGGATGACCCGTTGGCACGTTGGTACACAGCAGCAAAGGTCGTATTATGAGGGATACGGCGATTAGGATATTGTTGTTGATAAACCCGCTGTGCAGATCGTCCGTTGTGGTGCGCTACGTAGTACACACCAACCATATCAGTGTAACACAGTGTAATACGGCCTCTAACAACTGAAGAGCGTAATACGGCCTCCAACGGTTTAAATAATCCGCATAGGAAAAAATGACATTAGGGAAAAAATATTTGTTTTGATGTCCCCTACAATCTCCCAGAGTTTGTCTGTTTAAATACTTTTCACCCTGTATAAAATCCATCCCTGCGACTAAATAAAAAATAAAAGTAAAAATTTAGAACTTGCAGTAACGTCTGCATCAGAAACTTGCTTTTAAGATAACAGTAGAAAGCTATGCCAAGACAATTGTTGTGGTTGGCAGGAGAGCCAACCGTGTTTTTCTAAAGGATGCCGAAATGTACGCGTCTCAGCTCACGCAGGCTGGCGTGAGGTCTGGAACATGACAAGGGAATTAGAATTGAGAAAAACGGACGTAGCTGGTGGAATACTTAACTTTAATCCATTCATGGAGAACGTCGCTCTTTATGGTACATGATTCACAATATCAATAGCACGGATACTGGCGCCTTGCCAGGTCGTAGCAAATAACGTAGCTGAAGGCTATGCTAACTATCGTCTCGGCAAATGAGAGCGTAATTTGTCAGTGAACCATCGCTAGCAAAGTCGGCTGTACAACTGGGCGAGTGCTAGGAAGTCTCTCTAGACCTGCTGTGTGGCGGCGCTCGGTCTGCAATCATTGATAGTGGCGACACGCGGGTCCGACGTATACTACCGGACCGTGGCCGATTTAAAGGCTACCACCTAGCAAGTGTGGTGTCTGGCTGTGACACCACAACAACCACAGTACAGTAAATTTAGTCAGAGAGATATTTATAATCGATCCAGCGACCACAGAACGACAGAAGATATATAAACCTATTACTTTCTGGGATCGAGGTCTTCCTATTATATGCCAGGGGCCCTTGAAAAGATACAGAAAGTATAAGTCCAAATACTTTCAAATGCAACTACTTCCTTCCATGTAACACCACACTCCAGACAAATTCCTGATACTTAAATTTATATTCGATATCAAAATTACCCTTTCTTCAGAAAAGCTTCTCTTGCCGTTACCAACCGGCATTTTGTTTTCTCTTTACTTCACCCATTACAGTTATTTTGTTACCCAATAGAAAAATTCGTCTTTTGCTTTTAAGGTCTCATTTCCTAAACTAATTCCATCAATATCATAGGATTTACTCCATTACCTTTCATTATCCTTCTTTTACTTTTCTGTTGATAGTCATCTCATAACTTCTCTTCAAGACAGCTTTCTTACTTAAAACCTTGCCTTACTGCCTTCTGTGTCCTTTGATATTTGTGTCTATGGTCTGGTTTCTATACGAGTTGCGGATAATCTTTCGCTTGCTTTACTTATCCGTAATAATTACCGAATTTTGAAGAGTGCATTCCAGTCAACATTATCAATAACATTGTCTAAATCTACAAATGCTATATCCGTGAGTAACTCATTCTTCAATCGATCTTCCACGAATTGTAGTAGGGTCAGTATCTCTTTGTTTCTTAATTAACCTTCCACCTGATCGGCTTTTAACAATCGTTCCATCCTTTTGTAGAGAATTACTGTTTAGTGTTCTTCTGTTAGTATATGGGCCAGAATATGACGAGAGAGATTACTATTGAAATAATAAACAAACAGTTCACTGACTTTTTCCATCTGTTCCGTTTTCATTTGACTGACCCTTATATTTTGCAACCATGATTCGGTAATACATTCATCAGCGCAGCCTTCGTTGTTATTGATATTATTATATTCTTCTCGAAATCTATTTCCTGTACGCAGCATTCATCTTTCCAATATTCATGCACGCTTCTATAACTTTCCATGTATCCTCCAGCCATTCCCGCTTTGCCGTGTTGCATTTTCTCTCAAGTTCATGTTTATATGTCTGTAATTTCTTTTTCTTGCTTCGTTTTTTTATTTTCTCTTTTAATCAGCTGAAATGAGACATTCTATTTCACCCAAAGATTTCTACCGGGCCTTGTCTTTTTGCCTTTTTTCTCTTTGATAGTTTCACTATTTCATTTCTCAAAATCTATCTGCATTGTTTATTTTGCCTGTATGAATTACTTGATCTTAACTCTCAGCAATCTTTGTTTGTTTCGATTTATTCAGGTTCCGCCGCCACCGAGGTAGCAGCATGGTTTGAGGCACTTTGCCATGGTTCATGCGGCACCTCCCTTCGGAGGTTCGAGTCCTCCCTTAGGCATGGGTGTGTGTGTTGTCTTTAGCGTAAGTTCGTTTAATTTCGATTAAGTGGTGTGTAAGCCTAGTGACCGTATACCTCAGCAATTTGGTCCCGTAGGAACTAACAACAAATTTCCAGAATTTTGGGTCCCACCTGCTTAACTTTCTATCTTCCTTCAGTTTTAATCGGCAGTACGTAGCCAATACATTATGGTTGGAGCACACATCAGCTCCTGAAATGTTTGGGAGTTTAAAATCTGGTTTATAAATCTCTGTCTTAACATATATAATGTATCAGATAGCTTCCGGCGTCTCCAGGTCCGTCCATGTATACAAGCCTCTTTTATTATTCATATACCAAGTATTAGTAATGATTAGATTGTCCTCTGTGCATAATTCTACCAGGCGGATTGCCTTCCCAACCCCTACCCGGTTCATATACTTCTACTATTTTGCTCCTATTCCTTTTCTTTCTATCAGTTCTGTTCCCATGTCACAATTATATTCTCACCTGCCTTGACGTATTGGATAATTTATATCATCGCACAATTTTTCAGCCACACCATAAGCGGAGCTATTACACACACACACACACACACACACACACACACACACACACACACACACACACACACACACACACACACAGATATATATACTTCTACACTGATGAGCGAAAACATCATGAACACCTGCTTAAGGGGTGTTCCGGTCTCTCAGCCTTATTTTACGCTCATGTTCAACATTTTTTTTCTGCAAAAAATTGTTTTTGCATCAAAATCTTTATCACCAAACAAAGTGCACATCTTAAAAACTGTGTAAATAATTTATGGCTGGTAAAGTGATTAGCCAATGCAGCAGAAAACGACAGCCAAAATAGCTGCGCATGGATTGCGTAACTAAACGGTTCACACTACTGAGCGTAAAGTATAGGTCTGCAGTCAAAATTAAACATAAGTACATTAGCAGAATTAAATTCTGTGTGGCGTGAACCTGCAAAATCAGATTTCCTGAAGTGCATTTAAGAAAGGCGGCCACTTGAAAAGGCTGATTCTGAAAATCGACGTATTGTGTTACCTTCAACTGTAAATAAATAACAAACAGTATGAAAAATGTATTTCTTTAGATGCACCGCAAACCTACAAATGTCCGTTTTACTAAACACAAATCGGAATAGAATTTTACCGAGCAGTTTTTTGGACCAAGCAAACCAGTTTAAAAAACATTGTCACGAGAAATACGTATTTAAAGTTTTCAGTTAGCTTTTTGTGTATGTAACTATAAAATTTTTCAACTTATCATTAACCTGATATCCCTGGAAAATACAGAAAAACCTTCCTTTTCTCGGAAGATCTCGTTTTCTAGAGTGCGAGCCTGTCTAGCCGCAATTCTAGCCTAGACCCTGGTCTGAAACGAGCGCCGCTTCGAATGCTTGAGGCGTTTTTCGTCCGCTTTTGTGGCGAATGAGCAAAGCATAGTGCCGACAACGACCCCCATGACTTAAATCCGTCGTTAAAAAAGACTCACGCCCGGTTGTAAACAATTCGGATGACTTTTACATTGGGCAAGTACAAAACCTATATCGATATTTTCTTCGACCCAGGACTTTACGATAGCTTTACAGAGAAAGAGATTACAATCGGGGTCCCAAGCACCGAGAGCGGATAGGGTTGGCGTACGCGCGTCCAGACAGACGTGATTTTCGAGTATAAAGAATTACACTCCTGGAAATGGAAAAAAGAACACATTGACACCGGTGTGTCAGACCCACCATACTTGCTCCGGACACTGCGAGAGGGCTGTACAAGCAATGATCACACGCACGGCACAGCGGACACACCAGGAACCGCGGTGTTGGCCGTCGAATGGCGCTAGCTGCGCAGCATTTGTGCACCGCCACCGTCAGTGTCAGCCAATTTGCCGTGGCATACGGAGCTCCATCGCAGTCTTTAACACTGGTAGCATGCCGCGACAGCGTGGACGTGAACCGTATGTGCAGTTGACGGACTTTGAGCGAGGGCGTATGGTGGGCATGTGGGAGGCCGGGTGGACGTACCGCCGAATTGCTCAACACGTGGGGCGTGAGGTCTCCACAGTACATCGATGTTGTCGCCAGTGGTCGGCGGAAGGTGCACGTGCCCGTCGACCTGGGACCGGACCGCAGCGACGCACGGATGCACGCCAAGACCGTAGGATCCTACGCAGTGCCGTAGGGGACCGCACCGCCACTTCCCAGCAAATTAGGGACACTGTTGCTCCTGGGGTATCGGCGAGGACCATTCGCAACCGTCTCCATGAACCTGGGCTACGGTCCCGCACACCGTTAGGCTGTCTTCCGCTCACGTCCCAACATCGTGCAGTCCGCCTCCAGTGGTGTCGCGACAGGCGTGAATGGAGGGACGAATGGAGACGTGTCGTCTTCAGCGATGAGAGTCGCTTCTGCCTTGGTGCCACTGATGGTCATATGCGTGTTTGGCGCCGTGCAGGTGAGCGCCACAATCAGGACTGCGTACGACCGAGGCACACAGGGCCAACACCCGGCATCATGGTGTGGGGAGCGATCTCCTACACCGGCCGTACACCTCTGGTGATCGTCGAGGGGACACTGAATAGTGCACGGTACATCCAAACCGTCATCAAACCCATCGTTCTACCATTTCTAGACCGGCAAGGGAACTTGCTGTTCCAACAGGACAATGCACGTCCGCATGTATCCCGTGCCACCCAACGTGCTGTAGAAGGTGTAAGTCAACTACCCTGGCCAGCAAGATCTCCGGATCTGTCCCCCATTGAGCATGTTTGGGACTGGATGAAGCGTCGTCTCACGCGGTCTGCACGTCCAGCACGAACGCTGGTCCAACTGAGGCGCCAGGTGGAAATGGCATGGCAAGCCGTTCCACAGGACTACATCCAGCATCTCTACGATCGTCTCCATGGGAGAATAGCAGCCTGCAGTGCTGCGAAAGGTGGATATACACTGTACTAGTGCCGACATTGTGCATGCTCTGTTGCCTGTTTCTATGTTCCTGTGGTTCTGTCAGTGTGATCATGTGATGTATCTGACCCCAGGAATGTGTCAATAAAGTTTCCCCTTCCTGGGACAATGAATTCACGGTGTTCTTATTTCAATTTCCAGGAGTGTATTTCCCGGACATAATCCTTTTGATCACACTTTCTTAAGAATATAATGAGTAACAATAAGAAATTAAAAAACGATTTTTTGAAACCTCAAGACCGGAAAATTCCCTTAATAGAGTATGGGTCCACCTTCGCAACGCAATACAACAGTGACTGTACGTGGTACAGATTCGACATGTCCTTGGTAGGTTTCCGGCGGGATGTAACAGATCAAGCAATTCCCATAAATTACGAACCGGTGGTTTTTGGAGGCGAAGCCGGGACTCGATATCGACCCATAAATGTTCCATAGGGTTCACCTCAGTCGAATACGGTGGTCAAGATACCAAGGTCCGTTTCAGTGTCATGCTTCTCAACACAATGTAGCACGATTCTGGCTTTGTGAAGCGGACATTTATCCTTCTGGAATATTTCATCTCCGTTGGGGAAGACATCTACATCTACATCTACATCCATACTCCGCAAGCCACCTGACGGTGTGTGGCGGAGGGTACCCTGAGTACCTCTATCGGTTCTCCCTTCTATTCCAGTCTCGTATTGTACGTGGAAAGAAGGATTGTCGGTATGCTTCTGTCTGGACTCTAATCTCTCTGATTTTATCCTCATGGTGTCTTCGCGAGATATACGTAGGAGGGAGCAATATACTGCTTGACTCTTCGGTGAAGGTATGTTCTCGAAACTTTAACAAAAGCCCGTACCGAGCTACTGAGCGTCTCTCCTGCAGAGTCTTCCACTGGAGTTTATCTATCATCTCCGTAACGCTTTCGCGATTACTAAATGATCCTGTAACGAAGCGCGCTGCTCTCCGTTGGATCTTCTCTATCTCTTCTATCAACCATATCTGGAGCGGATCCCACACTGCTGAGCAGTATTCAAGCAGTGGGCGAACAAGCGTACTGCAACCTACTTCCTTTGTTGTCGGATTGCATTTCCTTAGGATTCTTCCAATGAATCTCAGTCTGACATCTGCTTTACCGACGATCCTTAGGATTCTTCCAATGAATCTCAGTCTGACATCTGCTTTACCGACGATCAACTTTATATGATCATTCCATTTTAAATCACTCCTAATGCATACTCCCAGATAATTTATGGAATTAACTGCTTCCAGCTGCTACCCTGCTATTGTGTAGCTAAATGATAAGGGACCTATCTTTCTATGTATTCGCATCACATTACACTTGTCTACATTGAGATTCAATTGCCATTCCATGCACCATGCGTCAATTCGCTGCAGATCCTCCTGCATTTCAGTACAATTTTCCATTGTTGCAACCTCTCGATACACCACAGCATCATCTGCAAAAAGCCTCATTGAGCTTCCGATGTCATCCACCAGGTCATTTATGTATATTGAGAATAGCAACGGTCCTATGACACTCCCCTGCGGCACACCAGAAATCACTCTTACTTCGGAGGACTTCTCTCCATTGAGAATGACATGCTGCGTTCTGTTATCTAGGAAATCCTCAAGCCAATCACACAATTGATCTGATAGTCCGTATGCTCTTACTTTAATCACTAAACGACTGTGGGGAACTGTGTCAAACGCCTTGCGGAAGTCAAGAAGCACGGCATCTACCTGAGAACCCGTGTCTAAGGCCCTCTGAGTCTCGTGGACGAATAGCGCGAGCTGGGTTTCACACAACCGTCTTTTTCGAAACCCATGCTGATTCCTACAGAGTAGATTTCCAGTCTCCAGAAAAGACATTATACTCGAACATAATACGTGTTCCAAAATTCTACAACTGATCGACGTTAGAGATATATTTCTATAGTTCTGCATATCTGTTCGACGTCCCTTCTTGAAAACGGGGATGACCTGTGCCCTTTTCCAATCCTTTGGAACGCTTCGCTCTTCTAGAGACCTACGATACACCGCTGCAGGAAGGGGGGCAAGTTCCTTCGCGTACTCTGTGTAGAATCGAACTGGTATCCCATCAGGACCAGCGGCCTTTCCTCTTTTGAGCGATTTTAATTGTTTCTCTATCCCTCTGTCGTCTATTTCGATATCTACCATTTTGTCAACTGTGCGACAATCTAGAGAAGGAAGCACAGTGCAGTCTTCCTCTGTGAAACAGTTTTGGAAGAAGACATTTAGTATTTCGTCCTTTAGTCTGTCATCCTCTGTTTCAGTACCATTTTGGTCACAGAGTGTCTGGACATTTTGTTTTGATCCACCTACCGCTTTGACATAGGACCAAAATTTCTTAGGATTTTCTGCCAAGTCAGTATTTAGAACTTTACTTTCGAATTCATTGAAAGCATCTCGCATAGCCCTCCTCACACTACATTTCGCTTCGCTTAATTTTTGTTTGTCTGCAAGGCTTTGGCTATGTTTATGTTTGCTGTGAAGTTCCCTTTGCTTCCGCAGCAGTTTTCTAACTCGGTTGTTGTACCACGGTGGCTCTTTCCCATCTCTGACGATCTTGCGTGGCACATACTCATCTAACGCATATTGTACCATGGTTTTGAACTTTGTCCACTGATCCTCAACACTATCTGTACTTGAGACAAAACTTTTGTGTTGAGCCGTCAGGTACTCTGTAATCTGCTTTTTGTCACTTTTGCTAAACAGAAAAATCTTCCTACCTTTTTTAATATTTCTATTTACGGCTGAAATCATCGATGCAGTAACCGCTTTATGATCGCTGATTCCCTGTTCTGCATTAACTGATTCAAACAGTTCGGGTCTGTTTGTCACCAGAAGGTCAAATATGTTATCGCCACGAGTCGGTTCTCTGTTTAACTGCTCAAGGTAGTTTTCAGATAAAGCACTTAAAAATATTTCACTGGATTCTTTGACCCTGCCACCCGTTATGAAGTTTTGAGTCTCCCAGTCTATATCCGGCAAATTAAAATCTCCACCCAGAACTATAACATGGTGGGGAAATCTACTCGAAATATTTTCCAAATTATTCTTCAGGTGCTGAGCCACAACAGCTGCTGAGCCCGGGGGCCTATAGAGACATCCAATTACCATGTTTGAGCCTGCTTTAACCGTGACCTTCACCCAAATCATTTCACAATTCGAATCTCCGTCAATTTCCTTCGATACTATTGCACTTCTTATCGCTATAAACACGCCTCCCCCTTTACTGTCCAGCCTGTCTCTGCGGTATACATTCCAATCTGAGTTTAGGATTTCATTACTGTTTACATGTGGTTTCAGCCAACTTTCTGTCCCTAGTACTATATGGGCGTTGTGACCGTTTATTAATGAGAGCAGTTCTGGGACCTTTCTATAGACGCTCTTGCAGTTTACTATTAGCACATTAATATTGTTATTCCCTGTTGCATTTTGCCTACTCCTGCCTTGCCGCGTCTCAGCAGGCGTCTTGTCGGGCCTAGGGAGGGAATTCTCTAACCTAAGAAAACCCCATGTGCACTCCACACGTACTCCGCTACCCTCGTAGCCGCTTCCGGCGTGTAGTGCACGCCTGACCTATTCAGGGGGACCCTACATTTCTCCTTCCGATAGCGGAGGTCGAGAAATTTGCACCCCAGCTCTCCGCAGAATCGTCTGAGCCTCTGGTTTAAGCCTTCCACTCGGCTCCAAACCAGAGGACCGCGATCGGTTCTGGGAAAGATACTACAAATAGTTAGCTCTGATCCCACCCCGCGAGCGAGGCTTTCCGCCTTCACCAACTCCGCCAACCGCCTGTACGAACTGAGGATGACCTCTGAACCCAGACGGCAGGAGTCATTGGTGCCGACATGAGCAACAATTTGCAGTCGGGTGCACCCAGTGCTCTCTATCGCCGCCGGTAGGGCCTCCTCCACATCTCGGATGAGACCCCCCGGCAAGCAGACATAGTGAACACTGGCCTTCTTCCCCGACCTTTCCGCTATTTCCCTAAGGGGCTCCATCACCCGCCTAACGTTGGAGCTCCCAATAACTAATAAACCCCTCCCCCCGTGCGCCTGCTCGGACCTTGCTGAAGGAGCAGCCACATGTCCACTCACAGGCAGAGCGGGCGATGCCACACGGCCAGCCTCCACATTGACCCTCCGCCTCGTGCGCCGCGAACGCCGCTGAACCCGCCACTCCCCTTGGGGAGAGGGTGGCCCAACCGATCCCGGTACCCGCGAAGATGTGTCGACAGCAGGGACAGTGGGTGAAGCATGTAACACCTGGGGTGTGCCATGCGACGCACCAGACTCCCCACTGCCGCTACACTCCGAGGAAGCAGCCTGAAGACGGCTGACCGCGGCCATCAACACGCTCAGCTGTTCGCGAAGAGTGGCCAGCTCCTCCTGCGTCCGTACACAGCAGTCACACATCCTATCCATCCTAAGGAATCAATTTACTGAAGAGACTTAATCAACTTTTAACTAGACTGCTAATTCACTAAAGGCAGCTGATTATTGACTAAACTGTGATTGCTGACCACTTCTTGTAGAAAACAATGAAAATAGCACTACCTGTCTCTGGACTGTATTGAAAACAAACACTAGAACTACTGGCACTGTGATTGACTAAAGGGACTCTCTCTGACTGTATTCAAAACAAACACGAAATCTATGGAACACTATTACTAGCACTCGACAATTAGAGCTTCCTAAAAGCAAAAACACACCGAAGAAGACGTGACAAGTAAGAAAAATACAGTTAATACTTAAATTAAGGTATCTCGCTGCACAGCAGACGTGAAGCAGACGGCGGTTAGGGCGACACTGACACTACTGGCACTATGGCTGACTAAAGAGACTCTCTCTGACTGTATTCAAAACCAACACGAAATCTATGGAACACTATTAATAGCACTCGACAATTAGAGCTTCCTAAAAGCAAAAACACACCGAAGAAGAAGTGACAAGTAAGAAAAATACAGTTAATACTTAAATACTGAAGTACTGCATGTCAACCGTATTAATGTTCATGTAGGCCGCAGCTTTCATGGCGCCTTCGGTTACTACCAAAGGTCAAATGAAGTAAAGGTGAATGTTCTCATAGCGTAACACAGCCTCCGCCGGCATGTGTCTCTGACGCGGTGTATGTTTCGAGCAGACTTTCCATGGAGGATGGCATATTCCGGACACGAGAGTCAACATAGTGCGACAAGAAACCTGATTCATCCGACCAGCCGACATGTTTGTCCATTGATCCACAGTCCACTGGCGACGATCTTGTACCCAATGCAGTCTTACATGGTGATGTCGTTTGGAGACGTGGGAACACTTATGGATCGTCCACTGCAGAGCCCAATGTTCGGCAATGTGCACTGAACGGCGTGCTGTGATTGCACTAGCATTTCAGTCATTCGTCAGAACTGTCACAGATCGCCATCAGTCCTGTGTTACAGAGTAGGCAAGCCTTCAACCTCCATATTATGTGATGAGACATGAGCATCCGGCACCTTGTCGCCAACTCGTGATTTCACCGTCCTTCAAACACTTTCGATAAATGCTCACGACAGTAGCACGCGAGTAGCCGACCAGCTTCGCCGTTTCTAAAGGAAGGGAGGCAGGATGATCAGCGTTTACCGCCCTGTCGACATCCAGGTTATTAGGGACGGAGGACAAGTTCGAAATGTTTCAAGCATGGGGAAGGAAATCTGCCATGTCCTTTCAAAGGAACCTTCCCGGCATTTGCCTGGAGTAGAGTAATCATGGAAAACCTAAATCTGGACGGCCGTACTTGGATTAGAAACATGATCCTCCCAAATGATATATCCGAGATGGTTGTTGCAGGCACGGGGCATAACAATCCGTCCTTTGTTGGAGTATCTTCTGTCAGTAGATTTCCCCATATGCGCTCCATATCGCCATTACAACGGTTCCACATTGCTCTCTACTCCACTTCCTTAGCGCGTTACGTGCCCCCAACGTCAGCGTGATGTGTCAGTCTCGCAGTGGGCAGTGAACTTAATGTCTGGGCTGGCCGGCCGCTGTGGCCGATCGGTTCTAGGCGCTTCAGTCCGGAACCGCGCGACTGCTACGGTCGCAGGTTCGAATCCTGCCTCGGGCATGGCTCTGTGTGCTGTCCTAAGGTTAGTTAGGTTTGAGTAGTTCTAAGTTCTAGGGGACTGATGACCTCAGATGTTAAGTACCATAGTGCTCAGAGCCATTTGAACCATTTGTTTGGGCTGTTCAGTACGTACTACTATGGTCGGAGGAAGGTTTTGTCTGCTGTGGCTATGCTGACAGTTCACTAAGCCGTTACTCTTAGTCTGTGACTATCATTACAGTTTCCTTGTCCATTAGGCATTCTGTCTGAGTTCCTGCTGCTTTTCAGTACTTGCCTGACCAGACGAGTTATTATTCGTGCCACCATACTTCACAAATTCCCAATATTACTCTTCCTCTTTTCAAATTGTTTAACGTCCCTACATAGTTAAGGGAGCTGATATTCCTTGCTCTACCGTGCTAGACCAGATTGCTTTTTCTAACGATAACAACCTTCTTAGTCATGCCCTCCCAGATATCCGAATAGGGGACTGTTTACGTCTGGAATATTGCACCTATGAGGATACCATCGTGATTTAACCATACAGTAGAGCTGTAGTCCTTGTAAAATGTAATTTCTGTACTTTCTCCTTGCTTTCAGCTGAGTTGCAGAATCAAACTAGCAAGGCGAAGTTGGCTACTGTTATTAAGCCAGATCAGTCAGTTATCCAGAATGTTTGCTGGGGTACTACAGAAAAGGCAACTGTCCCTGCTCAGGAACTGTACGTTAGTCTGGTCTCTCCACTCAGATATCCATCGAATATGGCTGCACCTATACAATACGGCAGGCTGTATGGTTGAGGTCCGCAAGCTATCCAAGCGCGTCAAGGTCCATTTCTCGTGTACTAGTCTTAACTGTGCACGTATTCATGAATATTATGACTAAAACAGCCGAGTAATACATGAGAGTACTGGTCTGGCTACAAATGAATAGCTTCATTTAAAATTTTGCTTTCATTGGACGCGTCATGGGCAGTCCCCTTAATCCGATGGTTGCCAGTTCCCTCACTGAGTACTTCGAAAGACAGGTGCCTTGTAAACATAACGAGTGGTACATGTGCGACGACGACACTTTCGTCATGTGGAGTAATGGTATAGTCTGTCGGTAAAGTGAAGAGCGAGCGAGCGAGTCCCCACTCTGCCTACCCTGCTACGTCAGAGGGCGCTCCTACAGGCTGATCCACAACGTAGTGCCGACCCTGCCGCGGCGCGCGCTTTAAATCTGTGGCGACGCCGTGTACAGATACGTCCCAGCTGTGTTTATTTTTAGACAAACGCATTAAGACCATAAGGAATACAAAAGACGATAGCTTCTTGCGAAACACGACATTATAGAGCAAATAATATTGACATAAGCACGGAAGTCAGGATTCTACTACAAACATAAAACCGAATGCCTATCCATGTGAATGTATGTTCCGCTATTCGTAAGACGAACCAGATATAGTGCATTCAATCTGTAGAATTTAAGGCTTGTTCTTACTTTGTGTTTCAACTAAAAGGTAAAAGTTTTGTTTGAAGGGCTGCATTGGAACTCAACAATTCTTTCAACACGAAGAGAGTTTAAGAAGTAACCACAAACTTATAATTTCGTGTGATGTATTAGTTCGATTCGCACTGCTTGTTTTTTTTTCTTTTTTTGTCACTGTCTTCGTAAACATGTCTGAAAAGTATTTCCAGGTAAATCCAATTTCACGCAATGTCTTGTGTAAAACATCTTTCTGCCATGGAAAGTGTATTTTTTGTGTCATGGTAGTATGTAATTTCCGTAATGTGGGCACTATTTTCAGGTGTACGTAAAAGTCCTCCATGGTTTGTCGAATGACCGATTTTGTGAAACTGTCAATAACGAAGTGTTTCCTCCGTAAATTATTATTTTTCCTTCGCGGCGATTCCAGTAAACCATGCGCCTTGTTTTCGTATTCCTTCCTTATGCTTCCTATTGTGGCGAGGCTGACGTTTGCATAAACTGCAGCCCTTTGATTGGGACTGGTAATATTAGCCAACAGTTCTTTCTGTGTCGCCTCCTTAACACACGCTGTAATAACGTTAGAGACGATCGAACGCGCGTTACTTCGCAAGTACGCCCTCTTTTTCGTATTCTGCCCATTTTCTTGCAACGCAGGGCCATTATCCATCACTTCCGGATACTGAAGTATATCAATGAATACACAAAGTCAACTGACTGACACTGGCAACTAAGGTCCCACGAACAGAAGCGACGTATATCACTGCACGCCGAACTACACCGCTGGGCAGGTAACGGGCAACTGATTTTGGGTGGTACTGTAGGCCAGTGGCAGGGTTCTTCCGGGAAAGGCCACTTCCCCCACCAAAACCGCTGCTCGCTCTTGAGTTTACAGACAGACTATATCATTTCTATGACTTCTGCCAACATTAAATTTACTATGGAGGTAGAAAAATGTCAACAGCAACCCTTTGTAGATGTGATGATTACGAGGAATAGTGAGGACCTGGGCCACAGCTTGTATTGAAAACTGACACGCACGGACAGACACTTTTACAAACTTTCAAATCTCTCACCCAGTCAGAAAAGAAGTGAGACTAACACGCTCGTAACCTGCGTAAGATGAATATATACGCCTCGGGCATGGATGTGTGTGATGTCCTTAAGTTAGTTAGGATTAAGTAGTTCTAACTCTAGGGGACTGATGACCTCAGAAGTTAAGTCCCATAGTGCTCAGAGCCAACACCTGGAATGCGTGCTGAGAAACAAAGATATTTCACCATAATAATAGCGATCTGCTCCGGCTTCGCACGCTTCTATCGCCAGAGGACTTGTCTGTCGCAGCTGTAATAAATTACATACACACAGAAGTGCCTTGATCACCATTTGTCTACTAGTGAAAACCATATAAAAATCCCTGTAGTATTTCCTGATATTAGTCTTCATACACAGACAGAAACAAGTGGCGCGGGCCTTTAATTTGTAATATGGGTAGAAGTGTTACGAAACCTAACATCCGGCGGAGTGCCACATCAGAAGAGGATTTGTCTGGCACGTCCTTTCTGCCTTACATTCCACGGTGACAGATAGAACCGTGTACCCCACAAATACAGCATAAAGACTTTATACAAACCGATCAAACAGATCAGGATGTCTCAGAACAGTAAAGGAGCAAAGGGACATATACACAATGTTTGGAGTATGCCACACACCCTGTAAATGTCAAAAAGTCTGTGTTTGAATGACCAGACGATTGATCAGTACAAGGATCATCGAAAATGTACAGCTGACTCGTTTAGGTGCAGTGACGGAGACCGATTGTGGAGTAAAATTCGCCGACAAGCAGGTTCTCGCTGTGGAGAAGAGCTACCACTCCCGTTTGCTTCGGAAAGCCTTTGAAATAACATAAGAATGACGTTAGTTTTAACAAGAAATAAGAAATACTCACGACAGACTGATTATAGATTCTCGTGCTACAGTGAAAGGCCGTTGCAGGCAACGAGTGAAGAATCACAGCGGTAATGACAAGGGAAAGATGCGACTATTGTGTATAGCCTGCTATCGCGGCTTCGACTCCAGTCAGCCACCAGCAACGGAGAGCGAATCTTTCACAATGCCAGCCACTTGTGCTGACGAAACGTAAGAAAAATCAACAAACATCGACCACAGATCCCGAGCCGAAAACCAACAGGCAGTATGTCGTGGGACTCTTTAAACATTTCAGTAGTGCCTTCACAAGAGTTAACTGATGTCTGAATACTGAAAGAAATTTGTTCTTTGATAGTGTGTTTAAATGTTCTGCTTTTAGACATGTGGAAATTCAGAAAATTTATGTTGAGAATTGTAAAGCATTTCAGACTCGGGTACGTGGCTAAAGGAAACAAATTTGCAAGTTTTTTGTTTGATAGTGCAGTTATTGAGCGATACACTTTTAATTTAGAGCTTGTACGCCGAATGGAGTGGCCTCCGTTCTGTAGCTGTACGGTCTCACTTGAAAAAAGAGAAAAAATTACACACTGTTGCCGGTGTCTCACTGTACATCAGGCAATTTTGTGCATCGGTTATGCGACAATTGAAAATATCTACCACAGTAAAGGCTGAAACTAGTTCCATAAAGATTAATCAAGAACTTAACTGTTTTGGTTATGCTGTAGCGTCAAAATATAAGACCTGTTTCACTGAAAGTGTCTTTCATTAGCACTTGGTACGAAGAAAATGACCATCGATGCCAAAGGCAAATCATAGACTGATTCACCCTGGTTTAAAACAGCGCTGTGTAGAGGAAAATTAGATTACGAGCAGGCGCTTTGAAGTCACCTTCTGCTTGAATCTGGCAGCAGCGTGGTCTTTGACTCGCCCTGATAACCCATCATCTCTCTTAATAGTGCTGGCCGGCTACAGCGTAGAACGTGTCACACATGCATCACCCTCTCAAAGCGTAGATAATCCAGGATAACGACTGGACGAAATAATATGAACAGCGTGCTAATGTAGAGTGGGGACGTCTTTTCCATCCACCTGTATCGATTCCTCAAGCAGTGTTAGGCGGTCCAAGAGAATATATTCGGCAAAGCTATTATTTATAATGGAATGCAGTGTCTCTGAATTCAAAGATGACCTTCATCTGGCTTGAAAGCAAGAGCGTACTTTGGACCTGAGCTTGGAGCGGATAAAGGGAAGATATTGAGCAGGGATGAGGGCAGGTTTGTATGTGTAGGGGGGGGGGGGAGGGGAGGTGTAGGGTGAGGGCAGGAACTAATGTACATTTCACGATGTAGAGAGAAATAGTTTTGAGATTTCACAACAATCGGCTCTGTGTATACTCGCTATTGGTCAGTTCTCATTATATGTTGCGTCTTTTTTTAAAACAATTACATCAGTGTTATTGGGTATCATGCGAGTTTGGATTATGGGGATCACTTTCCCCAGAAGGGTAGAGGAGAAAGCTGGGGATCACTTTCCTCAGAAGGGTAGAGGAGAAAGCTGTCTCCACCCTCGCTTTCCTGTTTGGTACTTTATGCTTGTTTTGGAAATACAGAATAGTGAGATTTAATTACGAGGGTTTACTCAAAAGTGATGCTTCCGAATTTTTTATTCTGTTCTCAACATCAGTTGATGTAGTAATTGTCACGCATATTACTCAACTGACTTTCCCGCGTCACTGATGCAAGATGCTACCCTCTGACGCTAGAGGGCTCCGAATTTTTGCGAGTAACATGGCGGTGTGCAATGTAACTATGTCGGTGCTTCAGAATCAGCATGCTGTAATCGAGTTTCTAATCGCAGACAACTTGCCTGCTATTGAAATACATGGCAGAATAAAGGCTGTGTGTAGTCACTACTGTATCGACATCAGGAATGTGCGACGTTGATGTGTTAGTGCTCGTAACGAAGGAAGAGCAGGTGCCAACATGTGTTACAGAGCTCGGAGTGGAAAAAAGGAGTACGGAAGCCGACGAGACTCACTGTAAACGAATTGATGAATTCATCAGAGAAAATTGTCGGATTACACAGACACAGATATCAGATAAGTATGGCATATCACGAAGACGTTTTAAGTAGGCTGTTTAGGTTTTTTTTATTGGTAACGCCTCCGCATGTATCCCGTGTGACCCAACGTGGTCTAGAAGGTGTAAGTCAACTACCCTGGCCAGCAAGATCTCTGGATCTGTCCCCCATTGAGCATGTTTGGGACTGGATGAAGCGTCGTCTCACGCGGTCTGCACGGCCAGCACGAACGCTGGTCCAACTGAGGCGCCAGGTGGAAATGGCATGGCAAGCCGTTCCACAGGACTACATCCAGCATCTCTACGATCGTCTCCATGGGAGAATAGCAGCCTGCATTGTTGCGGAAGGTGGATAAACACTGTACTAGTGCCGACATTGTGCATGCTGTGTTGCCTGTGTCTACGTGCCTGTGTTTCTGTCAGTGTGATCATGTGATTTATCTGACCCCAGGAATGTGTCAATAAAGTTTCCCCTTCCTGGGACAATGAATTCACGGTGTTCTTATTTCAATTTCCAGGAATGTAGTTCGTAAGGCAATTCATTCCATGTAACTGCAATAATCGAGTATGTCTCTGACTGCAGGAAGAAATACACCATACATGCTTTGTTCAGTGAATTATAAGATGATATTTTGAGATGATTTAACGTGGATAATGTGAATGAGCGTAACAACCAGACTCACTCTCATCCTATTAGGCTTGGAACGAAAAGTCGCTGTCATCGAAGCGTAACTCAGTAACACCTGGAGAAATTTCAATCGAATTGTTAGGTTGATGATCTTTTATACAAAATAATGCTGTGGGAGTAAGATTCCCCACTACCACTAGGGGTGGGGATGTGGATCAGAAGGACAGGGTAGCATAAAATTAATCGAAAACTCGCTTTTGGTATTTATTTTCTGTATTTGGCTGACTCGGAATAAGTGCCTTTATAAATTAGTTATACAAAAGTTATCTTTGACTGTGAAAAGGATAAATAACTTGCAGAAACGTTTGATACAGCATTGAATGCAGTATATCTTCAAGTTCTATTCCCGCCTAACACTATTAGCGGCCCAAGTGCCAGTATGTGGCATGCACAAATAAGTTATTGCAACAGTCACCATGCTGGCGGACCTTGATGTGGCATCCTATATGTACACAGCCGGTTTAGGTGAAACGACTGTACCAGCTACTAAGAGTTTGTTTTTGAGATGGTGGCTTGCGATATTTAGTTCTGACTTGTCTTGGAACGGTAGTAGTGGATTTGGATTCATGAAATCAGAGACAAAACTGCGCACACTCTCCGCTACTATACAACTCTATGATGACTGTTGAAATAACTCATTTGCTCATGCCACCTAGCCGGAACGTCAGGAACTAACAGCGTTAGCGGGAATAAAACTTGAAGTCATATTGGATTCAGAGTTGTAGTAAATATTTCTGTAAGTTACATACCTTTTTCAGACTTAACGGTTAGTTTTGTACGATTAATTTATAAACACCGCGTACTTTTAAAATTATGAAGTGCAATTTGACCCTGATTTGTGGTGTTCAGTGCGTCAATCAGATTGAGAGAAGGGGCACTGCAAATAGGTAATAATTTTGTTAACGTGTTTCAAGATCTAAGAGCAGGTCCAATGGCTGAATACCACAGATAAAAATTATTCCAATCCATCTGTGGCATGAATCAGCAAACTAGTGTTTAGTAGTATTAGTTGAAAACAGTCTTGGTTGGAATTTTAGATTTTTATTTTTCAACTACGCTTTTCACCTTAGTTAGGCATCTTCAGGCTTATCTTAATTTGGTATTTCTTAGGACGATCCTTTACAAAGTGTAGCTAAAGGATATCGTCGAGTAAATCAGGCCAACATCGCCTTCGTTAACCTCAGTAAATACTTTCTAGGTGGACATGAGTGGCTCCAAGACCTGCATAACGCGTACACATAGCTGATAAATAAATAAATAAAATTGCAACCAAGACTGTTTTCAACTAATACCACAATTAATGACTCTGAGCACTATGGGACTTAACATCGGAGGTCATCGGTCCCCTAGAACTTAGAACTACTTAAACCTAACTAACCTAAGGACAGCACACACAGCCATGCCCGACACAGGATTCGAACCTGCAACCGTAGCAGTCACGCGGTTCCGGACTGAAGCGCCTAGAACCGCTCGGCCACCGCGGCTAGACATCCTGATCTGTTTGATCGGTTTGTATAAAGCCTTTACACTGTATTGATGGGTTATACGCTTCTATCTACCACTGTTGGAAAGGTAAGTCAGAAAGGACGTGGCAGACAAATCCTCTTCTGATGTGGCACTCCGCCGGCCATCGCGGCAGGCTACCACAGATAACTTTAACATCCTCTCTAAAGACGTATGGTATAAAACAGCGGAGAATGAAACATGTATGTATACTTTATAGGACACATACGCGCATGTTCAACATCTCCTACTAAGCCCTTGGACCGATTTCAACCAAACTTGGTATACGTATTTCTTACAATTTGGAGACAAATGCAGTGGAAGTAAAAGCCAGCAACCTCCCATTAATGTGTGTGTGTGTGTGTGTGTGTGTGTGTGTTTATGTGTGAGAGGGGGAGGGGGGTAATAATGGAGTGATGAACAGAGAAGCAGGGGCAGGAGTAGGTGGATTGGGGAGGAGGAATGAGGAGATGAACGTACAGGGAGGGAGGGAAGAAATGGACAGAGAGGGGGAGGAGATGGACAGATAGACAGAGGAGAAGAGATGGACAGAAAGAAGGGTGAGGAGATGATGGACATTGGTGGGGGGGAGGGGGGAGGAAGAGATGTACGCAATATATCTGCTAACACAGGCACACTGGTGAAGCAGCAAGTGAGGAGGTTGAATAGATACTTTACTTTGTTTAGTTAGGAGAGTATATACGAGATATATTCAGTGGAGAGATCAGTATCATTTGACACTTAGAGAGAAAGCATAGATCTTGATGCCGTTGAACCTTGATATCTGATTTCTTAATAGCTCGGTTTATGATCTTTTATCCAAGGGCAAAACACGCTGCTCTACACCAGCCCCGTAGCCGAGTCAGGTCACGTGGACTAGGGCGCCCACCCACGTATTCACGTGTCCCGGGGCACGTGCACTACAGCGGGTGCTGTTACTTAATTAGTAAGCCGCTCCAGTTTCTCTCACGTTTACCTCCGGTGTTCCCCTGTACCCGAATGAAGTGACCTAAAGTTTTTGTTTGAAGACCATTAAGTATCGAGATCATTAAAACGTTCATTGCTTCTACAGAACCAGAATGGGGTAGGCTGTGAAGTCATTGAAGGGACCATTGCAGCGAGATACGAAGTACTCCGCTGGTTATTGAAATTTGAGTATCGGTTCGACTCAATGCCTATGTGGCATCTGAGTGTACTAAATTTTGTAACCTGTATATCCCCGATGAGCCATAAATTTAATCGTGCGTTCTCCCTACTATACTGTACACGTATAATAAGTAAAATTCCATTGTTTGATAATTTTTATTGTGTGCCAGTTTTGATGGCTAGTAGCATATTTGTGCATGTCATTTGATATTATCATGATTAAATCTAAAATGAAATGTGTCTTGCTCCCGATCTTACGAAGCAGCACTGTCCTTGCTTTCCGCTTAAGCAACGTCAGGTAAGTAAAATGCATGAACTGTTCATTTACGTGTATTGTATATAGCGTGTATACGAAGGATGTCTTTTGCCTTTTGTCGGTTTAACGGCGAATGAGCAAGTTCCTGGTAAGATGATCCAGTGGCGTTATACCGACTCAGTGGTCAGCAGTACGGGGTTCTGAACGAAGGACGCTGAAGTTCACGACGGAGAGAACAGCAGGGAATCATTCTCAAGACCTACTAAAATGCCTATCAGTAACAAAATACTCCGAAAGGATTATGAATTGCCGGCCGGTGTGGCCGAGCGGTTCTAGGCGCTTCAGTCTGGTACCGTGCGACCGCTACGGTCGCAGATTCGAATCCTGCCTCGGTCATGGATGTGTGTGATGTCCTTAGGTTAGCTAGGTTTAAGTAGTTCTGAGTTCTAGTGGACCGATGACCTCAGATGTTAAGTCCTATAGTGCTCAGAGCCATTTGAACCATTTGATTACGAATTATGTATCAATCTTATATCTGTCTTTGAAAAGGCTTTCATATGTAATGATGTATGTAACACTTATCAGAGCGCGATTAAAAAGAAATGTCTTCTTTAATTTGTGTTGCGCACATCTTTTGAGTAGAGTAATAACTCTAAAACGGCAAGAAAAGATATATTTGTTCAAATTGACTGGAAACCGATTAATACGGTATAAACAAGTCAGCGACTGATCTGAAAAGGAATTTCTTTATTTATGAACTTTATTTATAAACATTCAATTGCCGTTAGTGATAAAATATTAATTTGCGAACTATTATGAATTTCAAATACACTCCTGGAAATGGAAAAAAGAACACATTGACATCGGTGTGTCAGACCCACCATACTTGCTCCGGACACTGCGAGAGGGCTGTACAAGCAATGATCACACGCACGGCACAGCGGACACACCAGGAACCGCGGTGTTGGCCGTCGAATGGCGCTAGCTGCGCAGCATTTGTGCACCGCCGCCGTCAGTGTCAGCCAGTTTGCCGTGGCATACGGAGCTCCATCGCAGTCTTTAACACTGGTAGCATGCCGCGACAGCGTGGACGTGAACAGTATGTGCAGTTGACGGACTTTGAGCGAGGGCGTATAGTGGGCATGCGGGAGGCCGGGTGGACGTACCGCCGAATTGCTCAACACGTGGGGCGTGAGGTCTCCACAGTACATCGATGTCGTCGCCAGTGGTCGGCGGAAGGTGCACATGCCCGTCGACCTGGGACCGGACCGCAGTCCCCTACAACTGAGAACTACTTAAACCTAACTAACCTAAGGACATCACACACATCCATGCCTGAGGCAGGATTCGAACTTGCGACTGTACCGGTCGCGCGGTTCCCGACTGTAGCTCCTAGAACCGCTCGGCCACCCCGGCCGGCCTACGCCTTATTAAAAAGTAGCTAAGTGCCCGGCGTTCCCGTAGTATGTATTTATTTCGATTATCTATAAATCCATGTCCTCCCTCCCCCTTGAGGTCTGTCCATCTCTTCGCCTTCTCTCTCCACGTTATCAAGTTCACAGCAAGAGGAAGGTGGTGGTTCTTACCTCCATATGTAAAATATATTTCACCCATGTTTAAAAGATCGCACAGGTATTTGTACACATTTCACCTGTATTTCTAGCGAATTTCGACATGCAATTTAATTTTCATTCAGATCATGTTTCTGACGTCCTATTTCTTGAACTATCGCAAAATGATATATTTTTGTAGGTACATTCAGCGATATATGTGGTTACTATAGGCGAAACGTGTTGTGAACAGGGTTAGCAGTAAAGAAGTAACAAAACAAAACGTCATTGCTGCACTAAGAGCGGGAATATAGTAAGCGATAAACATTTTACCTTTCAAAATTTTATGACGGTCGCCAAAGAGAAAAAGATTCGTGAGGGTTGGAAGTTACGTGTTGAGTTTCTTGCAAGTCTCTAGCTACTCTCATTTTCAAATACTGGATGACTGAATTACGGTTATTCGCGGCTTATGGGCTACACTGCTTTTCCATCCCCACCCCTTTGATGGACTGGTGGTTCTTATCGCACAGTGATGATATCCAGACAGTAAGTGATATGTGTACTAAGTTTGGTTGAAATCGATCCAGCTGTTTAGGAAGAGATGAGGCAAATACATACATACATGCATGGATACATATGTACATCCATTTTAATACACTACTGGCTATTAACATTGCTACACCAAGAAGAAATGCAGATGGTAAGTGGGTGTTCTTTGGACAAATATATTATACTAAAACTGACGTGTGATTACATTTCCACGCAATTTGGGTGCACAGATCCTGAGAAATCAGTACCCAGAACAACCACCTATGACCGTAATAACGGCCTTGATACGGCTGGGCATTAAGTCAACCAGGGCTTGGATGGCGTGTACAGGTACAGCTGCCCGTGCAGCTACAAGAAGATACCACAGTTCATCAAGAGTAGTGACTGGCGTATTGTGACAAGCCAGTTGCTCTGCCAGAAGCAGTGGAATATTTTCTGTATCCAGAAAGGCCGATACAGGACCTACAACATGCGGCCGTGCATTATCCTGCTGAAATGTAGGGTTTCCCAGGGATCGAATGAAGGGTAGAGCCACGGGTCGTAACACATCTGAAGTGTAACGTCCACTGTTCAAAGTGCCTTCAATGTGCACAAGAGGTGACCGAGACGTGTAACCAATGGCACCCCTACCATCACGCCGTGTGATACGCCAGTATGACGATGACGAATACACGCTTCCAATGTGCGTTCACCGCGATGTCGCCAAACGCGGATGCGACTATCATGATGCTGCAAACAGAACCTGGATTTATCCGAAAAAATGACGATTTGCCATTCGTGCACCCAGGTTCGTCGTTGAGTACACCATCGCAGGCCCTCCTGTCTGTGATGCAGCATCAAGGGTAACCGCAGCCATGGTCTCCGAGCTGATAGCCCATGCTGCTGCAAACGTCGTCGAACTGTTCGTGCAGATGGTTGTTGTCTTGCAAACGTCCCCATCTGTTGACTCAGGGATCGAGACGTGGCTGCACGATCCGTTACAGCCATGCGAATAAGATGCCTGTCATCTCGACTGCTAGTGATACGAGGCCGTTTTGATGCAGCACGGTGTTCCGTATTACCTCCATATTACCCTCCTGAACGCACCGATTCCTTATTGTGCTAACAATCATTGGATCTCGACCAACGCTAGCAGCAATGTCCCGATACGATAAACCACAATCGCGATAGGCTACAATCCGACCTTTATCAAAGTCGGAAACGTGATGGTACGCATTTCCCCTCCTTACACGAGGCATTACAACAACGTTTCACCAGTTAAGGCCGGTCAACTGCTTTTTGTGTATGAGAAATCGGTTGGAAACTTTCCTCATGTCAGCACGTTGTAGGTGTCGCTACCGGTGCCAACCTTGTGTGAATGCTCTGAAAAGCTAATCATTTGCGTATCACAGCATCTTCTTCCTGTCACTTAAATTTCGCGTCTGTAGCACGTCATCTTCGTGGTGTAGCAATTTTAATAGTCAGTAGTGTATGTCTGGATTATATAGAGCCCGCATCTCGTGGTCGTGCGGTAGCGTTGTCGCTTCCCACGCCGGGGTTCTCGGGTTCGGTTCCCGGCGGGGTCAGGGATTTTCTCTGCCTCGTGATGGCTGGGTGTTGTGTGATAACCTTAGGTTAGTTAGGTTTAAGTAGTTCTAAGGTCTAGGGGACTGATGACCTAAGATGTTAAGTCCCATAGTGCTCAGAGCCATTTTTGATTATATAGACGAATACTGCACTTGGCGTGGTCTGCAATATAAAGCGGAAGGCTTCTACAAATCAAAACTGGACCGGGTCACGGCAGATGTTGATGTTACTGTATAAAAGAATGAAATGGTGAAGTTTCAACTAATTTAGAAACTATACACAGCTCAGCACGGCAGGTACTTTGTCGAGCAGTCGCGTCGCGTAGCTGTTAATAGAAACGAAAATAGCTCCAGTTGGCGTCCTGCAGGTACGGTATCGGGCGGGAGGCGGTGCATGCCCTGAACGGCGACTGCTCCTACCCCAGGCGGACATCTCCGGCAGGAGGTGAGCGAGTTAATTCCGCCGCTATTCAGAGGGAGCCTGCGTTCGAATGGAACACTTGTCCCGCAGCCAATGAAGCGCGGCTCTCGAGAAAGCAACGGACAAATTCGAATGGGGAACAAATCGCGGGCGGAATACAAAAGTGGGTCGCCGGCCATTGTCCGGTTCGGCCGGGCTTATCTGTCGCGGCCAGCCGGCGTCCGGCCCTTCCTCTCGGCCCTGTGCGTCCGTGTACCGACCCCGGGCTATTTTCAGTAGGCTGCGCAGGCCTAAGCCAGCGCCTCTTCCTCGACGCTTTTTGGCCTCGGTGTTCCTGTTCCCCTTTTCTGCCGATCTGAGCGAAATGGCATTCGCGGAAGGGCGGACAACGCGTGGCTTTCGTCGCGTCCCGGCGCACACAGCGGGTCCAGCGGATTTACTCATTCCGTGTGACGCTCCGCTGCTCGTAGATTTTCTCGGACGAGCAGCGGCGGGAATCAAATCTCGGAGGTCGCCCGCCCTGGGTCAGGTCAATAACGCAGTCCCCAGAAACCTGATTCGCGGAACTGCTGTTGTCACTTTCATCTGGGTGAAGGTCCCTGCTGGCAGAACACGCTTGCAGTTGAGGGTTCGTTACACGAGGTCGCTACATAATACAAATAAGGTCGCAACTCAGATTTGATTACTGCGAGCGCACTGGTATCTCGTTCATCCGGACTATGTGGGACTGTGTCATGTGGATAACAAGGAAATTCAATAAAAACTAGTATGACGTTGCGTAAATAATATAAACGTATAAGTTACACTCATTTCACGGCCGGCCGGGGTGGCTGAGCGGTTCTAGGCGCTTCAGTCTGGAACCGCGCGACCGCTACGGTTGCAGGTTCGAATCCTGCCTCGTGCATGGATGTGTGTGATGTCCTTAGGTTAGTTAGGTTTAAGTAGTTTTAAGTTCTAGGGGACTGACGACCTCAGAAGTTAAGTCCCATAGTGCTCAGAGCCATCTGAACCATTGAACTATGGCTCTGAGCACTATGGGACTTAACATCTGTGGTCATCAGTCCCCTAGAACTTAGAACTACTTAAACCTAACTAACCTAAGGACATCACACACATCCATGCCCGAGGCAAGATTCGAACCTGCGACCGTAGCAGCCGCGCGGTTCCGGAGGAACCATTGAACTAATTTCACGTAAACATACATATTACACATTGTTTTCAAATACATTTTAAGCAATGATTTTATCTTGGAACTCTTCTTTTTGGTCCGTGTTTGCATAGAAAACAGTAATGTGTTTGTATAACCATGCTAATTTCTGTATGTTTTTAGATTAAAAAAACCCTCACTGGTGATGGTGATATTTATCGCAGAAACTAGTTTGGGAAAATAAAGAAATAAACGAATAACAAGGCGTTTTGCATCAAGGCGGACTCAATTTTCTGATATTACAAATTTTAAGCAGATATTCAAGAACCTGAGTTTTATGCATTGAAATACAAATATATTGTAAATACGGCTGTGTACATACACCATGTGATAAAAAGTATCCGGACACCTACAGAAACATACGTTTTTCATACTAGGTGCATTGTGCTGCCACCTGCTGCCAGGTACTCCATATCAGCGACCTCAGTAGTCATTCGACATCGTGAGAGAGCAGAATGGGGCGCTCCCCGGAACTCACGGACTTCGAACGTGATCAGGTGATTGGGTGTCACTTGTGTAATACGCCTGTGCGCGAGACTTCCACATTCTTAAACATCACTAGGTCCACTGTTTCCGATGTGATAGTGAAGTAGAAACGTGAAAGGGCACGTACAGCACAAAAGCGTACAGGCCGGCCTCGTCTGTTGCTGACAGAGACCGTCGACAGTTGAAGAGGGTCGTAATGTGTAATATCCAGACCGTCATACAGGAATTCCAAACAGGATCCATTGGAGATACTATGACAGTCAGGCAGGAAGTGAGAAACCTTGGATTTCACGGTCGAGCGGCTGCTCATAAATGTCAAACGACGCCTCGCTTGGTGTAAAGAGAGTAAACATTGGATGATTGAACAGTGGAAACACGTTGTGTGGAGTAACGAATCACGGTACACAACGTGGCGATCCGATGGCAGGGTGTGGGTTTGGCGAATGCCCACTGAACGACATCTGCCAGCGTATGTAGTGCCAAAAGTAAAATTTGGAGGCGGTGGTGTTATGGTGTGGTCCTGTTTTTCATGGTGGGGGTTTGCACCCCTTGTTGTTTTGCATGGCACTATCACAGCACAGGTCTACATTGATGTTTTAAGTACCTTCTTACTTCCCACTGTTGTAGAGCAATTCGTGGATGGTGATTGCATCATTCAACACGATCGAACACCTGTTTATAATGCACTGCCTGTGGCGGAGTGGTTACACGACAACAACATCCCTGTAATGGACTGGCCTGCGCAGCGTCCTGACCTGAATCCTATAGAACATCTTTGGGGTGGTTTGAAACGTCGACTTCGTGCCATGCCTCATCGATCGACATCTATATATCTGCTCAGTACAGTACACCGTGAAGTATGGGTTGCCATTTCCCAAGAAACCTTCCAGCACCTGATTGAACGTATGTCTGCGGGAGTGGAAGCTGTCATCAAGGCTAAGGGTGAGCCAACACGATACTGAATTCTAGCATTACCGATGCAGGGCGCCACGAACCTGTAAGTCATTTTCAGCCAGGTGTCCGAATACTTTTGATCACATAGTGTATATGTATGTATGTATACGCCATATTTTCTCCTAGACTGCTGGACGTATTTCAACCAAACTTGGTACACATATCTCTTACTGTCTGTAGATAATCGCTGTGGGGTAAGGGGTGGGGATGGGAATAGGGGGGGAGGGAGAAATGCAGCCCACGACGTGTGGGTATCCTTAATATTTGAGAATAGGACCATTTAGTGACTTCAAACGAACTTTACACATGACATCAAAACTTAATGACATTTTTTCTCGCCAATAACCTCCAAAAAAGATGAAAGGAAAAATCTTTTCGTTTACTATATTTTCGCTGTTCGTGAAGTAAATCTGCGGAATGAGCCATGACGTTTTAATTTATTATAACTATTATTTATTATAAATTATTATAATCGCGACAAATTTTGCAGACAGTATTGACATATACATCTGAATGTACCAGCTAAATTATATAAGTGTAAGACACATAGTTCATGAGAGATGACGTTACAAACACCGAGCTGAGTGAAAAACTGCCACATCATGCATGACATTTTATTTTATTATTTCTTTTCTGCTAACTCCATTGACAGCACACTTCGCGGACAATACGACGCATTCCACTGGATGCATCGCAAAATTATATCACTACAGCACATAGTTCTGGAGATATGTTGCCATAAACAAAGAGCTGCGTGAAAATGAAACTGCTGGGCGAATTCGCTAGAGATGCAGGTGAAATATGTGTTCACGTACGTCTGAAATATGTTAAACATATTTCAGATATGCGTGTGCGGGTAAATTCTCAGGTAAAAACCTTTACCTAAATCCTTCGAACGATTTAAACCAAAGTCAGGGTACATATTAGTTAAGACCTGCAAAGAAGTATTGCGGGGGTAACAGTCACTAGTCTCTTGTTGGGGTGATGGTGACGACTTGGAGAGAGAAGGGGTAGGAGGAGATGGACGGACAGAGAGGGGAAAGGAGCAAATGGGCTCTGATAGGGGGCCTATGTACAAAGAGGGGTCAGTAGGAGATGGCCAAAGAAATGGGAGAGGAGGAGATGAAATTAGATGGCGAGGAGGAAATGGACAGAGCGGGAAGGGGTAGATGACAGAGAGCAGGAGGAGCGGATGGACAGAGAAAGGGGTTAAGGAGGAGATGGACTTGTAAAACATTGGAAGAAATATCTACTCGGGCACTCATATAGTAATCATTAAATTTCTTTTGAGCCAGTTTCGTAAGTCATTTATGTGTAGCATGGTCGTGTACGCACTTCGCCTGCAGTAGTTCAACCTACGTTGTTTCCGTGTGGCTTTCCAAGTAAACCATTATTTTGTAAGCTGTGTTGTTGCCTCTGTGTCATAGTGTCTTCAGATTGAGCGCGAAATTTGTTAGATAGCTCTTCATCACTATCGGCATCGTCTGCAGACGAACAAAAGACTACAATGTCAGCATCAGAAACCATACCGCGGTTGTCATGTCGTATCCAGTCATTTATGTTATTAACACCGATGTCTGAGCCTCCTAGCATGTATGCAAACAATTTAATGAATTCCTAAAAGTCGAAATTTCCACTAGCTCCTTAACAGATGTGTAAACAGCGTCAGTGGACTCAAAAACGGCTAATCTTACGTTACCAGTCTGTCACCGTTGAAACTCCAACACAAAATTCAGCAGCAATCCTTTTAAAGAATTCTTCTTGATCCGTGCTATGCGCTGCATCTCTATATTCATTGACACTAACACATTCTTCCGATTTGTTGTCATTTTGCACACGCAACAAACGGAACCAACAACAAACGTTTCCAGGCCAGCGTTTCAATTTTAGAATCGCATGACCGAACGCGCACTAGAGACCGCTATTTTCTACAGTGTTTGTTGTTCTGCGACAAGTGGTAGTGTTTTGTGCAGCGTTTGTAAATATAAGGAGCTCTACATATTTAATAGCTGTGTGATACATTAGAACTATTTGGGGATTTTTAATTCTTCAGTTACTGAGTTTTAAAATGATAAAATTCTATATATTTTTAAAATTACACTGTCGGAAAAAATTAGTACACCCTTTTACAGTAGCTCAAGATTATTTGTTGCAACAGTGCATGTGCAGTACATGAAATGATTACATTCACAGATCAATAGCACAAGCGCTTCTGAGGTATCGGGTATCGACCCATGCTGAAACACCCATATTAGTAGGTGGTATGGCCTCCTCGGACCGTATCGCAGTCACTGCCTCTGACACCCATTCTATCGTGCGGATGGCAGATACTGTCCTGGGATACGTTATTCCGAGCCTACTCGATCTGTTCACGCAATTTTGTAAGAGTTGTTCGTTGACGAGTCACACGAGCCATTTCTCGTCTCATCGTAACCCACACGTGCTCGATTGAAGACAGGTCCGGAGATCATGCTGGGCAAGCAAATTGTTCTACATCTTGCAGAGCGTGTTGAGTTTCGTGGGCAGTGTGTAGGCGAGCATTATCGTGTTGGAACAACATATCACCTCCCTGTTGCAAGAACGACAAAAGAATCGGTTTAACTACACTCCTAAAAATGGAAAAAAGAACACATTGACACCGGTGTGTCAGACCCACCATACTTGCTCCGGACACTGCGGGAGGGCTGTACAAGCAATGATCACACGCACGGCACAGCGGACACACCAGGAACAGCGGTGTTGGCCGTCGAATGGCGCTAGCTGCGCAGCATTTGTGCACCGCCGCCGTCAGTGTCAGCCAGTTTGCCGTGGCATACGGAGCTCCATCGCAGTCTTTAACACTGGAAGCATGCCGCGACAGCGTGGACGTGAACCGTATGTGCAGCTGACGGACTTTGAGCGAGGGCGTATAGTGGGCATGCGGGAGGCCGGGTGGACGAACCGCCGAATTGCTCAACACGTGGGGCGTGAGGTCTCCACAGTACATCGATGTTGTCGCCAGTGGTCGGCGGAAGGTGCACGTGCCCGTCGACCTGGGACCGGACCGCAGCCACGCACAGATGCACGCCAAGACCGTAGGATCCTACGCAGTGCCGTAGGGGACCGCACTGCCACTTCCCAGCAAATTAGGGACACTGTTGCTCCTGGAGTATCGGCGAGGACCATTCGCAACCGTCTCCATGAAGCTGGGCTACGGTCCCGCACACCGTTAGGCCGTCTTCCGCTCACGCCCCAACATCGTGCAGCCCGCCTCCAGTGGTGTCGCGACAGGCGTGAATGGAGGGACGAATGGAGACGTGTCGTCTTCAGCGATGAGAGTCGCTTCTGCCTTGGTGCCAATGATGGTCGTATGCGTGTTTGGTGCCGTGCAGGTGAGCGCCACAATCAGGACTGCATACGACCGAGGCACACAGGGCCAACACCTGGCATCATTCCTAAACCGGCAAGCGAACTTGCTGTTCCAACAGGACAATGCACGTCCGCATGTATCCCGTGCCACCCAACGTGCTCTAGAAGGTGTAAGTCAACTACCCTGGCCAGCAAGATCTCCGGATCTGTCCCCCATTGAGCATGTTTGGGACTGGATGAAGCGTCGTCTCACGCGATCTGCACGTCCAGCACGAACGCTGGTCCAACTGAGGCGCCAGGTGGAAATGGCATGGCAAGCCGTTCCACAGGACTACATCCAGCATCTCTACGATCGTCTCCATGGGAAAATAGCAGCCTGCATTGTTGCGAAAGGTGGATATACACTGTACTAGTGCCGACATTGTGCATGCTCTGTTGCCTGTGTCTATGTGCCTGTGGTTCTGTCAGTGTGATCATGTGATGTATCTGACCCCAGGAATGTGTCAATAAAGTTTCCCCTTCCTGGTACAATGAATTCACGGTGTTCTTATTTCAATTTCCAGGAGTGTACATTATGCACGTACCGAGGGCCGGTTAGTGTCCCCTCCATAAACAACAAGCGTGAAATGGAGTTGTAGCTTATCGCACCCCAGACCATAAGGCTTGGGGTGGGGTTAGTGTGTCTTTCACGAATATACTCTACGAGATAGCGCAAGTGACCATCACTTGTGTGCCGGCAGAATCTGCTTTCATCGCTGGAAGCCACGGCGCACCACCCCATCTCCTCTCATGGCACCAGTCGATCTATGAGAGTAGATACTGTGGTGAGAGTGGGAGACCGGCTAGAGGTGTGAGTGCTCCTAGTCCCGGTGCTAATATTCGGTTCGCAACAGTATATGTTCACACGTCTGGGCTTACAAGGCCCCTTATATGTGTTGTAGTACATGTAGGATCTGCCACTGCTGCCCTTACAATACGACGATCCTGGCGGGTGTCTGTGCTATGGACGTCCAACACCCGTCTACTGGTGTGAGAATGTTGAGGTGACCACTGATACTAACATGATTACATAATTGACGCAGCGCGTCCAACTTGTGCGGCACTTCTCCGAAGGCATCATCCCACCACTCAGAAGGCCATAATTTGACACCTATCAAAGTCGCTGATTCGGCTGTAGGAAGCATGGCATAGTTGTCTTCTTGCTTCACACGTTTGCACCACACTGAGACTTATGGTTGAGAACATTTCCTTCTAAAGGGTAGACAGATGGCGCTCTGGTAGCTGCGCCACTACGTTATCTGCTTGCGCGCGATGTCACAACCATTCTCAGTACATCTCCTATCTCCCAGGTAGCATATGCTCTTATCGGATCAAAATCGACGTCGTCTTTTCACAGATACAAATTTTTGCCGGCAGCGTAGTTATGTAATGTGTACACGGTTAACTGTAATAATATATTTGTATGTTGACAATGAGAAGTGGACCTGTCATGAAATATTATTGTCTCAATGTTATTAAATATTATATGTTTTTTATTTCAGCCTTTGATCACAATATGAATTCTTTAGATGATGACCGGTTTCAGTCCGTAATAACCATCCTCAGATCTTTTTTACGCCATGTCCTAAAGTGATCAGGCCATAATGGCATCGTCCAAACATATAAACAGCATAGCATAGTCATAAAGATCTAAAATAAGGTGTAGAATAGGCCGCATCGTCCACACAGTCATTAAATATTTCCTGTAAGACATGGAGATTCAAATGGTTCAAATGGCTCTGGTAAATATGGGGCTCAACATCTGAGGTCATCAGTCCCCTAGAACTTAACTACTTAAACCTAACTAACCTATGATCATCACAAACATCCATGACCGGGGCAGGATTCGAATCTGCGACCGTTGCAGTCGCGGGGTTCCAGACTGAAGCGCCTAGAACAGCTCGGTCACACCGGCCGGCCGACAAGTGAATCAAGCGTAGAGCGCATGGACAAAGGTCACGATATTAGTGTAACGGTCAGAGAAACTTTATTAACTGCGAGAAAGATCCTCTCTGCAATGTGGAGTATTCTGATGTTACTGGAACGACAATGAGAGGTGTAACTGAGATTGTAACTTTTGTCTTCATCTGATGGCGAGAATAGACGTTGAGGTGTATGCGGAAATTTGTTGAAGAGTTGCGATTGTGATACTTTGTAAACATTGAAGTTTATTTCAGTGCTAACGCATTAAAACTCATCTTAAATGTAATTAAATGTTAGTAAAGGCTACAAAAATATTAAATACATAAAAGTTTGCGAAAAAGTGAGCTATTTTTAATTCGCAACGAACTTTTCAGGAATGTGTAAGTACTCACATGTACGCTCATAGACAGTCGTCTCCTTTGGTGAATGAGTGTCCGTTAGAGCCTGCGCACGGTCCAGTTCCATCGTAATAGGTCTCCTTTCATCGGAACTGTTTTAATTGTGCCAGTAACTTCTCCCAATCTGACGGTAGCTTTTAAGAATCAACGGAGTGTCTACTGCCCTACTCTCGTCTGTCGACAGCGAAGTTGCGTAAATACAGAGCGTTTCAGATAACGATCGGAGTCTAGCAGCATCAGTGGCGCGGAGCAGAAAAGAGCTCAACGTTCCAGCACAATTCTCTTTCAGATTACGGCGACTGTGGAAATTCAAGTAATGTAGAAAACTTTCAAAGCTTGCTGGGTAAACTCTGTCCTGATGAAGGATACTTAGGTATTCACAAGGCTACACGGAAGTTTTAGTATTACACTTTTCATATAGCAGATATATTTTAAACTTTATTAATTTATGAGTTGTAAATAAATATACAGGGTGATTCAAAAAGAATACCACAACTTTAAAAATGTGTATTTAATGAAAGAAACATAATATAACCTTCTGTTATACATCATTAAAAAGAGTATTTAAAAAGGTTTTTTTCCACTCAAAAACAAGTTCAGAGGTGTTCAATATGGCCCCCTCCAGACACTGGAGCAATATCAACCCGATACTCCAACTCGTTCCACACTCTCTGTAGCATATCAGGCGTAACAGTTTGGATAGCTGCTGTTATTTCTCGTTTCAAATCATCAATGGTGGCTGGGAGAGGTGGCCGAAACACGATATCCTTAACATACCCCCATAAGAAAAAATCGCAGGGGGTAAGATCAGGGCTTCTTGGAGGCCAGTGATGAAGTGCTCTGTCACGGGCTGCCTGGCGGCCGATCCATCGCCTCGGGTAGTTGACGTTCAGGTTTCATAACTAACCTTTTTCGTAGGACTCTCCATACAGTTGATTGTGGAATTTGCAGCTCTCTGCTAGCTCTGCGAGTCGATTTTCCTGGGCTGCGAACAAATGCTTGCTGGATGCGTGCTACATTTTCATCACTCGTTGTCGGCCGTCCAGAACTTTTCCCTTTGTACAAACACCCATTCTCTGTAAACTGTTTATACCGACGTTTAATACACCACCTATCAGGAGGTTTAACACGATACTTCGTTCGAAATGCACGCTGAACAACTGTCGTCGATTCACTTCTGCCGTATTCAATAAGACAAAAAGCTTTCTGTTGAGCGGTCGCCAACTTAGCATTAACTGACGCTGACGCCTAGTCAACAGCGCCTCATTCGAACAAATGTACAACTAAATGAAACTTTATAGCTCTGCCTTTTGTCGTTGCAGAGTTTTAAATTCCTAAAGTTGTGGTATTCTTTTTGAATCACCCTGTACAATCATTAAACGTGTCAACCGTATAAAGAACTCTAATTTTGGGGGAATTTCGTGAGTAATATTATATGTATACAGTGTTTAATCTCTGTTGTGTAACTTGGTTGCATGTTTTGCTGCGGAGCTGTGTGTCATCGCGAGAGCTGAGTTGACTGGTCCATCAGAGATGAATTTCATGAGACAACAATATTTCATTCAGGCAAACACAGTTAAGTGTTCTTCTACTGTGGTTCACCTGTACCAGTCGTATGAATGAGGTCTCCTCATAGAAAAAAGTAGAACGCTGTTTGTTTCACAGCAGTTAATATAGAAATGTGATACGGTGCATTGCAATGTCTTATATTTATAGTGCATAAACTACTGTATGTATTGCTAAGTTAGTGTGATCACAGGAGGGAGCGTTAACATCCAATAGTGAATTTTGGTTATGGTCAGGACCCCTTCACAATACAGAAGATTGTAGCGCTAAGGGGAGCAAATATTGCGTCCATTTCTGAAGATTGTGTGCAGAGGCAATAGCTTCGCCGCAGGCACTAACGGCTCTATTAAGGCAGTTAAGAATTTTAGCCACATCTGTTACAGATGTTTCTGCAAATGTAGCTAATATACGAACTAAGCAATCTGAAATGAACACCGAGGCAGAGAAAGCTGTAATTAAGCAAGATTTAGAGTCAATTACTGCGGGTATTTCAGATATAGCAACAAGACAACAAAGGTCGAATGAAATAACGCAACTGTGGTAAGCGCAGGAAAAATTTCCGAATGAATTGACAAGAGTTTCACTGCGGATTAAGGACATGAGCGAGCGTCAGGATACCGTGAAATCTGCAGTAGATCAGTTAAATAAGACTATTAATAGTATGCCACTGGCATATAAGGAACTCATTGCCGAGAAATATAAAGAACACAGGAAGTATTTTTCGAATAAACTCGAAGAGTGGACTCGAGTGGAAGAAGGTCAAGTTTCCTCTTACGTTCATCAAAGAATACAGGGAGCTGTTTATAATACATAGGCCGAGAACTTGCCTTCCGCTAAAGAATGTAAGACTATGTTACAGGAAGCTAAAGAGAAAATTGTCCCTGACTTCCTTCAGTGGAAGAAACAAATAAATTAGTCACTTGACAAGATTTCTAGAAGAATAGTAGGGTCCGAGAGACAATACAGAATCAAAACCAGAGGTGCGTGGCGAGCACGTATCACAGGCCTCGAGATCCGTACCAAATCGAATCAACGCGCAGGCGTATCAGATGTTCTGTGCTAACAGGTCTGACGCTGCCGGCGGCGTGCTTTCACCTACTAATTTAGATACGACAGTGCTGATGGAAGAGGAGCTGTTAAAGCAGTGACAATTTCAGCCTTTCTCAGCAGGAAAGAAGACTGTTAATCCTGTTGTATTTACTAGAGGATTTCGTGGAGCTTTACTCCGACCGTTGACAGAGACGCAAAAGATCAGCTATGTTGCACAATATTTTCAACAGGATTCAGCTCTCTTTGCTACAGATATCATGGATCAGTGACAGACGTATGAGGAATGTGAACATGCAAACCTCGCAAATTACTGGTCACATGGGATACAGAAACTGTTGAAAAAACAAGTTTTTCATTCTGAAGTGTTTGGGTATAAGAATGGTAATTTGTGGAGATGCCTTGAGAAGTATGAGAACAAAGCCCTTACTGGGTTCAAATGGTTCAAATGGCTATGAGCGCTATGGGACTCAACTTCTGAGGTCATCAGTCCCCTAGAACTTAGAACTACTTAAACCTAACTAACCTAAGAACATCACACACATCCATGCCCGAGGCAGGATTCGAACCTGCGACCGTAGTGGTCTCGCGGTTCCAGACTGTAGCCCCTAGAAACGCACGGCCATTCCAGCCGGCTCCGCTACTGGGATGAACGCATTTCACACAAAGACATATTACCCATAATGATGGCAAAGTTATAATTGTAAATAGTTAATAAGCTGATTTATGCGAAGGAGGATAACGTGGAAGAGTTTATGTCGATTTTTGATTCCATGGATTTAATCAAAAAGGACATGGTGTTCAGTCAGAGGCAAGGAAACGAGTGTATGCCAAACCCAAACCAATACAATGACCATCCATACAAGCACACCCAACGGCAGATCATATGGCTAACAGTATGAATCAAACACGTAATCTAAAATATAGCAATAATGCAAATCATGGTCACTATAATCAGAACGGCAATGATTCTTGTTTAGGCATAACAGGAACGAACAACATAGACCGGAGACTTATTCCTATGTATTGTAACCATGTGAGGCAAAATGAGAACCAACAGTGGCATCAGACTAACCACACGGTTCGGCAACAATAACAAACACCTCAGGACTGGCGAGAGCAGCGACTCTTTATTACGCAAGTAACTGAAGAACGTTCTCCTCAACCATGGCCTCACCGGTAAACTAAGCTCTATCGTACCGCCCCTCAGAGGAGTGGTCGAAGAGTCTTTCAGGGGCTATATGCAGGAGGTGAATTTCTTCAGATACAATGATGATGTGAAAGGTGGCTACACTGAGTCACAGCGCCAGAAATTGCGCCAAAGATTATTATTTCACCTCCTCCACTGGGCAGTAGTAGTAGTTCAGAGGATGTCGAGAGCAGTTGTAGTTTAGAGGATGTCGAAGGCAGTTGTTGTTCTGTTGGGCGAGAGAGTAGATGCTGTTCGGCTGGTGTAATGTATAGATGGAAAAAAGTTGCAATTGTCAGAGTGTATTTGAGAAAGGAGATGGGCTTTTGATTTATGATGCTGGTGTAATGGAAAATTTTCGTCAATATATAATGAGGTAAAAAGGTATTACAGTTTTCTTTAATGACAATCCCTCTTGCTCACAGGTACAGTCAACAAAGCATCTGGCTCCTGTTCATTTGTTAGACTTGTAATTCTGGTTTCTAGGTGCAATTATTGTATTACTGGTTTTTCAATTAGTTCATTGTAAATGGTGTTTAAAATATTTTGTCGTATTGAGAAAGAACTGAGCCAGATACATGTACGTTGAGTCACACTACCACACACAGAATAATTACACTTGTGCTTTGTTGTTTCGTAGCTTTTATAGCTGCAGTGTACTTAATTAATCAATTGCGTTAATGGAAATTCCTCGTCATTCTTTATTTTAATTTTATGCAATCAGATTGCTTGCTAATACTAGACAGGGCCAACCGGTTACGATACTTCGTAACCGGTCACACAGCTACTAAAATTATTGCATTTATTCATTAATATTCGTAGCTTTTCTTTTTAATTAAGCTCCCAGGCAGATGTAGAACTAAAAGAGGAACTCTGTGTTCATACAGATAAATGTAATGGGGATTAGCCAACGGTACCGATCTCAGAGGTAAAAGTAAATACTGAAGGACTTCACGTTACTGTTGTTTTGCACACTGGTGCTTCGGTAAATGCGATCTCCTGCAGCCTTTTTGAAATGTTGTCTCAAAGAAAGGAGTTGCCTACTTTACCTGTAAGCAATTGTAGAACAGTTGGAGCTGTCGTAGATAGCAAAGATACAAACGTTGCTTACACTAAAGTGATTCAATTTGTAATACCAAAAAAAAAAAAACCAGATAAAATATCTTCTGCACCATCCAAATTTTCCCGTTTCATGTCCACTGTTAATTTGTACTGTACTTCTGATTCTGAATCTGTAAGCTTTATTACAAAAACTATATTTAATACGTAATCGATGTAAGAGCGTATTTATTTCTGACTGTATATAATTTATTGTAATTATAACGAAAATATTGTAAATTGCTAGGTCATAGCCAAGGGAGCTTTATTTAAATGTATCGATAGCAACGACGAAATGGCAATAGCTGTGTCGTTGTTATCTTTGCTTATGAAAAGCCACTGTCGCGTTGTGAGCAGAGAGGAAGCCGAGCAGCTTGTGTAATGAGAGAGTGTGGCAGTGTTTGTAGGATGCTCGCGCCAGTGTAGACGCGCCTGATTCGTTAACCCGCGAGTACGTATTGAGAGCACTGCAGGAGTGGACAGGTGGAGAAAGGTGCAATTCTAACTGTTGCCTGCCTCATAATTATCCGTGTCTCTGAAGACGACTGGGGGCTCTCAAACAGCAGCAGAAGCAACAGCGGCAGCTCGGCGCTGTCGTTGGCTACATTCTTCGTCGTCCGCACAGCTACAACATCGTAAGACTGTTAACTGACAGATACAGTACTGTAGAGGCTATACCCAGTTCCATATCCTACAAAAAATATGACTAACTCGAGTAATAACCAGCAATAGTTATAACTTGTAAGACCCCTGTGTTGTCACTGCCCTCAGACATTTTAACCAAGCACTGTCCATTTCCTTTCCATGCAATCGCCGAGTGTGGTAAATATATGAAAATTGAATAACTATTAACTGCCAGTTTCGTTTGTTTGTAATGTGCAGTTTCAAAATGGTTCAAATGGATCCAAACATGGGACTTAACATCTGAGGTCATCAGTCCCCTAGACTTACAACTACTTAAACCTAACTAACCTAAGGACATCACACGCGACCATGCCCGAGTCAGGATTCGAACCTGCGACCGTAGCAGCAGCGCGGTTCCAGACTGAAGCGCCTATAACCACTCGGCCACAGTGACCAGTTTCAGTCTAAATTTTCTGCCTCAGTAACTATTCATTCTCGTATTGCATAACAGAAGCTTAACTAATTTCCTATTTTGAGCATTAACTTCATTCACTTGAAGTGGCTTAAAATTACACTGGAAAAAGTAATAACTAAAGATATAGCACAAATTAAGAGTGCGAAATTTGAATTATTCTGTATTTAGCTTAGCGAGTGACTTCTGCTGGCTTGGTATGTATTTTACTGTTGTTATATTAAAAGTAAAATTAGTTGCTCATTTGCTTAAAGGGAATTCAATTCAATCTTTCAATGGTCAGAAGTAAATTGCTTTCCTTTTCTAAATTTTGCATTGCGTTGCACTGAAGTTACTGAAAGTATTTTCTTTACATAACAAAATTTTAGTTACATTCATTTAACCAGAAACTCCACTTAAATTTACTATCAAAATTTAGTATTTCTGAATAAGTAACTGTAAGCTCAGTGCTTTCTGATTCATTTATTTTCTCGTGATCTGTTGTGCTCATTTGCTTAAATTGCTTTGCCATGACCTTTCTTAAGATTCTGGAGACTCAATGCCCTAGTGGTTTGGCGACCGTTCAGTTATCTCCTTTTTAGCTAACTAGTATTATTTTTTGTATTATCAGTATTTTTTGTATTAAATGTTACGTGGTATCCTTCCTCCCTTCCCCTCCCCCCCCCCCCCCCCCCGGTGTCGTTTGTGGGCGATTTCACTATATTCCACCAATTCCAAAATTATCATCAGTATTTAGCTAAAGTTTAGAATAAATTCTTCCTTAAGAATAGTCTGTTGTACACTTTCCTCCAACTAACCGGTGCTATTTTGCTTCGGTAACGATAGTCTTACTCACTATAAAATTTCAGTAGGCATACGCGATAACGGTCAATTACGTCGCGATACAGTAGGCTGATTAGGAAGGGTGACGTTACAAATTCAGTTCCTTAGTGATTAATTAAGTGACTATCGATTGTTGCGTAGGACAGGAAAATATATGCGAGAAGGACGGAAGAATCCACTTCTCTGCTGGAAAGTTTATAATTAAGTTAGATGGTGCCGAAGTTTAACTACACCTGTTGAGAATGGAGAGTAAGCATGAGCGATACTGCAGAGGGGCATGCATGAAATTTATTATTTACAGTAACGGAAGGTGTTCCAAGGGACTAGAAAAAAAGGAAAAGATAAGATGTTGGAATGATCAGCTCCGTAGGATTAGAAGATCAGTTAGCGAATTTATTTAATAATTATTATAAGGTTTTTGAGGAAAGCCCAGGTTTTGTAAAAGGATGTACTTGCCACCTCGATGTCTTCCCACACCAAACTGTCTACCATAGTTTTATCCCATATCCGGGAAGCCGAAATTGTCAATAGAACAGGAGATTAATCGAAAGATTTCGTAGGATTTGATCGAACCCTCGCGCAGCTCCATATCGTAGCCCGCTCCCGGTAGTACCAAAGCAAGCACAGTTTCGGTAGGCATCCGAAGCATACACACAATGTAAAATAAAAGGTAAAGTACATATGTAATTTCCATGAAATAAAAGAAAGCAAACTACCATCTGTCAAACATAAAGGTTCTCTTTTGCAGTTCACGGACGTTTAAATAACTAGGAGTCAAAGTGCCACACTAGCTGTGCGGGAAGTGTTACTAAGTGGGAAAATACGCTAATTCAGACACTAGCTGAGAAACCAAAATTAGGAGTTTCATATCAACTATGAAGGCAACTACAAAAACATGCTGGAACGTTGACATATGTTCATAACTAAACGTTTTATTCAAAATCTTTATGGCATATGACACCGTACATGCTCATGCTTTAAATATCGTTACTACTGAAGGAGATACGCAGTTTTTAATCAACCAAGGTTGAAACGACAGTCTGAGTTAATGCATGGGACTGATTATCAGATTCTTGAGAAAGAGAGAACTTCTGAGCGAAATGAGGCAGCTGGGAAGAGGTGAGTTATGAATTTATTATGTAAATGTTATACACAAATACATTTGAAAATAGAAGAGAAAGCCATATTTCAGTCGCTTAACCTGCTATCGTTCAGATCTTTTTCATCGTCACGTGTCTAAATTAGTACCATGCTATTTGCAAACATAAGGGATGTTGGGATATCGTCTGCCTGAATTTTTCTTTATAATCTAGCCTTTTAATATATATATATATATATATATATATATATATATATATATATATATATATATATATATATTCAGCCATCCCAACACAGTAAATGTTATACTAAAATTTGTTTTGACAATTCATGGAAGACATTATTTTAAGTCGTACCACGGTATGTAGTTACATAGGAACAACAAAGGATTGATTCGATATAAAACAATATTTACAATCAGGGTACCGACTATTGGTCAATAGCCGGTCGTGAATCCGATTATTGCTCCAGTACGCACACGTCCAAAGTGTAAACAAGACGGAATCAGAACACAGGAGAGACAGTTTTAGTATACTATAAAGATTCTACTGGTAACATAATAAGAATGATAAATCAGCCTTGGTACACATTTGAGATATTCCAAATTCAGTCCATATTAATGACTACACATCTAAATTACAATAAAGTTTTGTTTTTATGTCCAATGAGAATTGTTTTAAAGCTAAGGACAGAGAACTCAATATTTGTGCAGGTCTACAAGTAAACGAACTAATGATCAAGACATTATTTCCTTTTAATTTTTATGTACCATCTAGACAGCAATGGATGACTGTTTACCAGAACCGGAGTTGTTTATTATAGCCACATGTATAGACAGATATTATCCACGCTACCATTTTCGAAAGTGGGAGACTGCTATGGTGCAGCTATTCGCCTGGTACTTCCACACACCTGTGACCGGCGGGTCACTCCAGCACCCCAAACACCTGCCACCGTTGCCAGCACCGGTGCCGGCCATCGAAATACTGGCCATCACACGCACCGTGCGTATGGAAACATTCCGGACGAGAACATCAACAGGCCTGTTAGTTGTCCAAGGAACCTCCTGCAGCCTCCACGGGAATAGGCTCCACTAGACTCGCCACGAGAGGTGCCAGCCTCGCCATCAGCGGCGCGAATTTCACAATCAACAGAGCTGTAATCACGGGCACCATCTTCTTACCTTTGTGAATCATTTGCCCTCTGAGTGACAACTGAATATCCTTTGGCCGGGCAGGTATTTAGGGAGCCACCTGACCGCTATGGAGCAGTCCAGTTTGCTGAGCCTACAAAGTATCACCTCTCTGAAGTGTCCATACAGCCAGCTGTTCCAGGACCCAGTTGAAGCTGATGCTCCTCCTGGACACCAGCATCTTCAGTGTTCTATGTGAGCTGCCAGCAGTCCACCATGAGCAACGCTCTGCGGCTTTGGCCTCCAAGGACTCCAACGCCAGGAACTGGTGTCCAGCAGTCTTAGACTTTTTCTGTGTTTGTGCGTTTGGAACAGCCGTCAAAACTGTGGTCCATCTGGGCATGGAAATTTATTGTGGCAGTCTTTTATGGCAAATTATGATTAAGGCTGGCCACTGATTTTCAAGCTATAAGGCGGCTACCAGAGTGACTGGCGTAACCGTTGCTCTTGTGGTCAACATGAAGTGCCTCAACTTATGTTAGTGATAATAAAGTGTTCACTCTTAATTGTCTAGCTGGAGCCTGTTCTTTCTGTGTGAGCCCATGCCAAGGCACATCAGAAGACGTCTGAGGTGAAGAGCGCTTGTTCTTGAAAGGGAAACGGCTCGGCTCACTGACCTCTTTCTACACGTCTTGGGTAACTGACGTGTCACGGTACAATCAACGCGATCTCTGACATGAGGACGCTTTTAGATAGGGAGACTGAAATTGGCTACATTGGGTAACTAATGAATTTATAATGCAGAAGTAATATGTTAAAAGTTGATGGTGTTTAGTTTCACGAGGGTTGGACCTTAAATAGTGGCAAATATTTATTCACAACAGACACAAAACAGTTGCATGTTTGGACCTGTTACTGTCCTTCATGGTAGTCACCAGCGGTGTGTAGAGCGTTGCCAGCCATGTGAAAGGCGTAGTATAGCGATAGCAGAGCCTGTTCTGTTGATGGTGCGAATGGAGCGGTGTATTGCCTGTCGAATCTCTGGAACAGCTTTGAAGCGAATGCCAAGAAATGGCACCTTCATCTTCGGTAACAAATCAAAGTCACAAGGACTTACGTTCGGCGAGTATGGTGGACTGTACAGCACTTCCCAGTCCCATCGACCGAACAGAGCAGCCACAGATTGAGCTGTATACTCCTCCGCATTGTCGTGCAAAATGATGGGTGGGTTGTGCAGAAGGTGTCGCCGCTTCTTTCGCAAAGCTGGTCGTAGGTGATGCTCCAAAAACGAACAGTAATACTGTGCATTGACGGTCTGCCGTGGAGGAACGTAATGCGTTGGGATAACACCATCACAGTCGTACACGAAATTCACCATAACTTTAGACCGCTCCATTCGCACCATCAACAGAACAGGCTCTGCTAACGGTATACTACGCCTTCCACATCGCTGGCAACGGGTTCTACACAACGCTGGCGACTATTTTGAAGGATAGTAACAGTTGCAAACATGTAACTCTTTTGTATCGGTTGTGAAGTTGGGAAGTTCCAAACCTCGTATGTATTTTCCGATTTTGAAGGCCATTGGTAGACCGCCCCCCCCCCTCCCCCTTATCCTATTGAGACAAAGCACAAAGCTTCTTTTTACATGAAATGGAACCAAACTGAGGGAATCCCATGAAAAATTATAAAAAATAAAACAAATTGTCAAATAAGAGCCTCCCTGTTGAGTATGTACTTCGTAGGAATAGGCCGGATAGCCGAGTGTGGAGCAACTAGCTAGCAGGAGGTCGTGTCTAAGATACAGTAAGAGGCGGCCTTGGCTAGGGTTATTAGAAGCTTAAAAGTTCCGTTTTGTTCCAATAGAGGTTTGATGTGAACAGAGGTATATGTGACTCGCTCTTCTTTTTAGCTTTAAAACGAAAACCTGCTTTGTTTATTGAGGAGATTATCGACGGGAGAGACTAAAAGCCGGTTTAAGGCGTTGTAGTGAGAGCGGTGAATGTTTTCCAGTTCAGTGGCTGGACCCGAGAGACCTTTGAAAATAATTGGGTTGCTAGAGTGCATTAACTTGTCGTGCACGAGTACTGACAAATTGAACCCTGTCTCGCTGGGCAAAGCAGGGCTGGCTACATTTATTTAGACATATAGTACATGTATAACAGTGCAGTACGGAATAGGGATTCGGAGTAAATCTAAGAAAGGCGAAAGTAATGAGTAGTAGCGGAAATGAGAACAGCGAGAAGATTAAAGGGAGGTACCGGGGAAATTTCAACCCACTTGCAAAAAATTCGCAGGGAGTTGAAAATTTGTTTCATATCATATTTTAGCATGCTGAATTTAGAGGGTAAATCCGATTTTCTAAATAGTTTTTTGACAGTTTTGGATTTTTGAGCTTTAAAAAAAATCAGTATTTTTTCATATCCATACGTGGACTTGTTGGTCATCACGGAAGTTTGAGCCAAAAATGTTTGAAACTGACGGAAAAGCAGCATTTTTTATTGTGGCCATTTTGATTTTTTCAGAAAAGTTAAAGTGTAGTTAGTTTTCTATCAATAGATAGACACGAACAGTGCAAAAAGTTAACTGAAACATTAATTTACATGAATGTGTCTGTATCTGTGAATAAACTGTACGTACATCCGTAAACGTGTATGTATTTGCGCCTAATCTACACGTACGTCCAAAATCAACGCAGATAAGTAAATTAGATTTCTTTGGTAATTTCCAGACATGCGGATTTACGTTCGCGGCGGACCCAATTGTGAACTGGAAAGTAAATATTTATAAAAGTTTCTGGTTCACGAAGGGTGGCAGCAGGGTGTGAGGTTCTTAGGGTAAGCACGCGACCAGCGTTTGACCACAGTCCAGATACTTTGCATAACTTTATTTACACCACAAAACGTATATAATAACTAGCAATCAGCACCACTGCGGTCTACCAAGTTTAACGTGATGAAGCAGTCCATCGACAGATGACAGCACGACGCCGGACGGCCAGAAAAGAACCCGTTTTTCAAATGATTCAAATGGCTCTGAGCACTATGGGATTTAACATCTGAGGTCATCAGTCCCCTAGACTGAAAACTACTTAAACCTGGCTAACCTAAGGACATCACACGCGTCCATGCCCGAGGCAGGATTCGAACCTGCGACCGTAGTAGCAGCGCGGTTCCGGGCTGAAGCGCCTAGAACCGCTCGACCACATCCGCCGGCGAACCTATTTTTATTCCGCGTGGCAAACTAAACTCACGACCGACGTCACGCCGTTACCATCATTATTATGAAAAACGACGTGAGATGATTGCAACCAAAGTACATTGAATTTTGAGTTCGATCCAACGTGCGGGAAGTTTTCGCGTAAAATCACACTAAAATGTCCTTATTGCGAATTGAGTGGAAATGAATCTTCCAAATCATATCACAATGTTTCAAACAAAATACAAGAAGCACTCCTTTTAGTGTAAGTACGCATCTGTGCTCGACATTTATGTATGCAGGAAAAGGTTTTGTAGCATTCAGTAGTTCGCGATGATTGTGAATATGCTATCTTTCTCCTGTGATACTTTTCAAGAACATGTGCGAATTATAGAAACTGCTGTTGATAAACCTACGAAAGTAATTTTTGATGACATTGGGTAATAATAATAACATACATATAAAAGGTCACAATAACTGGATAGTGATTGTCAGCTTACTGAAAGTTACTCAGGTGAAGATTTAAAATTAAATTTTTAGAATGAACTTATCCATAATGATCGTGAGGAAAATAAAAACTTGGATTCCGATAGTGAGATTATTGGTAATGATTGTGAGGACATTTCGCAAGTGGATCCTGTGTGTGAGATTAGTTATGATAATATTGGCAACAATGATATAATACTGCGAAGTTCAGATGACAAAATTAATTTAGCGGCTAGTTAAGAGGGTTCATGGCCAACTAGAGGTTTCCGGACAAACGTTAGTTTTGGCAGCGTTGTTGGTTTGATCACAGGATACATTGTCGATTTTGATGTCGTAACAAAGTTTAGTCAAGCTTGCGTGGCTACAGCAACTCAGTTAGGTGGAGATTCACCGGAATTTCATTTTTGGTTGGAAGGGCACGCCAGTCAATGTTCCATGAATCAGTCGGGATCCTTTGGTGCAATAGAACCTACGATTGCTGAAAGTATATGTAAATGATCGAAATGCTATGGATTTCGATATACCAAAACGCTTCGAAATGCTGATTCGAAGGCTTTCAATCATGTTGCCTCATTGACTATTTACGGAAGTAATAATGAAATGCAAAAGAAAGAATGTGTGTAGGTGGAAGAACATGGGGCCCAATCAAGACATCACCAACAATGCCAGCCCAAACGTTCACAGAAAATCTGTGTTGATGACGTGATTGCACAATTGCAATATTACCTTTCTTCAATTGGGCCAACTGGCGGTGAATCGAGGAAGTACAGTACATACTGACGAAACTAAAATGAGCTCTAATGTGGAGATTAAGCGTTTCCGGACACATGTCCACGTAACATCTTTTCTTTATTTGTGTGTGAGGAATGTTCCCTGAAAGTTTGGCCGTACCTTCTTGTACCACCCTGTATACTGTTAAAGCAGTCACTACACTTGGATTTCTTTTAAAAAATCAAAATTACCGGAACGAAAGAATGCTATTCCTCCGTCAACATTTAAAATTTTTGGCTCAAAATATTTTTGAGAATACGTCCTATGATAACCAACAACTCCACGTATGGGTTTAAAAGATTTTTGATTTTTTGAAAACTCTAAAATTCAAAAGTGATGAAAAATTTTGTTTTTCACATTGGATTTACCCACCGAATTCGGCATGCCAAGATATGTTATGAAACAAATGTTTTGCGCCCTGGGTTGAAATGTCGCCAGAACATACTTTTAACGTCAGGGTTGCTGATTTCCAAGTGAATGAAGTAATGGAATTCTGCTACGTGGTCAGTAAAATAACCCATGACGAACAGAGCAAGGAGGACATCACAAGAATTTCTGAGATTGTATGTCTGAAGCACAGTATTGTATGGAGTGAAACATGGACTGTGCGAAAACTGGAACAGAAGAGACTCGAACCATTTGAGATGTGACGCTACAGAAGAATGTAGAAATTTAGGTGGACTGGTAAGGTAGGGAATGAGGAAATTCTCTAGAGAATCGGCGAGGAAAGGAACATATTGAAGACACTGATAAGAAGAAGGGACAGGATGGTAAGACTTCTATTAAGACGGCAGGGAATAACTTCCGTTGTGGTAGAGGGAGCTGTAGAAGGTAAAAACTGTAGAGGAAGACAGAGATTGGAATACGTCCAGCAAGTAACTGAGGACGTAGGTTGCAAGTGCTACTCTGAGGTGAAGAGGTTGGCACAGGCGAGTAATTCGTGGAAGGGGCAGCATCAAACCAGTCGGAAGACTGATGCCTCAATAAAAGAAAGAAACAGGGCATAGAATTAATCCAGAGTTTCCAATAAACATTTCCGAGAAAGTCTGCGGAGGAGGAGGGATGTAGGAGGAGATTCACAGAGAGAAGAGAGACGAATCGATGGACGGAGAGGGGGAAGAAGCAGATGGACAGCGTGATGGGGGAGTAGGGTTGGATATGGACTATGGAGGAGAAGATGTACAGAGAGAAGGGATGTGGAGACGATGGACGGAGAGGGGAGGAGGAGGAAGTAGACAGAGAGGGGGAAGAGGCAATGGACAGAGGCATGGGAGAGGATGAGATGAACAGAGAGAAGCAGAGGAGGAGATGGGTAGAGAGAGGTGGGGGATGTTCCTGATATATGTGACATTCGCGTACGTGAAATCCTGGAACAAGTGGATGGGCAGTCGAAGAAAACAGCTGAATAGACATCAAAGAAAATGAGCAGATGAGTAAAAAGACCTGAAGTGATGTCGGCAGCTTTGTCTTATAGCAATAAGACACAGTCTTAAATGGTGTAAATCATTCGCACACAATTTACTGAGCGTGAGTGTCACAGAGATGCTCAACAAACAGCAGTGGGAGATGTTTCGAGAAAGATGATGGGTATTCCGAGAGACAACGATCAAAAACGACTAAATAAACTTATACCACCCCGAGAAACAAACATTACGGCTAATGACCACAACGTTGAACTTAGCGAAAGCAAAGAGTGGGGTACTGACATTATTTCTTCCCGAGTATGATCTTGAAAGGAATAGGAAGAGAATAAAATGATACTGGTGCACTATGTACCCTCTGCCCCTCGTGGTGCAGTGGTTTTCACAGTAAAAAAGACACGTCGTCGTTTGTCAGGTCAATGCAGTGATCTACGAAAGCCACTTCAGCGGTGGGAAAACTGTTAGATTTGAAATACAAAATGCTGTAAATTACAACCGATTATTTATTATAGTCACAGATTATATGTGATGGAGCAAAAGGAAGGAAGATTAGGGTTTAATGTGTCGTCGACATCGAGGGCATTAGACACAGAGCACAAGCTCGGAACGTTTCAAAGATGGAGAAGGAAATAGGTCGTAGCTTTTCAGTAACACAGTAGACTACCAGTTAGTGAAATTATTTAGAATATGCCCACTAACGGTCGAAACTGGTAAACAACAGTACTGCAATGTAACTTGATTGCAATAAATAATCAATTGTGGATTTTCAGTGGTTGCCCTATCTTGATGGACCACACATCGGTCCTTATACTTGCTATAATATTTATCGACTTACCGTATACACCCTGTCTGGTTCCCAGTAACTTTCATCTCTTCGTATACCTGGTGAAATTTACAGATGGAAAATGTTTTAAATTATGAAAGGCAATAACGTACATGAATGGTTTCGAGATCTGGAATTGCGATTCAAGGACTGTGTCTACTCTCTGGAAAGGTGTAGAAAAGGTGAATACGGCTGCTCTTGCACTTCCTGGTTCCATATTACGTGCGTCTGCGCGCCAAACGCGAGTCACTCGTTCCTTAGAGAATCATACTATGGGATAAATTGGTCACTCGCGAATCTTTGACCAGTGTTGGCGAGTCAGGGCAAGCAGAGAGCAGAGCTTCACTCAAGTTCATGCTTCTACGCCAAATGGATGTAATATAGACACTTGTCTCATTTGTTTCGAGGTGACTGCATTCAACAGGCTGCCTCGAAGGATTTGGTGAGATCGAAACTTGCTTCTTACTTTTGCGCTATTCTTACATTGTGTCGCATTACCATTCGTATTCTGAGTGAATTTAGAATTATTGTTTGGTCACTTCGAGTACGTGGAATCTAGTATAGTGTTTTAGTTCATGCATCCGTGGTTATAAATGACTTATAATCTCTCTCTCTTTCTCACACTTGTAAAATCACTTTATTCAATTTTGTAATACTAATTTGAAGGTGTTTAGTGTGACGATGTGAAGCTTCAATTTGAACACAGAACATTTACTGTACGGTGTTTGACCATGAGGTATAATTCATTTTGTAGCATCCATTTGATCATTATAAGGCTTTTTGAGTACTTCATGAATTCATTGCTTCACATACTTGCCTTAGTCTACAATCCCCACCACATGTGCCTCACCTAAACATACGTATATTCAGAGTGGAAATCATGGACACGTGCCCCATTCACCTAAAACGTGTTATTCTTGCGTGCCAAGCTGTTGTCTATCTTAGAATTTTCAGAGAATTACAGGTAAGACAACTTGATGCAGTTCTTCGGGAGACGTAGTCGCAGCAACGTGTCATCGCACTTCACTCTCTCCACTCGTAGATTATTAGCTTCTCATGCATTAGAGATTACAAATGGCAATGAAGTTTTGCCTTCACAAGCAAAGTGTATAAAGCAAGGCTTAATAACGGTGATTGTTTGCTATGCAGTAGTCAGTCTTCCAACCCAAAATTTTTCACAATCACTTAACAATAGCCCTTTGTTGCGTTTGCAAGAATTGCGTCTTATCAGTAGTACACTCCTGGAAATGGAAAAAAGAACACATTGACACCGGTGTGTCAGACCCACCATACTTGCTCCGGACACTGCGAGAGGTCTGTACAAGCAATGATCACACGCACGGCACAGCGGACACACCAGGAACCGCGGTGTTGGCCGTCGAATGGCGCTAGCTGCGCAGCATTTGTGCACCGCCGCCGTCAGTGTCAGCCAGTTTGCCGTGGCATACGGAGCTCCATCGCAGTCTTTAACACTGGTAGCATGCCGCGACAGCGTGGACGTGAACCGTATGTGCAGTTGACGGACTTTGAGCGAGGGCGTATAGTGGGCATGCGGGAGGCCGGGTGGACGTACCGCCGAATTGCTCAACACGTGGGGCGTGATGTCTCCACAGTACATCGATGGACCGTAGGATCCTACACAGTGCCGTAGAGGACCGCACCGCCACTTCCCACCAAATTAGGGACACTGTTGCTCCTGGGGTATCGGCGAGGAGCATTGGCAACCGTCTCCATGAAGCTGGGCTACGGTCCCGCACACCGTTAGGCCGTCTTCCGCTCACGCCCCAACATCGTGCAGCCCGCCTCCAGTGGTGTCGCGACAGGCGTGAATGGAGGGACGAATGGAGACGTGTTGTCTTCAGCGATGAGAGTAGCTTTTGCGTTGGTGCCAATCATGGTCGTATGCGTGTTTGGCGCCGTGCAGGTGAGCGCCACAATCAGGACTGCATACGACCGAGGCACACAGGGCCAACACCCGGCATCATGGTGTGGGGAGCGATCTCCTACACTGGCCGTACACCTCTGGTGATCGTCGAGGGGATACTGAATAGTGCACGGTACATGCAAACCGTCATCGAACCCATCGTTCTACCATTCCTAGACCGGCAAGGGAACCTGCTGTTCCAACAGGACAATGCACGTCCGCATGTATCCCGTGCCACCCAACGTGCTGTAGAAGGTGTAAGTCAACTACCCTGGCCAGCAAGATCTCCGGATCTGTCCCCCATTGAGCATGTTTGGGAGTGGATGAAGCGTCGTCTCACGCGGTCTGCACGTCCAGCACGAACGCTGGTCCAACTGAGGCGCCAGGTGGAAATGGCATGGCATGCCGTTCCACAGGACTACATCCAGCATCTCTACGATCGTCTCCATGGGAGAATAGCAGCCTGCATTGCTGCGAAATGTGGATATACACTGTACTAGTGCCGACATTGTGCATGCTCTGTTGCCTGTGTCTATGTGACTGTGGTTCTGTCAGTGTGATCATGTGATGTATCTGACCCCAGGAATGTGTTAATAAAGTTTCCCCTTCCTGGGACAATGAATTCACGGTGTTCTTATTTTAATTTCCAGGAGTGTATTATTATTCAACAAAGGTTGCGTTAATGGAGGCCATACTTAATAATTTTGGACAAATTTCAGAGCACATCTTCAGGAAGTGTTGTGAACATTCAGGTTTAATTTTTCAAGGAGTTCAAGTGCTCTGTCCCGCAAGAGGATTACATCCATAAAACAGCATACTTTTCGTCTTACTGAGACACTATTTTTACTGATTTACAGATAACATTCGACTTTGCCTTCACAGTACCGAACAGGCAAAGAGATTCACCCGAAAGCGCCAGCGATCGGCTGGCGCGCGGAGCGGGCTCACCTGAGGAGCCGGTGATGTCCATGGCCTTCAGGTTGCGTCCCTTGATGATGGTGACAGTGAGACGACCCGCCGTCGGCAGGTAGCACAGCGACAGCATCAGCTCGCCCAGGTCCACCTTATCCTGCAAGCAGACGACTTTTTCTGAGCTCTACTTCCAAACCTGATACCTCGGTGCATGGTACACGAAGTACACCGCTAGCCACTAACAATGAAATAGCACGATGGTTGCATACAACATACATGAAACTGACGTGGAACGTACCACATGCTCGGTACGTCAACTATCAGCAGTTCAGCGCAACCGCACAAAAAAGTTTGACTAAAGCGCCATCTACATTGCGTGCCATATTTAAAAGAACACAAAATCCTCAAGATTGGCGAAGTTTTACAGAAGCCTGAAATTTAGTGCGATCTTCGGTGCGAGATTGCTTTCAATAGATTAAAACTGTGTGCCCGACCGAGACTCGAACTCGGGAGTCTGGGTCGGGCACACAGTTTTAATCTGCCAGGAAGTTTCATATCAGCGCACACTCCGCTGCAGAGTGAAAATCTCATTCTGGAAACATCCCCCAGGCTGTGGCTAAGCCATATCTCCGCAATATCCTTTCTTTCAGGAGTGCTAGTTCTGCAAGGTTCGCAGGAGAGCTTCTGTAAAGTTTGGAAGGTAGGAGACGGATACTGGCAGAAGTAAAGCCGTGAGTAGCGGGCGTGAGTTGTGCTTCGGTAGCTCAGATGGTAGAGCACTTGCCCGCGAAAGGCAAAGGTCCCGAGTTCGAGTCTCGGTCGGGCACACAGTTTTAATCTGGCAGGAAGTTTCATACCAGCGCACACTCCGCTGCAGAGTGAAAATCTCATTCTGCTTTTAATAGTTTCCGCAACGCAACTCTGTCTCGAAATCAGGGCAGTAAACTCAAAGAGATTCTGATCATATGTAAATTATACTAACAGCAAGACGCAGTGGTAATGTTGCTGATGAACAGCCACGAACGCAGGGTTACTAAATACGGTTTTCCGAAATTCCTCCAACAAGGAAGACGAAGTAAATATTCCAGAATTCGAATCAAGAACAACTGCCAAACTGAGTAACTTGGACGTATGTATCCTCGGTGTGCCGAAGCAGCTTAATTCACTAAATAAAGTCGAGCCCCGCAGGTCACATGGTATACCAGTTACGTTCCATTCAGAGTAGGCTGTTTAGGTTTTTATGTTGGTAACGCCACGTAGTGCTCTGTACGAAAACCACTGACTGTGCTGTGTGCGGTCTGTGGCTGGTTTGCATTGTTGGAATGTGCGATTGTAGTCTTGTGCAGTTGGCTGTTAACAGCGCGTAACGTTGCGCAGTTGGAGGTCAGCCGCCAGCAGTGGTGGATGTGGGGTGAGAGATGGCAGAATTTTAAGGGCGGACTATCTGGACGTGTGTCCGCCAGGAAGAGTAAATTTGTAATACTGGATATCATGAACTGATATATATATATATATATATATATATATATATATATATATATATATATATATATATATATTTTATGACTTTTGAACACCATTAAGGTAAATGCATTGTTTGTTCTCTATCAAAATCTTTCATTTGCTAACTATGCCTATCAGTACCTAGTGCCTTCAGTAGTTAGAATCTTTTATTTAGCTGCCAGTATTGGCGCTCGCTGTATTGCAGTAGTTCGAGTAACGAAGATTTTTGTGAGGTAAGTGATTCATGAGAGGTATAGGTTATTGTTAGTCCGGGCCATTCTTTTGGAGGGATTTTTTAAAGTCAGATTGCGTTGCGCTAAAAATATTGTCTGTCAGTTTCAGCACAGTCATTTATAATTTTTCTAAGGGGACGTTTCAGCTGATGCAATAGCTGCTCACTTAGCAATCGTATACAACCGATCGCTCGTCAAAAGATCCGTACCTAAGGACTGGAAAGCTGCGCAGGTCATGCCAGTATTCAGGAAAGTAAACAGGAGCAATCTGCTGAATTACAGGCCCAGACCACTGACATCGAATTGCAATAGGGTTTTGGAACACATACTGTGTTCGAAGATTATTAATTACATCGAAGAAAACGATTTATTGACAAAAAGCCAACACGGATTCAGAAAGTATCGTTCTTGCGAAACGCAGCTACCTCTTTATTCTCACGAGGTAATGGGTGCTGTCGGCAGGGCACCTCAAATTGATTCCATATTTCTGTATTTCCGGAATGCTTTTGCCACGGTCGCTCACAAGCGACTTCTAATAATAGTGCGTGCCTGCGGACTACCGTCTGAGTTGAGTGACTCGATTTGTAATTTCCAGTCTGAAAGGTCACTGTTCGTAGTAATTGTCGGAAAACATCCAGTAAAACGGAAGTAATATCAGCCATTCTCAAAGGAAGTGTTATAAGCCCTCTGCTGTTCTTGATCTATATAAACGATTTAGAAGTAAATTCAGAGATTGGATTGTTTGCAGGTGATTCTGTCATTTATCGCCTTGTAAAATCACCATATGATCAAAGCCATGTGAAAAATGATTTATACAAATATCTGCATGATGCGAAAACTGCTAACGGGCTCTACGTAATGAACAGTGTTAAGTTATGCATATGATTACTAAAAGGAAGCTGCTAAATTTCGGCTACACAATAAATAAAACAAAGTAAAAGCAGCGATGTCAACTAATTACTTAAGGGTTACAATTGATAACACCTTTAATAGGAACGATCATGTAGATACTGTTGTGGGGAAAGCGAACCAAAGGCGGTGGTTTATTGGCAGGGCGCTTAGAAAATGCAAAGGTCCACTAAAGAGATTTCCTGCACTACGCTTGTAAGTCTCTTCTGGAGTATAGCTGCGCGCTGTGGGCTCCGCATCAGATAGGATTGACGGAGAACATCGAAAAAGTTCAAAGAGAGGCAGCTAGTTCTGTATTATCGCGAAACAGGGAGTTAATACAAAGGCGTTTTTCGTTGCGGCAGGATCTCCTCATGATATCTCAATCACCAGCTTTATCCTCCAAGTGCGAAAATATTTCGTTGGCGACCACCTACTTAGGGAGAAATAATCATCATAATGAAATAAGAGAAACCAGAACTCAGACGAACAGATCTGAGTGTTCATTTTTCCGCGTACTGTTTGAGAGTAGAACGGCAGAGAAATAACTTGTAAGTTGTTCGATGAACCCTATGCCAGGCGCTTCATTAAGAATTTCAGTGTTGTTTCTCGCTTTGGTCGGGATCTCATGACTGTCACGGGAATATGGTGTCGATGGGTATAGTTGGACCACGCTCATCGCTAGGTACGATCTCAATGGCACTGCGTGACTAGCGCATGAGAAGACAGACGTATTGTTGGTTTGACCGTGCAGAAACGGACGACGTCCTCAGCATTACAGCCTGTCTGCAAGGCGACGATTGTGGACCTTCCCTTGATGCGGTAGAGAGAGAGGAGCATCTGATAACGGCACGGGACACTGCAGTCACACCACGTTGTTTTTTGCAGACGAGTTGCGCTTCGGCGCGTTGTATTACGATGGGTGTTGCTGTGTGTGAAGGCTCTGCCCAGAATGAACGTTTCCAGATTCCATTCACTGTCATCGTACAGGCTCAGTACCTGCTGTGTTGATACTGCGTGATGGTTTGCACAGAACACAATCACCCCTTCTTCGCTAATCTACAACTACAATAATGCTGTACAAGCCAGTGTACAGTGCATGGTGAAGTTACATTGTACCAAATCTTTATACGATTTCACATGCTCAAGATGTTAATCACTAATCTTCTAATCATAGGCCTATGTCCTAGGAATTATCTTACATTTATCCATATCTAATGAGAACTGCGATCCACTAAACCAAGTAGAACTGTTGCTGTGCCATGAATAAGTGCAGGTGTAATTTGGACAATTCTTGTACATTTCATGCAGCTATGGCTGGAAGGTAGTAGTTAAGAGACCGATTGTTAGATCGGATGGCGGGCACGGATAATGTTAATATTTAGTGAATTATTCTGGGAAACAGGTTCCTGACACCACTAGTAGGTGAGGAGGCACCATCCGTTCGGCACTGTATTAGAGTGTGAAGTAATCAGGGCAGCACAGGGCACTGACGTGCTGTGAAGAACCCATACGTTGCAGTTACAACAGCGTCTAGTGACCTGTGTACAGGAGCCGAAGTGAGATGAGGAAAGCTGATGTTGTCCCCTCCAGAGGAGCAACGTCAGAGGCTCAGGGAAAAGACGTAGAAACAAGGGAGCCCGGAGACTCAAAAGGGGCAGTTTTGTCGCTCTTCTGGCCACGTCTAGGTCTGGAGAAAATGATGACTGTTTAAGATGCAAGGCAACCACGACGACCATCTGGTGATGGATATCGGTGGCCAACCCGCCCGCTGAAACTATCACCAAAGTCTCCTGCACGGACTGTGGCGGGGTGGGCCACACATTGGAGCTGTACTGGCATGAGGAGCGAGAGGCCTGCTGGCCTTCGCTCTCTGGTAAAAATCATCTGGCAGACTGCAAGCTGCCGTCCGCAGGGATGGGGCAGGGGCTCGAACTTGTGGCCTCTCAGGTGCAGAGCAGTCTACGGTCACTGACCAAGCTGCCCTGGGCGGATGATGGGGCTGCTAAGGCTCACTACAGCGACGGCAGTTGGTTGTTTCCCTTCAGCTCTCTACATGGGGTCCACGAGTTGCGCTTGAGGGAGCAGCCAACCGTGTCCCGGGCTACTGCCACAGCCAACATGCACAGCGGCCACTTAGCCACGGCTTGAATGGGAGCGCTAAGTCTAGGAGGCTGGGCAACCGGCTGCCGACGCAGCAGATTCCGCCATTGGCATTGGCTCTGGCTCACGCACGCAGTTTGCTCGGCGCCTTCACCGTGCCGGTGTTTCTCTGCACGCTTTGGTGTGAGTCACCTCTCTCTCCCAAACCTTACCTCTCGGTCGTTCAGACATATTACAACACCTGAGTTCGGGGGCGTTGTAACACTGTTCTCCCACTCTTTCTGCAGTTTAGTACGATCGGTTTAACGATGGTACTTTGCTGTACACATCACCATCACCAGTCCAATGTCTTATAATGATTTTGGGCGTACGAAAAATCTATGAACGCTACAAATAATTCAATACCTTCTCTTGCTTACAGTACGGGTAATGTAGCTAATGATGATAAACAGAAGGCAGAAATTCTAAACCTAGCTTTCAAAAACTCATTTACGATAGAGGGCTGCAGCACCATTCCCCCTTTCAATTGTCGAACAAACGAAAGGATGGCTGACATAGTGTTTAGTGTACCTGGGATTGTAAAACAGTTAAGATCCTTAGACGCGAGGAAGGCATCTGGCCCAGACAGTATACCAGTAAGATTTTATATTGACTATGCTATTAATATAGCACCATTCTTATTCGTCATCTATCAGAGATCATTGGAATGGCGGGAAGTTCCATGGGATTGGAAGAAGGCCCAGGTCATAGCAATCCATAAAAAGGGTAGAAAATCGGATTCACATAAATACCGGCCAATTTCACTGACATCGATTTCTTGTAGGATCATGGAACATGTTTGTGTTCAGACATAATGACCTTTCTAGACTCTGAGAAGCTCATCTACAGAAACCAGCACGGTTTTAGGAAACAGCGATCATGCGAGACACAGCTAGCCGTCTTTGTGCATGATGTACAACAGGCTCTAGATACCGGCCCCCAGGTTGATGCCATATCCCTCGACTTTCGAAAGGCGTTCGACTCAGTCCCGCACTGTCGCTTGCTCCAAAAAGTGCGTGATTACGGTCTATCCGATGATATATGCGGTTGGATAGAAAGTTTTCTAACTCACAGGAAACAGTGTGTCGTCCTGAACCGGGCGACTTCAAGAGAAACAAGCGTAGTTCAGGTGTGCCCCAGAGCATCGTAATAGGTCCACTGCTTTTTACGATTTTCATAAACGACCTGGTTGATGGTATTGACAGGGGCCTTAGACTGTTTGCCGATGATGCTGTAGTCTACAGGAAAGTAATATCACACGAAAGAAGTGAACAAATCAATGAGGATTTGCAGAAAATAAATGTGTGCTGTAATGACTGGCAGTTATCTCTCAATATTAGTAAGTGTAACCTATTGCGTATAACAAGGCGAAAGTTCCGATTAATGTATGAGTACAAAATAAATGCCCAGTCTTTGGAAGTGGCAACGTCCGTCAAGTATCTGGGTGTGACTATTCGAAATGATCTCAAATGGAATGATCAGATTACACAAGTAACGGGTAAGGAGAACTCTAGATTGCGGTTTATTGGCAGAATCCTGAAGCGATGCAGTCCTTCAACAAAGGAAATAGCTTGCAATAAGTTAGCTCGTCCAGTCTTGGAGTACTGTCCGTCTGTATGGGACACTTACCAGTTGGTCTGCTTCAAGAGATCGAGAAGGTTCAATGAAGAGCGGCAAGATTCGTGAAATCCGATCATCACCGAGGATGTAGAGCATATATTATTACAGCCAACTTTCAAATCGCGCAATGATCACGATTCAAAGATAAGGGAAATAAGAGCTCGTACTGAGGCGTTCAGACAGTCGTTTTTTCGTTTTTCCCTCACGCGATCCGCGAGTGGAACAGAGGAAGGGGGGGGGGGGGGGAATAAGACTTTGGCGCGAATTGTGCCCTCCGCCACACACTGCCTGGTGGCTAGTGGAGTATGGCTAGTGGAGTATATATGTAGGTGAAGATATCTGATAAATCGTTTACGTACATGTTATTCAAAAAGATAGGCACAGTTTAATTAATTTGCATTTCACTACGCGTAAATGGGACTTGAACAACATACATTCTGAAGGAAAGAGAAAGATCCAAAGTTTTGTTAACCACTAGCTGCGTGAACGGCCACTAGGATGGTGATAGTTATGTAGGACACTTGCGCTATTACGCAGTTGCGAGTAAGATGGCTGCGATGCAGCAAAATATTCTCTCGTTCTTGAGTTTTCAAGAAGTGAGTTGGCACTTACAGTACAGCGGGTACCTGGTATCCGATCCGACACTAAACCGCCACTACGGGAAGCATAAGATATCGGTTTAAGCAATTTCAACACACTGAACGTCTCTGCAAAGCAAACAGCCCGAGCCGACCGTGTGTACCAGAGGATGTCGTTAGGCGAATGCAAGACAGTTCCTCTTCCAACACGATGGAGCTCCATCCCATTGTCACCGTTGTGTACCAGGAATTATTTAATCGACCTATTCATCGCCAATGGGTAGATCAGGTGGGGAATCAAGACGTTGCTGTACACTTCTGGCCACCGAGATCTCCTGATTTCATGCCCTGTTACTTTTTCTCTTGGAGCCATGTTAAAGAGGCTGTTTACATCCCATATCTACCCACAACTCTGGGCGACCTATGGAATCATGTTACTGTTGCGGTAAACACCGTAACACAACACATGCTTCTTCGCGTGTGGGCCAAGTTTGGCTACCGCCTAGATGTTTGCCGTGCAACAAAGGGGAGACATATTGACATTCATAAAGGTGCTTTTACAAAAACAAGCTTGAAATTTCCTCCTTTCATTGGTATGTAGACTGTTCGAGTACAATTTATATTTCATGAAATACAAATTAATTAAATTGTCCTATCATTTGAATGATCTTATATATCTAAAACATGATACATCCTATTACGCTTCCTTGGCGCACACTCCGTGTTATTCTCGTTTCTGTAGAATATTTGCTGTCCAGTGTAACCTACTGAATTCAGTTAGTCAAATATAACTCCAGCCAATCACTTAATATGAACGCGCCTTCATTTTCAGTCTTTGATGTGTTACATCGTCGAATCTATGGAACTCTATGAGGACGCAATCTATCTGTTCATCTACTCCACATATTGTTAATAACGTATCGTGTATGATTATAGCAAGCTGTATTTCACACGAGTATTTTTTTCTCTGAATCTGTGCCGATTCTCCGGAAGAAGTTTTTTTTCTCGAGGGACGTCGTAATGTCTGAGCTTTGAATACGTCCAAAGGTCCTATAGCAGACGGAAATTACAGATATTGCTCTATAATTCTGCGTATCTGATTTATTACCGTTTTCGTAAGGTTAGTTTCCAGTCCTACGAAATTATTCGCTGCGCAAGCGACTGTCGGTAAATATGTGGTAGGAAAAGAGATTATTCCGAGCTGTATTCAGTGCAAAATCCAACTGGAATTCCGTCGGGGCCTGTCGCCTTGTTCGCTTCAAGTGGTTTCAACTGTTTTTTCAATACCGGGGTGCTAATATCGATATCGCTCGTTTGTCTGTGCGGTGGTACTGTAGTGTCCTCTTGAGGGAATTTATTTTTAAATATTAAATTTAATGTACATGTTTTCTGTCTATTGTTTTAGTTTTGGCACCAGGCAGATCAACAAGAGATCGAATCGACGGTGTACTTTCGAAGTGATAGCGGCCCACCATGTAAAAAGGCTAAAAACGGTTTCTTTTTGTGGTTTCCTGTATAAGTACGGTAACGTTAATCTCTAGATCTCAGTAACGGATGAAGACGTCGAAAAATTTTCGAATTTCCTCGAGAATACCCTCTTAAAATCATATGGTAAAAATTTAGACGATCTGCCTTGAATAAAAAAGTGCTCACCGTTGCATTGGTGCTCTTCGAAACTAAAAATCATGATTTTTCGGGGTTTTCTCACGAGTAGCCCATAAACAAATGGTGCTTTTATAAGCCGCATACGGTCCGCCCCAGGCCACACCTAAGGCAAAAGAACCGACCAATTTTCTCAGTTTGACTGGGCTGGAGAGGGTGTGTAATGTTTAAATTTTGACTCTGTGCTGTAGGATAGTGAAAGTATGTGCGTTCATTCGATACGTACACAAATAGCCTCTAGGCCAATGGCTCCTCAGAATAATTGACCCGTAACCTCTTTGATCAATAGAGCGAGAGATATGACCTGAAGAGTCGCATGGACCGATATACCGACGTAATTAACCAATCTTCGCACACTGTCATATCCAAATTCTACTTCTTCGCATTGCGACGGTACCAACGGTCACTGCTGCTGGGAAGTAGCTCTTCCTAACAGCATCCCATACGAGCAAAACAGTTGCGTCTTTACTTGCGGTTACTCGCACTTTAGGTACTAGGGCTGCATACGGCTTTATTCAAAAAGAATAGCTCGATGTAGTCATAGGGTCGAGGCGCGCACGTCTGCTTCCATGCCCCGCAGCTAATTGGCTGCAAACAATAACCTGTCGCTGTGATTCTGAAGTCAAATATTCTATGCATTGGATAGAACTGCGAGTTAATAAAATACACAGAACTATACACAAAAGGTAAAAGAATAATTTAATAAAAATGGTTCTATTCTAACTCTGTAAGTGATGAAGACGACAGAGAAAGAACATCTGAAATAAAGGGGAAGTGATCCTTCGATATTCAATTAAAATACAGACAGAAAATACCCTTATCAAATGCAGCAATGTCAAGCTGAGAGCGATATGAGAATGGTGGCAAAATCCCCAAACCAAATAGTTATTAAAGACTCACGAAAACTAAGTCCGTTTTGTGATCACAATACACGAAAGATTCACCAGTTCAAAATAGTTCATAGTTCAGCACGATGATTCACAAAGTAACACATGTGATATAAAGAATAGTAACTCGTACTATGTCTGTCCACAATACCGCGTTTCAAGCGGAAAAAGTTAGAATTCTGCTCTGGAGCACATTCAGACCTCTCGAATTACAAACTACCTTCAGAAGTATGACAGCGGCCATTCACCGCCCAGAATAAATCACCTACACGACTGAATCGCGCGCGTTGCTCTAGATAAGTCTGCCTTCTTCCAGCACTGGACATAAAGTGTCCCTTGAGTGCTTCACTCGAGGAGTCCCAGTCTCCACTTCACTTCAGCAGTGTTTCCCCTCCTCCATTGGCTGATGGCTATCCCCACCAAACATACACTGTCTTTAAGCTCTACAGGCATGATCTGGTTCAAGGTGACCACTTCCCAGACTAAAGTAGTACATTACAACAACATTTAAATAAAGAACTGTCATAAACATACTGTTACAGTCTGTTCATTTACAATAAATATAACTAATAGCTGGTTCATAAATAAATAAACCAAAATTCTTGCGCAAGTGCACTCTCGTTAAATGAGTACAAATTATTGCTTAAACAATTATTTATACCTGCTTGACAGAAGCACCTTTGGCAATCTTTGCAATAGAGGTGTCAGCTAACACAAGCGATTGACCACCTTTAAATTAGCACTGTTTTTAATACACTTGCAATCAACTTCTAAATAAAGTTACTGGCACAATAGTAAACGTTAATTAAACAACTACAAAAGTGTGACAGTATGAGGTACTGATGCTGTGTTCATTTGCTGTGTAAGTGTAGAGAACACGTATTCTGACAAACGTTTGCATAATGAAGAAGATATAAAAGACATCGTAAATCAATAAATGAAATAGATACAGATTCGTAGCTTACAGGGATGATTGCTATAGTGTAATGCTATCACCTGTGATAAGGTTTGTTCTCATCGCTTCATACGATGTCAGGTAGTTAATTCAGAGATTCATTGTGTAAATATTTATGTCAAGTGAAATATTAACTTCTGTAGTTTTAAAGCTGCTGAAGTATCGTTGTGCCACCGGATGCCTCTCAGTTTTCTGAGATCGCAAATGTATTCGGATCTGCATCAATAGTTGATGTGAGTTATTGTCGAATCTCAAAGAGCTGTAACTTGGCCATCCTTAAGATTGTCTGACACTCCGCCATTTCCTGGAGCATATTCTGCACAAAGGTAATGCGAGCATCCGCCGTCCAAGTTCCCGGCTATGGAATTTACCCGTTTCCGGCAATGAGCTCATTGTCTCAGCATCTCGCTGGCCACAAATGGAGCCGATTAGTGATCTCGCCTAGATATGTGTAGAGTTACAGCGTGGAACGTTTGACGGGCCAAACTGGGTCTAATGCGTCACGAAATAAATTCTTCGCGCCACTTTAAGTACAAATAATGTTTGGCTCAGTTCTACTGAAACAATTTGTTGTTTCAGTTAGGTGAATTGTGATTTTTATACATGTTATGAAGTAATGTGATAATTTTATTACAATTTTGTAGAAGTTTACGAGGGAGGTATGACCTCCCACCTCGTCAGAACTGACAAGAGAGGCATAAAGCAGAACACGTGCCATGAATGCTGATGAACGGCCCTGGCAAACAAGCGAATCGCTATGAAGGCTACAGATGGACGTTATATACGAGCAGTCTTTGTTAAAAAGTGATCCGAGCAGTCTTTGTTAAAAAGTGCAAATAACGCTATTCCTTTGCTTTTTTAATTCAGGATGAGAATGGTTTTTAGGATTGCTAGTTTTTGGTTTGGAGCCGACTGGGTGTGTTGGTCAGTGAAGTATGGTCATCTAATTGGAAACAGGAAAGCACTTTTTTGGGGGGGGGAGAGTAATTGGACGTATTGTTTTCATTAGTTCAGTTACAATTAATGTGGGTTTCAGATTTAATTTCTACGAGTCCCAGAGAGAAGAAGTGAAACCATTAATTATAATGTAATATTTAATTTGGGTAAAAGGATATTAGTTTCGGAAAAAATGGTGAACATTAGCTGATCGTGTAGTAAACTACATGTCTAACAGATTTGGAGATACATTTCAGGGAAAGTTAATTGGTGGATAATTGTATCGCTCGTTATACGGAGTTAGTAGCTATTCATAGACAGCCCCATGTCCAGTGAGAATGGTGGCTGTTTTCTTTTTTTCATTATTGTCGTTATTATTATTGTTATGAAGGTAGGTTGTTCCGAATTCTAGAACAGACGCATTTGAAATTTGATGATGAGGTGGATGCTGTTTTCCGGACAGTTCGAGATCTCGTATGAAGTTAGTACCATAGTACTGAGCTTCACAGAGATACAGTTGTGAGTTACCCGATTTGTGGGTTGATATTTTGGAAATGCATTTTTTCTACATTCGGAACAGGCTGTTTGTAACATCCATCACGTACCAGTCTAACTATGACTCTTCTGTTGATTGAGACGCCAAACGCCTGAAGTGGAAGAGATTTGCTTCAGTGTGTTGTAAAGAGAGTGAAAGTGACGGTGGCTACCAGCCTTTAACACTGTGGTACACGACAGCGAGTATATGAAAGGACTGAAAAAAAAGTATATTCTTTAGTAGCATTAAAAAAAGTTCGAAAAGGCTGTTGAGCATATTATTTTTCAAGTTATCCCAAAGTAAATTTGACATCGGATTACGAACGAAAATAAACTGAAAATATATTTTATTTCCCTCTGAAGTAAGTATCAGAAGGAAACCGTAGTAGTTCTTTAACCGAGTGGAGCCTCTAGTTAGATGTATTAGTCAGTGCATTATAAGAGGAATAATTTCATTCCAATAATATGGGAAAAGTAATTATGCAGTGAGGTGTATGTTGAAAACCTTATGTAATAAAAATAACTAACTAACATTATATAGCTGAAACCAAACAACATGCGAATGTCTCTAACTTGTGTCACATAACTGGATTGTTGCTACATTTTTATTAACAGAGGAGTGATGAAAAGCCAAAATGGAGCTTTCTGCGTTACTGACGAATAAGTTACATTAATTAATCAATATTGAAAGGGAAGTCTTACTGTATTCTTAACAGAAAACATTTATAAATGAAGAATATATTACTGGGCGAAGTAAAAATCTTGATTTCCGTAGTTTTCATTAATTATGTGAAAGAGACTGCTACACGAATATAATAACTTCATATCGATAAAACCATAACATCGTTAGTGCTTGTCCTTATTAATTTACAGTAGGACATATTTTTTTCGCTCGTTTTGGTGCAAAATGTGCCTAATGTAATAAACCCAATATCTAAATTGTTATATTTTTATTACTCGAACTGAGTTTGTTACTTTTCCGTAAGATTTTTTTTTCTGATGTTTGATAAAGTGTGGCACAACGTAGAGTAGAGTTGGACAGTCTGCTTTCGCTGTAATTGAGCGTCTTGAGTGCTTGCTGAAAAAAAATTTTGATCGATAAAAATAATATATGAAAGAAAACAAAAGCAAAGCAGTGTGGGATGTTATAAAAGAAGAAATTCAAAAAGTGCAGATATAAGTATAAACCAAAGATAAGGACAGAATAATGGAAAGTCCTCAGGAGTTAGCAAACGTTGTAAATTATTATTTCTATAGGATTGCGGAGAAGCTGTAACAAAACCTTCCTGAAGCACACCCACAATGACTTGCACAGCAAGAACAATGATGTTGTTTCCCGCAATACAGTTTGAAGTCAGGAAGACAATACAAGATTTACAAAATAACAAATCAGCACGTATCGATGAGGTTCCTGTCTCTGTTCTGACGGCTTGCACAGACAGCATAAAGCTTCCCTTTAACGAACGTAATAAATGAATTCTTTAATTGAGGTATTTGTGCTCGGAACCCAAAGCATGCGTGAGATGTGCCGTTACTAAATAAAGGTAACACAGATAGTATCGAAAACTGCAAACTAGTTTCACTACTGTCTCCATTCAGAAAAAAAGTTTACTTGGATAAATACAACCTTTTTAACGAAGCACCTTTCGATATCCGAAATAGCGGAAATACAATATCAGCCATTTCGAAGTTCACAAAGGGGTACTTGAAGCTTTTGACAAGGGTGGCCGTGTTACAGGCATGTTCTTTATTTGTCCAAATTTTCTGACACATTGACCACAAAATGTTACCAACCACGATGGAAGTGCTAGATGTAGGAGGAATAGTGAACGAGTGGTTCTAGTCGTACCTGGAAACAATGGGCAAAAGGTACAGATAGTTCACACATCTGCTGACGGTAAATGTTTAGTAAAACAACTGCCAGACAATAAACAAAAGTTTTCTTCGGGAAAGCGTATTGGGTAGAATTACGTTCATCATACATATCACGGACTCTCCACACAGTACATGATATGGAGAAAAAGTGATCTTTTATGATGCCAACAACATCATAGTCGCTGATAAAACACCAGAACTTCTACTAGAGACAGCAAATGAAATCCTAAAGACGTATACGATAGCCCAGTATGTAATACAAGTTTTATTCGGAAAGTAAGGAACGGTCGGTAACGAAATGGAAACCACAGTGAAAATCCGATGAGGTTTTGCCCAGGTGTGTTGGCCAGTGTCTGTAGTACGACGGTCGATAGCGTTACGTCGTTCTTTATATTTATGAGCACATAAAGATACCTAGAACAATAGTGTCTTCCACCAAGTATGAGGGCCTACTGATAAAATTTGCCTGAAGCTATGCAACCAACATTACATAACTGTTGTGCGGTTTCTTCTTCAAGACAATTCTCAGCCGCATTCTGCAGGGGCAATGAAGATGCTCCTGCATCGTTTTCAGTTGGTTATGTTTGATTATCACAATACAGCCCGTAATTGTCTCCCTCTGAGTTCCATCTCTGTTCACATGAACCGCTGGCTATGAAGACAACATTTTGGCACAGACAACAAGCTGTAGGCCAGCGTAGATGGCTCTGAGCACTATGGGACTCAACTGCTGTGGTCATTAGTCCCCTAGAACTTAGAACTACTTAAACCTAACTAACCTAAGGACATCACACACATCCATGCCCGAGGCAGGATTCGAACCTGCGACCGTAGCAGTCGCACGGTTGCCAGCGTAGAGAATTGGCGTAAAGCACTGGCAGTTGCCTTCTATAACGAGGGTATTGGAAAGTTGGTACAACGCTACGACAAACGTCTAAGTCGGATCGGCGACTATGGAGATAAGTAGCTGGAAGTTGTAGCTAACTGTCGCAAACAAAACAGTTTTGAATTTCGCTGTGGTTTCCATTCGCGACCTATCGTTCCTTACTTTCCTAATAGCCCTCGTAAATTAACGTTGAACATAAAAAAGCAATGTGCACTTCATGAGAAAGAGGTGAAATAACTTCGTCATATTAAGCACAGATAAGACATCTACAGATAGTGTAAAAAGCAGAAAGTTCTCAATAATTAGCACTGATTATCAGCTAACATGGAATGAACACACAAAGATGCTGACAAAATAAATACCATCCGAATTAAATGAAACAACAAGTTGACTGTTACCAGTCACCTTTTAATTTGTTTCCACGACGCGTTTCAAAGGTTTAAACCTCCATCATCGGGTGGATTTACATTAGTTAGTATGACATTTGTGTGTGTGTGTTGTGTTACGATTGTATGGAGGAATTTGTGGCACTGTCTAGTGGAGAAACAAGATACTATTTCAGAACATGGTTTTGGGTTTCTTCTGACAAAAAATTAAACTGATATCTAACGGAAAACATAAAATAAGTAAAATAGAGTACCTCCAGTGGTCACAGCTTCCTTTCGCTGTCGTAACACATCACATGCATACTGTCATATTTCTAAACAAATATGGCGTCTGGAATCTGCTGAGTGCAAGGTTCGTATAGCAGAAGAGAAGACATAATCGTAAAGTACAAAGAATATACATCGTAACAACATTATTACAGAATAATTATTTAAATGATTTGGAGGTGTTTGTTTTGAGGTGTCGAATACATGTATGTGTACTTCAGGTGGCATATAAATCCGATTTTGACAAGTTAAGACAGCTTAAACTTTATACTCGTTTATACAATCAGGTGAAATGTTAAAATGGCTTAAACTTCATACTTCTGCTATACGAAACTTGCACTCAGCAGATTCCAGACGCCATATTTGTTTAGAAATATGACAGTATGCATGTGGTGTGTTACGACAGCGAAAGGAAGCTGTGACCACTGGAGGTACTCTATTTTACTCATTTTATGTTTACCTTTAGATATCAGTTTAATTTTTTGTCAGAAGAAACCTAAAACCATGTTCTGAAATAGTGACTTGTTTCTCCACTAGGCAGTGCCACAAGTTCCTCCAAAAAATCGTAACACAACTCACACACAAATGTCGTACTAACTAATGTAAACCCACCCGATGATGGAGGTTTAAACTTGAAACGCTTCGTGGCAATAAATAAAACGGTGACTCCTAACAGTAAACTTGTTGTTTCATTTAATGTCAATAACAGTCATGATAAAGCCTAACCTAAAAATGTTGGCATACCATCAGAATGTTATGTTCTTACGCCTACAATGGTTTGTAACAGGCTATGGCTTTTGGTGACATACTATGCCTACATGCACTTAGTTCTTAGCTATAAGATTATATTCTGAAGATCGAAGGTGCAAAACATGGACACAGTTTTTAAACTGCAGAAAAGGGCCGTAAGTATAATGAGCAGAAGCAGTAGTCAGGCTCATTGTAAAGAATACTTTAAAAATTGGGCATCTTTACTGCTACAAATGAATACATCTACCGGTCTGTGGTGCATATCAAGGTAAACACTATCAAGAATTTAACTTACAGTTCTATACATAATCATGGGATAAGAGCCAGTTTGTACTTATTTTTCCTATGGAAAAACAAATAAAACACTCAAAATAGCATTTTCTATAAGGGAATAAAATTATATAATGCAGATTGCAAAAGGGAATGAAAAAATACTAAAATACATCTGTTTAAAAAGCCAGATTATACATTATTCGTAACTAATGCATAATACCCGGTTAAAGATTGCTTAGAAGACTCGGAGTAATGATAGCAACGTAAGAAAATAACTACAACACTATCATATTTCAGCACTTGATCACGGTATACTGCTTTCAAAAGGATATGGTAGTAATGTTTTATCATTCTCTTGAGTTCAACATCTCACTCGTTATGGGTGGATGCTGACTCAGTTTTTCAGGTATGCTGAATATGCTCGGGCATGGGATCTGCTATCTGAACAGATTGTAGTTGTTGCAAGGGACACAGCAGCATCTTTACAGGCAAGGAGTACCCAACTGGTGCCGTTAGCGTTCAGAGTCCTTTATATTACGAGTTATCAGAAAGAACATAGAAGTCAAGGAACTTTGTTCAATAGGGACCAACCGAATGGGGCAGTGAAATTGGTAAGACATTGACCTCATATTCGGGAACGTGGAGTTGCTCTGTCCGGCCATTCTCATACGGGTTTTCAGTCATTTTCCAAGATCACTAAAGCAAATGAGGAGATGGTTCGTTAATCAAAGCCACCGCAGACCTCTTGTCCTATCCTCACAGACCTCCTATCCTATCCTCACAAAGCATTTTACGTATTCTGTATGTTGTATATTTTTAGCTATGTCATCTGTACTGTATTATCTTGTAAGGTCTATGTCATTGTGAGAAGATCCTTGGGTGCCTAAGATGATAATAGTAATGAATGTGCTGCTTCTAAGGGATGATAAATGTAGTATCCCAGGGTACGACCATTGGGCGTCACAATACTAATGAGAGCTGGAATTACTTCCTGCTGTTGACGAAGAGTAATCAGTAGTTGTACTAGGGCAGCATAGCGGATAGCGACACGAGATCTGTCTAACAGCAGAGACACTAGACTTTCAGGTCTGTGTGTGATTTTCGCGTAGAATGAACTGAACATACCTATTTATTGTCCTGAACAAGTCGGGTTTTGTACCTACAAAATATTACACCTCTGCCTTCATCTCAAGAAATCTGTTTCGGAATTTCATCGTTTAGGAGTGGAAGTGAATGGAGAACATGCTCTGTCGGAAAAAATGTTCAGAGATTGGTTTCGAAGATTCAAAGACAACTATTTGCAGGTGAGTGATAAAATGCGTACTGTTCGGTGTGGCGTAACACGAGCTGTTGCACCGGGTCAAACGGAAATTGATGAACGCTACGAAGCACAAATTACTCAATTTGTTTCGCACACTTAAGGACACAAGTCCGCAATATGCTCAGACACTTAACGAACTCATTCTGCTTCATATCAGTTCCAAGTTGAGTGAAGGAAACGTTGAAGGGACTTCGATGGGATGTCTTTTCCCACCTGCCATATTAACCAGGCATTGGTTGCTCCTATTCCCATTTGTTTCGATCCATGCATCATGACGTTGCTGAACAACACATCTTTTAACGATCTAGAAAACTGCATGAACGAATCACCTCGCAAGAACAAATTTTTTTATCGTGGAATCCATTTATTAAACGAAAAGTGGAAAAAGGTTGTAGCTACCGAAGGACACTCTTCAGTAAATTAGCTTATACTACACAATTAGTCCAATGTCTTGTGACTAGGGCGTCCTGTCAGGTAGACCGTTCGCCGGGTGCAAGTCTTTCGATTTGACGCCACTTCGGTGATGATTAGGACAACACAACACCCAGTCCGTGAGCGGAGAAAATCTCCGACCCAGCAGGGAATCGAACCCGGGCCCTTAGGATTGCCATTCTGTCGCGCTGACCACTTTTTTTTCATTTTGTTCGTAGCGTTTGGTCTGGGCGGACGTCACAAGATATCCGTTCAAGTTGATCGTTGATTCGTTTACTCAGTTTTTTTTATTACAGAGGGCGAGCCGCCCTCTGACCGAAAACGCTAAGCAACCGTGCCGGCGTACCACTCAGCTACCGGGGGCGGACTTTTGTCCAATAACCAGCGAGAATTAACTAGAGCATCCAATAGTAGATGCCCGAACAGTGCATGCAGGGATGGCTATATTAGCACAATAACAATCACTCGAAGCGAGCTGACATGTCGACAGCTAGATAAGGCAAAGAATTTGCAGAAATCGGAGAAACTAAATATAACTCTAAATAATGCTAGAATTCTTGTAAGGAAGAACTTTCTTGGTGAGTGTGTGTCTGCAAAATGGTAAAAGAGGGTATTGTGGGATAGCAAAAAATGTTACTACCAGAAAATTCAACTGGCGAAACAAAGAATCCGATTTGGGCAATCAGGTGGATACCAACTGTCATAGCAGTTTTGCAGAATGCTAGCGCAGAGACCCTGCTGAGTCCATTCAACATCTCCTGAGAGGTTGTGCAAGATTTTCTTTGTGCCCTGTCTGCGAGAGTCGCAGTCTTTAACCACCCGTTGCCTGATCCAGTACCTGCGATATTTCCCCACCGCCTACTTAAGAGGAAACTTTCTCTGTGACGCAGCACAGCCATCACACAATGTTCACATTGCGGAGTGATCACCAGAAGGCAATGATGCACTTAAGTACTCTAATCACAGGGATCCCTTACCAGGGGCGGGAGTGCAGGGAGTAAAAGTGATGTAATTTAATGTTACCAATGCAATACTTTCTACCAATCTTTATTTTATGTATCTATGTCTGTGTTTTAAATACCACATTGTTCTGTATTTTATTTTAGTTTTAAAGCATTTTATCAGGTTCTGTTTCATCGGTGCCTCTCCCTGCTTACCTTCCTGTCCTCTACAGGCCTCCCTGTAAGGTGAGCCGGCCACTCCCGCCGGAGGTTCGACTCCTCCCTCGGGCATGGGTGTGTGTGTTGTTCTTAGCAAAAGTTAGTGTAAGTAGTGTGTAAGTCTAGGGACCGATGACCTATGCACTTTGGTCCCTTAGGAATTCACACACATTTGAACATTTGTAACATGAGCGTCCAATTTTAAGTGGTACTTCCTTGCCCGTCTCATCGGCCGTTCTGCGTTCTCTCGGGACGCTGACATGTAAGTTTATACTACATAATCGATTTCTGAGTTGTGTAAACAAGTTCATACAATATTCATGTTATTATTCTGCTTTTATTATACAAGTTGAAGGTTATTTTTCAACATTGTTTAGCTTATGTAACATATATCTACTTTCAGTACTAGACGTGTTTTCACAACAGTATATTATGTTGCTTTCGTGAGATGTGTGAACGAGTCGTTTTCCAACTTTTATTATTGTGCTTGCTGTTTATGATCCCTATCGCTACATTGTTATGTGCTTTACTAGTTCCACTGTACTTTTTTCGATACTACTGTGTGCACTATTATTAGATTATGGTCTTGGGGGCCGAAATCAGATATCCAAGTGGTGCTGGCATTCTATTCACGATTAATACTACAGTAGTGGAATCTGCATCGAGTTTCATCATGGTATTTTTCTGTCCATGACAAACAATGGTCACATTCAGACAGTCCTTTACTTCCCTCATTTCTTTTTCAAATAAAATTACTATTACAATGCAGGCCACAAAAACTGCAATAATAGGACTGACAGGAAGTATGGAAAATTTACTGTTTGTGCTTATACAGCGTAGCAGGAACAATATACACTACCGTTTAGAAACTTTGAAGCACCAAGACAGAGAGATGTGGTCAGAGTGAAATTTGAGCCACTGATTAGGGGCATGGCACTACGCTAATGATTAGCATTAAAGACCAGTATATGCACTGTGACGTGTGTGCGCCACCATGTGCTGCAATCACAGCCGTTAGACGTCGTGGCATGAAATCAAAGAGTGATGAATATGCTCCTGAGAAATACTCTGCCATGCGGCTGGTAGGCGCGTCCACAAAGCATTAACTGTGACTGCAGGAGGACCTGCCTGAACAATCTGTCGGCCGACTATATTACAGACACTTTCAATGAGTGGCATCCCAGGTGAACGGGCAGGTCAGGAAAGCAGTGGTACCTGTCATTCTTCGAAGAAGGCTTTCACATTCCTCACCACATACGGTCGGGTTTTCTCCTACTGAAATATGGCATGTGGAATGGCCTGCAGGAGAGACAGTGCCTCGGGTTGTAAAACCTCCCGGATGTAGCGGTTGCTGTTCAGATTGCCCTCAAGACCTTGGGGGCGAGATCGTGTGTTAGAGACAGTGGGATCTCAAACCGACACTCTAGGCATTTGTCCTCTATGACGTTCGACAATACAGTCTGCCCGATTTCATTCACCACGCCGGCGTCTAATGCGTGTGCGTCTATCGCTGCAGGACAAGTTGAAGCGGGACTCGTCCGGAAATACTGACCACTCCAGTGTCGGCGTTAACGAGCCTATTGCAAACTGTGGCGTTGGTGGAATGTGCTCAGTGGAAGCCGACGCAATTGCACGCTTGCCACCAGTCCAGACTGGGGAAGACGGCGTCGAACCCTCGACGCAGCCATGTCTACACCCGCTGCAGTGCTCCAACGTCGCGCCTACACTGTGGACGAAGCTGCTCTGTCCGTTACGGCCCAGCGGGCAAGATGGCGGTCATCTTGCGCTGTGGTCACAATGTGTCGTCTAGTACCCTGCCGGCCCTGTGTACAGCCCTCTTCTCTCAACTGGTTCCACACACGCCTCAGTGTTGAAGCAGCTCGCCTTGTGCGAGTCACACTTCACGGAAAGCAATAATTCTGCTCCTTTCCAACGCACTCACATGACGATATTACACCCTGTGATGTCGGCGAAGCACAGTGGCACTTGGTTACAGGTTTCCACTTTGTACGGCGGCTCCGCACCGACTGAGCATTGCGTAACACGGACCTGTCCGGCCACACAAAAGAGGCCGCTGCTGCGCCTACGCGCACATCACCTCTCCGTCATTTAAAACCCTTATGACGGTTCCGGTTTGTAAGCGATATGGGGCTATAGTGGGGTGCAAACTCCCATTCGCAGAGCTAGCACCTCTGAAAGGAGCATTAGCTTTATCCTATCTGGACACCGAGTCCAGCTTAACTCAGATGTTAGATATGGGCACGCCAGTCCGGCTTTCGCAACCGTGCAGTGCGGACGTGCTGTTGTTTCTGCCTGCGGAGCGCGCGCGCTCGCTGTTGTTTTCATTTCAGCGGCCGTCACTTACGTGTTGCTTACGAGTAGTAGAACCATGGCCAACCGTTTTAGAAAATCAACGCTACGATTCAGCTTCTGCAGTGACAACACACGACCAAAGGCCTTGGAAGTGGAATGCTTCCTACTCGAGGTTGCTAAGGTCCCAGCTTCCGACATCTTGGGCATTCATTAGTCCATATTAAGCAGTACGGTGTACGTCAAAGTCGTCAATGACACGATGTGCGAAAGAATACTTCGTGACACCATACATGGAGCCGGAGTGGACGAGCGGTTCTAGGCGCTACAGTCTGGAACCGCGCGACCGCTACGGTCGGACTGATGACCATAGATGTTAAGTCTCATAGTGCTCAGAGCCATTTTCGAGGTACGGTCGCAGGTCTGAATCCTGCCTCGGGCATGAATGTGTGTGATGTCCTTAGGTTTAAGTAGTTCTAAGTTCTAGGGGACTGATGACCTCAGACGTTAAGTCCCATAGTGCTCAGAGCCATTTGAACCATTTGAACTGTTCTTAACGGTGTATGACAGATCACCATCTATCTCCGTCGCCACGTGCCATCTTACCTGCAAATTAGCGAGTGCTGCGCGGTCGTCATATACGACGGCCAAACCAAGACCTGTTCCGGGTGCGGCAAACAAGGCCACCTCATGTCTGACTGTCTTCAGCGACGAATCACCCAGTTGCCAACCGCTACCGTGGCGCCACCGACTCCGACGACGGTTTTACTGACCACCTTCGCATAGACGCTCTCTTCTCCTCCCACCAGCCGCCGCCCATCGGACCATGTACGGGCGACCCTTCCAGCTGCTACAGATACCGTCGGGGTCGACGCATCGCGATCACAACCTAACGCTACTCCGGTGCCTCTACCAACAGCGACGACTTCCGATCCCCACACGGCCTATGATATCGACGCCCCTTCACTTGACGTTCCCGCGACAGCCTTCCTCCCAGAGCGGCTTCCGTCTTCCAAAACAGAGGGACGAACACGCAAACAACGTTCACGTAAAAGGCGCAAGTGAGGCGCCGTACGGTCTCGGAATGAGTCGGATCACTTCCCGCTGAGGCTCCAGAGGCCGTCCGGCCCCGCCGAGGCCTCGGAGAACCTGCACCACGCTACGAATGACAACAACTAGTTTTACCATCTCTGTTCTCTCATCATCTTCAACATGAACACGACACTGCACCATACGAAAACACCATAACACTTGTCTATAGTTCACAGATAAAGTTAGACACACAACTCTCATACTCAGCGAAGGACAGTGCGTGCGGGCGAGAAGGATGGGGAAAACCTTCCCAATTAGGCGGATAAACCTGCCCTTCGGGATGTCGCAGCCATGTATGCCATAGGACTTTACTCTCGCTGGTTGACGTTTATCGTTATTGCACGAGACATTACCCATTGTTTTAAAAAGCAACCAAAATTCACATGTAATTCCTGAACGAGAAACCGCATATGTGATCTTTCGTTATATATTCAATTTCCGCATATGTGATCTTTCGTTATATATTTAATTTAGAAGGCGCTACTCCTAGAACACATACTTTAGCCTCCAGCTACAAAATCGGTGTGACAGGAGAGGGGAGAAAAGTAATAATATCGGTTCCCTTGCAAACGGCCATTTCGTGGTGGTGAGGGAGCCGCAGTTCGACAGCTGAAATCTATGCACAAATGCACATCTCGTATAACTTGAAAGGTACCGCTTATGAGTCTGGTAATGATCGTGTCAAAAGGTGATGCAAAAATGAGCAATAATTTTCGACAAATATAGGCGTTAAAAGTCAACAGTGCCTCGGCAGAGAACCTAAAAAGAAGTAGCAGCATAGACAAAGAACCAAAGAAAGCAAAACAAATCCAACCATGCGCTACCAGAAGGAAACCTTCTGTTCTATTTCTTCCGTATCTTTCGTAGAGATTGAGGGCTCATCAGGAAAGACTGAGACTGATTTTTTTCACAGACGTTTATTCCTTCATTTCAATATTTATATGATCTCTCTTCTACTTGAATGCACTTTCTATAACGTCTCTGTCAGTCCTCGAAAACATGGTACAGGCCATTCGTTGTCAGGTCCTTGAGAATCGCCTCACTTTTCTCGAGCAATGCTTCAGAGCTCTCAAATCGAATAAATCAGCCTTTAGTGACGAGAATAAAAGAAAATCACAGGATACAAGATCGGGGCAATAAGGCGGAGACAATATTGAATTGAGCCAGAAACTGTGTGACTTGAGCCGCAATGTGAGGCCTCGCATTGTCATGATGAACTCACCACCTAGCCCGAGAAAGTTCTGGCCGTTCCCTTGCAAATGTGCTACCTCTGTTTAGCCAACAGTGGCGTATAATATACCGCTATAAGAGTAGTGTGAGAGGAGACTGCATGCTGGTAAATCTTTCCATGACGGTCAAAAAATATGGTTACTATCACTTTCCCGGCAGATGGAACAACTTTCGCCATTTTTCATGTTGGCGAACCTGGCAATTTCCACACTTTTCTGGCTCGTTTTTCTTCAGAATCATAATGATGCACCCATGACTAATCACCGGTGATAATCGATCCCAGAAACGCATCCCCTCTATCAGGGAAGAGACGCAGCACCTCGCGGTGTTCCTCCATTCGCACAGTCTTTTGTTTTGGAGTCAACAGACGTGGCACCCAACAGGGCACAGGCGCTGGCAGCATGGAGACGATAATGCATAATCATAAAGACACTGCCATACGAAATTCTTAAGACTTCACTGGGGTTACGTAGTGTTATCCGACGATCATCACGGACAATCGCAGCAGCTGTGTTGATATTGCCTTTGGACATGGCAGCAGCTGAAACTCCAACGAGTCCATGTTGCTTAACAGAGACAAATCGGCCGTCTTCGAAGTCCTTGAACCACCTAAACAATGTAGCATTAGATATTGCATCTTCACCGTATGCTTGCTACAACTTTTCGTATGTTTCAGTGGTTGAACCGAACACAGAATTTTACTGTACTGTTCCTCTCTCGTCACTTCCATTTCGTGGCATGCAAAACGCAAAGAGCATCTAGAAAATAGAACAATACTATCAACCTACCGATACGAGAGTGCTGTGCTAATGGACATTATACATAAAAACCCCTATTTTCAAATATTCATGGTACATGTAGTAAACTATGAAGGAAGCGGCAGGAAAAAATCAGTCTCAGTCTTCGTTGATCAGCCCTTGTGCTCGTAGCTACGTTCTTGCCCCCCTCCCCTCTTCTTTATTCTTTTTATTGTGACGCTGGAATACGTAGCGGTTTCTGTAAATCCCTCAGGCAGACCTTTTAATATTATTTGTTCTTCCCTGTGTCTCTTCTGAGAAAAATTTAATCTCGTTGCACATAATCACTTGAGTCTATCCGTGCATCTACGGTGCATGAGTATTGTGGTTTCATGAAATGTAATAAAATAATAGAAATGATATCGCTAAATCTAAGTGTGCAGGTCAGCTGGTCACAGGCAGATGAGGTGGCCGCCACTTTGGAACGAAGGGATAGACTCGCCCGGCGCTCAGGAAGTGAATGTATTTCTATGCATGGGCTGAGTTAGTTCAAAAATGTTCAAATATGTGTGAAATTTTATGGGACTTCACTGCTAAGGTCATTAGTCCCTAAGCGTACACACTACCTAACCTCAATCATCCTAAGGACAAACACACACACCCATGCCCGAGGGAGGACTCGAACCTCCGCCGGGACCAGCCACACAGTCCATGACTGCAGCGCCTTAGACGCTGAGTTAATTCATTCGAGCTCTACCTACTTTGTGTTGATGAGCTGAAACGCCGATCATTTGCATATCCACGCAAGTAATACACTTTGTTCCAATTTGAAATCTGTTGGATGCTACCTTCATGGTGTCTGAATGGCCAGCAGTACAGTTAGTAGTCGCTAGCATTTTCTGTGTTGTCGCACAATATGTCTGAAGGAACAGGCACTGTGACGTCTATAGCCGTTACTAAGTACATGAAATGTATTCACAGTTGCAGATTTGGACCATCATCAGCTGTATAATGGAATGGCGCCAATGGAAATTTGTGCCTGACCGTGACTCGAACCCGGATTTCCTTCTTAATGTGAACGGCCTCCTTACCATTCGGCTACCCGAGCACGTCTACAACCAGACCCAAACTTACATATGTTATACATTCATTCCGTATATTACAGGGGAGACATATTAAATGAAAGTCACTTGCCCGGTGTAGGCCAATAAATACGATACTGCAGAGCCCGTGTTGTTCAGAAGTGCAGTGCTGTGTTCGTCCGGACGTACATGCATGTTCTTGAGTGTCTTCACGTAACCTCTGAATTAATGGTCGACCGTTGTGGCAAAACATTCACGAGAATGACATCGTCATAATTTTCAAAAGACTGTCTTCACGACTTTGCCAGTAGAGGAAGTGCCTTGAATTTATTTTTTGTGATTGCGGATGGTGACACTTCAGTGATTGCCTTTTTATTTTCAGCTCAAAGTGATGCGCCATGTTTCGTCACCTGTAGTGATCCGTGACAGAAACACCTCTTCGTTACCGTCAAACTTCTCTAACTGTTCACATAAAATCGGTTTTATTGCAATCCTGTGATCTGTTATGAGTAATTGTGGAACCCATCTAGAGTACCTCTTCGAATACCCAACAGTCTCTGTCATTGCTCACGCATTTCCAATACTGACCGTCTGCCCCTGGCTGGTAGCTGAGTGGTCAGCGCGACGGAATGTCATGACAAACGGCCCGGGTTCGATTCCCGGCTGGGTCGGAGATTTTTCCGCTCAGGGTCTGGGTGTTGTGTTGTCCTTATAATCATCATTTCATCCCCATCGACACGCAAGTCGCCGAGGTGGAGTCAGCTCGAAAGACTTGCACCAGGCGAACGATCTACCCGACGGGAGGCTCCAGCCACATGGCATTTGCATTCCGATACTCACTGACAGCTGCACAGACCCATGTTGAGTGTTGGTGCGCCGTTATGCATAATGTAATTTAGACGACTCTCCATGTCGGGAACAGCGGCTGTGACTGGATGTCTCGAATGTGGTCGTCGTGGAGCTCAGTTTCCGTAACTCTCCTTACAGATCGCCACACAGCATTCCTATCAACTGTATTAATACCATACGCTACATACAAAAGTTTATCGATGTTTCCACGGTTTCCTTTTGCACAACCAAGAATTCTGTAACAGCATCTTGCTTATAACGAGTGTCTTGGATAGGCACCATTTTGATGGTGCAGAATGTGCACGTCTTCGAACACGTCCCGAATAAACATCAAATTTGATACACCTAAATGGTCGTTTTTCTTTATGCAGCAGGGGCGTCCACTGAGTAAGTTTCCCTACTTTATTAAAAATATTACCTACAATTTATCATGCTGAAATAATTTTATTGATATTGAGCAAATCCTTTGCTAGTTTTATACACAGTCGCTATGTTTTTCCAAGTATTTTTTTTTTTAAAATGTGACAAGTTTCTTTCCATGCCAGTGTTGTACCTTCTCGGATCCTGTGCTTATAGCCAGCTGTTCACTGTTGATGTGACTACATCATTGGTGATGAAATGTTTACTTCCAAGATGACCTTTCAGTTGAGGGAAAACGTGAAAGCCACTTGGGGCAAGACCAGGTGAATATGGAAGATTTGGGAACACTTCCCAGTTGAGTCTTGCTAGCTCCGCCTGCGCCATTCGAGCTGTATGAGGTCGAGTGTTGTCATGCAGGAAGGGGACTTTGTGAGACAGCTCTCAGATTCCTCTTTGCATTCACCGAGATGTTGCGATACAGGTACTGAAAGAGATAAAACCACTGACAGTCCCAAAAGACGGTCGCCATAACTTTCGCTGCCGAAATGCGAGACCTTGCCTTTTTAGGGACACTTTCGCCACGTTTCTTCCACACCATGCTTTGCCATTTCGTCTCGGGAGTCGTATGATCGACCCAGCAGTTTACAGGACTGGTCTCCATTCCTCTGATGCATTTCTAGAAACATTCTGGCCGAACCCATCCGTTGCTGCTTGTGGACTTGTAATATATCTGGCTTAGTCAGCCATCATATTAGGCTCCAAGAAGCTGTTCCCAGAGCAGTGGAGATGTAAGAAATATATAGATGACGAAATGTGGTGTGAAGTACCTGTGACATATCTTAGATTCAGTACCATTCCCGTGAGAAAGACAGCCTGCAGAATGCTACTGCTCTGTGATTGGCTGCTGTGTTCGGAGCAAGGGCGCCAAAACGTTAAAGTATAGTTATCATTATTAGTTAAACTACTCATTGGAATGACTTCACTTTTTAATATAAATATCTCTCAACAGATGACTATCAGTCAGTCATTTTAGAATTATTAAAAACAATTTAAATCAAAAACAAAAAAACTGACGAAATTGCAGACGAAGCACTTCGGAAGGGTTCGGGCCACGCCTTTTCTGGTATGGCGCGCGAAGTGTTTCGGGCTGTTCGTCACTCTGGATTAGGTAGTCGAGAAGAACAGACATGTTGTCTATCGTAGAATGTGTTTGCCAGTATTCAGTATTAAAAGATTAACTCCGGCAGTCATGAGGCGCAGACGCGTGCCACAAATAGTGTAAAGATACATTTTCGTTAACACTGTGTTTGACCATGTACTTTGCTGTATCAGAAGGTGTTGTGTTAAGATCATGTAGTCTTCTCATGTGGCTATATTAAAATACGCGAGTGGCATCCCAAAGAAGTGATACGTTATTTCAGAACAGAGCCTCGCTAAACGTCAGTTTCAGCCCCAAGATACAGAACCTACGACCTGCGAGGTTTTTTTCTGCGCTGGGGACATCAACTTGAAAACAGCAGGTTAGTGAACTATAACAGAACCTTCGTATTCCACACAGTGCAGTGGAAACAACTAGGCGCCTCACGTGTACTGCATGCACAGAACAAATGTGGCCAGTGACACGTCATCTGCAGTAATGCAGAGGAGGTAAAGGAGGATGATCGATATTAACACCAACAGTCAATTCATTCTTCCTTTCTTGCCGCAGACTTCATTCAGTACACGTGACACAAACCTTGCACAGGCTCTGCGGTATTGAAGGTGGTCTGTCAGGGTCTCTGTGAGGGATGAGCGTGCTCTTGCAGACCCAGGAGGTAGGAGGATTCGTATTTGTCAATGTAACTCAACGATGTTCCTCCAGAATACTGCGAACTGCAAGAATGGCATCATCATGTGTCGCTGTAGTGGGCATCCCTGCGCGCTGTTCGTCATTCAGATCTTCGCAGCTTTCCACAACCTATACACGCCAACGCTGAATCATTTGAATGCTCATACAACCCATTCCATTGACAGAGTTTAATTCCCGATGAATATCGACAGCAGATAATTGTTTTCTTGCAAAAGAACGAATGAAAGAGAGTAGCTCACAATCGGACACACATTGCAGTGGTAACTCCATGATAGCTGGTTCAAATGGCTCTGAGCACTATGCGACTTAGCTTCTGAGGTCATCAGTCCCCTAGAACTTCGCACTACTTAAACCTAACTAACTTCAACACATCACACACATCGATTCCCGCGGCAGGATTCGAACCTGTGACGGTAGCGGTCGCCCGTTTCCAGACTGTAGCGCCTAGAACCGCTCGGCCACAACTGCCGGCCATGATAGCTGGAAATAAACTGTGGTACGGATCGTAAGCTGGCGTGAGCGTTGTCAACACATACTAATCAAACTAGCCAGGCCCATATATCATGGCTCAAATGGCAATGAGCACTATGGGACTTAACATCTGAGGTCATCAGTCCCCTAGCACTTAGAACTACTTAAACCTAACTAATCTAAGGACATCACACACATCCATGCCCGAGGCAGGGTTCGAACCTGTGACCACAGCGGTGGCGCGGTTCCAGACTGAAGCGCCTAGAACCGCTCGGCCACACCGGCCGGTCCCACATATCATGAGCATAGCTTATTTTGCAGAGAAATGAAACAGGAAAATTTAGTTACTGGACGACCCTTATATTTAAGGCAGTAAAAAAATTAGGACATTACTTATTAGATTAGATTAGATTAATACTTGTTCCATAGATCATGAATACGACACTTCGTAATGATGTGGAACGTGTCAGGTTAAAGAAAGATGTCTGTACAAGATATTACATTACACAAAATATTGCATGACACTAATGCTTAAGTTAGTTTTTTTCCCTCCCTTAATTTATATCTAAAAATTCAGCCAATGAGTAGAAGGAGTTGTCATCTGGAAATTCTTTTAATTTATTTTTAAATGTTGGTTGACTATCTGTCAGGCTTTTGATGCTGTTTGGTAGGTGACAAAGACTTTTGTGGCAGAAAAATTTACCCCCTTCTGTGCCAAAGTCAAATTTAACCCTGCATAGTGAAGATCATCTTTCTCCTGGTGTTATAGCTACGCAAACTGCTATTACTCTTGAACTGGGCTGGATTATTAACAACAAATGTCATAAATGAATATATATACTTTGAGATTACTGTGAGGATCCCTAGATCTTTAAATAGATGTCTGCAGGAAGACCGTGGGTGGACGACGCTCATAGTTTTGAGACGGTGCTAACAGTTCTGATAGATTAGCCTCCCCCTGTAGGCCAGCCAGCAGCTGCCTGCGCTATGTCAGCATTTCCTCCAGTGCCGGCCCCCCGGCGTCTACCTGCTGTTTGCGGGTGCTCGGATGCGCCTGTTTACTTCCACGCTGCCTGCGGCGTAGCTCTCGCTTCGCCCGCCCCAATTAGCTCGCACCGGACTGTCTGCGCCATCCGCTCGAGTGGTCGATGTGTGTGTGTGTGTGTGTGTGTGTGTGTGTGTGTGTGTGTGGGTGGGTGGGTGGGTGTGTGTGTGCGCTCATTTCCCGGCGCCCACACGTCAGGTGGCTGAGACGGATCCAATCACTGCCACCACATTTCCGGCACACCGGGCTAGTCTCAGGGGTTCTAACGGCTCCTCCAGTCCCAGTTCTCTAGTTGCTCCATGTTCCACTGGTGACTTGAACGATTAAAAAATACTTTTTAACATAAATTACGTAGAGCTAGTCAGTTTACAGGATATGTATTCACGATTAGTTTTAACGTTGATGAGCATATTATTTTTCAGTTCTCCTCACGCAACGTACTTAAAAACTATTATTTTTTATATTTTTAAGACTACAGCCTTTCAAATAAAAATTCATCCATGGAGAAGAAGGAGATTTCGTCACAAAATGATTTTAGGTTAGCTTTAAAACTTGCTTTGCTACCTGTGAGGCATTTCTTATTGTTCGGCAAAGCATCCATATTTTTGTAGATGTATGTTGAACTCCTTTCTGAGTTACTCATAGCTTTAATGATAGGTAGTAAGTTCACTTTTTTCTTCTAGTGTTGTGGGTATGGATATCGATGACATCGCTGTTCTTCTCAAATTGTGATGGGCTACTTAGAACGATTTTCCTTCAAGTACTCCGGCACGTTTCTCTGACTGTATCTTATGGCTAATCTCAGGAACTACTGTAGGGTTTTTGATGCAATATCCTCTAGTATACACCAGTTCGGATAGCATCCGACACGGTATCTCACTGGTTAGAGGGCTGACGGCCCTGTGTAATAATAATAATAATAATAATAATAATAATAATAATAATAATGTGTGTTGATAGTCTCCCATCGGGCGCCTCCCCAGATGGCGGATAGGGGAATGCTCTCCAGATATGGAGGGTACCGGGGAAATAAAATACCCGGGGTGGACCAAAACTATCAACCGAAATCCACTAACGTCTGCCTGGTATCCAGCGGTTAGGGGTCAGCGTCTGTTCGCCTAGATGGTGCGGCTGCAGCAACCTTCTTGATCTCAACAATCAAGTCGTATTCCTAGTGATCTTTCCTCGGAAGGACCACCACCAAGTTGGTTTTCAACTTGAAAACCAAACATGATGATAACACAAGGAATGAATCCACTACCCCGGGTACCAGTCGCTAGGCTGGCTTTACCTGGTCATCGGATTCCGGGGGACCAGGATTATCATGTTACGCCTAAGGTTGAGAACCAGACGACGTCCAAATTATTACACACAAAAGAAAGACACTTCATTGGTACACTTAATACTAATACTCTTTTCAAACTGGGCAAGATCAAGCAACTTACAGATGTGCTGCAAGAATTCCATATCAAAATCCTTGCAATCCAGGAAACACGATTTACGGACGAAAACCATTACAGACAACTACAGGATCTACAAAGGAAAACCAGCAGTTAAAACTAATGAGAAAGGGCTCAAACAGTTTGGCACAGCATTTGCAGTCCACAAATCTATCAGCGACTCTGTCATTGATTTCCATTCTGCCTCAGAACGTATATCAACGCTCTCCATCAAATCGGCCAACAAAGCATATACCTTGATCAACGCACACGCACCCACAAATAACTATAACAAGAAGAAACGCCAGAAAGTGGATGACTTCTGGAATGACCTTGAAGAGACAACAAAGAAAATAGCCAAACACCATGTAATAATCTTGTTAGGCGACTTAAATGCACAATTAGGTAAAGAGAAAAAATAGAGGAAAATCACCGGAATCCATACAGCTCACAAGAGAACTAACAAGAATGGGGAAAGATTGATAAGCCTTTGCGAAAATTTCGGCCTCGTAATTATGTCAACACAATTCAAAAAACCCAATAAGAAACTGTACACTTGGAAGTCGCCCAACACAATGTTGGGTGAATTCCAGATAGACCCTGTGGCCATCTCCAAGAGTGACACAGCAGAAATTCTGAATGTGAAAACAAGAAGAGGATTTTTTGCCTCAGACCATAGTTTCTACAGATAAAGACCAGTTTACAACCCAACAGAAAAAAGCCAAAACTAAACAAAGTGCTGAGACCAGACCCCGAATACATAAAACTCAACAAGGAAAACATCTTACAGGAAATTAGTCAGACAAACACCACAAACTGGACAGAACTTGTGGACGTCCTCAAATCCACGATGAAATTGGGCCAACCTCCGAGAAGGAGAAAATATAATATGTGACCAAGCAATAGAAGAAAGGACCAATGCCTGGAAAAACTTCAATAGTCGCAAAACATCAGAAAAATGGCAACAATTTCTAGTAATCCGAAAACAAACATCGAAAACTATTCGGAGGGAAAAAAAGAAATTATGATAAACGGCGACTAGATGAGATAAAACAAGACTTTAAGAAGAACAAGATCAGGAATTTTTATAAGACGTTTAAAGAACGTATTTCAGGATACCAGCCACCCAATCTTTGTTTCAAGAAACCGGATGGTTCACTAGAAACTAACACGAAGAATAACTGCCAAATCTTCGCCGACTATTTCAACAAACTTCTCAACTGCGAAAGACCTACAGACGATATTTACTATGAGACGTCTACACCAAATCCTGACGCTAAAGCGCCAACCATCAATGAAATAACAGAAATTATCAAGACACTCAAAAACAATAGAGCCCCAGGAGAACATGGAATTATTGCAGAACTATGGAAACTAAATGATGAAAGATTAACAGGAAAAATTCACAAAATCATATTAAACATTTGGGAAACAGAACAGATCCCTTCTGAATGGAAATGCGCTCTCATCCATCCACTCCACAAAAAAGGCGACAAAACTGAACCAAATAATTACAGGGGTATCTCACTCGTACCGGTCACATATAAAGTCCTATCAAAAGTTCTCATGAATAGGTTGGAAGAACAAGCTGACCCACAAATAAGAGAATACCAGGCTGGTTTTCGCAAGGGACGATCATGCATAGAGCAGATCTGGAATCTGAAAATGATTCTCCAGATGAGAAACACCCGAAACACAGTGGTTACTTTTGCAGATTTTAAAAAGACCTACGACTCAATAGACAGATTAGTGCTCTGCAAGACGCTGGAAGAGTTCAGCATTGACAGAAAGACAAGAGCAATCATTCGGAAACATTAACTGACACAGTATCAAGGTTAAATTTATGGGGGATGTCTCGGAACCATTTGAAATCCAAACTGGAGTGCGACAGGGTGACGGACTTTTACCATTACTCTTTAATATCATCCTTGAAAAAATTATCAGGACATGGGAAAAAGAAGCCAAAGGAATCCAAATTGGCATTAGAAAAGACAATAGAATCAATGTGAAGTGTTTAGCTTTTGCGGATGATCTTGCAATCCTCACAAATAATAGAAAAGAAGCTACTAACGCCATAGAGAAGTTACACGAAATTTGCACAAAGAACTGGCCTGCAAATCTCATATGAGAAAACCCAGTACATAGAAAGAGTGCCACAGGACAAATTGCCTATTGTGACAACCCATGGGAAAATCGTACAAGTACCACATTTTAAGTACCTGGGAGAAATCATCCAACCATCAGGGATCAACCTAAAGGCCAATGAGGAAAGAATTAAAAACAACAGAAAGCATATAAACTCACGTGGAACTATTATAACAAGAAGTCCATATCAATTAAGGCAAAATTGAGGCACTACAACACTGTCGTACTTCCAGAGGCACTGTATGCATCTGAAACAACACAAATAGGTGGGCAAACTAAAATCAAAGAAATAGAGAAACAAGAAAGGAAAATTCTCAGGAAAATTTTTGACCCGATACAAGACCAAGGAATCTGGAAGAAGAGACCAAAATCAGAATTATATAAATACACAGACAAGATTACGGATACAATAAGGAAAAGAAGAATGCAGTTCTACGGACATATCCACAGGATGAATGAAAACAGAATTTAAAAGCGAATTCTTAAAGTCATCAACTCAGGCAGGGGAAAACAAAATGGATAAAAGAAGTTGAAGAGGACCTCAGACAAGCACACATAACAGTAAACGATGCAGAAAATAGAACTGAATTCAGGAACACCATCAAAAAACATAAATTTGACACCACAACACAGAAGAGACCAGGATGCAAATGGACAGCGGAGCGAAAAAACAACACAATGAACACATGAAGAAAATTTGGACTCAGAAAAAACATAAACAATCATCATAAAGGAATTAAAGTTCAAACGCTCTCTTAAATGGGAATAATCGAAAATAATAATAATAATAATAATAATAACAATAGTAACAATAATAATTTTTTTTAAAGTAGCCATCCGTGTTAAAGCGCCGCTTCCGGGATTGAGGGGTGCGCTGGTCTCATACAGAATCCGCCCGGTGGATTAACGACGAGGTGAATACCGGGTTGGTTCCAAAGTCCAGTCTCAGTTCGTTGGAAAACATTTAGAAATCTTTCGCTCACTATCACATGAATAACACTACCCTCAGACAGTTGGGGTAAACATATTCTGTACTGGGAGGGGCAGGGCGAAGAGCGAGGGGAAAGGATACAATACAAAACCTAAATCAGGGTTCGCAGACTTCCAAGTTATTGTGCAATATTTTAAGGAGAATGCCACCACGCTCGCCATGTATTTATTGTACAGTTTGGTCTGTGGACGTGGAATCACACTTCTAAAAGAAAAACCGGCAGATAACAGTCAAGTCAAGTAGTTAGAGATGGGTGAGGGGATGAGGGGGGGGGGGGGGATTTGAGGTTCAAGTAACAACGTGGCGACAATTTGAAAGTTGTCATCTTTAATGTAACTCGTAATTTTCAGTTGGAAAGAGGGTCGTGTGATATATTAAACAGAGAGAGTATTACCGCCAAAAACTATGCATCTTTAATAGGTGTATTCGTTCCCGATTTACGACTAACCTCTCTTCCCTACAAGCGACTTGAAAGCTGATGGTGTGGTGTGAACTCGCAAAATTCCGTGAAACTGGCTCTGTCGGAGTCAAACCGAATGCTGAACGTTCAAATACGGCAACGGATGAAGCACTTTCATCACAGTTCTGGCGTCGTTTAGTGATGTCCACAGTTTAGTACACGCCACATCCTACAGGAAACAGGGGGCAACGTAAATCAATGATACATACATAAAAAAGTTTTTCATCACACCGGTTCCCAGAACTCCTGGAGATAGACGTTGACTGTGGGCACTGCATCACAGACACAGTCCCTTTGACTGTTCATATATGTCACTAAACCCACCCAAAGATGTAAACAACCATGCGTGAGTAGTGCCTATTAGAAGAAGGGGGCCGGCCGCGGTGGTCTAGCGGTTCTAGGCGCTCAGTCCGGAGCCGCGCGACTGCTACGGTCGCAGGTTCGAATCCTGCCTCGGGCATGGATGTGTGTGATGTCCTTAGGTTAGTTAGGTTTAAGTAGTTCTAAGTTCTAGGGGACTGATGACCTCAGCAGTTGAGTCCCATACTGCTCATAGCCATTTGAACCATAGACGAAGGGGGTCCGACAGCCGATCAGTTCCAGTCAGGAAGGAGGTAGACGGCTCGTGTTGTCTGTAGTTCAGCCATACCCAGACCATCAATACCGTGGTTCGATCCCGTCCGCACTGTTTCTTTGTGCCACGAAGGGCTCTCAACAAGGAAAGTGTCCAGGCGTCTCTGGGTGAACCAAGACGATGTTGTTCGGACATGGACAAGATACAGAGAGACAGGAACTGTCGATGATATGCCTCGCTCAGGCCACCCAAAGGCTACTACTGCAATGGATGACTGCTACCTACGGATTATGGCTCGGAGGAACCCTGACAGCAATGCCAACATGTTGAATAATACTGTTCGTGCAGCCATAGGACGTCGTGTGACGACTCAGACTGTGCGCAATAGGCTGCGCGAAGCGCAACTTGACTCCCGACGTCCATGGTGAGGTCCATCTTTGCAACCACGACACCACGCAGCGCGGTACAGGTGGGCTCAACAACATACCCAATGGGCTGCTCAAGATTGGCTTGACTCCCGACGTCCATTGTGAGGTCCATCTTTGCAACCACGACACCACGCAGCGCGGTACAGGTGGGCTCAACAACATACCCAATGGGCTGCTCAAGATTGGATTGACTCCCGACGTCCATTGTGAGGTCCATCTTTGCAACCACGACACCACGCAGCGCGGTACAGGTGGGCTCAACAACATACCCAATGGGCTGCTCAAGATTGGCTTGACTCCCGACGTCCATTGTGAGGTCCATCTTTGCAACCACGACACCACGCAGCGCGGTACAGGTGGGCTCAACAACATACCCAATGGGCTGCTCAAGATTGGCTTGACTCCCGACGTCCATTGTGAGGTCCATCTTTGCAACCACGACACCACGCAGCGCGGTACAGGTGGGCTCAACAACATACCCAATGGGCTGCTCAAGATTGGCTTGACTCCCGACGTCCATGGTGAGGTCCATCTTTGCAACCACGACACCACGCAGCACGGTACAGATGGGCTCAACAACATACCCAATGGGCTGCTCAGGATTGGCTTCAAGTTCTCTTCACCGATGAGTGTCGCATATGCCTTCAACCATACAATCGTCGGAGAGTGTTTGGAGGCAAGCCGGTCTGGCTGAATGACTTAGACACACTGTCCAGCGAGTACAGCAAGGTGGAGTTTCCCTGCTGTTTTGGGGTGGCATTATGTGCAACCGACGTACGCCGATGATGGTCATGTAAAGCGCCATAACGGCTGTACGATACGTGAATACCATCCTCCGACTAATAGTGCAGCCATATCGGCAGCTTACTGGCGATGAATTCGTCTTCGTGGACGACAATTCGCGTCCCCGTCGTGCACATCTTGTGAATGACTTCCTTCAGGATAACGGCATCACTGGACCAGAGTGGCCGGCATGTTCTCCAGACATGGACCCTATCAAACATGCAAGGGATAGATTGAAAAGGGCTGTTTATGGACGACGAGACCCACCAACCACTCTGAGGGATTTTCACCGAATCGCCGTTGAGAAGTGGTACAATATGGACCAACAGTGCCTTGATGAACTTGTGGATAGTATGCCACGTCGAACATAGGCATGTAACAATGCAAGACGACGTGCTGCTTGGTATTAAAGGAACCGGTGTGTACAGCAATCTGGACGCCCACCTCTGTAGGTCTCGCTACATGGCGGTACAACACGCAATGTGTGGTTTTCATGAGCTATAAAAAGGTCGGAAATGATGCTTATGTTCATCTCTGTTCCAATTTTCTGTACAGGTTTCGGAACTCTCGGAACTGAGGTGCTGCAAAGCTTTTTGTGTGTAACAATTTATGCACATCCTGTGTCCTGCTTGCTATGAGCCTCCTCAACCCAATCACGAAGCTGATACGATATTGTGTGAACTCGTATATCGATTATTTGGCGTCGACGTGAGACTGTATCGAACGCCTTCCGGAAGTAAACGAACACGAGATCAACATGGATGGCGTGTCGCCGCCTTCTGGGCCTCGTGAATGGTCAGAACGAGCCAAATTTCAAGTGATGGTTATTTTTGAAATCCATATTGATTCCTACACATGAGATTTTCGGTCTCCAGAACGACTGTGGTACATGAGTTTCAATTCTTCAACACACTGTTTCAGCAACAAAGGCATCCGTTCGACTACTCTTAGAATCGGGAATGAGCTGCACTTTTTCCTATCAGTTGAAGCTCTTCGTTCCTCCAACGACGCAAATAACATTTTCTCTGTTTTCATTGGCACGCGGTAGTACTGACGCAGGTAACGCGGGTGCAGGTGAGAGAAAGGTGACTGTCACGGACTGTCACAGGTGCCTTGACGTATGTGGGACACAGCTGAGCTACGGGTGCCATCTGTCATCTTTGTAAATATGACCGTAGCTTGCGGTCGGAATCCTATTTGGATACAGCACGTAAATCACATTCGGTACCTGTCAGCTATCGGTTCGACCTTCGTCCCAATATTACGTTTACGCACACACACACACACACACACACACACACACACACACACACACACACACACACACACACACAGAGAGAGAGAGAGAGAGAGAGAGAGAGAGAGTGAGAGAGAGAGAGAGATGAGAGAGAGAGAGAGATGACAGAGAGAGAGAGAGAGAGACAGAGAGAGAGAGAGAGAGAGAGAGAGAGAGAGAGAGACATACATACTTACGTGATGCCTATAAAAGAATACATTTCTTGGGATTAGACAGAAATATACTACAATATATTTGAGAGAGTGCAAAAATGTTTATGGCGGCAGTTACGATAAATGTATTACAAAAATCAGTCCTTTCCTGGACTGATTAAAATTACATCCACGTAATAAATAAAGCTGAATTATCTAGTAGCTCTAGGAAAATCAGTTATCATGCAGTTACAAAATCGGCAGGATCCTGACCTAACGCAACACAAAACGAGTTTACCATCCAGCACCGAAAACGCATACATTATGAGATACAGTGAAAGATGACTTGGGATGCCGTATACTGGGTGTCTATTTATTGCTTTCAAATCCTGTAGCGCATATGTCGGGAAGACAGTGTGGACAGCCGAAAAAATGTTCCATGAGTACAGGAGACTCAGTGAATTCAACGAAACGTACAAAACGTGTTGTTTTGCAACACTGCTTAGCTACAAGGGATGCAATGAAGTATGAACAAACGGAAGTGTTAAATAGGTCTCGCATTCTGACTTTGTGTTTTAAAGGAGGCTGTTGAGATATGGCTGTTCGAAGACCTGATCTGTAGAGACAGTGACTTCACTTTCAGTAAAGCGTGGGGCTAACACTCAGAAAAGTGAATTTATAACGTGAGCGGGGGGCGACTTCCAGAAGCGACGGCGGGGCAGTAGCAGTAAGGGCCGGAGTTCGCGCCCAGCATTCGACGATCTACCCCGCCACTTCCTGCTACCACCACCACCACTAACGCTACCGCAATCATCAACATTATCGTCATTACTACATCTGATGATGTGTGCAGCGGAGTAAGAGCTCATTCTACAGTTATCACCTGAAGATATGACAATGTACGCTGTTGCAATATTGCATTTTGTGAACGACTGAACTCGGTTGAACACCCGAGAGCAGTACAAAGGGTTGGCTCGTCAAAACATCTTGAGACGATACAGAAGTACAGAATCTAACGAACTAGAATACGTCTTCGTTATCACCTTCAGTTTATTTCACTGCAAATTTTCAAGTTTTGTCTCATTGCAGACTACGGCGAAACTTATGGTTCCGTCAGCTCGGGATTTTTCCTCATGTCGTGATATGAATAATGACAATGGAGAAAAGAGAAATACGTGACTCAGTCTGTTCGCGTGGAATTTTAACAGTTGGAAGACTATCAAATAATGTAATTTCGCCGCCTTGGATGGCAGCTGTCTCACGTGTGACTGTAATAATGAAAGTGACCGGATGATTGTATCATTATACTTGTGCTCTTTGTGAGGATGGGAGGCGATTTCGGTGCCGTCCCTGGCATACTCCTCGCAAATTGCAGCTTCAGGTGTTCCGATCTTAACGCCCACCTCCAGATGGACGGATCACTACCTCAGAGTAACATACGCTAGCTCCATGTAGGCGTGCGGAGAAGTACGAGATCCAACACAGGGAAAGTAACATACGACGTACATGCTTTCCTTTTGCGTTAAATGAGCATAAACATCTTGACAGATTGTCTTACCTATGTATATTCGATCTTGCAACAAGAAACCAGGAAACTGACTTCCAACTCTCAGATACAACACAACTCACGGTATTACTTTTTCAAATTGATTAACTTTTCTACCACTATGAAATTCTTCACGAATCATGAAGAAACTACCTACTGATTAGTACTGATGTTCCGGAAGTTTGTGCGTGATCATAGATGTGAGCAGGGTTCATCACTCATGAAATACACTGACATATTATTTAAAGTATACACATTTACTTACACAGTAGTATTCCTCATTCACTACTTTGACATGTGGCATTTTGTATGTCTTATTTCGAAGACGTGGTAAAACACTTTCACAACATCTAGGCGCATCACGATAAATTACGTGACAGCTTCTCAAGGCATTGGATCATCCGTGTTTGAATACCTGAAAACCAATGAATGTACAGGGTTTGATAAAAATTTCGTGCCATGTTCTCACAAAAAGTGCACGAAATCAGGTGATAAGCAACTTCTTTTTCATGGGTGAGCTACGTGTCATTTATGGCACCACAATTCACGCATGTCCTCATTATTACGCCCCAAACCTTTACAGCCTGGGTATTTACGTTGCTCAACAGAATTAAAGGATCACTTTTTAGAAACTTCGTAATTGTCTCTCTTTCCGCAGCATAATTTTTAAGTTTGGTTCAAAGCTGCCTAAAACCTTAATCGCTAATGGTGAAAAAGCGCGGCGTCCTACGACGTCACACTCGGGCTCGACGGCATGTCAAACAGCAACGTGTAGACACAGGTGGAAAAAAGATCAGAGGTCAGATTTTCATGTGAAGTCTGTTAATGGTGTTACATTGGCACCATATTTCACCACAAAGTTGCCCACCGTCACTGTGGACATGTCACAATACCAAGGTCGTCGCAGCCCCTATTACCCACATTTCATCCTTGCTTTTGACGCCTTCACGATGGAGGTCAGAACTGTGACATCCAACGTTGAAATTACGTCTTTTCTTGTGGGTGGCCGTGGAAAATATTGCAGACACACCGCCGTTCAGAATCGAAACTAAAAGGCCTCAGGAGGCTACAGAAATTGCGTCAATGGAACTACTCCTTTATTTGCAACATTGATTACCACATGATTCGCAGTCAATAACTGCAGTTCGCATTCCGATGCGGAGCAGGAAGATGTTCTTGACAACCTTCAGTACTGTTGATGCCTCCTGAGCCATACAGCCCTTCTCAATGGGTATCATGTTCTGGTGTAGCGTCAACTGCTGGCACGCCAGGTGGGAACGGTAGAGCAGAGACGGCTGCAGCACGCTGACCGGCGCCTTTCCAGGACGACAATGCCACGGTAGTGCCACCTACACAAATAGTACATAAGCACCGCGCCGCCTGGCCACGGCGCAGTTGAATACTAGCAGTTCTAGAACTTACACAGCGGTATCAAGAATAGGCACTTGTATAGCAGTGACTTGGGAACTGTATTACTTGTCTTGTATTACAAATTGTATATACTGAAGAGATTCCTTATTTGTCTGTCGCCCTTTGCTTGGGACATATCATTGTGAATTTCATAGTGTTATGTATTGTCATTTATTATCTGCAAATAAATACGATTTGCTTGAATTTTTGTCTAGTGATCCAAGAAAGCAGGTTTCCTAGGCACCCCATATTCAACGAGTAGACAGGATACAATACATCACAGGGTTGCAACGCCACTGAACGTGATCTTCCACCTTTGGAGTCCAGTGTGACAGCAAGTTTTGCTCTGGTGTACAGTGTGGAATCACTAGGGACCGTTCAGAGACATTTGATGTAATTTGAATGTGGTCCCAAGCAGCAAAGGGTCTTATACTTCTACTGTGCTCCTTTTTCATGCCATACTCAGATGTGGTCATGGAGGGGTGCGACATTGACACATGCATGAATAAAATTGCAAAATGGTCCCTTTGAGATCCACAGTTCAGTAAAATACTCTGTGATACCCGCCCTCTTCAATTGAGTATTTTAGAAACCTGTCTTTACAGAGCAAACCCGCGATATATTCCTAGGTGGCTGCAGGAAGGCAACTGGCTTGACTATAGTGTCACGTGCTTGTTGCCTGTAGACGCCTCGGGCTACTTTGCAGATTCTCTCTGTAAAGACACGTTCTCAAACTTTCCAATAAATGTGGGCCGGTGCCATCAAGGGTTTTGCAAGTGTTGCACTCTTCAATCACCACGCCACAGGATGGTGTGAAACAAAGGCACTGAAAATGCGTAAGAACTCTTTGGTGTTTCACAGCAAGTTCAAATTTCTTAGAAGGGTTTTGATCGGTTCCTAGTGGATCCACTCAGTACGCGAGAGCAAAAGTTGTGGTCGCACGGCACTGCTTGAAGGGGTGAGATCACGTTCAGTGCCACGCGGAGTGGCCACGCGGTTTGAGGCGCGACCCCTCCCGCCGGAGGTTCGAGTCCTCCTTCGGGCATGGGTGTGCGTGTTGTTCTTAGCATAAATTAGTTTAAGTAATGTGTAAGTCTAGGGACCGAGACCTCAGCGGTTTGGTCCCTTAGGAATTCACACACATTTGAACAATTTTTTCACTTTCAGTGGCGTTGCAGACTCGTGATGTCCATCGAGATGAGTTGAATCGCTCGGGAGGTGTCAACAGTGTCTAGAACGTCTTCCTGTTGCTTATCGCACCATGAACTGTCGTTTTAAACTGTGAAATGTGTGACAATCAAAGACCAAAGGAAAGGGATGGTTTCATTGACGGCTTTTATATCATCACCTGATGGAATCTAGTTTCGTTTATGGGCGAAAATGTGTCTGAAAAGTTTTCATCAGCCAGTCATTAGAAAACCGCATGATTTCAGCCCTGGGCGTCGCGTTTCTGACCTCCATGGCGGAGGCTCAAAAGAAGGAGCTAAATGTGGGTAAAAGGGGTCTAACGACCTAGCCATTGTGTGGCATGTCCGCGGTGGCGTTGGCAGCATTGGCGAAATTTGATGCCAATGTGACATCATTAACACACTTTAAACATCAGGAGAACTTTTGGCCCCTTTTCGCAAGTGCAGAGACCTTTCTTGTGCAGAGACCTTTCTTGGTGACGTCACAGGGCACCGCGCTTTCGCATAACTACAGAGGAAGGTTATAGACACATTTCAGCCAAATTTCAAACTTACGCATCGGAATGGGAGACAATTATTAGGATACGAAAAAGTGATCCTTTAATTCTGTTATGCAGTATGTTATGTCACTCGAGATAGGGAGGTGTTTGTACACCGACCAGTGCTTACTTTTCTTAGTATGGTGTATATCTAAGGTACTGCACGAAATAATGTGAATATTTATCTATCGCGGTAGGGCCATCTCCGGCATATATCGCAGCCTTGCTTCTATTGGAAATCTGTATATATAAATCCTGAATAGCGGACCAATGGCATTTTATAGCATTTATTCCAAGGTCAAAAATCAAGCTTTGCTGCAAGAAGATGTAGAAGCGTAACTTTCTCTTTATTATTTTCGTACAGGGTACATAGTAATCCAATAATAATCACATACAATGACTGTAGAGGTAAAGGAAGACGTTTTAGTTTACTTGTGTGGTAATCGATCTTGAATGTTTACAACCACATAAATGAGAACATACAAGCAATTCATAGTAATATATACCGTTTGGGTGAAGTGCCAGGTGATCAAAAAGTCAATATAAATTTGAAAACTTAATAAACCACGGAATAATGTAGATAGAGAGGTAAAAATTGGCACACATGCTTGGAATGGCATGGGGTTTTATTAGAACAAAAAAAAAACAAAGTATTGGTAGACGAGTGAAAGATCTCTTGCGCGCGTCGTTTGGTGATGATCGTGAGCTTAGCCGCAACTTTAGTCATGCTTGGCCCCTCAGGTTCCCAGACTTCAGTCCGTGCGATTATTGGCTTTGGGGTTACTTGAAGTCGCAAGTGTATCGTGATCGACCGGCATCTCTATGGATGATGAAAGACAACATCCGACGCCAATGCCTCACCATAACTCCGGACATGCTTCACAGTGCTGTTCACAACATTATTCCTCGACTACAGCTATTGTTGAGGAATGATGGTGGACGTATTGAGCATTTCCTGTAAAGAACATCATCTTTGCTTTGTCTTACTTTGTTATGCTAATTATTGTATTCTGATCAGATGAAGTGCCAGCTGTCGGACATTTTTTGAACGTTTGTATTTTTTGGTTCTAATAAAACCCCATGGCATTCCAAGCATGTGTGTCAATTTGTACCTCTCTATCTACATTATTCCGTGATTTATTCAGTTTTCAAATTTATACTGACTTTTTGATCACCCAGTACAACTGGCCCGGAAAACATTTCGAGTGTTTTAAGATAGGCAATCCAGTTAACATTATCTGCACATGCATGCGAGTAAAGATGATGTAAGTTCCGCCACCTATGTTAACGTGCTAGAAATATTTTTCGGGCCAGGAAAATCCTCACTAAATGACGTATATTTTTTTCTTAGTTGCATATATTACAGTGGTATCAGTATCAACTTCACCTTTCTGAAGGGAACTGTAGTAATTTCAAGTTGCTGCATGCATGCATGCATGTCTGAAGGAACATTGTATCAAACTATACAGACACTGTCAAATACATACGCTGCACCAATCTATTTCACGCCAAAGTCAAGGAAACTTGACGAGAAACCTGAATATGTCTCTCCCTGGGCGCGAGTCACATAACTGTGCGAGCACTATGGAAAGCAGAAAGTGGGACATGTGGAGGTCTGAGTCGGTTCAGAAGGCTAGCTTCGATAGTCGAAGTGGTTAAGGCGACTGGTCGCGACCATCGGAAAAGTCCGAGTTTGAAACCCGGCCATGCATTAATTTTCATATGTTTCCAGTAAAGGGTGTAGCTACTGCGGAGGCGTATTCGCATTCTGCGTGTTCTTTCATAACAAGATAAATTAGATACGCTGCCTCTTTACGGAGAATGCAGAAAGAACGTGAAGATAACATTTGGAATTTATACACAAAGGTATAGCGACGGACGGTGGCCAACAGACTCTTCAGTGAGAGTACAAAAAGTTATTAGAAGGATGTTGCAGTACTACGCGGAGCGTTAACGACTAAGCTTACAGCTAGCGGAGCGAAAAAAATAAACGTTCTGACAACTGTTGCTCACAATCCACACCTAAGCAGTAGAGAAACTGCGACTGCTTCTGGAATAACTCAGTCCAGCATTTTGCGTGAAAACGCCTTCCATGTGCATCATGCGTCACTTCACCAGGAGATAAATAAGCGAGATTGCGAAAGACGCATGGGATTCTGTCGCTCCGTTCGAAACGAGATCAGGACAATATGTTCTTTCTTGAAGGAATTATCTTTACCGATCACTCTATCTCTACAAATCATGCAATGCTGAATGTAAGAAATATGCGATATTGTGCCACTGAGAATTCGCACAGGCAGAGGCAGATTGAACATCAGAGGCGCGGAATTATTGGAAAGTACGTGATTGGTCCTTCCTTCATTGATAAAAACCTTTAACGGGTTCAAGATACGTACAATTTCCTACCGCAGTGCTACTGGATCTTCTAGAGCAAGCGGCACTTGAAATCGTAGACTTACGTAGTACCACCAAGGGGGGTGCCTGGTTCACTACTCACTTGCAGTTAGGTGAGTGCTAATGCAATCATGTCCTGTCGCTGGATAGGTTGTGGAAGCGTTATCAGTTGCCCTGCACGTTCGTGATGATCGGATTCTACTGACATTTTCTTTAGAATAAACTCAAGGATGAAGTGCATGCACAAGTTCCGACACTCAAAGAGGATTTAAAGCATCATATTGGCCCAGCGTGTGCAATGATATCGAAGAAAACTTTTCAGTCAGCAGAAGTCCTTGCACCCGCGACAGCATTCATGTATTGTAACAGATTGTGGGCACATCGAACAGGTGAATAAATTGGATTTCAAGAAAATCTTTACGACCTCACATGTAATTGTTTTCTTGAAATTAAATCTACGACGTGAAGTAAAATAATAACTACCTTTACAACTTATTTTCCTATTTAAAAAAAAAAATCATTCAGTATTTTACATGTGCCTTTCTTACAAAGCCCTGGCAGAACGAATAGTAGAAATGTCACCGTAGTTAGATGGATCTAGGCGCATCAGTTCGGAACCGCGCTGCTGCTGCGGTCGCAGGTTCGAATCCTGCGTCAGGCATGGATGTGTGTGAGGTCCTTAGGTTAGTTAGGTTTAAGTAGTTCTCAGTCTAGGGTCTGATGACCTCAGATGTTAAGTCCCATAGTGCTTGCAGCCATTTGCACAGTTTGAAATTAGTTCGTACATCATCATTAGATTCCACGTGCTTTACCTTCCAGTTAGCGTGGGGGTCCCACCACAAGTAACCGAATCTAATTAGTATCAGATTTTAATCAAACCTTTCTCTACAGTTTCGCTTTTGTAAATAGACATTTTAGGTACGCCAAGCTGAAACGCCCCTTTTAACTTGTCGCAACATTTCCGTATAAAACGTTTTCATCATAAGACAGCAATCTGTTTCATGTTAAAACAAATAAATCCTGTTGTGGATGTTGTAATTTCTCTGAAACCACTAATCCGAATCTGAATTGTGTAACGCCGTTGAATGTTTTTCTTCTACCATACTAGCAGCAGAAATTACTAGAGTTCCACTTCATAAAGCGAAGTTTATACCGACATGTCTGCAAACAGTACAGCTATGAAACGATAACAGTGTCTCACAATTCATTTGGGTGAAAACGAAGAAAGATATCTTAAATTTTTCAGGTAATACTTTAGTTGAATGGCCCTATATACCGAATGTTTCTCGCAAGGGTCGTCAGGCGTATTTTCTCCGGTATTTCGGCAGATTTTTGCAGTTTCATTTTCGCAAACAAATATTAGTCATGGTGTGTTTCATGTGAGGCCCATTGTCGAAGGAAGGCGCTGGTTTCTTTCCTGTAACAAACAACTAGATGGCGCTGCCATAGGTCAAACGGATATCAACGGGGTTTGAAAAATAGTAACCCCCATTTTTTATTACATATTCGTGTAGTACGTAAAGAAATAGGAATGTTTTAGTTGGACCACTTTTTTCCCTTTGTGATAGGTACGTTTGAACATTTTATTTCGGTTGTTCCAATGTGATACATGTACCTTTATGAACCTATCATTTCTGAGAACGGATGCTGTTACAGAGGGGTTACCTGTAAATCCAACCTTAATTCAATAAATGGTCAAAATCATGTCCTTCAACCTCAATGCATTTGGCAATACGTGAAACGACATATTTCTCAACAGTGAGTAGTTCGCCTTCCGTAATGTTTGCACATGCATTGACAATGCGCTGACTCATGCTGTGAGGCGTTGTCGGCGGATGAAGGTAGCAAATATCCTTTAACTTTCCACACAGAAAGAAATCCGGGGACGTCAGATCCAGTGAACGTGCGGGCCATGGTATGGTGCTTCGACGACTAATCCGCCTGTCGTGAAATATGCTATTCAATACCGCTTCAACCACACGCGAGCTATGTGCCGGACATCGATCGATGTTGGAAGTACATCGCCAGTCTGTTATACAGTGAAACATCTTGTAGTAACATCGGCAGAGACAGACAGTATTGGTGCTGGAAGATTCCCTCGGTGTCGCGGAAGACATCAAGCATGAAGTAATGAAGGTGTTCCGCGATAATGTTCACGTAATCCATAGCTATCATCGTACATTCGATTATTATCACAAGTCCGGAAGCCTAAGTGAAATGTCCCTCATAGCAAAATACTGCCCCTCCCGCAGTCCGTGGCACAGTGCTTGTCTCAACCAACCGTTCCCATGGATGGCGATTTATCCAAAACTACCATCGACCAGTATGACAAGCATCTTGATTCTGCTTTTTGTCTCCAAGTTCTGTGATGAGACCTAGGCATCCAACACCTTCTCGCCTACTTGCGTATTTTGCCGTCCTTGAACGACTTCCCGCAGATGCTCACAACAATAACATGGAAACAGTCAGTTTCATTGTTTCCGAAATGCTCTTACCCAGTCCCCGGATGCAACAAATCTGCCCGTTTCTCAGAGTGACTCTTGTCAGTGAATTTCACCATTTGCGGCCTGTATCATCAGTTGAATGATTCCACATCTGTCTGGTCTGCATATGCCGCTTAATGTGTCACGTGCCCGCAAGACTACCAGGCGGTATTCAGTGGTAGTCATAATTTTTGGTTTATGTATTTATTTAGTGGAATGCTTCTAGTTTGATTTAGTGTGTAATGTGCACACAAAAATTGTTATAAGGAAGTGGGGTACTGTGCTGAGAACCATGTAAGGAGTTACAAAGAATTGTTACTCTTTCACAAAGGAGCTCGATTACAAAACTCTCCCTGTTGTGTTTTTGGAGTATTTTAATCTTTTGAGATTCCTTATCGAACTGGACTAGCAGAGGAGATAGAGAATATTGCAACAAGGGCTGCGCGCCTTCATTCGTGGCAGTCCTTCGTTGGATTGAGACTTCTCGTGTCCTATTGCCATGCTTTACTTTAATTCATTTGGTCTGAGCTAAGTCTATGTTAGCTGATGAATCTCACATTTATAGCAAGAAATCATCTGTGGTTAGGATGTCAATGTCTGAATACTACTACCACCACCACTACTACTACTACTACTACTACTACTACTACTCTCTCTATCTCTCTCTCTCTCTACATTGGTGGCAGCTGCATGCAAATATTTTTCGTAACTTTCTTCAATAATGAATCTCAGTTGGGGCACCGCCTGGGATCATTGTTTGTAAACAGTGAAAGGAAGTTCAGGAGCGCGACCATTTCAGCTTACAGGAGGCTTACACACATTAAATATTTATTGACCGTACGAATTTGTCAAACCAGCAATATATTGAAGCGACCTCACATCATTAATAATATTGACAAAAATTGTCAGTTGACAATGCGGTGTTACAAGGTGATGATGTAGAGCACTCAAAAGAAAGTGTGTGCTGCAATTATATTAGCTGTAGCTTGGAAGCAACAGAAAATAACGGTAAAGAGGAAATTGGTCGAAGACTGGTTGAAAAACGGGAGCGACTGGTCACTCGTTAATTTACTGACTGAAATTAGAACCACGGGCCCGAAATATTTCGTAAATTATTTTCTGATGGCTCCTATATCATAACAGAAGTTATTAATGTTGATACCAGATAGTATACAGAAGCAAAATACGTTAATGAGAGAGGAAATCGTAGTCGACCAGAGATTAGGAGTAACTTAGAGTTTTTTTGCTACAAGCAGGTCTTTCGAGTGCTCGAAGTTCAGTTATGTAATATCAGCAAACGCAATTAATAAAATAATATGGAAACCAGTGAAGCAATTATATCTGCCTGACAAGTGCACGTTCAGGCCATTAACGTGTAACATTCTTTTACGTTTTGTGATAATCTGGTGAAGACGATATACATTTTGCAGACCTCTTTGTGATCATTGCAGATATATGACGTATTTTTCGAAGTGCAAACTGCTGTGTAATTCACCAAATTGTAGTATATTTCCAAATTAATGAAGTAAGCAGTGTCGAGGAGAATCCTGCGTTGACCATCCTAAAGTTATGCCGTATATACAACGTTTAGCTTGCAAAGACCTACTAAAAATTTTTTGTGTTAAAAGACTAATTGAGTCTGGCATGTGATATGCACAAAAGCGAGTTGAAAACATAAACATAAACACCGTGTGGCTGGTTATGGAGGTTTGTCAATACCTGAATGGAGAATATTGTCAAACCGTCGATACCTGACCTCACACATTCAGTATTTATTGACAGTACTGATAATATTTTGAGTGCTGTCAATACTGCTCGTCAGTATTTCTAGTATTGGCAACACGTCAATACGCTTCCTCAGACGGGCAACATATTGACGGTTCGACAGTGTTATTGCCCGTGTGAGGGTCTCTTAAGGGCCAGCCATCGGATGGTCCTTTGTAGCCGAATGGCTACGCCGTTTAGCCTACGGTATTGTTCGGGGTGTTGCGCAGTTCCTGCCTCGAGTCTCATAGCGATCCCAGAACGGCATTTCGTACTATGTCTGGTCCAGCAGCCTTCCTAAGAACATCAGATAACGGAGCAGCAGAACACTTGAGTTTGGCCGACTCGAAGAGCTTAGCATGCCGGACCAGGTGAGAGCAACAGTTTGACAAAAGAAGTTTGTTTTTAAGTTGAAAAATCCGTTCCCAGAAGTGAGTGTTGTGAAGCGGCAGGTCTCTTGCGGTTCCGTGAGAAAGGTAGCAGTTCTTCTCTTCACGCGGGACAGCCCGAATACCTTTTTCAAATTTGGGAACGGCACTGCGTACTGGTTAACAGCAATAATTCAGCAGAGGGGAGCAGCTGAGCGCTGCTCAATTTAAAACATGGAACTAGCGAGTTGGCTGGAGAGACAACTCGACAGCAAGTGAGGGCTCGGCCAGACTTGTTAGGACATGAGCGCTTCCGTAGGTTAACGTTGCAAACTCGGGAATTATTGATTTATTTAAGCACGAGCCAAATGAGAGCGCATTGTAAAATAGGCTTATTGGTGCACAGACAGTCGTGCAGATGCGGAAGCTAGACACTCTGGGGAGCAAGCAGAATTAGTTTCTCCGCCATGGGGCATCGAGTATAGATCTCTTCCTTGGGAGGTGTCGAGGAGACACTTTTTCCCTAGGAGCGAACGAGAGCAGAATTCCACCAGGAGCACTTACGAGCAGATCATGGTTTCCGTTCATTAACTTACAGATATCGGTGATATTACACGAGCTCACGCAAACAGATGAAGTGACTTAGAAGTTATGTGCACACATTACGACAGAAGTGAGTAATTGTTTAGAATCATATTGTGTCATGGAGAGTTGAACGGCGCATTCAATCCATTCTTTGATGTACTATGCTTGCTTTAGTTAATCATTCTGTCCGTGTAGTCAAGCAATCAGTGAGCAGGCACCGCTAATCCATGTTGCCACAGCTGATTCATGAGATGACGACCATATTGATTCCATTATATTCCGGTCTTTGTCAAGAATGTAGTATCATTCGTGTCATACAATCATATAGCCTAAGGTTATCCATTAGTGATCCCCAATAACATAATTTAATTTATGTTAATGTTTTACAACTGCAAATTGTAATACACTAAATTTACTTGGTAACCTGTTTCACTTATTAATTACATTCTCCCGTTTGCATTAATATTTATAAATAAAAATTCAGCCTGAGTATGTAGGTGCTCGCAAAACTCGAAAATTAGTCAGTTAATTGACTAGAAATTTTAACAGAACGTTTCATTCTAATACGCGTATGTTTTATATGCCTAATTTTTTTATATGTCGTGTATACTAGTCGTACTCCGCCACTCGTTGCTTCGCCTAGCATGGTTACGAGGAAAGGGAACAAAAGAGAAGTCAAACGTTTCTAATAAGTAAGCGAATTCGATGTACGTCCTAATATCTTTCTTTCTCCTGTTCCTGTTCATCTCCTCCTCCCCTCTATTCTATAGTAGTATTACAACCATAAGCCGGTAAGCCAAAAATACAACTTTTCTGTTTTCTGCGAAAACCGTCTGTGAGGGAGGAAACAAATCAACACTGCTGTGTATGCAATTTATGTTTAAAAATATATTCAATCATAAAAAATATATATGAGAGGAACAAATTGTCCAATGGTTTAAGTGCTCCACTATCGTTGTTAAAACTGTCTGCGAGAAAGGAAATAACATCGCAGATTTTCACAGCAGAGCATTTTTCTTTCGCAGTCAGTTTCAACTAAAATCCTGTACATTGTTGTTTGAAAGTATATAATATTTCATATTTGTTGATATGTCCTGTATATACTACCATAGAATCTGAATTTGCAATATCAATAAAATAAACAAAGCTCAAGGTATGAAGTGGGGGGGGGGGGGGGGGAAGAGGAGATGGACAGAGTGTAAGTAGGCTGTTTACGTTTTCTTCTTGGTAACGCCACGTAGCGCTCGGTATGAAAAATCACTGGCTGTGCTGTGCGCAGTCTGTGGCTAGTTTGCATTGTTGTCTGCCATTGTAGTGTTGGGCAGCGGCAGCTGGATGCTAACAGCGCGTAGCGTTGCGCAGTTGGAGGTGAGCCGCCAGCAGTGGTGGACGTGGGGAGAGAGATGGCGGAGTTTTGTAATTTGTAAGACTGGATGTCATGAACTATCATATATTTTTTGACTATTAAGGTAAATACACTGTTTGTTCTCTATTAAAATCTTTCATTTGCTAACTATACCTATCAGTAGTTAGTGCCTTCCGTAGTTAGAATCTTTTATTTAGCTGGCAGTAGTGGTGCTCGCTGTATTGCAGTAGTTCGAGTAACGAAGATTTTTTCTGAGGTAAGTGATTTGTGAAAGGTATAGATTAATGCTAGTCAGGGCCATTCTTTCGTAGGGATTTTTGGAAGTCAGATTGCGTTGGGCTAAAGATATTGCGTGTCAGTTTAAGCACAGTCGTGTACAATTTTTCACAGGAGACGTTTCATATAGACCAGTCTTGTATAATTTTTCTAAGGGGACGTTTCAAGAGTGGTGGGAAGAAATCGGCGTAGATGATGGACAGAGAGAGGAGAAAGGAGATATACAAAGAGAGTGGGCAGAGGAAATGGACAGGGACGAGGTTGTGGGGGGACGAAGGATATTAAGTCGTGTATCCAGTTCCCACACCTATCAGAGACATGTCCTTTCTCTTTTCTTTCTTTTTTCTTTAACCAGATTGAGCCACACCAACGCGTGGCGGTGTGCAGCTAATTACATTCATAGGCTATTACTAGGTGGTCGATTCATCACTCATGTTTCACGAGGGCATTCTTCACAAATTAATTTTATCCGTCCTGCACAATTTATTCTCCCTGCTTTTAGTTTGGCTGTTGTTCTGTCGTGTCCTCACTTCGCAAAAAAAAAAAAAAAAAAAAAAAAAAAGTGGTTCAAATGGCTCTGAGCACTATGGGACTTAACATCTGTGGTCATCAGTCCCCTAGAACTTAGAACTACTTAAACCGAACTAACCTAAGGACATCACACACATCCATGCCCGAGGCAGGATTCGAACCTGCGACCGTAACAGTCGCGCGGTTCCGGACTGCGCGCCTAGAACCGCTAGACCAACGCTGCCGGTCTCACTTCGCAATCGGTTCACCAATAGGCGACTTGGGCAACTTTAGAAGGGTTGAAATGACCATGATGGATTTGTTGCCCAGGTAATATTGGATGGCTAGTCAACGTTCGAAGCCTGCAACCTTGCCACAGTGGTAACACTGCAACAGTGGTTACACCGGTTTTCGTCAGATAAACGAAGTTAAACGCTGTCGGGCTGGGATAGCGCTTGGATGGAGGACCAACCAGCCTGTCGCGAGCTGTTGGCAAGCGGGCTGCTCTCAATCCTTGTAAGGCAAAGTGAGGAGCTGTTTGACTGAGCAGTAGCGGCTCTGGTCTCGTAAACTGACATGCGGCTTGGAGAGCGATGTGCTTATAAATATTAATGCAAAGGGGAGAATGTAATTAATAAATGAAACAGGTTACCAAGTAAATTTAGTTCATTAGAATTTGCAGTTGTACAACATTAACATAAATTAAATTATGTTATTGAGGGTGATTTTATAGACCTGTCCATCTTATGTGACATTCATCGAATAACCATTTGAGAAACCTTCGCCGGAACCCACTGGCACCAAACAGGCAGGTGTCTGCCACGGAACACATTCCGAAGCAATTCGGAAGACCCCTTGCAAACAGTGAAGACAAGCGAATAAAATGTACTAAGAATTGAAAAACAATGAGTGGTGTTCAGCTCTTGCTCATCCTTAGCCACGCTTAGATGAAAATAATAAAGCAAATTGAGCAATTTTTTAGACGTGGCAGTCTCATCAGTGCGCAATAAGAGGTATATGCAATAAATATTTTAAAAAGTGTGAAAAGTGTGAAAAGTTACTGGGAAGAATTTAATTTATTCTTGAAAATCATTATCCTGAATAATTGTGAATAAGTTTCATGTATTGAAATTACCGACACTGAAATGAAGACTGAAATATAACACGAAACAAATGAGTCTTGAAACAAAGCATCTCTGACGTTAGGGAAAGTACGCTTCGAAATTACGTGTGATCTTATTTCTCAAATTTTGGTGAAAAAATTTATAGACGCCATTTTCCGAAATATTGGTTGATTTTCTATCACTATTGAAATAAGTGGTTTCGTTAATTATGGAAATGTATCCAAGTGACAGTTATGATTTAAGAGAAAGGAAATTATCGTTGTGTGTAGAACTGAGCCGAAATCAGGGCTGAAGTCGACAAGGGTACTAATATCGGTGGTGGCTAATTATTATGGTTCAAAATGGCTCTGAGCACAATGGGACTTAACATCTATGGTCATCAGTCCCCTAGAACTTAGAACTACTTAAATCGAACTAACCTAAGGACATCACACAACACCCAGTCATCACGAGGCAGAGAAAATCTCTGACCCCGCCGGGAATCGAACCCGGGAACCTGGGCGTGGGAAGCGAGAGCGCTGCCGCACGACCACGAGATGCGGGCAATTATTATGGTAAATGAGTTACTAATGGTGAATATGGTAGTCCGTACGGGGGGATGGTAATGATATCCTAAGTTAAAAGCGTTTCTTATGATTTATTAACTGCACAGGGTAAAGTGTATTCATATTTCGTGGTTGGGTTGTGCTAAACTTAAAAGTACTAGGTGAAGATTCAGAGACTGTAGGTTGCGTTATAGCCGCACGAAGTTACAATCTGTGGACTACTATAACCACGAATCAACAAGACCATAATAAGGCAACCAAACTCCTGGATTTATTGGGTACCATTAATAATATACACATATTTGTGTGGTGTTTGTTCTGTCGGGCTTGTGTTACAGAATGGTTCAAATGGCTCTGAGCGCTATGGGACTCAACGTCTGAGGTCATTAGTCCTCTAGAACTTAGAACTAGTTAAACCTAACTAACCTAAGGAGATCACACACATCCATGCCAGAGGCAGGATTCGAACCTGCGACCGTAGCGGTCTCGCGGTTCCAGACTGCCGCTTCTAGAACCGCACGGCCACTTCGGCCGGCTGTGTTACAGAACGGACACCACTGAGGTATTCACACTTCTGAAAAAAGTCGTTTGTTTCAATGCGAATACACAGCTATCGTCCGAATTCCTAAGGGAATCAGGATTTGGGAATAGTGAGTTTAATGGACGAGGGACCTTGCATTGCAGCGGCAACCGCTCATGAGATGCGGCAAATCCGGGTTCGAGTACCGGTTCGACACAAATTCTCAACTTTCGCTTTTGCCTTACCGCAATATCCTGTGCGACAGGAAGTCACGAGATCCCATCCATCCGGTTCCTTTATCTCGGCATTCTGTATTTTACATACATAGTATCAAGAAGAAAAAAACAAAGCTTAATCAATCGCCGATCTGACACGAGGATACCTTGACGGGAAAAAATCGCAACGTCAAGGAGCTGTGCGAGATAACGAAAGTTCGTAGACGTGTTTCTACATCTGGAAGATGACGTCTATTCAGTTTTTGCGTCAGTCGCATAAGAGTGGCGCCAGCAGCGTATGGCTGTAACCTCCTCACAGGTAAATAATATGTATAATAACCTACCAACAGTAAAAAATATAAGTATATAGTTCACATTCAACGTAACCTCCCAATAAATAAAATGTGTAACCTATCAATTCTAAAATGTGACTTATCTCTCAATACAAAATTGTGGGTCACTTACAACCTTTCAACAATTGATTGTAAATTTAAACTGGTAAATTTTGGACGTCAGCAGTGCTGCGTCACGGCCCTGAAAATTCATTCTGAATAAATTGAAAAATCTTACCTCAATGAAGTCGCCGGATAACGCGTATATATTTGCTCCTGTAAGAAATTTTTCTGGCACAGCCCAGTGCAGTGCTGGCCGATAGATTTGTCATGTATAAAAAGAAACAACTGATTTTTCTTTACAATAATCGGGATGACCATGGATTGGAGAAATTAGTAAATTCTTTAAATTGAGAGGAATCATTGTCAAAAGTCAATTTTTATAAAAAGGATTATTATTAAGAGATTTTTTTTAAACATTTACATCGGACTTGATATAACAATACTACAGAATCGCGAGGCTGCTTTTACCTTATATTTTATCGCTCAGGCTCCGCCATCGCTCCCCACAACCGGCCCAGCCAACTTCATGCACACCACTGCTAGCTAGCAACTACTTGCTCCTACTGCTACACAGTTCCTACTGCATACAACACTGCTCTTTGGGCTGAGATTCTCTTATAGTTTACGTATCGCAGGCAGCGCGAGCTATCCGTCGAAATTACATCTGCTCGAGTGCGCTAGCAACAAATTCCTTGCCGGTCCGAGTGGCCGTGCGGTTCTAGGCGCTACGTCTGGAGCCGAGCGACCGCTCCGGTCGCAGGTTCGAATCCTGCCTCGGGCATGGATGTGTGTGATGTCCTTAGATTAGTTAGGTTTAATTAGTTCTAAGTCCTAGGCGACTGATGACCTCTGAAGTTAAGTCGCATAGTGCTCAGAGCCATTTTTTAACAAATTCCTTAATCATGGATCTCTTACATGGCATTGGTGGCCGGGAGACCCCTCGCGGGGCGGTTCGGCCGCTGCTTCACAAGTTCTCTAACACCTCTACGGCGACTTGCGAGTGAATGAGGATGAAAGACACTCAACACACAGTCATCTCGAGGCAGAGAAAATCCCTGACCCGCCGGGAATCGAACCCGGGACCCCGGGCGCGGGAAGCGAGATCACTACCGCAAGACCACGAGCCGCGGACATGTTAGTCACGAATGCCTGTGAGACGACAGAGTCTCAGTTATTAGCATCTCACTGAGTTTGAATGAGGTATTATAATAGAGCTACGAGAAGCTGGAAGCTCCTGCTGCGGTACTGCTGAAAAACTTGGCAGGAATGCCACATGAGTGATGGCAGCGGCGGTCACGAGAATGTCCGGTCGCAAGAAGGCCGGGCTTCGGACGGCGACGTGGCGCTACCGAGAGGGAAGACCATTGTGTTCGGCGTATGGGTCTTGTGCATTGTACTCATTTTCAGCAGCAGTTTGAGCAGTATTTGAGCACTACTGTTACAAAATCAGTTACTCCAAAAACGGCTCCGAGTCAGACGTTCTGTAATGTGCATTCACTGACCCCAAACCTTCGCCATTTGCGACTTCAGCGGTGTCAAGCGAGAGCTCATTGGAGGGCATGGTGGAGGTCTGTTGTGTTTTCTGATGAAGGCTGATTCTCCCTAGGTGCCAGTTATGGCTGTTTGTTGGTTAGAAGGAGCCCAGTAGAGGGTCTGTAGAGAACCTGTCCGCATTCTAGACACACTCTACCTCCGCAGTTCTGGTCTAGGGTGCGATTTCGTACGACAGAAGGAGCAGGCACCTTGACTGCAAATTTTGTACGTCAGTCTGCTGATTCGACCTGTTGTGCTGCCATTGGTAAACAGCAATCCAAGGTGTTTTCCGAGAGCATAACGCTCGCCCACACACCGCTATTGTAACCCCACATGCCTTAGACGGTGTCGACATGTTGCGTTGGCCTGATCGATCACCAGGCATATCTTCAGTCGAGCACGTATGGGACGTGATCGGACAACTCCACCGTCATCCATCAACATCGCTAATCCTCCCTGTATTGGCCGGCCAACTGCAACAGGAATGGAACCCCATCCCACAAACTGGCACTCGGCACCTGCACAACTCAATGCAAGGACGTTTGCATGCTTGAATTAAACACTCTGGCGGTTACACAAATAATGTAGCAGCATTTCAAATATGCATTAGCTTATCTCAGTGCTAACATTAACTTGTAGTCTTGCATTGTTAAGCTCTTAAATATGTTACCTATACAATTTTTTTCCTCTTGGAATACCACTATTGGCTACAACAGGCAGAAGACGTTCTTTGTTGGTGCTATACATGTAAGCCTTTTAAATCACACCACTCCCTGTTTGGGCTAATGGTACAGCAGCCTCTTGAAATCTTTAGGAAAGACCAGGCAGTCTCGGGTGCAAAATGGTTTTTAATTTATTTAATTTATTCATTGATGTTATTTGGCCGCTGTTGCCGAGCGGTTCTAGGAGCTTCAGTACGGGACCGCGCTGCTGCTACGGTCGCAAGTTCGAATCTTGACTCGGGCATGGATGTGTGTGATGTCCTTAGGTTAGTTCGGTTTAATTAGTTCTACGTCTAGGGAACTGATGACCTCAGATATTAAGTCCCATAGTGCTTAGAGCCATCTGAACCATTTTTTTGATATTGTGGAGTTGTGCTTCCTTGTTTTCATCTTACGTAACGGATCTAAGTTGATCATTAATCTGTAAACACATTTTGTGTTTTCCCGTCTGGCGGCGCCACCTAGTACAATGTCGGTCATTTTGATTCATAGCTCTGTGTAGGATCCGTGAACGTGAGCCATAAGGCTGCTTTATATACCTGGCCTATGTTGTAAACATGCCCTGCGTTGCGTTAAGAGTGAGCACGCATAAACACAGGTAACGCGTGACTCTTGTACGATTTTATTCCTTATATTACTCACACGCTTTGTGATTAGACATCTCTTAGGCCTCAATATTTGATTCTTTATCTCCATCCTTATCTACGTGATTGTTTATGTTTGCTTTACTTACCGCTCGTCAACTTGATACATATTCTTATTTATTTCCGTAGGTGGATGTGTCCTGTAAATTATATGTAATGACGCGTCACTTTTGGTGATTGCAGGACTTTCTGTACACTTGGCAGTGGTCCTCGAGTGCATTTACCCTGTGAGTTTGTCTTTGGTTACGCTCTTTTCACAACTCGGGTCGTGGTTTCCCAGTTGATTTATTTAACTGATAATGTAGCTTTATAGCGGATTCCTGTCTCACAAATTTGTATCGAGGAAACTCCTCTGAGAGTCAACTGCGTCACAAATTAAATAAATTAAAAACCTTTTTGCAACCGAGATAACATATTCTGTCTTTTAGCGATTTTGACTGAGATAAACTCAAGCTACTGTGTTCTTTTTCGATGAAGCAGCTAAGTGAAAAATCCGTGCAATTCGCACGTTTATTTATATGTAAAAGCCGAATTTGTGGGAGACCGTGAGTAGAAGATTCGTGTGCCGATTTGAAATTCCACATTCACATATTTTACTTTTCGCGTCACTTCTGCATTACCTTTCATGGATTTTGCCAATGCTCATTTGTAATGCGATATATTGTGAAATTTAGAACATTCACGAGTGCAGCGTTTAACTTGTACTGTTATCATCAATTGTAGACTTAAACGTATATGTGCTCCTTTAAAATTTTTTTAGAACAATAGCCCTATCCTCGTTCAAATCAAGCGTTCTCTAATTTCATTGTATAATTGCGTGAGAAATAGGTTCTTTTTGAGAATTTTCGGATGCTTACAGAACTATATTTTCGTAAGCTACCGGTGGGATTGTTTTGGATATGTAACTTATTTCATAGCAAATCAGCGTTTGTGGTTCACAGTTACTGACAATCAATAGATCAGCTCTGAATTTCATTGTATATCCAAGCAGATAACCGTGCTTTTTTGAAATTTTCGGAAGCTGTCGTTGTCTTGTGCATAATCTAATTTGCAGTAAATTGGCGTCTGTGATGTAGTTATGTAGCAGATACTCTAACCAACATATTATGTTGCATTTAGTTTTCCCTTAAATAAGAGTAGCCCTACATTTATCATAAATTAACTCTTTTTCGAGTTTGCTCACAACCTCAATAAGCTTTAGAAAAGTAATAACTTTTACCACAGTTTTTTCTGTTGCTTTAATGGAAATCTCGTTTTGTGTATTTTTTTCTATTCTTACAAGGCATTATCAGCTTTTTAGCTCAACAGATTAAAACATAACCAGTCGGCTTAATTTAAAGGTATTTGTGTACTGTGCTGAAATAAAAGGCACCAGCTGAAATACAGTCCTCTATGAATGCTGTACTCGAACAAGCAATGAGCTGTAAGAACATGAAAAGCCCACAGCCGTCCTTATTATATTAATTACTGTACAAGTTTCGGCGCTTCAGAACGCCATTTTCAGGCCGTAGTTGATGGTGAAGGGGTTATCACGGTCCATGTATACACTGTATCTGTGGCCAACAAAACTGGTTTACGCAGTCTGTCTGTAATTGTGGTTTCACTACAGCAAAAAAAAAAAAAAAAAAAGGTCTAAATAGCTCTGAGCACTATGGGACTTAACTGCTGAGGTCATCAGTCCCCTAGAACTTAGAACTACTTAAACCTAACCAACCTAAGGACATCACTCACATCCATGACAGAGGCAGGATTAGAACCTGCGACCGCAGCGATCGCGTGGTTCCTGACTAAAGCGCCTAGAACCGCTCGGCCACTCCGACCGGCGGCAGTCTGCAGTTCATGGCTGGAGCGTTGAGACCACAGTTACAGATAGTCCACATAAACCAGTAATGTTGGCCACTGATGCAGTGTATATATGGATCGTGATAACCCCTTCAGCATCAACTGCGGCCTGAAGATGAGCACTGAAGCGCCGAAACTGGTCCAATGAATAAGATCATAAGGACGGCTGTAGTCGTTTCATTTTCTTACAATATTGAATAGCCGTGGTCCCCAAGACTTCCACTCAAAAGCGTGGACATACAAAAAGTAATGAGCTGATTGACTGTCGTGAGCAGCCGGAAAGCGATTTAATACTGTCGAACGATGGGCAGCCGTGGCGAGTCGTCGCGTTGGAAGAGCTCCCGAGAATCATGTAGCTGTACCAAAGGTACCTCAAGTACTGTCTACTCCTGTGGGTCCTGTCTCTTCTACAGAAAGTACAGGATCTGTCACTACACATCTGCTTGACTGTGAGAAGCGTTTCAATGGTAGAGGTTGGGTTGTTTTGGGGAGGAGACCAGACAGCGAGGTCATCGGTCTCATCGGAGTAGGGAAGGACGGGGAAGGAAGTCGGCCGTGCCATTTCAAAGGAACCATCCCGGAATTTGCCTGGAGCGATTTAGGAAAGTGACGGAAAACCTAAATCAGGATGGCCGGACGCGGGATTGCACCGTTGTCCTCTCGATTGCGAGTCCAGTGTGCTAGCCACTGCACCACCTCGCTCGGTTCCAGTGGTTGAGCTAGTCATCCTGTACGAGGTGGATGGGGACGAGGAAGGACTCGGGATGCTATGCCGATCCGTCTGACGAACAAAACTGAGATGCTGTCTCTCACTGAAACTGAAACTGAGCCAGTGGGACGCACTTCACTTGTTTTGGGGAAACCCATTTTGTCTGGTGTCTAGAGGAGGGGTCTATTAGTCATCAGCAGTTCAAACATACGGCGAATGATGGTACCCGCTAGGAAATGGCACCAAGGAACAGTAAGGGACACCCGGTGCACTCAGTGTGTTTACCTGGGGGTCTCATTCAACATGTTGAAGAGGCTATTCCGACAGTCCTTGAGGGAACAGGGTGCAACCAACTGCAGATTGTTGCGCACGTGGTCATACTTGGGTCATTACAGTGACTGGCAGAGAAGGTTGAGAAGACCAGTCTTGCACGTGTAGTTTCAACGAAGTTCACAATTTGCAGCATTGTCCCGATGACTGATCATGGGCCTTTGGTTCTGAGTCGAGTGGAAGGACTGAACCAGAGACTTCGAAGGTTCTGTGACAAGCTAGGCTGTGGCTTCCTGGACTTGCGCCACAGGGTTGAGAACTGTAGGACATCCTAAATGGGCCAGGTGTGCACTACACATCTGAGGCAGCTACTCAGGTAGCTGAATGTGTGTGGGGTGCAGACACAGGTTTTTTAACTCAGGTGACTCCCTGTCGAGTCGAGATAACCCTCGCTTTAGGAAGCCATACATATCAAAGTATTAAAATCGTTGTGTTTAACTGCTGAAGCATTTGCAACAAAGTGTTGGAGCTTGAAGCTCTCACGACAATTAGTGCAGCTTACATAATTCTAGGGACAGAAAACCTGTCGAAGCCTGAATTTGATAGCAGTGAGATTTTTTGGGAAAATTTAAGTGTGTGTCGACAAGTTAAGCCAATGGAAAATGGACGTGGTGTATCTGCCGCAGTACACAACTGTCTCAAATCCATGGGGGAAGAAACTGAAATTTGCATATGAGACTGGGCAAGACTCAATATTAGGTGTGGGCGTAAAATGATACTTGGACCCTTCTATCGCCCACCAGACTCATCTCCTGATGTAACCAAAAACTTTAGAGAAACCTTTAGTTCACTCGTACATAGGTTCCACAATGATACAGCAATCATCGGTGCAGACTTTAATCATCCAACATAAGTCGGAAAAATAAGAGTTTTGTTAGTGATGGGCGTGATGAGACATTCTGTGAAGCATTATTAACTACCTTCTCTAAAATCTACCTAGAACAGATAGTTCGGAACCCCACTCGTGATGTAAATATATTGGATCTAATGCACCAAGTAGATCTGACCTCTTTTAGGAAGTCCACGTCGAGACTGGTATCAGGCACGATAATGTGGTTGTGGCAGCAATGATTACCAAAGTACAGAGGATATCCAAAACAAGCAGTAAACTAGATAAAAAATCAGTAGTGTTATAGCTCAGTGAACTTGAAACTTTCAGCATAGGGCAGGAGAACGTAGAGGAACTACGACTCAAGTTTAAAAGAATAATTTACCCTACAGTTGATAGATATGTACCCAGTAGAACAGTTCATAATGGAAGGGACCCTCCACGGTTTGCAGTCACTGTAAAGAAACTTCCAGACAAACAGAGATTACTGGATAGTAGGTGTAAAACAAAGCATAGGCTTTAGCTAGAGGGACGCTGAATGAAACGCTTTTGGCTGTCGTGACAGCAATATGTGATGCCTTCAGTGACTACGTAGTAGAATACTGTCAGATGATTGTCCACAAAACCCAAAGAAATTTGGTAGTATGTAAAGGCTGTTAGTGGCATCAAAGTTAGTTTCCAGTCCTTATTGAATGGCGGGAAGCCAAGCAAAAGCTGAAATGCTTACCTCTATTTTCAAATGTTCCTTTAAGAAAGAAAACCCAGGAGAATTGCCCCAATTTAACACTCGTACCACTGAATAGATGAGTGGAATAATTATTAGTGTCAGTGGTGCTGGCGAAACAGATGAAATTGTTGAAAGTGAACAAAGATCCTGAGCTCGATGGAATACCCATCAGATTATATACTGAATGTGCGGCTGAGTTAGCCCTTCTTCTAACTATAATCCATCTTGGATCCCTCGAACAAAAAATCATGCCCTGTTCGTTAAAGAAGGTCTCAGATCACACCCTTCTACAAGAGGGGTAGCAAGGGGGGTAGTAGAGGTGATCCACAAAACTACCGTCCAGTATTCCTAACATGGATTTATTGTAGAACCTTAGAAAATATATTGTGAGCTGAAACAAAATGAGTTATCTCGAACAGAATCACCTCCTGCATGCCGAAATCCTCGATGATGTGAAACCCAACTCGCACTTTTCTCACATGACACACTGAAGGCTTTGGATCAAGGCAGGCAGGTAGGAGCAATATTTCTTGATTTCCGAAAAACATTTGACTCAGTTCCATACCAATCCTTATTATTATGAAAAGTACGATGATATTTGGTACCAAGTGAAATTTATGACTGTATTGATGACTTTTCGGTAGGGGGGACACGGCATTTTATCCTGGATGGAGGGTCATCGTCAGATGTAGAAGCAAATACGGGTGTGCCCCGGGGAAGTGCTTTAGAACCCTTACTGCTCATGTTGTACATTGTACATTAATCGCCTTGCAGACAATGTTAATAGTAACCTCAGACTTTTCGCAGCTGGTGCAGTTGTCTATAATGATGTACTGTCTGAAAGAAGCTGCGTAAATATTGAGTCAGACCTCGATAAGATTTCAAAGTGGTTCAAATATTGGCAACTTGCTTTAAATATTCAGAAATATAAAACGGTGCACTTCACAAAACGAAAGAACGTAGTGTCTCATGATTATGATATCAGTGAGTTACTGCTGGAATAGGTCAACTCATAGAAATACCTGGGTGTAATACTTTGTAGGGATATGAAATGGAATGATCAAGTAGTCTCAGTTGTGGGTAAAGCAGCTGGTAAACTTTGGTCAATTGGTACAATACTTGGTAAGTGCAATCAGTCTACAAAGGAGATTGCGTACAAATCATTCGAGGGACCGGTTCTACTCTAAAGCGCCAAAGAAAATGGTATAGGCAAGCATATTCAAGTACAGCGGTATGTAAACAGGCAGAACACGATGATGCGGTTGGCAACGCCTATATAAGACAATAGTGTCTGGCGCAGTTGTTAGATAGGTTACTACTGCTACAATGGCAGATTTTCAGGATTAAAGTGAGTTCGAATGTGGTGCTACAGTCGGCACACGAGCGATGGGACACAGCATCTCCGAGGTAGTTACCCGTACGACCATTTCACGGGTGTATGCCGAATATCAGGAATCCGGTAAAACATAAGGTCTTCGACATCGCTGCTGACGGCAAAAGATGCTGCAAGAACGGGATCAACGACGACTGAAGAGAATCGTTCAACGGGACAAAAGTGCAACCCTTCCGCAGATTGCTGCACATTTCAATGTCGGTCCATCAACAAGTGTCAGTGTGCGAACCATTCAACGAGACATCATCGATATGGGCTTTCGGGAGCCGAAGGCCCACTCATGTACCCTTTGACTGCCCGAAGCAAAGCTTTACGCCTCTCCTGCACCCGTCAACTCCGACATTGGACTGTTGATGACTGGAAACACGTTGCCTGGTCGGACGAGTCTCGTTTCAAATTGTATCGAGCGTATGGACGTGTACGAAATATGGAGACAACCTCATGAATCCATGGATTCTGCATGTTAGCAGGAGACTGTTCAAGCTGGTGGAGGCTCTGTAATGGTGTGGGGCGTGTGCAGTTGGAGTGATATGTGACCCTTGATACGTCTAGATACGACTCTGATAGGTGACACGTACGTAAGCATCCTGTCTGATTACTTGCATCCATTCATGTCCATTGTGCATTCCGACGGACTTGGGAAATTCTAGCAGGACAGTGCGATACCCCACAGAATTGCTACACAGTGGCTCCGGGAACACTCTTCTGAGTTTAAACATTTCCGCTGGCCATCAAACTCCTCAGACACGAACATTATTGGACATATGTGGGATGCCTTGCAACCCGCTGTTCAGAAGAGACCCCCATTCCCTCGTAGTCTAAGGGATTTATGGACAGCCCTGCAGGATTCATGGTGTCAATTCAATTCCTTGAAAACACTACTTCAGACATTAGTCGAGTCCATGCCACGTCGTGTTGCGGAACTTCTGCGTGCTCGCGGTGACCAACACGATATTACGCAGGTGACGGATCGGAGCGTGGAACGTCACATCCCTTAACCGCGCATGTAGATTAGAAAATTTAAAAAGGGAAATGGATAGGTTAAAGTTAGGCATAGTGGGAATTAGTGAAGTTCGGTGGCAGGAGGAACAACACTTTTGGTCAGGTGAATACAGGGTTAAAATGTTGACTGGAATACTGTCTTTCAAATTCTAAAGGTGACAGGGGTGAAATACTGGGAGCGAAAGGCTATTTACAATTTGTACAGAAACCAGATGGCAGTTATAAGAGTCGAGGGACACGAAAGGGAAGCAGTGGTTGGGAAGGGAGTGAGACAGGGTTGTAGCCTCTCCCCGATGTTGTTCAATCTGTATATTGAGCAAGCAGTAAAGGAACAAAAGAAAAAATCGGAGTAGGTATTAAAATCCATGGAGAAGAAATAAAAACTGTGAGGTTCGCCGATGACATTGTAATTCTATCAGAGCCAGCAAATGACTTGGAAGAGCAGTTGAACGGAATGGATAGTGTCTTGAAAGGAGGATATAAGATGAACATCAACAAAAGCAAAACGAGGATAATGGAATGTAGTCGAATTAAGTCGGGTGATGCTGAGGGAATTAGATTAGGAAATGACACACTTAAAGTAGTAAAGGAGTTTTGCTATTTGGGGAACAAAATAACTGATGATGGTCGAAGTAGAGAGGATATCAAATGTAGACTGTCAATGGCAAGGAAAGCGTTTCTGAAGAAGAGAAATTTGTTAACATCGAGTATATATTTAAGTGTCAGGAAGTCGTTTCTGAAAGTATTTGTGTGGAGTGTAGCCATGTATGGAAGTGAAACAGGAACGATAAATAGTTTGGACAAGAAGAGAATAAAAGCTTTTGAAATGAGGAGGTATTGAATAGAATTGGGGAGAAGAGGAGCTTGTGGCACAACTTGACTAGAAGAAGGGATCGGTTGGTAGGACATGTCCTGAGGCATCAAGGGATCACAAATTTAGCATTGGAGGGCAGCGTGGAGGGTAAAAATCATAGAGGGAGACCAAGAGATGAATACACTAAGCAGATTCAGAAGGATGTGGGTTGCAGTAAGTACTGGGAGATGAAGAAGCTTGCACAGGATAGTGTAGCAGGGACAGCTGCATCAAACCAGTCTCAGGACTGAAGACTACAACAACAACAAACCAGTTTCTTTGGCTCTTCATTGTAGACTATTGTTCGAGTGTGTAGGACCATACCAAATAGGACTAACAGGGTAAAATGAATGTATAGAGAGACAGGGAGCACGGATGTTGACAGATTTGTTTGATCAGAGGGAGAGTGTTACATGGAGGTTTTTATGCGGTTTTCCACATCCCGCTAGGTGAATACTGGGCTGGCCTTCACGTTCCGCCTCAGTTTGTAAGTAGGCAGTTTAGGTTTTTTTATTGGTAACGCCACATAGCGCTCTGTATGAAAAATCACTGGCTGTGCTGTGTGCAGTCAGTGGCTGGTTGGCTTTCTTGTAATACTCGCCATTGTAGTGTTGGGCAGATGGATGTGAAGAGCGCGTAGCGTTGCGCAGTTGGAGGTGAGCCGCCAGCAGTAGTGGACATGGGGAGAGAGATGGCGGAGTTTTCAAATTTGTAAGACTGGATGTCATGAACTGCTATATATATTATGACTATTAAGGTAAATACATTGTTTGTTCTCTATCAAAATCTTTCATTTGCTAATTATGCCTATCAGTAGTTAGTGCCTTCAGTAGTTTGAATCTTTTATTTAGTTGGCAGTAATGGCGCTCGCTGTCTTGCAGTAGTTCAAGTAATGAAGATTTTTGGTGAAGTAAGTGATTTGTGAAAGGTATAGGTTAATGTTAGTCAGGGCCATTCTTTTGTAGGGGTTATTGAAAGTCAGATTGCGTTGCGCTAAAAATATTGTGTGTCAGTTGAAGCACAGTATTATTTTTAAGGGGACGTTTCATATGGCGACCCTCAGCCGAGGATACCTCACTGGAATCTTCTGATTTTTTTTCTTGTAGTTTGTGTAATTAGTGTAGCTTTTGTTTATTGTTAGTGCGTAATTGTAGAGAGCATTTCCTTTGCAGTTGTAGTTTTTCATTGTTGTACAGTAAAACAGTTGTGGCATGCATGTAGATTTGCACCAAGTATTTCGTAGCTGCGCTTGCATTTAACTAGATATTATTTTCATTGCTATGTTAATGTGTTCTCTTATTTTTGCTCCTCAAATTGTGTTTTTATGTGTTGTCATGTGAAATATTGTGATAATAATGGCGTGTGAAAAACGTAATACTAGGCTCCAAAGTAAACTGAGACATGACAGTGAAGACGAAAGCAGTGTGTTAGCGCCACCATGTAATGAATTAACTAATGTTCAAAGTAGTAATTTGGTAATAGTGCATAGGGAAATGGAGCGGGCTGCAAATAATGGTGTAGGCAGTGAAGCAATTAGTGAACAGGGAAGCATTATCGATCGATCGGTCGGCAACAGCTCGCGTCAGGAATCCGAAATGACAGGACACAATCTAGGAAATACTGTACATTCAGGTTTTGCGTCCTCACCGTTTTCTAAAATAAGTCGAGACACATTTTCTGCTTGTCAAAATATGAATGGTGCCGGTGCAAATGCACTGCCGAAAAGCATAGAGGAACAGATTCCAGACACTAATACATTATTATTGCAATTAATGTAACAAATGAAACAAAATCAGAGACAAACACAGCAACAGTTAGACACAATGGAACAAAATCAGACTCAAACACAACAAAAGCTTCAAAAGTTAGACACAATGGAACAAAATCTTCAAAAGTTAGACACAATGGAACAACACCAAAGACAAACACAGCAGCAGAGACAATGGAACAAAAGCTTCAAAAGTTAGACTCAGTGGAACTTACGCTTGAACAAAGACGTGAAGATTTAACTACTGAGTTACATAAAATCGAATCGAAATGTCAAAAAGTCTGTAATGACGTAAAAACACAAATTTGTGAGCATTTTCAACTTATTTTTTCGCGGCATGAAAATGCATTACAGAATCACGAATCAGCCATAAAAGAACTGCAAACTATTGTTCATGAAAATCATGAGACCTTGCAAGCCAAAATTGACTCAGTTGCATCTACCGATTCGGTTACACAACTTGCACAAACTCAGCAAAACTTAAAGGACACAGTATATACGATTTCAACACAAATGGACACTCTGAAATTTGGTCCAGAAAAACACACTGAGGGAATAAGTACACTATCGGAGAAAGTAGCCGAACTTACGGATCAGTTCATTAACTTATCTGCAAAGGTAGATGATCTGAATGACACAGAAGAGTGCGAACAAATTAGGAAATTCAAACAAAATCAGAATCAAATTAATACGCAACACCAAAGAGAAATCCGGGAAGGAAAAGATCAGCTGACACAGGTAATACAAGAATTACGTATTTCAGAGGACACTCGCGCTCCAACACCGGAAGAGGGACTTAGAAATACGGAAAAGCCACAAAATAATAACACAGGGCATTTCTGAAATTATGAAAGAAATTGGCAAGGTGCACCGAATTGTGAGATGGAACCGCCGACACAATGACCGATATGCTACCCACCGACGCGATGATTTTGACTATAAGCTGTTCATTACTACACGTAAATTCAAAACATTTAAGAATTCTGGCAACGACATTCATCCACAAGCTTGGCTCCATCAATTCTCTCATTGTTTTCCTCCCAACTGGTCATTAGAGCACAGATTAGAATTTATGTGTTGCTACTTGGAGAATGAACCAGCTGTAAGAATGCGATCGGTCATTCACGATTGTCACAGTGAAGGAGAATTTTATCATGCCTTCCTCTTAGCATATTGGTCTCAAGCTACACAAGATCGAGTAAAACACAGCATCATAATTATGAAACATTTCGAACAATCTGAATTTTCCAGTCTTGTCAAATATTTCGAAGACATGTTACATAAGAATCAGTATCTTTCAAACCCATACAGCCCCTCAGAACTCATCCGAATTTGCTTAATCAAATTACCTGAACATTTACGACATTATTTTGGCAGGACGTTGCAAAGACGACATTGAAGCTTTTCAGGGCTGTTACAGGAACTGGAAATTGGCACTGACAATCGCGGAACGCGAAAACAGGTACACAACAATTACAGGTCACATCTGTCACAATTCCGCGTTGACAGAAATAATACACGACAAGGCTATTCGTACAACGTAAATCGTGGCCAAAACAGACACCACACGTATGACTACCGTTGGCAGAGTAGTAATGATTACAGGGAAAGGTCGCCTCTCCGCGGTAATGACTATCACAGAGACAATCAGAGAAACAGACAATATGGAAACCAAAATAATTATTATCAAGGGAGACAGAATAACTTCAGACTCAACGGTCCAGCGCGCAGTTACGATTCAGGGAGAAATTCTCCACCACGTGACCGACAAGAAAGAAACTGTGGAATCTACCGACATGACGACAGACGATATGATGGTAGCGACGGACCTGAATTGCATAAGAACTGGCGGGATTCAAACAGAGCAGGGCCCTCTTGACAAGGTGAATTTGTAGAAGTTAGGTCTCCAAATCCCAATAACGACGCGCGCCAACAAAGACACAATAGGCAATGACTCGAACCACAGGCAGCCACGTGCGCCGGCTGGCTCAGAGAAAAATAACATAGACGCTAACCTTGAGCACATTTTAGCATTCCTTACCGACGTATACAACATGATAATTGCTTCGAAGTTGAAACTCTGTGCACTAGAAAGGGTAAAAGATTACACCACATTTCACATGTAAAACCGTTTATTGAAAGATAATCTGCTTTTTAACTTTCTATTTGCCATATAACTTTTCACTTTACATTACTAGTATGCTTTGTCAGACTTAGAATCTGTTACCATGCAACAATGTTTGAAGTTAAATATCCAGTCAAGAACCAAGAGAACTTATTTAAACAGAAATTACGAATGCATTGTTATTGTGAACAGACGACACAGTGTTAAAGTGTGTGTACATTCTTGCTTGTTAGTTGCACGATTATGTAACGACTATAAGGCTGACATATTTAGAACATGTACCGGTACTGCTAATGAGACTTTCATGCAATATTTTGGTTTACTTGAAAATACATTCTGGATTTAAAGTATTTTCTGAGAGACATCAATGACACAGTGGTTAGTTTATTTGACAGCTACACGATTATATCACGACGCTACTAATGAGTGACACAATTTATATTATTGCTTTGGCGCTGTATCTGTTTTGTATCTGCATAGTTTTTCTGTATTATTCTGGAAAGTAAAACATGTTTTAGTAGTAACTTTTGTGGTATAGCTATAATGAGACAGCCTTTTCCGTAGCACAATAATACGTTACATTATAGTACTTTCTTGATCACGGTAAGGTACGTAATAACTACGATATATATACGGAAAGCATTTCACTTTCGTTTATGATGAGGTAAGTACATTGACTTCAGCAGTACTTTGCTTACAGAGGACGATAACTACGACACTTCCACAGAATTATCTTACAACAAGACACATAGTTTAGCGCTACAGTACACGTATTTGAGTGATTAATTTTGTACTTAAAACATTTATTTTTAAAGATATTTGAAGTACAATGATACAAAAGTTTTCCGTGATACATTTCATTCCATTGCTGTTATCTGTAACACCTGAGGATATAATTACATTAATCCTCAGGGGGGTACACGCTTACTTTGTGTAACATGTGTTTGGCAAGCACGAGGAGCTCTAGCTGATATGGTATTTACTTATACAACTTTACACATCGCTACCATATTTCTCTAACACATAAATTACACATCTATCTGATCATTGAACTGAGAGAGACAAAAATTTATTTTACTACATCAGTGACAGATGTTTACGTAATTACACGGTTGGATAACTTCACACTTATGAAATTGTATTTTGTCTGTACTTTGTGAAATGTTCATCTTTTTTCGGAACCATTGTGACTCTATGAGAGCTTTGAATGACATATTTGGTATGAGATCATGATTTTTAAAGTACGTTTGAGGTAGATGACACTTTTGACATGAGCAGAGAATTTTTTTTAGGTTTTGAAATTATTGGAGGAAGCTACCACGATTTTAAGATTAGGCTGAGGTTTTATGATGTTATGATGACGATGTGTATTACGCTGTTGCGGTATGTTTATGATCAATAAGCTGATGCTATATGAGTTATTTGATTATGCTATGCATCTGTTATGATGAAATATTGAAGACGTGTCAACGAATAAGGTAAGGAATAATAAGTAGTGGTTAGGGACTCTGGTTTGTGAAAAAGGTTGTTTGATACCAAGAATCGTACTTTAAGAGTTATGAAATGTATGTAAATGCGTGAATGTATTACAATGCCGACGAAAATTTTTTGGACACTGTTATATTTATAGGATTTTATTTTCTACACATTTGTAACGCAAATTCTCAACCTGTGAAAATATTATTATATGAGACTGTCACTGTAGCGGAAACTGCTGTCGTAAATATTTCGGTATGAAAGGTAAGTGACCGTGACGTAATGCGTTGTGAGCGTCCAGGTGTGCCAGCCGCTTTGAGAAAAAGTCATTAGTGTGTGCCTTTTCAGAGGCACAGGTGGAGTAAAAAAAGAGGCCATTAACCTCGCTATTGACATTCCTTTGTAGAGTGTATCGGAAATACGACACGCCCAAACTTGAAAACATATGATTACACTGTGAAGCTCTTATTTTATGATATTTACTGAAATGAAATGATGAGAAACATTTTATATCTATTGTCTTTCTAGCTGAGAGATTGCTCATTTTGTTTAATATCCAGTTTCTATCTGCACTGCAGCATTGGTTAAAATAAAAATTTAATAGATGTACTAATATCACTATTTTCTGTCTACAGACCCAGTAAAGAATCATTTTATGATGTACTTTCTTAGAAAAGAGAGCACAAATAGACATTTCCCTTCACAGGAATTGCAAAAATAATTTTTTTACGATTTGGTAACTTATCTGCTAGCGTATGTTCTCGTGATGCATCACTCTAGTGTTAAGATATGACATAGGTATTAAACATTTCTACTGTAATATTTTTTCTGTTTCAGTTTTGTCATGTTTAGATATAAGTTATTGCATTTGCTGCTGCTGTTTGCCAGGCATAATGTTACTGAATTTGACTTAGTATTACTCTGTTAAGCCAGTTTTACTACGGATCTATTTTTCTTGTTTGCTGTGCATTGCCTTATATTAGTTGTAATTTGCTCCTTGCTTTGACAATTTACATTTTTTTCATTGCTGTTTGTATTAATTGTTTTGTGCTGCTGCATTTCCTCGTCCCTTAGTTTAAGCATCTGAGCTCAGTAGATTTAAGTTAGCTTAAGAGGGATAGACTATATAAGAGAATGAGTTGCGATGAATTGGAAGGAATGCATTGAGAAGCTATAAGAAAATGGTTTGGCCAAAAAAGTATTTTGAAAGAGGATAGGAACAAAAAAAGTAGGGTTTAGGGACAACAGGTTTAGGTAGGATTTTCTTGGAAATAAATGATGAGGTAAGATAATGGAAAATAAATAATGAGGTAAGAAATATGTGAACATATAAATACAAAAAGCATGCTTGGATAGAATTTTTTGGGTGGAAACAAATGTTGAAATAAGACGAAAGATCTAGGGAATGAAGTTTTGGGTTGGACTGCAGTACCAAATGTTACACTGAAAACAAACCCTGTCCATTCCTTGTGTTATCCCACTATGTGTTTGTGTACCCTTGTGTATTTATGTTCTTCCTGTCTTTATATGATTATCTGATAAGACACATGTAGTAGAATTTTTCTAATACTCAGCTACATGAACTATGATGAGGAATACTGTTATCCTCAAATATAATTTGCATTAATAATATGTTATTTACTTTGTAAAGATGTTAGACATTATTAATTCTGTTCTGTTTTAATGCTCATGTGTGAAGTTGATGTTTCAATAATTATTCTGATCTTTTATGTATTTACTTATGTCATAATTCCTGTAACACTGATGTATATGTTATTTCTATTCTTTTGTAAAGCCCATATTACTACAAATGTTATCTGTATTGTTATGTTCTTTAATGTTGTGTTTTGTAACTTTGTTATTGCATTCTCATGTTATAAAATTGTAATTGACAACAGTTCATCAAATTAAGTAACTTGTAAATTACATTTCACTGCACACATTTCTGTTGGTCATAGTATATGGACAATATGTGAGAAGTAGGGACTGATAGTGTTTGCACGTGTGTTAATAATTCATCAAGGGACTGGTTAACAGCATTGCTCATTCTAAGGACAATTCCAAAAAAAAAAAATGTGAGTGCACAAGTGGTGGTTTATGGACTTGCTATATTGTTCACAAGACTCTTCGATGGTGATTGTGCACCTGCACAGTCGCAACAGATGGCTGCTGGCCATCTCTACAAAAGGACTGAAGTGGGTCTGCACCTTCGATGGCCCACCAATACCATTATTTCTAGAAGGACTGCAGTGGGTCTGCACCTCTGGTGGCCCACCAATACCATAATCTCTACTAGGACTACAGTGGGTCTGCTCTGTGATGACCAACCTTCCAATATTCTTCAAAACTTCGACTGACTCTGCTGTGGGTTTGCTCTGTTGTGGCCCATTATCTGTCAGCATGTCTTTCCGTTGGAAGAACAACACTACTTCTTCAAGACTGCATGGAAATCCACTACTTCTGTGTGCATTTTCTTTTACTGCTCAGACATTGAGCAAAAACACTGCTATTTTACTGTGATGAACGATCAGGACTGTCTTTATGGACTGTGAGAAAATTTTAGCTTTTGACCAACATTGTATCGATAAGGGTGTGCATTTCATTTCTTTGTTATTGTAATTATGAAAAAAATTTTCAAATCTGTATTGGCCACTGCCCAAAACAATTTGTAAAATTTTTTGTGGGGAGCATGGGGGCTATGTAAGTAGGCTGTTTAGGTTTTTTTATTGGTAACGCCACATAGCGCTCTGTATGAAAAATCACTGGCTGTGCTGTGTGCAGTCAGTGGCTGGTTGGCATTGTTGTAATACTCGCCATTGAAGTGTTGGGCAGATGGATGTGGACAGCGCGTAGCGTTGCGCAGTTGGAGCTGAGCCGCCAGCAGTGGTGGACGTGGGGAGAGAGATGGCGGAGTTTTCAAATTTGTAAGACTGGATTCATGAACTGCTATATATATTATGACTATTAAGGTAAATACATTGTTTGTTCTCTATCAAAATCTTTCATTTGTTAATAATGCCTATCAGTAGTTAGTGCCTTCAGTAGTTTGAATCTTTTATTTAGTTGGCAGTAGTGGCACTCGCTGTATTGCAGTAGTTCGAGTTATGAAGATTTTTGGTGAGGTAAGTGATTTGTGATAGGTATAGGTTAATGTTAGTCAGGGCCATTCTTTTGTAGGGATTATTGAAAGTGTGATTGCGCTGCGCTAAAAATATTGTGTGTCAGTTTAAGCACAATCTTGTATAATTGTTCTAAGGGGACGTTTCAAGTTACACACGTCGCAGACAGATGAACCACGTTCGCACTATTTCACGATTTACACTAGACGCAGACAGTTGGGGTACACTGATTCCGTCCTGAGGGGGGGGGGGGGGGGGGTGAGAGGGTGGCGGCAGGAAGGGCATCCGGCAATCCCTAACACTAACATTGCGAAATCAGTTGTAACCACGCGCCGACCCTGCAGTCGCTGAGAGCGAAAGCGAAAGAAGAAAGAAAAAGAAGGGAGAGTGTCACAGAGATACTGAAGAAACTGAACTGTCAGACTCTTGAAAAAAGACGTAAATTATCCAAGAACCAGCTTTTTATGATGACTCTGGGATAGAGGAATATTCTACAAACCACTTCGTATCGATCTCATAGGGATCATGAGAATAAGATTAGAATAATTACTGAACCCACAGAGACATTCAAAAAACAATCATTCTCCATACGTGAGTGGAACGGAAGAAGCCGTAGTGGGTGGTAGAAAGGGACGTACCGTCTGCCATGCACTTCACAGTGGTTTGCAGAGTGTAGACGTAGATGTATTTTCGAAATTTCATTATTCTACATTAATTACGTTTTGGTGTTGCGATTTTTTTCTATCAGTGTACCAATAATAAAAAAGAACGTAAGCAATCTTCGATGAACAGAAGAATAAAACCTGCGAAATTAATAAAACGTGTATTTAGAACGACCCAGTATTCTGCAATTGTTGTTCGGCGTACTTATTACAAAAGAAAACGCTCGTAAGCGTCAGTTTAGCGTATCCCGGAGCGCGTTTAGACTCACGGGTACTGTAGTGGACAGGAAAGAAGATGTGAAACCAGAAACGTTTGTCGGTGAGCTGGCGGCAGGATTGCGGCTCAGGCGCCCTCTGCCTGCCCTGGGTGGCCTGAAAAGGCCTGCCGAAGATCTGAGCACTGCCTTTCAGAGGCGGCGGCGGCCCCAATCACACGCGGGTCAGCCCAGACTGGAACAGCGCCGGCCTTTGAGGACGGCGGCTCGTTAATTGCCGGCAGTCTGGAAACTTGGCCGGAAATGCCTAACGAGGATCCGGCCCGAGTTGTGCATCTTACCCTCCTCTCCTTCTGAACCCTTTCTCTACCACAAAACTTCCTCAGACGCACCGCTCCTTTTCTTATCTGTCTGCTTTATACAATAACGTCTGCTTGTCGTAGAAAAATAAAATTTAGCCGCTATAATAAAAGTAGAACATACAAGCGCACCGGGCTGTTTTATTTGCCGCTGTCGCTATGCGCAATGCATGATCTAATTTGTTTGCTTGACTCTTTTTTTATCGCAGGAATCGATCGTACACCGCCGCTTTTAGAGGTCATATATTTAATACGGAACTAATCCTCACACCCTTTTCCATGAGTAGACAAATTAGCGAATTATATAAAAACATGTGAAATGACTGGATAATACCGTAGGATATTCTTGTCGAAACAAGGGAGCTATATTTTAAACTAAATAAATGTTTATTAAATAATTTTCACCAATAGGTGTATGGTGGTCTCACGTAAGGAAAAAAATGGTCAAATGTTATTAGGACTCTCACCCTGACCCCTCCGTACAAAATTAATCACGCGTATGGACATTTAATCCATTCAGGAAACTGAGAATCTCGCTGATTTTTGCCTGTAATCGACACTGATACTGGAAAGATATCGATCCCAGAGTTTCCACGACTTTCGATGTTTTAATTTCAAATTTGAATTTGGATAACAAATACACTGCTGGCCATTAAAATTGCTACAGACGCGAAATTTAACAGACAGGAAGAAGATGCTGTGATATGCAAATAATTAGCTTTTCAGAGTATTTACACAAGGTTGGCGCCGGTGGCGACACCTATAACGTGCTGACATGAGGAACGTTTCTAACCGATTTCTCATACTCAAACACCAGTTGACCGTCGTTGCCTGGTGAAACGTTGTTGTGATGTCTCGTGTTAGGAGGAGACATATATACTATCACGTTTCCGACTTTGATAAAGGTCGGATTGTAGCCTATCACGATTGCGGTTTATCGTATCGGGACATTGCTGCTCGCCTTGGTCGAGATCCAATGAGTGTTAGCAGAATATGGAATCGGTGGGTTCAGGAGGGTAATACGGAACGCCGTGCTGGATCCCAAAGGTCTCGTATCACTAGCAGTCGACATGACAGGCATCTTATCCGCAGGGCTTTAACGAATCGTGCAGCCACGTCTCGAACCCTGAGTCAACAGATGGGGACGTTTGCGAGACAAAAACCATCTGCACGAACACTTCGACGACGTTCGCAGCAGCATGGACTAACAGCTCGGAGACCATGGCTGCGGTTACCCATGACGCTGCATCACAGACAGGAGCGCCTGGGTGCACGAATGGCGAGACGTCATTTTTTCGGATGAGTCCAGGTTCTATTTACAGCATCACAATGGTCGCATCCGTGTTTCGCGACATTGCGGTGAACGCACATTGGAGGTGTGTATTCGTCATCGCCATACTGGCGTCCACCCTGTGTGATGGTATGGGGTGCCATTGGTTATAAGTCTCGGTCACCTCTTGTTCGCATTGACGGCACTTTGAACAGTGGACGTTACATTTCAGATGTGTTACGAACCGTGGCTCCACCCTTCATTCGATCCCTGCGAATCCCTACATTTCAGCAGGATAAAGCACGACCGCATGTTGAAGGTCCTGTACAGGTCTTTATGAATACAGAAAATGTTCGACTGTTGCCCTGGCCAGCACATTCTCCAGATGCCTCACCAACTGAAAACGTCTGGTCTATGGTAGCCGAGCAACTAGCTCGTCAAAAGACGTCAGTCACTACTTTTGATGAACTGTGGTATTGTGTTGAAGCTGCATTAGCAGCTGTACCTGTACACCCGATCCAAGCTCTATTTGATCAATGCCCAGGCGTATCAAGGCCGTTATTACGGACAGAGGTGGTTGTTCTGGGCACTGATTTCTCAGGATCTATGCACCCAAATCGCGTGAAAAAGTAATCACATGTCAGTTCTAGTATAATATATTTGTCCAATGAATACCCGTTTATCATCTGCATTTCTTCTTGGTGTAGCAATTTTAATGGCCAGTAGTGCACCAAGAGAAATATTTTTTTCGTGTGATATAATTACAAATGAAGAATTACAGAAAATGTACTCACAGTTTTCGATATAAACCACCTTGGACTTTATAATGGAATGACGACAATGAAAATTTGTGCCGGCCCGGGACGAGAACCCGGATTTTTACGCTTTACGCGAGCAGTCGCCGTAACCGCTTCGGCTATCCGTGAACGAATCATGATCAGACCAAAACTTCCATATGTCGTCGCCATTGTGTCACAACCTGCACTCGTGATTTGCCTATATTCCCGTTCAGGGAGGGCAAATTTATTGAGAGCCGAGGTCCTGGTATTGCGAAATAAACATGAAATCGCAGTGCCTGTGTTATTAAGAAGAAGGATGAAATGTTCTGTTGGACACGCATATGTTATTAAGAAGTACGATGCACGGTTCCAAAGGAACATTGCGTAGTACTTCTTAGTAACATAGGCATTACGATTTCGGAATTACAATTTCCTGATTTTTTCCTTTACTTGCTCTGCAAAACCATTCTTCTTACCAAATTTCATGATTCTTCGTCAGCGAGAAGTATCCTATAAGATTTCGTAAGTGAGTTTGCGAGTAAGACATAAATGTCATTATCTTTAGATAGAAATGACTTAGAAGCTTCAATTTTTTACATCACCAAGTGCCTGTAAATCATACTATGAGACACAAATTTCAACTTGATAGTTCTAGCTATTCCCAGAGAAAGAGGTTTCTTAATAGCCGGGCAGGTAGGCAGATAGTCTGACAACGAAGTGATCCTATAAGTGTTCCGTTTCTACCGAGTGAGGTACGGAACCCTAAAAATAATTAAACAATGAGTAATGTAATAAGAACGAGAAAGGTCGAAAAATGTAAGTAAACTATTTATTATTTCAAAAGTAATCGCCATAAATGTTAATATATGTGTCACACTATGAGACAAGACGGTCAGCACCTTCATGGAAACATATTTGCGGTTGTCTATGGAAACTTGATTGTACCCAAAAGTACACCTTTTCGTCAGAAGCATATTGTCGGCCACGAAATAAACTTGGCAACATGTGGACGGGCCCATACGTCGCAAAATTTGTTTCGATTATGCTGCCGAAGTTTCGCTGGGAAGCCCTTACACATCCTCCATGCAGTTCCTCTCCCGTTGCAATTTCTATACCTTTGGAAACTAGAAGAAAGACATTTGTGGGCGTCGACTTGCTTCGGATGATGTGCACACCCGGTTACAATCGTGGTACCGTAGGCGACAGCAAACGTTTTTCTATGAATGCATTGTTCGTCCTGTCTCACAGTAAGATAAATGTATTGATAATTATGGGGATTACTTTAGAAATAATAAACAGTGTTACTTACTTTTTTCCACCTGTCTCATTTTCATTTGTCTGTCCCTTATGACTACACAGTACGAGCAGAGCATCGACTACTGAAACGTGTGTGAACAAATTTCATTTAACTTCACATTAATTCAGAAACATCAATAGTAAACCTCAACGTTCGAAAGCGCAGTTTTCCATGAATATGTTCTGCGTTAAGTTCGTTAGTCTAAATACATACGAATATGAATATTAATTGCCACAATTAATTACATTCGCAGGATCCAAAAATCCCGTAAAAAAATTTAAATTCGTATAGTCTCAAATAATAAGTCACCGGAAATATACTCAAACAATCCAAATTCAGTGAAAAGATATAGTCTCTAATCCATTCTCAACAAATTACTCCAATTCCACTGAAATGTTAAAGTATTAACTCATGTGGGTGCAATGCCGCACAACCTCCTCAACAAATTCGCCAACCACCAATCAACACCCACAGACACCGACAAAAAAAATGCCGGCGAAAGACTTAGCATGCCCTATCACTCGCCTTTAAATACTTTCTGTGACTTCAGAAGCAACAGGAGACAAGTTAGAAACATAAATAATGGCCACCATTTAAATTTAAAGGTAGCTGTACAACATAGAAGACAGTGAAAATTATTGTGGTCGTTTTGTGGTCTCTTATTATGATATCACGCAACTAAACAAATTGTAAAGAAAATTTACAAAGCTTGCTTATATCCAGTTTCACAAAGTGACAAAATTGTACGTAAAACTATAAATACTTGTCAAATAGTAAATTACGGGTACTCACCCACTAGGAATATAAGGGAAGGATCTGGGAAACTCAGGCTGTCCACATTCTGCGTGTAACTGTGGAGGATTTATAGTATTTGCATAGTTGCGTACCAATTTTTTATAAACGCGTCTGCAGCTCTTTATGCATATGTCTGATTTGAAATGTAGCTTGTTGTGATGGGTATAATGACATCGTCAGCTTTCATATGGCGCATCATATGATCAGATTGTTCCAGTGGTTGAGTTGTTATTAATTTTACGATCTACCGCAATCAAAAAAATTAATATTGCTTAATATCAGAATCATGCTTGAAGCTACAATGAGCTTGTCTCACCACCGCGATTTTTTTGGTTCGCTTGGTTTTCTGTACAGTGTTTGTAGCGTCTGTAATGGATTTTCGTGGAAAATATAAAATTTGCCTTTTATTCTGTACGCCTCCGTTGTCACTGTGTGGTCTCCACTCCTCTGCCTGGGCCTGAGCCAGAGTTATCGATATATCAGGATATCGATTATTTTATATTATCGATATATTGTGCCGAATACTATTGGCGTTTTTTACGTGCTTCAGTCGACCAGCTAGCCGTTAAAATACTCATCACTACCTTTCGCTCTGTAGGTTAGGTTCTCATAATGTCAAACAAACCTATAAAAAGTGGACAGACTGCAGTTCACAAATGAAACTATTGAACTATTGCAAGAAAACACAGAAGCTAATAAGAAAAGAGCTGCAAAATTACAAGCAGACAATCTCGCTTACATTAGATTAAACTGGATTAGATTCAGCTTTCGTTCCATAGACCCAAAAAATGCGATGATTCTCGTGGGTGTGGAACATGTCAGAAAGTATAACATAAAAACATAAAACTTCTGAATATAATACTTGCCACCCTGATTATTTGTCAGGAGATTGTCGAAACAGGCGAATATAATGCAGTAAACTGGAACAGCTAGTATTTACAGAATTAACAAGCTGTCAGAATGAAACATTGTCATGCACTATTAATAAATTTATGATCCAAAAAATACCTAATATTGACTGTTGTGACCAGGGGCTGTCAAAACTGAAATCTAACAGACATTTTTACTTACGTTCGCTTATCAGTCCTTGTTAAGATATTCATCTGTAGAGTAGAAGGATTTGCCTATCAAAAAGTCTTTCAAACTCTGTTTAAATCGTGCTTTATCTGAAAACAAGTTTTTAATGTTTGCTGGCAATTTGTTGAAAATGTGTGTTCCTAATATTGGACCCCTTTTTGGACCAAAGTAAGTGATTTCAGGCCTTTATGTAGATTGTTCTTATTTCTAGTATTGATACTATGTATTGCGCTATTGTTTGAAAATAGAGATGTATTACTTGCAATAAATTTAATTAAGGACTAAATGTACTGAGAATCAGTGGTTAGAATACAAAATTCCTTGTCACTGGTTTCTACATGATGTTCTTGAATTTACACCACAAATGAATCTTATTAGGCGCTTTTGCACTCTAAAAACTTCCGCTCGGTTTGATGAGTTGTCCCAGAATTGACCCCATATGACATATGGCGATTACTTTTGAAATAAGAAACAGTTTCACTTACTCTTTTCCATCTGTCTCGTTTTCATGTGTCTGTCCCTTGTGTGTGAGCAGTACGCGCAGAGCATCGACTACTGAAACGTGTGTGAACAAATTTCATTTAACTACAAATTAATTCACAAAAATCAGTCTCTTTCACAAAACGCAGAACTGCAACACTGTTCCACAGTTGTTGTGACAGAAGTGGTCGTAATTTACATCTAGAAGCGATGGTAGTTGGTTGCAGATCTCAAAAAACATCGATAAACAATAAAATTCTGAGGGAAATCATGGAACCCTGACGAGAAATGAAATCTGTTTGAAGAAGAAATCAAAGGAAGTCTATAGAGTTACACAAAAAAGATAAGATCAAGAAATGATTATTACATTTTATCACTTACATGAAATGAAGAAAAGGCTGACAAATAGAATGCTAAACTTAGCTTTCTCAGTGAAGAACTGAAACAATGAGATAACCGAAATTCGTGAAGATCTAAGAAATCAGAATACACGGAAAATATTTCAAGAGAGAATAAATTCAAAACCATGATTAACAATGTAAAATTTTCTCAGGATTCACCTCGACAAGCTACACTGAGCAAGCTGGAGCAACGGTACGGCACTGGACTCATATTCAGGAGGAAGGCGGTTCAAATCCACGTCTGTCATCCAGATTTAGGTGTTTATGGTTTCCCTAATTCACATACGAGAAATGCTGGGTTGTTTCCTCTGAAAGGAACAGCCAAATAGCACCATCTTCCTTCCCCAATCTGAGCTTGTGTTCCGTCTAAAGTCACTGTCAGTGACGGCTCTTAAACTCCCCGTTCCTTCGCTAGTTACTGGATGAAAGAAGAAAAAACGTAGTGGACTGATAAACAATTATTGTAAGGGAAAGAAGTACTACAGAAGTTCACACTTGGTCCTCTGTTGAGCACACCAAGGAAAGAAAAGCTCAATTAAAGCAGTAAAGTCAGGGAAGCAGTTAAATACCCTTACGTATAACATCAGTATTCTGAAGATGACGAAAATTAAGGGAAAGGCCAAATAGAAAAAGAAATGACAGTGGTTCTCATAATAAAAAATTAAGTAAATAAATAAATTAAAGAAATAATATTAATCTGAAGAGCCCGCCGGAGTGGGCGAGCGGTTGTAGGCGCTTCAGTCTGGAACCGCGCGACCGCTACGGTCGCAGGTTCGAATCCTGCCTCGGGCATGGGTGTGTGTGATGTCCTTAGGTTGGTTAGGTTTAAGTAGTTCTAAGTTCTAGGGGACTGATGACCTCAGATGTTAAGTCCCATAGTGCTCAGAGCCATTTGAACCATTTTAATCTGAAGAATACGTTTTGACTGTGCCAGAACTTCGCCTAGAATAATCACATGCATGACTTGTGATTTAGATTAATTTCCAAGTAAAGAACTTACCTTGCAAGAAAAAAATGCTATGATCAAGGTGCATGTAGCACTTTTACAGCAGAAAAAAAACAAGGGGCGTAATATCTTGAGAGCGGGATGACCAGGGTGTTGGACCATTCCTTCCAATCCACCGATGCGGACATTACTCCCCTCTCTAGACATTACACCCCTTGATTTTTTTTCTGTGTATATACCAAGGACAGAGCTTTCGTCACACCAGTTGCTGACATCGACGAACTGTAGGCTAGGATACAAGCTGCTGTGGTTACTGTGACAGAACACATGTTACGAAACACCTGGAGGTAAATGGAATACCGCCTCGACGTTCTTCGAGATACCAAGGGAGCACACGAGGTTTACTAACGTAAGTGGCCTTAAAAAAACCAGTAACACTAACCTATGTAGCGTCATCAAATGTAAATTATTATGTCAAACGGTTATTCTGTAATAAATTGTTATAACCAGGACAAGCCTTTCTGCTCACCATGTACACTTTTTTTTTTCAAAATTGTGGTGTAAAGTTCTTGATATTAGAATGCTAATGGGAAAAAAGTACTACGTTGAAGTTTACATTCGAACAATTAAATATCTACACTTGCTCAGGAAGAACCAAATGCCCATGTCAAATTGTTCCTTTCGATATGTTTAAGTAGTATGACCGAGCGAGATGTCGCAGTAATAATAGGGGCGTTCGGGTATTTGTGTTTCTCATACGTCTGGTAATGAAAATGCTGTAATGGTTCATTTGGTACAGATGCGGTCGGTTTCCATTCCAATCTCTGTTCAATCAGTGCTTGTACTCCGCCTCTAATGACCTGTCGCAGACGAGAGGCTAAATCCAAATCTTCCTTTCGTCTTCCTCCATTCATTTTGGACATCCTTTTTTCGTCCTCGTTTCATCTGTAGGACTGTCGATAATGGTCTCTCCAGAAACTAGCAGGTGCTCTTGAGAATTTAATTGCCTGGTTGAAACTTCATATTATCTACTGAATGCAGCCCCGCTGCGGCCGCAATTGTGGCTCGCGCTTTTAGGAGAGGCGCCAAGTTACTTTATGACGCACGGCAAGTGGAATACGTCTCAATACCAACTTGATGCGTTTGTGTTACGGATTCATAACCACGGCTGCACACGTTTGAGGTGGTGTCTGTGTGCCATTTCTCTTTGTCTGCCACATTAAAAACATTATTACGCCTATCTTTTCCAGGCAGCATTAAGTTACGAGAATGAATAAAACAATACACTGAATGTATCATATATCTACAACTGTTCCTTATTTTCTATTTTCTTAGCTGAGACAAGTATCGTTATGCCCTTTTAAACTGTACTCCCTTTTCACTAAATCTAAAAACTCAGTCGGTATTTTTTTTCCTTTATTGTATTTCAATTCCCCATCACGGTGGGCTGGCAGCAGCATATGCGCTGCTCTTCAGCCAAAAGACATAGATCATACTATAGAAGACATTAAAAATAACATAAAGGAGAAAATACGGTGTATAGAGATATAAAAAGGGGGGAACATTATGAACACAATGGACAAAAACGGGGCTAATGTAAAACGGAGATAAAGAACCATACAAAAGCAGCGCACACAAAACACCATACATAGGGACAATTAAAAGAACACACAAGGCGAAACATGACCGGAACATAAAAGTATTGTTCGGACGGCGCAGCACATAACAATCACTGACAGTAACACTATGTACAAGTCCAGCACACAATTAAAATCATAGCTTTCGATGCACAGGAGAACAGCGAAAACAACACCACGGATGTAGCACACTGATGATGATGAGGAGCAAACATAGGATCTGACAGGCGCATGGAGATGAGGGAGAAGAGAAGAAGGGAGGGAGGGGAGGAGACGGGAGAGACGGGTTGGGCACGCTCTGAAGAGGGCTGGGGAGGGAAGGACATGGGAGGGAAAGGCTTGAGGATGGGGTGCAGGGACTCGGAGGGGCGGGGGAGGAGGAAAATCCGCTCTGGGAGAAGGAGTGAAAAGGAAAAGGGGACCCTGGTGGAGTGGGGGGCAAGGCCAGGTTACAGTTGGAAGGACGGGTGTATGCACAGTGAAGTTCATCATCATGGAGGGGGAGTTGCTGGAAATTGCCCTGATGAAGGAGATGGAGGGTGTGGAGGTGGAGAGAGGGAGGGATACAGTGATAAAGGCGGGGCAATGGGTGGGGGATGGAGAGGAAGGAGGAAACCAGGGGATAGGGGTGGGGGATCAAGCCTGCAGACAGTGTAAAGGATGTGATGTTGGGTGAAAAGGAGGAGGTGGGAGGAGGGCATGAGGTCGTATCAGCACTTTTATCCAAAGAGGTCTTTTAAAACAACAAACTAGAGTAATTTATTCAGATCAGCAATATCTGACATTACTTTGTATCAGATTAGATTCATAAGGTAGAGGCATTTTCTATTTACTGTTCTCTTAAGTTTAGTTTACTGCAAATAATTTATTTTATTTACACAGTTCAGTGACATTATTGTAACAACTGCCTCCATTCGACATCAATGTCCAGTAACCACTCACAGACGGTAGATGGCAGCATTAGCAGAGGAGGGTATAGAATGCGTGTAGAGGTGGGGAGGAGGATAGTGGAAAAACTGTATGGCCGTTGTCATAATGCTAAAACATAGCGATTGACCTGACGTCGAAAAGGGTATGATCATTGTCTTTTGGGATACGGGTGGAAGCTATCCGAAACGGCTAAATTCGTAAACAGTTCGCTTGCCGCCGTGGTTAAAGTATACTGTGCATGGCAAAATGGCAATGTCCAGAACAGGCAGGCACTGAGGCAACTGAGGTGCACCATGGGTCATAGATGATGGGCGTGAACGACGGCTGCGGAGATGCGTACAGTCGAATTGACATGCAACTGTTGAGCAACTGACCGCCCAGATGAACAAAGGGGTAGCAACAGTATCTCCTCAACGACTGTTCGGCGAGCGTTGCTGTGTACGGACTTCCCCAGCCATAGCCAGATTCATGCACCTATGGTGATTGCTGTTCGTCGGCGACGAAGGCTGGAATTTGCACGCCAATACGGCCACTGGGCGTCCACCTAGTGGCGACAGGTGGCCAATCCAGATGAATCACGTTTTCTGTTCTATTGAACAGATGGCCGCTGACGTGTACAGCGTGAAACGTCTGAAAGCAAATACCCAGCAGCAATCGTTGGAAGAGTCCAGGGCGGAGGAGGGAACATTATGGTCTGGTGAATGTATTTGTGGTGTTCTCTGAGAGATATCGTCATTCTGGAAGATGCACTGCATCAACACAAACATTCATCTATCCTTGGGGACTATGTCCGTACATCATACAGTTTTTTTCCTAGGCACATTGGTATCTACAGCGAGGACAATGCAACGTTTCACATGGCTTGCATTGTGCGTGTCTGGTTCAAAGAGCACAAGGATGAGTTTAGTGTACTCCCCTGGCTATAAAACTCTCTGGATTTAAACTCAGTCGATGATCTGTGGGACCATCTCCATTGGGCTGTTGGCACCATGATGGATCCTCAACCGAAAAACCTACCGCAGATGGTCACAGAAATGGAGGCGGCGTGGCTCCACATCCCAGTCGGTTCCTTGAAGATCCCCATTGACTTTCTTCCTGTACATCTTGCAACGGATCGCGCTGTAAAAGGTGGTGTTGGGAAAGCGCTGTCGATACTATCTCACCGCAGCTCATCCATTTTCATTCACAGACCCATGTCGGCCTTTTCAGTATACGTAGTCCGCCCCCGGTAGTTGAGTGTTCAGTGCGACGGACTGTCAATCCTAAGGGCCTGGTTTCCATTCCCGGCTGGGTCGGAGATCTTTCTCTGCTCAGGGACTGGGTGTTGTGGTGTGCTAATCATCATCATTTCATCCCCATCGGCGCGAAAGTCGCCGAAGTGTCGTCAAATCGAAAGACTTGCACCAGGCGAACAGTCTACCCGACGGGACGCCATAGTCACACGACATTTACAGTATACGTAAGACAGTCTGTGCTCACTGTTGGCGTCTCAAGGCGGTGATGCTCGCGAACAAATCGGTGTGTTTCCAAGCAGACATCAGAGCCAACCATTCGTACACAGAGCAGTTTTGAGTGTCAGCACCCATTCCCAGCCAGCGACTCCTACAGAACAGCTTAGGTCGGCACCAGTAAAAAAAATGCCCCCTAAAATTCCAAGTTGGCTTTTTTTCTTTACCGAAATATATTTGTATTGATGTTCTCTACCTCATTTATTAATTTGAACGAATAGTTTCCGAACACAGTGTGTACGTGTTCGAAGTTGTAAAAATAACTTTGGATTACCCTGTATTCTCCTCCTCTCTCGGAACAGAACACATCTCAAACCTGCATTCTTACTTGATCACTACTACAGTCAGTGCTCTTAAAATGGTCTGTTTTTATTTTTTAATTTTTTAAACTATACTGGACTGGCACATGTGTCTGTGTAATGGGGCAGGGTGCAAGTTTGATTCGTGAAGATAATAATTTTTTTTACTAAAATGGTGGTGTGATGATTGGGGGGGGGGGGGGGAGGATGTGGTTGTCATCCACCGTCCTTTGCTGGGTATGTCCTTGATGCCACATATCTAAGAGCGTCAGTACGATAAGCAATGGTGTGATGATGGGGGGGGGGGGGGGGATGTGGCTGTCATCCACCGTACTTTGCTGGGTATGTCCTTGATGCCACATACCTAAGAGCGTCAGTACGGTAAGCAATTAATACCCCTTTGTGCTTTCTGAATACTGGGTACAATCAGGAAGGAAAACGATAACGTTATAGAATTATCATACAAGACTTGATTATTACGTTGGTCTCTCCCGCTCGCTCGAGTTGCTCCATTAGACTCTTCCAGATATTTAGGCCTATATGAGGTGTGGGTCTCCGCGGTGAAACTTCTGTCAACAGCGCGGAGCGTGTCGATCGCTCAGTCCTGTCCCCCGCGTGAGCAAGTGTCGGCGTTCCATTATACAAAGTACGGGGCCAGGCCACCCGTGGCCCTCAAGTTTTCTCTGCCACCGCACGCGGCAGGGGGGTGGGATGTAATTAATTTGATGCGCTCTGGCTGGCGACGGCCGCCCAGAAAAGGTGATGAATGTCGCCGCGCTGAAATGGCGTTCCATTCGTCAGCGGTAAGGTGGAGAGGGAGAGAGAAGGAGGTGGGTGTAGCGGAGAGAGGGGAGAGGTGGCTGTGCTGAGACAGCGCCGAAGTAGTCGGCACGTGCTGGATCACCGGTCTCTCTGGAAGATACGTTAAAGCCGTCAGATGTACGCTAAGTTGTTCGTAATATCCTAGTAGGAGAGACAGCTTATCTGCTTCTTCTTCTTGCGGGTGCCCTACAGCTGTTACAGCATTCCTCATCTCTATCGCCAAGCGCCTCGACCCCGTCATTCTTCTTCATCTTCTTCTATTCCTGTTCTCTCCATCGCTTCTTGCATACCTCTTAGCCACCCTTTTCGTGGCCTTCTTCTTTTTCTTCCAGGTGGTCGCCATGAAGAAAGATCCTTTATCATTTAGCTACAATATAGCAAGTCAGCAACTGGAAGCAGTTAATTCCATAAATATCTGGGAGTAGGCATTAGGAGTGATTTAAAATGGAATGATCATATAAACTTGATCGTCGGTAAAGCAGATGCCAGACTGAGATTCACTGGAAAAATCCTACGGAAATGCAATCCGAAAACAAAGCAAACTGGTTACAGTACACGTGTTTGCCCACTGCTTGAATATTGCTCACCAGTGTGGGATCAATACCAGATAGTGTTGATAGAAAAGATAGAGAGGATCCAACGGAGAGTAGCGCGCTTAGTTACAGGGTATTTACTAATCACGAAAGCGTTACGGAGATGATAGGTATACTCCAGTGGAAGACTCTGCAGGAGAGACGCTCAGCAGCTCGGTACGGGCTTTTGTTGAACTTTCGAGAACATACCTTCACCGAGGAGTCAAGCAGTATATTGCTCCCTCCTACGTATATCTCGCGAAGAGACCATGAGGATAAAATCAGAGAGATCAGAGCCCACATAGAGGCATACCGACAATCTTTCTTTGCACGAACAATACGAGACTGGAACAGAAGGGATAACCGATAGAGGTACTCAAAGTACCCTCCGCCACACACCGTCAGGTGGCTTACGGAGTATGGATGTAGATGTAGATGTAGATGTAGAAAGTTCTCTGTTTAGTAATCTGTCGTCTTCCATTCTTTTGACATGCCCTAATCATCCAATCTGTCTTTCTTCTATTTTATGATTAATACTATAATGAGTCTGCGTCCTTTCTCCTTTTTTTCTCATTTATTACGCGGTTATGTCGGCAAAATTCTACGTGCACTACTCAGTTGGTCCATTTCTAAAGCTTAAATTCTCTTTTTATTTCTTTCTGTGGGTTCCTAACATTAACTTCCATAACTCGTTATTGGTTCCGCTATGGATTTGTATAAGCACAGTTTAACCTTTAAACTCATTTTTGAGGAGCAAAGTGAAGATTTTAATTTTTGGGTAGCTTATAGCTGATCCTCCCTGCCTTATCTGTCACATCTTCCATCACTTGAAAGGATACTACATAGATACTTCACTTGTTTATACATTTCAATTCGATTTCCACCAATGTCCGAGCTACTCCCCTGCTCTCTGCAACATGGGTATAGCGTCTTATCAAAATTAATTTTGAAACTAAATTTTTTGTTTTCTTTCAGCAGCTTCCTAAGCATCCTTTTCATCGTTTGCTGTAACGTCCTGATCACGAGCATGCGGAGGTGTGTACATATACTGGTTCCCTACTTCACTCCCCATGCCTATATACTTTTTGCATCAGTACACATACGGTACATCTGAAAGAGTCTTGGAGCCTGTATCCTGATTTAGTCCTTTAGCTATTCCGGAGACCTCTTTAGAAAGTTCTTTCCCCGTTTTAATGACACATTCTGCCGACTTTTAGAGATTTATGATACTTCTTATATACATTTTCGGCAATTACCCTGACTACAACAGGCCGAACAATATCTGTAGTGGCACTGTGACATTTTTTTCTCAAGATCTATGAAGACTAAATTTCTTTGAATTCTATGAGGACTAGAATCCATTCCAGTCTCTTCTCCGTGATCTGACTAGGGTGAAGATGTTGTAATCTTCTCCATTCTTGATTTTAAAATTCTCCCGTACAGCCTCCAGCTAAATGAAGTTGTGACACTTCCACCACGTTAATTACTACACACTTTCATGCTTCCGCTCTGCTAGAATTTCCTCTCCACAACACATACATATATTAAATATTTGTACAGAATACTTGAGCCATACGTCACTAACAATGTTGGTACATTTCCATGCGCTGGTGATTACCTCATGCTCTCGTCTTCTGTACCTCTTTCGTAGTTTCTATCTCATCTCCCACTTTATTTCCTTGTTCTCTATCCCATTTTCTGCTAACAGCTTCTTTAAAGTGGTTCTCCAACTCTATCAGATTGATAATCGGCCCTTTTGCTCTTTATTTTACCCCTTTCCTCAAACTTGCAGCCATTTTACGTGTTACCGCCACATTTGTGCCACCCATGCGTCAATCGACTTAGTTGCATTAATCCTCCCAGATTTCATTTTTCCTTTTACAGGTGTCCTTTATTACTTCTTTACACTTTCTAGCGTACAAAGCTCTATCCTGTTTGTCCCTTGTTCTCAACCAGTTATGATACATCATCTTTCTTAAGTTCACCTTTACGTCAGTGCTTTGAGTCCACATTCTTCTTTATTCCGTCCCGGTGCGTCAAAAGGTACCTTATGTACGCACTTTATAATTCCTTCATACATATGCTTATTCGTTACTTCTTCTACGTGACTCAGATTGCTTGCTAACGATAATTTATAGAGGAATTGTACAGACTCCTGTTTCTAACTACCTAAGTTGTGTTTCATTAGTTCCCATTGCTCTCGTGCGAAAATTTGTCTCTTTTAATTTCTGTTTGCTCCTTAGATGTTACTACCATCTCTGCGCCTAACTAGAAATGGCGTGAACCACATTCTGCATCCCTGTAAACTCTATCGTCATTTGTTCTTATGTTCGAATTTTTGTTTTGAGTAATATAGTCGTTTATTAACCTGATTTTTCTGGAAGGACTCTCCCATGTATTCTCGTGGATTTGCTTGTGAGGAAAAAAATCACTGGAAACCTCGAAGGACAATGTCTCACATATATCAACTAAAAATTATCCGATGTCATTTAATGTGCCATCTTCATATCCTTCCTTTGCTCTACTATCGGTTGCCGCCCCTACTTCCCCACTAAAATTTCCCAATGAAATTTTGTCTTAGCATGCACTTATGTTCTCAAGCACCCTAGATAATTCTTCACAAAACTCGTCTTTCATTTTACTGCCAGCGTCATATGTAGGTGCCTAAGTTCCGACAGTGATAATTTCGTGGCCATATGTTAATATTTCCAAAGTCATAATCCTCTCGTAAATATCTTACCAGCATTAACTTTTCAAGGCTTCTTATGGTCGGCCATTCAGATTCTTCTCTTAGTCCGTTCCTCCATTCTAAAAACGAAGGTAATCTGCTGTAATTTCACTGTGAACACACATCTACATCGAACCTCCTTAGTTCCTGTAATACTTCTCTTTCCTTTGTGCCCAAACTCTGCACATTCCACATTATATAGTCCTCTTCCGTAGCCTTTTCGTCCCCTTGATGATCCAATCCTGTTATTTTTCAGAGTCTTTTAATCATGGACTTGAGCCGAGAAAATATGTTTTATAAATGCTGAGAAGCCGGTCCATCGCAGAAACCTCACCCTGGAGGTAACATTTCGGGTTGCCGCTCCCTAGTCAGACCGCCGTCCCAGGGCTTCGAGTAAACAGGGAAAGGAAGTATCAGGACCGGATGAATTAGAGATGGTACGTTGTGAAACACTCTTCGTGTGTGTCGGCTCGAAACGACGCGCCAGCAGCTGCGCTGCCACAGGTGTAGTCCTCCACTTCATTGAAACATGCAAACCCTCTCGCTCTCACAGGCAATGCTACGGTAAGGTGGTGTTTCCTGAGAAGGGTCAGCTAATCCAGTCTTCTCTAAAAATTTCTAATTTCTCATACCAGGCGTCAAGACAGCATTGTGACCGAACTGAGTACTACTTGCTAACCGGAATGCGACGAGCTTTTCTCTTCTGATGAATTTATTAGTTGATTTTTTTCGTCATTGTGTCAGTAGCATTTATAGTGTTTCCTAGGAAGATATGAATGAGTCACAACTTTTCATACTAAGTACTAATTTATATTAGCATATCGGAGTCCTCCTCCCATAGAAGACATCATGCTAACAGCGTATAAAACATGATCTAGCTTTGATAAAGGCCTCATTCATGTATGAGCACTACGCATTGCTTCTTGACTAAAAGGTACATAACATAAAGACGAACAACAACTGTGCAAAGATGGTACACTATAGATAGAAGGTGAAGCTTAAAGTTTAAAAATTAAATATAAATAAATTACAAACACAAATTACAGTTTTTTGACAGTAACATATGTTGTTGTTGTGGTTTTCAGTCCTGAAACTGGTTTGATGCAGCTCTCCATGCTACTATATCCTGTGCAAGCTTCTTCATCTCCCAGTAACTACTGCAACTTACATCCTTCTGATTCTGCTTAGTGTATTCATCTCTTGGTCTCCCTCTAGGATTCTTACCCTCCACTCTGCCCTCCAATACTAAATTGGTGATCCCTCGATGTCTCAGAACATGTCCTACCAATCGATCCCTTCTTCTAGTCAAGTTGTGCCACAAGCTCCTCTTCTCCCCAATTCTATTCAATACCTCCTCATTTCAAAAGCTTCTATTCTCTTCTTGTCCGAACTATTTATCGTCCCTGTTTCACTTCCATACATGGCTACACTCCATACAAATACTTTCAGAAACGACTTCCTGACACTTAAATCTATACTCGATATTAACAAATTTCTCTTCTTCAGAAACGCTTTCCTTGCCATTGACAGTCTACATTTTATGTCCTCTCTACTTCGGCTATCATCAGTTATTTTGCTCCCCAAATAGCAAAACTCCTTTACTACTTTAAGTGTCTCATTTCCTAATCTAATTCTCTCAGCATCACCCGAGTTAACTCGACTACATTCCATTATCCTTGTTTTGCTTTTGTTGATGTTCATCTTATATTCTCCTTTCAAGACACTATCCATTCCGTTCAACTGCTCTTCCAAGTCCTTTGCTGTCTCTGACAGAATTACGGTGTCATCGGCAAACCTCAAAGTTTTTATTTCTTCTCCAGTAACATATGGACGAACGGTAATTGTACGAACATGGAAAAATATGGATAAAAAGAGAAATTTAAAAGAGGGATGCAAATATGTCACAAAAACAGGTTACAGGCCTTCAGCTAGTCCAGCGATGCAGTCGCAAGGCCGTGGACATCTTCAAAACGGGTATTTGGGCATTCGAAGGCCTTGTGTAAGGTTGTTTGTGCTTTGGCTTTACACTTTACATATGAAGGATTTTCGATCATTCCACATTGGAACATTGATTTATCACATATTCCCCTACCAGTGCGAATTCTGTTGAGGTTGCACCACACCCTTGTACTGTGACCGAAATCAGCGACTTCCGTTGTCGGGTCTTTTACGAGGTTGCAGTTTCTGACTTCTTGTCTCCTTTGTGATTGCCAATGCTCATCTGTAGTAAATTTCCGAAGCTGTGTTGCTGTTATCTCTGGGAATCTCTGGATTCCAGTTGTAATTCCTTATGTTCGTTGGTAAATTGTGTAGAATCGGCGTGAATATTCATTGCTGGTTTGTTACAACATTTTTGTAGCTGAGACTTCAGAGCAGCGAGATGCCTGATCTGGAGTGGCGCTCTGTTGCTAAGAACAGGTAGCCACTGAGCCGGAGTTGTCCTAATTTCATTGCATGATTGAGTTGGACATCAATGAGATGTGTGTGGAGGCTCCAAAGAGGCTCTAAAGAGGAGCGAAGTGCTCACCAGCAGAGTAGACTAGAGAGGTGTTGCTGGTTTTCAAGGTGTTTTAATCGGCTCCCCAAGACATATTTCCTAATTAATTTACGTAAATTGATCCATTGAAGAAGCTGCTGTCAATATTACTTGCTGCAAACGAAGCAGAAGTAGGCTGTGGGTACTGTTGGCGCCGAGTTTTACGTCTTTGTAAAGGTCGTTAAATTATATCCTTGGACTTAATGTTTTAAAAAAGTTTTAAACTTTAATTCTCTATATTTCTTTCCCACCATATACCAGAGGAACTGTAATGGGGTACAAGGAGTACTAATTGACAATATTTGGGAGTGGATTTCTACTTTCGTATTTGCTCACTACAATGGAGGCCTTCAGAAAGCCTTCGTCAGAATCAGATGATGAGAACTACACTGTCTGAAAATAAACAAATGAGACACCCAGAAGATGTGGTTGGATGTCTTTGTGAACTTGTACTTGTACACACCACTGGACGGTATGTAAACGATCAGCATTACAATTCTTTGTTAAAGTTAGACGGTCCACCTGGAATGCGTTAGTATTGTTCATGTTAATGTTGTTAACAGGCCTGGTAGGGTGCATAAAGGTCATGTACAGCGTCAGATATTGAGTGAAGACAGTGATGGACATGGAGATGCGGATTACTCGGGTGACAAAATGTTGTCAGCACTTGAGAGAGTTCAAAAATGGCTTCATTGTGGTCTTCATTTGAATGGCTGGTCGAATCATGGAATCTCTAGAGTTGTGGGGCGTCTGAATGTGACCATGGCTCGAGGCTGGAGAACATGGTTTTGAGGGCAGGCATATTCTTCGTCAGGATTGAGATTGAAAAGTTTGAACTCTCTCTAATAACCTCTTCACATCACCACCTGCCATCTGAGAACACGATGGACGCGCTGCAACATTCTGTGTCACCCCACACAATTGGTCAGAGGCTAGCATCTGCTCAAAATGGCAGATATTGTCCAAATGTGATGCTACATTTAAATTCAAGCTGAAATACCTAAAAATATTTTTATTTAAATGGTATCGAAACTGTGCTGGCGTCCGCAGTCGCCAGCGCACTGGTCAGCAAAGAGTTTGCAAGAAGATCGAAAATGGACGCTGAATCAAGCGTGACTATCTGGATGGAGGCCAAAGACAGACTCGCAAGCAATGCACCACCAACGCCCTCTCGACTGCCAGTATTTAGATCGCCGCCGCTGACCCAAGGGCCCAGCCAGTCAGTCAGTCACAGACAGCCGGCCCAGTCGCAGTCGGAGTCCCAGTTACTAGCTCAATCACTGTTTTAATTGGCATTTGTCAGTTTACGTCACCGGCTACGAAAGTGTAGTGTTTATAGCTGGAGTTCACCACCAGCAGGCTAGTGTGGACTATTATTTAAGAGCTTGCACCATAACACATGGACCCACCACCAAACAATATCCTCTGTCTGGCTTCCCCTGGTACAAGACTCTACAGTGGCAACGACGACGCAAAGAAATGAAAATCGAATCAGTATAATTATCGTTCTTATGCTAAACAATGTCAGCATGGAAAAGTGTTATTTTTATGAAAAATGTTGGAAGGAGGGTGTATAATGTGAAAACACTAATAATTTTATGGAAAATAAAAAATGGAAATGACTAATTTATAAATGTACTGAGTGTACCATTCTAACGGTATTAGAACATGTAACTCACTTAAAGAAACTGAAATCATGAAGGTAGGGAATCTACTGTTGGTTTTCGATGACCTTGGCGCGAGCAGCACAAGGGAGGAAAAGAACGCAAAATCGCAGGCAGTTGCAGTTGGGCCTTGGCAAGGAACGAATTGTAGCATGCCATGTCTGGTGGTGTGAAGCTTAATCCGTAAAAAATTGGGTGTGAAAGTGGTTAATAGTTGTGACAGTAGCTTATAGTTCCTGAAGTCGTCTCCAGTTTATTTTGTATCGGAAAACAAAGGTAACAGACTTGTTTTATATGTTGGAATATGGAGTCGACTATCAGAAGGTTAACATGTCTACCAAATGCGCTTGGTATTATAAGTTAATTCCATCACTGGAGATGTGAAGAGCCTATCCGAATTTTCGTTCAGCAAATGACAACTTCAGCAAGGCGACATTTTCGTATTAACCGCATTTAGCAGTGTGTCAAGATGTTACACTTAACCTCATAGTTTTCCAAAGTTTTAATGTAGTTTTATTAAAAGTATATGTTAGAATCATTGTTCCAAAGTGAAAAACCGATCCAGAATTGCCCGCCAATTTTGTTAAATGTAAATTTTGTGTCATTTTGAACGGCCAAAAGATGGAATTAATTAATTTTAGTATTGTGACAATCTTTCAGTGTCGTATAAAAGTAGTGTCCAAGAATTTGTTTATTTTCTTTCTGAAGAGGTAATAAGTGTGGTAGCTTTGATATATCATTGTAAAGTTCAATTTTATGAGATTTCTTACCTTAAAATTAGTTTTAGCAGAATGTTAATGTATTGAAAATTAGGATGGCAGACATTAAGCCGCGCAAGGATATTTCAGTTTGCTTCCATCTCGTTTCCAAGTAAAATTGTTGCCACAACAGACACTAATATAAATTTATTTCTGATACATTCAAAAACATAAACTAAAAGAAAATATTTTAACCGCTCCTTCAGAAGTGCCGACCGAAACAATCTTTGTAGATATAATTATTCTTTTTTCCAACTGGTGTGCGGATAAGAAGAAATCCAGGTAGCCCATATAAAATGTCATGTGTGTCGCAACTTGTGTTGTGTACAGATACTGAAAATCGAGCGCCATTATCCACACCTCGCTCTGGAGCGAAGTTTAAATCATAAATAGGTGCCTTGCTAATAATAGTATTCAGTTGTGTAACACGTGTCAAAAAATTTTTGTTAGAGATTGTTGTTAATGTTGAAAAACAGTGTAGTGTTGTGCAGTTTTAATGAAAATGCCTACTGGGCGAACTAAAAGCTGTTTTTTTCCTTTTTCTGACAAGCGGCAAGGAGGCAGCACAGGAGGGACGTAAGTTATTTTTTGTGAGACGGTCCCAGCGGCTACCGGTACACACCAGTGGTGCCATAAATTCGCCTGCCAAGCGGGTTCACTTTTTGTATTCAGCCGACGCAATGTTTCACTTCTGGAGAGTCACAAAAATTTATTCTGCGTATTATCAATTCCATTTTAAGCAATATTAGAGGGTAATACGGGTAATTATTGTCACGTTTGTAGTTGAAGAGCTTTCCTTTCCCTGCTGTGTAACATTAAAAAACAGTTATTACACATGATTCGGAAATATAAAAGACAGAGACTAATTGGTCACACGTGCAATACGGGTTTCGGTTATACACTACTGGCTACTAAAATTGCTACACCAAGAAGAAATGAAGATGATAAACGGGTATTCATTGCACAAATATATTATAATAGAACTGACATGTGATTACATTTTCACGCAATTTGGGTGCATCGATCCTGAAAAATCAGTACTCAGAACAACCACCTCTGGCCGTAATAACGGCCTTGATACGCTTGGGCATTGAGTCAAACAGACCTTGGATGGCGTGTACAGGAACAGCTGCCCATGCAGCTTCAACACGATACCACAGTTCATTAAGAGTAGTGACTGGCGTATTGTGACGAGCCAGTTGCTCGGCGACCATTGACCAGACGTTTTCAATTGGCGACAGATCTGGAGCACGTGCCGGTCAGAGCAGCAGTCGAACATTTTTAGTATCCAGAAAGGTCCGTACAGGACCTTCAACATGCAGTCGTGCATAATACTGTTCAAATGTAGGGTTTCGCAGGGATCGAATGAAGGGTAGCGCCACAGGTCGTAACACATCTGAAATGTAACGTCCACTGTTCAAAGTACCGTAAATGCGAAAAGTGGTGACCGAGAAGTGTAACCAATGGCACCCAATACCATGACGCCGGGTGATACGCCAGTATGGCGACGAAGAATACACGCTTTCCCCGCGATGTCGCCAAACACGGATGCGACCATCACGATGCTGTAAACAGAACCTGGATTCATCCGAAAAAATGACGTTTTGCCATTTGTGCACCCAGGTTCGTCGTTGAGTACACCTTCGCAGGCGCTTTTGTCTGTGATGCAGCGTCAAGGGTAACCGCAGCCATGGTCTCCGAGTTGATAGTCCATGGTGCTGCAAACGTCGTCGAACTGTTCGTGCAGATGGTTGTTGTCTCGCAAACGTCCCCATCTGTTGACTCACGGATCGAGACGTGGCTGCACGATCCGTTACAGCCATGCGGATAAGATGCCTGTCATGTCGACTGCTAGTGATACGAGGCCGTTGGGATCCAGCACGGCGTTCCGTATTACCCTCTTGAACCCACCTATTGCATATTCTGCTAACAGTCATTGGATCTCGACCAACACAAGCAGCACTGTCGCAAAACGATAAACCGCAATCGCTATAGGCTACAATCTGACCTTTATCAAAGTCGGAAACGTGATGGTACGCATTTCTTCTCCTTACACGAGGCATCACAACAACTTGTCACCAGGCAACGCCGGTCAACTGCTGTTTGTGTATGAGAAATCGGTTGGAAACTTTCCTCATGTCAGCACGTTGTAGGTGTCGCCACCGGCGCCAACCTTGTGTGAATGGTCTCAAAAGCTAATCATTTGCATATCACAGCATCTTCGTTCTGTCGGTTAAATTTCGCGCCTGTAGCAATTTTAATGGCCAGTAGTGTACTATGAGTAGGCTTGCGCTAGCACAATAACTGCTGCGTTTGGAGTGGTGCCGTGCTAAGGGAAGCATGACGTCGCATTGTGTACAGCGATGAATAGATGTTCTGCACTACCTCGGATGGCCTTCGCTGGCGAGTTTGGCCGCGAAGTTAGGAGAGGTCCCATGCTTCGAAAATTCTGGAGAGGCGTCATGGTGTGGGGAGACATCGTGCATGACTTCAGGTCCGGGCTGATTGTGACGAAGTGAGCTCTGACGACACAATAGCGTGTCACAGACATTTTGCGTCCTGATGTGTTACCTCTCATACGACAATCGTGGCGCTGTCTTTGAACAGGAAAATGCTCGTACACAAATGGAACGTGTCTCTATGAACTGTCTGTGCGATTTTGAGGTACTGCCATTGCCAACAACATCCCTAGATTTGCCTCCGATAGAATATGTGTGTAACCTGCTCAACTGTCAACTTTGTCCCAGTTCCAATACCCTGAATATCAAGAATCAGTTACAACAGCTGTGTGGCACCTTCCCTCAAAAGAGAATACAACGGCCTTACGACACACTTGTTAACCTAATCAGTTCATGCATTCAGGCCAGAGGGGATGGTACGTCATTTTGATTAGTAGGCTCAAACTGCCAAGTTGTTTGTAAATGAGACTCGATCTTGAAATCACTGAAATAACATGACATATTCTCTCAACACGTGAAGTTTTATTTCGTCTTCTTCACCTCTTTTGGGTGCTTCATTTTTTTGTTAGGAAGTGTATTATTAATTTACTTCTGTGACAATAAGTACAGATTGACTAATAAGATGGGAAATTTTGGAATGGAAATTAATGGATGAGCACAATTAGTTAACATATATTTATTTATATCAACGTATAGTACACAGTATGCCATTATTGAATGTCATAAGCATTTTTATTTCTCAAATATCACATCCGCTGCACGAGTTCCTCCTCGGCATTCACATTTCTGCAGCCTGACAGCAACATTTGACCTGACATTTCAATAGGAATCCTGGAGATTTCCTCTGGTATTATTGCTTTATGTTATTCGGTGGTAGCAGGTAGAGTACGGTAAACCGCATTCTTATGGTGGCCCACATGAAAAAAAAATCACAAGCTGTCAGGTCAGGCGGTCTTGTGTGCCATGCAATGTCACACTGTCTTGGAATGACACGGTTACCAAACAATCGTCGCACGGCTCCCATCGATATCCGCGCCGTATGTGCCGTTGCTCAGTGATGTTGGAACCAACTGTTGGCGGGAAAATGGGGCTATTCTTGAGCAACAAAACTTTCCATGGTGGCAACATACCGAACAGACGTTACAGTGGTTACGCACCCGTAATCATCATGACTGAAATATGGGCCTATGAGGCCACTCGATATAAAAAAAAAAGAACGGTTCAAATAACTCTGAGCACTGGGACTTACCTGCTGAGGTCATCAGTCCCCTGGAATTAGAACTACTTAAACCTAACTAACCTAAGGACTTCACACACATCCATGTCCGAGGCAGGATTCGAACCTGCGACCGTAGCGGCCGCGCGGTTCCAGACTGTAGCGCCTAGAACCGCTCGGCCACACCGGCCGGCTCCACTCGATAAAATGTCACATATAACACCCTTCCTGCTATGCAACGGTCGCTCATGTAGCTGAGGTGGATCTTGCTAGGACGAATAGCGAAAATTATGTCTATTGACCAAGCCACTGAGATGGAAGTGAGCTTCGTCCGACATCTACAGATTGTTGACGAATCTGTCGTCATCGTGTAGTTTTTCTAACTTGCGTTCAGTATATTCTACATGCTTAGCAGATCGTTAGACTGAAGTTTCCAAACGACCTGCAGCTTGTACATGTAGAACTTGGAATTCATTCAGTATTCGTTGAACATTCGAACGATGCCACTGTAAAGGCTCTGCACGATGTCGAACATAGTGCTGTGGGTTTCTTAAGAAGCACAGCCTCGATATTGTCTCCGGTACGAGTGATTCGAGGTCTCCCTGCAGAAAGCTTCTTCAATTCAGAACCCGTTGCTTCTTCGAAATTGGGGGCCTAGGTGTTGATTGGATGCCGTGTAGGAACACGACCATGCCTTCCGATGGTGGAATGACGCCGAAATTCTTGACATGTGGCCCCTACACTTTCATTCTTTTACTGCAAATGCACGCTGCACACTGTTCCATTGCTCCATGTTTACTATTTACTAAACGGCAAGACAGTGCGAGCAAAATTGTATATGTCATTTAGCGCCACCTGCGATGCAGCGTTGCCTCAACGCGTTTCGAAATACACGATTCTTTTGAGTCACCCTGGTGCTGTAGGTTTATTTCCTTGAGTATAAAACAGAGTGCAGTCGCTGGCTTGCTCGACGTGTGGAATGCTCCTATGTTGCTGGCAGGTGTAGACCTTTCACTACACAGAGAAATTTTATTGTGTCCCCGTTCCGGACGAATACTCTATTCAGGCTAACTGGAGCCCATATTTTGAGCCATAGAGTAGACGGCTAGTGCAAGCAGCACTGACCTGTCGCTCCATCGCTGCATGCGCAGCAACAAGGTCTACGACAAAATAAAGCGAGTCTGGTGGGCGGTGAATGGCTTGTATCTGCCTGCAACAAGCCAGCGCACGTGTCGGCTGCTGGGTGTCGCCAGGCGCACAAATAATTTGGGGAACAATAGCGGCGGGCTCTTTGTCAGAGACCGGACGCAGTTCCCGCAAACTGCGGGCCCGTTCGCTGTGTGTTCTCGCAGCTGTGCGCGAGGTTGGTGGTTGGGGGAGGGGCGGCGGCGGTTTTAATGTCCCATTATCAAAATTTCTCTGAACGGCGAAATGTGCGACTGCCTCCTTCACTTCTCTAAAGCCCGCGCAACTACAACGCAGAGCCCCGACGTTGTTTAATTACAGGCTTGGTTGGCACCATTCTTCACAGAACTTGATTTTACGTCACTCTCTACATGAAGAACAATAGGCGGGGGAAGACTGACTCACCACGAAGAAGCGTCCTAGCACCTACCCTTTATGCAATGTATTCACAAATGATCAGCCAATATCAAATCACACCAGATATTTCATATACGTTGACGAAATAGCAGTGGCAGTTCTAGATTCGAGTTTCTTAAAGGTAAAAGGAATACTAATACGATCTTCGAATACGCTCCACTTCTATTTGTGCGCTTTCCACCTTAGTGGTGGACAGGCATGGCGAAAATTTGCTCTGCTCGTAGCTAAAATATCCAGGAAGGAAGATTAGGGTTTAACGTCCTGTCCGCCCCTGGAAGATGAGTGGTCAGCGCGACGGAATGTCATACCTAACGGCCTGGGTTCGATTCCGGGCTGGGTTGGAAATTTTCTCCGCTCAGGGACTTGGTGTTATGTTGTCTTTATCATCATCACTTCATCCCCATCGACACGCAAGTAGCCGACGTGATGTCAACTCGAAAGAATTGCACCAGGCGAGCGGTGTACCCGACGGGAGGCCATAGCCACACCACATTTCCTGGTGAGGAGAGGATAAAATAGACACCAACTGCCGCTACACTGTGCACGGTTGAATTCTATGCGAAGGCGCCTGAGAGCCATAAAAAGCAGTACGCAAGGAACGCTGGTTCTCGTGGGTGCCTATCAGAAGTACCGAAGGGACAGATGAAGAACACAACTGGATACCCTTCCATAGCCTCTGGCGGCGAACTTCCGTACCCTGTGTGTCGAATTTTGAACAAGAAGAGGCTGGGAGTTACACGCTGCAAGGCCGACTTATGGAAATATTACCTTTCATTTTAATTCAAATGTGGCTGGGGGATTAGATAAATAATTAACTTTATTACTTGCTTTACTACTCCTACATGTGAAGGAAATAATCATCTGAAGTAAATAATTATGAAGTTAACTAACATCCTAGCTCCTTGAAATTAAATTATTTCGTGATAGGGATGCTGCTCATTAATTTCAGCTGAGTTAAAATCGATGATTATTATCTATTCAGAGACAAAAGAGATTCCCCTCACTGTCTTGAACGCTATTGATTAGAATCCTTACTGAGTGAACCTTGCGTACTAGATCTTGCTAAGGTTAATAACAAGGCCTCACTGGCCACAATTTTCTGGAAAAAGCTTATTTCAGCTGACACAGATATAAATAAAATACACGGTCCAGTCAGGTTAATAAGGCCACCGCCTACACTCTAAGCCAACGTATAATAACCACCCACAGATAGCAGGTGGCAGCACAAACAGTGGAACGTGGGTAAAGCGGTTGGGACGTAGTCATTGTCGTAATGCGAAAGTGGAGCGATTTATCTGCCGTCCACAGGAGCATGGTCATTGGCTTCCGGATCAAGAATGAAAGCAGTTCCGTACAGGCTAACTTTGTGGTAAAGTATACTGTGCATGGCAAAATGAAACTACGAGTATCTAGAACTGGCTCTGAGCCAACTGTGGTGCACCATGGGCCATATATGACAGGGGTGAACGACTGTTGCGGAGGTGTGTAGGGGCGAATACACATGCAACTGTTAAGCAACTAACCCCCTAGATGATCCAAGGGCCTACCACCAGTGTCTCCTCAACGACCGTTCAGCGAACGTTGCTGCGTGTGACCTCTGCAACAACGCCTGGTTCATGTACCCATGCTGACATCTGTTCATCTGCGATGATGGCTGGAATCTACGCCAATGACGTAACTAGACGTCCACTGAGTGGCTGTAGGGGGCATTTTCAGATGAATCATGTTTCGTGGTCCATTGGAAAAATGGCGGTTGGCGTGTATGGTGCGAAATGTCTGAAAACAAGCAACCTGCAACGATCATCATAATTATCCAGAGTGGAGGAGGGAGCAATATGATCTGGGGCATGTTTTCGTGGCATTCTCTGGATGATCTCGTTATTCAGGAAGGTACAACGAATCAACACAAGTATTCATCTATTCTCAGGGACCATGCCTCCCCTACATGCTGTTTGTTTTTCCTCGGCGCGATGGCACCTACCTGCGAGACAATGCAACGTGCCAAACAGCTCTCAGTGCACGTGTGTGGTTCGAAGAGCAGCATGATCAGTTTACATTTCTCCCCTGGCCGTCAAACTTCCAGGGTTAAAATCCGCCCCCACTGGATCCTTAGCAGAGAAACCTAGCACAGCTGGCTATGGCATTGGAGTCGGCATAGCTCCACATCACTTCACCACCAGTACCTCTGGGAACCTCACTGTCTCTCTTCCCGCACGTCCACACTACAAAAGGTCGTTATTCAAACTTCCTACTGATAGTCACATCAGTGTCACTGAACAATATATGTCACTTTGTTTAGGGCGTACACCATCTGATCAAAGGCACCCACATACCTTTTAGTGGACGCTAATGTGGAGTGTGTCCATCCTTCGTGTCTGTAACGAATTAAATTCTGCTGGGGACACTTCCAATGATGTAAATGAACGTATGCGGAAGAATGCTAGCCCATTCTTCCTCAAGAGCGGAAACCATGAAAGGTAATGATACTGGACACTCGGATCTGGAGTGAAGCCAACGTTCTAACTTAGCCAAAATGTGTTCCATTGGCTTCAGATCGGTCCATGTCGGGAATGTTATTGTCCACTAGGCATTGCCTCACAGACGCTGCTTTGTGACAGGGTGCATTGTCATGCTGATACGAACCCTCATCGCCTCCGAACTGTTCGTCTACTATATGGAGCACACAGGCTGTAAAATGTATTTATGTCGTTCTGAATTTAGCATTTATTTAAACACAATAAGGGACCACACACCGAACCATGAAATACATTCCCATACTGTTATGCCACTTCACTGTTGGAACTACACATGAAGCAAGTAACATTCTCCAGACATTCGCCAAACTGAAGTCTTCCTCCGGATTGCTACAGCACTCTGTCTTCATGCCACAAGTGGCCCATCGGGATCATCCGACCGCCGTGTCATCCTCAGTTGAGGATGCGGATAGGAGGGGCCTTTGGTCAGCACACCGCTCTCCCGGTCATTACGATGGTTTTCTTTGACCGGAGCCGCTACTATTCGGACGAGTAGCTCCTCAATTGGCATCACGAGGCTGAGTGCACCTCGAAAAATGGCAACAGCGCATGGCGACCTGGACGGTCACCCATCCAAGTGCCGGCCACGCCTGACGGCGCTTAACTTCGGTGATCTCATGGGAACCGGTGTATCCACTGCGGAAAGGTCGTTGCGGGATTGCTACAGGGTGTAACGTAATTCATCACTGTGTTTCAGTCATTGGCAATAGCCAGTCGTCCAGTGGCAGCTAGACCATTGTATCCCATTCTTTTCAACCCCTTAAGCACAGTCATTGTGCTAACTGGAAAGCTGGTACCACTTTCGAACTCAAGAGTGATTGCCTCCGATGGTTTCATGCGATTTTTCACAACAGCCCTCCGCAATGCTCGACAGTCCCCGTACATCGGTACATGAGGTCTGCCTGGTTTTATTTTAGATCAGGTTGTCGCTCCGCATTTTCACTTCACAATCACACCACCGACAATCAAAATGGGCAGTTTTAGAAGGAACTGCGATGTTCCTGATGGATCAGTTATTCACATGACATCCAAAAACCAGTCCACATTCGAAGTCACCGAGTTCTTCTAACCGACCCAGTCTGCTGTTAGTGCGTTCCACTGACAACACAATACTCCTCGCTTCCTTTTACAATGGCAGGTCATCCTCTCGTGGAATGTAATAGTCAATTCCACATTACATGGGAGTGTACGGACACTTTTAATCAGACAGTGTGATTTCATTACGTATTTCACTCACTGAACTGCACAACTATAGCGTATTGTGATGCAAAACCCTATAAAAAGGTGCGACGGACTATTAATATGACGATAAATGTAGAGTACCTCCGCGAGAGATAAATACTATGTGGAATTTAAGCATCTCATTGCGAACTCGATAACAAAGATATACAGACTGTATTAAGTTACGGCAAAGAGATAATTATTCCATGATGGACATTGGAGGAGAGATGTTCTATGTCGCATGGAGAGGAGATTGTTGGAAGCCACCATTAAGACACTAATCTATGTATTATGGTATTGAAGAAAATAAATTAATTTAAAGCACAAAAGAGTATCAGGTGTGTAGAGATCATAAGCCTTAATCATTTCAAAGGAAATGTTCAGTGACTGTAAAGACATAAGTCGTTCGGAAGTGTTGTGTGGTTTGATGGACTGAAACTGCAGTTTTACACGGTTTTGGCATTTGTAGAGAATATTGCTCCGAAGACCTAAATAATTTCGCGAACTAAAGTTGGACGCCACATTCTATACACCTGACACAGCATAGCACTCGGCTGTACCCATCGATTTCCGTAGAGCGATAAATTATCTTTAACGATTTCAGGTGGAGAAGCTCCAGCAAAGAGACTCAACGAGATCTGCTGCTGCGAAACGCATGTGGTATTACCGCATTCTTTAACTTGCGGAGAACAGTAAGCAATATCTACTTCATAACCACTGCAAACATAATTAAAAGGACTCAGCTTAAATAAAAGAAGCAAACAGTAAAAAGGAATCGCTAAACCAATCAATAATAATACGCAGTCACATTAATAAAACGCTCATTAATTAGTAGAGAGAATAAAAATAAGAACTTTAAATAACACAAGACTTAACGGCAAAATGATCACTCGGTTAACGTGGCGCCAAAACGAACGAGAATTGCGTAAGAAGGTCCTGGGTTGTCTCTGGTACGATTAACGCAACACCGACGTTACTGAAACACGTCGCCCGCATCTCGTGGTCGTGCGGCAGCGTTCTCGCTTCCCACGCCCGGGTTCCCGGGTGCGATTCCCGGCGGGGTCAGGGATTTTCTCTGCCTCGTGATGACTGGGTGTTGTGTGATGTCCTTAGGTTAGTTAGGTTTAAGTAGTTCTAAGTTCTAGGGGACTGATGACCATAGATGTTAAGTCCCATAGTGCTCAGAGCCATTTGAACAATTTTTTTGAAACACGTCAGTGGCCTGCCATAGGAGACACTGTTCTGACAGGTAGAGCTGAGCAAGACATACTCGTGGTCGAACAGAGCCGTGATTTCCCGATACGCTGAAGAGCTAGGCAGGGTATCGGGCGCTGCTCTAACCATCATGTGATATGTGACTGGCATTGCACGAGTGAAGTGTTATGCTGGTAATTAAGAAATATCCACAAGAACATGCGACTGCTCTGTTTAAACTCCTATACTTTAGTGGATGTCAATATGGGGTGTATTAATCCTGCCAGCGACATATAAAGTACAACTTAGTGATGTAGTTGAACCAACTTCCAAAGGGAGTCTCATAATAAAACCTAAGGCTGATTTGAACACCACAATGCTTTACTAGTCGTGTTCCTACCCGAAGTAGCATGCCGTTACCTTACAGAGCTTTTCAAGTGGGGTGGCCGGAGTGGCCGTCCAAGTTCTAGGCGCTACAGTCTGGAGCCGAACGACCACTACGGTATCAGGTTCGAATCCTGCCTCGGGCATGGATGTGTGTGAGTCCTTAGGTTAGTTAGGTTTAATTAGTTCTAAGTTCTAGGCCACTGATGACCTCAGACGTTAAGTCGCATAGTGCTCATAGCCATTTGAACCTTTTTTTTTCAAGTGGACTCCAAACCACAGACGAGCTCTACATGTTTCACACATTGCCCAGAATGAAAGAAGTCGTGAGTGCCAAATAAAATCCTAGAACTGGCTGGGGATCGATGCCCAGGCATTTAAATTCATAGTGTGGCACCGTAACACAGAGTTATATACACTCATGTTCAGAAAAAACAGAACCTTGAACAACTAGAGGTAGGACATTCACATTTTCAGGACATGTACATTAGCATGTTCTGCATAAACGATTAGCATTTGAACGATGTCGGTCCGCGTGTTCAAGGTCAGCATCGATATCGCGACACAACACCACCTACCGGTAAAATGTACCCGCGGCTTTCGCTGTCGCTGTAAATCGAAGGTAATGGATCAATGTGGTTTGAGCAGACGTGCAGGATGCCTAATAAACCGTCTTATCAGTTCTCCTCAGCTCTGGAGCAACAGTGGAACTGTGTAACACATCGTACACTATCAGGGATGACAGACAGTCGCCGTTTATTACGGCATGGGTTACATGCGTGCCATCTACTTCTCTGCCCCTCTTTGACAAATGTGCAGATAGATGCTAGACGGCTATCGTGTATGAAACGACATCACTGGGGACAGTAGTGGCATCAGATAGTATTTCCGGACGAGTACAGGTTCTGTTTGTTTGAAAACGATGGCAGCATTTTGGTTCACTGCAGACAGGAGGAGTGGCATCTCAGTGACTATATTCGGCCAAGACATACAGCACCAACTCAAGGCACTATGGTGTGGGGTGCTGTTGAGTACAGTAACAAATCACGGGTGGCGCGTGTCCAGAGCAGTGTGACCATTGTGACCTACGTGAATGACTTCTTGCGACCCGTAGGCACAGCCTTTTTACACAACATATCAGACGCCATTTTTCAGCAAGACAACGCACGACCACATGTCGCTGCGCACACACATGCCTTCTTGGTGTTACAGGATGTCAGAAATTTGCCTGGCCCTTCAGATCACCAGACTTGTCGCCAATCGAAAATGTGTGGGATATGGTCAAATGGTGTGTGCAGTACTGTGACTCAATGCCAGCCGCCACAGAAGAACTTGGGAACCAGTTGAATGCAGCGTGGATAGCTATACCACAGGATGCAATTCCTGCCTTACACGCTTCAATGTCATTACGCATGGAACAAGTCATCAGGGCCCAAGGCGAACCCTGCTACTTCAACCAACACATGTAGATCCATTATACACTACTGGCCATTAAAATTGCTACACCAAGAAGAAATGGAGATGATAAAAAGATATTCATCGGACAAATATATTATGCTAGAACAGACATGTGGTTACATTTTCACGCAATTTGGGTGCATAGATCCTGAGAAATCAGCACCCAGAAAAACCGCCTCTGGCCGTAATAACGGCCTTGATACGCTTGGGCATTGAGTCAAACAGAGCTTGGATGGCGTGTACAGGTACAGCTGTCCATGCAGCTTCCACACGATGCACAGTTCATCAAGAGTAGTGACTGGCGCATTGTGACGAGCCAGTTGCTCGGCCACCATTGACCAGACGTTTTCAATTGGTGAGAGATGTGGAGAATGTGCTGGCCAGGGCAGCAGTCGAACATTTTCTGTATTCAGAAAGGCCCGTAACATGCGGTTGTGCATTATCCTGCTGAAATGTAGGTTTTCGCAGGGATCGAATGAAGGGTAGAGCCACGAGTCGTAACACATCTGAAATGTAACGTCCACTGTTCAAAGTGCGAACAAGAGGTGACCTAGACGTGTAATGAGTGGCACCCCATACCATCACGCCGGGTGATACGCCAGTATGGCGATGACGAATATACGCTTCCATTGTGTGTTCACCGCGATGTCGCCAAACACGGATGCGGCCATCATAATGCTGTAAACAGAACCTGGATTCATCGGAAAAAATGACGTTTTGCCATTCGTACACCCAGGCTCGTCGTTGAGTACACCATGGCACAGGCGCTCCTGTCTGTGATGCACCGCCAAGGGTAACCACAGCCATGGTCTCCGAGTTGATAGTCCATGCTGCTGCAAACGTCGAACTGTTCGAGCAGATGGTTGTTGTCTTGCAAACGTCGCCATCTGTTGGCTCAGGGATCGAGACGTGGCTGCACGATCTGTTACAGCCATGCAGATAAGATGTCTTTCATCTCGACTGCTAGTGATACGAGGCCGTTGGGATCCAGCACAGCATTCCGTATTACCCTCCTGAACCCACCGATTCCATGTTCTGCTAACACTCATTGGATCTCGACCAACGCGAGCAGCAATGTCGCGATACGGTAAACCGCAATCGCGATAGGCTACAATCCGACTTTTATCAAAGTCGGAAACGCGATGGTACGCATTTCTCCTCCTTACACGAGGCATCTCAACGACGTTTCATCAGGCAACGCCGGTCATTGCTGTTTGTGTATGAGAAATCGGTTGGAAACTTTCCTCATGTGAGCACGTTGTAGGTGTCGCCACCGGCGCCAGCCTTGTGTGACTGGTCTGAAAAACTAATCATTTGCATATCACAGCATCTTCTTCCTGTCGGTTAAATTTCGCTTCTGTAGCACGTTATCTTCGTGGTATAGGAATTTTAATGGCCAGTAGTGTATATATTCCTGTACAGGGAGACATTTTTAAGTGAAAGTTTCTTGCCTGCTGTCGGCAGATAAAAACGAAATTGCAGTGCCTGTGTTGTTCAGAAGCACGGACTTGCGTACATTCAAATTTTCATTGTAGTTATTGCATTATACAGCTGATGGTTGTCATTATTCGCAACTGCGAATACATCTCGTATATTTAATAACGGCTTTAGTCGGCATAGTGCCTGTTGCTTCGAACACGCATGCATGCCCGAATCAATACTGCATGGTACTTCGGAGCAACATAAGCATTGCAATATCAGATCATAAATGCATTGCCGCTGCGTGCCTCCGATGTTGAACATGTTACGATTATGAAGTTATCAATGAATTCAGGTCTAGGCGCCACCTGACTGCCTCAAAAGCAATTCCCATTATGAATATTCGTACAGGTTCACTTACCGTCAGACTCTAAAACTGGTTCAAATGGCTCTGAGCACTATGGGACTTAACTTCTGAGGTAATCAGTCCGCTAGAACTTAGAACTACTTAAACCTAACTGCCTAAGGGCATCATACTCATCCATGCCCGAGGCAGGATTCGAACCTGCGACCGAAGCGGTCGCGCGGTTCCAGACTGTAGCGCCTAGTACCGCTCGGCCACAACCGTCAGACTCTCTTGGTGGATACTTCGTCTTTCACTTGTCTTGTAAATTGGTAATGAGTGGTTAACTTGACGGAGTAAATTATCTAATTGAATACATATCAAGAGATCCTTTTTCCATCGAGCTGCTTAGATTTCCATTTACATTTGCAATAAATAGTTACTAATTAGATGAACAGTTTCTCTCGCAGATTTCGTGCACATTCCAGCGTCCAACATCTGGACCAGAATAGCAGAGTATTTTACAGTTGAGTGAGTAAGGGGACAGTGTTGGCAGTTCACCATTAGATCTATCCTAGCGCGGAAAATGGCTATGGCAACTGTGTGGTTCCACAGGTTAATATGAACACTCACGCGTTCCGCTTTAAAGTGCCGTTTGAGTTCGCTCTGTAGGATCGTAATAGCCTTATCACTTTCCTGCGCAGTTTGGCTACAGGAAGGGAATCCGACCACTCTCTAACGTTAACAACGCCAAATCCGATAATATCCATGCCCTTCCACGTGTCTGCAGGAAAGAAAGACAAAAGAAAATGAAAAGAATACTAGTATGAGACAAGTGAGACACGTACGAGGGTCGGTCAAAAAGTAATGCCTCCCATTTTTTTTCTACTTAAAAAAATTAAGTTAAGTGAAAAATTTGAATTTGGTGCCATTCCTCAAACCTTCTTCTGCAATCCACTGCAGTAGTAACTTTCTGTGTCAACAGGTGGCAGCACAGCAGAAGTTTGTAAGATGGCCGACATCGATGTTCGTTTGAGACAGCGTTGTGTGATTGAATTCTTGAATGCAGAAGGTGAAACGCCCATACGCATTCATGAAAGACTGAAGAAGGTGTATGGTGTTGTGACAGTGGATGTCAGCACTGTTAGACGATGGGTTCGTCGTTGTAAGGAAGCTGAAGGGCAAACACCGTTGACTGACGAAAAGCGGAGCGGCAGGCCGGTGAGTGCAGTGACTCCACACAACATTCAGCAAGTTGATGACATCATTCGTGGTGACCGTCGGGTGACTGCAGATGAAGTGTGTCGCATTATTTCTCTTAGTAAAGGCAGTGTGATCACGATTATTAAACAATTCTTTTTCTTCTTTTGCATGACGATGCAAGACCACACACCAGTCGTCACACCTCTGACGAGATTGTCAAAATTGGATGGGAAGTTTTGCCTCATCCCCCATACAGCCCTGACCTGGCACCATCAGACTTCCATCTGTTCGGGCCACTAAAAGAAGCTCATCGTGGGATTCATTTTGAAGATGAGGAGGCCGTCAAAACATCCGTGCGTCAATGGCTTAGGAAGCAGAGCTGTGATTTTTACCGTGCTGGGATACATGCCCTTGTTCAAAGATGGACCAAAACTGTAGAGATGGGCGGAGATTACATTGATAAATGACAAAATGATCCTCAATGTTGTGGTTTTCAACCTATGTAATTGCATTTAAATTTCCTGACAATTAAACGTAGAAAAAAAAAAAATAGGAGGCATTACTTTTTGACTGACCCTCGTAAATCAGTATTTGATCGGGTTAGCAAAAAATGGCTCTTAGCACTATGGGACTTAACTTCTGAGGCCATCAGTTCCCAAGAACTTAGAACAACTTAAACCTAACTAACCTAATGACATCAAACACATCTATGCCTGAGGCAGGATTCGAACCTGCGACCGTAGCGGTCGCACGGTTTCAGACTGTAGCGTCTGGAACCGCTCGGTCACTCCTGCCGGCTCGGGGTAGCAAAATAGATTCAGGACCAAATGGCAAGACGTCAGATTCGGATTCCGAAATTAGTTTTTCGCCTTCTGCAGACTATGTTTAGTGTAAACTTGGTGATGTACGGAGAGTGACAGCGATCCATTTGCAAGAGTACCGGACTGTATGTGTTTCCTCCGTGGCGAGATTATCACTTCACTTTGTCGATTAATAGCTGGAAATGCATTTACTTCTCACAATATCTTTAATGCTTGTGTTGGTGCCATACACACTATAAAGTTTTGCTCCAAGTTCATTCGATTCCTCGCTTTAGTTGTCTGTAGTACCTTGTGACAGAATTCTACTAAACGCTCTGGTTTTTTTATAAAGTCAAGGACGATTGCGACGATGTCAAAGGGACGTTAACCCTAATCTTGCTTTCTTCCTTCCTTCCTTCCTTCTACTCCGACCTCTCGATCTGTTCATAATGGATTGCTTCAGAGGTATGATGCTTTGTTCACAATTACACAAGTTGTCATGTAAGAAAATATGGCCCCAACACGGGCGCTTTAGGCACCTACATAAAACGGAAATTATCCATTGCTATCTTTTTACTCGTGTAAAGGGAAGTCAGATGAAAACGAGACAAATGGAAAACTAACTGTTTATTACTTCCAAAGTAATCACCGTAACAGTTAATACATTTACCCCACTGTGAGTCAAGACGACCAATGCCTTCATGGAAAAATGTTTGCGTTTGTTTACGGAAACGAGATTGTACCCAGGCGTTCGCCTCTTCGTCCGTAACAAATGGTCGCCCACGAATGTCTTTCTACAAGGCTCCAAAAATATGGAATTCGCACGGGGAGAGACCGGGTCTGTCTGGAGGACGTGTAAGGGCTTCCTAGCGAAACCTGTGCAGCGTAGTCGAAACGACCTCCCAACAAAATGCCCGCCCACATGTTGTGTGTGTTGTTTCCAGTACGCTGCTGAAGTTTCGCTGGATAGCCCTTACACTTACAACATACAGTCCCCACCTCTCCCTCCCCCCCACCCCCCTCACTCCCCCAAATGCGATCTCATATTTTTGGAGCCTTTAGGGAGACATTTGTGGCCTTCGATTTGCTTCAGACAAACAGGTGAACGCCTGGGTGCAACTAACAGCCAACAACAAACATCTTTCCATGAAGGCATTGGCCGTAGTGTCTTATAGTGAAGTAGTGAAGTAAAATGTATTAACTGTTATGGCAATCATTCTCGAAATAATAAACTGTTTACTTACTTTTTATCCTTGTGCCGCTTCCATTTCACTTCCCCTTATATTTAATTTACCATATTTCTTCGTGTAGTTCAGGTTTTTCTATTTGGTATCTCTTTTAAATATTGTCCCCAGGTTTACAACAGGTTTGGAGCTCAGAACAACCTCTTATTTGCAGTGACATAAAAAGTTTTCCGGCGAGTAGCTTTCATGAACTAATTCTCTGAGGCCTGATGTGAGAGCATTGCTAAACTTACTTTTCAAAAGTATTCTTGTGAAATAAATGAAGTATCACTGCCTGCAAGTTACGGTGAATGTAATGCGTATTCGTAATGATTTTCTCGATAATATCAAACACTCGCCGCCAACCTTAAGCCAAAATCTTGATAGTTCTGCTTCATCAGAAAACTATGTCCAACCTGTTGTTCTTGCGGAGTCCAAGAAAAAGCACTTTGGTTTCATTTTTCAGTATTTGAAAATAGAGGATGAGCTAACAAAAATCAGAGTGCAAGGAAAATATTTTTTTAAAGTAAATATTGTTTAGAAAAGTTCATTTCACCCCCTAGGCACAAACTGACTCTAGGTTGGAACGCGCTGTTTTTGTTAGTAGGGTGGTTGGATTTTGGTTGACCACCTCATGATTACAGACAGCTAAGTGTTTCGCGTCACCCGATTTCAGCGACCAGGGCGTTGGAGGCTGGGACAGGTCTATACAGTGTTCAAATCCCACGACTTACTAAACAATTCGCACGTACAAAACACTGAAGCCTACTCAACAAAAGAAGGATGGAAAATTAGATTCGCAACATAAGTTTGGAATAGCAGGTTTCGGATAAAAAAGGATGTCAGATAGGAAGTAGTCTTTCGCCCCAACTATTCAATCTATACATCGAAGAGGCGATAATGAAAATAAAACAAAGATTCAAGAATGGAATTAAAATTCAAGGGGAAAGGGTATAAATGATAAGATTTGCTGATGACATTACAGGATCTGCTGAATGGAATGAACAGAAAACGAAAGTAATGAGAAGTAGCAGAACTGAGAACAGCGAGAAATTTAAAATCAGAACTGGTGGTTACGGAGTAGATGAAGTTAAGGAATTCTGCTACTCTGGCTGCAAAATAATTCATACGGACGGGGTAAGGAGAATGTAGAAAGCAGACCACCAGTGGCAAAAAGAGCAGGGCATTCCTGTCGAAGAGAAGTCTACTAGTATCAAACATAGGCCTTAATTTGAGGAAGACATTTTTGAGAATGTACGTTTTGAGCACGACATTTTACGGCAGTAAAACATTGACTGTGGGGTAAGAAAAGAATCGAAGCATTTGAGATGTGGTGCTACAGAGTAATGTCGAAAATGAGGTTGACAGATAAGGTAAGGAATGAGGAAGTTCTTTGGAGTATCGTCGAGGAAAAGAATGATTGGAAAACACTGACAACTGAAGTGACAGCGTAATAGGACATCTGTTAAGGCATCCCGGAATAACTTCCATGGTACTTGAGGGAGTTGCAGAAGGTGAAAACTGCAGAGGAACAGAGATGTTGAAATACATCCAGCAAAAAAATTGAGACTGTAGGTTGCAAGTGCTAGTCTGAGATGAAGAGGTTGGCACAGAAGGAATTCGTGGTTGAAATGGCTCTGATCACTATGGGACTTAACTTCTGAGGTCATCAGTCCCCTAGAACTTAGAACTACTTAAACCTAACTAACCTAAGGACATCACACACATCCATGCCCGAGGCAGGATTCGAACCTGCGACAGTAACAGTCGCTAAGTTCCAGACCGTAGCGCCTAGAACCGCTCGGCCACCTCGGCCGGCGAATTCGTGGTGGGCCGCATCAAGTCAGTCAGAAGAGTGATGATTCAAAAGGAGATGGAGGCGGAAGGAAATCAGCCGTGCGCTTTTCCGTGCAGTTACTTCAAGTGATTTAGGGAAACCATAAGTATACTTGCGTGGGAGCAACGAGAAATGCGGTTCCCCACATGACAAGATGGTAAGAGCTGGGAAACACCACAAAATGGCTGGTGGCGAGGAAGGCGGAGCCTTTCCCGACTATCTCGCTGGATATCACTGCTTTGAGATGCCAGGCCGCGAGACGTCAGAAGACTGTAGGGCTGTCGCGACGGTGCAGATAGCAGGCTCCTTTGTACTCCGGAGTCTGCGCTCCCCCCAGCGTTAAACGAGGCGTGTTGCTTGCCCACGACTGCCGGTGATGTTCTTTCAAGACGATCAAAGCACCTCGTAAGCCGTGGCAGCAGCTTGTTTGCTTTTAACAACAAATCATATCAAGCCATTTTTCGGTTAGTTTGAGCACTCGTTAGAACTTAAACATTGAAGCCAGTAACCATGTGTAATATATCAAGTGCTGTAGGAATTTATGCCTTCAACAGAAATATGCGATACCATCTGGTTTTTGGGCACATTTGAACCTATTTTCATTTGTAAAATATTCAATTGAAGAGTCTGGACGTTTATAAAGTTTTCTAGAACTCGGGCGTAACTTCTCCACAGGCATGTTTTTCCGTTTATACGTATATCGAAGTTATTTAAGCTACGATAATACACCGTGAGAATTTATGACTGTTAGTAAAAGTGTGTAAAGTAGATTATTATCACTTACACTTATTTTGTAAAGTCATTTTAAAGTCATTCAAGACAATTGTTACCATTTATTCTGTTACTGATATACAATCGATATCCTATTAAGGTATATACTTAATATAAAGCCCCCAATTTTCCCATTTTGTCAACAATAAAAACACGTATGGTAATCACTGGCTTGTTCGCAAGAGAATTACACATATAAACAGTTCAAATGTGGTGTACCGGGAAAGCTTGTAGCATATCCTGAGCCAGTGGAGTTCGTCATTCTCATGGAGGTAAAAAAGAAGTGAGATGGGTCAATAAACTTCAGTGGAGTGGGTGGGGCCGTCATTTTAAATACTTCAAAACATTAGCAGACTACTGTTTACGATTGCATCTTGTTCATTATTTCAGTTGTGTGCACTCAACAGCCGTTTCAAATACTAAAAATTACAGTGCTCTGAATAACATAATGTCAGGAAGGCAATTTCGAACGTTTTTCTGTTCTTGAATGCGTATTTGCTCTAGTAATTCGACACATTTGTGGTCCTTAATACAAATTGCATTTTGGTGATATATTTAAAATAACCAAGGAGAGAAGGATATAATGTGCAAAGAATACCTTCGTAATCCATTCAATTACACCTCTACTATATTTGTATCGATAGCAAATGAAATTGAACTCTGAAACCAATGCTTGTTTCTTACTGGTACCGCTTCTTGTTCGTCACAGTTTCAGTTTTCAACTCGTATGCACAACTTTTATAATGTTCACAGTTGCAAAAGAACTTACCTTCGCGTCCTTTATTAGGCTAGAAACGTGTGCAACGAGGAAAGAAGCAAGGCATGTTACCGTATATTGTGCACGTCAACAGAGTGAACGATTATTGAAATATCAGCGGGACAGAACTGATAGGAAATCTAACGTCAAGTGACAGAAATAAAAGCACTACAACAAAAGTAAACAGCGCAAGCATAATTAGTGTATACAAAAGAAAATTTTTCTTGTACAACTCCACTTACGAATGAAATGTGATTCCTTTAAACTTTAGATTATGATGGGATCGATTAAAATACCCGTAAACGACGCAAGCTGACATTTTTGATGAAACAATTGGGTCTCTACACAATCCAAGCACTAGATGCTATTTGGGATATGATCACGAAAGTCAGTAGAAATCCCCAACAGTCGAAACTGGGCTAGAGTACGTCAGAGTGACGTCACGGGGATAGCACCGCAGTGAACCACAGAGGTATAAATGCAATGAATCTAATGTTTTTGGGGTACATACATTGTACTTCAAGTTTGGAACGCAATGACAACCTCTTCTTTTTTTACTTTTACGGTCATTATTGTGGTCTCAACAGATCCCTTTGTAACCAAGATTATGAAAACCCAAAAAAGTTTTGTACCACCTGGATATTTACGAACTTGTGGGCTTCGATTCAAGTAGAACAGGTAATGAAAGAAGAAGCGTAATTTACTGTGAAATACCCAGCCTGACGACAGAAGTGAAGCACTCAGAAAGGAAGGAGGAAACAAAATGAAACTTCACGGATTGAGGCGTTATTTCAGTGATTACAACAGCAAGCCATATTGACAAAGAACTCGGCAGCATGAGCCCGCTTATCAGTATGACATTCATCCACTCCGTCACAAAGCTGTTATGTCCTCTTCTCAGGCAACATGGTCCACTACTGTTGAAACAGTTTCTTAAAGTTTAATATACTTACACTAAGACACCTTGAAAGTGCAAGGTGCTCCCATACATGTCATTATATCGGAAACAGTTCTCGGAATCTTGGTCCGCTTCACGCAGACAGTTGTGCCATATGTGGTCTACCATTGTCCTGTTGACACCGGTTGAATGTTCGAATGGCGTCGCTGTAGTGTACGACAATTCAGCGACCAACTTCCTGTGCTGAAAACCCTTCTTGTCTAGACTGAAAACGTTTGCACAGTCTGATCTTGAAATGACCCTCTACGGCATGTTGACAAACAATATACGCAAACCGCACTGACCAGTTCACAGAGAACTACATAAGTGGCCGTACGTAGCGATTTTCTGTATTCAAAAGAGTATTGAGGAAGAGGTTCCCAAACACGAACTACAGAAGACATGTTGATGGCGCAAATTTTTTTCGTATGTGTATTTTAAGCTTGGCGTTACTGTATCCCTCAGAAAGTGTAATTCGCAGCTGTATGTCTGATTCCAGAACATTTTCATACAGGACATTTCGCTTGAAAATCTCTAGGATGTGCAGAGCTTGCCTAGTGGATACTAATCCGTAAAAGAACCGACCGTGTGGTTTTTTTAGTTAGAGAGTGTCGGGAAAGTACAGACAGGACTTCAGTCTTAAAGGGCACAGAACAAACTCAGGAAAAGGATTGACAGTGCAACAACCAGTACTTGTAAATTGTCGCAGCTGTGTCAGAAAAAAACCAAAACTCCAAGCGTTAATAGAAAGCACTGAAGCTCAAATCGTTATAGGCACCGAAAGCTCGCCAAACTCGGATATAACTTCAGCCAAAAGTTTGACACAGGAACTAACAGTGTTCAGAAACGACAGATTGCATACGGTTGCTGGCGGAATGCTTGTTGTTGTTAGAAGTAGTTCATCTTGTAGCGAAACTGAAGTGGATGGTTCCTGTATGTTAGTATGGATAATGGTTATACTTACCAACAGGAATAAATTAATAAATGGTTTCTTTTACCTATCCTCGACTAAGATGATTCACATACTGAACATTTAGAAGAAAACATGATTATCACATCAAATAGGTACCCCACTCATACAATAATAGTTGGTGGTCACTTATCTACTCTCGATATGTTGGCGAAGATACATGTTAAAAACCTGTGGTACGTATAAGGCATTGTCAGAAATCGTACTAAAGGCGTTCTCCGTAAGTTATTTTGAGCAGCTTACTCAGGAGCCCACTGGAAGTGTAAATGGTTGGGCGAACATACTTGACCTCTTAACAACAAATAAACCCGAGAAAATAGGCATCATGACGAATACAAGGGTTAGTGACTACTAGGTAGCTGTAGCACGACGGGTCACCGTAACATCCAAATCAACCAAAAATGAACGCAAAATATGTCTACTCAAAAGTGCAGATAAAAATTCGCTTGACTCCTTCCTAGTCCCCACTACTTCCCAGCTAACTATGTAAGTGTAGCCTAAATTCAAAGAAATAGTAACGGAGACATTTGAGAGACTTATGACGAATAAAAGATGATACTTATTCCGCCTGGTGCACAAAACAAGTGACAACAATGTTGGAGAAGCGACGAAAATAGCATTCCAAAGTCAAAAGAACACAAAATCTCCAAGACTGGCGATTTTTTACTGAAGCTTGAACCTTGTCATGGACTGCAATGTAAGATGCTTTAAACAGATTCCTCAACTAAACCTTGTCTCGAGGTCTGACAGAAAACCCAAAGAATTTCCGGTCATGTGTAAAGTGCAAGAGTGGTAAGAAACTATCACTACCTTCAATGCGCTATACCTATCGTAATATAACCGTTGACAGAGCCACCAAAGCGGAGTTATTAAAGAAAGTTTTCCGAAATACCTCCACCAAAGTAGACGAGGAAAATATTCCAGAATTAGAATCAAAAACAGCTGTCAATATGAGTAACTTGGAAGCAGATATCCACGGTGTAGGGAAGTAACTTAAATAACTTCATAAAAATAAGTCTCCCGACCCACACATCATACCAATTCGGTTCCTTTCAGAGTATGCTGATACAATAGTCCCATATTTAACAGTCGTACTAAAAGACTGGGAAGTTGCACAGGTCAATCCAGCACTGAAGAAAGGAAACAGGAACAGTCCGATGAATTACAGACCGCCATCAATGTTGTCGATATGCAGTAAGGTTCTGGCATATACGTTGTGTTCGGGTATTGTGAACTGCATCGAACTTAACGATCTACTGACACATAGTCAACACGGATTCAGAAAATATCGTTCTTCTGAAACATAAAATCTATTCTCACGAAACAGTTAATGCGTTCGACAACACATCACAAATTGATTCTGTAATTCTAGATTTGCTCACAACAGACATCGAAGCAAATCGTGGCCTATGGAGTATCACTTCAGTTGTGTTTATTCATGATTTCCTGTCAGAAAGGGCAGAGCAGGTAGTAATCAAAGGAAAATCATCGATTAAAACAGAAGTGATATTTGGCGTTCCCCACGTAAATGTTATAGACCCTCTCCGGCTTCTAATCTATATAAAAGATTTATGAGACAGCCTGAGAAGCCCTCTTGATTGTTTGCAGGTGATACTGTTATTTGGCAGCTAGTAAAATCGTCAGAAGGTCAAAACCAGCGACAAAATGATACCGTACCTTACTTCACCTTACTTATTTGTGAGGTTACTTGAAGGAAGAAGTTTATAAAGAAGTGCTACAAATACAGGACGAGACGATTTAGAGTATCAGTAATGCACGCTAGCAAACTACATCGGAAACACTTCTCAGTTGTGTCTACTCATTCCATGTGAGGATAAATAAGTACATCGAAGTGGGCGGCGGCGTTTTGAGCACTTGCTGCGAAACAATTCTTACAAACAAAAATTCTGTTGGTGAGAGGTGAAAGGACATACCTCAAACAAGCTTTTTCACAATTACTGAACACACCTGGTTTTCGTTTTTTTGAAACAATGCATTTTTCCCGTGTTAATACCGTTTTGGTACTCAGCTGTGTTATTTGTCTCTTACAGCACCATTTATGGCAGCACAACTAAAAAAAGGCTCTGAGGACTATGGGACTTAACATCCGAATCTACAGTAAAAATGTGATGTTCGTGTGTAATATTTCAAAGTTGTCCCCTGCCTTATCTCCTGGGCTAATGCAGTCAGCATTGGTATCGCCGGACGCCGGATAGCACTTTTAAAAATATTAAACACGTATTTTTCTGTTTTTTAATCCCACTCACAGTTTCTGAGATATTTTATTTTCTCAAGACAAAAAAACTCGCCCTCTATAGAAAAGTACTGTATTTGGTTATAATGAGTATTTTTCTGCTACGTAAATTTTCAGAATTGTCGAGAAATAGTGTAAAAAGGAAATGCCAACGATTCTAAAATAGTTTAATGGTAAAATCGGCTTTGCAAGTAAGGGAACGTTAGCAGTAAATGCTCGTACAAATGTGAAGAAACCGCTAGGTCTGGGGGGCGCACTGGCTGCAGTGAAGCGGCACTCCAACAGTGTTTGCAGGCAACTGATGTGCATCCTGGAGAAGTGGGGGCGCTGATAATATTCTGAAGATTCGAGTTGACCCAAAACGCTGACAGAAATGGTTCACTGCGGACAGCGTTGTCGCGGAAAGGCTAAATTCCCGCTTGGAAGGCAGTTTTAATCGGCAGTGAAGATTCATTGGGTTACATTACAGGAGGCGAACATTTGGGCACGGCTGAAAAGTTATGTTATATCACAAAGGTGATCAGTCAGCTGGCAGAGTTTGCAGTCTAGGGGGCCAAGAGTCTCAGAGAAATCTGTGAGACACACGGTACTGGTGTCAAAATGCTGATTGATATTATCACGGACACGTTTCATGTAAATCCAGAAGAACTTTAAATGTCCTTGTTAGCTAACGAAGTGCGCTTGTCTCTTAGTACGTCGGTGAGAACGTACTTATTAGTTGCGGTTTGCACTGTTCACTTTGAGCAACTCTCAAATTATTCTTGCCCCTGACATTTGAGGCATGCTGTAGGTCCAAAAGTATTTCAAAATGGGATTTATCACCCAACTTATTCTAGCGATCTACAATTACGAGTACACTCTACAAGGAACTTTTCGTGTGTGGCGGAATGTACTACAGGTATCCCTTTTCCTATTCCAATCGCTGATGGTGTCTGGGAAGAACGATTGGCGGTAATCTTCTGGTAGGTCAGGTTCAAATGGTTCAAATGGCTCTGAGCACTATGGGACTTAACATCTGTGGTCATCAGTCCCCTAGAACTTAGAACTACTTAAACTTAACTAACCTAAGGACATGACACACATCCATGCCCAAGGCAGGATTCGAACCTGCTACCATAGCGGTCACGCGCTTCCAGGCTGAAGCGTCTAGAACCGCACTGCCACACCGACCGGCTGAAGGTCAGGAATTTTTCTTTTTCTCCGTCAGGTTCTTTTCACCAAATGTACTTGACAAGAAATAATACGTTGCCTGTCTCTTCTTGGAAGATGACATATCAGAATTTCAACAATGTCTCTCTCCGTGATGCACGACGCCTCATTTGCAGGGTCCGCCACTGTAGTCTTACGAGCACCTCCGTAACGCTGTTGCGCTTAGGCCTATAATAATAGCTTGCGACGATACGGGCCACTCTTATTTGGATCTTCTTTATCTCCTCTATTAATCTTAAAACTTAATGGTCTCAGACGGACGAAGAAAACACAAGAAACGATCGAAAGAGGGGTTTTGTAAGCTACGTGTTTCGTGTGTAAGTTATCTCTTCTAAGGATGTGTCTTATCAATCTCAGTCTGGCATCTCCTTTTCCCACAACTTTATTTGATAATTGTTCTTGTTTACATTGATATGGGCGTTTACTTGAAGACATTTTGCGGTTGTTACTATCTGTAATGATCAATTTTATAATTGAACAATGTGGGGGCATTTCCGCATACTTTTATGCAGTACTGACGATCTACTAGACTCTGCGTGAAGCTTCGATACTGTGGAGGTTTTCCTGCATTTGTTAGGTGGCCAGTTTTCACCGAAACTGCCACTCAATATGTTTCGGAATATTTTTACGCTCATTTCTCTTGATCACGTAGTCGATCAGTAACTCTGCATACTAACTGCCATCGAGATTCAGTACCTCCGATGACTCTTTCCTTTTATTGCTTTCCGTTCACTTCCATTTTTAGTACAGTGAAGGTTCTCCACAGTCGGTAGCCAGAGGGATAGCTACTAAGAGATAAGAATCCTTATAAAAGGAGTTGGCTATCACCAAAATGTTCAGAACCCTAGGCGAAGCCGCAGCCTGAGGGGGAAGGCAGGCATTCAGTTCCCTCATCCTACGCTGTCCAGGAGGGATATGGGATGGCCATTTTCTGTCTAGAAAACACGTAATTGTTATTAGAAGCCTTTTAGCAAGATAAGAAGTCTCTGGCCTATTGCCGCTTCCCAGACTTTAGCGTGTGAAACTATACTGATGAGCCAAAACATTATGACCACTGCATACCGCGACGTTCGATGCCATCTGGTGCAGTTGCGGGCACGGAACGCGGTAACAAAAGTATGTAAACGAAGCAGACTCGGACGAGGGATCACCCTTCCGAAGATAGGGGCTGCAAATGGGGAAACCCCTTCAGGTAAGCCACTTTGATAAAGGGCTGATTATTATTACGCAGAACCTGTGGACGAGTATCTCGAAAACGGCGAAACAGGTCGAATGTCACGTGCTACTGTCGTGAGAATATAAGGAAAGAGGTAGAAGAACAGTGAAACTACCACTAGGCGCTAAGTGATTGGACGTCCCTGACTTTTCACAGAACATGGGGTTCGGAGGCTTGCCTGGTCTGTAAAGTGGCATCTCTGCCGAAAGAGTACAATTCTGGAATGTCTCATAGCACACCATTCATCGTACATTGTTGAACATGGCGCTCTGCAGCAGACCACCCCTATGTGTTCACATGATTCGCCAACGAAATCGTCAGTTACGATTGAAGTGGTCATGGGACCATCAGGATTCGACCGTCGATCAATGGAAACGTGTCGGCTCTTAGCTCTTCGGGTGACTCACGATTTTGCTACACTAGATCGATGGTCGTCTCCAGGAACGCCGTCATCAAGGTGAATGGCGGCTCGAAACGTGCGGCGCTCCACGGACGCAGGCTGGTGGGAGCAGTATGATGCTATGGGAGACATTCTCCTTCGCTTGCAGGGGACCTGTAGTAGTAATCAAAAACACGCTGACAGCGGCGAACCATCTGCATACCTTCATGCTTGATGTCTTCCCGACGGCGATGTAATCTTGCAGCAGTATAATTGTCTTTGCCTCGTAAATCCTATGGAACCGATGTAGGTCGCTATCAGGCGCCCTCACAGCGTACGTGTATCAGCGGCCCGTTATTTGCGCGAATTACATGACCTGTGGGTAGACGACGAACGATTCATACCTCCACAAACCTACAAAAAAACTGTAGGATCCCTGATACACAGAATCAATAATGTGTTCCGTCCCAAAGACGGGCAAACAATCTAATAAGCGTGTGGTCACTTTGTTTTGGCTCATCAGTGTACGTTACTTTAGCGGCAATCTTGAGTTCTGGTTGTTTCTTACTGCTATTTTCCGTAGAACATGCAGTTTCTCGGCCGTACCTAATTGTCAGCCTTCTCATTGGTCCTTTTTAGAATGGTGCCAGTTAGAGGAAAGATTTTTTGTCTCCCTACCCACGTCAGACCGCTATTGGTTGGAAAGAACAAAAATCCGCAAGAATAGGAGATTGTTTATCATCTTTACTTGGGTTTTTCTGGACAGAACTTGCAATATCTGCCACCTCTGAACGGCGAGTTCCTCCTTTGTCGTAAAGCAGCCAAGTTACAGAGCGCCCGGAAAGAGCACAGTTCCCTTCAGGCTTTTGAAGAGTAATGACCTGTCACAGGGCGACGAGAAGGTAATGTCTTCTTGTTAGGGGACGGAAGAGTACCTCTTGCACTGGAGATTATGGAGTGAAGACTTATTGCTGGACGACTGATGAGGTGAGCATTGCTGTCGCAAAGGAATGTTTCCACTCGAGTTCTAAGAACAGAAAGAGAAACGAACTCTGGGTATCCAGCCACTACTGCCACCGCCTTACATACTGCGCTGCGAGAGTGGTAAGATGAACCATCGCTGCATTCGATTCAGTACAGATGTGATATTACTTTGCTCCCTTCAGAATCCGATTATTCCGCTTTAATACTCCGCAGCTAGGTAGTCTGCTTTCAGTATGCCCATTTGCCGTCTCACCTGTGTCCGATACTATTTGTCCGTGTTCTTCCTGTACTTTACTAAAAGTGCGTTGAGTCACTGGTCGTGTTTGTGTGTTATCGGCATAACTTTGCATTTATCATGCCCACCCATGACCAAGTATTAAGTGACCAATTGTTTACCTCAGTGGGTAACGCAAGTATTTTATTTCACGAAAATAAATCTAACTGTTATAGTTACCACTTGTTTCTACTATAGATTAGACTAGCTTAGCGCCCGCTTCTTCGCTCGCGTAGACTGTATGGCATACAGAGATATTTGCTGTTATGTCATATACAGACACGGTTGGAGACTGTGACTGTTATATAAAATAAGCGGTGTACAATTCTTATTAATCGAATTTTTATGTTGTTCACAAATTGCAACACCTTCTAAGCTTTCCACGCTAATTAAGGTCATATAAGCTTGGTCTTTTCCGAATGTACTTCTGACCAAAAGCGGTTCTGGTAGCTCGGGTTCGTAGTCTTTGTTAATCATGCCTTTTACGTTCTTTTGGAGATATTTCCAAAGTAACTTTCATCCTCTAAAAAATATTTCTCTACATCTAGCTGAGAAGTGCAACACCAATTTTCATAAATTTGGCTTTAATTTTTTTTTAATTGTAACGAAATATTTTCTTAAACATTTTCATCCCCTATTGCACTCCCTTAGTTGAATTTCACTGAAACACGTATTGATTTATTTCTACCCGAAAAGTCAGATATCAGTTGTGATGGATGTAGTCTTAAAATTGCTTTAGCAGCTCACTAGTAATAACTTATTTTGCAAAAAAATTTCACCCAGTGTTTTACACCCTTTGTGATTGCATTTCCAAAAATGCTGAGATACGTATATTATCATCTCTAATCGAGAAGTCAAACAACAATTTTCAAAGATTTAGCTTTTAAAATGCTTTCGCAATGAACTATTTCCAAACAACCTTTCATTCCCCGTTTCACACGCATTGGGGTTGAATTTACAAAAACAGTGTAACACGTATTATTTTTTTTATTTTTCCCTTTCAAGCCAAATTTAAATTTTCGTAGATATAGCTTTAAAAATGCGTTCATAATAACACATTTTAATAAAAAACCTCATTCCCCATTTCACCCACTTGGGGGTTCAATTTCCAAAAACACTGAAACTCGTTGGTTTTTACATATAACCGAGAAGTCAAATACCAATGTTCATAGATACAGCTTTAAAAATACTTTAGTAGTTTTTTAATAAGGATATATTTTAAAAAAATCACGCACTATTTCACCCCCATAAGGTTAAATTTCCAAAAATTCTAAAACACGTATTTCTTTACTTCTGACTGAGAAACCAGATACCAATTTTCGCAGGTCTAGCTTCAAAATTGCTTTAATAGTGACATTTTTCAATAAAACACTACATCCCGTATTACACCCCTTAGGGTTGGAATTTCGAAAAATCCCTTCTTAAACGACATCTACAGTATAACATTCACACGTTCTGCAAATTTCAACTTTCTATCCTTAGCGGTTTGGCTGGGCGATGATGCGTCACTCAGGACATTACCTTTTATATGTAGGAAGATGATCCCTCTTCTCATTAACATGACCATGTGCGTGTTGTGGTACCCACATTCTCAAAAAATGGCTCTGAGCACTATGGGACTTAACAGCTATGGTCATCAGCCCCCTAGAACTTAGAACTACTTAAACCTAACTAACCTAAGGACAGCACACAACACCCAGTCATCACAAATCAGAGAAAATACCTGACCCCGCCGGGAATCGAACCCGGGAACCCGGGCATGGGAAGCGAGAACGCTACCGCACGACCACGAGCGGCGGACCTCCATATTTTCATGTTTGATTGAGCCACCGGTATTAATTATCATTCAGTAAGACTTTTCCGTTGCGCGACATTATCATTTCCTTTAACTAATTTGCATGATCATATTGGGCGCTTTTCTGCTCTGTAGTCACCAGAGGTCGGACCTCAACATCATAGGTGTATGCAAAACAGCACACCCGACACCCCACAACACATCAACAATTTTGTAACGTTGCGTCTGCCTTTAGACTTCTGAATACGATGACTGCAATCAACCGACTATTAGCATGTCGCCATTACATATCACTTAGCACTGGAAGATAAATTTGTGTGCAGTGTTTGCAGTGACTGACCTGCGGCGCGCAGAGGATGTTCATGGTGTACTCCATCTCCTGCAGGAGGTCGACGCTGTCGAGCAGGCCCTTGAGGACCACCTGCCCGATCAGGTCGTGGCGGGAGAACCGGTCGAAGTCGTAGACGGAGAACTGCAGGTACCGATGGCGGAGGTCATCGTACGGAACACTGCAAGATACAGAGATGTGATTCGGTAGGCGCTGCGGACCATTTGCACGACGAAGTTATACTGGAGAACTGGAAAAAGGCATCTGCTTGACGAACATTGGCATGTGGCTGTTCAAGGTACTTGTTCGGCCAAGTACTTGTACTGCTTTCGGGACTGAGAGGAAGTTTTCTCGCAATTCAAATGCTTCAAATGGCTCTGAGCACTATGGAACTTAACTTCTGAAGTCATCAGTCCCCTATAACTCAAAACTACTTAAACCTAACTAACCTAAGGACATCACACACATCCATGCCCGAGGCAGGATTCGAACCTGCGACCGTAGCGGTCGTGCGGGTCCAGACTGTAGCGCCTAGAACCGCTCGGCCACCCTGGTCGACTTTCTCGCAGTAAGTGACAGAATGTAAACAAACGAGATTTGGTCGTGTGAAAGTTTGCAAAATGGAGGGATCATATAAATTGACCAAAAATGAGTAATAAACCCTATTTACCACAGACTTTGGAATTTACCCCGTAACCTCTAGAGATTTTAAAATAATTGCTTGATCATCATACAGAAACACTTGATTAAACTGAACTGTAGTATTTTATTCATAGAATAAATTACTAATTGATGGATTCTAAAATTTACATGAAGGTTTTGCGTGTGCTGCAGAGAGGTGAGAGGTATAGAAATAGAATAATGTTATTTGACATGTAGAGAAGTATTTTTTGATGATTCTAATGTTGATGTAATTAGTTTCAATTTATAATTACCAATTTTCATTTAAATGGCGATGATAGTTAGATGTGTTCTTTTTTATGAAGCATAAAGCCGTGAGCTCAAGGATACCTCTGTTTTGTGGCGAGGGGGAGGCGGAGAGGGTCAATGGCGGACAAGACCAGTCTGATAAGGGCAGCAAAACAAATCAGTGGGATTCTCTTGCAGCTCACTTGTGAAATGAGCTAGTTTTCTTAGGAACTTGAGTTCAGGGTTGCGATAGAAAACAGTACCAACCACGATGGTATTCTCTTTCTTGCTATAATCGAGCCCTGAGATGCGACCCAGGAAGATACCTCAGCCTCACCAACGTCTCTCTTCTGGTTTATCGAAATTATAGTCCAAGTCACTTGATCAATGTTCTCCGCAACTGGACGCGTCGTAGGTGCCAAGTTGGCGAGAGTTTTTGGAGTGAGAGACCGTACACTCGGGGTAATACACTCGTGGAAATGGAAAAAAGAACACAATGACACCGGTGTGTCAGACCCACCATACTTGCTCCGGACACTGCGAGAGGGCTGTACAAGCAATGATCACACGCACGGCACAGCGGACACACCAGGAACCGCGGTGTTGGCGCTAGCTGCGCAGCATTTGTGCACCGCCGCCGTCAGTGTCAGCCAGTTTGCCGTGGCATACGGAGCTCCATCGCAGTCTTTAACACTGGTAGCATGCCGCGACAGCGTGGACGTGAACCGTATGTGCAGTTGACGGACTTTGAGCGAGGGCGTATAGTGGGCATGCGGGAGGCCGGGTGGACGTACCGCCGAATTGCTCAACACGTGGGGCGTGAGGTCTCCACAGTACATTGATGTTGTCGCCAGTGGTCGTCGGAAGGTGCACGTGCCCGTCGACCTGGGACCGGACCGCAGCGACGCACGGATGCACGCCAAGACCGTAGGATCCTACGCAGTGCCGTAGGGGACCGCACCGCCACTTCCCAGCAAATTAGGGACACTGTTGCTCTTGGGGTATCGGCGAGGACCATTCGCAACCGTCTCCATGAAGCTGGGCTACGGTCCCGCACACCGTTAGGCCGTCTTCCGCTCACGCCCCAACATCGTGCAGTCCGCCTCCAGTGGTGTCACGACAGGCGTGAATGGAGGGACGAATGGAGACGTGTCGCCTTCAGCGATGAGAGTCGCTTCTGCCTTGGTGCCAATGATGGTCGTATGCGTGTTTGGCGCCGTGCAGGTGAGCGCCACAATCAGGACTGCATACGACCGAGGCACACAGGGCCAACACCCGGCATCATGGTGTGGGGAGCGATCTCCTACACTGTCCGTACACCTCTGGTGATCGTCGAGGGGACGCTGAATAGTGCACGGTACAGCCAAACCGTCATCGAACCCATCGTTCTACCATTCCTAGAACGGAAAGGGAACTTGCTGTTCCAACAGGACAATGCACGTCCGCATGTATCCCGTGCCATCCAACGTGCTCTAGAAGGTGTAAGTCAACTACCCTGGCCAGCAAGATCTCCGGATCTGTCTCCCATTGAGCATGTTTGGGACTGGATGAAGCGTCGTCTGATGCGGTCTGCACGTCCAGCACGAACGCTGGTCCAACTGAGGCGCCAGGTGGAAATGGCATGGCAAGCCGTTCCACAGGCCTACATCCAGCATCTCTACGATCGTCTCCATGGGAGAATAGCAGCCTGCATTGCTGCGAAAGGTGGATATACACTGTACTAGTGCCGACATTGTGCATGCTCTGTTGCCTGTGTCTATGTGCCTGTGGTTCTGTCAGTGTGATCATGTGATGTATCTGACCCCAGGAATGTGTCAATAAAGTTTCCCCTTCCTGGGACAATGAATTCACGGTGTTCTTATTTCAATTTCCAGGAGTGTAGTAAGAATTCCTAAAATACTTTGTGCTTCTAGAGGAATTGTACGAGGGCGTGCTTAAAAGTAATGCCTCCGAATTTTGTGAAAACACTTGAAGCTCACTAAAAAGCACAAATGTTACTAGCATTCTACATCTTTATTTTCCATTTTTCCATACTTATTTCTCAACAGTCACCCTGGCGACGAACACAATTGTCCCAACGGGAGACTAGTTTGTTGGTACCGTCCTCTAGAAAGTTTGACTTTGTTGAGGGAGCCACAACCTAAACTCTGCTTGCACCACTTCATCATTATTAAAATGAAATCCTCGAAGGTGTTCTTTGAGTTTTGTAAACAGTTGCAAGTCGGTTGGTCCAAGTCAGGACTCTATAGATGATGATTGATAACGGTGACCCCAAGGCACAGGATTGTTACAGGTGTCGCAGCGCTCGTTTGTGGTCTGGCCTTGTCATGTTGAAAGAAAAAGTGGTCCATGTATTCTTCGAATTCAAAATTCGATTACAGCACGCTGTTTCCCCTGCACCGACATAATTACGTTACACACTATGTTAAACGCTACAATTCGGAGCCCTCTAGCGGCAGGGGATGGCAACGTGCGTCAGCGAAGCGGGAAAGTCGACCGAGTAATGTGCATGACCAGTAATACGTTCCCGATTTTGAGAACAGAATGAAATATTCGGGGGTACTACTTGTCAACATGCCCTCGTAGATCTTGTATGAAGTCGTAGTATAGTCTAATTCGAATAAAACACTCTTGTTAACATGTGTCCAATTTTCATTGATTGCAGAGATATAGCTGCTAGACCGTAACCCAGACTAATACCACAGAAAGTGTTAGGCAAAAGAAAATAAATTCACAGTCAATTTTCGTAAAACCCACCTCTGATTTCAATGCACTTTCAAATTTCTTTATACCGACGTGTCCGTTCTTCTGAGGTCGTCCTAGCGTTCTTTTATGTGGACAGCAATGTTCTAAATCCGAGCGATCAATTCATCTATTGTGCTTACTTTTTCTTTGTAGAATTAGCCTTTCAATTATCGCCACAGACAAAAATTAAAGGCGTAACTTCCGGGTGTCTTAGCAGCCAAGAAACATAACCATTTCTGTCGATCAATCTTCCGGGAAATGTTAAGATTAGAAGATGAATCATCTGATTACTAGAATTTCATTCTCCTGAAACATCTTGTGTCTAGCGACGTTTATGACTCAAGAACCGTAAATTCCCTGCATAATTTACTTAACTGGAAGGTTAACTGCTGCCCTGTAATTCGCAGCTACATGTAAAGGTCCTGCAGCCTACAGGCTAGGCAACTCGCAATCACGTTCCACTGTCGCTACTCGCATCTCAACCAGAAAGGTCCTTTCGAAAGATCAGAAAATATTCTTTTCGTAGCCTCTTCTAGATTAATGACTTTCTTAGCCTGCAAAATCTGACGAATAATACTTGCCTTCTCTTTCTCACCGATTTAAGTTCAGAAACATTGTTTGCTGATGTAAAGGTAAACTTTAGGTGCCCAGTAGATCTCGGTTATCGAGTAACTGTTTTATTCTTCTCGATGTTACGACTGGCGTGTGGCCTTTCTGTTGACCCACAACCCCAGTATTAACCTTGATGAATCAGTGTAAAAGTTCATTGTTTCATTTACGCCTGTAAGATTCGTCGAGGCTTCGCGGAAAGGAACGTGCAATCGTTAGTGGAAGTGGTGGGCGTTTTATGAATATAAGTACTAGAGAAAGAAAAGGCTATAATTTAATGCCTCGTATAAACCATTTTTTCACGAGAGTAAGTTTAATCTACATCAATAATGGGAATAAAGAAGTTCTTTTCCGACTTACGATGGGTGCCTGACAAAAGTGGAAGTTAATGTATACTGAATTTCAGATCATTTTGGGTGCTAGAGAAATGTTAGGAACGCGAGAGTCAGCGCTGATCCCAACACTTATACTAGAACACAAATTAAAGAGTGGCAAATCTATGTATATGGCCTTCTAAAGGAACTTTCTTATAATGTAGACTGAAGTACACTGTTTGGAATTGTGAAAGCAGCAAGGATAAAATAGATTATTTACAACTTTTACAGAAACCAGACTGGAGTTATAAGGAGCAAGTAGTGGTAGAGAAAGAGTAAGACGAAGTTGTAGTCTACCCTCGATGTCATTCAATCATTCAATTACTACACTGAGCAGCCAGTAAAGGAAACCAAGAAGAAATTTGAAAAGGGAGCAGAACTAAAATTTTTTATATGGCCCATGACAGAGTAATTCTGTCAAAGACGCAAAGGACTTCCAAGATCTGTTGAACGGAATGGTTAGTGTCTTGAAAAGTGATTCTAAGATGAAATTTAACAAAAGTAAAACAAGTCTAATGGAATGTAGCCGAATTAAATCAGTAGACGCTGAGGGAATTAGATTAGAAAATGAGACACTGAAAGTAGAGGATGAGGTTTGGTATTTGGGCGGCAAAAAAATTATGACAGCGGAACTAGAAAGGATCTAAAATGGAGACTGCCATAACGAAAAGAGCGTTTCTGAAATGAGGATTTCGTTAACACTGAATACAAATTTAAGTATTAGGAGGTCTTTTCTGAAACTACTTATCTGAAGTTTATTAGTATGGAAATGAAAAGTGAGTAGTAAATGAGCACACAAGGAGAGATTAGAACTTCTGTCATGCGATGCCACAGAAGAATGCTGAAGATATTGTAGGTTCACCGAGTAACTAATGAGCAGGTACTCAATATAATACAGGAAAGAAGAAATTTAGGAGATAAGTTAAAGAAAAAAAGGATTGCTTGAAAGGACACATTCTTAGATATCAAGATCTAGTGAATTTGGTAATGGCAGGAAGCGTTGGTGATAAAAATTGTAGAAAGAGGGCAAACATATTGAAAGTTTGCAAAGTCGAATTTTACCTACGAAGAACATACACTCCTGGAAATGGAAAAAAGAACACATTGACACCGGTGTGTCAGACCCACCATACTTGCTCCGGACACTGCGAGAGGGCTGTACAGGCAATGATCACACGCACGGCACAGCGGACACACTAGGAACCGCGATGTTGGCCGTCGAATGGCGCTAGGTGCGCAGCATTTGTGCACCGCCGCCGTCAGTGTCAGCCTGTTTGCCGTGGCATACGGAGCTCCATCGCAGTCTTTAACACTGGTAGCATGCCGCGACAGCGTGGACGTGAACCGTATGTGCAGTTGACGGACTTTGAGCGAGGGCGTATAGTGGGCATGCGGGAGGCCGGGTGGACGTACCGCCGAATTGCTCAACACGTGGGGCGTGAGGTCTCCACAGTACATCGATGTTGTCGCCAGTGGTCGGCGGAACGTGCACGTGCCCGTCGACCTGGGACCGGACTGCAGCGACGCACGGATGCACGCCAAGACCGTAGGATCCTACGCAGTGCCGTAGGGGACCGCACCGCCACTTTCCAACAAATTAGGGACACTGTTGATCCTGTGGTATCGGCGAGGACCATTCGCAACCGTCTCCATGAAGCTGGGCTACGGTCCCGCACACCGTTAGGCCGTCTTCCGCTCACGCCCCAACATCGTGCAGCCCGCCTCCAGTGGTGTCGCGACAGGCGTGAATGGAGGGACGAATGGAGACGTGTCGTCTTCAGCGATGAGAGTCGCTTCTGCCTTGGTGCCAATGATGGTCGTATGCGTGTTTGGCGCCGTGCAGGTGAGCGCCACAATCAGGACTGCATACGACCGAGGCACACAGGGCCAACACCCGGCATCATGGTGTGGGGAGCGATCTCCTACACTGTCCGTACACCTCTGGTGATCGTCGAGGGGACACTGAATAGTGCACGGTACATCCAAACCGTCATCGAACCAATCGTCCTACCATTCCTAGACCGTCAAAGGAACTTGCTGTTCCAACAGGACAATGCACGTCCGCATGTATCCCGTGCCACCCAACGTGCTCTAGAAGGTGTAAGTCAACTACCCTGGCCAGCAAGATCTCCGGATCTGTCTCCCATTGAGCATGTTTGGGACTGGATGAAGCGTCGTCTCACGCGGTCTGCACGTCCAGCACGAACGCTGGTCCAACTGAGGCGCCAGGTGGAAATGGCATGGCAAGCCGTTCCACAGGACTACATCCAGCATCTCTACGATTGTCTCCATCGGAGAATAGCAGCCTGCATTGCTGCGAAAGGTCAACTTAAAATCCATAGACCCTTTTAACATTGCAGGGGAAATAATTTACGACTAGACATGAAAGTCAGTGTTATTGAAGTATAAGAAAAAAATCGAACGCAACATAAAGCACTATAGAAAAAGTTTAATTGCATTCTTCACTTGATTGTTTTGGGATTCCATGATTCTAGGAAGAACGCACCGCGATTGGATTACCTAAGCACAGTGTACCCAAGAGAACATTATCTATCTTGAATCTGAGAGAAAGCGGATAAGAAAACTGAAACATTTTGAAATTTGTTCTCAAAAAGGGATGAATCAGGTTCACGTTGCCAAAAACGATTTGTGATGTTTTTGAACGTTATATGATACCTATAGCTGATGCACAAAACTAACTGAATATTTTTTGTCTGGAAATTTTGATGTCTAAGATGCACCTCAGTATTATCAACACGGCGCATGAGAAGTTATGAAATGTGACGAAAATTTTAGCAACATTAGCACATTGGGAACCATTGATATCTATATGTATGGAATTAAAAATCGTATACGAAAAGGTTCCGATCCATTTATGCTTTTTAAGAAGTAGCCCAAATTCAGATACTCCAAATGGTGAATCTAAATTCTAACTCCTAAAAGTATCTCAAGTAGAACATAGTTTCACATTTTCATGGGTGACTAAATTTGGCCACGTACGACAATAGTGCGTGAAAAATGTGTTCATCGAAGCAATGTGAACTTGCACAGGCGCAAGAACTTGCACAGGCGCAAGAAAAATGCTGATGCTGTGTGGACGGGTAGTTTGGAAATTTATTGCCTTGTGAAAAAACAAAATCTCACAAATAAAATCTCTGATAGTTTTGCTAAACGTGTCATGACCAAAGTCGTGGCGAAAACTGGTGGTCAGAGGTCTACTCGGATAAGAGAAGTGAGATCCTAATCCGTACCGCATCTGCAAGCCTTCTGTCCTCATCCGTGGATACTAAAATTTTGTTCACAACTTTATCCCGTCCGGTGCACTGGAAATTTGGCGGTTGACTTTTCGGTTGCTTAAGTCAGACTTCGCAGTTTAGAATCCATGGAGTAGGAAGGCAAATGCCGATCATGACAACTTTCTAATATAACATAGCCTGTCTCATTCTTGATGCGTTTCTTATGTTAATATCTTCTGTTGTAATTACTGAAAAGAATTTTGTGAAATTATTTGCGGGACAGTTCTGCACAGTAAGAAGTCAAATGAAGTCGTGTTACAAGTTATTATCACATATTGCACAATGTTAAACATTGTATGGAAAGAACGACATTGCTGTTGCGCTGGCGATCACAGTGGTTGATTGTTTTTAGAATTATTAAATTATTTGGCACAACCACATTTACGAGGGCCAGTCAGAATTTGATTTCGTTCATTAGGTTTGTAATGTAGTAATCGTGAATTTGGCGCAGTTCCTCAAACCTACTTCTTCGCCCACTCGAGTGACAGCGCGCTTCATCAAACGACGGAAGCTTTCTGTAAGTTCAGAAAATGGCCAGCGTCGATCTACGTACAAGACAGCGTTCTGTGATTGAATTCTCTACTGCAGAAGGTGAAACGCTCAATTCGTAGCTGTATAGAAGTTGAAGGAGAAACAGTGTTTGCTGATGCAACACACAGCAGTCAGCCAGCTAATGCAGTGACGTCACACAACGTCCAGCGTGTCGACCAAATCATCAGTAACAGCCCCTGTGTAACCACAGATCAGCTGTGTCGCCAATTATCCACCGGTGAAGGCAGTGTGGTGGCCATTAGTCAAAAACTGGGTTACGTCAAGACGTGCTAATGCTAGGCACCGAAAATGTTGACCGACCGCAATAAAACGGTAAGGAAAACAGTTCAGCCAATCTGTTGCACCGTCAGGTTTCCATCTGTTCAGTCCACTCGAAGAAGCTCATCGGAGGCATCATTTTGGAGATGAGGATACTTTGAAAAATTCTGTGCGCTAGTGGCTGAGGAAGCAGGACCATCAAGTTTACCAGACAGGCCAGTACTTCTCTTGTAAAATAAAAATAAAAGAAGGAAGCTTTACTTTCGGAATGACCCTCATCTTCCTAATGAAATACCCGGATTCGACCGACATTGGCCACCCTCGGACCATAAAATACATGCTGTAGTTCAGTGCCACCGCTGCGGAAACCACACTTGAGTGACAGCTGGTCATTTCGCTAGAAATAAATCTGTTAAATATTGGCTATATAGTTAGTTTTTGAAATGTCTAGTTATAAGTGTTGCATTTTGTACATGTAAACTGTTGATTGTTGCATCCAGTGGCAGATATCCTCGTTCTTCCTGCTCCTCTATTCTTTTGTATCCAAGATCAGTCCCCACGTCTTCCACGTTACTCTTCTTTCAAATATTTATAGTTTTTCCTTTCTTGCCGGGACTAAACGACAAAAAGGATAGGCTATTAATATTTAAAAGAAGAGTTATGAGAAAGATAGAGGGAGCGATCATAGAAAAGGAGAATAGAGGAGGAGGAGGAAGAACGAGGAAACCTATCTCTTGAAGCAACAACTAACAATCCTACCGAAGCAGAAGAGCAAAAGAATCCAGTGGCCGAGCCATGTAGCCTGTACACCAGAAGGAAGACAAGTGAAGAAGGCGCCTGAGGGAAAACCAAACACCAGACGCTCGACTGGAAGAAGAAGAAAGCGCTGGACGGATGATCTGGAGAAGGGTCTGCCAGCCCTGGGAACTGAAGACGCCTGGAGGAACCGAGAACGAAACAGGAGGGAGAAGATGCAGTTTATCGAGGCAGCGTGTATCTGCAAGGCCGATGATCTCTGGATATATATTTAGGTAAATTTAAGACAAATGTTGATAAATCCACTAATTTTATACCGAACTTAATTTATAATGTACGTGATAAGCAAACAGAGGGCAACCTGAAACTTCCTGGCAGATTAAAACTGTGTGCCGGACCGAGCCTCGAACTTGGGTCCTTTGCCTTGCCTTGAAAAGGACCCGAGTTCGAGTCTCGTTCCGGCACACAGTTTTAATCTGCCAGGAAGTTTCATATCAGCGCACACTCCGTTGCAGAGTGAAAATCTCATTCTGGAAACATCCCCCAGGCTGTGGCTAAGCCATATCTCCGCAATATCCTTTCTTTCAGGAGTGCTAGTTCTGCAAGGTTCGCAGGAGACCTTCTGTAAAGGTTGGAAGGTAGGAGACGAGGTACTGGCAGAATAAAGCTGTGAGGACGAGGCGTGAGTCGTGCTTCGGTAGCTCAGCGTGTTCGGTCAGAGGGATAGCAGCCCTCTGTAATAAAATAAAATAAAAAAAAAAACCACCTGCGTTAATGGATCAACAACGAACTTAAACGGGTGTCTTACGACGTCCGCCCCGAGCAGATGCAACGAACCAAAGTGAACAAAATGAGATAAAAAAAAGAAGTTGGTAGGGCACTTGCCCACGAAAGGCAAGGGACCCGAGTTCGAGTCTCGGTCCGGCACACAGTTTTAATCTGCCAGGAAGTCTCATATCAGCGCACACTCCGCTGCAGAGTGAATATCTCATTCTGGAAACAGAGGGCAGACCATGAAGCGAGGATTCCAAAGGATGTAGTGTGTCAGAAAATTCTTTATGATGCTTTTTGGTGGCTGTCGGTAATCGCATAAGTAACCTCTGTCACGGCAAACCGAAGAGGGAGGACTCAGACGTAAGGCAGCTAGTTGCTGGTATACGATGAGAGCAATGTGTTCATGGAAAAGTTGCGGAAATACAGGACGATGGACCGATTCCCTTTTTAGCTCTGCAACGCATTTTCTGTCTCCAATATAGTTGGCCTCCGTCCAGATTTTGTACTACAGATGGCGTCCAATAAGTAATGCAACACATTTTTGAGTTTATTGTGGGACATGGTGGAATATTTCCGCTTCAGCCCCTACAGTTTCGTGAAGTTCCTATAGATGGTGGCGCTATACGTAGCATTCAAAATGGTGTCTCTGACGGAGGTGCGTTCCATGCAGAGAGCTGTCACTGAGTTTCTATTGTTGGGAAGCCAGAGCATCGCAGAGCGTCGCCACAGAAATGCAGATGAGTTTCTCCTCCGTGGCAACACAAGGCCTCACATAAGTCTGCGCGCACCCGAGAGGAGCTGACAAAACTTCATGGGACTGTTCTTCCTCATCGACCCTACTGCCCGGTCTTGGCAACGTCCGACTTCCATGTGTCTGGCCCAATGAAGGATTCATTCCGCGGGAAACAGTACATGATGATGGGGAGGTTGCTGATGCAGCAAGACTTTGGCTCCGACGTCAACCAGAAGAGTGGTACAATGCAAGCATACGGACCCTCCCAGGAATGGCTTAATGCCGTCGTATTGAACGGAGATGATGTTGTAAAATAGGGTTTCTTAGCCAAAAGAGTGGGGAATAATATGGTATATTGGAATCCTGAATAAAACCAACCTGCTCTCAGAAAAAAATCTGTTGCATTATTTATTGAACGCCTCTTGTAATAATGACTTAAAATATAATAATTACTATGAGCTGCTTGTAATTCAAAAAGGCAAAAATCATAATACTGTCGCTGTCCATCTTCTAGCCACAACGCAATTACCACTGTAAATATCCTCAGATATATCCGCGCTGGCGCGGATCTTTAACGATAGCTTTATGGGCATACAAAGTGGTCTCGCAGACGGCATGCGTCCAGAGTTGTCTCACATTGATATAACAGGTAATGTCAGTATGAGATTCTGAGTTTGAAGAATATTTGTCTGCTCACCTAAAGATGAAGGTCTCGTTAAAAATGGGGTTGAGGTTCTTGCGGTGCACCTTGGTCTGGAACTTCTTCTTGCGGTCCGGCAGCAGGTAGACCTTCACGTACGGGTCGCTGCTGCCCATCATGTCCTTCACGGGCAGGTCGCGGGCCTCCAGCACCTGCAAGCACCGAGGAGATTCAGTAGGCTGGGGAGTGAAGCTGCCTTGTCGGTTTATGGAAGGGAACTTTCACTCTTTACCCAAGGAAGAGGTTTTTGAAAATTAACACGTGGAAATCGAGTGTTCGAGCAGCAGACAACCCTTGAGTGGTCGACAGCTATCCTATGGCGACTTATGATCTACCCTCACAGCTTTCATTTGTCAATAGCTACTCAGATCTCCTGTACCGCTTGCTGGATAAACGCTCCTGGGATCGAAGGTATAATGGCGAGCGGATTAGCCTTTACCTTTTTAAAGGAGTGTTTGTTCAGCAAGGTTGTTGCTTACTGAAGTCAAGCCGTGATCTCCCCCTACAACTTTATCTTCCCACTCCCACCATCACTCCAACTTTTCCCTCTACTACCAAACTGATAATTCCTTCATGCTTCAGGATGTGTCTTATGACACGATCCATTCGCTTGTAAAGTTGAGCGATAAATCTAATTTCTCCCAATGATATTCAGCATATCTTCATTAATTATATGATCTAATCCTCAATATTCCTCTACAACACCTCATTTCGAAAGCATTTGTTGTCTTATGTGAACTGTTTATCATCCGCATTTCACTTACGTTCAATGCTACACTTAGGACAAATGGCTTCAGAAAACATTTTCTACAATGGAGGTGATGTAAGAGGATCCCCGACAGTTGCAGTGGGCTGCGTGTGGCACACTTGCGAGCCCATCTCAACCAAATACGTAACCCGAATCTGTAAACCTCTCTGTGGCAACGCTTCAGTGTTGTCGCAGCTATACAGAAGAACACTACTTCAGCTGCAAGCGTTTGTGTTCCGCAAGTGAAAGCTGGCAAAAACGCTCCTGTCGGGGACCGTTTTACACTGTCTGGACTAAGACAGTTCCTCTGTACTTTGCCCACTGTCGTTTATGCTGCTGGCAAACCTGATCTACTACTTTATCTGTCTCTTTCCCTAAAATAATTTAATTTACCTGCATCTCACCTCTTTATGCTTGCATATATCGTTTGATTATGTTTATTTAATAAAATATTTTCGAAATTCCATCCCACCCATTGAACTAATCTTCCACACCCTTCGCTGTTTCTTACAGAAGTAGAATGTCATCGGCAAAGCTTGAAGTATTTACTCTGCCCATCATAACTGAAGGTTCACTTTTTCGAAACTCCATTATTGTCTCCCATTGCCTACAGCTTTCGTCTCTTCCAAAGCGTGCCCCCCTACGACGTCATACTCCATACTCGCGATGGGCGACGCTTCACACGTACGCGGAAAAGGCTATAGCTCAGAAGTTCATGTGTGATTTAAGGTGGATTGATGATGCCACATCAGCAAAAAACTGCAGCACAATTCTGGCCAACGCCACCATGAACGTGTCACACGAGGGCAAGGTCGTCACATCCGTCTTAAACCTTATATCACCCATTCTTTTGACGCCACTGCGACGGAGGTCTTAACCGTGACGCCCAGCTTTGAAGTCAGACAGTTTACTTATAGATGCTTGAGGAAAACGTTTCAAACACACCGTCGCTCATTGTCGAAACGAGAAGTCCTCAAGACATGGCGTAAATGGGTAAAATGAAGGTTGACGCCGCGTGGACTGTGGCGTCTTGCCACTCTTCGCGCGGCTCGCCCTGTCGGAGGTTCGACTCCTCTCTCGGGCATGAGTGTGTGTTGTCCTTAGCGTAAGTTAGTTTAAGTTAGATTAAGTAGTCTAAAGGCTAGGGGCGGATGAGCTTCCAGTTTGGTCCCATAGGAACTTCCCACAAATTTCAAAATTTTCCAAACTGCGACGGCCAGTGTTGAAATCATGCTATTTTCTTATGAGTAGCTAAGGAAAACATTTCAGACACAATATCGCTCAAAATCTACATAAAATAGCCTCAGGGGGGGCATATAGGCGTCAGTGAAACAACCTCTTTTCTTGGGCCCTGATTACCGAACATTTCGCGGTCGAGAATGGCAATTCGCCATGCAATAAACTACAGGACAATGTTCTTAAAGCCGTTGATACTGCTGACGCTCCCCCCTCCCTCCCCCTCGGCTTCAAGGACATTGTGAGCCTGCAATGCTAATGAACATGATTACTCCCCGTTGGAGTGTAGCACAACCACAATGACAGGTTTGATATACATCTTGGAACCACTTGGGACCATTAAAAACCATTCGACGAAATATTTGAATGTCATCTGAAGTGACAAACCATATTAATTCTTTTTCAGTCACCCTCTTTCTCGCCCTGCTACGGGGTGATCATGGGGCGAATTGCGATATTGACACATGGGTGAGTAAAATGGCAAAGCTTCCTTCTAAGACCCCCCAGTTTAAGAACAGCCTATTCATTTTTATTGAGCACATCAGAATTTTATCTGTGCAGAGAGTCGTAGAGTCCTAGCGCCTGCAGGCAGACAACCCTTTGACAGCCCTCCGCTTGTGCATGTCTGCTAGTAGTGAGCAACAGTGTAACATGCCTGCAGGATTCTGGTACTATGTCACGGGCAGTCTCTGTATAGGTGCATTTTTAAAGTGCTCACCTAAGCACCCTTTGCTGCTTCAGATCAAGTCCACATTTAGTTGGCTCCATCCTATACATCAGAGCAAAAATTGCTGTCGTGCTCCACTCCAAACGGGTGAAATAACTTTAAGTGGGGTTGTAGCACCATGATGTCTGTGGAGAAGGGTTAATTAGTGCAGGAGGGTATCAGCAGAGTCAAAAGTAATCAAGAACGTCGTCCTATTGCTCATCATACGGCGAATGGCCGTTTTGACCGCGAAGTGTGTGGGAATCAACGCCCAAGAGAAATGATGGTTTCATTGACGCCCTTTATGCCACCCCATGAGGCATTCTCGTGATGATTATGAGCAGTGGAGTGTCTGAAATGTGTTCCTCGACAACCCAGAAGAACACCGAGAGTTTTAAACGCTAGGCGTCGTGGTTATGACTTCCATCGCAGAGGCGTTATCAGAAAGGGTGAAATGTGGATAAGATGGGGTGTGACGACCTCTGCATAGTGTGACACGTCCACGGTGGCAATGAACAGAATTGTTGTGAAATATGGTGCCAATGAGACATCATTAACCCACCTTACACCTCACATGAACATCTGAGCTCTGCCTTTGTTTTCGCATGTGTCAACCCGTTTCTGTTGTAAGCTTCGCCGAGCCCGAGTGTGAGGTCGTAAGTCGTCACGTTTTTGTACCGTTACATAGGAATAGTGTACACAAGTTTGAGGCAAATTTCAAATTTCTGCGTTGCAGTGGGATACAACTACGGTGTTTCAAAAAAGTGACCCTTTAATTGTGTTCCACTGTGTATTTCTTCTCCCTTATCTATAATTCCTTTTCTGAACTGTTCTTCGATTTGCTTTATTGCTTGCTCAGACTACAGGTTTAATACAGTGTGGGGTAGACTACAAACATATCTCTCTCATTTCTCAACGTCTCCTTCTCTCGCTTATCCATCGGTTCTTACAACTACATTCTGTTTTATGTACAAGTTATACACAAATTTTGAATCCTTGTATTTTATCCCTGCTGTCTTCAGAAATTATTATCCGTCGGGGATTGTTGCAGTATCGTTCTAGGAACACTCAACAAACATGGTGATTATTCTGTACACCCATATGTCACTGCCATCAATCGTGTTGAACATATCCGGTGTCCATCGAGCGATCTAGCTCTGATGTATCCCCATGAGAGTTGGGGGAATAGTAATGGACCAGGATGGGTCTCCAGATCTTTCGGTGCCTTGTGGAAACAATCCATGACAAGTAGTAACTGACGTCATGGCGAAATGGATAACATTGCGTGACAGGGTATTTGACTGTAATTCAGTAGTTTTGAGGGTATTTACCTGATTAATGGAAGTGTTGAGTAAGACAAAAACATCTTCCCAGAAAAAAATATAAATATTGGTTTTTCTTCTACTACTTGACGAGTAGTTAGTCACCTTGTTTCACAAAGCTTTCCTTATGTTTTGCATCTCAGCCCACATTATTCTTTGTGAAGCTGTGCCATCATGCGAAGTCACACTAGGGTGTGCTGCAGATCATCACGGGCTTCTAGCAATGTGGAGCGCACAAGACAAATAATGAGACATATTCTACCACTCATTAGCAGAGAAACACTTATTAACAATCCCGGATCAATCCTCGGCGCTGCAACACTTGTTTAAAAATCTTAATAAGAGTCGCTACCATCGCTTTATCCCGAGAAGGTTAACGTTGGCACCACTCAGGCACCAAAGAAATAATCTCTCTGACGTTCTAGTTATTGTCAGAAATATCCAAGATATAACCAATGGGCTAAAAAAGTGCTCTATTAAAAGTCAGTGTACTGTTTCCCAATGATTCCATACATTATCCACTGGGTAACAGTTCAAACGTAGATAGTATATCCTGATCAGCTAGTGTAACAACAACGACGCTGTACTATTGTACATATAAATAATATTTTTTCTTCTGATTTTTCGATAAACTTTTGTAATTGATGTTCTGATTTCATTTATTTTTTGTTTCATGATATTGTGTTAAGAAAACTGTAAACAAATTTCAATGTCAATATTAATGTTTATGTCAAATGTTAAGTAATATTGGAACTGTTATTAGGATATGTAGAATGCAAAAGCTCGGGTGATTACCCGGTCTGTCAGGGAACGGTAAAAGGTGGATGGCAGGCGAGCGCGGGAAAATGCACTCGGGCACTGCACGGCACAACGGGCTCAGCAGTAGTAGTTGGAATTTGGCACTGGTTTGAGCAACACCTTCTGGAGCGAGGATGGTCTCCTGGAAGACAGCTTCATTGAGCCTCGGGTATGCCGTTTCAACGCCCACACAGCATGGCAAAATTCCATAGGCACTAAATGGAAAAGTATTGCGACACTAAGAAGAATGAAAGTGCCGATACGTCAAGAGCCATGGCTGTGGTTGTATGTGTGCTCTGTGCCTCGTCATGTCGCCGCCCGCCAACCGCCGCATCGATGCATGCAGGTTGAAACTTTTAGTACTGTATTCGTATGGATCAGAGAGTGAACTGTGCAATAATAACCTAAATTTCACCAGAACTTCCCCATCATTTAATTATCCTCACAACTAACCTAGACAGGGTCCATTCCAAATGTTGTGCAATCCGAGTGTACTAAAATGAAAATTAAAATTTGTGTTAATAATAATTATTTGCAGAACTAGCTATGTTAGAATGGTGTTTAAAGAAATGTTTAGTTAATGAACAAGTAAATGAATAACGAAGGTCTAACGAAGTTGAAAGATAACTTTAATATTGATATAGTAATGAAGTTTATTATTTCGAGACAGATATAAAGGTATTTAAACAAGCAGTAAATAAGATGAAAAGGGTAGTAACTTATATGCCGGAAATCTTGAACGCATAATAAGTTCAGCAATCAATTTTTTTAATACAGCGATCATAACAGTCTCCCCCCCCCCCCTTAATTCATTTGAATTCAGAAGTGTTCTAAATTGGCTTGCTCAGCAAAAGTTAAAGTCAATATAAAAGTCAAAATTTATCATTGTTTTATCTTTATCAAAATTGACATTTTGTGTGTGGCACGAAAGTGCTATTTCTAGGGTAACCTATGCCCGATTTTAATCAGATTAATAGACAGTATAAAGTTTTGTAGTATACATTGTAGTGTAGTGTTATGTATTCATGGTTTTTCTATATCAGTGCAGAACGTGAAACTATCAGTTCAATAGATTTTCTGGTTCTAAAATTCTACTATATTATGCAGTGTTACTACTTGTTTTTTTGCATGAATATATACCAACTTGTACAGGGAAGAAACTCAGTTAATGCCTAATTAGGCTGGCGACCGTATTATTATCAAATTGGTAGCATCTTCAGGGTTACTTTTGGTCCATCCGGAGGTGTAATTGCATTTCGAACTTGCTTGACGGTTCATTGTTATTACAGAGTGGGTGTAAGTCTGATTTGCCACCATTCAGGTACACGCGGTCGATATCTGTAAGACAATCCTTTCTCATAAGGTGAATCCCGCTCACTTACCATAGCACAGGCTTTAACGAGTACTGTGTCGTGGAGGTTACACGAGGACGCTATGATCACCTACTGAATAGCCTGTATGTCCATCTGTGACATGGCTAATGGCGGCGACGTGTCGTGGCATGGAAGCAATGAGGCCTTGGTAGATTCTGGAAGGAGCTAATTCCTGTTAATTTCGAGGAGGGCGGCGATAAGCTCGGACTCTACTTTCAGACACACCCCAGATGTATTCGATTGGGTTGAGATATGGCGAGTTTGGGAGCCAGCACATAAATTGCAACTCGCCACTGTGTTCCTCGAATCCCTCCATCACGCCTCTGGCCTTGTGACATGGCTCATTATCTTGTTGAAAAATGCAGCTGCCGTCGGGGGAAACGTGATCGTCATGATAGGTATACCTGGTCTGTAAGCAGTGTGCGATACTCTTTGGCCATCATGGTGCTTTGCATGAGCTATACTGGACCCATGGATGCCCACGTGAATGTTCCCCAGAGCATGGTGGATCCGCCGCGCCGTTCCACAATACAGGTGTCAAGGAGCTAATACCCTGGAAGACGACGGATTCGCGCCCTCCCATCGGCATGACGAAGACGATGTCGGGATTGAGCAGATCATACAACACTCTACCACTGCGCCAACGTCCAGTGCCGATGGTCGTGTGTCCATTTCAGTCGTTGTTGCCGATGATGTGGTGTTAATATAGCACATGCATGGGTTTGTCGGCTGCGGTGGCCCATCGTTAGGAGTGTTCAGTGCACTATGTGCTCAGAACCACTTGTGCTCTGCCCAGCATTAAAGTCTGACTTTAGTTCCGCCACAGTTAGCCGCCTGTCCTGTTTTACGAGTCTGTCCAGATTACGACGTCCGATACCTGTAATGTGGGGTGGCCGCCCAACCCCACTGCGTGTGGACGTGGTTTCGCTTTTCTTTCTCCATGTGTAGAAGACACTTACCACAGCACTCTTCGAACACTCGACAAGTTGCATAGTTTCCGAAATGCTCGTGCCGAGCCTCCGGACCCTGAGAATCAGTCCTCGCTCAAACTCTGCTAGATCGCTCGCCTTCCCCGTTATACACATAGACAGCACGCTAACTGATACTGCGTACACAGTACGTGTGTCTGACTAGCAGTCCATTGCCAGGTGACGCTGCTATCGCTATCGATAGAGGTTCGGTGGTCATAATTTTCTGGCTGAACGGGGTACAGCAATGCTCTTTCAGCTCGTCAACTTGGCCTATGACGTCATCTGCGAACCCGTCGACTCCGTAAGCTAGGAGACTCGAAACGCCGGGTTCCGCCGCTGCCGTTTTAACTAAAAGTTCATCACCTGAGTCTGTTGTGCAAGTGCACTATGACAGCCAAGAAAGGAGAGTGAGATCACGAGTTTGCAAGTACAACCAGACTTGTGGTATTGACGCTACGTATAAAGCTGCTGGACATGACGTTCGTTTTTTACCAATTGATTAGCAGTGAACGTTGTTTTATGTATACAGGATGATTCGGGTAACCCTATCGTTGTCGTTTTCTGCAACCTTCAATTTTGTAACTGTCTAACACCTGCCCGTCTGCTTTCTTCAGCAAACACAAACAGGTATCTTGGTATTTACTGCTTCACCGTAATAGGAAGCAGTAATGTTATAACATTATTAAACAAAGGAAATCATACATGGGCTCTCTAGAGAATATGATACTGATACGCCGGTGAAACAGTAAGGTGATGGAAATGGAAATGCCGTGTGGCTAAGGCTTCCCGTCGAGTAGACCGCCGGCCGCGGTGGTCTTGCGGTTCTAGGCGCTACAGTCCGGAAGCGCGGGACTTCTACGGTCGCAGGTTCGAATCCTGCCGGGGGCATGGATGTGTGTGATGTCCTTAGGTTAGTTAGGTTTAAGTAGTTCTAAGTTCTAAGGGACTGATGACCTAAGATGTTTAGTCCCATAGTGCTCAGAGCCATTTGAACCGAGTAGACCGTTCGCCTGATGCAAGTCTTTCGAGTTGACGCCAATTCGGCGACGTGCGTGGCGATGGGGATGAGATGTTGATGATCAGGACAACACAACACCTAGTCCCTGAGCGGAGAAAATCTCCGGGAATCGAACCCGGGATGTTAGGTATTACATTCCGTCGCGCTGACCCCTCACCTACCAGGGGCGGACAGTAAGATGATGTTGTGACCGCATTAAAACTAATACATGCTACGAAGGTTGGAACTTAAATACTGGCAACTATTTATTCACAACCGATACAAAAGAGCTACATGTTTGCATCTGCTACAGTCCTTCAAAGTAGTCACCAGCGTTGTGTAGAACCCGTTGCCAGCGATGTCGAAGGCGTAATATGCCATTAGCAGAGCCTGTTCTGTTGATGGTGCGAATGGAGCGGTCTATTGCCTGTCGAATCTCTCTAACAGTTTTGAAGCTAGTGCCACGAAGTGGTTCCTTCATCTTTGGAATCGAATTAAAGTCACAAGGCTTTAAGTCCGAGGAGTACGGTGGATGGTACAGTACTTCCCAGTCCCATCGACCGAACAGAGCAGCCACAGCTTGCGCTGTATTCGCCCGCGCAATGCCGTGCAAAATGATGGGTGGGTTGCGCAGAAAGTGTCGCCACTTCTTTCGCAAAGTTCGTCGCAGACAATGCACTGAAAGCGAACAGTAATACTGTGCACTGATGGTGGCATTTTCTTCAGAACTATTTCAGAGATTCGACAGGCAGTAGACCTCTCCATTCGCACCATCAACAGAACATGCTCTGCTAACGGTATACTACGCCTTCCACATCGCTGGCAACGGGTTCTACACAACGCTGGCGACTATTTTGAAGGATAGTAACAGGTGCAAACATGTAACTCTTTTGTATCGGTTGTGAATAAATAGTTCCCACTATTTAAATTCCAACCCTTGTATGGTCTGCACCAATTGGGCTCTACTGTGCTGTAACGCGCAGTTGATTAAGGCCAGATGGTATTGCGGAGAGAAGTTGGGTGTTAGGCGCAACGTTCGAATCGGGGGCGAGAATTCCATTTGTTTAGTTTTTACAGCACATAATGTAGGTGATATAGTCTCTTTTATGTAAATTGTGTTTGAATGAAACTTTTGTGACCTTAAAGAGGGCCGAATTATTAGTAGACAGGAAAAGTACGGAACTGAAGCAAAGGGAACGAAACTGCACTGACAATGTTTACCAAGTCAGCATATGCTCAAAGTGATGAATGTTTTGGTTTATGTACAGGGTGATTATAATTAAACTTTCAAATCGCTGTATAAATAACACCACTGCTCAGAATGACGTCAAATTTCAACGTAATATTATCGGAGAAAGGGGAAAACGTATGGCAGAAGAAAAATAAATAGTTACAAAATGGAGCAATAGATGGCGCGGTAAGCATCATAATTTAATAGTGGTCGACTGAAAGCGACAAATGAATCATACAATAATGTCTAAGGTGTGTGTTTCCGGGGTCACGTTCAGAATGTGTTGCGAAATGCCTGCCTTCAATGCAGCTAATTTTGCAATCAGAACACTGAACAAATCTTTCAGATAGCCCCACGGCCAGAAGTCACACGGATTAAAATCAGGTGACCGGGTGATCGGGACGGCCAGGCTGTAGGGAAATGGCGGCTGATAATTCTAGCATTTCCGAAATGGCGCTATAGCAGCTGCTCAGCTGGATTTTCAAAATGCAGAGGTGCGCCATCTTGCATAAAAGTGGTCTCATCCTCACATCCACTCTGTTGGAGACCTGGAATGACGTGGCTGCGCAATACTCATAGCATTACCAATGACGGTACAGGTAACAAGACCGGAAGCATCTGTCTCTTCGAAAAATATGGCTCTATGATAAATGATGTCGTAAACCAGCACGACACCGTGATCTTTTCATGATGAAGTGGTACTGGTTGATTTGTGTGTGGATTTTTCGTTGCCCATATTCGACAGTTCTGTGTATTGACTTATCCTGTCAGATGGAAGTGGGCTTCGTCTGTACTCAAATTCTTCTACGGTCAATCATTGTTCACTTCCATGCGAGCAAGAAATTCTAAAGCAAAGGTCTGTCTTGTTGGCAAGTCAACAGGAAGCAACTCGTGCACATTGGTAATTTTTAACGGATAGAAAAGATGGATGTTTTGTAGGATTTCACACACCGTCCTCACGGATATGTCCAATCTTTGGGCAATTCTCCGTGCACTACACGTTTACACACCACCACTCGCCTCCACCTGTATTGCTGTGGCCACTGCTTCCACTGATGTCAAATCAATTCGTTTCCTCCCTCTACCAAGTCACTCACCAAAAGAATCCGTCTTTTCGAATTTCCGAATCCAGACCCGTGACAGGCATCGGACCAACGCCTGTTTTCAAACCCTTCAGTGTCCGAAACTTCTCCAGACCGATGTGTGCAGTCATCATTCTTGTAATACAGCTTTACAAGCAGAGCGCGATCCTGCATTGAGACAATCATGGCGAACATTGCAGACGAGAAAGGAAGAAAGACTTGTACCCGCTGTGTTTATACCAACTTCAATGAGTCGTGTGCATGACAGGTGTTTTCATTTACATATTCTGACGCACAAAACGCCATTCACACTACTTTTTTTCTTCTGTCATACGTTTTCCTCCTCCTCCGATAATATCCAGTTGCAAGTTGACGTCATTCTAACCAGTGGTGTTACTTCTACAGCGTTTTAAAGTTTCACTTTAATTATAATCACCCTGTACATCTGAGCCCGCTGCTGAATAGATCTGTTTGTGTGACGAAGCATTATTGGTGTTACTGATCTGCAGGTTTCTGTGACGAGTTGCCGGAAGTGTTCGGGATTTTTCGGCGCTTGAACGTAAACTACTTGTTTCAAATGGCCCCAGTTTAAGAAGTATATTGGTGTAATTGTGTTAAATCCGGTGATCTGGCTGGTCAAACAACAGGTCCTCCTCTACACATCCGTTTTCCTGGAATTCCTCGTTCAGATGGTTACGATATTGCAATGACACATCCTCCAGCAGCATTGGGAGTTCCGAATACATTAAGTGGTTCAAATGGCTCTGAGCACTATGGGACTTAACATCTATGGTCATCAGTCCCCTAGACCTTAGAACTACTTAAACCTAACTAACCTAAGGACATCACACAACACCCAGCCATCACGAGGCAGAGAAAATCCCTGACCCCGCCGGGAATCGAAGCCGGGAACCCGGGCGTGGGAAGCGAGAAAGCCACCGCACGACCACGAGATGCGGGCCGAATACATTAAGTGCCGGTAGCGTGTGCAAGTCAAATGGCCCTCAAAGAAATACGGTCCAATAAGGCGATCACATAAGATTCCACACCAGACATTTAATCCCCATCGTACTTGATAGGTTGCCTGACGCACCCACTGAAGATTGTCAGTATTCTAGCGCATTTTGTGGTGATTGATGGTCCCATTATTTTGGACTCGTGATTCATCCGAGATCAAGACGTGCGATAGGAATGCTGCATCATTTTCGATATTTCCTGATAGCCACTGACCGAAATTCATTAGCGCTGCGAAATCTCGTCCGTGTGTAGTTCTTATTGCAGCTTTTGATGGTATTGGTGACATTTACGTGAATGCAGTATACATCATATACAGACGACTGGTACGAGCTGCATTCAGGACAGCATCTTCATTTTCACCAGTTGTTAAGGTCCTCTCTCGTACACGTGGTACTTTTTGACTCACACCTCTTGTCCTTACACGTCTTTCACCACTGCGGATTATCTTTGCAGTCAGGTGACGCATATCCAGATACTGTTCATGATACAGACGCAGCTCCTCAGTTTTTCTTGCTTCTCCATACATATAGATCATGCCAACGAATTCCTCTGCGGAAAACATGACGGTTGACAACAGAGCCTACACTCAAGTCATATACCAGTGCACTGTTCGCCAGGTCACAATATCGGTAACAGCGTCGCTTTTCTGTTTGGACGTGTGCACATGTTGGCCTGTGCGTTTGTGTTAACCCAGGGTGCCGATGCAAAAATTTTTGAACGCTGCAGGATTCGAACCCCGTTTGGTTTGTTGCTTGGCTAACGCCTAACCACATGCGTCATGCTAAACTGCTAGGAACATGCTTGTATTACAAATAGAGTGCGTACTCTATCAGTTAGGTGTTTAAAATGTTATTTACATCGCTCTTGGTACATTTCAAGCAATAATTTCGCTCTTCATAACACCTGGTCAACAGGGAGAGCATATTAACATAGTTACATAGTAGACAGATGATTTAAAGGATTGATGTTTTGCAACATTTCACTTGTATTCAGAATCGTTTGCATGATGAACTTACTGATCATTTGCACCAGACAGTAAGCCAGCATGGGAGAATATAGACCCCCTGACGACTCACAGTTTTGTTGGGATGCATCAGACTATTTCAGTAGGGCCAGCTCAGTCACTCTGTGTATGTAAACAGGGTGTAATGGGTGTAAGTGTAGATTTTTCTACTGGTGACCGAGGATACTGAAAACATTACATCAGTATTTACATCTCCTGTAGACTAATAATTATAGCCATACACACCGTATGGATTTAGCTTGGTTAGTATCTCCAAGTACAAGTACACATGACAAGAACAAGTCATTAATGCTTATTTTTCACTGGGCAGCAGGTCAGGTGTTGAAGTGTGTATGCAAGGTTGCAAAACCGTTAGTCTATACTGACAGGCGTAGTCCACATAGTGGATCCGTATGATTATGCAGAGAACATCAGGTCATAAAGTGGATCTGTATGATTATGCAGAGAACATCAGGTCATAAAGTTTGTGACGTGTTTATGGGAAGACTGTTACACACACATACACTCTCTCTCTCTCTCTCTCTCTCTCTCTCTCTCTCTCTCTCTCTCTCTCTCACACACACACACACACACACACACACACACACACACACACACACACACACAGAGAGAGAGAGAGAGAGAGAGAGAGAGAGAGAGAAGCATCCAAAACATTAATATGTGTACATTTTACAGTACCACGTGTAAAATATCTGCATTTATAACTGGTACACCCTGTGTGCATGGATGGAGTGATTCAGTTTCCCCTCTGGGTTGTATACAACATACAACGTCTTCAAATGCAATATCTAATATGTAATATTTTCATATTCTTTCGCTCGCTAGGTGCAAACTATTAATACCACAAAAAAATTTAACAGGACCTTTCTGCAGGAAATTTAATGCGGTTAAATTTCGTACTGTGGTACTTTGCTGTGCAAGAAGCCGTAATTTTCAAATTACTCAAAAAAATGTACAGAAAATAACTTCAGACACGTATTTCTTGAATAACTCGTAAACCTTGGCTTCTAGCGAATCCCAGTACAAAGATTAACTACATTACATATCATACAAAAAGATCCTGCTCATTTTTTTCTTTAGGGTTGACAGTTCGTGTACAGTAAGCGAGAAAATATGAAAATTACGTATTTGGTTTCTGAAGGCAATGTGAATTGCACAAAACGCATAGGTAGAGGCAGTTTAAAATAAATGCATGGTGATTTACGAAGATACACAAATATTTTGATATGTTATTCTACAAGTAAAACTAAAGAAAAAAGTTCATATAAACATAGGTACACAAATGTTTAGTTACGGGTAATAAATGCTTCTGCCTGAATGTAACAACTTTGCTCATATGAGGCCATCGCAAAACTGTACGAGGTTAAGGTAAAGCACGATTTCCATTTATTTCGTCGTTATTGATCTGGTGAATCTAATAAAACATGTCACAGGCGTGTACCTGCAGTAGTTTTCCAGAACATCCATAGAAGCAAAGATTATTATACAAGTAAATTTGTTTACTTTCCATTAAGAATGTAGAAATTGTTATGTTATTGTTGGCAACCGTTAGTGAGTTGTTACAGTCGTTTCCTAATCTTCAAACGTGTTAGTATTCTCTATTTTTCAATGAAAGAACATAGTAACAACAGTGTATTTATGTGAAAGTACATAATAACTGTTGTAGTTTGTAGATTATTTATGAAATAGGAATGCCTTTCAAATATACGACAGAGGAATACGCCGATATGGTGTTTAATATTGGCAAATGTGATGGTAATGCTACGGCTACGGCTGCAGTTAACGAATATCGCGTACGTTATCCAACTCGGAGGATTCCGAATGCATGAACCATTAGTGGAGTATTTCGAATGTTACGGGAGACAGGTTCTGTACCTAGCGCTCTTAGTCAATACGAGCGCTCGATACGTGAAGACGATGATGAGAATATTATGGATGCTGTTCAACGTAGCCCGGGTACCAGTACACGACGTATCTCTCAACGATTAGGCATTTCACAATCTCAGGTATGACGATCAGTGAAGTGCAATAATCTGTATCCTTACCATTTGTTCATGAACAAAAATTGCATCATTTACATTCGAGTGATCCTGCCCTTGGCTTGGCGTAGCGCAACTGATTAAATACCAATCAGCGGTTACCAAATACATTTTATTTACTGATGACGCATAGTTTACTTGAGATGATATACACAATTTACATAACGAGCACGTATGGTCTGAAGTAAACCAACATGCAACAATGCAACGCAATTTCCAGTAGCAATTCAGCATAAATTTGTGGTGTGGTATAATAAACACACACTTTATTGGACCATTTATTTTCCCAGGACGTCAAACTGACGAGACGTATTTACAATTTATTCAAGAAGAAATGCCCCGCTTGCTCGAAGACGTTCTACTTGTTGCGCGAATAAAAATGTATTTTCAACTTGATGGTGCTCCTTTATATTTCACCAACGCAGTTACTAGACATTTAAATGAACATTTTCACCAGAAATGGATTGGCCGTGGTGCTACACGTCTGTGGCCACCCAGATCGCCCGATTTAACACCAATGGATTTTTGTGTATGGGGATGGATGAAAGACATAGTTTATGAGGACAAAGTCAATACACGTGCGGCATTACTTGCTCGCAATATGAGTGCAACAGACGAAATTTAGAACAACCCTGTGAAACTGAAAAGAGGAACAGAATCTGTTCATACGCATGCAGCTAATTGCATTGAACTCGGTGGAGACATTTTTGAATATTTATTGTGAATGTACTGTGAAATTGTATGTACACTGTACAACTTCCTTAACATTGAGCTTTGTTTTTTTCTAGTTTGACATGAATTCAGGTGTGCTCTGTTATTAATAAAAGCAGATTGGCTGACACATTTATAGAGTTTCAGTTAACGTTATTACCATCATTTTTCCAAAATTAAATTCTCTACAACTTCTACTGAAAATTTTGTGCAGTTTTCTGGAATTTAAAATACAAATTAGGCCAAGTAGTTAATAAATTAAAAATTTTACTAAATTACTAGTTTGCTTCTCTGGATGTTGTGGAAAACTATTGCAGATACACGTTTGGACATGTTTTATCAGATTCAACAGACCAATAACAAGAAAATAAATGGAAAGCGTGCTTTACTTTAACCACATACAGTTTTGCGATAGCTTCATATGAACGAAATTGCTAAATTTCAGCAAAATCCTTTATTGCGGGCCTATGTTTATATGAACTTTTTTCTTTAGTTTTACTTGTAGAATAACATATTAAAATACTTGCATACCTTCGTGAATCACCCTGTGTATACACACACTATATATATATATATATATATATATATATATATATATATATATATATATATATATATCTGCGTCCCTTAGCTTATGGCGCTAGGCTTCGATGAACAGCGTCGCGCGCCGACGAGAGGGTAGGCACACAACAAGCCATCCAAACCGTCATAGTAGCAGGTCTGCAGGGCAACGATTTCAATGCGTTTGTGACATCAAGGTAAGAGAGACGTCGGGTTGAAGTTTTATGTTCTTTATTTGCGAACGCTGTAGTTGACATAGTTGCGGATATTCCATGAGATTTTCCGCCTCTTACTGAAACGTGAAAGCGTTGCTTTTGACTGTGCAAATACCTGTTTCACAAGTGTTGCATAGAGGACAGCACCTGTGTGCGCTGCGCAGTCCCTTTGGCCATGCGTCAGTCTGTCATCAAACGGGGACACTTTTGTGTTCGTTACTGTGTGGAGCGGACAGTAAATGGAGAGCTACTCTTGGGAGGAAAGGGGAAACGTGCGCTATGCTGACGGGGCAGCAGAGGATGGAAATACACTGGCAAGTTCTCGCAATGGCACTTGTGCATAAGGCCTATGTTCAGACCCGGTGTATTCATTTTGTGTAACAGGCACGAGGGCCTGATGGACGCGGCCGTCAACACATAGCGCGTACACCAAGGCTTGAAGGGGAGGCGTTAGCACTACCGGAAAACACACGCTCAATAAGCTCGCGGCATGTTGCACGGAATTGGGAGTATGCCACTACACAATTCGGCGCGTTTGGCATGAAGATCATTTACACCACTACCGCCTTCAGAATATTCGCACCCTTAACTCAGGCGATTTTCCACATCGAATTGAGTTCTGCCAGTAGTTCTTGTAAAGGTGTGCCATTCAACCGGACTTCCGAACCGTGTACTTTTTACAGATGAGACATCCTTTACACTAGAGGGTATGTTCAACAGTAACCATCAACACGTTTGGGCTCAAGAAAATCTGCACGCTGCCTTTGCTCGTCATCACGAAGGTCGTGTCGCTGTCAACATTCCGGCACACTTGGTAGGTGAGAATCTGGTCGGTCCATACATGTTTCCCCGGAGACTGAACGCAGACACTTAATCTTTTCACGAGAAACTCTGGCAGAGTTGTTGGAACATGTTCCATCCAACGTGCGACAGCGAATGTGGTACCAACACGATGGTGCACCTCCGCACTTTTCACATGCAGTGCGAATGCATTTCGATCAAATCTTTGCCGGCCGCTGTGACCGAGCGGTTCTAACCGCTTCAGTCCGGAACCGCGCTGCTGCTATGGCCGCAGGTTCGAATCCTGCCTCGGGCGTGGATGCGTGTGATGTCCTTAGGTTAGTTAGGTTTAAGTAGATCTGAGTCTAGGGGACTGATGACCTCAGATGTTAAGTCCCATAGTGCTTAGAGCCACTTGAACCACTTGGTGAAATCTTTGGTGAGAATTGGACAGGGTGCAGTGTGCCGATGGCATGGCCTGCACGTTCCCCATAGATTTTTTTGTTCTGGGGCCACCTGAAACCAGTTGTCTATGGGACACCCATTGAAACTGATGAAGAAATGATAACGCGCATTATGCCAGCCTCAGATGAAATTTCTACTTTGCAGGACTGTTTGAAAGACTGCACAGTCACTCCATCGTCGTTGCACGACGTGCATTCAAGGAGGAAGAGCGTAATTTCGAGCAAAGTATGTGACTGTTTTCAAAGAAAGGTTAAAAAATTTCACCCCGACTTCTCATTTACCTTAACGCCACTAATACATTAAAAACGTTGCCCTGCAGACCTGATACCATGAAGGCTCGCATGGTATGTTGGGTGCCTACCTCCTGGCGGCGGACGCTGTTCAAGAACGCCTAACTCCGTACGTTAAGGGATGCGGACATGAGTTATTATGTGAAATTTGTTATGACACACTCTACCAGTTCTTTCGTTTTCTACATTCATTTCAGGTATATATATATACTGACGAGCCAAGGAAACTGGTACACTTGCGTAGGGCCCCGGTGAGCACGCAGAAGTGCCACAAGACTACATGACATAGACTCGACAAACGTCTGAAGTACTGCTTACTGCTGGAGGTAACTGACGCCATGAATCCTGCAGAGTACGAGGAAGTGGAGATCCCTTCTGAACAGCAGGTTGCAAGGCACCCCAGATATGCTCAATAATGTTCATGTCTGGGGATTTTGGTGGCCAGCAGAAGTGTTTAAACTCAGAAGAGTGTTCCTGGAACCGCTCTGTAGCAATTATGGACGTGTCGGGTGCCGCATTGTCCTGCTGGAATTGCCCAAGTCCGGCAGAAAGCACAATGGATGTGAATGGATGAAGGTGATGAGACAGGATGCTTACGTACGTACAGCTGTCAGAGTCGTATCTAGACGTATCAGGGGTCCCATATCAGTCAAACTGCACACGCTCCACACCATTACAGAGCCTCCACCTGTATCAACAGTCCCCTGCTGACATGCTGGGTCCATCGATACATAAGGTTGTCTCCATACCCGTACAAGCCCATCCGCTCGATACAATTTGAAACGAGACTCGTCCGACCAGGTAACATGTTTCCAGGCAACAGCCCAATGTCGGTGTTCGCGGGCCCAGGAGAGGCGTAAAGCTTTGTGTCGTGCGGTCATGGAGGGTACACAAGTGGGCCTTCGGCTCCGAAAGCTAATATCAATGTTATTTCTTTGAATGGTTCGCACGCTGACAGTTGTTGATGGCCCAACACTGAAATCTGCAGCAATTTGCGGAAGGACTGCACTTCTGTCACGTTGAACATTTCTCTTCAGTCGTTCCATTCTTACAGGATCTTTTTCCAGTCGCAGCGATGTCTGAGATTTGGTGCTTTACCGGCTTCCTGATATTCACGGTACACTCGTGAAATGGTCGTACGGGAAAATCCCCACTTCATCGCTATCTCCGAGATGCTGTGTCCCAGCGCTCTTACCCCGACTATAGCACAACGCTCAAACTCATTCAGACCGTAGAAATCTAATGTTACGTAGCTCCACAAACTTACCAACACACTGTCGGATCCCTGATACGCAGAATTAGTGATGTATTTTGTTCCAAAGACGGACAAACAAGATATTAAGTAGGTGGTCGTAACGTTTTGGCTACTCAGTGTACGTTGGCACTCACTAAGCCATAATGCTCACCTACAAGAACCAGAAAAACTGATTAAAATTCCATATCAGACGACAGAGAACTCATTTCCAAATTTTTGTTCACTGTGGACATTAAATTCCAACAAAAGAAAACAGCACCTTGACCCCAGAGGGTCAGCGCTAGATGCTACAACCGTGTGGCGAACACGCTTGGCCGATTATCTTTCCCCATCACTCTCTTTGCCCGCGACTCAGTTTCCATCTAATAAGTGAGTGTGGTAAAGTACGGTTAAGGTAAAAGATGAATTATTCTCTTAAGGATTTTAGCAAAATTATTAATTAAATAAAATGCAGTTACGTTAGGAATTGCAGTTCACTCTCAAGAGACAGAATTTAAGTTTCTCTGTTGGTCCATCATGACCAGGGGACATCAGCTGGTAAGTACTTTTCAATGTCAATGAACTTCACCAACAGCCGTATACTTTAAGATATTTTATTTTATTCTGAAAGCAATCAGTTTCAGCAATTCATTTTGCCATCGTCAGGCCCCATACGCTTTTATACAAATAAACGAACTTATCGTATAGCGCCATAAAATACTGGATATCGTGAATTCCAATCATATGAAACATTTGTATAACGACTGGAATTCACGATATCCAGTGTTTTAAGGCGCTATACGATAATTTCGTTTATTTGTATAAAAGCATATGGAGCTTGAAGATGGTAAAATGAGTTGCCGAAACTGGTTGCTTTCAGAATAAAATAAAATATCTTAAAGTATACGGCTGTTGGTGATGTTTATTGACATTGAAAAGGACTTAAGTTTGGTTCTGAGACAGCACCTTGAAACAAGCAGCCAACATAACGGAAGTTCCCTGGAAGACCTTTACTTGTGGTGACTATATCTCTTCCTTTCCCACAAACTACAGTTATGGGTTGAATCGTGCACAGTGCCTGCAACAGTCACTGGAATCAAATTACATGCAGACAGAATCAACAATATGTTAAATGACTCCCCTTTTACCTTTGCCACCACATATACTAACTCCTGACGACGTTACAGTTCTCTTGCTGACACTACAAGCTTCTGCAGCCCTTTCTTATGTCTTCGGATGTCAACAGTAGGAGACCTGCTTTCACATTCACGTTTAAAAAAGTTAAAAATGCGGTGAATAATCCCCGTCGCCTGCTTGTGAAGAACTTCACGTATATTACCATCACCTGACGTTTTTTTCTAATCGCACTAAAACATTCTGTGGTGTGCGTACTGTAAGACCTTTGGTACACACACCATCTGATTATTTGACTTGTCACTCTAACATCTGATTATTTGACTTGTCACTCTAACGAAGTAGGCGTCAGCAATATGTCTCGTGTTCTTATTGTGCCGTGTTTATCTTCTGCCGTTAGGTCAGACGATAGAAATGCCACTTACATGCTTAGAGTAGCAGATTGACAGTGACCAACTTTAAACGGAACTTGATTAATTTTCACACACATTTATTAAAATAATAAAAAGCATAAACATTATGTAACTTGATTCTGGATGCTGTTTACAATTGACAATCTGAAGTTCCTTTGGTCTTGGTACGTTAATGTTTTTCTGACATATATATCTGATTCTTGACAAAGTGTCTATTCATTTATCTTCATGGCTACGTACAGGAATATGGTAATCTTATTAGGCGCAGACTGAAACTTCACTATAGACTGGTACAGACAGGTGCAGATAAATGCAGACTAATGCAGACTGACTAATCGGAGGTCTGTACACTCGTTATAATACCTCGCACGTTCAGGTATCACTGCATGAGTGTGATCCGCGACGAGAAAAGGTTCTACTTTAGCAGCAATCTCATTGGCTGCGTTACAAATTAATACACGGATCGGCAGAAGCAGAATTTGGTCCATCTCTAAGGCAGCACCATCTCGTAGTGTAGAGACGGACGAGCGCTGCGCCTGTGCTGTTGTGCTTAGCGGGGCGCGCTCTAGTGGGAAAGTTGTGTGCGCGCTGACTACGCGGAACTATGTACACAACACATTCACAGATAAACATTCACAGCTATACTGCCCTAAGAAAAAAAAAGACGAATGAATGAATAATTCGGTTATCGCAAAGTACGGCAACAGTGCAGCGTGCAGGAGATAGATTCTCGCTGTTTGGCTGTAACTCCCTGCTAGCCGCGAGGAAAGAGAGAGAATATTACTGGCTGTCAGCGGCTAATGGAGGAGGACGCCCATAAAGGCTGAAAACTGGGCCGTCTTCCTACCTGAGGTGGACGTTAGTTGAAGCTGCAATCGTAGTTACGCCCTGTCGCCACTTAATGCGTCATTGATCAGGCCAGCTGGAATAAGTCTTGCATACTGCATGTACATGCGTACCATGTAATAGGCGACACGACATGGTAACAGGTACAATATTGCCTCAGCAACGCTGTACCAGTTCAATGCCACGTGCTCGTTTCTGTCAGCGCTGTTATTGAAGTAGCACTAACCGCTTTCTCCATTTTTGGTTGTAGCGCAATATCTGAAACCAATAGCAATGCTACGAATAAAAATTACTCGTTTTTTTAAAAAAGTACTGCTTAAAAACCAAAAATTTTGGAGCTGCTGCTATGGTTGATTAATACTTAGGATCTTTTACCGGGTTAATAGCAAAAAATAAAAAAGAAGCTTATGTTTTAACCGAGGCCAAACAAATTCCAAAAAATACCGGTTATTCAGAACTGAAATATCGGTATCAATTTTAGCCGATCGTTTTCCCATCCCTAGTCAGGAGGGTAAACATGCTCTGTCCTACTTCGATTAGGCGGAGCCGGCGCGTCCAAACATTTACGGCAACCTCGCGGGCTCAAAGAGGCGAACGTCTGCGGCTGTCGACCGCGCCGCGACACCTAGTGCAAGAACTGCCTAACTGCCACGAGGCGGCGGGTCGCGCCCTTTGTGTTGTTTGGCGGGCGAATACTCGGCGAGGCATAATTTATTGCGGGACCCCACTTCCCTCCTCTTGCTTTCACCGAACAATGAGGAGAGACCTCCCCCCGTGACTGACAAGGTAAACAATTGCCGGCAACAAGTGTGATTTGTGTGCGGGTTTTTCGCTTCCTTTCTTTTTCATTTCGTTTTTACCTTCGTAATTTGTTACTGTGCGGGAGAACAGAGGTAGCGAGTTCGTACTTGTCGTGAAACTGATTGTGGAAAACAGCGTGCGATAGCAAGGTAAAAATTTCTAAGCCTGATGGTGAATGTGTATCGTAGATAAAAATATTCTCTTACTGTTTGACCTAATCCGCTATTCGTTCAGTGCAGTATGTTCAGCTCTTCTCCTCTCAGCAAATTCCACCCCTCATGTGTTTTTTTTTTAAGATCTGAAAATTAACTGTCTTGAGGTTAAAGCTCACTTTCTGTTTGCAAGTAAATTTAACATGGGGTCTGTTGTGGCCATATTCGCAGCAGCTAAACTGAAATTGTGGCAGTTTGAAATAAAAAAGCCTTTTGCATGTTAACACATTAAGTTTCTTATTTAACTTAAGCGTTTCATCTTATTTATAAGGACTCTTCAGTGGATGTCGTGAAATATCACTCGATATTTTTCGTTTTAACATATAGGTTATATAATTGAAAAAGCTGATTGAAGTTCTTATAAGAAAATGGAAAGGTACTTACAGATCAGCCTCTAATTCATTATTTGTAAGCCACACTGCTTTCCCTCTGGTGACAAACCGATTGAAAGCTTGTAGTTTTCATTTTGGTCACTATGTTTTCGAAATACATGTAGCCATTTTCTGTGTCTAGACTGTCATTCTTTCTGTAAGTGCTACCAATTATCTCGGTTTTTAATTTCAGTAGTTTTTTTGTTTGCCTTTCTGTGTGTTGTAAGTTTGTGTGTGTATATGGGTATGTGTGCGTACTCTTCTACTTCTTATTTTATAACTTTTTTGTAAATTTTTATTTTTTATTTACTTATCTTTTTCATTATAATTTATTCTTTTTCATTTTTCATTCCTTTGTCGAGAAGCATGGGACTTCATTTCCATTTCCATACTTAGGGGAAGAATGGGATTTTTTTCCCACCTTTTTGTATTACATGATCAATCATTGTAAATAGTGAGTGGTTAGTCATATGCACTAAATAATTTATTAGTAACTTCTTTTCAGCTTTTTTTGTATATGTGATTATTTTCCTGTAGGGTTAGGAGGTGTCTCTCAGTATTTATTCTAATTATTTCCATATTTTTTTCTCTTCTATAAGGTTTGTGATTATTTTCTCTTAATTTTTTGCGAAAGTTGAGTGGCTTGTCCTGTATTACCATGATATGTTCTTTGTGTTGGGTTTGTCCCACATACTTTTCTTCACAAGACTTGCATTGTATTTGGTATGTTCCTCTGTCTGGCAGATGTCTGTCTTTTGTCATATTTTGAATGTAGTTTTGGACTGAACTTTCTGTTCTGAATGCAATGTTCATACCTTGTCATTTGAAAATGTCTATTTTATGTATGAGTGTACGCTTGTATGTTATTGTGTATAATCTTGGATCTTCTTCCTTGTGTTCATGTATTCTTTGTGTTGTCGTTATTCTGTCAATATGTGTCTTTGTTTGTGTAGTATTCTGTCAGGCTGTGGTTTGTGACTGTGTATGTATCATATTTATTGACTGCATTTTTGTTTAATGTTTTTATCTAATTATGTGACTAGATTAGTTACTGCATCCATTGTTTGCTGATTCTTTTATGATGACATCTAGTTATTTCTCAAAGTTTTCTCTGACGAGTGGTATTGTGTTAAGTGTATGAATCATGTGTCTGAGTGCTGACTGTTTCTGTGAGTTGGTGTGATCTGAAGTCTGATGGATGACTGTGTTACTTGTTTTAGGTTTATAGTAATTTTCAAAGATATGCTGATTGTTTCCTTTTTTAAGGATTATATTTAAGATTTTTATTTGGTATCAAGTTCTTCTTCCATTGTGAATTTATATGAATATGAATATGATTATCCACTTACTGTTTACACTGACTGATCATATAACAGACAGAAATACCCATAGATGATAATAATCTCATTCCCCTCCTAATTATATGAATGACAAATGCAAAAGAAAAAGAATAAAAATGAAGCATACGTAAAAACACACACACAACTTACATCAACACCCAACACTATTGAAAACAAAAAATGAGAGCATTGGCAACAGTTACCAATGCATGATACTCTACACACAGAAAACGGCAGTTACAGTGCTATATTTCGGAAACATAGTGACCGCGACGAAAACTGCAAGCTTTCGACTAGTTTGCCACATGAGAGAAAGCTGACTGGTTTGCAAACAGCGAATGCGACCTTCATCTGTAAGTACCATTGAATTTTATTATAAAAACTTGAATGAACTGTTTGAAATCTATAGCGTACAATTGTAAGTGCAAACGATAACCTATGTGTGCGAACGAAAAAACTGCGTAATGTTTCTGGACACTCACTGAAGATACCTTATAAATAAGGCGAAACGGGTCTGGGTGCACAAGTTAAATACGAGACTTAATTTGCAGCATGCAAAAGGAGTTTGTCTTTTAATCCACTTCACTTCAAGTAAATATGTTTTAGAGGCCGTTTCTGACTTCAATAAAAAATTCTTTTCTTCTTTTTCGACCACTTCGTATTTCAGTGAAGTTTTGCCGTTATCATTGTGTTCATTTCATTTTATTAATAGAAGATACCGTACTTCATGCAACTCTTTGTCACTTGCACGGCAGCTGATATTCCTGCATAGTTTGTCTTTCAATGTTTCGTAAACAGTGGTGCAGCGTGTATTTGCGATTACAGTTTGTCACAGACAGGACAACACAGAAAGCACAAAAACTGGGGATGACACGCGATAGTGTGCCCTAACATCTTCTGTACTGCAGATGAACAGCTACATCAACAACAGAATGTGCTGTAAAGAAAAATAAAGGGCACTTTTTGATGATGGTGAAACGTTACAGAAACGTGTATGAGCGGAAAAGACGAGAACAGTGCTTGCTCCAGGCAGAATCCTTCTCCAGCACACACGAGGGCGCACTGAAAGTGTAGCCTCTGAATTTTTTATGTGAAAAATATTTGGGCCTTTTAAATAAAACAAACCTTATTAACATTCTACATCTTTATTGTTTACGTCTACCAATTTGCAGCTCTCTGCCGTTAGAGAGCTCCGAACTGTCGTGTGTAACATGGCCGTACGTAACGCAACTACATTTATGCTCATAAATTAAGGATAGTTGCAGAATGTGTTGCCATACAACGTGGCTCTAGGCAAAACTGGAACTAATAACATAGGCACATATGGAACACACACGACACAGATTTGTAAGTCCACGGTATTGGTGATAACTTGAGAAAACCGTCCCAAAACACATGTGCTACAAAACGCCTCATCAATATGGGCTATGATCACCATGCATACGTGCATAGGCCGCACAACGGGTTGCCACACTCTGGATCAGGTGGTCGAGCAGCTGCCGAGGTATAGCCTCCCATTCTAGAACAGTGCCTGACGGAGCTCCAGAAGTGTCGTAGGGGTTTGAAGACTTGAAGCGATACGTCGACTGAGAGCATCCCAGACGTGCTCGATGAGCCTGGCGAACAGGCGGGCCACTCCATTCGCCTGATATCTTCTGTTTCAAGATACTTTTCCACGATGGCAGCTCGGTGGGGCCATTCGTTATCATCCATCAGGAGGAAGGTGGGACACATACACCCCTGAAAAGGCGGACATACTGGTGCAAAATGACGTCCCGATACACCTGACCTGTTGCAGTCCGTCTGTCAAAGACATGCAGGGGTGTACGTGTACCAATCATAATCCCACCCCACACCATCAAACCACGACCTCCATACAGGTCCCTTTCAAGGACATGAAGGGGTTGGTATTTGTTTCCTAGTTCACACCAGATGAAAACCCGGCGAGAATCACTGTTCAGACTGTACGTGAACATAACCTACGACCACTGTTCCAAAGACCATGTACTGTGTTCTTGAGACCAGGCTTTACGGGCGCTCCTGTGGGGGTCAGTGGAATGCACCTTGCAGGTCTCCGGGTGAATAAACCACGTCCGTTCAGTCGTCTGTAGACTGTGTGACTGGAGACAACTGTTTCAGTGGCTGCTGTAAAGTCCCGAGCAAGGCTACCTGCAGTACTCTGTGGTCGTCTGTGGGCACTGATGGTGAGATATAGGTCTTCTTGTGCTGTTGTACACTGTGGACGTCCCGTACTGTAGCGCCTGGACACGTTTCCTGTCTGCTGGAATCGTTGACATAATCTTGAGATTACACTTTGTGGCACACGAAGGACCGTGCTACGACTTGCTGTGTTTGACCAGCCTCCAGTCGCCCTAGTATTCAACCCTCATAACTTCATTACTATGTGTTTCTGAACCATTTTCAACGCACAGTCACCATTAGCATGTCTCAAAACGTTTGCACACTTACTCGCTGCACCGTACTCTGACATGCACCAACATACCTCTGCATATGTGGACTGCTGCCAGCGCCACCGTGCGACACCCGCACGTGAAATGCACTGCATGGTCATACCCCGAGGTGATTTAAATCCGCAAACAGCCCACCAGAGCGTTGTTTCACCATGAATCAGCAATATACTTAATTAATGAGCATGAGTGTATGTGGGTGGGTGAGAAACACCGTGCTGCAACCGATTTTCGAGTTCAGAGAGATGGTTCACACACAGAGCACCCTCTCCTCCAGCTTGACAGTGCTAGATCATATACAAGCGCTGCGACATCTGCAACAGTCCGACGCCTTGGGTTCACTATTATTGACTGTCCTCCATACAAGCCCGACTTGGCCCCAGCAGATTTTCATCTGTTTCCGGAAATTAAAGAAACCTTCGAGGACTTCACTTGGGTAGTGATGAAACGGTGCAAACTGAGGTGAGCTTGTGGTTCAGTCAACAAAGTCAAACATTCTACAGTGACGGTATCAAGAAACTGGTCTCTCGATGGGAGAAATGTGTTCGTTGCCAGGGTACCTGTGTTGACAAATAAATATGCAGACAGGAGGAATAAGATGTCGAATGTTAATAACGTCTGTTTTACCTCATCATCATCATCATCATCATCATCATCATCATCATCATTTAAGACTGATTATGCCTTTCAGCGTTCAGTCTGGAGCATAGCCCCCTTATAAAATTCCTCCATGATCCCCTATTCAGTGCTAATATTGGTGCCTCTTCTGATGTTAAACCTATTACTTCAAAATCATTCTTAACCGAATCCAGGTACCTTCTCCTTGGTCTGCCCTGACTCCTCCTACCCTCTGCTGCTGAACCCATGAGTCTCTTAGGTAACCTTGCTTCTCCCATGCGTGTAACATGACCCTACCATCTGAGCCTGTTCATACTGACTGCTACATCTATAGAGTTCATTCCCAGTTTTTCTTTGATTTCCTCATTGTGGACACCCTACTGCCATTGTTCCCATCTACTAGTACCTGCAATCATCCTAGCTACTTTCATATCAGTAACCTCAACCTTGTTGATAAGGTAACCTGAATCCACCCAGCTTTCGCTTCCATACAACAAAGTTGGTCGAAAGATTGAACGGTGCACAGATAACTTAGTCTTGGTACTGACTTCCTTCTTGCAGAAGAGAGTAGATCGCAGCTGAGCGCTCACTGCATTAGCTTTGCTACACCTCGCTTCCATTTCTTTCACTATGTTGCTATCCTGTGAAAATATGCACCCTAAGTACTTGAAACTGTCCACCTGTTCCAACTTTGTTCGTCCTATTTGGCACTCAGTCCGTTTATATTTCTTTCCCACTGACATTACTTTCGTTTCGGAGATGGTAATCTTCATACCATAGTCCTCACATTTATGATCTAGCTCTGAAATATTACTTTGAAAACTTTCAATAGAATCTGCCATCACAACTAAGTCATCCGCATATGCAAGACTGCTTATTTTGTGTTCACATATCTTGATCTCACCCAACCATCCCATTGTTTTCAACATATGATCCATAAATAATATGAACAACAGTGGAGACAATGTGCAGCCTTGTCTTATCCCTGAAACTATTCTGAACCATGAGCTCAATTTACCGTCAAGTCTAACTGCTGCCTGACTATCCATGTAAAGACCTTTAATTGCTTGCAAAAGTTTGCCTCCTATTCCATAATCTCGTAGAACAGACAATAACTTCCTCCTAGGAACCCGGTCATAAGCCTTTTATAGATCTATAAAGCACAGATACAATTCCCGGTTCTACTCATAACACTTCTCCATTATTTGCCGTAAGCTAAAGATCTGGTCCTGACAACCTCTAAGAGGCCTAAACCCACACTGATTTTCATCCAATTGGTCCTCAACTAATACTCGCACTTTCCTTTCAACAATACCTGAGAAGATTTTACCCACAACGCTGATTAAAGAGATACCTCTGTAGTTGTTACAATCGTTTCTGTTTCCATGTTTGAAGATTGGTGTGTCCAGTCTGATGGAACCTATCCCGACTCCCAGGTCATTTCAATTATCCTGTGTAGCCATTTAAGACCTGACGTTCCACTGTATTTGATGAGTTCCGACTTACTTTCATCCACCCCAGCTGCTTTATTGCACTGCAGTCTATTGACCATTTTCTCCACTTCCTCAAATGTGATTCTATTTCCATCATCATTCCTATCCCAGCCTACCTCAAAATCTGAAACATTGCTGATCGTATTTTCACCTACATTGAGCAACTCTTCAAAATATTCCCACCATCTGCCCAAGGCATCCACAGGATTCACCAGCAGTTTTCCTGACCTGTCGAAAATACTTGTCATTTCCCTCTTACCTCCCTTTCGAAGACTCCTAATTACACTCCAGAATGGTTTTCCAGCAGCTTGACCCATAGTCTCCAACCTGTTTCCAAAGTCTTCCCAAGATTTCTTCTTGGATGCTGCAATTATCTGTTTGGCTTTGTTTCTTTCTTCAACATAACTTCCTCTGTCTACCTGAGTTCTAGTATGTAGCCATTTTTGATACGCCATCTTTTTCCTTTTACAGGCTGCCTTGACTGTGTCATTCCACCAAGCTGTTTGCTTCATCCTACCTTTACACACTACTGTTCCAAGACATTCTTTAGCCACTTCTAGTACTGTGTCCCTGTACATTGTCCATTCCTTTTCCAATGATTGTAATTGACTACATTCAACTAACTGGTACCTTTCTGAGATTGCCGTTGTGTACCTGAGCCTGATTTCTTTATCCTGAAGTTTCTCCACTCTTATCCTCCTACATATGGACTTGACCTCCTGCACTTTCGGCCTCACAATCCCAATTTCACTACAGATTAAATAATGATCAGTGTCATCAAAGAATCCCCTGAATATACGTGTGTCCCTCACAGCCTTCCTAAATTCCTGATCTGTTATTATATAGTCAATGACAGATCTGGTTCCCCTGCCTTCCCAAGTATACCGGTGAATGTTCTTATGTTTAAAAAAGGAGTTTGTGATTACTAAGCCCATACTGGCACAGAAATCCAAGAGTTGTTTCCCGTTCCTGTTGGCCTCCATATCCTCTCCAAATTTACTCATAACCTTTTCATACCCTTCTGTTCGATTTCGAATCCTGGCATTAAAATCACCCATGAGCAGAACACTGTCCTTGTCCTTTACTCTAACAACTACATCACTGAGTGCCTCATAAAAACTATCCATCTTTTATTGATCTGTCCCTTCACAATGCGAATATACTGACACAATCCTAATTTTCTTGCTAGACACCTCCTTTTACCTGAAAAGATAAAAAAATCGGAGCCATTACTTTTTATCACGGTCTCAAACATTTAGTAGTCATAATATTATGACCACGTACTTCACAGTGTTTTATTACGCTTCTGGAACGCAATGCAACAGCGATTCTGCGGTGGATGGATTCGAGTCCTTGATAAAGTTCCGGAAGTACTTGGCGCCAGAAACCGTAAATTATACAGCGTTAGTTTGTGGGCGCGGAGCTGTCGTCTCACAGTGACCCACATGTGTTCGTCTCGTTCAGATTCAGTGCATTTAGTGCCCCGGACAACAATGTAAGTTGACTATCATGCTCCACAAAGCACTGTAGCACGTTTATGACCTTGTGGCGCAGAAACTTGTTCTACTGGAAAGGGCAATGCAAGTCAGGAAAGATTTAAAACAAGAAGGGTTACCGGTGATACAGAATAATGCTCAGTTACAAGAGGACCGCCCCCTACACGTCATCGTCGAGTTCGTCACAATTTGTGGGATACGCGGCTCTGGGCCAGAAATGAAATTCATGGAAGTGGGAGCGCCAGATGGCAAAACGTATGAAGAAACTTCTGGCGCTGATCGGAGAGGCTTTAGCCCTTTATGCTACCGGAGTTTCTAGACGGCGGTTGTCGTAGCGGAAATAGTGCAGAACAGTTGTCAGGGTCGGTTGGTCGAGTATATATACGGAAATTTCTTTATTTCCAATTATTACGTTACTTACATTTCAAATAAACCTAAATAATGCTCAGTACATTGTACTTATTAATATTTTCGTAAAAGGCGTGAAAAGGAGGGGCAAAGGAAGAGTCAAGCAGTATATTGCTCCCTCCTACGTATATCTCGCGAAGAGACCATGAGGATAAAATCAGAGAGATTAGAGCCCACACAGAAGCATACCGACAATCCTTCTTTCCACGTACAATACGAGACTGGAATAGAAGGGAGAACCGATAGAGGTACTCAGGGTACCCTCCGCCACACACCGTCAGGTGGCTTGCGGAAGTTCACTGAGGCTTTTTGCAGATGATGCTGTGGTGTATCGAGAGGTTGCAACAATGGAAAATTGTACTGAAATGCAGGAGGATCTGCAGCGAATTGACGCATGGTGCACGGAATGGCAATTGAATCTCAATGTAGACAAGTGTAATGTGATGCGAATACATAGAAAGATAGGTCCCTTATCATTTAGCTACAAAATAGCAGGTCAGCAACTGGAAGCAGTTAATTCCATAAATTATCTGGGAGTACGCATTAGGAGTGATTTAAAATGGAATGATCATATAAAGTTGATCGTCGGTAAAGCAGATGCCAGACTGAGATTCATTGGAAGAATCCTAAGGAAATGCAATCCTATAACAAAGGAAGTAGGTTACAGTACGTTTGTTCGCCCAGTGCTTGAATACTGCTCAGCAGTGTGGGATCCGCACCAGGTAGGGTTGATAGAAGAGATAGAGAAGATCCAACGGAGAGCAGCGCGCTTCGTTACAGGATCATTTAGTAATCGCGAAAGCGTTACGGAGATGATAGATAAACTCCAGTGGAAGACTCTGCAGGAGAGACGCTCAGTAGCTCGGTACAGGCTTTTGTTAAAGTTTCGAGAACATACCTTCACCGAAGAGTCAAGCAGTATATTGCTCCCTCCTACGTATATCTCGCGAAGAGACCATGAGGATAAAATCAGAGAGATTAGAGCCCACATAGAAGCATACCGACAATCCTTCTTTCCACGTACAATACGAGACTGGAATAGAAGGGAGAACCGATAGAGGTACTCAGGGTACCCTCCGCCACACACCGTCAGGTGGCTTGCGGAGTATGGATGTAGATGTAGATGTAGAGGATGGTATTCTATGGCAATTATGAGAACTTCGTATTCGAAATTAATTACTTTTATTATTTTGCAATTAATGATTTACACCTGCTGCAGTGCCAGTCATCGTAAAAACAGAGGTAACAGTAATTTTCTCGGTCTCTTGCACACGTCAGAAAGACAGATTTTTTACAATTATGCGTTTGTTTTAAAGTTTATATAAAAAACCAAACGTATTTTACATTCACAGACAATTCTCTCACATCGGGCATTTTGGAAGCAAACCACGCTTAAGTTAGGATTCCTCCTTGGAAAGCTATTTTCAGGGTCCTCGTGGACCCTCCAAGTACAATCCATTTTTGCAAATTTATTTGAAATCCCATTTTTCTTTTCCGTTTCTTTTTCAAATCTTTTGTGAAAAAATAATAAATGCAATATATTGAGCGTTATTTCCGTTTATATGCAGTGTGAGTAACGTAAAAACTGAAAAGATAAAAGAAGAAATGCTTCGGCTTAGGGAACTGATCCCACGATCCTGGGATTACCATTATGTACTCTTTCCGCCTTGACAACCGCTTAGTAGATGCTGCGGTTACATAGATAGCTCATGCATCACTCAGTACATACCAAAAATGCTTTTTTTCCACTAAACTCTTGGCGATCTGGCGTTCGCACTTCTGTCACTTTAGTTTATGGCCAGACCCAGCATATGCCATGAATCTGTACGAAAACGATGATAGCGAGTATGCGCGATTTCCTTGTTGGTGCACATCTTTCATGTTTCGCTCGGTTAGTACCGGAGTCCCCATGTAAGCTCAGGTGAATGTTGCCCAAAGCACAATACTGCCACAAATGTTGTGCGTTCAGGGCGCGGAGCATGTTTAGCATTTCGCCTGTATTAAGACGTATCAGCACAAGAAAATTGACGAGGTGTAACAAGAAACATGATTCTTCTGATCAAGAGAACTATTGATCTACCGTCCAAACTCGAAGACTACGTGTTCACTGCAGTAATATTAGGTTGGTGCATCTGTTCGTAACGTTTTTCCATAAGTTTAATAAATACGGAAGATACATATAACAGAGACTTGAGTCATCAATAGTATACTCTCCTTCCCTTCCGTGATCCTCACATGCTCGTTCGATTTTATAACGCTTTGGAACGTTACGCCCAAGTATTGAAACGACCTGACTGTGTCAAGCAAGACACTAATAATGCTGTATCTGAACATTATGGGATTGTTTTTCCTGTTCATCCGTATTAACTTATTCTTTTCTACATTTAGAGCCAGCTACCGGTCATCACACCAACTAGAAATTTTGTATAAGTCGTCTTGTATCCTTTTACAGTCTCTCAGCTTCGACATCTTCCAATAGACCTTAGCATCGGTGACAGAACAACCGCAGACTGCTGTCCACCCAGTCCGACAGATCATGTATATATAAAATAACAGCGGTCCTATCAACTTCCATGTGGCACCCCTGAAGATACCCTCGTCTCCGATAAACACTCGCCGTCGAGGACAACATACTCGGTCCTATGCCAACTGGACTCATTGCGCTGACGGAACGTTTCAGGGAAAGAGTGCAAGAGGAGCTGAGGCGAGTAGGCAATCATTCTAGCGACGATAACGGACGCAAACTGGATGAAATCCACTGATATAACAGGCTATCAGAAGGTCAGACTGTTCTGGCCTGGAACCTAGGAACAAACATTTCGGAGTCGATTCAACTCGTCAGCTTTCCGCATGTGACTGTAGTGAATATCTGTGGAGAGTAGTTGAAGGACGGTGCCTCCAAGAGTAGGCGACAAGTTGTTGGACTTATGACATCGCTAATTATTACGATTACGCATAAGTTTGTAGTGTTTTGTTTTGCTTGTTGGTATTCCTGTTACAATGGGTTTATTTATCGATTGTCATTTTTTATTTGTAATCCACTGTTGTAGTTTGAGTTTACATTTTGTAATTTTGTCATTTCTAGATAATGAGTGGTGCTGTGGACCCGACAAAATGAAGTTACAGTTGGAGAAATCGGAACGTTTTCGACATACTTTTCTGTTTAAGTTCAATAGAGGGTAACATCAGCGGAGATGGTCCGAAACATTGGTGCTGTATATGGGGTTAGGCCATTCGTCAGAGCATGAAAAGAAAATGGTTTTCTGTTTAAGGAGGATCGTTTTGACGTTACTCACCCTCCACGTTAAGGAGAACCTTCTGGTTTTGATGAAGATCGTCTGAAGGCATTAATCCACAATGATCCACGTCAGTGTGCTCGAGAAATGGCAGATGTAATAAAATGGGATCATTTCACCATCGTGCGGTATTTCCATGCAATGTGAAATTTGTAAAAACTGAGCCTACGGGTACCACATGCTCTAAGCCAAATTCACAAAAATGAGCAGGTGGTCGTAAGTGCATCCCTGGTAGCTCGTCACTAATTGGCTCGTGAACAACACCGACCATTCCTATCCTGTACTGTTACTGGCGACGAGAAATGGTATCTTTAGGGTAACATAAAGAAAATAGAGAAATGGTTGAGTCCAAACAAAGCCACAACCTCCTGTACAAAGACCTTCGCGCGTCCGTAAAAGATCACGTTATGCATGTGGTGGAACTTCGTCGGTGTGGTCTACTACCAACTGCTTGCCCCGGGAGTAACCATCACTGCTGACATTTATTATCAACAACTGAGATGTCTTTGCAGGCGCAGCCCAAGAACAATGACCGGGAAGGCTGCGTGAAACAATGCTGATACACGAAAACCCCCGCCAGCTTTCTGCTAGACTGACAGAAAACACCATGCAGGAGTTGGATTGGCGAGTCATTCTGCACCCACCTCGTTCACCTTTTTTACTCTCTGTCGAACAGTCTTCAAGGAACTTCGTTTTAGGATGAGTTCTTCGCCTCAAAACCAGGTGATTCCTACAGTCGTGGAATCGAAATATCCGACTTCGGTTTATAGGGAGATTTTTAGGAAAGTGTTGGTTATCTACTATTCTTGAGTAGTGCTCGAGTGCTTGGGATCCGCAAAAGGTGGATTAAAGGAACACGTTAAGAGGCGGCGTGTTAGATTTATTACCAGTAGGCTCAAACAACACACAAGTGTTACAGAGGTGCTTCGGCAACTCAAAAGGGAATCCTTGGAAGGTAGGCGACGTTCTTCTTGTGGAAGACTATTGAGAAAAATTAAAGAACCAGCATTTGAAGCTGACTGCACAACAATCCTACCGCCATCAACATACGTTTCGCGTAAGGACCACAAAGATAACATACGAAAAATTAGGGCTCATACGGAGGCATAATGACACTGGGTTTCTCCCATGTTCTATATACGAGTGAAACAGGAAAGGAAACGACAAGAGTGGTACAAGGTACCCTCCTCCAAGCCCCATAAGGTGGCTGCCGGAGTATGTATATAGATGTAGATGTAGATTCAGTCTCGCGGTAGGCAGTGATCATAATGTTTGGGGTCGCTATTGTACTTATTATGCATATGTGGCTATTCAGAGATCACACACAAGCCTCTGGCTTCTACGATCTTTCATTTAGATTCTGAGAGCGCAATGTGATAGTGCGAGATTACTCATTGCCCTCCCATTACCTTCATTCAAACATCAACGAAAAACATTCGAAAAGGTTTGAAATTAGCTGCAAAGTTCCTTAGAAGTAGCTCTCATTCTCAAATAATGGATGGATGTGGTAATACACTATGTGGTGTCTCTTCTTTCGGACATGTCGGAAAGAACAGATACCACATATATAATTAAGCCGATGACGACCAGTGAAGATTCACACAGAGCTCGAAGGCTCACGGGGAATGGAAGAGATACCGCGAGTAATCAGGCTAATGAGTGGGAACACTGCATCCGTAGTGTGTGGTATGAATTAGGATTTTGAGTCCGACGAGAGGCGTGCTAGGATAGCTGTGGTGACCACTGTGTGGGGATAGGATAGTAGTCAGCGCATCTGCCTAGTAAGTAAGAGATCTGACTTCTAATCCAGGTCCACGACAAATTTTTAACTTTCCCTATTGATATAAATCAATGCCCATTGGCAGTTAACGGCTGTAATTCCTTCGTTTCACGGCTGTAGTCTACACATGCTCAGTTTTTAAATTTAATACTTGTCTTATTGCGTCAAGGCAACGGCCTTGCCGCAGTGGATACACCGGTTCCCGTGAAATCACCGACATTAAGCGCTGTTGGGCGTGGCCGGCACTAGGATGGGTGACCATTCAGGTCGTCAGTTTTCGGGATGCAATCAGCCTCGTGATGCCAATTGAGGAGCTACTCGACCGCATAGTAGCGACTCTGGTCAAAGAAAACCATCATAACGACCGTGAGAGCGGTGTGCTGACCACACGTCCCGCCTATCCGCATGCTCAACTGAGGATGACACGGCGGTCGGATTGACCCGGTGGGCCGCTTGTGGCCTGAAGACGGAGTGCTTTTATTGCGTCACATCTTTAACATAAGATTATATCACTTAACGAGGAGACGGTGTGAAAATATTTTAAAAAATTTAATTCTATCAATAATTTTATGAAATACTAAAAATCAAACTTTTGTTCTCCCTGCAAGCTGTTACTAGACAACTTGCAACTGGTACTAGCTGATTTTAGCCATATAGTAATACAAATGCCTTCGCGAGAGTGAAAACTCTATAACACGTAGTCACCAACTCGTAAAATATGAAACACATAGTAATGCGACATCCCTCAGACGTAACACACACTTTTATCGCTGCGGAAACAGTTGAACTTAGCGTCCTTGCGCAGCTCTCCCATTGCATTCAGAGAGCTCCTAAAGGAGATGCACATCGTCGACCTCTTCATCTCTAAACTGACCTATAGTCCTGAGTATCTCTGTTGACGTCCAAGTATCACAGCCGCAAAAACAAACCCGAGACAGGACTGACTAGGGGAAGCTCTCAAACACGGCCAACCAATTCAATTCATACTTGACAGGACGCTTGTGTACAACCTAAAATGTAAAGCTTAGGACATTTTGGCTCAACACTCTTCCGTTTTTGAAAAAAAAAAACTGCCCCTTAAGAGTTCATTACCGCAATCGACTCAAAATTAACGGAATAAATACATAATTAACAACTGAACATTTTTCATCCCTATATATGGGCTCCGCAAATGCATGTTTTCCTAGAAATCGATGAAGGAGACTATTACAACGGCCGCGTATCGACTCATAACGTAACGGCTCTTCAACAAGCGACCGACTCTCAAATGCGTTATGAAATTTTTTTTATTCGTTCTTATTTCCGTATCAAAATGGGTAGAAATAGGAGAGTTAATACGGCAATCAATAATTTCACAAACCACTTGCATTAGTAGAGACGTAAAATTTTAAGCATCGTTCCATGAAAAAACTCCGAGTAGTGCTGCTGCGAAATCATCAAGGACAACAGACGGCCAGGCTCGCGATGCGGTATAGAACTTTATTTGGAGGTTCCTAAAGTGCAGTGTGCTTCCGTATACCCATCGAAAATTGCCAACCGGGCGGATGCAACAAAGATTCATAACGTATTTCATGATCAACTTTCAGCATCGATTTTGTAAGTGAGGTTATCGCACGCGTGGTATTCATAAAATTAATTCCTGAAAAATAATATTTCTGATATGATTGAAGTCTGTTTTCCGCCAAATCTTCCACAGGTACGATGTAATTACGCGAGGATAGGATTCATAAAATGTTCTTGGTCCAGCGAGAATATTTGCTTCGAATATTTATGTGACGAGCACCATCCATGCAGTTTTTATTAAAAATGAATTTCCTCCAGATGTACTGAAGATTTTATATTTACTTCGCTGCTAGTTTCGACGTTGCAGCAAAGCCATCTTCAGGCCCATACACTTTGATGAAATCAGTTGTGTGTGGCTCAGTCTAGCAGTCTGCGGTGAGACCAACACGTGATCCACATGAATGGCGGGCACTAACTATTTTCATCAAAGTGTACGGGCCTGAAGATGGCGTTGACACAACGTCGAAACTAGTAGCGAAGTAAATATAAAATCTTAAGTATAGCTGGAGGAATTTCATTTTTAATAAAAATTATACCAGCTGTGTCCCACATTCATCCAGTTTAAATATGGATGTACGAAGATCCATGTAGTTGTTCAAAGGAGACTGAGAACATTAACAAAGTCTGTGTAGAGCTATTTTAAGTAGACCAGGATTAAAATTTTAATTCACTGCTAATTCAAGTCGTTAGAGAAATTTATAGTCTGCCTTGTTGTTTATATGTTGTCTTCTTTATTTTCGGCTCCTTTTTCCGCAGTTACACATACACAGTTGTCTAGGTTAACTGCCATCTTTTGCAGCTCTAATCAAAGTCTTATTAAGAACAGATGCGTGTCGCTTTATTCTAAAGCCTCTTCAGTGGTCACTGTAACAATATCGTTTTTTTCTCTCACAATTTTATAGATCGCATTCCATACTTACTACTATAAACAGTTTCTGTTCTTTTTCATACATGGTTCTTCAACTCGAGGCAGTTCTTTTTTGCATCGTCTTCGTCTTTCACTAGTATGTGTCGAGTTTTTGCACACAACACTTTCACTGTACTTAATACATACGCATTTCTGTATTGGGAAGTATCGCCATTTCGCGTGTTCTCTTTCGCTATTGCGGGGTACGTTAATCTTGTAAGAGGAATAGTCATATTGTTACAGTGACTACTGCAGACGCTTTAGAATAAAGCGAAACGCGTCTGGTTCTTAATGAGGCTTTTGTTACAGTTGCAACAGACGGCAGTTAACTTATTCAACTTGTTATTATTCCTTACTGATTATCTTGTTAACCCTCCTATTCTTCAATGCACAAATGGAAAAAAAACTACCGGATGGATACAGGGATCGAATACAGGTTCTCTGGTGCGCAACCAGATGGCTTGATAGCTACGCCAGCGGCGCTTTCTTTCACCCGCCTTTACCTTAGCCCTTATGCGAATGTAAGCGGCAGTCACAGCAACTTCTTTCCTAGATTACTGGGGAAACGTGTTTTCGGACTCCACATGTAATGATGAAAAATCCTGAATTTCCAGTTATCTATCAATCTTGTTAAGTTAGAGTCGATTGTGCGTCATGAATTTTAGGGGTTGTTTTCTAAAGGACGGGAGGTTGTTAGCTTTTGAGCCAAAATCTTTTAGAGTCTTTTATTTTACTTTCAATACACACGGCCTGCCAAATATGAGCCGAATCGGTCGGCCGTGTCTGAGGTCTTCGTCTTCCGAATAGTACTGAATGAAGCTAGAGGCCGTAGAGAAAAGTGGGCATTATTGTTGTCAGTAGCAAGAACCCGTGAATAAGTGAAACCGATTTGTTTATTGTCGTACAGATACTGAGACAAATAAGAGTAAGAAATCAAACGAAATGCAAATACCTTATAACGAGTCATTGAAGACCACTGCCCCCTCCTACCAAAATACCGAGAAAATATCCCTTAGCAATTCTCGAAATCGGGTTCATCTGTAAAGAAATATGCGCCAACTACTACACTTATTGTTACTCCAATCTTGTTGGTGTCCTCTTACCTACAACTACTACACTTATTGTTACTCCAATCTTGTTGGTGTCCTCTTACCTTCACTATGAGCCCCTCGATGTCTTGGTCGTATCTGAGGGCGAAGTGGAGTTTGCCGCAGTACTCCATCTCGGTGCTGGAACTGTCCGTGGAAGACTGGCGGGCCATCATCTCCTTCTTGTACAGCTCAGGCTGCAACATAAGAGGCAGTGCGTTAGAGAATCACTGGGGTTTCTGCAAAAATCCGGTTTTAATACTCATCACCAAAGGTTCATTGTCGCGAGGTTTAGGTTCTAGGGGAGGAGGATGAAATTAGTGTTTAACGTCCCGTCGACAACGAGGTCATTAGAGACGGAGCGCAAGCTCGGGTGAGGGAAGGATGGGGAAGGAAATCGGCCGTGCCCTTTCAAAGGAAGCATCTCGGCATTTGCCTGAAGCGATTTAGGGAACTCACGGAAAACCTAAATTAGGATGGCCGGAGACTGGATTGAACCGTCGTCCTCCCGAATGCGAGTCCAGTGCGCTAACCACTGCGCCACCTCGCTCGGTTTTTTATGTTCTAGTTTGGGGAAATGCATTATTTGCCATTAATGACTAAAAGAATGTCTTGACGTAAAAGGAACTGGATTTCTTATGTATAAAATGTGGTGAAAATGTAAAAGGCCGCGGGTGTCATGTAGTCATGTCTGCCACATACGGTCTGAACGGGAAGCACGTGGGGATCTAAGTATCACTCGAACAGGATCAAGGTAACATACGTGTCGTCCTGACTAACAACTCAGCACGCGTCTCGCTCTACATTTCGCGGAAGTTACACAATCAGAGATGCGACTAACGATTAAACATCGATTTAAAGCTAAACATTCATTTAATAAAGACAATCTGGAAAAAAGGCCTTAGCCTCTTTATAGAAATTTCCTTCATTTCATCGGAGCGCAACAGGTTTCGACTTTCTTGGTATTCATCAATTGCAGAATAAATGACGGCTACATTACTAACCGCCTCTCTATATATCCGATCAACTGTCATTGACAAATAACTCGAATGAGCGTGCACGACTTATGTGTCATCCAAGGGCTGTTGTTTTGGTCGTAAGTCCGAAGACTGGTTTGATGCAGATCTCCATGGCTACACTATTCTGTGCAAGCCTCTTCATCTCCCAGTAACTACTGGAACCTACATCCTTTTCAGTCTGCCGACTGCATTCATCTCTTGGTCTCCCTCTATGATTCTTACTGCCCTTCCCCCCCTCCCCTCTCGCACACACATGCTTTCCTCCACTACTAAACTGGCGGTACCTTGATGTCTCAGAATGTGTAATACCAACCGATCCCTCCCTTTATTCAAGTTGTGTCACAAATTTCAGCTCTCCCTAATCGTATTCAGTACCTACTCCTTAGTTACGTGATCTGCCCATCAAATCTTCAGCAATCTACCCATCAGATCTTCAACATTCTTCTGTAGCCCTACATTTAAGAAGCTTCTATTTTCTTCTTATCTAAACCGTTTATCGTCCATGTTTCATTTCTATATCTGTGCAGAATCCAGAAAAATACCTTCAGAAAAGACTTCCTAACACTTATATCTATATTCGATGTTAACAAATTCCTCTTCGTCAGAAATGCTTTTCCTGTCATTGCCAGTATACATTTTATATTTTCTCTATTTCGGTCATCATCAGTTATTTTGCTGCCCAAATAGCAAAACTTATCTAATCTTATCTAATACCTTAAGTGTCCCGTTTCCTTATCTAATTCCCTCAGCAACACCTGATTTAAGTCGACTACATTCCATTAGCCTTGTTTGCTTTTGTTGATGTCCATCTTATTTCCTCCTTTCAGTATGCTATCCATTCCGTTCAACTATTCTTCCAAGTCGTTTACTGTCTCTGACAGAATTAAAATGTCATCGGCAAACATCCAGGATTTTATTTCTTCTCCCTGAACTTTAATTCCCTCTCCAAATTTTTCTTTGGTTTCCTTCACTGTTTGCTCAGTGTACAGATTGAATAACGTCGGGAATAGGCTACGACCCCGTCTCACTCCCTTCTCCACCACCGCTTCCCTTTCATACCCTTCGACTCTTATAATTGCCATCTGGTTTCTGTACAAGTTGTAAAACGCCGTTCGCTCCCCGAATTTTACCCCTGTTACCTTCAGAATTTCAAAGAAAGTATTCCAGTCAAAAGTTTTCTTTATGTCTCAGACGCTATTAACGTAGATTTGTCTTGCTAAGATAAGACGTGAGGTCAGTATTGCTTCGCCTGTTCCTAAATTTCTCCCGCTTCCACGTCGATATCCCCCGAGGTCGGCTCCTACCAGTTTTTCCATTCTTCTGTACAGAATTCGTGTTAGTATTTTTGCAACCATGACTTATTAAGCTGATAGTACTGTTATATTCACACCTTTCAGCACCATATGGGCTAACGGTGTTTAATCTGTTGAACTGTTGTTTCACTCTTCCAATCGTTAATGTAGAATGGGTGGAATGATAGTTGGTAAGCCTCGGTGTGAGCTAGATTCGCTTTAATTTTACGTTCATGGTAAGCAATATATTGGTTGACGCCTTTCGGAACGTGTGCATGTAAAATTTTAAAAGTACTCCACACGTTGATGCATGGCGCCTCTACTGTACTGTCTACCACAGGACTTGAATGAAGCATCTTCATGATGCATTTGCTCTTGCTGAACGAAACTGTGACGAAACGTGCTGCTCTTCTTTGTATCTTCTACATTTCCTTTGTCATTCCTATCCGCTACGGTCCCAAATTGATGAGCAATATTCAAATATCGGTCGAACGAGGGTTTTGCACCTACTTTGCGTGCCGAATAGATTTCCTGAGATTTCTTCCGATGAATCTAGATCTGACCTCTGCCTTTCCTGCCGTTACTTTTATGTGCTTGTTCCACTTCAAATCGCATACTTCCAGACATTTAATGAAATGACGGGCTCCACTTATGCTTCTGAAATCGTGCAATCATGTAGTAAGGGCTTTTTCCGCCTATTTATCTGAAATTCATTTCTTTTGTTTGTGTTGAACGTCACCTAGCGTTTCCTGTAGCAGTCGTCAATCCTCCGCAGGTCTTCCTGCCTTTCGATACTCGTTCCTAACGTTGCTCTCTCTCTCTCTCTCTCTCTCTCTCTCTCTCTCTCTCTCTGTAACAGAATCATCCAAGAACAGCCTCTTAGTGGTTCCGACATTATACACAAGGTAATTGCAATGTACTCCAAAAAGTAATAGTCCTGTAACATTCCATTAAGGTACGCCTGAAGTCGCATTTATGCCTGAAGATTTCTCTACGTTCCGAATGACGTGCTGTGTTATATTCGCCAGGAACTCTTGTGTCCCATTACAAACTTGGTTTGATATTCCGTGTGATTTTATTTTGATTACTACGCGACTATGTGGAATTGTATGCAACGCCTTCCGTATATCAAGAAACACGGTATCAACGTGGGTGCCGGTATCTACTGCTGTCTCGGTCTCGTGGACGAACAGAGAGAACTGGGCGTCCCAAGAACGTTGACTTCGGAACTTACAGAAGAAGTTTTTGCAATACAGAGATCATAATACACGAGTATAAAGCATGTTCAAAAATTCTGCAACAGACCAACGACAGAGATATAGAACTATCTATAGTATTGTGTGCCTGTTCGACTACGCTTCTTGAAAACAGTAATGACTCGTGCTTTTTATTCCAATCGCTGGAATCGCTTCGTTCCTTCAGCGATCTACAGCAGACTGTTGCTAGAAGAGGTGCTAGTTCCTTCGAATAATAGATGCAGGATCCTATAGGTATCCGAATGGGTCCAGCCGCCTTTCCCCTGTTGAGTGCTTTAATTTAATTTTGTCTGCTGTGATGACATTTCACTATCTGTCATTTTGACATTGTACGACGATTAGAAAGAGAAACGACAGTACGATTTTCCTCAGTGAAAAAATATTGGAAAAAGAAACTTGGTGTGTCTATTTCGAAGCCATATGACTTTGTTCCAGTTAATGATTTAATTTGACCAAAAGTTGGAGGATTTCCCTCAGTTGAAATTCCTACTTTCTTTAAGTGTTTTCAACTTGGATATCATCTCCATATTTATGACAACGTAAGTAGTAACGATGGAAATCGTGGAAACGTGTTTTGGAGGCCGGTAAAGTTTGTAAATGTGTAGCGTGCTGCCTACAAAGCAGTTCTTGTGGGAAGTACCTTGCGAACACTAAACGGCGACTGCCATGCCAGAGGTATTAGCAAACTACGCGCTATGAGGAGCGCTGGTGTGATCTAGCAACTGAGTCGTTCTTGTAACTCCATTGGCAAAAGGAGAACTTTCCAATTACAGTCTACTGCTGCTTACAGTCACTGGGCAAAAGGACGTGTTACACTATGCTTGATCTGAGTTAACGGCAGAGGAAAAATCCTAGTAGTAGTAGTAGTAGTAGTAGTAGTAGTAGTAGAAGAAGAAGAAGAAGAAGAAGAAGGATTCACCCATGGCTCAGTTTTTCAATGATATTTTACACTTATGATATTACAATTTAAGAGCAAAAAAGATAATGTATTGCACATATACAAGGTTTAAGAGGAATAAGAGCACATATTTATATTGGTGATTGAGGACGATGTACTGAGCAACATTCCATCAGTATTTACGTCATTTGCAGACTATTAGTTGTAGGTGTTACAAGATGTATATTTTTAAGTTGGTTAGTAACTGGTATATATGGTAAGAAGAGGATATTAATGCTAATTTCCTCTTGGGCAGCAGGTCAGGTGATGAAGTGTGGACGTGTGGAAGCAAAACAGTTAGTCTACACTGACAGCTGAAGCCACTCAGTGGTGCAGCCACGGCCGTGCAGAAAACAAAATGTAATTTGACCTATTTGCGGGAAGACTGATCAATGCAGGGAGAAAAAACCAACCAATACTCTGATCTGTGAACATATTAAGGTACCACATATAAATATCTCTGCCCTTGAACCCGTTACACCCCGTATAAGACTAGATTGTCAAGGGGCTTGGTCTTATGGTACGAATCATCTTAGCATCTCCCTAAAGTAATTTAAGGAAACCTCGGAAAACTTTAAATCAGGATGTTCGGATGGAGACCGGAGTCTCCAACCTCCTGGACAAATGGCAGTCTGTTTACAACAGTGCAGACTGTTTGGCTTATCTCTAGTCTACAATATTGTTTTACAAAGAAGTTTTTCAATAGTGTTCGGAGCTAGTAAACACTGTCATACATTTCATAATACCTATTACCACACTTCTCCACACACACACACACACACACACACACACACACACACACACACACACAAACACACACTCTTTTTCACAATGTAACACAGTATGAGTTAACATCAGGACTATGCCGACAAAGTTTGGTTTCTCATTTGCATGCCTTAAAAATTGAGCTAGAGTCCCTTCACAGTGCATGAAGGCTCTGATGAGCCGTGAAAGAGGAGAAGATGTTAATGTCATTCATTGCAGAGCTTTGTAGTGAGGTTCTATGAAAGAGAATAAGATATTAATATCAATCACTGGAGAGATTTGGAGTAAGGTTTTGCAGCAAAGAAAAGGAAAAGAAGAAACATTGTAGCGCGAACGCATTGTGTGAAATGATAGAGATATTTTGTTGTTATTGTGATTTACTTATGCTAAATTGTCAGCCAATCCCCTGTTCTGTATTATCTAAGTCATTGTTGAAAGTATACCGTGCACTGTTTAACAGATACTTTCTAACTGGGACTTAAATAAGTTCGTTCGACTAATTTCTCTAATATTCTTGAGACATTTATTGTACGGGGTGATTATAATTAAACTTTTGCTGCTTGAGCCAGTAAAGACAGAAAACTGTTTACCGTATTGATTCGATACCCAATTTATAGGAATGATTTCCAGATTGTGCGGTGCAGAATTTGCGATGTTAGTAGTTGTTAGTGCCACGAATTGGTGTTAGGTGCGAAAACTGGTACGTCGTCGTAGGGTTGAAACAGAAGTATCAGTGAGCTTTAGAGCTACAGACAGTCAACACGGGTCTGGACAAGGTGAGCAGGGTTTTACTGGTAAAGCTGTTTTATCAAAACAACAGTAACAGTACTGCTAGTCTCCATGAGTAGCGACGCACTAAACGACTACGTATGTATCCTCTTCCTATACCGTACCGTGGTTGAAGAACATGATTCGGTAGTTCGAATAAACTGGCGATTTGAAAACTGCTCCTGGGAGAGGTCGACGGTCCACTGCGCAACAAAGTGTTGAAGAAGTTAGTGTTGCCGTGACTGAGAGTCCTGGACGCAATGTGCGATCTTCAAGCATTGCACGTGTAGTGTCACGACAGCTGAACATTGCATGGTCCACCGTTCGAAGAGAGCAGCGAACAATTGTGGATTGGTTTTATTATAACCACCCTGTACAGTTTAATCCCTGGGTATAAAATACACTCCTGGAAATTGAAATAAGAACACCGTGAATTCATTGTCCCAGGAAGGGGAAACTTTATTGACACATTCCTGGGGTCAGATACATCACATGATCACACTGACAGAACCACAGGACATAGACACAGGCAACAGAGCATGCACAATGTCGGCACTAGTACAGTGTATATCCACCTTTCGCAGCAATGCAGGCTGCTATTCTCCCACGGAGACGATCGTAGAGATGCTGGATGTAGTCCTGTGGAACGGCTTGCCATGCCATTTCCACCTGGCGCCTCAGTTCGACCAGCGTTCGTGCTGGACGTGCAGACCGCGTGAGACGACGCTTCATCCAGTCCCAAACATGCTCAATGGGGGACAGATCCGGAGATCTTGCTGGCCAGGGTAGTTGACTTACACCTTCTAGAGCACGTTGGGTGGCACGGGATACATGCGGACGTGCATTGTCCTGTTGGAACAGCAAGTTCCCTTGCCGGTCTAGGAATGGTAGAACGATGGGTTCGATGACGGTTTGGATGTACCGTGCACTATTCAGTGTCCCCTCGACGATCACCAGAGGTGTACGGCCAGTGCAGGAGATCGCTCCCCACACCATGATGCCGGGTGTTGGCCCTGTGTGCCTCGGTCATATGCAGTCCTGATTGTGGCGCTCACCTGCACGGCGCCAAACACGCATACGACCATCATTGGCACCAAGGCAGAAGCGACTCTCATCGCTGAAGACGACACGTCTCCATTCGTCCCTCCATTCACGCCTGTCGCGACACCACTGGAGGCGGGCTGCACGATGTTGGGGCGTGAGCGGAAGACGGCCTAACGGTGTGCGGGACTGTAGCCCAGCTTCATGGAGACGGTTGCGAATGGTCCTCGCCGATACCCCAGGAGCAACAGTGTCCCTAATTTGCTGGGAAGTGGCGGTGCGGTCCCCTACGGCACTGCGTAGGATCCTACGGTCTTGGCGTGCATCCGTGCGTCGCTGCAGTCCGGTCCCAGGTCGACGGGCACGTGCACCTTCCGCCGACCACTGGCGACAACATCGATGTACTGTGGAGACCTCAAGCCCCACGTGTTGAGCAATTCGGCGGTACGTCCACCCGGCCTCCCGCATGCCCACTATACGCCCTCACTCAAAGTCCGTCAACTGCACATACGGTTCACGTCCACGCTGTCGCGGCATGCTACCAGTGTTAAAGACTGCGATGGAGCTCCGTATGCCACGGCAAACTGGCTGACACTGACGGCGGCGGTGCACAAATGCTGCGCAGCTAGCGCCATTCGACGGCCAACACCGCGGTTCCTGGTGTGTCCGCTGTGCCGTGCGTGTGATCATTGCTTGTACAGCCCTCTCGCAGTGTCCAGAGCAAGTATGGTGGGTCTGACACACCAGTGTCAATGTGTTCTTTTTTCCATTTCCAGGAGTGTACTATTTTAAGTTTCACCTTCTAATTGTAAGTTCAGTCTACATATTGCTTCATGTTTATGGACAGAACGATTTATGCAGTAGTTATCAAGGTTATTTTTTTACATGAACAGTAGATTGGAATGTATACACATGACGTAGTTAAAATCCCCAACTTTTCATCAAATCTTTAGAATAGGTGTAGTTACTAATTCTTGTTGTTGTTGCTCTTACTTCTCCTTTCCGTAATTTGTGGACCGTTTTTGTATTTAATGGAACTGCTGAAGAGAAAAGAATGCTATAGCTAAGAATTGAGTTAGATATGAATAGTATGTGACTAAAAACACTGTCCGCTACACACTGATGACAGTTCTGTAAGGGGCACGACAATGTGTGCCTTCCGTTTGCCAAATGGTGGAATGCGCAGCCGATCTGCACGGGGAGCTGGACGTCGTTGACGAGCTGGGGCCCCCTCTGCTCGAGAGCTGCTCCAACAGCTTGAGCACGACTGTCGGGCAAGGGCCGCCGTTGCCGGAGAACGCTTCACGAGGAGGAGAGACCCTCCAAGGGCAGTCGGGAGGTTCGTCCCAGAAACACAGCAGTGGGCGCTGTTAATTAATATCCAAAAGCCTCGCCACTAATTAGTATCGCGCATCAAAAGGCCAACTACACACCGGCAAACCCTGTGAATTAATGTTTTACGGGTCCAATACAAAGAACGAGCGAGACCGCTCACATTTCTGAACGCCCTATTAACCGGTCATGTTAGTTTGTCCTCGAACTGTATTGTTATGCTGCCATACGCTTCATGTTTACATCAATTCACAGGGGGTCTTGATCTTACGGACTGCGCCTTTTACATTTTTTTCATACTTATAAGATTTGAAGCTCAGCGCCTGGGCGTTAGTTTCCTAAAAGAGTACGACACAGATAAAAAATAAAGAAAAAGGAGAACTAAAAATATATTGGAAAAGTGATATTAAATATTACAAGATTTCTTTTTTTTGCTGTGTTAACTAAATCACCTTTTGAGCATATCAGTGGAGTCACTGAAAACCAAACAAATAAAAATGAAAAGGGTGTATATATAGGAGTCTTGAAACCGTAAGTAGCTGCCTCGATTCTTAGTATGTGCAGTTTATTTCTAGCTTTGAAAATTTCTATATTTATTCTCAAAATGAATAGTTAACTAACAAATATTGACTGTTAAAGTAGAATAAAAGTATAATGTTTTTATTTTTAATGGCATGAAAATGAGAACAATCACAATACATTAAAATATGATACAGAAATGCGAAACGCCAAAAACAAAGTAAAAATCCCTTTTCTGTTTCTAAAGCTTGAACAGTTTTATTGATATATGAAATTTTTCAGTAACATCTTAGCACATCTGCGGCAAATTATTATTTATTTTTATGTGATTAGTAATTAAAATAAAATATGTTATTTTTATTAGAAAATTATGATTCAATATTTGTTAATTAAAATAAATAATGTAAATAAAAGTAAAAAACTGGCACGTACTGGGAATCGAGCAGGTGATTTTGCACTTTCAGACCCGGATGCTACACACCCAACAACTCTGCTAATAGCCCGGAAATGTTCTATGTTTAATAGCGCTCGGAAACCTTATTAAATTGAAAGGCGGCTTTTTCCAATATTTTTTTTTTTTTTTGAGAATGCACTGTACTGCTTTAGGAAATTTATGTTCCAGCATTGAACTTCAAATGCTATACGTATTTAGGAAATCAAACGGCGGCAGGTTTGCAAGATCGAATTCTTAGTGGTACTGGGTGAAGACCTGCTCCACTATCCTCGAAGGAGATTTCTGTTTGTTGGAATATGTCATGCTTTGTGACTAGCTTTGGGGCTGAAGTTCTATTTTTAAGCATTCATTCTTTTAACCAATGTCAAGCTGTGAAATGACAACATTATTGCTCACAATTAAACTACAATTTCATAAAAATATCAATATATGATCAGTTTGTCAGCATGCCTCATAACGAAGATGAAAAATTGAGTGTGAGATTCCTCTCCGAAACTAGTCGCTATGGATGAAATATAAATAAATAAAACAGACGCAATAAAATTTAGCGGCCAAACTGCAAAACAAACCAACGACAGCTAATGAGCAATTTACTACAGACGTGTTCTAGTACTCCACAGGTAGATGATGTGTTTGAAATCGGATACAAAAACAACGAAGCTAGTACCGTAAATTTTTCAATTTAAAAATTCAGCATGTACCAAATTTTTTTGGGGACAAATATATAGATACGGCAAAAGATTCCAAACTGAGTACTTCGAGATAACAGATGGTCGGAAATGAGAACTTAGTTTTTTTGGGTATAAAGAGTTTACACCTTAGGGGACGTCTGTTAATTGCTTAAGCTCAAAATGGGAAGGAGAGGTCCAGCAAAATCTCATGAAATCTCATTTAAAGAGAGCGGAGGGGAGGGGGGGCAACGAAAACCTCAGGTCAACTTTTTAATTCTGAGAATATACATTATTATAATGGATAACATTTTGTTTTATATAATTAATCCCGAGCATACACGATAGTGAAATGCCCACCAATCTTTATGGTCTCTCTGAACTGACCTGAATGCTTTACATCTGTGCATGTGTGGCATTCCCCGATGTGAAACAAATACGGCACACGTGTTAGATTTCATTTGGGGAGTTCTCTTCCGCACTGATCGAAATCACTGCATCAGTCAGCGAGTCACTCGTTCTGCAACGCATATAATGCCAATGGAATTGGATTCAACACGAATTGGTATCGAAACTTGTACAGTGCGTGTATCAAGCGGCATGCCTACAGGTCGAAACACATGTTTGAGCAAGAAGTTAATAGTTTCTGGAGAGAAACCTAGCTGACCTTCACCCAATAAATTCTCTTAGTAATCATTTGGATCATGAGGCTGAGGAACTACGTAATCATATGGTTCAACAATGAAGTCTGTCCTTCGCAAGTAAATAAAGGTTCAATGACATTCAATGGAAACTACGTTGAGTTCCACGCACAAGAATTCTTTTAGTGATCATATACATCATCAGAATGAAGAGCTACGTAATCATATGGTTCAATAATTTTGTCTTTCATGGGCAAAGTAAAAAAAAAGGCTCAATGACATTTAATGTATAAACTACGAATAACAGCTCAATTTCTCAGTGATCCATCAAAACGGTTATTACCATTCTCGTGAAGCCTCTTTGTCCGTCCGTCTCTGTGTGTCTGTCTGTCGTTCTGAACTCTACTCAGGGTTGATATGCTTAAAATGAAGTACATTTAAACGTGTGTTAAAACACTACATAAATAAAACATGGTTTATTAAAATAATTCTCCTCGAATTGTTGTGAGGAAACATGTTGTTCTTGAAAATCTAGGTTATAGTATTCCAGCTTTACATGTTTGACAACAGACGCATTTGCAGGCAAGGGATGGCCCAGTGGCTCCCGCATGTGCAGAAGGTGTGCGGTAGTGCTACATAGAGGGTAACCTAGCTGCGCTCGCCTGTGAGCGAGCTAACAGGCGCATCAAACGCCCGTGTCCCATGGAGTGAAACTGGAACTGCCTAATCTACATCTACATATACATAGATCTACTCTGCAAGCCATCGTGCGGTGCATGGCGGAGGGTACCCTCCACCACTACTAGTCATTTCTTGTTCTGTTCCACTCGCAAAGAGAGCGAGGGTAAAACGACTCCGTATATGCCTCCGTAAGGGCCATAATTCCTCTTACTTTATCTTCGTGGTCCTTACGCGAAATGTATGTTTGTGGCACTAGAGTTGTTTTGCAGTCAGCTTCAAATTCCTGTTCTCTAAATTTTCTCAATAGAGTTTCTCGAACAGAATTTCGTCTTCCCTCCAGGGTCTCCCATTTGAGGACCCGAAGCATCTCCGTAACACTTGCGTGTTGTTCGAATCTATCGATAACACGTGAAGCAACCCGCCTCTGAATTGCTTCAACGTCTTTCTTTAATCCGATCTGGTATGGATCCCAAACACTCGAGCAGTACTCAAGGATAGGTCGCACCATCGTCCTACATGCGGCCTCCTTTACAGGTGAACCATTCTTTCCTAAAATTCTTGCGATAAACCAAAGTGGACCATTCACCTTTCCTACCTCAGTTCTCACATGATCGTTCCATATTATGTCGCTTTGAAACGTTACTCCAGGTATTTAAATGACCTGACTGTGTCAAGCAGGACACTAATAATATTGTAACCGAACATTACATATTTGTTCTTTCAACTCATCCCCATTAACTTACATTTTTCCACATTTAGAGCTAGCTGCCATTCATCACAGCAACTAGAAATTTTGTTTAAGTCGTCTTGCATGCTGCTACAATCAGTCAACTTTGACATCTTACCGTACGCCACAGCATTAGCAGCAAACAACCGCTGGCTGCTGATAACCCTGTTCGCCAAATCATTTATGTAGACTCTATAAAGAACAACAGCTTTCCTATCATACTTCCCTGGGGCGCTCTTAACGATATCTTTGCCTCTGATGAACATTCGCCAAAACACTGTGGTTTCACTGTTTCAAGAAATCAGTTTCTCGTAAGTTGCCGCGCGGGATTAGCCGAGAGCGTTAAGGCTCTGCAGTCATGGACTGCGCGGCTGATCCCGGCGGAGGTTCGAGTCCTCCCTCGGGTATGGGTGTGTGTGTTTGTCCTTAGGATAATTTAGGTTAAGTAGTGTGTAAGCTTAGGGACTGATGACCTTAGCAATTACGTCCCATAAGATTTCACACGCATTGAACATTTTGCTCGTAAGTTTCTATCCGCGATGATGAATTTCTTCCTCTCAGGATGTCGTAAGTTGTGAAATTCTTATCTGCACTTTCGTTCCGCTTTCTGTTCACTACATCCTGCTGCACAATAAACTCTACAGTGGAACTTTTCACAGATTGTTGTATAACTTATTCCAAGGTGGTGTCACACACGTTAACCAGCAGGCAGTCGTTACGAGGTAAACATAACAAAAAGAAGTGCTTCACGCATATTGTCTATTATAGATCGCATATCATGTGAAATATACATTTACAGCCATTGGATCCTTATCTCAAATGTTACTTTATTTTGTACTACAGTCGAGTCGCCGTAAGAAAAACCTTTACAAGTGCAGTGGGCCGGGCAAAGCAGCTTCGCGCACCTGCTGCAACCAATCGCATTATGCGATTTTGTAAGTCTCTATAGCGACACCTCAGCGGGTCCTCAGTGTTGCCGGAGCGCTATAGACTGCTATTGATTTTGCCTGCAGTCTTTGGTACTTCGCAGTTGAAAGCTGGCATCGGCGTTTCCAGCTGTCAGGGACCATTTTACACCGTCTCGGCTGTAGCAGCCACCACCGCTTCACACGGGTAGCACTAAGTATCTTATGTAAGGACGACTTGTTCATAATACGTAGTGAGGAGCGAGATGATGATTGAGGCTCTCTATCAGACTTATGTTGCGCCTCGCTTTCAGACTGAATTTCCAATACTTGATAGAGTCGAGGTATAGCAAGTCTCGCCCCACGATCTTCACTGGATTCTTGATACTGCGCAGTCCTTAGACTGTTCTATTTGTATTGAGAAAGTCTAGACCATTTTCTAGGCATTTTTATTTGTAAAGAAAACGAAACCAAAATGTAATAAGTAGGCACCAAAAATAGGAAGTTAAAAGAAATAAATTTGTTTTTCGTAGGTGAGAAACCAAATACAAATAACAACTATCGAAAAAAGAAAGCAATTTGTTTCTGTTTTTACTACACAAAGCGATATCAGTAAATCTACATACGCTAGCCAAGGAAATTCAATATTAGTATGTAATCTTAACGATAAGATTGCGGTGCTTAATTCTGTTACTGACGTAATTTTCCGAAAATACTTCCGTCACTCAGGTAAGGAAACTTACAAAGATGTCTTTCGGTTCTTTGGTGTACTACGCCGTGCAGGCAAGTAAACTTACAAAGCTCTGTTTCAGTTCTTTGGTGTACTACGCCGTGATGATCGTATCACTGAGGTAAACATCCAAACTACAAAGCTGAGCAGACTCCTGAAACTTTAAACTAAGATATCTTTTTTTTGATGATCCTGTGTTGATGAAATAAATCGTATATGTTGTGCTAAGCTATCTGTGAAAACCCCATGAAAAATTTGTACTTGTTTTCGAGATAACTTCCTCAGAAAGACAGACAAATAAACAGACAGATACATAGACAAAGTTTTTAAAAGTAACCGTATGATATTCTGTTACACTCCCTGTTTATCCTGCAATCAGTTTTTGGCAAATGTTGTCAGTGTACGGAAACGACGGTTTTACAGTTACATTATTAGTACAGATTCATCAAATATACTTGGCGTCAAAATTAAATATGACAGGAAGAGAACTCCTCCCACCGAAAGTATTTTCTGTCACTGAGGTGCCTTGCTTGAATGCAGCAAGCATACAAAGTCTCATCATGGGGTCAAACTGGTGTAGGTAAACTGCATAGCAGAAATTATGGCAAGATAGATTGGGAACAGTTTACAATTATTTATTAAAATATGTAACACATTACTTATCTTGAGTGTGAAGAAGATACACAGCAATGTAGATATTCACTTACACTGTTCAATCTACGAACACTTCTGTGAATAACGACTAATTTAACTAGTAGAATGTCCAGGTGGCCGCCTCTTAGCAGCGACTGTAGGCAAGTCAGACGCTGTCTTGAGCCACAGTGCAGATAATGGCGACACACGGTGGATACTGAGTGAGTGGATCCATGCGTCTGCTTACATCCACATTTGGCAAATTGATTTACATTTGGGAACTATTTGCGCATCATGAAGAGGAACAATAACGTGGTCAGTGTTGCGTGTGCACTCTGGACGCTGCCTTCTCGTTGGTGCCTCTTCTGTGTAAGGCTGTGTACTGTATCTCTGGAGGACACGGAATTACCTTACGTATTATCTACTCCATAAAATTCATAAAAGTGAGACCGAGTGATCCTGGTGAGTCCCTAAGAACTATGTCACAGTGAAAAAGGAATATTGCTGAGGGTGGCATTATTTTCTCCTGAGGCTGGCATTATTTTCTCCTGACACGTTAAATGGTCGTTCAGACAATAACTATGTCACTTTACCAACAACATAACAAAATAGATGACGAACCTCATGATTACGGTTATGGGGCGTTTCGGTCGACTGACCATCATCAGGTTATTGAAAGCATTTATAGTACAATTTTAGGCGAATATGCACGGATCAGTCACATTAATGTGACTAGTCCCAATGTAGGACGTCAACGTCCAATAACCAATCACGGGCGGCACGTGGTAGCACCAGCAGTGGAGGGTACATAATCTGTGTCAGGGGAGTGCGGAAAAAATTGCAGTTGTCGTCGTAATGCGGAAACGGAGCGGTTTGACGGAGGTCCAGAAGGACATGATAGTTGACTTTCGGTCCAAGCGCGGTTGCATTTCCGAAGGGGTTATATTTGTGTACCGTTCACGTAATGCAGTGATTAAAATGTACCGTGCATGAGCAAATGCCGCTATCCACAGCCAACGCCAAAGCAGTTGTGGTGCACCAGGGTTTAACGAGTGCTACGGAGACGTGTATGGGAGAACAGAGGTGCAGCTGTTGACAAACTGACCACCCGGATGAACGAAGGGGCTACCAACAGTGTTTTCTCAACGATTGTACAGCGAACGAAGTCTGGAATTTGCACGCCAATACCGCAATTGAACACCCACAGCGTCGAGACAGGTAGCCTTTTCGGATGCATCACGTTTTATGTTCCATCGCGCGGATTGAAATGTCTGCAATGAACCCCTCCCCCTTCCAACAGGGAGGAAGCGTTATGGCATGACGAATTTTTTCGTGGCATTCCATGGGTGATCTCGTAATTATGGAAGTCACAATGGATCTACCCAAGAATGCATATGCTCTTGGGGACCATGTACACCTCTACATGCAGTTTGTTATTCCTCGGTTTGATGGTATACACCAGCAGGACAATGCAACGCGTCAGAAAACTGACAGTGTACATGTGTGTTTCGAAGAGCACCAGGATTAGTTTACCATACGGCCTGGTCATCAAACTACCGGATTTGAACTCAATCGAGACTCTACGGGACCACCACGTTCGGGCTGTTCGCGCCATTGATACTCAACCAGAAACCTAGCCCAGTTCGCCATGGCAGAGGAGTAGGCATGCTTCCACATCCCTGTCTGTACCTTCCAGTACCTCGCTCAATCTCTACCCGAACATTTCACGCTGCAAAAGGTGGCTATTCTGGTTTTTGCAGGTGTTCACATTAATGCGACTGCACCGTGTAAAATCATTGACGCCAGGTAATAAAATCGTGAACTAGCTATGGTTCTCAAATCGCAACATAAAGTATATCGTCAGTATGTGCTTTTATACTGATGATGCAACTTACGACATGGCAACAATGATTAATTCGTGGTTTCACCTGACATTTGAATTGCTCTTAAGGACCTGATGATGGTCAGAGAGCGAAACTGATCATTCGATTAAAGGTTTTATGAGCAGCTCAAGGCGGTGATCATGGAAGTTTTCAAATATGTACGAGCTGTGGGGGGGGGGGGGGGGGGGGGGCACCTGCTGTATTTGCTATTTTGATCTGTGTGGGGGTCATCTATTAAGCTGATGTAACTGTACTCGACATAAAATTAGCATATTAGGTTTCCCTGCCCGACTACAGCAGAACGCATCTTTTTCGCAAACAAGTCGAACATTACAGTTGCTTGGAATATGACATATCCGATATCCAGGCCTATCCTCGCCCTGTCCGAGCTTATATTCTGTCCCTATTGACCGCGTCGTCGACGGGACGTTACACCGTAATGGTTCTTCCTTCTTCTCTTCCTGTGTCACCCGTTTCATCCCCACTCTGTCACCTCCCAACACCCTCACACCCTCGCATTGGCAGCTGGTGACTCATAGACCCCCGCGTCTCTGGCGGCAACTTCTATTATTCTGCTTGTTTCCCACCGGAAGCGGCTGACAGCCTCGGGGGTCGTCGATCGATCTCCGCCGAGAATTGATGGCCTTGTTTACATCACCTTTACGATAACCGATAATGGTTTCACCCGGGACATTTTTTTCCCCGATGTCTAAGCCGCAATCTAGAAGCAAGAGGCAGCTTGGCTGGGATTTCCAGTGGAAGTGGAGCTCTGTGTGTTTTACGGAAGCAGGAAACATTTATCTCGTCAGAATTTCAGGGAAATATCTTTTCTGGTCTTCATAACATTATCAATCACTTCGTTGGACATTAACGCTGATTTATGATATGCTTTACATATAGAAGCCTAGAGGATTGCCCAGAAAGTAATGCGCCGCATTTTTTTCTTCAACAATTCTTTATTGAACATGATGATAATTGCACACACGAAAGAATGGTGTTTTATTTTTTCACGTAATCTCCATCCTGTTCTATGGCCTTCCTCCAGCGCGAAACAAGGCCGTGTATGGTCTGTCGGTACCAATCCTTGTCCTTGTGGAGGAGGCAGTGCTTCACTGTGTGGACCACCCCCTCATCGTCCTCAAAACGTCTTCCACGAATGGCATCCTTTAATGGCCCAAACAAGTGAAAGTACGAAGGGGCTGGGTCAGGGCTGCCAGATGTGACAGCCGTGGATGGTGTCCCCGACCGCTGAAAATAGTCCTCCATAGACATTGCACAATTTTTGTGAATATTCCCCACAGTTTCTTTCTCTGCACTGAGAAATTCAATGACAGCACATTTATTATAACGTACATTACCTACAGACGCCATTTTCAAAGTGTCCTGCAGCTACTCTGTCTGTGGGAAGTGATGGAAACTTTGCGCGCACGCTCAGAAGACTTCAGTTGAAATATACGTACCGTTTCGCATTCGTAGCATTGTTATCGGCTGAGAAAAAAATGTGCATTACTTTCTGGACAGCCCTCGTATAGCAAATGGATACAGATCATCGCTGCCCACTGTTTAGTTTGTTTGTCAAAGAAATATTAATGAAAGGTGAAGAACATATCGGAAGAATACAAAAGAAAGGTGAATGGGCAAGACGATAAATACACTCCTGGAAATTGAAATAAGAACACCGTGAATTCATTGTCCCAGGAAGGGGAAACTTTATTGACACATTCCTGGGGTCAGATACATCACATGATCACACTGACAGAACCACAGGCACATAGACACAGGCAACAGAGCATGCACAATGTCGGCACTAGTACAGTGTATATCCACCTTTCGCAGCAATGCAGGCTGCTATTCTCCCATGGAGACGATCGTAGAGATGCTGGATGTAGTCCTGTGGAACGGCTTGCCATGCCATTTCCACCTGGCGCCTCAGTTCGACCAGCGTTCGTGCTGGACGTGCAGACCGCGTGAGATGACGCTTCATCCAGTCCCAAACATGCTCAATGGGCGACAGATCCGGAGATCTTGCTGGCCAGGGTAGTTGACTTACTACCTTCTAGAGCACGTTGGGTGGCACGGGATACATGCGAACGTGCATTGTCCTGTTGGAACAGCAAGTTCCCTTGCCGGTCTAGGAATGGTAGAACGATGGGTTCGATGACGGTTTGGATGTACCGTGCACTATTCAGTGTCCCCTCGACGATCACCAGAGGTGTACGGCCAGTGTAGGAGATCGCTCCCCACACCATGATGCCGGGTGTTGGCCCTGTGTCCTCGGTCGTATGCAGTCCTGATTGTGGCGCTCACCTGCACGGCGCCAAACACGCATACTACCATCATTGGCACCAAGGCAGAAGCGACTCTCATCGATGAAGACGACACGTCTCCATTCGTCCCTCCATTCACGCCTGTCGCGACACCACTGGAGGCGGGCTGCACGATGTTGGGGCGTGAGCGGAAGACGGCCTAACGGTGTGCGGGACCGTAGCCCAGCTTCATGGAGACGGTTGCGAATGGTCCTCGCCGATACCCCAGGAGCAACAGTGTCCCTAATTTGCTGGGAAGTGGCGGTGCGGTCCCCTACGGCAATGCGTAGGATCCTACGGTCTTGGCGTGCATCCGTGCGTCGCTGCAGTCCGGTCCCAGGTCGACGGGCACGTGCACCTTCCGCCGACCACTGGCCACAACATCGATGTACTGTGGAGACCTCACGCCCCACGTGTTGAGCAATTCGGCGGTACGTCCACCCGGCCTCCCGCATGAACACTATACGCCCTCGCTCAAAGTCCGTCAACTGCACATACGGTTCACGTCCACGATGTCGCGGCATGCTACCAGTGTTAAAGACTGCGATGGAGCTCCGTATGCCACGGCAAACTGGCTGACACTGACGGCGGCGATGCACAAATGCTGCGCAGCTAGCGCCATTCGACGGCCAACACCGCGGTTCCTGGTGTGTCCGCTGTGCCGTGCGTGTGATCATTGCTTGTACAGCCCTCTCGCAGTGTCCGGAGCAAGTATGGTGGGTCTGACACACCGGTGTCAATGTGTTCTTTTTTCCATTTCCAGGAGTGTAGTTCAAATGGTTCAAATGGCTCTGAGCACTATGGTACTTAATATCTGAGTTCATCAGTTCCCTAGAACTTAGAACTACTTAAACTTAACTAACCCAAGGAAATCACACACATCCATGCCCGAAGGAGGATTCGAACCTGCGGTCGTAGCGGTGCGCGGTTCCAGACTGAAGCGCATAGAACCACCTGGCCACACCGGCCGGCATGAATTTTTCATGATTCACATTCTACGAGTATTCATGGCAAAATTGATGAAAAAACCACATTAGAAATAATCATAAGAAAAGAAATACAATAAAGTGGAGGAAAGTAACTCGAAGGATAATAAGTTATAAATATAGTGTAACCAAGAATTACTTTACATTTCAAACAATTTAGCATGTATCATTAAGAAAAAACAAGAATTTGTAAGTTTAAAAGCTTATTCATTGTACAAGCTGTACTTTGACACTGAAATCAATGGTGAAAGGGTTACTTGGGCTCCAGCTTTTTCCTTTATCGGCCTTCATTCATTTCTGAAATGACTTATCTTCGAGGGTCTATTTCTTTTAATTATTTTGGATCCACCTTAGAACCAATGTTATGTTTTTCTTTTTTCGATGCACAGTATTCTCTGAATGTTGTATGTTAAAAATTTTTAAACTTGACGAACTGGCGTAATTAGAACACAATTTCACAAGTTACGTAACAAGTAATCACTGAATACATATAATTCCACAGAGAAACACTTAAGAAACTACGCAAAAGCTTGGGAAGTCTTCAGCTGTTTTCTAGAGTGTGTGATCTGACAGACTCTGATGTCGGGAGGGAAAGATAGTTTAATGGTGAAGACTTATTTCGAAGGTGTATTTATATCTGTTGAAATGTTGGAAAGGTACTGCACATTTTATGTTGGAAGAATTAAGAACTAGAGTAAGTCCTGAACGGAGAATTACTTCTCTGAGAATCACTTTGAACAATTAGTTCATGAGCCGACACGAATTATAAATGGTTGCGAAAATACATTTGACCTCTTAGCCACAAATAATCCTGATCTAATAGAGAGCGTCATGACGGATACAGGGATTAGTGAGCACAAGGTCATTGTAGCGAGGCTCAAAACCATATCAACCAAAACCACTAAAAACAAACGCAAAATATATCTATTTAAAACAGCAGATAAAAATTCGCTCGAGGCCTTTCTAAGAGAGAGTCTCCATTTCTTCCAATCTAATTATGTAAGTGTAGACCAGACATGGCACAAATTCAAAGATACAGTATCGTCAGCAACAGATACATTCATACCGCATAAGTTAATAAGAGACGGGACTGATCCACCATGGTACACAAAACATGTTAGAACACTGTTGCAGAAGCAAGGAAAAACACATGCCAAATTCAGAAGAACGCAAAATCCCCAAGATTGGCTAAGTTTCATGGAAGCTCGAAAATTAGTGCGGACGTCAATGCGAGATGCTTTTAATAGTTTCCACAATGAAATATTGTCTCAAAATATTGTAGAAAACCCAAAGAGATTCTGGTCGTATGTTAAGTACACCAGTGGCAAAAACAGTCAATACCGTCACTGAGCGATAGCGATGGAAATGTTACCGATGATCGTGTCACTAAAGCGGAGTTACTAAATACAATTTTCCGTAATTCCTTCACGAGAGAAGACGAAGTAAATACTTCAGAATTCGAAGCCAGCACAACTGTTAGCATGGGTGATATATAAGCAGATATTTAAGGTGTTGCTAAACAACTCAAATCACTTAAGAACGGCAAGTCTTCCGGTCCAGATGGTATACCAATCAGGTTCCTTTCAGAGTTTGCAGACACAATAGTGCCTTTCTTAGCTATCATATACAACCGTTCACTTGATGAAATGTCTGTTCCTAAAGACTGGAACGTAGCACAGGTCACACCAACATTCAAGAAAGGAAATAAGAGTAACCCATTGAATTGCAGACCCATATCACTGACCTCAATTTGCAGTAGAATTTGGGAGCATATACTGTACTCGAACGTTATGAATCACCTTGAAGAAAATGACTTATTGATACAGAGCCAACACGGATTCAGAAAATGTCGTTCTTGTGCAACACAGCTGGCTCTTTATTCCCATGAAATGAGTGCTGTCGACAAGGGATCTCAGATCGATTCCATATTCATAGATTTCCAGAAGGCTTTTGATACCGTTTCTCACAAGCGACTATTAATCAAATTGCGCCTATATGGAGTATCGTCTCAGTTGTGTGACTGGATTCGTGATTTCCTCTCAGAGAGGTCACAGTTCGTAGTGATAGATGGTAAATCATCGAGTAGAACAGATGTGATATCTGGCTTTCCACAAGGTAGTGGCACAGGCTCTGCTGTTCCTGATTCATATAAATGATGTAGATGATAATATGAGCAGCCCCCTTAGATTGTTTGCAGATGACGCTGTAATTTACCGACTAGTAAAATCATCAGACGATCAATTCCAATTACAAAATGATCTAGAGAGAATTTCTGTAGAGTGCGAAAAGTGGCAATTGGCACTAAACAAAGAAAAGTGCGAGGTGATCCACGTGGGTACTAAAAGAAATCCACTAAATTTTGTGTATACGATAAATCGCACAAATCTAAGGGCTGTCAGTTCGACTAAATACCTAGGAATTACAATTACGAGCAACTTAAATTGGGAAGATCACATAGATAATATTGTGGGGAATGCGAAACAAAGATTGCGCTTTGTTCGCAGAACACTTAGAAAATGCGACAAAGCCGCTAAAGAGACCGGCAATTACACTTGTCCGTCCTGTGCTGGAATATTGCTGCGCGGCATGGGATCCTTACCAGATAGGATTGACGGAGGACATCGACAAAATGCGAAGAAGGGCAGCTCGTTTCGCGCTATCGCGCAATACGAATGAGAGCGTCACTGATACGATACGCTGGGGTGGCAGTCACTGAAACAATGGCGGTTTTCTTTGCGGCAAGGTCTGTTTACGAAGTTTCAATCACCAACTTTCTCTTTCCAATACGTAAATATTTTTTTGACATCCACCTACGTAGAGCTCGAACTGAAGGATTTAGGTGTTCCTTTTCCCCACACGCCATTAGAGAGTGGAGTGATAGAGAAGTAGTATGGAAATGGTTCGATGAACCCTCTGTCAGGCAGTTAAGTGTGAATTGCAGAGTAAAGACGTAGATGTAGAAAACGCGTGGAAGTTGTTTAGGACGTGCAAGAGATTTGACTCGAGAAATTAGGAGTGCTTCTGCTTCGAAAGGATTGGTTTTACGTTAATGTGAATAGGTCTTCGTGCCAGTTTATTTGACACAAAAACGAAAAAAAGAACTGCTTGATTTCTGGAGCAGAGACGTTATTTGGCGGATTATGCTATGGCATACCTAATTCACTCTATGCTGTATTTAAATTTGCGTGTTTCTAGTAAATATATGAAACAGTAACGGAAGATTTGAGACTAAATGTAAGTGATTTTCAGTTTGATACTGAAATTTAAGGTTTTCATAGTTATTACCAAATTGGTACCCACCAATATCCAAAGCGCATTGTTGCGACTTGGCTATCTGTTCAGTAGCAGAACACCTTAAATACGACTGCGCCAGTGTAGAGTCGGAGACAAACACACAAATCAGTAAACCAACTACAGTAACTGCATTTATCAGAATACTCAAATGAAAGTGATAGTCTTGTATAACTCAACACAAATCCCTCTCCCTCGATAGGAAATTTCAGACAACAAAGTCCGCAACTTGACAATAAATCCAAGTCTAATAGTTCCTCTTACAAGTCCACATCTGTCACGTTGTATTCCAAGATGGTTTCCTGGGGTTCCAATGTAAAGGCATTGCTGCCGCTCACCGATGACTACCGCGGGAGGTAGCTCGCTGGCTACTTGGAGACTTCAACCGTGGTCTTCTGTGAACTCGCTGTGCTCTCCGTGGCTGAGAATAGACTGACTGTTGAGGAAGAGGAAAAAAAAAAAAAAAAAGAAACAGTCGCACTAAGAAGGAATTGTCCGCATGGGACCGAAGTCGGGAGGCGTAATGTACATGTACAGGCACATGATCACAATTTTAGAAAAATTAAATGATTTATACAAGAGAATGAGCTTCACAAACTGAGCAAGTTAATAATGCGTTGGTCGATCTCAGGACCTTAATCAAGCTGTTATTCGCCGTGCGATTGATTATTGGAGATGTTGGATATTCTCCTGAGACATATCGTGCCACGTTCTGCACAACTGGCGCATTAGATCGTCAAAATCCGGCGCTGGTTGGAGGAATCTTCCCATAAGCTCCAAACGTTCTCAATTGGGGAGAGATTCGGCGACCTGGCTGGCCAAGACAGGGGCTGGCAAGCATGAAGACAAGCAGTAGAAACGCTCGCCCCGTGCGGGAGGGGGAGGTGGGAGGGTTTGCTGAAATGCAGGCCCAGGAGGGCTTAAAATGGGGCACAGAATATCAAAGACGTACTTTAGGAGACCCAGTCCTTAGAAAACTCTACCATCTGGTGAGCAAGATGTATGAGACAGGCGAAATACCCCCAGACTTCAAGAAGAATATAATAATCCCAATCTCAAAGAAAGCAGGTGTTGACAGATGTCAAAATTACCGAAATATAAATTTAATAAGTCACAGCTGCAAAATACTAACGCGAATTCTTTACAGACGAATGGAAAAACTGATAGGAGCCGACGTCGGGGAAGATCAGTTTGGATTCCGCAGAAATGTTGGAACACGTGAGGCAATACTGACCCTATGACTTATCTTACAAAATAGATTATGGAAAGGCAAACCTAAGTTTCTAGCATTTGTAGACTTAGAGAAAGCGTTCGTCATTGTTGACTGGAATACTCTCTTTCAAATTCTAAAGATAGCAGGGGTAAAATACAGGGAGCGAAAGGCTATTTACAATTTGTACAGAAACCACATAGCAGTTATAAGAGTCGAGGGACATGAAAGGGAAGCAGTGGTTGGGAAGGGAGTGAGACAGGGTTGTAGTCTCTCCCCGATGTTATTCAATCTGTATATTGAGCAAGCAGTGAAGGAAACGAAAGAAAAGTTCGGAGTAGGTATTAAAATCCATGGAGAAGAAATAAATCTTTGAGGTTCACCGATGACATTGTAATTCTGTCAGAGACAGCAAAGGACTTGGAAGAGCAGTTGAACGGAATGGACAGCGTCCTGAAAGAAGGGTATAAGATGAACACCAACAAAAGCAAAACGAGGATAATGGAATGTAGTGGAATTAAGTCGGGTGATGCTGAGGGAATTAGATTAGGAAATGAGACACTTAAAGTAGTAAAGGAGTTTTGCTATTTGGGGAGCAAAATAAGTGATGATGGTCGAAGTAGAGAGGATATAAAATGCAGACTGGCAATGGCTAGGAAAACGTTTCTGAAGAAGAAAAATTTGTTAACATCGAGTATAGATTTAAGTGTCAGGAAGTCGTTTCTGAAAGTGTTTGTATGGAGTGTAGCCATGTATGGAAGTGAAACGTGGACGATAAATAGTTTAGACAAGAAGAGAATAGAAGCTTTCGAAATGTGGTGCTACAGAAGAATGGTGAAAATTAGTTGGGTAGATCACGTAACTAATGAGGAGGTACTGAATAGAATTGGGGAGAAGAGAAGCTTGTAGCACAACTTGACTAGAAGAAGGGATCGGTTGGTAAGACATGTTCTGAGACATCGACGGATCACCAATTTAGTATTGGAGGGGAGCATGGAGGGTAAAAATCGTAGAGGGAGACCAAGAGGTGAATACACCAAGCAGATTCAGAAGGATGTAGGTTGCAATAGGTACTGGGAGATGAAGAAGCTTGCACAGGATCGAGTAGCATGGAGAGCTGCATCAAACCAGTTTCGAGACTGAAGACCACAACAACAACAACAACAATAACAACTTTTATATTGTTAGGGTGCCGCGCCTAACAATCAAAGAATTTCTGCTATGAAATAAAACTGCATCTCACACCACCATCTCTTAGGTTTTCAAGCTGTATGATGGGCAGGAGTCAGTTTGGTAGCCCATGGCTCTCCGATGCGTCTCCAGCCACGTCTTAGCTGGTCATCGGAGCTCAGTTCGAAGCGGGTCTCATTACAGAGGACAGTTCTACTCCAGTAAATGAGATTCCAGGACGAAGACGTGTCTGGAGACGCCAGATCTCTCCCCAGTTGAGATAGTTTGAAGCATTAGGAGCAGGGCCCTCCAGCCAGCTCGGGATTGTGGCAGCCTAACACGCCAGTTGGACAGAATTTGGCATCATGTCCCTCAGGAGGACATCCAAGAACTCTGTTCAAATGGCTCTGAGCACTATGAGACTTAACATATGAGGTCATCAGTCCCCTAGAACTTAGAACTACTTAAACCTAACTAACCTAAGGACATCACACACATCCATGCCCGGGGCAGGATTCGAACCTGCGACCGTAGTGGTCACGCGGTTCCAGACTGAAGCGCCTAGAACCGCTCGGCCGCAGAGGCCGGAAACAACCCTGTCAATCAATGCCAAACAGAATAATTGCTTGCATAAGGGTCAGGGTGGAACAACTCATTATTGACTTCCTCTAATTGTGAAGCTCTTTCAGTTGAATAAATTGTCCAATTTTATGAAATAGTAACCTTTGTTTGTCTGTACGTGTAGATAAGATAATGCCATTTCTGTTCCATTCAGGTAGTTCCTTCGTGGTGAGCCGTGTTTTCTCTCTTGGAGTGTATTATAACGTGGATGACCACACTCGTGATTTTCTGTCGCCGACCGAGATGACACGCTGCTTGTATATTGGCTCTCTGCGTAGCGAGATGTCCTCCGGCGGATGATTGGCGTAATGGGAGGGGTGGCAATGTAGTCCCTTTAGCTGTGGTGCCCTTCTTACGGCAGTCGTTGGTATCAATGTTGTCTAATGGCAGCACCTGGTGTTTATGCAACCGGGGACACTGCGCCGTACTACGCGATATCGCCTGGCGAGTACCGCAGGGTATAACCTGTACTAACTGCGCAGCAACTTGATGAAAGAAGAGCAGTGGCTGTTAAAGTGAGTTGGCCTGGCAGCTCGCTCGTATTCGACAACCAATCACTTAATGCGACTTTGTATACGTCTCTATGGCAACGCCTCAGTGTTGTCGTGCTCAATAGACGGCTATTGTTTTCAGTGACGTAGCTTTGATAATATCAGCAGTAGCTTTTTGCGCTTCAAAGTTGAAAGCTGACAACAGTGCTGCCAGGTAGCTCGGCCGTTCTTTCGACGTACGGAGTACAGTTGGTATTGACATGTGTATATATGTAGCTGTGTTTGTAACTCACATTCATATCTGTGTTTCCCAAAGATAATAGAATTTGCATTTACCAAAAAAATAAAATCTACAAAAGAATAACACGACTGATTCACACTGACGGAAAAAAATCGCAAAAAAGTAATTAATGTATAGTGATGAAACTTTGGGACTACATTCATCTATGTTGTTGTTGTTGTTGTTGTCTTCAGTCCTGAGACAGGTTTGATGCAGCTTTCCATGCTACTCTATCCTGTGCATGCTTCTTCATCTCCCAGTACCTATTGCAACCTACATCCTTCTGAATTTGCTTAGTGTATTCATCTCTTGGTCTCCTTCTACGATTTTTACCCTCCACGCTGCCCTCCAGTAATAAATTGGTGATCCCTTGATGCCTGAGAACATGTCCTACCAACCGATCCCTTCTTCTAGTCAAGTTGTGCCACAAACTCCTCTTCTCCCCAATTCTATTCAATACCTCCTTTAGTTATGTGATCTACCCATCTAGTCTTCAGCATTCTTCTGTAGCACCACATTTAGAAAGCTTCTATTCTCTTCTTTTCCAAACTATTTATCGTCCATGTTTCACTTCCATACATGGCTACACTCCATACAAATACTTTCAGAAACGACTTCCTGACACTTAAATCTATACTCGATGTTAACAAATTTTTCGTCTTCAGAAACGTTTTCCTTGCCATTGCCAGTGTACATTTTATACCCTCTCTATTTCGACCATCATCAGTTACTATGCTCCCCAAATAGCAAAACTCCTTTACTGCTTTAAGTGTCTCAGCATCACCAGACTTAATTGGACTACATTCCATTATCCTCGGTTTGCTTTTGTTGATGTTCATCTTATACCCTCCTTTCAAGACACTGTCCATTCCGTTTAACTGCTCTTCCAAGTCCTTTGCTGTCTGTGACAGAATTGCAATGTCATAGGCGAACCTAAAAGTTTTTATTTCTTCTCGTTGGATTTTAATGCCTACTCCGAACTTTTCTTTTGTTTCCTTTACTGCGTGCTCAATATACAGATTGAATAGCACCGGGAAGAGGCTACAACCCTGTCTCATTCCCTTCCCAACCACTGCTTCCCTTTCATGTCCCTCGACTCTTATAACTGCCATCTGCTTTCTGTACAATATCTAAGCAAGATATTTATGTGATTAATACTGCAAGATAACCTAAGCGCGAGAGAAGCCATTGTAAAAATGTGAAATGCTGCTTTATTAATAACCGGTGCAGCACCCAGAATGTTGAATGAAAGCAAGCAAACGTACATACATTTTATTGTACAGATTCTGGTTGTCAGTTTGTGGGATGGAGTTCCATGCCTGTTGCACTTGCTTGATCGATACAAGGACGTTAAATGCTGTTTGTGGATGACGTTGGAGTTGTCCGATGATGTCCCATATATGCTGAACTAGAGACAGATCCGGTGTTTGAGCAGACCAACGCCTCATGTCCACATTCTGTAAAGCATGTTGGGTTACGACAGCGACATGTGGGCGAGTGTTATCCTCTTGAAAAATACCCCATAAATTGCTGTTCTTGAATGGTACCACAAGAGTTCGAATCACCAAATTGACGTACAAATCTGCAGTCAGGTTGCATGGGATAGCTACGAGAGTGTCCTTGCTGTCAGACGAAGTAGCATCCCAGATCATAACTGCAGGTGCAGGTCCAGAGTGTCTAACGCGCAGACAGGTTGGATACAGGTCCTCATTTTTCTTCCTCCTAACCAACACACTGCGGTCGCTGCACCGAAACAGAACCAGCTTTCTTCAAAAATCACAACAGACCTCCACCCTGCCCTTCAGTGAGCTCTCGCTTGACACCACTGAAGTCACAAATGACGGCGGTTTGGGGACAGTGGAATGCACGCTACAGGGCGTCTGGCTCGAAGCTCTTTGAGGTAACCGATTTGTGACAGTTTGTTGTGTCATTGCGGTCCCAACTGCCGCTCAAACTGCAGCTGCATATGTAGTACGATGCCCCAGAGCGACACGCCGAACACGTTGTCTTCCCTCCAGGTAGTGCCACGTGACCGTCCGGAGCCCGGTCTTCTTGCGACTGTACATTCTTGTGACCACCGCTGCCAGTAATCGTGCTAAGTGGCTACATTCCTTCCAAGTCTTCCTGCAGTATTGCAGAACGAACATCCATCTTCTCGTAGCCCTATTACACGACCTTGTTCAAACTCAAAGAGGTATAGATAATGGCGTCTTTGTCGCCTTATAGGCATTCTTGACTAACATCGATGCACCACCGCCAATCTTAAAAGTAACTGACGTTCACGAACGCTGCAGCGTATGTTTAAATCAAATCTGATTTGCATCCTCATAGTGGCGCTATTAGCGCCACATTTAGACGAAATTTGAACACACATTATCTTTCGGATGCAGAAGCACGCCTGCCATCTTTCTTTTATGTCGCACAACTCAATTTTGGTGTTGCGATTTTTTTCCCGTAGTGTATTTACACAGCATAACATCACTAGGGCCTTCTTAAATTCATTTGTATGTGCTGCATTGTTGTTTGGGCTTTATGTTCGTTAGCCTAATGAGGGAAGGACGTTCCTGATATCTGTTTGGTACGTTTTAAAACCACAACTACAATCTCCATTGTAATGTTATGTAAATCTGGGATTCACATTCATATTGCCGTTATTTTCAAGGCAGGGTGCACACTTTTTTGGGGATATAAACTTCTTTCACTGCTAACAGGATAAAAGGATATTTCCCAGTCCGTAAGCTAAAGGATATTTAAAACAATTACCGTTTATTCTTCAGTCTTAGTTGTACATTTTTGACGGATGACTTGTTTCGATCTCTCTTTATCATCTTCAGATCTGTACAGTTGCGTCAGCAAACCATCGTGTCTGTGCCAGAACTTCATATCAGTGTTCTGTGGTTTCAAAACACAGTACTCTGATATAAGGTTCTGACACAGTCACGACTGGTTGCTGACGCAACTACACAGATCTGAAGATAATCCAGAGAGATCTAAACATGTCAACTGAGACTGAAGAATAAACGAGAAACATTATAAATGTCAATGCAGTAGTTGTTTTCTCATGAGGAATGTGTCGGATAAAGGGAAACAAAGCTTGTTTAGTGACCCGAGGTATTTCAAGGAGCGTACATTATCGCCCATGTTTTATTCTCGAAGGTCTGTAAAATATCAGTATACATCTGCTGTAACCTTGTCATTAAGCTCGGAAAGATTCCCAGCCAAAACTTTCTGCAGGTGCTGAATAGGACACAAGGTGGCAAATTCGGTTAATTGTGTGAAGGTCCTAAGAATTCATATTTGAAATCTCTTAAACTTTTACTAGTCACCTAACGAAATGTCGCCGTTCTTAAGAGACTGGACTGTATTCGGTAGGACAACAGTTCACGTTCCATTCCGGCCATCCGGAGTTAGGTTTCCGGGGTTTCTTTGAATCACAGCAAATACCGGAATGGTTCCTGTGAAGAGGAACGGCCGATATCCTTCCCTATCCTCCTCCAGTTCGGCTTGGTGATTCATTCTCTGGACATTTAACCCACTTTAATCGGCGGCTGCAATGTCTTCATTATGTCTTGATTATTCTTTCCAATCCGAGACACTTGTAAGTGAATTTATCATCGAGATGGCACACCTGATTCTCGTACAAATCTCTAGTTTTTTGTTTCTGAGTACGGGATTTAACGATACCAGTAATCAAAGAAGTGGAAACGACAATAACAATAGATACAAATACAAGTACAAGAAACATGACAGGCAATTGAAGCCCAGTTATCAAACGGATCCAGGAGCATCACCCTGAAATCAGAATAGTAATATTCCACCAAATAAAAACGAAACCAGTAATGAATGGCGGAATCAAGAAGCAATTACTACTGACAAGCGTCACCGAAACATAGACCGCAGGAAAACTAGACGCAACCAACTTTAGCCCCGAAAGGTTGAATGGGGATGTGACAGTAATATTAAGACGATAAGGTACAGCCATGATGCTGACATTAGGGACGAATCATTGGACGGTGACAGGCCCAACAACCTTAAACCGAAAAGCATGCCACAAGGAGCTGTTAATGCCAACAATGTTGGGATTCCATGTTACAGCAATCTTAGACACGGGGGCAATGCTATCTGTACGGTTCTTATGAGGAGATTACAGGTACGAACAAATTTGCCAGCCTTATCCATAACAAACTGCAAAATACTTGGCGCTCTCGTTCTAATAAACTGCAAACGAGAATCAAAATGGAACTCGGTGAGGGAGCTATAGGTTGCACGTTCATAGTGGTACATAATCGTGTTGTGAACTTAATTTTGCGATACGAATTACTGAGAGAGATTAATGCAATAGTAAACTACGCCTCCAGTGAGCTCATTAATTGTAGACAGAATATGTCAGACAGTTAATCTGGTACAGACGCAGGAACTGCATGGACGCAATTGCAAAGAATTGCCATAAAATTCATTACACGGGATAATAGCAGGAAGATCACCAACCTAATGACTAGTGGTTATTTCTTAAGCATATTAGTGCAGAATAACACGAAAGTAATTGAACCTAATGGCCTAGTCCCTCATAAAAAGCATGGATTAAAACAATTATTAAAGGATTATACTAACGTGTTTGAAGAGAAACCAGGCACTGTAAGAGGATATCTCTATCATTTAAATGCGAGACCTCATAAACGTACTGTCGCAGGTAGAACTCCATTCCTTGGGCATTGTTGAGCTATCCAAGTAGTCATAATTTTAGTCCACTACACTTGGTACCCAAGTAAGATGGGAGTTTTTGCTTGGCTCTGGATGTCAGAGAAATAAATAAGATTATTCTTCCAGTAAGATTACAAACTCCGAATATAGAGGAATTAATCCAAAAATTTCCCGGTACTGCGCAGTCTGTCATCCACAGACTCACGACAGATTATATTCCGCGTATTGGAAAGCCACATGTTCTGTTGTCTGACAATACAGCCAGTTTTACGGGACATAGATAGAGAAGACATTTAAAGGACAATAGTATTAGACAAATTGTAATATTCAGATGCCACCCGGAAGATAACCTGATTATGAGGTGGTTTCATGAAGTAAAAAGATTTGTTAGAACATACTGCCAATATAAACAGACATTGTGAGTGGATTATCCTCAGCAATTTGCAGAAATTTATAACAGTTCAAAGCATTAATCAATTGTGTCTACACCAACAAAGGTAATGATGACTAAGAGAGAGAACAGTGAGTGAGTTAATTGTTTACCCAAGGTACATGGTTTAGAAGAATCCCCAGAGGCCTTGATTCGTCGAGCATTAGCCACAATGGAGAGAAAAGCTCATCAGAGGAATAATTATTACGAGCAACAAATGAAGAAAACACAGAAATACCAAGTGGGCACGAAAGTATTGTTAAAGACCCATCTAAAAGCATTATTGCTTAAAAGGAAGAACGAGAAATGGTCACACATGTACTTGTATGCTTATATACCATTTCTATACCTAATCGTGGAGCCTTTGTATTAAGTCACACAAATAGTAATAAAGTGAAGGGAATGTACCCCATCACGATCTGAAACCTTACCATACAAAGGACTGATATAATCAGTGCCTAATAATTTTATTAAAGGTTCAAATGTAAGTTTTGCACTGGTGTTTAGTTAAAATTATGCTCACTAACTGAGATTAATTTTTACATATAGATATTATGTTCTTTTAACTCTATGATTATTCATTTTAATTGTTTCTACCAGAATTGCAACAACGATATGTTGTTATTTTGTTATTTTCTTTACTATTAACTGATTAGTGATAACTTCCCACTGTATGAAAAGGATGCTAGTGGTTTATACCTACATAGCGCACACATAGACATAAACACTTATTGAAGAATGACAGACTTTAATATTAGTGGTATCTATCTATTGATAATGTACACAGATTCTTGAGGTGTGTATTTGACTCCTATGAGCTTATTTTGTTTGCTCATTTGTCTCGTTCGTGTTAGGAAAACCATCCCCATGAGATGAGTCACTAGAGTATGCACGTGTACATACTAAGGTACAACTGCATCTCATGCAAGTATCCATATATATACACTACTGGGCATTAAAATTGCTACACAAAGAAGAAATGCAGATGATAAACGGATATTCATTGGGCAGATATATATAGAACTGACATGTGATTACATTTTCACGCAATTTGGGTGCATAGATACTGAGAAATCAGTACCCAGAACAATCACCTCTGACCGTAATAATGGCCGTGATACGCCTGGGGATTGAGTCATCCGAAGAAAATGACGTTTTGCCATTCGTGCACCCAGGTTCGTCGTTGAGTACACCATCACAGGCGCTCCTGTCTGTGGTGCAGTGTCAAGGGTAACCGCAGCCAGGGATCGATACGTGGCTGCACGATCCGTTAGAGCCATGCGGATAAGATGCCTATCATCTCTACTGCTAGTGATACGAGGCCGTTGGGATCCAGCTCGGCGTTCCGTACTACCCTCCTGAACCCAACGATTCCATATTCTGCTACCAGCCATTGGATCTCGACCAACGCGAGCAGCAATGTCGCGATACGATAAACCGCAATCGCGATGGGCTACAATCTGACCTTTATCAAAGTCGGAAACGTGATGGTACGCATTTCTCTTCCTTACTAAAAGCATCACAACTACGTTCCACCAGGCAACGCTGGTCAACTGCTGTTTGTGTATGAGAAATCGGTTGGACACTTTCCTCATGTCAGCATGTTGTAGGTGTCGCCACCGGCGCCAACCTTGTGTGAATGCTCTGAAAAGCTAATTATTTGCATATCACAGCATCTTCTTCCTGTCGGTTAAATTTCGCGTCTGTAGCACGTCATCTTCGTGGTGTAGCAATTTTAATGGCCAGTAGTGTATATCCGAAACGTAAATTTCCGGACTTGGCTTCCTTACCAAAACTTTATCCACTACTTCTGCTCTGCAACCACTAGCAGCCTGTAATAGGATTTTTGAACCCCCTCGTATATTATTTATTACCACTACGGCAGGCAAGTCATCTGGCTGCGGGTATGTAAGGCTACCCGTGCTAAGCCGGTGCGGGGCGGTAATGAGTTAGTAATTGGACGGCTCAGACTGCATTGAATCTGACCAAGAACTGCAGTTTGCTCTGTGGGAATTTGGAAATTTGTAGTAAGATCTTACCGGACCAAACTTCTGGTCATCGGTTCCTAAGCTTACACACTATTTAATCTATCTTAAACTAACTTACACTCAGGACAACACACACAACCATTCCCAAGGGAGGACTCAAACCTCCGACGGGCGGAACCGCGCGGACCGTGACAAGACGGCTAAGACCGCGCGGCTACCCCGCGCGGCAGGTTACTCTGTGACAGGCTGGCTGTGAACTCAGCCCATTGTCTTATCCAAAAGGAATTCATTATGTCTTTAATAAACGCTCAAATCTGAATGGTGATTATGCAGGAATGCAATATAGAGGTGTAACAGATAAGATTTTACCAATGAATTTGTTTCAGTAATAATGAAATGGAGGTTACTACCTACTCAAGACTTAGTGCTAACGCCGCCTGATAGGCAGTTGGAGAAACTGTCTTCCTGCCATCGTATGATTTTAGGCGCTCCGCTTCCGGAACAGCTAATAAAGCCAAAGAAAATGTGCTTCTTGCCAGCGACCAGAGGCATTAGACGCTGTGCGAGCAGCATTGTGGCCACGTGGCAGCAAAGGCGCGGGGGTGCTGCGGCAACGGCAGCGGCGGCGGCGGCAGCGGTTGCTAATGAAGGCCGCGCGATTGTTTCCGTACAGCAGCAGCAGTGGAGGCGTGCCTAACGCCTGCCCGCCTGCCCGCCCCTCCGCTATCGGCTTCCAATAGCGCGCCACCAGCTGCCGCCGCCTCCACAGACCGCAGTAAGAGCGCCTCGCTGGCGCTGCTTAATGTGTTCGGTGGAGCACGGTGGAGGTGCCGACGCTAGGGAATACAACCTCCGCTTGTATTCCACCCTCAGACCTGTTCCACCTTCGTCTCGCTTGGAATGATGCAGTAAATAAGAGTGCGATAAGATGTAAGTCTGCAGGCTTCCGTTGCCGTTGTCACTGAAGTTAAAATCTTCTGGGTTGTTAGGTCGTGTCATGTTTCTTCTAAAATGTTCGACGTTTCGATCCCTCTGCTGGCATCTTCCTCAGGATCTTTTGGTGTCCACTACTGCTAGAACACTCTCAGAGACAATTTTTTCCTTTATTGTTGTTTGTACAGCTTATATAAAGGCGGGCTGGCAGCGGATTACATCTACTCCGCTCTTCAGCCACAAGAGGCACAACAATGAAGAAAAGGAGACAGAAAAGAAACAAATCGGAGGTTAAAAAACAAGAGATACAATAAATAAAAAACTTGAAGCCGTTCACACTCGACGAAAACACACGAAAATACTGTCGGCACTGCCCACGAACACTGACGAATGAGACGGTACAAGTGAACGAGGAGAGTGACGGCGAAAAACACTAAAACACAATCACGACGGCACAGACACTAAACTGATGGCGATGATCTCTGGTGTGCGAATGTCCACTTAGCGTTTGCGAGTCTGGGGACCTGCCAAGAGGGGAGGAAGGTGGTGGAGGAGGGAGAGAGGAGAGTAGAGATGCCATTGGCAGGGGAGATGGGGGGGGAGGAATGAAGGTAGGAGGGGGGTGGGGGAAGCCCAGGGGAGGAGGGGGGGAGGAAGGCAGGATGGAGGGAAGGAGAGAGAAGGGAGAGAGGGTGCCCTAAGGAAAGTACACAGGAAGTGGGAGGGGAGGATCAAAGTTGATAGGAGGGGTAGATGGAGGGGAGGAGGGTATCATCAGGGAGGGGGAGCTTGCGGAAGCCACCTTGGGAGAGGGTATGGAGAGTGGAGAGATGGAGAGCACATGGGATGTGGAAATACAGGTGCGGCAGTGGACGAGGGTGGGAGAGGATGGGAGAGACCAGCAGGTGAGGGGGATCTAGTTTACGGGAGGTGTATAGGATCCGTATCCGTTCGAGGAAGAGGAGGAGGTGGGGGAACGGAATACGGTCGTACAGGATCCACGTGTGGGAGGGGAAACGGATTCGATAGGTGAGGCGAAGAGCATGGCGTTCTAGGATCTGAAGGGATTTGTAAAAGGTAAGAGGAGCGGAGATCCAGGCAGGGTGGGCGTAGCAAAGATAGGGCGAATGAGGGATTTATAGGTATGGGGGATGGTGGAGGGATCCAGATCCCACGTACGGCCAGAAAGAGCTTGAAGAAATAGAGTCGGGAGTGTGCCTTGGTTTGGATTGTCCAGAGGTGGGGGGGTGGGGATGAGGGCAATAGGATGGCCATAGATGGTGATGTAGAAATCGAGGAGGCGGAAGGACGGGGTGGTTTTGCCTACAATGATCGCCTGGGTCTTTGAAGGATTGACCTTAAGCAACCACTGGTTGCACCAAGCGATGAAACGGTCCACATGGGATTGGAGGAGGTGTTGAGAGCGCTGCCGGGTGGGGGCAAGGGCAAGGAAGGCGGTGTCGTCAGCGTACTGGGGAAGGTGGATGGAGGGTGAAGGCGGCGGCATCTGCGCCATATACAAGAGGTACACAAGAGGGGAGAGGACGGATCCTTTGGGCACATTGGATGAGTGGAAAAAAGTGTAGGAATCCGTGTTATGGATAGTGACGTAGGTAGGACGGTGGGAAAGAAAGGAGCCGATCATACGGACGTAGTTAATAGGAAGGGCGAAGGTTTGGAGTTTGAAGAGGAGACCGGAATGCCACACGTGGTCATAGGCTCGTTCAAGGTCAAGGGAGAGGAAGATAGCAGAGCGACGCGGATTAAGCTGTTCGGAGAGGAGATGAATGAGGTGAAGGAGAAGGTCATCGGAAGAGAAGGAAGGCCGAAAGCCACACTGGGTAACGGGAAGAAGGCGGTGCTGCCGGAGATGCTGGTAGATGCACGGGGTAGGATGGATTCCAGGACCTTGCTGTAGACCTAGATAAGGCTGATGGGACGGTATGAGGAGACAGCGGACGGCGGTTTACCGGGTTTAAGGAACATCAGGATATGGGAGGTTTTCCACAGGTCGGGGTAGTAGCCGGTGGACAGGACTACATTGTAGAGCCTGGCCAGGGTGGAGAGGAAAGAGGCAGGAGCTTCACGAAGGTGGCGATAGGTGACACGATCGTGACCAGGAGCGGTATTGCGTTTCGTGCAGAGTGTAGTGATGAGATCCTGTGTAGTGATAGGGGCACTGAGTTCGGTGTGTGCAATATTGTCCAAGTACTGGAAACCAGGTGCGAGGGGAGGTACAGAGGTGTCAGTTCGATCGCGGACATCCGGGAAGATATCAGAGACGAGTGTCGCGTCCACTTGTAAAGGGGCAGTTTTCTGGCGTTCGTGCTGGAGAAGTGATAGTATTGTTTAAAATTCATATGGCTACCATTGGTGGGCCATAGTCATAGGCTAATGCAGAAGAAGGGGGCGTTGGTAGCTTATCTTCTGTGGATACCACTGGCGGTCAATGTCATTAGATAGAAAGGCACTATTCTACACTTATGCTGGAGAAGGGTTATTGGTTGAAATGCCTGCTACCGCTATTGGTTGGTCGTCATCAGTGGCTAGATTCGAAACGGACAGAGCAAGAGAGGGAGAATGTTTACCCAAAATATTATTGTCCGCCGAGGTGACTTGCAGCGCGTTGTTTATGCCGCTCAAACACTGCGGCCGCGTATTTACTTCCTTGATGGCGGGGAGCCACGATGCCGGAAGCCTATAGCCGTCCTCTCTATTGAAATTAGATGCATTCTTAGACATATCAACCGTTTCTCGGACCTTTCTTCTCTAAATGTTTGTTTCTTTATGCAGTGCACGTACGTCATTAAAATCGATGTCACAGCCACAGTTCTCGTGATGTTCTGCTACTGCCGATTTTGCACTTTGTTTTAGACGCGTGTGCCGTTCGTGTTCCTCAGTGCTTCTTTTACAGTTCTTCCCGTTTCGCCTGTATACACTTTGCCGCAGCTACATGACACTTGATAGACGCCTGCATTGTGGAGGTAATCAGATGCATCCGTTTTCCGTCGGAAAATGTCTTTTATTTTTTTTGCTAAAGAAAGATGTCTGAATGCCATTTTTCTTTAAAATTTTGCTTATGCGGTCAGTGACCCCAGAAACGAACGGTAACCTGACGGAGTGAGAAGGCGGTTCTTCGTCATTCTTATTAGCGGTTTAAATATTCCGCCTAAAAGCCCTGTCTATTGAATAACAATCATACCCACTTGCCTTCAGTGTCCTCTTTGAAAAATTCAACTCCGATTCTAAGTTGTCGTCATCGCTGATACGGAAGGCACGTGAAGACAGAGTGTTGAGTACTGCTTGCTTCTGGGCTGGGTGGTGGTGCGAAGAGGCATCTAAATACCTGTTTGTGTTAGTCACCTTTTTGTATACTCTGTGACCTAGAGTGTCATCAGATTTTCTGTATACCAACACATCTAGGAACGGGAGACCGACCTCAATCTCAACCTCCAAGGTGAATCTGATTTTGGGGTGAATTCCATTTAATGCTTAAAGCTTGTTGCTCTAAATGTTCCATAAAAACGTCAGCAGTAGTGGACACCAAAAGATCTTGAGGAAGATCCCAGCAGAGGGGTTTAAACGTCGAACATTTTAGAAGAAACATGACGCAGCCTAACAACCCAGAAGATTTTAACTTCACTGCGATAAGATGCTCTCCAAAACTAAATACTGCTTTTCCCGTTGTCTTTAGAACACAAAATAACCTGTCGCTCACAAACAAATAAAAAATTTCAAATTTCTGGAAGGCATGACGTCATAAACTATTCTGGTTAACTAAATTACGCAGTAAACTGCAGAAATCCGTCAAAGTTGCAATGTTAATTTAAGTAAGTGAATATACACTCCTGGAAATTGAAATAAGAACACCGTTAATTCATTGTCCCAGGAAGGGGAAATTTTATTGACACATTCCTGGGGTCAGATACCTCACATAATCACACTGAGAGAACCACAGGCACATAGACACAGGCCACAGAGCATGCACAATGTCGGCACTAGTACAGTGTATATCCACCTTTCGCAGCAATGCAGGCTGCTATTCTCCCATGGAGACGACCGTAGAGATGCTGGATGTAGTCCTGTGGAACGGCTTGCCATGCCATTTCCACCTGGCGCCTAAGTTGGACCAGCGTTCGTGCTGGACGTGCAGACCGCGTGAGACGACGCTTCATCCAGTCCCAAACATGCTCAATGGGGGACAGATCCGGAGATCTTGCTGGCCAGTGTAGTTGACTTACACCTTCTAGAGCACGTTGGGTGACACGGGATACATGCGGACGTGCATTGTCCTGTTGGAACAGCAAGTTCCCTTGCCGGTCTAGGAATGGTAGAACGATGGGTTCGATGACGGTTTGGATGTACCGTGCACTATTCAGTGTCCCCTCGACGATCACCTGAGGTGTACGACCAGTGTAGGAGATCGCTCCCCACACCATGATGCCGGGTGTTGGCCCTGTGTGCCTCGGTTGTATGCAGTCCTGATTGTGGCGCTCACCTGCACGGCGCCAAACACGCATACTACCATCATTGGCACCAAGGCAGAAGCGACTCTCATCGCTGAAGACGACACGTCTCCATTCGTCCCTCCATTCACGCCTGTCGCGACACCACTGGAGGCGGGCTGCACGATGTTGGGGCGTGAGCGGAAGACGGCCTAACGGTGTGCGGGACCGTAGCCCAGCTTCATGGAGACGGTTGCGAATGGTCCTCGCCGATACCCCAGGAGCAACAGTGTCCCTAATTTGCTGGGAAGTGGCGGTGCGGTCCCCTACGGCACTGCGTAGGATCCTACGGTCTTGGCGTGCATCCGTGCTTCGCTGCGGTCCGGTCCCAGGTCGACGGGCACGTGCACCTTCCGCCGACCACTGGCCACAACATCGATGTACTGTGGAGACCTCACGCCCCACGTGTTGAGCAATTCGGCGGTACGTCCACTAGGCCTCCCGCATGCCCACTATACGCCCTCGCTCAAAGTCCGTCAACTGCACATACGGTTCACGTCCACGCTGTCGCGGCATGCTACCAGTGTTAAAGACTGCGATGGAGCTCCGTATGCCACGGCAAACTGGCTGGCACTGACGGTGGCGGTGCACAAATGCTGCGCAGCTTGCGCCATTCGACGGCCAACACCGCGGTTCCTGGTGTGTCCGCTGTGCCGTGCATGTGATCATTGCTTGTACAGCCCTCTCGCAGTGTCCGGAGCAAGTATGGTGGGTCTGACACACCGGTGTCAATATGTTCTTTTTTCCATTTCCAGGAGTGTACATTGAGGTGACAAAAAGTCATGGGATACCTCCTAAAATCCTGTCGGACCTCCTTTTGCCCGGCGTAGTGCAGGAACTCGTCGTGGCATGGACTCAACACGTCGCTCGATGTCCACTGCAGAAAGATTCAGTCATGCTCCCTCTATAGCCGTCCGTAATTCCCAAAGTGTTGCCCGTGCAGGTTCTATCTGGTGCACGAATGTCCAAAAAATGTTCGATGGGTTTCCTGTTGGGCATCTGGGTCACCAAACCATTCGCTCGAACTGTCCAGCCGCGCAGGATTGGCCGTGCGGTCTAAGGCGTTGCAGTCATGGACTGTGCTGCTGGTCCCGGTGGAGGTTCGAGTCCTCTCTCGGGCATGGCAATTCTAATGGCTCTGAGCACTATGGGACTTAACATCTATGGTCATCAGTCCCCTAGAACTTAGATCTACTTAAACCTATGTAACCTAAGGACATCACACAACACCCAGCCATCACGAGGCAGAGAAAATCCCTGACCCCGCCGGGAATCGAACCCGGGAACCCGGGCGTGGGAAGCGAGAACGCCCTCGGGCATGGCTGTGTGTGTTTGCCATTAGGATAATTCAGGTTAAGTAGTGTGTAAGCTTAGGGACTGATGGCCTTAGCAGTTAAGTCCCATAAGATTTCACGCACATTTGAACATTTTTTGATCTGTCGAGGATGTTCTTCAAACCAATGGTGAACAATCGACGCCCAGTAACACGGTGCATTGTCATTTATAAAATTCCATCGTATTTCGGGAACATGAAGTCCATGAATGACTGCAAATAGTTTCCAAGTAGCTGAACATAACCATTTCCAGTCAGCTGGACCGGAGCTCACTCCATTATGGAGCTACCACCAGCTTGTTGACGACCTGCGTCCATGTCTTCATGGGGTCTGCGCCACACTCGAACCCGAGCATCAGCTCTTAACAACTAAAAACAGGACTCATGTGACGAGGCCACTATTTTGCAGTCGTCTAGCGTCCAATGGATATGGTCATGAGCCCAGGAGAGGCGATGTCGTGCTTTTAGCGAAGATACTCGCTTCGGTCGTCTGCTACTATAACCCGTTAACCCCAAATTTCGCCGCTCTGTCCTAATGGATACGTTCGATGTACGTCCTACGTTGATTTCTGCCGTTATTTGCCGCAGTGATGCTTGTCTGCAAAAACGGACAACCCTGCAGAAAAGCTGCTGCTCTCGGTCGTCAAGTGAAGCCCGTCGACCACAGCGTTTTCCGTGGTGAGAAGTAATGTCTCGGAATATTGTATCTGTTAACGACTTCCGATATGGAATGTCCCATGTGTCTAGCTCCAACAACCATTGCGCGTTCAGAGTCTATTAATTTCCGTCGTCGGAAACCCTTTCTCATGATTCATCTGAGTACAAATGACAGCCCCGACATTCCACAGGCCTTTTATACTTTGCGTATGCGATACTACAGCCGTAGGTATGTGTGCATATCCCTATCGCAGGACTTTTGTCACCTCAGTCTTGTTACCTGTGTTGGACTGTTCTGTGAGAAAATGTGTTGGTTACTTTCGCTTATTAGCATAACTATCAATATATTCAATCACAGGTTTCAATTCGGGTCTCCTTTCTCCCCCTCCCATGTTTCCCCCCTTTCCACCTCCACCTGCACCACCTTTCCCCCACCCTTTCCACATTCTGTACAACCCCGGTATCAGCTACGTTATAACATATGAGATTAGTGTTGCACTTTACGCTACTAATCTTTAATGGGTTCCATAATGTGTCACTTATTCATTCTTATGATCTGTTAATTTCGTTCTTCATCTTAATTTGTCCGCCTACACTAGGCTTGCAGTAAGATAAGATTAGCAGTTTTTTCTGGAGGTAGGTGACCAATGTGAGAGTCGTGTCCACGTTGCCGAATGAGGTCGGATAGAACGTCTTTTTTAAATAGGACTATATTTTTTTCGCCAATCCATTTCCTCGCATTAGGAACTAATCAAAAATGTACCACTGCTAAAAGCACATGTAAAAGCGACGTTATTAAAAACGTAATAAAAACTAATTTTGACTGTGCTGTACTAACCCCCTCCTCCAAACGCACACACAGGTTCAAAGGTAACGGCGACTTGTCCACTTGCTGGAATTGCCAATAAACAAATGGAAATACAAGGAAATTGAACACCGGTCATTCAGTCTACCATGTTCAGTTGAAGATTTTTGTGAGTACTACGTCTGTGAGAGTTCTACGACGACTCCATTGAGTTGGGCTTAATCTTCCCATTTTCTGAAGCGTCACACAAGATATCTGCTGGGAAGGCGTGTTCTTGGCAGGATATCGCTTTCTATGGAGTCACTCCTCCCGAGTAGAATTACACCTACCATTAACCACAATAGAAGGAAATTAAAGCTGCAGGTTTTAATCAACACTCCCTTTACTGTAAACGACATATCGTTTAAAATTACTACAGTACTGTAACACATGTAGCTATATTGTAAATAACAAGACGTTTCTTCAATTACTTTTCTGCAAACTTACATTCTGCAAGGAACAGTAACGCTCCTACTGTAGTATCACCCAGATAGAGCGGTGCCACACCGAATTCGGCAACACTTATCGATACGACAGACGTCAGTCAGTTGTCGTTGCAATCTGCAACGATGTACAGGAGGCGTTCCTGAAGACCACACTTCCCTTCTCAACATAGCAGAGCCTTCACACCGAAGGTCAATGCAGAGCCGAGTTTGGGAGAATTCGCCCCCCCCCCCCCCCAGTTCCTGACCTCATCTGAAGGAGTTAACATAGCATAATAGGAACAACGAGCTGTTAAAGTTTCTGATGAACTTGTACTTTAGTATTTGTTGAACACTGTACCTCAAGAGAACAGTTTATTATTTAGTACATCATGTGATGCTTTGCTGGAGAATGACACTTGTAAATTATCCAGTACTTCTGTGGTGAAAAAGTGAGTCAAAGTTGAGTTAATCTTTTATTAATTAATGTGTTAAAACGAAATAATATTTCTTGCATTATAGTTCCTATGTCCCGCCGCAGTGGGCAATCAAAGAACCCACAGTTGCGGCCGCATGACTGTAGTCTCGTATGGCCAGAGCATCTACCTTCACTTCAGTTGTGTGCATTGTTCTCACACAAACCTTTAACTGAAGACAGCTGATTGAATGAGCGATGTGCGTTTTCCTTGTATTTTCTTTGGTTTACTGTCAACTCCAGCTATCGGACGAATTACGTTATTCCGGATACTTGCACTGTAAGCTCGTACAAGGCACCTACTGCGTAACGTTTTTAAATGATTTCACGTTTACGTGAATTGCACATTGTGATACGTATTTGAAAACATTTTTAAAGGAGGATATAAGCGTCATTCAGAAAGAAACGATCCGGAGGCTGTTAAATGGAAACTGCTGAACGGATTGTAATGTCATTGGCTGTGGAAGGAGGAGTGTTTCCTATCATAGAGTCGTGGTCTCTCATTCTCGCGACAACAAAGCGGGCTTGTGGGTGTGTGGACCGGCTACTGCTCTCAGTTCTGCTGAAAACAGGGGAATGGAGGCTTTAAAAGAAGAGCAAATGGAGGCATTACGATTGAGCACTGAATGTCCGTTACAGTTCCAACGCTCAGTCCGGAATGCCACCGAAGCTCGTCGGTCTTCAATACTGCGGGCATCCATCCATCTGATGGGCAATGGTCCTCCACGTCGTCAACGAAACACAGAAAGCAACAGATAGAGGCGCACAGGGAGATACCCTATTCCTCCACTTCCGAAAGGCATTCGATACAGTTCTGTACGGCAGCCTAATGAACAAAATAGGAGCGTATGGAATATCATACCGACTTCGTGACTGGATTGAAGAGTTTCTAGCAAACAGAGAATAGCATGTCACTCTTTACGGAGGGAAGACATCAGACGCAAAAATAAATTCGGGCGTGTTCCAGGGGAGTTCTGTAGGTGCGAAGCTTTTCACAATTTATGTAAATGATCTAGTACATAACGTCGGAAATTAAACGAGACTATAAGTCGTGACGCTAGAAAATGGAAGCGAAATTCAGGAAGACCTGCAGATCACAGACACTTGGTGCAGTGAATGGCAAGTGATCCTCAACATAAACAAAGGTAACGTACGGCGAGTACATAGACAGAAAGACCATTAACTATATGATTACAAAATTACAGAAGAGTCACTTGAAACAGTTATTTCCATAAAATATGTAACAGTATGCGTACGGGGCAATCTGAAGTGGGATGACTACATAAAATTAATCGCGGGTAAGGCACATGCCAGGAAGAGATTCATCGGAAGGATTTGCAAGAAATGTGATCGTAGTCCTTGAACAAAGGAATTAGCTTACAAAACACTCGTCCGATCAGTACTTGAATATTACTCATCAGTCTGTGATCCGCACTAGATAGGATTGATGGAAGAAATAGAGAAGGTCCAAAGAGAGCAGCGCGTTTCGTTACAGTTTATTTAGTAAGCGCGACAGCGTCATGGAGATGCCTGTACAGACCCTGTGCCACGCGCTGCAAGAGGGTTGTTCTGCACCACGTCATGTTCTACTGTTAAATTTCCGAGAGTACACATTGCTAGAAGAGTCAACCAATGTGTATACTTTGCGAAAAGTCTATGAAGATAAAGCTAGACAGATTAGAGCCCATAGAGCAATCGTTCTTTCCGGGAACCAAACGCGATTGAAACATGGAAAGAGGGAAGTGACAGTGGTATACAAAGTAACGTCCGCCACGTACCAAAAAGTTGGTTTGCGGAGTGCAGATGTAGATGTCTCGATAATGCGATGCGGCGTTCCCCATCGTGCGACACCGCCCGGCGACATACGTTCTTCCTTGAATCGCTTTTGTCACACCTTGATCCTTGCAATGGACGTGCACTACTCTCCGTACACTTGAGCCATTCTGTGATGAATTTCCGTTCCCCGCACTCCTTCCGCTGTAAGGAAGCGCACGGCATACCTTTGCTCTTCTTTTTAAGTCTCCATTCCCCAGTTTAAAGCAGTGTAATGAAAGGCTGACGCGTGCACGTACTGGGTCTGTTGTCACTCAGTTATGATCCCGTGTGTCTCTAGCAACGAGTCTTGTACCTCAGCGGTCTTATAGGGACCACACCTTCCCCCGTAGACAATAGCGTTACGATCCCTTGAGCAGTTTTCATTTTACAGTCTCAGTTTCAAATGGTTCAAATGGCTCTGAGCACTATGGGACTCAACTGCTGTGGTCATTAGTCCCCTAGAACTTAGAACTACTTAAACCTAACTAACCCAAGGACATCACACACATCCATGCCCGAGGCAGGATTCAAACCTGCGACCGTAGCAGTTGCACGGTTCCGGACTGCGCGCCTAGAACCGCGAGACCACCGCGGCCGGCACAGTCTCTCGTTTCCGAGAGAATATAATGAAGAGAACTGCATGCTCTGGACATTGTTTCCGAGAGAATATAATGAAGAGAACTGCATGCTCTGGACATTTGGAATCCATATCCTCACAAAAGACATGGGTCAAACAACACGAACCTGCACAGTATATGACTGGAGGCGGCAAATTACCAAACATTTCTCTCAATGAACATCGCCACATTTCTCGTACTACAAATCTGAAGCTATTGCCAGATCAGTAGTGATGTGTTTCACGTCATCTACCTGCCTTGCCACGCGGGGTAGCCGCGTGGTTCAGGATGTCTTGTCGTGGATCGCGCGGCTCTCCCCGTCGGAGGTTCGAGTCCTCCCTTGCGTGTGGGTGTAAGTGTGTTGTCCTTAGCGTAAGTTAATCATTTACCTAACGAAAAATGATATGCCAAAACAAGAAAAGCAAAAGATATCGACCAGAATATCTGTCGATTTCTCTAAGGTGGAGTTGCATTGGTTTTGGGAGGGATGAAAACAAAATTATATCAGAAGCTCCTTGTGGTGGACATTATTGAAGCAGCTGTATATAAATTGCAGTAGTTTAATAGAAAAACTCCTTATCCATGCTGCAGGTTAAGTTTTTTTATTTAACTTGTGCCTCCAGACGCGTTTCGCCTTATGTACAAGGCACTTTCAGTGGATGTCTGAAATTTTACACAATTTCTTCGTTTTTACATGTACGTTGTCGTTTGCACATGTAGGTTATAGATTTGAAACGGTTCATTGACTTTTTTATAATCAAATGGAAAAGTACTTACAGACCAGTGACTAAATAATTATTTGTAAACTCAAGAGCTTTCACTCATGTGCTAGACTGGTTGAAACTTGCATTCTTCCTCGCGGTCACTTTTTTGGAAATATAGTACTGCAACTATTTTCTGTGTCTACAGTGTCATTAGTTTCTGTAAGCGTTGCCAACATTCCCATTTCTCTCCAAGTATGTAAGTGAATGGTGAAAAAGGGAAAGGAAAAAAATTAAACCATAAAATGAATAAAGAAACACAGTATTTCAATCCCCAACCCTCACCCCAACCACAAGCAGAGAGATAGAAGTTAAATAAGCACACATGTAATCAAATAAAAAACAACTGAAAGCAGAACATGAGTATGTTGGCAACACTTACAGAAACGAATGACACTGTACACACAGAAAATGGCAGTTACTGTTTTGCCAAACGAGTGTTTCAGGTAACAAATAATTATTCAAGCGTTGATCTGTTAGTACCTTCCCATTTTATTGTAAAAATGTCAATGAACTGATTTAAATCTATAACCTTCTGTAATCTATGTGTGGGAACTGTAACCTGTGTGTGCAATCGAAAAAATTGTGTAATATTTCAGGCGACGTACTGGGGATGCCTTGTAAATCAGGCGAAACGCTTCTGGGTGCTCAAGTTAAACAATAATAAAAAAACTTAACTTGCAGCATGTAAAAGGGTCTTTCTTTTAAAGAAATCCAATTTACATATTATTTTCGATAAATTCCAAATCAACAAACTCGTTATCTTAAATTAGAATCGGAGTTATTTAATGGACATCATATAAGCAACCATTTGGACATAAATATCTGCAGAAAGAAAAGGAACTGAGTTTATTTTTATAATGCATCGTCTTCAGATGTCTCGAGTAAATCTGACAACCGGTGCTCTTGGAAAAAACACTGCACTTATATTATTTATTTCGTTATCCGAAGTTAGCATTGGAAGAAATATGAAAGTAAGCGTGAACACGTTGACGAAAAACTTTACTCTGTACTCATACATCAGAATTCTTAACAAAGAAAGCAAAAATGTAACACAATCCTTTTCAGCTTTGTACACTATGCAGACATGAGTTATTAAAATTCATTACGGAAAGTGCTTTCCCAGCAGACTCAAAGGACGAACAAAGCGTTAGGACTACGAGTTTTTCGAAAACTCTTGTCTGTCTCTCGGAGAGTGTTGTCGATGGCGTTCTACCTGTCTGTTATTACCTTCAAGACACGGAAACACAAGGGTATAATGTCGCTTTATGGAGCTTCTTTGAACACATTCCGTAATGCAATTCCGTGGTGAGATACTTTCATACCAGTAAAACCGTTCTGGAAGCGATTACTGATGCGAACACTAAAATTCAGCCATGCAGAATCAACTCGAAATGTTTTCGCAGCAAACATCGATGCATTATGACAATACGCCAGAACTGTTTACAAATTTAATGTTCAGCCGCACTATAACTACATTTGACGTTCGTGCCTGTCAACATCCATATCATCATAAGTTTACTCTTCACTTAACTTAAATGTCCTCGTAAAATATATCGACAATCACTTTTATGGCAGAACATTTTTGTAGCATCAGATCCTTTTACACACATTACTTACTTAAACATTCGAAATCAACCGAATTTCACTCTTATTTCAAGGAAGTGTTTAACCCCCACCTGTGGATAATACAGTTCAGGTCAGAGATGATTCTGTGAGTCTTTGAGGTGTTTTCGATACCTCAATTTGAACCCACTCATTTAAATTACCTTGAACATGAACGAGGAGGGTTATTTGAGTACCGTCAGTACCAAGTGTTCTACTGCCTTCTTCCATACTGAAGCGTTTTCTCCGTTATTTGAATGAAGTAACAACTTTTCTAAAAACGAGGTTGTCAAATGAACTTAATTTCACTCTTATTGAGCAATGGAGCAACAATCATTGCTGATGATGGCCCGCATTCTTCCTACTACATCTGATATGCATCTAAAAAGAATGCAATGAGTTCAAAATAAAATTGGCTCCCACAGTTTTTACCATTTACGAGTCGCAGTAATTAACGCCACCGTCGGTTCTATGGGGTCTTATCAGACAGAAGCGAAAGCATCAGATTCACAGTTTGTAGGGAATGGCTGGATCATACGCAATTTACACGTGTTCGAAACGATAGCAAGTCCCTATTAAACAATCCGCAAATGATCTCATGAACGCGCTTTGCTAATAGTGGAATGAAATCATTGGCCAAACATGAATTGCATTTGGGACGTTGTGTTTTTCTATCTCGATCTACTAAGCTCCAGCTAGCTTTTCTGAGACAATTATGACAAAATCCATAATTCACGTACAGCTTAATAATTGCTGGAAGTACATTTACTTATAAATAAAAACGAGAATGTAACCTGTTTTTAACATATTTAATTACAAATCAAATCTATATCTACTACTAATACATTTACACAAAATACGTCTGCTAAGCTCAATGGAGACAAGAGAAGAAGTAAGTTTTATTTTTCTGAGACAAGATTCGCGGCTCGTTTTTTTCTTAAAACATACGAAAATACAATTTCACGGTTTCGTTTCACCAATAGGCTGATTTTTGAGATTCGTTGGTCTGAATTTACAATTCATAAACGTTTTATTACATTTTGCTAGCCAACTTGAAATATTTCTTTAATAAAAGAGTGAACATTCACGCAAGAGAATTATTTCGGTATAATTTTATGCCTAAAAAGAGATGACATTTGCTTCAACTCGTAAACAGAGCGAGGGAAAGAGATTGTACGCTCCCGTATGAGCCCTAATTTCTCACATCTTCGTGGTCCTTACGTTAAATCTACTTCGGCAGCAGACAACAGGCACATTCCATATTCCTAGATTTCTGGGAAGCATGTGAAACAGCAACTCACTGAAGACTGCTAGTGAAGGTCCGAGCGTAAGGAATAGCTTCCCAGATAAGTGAATAACTGGAAGACTTCGCAAGTAATAGAACCCAGTATGTTGTCCTGGACGGTGAGTGTTTATCACAGACAAGGGTATAGTCAGAAACGCCTCATGGAAGTGTTACAGCACCGCTCTTGTTCCTTCTATACATAAACGATGTGACGGATGGCGTCGTGATGACGCTACAATTTACGGGAAGGTGTCATCGGCGAGTGACTTTAGGGGGATATGTTGTGCCGGGTGATATAACACTCGTCGGCACAGTGGTGAGCTCTTAGATTTACTTCTGAAGGACGCAGAGTTCATAGTACACCGAAGAGCCAAAGAAACTGGTGTGAGCATACATATTCATAAACAGACGTATGTAAACAGTCAGAATACGGCGTTGCGGTCGACAACGGCTATACAAGACAACACGCGTCTGGCGCAGTTGGTAAATCGGTTACTGCTGCTACAATGGCAGCTCATCAAGATTTGAGTGAGTTTTAATGTGGTGCAATCGGCGTACGAGAGATGGGACACAGCATCTCCACTGTAGCGATGAAGCGGGGATTTTCCCGTACGACCATTTCACGAGTGTGTCGTGAATATCAGGAATGCAGGCCGGGGTGGCCGAGCGGTTCTAGGCGCTACAGTCTGGAACCGTGCGAGCGCTACGGTCGCAGGTTCGAATCCTGCCTCGGGCATGGTTGTGTGTGATGTCCTTAGGTTAGTTAGGTTTAAGTAGTTCTAAGTTCTAGGCAAATGATGACCTCAGATGTTAAGTCCCATAGTACTAAGAGCCATTTGAACCAACATTAGGAATCCGGTAAAACATCAAACCTCCGACATCGCTGCGGCCGGAAAAAAAAATCCTGCAAGAATGAGACTAACGACGACTGAAGAGAATCATTAAACGTGACAGAAGTGCAATCCTTGCGCAGATTGTTGCAGATTTCAATGCTGGGCCATCAACTAGTGTCAGCGTGCTAACCAATCACCGAAACATCATAGACATGGGCTTTCGGGCCCGAAGGCCGACTCGTGTACTCTCGATGACTCCACGACACAAAGATTTACATGTTGCCTGGGCCCGTCAACACCGACATTGGACTATTGACGACTTGAAACATGTAGCCTAGTCGGACGAGTCTTGTTCAAATTGTATCGAGCGGATGGACGTCTACGGGTATGGAGACAATCCCATGAATCTATGGACTTGCGTGTCGGCAAGAGACTGTTCAAGCTGGTGGAGGCTCTGTAATGGCGTGTGCAGTTGTAGGGATATGGGACCCCTGATACGTCTAGATACGATTCTGACCGGTGACACGTACGTAAGCATCCTGTCTGATCACCTGCGTCCTTTCATGACCATTGTGTATTCCGACTGACTTGGGCAATTCCAGCAGGACAATGCGACACCGCACACTTCTAGAAATGCTCCAAGGACACTCTTCTGAGTTTAAACACTTCCGCTGGCCATCAAACTCCCAGAACATGAACATTGTTGAGCATATCTGAGATGCCTTGCAACATGCTGTTCAGAAGAGATCTCCACCCGCTCGTACTCTCACGGATTTATGGGCTGCCCTGCAGGATTCATGGTGTCAGTTCCCTGCAGCACTACTTCAGACATTAGTCGAGTCCATGCCACGTTGTGTTGCGGCATCTCTGCGTGCTCGCAGGGGCCCTATGCGATATCAGACAGGTGTACCAGTTTCTTTGGCTCTTCAGTGTAGTACATAATGAAGTCAACTGGATCAATATTTAAGCTCTAGCTCTTCTTTAATTACACTTTACCTCATCCCATTTTGGTTGGAGTAAAACATTAACATCATATCTCTGCCTTTGTACCACGCCATTGCCTTCTGTTTTTAATTTCAAGGAGACAGGTATGTTGTTTGTTAGGTGGTTCTCAGATAATGCAATCAACGTTACTTCTTATAATCATAGTACTCTTACTTATTAATAAAATGCACACTCTTTTTCACATCAGTCTGATGATAATAATAACGATCGAAACAGATAATTGAATAAAACAAATATTCGCGATCAGAGACCTGTGTTGGTTTTCACATATTGTCAAACATTAGAGCCCTATGTTCTTCAAGATGACCATGTGACCACTCGCTAACTACGATTTTTCTTCCTATAAACAGCAACCACAGTTTGATGTTTTAAGGTGCGTCTATAGTGATTTGTTCAAATTTGAATACGATACAGGGCCGAATATGGCCAGGTAATTGCGCATTTATTCGCATGTATTGACGTTACGTAATAATATGTTAATGAAAGATCGCAATCTGACCGTGAACATTTATTCTACGCACTAGTGTGTTGTATCCATGTGAAATTATTGTCTGATTTGATACTGGTCGTTTTGCTGATACTTATATTGAGTAGAAGTAGTCACATGTCTAAAAGGAAAAAAGACGAACAAATCGGTGTGCAGCCTCTTTTGGCGGTCTATTTTAAGATGCTTTTAAAGAGGAAGGTTGTTGAGTATAGTTCGGCAGCCACACTACCGCAAGATAGTGTTCATAGGAGTGAGTAAATTTTTTGTGGTCGCGAGCTGTATGCTCAGAAATAGTATGAGACTTTGCGTGGAAGTGAGTTCCAGATTTTGAAATCTGTCGGGGCTTAACGATTTTGTGTGTCTTCTAGTGATTGTTTCTGCGAGTACGCGGTTCTTATCATTGATTTAACAGTGTAGGGTAGCAGTGAACATTAATATTTCGCTGTATTTGTTATGATAATAGTGTGAAGAAAATGTTGTATATCTGGGACTACAGTAATGGTGATTAATGAACTTCAGCTTTTTCTGTGGTTATTAATTAGGTTTCGTGTTGAAGAACTTCAAAATTTTGCTACTATTTTTCGTGAGTTTATACACCGCTGAGTGAAATTCCTTTGCACATGCTATTGCATGTAAATGGTCTACTTCCAATATGCTACTACTTTTTGAACTGCTGGTTTACCTATTGTTCAATTGATTTATCTATTTTATCTATCTAAGGCCAGAATTAGAACAGTGATGTATAGATTTCTGAAATAAACATTTGACTTGAACTTTAAATGTAATTTGGTTTACTCTTTATTACTATCTTACAGAATAAATTTTAAACCGATGGTATAATATTTTAGTTGTTTCTTAATATTTTCGCTACCTTGTTAATCTAATATTAGCAGGTTTGATCAATATTCACTTGTTTTAAGATGTGGACTGCAAAGTGATGGTGCAATACCACTCTGCATGGATTCAGAGAATCAGGCTAGAGTTTTAGTTTGGGCATTGCCGACACCAAGCTATCAGACAGAATTGAGGGTGTACAGCCTCAATGAGGCATGTTCGTCCGCGACTGGACGTTCTCGTAGCATAAAGGCACCGTCGCATCATAAGCAAACTGAATTGCATTTAGATGCATTCTTGCATTTATATTGATTGATTGGTTGCTCTATGCACAGGCAATCCAAGGAAATAACATCGGTTTTTACCAGCAAATTGGCTGAAGAACAGAGTGAAACAGTTTCGTCCTTAGATTTTGCACCCTAGTGTAACTTTCGGATTATGTGTCACTGCCAAGTAACATAGCCCGATGAAACTCGGGCCACAAAGCTAAAGAACTGTCGTGGAACATATAGCGGAAAGACAGATTACAGGCGGCAGGAGTTTTCATTGCAGTTGACAAAAATATGTCTCTATTGAGGTCGAAGTTGATTGTCAGTGAAGTCGTCTGGTCGCGTATAAAAGGTGTAGGTGAAACTAAGTTAATTGTTAGATGTGTTTCCCGCGCCGGCCGAGGTGGCCGAGCGGTTCTAGGCGCTACAGTCCGGAGCCGCGCGACCGCTACGGTCGGAGGTTCGAATCCTGCCTCGGGCATGGATGTGTGTGATGTCCTTAGGTTAGTTAGGTTTAAGTAGTTCTAAGTTATAGGGGACTGATGACCTCAGAAGTTAAGTTCCATAGTGCTCAGAGCCATTTGAACCATTTTTTCCGGCCACTCGATTCCGCTGTGGCAGTTCTAGAGTCATTCAAAGAAAGTTACGGTCAATAGCTCGTAAATACTGAATCCATGCAGTACTACTTGGAGGCGACTTTAATTTGCCGAGTGTAGACTTGGGTGTCTATGGACTCATTGCGGATGATACAGACAGACAGTCATGCGAAATACTTCTGAATACGTTTTCTGAAAACTGTCTTGAGCAGCTAGGTCGGCAGCCAACACGCAATGTAAATATCGTAGACCTTATAGCTACAAACAGGCCGGACCTTATCGACAATGTCAGCACAGAAACGGGGATTAGCTATCATGATGTCTTTATAATAACTATGATTAGGAAATTTAATAAATCAGTCAAGAAGGATGGGAGAGCGTTTCTGCTAGATAGAGCAGATAAGCAGTTAGTTGACATCTTACTTACACAGTGAATTGGCATCATTTAGTACCAGTAAGATGAATGTAGAGGAATTATGGGCAAAGTTTAAGCAGATTTTAAGTCGTAATCTGCAGGATTGGATAAAGGATGGAAAGGACCCACCATGATTTAATAACGAAATTCGTAAGATGCTGATAAAGCAGAGGCTGTTGCACTCTAGGTTGAAAAGGGGACATACAAACAACGGTAAGTGGAGGTTGGTAGAGATTCGTGCGTCTGTGAAAAGATCTATGCGCGAAGCTTACAACAACTACCACGGTCACACGTTATCAAAAGATCTGGCAGAAAACCGGAGAAAATTCTGGTCGTATGTAAAATCGCTACGCAGGTCTAAGGCTTCCATTCAGTCCCTTGTTGACCAATATGGTGTGGCGGTTGAAGATAGCAAAACGAAAGCCCAAGTTTTAAATTTTACTTTCAAGAAATCGTTCTAGCAGAAGAATCATGAAAACATACCGTCGTTTGGTCATTGAACAGACTACCATATGGACGACATAGTGATAAGAATCACTTGCGTGGAAATACAACGGAAAGTGTTGAAAACATATCAGTCGCCCGGTCCAGATGGTATCCCAGTTCGGTTTTTCACAGAGTACTCTACGACATGGCCCCTTACCTCGCTTCCATTTATCGTGTATCTGTAGCACCGCACAAAGTCCCAAGCGACTGGAAAAAAGCGCTGGTGACTCTAGTATATAACAAAGGTAAAGAACGGACCCGCAAAATTACAGAACAATATTCCTAACTTCTATTTGCTGCAGAATACTTGAACACAGTCTCAGTTCTAATATAATGCGAAACTCAGTCTGCGCTTTTCTCACAAGACTTGCTGAGAACTGTGGGTGAAGGGCAACAGGCAGATTCAATATTTCTAGATTTCCGGAAAGCATTTTACACAATGCTCCATTGCAGGCTGTTAACGAAGGTCCGAGCATTTGGAATAGGTTTACAGATACGTGAGTGGCTCGAAGACTTTTTAAATAAAACAACCCAGTACGTTGTCCACGACGGCGAGTGTTCATGAGAGAGAAGGGTATCGTCAGGAGTGTCCCAAGGAGGTGTGTTAGGAGCGCTGTTGTTCTCTGTACGCATAAATTATTTGGCTTACAGGGTGGGCAGCAGTCTGCAGTTGTTTGCTGATGATGCCGTGGTGTTCGGCAAGGTTTCGAAGTTGAGTGACTGTAGGAAGGTACAAAACGACTTAGACAAAATTTCCAATTGGTGTGATGTTCGGCAGCTAGCTCTAAATGTGGAAAAATGTAAGTTAATGCGGATGAATAGGAAGAACAAACCTGTAATGTTCGGATACAGCATGTCCAGCTTGACACAGTCAAGGCTTTTAAATATCTGGGCGTAAAACTGTAATCCGATATGAGGTGGAACGAGCATGAGAAAACTGTGTTAGGGTAGGCAAATGGTGGACTTCGGTTTAATAACATATACGCAAAACATTTTGCGACGGCAAAATCACGTTTTTCTTAAGAATCAAGGGGTGTGCTAACTTGCCTCTGAAATTCTCATTTACATCGTTTGGTTTGCAGATGATAAGGTATCAATGCAGGACACCGTGCAGACGGTCCGGCAGAACCATATAATGTAAAGTCGCGGTAAGAAACAAAACGGACAAAAACTTTCTTTGGACCTCACTTCGTTAAATCAGTAACAACCTAAAATTTGTCCACTTTTTACAGCTTTCAATTAACAAAACCTACCGATGTTCGCACAGAGGTGCCGAAACATATTTGCACAAAAAGAAAAAAAAGTGTGTTTGCATAAGGTGAAACCTATATTCTATAATCTGTTGTGTGATTTAAATTTTTGTTCATGTTATTCAGCAACTGTTTTTGAGGATGCCGATGGCAAGAAATAGCACACTAATTTCGTTAAAAATTGTTTCTCAACGTAGCTGGTGTGCTATTTCTTCATATCAGAAATCTTGTTAACCCAACCACACCGCCCCCCCCCCCCCCTTCCCAGTGCTATCGGTCTTCTTTGCTCACCTATATTTTATATTTGCGTCACACATTCAAAGAGAAAGACTGGATGAGATGAAAGCTCAAAAAGGCGTAAGACCCCTTCACACAGTGAAAGTAAAATTATGTTCTATTACAATTTCAAATATTTATCGACAAATTGCGAAAAAATCTGATACAAAATAATAATATCTGTGCTCGATACTGATATTTCGTTATATCGAAGAAAAAAAAGCCGATGTATATCGATGCTTTTGGGACAAGATATCGATATATCGACGTTTTATCAACAGCCGTTGTGTCAACCTCGGTGGTGGAGGAACGGAACACCCTACCACAAGAACTGCTTACCAGAGTTGTGGCCAACATGGGAGCATTGCACGCTGTGTCCGTGGTGATTACACACCTTACTGACAAGGGAACCTCCCCATCGCACCCCCCTCAGATTTAGTTATGAGTTGGCACAGTGGATAGGCCTTGAAAAACTGAACACAGATCAATCGAGAAAACAGAAAGAGGTTGTGTGGAACTACGAAAAAAATAGTCAAAACATACAAACTGAGTAGTCCACGCGCATGACAGGAAACATCAAGGATAACATGAGCTCAGGGGCGCCATGGTCCCGTGGTTAGAGTGAGCAGAAGTCGAGCGAGAGGTCCTTCGTGCAAGTCATCCCTCGAGTGAAAAGTTTAATTTTTTATTTTCAGACAATTATTATCTGTCCGTCCGTCCGTCCGATGGACACATGCAGGATTTGGCGGTCTACACACGGAAAAATTTGAAAACGTTAAAAACATATGTTTTGACAGAGCACAGGGAAAACTGTGCGACCGAAACTGTTACATTCATTTGTTGCAGTTTATGTGACAAACTCTTATGTTTTCATCACTTCTTTGGGAGTGATTATCACATCAACAAGAAAACCTAAATCGGACAAGGTAGAAGAATCTTTTTACCAATTCGCCAAGTGTACAAGTTAGGTGGACGTGTTTTCCTGTGGAGGAATCGGTTGACCTATGACCTTGCGATCAAGTGTTTTCGGTTCCCATTGGAGAGGCACGTCCTTTCGTCTACTGATCGCACGGTTTTGCGGTGCGGTCTTAAACACAGACACTAAACTTATTACAGTGAGCAGAGACGTCAATGAAAGAACGGGCAGATAATAACATTGCGAAAATAAAGAAAGTAAAATTTTCACTCGAGGGAAGACTTGAACTAAGGATTTCTCGTTCTTCAGCTGCTCACGCTAACCACGGGGCCACAGCGCTCTTAATCTCACAGCCTCCTTGATGTTGCCTGTCTTGCACATGCACTACTCAGTTTGTGTATTTTGCTTATTTTTTCATAGTTCCACACAACTTCTTCCTGTTTTCTCGATTGATCTGTGTTCAGTTTTTCAAGGCCTATCCACTGTACCAACTTATAACCAAAACTGAGGGGGGTGCGATGGGGAGGTTCCCTTGTGAGAGCCATGTCTCGCCTTTTGTGATGTCCGGGTGGACCCATCATAAATCGCGGTGGCTTCAGTGTATTTATTGACTTTGAATAGAAGCGTCATTTTTGTTTGTCCCACAGCGTATTTCTTTCCGTTACCTTTCGCACAGCACTGTAGCAGTTAGTTATCTCTACGTATAGTCCAAGTCTCATCGATCTATGTTACTTGCCTGTGACGCATGGTGGAAAAGATTTTCCGTCTTTAAATTTTGCACACCAGTGTATTAACGTCAGTGCGCAGTTAGGAGCATAAAAAAAGGGAAATATGTGAAGGGGGCGCAGGAGTGAAGACAACTACCTGGGCGGTGGGCACAGTGTCACCTGCTGTTCCTGCAACAGTCAGGACGGCAACAGGCGGGGCTTTTCAGCAGGGGGCGTCGCCCGTCAGCCCTGGCCGCTAATTGGGTCCCGGGAAGGACAACAGAGCGCCACGCCCAGGCCTGGCTGCTACGCGCGACGTGCGACACATGCCAACTACACCCCAGCGTTTTGTTTCGCCTCCCAGCGTGCGCTGTCTCGGAAAAACACTGTCCGAGCTCTGTCGCCCCGCTACGACAATCTCACTCACTTTTGCTTCGCGACGTGCAGAGAATACGTGAGTAGCTGTCAGATTTCAGGCATGTCTCTCCTTTCCTGTTCCTTCTTTCTTTTCCCTGTTCGCTGTAACAGTGTGCGCGGAATTTGCTCTCCGTGTCCAGAATGGCTGGCAAATTCTTGCGTCATCTCTTTTGCTTTGGCTCTCCTAGACTGGGGGGGGGGGGGGGGGGGGGGGGAAGTGGTTGCCACAATGAGACGTTGCCTTCTAAACTCAGTGCTACTTGACTTCTAACAAGATTAGCTGGGGGCGTTTGTTTGGTCATTAGACCAATTACTCTTTTTACCAGTTGTAATTCTGTGTTCGTGATTGAGGAGCAAGCAAGAAATCACCTGCTACAGCCCTTAATTAGTCTGGATAGTAGCGATGAAATGTAGGGAGTGAAAGGTTATCTACAACATGCACAGAATGCAAACTGTAGTAGCAAGAATCGAGGCCGGCCGGTGTGGCCGTGCGGTTCTAGGCGCTTCAGTCTGGAACCGCGTGACCGCTACGGCCGCAGGTTCGAATCCTGCCTCGGGCATGGATGTGTGCGATGTCCTTAGGTTAGTTAGCTTTAAGTAGTTCTAAGTTCTAGGGGACTGATGACCACAGCTGTTAAGTCCCATAGTGCTCAGAGCCATTTTTACAAGAATCGAAGAACATGAAAGTGTAGCAGCCGTTGAGTGAGGTTGAGAGAATGAGACGTGGTTGTAGACTATCCTCAGTGTTATGCAATATCTATAACGAGCAGTCAGTAAAGAAACCCAGAGGGAAATTTGGAAAGGAATTATGGTTCAGGGAGAAGAAATTAAAACTTTTGAGTTTTGCTGGTGACATTGTAATACTGTCGGAGACGGCAAAGGACTGGGAAGAGCAGCGGAACGAATACTGCCTTGAAAAGAGTTTGTAAGGCGAATATCAAGAACATTAAAATAATGGTAATGGTATGTTTTCGAATTAACTCAGACGATGCTAAGGGATTTCGCGAAGCAATAGAGACAGCTAATGTAGTAGACAAGTGTTGCTAATTAAGCAGTGAAATAGCTATTGATGGTCGAAGTAGGGAGGATATGGTATGAAGAATGGCAATATCAAGTAAAGGTTTCTGAAACAGAAAAACATTTTAACATACTCTCCCTCTCTCTCTCTCTCTCTCTCTCTCTCTCTCTCTCTCTCTCTCTCTCTCACACACACACACACACACACACACACACACACACACACACACACACGCGCGCGCGCGCGCGCGCGCGCAAACACAACATATGAATATATATAAACTCAAGTCGGTTGCTCACGTCTGTATATTCAGGCTTATCTCAGGAACTGCGGTAGGGCTTTTGATCCGCTTTTCATTAACATATACTCTGATGCAAAAGGGAAGTTTTTGTGTAAAGTTTATAAATATTTCGTACAGATCATCCAAATTATGATGAATCAGAATAAAGTTGTGTAAACGATGAAGTTGCCACCTAGCGAACAGCCGCCATAAAAGCGAGAGGACAGCGGTACTTAAAGAACGAAGTAAGTGGGACCGACACAAAAAGCAGTTAGTGTGGCGTTCTAGACTTTCAAAATACTTTGATAGAGTAAACAGTCATTACTTATTCAAATGATGAAGGCAATGGGTTTTTCACAACACTTTATCAAATTAATCCTCAGAATATGAAGTCGAGATTCAGGCAGAATCCTAATAAAACGTCAGTTAACGAGAATATTTAACTGTAGTAATTCGGGGGTCTTCCATATGAAAATATTTTGTATCGATTACAGATCCAGCATAGACCACACCATCGCTGCTAACTGCAAAAAAATACTCTCAAGCTTACGAAAAAGTGTACAAGAGAACTGTATCAGGAAACTCGTCGAATATCAGGAAGCATCCCTGGAAAGTATACGTATCGTTGCAAAAATCAACTACATGGAGCGAGTGGTACCAATTTCTCGAAACACACGACTACCACAATTATGTCGGCCTTAGGTCGCTTTGTAACCCATGAAAACACATTCAAAATTAAATCTGGTATTCTAACTCTCCCTGCAGAAAACGGTGGAATAAACCTTGTGGATGTTAGCACGAAGTCTACAGCTTTGTTTGTATGCACTAAGTACAAATTACGGAAACAGATTATTCAACAGCTTAACATCTCGCTTGCTCAACGAAATTACTCCAGTCAATGTGAACCCGTCTGTAAACCTGCAACATGTCCTAACCGGATTTCACCCTCTAATAATTTTTTTAATCGGATTTAGTTGCCATTCAGTGAAACATTACGGCGAAGAATGTGACGAAGACAAGGGAAAATACAACTGGTGGAAAACAAAAGCAAAAATGGGATCGAGTTAAAATTTCCAGTCTATGACTGGAAAGCATCTAGAAAAATATCAGTTGTCGGAATCTACCACGAAATGTAAAGGCATCTGGTATAAAGCAGTTAACAGAAAAGTATCGTCCAATTCCAGACTGTATGTTGTTAACCTAGTGGACTTACCATCGTGCTCGTCTTGTTATTTAATCGACAGCAAAGAACACAGATTTGTGTGTAAAAAAAAGTGACTGAAATTTGACAGGTTATCTGTCCGAAGCTAGCGAGTATAAAAAGAACAGCTCCTAAATATATTACACCAGCAAATGTTCTAATCCCAGACGACGTTCCATACCAGTGGCAAAACGCAATGCTGTGAGCTGGAACAAAGATCATACAATACACCAAATACTGACAGAAGTAAATGAAAACAAGGGAGATTTCTGGTTATATGTCACAACCTAAGGCAAACCAAAAAATATAAGGAAAAGTTCACAAATTTCGTAAAATTTACGATTATATTAAAAAATATTTGCTGATTGAAATCGACGAGAAGTAGAAAAATGAATAAAAGCTAATTTGGAAAGTTTCAACAGATGTCCACGAATCTGACAGTTCATCACCAATGGATACACATTAAAAGTTTGTGAAAGCTTACAGGCACAGACGCCGATGAAATAAGCAGAAGTGTATTCCCACAAATATCCATCCTTAAGACACAAGTGTGGATGTGTCACGCTATACATAACAACTCATAAACAATCACGCTATACGTAACAACTCATAAACAGATTGTTTTGTTTATATGTTACTGTGCCGCACGTGTGTAACGTTATTTTGTTAAATAACGTTTTGAAATCCCAGTGCGGTTACTTTTTTTAACTATGTATTTTAGCGCAGCATTCGTCTCTCAGTCAGATCTTACCTACTGAAACCGTGACTCATCTGACCAGGCCACGGTTTTCCCGTCGTCTAGGGTCCAACGGATACGGTCATGAGCTACAGGCGATGATGTGCGGTTAGCAAAGGCACTTATGTCGGTCGTATGCTGCCATAGCTCATTAACGCCACATTTCGCCGTACTGTCCTAGCGGATATGTTCACCCCACATTGATTTCTGCGGTTATTTCACGCAGTGTTGCTTGTCTGTTGGCACTGACAACTCCACGCAAACGCTGTTGCTCTTGGTGGTTAAGTGAACGGCGTCGGCCATTGTGTTGCCCATGGTGAGAGGTAACGCCTGAAATATTGTATTCTCGGTATACTCACAACACTGTCGATCTCGGAATACTGAATTACCTAACGATTTCCGAAATGGAATGTCACATGGGTCTAGCTCCAACTACCATTCCGTGTTCCAACTCTATTAATTCCCGTGGTGCAGCTATAATGCCGTCGGAAACTCTTAACATGATTCAATTGTGTGCAAATGACAGCTCCGCCAATGCACTGCCCTTTTATACCTTGTGTGCGCGACAATACCGCCATCTATATATGTACACATCGCTGTTGCTCGAGTTCTGTCATTTCATTGTAAAAGAGAGTTTAACGGCGTATATGACTTGCAGTAGACGTGGAGTCATTCTACAGTGACAAAAATGTATCGAACCACCAAGCAGCTTTCTCGAACTTGAAAACAGCTATGTATTAAACTATCCTGATCGTCATATTCAGTCTATGCTTACTGTTTGATTTACGATTCGGTAGCCGTGGGAAACATGCTTCTAAGTAACTGAGACAACCTACGAAAGATTTAGACACTCGTTACCATTCATCTTATCTGCTGCTTATGATACAAAGTGAGGTAACTTCAAATATTTCTCGGCCTCATGATCGTATGGCTGCTCTTTAAGTCCAATTTGGTCACAGACTATTCACTAGATACGTATCCCATTTTCTACTTACGTCAGATGGTATGAGTAATTCTGACACTCAAGTTGAATGCGTTGCCTCTCTTTGCTTCTGTAAAGTACACGTATCTTTTATGAGGCCTATAATCACACCTTAGTAACAAGCAATACCTTTCAAAAGAGCATGTAGGCTTACTCCATTTTCTATAGAGTAAAGATTCATCCCCCAGTTACATTCATTTCTATTACAGCCCCTATTGCATCACATCAAAGGAACCTCACTTCAATTAAAGTTATACCGAGTGATTTAGCACGCCATTAAAATTTTAGGAATGCGCTTTCACAGGACACAACGTTCTTATCGGAAACTATTCTGTATTCCTCCTAAGTCTCTTCCAGAAGGAAATGCGTGATTTATTACTCCACATTCATAAAATTCAGACAACTTGAAATGTAAAGTTATTAGGATTTCTCTCACTCCGGGACTGTTAGCTCGATTCGTGATTTAGTTACATTGATTTACGACCTCCCCGCTTTTATAGGTCCACTCCAGAAAGAGGAGTAAATTGGCGACGCTTCCAGTGGAGCGCGAACAGCGTCGCATCGAGGATGATAAGTTCAGGCAGTGCATAAGGCGGACGGAGAAGAATTGCTCAGCTCGAAGAATATCATCATTGAGCAATATAAATTCAGTATGTGTGTAATTATAAGAACGGTGGACATTGCAAAAACCTTGTATTTCGCGTTGAGTGCCGTGTCCGAGAAATTTCCACGGTACACATACACTAGCTCCAACACCATACAGCTGACTGATTATGTGTAACAAAAAGTGTTGAAAACAGTAACAATATGAAGAAATTCAAGCAGAAACTAATGATGGGTGGACAACACATTTCATCTGCTAAAACGTTATACGAAGCGGTATCTAACAATAGATAGAAAATTGTATAAATAACCCAAAAACGAAACAAAGAAAAGATAGATAGAGATTAACATTCTGTCGAGGGCGGGGTCATTAGAGCTTACGATAGAAAGAGGAAAGAATGGGAAAGGAAAGTAGCTGTGAATTTTCAGAGGAACCATTCAAGCATTCGGCTTAAGCGATTTAGGAAAATGAAGGGAAATCTTAATATGGATGACCGAATGGGGATTAGAACTTGCGTCCTTCTGAATACAAGTCCACCGTGTGACTTTTCTCGGTAAGCATTACAACTTTCCTTCAACTATTTGTACAGTTCAAGAGACGAGTCGGAGTCACAAATATTCAGTGGCATAATAACGGCATTCCGGATGAAATGTCAGAAGAAAAGTATAACGCCGTTTAAAATATGTACATTGACATATATACTCCACAATCTACCTGCTGGTATGTGTAGGGGATTACTTCGTGCATGACTGACACTTCTCCTCTTTACAATTCCAGCCGAGGATGTTCAGCGGGAAGAGCGATTGGTGGTAAGCCGCGGCTAGCTCGAATCTCTCTAATATTGAATGAAATTTTCACTCTGCAGCAGAGCATGCGCTGATATGAAACTTTCTGTCGGATTAAAACTGCGTGAAGGACTGAGACTTGAACTCGGGCCTCTGCCTCTCGCGGGCAGACTGAGCTACCCAAGCACGACTCACGCTCCGTCCTCACAGCTTTACTTCCGCCTGTACCTAGTCTCCTACCCTCCAAACTTCACAAAAGCTCCTCAGCGAACCTTGCAAATCTAGCACTCCTGGAAAAAAGAATATTGCGGAAATTGGGCTTAGCCACAGCCTGGAGGGATGTTTCCAGAATGAAATGTTCGTTCCGCAGCCGAGTGTGCGCTGATATGCAACTTCCTGGAAGATTAAAACTGTGTGCCAGACAGAGACTCGAACTCGGGACCATTGCCTTTCGCGGGCAAATGCTCTCTTTAATCCTGCCTTCGAGGTCTTTTCGCGAAATATACTTACGAGCGGCGTTCAATAAGTAATGCGACACATTTTTTTCTCGGCCAATTTCGGTTGAAAAAATGCGGAATTTCTTGTGGGACATTGTGGACTGTTACCGCTTGAGTCCCAATAGTAGCATTCATTTGTTTGTGATTTCCTAAAGGACCAAACTGCTGAAGTCATCATTCCCTAGACTTACATACTACTTAAACTAAATTAAATTAATTTACACTAAGAACAAAACACACACACACACACACCAGAGGGAGGACTCGAACTTAGGGCGGCAGGGGCCGCGCAGTTCGTGACAAGGCGCCTTTAAAGGAGCGGCCACTCCGCGCGGCCCTTGCATTCAAAATGACGTCTGTAACGGAGATGCGTTTCAGGCAGAGAGCTGTCACTCAGTTTCTTTTGGCAGAGAAGCAGAGCATCGCAAATATTCACAGGCGCTTACAGAATGTCTATGTGTGACCTGTGTGAAAGTGGGAGGAGAGAGATCAGCTTGGATTGAACAGAAGAATGGCTTGAGGCAGGGAAGTGCCCTTTCACCATTACTCTTCACTGCACTGATGGATGATGTAATGACTACAGTAGCACAAGTAATTGGTGAAGGAAAGATGAAAGCAATGGGGTGTTTGCAGATGATCTGATGATCTAGAGAAATAAGGAGGAGGAAGTACAAGAGCAGTTGGACGTATGGGAACTAACAGTACAAGAATATGGAATGAAATTTAGTATAGCTAAGAGTGACACGATTATCCCAACAAGAAAGGAGGAGAGAGGAAAGTGACAAAGATAGACAGGTTAAGAAATCAGAGGATCATAGAGATAATGAAGGTGGGACCATTACAGGAGGAGAAAGAGAAATCAAGCCTGAGATGGTATGGACATGTTAAGAGAATGGAGGAGAAGAGGATACCCAGGAGGATACACGAGATGAAACTGGGAGGAAAGAGACCAAGAGGGAACCGAGAGACAGATGGATGAAAGGAGTAGAGGAATGCGTCCAGAAGAAAGAAGAAGGCTGGACGAAGGTGTAGACTGAGAGATGGTGGTAAGGCAAAAGACGATGGGGAGGCCTATGTCCCAGACAGACCTGGCCAGAGGCAGGAACCGTGTAAGATGATGATGAGGTGCGGAATTTCGAAAAATCTCCTCCTAAAAGATGCCTACAGCATAAGACAAACACCGTCTCCATATTTTAAGTTTTTATCCTTAGCGGGTCGGCGATGATGAAGTAGTCAGTGAGGACATTTCCTTTGTACACTCCTGGAAATTGAAATAAGAACACCGTGAATTCATTGTCCCAGGAAGGGGAAACTTTATTGACACATTCCTGGGGTCAGATACATCACATGATCACACTGACAGAACCACAGGCACATAGACACAGGCAACAGAGCATGCACAATGTCGGCACTAGTACAGTGTATATCCACCTTTCGCAGCAATGCAGGCTGCTATTCTCCCATGGAGACGATCGTAGAGATGCTGGATGTAGTCCTGTGGAACGGCTTGCCATGCCATTTCCACCTGCCGCCTCAGTTGGACCAGCGTTCGTGCTGGACGTGCAGACCGCGTGAGACGACGCTTCATCCAGTCCCAAACATGCTCAATGGGGGACAGATCCAGAGATCTTGCTGGCCAGGGTAGTTGACTTACACCTTCTAGAGCACGTTGGGTGGCACGGGATACATGCGGACGTGCATTGTCCTGTTGGAACAGCAAGTTCCCTTGCCGGTCTAGGAATGGTAGAACGATGGGTTCGATGACGGTTTGGATGTACCGTGCACTATTCAGTGTCCCCTCGACGGTCACCAGAGGTGTACGGCCAGTGTAGGAGATCGCTCCCCACACCATGATGCCAGGTGTTGGCCCTATGTGCCTCGGTCGTATGCTGACGTCATCTACCAGGTATAAAGAAAGGCTAGGCGCTGGGAGATCGTTTTTCAATAGAAATGATTAGTGCTGGCGGAAAAGTCACACAAATGCAAATTGTAAAATTGTTTACAGCATTGATGCGAAAAAAGACAATCTTAAAAATGGAACACCACTAACTATTCTGCTTTACAAACACAAGAGAAAAAAAAAACTGTGAACCCACTATCCGTAACGTTCACGATACCCAGTAAAATTTTCACCAGTCGCACGAAAGAAACACTGTGAGTGGACTGACCTTAGGAGAAAATGCTCGGATATGGCCCGTGACCAGGGAAATAGTGTGTCATTGGCCTGGAAGGCTTGTAACTTTAGTCCCCCTCTGATCGTCTATGAAAATTCCCGTGACCATGTGAGCCTAACCGGATCAGGAATTAAGGCAATCGTTTCCGGAATAATAGCTGATAAACGGGAATAATATATAACAAAGTACTTCTATAACGATGTTGCGGCACCTTCTTCTGACGTAAATTTTGAATGATTGTTGTGAAGGAATGTAAATCACACACAACAAAGACAACGAAAAGTACCACGAAATTTTGAGTAACCCACAGCAAATCAATGTACTTATTTTTACATTCGGTTGCCAGCGAATTGGAAAAACACTATTCAATAACCAGTTGGTTACTAGAACATTAATTATTGTGTACCTTACACGAACAAACGTTTACTATAGGAATAGTCTACACACGATACCAACAAAACCACTTTACAAAATAATAGGAGGAAATATTAACTAGGGCACTAAATTACTTGAGACAATAAAATGTAACAACTAAAAATGTAAAAAAAGTGTTAACTTATGAAAATGGTTAATTAGAATTAAAATTGCTTAATCACACAGTAACGTTTTCCTTCACATCAAAACTCAACAATGTCACAAATAAAGATTATTGGATTTCGCTGTTTAAATTCTTGGATGCTTAAAATACGTAATACAGGAAAGTGCCCTACACTGGAACCACCCCTTTCCTAAAGCGGACCCGCTGGTCTCTTGTCTCTGCATTTTACTCAACTCTAGTAGGCCCAAATAGTTTGGCCTTCTACCGCTCTATAGCAACTTTCCCAAGTCTCCCGCTTCATTTGTTGCTTATCACGTGTTTTGACGACGGGAAAAGTTTTCAATTGTCCTGCATTTTTCGTTGGTTTTCCTAGTACTAACAAGTAAGCCTTTCACCCTACATATATTCTTGAATAGTAAGGTTTAAGGTTAATTTTCATAACTAAAACGTTTCATTTAGTTTTTTGGGTAAAAATTTATTGGGTTAACAAAATGAGGTCCATAGCTGCGTAAGCTGGAACGCAATCAGTAGTTTAAACCGAACCCCTTACTTTTTCATGTTTAAAGTCTGCTTCTTTTAGTACACAGTCTTTTCGTCTGGAGATATATCGCACATTCCATGAGGATAACGGGGAAGGTTAATCAAAGAAAGTGGAGCCCGTCTAAAAGACTAAAGCTTTCGATACAACTCAGAAAAAGAAGATGGGTTGGAAGGTCGCCACTAAACATTTTGTTGTTCAGCATGAAGTACGGAACACCTGAGGAAGCAGAAAAAAAGGAAAGACCTACAATTTTGGGTAAAAGTATTGAAGAACAACTAGTTTAATATTGCTTTGCCATGGAAACTTACTCGTTATGACTTGTCAGGAAAGGCCGTAGGCTACAATTGCTGGAGAGTAATTAACATTGCAAGTCCTTTCAAAGATGAAATTTCTGATAAAAGTGGATTAGTCGTTTTCTTAAAGGCCACAAAACCGAACTTTCATAAACGAAATTTTCAGAAAACCCTATTGCAGGGCTCTTGACTTCAGCAAAGAAAACAAAGGTAAGTTCAGACGTAACATTATATCTAATTTGAAATTAAAATGTATTTCCTCCTATTTTGTACCTTTTTCCAATATCGTTTAGCGCTGTTTCGAATATATTTGGAAGGGGTACGATGCTTCCAACTATTTCTCTATTTTACAAAGAGGAAACAATTTTTCAACATACCATCTAATTATATTTATGACAATAAAATATAAACTGTGGGTAACATTGTAACGTAAATATTACATGCTTTTGAAAAATAATTTTTTATAATTTCTATTTAAAAATAGAAAAAAATTTGGAAATTTCATCTAATAATCAAAATTTATTGCAGTTGCAACACCGAAATACGAAAAACCCAGCAAGCCAACACAGCACTTTCACATATGTAGCTCCCCCTGTGGCTCGTAAAATATGATTCGGTCTCACATTGTCCAGCTTTTCAACTGGCATGAGATACACACCCACTCTAAATCGTGGCTGGTTCTGGATCGCTGACCGCACGTACTCTGACGTAAAGTGATAACTCACAGAGACGTTGCAGCTACCATAGTTCACTCTCTAACAAATATAAAAACATTCACGTTTCCCTAACGTTTTCCTACGGATATAACCAGGTGTAATATAAATTTACACATCTTTTTTTTGTAAACCTATTGGTAAAAGACACACACTTGGAGGGAGAGGTGTCAGGACATGGAAAAATCATTGTCTTAGAAGGATCTTATTACGCCAGAATTAAAAGCAGCTATCACCATGGGAAATTAAACCCTGTTTGTGATGTTGTCAGTCTGAGAATCAAGCAGATTACTAAGATGAATCAGAAGGGTCGCAATGTCTGTGAGACTTAGTGGACGCTAACGTTGCCGCCTGGCAGCTCTTCAGCATCTTTGGGATTAGCATTTGACTGTATTTCCAAAATCAGAAAAGGCAGCCACGTGAAGTCGCTTTCCGCAAGTATCGCTACCGTACCACACTTCCAACATTGTAGAAAGCTTGATACGGATCTCTGTCATGTAACCAAGTATACATTGGATATATGAATATTTCACAAGCTCGCTTGAAAAAAAAATGTAGTTCATTTCATGCTTTTGTTGAGGATCAGATCCTCAGAAAAGTGAATTCATCAGCAATGTAAGACTGTCTAATGTTTTACCGTCTATCATAGTGATCAACACAGCAATAGATATTGCGACTGAATTTCATGAAACTGGTCATGTGAATAAATCAGCAAAAACGTCGTAACATGGAAGGACGTAAATCAGAAAAGGCAGCCACGTGAAGTTGCTTTCCGCAAGTATCGCTACCGTACCACACTTCCAACATTGTAGAAAGCTTGATACGGATCTCTGTCATGTAACCAAGTATACATTGGATATATGAATATTTCACAAGCTCGCTTGAAAAAAAAATGTAGTTCATTTCATGCTTTTGTTGAGGATCAGATCCTCAGAAAAGTGAATTCATCAGCAATGTAAGACTGTCTAATGTTTTACCGTCTATCATAGTGATCAACACAGCAATAGATATTGCGACTGAATTTCATGAAACTGGTCATGTGAATAAATCAGCAAAAACGTCGTAACATGGAAGGACGTATTCCATGTAGTTCTCAGCTACTTCTGTGACAGACAGTCCGAAACGTAAGCAAAATAAACAAAACTTTACAACAAAAATTTAATTTCACAGTCATTTTCATAGAAATTAATAAGTGGACTGCATCTGTGGCAAACTTCAAGAGACCATCTAGTTTATCTCTCTGGACGCTAGTCACTGGTATCTGTGAAAGCTTTTTTGTCTGGGATGACCATGGCGGAGCATGAAAGGGTATTTAACAGCGTGTATTACTTGTTGGACAGTTAGAACCATTCCATAGCGGTTGAGGCGTAGTGAACCTCCAAGCAGCTTACTGGCACCTGAGAGCACTGACCATCTATTAAACCATTCTTATCACCTTATTAATTCTATGCACCCTCCATGATGGGTCATTCAGTAGATTGGGCAGCTTGGCTCCATCTAACTAAGACAACCTACCACACCTCTAGACATTCATTGCATCAGCCTACCGTCTGCTCATATTACACAATGGGGTAACTGCCGGTATTTCAAGGCCTCATGTCGCTCCTTTTGACGTCAAGTTTGTCACAGACCGCTCACTTAATCTCATTATTTCCACCTATCCCATTTTCTAGTTATGTCAAAGTCAAGTGAGTAATTCTGACAGTGAAGATGAAGACATCGCCAGTCATTGATTCTGTAATGTATGGGGGCGAACAACAGGTTTCCGTTTAAAGTTGACGGATCAGAATCGGTATGACAAGCAAGCAAAATCGCCTTGAGCATTGAAGAAATCATCTGATAAATGCGCCCAATTGTTGATATCCGTTAGGTACGAGGGGCGTTTAAACAGCCCTTGCAAAAATAAAAACTACTTACGCGTTTGGGGTAAACCATTTCTATTTTTCGACACAGTCTCCTTTTAGACTTATACACTTTGTCCAACGATGTTCAAATTTGCTGAATCCTCCTGAATAATCGGTTTTGTCGAAGTCCGCAAAACCGCTATTATTTGTTGCAATAACCTCCTCGTTTGAATAAAATCTTTGTCCCACCAGCCATTCTTCAAAATGGGGAACAAACAGTAGTCAGAGGCAGCAAAGTCAAAGGACTTTTTTGCGGTCCAACGCCGGCTTTTTTCTTGCAGCTCGGTTTTCAAACGCTCCAATAACGATGAATAATATGCACTTGTTTCTAAATAGTTGATAAGGATTATCGGTCGCGAATCCCAAAAGACAGTCACCACAACCTTTCCGGCCGATGGAAAGGTCTTCACCTTTTTTGGTGCAGATTCTCCCTTGGTAACCCATCGTTTAGATTTTTCTTTGGTCTCAGGAGTGTAGTAATGCATCTATGTTTCATCCACATCGACGAAACGGTGCCTAAAGTCTTGCGGATTCTTCCTGAACAGCTGTAAACCATCCTTGCAACACTTCACACGATTCCGCTTTTGGTCACGCTTGAGCAATCGCGGAACCCATCTTGCGGATAGCTTTCTCATGTCCAAATGTTTGTGCAAAATATTATGTACCCATTTATTAGAGATGCCCACACCACTACTAGTCTCACGCACCTTTACTCTTCTGTCATCCATCACCAAATCATGGATTTTATCAATGATTTCTGGAGTCGTAACCTCCACAGGGCGCCCAGAACATTCAGCATCACTTGTGCCCATATGGCCACTCCGAAAATTTTGAAACTACTTATGATCTGTTATGATCGAAGGTGCAGAGTCACCGTAATGTTTAACAAGCTTCTCTTTAGTCTCATGAGGCGTTTTGCCTTTTACAAAGTAATGTTTAATTACCAGACAAAATACTTTTTCGTCCATTTTTGACAATCACTGGACTTACTTGATTCACACGAATGCCAAACACAAATAAATAGACAATTTCTTGGACTTTCACGGACTTTTCAAACGCCTCTCGTAAAACACGGTGTCCTGCTGTGAGAAGTAGTTCGTAAACATCCTCGTTCAGCAGGAATCGTCGACAATTCAAGGCCTTTTTTAGTGGACCTAAAGCGTGGTAATTTCTCAGGGAGGGATCAGGGCTTTAGGGCGGGTCTATGATTGTCTCCCACTTGACGTGGCGTAACATCTACGTTACGACATTCGCGATATGGGGACATTCGTTACCATGAAGCAACAATACTCCTTATCGCACGATTCCGCAGCGGTGATTTTGGCCCGGAATGCCTCCCAAGACATATTCGTTATTGTGCTATGGATGTCTACATCTACATCTACATCCATACTCCGCAAGCCACCTGACGGTGTCTGGTGGAGGGTACCCTGAGTACCTCTATCGGTTCTCCCTTCTATCCCAGTCTCGTATTGTTCGTGGAAAGAAGGATTGTCGGTATGTTTCTGTGTGGGCTCTAATCTCTCTGATTTTATCCTCATGGTCTCTTCGCGGGATATACGTAGGAGGGAGCAATATACTGCTTGACTCTTTGGTGAAGGTATGGTCACGAAACTTTAACAAAAGCCCGTACCGAGCTACTGAGAGTCTCTCCTGGAGAGTCTTCCACTGGAGTTTATCTATCATCTCCGTAACGCTTTCGCGATTACTGAATGATCCTGTAACGAAGCGCGCTGCTCTCCGTTGGATCTTCTCTATCTCTTCTATCAACCCTACTTGGTACGGATCCTACACTGCTGAACAGTATTCAAGCAGTGGGCGAACAAGCGTACTGTAACCTACTTCATTTGTCTTCGGATTGCATTTCCTTAGGATTGTTCCAATGAATCTCAGTCTGGCATCTGCTTTACCGACGATCAACTTTATATGATCATTCCATTTTAAATCACTCCTAATGTGCATTCTCAGATAATTTATGGAATTAACTGCTTCCAGTTGCTGACCTGCTATTTTGTAGCTAAATGATAAGGGATCTATCTTTCTATGTTCTATGGTATTTGTCCTCCGGAAGGCCAGAAAAGAATAACAACGCTTTGATCCTGTTGGGACGCATTTGGTAATAACGTCGTCATAATTCACGTTTCCGCATTTACCGCACACACGCCGAAAGGTATGATCGCCACACTAATTTCTCGCCTACATGTCGATGCTTGTATACTAGAATCAGAGTGAAGCTACGTTGTATATACGCTGCAGCAGCGCCCTCATACCAAAAATTTTGATAGCACATTATATTTAAAACCATTACATCTGTATTATAGTGTTATATGCTTCACGTATTTTGAACTAAGCTGTTCTTTCAGTTTTGAGAGGAGACTACTGATGCCTTCCTGTTCGCACTGTATCCCAGGAAGCTGCCATTCTTGCAGAGGTTGTGGTTGTGCACAGTATTGACAGTATCTGCTTGTTGTGTTGACTGCGCGATGTTGCAGACACCTGCACGAGCGGACGCCACGTGGCCAATGATGCGGCTGCTTCTCTTCCTTCCGGCGCTAGATTTCAGCAGCAAATTTCCCCAGGCGCGTATCAGCTCCGCAGTAAACTCGCCGACGCAATTTACAGCCGAGTCCGCCGAAATATAAATCGGCTGCAGGCTGCAATGGGAAGGCTGAAGGAGAAGGCGGGCTTCGATATAGCGTACCGAGCCGCACGTGCAAGTAATGTGCGGCGCTGCAAGTTGTGTGTTTCCACTCTGAGTTTGGTGAAGTACAAAGTGTTTCAAAAAGACGGCGCGCTGAATTAGCTGCTACGAGTTTACAGATATGAAGATGTTCTATTTTGGCTGAAACTACTCACCGAAAATAAAAAAGGATAAAAAGAAATTGTGATGTGTGAATGCATGATCTCGCATAGCTACAATCCCACGAGATTTCGACGGAGCTCCCCTCGGACACTGTCAAGTGATAAACGTGGGATATTAACCACATGACGCGGCTGGAAACCCGAGAAGATTTCATTGAATAAAATTGTGTTCCATGTCTCTGAAAACAAGGACTAAAAATTTCGTAATCACTTTTGTCGAAGAGTTTTGAACATGGCTGTTTGGTTCAGTGACCGCTTATAAATTAAAATTGAAACAAATACAAAGACTAAATAATTGTGACCGAGTGCTCATTTGTTTCAATTTCACTTTTGTCGACTTCAGAAAAGCTACGACTCAGTCGATAGGAAGTCACTGTTTGATATAATTAATTGACTGGGCTTAGATAGTAAAACCACAGCGCCAATTATGCAAACACTAACATACACTAATTATGAAGCGTAATTTAGAGGAGATATTGGTAAAAGTTTTGGGATCAAATCTTCCCGCTGCTCCTTAACTGTGTTATAGGAAAAGTCATAAGGGAATGTAAAATGTCTACTAGGAGAAAGCCATGTCAGTGAGGGAGTTAGAGAAGGCTACAAAACGGACAACTTATACAAATAGACTGTTCAGCTTTTGCATTAAAATAGTAATTTTTCAGACTCAGTGGAAATAGCTACAAGACAGAACTATTTAAGGAACAAACTGAAAAGTCATGCTTACGAGCGTTTTTTGAGAAAACTAAATTTATGACAAACATTAGGGGAACCCTGAATATAATGAAAACTACATATGAAAAAACTGAGATAACCATCGAGTCAAACTAACTAGGAGAAGTAACTGAACAAGACATTTCGGAGAAACAAGTCAGTAAAGCAAGAGTTAGTAAGATGGAAACAGCATACTACCTCACTAAGGACGTATATAATACGAAATTAATATCCATTAATGCTAAACTGACACATTACAGTAATTCACCCTTTCGCCCATTATACATCAGAATGTTTAACTCTGGAAATCACAGAAAAAAATAGTAAAAAAATATGGGACCAGTTACAGATCAAACATAATACAGAAGACGACATAATACTGAACTTTATACGCAAACTGAAAAATGATTACGAAAAGAAGAACAGCTTTCTAACGCTGCATACAAACGATGAATCACAATGGACTGACTAAAAGACTGTTCACTTACGTCTGTAAATTAAAAATGGACAACACATAGTGCAAGGAACATGGACGAACTCCAAATGATGCCTCAAGATTTTAAGGAACGACTGCCACTCCGTAAGAAATTACAGGATCCCAAAGGTTTCCTCTAGAAGCTCAGCAAGAAGACTGAAGCGACTTGGACAGAAGCAAGAAGAGAGAAACATGGATAAATGATGGAAGAAATGTGAAAGGAAAGGAAGGAGAAATAGCTGAAATAGCCGTAGTCCGTGGTGGCTCATAAGTAAAAGAAGAAGAAGAAAAGTGTGATATCCAGACAATTTGTGTTTCTTTTACACATTTTTGTATATTTTATATACAAGCATATACAACTTTGACGTACTTTTTACAATTACGTTTAGGATCAGAGTTTTTATTTATCTTCCAAAAACGTTCAGTTCGTTGTATTCTATTCTATGTTTGTTACTGCTTGTTGGCGTATGAATTACAAGTTTTGAATTGGAAATGTTTTAAGTCTTTTAACTGTGAAGTCATACATGGAAGTTAATGAAATGCTTTTACAGTCGGCTGCGGAATAGACACCATCAAACAAATCTGAAATAAACTTTCTAGGAAACTGGATAGTAATGTTCTGAGTTGTATTGTCTTCTCAGTGGGTAAATTGACCTAATCTTTCTGTTGCGGTGGTAAAACTTGCTAATTGTTGACCCCGTCGCCTATGAAACTTCTGTTAAATGTGATGAGATGAACTGTTTGTCAAATAGACAGCACCGTAATTCACTTCACTTTTTTTATATTAACCCAAAATACAATCTTATTCAGTAAACTGTTACAAGAGGAAGAGCGATAAAAGTTTTTGTGTTCTCTCTTCACCAAGACACACAGTGGACTCGTCTCCGTCTACCGACTTAAAAAAAAGTAACAGCCACATCCCTCTCATCTAACAGTATCTTTGCTGCAGCGCATCGCTTCCTTTTTTTATCTGACTTATACCTCTTTGGAAACATGTAGCAAGTGCCATTATAATGTCCTCTACCGAAAGCACGACTAGCTTCCACGTGACACAGATAGTCAAACACGTTCTGTACTTTTACGAACATGCCCACCCTTCTCCTCGAAAGGAAAGAAAACTACGAGATCAGAGGACCTCGGAGACCTGCTATGTTCCATATGCTGTTACTTTGTGGTGGTTTACTTTTCTACTTAAATGAAGGTAGCTTCAACAGTAAACGTGAAGAGAGATAGCTGTCTTCGGAGTCCGCGTCCAGAATGAATTCACAAAGTTATACGCATTGTTGTTTATCCCCATCACAAAAGACTTTGCAACAAATGAATCTCGTGCGGTTTGAAGCTCGTACATTACATATCGGGCACGTACATGGGGTATGGTTATCTCTCAGCTGGCACTTGTGTGGACTGGGGGCAAAACTACGTTGGATCAGCGCGATATTCACAGCGAACCCATGACCTTATTGAGAATAATACCTCGTCTGCAACTCCCTGGAAGAACCCGCTTAATAGCGTTCAGATACAATGTGTCGTTGAGGCATTCGGGCAGTGTATATGCCAAGAGCCTGTCGTTTATCTTCAATGTGTAAATCACAGGAGAATATCAAATCTGTCATATACTATGTGGCTTAATAAGACACAATGTAACTGTTCACGTTGTTCACAATCCAGTAGTGACTCACGCTGTGCGTCCTGGGTGATTTAAAGCAGCTAACATATTTATAGTGATCATCACCGAATGAGTTGACACACTACATGGGAGTTATATAAAAACACGGTGTGACTTATAGCAGGGCTTATGATGGGACGTGAATATACCAGAATACTGGAAAAGCCATCTGGAGTGAATGTGGATCATTTCCACTGGCGCTCGCCATCTGCGCAGACTAAATCGCGAGAAGAGAAACTGGAAACTATTAGGTCAGAGTTCTCTTGAGTTACAGAAAATCCACGGATCTTTGGTTCGCCGGTACACTTTCAGCTCCCATCGAAGAAGAAAAGAGTGTCTCATTGTACTTATATATCTAGAAATGAAGCTTAGTTTGAGGCTGAACAGATACGTGTTACCTGATGCCCGTGGGTCGACATCGTCCATTACCCCGCACGTTTCATTTTCTAAAAAGCTGTAGAGCATAATTAAGTATTGACACGTCCCAGATTTCACTCACCAATTATGGGCAACAACGAAGCAGAAATAAAGAGCAAAACAGACAGGACTGCAGAGACACAGATTCAAAAGTAACACACATTGGATTGCGATGTACGCTTCCAAACTATCACCCGTTGGTAAATTACTGAAAATCAATGCTGCATAGCTAGGAAGAGTAAATAGTTTTGAAATAGCATGCCACTGTAAAATGACGTGATTTTGTTCTCCGCTTCATACATGGCTGAAGTGGACTGTATTAGAATTAGACTTCTTTTTTGTCCAGTCATATCCCTGCGATCTCGAAATGGAACGAAGGGGGACTGTCCTATGAAAGTAGTTTGGGACAGTATTTCAACTATCAGAATTTGCCTTCTAGTCAGCGGAAACGGGCTAGAAAGTTTTTGCTGGAACTATAAGTGGGAACTAATTTTAATTTGTAGCTAAGAAATGAATAATATTTATTCTACATGTATGCCCGTATACGTGCTATACAGCAACACGGAGAAAAAATCAATGTATACATCTATATCTATGAGGTTCATTCAAATGAAACCTGGTCAGTGCGTCTACCTTTGCCTTACACGTTAGGTGGCACCCCTAAACTGCGGGTATTTATTGGTAGAGAGACTGACGCTTGCGCGCCGTTTGATGATGTATGATGTCAGTGTGGTTACACGCCGAAGAGAAGGTGGTCACACAAGTTATCGTCCACTATCGAAAATGCAGGCGAGTACGCAGAAACAACGAGTGATATGATTTTTGGCGACGGAGGGAGTTGGAGTCCATGAAATGTATCGATGGATGAAGGCTTTATAGGGTGAGTACAGCCTGAGTCGTTCAAGTGTTGTGGAATGTAGCAAACGATTCCTTGAGGGGCGCGAGTCACTGGAAGTCGATGCTCGTCCTGGACAGGCTCATCGTGTCATCACACCGGAAATGGTTGCAGAAGTTAATGCTTTAGTCTTGTACAACCGCAGAATCACTGTGGACGAGATCCATCATTTACTGGGTATTAGCGTGACGACGAAGTGTGTGACTGGGTCCAGGCCTGGATCTGACACAGCCTACTAACTTCTTCAAGGATGGAATCGACCGGCTATTGTCGCAATGGGATAAATGTGCCAACAGTTTTGGGCCTTTTTGAGTATATGTACTGTGTACAACTACATTTTTGAGTTAGTAAAATCGTTACCGTTACTTTACACTAGTCACCGGGTTTCATTTGAATGCCTCTTATACATACATATTCCGCAAGCCACCGTACGATGTGTGACCGACAGTACCCTATACTTACTACTCATCCGATTTTTTGTTCCACTCGCAAAGAGAAGGAGCAGAAAACGAATGTCTATATGCCTCTATATGAGCCCTAATTTCTCTTACCTTCGTGATGCTTACGCGAAATGAATGTTGGTGGCAGTAGCATTGTTCTGCAGTCAGTCTGAAATTCCAATTCTCTGAAATTCCTCAATATTACTCCCCGAAAAGACCGTCGCCTTACCTACAGAGATTCCCATTTGAGTCCACAAACCATTTCCCTAATACTTGCGTAGTATTCGAACCGATTGGTAACAAATATAGCAGCGCGCCTCAGAATTGCTGCGCTGTCTTCTTTTAATCCGATCCGGCGCCGATCCCAAATACTCGAACAGTGTTCAAGAATGGGTCACACTCGCGTTCTACACGCGGTCACCTTTACAGATGAAACAGACTTTCCTAAAATTCTGTCGATACACAAAAATCGACCATTCTCTTTCCCACTACAATCTCTCGTGCTCTTTCCATTTTATTTTCCTTTGTGACTTTATGCCTGTGATTGTGTCAAGCCAAGCATCACAATATTAATTCTGTATTCGAAAATTATGGGATTGTTTTTCTATTCATTTGGAGTCACTTACATTCTTTTTACATTTAGTGCAACCTGCCATTCATCACAACAACTAGAAATTCTCTCTTAGTCCTCTTGTATCCTCCCACAGTCAGTCAAGACTATACCTTCCCGTCCGTATCAGAATCATCAGCAAATTACCGTAGATTGTTGTCTTCCATGTCCGCCAGATCATTTATGTAGACAGAGCATTATAACCGTCATGTCACACTTCCCTGCGATACCCTTGCCTCCGCTGAACACTTGCCGTCGAGAGCAGAATACTGAGTTCTGTAAATTAAAAAGTCTTCAAGCCACTCACGTATCTGTGAAACTAATCTGTCTGCTTACATGTTCTTTAACAGCCTGCAATGGGACACCGTGTAAACCGCTTTCCGGAAACCTAGAAAAATGGAATCTGCCTGTTGCCTTCCATCCATACTTCGTAGGATATCACGTGAGAAAAGGTCAAGCTGAGTTTCACGCGAGCTGTGCTTTATAAAACCTTGTTGATTCGTGGATACACCGGAGTGTATCTTTTCGGCTCGAATTATGAATAGCTCATGGATGATTCCATTTTAAAGAGAATTAAAGATACGATTAATATTAAATCATTTAGTCTTCCGGGTATTCAAATGCAAAAGGAAAGGATGATCAAGGGATAAATGTCCTATAAACAGTGAAGTCGTTAAAGATGGAGCACACGCTCGGACTGTATAAGGGTGGGGAACTAAACCGGTCTTTTTGTTTCCAAAGAATCAATCTACACAAATATCTATAATCCATTGTACTGCGCATGGTGGAGGGTAGTCCGTATCAATACTATTTATTTTCCTTCCCATTCCATTAGCATACTCATCAAGGGAAAACTGATTTCGTTTATGCCTCCGTACGCGCCCTAAACTGTCTTATTCCTGTGATCCCTATGCGAGATGTAAGATGGTGGCAGTAGAATGGTCGCACTGTCGTTTTCGAATACAGATTTTCTAAACTTATCTATCAGGATTTCGCTATAACCGCGTCGCCTTTCTTTCAAAGATTGCCATTCAAGTTCTCGGAGCATTTCCGTTACACTTTCGTATAGGTTATACCGAGCTGTTACGACTCTGGCAGGACATCTCCGACTTTGTTCCATGTCTGTTGTCATGGGTACTTGATCAGGACTCCAAAAACTGGAAAAGTCATATAGAATTGCTTGCACTATCGTTTTGTAGGCTATTTACTTTACAGGTGCATTGTCTGCTCTCAAAACCTAAGTCTTCCATCAGGTTTTGCATGCGGGTCTCATTTCAAATCTCATCTTAATATTACCTGTAAATATCTTAATATTGCCTGTAAATCTGGTATGTTCCAAAAGACCGCGCAAGGAAAATCGATTTTTCTTGGCGTCGTATCCCGTCTTCTATTAATCGTAGGGACAACTGGTAAACTGTTCTGGATAGCCCTTGGTCTAGTGATCATTTGTATACCTATCGGAAGAATGATTATACTGTTGCCATTCTACGGCACAGAGTCAAAATTTAAAATTGCACACTCCGACCAGCCAAGGCAAATTAAGAAAATCGGTTGGTACTTTTGCATTAGGTGTGGTCTTTGGCGGGCTGTAGGCGGATTATAAAACCACAATTCGTTTATGTACAGTTTCTGAGAAACCCCCGAAAAATCACGATTTTTGGGTTCCAGAAGTATAAACTGTGGGGGTCGCCACTTCTACAATTTATATTGACGGCTGATTTTTAACATATGTTCTTAAGATTATGTTTGTGGGGAACCTTGAAACTTTTTTTGATGTCGTTGTCTGTTACCGAAATCCAGAGGTTCAAAGTCAGCGTACTTATGCACTTAATATCCTGTCTTAGGCGTAAATGAACTTGTAACTGACGTAACGAACACATGGGAAGGGTTCTAGAGTGATCGCAAACTGTTTTTAGTCAGCAGTTTTTCACCCTAAAAACTTATTGACACACTTCCTCTATGTAATGGGAACTTCACACCTATACAAGCGGTCTTGACCCGGCGGCGTAAGCACGTTACAAAAATTTTTGTTTCACAGGAATGTCTTTGTACTTGCAAATCAAACGCTGCATTGTTTGGCATACTGTAGGTCTAGCCTAAAAACTTTTTGTGAATTTTTTATGTAAAATAGTGTGAAGTGAAACTGGGTTGGATGGGAGGCGATGCTATTTTAACGTTATGTTTTGCATACTTATTTATTGTTTGTACATGTCAAAGAACGTAAATGTATCGAAGCATATCACCAAATTATCGAAACTTAACTGACCTACAGATTTATTTTTATGTAAGCAGTGGAAGGGAACTAGCTAAAAATGCTCTTGCCAGAGCACAAAAAAGGCCAATATGCTGCTCTTTAAAAGACTCTGACAGTAAAGTGTGGCAGGAAAGTGTGGAACCATCTGCTTCAACCTCATTCCACCATCCTCCCCAAAAATTTTGGCATGAGAACATATTCGCGCTCTTTTGTGCTTAAAAGAGAGTAGTAGAGTGGGACGGTGGGAAAGAGAGGAGACAGTGATGTCAGGAGAGAGAAAGCGGCACTGAAAGAGGAAGAGAGAAGGCAATAGCAGTGGGAGCCAAAAAGACAGGGCACAGTGGCGGTCAGTGAGAGACAGTGGTTGTAAAAGAGACAGGGAGGTATGTGGAGACACTACTAGTGGGAGCAAAAGAATGAGGAGTCAGTGGAAATGAGAGAGAGATTGATTGGAGCCCATATACAGGCTAGGCGGGTGGGGTGGGGGTGGGGGTGGGGATGGAGGAGAGGTGTCTGGATAACCTGCCCCTCCGACCATCGAACTTAAATACGAAAGAAACTGCCACTTCCCCCATCCCTTATACCCAGGGGTTAAAATTTCTCGGTCTGGGGGTCAAAGCCTAGGCAAGCCATCCTCAAGGACATGTGTGGAGAAGAGACAATGTCGGTTGAAGAGAAAGACAGCAGACAGTTTGCAAGAAAGACAGAGACAGTGGCAATTGGAGAGAATTAGAATGAGAGAATGACAATGACAGTGAGGCAGAGAGACAGTGAAAGTGTCAGAGAAGGAGACAATGGTAAGGAAGTGCGAGAGACAGGGATGTAGACAGTGACAATGGGAGTTACAAAGAGGAGAAAGTGCCAATGGAAGAAAAAGACAGTGGGAGAGACACATAACTGTGTAGACAATGACGGTGAGAGGCAGATGCTGAGTATGAAGTCTTCACTGCAAAGTGAGACTGGGTAAAAGATTAGGAATATGTTTGCATACCAACACTTTCGTTGAGGACGGTGGAAAGAGGATTGAGGCAGCTGTGTTCCTACTTTTCTGTCAGAGTCTTTTAAAGAGGATCATGCATCTACATCTACATGGTTACCTTGCGATTCACACTTAACTGCCTGGCAGAGGATTCACCGAACGATTTTCATACTACTACTATACCATTCCAGTCTCGAACGGCGTGTGGGAAAAAGGAACACCTAAATCTTACCGTTCGAGCTCTGATTTCTCTTATTTTCTTATGATGATCAATTCTCCCTAAGTAGGTGGGTGTCAACAAAATATTTTCGCATTCGGAAGAGAGAGTCGATGATTGAAATTTCGTAAACAGATCTCGCCGCAAAGAAAACTGCCATTGTTTCAGTGACTCGCATATCAAATCAGTGACACTCTCACCCCTATTGCGCGAAACACAAAACGAGCTGCTCTTCTTTGGACTTTTTCGATGTCCTCCGTCAATCCTATTTGGTAAGGATCCCATACCGCGCAATAATATTCCGGGCGATGATCAAGTGTAATGTAGGCTGTCTCTTTAGAGGGTTTGTCACATCTTCTAAGTGTTCTGCCAACAAAGCGCAGTCTTTGTTTCGCGTTCCCCACAGTATTATGTATGTTGTCTTTCCATTTGAAGTTGCTCGTAATTGTAATTCCTAGGTATTTAGTCGAATTGACAGCCCTTACATTTGTGCGATTTATCGTATACCCAAAATTTATCGGATTTCTTTTAGTACAAATGTGGATGACCTCGCACTTTTCTTTGTTTAGTGCCAATTGCCGCTTTTCGCACCATAGAGAAATTCTCTCTAAATCATTTTGTAATTGGGATTGAGCGTCTGATGATTTTACTAGACGGTAAATTACAGCGTCATCTGCAAACAATCTGAGGGGGCCGCTCAGATTATCACCTAGATCATTTATATAAATCAGGAACAGCAGAGGGCCTATGACACTATCTTGCGGAACGGCAGATATCACTTCTGTTCTACTCGATGATTTACCATCTATCACCAAGAACTGTGACGTCTCTGAGAGGAAATCACGAATCCAGTCACACAGCTGAGACGATACTCCATATGCACGCAATTTGATTAATAATCGCTTGTGAGGAATGGTATCAAAAGCCTTTTTAAAATCTAGGAATATGGAATCGATCTGAGATCCCTTGTCGACAGCACTCATTACTTCATGGGAATAAAGAGCTAGCTGTGTTGCACAAGAACGATATTTTCTGAATCCGTGTTGGTTATGTATCAATAAGTCATTTTCTTCAAGGTGATTTATAATGTTCGAGTACAATGAATGTTCCAAAATCCTACTGCAAATTGAGGTCAGTGATATGGGTCTGCAATTCAGTGGGTTACTCCTATTTCCCTTTTTGAATATTGGTGTGACCTGTGATACTTTCCAGTCTTTAGGAACAGACCTTTTGTCAAGTGAGCGGTTGTATACGATTACTAAGAAAGGCACTATTGTGTCTGCATACTCTGAGAGGAACGTGATTGGTATAATATCTGAACCGGAAGACTTGTCTTTCTAAAGTGATTTGAGTTGTTTCGCAACACCCAAGATTTCTACTTTTATGTCACTCATGCTAACAGCTGTGCTGGTTTCGAATTCTGGAATATTTACTTTGTCTTATTTCGTGAAGGAATTACAGAAAACTGTATTTAGTAACTCCGCTTTAGTGGCACTATCATCGGTAACATTTCCATCGGTATCGCTCAGTGACGGTACTGACTGCATTTTGCCACTGGTGTACTTTACATACGACCAGAATCTCTTTGGGTTTTCTGCCATATTTGGAGACAATATTTCACTGTGGAAAGTATTCAAAACATCTCGCGTTGACGTCCGCACTAAATTTCAAGCTTCCGTGAAACTTAGCCAGTCTTGGGGATTTGGCGTTCTTCTGAATTTGGCATGTTATTCGGTTATTCTGTGTTCCGACAGTGTGTTTTCCGGCTGGTTCTTTTACGATGTGATGTACACAAGATTTTCGCCACTAATTATGTAATCAGCTATTATCGGAACCTTCGTTTTGCTATAGGCACTGTCTTACACCTTACCCACATCTAATGAGAGCTGTTGCTCATCACATCATCTGATAATTTTGATCAAGTTTTTTCCTGCAGTTCCTTAGGACTGTCCAACGACAACATATTCCTGAAGTTAACAGAATTATAAAAATAAAAAAATGCTCATATGTGTTGATGAAATTTCAGACGTAATTTTGAAAAAAATGTTCTAACTTAACAAGTAATGTTCTTAGTGATCAATGTAATGCCACAGGAAAACAGATTAAAACACGCAATTTTTAAACCTTTTTGTAAGAAATCTAACAAGAAATACTAAAATAATCATCGTTCGTTTCCTTTTCCAAAATATTCGTAAAAGTACTGTGGTCAAAAGCAGTCTCACAACTAAGTAACAGAAATTTACTTAGCACATCACAGTTTGGATTCCAGAATGTTTGCTCGACTAAGATTCACTCAACAAATATTAGAAGCCTAAAATAATAAAATATTACTTGTAGGTATTGTCTGTAATCTTTCTAAGACGATTGATTGCCTACATCATGTTAAACTCTTAGAGAAACTTCAGTTTTACCGAATTTATAGCTTTACACAGAACTGTTTTGAATCGTATCTAACCAACAGATTGGAAAGAGATGTAGTAAATAATTTAAATGGTGATAGAAGGAGAGAAAACTTGATTCACTGGGGAGAAATAACGAAGGCATTCCCACTACATTCATATTTTGGTCCACTACTATTCCTTACATATGTAAACATTCATCAAGCAGCATTGGTACTTTTTGCAGACGATACTAGTGTTAGAATAACTCCGAAAAGAGAGAGAGAGGAACAGAAAACATTTACAACGACGTTATTCAAACTGTTAGGTGGTTTTCTGAAAATGGACTCCCTCTAAAGTTTGAGAAAACACACCATATTCACTTCTGTACAAGAATTACAGTCATGCCAACTGTTGATGTAGCACATGAACACGATTCAGTAAAAAAGGTTGCATTCTTGAAATTTTCGGTTACACGTGGACGAAGAAGCATATTACTGAGCTGCTTTCCACCTTCGAATGATTACCAATTTTTGAAACAAATGTATGAATTTGCTGGACTATTCTGCCTATCTGCGGTAAAGAGTAATGTTCTATGGTAACTCATCACTTAGAAAGAAAATATTGATTGTACAAAAGCGAACAGTAAGATTATAATGGGGTTTCGGGCGTTTTAACTGCACCATCACAATATATAAACATATATTCGCCAAAGCAGTTCGTCATAAATAATCCACTGCAATTTGAGAAGAAAAGTGATGTTCAACCTACATCACTAGACTACAAAATGACTTTTATTGTGCACTATTGTAGCTGACAGTGGCTCGGAAAGGAGTTAACAGATAGCGACAAAAGTTTTTGATGATATTGTCTGTAACATAGAATGTTTTGAATTTTTATCTATCAAATTTTTTTTTTTTTTTTTTTTTTTCCAGACAGCAATATTGCCCCATTCAAAGTAGTTACCTTCTGCAGCTATACACCGGAGGAGTCGTTGTTCCGAGTCTTGGAAACAGCGCTGGAAAGTTTCAATTGTTGCAGCCTTTAACACGTCAGTCGTATTCTCTTAAATGTTCTCCAGAGTCTCAAAATGACGACATTTTTCGATTTCTGGAAAAGGAAAAATCTCACAAGGTGACCTTTTTAGGTAAAACATTCCGCGATGGAAGAAGCCGTGTGACATGGGGTGCTGTCATACAGAATCCACTTGTTTGCAGTTCGGTCAAAATTTGATGTGTGGTAAAACTGTTTAACCTTAACGGGTTACTCATCACTCTTATTGCTAAACGTTGGTCTGATCTCACAAAAGCACGCGCAAGTTCGACGTTTTTGTCGATTTTTGGAGTTGGAGGTCTCCTTGGGAGAGTTCATCTTCAGAGTATTCTCGGTCTACTAAAAATGATTCGTGCCATCGAAACACTTATGATCTTGACAAGTAATGTTCCTCTTAGGTACCACTCGAAGATTCCCCTAGTTCATAAGAAAACGTAATGGCATAAAGTTGCTCTAAATTCCAATGTTACCTTTTCGTAACAAACAACAAAAACACATCTTCACTGACGGCGCTCTCAAAAATCGCATGTTGGCTGTACAGAGCAGAAACTCGGACTCAGTATCTGGAAGGGATGAACACACTGGTCTACACAAGCAAAACAACACAGTGTTGCCAGATCGATCTCGATGTTCTCAGCCTCACCTCTCTCGCACACCTCGTGATGATTGCTTGTGTTGTCGCATTTTCCTCTATTTTCTGCGTAGTATTCGGTCCAGTCTCATTAATGCGACCGCCGCCTATGGTCGACATCAACGTCCAATAACCTCTCACAGACGGAGAGTGGCAGCAGTAGCAGGGAAGGTATATAAACCGTTTCGGGGAGACAGGGAACACGGAAAAAACTACAGCCATTGTCGTAATGCAGAAACGGACCGATTTATCTGACGTCCAAAAGGGAGTGGTCATTGGTTTTCGGGTCAAGAATGGAAGCATTTCCGAAACAGCTAAGTTTGTAAACCGTTCGCATGCCGCCATGGTCAAAGTACACTGTGGATGGCAAAATAGCTCTGTCTACACGCATCAAAAAAGTTTCGTATCACCCCAGTTCCCAGAATTCCTGAAGACAGACGTTGACTGTGGGTATTGTATTACAGACACAGTACCTTGGACTGTTCAGAGATGTCACTACAATCATGCATGAGCAGCGCCTAATAGACGGAGGGAGTCCGACAGCCGATCAGTTCCAGTCATTCCACCAGGAAGGAGTTACACTGCTCTTGTTGTCTGTAGTTCAACCATGCCTAGACGGTCAATACAGAGGTTCGGTCTGGTCCGCATTGTTACTCTGTGCCAGGAAGGGCCCTCAACAAAGGAAGTGTCCAAGCGTCTCGGAGTGAACCAAAGCGATGTTGTTCGGACATGGAGGAGATACAGACGGAGAGGAACTGTCGATGACATGCCTCGCTCAGGCCGCCCTAGGGCTACGACTGCAGTGAATGACCGCTACCTACGGATTATGGCTCGGAGGAATCCTGACAGCAACACCACCGTGTTGAATAATGCTATCGTGCAGCCACAGGACGTCGTGTTATGACTCAAATTATGCGCAACAGGCTGCATGATGGGCAACTTCATTTCCAACGTCCATGGCGTGATCCATCTTTGCAACCACGACACCATGCAGTGCGGTACAGATGGGCCCAACAGCATGCCGAATGGACCGCTCAAAATTGACATCACGTTCTCTTCGTCGATGAGTCTCGCATATGCCTTCAACCAGACAATCGTCGAAGACGTGTTTGGAGGCGACCCAGTCAGGCTGAACGCCTTAGACACACTGTTCAGCGAATCCACCAAGGTGGAGATTCCCTGCTGTTTTGTGGTGGCAATACGTGGGGCCGACGTACGCCGCTAGTGGGTCATGGAAGGCGCCGTAACGACTGCACGATACGTGAATGCCATCCTCCGACCGATAGTGCAGCCATATCGGCAGCATATTGGCAAGGCATTCGTCTTGATGGGCGGTAATTCGCGCCCCCATCGTGCACATCTCGTGAATGACTTCCTTCAGGATAACGACATCGCTCGCCTAGAATGACCAGTATGTTCTCCAGACATGAACCCTATCGAACATGGCTGGAATATATTGAAAAGGGCTGTTTATGGAAGACGTGACCCACCAACAACTCTGAGGGTTGGTTCAAATGGCTCTGAACACTATGGGATTTAACTTCTGAGGTCATCTGTCCCCTAGAATTTAGAACTACTTAAACCTAACTAACCTAAGGACATCACACACATCCATCCCCGAGGCAGGATTCGAACCTGCGACCGTAGCGCCTAGAACTCTGAGGGATCTACGCCAAACCGCCGTTGAAGAGTGTGACAATCTGGACCAACAGCGCCTTGATGAACTTGTGGGTGATATGTCGCAACGAATACAGGTTTGCATCAATGCAAGAGGACGTGCTACTCGGTATTAGAGGTACCGGTGTGTACAGAAATCTGGACCACCACCTCTGAAGGTCTCGATGTGGGGAGGTACAAGATGCAATGTGTGGTTTTCATGAGCAATAAAATGGCGGAAATGTTGCCTGTTTTGGTATGTATACCAGTTTCCTATACAGGTTGCGGAACTCTCGGAACCGAGGTGATGCAAAACCTTTTTTTGATATTTGTATAACTGGCGCCAAGAGAGCAGTGTTGCATCACGGATCAAATAAGACAGGGATGAACGACGGCTGCGGAACGGTGTACGTGGGAACAGAAGTGAAACTGTTGAGGAAGTGACCGCTCAGATCAGCCAAGGTGATACCAATAAGGTCTCGTCAACGACCGTCCACCGAACGTTGTGGCGTGTGGGCCTCGACAGCAGGGACCCATGCTGACTGCTGTTCATCAGCGACGAAAGCTGGATTTTCACGCCAGTACCGTAACTGGAAGTCCACTGAGTGGCGACAAGTGGTCTTTTCAGCTGCATTAAGTTTTATGCGCCGTCAGACAGGACCGTGGCCTGGACGGGGTGAAACGTCTGAAAGCAAACGCTCTGCAACCAGAAGGGAGCGTTATGGTCTGGTTATAGTTTTCATGGCATCTAATGGGTGATCTCGTCATTCTGGAAGGCAGAATGGGTCAGCACAAGTACGCATATATTTGTGGACATCGTGTATACTCTTATATGCAATTTGTTTTTCCTCAGCATGGTGGCACCTATTAGCAGGACAATGCAAGGCGTCAGACGGCTCGCAGAGTACGTCCGTGGTTCGAAGATTACCAGGATGAGTTTATCGTGCTCTCCTGGCCACCAGCCTCCCGGATTTAAGCCCAATCGAGAATCTGAGAGACCACGTCTATTGGGCTGTTCGCAACATGGATCCTCAACCGAAAAATCTAGCGCAGCAGTCTACCTCACAGGAGTCGGCGTGGCTCCACATCCACCTTCCAGAACCTCACTGTCTCTCTGCACGTCACGCAGCAGTCTGCACTGCAAAGGATTGTTATTCAGACTTTTGACATCGTGCCCCATTAATGTGACTGGACAGTGTACAAAACTATTTGAAACTGTGTTATACACTACTGGCCATTTAAATTGCTACACCAAGAAGAAATGCAGATGATAAACGGGTGTTCATTGGACAAGTATATTATACTAGAACTGACATGTGATTACATTTTCACGCAATTTGGGTGCATAGATCCTGAGAAATCAGTACCCAGAACAACCACCTCTGGCCGTAATAACGGCCTTGATACGCCTGGGCATTGAGACAAACAGAGCTTGACCAGACGTTTTCAATTGCTGAGAGAATTGGAAAATGTGCTGCCCGGGGCAGCAGTCGAACATTTTCTGTTTCCAGAAAGGCCGGTACAGGACCTGCAACATGCGGTCGTGCATTATCCTGCTGAAATGTAGGGTTTCGCAGGGATCGAATGAAGGGTAGAGCCACGGGTCGTAACACATCTGAAATGCGACGTCCACTGCTCAAAGTGCCGTCAATGCGAACAAGAGGTGACCGAGACGTGTAACCATTGGCACCCTATACCATCACGCCGGGTGATCCCAATATGGCGATGACGAATACACGCTTCCAATGTGCGTTCACCGCGATGTTGCCAAACACGGATGCGACAATGATGGTGCTGTAAACAGAACCTGGATTCATCCAAAAAAATGACGTTTTGCCATTCGTGCACCCAGGTTCAACGTTGAGTACACGATCGCAGGCGCTTCTGTATGTGATGCTGCGTCAAGGGTAACCGCAGCCATGGTCTCCGAGCTGATACTCCATGCTGCTGCAAACGTCGTCGAACTGTTCGTGCAGATGGTTGTTGTCTTGCAAACGTCCCCATCTGTTGACTCAGGGATCGAGACGTGGCTGCACGATCCTTTACAGCCATGCGGATAAGATGCCTGTCATCTCTACTGCTAGTGATATGAGGCCGTTGGGATCCAGCACGGCGTTCCATATTACCCTCCAGAACCCACCTTTTCCATATTCTGCTAACAGTCATTGGATGTCGACCAACGCGAGCAGCAATGCCGCGATACGATAAACCGCAAACGCGATAGGCTACAATCTGACCTTTATCAAAGTCGGAAACGTGATGGTACGCATTTCTCCTCCTTACACGAGGAATCACAACAACGTTTCACCAGGCAACGCCGGTCAACTGCTGATTGTGTATGAGAAATCGCTTAGAAACTTTCCTCATTTCAGCACATTGTAGGTGTGGCCACCGGCGCCAACCTTGTGCGAATGCTATGAAAAGCTAATCATTTGCATATCACAGCATCTTCTTCCTGTCGGTTAAATTCCGCGTCTGTATCACTTCACCTTGGTGGTGTAGCAATTTTAATGGGCAGTAGTATAAAATACAAATACTGATGCTCTGTGCTTTAAGTCCTCGCCTTGATTTTCTGGAGCCAGGTTGTAAGAAGAGAGATATGGTGGCACAAAGGGGGGAAAGAGGAGTTGGTGGGTGGCGGGGAACAGGACAGGCTCGCCAAGAAGGCACGTAAGACAGTGTCGCCGTGCGGCTCTGTCACGCCTTTTGGGATTATGCAAATGTCAGAGACTCCAATTTTCTGCTCTGCGGGGCGCCGGAGCCTCCTTACGCCTGCTCAGCAAATTCTAATTCGCAACAACGGCCGCGGAATTAAATGTAAATGAGAGCAAACTGTTCCCTTTGCCGAGCCCTGATTAAGTTATGACGCTAACGCAGGCGTCAGAGTAACCAGAATAACGGAGGGAGAATGCTTGTCTCATATCGCTCACACAAGCACAGGGAGAAAAGAAAGGCGAAGATATGTTGCTGACATCGACTCGGGTTCAACCGTCTTCAGGTGTAGCAGCCTTTAATTTGCCAGACTTTCTGTTTATTACTGCTGCATCCCCACTACGTACGCTACTGTATGGTAAAACGAATACACAGCCTTAGTAATGTAACACTACTACCCTCCTCAGTCGCTTAAAAATTTAGTGACCTCAAGCAGTCGTGCTTCATAGCTCTCTCTGTTTCCAGTGGTCTTTGTTCAGAGTTGTCGTCTCTGTTGGTGCTGCGTTTGTCAAAGATTTTTCTTGATCGGTATGTCTAAGTAATGGTTTGTAGCTTCATTCGTTCCATCACTCCTGTGATAATACACTGGACACGCAATAGGAAGGATCCTCGTCCACTCATGAAGATTTAGATTTTCCGAAGTTTCCTTAAATATCTTAACGTAAACGAGCATCGCATTGTCGGCCTATGGTATTAAGATGTGTAAGTAAGAACACGAGCGTGTGGTGTGTTGTGCGCAGAGAAACAGAGATAGATAGATAGAAAGATAGACAGGAGAGAGAGAGAGAGAGAGAGAGAGAGAGAGAGAGAGAGAGAGAGAGACGTGGAAACAAGGAAAATACTTTGCGGCATTGCCAGTGTGCTCTCTATCTTTGTCCCTGCCTTGAAGTCCAGCCGTCACCTAACATCCTAAATGGCTGGCAACGCTGGGGTAAGCGCTACATTGACTGCTCTTTCTGTTTCAGACTCTTCCCAGAAAAATTTATGTACTCAGAAAGTTAGCGATTTTCAATTTAATACTTACCGTGTTTGCTTTAAGCTACCTATGATGAACACTATACTGCTTAAGTACCTTGAGCAAAGCTAAACAAACATGACAATCAACACTACATGTTTTACACTCACTCTGAACTGCACGGTAAAGATAGACAGGGCAGATTGACGCTATTAGTCGAATCGTCACGTGGTACAATGCCCATTGTCATCCGATCTATTTATTAGATAAGTTCATCAGCACCATAAGACCCTTCGCTGACGATGCTGTTGTATACATTAGTTAGTAGATAGTTAGTTACATGTTCCATAGATCATTTGAACGATACCTTTTGTCGAAGTGCTGTGGAACGCATCAGTTATTGGAAATGTATATGTGTTAACGTTAATCAAGATATTAATCTTTTGCTCTTCTTAAACAATGAACTAGGTTTTTAAAATAGGATATCGGTTTTTAAATAAATATTTGCCCATGGTATAGAAGTTGCCCACAAGAAATGATTTTAACTTATATTTAAATCTCTGAAGAAATTCAAATGAATGTGGTGGACATGTTAGATGCCCTATTAGCTGAAGCGTTTCAGCGCTGCTACCAGTCCTGAAAACAACGACTCCGGTAGATAAAAATTCAGTCTCATTACTTTTCGCAATCGACTTGTATCTTGGTCAGCCCCTAAGAAGACCACACTTGTCACTTTAGAGCGTTGCACATGGTCTGGGAGTGGCACCAGGCGGTAATGTGACTGTCCATCGCTGAGGTTAGTCATGACACTAAAGTGGTATGTGTGTGTCTGCCCGTTGTCTATAATAAGCGCACGGAGATGGATCGATGTGGAGACGTGACGGAACAAAAGACAGGAGCTACAGTGTTTGGACGTGCTCATGACCACACCGTGAATGAAGTTGCCCGATATGTAGATCTATCGACAGCCTGTCCAACAAGTCCATAAGGAATCACATATCGCTTGCAGACGGAGTAAGGACAGCAGTCATAAAGAAATCATAATTGACGGGGACGAGAGATGAGTGTCTCCTTGTTAACGGCAATCTGTTTCAAAACCGGCAGGAATTGTTGATGTCACTGAATACAGGTAACTTTCAAATCCGACAGGAATTGTTGCTGTCACTGAATACAGATAAGTTTCAACCAGTTTCCGAGCGAACATTGCGAAGGGACATTTGGAACTGGGTTCCTCGCAAATGTTATGACTCACAGTGTCACATAATACTGCTCGTCGCCGGCCGCTGTGGCTGAGCGGTTTTAGGAGCTTCAGTCCGGAACCGTGCTGCTGCTACGGTCGCAGGTTCGACTCCTGCATCGGACATGGATGTGTGTGACGTCCTTAGGTTAGTTAGGTTTAAGTAGTTCTAGTTCTAAGTCTAGAGGACTGATGACCTCAGATGTTAAGACCGATAGTGCTTAGGGCCATTTGAATTTGAATACTGCTCGCCTTTCATGGTCCAAACAAAACAGAAACTGGATAGTAGGTGACTGGAGGCTCTTAGTGTTACTCGACGTATCAGGATTTCACTTCTTTTGAAATTATGCAGTGCGCCGAGTGCATCTATAGTACAATGAGGCGATTACTTCACAGTGTGTGCACGATGTAGTTCAGGCCGATGTGGTGTACTGTTTTAAGTCTAGATTACTTCAGTTGGAGATCGAGCACATACTAAAATACACACACAAACTATTAGTAAATTATTTATACTTTTCCAAGGACTTTGCCGCAGTGGTAACACCAGTTCTCATCAGATCACCGAAGTTAAGTGGTGGCCAACTTGGCTAGAGCTTGGATGGGTGATCGTCAGGAACTGCCTAGCATCGTTAGCAAGCAGGGTGCACTAAACTCTTCTGAGGACAATTGAGGAGCTACTTAACTGAGAAGTAGCGTCCCTGATCACGAAAACTGACAACGGCTGGGAGAGCAGTGCTGCTTTGTTTTGTTTTCCTTTAGGGCGCAAAAACAACTGGGGTCATAAGCTGACCACGTGCCCCTCCATTCTGCACCCAGTGATGGCCCTCAGCTGAGAACGAACGGGGTTCGGTTGGTACCAATGGGACACCCACGGCCTGTCTGGACGGAGTTTAGCTGTTAATACTTGAGCATGGTAAATATTTAACTGTGAAAGCTGTTAGTTTCCACACAGATGAAATGTATTTGATGCTATCGCTGACTCTTACAACTTGTAGCACTTTTACGAGTACATAAATGTGTGGTGTTTGTTCTTTCGGACACATCACGCATTCTTATAACTGATTCGTCTAAATGGGCAATGAATCCACCACCTTCATCGCGGAGGCACGGTTACGTCCGACCTCCTGCGGCAATCTCAAAGCCGAGAGCCGTGCCGAGACAGTCCGTGCAGGTACGATAAACTGTGTGTCCGTGTGGCGCAGTGTTTAACGCAACTGCCTGGTAAGTAGGAGCTCCCAGGTTCTAATCCCAGTCCGGCACACATTTTCACCCGTCGCCACTGGTTCAACATACACTCCTGATACAGCTGACATCTGTACTCCCTTTCCTTTTCTTTCTTCTCCATCCACCTTCAGTTTACGAGGGTCATTCCAAAAGAAATGCACAGTATTTTTTTTAAAATCCATATTTTGTTCTACATGTCTGAAAGTTGTACAGTGTGTAGATATATCCTTTAGGAACAATATTTTCATTTCTTCACATAATTTCCATCCCTCTCAACTGAATTACGCCATCTTGGAAACAGCGCCTGTATACCCGCACGGTAAAATTCAACACCAACCTGTTGGAGCCACTCTTTGGCAGCATGCACAAGGGAGTCATCATCTTCAGATCTTGTTCCACGAACGGAGTCTTTCAATTTCCTAAAGAGATGATAGTCTCATGGAGCCAGGTCAGGACTGTAAGGCGGGTGTTTCAGTGTTGTCCATCCGTGTTTTGTGATCGCTTCCATGGTTTTTTGACTGACATGTGGCCGTGCATTGTCGTGCAACAGCAAAACATCCTGCTTTTGCCGAAGTGGTCGAACACGACTCAATCGAGCTTGAAGTTTCTCCAGTGTCGTCACATATGCATCAGAATTTATGGTAGTTGCACTTGGCATGATGTCCACAAGCAAGAGTCTTTCGGAATCTAAAAACACCGTAGCCATAACTGTTCCAGCAGAAGGTGTGGTTTTGATTAATTTTTTTTTTCCTTCGGTGAACTTGCATGATGCCACTCCATTGATTGCCTCTTCGTCTCTGGAGAAAAATAATGGAGCAATGTTTCATCAGTTGTCACAATTCTTGCAAGAAATTCATCTCCACCATTCTCATACTGTTACAAAAGTTCGTTGCATACCGTTTTTCGTGTTTCTTTGTGAGCCACTGTCAACATCCTGGGAACCCACCTGGCACAAACCTTTTTTAACGCCAACACTTTCAGTATTCTGCAAACACTTCCTTCCCCTAACCCAACGTAGCATGACAATTCGTTCACTGTGATGCATCTGTCAGCAGTCACCAATTCGTTAACTCTCTGCACTTTGGCTGTAGTGTGTGCAGTACGAGGCCTGCCGCTGCGAGGAAAATCCTCAATATTGCCGTGTCCGCTTTCATCTCGTAACCTACTTGCCCACCGACTAACTGTACTGCGATCGACAGCAGCATCTCCATAAACCTTTTTCAACCTTTTGTGGATGTTTGCCACTGACTCGTTTTCACAGCATAGGAATTCTATGACAGCACGTTGCTTCTGACAAACGTCAAGTGTAGCAGCCATCTTGAAGACATGCTGTGACGGCGCTACTCACGGGAACAGGTTGAACTAAGTTTGAAAACAAGCTGGAAGAATGTATCTTCACACTAAAACTTTCACACATGCAGAATGAAAACTGTATTTTTACAAAAATAGTGTGCATTTCTTTTGGAGTGACCCTCGTACATTTTAGTGCTTTGTTAGTCCCAGAACGAGAGTTTTATATCTCATTACAATTGTCTTTAACTGGGTATAAAGTGCTGGTTAACTGTTCCCTTCGCACGCTCGTGAATCTGTGCTAAGACGACACTATAGTTGTTAGCGGTGATTGCAAGTGGTCACTGTTTACATACAGTCTGGGCTGTTACAAAGAGATTGGGATGATTACATAGAGACCAGGCAGAGCGGCACTGCTATCGGACATATATAACTTTCCGCATACGACAGCGTAAGGAAACACTTGGGGGCGTGTCAAAGCCGACGTCCCCAATTCGTTGCTGCATTTGGCAGCGACTGTATTGACTTGTGGTGGCGTTGTGATGCACCACCTTTCGCGTGAGACTTAGTTATAAGAATGAGGCCACAGAGGGAACTTGTTCTGTAGTCTTTCGTGGGTGATTTTCTGAGCATGGCTTGTGTCCACTATTTGAATTTACCGTGAATCTGTACCAAGATGTTGTTTTTAATCGTTTCAGTGAACAAGTGCTGAACTTCTTCTTGCGTCTTAGTGATTAGTGAGGTGCGAAGATTCCGTTTTCCAAGATGATAGGCATGTTCACAGGGACACGCTCACGCCTTCCTGGTTTGACGAACACTTCTCCCACCTCACATGGGCAGATACATCACTAAATCTAATTAGGATATGCCTGTGAGTATTTGTATAAGTGGGTGTAAGATAAAGATCAACGCAGCTATAATTTGGTAGCTCTTTGGGATCTAACCATTGAACTTCATTTGGTATACCTGAGAAATCTTGTGGACACTCTTCTTCGACGAATGAGGTCATGATCATGACATTACAAGTTGTTACACAGAAGTACCTTGATGAGTGCTAAGGGTGACTAAACTTTTTGCCGCGTGTGGCTATTTTGAGAGAGCAAACAATGTAAGAGAAAATAATAACATATAGAACCACAGGGAGAGTATTGTCAGTGTGAACTAAATCTGTGACAAATAAGATGTTGATTCAACCGATGTCTGTATACAGAAGAAAACATACAGCGGTGTTACAGATTCCATGATAGCTACCAGGACAATGAGGAATTCAGAACTGAAGGAGGAATCAGACAAAGAGATTCTACAGGGAGTTTAAAATAGTCACATATTCCTATAGGAAACATTTTTGGTCGAAACTAGACGAAAAGATCCCATAATGTTATGTCCGGAAATCAACACCTGTAGAGATATGGGTCAAGCTGTCCTCTCATTCCCGTCTGTCTGCTACGTAGAAGTAGTCATTATAAGCAGTACTGCATTGGTTGACCATGCAATTAGACACATCCTTCATCTCTTCTTCGTGGAAAATCACACTTTCTTTCAATAACACCTGGTTCCATTCACACTGCGTTTCATGTATTGCTCACAGGTTCCTGTAGCGTCTAAAATGTCACCATAGCCAGCAATTGATTGGTTTCCAAGTCCAGTGAACAGGGAGGTGATGCTATATGACTTTTCCGGGTAATCCATCGCCCATGGAACGTTGCGGTATGATGCAGTACTGTTGCACTATCTGTAGGGTGCAGAGTGGTGCCCCGTTGCGCGTAAACCACTGCCGTTGTCTTCCTGCAAGGGTAACGTTCTGCGATACCGCTGGCAACTTATCGAACAGAAATCGATGGTAGAAAGCACCTGTTAACTGTTGATTAAGTGCACAGCCCTCTAAGTCAGTCACCGACGGTTCTCACCCATACGTTGATACTGAGGCGACCGTCGTGCCTCACCTCCGTTATTGCTCGAAGAATTGCACCTGTTCACACGTGATTGTTGTGGTAATTTACTGTTCCATCTCTTGCGATTACTGTCTCAGCTGTAAGTAAAACTGCTGTGAACATTTCAATATCTTGTTCCGAAATACAGGTATGTCTTGCCGTAATATAATCTGAAATATTTCATTGTCTCTTTATCTCTAATATAATCTGAAATATTTCATTGTCTCTTTATCTCTTGCATATATACAGCCTTCTCTCATGATTCTTAAGCCAAGTGTTAGCGATGATTAAATTTTGCTTTGTGCAAATTTCTACCAGGCGGCTTCCGTGACTCACATCCCAACGGATACTGGTTTCTGGACATATCGTTCTAGGAACTTTCCTTCTGGTTTTGACCAATACTACATACCGCAGGAATGTGATAATTTGAAAAAAAAAAGTGTGTAACGTTACAGTCCGAGTTGTTCATTTGCGTGTTGTTCTGCGCTCATGAACAAATGAATATGAGTGTATCGTAAGTTTGATTGCTTACTCGGGTAACGGTAGAGTCATAGGCATTTTAGATCAATTGTCAACCTAGATTCAGGAGCAAGTTTAGCAAACAACGAAGACTTTGAGATAAGTCAAAGACAGAATAGAACTTTGTCATGCAATAATTGGTCAGGCCCAACGAGTCTTTTCCGTCGCCATTCTTTTGAAAGTGGAGCCATTTCTCGGCGTCGGCCAAGCGTAGTAAGTTGACGAACAAATTTGTGTAGCGCTGTCTCGGCTGCGTTATAAATACAGGTAATGGAATGCATTACTTTCTTTGTAGAACGTCTTTATTCCTTTTCCTTCATCTTTATTCGTTTTAGAAAAGTGTGCTGTCGTCCCATAATTTTGATTCTTTAATTTAATTTCACTGCAAGAGTGTAGTCTGATGGTCATTGCTTTGAGTGGGACTGAACCGTCGAAACGTATTGAGGTATTCCATACCTTAAACACTATAGGTTCATATCTTATTAACATTTTGTATGTAGATAGTTTACTTACAAATTCGGGTAAAATTTACCCTAGTTTAGTGATTGTTTCTTTGTGGCCATTATGAAAACCTCCGTTTGCCACTACAACCACATGTTCATGATTTCACTGGCAGTAAGCCATGATACGTTGCATTGCGTAGTACATTAAAATCCTCGTAGGATGACTACCTCTTTCAATACGAATTATTAACTGACGATTTTTTCTGATTATTCGAGATTGTCTTTCACGTACAGTCTTTCATATGGGCTTCACCTACTACACACTATGTCTAGTCTTTGGTTCGCCCCTCTCTCACCCCCCCCCCCCCCCTCCCTCTAGTAAAGACAGAGAAGAAGTTTGTGTGAGAGTTTGGACCTCTTCAAACGATTATTTCTTGTCGATATTTCGTCAACCTTTGATCGCTATGACCTCCACGTGTTCATGATTTCACAACTAGGACGAAATAACATCTTAGATTATGCGGAACATCAAAATCTTCATTGAACGACTACCTGCTTGCTATCCGAATTATACTTAAAAACCATTTTATGGATTATTGAAGTCTGTGATTAGGAATTTTCTTTATGCTGAGGGTGAGCTATTGATTAGGAAATAATCCAAATTATATTTTCTACATCCCCCTTTGAGCACCATGTACATGTGCTTTTGGTATGAGATTCCTCTACCATCTGGTGCTTTTGCCATTTGCGCACCTAGCTCATAGTACACAGTAGTTAGTGTATTTGTCTGCTATTTATTAATTGAATGAGTGCATGAGTGATTTATGCATTTGCATCAGCCAGTGGTGATCAGTGATGTCCAATCCCCGTCATACCTTGTGTACCTAGGTAATCCTATTACAATCACATATTACGGGACCATCAATTCTATATGATTTAATGAATCGGTCTGTGCAATTAGTGTGTTAAGTATGTTCCAAATCGGAAGTGCCAACTCATTGGATTTAATGAAACAAATGACACCAACTAAAAAGGAATACTTTTGGTTACGTAAATGATTTTCCATTTCCTGAGGCGTTATCCTTTATGTCAAACTCTTTCACCCCAAGAGATCAGTAAGTCTACAATGATGACAACGATAAGTAGCGGATTAGTGACTGGAAAGAGGAATTTGTACTATGAGAGAATCTAAAGTGGCTTACGAAACATTGCCTTCCCTGACTAGCTTGTGTCAAATCGCTTTACCCCTTGTGCTAAGAATCAGTGTAATCTAATTACTGGGTTAGATTAATACTACAGGAAGACGAGCCTTTTAGACAGCAAATATAACGTGTCTGCAAGCGCATTTCCAGTCTTTTGCAAAAGACCATAGAACTCGTTTAAAATCCGTGATTAGGAATTTTCTTTATCGTGAGGGTGAGCTATTGATTAGGAAACAATTCAAATTGTATTTTCTACATCCCCCTTTGAGCACCAACCATAAACGGAACAGGAATGATGGCCGTACCTTTTGCTGCACACCGAAAGAGGGTCTCAGGAATATCGATGCGGATGTAGAGTTAGACAGCAGACGAGAAATAGAGAACTGGCTGGGAGCCCGGCCAGACGAAGTTTTCTTTGTCCAGGCCGCCTCGTCATTTGAGGGGGAAGCCGTCCCTCCTCCCCGAGGGAGCAATTACTACTGCACCGCCAGACAGTACAGCGGCAGCACTGAGGTTGCCGCAGAAATCTCGGCGACGCTACGTCACATAAGACGTCTTCCCTCACACTCTCATGTCATCTCTATGTGCCCCCTCCTTTTCTTTAGCATGGAATGTCGTTACACAGGGTCGTCCATTGATCGTGACCGGGCCAAATATCTCACGAAATAAGCGTCAAACGAAAAAACTACAAAGAACGAGGCCGCGCGGGATTAGCCGAGCGGTCTCAGGCGCTGCAGTCATGGACAGTCCCGGCGGAGGTTCGAGTCCTCCCTCGGGCATGGGTGTGTGTGTTTGTCCTTAGGATAATTTAGGTTAAGCAGTGTGTAAGAGTAGGGACTGATGACCATAGCAGTTAAGTTCCATAAGATTGGAATATTTTTAACTCGGAAATGGTGGAACGTCGAATATTTTCTTAGCAGTTATTTCTCAGCACAACCTACCCTGCAACACCCGTACAAGCTTTTCGGAATGATTTTGATCACTCTGTACATTTCATTAGCAGATGGATATTCAAACTTCCGTTCGTCTATGAAATTATCTATTCGTTCTTATTTTTCTTCAGTAGAGTATTATATTTTGCAAAAATATTGTTCTTTAATGACTGAGTTTCTTATTGTTATTCAAAACATAAGAAGATTGTCTTATTAGTTAAATGCAGGTCCTGATAAGACACAGTTTGTTTTTGTATTTAACTACAATGTAATATGGGTAGTGTGCAGTGTTAGATGCAACGTTGTAATGACGAATACGTTTTATATATGGATCAAGCAAGGAAAATTTGTTAAGATTATATTTCGCTTCATCAAAGTAACTAAAATAAATCAGACACTTTAAAAGTTTATTTTACTGATTTGCTTTTCGACTCAAGACGGGTAACAGTGGGTGCAGTAATGGTTGAATGTGCACTCAGGTGACAAAAGTCGAGGCATAGCGACACGCACATGGACAGATGGCGGTAGTATCCAATACACAAGCTGTAAAAAGGGGCAGTGCATTGGTAGAGCTGTCATTTGTAGTAATGTGATTCATGTGAAGAGGTTTAGTACGTAATTGTGGCCGCATGAAGTGCATTAACGTGCATTAACAGACTGTGAACGCGGAGTGGTAGTTGTCGCTTGACGCATGGGACATTCCATTTAACAAATCGTTACGGAATTCAATTTTCCGAGATAGCTCTTCCAAGAGAGTGCTGTTAATACCAAATTTCAGGCATTACCTCGCACCACGGATAACGCAATGGCTGTCAACTTTCACTTAACGACCGAAAGCATCAGCGTTTGCGTAGAGTTGGCAGTGGTAACAGACAAGCATCACTGCGTGAAGGAAGCGCAGAATCGATGCGGGACGTACGACAAACGTATCCGTTAGGACAGTGCGGTTAAATGTGGCGTTAGTGAGCTATCGCAGCAGACGACCGACGCAGTGCGTTTGCTAACAGTACGACACACCTAGAGCGCCTCTCCTGGGCTCGTGACCATATCGGTTGTACCCTAGGCGACTGGAAAACCGTAGTCTGGCCGATGAGTCCCGATTTCGGCTGGTAAGAGATAATGGTAGGGTTTGAGTGTGCCGCAGGCCCCACGAAACCATGTACCCAAGTTTTCAACAAGGCATGATGTTTGTGGCCCCATAATGGCGAGGCCTGTGTTTATAGGGAACAGACTGGGTCCTCTGGTCCAACTGAAGCGATCATTGACTGGATATGATTATTCGGTTACTTGGAGACCATTTTCAGTCTCATTCATGGACTTTACGTTACGAAACAACGATGGAATTTTTATGGATGACAGTGTGTCGTGTCACCAGGCCACTATTGTTTGCGACTTGTTTCAAGAACATGTGGGACAATTGGAGCCAATGATTGGCCACCCAGATCGACATAATCCAGAACTCAGTTCGTGCACAAAATCTTGCACGTGCAACACTTAGGTAGTTATGGGCGGCTAAGGAGGAAGGCGGAGGTGACCATGAAAAAAAAAAAAAATTAAAAAACCAACGAAAGGATAACAGGGTTCTACAGGTCGGAAGACCAGAGAAAATTGTGGTAAGCTATAGGGAGAGATGGGTAATATACAATTTATACAAGAGCCAAGAGGGAATAATGAGAGTGGATGACAAAGAACGAAATGCTTGGTTTACAAATGGTGTAAGACAAGGCACTACTGTTCAATCTGTACATCGAAGAAGCAATGATGGAAATAAAAGAAAAGTTAATGAGTGGGTTTAAAATTGAAGTTGAAAGGATATCAATGATGCGATTCGCTGTTGAAATTGCTACCCCGACTGAAAGTGAAGAAGAATTACATGATCTGCTAAATGGAATGAACAAGCTAATGAGTACTGAATATGGACTGAGGGAAAATCGAAGAAAGACGAAACTGGTGAGAAGTATCAAAAATGAGAAAATCGAGAAACTTAACATCAGGATTGATGGTCACGAAGTAGATGAAGTTATGGAATTCTGCTACCTAGGCAGCAAAATAACCAATGATGGACGGATTAAGGAGGACATCACAAGTAGACTAGCACTGCAAAAAGGGAATTTCAGAGAAGTCTACTAGTATCAAACATAAGACTCAATTTGAGGAAGAAATTTCTGAGAATGTACGTATGGAGCACAGCATTGTATGGTAGTGAAACATGGATAGTGGGCAAACCGGAACAGAAGAGAGTATAAGCATTTGAGATGTGGTGCTACAGACGAATGTTGAAAATTAGGATGGCTGATAAGGTGAGAAATAAGGAGTTTCTGTGCAGAATAGGAGAGGAAAGTAATATGTGAAGAAACTGACAAGGAGAAGGGACAGGATGATAGAAGATCCGTTAAAACATCAGGGAATGACTTCCATGGTACTAGAGGAAGCTATAGAGGGAAAGAACTGTAGAGAAAGACAGAGATGGAATACATACAGCAAATAATGGAGAAAGCAGGTTGCAAGCGCTACTCTGAAATGAAGAGGTTGGCACAGGAGAGGAATTCGTGGCAGACCGCCAAAAAAAAGGGGGGGAGGGAGGAAGGAGGATGAAAGGAAGTGCAGCTGGCTATGACAAGCGATGTACGGGCAATGGGCAACGCTTCGTTGAACCGAGAATGGGGTAGGGCTTAGGCACCTACAAGTATGGATGGGATAAAGGGTTCACGGTATGCACTTGCCCCGCGGTCGTCATGACAGAACTTCCTCTCTTGCTAGAGGATGGCGTCGGAGCGTCCATGAAGCTGATGGGGGATGATGCAGTTGTACTTCCAAGAAAACACTTTGAGGACGAAAAAGAATTGTAACTAGCCTGTTATGAAAGTAAAGCGTTTCAAGGCAAAGACATACAGAAGGTCCATAAGAAACACATTTTTCTTGGTACGATTTGTTATAATTAAATGTCATTAGTAACATGTATGTGATTCAAGCATCCAGAAGATAATAAAATACAAGACAACGTCTTATGTTGTATACGTTCAGAGTAGTGTAATGGATAAAACACTAAGCGATACGTCATCTGTGGCACTGTATCCAAATTCTTCACTTTTCTAATAGGTTCAGAGACTTTGTTTTCAAGTTAATAAAAGCGTACTCCATAAAATTTGATGTTATGAAAATGTAAGCGCGCTCTGTTTCAGCAATGTGTGTGTTCGATTGCCTTTATCTATAAGAGAACTTGCACTATTTGCAGTAAGGTATTTTACACTTTCTTGATTAGTTTTGCATCTCACATGTTCTAAAGATTCTGCTACTGCATAGAAACAGCGATCAAATAAGAATGGCCCTAGAGTTTCACTAAAAAGTGAGAAAGATGAAATAATTTTTATCTGATGCGAACTACTGCAAATTTGTGTCACGCCATTGGTAATGGAATTTTTTAATGTGATCTCATAACTGACTATATACTGAACTTTCTTTTTTGTCTTTTAATGTGTTCATGAAATTCGAAGTTTTTATTTATATACAGGCGGATGAACACGAGTAGCATATGCGCTAGGGAGGAAATATGCGTTTTAGTTTAGCCGACGTAGGAATTTCACGCTTCACCGTTTCGTAATAAACTGTGTGATTTGCGAGCCAGATACAGCCGACAACTCCGACCGGAGCGCGCTGCAATCGCATGCACCGCACTGAGATACGAAAATCGTTTGCACAAGCCGCATCGCTTGTAAGTGTTCAGCAGCACCTTAAATTTGGCACGTGGACGTTGACGTTCGAATGCACGGTGGCGTGCCGACGCTTTATAGCGGGACGTACCGTACATTGGAGGGGGAAGAGGTTTGTGAAGTACTGTTTTGACATTGGTAAGATGCTTTGTTCATTGTGTCACAGTGAGCGGTTTTTAATTTGTAGCTGGGGCAGGCAACGCTTTGCTTTGAACGTTTTTATGTTGTGATTCACAAATGCAGTGCAGACGAATGAAGCCAGTTAGTGTATAATTAAAGATAGCGTAGCTCTGTTTGTTGACTTCGCCGTTGCGCGTTATTTTCTTTGGATTTTAAATCTGACACTGTTAAAGTGAAGCGTACCGGCAGGAGATGCGCTATTCTTCAATGTGATTGGCACGATTAAATTGTAAATCGAAAAGCAATTTCATTTCATAATAATCTTTAGTTGCTTATGCTAATTCATTTTGATTTTTAGGCGTATGTGTAAGTGCAGAATATCAGTACGAGAATACTGTTAAAGTAATATTGGACATATTTGTGCGCGAGGTTGACAAGTTACGTACTCATATTACTTACTAATTTTTTTGTAGAATAACGTATCTTCTCGGATAAGATTTAAAAACAAAATTGTTCAAATGGTTCTGCTCTGAGCACTATGGGACTTAACTGCTGAGGTCATCACTCCCCTAGAACTTAGAACTACTTAAACCTAACTAACCTAAGGACATCACACACATCCATGCCCGAGTCAGGATTCGAACCTGCGACCGTAGGGATCTCGCGGTGTGCGCGTAGAACCGCTCAGCCACTACGGCCGGCTATTTAAAAACACATTAGGCCGATGTGTCCTCCTCCCCCTCGTCTTCCCTCGCCTTGATCATCTCGCGAAAATCAAGGATCTGTTTGTCACTCCGCTGTACGACACTTCGCTATTGGGCATTAGGCGGCCGTTGTGGTGCACAGTGAGTGACAAACTGACGGTGCGAGCTGCAGTTAAAAGCTGTGCACTTCAAGAATTATGACTCATATTTTCGAGAGGGATATCTTGGAGGTGTGGTTTTTCTACTTAAAATATGAAGTTGGTGACTTTTCATTCCCTCATAAGCCCCAGCTCTAGGAAACTGAAAATATATGTAAGAAGATCTGCAAATGATCGACGTTTAGTGCAGAGACTGGGAGCTGACCGTCAACACGATAGAAAAATAGTGTAGATGCATGAATAGGCAGAAAAAGTCATTATTGTTTTATTACACGATTGGTGAACGATCAGTAGAAATAGTTGTGTGCAATAAGTACCAGTGGTTATAATTAAAGTGCAGCTAATCACGAAGGTACAGCGTGGGCTGTAAATATAGCAAGGCAGCGAAACTTGGCAGATACGCTAATGCGTTAACTCTGACCAGTTTTGTCCACCTGGTGCAAATCTGGCGCTGTGAATGCAAGAAAGACATACAGAAATGTTCACATGTGTAATGGATTAACAACAAGATGTGGGCAGAAAAAGTCAAACAAGTGAGAAAGGGATAATGGTGATTATACTATTAACCACCAATTATACAATTTGTGGATTGAAGATGTAGAGGAGAAGAAAGGATAGGAAAGAGATGGGATCACAGTTGCCAACTCTATAGGGACACTACGCTGGACCGTCGGCGACGAGAGTAAATGTGTACCAGACCAGGATTGGAACTCGGGATCTCCTGCTTACTAATTCAGGTGCGGTAACCACTGTGCTATCCAGGTCGCAGTGTTATTGAAACTGCATGGACTATCTCGGCATTACCTCTCAGCCGATCCACATTCCCATCTAGCGCCACCTGTCCTCAGCCACTGTCCAGTTCCTCCATGTTTGCTCCCTGAGATTCCCAGAGGAGGTGGGACATATTTGTGTAACCGCACTGATTCATTGCCCTGCGAGACCTATCAAATTATATGAGTATGTGATGTCTGTTCTTTCAGACGACTCTACGCAAACACCGCTGCTCTCGGTCGTTAAGTGAAGGCTATCGGCCACTGCGTCGTCCGTGGTGAGCAGTAATGCCTTAAATGTGCAACTCGGAATATTGAATTCCCTAACGATTTTCGAAATGGAATGTCCCATGCGTCGAGTTCCAACTGCCATTCCGGGTACAAAATCTGTTAATTCCGTCGTGCTGCTATAACGGCGTCGGAATCGTTAATAAATACCTGAGTACAAATGACTTCTTCACCATTGCTCTCCTCTTTTATACACTGTGTAGGCGATACAACCACTACCTGTATATGTGCGTATCGCTATCCCAAGACTTTTCTCAGTAAATACCGACAAGGGTGTAATTACGATGTGGTAACCGGGACATTGCCCCAGGTCCTCCGAGTCTGGGTAGCCGTAGCACCAGAAGAAAGAAACGAAAAATAAGGAAAAATTAAAATAATAAATTAGTAAAATCGTTCAGTCGCGTGAAATCTTATCCTGTATTAAAATAATCAAATTCCGTTTCGAAACTCATTCTGACAATGAAATGCGTATCATTCTGTCAACTTCAGCTAGCACACAATGATGTGTTCAGTGCGTCATTCTGAACGAAAGCAGCCTGTCACGCATCCTAAAAGATCATAGAAGTTTTATACGTAACTGAATAGAAATGGTTTAAATTTATTAATATGCTCACTCCAGAACTGTTTGAACATTATACTGAAAGAGCTAAGATGCAGCGACCAGAAAGAACTGTATGTAAGTCTGAAGTCGTAGACAGTCTTACGAATTCTATCAAAACAGCTGCTATCGTCAGCCACTGCTTCGAGAGTCTTCTCAGAGTGAATGATTAATGCCTTTTGTGACAGATGCAGAGGTACACAATGGCATAAGAGGTCATGTGCAAATGATGCTCCTATAAATTGCTTATCACTGAAATGAATCACAATATTAAACGATAAAGACTATAGTGCCAGGCCTGTTGCGTGCTGTGTCATTTGATCGCCAAAATTGACTGCGAGAAGCATCAACATATTAGCAGCTCGAATTTTTGCGATCTCTACCGATTCAGTACTAGGGAGACAAGACGCTGAGCAAATGTGGGTGCTCTGTGCCAGGGTTGGTGATACGAAATGCATTGCCACACAGACGGAGGTTGAACAGCCTTATTTAATGATACGTAAGCGCAAACAACAATCTACAGTCACTTTTTACTCTTTATGAGACACCTATGATTTTAGAGACAAATAGGTTTCCCTAGAAAAATACAGTTTAATATTTGAAATTCGTCTGCAGTCGTTAGAAATACGTATCCAAATGTATTATTTATTGTGATACGTACAGGTAAAATGAGTGTTTCTAGACAAAATGGTAACACTCGATTCGTCGGACAATATCTATACGAGCGAATAGAGACAAAACTCGACACAGAAGCTCCGTAGGAGAACGTATGATTCGCAATATTCAAATATTCTTGTAATTGCAAGATACGTTAACATTCATTATTCCGCCACACTGACTGCCTCAGACAAACCTTGATGAAAGATCTGGATGACTGGTTAGCAAAAACAAATTACCGTGAATATAGCTGCAGTGTCGAAGATTTCCATATTCATTATACACACATACCTGTGAGAATTGCTGCGACCTCAGAAAATGTGCAGTTAATTTGACGCCCGTGTCGTGAGTGCGATGGATTGGCGGTACACCAATGATTGTTGTAGCTCAGCATCGACTGATATACGTAGTTGCTCCATGTTGGTAACTCTATTCCACGGTTTTCCTAAGAGTTTGCGCACTGGAGGCGGATACATTCCTGTTTCTCGCCATTCATCTCGTCACAAACTATTGCCAAGCAACGTCACGGACGGCTGCAGAGACACGTATTGTTGAGAAGTGCGTCACATCACGATGTATGATTTACTGTATGTGGATATGCGGGAAGCAAGTGCTGCGGAGAGAAAGAAATTATCCAGCTATAATAGCAGGGTCGTGACTAGGATGGGACCACCATGGAAATTCTGGCGAAATGGGGCCCCTACGGCAAAGTTAAAATGGGAAGGAAAAGTGGAAAGGAAAAGTGAAAAGGAAAAACGGAAAGAATGGTAGAATCAGTCACGATATCTCTTTCATTATGTTAAAACAATCAAAGATTATTTTGGTGATCATTCTGGTTTGACATGCATTTACTCTTTTACACAGGTACAAAGCCAATCTACGTTAGGTGTTTAACATCGGTCAACTGAATCTGTAGAACTGTGAACAAGTGTTCTGGTCAAGGCTGTGATGAATCACACTTTCTGAATTGCCTGTGTACAAATCAGAACAAATTTAGATTTAGTCTTTACAGACGTTGTAGAGTCTAAGAGACTAATCCAGAAAACGTACCATGTTTAGAAACGGTCGAGAATGTACACAAATACTTTCGCTGTCTGCTGTGGTAGGATTTAAAATCTTCTTCCGTGAATATTTCCAAGGTAATGCCAGAGACATAAAATCCTACGCGTTGAGCTGCCAGACAACAAACCACCTGTACTCTTAAAAAAAGGTATTGATTTAATATCCTTAAGCCTCTGATAAACGTAATATATGAAACAATTCTAGAAATGTAACGAATGAAGTGTAGTTATAAGTGCAAAAACATAATTTTACTCTTTTAAGATTCAGCTTAAATCAATACAAAGAATTAATATACCACATGAGTCTACACGTTGTAGCAGCATATGACTTCTTAGGAATGTCGCTGACAGAAATAAAGCAAGAATGCTTAGAATTTGACGTCCCGTCGATGACGACGTCATTAAAGAAAGGTGCAAAAACTCGGGTAGGGGGAGGATGGGTAGCGAAATCGCCTGCTTCCTTTTCAAAGCAACCATTTCAACGTTTCCCTCGACCGATTTGAGGGAAAACCATGGAAAATCGCAACATGGGCAGGTGATCGAAGATTTGAATTGCCGTCCAACCAAATGCGAATCCAGTGCTCTAAAACTGCACCACCTCGCACTGGTGCTGTTAGAAATCATAGGATCACACCACGAATCGCTTCATGAAAGACTACTGATAATAAATTGCCTAACAAACTAATTAAAGCAGTAGTGAAGCACATCGATGAGCTTGGCAAGGACGAAAGGCTGACATGCCACGTAACTGTGCTTAAGGTGACAATTTTTTGTACAATGACGGCCAACATTTATTTGTTACTAAATACCTTACTTTAAGGAGTGAAATATGCTACAGGCGCATACATAAGAATTCAACCGTTTTAAATTCTCCTTCTATGACTAAGATCTTAAAAATGAAGCGCTTAAGATTTTCAGAGACCTTTCTTATTATCTTTTCCTCTGTTCCCAGCACAGGTTATGTTGACAAGAACTGTATTTTAAAGCCATGTTGACGTATCCAACAGGGTCTACTGTTGGTACAAAAGCCGATCTTTCTTTTTCTGGACTAAAAATATTTAAAAAAATACTTACACTCTACAGTTATTTAAGAAAATTCACCCTATTTGGAAATACAATTAGTATGACGAACGTGGTATCGATAGTCAAGTGCCTATTTGTCTAGCCAGAGACTTTATCAAAAAAGTTGGAGAAACCTAACTGGGAAAACGTTTTTATCTCACTAAAGTGCTTGGAACACTCAGAGACCTATCTCTCAGCAGCGGACCTGCTACTGTTTTTCAGCCTACTGTGTACCTATCCCGTAGACGTCATTCAGATAAAATTATGAGAACAACAGCTTACACTGGGGCGAAAAACCATTCATTCTTCATACGCGCCATCTGCGGACAGAACAGGAACCGACTTTATTGTACAGTTAAACAAAAAGTGTCCTTTGCAATGATTACAGTGTTTTTCAGAGTATACATGAAGATGCAGAAGCACAAACATGTTTAGAAACTGAAAGAAGGACCATTTTGCACATTCAAGAACAAAAGATTTTTTTAAAAGTAAGGCACCAGTTTAGGTCGATAAGTACATACAGGATGGACGGAAAAATTCCGAGAAGCTTGTGAGGGTGTTGCAGGGTAGGCTGAGAAATTATTGTTAAGAAAAATTCAAAGCGTTGGTCAGTTTCCGAGTAAATTAGCTTTAAAGTTAGTCATTCAGGCCGTTGCGCCCACCAATTCAAGCGGGCCACCGGAGACGGTGTCTCAAAACATGTTCTTGTTTGGTTTTCTAAACCCGAAGAAGAGAGGGATACAAACATTAGACACGGGACGGTAGTAAGGCTCGAACCAGAGCCAAAGGCTGAGCAGTCTCAAGCGCTATCATTTAAGTTATTAAAACAAGAAACACTAATTCTATGTGCGGGGCCGCTTGCATGTCTGTGCGCAACGGCCTGATTTGCCAACTTCAATGATAATTAACGCGGAAACGGTGCAACGTATAGAATTTTTTCTTAACAGTTATTTCTCAAAACAAGCTACCCTGCAGCACCCATACAAGCTTTTCGGACTGTTACTCTGTACATTTCATTAGCAGTCTAAATTTTTAGATTGATTTTCAAACTCCCGTTTTTCTTTGAAATTATCTATTCAATCTTCTTTTGTCTTTAGTAGAGTATTATGTTATCCAAAATTATTGTACTTTAATTAGTTTCTTATTGTTATTCAGAAAGTAAGAAGATTGTCTTATTAGTTAAATAAAGATTTTGATAAGGCACAGTTTGTTTTTGTATTTAACTACAATGTAATTTGGCTAATGTGCAGTGTTTGTTAGGTGCAACGATGTAGGGACGAATATCTCTTTTATGTACGGATCAATCAGGGAAAATTTGTTGAGATTGTATTTCCTGTCATCAATGTAGTTAAAATAAATCAAATTCTTTAAAAGTTTATTTTACTGATTTTGCTTTTTGACTCAAGAGGGATAACAGCGGGTGTGGTAATGGTTGACAGTGCACTAAGGTGACAAGAGTCATGGGATAGCGATACGCACATGGACAGATGGCGGTAGTATCGCGTACAGAAGTTATAAAAGGGCATCGTATTGGTGGAGCTGTCATTTGTACTCAGGTGAATCATGTGAAGAGTTTTACGAAGTAAATGTGAAGGGAATTAACAAATTATGAACGCGGAATGCTGGTTGGAGCTCAACGCATGGGAAATTCCATTTGACATACCGTTACGGAATTCAATATTCCGAGAGCCACAGTGTCGTGTTTACCAAGTTTCAGGCATTACCTCTTACGACGGAAAACGCAATGGCCGACTGCCTTCACTTAACGATCGAAAGCAACGGCGTTTGCGTAAAGTTGACTGCACTGACAGACGAACAACATTGATTGAGGTAAATGCAGAAATAGACGTGGGACGTATGACGAACATATCAGTTAGGACAGTGCAGTGAAATTTGGCGTTAATATGCTATGGTAGAAGACGACCGATTCAGTGCCTTTCCTAATAGCACATCACCTAGAGCGCCTCCTCTTGGCTCGTGACCATATTGGTTGTACTCTAAGCGACAGGAAAACTGCAACCTGGTCAGATGAGTCGCAATTTCAGATGGTAAGAGATAATGGTAGGGTTCTTGAGTGGCGCAGGCCCCACAAAGAAATGGACCCAATTTGTCAACAAGGCATTGTGTATGCTGTTGATGGCTCCATAATGATGTGGCCTGTGTTTATAGGGAACAGACTGGGTCCTCTGGTTCAACTGAACAGATCATTGACTGGAAATGGTTATGTTCGGCTACTTGGAGACCGTATTCAGGTATTCACGGAGTTCATGTTCCCAAGCAACGATGAAATATTTATGGATGACAATGCACCATGTCAGCGGGCCATAATTTTTCGCTACTGGTTTGGAGAACATGCTGGACGAATCGAGCCAATGATTTGGCTACACAGATTGACATCGTACAGAAGGCTGTCGTACACAAAATCTTGCACGTGCAACACTTTCGCAGTTATGGGCGTCTATAGAGGCAGCATGGCCCAGTATTTCTGCAGAGGACTTCCAGCGATTTGTTGAGTCTATGACGCACTACGCCGAGCTAAAGGAGATTCTATACGATATTAGGAGGTATTCAGTGACTTCTGTCGCTTGAGTGCAGTGTGTGTGTGTGTGTGTGTGTGTGTGTGTGTGTGTGTGTGTAAGCAGATGTTTTAGAGGGGGGCGAGGGGGATGAAGCAAGGTGTGGGTGGCTGTGACAAACAATGTATGGGCAACGCTTTGTTGAACTGGGATTGGGGTGGCTCTTGGGCATGCATGAGCGTGCATGGGGCAGAGGGCCCACGTTATACACTTGCTCCGCGGACTTCGTGACTGTACTTCCTTTCCTAGTGGATGACGTCCGAGCGTCCATGAAGCAGTTGAGGAATGATGCTGCTGACTTGCAAGAAGACATCACCCACCTGACCTCACATTTTAAGGAGAGAAACAGGACATTTGAAAGGTGAGAGACAGGGTAAACGATCTGGAGTGAAAATTTTTGGCCATAATTCTGATAGAACACAGTTACGACCTGTTGAAAGTACAGCTTTTAAACTTTCGCGTGCACCGACTGTTTGTCACTCGCTTCGCCCTACTGTAGTCGTCTAAGGCCGTCGTCTCACGGACCGTGCGCTCGAACGCCAACGTTTCCTTGCCAGATAAGTCCCAGCTCTAGGAAACTGGAAAGATATGTAGGATGATCTTCATAGGATCGATGATTAGTGCAGAGACTGGGAGTTGACCGTCAGCACAGACAGAAATTGCGTTAGATGCATGAATGGGCAGAAAGAGCCCTTATTGTTTTGCTACACGTTCGGTGAACAATCATTGGAAACAGTTGTATTCCATAAGTACTAGTGGTTATAATTAAAGTGCAGCTAATGACGGACGTAAAGTGTTTGATGTATTACAGATGACTGGGTGTTGTGTGATGTCCTTAGGATGGTTAGGTTTACATAGTTCTAAGTTCTAGGGGACTGATGACCATAGATGTTAAGTCCCATAGTGCTCAGAGCCATTTTTTATTTATTACACTATGGTAGCGAAAGGTGGCAGATATGCTAATACGTTAATGATGGCCGATTTACGCTGAAAAAAAAAATCAGCTCCAGTTTTGGCCACCAGGCGCAAATCTGGCGCTGTGAATGCGAGAAGGACGGAGAGGAATATTTCAAAGTGTAATGCATTAGGAACGGGACGTCGGCAAATAAAGTCAAGCAAGTCAGAAAGGAATAGCGCTGATTCTACTATTAACCGCCGCTTATACAGTTTTTTTTAGTATGAGAAACGGAGACGTCCACAATATTCGGAATCCGTGGAACGACATGAACGACAACTGCTCGCAGCATTTACACTGGAATCCTTGTTCCTGTACATTGGCCTTCAGATCAGGAGGATACATGAATTGTGATCAAGTGATTTTGCAGGCCATTTACCTGGAAAACGTCTCAAGATAAGACATATGTGGTAGGTGCATTAAGCAGATCTTTCACTGGGCGAGCGACATGAGGTATTGCCCCATCTTGCGTGAAAGCCGTATTTGTCACAGAGTTGCGCACTTCCAGAGCGAGACACGCTTGCTGTACAACTCCTGACAGGCCCTCTGGGTGTATTCTCTTCAAAGAAGAACGGATCAGGAATGCAGGTGCTTGTGTATCCACACCACACAGTTACATACGGTGAGTGCAATGACGCTTCGTACACAACACGCGGTTAGACAGTACCCAAAATTCGTAGTTTCTGTGTTTTCACTGCACCCTGCATTGTAAAATTGTGTCTCGTCTCTTCACAGAATATTGCCCGGCCACATGTAATCAACTTCGATCTGTACCAGAAACTTAGGAGCAAATGCGGATCATGAGGTTTCAGTTGCTGCGCTGTCTGGATCTTGTACCAGTGTAAAATAACCCTCAAAACTTTTCCGTACTGTTGATCGTGGGGCAGTCAAATCTCTTGCAACAGCACGAATAATACTAGCACTACCAGGGACACGTGCTGCATGGCCAGTTACAGCAACAGCTACATCGTCATTAACTTCCACTAGGGCAGGTCGCCTTCCTCTTCCAGGTGCCTCTCTAACCCAACCCGTGTTTTGGAATTTCATTATCGTCTTCTTTAAACCATTTAATGACATCGGCCATCTCCTCGCGCACTCTCAATTCTTCACTGCAATTGCTGCCGTTCAGTTTCACTAATAGCTCACGATCTCTTCCCCGTAGCCATACCGTTGACTCACGATATGGCTTGTCAAATTACAGCGTGGGTCTCATACAGTCGTACATACAGTTTACAGCTCCAGATTTCTACCTGGTGGCCAAAATGGGATGTAATTTGTTTGCCAGCATCGTAAATCGGTTCCGCATTAACGCATTAGCATATCTACGAAGTTTCGCTGCCATACGATAACTACAGCCCACAATAGATCTCTGTGAGTGGTTGCCCTTTAATTACAACCACTCGGTTTCTGGGAGTACGCGTGCGAAGCGATTTAAAACTGATCGGCCACATGAAACCATCGCAGGGAAAGCAGATTTTAGACAGATCCGTTGGAAAAATTTTCAGGGAATGTCGTCCACCCTGGAGGGAGATAGTTTGCAAAACGGTCGTTCACTCCATACTCGAGGAGTCATCCTGAGTCTGGAACCCGTATCATGTAGAACTGATAGAGAAAACTACGAATGTCGAAAGAGCAACTGCGCTTTTTGACCCGGATACGTGAGGCGAGTGCGGAGGTGGCACGGTTACGCTCGTCCAACTCTACTTGCAGACTCTGCAAGAGAGGCATTGCGTGCATCACTGCTAAAAACTCGAGAATATGCATTCCTAGAAGAATGAACTAATATGAAGATAAAATTTGACACACTGGAGTTCACACGAAGGTTTATCAACACTCGTTCTTGCTGTGTACCATTCGCGACTGGCACAAAATTCCGGGGAAAGCAGCAGTGGTACAAGAAGCACTCTTCGCCATGCACCATACAGTCATTTCGCTAATTCAGAAACATAACGGCATCTGTCTACGTACCTCTATGCAGTAAAGAGGAAATATTGTTCTCTTCAATTAGAGAAAGGACATCGATAACTTTGTGGTTAGTACAGTATTTGTATTCAATCGACAAAAGAATCACGTTTTGTAAAATAAGCACAATTTTATAAATTGAATAGCAACCCTACAATCAAATTACGAGTCTGATGTGGTAGAGTGTTTAGGTGGAGCCTACGTATATCGATTATGAGAGCTGAGAAACGAAAGTGAAGCTTACATTTCCAGAATTGCTTTCGTGACCAATATAATACGGTATTGGGAGATCTGTTTACAGAAAAAATATTCACCATGAAACTGCAATCTCATTATTCTCAAGTATCAGAGTGAATTGCGCTTGCCATCTGCTTCAATTTTGTATGTATGCATCCCAAATATACGCGCTAACTTTAGCAATCGTATTCGGCATCCATTGGGAATTGGACTCAACTTTGAAGGAAATCTGTATGTAGGAACTCTTCTTAGCACAGCTTCCGCGAAGTATTTACCAGTTCTCCTGATCCGTTTCATATACTGGATTGCGGGAGAAGTGAATATCATCGCCGGCCGGGGTGGCCGAGCGGCTCTAGGCGCTTCAGTCCAGAGTCGCGCGACCGCTACGGTCGCAGGTTCCAATCCTGCCTCGGGAATGGATGTGTGTGATGTCCTTAGGTTAGTTAGGTTTAAGTAGTTCTAAGTTCCAGGGGACTGATGGCCTCAGATGTTAAGTCCTATAGTGCTCAGAGCCATTTGAACCATTTGAAAATCATCTGTCCTGACTTACGTTGTCAAATATACAGATTTTCTCCATTTGTTGTTATTTCATTACCTCACCAGTCATGGCGAGGGTTGTTTGATGGCGGTAAATACACAATGTAGTCAAAAGTATCCGGACACCCCCAAAAACATTCGTTTGTCATATTAGGTGCATTTTGCTGCCATCTACTGCCAGGTACTCCATATTAGCGACCTCAGTAGTCATAGACATAATGAGAGAGCAGAATGGAGCGCTCCAAGGAACTCAAGGACTTCAAACGTGATCAGGTGACTGGGTGTCACTTGTGCCATACGTCTGTACGCGAGATTTCCACACTCCTAAATGTCCCTGGGTCCTTTGTGTCCTATGTGATAGTGAAGTGGAAACGTGAAGGGACACGCAGAGCACAAAATCGTATAGGCCTTTCTCGTGTGTTGACTGACAGAGACCGCCAACAGTTGAAGAGGGTCGTAATGTGTAATAGGCAGACATCTATTCAGACCATCACACAAGTATTTCAAACTGCATCAGGATCCACTGCAAGTACTATGACAGTTAGGTGGAGGGCTGAGAAAACTTGGATTTCATGGTCGAGCGACTGCTCATAAGGCACAAATGACGCTGGCGCTGGTGTAAGGAGCGTAAACGCTGGACGATTGAACAGTGGAAAAACGTTGTGTGGAGTGACGAATCACGGTACACAATGTGGTGATCCGATGGCAGGGTGTGGGTATGGCGAATGCCCGGTGAACGTCATCTGCCAGCGTGTGTAGTGCCAGCAGTAAAATTGGGAGGTGGTGGTGTTTTGGTCGTGTTTTTCATGGAGGCGACTTGCACTCCATGTTGTTTTGCGTGGTACTTTCACAGCAGACGCCTACACTGATGTTTTAAGCACTTTCTTGCTTCCCACTGCTGAAGAGCAATTCGGAGATGACGATTGCATCTTTCAACACGATCGAGCACCTGTTTATAACGCACGGTCTGTGGCGGAGTGGTTACACGACAACATCCCTGTAATGGATTGGCCTGCAGAAGGTTCTGATCTGAATCCTATGTTTTGGAACGGCGAGTTAGTGCCAGGCCTCACCGAGCGATATGGATACCTCTCTTCAGTGCCGCACTCCGCGAAAAATGGGCTGCGATTCCCGAGAAACCTTCTAGCACCTGACTGAACACATACATGCGAGAGTGGAATCTGTCATCAAGGCTACCCGTGGGCCAACACGATACTGAATTCCAGCATTACCGATGGAGGGCGCCACAAACTTGGAAGTCATTTTCAGCCAGGTATCCGGATACTTTTGATCACAGTCTAGCTACTCTTCAGCCGAGAACATTAAAGAAATAAGAGATTCTACAGTATTTTAAAAACATGAAATATGTACATGTTCTTAAAATGTAGAGGATGGCTATAATTAAAGTTTCTCTATGTGAGAGGGCCCCATGAAAAATGGGTGATCGTAGAACAATGAAATTTTGTGGAGATATTTATAAGGAAATGCGGAGCAGAAATAATTGATAAACCATTGAAAGAAACGTATTTTAATTTCCACAAGACAGGGTTATATTCGTTAATTGCGTGCAATGTTCACGTTCCAAGATGCAAAAGTTGTTCAATTAGACGACCATTTGCATCCACGACAGCCTGCAACTGCACTAGAGATATATTTTCACAGTTGTTCATTGCACTTTTCAAACTGTGCACCATGGAATGCTCGGCTGTTTTGACATATCTTGTGCACTGCCTGAAGATCGCACATTGCGTCCAGCTTAGACAATGACGGAAACAGTGACTTCTTCAACAAGTTGTACCGCAATTGGCCGTCGGCCTCTCCCACGAGCAATTCAAAAGTTGCCTGTTAATTCGACTTTCCGAGACACGTGCTTCAACCCCGGTGTGGAAAGAGGACCTGTCCGGATTGCTTTAAAACAGGGCCGGCCGCGGCGTGCTAAACTTCACGCGTGCAGCGTGTGTGGGCCACGAGCGGGCCAAGGCGCCACTGTCATTCGGTTTTGCTCAGTATTTCCCGGAAGAACCCGTAACAGTGCGACATTTCAAGTGGCATCGCGGAGCGGCGTATTTCGGCGGGCACAACTCTCTGAGTTGGGCTGAATCGTGCTGCCGGCACTGTTTAACCTTCACTATTTGTTCGTAGTGTGAGGGACGTTCACAGGTCCAGTGGCTGTATGCACAAAAAGAGAGAGTCTAGCGATCTATCGTCGCTTTTCCTTAACATCAATGGGGATGACAGAAAATAAGGATGGAAATTCTCAATTCGCATAAGCTACGGATATCGTATTTACTATGGAACAACATTACAATACCATTTAGAAAGGATTTAAAGATTTAGTTGACAATGAGGGAGCAAAAAATTACAACGATCGACAGATGAGACTCATTGTTCTGTACAAGAAGCAGTTTGTGCCAGATTTGAAGGCCTGGAGCACGTGAAGAAATTGGTGGTACGCATAGGAAAATATCTTAAGTCACACGCATTATTCTAGGACAGTAAGGGCATCCGGCCAAGCTCTGTTACTAATACCACCAAATCCTTATTAACACGCCAATTCCGTGAAGATGCAGGGTAAGGTCAGGAAGAAGAGGGAGATATACGAGAGAACAGACTCATTGAATGTCATTTTACAGGAAAATTTGCGAAAGTGAATTCAAGCAGACGGCACAGGTCTTTTTGGAAGAAGAAAAACCTGTGTGAATCGCAGTAACACAAGAGATTACTAAAAGATGTGAAAACCAAATTTATCTATCTCTGAGATGGATTAAAAATTTCGTACAATGCTGTCAATTAATAATTATACAGTTGAAAGAGAAATGAGTATTTTAACACTGAAACACGTTCTTTACGTATGATTAAGATGAAGGTTACCACAAGTACATGTATCAACTTCTGCAAGACAGATTTTTCGTATCTACATGAAAAAAAAAATGCTATGAACTTATGCACCAGTCTAATACATCTGTTGAGTATAGATGACTGTACTTCGTCTGTGCAAAATGCGGTGTCAGGTGTGTCTTGTATGCTCCTGAGATAAGGGAGGGGGTGTAGCATGTAACCGTCTCCTCTCAAATAGCACGACAGGTCCCGCCGGGCTTAACATCCGCATCCGATCCAATGGATCACCGTAAACATTATGAATGGCCCTCACTACGTAAGACACTGAGACGAGTTTTAGAATGTAATCGAGATCATTTGCGTAATGTATTAGGAACTCAACAGCACCAGCTCTACTCCTCTTTCCGGCCAAATAGGATAGTGAAAATTTCTGCCACAACCAGAATTCTAACGAGCTACTTCGAATTTGAGAGCAAACATAGAGCCACGACTTCGGATACGGAGGAAAAGATTCTCAAGAAGCTTCTTTGGCGTCAAAAGAAAAAAAAATAGAAGTTCAATCTCACATACTTCATATTGAGGTGAATACACTGCACTCGTACATCGCGACCGTGCCCTTCCCCCCCTCCTCCCCCGTGAATGCATTTCTAAACTACATAACATTGAAGCAGTATTTGATTTCTGAAGGGATCGCCCAGTCCTCAAAACATCTTTATGATATGAATGCTTTAGAGAGGCGTATCGCTATTACAGGAGGGGCAAATAAAAATGACCAGGACGAGTGTATACGATTGGGCGTGAATTTGTGGGAGCATTAACGAAGGAGAAAAAGACCTATAGTTACTCTCAATAACATGGAGCAACTGCCCGTACAACCGGTCGAACCTTGGAGCACATTTACACGATGTTCCCTCCTGGTTGCCTCGTTAGCAGAGGCCAGTCTGGTCTCAGCCCTAGTTGGCCGGCCAGGTCAGCTGATCTGTCAGAGTGCGATTACTTTGTCTGGGGAGCCCTCAAGTCCATGTTAAATGAGAAATGAGCGTTTGGTGTCATTGGCAGGGAGGCCCCTTGCGGGGCAGGTCCGGCCGCCTTGGTGCAGGTCTTATTACATTCGACGCCACATTGGGCGACCTGCGCGCAGGATGGGGATGAAATGATGATGAAGACAGCACAACACCCAGTCCCTGAGCGGAGCAAATCCCCGACCCAGCCGGGAATCAAACCCGGGCCGGCCGCTGTAGCCGAGCGGTTCTAGGCACTTCAGTCTGGAACCGCGCGACCGCTACAGTCGCAGGTTCGCATCCTGTCTCGGGCATGGATGTATGTGAAGTCCTTAGGTTAGTTTCGTTTAAGTAGTCCTAGGGCACTGATGACCTAAGATGTTAAGTCCCATAGTGCTCAGAGACTTTTGAACGAATCGAACCCGGGCCCTTAGACGGCAATCCCTCGCGCTGACCACTCAGATATCGGGGCGGATAAGTCTAAGGTGTATCGCAACAACTTTAGGAACTGAAGTAGAACATTTCGGATGCGATTGCAGTAATTCTAGCATTTCAGCTTCTACCCGCTGACCACGACCGAAAAGTGCCGAGCGATGAATGGTAGTCTTTTTCACCTTTTGCTGTAGTCAGGATTGTACTGTATTTCCTTTTCTCTGCCGTATTTCTTTGTACCCTGGAATTCTGTTCTCTGGGCCACTTTTCTTTGCTGCACCCTGTATAACAAGAGAGTGCACTCCACTTATGGCAGTTCATTCCCCTGCTAATGGATAGCATAGCGTCGTATATTGTATAAAAATGTTAGTTAACACTTTCGCAAAATTCATTGCATATAAATTCAGTAAGCACGGTTTTCTTTACTTCCTTATTCATCTTCCCCTCCACCCCCTTCTCTCTCTCTCCTCTGTCTCTTTTAATTTCGTGTCGTTCGTGGCGTCTACTTCAATTAACAGCCATAGGATGTATAGCACATGGGACACCTTTCCAATTGTAAATAGTCTACTGTTTCTCTGATGTCAAAGGGTAATGGCTTATCGAGAAATACTATAAATCCACCAGTCACAAACGGAAATTAATGGTGGTAATGAAATGGGAATTGGCGAATCATCTAAGTTAATTGAGGAATACAGCAAAAACTAAATTTTTCCTTTTGCTATTGATATGCAATCGATTGTTTCGGATCAATGTTTTAACAGGACTGGAATTTAGGAACGCAAAGTCTCTCTCGAGTGTTATTTCGTGAAAAAAAGAAAAACCTACATATTTGAATTGAACGGAAGTGTAACTGTTTGGAACTAGCGAAAAGAGACAATGAATATAAAGCGGCCAGAAGCAACCGAAGGGCAGAGTTCTGGAACACCTTTCAAGTAAATTAGAAACATAGCCGCGGAGCCATTTACGTAATTGTGAAGTAATGAGATTACAGGCCGGCGCGCAGACTTGAAGAGAATAAGAAGGGAACAAAGGACATAAAACTTCCAGTGTAGTTTCATGCAATAGTCTTTGAGTTTCTAATTCACTGACCGTAGCACTATACTGCGTAATCTATGCCTGAGATCCAAAGGAAATATATTCTGCAGTGGGCTGACCCCCTTACTTCATCAACGAAAATTGCTTTGTACTCTCATATCTCAACGGTGATCGAGTGCCCTAAAAAAGAAAAATTCTCATCGTGTTAATGCTGCATTTCCAACTGCGCTCGACTTGCTGCAAACTTTGAGTACGAAGAACGGTACAATATCTAGCTGTCAAATTTAATATTGCCCTTGTCTATAGGAAAGAAATTAGATTTTTGCACGTGCGCGGTACAGTATAATTCAACATCACATAGTCTACACCCATATCTGTACTACTCACATAAGTTTTAAGTTTTGCCTTCATGTCACATATCCCTCTCTCTTTCTCTGCTATTCGTTTCTGTATGTGCAAGGACGTGTTAAGTTACTGAAAGTCGCATCCCTTTGCAACATAATTTAACTGCTTGTTTAAAGCAGCTATACCAGCATGAAGAATTGGTGTTAGGAGCTGCTATCCCGAAGCAGGTTCCAGTAGCATGTTGTCTATCTAACGGCTTCCAAGGGCAAAGATAATTTGATTTTCAGTACTTCGTATAACTATTGACCGAAGTAAGAAAGTTAAATGATGTTATCATCTATTCATTAAGAAGTAAAACCTAATGGCACGTTAAACGTTTAACACAATAAGACAAGAGCTACAGTTGGAAACTACACTACGTTATCAAAAGTAACCGGACACCCTCAAAAACATACGTTTTTCATATTAGGTGCATTGTGCTACCACCTACTGTCAGGTACTCAGTTTTAGAGATGAATATTTAAGTTTTGATTTATTATTTGATATTCTGTACACCAACAAGCTAGCAGTCTGCTTATCCCCCTTAGAGCAAGAACTGAAAGGAAAACAATGCACGTTCATGCTTGTCGATAACCACATTGCCAAAAATGGAAACAGCATGTAAGTGGCACAGTAAAACGGGGGTTGGTCGTTCGGTTTCGTCACATAACGGTATTATATGGAACACTGCATGTCGTGTAACTGTTTTTTTTTTCCTTTTTGCAAACGTCAGAGAATTAGCAGTCGTAGTGTCAAAATTGCGTGGGGAGGTTAAACGTTGCAGTTTCTGTTGGTAGCGACGAGTTCCGATTACGTCAAAACTTCCCTTCACACGTCTTTGCCCACCGCAAAGACCAGTCTTGTCATTTATATTTTTGTTCGTCAGTTTCAAACAATGTCGATGTGAAGAAATACTACACCAGCTACGTTAAAAATTCTTCACGTCGAATATCTTATTCCATTCATGCCGCCACCCAACAGCGCAATCGGACTTCTTCTTTGTGTCATCTATACTTGGTTCACACAGTCAAAGAGAAAGACTGGACGTGATGAAAGCCCTAGTGTGTAGCGTCCTTTACTCTCAGATTAAAAGTATTTTGGTGACTAACAGTTCAGAAGTCGAGTGGGAAGGGCGAGGTGTCAGCTAATCGCAGCTGTTTCTTGTGGTCCACATCCACGCTGTGCTGCCTGTTCTGCAGGCACACGTCTTGCCAGGTGATGCGCACGCGACTGCAGGGTTTGGGAGGGTGGGCCAGCCGGTGCGGGCTGCAAGGGTGGCAGAGGTGGGGAAGAAGTGCACAATACGCAGTGATTTTTGCCTTGTGCTACTATAAAAACGTTGTTTTTCAAATAAGGCGGAAGTGAGTCTGCTGCTGAAGTTAGTCTTCGGCAAATGTTTTTTTTTTTTTTTTTTTCTGCCCAAACATCGTCATGTCACGGACTGCGCGGCCCCTCTCGCCCGAGGGTCGAGTCCTCCCTCGGACATGGGTGTGTGTGCTGTCTTTAGCGTAATTTAGCTTAAATTAGACTAAGTAGTGTCTAATCTTAGGGACCGATGAGCTCAGCAGTTTGGTCCTATAGGGCTTACCACAAATTTCCGATTTTTGTTTTCGTTCAATGTGATGGCTTTACGCCACCTTACAAGGAGCGCCTATATACCCCAGCGTGGTACTAATCTACTGGTCGACATCAGAGCCAACGCATTGCTGCATCTATAACCTCCCTTTCATCCATGTAATACTTCTCGCGGAGTGCATTAGGCCAAACAGATGGAAGGTGCGAGATGCGGGCTGTAGGATGAGGAAGAATGAAGTTTTCTGAGCTCCTTCCAGGTGCACAGAATGGTGTGAGGCGTTGCTTTATCGTGGAGAAGGATCAGTTTCTTTGCATTTTTGCGGCGAAGAAAACGCTGGAGTCGTTTGTTCAGTTACCTGAGTGTAGCACAATACACGTCACGGTCGTTGCACCATGAGGGAGGTCATCAAACAGGATAACCCCTTCAGAGTCCCAGAATACCGTCACCATGGCTTTGCATCCTGGAGATGCGACTTTGAACTTCATCTTCGGAGGAGAGAAAAAGAGGTGGTGTGGCGCCAATCTATTGCCGTATTGTTTCCGGTTCGAAGTGATGAACCCACGTTTCATCGCCTGTGACGACGTTCGACAAAAAATTGTGGTGATTACCTTCGTAATCCGCAAGCAGTTTCGCACAGATGATCTTTTGTTGCTCTCTGTGGTCTTCTGTTAGGCGGCGAGGAAGCCAGTTGTGTCATCAGAATCAACAGAACACTCAGTTGAGCAGGGAGGTGTTTAATTGTGTTCTATTGATCATCTCGAATAAGAGTGTCCTCACGTTCCACCATGGCAAAAGTCACAGCTGTATGTGGATGCCCGCGCGTGGGAGAGCGCAGAGGTTTGCGCGTCCTTGTTGGAATTATGATAGACGCCTCGCCCAACTTAGACATTCGCCCCCTAGACGCTCGTCCCCGCAGACATTCTGGGAATGCCTATGAATGCATGTGATCTTTGGGTTTTCAGACAAAAGAAACTCATCGACAGCCCCATGCTTGGAACGTATATCCGTTACAAACACCATTATCAAGGCTACATATAGCGACGCCACCTATCGGAACTTCGTGAAACTGTAGGGGCTGAAACAGGAATATTCCGCAATGTTCCACAACAAATTTCGAATATTTACAACCGAATTTGGTCGAAAAAAAAAAACAGTTACATTACGTACTGAACGTTCTTCGCATAATTTATAGACTCGCAATACACCATTGTAGGACAGAATCAAAGTTGTACCCGTGCTCTACGCTGAATTCATGTGTAGTGCTTCTGTTGCGCATGCAAGTTACAACATCAATCGCATAAACAATCTAAGTTGGCATTACAGTTACGGGGTATTGTAACAAGATTGACTGAAACGAAACTGTATATTTGAAACATTAGTATAAAGGAAAAGTGGTGGTTTGTTACCGGAAATGCTGTGTGATCAAATACACATTGAAATCTTTTTTTTATTATTATAAATTAAATTTCATATAGTGGCTAGCAGACGAGTTACATACCTTGCGGCAACCAACATTACCTCGACCACCATATTGACGGTGGTCAGAACGTTGAGAGAAGCCAGTCTTTCGTTTGTCTGTGTGGGAAGTACACCGCTTTATTTGGTGAATCGTTTAATTTTTCTTTGAACTTTGTTTTGCTAAATATAAATAAGTGCGTTTAGCGTTCAAATGCACGAACTGAAGTGGCGGGAGCTATGTTGGGTTGGGCAACAAATACGAAAAAGAGAAAAAACTGTTTTCAACTACAACGACCTACATCTGCTCAAATCACTTTCAAGAGAAATGTATGTGCGACACAAATGATGAGAGGTGCCTAAGGCGGTCGCAATTCTAATTAACTTCCTCTAACATTTTCAAAAGAATATGAAATTGCACAACAATGGCCCGGGAAAAGAACTTTCGGCAGTTTGCTCAATAATATTCTTAGTGTGTCATCAGTAGCACATAATAAGTCTGTAATTTAATAATTAGACTGCTTTTATGTATTTTCATACAAAGAAACATATCAGTTTCACTAGCTAACCACGACGCATTTCAAAGTTTATTTCATAGTCTTCAGATGGTACCTGCTCAATTTTCATTTATTTCCGTCGAGTTTACGAGCAACAAGAAGTTATCATGGGTGGACGAAATTGTTTTGGGTCGTATTACGATTTTATCTGCATCGAAAAGTTTACTCATACTTGGACTAAAACATACCTTGTTGCTGCCAGCGTACACGGTATGTCACCACTGTGTACTCTTTATTGAGGAAAAGTAAAGCTAGCTTGAACTATTTGAGTTTAGGCAGTCAGTTTCAAGGGGATGTGGCGCAGCAGGCGATGCCCTTGGTTACATATAAAATGGTGAAAGGAATTCAATTGGCTTCATATATGGAGGACGTACAGCCACTCCGTAAAATTTAAACTCGTTATTGGAATCTTATGTATAGCCGTACCTACAGCGGCAGTGAACCGAACCACTACCGCACCTACTACTACACAACGACATTGTCAACAACAGTCCATAAGTGGCCGACTTTTTTTTTGTAGGTGCACAACATACAACTATCGATCGTGTGAGCAAGTGGTGTACCGTGTTTGAACCTGCAACTTTGCTCCCCACCACCGCCACCTGTCAATCACAAAGTAATTTTCATCAGAGTGTAAAGTGTTGTATAAATTGCTAAGCGATGAGTAATATGGCTGAAACACGCAGTGAGCTAGACTGGCGACGGATGTAGCGCTGAAAATACGCCAGTGGTGAGGATGGATCTAACTTGACGATCTTAAGGGAAACTATCTGGATTTCGGCGTGAAACTAAACTTTTTCTGTATCAGATATTGTTAGAGTCCACTTGTGACATAACCTAAATGTCATTTAAAGCTATGTTACCATTATTCCACTACACTATTAACTATTTAAGATTTTAGGCTGCGATCGATATTCTGTCGACAATGTACGGCTCATTCCGAGATTGTACAAAGTGTGCTAGAGATTTCTGTTGCACGCCATGAACGTCAGTCGGCAGTGGGGTGCACTCCAGATCTGATTTCTGTGTAGAACATGCTCTCGATTCACTGCAGTTCCCTAAATTAATTGTATCAAAGAGAGTATTTTACGAAATTCATTAATAAATGCACCCTACTGTCATCATGGAATGTTGTTTGAATTTGATTAGCTATCTGTTCAGCCAATAGTAGCCACGTAACTGGACTGTTTGCAGCCAGGGCCGATGCCAATACGATACGAGATCTTCTAGAAGGGACTTAGTCAGCAAGACCACTGCACAGGACTGATAGAGGAAGTTCTAAGGGGCGAACCACAAAGGTACTGCAGCTAAGGGTTAACTTTAATTTTGAAGTCTCTAATTAGCAGGAATCCAATGGCCTTGCCACAGTGTCCCGTCAGATCACCGAAGTTAAGCGCTGTAAGGCTGGCTAGCACTTGGATGGGCGACCATCCGGACTGCCGAGCGCTGTTGGCAAGCGGGGTACACTCAGCCCTTGTGAGGCAAACTGAGGAGCTACTTGACTGAGAAGTAGCGGCTCCGGTCTCGTAAACTGACAAAATGGCCGGGAGAGCGGTGTGCTCACCACATGCCCCTCCATATCCGCATTCAGTGATGATGTCTCTCAGCTGAAGATGACACGGCGGCCAATCAGTACCTTTGGGCCTTCATAGCCTGTTGGGGTGGAGTTTAGTTTTTAATGGGTAGGAACGATTGGTTTTACTGCACGTCGCCTATACCGCTTTCGACTGTATTGTTGTTAAATTGAGAAACATTTATGCAGGTTTGGTGTACAAGGGCATCGTCCGTAGTCAACTTGCTCCCTTGTCCTGATGAATACATTGTTTTTTTCCTTCTCTAGTAATACATGCAATGATATTTCCTGTCTACTTGCGTCCACAGTGTTGCAGTATGTTATGTAGGACACCTTCACCCTGGTTTCTTACTAAATGTACTTATTTACAAGCGCAATTTTTGCTGTTGTTCGTAGAGCTATTTCTGTTGAATCTCACACCTGGAGCATGTACAGTGACGATAAAGAGCGCAGTGTGACACAAATTCGGTAGGGATTATTATGTGAAGTGCTACAATCTTTTTATTTAGATGACGAGGAATCCTGTTTTATTACTATTATGAATGAAATATGTAAATATTGTTGACATAGTATAAAGCCCTCTTCAGAGGAATGAATGTACATTTACAAACGACATATTGAGCAATAGCCGAAATCGCAGGCATATATAAATACCGGTTGTCGCTCCGTTTATGCCACACTGCGGGTCACGATTTATAATATCATAGATAACTGGTTACTCTGCTGCAGCTGTGCTAGCCGATTGCGGCGTGAAGTTACCCACTGCACAAGTAACAGATGGTCATGCTATATAGACAGGGGTGTGCGTGAAAGCTGTGAGGGTATGTGCGTTGTCCTGGCGCGTAGATAAACAGCAGAAATCCTATGTTAGATGTGGCACCAAGATGAATAGCCTCTGTTATTAATATTTAATGTTGAGATAATTAAAAACTATTCTTACAGTATTTGTGCATATATATCCAAAATTAGCCTGTGAGGTTCGAGACCTCCCTCGGGCATGGATTTGCGTATTGTCCATAGTGTAAGTTAGTTTAAGTTAGATTAAGTAGAGTGTATGCCTAGGGAACGATGACTTCAGCAGTTTCGTCCCATAGGAACTCACCACAAATTTCCAAACAAAGAAAAAATAGTAATTTCATGTGGCGAATGATGGCGAACTTAACCGACCAATCACAAAAGCACGCTGTACGGGCAGTCGGTAAATAGTTGAGATAGCCCAGAACCGAGGCTAAGACTAGCCTTAATACACGAAAGATGTGTCGTTATTTCGTGTAATTATAAGCGAAGTACGTTTAACTTTTCTGTGGGGAACATTGTACCCAAACTAGTATTGTCATCAACATTGTGAACACGTACGAATCGCGAGTACTGACGTGAAGTTTTACGCTGACTGGTGGGACGAATAGAACTGAAGAAACTTGGAAACAGATACCGTGTATTCCTTCTTGAATATTATAGTGCTCGGTAAGTTTTAATCAGATCCCATGATGGTTATTGCGATTAATAATTTCTGACTGGCTCTCGGAGATGGTTGATTGTGAAAACGTATTTTCCTCGTTTTGGTTTGAATTGATAAATAGGTGTCATCCAACGTATTGAGATCTTACTGTAGCTTCGTAGCAGCAGTACTGAAAGCCACTCCCAAAATTCACTGTATTTTGAGCCCACATTAGGAGTGACTGCCTACGGAAAGAAGTTCAGTGAGAATATCGACACAGTTTTAGAAGAGACGAAGTAAACATCTGGTGATCGAGTGAAGAATCAGGTAAAACCTGTTGGAATTTAAGTTCGCAGCTCATTCAACGTAACCTTCCATAGGTAAACTTGTTCAAACTACACAATGCGTGGTTAGCATATTCATCGTAGTAATGTGATACAGCAGGAACATTTCTTCTCGTTATTTATTTGAAAGGAGAGGAAACGCTACAATGTTCCAAAACGATTCATCGTATTTGCAGACATCATACCTTTTACGTCAGCTGGCGGCCAAAATTTCGGCTGACAGGCTGTGCGCGGGCACGATTGCCACATCGCTCAGCCTCACTCCACGCTTCCCCGACCGCCTCACCAAGCTGCCTGAGAGCGCGGAGGGGGAGAGGGGAAAACTGGGAATGTGCCGCATTTAAATTGCAGTTCAATTGCAGTGCGTATTAATTGGTTTTATATTTCGTGTTTCTCAACAACATATGTCACAAACAAAACAACCTTTGAGTATTATTTAATTATTTTTGGTATACTGAAGATGTCATTTTTATCAGGTACAAATTGTCGGTATACGGAGAGAAACGGACAATTCCTTACAGTTTTGCACTCACGTTGCCACATAATCGTGACATATTCCGTTTCATAAATAAATAAGTTAAGTCGCATAGTGCTCAGAGCCATTTGAACCATTTTTTTCGGAAGTAGTGCAGGTAACTGACACCTTGAATCCTGCAGGGCTGTCCATAAATCGGTAAGAGTATGAGGGGATGGAGATCTCTCCTGAATAGCACTTTGCGAGGCATACCACACATGCTCAAAATATTTCATGTCTAGGGAGTTCGATGGCCAACGTAAGTGTTTAAACTCAGAAGAGTCACCCTGGAGCCGAGCCACTCTGTAGCAGTCCTGGATGTGTTCTGTGCCGTATTGTCCTGCTGAAATTACCCAAGTCCGTCTGAATGCACTATGGACGGGAATGGATGTACGTGATCAGACACGATGCTTACGTAAGTGTCACCTGTCAGAGTCGTATCTATACGTATCAGGGATCCCATATCAATTCAACTGCACACGCCCTATACCATAACAGAGCCTCCACTAGACTGAACAATCCCCTACTGACATGCAGGGTCCATGGACTCATGAGTTTGTCTCAATACCCGTACGGGTCCATCCGCTAGATACAAATTGAAACGACACTCTTTCGACCAGGTGTGTAGATACATTATTTCTGTCGAGTATTAACTGAGTGAAAGCTGCTTATTCTTGGGAATAAGCTAATATTGTTAACACGAAATAATAGTAAGGAACATACACTCCTGGAAATGGAAAAAAGAACACATTGACACCGGTGTGTCAGACCCACCATACTTGCTCCGGTCACTGCGAGAGGGCTGTACCAGCAATGATCACACGCACGGCACAGCGGTCACACCAGGAACCGCGGTGTTGGCCGTCGAATGGCGCTAGCTGCGCAGCATTTGTGCACCGCCGCCGTCAGTGTCAGCCAGTTTGCCGTGGCATACGGAGCTCCATCGCAGTCTTTAACACTGGTAGCATGCCGCGACAGCGTGGACGTGAACCGTATGTGCAGCTGACGGACTTTGAGCGAGGGCGTATAGTGGGCATGCGGGAGGCCGGGTGGACGTACCGCCGAATTGCTCAACACATGGGGCGTGAGGTCTCCACAGTACATCGATGTTGTCGCCAGTGGTCGGCGGAAGGTGCACGTGCCCGTCGACCTGGGACCGGACCGCAGCGACGCACGGATGCACGACAAGACCGTAGGATCCTACGCAGTGCCGTAGGGGACCGCACCGCCACTTCCCAGCAAATTTGGGACACTGTTGCTCCTGGGGTATCGGCGAGGACCATTCGCAACCGTCTCCATGAAGCTGGGCTACGGTCCCGCACACCGTTAGGCCGTCTTCCGTTCACGCCCCAACATCGTGCATCCCGCCTCCAGTGGTGTCGCGACAGGCGTGAATGGAGGGACGAATGGAGACGTGTCGTCTTCAGCGATGAGAGTCGCTTCTGCCTTGGTGCCAGTGATAGTCGTATGCGTGTTTGGCGCCGTGCAGGTGAGAACCCCACAATCAGGACTGCATACGACCGAGGCACACAGGGCCAACACCCGGCATCATGGTGTGGGGAGCGATCTCCTACACTGGCCGTACACCTCTGGTGATCGTCGAGGGGACACTGAATAGTGTACGGTACATCCAAACCGTCATCGAACCCATCGTTCTACCATTCCTAGACCGGCAAGGGAACTTGCTGTTCCAACAGGACAATGCACGTCCGCATGTATCCCGTGCCACCCAACGTGCTCTAGATGGTGTAAGTCAACTACCCTGGCCAGCAAGATCTCCGGATCTGTCCCCCATTGAGCATGTTTGGGACTGGATGAAGCGTCGTCTCACGCGGTCTGCACGTCCAGCACGAACGCTGGTCCAACTGAGGCGCCAGGTGGAAATGGCATGGCAAGCCGTTCCACAGGACTACATCCAGCATCTCTACGATCGTCTCCATGGGAGAATAGCAGCCTGCATTGCTGCGAAAGGTGGATATACACTGTACTAGTGCCGACATTGTGCGTGCTCTGTTGTCTGTGTCTATGTGCCTGTGGTTCTGTCAGTGTGATCATGTGATGTATCTGACCCCAGGAATGTGTCAATAAAGTTTCCCCTTCCTTGGACAATGAATTCACGGTGTTCGTATTTCAATTTCCAGGAGTGTATATCGAGAGGGGAAGGCCAAAATACCCAGATACGTGAACAGGGACCGACAAGAGGCTCGTGAACTCACACAAATTATTGACCGAACCACCTGTTTAAGAGCCAAAAATGTCCGTTTAGAATGGGAAGAAATTGCATCATTGTTTGGGAAGAAGAAGTCCACGAATGCGTGCAAGTCGTCCCCAAGTAACCGGACATAAAGAGAGGACACAGTCCATTCCAGGTAAACACAGCCCACACCATTATGGAGGCAACACCGGATTGCACAATGCCATGTTGACATCTTGTGTCTATAGCTATGTGGTGTCTGCGCCACAACCGAACCCTAACATGAGCTCTTACCAACTGAAATCAAGACTCATGTGACCAGGCCACGGTATTCCAGTCGTATGGGGTCACGAGCCCAGGAGAGGCGTTGCGGGCGATGTCGAGCTGTTAGAAAAGGCACTCGCATCGACCATTTGCTGCCATAGCCCATTAACGCCAGCCTTCACCGAACTTTCCTAACGGATACGTTCGTCGTACGTCACACACCGATTTCTGTGGTTATTTCACAGTGTTGATTCTCCGTTAACTCGACGCAAACGCCGCTGCTCTCGGTCGTTATGACAACCCCGGCGGCGGCAGCGTTCTCCGTGGTGAGAGGGAATGCCAGAAATTTAATATTCTCGGCACTCTCTTCACACTGTGGACCTTAGAATATCGAATTTCCTAACAATTTCCGGAATGGAATGTCCAATGCGTCTAGCTCCCACTAGCATTCCGCGTTTAGTGTCTGTTAATTCTCGTCGTGCAGCCACCACGTCGGAAGCCTTCCACATGAATCACCGGAGTGCAAATGAAAGCTCCTTTAGTGTACTGCTCTTTCATACCGTGTGTAGGTGATACTAACGCCATCTGTATAAGGGTATTCCGCTATCTATTGACATATGTCACCTCAGTGCAAAACTTGGTATTTGGAAGCCGAAAACAATGCACCATTGCAGCGAGGATTAAATAAAATAAAAGAAGAGGGGAAGAAACTTCGAACGATGCCATCTTGAGATTACTTTTCAGTTGCTATCCACCCACATGTGAATGGTTCTTAAGCGCCCATACAAGGCGTCGTGCAATTGATCTTTAAGATCTACTTTCGAATTTGGCCTGCCGGTAGTTTCTGAAGTGCCCCCGGCGTTCTAGCAGCTATCGCTTGTTCAAATTACCTCGCAGGCGGTCATTAATTACCCCAGGTGGGCATATCGGCTGGAGGGCCAGAGAAGCGCGCCGGCTCTTTAATTCCGCTAAGCGGCCCGGCTGCCAGTTAGCGTATCGATTTCGGATGTAGCCACGGCGTGGGCCGAGATGCTGTCTCCGCGATGCTGCCCACGAGTCAGCCAGGCAGCCGTCGTCGGCTTAATTTGTGTTCCTCCGCCCCTCTGTTTAGCCATCGCGATGAATTGCAATCAGGCACTGAACTTCGAGGACGCTATAACTTCAGCAACGATGCCAACTAGAAGAGTGAAGATGCTAGATATGGTCTGCGTTCTGCAACTATTCGGTTTTCTGAAATCGGAAAACAATGGCTGTATTACGGAAGGCTTTAACATTAGGTAATTTTTGGTACAAAAAGAGGTTCGGGACGGGAGAGCATTCTTTCTCCCTATCTTTTAAACTGTACTATGATACAATGCACACGGAGGTCTTACGCAATACTAAGCGATGAACGTTTGATGTTTATCTACTCATATGTTAAGCAAGATGTATGAGACAGGCGAAATACCCTCAGACTTCAAGAAGAATATAATAATTCCAATCGCAAAGAAAGCAGGTTTTGACAGATGTGAAAATTACCAAACAATCCGTTTAATAAGCTACAGCTGCAAAACACTAACGCGCATTATTTACAGGCGAATGGAAAAACTAGTAGAAGCCTACGTCGGGGGAAGATCAGTTTGGATTCCGTAGAAATGTTGGAACACGTGAGGCAATACTGGTCTCACGACTTATCTTAGAACATAGATGAAGGAAATGCAAACCTACATTTCTGGCAGTTGTAGACTTAGAGAAAGATTTTGACAATGTTGACTGGAACACTCTCTTTCAAATTCTGAAGATGGCAGGGATAAAATACAGGGAGGGAAAGGCTATATACAGTTTGTACAGAAACCAGATGGCAGTCATAAGAGTTGAGGAGCATGAAAGGGAAGTAGTGGCCCGGAAGAGAGTGAGGCAGGGTTGTAGCCTATCCCCTATGTTATTCAATCCGTATAATGAGGAAGCAGTAAAAGAAACAAAAGAAAAATTCGGAGTAGGAATTAAAATCCATGGAGAAGAAATAAAAAACCTTGAGGTTCGCCGATGACATTGTAATTCTGTCAGAGACAGTAAAGGACTTGGAAGAGCAGTTGAACGAAATGGACAGTGTCTTGAAAGGAGGATATAAGATCAACATCAACAGAAGCAAAACGAGGATAATGGAATGTAGTCGAATTAAATCGGATGATGCTGAGGGAATTAGATTAGGAAATGAGACACTTAAAGTAGTAAATGTGTTTTGCTATTTGGAGAGCAAAATAACTGATGATGGTCGAAGTAGAGAGGATATAAAATGTAGACTGTAACGGCAAGGAAAGCGTTTCTGAAGAAGAGAAATTTGTTAACATCAGTATAGATTTAAATGTCAGGAAGTCGTTTTTGGAAGTATTTCTGTGTGAGTGTAGCCATGTATGGAAGTGAAACATGGATAATAAATAATTTGGACAAAAAGAGAATAGAAGATTTCGAAATGTGATGCTATAGAAGAATGCTGAAGATTAGATGGGTAGACCACATAACTAATGAGGAGGTATTGATTAGGGTTGGGGAGAAGGGAAATCTGTGGCACAGCGTGGCTAGAAGAAGGGATCAGTTGGTAGGACATGTTCTGGGGCATCAAGGAGTCACCAGTTTAGTATTGGAGGGAAGCGCGGAGGGTAAAAATTGTAGAGGGAGACCAAGGCATAAATACACTAACCAGATTCAGAAGGATATAGGTTGCAGTAGTTACTCGGAGATGAAGAAACTTGCACATGATAGAGTAGCATGGAGATCTGCATCAAACTAGTCTCTGGACTGAAGACCACAAAAACAACAACAACCTTTTCTTTTTCAGAGTACCACTGACAACCACAAGTGCACTAATTATACTACTAAAATTATGAACATATCGACAAATCGTGACATTATCGGAAATTTGACCTTTTACTTGGATCTTCGATGACATGGAAACAGCGTTAAATCTTCTCAGTATCGTTACATAACTCTCATCATTGTGTTTTTTCTTTGTCTTATATGAGTTACAAAATACAATTTTTTTCTTCTTCTTTTCATTTTCAAATTGCGGTGACAAACACATGCGGTGAGCAATGCCAACATAAGGGGTATGGTCTTATTTTACTACACAGAAAGTGGCAGCTTATACATACGAATAGAAGGATATAAACACATTGCAATGCTGCAGTCTGCGTTAAGGTTTTACAACTAGTGCTACGCAATATAATCGTTCTTATTCCATCACTGTCTGTCAAATAATGACAAACGCAGCCCACGATGTAAATGGAATGGAATGCTCTTAATGATGATGGCGCGACCATTGGAACGCAAATAGCATTTTAAACAACCAGTTAGAGAAGTCAGAACGGAAGTTCAAAAATGTTCAAATGTGTGTGAATTCCACGGCATATGAAGGTTGCTGAGTATGGGCGGATTACTCCTGTATCCGAAATTGCAGATCTGAAGATGGTTCTAGAGGAACAGAAACCGGTCACATGAATAAATATTTTGCAATCAAGACGGATTATACGTAACATTGCACAAAAAAGTGATTGCTGTATCCCTGCAGACATTATGTCTGTTTTTGAAAATTCTTAAGTGACCAAACTGCTGAGGTCATCTGTCCCTAGACTTAAACACTGCTTAAACTAACTGATTCTAACTTATGCTAAGAACAACACACACATCCATGCCCAAGAGACGACTCGAACCTCCGGCGGCAAGGGCCGTGCAATCAGTGACATGGGTCCCCAAACCACGCGGCAGGAACCGAGGTTCATCCGTGTGTTACCCAGCGTTAGCACAATAAATAATGAGCGTATGACACTTGTGGCCGGGAGACCCCTCGCGGGGCGGTTCGGCCGCTGCTCCACAAGTTTTTTAACGCCACTACGGCGACTTGCGAGTGAATGAGGATGAAAGACACTCAACACACAGTCATCTCGAGGCAGAGAAAATCCCCGACCCCGTCGGGAATGGAACCCGGGACCCCGTGCGCAGGAAGCGAGAACGCCACCGCAAGACCACGAGCCGTGGACGCCGTTAGCATTTTATTAATGTACATCGCCTCTTGTACTTCTTTACAGAGTAGGCCCACTAGTAACTTACGCGAATAGTGTGCTCAGGCTGTGAGTATCTGCAACTCTCCTATGCATCCTTTCACCATGGCCTACAGGTCCCGTACCATCACAAATAGTTTGCAAGATATGAAAAGAAAGCTACAAGTTGAACCTTTCATTTCTTCCTTGAAAAATGCTTGCATAGAACTACTGCAGCTGACACTCCATGAAAAAGAGACACCGTGGTGTGATTCCTGGTCCTACACATATGTTTAACATGATACTAACGTTTATCACAGCTTACAAGGTGCATAACGTAGCTAAAAGCGAAAGGGCTGAATAGAGGACAATGAAATAAGTACATAATATTAATAAACATATGTCCCCGATGAAACGTATTACGATTTAGCACATGAACCCCTTGTAACTTAGTCCCTGAGGATCCAGACCGCAGATGTGCACTTGAGCATAAACACATAACGGCATGTGTTCCACAGGGCCACAGTTCATGTGAAGGTAGGCCTCAGAACGTTTACGCTTTGGTACCCCAACACGTTCAAAAATCAATGGGATGTTCCGAACGTATTGACAACCACGCACAACAAGTTCCAGGATTCACTGACGTTATCAACATATGCCTGTATTACACACCCATCCTTTCACCATAAGGAACATCACCCAAAATGTCGATTACCTTTTCCATTATTGCACTTATGCTTACGTCATATAAGGGAAACCAAAGCATTCCGCACCTCTGTTTATTAGGATTACTTGCTCGTTTCATTGTCTTATATTCTCCCCCTTCATTAGAACTTACAAATGTCAAACAATTTATACACTCTTCCAAAGGAGCAAATGCTATTTTACAGAATTTTCGAAGGTGTTGGTGTCGCCTTCTATCTCAATAGTCAATATAACCCCAAAAACCATTGTAAGTTAATTTTTTACGTTGAAGATCCACTAGGGATCTTCATCTGTGCCTACTTTTCCTACCGAGCAGTTAAGTAACAGTGGGGACTGTTTATCTCCTTGCCACACTCCTTTTTTAATTATTATTATCATCATCATTATCATACAATAAATAACAACGGCAAAGACGACAACAACAACAAAAACAATAATAAAAATAAACTGAAACACTATACGATAGTGTTCAGACCAGAAAGTTTGTGTGCTTGTGCAAAGAATCAGAAATTACAGTAAGGCTCTTTCTAAGAATATAAGTACTAAATTTAATAGGGTTTCAAGTCAGAATAAGAAAAAAATCAGAAGCAACAAGAAGAAAAAGAAGGAAGACAACATGGGTACAAGATGGAGTACTGAAAGATAGGCAACAACAAAGAAAGAAGGGTAGCTGAAGTTACTAAATGACCCTACGTGGCCAATACGATGGCAAAAGGTCATCTTTATATATAAAAGGCAGTGTCTAGACTGACTGGCTCACTCACTGACTCATCATCGCCCAGCCCAAAGAAGTAGTAATAGAAATTTGAAATTTTCGAAGAGTGCTGATATTAAACCCCATAAGCCAAGTTCTCCACGTACGCGTACACTAAAATTACTCTACCATGCAAACATAGGGGTTACACTCGCTAGGTGTGAGACGTTCCCTAGTTGGCCCACCGGAGGCCGAACCGCACAATAACACTGCGTTTGGTGTGGGGTGGCGGAGGAGTGAAGTGGACTGCGGTAGTCGTCGTGGGTTTGTGGACCACTGCGGCTGCGGCGGGGACGGAGCCTCTCCGTCGTTTCTAGGTCCCCGGTTAACGTAAAACATACACCCCATAAGGAGGTTAAATAGGGGCTGAAACGTTTTTTTGAAAATACGTCACTATTAAGGCAATTCTGAAGCTACACTTACGAAAATTTAAATTGGTTTTCTCGGTTCGAAATAAAAAAAAAACACATTTTTTACGGTTTTTGGATACGTCTGTAGCTCATGCTTCAAATTTCCCGTACCATTGCAGCTCTGACTCAGCCATTTGTAGTAGTGTTTTAACAACGTTCCTATACAGTTGTTATCTGCTACTAAATTTATATCTTTTATTAATTATTTTTGATCTGAAGTGTTTAAGTATTAGTGTGAATGTGGACGGAAATGATCAATTATTATTATTACGTCCATTAACACATGACAGCTACATTATCTGGATTGCAAAAAGTTATACAGATCCTTCAGCGTGAAGAAATTGAAGGAAAGTACGCACTCCACACTTTTCGGAAGAGTCTATTGTTTTAGCCGTCTTTACATGCTCACTGTTCGCAAGAAAGTTAAATATGCCATCGACGGGCATACTAGAGACACTGCGCAAAACATCTGTGCAAAGCTTTATCCGACTTTCACTGCGGTTTTAATTTAGTGTCAGATCGGACCTTGAAAAAAGATAGCCCTTCTATATGACAGCGAAACTGTACCGATATTAAGATGTAGATTAAAATTGCTACCTACCTCTCCTTGAAAAGATCTTTACTGCAATTGTCCTGATGAATGACGGAAAATTTGGGAGTTAAACTAAATGCGAAAAAGTTCTAAATAATATTTCGCACAGAAATTAAGTGGTTCTTCATTCCGCGAACAATTGCCTCCATTTTTTCTCGATGATATCCCAGTACTGCATCAGAGACTGTGATGAACTTATTCACATTTGGATTTTGTTGGTGTAGAGCGTCCCTGAGCTCATTAAATTTTTCTATAAATATTGTCAGCTCATTTTCACACAAATTTTGAGTATCGTCTATACCGGTTTTAAGTCTTCGGAGATTTTAAATTTCCCGCAATGCTTCTCTGTTGACGACTGCGTCAAGACGTAGTAAGAGTGATCATCTCTTCAAGATTTCTTGAGGACTTCGAGACGGGAGAGTTTCTGCCCACAAAAAATTAACAAATATCGTCTCGATCACAACCGTTTGTTTACCAACAACCGGTTTAAAACTGCGCTGCAGGTCGTATTCAGGTCTGGAGTTGCGAGGTGCAATTTGGCAACGTTGATCCAGACAGTATTTATTTGTTATAACAAAATGGTCACGGCTCAATTATTCTGTCCACATATCAGCGCAGATTTAGAGAGCATCGCTCGCACGAAACTCACCTAGTCCTTCTCACATGATTTCCGGAATGCGTTTGACATGGTGCCCTAATGCAGACCGTTAACAAATTTACGACCATACGGAATAAGTTCACAGACATGTGAGTGGCTTGAAGACTTCTTAAGTAACAGAATCTATTACGCTGTCCTCGATGGCGACCGTTCATCAGAGACAATGGTATGGTATCGTCTGGAGTGTCATACGGGAGTGTCATAGGACCGATCTTATTCTCTGCATACTGACGATCAGTGTGGGCAGAAATCTGTGGCTGTTTCTTGATGATTCTGTGGCGTACAGGAAAATGTCGCCGTTCATTTACTGTAGGAGAATATAAGATGACTTGGAAAAAATGTCTAGTTGGTGTGATGAATGGGATCTTGCTCTAAAGGAAGATATGGAAGCAATTTAGAGTCAGGCTGCTAGATTTGTTACCGGTAGATTCAATCAACACGCGAATATCATAGAGATGCTTCGTGGACTCAAATGGGGATGCCTGGAAGAAAGAGGAAGTTCTTGTCGCAAAACACAGTTGAGGAAATTTAGAGAACGGGATTTTGAAGCTGCCGCCAACGCACATTTCGCGTAAATACCACAAAGACAAGATAAGAGAAATTAGGGCTCGAATGGAGGCATACAGTCGTCTCTCCCTCGCTCTATCTGCGATCGGAAAGGAAACGACTAGCAGACAAAGTACCCTCTGCCATGTACTATTCTGTTGCTTGCGGAGCACGGCTCTAGATGTAAATGTAGACTGTAGCAGAAGTGAATAACTTAAGTGTAACACTGCATGAGCACCGCAGCTGGACATGGGACACTTCGACTAGTCTCTATGCCTTCCAGAAGTTTCAGAACTTACTACCATTGCATACGAAACGTAAACGTAAACAATCGCTTTTTCTGCTGAACTTCTACTATTGATATGTAATCAAATTGCGCATGAGTAGTGAAAAATGTGCACTGTTAGAATTAACCATGGGTGCGCGTGTGAATTACATCTGCAACATCCGTCAGTTCAATCGTTTCGTGCTTCATAGACACAGTTAGGATTGTCGTAGCCAGACAAATTACTACTACTATATGTTATGTCTAAGTCATCGGCTACTCAAAAGTTCGTGCACCCCATTACCTTGCATCAAATATGATGTTGCTGTCATTTCGTAATCGTAACACTACGTCTTACGTGCCTATGATAGTAGCTGCGCCCGTCCATAAGACAAGCATATCCGCAAATGTCTCTGCTGCTTGGAAATTTAGAAATTTGTGGTAAGTTCCTATGGGACCAAACTGCTGACGTCATCGGTCCATAGGCCTACACACTACTTAATCTAACTTAAACTAACTTACAGTAAGGAGAAAAAACACACACCCCTGCCCGAGGGAGGACTCGAACCTCCGACGTGGGCGGCCTCGCGAACCGTGGCAAAGCCCCTAGACCGCGCGGCATTCTCTCTGCTGATTCTGTGAGCTTCTGGAGCAAGCTACGATGTAATCTGCATACAATTCAACTCGATTCATGAATTGCATTCAGGAAACGGCTGAAGCACTTCTTTTTATCAGTCTCACGACTTTTCCCTAATTGAGGCCCCCATCTTCTCCCAGCTAGGCTTCATTCTCTTCTCATTTCTCAGTCTGATACTCTACTATCTTACACCTTATCTTCAGTAATTGCGTCCTGTTGCCTTCCTCTATCCCTTCCTCCTCAATCCTTTGTCTCCTGTCGACTGCTTCTATCTATCATTATTTAAATCTAACCGCTTGTAATCTTACTTCGTTGTTCTTTCCTAAAACGAAATAAGCCGTGTTTTTAGGATTCTGTGCCTCAGTCGGTAAAAATTGAATCCTTATTAGGTCATGCTTTCCGTCTCTCGGATCCTACTTTTAAAACAGGGAGAGGTATAAAAATATGAATTTAATGTCAAGTACTAAGTTCTACGTCCCTTGGCGGTGTGAAAAATTTAAGCTGCAATGAAAAGATAAGGCATTTGTCACATATTTTAATATTCGCAAACTCACTCGTTAGCACCTATAGTGTACTTCCCGTTGACGTAGGATCATGTAATTTGACGAAAAACAAAGTTTTACTGTACAAGTAAAGGAAAGTAACCCAAAATTGTTAATCTGTCAGCAATCAAAACAGGTGGTCGTCTGTGAAGATTCTTTTTCTCACGAAAAGGTAGTCGTATGAAGTTGAAACTTACGGGAAATACCAAAGGTTACGGTCCCTTGGTGATGCAAAAAAAAATTAAGGTTCTAAGTCATTGCAATCAAAAGATACGCCCGTATCTGTCATGTTTTGCAACTCATAAAATCCCTCATCAGAATATGTGGAATCACATACGTGTCAGGCCTGATGATCTAGCGGTAAAGCGCATACCTGGAAATCGAGAGGCCGCGGGATCACATTTCAGTAGGACCTCGGATTTATTAGTCTTCGTTTTAAGCTGGCGTTAACCTCTCAATAATATAAGAAGACGCCAGAAACAATAGGAGGTTCGTATTTCGCGTTAAACTGAGGTCCCATTTCTCCGCGTGGATAACTGCAATACCTTAGGGACTCGCAAGTCGCCTAAGAGGCGTCCAATAGAAAGACTTGCACCCGGCCATTACGCCAAACGATATTATTATTTTTATTATCCATTTGCATAATGAAGTTTGTACGAAACACTCAGAGTGAAATTTCTACTAGGTCTTGTTCGTTTTCTTTTCTTCGTACAATCGCTACTACTGCTTCCACTCTTTTCACCACAGTTATTTTTAAATTTTGGATAGTATATTACTGTAGTTGTAAGACATGTTACAAAATGCTTATTTTCATGAGAGAAATGCAAAGTATAATGGCTGAAAGAAATAATAACACCAAAAAAATAATTAATGTACAGTACTGAAATTTCGGAAATACATCTGTACAGGTAACATATTTCAGTGATTAAGATTACAAAATCACAAGTTAATGTACGAGCGTTACAAGCCATCGCAAATGTGAAATGCTAGTACATTACTAATCGGTGTAACCGCCAGAATGTTGAATGCAAGCATGCAAACGTGCATTCATTGAGTTGTACAGGTGCCGGATGCCTGTTTGTGAGACTTAGATGCCTGTTGCACCTGTTCGGTAAATATATGGACGGTTAATGATGCTTATGAATGACGCTGGAGCTGTCGTTCGATGATGCCCCGTAACTGCTCGATAGGAGACAGACCCGGTGATCGAGCAGGCCAAAGCAACATGCTGGTACTGTGCAGAGCACGTTGGGCTACAACAGCGGTATGTGAGCGACCGTTATCCTGCTGGAAAACACCCCCTGGAATGCTGTTGATGAATGGCAGCACAACAGGTCGAATCACCAGACTGACGGACAAATTCTAAGCCATGGTGCATATATGCTTGAGTAATATGTCTACCTCTACATGCAGTTTGAACGCTTCTACCAGCAGGACAACGCAACTTGTCACACAGCTCGCAGTGTACGTGCGTGTTTCAAAGAGCACCAGGATGAATTTGCTGTACTCTCCTGGCCACCAAACTCCCCGGATTAAACCGGATCGAGACTCTGTGGGACCACTTCGATCGATCTGAATCGTCAACCGAGAAACCTAGCTCAAATGGCCACGGCAATAGAGTCTACATGGCTCCACATCTCCGTCGGTATCTTCCAGAACCTCAATTACTCACTTCTGGACGTCTCTCGCTGCAAAAGTTAGTTATTCACGATATTGACAGATAGTCAGATTAAGTGACTGGACGGTGTAGTTGTAATAAATAGAGATGACAGACTGCTAGTCGTCGGAAGAATCCTAAGAAAACATCATCAGCATGTGAAAAAAGAGGTTTCCGAAATCGCTCAATCGATTTTTGAGTCAATCACGCATCTACCGCTGGGAGTGGATGATGTTGTTCAAACTTTCGCGCTTCCTTAACTAACTTGTAACGAAACGCTGGACTATGCCTTGGAGCATATCTACTTCCTCTATTACTCTTCCCTAACAATGGTCCCAGAGTGTCATCGGCTAGATCTCACTGTAAATACTACATGGATCCTGATGACCACCTGCGCAAAACCAATTAACTTCAGGAACGGAATTGAGAATATGGGTGTTATAAACCCTTGTGTACTACCTCAAAGAGTAAACAATATAGAGTTAAAATTCAATCCGCCCAGTACCCAAGCGATCCAGGTGGTCATTCTATGCTAATTAGCCCAACATTTTTGGAATTTCTTCTCTCTTTAAACCTAAGTGCCGGCCGAAGTGGCCGAGCGGTTCTAGGCGCTACAGTCTGGAACCACGCGACCGCTACGATCGCAGGTTCGAATCCTGCCTCGGCATGGAAGTGTGTGATGTCCTTAGGTTAGTTAGGTTTAAGTAGTTCTAAGTTTTCGGGGACTAATGATGTCAGAAGTTAAGTCCCATTGTGCTCAGAGCCAATCTTGCACCCCCTTAGGGGTTGAATTTGCAAAAACACGAATTTTTTTAAATTTCTAACCGAGGAGTCAAATACTAGTTATCACAGATGTAGCTTTAACATGCTTTAGTAGTTCTTTAATCAGGATTTATATCCTAAATCACTTTCACCCACTATTTTACCTCCTTACTGGTTGAATTTCGAAAAATGCTGCGTAGTTTTAGCTCCAAAATTATCTTAATAGCGACATATTTTAAAAAAAAAGCCTTTTATCTCCTATTCCACCCCCACAGGCGTGAAATTTCGAAAAATTCCACCTTAAACGCTGCCGAAAGTATAAGATCAACACCCTCTCCAATTTTCAAGTTTCTATCCTTAGCGGTTTAGGACGATCGATTAAGAGTCAGTGAATCAATCTGGCCCTATTTCACCTCCTTACAGTTTTAAGTTCCAGAATCAATGAAACACATATTTTTTCATTTCCTGTGGAGAAGCCAAACACCAATTTTCAAGGATTTCACTTTTTCTGTCAGCCAGGGAAGGAAGGTAGTGCAATTGATGATCTTGTTCAGGCGATTCGAGAAAATCCTGTACAAAGGGCAGTGCAGAACAAACGGAGAGGAATGTTGTCATCAGGCAGTCTTCCTTCACGACAATGCTCGGCCGCACACTGCATCTGAAACAAAGACGCCCCTGCAGCGTTGTCTAAGGGAGATGTTTGATCGCCCGCTATACAGCCTGGAATTGGCTCCCTCTGATATTCATATCTTCGCTCACATTAACAGCAGGATAGGACGACAGCATTTTGGCACTAACAACGAATTGCAGACCGGCGTAGAGAATTGGCGGAAGTCACTGGCGGTTGGCTTCTATTGCGAGATGCGGCACCGCGGTGTGTTCTTGCTTACATATGGAAAATGTCCCACTCATCTTACAGTGATATCTTATTCTGCAGCATCTCACATTCGTGGCCTGTTTGAAGACGAATAACGATTCTCAAATGGGCTAGTTGTAGCAGAACCAGTCAAGCTAAACGATTCTGATGGGTACCATACATCAGAAGTTTTTTAGTTTCATGTTAACTATGCTACTAAATGACAAGTAGTCTTCAAATGAACGCAACGGTATATTGTTACTTCTCTGTTGCATAAAAACCGCGCAGTCCGTACCAGTCTGAAGTTACAGTTTCGACCGAACGAGGTGGCGCATTGGTTAGCACACTGGACTCGCATTCGGGAGGCCGACGGTTCAATCCCGCGTCCGACCATCCTGATATAGGTTTTCCGTGATTTCCCTAAATCACTCCTGGCAAATGTCGGGATGGTTCCTTTGAAGGGGAACGGCCGAATTCCTTCCCCGTCCTCCCTAATCCAATGAGACCGATGATCTCGCTGTTTGGTCTCTTCCCTCAAACAATCCAATTACAGTTTCGACATTCGCACATAATCACATTCACTCTTAGTAGCTAGCTTATGGTGTTTAACCGAAACTGTCACTGGAAAGTTTACAAACGGATGTACTCTGTTTTCAAATGCTCGCTCAGTCCCGGAAATCGGTTGCTTCCAATGCTCAGTTCCCAATTACGACTTGCACAATACGCAAAGTGGATTATTGCTGTTTATCAAGTCACAGTTCGCACAGAAAAGTCGGAATTCGCAAGTTAGTCTTCGTCAATCGTCCACGATTGCTTTACGACACTCGCCGACCAACTTGAACTCTTAATTTCACAACGCCACTATATCTGTTCGGCGCTCCATAGCATACGTGCCTAATCATCACGGTAGCTAAGTTCCGAGTGCATCTAGACTCCACAAAGCAACTCTGTAATCTAGAAAATATGGGCGAATGTACTCTCGTCTGATTGAATGACAACATCATAGCCAATCCACTATCAGAATTAAATCGCGCTACGCTGTGTCTTTTACACTGGACCAATCACAACTTAATAGTTTCTCAGCAATTTATTAAAAGCACAAAGTTTTGAAAACCCACAAATATAAAAATACTTCGCTCTTTATCTAACAGAATTATCTAACTATGTTTATTGTTTCACCAATATCATAAACTGACGAATTAATCGTTACCAATTTCCCCACAGCATATGACTCATGCTGTCTACATACATTTCGCACGCTAACATATTCTCCGTTAATTGACATGACAGTAGTCATTTATCATTTTACTTCACATTCACGATAATAATTAAAAACTTAAAATCAACAATAATTAATAAAAGATATACCAAAAATAGATGAAAATCCAAATTAGACTGAGCACAGAACTCATTGTGCAAGAAGGCGACAGCATCTCTACATGCCCTACAAAAATATAAAAAGCTCTTCTCCCTTGACGTAAAAACTTTATACAAAGAATGATATTTCTAATTACCTTTTACAGCGAGGTTGTTCTGCAAGACCTTTCTCAGGAAAGCTCACGGCGTTTGCAATTGGTTACGCATGCCTGTCTTCGTAACATCTGTGATGTTTGACTCTTTGATCACATGTCACATTCATACATAGCTATCCTGGCTGCGTGCAGACAAGCGCAGAGATTTCTATGCCCTCCTTCTCCGCTACTCTATTATCAATGTGAACAATGTCCCTCACATTTCTCCTCAGTCTTAACGCTCTTGTCTGAACAACACGGCAGAAACATCCGTTTCCATCAGGACAAAATCTTTCCTGTCCCAGTCCATCATTCAGACTATTTCTCGAAGTCCTTTTAGTAGCACGAACCCGGCTCTGGAATAACCTCCCACATTATATTTGAGAACTGAAAAAAAACATCTCCAGCTTCAGAAGCCAGTTAATGTTATATTTACATATCTACTAAAGCAACAATGTCCTTTACCCATGGAGTCTCCTTACGTTTCCTTTCCCAAGAACTCGATAAGTCAGAAAACAACTGTTTTGTACACCCCTAAATTCTTCCTACCTGCCACTATCGTTATTGTTATTGTAGTCATTCTTATTACTGTAATCAGGTCGGTGATGTGGTTTGTCTGCCTCAGCAATACAGATCGGCGTACCGTTGGTTCAACCGCTGCGGAGAGGCATCTGTTGAGAGGCCATTTTTGATTTCGGGGAAATGTAGTAACACTCGAAGGGATACTGACCCTACGACTTACTTTAGAGGATAGCTTAAGGAAAAGCAAACCAACGTTTATAGCATTTGTAGACTTAGAGAAAGCGTTTGACAATGTCGACTGGAACACGCTTTGAAATTCTGAAGGTACCAGGTGTAAAATGCAGCGAGCGAAAAACTATTTAGAACGTGTACAGACACCAGACAGCTGTTATAAGGGTCGAGGGACATGAAAGGGGGAAGTGGTTTCGAAGGGAGTAAGACAGGATTGTCGTCTATCCACAATATTATTCAATACGTACTTTGACCAAAACGTAAAGTAAAAAAAAAATAGAAACATTTGGAGTAGGAATTGAAATTCAGGGAGAAGAAATAAAAATTTGACGTTTGTCGATGACAATGTAATTTGGACTTGGAGGAGCAGTTAAATCGAGTGGATAGTGTCTTGAAAGGAGGATATAAGATGAACAACAACAAAAGCAAGACAAGAATAATAGAATGCAATCGAATTACATCGGGTGAAGCTGACGGTATCAGATTAAGAAATGAGACATTTAAAGTAATAGACGAAGTTTTGATATTAGGACAGCAAAATATCTTGTGATGGGCGATGTAAGGAGGATATAAAATGTAGGTTGGCTATGGAAAGACAAGCGTTTTTGAAGAAGAGAAATTTTTTAACATCAAATATAGACTTACCTGTTGGGAAATCTCTTATGAAGGTATTTCTCTGAAGTGTAGCCATGTATGGAAGTGAAACGTGGACGACAAACAGTTCAGATAATAAGAGAATAGAAGATTTTTAAATGTGATGCTATAGAAGAATGCTGAAAATTAGATGGTGGATCACGTAATTATTGAGAACTGCTGAGAAAAGAAATTTGTGCTACAACCTGTCTAGAAGAGGGGATCGTTTGATAGAACACATTCTGAGATATCAAGGGATCGCGAAATTATTACTGCTGGGGGTAGAAATTGTAGAGGGAGACCAAGAGTTGAATACAGTAAGCAGATTCATAAGAATGTAGGTTGCAGTAGGTACTGGGAGATGAAGAAGCTTGCAGAGGACAGAGTACCATGGGGAGCTGCATCAAACCAGTCTCAGGACTGAAGACAACAACATCGCTGTTAGTGGTAGCAGCTGCAGCAGTACAGGTACTGCTAGCATTAACTCTATTTGTTCATAGTCAATTCAATTTACTTACACTGCCATTTCAGACACTCGGATCATTTTAATACGAGTTGTCACATTTCAATTGTTATTTCTTAGGTAACTATGAAGTTAAAAAGTACTGCATGTGTGGATGCCTGATCTGATGCAACAGAGGGCATGATGGCTCTAATCAGATCAGGTTAAACAAATAAATAAAATAACTTTAGCAGCAGATCACTATTTACAAAACTACATTTATTTATGATTGCTTAGGATATTTACCATCTGTACGATAGTGCCACACTTCGGCCACAGCCGTAACTACTTGGAAGTAACAGATTTGAAAGGAACACATCTGTCGTGACAAACCCATGGCTCATCTCTGCATGAAGCACCTTGCTACCGTAATACTGCTATGTATGATGTAGGGTGTTACGCCTCAGAAGGTATTGGAAAGTTGGTACCAAGCTATGACGTATGTCTGAATCGGAGCGGCGACTATTTGGAGAGTCTAACAACCCTACCACAAAGGTCATAATTTAATAACGATTGTGGTGTTGCTCACGCTGCTAAATACTGCATTTTCGGGTAACAACAGTCATATTATGTGGCAGGTGTTAATAAAGTCATTTCATGTAATAATCGAAAAACTAGGCACTCATTTTTTTGTGTTTCCCACGCTGGTCTCGTCGGAAAATCACGGGTCAATCGTTGAAAATCTAGGTGGTTATGATTCCAAGCTCGGATACAAAGAGGCCTAGGTTTTATTCTGCTATATTCAAAAGTTTTTTAGATGCGCTTCACAAACCGTTGTCGGAAATTAAACTTGAAAACATCTTCCTCACAGTCACTGTTAAAGTTCACATTTTATGAGCTGACTACGTTATGCGTCTTTTCAACATGACGTCCAAGACTTGACTTTTTCAAGGTCCGACTCTCTAACAAGTTAACAACTAACTAGTAATCGCTTACGCGCCCAGAAATCAGAATTACAAGTACGTCAAAGATCATAGTGACAAAAGAAAGAATACACATAAGAATAATATCATTGCAATATAAACATATCGATGTATCACAAATGAAATCAAATCTAAATGTTATCTCAGAAATATGTCAACTACTTTGCAGAAACACAATAGAATATTACTGGTATCGAGAGGTTCAGGTGAGGTACCATAATGGTTACGTAATTCAAGTATTACAAGAGGTAGCCGAAAAGTGTAGCTAAATGTTGCAAATAAAACATTTTTTGGTTTTCACTGTGGTTGCGATTTGGCGACCGTTTGGACCCCGAAAAAGAAAGCCCTCGTAGATGATAAAGTAACAAATCAGAATGGAAGAGCATATGGAATTTGCACTCGAGTAATACAATTCTTGATAAATAAGAAGTCAGATAATGTAAGAAAATGTTTGAGAATAATGTAAGGAATGTAATACAGAAGTAAAGTGCAAGACAGCGCTTATTCTTGTGGACAGTAAGCGAGCGTGTAAGTTAAGCCTCAAGATGTGCATACTTGGCGGTCGTGCTGGCGGAATGGAGGGTCTGGGCAAATACCTGAGTGCGAGTATTACTCGGCGCTGGGTATTTGCCTGTGGCGGATGAGAGTGCAGGCTGTGTGCTCAGCAGAGTCCAGAGACCCCGTGACGCACTGCAGGCTGCAGCTCTTGTTTGACTCCGTGTTAGGAGATTTACAGAGAACGGAAGGGCAGAGAGGCGATGCCAAAGAAAATTCCCTTAGAGCGAAACGTGCATTTGGTGCTGCCTGTTCCGCTCGCTGAGAAAGGTGCGGCAGCAATCATACTGTCCGCCTCGAAGAAGAGTAAGTGGGACAGGAATGCGTCACTGATTAGAGTGCGTTGTGATGTACTCCAAAGCAGAGTTTTATCAAATACAGTTAAATCAAAAATGTAGCTATAGTTGACTTGAGGAAGTTGAAGCAACGCAAGTGTGTCAAATGATAGTTCAAATGGCTCTGAGCACTATGGGACTTAACATATGAGATCAATCCCCTAGACTTAGAACTACTTAAACCTAACTAAGGGCAGCACACACATCCACGCCCGAGGCAGGATTCGAACCTGCGACCGTGGCAGCAGCGCGGTTCCGGACTAAAGCGCCTAGAACCGCTCGACCACAGCAGCTGGCTGTGTTAAATAGTTTCACTACGAAAATGCACTGCTACTTTCGGAATATAACCGTTAAATTTTCCAATTGTGTGTATATGGTTTCAGTAGTTGCTGCACCAATGGTTTATTAATACTTGTACTAATCCATGCAACAGTTTACGTATGAGAATGCAGGGGAGACAACAGTATTGTTTAGCGTAGCATTGAATTTATTTTAGGGTAACACTTATCGTGTCCAGTTGTTGCAATTCTGCAGTTTAATTCCTCTAGTTTACATCTAAAACCATGCCAGACAATAGATTAGTAGACAACAGAGAAAATTGATGGGAAGAAGTTAAAAAATCATATTGTTGTGGATGCAAAATATAGTGACATTTTATTTATTTATTTTTAAATCTTGGGTTAATGTAAATGCACTGCTCTACGAAACGTAAGAACAGCAAGCGTGCAATGTTAACCTGGCCATGCAACAACTTTGTAATAACCTTATTTGAATCAAGTGGACAGAGATTCCCTGTGTCATGTTTAAAGTTTGCTGATGCATTTTATATATACTAATTTGAAGGTTCGGTAGCTGTCATTGCAATCAAACAGGCTACGATGCTTTGCTGCTACGGTCGCAGGTTCGAATCCTGCCTCGGTCATGGATGTGTGTGATGTCCTTAGGTTAGTTAGGTTTAAGTAGTTCTAAGTTCTAGGGGACTAATGACCACAGTAGTTGAGTCCCATAGTGCTCAGAGCCATTTGAACCATTTGATGCTTTGCTACAATTTTAGTTTATTTGGTAGGAGAGAGTTACAAATTTGCTGTTCTTTGGGTGCCGGTACTGGATTGAACTAGGAAACTTTCTTAAAATGCCAATACTAAGTGACTGTCGAGTTTTTCAGTAATGGGTGTTTTATTATTTTCAAAAAGAGAGATGATGCGGTGATGCCACGTGACCATCAAATAAAGCTGAGCGACATTTGACTGTTTGTCTGCTCATTTCTGGGCTGTTTCTGAGGACAGTTCAAGGTTTGCAGATTCTGGAGGAAGCCTTCAGATTATCTTCTTACGAAATAAACGGGACACATGTCTATCTTGTTGTCTGGCTTGACCACAGGCGGTCAGTCATAGAGACTCTGGAAAAGGGAAGACAGTCCTCCGGGCACTGCAATTTGCGAATGCCATTGCGAAGTCCCTGCCCCTCGCCTTGGTGGCGAATGTGCTTTTCCCTTTGCAGGCAGCTGTCGCTAAGACATAAAGTACCTAGCGAATAATTATGAATCACGAATTCACTTCCCTGTTCTAAGAACGGGCACAAACGCCGCTACGCGGGCAACGTGATTAAATTCGCTGCCTTTTCTCCATAAATCTTGTCATCCAATGAACTGTGTCTTGCTAGGAACTATATTTAGACATTAGGGCTCGAATAACGAGTGCAACAAGGCAACCAAGCTCTTACAAGTTAAGATGCTGCCTGTAAGTCAAGAATGGGAAATTCCCGTATTCACTTAAAGAAAGCTAAATTCTCGCTGGTCGCTATGGTAATGGCTAGTTGTCTTCCTTTCCATGCAGAGTTTTTCGAAAAGTCAAGGAGTGAGGTTAGGGGAGTATACTTTCAGAATCATCGCAGAGAAGCTGCCTGGGGCAGTCTTGATCCAGAAAACATCGGTGGCAGCATCCTTTTCCTGCCGCCAATTCGGCCGTCTTTATCCGGTGCTGGCTGTCGTGTTCTGGAAAACGGTGCTGAATTTTGAGTAAGTTACATATTTCGCATCCCCGCTGTCCACTTTCTGAGTAGCTAACAATTTGTGGGATTTGCTTCGCAACTTGAGTTGCCTGATCAGTTGGATTATTTCCTGCGGCCTGATCTCGTTTACTTTGCATTTGCGAGCTGCACAGATCAGGAAAGCTTGTAGCATTTACCAAGTAGTCTTCCAGGAACGGGAGGTTTCTCCCTACAGCGTTAGCGGGACATTAATCATTCAGTTTAACTGTTAGACAGCTTTGTGGTTTCTGTGTTTTATACCACTTTGTGTTCGTTGCATTGGAACAATTCCTCAATCAACATTACGAGACTTTACCTTCATTTATCAGAAAAGTTGTTTTTATCAGTTTATTGTGGTAATCGTCGAGACTTTGGTAAAAAATTCACTTACTAAACACGGATTTGATTTGAATCTGACAATGGTATTGTCCCACGACCGATCCTGGTTAGGACACCATCTAAAACTACATTCCTAATATTCTTGTCTCACTGTGATGATGTTCCATCACAAAACAGGGTATAACCTTACGGTTAAATACAGAATATGAGTTTATTTTGATCTGCGGTTATGAAATGTGATTTTCGAGCGCTGCATCGAGCTTGTCATTGACGTGCTAATGGCAGGTCTCAGGGGGATTATCAGTGACAGCAAAACGGTTATTGTTCAAAGATATGTAGACAATATTTAAGTTTTTCATCAACATTTGTGGAATTGTGCAATGCTTTAGTTCAACGTATTTCGTTACAGTAAATAAAAAAAATAGCCTTTGCGTTCAACATCAGAAAGGTGGTGAAAATATGCAAAACCGATATTAAGAAAAATGTTGATGACGTACGCGAGAGAAAAAGTTTCTGGCACAGGAAGACCATAGAATTTTACTTCAGATATCTCAGAGGTCTACACTGTCTAGACGAAAGAATAGTAGAGAATTAAGGAAAGATAAAACAACAAATTAAACCAAAACTAGTAACACTGAAGTGGCAACAAACATAAGGCTACAAAATAAGGTATAGAACGCACAATGTGATACTCGGAGAGGAGGTATGGATACACCATGTTACTCGGGGGAGTAAAAGGACAAACACGAAAATATTAAGTGAAGTCACTGTAGACGATGGAACAACTCTCACGAAACAAAACAAATTAGAGCAGCGATATTTAATTATCTCACTGGACTGGTGACTAACGAACCTACCGAGGAAGGGGCTCAACAAGAATTAACGAGTAATTTACGTGGAAAACTAAGCACCAGGGAAACAGACAACCTGACAATGGAAATCAGTGAAGACGAGGTGGAAGACACAATTTTATTAAGTCCAATAATCAAACCTGGACCAGACAGCATCCCTGTGGAATTTTTATCTGATGTTCAGGTCAAAAACAAAAATGAATGTATCACGCATGCGTAATTAGGTATTAAATCTGAGCTGTTGTATTCCGAAGGATCTCGAACATCGAATAATAGTCTCGAACCTCAGAAATCCACGAACTAAACAGTAGGGAATTAACAATCTCTGACCTTTTTGAACGGAGACTATAAAATTATAGATTCCATCTTAACGCAGATACTAAAAACTAAAAGACACAGTATAATCAGTTCACATAAACTGAGAGTCGGGAAAGACAGGAATATACTTGAAAACTTACGTGAACACAGAGATATAATATCTGTTGCAGAAGTTTGTAAAGTAAACCGCGCTACCATTTCCTTAGACGTGGACAATTTTTACTGATCATTATGTACGCAATAGGATTCCAAAGTTAATTTTCCAATATAATAAAAAAAGTTTTACGCGACATTGTAACAGAAGCGAGGATCATTAGACAAACATGTAAAGAGACTAAGATAACCATCTCCATAAGACAAGGCTGGCTACTTGACATTGCCCTTTTAGTCATTGCTGTCAGCCCTTTGCTAGCTACTCTAGCGGAAAAATTACAAGAACTGCATGTTAACGAGAAAAATTGCGTGTAACGTGTACACCTACGGTATAGGCTTCTTGGTTCGAAAAGAATAGGAAATACAGGCAACTCTACAGGTTACATTCATGTATGAACCCGTGTATGGTGCGAAAGTACAGGGTGGTCATAATTCAATTTTCACTATTTGGCAATGAAACTTCTGCAAGAACATGTAGAAGAGAATATTTACAAGGACATGTGGAAGAGAATTAACGAAGAATCATTGAAAAAAAAAATGCAGTTTAAGTTTTACATGAGAGAGTAAGGTTTATTAACTGCGTAAACTGTTCACGTTCCAGGGTACAAGCGTTGCTCAGTCTGAAGACCATCTGCATTGACGATACCACGGATATCCTTTCACGATTATTCGCAGCACTCTTCGAACGGTGGACCATGAAAAGTTTAGCTGGCTGCACTGCTTGAAGATCGCACATTGCGTCCAGCACTCAGTCATGGCAACAGTAACTGCTGAAACAATTTGTGTCGCAATTGGCTGTCGGTCTCTCCCAAGAGCCATTCCCAAATTGCTAGTTAATTCGAACTTCTGAATCATGTTCTTCAATCCTACTGCGGAAAGAGGACCTATCGTATTCCTTTAATACTTCGTTACTCGCGAAGAGAAGTAGCACTACTGTTGTTGTTTTGATAAACCAGCTTTACGAGTGGAACCTTGCTCACCTTGTCCGAGCTCATATTGACTGCCTGAAACTGTAATGCACACTGATGCTTGTGTTTCAAACCTACGCCGCATGGGGTGGGCCGCGCCGTCTAGGGCGCTAGGGGGCCTTGTCACGGTCCACGCGGCTCTCCCCCCTCCACCCCCCTCCCGTCGGGGGTTCAAGTCCTCCTTCGGGCATGGGTGTGTGTGTTGTCCTTAGCGTAAGTTAGTTTAAGTTAGATTAAGTAGTGCCTAAGCTTAGGGACCGATGATCTCAGAAACTTGGTCCCACAAGACCTTAGCACAAATTTCCAAAATTTCAAACCCACGTGGTCGTTCTAGTCTTGGTGCCTAATGGCTAGGCATGAAACTAACACTAGCAACAACGCAAATCCTGAAGTGGACAGCCTAAACATTGTTCCTATAAAGTTTGGTGTCGCTACGGTAAATATTTTTCCGTCTACACTGGTTCTCGTAGCGAAAGTTTAATTATCACAAACCTGTAACTACCAGCTGCAGTCAAATGGAAAGGCGAGAGAAGAAAAAAAAAAAAAAAAGTAAGTAAACTGTTTACTATTTCAGAGGTAACCGGCAAATCTGTTAATACATTTATCCAACTGTGAGACAAGACGGCCAATGGAAAAATGTTTGCAGTTGCCTACGGATCCATTAATCTACACAGGCGTGCACGTCTTCGTCCGAAGTAAATCGACGACCACGAACGTCTTTCTCTAGAGCTCCAAAAAATGTGGAATGGGGACTATATGGAGACTGTGTAAGGGCTTCTCAGCGAAACATCTGCAGCAACAGGCCCATGTGTTGCTAAGGATGTTTTGAGACAGTGCAGAAGTTTCGCTGGGAAGCCCTTACACAGTCTTCAAACACACCAGCTCTCTCCTGAGAGTCCATATTTTAAGCGCCTTGAAGAAAGACCTTAGTAGATGTCGAATTGCTTCGGAAGTAGAAGTACACGCCTGGGTTGATTAATGGAACCGTGGGACAACTGTAAACATTTTCCTAGAATGCACTGGCAGTCTTGTCTGACAGTGGGATAAGTGTATTAACAGTTACGGCGATTCATTTTGCAATATAAACAGTTTTCTTACTTTTTACAGGAAACGTATTTGCAATTGCAACCTCCAACTGTGGAAAGGAATGACGACACAAACTTTATGCAGGACGAGGATCCGAACCCGGATTTCTCGCTTGTCTCGAGCGGTCGTCTTACACATTTCGGCTCCCTGTGCACGCTTCACGGCCAGACCCAAACTGCCTTATGTCGTCGTCCGTGTGACTTTAACCTGCACTTGTACATTTACTATAATTCTCGTACAGGGGGACATGTTAATAGAAAGCTGCTAGCCTGGTATCGAAGGTTATAAACGATACTCCAGCGCCTGAGTTAATAAGTGCGATACAATATGCATTGGACGTGCATGCATTTCTGAAGGACCGCTACTTCGTAATTCTTAGAAATAGAGATCTACTTTTTTCCATCTGCCTCTTTTTCATTTGAAACATCGGAAAAGTAATAACAACACAGAACCAAGGACAACTAACCGAAATTACGTAAATGAAGTGCCTAAAATCGGCTTTAGGAGCAATATACCGCATGTCAAGGTTACGAAAATATCAACAAACGTAAGGACATCTATAAAGAACGCTAGAGGAAATCCATGAACCAAGCTTTCCGGCAAACATTTTCAAACGAACAAAACTAATTACGTGGCACAAGGCCTTCCTTTACCATATAACATAACGAGAATGGTCATTTCAGCAATAGGACACTTTGTGACACGGGGAAACATTTTTAAAGTGAAATATGACACATTAACTTCTCACTGCCAGCTCATGAGGATTAAATCTCACGCACGTATACAGAATAAGTCAATAGCGCTCTGTGTATGTAGCATGTACATACAGTCACTTGCTCATAATTTCTGCCAGCCTGCATTGGTCAGTTAATGTTGCATATACATAATGAACTCCTATACCAAAAATACTTTTAATAGTATGAGGCTACGTTCAACTAAAAGCTCCAGAGGAAGCGAGGTGCAACGTGGAAAAGTTATATATGAACCTAACGGAATGCAAGTATAGAAACGTAACTCAGCAGAAATATCCAAGTTTTGACTGCTCAGCAACATGAAAAACTGTCTATAGGCGTGGTCTTGGTATCTGTCAGTTAATAGTAAAATAGCAACTTAAAAACTGCAAAGAATACTTTTAGCCGATTCACCGATGTGTTCAAAAGGTACTTCAACAAATACCAAAAAACAAAGATTTCTATGCGGGAGCGCAGAAGAAATGTAGAACTTCACCCGACAAAAAATCATTTCCATCAATAAAACATACCCAAACGCTCTAAAACTGGCAGATTTGCTAAATCCAGACAAAAGACAATTCCCAGACGAAAAACAAGGATTGAGACGTACACAACTTACTTTATCACGTAGGACAGAAACAAAGCCAAAGAAGATTACTGGATATATCTCACTGTAAAACATTAAAGATCAGAAAATACAAAGAGAAGTATGCAATTATCTGAAAATAACTATCAAGTGGGAAATGATGTGCCTCAGTGCAGATGTACCATCAAAAGAAAGCAGTTATTTTTTAATATTTTATTTCTGTTTTGTATTTTAATCAAATGCATGTTATTTCTAGTTAAATCAACTATCACACTTATTTTAGTGATTAAAGAGCCAGTTGTGGAGAAAAGTGGTTAAATGCCAGATTGCAGATCCTAAGGTATCGGCTTCGATCCCCGGTCAGTCCTAGCATTTTTATCCACCACTTATTAACCCTCTTACCTCTGGCAACAGTATAACCCCTCGAATAGGACCTTGCCTACTAAAGCACTGTGATGATTAAACCAACCTTTGGGTTGGTGACAGTTTTTCTTACAGTGAATGCAACAACTGAAATGCATTTATACGTTAGGAGACGTTTTTGGTTTAATTCTGTTAAAACGTTGCTAATAGGTTTTCTTGACGGTCTCTTGCTTGCAATGCGAAAGACATGTTTCAACGCAACTTCAACCAAAATTTTCCCCTCTGAAATTGATTTTTGAGGTCATACAGTGATAGATGTCGAATGAGCACCGCGTACTCGTGTGATACAGAGTTGTCAGTGTCTGACTCAGCTTGAAAGGGGCCTTGTTGTGCGTTTTCATTCGGACAGCTTGTCGAATGGTAGAATATCCAGATTTGTGGGACAGTGGCCCCATGTTCGACTGCATACCGATATTTTACTTAATTTTATTCAATGTTTGCAATGCTTTTTCCGTGACTGTATTACTTTCGTAATAATAAAGAACAACCACCTTCACCACAAATCACAGTTTAATTAAAATGCACGATGCATTTCGAGTCCTCGAGGGCTCATCTTCAGGTGATTTGACAATCTACATCGACTTTACATTTCGTGTAATTCTGGGCTGTTTCTAGCCGTAGGTGTTTGCTTCTCGGAGAATGTTTATGTACAAATACACCATTTCTATTAAACAGCACATTTGCAGAAACATTTTGACACAGCAAATTTTCGAATACAGTTCAGAACTTTTTTCACACACCACAATTTCGAACACGAATTAGAACTTGTTATGAACTCTGTTTGAAAATGTGCTATGTCAAAATATTTCTGTAAATGTGCTGTTCAATACAAAGTGTGTATTTATACATAAACTTTCTCCAGAACCATGCACCTACTACTAGAAACAGCCAGGAATTAAATGAAATGTAACATTGATGTAGGTTGTCAAAGCACATGGAGATAAGCCCTCAGGGCTCGAAATGCATCGTGCATTTTAATATAATAACGGTTTGTGGCTGGAGACGGTTGTTGTTTGTTACTGAGTACTGATAACTGCGCCCATACTGCCAAGTTCTTTGCAAATTGCCCTAGAGATTGTAATCAGCGAAATAATTCCACATATCTTCCCAACCCGTCACCTTTTATTTTGTTTTCTCCTCCTGCACTGGGTGCGTCGGTTTTTTTGTCAGACAGCGTATCTTGGACTAGAACCTAACCATTCTGGCAGGACGACCTTCAGTCCCATCGCAGCTGTAGGATTACGCACAGTACAACCAGTTATATAGAAGCTGTAGTGGCCGTTGTGGAATAGGGGAACAACAATTAGCAAATCCTTGATCAAACTGGTTGATCCATGAGACCGGACTTAATGTACGGCAGCGTGTTATCACAACGAGACTGTATGTGTAGATGCGCTTCAGTTCGAAAAATTAAATAAATTTCTCATGAACACTGACAAATACATTGGAATTTTAAGAATCTCTTTTTCCACCGCTAGACCAGCAGGCGTGAGACTGAGAGATAATTTGTCCGTAGATTCTGAGAGTGACCTTGCGAGTATCAAAATATGTGACATAAAAGGCCGCATCTTTGGATTGCATTGACTTAGAAGCATAAATTATTTACACCGCCCTGGGACCATACACCTTACCACATCGAAGCGCCAAAGAAACTGGTATAGGCCCGCGTATTCAAATACAGAGATATGTAAACGGACAGGATACGGCGCTGCGGTGGCCAACAGAGTGTCTGGTGCAGTTGTCTGATTGGCTACTGCCGCTACAATGGAAGATTATCAAGACGTAAGTGAGTTTGAACGTGGTGTTACAGACGGGGCACGAGCGATGGGACGCAGCATCTCCGAGGTAGCGTACGACCACTTCACGAGTGTATCGTGTATATCAAATCTCCGGCATCGCTGGGGCTGGAAAAAGATACTGCAAGAACGGGACCGACGATGACTGAAGAGAATCGTTCAACAGAAGCGCAACCCTTCCCCAAACTGCTACAGTTTTTAATGCTGGGCCATCAAGAGGTGTCAGTGTCCGAACCATTCAATGAAATATCATGGATCTGGGTTTTCGCAGACGAAAGCCCTTACGTAAACATTCTGCCTGATCACCTGCATCCGTTCATGTCTTTTGTGCATTCCGACGGACTTCGGGAATTCCAGCAGGACAATGCGACACCCCACACATTCAGGACTGCTACAAAGTGGCTCCAGGGAGACTCTTCTGAGGTAAAACACTTCCGTTGGCCACCGAACTCCCCAGACGTGGAATATTTTGAGCATATGTGGGATGCCTCGCAACGTGCTATTCAGAAGAGATCTCTAGCCCCTCATACGCTTACCTATTTATGGACAGCCCTGCAGGATCCATTGTGTCAGTTTTCTCCAGCACGACTTCAGACCTAATTCGGGTCCATGCCACGTCGTTTTGCGGCACTTCTGCGTGCCCTTGGGGGCGCTACTCGGTATTAGGCAGGTGTACCAGTTTCTTCGGCTCTTCAGTGTATTTGACATCAAGTTCAATTTGATACCTCAATCCGTTCCTGAAGAAAAGAGTCTTAAATGATGGACGGGCAGGCCGGCAGACGGACAAGAAATGGAAAAAAAATATTTTTTATGTGATGTAGTTACGAATGAACTACTTTCGGATTTTTTGCTTGATTTTTACTGTGAATCCTTGCTTCACGTCACATTTCGTGATTCTATATGTTGCAATGAGTGAGGCTGCAAGTATCGACATATGCCACGAAACTGGCCGCGTCTTTTGATTGCATTGACTTAGAAGTATAAATTATTTACACAGCCCAGAGACCGTATACCTTAGTATTTGACTAAATTTCAACTTGATACTTGTATCCATTCTTGAGAAAAAAAGGGTCTTAACAGTAGAACAGATGCAGACAGACAGAAAGGCAAACGGATCGACAATAGAACGATCCTAAAAGGGTTTCATTTTTACCGATTGAGATATGGAACCCTAAAGTTAACATCACTGAATACCCATCCAGGTATGTCAGTAGATCTCAAGTGTTATTCTGGTAAGGCGTGCGCTCATTATGAGTTTTCTGTTATGTTAACGAGTCCCAAGCTTTTCTATTTCCTGCGAGCCGTTGCTTCCTCCTTAGTGTTGCTCCATGTGCTGCTGTCCAACACATCATCTAGAATCTGAAATCTCTTCCTCCCTTACCTGCTCTTCTCTTCCACATACTTCTCCAGGACTGTTTTCATAAGCCCTTCCTTCTTTCTTAGTAAATGTCCCGTTCCGTTTCTTTTCTTTATTTTGTGTTTGCTCTCCACTCTTCACAGTACTTCCTCATTTTCGAAACTATCCATTCAACTGATTATTTCCACCCTGCTCCATGTCTATAACTTGGAAGCCTCCAAGCCAATTATACATATCTTCCTCAATGTCCACTTGGCAGTACCGTATCTGTTGAAACTCGAAACAAAAGTATTTTATTAGTGTTTTCCTTAAATATTTGTCCGTACTGCTGAAGAAAATTCTCCTTTTCATACAAAATGCTTCTTTCGCCGTTGCTAACCTGGTTTTAACATATGTGTTGCTCTTCCAGTGGGTTATATCCCGCTTCCTAGGTATTTAAAGCTTTGCACGTTTTCGAATATTTCTCCATTCAGATTTTCTGTCTTAATGAGATTTTATCGTGGACTCATGTGCGTACGTAGTACGGGAACTTTGTACAAAGGCAGCCGTTAAAATCTTCTGCTTCTAGATTATTAGTCATCTGATTTAGCCAGGTACGAAGGGAAATTGGAACAAGGAGATCATTAAACACAGAGCACAAACTCGAATTGTGGGAAGAATGGGAAAAATCGGCTGAATCCTTTTCGAAGGACCACTTCGGCATTCGCCTTAAATGATTTAGGGAAACTACAGTTAATCTAAATTTTGTTTACTGGATAGATATTTGAACCGATGGGTGCAGTATCTTACCACTGCATCACCACTCTCGGCTGTAGTATTTAACGACTTCTCACTTAATGTAGCGATGTGTTTCAAGGTCTTCCTATGGAATTCCTTAAAAATGGATAGGTCTAATTACGAGTAGAAATGAACGCAATATTGCTGCCTACAGAGCTCTACTTTCTTTCATACTCATGTATTACAATATTTTCATAACTCTACAGTAAGTAGCTAACATTTTACATGTAATAATGTAAGTATCGGAAAGTTTTTTGGAACGGGAGGAACTTTGGCTACGAGTGTGACGTAAATTGCCTCGATCAGTATGCAAAAAGTAGACAAAGAAGACGCCGTATCGATGGATCCGAATTTACGTTGCGGCCGGTGGCAGCGAACCAATAACGTGGAGTTTAGGAAAGCATCGGCCGTGCAATCAGGGCAGAGGCAACCGGCTGCGGCCGCTTTATTGCGAAGTTTTTATCGAGGGCTTCCGGGAGAAGTTTCGTGAAGGACGGCGCGTACCGCCTTGGGTTCTCCAATACATATGTAGCGACAGCAGCAACGAAGAAGCGCTCGCTTCAAGTCCCTTGGCAGAATCTCGTCGCATATTAGAGTGAAGCTGTGTTTACTGCCGGAGCCAAGGAAGGCAGACATTCGTTGCTGTCCGACAAGCAGATATTGTTGTTTTTTTTTGTTCAACTTTATGTAAAGCATCTCTGGTGTTAGAAGAACTTCACTACTGCGCATAAGGCTTATGAGACATTATGCCTGAGAACAGTTCATGAAATACGCGACATAAGACTAAGGAGAATACTAATAAGTGTTTTAAGAAGGAAAGTGTTAAAGCTGGAAGAATTACGACGTAGAAAAATAAGGGAACAGATGTGAAGAGGACCGAGGAAAGAGAGGTATGGTGAAAAGATGAAAGAATTTGAAGAAAGTAAAACAACAAATGACAGGAATTGGGACTGGCACGTGGTCCATGGGTAGCCATCACGAAAAGAGAGAAAAATACCGAAAATAAAATGAGATACATTGTTTAGTGTAAGGTTTGCTACTTCGTGAGAAACTAAACCATCACTTGAGTGATCACAAAGATTGATTGTGGAATATAAGTGTTGATTGTGAATAGTTTTTGGATGACTCATACTCAATAATTAACATGGAATGTACATGATTTCTGATAGAGGTTAAGCCAGCTTGAGCGGTTCTAGGCGCGACAGTCTGTAACCGCGCGACCGCTACTGTCGCACGTTCAAATCCTGCCGCGGGCATGATTGTGTGTGACGTTCTTAGGTTAGTTAGGTTTAAGTAGTTCTAAGTTCTAGAGGACTGATGAACTCAGAAGTTAAGTCCCATAGGGCTCAGAGCCATTTGAACAATTTTGATAGTGGTACCAGTCAGTTACGTTGAAATGACGATTATTATGAGACATGACCCGAATCGTAAATCTTCTAAAATTAAGTTTTCGGCTCAACATTGTTTTAATGAAGGTACACACTCCACCAAGTACAAATTTCGGTCAAAAAAGTGTTTATATGAAATGTTACATTTGAACAAAATCAGATAAAATTTACAATGATCGTAAAACTGCTTTTAACAATATTGCGCGTACTTTAAACCCCCAAATGCAAACGGCACATGATTATTTAATATTTCTAGAAGTACATTCATGCATTCGAAATAATTATCCTTCACAACTTTAGCTTCTTCCATGAATTACAAAGTCTGTCTAATTTAACTTGTTGTAATGACTATATTAAAGTAATTTGCGTACGTAACGAAACCGGGTCACGTATGGATCTTGAATGTTTCGTGAGACAGTTAGAGCTACGTAATTTTTGGTAGATACACATTAGTTTTCGACGTTTTGAAACATGTGCTTCAGATTGAGGAGATTTCCACCTTATGCAACACACCTTTGTGTTTTTGTTTTCATCCAGACATATTTCTGCACTTTTGTGCAATCTTCAGTGGGTTTGTTTATTTTCCTTCTGCTAAACTGTTACATTTTAACCTTTAAAGACACTTTGGGTACCAGATATTTACATTTCTAAAATAAGCGTTTATTGCCAAATGCTTTTACATCGGTTTGCGTGCAGAACAGAGTTCACAAGATGATTATATACTTCAAACTTCAAACACTTGTACTTGGAAGGATATTGTTGTTATTGGCCCAATAACAAGGTGAAATAAGCACAATATTTACCATTACCACCACACGTTTTGGCGACTATAAGCAATTTCTGAAATCTACTTGAATCTTATCCTCAAGTGGCACTCATATTCCACTGCTTACTGAGATATGGTGAAATGTAACACATAATTCTACGTACACAATTCCGGAGAAAGAATGCCGGTGTAACAATAAATAAACAAAATTATGCAAATACTTGCAGAGAGTAGTGCTACTTATTTTCTAATCTTTCTGGAACAAAAATGAATTATTCCCTTCTCTGAATATTGTCAGTTGCACAGGGACTGAATATTGTTAGTTGCGCAGGGAGCAAAACACAGAGTAAATACACGTTAAGAAAATCGGATGTGAAAACACGAGGCGAATGCAGTGAAATACGCTCGCAGATATCAAGAATAGAGCATCCTGGACATACTGGACAACCAAATACCATTCCATCGAGATTAAAATATGAAGAAAGGAGGACGCGAAATTCGTTACTGAAGAGAATTCGAAAATAAGAGAAGAGAAAGGCGCATCGTAACCAACAAACAGTTTTTTCCTTGCGATCCTTGATGTTTTGAAGGATGTACGCGCAAAAGATGATGGAACAGCCTTTTCATTGGCGGCAGAGACGTACCTTATACACTGTAAAGATACTACTGATCAATTTCTCGACCAGGATACAACGGAGGATACATAAATGATAATAATAATTTTTGTATACTCTTTTACACTGAAAATCCAAAGAAACTGGCACACCTGACTAATATCGTATAGGGCCCCGCAAACACGCAGAATTGCAGCATCAGGACGTGGCATTAACTCCACTAATGTCTGAAGTAGTGCTGGAGGGAATTGACACCATGAATTCTGTAGTGCTGCCCATAAATCCGTAAGAGTACGAGGGGGTGGAGATCTTTTCTCAACAGCACGTTGCAAAGCATCCCAGATATGCTCAATAATGTCCATGTCTTGGAGTTTGGTGGCCATAAGAAATGTTAAAACTTAGAATAGTGTTCCTGGCGCCACTCTGTACCAATTCTGGACGTGTGGAGTGTCGCACTGAGCTGCTGGAGTCACCCAAGCGGACATGATTGGATGCAGGTGATCAGACAAGATGCTTAAGTACGTGGCACCTGTCAGAGTCGTATCTAGACACATCAGAGGTCCTATATCACTTCCACTGGACACAGTCCACACTATTACAGAGCTTCCACCAGCTTGAACGGTCCCCTGCTGACATGCAGGGTCAATGGATTCATGAAGTTGTCTCCATACCCGTGTACGGCCATCTGTTCGATACAATCAGAAACGAGACTTGTACGACCAGACAACATATTTGCAGACATCAACAGTCCAATGTCGGTGCTGACGGGCTCAGGCGAGGCGTAAGGCTTTGTGTCGTGCAGTCATAAAGGGTACATGAGTGGGCTTTCGGTTCCGAAAGCCCATATTGACGAACTTGGGAAATTCCAGCAGGACAATGCGACACTCCACACATCCAGGACTGCTACAGAGTGGATCCATGAACACTTTTCTGAGTTTAAATACTTCCGCTGGCCACAAAACCCCCTCCCCCCCCCCCAGACATGAATATTATTGAGCGTATCTGGGACGCCTTGCAGCGTGTTGTTCGAAGAGATCTCCACCCCTCATACTCTTACGGATTTATGGACAGACCTGCAAGGTTGATGGTGTCAGTTTGCGCCAGCACTTCAGACATTAATCGAGTCCATTCCACGTCGCGGCACTTCTGCGAGTTCGCGGCCCCCCCACACGATATTAGGCAGGTGTACCGGCTTCTTTGGCTCTTCAGTATATATTGCTAAATACATTTTTGCACTCACAAAGAAAATCACATATGTAATTTTAATAATGCTGAAGGATCGCAACACTATGAAGAATGTATTGTGTTCATGTGCGGACTTGGTCCATAACAGTGACAACATCTTGACAATATGAAAGGGAACAGAGAACTGTGTAGCAACAAGTGAATTGCTCGAAGCATCTAGTTCAGGAACATATAACGACCCTTTTTATTTATTATTTTCCAATGATGATACAAGAATTTATTTTGTGTGTAAGTAACAGAGTTTTCATTGTGCGATTTCGGTCTCTTTTGTGGTCTAAAATAATTCGACTTCATTCTAGCTGATAGACGAGGTCTTGTTAAAATGGGACTCTGAACAGTAGCAGGGTCTTGATGTTGTTTCATTACAAAGTGAAGGACGTCTTTTGGCGTTAGTTAAAAGTTTTGTTTGTGGTGAGAATCGAACATTTAACCTTCCGATTATCACGCAACAACATGTCGACGAGACCATTCGAATCCACGGTAATGATGTGTAGAAACACAAACCTGGCGACGATCGAGTTGTACTGAAATTAGTCGAGAGTTCGAGCGTATTGCTTTCTTTCTTTTTCAAACTGCACTTCGTCTGCTAGAAGTATCAGTCTGATGGAATCTCGAAGGTAATTTACTTTACTGTCTAAGCCGTCAGTAATGGCAAAAGTTTCTGTAAACACTTCTGTGGAAGAGCTCCCGGGTGTCTGTCCTGATGAGAGCAACTTCTGCCTGAGACTTTCCTCTCGATGTAGCCTACGGCAACCCCCCAACCACCCGCCGTCTGGAGTCCATCCAGGTGTTCGCGACGCTTCGTACTTTGCGGCTGTAAACTAAGGCGCACGATGTTGAACCTGCATTGGTAAACATAAAATTCTTTATTATCGTGATTTGATTTTCCGCGCTAAATATGTTCTATAATCTGAGTAAACACAATACAGTAACAACAGCAGTGCGATTATTGATCGTGTAGCATACGACGGGAGGAATATTGTGATATTTAATCTACCACTGTCCACAAAAAAAAGAAGGAGGGAAGGAAGGCTGGGGTTTAACGTCCCGTCCATAACAACGTACGACGTCATTGGAGACGGATCTTGTTGACAAATTTTCCTTAAATAAACAGACTGATACATTTTATACATCTACTACATCTGCGTTATTACTCTGCTGTTCACAATAAAGTGCCTGGAGAGGATTCAACGAACCACCTTCATGCTGTTTCTCTACCGTTCAACTCTCGAACGGCACGCGGGAAAAACGAGCACTTTCGTGGTGTTTGCGTTTGGTGTGTTGTCATGCAAGTTGCTATAAACGGGTTTATTAATTATTTTTGAATTTTGGGTCTTAGTATTGTTCTTGTGATGACATGTTAAATGTTACATACCTGAACGTTACCAGAGTGTTGTCTAAGAGGAGACGTTCGTGAAAAATACACACAATGTAAGAGATGCACAAAATCCTCAATTTGGAAGCAGTTCATACTATACAAGATGTTATTTGTGTCAAGAAATCCATAATATAGATGTGGACTCACGTCAACCATTACATGAGATGTGTTTCTCGTACATCTCGACCAATAATTTGTTTAAATGCACTTAACACATAGGAACATTATCTAGTCGCTAGTCAAGATATTTGGTTGGTATGCTCCATGACGCATCTGATTATGTTCAAGACATGTACACCATACTTTACAGGAAATTATGACATTTATTCTATGGATTATATATATTTAACTTTTTATGGAATTTAAACGTTTTATCTTCAAAAAATAATACATATACCATTTTCTCAGAAACTATTCAACAGATTTTTATAATATTTTATAAGCTTTTCCCATGAGGTGTTTTGAATCTATCGAATAACAAAATATTAATAATTTTTTTAGTTATAGTTCTGCAAGTATATTATAAAATTCAGGCAAAATTCGAAGAAATTTGCTCCATATCCCAGCAAAAACTCGTAAATACAAAATTTACTCTTGAGACAACATTTATTGCAAACATAGAAATAAATGTACAAAATTTCATAATTCTAGAATGCATAAATTCTCGGAAAATGGTATCTAAACTTTAAAAAGTATAATTTTCAGGAAATGCAATTTAAAGTTGAACATAATGTTTCTCTTACGTCAGCTCTTCAGAAGCCAGGTGCAGCTCATCAGAGACGCTGCAGCGAGAGGACAGCCATTAGCCGCAGCATCCATATCACGGAAGGACTTCCGTTTCAAATCCTTGCAACAGGCATCCTCGTAGATTCATCACTTCTATCTGTAGGACGCACGATTTCTCATGCTTGTCTACATGCAAGTCTTTCTGTGTGTTACCTTCAGACTCGAACACTGGAGTGAGAGAGGTTTTTTGGCTTCCTCCTCAGGCCAAAGTACCACTGATTAACTATAACAAAATCTGCAGAAGTTAGTTTAACTTCTTTACAAAATTATTGCCAGACACAAATCTCAATGTCTGCCACTGAGATTCCTGCTCTGGCAGAAACAGCCAAATTTCAGAGCACTAATATAGAGAACATTTCCTACTGGGAGACTGAAGAGTATACACTAGCAGCCAGACGAGACCTGCAGTGACATGTAACTGCCTCCATTTCAGTACTGTGTACAGAGACCAAGCTGGACTTAGACTCTCCATCTGTCACTGCTCTCAACTTCCACCTCCACGCTGTATAAGTCTGATAAGAAAGGACTGTCAATATTGATTTGGGAGGGACGCAGTGTTAGTTAACTCTCATCACTTCCTAATTGTATAGTTTAAATGTTTTGCAGAAAGATAGTTCCTTCTGTTGTGCACTTGGGCGACCTTATAGGCGTCCGTACTTGTTTTGCCAGGATCATTCTTTAATCCACTATCCGTTCTCGCAGTCACTGACTGCGTCCACGATTTATCTCACAGCTATATTTTTGTCATGTTTACCTACATGTGACAAGGTTAGATTACACATTTATAATCCCTACTCTATTTATTAAATTTATTTTTGCTTTTCTCAGTGGGTAATTCGTACATTAATGCTTTATGATAATAAATCTGACTGTTACAGTGAGTACTCGTTTTTTGTCATGGGTAGATCATTCCTCCTCTCATTAATATATCCGTGTGTGGTGTGGTACTCATATTTTCTTGCTTGATTATGTTACCCCTACTACTTTTCATTCAGTAGGACGTTTCCGTTGCGTGACTGCATTTCCATAAAATTGGCTTGGTCTGATGGGGATCTTCCCTTCCCTGTAGTTCACCAAAGATTGGACTTAAGCATTCTAGGTGTATGCTAAGTAGCCTAACCATAACCCCTCAATACTTGCGGTCATTATCATTGTCTGAAACGTAAAACCACTCACATGGTGGGAGGGACATTCTGCTTTACACCCGACTCTAAGAGAGAAATGAATATTAGGCCTGTTGGTTAGTTACAGTAGATTCTTTAGAAGAAAGAAGATTGTTGTTACTGATGCAAATGTTTCAGTGGTTGTAGCTCGGGTGGCCTGCCGTGATTGGCTAGCGAGAACCAGTAAGATTTTGAGAAGGAGAGCAGATACATAGACTTTATCTCGGATTTCCAGAGGGGGGCCGCTCTTGGTCTAAAAGCTGCAAAGCGGAAAACTTCGTCCTAGAGCTGATCATAAATGTCTGGTATGAACTTACAGCTTTCAATCATCACTGCATCCAATCTCCGCACCTGACTTTTAGATTGACGGTAAGCATGACCTGCATTTGTGTGTTTTGTGACGAGGGGACTACCAAACTGCTTGTTTCAAGTTATGGCTGTACTTTTCTAAATTAATTTACGCAGTCAGCTAGTTATACTCATCATGCACTTAGGTAAGGGAACTGGTGTTTACATGTACTTTATCCTCTTGACTAATTCTGCAATCATTGGCTTTTTACGTGAACATAGCTAAGTGTATAATATTCTCCCCAACTGCCGGCCGAAGTGGCCGTGTGGTTCTAGGCGCTGCAGTCTGGAACCGCGAGACCGCTACGGTCGCAGGTTTGAATCCTGCCTCGGGCATGGATGTATGTGATGTCCTTAGGTTAGTTAGGTTTAACTAGTTCTAAGTTCTAGGGGACTAATGACCTCAGAAGTTGAGTCCCATAGCGCTCAGAGCCATTTGAACCATCTCCCCAACTCCACCCACCCACGCAAAGGGATTATCACGTATCTCTTTAATTCATCTGAACACTGTGCATATTATAGTTACTATTTGTTTTGCCTATTCACTGATTGGAATCAAGATAATGCTTTTTAGCAATAAACAGGAACATACTGTGACGTTTCCTTTCATTTTGTGGTTCGATGAAATCCTTTTCTCATAATACCTATGTAATCTACGATACCTGTATTTCATGTTTAACTGGGATATCCAATGTCAACTGAGATGGTTATTAGTTTTCGTAGCGCGACTTTGTCATAGTATTTCTATAACGGTCTCGTCACAGTACAGGTCACTGGGTTCAGGTCTGCCTAGCGTCTCAGGGATATGCTGAGAGTTCAACCTCAGTGGACGTTTCTCCTTTTTAAACGATGCGTATCTCTATCTTCTCCCGAACCACCAACACTCAAATGCGATTTGTGGAATGAGAAATTCGCAGCATAATCTTCCTTTCTATTCAGAATGCCGATGACGTTACTCCTAAACACTGTTTGCTGTTGCGCTGAAACGGTAATCATTTGGATATCTAAGTATGGATTATGCTCAATGCCAATTTGAAATTTTGTGATGACACCGGTACTGGGCACTTGCACTTTTGGAAACACTATGAAGGCGGCATTCCTTCATGGTATTGCAGTTTTAATGGGTAAAAATGCAAGCGCCCAGTACTGCAGCCTGTAACACTCCCATGGAATAAAAGAGCTAAAATAATTGGTCTCATCACACAAGCGACTGCTGCACAACGTCACGTAAACAGAGGGACGGGTGTTTGAAATTTTACGACCACGTGCCTAAACCCTACGGACCTCGTTCCTCCGCTGCAGCTGTCCTCTTGCTTTGACCACTGTCAGCTAAAGATTTGCTCCTGTAACCTTAATTATCTGTAGCAATTTGGGAAAACACGCACACAATAAGATCAAAATACGTAAGATGCAGATCCAAGGGCGTGCTGAAAAATAATGACTAATAATTTTATGTGATAAATCCTAAAGCTTTTTGAATAAAATAAACGTTATTAATATTCAAATTCTGGATTGTTCATGTCTCCATATTGTGATGTGTAACGTGGCGGTGTGTAGTGTAATAATGTCGGGGCGTGAGGAACCGCATTTAGTTATCGAGTTTCGAATTTTCCTTCAGCATTATGACGCCAAACCTCACACGAGAGCTGCGATATCTGCAACAATCTGACGCCTTGTCATCAATCGTTCGCTGGCAGCGGTGGTCTCGCGGTTCTAGGCGCGCAGTCAGGAACCGCGCGACTGCTACGGTCGCAGGTTCGAATTCTGCCTCGGGCATGGATGTGTGTGATGTCCTTAGGTTAGTTAGGTTTAAGTAGTTCTAAGTTCTGGGGGACTGATGACCACAGCTGTTAAGTCCCATAGAGCTCAGAGCCATGCAGACGCGGTTGGTCACGATAGGTTCCGCATGACTTGACAGAAATGCATAAATGGATGCGTTAAGACGCTGCTCGGACGCACTTGGAGCGCTATGAGCGCAAAGGAGAGGCTTTCTTACCCCGTATCGTAACACTAGATGAGACATGAGCCATATCGTACGAGCCAAAACTGAAACGCCAGTCCAACGAATGGCGTCATTATGGGTCGCCGCAAAAGTCGAAAGTGCGTCAGAGCCCGAGTATGCTGAAAGTTATGGTGATTCTCGTGTACGACTGTGATGGTGTTATCCTAACGCATTACATTCCTCAACGGCAGACCGTCGATGCACGGTATTACTGTTCGTTTTTGGAGCATCATCTGCGACCAGCTTTGCGAAAAAAGCGGCGACACTTTCTGCGAAACTCATCATTTTGCATGAAAATGGGCCGGCGCATACATCGCAAGCAGTGGCTATTTTGTTCGGTCGATGGGCCTGAGAAGTACTGTACCAAGGACCATAATCCTCCGACTTAAGCCCTTGCGACTTTGATTTGATTCCGAAGATGAAGGAACCAATTCTTCGCTTCAGAACTGTTTCAGGGATCCGACAGGCAGTAGACCTCTCCATTCGCACCATCAACAGAACAGTGTCTGCTAACGGTATACTATGCTTTCTACATCGCTGTCAAGGGGTTCTACCCAACGCTGGTGACTACTTTGAAGGACAGAAACAGGTGCAAACATGTAACTTTTCGTATCGGTTGTGAATAAATAGTTGCCAATATTTAAGTTTCAACCCTCGTATAAAACACACACACCTTCCGTGTCAAGAATTTTAATTAGGTCGACAAAGCAGGCCTCTGTGGCAAAGCGGTTCTAGGCGCTTCAATCCGGAATCGCTCTGCTGCTGTAGTCACAGGTTTGAATCCGCCTCGGGCATGGATGTGTGTGATGTCCTTAGGTTAGTTAGGTTTAAGTAGTTCTATATCTAGGGGACTGATGACCTCACATGTTAAGTCCCATAGTGCTTAGAGCCATTTTTACTTCGAGACGAGCCGGCCGGAGTGGTCGAGCAGTACCTCAGAAGTTCTGTCCCATAGTGCTCAGAGTCATTTGAACCATTTTGAACTTCGACAAGACAAATAATCCTCTCGGAGGACCATCCACAATTGAGCACTCAGTCTTTTCGCCATTGCTCTGGTGGCCCTTAATTAGCACTCCGTCTTCAGGCCACAAGTGGCCTATCGGGACAATTCGACCGCCGTGTCATCCTCAAGTTTAGGATGCGAATAGGAGGGGCGTGTGGTCAGCACACCGCTCTCCCGGTCGTTGAGACGGTTTCCTTTGACCGTAGCCGCTACTATTCGGTCGAGTAGCTCCTCAATTGGCATCACGAGGCTGAGTGCACCCACAAAAATGGCAACAGCGCATGGCGGCTGGATTGTCACCCATCCAAGTGCCGGCCACGTCCGACAGCGATTAACTTCGGTGACCTCACGGGAACCGGTGTGTCCACTGCGGCAGGGCCGTTGCCGGCCCATAATTAGGGCGAGCTACTAAACGGCATATGCCTGTTTCCCATGGTAAGGACTTCAAGGTCCACCCAGTTTGTAGCCTACATAGCTGTAAAATGTCCTCTTTTAAAAAAAGCTTACACATCTTTAATTGAATACGGTGCGCTATTGTGCGTCTTTGTGTATGTCCTCCTTAAATTAAATGTAAAATTTTACTCTCTTACCTTATGTAAGCCGGATTTGGGTTAGCAGTTTCATTACCATTCTGAATTGATCGTGTTTTTAATGTGTCCATTTATTGCTATTCCTACTACCTATTAAATAGTATAGGGGTTTTTGTCAGTGAGAACTTTAAGGTTTAGCTACCTTAAATTTTGCTACGTGGCAAGTTTTTTTTATTTTTTATTTACTTTATAGGAGTTGTGGACATGTACTTTTATCTCATGACTATGAGACCTTATTCTTTGTCGCCTTATGCGTCCCCACTAAATTAAAATTAATTTGGATGCCACCAAGGGGAAAAAAAATAGTTTCACGTTTTTATGCAAAAGCTTTAAGTTGCTGGCTTCCAGTTGATAGTTTCCCTACGGTTCTGTACTGCCCCTATTTCAGTATGTTGCTTTGTCACTCATAATCTACACTTAAGCGTTTCATGCAACTTTTGTTTTCCTTTTGCACCTAAGTAACTAATCCAAATTGTGAACGACCGGGTTATTTGGTCCCCTGTTATTCTACCCGTCGATAGATGGCAGTAGTATTGCCAAGCTGGTTTACCTGTTTGCTTCCTGCCTTCTATTTGCTACTCCGAGTCCTGTGTTCGCTGATGGTACACCGCGTCCTATACTCTCCATCCCGGTGCTCGGGGTCACCACACAAAATGTAAGTGTCCCGGTGTTCATTCCATCCTTCTTTAAATAGGTGGTCGTCCGTCGTATTTGCAGGTGTCGCTTTGGCCTTGTCTTATGTTTTGCCGCACGTAGCCCGATCGCTGTTTTCTAAATTGCTATATAGTAGATGTTTTTTTTGTTTTCTCGTGTCTATTAGTTCGTGTACGAATTATTTTTTAGCTTCGGGCTCTTGTTTATTTTCAGTATCACACCTGTTGATGAGCGTGTAATAGTTTAAAAGCGAGCGCGGTGTAAGCATTGAAAAAAAAAAAAGCTTCCAAATGAAGTGGTATTTTCAAATGGCTCTGAGCACCATGGTATTTAACATATGAGGTCATCAGTCCCCTATAACGTAGAACTACTTAAACCTAATTAACCTAAGGACATCACACATATCCATGCCCGATGCAGGATTCGAACCTGCGACCGTAGCTGTCGCACGGTTCCGGATTGAAGCGCCGGCCGGCGGTATGTTCAGTCTCAACTATTTCGACGAGATTACTGTAAATTGCGTTTTACAGCCGCGGCATCGACATTGCATAACACACGCACCACGGAAGCTAAAACACAAAGAATTTCAAAATATCAGAAGTGCATGGCCTATGTTAAAATACGGAAACAGAGACCGACGTTAGCGCTCATACTGGCCTGGTAGTGAACTTCGAATTCGGTTCGTTTCTTAATTTGGGGGAAGGGACCAAACAGTGTGCTAATCGGTTCGATCGGATTAGGGAAGGAAGTCGGCCGTGATCTTTCAAAGCAACTATACCGTCATATGCCTGAAGCGAAATCATGGAAAACCTAAATCAGGGTGACCGGACGCGGGTTTGAACCATCGTCCTCCCGAATGCGAGTCAAGTGTGCTAACCACTACGCCACTTCACTCGGTCACGAATTCGGGAAAACGCGGCGTGATAATCTATATTCTTGCCTTTCGTAATACGAGTACTGGATGGTAAAAATGTTTCATTTATTCTTTACGGGTGGGTGTTGTCGGTAAAGTGCGTTTATTTATAACTTGCAATTTTGCAATTTCGAACATGTGCCTATTATCAAGTGGAAATTATTATATATTCCTGATTATTATGTTCTTGTTTTTATTTCACTCCTTGAATTGAGATGTAAATATATTGCTCATATTCTGCTTAATTTTTTGATGTCGTCAATAATATTCACTAGGCTAACTGGTTCTATATTTGTTTTTGTTTCATAAACGAAACACAAGCTGGTTTCGTAGCATAGTATTCTATGGAATAATGTCTGTTTGTTCCTGCTTTCGAATCCGTGTCTGAACTGCATGATTTAAATGCATTTTAAGTTTATTGTTCGTATCCTACGTTACGATTGTTCCCATCCGTTTTTCGTACTCTCGCATTTGGAGGCCACCGAAAATTTCATGGACTTCTGCTAAAATGTGCTTTTTGTAGTACCTGTTAATAACGTGTGATAACGTTTGTTGCATTTTCAAGGAACAATGCTCTGTATCTGCATCTGTAAATACATGGGCACTCTGCAAATAACACGTAAGTGCCTGGCAGAGGGTTCATCGAACCATCTTCATAATAATTTTCTATTATTCCAAACTCGAACAGCGCGCAGAACAAACGAATACCTGTATATTTCTGTGCGAGCTCTGATTTCCCTTATTTTATTTTGATGACCTTTTCTCCTTATTTAGGTCGCCGACCAAAAAATGCTTTCCAGTTCGGAGGAGAAAATTGGTGAGTGAAGTTTCGTGAGAAGATTCCGCGCAACGAAAAACGCCTTTGTTCAATGATGCCCACCCCAAATCATGTATGATGTCAGTAACACTCTCTCCCCTATTGCTCGATAGTACAGAACGTTCTGCTCTTTTTTGAACTTTCTCCGTCCACTCCATTTATCCTTTCTGGTGAGGAACCCACACGACGCAGCAGTACTCCAAAAGAGGAGAGCCGAGCGTAGTGTAGGTACTCTCTTTAGCAGATCTGTAGCATCTTCTAAGTGTTCTGCCAATAAAACGGTCTTTGGATCGTGTTCCCCACAGCATTTTCTTGTGTTCTTTCCAATTTAAGTTGTTCTTAATTGTAATTGCTAGGTATCTAGATGCCTTTAGATGTGACCTATCGTTAATCGAAGTTCAACGGATTATTTTTAGCACTCATGTGGATGACCTCATCCTTTTCATTATTTAGGGTCACCTGACAAATTTCGCACCGCACATATACCTTTTCTAGTCGCCAGACTGTAAAGCATGCTCATCTACATATATGTACATACTCTGCAACCCATTGTGAAATGCGTAGCATGCAGTGGCAAGAAACAATGCCATTCAAAGCAGAATTACATACTCATTCCATGACAAGATGTAATAAAGTTAAGTACCCATAGTGTCACAACCTGCTAATATGGAGTTCTCCATTAATCGCGAGAAAGTACGGAAAACGGGTGAAAACAAAAATAAAGTAAAATGAAAGCTATATACTTAACAGTAATTTAAATCGTACAGTTCACTCACCGAACCGTATGAAGTAACAAACACACAAAAGACCACAGAACACCATGTGATGAAACCAGCTTCTGTTTTATATGAAGGATAACCAAATACGGAATCTTACACCCCACATAATATTACGGATGCAAGCAGAACACAATCAGAATACGAGCAACATATGTACAATGCAAATACACAGGAGAAGTCTTAATCAGTAACACAATGTTGTGAAACAAGCTCTTGTTAAGTACGAAACGAAACCAAACTTGGAAGACTGAGAAAGCAACCAATGAGAAGGTAACACGATGGACTGATAAACTTGCAGCGCTCCAAGTGGCCTGGCAGCGAACTTACAGTGCGATTAAAATGGCTTCATAGTTGACACTTCAATCGTTGTAGTTAGATTTCTCCAATCAGGACGCTCAACATCACAACCAGACCGTTGACCGTTGCTATAATGCCAGAAGAGTTACTCACTTCACTCCCAACTCTTTGTCCAGCTTTCTTTCTTGATGTGTTTGGATCCTGAATCCTGCGTCTCATCCTTTTATTTGTGTTTCATCACACATGATAACCCCCCCCCCACACACACACACACACACAACGATGCTAACGAAATATACACGTTTCATACATAGCGCTAACTAAACATTCCAAACATTAAGGACTCTTCCACAAATGACGCGAGTCAGCGTTACATACCGGGTGAAATAAATTGCAGTATAAATTGGAAAACTGAATAAATCACGGAATAATGTAGATAGAGAGGTATAAATTGACACACATGCTTGGAATGACATGGGGTTTTATTAGTACAAAAAAAAAAAAAAAAAAATACAGAAGTTCAAAAAATGACCGACAGACGGCGCTTCATTTCATCAGAATAGCAATAGTTAGTGCAACGAAATAGGACAAAGCAAAGATGATGTTCTTTACAGGAAATGCTCAATATATCCACCATCATTCCTCAACAATAGCTGTAGTCGAGGAATGATGTTGTGAACAGCACTGTAAAGCATGTCCGGAGTTATGGTGAGGCATTGACGTCGGATGTTGTCTTTCAGCATTCCTAGAGATGTCGGTCGATCACGATACACTTGCGACTTCAGGTAACCCCAAAGCCAATAATCCCACGGACTGACGTCTGTGGACCTGGAAGCCCAAGCATGACGATCATCACCACGCAACGCGCGCAAGAGACCTATCACGGGTCTAGCAATATGGGGTGGAGCGCCATCCTGCATAAACATCGTACGTTCGAGTAGGTGTTTATCAGCCAGGCTGGGGATGATGCGATTCTGTAACATATCGGCGTACCTCTCACCCGTCACGGTAGCAGTCACTGACGTTTTGCCGTCCAGCGACATCTGTCGGACATTTTGTGAACTTGGTTTTTTTTTGGTTCCAATAAAACCCCATGTCATTCCAAGCATGTTCGTCAATTTTTACGTGTATCTACATTATTCCGTGGTTTATTAAGCTTTCAAATTCGCTAAGCTTCGCTCAACGCTGTGTGAAGCCGAATTTTTTTAACGCTGCAGTTAATCGTTGCAACTGGGTCACCAGAGTCATAAACACAAAAACCTTCCGCAGTGTATTGGCGTAGCGCAGTGGTTAGCATCTAAACCTGATGTAAGGAAGGTCGTAGGTCCGAATCTCGTTGAATGCAGTGAATTTTTCATTTTTTAAAATCTAATCAAGGACTTTGATTATTATTTTTATTCATTTAATTGGTTTAAGTGCATTTTTTTAATATCTAATACTTTGTTGTATCATTTTCATCATCACATTGACTTTTTTATTTTATCTTATTTTTCTTTCTGTAATTCTCCTACCGGTTGGAATCTGCTTGTGCCGCCTATAATATGCATCTACGGGCTAACCACAAGTGCTCATCGATTGGTAACGCCGCAGCCCACGTAGCCGTTGTGAGTATAGTTTCAGGTAACAAATTACTATGAGAAATTACAGTTTGCTTTTACCGCCAAAACTGGAATTTTTCTGTCTTGAGTTTGCTTATAGAGGTTAGCGTTAAACGCTGGCAATAAAGCGATCGCGATTTCAGTTCTGCCGCAGATTGTTGATCGCCGTTTTCTAGGGTACATTGCACGTCATGAGGTTGCGGTTCGGTTAGAACATGAGCTTAAATTCAGGGCTGCAAAATGCTTCGTCTGGCGCAGTTCAGTCATTTGGTCAGATAAAATGAGCTATCAACAGAGCATCTTAAATTTGTGTCATACCTCGCGTCAGCCGCTTCCCTCATTGCTCGGCGTTACCCTTTAACAGAATTTGTGAAGGGACCCACTATGTTTGTGTATCGCCTATAACCGAGCGGTAGTCGGCAGCGGATGTGCCACCACTGTAGAAGGAAGTGATATAAGTCAACTGTCAAGTTATTTTAATTGGTCTATAGATCGTGTTACCAGAAATCAAGATATGAGATTTCACGCCCTGCTAAGCCCTTACTCTCTGCCACTGCGTGCTGTGCTCGCCAGAGAGGCGAGTATCGACATAGGCTTGCGAGATGAGCAGCTGTACCACAGTATGCTTATACGTTATCACCAGAAAATAATAAATATTATTCATATTAAAAACAAATGGTTCAAATGGCTCTAAGCACTATGGGACTTAACATCTGAGCCGGCCGCAGTAGCCGAGCGGATCTAGGCGTTTCAGTCTGGACCCGCGCGACCGCCACGGTCACAAGTTCGAATCCAGGTTTAAGTAGTTCTAAGTTCTAGGTGACTGATGACCTCAGCTGTTAAGTCCCATAGTGCTCAGAGCCATTTGAACCATTTGAACTTATCGTCTGAGGTCATCACTCCGCTAGACTTAGAACTACTTAAAACCCAACTAATCTAAGGACATCATACACATCCATGCCCGAGGCAGGATTTAAATCTGCGACCATAGCAGCTACGCGGTTCCGGACTGAAACGCCTAGAACCTCTCGGCCATAGCGGCCGGCTATTAAAAACAGCAGGAGTATTTATTTCAGGGTGAATTGCTCAGACACATATTCGAAATATTAATGAACTGCTAAATACTGCCAAACAGTTGACAAGCGAGAGCAAAGTCGCCTTATTTTATATTGGTTGAGATCTACAATTAAGAAAAAAATCTATAGCGTTGCAGAAAGTCAACTCGCCCATTGACTTAACGCTCGATATTTCGTACGGGAGCACTGACTCTGCGAGGCATCCGTGTGTAACCTGCGTGCTGCCGACTGGACATTAAAGGGAAAAAGATTGGAGAAAAGGGACAGGGAAAAGTGTGCGCCAATGAATAAACGGCTACGCCACAGTCGCAGAGCCTCACGGGCGGCAGACGCGCCGCACGGCGGGTGGCTACAGCTGAAGGGAGGAAGATAAAAACGACGCGCAAAGGAAAGCGAGTGCCTGTGATTAAGGACGAGTCTGAAAACACGCGGGAGCTGTTGCGCTCCGCCGCTCTGTGTGCAATTTGACGCTGGCGGCCGCGCTGGAGGGGGTAGGGGGGGGAAGGAGGGGGAGGGGAGCGCTGTGGTGGGGGTAGCGGGCGGGCGCTGTACCGTTTATCGCAGATGGCAACGGTCGGCCGCTCGCCTGTGCAGCGCCCGGCATCGGATACCGTACGACAGCGGGCAAAAAGTTTCGTTGGAAAAGTGAAACAACGGCGAAGCGGCAGTGGGCCGCCGGTGGAACGAGACCGGACACGTGGTGGTAGTCTGCTGATAAACGTACACAGCACAACAGCGGCCGGCTCAAGCGCTTGCCGATGATGCGACAGGTAGACACGTTTTGATCAAGGGGACGGAGTAATTTCCGATGGGCAAGTACATGTCGGTAGGTAATGGGTGTTCTAGACTTGGGCAGCAGCCACGTGAATCACAAAAGTACCAACACGGCACAAGAGCCGTTTATTAGGGTTAACGTCTAGTCGACGATGAGATCATCAGAGATGGAAGACAAACAGAGGGAAGCAAATCAGCCGCGCTCTTTCAAAAGAACTACCCTGGAGTTCACTTTAACAAATGTAATGAAATCACTTAAAAGCAGAACCTGATTGGCCGGACAGGGCCTTAAACTTCTGTTCTCTTGATTACTAGTCCGGTGCTGTACCGCTGCGTCACTTCGGTCAGTGGGTCAAGTCCCTACTGTACGGTGCCTTGCAGAGACTTGCTAACAGAGCAGGTAAACGAGTATTAACGAAGAGTTCGCCACGATTTGAAAGAACCAACTACCTGTTGTCTTTCATCAATCGGAATTTGAACCTGTTTCCTATAGTGAAACCTTTGTCTCCTTCTACAACGCTCATACCATACTTCTTTGCTGCCTCATGATGATTTCTATAAACCAACAATTCCTTTTATTCAAGGTGTGACATAAATTTCCTATCTCCCCTACAAATTACAGAATGTTTTGATAAGTTATCCGACCTACCCGTCTAATTTAATGGATTCTTTTGTTGCATCTCCTTGCCAAAATCTTTGTTCTCTTCCTGCTTATGCTGTTCGTCGGCGACATTTCATGTCCTTTTAAGGTAAATTCTCATCCAGAAAAGCTTTCCTTGCTTATGTCAAACTGCATTTTGTACAGTCCAGTCACATTAATGCGTCCGCAATCTACACTCCTGGAAATTGAAATAAGAACACCGTGAATTCATTGTCCCAGGAAGGGGAAACTTTATTGACACATTCCTGGGGTCAGATACATCACATGATCACACTGACAGAACCACAGGCACATAGACACAGGCAACAGAGCATGCACAATGTCGGCACTAGTACAGTGTATATCCACCTTTCGCAGCAATGCAGGCTGCTATTCTCCCATGGAGACGATCGTAGAGACGCTGGATGTAGTCCTGTGGAACGGCTTGCCATGCCATTTCCACCTGGCGCCTCAGTTGGACCAGCGTTCGTGCTGGACGTGCAGACCGCGTGAGACGACGCTTCATCCAGTCCCAAACATGCTCAATGGGGGACAGATCCGGAGATCTTGCTGGACAGGGTAGTTGATTTACACCTTCTAGAGCACGTTGGGTGGCACGGGATACATGCGGACGTGCATTGTCCTGTTGGAACAGCAAGTTCCCTTGCCGGTCTAGGAATGGTAGAACAATGGGGTCGATGACGGTTTGGATGTACCGTGCACTATTCAGTGTCCCCTCGACGATCACCAGAGGTGTACGGCCAGTGTAAGAGATCGCTCCCCACACCATGATGCCGTGTGTTGGCCCTGTGTGCCTCGGTCGTATGCAGTCCTGATTGTGGCGCTCACCTGCACGGCGCCAAATACGCATACGACCATCACTGGCACCAAAGCAGAAGTGACTCTCATCGCTGAAGACGACATGTCTCCATTCGTCCCTCCATTCACGCCTGTCGCGACACCACTGGAGGCGGGTTGCACGATGTTGGGGCGTGAGCGGAAGACGGCCTAACGGTGTGCGGGACCGTAGCCCAGCTTCATGGAGACGGTTGCGAATGGTCCTCGCCGATACCCCAGGTGCAACAGTGTCCCTAATTTGCTGGGAAGTGGCGGTGCGGTCCCCTACGGCACTGCGTAGGATCCTACGTTCTTGTCGTGCATCCGTGCATCGCTGCGGTCCGGTCCCAGGTCGACGGGCACGTGCACCTGCCGCCGACCACTGGCGACAACATCGATGTACTGTGGAGACCTCACGCCCCACGTGTTGAGCAATTCGGCGGTACGTCCACCTGGCCTCCCGCATGCCCACTATACGCCCTCGCTCAAAGTCCGTCAACTGCACATACGGTTCACGTCCACGCTGTCGCGGCACGCTACCAGTGTTAAAGACTGCGATGGAGCTCCGTATGCCACGGCAAACTGGCTGACACTGACGGCGGCGGTGCACAAATGCTGCGCAGCTAGCGCCATTCGACGGCCAACACCGCGGTTCCTGGTGTGTCCGCTGTGCCGTGCGTGTGATCATTGCTTGTACAGCCCTCTCGCAGTGTCCGGAGCAAGTATGGTGGGTCTGACACACCGGTGTCAATGTCTTCTTTTTTTCATTTCCAGGAGTGTATATTCGACGTCAACGTAGAATCATCACCCACTACAGTGGCGGCACTTACAGTGGAGACTATACCAATCGTGTCAGGGGACGCGGAAAACAGTGCAGTAGTTATCGTAATACGGAAACGCAGCTGTATATCTGACGTCCAGAAGGGCAATATCTTAGGATTTTGGGCTAGGGGTTGAAGCATTTCCGAAGTGGCAACGTTTGTAAACTGTTGGCGTACTGCTGTGGTTGAAGCGTACTGGGCATATCGCTCTAACGAAAGCCGGCGACGATACAACTGTAGTGCGCCACCGACCACAGATAACAGGGGTGAACGGCGGCTGCGGAAATGTGTTCGAGCGAACAGATGTGCAACTGGTGAGCAACTGACCGCCAGGATGAACCAAACAGCTACCAAACTGTCTCCTCAACAACCGTTAAACGATCATTGCTGCATATGGGCTTCCGCAGTAGGCACCTGGTTCATGCACCCATGCTGACTGCTGTGTATCAGTGACGAAGGCTGGAATTTCCACTCTTGTACCGCACAACCGCACGTCAACTGAGTGGCGACAGGTGGCCTTTTCATATGAATCACGTCTTATATTCCATCAGACAGACGTGCGTTGGAGTGTACGGCAAGAAACATTTGGAAACAAGTACCCTGCAACAACTGTTGGAATGTTTCCGGTCGGAGGACACTCCCTGGCTGTATTGTCATTCTGGAAGCCTCAATGGAACAATACAAGTATGCGTCTATTCTTGGGGGCATATCCAACGCAATATGCAGTTTTATTGTTTCTCGACACGATTGCATCTTCCAGCAGGACAAAGCAACGTATCGCACACGTCGCGGCGTATGTAAATGGTTCGAAGAGCACGGGTGAGTTTACTGTGCTCCACTGGCTCTAGACTCTCTGGATTTCAGTCTAGTCGTTAATGTGTGGGACTACATCCATTGGGCTGTTTGCACCATGTCTCCTCAACCGAGAGACCTTTCGCAACTGGCCACGGGACTTTAGTGGGCAAGACTGCATATGCCTGTCGGTACTCCGTAGCACCTCGCTGACTGTCTTCTTATGTATCTCACGGCGGTTCGCACTGCGAAAAGTGGTTATTCACACTTTTGAAAGTTGGTCGGATTAAAGTGACTGGCAATGTGTATCCTCTTCACTTCTGCCACTGTTGGTTATTTTACTGTCCAGTAGCAAAATTCATCCATTAGTTTTAGTACATATTCTAGTACCATTACCTTCATCTGATTTATGTAGACTGTATTCCATCAACCTTGTTTTACTGTTCTTGATGTTTCTATTAGGAGCTGTTTTGAAGACACTATCCATTTCACAATGCGATTTTTCTCTGCAGCGGAGTGTGCGCTGATATGAAACTTCCTTGCAGATTAAAACTGTGTGCCGGACCGAGACTCGAACTCGGGACCTTTGCCTTTCGCGGGCAAGTGCTCTACCAACTTAGCTACCCAAGCACGCCGTCCTCACAGCTTTACTTCTGCCAGTATCTCGTCTCCTACAAAATTCTTTGAATGCTGTGTCGTTTGTGGCTAGATATGTGCACACACGTATCTTCTATCTTACGAACCTGGCCCACAATTTTAACTAGATTGTTTCTACAACATATAGTATGTAGTTTCGAAATTTGCCTTTGATTCGCAAACAAAAACTGCGGCTTCTATGGTTCAAAAACCGGTGTCATAGTTAGTTCTACGAGGGAAAAGTACTGCGCTTCTTCATCTAATACAAATATAACGTCAACTGCCTCGTACGTCTTTGTTGAAGGACCGCAAATATTTTGCAATTTCTCGATATTTTCGTCTACGATCTTTTAAACAATTAAAAATGTTTACAAGTTATATGTCACATTCCTCTAACGAATGGAAGTAAAGAAGATGTCAAAGTAACTATTCCTTTCGTGAACACAGATGATCTGTAAAAACAGATAATAACAGCTCGTGGCACAATGGCTTAGTGCTAGTCTTTATATTGGACGCCTCTTTGAGGAATTGCGCGTCCCTATCCTAAACTCAGTTATCCAACTGAAAAGGGGATCTACCGTTTAATGTGGAATCCGAGCTATGTGTCGTTCCTGGAAATTTCTCACTTTGTTGCGAGGAGAAGGTTTAATTAAAGACAGACTGAAAATTACCGTGGTTTTACTGGAATTCACACCCGTGACCTCTCAGTTTTCAGGTACACTCAAACCACTAGAATACTAGCCCTGACTTACAAATTGATGGAGAGGATCTCACTTCGCCTATAAAACTTCAACCTGCAACTACGCAAACCCGCAACGCAGCTCTGCTATGCGGGTCATCGCTACACCCGCGCAGGCGCAACGGCCAAAGTCAGCCGAACTTCCCTGACCTGCAAGAGGCAGGTTAGTTCAGAGGGCGCGCAAGAGCAGTATAGACAGCCACATTTACGGATCCTTCTTGCACTCGCCGCGTCATTTTCCTCAGCCAATCCAAGCGCACATCCCGACAATGGCTGTCTGGTGGTCATCTGCCACGAAGGTTTAATTGCCCGCGTAAGGTCAGCAGGAGGCAGTACCGTCTCCGCTAGCAGAATTAGAAGCTCGCCAGCGCTACATCACCGCCCGGCCTCGACATCGTCCTTGCCACCCGGGACCATCTGCTGCCCCGGCCGTGGTCTCTGATGCTCGAACTTCCTGGACTGCCCGTGAGATGAGGCTTTAATTTTCCACCTACTGTTGATGTCTAAGAAGTTAGTTCGTCTCGTTTGCAGGATAACTTTTCAGAAGATAGTCTCAGCAGAGATTTACCTGTGTTGTCTTCCAAGAACTTTAAGTTGTCAAAGAAGTCCTTCCTTCATTTCAAGAAGAACTTTTCTTATTTGTTTTGAACTGCTAACGGTTTGCTGAACTTATACGAGGGTCACTCCAAATGAAATGCACACTATTTTTGTAAAAATACAGTTTTTATTCTGCATGTGTGAAAGTTTTACAGTGTGTAGCTCCATAGTTAGTCGGTGGGCAAAAAGGTTAAGTGATGAAAGCGGGCATGGCAGTATTGAGGAGTGTCCTGGCAGCAGCAGGCCTCGTACTGCACACACTACAGCCAAAGTGCAGAGAGTTAACGAATTGGTGACTGCTGACAGATGCATGACAGTGAACGAATTGTCATGCTACGTTGGGTTAGGGGAAGGAAGTGTTTGCAGAATACTGAAAGTGTTGGCGTTAAAAAAGGTTTGTGCCAGGTGGGTTCCCAGGATGTTGACAGTGGCTCACAAAGAAACACGAAAAACGGTATGCAACGAACTTTTGTAACAGTATGAGAATGGTGGAGATGAATTTCTTGCAAGAATTGTGACAGCTGATGAAACATTGCTCCATCATTTTTCTCCAGAGACGAAGAGGCAATCAATGGAGTGGCATCATGCAAGTTCACCGAAGGAAAAAAAAATCAAAACCACACCTTCTGCTGGAACAGTTATGGCTACGGTGTTTTTCGATTCGGAAAGACTCTTGCTTGTGGACATCATGCCAAGTGGAACCACCATAAATTCTGATGCATATGTGACGATAGTGAAGAAACTTCAAGCTCGACTGAGTCGTGTTCGACCTCATCGGCCAAAGCAGGATGTTTTGCTGTTGCACGACATTGCAATGCCACATGTAAGTCAAAAAACCATGGAAGCGATCACAAAACTCGGATGGACAACACCCGCCTTACAGTCCTGACCTGGCTCCATATGACTATCATCTCTTTGGGAAACTGAAAGACCCTCTTCGTGGAACAAGGTTTGAAGATGATGACTCCCTTGTGCACGCTGCCAAACAGTGGCTCCAACAGGTTGGTGTAGAATTTTACCGTGCGGGTATACAGGTGCTGGTTCCAAGATGGCGTAAGGCAGTTGAGAGGGATGGAAATTATGTGAAGAAATTAAAATACTATTTCTAAAGGATGTATATACACACTGTAAAATTTTCAAACATGTAGAATGAAAAGATGGATTTAAAAAAAAATATAGTGTGCATTTCTTTTGGAGTGACCCTCGTATTTGTGATCATAAACTGATTGTGTCAATAAACTGATTTTTGATTTTATTCAACTGCCTTACTGTGAAAGTGCCTCAACCTGGGACACTTCAGATTCTTTGCCTCCTCTTGTTATCTGCTGACGTCCCGGACGAGACCATTGGTTGGTCGAAAACGTTCGTATCGTTGTGAAATGCTCACGTGATTGTGCCGTAACAAATTATAGAGAAAAACCCATTAGTCACTCTGTCTCTATGGATAGTCATTTGTTCCACATCTCCAAGTGCCTTCCGAAACCCGAAACAAAAGGTCGCATAGAAACACCGTGCGCACTGGGAGCCGTTCAGCGCCACCGCCGTGTCTCTTAAGAAGCAGTCGAAGTGTTGAAAGGGAAACCAATACACAGATTCAGTTGAAATTTTGCTTCAGTTATTGTGTAACACGTACCAACAAAACACATACGAAATATCTTCTCGCTTTTCAAAGGTATTTCTTTGGCAGAACGAGAAATTTTCTCCTTGGTGTTATATCAACGGTTTGCGCATAATCCGTGCAAAATCAAAGTTTTTTATTAGAAATTGCGGAAGTCTTCTTTTATAATTAGAACGATCATACACTATGCGATCAAAAGTATCCGGACACTACCAAAAACATGCGTTTTTCATATTAGGTGCATTGTGCTACCACCTATTTCCAGGTACTCCATATCAGGGACCTCATTAGCCATTAGACATTCTTGAGAGAGCAGAATGGGGCGCTCCGCGGAGCTCACGGACTTCGAACGTGGTCAGGTGATGGCGCGTCCCTTGCGTCATACGACTGTACACGAGATTTCCACACTCCTAAACATCCATAGGTCCACTGTCGCCGATGTGATAGTGAAGTGGAAACGTGAAGGGACACGTACAGCACAATAGCGTACACGTCGACCTCGTCTGTTGACTGACAGAGACCGCCGACAGTTGAAGAGGGTCGTAATGTGTAATACGCAGACATCTATCCAAACCATCACACAAGAATTGAAAACTGCATCAGGATCCACTGCAAGTACTATGGCAGTTAGGCGGTACGTGAGAAAACTTGGATTTCATGGTCGAGCGGCTGCTCATGAGCCACACACCACGCTGGTAAACACCAAACGACGCCTCTATTGGTGTAAGGAGCGTAAACATTGGACGATTGAACAGTGGAAAAAATTGTGTGCAGTGACGAATCACGGTACACAATGTGGCGATTCGATGGCAGGGTGTGGGTAAGGCGAATGCCCGCTGAACTTCATCTGCGAGAGTGTGTAGTGAGTGCCAACAGTAAAATTCGGAGGCGGTGGTGTGGTGTGGTGGGGGTTTTCATGGAGGGGGCTTGCACCCTTTGTTGTTTTGCGTGGCACTATCACAGCACAGGCCTACATTGATGTTTTAAGCACCTTCTTGCTTCCCACTGTTGAAGAGCAATTCGGGGATGGCGATTGCATCTTTCAACGTGATCGAACACCTGTTCATAATGCACGGTCTGTGGTGGAGTGGATACACAATAACATCCCTGTAATGGACTGACCTGCACAGAGTCCTGACCTGAATCCTATAGGACATCTTTGGGATGTTTTGGAACGCCGACTTCGTGCCAGGTCTCACCGACCGACAACCATACCTCTCCTCAGTTCAGCACTCCGTGGATAATGGGCTGCTATTCCCCAAGAAAGCTTACATCATCTGACTGAAAGTATGCCTGCGAGAGTGGAAGCTCTCATCAAGCCGAAGGACGGGCCAACAGAATATTGAATTCCAGCATTACCGATGGCGGGCACCATTAATTTTGCAAGTCATTTTTAGCCAGGTGTCCGTGTACTTTTGATCACATAGGGTATGAGCTTAGGCTATCCTCCCATGAATGTCATTTGTATTTTATCATGCGCAGATAAGCAATGAAAAGACTATATCGATGTTTAGACTTTCCATACTCAAAAAATAAGAGACTGAAAAACAGAAACAGAGAAGAATGAATGATAATTTCCTGAAGGTGAACTTAGAATAAATGATATGAAGTATCGTCTACCTTTCTTGTAATTTTGTAAATAAGCTTTTCCGGTGGGTGACATAACTCGTAAATAATGCAATTGACTCTCAAATATGCCATCGAGGATGTTTTATAAATACAGCGAATTGCAGTTTTCGGTAAAAAAAATAGTTTATCGGACAATTTGTTTTTTTTTTTTTGAGTATCCATATGGCCTCGGGTCCGCCTTAACCCCAATAACTGGGAGCTCGCTGTGTTTGTTTATGCACTATGTTTATAAGGTACTAGTGAGGAAACAGCCTGGTATTCACCTTAATTGCTGTTGGCAAGCACAAATATAAAGATTACTGTGCAAGGCTTCTGACACGGCCAATCGATTCGGATCTTGCTTGGCAGGTCGGTTGCGTACCACCTAAAATGAAAGAATGTAATATACTTTGTCTCCCTACCCTCAATTTTTGAGAAAAGCTGCCCTGAAATACACGATACACAAATGTCCCAAAACTGACGGAATTGACAGACTGTTGATAACTGAGTATTTTTCAGCGTCTTCTGTGGTGCTTGCAAATGCAGAATATTATAAAAAAGTCGAGGAAGGACACTTTAACGACTGTCACATGTGTACAGATGAAATTGGCAACTTTCAACGATAGCGGCAGTGGCCGAACTACAAAGGCATCTGGCCGTGAAGCGGTGGATCTGTGTTTGATTCTTACAAGCATTCTTAATATTTGCTTTTCACCATATGGAAATTGGTGGGAATGGGAGGATTAATATGTGAAATGAATCCATAAACAATTACAAGAATGCAGGGTGATACCGTGAATATGTTTCCTTCGATTGCCTTTTTGCAGCTACCGTTCATCTCCTTTTTCGGCGATATATGTGGATGCGTAATTCAGTGAGTAAAAGAGCTATCGCAAAACAACTAGGAGTAAAATTTTAATATTTCACTAATACATGTTGTTTCATAAATTTATTTACTCACCTTGTTATTTATCGTCATTATTTTATTTACCTTACTAGCTGTACCCGGCCACGCGTTGCTGTGACTCGTCTGGTTAAATGAAAAAGAAAGAAAACACAAACACACGTTTCTGTTACATTAGGGAATATATGGGATATACTTCCTCATCTCCTCCTCCCCCTGCCCCTGTCCCTCTCCTCCTTCTTCGCTTCTCTCTCTCTCTCTCTCTCTCTCTCTCTCTCTCTCTCTCTCTCTCTCTCTCTCTCTCTCACCTCCAGCCCCCACTGTCTGTCCATCTCCTCCTTACCTTTTTCCACGTCCATTTCGTCCCGCCCCTCTATCCTCCATCATCTCCCCCCCTCCTCCCCCACTGACTATATATATATATATATATATATATATATATATATATATATATATATATATATATAGTGACAAATAATATGTATGAAAGAAAGAATTTGTCTAATGGTTCAACGGCCGCACTACCGTAGTTAAAACTGCCTGCGAGAAACGAAGCACAGATTCACATTTCTACAGCAGGGCATATCAGAGCATTTTCTTTCTTGCAGACAGTTAAAAAAATATGTCATGTACGCCTGTCTGATGTTTGATAGAGTATCGTTTAAAATTTAAAGCAAATCATGGTAATATATCATACATATTAAAAATTTATAGCTAATGACTGTCCCAATATTCTTGAGAGTATCATGTAAAAGTTTGAAGTAAAAGCGTTTCCCCTTTATATATTACATATATTTAAGAACAACGAGTACATAAAAACACACTCATATTAGAATGCAACGTTGTGTCAAAATTTAAAGTTAATCGACCGACTTCTTTTCGAGTTTTGCGAGCACAGACATAAACAGTTTGAACTTTTGTGTATAAATATTAAGCCTCCTATTACTACGAATTTCGGTAGGGAAAAGAGGAATGTGAAAAGTTGTGGACTGCGCAGGAGCTCCTTTTCCCAGCCAGGCGCCTTGGTCGCTTGGCCAGAGCCATTTTCATTGAAAGTCGTTAACACTATGAGCAAATAAGTGACAATCATAAAATATTTTTTCATGATTTATATACAATGGTAAAAAATACTCAGTTTTCAGTAATCTATCGATCACGTCAATTTTAAATCGGTTGTGCGTCGTGTTCTTTATGGGTGGTTTTCTCAAACAAGGGATGATGTCGGGACAAAATATCTTAAGGCGGAATTCCATCGTGGCAACACTAAGAAACCCGTTACCCCAAATCGCATGCTACATGTCGCCTAGTGTTACCAGCATTTACTGAACGACGTGAAACCGTTTGTTTGTAGCAACCAACTCATTCAATTTAATTGAAGCAACATCAGAGCAGTGCACTTATAATTGTCTTATGGCAGCGAAACATGGTAGGTATGCTAATGTGCCTATGCGGGACTTATGTATGCTGAAAAACAAATTAATTCCGATTGCATTAAAAAATGGTTGAAATGGCTCTCAGCACTATGGGACTTAATTTCTGAGGTCATCAGTCCCCTAGAACTTAGAACTACTTAAACCTAACTAACCTAAGGACATCACACACATCCATGCGCGAGGCAGGGTACGAACCTGCGACCGTAGTGGTCGCGCGGTTCCAGACTGTAGCGTCTAGAACCGCTCGGCCACTCAATTCCGATTGTATCCAGCATATGCAAATCTAGCGCTGTACACAGTTTCTACTATGTTATGACAACTCTTCGCTTAGCGGCACAGATCGAAGTTGATGGCATGTGACAGGGCAATATTCTATGGAGTGATGGGGCATATTTTAGTTACAGGGTGCAGTGAATACACAGAACTGCCGAATTTGGGTTGCTGTTATACCACGTGTTGTGCACGAAGAGCCTTTCCACTCGCTATGTGCGACTGCGTGGTGTGTACTCACGAGCATCTTTATTCTCGCTCTCTTCCTCTTTGAAGAAAATACGCCAGGTGTAACGTGTCGTCTGTACGTTATAAAAAAAAAGGCTCTGAGCACTATGGGACTCAACTGCTGTGGTCATCAGTCCCCTAGAACTTAGAACTACTTAAACCTAACTAACCTAAGGACATCACACACATCCATGCCCGAGGCAGGATTCGAACCTGCGACCGTAGCAGTCGCACGGTTCCCGACTGCGCGCCTAGAACCGCGAGACCACCGCGGCCGGCTGTTAGTTATCAGGACATTCTTCTGGAGCATGTGATTCCTGCTTTGGAAGAGCGCAGTGGTGTGGAAACCACTGATTTCATGCAAGACGGGGCGTGCCGCTCGCCCTGTGCAACCTTCCACGAGCCTGTTATCGCCAGAGGTTATCTAGAATCACGGCCTACAAGATCACCTGACTTGATTTCACTTTGGCTCTGGGGTTTCTAAAAGAACGCGGTTAACATGGAAATGTTCGGTCTCTATCTGCTCTGAAGGGCAGTATCCAGGAACACGCTGTTCAGATTCCACCGGAACTGCCATGAGCAACTGTTGATCACGAAGTTTTACGGATGCAGTATTTCGTCGGCGTCTCCGGTGTCCATGTTGAACGAATACTGTAAGCAGCGGTTGATAGTAAATTGAGTGTGATGTTTCTCTAATTTGTTTGACACTTTTCTGCCCACTTTACGTTATAAATTATTATACATTGGAAAGATATTTTTTACGCCTTTCTTGTATTCACAGCGCCTGGATTGCAACTGGTGGCCACAACTGGAACTAAATTTTTTGAGGCGCAAATCGGTTCCGCATTAACGCTTTGGAATATCTATCAAGTTTTACTGCCACACGATAATTACAGCCCACACTGGATTTTTTAAAATTATGACCACTCGCTACAACGCAGGATGTTGCATACGCTGCCGCGTCTTTGCTACACACCAAATGTTGCCCAAATGTTGCCTCGGAAGAACTGCGACCTTAGAGTCTTCATTTTAGGTGGCACGTAAGCGACAAGCCAATCTTGAGCCGCTGATGATCCAGCCCAAGAGTCACGAATCTGCAGCCCGTGTTTACTTGCTTACTCTCGCTGCCTGACTCGCAAGCGCTCTGCCCGTTAGGTTATGCAGGCGGGCGGGCTGACTGCTTTACTTAACAAGTGGTAATACCTGAGTTCGCCCTCCTTGGACCGTCGCTGCTGTTCCCTTGTCTGGCTGGCGCTTACTACAGGCTGGCGGTACGGCTGTGAGGTGCAATCTGCCCTAGTGGCCAGGCTGCGTCTCTCCCGGAACAAAGGAAATGAGGCGGTGAGGGGGGAGGATGGGATGGGGGTGGGTGTCTTCCTGACCCCCAGCCAATGCTCTCACTGCAAGGAGAGCCCTCTGCCGTCTGCTTTCGGGATTACGTTTTCCACTACTCCACCATACCCCCACCTGCCCAGCACTGCCGTTCGCAACCCTCTCAGCCAGTGGGGGGGCTTTCAGACCCCCCTTCCACCATCTCTCCTAAAAGGCGTGAGCATCTCCCGGAATCCTGGCTCGAACTACGAGGACGGTCAGAGAAGTAATACCTCCGAAATTTTTATGTAAACTTATAAAGATTTCTAAATAAAACAGACGTTATCAACACCCACGAGGGCTTTCGGAAAAGTAATGGCTCCGAATTTTTTAGTCTGTTCTCAATATCAATTCATATGTTACTTCCTCCCCCCCCCCCCCCCTTCCGACGCAAGTTCAAACCCTGTGCCGCTAGAGGGTTCCTAATTGTAGCGTGTGGCCTGGTGGTGTGTAACGTAGTTATGTCGGTGCATAGGAAAAAGAGTACTGTAACCGATTTTCTAACCGCAGAAGAATTCTTCCGCACATGGAGCACCCTGTCCACCAGCAAGATAATGGCAGGCAACAAACGAGCGCTGCCACGTCTTCAACAATACGGCGCCCTGGGTTTACTGTCGTCGATCGTTGTCTATATAGTCCGACTTGGCCCCATCCGATTTTCATGTGGTTCCTAAACTTGAAGTACCCCTTCGAGGACGTCCTTTTCACAGTGATGAAGCGGTGCAAGCAGATGTCAGACTGTAGTTCCGTCAACAAAGTCGAACATTCTGCAGTCACGGTGTCAACAAACAAAATGTAGAATGTTTCATTTAAAAAGCTTTAAGAGTTTTCACATATAAAATCCGGAGGCATTACTACTCAGCACGAACTCGTATGCCTCTATTCTTCATATCTACATAATTATTTCTCAACATAGGCAACTTGGCGACGAAAGCGTTTCTCTCAGTAGTAAACCACTTTGTTGGTACCGTCACTGTCGAATGTTTGTTGGTGGAACTGTAGTCTCAGCTCGTCTTGCACCACTTCATCACTATCAAAGTGAAGTCTTTGAATGTGTCCTTTGGGTTTTAGAAGCAGATAAAAATCAGATAGGGCCAAGCTGAGACTGTGTGGAATATGATACATGGCAATGAATCCACGGCTTCGGATTGCTGCAGATTTAGCGGCGCTCGTGTGTGGTTTGGTGTTGTCATGTTGAAGGAGAATGTGCTCCACGTGTCGACGAAATCATCGAATTCGAAACTCGATTACAGCAAGGTGTTTGTCGTGCACCGACATAGTTATGTTACACATCTTCATGTTACACGATACAATTTGGAATCCACTGGCGGCAGAGGACTACAAATATGTATGACAAACTTGAAGAATGAAGATGTGGAATGTTAATAGCCGGCCGCAATGGCCGAGCGGTTCTAAGCGCTTCAGTCTGGAACCGCGCGACCGCTAAGGTCGCAGGCTCGAATCCTGCCTCGGGCATGGATGTGTGTGATGTCCTTAGGTTAGCTAGGTTTAAGTAGTTCTAAGTTCTAGGGGACTGATGACCTCGGATGTTAAGTCCCATAGTGCTCAGAGCCATCTGAACCATTTTTTTAATGTTAATAACGTTTGATTTATTCGAAAAGCTTTGAGAGTTTTTACATAATAAATTCGAAGGGATCACTTTTCAACATGCCCTCGTACATTAAAAAAAAAAAAAAAAAACACACAGGTTTTCATTAGCCGCTTATCGTATAGGCTGTTCCCTCGTAGGTGGTGCAAACATTCATGACTGATGGAAACGGGCGAATACACGTATCTGAGAGAGGGATTCCTGGCTCGGGAGAAAAGACAGAAAAGACTCGGTTGAATGTTAACCTTTCGTAAACTGACAACGACGAAAAATCAAGAACGGGGCATGGATTTTTTTTATTTTTTAGGTAAATGTCAGTGGTTTGCTAAAGAAATGATTGTCCTTTTGAGAAACTGTTATTATACGAAAGCCTATACTTTAATCTCTTTGTCAATACAATTGACACCAATAGCAGTAGTGACTCCTCAGGTATAGAACTAACATCTTTTCTTAACGATATTGAGCATGAACCATACGAAAACACCTTATCGCACTAGTTACAGTGTTATTAAAGCATTTAAATAGGGCAGCATAATGTTTCTTGCCAGGAAACATAAATATACGGCTGCAGCAGTAGTGACAGTTATCTTAATATGCTGTACGACACTAATACTTAACTTACCTTTTAACTGATAGTATATGGAAAAGTCCTTTCTATCGTAGGCTTTAACTGAATAATACCAATGTCTAAATATGACTCGTGCAGCGAGTTAGTAAATCACGAAAATAAGATTAGTATGAATACCGATTCTAATATCAATCCAACAACGTGATGATTTGTAACTGGGATTAAATGATTTTTTCATTAAGTGATGCTTTCGTAAATGAATTAATATAATCATGAAGAACTCTTCAATGACCAACACATGCCATTATTGAGTAAAAAGCATGTTCCATAATTCTAAAACTGACTGACGTCAACGATATTGGTCTATAACTGTTGGAATCTGTCCTAATGACCTTCTTAAACACGGGATTGACCTGCACCTTCTTCCAGTCGCTAGGTACCCTTTTGTTGCTCAGGCGATCTACGATAAATTACTGCTACAATGTAAGTTCTTTCGCATAATCTTAGTATAATCTTACAGATATGGTATCTGGTCCTGACGACTTTCCACACTTACAATATAGTACAGTGAACCGGCATAATATGCATGACTTGTCACATAGGATCCTAGGTAGGTGCGTCCTGTAGGTGGTCAACAGAGATAGTAAATATGTGGTGTGGCATCTCTGGGGATGAAACCATCGGTGTACGCTCGTCTGCAGGTACACTGACAGTTGGGCTATATCGACCTTCTAATGTCGATACTTTAGGTCCTCTCCTTGCAAATGTCCGACTGGACATAACAGGGTGCATGTGGATGCAGCACAATGGTCACCCAGCCCATTCTGCGCGAGATGATGTTCAAGAATTGAACAACGGATTCCCTGGAAGATTGTTGGGACGCCATGAACCTCAGCAAATGGCCTCCATAGTGGGCCGATTTAACAACAGCAGATTTATTTTTTGGGGGCTGTCTAAAGAATCGTTTTTATGTAGTGAACTCACAACCACAAGCGACTGAAAGCGGAGCACCGAGGAATCTTGGAGCACAGTAACACCAGCGACGTTACGTTTAGAATGTGCATTGCATTGCGCATTCACAAACATGGGCTGCCATTTCATCACCTCTCTTAAATCAACGTTCCGCCATCAGAAATCCCATATGCACACAGTCGAGTGTTATGTACAGCATGTTGCAGCTGCCCCTAACACTTTGAAGATTACTACCTCCCAAACAAAACGTGAAATAAATGTGACCGAATACTGGAGTACTGCGCGTGGTTTGAAGGCATGTTTCACGAGGATGAACGGTTTACAGGGATGGTTATCTAGTCTGATGAGGTGCAGTTCACATCGATCGGGACCGTAAGCCGCCACAACTGCGTGCCCTGGGCTCTTGAAGATTCTCGCTTTCATGTGGACAAATATGTTCAGCTAGCGGGTTCTAATGTGTGATGTGGTCTGTCATGGCGTGGTCTGATTGGCCCATTCTTCTTTGAAGGTACCGTAACAGAAGGGTGTATCTTCATATTCTGCTACAGTATGTAACCAAGCGACCGCTACGGTCGCAGGTTCGAATCCTGCCTTGAGCATGAATGTGTGTGATGTCCTTATGTTAGTTAAGTTTAAGTTGTTCTAAGTTCTAGGGGACTGATGACCTCAGAAGTTAAGTCACATAGTTCTCAGAGCCATTTGAGCCATTTCATATTCTGTAAACATCGGTTTTACATGCCATTCAAGAGATGTCTGGAAATACAAGATTTTTCCTATAAGAAGATGGCTCTCCGACTCACTAGAAGAAATGTCAGAGGCAACTTGGATAAATCTTCCTGGACGATGGATAGCTTGCAGAGAAGGTGTCGAGTACCCACCACGGTCTGTAGAGCTTACAACTCTTGACTTCTACCTAAGGAGGACCATGAAAAATGAAGTTCGTCAACAGAAGCCAGCTACACAGAACGAACTACGGAAAACTATCGAGGCGTCGTGTACGACTGTTACACCGGAAACATAGACAAAAGTAGTTCGGTCAACAGCTCGGCTGCATCGACGTTGCCTAGCTCCTGATGAGGGTAACTTTGAACACATAAAATAACGTAACGGTATGTCATTTTGTTACATTAATACTGACTATCAAAGCGTGTCTAAATTTTTCTGGACTCCTCTGTATGTGATACCACAGATAAAATACCCTACTCTAAACATTGTGTATTCCCGGTGTACTGCGTGCATTTTACTGTAAGTAAGGTATGTCCTGGTGCTGCTGCAACTTGGGAGTGACTCTGTACGTGATTATACACATGTGTATTTTTTCAGTGTTTCATATTTGATTGTTGTAATTACAATTCGTTGTGTACATCCCTAGAGCACTGTCACAGACTAAAAGTCGAGTGGCTTCAACACATTCACTATTGCTGGAAATGTTAGCGATGACTTTCATGCTTGCTGGTGTTCAGTTTACTGACACCATCTCTGGTATTTTTCTGTTTTCTCGATTAATATAAGGGTACGAAGATGGTATCTGTTCTTTCGGACATGTCCGATACCATCTTCATATATAGTTAAGGCTAACCGGCCATTGACCTTCTTCTTCTGTGCGGATGCACACGCATTGCCCGAACTCTTACGGGACTCGGTAAGATTGTCTGCCGCGAGTAATGAGTGTAGTGGGCAGAGGCACTACGATGTAGTGTGTGGACATTAAGTTGAGAATGTGGGTCTCACGGGGAGCGTGAAAGGGATAAATCCCTGCATCGCACAATGCTCTGAGCCTTCGGTGGCTCAGGTGGATAGAGAGTCTGCCATGTAAGCAGGAGATCCCGGGTTCGAGTGCCAGCCAGGGCACACATTTTCACTGTCCCCGTTGATGTATATCAACAGCCGTCGACAGGTTAGGGTCTAGATTTAATTATAATTTCATTTAATGTAAACACTGTTCTATTATAGGGCATAGCTAGTGTAAATCAGGGCATGTTGGGTCTTACTTGCGCTAGTAAACCAAATTTAAAAGAGAGGAGATACCTCCCGAATTATTTCTAAAAATTACTCTCTAAATATGGCCATTTCGTTATATTCTAATATTTATCAAATGCATAACTAATACTTGTTGTAAAATGTAAACTTTCACGGCCGGAACTGTCATGATTAATAAAATTCTTTTCCGGGCTATTATGTCGTGGTCTGATGCAATGCGAAATCCATCAGACCACGGCATAATAGCCCGGAAAAGAATTTTATTAATCATAACTAATACTACATTACAGTTTTAAAATACGGCCATTAGCAGATGAGGTAATGTGGCAGAAGTCACGGATTGCACACGATTGAGTTTATTTGAAACTTGCGTTCAGTCAGCAGTGACCACAACATACAGCAGCGCTTCACTTGCTTGGCGCAGAATATCTCGTGGTTCCACAGAGTTCGTTCAATATAACGCACCTCAACAGTTCGTTCGCCAATCGGGCCGAAGTAATAGACTATTTATTTCCAAATTGGCGTCCCTTGCCGGTTTCTAAGGAGATATAAATTACGTTCGTCCTCAGCTTGCAAAGAAATGTGACGACTCTTTTAACATCGCAGAACCACTTTGACAGTTTTCCTCACAAACTGAAGCTTCACCAATGCACAGCTGAAGTTGAAAACTTTTCGATATCACCGGAACTGACTCTGATACTCGACAGATGCAATAAAAATGCTCGGTCACAGGTGGAACAACTTAGTAACAAATTATATTGTGAACTACTTTCCTGTTTGGAGAATTGGCAAATAAATGCCTAGGTTCTTAGACCATCAGTGAAGGAATATTTTTCAGATAGAGCCACTGAAGACAAAGTTCACCTTTCTGGTCACCAAGAAGCCAAAACACCAGAAAATATGTCCTGATAAAACCATTTGATACAATTATGATGAAATGTTGCTGGTAAGATTCTATTATTATCAAAAAATCTAAGGATCCTGACGCCTGTTACCAGAAAGTACATTTGTGAAAGAGGGTTTTTGGCTATTGTGGCAGTTGAAACAAAAATTATAAAATGAATGAACAGACAAAGGATATTTATTGGCCGAAACAAAACGAATAAAAGGAATAAACGCTACCACCCGTATGAAAGTTTCATTATTTCTTGGGTTAATGCAGTATCCACAATAACATGAGAGATGGTAACGCTGCCATGAAGACATTAGCGACAGTGCTGAGTTACAGTTCCTCTCCGTAACCATTTCTCCACTAACCCAATCGATCAATTAGTCAAATATGTTCCCTCAGTAAGATCTTTCAATATGCACAGTAAGGGATTTAACTTACAGTTAATGTCGGGCCACAAAAATATTGCAATTAAAGGCATTCTTGCATTCAGAAAAATTCCATACGTCAGAACACACATTAATTTTTTCACATTGAAAATTCAGTTGTATTATAAAACGCGAAGCGATGGTTAAACTGAAGATAAAATCTCGAGACGAGTGCAGCTTCATCCCGGTTGTGTTGAGAAACACACGTACCCGTGTTCAGTACTCGTGTTCATCGCAGAAGCGCTACCGGCCAATTGGTTCAGATAGCGCCGCACGCAACACGAACAACAACTCATAAAACACTGGCAGTAGTCAAAGATTATAACTGCTGGATACATCTTAATCAGCTGTTGCTGCATGACTGGCTATAATAAGTATGCCCACAAACTAAAGAATAAGCTTTAAAATTCAAAACGCAGCAATACAATCTGAGTTAAAAAAAAATGACGCACCATGAAGCAATTATGCTAATATACCAGAAACTGATAGTCATACAGGTACTGACGGACAATGCAAAATTGTAAACATTGACAGCCGATGGACGAATGTGTGACGCTGCAGTGCAATTTCACAACACAGCTGAGAAGGGAAGTAAACAGGGGCATGTTGAGACCAGAGCTCAAAGACTTTGTGAATTTGATTCCGTGTACTCTGTTGGACAGTAACTACAGGGGTAGGCAAAATAATGTGAACAGTGATAGTAATGGGATAGTTCTGTTTGACGGTCAACTTCGCAGATAAGGCACGTGTCGCGCTGGACTGTGCGTGTTCAATACGGACTAGGCATAAGTACAGGTTGTTTACGAGTAGTGCACACTTCGTATTTCCATTTAGAGGCTGAGGCCCAAGTGCAATGAAAGACCTAACAGAGGGCAGATTGTGGGGGTTCGATTAGCTGGAGCATCAGTGACAGACAGTTCTTATTGAATGTTTCAAGAACAACTGCTTCAACAGTCATGACTGCCTACACAAAATATGGAAAGACATCATCGTGTAAACGTAATATCGGCCGCAAATCAAAAGAAAATGACAGAGATCGTTGTAAGCTACCACGAATTGTGTCAAATCAACACAAAACTACGGCGCCTAATGTGACTGCAAAGCTCAAAAGCCATCTTCGTGACCTCTTATCTATCGACACCGTCCACCGATAACTCCATAAAGCGAATATTTATGGACGACTGCTGTACCGAAACCATGAGTGACGACAACCAACGCAAAGAAGCGTAAAACATGGTATCAGGAGCACAAGTTCTAGACGGCTGATCAGTGCAGATACGTCATATGCTCTGACGAGTCAGCGTTTTCGTTATTTCAAACTTCGGGCCGGATTTACGTCTGGAGAACGCCAAAAGAGGCCTAAAATGACTGTTTCTTTATTCCAACGGTTAAACATGGAGGTGGAAGAGTGATGGTGAGCAGCCATATCATGGTATTCTGCTGGTCCCATCATTACTCTGAAAGGGCGTGTTACAGCCAGCGATTATGTGAAAATTGTAAGTGATTAGGTTCGGTTCATCATTCAAATAATGTTCCCCAACAATGGTGCCATATTTTAGGACGATTTTTCACCCATTCTCACAGCCAGGACAGTTCAATCGTGGTACGAGGGGCATCCAACTAAACTGCAGCGTCTTCCCTGGCCAGCGCAGTTATCGGACTTGAATATTTCGAACCCCTGTGGGCGGTACTGGAGCGCAGACACTGGAACAGATTTTGTCCTGCCTAGACACTACTGGAGTTAGAAAAAGTTGTAATCAAAGAGTGGATTAACATACGAGTGGAGACTATCCGATCATTATACGAGAGTATTCCAAGAAGTATCGCAGCTGTATTGGGGGCAAATGGGGGTCCAACACATTAACAATAAACAATTCCAAGTACAGGTGTTTACATTATTTTGCCTACCCCCTGTATCCCTCGAGACTGGCGAGTGAACTCTATATGGAAATGTCAGCGTTTGGGAGAGGACGTCTATTCGGGCTCAAAGAAGCCGGTTGGAGTAATCGGCGAACTGCTCGACATTTGAATAGGAGCGATGCCACTACTAGACAATTTTGGCAGGAATGGATGAACATGACTGGGTGTTGTGTGATGTCCTTAGTTTAGTTAGGTTTAAGTAGTTCTAAGTTCTAGGGGACTGATGATCATAGATGTTAAGTCCCATAGTGCTCAGAGGCATTTGAACCAATGGATGAACCACGGCCGAACACAGCGTCAAGAAGGAAGCGGAAGACTTAGAGAGACGAGAGAACGTGAAGACCGAGCTGGCACTCAGAGCCCTGGATTAATCATTATCATCGATCCCACGTACTACTGGTGTTTTGGTGACCCCAAGGACCATCAAAAGGTGGCTTACAGAAATGGGACTGGGCTCAGGGCGCCCCTTACCGTTGTCCTCTGCACGCCAGCAAGCCTGTTTGCATTGTCGGGCACATTCGGCCTGGAATCTCATTGACTGGAGAAGGATTGTCTTCAGTGACGAGTTCTGCTCTCAGCTGAATGAAGACTTGTCTGGAGACGCCTCGGACAGCGGTTGGATGCCAGCCTGACTGTTGCGCGTACGGCCCTACAACCAGTGTCGGTGCCAGTTCATTTCATAGTAGGAATCTTTTGGGTCTCATCCGCAGCGCACTTCCAGTACAGTCCTAAGTCGACGATACTGTACGTCCCATTTTATTGCTCTTCGTGGCAAGCGATCTTTGGATTGCATTTCAGGAATATAATGCTCTCCCGCACACGGTGATAATGTCTATTGCTTGTCTTCATACTGGCCAAACGCCTCTTGACCAGCAAGGTCGCCGGATTTCACCCCAGATGAGAACGTTTGGAGCATTATTGGCAGGTCCTCCATCCACCTCCGGATTTTGACTGGCTAACGCTCCAATTGGGCAGAATTTGACATTATATTCACCCCTCAGGAGGATACCCAACAGCTCTATCAATCAGTGCTAAATCCACTATATGATTCAGTAAGTGCCAGAGGTGGACGAACGCATTACTGGCTTGAAACTTCCTGGCAAATTAAAACTGTGTGCCGGACCGAGACTCGAACTCGGGACCTTTGCCTTGCTCTGCCGACTGAGCACTATTTACGACCCGTCCTCACAGCTTTAAGTCCGCACAGTACCTCGTCTCCTACCTTCCAAACTTCACAGAAGCTCTCATGCATACCTTTCAGAACTAGCACTCCTGGAGGAAAGGATATTGCGGAGACATGGCTTAGCCAAAGCCTGGGGGATGTTTCCAGAAGGCCCCAAGTTCGAGTTTTGGTCCGGCACACAGTTTTAATCTCCCAGAAAGTTCCATATCACCGCACACTCCACTGCAGAGTGAAAATCTCATTCTGCATTACTGACTTGCTCAGTTCATGAAGCTCTTTCTTTTGAATGAAATATCCGATTTTTTTCTGAAATTGTAATAATCTGTTTGTCTGCACATGTACATCGCATCTACTGATTTGCATTGCGTTCGAATAACTCCTTCTCTATGAATCTCTTTTTTTTTTGTCTTAAAGTGTAATGTGCCGTATGAGGATACGGGATCCTAGCAGGATTTAGTTACTTGAACATAAATTAAATTTCATTTACCGTTGAATTTAAAAGTACCACTGTGTATTTTTAGTTAATTTACAGTGTAGTACTAAGTGTTGTTGGGATTTTTACTCTCTCAGAGATGTTGGACACCACAGTGTCAAGGAAAATTCATCTGGCTGAGTATAGAAATTACAGAATACTTTCCGAAAACCGAAAATGTTCTATATGATGTAAGATATGTGTCCGAGACGGCAACGGCCTTGTCGCAGTGGATACACCAGTTCCGTCATATCACCGAAGTTAAGCGCTGTCGGGCATGGCCAACACTTGTATAGGTGACCATCCGGGTCGCCATGCGCTGTTGCCGTTTTTCGACATGCACTCAGCCTCGTAATGCCAATTGAAGAGCTAGTCGACCGAACAGTAGCGGCTCCGGTCAAAGAAAACCATCGTAAAGACCGTGAGAGCGGTGTGCTGACCACACGCGCCTCCTATCCGCATCCTCAGTTGGGGATGACACGGCGGTCGGATGGTTCCGATGGGCCACTTGCAGCCTGAAGACGGAGTGCTTATGTGTCCGAGGGGCTGCAATGAGCGCTATAGCCTTGGCAGTCGCTAAGCTTTCCTGACGTTTCTCGGTACCCAAGGTAAGGTAACATTCTGAGCAGTTACTTGTGCCACTTTCTCTGACTTTCCATTTCCATTGAATGTTTCCTCCCTCTTGCCATTCTCTATGGTCTTATATTGCTGCTGTGGAGGACGTTCACGTACAAAATTTTCGCACTCTATATGGCTGGCCAAGTACCTGTAGTATCATTCAGATGTATTCGCTGTGCCGTCCTGCTTTTCCAGCCCAAGAGTACTGTGTAACAAACATATACATAACCCGCAGTGAAAATCACTAGACTAACCGTGTCTGCCCCCAATATTGCAGGCACTTTTGGAAATTGAAGATCTTCCATATCCCTCTGTGACAGCTGGAATTTGATAACATGGCGTCTAGAAAGCGGGCAGCACCTTACCTTGATGAGACCGATGCCGGTGTCGGGGCGCGGGCCGAGGCTGCAGACGCTGAACTGGATGTTGGGCAGGTCCAGCCGGTGCGACAGCTGCCTCTGGAACGTCTGGTGGCGCGTCGGCACCGACGGCAGCGTCGTCTGACGCAGCACCTGCTGCAAGACAAACACGTCACCTCGTCAGCCGCGCCCTGTTTGTAAGGGAACGGCTCCGGCGCATTCAGTTACAATGGAAGAAGCAAATACTCAACATGAAACTTTGTGGCAGATCAAAACTGTGTGACGGACCGGGAGTCGAACTCGGGACCTTTGCCTTTCGCGGGCAAGTGCTCTACCAACTGAGCTACCCAAGCACGACTCACGACCTGTCCTCACACCTTCAGTACTGCCAGTACCTCGTCTCCTACTTTCCAAGCTTCACAGAAGCTCTTCTGCGAACATACGAACCTGCAGAAGAGCTTATGTGAAGTTTGGAGAGTAGGAGACGAGGTACTGGCAGAATTGAAGCTGTGAGGACGGGTTGTGAGTCGTGCTTGGGTAGCTCAGTTGGTAGAGCACTTGCCCGCTAAAGGCAAAGGTCCCGAGTTCGAGTGTCGGTCCGTCACACAGTTTTGTTCTGCCAGGAAGTTTCATATCAGCGCACACTCCGCTGCAGAGTGAAAATCTCATTGTAAATACTCAGCATGATGTTTAAAGTTCTTGGGTACTGGCACCGCATTATCATGATCGTCCTTCTTTCTGAGAACTTCTTCAGTGAAATTATCTCACACTATGGCGCACTGTGTAGCTTTATCTAATGTAGGAAATTATTATCGCGTTTGTCTACGTCTATATACACTGCCCGAAAAAAAAAGAAAAAAAACTGAACAGTTCAAAAGACCTGATCAAATTTCAATGGAACTTCATACATGTACGTAATATCAATAGCTCAGTGCTCGACTGTAAGGGAAGATGAGGTTAGATATACCAGTCGTGAGGCCACAAACTTTACACAACGGCTAGAACTCCAACTCTTAGCTACCAACGGGAGGGTTCAAAATGGTTCAAATGGCTCTGAGCACTATGGGACTTAACATCTGAGGTCATCAGTCCCCAGAACTTAGAACTACTTAAACCTAACTAACCTAATGACATCACACAACACTCAGTCATCACAAGGCAGAGAAAATCGCTGACCCCGCCTGGAAGCGAACCCGGGAACACGGGCGTGGGAATCGAGAACGCTACTGCACGACCACGAGCTGCGGACTCCAACAGGAGGGAGCGCGCATTAAATTCAGAGAGAGATCCCTCTCACAACCAGCACGTCTTCATGCTAGTGACTTTATGATCTATGTTGAGTTAACCAGTCTCTACTCCACACACATACTACTAAATATACGCTATTAAATTCAGATATAGAACAATATCTCCGGGAATCGCTTGCTTGGTGCGCTGTGTACAAAATTTATTACTGCTCGGGATTCGTCCCTCCTGAAACGGCTTGTGACAAATTCAGCCTGAATATCCATCTAGTATTAGGTTCCTTCACAAGTAAGATTACCAGCGTTAAATATCTGAATGTTGGTCCTGGCTCCCTAAATCGCGGCATCCGGAAACTATATTCTGCGTCCTCCTGAACCACTGGTCTGAGATTAACAGCAGCCGGACTAGAGAATTACAGTATTGTGCACAGTTGCTGTTAATACCACAACATCGGCGGCTGCATTTCATGTGGATCTACGACTGCGAAGTATAGAGTGCTGACTAACGTCTTCGCAATGATCGCACTGTATTCAACGATACTCGCGGCTCTGCACTATTCCGGATGACCATCATGGGAAATAATGGCGGCGACCTGGAGAGAGGTTCTGTTTTCCAGTGCTTTGGAGAGGCTAAGTGCTGTTACTCACAGTGTCACGGCATCGGGAGCCATAGGGTATGACTTAAGGTCTATGTCGGTGATTGAGGCAGCTCGAACGGTACAACTATATGTCATGGGCATGTTGCATGGTCTGTGTTACGTCCCATACGACAGTATCGTGGTGCTGTATCAATAAACTGTCTGCGTGATTTTAAGGTACTCCCGTTGCCAACAAGATCCCCAGATCTGTCCCCGATAGAAAAAGGAACAAGTGTGAGACCAGCTCCGATGTGAAGCCAGGTCCAATCCAGTATCCAGGATATCAAGAAATGGTTAAAAAAACTGTGGGCTAGGTTGCCTCGGGAGAGCATAAAATGACCACATGATACGTTTCCCACCGAATCAGTGTATGCATGCATGTCAGAATGGGTGCAATTCGGATGAGTGAACTCGCACTGTCAAGTTGTTTGTATATCTGCACGATATTTTCATTAATGAAATTGCGTTACATTCTCTCTCGACCCGTGAAGATTTATTTTGTCCACCCTCTCCCACACCCTTTCCTCCCTACTGGGTGCTTCACGTTTCCTGCCAGGCAGTGTATACAGACTGTTTCAGAACTCCATCGACAGACTTTCAGAAGTGGTGGTGTCGACGAAGGAAAGAAAAAAAAGTCTAGTAAACATGGGTTGTAAAATTCACCTTACACGTGTTCATCTTTGCCACTGTCAAAATATCTCTTCTATATAAAAATCTTTCTTCTTTCCATATCTTGAAAGGTGGTACTATGGACCAAAACAAGAAAAAATGTCCAGTAAACATGGGTCTAAGGCGCATACCTTAAAGCAATGAGCACTTGTTCATCTTCGTCAATGTGAAACAGTCTCTTTGCACGTCTCGTAGAACTTAAGGTAAGCCTCTACTGGAAATTTTATCTTGTTTTGGTCCATATAACCTCATAGAAAAATACGGACAGCAAAGAGCTTGCAATAGAAGAGGTTTGTTTCAGAATATCAGAAATGAAGAAAACGCTGGTAGCTAAGCTATGAATCTTAGACCCTGTAGCACACCTTACAATTCGAGTGTTAATTTTTCATTATTTCTGGTAAATTTTTAAGATGAATCAGTAAAGAGCAATATACCATAAAACGTGTAACATAGAAAACCAGCGGGTCCATATTAAAAGTACTGCATACATATTGCAAGCGAGATGTTAAAATCACAGTCTCTGTGACACTTTATAAAACAAAATATTGTGTAAAATAGGACTTCCTTTCCTGTTAACTTGCCTCTGCTGTTATAGACGACGAGATAGCACATATGTTTCCAAGTCTCTGTATACGTTGTACGATTTATTCCGTAATAAGCCCCCCATGAACCATGGACTTTGCCGTTGGTGGGGAGGCTTGCGTGCCTCAGCGATACAGATGGCCGTACCGTAGGTGCAACCACAACGGAGGGGTATCTGTTGAGAGGCCAGACAAACATGTGGTTCCTGAAGAGGGGCAGCAGCCTTTTCAGTAGTTGCAGGGGCAACAGTCTGGATGATTGACTGATATGGGCTTGCAACATTAACCAAAACGACCTTGCTGTGCTGGTACTGCGAACGGCTGAAAGCAAGGGGAAACTACAGCCGTAATTTTTCCCGAGGACATGCAGCTTTACTGTATGATTAAATGATGATGGCGTGCTCTTGGGTAAAATATTCCGGAGGTAAAATAGTCCCCCATTCAGATCTCCGGGCGGTGACTACTCAGGAGGACGTCGTTATCAGGAGAAAGAAAACTGGCGTTCTACGGATCGGAGCGTGGAATGTCAGATCCCTTAATCGGGCAGGTAGGTTAGAAAATTTAAAAAGGGAAATGGATAGGTTAAAGTTAGATATAGTGGGAATTAGTGAAGTTCGGTGGCATGAGGAACAAGATTTTTGGTCAGGTGAATACAGGGTTATAAATACAAAATCAAATAGGGGTAATGCAGGAGTGGGTTTAATATTGAATAAAAAAATAGGAGTGCAGGTAAGCTACTACAAACAGCATAGTGAACGCATTATTGTGGCCAAGATAGACACAAAGCCCATGCCTACTTCAGTAGTACAAGTTTATATGCCAACTAGCCATGCAGATGATGAAGAAATTGATGAAATGTATGATGAGATAAAAGAAATTATTCAGGTAGTGAAGGGAGACGAAAATTTAATAGTCATGGGTGACTGGAATTAGTCAGTAGGAAAAGGGAGAGAAGGAAACATAGTAGGTGATTATGGATTGGGGCTAAGAAATGAAAGAGGAAGCCGTCTGGTAGAATTTTGCACAGAGCATAACTTAATCATAGCTAACACTTGGTTTAAGAATCATAAAAGAAGGTTGTATACATGGAAGAATCCTGGAGATATTAAAAGGTATCAAATATATTATACAATGGTAAGGCAGAGATTTAGAAATCAGGTTTTAAACTGTAGGACATTTCCAGGGGCAGATGTGCACTCTGACCACAATCTATTGGTTATGAACTGTAGGTTAAAACTGAAGAAACTGCAAAAAGGTGGGAATTTCAGGACATGGGATCTGGATAAGCTGAAAGAACCAGAGGTTGTACAGAGTTTGAAGGAGAGCATAAGGGAACAATTGACAGGAATGGGGGAAAGAAACACAGTAGAAGAAGAATGGGTAGCTCTGAGGGATGAAGTCGTGAAGGCAGCGGAGGATAAAGTAGGTAAAAAGACGAGGGCTGCTAGAAATCCTTGGGTAAGAGAAGAAATATTGAATTTAATTGATGAAAGGAGAAAATATAAACATGCAGTAAATGAAGCAGGCAAAAAGGAATACAAACGTCTCAAAAATGAGATCGACAGGAAGTGCAAAATGGCTAAGCAGGGATGGCTAGAGGACAAATGTAAGGATGTAGAAGCTTATCTCACTAGGGGTAAGATAGATACTGCCTACAGGAAAATTAAAGAGTCCTTTGGAGAGAAGAGAACCACGTGTATGAATATCAAGAGCTCAGATGGCAACCCAGTTCTAAGCAAAGAAGAGAAGGCAGAAAGGTGCAAAGAATATATAGAAGGTTTATACAAGGGCGATGTACTTGAGGACAATATTATGGAAACGGAAGAGGATGTAGATGAAGACAAAATGGGAGATAAGATACTGCGTGAAGAGTTTGACAGAGCATTGAAAGACCTGAGTCGAAACAAGGCCCCCGGAGTAGACAACATTCCATTAGAACTACTGACGGCCTTGGGAGAGCCAGTCATGACAAAACTCTACCAGCTGGTGAGCAAGATGTATGAGACAGGCGAAATACCCTCAGACTTCAAGAAGAATATAATAATTCCAATCCCAAAGAAAGCAGGTGCTGACAGATGTGAAAATTACCGAACTATCAGTTTAATAAGTCACAGCTGCAAAATACTAACGCGAATTCTTTACAGACGAATGGAAAAACTGGTAGATGCGGACCTCGGGGAAGATCAGTTTGGATTCCGTAGAAATGTTGGAACACGTGAGGCGATACTGACCTTACGACTTATCTTAGAAGAAAGATTAAGAAAAGGCAAACCTACGTTTATAGCATTTGTAGATTTAGAGAAAGCTTTTGACAATGTTGACTGGAATACTCTCTTTCAAATTCTGAAGGTGGCAGGTGTAAAATACAGGGAGCGAAAGGCTATTTACAATTTGTACAGAAACCAGATGGCAGTCATAAGAGTCGAGGGGCATGAAAGGGAAGCAGTGGTTGGGAAAGGAGTGAGACAGGGTTGTAGCCTCTCCCCGATGTTATTCAATCTGTATATTGAGCAAGCAGTAAAGGAAACAGAAGAAAAATTTGGAGTAGGTATTAAAATTCATGGAGAAGAAGTAAAAACTTTGAGGTTCACCGATGACATTGTAATTCTGTCAGAGACGGCAAAGGACTTGGAAGAGCAGTTGAACGGAACGGACAGTGTCTTGAAAGGAGGATATAAGGTGAACATCAACAAAAGCAAAACTAGGATAATGGAATGCAGTCAAATTAAATGGGGTGATGCTGAGGGAATTAGATTAGGAAATGAGACACTTAATGCAGTAAAGGAGTTTAGCTACTTAGGAAGTAAAATAACTGATGATGGTCGAAGTAGAGAGGATATAAAATGTAGACTGGCAACGGCAAGGAAAGCGTTTCTGAAGAAGAGAAAGTTGTTAACATCGAATATAGATTTCTGTATCAGGAAGTAGTTTCTGAAAGTATTTGTATGGAGTGTAGCCATGTATGGAAGTGAAATATGGACGATAACTAGTTTGGACAAGAAGAGAATAGAAGCTTTCGCAATGTGGTGCTACAGAAGAATGCTTAAGATTAGGTGGATAGATCACGTAACTAATAAGGAGGTATTGAATAGGATTGGGGAGAAGAGAAGTTTGCGGCACAACTTGACTAGAAGAAGGGATCGGTTGGTAGGACATGTTTTGAGGCATCAAGGGATCACAAATTTAGCATTGGAGGGCAGCGTGGAGGGTAAAAATCGTAGAGGGAGACCAAGAGATGAATACACTAAGCAGATTCAGAAGGATGTAGGTTGCAGTAGGTACAGGGAGATGAAGAAGCTTGCACAGGATAGAGTAGCATGGAGAGCTGCATCAAACCAGTCTCAGGACTGAAGACAACAACAACAACAACAAGCTCAATTGTATTTGAAAGGTGTCTGCAAGTTATTTGTAGAATTCTATAGTGGATCACATTAATTTGCTATGAGAATTTATCTATGTTTCAGGGAACATCAGAATTGTGCACTCAAAAAATGGTTCCAATTGATGTGAGCACTATGGGACTTAACTTCTAAGGTCATCAGTCCCCTAGAACGTAGAACTACTTAAACCTAACGAACCTAAGGACATCACAAACATCCATGCCCGAGGCAGGATTCGAACCTGCGACCGTAGCGGTCACGCGGTTCCAGACTGTAGGGCCTAGAACCGCTCGCCACACCGGCTGGCTTGTGCACTCACTGTTTGACAGTAGACCAGCCGAATGCTATATCGCATCACGTCGTTTAAATATTATATTTATACACTTCAGTACAAAAAAAAACTGGTATTGGCATGCGTATTCAAATATAGAGATACAGGGGATAAGAAAAATAATGTGAACAGTGGTTGCAATGGGACGGTTGTGTTTGATGGTCAACAACGCAGGTAAGGCACATGTCGCGCTGGACTCTGCGTGTTCGGTATAGCCTAGGCATCAGTGCAGGCTGTTTAATAGTACTGCACACTTAGTATTTACATTCAGAGGCCAAGGTCGACATGCAATGGAAGACCTAACAGAGTTCCAAAAAGGGCAGATAGTGGGGACCCGATTAGCTGGAGCATCACTAACCAAGACAGCCAAATTACTGAATGTTTCAGGAACAACTGTTTCAATAGTCATGACAGCCTACTCAAAACATGGAAAGACTTCACCGTGTAAACGTAATATTGGTCCGAAATATAAACTAAATGATAGAGATCGTCGTACGCTAACACGAAATGTGTGAAAACAACACAAAACTATGGCTGCTAAAGTGACTGCAGAGCTCAGTAGCCATCTTCGAAAATCCGTATCTATCAACACTGTCCGCCGAGAACTCAATAAAGCGAATATTAATGGACGAGCTGCTATACTAAAACCATTAGTGACGACAACTAACGCAAAGAAGCGTAAAAGATGGTGTCAAGGGCATAGATCCTGGACGGATGGGAAGTGGAAACGCTTCATATGTCTGGAGAACGCCTAAAGAAACCTAAAATCCTGATTTCTTGATTCCAGAGGTTAAACCTGGAGGTGGAAGTGTGATGGAGAGGGCAGCCATGTCATGTTATACTGCTGGTCCCATCATTACTCTCAAAGGCTGTGTTACAGCCAACAATTATGGAAACATTTTAGTTATTCAGGTGCACCCCATGATTCAAATGTTGTTCCCCAACAATGATGGCGTATTCCAGGACGATAATGCACCCACAGTCAGGACAGTACAATCGTGGTATGAGGAGCATGCAACTGAACTGGAGCGTCTTCCCTGCCCAGCACAGTTCCCGGACTTGAACATTACGGAACCCTCGTGGGCGGTTTTGGATTGCAAACTCCGGAGAAGATTTTCGCCTCCCTCGTCACTATAGGAGTTAGCAGAGGTTCTGACTGTGTGTGTGTGTTTTGAGATATTATGGGCGCCCAACGGCGAGATTATCAGTGCCCTGACATTTATTATAACAAACGAATGTGGATTAGAATTAAAACTGCCGTACACGCGTGCACTCGAAATGACCACACAATCGTTCTGTCGCACAGGCACTCTCTCATGCACTAAAACCAATGAGGAGGCAAGATAGCTAATCAAGAAATTAAAACAATTAAAACATATGGAAAACAAAACACAGAAGATCTAAAAGAACAGAACAGGGAAATGTGACTGGCTGACCACTTAACAAAAACTTGGGTCACTCTGCTACCCTATTGAGATATTAAAAACATCTCCCCAGAATCTCGTTAAAAACGTGAGACAGTTCACAAAACTTTAAAATGGGAACCACATTCATTTGATCATTGCAGAAAATGGATTGCAGATCCGCCGGCAAATCTGCTGAAGCCCGTTGGTCAGCAAATAAAATGCATTCGAATAAAATGTGGCGCACCGTGATCTGGACGCCAAAAGCGCCACACATCGGTGGGTTCCAAGAAGAATCGCAGCTGTATTACGGGCAGATGGAGATCCAAACCCTTATTAATAAACCATTGCCAAATAACTGCACGTGTTAACATTATTTTGCTTATCCCCTGTATGTAAACAGGATGAATATGGCGCTGCGGTCGGCAACGCCTACATAAGACAAAAAGTGCGTGGCGCAATTGTTAGATCGGTTACTGCTGCTGCAATTGCAGATTATCAAGATTTAAGTGAGTCTGAACGTGGTGTTATAGTCGGCGCACGAGCGATGGGACACAGCATCTCCGAGGTAGCGATGAAGAGGTAATTTCCTCTACGACCGTTTCGTGAGTGTACCGTGAATATTAGGAATCTGGTAAAACATGAAATCTGCACCATCGCTGCGGACGGTAAAAGATCCTGTTAGAACGGGACCAACGACGACTGAAGAGAAACGTTCGACGTGACAGAAATGCAACCCTTTCTCAAATTGTTGCAGATTTCAGTGCTGGGTGGTCAACAAGTGTCAGCGTGCGAACCATTCAACGAAACATAATCGATATGGGCTTTAGGAGCCGAAAGCCCACTTGTGTACCCTTGATGACTGCACGACACAAAGCTTTACGCCTTGTCTGGGCTGTTAATGACTGGAAACATGTTGCATGTCCGGACGAGTCCTGTTTCAAATTTTATCGAGCGGTTGGACGTGGAGCCAACCTCATGAATCCACGGACACTGTACGTCAGGAGGGGACTGTTCAGGCTTGTGGAGGCTCTGTAATGGTGTGGGGGCGTGTGCTGTTGGGGTGATAAGGGACCCATGATACGTCTAGATACAACTCTGGCATGTGATACGTACGTAAGAATCCTGTCTGATCACATGCAGCCATTCATGCCCATTGCATACGTTTTTATAACGTCTAAATACTTTTTCTAATTTGGCCTGCCATTGAGGAGAGGGTATGTTACAAACCAATTTTTACTAGGTCTTTTGTCTTGTTTTGGTCCATATTATCACAACTGAAAGTTTTCCCTGGTTCACCCTGTACACTCCGCAAGCCAATGTACTGTACTTGGCGGAGAATACCTGGTACCAAATTTCATTTAGGTACTGAGCAAAGAAATAATGACTGTATACACAGCACGTATACTGATTTCTCTCGTCTCATTCTTGTCTTGCCTACATGGGATATACGACAGTAGTGGGATACTGATTGCATAACCTTCTTGGAATAAAAAAAAGCCTTAAATTTACCCCACAGCGTTTCGTTACAACCACTTCGTCTTTCTTCCAAGTCCTTTGTGTGTGGATGAAGTAAGCTGTGTTTCACACGAGTGGTATTTCTTTGAGAGACGCTTGTTTTCGCCCAGGAATATCGTAATGTTTGAGCTTAGTACACGCAACAGACGAGCGTCAGCAACACTGGTCTGTGACTCGGTGTATCCGGTTATCATCACGGGTGTTGATGACTAGCTGTCGAATGACGTCGCCGTGGTTGATGGAAGCGTTTATCGTCTACTGGTGACTAGAGATTCGGCCATGAGTGGTGTTTAGTTTGTGTTTATTCCGGCACGCATCAGTAGTGTCCTCGAAGTACGCAGCGCAAAACACCATGGAGGCAGTAGCTAAAAGGCATTCTCACGGTTTAAAAGCTTAGGCCGTTTAGTAATTTCGACCGAAACAAACTTTTCTTTTACACTAAAAATTCGTGATTCCTCCACACATGTAGACATATGCGAGGGTCCGATCCGATCCGTCACGAAATCGAAACCACAATGAAAATGAAAATGTTGTATTTGCAGCAGTTAGCTACACCTTCGTCCGCCTGCTTATCTGAGTGGTAACGTGATTGACTACCACGCCACGGCCCTTGCTTCGATTTCTGACAGGGTTGGTGTTGATCTCGTCATCAATTGGTTGAAATGGCTCTAAGCACTATGGGACTTAACATCTGGGGTCTTCAGTCCCCTAGACTTAGAACTACTTAAACCTAACTACGCTAAGGACGTCACACACATCCATGCCCGAGGCAGGATTCGAACCTGCAACCGTAGCTGCTGCGTAGTTCCGGACTGAAGAGCCTAGAACCGCTCGGCCACAACGTCCAGCCGATCTCATCATCACCGCCGCGCAAGTCGCCCAATGTGGCGTCACCCGAAATAACACTTGCACTCGGCGTCCGAACTTCCCGGACGGGGCTGCCCGGCAAACGATGCGCACGATCATTACCTTTCATTTGTTCAGCTACAACTTCGAGCTGCTTCTCTAGTTAGAATTAGACGTTTATCATAGCGTTGTGCCAACTTTCCAATAATCTCGTCACAGAAGGCAGCCAACAAAATGTTCAAATGTGTGTGAAATCTTATGGGACTTAAATGCTAAGGTCATCAGTCCCTATCCCTACACACTACTTAACCTAAATTATCCTAAAGACAAACACACACACCCATGCCCGAGGGAGGAGTGGAAACTCCGCCGGGACCAGCCGCACAGTCCACGACTGCAACGCACAGAAGGCAGCCGCCTGTGCTTTCCGCCAATTCTCTACGCTGGTCTGCAGCTCTTTATCTGTTGCAAAATTTCATCCTAGCCAGCGGTTCATGTGCCCGATAGCTGAATGGTCATCGTGACGGACTGCCGTCCTAAGGGGCCCGGGTTCGATTTCCGGCTGGTCGGGGATTTTCTCCGCTCAGAGACTGGGTGTTGTGTTGTCTTCATCGTCATTTCATCCCCATTCAGCTCGAAGATCACCCAATGTGGAGTCGGAATCTAGTAACACCTGTACCAAGGCGGCCAGACCTGTCCCGTAAGTGGCTTCCCGGCCAATGTCGCCAAACGCTAATTTCCATTTCCGTGTGAACAGAGATGAACATCAGAGGGAGCCAAGTCCGAGCTGGCTGCTGCAATGTGCGGCCGAGAATTGTCACGAAGAAGGCTGTTCAAATGGCTCTGAGCACTATGGGACTTAACATATATTGTCATCAGTCCCCTAGAACTTAGAACTACTTAAACCTAACTAACCTAAGGACAGCACACAAAACCCAGCCATCACGAGGCAGAGAAAATCCCTGACCCCGCCGGGAATCGAACCCGGGAACCCGGGCGTGGGAAGCGAGAACGCTACCGCATGACCACGAGATGCGGGCACGAAGAAGGAAAAGTGTGACAGTTACGATACGTGTTGTGCATGAAAAAAGGCGAAATTTCTCAATACGTACTCCTGCTTGGCGAGAGACATTATTTTCTAGGTATCTTTACGTGCTCAGTGTGCGCAGTCAACACTCAACTGAAAAGAGCGACGTGACGCATACAAGAAACACTGTCCAACATATTTAAGCAAAGCTTCATCTGATTTTCTCTGTGGTTTCCATTTCACAACCGACTGGAGTTTAGTAAACGACCAGCCCTCATATAAGAGGCAACCAAATGAAAACGAGACAGATGGAAAATAACTAAGTAAAGTTTTTATTATTTAAAAAATAACCTACTATACTGTCAATATGTTTACTTTACTGTGAGACAACACAGTCAATGTGTTCATGGACAAATGTTTGCTGTCGTCTACGGAACAATGATTGTAACGGGAGTGCACCACTTCGTCCGAAGCCAATCGACGTCCATCGGTGTCTTTCTTCAGGGTTCCAAAAATATGGAAATCCCATGGCTAAAGATCGGGACTGTATGGAGCGTGTGTAAGGGAAACTTCTGTAGCTTAGTCGAAAGAACCTGCCAACAAAATGACCACCTCCATATTTCCAAATTGTTTCACCTAAGCTGCAGAAGTCTCGCTGGGAACCCCTTACAAATCCTCCATTCCGTTCCGACCTCTCCCCATGCGATTTCCATATTTTTGTAGCCCTGAGGAAGGATATTCACGACCAGTGTGTAAGAGTTGTGACTGAAGTGTACCTGTTGAGCATAGGTGAATAATTGCTGTATGGTGTTATGTTTATTTTGTACTATCGGTACCTGACACTTCGTATAGATGAAATTATTTTTGGCTTATAAAGCTTCTTTGTACACAACATTTGAAATATTACGATGGGGCACATGAATGAAGCCTGTAATTGCTTCAATAAATGGGGTAGAGTTACATAGTGTTGGCCATGCGAAATGCAACTGACACTAAGGTCCATGCCCGCAAAAGCAGCATCTGTCCTTGTGCTTTGTTTATGGTCACGGTACAACATGTACATACGCTTACTGGGCTACACGCGTTTAAAGAGAAATGGTCAACTGTTAATAATAAGCCGGCCGCGATGGTATCGCGGTTCTAGGCGCGCAGTCGGCCTTTAAGAGAATCGACTTGTAAACTAATGGGATGATTAGCCCGTGACATACATCAATGGGCTTATAATTTGAAGGCAAAGCTCGCCCGTGCCACTGCTACGGTCGCAGGTTCGAATCCTGCCTCGGGCATGGATGTGTGTGATGTCCTTAGGTTAGTTAGGTTTAAGTAGTTCTAAGTTCTAGGGGACTGATGACCACAGCAGTTGAGACCCATAGTGCTCAGAGCCATTTGAACCATTTTTTTTTGTTAATAATAAGCGGGGTCATGTGAGCAAAAACTCGCTCGTCTGCGACACTTCCCATCATAATTTCAGCTTTCATCATGTTATGTTGGAGAGGAGTAACTTTAAGCCTCTATGAGTGTAGTGTTCTGAGGAGCGAGGTCATGCATGATGCTCTCAATCAAAGTTTTGTGCCTCACTTTCGGGAGAAAATTTTGAAAAGTGACTAAGTGTAATGTTCTCGAGCCACGGAAAGTCTCGCCTCACGAGCTTAACTGAATGCTCAGTCTTTTAGCTATTCTGGTGCATTCATAAAGACACTACGGTTATAATGGTATTGTTGATCATAAACAGAACTAAATGATATTGTATTGAGTAGGCAACCAGAACGCAAAACGCGCTTAATAAATTCGTTTTTGACAACAAAGCCTATAAATAAGACTTACCGAAAGAAGCAAAGCATATTGTTTACTTCTTAAAGCACAAAGCGAAATCAGTAAATCCATATATCCCAGTCAAGGAAATTCGCTACTAGTTTGTATTTGTAAAGAGAAGATTAGGGCGGTTAATTTTGTCACTGAGATAACTTCCGGAAATGCGTCTGATAGTGGGTTAAAAAACACTAACGACGCATATGTTGGTTCTTTGGTATATTAAGAAACTAATAGCGCCATTTATTGTTTCTTTGGTGTTCTATGCTGTGATGGCTACACATCCGAACTACTAAGCTGACACGTAAGATTTAAGATAAGATATTAAATTACGATATCTTTTTTCCATGTTCCGATTTTGATGAAATAAAGTCTGCATAGTGCCCCAAGCTACGCTCAAGTTACCTGTGAAAACTCAATGAAAATTCGTCGCATGGTTTTGGAGATTGGCGTGTACATACTGATAGACAGACGGACACGACGGTTTTACAGTTTTATTATTAGAACAGATATAGATGATGAGGAAAACAGAGGGTAAAACCCGGTGCATTCAAATTGCCTACTCCTTTAAAACAGCTCCATCGGGGCGGCCAGGCGTAATGTCCCTATCCGACGGGCGATCATCATTAGCTGGCCGCTGTGGCGAGCAGTTCTAGTCCCTTCAATCTCGAACCGCCTTGCTGCTACGGTCGCAGGTTCGAATCCTGCCTCGGTCATGGATGTTTATGATGCCCTTAGGTTAGTTAGGTTTAAGTAGTTCTAAGTCTACAGGACTGATGACCTCAGATGTTAAGTCCAATAGTAGTTAGAGCAATTTGAACAATTTAGATCACCATAAAGAGTGTTACATGCCGTAAATTCATTTGAAAATGCAGAGAGATTTGGAATGCGATCGAAGGCATGGGCGCAACGTCTTGTGATCTGTAACTGTATGCCACCACCTCTTCTCCCCTTGCTAGCCAAATAGCAATGTTGCAAATTTTTCCTACTTCAAGGATTCGAACAAGTTACCTGTGAGCCGAACGGCACCGCATAGACTTGCGTTAGCGATATTGGCTCCTGATGCTGGGACTGGAACAAAGTGGTGCTTTCGAATACAGGAATTTATCCAGGATTCAAACAATAGGCATATTCTGACATATAAATCAAAATTTGGTGAGTGTCAAGTTCACGAACGAGCTGGCTGTGGCCGAAGCAGCGGTTTATTGTCTACGTGTTATCGTTTGTAAACGTAATGATCTAGCTGTTGTCGGCGCCTTCATCCCTGTACATAACCAAGCCCATGCTCGTTTAAATTATACGGGCATGCTATTGTACTAGTTCCGACATCCTTCACAGGTTAATGAGACTCTTCGGTGCGCTCATTACACGTCCATTATACCTCTCCACAAGCTGCTTCGATCGACAGCTGTCAGGCGGTATGTAACTCGTACAATACTACATGCCTAGGTTAAACTGTTAGCTTCCATCCCCTCTGCATACTGTATTTCATGGACGTAAACCGTAGCAAATTTAACTGAAAGAAATCGAAAATTATTTACAATGGCTGGAGGGCGAAAACTCATATACACAGTTCGGCAAGGGAAAATGTAGAACTGTGGCAGCGCGTCTAATACCAACCCCATGCTCCTGTTTCGATATAGTTTTCATTATTTATCTCTGCAGTTTAATAGAGAGGAATAGCACATGGTTTATACCCAGTAACTAGGAAGGAGCAAAGTAATAAATATAGTGACCTTTACAGCGTTTGAACCATAACAGTTTCAGTTCACACTCGAACTCATCACCAATTTTACAAAAAGATTTCCACTCTGGTGAGCGCCATTTTAGAAACTGGGTCACGAGAATCGCCATAACTTAACTGAAACATCGTACAAAACATACCTCATCATTCTCATGTGTCTGGTCACCGTCATTACTTGAGCAACTTTAAACTCGAATGATACACTACATGATCAAAAGTAATGGATACCTATTAGTGGACATTAATATGGTGTGTGTCCATCCCTCGCCTTTATGACGACTAGAACTTTGCTGGGGAAAGTTTCTGTGTTGTGTCTAAGTGACTGGAGGAATGGCAGTCCATTCTTCCTCAGGAACCGAAGTCAGAGAAGGTACTGTTGTTGGACGCTGGGGTTTGGGGTGAATTCGAAGTTCCGACATATTCCAGAGGTGTTCCATTAGGTTCAGGTGAGGTCTCTGGGCACTACAGTCCATGACAGGGTACATTGTCATACTCTCCGTAACTGTTCCTCTACTGTACGCAATACACAGTACTGTGAAATGTGTTCACATCCTTCCACATTTTAGCATCTTCTTGGAAACAATAAGGGGATCACACCAGAACCACAAAAAACACACCCATGCCGTAACACCACCTCCAGTCATTCGCCAGACTAAACCCTTTCATCGGACTGCGTCAGGTTATAGCGTGAGCGTTGACTGCAGTACCATGTAGCTTAAGAGGGGCTGCTCAGCCAGTGTGCTCCATTCTTTTTAACTCCCTACGCCCAGTTTTGTGATAGCAGAATTCCTGATAGCGCTTTGGAATCCACGAGTAATTCCTTCCATTGATTTCATGCATGTTTTTTCAACCATTCTCCACAATGATTCAAATGGCTCTGAGCACTATGGGACTTAACATCTGAGATCTTCCGTTTCCTAGAACTTAGAACTACTTAAACCTAACTAACCTAAGGACATCACACACATCCTTGCCCGAGGCAGGATTTGAACCTGCGACCATAGCAGTCGCGCAGTTCCGGACTGAAGCGCCTAGAACCGCTCGGCCACCGCGGCCGGCTCTCCACAATGCTCGACTGTCCTCGTCTCACAGTATATGAAGTCTGCCTGATCTTAATTTAACTTTGGTTGTTCCTTCGGGTATCCAAAACAGAATCACATCAGCAAAAGTGAACTTGGGTAGCTTTAGAAGGATTGAAATTTACCAGATGACTTTGTTACTCATGTGGATAGCTAGTTCACGTTCGACGTTATAGAGTTCTCCTGACCGATCCATTCTGCTGTTACAGCTTCTGATGATGATAACGCAATACTCTCCGCATCCTTTTATGCTGGCGGGTCCACTTACTGTGACATGCGGTGGCCATTGTGCATTGCATAAGGGGTACCCGAATACTTTTGATCGGAATGGCGTACTCCCTTACAAACAATTTTTTACAGTCTTACCGATTAAGATTCATCTCCTCAGATTATATTTACACTTTTTACCTATCGCCTACATTAATTTAATATTTTATATTCACAAAAAATATTCAACGTAAGTAAGCGCAGAGATCAATAAAAAAAGTAGTCACCAATACAGAAATCATCACAAGCATCATTTAATAGCGAGTAATACCGCATGTGGACTTGATAACTGCCTGGACTCGGATAGGAAGTGAGTCCACAAGATTGGGCAGGTACATTGCATTCATTTTAAGCCACTCGCCGAAGGTTTGATCCCATAATTTCAACAATCTGCGGCGAAGCTGATGCCACTGTTCCAACATGTACCATAGGCTTTCTATGGGGTTCAAGTCATGTGATTTAGTAGCCCATTCGAGATACAATAGGGGGAGGAAGTGTTCAGAAAACCAGTCGCATGTTTTTCCAGCAGGTTATTTATATGCCTGTGTGATCAGTGATGTCTTTCGAGATGACAGACTCCAGATGTTCATTATATGTGGCTCCCGTCGCAACTTTCTCTCGCTAACGGGTTGGGATCGATCTTAATTCACTGCCTGCTGAGTTTGGAAGCGATTTTGATTCACAAGCCGTGAACTGCGTCGCTGGTCCCTCTGGCAAGATTTTTTTCCGACCACGGCTCTGATGTCATGTTTCGTGTTCTAACATTCTGGATGGTGTCTGTTCTATATCGTGTCTCCCTACCACTTTCGCGCAACGACGCTCTGAGCGTGTTTTTTTATGGAATTGACTAGTTTGAACCTGGGACCTGTTGCTGGTAAGGAGACGCCAGACCACACATGACATGTAGAATTCGGAAGAGTTCAGTGAGACTAGCGATGATATAACCAAATACTTAATGATTTCAGCGTCGGCTCCACTGCACTCCCTGTAAAAGAATCTTAATACTAACTAAACTTAGTGGAAGGGTTTCAAGGCTTCCCTATTTTTAGTTAGCTGGTAAAATAACTTCGAAAACGCAGTTAAGTTTACCAATGGAAATTTTATTCTACTCACAAAACATTGCATAAATTGCACTATTGATAAAAGGAAATGTTTTATTACAGGATGGTAAAAACCAACTGCGTTCAACAAAAATGTGAACGAATATTCCCTGCGTGGGTTTCCAAGTTCTACAATGGATCGAAGGATGACCTATGCCATATCAAATCTATAATCTAGGTTTAAATTAAATTTCACAAGAGAGAAAACTATCAAAATGGTCTACAGAGACCCTCAATTATCTTTAATTACTTATCTAACTTGTCGTAAATTACAGTGGCTTCTCAATAATTATATAACAGAGAAATCATTGCGTTTCAGATTTTTACTTCAAGTGGCAAATGTGAACACCATGAGCTTTAATTTACGATCGACACTAGTATTACGCAAAAAAGGGGGTGTAACAGATGAGACTTCTGCAGTTCTGAGTGAAGCTTTATGCGCTGTTATGCGGCATGGAGAGCGTTCATTACCTTGTCGTTGCTTAGGCAGCTTCAGGGGGGCAGCCATCCAGCTCGCCGTCTCGGAACTAACTAACTTTAACTTCTCCTTACTACCATTTACCGAAGTTGGTTTAAAAAAAAAAAAACTATCTGGCTGTGTTTTCATCTGACCAGTCAGGGTCCCAATGTTAACCTTAAGGTCCGCCTACAAAAATTCTGTCTATCCAATGAGAAACGTTATACTTTTCGTGCTGGGGCAATGTTTTTCAAGTTTGCAATGTAACAGAGACGCGAAAAAGTCTCACACTAAAACTTGCAGCTGGCGTTGTCCTAGTGGTTAAATGGCGACGTGGGTGTCCAGTCCGTCCCTTATCGTAGGGCCTTCTAGCTTAACACGGTTCTGCTCTCGGCTTCTGTTCTCGTTTCTCCCCTCGGAACTGCGTCTGTCTCACGGTGGGAAGGTATGACATGCATTTATGCATTCTTGTGTTAGTCTGTGGTATTCCATTTGCTCACTCGTTACTCGTATTACTTTCGTTAATTTAATGTCACGATTTATTCGAAGCTATGTGACATACTACTGGATTTGCTTATCATGTCAGGGTTTTCATGAAAGGTGTTGAATTTGCCTGACACCTTACAGTGTCTACGTATGTTACATCTCAGCCTGTAGATTCTTGAACAGTCAGCCGCGAAACACAAACAAATCCAGCAGTTGTTCACACCGTATGGCCATGGGCACGGCCAAACACGATTGCCATTTTTATCCACTCTGTAATGAATTTACATTTACCCATGTTTACGTACAGTGTCCACTTGAGACACAAATGTCTCGCTGATCGCTACTGCCATATGTTCACATTGAGGCAGTGCATGTGCGGTTGAGCATGTGACCCGACCCCTACGCCATCTGTAAAAGCTCAAAGATTCATCTGCGCATGCGCACTAGGGTGACAAAATTTTTTTCCGGTAAGCTTCTGTTCCTTAAATTTATGCCTGCGTCCACTAGTTGCCACGAGTTGCTAGTTATTGAAAATGCACATGTGCTTGTATCCAATCGAAATCCGTGTGCAAAAGAACCTGGCTTTGGTATCCGTGATACAATTATAAACTGTCATCGTCAATCAACAGCTGCCTCCCCTTGACTACTCGGAAAGTAGTCACCTGTTACCGAATTTGCACACGAACTTAACGTGTTTTTGTCATTAGTTCTCGTATCAAACCATTTTCTTAGTACAATATTTAAACGATCAACACTTGTGTGTGTGTGTGTGTGTGTGTGTGTTTGAGGTTTACGGGCGCTAAACAGCGTGGTCATCAGCGCCCAAGCGCATAGAAACAGGAACACAGGCGGTGAAGGGACGAAGACGGACGCCGAACAAGGAGAACGGCTAAAAGACACAGGCCTGATGCAGTTCCAAATGCGCACATACAGAGGCAAAACAAGAGGAGAAGAAACACACTAAAAAAGGAAAGGAAACACAAGGAAAAGCGAACAGATACCGAAGTGAAACAAGGAGGTAATCGTGACTGGCGGACCTCTTACCTAAAAACTGGGTGAGCCAGTCACCCAGCAGCACATTAAAACCTTCTCCCTAAAATCCGAGGCAACAGATTGGACAGGACACAAAACCGTAAAACCTTAACCACAGTCGCTGCGTCGTCTTGCAAAATAGAGGGCAAATCCGGTGGCAAGGAAACCACCGCCCTCTGGTCAGAGAATAAAAGACAGTCAAGTAAAATGTGGCGGACAGTAATCTGGACGCCACAAGCACTGCAGATTGGGGGGTCCTCCCGCCGGAGTAAAAAACCATGCGTGAAGGGACTGTGTCCAATGCGGAGGCGAGTGAGGAGAACCTCATCCCGCCTGTATGACTGGTAGGACGTACGCCATGGTCGCGTAGTGGCCTTTACCAGACGCAGCTTATTGTCAGAAACTGCCAACCACTCCTCTTCCCACTGATGCATAACACGAAAACGCAAAAGGGAGGTTACAGCATGGAGGGGGACGGCACATTCAACAACGTGAGGGAGGGAACATGCATCTTTGGCAGCCACATCCGCCAGTTCGTTGCCCTTAATACCCACGTGCCCCGGCACCCAGCAGAAAGAAACCTCCTTCCCCTGCCGTTGCAGGTGGAGTAGGGCATCATGGATGTTCTGGACGACCGTATTCGCTGGGTACAAGTGTTGAATGGTCTGAAGGGCACTCAGGGAGTCAGAACAGATGAGGAACTTAATACTGGGAACACATCTCATCTGCTCCAATGCCCGCAGTATTGCAAACAATTCGGCATCGAGGATGGTAAACACCGCAGGAAGCCGTAACTTGACGACTCGATCAGGGAAAACAACAGCACAACCAACAGTGTCCCCCTGTTTAGAGCCATCTGTGAATACAGGTACATGGTCCGGATGCTGGTTTAAAATATCGTAAAATAAGGAGGTAAAAACAAACGCCGGAGTGCAGTTCCTCCGGTTCTCCGACAAGTCTAAGAGGACGCTGGGCCTCTGGAGCAACCAGGGAGGCAGGCGAGTAAAACCTTGTCGTTGGGGGGCCACACGCTCCACACCAAGGGACTCAAGCAAATGCTTGGCACGAATCCCAAATGGTTTTGTTGCCCTGGGACGACTGGAAAAGAGACGTTCCATAGGCGGTCGGGCAACGGTAGGGTACGCAGGGGAGGTAGGACAGGCAAGGAAATGACACACCCGTCGCACCATGAGGAGTTTCCGCCGGATGGCGAGCGGCGGTTCCCCTGCCTCAGCACACAGGCTGGGGATGGGACTGGTACGGAAGGCACCAGTGGCCAGCCTGATACCCTCATGGTGTACTGCGTCAAGGATCTTCAGATACGAAGGCCTTGCTGACCCATACACGGTGCAAGCATAGTCAAGACGCGATCGGACGAAAGCCCTATAAAACTGCAGCAGACGCGCCCGATCTGCTCCCCAGGACCGATGGCTCAGACACTTCAAAATATTCAGTGCCTTCAGGGCCCGCACCTTGAGGTCTTTAAGGTGAGGCAACCACGACAACTTGGAATCAAAAGTGAGGCCCAGGAACCTCACAGTGTCTCTAAAAGGAAGAACGGTGTCCCTCAGACGCAATTCAGGGGAGGTAAAAGGACGCCGAGAACGATTAAAATGAACACACACAGATTTGTCTGCAGAAAAGGTAAAACCCGTCTTTGCAGTCCATGCCTCTAAGCGCTTTATCGTAAGCTGTAACTGCCGACTAGCACTGACAAGACTGGAGGAAGAACAGAAAACAGCAAAATCGTCCACAAACAAGGAGCATTGGGCAGGACTCCGGATAGTGGACGTGATACTGTTAATAGCAACGGCAAAGAGGGTGACACTTAAAACGCTGCCCTGAGGAACACCATTCTCCTGCACGTACAAATCCGATAGCACATTACCAACCCGATACCGAAAGAGGCGGTGAGAAAGAAAGGACCGAATGAAGATGGGGAGACGGCCACGAAAGCCCCACTCATGGAGTTGATTGAGGATAAGGCGGCGCCAAGTAGTGTCATACGCCTTATTAATGTCAAAGAAGACCCCTAGACAATGCTGGTTACGTAGAAAGGCCTGCTGGATGGCGGCCTCAAGCAGGGTCAAGTTGTCTATAGTGGAACGACATCTCCGAAAGCCACACTGAGAGGGGCTAAGGAGCTGCCTGGTCTCGAGCAGCCAAACCAGGCGGCGGTTGACCATGCGTTCCAACGTCTTCCCAACACAGCTCGTCAAGGCAATACTCCGATAACTACTGGGATGCGTTCGGTCCTTCCCTGGTTTGAGGAGGGGAATCAAAATTGCCTCCCTCCACGAGTCAGGGTACGTGCCAGATAACCATATCATATTGAAACAGTTCAGGAGAACTTCCTTGGATGGCAGCGACAGGTGCCGCAGCATGCTGTACCGGATTTGATCATGACCAGGCGCAGTATCATGAGCCACAGACAGCGCAGAATCCAGTTCCCACATTGTGAAGGGGCAGTTATAGGGTTCAGAATTTAGAGACCGGAAGTCCAAATGACCCCTTTCGACGGCAGTGCGGTAGCGGCAGAAATCTGGATCACAGTTAATAGTGGCGGTAGATTCCGCAAAATGCATGGCCAGTGTCTGGGCAATGTCTCTCGGCGCCGTGAGGAGACATCCCTGATGCAGCAATGCCGTGACAGGTAGCTGGCTGAGTTTCCCGGAAATCCTCCTGATGGCTTCCCATACTTTCGTAGAACTAGTGGAGCGAGAGATGGAATTCAAGAACGATTGCCATGACCGTCGTTTGCTCTCTTTAATCACCCGCCGCGCTCTGGCCCTTGCCACTCGAAAGGCCGCAAGATTGTCAGCTGAGGGACGGCACTTGAAGCGGCGCAGTGCTGCACGGCGGGCGCGGATGGCTGAGTGGCACTCAGTGGTCCACCAAGGGACAGGACGCCTCTTGGGATGACCGGATGACCGTGGGATGGACAATTCAGCAGCATGAGAGATCACGGCTGCAACATGGTCTACCCATTCGTGGACGCTGGCACGGTGTTCCAAAACAGCCAGTTGGCTGAAAAGTGTCCAGTCAGCTCTGCAAAGGTGCCACCGGGGCGGCACTGGTAATGCCACAGCCTCATCCAGGAGGCGAATCCAGAGGGGGAAGTGGTCACTAGAATGGAGGTCAGCTGCAGCCTCCCACAGAGCAGAATCCGCGAGTGCTGGAGAGCAAAAGGAAAGGTCAATAGCCGATGACGATCCGGAAGCAGTACAGAAATGAGTGGGAGCACCAGAGTTGAGGAGGCACAGTTCTTCAGACATCATGACGCTTTCCAGAATGCGACCCCTGGGGCAAGTAGTCGGAGAGCCCCATAAGACATTATGAGCGTTGAAGTCCCCCAGAAGAAGAAACGGGCGAGGGAGTTGGCTAATAAGGTCCATGAGAGCCTCAGTGTCTATCGCATCCGGAGGTGGTAAATAAACAGAACAGACTGTGAGCCTCCGACCCACAAGAATGTCAACTGCAACTGCTTGCAAGTCGGTGACGAGAGGGAGCTCAGATGAGGGGTGCACATCACGGACAAAAACTGCAACACCACCCTTTGCCCTTTGCCCCGTCAGATCATCTTTTCGATATGCGGTATAGCCGCGTAAAGAAGGAGAATCAGTGGCCCGAAAATGTGTCTCTTGGAGACATAAGCACAAGGGGCACTCTCGTATGAGGAGTTGTAATTCGGCCACATGCGTCCTGAAACCATTCAGGTTCCACTGTAATATGGGAGCCAGTGATCAGGGTGGTTGAACTTTCACCCTGCCTCTGTGCTTTGGAGGAGAGACCGTACTGGCCGGAGATTTATTCCTGGGGCGAGAAGATCGCCCCCGGTCGACATCAATGTCCATAAGATCCGATGACGACCCACGGGAGATGTCAGACAGCACGATGGCATCATCATCGGACCGACGCTGACTAGTCTCCTCAGGTGGCAGAACCTTCATCTTCTGAGGCTTTGTCTTGGGGGGCTTGGAATGCAGAGCCTTGTCAACAGTTGGAGGTTGACTCGCTTGGGCAGAAGGCGCCATATGGGGGGAGGCTGGAAGTACCTCAATGTCAGCAACCACGGCCTTGTCCGATGTAGCGGGGAGAGCCGCAGATTGCAAAACAACCGCAGCAGCACAAGTGCACTGGCAAGCGCAGGTTTTAGTGCTAACACTAGCAACCTCCGTTTGTGTAGGAACAGTGGCCAGTTGTACCGGTTTTTTGAGAGCGGAAGCGAAAGATGTGGAAAACACAGGAGGTTGCATGGCCTTAAAGATCTTCTTGGCCTCACCATAGGGGATGCGCTTAGATGTTTTAATCTCCTGTACCTTCCGCTCTTCGAGATAGATGGGGCAGATCCGGCTCCAGACAGGGTGACTCCCAGAGCAATTCACGCACTTCACAGGCGATGAACAATCGGCTCCGTCATGGGCAGGCTGACCACATTTACCACACGTGGCTATTCCATTGCACCCCAACGTAGTATGCCCAAAGCGCTGACATTTAAAACAGCGCATTGGGTTGGGGAAATATGGCCGTACGGACAAACGTAAGAACCCCGCTTTAACATGCTCCGGAAGTCTCGGGCAACTGAATGTGAGAATAAACGAGTCAGATTTGACGAGGTCCCCATTGACTCGTTTCATAATGTGCTGCACGTCAACAATTCCTTCGTCAGCCCACTCAGATTTTAGCACGTCTATGGGGATATCCACCAAGTCCCTACACGTCACAACACCCTTACTATAGTTCAAAGCGGAGTGGAGCTCGGTCTCGACAGCGTACTCTCCTAGACAATTTGCTTTCCGAAGGGCAGCGACTTGACGGGAACTAGAAGTTTCAACTAACAGAGTCCCATTGCGCAGTCGCTTTACAGATTTCAGTGTTCCTGCAATTCCCTCAAGGCCCTTGTGGATGTAAAAGGGAGAAACCCTCTCAAAGCTACCCTCCTTCCTTTTAATAATCAAAAACACATTCTGATTATCAGCATGTGCTCCGTTACTACATTCTGTTAAATCTCTAGCAACACCAGGCGCTGGAGGACTCGCAGCGCGTAGCCGCTTTTTCGATTGGGTGTGTTTTCCTACCAGCGGCCCACCCAAGCCACTGGTAGGGGGAAATGTAGAGGTCGAAGGGTCCATTGTGGTCCCACGAGCAGCTAGGGAACTAAAAGTCCGCTCAGACAGAGCCCCGCGTGCCTGAGTAAGCCTTATACAACTGGGGTGCGGCAGGTGCCCCAGAGGTTGCCCGCTTGCGACTGTTCCACCCCAACAGCCATGCATCTTCTAGGCGCGGAGCACACCGAAAGATTGAGGGGTTTTTATAGAGGTTGGCCTTCCTCGCAATCCAGGCGGTCAAGCCAAGATTACCATTCCCCGCAGCACACAACATTTCACCGCCGCGCCGTACGGTGGTCGCTGAAGCATGTCCGGGGGTTACGGTGACAGGACACTGGCGGCGCAGACCAGTCCCCAGCTCAGGACCCCGGGGTCGCCAAGCCCGTACTCAGCAAGTGAATGCTGAGCCCCTGGGGGGACGATCAACACTTGTTTCCATTTCACATATTAAAATAGCTGCAGGGATAGTAATAACTTCATCGAATGTAAAGATGTGACTCACATGTCTCCAGGAAGTTGTAATTCCATCAGATCAATGGATCATATACATCTGAGGCACAGGCAGGATTTTCCGCATTATGTAGAAGGCTGGCATGCTGTTCCAATATTGGGGAGCCTCGGAAATGATGACGATTTAAGAAGGGGAAAATGGGTGGAAGGCATGGACTGAAGTTTGAATTAGGGAGGGTTCTGGACTAGGGTAATCCGTGCAGTTGTGTTAGCCGTACTGGTACTTGACGTAGTCAGCACATCTGCCCAGTAAGCAAGAGACTTGGGTTCAAGTCCTGTGCCAGCACGAATTTGCGAATTTCTTTAAGTTGTATCATTATTGAAGATAAAGTTGAGATTTGTATGTCTCAAGGAAATTGTAATTCCATCAGGGCAAAAATAAAGACTACGCTTACATAGAATTTATCTATATTAGCATTCCAAAAAAAGGCAGAAATATTTTTAATTGCAATGTTTCAGTGCAATAAACTCAAGTGTACCTATAGAGCTTACTAAAAGACATAGTACTGTCGATATACCTGTTGGTGATTCTTGATAGGAAGAAGAAATGTTTTGTTAAATTTCTGTATGTGCAGGATTACTCCATTTATTTGACAAGTGTGCGACAGCTGCGTTTTTCCTGACATAATATTACAGGGCATTATAACTGTTGAAACTAAACAGTTTGTCGTATAGTACATGCCCATACTGAACATTAACTTAGGCTCGAAGGCTTTAGTGGCTGGAGTTATATGTTACAAAATTACTTTCGGCTACAGAGCACGTCTTGTTATAAATCAATATGCCAACAATCCTGTCACTATTGAAGCTGGTCATTATCAGGGCATGTAGGACTACGGTGGGACTTTAGCTATAATATAAAGCTTAATATAATATAAAGCTTAATATTGAAGTTAAGTTTGCATTACCACAGCGGTACCACGAGGGTGTACTGAAAACTAATGTCTCCGAAGTTTTATTCTGTTCTCAGTCTCAATTGAGGCATTACATAACACCCATATTGCTCGGCCGACTTTCCCCCTTCGCTGATGCAAAGTTGTAGCACTCTGTCGTTAGAGGGCTTCGAATTGAACCGTGTAACACGGCAGTGTGCTACGTAACTATGTCGGTGTGTGAGAAACAGTGGACTATAATCGTGTTTCTAACAGCAGAAAACGAGCATAGAGTTGAAACCCATTGATGAATGAACGCTTTTTACGCCGATGATTGTATCGACACAAGTAATGTGCAGCTCTGGTGTGTTCGTGCTTGTAATGAAGGGAACGGTGGTGATAACCTCAACGTGTGTGATAGCTGACGAGACTCATCGGAATCCGATTGATGAACTTGTCAGAGAAAATCGCCATGTCACACAGACACAGCCTTTATGTTAGGGTCGCATATCACGAGAGCGTGTACAGGCCATCACTGCAGAACTTCGGTACAGAAAACTGCGTGAGCAATGGATGCCTCGAATGCTCAATCCTGGCATGAAGCAGAGGAGACTGGACATGCCAGCAACTTTTCTTTTTGGTTTTGAGTGAAAGCCCGAGAGGTTCGTTAACAGAATTGTGACAGGTTAAGAAAGCTGGTTGCATCATTTTGTGAACGACAGCAAGAAAACATCCACGGAGTTCCACGACAAAGGATCACCGACGCCAAAATAGTTCAAGACATGTCATCAGCAGGCAAAGTGGTGTTCACAGTATTCTGGAATGTTAAAGTGTGGTGCACTCCAATATCAACCATCAAAACTCTGCAAGGTGCTGTGAGATCCCAGAAAACTGGAAGCACGAATTCGAGAAGTTTGTTCCTAGAAGGGACACTCACTCCTTCAGCATGACAATACGGCACCACACAACAGCGCTCCGACATCTGAAAGAATTGACTCCGACTTCGTGGGTTCACTGTCATTGATCATCCTCCATACAGTCTCTACTTGGCCCCATCCGGCTTTTGTCTGTTTCTTCGCCTCGAAGAACCCTTTCGAGGACTTAACTTAGATAGTGGTGAAGCGGTGCAGGGCGAGGTGAATAATGGCACCGTCGACCACGCCAAACATTCTACATTGATCAGCAAACTGGTATGTGATTGGGAGGAATGTGTGCGTCGCCAGGATAACTTGAGAAATAAATATCTAGAAACAAAGAATAAGAATGTTAGTAAAGTATGTATAATTTAAAAATCTGAAGGCTTTTCAAATAAAAATTCTACTTCATTACTTTTCATCACAACTTCGTACCTACTCTGATGATGACCAATTTACACAGGGGCTGAAACATACATACACCGTTTTACAACATGGCGCGTTGTAGAACCCAGAAAAATTTTATGAAATTTCTTTTCATGCTACTGTTTCACTCTTTCTTCAGATCGCAGTGGTTAGCAATGAGTACTGCAGGCGCTGAGAGAGCTTGAATGTTGTTCGCATCAGTATGCAACTCTATCCTTTTGAAAGGATTTTTCTGCACTGTATGCCGAAACCGAACAGCCTTCGTCAAAACAGTTTTCTGTTAGTTTCTGATCAGTTTATTGAAGTGACGTCTGAGAGAAAATACTCTGTTAACAGGAGTCTTATTGTATCTTACCTGTGTTACTTTTACTGTGATCTCATTTCTCATCTCATTGGCTATCAAGAATAGACATAAGAAACTTTTACCTCATATTAACTAGAAAGTTGCTATTCTATGGACTTACAATTAAGAGTTTTGCGTAACGTGAAATATTTTATAAATATTTTTTAAAAATTTGTATTATTTTTGCTTTTTGACAGCGTAAATCTACTTGTAATAAACCTAGGTGAGAAAATGTTCATGAATCTTTTCCATATATTTGCGAATGGGTGCAGGGAATCCTGCAAGGATCAAGAACAATAGGTTGAGCTCTTTACCAGAAAATAAGTAATATGCCACGAAAACTGTTCAAAATGAAAGATTAAATTGTATGCTTTCAGGTATACAGTCAAATTGTTGTTTCCAACAATTGTTGTAACCTTAGGTTAGTTAGGTTTAAGTAGTTCTAAGTTCTAGGGGACTGATGACCATAGATGTTAAGTCCCATAGTGCTAAGAGTCATTTTTTGACTTGTACAGAAACCAGGCGGCAGTTATAAGAGTCGACGGTTGTGAAAGGTAGGCAGTGTTTCAAGAGAGAGTGAGACAGGGTTGTCGCCTATCCTCGATGTCATGAACAAACAATAAAGGAAACTAAAGAAAAATTTGCAGTAAAAAGTAAATATCTGGGAGAAGAAATAAAAGCTTCAAGGTTTGCCGATGACATTGCAGTTCTGTCAGAGACAGCAAAGGAATTGAAAGAGCAACTGAAAGATGGACAATGTCTTAGAAGGAGAGTATAAGTTGAACATCAACAAAAGCAAGACAAGGATAATGGAATGTAGTGGAATTAAATCAGGTGATAGGGACTTAGAACGGGAAACGAGACACTTAAAGTATTAGATGAGTTTTGCTATTTAGGCTCCAAAATAACTGGTAATGGACGAAGTAGAGAGGATATAAAATGTAGACTGACAATGGCAAGAAAAGCATTTCTGAACAAGATAAATTTGTTAACATGGAATACAGATTTAAGTGTTAGGAAGTCTTTTCTGAAGGTATTTATCTGGAGTGTAGCCGTGTATGGAAGTGAGACATGGACGAGAAACATTTTAGATAAAAAGAGAAGACACTTTCGAAATGTGGTGCTACAGAAGAATGCTGAAGATTGGATGGGTCGATCACGTAAGTAATGAGAAAGTGCTTAATACAACCGGGCAGATAAAAAGTTTGCGGCACAACTTGACCAAAAGAAGGGATCGGTTGATATTATATATTCTGAGACATCAATGTATCACCAGTTTACTGCTTGAGGAAAGTGAGGGAGTTAAAAATCGTAGTTTACTGTTTGAGGAAAGTGAAGGAGTTAAAAATCGTAGAGGGAGACTAAAGATGAATACAGTAAGCAGATTCAGACGGATGTAGGTTGCAGCAGTTATTCGAAGATGAAGAGGCTCGCACAAGGTAGAGTATGATGGATAGCTGCGTCAGAACAGTCTTCGGACTGCAGACCACAACAACATTTGGTTCATTAAATTGCTGAAACCCACAGAACTGTGTGGCCTTGGGGTAGCGAAATACTCCTAGACGGGGAAACAATGTGCAATCATTGGATAAGCAGGGCGAGGAGGACGCCCCTTGTCTGTGACGTTTTTTCTTTGTTGAATTCCTGTATCAAATTGATCACAAATTTCCATGAAATACAGTTCTAAGCACGTGGGGTACGAATTTCGGTATGGACTTGTCTGCAGGCAGTTCCTCGGCTCACAAAAAATCGCCTTGTTCTAATCGGGTACACACTCATAGCACACCCTCTATCGTGGTCTCACAACAGATCATTAACCACTGGTCGCGGAATACTGTGTATCGGCTAACTCCCACACGATATGTGCTGTCAATTTCTAGATACGTATAGGTGCAAAACGTAAAACGATATGCTGAATTCTGACATCAGCAACTTGCTTATTGACTCACTCTCTTACTTATGTCAACAAGTCACCAATTTCAGACTCTGCCATTGCTAGCTGCTGCACCGCAACCTGCACCAAGTTCGATGCTGTGTACTTAGCGCCCTTCAGTCGCCAGGCTGCCCTGAGCCGACTTCAGCTATTGCAGGCCTCCTACTCTGGGAGTCGACCATTCGAGCCCGGGGTTGGGCAGCCACTCAGCTGACATCGCTTTGTTTGGCAAACCCCTTGCTGCCTACCTCAGCGCGTGAGGAGGACACCGATGCTGGTGCGAGACCGTCTCGTCCACGCTAAACCACAGCGTGATTCGGCGTGCCTCTTCAGGTGCACCATGGCATCTTTCAATACGCAGTACTCCTGACGGTCAACCTATTCAAGGGTCGCCCACCATTCCCGCGGACTTAAACAGCGCCACGTTTCTCTTCCAAGTTTTTACTTCCATTAACGACATTTCGACCTCTCTTGTAAGATCCTCTGCAGGAGCTACTGGATCCCCCGGTTAGCTGAATTCTGTAGAAAGAGCAGTGTCAATACAAGCACGAGAAAACTCCCTGTTATAAATGAACTTGGGCACTAGTCTTTGACAATGTTGATGTAGCCGGGGTAACAGAAGATCCTGAACATCCCAACAGGTGGACATGGAAGAAATTTTAAGTGGTACATGACGGTTTAGAAGTTTTTACCTTCAGTTTCTTTTACTGTCGAATGACTGTGGAATGAAAGTGACATGCCAGCGAATTGCATGAGGTAACATTTTTATCAACTGACGTTGTGGACAGAATGCAGAGCGCCTTACCTGTATCAGAGATGGAGACAGGGAAGCCTATAATTGATTTCTTACACCAATGAGCTACGTATGCATTGCAGCAGGTATATAAACGTAGAAGGAAATATATAAGTTGAAAAAAAAAAAAGGAAACACTGCGAGAAATGCATTCTTGACCACAACGCTAGGCCACGCCTCCAGGTTGCACTGCTGTGTTTGTTCGCGAACAGTGTTTGTGCAATGTCCTCAAACCATTGCTAGTATGAGTCGAGGTCAAAAGAGATCTGTGTAGCTGTGAGTGTATTACGTCGGAGCTGAAAAAATTCGAACGAGGGCAAATTGATGGTGGTCAGATTGTGGGTGCTTTCTTAACCGAGCTAGCCGAAGTGTTTGGTGTTCCGAGGGGCAACGTGTCGAAGATTTACACACATATCACAGGCACAGTCCCTTTGACTGTTCAGAGATGTCACTAAACCCGCCCAAAGATGTAAACAACCAAGTATGAGCAACGCCTATTAGACAGAGATGCTCGGACAACCGAACAGTTCCAGTCATTCCACCAGGAAGGAGGTACACGGCTCGTGTTGTCTGTAGTTCAACCATTCCTAGACGGTCAATACAGGGGTTCGATCGTGTCTGCATTGTTACTTTGTGCCAGGAAAGGCTCTCAACAAAGGAAGTGTTCAGGCGTCTCGGAGTGAACCAAAGCGATGTTGTTAGGACATCGAGGAGATATAGAAAGACAGGAACTGTCAATGACATCGCTCGCTCAGGCCGCCCAAGGGCCACTACTGCAGTGGATGACAGCTACCTACGGTTTATGGATCGGAGGAACAATGACAACAACGCCACCATACTGAATAATGCATTTCGTGCAGCCACAGGACGTCGTGTTAAGACTCAAACTGTACCGAAATAGGCTGCACGATGCGCTACTTCACTCCGACGTCCATGGCGAGATCCATCTTTGCATCCATGACACCATGCAGCGCGGTACAGATGGGCCCATCAACACGCCGAAAGGACCGCTCAGGATTGGCATCACGTTCTCTTCACCGATGAGTGTAGCATAAGCCTTCAACCAGACAATCGTCGGAGACGTGTCTGGAGGCAACCCGTTCGGGGTGAACGCCTTAGACACACTGTCCAGCGAGTGCAGCAGGTTGAAGGTTAAAAAAAAAAGTCGAAATGTGTGTGAAACCTTATCATCAGTCCCTAACTTACACACTACTGAACCTAATTTATCCTAAGGACAAACACACACACACACACACACACACACACACACGCCCGAGGGAGGACTCGAACCTCCCTTGGGACCAGCCGCACAGTCCATGACTGCAGCGCCTTAGGCCGTTCGGCGTTGATGGTTCCCTGATGTACGACCCGTGAATTCCATCCTCCGACTGATAGTGCAACCATATCGGCAGCCTATTAACGAGATGTTTGTCTTCATGGACGACAATACGCGCCCCCATCACGCACATCTTGTGAATGACTTCCTTCAGGATAACCACATCGCTCGGCTAGAGTGGACATCATGTTCTGCAGACATGAACCCTATCGAACATGCCTGGGATGGATTGAAAAAGGCTGTTTATGGACGGCGTGACTCACCAACTACTCTAGCGATCGGTGCCGAATTGCGGTTGAGGTGTTGGACAATCTGGAGCAACAGTGTCTTGATGAACTAGTGGATAGTATGCCACGACGAATAGAGGCATGCATCAATGCAAGAGGACGTGCTACAGGGTACTACAGGTACCGGTGTATACAGCAGTCTGGACTACCCTCTCTGTAGGTCCCGCTGTATGGTGGTACAACATGCAATGTGTGGTTTTCATGAGCAGTAAAAAGGGTGGAAATGTTGATCTCTATTCCAATTTTCTGTACAGGTTCCGGAACTCTCGGAACCGAGCAGATGCAAAACTTTCTTTCATGTGTGTATATCGCTTATAGAGAAAGCCACAGGGAGTACGAACGTGTATGTTGAGTCATTGTGAGAGACGGCCATTGAGCAGGAATGTGACGAAAAGTAAGAAAACAACAGCTGAAAAAGTCACTGCAACTGCATGTCGCACCCTGTCAGCGCCAAAACACCGAGGGAGCTCCAGAAGCAGGGAACTGCTGCGCGATTTGGAACTCCAAAACCACTCATATGGTGATGGCCAGTGCTCATAACAGGAAAACATGGTGACGAACCCATAAAATCTAGACTACGGAGCAATGTAAGAAAGTAATCCAGTTTCCGATATGTGGCCCAGTTTACGTCCAAGAGCGAAATATGGTTGGGCTACAGAGATGATCTAAGCACCCGCATCGTGGTATTCTAAGAGCCCTTTGATTATTCTGCAAGGTCGCATTAGTTCCGAGAGCTAGGTTATTAGCAGCGTTTGTTCTCCAGTAGTGGGATAGTGTTCGAAGGCGAAAGGGCCCCTTTTCACTTAGCTTGCATGGTCCGGGAGTTGTTTTCTGAGTACGAAGATGAACTGTCACACCTCTCTTGACCGTCACAGTCACCAGATTTCAGTATTACAGAGTTTCTTCTTAAGTGTGTCTGTATGCCTAGCGCCGAGAAGGAGTAGCTCCTCCAATCGCTTTCACATTGCCAACCGTTCTGTTCTTTCACTAACAAAACAGTTAAGACTCCACTGTGGTTCCAGAATAACGCGAAGGGTAGGTCAAACTCCGGTCTCAGGCACTTTTTTCACTCATCAGGTGTACAATGGTGTTTCAGTACTAACCAAAAGACAGTGCATTCCGGCAAATACACTACTGGCCATTAAAATTGCTACAACACGAAGATGACGTGCTACAGACGCGAAATTTAACCGACAGGAAGAAGAAGCTGTGATATGCAAATAATTAGATTTTCAGAGCATTCACACAATGTTGGCGCCGGTGGTGACACCTACAACGTGCTGACATGAGGAAAGTTTCCAACCGATTTCTCATACACAAACCGCAGTTGACCGGCGTTGCCTGGTGAAACGTTGTTGTGATGCCTCGTGTAAGGAGGTGAAATGCATACCATAACGTATCCGATTTTGATCAAGGTCGGATTGTAGACTATCGCGACTGCGTTTATCCTATCGTGACATTGCTGCTCGCTTTGGTCCAGATCCAATGAATGTTAGCAGAATAGGGAATCGGGGCGTTCAGGAGGGTAATACGGAACGACGTGCTTTATCCCAACTGCCTCGTATCACTAGCAGTCGAGATGACAGACATCGTATCCGCATGGCGGTAACGGATCGTGCAGCCATGTCTCGATCCCTGAGTCAACTGATGGGGACGTTTTAAAGACTGCACGAACAGTTCGACGACGTTTGCACCAGCATGGACTATCAGCTAAGAGACCATGGCTGCGATACCCTTGACGCTGCAACACACACAGGAGCGTCTGCGATGGTGTTCTCAATGACGAACCTGTGTGCACGAATGGCAAAACGTCTTTTTTTTCGGGTGAATCCAGGTTCTGTTTACAGCATCATGATGGTCACATTCGTGTATGGCGACATCGCGGTGAACGCACGTTGGAAGCGTGTATTCGTCATCGCCATACTGGCGTATCACCCGTCCTGATGGTATAGGGAGCTATTGGTTACACGTCTCGGTCACCTCTTGTTCGCATTGACGGCGCTTTGAATAGTTGACGTTACATTTATGATGTGTTACGACCCGTGGCTCTCCCCTTCATTTGATCCTTACGAAACCCTACATTTCAGCAGGACAATGTACGACCGCATGTTGCAGGTCCTGTACGGGCCTTTCTGGCAACAGAAAATCTTTGACTGCTGCCCTGGCCAGTACATTATCCAAATCTCTCACCAACTGAAAACGTGTGGTCAATGGTGGCCGAGCAACTGGCTCGTCACAATACGCCAGTCACTACTCTTGATGAACTGTGGTATCGTGTTGAAGCTGCATGTGCAGCTGTACCTGTACACGCCATCCAAGCTCTGTTTGACTCAATACCCAAGCGTATCAAGGTCGTTATTATTGCCAGAGGTGGTCGTTCTGGGTACTGATTCCTCAGGATCTATGCATCCAAATCACATGTCAGTTCTAGTATAATATACACTCCTGGAAATGGAGAAAAGAACACATTGACACCGGTGTGTCAGACCCACCATACTTTCTCCGCACACTGCGAGAGGACTGTACAAGCAATGATCACACGCACGGCACAGCGGACACACCAGGAACCGTGGTGTTGGCCGTCGAATGGCGCTAGCTGCGCAGCATTTGTGCACCGCCGCCGTCAGTGTCAGCCAGTTTGCCGTGGCATACGCAGCTCCATCGCAGTCTTTAACACTGGTAGCATGCCGCGACAGCGTGGACGTGAACCGTATGTGCAGTTGACGGACTTTGAGCGAGGGCGTATAGTCGGCATGCGGGAGGCCGGGTGGACGTACCGCCTAATTGCTCAACACGTGGGGCGTGAGGTCTCCACAGTACATCGATGTTGTCGCCAGTGTTCGGCGGAAGGTGCACGTGCCTGTCGACCTGGGACCGGACCGCAGCGACGCACGGATGCACGCCAAGACCGTAGGATCCTACGCAGTGCCGTAGGGGACCGCACCGCCACTTCCCAGCAAATTAGGGACACTGTTGCTCCTGGGGTATCGGCGAGGACCATTCGCAACCGTCTCCATGAAGCTGGGCTACGGTCCCGCACACCGTTAGGCCATCTTACGCTCACGCCCCAACATCGTGTAGCCCGCCTCCAGTAGTGTCGCGACAGGCGTGAATGGAGGGACGAATGGAGACGTGTCGTCTTCAGCGTTGAGAGTCGCTTCTGCCTTGGTGCCAATGATGGTCGTATGCGTGTTTGGCGCCGTGTAGATGAGCGCCACAATCAGGACTGCATACGACCGAGACACACAGGGCCAACACCCGGCATCATGGTGTGGGGAGCGATCTCCTACACTGGCCGTAGATCTCTGGTGATCGTCGAGGGGACACTGAATAGTGCACGGTACATCCAAACCGTCATCGAACCCATCGTTCTACCATTCCTAGACCGGCAAGGGAACTTGCTGTTCCAACAGGACAATGCACGTCCGCATGTATGCTCTAGAAGGTGTAAGTCATCTACCCTGGCCAGCAAGATCTCCGGATCTGTCCCCCATTGAGCATGTTTGGGACTGGATGAAGCGTCGTCTCAAGCGGTCTGCACGTCCAGCACGAACGCTGGTTCAACTGAGGCGCCAGGTGGAAATGGCATGGCAAGCCGTTCCACAGGACTACATCCAGCATCTCTACGATCGTCTCCATGGGAGAATAGCAGCCTGCATGGCTGCGAAAGGTGGATATACACTGTACTAGTGCCGACATTGTGCATGCTCTGTTGCCTGTGTCTATGTGCCTGTGGTTCTGTCAGTGTAACCATGTGATGTATCTGACCCCAGGAATGTGTCAATAAAGTTTCCCCTTCCTGGGACAATGAATTCACGGTGTTCTTATTTCAATTTCCAGGAGTGTATTTGTCCTATGAATACCCGTTTAGCATCTGAATTTCCTCTAGGTGTAGCAATTTTAATGGCCAGTAGTGTATGTTTAAATATTATTTCATCATAGCTTTTTTACTTAAAACCACTCCTATATAGTGTACAAGTGTTTTTGATGAATATTTAATAAGTACTAGCAAAGGCAACAAGTCAGTAAGTTGATAGTGTCCATAGCCACATTCTCTGACGAATTCGTTGGTTTTATGGGGGAGTTCAGCAACGCTACGAAGGTGTTCTCACAACACAATTAAGCTCATCAGCGTATCTAACTCACTTATGATGTCTAGAAATTACGCTGTCTATCGAAATGAATTCTTGAAATATATCAGTTATAGTTGTATCCCGTGCACCATTTCTACGTTTCTATTCAACGGTACAGCATGGGTATTAAACGTATCTCGAGATGTACACAACTTAATTCTATTTCCAGCTAGCGTATAGCGTCAATCAGCCTACACAATTTCGCCTGTTATTACTATGTCGTGTATACCATGTAAGCCAATCACTTTAAATCCATCAATTCAATTGCATGCCGCTAACAAATATTATTTACTTTATTTCGGTTATGGACGTGCCTAACACGTATTCATCCATATGTACCAGGCTGTACTCAGAAATCTTCTGCTAATCGCTCCATTACGTTTTTCTATTTATATATGGATCCAGTTTCTGTTTTTCTAGATTTTTATTCGAAAGCAATTGCCGAATCTTGTTTATATGAAATTAATTGCGGGAGCAGTCTAGCCTGCGCTGCACCATTTACAGTATACAGCATCTAACAAATGGCAAAAAAAATCCCCTCGCCGTGAAAAATGATTTATACACTCCAATAAATGGAAACTGTAAATTGTGCTACTTTTAGCGTTTACAAAAATTCCTTAACACTGCAGTTGAGAGTGTTTTATTTCTTCAAGAGTGTCTAGTGACTTATCTGTTATACGCATATGTGAGGAGGTGTGTGTAATACTATGTGAGATGATATTGGAAAAAATGTGACGCGGCTATCTGTCACCTAAGTTTCAAATAATTTCTAAAGTCATGCTTACCTATTTTATTCACTTGCACACATCGTTTTCACAGGATAATTTGCAGCATATAAGACAGGATACAACGAACGACATTCATACTGCGGTTTGAAAATGACACACTGGGCCACAACAGAGATTCCTATCTGTAGGCCACAGGTTGTGCAAATCGGAGCTGAAACGGAACGGGCACTACATCGCGAATAAACCGCAGCATAACTTTAGCGACATTATGTTGCTCTACTTTTATTAAACAGAGAAGAGACCTTAGCAGCAACAATGCTAGGGACGTTTTAGTTAAACGCTTTGTCGTTTGGCCAGACGTTAGAATGAGATCGCTAGCTCAGTTTGAGTCAAGCAAGGAAATGGCTGTGATATAGAGTGTGTGTATATAGTTGTGTGTGCATTTGCGTGTGTGCGTGCGCTCGCGCTTTCGTGTGTGTGTGTGTGTGTGTGTGTGTGTGTGTGTGTGTGTGTGTGAGAGAGACCATAATAATAATAATCATCTTCGTGATTGTCATCACATGTTCACCATTCATTTGACACCTTCGCTGGGTAAAGGATACTCATACACTTTTTATGCATTATTATCTTTAATTTCATGCACGCATGTTGCTCCTGTCGTTTTATAGTGACCGGTTTCCCGTAGATTGTCATTTAATTTTTATATTCTCTGTTGTAGTTCACAAAGAAATTTAGTGGTCTGTCTGCTAATAATTTCTTTGGATATACGTTCCGCCAAACGCCATTTGATTTCTGTTACAGACATGATTACGTATTCCAATTCAAACTGATGCCTGATTTATTTCTTTGTATTTACTCGTACTATCATTCACAGTAAACCTAATAGGCTTCTCTCCATTGATCACTGAAAGGTAGTTAGTTTTTGAATTGCCTTCCTATTAAAAGCAATTTTCCCACTATTCTACGTCAAAATTTTTAATGGACGCATAAGCTAGCAATTAAAATCACTCCACTCCGTAACTACTGCGGTACCACTGGTATAGAAACCGTAATAGATCTTTAGATACAGAAGAAACTGTGCTGGTTGTACAAACCAAGACTGTTTCTTCTGCGACTAAAAGTAAGCTTGCCGTCTCAGACAGATTGGAAGGTAAATTTTGAAAACTGAATGTCTTAGATAGAGGATATAAGTTACAAATGATAACTGATTGAGAATGTGTGTTAAATAATATGCGATTTAATGACAATGTAACAAAGTAAGCTGCTGTTAGAAGTATTCCTTAATAATAATAATAATAATAATAATAATAATAATAATAATAATAATAATAATAGCAATAATAATAACAGATTCTAGTCTATGTCGTATTTCCAGATACAACACTCGTAGGTGAACCTGCATCTAGGTCGTAAGTTGGTTCCAGGGGAAATTAGACTTTATTCTATTTGCGCAGGCGTACCTTACGGTAAACAACTATGCAGCCTGGTCCGAGACGTTTGCTTGGCAGTGATTACACCGTAAATGCCGATTCCGGCCAACGTGCTCGCACACCTTATGACATTTCTCGAATTTATTACGGTAGGTTTCAACGTCAATATTAACAAACGCTGTAACACAGTAATTGTCTTCTCAAGATGTATCGAACGCAATTATAGAAAGTATACGGTTCCATTTAAAAAACCAAACTTACTGCAATATCTCAGTTGCTTCCAGCGCCAAAAAGATTAAACAGATAAAAACATACGTGCCCCTCGAGGCTCCAACATTTTCCGAAAACCTGAACCCTCTAGCCAATTACGAGGGGACCTTCAGTTTGAAGTCCAATGCAAAGCACGGTGTTACTTGGCCATTTTTACCTTAACTACTCATTCTGGGCGATAAGTGACAGAGAAAGTCCTGGGAGCGTATGCAGACTAAACTAAATATCGCCGATCCTACGTTTCCAATCGGTGTATCGATCACCACTACCAGTGTTATTAGCCTTCATTCTAGGAGAATAGTTTTGTAGTTTAATCTAGGACAGTATCCAGTCTGCCTATCTTCGAAACGAGTGCCACCGTAAAGATAACGTCGTCTACAGAGTCTAGTGTGAGAAAGTTTGTTATAGCCATAAATAGGCACGTGTGCCGCCTTTCTGGTGATAGGTGGTGTGAAACTGATGGATTTCTGTTTCGTTATTAAGTGTTATGGTGGTTTAATTCATAGGATGTCTCCTAAGTTGCTTTGGGTTTGGAAAATATGATGGCTGTATTTCAGGCGAAGCTCAGATTCACAGCTCAAGGTGCTTTTACACTTGCGATATCTTACGCATACTCACTACTTGTCCTCGGGTGCAATCTGGCAATGTTGCAGACTTGTTGGTGTTATTTTGCACAGATTTTATGTTATTTAGTTATCTAAGCCACCCAGTGAGTCATGAACGCAGAGAATAGTTTTTCACGCTGTGAATAACGTAATTTAAGTTCACACATTATTCAGACGGCCATTCAAGCCAAACGCTAAACAGAGACAGAACATTACGTATATTGCTATGAATTATTAAAGACAGTTTTAATCACAAAATTGTAGCGAAACTTTTTATGATATTTTGTAAGGATGATAGTTAACAAAAGTAAAATTTCAGTTTTTTATATTAAGTAATTTTTGGTATACAAAAATTACCTAAAATACATAATTCATGACCTTTTTGATGAGTGACACCATGAAAGGTTAATATGTTTTATGTACTTGTAGAAGTCAGCAGAGAATGTTAACTACACACCTGTACCTTAAATATTTTCATGAAAAGATTAAAAATTTACGTATTTTAGATTGCTTCTATTATTTTCTGGACGATATCATTTACAGTTGTTTTGTTGTTTGAGTGAATGAGAGATCGAGTGCAGTATGTGTGTGGAGCATGAATCAGTGAAATTGTGAACAACTAAGTGTGAGTGAGTGCTGAAATCAGTTTGTGCAGCCTTGATGTGAGTCACATACGATTAGTAAAAATTTTTCTATTTTTGTTCTTTTATTTCTGGAACTATTTTCTAGGATGGACTTTGTAGAACATGTATTTACCCAAGGTGACAATACGGAATATAAGTTTTAATGCGGGGAGTTTCGATCATTTCGTAGTTATAGCCAGATTTGATAAGTGACTGAGTTCAACAGTATAATGCGTTAAATATATCTGAGTGCTTTGTCGACGTGTGTACTGTAGCTAATTTGTTACAGCTCTTCTTAGCTGGGGAACATTATACGTTGCTTCAGGGCAAACCGTGTTTCGGAGGAACTCACTAAGTTGTATACTTTGCGTTTTAGCAGGAAAACAAAAGTTAATTCCGAAGCCAGACAACCAACACAAACGGTGTCACATTATAAGCTGGTGAACGGCGATGTTAACTATGAATATGAAAACAGGTCAATAATAAATTAAGTTTCAAATGACATATGGACTCAGTACATAGAACACTGCATGAAAATACAAGAAAGGGTACAAAGCTATAATTTTACAAATATAGGGAAGAAAATCTTATACATTAACTAAGAAAGACAAAATGAGAGCGCAGTGGCTAAAATGAAGTTTTTAAGTTAAGTTAAAGGTTGTAGTTTAAGAGATAAAATACAAAACAGTATATTAAGATAAGGACTTAACATAGTCTTTACCAATGAATAATTTCAGCATGGATGCATGAAACTGAAGCAGCATAAAATAGAATGGAGGAAGACAGATTAATTAAAGAAGTAATCAACTATAAATCTTTACGAAAGAAGAATGTGGGACGATAGAGGAGGAAACGGTTATAGTGAAGACGGAATTGCAGTAAGCACTCTATATGAAGTGAATAATAATAATAATAACAATAATGGAGGCCAAGGAAAGGAAGATTCTGAGAAAGATCTTAGGTCCCATCAAAGAGAATGTTGAATATAGAAGATGTCATAATTATGAACTGTGTTCCCACATAGAGCAGGTAACTGATACCATCCGGAAAAGGATTATGTTTTATGGTCGCCACGTCCCGACTTAGTTACACGGCTCGCAGATATCTGAACACATTCGTCCTATTACATGGATTACACTAGATGCAGACAGTTGGGGTACACTAATTCCGTCCCGGGGGGTACAGGGTGGCGGCAGGAAGGGCATCTGGACCACCCTTAAATTAACCTTGCCAAATCCGATTAACAGTGCCGACCATGCGTCATTGCAAACAAAGGCACGAGCAAAAAAAAAAAAAAAAAAAAAAAAAAGAGAGAGAGAGAGAGAGAGAGAATTCTGAGGTCTCTTCATCCAAATGCCGTTTATGTTGATTGCTTCGTAAATCTTCCTAAGAATTTTTCGTTCCTGTTATTTTATTCCCCTAACTTTGGAGTGACCGTCAATTATCATTGCTTCAGCTGCATATGTTGCATCTGTAAGAATCACAGTTTTGTAATGTCCCTGCCGGCCTTTGTGGCCGAGCGGTTCTAGGCGCTTCAGTCCGGAACAGCGCTGCTGGTACCGTCGCAGGTTCGAATCCTGCCTCGGGAACGGATGTGTGTGTGATGTTCTTCGGTTAGTTAGGTTTAAGTAGTTCTAAGTCTAGGGGAATGATGACCTCAGATGTTAAGTCCCACAGTGCTTAAAGCCATTTGAAGCATTTGTAATGTCTCAATTTTGCGTCTGTCGAAATTCCATTCTTGTTGTAGTAGGCCCATGTTAATTTATATGTCTACTGCAGCTTGCTGATCCTTTGCTCATTGGCGATTCTGTGTAGTCCTGTTGACTGCATAGTTTCGCCAAGATATTTCAAGTGGCTGACTTGTGTGATGTTCCCATGTCTCGTGATTAGCGGGAACTTATTTTCTGGCCGTATTTCCACATACTGGGTTTTATCATACGAAATTTGCAGCCCAGTTCTCTGTGCAATTTCATGTAGTTTTTCAACAGCGTGAATCGCTCCTGTCCTGTTGTTTCTGATAATCGCAATATCGTCCGCGAAGGAAAGGCATTTTACTTTATTACGGTTTTCTTTTATGATACCAATTTGGACACCGTATACACGTGATTCTCATTCTCTGACGATCTCTTCTAGAACAATATTGAAAATAATCAGGGATAGCTTGTCCACTTCCCGTACTCCCGCTCTAATTTCAAAGGGCTCCGATATTACACCCATGAATTTCAATTTGAAAGTTGTTCTTGGAAGTGATTGTTACATGATTTTCCGGGTATTTCGGTCGATTACGAATTCTTCCATGGTTTCAAAGAGGGTTTCTCTGTCTATTAAATCATAAGCTTTCCCGTAATCGATGAATGTAATTACTAAATTCCTGCATTTTCTAATTTGTAGTGTCGTCTGTAGGCTCCAGATCTGTTCCGACATGATCGCCCTTTTCTGAATCCTGCCTGGTATTCACCAAGCAATGGATTCGCCTCGGGTTCTGTTCTGTTTAGAAGTGCATTGGAGAGCAGGAAGATTCCTCTGTTGTTGTTGATGACTGTCTTGTCATCCTTTTTTATGTAACGTGTGCATCAGAGCGCATTTCCAGTCTTCTGGTATTTTCTCCGTCTACCATATGTCTGAGATTAAGTGATGAACCTTCTGTGTCAGTGTGGAATCGTTCAGTTTCCAGAGTTCTGCGATACTCCCACCTTCTCCTGGTGCTTTCTTGTTACTGAGCTGATTGATTATCGCAGCAATTTCTTCTTCTTCTTATTGTTGTTGTTGTTGTTGTTGTGGTCTTCAGTCCTGAGACTGGTTTGATGCAGCTCTCCATGCTACTCTATTCTGTGCAAGCTTCTTCACCTCCCAGTACCTACTGCAACCTACATCCTTCTGAATCTGCTTAGTGTAGTCATCTCTTGGTATCCCTCTACGATTTTTACCCTCCACACTGCCCTCCAATACTAAATTGGTGATCCCTTGATGCCTCAGAACATGTCCTACCAACCGATCTCTTCTTCTGGTCAAGTTGTGCCACAAACTTCTCTCCTTCCCAATCCTATTCAATACTTCCTCATTAGTTATGTGATCTACTTTCTTCTTCTTATTATTATTATTGTTATTTATTCATTCATTCATTCCTTTTGTATAGGCCATCTTTGGACCACGTTATTTCAACTTTCTTGCTTTACGTGTTCTTTTGTTTTCCCAGTGCTCCCGCATTCGTTCTTGGTGTTGCTCCTTCCTCTCCTGGGTCCAAGCCATTCCTGTTTTTAGTTTTGGCTTTTCCTGGAAACCCTGCCACGCCATAAATTTCTTTTTGAGTCGGACACGCTCCAAGATGTCATCATGGGTCATCACTTCTTTAAGATCTTTCTCCACCTCTGTGAAGCATTTGAAGCATTTATAATGTCTCAATTTTGCGTCTGTCGAAATTCCATTCTTGTTGTAGTAGGCCCATGTTAATTTATACGTCTACTGCAGCTTGCTGATCCTTTGCTCATTGGCGATTCTGTGTAGTCCTGTTGACTGCATAGTTTCGCCAAGATATTTCAAGTGGCTGACTTGTGTGATGTTCCCATGTCTCGTGATTAGCGGGAACTTATTTTCTGGCCGTATTTCCACATACTGGGTTTTATCATACGAAATTTGCAGCCCAGTTCTCTGTGCAATTTCATGTAGTTTTTCAACAGCGTGAATCGCTCCTGTCCTGTTGTTTCTGATAATCGCAATATCGTCCGCGAAGGAAAGGCATTTTACTTCATTACGGTTTTCTTTTATGATACCAATGTGGACACCGTATACACGTGATTCCCATTCTCTGACGATCTCTTCTAGAACAATATTGAAAATAATCAGGGATAGCTTGTCCACTTGCCGTACTCCCGCTCTAATTCCAAAGGGCTCCGATATTACACCCATGAATTTCAATTTGAAAGTTGTTCTTGGAAGTGATTGTTACATGATTTTCCGGGTATTTCGGTCGATTACGAATTCTTCCATGGTTTCAAAGAGGGTTTTGCAGTCTATTGAATCATAAGCTTTCCCGTAATCGATGAATGTAATTACTAAATTCCTGCATTTTCTAATTTGTAGTGTCGTATTTAGGCTCCAGATCTGTCCGACATGATCGCCCTTTTCTGAATCCTGCCTGGTATTCACCAAGCAATGGATTCGCCTCAGGTTCTGTTCTGTTTAGAAGTGCATTGGAGAGCAGGGAGATTCCTCTGTTGTTGTTGATGACTGTCTTGTCATCCTTTTTTATGTAACGGGTGCATCAGAGCGCATTTCCAGTCTTCTGGTATTTTCTCCGTCTACCATATGTCTGAGATTAAGTGATGAACCTTCTGTGTCAGTGTGGAATCGTTCAGTTTCCAGAGTTCTGCGATACTCCCACCTTCTCCTGGTGCTTTCTTGTTACTGAGCTGATTGATTATCGCAGCAATTTCTTCTTCTTCTTACTGTTGTTGTTGTTGTTGTTGTGGTCTTCAGTCCTGAGACTGGTTTGATGCAGCTCTCCATGCTACTCTATTCTGTGCAAGCTTCTTCACCTCCCAGTACCTACTGCAACCTACATCCTTCTGAATCTGCTTAGTGTAGTCATCTCTTGGTATCCCTCTACGATTTTTACCCTCCACACTGCCCTCCAATACTAAATTGGTGATCCCTTGATGCCTCAGAACATGTCCTACCAACCGATCTCTTCTTCTGGTCAAGTTGTGCCACAAACTTCTCTCCTTCCCAATCCTATTCAATACTTCCTCATTAGTTATGTGATCTACTTTCTTCTTATTATTATTATTATTGTTATTTATTCATTCATTCATTCCTTTTGTATAGGCCATCTTTGGACCACGTTATTTCAACTTTCTTGCTTTACGTGTTCTTTTGTTTTCCCAGTGCTCCCGCATTCGTTCTTGGTGTTGCTCCTTCCTCTCCTGGGTCCAAGCCATTCCTGTTTTTAGTTTTGGCTTTTCCTGGAAACCCTGCCACGCCATAAATTTCTTTTTGAGTCGGACACGCTCCAAGATGTCATCATGGGTCATCACTTCTTTAAGATCTTTCTCCACCTCTGTGAACCAGGCCCATTTTGTTTCCTGCTCCTGAAAGTAGGTGATCATACGATTGGTGAGTTATTGCAAAGCTGGACTACAAGTTTTCCTCGGAACAACTTTGCAGTTCTCTTCAAGAAGCTATTCGGGCCCCTTAGAGTTCTCTCAGTACAGAAAAAACTTCGGTAATCGGACGGGACTAACAAACAAGCTCACCACTCAGATACGAAAGCGATCATTTTGGATAATCCTATTTGAATGTAGTATACTTTTAGACCAGTGCAACGAGTAAATACATAGACTGAAAGAATTGCAGCATCAAAAATAATTAATATAGAGCAATGTAATTTCGGGAGTACTTTTATTTGCTGTATATTTAAGTGATAAAAATTGCAGTACACAGGTTAATTTAAGTGCGAGATAAGGCATTGCAAGTATGAAATGATGGCACATTAACATCAAGTGTTTAAAGCAAACGTTTGCGTTGTACAGGTTCCAGATTTGTTTGTGAGATGCGTGTTCCATGTGGTCGGTCAATACAGGGACGGTTAATGCTGGTTGTGGATGACGCTGTGATTGTACCCTGATGATATTCCACATGATCTCGACTGGAGACATATCTAATGATCGTTCAGGCCAAGGCAATATGCCGACACATTGTAGAGCATTTTGGGCTACATACCAGCCTACAGGCGAGCGCTGTGCTGTAGGGAAACACACCCCATTCCCCCCCCCCCCCCCCCCCCCACTCTAGAATTACTTTCATGAATAGCAGCACAACAGGTTGATTCACCAGACTGACGCACAAATTTGCAGTCAGGATGCGTGAGATAACCATGAGAGTGCTCCTGCTGCCATACGAAATCGCACCCCAGACCATAACTCCAGATGCAGGTCCAGTGTGTAGCAAGATAGGGCCTGAGCAGACCCTCAACTTGCCTCCTTCTAACCAACACACGACCATCACTGGCACCGAGGTAGAACGAGCTTTCATCAGAAAACACAACAGATCTCCACCCTGCCCTCCAATGAGTTCTCGGTCACCCAATGAACTCGCAAATGGCGGTGGTTCGGGGACAGTGGAATGCACTCTATAGGGCATCTGGAATGGAGCTGTCATTTCAGTAACAGTTTTGTAACGGTTAGTCTTGTCAATATTGTAATTATGTAATAGGCGTATTTAAACTGTTTTAGCATGTAATTATCTGAACTGTTTCTTATTTAAATTGTTTTGTTAATTAAATTGCATTGTGTATTATTGAGAAAGAGCGGGAAACCGCGCATAGATACATTTTGAGAAAGAGCGGGAAACAGCGCGCAGTAATACATCTGTAATGGTAGCAGGGATTGTCTGCACCAAAAACCATTGTTGGCGGCGAGACCGCACTTTTGTAGCATTGAGCGTTGGAAGCGAGCAGTTGCGAGTAAGATGTGAGACGAGGCAGTCGTAGCTAGCGAGACATGAGAGGAGGTCGCTGTAAGCGAGGTATGAATTAACACTTTGAAAGAAGCGGTGTGCTCGCCAGCCACTCGCTATATGTAGCGCAATGCTAGTTTTTAAGAATTTTTGTAAAGAACTATGCCCCTTGTAATTGTTTGTCAAGATCGTTCTCAGAATATAGTTATGTAATTTTGATGGAAAATTAGGTATGTAGCGCAACGCTACTTTTTAAGAATTTTTGTAAAGAACTATACCCCTTGTAATTGTTTGTCAAGATCGTTCTCAGAATATAGTTAACTTCTACCAGATTAAATGCATTAAGAATTTTCTATCCCAAAATCATTCACGTAAATGCTTTACGGAATTTATTGTTATCTTAAAAGAAAAGTCTAAACTGAGCTTCAGCTTTTATCAAATCTAAATTAACTTCAACTTAAAGAATTCCAGTCACAAAGTATTATGAAACTCCACCAGCAGCTTATAATTATGTTAAAGAGAAGTAAGTATATTCATTCCACAGTTTGCTGTAGCAGTCAGATGGCGATCCAGTATAAATAATTAAAGGTAAGAATCAGTCTTAATAATTTCAGGTAACGACTGAGGGCCACGGCGACGACACATTTTATGTTTCGTCGTAATAATCAGCAGGTAGTCTTGACAGAGCAGCAGTTAAAAGATTTTAAGAGACGCAGCGTTCAGTCAGCAAGCAAACGTTCATCCAATATTAGACGGGAAGGTTTCACTGTAACGGTTAGTCTTGTCAATATGGCGCCGAGTGCTGTTCAAATTACTGCTGCAGATGCAATACGATGCGCCAGAGCGATACGCCGAACACGATGGTCTTTTCCTCTCGGTAGTGACACGTGGCCCGGTCTCTTGTCACCACACGACCTCCCGACCACCGGTACGAGCAATCAAGTACAGTGGCTACATTCGGGCCAAATCTTTCTGCACAATCGCAGAAGGAACATCCAGCCTCTCGTAACCCTATCACATAACCTCGTTCACAATCAGTGAGTTGCTGTAATGGCGTCTTTGTCGCCTTAAAAACACTCTTGACTAATAACAACTCTCCATATCCATCTCAAACGTAAACAGCGCCTACGACCGTTACAGCGTGTATTTGAAGCAAACATGAGTTGTATCCGCATAGTGGCGCTACCAGCGCCACTCTAATGTGACTGGCGCGAAATGTGAATAGACATAATCTTCCGGAAGTAGAAACACGGCTACCAACTTCCATTTGTGTCACTCAGATCCTTCTCGGTGCTGCAATTTTTTTTTCCGACAGTCTAGTTGGGGGAGACCAGCTTTAGATTAAGCAAGAGAAGATCTTTTATTCAAATTGTATCAAAGAACATAATACGATGATCACTTCCTTGTTAAAAATCTCGTTGAACTGGGAAGTTTAAAGACTGCTTGGAACATTATTTGAATATCTGACTGAATACCAAAACTTTGCATCATGATTCCGAGTTCAGTGGTATATGTTTCCGCGTTATGCCTTAACTATCACTAGTGAAAAATATGACAAATAAACAAAAATTGATTGTCTTAGTACTCAACGATGCGACAAAAATTAGTAAAAAATTTTGTTGACTAGATTAATGTTGTGGCTTTAATGCGTTACTTATGTAGAAGGGTGAGTCTGGCATTACTCGAAACGAAAGATCTTTAAGTAATTGTTACTGTTGCAAACAAAGTCCATACTTTCATCACGTTTGCAAATTCTCTTGGCACTCACAAGTGAGCAGTAATAATTACTGACATAAATAGTCTATAGAACGAAACTCATCTATCATTCTGCTGCGGCATTTGAGCTGCTTCAGAGATTCATGGAACGTATCATAGGAGGTATTTTTGTTGCTTAGCTTGAATGTAATATTGTAGTCTTTTCTTCCGTTTTCTAAAGCATTTGCGCTTTTCTATACAAAAACTACTCCGTTTCAAGCAAAATATTTAACTTCATCTTGTAATCCTGGAATAAAATAATTTCACAATCTTTTAATCAGACTGTATGTCCGCATCTCGTGGTCGTGCGGTAGCGTTCTCGCTTCCCACGCCCGGGTTTCCGGGTTCGATTCCCGGCGGGGTCAGGGATTTTCTCTGCCTCGTGATGGCTGGGTGTTGTGTGATGTCTTTAGGTTAGGTAGGTTTAAGTAGTTGTAAGTTCTATGGGACTGATGACCATAGATGTTAAGTCCCACAGTGCTCAGAGCCATTTGAATCAGACTGTGAGATGGAAATAGACAGAGCGGGGCAAAAAAAGTGGCCCAGAGAACAGAGTTCCAGCATAAAAAGAAACACGGTAGAGTGAAAGGAAATACAGTACTAATGTGACCATAGTAGATGGTGAAAATGACCTCCATTGACTCCGGAACACTTTTGGGCCCTGGTCACAAGTTCCTGATCTCGGATTCAAGCTGGACTGCTGGGATTGCTGCAGTCTCATACGAAATGTTCTGCAGCAGTTCTTGAGGACTTTGAGGGTTTTTGCGATACGCCTTATACTTGAGGGCTCGCCACACAAAGCAACTGCACACTGACAGATCAGGTGATCTGGATGGCCAGCTAGAGCAGCGACCAGAGTGCAGGTCTGGGTGGAGTATTCGTTCACGTGATCGACGTGATATGCCGGTCTCCTGAGACAGGCATCTTCTGGGGAACTGCAGCCACATTTTCTGGTGTGCAGGCACGTTTCGGAATATGTTTTGACTTGAAACTTCATGGAAATTAAAACTCTGTGCCGGATCGAGATTCGAACTTGGGACCTTTGCCTTTCGCCGGCAACTGCTGTACCATCTGAACTACCAAAGCACGACTCACGCCCAGTCCTCACAGCTTCACTTCTGCCAGTATCTCGTCTCCTACCTTTCCATCTTCACAGAAGCTCTTGTCCAAGGTTCGCAGAAGAGCTTCTGTGAAGTTTGGGAGGTAGGAGACGAGATACTGGCAGAAGTAAAGCTGTGAGGACGGGGCTTGAGTTGTGCTTGGATAGCTCAGATGGAAGAGCAGTTGCCGGCGAAAGACACAGATCCCGAGTTCGAGTCTCGATCTGGCACACAGTTTTAATCTGTCAGGAAGTTTCATATCAGCCACACTCCGCTGCAGAGTGAAAATATCATTCTGGAATGTTTTGACTTGTTCAAAACAGATCCTGTCTCACGCCATTTTTGGACTAAGAGTTGCTTGGCACTCTTTGCTGGCACTTTGACACCATTGAAAGTCTCAGCAAACAACTGACTACACCAGAATGAGATTTTCACTCTGCAGCGGAGTGTGCGCTGATATGAAACTTCTTGGCAGATTAAAACTGTGTGCCCGACCGAGACTCGAACTCGGGACCTTTACCTTTCGCGGGCAAGTGCTCTTCCATCTGAGCTACCGAACCACGACTCACGCCCGGTCATCACAGCTCTACGTCTGCCAGTATCTCGTCTCCTACCTTCCAAACTTTACAGAAGCTTGCCTCCGACTGACTACACCGTTTCCACGACTTTGTTGTCTCGTAACTTTCCACAATAAACACCAGAAGCTCCGCTGTGAGCGCCACCGACCCATTTTCACTGCCGGCCGCGGTGGTCTCGCGGTTCTAGGCGCGCAGTCCGGAACCGTGCGACTGCTACGGTCGCAGGTTCGAATCCTGCCTCGGGCATGGATGTGTGTGATGTCCTTAGGTTAGTTAGGTTTAAGTAGTTCTAAGTGCTAGGGGACTGATGACCACAGCAGTTGAGTCCCATAGTGCTCAGAGAGCCATTTTCACTGCGCCACTCCCACTGACAGCGTGCACCACTCTCTGAACCGGTGCGGATCACGTGGTAGCCGTGCACGTGGTGTGTACGTCACAGGGTGGTTATGTGCACACGCTCACGTCCAGTTGTATCCTCACGTCCGGGCCCCTTTATTTGCCCCAACCTTTATCTCTGGAAAGCAGAATCACTTAAGTTTTTCTTCCCCTCTATCTAAACAATTTTAACTGCAATTAAATAGTAGATATTTTGATGTTTTCTCACTTGGAAATAACATGATGAACGCACATTGCAAGGTCAGCTAGTATCGCTTACGAGATTTGGTTCCTGCAGCGGGAAAATTTCAGAACTGTTAGAATAGCCGGCCGTGGTGGCCGAGCGGTTCTAGGCGCTACAGTGTGGAACCGCTCGGCCGCTACTATCGCAGGTTCGAATCCTGCCTCAGGCATGGATGTGTGTGATGTCCTTAGGTTAGTTAGTTTTAAGTTTTAGGGGACTGATGATCTCAGAAGTTAAGTCCCATTTTGTTAGAATAGTTACATCGTGGTCTAAGAGTGAACTGAATGTATTCGAGGGAAGAAATGCATGATTATAGGAGTCATATTTGAGTCACGAATATTGGAAGCTGTAGTGATAACAGGAACAAATAAGCAGTTAGGGGAAGAACGTAAGAGACCGTTCCACCGAGATCAGAGTATCGGCGAGGAGCAACGATCTTGTCAAAATGAGGATGGAACATTGAAACGCTTTGCTTAAAAGCATGAGGGCAACTGCACAGAAAGCTAGGACGAGCCCAGATGAGCAAGTACTAAGGAGCTCAGTTTCAGTACGTCTTAGGGATATCGTCAGTTATTTCCGGAATAGGGGAAGATGCTGTTCTCAGGTGGGACCGGCGCTGAAGCATCTGGCACGGTGATGCATTTACCAACGATTGGAGAATCTAATAACAAATTTAGAGGAAATTAGTATCGAAGATGTTCACACGGCAACTTTGAACGCGTGACAGTTCTGCTAAGTAGGAAACTTGGAAGTAGGAGCCTTCTTGAGGATTTAGATTTGGGTGGCTAATATTCAGCGTCAGGCGATAGCGGGCATGGCGATATATCGACAAGGTAAAAAAGCGTGCGGCACTAAAGGGTGAATGAGTGATATTTTGCACTGTAACAACATAATTATACAGAAACATCGTTCCCATCCTTCATCTTGTATAAACGTTGGTCTTACCGATTCAATTTTTTGTTGATCGTCGCCCAGTGTTACAGGGGTATATCAGTATCAGAGTGGCATTCTGAACGTTGTTTCTCATCTTCAGTGATGCAAAGAGCTGAGTAGAGATAAATTCAGTGATTCATTTGCACTGTATGCGGCCCGCTACGATTTTCTCTCCTCTGCCAACTTCTTCATCTCAGAGAAGCACTTGCAACTTACGTCCTCAATTATCTGCTGGATGTATACCAATCTTTGTCTTCCCCTACAGTTTTTGTCCTCTACAGCTCCCTCTAGTACCATGGACGTCAGTCCCTGATGTCTTAATAGATGTCCTTTCATCCTGTCCCTTTTCCTTATCAGTGTTAAAAAAAATGGTTCAAATGGCTCTGAGCACTATGGGACTTAATTGCTGTGGTCATCAGTCCCCTAGAACTTAGAACTACTTAAACCTAACTAACCTAAGGACATCACACACATCCATACCCGAGGCAGGATTCGAACCTGCGACCGTAGCAGTCGCGCGGTTCCGGACTGAGCGCCTTAACCGCTAGACCACCGTGGCCGGCCTTATCAGTGTTCTCCACATATTCCTTTCCTCTCCGATTCTGCGCAAAATCTCCTCATTCGTTACTTTATTAGTCCGCCTAATTTTGAACATTTGTCTGTAGTACCACATCTCAAATGCGTGCACTTACATATGTTAAACGTACGGAACAGACAATGCTGTAATTAGGCGTGCTGAATATCTGTGAATGTGGTCGACCTACTGCGAGAGGTGTTCAGTAAGTTGTGCAACACTTTTTTATTCTGAAATCAAGTTGTTTTATTCAGAATTCCAATACACCATATTCTTGCCCTCCCCCCTCTTTTGACTACATTACCCTATTTGTCAACACAATCTCCGCTCAATGCGACGACCTTACGCCACCTTACTGGGAGGGCTTGGGCACAAGCATGCTATCACTCTATTTGTCGACATCGGAGCCAAGGTCTTGCTTCATCAATAACCTCCCCATCATCCATGTTCTGCTTCTGCTTCCAGTGGCAAGCATCCTACACTGGGCCAAACAGATCGAAGTCGGAAGGTGCGAGATGCGGTTTGTAGAGTGGATGAGCAAGAACAGTCCAATGAAATTCCGATGACAGATGCCCCACTCAAAGACTCACCATTCTTTTGTCCACTGCCAGATCTCCGTAGATATTCTGCAAACGGCATTGAGTACGTATCTGTGATGCTGTGGTATTCCGCGAAAAGAAACTCTATGAAAGTTCTTTCCTTGGAACGCGTCTCCGTTACAAATGTCCTTTTTAAGGCTATTTATGGGGCTGCCACCTATATGAACTTCATGACACAATAGATGCAGAAGCGAGAATATTCCACGATGACCCACAAGAAATTCCGCATTTTTCACGCGAAACGGACCGGAAAAAGATTTGTTGCATTATTGACTGAACAGGCTTCGTAATTAAAATTAAGGAGTGTTGACGAGATTATAATGCTTGTAAGACTACAGACGAAAATAAACTGGTGAATTCAAAGAAACCCTCAATTGGAGATCCGAGAATCTCACTTAATTAGCCACTGTGGTAGCACTGCAGTGAGTGGCGCCGTGTGGTTAAACTGTTCAAGACTTACAATGTTTTGTTCCTTCAATCACTGCTCGATCAGCTGCAGAAAACTACAAAGAAGAAATTTTTAAATACAAAAGAAAATGAAAGCAAGCAGAAGAGAAATTTTGTTATCTGATTAAACGACGGTAGCAAAACATTAGCGCTAAATGAGGGCAGCTTGCGTGATTTCGTGGATCGGTTGACGTCGTATTTTAGAGCTATAACCGTAATATGAGTTAACTAAGTTGCGACTAGCGAGCTATAAGATACTTAAATAGCCTGGTCGCCGAAAAATGGAAGCCTTCACTAAAGGTCTGAAGCTTTAATACTACAGATCCCACGAAGAACCTTTCAGTTAGCAATCCCGAAGATACAACTACCAAAACTGCCGTAAATAAAGTGACCACCTAACCGAAGAGTACAGAAACCTCCTGTCTACAGCCATCTGTACGTTCCTTCACATCCTAGTACAATATTCTAAATTGCTATCCCCAGCTCAGTGTAACATGCTGAAAGGAAGCGATCTACCTAGTTGGTATCATAAACTTCCTTTCACTTTTTCTTGCGTGTATGTTTTCTGCCGTTTATTATAAACCCTACATGGGTGCTGCTCGATCATAAAAAAATATGTACAACATACATTTACCTTTAAAGTAGGGATATGCTGACAAGAGCAATTATTGAAGCTGCAATCTCTGTCACGGCAGAGAGCATATGTGAGCAGACTTCGACGCATCCTAGGAGTGACGCAAGGAGGCAACCAATACGTTCTTCTATAAAAGATGTGAGGCGTGTCACATAGACAGAATTCAACGGCGATGTTTAAAAAGCATAATACCCCAGCGAAGGACAGCAAAATCAGCTATTTGTTAATTATCAGTCTCTGTATAGCTGTATGTGTGGAATGTGTTCGAAAAGATCAGGCATCTTGTAATTAGCTGTCTCTTTTGTCTAGACGTTCTAAAGGGCAAGATGTATATACCATTTGTAATAATTTATTATATTTACAGAATGAGATTTTCACTCTGCAGCGGAGTGTGTGCTGATATGAAACTTCCTTGCAGATTAAAATTGTTTTAATCTGCCAGGAAGTCTCAATTTATGATATTGCTTGAATTTGCAGATTTATGTTAGTAATCACCGTGAGAAAAAGCGGTAGTTGATAATCTGAAAAATAATAGATTTTACGATGAATAACCAAGTGTTATATATAAACGACGAATTGTATAATTGTTAATGCGTTGCAATAAAAAGAATTCGTTCTTGCTTGGAACTGAAATTCATTTATTTATGAAATCATTGGTCCTATTACAGTTAGACATTGGTGAATCAACTCGTCTACACGTGACATCTATACGCTTATAATTTTTGCTGAAACACTGGCAGACGAAATGGACTGTTCAAAGATTCTTCCGCACAAATCTTACTGTAGCCAACATGCAGGAGTATTCGAATCCGACTTTATAGATAATACTACAAATAAAGACAGAGCTATAGGAACATCACATCAAGACAACAGGTAAGCTGAGACTTTCCCTGCCTTAATCTTTCTTACCATTATGAGTTTTCTAACGTTTTCCCAAGACGCAGTGCAGTCAGTTAAACTATGCTACGTAGCTTAGACATTATGTTTGCATGATTATCTGGAGAAGTTTTTCAATTAACTTCGTCACAATGTTTGGAACGTTGGTAAGTTGGTTGCCGCAGCAACAAACATCGTTATTTATGTGGCTGCAATTATTTCAATTATTTCGCACACGGCGCTAAGACCTCGGGTTATAATATGAATTCATTATCTTATGACATGTGTGTTGTTTTTTTAAGTAACATTTCAATATATCTACTCTTATAAGGGGCAGAACTACCTTCCTCCCGTATGAGGTTGAGTCCTTCCTCGGTCATGGGTGTGTGTGTTGTCCTTAGCGTAAGTTAGTTTCGGTAGTGTGTAAGTCTAGGGACCGATGACCTCGGCAGTTTTGTCCCATTAAGAATTTACACACGTTTAAACATTTTTTGAAATACATAGACATGTAAACAGGCAGAATAAGGCGCTGCGGAATTCTCACACATTTGAACAGAACTACCTTCCGCAAAACCTAAAAGTACTGTTCCCATTTGCTTTATAGACACACCAATCCATCAGAACAACTACATATATCTCACGATCCACCACAGAAGACGTTATCAGTTTTATCTAAACAGTCCTGAAAAATATCCATCCGTTTGAGATATCTCAGTTCCATCATAAGATCCGCTGGCTGTATGCTGTATTTATCATCCCAATGCCACCACTTCAGACTACCAGAATCACACTTGTTCTTTTTCTCTCACCCTTGTCTCATCTCATTCTTGCCCTACTGTGTACAGCGGCTGTAATATTATTACACTAGCTCTCCATCATAAACTCAAATACACTCTGTTCCGTTAGTCCACCTCTCCAAATAATCCTAGCAAACTCCCTTTCTAAATCCGATTGTGAATGTACCATACTCACGATACCATTTTTTTTTAAATTTCTTACATATTATTATTGTTGTGCACCTGTTAATATTAATCAGGCATGGTATTCCAGAACAGCATGACATGAACGAAATCAATAATTGCTGCCAGCAATACAAAATGGCTCTGAGCACTATGGGACTCAACATCTTAGGTCATAAGTCCCCTAGAACTTAGAACTGCTTAAACCTAACTAACCTAAGGACATCACACATATCCATGCCCGAGGCAGGATTCGAACCTGCGACCGTAGCAGCCAGCAATACACTTTTCAGTCAACAATGCTGGCTGCATCGAGTGTGCAGGATGCGAAACAGTTGTTGGCGACTAACCTTCATGTGGATAAGAGTTTCCTCGCGCACTTTGATAAACTTTGTATAGACTGTCTGACAAAAAAAGTGGAGCACCCAGAATTCAATGTAACTTCGTGCATGTATACACCAACGACGGTTATCGTGATGGTTAGAGTCGTAATAATTCTCTGTTAGATTGAATGGCCACCAGATAGCATTAGTGTCGCTTGTGTTTAGCATTGTTGCCAGGCCTAGTAGGGTATATAAGAAACATTAGCACCATCAGATGTTGATCTCCCTCCCGGATGCCCTCTCTCCCTCCATTTATACCCCCTATCGTCTCTGATCCTCACTTCCCCCTCCCTTCTTCTGTCCTTCTCTTCGGATCCCTCTCCCCTCCCTTCCATCCTGTTTTTTTTCCATCTACCCTCTCTCTGCCTCCCATCTCTCACTCAAGTCCTTTTGCATTCCCCTCCTCTGCCTTTCCACACTTCCTCTCATGTCTGCTCTGCACCCTCTTATGAGTCCTCTCCCTCCACCAGTCCTCTCCTCACCCCTTTCTTTCCCCTAATCTGTCCAGGTCCCTCTCCCCCATTTTCCCTTTGCTGTGGTGTGTCATCCTCATGCCTACTTTTTAGTGCAGTGTTTTAAGTGAGTGTTTAGTGTTGTACATCTTGTCTGAACTGTTGTGAACAGAAAATATATGTGTAATTTTTTATGTCTCTTTCGAACAGAAACCAGACTTTCGAAGTGTTTTTTTAATTGTCTGTCTACTATTTTACCTCTCTGCTTCACTTGTATTATCTTAACATCGCCAAACCTTTGATTTTTAACTTCCGCAATTTTCCGCCATCTTACAATTTAAGAACCGTTTTTTATCGCGTGCTTTTATTGTTTATTCTCTTCTTCTTATGTTTTAAAAATTCTGTAGGCTGAAGAGTGTGGTACTAAGCTGCTGCCAGCCCATCCCCTTCTGGAAGGAATCGAAACTCAATAAAGGAAAATAAAAAAAATCCGTTTTTGAGTGATCATTGTGTAGGGCACGGAAATGCCACGTACACGTGTTAGACAGTGTTGTCAGCACCCGACCGAGTTTGCGAGAGGCCACACTGTGGGACTCCGTTTGGTCGGAATGCCGAACAGTACAATACTCGGATCTTTAGGGCATTCAGATGTGACAGAAAGCCGATGTTGGATTGTGTGGAACGTGCGGGCATCATACTCGTCATCGAGGTTCCAGTCTGTCACGCCTGACCATCCCATGGACCATCTCCATATTGTGCACCAAGCATATTTTAAGCATTTCCCATCTCTCTGCCATCCTCGAACCAGCAAGGACTCATGCAGTATTTGTGTTAGCCCACATCATCGGTCAGGGAGTAGTAGCAACCAGACCAGGGAAATATTTCTCCTTGCGTAGGCTGCTGTTTAACCCCCAACATATACGGGTGTGTCTGAAGTAGGTACCGTGATCGGGAAGCATGGACTGCTGATGAATGGTGTCGCGCTGTGTTCATAAATGAATCGCGATTCTGCAACCGGATGACCGTCATCGGCAAGTACGGCGGCTACCTAGTGAGAACTTCCATTCTCCAGTGTTTTTATGAGGCACTGTGGCGTTAGTTCTGGCATCATGGTGTGGAGAGTGATCGGGTATGAGTTCAGGATGCGGCTGGTAGCGACTAAGGGAACTCTGACAGAACAATGGTGCTTCCTCATGTTTTAGGTCTCAGTACGATTCACTGTCTGTATGGACTCCCTATGTGTTGTTGAGGACACTCCATGCCAGCAAAGTCGCTAGATCTCTTCTGGACCAGCTCGTATGTCAACTCCGACTCACTGCCAGTATCCAGGATAATAAGGACTCGTTACAAGTTGTGTGCCATGTTGTCTCAGTAGAGGATACAATGACTTTATCTACATCTACATCTACATGGATACTCTGCAAATCACATTTAAGTGCGTGGCAGAGGGTTCATCGGACCACCTTCACAATTCTCTATTATACCAATCTCGTATAGCGCGGAAAGAATGAAAACTATATCTTTCCGTACGCGCTTTGATTTCGCTTATTTTATCGTGGTGATCGCTCCAAGCTATGTAGGTCGGTGTCAACAAAATATTTTCGCATTCGGAGGAGAAAGTTGGTGATTGGAATTTAGTGAGAAGATTCCGTCGCAACGAAAAACACCTTTATTTTAATGATGTCCAGCCCAAATCCTGTATCATTTCTGTGACACTCTGTCCCATATTTCGCGATAATACAAAACGTGCTGCCTCTCTTTGAACTTTATCGATGTACTCCGTCAGTCCTATCTGGTAAGGATCCCACAACGCGCAGCAGTATTCTAAAAGAGGACGGACAAGCGTCGTGTAAAGAGTCTCCTTAGTAGGTCTGTTACATTTCCTACGTGTCCTGCTAATAAAACGCAGTCTTTTGTTGGCTTTCCCCAGAATATTTTCTATGTGTTCCTTCCAATTTACGTTGTTCGTAATTGTAATACCTAGGTATTTAGTTGAATTTGCGGCTTTTGGATTACACTGATTTATAGTGTAACCGAAGTTTAACGAGTTTCTTTTAGCACTCATATGGATGACCCCACACTTTTCATTATTTAGGGTCAACTACCACTTTTCGAACCATTCAGGTAACTTTTATAAATTGTTTTGTAGTTTGTTTTGATCTTCTGATGAATTTGTTACACGATAAACGACAGCGTCATCTTCAGACAACCGAAGTCGGCTACTCAGATTCTCTTCCAAACCGTTTATATAGATAAGGAACAACAATGGTCCTATAACACTACCTTGGAGAACGCCAGAAATCACTTCTGTTTTACTCGATGACTTTCTGTCCATTACTACGAACTGTGACCTCTCTGACGGTATCACAAATCCAGTCAGATCACAGTCAAATTATGATACCTTTTCCAAAAGAATGTCCACTGCACTTGTCCGCGGAAGCGCGGAAGGTAAATGTCCCGAGTTCAAGTCTCGGTCCGGCACACAGTTTTCATCTGCCAGGAAGTTTCATATCAGCAAACACCCCGCTGCAGAGTGAAAATCTCATTCTGCCAGCATAGTGCGATGTTTTTAAGTAGCTGCGACGTTAACTCAGCTTATCAGGACATCAGAAGGTAAACTGATTGGGAAGAAGGAAGCAAGATTAGGGTTTAACATGCTGTCCATGACTGGGTCATTGGAGACAGAGCACATCCTCGGAATAGGGAAAGACGGAGATTGAAATCGATTTCATCTTTTAAAAGGCATTTGAGTTAAGCGATTGAGGGAGACCACCGGAGACAGAAATCGTCATGACCATTTGGGCGTACGAACTTCCGTTCTTCCAAATGCTATTCCACTGTCTTAACACTGTGCCACCTCGCTCTGTGATACACGGGTATGAGAACGGGGGTGCTACAATGCTGCATGTCCACGTTCCACATCTATTTCCTCTTCATGACTCAGGATGTGATACGAAGCTGATCACAAAGACTGCAACATAATCTTCCAGACAACCAACTGTAGCACCGTCACCATCGTCTAACACAACATCAATGCCACAACCAGGCACATCAGGCGGAAAAGAATTGTTATCCGAAGGAGACATCGCGCTTAATACCATGTAACACTGGCTCTTTCCTTTACAACGATCTCAATTCGTCAAGGACGAGTGTCATCCAGCCCCTTAAGGTATGTCGCAACCAGACTGGCCACTTATTGATTATTAGATACCGAAGGACAACAAGACTGCGTGGATATTGAGTGCTTCACGTGCCATTTCAAACAGTCCCAGACGTATTTTGTTGAACTGAGGTAAGGTTGTTTAGCGGGGCCTTTCAGGATGCGATAGTATGCATGACTGTTATCAAACAAGCCGGCCGCTGTGACCGAGCGGTTCTAGGCGCTTCAGTCTGGAGCCGTGCTGCTGCTACGGTCTTAGGTTCGAATCCTGCCTCGGGCATGGATGTGTGTGATGTCCTTAGGTTAGTTAGGTTTAAGTATTTCTAAGTCTAGCAGACTGATGACCTCAGATGTGATGTCCCATAGTGCTTAGAGCCATTTCAACCATTGGTCAAACAAGGGACGTCTGAATTCAGCTCTATAAACATGACTGCTGTCACCATAGAAGACAGAGATAGTATACAGCATTGACATCATAAATATATCGTTAGAAGTACATATACCGGACACAGAGAACGTTGAAAAAATTCAGGTTTATGTTCTCGGTAACCTGAGTGATTACTTCCAAGACATGACACAAAACGTCCCAAAGCATCAAAACACCGCCTCCAACCTGAACTATGCCCTCTACAGACTGAGCGTTAATCACCTCATCGTTCCTTCGGTGTTCCCGACACTTTGCAAGCAGGTTGGCAACCTTGACCGAGACGGTAGACGCTGGAATATACACTCCTGGAAATGGAAAAAAGAACACATTGACACCGGTGTGTCAGACCCACCATACTTGCTCCGGACACTGCGAGAGGGCTGTACAAGCAATGACCACACGCACGGCACAGCGGACACACCAGGAACCGCGGTGTTGGCCGTCGAATGGCGCTAGCTGCGCAGCATTTGTGCACCGCCGCCGTCAGTGTCAGCCAGTTTGCCGTGGCATACGCAGCTCCATCGCAGTCTTTAACACTGGTAGCATGCCGCGACAGCGTGGACGTGAACCGTATGTGCAGTTGACGGACTTTGAGCGAGGGCGTATAGTCGGCATGCGGGAGGACGGGTGGACGTACCGGCGAATTGCTCAACACGTGGGGCGTGAGGTCTCCGCAGTACATCGATGTTGTCGCCAGTGGTCGGCGGAAGGTGCACGTGCCCGTCGACCTGGGACCGGACCGCAGCGACGCACGGATGCACGCCAAGACCCTAGGATCCTACGCAGTGCCGTAGGGTACCGCACCGCCACTTCCCAGCAAATTAGGGACACTGTTGCACCTGGGGTATCGGCGAGGACCATTCGCAACCGTCTCAATGAAGCTGGGCTACGGTCCCGCACACCGTTAGGCCGTCTTCCGCTCACGCCCCAACATCGTGCAGCCCGCCTCCAATGGTGTCGCGACAGGCGTGAATGGAGGGACGAATGGAGACGTGTCGTCTTCAGCGATGAGAGTCGCTTCTGCCTTGGTGCCAATGATGGTCGTATGCGTGTTTGGCGCCGTGCAGGTGAGCGCCACAATCAGGACTGCATACGACCGAGGCTCACAGGGCCAACACCCGGCATCATGGTGTGGGGAGCGATCTCCTACACTGGCCGAACACCTCTGGTGATCGTCGAGGGGACACTGAATAGTGCACGGTACATCCAAACCGTCATCGAACCCATCGTTCTACCATTCCTAGACCGGCAAGGGAACTTGCTGTTCCAACAGGACAATGCACGTCCGCATGTATCCCGTGCCACCCAACGTGCTCCAGAAGGTGTAAGTCAACTACCCTGGCCAGCAAGATCTCCGGATCTGTCCCCCATTGAGCATGTTTGGGACTGGATGAAGCGTCATCTCACGCGGTCTGCACGTCCAGCACGAACGCTGGTACAACTGAGGCGCCAGGTGGAAATGGCATGGCAAGCCGTTCCACAGGACTACATCCAGCATCTCTACGATCGTCTCCATGGGAGAATAGCAGCCTGCATTGCTGCGAAAGGTGGATATACACTGTACTAGTGCCGACATTGTGCATGCTCTGTTGCCTGTGTCTATGTGCCTGTGGTTCTGTCAGTGTGATCATGTGATGTGTCTGACCCCAGGAATGTGTCAATAAAGTTTCGCCTTCCTGGGACAATGAATTCACGGTGTTTTTATTTCAATTTCCAGGAGTGTAGAACTTGTAAGAGATAGGTGTTTAATTTTGTAATAGCCATTAATTACGTTAATATTATGCCTAAATAAGGTAATAAGCGCTTCTTCTAAATTACTTATTGAAGATTTCACTTTTCCAAACGTATTTTTTCGAGAAAACAAAACATTTTGTAAGTGCCGGTTTTCGGGTTTTCCAAACGTAGTTTTTCAGAGACTTGAGACTTTTGGGGTAAGTATTAAATGCAAAATGTAAGTTGCTTTCGTTCGACATATATAATGTAGAGCCTTACCTACTTGGAGAATCAAAGTTTAATTCTCTGTCTTTTATTTATTTTGAAAACGCGAGAACTCCATATCGTGCTTACGCAATTTTAGACCTAGTTTCTCGTGTTTACAGGTTTAGCATTTTAAAGTAATTTTAAGTGCGTTACGTTTCTCTATTAATAGTACATACATTTATTAGTGTCCTACATAACTTTAGTGTCTCTTGGGATCTGTAGATAATATAATATTACCGTTTCTTCTACGCTAAATTTCGAAAATAAATTTGTAAATAACCACGAGCGCAGAGTGTTTATGCTGCATGAGGAAAGTTGGTTCTGGGTTCAGTGCAGCTGTTGTGACAGATGGTTTCATTTGGGGGGAGGGTAATGTGGTGTGGTGACACTGGAAACGGGGAAGTAAATGAGAGTCTCCACGGTATTGCCAAGTATGTTGAAAGGACAAGAAAATAGCTGAACAGGAAGAAAACGTTAGAGCCCTTAATACTGAACTGGATCGTACTAGGGAGGAACTGTTGAAGTTAAGGGAGGAGAAGGGTGAAGACAAGTGGGGAACGGTAGAAGGGAACAGGGGTCACAGAAAGAGAACAATATCTGATCGTTTCGTCATTAGCACAGAAACTAGATTTGCCTTGCTACCTCAGTTAAGTAATGAAAAGGCTCAAGTAGACGTAGCTGTAATGAATAGCCAACAGACTTTCGTTAGGAAACCAACTTTTTCAAAAAAAGTTGAAAGTAGGACGAAAGTTCTATTGCTAGGAAGTAGCCATGGAAGAGGTGTGGGCCACATTTTGCAGGATAAATTAGGTTACAGGTACCACGTCATAATTTTTTTCAAGCACAGTGCATATCTTAGCCAAGTGGTAGAGAATGTAGGATCCTTGTGCAAGGGCTTTGCAAAGCAGAATCATGTTGTGATAATGGGTGTAGCAGTAAACAGTATTGATAGGGATCAGAGCTACAGCATTGAGAGTGACTTGGTAAACATAGCTTCTGCAACGAACCACACAAATGTTGGATTGGTGCCTGCTTCCAGCAGAATGACTGGCTCCAGTTGAGGAGCTCTCTAAGGAGCGTCAATATTGTGTTGGTTCGGCTGCTTCAGGCGGCTTCTTGGCCAATCATGGGTTTGGTTCCCGATGATGCTATTTACAGGTTGGATGTCACTAAGCATGGCCTGCATGTAAGTAGGAAAAGGAAGGGTAAATTGGTTGGGTTGATAGCAAAATCCTTAAGGGGTGCTCCGAAACTAATGGCAGTAGCTCTTTTTTTTTAGGGTAGAGCAGTATGCAGTGATACGACATTGAATGGAATCAAAAAAGGAACAATTAAAATGAGAAGCTCAGACAGGTAGATATAAGCATGCTAAAATATTATAAGACTCTTACGGAAGTAAAGTGAAAAATAATGTTAGTGTACTGCATCAGAATATTAGGCAATTAAGAAACAATGTGCATGAACCTATTGTTTGTTTGAAAGATTTAGAAGCAGAGAATGCAATACATGTAATATGCCAGTTAACATCATGTACTCACTGGTATGGAAAAGGTAAATGTAAGTGGATATAATCTTTCAGTACATGTATGCAGAGACGATACGTAAAAACTTTTTATAGTGTGAAAAATTAAGAAACTAAAAAATTTTGTATAGAGGAGCATATAGATGCATGTGCCTTTGATCTTAAACTAAATAATGGTAATGTTATAATTCTAACTATTTATAGTTCTCCACTGGGAAATTTTCAACTATTTCTTAAAAACTTGGATTCCTTGCTGTGCTGACTCTCAGACAGAGGGATGCAAATTATTATTTGTTGTGATTTCAATGTAGATTTTCTGAAAGATTAAATTGGGAAGAATGATCTTGAAGTATTACTCAGTTCTTACAATTTGACGTCAGTTATTGGTTTTCCTACTCAGGGAGTACAGGAAAGCAGCACACTGATAGATAGTATTTTTATACAGCATGTTAAACATTTATCGTGTTAAGAATTGTGTTTCTGATCATGAGACATAGCTAGTTACAGTATGTGATACAGCTATGTAGAATAATGCAAAACAGTTCTACAAATCGCGTTCAGTTAACAGTTTTAACGACTGTACATTTTAGAGAAAGCTTGCGGCAGTTAAACTGGGATGAGGTGTACTGGGAACCTGACGATATTTTAAAATATAAGTTATTTCATGATATGTTAATGAGTATTTTCGAAAACAGTTGCCCTGAGAAAACTGTTAAATATAATTGTAAGAAACATGTAAACACAATGGCTTACAAAATGGATAATGGCTTACAAAATGGATAAAAATATCTTGTAACCGGAAAACGGAAATGTATTTAATAGCAAGAACGTGTAACGACCTAGAAACAATAAACTATTATAAAAATTCCTGTCCAATGTTAAGGGAATGTACTAATAAGTTAAGATGTACCAGTGTTATATCTGGGATTATCAATTCTGATAATAAACTTACAAAATATGGAATACTGTTGAAAGGGAAACTAGGCAACCAAGAGCACAGGAAGACAGTATTACCATCAAACTGACTGAATAGTTTACTAACAAAAAGTCTGGGGCCGTAGTGTGGTTCACCGATGGGTCCGAAGACAGATCAAGGCGTTGAGGCAGGGTTGTATGGAGTTCAGCCAAGACTGGAGGGCACCATCTCTCTAGGGAAACTGGACAGTGTATTACAAGGCGAAATTATTGCAATCAGGGCATGTGTGGAGGAGAATATGAGTAGGTGCAGCGGATTGCTGCTAAAGAGCTTGCTAAGGTGCAGAGATTGGCCTGCGTAGCCATAACGGGCGGAATTAGCAGCACACCAGCCGCTGGAATGGAAGCCATGCTGGATATTCCTCCACTTCACCTTTGGGTTAAGATGGAGGCTGCAGCAGGGGCATACAGACTTAAAACTGGCCAAGACTGGGTCTCATTCGGATGACCAGAATCACACACTAACATAGTGATTGAGGTAAATATAGGAATGGCTGGGAATTGCCCGCTGACTATATAATAACTCCGAACTGCTTCGACAAGCCTTACAACATAATAATTGGAAGTAGGGATCAGTGGGAGAAAGCAGTTCGACACCGTACAGGGGAAATCGTTTGGTTCACCGATGGGTCTAAAACAGATCAAGGCGTTGGAGCAGGGTTGTACAGGGTTCAGCCAAGACTGGAGAGCAGCATCTCTATAGGGAAACTGGCCTCTGTATTCCAAGCCGAAATTACTGCAATCAGGGCATGTGTGGAGGAGAATATGAGTAGGTGCTACAATGACCGTAGCATTTATATCTATTCAGACAGCCAGGCAGCCCTGAAATCATTAGCAGCTCCTGCAACAAGATCTAAGATTGTTGCAGATTGCCACAGAGCTCTGTTGGAGCTAGGGGGAAGCAATAGGGTGTACCTAGTGTGGGTCCCTGGCCACTGAGGGATCTGTGGCAATGAACAAGCCGATAGATTGGCTAGGATGGGGGCAAAAACTCCATTTATTGGAGCAGAACCTGTCTTGACAATCAACAAGGCTATGATCAAATTAGAACTACGAACCTGGCTTAGGAAACAGCACGTTTGATATTGGACCAAGGTCCATAAACAAAAACATGGTAAGGTAATGATGCCCAAGCCATGTTTTAAAAGAAGCTCTGTAATCCTGGGATTGAATAGGAAAGAGATCAAACTCATGACTGGACTGATGACCGGCCATGGGAACTTAAAAATACACCTACACACAATGGGTATAATGGAAGAGGACCCTAAATGTAGGATCTGTGACGCACAATAAACCTAGTTTCGGTGTGGGCAGTGGTGGGTTGGACCTAAGCTGTTTTAACTCTCCTGTTAAAATCAATCAATCAACAAAAAGTCAGAGGTTGAAAATATTTTGAATATTAATTAATTAAATGTGGAGAAAATAAGATGTTGATGTCCTTTAGAAAAGGCAAAGCTATGTATGGATTTGGCAATACCTATGCAACGATACACTTGAAATTCTACCCACCAGTCCTTCTGAAGTTAGGAAAATAGTAAATTCACTCAGAAGTAAAAGCTGGCTTGGATTTGACGGCATTTCCAACAAAGTACTAAAAGCTCGTTCTCAACAGATATCTACATATACATAGATACTCCGCAAGCCACCGTACGGTGCGTGGCGGAGGGTACCCTGTACCACTACAGAGCGAGAGAAAAACGACTGTCTGTATGCCTCCGTATGAGCCCTTATTTCTCTCATCTTATCTTCGTGGTCCTTACGCGCAATGTATGCTGGCGGCAGTTATTTTCAAATGCCGATTCTCTAAATTTTCTTAATAGTGTTTCTCTAAGAGAGCGTCGCATTCCCTCTAGGGATTCCCACTTGAGTTCTCGAAGCATCTCCGTAACATTTTCGTATTGTTCGAACCTACTGGTATCAAATCTAGCAGCTGGCCTCTGAATTGCTTCGATATCTTCCTTCAATCCGACCTGGAGCGGGTCCCAAACACTCGAGCAGTACTCAAGAATAGGTCGCACAGCGTCCTACATGCGGTCTCCTTTACAGGTGAACCACTCTTTCTTAAGATTCTCTCAATTAACATAACTCAACCAGTCGCCTTCCTACCACAGTTCTCGCATGTTCCTTTCATTTCATATCGCTTTGCAACGTTACGCCCAGATATTTAAACGACTTGACTGTGTCAATCATGACACTAGTAATACTATATACGAACATTACAGGTCTGTTCTTCCTAGTCGTACGCATTAACTCACATTTTCCAACATATAGAGCTAGCTGCCATTCATCACACAAACTATCTCAATCGTCCCTTTATCTTCCCACAGTTACTCAAATTCACATAATGAATCGCCCAGAGCCAAATCATAATTTAGAACTTTCGGACTTTTTGGAAAAACTAGAAGCTGATTCATCATATAGTGTTGTCCGCCCCTGGTAGCCGAGTGGTCAGTGGGACGAAATGTAATACCTAGCGGTCCGGGTTCGATTCCCGGCTGGGTCAGAGATTTTCTCCGCTCAGGGACTGGGCGTTGTGTTGTCCTTATCATCATAATTTCATCCCCACCGACAAGCAAGTCGCCGAAGTGGCGTGAGCTCGAAAGACTTGTACCATGCGATCGGTCTACCCGAAGGGAGGCCATAGCCACACGGCATTACCATGTCTAGTGTTGAAGACGGCAGTTCAAATCCTCATCCACGCATCGATATTCGTAGTCCGTGTGCTTTTCCTAAAAGCAATTTGAGGTAGTTCCTTCGGTAAGGATAACGTCACATTCCCTCTCCATTCTTTCGTAATGAGCCAGTCACTACGGGACGTTTGAGTTAATTTTCCTTTGTGACTTAGTAGAGAATATACAATACTGGCCATTAAAATTGATACACCAGGTAGAAGTGCACATGATAAACGGGTATTCATTGGACAGATATATTATACTAGAACTGACATGTGATTACATTTTCACGCAACTTGGGTGCATAGATACTGCGAAATCAGTACCCAGAACAACCACCTCTGGCCGTAATAACGGCCTTGGTACGCCTGGGCATTGGTCAAACAGAGCTTGGATGGCGTGTACAGGTACAGCTGCACATGCAGCTTCAACACGATACCACAGTTCATCAACAGTAGTGACTGTCGTATTGTGACGAGCCAGTTGCTCGGCCACCATTGACCTGACGTTTTCAATTGGTGAGAGATCTGGATAATGTGCTGGCCAGGGCAGCAGTCGAACATTTTCTGTATCCAGAAAGACCCGTACATGACCTGCAACATGCGGTCGTGTATTATCCTGCTGAAATGTAGGATTTCCCAGGAATCGAATCAAGGGTAGAACCACGGGTCGTAACACATCTTAAATGTAACGTCCATTGTTCAAAGTGCCGTCAGTGTGAACAAGAGGTGACCGAGACGTGTAATGAATGGCACCCCATACCATCTGGACGGGTGATACGCCAGTATGGCGATGACGAATACACGCTTCCAATGTGAGTTCACCGCTATGTCGCCAAACACGGATGCGACCATCATGATGCTGTAAGCAGAACCTGAATTCATCCGAAAAAATGACGTTTTGCCATTCGTGCAACCAGATTCGTCATTGAGAACACCATCGCAGGCGTTCCTGTCTGCGATGCTGCGTCAATGGTAACCGCAGCCATGGTCTCCGAGCTGCTAGTCCACGCTGCTGCAAATGTCGTCGAACTGTTCGTGCAGATGGTTGTTGTCTTGTAAACTTCCCCATTTGTTAACTCAGGGATCGAGACGTGGCTGCAGGATCCGTTACAGCCATGCGGATAATTTGCCTGTCTTCTCGACTACTAGTGATACGAGGCCGTTGGAATCCAGCACGGCGTTCCGTATTACCATCCTGAACCCACCGATTCCATATTGCGCTAACAGTCATTGAATCTCGACCAACGCGAGCAGCAATATCGCGATACGCTAAACCACAATCGCGATAGGCCACAATCCGACCTTTATCAAAGTCGGAAACGTGATGGTACGCATTTCTCCTGCTTACACCAGGCATCACAAGCTCTGAGGCAACGCCGGTCAACTGCTGTTTGTGTATGAGAAATCGGTTGAAAACTTTCCTCATATCAGCACGTTGTAGGTATCGCCACCGGCGCTAACCTTGTGTGAATGCTCTGAAAAGCTAATGATTTGCATATCACAGGATCTTCTTCCTGTCGGTTAAATTTCGCTTCTGTAGCACATCATCTTGGTGGTGTAGCACTTTTAATGGCCAGTAGTGCTTTTATTTATTGCAGATTTAATGACTTGTTACCTGCTGTTTTAAAAGAGGTCGTGTGTATTTCAGTTTCCGATGGTCATCCTTTTTATAGTTTTTTGTTTGTTTTGGTTTTATCTTTAACATTTGACAAAGGCTAATATTAAAAAAAAATATAGTAATTTGAAGTTGAAATAAAAATAAAATTTTGTTGTTTTAAGAAGAATATAGTATGATGATAGGACAGAGGAGAAATTTGTTAGTGCAGCTACCGATTGTGACTGGCGGTGAATACCTCGGAACAGTTTCTTCGAGTTTCTGACCGCCAGTCACGACAAAGTAGTTGACTCGCTAGGGAGTGAGGAGAGTGCGAGCGGACCTGACCTTCTTGGGGTCCTTGGGGTCCTGGACGTACTCGGAGCGCGGCGGCTCGGGCTGCAGCTCGGGCAGCGAGTGCGAGATGCGGATGGCGGCGGCCGCCTGGCGGCCCAGGAAGCCGGCGCCGCCGTCGTCGCCGCGCGCCTTCGAGCGCAGCCAGCGCCAGGTGGCGGCACAGTGGTACGATACGGCGGCCAGCAGCACCAGCGCCATCGCGCCCACGGCGCCCACCGCCGCCACCCCAAGCCACGAGAAGCCGCCTGCCGGCAGCCAGAGGACGGGAACCGGCGCTCAGTCGCTTGTCCACACCACAACACGTCTTATTATTCACTACTTTTAGGGTTCAGTGCCTTAATCTCTAAAAACAAAACCCTTATACACTGAAGGGACAAAGAAACTGGTATAAGCATGCATACTCAAATACAGAGATATGTAAACTAGCAGAATACGGCGCTGCGGTCGGCAACGCCTCTATAAGCCAACAAGTGTCGCCTACTACTGCTACAATGGCAGGTTATCAAGATTTAAGTGAGTACGAACGCGGTGTTATAATCGGCGCACGAGCGATGGTACACAGAATCTCTAAAACATAGCGACGAAGTAGGGATTCTCCCATACGATCATTTCACGACTGTACCGTGAGTATCAGGAATGCGGTAAAACATCAAATCTCCAAAATTGCAGCGTCTGGAAAAAGATCCTGAAGAGTGGATCTATCGACAACTTGAAGAGAATTTTGGTCTGAGAAGAGAGAAAATTATACAACAGCAACAAAATTTGAAACTTCCTGGCAGATTAAAACAGTTTTAATCTGCCAGGGAGTTTCATATCAGCGCACACTCCGCTGCAGAGTGAAAATCTCATTCTTGAAACAGCCCCCAGGCTGTGGCTAAGCCATGTCTCCGCAGTATCCTTTCTTTCAGGAGTGTCAGTTCTGCAAGGTTCGCAGGAGAGCTTCTGTAAAGTTTGGAAGGTAGGAGACGAGATACTGGCAGAAATAAAGCTGTAAGAACAGGGCATGAGTTGTGGTTGGGTAGCTCAGTTGGTAGAGCACTTCCCCGCGTAAGGCAAAGGCCCAAATTCGAGTCTCGGTCCGGCACACAGTTTTAATCTGCCAGGAAGTTTCATATCAGCGCACACTCCGCTGCAGAGTGATAATCTCATTCTAGCATCAAATTTTGCTAAGAAATAATTCTATTGCCAACATTGCTGGCGATCAGATATAGACAAATCAAACTACCATTAGGAAATGCTGGCAGGATATGGAACCGCCAAAAAAGGTAAAGGCGAAAGGAAAGGAGAAAAGACATCATAACAGATAAATGGTGTACTTCCGTTTGTTCAGACGGATTGTTTTTTTCGATTTTGTAAACAATATAGCGGCTATCGGTCGTCTTCTTCAGCTGCGAGTTGTACTATTGTTTGTACTCGCTGCCTGGACTCCAATCAGCCAGTGAACTGTTCTTGCTCTCACACCGCCACTTATAGTTGTTTAAGAATTCAACTATTCGCGTACTTTACACCATTTGATGCTCCTGTCGTTTTATATAGAACTAAAGGCGTCAGCAACTCTAACAAATAGAGACCGAGGTTGTGGTCCGGTACTCAATTTATTAAAGTCTCACCGGCCCCCAACCACATCCATCAGAGCTCGAAAACGCTGAGAGAATATGCGTTTTAAGGAAAGGGCTCTGAAAAACAGAACTGCGCCACCTGACGTACTGAGCGTCGGGAGTCGAATTTACAGGCAGCTGAATAGCGGTGCGAAACCAACAACAGTTAACAGTCTCGCTGGACTGCAGGCAGCGAGCATACGCAACAACACGACTCGCAGCACCTGAACAGAGCGGCTGGGTTGGTCGTTCAAATACTGTGCAGAAAATGGAAAACAAGTCGGATGGAAAGTTAGAAAGACATAATCAATCCATCACACCAAGAAAACCTGAGATGCGACATCATAGCAGATGACAAAATGTTTGGAGAAAGGTTTTGTCCGCAGCTCGTGGTCGTGGGGTAGCGTTCTTGCTTCGCACGCCCGGGTTCCCGGGTTCCATTACCGGCGGAGTCAGGCATTTTTTCTGCCTCGTGATGACTGGGTGTTGTGTGATGTCCTTAGGTTAGTTAGGTTTCAGTAGTTCTAAGTTCTGATGACCATAGATGTTAAGTCCCATAGTGCTCAGAGCCATTTTTTGAGAAAGGGTTTGTTACAGAAATTGCTTTACTAATATTTTATGGACGGGGTCCATTTGCCTGCAGGCCCGCTTGTCTAATAATAGTTTTATTTAAAAGTTGTTTTGTTCTAGCTGTATAGTGTACATGTACGAACTCCTAGCTACTAGTTTGATATTCGTGCGTCATATCGGAAAGCAGGTACCAACTATTTTGTTTGTAACGCACGTCCAGCTTATCTGTATTAGTTTTATTACTAGTTTCACTCTGAATAGGCTTACACAATAGATTTTATATTTTGGATGTCTTAATATTATATTTGTGTTTTAAGTTACCAATATTAAGCCATTAAAGTTAACAATGAGGGCGCACATAGGTTCACACTACGAGCATCTCTTTGGGCCTGTTCAGTTGACGAGTTATTCCGTAACTTATTCTGTAGCGTATATACGTTATATAACAGTTAGTTTGATTTGTGGCTTAATTAACTTGTATTATACCAACTCCTTTTTAGGGCTGTCTGTCTCAATCGTTAAAAATGGAATTCTTATAAGATCATTTTGTTGTCCGTCTGTCTGTCTGTCCTACAATTAAGACCACTTTGTCTCATGAGTGGGTAGAGGTATGAAATAGAAATTTACGTAACATACTAAAGTTTCTGGTCACTTGAAGTTGTAAAAAACTTAAGCTTGTAATGCAAATAAATCAAAAGATAGGGCCATTTTTTATAGTCGAAAGCTTGTAACACCTATTTTCAACCTATTTTGTATCTGTTTCGAAATGTCTATATCATTTTGTAGTGTTGATTATAAAGAATGTAGTATCTATCATGGAAATGTTTTGACTATGTATGCATTATTTAGCTATGTGGACTTTTGAACGATGTTGTTTAAAAAGTGCTTGTGAATTTAAATAACTACTAGTATTATTGTCATATAATGTACTATAAATGACTTGGTTCGTAGTTAGCGAACGTAGTGTTGAATGTAAAAGATGTGGGGAAGCCCCGCAGCTACGGAAATAGCCTGGCGGAGTGGAAAAGGTGTAGTTGGCGCGCAAGTCGCAACTCGTCCTTTCTGGCGGGTAAGGAGTCTGGGCTGAGCCGTGCTGTGGTTAACACCTCGTTAGCAGTAGCGGACCATTGTGGTTCATATTCTTGGAGTTTTTAGGCCACAAGAGCTTAAGAGCAGTATTTATGGGCCTCAGATGCTGTATTTTGTGATAATATTATCATGGCACGGTTTTTTGGCCTTACAAAATTATAATTCCGACTCCAAGAAGATCTATAAAACGCCGAGATCAACAGTACTGCCATGACTGCATCGCGGCCATGTTAGCAGCTATTACAAGTTAAGCCATCAGTACCACCAGCCTTCCACGAAATTGTTTATATTTGGCACTCTGTAAATGGAGCAGGTATTTGTGAAATGTGGTTGATTGTAATAATAGTCGTGGTGTTGCTAAAAATTCTAGCTTACAACCGTGATTATCCCAAATCACAAACCTGGACAGGAATCCTATCCTAGTAAATTTAATTCCGGGTGTCCTAATCTATTATGAGAAAGCGACTGAACTTGAATTTATTGCTCTGTTGCCATTTGCACAGCTAGTTATATTTTTGAGTAGGTCAAGAGACTGCTTATCAAATCACATTTGTTATTTAAAGATTTATAGTTACTTGTGCTTTGCTTAGTTAATAATTAAGGGTAAGAGTGCTTACCATTTCTCATACATACTGCAGTTTTATTAATGAGCATGGTTCTTCAAACCATGGAAGTTTAATGGCTGTCATATACAAGGCTATGTAGTTAATGAAGAAATGCAAAGGCTATCTATTCTAATGCAAGTTGGTTAATTCACAGACATAGAGAGCCTGTACTAAGCACTGATGTTATAGAGTGTGATCATTAGCAGACCCCCTTATTTAAATTCAGACTCCTTTCAAGCCTTACACTATTCGCTATTGCTACTATTTAATGTGATTTTATAAACTGTTGTTCTTATTTCATTTAAGGCACGTCTTGTTGAGAGGCATATGTTGCTGTTTACTATCTCATTGGTCATTTGTTTGCAATAATTACTAGTTACTGGCACATTTATTTGCAAGTTATGTCACTGTGTGAACAAATATAAAGAAAGAGTTTAATATGTGCGTCAAGGATATTCCTCTATTCCACTTCGTAATTGAAAACGGAAGCCACTTGTGTACGTTTACCTCACCCCTCATGGTAATGTACATGTGCGTCAGTGAAAAAGACCAATAAAAAGGTGTTAGCATGTGGACGTAATGTGCTGTTCCAGTCTCTTCTGTACCTAAGGTCCATCACCGTTCCCTTTGGATCTCTATGTAATTCGGTGCTCTCCGATACACACGATCGAACAGCGGAGGAGTGGTACTCAAGCGTCAACTTTAGGTTACAATATCTCCGGATGTAATTAACATTTTACAATGCAACAAACGGCACTGATTACGTATTTGTTTATATGTTCAGATGTGCTAACAAAACTAACGGGGTTCCATTAAAAAAACGTAGGTTTGTGTTAAAAAAACAATCTTCCGTGCATTTTTTTATGGTTTGTATAAACCAATTACACTAGCCCCTCTCCTCACGTTCGGTCTGTGGAATCGATTCGTCAGTATTTGATGTGGTTTACGAAATACATCCAGCGGTAACGTTAGGTGACTCACCCTGTGTATTAGAATTAATTTTTACAAGATCGTCATTGTGTTCCCCTAAGTCAGTTTGTCTGCTCTGTGTAATAACAGCGGAATTCCGATGTGCAAGGCAGACTCTGTTTTCAAAATATTTTATTCACAATATTAGGTTACACGTGGTGACTGGGAAAAGGGCCGACAGGCGATGAACCTTTTTAAATCTTCTACACACTAGCCGCATGTGTCTTGCGTATCCACTAAACACCACAGAGCCAATCGCAATTAGAGAAATAGTAATCTAGTAAATAGGTCTAGGGCAGTAGTCTAGACACATGGCGTTTTGCCAGGATGGTGGTTTCGGCTTCTCCATCAACAGCCGACCGCGAATGACAAATTGTGGTCTGTAGTGTAGTTCTCGTGTCAGCAGCTTGTCAAAATAGTGAACGGAACGAACACACAGCAAGGGGTACTGAAGAACAGTGCGGCGAGTCTATACCACAAGCGGTAACTACTGGATTGTCAGATCCATGCCATTGCTAGATCGGTGCATTAACAAGCTTCGCTGTTTAGAGAACGTATAGGTGTTTTTACACGTGAACACAGTACAAACCGCAATTTATTACTAGCGGTCGGCTGTTGATGGAGAAGCCGAAACCGCCATCCTGGCAAAACGCCATATCTGATCAACCCAAGAAGAAAGTTATGCAACTTTACAGTATTAGATTACAAGATTAACGCTGAACATGGAGAACAGCACATAGTTTAAATTTTTTTATGTAATGCTAAGAAGTACAGTCGTAAAACTACCCTACACTACTGTACATTATCATTAGTGTAGGCTACCACAGTTATTTTAGTAGCATTAGTGAATTAAGATCGCAATCGCGTTTTATGTACGTTACGTGTATTGTATACCTGCGGGGCAGTACCTCGTTTCAATTGCTTTGTTGATGTATGTGATCAGTGTCTTATTAGATTCGCCTAGAAACCGGAAACTGTAAACCGTCTAGAACAAAGTGAGGATATATAAAGAGCAAGAAAAACGTACGGAACATTTTTGTTCCAAACAGTCCTGTCTGTTACTTAAAAATCGCCACTCTCAAGTACGTTTGAGTAATGTCAAAACAGTCTGTAGTGAATAAAAATTCATAATTATAAGCAGCTATTTTGGTACATATTTGTAATGATCATGTCATTATCATAAATGTATTATGCTGATAGCCTTACAGAAGGAAAGAAAAGAAACATGTTTGTCTGTTAGCAGGGTAACGATAATGAAATGCTATTGTTGTGATTCCTAAGACTTCACCTTTTTTTGCTTACCAGCTAACATATAATTTCTGAAGTTAATTCTATTACTCTGTTAAAGTTCCTTATAGCTGTCTGTTATCTTAACTGGTGCGCGAATTTGATGGTTTAAATTACATGTGTTATCATGTTCACGTCACATACCGCTCTTATATTTCTCTTCATTCTTTCGAGGACTACTACAGTGTTTGCAAAATAAAATGGGCTGGAAAATGTTTTAGTTACCTTAAGATAGGCGACTCAACCTATATCTCCTTCCTAGGGTGTAGAAGATGTGAGCTGGATATTCTATCTTAAGGCCCATGAAATATTTTCCATGTCAGTTTTATTTTGCCCACAGTGTAGTACTGTTTATATTGCACAAGACAACAAACTTCCCCGTTTGAATACACAAAAAACTCTTTCAATAAATCACTGGGGTGGAGCAGATCTCTCAGTAACGTTCTTCCCGAACTTATGACTGGCCCGTTTAGAAGGCCCTACACTCGCTCGTTTGGTCTGGGCCACTCAGAGAGTCTGCAAGTCTGAGAAAATTCTGTTAACCGCTATGGGGCGTTAGATATTGAAACACACTAGCGATTGTGTAAGCTTTCACTGAAATCAAGTCAATTTCAGAGACTGAAAACAATGCGTCATTATCGCTCCACACAATTTGTTATACTGGATACTAACCGGAATTGACCCAAGTGGCTCTACTGCTCGAAAAATGTTGTACTTAACGTGCCTGGCTCAAAATATAATTTTTTTCGCTTTGTTTCTGTTGTATGCTATGTTCCTTCATCATACCCAATATGGAAACAATAATGTTTTCTCGTCAGTGTTAACTATGTATTTAAAGGTCGCTACTACAGCATATTTAACTACGAGGGTCGTTTGAAAAGTCCGTGCAAAAACAAGAACTACCTACATGTTTGGGGGAACCTTTTTTATTTTTCGACATAGTCTCCTTTTAGACTTATACGCTGTTCTGATTTGCTGATCCCTCCCGAATAATTGGAATTGACCAAGTCTGCAATATAGCTATTAGTTGCTGCGATCACCTCCTCGTTTGAATAAAATCTTTGTCCCGCCAGATATTTCTTCAAATTGGGGAACAAATAATAGTCCAAGGGAGCCAAGTCTGGAGAACAGGGGGGAATGTAAAACGAGTTGGAATCCTATTTCCATTAATTTTTCGACCACAACTGCTGGAGTGTGTGCTGGTGCATTGTCGTGATGGAAAAGGAGTTTTTTGCAGTCCAACCGCCGGCGTTTTTCTTGCAGCTCGGTTTTGAAACGATCAAATAACTATGAATAATATGTACTTGTGATAGTTTTACCTTTTCCCAAATAGTTCATGAGGATTAACCCTTGCGAATCCCAAAAGACAGTCGCCGGCCAAAGAAATGGTCTTCACCTTTTTTGGTGCAGATTCTCCCTTGGTAACCCATTGTTTAGATTGTTCTTTTGTCTGAGGAGTATAGTAATGTACCCATGTTTCATCCACAATGACGAAACGGCGCTTAAAGTCTTGCAGATTCTTCTTGAACAGCTGCAAACCATCCTTGCAACACCTCACACGTTTTTGGTCAAGCGTAAGCAGTCTCGGAACCCGACTTGCGGATAGCTTTCTCATGTCCAAATATTTATGCAAACTACTATGCACCAGTTTATTCGAGATTCCCACAGCACTAAAAGTCTCACGCACCTTAAATCTTCTGTCATCCATCACCATATCATGGATTTTATCAACGATTTCCGGAAGAGTAACCTCCACAGGGCGTTCAGAACGTTCAGCATCACTTATGCCCATATGGCCCCACCGAAAATTTTGAAACCACTTATAAACTGTTCTAATCGAAGGTGCGGAGTCACCGCAATGTTTATCAAGCTTCTATTTAGTCTCCTGACGAGTTTTGCCTTTCATAAAATAATGTTTAATCACCACACGAAATTCTTTTTCGTCCATTTTTTGACAATCACTCGACTCTTTTGATTCACACGAATGCCAAACACAAAGAAATAGACCAATATGGCTGAAACTTGGTGTAAGTTCTTTCCAAAGATGCTATTAGCTAAAAATGACCTCGATACGCGCCGCGGTGCCATCTCTTAAGACTTTTCACGGACTTTTCACACGCCCATCGCATACGGGGCGATCAAAAAGTGTCTTTTAGAAGGCTGTACAGTCCAAAATCCATACCCGAATCAGGCAAAATAGCCGTGAGCACTGAGGCGATCATTTCAGCGATGCAACAGTTTGAAGATAGCCGTTTGGTAAAACACCGTGTCACTCTGCGTGAAGAAGTCTGTAACGGCCTGCTACTCATCATCGTCACACGGGAGTCATTGACCCTTCAAGCCCTTTTTTTATTGACCGAAGGCGTGATAACCGCATGGTGCGAGATCAGGAGTACAGGGTGTGCGCTTGAGTGTCTTTCACGTGAGTGTCGTAACTTCTGCGTAAAGATATTTTCGATATGGGGACTTGCGTTATCATGAAGCAGCAGCAGTCCTTGGTGCACGGAACGTGGCGGACCATTTTCGACAGACATGTTGCCACATACACATTCTTCATTATCTGATGGGTGTCTACCAGCGTTCGTCCTTCCGCAGGTAAGAAAAGAATAGCAGCACGCATTTGGTAGTAACATCACTGTAGTACACGTGTCGCATATACTGCAAACACGTTGGAAACACACGAATGCTACATTGAGCCCTTGTCTACATGTCTCTTTGTTACTTTAAGGGTTGTAAATTTTGAGCAGGGCCGTCAAATAATGACTGAAAGAAAGATCGTCGCTTGTGGGGTACAGGGGGTTGTGTTTGCTGATAGAGGAGATGTTCGCCAGGTTCCAGCGTAGGAATGAAACATTGGCCAGCAAACACTGAGCTGGGATAACTGCTCCGTTCCAAGAGGTCCAGTAAACGAGGCCTCTATGAAAAGTACACACGACGATTTTGCAATTGTGGAATTGCAGAAGACGCAAGTCCCACTGCATCAACGCAGCGAATCTCTTAATGCAGTGTCTATACTCTGCAGGTCAAGTTGGGGTTTGACTGGCAGTTCTAAACTACAAGCATTGAAAGTTACTGAAAAGTCTAACGTAATCGACTGAAAATCCATTTATGCGACCGCTTTTTGATGTAGCGCCCTTTCTGTTCATTGCTGGATAACTACAACCACCCCAAAAGTAACTCTGTTTATTGAAAATTAATTGAACAGCACAATCTATCTTATGTTACAAGGATTAAGAGCATATTTCATTAGCTGTGATTTAATATATTAACATGATCGAAATTAAAGTAGTACCTTTTTAGTATGTATAGCCACTTAGGTGGTAGATGTATATTTTTTTGAAAGTGGACATGTAGTACTATCTATGATACTTTTTGTGAACAATAAACATATATAACGAATTTGCGACTTCTGATGATTGAGGGGACTGCTGCAATCAGAAATGGGGTATGAGTCTTAGACACTAATCATTTTATAAGCATTATTCGCATCGGAGTAACACATTTGCAGCACGGCACGTCATTACTCCTATGGATCATTATTTTTTCATTGGGAAAGCCATTTGCTAATGGTGGTTCTGAAAATGATATGACGCCTAAAGAGGAAAACATTATTATCTGAAGTTTCTTATTGTCTTTTAAGCACTTAGCTGAGTTTCGAATGAAGATGCAGCTGTGAAACTTATTTCATCAGAGAGGACATTAAAATTTCTTTTCTTTCTCGTTAATTTTTTCCCATTTAGAAATGGTTTTTTTCCTCTTTTAGAAGACGGAAACATTTTAATTTATTCACCATGCAAATAGCGAAATTTTCATTTGACTATAAACAACGTTTTAAGCGTAGTAGGGAAGATTTAATTTTGTCAGGACCTGTTACATCTAATTTACCTCACGAAGAAGTATTCCTTTTTCTTACTAATACATTTTACAGAGGAAAACAGATGAAGGAAAAGTGCTGGCACTAAATAATAGGATTTTTTAAAAAAAAGTCATACCGGAGATGCTCGGCAACGAATGCGTAACTGGAGAGTGAAGGGACGGACGGGCTATAAGGAAAGTTATGAAGGCCAGAAAAAAAAAGAAAAAAAAATCGATGGGCTATAAGGCGAGATGGGGAAAAAAAATAAAAATAAAAAACAAATGGTAAAGTGCCGAACTACGGATCGAAAAATCTCGAGTTTGATCCTCGGTGAGTCCTAGGAGGTTTGTCTGTAACTTTTCACTTCTTCCTCTCTGACTATGTATGTTGTGAAAAATAACGAGCTGGGTTGTAGTTCGGAGTCTTGTCTAGTAGACCGCTGTGGTGTTCAATCTTCGAACTGATGACAGCTTTACCTTATCCCTCTGCTCTGCTTCAGGATATATACAGGGTGAATCACGTATAACTTGTATCGCAAATATTACAGAAATGGAAAATGCTATTGATGTGTGGTTTTCACAGGATGGATTGGTAGTCGGGGGCTCGTACTGTTCGCCATTATATAGATTTTAATAATACATAGAAAGTGTAATTTTCCTGCAGACATATACTTTTAAATGGAACAATGCCTATTGACATTAAAAAACAAAAATCAGCATAAATTAGAATGTCTTTGATGCTTGTTGCAGGAGTCCATTGCGAGTCGTTTACAAGATATCGTATTCTGCAACGTTCCCGCATCGATACTTCTTTATAACGTTCCAACTGCGTGGTCTTTTGCTACGATGTTTTATGTTAGCTTACAGTGTGCTTGTGTTTTCCTTGAGTACATTGCGACTTCTTAGTCAGTTAGTGTGTGACAGTCCATGCAATAGATCGTGAGTGGACGATGGGATTTACCACTGGATAAAAAACAGGCATGCTCATGGCTAGTGGAGAGTGTAGGATGAACGCAGTTCGTTCTTTTACGATGCATGCGGGAAGATATTTCAATAGACGTAAGCCATCTCAACAGTTATTATCAGCTTCTTCTGCCACTGACGCGTAGGTGATAATGTAACACCTGGACAACGTAACAGAAGGAAACAAGTGACAACAGAAGAGGCGGAGATGATTATGAAAATCGTGTTGATTTCTGAACATGGGCATTAAGACAGGATACTCCCACTGTATCATGTATCTTTACTGTTGAAGCCACATTTTACAATCATTGGCAGGTAAATTGCAGAAACATGCACTGCTGGTCAGCTGACAATCCCCGTTGGCTTCATCATATGGAACGTCAGCGTCCATGGAGTGTAGACTTTTGGTGTGGGATAGTGAACCATCACCTCAAGGCCCGTTTGTCACAGATGGAACAATGAAACGTGAACAACTATCGCAGCCTCCTAACAGACCATCTTCCAAGTATTCTAGAATATGTGTCTCTGCAGACTATGAGGAACCTGTGGTACCAACGTGGTGGTTGTCCAACCAACCAAGTACTGCACCATGTCTTCACGAATTGTTTCCAAATCATTGGACTGGACACAGAGGACCTGTACCTTGGCAGGATTGTTCCCCGGATTTGACGCCTGTAGATATTTTTCTCAGGAGAAAGCTGGAAGATGGTGTCTACAAGGACATAAGAACTACATCCGATGATATGCAACGGCGCATTACTACTGCCTGCACGAACATCTCCGCTGAAATGATAGCACGTGTGCAACAGTCGTTCCATACCTGACCGGAAGTGCATTGCCGCTGCTAGTGATCATTTTGAACACAGCCTGTAATGGTTACTTGTCTCGTTACAGCTCAGAATCCACATAACTAGCATATGCACTTGTGCTGTTCTTTATTATGTACTAGCACACGTATTTTAGAAGTGTCGGTGGGAGAACTGATCAAAATACGATATCCCGTAAACGTCTCGCACTACAACTCTGCAAACAAACACTACTGACATTTTCTAATTTGCCCTTCATTTAGTGTGTTAATGTCAAAGGGCAATGTTCTATTTAAAAAGCTTATGTTTACACGACAAATAGACTTTCCAAATATTATTACAGTCTGTTTATTGCCAGACAATATGAACCTGTGACAATCAATCTACCCTGTGAATACCACACATGAATAGAAATTTCCATTTCCACAATATTTGCGATGCAAATTTTAAGCGAATCGCTCTGTATACTAGTAACGTGTCTTGTTGCAGTTATAAAGAATTTAAAATATTAAAATTGTTGAAATAAGATTCCCAAATCAGATTTTCTTTATTTTTCGGGTAGCACTGTATTTTCAGTCTTCGTGAATTTGTGTAACCTAAGATTTAAGTAATTTTGCCAGAAAGTCTGGTAATTTTGTTGATTATATTAGGCATAAAATGGAACAGCGTTAATTGAACAGGTACCCTTCCGCTGCAAAATTGTGAGCAGATAGGAAGCATCTTGACAGATACAGGGATTTGCGACCATAAGGTCGACATAGCGAGACTATACCGTAACATTCAAATCCACCAAAACTAGACTTAGAATATATCGATTTAAAATAGCAGATAATTTGTCCGACGCCTTTCTAATCTACAGTCTCCAATCCTCCCGAACTAACTCTGTAAGTGTAGGCCAGATGTGGCTTAGACTCAAAGAAGTGGTATCAATAACAACTGAGAGATTTGCACGAAATAAATTAATAAGTGGTGGAACTAATCTACCATGGTACATAAAACAGGCCAGAACACTATTGCAGAAGAAACAAAGAAGTATGCAAAATTGAAAAGAACACAAAATGCCCAAGATTGGTGAAGTTTTATAGGAATTCGCACGTTAACGCGGATTTCAATGGGAGGTGCTTTTAGCAGTTTCGGCAACGAAACTCTGTCTCGAAACCTGGCAGAAAATCCAAAGAGATTCGCCACTAAAGCGGAGTTACTAAACACGATTTTCCTAAATTACTTCGATAAGTAACACGGAGTAAATATTCCATAATTCGAATAAATAACTGCTCCCAACACAAATCGCTTGGAAGCAGATGCTCTCGGTGTAGCGATGCTACTCAATTCGTTTAATAGAGAGAAGGCTTCGAATCTACATAATATACCAATTAGAATCCCTTCAGAGTATGATAATATAATAACTCCATACTTGGTAACCATATACAATCGCTCACTCGAAGAAAGATCCGTATCTAAAAACTGGAAAGTTCCCAGGTCAACACCAATACTTAAGAAAGGAAATAAGAATAATCCACTGAATTACAGACCTATATACTGACGTCAATTTGAAGTAGGATTTTGAAACATATACTGTGTTCAAACATTGTGAATTACACTGAAGAAAATTATTTATTGACACATAGCATAGACGCAGAAAATATTGTACTTTTGCAACACAACTAGCTTTTGTTCTCACGAGTTAACGATTACTTTCGACAAGAGTTTTCAAATTGATCCCATAGTTCTACATTTCCAGCGGGCTTTGAATACCGTTCCTGACAACAGACTTCTAATGTAATTGGATGCCTATGGAGTGTCGTCTCAGCTGTACGACTGGATTCGTTGATCGTAGTAACTGATGGAAAGTTGTCGAGTAAAACAGAAGTGATATATGGTGTTTCCAAGGGAAATAATATGGCCTTCTGGTGTTCTTAATGTATATAAATAATTTAGGAGACAATCTGAGAAGTCATCATAGATTGTTATCAGACGATGATGTCATTTACCATCTAGTAATGTCATCAGAAGATTAAAACCAATTGCAAAATGATGTAAGACACGATATCTGTATGGTGCTTGAAGTGCCAAGTGGCTGTAAATAATGAAAAGTGTGACGTCATCCACATGAATACTAAAAATAATCTGTTAAATACCGTTTATACGACAGATCATAAAAATCTAAATGCTCTAAATTCAACTAAATACTTAGAGATTACAATTATGAATAACTTACACTCCTGGAAATGGAAAAAAGAACATATTGACACCGGTGTGTCAGACCCACCATACTTGCTCCAGACACTGCGAGAGGGCTGTACAAGCAATGATCACGCGCACGGCACAGCGGACACACCAGGAACCGCGGTGTTGGCCGTCGAATGGCGCTAGCTGCGCAGCATTTGTGCACCGCCGCCGTCAGTGTCAGCCAGTTTGCCGTGGCATACGGAGCTTCATCGCAGTCTTTAACACTGGCAGCATGCCGCGACAGCGTGGACGTGAACCGTATGTGCAGTTGACGGACTTTGAGCGAGGGCGTATAGTGTTCATGCGGGAGGCCGGGTGGACGTACCGCCGAATTGCTCAACACGTGGGGTATGAGGTCTCCACAGTACATCGATGTTGTCGCCAGTGGTCGGCGGAAGGTGCACGTGCCCGTAGACCTGGGACCGGACCGCAGCGACGCACGGATGCACGCCAAGACCGTAGGATCCTACACAGTGCCGTAGGGGACCGCTCCGTCACTTCCCAGCAAATTAGGGACACTGTTGCTCCTGGGGTATCGGCGAGGACCATTCGCAACCGCCTCCATGAAGCTGGGCTACGGTCCCGCACACCGTTAGGCCGTCTTCCGCTCACGCCCCAACATCGTGTAGCCCGCCTCCAGTGGTGTCGGGAGAGGCGTGAATGGAGGGACGAATGGAGACGTGTCGTCTTCAGCGATGAGAGTCGCTTCTGCCTTGGTGCCAATGATGGTCGTATGCGTGTTTGGCGCCGTGCAGGTGAGCGCCACAATCAGGACTGCATACGACCGAGGCACACAGGGCCAACACCCGGCATCATGGTGTGGGGAGCGATCTCCTACACTGGCCGTACACCTCTGGTGATCGTCGAGAGGACACTGAATAGTGCACGGTACATCCAAACCGTCATCGAACCCATCGTTCTACCATTCCTAGACCGGCAAGGGAACTTGCTGTTCCAACAGGACAATGCACGTCCGCATGTATCCCGTGCCACCCAACGTGCTCTAGAAGGTGTAAGTCAACTACCCTGGCCAGCAAGATCTCCGGATCTGTCCCCCATTGAGCATGTTTGGGACTGGATGAAGCGTCGTCTCGCGCGGTCTGCACGTCCAGCACGAACGCTGGTCCAACTGAGGCGCCAGGTGGAAATGGCATGGCAAGCCGTTCCACAGGACTACATCCAGCATCTCTACGATCGTCTCCATGGGAGAATAGCAGCCTGCATTGCTGCGAAAGGTGGATATACACTGCACTAGTGCCGACATTGTGTATGCTCTGTTGCCTGTGTCTATGTGCCTGTGGTTCTGTCAGTGTGATCATGTGATGTATCTGACCCCAGGAATGTGTCAAGAAAGTTTCCCCTTCCTGAGACAATGAATTCACGGTGTTCTTATTTCAATTTCCAGGAGTGTAGATTGGGACGGTCGCACAGATAATATGGGGGAAGGCGAACCAAAGACTGCATTTTATTGGCAGAACGCTTAGAAGATGCAATAAATTCACTAAAGAGATTGGCTACTCTATGTTTGTCTGTTCTCCTCCAGAGTGTTACTGTGCGGTATGGGATAATAACAGATAGGATTGGCAGAGGACATCGAGAAAGTTCAAAGAAGGGCAGCTCGTTTTGTATTATCTCGCAATAGGGGAGATAGTGTCTGGGATATGATACAGGAGTTGGACTGATAATCATGCAAGCAAAGTAGTTCTATAATGCGGCCAGACGTTTTCACGAAATTTCGATGCAAAAATGTTTTGTTGATTTTTAGCTACATACGGAGAAAAGTTCAGTGTAATAAAATATAAGGAATCAGAACTCACACGAAAAAATTTAATTATTCATTTGTCCTGTGCGCTATTCGAGAGTGGAATTGTATAGAAATAATATGAAAATTGTTCGAAGAAAGCTTTGCTAGATACTTAAGTGTATATTTCTACGTATCCAGGTAGATCCAGGCGTGTAAAATTGTAGAGGAAGGGTAAGGTTTGAGTGTAGAAAGCAGTTTACAACGTGTGTAGGTTTTATTAGTTATTTAGTGGTGAAGCGGCTTGCACAAGAGACAACAGCGCGGAGAGCTGTTTCAAACCAGTATTCAGAGTGAAAACCACAAAACAACTTTAGTTCGGACTGTGCACGTGTAATTAATTCAATACGACTTTTGTGAAGCGGAACTTGACATAGCGATTCCCGTAATTTTCGGAACGTAGCTACGAGCTGACCATAAAAAAAAATATAAATAGAAAACAATTAGAATCTACAAGTTGCATAATTTATGAATTTGCGAAAATATAACTAAGCCTTAACATGTCAGTATGTTAGTATTATTTCTACAGAACAGAGGTGCTGTACATTGTTAGTATTCGACTATGTGACAGGTCGCACGTGTGATGGCACAGAGACAGACATCCTGAGACATATGGGCGACTGTCGCCCCTGGCAGGGCAGGGCAGACGGAGGAGCACCGAGGCGATTAACTGGTCGGTGCGCTGGCAGTTTCGGCTTTGAGACTGAGCTGAGTAGCCTGCAATTAGTTTCGGATTACCGCCTTGCCTCGAACGCTGCGCAAGTCACGTGGCCCAGCACACTGAGAGACACACAACCCCTGGGTGGCAGGCCACCTAGTAGTGCACACTACGCGTCCGTCTACCGTTGTGCCGCATGCAATGCGTTGCTTTGCAACGGCGTTATCGTCACGCCGTTAACTTCCACTTCTTATACGTGGGTGCTCACTGCACGTTTCGATAGATCTGTTCTGACACCCTGCCTCAGTACACCTTTTGAGCACGACGGTGATTTTTCGTTAGAGATGAAGGTATCCAGAGGATAGCCCCATGGAACTGTGATAAAAACACTCTTGTTCTCCACATATATAAATGATCTGAGGGGGAGGGGGGGGGGGGGGGTGAGCAGAAACTAGTGACGTTTGATGGTGATGCTACAGTGAAAAGGAAAGTGTTGTCCTAAACTGTGGAAGGATATAGGACGACCTGGAGGAAATTTTTGTCTGGTGTGGCCGCGTGGGGTTAGCCGAGCGGTCTGGGGCGCTGCAGTCATTGACTGTGCGGCTGGTCCCGGCGGAGGTTCGAGTCCTCCCTCGGGCATGAGTGTGTGTGTTTGTTCTTAGGATAATTCAGGTTAAGTATTGTATAAGCTTAGGGACTGAAGACCTTAGCAGTTACGTCCCATAAGATTTCACGCACATTTGAACATTTTTGTCTGATATGATGAAGAGCAGCTTTCTCCAAATCTGTAGAAATGTACGTTAATGTAGATGACTAGGAAATAAAGATCCCATGTTGTTCGAATATAATGTAAGCGGTGTGCTGCTGGACACAGTCATGTCGATTAAATATGTAGGCGTAATGCTGCAAAGCAACATGAAATGGGACGAACATGTAAGGTTAGTTGTAAGGAAGGGAAATGGTCAACTTCAGTTTATAGAGAGAGTTCTTGGAAAGTGTAGCTCATCTGAAAAGGGTATCGCTTACAGAAAACTTGGGTGACCCATTCTTCAGTGCTGCTCGAGTGTTTGGGATCCCGCAGGACTGGATTAAAGGAAGCCAGCGAAGCAAACCAGGGGTGTGCTGCTAGATTTGTTACCGGTAGGTTCAGTCAACAAACGAGAGTTATGGAAATGCTCCACTAACTGAAATGGGTTCAAATGGGTTCAAATGGTTCAAATGGCTCTGAGCACTATGTGACTTAACATCTGAGGTCATCAGTCCCATAGAACTTAGAACTACTTAAACCTACCTAACCTAAGGACATCACACACATCCATGCCCGAGGCAGGATCCGAACCTGCGACCGTACCGGTCACCGGTTCAACACTGAAGCGCCTAGAACCGCTCTGCCACACCGGCCGGCAACTGAAATGGCGACATCCTGGAAGGAAGAAGTAGTTCTTTTCCTGAAACGCTATTGAAGAAGTATAGAGACGTGACGTCTGCGGCAGACTTCAGAACGATTTTACTGTTACCAGCGTAGAACTAGCGTAAGGGTTCTGAAGACGAGATAAAAGAAATGATACTTTGTACGGAGGCACACAAACAGTCGTTTCTCCCTAGCACCGTATTAGAATATAACAGGGAAGGAAGCGCCCCATGCACCATGTGGTGACTTGAGAACTGTTGATGTAGACATGTGTGTTGTTATGTGCATTATTTCTCGTCTTAAAAGTAGGCATACCAAGGTCACATCGCTTGCTTACACTTAAATTGCTGAAGATGAGTGATAATTTCAAATATTAATTAAAAAATCTGAAAAAAATCATAGTTCAGTATTACTGAATCTGTAGTATTGCGGCGGAGATGACTTCTTCTGTAAGATGGGAGCGGGGTCGTTTGTATTAACAGCGTTCACTTATGACGTATGCGATACACAGTGGTAACAAGTATACGTAACGGAGGAATGGGAAGTGTGTTCGTGGAGTAGCGAACAACTTGACGAATATATGCGCAAATTCGCGACAGACCTTGAGTTATACTAAGCTATTTTCATGTGTATAATAAGCTATTTCCATCTATAATTGCTCTCAGATAAGTGAACGAACACTGCAAACTTTCGTTAATACTGTATAAGTGTACAAAAATTTCAGAAAGGTGCGGGATCCCGTATTATATGACGCGACAAACGAATAGTTAGCTTTAAGCGAGTTCTTGTTTATTATGAATTATGTGTTGAGGAACACATAATGAAACAAACAGTACATGTGGCGGTATTCTCAAAAGTTCTCCAACTGTACAAATAAAAGTGAAAGTAAACTGAAATACAGACTGCAATATTTGTTGAATACCTCAGGAAAACCCGAGCGCGCACGGAGACTTTCCGGCCGTCGTTCTTCCCGCGAACCATACGCGATTGGAACAGGAAAGGACGGTAATGACAGTGCCACGTAAAGTGCCCCCCGCCACACACCGTTGGGTGGCTTGCGTAGTATAAACGTAGATGTAGATGTAGATGCGAGTTATTTATTTGTGAGCGCCAATACTTAGGTAAAACGCATTTTTCCTAAAGTACAGTTCTATCCGAACACAGCCACTTGCAGCAGAGAAAGAGTTGGAATTCTACTGAGTGCATACTGAGTATACGTCTTACTTGGATGTGTGGTGGCAGGACGTTCATTGACTACAAATTACCAATAACAGTATTTAAACAAGAGCGGTGTTAGTGACCAGCAAAATGTTATATGTATTTTCCTTTATATTTATTATAATACTTCATCCAATATTTTGAGAGATATAATACCTGCTATTTTTCCCAGTTAATACTGGATATCTGGAGGTCTGTATTGAATTCCACGATTCTCTATGTGGTTTATCTATTCGCACATAGGTATTCAGTCTGTTTGTCGTGCAGAACTAAATACACATTGCTGCTAGAATATTCATTGCGTATATTTATATGAGAGCTTTTTAGTGGAAATGGTTAAGTTCATTGATCATAATGTTTAGTTTGTGGTATCGTATAATTTAATTTAATTAAACATCAAACATTCTATCGAAAATCAGTTGCATTTTGTACATCATTTTAAAAATGAACAATATCATTGGCACGATATTCCGACTCCACGTTTGCTATGGGTTTGGCCCAAGCGGTAGCCATCCATACCAACAGATATCTGAATATTAATGGGTAGCGACTTTGCAACATGGTCACTTTGCAGAAGGTAATCCTTCGCTAGGCGTTATCAAAAATGTCATAGACTAATACAGCAAATCATTTGCTGAAAAAATATTTTCTTACTTCGTCTCCTAGAAAGAGAATTTTTAACAACTTTAATCTGAAAAAAAGGTCTTGGAAACTTCTGAAGACTTACAGATACAAGGAATGCGTATTTTGTGGTAAACACTTAAAATTATTTGAAAATAAAAAGTAAATTAGTGAGAAATGAGTGAAATTATTTTGCTTGAGTAAAGAAAAATGTTGTCGCCCTTGAATTTAGATTCAATTGTACCTCTCAGAAACTTCCGTCAAGAAAGTTGTTAAAAAATAATAAAATTAACTGTGGTAACTTATGACACATTACCATTCTATAAGGAAACTTGATTTTTGCGATAGAGTCCTTGCGCAAAAGGCTCTTGGATCCGCATAGCTCTAGCCACCCAAATTTTTCCGTTTGCTTGCCAGAGGAATTTGTAACTTCCTAAAGTGTTATAGTTGTAGTACTTTCAGTTCCACATCTCCTTCACAGTATTTTAATGTGTAGGATAATTCACATTAAATGTGCAATTAACTACATACAGCGTGTAAATGATATAAGTTGCAAAATAAAAATTCTGTTAGTAGAACACAAGTAATTGATTTTAAGCGTATAGTAACATGTTTATCCATTTGCTACGGTTGTCCCAGAAGAACAGTTTATCTGTGGTCAATGTTTTTGAAAAAGTAGACACAGGACAGTGCCCCCCGGTTAGACGTGTTTTGTGGAAACATGATACATATCAGACAGCGAGAATTCATTAAACAGGATCAAAACACTACGAGGTGCCTGCTCCATTCCGTCCCCCAACACTGGTGCACATATGTAAGCACTTATGTAAGCTATCGGTTAGTGCTATTTGATGCTGCCCGTAGTGGCATCGCGAGCTTGAGTAGCAAACACGTAGACAACAACGGGCTGCGAGGCTGACTCACTGTAATACGGCATGACAGAATACGGCTTACCAGTACATGTTTATTTTGCATAAATTGAGAGATACTGCCTGTTTGCCACCCCACGCACAAGGCAGAGGACCACATTGCGAAGAACATACATTGAAAGCTGAGGAACAGTTTCTGCACAGCATCCATGAAGATCCTACTGCTAGTACTAGAAGCATCGCCCACCAAGTGGGTGAATGGCACACTGTAGTTCATAGCACTCTGAAACAGGAGCGTCTTCGGCCTTACCGTATTCAACACGGACAACGGTTAGCAGAGTAACATTTCCTTCCGTGTCGAGAATTCGCAAATTGGTTTTTGTTACAAAGGGTGTCGCATAATTTCGTAAAAAAATACTCGTCACAGATGAAGCTTGTTTCAGTCTGGGAAGAAAAACCAATTGACATAAAATACACACGTGGAGTGTAGACACTCCGCACCAGGTAGTAGCAACACATTTTCAGCGCCGCTTTTCCGTAAATATATGGGCGGGTATAATGGATGGTTACGTTATTTTATCTTAAGTTTTACGTGCACGATTGATTGGTAAAAATTACTGGACCGTTCTAAAGGGAAGATTGTTACCAGTTTTACTAGAAAATATTCCTTTAGCCGTACGTCATAACACGTGGTTCCTCCACGACGGTGCTCCAACCCACATTGGTCACAAAGTATGAAGATTTTTGAATAGAAGATATGCAGCATGATGGACAGGACTTTTTAGTCCACGCCGATGGCTAGCACGCAGTCCTGATTTAAATCTAATGGATTTTTACTTTTGGGGCCATATGAAGGAACTTATTTATGCTCAACAGGTAAATAATACGGACGAACTTACGAAGCTGCTAATACCATAAAGGCACATGTGCTTGTGTGTGCTCAACAGGTAAATAATGCGGACGAACATACGAAGCTGCTAATACCATAAAGGCACATGTGCTTGTGTGTGAACGAGGGTGACGAAGGGTTCTCAACAATGAAGCTTGTATCGAATTCCATGGTGGGCGTTTTGAACACTTATTGTAGTATTGATGTAACAGGAAACAAAGCAACGTGGATTTCATTTTAGTTACGGCACTGCTGTAGAAAAGGAAAATAATCCTGATTTAATTTTCGTTATGGTATTGTTGTTAAAAGAGGAAACAGTTGATTGTAGTTAATGCAAAACTAATTACGTGGTAATTGCTTGATTTTGTACTAAGGTAAACACATTTTATTTTATGTTAACTTTGCTTTTCTACCACCTTTGTTATGGTAATGCTGTAAAAGAGAAAATGTCTGGTTGTGTTTAACTCATTGTTAGTAAAACGAATTACATGATCTTGACAACTGAATGAATGTTTACATTGCTTGTTTTGGTAGTACCTAGCGTCCAACGTTTACATTGCTCTGGTTCGACCGTTACCTTTCCTTGACTGCCACGTCGCTGTCGATAACAGACAAGCAAGGTTGTGTGCTATCAGTTGACATTACATACAGAAATGCTTGTACTATCAAACCTACATATATCTGTATTTTAGGAATACAAAAATAGAGAACGTGATACAACGATATTTCATTAGACTTAATTGTCAAACACACCGAAATGTACCGTCTGTATAATTTTGGCAGCTTATACTGTTTACATCCTGTATATTAGAACAAAAGAAGTACAAAATATAAATGAGAAGAACGAACTCAGTGTTAATGTGTAAAATGAGACTCAAAAATCAGTTCTGAGTTATGGACAGCTAGTTACTTTGGCGTGATCCTCATATTGAACAAAAAAGCAGCGAAAATTACCTATACACAACAGCAAAGCGAATTGTGTGGGCTGACCGGCCGTTACCGAATATAGCAACATCAAGGGGCGAGGTGTGAAGGGGACTGAGACTGCAATAACTGGAGCAGCCTAGTTTTAAGACGGTTGCTGTAGATAGAGCACACTATTCCTCACGTAAAACGTCTCCGCATTAGAACTGACGTTATTTAAAAAGCGAGCTTATACAAATGATAAGCAAGACTTACAGGGAACAGAACAGAAGTCACACAAATGCTATGTAACGCATTAAATGTGACAATGTCCGTTTGTTTCAGTGTTCAGTAGCATCATAAGACCTAATGTACTGACTGGAAGAAGGAATATATATCCCAGAGACTGTATCTAATATTCAAGATCCTGTGACTTGTCATCTAGCTCACGAGAAAATAATTTTAAAAAGTAAAATAATGAAAGACAAAAATAATTGGTTTCGATTATGTGACACAAGGAATGGAAAAGAAATTAGAATAATTCAACAATGCTGAAAAAGGAGAAAATTTTAATGATTTCTAAAAATTACGAACGGACGGCCGCAGATTTCAATATGGTTCACTCATTTAAGTTATACACATATATGAGAATGATCTCCCAAGTAATGTACATCAAGCAGATCTGGTACTCTTCCGAAGATGGCACAAACGTTATAATTTATTCGACTACAGAGACGAGACCTGAGGAAACTGTTAATTCTGTTCAAGGAATTAAAATGCGGCTTTCTGCAAATGTATTCTCTCTGAATTTCGAAATAAATCGCATATGTTGTTCTGTAGAAAGACAATAATTAATTTATTACACGAACAGTAGTCAGTAATTATGCAGGATGTCCACAATTACTGAGCACGCACGTTTATGAAAATTTAAACTGAAGGTAAAACGTTCTTGAAGTTCTTAACCACCTAATTTATTTTGCTCTTCGCGTAATTTGTGTCGTACCGGAAAAGAGCTGAAGTGTTTGGTCAGAAAAGAAAACTCGCCAAGAGTGGGGTTACCCTGAGGGAAGATCTGACGCGCGAAAGACTAAAAGTTTTGAACGCTGCGATCACACAGTTCGGCCTTCAAAATGTATGGACCCAGGACGGCAGGATCGTAGTCAAGACGGAAGGAGGGAGGAAAACGGTGACGAACATGTTCGAACTGAAAGACTGAGCGAAATCTCGCGAGACACAAAGTCTCATATTGTAATCTGTCTAATATAAGTTAATTTTTATTCTTTCTTTTCATGTTTTAGCTTAAATATAGCTCCGTTATTTCTATAAGTACCATAAGTACTCTATTTAAAATCAGTCAATTATTTCACATAAATATTGTTTCTTTATTTGTCTATCATAAGTGCTCATGTATACTCATATTGTCAGTTAAATGGGAATTAACATTCTCCATTAACAGGAATCTCCTTACAACCGCCTTTCTATATCTGTTATTTTCATCTTCGCCACTACTACTACTACTACTATTATCTTTTTCGTAACCACTACTGCCACTTTCCATCTTTCTTTTCGCTCCCTTCTCCGATACTTCCAGCGTGTTTTTCACCTTTAGTTCACAGACGCTTGAGTCAGTCACGACCTTGGACACCTGTAAACATGTCTTCCCCCGCGAAATCCAGCTTTTGTCCCTCTTCCGGCCAGCAGGTAAACGGAGCGCGCTCGGTCCTACAGGCGGCCACAATGGGACGGACCGGTTCCGGCGGCGGGCTCTTTGTGGCCCACGCGAACGCGCAGTCGCTAACGGCTCACTTCGACGAGTTCTGTGACCTGTTCTACCAATCGCTGTTCCACATTATCCTCGTCTCTGAAACTTGGTTGAAACCAAACATTTCTTCCGACGCTATCCGAATCGCTGGTTACTCTCTCCTAAGGGCAGATCGTGAAACACGACGCGGGGGTGGTGTGGGTGCCTATGTTCGCTCTGATCTGACACCTACTGTACTATGCACATCGGATGCAAAGGGCGAAGGAGAAGCAGAGTTCTTGTTTTTCGAAATAAATACATCAAATCAGAAACTGCTAATTGGAGTAATCTATAAACCTCCAAACGTCGGTGCCATGTCCTCCTTTCAGTCTGCCCTGTCCTCACTCGTGACACAGTATGAACACATAATCATTATGGGCGACACAAACATCGACTTACAGTTAAAATCTCCCTCTGCCGAAAAACTAAGGCGACTGTTCCACTCCAATGATATGAGTTTAACACCGCTGGACCCAACTCACCACACGTCACACAGCCACACACTCATAGATATAATAGCAACAAAGCGACCAGATAAAATAATCCGCGCCAATCAGACATCCGCTCCGGGACTCTCTGCTCATGACGTGATATTCTTAAATTACTCAGTGCATACTACCAAAGAAAAATCTCACCTGGTAACCTACAGAAACTTAAAAAATGTTAACCATGACGCTCTTCAAAAGGATTGCTCAGACATCCCTTGGCATGATATAAGCAATGAACCGACTTTAGACGGAAAAATTCGGCAATTATGTAGCAAAATTATTGCACTGTATGATAAACATGCTCCTCAACGCACTGTCAAGGTAAAGAGAGCTCCTGCTCCACGGCTCACCACTGCATTACGCCAGTTAATGAATAAACGTGATGCTGCACACAGGGCCTTCAAGCGTAACCCAACTCCCGAGGCGTACGAAGCTTATAGGAAACTCCGAAACAGAACGAAGCAAAGCGTGAGAAATGCCAAAATCAGACATGCCCGCTCTGTCGTATGCGGCATATCAAAACCTGCTGCACTGTGGAAAAAGCTGCGCAGTTTCGGTATAGGGAAGCGAAGATATGACGCTGTTTATCAAGCGTCTGCAGAAGAATTAAACGATTTCTTCTCAACAGCTGTAATCTGCCACGCAGCGACAAATTACCAGCCCCAAGATATCAATCTCTTGAGAGACAAGTTTTTCCTAAAACATGTCACTACCGGCACAGTACACAAGGCAATTATGAGAATCTCTTCCGAGGCAGTAGGAAATGATGGAGTGAGCATTGGCATGATTAAAAACGTCGTAGCCACTATTATTCCAGTTATCACAGACATCTTCAACCTGTCTCTTGTCAGTAGTATATATCCTACTGAGTGGAAGCAAAGTTTAATCCAGCCTATACCCAAGACTGACAACCCTAAGTCGCCAGGTGACTACAGGCCGATCAGCATACTACCTGCAATATCTAAAGCCCTAGAATACATCGTCCATGAACAGCTGACGGATTACCTCAAAACTCATAACATCCATGACGAATATCAGTCAGGCTTTCGAAAGCACCATAGTACAGCAACTGCATTAATCAAAGTAACTGATGACATTAAACATGCTATGGACAGACGTGAAGCTACTATCCTAACACTGCTTGACTTTAGCAAGGCTTTTGACACAGTTGACTTCGATATATTACTAATTAAAATGAAACAGCTGAATTTCTCAATCAGCGCAATACACTGGTTCGACAGCTACCTCAAAAACAGAAGTCAACAAGTCGTTTGTGGGTCGGAAAAGTCATCATGGAAAAGCGTGCACTCTGGAGTTCCCCAAGGCTCCGTCCTTGGTCCACTACTCTTCTCACTGTATATTAATGATATTTCTTCAGTGATTCACTCCTGCAGCTACCATCTATATGCTGACGACATCCAACTGTACATAAGTGCAAGCCCCAAAAACATTGCTGGCGCAGTAGCGAGTATGAACGCAGATCTTTGCTCTGTTTCTCGATGGGCACAGAACCTAGGTCTGAAACTAAACCCCAAGAAATCCCAGGTCACACTTATATCTCATCCAAAGTTAATCAGCCGGTACTTTCGCGAAACGGTCCCTAAAATACTCCTCAATGGTACCCAACTACCATACCAAAAAACAGTAAAAGACCTTGGAATAATCTTGGATGAACACCTAAACTGGGAAGAACAAACAGTCACAGCTTGCCGGAAATCGCTCTCCTCCCTACATGCAATTCAAAAATTTAGAAAAATATTTCCAACCCATGTTAAACAAAAATTAGTCCAAACACTAGTCTTGCCTAATCTTTACTACTGCGATGTAGTTCAACACGGCACGAATAGTGAAAATTCTAGATGCCTCGAGCTAGTGATGAATGCTTGCGTCAGATACGTGTGCAATATTCGGTTGTATGATCATATCAGTCCTTCATACTCCCAGCTAGGTTGGATACGCCCACATAAGGCACGCGATCTCCACACGATGTGCTTACTTCATCGATTTCTTAGCCACTGGTGCCCTCAATACTTATCTTCTCACATTAAACATCTATCATCATTCCACAATCGCAATACCAGATCGGATACGTCTATCATCTTGGCTGTACCTTTACATAACACAAAATCTTTCTCCGTGTCATTCTCCATCTCAGCCATACGACTATGGAACGCACTCCCCTGTGATCTGCGTCTTATCCAGAACTACTCAACATTCAAGAGGGAACTCAAAACTTACATATTAGGGACGGTATAGCCACCATTGTTGTGCCCCTAACATCTCTTTCTTTCTTCTCTCCATCACAGCTTCGAATTTTACCATTCTTTTTCTCTTCTTCAAACCTATCTACCTCTTATATATCTCTTTCACCCCATTCTATCGTCTTATGTCTCTGCTCGATGAGAATAACTCACAAGCTGCAAGAATATAACGAGAAAATTCCCAACTAACTGACATTCACAAAAGAAATGTATGTTTACTTTCATATACTTAGTCACTATTATTATTATTATTATTATTACTATTATCATTATTATTATCATTATTATCGTTGATTGTTATAATTATTTTTATTGTTATAACTATCATTGTACTACTGTTATAATCTCAAATTTTTTTCGTTTGACATCAATACTGCATAATACGTTAAATGTTCTTAATGTTATTTAGTAACTGTAACTCGTTCAATCTGAGTATGCCTGGTTAGGTGTAAGAGAGGGCCTGAAGGCCCTAATCTTGCCAGGTAAAATAAATGCATAAATAAATAAATAAATAATTGCCAGTCTGAGGGACAAAAAATCAATGTATTAGCGTATTTTGTACATTAACACCCATTAATGCGTTAAGATGTAATTTTGTAGGGTAGCTCATTGGTTAGGAGGAAAGTATTAATTGTACAAAAGCGAGCGGCGAGATCGATATGTGATGTTTCTGCCATATCCTCGAATGTAGAAAATTCCTCCTGGGATACCTTGTATGTTCACCAATGACATTTGTCATAAATAATCTGTAGGAAACTGGGGAGAACGGTAATGTCCATAGCGGCAGGACAAAACGAAAAAAAACTTTACTAAAGCTGTCAATATTCGGTCATACCTTAAAAACATAATCTCTCTGCAACCTCTCGATAGAAAATATGCACATTATCTACAGAAAATTTAGCTAACTAAATAACAAACTTGCCTCGGAACTACCCCACACATTGCTTTTATTAACTATGTCATCAGTGATCAATTACGTGCAAAGTAAATTATATGCACCATATATATGTCGATTTTACGCAGTAGTTTGATAGGCTACAGTGGGGCCTTGTAAATGAATCAGCCAGTACACTCCACGATAAGTCTATGCTAGGCGTACCTCCCAAAAGACGTCGAGTGGAAATTCTCTGGCACTTTGGAAGTTATTTTCAGCTCCCATTTCTGGTATGTGTAGCCGAGTCTACCTAAAGGAGTACTACTTCACAAGTGTTAATCGTGGTGGTGAGAATGAATGGTCGCTACCCGTTTAGTTTCTGACTCTAATGGAAATACTATTTTTTTTTAGTGTAGGTGCGTTTCTCATATTTCTGGTAACCTCTGTGGTTTCCAGGCACTTAATGTTTCATCTGCGTGGTAGTGCGTCAAAAGCTCTTCTGTGGTCAGTCCAAATCATTTGTAGTGTTGTTTCCCGGCTTTTGCAGTTCTCCAGAATCTTTTTGTCGATCAAGATCTAGTCACTAGTCATTATTGTTACTACATTTAGTATCGTTATTTTTTTATTAGTTTGCTTACAGAGGGCTACATGAAATAAATTAAGTGTTATTTCTTTTTTCCAGCAGTTTTTCATTCTTTCTCTATGTTGTTCCCTACTTTCTTCTGTTCGTATTGCACCTGCTTCTTCTTTGCTTTTTCCTGGAACTCGTTCAAACTTTTTCATTTTGCCCTGAAATTTTCAATTTGTCCTTTTTCTTCCTCCATAGTTTCCATTTCCCCAGAGCCATTGAGTTTTGGGATTTCTGTCAAAAAAGTTAAAATTTCTTTTCGTTATACTGTTTCAATCTAACCCTTTTAGGTGTCCATAGAACACAACTCTTTCATTCCTCATCGTCACTAATATTCGTTCTGTTCTATCATGAGCTTCTTTATAGCCTTTTAATTTACTTTTGCCATTGTCATATTTCTGTCCCTAGATCTCCCAGATTATTTCTCTTTGCTTCTTTTCTATTTCACCTAAAAGTCTGGCTCTATGACAACGTTGTAGTGCTGGAATTCTTTCATTTATGGATAAAGATTTCATGTTATACAGGTTTTTTGTTAGCTAAAAATGCACTTTCATTTTTCTTGCCCTTGTTAAGTTATCTTTTCTGTCCAATGCATTTGGTTGTATTATTTCACCTAGATATTTAAATTTTGTATCCATAATCAGTTAGCATATATTTCGATGCTTCCTTCGACCATTTTTCATATACTCTGTTTTTTAAAAAGATATACATAGAGGTACTTTTGAAGCTGTCCCTTTAGGCGATTTATCTACACTTTTGAATTTTCTACCGGTTCAGCTAATTATTATTATTATTAGTAGTAGTAGTAGTATTCTTTCTTTCTTTTCTCAAACGTTACGTCTGGTCAAAAATGGAAAGTGGCGCGGACCTTGATCATGCGTGATTTCCCTTTAACTGTACGGCGTGTGTTATATTGCATTTAGGAACTTTCAGGTAACTGAACGTGTATCAATAATTACGGATTTCTGTAGTTGTATATATAAGTTTGGATGTTACTATATTGCATTGATGTATTGGTGGCTATTGTGTGGTATGACTCCTGTAGTTGATAGTTTAATTGGTATAATGTCAACTTTATCCTTATGCCACATGTCCTTGACTTCCTCAGCCAGCTGGATGTATTTTTCAATTTTTTCTCCTGTTTTCTTTTGTATATTTGTTGTATTGGGTATGGATATTTCGATTAGTTGTGTTAATTTCTTGTTTTTATTGGTAAGTATGATGTCAGCTTTGCTATGTGGTGTTGTTTGATCTGTTATAATGGTTCTGTTCCAGTATAATTTGTATTCATCATTCTCCAGTAAATTTTGTGGTGCGTACTTGTATGTGGGAACTTGTTATTTTATAAGTTTATGTTGTAAGGCAAGCTGTTGATGTATTATTTTTGCTACATTGTCATGTCTTCCGGTGTATTCTGTATTTGCTAGTATTGTACATCCGCTTGTCACGTGATCTGCTGTTTCTATTTGTTGTTTGCAAAGTCTGCATTTATCTGTTTTGGTATTGGGATCTTTAATAATATGCTTGCTGTAATATCTGGTGTTTATTGCTTGATCCTGTATTGGAATCATGAATCCTTCCATCTCACTGTATATATTGTCTTTTCTTAGCCATGTGTTGGCTGCGTCTTGATAGATGTGTGGCTGTGTTAGATGATACGGGTGCTTGCCATGTAGTGTTTTCTTTTCCCAATTTACTTTCTTCGTATCTGTTGATGTTATGTGATCTAAAGGGTTGTAGAAGTGGTTATGAAATTGCAGTGGTGCAGCCGATGTATTTATATGAGTGATTGCTTTGTGTATTTTGCTAGTTTCTGCTCGTTCCAGAAAGAATTTTCTTAAATTGTCTACCTGTCCATAATGTATTTTTTATGTCGATAAATTCCCTTCCTCCTTCCTTTCTGCTTAATGTGAATCTTTCTGTTGCTGTGTGATGTATGTGATGTATTCTATATTTGTGGCATTGTGATCGTGTAAGTGTATTGAGTGCTTCTAGGTCTGTGTTACTCCATTTCACTACTCCAAATGAGTAGGTCAATATTTTTATAGCATAAGTATTTATAGCTTTTGTTTTGTTTCTTGCTGTCAATTCTGTTTTCAGTATTTGTGTTAGTCTTTGTCTATATTTTTCTTTTAGTTCTTCTTTAATATTTGTAATATCTATTCCTATTTTTTGTCTGTATCCTAGATATTTATAGGCATCTGTTTTTTTCCATTGCTTCTATGCTGTCGCTGTGGTTATCCAATATGTAATCTTCTTTTTTAGTGTTTTCCCTTGACTATGCTATTTTTCTTACATTTGTCTGTTCCAAAAGCCATATTTAAATCATTGCTGAATACTTCTGTTATCTTTAATAATTGGTTGAGTTGTTGATTTGTTGCTGCCAGTAGTTTTAGATCATCCATGTATAGCAAATGTGTGATTTTGTGTGGGTATGTTCTAGTAATATTGTTTCCATAATTTGTATTATTTAGCATGTTGGATAGTGGTTGCAGAGCAAGGCAGTACCAGAAAGTACTTAATGAGTCTCCTTGGTATATTCCACGCTTACTCTGTATTGGCTGTGTTGTGATATTATTTGAATTTGTTTGGATATTAAGTGTGGTTTTCCAATTTTTCATTACTATGTTTAAGAACTGTATCAATTTAGGATCTACTTTGTATATTTCCAATATTTGTAGTAACCATGAGTGGGGTACACTTTCAAAAGCATTTTGGTAACCAATGTATACGTAGTGTAGCGAGCTTTGTTTAGTTTTAGCTTGATATGTCACCTCTTCTTCTATTATCAGTTGCTCTTTACATCCTCATGCTCCTTTGCAACAGCCTTTTTGTTCTTCATTTATAATTTTGTTCTGTATTGCATGTGTCATTAATTTCTGTGTAATGATTGAAGCTAATATTTTGTATATAGTTGGTAGGCATGTTATGCGGCGATATTTAGCTGGGTTTGCTGTGTCTGCTTGATCTTTAGGTATCAGATAAGTTATTCCATGTGTATCAGGGAATGTGTATGGGTCTGCAAAGTAATTGTTAAAAATTTAGTTAGATTTGAATGTGTTGAGGTGAACTTCTTTAGCCAGAAATTTGCTACTTTATCCTTTCTAGGCGCTTTCCAATTGTGAGTAGAATTAATTGCTTGGGTGACTTCATGTTGCAAAATTATCACTTCAGGCATTTCTGGTATCATCTTGTATATGTCTGTTTCTGCTTGTATCCACCGTGCATGCCTGTTGTGTTGTACTGGGTTTGACCATATGTTGCTCCAGAAGTGTTCCATGTCTGTTATGTCTGGTGGATTGTCTATTTTAATGTGTGTGTTATCTATTTTCTGGTAAAATTTCTTTTGGTTTGTGTTGAATGTTAGGTTTTGTTTCCTTCTATTTTCACTTTTTTTGTATCTCCTAAGTCGTTTGGCCAATGCTTGTAATTTCTGCTCCTTTTTATCCAATTGCTCTGTCGCTTCTTGTTGCGAGATTTTACGTAACCTTTTTCGTTTTTTTCTGACATTTCATTTCTTATAAATTGTGTTTGCTGTCCAATGTCTTTTCTCAGTTTTTCTATTCTGAACTGTAGCCTGTGTTGCCATGCTGGTATTGTGGGTTTCTTCTGTGTGTTGGAGGGTTCTGATCTCTGCCTAGTGTGTATATTTAGTGTAGTGAGTGCTCCTATATAAACCAGTGGTTGTAACTCTTCCATAGTTGTGTTTTCATTTATTTTGTTGTGTATGATTGTGTTGATAGCTTTTATTGTTGTTTCGACTTGTGGGTTATTTGGCGGTCTATGCTAGAATGGTCTAATGTCTGTATTTGTGTCTTTGTATTCTGTATATGTTAGCTGAAATTTTTCTTCTATATCTAACATGTGTGTCACTTCGTGTTCTATTTGTGCTTGTTCTGGTGGCTGTCTTAAGATTTTGTTTTCCTCTGATTGTTTAATTGATGCGTGTTGTTCTTTGTTTGTTTGCTCTGGGATGTTTGAGTCCATTACTGTATTTTCTTCATCTTATGATTGCACATTATTTTGTTCCAGTATTTGTTGTACTTGTTATTTGATGTTTTCCAATTCTGACTGGGGTATTCTGTTATTTTTTATTATTACACGGATCTGATCAGCTAGTCGTTGTTCTGTTAAAAATGTTAATTCTGGGAATCTGATAATAAATGATGTGTATACTTGTGATCTGTATCCAGTTGTATTGGTTCCTAGGTTTGTCGCTTGGTAATAACAGAACATGAGGTGTCGATTAACTTCACCTGACCATCTCATCCTCTGTCTTTGTTTTCCTTCTAGGGCGGTTGCAGGAAGCATATCCTGCAAAACACTTCAATTTGGATTTAAATCATTTTCCAGTTGGCTATCAGTGTCGTTACCATAGTGGGCGGGCATAGGGTTCAAGCGTCGTCTCCGACCATGACGGCGCTTGTCCGAGGCTTCTTTAGTTCTGTCCTGAACCAACTAATCACACTAAAAGGGGGTTAGCCCTATTAGTGGTTTGTTCTTTTCGTCGCCTTTTACGACTGGCAGAACATACCGGAGGCCTATTCTTTTCCCGGGCCTCCACGGGGTTCCCGGGTCTCCACGGGGTTACAAACCCCCTTTGTAGCTGAGTGGTCATTGTAGATGGCTGCCATACAGAGGACCCGTGTTCCATTCCCAGTACTCCCAATATTTTTTCCTGGATGGGGGGTCTGGCACAGAGTGACGGCAATTGAGGAGTTACTTGACGTAGTAGTAGCGGCTTCACGGTCTGAGAAGTCTGTAAAGCGGCTGGGAAAGCGATGTGCTAACAACGATCGCAAGTCGCAGCAAGGGTGACACGGCGGCCGGTACACACCCCTTGAACATTCACCGCCTGGCGAGGAGCTCGTTATTATTAGTACACTGATATATCAAATACGTACCTAACTAGGCCCCAAGTACGCACAGAAATTGACAAGTCCTTATCCCAAGTAAAGTGGGTCTGAAAGCGCTAATGTAGTCATTCTAAATAAAAATAAATGAATAATGAGAGTATGCACACGGGCAAATTTTAACTTTGGCAAAAAAGGTTTTGAATGAGTTATAAGCACTGACTAGGAGAACACGGCACGTGCCATAACTCGATTTCCCAGAAACCGTACTCAGTAGAAGAGGGCTCAAAATAAGCGCACACGTGTCTCGGCTTGTTCCTAGATGCTTGACCATTTCTGAGAAAACAACGGTCAATGTTATCGAGATACTTTACAAACTTTATAGCGAGTAAGCAGCAACCGAAGCGGCGGTGCAGTGGGTAACATCGCGTCTTCATCTTTCCCGCCCCGTGTTCGAAACCAGATTATTGTTTTTATTTTTATTTCCCATGTATCTGGCCATGTCCATAGAAGATTGCCACACGAATGTTTTCCAGGATACAATGAACTAACGTTTTGTTCACTCGTTTACTAGTTGTACCTACGTCTAATGAATGAATTTAAAAAAAAAGGAAAGAGAACTGAACGAGAAACTTATCTGAAGTTATTTTCGGTGAAATTCCTGTAGTTTATTTTGATTCAAAATCAACTGCAAATGCCAGTTTTCGGCAAAGCGATCGCTTATGCTCGATTTTCCGCCAAATTATTGCCGACGCATAAAATCTCCAGCAGTTTTAAGGAGATTTTTTTCCCGAATGAGATTCATACGAAGAAATGTCATGTGGCAAAGCTCCCCTCGCGTGATGTTCGCTATGTTCAGAATTTCTATATTTCCAACGTTTCTATGATCGGTATCATCCAAGGGAATGTACCAAATCTTCCTGAAAAAAAAAAAAAAAACATAACAATAAAATATAAGAATGGAATATAAGAATATGAGGATAAAAAAAATTAACCCTTAAAAATACCATACATACATATACACTGAAGCGCCAAAGAAACTCGTACAGGCATACGTGTTAAAATACAGAGATGCGTAAACAGGCAGAATACAGCGCTGCTGTCGGCAACGCTTGTATTAGACAAGTGTCGGGCGCATTTGTTAGATTGGTCACCTCTGCTACACTGACAGGTTATCAAGATGGAAGTGAGTTTGAACGTGGTGTTACAGTAGGCGCACGAGCGATAGGACACACCATCTCCGAGGTAACGATGAAGTGGGGGTTTTCCCGTACGGCCACTTCACGAGTATACTGTGAATATCAGGAATCCTGTAAGACATCAAATTTCCGAGATCGCTGCGGCCGGTAAAAGATCCTGCAAGGATGACACCAACAATGACTGAAGAGAATCGTTCAACGTGAAAGAAGTGGAACCTTCCGCAAATTTCTCGAGATTGCAATGCTGGGTCAACAAAAAGTCTCTGCTTGCGAACCATTCAACGAATCATCATTGATATGGGCTTTCGGAGCTTTAGGCCCACTAGTGTAACCTCGATGACAGCACGACACAAGGCTTTACGTCTCGCATCGGGCCCGTCAATACTGACATTGCACTTTTGATGACTAGAAACATGTCGCCTGAGAGGACGAGTCTCGTTTCACATTGTATCGAGCGGATGGACGTGTACGGGTATGGAGACAACCTCATAAATCCATGGACCCTGCATGCCAGCAGGGCACTTTGTAGCTGGTGGAGGCTCTGTAATGGTGTGGGGCCCGTGCAGTTGGAGTGATATGAGACCCCTGATACGTCTAAATACTACTCTGACAGGTAACAGGTACGTACGCATCCTGTCTGAGCACCTGCATCCATTCATATCCATTGTCCATACCGACGGACTTGAGCAATTCCAGCACGACAATGTGACACTCCACACGTAAAGAAGTGCTACAGAGTGACTCCGGGAACACTCTTCCGAGTTTAAACACTTTCGCTGGCCACCAAACTCTCCAGACATGAACATTATTGAGCAAATCTGAGATGTCTTGCAACGTGTTGTTCGGAAGAGATCTCGACCCCCTAGTACTCTTACGGATTTATGGACAACCCTGCAGAATTCATGCGAAACCCAGTTGTACATTTACACTTAATGTAACGCTTTTATATCTCTTAAACCGATAGGTAACATTCATGTGGTAAACTTCTACAGAAGTTCGTAGATAAATGAAAAATACAATTATATAAAATAAAATAATTAAAAAGAATAATCGTGTTTTGAACAGGGGGCACAAAAGTGAGAGCCTGTGACGCTAGCCATTGAGCCACCAGTTAGACTGGCATCATTCTGCCGTGAAAGACGTCTAAATTATGTCGAAAATTTTGACCGTCGTTTCCCCAGAAATGGTCCAGGATCTACGGATAAACAGACACATGTTCGCTTATTTTGACCCCTCTTCCACTGAGTGAAGTTTCTGGGAAATCACAATGTGGCATTTGACGTGTTCTCCTCGTAAGTCTGTAAGTCGCATAACTGTCACAAAAAAGTGGTCACCGATAATACCGCTTTGTATGCATTACATGAGGGTTTCCCCGGTGCAGAGAGAGGAAAAATAAATGACACACAATAACATCTTTCTACACAGTCGGCAAAACGTGAATGTAGATAGAGAGGGACTGGATTGGGGGGTGGAGGGTGGGGAGCAGTGAAGCGGCAGTTACATTACAGGCAAACACAAAACCGGGGAACAAAAGCCGTCAGTGCGACTGAAAATGGAACATTTGAGCCGTGGCGAACGTTCTCATTGGCGGGGCCGTGCGGCGGTGCGGCTGGCTGCGCTGAATGGTCGGAGGGCCGCAGATTGAATTTACGGGGTGAGGCGCTAAACGAGCGCGTGTCAACTGACGTTCATCCGACCGCGCTCCCAGACCCGCTGGCGCAGCCCGCCCCGCACACAGCACCGTTATCCCGGCCTGCGGTCCGCCGCGCCGCTAATATCCCATATACGTCGCGTGTTAATGCTGCACTATCTCGCTCAAGTTTGTTGCAAATGACTGCTGCCCGCAAGCATTCGTAAGGACCGGAAAAATTGCGTTTCCACCGTTTGTTTTTGTTCTTTATTTGCCTTTCACCGGAATACCAGACTACGCTTCCACAAACGAGCGATTGCCTTCACAAGTGGACCATTTGAGGAATCGCAGCTGTGCCAGTTTAGTCGATGCATATCGTTTCTTACCTATTTTATTTTTAAAGGAAACGAAGTTAATGAAAGAATTCTCGATAGGCAATAGGCAGAATATTGGTACAACTTTATCAGCGAGAAACATTTTTGTGACTCTGAAGTACATGAAACATAATTTCACCATGTAATGCAGTCTTAAAACAATCTGCAACCCTAGTTTGAATGGGCACAATCAGACGACAAAGCAAGCAAAGTGAACTGTATGTACACTAAGTGATCAAAAGTGTCCGGGCACCGCCAAAAAACATTAGCTTTTCACTTTAGGTTCATTTTGCTGCCACTTATTGCCAGGTACTCATTAAATATCGTGAGTGAGCAGAATGGGGCGCTCCGCGGACCTCACGGACTTCTAGAATGGTCAGTTGATTGGGTCACTTGTGTCATACGTCTGTACGCAAGATATCCACACTCCTAATCATCCCTAGGTCCCTTGTTTCCGATGTGGTAGTGAAGTGGAAACGTGAAGGGACACGTACAACACAAAAGCATCTGTTGACTGACAGAGACCGCCGATTGTTGAAGAGGGTCGTAATGTGTAATAGGCAGACATCTATCCAGACCATCACACAGGAATTCCAAACTGCATCAGGATTCACTGAAAGTACTATCAAAATTAGGCGGGAGGTCAGATAACTTGAATTTCACAGTCGAGCGGCTGCTCATAAGCCACACATCACGCCGGTAAATGCCAAACGACCCCTCGCTTGGTGTAAAAAGCGTAAACATTGGACGATTGAACAGTGGAAAAATGTTGTGTGGAGTGAAGAATCTCGGTACACAATGTGGCGATCCGATGGCAGGGTGTGGGTATGTCGAACGTCCGGTGAACGTCATCTGCCAGCGTGTGTAGTGCCAAGAGTAAAATTCGGAGACGGTGGTGTTATGGTGTGGTCGTGTTCTTCAAGGAGGGAGCTTGCACCCCTTGTTATTCTGCATTTCACTATCACAGCGCATACTTACATTGATGTTTTACGCACCTTCTTGCTTCCCACTGTTGAAGAGCAATTCGGGGATGGCGATTGCATCTTTCAACACAGTCGAGCACCTGTTCATAATGCACGGCTTGTGGCGGAGTGTTTACACGACAATAATATTCCTGTAACGAACTGGCCTGCACAGAGTCTTTACCTTAATCCTATAGAACAGTTTTGGGATGTTTTGGAAGGCTGACTTCATGCCAGACCTCATCGATCGGCATCGATACCCCCCCTCAGTGCATCACTCCTTGAAGAATGGGCTGCCATTCCCCAAGAAACCTTCCAGCACCTCATTGAACGTATGCCTCCGAGAGTTGAAGCTATCGTCAAGGCTGAGGGTGGGCCAACACCAAATTGATTTCCAGCATTACCGATGGAGGGCGCCACGAACTTGTAAGTTGTTTTCGGCCGGATACTTTTGATCACACAGTGTATACAACTCGTAATGGATTTAACATTTAAAACAGTACCTTTGACTGTTGAGAGATACCACTAAACCCGCCCAAAGATGTAAACCACCATGCATGAGCAGCGCCTATTAGACGGAGGGGGTTTTAGAAAGGACTTAAGGAAAGGAGATAAGCATCTTTATTGTCTATAATATATCATACAATCGCCGTTAATCTTTATTTTACAATTGCCATTACCAACTTTGGCCCATATAAACAAGTACTCATCAGCATTTAATTTCTTCTTCTTCCTAGTACTCAAAACAAATGGCATGCTTGGAACTAGAGTACCATAAGGCTGTTTAGCCAACAGTCCTGTAGTCTCCGAAATACTCCATGTCTTCCAAGTGAGAATATTAGCATCAGGAAAAGCTTCAAGGCCACCATAATCTGCTTGATTACGCCACACAACAGCAAGTGTGAGCCAAGTACTACCTCCAAACACTGCCTGTACATCACAGGTAAAGTTCAGATGCAGGCCACGAAAAACATTCGGGCCTCCAATTAACTGCTGCTTATTAAATTGACCAGCAAGGTCAATATCAATAGCATTCAAGCTGCGATACACAGGTACGCTTGTGTTAACGTGCCACAACAATGCCTCTGCGACGCGCATGGCGTCGTCGCTGGCGGCGCTGTGTACCTGTGTATCGCAGCTTGAAGGCTATTGATATTGACCTTGCTGGTCAATTTAATAAGCAGCAGTTAATTGGAGGCCCGAATGTTTTTCGTGGCCTGCATCTGAACTTTACCTGTGATGTACAGGCAGTGTTTGGAGGTAGTACTGTGGGGCAATCAAGCAGATTATGGTGGCCTTGAAGCTTTTCCTGATGCTTACATTCTCACTTGGAAGACATGGAGTATTTCGGAGACTACAGGACTGTTGGCTAAACAGCCTTATGGTACTCTAGTTCCAAGCATGCCATTTGTTTTGAGTACTAGGAAGAAGAAGAAATTAAATGCTGATGATTACTTGTTTATATGGGCCAAAGTTGGTAATGGCAATTGTAAAATAAAGATTAACGGCGATTGTATGATATATTATAGACAATAAGGGTGTCCGACAGCCGATCAGTTCCAGTCATTCTACCAGGAACGAGGTACGCGGTTCGTGTTGTCTGTAGTTCAACCATGCCTAGACGGCCAATACCGCGATTTGATAGCGTCGGCATTGTTACTTTGTGCCAGTAAGGGCTCTCAACCTGGGAAGTGTCCAGGCGTCTCGCAGTGAACCAAAACGTAGGACATGGAGGAGATACAGAGAGACATGCCTCGCTCAGACTGCAGTGGATGACCGATACCTACTGATTATGGCTCGGAGGAACCTCGACAGCGACGCCACCATGTTTCATAATGCTTTTCGTGCAGCCACAGGACGTCGTCTTACCTAGAAGGACGGTATAGATGGGCCCAATAGCATGACGAATAGGCCGCTCACGACTGGCTTCCGTTTCCTTCAAAGATGAGTGTCGCATATCTGTTCAACTAGACAATCGTCGGAGGCGTGTTTGGAGGCAACCCAGTCAGGCTATCCGCCTTAGACACACTATCCAACGAGAGCAGAAGGTGAAGGATCCCTGCTGTTCTGGGGTAGCATTTTGTGAGGCCTACGTAGGCCGCTGGTGATCATGGAAGGCATCGTAACGGCTGTGCGTTACGTGAATGCCATCCTCCGAACGATAGTGCAAACATATTGGCGGCATATTGGAGAGGCATTCGTCTTCATGGACTACAATTCGCGCCTCCATCGTGCACATCTTGTGAATGTCTTCCTTGAGGATAACAACGTCGCTCGACTAGAGTGGCCAGAATGTTCTCCACACATGAATCCTATCGAATACACCTGGGATAGTTTGCAAAGGGCTGTTTGTGAGCGACGTGACCAACCAACCATTCTGAGAAATCTACGCCGAATCGCCAATGAGAAGTGGGACAATATGGCGCAACAGTGCCTTGATGAACTTCTGAGTAGTATGCCACGACGAATACACGCATGCATCAGTGCAAGATGACATTCTACTGGGTATTAGAGGTATCGGTGTGTACAACAATCTGGAGCACCACCTCTGAAGGTCTCCCTGTATGGTGGTACAAAATGCAGTGTGTGGTTTTCATGAGCAAGAAAAATGGAGGAAACTAAGTATAATAAAATATAATTTTGATTGTAAACTCTTGAGAGCATCCTCCGATTGCCCTAAGAAAAGCTGCAGAAACTCTTGGTATTATGGAGATAAGATTTTATAGTGTTTGTTTAGATACTGTAAATTATTCCATAGATTTTCGGCATTGCCTGACTTAAGTATTTTGACATTCTAATGAAGTCATCTGATAATATTTCAACCGGATTAGTTAGGTGACTAATTAAATTATAATTATTCATCAGTTCTCCACACTTCTGTTTTCTATTGACACAGCATATGCACAATTTAGCAACATGTTTGGGATCATTTTTCAGCTGCAGAACAAACCCATGGCATATTGCCAGAATGACTGCATTTTTGATTAATGTCCGATGATATCATTCCTTCTTTAAGTTTCCATTAATTCTCACTACATCAGTGACTTCATCACCTGAAGAAGATCCCCACTCCACGACCGACTCTCCTCCATGCTCCACCGTTGGCATCACACACTAGTTCTTCATACGTTCTCGATTAAGTCGACGAAGAAACATTCAATGATGGCTTCCAAATATTTCATACTTAAATTCTCCTATGAATAACAGCTTGGATCATTGCTGCACACTCCAGTTTATTATGTTGCTGCGCCCGTTTCAATCTTTTCACGACGTTTTGTTTTCATAATAAAGGTTTTTTGGCTCCTAAGTATCCCTTTAAACCATACACACGAAGAAAACGTTGCACTGTTGAGAGAGAGAATAGAACTGTTCGCATACTACATACTTGGTTGAAATGGCTCTGAGCACTATGGGACTTAACAGCTATGGTCATCAATCCCCCAGAACTTAGAACTACTTAAACATAACTAACCTAAGGACATCAAACAACACCCAGAAATCACGAGGCAGAGAAAATCCCTGACCCCGCCGCGAATCGAACCCGGGAACCCGGGCGTGGGAAGCAAGAACGCCATTTACTTGGTCGCGAATTACAGATGCAGTAGGAGTTCTCTGGCGTTTACTCAGTACTCGTATGAACTCAGCTTCCCTATATGATATTACTATGGGTCTACCAGATCGCAAAACAGTTACATGTGCAGCAGTCTTCAGCTTCCATCCCATTAGGAGGTAATATGGTATGAAGAAACTGCAAAAAGGTGGGAATATAAGGAGATGGGACCTGGATAAAGTGACTAAACCAGAGGTTGTACAGAGTTTCAGGGAGAGCATAAGGGAACAATTGACAGGAATAGGGGAAAGAAATACAGTAGAAGAAGAATGGGTAGCTTTGAGGGATGAAGTAGTGAAGGCAGCAGAGGATCAAGTAAGTAAAAAGACGAGGGCTAGTAGAAATCCTTGGGTAACAGAAGAAATGCTGAATTTAATTGATGAAAGGAGAAAATATAAAATTTCAGTAAATGAAGCAGGCAAAAAGGAATACAAACGTCTCAAAAATGAGATCGACAGGAAGAGCAAAATAGCTAAGCAGGGATGGCTAGAGGACAAATGTAAGGATGTAGAGACTTATCTCACTAGGTGCAAGATAGATACTGTCTACAGGAAAATTAAAGAGACTTTTGGAGATAAGAGAAACACTTGTATGAACATCAAGAGCTCAGATGGAAACCCAGTTCTAAGCAAAGAAGGGAAAGCAGAAAGGTGGAAGGAGTATATAGAGAGTCTATACAAGGGCGATGTACTTGAGGCAATATCATGGAAATCGAAGAGGATGTAGACGAAGATGAAATGGGAGATACGATAGTGCGTGAAGAGTTTTACAGAGCACTGAAAGACCTGAGTCGAAACAAGGCCCCCGGAGTAGACAACATTCCATTGGAACTACTGACGGCCTTGTAGAGCCAGTCCTGACAAAACTCTACCATCTGGTGAGCAAGATGTGTGAAACAGGCGAAATACCGGCAGACTTCAAGAAGAATAGAATAATTCCAATCCCAAAGAAAGCAGGTGTTGACAGATGTGAAAATTACCGAACTATCAGTTTAATAAGTCACAGCTACAAAATACTAACGCGAATTCTTTACAGACGAATGGAAAAACTAGTAGAAGACGACCTCGGGGAAGATCAGTTTGGATTCCGTAGAAATACTGGAACACGTGAGGCAATACTGACCCTACGACGTATCTTAGAAGCTCGATTAAGGAAGGGCAAACCTACGTTTCTAGCATTTGTAGACTTAGAGAAAGCTTTTGACAATGTTGACTGGAATACTCTCTTTCAAATTCTGAAGGTGGCAGGGGTAAAATACAGGGAGAGAAAGGCTATTTACAATTTGTACAGAAACCAGATGGCAGTTTTAAGAGTCGAGGGGCATGAAAGGGAAGCAGTGGTTGGGAAGGGAGTGAGACAGGGTTGTAGCCTCTCCCCGATGTTATTCAATCTGTATATTGAGCAAGTAGTAAAGGAAACAAAAGAAAAATTCGGAGTAGGTATTAAATCCATGGAGAAGAAATAAAAACTTTGAGGTTCGCCGATGACATCGTAATTCTGTCAGAGACAGCAAAGGACTTGGAATAGCAGTTGAACAGAATGGATAGTGTCTTGAAAGGAGGATATAAGATGAACATCAACAAAAGCAAAACGAGGATAATGGAATGTAGTCGCATTAAGTCGAGTGATGGTGAGGGAATTAGATCAGCAAATGAGACACTTAAAGTAGTAAATGAATTTTTCTGTTTGGGGAGCAAAATAACTGATGATGATCGAAGTAGAGAAGATATAAAATGTAGACTGGCAATGGCAAGGAAAGCGTTTCTGAAGAAGAGAAATTTGTTAACACTGAGTATAGATTTAAGTGTCAGGAAGTCATTTCTGAAAGTATTTGTATGGAGTGTAGCCATGTATGGAAGTGAAACATGGACGATAAACAGTTTGGACAAGAAGAAAATAGAAGCTTTAGAAATGTGGTGCTACAGAAGAATGCTGAAGTTGGTATGGGTAGATCACATAACTAATGAGGAAGTATTGAATAGGATTGGGGAGAGGAGAAGATTGTGGCACAACTTGATCAGAAGAAGGGATCGGTTGGTAGGACACGTTCTGATGCATCAAGGGATGACCAATTTATTATAGGAGGGTAGCGTGGAGGGTAAAATTCGTAGAGGGAGACCAAGGGAAGAATACACTAAGCAGATTCAGAAGGATGTAGGTTGCAGTAGGTACTGGGAGATGAAGAAGCTTGCACAGGATAGAGTAGCGTGGAGAGTTGCATCAAACCAGTCTCAGGACTGAAGACCACAACAACAACAACATTGTATGAGCCTGATCAGATATACGAATACGGTGCTGGATGCACACAGTATACTATAAACTCAAGTGAACTCTTAGTTTTTAGATGTTTATCCCTCAGTCGGGAGTAGTCGGTCTGACCAGGACAGCTGACATGATTTTGTTCCCCTCTCCACAATTAGGCTGTTTGGGATTTCTCTGCCATTAGTTCCTTTTCTTCAGGTGCTGTTTACAACCTCCTCCATTAGTTTCCACGCGACCTTCGTAGTGCGCAGATGTGGTTTTAGCGGCCTCTCAAGCTCCTTGCGCCTGATTGTGTCTGACTTACGGAGGTGTGTATTTTAGCTTTTTTGACCAAAGATATGATTAATTTTGTGAATATTTTATGAAAATATATAATATAATGAACCCAACCTTTCAGGCACATTGTGCCTGAATACGTAATTATCTAGTTTACTCTCTTTTATACTCCTCACCGGGACTCGAACCGGGATATCCCGCTTATCGCGAGTGCTATCAGAGCACGCAAGGCATGCATCGCTTTGTACTTCTGAACAACACAGCCGCTGCAGTATCTTATTTATCCTCCGGCGCTGGCCGTACGGCTTTCAATTAATATGTCTCCACTCTATGAGAATGTAGATAATGGGTACGCGAGTGCAGGGTGTAGACACATGGTTGAAGACATATGCGAGTTAGGGTCTGTCCATGAAGCGTAATCGCAAAGCGAATGCATGCAATAAACAAGAAATCCAGATTCGAGTATCGATGTGGTACAAATTTTCATTATCATTCCATTACAGAGCTGATAGTTGTCCATCTTCGCGACTGTGAACACGTTTCATCTACACTCCTGGAAATGGAAAAAAGAACACATTGACACCGGTGTGTCAGACCCACCATACTTGCTCCGGACACTGCGAGAGGGCTGTACAAGCAATGATCACACGCACGGCACAGCGGACACACCAGGAACCGCGGTGTTGGCCGTCGAATGGCGCTAGCTGCGCAGCATTTGTGCACCGCCGCCGTCAGTGTCAGCCAGTTTGCCGTCGCATACGGAGCTCCATCGCAGTCTTTAACACTGGTAGCATGCCGCGACAGCGTGGACGTGAACCGTATGTGCAGTTGACGGACTTTGAGCGAGGGCGTATAGTGAGCATGCGGGAGGCCGGGTGGACGTACCGCCGAATTGCTCAACACGTGGGGCGTGAGGTCTCCACAGTACATCGATGTTGTCGCCAGTGGTCGGAGGAAGGTGCACGTGTCCGTCGACCTGGGAGCGGACCGCAGCGACGCACGGATGCACGCCAAGACCGTAGGATCCTACGCAGTGCCGTAGGGGACCGCACCGCCACTTCCCAGCAAATTAGGGACACTGTTGCTCCTGGGGTATCGGCGAGGACCATTCGCAACCGTCTCCATGAAGCTGGCCTACGGTCCCGCACACCGTTAGGCCGTCTTCCGCTCACGCCCCAACATCGTGCAGCCCGCCTCCAGTGGTGTCGCGACAGGCGTGAATGGAGGGACGAATGGAGACGTGTCGTCTTCAGCGATGAGAGTCGCTTCTGTCTTGGTGCCAATGATGGTCGTATGCGTGTTTGGCGCCTTGCAGGTGAGCGCCACAATCAGGACTGCATACGACCGAGGCACACAGGGCCAACACCCGGCATCATGGTGTGGGGAGCGATCCCCAACACTGGCCGTACACCTCTGGTGATCGTCGAGGGGACACTGAATAGTGCACGGTACATCCAAACCGTCATCGAACCCATCGTTCTACCATTCCTAGACCGGCAAGGGAACTTGCTGTTCCAACAGGACAATGCACGTCCGCATGTATCCCGTGCCACCCAACGTGCTCTAGAAGGTGTAAGTCAACTACCCTGGCCAGCAAGATCTCCGGATCTGTCCCCCATTGAGCATGTTTGGGACTGGATGAAGCGTCGTCTGATGCGGTCTGCACGTCCAGCACGAACGCTGGTCCAACTGAGGTGCCAGGTGGAAATGGCATGGCAAGCCGTTCCACAGGCCTACATCCAGCATCTCTACGATCGTCTCCATGGGAGAATAGCAGCCTGCATTGCTGCGAAAGGTGGATATACACTGTACTAGTGCCGACATTGTGCATGCTCTGTTGCCTGTGTCTATGTGCCTGTGGTTCTGTCAGTCTGATCATGTGATGTATCTGACCCCAGGAATGTGTCAATAAAGTTTCCCCTTCCTGGGACAATGAATTCACGGTGTTCTTATTTCAATTTCCAGGAGTGTAATTGTATCTGGCGGGCCGCTTGAATCTGCGTGTGTAGCGGCCTGATTGGCTAACTTCAGTGTTAATTAAATCGGATGCGGTGAAACGTATCGAATTATTTTCTTAACAAATATCTCTCAGCACAACCTAGCGTGCAACACCGTTACAACGTTTTCACACTCTTTCCGATCACCATGTAGCTTGCTTCCCTCTTCGTATATCTCGCGAAAACTCTATGAAGATGAAGTTAGAGAGATTCCAGATCACGCCGTGGCTTAGCAAAAATCATTCTTCCTCAGTATTATTAGCGACTAAAATTAAAGGGTTGGTGTGACAATTATACGTGAAGTGCAGTTTGAACAATCACTATTAGCTTACGTTCTTGGTATAATGTATAAGTTGTTTCTGTCAGTAAAAACTGAATATCCACTTCTTACCAACAGTTGTTTATCTCAAAGAACTTGATTAGGAATGTTCTATAAAGTGTATAATTTTGTCTGGCCATCCACATTTAGGTTTTCTGTGATTTTCCTAAATCGCTCATGGCAAATGCAGGGTTGGTTCCTCTGAAAGGGCACGGCCCATTTCGTTCACCATCCTTGACACAATCCGATCTTGTGCTCCCTCTCTAACTACCACAATGTCGACGGGACATTAAACAGAATCTACATTCATTCTTCTACATGTATAATTTTAGCCTTACAGCTTTGGAACACCTTGTATATGTTAGCGTTGTGCGAAGTGTGGGGGATTATGCTGACACAATAAGATGAAATACTCGTACTTCCCCACTGGTTAGTTAGTTACATGTTCCTTACAGTTAAAGGCCGATCTCGGGGAAGAAATTCAGAAATATAGGAGGATATACTAACCATACAACGTATCCTATAAAATAGGTTGAAGAAAGGTAAACCTACGTTTATACGATATGAAGATGTAGTGAAAGTTGATTAGAAACAGTTACTGAAATTTTGAATGTAACAGGCATTATATATATGGGGGAAAAACGTCAGCTACAACTTGTGTAGAAACCAGACAGTAACTGTAAAAGTGGAAGTGTACGAAAGAGAGGCGAAAGTCGAGAAATGAATAAGAAAGATTTTTAGCATGTCGCTGATGTTATTCAGTCTGTACGTTGAGCCTTTTAGCGAGCAGTAAAATGAATTAAAGAGAAATTTGGAAAAGGAATTAAAGTTAAGGGAGGAGAACAAAAACATTAAGGTTTGCTGATAACATTGCAATTCTGTGATAGACGACAGAGAGCTTGGAATAACAATTGAACAGAATGGATGGCACCTTGAAAAGTGGATCAAGAAAGTAAAACGTAGTCAAATTAAAATCAGGCCATGCTGAGAAAGGTAAGTTAGGAAATGAGGCATTAGATGAATTCTGCTGTTTCGGTAGCAAAATAACTGAAAATAGATTAAGTACGGAAGTTATAAAATGCAGGCTGCCAATAGCGATGAAAGCATTTCTGAGGAGGAGTAATTCGTTGACATCGAACTATAAATTTATGTTAGGTAGTCCTTTCTGAAGGTACTCACCTGGAGTACGGTATTATATGGAAGTGAAATGTGGACAACAAACAGTTCACAAGAGAAGACAATAAAAGATTTTGAAGTGTAGTAATACAGACGAATGATAATACCTGTAAATAGTTTCAGAAGTGACATATCTTACGAGGAGGTATTGAACCGAAGTGGGGAAAAATTATGGTACAACCTGACTACAAGAAGTCGCCAGTTGACAGATAGCATTTCTAGCTATGAAGGAATCGTCAATTTTACTGTTTTATTGTGGAGAAATGTATGAGAAGGAGGAAGGCGTCGTAAACACTGCAGAGAGAGACCACGTCGAACACAGTAAGGAGGCACATGGATACTGGCTGCAGTAGAAATGCTGAGATAGGTAACAACAGCAACAACGAATACAACCTGGTCAACGACGAGTTAGGACAGCAGCAGAGGGAACCGTTCTTTCAGACTCCTTTATTACAAGTTGCGTTGTCTTCTGTAGTTTCGCTCTATGCAACACCACTATTTGTTTCCACTCTGCATCAGGATTGATTTTTTTCAAGGCTATACAGAACTTTTAGTTAGAATTGAAATTTTAATCACCTTCCCATAAATTGAGAAACAATTACAAAGTCAGTAACGGGTATCATTCTCGTCCCCGGCCGGCCGGTGTGGCCGTGCGGTTCTAGGCGCTTCAGTCTGCAACCGCGTGACTGCTACGGTCGCAGGTTCGAATCCTGCCTCGGGCATGGATGTGTGTGATGTCCTTAGGTTAGTTAGGTTTAAGTAGTTCTAAGTTCTAGGGGACTGATGACCACAGCAGTTGAGTCCCATAGTGCTCAGAGCCATTTGAACCATTCTCGTCCCCCTGCTGACCTGCGTTTTCCGATTCTGCGGATGTATTTATCATTCGTCATGCAATCTGGCAGGTGGGCGGTGAAATTTACAACGCTTTATGTCGGCAGTTTTTGTCAGCATACAGTGTCAGTGATTCAAATTACTGACGCGTAAAATGAGGTTCCTGTTCGGTAACACACTGAATCATAAATCGTGCAATATCTAACATACGTTATGAACGCGCATGAATGCGAGCAGAGCTGAGCTTGTTAACGGTAAACGGTATGTAAACAACACAGACTTTTCTTTTTCAGCGTACAGAAAATACATAAATACAACTTCTGATATCGTGATTGTGACTAAGTACCACTGGTGAACATTTCGGACAGTCAAGAAATATTGTGCATAAAAGCTTATTTTCGCTTTCGTTTCTGTAAATACCGTCCACAGTTACATTCAGTTACTCAATGACACGGAGATGCATTTATTTGTCCGAGGTCAGTAATCTCTGCATTTCCGTTACCAAGCTTTAGCATATTTGATTGTTACACTGGCATAAGAAGGAATTGGGTTCGATCCCCAGTAACAGTAAGTTTTCTTTTTTCCTTGGAAAAGGTACAAAGCGGTACCACAGTCTCGCGGAAGCAGGAACATGAAATGGGGAAACAGCGCCTAAATGTTTAGAGGCCTACATTAATGTCCAGGAAAGGATACGATGCAAGTGTTCTTCTTCACAGCAGTCATTAGGCAACAGAAGTGTTTCCATTCTCTATATAGCCAACAGTATCGCAATGTTAATTCAATTAAATTATCTATTTTTGACAACGTTTCTCGTGGAGAGTATCAGCGGTCTACATAACAATAACTAATAGCTGGTGCGTCCACATTTGGCACAGATAATAGACGCGATGCGTGATAACATGGAAGCACTGAGGCCTTGGTAGGTTGCTGGAGCGAGTCGGCACCACATCTACACCCACAAGTCACCTAGTCCCTGAAAAATTCCGGGTAGAGGGGTGATGAGCACTGACGTCACATTCAATCACATCCCATGTGTGTTAGATCGGGTTCATATCTGGCGATCTGACGGGCTAACACAACAATTGAAACTCACCACTGTGTTCTTGGAACTACTCCATCACACGTCTGGCCTTGTGACATGGCGGATTATCTTATTGGAAAATGCCACTGCCATTGGGAAATATGATCGTCAAGTCGGTGTGTACGTGGTCTGAAAGCAGTGTACAATACTCCTTGGCCGTCGCAATTCCTTGCACGAGATCCACGGGACCCATGGGTTTTCCAGAGCATATTGGAGCCGCCGCTGGCTTGTCTTAGTCCCAAAGTACAGGTGTCAAGGACCAGTTCCCCTCGAAGATGACGTATTGGCGCCTTCCCATCGGCATGATGAAGAAGGTATCGAGCTTCATCAGACATCAGACCATGCAGTGCTCTACCACTGCGCCAAAGCCCAGTGACGATGGTCACGTGCCCATTTCAGTTCTAGTTGTCGATGTCGTGGTGTTAATATTGGCACATGCACGGGTGGTCGCCTGCGGAGGCCCATCGTTAGGAGTGTTCGATGCGCTTTGTGTTCAAACACACTTTTACTCTACCCAGCATTAAAGTGTAATGCTAATTCCACCACAGTTCGGCGCCTGTCCTGTTTTACCAGTCTGCCCAGCCTACGACGTCCGACATTTGTAATCAGGGTTGGTTGCCCAACCTCCGACGTGGTTTCACCTTGGTTTCGCCGTGTGTTGAAGACATTCACGACAACACTCCTTGAACAGACGGAAACTTCTGCAGCTTTTCGAAATGCTAATGCCGAACCTCTGGGCCATCAAAATCTGCTCTCCGTCAAACTCAGACAGATCGCGCGCCCTCCCCGTTCTACACATGGACACGCTCACTTATACTACACGAAACTTGCGTGTGTCTGACTAGTAGTCATTCTTCGCCAGGTGACGTTGCTACCGCCAGGACGGGTTTATGTCGATAGTAGGTCGGTGGACGTAAAGTTCTGACTGATTAGTGTGTTGTCAATAGCAACCTGTTTCGACCAAAATGTGTCCATCTGCACACCATATTACACCATGATACCAGGCACTGTAGACGTTCGTGGATCCATAATACCTGCTCCTTTCACCACCGGCACCTACCGTCATGGCGTAATATGGTGTGAAGATAGGTTTTGAAAGAACCTAGTTACCATGGCGAATGAATACTTTATGGCAGTCAAGACTGTTTTAGCAACTGAAGCACAGAAAACCATAAAGGCGTAAGGCACATCGTCGTACAGTTTGAGACTCTAGCATGTATGCTTGCTCATGACACTGTAGCTTTATGCCCCCCCTCCCCCCCCCTCCCAAAAAGTACAGATTTTCATTGCTGTAGGCACGCTCACTGGCTACACGGACGCCCATTTCTTCACAAAACCTGGAGAGTATTGAAGTATTGCCTTACCATTACCTTACGTTTTATAATTTCAGCACCTAGTTTGTAAAATGAACGCTGAGGATTTCAGAATCCGTTATTATCGATCTCATTGCCGAACCAAAAGTTGATGTTCACGGTAAGAACATACATTTCAGAAATTTTACTATGATGAAGTTTTCAACAGATTGCAGTGAACTGTTATATAAAGCAACATATTTTTCATTGAGGTCATGGGAGGCCACTATTTTCTGTAAGATATGGATCACGTCGCAATTAGCTACTTCCCCGTAGTTTGTACGTACCTTGCAAAACCTAGTGCCGAAATGTCAAGGTTGAAACACATAGACTTTAATGAACTATTAGTTTCATGCCCGAAATGAACAGACAGTTTTATCTGAACATTAAGCCACAGAAACTGAAAAAAATGAAAACTATGATAATGCAGGCCATGATGTGTTGAGATAGTTCATAATTATGTGTATGGTACACTATGTGATCAAAAGTATCCGGAGATACGAAAAATCATGCGTTCTTCATATTAGGTGCATTGTGTGCCACCTAGTACCAGGTACTCCATATCAGCGACTGCAGTAGTCATTAGACATCGCGAAGGAGCAGAACGGGGCTCACCAAGGACTACGAACGTGGTCATATGATTGGGTGTCACTTGTGTCACACGTCTGTACGCGAGATTTCCGCACTCCTAAATAACCGTAGGTCCACTGTTGCCATTGTGATAGCGAAGAGGAAACGTGAAGGGGCACGTACAGCACAAAGGCGTACAGCCCGACCTTGTCTGTTGACTGCCAGATACCGCCGACAGTTGAAGAGGGTCGTAATGTGTAATAGGTAGACATCTATCCAGACCATCACACAGTAATTCCAAACTGCATCAGGATCCAGTGCGAATACTATGACAGTTAGGCGGGAGGTGAATTTCATGGTCGAGCGGCTACTCATAAGCCACACATCACGCCTCGCTTGTTGTAAGGAGCGTAAACATTGCACGATTGGACAGTGGAAAACTGTTGTATGGAGTCACGAATCACGGTACACAATGCGGCGAGTCACGAATCACGGTACACAATGCGGCGATCCGATGGCAGGGTGTGAGCAAGGCGAATGCCCGGTGAACGTCGTCTGCCAGCGTGTGTAGGGCCAAAATTAAAATTTGGAGGCGTTGGTGTTATGGAGTGGTCGTGTTCTTCAAGGAGGGTGCTTGCACCCCTTGTTATTTTGCATGGCACTATCAGAGCACATGCCTAAATTGATGTTTTACGCACCTTCTTGCTTCCCACTGTTGAAGAGCAATTCGGGGATGGCGATTGCATCTTTGAACACGACCGACCATCTGTTCATAATGCACAGCCTGTGACGGAGTGGTTACACGATAATAATATCCCTGTAATGGTCTGGCTTGCACAGAGTCTTTACCTGAATCCTACAGAACACCTTTGGGATGTTTTGCAATGCTATCTTCGTGCTAGGCCTCACCGACCGTCCATCGATACCTCTCCTCAGTGTAGCACTCCGTGAAGAATGGGTTGCCATTCCCCAAGAAACCTTCAAGCACCTGACTGAACGTATGCCTGCGAGACTGGAAGCTCTCATCAAGACTAAGGGTGGGCCAACACCATATCGAATTCCAGCATTACCGATGGAGGGTCTACGAACTTGCAAGTCATTTTCAGCCAAGTGTCGGGTCACATAGTGTACATTTAGTACCTGTTCTTTACGTTCTGATTCAAGTTTCGCATTAATTACAAACTTCTGAACAGTCAAAACAACCCCATTGCCACTAGCCTATATACGTAACTAAGAATAATCCTAAATATTAATAAAAATTTCATTACATAATGTGGGTAAAATACATTTTTATAGTAAAAAGAAGACGTTGACATTTGGTTAAAAACCAAGTCGTACCTATTACACTTGTGGTTTGTCTACTAAACTGATTTTCCCAAACATAAATTTTTCTCAAAATTTCGTATATGTGATTTGGGTCCTTAGGAGTTCTCAGGGCTAAATTAAATTATGTGGTTTGGTGCACACAGTGTTACTTTTGTTTCGTCTTCTTCACTGTGTTGTTTATCGTAAATACGTTTTACTACCATTTAAGGCTGAACTCCTGGTGCACAGTTCGCTAGATACTTCTTAACACTTAAATTAGATGTTGAAGTTTTCCTCTTTTTCATAAAAGTTGTTGTTGTTGTTGTTATGGTCTTCAGTCTTGAGACTAGTTTGATGCAGCTCTCCATGCTACTCTATCCTGTGCAAGCTTTATCTCCCAGTACCGACTGCAACCTACATCCTTCTGAATCTGCTTAGTGTATTCATCTCTTGGTCTAACTCTACGATTTTTATCCTCCACGCTGCCCTCCAATTCTAAATTGGAGATCCCTTGATGCCTCAGAACATGTCCTACCAACCGATCCCTTCTTCTAGTCAAGTTGTGTCAGAAACTCCTCTTCTCCCCAATTCTATTCAATACCTCCCCATTAGTTATATGATGTACCCATATAATCTTCAGCATTCTTCTGTAGCACCACATTTCGAAAGCTTCTATTGCCTTCTTGTCCAAACTAGTTATCGTCCATGTTTCACTTCCATACGTGGCTACACTCTATACAAATACTTTCAGAAACGACTTCCTAACACTTAAATCTATGCTCGATGTTAACAAATTTCTCTTCTTCAGAAACGCTTTCCTTGCCATTTCCAGTCTACATTTTATATCCTCTCTACTTCGACCATCATCAGTTATTTTGCTCCCCAAATAACAAAATTCATTTACTACTTTAAGTGTCTCATTTCCTAATCTAATTCCCTCAGCATCACTCGACTTAATGCGACTACATTCCATTATCCTCGTTTTGCTTTTGTTGATGTTCATCTTATATCCTCCTTTCAAGACACTATCTATTTTGTTCAACTGCTCTTCCAAGTCCTTTGCTGTCTCTGACAGAATTACGATGTCATCAGCGAACCTCAAAGTTTTTATTTCTTCTCCACGGATTTTAATACCTACTCCGAATTTTTCTTTTGTTTCCTTCACTGCTTGCTCAATATACAGATTGAATAACATCGGGGAGAGGCTACAACCCTGTCTTACTCCCTTCCCAACCACTGATTCCCTTTCAAGCCCCTCGACTCTTATAACTGCCATCTGGTTTCTGTACAAATTGTAAATAGCCTTTCGCTCCCTTGCCGCCTTCAAAATTTGAAAGAGAGTATTCCAGTCAACATTGTCAAAAGCTTTCTCTAAGTCTACAAATGCTAGAAAAGTAGGTTTGCCTTTCCTTAATCTAGATTCTAAGATAAATCATAGGGTCAGTATTGCCTCACGTGTTCCTATATTTCAACGGAATCCAAACTGATCTTCCCCTATGTCGGCTTCTACCAGTTTTTCCATTCGTCTGTAAAGATTTCGCGTTAGCATTTTGCATCCGTGAATTATTAAACTGATTGTTCGGTAATTTTCACATCTGTCAGCACCTGATTCCTTTGGGATTGGAATTATTTTATTATTCTTGAAGTCTGAGGGTATTTCGCCTGTCTCATACATCTTGTTCACTAAATGGTAGAGTTTTGTCAGGACTGGCTCTCCCAAGGCCGTCAGTTGTTCTAAGGGATTGTTGTCTACTCCCGGGGCCTTGTTATGACTCAGGTCTTTCAGTGCTCTGTCAAACCCTTCGCGCAGTATCGTATCTCCCATTTTGTCTTCATCTACATCCTCTTCCATCTCCATAATATTGTCCTCAAGTACATCGCCCTTGTATAGACCCTCTATATACTCCTTCCACCTTTCTGCTTTCCCTTCTTTGCTTAGAACTGGGTTTCCATCTGAGCTCTTGATGTTCATACAAGTGGTTCTCTCATCTCCAAAGGTCTCTTTAATTTTCCTGTAGGCAGTATCAATCTTACCCCTAGTGAGATAAGCCTCTACATCCATACATTTGTCTTTTAGTCATCCCTGGTTAGCCATTTTACACTTCCTGTCGATCTCATTTTTGAGACGTATGTATACCTTTTTGCCTGCTTCATTTACTGCATTTTTATATTTTCTCCTTTCATCAATTAAATTCAATATTTCTTCTGTTACCCAAGGATTTCTAGTAGCCCTCGTCTGTTTACCTACTTGATCCTCTGCTGCCTTCAGTACTTGATCTCTCAAAGCTACCCATTCTTCTTTCATAAAGGTTATATTTTACTATTTATTGTCTAAAATTTGTATTCCATTTCTTGCAGCCGTCCTCACATGTGTTTCTACTCAAACATCTAATTTATTCTTCAGTTTTTACTGTCATCTGATTTAATTTGAGTATACTCCATTATCATTGCGCTACTTTTGTTGGTTTTCATCCTATAATCTCTTTTCCAGGCACTGCCCATTACGTTCAGCTGATATTCTATGTCATTTGCTGTGCCAGACTCAACTCAGAATTACTACGTTACTGGCTAAAATTATCGTTTTTATTTATTCTCTCGGAACTTTAACTCCCTACCTGTAGATATCCTTACTTTTCGTTACTCGCTACTCAATGGGTACCCAGGTATGGCAGACAGGCTGCTAAACCGTCTCACTCTTCCCTATTACTGTGTCCCTTTCACGCCCTTCAAGCCTGAGAACTGGTGTGCGGTTTCTATACAAGTCAGAGATAACCTTTAGCTCCTTGTATTTTATCCCTGACAACTTCATAATTTAACTGAGTGTATTCTCGTCAACATCGTCAAATGCTGTTTCTAAATCTAAGAATTTGGTAAATGTGGATTTACTTTTATTTGAACTATCTTACTACGTCGTGGGATCAGAATTATATTGTACGTTTCTACATTCCATTGAAATATAAATCTGTATTCTCCCCAGCCGGCTATTAGCAGTCGTTCCAGCATTATGTAGCTAATTCTCTCTAGTACGTTACAATCATGACTTATTACACTGGTCGTTGGGAAATAGGTACACCTGTTAGCTACTGCGTTTTTTGGATGGGATTATTATATCCTCTCCATTGTAGGTCACGTAATGCCCTTGAGCCACATTAGATAAATTGGTAGTACCGACGAGCTTTATTTTCGAGCACCACCCGAAAAGTAACAGGATGGGGTATAGAAAATTCGGTACTATGGTGTCTGTCACGCATCATATGGTGTCGTAGGGACCACAGATGTTTATTTGTTTAAAGTTGATGTTTCTTGCGGAAGTATCTACTTGGACTTGGAACTCTGCAAGCTTTTGTTCTGTAGAGTTGTAGGTTTGTCAGCTCTATGACCCATACAGATCATTAAATCTGCCTGATTCATTGTTAATTGTCATTCTTGCTCTTCTTTTCATGAACGAGTACTACCTTGTCTTCTGTTACAGCTTCAATTTTTCCTTTATTTATATGACATTTATTTCTAAGTCTATATTCAATATAAGATGTAGGATCTCTTAGATGGTGGTGGTTAGTGTTTAGAGTCCCGTCGACAACGAGGTCATTAGAGACGGCGCAGAAGCTCGGGTTAGGGAAGGATTGGGAAGGAAATCGGCCGTGCCCTTTCAAAGGAACCATCCAGGCATTTGCCTGAAACGATTTAAGGAAATCACGGAAAACCTAAATCAGGATGGCCGGAGACGGGATTGAACCGTCGTCCTCCCGAATACGAGTCCAGTGTGCTAACCACTGCGCCAACTCGCTCGGTGGATCTCTTAGAACCTGTGTCGTAACACACATAGCTTTCCTCATCATCTTCCTGGAGGATGTGTGGTAGTGCACTACGAGAAAATGTTAGGTACCCTGAAGACAGTAAGCAAGCCCATAGCTGCGGATTATTCGTTCGACATGAGGACGGCTCCGCAAAACCTGAGATGGTTCTTAGTTTTAAACGAAGTGGATAACACGTAGATGAAGATAACATCCTCTCCCATTACCAAGTCATAAACTGTATTACAGTTACTTCTTTCCAAAAATGCTGCGGATCTCATTAACTTGTTTGCCTTACAGTATTAGCGGAAACTTTGTTTCAAGCCGGGGTTCTTCAGATATTATCGTTTTAAGAACACCTGCGTCTGTGTTAAATTGCTTTCAGCTCAGGGGCTCAGGCCAAGATGGCGGCTTAAAGGAGCTCAGTGAGCGTCCGCTGGGAGGGGGCGTGTTGGGAACTTGGAAGCACCATCTGCGTTTTAAGTCTACGTAATCAGCAATATGCTTTCTTTTTACGTAAAAGTCCGCCCAAGTAATTAACTGCCTTCATTTCGCAATATGCAATACGTTGTATTAAGTTTGTGGCATATTAAGATTGTTTAATATCGTCTGATTAAAATAACTTGATGTCTGCAGTAAATCAACCAGAATTGTCGACGTCGCGTGATAACTGTACTTTGTTGCTGTTGAGCCACAACAAAAGGATCAGTTCGCTCGCAATGACGGACAGTGCTGCGTATAAAATAAGTGATTCCAGTTGCCGACGCTGTGGGCTATAAACACGTAGATCTTTTTCTGTTGTTGTTTTGTTGTGGTTCTTAAGTTAGTTGTGGCCCCAGGGCTCAGGGTTCCAAACACACATAAATGAAAACCAAACAAGGGAGTGTACTCACACGACAATCTCGTCAATTCCTGTGCAATGTGCTGATATACTTTCAGAGATGAATGGAAATCGAGGACCTCTCTTAATTGTATCCAAAGTAATAACGGTGTTTATAAGCGGAGTGACTGTGTTCCACATAACCAAAGAAAAATAAGAGAAGGAAAGCAGTGAAAAAGGGACGTGAAGCGTCAAGGCACCGGATGGGAAAAACAATGTTCAGAAGAACATAGTAATTCTGTGTCCTTTTCCAGAGAAGTTATCCGGCGACATGTATAGAATTATTATCATCATAGAAGCACCCCAATTTAGTTAAGCTATTTACTCCTACTCCACACTTTTTAAGAGTAGGAAATCGTCATTGAAACTCGTTCTCAGGAAGCTTATTACTAATTCTAAGACTGTTTCCGGTCATATAATGTTGATGAAGTCAGCAAATACATCTAGTTGGCGATGCTGATTTTGCGAGAAGTGGAAATCAATTTCGAGGACGTATTCTGGATTTTCTCTAATGCAGTGGATGACGTGTGGTAGTGTTTAGGTTGACGAAATAAATCTCGGGTAAACAGCCTGGTGTGAGTGTACAAAGGAGCACTCCTGATGATGGCAACAAGGTCGATTACTGAAATATTGTGCCCTTGGTACACTCATACCAGGTGTTCGCCCGAGATTTATTTCGTCATGAAATACGCCCGGAGAAATTGAAGAATCGCTATGTTTAGGTTGTTTGCTTACCATTCCGCGCACACAGTGCCTGAAATCAACAGCTTTCCAACAACTGCCGCAGGTGATATTGATACCCGACTTTTGCTGAAATGAACAGCTACAGAATATTCCATCGGTCCATTGTCCTCTCTCTGCTATCTTAAAACTAGCCCAAGAAACAGCGTCTTGGGTTCGCTTCAAAACTCATGGCGGACGCAGCCAGCATCACCTGTAGAGCACACATAATTATCAGACAAAACTTTACGACCATCTCCTTTAAATGTATGGAATACGAGAGGATAAACCCGGAGTTGCCCAGGCATTTATTTATAACTATACGTTCACGCTCGTACCACCCAACGTCTGGCCGTGCGCTTAATGTTTATGACGCCATATCTCCTGAACTATGTGTGTCGTACGATAATATAAGTTTGTATATGTGGATATTGCCTGGGAAATTTATTGCGAATAGAGTTTGTAACGAAGATGTAATAATTTTAAACGTTATACTTGATGTAGCTGTTTTTCGCGTATCTCATCTTTTACGACATATGTCTTGAACTATATGTCGTACAAGGATATAATTTTGTATTTACATTCATTGGCATATGCCAGTAGTGTGTGTAGAATGTGTCATAAATACATTTAGTAGTAAAGAAGTAATAAATTATAACGTCATGCCTCATGCGATACTTTTACTGCATGAATAGTGGAAAACTAGTAAACGATGACTGCTTTTGCTTTCATCGTTTTGTTGGGTTTGTCATAGAGAAAATATTTCGAAAAGCTTTGAAATTATGTGTAAAGTTGCTGTAAGTCGCTAAGTTCTCAAATTCTTAAATAATGGATGAATAAATTATGAGAATTCACGCTTGATACGCTTCTTTTTTAGCCTCATCCTCAGACTCACTCCTTTGATAGGTAGGTTGTTTCGTTCTTAACCCGCCCCCTTCCCCCCACCCCCCTCACCGCCCCCGATGGACGCCGAACATAAGGTAAATGTGTACCGCGGGCTTGGTTGAAATCGGGCCAGTCGTTTAGGAGGAGATGTGGAGCACGAAACACACACACACACACACACACACACACACACACACACACACACACACACACATATATATATATATATATATATATATATATATATATATATATATATATATCGAGACTCAGCCCCTTTGACTGTTCAGAGAAGCTAGTAAGCCAAAGATGTAAACAACCATGCATGAGCAGCGCCTATTAGATGGAGGGGATCCGACAGCCAATCATTTCCAGTCCTTCCACCAGGAAGGAGTTAAACGGCTCATGTTGTCTGTGGTTGAACTATGCCTAGACGGTCAATAGTGCTGTTCGATCGCGTCCGCGTTGTTACTTTGTGCCAAAAAGGGTTCAAAACAAGGGAAGTGTCCAGGCGTCTTGGAGTGAACCAAAAAGATGTTGTTCGGACATGAAGGAGGTATAGAGCGACAGGAACTGACGATGACATGTCTCGCTCAGGCCGCCCAAGGGCTATTACTGCAGTGGATGACCGCTACCTAAGGATTAAGGCCCGGAGAAACCCTGACAGCAACGCCACCATGTTGAACAGTGCTTTTCGTGCAGCCACAGGACGTCGTGTTATGACTCAAACTGTGCACAATAGGCTGCATGATGCGGAACTTCACTCCCGACGTCCATGGCGAGATCCATCTTTGAAACTACAACACAATGCAGCGCAATATAGATGGGCCCAACAACATGCCGAATGGAGCGCTCAGGATTGGCATCATGTTCTCTTCACCATTGAGTGTCGCATATGCCTTCAACCAGAAAATCGTCGGAGACGTGTTTGGAGGTAACCCGGTCAGGCTGAACGCCTTAGATGCACTGCCCAACGACTGCAGCGAAGTGGAGGTTCTCTGCTGCTTTGGTGTGGCAGTTTGTAGAGCCGACATATGCCGCTGGTGGTCATGGAGGTGCCGTAACGTCTGTAAAATACGTGAATGCCATCCTCCGATTAATAGCACAAACATATCGGCAGCATATTGGCGAGGAATTTGTCTTCATGGATGAAAATTTGCGTCCCCACAATGCATATCTTGTGAATGACTTCCTTCAGGGTAACAACATCGCTCCATTAGAGTGGCCAGCAATTCTCCAGACAAAAACCCTATCGATCATGCCTGGGATAGATTGAAAAGGGCTGTTTATGGACGACGTGACCCACCAACCACTTTGATGGATCTACGCCGAATCACCCTTGAGGAGTGGGACAACCTTTAGCAACAGCGCCCTGCTGAACTTGTGTTTAGTATGCTATGACGAATACAGGCATGCATCAATGCAAGAGCACGTGCTACTGCGTATTAGAGGTACTGGTGTGTACAGAAATCTGTACCACCACATGAGAAGGTCTCGCTGTATTGTGGTACAACATGCAATGTGTTGTTTTCATGAGCAATAAAAAGGGCGGAAATGATGTTTATGTTGATCTCTATTCCAATTTTCCGTACAGGTTCCGGAACTCTCGGACTCGAGGTGATGCAAAACTTTTTTTGATGTGTGTATTTATTTAATAGGTAGTTATAAATTTGTTATGAACTGACTCGCGACTTCCTAGGCCATCGTCAAATAATTTAATAGTAAACAGATGGTCCATACAAATTCAGTGAGAGTTCATAGCTATACAAATATTGTTTTTCCAAGATATGTGATATTATATGATTATATCGAGACAAAAACACAAGCACAGTGTAATACAAGAATGGTTCTGAACAAATAAATGTTATGTTATATTCGAAGATGAAGAGTGCGTGAATATACAAATGTACAAATGGGTAATAGCACAGACTATTATGCTATATGGACAGACTGGTGAATGTGATGAACAGGCCGAAAAATTCGTGGTGGCAGAAGGAGAAGGATTCTGTGGGATGTGGGTGTGCAACAGTCATAACGAGCAATTGTATAATGATGAGAGAAATACGAGCTGTCTGCTGCTTCTTAAGCAGAAACGAGTAGTGGAACTATGTTTGGTCATAAAGGATTAGATTAGCATTCTTTGACTGGTTTCTATTAATGGACAGAATTTCAGTTAATTTCCTGCCTTTATTTTTTCTAAGGAGAACATCACATTCTCACTGTTACTCATGTAGCATTAGGTAGTTAATATTTCTCACACCATTAGATAATATGCTTCTTATACCTGATGCACACCCACATCCTGTGGATTCCTTTTCTTTCATTGAAGCTGTGTAGTCTATCCGTTTAGTATTATGTTATCTGACCATGACCTAGGAAGCGGTACGTAACGAATTATTAAATAAATATTGTTGTGGAACATTAATACTGCCCATTCGAGTTTTTAAAATCTGCTTAAGAGCTTTTGGTACACTTTTGGTAGGCAACTGGAATGTGTATGGCATGGATTCGACAAGTCTCCGGTTGGTTTATGGAAGTATGTGGCACAAGACGTCAACGCACAGGTCACACAATCCCAGTAAATCTGATGGTCTGTGAGCACGAATCACGCGAATAATATCGCCAAGTTGTGTTCCAACAGGTTCAGAACAGGCGAATTTGGTGTCCACCACATCAATATGAGTTCACCATGATAATCCTCAAACCACTGTAGCATGATTCAGGCCTTGTGACACGGGCAGCTATACCGGAAGATGCCATCGCCCTCGTGGAAATCATCAAACATGAGCAGATACAGGTTTACTCCAAAAATGTTCACGTAGTTTACAGCTGTCGCGTCGCCTTTGATTGCCACTGAAGCCCAGGTGGAGGTCCCTGACAGCGTAATACACTGAAGTGACAAATGTTATTTGATAGTGATATCCACTTGATAGCGAAATGCACATACGTAGACGGCGGCAGTATCGCGTACACAAGGTACAAAAGGACAGTGCACTGACAGAACTGACATTTGTACTCGGGTGATTGATGTGAAAAGATTTCCGACGTGATTACATCCATACGACGGGAATTAACAGACTTTGGATGCGGAATGGCTGTTGGAGCTACACTCCTGGAAATGGAAAAAAGAACACATTGACACCGGTGTGTCAGACCCACCATACTTGCTCCGGACACTGCGAGAGGGCTGTACAAGCAATGATCACACACACGGCGCAGCGGAAACACCAGGAACCGCGGTGTTGGCCGTCGAATGGCGCTAGCTGCGCAGCATTTGTACACCGCCGCCGTCAGTGTCAGCCAGTTTGCCGTCGCATACGGAGCTCCATCGCAGGCTTTAACAATGGTAGCATGCCGCGACAGCATGGACGTGAACCGTATGTGCAGTTGACGGATTTTGAGCGAGGGCGTATAGTGGGCATGCGGGAGGCCGGGTGGACGTACCGTCGAATTGCTCAACACGTGGGGCGTGAGGTCTCCACAGTACATCGATGTTGTCGCCAGTGGTCGGCGGAAGGTGCACGTGCCCGTCGACCTGGGACCGGACCGCAGCGACGCACGGATGCACGCCAAGACCGTAGGATCCTACGCAGTGCCGTAGGGGACCGCACCGCCACTTCCCAGCAAATTAGGGACACTGTTGCTCCAGGGGTATCGGCGAGGACCATTCGCAACCGTCTCCATGAAGCTGGCCTACGGTCCCGCACACCGTTAGGCCGTCTTCCGCTCACGCCCCAACATCGTGCAGCCCGCCTCCAGTGGTGTCGCGACAGGCGTGAATGGAGGGACGAATGGAGACGTGTCGACTTCAGCGATGAGAGTCGCTTCTGCCTTGGTGCCAATAATGGTCGTATGCGTGTTTGGCGCCGTGCTGGTGAGCGCCACAATCAGGACTGCTTACGACCGAGGCACACAGGGCCAACACCCGGCATCATGGTGTGGGGAGCGATCTCCTACACTGGCCGTACACCTCTGGTGATCGTCGAGGGGACACTGAATAGTGCACGGTACATCCAAACCGTCATCGAACCCATCGTTCTACCATTCCTAGACCGGCAAGAGAACTTGCTGTTCCAACAGAACAATGCATGTCCGCATGTATCCCGTGCCACCCAACGTGCTCTAGAAGGTGTAAGTCAACTACCCTGGCCAGCAAGATCTCTGGATATGTCCCCCATTGAACATGTTTGGCACTGGATGAAGCGTCGTCTCACGCGGTCTGCACGTCCAGCACGAACGCTGGTCCAACTGAGGCGCCAGGTGGAAATGGCATGGCAAGCCGTTCCACAGGACTACATCCAGCATCTCTACGATCGTCTCCATGGGAGAATAGCAGCCTGCATTGCTGCGAAAGGTGGATATACACTGTACTAGTGCCGACATTGTGCATGCTCTGTTGCCTGTGTCTATGTGCCTGTGGTTCTGTCAGTATGATCATGTGATGTATCTGACCCCAGGAATGTGTCAATAAAGTTTCCCCTTCCTGGGACAATGACTTCACGGTGTTCTTATTTCAATTTCCAGGAGTGTAGATGCATGGGACACTATTTCGGAGATCATTAGGAAATTCAACATTCCTATATCATCAGTATCAGGAATTAGCCGCGAATACCAAATTTTAGGCATTATCTCTCATCATGGACAAAGTAGTGACCGACTGCCTTCAATTAATGACCAGGAGCAGTGGCCTTTGCGTAGGGTTGTCAGTGCTACCAGACAAACAACGATGCATGATATGACCGCAAAAATCAAAGTGGGACGTTTGACGAATGTGTCCGTTAGAATATTGGGACGAAATTTTGGGCTAACGGGGTACGGCAGCAGACGACCGACGCGAGTGCCTTTGGTAACAGCACGACGTCGCGTGCAGCGCCTCTCCTGGGCTCGTGACTATATCAGTTGGACCCTAGACGACAGCAAAACAACGGCGTGATCAGATGAGTCCCGATTTCAGTTGGTAACAGCTGACGGTAGGGTTGGAATGTAGCGCAGACCCCACGACGTCATGAACCCAAGTTATCAACAAGGCACTGTGCAAGGTGGTGGTGGCTCCATAGTGGGAAGGGCTGTATTTACATGGAATGGACTGGGTCCTCTGTTCCAAGTGAACAGATCATTGACTGGAAATGGTCATGTTCGGCTACATGGAGAGCATTTTCAGCCACTCATGGACTTAATGTTACCAAACAGGGACGTAATTTTTATGGATGACTATGAGCCATGTCACCAGGCCACAATTTTTCACGATTGATTTGAAGAACATTCTGGACAGTTCGAGCGAATGATTTGGCCACCTAGATAATACGACACGAATCACACTGAACATTTATGGGACATGATCTAGAAGTCAGTTGGTGCACAAAATCTTGCACTGGCAACACTTTCGTAATTATGCACGGCTATAGAGGCAGCATGGCTCAATATTTCTGCAGGAGACTTCCATCGATTTGTTGAGTCAATTCCACGACAAACTGCAGTAATACGCAAAAGGATATCCGACAACTTTTAAGGAGGCATTTTACGACTTTTGTCACATTTGTGTATATTGATACTAATTTCAGTACTTGCCTTATTGTGTTTAATCTGTAACTTAAGATAATATCTCTTAATGAGTAGACACCATTTTAAATTGTCATCTCAGCGATAGGACACATTCTGAGATATCAAGGGATCACTAATCTAGCGTTAAAGGGAAGTGCGGTGGCTAAAGATCGTTGCTGGAGACCAAGAGATAAATACAGTAAGCTGGTTGAGAAGGATCTAGGTTGCAGAAGTATTTCGGAGATAAAGAGGCTTCCAGAGGACAGATAGCATGGAGAGCTGGCTCAAACCAGCCTTCAGCCTGACGACCAACATTCAGCTTGTTTTCCTTAAACTGTGTGTATGGCGCCATTTGCCCACAGCTAGGTGACCTATATAATTTAATGAACACGTTCCTAATAGGCCAGTTTCAACTATTATGTGTTCTTATTTGATTCTTTTTCTTGTGCCTTGGTCTCACATTGGCACAGAGTCGACAAGGTTGTTAGCAGAACTGGCATGAATAGTTTTTAAGGGGTGGCCGGATGCTCTTTTTGTCTCGACCCCGTTACCTCCTGGTAAGGTATGTGTGTACCTCTACTGTTTACACATAGTGTCATTTGTGTGAAAGTTGGCGGAAATTTTTTAGAATGTGTATGAAGCTCGTAACTGAATAGGCAAGGAAGTCATAATGGCAACTTCACAGCCTAGCAACATCTTCCATTAGGCTAGTTCTCCCTCTACCGTCTACCTAGTCCCCTACACTTCGATCCCGGTGATACTCGAGACAGATACATTGTTTTGGGATTTAAGAAAATGGCTCTGAGTGTTATGGGACTTAACTGCTGAGGACATCAGTCCCCTTGAACTTAGAACTACTTAAACCTAACTAACCTAAGCACATCACACACATCCATGCCCGAGGCAGGATTCGAAGAACCTGCGACCGTAGCGGTCACGCGGTTCCAGGCTGTAGCGCCTAGAACCACTCGGTCGTTCCGGCCGGCTTTTGGGATTTAATCTGCACTTGTTTTCCAGATTTATGATTATGAATGAAGACCTTGGTTCTGTGGGCCTCTGTATGATTCGAATCACTGATGATGCCACGTGAATTGGCAGTTCTCTAGTTCTGTGGTACGTGATGTGGAACGAAATTCTGAAACACACTAACCTCTTGCATAACAAATGAGTGTGCCTATATTTACTCTAAATATATTAATAATTACTATTACAAACAATAACACCAGTAATAGAAAGGAGAATTCAAACGACTCTTAAATGCTTGTGTTCAACAGTTTACGTACGAATGGACAGCCACAAGAAAATGCAATTTCCTTAATACATTCCTGTGGGTTATCTCGTTGGCAATGTTATTTGTAGCTGCCTAGTGAGCAGGGTCATCAACACAAAAGTTCTCTACATACCAAAGTGCATTAGTGAAGAAGTCGACATTGGAGGTACTACTCCATTTCCTTCGTAATATCTGAGAGCTGATCTATCTTGGCAACAATCCTGATATCTATAGGTTATGTGGAATATGTACCACTTTACATTTATGGTGTGCTTCCGGGTGTTCATCCGAATTGTTGTTCCCTTTACACGCAGAGCCCTTCGACGACTGACTCAGTCTGTAACACTACAACACAGTGCTCCACGTACTTTACGGTCACTTGAGTCTATAATTTTATTACCTTTTTTGTAATTATATTTATTTATGAGTTTTGTCAGTAATTAATGTTTATGACATAATAGTACGATCTTACAAGAACAAGTAAGAAATAATAATGCTAAAGTTTTGTAGTAAACACGCTGACAATATAAGGGATATTCATCCTGTACGGAGCCAAAATAATATCTTTTATTCTAACAATAACGTCGTGGCGCGCGCACGCGCAGTCATAGCAGTGGAGGCGAGAGAGGGAGTTACTAATCGTCTGTGGAGGGCTACGAACGTGAAGTGCAGGCGCGCTAACACCAAACAGAGATTGTTCTGAAGTTGGTTTTGTAACATGTGGCAAGGCAAAATATATAAGTGAGCGAGCTAGTGGATGGACACAATACATGTTTTTAACAAGACTTGGTTGTTGAAGAAGGTTACTTTACGGCCCATAGCTACTCAAGGTGCTCGATAACCGAGAAAAGCTTGTTGCCAATAATGAATGCCATATAGAGCATTACGGCTCACCACAAGCAACTCTTCGCAAACTAAGGTCAAACCCGCTATTTTGCAGTTGTGTACAACGCTTGCCACAGTAATAATTGATCTTTTGGAACATCATAGTGTTGTTTAATCAAATAATAAACTTAGTGAGCAAAACTAATTAACCCAAGCCACTAACAATCAGCAGGTCCCCACCCTTTCAACAAAACTTCCGATAAAGTCACAAACGAAAAAATTTAGAAAACGATAAATCTAATTAATTTCACAGTAAACGTCCATTCATATACTTATTGCAATAAGAGACATCAGTACTTACAGTTCTTCATACAGTGTTGCACAGTTACTACAAACAATCAGAAAAAACAAAAGTTATTTAAAAGCAATTTATATTTCAGTGATGAATGTGTGTTGACACTAATGAAGCCGAAATAATTTTATCATTTTACATTGTGTTTTACAAAAAATTTCATGAGCTTATATCATTGTAAGTCTGGCACATTCAGTCGATTGTTGCTACAAATGTAACCACTGACGACCTTAATTTGATAAGTAACCATATAGGAACAATAATAGGTGTTGATCACGCATTTGCAAATTTGATTTTCAGACACACAGCTATATAGTGAGTTACATAATTCAGTACCGTTTCAATAAAGTGTTGCTGATAATGGTGTTCGTAACTATAAGTAATATCAGTGTATTCCAAATTAGCATAATTTACTTAATTTTTAACGTGTCATGAACATCTAAGCTCACGCGAGTGCATTTTGTTCAGTTGTTATTATTATTCGATCACAGTTATTACGTGGTTTCAAAGTCGCGTCAGTCATTAACCAAATTTATCTTTTGTTCGTTTCTAAGCTGATGATCGTAATTATTCTGAAGTATAAATTCATTCAACAATTTAATTATTCAAAATTATTTCTGTTTACGGTAAAGAGTAACTTACAGTCATTTACACATTTCGATTGTCTTGTAGTTAACAAAATCCTGTACGGTAACGTTCGGGATATAGCTGTCTGCATTCTTTTGTTAAATATTGCTCTTCGTAATTAATACCTTGTCTCCATTAATTAAGGAACATTAGGTACAAGTGTCACAATACCTTTTATACACCAGACGTTATAGTTACGTTATAAGTCGTCGTCTTCAAGTGCTGTTCAGAAATTGTTGCACGTTGTTGGCAAAGGCCAAAGACATATTAATTGGCATGAGATATTATTGAATCGGCTGTATCTATGGAATAATACAATAAATAGGTCGGATGGTAAATGAAGGGAAAGCATAGCAAACGACAAGCCAGTTTGCTTTTGAAGCTTCCGTAGATTCCCATTGTGCATAAAGGGCGTTGTCAGCTGGAGTTAGTTATTTAAGTTTCTTCCTGTGAGCTTAGTACAAAGTGGAAACTATTTTAGAACGTTGCTTAATCCACCCCACGCAGCGATGATGAGCAATAATAGACTTTAATGAAATCACGTAAGGCGAAAGTAATTTCGGAGTCTCTCGGAAGAAGTTAAGTCTGCGTTGTCTAACTTGCGGAGACATCTTTTCATTTCACAGCTGAACGGTCTGCGAGCGAAGTTAATCAAGACAGGAGTGCCGCGGTGGGATAAGAAGTTGCTGATGGGCGGAAGGAACTCTTTAGGACTTAAAAAGAAAAGATGCCCGCCTGCAACAACGGGGCAAGCTACAACCTTCACCATCCGCTCAGCCAATAAACAAGTGGCGGGACCGCTAACCGCATGGCTTTCCACGTTGGTTAGGACTCAGCAGCAGTGTTTCACACACCAAGAAACAATAGGTTTTTTACAACTGGTTGCTCCCTGCCTTTGAGTACTTTTTATAAGGGAATACAGCGAAAACAAATCGGACCACATTAGCAATGCATAAGAAAAATTTACTCCGTTATGAAGGAATCTTAAGACATAAAATTGAGAAATTAAAAAAAAATGGTTTTTGGAAAATCTGCAGTAAATGAACATACATGCAAAAGGCGGAATATAAACTGCGTATCACGAAATGCGACAATAATGTAATGCAACGCACTAGTGCAACAAGGAATTTCCGCACGGAAGTGAATGTCTAACACTGAATTATGAATTATACAAACTAGAAATATTAAAGAGAAAATATGTCAGAAATATTTCTAATCCTATAAAATGTACAGAAAGAAGCCTGGAAATTAACAATTAATGACGAAATACGCCAAATTAAGGAAAAATAACAAATTTTTAGTATAAAAAGGTTGGCATTTTGTGGAAATTTATAGAGGATGAAAAATACTAACCTAGGGAAAAAAATAACAGATATTACAGTTCCTCTGGGGAAACAACAAATTTGATACGACAAATCAAAATTTATTTAGAAATATAGAATATAAAAGCGCAAGAAGTATCGGAAATAGAGAGTTCAGCATGAAGTGTTAAACTTAAATGGATTCCAAAGGAGAAACACTTTGATAACAGTGTAAAATGGTCTGCAAAAAGAAAAAAGAGGCACACAGGAAAGCTAAAGAATATTGATGTACAGAAACAGAGCAAATAAAGAAGAACTTAAAACTTCACCTAGTCCTTAGTTAGCCAAAACAAAAGGTTCGTAAGATACCATCACTTCTGTTACAGAGGTAGCACAAAACCATAAAGACATTCTTAAACTTGCAACCACGTACCATTATTACTTTCTCACTTTCCTGTTCCACTCTTTAATGGTCTGTAGGAAGAATGGTTGTTGGTAAGCCTCTGTTTGAGGCGAGATCTCTGTAGTTCGTTCGTCCATGTTACTTTCGTAATGTAAACGTAGTTCAAAACATAATGTCGATTGACTCTCTTAGGAACATACGCTCTCGGGATTATATCAGTAAACGACACCGTAATGCAGAATGCCACCTTCGTAGCTTCTACCATTGGAATTGGCTGATCATCTCCGTAACTTTGGTGTTTACTAAGTGTAGCTTTAATACAACAGACTGTTCTTTCCTATTTCCTCTAGAAATCTTGTCTGATGCGGATCGCGGACTAAAGTGCAGTATTCAAATACTGGACGAATGAAAAGAAAAGTAATGATAGTCATAACGAACAACACAACACCTTCGAAATTAGGTACAAATTAGGAAAAAATATGAAGTAACTATAAACATTAGAACCTATGAAAAATCGTCCAGCATCCTGGAGGATGTTAGGAATCCATCAGAGAAAGACTGAGGCAGACGGACTTAGACTTTCGCTTGAAGAGAGTTGTTTATAATTTTTTTTAAAATCCTTATAAATGTAAAAATTCATCATTATAAGGCAGTACTTTGGTATATAAGCATGCAAAACACTCATTTTAGCATTAAAAAAATGAAGGTGTCAGGAAAAATTAAAGAAAGATTTTGAAGAATCTATTAGGAAATACAATACTGGAATCATTTAAATTAAGAAAGAAAACAGAAAAATACAAGCAAGCAGAAAAAGTTACAGACCAAATTAGTAAAAGGAATCTAATGTTCTATAGGCACATTCAAATCTAACTGACTGACAAGAAAAGTGGTACAGCATTTTCCAAAATCAGGAAAAAAATCCAACAGGTTTAGAAAAGTGCATGGAATTCCTTAAGAAATAAAGAACAGCTGAGAAATAAATCAAAGACAGAACGAAATACATACACAAAATTAAGAAGGCTTTCGAAGAACGGACTTCGAGGAAGAAGATGATCAACAGAAAAATGGAAAGAAAAATTTGAATGTGTGGAGCATTGGAGAATGTGTACAGCTAACTTATTGGCTTTAGCGTTACCTTTAGCTGCCTGTAATATGAGTGCACTTACAGATGGCGTCCCTCGGAAACTCAACGACCTCATGAAATTAACTCCCAAGAGGATAGGAATGTAGTTCGCCCATTTGTGCGACTGAACAACTAAGTGACGTACCTTGACTTACGAAATAGGTGTGTTTGCAGCAAGATAAGTATGGTCACGGATAGCAAGCGACATCTAGAGCACCATGGACTGTTAGCATGATGAGTATTGTTACCATTTCCGTTGATGGGGCGGCACAGAGAGACGCAAGGACAGTGGTGTGCTCAGCAACGCTGGATTCATCATGTTGATGCTTCGAGGAAAACGAATAGCGCCATATGCATTCGTCATCTTGATACAGGTCCAGCGTCTTGCGTTTCATATGGGGTGCCATTGGGTACGTGACATGATCATCTCTGGTTCACAAAGCAGGTAATTTGGACAACAGGCGTTACATTTATGACTTCTCAACAACAATGGCTGTTCCACAACTTCGATGCCTCCACAATATTTCTTTCGACAAGATAAACCAAGACTGTATGTTGCACGTTCTTAATATCTTTCTACTGCTGGAAACATATGGTTTTGATTGGTTTGCTGACATGCTTGCACATTACTACTCATCACGCATTATATTTGATGAAGCTGGGCACCGAGACGAAGCAAAACAAGATGACATACTTGTAAGTGTTATTCAGGCCAAAAGCAACTTGGCGCTCAGGCAGATCGTCTCTGCCACAGGTGTTCTAAATATCCTGCCCTGTTTCTCCACGTAACCTGCACATGCAGTCATTTATCCTACCTACTATACTGCAAAAGCACAAGAAGCAAAATTTCGTTATATGATGTCATATAATGCGTTGCAGTTTTAGTGACCACCAGCGGTGTGTTTCGCATACAAGTAAACTGCAATATTGTCTAAATTTACGTTAGAATCTTGAGACATTTTATCAGTTGTGTGCACATTGTTGGAATAAAAATATGTGATCAAAAAGGTAGTCTCATCTGAAAGGGTCAGTTAGCGTCCCTGTTCATGAAATTTATGGAAGACAGACAGCAGATAAGTGAAGGTGTATCACTTACGAAAATTAAAGATAGGGAGTGATTGCTATTTCTTTTAAGAACCCTATATAAGACAGCAACTAGTTAAACGTAGCTAAAAGTATTGCTTACTGTTTGCTGTGCTGCGTAAATGCAATGACTCTATGAACACAGACAACTGTTGGTGACTCAACAACAGCTTACATTCCTATTATAGCTATGAGAGGAATGAATAATTTTTTTCTGTATGTATTCAGTGCAACAAGTCCACTAAAGAGACAGCTTACACTACACTCGTTCGTCCTCTGTTAGAATATTGCTGCGCGGTGTGGGATCCTTACCAGGTGGGATTGACGGAGGACATCGAAAGGGTGCAAAAAAGGGCAGCTCATTTTGTATTATCACGTTATAGGGGAGAGAGTGTGGCAGATATGATACACGAGTTGGGATGGAAGTCATTACAGCATAGACGTTTTTCGTCGCGGCGAGACCTTTTTACGAAATTTTAGTCACCAACTTTCTCTTCCGAATGCGAAAATATTTTGTTGACCCCAACCTACATAGGTAGGAATGATCATCAAAATAAAATAAGAGAAATCAGAGCTCGAACAGAAAGGTTTAGGTGTTCGTTTTTCCCGCTCGCTGTTCGGGAGTGGAATAGTAGAGAGATAGTATGATTGTGGTTCGATGAACCCTCTGCCAAGCACTTAAATGTGAATTGCAGAGTAGTCATGTAGATGTAGATGTAGATGTTGTAAAGATATCTGCATTTTTCAAATTACTGGTTAATTTCGTTACTCAACTTAATTACAACTGAAACTGGAACAAATAGATACTTCTTTACTATCATAACAAATAACATATTTATCTGTTAGCAGCCTTCACATCAGCATAATTAGTATGTGAGTGATGCAAAACTTACACCAAACTGTTGTGTTGGGTCTGTGGTCTGTGTTAGAGCTCTCGTGTGACTTTAACACCTGCAGGTGTTCAGACAATTTTGCTCGAAGCTAGAGACATACTGGGTAATATATAACAATTTTCGCTGTCTCATGGGATGTTTTGTTATAATTTCACTGTACATGGGCGTTTTGTTACAATTTTTCCGCAACAAGGTCATTTTGTTATAATTTTACTAGAACATGTGGCACTTTGTCACAATTTTTGATGGAACATAGAATAATGTCTTGCAGTTCATTGCAACACAGGACTTCTGTTACAGACTCACACTAACTTGCGGTATTAATTTATAGGTTCATAGCAGCATGCGGTATTTTGTTATAATTCCTCACTAACGTGAAGATGGGGTGAAGTGTTACGTAGTCTCCACTGGCCAAGACACGAATTGTTCAATTTCACACCATAGCCCCACTTCATATGAAATTTTCAAAGTCTAAATTTCATCTGAAATATTTTCGAATACCTTTAACAAAATAAAAGTCCCACAACTTTGAATAACTCTCATTTCAACAACTGTCACAGATATTTCACTACAGTCAAAATTGTTCAAATGGCTCTGAGCGCTATGGGACTTAACATCTATGGTCATCAGTCCCCTAGAACTTAGAACTACTTAAACCTAACTAAACTAAGGACATCACACAACACCCAGTCATCACTACAGTCAAACATATTTCAGTACCTCATAGCTAGTTGAATTTCTGAAGTTAGCAAACACAGTCATTTCAAAACACATCTCTAAGTACTTGCAATCTTGATCGGCAGAAGGCTCATTCTTGTTGAATGAATTATACCGGTATTTGTCAGAAAGTTATTTGGAAATCCTATGTAAATGTGTATGATCACAAATAGAAACCTCGCTACCCTCAAATCGATTATGAGCACGGAAACCTTTTACATAACTCTCACGCCTTCAGATTCCTCAACTGTCGCAATTTAGAAATCTGTTGGAAATGTTAGATGTCTCACATACTACGTAAAACGCTTATAACTTCTGCGAGTACTGCTTAAGAACACTTAAAAATGTTGTGCTAGTACGAACATCAGATCGCTATCTGTTTATAGGAGGAATAACTAGAGTTGAACATACTGTCTACACTGACACTACATTCCCATTGCACCAAGGTATATGTATAATGAATATCAGTGTTAGTTAAAGGATAACACTTCCACACGTAACAAAAAGTTTGTGGTCATCACGGTGCAGCTACTTGAGGATCTATAGTCTTACTTTGCTGCTGCTACTATTACTAATATTACTAGAGCCAACTGGAACAACTGAAACTACAGTATGAATCAGCTGCTACTACATTACTGAATTCACCACAGGAACTACGGTTTGTATCTATGGAATGAATCTACTATAACAGCAACCACTAGCATTACACCAACTGCATCATAAGAACCACAATTTTTATGGGATATTATACTGGATTTTCCCTCACAAGCCCCCTTATATCTCACTGTGGTATAAGGCACAAATCATGCTAGGTTTGTTTGAGGAGGACTCACATTTATGTATGTCTTAGAACCGAATTTGTCTGACCTGTATCGCGCATGGTGTACATCAGATAAGCACCGATAGTTTATGGGAACTGTGCAAACATGCGATGCCATATACCTCTGGGAACCTGGAAAAATCTGTTTTAGCATGTTCGATTTGTTGAAAATCCTATGCAGCCATGTGGAGCGCAGTGTAAATCGTAATAGCAATATGTCAAGAAGTTTAGTTAAAGTTTTCGATATAAATGGAAGCGTTTTCATTGACTGAAAACGTTGCTTTTACAGTTATTCGTTCTTACTATGACACTCCACAATTTTATCTAGAAAGAACTGTGAGTTTTATAATATGAAGCAACTTCGCATTTGTGACAAATTTTTGTGTCCGTAACATCCAGAATGTTTATACCGCTAAGTTCAAACATTCGTTTATGGAGATATGATAGATGTCTTCTGTCAGATATCTCCATCCATGTTGTGAAGAAGACGTCAGGCTTCTATACAACGCTTATAGGCTTGTGTTCAATAGACAAATGAAATAATGATTGGTGATCTTATTTAAGAAATGGCAATCATGTAAAAACGTGGATGGAAGACTTAGATTTGCTGGAATGGTACTCGGAAAATGTCACGTACATTGAAGGTAATAGCATAGAAAAGCCAATATTATTAGTTGTAGAGGTATGTTTGGAGTATTTATCAAGTAAACATGCAAACAGAATCGGACGACATCAAAGAGGCGATGCTATTGTTGAGAGCCAAGACCAAAGTTTAATGGTAGGGAGCGAGTTCAATGCGAAATTCACTGATTTATGTACGAGTCCAATTGATTTCTTTACAATACTCGTTGATTTCAGTTTAAAAGTGACATAAAAGTATATCGAGTTGTTGTATAAACTATAATGAAAATGTCCAGCCTTGCCAACAAAGTAAAGTATCACTCTCCAACGATCGTCACGAACACCTTCCACAAAACAATAGCCCTGGACTGCTGCTGGATGGTATTATGAGCTCCCTCATGGCTCCCGTGGTGTGCGATCCTTTGACTGGACAGACAGAAGCTGTGGCATTGTGTAGCACTGACTGGAGATAATGTCTCATATCTACGGAAAGTCTTTACGAATGGACTATCTGCTATGTGTTCAATTAGACAACTGTGTTATCATCCCTTTACGAAATGGCGCAAACTCCTGCATCTAATACTGCAGACTGTTTATCTTGTTGCAATACGGCCTATAACTAGGTTACAGACCGCTGCTATCGAGAAATGTAGTTCTTCTTTCATCAAATACTGTATACTGAAGTGGCATAGCAACTGTTATGGGCATGCATATTCATATACAGAGATATATAACGAGACAGAAAACGTCGCTGCGGTCGGAAACGCCTAAATAAGACAAGAAATATCTGGCGCAGTTGTTAGATCGGTTCCTGTTGCTACAATGGCAGGTTATTAAGATTTAAGTGAGTTTGAAACTGGGGTTACAGTCGACGCACGAGCGATGGGACACGTATCTCCGAGGTAGCGATGAAGTGGGGAGTTTCCCGTATGATCATTTCACGAGTGTACAACGAATATCACGACTGCGGTAAAACATCAAATCTCCGACATCGCTGCAGCCGGAAAAAGATCCTGCAAGAACAGGACCAACGGCAACTGAAGAGAATCCTTCAACGTGACAGAAGTGCAACCCTTCCGCAAATTGCTGCAGATTTCAATGCTGGACCATCAGCAAGTGTCAGCCTGCGAAACATTCATCGAAACATCATCGATATCGGCTTTCAGAATCGAAGGCCCACTCGTGGACTGTTCTAGCTGGTGGAGGCTATGGTGTGGGACGTGTGCAGTTGGAGTGATACGTGACCCCTGATATTTCTAGATACGACTCTGACAGTTGAGACGTACATAAGCATCGTGTCTGATCACCTACATCTATTCATGCCCATTGTGCATTCCGACGGACTTAGACAGCTCCAGCAGGACAATGTGACACACCACAGGCCCAGAATTGCTACATAGTGGCTCCAGGAACACTCCTCTGAGTTTAAACACTTCCGATGACCACCAACCTCCCTACACATGAACATTATTGAACGTATCTGGGATGCCTTGTAACGTGCTGTTCAGAAGAGGTCGCCATCTCCTCCTACTCTGACAGATTTATGGACAGCTATGCAGAATTCATTGTGTCAGTTTCCTCCAGCACTACTTCCGACATTAGTCGATTCCATACTACGTCGTGGTGCCGGACTTCCGCGTGCTCGCAGGAGACCTACAGGACGTTAGGCAGGTGTACCAGTGTATGTTTCGACGGTTTTTGAGGGTTAAATTTCGACTTCCCATTTCTAGTAAGTGTGCTTCGTTCTCAAATGTGCTGGCAGAGATAAGATAGACGAGTTTGCGGCAGAATGCTCTCTTCTCCTCATGAATAAAAACTGCCTAGGCTGCTCTCAGTGTTGGAATCTCGGTAGGGGATGGTTACCAGCCGTTAACGTCTACGTCGTCACAATCGCCGGTAGACATTGCTGAGTGTCATCATCATCACTTCTTCTGCCAGTCATCGCCTTTGCTGGCAATCCTCACTGCCTCTCCACACTGCCAATCGTCCCCTTTGCTGCCAGTCCTCGCTGCCTGTCATCGTTTACTCTCACTCGTACTCCACTTCCACCTCCACTTAGTCCTTAACCTCCTACTCACTGTCCCCTCCTGCTCTTCCTTCTTCTCCTTTGTTCCATGCTGCTCGGATCACTCCCTGTCTTCCCACTCACATGTACTTCATCCCAGACTTGACTAACATATCACTGGTTGATCAGTCCAGCATGCTCTGCAGATCCATTTCCAGTGCCACCTCCACCACCACCACCACCACCACCACCACCACTACCACCACCACCACCACTATCACCTCCACCACCTACATCAGACCTGCACCAGCACTATCAGCCCTTATTTATGCTCTATTTCCACCACCATCATTACTACATCTGGGTAAAGAAGCACACATTATTCCTGAAATAACCAAACCTGAACCAACATCTTATGTCATTGTTGTGACTGTGTCAGCTACATCTTCATCAGCTTCAACACCATCAGCTGGAAGTAAGAAAAATAAGATAATTCGTTCAAAATCCTATCCCATTCTACAATCAATGTCCTCTAACACTACATCCTCAAACAATCCCTACAGTACACTAATGCTGATATCCCACCTATCTCTGACACCCACCTCCGCCAGCCCCACACACCAGAACCAATGGAGTCCAGTCCCATCCCATCACACATATCTCCTCAAACACATTCCTTTATGCTATCACACCCTGATGTCCAATTCCTCAACCCTGAACACATTTTCCTTCAAAATAAGAAATTACCTTCCAAACATCAACATATCACAACTTATAACCTGCAAAGACTCCATTATCATCAAGTCCTTTGATCCTGATTTCGAAATCTACCTTCTCCAATGCCTACCTTCTACAATGAACACCCTCCATGCCCCCCCCCCCCCCCCCGCCCCCACCACCATCTGCCCGCTGAGTCCTACTGCTGTGATCCATGGGGCTGACCCAAGATCACAGTGGGGGAAGTGGGATGGGAGCTTAGTTCAAATCCTTACACACAGATCAGAAAATGTCCTCCAGTTGACGTCCTTTCTTGTCTTCCATTCCTCATTTGCGTTTTTCCTGAAGATCCCTTAAACAGAGCTCACCTCATATGGAACAGAGCCTTCATCTCTCTAAATAATTTCACAAACATTCTAATCCTATCCAAGCAATGGTGGCAGTTGTTTGAACATGAAGTATGAGCATAGCACATGATTCAGAGGAAAAGCAAAATATTTTTTTTTTAAATTTCCCACCATTTTAAACTTAGGACAAGTTATTTGATAAGCATACAGAGAGTGCTAAGGTCAGCTATATTGGACTGTGACATCATAGGGCTGGAGAAATCTACAAACAATGCAGGCTGTGCCAAAGTGGGCCATCTTGGATTATGATGCCATAGAGCTGTGCTAAACCATCCAGGGTGTGCCTAGGTAGGTCATCGTGGATTGTGGTGTAATAGCGGTGTGGTACTATCAACCATCTTGGGCTGTGATGTCAGAGGATTATGATAAGACCAGCCATCTTGGATTTGGATTTTACACTCAGCATAACTAGGCTGCGTCCACTATCTTCATATTTTGTCCCACCAATGTCAGAATTTCCTACCATTTTACCAATAGGGAAATTGGTCTCTGTCAGAGGGATTGTGGAGTGGCAGTTGGAAGAAATCTGGAAATGGTGGATGATGACGTTAAGAGGAAACTGGCAACAATACAGCCTGTGCTGAAACTGACTCAGTTCCACTGCTCACCATTGTTGTGTGTTAATAGTATACTTACTGCAAAATTTGTTCATTGTTGTTTCCTTACGAATTATGCATTATTGTTTTATTTTGTACATGTTTAATGATGTTGAGTGCAAGCTTTCATGTGGTTCCATAGTACTGCCCAGTTATTTGTTAAACGTATTTTGCAAATAAATTACTGTTAGATCCTTTTTTAAGTCATCTTTCGCAGCTCTGTCAACCTTGATTAAATTATATTTTCTAATTTAAACGACTGATTTTTAAACAAAACTCTTTAAAGGACAGTACTCGTAGAATATGTGTTTGCATCTTGTTAGCAGTAATACAAGGCAGTGCGTCCGATTCACCTACGAACAGTAAGTCTTATGAGGCAAGGTGTTTTAAATTATGAGCTCTGACAGCCGAGTTACAGCAGATTTAGAGCGGAATGACCATATAAAATTAATTATAGATAGCCAGATGCCAGAGATATTATCGGAAGAGCCCTCAAGAATCGTAGTTAACTCTCCCTGGAGGTAGCTTATGGAACCCTCATTCGCCGGCCGTTGTGGCCTAGCGGTTCTAGGAGCTTCAGTGTGGACCCGTGCTACTGCTATGGTCGCAGGTTCGAATCCTGCCTTAGGTTAGGTAGGATTAAGTAGTTTAAGTTCTAGGCGACTGATGACCTCAGATGTTAAGTCCCATTTTTTGAAACCCTCATTCGACTGAAACGTGAGTATATCTCTTCCGTCTGGTAGACTTAGAATTAATAGATGGAACAGAATATGCAAGGAAGACATCATTTCGCAAGTGTATAAAGTGTCCGTTGTTGACAACATTACGGAAACAAAATATTGATTGTAACATGTTTCTGGGCATGATCGCTGGTGCAAAACATTGTGATATATATCTTTGTTCCGTAACAAGGAACGTCTTTGGGCAAACTAAGATCTAGGAAATGCATACGGGGCAGACTCTTCAGTGGGTTGGAGAAGGACTGGATTGAACTATGCATACAGTAAAGATTGTTTCACAATTTTCATTTGTATCTCCACGAACATATTTCGTGGTTAGAGGCGTTGTTTGTGATGGACTACAGCTATAGAAATACAGAGTGTGTTAGAGTCGTGGAAAAATCCCTTTATATTGTTAAGAAATACTTTATTTGAATATTGCCGTGTATCACACTGCATGGATCTTCTAGATCATGCTTTATACAGATATTTAACTAAATGTATCTCTTACATAAATACCTGAGTTTCTGGGATATTTTCATTCGTGACATGGCGGTAGAAGTGTGATGAGTGGGAAGAGGGAGGGAGTAGGTAACTTCTGATCGATCGTTTAGTTTATCTTGACAAGTGTCTGTCAAATGAAGACCACAAAACTTTCTTTAAGGGATCTGTAATCAAGATGCGATGCGAGAATATTTCAGAGTATACTATCAGATAGTGTTTCTTCACATATAGACGGTGTCAGAATTACAGTTCTAGTGACGTATAGGCGAAGTTTAAAGGTTCTTGTGACTACGGCCTCCCGGCGGGTAGACCGTTCGCCGGGTGCAAGTCTTTCAATTTGATGCCACTTCGGCGACTTGCGCGTCGATGGGGATGAAATGATGATGATTAGGACAACACAACACCCAGTGCCTGAGCTGAGAAAATCTCCGAGCCAGCCGGGAATCGAACCCGGGCCCCTAGGATTGACATTCTGTCGCGCTGACCACTGAGCTACCGGGGGCGGACAGTTTAAAGGGTGAACATGTTAGTGATGCTCATCCAACTCTAGCTGGCATCACTATGCGGTTGTTTGAGCATCATTCACAGCTGTAATAGGAAAACTGGAAAGTAATCTCTGCCCACACCATAAGATAGCGCAGACTTGGAAATGTGGAGCTCTACTCTAACTTTAAATTGAGAGAGAGAGGAAAGATAGAGGAGAGAGAACATCCGTGGGATACAAGTAGCGCTAGGTATCGCATCTCTCCTGGTATGCAAGGTGTGTGGATGCCGGCAGTAATGGAGCCCAAGTCTAGACTAGTTTCACAGCTGTCGAAAGTTCTACGAGGCGGGCCGTGTGTGAAACTGTTAGGTGGAGCGCAGGTCTGGCGCGGCAATTTCAGAGTGACGAGCGTTGAACCCGAGCGCGACACTCTGCACTTGATTCACGCGACTGGCGCCTCTCGGCCCGGCGGAATTTTCCGCCGTGCAGCTTTCGCCGTACAGTGGCAGCAGGCTGATATTGGAGAAGTTTCGCTCACAGGGTGGCCGTCGCTGTCGGAGGAAGCCATATGACTCGGCTGTCGCGTGCTAAGGAACTGCCCGGCTTTCCGTGAGGGATCCTCCACCTAAGTTCGCTCCCAGCTCTGCCTTCTACCTATACATTTTCTTCAGGACAGTCCCCTGTAAAAATAGATGGAGTTCTAAGGGCTCCTGAGGCCCAGGTGCTCGATTTATTGGATTTGTCTGTCAACAAGACTGGTTTTATGCACACTGTTGGAACAAAAAGATCAGAGAAAATTTTATCGAGCTAACAAAGGAAGTACCCCTCTTGAAATGACTGAAACTGAATGCAAGTTTTCTTTAAAGTATCGAGATAATGAAATGTTTCTTCTTCTCTGTGTGCCAGCCGATGTGGTCGAGCGGTTCTAGGTGCTTCAGTCTGGAACCGCGCGACCACTACGGTCGCAGGTTCGAATCCTACCTCGGGCATGGATGTGTGTGATGCCCTAAGGTTAGTTAGGTTTAAGTAGTTCTAAGGTCTAGGGTACTGATGACCTCAGATGTTAAGTCCCATAGTGCTCAGAGCCATTTGAACCATCTCCTCTGTCTTCGGTGTTTTCGCAGCGTCTGGTAACGATGCACTCGCGGCGAGGGCAAGCTCGACACATTCTTAGTGCCGTGGGATGCGCCAGGAATATTAAGCGACGTACTGCTCCGTAGACTTCCTCCAAAACGTTTACTGCCGTGCTCGAGTTATTTTTGAACATTGCTAAGTACATGCTATGTTGCTAAACGAGCGGCACCAGCCTCGCTTTGAGTAGCGAAGCCGTGTTAAAACAGTCACTTTGAATCGTCCCCTTAGAAAAATTATACATGACTGTGCTTAAACTGGCACACAATATTTTTTAGCGCAACGCAATCTGAGTTTCAATAATCCCTACAAGAGAATGGCCCTGACTAAATTAACCTATACGTTTCACGAATCACCTACCTCACAAAAATCTTCGTTACTCAAACTACTGCAATACAGCGAGCGCCAATACTGCTAGCTAAATAAAAGATTCAAGCTACTGAAGGCACTAACTACTGATAGACATATTTAGCAAATGAAACATTTTGATAGAGAACAAACAATGTATTTACCTTAAAAGTATTCAAAAGTCATAATATATATATCAGTCCATGATATCCATTCTTACAAATGTACTGTTTCTGATGGACACACGTCCAGATCATCCTCTCTCAAAAATCCGCCATCTCACTTCACCACATCCACCACTGCTGGCGGCTCACCTCCAACTGCGCAACGCTACGCGCTGTTAACAGCCAACTGCCCAACACTACAATGGCAGACAACAATGCAAACTAGCCACAGACTGCACACAGCACAGCCAGTGATTTTCATACAGAGCGCTACGTGGAGTTACCAATAAGAAAACCTAAACAGCCTACTTACAACTTCTATACCCAATAACGATGTAGCTACTTTTAAAATCCGACCACTGAATTGAAAAACAAGATCCGCAAACAGTAGCTACACCATCTTGCGCTCGTTAATATTAGGTCTGCAACTTTGCTTCCGCCGTTATTTCTCAAAGCTACAGGCTTTATTGTGAAAAACTCACGAAGAAATTACGACTGAAGGTACTGGCTACCGCTGGCCACCACTTTTGTCCATCTTTCAGGCAGTATAGGAATTCCACAGGGTGCGGAGAGGGGGGGGGGGGTTCAGAAGTCAAGAGGGCAGAAGTCAAGGAGGAGGGGACAGCAGAAAAAAATGGTTCAAATGGCTCTGAGCACTATGGGACTTAACGTTTGAGGTCATCAGTCACCTAGAACTTACAACTACTTAAACGTAACTAACCAAAGGACATCACACACATCCGTGCCCGAAGCAGGATTCGAACCTGCGATCGTACCGGTCGCGCGGTTCCATACTGAAGCGCGGGGGGGACAGTACTAGGCGTCTTTAAAGCAGATCCACGATTCGATTTAGTAATCCAATTTTGCACTTGTTCGTATGAGCGGAAGTGCTGGTCAGCCAGGCCGCGTGCCACTGTTGAAATAGCTTGTAGTCAGAGGGAGCAATGGCAGGTGGGGTAGGACTTGCCATTTCAACGATTCCAAGTGTGCTCTGACGGATTTTGCGACATAGGCTCCAGCGCTGTCGTGTTGCAAATGCAACTTTTCATGTATATCGCTCTATTGTGGCCGTTTGTCTTTCAGTGATAGTCTCTAATGCATCAACTGCTTTCGATTACGGTCTCCTGTGATTGTTTACGAAGTTTCGAAAACCTATTCTGTTCCTCTGCCATGCCTGTCTTCCACCTCAAAATCAGCAATCTTAATTCGTTGAAATCATTCTCTTCACGTTATTTTACTAACAGCGGCCTCACTATAGGACTTACCCAGCATTTTATAAGCCTCAGCCGAAGATTTCTGCATGTCAAAGCAGAAAGTTAAAACTTCCCCGCAAATGACGAGAAATGAGCTTGTAAGTTGCCATATTCAATAGAAAATAACTTTATGATGCAATCACAAATCGACTAATGTTTTGATGGCTATTTGTTTACGAATGCCTAAGCTTACTAAACGACGCTTACGACTTACCACCTGCACCATCACTTGCCGCTACTGCCATCTATTACAAATGGCGGAAGCAAAGTTGTAGATGTAATAGTTCAATAGTAACTCCTCCATACACAAAATTTTCCTAGATGAAATGAAGACCGTTTTAACAAAACTCGACAAACGCTATTTTTTGAAAGTGCATCTTTTAACGTATTTTGCTACTTAACTATGAGCCTCACAAAACGGGCTAACAGAAAATACGATAAAATTGAATATTTACCGTTGTAAAAGGCGCCTGAATATCACAAATTTTCACAAAACTAGACTTCCTCATTTTTCAAGATACAAAAAGTAGACTCATACTTCTTTTATACCCCATGGTTGAAACTTAGAACACGACGTTTAGCCTTGCAGATATTAATTGTCGGGCAATCCCACAACGGTCTACAAGATAAACCAAGTGCTTACCAAGCCATTGTTGGACAACTGTGCATTTTACCCTGCGTAATTCTCTTTCATGTTCAGCCACTAATTTACTGTAAGATTGGTAGCTGTTACACAATGCTGTTATTGGAACATCATTATTGAGATGGTAGAGGATTCAGAATATTCTGAAATAATTCAGAAGGTGAAAAGTGGAAGACAAATCTGGAGCACTTCTTCATCTTTGCTACTGTGAACCACATCTTCTCTACTGAACAAATGCTAAGAGATTTTAAGATGTACACTTTAAAACCTACGTTGACTGGACATTTTTTCTTGTTTTGGTCCGTACTAACTTATCCTACAATATGGAAAGCAAAGAGCTTGCAGTAGAAAAGTTCCACTGTCAGAGGCATCAACACGATTTTCAGTTATAACTTTAGACTTGGTCTCTGGACCAGGATCCCTTTCCTCAAATTGATAGATTTACCTTTCTCCATCATCCTTGAAAGTTTGTAACATCATCATGGAATCAGCTTGTATAGTGGTGTAGAAATGTATGTGTGTATGTGTAAATGTATATAGAACCTCTGTATAGGTGCGTAACGAAACTGTTTCATTCTTTTGCCGTAGATCGAATCTTATTTAAAAAATATTATAATGTACAAAATATTCTTTCTAAACAGCTGTTTATTGCACAGTCTATAGACAACGTTCTTGATCTTGCATTCTGTTGCAAAGTCAAAGATTTTTTAGGGGTGGATGCACGTGTGTACGTCCAATAGAACTGTCCACGAGAAAAGTACGATTTTTATAAATGCACACCGGCGACTTTAAGTTGTTTTAGACGCTGAAGAGACTGAAAACTTTTTAGAACCTGAGAAAAAAGAATAGGTTATTATATATACAAAGAAACAATTGCATACTGTACACTACTCAATTTAACAGGACGTTTGTAAAATTATAAGAAAAACAACTTTTCTTTCTTATTAAAGATCACTAAAATATTCACAGTGAAAAGGCTCATGAGAAAAAACACAATAAATTTTTAACACCTGTTTAATTTGTGACTGTATTATCAAACTAGATTAAATGTGAAACCGAAAATTAGAAAAACCTATTAATTATAAAAACTGGATTCCTTTTTCAAGACCAAAAAAATAAAATTTTCACTTTCCAAAACTGTGAAACGGAAAACTGACGAAGAAAGTGCCGTTCCCAAGCGGAGCGTATAGAGGAACTTACACAGGTGTTTACATCTACGCATTGTGCTATTGCAGTAGCTATAGATTACACGACGCGTACATTATAAAACAAATTTAATTATTTTTAACGAAGTTTTTGCTCATTGATGTAAAGAAAATGTCCATTCCCTCTTAAGGATCGACTTTTTTTCTTTTTTCTAGCACTATGTCCTTCCTCAGTTTTCAAGCTATCGCCATACCAAATTTCATCATATTTAGTTCAGCGATTTAATCACGAAAACGCTGGACATAGAGCTACTTTCACGTCTATAGTATTAGTATGGATAAAGTGGACTTCATGTGTGTAAAATGTGCTCGCCTGACTAAACCTGTTGTAGACAGTTAGGGCAATTATTAAGGCAGGAGCAAAGTGGTGGACAACCAACACCTATGACTGAATGGCCACTCTTTGACATCAGGGTCGTTTACAAATCCGGACTCCAGTCAATGCTAGAACCAATTTTATAGCACTTATGTAACACATCATGAATATTTTCTCAACCGACGGGGTCAGACTGCAGCCCCAAGAGGTTATCGGAAACTTTTCACAAGGTTAAGTACTGCCTCGTAAAAGAACAGTGTTTCTTACGTAGCACGTTAAACACTTTTTACTGAGTTGGAAATACTCACAATGCAAAAGATATTGAGGTTTCGATCACGTATTCCAACCGTACTGAAAGCTGAAAGGAGCCGTCCCTGGAACTGTTGTGTCCATGATGGTACGACGTGGAACAGCCCAAAATTTATTAAATGTTTAAAATATGAGCACATTTATTTAAATTATTTACAAGGTCGATGTATTTATACATAACTTTTATACTCTAGGTTGTAACTCTTCCACACTGTCAGTTAGAATATTTTCCAGGACTACGGATCGCTGGATAGTGATTTCAGTGTACTAGGCGGTTATAATTGAAGCGCAGCGACTCACAGAGTTTCAGTATAGGCTGTAACGATTGTATGGCGACGAAACTTGGTAGATACGCTAATGCGTTAAAGCGAAACTAATTTGCACTGAGGAAAAAATTTATTTCTTATTGCTGCCAAAATTAGCAAATCTGGCATTACACACTTTATGACAGTATGACATCGACGCTCTCATTTGACAGATCACAACGTGATTGAACAATATGGATATCGAGAAGAGAGACGGTGCGCGTTTAGTGAAACGTGCAACTGCGCAATTTCAGTGCTGCATTGAGAGAGTGTCACCGACCTGATCTCATTAAACGCTTTAACGAAGATGATAGTAGAATTTGAAAGCACGAGTGAGCTTGGTGTGGCATCTGGAAGAGGAAGGCGTCCTATCCCAGTGGAAGTTATTGACGAGGTTGCTGTTGCTGTAACTGACCATGCAGCACGTGTCCCAGGCAGTGCTAGTGCTCGCGCAGTGTCACGGGAATTGTACATCCCATGGCCACCAGCACGAAAAGCTTTGCGGTCTGTTTTACACTGGTACCCACCCATACAATGTCCAAACAGTGCAGCAGTTGACACCTCACGATGTGCAGCAATGTTCTGAATTTGCTCTTCAGGTTCTGGCACGAATCGAAGTTGATGAAACGTAACTGAGCAATATTCTATTGATTGACGAGACACATTTTACTCTACAGCCTGCAGTAAATACACTGCCAGATTTGGGGTACTGTTAAAACGCATTTTGGGCGCGAAGCGCCATTGCATTCGTCTTGTGTGACTGTGTAGCGTCGATTCATAAGCAACTTTACTCCCAGTGCGTTCTTCTTTGAAGACAGCCTGTCAGGTGTACCGTGACGTGTGCACGTTATCGAGACCATCTTGTACATCATGTAATTCCTGCTTTGGAAGAGCGCATCTGTGTGGAAACCACTATTTTCATTCAAAACATTACATGTCGCTCGTCTAGTGAAAGATCTGCTTAATGCGAACATGCTGTCTCCAGAGGTTTTCCAGATGCATGGACCGCTTACGTCATTTTACGTGTGTGCTACGTCTACGAGTTGGTGCGAACCTCATTCAAGGGTCTGTGAGTGTTAGAGCAGCATGCTGGAGTACACGTATACAGAATACAACGGCATGTTCCTTCCGTAAAGCGAAGCTCACGGTAATGGAAGAGCTGGTCGTAGACTTCTCCAAGGTCGCTATGCACGACGTCCGACTCAGTCGTATATGCTTTCCGGCACAAGTACGCAACGGCTTCCAGAAAGGGGTTCCTTGGCTGTCAGCAGGAGCGACTATGATGCTCCAAGAAAACTCCACACATTCAAACTGAAAGAGGCCGTACTGAATCACGTTGAAGAGAAACCGTCAACAAGTAAACCAGCTATTGCGCATGTAACGGATGTTGCTTCAACACCGTCTGGTATCTTGTGGAGACCAACAACCACATCCACAACACCTCCAGCACTCCATACCTCCTCTAACACTCATATACACGTGAATGAAGCTCGAGGCAGGTGAGAAAGGTGGGACTGACGTCAACTGACATCAGCCAATCTGACGTAAGGACCCACCAGCATCACTACCCTGTTGCAACCTACCTTGCTGACATGTTTTTAGCCGGCTGTAGCACGGAAACGGTACAATTCCGGACATGCGTTCCTATTCAAAATATTATCTACTCACTCCCGTCTATGTTGTTGTTGTTGTGGTCTTGATTCATGAGACTGATTTAATACAGCTCTCCATGCTACTCTACACTGTTCAAGCTTCTTCATCTCCCAATACCAACTGCAACCTACATCCTTCTGAATGTGCTTACTATATTCATCTCTTGGTCTCCCTCTACGATTTTTATCCTCCACGCTGCCCTACAATACTAAATTGGTGATCGCTTGATGCCTCAGAACGTGTCTTACCAACCGATCCCCTCTTCTAGTGAAGTTGTGCCACAACTACTCTTCTCCCCAATTCTATTCAATACCTCCTTATTAGTTACGTAATCTACCCATCTAATTTTCAGCATTCTTCTGTAGTACCACATTTCGAAAGCTTCTACTCTCTTCTTCTCCAAACTATTTATCGTCCATGTTTCACTTCCATACATGGCTACAATCCATACAAATACTTTCAGTAACGTCTTCATGACACTTAAATCTATACTCGATGTTAACAAATTTCTCTTCTTCAGAAACGCTTTCCTTGCCATTGCCAGTCTACATTTTATATCCTCTCTACTTCGACCATCATCAGTTATTTTGCTCCCCAAATAGCAAAATTCATTTACTACTTTAAGTGTCTCATTTCCTAATCTAATTCCCTCAGCATCACTCGACTTAATGCGACTACATTCCATTATCCTCGTTTTGCTTTTGTTGATGTTCATCTTACATCCTCCTTTCAAGACACTGTCCATTCCGTTCAACTACTCTTCCAAGTCCTTTGCTGTCGCTGACAGAATTACAATGTCATCGGCGAACCTTAAAGTTTTTATTTCTTCTCCATGGATTTTAATATCTACTTCGAATTTTTCCTTTGTTAACTTTACTGCTTGCTCAATATACAGATTGAATAACACCGGGGAGAGGCTACAACCCTGTCTCACTCCCTTCCCAACCACTGCTTCCCTTTCATGCTCCTCGACTCTTAAAACTGCCATCTGGTTTCTGTACAAATTGTAAATAGCCTTTCGCTCCCTATATTTTACCCCTGCCCCCTTCAGAATTTGAAAGAGAGGTACTCCAGTCAACATTGTTCAAAAGCTTTCTCTAAGTCTACAAATGGTAGAAACGTCGGTTTGTCTTTTCTTAATCTATTTTCTAAGATAAGTCGTAGAGTCAGTATTGCCTCACGTGTTCCAGTATTTCTACGGAATCCAAACTGATCTTCCCCGAGGTCGGCTTCTAGCAGTTTTTCAATTTTTCTGTAAAGAATTCGCGTTAGTATTTTGCAGACGTGACTTATTAAACTGATAATTCCGTAATTTTCACATCTGTCAGCACCTGCTTTCTTTGGGATTGGAATTATTATATTCTTCTTGAAGTCTGAGGGTATTTCGCCTGTCTCATACATCTTGCTCACCAGATGGTAGAGTTTTGTCAGGACTGGCTCTCCCAAGGCTATCAGTGGTTCTAATGGAATGTTGTCTACTCCCCCTGGCCTTGTTTCCACTGAGGTCTTTCAGTGCTCTGTCAATCTCTTCACGCAGTATCATACCTCCCATTTCATCTTTATCCTCTTCCATTTCCATAATATTGTTCTCAAGTACATCGCACTTGCACAGAACCTCTATATACTCCTTCCACCTTTGTGCTTTCCCTACTTTGCTTAGAACTGGGTATCCATCTGAGCTCTTGATATTCATGCAAGTGGTTGTCTTTTCTTCAAAGGTCGCTTTAATTTTCCTGTAGGCAGTATCTATCTTACCCCTGGTGAGATAACTCTCTACATCCTTACATTTGTCCTCTAGCCATCCCAGCTTAGCCATTTTGCACTTCCTGTCGATCTCATTTTTGAGAAGTTTGTATTCCTTTTTGCCTGCTTCATTTACTGCATTTATATATTTTCTCCTTTCATCAATTAAGTTCAATATTTCTTATGTTACTCAAGGATTTCTAACAGCCCTTGTGTTTTTACCTACTTTATCCTCTGCTGCCTTCACTACTTCATTCTTCAAAGCTACCCATTCTTCTTCTACTGTATTTCTTTCCCCTATTCCTGTCAATTGTTTCCTTATGCTCTCCCCGTAACTCTGTACAACCTCTGGTTTAGTCAGTTTATATAGGTACCATCTCCTTAAATCCCCACCTTTTTGCAGTTTCTTCAGTTCCGTCTATAAGTCCTAGAAATTTGTGACAGCCAACATCCTATATAGAGCGAGCGTCAATATTTTCAAAGCTCTGCAGTTTACGTCAATGTATTGTGCAAATCGCCAATACCATTCTGAGACGGTGATAATATTGCGGAATATTCAGTACTGAGCGTCTGAAAGCCCCTGAACAGCGCAGTGTGTGCACACTAAACTGTAGCTAGACTGAAGTGAGACTCAGCGGGGTGAGTCGGTGCGCTCACCTGCTATGGCAGTGCTGTCGTGTCGTGTCTGGTACACATCCGCTGAGTCGCTGTGATTAACGAGCCACCCCGGGGGAATAATATAATTAGCTCTGCGCTGTTCCCAGAAGCAGCCGGTAGCACTAACTCACATGTGGACGCAAAGGGTAGTAAATACGAAATGTTATTACTGTCAGTATATCACACTCAAAGCACAAGCAAAATATGCCAGTGTAATTGGCGTGACTTCGGTTTGCTCAACATAGAAGGAGCATACTATCTGTTCCTTATCGAACACATCTGAACAAATTTCGTTTGACTGACGACGTATCATGGCAACTTGTGCATACGAGGCGTATTCGAAAAGTGAGGGTATTTCAGTCAGATACAGCATGATTCACTTAACATGTTCACTTCAACTGTTCACCGTTTAAAATATCGTAACGAATCTAGATTAACTGCTAAAAATTTGTCACAGAATGACGTGTACTTTCTGTCAATAGCTATATTAATTTTAGAGATATCGATATAAACTTCAGTTTTTCAAGTGGTACTGTAGTAATTTCTGCAGCCATTTCCTTTGTTGTAACTGAGAGCAATTCAACGGTGTTTGGCGATTGAAAATCCGATTTGTGATATAGGACCAATTAGGATACTTAGGATTTATCTTCCACGCACATAAAACCGATAGGTACCTTGTGCAAAAGTTCATATTGTTATACAAAACTGTCGTGCCAGTCTGTTAATGCGTTGCAGGTAGAAGCAGCTAAGAAAGTTATCTTTCAGAAGCGTAATCATGGAGAAAAGTTGAATTTAAAACTGATACCAGTCATACACGGCTACATGTGGTAAGAAAGACACACTTTCTGAAGGCAAAGGACGTGAAAAGAAGGAGTTTGAGAGTTTATCATCCCGTTGACAGCGAGGTCATTAGACGGGCAAAGAACGTGGCATCTAAGGATGATTCACAAGTTAGTTATGGTAACGGTTCTCCTTTTGTTTCTGCGAGAGCCTTTAAAGCAAAGAGCACATCAAAGCACATCAAAACTTGAATGGATTTGTGGAACAGGTATTTCGGGTATAAAGACTATTAAACAATAATTTCGCGTTATGAATTTAATGTACACTTAAACTGCAAAATTACATCCGTAACAACAGCAAAAAGTAATACACATAAGGATAGGGTCATAAACACTTCCTTAAAATTCAGTTTATGTCATCAAAGATTCGAAATGACCACCGTGTGCTGAAATACACGTTTGAAGTCGCTGGTGCAAGGACTTCTGGATCAAATGAGAAATTTCTTCGAAATAAATGCTCATTCCGCAACAATGCGATCATTCAAACCTCTTTCGTCTTGGAACTTGTGAGAAGCCTTCGTTTCTGAGTTTACCCTCAGGAAAAGGTCTAGCGGCATCATATCAGGTGCACGTCTAAGCCAACTGATAACGCTCTCAACGTCCTATCCAACCACCGGGGAAAGAATTGGGTGAGCGATTTCCTATCCATGCGCGAGCATTGAACCGGATACCTATCACGCTGATGCCGGATACTGCTATTTATTTCAACTGATACTTCCTCTACGAACTCCATTTGGACTTCGGTAAGAAACTGTGCGTAACTTTTATCTGTTAAGATCTCTTCAATGAGGTAAGGGGCAGTTACGTGGTCTCCAATAATCCCAGACCTAACGTTTACACTCCACTGTATTTTACGTTGAGCCTTTCTCAACCAGTGGATATTGTAGGCGATCCGACTATGCACATTTCTTGATTAGGATTTCCGTGATTCGTAAAGGTAAGTTCATCAGTAAAGAGAACTATTTGAAGAAACAACCTACTGTCCGGGTGGCGCACGAGAACCGAGAGACAGAGCTACAATTTTCTTCCATTCATTCTCGTTACATGTTGTTGTCAACAGCAATGCCCACTTGAGTCGTCACCATCAAACTTGCATTCAGTACGGCTCTGTTATGTCCCGGATTTATTTTCCTGGTGTTGTTAGTTGTACGTTAACAGCAAAAGACTGCAGTATAGGTATATGTGAGGACTGTGTAAAAACTAAAACGGTATTCGGTGATCAGATCTAGAGGCACGCGCGACCCCATGCAGTCCATGTGGCGACATTCGGATGGGCAGGAGATTAACGCATCACTCTCCGACTAGTTGTCGGCTTTCCAGGCCTTGGAGTAACTATTTTTCATTCCAGTAGCTCCTCAATTGGCATTACGAGGCTGACTGCACCCTATTCCAGACCTCCCACCAAGGAAGAATCCCTGGCGTTACCGTGTCCTCCTCATTGTAGTCACACGTGCTGACTATTCACAACGAGAGGCTCCCAGCGGCAGGATAGACTTTTTAAAATCATCTCTACCTTGGGTAGGTTAAGATCTTCCGTTCACCCTGGGAGGTGGTCGTTTGCCAATAACTGACAAAAAAAAACTTTGAAAACAAACATTTTGTGCCTTTGTTGCGTGGTGTAATGGGCAGGGATGGGGCTTCACATGCACAGAGTGCTGGGTTCGAACCTTGCCAGGTACATTACTTTTACGTTATTTTTAACCCTTTATCGAAATGACTTTGATAATTATTTTTATTCAATTAACTGATTTAAATGTAATTTTTTTATTTCTAGTTCCTTGTCACATCATTTTAATCGCAATATAACGTTTTTAATTTGATCTCATTGTTTCTTTACATTATTCGGAATTTTCTTGAATGTTAATTTAATTATATTTATCTGCTATAATGTTTCGTTATCTGAAAATGCCAGTATCAGTTAAAAAACAAAAGACGATACAGATTACTTATACTGACTTTACGATGGTGTCAAAAGTTTGTTTTTAGTTATAAGATGGACTTTTTTTGAATGGTTATCGTCATAAAAACATTTGAACTAGCCTACATTTCTATAGCACTATGGGCAAAAATTCACACATGAGGATTTAAACGATAGAAATTATTACAACTAAAACGAAGTACAGGCAAAATGAGGAACAGAAGTAACGAATGCAATACCACTGACGAAAAATTAGAATGCTAAAATGAAATAAATTACGTAGAAATTAATACATAAAATTAATTAAAATAACATGAACAAAGATATCAAGTGTAAAAGAAAAATAGAAAGAAAAATGAGTGCAAACGAGGAAGTTTATATGATGATTAAAGTGACATGACGAAGGAACAGAAACAAAAAATTACAGTTAAACCAGTTAACTAAATACAAACAATAGTCAAAGTCATTCTAATAGAGAATGAAAAATAAAAAAAAAATTAATGCACCTGATAAAATTCTATACCACGGCCTTTTACATGCGAAATTTTTATCCTGTACATTAGACCACGCAACAATTCCAATCAATACTACCTTTTTAACGCTACTGGTTGTTATTCAAAACTGCAAAACTTTTTCGTCAGTTACTTGCAGACAATGGTCCTTAAGGGTTTATGGCTGCACTCTCACTCTACGACGGTTTCAAAAAGTCCATTCCACCACGTCTTTAAGGACGGGACGTTAAACCTAGTCTTCCTTCTTTGTCCCTTGCATAACATCATTACTTCTGGTTACACGCATGACTTTGTATAGACAGTTACTGCTCTGTCTGGGCTCAGGAACTCCTTTCTTTTCCTTATGCTAGCATAAATACACCATTTATACTCACCAGTAACGATAAAGGATTGGAAAGGTCAATGGTGTTCACGAGGCAATTGATGATGGACAAGCAGAGATGCACATATGAGCACCTACTGATTTTGTGATTTTTGCTTAGAGCTTGCGGCATCCGATTTTTGAAACTTCCCCACTGCATACAAATGTCGCACGAGAATGGAGTGAGCACAGTTCACCACATTTGCCAGTTCTCGAGTGATATACTGACGTGGACTATTTTGGATCAATGCGGACCAACAGTCTACATCAAACCATTAAAGTGAAAACGATCCGCTTTAAGACGAGAAAACCATTTTCTTGCGCCGGCCGGAGTGGCCGAGCGGTTCTAGGCGCTTCAGTCTAGAACCGCGTGACCGCTACGGTCGCAGGTTCGAATCCTGCCTCGGGCATGTATATGTGTTATGTCCTTAGGTTGGTTAGGTTTAAGTAGTTCTAAGTTCTAGGGGACTGATGACCTCAGAAGTTCAGTCCCATAGTGCTCAGAGCCATTTGAAAACATTTGAACCTACAAGCCAAACAAAAACATGACAAACTTTTGCACCACACTAATAATGATTACATTGTTGTACGCTGGGTCACACTGAATCAAACGACTGTGGTGGTGCTAATAACGGGTTTGAAGTAGTCTGGTACGCCAAGTAAGTCTCATTAATACAAAAACAAAAAATACATTAAAAAGCGCTACACACACTCACAACGAACTGTCTGTATCTTACTTTGAGTCAGAAACATGTAAGGAAAATCTAAACACTTAAGCCAATGGCTGCAGTGCAAGTTGGTGCAACTGTTGCGACACCATGGGATCAGGGGAACCACCGGCAGACACCTACCTAACAACATGACCCTGCCCTCATGCTGTCATAGGAGAAACAGGTTACGTGACTGTATTGGCAAGGCATCAGACTCCTTTCCCACTTTTCCCATTTATAATGCACGATGCAGGGGGGATGGTGCGTCGTCGGAAGACATTAAGCCTCTTGAGCGCCATGCCTCTCTCGTGCCATGTCGTTTTGCACCTTCACGGAGCTAAATGCGGCTACCCATCCCTCCCTCCATGAAACGGCCGACGCCTATTTCGTATCGCCTACCACCCGGTCGCTGTTGGGCGGAATTAAATTTTGTGCCTCTTACCCCCCTCCTTCTCCCTCCCCCCACCCACTTTCCTCCCGCCTCCCAACTGCAAATGGAATCAGTTCAGCTGAATATGCAAAAGGCCACGACGAAGAACCTGAAATAACTCCACTGCAAAATGCGTGAAAGCCCAGAAAGATCCCCGAAATTTCACTGCTCCATCTTTAGCTACTCGCTCGCTGCGCAAAATGCCGAAGCAAAGAGCGGTATACATTTGTTCGTATTCGAGGAGGAGAGATCGTTGCTGCATAAGCCTCCGTTGAATATTTAACTAGCCCCTTGAGCGTTACTTTAAAGTATATAAAGATGTTCGTTTGGAGGGACTACCCCGTGATTTAATGCGACGTGAAATCCCAAGATTTCGACGGGAAAATGCATTACAGGTGTTTTTCCCTTAGAAATGATAATTTAAAGCAATTAAAGGAAAAATGGTGCAATTCGATTTAAAAAAAGGTCATATAAACTTCCACCTTCGCAGAGTAGTCTTTAAGGGCGAAACCTACTTTGATAATGTCCCCACGCTTATACTGCTCTGCTTCTTACTTTCGTCATTGTGACGTGCTCTCTTCCTCGCTTCCGTTATTACCACATCATTACAGACTCTCTCGCTCTTGCTCCTATAGTGTAGTGCACAGTACGCTTGCTTACTAGACTGAGAGGTGAGCCAACGCATGAGCTAACCCCTGAACAGAATTAATGGTCGTTCATCTTGTGCATCAAACAGTTTATTAGTGGTTTTCAGGTGGTTCTCTGGGCAAATGCCTAGCTTATTCCATTCGTAGTCTCTGAATAAACCACCGAAACAAGCAGATCACTGAAAGCTTCGGAACAAGAAATTTACCGGAGTTCCAGATTTACAACATTTGCCTCCTGGTTGCACTAAGGCAACATAACGTGAAACTGGCCTCTTTGTGTGAGTGCCGAATAACGCCAAAGAAAAAGCTGTAGCGTAAAACTACCACTTTTAATCAGAAAACAGACTACCGTAACCTACCAAGCTGTGGGAAGGCGCCCACTGTACTGGCGTTTTGTCGGGACTGCAGTAGAAATCCGGCTTTCTGAGCTGATCAAAGAGTCAGTATATCGTAAGTTTCCCTTACCAGCTATCACAATTTCGGATTTAGTAATACCGATCTCACGGGGAAAACAAGTGTATGGCAAGTTAAATTAAGCGAAAACTTGTATTGGACGGTTTCTGAGAAAACGACGGTCAACGTTTTCGAGATACTTTGTGTTCATTTTCGCAAGTACGCTGATGAGCCAATACATTATGACTAATTGCTTAATAGTTTGTTTGTCTGTCTTTGGAACGAAATATATCACTGATTCTGTGCATCACGGTTCCCACAGTGTGTTGGTAGCTAGTGGAGAAATATGGTGTTAGATGTCTACGCAAAGGTTATGTAATTGGCGTAAATAACGGGCCGCTGATTTTGTACGCTTTAGTGGAGCCCGATAGCGACCCAGACGGGTTCGATAGGATTTACATCAGGTGAATTTGGTGACCAAGACATCAACGTCAGTTCACGATAATACTACTGAAAGCACTGTAACACAGTTCTGGCACCGAGGCATAGACAGTTATGCTGGTGAAAGATGACGTCGCCGTCGGGAAGACATCAAGTTTGGAATTGTGCAGGTGGTTCGTAGCTGATAGTGTGTCTTAGATTACTACCGCAGGTCACACGCAAGCGTAGAAGAATGTTCCCATAGCATAATACTGCTCCCACCAGCCTGCGTCCGGGGCGAGCTGCACGTTTCGAGCCGCCATTCATCTCGATGACGGCGTTTGTGGAGACGACCATCGATGTAGTGTAGCAAAAACGTGACTCACCCAAAGAGCCGACACGTTTCTATTGATCGACGGTTGAGTCCCGATGGTCCCGTGCCCTCTGCAGTTGTAATTGACGATGTCGATGGGTCAACATGTGTACACTTGGGGGTGGTCTGCGGAACATCGTGTTCAACCATGTGTGGTGAATGGTGTGCTGCGAAACACTTGTGCGTGCACCAGCATTGTATTCTTTCGGTAGAGACGACACACGTCACCATCTATCCTTCCTTATAGAGCAGACAAACCTCCGAACCCCAGGTTCTGCGAAGAGTCGTGGACGTCCAAACATTTAGCACCTCATAGTACTTTCATTGTCCTTCTATCTCTTTCCGTAGATGGTCACGACAGTAGCATGTGAACATTCGAGCAGCTTCGCCGCTTTCGAGATACTCGTTGACAGGCTCCGTGTAATAATAATCCGCCCTCTGTCAAAGTCGCTTATCTCAATGGATTTCTTCATTTTCAGCCATAACTTCGCCAGGTGATTCCCTATCTTTGTCTGCTCCGCTTATATATTTTTGCTTTCGCGTTACGTGCCATCAAAGCCACCAGGCGGCATCCAATGGTGCCGTGGACAGTTGTTATAATGCGGTGACACAGTGGCTAGCGTCGTGGCTCTACACTTTCACGCCCGTGTTCAAAAACCTTATAGTTATTTTTACTTTTATTTTTATTTTTGTTTTTCATTTATTAGTCACGCCCGTAGAAGCATGGTACATGAATTTTTTCCAATGTACATGGCGATACGTACACTACTGGAAATTATAATTGGTACACCACGAAGATGAAGTGCTACAGACGCGAAAATTAGCCGACAGGAAGAAGATGCTGTGATATACAACGATTACCTTCTCAGAGCATTGACACAAGGTTGGCGCCGGTGGCGACACCTACAACGTGCTGACACGAGGAAAGTTTCGAACCGATTTCTCATATACAAACTGCAGTTTACCGGCGTTGCCTGGTGAAACGTTGTTGTGATGCCTCGTGTACGGAGGAGAAATGCGTACCTTCACGTTTCCGGCTTTGATAAAGGCCGGAATGTAGCCTATCGCGATTGCGGTCTATCGTACCGCGACATTGGTGCTCGCGTTGGTCGAGATTTAATGACTGTTAGTAGAATATGGAATCGGTAGGTTCAGGAGGGTAATACGGAAAGCCGTGCTGGATCCCAACGGCCTCGTATCACTAGCAGTCGAGATGACAGGCATCTTATCCGCATGGCTGTAACGGATGGTGTAGCCACGTCTCGATCCCAGAGTCAACAGAGGGAGACGTTTGCAAGACAATAACCATCTGTACGAACAGTTCGACGACGTTTGCAGCAGCATGGACTATCAGCTCGGAGACCATGGTTGCGGTTACCCTTGACGCTGCATCTCAGACACGAGCGCCTGCGAAGGTGTACTCAACGACGAACCTGGGTGCACGAATGGCAAAACGTCATTTTTTCAGATGAATCCAGGTTCTGTATACAGCATCATGGTGGTTGCATCTGTATTTGGCGTCATCACTGTGAACGCACATTGGAAGTGTGTATTCGTCATCGCCATACTGGCGAATCACCCGGTGTGATGGTATGGGGTGCCTTTGGTTACACGTCTCGGTCACCTTTTGTTCTCATTGACGACACTTTGAACAGTGGACGTTACATTTAAGATGTGTTACGAACCGTGGCTCTAACCTTCATCCGATCCCTGCGAAACCTGTACATTTCAGCAGGATAATGCACGACGGCGTGTTTGCAGGTCCTGTACAGGCCTTTCTGGATACAGAAAATGTTCGACTGTTGTCCTGCCCAGCACATTTTCCAGATCTCTCACCATTTGAAAACGTCTGGTCAACGGTGTCCGAGCAGCTGGCTCGTCACAATACGCCAGTCACTACTCTTGATGAACTGTGGTATCGTGTTGAAGCTGCATGGACAGCTGTACCTGTACCCGCCTCCAACCTCTGTTTGATGCAATTCCCAGGCTTATTAAGGCCGTTATTACGGCTAGAGGCGGTTGTTCTGGGTACTGATTTCTCAGGATCTATGCACCCAAATTGCGTGAAAATTTACTCACATGTCAGTTCTAGTATAATATATTTTTGCAATGAATACCTGTTTATCATCTGCATTTCTTCTTGGTGTAGCAATTGTAATGGCCAGTAGTGTATAAACCAGAACTATTTTAGTGGGCCATAATGTCCCTCCGAAAACTCGTAGAAACAGAGAAGTCATTCTAACTGTCTCAGTAGCTCTGGGAGAATCAGATGTACCACGCGTTTTTGGAAAGTTGATTGTTGTTTCTGCGCATGAGATATGTGTCCGTCACAATAGTGTGCTTGTTCGGCTAGTGTTAGTTCGTTCGCAGACTTCTCGGTTACGGTTTGTGAATCATGTGAGTGTGTAGTTCGGGCCGTGTCACAATAACAAGCAAATTAGTGATTAGCTGGTGGTCTTTGACTGGAAGAAACTTCTAGTACACACTTAGAGATATGGTTTTTATTGGTTACAACACAACGGGCATTCCGGAGAGAATTCAGTGTGCGCAATCTTCCAACAAAGGCACCAATTTTATCGATTGTAAGGAAACTGGAGACAACTGGTGTACTAAACAGTGACAGTGGTAAACAGGAAGCATCAACGCGCCCAGATGTTACCGATAAAGTTCGAAGACGTTTGGAGGACTCTCCAAGGAAATGGTTGCGTCGATTGAGCCAGTAGACGTGCGAAGAAATCGGCATTGTGACCATACAGAGTGAACATGATGCATTGCATGAAACGGATCATAAGGAAAGAAAGCGCTACTGTCGGTTGTTTCAAGGGTTTCTTGTTCAATGTGCAGACTTTCTCACCATATCTTGGTTTATAGATTAGGCATGGTTACATCTGACAGGTACATCAGCACACAAAATAGCAGATATATACCGGAGAACACGACAAGCGCCATAAGGCTATTTTCCAGAAATAGACCATACACGAGACACCACTGCATGATGAAAAACGTGGGGTGTGGTGCTGTTATCGGCTTCCAGGATTACTGGCCCCACCATTTTTGATGCGACCGTGGACACTACAGTTTATACTGGCATCTTCAGTACATTTCTGGAGCAGCTGGACGACGTCGAGCTTTCAGAAGGTTATTTCAAACAACGTGGAAGAACGTGTCACACGTGTAAAACTTCCATCCAACTTGTAACAAGTGTCTTTGATGACCGAATTACCTCAAAAAATTTGGGACCTCCCAGTCACTTGATCTAATACCCATGGGTGTTTCTGTTGTGGGGCTGTCTTACAGGAACATACCACGGACAGCTGCAGACCATTACACGAGAAACAGGCAACATTGACGAGGATGCAGTTCACAGGGCATCACGGAATATCGAAAACGAGTAGAGTTGTGCATCGATACTCGTGGAGGTACTTCCACCATGTACTGTGAGAACTTTGTATGTATCTATGTAACCTCCCAGTTGTATATTATCACCTACCAGAATTGGGAACGTGTTCCACTATTCGTTCGAACGTTATGACTGATTAAAGTAGTTCAGGTTTATTTGGATCGTGCTTTATATTGAAATAATGTTGTCCTTTTTCTTCTGCTAGTTGTGTGTCGTCTGAATGAACTACAAAATTAGTCGATAAATGAATAGAAAATTTATTTGAAATTGTATTCGGTGAGATTACTGTTGAATATATTGATTATTAATCAACTGAAGCTCCAGATTTGGGAGAAATGATCTGTTGTGTGCGCTTTGTCGCAAAGTTATTGCAAGCGAGTGAAACCTTCAACATTGTTAACGACGATTCTTTCGCGAGTGAGATTCGTACGAAGAAAAGCCACTTTCCCACTATGCTCGTGATGTTCGGAATTTGTATGTTTCCCATGTTTCTACGACCGATAAAGTCCGAGGGAATACACCTAATCTTCCTGAAAATAATAAAAATAATACTTAATACCAGAAAGAAATGTTTGTTTCATAGATATATATTCACTGTATAATTGCAACTGGGTTTCAAAATAAGTGTACAGATTTTTTTTATATGCTGTATGTATGTGGTATTTTGAGGGGTTACAATTTTTTAAATATATATAATAAATTAGAACACTTATTGTGAAACCCAGTTGAAATTATACAATTAATGTAACACCCCTCGTATCGCTTAACTTGACAAGAAACATTCGTGTAGTAACCTTCTACGGACATGATTGGGTAAATGAAAGAAAATAAATGAAATAAATAAATAAAAACAACAATCGTATTTCGATCACCGGACGTAAAAGTGTGTAACCATGCGTGCGTAACCGCGCGCGCGCGCGCGCGTGTGTGTGTGTGTGTGTGTGTGTGTGTATGTGTGTATATGTATGTATGTATGTATGAGAATGAGTGAGAGAGAGAGACATAGAGATACACTGCAATGTTAGCCCTTATGCCACTGTTTGGGCTGAGCTTACCACACACAAAATGGCATTAAAATTATGTCGAAAGCTTTGACGCCCGTTTTCTCATAAACGTTCGAATATCTGTGGGTAAGCCAATACATGTGTTAACTTATTTTGGTTCCACTTCCACTGAGAGAGATTTCTGGGAAATCGCGTTATGTCGCTTGGCGTGTTCTGCTCGTTAGTTGTGTGATGTACTCTGCTAATATTCTTTCACTTAAGACGTTTTATACACAACTCTTTGACTTATGAAAATCTGACTCTTACGAATATGTGTGAATTTTAATCCAAAAAAGTGAACATAGTGTTGATTTATATACCGGGTAGTTGAACTTTACCTATTTAACACACTGTAACTCGGAAACTAATTACCGTACGAGTACCAAACGTGGTAACATTAATGTCAAGAACATGAGTAAGAAAAATAATGCAGAATCAATTCAATTGAAACACTTTTAATGTGCTGCTGCGGTACATCATAACATTACACACCGGTACCATTATTGCTACAAAAGCGGCTCAATATGGTACCCATCATTATCCAGAAGAGCCTGCAATCGCACGATTGCATTCTGTACAGCAGAACGAATGATGTCCGTAGATATGCTGGCTACCTCTCTTGGTATGCTGCGCTTCAGATCAGTACATGAGTGAATGTTTCCCTGGTAAATCCTGTTCTTCGAGTAGCCTCACAACCAGAAGTCACAGGAAGTGAGATAAGGTGATCATACACTGCAAGCGTTTGGAAGCAATCGGCTGACAACTCGATAGTTTTCAAATGTGTTTCGGAGAAGCAGGTGAACTTCACGAGCGATATGCTATGAGGCCCCATCTTGCATGAAAACTGTTGAGCTCAATGCGTCTCTCTCCTGTACGGCGGGCACGGCGTGTTGGGGGGGAAGTATTTCGCAGTAACGCTGGCCAGTCACACTACATGTCTTTGGTCCTTGAGCACCAAATTTGTCGAAAAAGAATGGGCCAATGAAGAATGTAGCCGTGAAGCTGCACCATACGGTGATACGTTCACCATACAGAGGAACTTCACGCACAGTGACTGGAGGTGAAGATCCCCACACTGGGCAATTCTCACCCGTCAGAGATAAATGAGCTTTGTCTGTCCATAGGATGGTCGAGAGCCAGCCCTCGTCAATGTCAAGCCTTGTGAGAAAGTGGAGAGCGAAGTCAACACGTCGTTGTACGTTCTGTGGTACAAGCCGCTGTACGATATGGCTCCTGTACGGATACCATTTGAGAATGGTTCGAAGCAGCTTCTGTACAGTGGACTACGGTATATCCAACCGTTGTGACACAGCTCGCGCACTCCCTGACGATCGGGAATTGCGTGCAGCCATAGCAACAGCGATTCCATCAACTATCTGTGGGGCAACCGGTCGTCCGCCTCTTTCCGGAGGGACACCCAGTTCTCCAGTTAATTCGAACTTCTTCATCATGGTCCGCACAGCAGGTGGAGAAAGATAATAGAGCTTAACCAATGATACCTTGCTCCTTTTGCCTGCAGCAGAGGAATATATGCAGCAAATTTCGTTCAACGATCCCTGAGGAGACGTAATTGGTAGCTACTTAATTCGTCTTGGAGGTCAGTTTCTCAAGAGTTGCACATCTATTCGCCCGTGCACATTTCCACAGTCGTTGTTGACCCCTGCCATTTGGACCATAGTAATCTCAGCGCCGGTTTCGGATGACGCCATTATGGCATGCATTGTATACTTCAACCACGACGGCATGCGAACAATTTACGAACTAAGCCGTTTCGGAGATGATTCCACATTTGGTCAAAAAGCCAACGATGATGACCGTTTGGACGTTAGATAAATCGCTCCCATTCCGCATTACGTCTACTTCTGCACAGTTTCCCGCGTCGCCCCCCCCCCCCTCCCCCCCTTTGACATGCTTTATTTATCTTCCACCGCTAGTGCTTCCACCTGCCATTTGTGAATGGTTATTACACATAGGCAGTTGTTACATTAATTTGAGTGGGCCGTGTATATTTTAAGAGAGAGAGAGAGAGAGCGCATTACTTAAATGTGAGTTATTTAAATGTTTTGATAAGATTGATACTTCGTACACTAAGGGCATGTTTCGTCTACTGTTGTCGCATAAATTTTCGATTTCATTGTCTGGCATCATGCTGCTTTCCTTGTGTTTTGGATCACACTGTCGAAGGGCAGTTTTAATCATGCTATAAGACGAATGTTTCCATACTGCTTCTTTCACTGTTTTCCAAGGCTGCGTGTGTGTCTGAATATTGCTTTGCTATCAACTACCGGTTTCATTTTCTGATTTCACTACACTTTCCTTATCTACTGGGCCACGTGCACGGGTTCTGTTTGGCTCTGTTATGAGGCGAGCAGAGTTTCTTGCAGCTCTTGGGGGTGCAACACGTTTTTTTTGTTTTTTTTTTTCATATGCTGCCGCACCACAGTTGTATTCTTACAGTCATTTCTCCACACTGTGTCACATAATAAGAAACGACATTGGCATTTCATTCTTCCTTCCCATATTTGAATCGCGTATGCTACTGTTTGATTAGTATGTGTTCTCCACCACTAACTTAACGTTAATATTGTGATTTTTTGTCCTTTTGAGTGTTGTTATTGAGCTCATGTTTATTTGATCAGATACCACAAGATCAAAGTATGTAGTGAAAGTTAATCGTGCAATAAACGTTGTTACAATTGTCAGTATTTTTCTCCCTAGTCACTTCGTACCGCGCATTCTTGGCAATACTCAGTCGATTGATTCTGACTGGGAACAAATTGGTCAGAGGCTGTGATTATATGCTCGAAACTGGAATTTACATAATGAAACACCTTCTGAAGCCTCTTTTAACTAAGAGGAACCGAATTACGATGTTCCTTAGTTAAACTCTACTTTACGGATGGGGCAAAAATCCAACGTCCATGTTCTGTAATGGGACGTGAGCGTCCAGCAAATTGTTACATTCTCGCAGGCTCACCATCCTTAAACGACTTAGCACAGAAGCTCATGACAGTAGCACACAAACAGCATAACAGTTTCGACGTTTCAGAAATTCTCTTTCTTAGACCCTAAGTCAATGAATGGTCCTACATGCGACCCTTACAGTAGCTAGAATGATTCCACATTCGTCTCTGTTTCACTGATATACTTTCCTTATCTTGTCACGTAACTGCAATGCCACTAAGCAGCACTGAATCTCGCGGTTCGCAGTTGCCATGACGTTTTTGATTATGAGAGTATGATATGCATTTTGAATTTCAGTGAATGATTTATGTCGATCTATTGGTAGCGTCATGAGACAACGTAGACAGATGGTATCGGCAGGTTCAATGCTATCGACGTACCGTACTAGTATGTGACACATTTCTGCATTATTCCATCAGGCAATCACTCGCTGTGTAAGGTGTCAGGCAAATCGAACACCTTCCATGAAAACCCTGACATGATAGCAAATCCGTATGTCACATAGCTCCGAATAAATCCTGACATTAAATTAACTAAAGTAATACGATCAACGAGTGGGCAAATGGAATACCACAGACTAACACAAGAACGCCTAAATGCATGTCATACCTTCCCACCATGGAACAGACGCAGTTCCGAGGGGAGAAACGAGAACAGAAGCCGAGAGCAGACTCGTGTAAGCTAGAAGGCCCTACGATAAGGGACAGACACCCACATCGCCGGCAGACCGCCAAGACCAGCCCCCAGCCCATGTTAAAAGATAGAGCCCTCCAGAAGAACAGTATAGATCTTACACTAACACTAAAAGGACCACACCAGCTGCAAGTTTTAGCATGAGACTATACGCATCTCTGTTACGTAGCAAACATTAAATACATCGCCCCACCACGAAAAGTATAACGTTTCTCATTGGATAGACAGAATTTTTGTAGGCCGAGCTTAAGGTTAAGATTGAGACCCTGATTGGTCATTTGAAAACACAGCCAGATACCTTTTTTTAAACCAACTTCAGTAAATTGTAGTAAAGAAAAGTTAGAGAGAGTTGCTTCCGAGACGGCGAGGTGTGTGGAGCTGCGTCGCCCGCTGCCCCCTGACGCTAACCACCGACAAGATAATGAACGCACGCGATGCCGCATAAGAGCGCATAAGGCTTCACTCAGAACTGCAGAAGTCTCATCTGTTACATCCCCTTTCTACGTAATACTAGTGTCGATCGTCAATTAAATCTCATGATTTTCACATTTGCTACTAGAAGTTAAAATCTGAAATGCGATGATTTTTCTGTTATATAATTATTGCAGAGCCACATCAGCCACTGTAATTTACGACAAGTTAAATAAGTAATTAAAGATAATTGAGGGTCACTGTAGGCCATTTTGATAGTTTTCTCTTTTATGAAACTTAACTTAAACCTAGATTATAGATGTGATATGGCACAGGTCATTCTTCGATCCATTACAGAACTTGGAAACCCATTCAGGGAATATTCGTTGACATTTTTGTTGAACGCAGTTGGTTTTATCATCCTGTATTAAAATATTTCCTTTAATCAATAGCGCAATTTACAAACAATGTTTTGTGAGTAGAATAAAAATTCCATTGGTAAACTTTACTGCTTTTTCGACGTTATTTTACCAGCTAACTAAAAATTGGAAGGCCTTGAACCCCTTCCAGTAAATTTAGTTAGTATTAAGATTCTTTTACAGGGACTGCAGTGGAGCTGACGCTGAAATCATTTAGTATTCGATTGTATCATCGCCAGTCTCACTGAACTCTTCTGAACTCTACATGTCATGTGTGGTCTGGCGCCTCCTTACCAGCAACAGGTCCCAGGTTCGAACTAGTCAATTCCCTAAAAATGTGTCGGGCTGCCTCAGCAGAGACGGCGTGTCTACGCGGCAGCCGAGTGTCGCGGTGGGTGGAGGCCGGTCGCGGCGCCCCGCCCACGCACGTTACGGGCGACAGCTGGTGCGACGGCGACGTCGGCACTGACGACCCCGCCCAGGCAGCGTCGCGTGTCGCCCGGCCAAATCTCGCCTGGGCGGCGCGCCGCGCCGCGCCGGCCTTCATTGTTCACAGTAACGCAATTAAGTTCAGTGCCGTTCTACTGCTTGGGGGGTTTATCTGCTATCTATGTCATGTGACAAGACAGCTTACCAATTGTGGGCTCGAGAAATGCTTTACCTGTCTTTAGCGGACCAACGTTTTAAGCCACTTGTGCTTGTTTCCTGTCTTAATCGTGACAAAATCTTCTCGCACCATGTCAGGTGGTTAAACCCTCACGAGATTTTTACTGAGTAGTAATATCCGTGGACCGAGTGCAGTGTACTGTGCATGCCAAAAAATTCACGTGACTTTGGTATTGTGGCTGCTGCTTGTAACACCATTTTCGATTGTAAATAATTGGAACAGTGTAATTAACTGTATGTAACTACGGAGTATTTATTCTTTAAGCGTTAAGTTCTTTGAATTATTGGAGGGAAATGGAACCTGATGTGTGCTTAAATACTGGAATTTTATAAAATATGTCTATTTGTAAAAACTAAATTGTATATAAATGACTGGTTCATGCTTAGCGAAATTATATGACGTAGCTTAAAAGGCGTAGGGAAGCCCCTCCATTACGGAAGTGGCTTGGCGGGCAAGGAAAGGTGGAAGTGGCGGTCTGTCGGGACGGCAAGTGAGAGAGCACAGTAGGCAGTCAGTGGCCAGCAGTCGCATAGTCAACACTGCAGGTGCCAAGTGAGGCGTTCTGTAACTAAATCCATAATGGAATGGCCTCGGATGTGGTTCCGGCTGTAAATAGGGTGCTCTCGAATTTGGAAAAGCTCTAAACACGATGAATACGCCGCCAAGAAGAATTAAATAGAGCTTAAAACCGCCAGAAGGAGACCTGATAGCCACCACCTGCTTACCACCAATATTGCACAACTTCTTCAACAACTTTGGAAAACAGATATGTATGTTAGTATGAACCAGTGTGCATGTGTGTGCTTTTGTAATAATAATAAACAGTGTTGCAAAATACGTGTTTACATTTTGAACTGCCCTCTTCATGATACCAAGTACGGTACTGTCCAAATAGTGCTAAAAACCGAGTATCCTAATTAAGAAGAAATGCTAATTTCTTTCTATTTAAATGTGCCCAAGTTCCGTTTTAATCATATAAAACTTGCTAGTTAAATCATTTTTTTTCACAGATAAAAAGAGAGCCACATAATATTTAACTGATGAAAAGTTTTAATTTGCTGTGAACTGCTTTAATTTGAAAGTGGAAAAGTTGTAGCACTAATGAACATAAATGTGGATAATTGGAATTACTTGCTTCACAAGTGGTGTTATGAGGCACTTAAATTTGACCCTATTTGAAACTTAACTTGAATTTATTTACAAAGCTGAATAACAATACTGATAGCGTAAATTGCTTTAAAGCATTCAGGGCTAAATAATCTTAAGTGGAGGTATAGTTCAGCATTTATGTAATGCAAAGTGTTTCTGAAATGTGAGCATACTTACTTATAAAGAAAGGGACAGTTTAAGGGCCCTCACTTTAATCTTTACTAACAGGAGAAAGTCAATTTGAATCTGGGTTTTACAAATGAATCTGAAACATTGCCACTGTGGTATGAATATGAAATGTGTTATTTAGATGTATATTATTGCATTTGTGATGTGCATATGTGTTTTAGTTAAACTTGAACTCTTCTCAGGTACAACTTAGTCTCGTGTTGTCTTTGGGGACAATTCCTGTGCTGAATTAGTTATAGGTTGAAGTGATGAAAGTAGTCTGTTTTATATTTCTGTGATTGCTAACCAAGGCTGTTGACAGATACTGCTATCCAGAGAGTAGTTCACCTGATTGTTGTAGCTGTTCATTGTACTTTACTAAATGGTTCAAATGGCTCTGAGCACTATGAGACTTGACATCTGAGGTCATCAGTCCCGTAGAACTTAGAAGTACTTAAACCTAACTAGCCTAAGGACATCATACACATCCATGCCCGATCCTGGATTCGAACCTGCGACCGTAGCGGTAGCGCAGTTCCACACCGAAGCGCCTAGAACCGCTCGGCCACTCCGGCCGGCGGCACTTTACTAAGAAAGAATTTTTGATAGTTACATTTGCGAGAATATACACAAATCCATTGAGAATAATGTTTGCGCATTATCATGCCTAACTAGGCTGGCCGCCGTTTTTTGTTTCATATACGTAAACTTTCATTAATTTCATTATTTTATAAATTATAGTATTTTCGCTTTCTGATAATTGCCACCCTTACGAAATTTAGGTTCGATTCCTCTGTCCGTTAGGTCAAAGAACGGCCAAACAGCAAAATTCGTCCCAGTGGGTAACGCTTACTGCATTTGAAGGTCATACTTGGCATTATACAATCAGCGGTAGCGTTATATGCTGCTTCCTGTGATGGCGTGAGATGATGAGACTGACTGAAAGCACGATAGCAATGAGTAAACTGGCTGTCAGTTCTCTTTGTTCCCCTAGTGAGCTGGCGGTGTTATGCCTCAGCTGCGATTCTGCTACTGTCCCGACTGCGGCTGGCATCGGACTCCATGACGTCCAGCTGGGGTTTCAGTATTCTAATTGAAACTGAAGAGAGACCACAAGCGGAAGCTACAGACCAAGGAGAAACAGACTGATCTGGTAAAATGTTGCACACATAGCATAGAAGAACACATTAAATTAGAAATAGCCTCTTACAAACGAATAACGGTTACTACACACAGATTGAGCTAAGAAGCTGACGAGAACTTGTCTTGCTGTGGGTCGAGACTCAAAACATCTAAATGGGGAAAGAATTACAGACATTCTGATGAATGGTTTCACTCTGAATTGAGAGAGAGTGCGCCGGAAGTTACATGCAATGTTAATAGTTATGAAAATTGAGGAGCCCGGCCCAGGCAGGTGTAATTTTACCCTCCCACATATCACTATTAAAATTCTCTGTCTCTGCACAAGTTTTGAAATCTTCTCGACGCGTATAAGGAAAACTTTTTACTTATCTTCATTTTGTCTTCTTGTTGTTGGCTCCAATTCTTGCGTCTAGGTGTACATTCTTGGGGTTGAAATTTTGACTTAGCGTTGTGGGTTGCTGATGACTAAATAACTGACGAAGAACTATCTGTTGCTATGATTTTATTTTATTTTATCCTATTCTTCTAGATCACACCGACTTCACAATCTCCATTTTCATACAACCATCAGTTAAATTGTTGAAGAGAAAATTAAAAATATACGTTCGTTTGCATCAGAGGCATGCCAACTGCTACCCACATTCTGCGGCACTCACAAAACTCCAAAGAGTTTACAAAGCAGAAGATTTTAGAAACTTTCTTGACAAAAGAAGAATAATCAGCAAGATATAACATTGTTTTATAAATGAATCCAGAAATAAATTTAATAATTAGCGTTAGATTGTGCAATTAATAATATGGATTTTAAGTGTACCAGAAATTCCGTAATTTCAAATATTTTTAAAAGAAGAGTAATTTTAACTTTACCTAAAGAATACTAACAAATTAATTTCGTTTTATACGTTTTGTATAATACATCGTATACAAAATCAAGTGAAATTCTTTCAGTGAAACAGCCGAGAATGTTCACCTATACAAGATTTGGGATTAATTCTGGTATCGGCTACTTCTATATATAAAAAAGGTTATGTTAAAGGAGGGTGTCCGATTACAATGGGGAGTTTACATTGCTGTTGCGGAAAAACGATACGTTCGCTGCGCTTACGGTTCGGTAGACGGGCTGTTCCCCGCATCGGAATTATCACCGATTAACAGGCGGAAGCTGATTACTCATTGTACTGTAGCGACTCGTACAATCAGTGGCCAATCAAAACGCATGCGCACCCGTGCACAATGGCTGCAACTCACTGGCTGACAACGGTCACGATCCTGTTCCAACTAAGATATGACTTCAACTGTGGCCGTCCGTGGCGTCTCTAGGCACTTTTGTGCACAGAGACCCAGGGACACAGTTTGCCTCCACCGGCAGAAGAGGAGCCCCTAGACCAAACTAACACCGTATATCTCATGCGGATTTGTCCCTACCCGTGGCGACAGTGCCAACAGCTCCAGCTTGGAAGACTTCAAATAACGGCTCTTCTACGAAAATGACTGGCGGGATGTGTCCCTCCACCGCTAGTGAAGAAGGACTGAAATTCAGACTAACGGCTACTTTCGCCGTATTGTATAAATTCTATATTAACTAAACCAGGCGCCAGAAAAATTTAATCTCCTTACTAGGCGGGAGTCCTGTGGGTAGGGAAGACTACGAGGATCCCTGATTGCTGGGTAAAATTAATTTCATAAGGTTTAGTCGGCCTTTAAGAGAATCGAATTTTAAACTAATGGGTTGATTAGCCCGTGACATACATCAGTGGGCTTATAATTTGAAGGCAAAGCTCGCCCGTGCGACTGCTACGGTCGCAGGTTCGAATCCTGCCTCGGGCATGGATGTGTGTGATGTCCTTAGGTTATTTAGGCTTAAGTAGTTCTAAGTTCTAGGGGACTGATGACCACAGCAGTTGAGTCCCATACTGCTCAGAGCCATTTCAGCAAAACTCGCTCTGTAATTAAAACTATTAATTAAATTTTATTTTGGCACTCTTCCTTCGTCAGAGCGCTCGAACAGCTGCTGTGTAAAATCGCTAAGCGAGTCTAAGTTAGAAAAACGAAAGCCGAAGTTTTAAATTTCACGTTCAAGAAATCGTTCACACTGGAGAATCGTACAAACAAACCGTCATTTGACCATCGGACACACTCCAGTATGAACGGCACAATAATAAGCATCCCTGGCGTAGAGAAACAACTGAAAGACTTGAAATCAAATAAATTTTCAGGTCCGGATGGAATTCCAGTTCGGTTTTACAAATAGTAATCTGTAGTACTGACCCCTTACCTCGGTTGCATCTACCGCGAATCTCTCGACCAGCACCAAGTCCCAAGCGACTAGAAAACAGCACAGGTGGCTCCAGTATATGAGAAGTGTAAAAGAACGGACCCGCAAAATTACAGACCAACCTCCTTAACTTCTGTTTGGTGCAGAATCTTTGAACATATTCTCAGTTCGAATAAAATAAACTTTTTGGGGACTGAAAAGCTTATGTTCACGAATCAGTATGGTTTTGGAAACGATCGTTCGTGCGAAACTCAGCTTGCCCTTTTCTCACATAATATACTGCGAGCTATGGATGAAGGGCTACAGGTAGATTCCATAGATTTCCGGAAGGCATTTGACACTTTGCCCCATTGCAGGTTGGTACGAGCATATGGAATAACCTCACAGATATGTGAGTGGCTCGATGATTTCTTAAATAATAGGACCTAGTATGTTGTCCTCAAAGGCGAGTGTTCATCAGAGACACGGGTATCAACAGGAGTGCCCCAGGGAAGTGACTGCAGTACGATACGACATGTCGTAGACAAAATTTCCAGTCGGACTGCAAAACGATTCTACTGCGCCTAACATACATTGCTCGTAGAGACCACGCAGATACGAGAAATTAAAGCTCATACGGAGTCATGTTGATAGTCGTTTATTCCTCGCTCTTTTCGCGAGTGTAACAGGAATGTACATGACTAGAACTGGTACATGGTACCCTCTGCCACGCACCATACCGCTAGAATGAAATTTTCACTCTGCAGCGGAGTGTGCGCTGATATGAAACTTCCTGGCATATTAAAACTGTGTGCCGGACCGAGACTCGAACTCGGGACCTTTGCCTTTCGCGGGCAAGTGCTCTACCAACTGAGCTACCCAAGCAGGACTCACGCCCCGTCCTCACAGCTTTACTTCTGCCAGTACCTTCCAAACTTTACAAGGTTCGCAAGAGAGCATCTGTAAAGTCTGGAAGGTAGGAGACGAGGTAGTGGCAGAAGTAAAGCTGTGAGGACGGGGCGAGAGTCGTGCTTGGGTAGCTCAGTTGGGTAGTCGGCTTTTGGCGGCCGTGGTGTGCGGACCTCCGGCGTGTGCTGTGCGCTGCGGTAAGCGCTCGGTAAGCCAAGCGCCTGCTGTAGTAGTTTGCTGGGTTATTTGAGACTCTTGATGGATTCATATTAGAAGGAGAGATGGATCAGCCTAATAGAAGAGACACACTCAAATTTGTTTATGATCAGGAAGGGCAGAGACCGAATTCGTTCGAAATTGAGACATGGTTAGAGGAAGTTGTGAATATTTCGGTTGAGGATATTATAGGTATTCACCTTTCAATTGTGAGTAGCATTGTGTATGTCAAGTTTAAAAACACGGAATTGTGTGACAAAATTGTTGAATGTAGTGGCGGAACATTTAAGTCCAAACATCACGATGGCAATGTTTCTGAAGTTCGTGTTACGCATGCTGGGTTTGGATTAAGGACTGTCCGTATCTTTGACCTACCATTTGAAATCACCGCTGAGCAGATCAATTACGTGATAGCTCCTTATGGGAGAATAATTAGCAATTTTGCAGAAAAGTGGTCTTCTGCTCACAAGTTCCCCGTCTTGAATGGTATCAGGCTACTGCGAGTTGATTTACATAAGCTCATACCCTCGTATATAAATGTTTGTGGTTATCGGGCTATAGTAATATATGATGGGCAGCCAAGAACCTGCGCGTCTTGCGGCGGTACAGGCCATGTCCGCTCGCAGTGTATACAACGCCGAGTGGCCCAGCTACCTGCTGGCGAAGCAGTGAGACCCCCAGCCATGTCAACATTGCCTTTAACTTTTGCAGCGGCAGCCGCTGGACAACTCCATGCGCGTGACGCTCCTGGCGCTGCTCGGGACGCTACTCAGGATGATTCAGCTCGCAACAATGACGTGATAATGGAAGTTAGCGACTCGACGGTGACAACACAGCCAACGAGTCAAGAAAAAGAACCAAAAATCTCTGTTCAAATAGAACAAACTCCTGAACCGGTTATAGTCCTTCAGAATGAGCAGTCTCCAGAAAACCACAAGGAAACCAACCCATCACTTGCCAGCGAATAGGACCGAGCGCAAGACAGCCAAGAGGTAATGGAAAACGATGAAACCTCCCCAAGAGTCAGCCCTCCAACGAAACATAAAAAGAGGAGACTAGCTCATAAGGGCGCTGAAAAACTGGCACCGCCTTTGCGAGAAAAAGCAAAACAGATTAGCAACAAACTGCATGAAGAACAACATAGTAATCCGGTTCTGAGTATGCAGGCACCTGAACCCTTGCAAGCCAAATCAAATATACCATGCCCCATGTCAACGGACCATTCGTCACACGAGAGGCCGAAGCTGCTAGCAAATTTCGATGCAGACAAGGTTTTCCATGATACTAGAAATGCAGAAAAAGAGACATCGAAAGCTAATCAACACAAAACCTGGGCTGATGAATCGGATGAAATGAATCAAGATGAAGAACTGAATGAAACTGGAGGAACGGATCATACTCCTGCCCCCATAGATCAACTGAACACGATGGATACATCATTGCCGGAACACACATGTGGAAAAGGATTTTCCTCCGACAGCACTTCGTATGACGAACATTGACTTCGGTAATGAATAGGACAATACGAACGCAGCACAAGCCTACAAAATCGCTACCTTGAACATTAATAAGATACGCTCCTCTCTGCATTTACAACACCTGCAAGACTTTCTATACGCAGCTGACGTTGATATACTACCGTTACAGGAAGTAACAGATATTAAATTAGAAAACATACGTGGAAACAACGTCATAACAAATCCCTGTATCGGTGCAGAGCTGGGAACCGCAATTCTCACGACAGAAGGCATCCGTGTCACACAAATAGCAAAACTTGAAAATAGCAGAGGGGTTGCAGTGACTGTTAATAATGCCCGCATCATCAACGTTTATCCACCGTCAGGCAACAATAACAGGCGTGCTAGAGCGGATTTTTTAAAAAGTGAAATCGTTCATCTCTTCGGTACACGTCAAAATTATATAATCCTAGCCGGCGATTTTAATTCTGTACTTAGCCCGAAAGACCAGACACCGAATTTCAACAAGTCCTTAGAACTGGAAAGAATAGTCCACCAAATGCAGTTAATCGATACCTGGGAACATACCCATGGCGCACAGTCCGGTTTCACGTATTTTACCAGTCACTCAGCAAGCAGGCTAGACAGAATTTACGTCTCGTCCAACCTTAATAACCATGTACTCCAGTCTGAGGTCTGGCCCACTATGTTTTCTGATCACGCCGCGTACATCACCACAGTAAATTTGGAAAAACAAGAGACTTACCGAGCGAGGGGCATATGGAAACTCAACATTACACATCTAAAAGATGAGGAATGTCGCGTAGCATTTACTAATGTGTGGCAAGAATGCGAGAAACGATTCCCGCTATACAGTTCTGCCATAGCTTGGTGGTTACAATGTAAGAAGCCTAAAATAAGAAGAATGCTGACGACAGAAAAGTTTCTGGATTAAAAAGACGACTGAATTTTATTTTGGCTGCCTTAGAGACCTGTACACCTTGGACACACGATTAATGGAGAACTTTAGCCGGATTCAGAAAGTTAAAGCAAAACTTTTAGCACTGAAGCGGCGACAGTCAGAAGGTTTTAAAGTCAGAGCGAGAATACACAACATTGTAGAAGGGGAAGAAACAGCTATGTACTATGTAATGCGTGAGAATAAGAGAGGAAACAGAAAAATACTGACAGAAGTTAAGTTACCTGATGGGACCAGGCACACAAAACAGCATGAAATTCGAAACGATATTCATAAATATATCTCAGATATGATGTCCACCAAACCTACCGTCAATGAGGCGCAGCGTGATCTTGTTAGAAACGTATCAGGACGAATTAGTACAGAGCAAGAAGAAAATCTCACGGCTGAAATAGAAGAGGACGAATTGAAAGACGCAATAGCACAGAGTCCTAAAAATAAGTCTCCAGGACCTGATGGTATCCCCGTGGAATTCTACCAAGTGTTCTGGCCACAAATGAGAAGCAAGTTGCTATGTACGTACAACGAAATAATGAATGGCACTGTTGCCGCTCCCAAGGAATTTCCTGAAGGGATCATAGTTCTAATTCCTAAAACCTCACTTAGCAAAGCAAATGAAAACCTTCGCCCAGTAACATTACTCAACAGTGATTACAAAATTATGGCCCGCGTATTAGCCAGAAGAATAAAAATGGTTATTAACTCTGTAACTGGCACGTACCAAACATGTGTAGGCAAAGACAGAAACATATATCAGAATATATGCGAATATAGGGATATAATATCCACCGCAAATGTATGACGAATAAAATGTGCTTTAGTGTCATTAAACTTCGAGAAGGCGTTTGACAGAGTTGATCCTAAGTATCTCCTTGGTATCATGGAAATAATGGGATTCCCACCACGATTCGTGAGGATTATTCAACAAATTCTGAACAACAATGTAGCACGAATCATGATAAACGGACAACTAAGTAGAGGGATTGAATTGACTGGATCCGTGCGTCAAGGTTGCCCAATGTTAATGGCCCTTTTCGCAATAGCAATAGAACCTCTCCTGGCGACACTCAAGCATAACCTGCGAGGATTTTGTATAAATGGCAAAAAAATAGTGTGCAACGCCTACGCAGATGATGTGGGCGTCCTGGTTATAAATGAAGATGAAGTGGCGAAAGCTCCTCAGATTGTACACACATATGAACTTGCTTCTGGCGCCAAACTAAATAAAAGGAAGTCAGGCATAATGAACCTAGGCACAGGAATATGCATGCAAAATCGGGGACAATTGACGGAAGTATCCACATTGAAATGTTTGGGTATTGAATTTAGGAGCAACATCCAACACACTATTGCCGTCAATTATGCAAGCATACGAGCATCTGTACACGGAAACAGTATGAGGCAATTGGACGAGATACAGAAAACGAAACTAGTAAATGTGTATATAACATCCAAACTTAACTATGTTGTCCAAGCTTTTCCGATGCCATTAGAAAGAGCCAAAAGAATTTTATCCGCAATAGGAAGCTTCGTAGGCCAAGGCAACATTTTCAAAGTGAAGTTCAATACACTAACACTCCCAACAAGGAAAGGAGGTTTAAACCTTGTTGATGTCAGTTACAGGTCACGAGCGTTATATGTGTGTCGAATGTGCAAGCAATGGAAACAGATGCCCGACAGCTTAACGGCCCACTTGCTGAATGAAATTGCTCCAGCAAGCATGCAGCCGCCGATAGATGTGAAGCATATACCACCTGGTCTTTGTCACCTAAAAACGTTTCTCGTTGAGTGCAGTTAAATCTCCTCGAGGCTCTCAGAACAGCAGTTGAAGAGAGTAAAGGACATCAATACATATTTGATGGAAGCTAAGGAAGGAAATATTGAAAGAAAATACCCCAACAACGACAGGTCTGCAATTTGGAAAAATATCCACGATCGGAACTTACCCTCCCAGGTGAAAGCAACTTGGTACGAGTATAATGTAGTCAACAGGAAAATAGCAACTAATTCCAAATTTCATGCTATACATCTCACGAATTCGCCCTTGTGAGCGTCATGCAACCTTCTTGACACTGAAGAACACCGATTCGTGTGTGAAAGAGTAAGAGACATATGGCATATAGTTAAGCAGAAATTAGCGATCGTTAACAGAACATCTCCAACCGTTTCCACCGCCGCAGATTTTCTGACTCCAGACGCAGTGCCATATCCTAATACGAAAAGAAATGCTGTCAACTGGCTAAAAGGGCACACAGTGCACTATATCTTGAAGGCAGAAAATAAATGCAAAGAAGATTACTGGGTGTATCTAACGACTCAGCACCATCATCTCATGCGGACAAAAGACTACAAAAAAAAAATTACGCACGCTTTCTAAATAGAATCATGGAATAAATTATACAGAGAACAATAACATATTAAGACTGATACGGAATTCAGAGATGTCAGCCTTGCACGATTACAGATAACTGGAACCGGAATGTCTTCGATCCTTTCACGAGACACTACAGAAAAGAAATCAAGTCCGTGGCAAGACGCACCGGATTACATTCTCATGAAGATATTAGATGTCAAATTTTATGTACATTATTTTTTTAATCATCTTATGCCATACGGAGAGAAGTTTTAAGTTCTATAAAACGCTTTTCAAGGGGATGCAAGTTTTTATGTTTTCCTTATGAAGATAAGAGACTTCACGTTTCAGTTTATTTTAATACACTTGTCTTTCCATTAGCACGAGGAAGATTCATCACCTTTAATTAGAATTAAGAAGAAATATTCATTCTCATTTATGTTAGCTAAGGTAATTTAGGCATCCAGCGTACAGAAAAAAAGAAGAGGCCGAAATAAATAATTAAAAAATGAAAAAATACAAAAAAAGAAAAAGTGGCCGATCACTCGCAAAAAGTAAGAAAAATGAGGAGTTGGCATCAAGAACATAAAAAAGTACATAAAATAAAAAAATAAAAAAAGAAGTTGGCAGAAGGATGGACTCTTAATAATATTAATAAAAACGACAAAAGCAAAGAAGCTAGCCGAGGAAGGCAAAACAAGGTGAGAGTTTGGAAGGGCTCTGAGGGGAGAAGGGAGGTCCTATATATATATATATATATAAAAAAAAAAAAAAAAAAAAAAAAAAAAAAAAAAAAAAAAAAAAAAAAACGTTGGTACAGCACTTGCCCGCGAAAAGCAAAGGTCCCGAGTTCGAGTCTCGGTCCGGCACACAGTTTTAATCTGCCAGGAAGTCACATGCCGCTGTTTGAGGAGCATTTATGTAGGTGTGGATGTAGATGTTTCGTATTTCCGCATGCTTTGTGGCTAGGTAGTAGCACACTATGACACTCTTGTCTAAGTGTCGCACTAAGACTGAAACCTTAATACTATAATACAAGCCCTGTTTTCTAACATTTATTAGTAACAGGAATGGTGTTCAACTGTTGCTGCTAAGGGTGCGAATTTAAATTCGTCAAAAGAGGAGCAGTTTCAAAATACAGTGCCAAAATGTATAAAAGTAATTCTCTTACTGGTAACGGGCAGTTTATGTGTTGATTAGAATCGATATGATGTGCTGAAGGCATAAGAAAGTACGACTGATTTACGGACTGTCTCACGGTATATTTGTGAGAAACACTGGACTCGAATTCGGAAGGACAATGATGAAACCCGCGACCGGCCATCCAGATATAAGTTTTCCGTGATTTCCCTAAATCGCTCCACGCAAATGCCGGGGTGTTTCCTTTGAAAGGGCACTACCGATTTCCTTCCCCATCCTTGACGCAAACCGAGCTTGTGCTCCGTCCCTGATGACCTCTATCTCGACGGGGCGTTAAACTCAGTGTTCCTTCCTTTTTTATTTTTCAGAATAATGCTAAATAAATTCTGCGGTATGGCAGTAGCAGTATTGCGAGTCAATTCCTTGAGTATATACATACTTCGTACAAGATTTATATGTGACGTTCTGAGTCGTTTCCTTCCTATTTTTTCCACATCACTGTTTTTATATAGTATTCACAGAGCTCCAAGTTCTAAGTTTTCCGGCACTCTTTTACTTTGGTAAACTACGAAGATATTTCGCAATGATGCCGAAGTATCATAAATCGGATACTCGGCAATACGAAGAAAGAGCAGTGCAGAAACAAAACAAAAAGGAAAAAGGAAAAGCACAATATTTTGTACGTTCCACAGGATTAATTTATTTGGTTAACCTATTTTCGGCTTACAATGCCATCAGCAGACTTTAACCGTTTTATGTTCGTCGAAGAAGTTACGTCATTTCCAAACAACGTTGGAAAAGAAGTTATTCACTTAGAGTGAGTCACGAACACGAAGTAAATGTCTTTCTTGACAGTGGAGTGGTAACACAGTTAAATAGCTAAAAGTTGAACGGGCAATAAATATAAAGGGAGCAAACAAGGAAAAACATTAACATTACATTTGAAAAACAGTGGCTATATAACAATTTAAATTAAATTAACAATGCTAATCAAATTAGTACTGGACAAGAGCCTTAAAGAATAACTTAAAAACTATTACATTTGGAAAGTGATGTACAAAACAACAAAAAGGTAGTAATGACAAGTATAGCGACAGATTTTTGGCGTACGTGAACAATCACAATAAAACGAATAAAAACAGGAAAATGCAGGAATATGAAAATGAAACGAGCGTTTGGCGTTATTGGCCGGAAGGCCCCTTGCGGGGCAGGTTCGGCCGCCTTGGTGCAGGTCTTATTACATTCGACGTCACATTGGGTGACCTGCGCGCCGGATGGGGATGAAATAGGCAACACACCCAGTTCCTGAGCGGAGAAAATCCCCTACCCAGCCGGGAATCAAACCCGGGCCCGTAGGACGGCAATCTGTCACGCTGACCACTCAGCTATCGGGGAGGCCAGTGGAGGAATAGAGCAGCAGAGGGGTCATAGAGTAAGGAAATAATTTTCAATTTTTGTTTGCTATACAAGATGCGGCCGATGATTGTAGCCATTTGTTGATGTAATAAATTGTATTATGTCTAATTATGCTTTTAAATCTTCTTTGGACCCGGAAACGGATGTGAGACAGTGCGCAAGTTAGTGGAAAGCTGCATGTTTATGTGTTGTTGGGTGTTGTGAGTGCTGGGTGTTCTGAGAAAGAAGGTATTACTGCTTATGTAGCTGTAGATTTTATATAAATTTTGAAACACCACGTTTGTGTACTGATGACAACGGTTAGATCTAGGAAGTTCACAACGGACATTGGCAATAGACTCTTAAGTATGTCATCTTGCTTTTCGGCTGCAGGATACGCAAGTCGAGACTGGATTTGCTATGCAGATGCCAGACAAGGAGACGTAGGACTTCATTACACCTGCATCAGACTGCCTACCACCAACTTCTGTAGACATCTTATACTTACTGCGCGTGGAATACCGACACTAGATATCCGCAGAGGTGCACCAACAGACATCGAATATACACTCTGTGATCAATTATTAGTAGGCATTAATATGAGATGTGTCCACAGTTGGCCATTATGACGGACTGAACTCTGCTAGGGACGCTTTCGGTAAGGTGTCCGAATGTCTGTGGAGGAATGACAGGCCATTCTTTCTCAAGAGCCGAAACAAGAGAAGGTAGGGGTCTCGAGAGAATTCGACCTTCTCTCTCAGCCCAAATGTGCACCACTCCATTCAGGGGAGTCTCTGGACAGGACAGTCCATTTCAGGAATGTTATTGTGCGCGAACCATTGATTCACAAATGTTTCTTGGTTTCTTTCCTTTTTTTACTGGATACAAGTTTTTAATAGTAATTCGTCCAGTTAATACAAGGAGCTGTCCAGAAGAAATAATTTTTGTTTAGATTTAAAGTTACTTTGCCATCTGTCAGACAATTTGTGTTATTGAGCAAATGATCAAAACTTTTTGCAGCTTTATTTGTCTCACTGTTAGTATTAGCTACAGTCATGAAGTTTCATTTATCACCGCGAAAAAAATGTTACATATTTTTTAGTTTATTTGTGGGTACGTGTGTGCAGTCATCTAACTCAATGAAATCCCCGCTCTACAGAACCGTAGAACGCCACTAGAGGAGCAGTCAAAACAAGATTACTTTGCCCATTGGTAGAGTACAAGTGTTCTATTCCATTATAGTTGGCTTTCTCTAGCTGCGTGCTATCGGATTGTGGCACCGCGATTCCGTTGTTGCAAGGACTGGTCCTTATATACCTACGGCAATGTGATTTGTTCCTGTCACTAAATAAGTCGCATCAGCAATTTTCATGTTCAGTAGGAAGCATCCACTCGATCAACGTCACGGGGCTTTGATCATCGATACGTGACATATCCCTGTTACATGTGAGAATTTTTCGTTTCACCACTAAATAACAATTGAGAAGGTAATGGGTCATATAACAAAGGAACTCCTGTTAGCTCATTAATAGACTCTATGGTGTACGGCACATAATCAGCACATATATATAAATGAGAGAACCGTATACTATGGAATTTGGTTCACTATCAATCCTAACTTCTTCGGAGCTCTTGAAATATTAAAAACCACATGCCTTTCATATCCGACTACCATCTCCAACTCGCATTATGTACCAGTTCATTCATTTACGACATCTTTTCCTGGACCATCTACGTATCCAGTATATCAGACAGAAAATCCAGTCCCAGTTTCTAACATCCTGTCTATTAGTCACGTATCGGGGTATCAGGCTACGCCACTGCACTCATATACTAGCCTTTGTCCACCTCCATAAATCATACATCTTCTCCCACTAGAACTTCAACCAGCTGCAACACCCAGATCATGTAATTCGTCCCGGTATTCGTGCTTCCTGCCAGCCGCATCTTACAGCCAGAAACATCCCCCAGGCTGTGGCAAAGCCATGTCTCTGCAATATCCTTGCCGGCCGGGATGACCGAGCAGTTCCAGGCGCTACAGACCGGAACCGCAGGTTCGAATCCTGCCTCGGGCATGGATGTGTGTGATGTCCTTAGGTTAGTTAGGTTTAAGTAGTTCTAAGTTCTAGGGGACTGATGACCTTAGAAGTTAAGTCCCATAGTGCTAAGAGCCATGTGAACCATTTGCAGTATCCTTTCTTCCAGGAGTGCTAGTTCTACAAGATTCGCAGGTGAGATTCTGTGAAGTTTGGAAGGTAGGACACGTGGTTCTGGCGGAAGTAAAGCTGAGAGAACGAGCTGTGTGTCGTTCTTGCTTAGCTCAGTTGGTAGGGCACATGCCCGAGAAAGGCAAAGGTCCCGAGTTCGAGTCACGGTTCGGCACACAGCTGTAATCCGTCAGGAAGTTTCACACCTTACAATGCTGCATCCCACCCTTGACCTTGGGCTCCCTATATTTTCTCCCTCTCTCTATACACCTCCATTCAGTATTATAAAGCTACTGCAGATCTTCTTGTTCCCAGTATAGTACATATATATTCATCTCCATAATGAAACGAAATTGTCCTTCATACACCATTAAGGCCGCCATTGAGCAACGTCAACATAATGATGACTAACAATAACTAATTTTTACAGCCATTTAAATCACTTGTCTATATTGAGAATTCATGTTATTCTCATCAGGGGATAGTTTTTAAATTCAATATTATTGCTTCATTTATTTTATTGTGTAACACTGTATAATACGTAATAATTCGGTTGAATAGTGGTTTTTACCGCTGTCAATCTGCCCACTCGTGGTAATGTTGGGAACTGAAATTAGAATGAAAAAAACAGCATTACTTCTATAGGTGAGGAAGATTAAGTGATAGTGTAACGAAATTTCCGTTTTTTGCAGTAAGATGCCTGAAATTGATCGCATTCACTAATGTGTGCCCATGTTAACTCTGACCTGGGTTAAGAGAATCTAGATACAGTGTACATCAAAGCAAAACTCATTTTCGTAAAAAGAGATGTAATAGGAACCCTCTGTTGTTTTAACTATCAATAATAATATCAGTTTAGCAATACAGTAACGACACTGCTAGAGCTTATGCAAGAGGCTGAGGAAGTAATTCAAAACGAGGGTACCCAGACGTTGTTACCTCAGGTAACAGAAAGAACTATCACTCTGACGCTAGGCAATTACCACATCGCCAGGCTATCAGAAAGACAGAACCTCTACAGTATTGGAAACCTGGTTGCCTCATGCCTGAGCTGACGGCTGTGTTGGGGCTTATGCGATGGGAATCGATGCCTTGGCAAAAGAAGTATGTACTAATCCTGTATTAATACCCCTGATTCTTAGACAGATGCATGCAGTGAGACGACTGCAAGATTCAAGGGGTGGTCTGCGCTGGTCTGCGAGTCGACATGAATTTACAAGCTGCCATCAGAAGACTTGGCCTATTGTTGGTTCCGAAAACGATATTGCTGACTTAGGGCCCTGCAAAAAGTGGCCCACCTCCAGCTCAAATCTCTACCAGCCTCCTACCCTGAAGGACTACTGTTCGAGGGAAGGTTCAACAATGGTTCAAATGGCTCTGAGCACTAAGGGACTTAACATAGATGGTCATCAGTCCCCTAAAACTTAGAACTACTTAAACCTAACTAACCTAAGGACATCACACAACACCCAGCCATCACGAGGAACAGAAAATCCCTGACCCCGCCGGGAATCGAACCCGGGAACCCGGGCGTGGGAAGCAAGAACGCTACCATACGACCATGCGGGCTCCGAGGTAAGGCCTTGGTAGCCTCTTACCTTCACCTGTGCAGGAATACTGTTGCTTTCCACCTCTGATTCCAAAGGCGGGCAGTATTGCTGACAGCTGTCTTCCTGTATGGCGTCTACAGCAGGATTCCACACTCCCTGCACTGGCCTGTGAAACTGCGTCCAGTCAGCACGCATGCAGCCTAGCCCGCTGCATGCGACTTGGGTCGACGCCCTCGCTGAGTCACCGGCGTCGTCGTTTCCCCTGGTACACGACACAGCAAGCTGCCAGAGACTGCAGGCCGCACGCTTGCTCAGTGCCACACACACGCTGACAACTGCACACGCCCTGTGTGGTGTTGGCACTGTCGGTCTTTACTGAGACTGTTCTAGTCTGGTCACTAATAAAATGAATGTTTAATCAGTAATATTTCCATGGCACGTCGGACTGTAACCAGACAACCGGTACCCTGTTTTCATCTGTGTCCCAAACTTAAAGAACACCTTCCAGGATTAAACTTTCATAGTGACGAAGCGGTGCAAGCAGCATTGAGGTTGTGACTCCGTCAACAGGTCAAACATGCTACAGTGACAACATCAACAAACTATCTCTCATAGGGCGAAATTTGTTCATCGTCAGGGTGAGTTTCTTGAGGCATATATATGTAGACATGAAGAATAAAGAGTGTCTTGATAGGAGGATATAAGATGAACATCAGCAAAAGCCAAACGAGGATAATGGAATGTAGTCGAATTAAGTCGAGTGATGCTGAGGGAATTAGATTAGCAAATGAGACACTTAAAGTGGTAAAAAAGTTTAGCTATTGGGGGAGCAAAATAAATGATGATGGTCGAAGCAGAGAGGATATAAAATGTAGACTGGCAATGGCAAAGAAAACATTTCTGAAGAAGAAGAGATTGTAACATAGAATATAGATTTAAGTGGCAGGAAGTCGTTTCTGAAAGTATTAGTATGGAGTGCAGCGATGTATGGAAGTGAAACGTGGACGATAAATAGTTTGGACAAGAAGAGAATAACGCTTTCGAAATGTGATGCTACAGAATAATGCTGAAGATTAGATGGGTATATCACATAACTAATGAGGAGGTATTGAATAGAATTGGGGAGAAGAGGAGTTTGTGGCACAACTTGATTAGAAGAAGGGATCGATTGGTAGGACATGTTCTGAGGCATAAAGAAATCACCAATTTAGTATTGGAGGGCAGCGTGGAGGGTAAAAATCATAGAGGGAGACAAAGAGATGAATACACTAAGCAGATTCAGAAGGATGTAGGTTGCAGTAGGTACTGGGAGACGAAGAAGCTTGCACAGGATAGAGTAGCATGGAGGGCTGCATCAATCCAGTCTCAGGACTGAAGACCACAACAACAACAACAACAAGTATGAAGATATAGAATGTCAATAACGATTGTTTCATGAGAAATTTTGACTAGTTTTCACATAAAAAATTCTGAAGCATTACTTTTCAGCACGCCCTTCGATTTTCCGCCTCCATAATGTAGGAAAGGGATGTCGCTCATTGCCAGAAGTTTAGAAAATCTTTACGACATGTAGTGCATCAGGAGATGAGCTACGTTTTATCAAGCAGTATTTGTTGTTTTCATTGTGTAAAGTAGTAATTAAGTCAATCATAGAAGTTATGGTACAATAAGAAGAGTTATGACAGTAGTCCATTTAAGTGTCCATGTCGTCAGTGTTTTGTGTCACTGATATAGGGTTAACCACGACGTTGTCGATATCGCAAGAGGCTACCCTGGGGTAACACTGCATACTTTAGCAGTCCAGTTAGCGGAGTCGCAAGTAGACAATGCAAATACCGTATGTATAAGAAATCTGAAGCTCTTGGAAAGACTTGAAACAATGGAAGGCGGAATTGCACAGAAGCAGTAAGTAAGAAGAAGGAATATAAAAGGAGAGCCTCAGCAATACTGAAGATTTAAGAAGGAAAAAATAGATTGAAGCCATGGACTAAAGTTTGTGTTGGTGGTGTCGGGGGGGGGGGGGGGGGGGGGAGGTACTTGACCAGGGCAGTCCATGCAGTTGTGTTAGCTACACTCCTACGGTGGTGTACTGGTTCAGACATATGCTCAATAAGCTGCGGGCAACAAGATACAATGACATACGTGGGAAATTCACCACAAATCAACATCTTTGCACAAATGGATTGTCGGAACTTCCGTTTTGTTCAATTTGAGGCCTCATGGATGACGATGCCCGCTATCTGACTGGTCGTGGCACCAGTGACGTCTGAAAACTGGTCGACAGTTTGTTGCCTGCTATATTTACGATCCGCCGGACCGATGGACTTTTATCATTTTCCTGCCACCAGAAATCATGCCATTGTAGAGGTCAATGGATGGACGATCTGTTAGCTGTACACTGATGCTCTAATGACGATAAATCATGCCTTGGTTTCTAGCAGTACCTACAAACCGCCCACAACGAAATCGATGGCCAACTGCGCTATTGAGCCTTCTTCACCAATTACCTTCGTGATATCCTTACGCCACCACTGGATGGTGCCACAAGTTGTGTAACGTGTACTAGAGGTAAGAGGGGGCTTCATGCAAAAATTGACCTTAGGTGATGCACAACTGAACTTGGGAGAACAGTGTTGCAGCTTGGGGAAAGCGTTGCCAGAGATAAAAAGGTGCAAGGTTCGTCTATCACGAATGACCAACCAATTACACTGTAGGCGAATTTGCTATTACTCAGATCGCGTGACGTAGTACTGCAAGTCGCAAGGAAACGTCACACTGCTAGAAGGATTCAATCTCTGATTAGCATTACAGTGAGGAAAATTAGTGGAACTACCTGTCAGCGTATTGTGTGAGGTAGTGCCGCATATTGCTTATGAGTGAGTATAGCCTTAGGATTATCTTTTCTGGGAAAACATTATAGAAACTTCCGTGACGTGGAAAAGTTCCAAGAGACGTAGTAGCAGGTAAAGAAGCCAATTAGGAAAGTTCAGCAATCTTATTATTGGGTGGTAGCCTTTAAATCGGCCGCGGTCCGTTAGTATACGTCGGACCCGCGTGTCGCCACTATCAGTGATTCCAGATCGAGCGCCGCCACACGGCAGGTCTAGTCTAGAGAGACTCCCTAGCACTCGCCCCAGTTGTACAGCCGACTTTGCTAGCGATGGTTCACTGTCTACATACGCTCTCATTTGCAGAGACGACAGTTTAGCATAGCCTTCAGCTACGTCACTTGCTACGACCTAACAAGGCGCCACATTCAGTTACTAGAATGTATTCCTAACAGATAATATTGTGGATCATGTGCCGTCAAGAGCGACGTTCATCATTAATGGATTAAAGTTAAGTATCAAACTAATTACTTCCGCTTTCTGAATTATCATTCCTTGTCATGTTCCAGACCTCACGTCAGTATAGTTCTTCCCTCTTTACGTCAGCCTGCGTAAGCTAAAACGCGTGGATTTCGGCCTCCAGTGGTGACACGGTGTTGGCTCTTCTGCCAACGCAACACTTATGACTACATGAGAGGGACACATTTCTACAAAGCAGTTCCTACAACTCGTACAACAACACGCAGATAATCAGCATCACACAGTCGTAACGATGAGTGTCACAATATCTAGTACCCTGGTAATTCTGACTCTGCTTTGTTCAGCCTTCACCTAAGCCAGGTGGCGGACCACCCATCCACTTGAACCTCCAGTACATATACTGCCGACGGACTTGATTACCCAGAGGCAATAGGGAATAGTTACGTGAAGTTTGGCATAGACACTGCCTGGTAAGCGTGAGGAATTTATTGGGTCAATTCGTTTATTTTTAAGTATTTATGAGGGGGTGAGTCGAGAGTAAAGACTCTGGTAATATAACTTTGCTAGTTTGTAAGTGGTAATTCGGTGAAATAGTAGTCATCGGTAAAAATGAAACAAGCCAGTGCGCTAATCATGGAAGCACCGTTTAGATTAAGTATACAGCCAATGAACTTTATGGTTTAAGCTTACTATTGTAATGGAAAAGCTGAATGTACAAGGTGTACAACTTCGCTTCCGCCGTTTCTCCCCAACACTTGAGGCTTTAATGAAACAAATTGGTTACACATGTATCATTCGAAGTATTTTCCATCGCTGGCCACTACTTTCTCCCATCTTTTGGGAAGTGTACAAACCCAGCGTCGAAAAAATTGTTCATCTTTTGAAGCGATCTACCAATCGATCCAATTGGTGACTTCTTCATGAGATCGGAAGTGTTGGTCAGCCATGACATGCGCCATTGGTCTAAACAGGTGATAGTCAGAGGGAGCACTGTCTGGAGACGTTTTGAAATGGCTTGCTGTGTCACTCCCACTAATCGTGCCAATTATTCTTGAGTTTGACGCGAGTCTTGACTCAGCAATGTCTCCAATTCTGCATCTTCGAAATCATTCTCTCTTCCACCTCTATGCCTGTCTACGGCGTTAAAACCACCGTTCTTGAAGCGTTGAAACCACTTACGGCAAGTTATTCCACTAATAGCGTCCTTACCATACGCACTCGCGAGTATTCGATGAGACTCAGCCGCTGCTTTCTTCATACTGAAATAAAAAAGTAACACCTCCCACAAATGACGAGAATTAGGCTTGTAAACTGACATTTTCAACCAAGAACAACTTTATGATGCAGACACAAATCGACTAATGTTTGAATGAGGTTATGCTGACCGAGGTCCAAGCTAATTGCTCGACGTCTGCGATCTGTTTCTTTCGACCGCTACTTACCGTTGTCGCTACATATCGGCAAACGGCGGAAGCAAAGTTGTACACCTTGTACTTTTCACAGGTATCAATTCGTAGGATGTACGTCGAGTCTTTGCAGAATACGATGAGCTGGAATCCGTAAGCCGGATCTACCGGAGAGGGGAAGTGTTAGTGCCAGCAATATTTTCTGGTGTTGGTGAATAAAGTAAAGCTAATACGAGACAGACCGAGCTTCATTTGCATATAGGAATTATAAAATATGATACACTGTGAGCCTGTGGCTACGTGAATCACTCAACGAATAAATCAAATAAATGTCATAATAGATCATCTTGATCGCATGTAAAAAAAAATGCAGGATGCTTTGATTGTTGAGAGGGTTTCTTTCAACTCATTCAGTCCTAGCTCTTTTAACGTTAAGTACTGGTGGTCTCTAGAAATGTTAGTAAGTAGTACTAAATCCTCGGTCTTTCAAGAGCAAAACACCCAAGGAATCTTTTGACATGACAGTGTAGATAGAGTATTGGTATTTGGAGAAACTCCACGGGCCGTGTGAAGAACATATCTGGTAGAGGGACAAAAATGATTTCCAAACCAAATTTTACTTTTATTTAAAAAGGAAAGCTGAGTTCATATTTTGTGAATGTACACTCCTGGAAATTGAAATAAGAACACCGTGAATTCATTGTCCCAGGAAGAGGAAACTTTATTGACACATTCCTGGGGTCAGATACATCACATGATCACACTGACAGAACCACAGGCACATAGACACAGGCAACAGAGCATGCACAATGTCGGCACTAGTACAGTGTATATCCACCTTTCGCAGCAATGCAGGCTGCTATTCTCCCATGAAGACGATTGTAGAGATGCTGGATGTAGTCCTGTGGAACGGCTTGCCATGCCATTTCCACCTGGCGCCTCAGTTGGACCAGCGTTCGTGCTGGACGTGCAGACCGCGTGAGACGACGCTTCATCCAGTCCCAAACATGCTCAATGAGGGACAGATCCGGAGATCTTGCTGGCCAGGGTAGTTGACTTACATCTTCTAGAGCACGTTGGGTGGCACGGGATACATGCGGACGTGCATTGTCCTGTTGGAACAGCAAGTTCCCTTGCCGGTCTAGGAATGGTAGAACGATGGGTTCGATGACAGTTTGGATGTACCGTGCACTATTCAGTGTCCCCTCGACGATCACCAGAGGGGTACGGCCAGTGTAGGAGATCGCTCCCCACACCATGATGCCGGGTGTTGGCCCTGTGTGCCTCGGTCGTATGCAGTCCTGATTGTGGCGCTCACCTGCACGGCGCCAAACACGCATACGACCATCATTGGCACCAAGGCAGAAGCGACTCTCATCGCTGAAGACGACACGTCTCCATTCGTCCCTCCATTCACGCCTGTCGCGACACTACTGGAGGTGGGCTGCACGATGTTAGGGCGTGAGCGGAAGACGGCCTAACGGTGTGCGAGACCGTAGCCCAGCTTCATGGAGACGGTTACGAATGGTCCTCGCCGATACCCCAGGAGCAACAGTGTCCCTAATTTGCTGGGAAGTGGCGGTGCGGTCCCCTACGGCACTGCGTAGGATCCTACGGTCTTGGCGTGCATCCGTGCGTCGCTGCGGTCCGGTCCCAGGTCGACGGGCACGTGCACCTTACGCCGACCACTGGCGACAACATCGATGTACTGTGGAGACCTCACGCCCCACGTGTTGAGCAATTCGGCGGTACGTCCACCCGGCCTCCCGCATGCCCACTATACGCCCTCGCTCAAAGTCCGTAACTGCACATGCGGTTCACGTCCATGCTGTCGCGGCATGCTACCAGTGTGAAAGACTACGATGGAGCTCCGTATGCCACGGCAAACTGGCTGACACTGACTTCGGCGGTGCACAAATGCTGCACAGCTAGCGCCATTCGACGGCCAACACCGCGGTTCCTGGTGTGTCCGCTGTGCCGTGCGTGTGATCATTGCTTGTACAGCCCTCTCGCAGTGTCCGGAACAATTATGGTGGGTCTGACACACCGGTGTCAATGTGTTCTTTTTTCCATTCCCAGGAGTGTATAATCAGATAAATTTCGCGTGAGTCCTAGAGAATGCAACATTTTGAAATACGCTAATAGCAGTAAACGAAATCTAGCTTTCAGAAAAAATGTCCCGAGAAATATAGTCTAACGGTAATATTTAGTTCCTTAAACTGCAACAAGTATCACTGCGTCGCCGCTTAACCCTTCGATTACTGAGACGTTTCAGTTGTAGCTCAGCGTCTGTGAAATTTTGCGCTCCATACAGTCCACCGTACTCAGATATTTAACACTATCCATGGGTATGGCAACTGAGATCCACCTACTTACTCTAAACATGTACTCATCTAGCTCGCAGAATTTATTTACAATATTTATCTACATTTGTGACGTGTCAGAAACAGTCTGAAAAGCTTTAAGGTTGTTGCAGGGAGATAGTGCTTAGAAATAACCGGTAAGGAAAAAATTCAGTATGTTTCACCGTTTCTGAGCTAGCACTGAGTTAACCAATCAGGCCATTGTTCTCATAGCGTACATGGCAGCGCACGAAACAGCTCAACCTTTGGATTGAGTTCAATCCCATGCGTTTCACAATAGCCAATACGAACATGCACTCGTATCTCTTAATGTATACATGTTACACCCCATGTCCAATTTTTGTATCGCTTTCTTGTTCGTTTTAAGGGCACCAAATGAAGAACACGTTTGACGACACCGTTTCTTGCGGGCCGCTTAAATTTTCGTGCGCAAATGACTGATTGGGTAACTTAAATGCTAATTAACTTGGAAACAGCGCAACTTATTTATTATTTTTCTTATCAATTCCTTCTCAGCACAACCAACCACGCAACACCCTTACAAGCCTTCCAGTCTGTTTCTGAACACCCTGTATGGACACTTACAACTGTTATACAGAGTGTTTCATTAATATAACCTCCTCCCATCAGATGCTTTATGATGAAAAAAGTGTGGAGGAACATGTAAAGGATGCAAAAAAGTATTCCACATTCTGAGAAGTGGCTGTATGCACCAAAGCAAGAGAAAAAGTCCAGTAAAAATAGCCTGTAACATGTAGTAACTTAAAAGGTACGAACACGTGTTCATCTTGGCTATTGTGAAACACACCACTTCCAGTGGAAGCTATTGGCTACTAAAAACGAGATCGTAAACGAATAAGGATACATTCCTCTGTTACTGTTCATAGATCTAGAATGCAGCACAATAAACGTCTGTTAGTGTTGCTACCGTAAACCGCATTCACAGTATTAATAAATTCATCGGGTACATAAGTTCTAATGGACCCAGTTTGTGTTCTGACCAGTTTGAAATGGCTTCACATTGTAGTTTTATCTCTGCACTTACCAAAATAATGGAAGTCTGTTATTCTACACGGGAAATTCAACACTTCTTTTAGCAACGGCTCCCAGGTTCAGGTCGTACGGAACAGCAAGCAGGTTACATTAGAAGCTCGGCTGGTTCATAGAGGCAGGGTAGTGTGTCCTCATTTGTTTACTCATTTGTCCACTGGATTCTATAGGCCGTTCGTATTAGCAAAGTGCTTGCAGTAGAAGATAAGTTTTACACAGTAAGGAAGATGAACAAGTGCTCACAGCTCCAAAGCTAAGCACTTTAGACCCTAAGTTTACTGGGCATTCTTTTCTAGTTTTGGTCATTATTATCACTCTCCAAATATGTAAAATCTTGTTTAACACCCTGAATACGAAACTTCTAAGTGTGCTGGCGCTACCGGAACTGTTAACTTTAAATGTGTTACTCTGTGATGAATGGGAAACCAGTTGCTATTAACCAACGAAACTATCATACGGAAAGACACGACACGTCACGACTCAGCGTCCAGGGAACCACCACCATTCACACATTGAACATTGAACTGGTAAATACTTTTTAAGTCTGGAATTAACGCAAATTTACTAGACAGATTAGGAAGCAGTTTACAGGAATCAATGCAACACGTCGTGTTCACATCATTCGAAATCGCCAGCGTTGACCCAAAAGTCACGTTTTTTGGGTGGTAAGCCGATAAATGAGTCCCTTAAAAGTTGCCAGCCCACACAAATGTCGCGTTACAGGCCTAAACAATAGAGAAGCTGTACAGGCAGCATCCGAATTTCCCGCCCCCTGCTCTGCTATTGTGGAGCCAAATTCTAGACCGGCGCCTCTGTGATGGTAGTTTACACAGACTTTTCTTTACCATCTGTATCATCGTGTGGTGCAACAAGGAACTGACGGATATAGATCTCACTACGGCAAAGTAATGTGTGTAATGTCATCTGATAGACGTTGTTGGCTGTCTCACTTCCCGACAACATTCGGTAGCCATGCGATGTGTCTGAAACCATCTATCTGGGCTGGCGGGATTAGCTCACTGAAACTGGCCTTTACTAAAATACACTCATGCTCATAAATTAAGGGTAATTGCAGAATGTGGTGCCACAGGAAGTGGCGCTACACTAAACTGGCGCTAATAGATTAGGGACATAGGGAACACACACTACACAAATCTGCAAGTCCACTGTATTGGTGACAAGTTGAGAAAAACGTCCCGAAACACATGTTCTACAAAACGCCACTGTTTCCTGCGCGTGTACCCCGACATCAATATGGGATATGATCACCATACACACGTACACAGATCGCACAACGGCTAGGCATACTCTGGATCAGGTGGTCGAGCAGCTGCTGGTATATAGCCTCCCATATTTGCACCAGTGCCTGGCGGATCTCCTGAGGTGTCCTAGGGGTTTGAAGACGTGCAGCGATACGTCGACCGAGAGCATTCCAGACCTGCTCGATGGGGTTTAGGTCTGGAGAACAGGCAGGCCACTCCAGTCGCCTGATATCTTCTGTTTCAAGGTAGTCCTCCACGGTGGCAGCTCGGTGGGGCCATGCGTTCCATTCATCAGCAGGAAGGTGGGACCCACTGCACCTTGAAAAGGCGGACATACTGGTGCAAAATGATGTCCGGATATACCTGACCTGATACAGTTCCTCTGTCAAAGACATGCAGGACTGTACGCGCACCAATCATAATCCCACCTCACGCCATCAAACCACGACCTCCATACAGGTCCCTTTCAAGGGCGTTGAGGGGTTGGTGGTACTATGTTCTTGACACCAGGCTTTACGACCTCTCCTATGACCTAGGGTCAATGGAATGCACCTTCCAGGTCTCCGGGCAGGACATGGTTCTCAGTAGGGTATGCCAACGTCAAAGGCGGCAGTGCAAGCTCTGCAACGTGTTGTCACGCTGACCACAAGGTCGATAAGGAGTTCTTGTGGTAGGGGGCTCCATTCGTCCACCAGCTCTGTTGTCTAACTACTGGACCGTCATTGGTGCCTGTGGAGGTGCTGTAATATGTCACACCAACACACTCCAAACGTGCTCGATGGTGTTTAAGTCGGAGAAATTGCAGGTCAATCTATTCACCGAATAGTCTCTCGTTCCAAGAACTCCGCCTCTATCTGTCTATCTGGACAGTTCGATGTGATCGCACACACCCATCACTAAAAATTAAGTCAGAGCCGTATGCATCCCTAAAAAGACCATCATGGGAGACGATTACCGTGTCATAATAACGTTGATTAGTGAGTGTGCCGTGTTGAAAGATTTAGAGGTCAGTATGCACATGAAAGTTTATGCCTTCCGACAATATAACACATGGACCACCAAAACGACCATGTTTCGTCAATGTTCCTGTGTGCCTGAAGTGCTCTCGTATGTCGAGAGGTGGAAACACGTCTCACTGCGTTTTTCTTTCAGTTACCTTCTGTACCTTAGCAGTTCTTTCTATCTATGGCCCAATTTACATCGAGGTGCGTTAATTGGCAGTGAAACATCTTGCGAAAGTTACTTTCATACTTAAAGCTTGTACATCAGTGTATTATTCCACAAAAAACAACGAGTGGTTCTGCCCGTAAAATTTTACAACATTAGGTATAATTTCTAAGAAGTGTGTGTTACATCAAAAGAAACGAGATGCATGAAAACATAGTTTAGAAAACCTTTTAATGTCGGGGGGAGGGGGGGGGGGGCGGAATCCATATATACATGTGCGGATGTTCGAACAATGGAATAATGCAATAGGTCCTAGAACTTCTATATTTATATAGCCCAGATAAATGTTTGATATAAAATAAACTATAATTTGATAAGGCTACAGTTTTATGACACTTGCAAAAGGAAAATAATATAGTAAATTGGGAAACTGGATTAGGTTGCGGTTTATCGTCAATGAAGTGAAGGATAAATTTAGTAGTAATTACTTCATGCCTTTCTTCTTCATCTAATAGCATGAGATTTGGGGAGGGATTATACTATCAGTAAATAACTTTCCTCCTGCAAGTCTCAAATAATAAAACAAAAGAGTCTAGACCAGAACATAAATGGAACTTTTGACGATGAACAAGAAAGTATAACACAAAGGTTCGTTAGTTATTAAAACCGTAACAAACTCTTTAATCCTGTCTGGCACCAAACACGCGATTACAAAATTTACCCCGAATCGGAAAAAAACATTAAACTGAGTTGGCATCTCAAAACGAAAAATCTTAATGGTAAACTTTACTATAAACTGGAAAACAACGCTGAATATACTACAAATTTAGATCCATCACCCAGTAGACCGTAAAAAATTTTGCGAACTTAATTGTGTATATAGGTAGTTTATCTACAGGTTTTGATGAGCTAGTTTGCGAATGTCAAAATATTTGACGTAATTGGTCATATCTTTCGATTACATTGACTTAGGAGATTAAATGTTTTACACCGCCAAGGGGTGGTATAGCTTAGTAGTTATCGTAAATAGTACCTTGAAAACTCTAAGCGTTCCTGAGAAGAAAGGGTCTTAACAGACGGAGAGATAAACGGACAACGAAATGTACCTGTAACTTATATACCTGCATATATGGTTGCAGTATTTCCATTGCTTCGAGTATTCTACTCTTTGATGCTACCTATAAGTTGTGTAGCACATGGTATCACTGTACAGCGAGCGAATGAGGACAGAATTCCGTGAGGCAAACAAATTAATCTCCACGATAAGGAAAGTCTTTATTAAGGTACCATCAAGTATACAGACGTGCAAAGAACGATTTCCAGGTGTCCTACTGCCACCTACATCTTTTGCTACCCGCTGGGGTACGTGGTTAGGAGCAGCAGAACACTACAGCAAGCATCTCCCAGGGATGCAGAAGGTAACTGAAAATGTACTGGAGGATGCCACCTCTGCAATTCCATCAAAATAATTACTCAATGATCCGTCAATCCAACGGGACTTGGTTTATACTAGAGCCAGCTATACATTTATGGCAAGAATTGTTTTCGAATTAGACAGCTCAGAGAGACCTACTTAGGAGATCATTTCTTCACTCGGTTAAGTTAGAAAGAAAATTAAAGAAGTGCCAGGTGAAGAAGCAGAAAAAAACTGACAAAAATGTAAAGATTTTGCAAAACACCGTCTTGAAGGACTTATGCCCAGAAACATACATACTTAACGGAAATCTGCCTCTCCTCATTGTAGCATTCCTGTCCAACATGTGCCGAAAGTGAAGTATGCCCCTGTCACATCCGCTGATGAACGTTCTTTCTGACATATAATTTAATACAGACTGACAGACGCCACAGAATTTCTCTGGATAACTTAGAAAAGGTTTAAGTTAAGTACTGCGAAGTCACCTATGGTCTGAAAGTTTGAAACAATTGCATTATCCGACTTGTATTAACTTACATATTATATCTATTTCAACATACGGCTGTATTTGTTTTATACTGTTTGTTTATCTTGAAAAAGGTGAAATGATTTGAAGTTTAGTTTGAACATTAAAGTAGTATAGTTTTTGTTGTGTTGTGCAACAGTGCATATTTTCATTTTCCTTCCTTTTAACTGATAATAATATGCCTTTATGTCAAAACTGTCTATTTTACATATGTTCATTTTTTCAGCATAATAATTTTTAGGGCCTTTTTAGGTTTTATGTGGCCTAAGTGAGCTACCAAAAGAGGGTATTTTAAGAACCTAAAATGCACTTTTTACGACCTAAAAATCCGCGGTCTACCTATGAATGTTCCATTTCTAGTCATTGAAATACGGAACGTTAAAGAAAGGAAGGTAATCATTTACTAAAGCATGCTTCGTGCGGACCAACCTCGTTTCCGTGTGACATCTTCTCATACCAGACCTTTGAATAAGGTTCACTGAAAAAGAACAGCATGGTCAACACTTTCAGAATTGCTGCAGAAACATCGGCCAAATATGGCTTCGTTTGACGGGAGAAGCTATTCATACGTTCGGTTTACTCGGATGTGACGTCAAAATGACGTTTAAGTGTTTAGCGGCATTTCGAGTAAGCGGAGCGATCCACAGGTACCAGATTTTCTCATAGCTAAGTGGACCCTCGGAAACCACAGAAACATCAGCTAAATATTACATAAGCAGCTGTTTAAACTGTCCTATTAGGTTCCTGCGTAAGCACAGCTTCGGAAATTGCGAGTCATTAGAACGCGTTGTGGAACAGTACCGAGTTCTGCCGCCTAGCATTCTTATTTTACGGAGCAGGTCAAAAAGCAACCCTCTGGGTAAGATACGCTTTTACTTTCTCGTTTTGGCAAAGATATCTCGTTGATGCAGAAATGGGAGACGCGGCACAGAATGTCTGTGATCAAAGAAGTGATTTACGTCGTGCAGGCGGCTGTTCTGCGATACTTCAAAGGCGTCCAATCCAAAACGGCCATCTTTCGAAGTGTAATAAAAACAACAAACAAAACAGATATTGCATGCACAAACGTTCAAAAGAAACGTTTACTCTATAGATGAAACTTGAAATTCGTTTCTGCTGATGAGACAGAAAAAAATTTCATTCTACGAAGACAATATTTCACCATCACAAAAACATCCATCATCCATTCGACGCAGCAAATCAAAGCTATTTTCTTTTTTACAGACGTATTATCATGTGGTTATTACTACGTTACTACAGATCATCATGTGCATAGTGATATAGTAGGTTATAGTGCAGATGCCGTAACCTGTTCAGTCATAGACGACTGCAACAGATCCGTTTTCTGAAAACGATGTGGTTCCAATTCATATGGTACAAATCAGGCACACAACAACACAGAAATAGTAAGAGGACGGGGCTGTTCACGATCTATGAGAAATTCAGCACGATATGAACCCAATCGTGGCTGCAGTCAGCAGCCTCTTAAACTCGATGGCATGGCATCAAGGAGGAATTGTAGACGTACGGAGGGAATCACTTCAGTACAGTTTGAATACCGGTTCATGAAGCACCATCAAACGTTGCTGGAGGACGTTGAAGAACAGTTGCCTGCTACCCACATACCAGATACGTTTGATGTGCGATACATCACGCTAATATGCAGATCAGGGAACGAGAGGCACCCGATGTCATTCGACGAAGGCTCCCATATTTCTCGCCACATATTGGGGGTATTGTCCTGCTGAAATGTGACGTATGTTGGACGGGAAGTATTTTGGGTTCAATTAGATTAGATATAATTATTGTAACTTTCTTTGCACGCTTTGTGGTTCTTTAATGGTTACAGGAGCGAGGAATAGATGCGGTTCGTGGGCAGAGAATTCAGATATTAATTTACTCTACATCACAACTTTTACTTGCAGCGCCCTCATGCAGCGGTGGCGGCTGTCCGAAGCGCGGAATAACTGGCGGCGAGCATATTATAAAGTGCGGTCGACCGAATGGTGCGAATAATAAGAGATACGATACGATTCGTTCCAAAGGAAGGAGATCGTAGGGAATGTGGATCACAGCAGAGCACCAAAGGTGGTTTGTATTTCCGATTTTAATTCGTTTCTTTGTGCTACAGCCAAGGTCACTTCAATGTCTCCCAGAAAATTATCTGTATGTAATTTGGGGTCAATATTAAAAGGGGAAGCGTTGCCCCTGTGTCCCTATTTTTAGGGAAGAAAAGAAATACCGCATGAAAGGTTTGTTTTCGAAATATTGTGTTCAAAAGTAGCATATTTACCAAAAACATTACATAATTAATGAAAAACCGCTACTGTTCCTGACAGATGCTTCATTCATGTCCACGACCAGTTAGGTCCTTCATATATTGCGTCACTGCAGCATATCTTTCCGATATACTTTAAGATGGCCTTGATTTGAAGGCCGAAACCGCTCATGTATTTAAGGAAGTGTATATCAACAACTGTAGCTGCTGTGATGAAAAGTCTCACTGTCTTTAAAGACACATTATTTGATAATCTTCCATATTCATTCCCTGAAAAATTAAGGAATTAGTGAGATGCAGTCTGACATTGATATGTTCCTAGATCGAGCTATTTGAAAAGTTGTACTGCACTCGTTTTAGCGTGGAATATCAGTGTTTTACCCCTGAATCTGACATTGCCAAAGTACTGTCAGTTTAATCTCTCTTTTTCACGTGCATTCTTTAAAAATGGAGCTATTCAACACCCAGTGGCACCAAAGCGAAACACACACTAGTAATTCTTATTCTTCAAGGATCACGCACTTCTTTCACATATTTGAAAATACAGTTTGTTTTTATCAGACTAATACTTTCCCTTTTTTGATGTTTTATATCCTTTATGAGTAAAAATAAGGATTTTAAAGATTGCTGTCTTCTAAACAGATTCTTCCAGTTGTAAATATCTATTTCACCACAGTTTGCTCACGTGGCATTAATTCTCCACCATTTAACACTCTTAGAAGTCTTTCCTTTAGTAAATGAAAAGCCAAAAAATAATAAACCCAAAATTATAATTCAAAATTAAAATACAATTTCCAGCAACATATTACTCCTGTTGGTTTCAGAAAAGTAGGAGTGCACAGATCTCGAATCAAAATAAAACTCGCTTAAATTCTCCTATCATTTTGATCCACACACGCATTAGTGTCTTGGACTACGTCCAGAACGAAATGCAATGTAGTTGAGCGGAACATTCATTTCCCCAGGGACAGGCTACTTTGCCTGTTTGAAGTTTACTTAGATGGACGAAGATAAGTGCAATCTTCGTGTCTTGACACTTCATTGAATGAGTTTCACATAATACTGATCTTTGTTTCTGTGCGTTCTTTCGGAAGATGTTGATTCTAAACAAGTTGGGATATTGAGTGGCTAAGTGCGGACGATCTATCGGCAATGATAACAACTAATTGAATGTAGGCCTTCTGTGTTCTACACGTCTTCTGAGACTTAATTAGTCGCGCAGTTTTTTTCTGGACTTTCTAGACTTCAAAGAAGGGCAGTGTAATAATCATGCATCCACAAATGAGAAACATCCTACTAAGTACTGAATGCTCTCCAGTACGATATATTTCAAGGCGATAGACTGGAGCATCAGTATGAGAAACGACGCACCTGTAAATCTGTAAATTACCGAAGCGAAACTTCCCTAATTCTGTTTATATATCCAGCCTCATCCCACTCGAAATTCTACGCAAGTCAGAACTAATGGCCGTAATTAACTTCGAGCCAGGAGTTAATTAATACAACAGCTCCCAAGTTTAACTGAATTCGCCAGACAAACTAGTTACTCTTCCGATGGTATTGCGAGAGTCAAGCGACAAAGAGCGATTGACAACGAATAAATGATTTCAGTAGTGCGCTTACTGTCAACATTTATAGATTGATTTACAGAAAGACGATAAAATCACCAATCGTGATTGCTGTAGCAACTGATCTACATGAGTCACCATCAACGGACCACTTGCATCGTAATGCACTCAGATGTAGTCGTTTCTCTTATTTCAAATGAATTCATCCTGGTGTCGCATATGGGTTTTAAACCACAGTGCGACACACTCTCTAAAATCTTCTGTTCTCAGTCTTCAGTGACTAAAAGGAAGAACTCGAACAATACAAAAGCTCTTTGGTTTGTGAGGTGTCGAAAAGACTCTCCTCGATGTTAGTATTACTATACTATATATCAATGTCTATACGCTGTCTGGCATCTAAAGAAAAGCTTTTCTGTGTATGACTTTATACGTCTACTGGCGCTTGCAAGCTACGTGATCTTCCACTATATATTTCGACACACCTTGCGAAAGACTAACGATCCGCCAGGTGAAGTATGATGTCTTTGTCTCTCCCTGTACAAGTGGTGTACGGACTAGCAGATAAACGTGGTAGACGGTTATTGGGAAGTGACGTCAAAATGACTACATTTCGATGCGACAGACGCCATAATGATTTCTTCGTATTCAGCTGTTTTCCTATTATAACTTGTAGTATGCCGTTTTAAGGTTGCTGTGCACTGAAGATTGATCACAAACACGTCACCTTTCGTTGAAATTATTATAATTAAATGATAATTAGTGACGCGTCGACGCCAAAAACCTTCAGGAGATTCTAAGGTGAACAACCATGAAATCGAAGTTGCATGTCTTTGTTGTAGGGTAGTGGTTAAGGAAGTGGACTACAGAGTCGAAGGTAATAGGCTAGCGTCTTGCCATACACTACATATATTTTTTCATCATAGCATTTTTAATACATTCTGGGATTTTTCTCGTTAAAGTAAATCAAGTGCGTTAGTTCCGTATAAGAGGGCCTTCTCTCAAGAACGAGTTTCTTCCTTTATCTAACTTCTGTCTGATAAGAAAACGAAAGATAAAATGCTGCGAGTGAGACGAAGAGCAATGCTTGAACAAATACACTATGTGAACAAAAGTATCCGGACACCTGGCTGAAAGTTACTTACAAGTTCATGGCGCCTTACATCGGTAACGCTGGAATTCAGTATCATGTTGACCAACCTTAGCCTTGATGACACCTTCCACTATCGCAGACATACGTTTTATCAGGTACTGGAAGGTTTCTTATGAAATGGCAACCCATTCTTCACGGAATGCTGCACTGGGGAGAGGTATCGAAGTCCGTCGATGAAGGCTGGCACGAAGTCGGCGTTCCAAAACATCCCAAATGTGTTCTATAGGAGTCAGGTCAGGACTCTGTGCAGGCCAGTCGATAACACGGATGTTATTGTCATGTAACCACTCCGCCAGAGGCCATATATTATGAACATGTGCTCGATTGTGTTGAAAGATGCAATCGCCGTCCCCGAATTGCTTTTCAACAGTGGGAAGCAATAGGGTGCTTAAAACATCAATGTAGGCCTGTTCTGTGATAGTGCCACGTAAAACAACAAGGGGTACAAGGACCCTCCATGAAAAACACGACCATACCATAAAATTACAGCCTCCGAATTTTACTGTTGGAACTACATACGCTAGCAGTTGACGTATTCGCCATACACACATCCTGCCATCGGATCGCCACATTGTAAACCGTGATTCGTCACTCCACACAACGTTTATCCACTGTACAGTCGTCCAATGTTTACGCTCCTTACATCAAGTGAGGATTAGTTTGGCATTTACCGGCGTCATGTGTGGATTATGAGCAGCCGCTCGACCATGAAATGCAAGTTTTCTCACCTCCCGTCTAGCTATCATAGTGCTTACAGTGGATCCTGATGCAGTTTGGAATTCCTGTGTGATGATCTGGATAGATGTTTCCTTATTACACATTATGACCCTCTTCAGCTGTCAGCGGTCTCTGTCAGTCAACAGATGAGGTCGGATGTACACTTTTGTGCTGTACGTGTCCCTTCACATTTCCAATTCACTATCACATCGGAAACAGTGAATCTAGGGATGTTTAGGGGTGTGGTAATCTCGCTTACACACGTATGGCACAAGTGACACCCAATGACCTGACCACGTTCGAAGGCCGTGAGTTCCACGAAGTGCCTCATTCCGCTCTCTCACGATGTTTAATGACTACTGAGGTCGCTTATATGGAGTACCTGGCAGTAGGTGGCAGCACAATTCACCTTACATAAAGAACGTATGACAAAGGCTCTTCTTCCCTGTTCGCGTTCCTAGGCAGTACTTTGTAACAAAGAATTTTGCAGGCATTTACCCAGTGTGAATATGAACGCAGTCGTCAGCAGACATTATTATTATGGTGAGTTCTCAGCCAGCTGCAAGCATTCCAATAGCTTTTTTTTTGTATGTAGTGGAGCCACGTTTGAGGGCAGTTAGGTAAAGTTGTACTGTTTTTACATGTTTTTTGTGCAGATTTCATCTGTAAAGTATAAAGTCTTTGTTCACAGTTTTACATGGTTCAGAACAAGTAATGATCTGCATCCATTCCGTACTAGACATCTGTAAACTCAAGTGACTTAAAAGTAGACTTTTCCAATCACGAAGAAATTTTCTCGTGATCTGTGATTTTATTTCTTTCGTTAATAAGAAATGATGTTCGGAAGAAATATGAGGTGGTCTTACACTAGGTGTTTTTGTCACGCCCACTGCGAAGTTGTATAACAAACCTGCCGCTAAATTATTCTATTATCTACTGTATCTAGATTTCGCTGATTCATTATCTAACACATTCTCTTAGTGTAAGATATCTCAACCTCGTGTATTGGCCTCCTTATTAGAATTCCCATACAGTTTTATGGGGTGAGATGCCTCTTGCACTTGTGTTGGAAATGATTCACAGTTGCGTTGCACTTGCGTTCTCTTTTAGAGTTTATTGTAAGTTGATAATGATGCAGTTACCCCGAGAGTTCCTGCTGCAGAAATTACGTAAATAAGTTAAAATAGAGAATATCTTATCAAGTGCTCTGACCACAAAAAATAGAATAAGGTAGGGAGATGCATTATCCTACCATCTGTATAGCGTAGCCATGGGAAAGATGATAAAAGTTGTGGGCATCAGTGCAATGGGGCTTAGCTGCTCAAATCTGTTCAGGTGCTGGTATATGTAGATGATACGCAAGAAGGCAAAGAAGCCTTTACAAGTCTTCAGAGAACTGCTAGAAAGATAAACCTAAAGATAAATGAATGGAAAACTAAGTATAAAGTGGTAACTAAGAAATATTATTCTAATGAGCCCTCATCCATGAAAACTGACTCATGTATGTTTGAAGTGTGTAGTTTGGCTTACCTTGGAACAGTATTAAACCATAAGAACAATGTCAGCTTCGAAATCCAAGAACGAATATTGTCCTAAAAAAGTGCTACCATGACCTGGAGAAACATACAGAACTAAGCTACTGTGTAGGAGAACTGAAGCTATGATGTTAAAAGTTTTAGCGGGGCCGGAGCTGAAATACGGTACTGAAAGGTGGATATTAGCTTGGCGTATTTGAAAGAAAGATCTTGGAACAAATTCTTGGGCCAGTGGAAGAAAATGGCGTGTAGAGGAGAAGATTCAACTATGTATAGTCTATGCAACGTGATCATAAATTGTGTGAAAAGCCTGTAAGTGTGTTGTAGCGTTGGTTGTGCTGCAAATAATTGTTCAGGACAAAATTCAATACTCTGAGCCGTTTCCCAGTTAGTTAGGCTTGAAGTTAGCGAATCTTGTGCGCGCAAAACTCGAGATGTCAGACAGAGACGGTGTCACCAAACATGTTCGTGGCTTGGCTCCTAAAACCAAACAAGAGAGCAATACAAAAGTTGGGCATGGGACGGCAGTAAGGACCGAATACTAGTAAAAGATTGGACAGCCCCATTTGCTATCATCTACGCTGTGAGAGCAATTGTCACCAACTGCATCTGGTGGGCTACTTGAAAATATGGGCGCAACATCCTCATTGACTAACTTCAATGCCAGTTAACTCGGAAACAGCGCAATGAACCAATTTTTTTTTCTTAACAGTTATTCCTCAGCACAACCTCTCCTGCAATACTCGTAAAACTTTTCAGACTGCTTCTGACCACCCTTTATAATGAACGAGATGTTGTCAGCTGGAATCCCTGACATGTCAAAATCATTAAGGCGGTATTCACCGAAGTGACTGGGGGAACCAGGAGAGTTGAAAGACCGAAGCTAAGTTGGAAGAAAGGTGACAAAGAGGACATTAGAAAACTGGAATTTAGAATTGGAGGAGTTCGGTGCTTCCGGCCGGTGTGGCCGAGCGGTTCTAGGCGCTTCAATGCGGAACCTCGCGACCGCTACGATTGCAGGTTCGAATCCTGCCTCAGGCATGGATGTGTATGTCGTCCTTAGGTTGGTTAGGTTTACATAGTTCTAAGTTCTAGGGGACTGATGACCTCAGATGTTAAGACCCGTAGTGCTCAGAGCCATTTGAACCATTTGATTTCGGTGGTAAAGAGAGGAATATGGAATAATTTTCTACAGAAGGCTAGAGCTCACAGAGAGCTGTCGTGCCGATAATGACGATGATGATGATGATGATGATGATGATAATGAGACTACGAAAATGCAAACCACTGCATTCACCACACAGGCTACATCTTTATAAGTAATTAGGCTAAAAAGATAACAGACGACAAAACCATTTGTCCTTGCACGAATCTGACTTTTAAGGTGCGATTTATCATACCTGGAGGTTCCGTTGTATCTGGTTAATAGTTTCATGCGCATGCTCAACATCAATTGCCTTACTTGCGAGTAACTTGTCGCCTTTTCGATGCACTTTGCTTGAGATTGCCGTCTCCTACCATTAGTAAAAAGGTTAGTTCTCATTATCATTAGGTCACGTTGACTTTCTTGCAGTAATAAAGTGTGTTCAACAATTGTAGCTAGTGACGATAGGAGGTGGGCATACAACTAATTTTTTAATTTCTTGATATTTATTAGTTTCGCGTTAGTTGTACATCAGTCTACTCCGATAGATCTCGAATCACGACAGTGCAGCAGGTAACCACAATTAGTGGATCATTTGGGAACTCCGACTTGCTGTTTAGTTAATATCCCCGGAACAGCTCTTTCACGTTTCGTGGATCTAGGAGATCGCTGGCGTTATGGATGTGTGTGTAATGACGGTGAGGCAATCAGAACGACTGACCGATATGCCGATTCGGTTGGGTGGCGGTGCTGGCACTGAGGTCCATTTCCACGGCCGATCGCTCACAGAGAGCCTGGCAGATCTAGGGATAATTACGGCAGCCACGGCTACTGGCGCCCGCCTCATTGCTCTGCGAGCACTCCACACGTGCACTGCGCGGTTGCGGCTCCGCCAGGCGCATCGGCGTTCGTGGCTTCGGATTCTCACGCCAGGCCTCGCCGGTGTTAACCTGCATACCGCAACTGAGTGCCGCAGCCGGAGGCGGGCACCGGCTGACGTCACATTGCGAGCGACCTGAACCAGATTACAGCCCGGGCAGGGTCACCGGCGTAGGTGCTACTCCCTGTCGCAGTAATTGCACGGGTCTAACGCTAGCAATGAGCGGTTTTAACAGTGGACGGTTCAGTAGTTTGTTTCTTAGTTCAGTCTGTTTCGTCAGTCGAATGAAACGAACGAACGGATCTAGTCTCCGCGACTACGTTAGTCACATGAATATTTTTTCACTCGCCTTTCATCTCTGAGTGGTTTAACTTACGAACATAAATGTTTTCACTCAGTCTCCGGGTTTGAGTGATTTCATTTACATACTTCAAAAGCTTTTTCGTTTAGGCGCAAACCATGACTACGGTTGCCTATTTTATTAAAGTATCGTATCTTATTTCAAGGAGAGCGAATGAGAAAATAAAGTATTTTAAAAAATAAAGTATTTTAAATAATGTTTATATTTATTATTTAAATACAAAGTTTTTCGTACTTCTGGCTTCAAATAGGGAATTTTGATTATTTTAAAAACTGGCGATACATTGTAAATTTGTGTTAAAATACATTAATAATTACCTTTTAATGAAATATCCTGAAACATTTTCTCTCACTTCTCAGTAGTTTTGCGCCCATCACCGATACCTGTCTTTCGGTAAATGTTTAGGCGATGTGAACAGGTAGCATCTCAGAAACATTACTCGGTGTCTTAATGTGGCTTTTTAATCTTACACTGTCACTTGTCTAAAGCATTTTTTTCCTCATAAATGTTTGTGATCACTCGTTAATTTGCTTCGAATTTATTTAATTAATATAGTTTCATTACGTGAATCATCCTTGTAGATACTGTATATCGCACAGAATTTATTATGAAGGTTAGTTTTTATGTAGTTATATGATTCCTTACATTCCCACGCCACTGACAGTTTCGACTTTCTGATCCAGATACAAGGTCTACTATTAAGTAAATGCTTACATATAAACATGGACGGAAAAGTGAACTGAAAAATAGTTGTTGGCACTCAGTACTAATTAAATTCTGGAACGATGTGACAGAGACGAAAGGCGATAACAGAGTCAACAATAATAATTGAACGATATTAATAGGATCTAAAGTTTCCGCTCAGAGATGAATACGCCACGGCTCTTACGAAACAAATGGTCGTTCCGAAGGTCCAGATGAGTGCAAACGTGGAAGTAGACTGTTTAAAGTGATGGTTAGTGGCAGGCTTTACTGTAAAACTGAACTGCCAATGTTTGAATGTGAAAATTACTTCTTTACGCCCGTGAAATACTATATCAGCTACCTTTTGAAGAGTGTAAATTGTAAACAGCTTTGCTTGCATGAGTATGATTTGAACATACGTACGTAGTTGGTAACGTCAATTTCTGATGAATATATTTGTCTTTCACACAAATAAATTGCTGAATAAGTGGTGAAGAGTTCGATTAAAACTGTTTTTAGTTAATGGACATAATCACACCTTTTCAGTAAAACAGCATGTAAACAGTCGTTAAAATTTGTAAATGTTCCTTTTTTCTTTGCGTACCTCTAACGAACTACTTTGAACGTTCTACTTTGAACTAAAGTGATACACCAACTTCATTAATTTTGTGTTAATAGCATCTCTAACAACTTAATCCACAGCCATATATTAACTGGTTTTAATTACTGAAAAGAATTAGTCCATTCAGTAGATCATTAAATAAATTTACGAATGTAAAATTAGAGAGATTAGAGGGCGCACGGAGGCTTTCAGACAGTATCGTTCTTTCCGCGAACCATACGCGACTGGAACAGGAAAGGGAGGTAATGACAGTAGCACGTAAAGTGCCTTCCGCCACACACCGTTGGGTGGTTTGCGGAGTATAAATGTAAATGTAGATGTAAATATGTATAATGCTTATTTTAATTGTGGCTTATCCCTGGAGATGTCTTCACATAACCCTGGATAGAGGGTTACCTTCCGGGTATATGTGTACCGTGGTAGTTTACCACTTCTTAATTTCAAGCAATGAAAGTACTGGAGACTGATTTCACTCATAAAACTGAATGGATAGCTCAATCGGATAAAACAATGAAGAGTGGCTTCAGTTAATCAGATAGTATATGATTCAACCGACAGAAAAACTGGAGACTGCTTTAACTTGAAAAGAAAGAATGAATTTAATTCAGTTATCATGTAAAACTGTAACTGACTGAGTCGATTGTTTTGATTCGGAACTTCCCACAAACTGATTTCACTCAAAGTACTGAATGAATGGTCCAACCCATGTGTAAATCTACAACCGACTGAATCAATTGTTTCCATTCCGTTGTTCCTATCACTGCTCAATGCCTAGTGGCAAGTGATGAACATTGCAACTACTAATAGACAGGTAGGAGCTTGTTCGGAAAGTAAAGGCAGTTTTGTCATCTTTTATATGAATCCACAGCGTTCACAATTATCATTGACTCCTCCTGAATCAAAACCGGTGTCCGTCAGAGTGACTGTCTGTCTCCACTTCTCGTTTGACTCACTGTGGGGACGTCACCAGAGATTTGGGAAAATAATCACTAATTTAGAGCTACTGAAACCCATAGAACCAGGAGGACAGAAAGGCGGTATCAGAGCTGTATACTGCACCTTTGTATTCATGTCCATTTTAGGAAATGACGAGACCACTGCAATGAAACATATTGAAAATATCAAAGAATACGCTGAGATAGTCCATAATATGACTGGTTTCATTATATTAAGAAGTTATGCACGGAAAACAATTTAGAATGTTATTCATATTAAATAGTTAGCTCTTTTCTGGAGCCAAAAGCCAACTAAATACAATACTACTGGATAGCATATATGTAGTGTTACACTGTCTTCTTGACTGTTGTTAAATAAGAAACCCACAACAGTATTTATTTTTTAGTTGCCAATTATTTTTAATTCTCGACACGAATCCATCACCTTTGTCACTGACGTGGTACGCTTTGCCGAACACTGAAATGTACACAATATTTTGATTACTATTCACTTGTGACACTCGTGCCTTTTTGCAACACGAAGTTTAAATCACCATTCTCTCTTGTGTCCCTCTACGACCGTCGCCACTTTCCCATTTCACTAGACTGTGAATCTCAGAAACCTTGGTTTCCCTTTCGTGTTGTGTTTTCACTTTTCTGTCACGTTTTCATCATATAGGTACTACGCAAAGTGTAACAGCAGCAAGGCATGCGTTTCTCATTTGATAGACTGACGAGCACAATAATTTTATGAACAATTTGTTTTTCGACTGTAACTTTATAAGGAAATAATGAAATCAAAGACTCTAGAACTTGGATGTATAATGTACTAAAATTTAAAAACGTGTGTTAATGAGAACGGGAAGTGACATCTGAAGTGTGCGAGGATATGGTCGCCAAACAAGTTGCCTCACAAATTTCCTTCCAGATAGCTTAGTTTCTGTTTTAAAATCACTGGCATCGATAAACTGGTCAGATTGAGCGAGTTCCATATTTCAGATACCTAACGATAACGTTCAAAGGTTCATTAGGTGCTCCCACGTCTCGCCACATGAGGGACGGCCAGCACTGTCGAACATAACCATTTGCTGTTGTCAATGTTACGGTGTGCGAAGGCATAATGCTGCATGGGAGTACTGACCTCCAAATCTTTGAACAGTACACCGTAACCGGTGAACAATTTTCGGATATTTTTTTCTTGCCTTGTCCGTCTTTTCAGTCGTGCATTTAGTCCTGAACTCAATTTTCATGGATGAGAATGCGCGGCCGCATCGAACTGCGTAGGTGGATCAGCTCTTGGAACGACAGTGGCCGCGCGTTTGCCTGCCTTACACAGCATATAGCATGTATGTGATGTGTTGGGGGGACATATTGCAGCACATCAACATGTGACAACCATCACCCAACAGTTGCCAACTGAGGTGGTGGAGGAATGGACCTACCTAACATAAGAATTTCTTACCGGCCTTACGACCATCACGGGATCGCGTTTCCCAGCATGCACTGCCGTCCGTGGTGATCACACACACTTTTACCAATAAAGTTACGCCTTTTATAATCTCCAAGAGGTCAACATCAGTTACAGTGACTTCAGTGCAATTATTGACTTTGAGTAACAGTTTCAGATCTGTTACTGCGTATTTTCTACAATTACCTTCTGTACTACAATGTAACAGTTCTTTCAGTCTATGGTCCAACTTTCAGCGGGATATGTTACTTGGCAGTGACAAATTGTGTCAAAGTTTCTTTAGTCCTTAAAATTTTGCACACCAGTGCATTTTCTCCTCTTTACCACGTGGTACGCGTCTCTGTTCACTTCAGTGTTACCATATCAGTTATTAAAGGAGCTTCTTGTACATATAATTGCGAGATTCATTCAGTATAACTGTTTATATGAAACTGTCAACGACTTATATGCTTCACTTTGTAATCTCCCCATCTGACCTTATTTATATTAGCAGTTTGACCACAAAAATGGTTCAAATGGTTCTGAGCACTATGGGTCTTAACATCTGTGGTCATCAGTCCCCTAGAACGTAGAACTACTTAAACCTAACTAACCTAAGGACATCACACACATCCATGCCCGAGGCAGGATTCGAACCTGCGACCGCAGCAGTCGCGCGGTTCCGGACTGCGCGCCTAGAACCGCGAGACCACCGCGGCCGGCCAGTTTGACCACAATCACAATGATTAAGCGATAGGCTTATGACTGCAAGAACAAGAGGTTGTTGCTGCCTGGATCTCGTCGAGGACAACCATCTGTAAGACATTTGAGTAAAAACAGACAGTAGTGGGTGGGGAACAGATACATGATACGTTTGTAGGTATAGATCTCTGTTGGGAATGGTGAAGGAAAAAAAAATCTAAGGAATGGGACCTGACCACCCGTCAAGAAAAAAAGAAAAGAAAATTAGTCATTAACTCACTGGTTGGATGTAAAACTGCTTTACTAGGCATGGTCCTTTTAAATGACTTACACAGTCATTTATAGGATCAGGGGTTGGGGGGATCTACATTTCAACGTGGCACAATATTTCCGGAAGTAAACGAAGCAATATGTGACAGGAAAGAGTTCTGAGCCAACCGATGGGAGAAACCTAGAATTTTAGATTTGCAATGTGACACCTATCTACTTAGCCTCCTGCCTAATTATTGTTTTTAATACGACACTTACCCACCTCCCTGTCGAGCAATATAATGCACTACAAGCTACGCCCTGCCAGCAAGCCATTTTGGAGCAGTTTTATCCAATAAAAATGAACCGTAGATACCTGTACTGCACACGTTCTTCTTGTTTTCTGATCAATGCTGCCTTGTTTTAACTGTGTCTTGCGCACAACTCTGATGTGACACATTCACTTTCTCCTATTTTCTACAAAAATATCGTTGTACGGTGAGTGACTACACATTATATCACAGATGACAATGTAGGTCATAAAACATTAATAATTTAAAGGATCGAACTCCCATGTTCAAAACAACGTCAAACGTGTGATTACTTTGCAAGTGAATTAATGTGTTAAATATTCGACTTAAAGCATGTAATCGAGAAATTACGCTCAGAGCTCGTTGGAAGTCCCACAGTGCTTTCAATATGAAACAGTGGACGAATATAATATGGATAATTTGGGCTCTATTTTAAGGAGAAACTAGTTTTCCATGAATCTAAATGTTTATGACGTCATATATCCTATCTATCGTACAACGGCATAATTTTGCAGGTACATCAGTGGTATATTTGGGTACTTCCTGCAAACAGTGTTGCGAATAGAGTTGGTGGTAAAGTTACACTACTGGCCATTAAAACTACACCACCAAGATGATGTGCTACAGACACGAAATTTAACCGAAGGGAAGGAGATGCTGTGATATTCAAATGATTAGCTTTTCAGAGAATTTTCACAAGGTTGGCGCCGGTCACGACACATAAAACGTGTGGACATGAGGAAAGTTTCCAACCGATTTCTCATACACAAACAGAAATTGATCGGCTTTGCCTGGTGCAACGTTGTTGTGATGCCTCGTGTAAGGAGGACTTCGCTAAAGGTCGGATTGTAGCCTATCGCGATTGCTGTTTATCGTATCGCGACATTGCTGCTCGCGTTGGTCGAGACCCAATGACTGCTAGCAGAATATGGAATCGGTGGGTTCAGGAGGGTAATAAGGAACGCCGTGCTGGATCCCAACGGCCTCATATCACTAGTAGTCGAGATGACAAGCATCGTATACGCATGGCTGTAACGGATCGTGAGCCACGTCTCGATCCCTGAGTCAACAGATGGGGACGTTTGCAAGATAACAACCATCTGCACGAACACTTCGACGACGTTTGCAGCAGCATGGACTATCAGCTCGGAGACCATGGCTGCGGTTACCCCTGACGCTGCATCACAGACAGAGGCGACTGCGATGGTGTACTCAACGACAAACCTTATCGCACGAATGGTAAAACGTCATTTTTTGGGATGAATCCAGGTTCTGTTTACAGCATCATGATGGTCGCATCCGTGTTTGACGAAATCGCGCTAAACGCACATTGGAAGCTAGTATTCGTCATCGCCATACTGGCGTATCACCCGGCTGGATGGTATGGGGTGCCATTGGTTACACGTCTCGGTCACCTCTTGTTCGCATTGACGACACTTCGAACAGTGGATGCTACATTTTATATGTGTTACGACCCGTGTCTCTACCCTTCATTCGATCTCTGCAAAACCCTAAATTTCAGTAGGATAATGCACGACCGAATGTTGCACGTCCTGTACGGGTGAAAATGTAATCACATGTCAATTCTAGTATAATATATTTGTCGAATGAATACCCGTGTATCATCTGCATTTCTTCTTGTGTAGCCATTTTAATGGCCAGTAGTGTATAATACATTAATGCGTCATGCTTGATGTCGAAGTCTGACTACATGGGCAGTGTATATGTATTAAGCAACAAACTTGTTTTTCTTTATCGTTTTGTGCGGAGTTTCAGCGAGAAAGAATTTTGCAAGGGCTAAAAACTATCTACGGACATTATACTGGGAATCGCTAACTTCTCTGATTCTCCGATACTGTATGAATATAGTACGGGTATTTGCATGCCCCCAGATACGTTGCCTCAAAATAAAAGCACAGTTTCTAAAATTTTTGTTTTCTTTGGATAGAGACACTGTTTTATGAAAGAACCGTTTCAGCCGTACTGGGCACCCGCAGATGCTAAGAGCGGCATTTAGTGAAATAATGCCGATGCGTTATCAAACAGTTCCTGAATTATACTTGTCTTACTGTGTGAAACTTCTAACATAAGATTATATTTCTTAATGAAAATATTATGACAGTATTTTAAATTATTAATTTTGTTTAAGATTCTGAGAAATATTTAAAATAAAATTTTAGAGCCCCAGAAAGCCGTCAACTAGGCTACCTATGTCAGGAACCAGGAGAGTGATTTTGTAGTATAGATATCGCGGTCTTCGAAGCCACTCTGTAGTTGAAGTTATAATGAATACGTTTTGTTTCTTGGTGATCTCAGCAACGTAGAGCATTAAACGCCAAAATGCTAATAAGATCCTGTTTACCATGAATATTATTCGTGTCTGTCGGCCTTTGTTTATGTATTCTTCTTCCATCGACTCATACTACTTCGTAGTAATCTCAATCATAACTAAAATGAGTGGACATAATAACATACTGGCTGGAAACGTGTGTAGTGTTGTGTCCTGACGTTCTGATCCAAATTAAATTATTGCAAATCACGTTACAATGAATATAGTTTTCCCCTGAACAACAGATTTGTGTGAATAGCATACCGTAATAAAAGCTAACACAGATGTAATTAATGACCACTGATTGCTCATAAGTCTTTCATTTATTGGACAATGGTCTCCATTTGTATTATGCGATGCCACTAGTCTTATATAACATCTGTATGCATCACAAAACCCGTGTACTCGATAACTGTGTTATACATTGGAAGCTGTTTTCCTTATAACCACTTGGTTTCCATTCTTGCCATTAAATCCACCGTTTACGATGAAAAACACGCCCAACAAATGTGAAATACAAAACGGGAAGTTGAGCCAGTCCGGCGGAAATATGTTCTCTTATTGCAAAGATAACTGGTACATATTCTTTCTAGCTTTTCCTCCTGCGCCGTTATTGGTTATTTCCTGCAACAGCAAAGGACAAAATATACACTCCCACCTTTGAGGTAAAGGAAGAAATGCACGCGACGTAACAAGTTAGAAAAGTTATTCTTATGCCTGGCAACATATTACCAATTCTTACGACAAACATCTGTTAAACTGTGATGTTTATGGGTTCAAAGAGATTAAATATTTATGGTCATCAGTAATTTATTCACACGCCAGGATAGTATCCACGTACCACATCTGCATGCGTCTAGAGTAAATTTCAAGGTCAAGTATTACAAAGTGTCCTAAATGTTTGCGTAGCGTGTATCTGAGGGGGTACGTGGCTACCAGCACAGTATTTGCCTAGTGGGAAACGGAAAACCTCCACCAGTTCTCACCGGTAATTCACCTGGTCGATTCGATCGGCGTCAGGATCGACTACCCATGCCTAGAAAACGACGCAAAACGGCGCTCAACTATCCGGGTGGGTGTTAAACTATAAGAATTTTATTCGTAAGCACTAGTATAGTCTCAGTATAGTCTTAGTTTATACTTCGAGTATATGTACTTCTTCACTCAGTATGTAATTAACAGCGATAAATTTTTAAAATATTGAAATTTGTCGATTTGTCAGGAACTTAGTTTTCTACTTTGTACCGTTTTTTATTTGTTTTAAATTTTCAAATTTTGTAAGATCAGAGTTACATGCATAAATGCATCCATAAACATAATAAAAAAGTACGTACGTTCCACATCTCCTCCTAAACCAGGGTATCGATTTCAACCAAACTTGGTACACATACCACTTACTGTCAGAAAAGAACCTCGGTGGGAGTGAGAATCACCTACTTCTTAAAAGTGCGGGAGTGAGAGTGAAAACTGAGTGTAGATCAGGACGCACAAACAACCGGAGTATATTCATCCAATATTTGAGAACTCGAGCACTTAGAGACTTGCACAAGATTTACACATAATTTCACCCCATTACGAGAGTTTCCCTCGCTGACAACCCCCACAAATTGAACAAAGAAAAAAAGTTTATCACTCACTACATTATCGCTGTTCATGTAATAAAACTGCCGTATAAGGCATCACCTTTTAATTTATTATATACTTACCGTTACTTTATTTGTAACAGATTTTGCAGACATTATGCACATAATCGCTGAATGTGCTTGAAAAAGTGTATCTTTGTACGACACATAGTTCAGAAGATATGATGTCATAAACATTGAGCTGCCTCGAAACGAAACTACATGGCGAAATTAGCTAGAGGCGAAAAAATATCTGAAATTTGATAAATATACATGAAGTATGAACAGGTTGAAAAATCTGTCAACCAGTTGCAAACAAACGCTTATTATCCATTGATCTTGGTTTCGATATTTGTATAAATGTCTTCTTCAGACGCAGTGGGTTTTGTTACATCACATCACGGTACATTATAATAGATGAAGCCGAGGGGCTCTTGTCACATACAAAATTGACAAAACAAGAATTATTCCAAGCCATTGCTCTAGACAGCAGCCAGATTACATATATCATACTTCAGAATGAATGCTTGCATGTAAATGCCCACTGGTAGAGGCTGTTGTCAACAAAAAATTGTAATGGCGTTACAAGAGCCTCTACCTCTGGGAATTTACTAGTCAGCATTCACTCTGAAGTACGATATATGTCATCTGGCTGCTGTCTAAAGCCATGTCTTGAGCTAATTCTTGTTTTGTCAGTTTTCTATATGAGAAGACTCACTCGGCTTCATCTAATCTACTGTATCATCATGTGATGTAAGGGGCTCCCTACTTCTGAAGAAGATGTTGTTGTTGTGGTCTTCACTCATGAGACTGGTTTGATGCAGCTCTCCATGCTACTCTGTCCTGTGCAAGCTTCTTCATCTCCCAGTACCTACTGCAACCTACATCCTTCTGAATCTGCTTAGTGTATTCATCTCTTGGTCTCCCTCTACGATTTTTACCCTCCACGCTGCCCTCCAATACTAAATTGGTGATCCCTTGATGCCTCAGAACATGTCCTACCAACCGATCCCTTCTTCTGGTCAAGTTGTGCCACAAACTTCTCTTCTCCCCAATCCTATTCAATACCTCCTCATTAGTTATGTGATCTACCCATTTAATCTTCAACATTCTTCTGTAGCACCACATTTCGAAAGCTTCCATTCTCTTCTTGTCCACACTAGTTATCATCCATGTTTCGCTTCCATACATGGCTACACTCCATACAAATACTTTCAGAAATGACTTCCTGACACTTAAATCTATACTCGATGTTAACAAATTTCTCTTCTTCAGAAACGCTTTCCTTGCCATTGCCAGTCTACATTTTATATCCTTTCTACTTCGACCATCATCAGTTATTTTGCTTCCCAAATAGCAAAACTCCTTTACTACTTTAAGTGTCTCATTTCCTAATCTAATTCCTTCAGCATCACCCAACTTAATTCGACTACATTCCATTATCCTCGTTTTGCTTTTGTTGATGTTCATTTTATATCCTCCTTTCAAGACACTATCTATTCCGTTCAACTGCTCTTCCAAGTCCTTTGCTGTCTCTGACAGAATTACGATGTCATCGGCGATCCTCAAAGTTTTTATTTCTTCTCCATGGACTTTAATACCTACTCCGAATTTTTACTTTTGTTTCCTTTACTGCTTGCTCAGTATACAGATTGAATAACATCGGGGAGAGACTACAACCCTGTCTCACTCCCTTCCCAACCACTGATTCCCTTCCATGTCCCTCGACTCTTATAACTGCCATCTGGTTTCTGTACAAATTGTAAACAGCCTTTCGCTCCCTGTATTTTACCCCTGCCACCTTCAGAATTTGAAAGGAGTATTCCAGTCAACATTGTCAAAAGCTTTCTCTAAGTCTACAAATGCTAGAAACGTAGGTTTTCCCTTCCTTAATCTAGCTTCTAATATAAGTCGTAGGGTCAGTATTGCCTCACGTGTTCTAACATTTCTACGGAATCCAAACTGATCTTCCCCGAGGTCGGCTTCTACTAGTTTTTCCATTCGTCTGTAAAGAATACGCGTTATTATTTTGCAGCTGTGACTTATTAAACTGATTGTTCGGTAATTTTCACATCTGTCAACACCTGCTTTCTTTGGGATTGGAATTATTATATTCGTCTTGAATTCTGAGGGTATTTCGCCTGTCTCATACATCTTGCTCACCAGATGGTAGAGTCTTGTCAGGACTGGCTCTCCCAAAGCCGTCAGTAGTTCTAATGGAATGTTGTCTACTCCTGGGGCCTTGTTTCGACTCAGGTCTTTCAGTGCTCTGTCAAACTTTACACGCAGTATCGTGTCTCCCATTTCATCTTCATCTACATCCTCTTCCAATTCAATAATATTGTCCTCAAGTACATCACCCTTGTATAGACCCTCTATATACTCCTTCCACCTTTCTGCTTTCTCTTCTTTGCTTAGAACTGGGTTTCCATCTGAGCTCTTGATCTTCATACAAGTGGTTCTTTTATCTCCAAAATTCTCTTTAATTTTCCTGTAGGCAGTATCTATCTTACCCCTAGTGAGATAAGCCTCTACATCATTACAGCTGTCCTCTAGCCATCCCTGATTAGCCATTTTGCACTTCCTGCCGATCTCATTTTTGAGACGTCTGTATTTCTTTTTGCCTGCTTCATTTACTGCATTTTTATATTTTCTCCTTTCATCAATTAAATTCAATATTTCTTCTGTTACCCAAGGATTTCTACTAGCCCTTGTCTTTTCACCTACTTGATGCTCTGCTGCCTTCACTACTTCATTCCTCAAAGCTACCCATTCTTCTTCTACTGTATTTATTTCCCCCATTCCTGTCAATTGCTCCCTTATGCTCTCCCTGAAACTCTGTACAACCTCTGGTTCTTTTAGTTTATCCATGTCCCATCGCCTTAAAATTCCACCTTTTTGCAGTTTCTTCAGTTTTAATCTACAGGTCATAACCAATAGATTGTGGTTAGAGTCCACATATGCACCTGGAAATGTCTTACAATTTAAAACCTGGTTCCTAAATCTCTGTCTTACCATTGTATAATCTATCTGATACCTTTTAGTATCTCCAGGCTTCTTCCATGTATACAGCCTTCCTTTATGATTCTTGAACCAAGTGTTAGCTATTATTAAGTTGTGCTCTGTGCAAAATTCTACCAGGCGGCTTCCTCTTTCATTTCTTTGCCCCAGTCTATATTCACCTATTCACTTACTACGTTTCCTTCTCTCCCTTTTCCTACTCTCGAATTCCAGTCACCCATGACTATTAAATTTTCATCCCCTTCACTATCTGAATAATTTCTTTTATTTGATCATACATGTCTTCAATTTCTTCATCATCTGCAGAGCTAGTTGGCATATAAACTTGTAGTAGGTGTGGACTTCGTATCTATCTTGGCCACAATAATGCGTTCACTATGCTATTTGTAGTAGCTTACCCGCATTCCTATTTTCCTATTCATTATTAAACCTACTCCTGCATTACCCCTATTTGATTTTGTGTTTATAACCCTGTAGTCACCTGATCAGACGTCTTGTTCCTCCTGCCACCGAACTCCACTAATTCCCACTATATATAACTTTAATTTATCCATTTCCCTGTTTAAATTTTCTAACCTACCTGCCCGATTAAGGGATCTGACATTCCACGCTCCGATCCGTAAAACTCCAGTTTTCTTTCTCCTGATAACGACATCCTCTTGAGTAGTCCCCGCCCGGAGATCCGAATGGGGGACTATTTTACCTCCGGAATATTTTATCCAAGAGGACGCCATCATCATTTAATCATACAGTAAAGCTGCATGCCCTCGGGAAAAATTACGGCCGTAGTTTCTCCTTGCTTTCAGCCGTTCGCAGCACCAGCACAGCAAGGCAGTTTTGGTTATTATTACAAGGCCACATCAGTCAATCATCCAGACTGTTGCCCCTGCAACTACTGAAAAGGCTGCTGCCCCTCTTCAGGAACCACATGTTTGTCTGGCCTCTCAACAGATACCTCTCCGTTGTGGTTGCATCTACGGTACGGCTATCTGTATCGCTGAGGCACGCAAGCCTCCCCACCAACGGCAAGGTCCATGGTTCATGGGGGAAGGCTGAAGAAGATATTTTTACTAATATTGAAACCTACGTCAAGGGCTCCTAAACCTTTCTTTGCAACTGGTTGGCTGTTCATATTTACACAGTTGCTGTTTAGCAGCCATGTTGAAGATTTTGATATATGAAATATATACGTGATATTGCATATGCGGGCAAATGCAAGCATAAAAAGCTCCTCCTAAGCTTCCAGAATGATTTAAACCGAACTTGGTGCACACAACACCAACCGTCTTGAAATGAATATCGTAGGAGCAAGCGCCAGCAAACTCCTATTGAGATTGGTGTGATAACATGAAGAGAGAAGTAGACAGGAGAAGATGAACGGATAGAGAGGGGGAAGAAGAATATGGAAACACATAGTGGGATGAGGATATGGGCAAAGGACGGGCAAGGGAGAAATAGACAGAAAGTGAAGAGGAGAACACGGACAGAGTGACGGAAGAGAAAGAGATGGACAAAGTAAGGGAACAGGAGAGGATGGACAGAGAGATAGGAGAGGAACAGTTGGGCAAGGAAAGGAAAGGGGAGGAGATGGACAAAGAGAGGTGCAGGAGGAGATGGCCAGAGAGTGTGGGTCGTGGTGAGTGTTTGGAGGGGGGGGGGGGGGATAGTGGGAGGTGGAGGGCATGGACGAAGAAAGAGAAGGGGAGTAGATGGAAGGAGATGGGGGACGACGATGTGGATAGAGAGAGGGGGAAGGAGAAGATGGACTAGTAGAAGATTGTAATAAATAAATGCCCAAGCAACGCCTGGAACTCAGTTAACTATGAATAAAGTTTTGTCGATTAAAACTGTGTGCCGGACCGAGACTCGAACTCGGGGCCTTTGCCTTTCGCGGGCAAGTGCTCTACCAACTGAGCCATCCAAGCATGACTCACGCCCCGTCCTCACAGCTTTACTTCTGTCAGTACCTCGTCTCCTACCTTCCAAACTTTACAGAAGCTCTCCTGCGAACCTTGCAGAACTAGTATCACTGAAAGAAAGGATATTGCGGAGACATGGCTTAGCCACAGCCTGGGGGATGTTTCCAGAAAGAGATTTTCACTCTTCAGCGGAGTGTGCGCTGATATGGAACTTCCTGGCAGATTAAAACTGTGTGCCGGACCGAGACTCAAATACGGGACCTTTCCCTTTCGCGGGCAAGTGCTCTACCAACTGAGCTACCCAAGCACGACTCACGCCCCGTCCTCACAGCTTTACTTCTGCCCGTACCTCGTCTCCTACCTTCCAAACTTTACAGTTTTTAATCTGTCAGGAAGTTTCATAGCAGGGCACACTCCGCTGCAGAGTGAAAATCTCATTCTGGAAAGTTTGTCGACTCTACGCCTTTCGGGTTTTTATGTCTCCATCAACCAGGTTTCCAATATTCACTTGGTGGCAATTTCCTTAGCTCATCTAACGGAATGCTACAGCAAGTGGATTCCAATGAGTACCTGGACTGCAAAACCTGTACTTTGAAGCAAACAAAACTTTATCTTATCGAAGTGGTAATTAAAACCTTATGACTATACCTCGTTATAAGGAGTATTATTACGGCAATGTTGTTTGAGTGTCTATTGTCGGATGAAACTGGAGTTTCGTCCGGCGTATGAAATGCTCATACTATTTACGGGAATACAGCCAAGTGACGTCTTCCAAAACCGTCAGTATTTCTACAGGTGAACACAAATGCAGTGAGACAACAGTGTGCAAGGAAATTTATACCTTCGGTAGGCAGCAGCATGCCTACCAGAACCACAACATGCGATATGCACAAATACAACAAACACACCATAAACAACTAGTGCTACCACACAACCAGATATGACCACTGTCAGAAGTTATCAAAGTGTATATTAACTAGCAACGGAGGTGAAAGTAGCATTAATTGGGTCACTATGTTGTTTGATCAGAAAGAGAGAGAGAGAGAGAGAGAGAGAGAGAGAGAGAGAGAGAGAGAGAGAGCAAGTTTCCAAACAGAACTAAGCAAAAAAGTTCAATCTCTTTTTATAAGGTTACTTGCTAATTTAATATCACTTTTTTTCTTAATAATACTATCCAAATAGCGGAAGTGCACCCCAGAAACGCTGTGTTGACACATGCCGTAGGATGGCGGGTACCGAGGCAACACCCCAGGATAGCAGATTTGTTCGGTTGTTGCAAGTATGGGTGACGCTTATGCGTTATACACCAGCTCTCCACGGCCTTGATGGTCTCACACAACTTAGGTATGAGGTGGTATATGGTGGACTCCTGCCTTATGCGAACCAGAATCATATTTTACAGAGTATAAAGGGCTTTAATCTTAGATGGTGGTCTAAAAACACACTCCTCATCGTATTTCCGCAGATTACGGCCAATACTATTGGAAATGCTTCCTGCGTAAGAGAAAAAGGCTTTAGAGTTATGTGACATCTCACTATTTTCATTACTTACACGATCCACGTTTGGTTGAGAGCGTAGCGTCGTGTCCTTACGTAGCACAGATAGAACACAAGTTCCCAGCGGTGAAGAGCAAATGCAGAAAGGCAAATTCCCACTAAAGGCAGACTGATAACTCGGATCAGGGCCAAACACTGTTACAGGGCACATATGAGGGTGCGGATTTTGCACTTGACAGGATGCTCGCAGCAGAAAACTTGTGGAATTCAGTGGTTTGATTAACACTGTTTACTAACGATCAGACTACTACACTGAAGTCAGTTCTAAATATTAGAAAAGGCAGGGGAAGTAATTGGTTGCACAACAGAAGTCAGTGCATGGAGACAAGGGGGTGAGTGCTAACAGAAATCGCGAACACTAAGAGCATGTTAAGTACAAACTTGACAGCAGCGCTCCAAGTGAGAAAAATTGACACGTTGGAGATTAAAAGTGCTGGCACTCCAACAATCTGGCTGAGAACTCCCACTGAATACAAAGCCATGGGTTTTGAAAGAATTGTGACGGCGCACTGTTTCTCTCTTCCTATAGTCGATCCACTGACCCACGAATACTTAAAAAGCTTAGACTAATTTAACGAGCCGCTCTGAACTTACAGGGCACTTCTGTCCAAGCACATTTAGATTCCTTCCCTTCTCCTACTTGGTAGGGATGCTTTTGGACTTTGCATTAACAAACTCCTACTCCGATGGCAACAGCCACTACCACTCCCATTATGGCCAGCAATAACAGTGTTTTACGTTACTTGGCCCCACCCAGAGCCGTTTTATGGGTGGGGAATGCAGTTGTAGAACTCTGTTCTATGTAAACCCACTGACGTTGCAGTTCTCAGGAGCAATTATCAAGCTTGATACCCCTGCTAAGACGTGCCTCTTCATCGCCATATTCTATTGCGACACCTTACAACAGCGTATACTCTGTGGATGGAGCAACCAGTTAATTCTCTGAAGTGAAACTTCTCCTCTGGGACAGCTGCTGAGAGTGTCTGCAGTTTGGAGGGGTCTAGTGTTACTACTCAGCACTAATAACCCAAACTGTACCATTTTTCTCTGCTCTCTGCATTGTGTCTGTGATTTTCTATTTTGGAGTACCCTTGAAAGCTCCCCACAGCCTTAATTGGTTAAAATGGCTCTGAGCACTTGGGACTTACATCTGAGGTCATCAGTACCCTAGAACTTAGAACTACTTAAAGCTAACTAACCTAAGGACATCACACAAATCCATGTCCGAGGCAGGATTCTAACCTGCGACAGTAGCGGTCGCGCGGTTCCAGACTGAGGCGCCTAGAACCGTTCGGCCACACATGCCGGCCAGCCTTAATTGTAACGACGAACAAGTCATTACGTCGTCAGTACATGACAGCGATATGCATCTGATCTCGCTTTTACTGTAGATATTCTGGCGAAAGGTGACTTCGAGGTTGGCTAACTCAGCAGAGAAACATCCAGAGGCAGAGCTCTTATAGCCGCTCGGTCCATAACGCCTTGCCACGGTTCGCGCGGCGTCTCCTGTCGGAGGTTTGAGTCCTTCCTCAGGCATGGGTGTGTGTGTTGTCCTTAGCGTTACTTAGTTTAAGTTAGATTAAGTAGTGTGTAAACCTAGGGACCGATGACCTAAACATTTTGGACTCTTAGGAACTTACCACAAAAAAACTTTCAGTGTCTGAGATGATGTGGGCACTGTGATGCGAGGTACAGTTGTAAGCTGATTATCTAATGTCTATTTACAAAATTAATGTGATTTGTATTCCTATAAACTGGGCAAGTCCAAATGTACCATCGAACTCCCTCCTGACTGACACATCAGCAAGGAGACTATCACTGTAAAGGAAAAATTCTTCTGCATTTAATTCAGATGTTCTAGAAAGCGGTGTAAATTCTCACTGCCATTAGGTCAAATGTGAAAATTATCGTAAACATGCCTAAAAATAATATGCAGGCTTCAATATCACTCTCTTGTTGCATTTGTGCCTAGAAGAAAAAAAAATGACGAGCTGTTCACCTTGTGACCTTGTGAAGACATCACTAAGCAACTAAACTGAGTGACCAAATAAGTGAAGCTCTTGAGGCAAGGTGGCCAACAACCGTTGTAACAGATGCTTCATATTCTGGCTAATGGCAAGGACGTCCCTACATGGAGACAATGGGGTCCCGCAGTATTACGCAGATTTTTAAAAAGGTCAGAAATGGAACTCTTCATGGAAATTACAAGTCACCATTCGTCTTCCAAAATATTAAAAATACTCTATACCAACAGGACGAGCCTCCTCACCCCCCCCCCCCTACATACTATAGTATGGACGCCTTCGCTAGTGTTACTGGGAAGGAGCTGACGTCTGAGCTGGCCCCACACATGTTTATCGGGTACAGGTCTGGCGATCTTCTTGACCGTGGGAGTACCTCTACATTGCACACAGAGATCATATGTGGACGAGCCTTGTTCTGTTGAAAAATGACACCACGGTACTATTACATCAGAGGTAGCACATGAAGTCGCAGATTCTTCCTGAGGTACCGTTGCGCAGCCAGAGTTCAAATTGTTCAAATGGCTCTGAGCACTATGGGACTTAACATCTGAGGTTATCAGTCCCTTAGAACTTAGAACTACCTAAACCTAACTAACCTAAGAACATCACACACATCCATGCCCGAGGCAGGATTCGAACCTGCGACCGTAACAGTCGCGCGGTTCCAGATTGCAGCGCCTAGAACCGATATGCCACCGTGGCCGGCTAGCCAGAGTTCCCTCAGTCGCTAATAGCCATGAGATGAAGTCATGCTCGATGGCTCCCCTCACCAACGTAGGGGTTAACAACACAGGAAGAAAGTGAACTTTCCACAGGTCGCCGCCATATTCGCCAACAATGGTTATCCATGATAGTACAGATCTGCGATTCATCGTTGAACACAATGCGACGCCAAGGCAGCACTCCAGCCTCAGCCGTTTGTATTATGGTGTTATTTGGAGCTTACACATAGGGCTGGAATTCCCTAATTTGGCTCCTGATAGTCTCCGACGAGTGTGTGAATATTGCAAGAAGTCCAGTACTTATTCTAGGGTGAGAGGTGCAGATGTGAAGGGCTTAAGATGTGCTCGTTTCACCGTACGGCGGACCTCCCTCGTAGTGACTAGATGTGGCCTTCGTGAACATTGATGAGGACTAAAGGCTATGCCTGCAGTCACCCTCGCATGCAGTCAAACATAGGGCTGAATGACTTAAAAATAGAATAATGCACAATTCAACATGACCATCAAATGGAGACCCACAATGAGGCCCCATTCAAACTCTGAAAGGTACTGATAGCGCTGTCTCTCCCAAGTACACGGCATCTTCCTATCCTGGTATCGATCACTCAACATCTGATCACTCAACATGTTCACAACCCTTGTATACACTATCAGCACTGATAACACTAAACACGAAGAACACTGGTATACCCTAGTTCCGTTCTACTTGCTACGGAGAATTGCAACTCTAATCGTGTACATACTCGCCCATGGTGTAACCACGTATGATGTTACTTTGACATCCACCAAGTCTTGTTTCGAGCGCAGCACGTTTCTTGTCGGCCGGTATACAGTATATGGTTTGCTGGTCACTTTTCGGTAATCTCTACCTTCTCGTCTCAGTTATTACACTCGCTTCTAAGGTCATCAAGGGGAAGCTTGCAGACTGCCACCCATAACGGGGGAGAGCACGTAAGCTGCCGTTTATTGCCGGCCGGTGCGGTGCAAGCTCTTGCTCTTGCGAGTGCCCTTACACAGCACGTGCCGCTCGCTATTCATACGCGACTCGACACCCTGCTGCGCTGAATTACAGCATCGGGCAGTAAACGTCGACTGAGTTACGGCAGCAGAATACCGCGACCAATCCTGCGTAACGGCCGTTTTGAAATGGCCGATGCTGTCCGTTTTACGGCGCTCGGGGTCGGCGATGGATACCGCTGCGTGGTCCCGACGGCGCGGCGGTGGCGAAGCTACGATACATGGTTGCCTGGTGTCGTAAATGTCCGGCCGTCATCGTGGGGGGGTAGGCACCATATGAGCTACTGTACTGCAAGGAGTCAGTAGATGTGCGAATACGAGGGGGAGGTAATGTAGCGCGCAGAAGTATGCAACCCACAGGCGCGAAGGCTCAGTGACAGGTAAAGGACTCCTGCAAATGTTCCCTTCGTCTGTTCTCGAAACACCAGTAGCGTTGCTTCAAATCACACACGGGGCACGTACTTTGGCGATTTGCGGTGAGCGACACGAATTACGCGACGTACTCCTCCAGGAATTTCTTAGGAAAAGCATGTTTGGAGGAAATGGATTAATTTAGTACGCTGCTACACATGTAACATCAGTATATACAAAAACTGACAGCCTTGCGTTTAGAGTTAAACTTCTCACCACCCCGAAGTCAATTATTAACATCCCTGTATAATGCTCCACAAAACTTAAAGACGAATTAGATAAAGCACCATAACATATTAACTGTCTGTGGATTTTTAACTCCTCGCAGCGTAATGAATAATCCATTAAATTTGCCGCACACCGTACAGCCAACTTCAGAGTGAAATGTAAGACTGACGGCAAGATTGCAAGCGCGGCCTTATATGCTCCACCGCAGCGATACTGGCATGCGGGTCAGATGCTGGTCGCGGGCAAAGAGGTACAATTACAAAATGGCTCTGAGCACTATGGGACTTAACATCTATGGTCATCAGTCCCCTAGAACTTAGAACTACTTAAACCTAACTAACCTAAGGACATCACACAACACCCAGTCATCACGAGGCAGAGAAAATCCCTCATCCCGCCGGGAATCGAACCCGGGAACCCGGGCGTGAGAAGCGAAAACGGGTACAATTACATACATGAAAGAGTTGTTGTTGGCAGGAGAGCCAACACCGTGTTACTAGAGGAGGCCGAAAGGCACGCGATTTAGCTCAAGCAGGCGGGCGTGAGGTCTGGAACAGGACAAGGAAGTTAGAATTTTGAAACAACGGACGTAGCTGGTGGAATACTTACCTTTAATCCATTAATGACGAACGTCGCTCTTGACGGTACATGATTCAATATATCAATAGTTACTGATAATGGCGCCTTGCTTGGTCGTAACAAATAACGTAGCTAAAGGCTAAGCTAACTATCGTCTCGGCAAATGCGAGCGCAGAAGTCAGTGAACCATCGCTAGCAAAGTCGGCTGTATAACTGGGGCGAGTGCTAGGAAGTCTCTCTAGACCTGCCGTGTGGCGGCGCTCGGTCTGCAATCACTGATAGTGGCGACACGCGGGTCCGACGTATACTACCGGACCGTGGCCGATTTAAAGGCTACCACCTAGCAAGTGTGACGTCTGGCGGTGACACCACAGAAAGCGTTCAGCATTCGATTGGCTTATCGATGAATGTTTGACGTCGGTAGCAACTAGATGACTTCTCTGAAATTTAATTACACCGGGATCCGGATACCATGCCTTATACAAATTAAAACCAATATCTCTATTTATTAAGTTGTCGGTCAATCTTATTTACATGGCTGCCTTGAAAACAGAATCCCAAAAGGAAGAGATTGATCGTAAAAGCTTCACGTCACTTTAGTTCATCGATAGACCCGTATCTACATGATGTAGTGCCATAAATGACTTGTCTGGCTGTAGTAAACGTGTGTATCTTCGGTTTTCCACGCTCCTCTCAAGAACGGTGCGTGTTGTCTGACCTATATAAGACGTATCACAATTTCCGCAAGGAATATGATGCACACCCGTCTTTCGAAGCACTAACTCATTCTTCACAGAATAGAGTAAAGCTGCAATCTATGAGCGAATCGAATGTCTGAATTCCTTCACCACAGGTGGCGCTTGTGTAAGTGCACCTCTTCGCTGCCGACCAGCGTGTGTGACTCACATGAACAGCATCGCCTGGAGTACATAAGGCCGCGCTTGCCATTTTGACGTCAGTATTGCAACTCACACTGAAGATAGCCGTACGGTATGCCACCAAAATATCAGTGATAGTAGTAGTATTAGAACGGCTGCATGGCCGAATTTCAATGGGTTGACGTATCGACTACTCCGTGGAAATGACTGAAACTGCTGGAGTATGTTGCTTGAGTCACCCAGTTGTTTTCACAAGGGGCGAGAGCGGCATAACTATAGCACCAAATGACTCTGGCCCCGCAACACGAGGTCGTTCAAGGTATGGAAAAAGACACTACATGTCAATCAGCGCGTAAGGTGGCAGAATAAATGAAGGTCGGATTCACACCTTACGTGAGAGGTTTATACATTGCAATGGGAACGTGAATATTGCACCTAACTTAACTCGGCGGTAATGAGCAAATTTTCCTAGCAGTATGTAACGCAAAAAGGGATGACATTCAATCAACAGTAGTTAACACACCGTTCCTATAATGCATGTTTGAGTGTAATGTGAAACAAGCAGCGAGAGGCGTTTTAGTTTCGAACTCAGAGGGACGACACAGAGGAAGCCCACGCTACAGGGGGTAGCACAGAAATCACTTACAGGGGAGTCCCAGGCGGAAATTCAGCGACCGACCAGATGACTCAGATGGGGAGAGCGAATTTTTGGCCCATATGAGGGAGAACACGAAACAAAGATCTTAGAAAACTGCATTTCGGAATTCCAAATGGATATGAAACAAGACCAGTGACGCATTTTCAATCACATGTCCAGCGAGTGGTACACACATGAGAGAGTCAACATACGTATTTAGGCATCTGGAACTGGCACAAAATGTCCGATTGGCGGAAACGAGCTATGAAGCAGAAAAGAGCCAAACTTTCGACTAATTTAATGGTAGGGACCCTGCGATTGGTAGAGAGAGTTTCCACAAAATAAGAGGAAAGCTCCTACTGGCCGAAAAAAGCCGTGACGTGAAGAACGAAAGAACCCAGGTAGGGAGACCGTTCGGATATAAGTAAGACAAGACGAAAATATCCGGGAACTCTGCTCTGCACTGGCTTCAAGTGCAGAATGAAGCTCATAACGCTCTGTATGAGGCAAAGGGGTAATTTGTGTGAAAACTGCGTTCACAGCGGCTTATATCTAGCTAGAAATTAGCTGTAGCACTGTTTAACTCCAACTATGGAGAAACTAACCAGACAATTAGTTAATTGTTCTTGCCAGAACTGAGAGGGCATTATAATATGCACGCTGCTCCAGCCATGCTCGTGTATATCGCCACATTCTAAGACTAGGGATGAGTACATGATGTCTCGCATAACGAGAAACATAGGGAAAGTTTCTGCTGGAAAATTCAGCATAGGTGTAATTAGTTTTATAGGAATTTCAGCTGAAGAGAGTGGTCCAGCAGTAAAATATATCTCGCAGCAAAGAAAACCGCCTTTGTTTCAGTGACTGCCACCCCAACTCGCGTATGATATCAGTGACACTCTCACCCCTATTGCGCGATAACACGAAACGAGCTCCCCTTCCTTGCACTTTATCGACGTCCTCCTTCAATCCTACGTGGTAAGGATCCGAAACCGCGCAGCAATGTTCCAGCAGAGGACGGACAAGCGTAAGGCACGCTGTCTCTTCAGTGTGTTTGTCGCATCATTCAAGTGTTCTGCCAACAAAGCGCAGCCTTTGATTCGCGTCCCCACAATATTATCTATGTGGTCTTTCCAATTTAAGTTGCTCGTAATTGTAATTACTAGGTATTTAGTCGAATTACAGCCCTTATATTTGTGCGATTTATCGTATACCCCAAAACCAATCGGGTTTCTTTTAGTACCCATTTGGATGACCTCGCACTTTTATTTGTTTAGGGCTAATTACCACTTTTCGCACCATACAGAAATTCTCTCTAGATCATCTTCTAATTGGAATTGATCGTCTGATGATTTTACTAGACGGTAAATTACAGCGTCATCTGCAAACAATCTAAGGGGGCATCTCAGATTATCACCTAGATCATTTATGTAAATCAGGAACAGCAGAGGGCCCATGACACAACCTTGTCCTGAAAAATAAGTACCCAGAACAACCACCTCTGGCCGTAATAACGGCCTTGATAAGCCTGGGCATTGTGTCAAACAGAGCTTGAATGGCGTGTACAGGTACAGCTGCCCATTCAGCTTCAACACGAACCACAGTTCATCAAGACTAGTGACTGGCGTATTGTGACGAGTCAGTTGCTTGGTCACCATTGACCTGACGTTTACAGTTAGTGAGAGATCTGAAGAATGAGCTGGCAGTCGAACACTTTCTGTATCCAGAAAGGCCCGTACAGGACCTGCAACATGCTGTCGTGCATTATCCTGCTGAAATGTAGGGTTTCGCAGAGATCGAATGAAGGGCAGAGCCACGGGTCATAACACATCTGAAATGTAACGTCCACTGTTCAAAGTGTCGTCAGTGCGAACAAGAGGTGACCGAGACGTGTAACCAATGGCACCCCATACCATCCCGCCGGGTGATACGCCGGTATGGCGATGACGAATACACGCTTCTAATGTGCGTTTACCGCGATGTCACCAAACACGGTTGCGACCATCATGATACTGTAAACAGAACCTGGATTCATCCGAATAAATTACGTTTTTTCTTTCATGCACCTAAGTTCGTCGTTGAACACACCATCTCAGGCGCTCCTGTCAGTGATGTAGCGTCAAGGGTGACCGCAGCTACGGTCTCCGAGCTGATAGTCCATGCTGCTGCAAACGTCGTCAGACTGTTCGTGCAGATGGTTGTTGTCTTGCAAACGTCACCATCTGTTGACGCAGTGATCGATATGTGATTGCAAGATCCGCTACAGCCATTCAGATAAGATGCCTCCCATCTCGACTGCAGCACTGCGTTCCGTATTACCATACTGAACCCACCGATTCCATATTCTGCTAACAGTCATTGGATCTCGATCAACGCGAGCAGCAATGTCGCTATACGATAAACAGCAATCGCAATAGGCTACAATCCGACCTTTATCAAAGCCGGAAACGTGGTGGTATGCATTTCTCCTCCTTACATGAGGCATCACAACAACGTTTCACCAGGCAACGCCGGTCAACTGCAGTTTGTGCATGATAAATCGATTGGAAACTTTCCCGTGTCAGCACGTTGTAAGTGCCAACCTTGTGTGAGAGCTCTGAAAAGCTAATCATTTGCATATCACAGCATCTTCTTCCTGTCGGTTAAATTTCGCGTCTGCAGCACGTCATCTTCGTAGTGTAGCATTTTAATGGCCAGTAGTGTAATTTTTGGTGTAGGCTTGTGAGCATCGGAAGGATCACTTCCAGTTCGCTACAGTTTGATGTGAATGGTGAGCAGTGACACGTACTGCAGTCGGCACTCTCCTATTGTCCGGTTGCAGGTATTGTCCGTCGCCTGGATGCAGTTGCTGGACGCTGAGCACTTGGGGTGAGGGGTTGAATGGGCTAGCTGGGCGGTGAGTGGGTGGGCGGGCATGAGATGGGGGTGAAGCTCGTAGTCCCAGGAGCTCATCTTTCCATTCGCTCTTTCTCCAGGTAACAGCTGGAGGCGCCGCAAAAATGGAGGTCGGTTGCTCCTGCCGAACCAATAAGGCTGACGCCATTTTTTCCATTCGCAGGAACCTTTACAGCAGAGGGGTCGTATCCTGATAATAGTCGTTGGACCGGAGGTACACTAAAGGTCGCCAGCGGAGAGCTATCGCCAGAAATTGGACTCCGATACGACTGAAATTCTTTCCTTTCCTTAGTAATGGCACTATAAACTTCCGAATGTTTGCAACGTTCATCGGATCCCAGGCACAGAAAGTTGTAAATTGTTGATGAGCTTACCACCTCGTTTTCTTCGGGCTCACTCAGATCTTTCGTCAGGGAGAATGTCCCTTGACGTTTTTACACCATTATCTCTCAGCTATCCGAAAAGTACAATTACTCACTGAAATCGAAATGTTGAGTTAGCAGTTAATTAACAACTGAATCCGCACGTATACAGGATGGCGGCTACATCCTTCTTGGTTTCGTAATTCAATAGTGGAAGGTGGCTTCCGTCAGACCACTTCTTTAGCTTTCAGTGTGCTTGATACGAATGACTACTTTTTCATGTGTGTATCAATGATACGTATGTCGCTAATTGTTAGGCGATAGGTTTTCAAAATGAAGTACAGTATATCACATGTAAATAATGTTAAAGTGTGTTACATTTTTATTTGGATAATAAGTAATTCAGATAAATGACATGCAAGGTATTTGAAAATCATGGACATATAACAAATAACATTTGGAAATTCGACGTCTACCAGATGACTGCACGTTTTCTAAAATAGCTGCAGAACTTTTAAATAAATAGAACGTTTTATTGGTTATAAATAAAAATGTCGTTTATCAACATTGCCAGATTCTAAGTTTATTTTATTTTCAGATGATGCGAACATTGTCTTAAAGAGCACCTCAAGCATATTTTTAGAAAGAGCTCTTCATTAAATTTTCATTGACATTAATTATGAACTACTTCCCGTCACTAACTCCAAAGAGACGCATTAAGTGCATTTCATAAGTTTTACTCGTACGAGGTTTCTTCATAGTATGTGTCTGAAATATGACAAGAAATGGTTGATAGAATTATTGGAATTACAGCTCAGTAATAAATTCAGCTGTGAGGTGCACACCATAAAACAGCATGAGCAAAGCTGCACTTATAAAGCATAAAATCAAAAAATGGGCATGTGTCTATCAGAATGGAATCTCCTTAACTGTTATTCTCATTGAAACAGGGCATGTAAACGGAAGAACAACAAAGTGCTATAATCCTATAAAAATATTTTCATCCAGGGTCCTATGCTTGTCTTTATAACTTATCTATTTACCTATAACTTATCTACATATTATCTATCAATTGCCTTCCTACTCAGGATAACAAAGACTATTTTTAAATTTGTATTATATTTCTGTATGGCGTTCTTAATTCCTTTTGTAGGTTTAGAGTCAATTTGCTGCCTTTCTGTTGATCTGCCTATTTTTAATAAAGATATCTCGTTCTTGAATTCCATTTTGTTACAGAAATGTTTATTTTATGTATTTTCGTAAGGAATGCTTCCTGCTATTAAGATGCTGTATTTTATGTGTTTCATTTACGGTTAACACTAATTTCTCACCAAACTGGGTATGTTGCACTTCCTTACTTAAATACTACAATAAAAAGTTTCTTCTGAAATACAGTCAGTGTACAAAATCTTGTCACTCATCCCAATTTTCTATTTGCTTATTCTTCTCGGATATGGTGCTTGTTTTTTTTCAGTTGAAAGTAATTATCTAATTATTGTTATCTGATTACTACCTACAGAATTAAAAGCTTAAAAATATTATTAGGAAAAAATTTTATATGCAAAAATTTTCCTTTTTGATCCTACTCGTAAAATCGAAACACTACAGATATTAATAAAAACCCGAGGATTACCAAGATTAGCAATCTGGCAACTTACATACACCAACTTCTCGCACTCTCTAAGTGAATAGAAATACTGATAATCTTGTAGCTAAGTCCCATTAAATCATCACTCCCACCTTTCATGTTTTAATTTCTATGGGAAAGTTCCCTTATTTATCGATGCATTACACACGTCGAAAGAATAATACTTCTTGTAAGACAACCTGTCAGTATTTTACTGAAAATACTGTCTGATCTGTATGAGTTTTTCAGTTATACGCCAAACTGTCTTTGCAATAATACTGTGAGGTGTGCACTGCTGGAAGCGGAGCGACACACACAGTCCGCATGGAAACGGCCGCATTCCCAGGGTGTCGTGACCTAGTTTACATCAGGAGACGTTAGCGCGGGCGCATTCCTCCCTCTGACTTGCGGAATAGCCTCCAGCGCTGCTGTTGCTTCACCACAGTGACAGCTATGCTGTCTCGTTAATGGGATTACCACCCGACAGTGCTTATTTGCTCCAAACTGGCATCTACCGCTTGAGGAAGACTTGAAAGGAGATCATTACTTTGACCTATTTCGGTAGTCACCGTACTACAATGGGTTACAGTCGTTCGACTATCACAAGACTCGTGTACCGAATAGATCCCTGATTTTTTTCATGTTTCGGACGGTAGTGGTACGTACTTAGACCTCTGCTCTGGCGCGATGTGCTTCTCAAGAGTTTTCGTGAAATTGAGGTTCCCAATTTTTACGAGCCTGTTGAATACTACACGAGAGTACCAGCAGTCGAGCAGCATCCTGCCCGCGCTCGCTCTGGAATCTGGCACTTATTTTCTTATAATCTTCCATCAAACACTCGTACAACAACTAATACCCATTTTTCGGAAAGGAAAACTGATGACGACAATGATGTTGGTAAATATGTGGCGAGATATGGTAAGGAATCATGACGAAACAAACATTTACTTATAAATACGTTCATGCGAATTTTAATAAAATTATCGTAGTGAAGTCATTCCACTTATAATTGAGGCACTAAGAGCCATAAGGGCCCAAAGCACAGACAAAGTTTTGAGAGAAATTTATGTTTGTGGAAACCAGCTAGCAGTCTAGTAAGTTTGGCTTGTTTATTAACCACATCTCAACATCCTGTATTTCCTATGAAAAAGGTTACGCGCCCACTTTATGTTATGAAATTTTAATGAATGCTTATAATTGTTATTCTTTAAGTTAATTCATAATGTGTTCATACATATGCCAGTGACAATAGTGTCTTCTTGACAGTTGTAACGTTTGTGGTTAACGTGAATCTAGTATCAGAATATAAATTACAGTTACTAAGTGCAGCAAAATATAATTATGACCCATTCAGACACATCATGCTGATCCTTAACATAACTTTTATTAAAAACATACAGTAGCCTGAGGTTCAGAGAAAACTGTCTGTTCACGACAGGCGTGAAATCTAATATTGTTGGGTCTTTGTGTCCCTAGGTCAATATTTGTCTTCCACGAACACTATGTGATCAAATGTATCCCGACACCTGGCTGAAAACGATTTATAAGTTCGTGGCGCCCTCCATCGGTAATTCTGGAATTCAGTATTGTGTTGGCCCATCCTTAGCCTTGATGACAGCCTCCATTCTTGCAGGCATACGTTCAATCAGGTGTTGCAAGTTTTCTTGGGGAACGGCAGACCATTCTTCACGGAGTGCTGCACTGAGGAGAGGTGTCGACGTCGGTCGGTGAGGCCTGGCACGAAGTCGGCGTTGCAAAACATTGCAAAGATGTTCTACAGGATAACAGAGTTTCTTTCTGACGACACGTTAATTGTGTAAATATTAGCTGTTCCAGTTTACTGCACTGTACTAACCTATTCTGACTATCTCCTGACAAATGATCAGGGGAGTAAGTATTATATTCAAAAGTTTTATGTTTTTATGTTATACTTTCTGACATCTTCCACACCCACGAGAATCATCTCATTTTTTGGGTCTATGGAACGAAAACTGAATCTAATCTATACTAATCAGGTCAGGACTCTGTGCAGGCCAGTCCATTACAGGGATGTTATTGTCGTGTAATCACTCCGCCGTCCGTAACTGTGTATGAACTGACCTCTCGATTATTCCCAATAAATATTCGATGGGAATAATGTAGGGTGGCTTGGATGGCCAAATCATCTGCGCAGATTGTTCAAAATGTCCTGACATGGCGCATTGTCGTGCATAAAGATTCCATAGTTGTTTGGGAACATGAAGTTCACGAATAGCTGAAACTGACCTCAACGTAGCCGAACGTAACAATTTCCAGACAATGATGGGTTCGGTAGGACTATAGGACGCAGTTTATTCCATGTAAACACAGCCAACACAACTATTGAGCCTCCATCAGCTTACAGAATGCCTTGTTGAAAACTTGGGTCCATGGCTCCGTGGGCGTCTGTACCACACTTGAAACCTAGCATCAGCTCTTACCAACTGAAATCGGGATTCATCTGACCAGTCCACTGTTTTCCAGTCATGTAGGGTCTAACTGACAGGATCACTAGCTCAGGAGAGGCGCTGCAGGCGATGCCGTGCTGGTAGCAAAGGCAATGACGTCGGTCGTCTGCTGCCATAGCTCATTAACGACAAATTTCGCAGCACTGTCCTAACTGAAATGTTCATCGTACGTCCCACTCAGGTTTCTGCAGTTCCTTCACGCAGTGTCCCTTGTCTGTTAGCACAGACGACTCTAAGCAAACACCGCTGCTCTTTTCACAAGAATCATATCAGTACGAATGACATCTCAGCCAAAGCATTGTGCTTTTATACTTTGTGTAGGCGAACTACCAACATCTGTATACGTGAATATGGCTATCCCACTACTTCAAACCTACACATTGTACATATAAAGCCGACCGGAGTGTCCGAGCGATTCTAGGCGCTACAGCCTGGAACCGAGCGACCGCTATGGTTGCAGGTTCGAATCCTGCCTCGGGTATGCATGTATGTGATGTCCTTGGGTTAGTTAGGTTTAAGTAGTTCTAAGTTCTAGGGGACTGATGACCTCAGAAGATAAGTCCCACAGCGCTCAGAGCCATTTGAACCATTTTTGTACACACAAGTGAAAAAATAGTTATTAAGCGATTGCAGTCGAGAGTAATAAAACAGAAAACATTTTATAATATTTACTGGTGATAAAGATGTCGCTACTGCGTTGAAAATACTCAGATGTGGGATTCTACACAACATTATGTTGGATAATATTATTAATAACACATACCTCAGTTAGTTCTACTAGGAGGTTCTACTCACTGGAAGAAGTTTCTCGTTAATAAATTCTCATATTGTAATTTATTAGTATTAATATCTAAACTTTTTGCGGCTGCTGGTAGGCCATTGAAAGTGTGTTCTCAAAAAGTGACATCTCTGGGTCAACGTAAGTTACCTTGCATCCATGAACTGAGCCATTGGTTTAAAATGATATATTTTGTATGACAAATTGCATTACATTTGACTCTGTTGGGGAGCTGTAATTAGTGCCCCCACTTCCTTAAACAGACCTCTGCAGTCCGTTCTTGAGTTCATACCACAATTTGCATTACACCCTTCGTAAAACTTAAGCTTGGCTTAATGAGTCCTCTAAAGTCGGGCGCTGAAGACCTTGCCGTCGTGCGCGCAAAACCCCTTTACTACTACTACTACTCTAAAGTCTTATCGTGCATGACACTGAGGATTTTTGAATCACCTCTATCTGTCCACTAGTCAGATGCTGTATTTTATCCATTTCATATACAGTTTACACAAATTATTCACCAAAGTAGGTGTATTCTATCTCTTTACTAGTTATATAATAATTGTTAGCTAATTGCTACCTAGAGACTTACTTTATTTTTAAAATATTTTGAAGTTTTTCATATATAAAAATATATTTGAGATCGTTTCTATCCATGATGACAAAGACAGATGGTAATTTCAAAAGAAAAATAACACGTCCAGAAGTAGTGCTGTAGGTTGTTCGATCTAAAAGGGTGAGGGAAGAGGGGTGGGGGGAAGAGAGGCAGCTGTATGCCAGCATGTAGCTGGACTTCCTATGGTACAGTTTATTAGCTATTGTAAAAGGCGTTTCCTTTTCGACGTTCGTCTTCCACTAACATCAGCAAATAAAATAAACTGCCTGATAAAAAGCAAAGTGAAGCGGCCAGAGAACATGGCCGGATGTCAATGTAACACTGATTACGTGGACACCATCGGCGGATGTGTAGAAGATCAGACCTGATAGGTAGAACATCCACCAGAGTGCATTAGTGCTGTTTAGTGTTGTTACCAGGTCTAATAGAACATATAAGGGGCCTGAATAGTGTCAGAACTCCATGCGGGGACTACGTTGACCTTAACGTTGTATCGTCAAAACTGATAGAAAATTCGTCGCAAGACATAGTGTCGTATCGTCTTTCCACTATCGAGATCGCTGTATGGATACGAACCATTTAAAAAGAAATAGGAAAAGAAAAGCATCAGATGTTGAGTGATCACTGTGAAGGACGTGGAGATACCGCGTCCTAGTGTGAGACAGCTTTATTGATACATGACAGTGACTGAAAAGGACCTCGCTGTGGGTCTGCGTTAGGGTCTGGTTGAATCGTGCAATACCCAGATTTGTGCTGCATCCGGGTGTGGCAGTGCCCCGATGTTGGACTGCATGGGAAAGTGAGGTCATCAATACTCGTTGTTAAGTTTTTTGTCTTCCATCCCAAGAGAGGATCGCTATGCTGTGTTCGTAGCATGTCGTAACAACTGTGGAACGGCACCTGCCACCCGAAAAAAAGTAACGGACTCCCAGCAACATTCTGCGTCTTGCTGCACCATTTTCTGAAGACCAGTCTGAAGAACTACAGGCCACGAGTATGCTGCCGTTAAACACTACAACAGAAATAGCTACATCTGGAGCGGTGGCGTGACCGAGAAGCATGGACTGCTAATTAATGGCTTAGAATTGCGCTCAGCGATATAAAACGGTTCTGCACTACCCCGGATGACCATCGTCAGCAAACATTGCGGCGGTTTGGGAACAAGTCCCATTCTTCCTGGCATCATAATCTGAAGGCATTGTGTGTGGTTTCTGGTTACTGCTGGTAGTGATTCACGAAACTCTCATACATAACAGTGCGTCACGGACATCCTGTGCGCTCATGCGATAGTGCTATACCGGAGATTTCGCAATAGCGATCGGCAACCAGTAGGGCACCTCGGTCACGCGTGCAGCCTACGTGGCCCCTGCAAGCCACTTCATCGCGGACTCCCTTTGCCGCAGTGACGGAAGAACTTTAAGCGGTGGTACCAGTTCTAGTAGAGGCTGCCTCTTCCAAGGAACCTATTCGCATCCGCCACACATGTGACCAGAAAATAGTGCCGCGAGTATTCCGCCCCCGACCGTTATATATGTCGGCGCCATTGCTGCAAAATTCAGTTCCTCCGGCTTCCAGAGCCTCTCCTAGCCTCCAGGCAGGTGCTACTCATTTCATCGTCTTAGGACGCTCTCCAAGCACATCACAGAAACCGATGAAGCTGTATTCAGTCGTCAGTGTTGTTCCCTTGGCTCGACCACACTGTATCCAGGATAGACTTTTCTGCTCGTATGGCGGCTATATTCAGAATGGCTTATTCGGACTTCAATGCAAATGTATTTGTCCATGAAGATCGTATTTGTGTTACTTTGACAGATTTCGGAATCACCATACTGTTAGGTCTTTATTCCTGTGAGAGACTGGCCGGCCGCTGTGGCCGAGCGGTTCTAGACGCTTCAGTCCGGAACCGCGCTGCTGCTACGGTCGTAAGTTCGAATCCTGCCTCGGACATGGATTGTGTGATGTCCTTAGTTTAGTTAGGTTGAAATAGTTCTAAGTATAGGGGACTGATGACCTCAGGTGTTATGTTGGGTTGGGTTGTTTGGGGGAAGAGACAAAACTGCGAGGCCATCGGTCTCATCGGATTAGGGAAGGACGGGGAAGGAAGTCGGCCGTGTTCTTTCAAAGGAACCGTCCCGGCATTTGCTTGGAGCGATTTAGGGAAACCACGGAAAACCTAAATAGGATGGCCGGACACGGGATTGAACCGTCGTCGTCCCGAATGCGAGTCCAGTGTGTTAACCACTGTGCCATCTCGCTCGGTCAGATGTTAAGCCCCAAAGTGCTCAGAGCCATTTGTGAGACACTGTAATGGGGATTCTGTTATTATAGCCGAAGCAGACGTTTCTTTCTTTGATCAAAAAACATTCTGTAAACTGTGATTACTGTTTTCCCTGTGTCGGTGTGAGTGACGCATTATGTTCCATAGTGGTATCATTATGCAACAGGACAATACTCGTCCACACATGGCACTTGTCTCTTTGACCCGTCTTCGCAATTCTGACATACTCTCGTGACCAGTAGGATCCCTTGACTGTACCCGATAGATTATGTGTGAGGCCAGCTCAGACGTCAGCTTTGTCCCAGTGCCACTATCGGGATATCAAGGACCAGTTACTACAGCTGCGGGCCACCTTGCCTCAGGAGAGGGTACTGTGGTCTTATGACACCCATCTCGACAGATGTCATACTGATAAATGGGTTCTTGGGGGATCAGGGATTGACTTCAAGAGAAACAGCATATAGTCGTATATCGCAATAGTTTCACGGAGATAAAAATACTTGCGCAGGATAGACTGTTGTGGAGAACTGCATGAAGCCAGTCACTGGACAGAAGAACAGAGCATCATCTCAATGTGTGAATGTAGGAGCTGATATTCCATTTTTGTGTCTCAAACCATCACGTCTGCTGTTTTTCCGTTATGCAGCTTACGAAGAAAAAAAAACTGTCAGACCAAGACTGACACACGCACGGGATTACCGCTCTAGGACAGGCTGAAATGTGAGTCGTCCAAATATACTAGATTTTATGATTCAGCAGACCAGCAATTTCGATCAGGTGCCCATCTGCAGTCTGGTGAATTTTTATTTTCTGGATAACGTGTACCGGCATGGAAAACATGAATGCCTCAAGACCAACTACAGCAGACAGCAGCCAGTCGCAGTGCTACATACAACCTCAGTGAATTAAATCTGTGCAAGTATATGGTCCGTTAGAGCCATGCTGAGAATATGACGTTCAACCACTTACGTAGTCAGGTTGCGCAGTCTCGTAAGCAGTCTCCGCTGTGTTCGACTCTTTTTTTGTTCAACGGCAGCACATTCACTTCACAGTTGTTAGCAGCAAACATTGTTGCAGCCGATATGCCACAGTATGACAAATCAATTTTTCAGAGAAGAAATACGGTGTACGCTTTCACGTTTCCCATCCGTTCAATGGCCTGTCACTGATTACCTTTGGCGCAATACCAGCAGTAAGTTTTCTTCCATGCAGAGATGATGCTGCTCGTACGCATTGCAAAATGATTTAGATAAGATATCTGTATGGTGCGAAAAATGGCAATTGACCCTGACTAAAGAAAAGTTATTCACATGAGTACTAAAAGAAATCCAGAAATATCCATTACGCAATGAGTCACACAGAACTAAATACTTGGGGAATACAATTACAAATAACCTAAATTGGAACTATTACATAGATTATGTTGTGGATAGAGCAAACGAAAGACGACGATTCGTTGGCAGAACACTTAGAAGGTGCAACAGATCTACCAAAGAGACTGCTTACACCACGCTTGTCCGCCCTAGTCTGGATTATTGCTGCGCGGTGTGGGATCCGCATCAAGTGGGACTGACGGATGACATCGAAAAAGTACAAAAAGGGCAGCTCGTTTGTATTAACTCGAAATAGGGGAGAGAGTGCCACAGACATGATACGTGAATTGGAGTGGCAATCATAAAAAAAAGCGATTTTCGTTGCGATGGCATCTTCTCATGAAACTTCACTCACCAGTTTTCTCCTCCGATTGCGAAAACATTCTGTTGACAGCCACCTACATAGGGAGAAATGATCATCATGATAAAATAAGAGAAATCAGGGCTCGCACAGAAAAATTTAAGTCCTCGCTTTTCCCTCGCGCCGTTCGAGGGTGGCATGCTAGAGAGACAGCTTGAAGGTGGTACATTGAACACTCTGCCAGGCACTTTATTGTGAATAGCAGAGTAATCACGTAGATGTACATGTATCTGTAATCTCAGCCACTATCACTTTCTCCTCACATGCATTGAACACCTCCATATGTAGTTCCTGAAAACTCGACCACAACAACCTCAACATTTACCTCTGATTTCCAATCCTGGTTTGCTGCCTCATCTATGCTGACACGCTCCACTAATCCTACACCTGAATTCACCGTGCTGTAGATAGCCAGACTATAGTACACTTATCCAGAGCTGGAGGGCGTCACGTATCCGCAGCAGGTAGCGTGCGGCTACATCTACATCTGCTTGTATACTCTGCAAATCTCTTTGAAGTGCCTCGCAGAGGGTTCTATGAACCACCATCACAAAAATTCTCTGTTATTCGACTCTCGAACACAAAGCGGAAGAAACGAAGTACTGTATCTTTCAGTACGAGCTCTGATTGCTCTAATTTTATTGTGATGGTCATTTCTTTCTGCGTAGTTCGACTTTAACAAAAATTTTCGCACTCGAAGGCGAAAGTTGGTGATGGAAATTTCGTGAAAAGATTCAGCCGCAACGAAAATCTCCTGTGTTTTAAAGATTTCCTTGCCAAATCCTGTATTATGTCTGTGACTCTCTCTCTCCTATTTCGCGATAATACAAAACGTGCTGCTCTTTTTTGAAGTTTCTCGATATACACAGTTAATACTATATGGTATGTATCTCACATCCAGCAGCAGTAGTCCAAAAGGGGACGGACAAGCATAATGTAGGCGGTCTCTTTATTAGATCTGTTACATCCTCTAAGTGTTCTGACAGTAAAACGCAGTCTTTGGTTCGCTTTCCCCATATTATTTTATATATGTTCTTTCCAATTTCAATTGTTCGTAATTGTAATCTCTAGGTATTTAGTTGAATTTACGGCCTTCAGATTTGACTGATTATCTTTTAACCGAAGTTCAGCGGATTCCTTTTAGCACTAATATCGATGACTTTACACTTTTCATTATTTAGCGTCAATTACCAATTTTTGGACCATACAAATATCTTTTCTAAATCGTTTTGCAGATCGATTTCATCCTCTGATGATTTTGCTAGACGATGAACGACAGTTTCTGCCGGCCGTTGTGGCCGTACGGTTCTAAGCGCTTCAGTTTGGAACTGCGTGACCGCTAAGGTCCCAGGTTGGAATCCTGCCTCGGGCATGGATGTGTGTGATGTCCTGAGGTTAGTTATGTTTACGTAGTTCTAAGTTCTAGGGGACTGATGACCTTAGAAGTTAAGTCCCATAGTGCTCAGAGCCATTTGAACCATGTTTTTTAAATTTTTTTTATTTGGTGAACGACAACATTATCTGCAAACAACCTAAGACGACTTACGTAGATTGTCTCCTAAATTGTTTATGTAGGTAAAGAACAGCAGAGGTACTATACCACTATCTTTTGGAACGCTAGGAATCACTTTTCTTTTACTCGATGGCTCTCCGTTAATTACTACGATCTTTGACCTCTATGAGAGGGAGTCACGGATCCAGTCACATAACAGATGATATTCCATAAGTACGCAATTTGACTACAAGCCGTTGATGAGATACAGTGTCAAAAGCCTTCTGGAAATCTAAAAATGGGGAATCAGTTTCAAATCCCTTTTCGATAGCACTCAACGATTCGTGTGAGTAAATAACTAGTTGTGTTTCACAAGAACAGTGCTATCCAAATCCGTGTTGACGGTAGACAGTTCTCATAGAGGTAATTCATAATGTCCGAACACAATACATGTGAAAAAATGCTACTGAAAATCGACGTTAATAATATGAGCTTATAATTAAGTGGATTACCCCTACTGTATTTCTTGAATAATGATGTGACCTGTGCAACTTTCTAGTGTTTGGGTACGGATCTTTCGTTGAGCGAGCTGCTGTATATGATTCCTAAGTATGCAACTATTGTATCAGCATATTCTGAAAGGAACCTAATTGGTATACGGTCTGGATCGGAAGAATTGCTTTTATTAAGTGCGTCACTATTCCAAGGATGACTATTTCTAAGTTACTTATGTTGGCAGCTGTTTTTGATTCGAACTCTGTAGTATTTATTCCATCTTCTTTGGTTGAGGAATTTCGGAAGGCTGTGTACTCATCCAATGGACAAAGGAGATCCTCTAATGCGGTATGTATGCGTATGAAAAATTTATGCTATAATGTTCAAAATAATTGCACAGAAATGGTAGTACAACCTGGACGAACTAAGCCTCCAGTATAAGTTCTGCACAAGCTTGTAAATAACAGTCATATGACGAGATCAAAATAAAAGCTATAATGTTCCCTTGCTTTTTGAGAGAGATAGAGAGATGAAGAGAGAGAGAGAGAGAGAGAGAGAGAGAGAGAGAGAGAGAGAGAGAGAGACAGAGAGAGAGAGAGAGAGAGAGAGAGAGAGAAAGAAATATTGCAAGCCATAAATATTCATTGATTATAAATGGATACTGACAAGTAAGTGTGCAAATGGATTCAAAAGGACCAAAAAAGAATAACGAAGTTCCGATGCATGCAGAACAGACATGTAACCTGAAAACGTATTTTGAATAAGCTTTTCGAAAATAAACTTGGAATGCAAGTTAGGTAAGTAGAATGCAAATGAAATGCACGGATAAAGCCTACAGCGGGCAGCAACTCACTTCCAACGAGCACCGTTCAGAGACACCGTCACAGCCACCACTGATATGTCTGGCGGAACGACTTTATCACACGAATGCCAGACCCAGGAGTAGTGCTTCGTTTCCCAGGGCCTCCTGACACAGCTAAATTTTGGCGATATGCGCTGTCATTGCCTCTCGCGGACCAAAGTTCCTGAAGTGACGGAGACGTGTTACACTAGGGGGCACAAAAGACAGCATGCGCTGGCCGGTCGAACTTACCAGCTCGCGATACTTTGAAACAATCGACTCGTACGGGGAGAGACTGCGTGCAATATAAAATGGGGCGGTGTTTTCTGCGGCGACGTGCCGCAGCATAGCCTTATGTGCGGGAAATCTGTGGCCAGAGGCCTGCCCTGCCTCAGGTTTACTCGGTGCTTCACGGAATTACACAGCAGAGTGCGATAATTTAGACTGCGGTACGGCATTTGTCGGCCGGCACGACTTTCTTCGTTTCGGCAGAATCATGGTGTCGCGCTGTTCACCCGTCGCTACTTGTTCGTGGTAGTCAACAGGTCCTGTGGCTATTCCTACAAAAAAATGCCACTCTAGCAATCTGTGGTCACAAGCCTGTAAAAATGAGCGCGAATGACACTAGAGAGGGATGCGAATTCTTAGTGCCATGTAGAAGATATACAGTCACAAGTTTGCTGTGGAACAACATTACACCAAGTAGAAAGAATTTAAATTATGCTTATCCATTACGGATATTTTAGAACCGTGACTGTGAAAGTGTTCTGTACATCAAAATGGAAGCAGACAGATCCGAAAAAGGCCGCCCATACTGTCGCAGTAAGTAAACACTAAATTTACATCCATATAGACAGATAAGCTATAGTCATGGCGATACATTAAAGTGTGACCCATCTTTCTGCCATACAACCAGCGCCAAGCATTATGCTACTACCAGTAATGACGTAACTTCCCGGATCCTCCCGAAACCATCTGAAGATGAACCTGAGAGTATTCGAAAACCGGTTCATGTAATAAAGCATTATTATTCAAAAAAGTGACTGGTTGCAGTTCTGTATAACTTATTTACAAGAATTTAAATACTTAGCTGAAAATGAAAGAGCAAAAAAATTACTACTGTCAAATGACTGATGTCATTACTCTGTACATCTAGAAGCACATTGTGCAAAATTTACAGGAGTGGAACACATGATGAAATTAGTGGTGATGTTACGCGCATTATTCCATAGGCACCTGCAGTAGTTTTTAATGGAAGTGAACAAAGAGTATGGAGACTACACGTATTGCAAAGTACGTTGGTTAAGGCAAGAGGCATGTCTGGTACGATTTTTCAGTTCAAAACTCGATGTTGTTAAATTTGTGAAGGGAAAAGGAGAGGAGGAACGAATATTAGAATATCTAATTGATTGCAAACCTTGCATTTTAAGTGGACTTGACTGCACACTGCTCACATTAAAAAACTGCAAGGTAACACCTTAATTCAAATTTTATGCGGATGGATTTAAAATAAAAATCGTATTATGGATGGGACCTTTTCTGAAAAAAAAAAAGAAAAATACATTTCCCTAAACTAATTGGCATTGGTGAAAATTTAATTCCTGATTATAACACAAATTATTTTACGTTAAAGCTGTCCAGGAGGTCTGTGTTGTTTTTCTGAGGAAAAGTTTCTATGTCACCACTATGATGTGACATAGTAAAGTGTTTCGATCACCGCATCTGCACGTTTTACGTTAAAGCTGTCCAGGAGGTCTGTGTTGTTTTTCTGAGGAAAAGTTTCTATGTCACCACTATGATGTGACATAGTAAAGTGTTTCGATCACCGCATCTGCACAAATGACTTTTTTTCAATTATGAAACTAAGTCAGTCACGATTACATCAAAGCCTGAGTACAAAAATTTAAACTTGTCTGCAACTGTCTATAAGCCAACAATTTGCACCAGGTAAACCATATAAAGTCTTCAGCATGGCAAATTAATTAAATAGTACTAAGATTTTGTTTGGGTTGTTATATACGTTATGGAGAAATATGAGGGAGAAACATACAATACTAATGCACTGCCATCTAAACGCTAGACTTTCGCAGTTTTCCTGTTTCCACTTTCCTTATGTTCAGACAGCGTGGCGTGGTGATGGAGAAAGTGTGCACCCGGGAGAGACCAGTATGACACGAAAGCAGGAGAATTCTGGGCCGTCCCTGCATTACAGGCTAAATTCATGGAGTTGCAGTATTACACAGTGATCGTTCTCTGAATAACTGCAGCCAGCCAAAACTTTGTAATGTGCGCCAGACTCTTAACCAGTACAATACTTAAAAGTTATAACTAGTGTTATGGTTCAAATATAGGGAAATCCCCTGGTTGCTCCTCTCCTATCTAACCCCTTCCCTCTGCTGCACCTTTACCGTTGTGCTCCCCCTACCTTTCACCTCTACACCCTTCCCTTTCCCAAGGTGGCTTCCGTCGACTACCCGTCCCTGCTGATGCCCTCTCTCCCTCCATTTATCCCTCCTATTAACTCTGATACTCACCTCTCCTCCTTTCCTCTGTCCTTTTTCCGGGCTCCCTCTCCCCCCCTTCCATCCTGTTCTTTCCCCGACTACCATATCTCTACCTCCCCTCTCTCCCCGTAGCCCCTTTTGCTCTCCCCTCCACTGCCTTTCCCACTCCATCTCGCATCTGCCCTGCTGCCTTTTTCTATGTCCCCTCCCTCCATCGGCTACCCCTTTTCTCTTTTTTCTCTTTTCCTCTCCTTCCCCCATCCCCCCCACCGTTCCTGGTCCACCCCCACCCCCATTAGCCTCCGTGTCACCTCTGTAGTGCTCTTTTAAGTGAGTGTTCAGTGTTGTTAGTGTTGTGAACAGCCACCATACTGTCGCTAGTTGTGTTTTTTATCTCGTGCGAACAGAAACCAGACTAACGCCTTGTTTTTTGTAATTGTGCCTGTCTGCTTATTGTGTAGTTCATGGTGTCGGTTCCTGTAGTCATGTCCTGGTTCATGAACCAAGGGTAACGTATGAGTGGTCAAGTAAGTGGTCCCAACAGTTGGGATACCAGTTACTTTGGAATAAGGCTGGGCATCTTGCACATATTCTGAGTCGTGGTCACCTTTGTGCTCATATGGCAAAGACTACCAAATCCACCAGTTAGTCCCTCAGCCATTAGGGGTAAAACCCAATGGGACTCGGGGCAAGTAAAGCTAGCAACCTGCTTCCCTGGTACTTTAAATATGATGCTGACAACAATCAGAGCAAGAAGCCTCAGGCCTTTGGAGTTGACGGAGTCCCACCTCTAACTGACAAACCAGGGACTCCTAAGATACGACTTGGCAAACAAATGGTAATGAGATGGGGAGCTATTAATATCAGTGGGGGCTACTCTGGGAAGAAGGTAGAGCTGGCAGAGGCTGCAAATAAGATGGGGCTGCACGTTTTAGCTGTTAGTGACATTCGGGTAAGGGGTGAGAAAGAAGAGGAAGTGGGAGAATTCAAGGTCTACCTGTCAGGAGTCAAAGCAGGAATAGCATAGTGGGCTGTAGGGCTTTACATCAGGAAAGAAATGGAACCAAGCGTAGTTGCAATAAGGTTTGAAAACGAACGACTGATGTGGATAGATTTGACAGTATCTAGCAAGAAAATTAGGATTGTGTCAGTATATTCGCAGTGTGAAGGGACAGATCAAGATAAGATGGATAGTTTTTATGAGGCACTCAGTGATGTAGTTGTTAGAGTAAAAGACAAGGACAGTGTTCTGCTCATGGGTGATTTTAATGCCAGGATTTGAAATCGAACAGAAGGGTATGAAAAGGTTATGGGTAAATTTGGAGAGGATATGGAGGCCAACAGGAACGGGAAACAACTCTTGGATTTCTGTGCCAGTATGGGCTTAGTAAGCACAAACTCCTTCTTTAAACATAAGAACATTCACCAGTATTTGGGGAAGGCAGGGGAGCCAGATCTGTCATTGACTATATAATAACAGATCAGGAATTCAGTAAGGCTGTTCGGGACACAGGTGTATTCAGGGGGTTCTTTGATGACGCTGGTCATTATTTAATCTGGAGTGAAATTGGGATTGTGAGGCCGAAAGTGCAGGAGGTCAGGTTCATTTGTAGGAGGATAAGAGTGGAGAACTTCAGGATAAGGAAATCAGGCACAAGTACATAACAGCGATCTCAGAAAGGTACCAGTTAGTTAAACGTAGTCAATTACAGTCATTGTGAAAGGAATGGACAAGGTACAGGGACGCAGTACTAGAAGTGGCTAAAGAATGTCTTGGAACAGTAGTGTGTAAAAGTAGGATGAAGCAAACAGCTTGGTGGAATGACACAGTCAAGGCAGCCTGTAAAAGAAAAAAAGAAGGCGTATCAAAAATGGCTACATACTAGAACTCAGGTAGACAGAGAAAGTTATGTTGAAGAAAGAAACAAAGCCAAACAGATAATTGCAGCATTCAAGAAGAAATCTTGGGAACACTTTGGAAACAGGTTGGAGACTATGGGTCAAGCTGCTGGAAAACCATTTTGGAGTGTAATTAGCAATCTTTGAAAGGGAGGTAAGAAGGAAATGACAAGTATTTTGTACAGGTCAGGAAACCTGCTGGTGTATCCTGTGGATGCCTTGGGCAGATGGAGGGAATATTTTGAAGAGTTGCTCAATGTAGGTGAAAATACGATCAGTAACGTTTCAGATTTCGATGTACAATGGGATAGCAATGATAATAGAAATACGATCACATTTGAGGAAGTGGAGAAAATGGTCAATAGATTGCAGTGCAATAAAGCAGCTGGGGTGGATGAAATTAAGTCGGAACTCATCAAATACAGTGGAATGTCAGGTCTTAAATGGCTACACAGGATAATTGAAATGGCTTGGGAGTCGGGACAGATTCCATCAGACTGGACAAAAGCAGAAATCACACCAATCTTTAAACATGGAAACAGAAAAGATTGTAACAACTACAGAGGTATCTCTTTGATCAGCGTTGTGGGTAAAATCTTCTCAGGTATAGTTGAAAGAAAGTGGAAGTATAAGTTGAGGACCAATTGGATGAACATAAGTGTGGGTTTAGGCGTCTTAGAGGTTGTCAGGACCAAATCTTTAGCTTACGGCAAATAATAGAGAAGTGTTACGAGTGGAACAGGGAATTGTATCTATGCTTTATAGATCTAGAAAAGGCATATGACCGGGTTCCTAGGGGGAAGTTATTGTCTTTTCTACGAGATTATGGAATAGGAAGCAAACTTTTGCAAGTAATCAAAGGTCTTTACATGGATAGTCAGGCAGCAGTTAGAGTTGACAGTAAATTGAGTTTATGGTTCAGAGTAGTTTCAGGTGTAAGACAAGGCTGCAACCTGACTGCACTGTTGTTCATATTATTTATGGATCATATGTTGAAAACAATAGACTGGCTGGGTGAGATTAAGATATGTGAACACAAAATAAGCAGTCTTTCATATGCGGATGACTTACTTGTGATAGCAGATTCGATTAAAAGTTTGCAAAGTAATATTTCAGAGCTAGATCAGAATTGTAAGGACTATGGTATGAAGATTAGCATCTCCAAAACGAAAGTAATGTCAGTGGGAAAGAAATATAAACGGATTGAGTGCCAAATAGGAGGAACAAAGTTAGAACAGGTGGACGGTTTCAAATACTTAGGGTGCATATTCTCACAGGATGGTAACATAGTGAAAGAACTGGAAGCGAGGTGTAGCAAAGCTAATGCAGTGAGCGCTCAGCTACGATCTACTCTCTCTGCAAGAAGGAAGTCAGTACCGAGGCTAAGTTATCTGTGCACCGTTCAATCTTTCGACCAACTTTGTTGTATGGGAGCGAAAGCTGGGTGTATGCAGGTTACCTTATCAACAAGGTTGTGGTTACGGATATGAAAGTAGCTGGGATGACTGCAGGTACTAGTAGATAGGAACAATCGCAGGAGGGTGTCCCCAATGAGGAAATCAAAGAAAAACTGGGAATGAACTCTGTCAGGGCGAACAGGCTTAGATGGTGGGGTCATATTACACGCATGGGAGAAGCAAGGTTACCCAGGAGACTCATGGGTTCAGCAGTAGAGGGTAGGAGGAGTCGGGGCAGGCCAAGGAGAAGGTACCTGGATTCGATTAAGAATGATTTTGAAGTAATAGGTTTAACATCAGAAGAGGCACCAATGTTAGCACTGAATAGGAGATCATGGAGGAATTTTATAAGGGGGCTATGCTCCAGACTGAACGCTGAAAGGCATAATCAATCTTAAATGATGATGATGATGATGCTTATTGTGTGTCTTCATCCGCATCGTCACTGCAGTGGTTTTATATTTTAAGTTCCACAACCTTCCGCTACTTTATAGTTTTTTATGGTGTCACCGTTTTATCACCTTTTTTCTTGTTTGTTTATTTTCTCATTACGCTTTTTTTAACTTTTCTGTAGGCTGTAGAGGAGCATATTACGCTGGTGCAGAAGGGGGGAGGGTGGATCGAAATGAAATAAAGGAAAAAATATAGGGAACAGGTTATACTCCTTATGCTTTCCTTATGCAATTCTAACAGTCTCTCCCATAACGTGAAATTCGCACTGGGATTTACCCTTACCACGAGGTCTAACCCAGTCCCTCATCCTCCCCCAAATCAGCACTCCTACTTTCCTCCCCCACCCCCTGCAGTATCTGAGTAGTGAGTTAGACGACGAGGTAGTTTCTTATTCCCCATGTTATTTAATGTGTATATTGAGCGAGCACTGAAGGAAACGAACGAGAAATTTAGAAAGGGAATTATAGGCCAGAAACAGTAATCTGAACTCCATCCTGGCTAGATTCATCTCAAATGTCGTTACCCCCTATCACACACCGTGCAACTACTCCAGAATACCAAAAGTCGTGCTCCATTGCTGTCTCAGTCCTTACACGACTCAACCTCTCTTCACAGTGCACGTCCTTCCGGATTTATTGTGGTCATTGGTTCATAAGACTTCTTAAAGACGTTTTTAAAAAAATTCGTCAGTGTATGTTAGAGATTTTAGGAATGTGAGAAAGTAAGTAAATATTTTATCTTTTTAAACACTTTAAGACTATTTGTATTAGCATAATTGTTCCTGGCTGAAAATCGTCATGTTGTATCACTGCCAGACCTATCCCACCCATGAGGAGCGAGGAAATGAAAGATCAACTAAAAATTCAGTCACTTAAAGGTAGTATATCATTCATTTTTATTTCGGCTGGTCTTTCAAGGTGGTAGATGCAGTACTTACGTTCATAAAATAAAGTGAATCATGGTAATAAAACAAAGCGACTTCGTAAACTCTCAATATTATAATAAAATCCAAAACCACGCTTTTAAGGGCTCCATACACTCCTGGAAATGGAAAAAAGAACACATTGACACCGGTGTGTCAGACCCACCATACTTGTTTCGGACACTGCGAGAGGGCTGTACAAGCAATGGTCACACACACGGCACAGCGGACACACCAGGAACCGCGGTGTTGGCCGTCGAATGGCGCTAGCTGCGCAGCATTTGTGCACCGCCGCCGTCAGTGTCAGCCAGTTTGCCGTGGCATACGGAGCTCCATCCCAGTCTTTAACACTGGTAGCATGCCGCGACAGCGTGGACGTGAACCGTATGTGCAGTTGACGGACTTTGAGCGAGGGCGTATAGTGGGCATGCGGGAGGCCGGGTGGACGTACCGCTGAATTGCTCAACACGTGGGGCGTGAGGTCTCCACAGTACATCGATGTTGTCGCCCGTGGTTGGCGGAAGGTGCACGTGCCCTTCGACCTGGGACCGGACCGCAGCGACGTACGGATGCACGCCAAGACCGTAGGATCCTAGGCAGTGCCGTAGGGGACCGCACCGCCACTTCCCAGCAAATTAGGGACACTGTTTCTCCTGGGGTATCGGCGAGGACCATTCGCAACCGTCTCCATGAAGCTGGGCTACGGTCCCGCACACCGTTAGGCCATCTTCCGCTCACGCCCCAACATCGTGCAGCCCGCCTCCAGTGGTGTCGCGACAGGCGTGAATGGAGGGACGAATGGAGACGTGTCGTCTTCAGCGATGAGAGTCGCTTCTGCCTTGGTGCGAATGACGGTCGTATGCGTGTTTGACGCCGTGCAGGTGAGCGCCACAATCAGGACTGCATACGACCGAGGCACACAGGGCCAACACCCGGCATCATGGTGTGGGGAGCGATCTCCTACACTGGCCGTACACCTCTGGTGATCGTCGAGGGGACACTGAATAGTGCACGGTACATCCAAACCGTCATCGAACTCATCGTTCTACCATTCCTAGACCGGCAAGGGAACTTGCTGTTCCAACAGGACAATGCACGTCCGCAAGTATCCCGTGCCACCCAACGTGCTCTAGAAGGTGTAAGTGAACTACCCTGGCCAGCAAGATCTCCGGATCTGTCCCCCATTGAGCATGTTTGGGACTGGATGAAGCGTCGTCTCACGCAGTCTGCACGTCCAGCACGAACGCTGGTCCAACTGAGGCGCCAGGTGGAAATGGCGTGGCAAGCCGTTCCACAGGACTACATCCAGCATCTCTACGATCGTCTACATGGGAGAATAGCAGCCTGCATTGCTGCGAAAGGTGGATATACACTGTACTAGTGCCGACATTGTGCATGCTCTGTTGCCTGTGTCTATGTGCCTGTGGTTCTGTCAGTGTGATCATGTGATGTATCTGACCCCAGGAATGTGTCAATAAAGTTTCCCCTTCCTGGGACAATGAATTCACGGTGTTCTTATTTCAATTTCCAGGAATGTATATTGTCTGTACAACACGTCGACTTATTCTGATGTCTTAACAGAATTACTGTTCACGGAAACGCATACTTTGCTAGTGGTGAAAGACCTTTACAACTAAACATATCTGTGTCATATAATTCAGAAATTCAACTCAATCTTTTACTTCGACTCCGTTAGTAATTCTTCTTCCTTTCTTTTCTATTTTCCTGGAAACAGCATTTCTCAGAGGCATATAAAGATTCTTATTGCTGCTTCTTTAATGTCTCGGAAGCATAGTATTTAAACACTTCACGCGTTTCAGAGTGGTTTACACGTTCACCAGTTCTTAAGATCATATTTTTTGGGCTTTTACGTGGCACGTCATTAAAAACTGTTGCATTTGATACACTGCATAAAACTGAGATATTTGATACAGACCTTTCATCTTGTTGCGTAATGTGTGGGGGAAATGGAACACACCTCTAACTTGTGAAATATATCGTTCAAGGCACTAAAGTAGACTGACTAACTTAAAACGTTTCTTTTGAACGCAGAAGTGGCGCAATTTCCTAACTGAGATGTTGTTGATTAGTGCTAACAGAAATCCACATTTTCTAGGTATCAGTGATGTTTCAGTGGGTACATATACACCATGTGTAGTTTTGTGTACTTTGCAAATGAGGTAGTACTTGCAAACTGGTGTGCTGTAAGAAGTACTATAAGAAAAAAGAAAAAGTTGAAGACATAGTAGATGAACCAGACTGTACGAAAATGACAATAAGAAAATCAAATTTTAGAACGAAAGTATAGTATAAAGAAGGGAAGCTCCGTTGAACTGATATTCCAGATAAACAAACACAAAATATTTCAAAAATCTTTCCGAAATGATAGATTCAAGGTAAGTGCTGGTGGTCGAGTTTGAAACGATGACCCACAGCAGGTAAGCGAGCGATACTAACTACTGCTTCACGCTGATGGTACCGGAGATTCTGCCAGCTGAAGTGTTGGTAGCTTCGACAGATTTCCTTTGTTAACTTCTGAAAATGTCTTGAAGACTGATGACAACTGTTTTTCAAAGCACCTACATAAGTCAAAGAGAAAAAAAAAGTCTTGATGAAGAACAAGTTCCCGTTAATCACAGAGTAAAAAGATGAAATGTTAATAGTTGTGACAGATTAACACGAAAACAAGAGAAATCGTTTAAAGCAAAACTACTTTCAGTTAGTGGTGGTGATCAATTACAATGAGAAATACGATATACATCGAGAGATTTAAACTTAAAAGAGACAGGTGACTTGCGAGGAGGGCAGGGATGGAAGGGAATTGCTATTAACTTCACTTATTTCCAATGACAATAGCTGAGAATAGTCCCATTTTATACGACTAAAGGAGTTTATACCATCTCTAAGGGCTACTGTTCTCCATCTGCAGATCCATTAAGCGAGACGTCACTCCGCGATTTAATAAAATGCGAAGCCCTGGTAAGACTCGCTGAAAATTCGTAATGCAAATCCACCGCTGACTCAGCAGACGAGTTAGGACTCATCGTTACAAGTTGCAAGGCTTCCGCTTTGCCCACGAGTTTGCTGCGGCTGCCATTGTCCCTCCTGTAGTTTTGTTTAAGCCACTTATGTCTCAGAGTACGGTTGTAAAAGGAAGTAAAATTTAAAGAACAGCATCATGAAATCACTAAAAGTTACTCTAGTCTGTATCCATTGTCCAACGTCCAGACTTGTCCTAGCGACAGTTTTAAAATCACGGATATCATCACATCAGGTTAAAAGAAGGTACCTTGACGTCAAGTATATTTAATAGTTCTATCATACTTCAAGTATATGGGGAATGGACAAAAATATGAGAGCCCCAGAAACGAAACGCATTACCATACTTAATGTTGTGTAGTAAACCCGAAGGCTTTCAAACCAGCATCCAGTCATCTCGGAATTGATAAATACAGGTCCTGTACAGTTTTCAATGAAATCTTATACCAATCTTCCTGAAAAATAGTGATAACTTCGCGTAACGATGATGGAAGAGGACAGCGATTACGCACCCTTTCCTTCAAAATACACCACTGGCCATTAAAATTGCTACACCACTAAGATGACGTGCTACAGACGCGAAATTTAACCGACAGGAAGAAGATACGGTGATATGCAAATGATTAGCTTTTCAGAGCATTCACACAAGACTGGCGTCGGTGTCGACACCTACAACTTGCTGACATAAGGGAAGTTTCCAACCGATTTATCATACAGAAACAGCAGTTGACCGTCGTTGCCTGGTGAAACGTTGTTGTGATGCCTCGTGTAAGGAGGAGAAACGCATACCATCCCGTTTCCGACTTTGATAAAGGACTATCAGCTCGGAGACCATGGCTGGGGCTACACTTGACGCTGCATTAGACACAGGAGCTCCTACGGTGGTGTAAACGACGAACCTGGGTGAATGAATGGCAAAACGTCATTTTTTTCGATGGATGCAGGTTCTTTTTACAGCATCATGATGGTCCCTTCCGTGTTTGGAGAAATCGCGTAGAACGCACATTGGAAGCGTGTATTCGTTATCGCCATATTGGGATCACCCGGCGTGATGGTATGGGCTGCCATTGGTTACACGTCTCGGTCACCTCTTGTTGGCACTGACGTCACTTTGAACAGTGGACATTACATTTCAGATGTGTTATGACCCGTGGCTCTACCCTTCATTTGGTCCCTACGAAACCCTACATTTCAGCAGGATAATGCACGACCGCATGTTGCACGTCCAGTATGAGCCTTTCTGGATACAGTAAATGTTCGACTGCAAGCTGGCCAGCACATTGTCCATACCTCTCACCAATTGAAAACGTCTGGTCAATGGTGGCCGAGCAACTGGCTCGTCACAATACGCCAGTCACCACTCATGATGAACTGTGGTTCGTGTTGAAGCTGCATGGGCAGCTGTACCTGTACACGCCATCCAAGCTCTGTTTGACTCAATGGCCAGGCGTATCAAGGCCGTTATTACGGTCAGAGGTGGTTGTTCTGGGTACTGATTTCTCAGGATCTATGTACCCAAATTGCGTGAAAATGTAATCAAATGTCAGTTCTAGTATAATATATTTGTCCAATGAATACCCGTTTATCATCTGCATTTCTTCTTGGTGTAGCAATTTTAATGGCCAGTAGTGTAGACCGTAAAGGCTCTATAATATTATTATCTGGTGACTGTGGTGGACAGAAGGCCTGCGACTCTTCATTATTGTTCACACGGAACGAGTCCTGGACGATGCGAGCAGCGTAAACAGTGGCCCTGTCGTCTTGGAACACAGATTCACCACTGAGGAATAAATATTATACCATAAGATGGATCTGGTCAACCAAAATGGTCATATTGTCCTTATGAGTAATACGCACTTGCAGGGTAACCCTGCTGCCTATGCAATAACACTATACTGTTGTCCAAATCATCACCGAGCGGCCGTAGTCTTTCACTCATGAGACATAAACCCGACACGTTCGACTAAATGACTACCTTCCCTTGCTCCATAGTGCGGCAGCACGTATTCCTGTTACGGGCATTTGCGTCAATGATGAGTGGTTTATGAGTTCTCTGCTTTTGGAGGTCTCTTCTTGTTGCTTTGGAACTCACAGTGTTCGCGAGTGCAACATTCAGTAATGCAGTGATTTTGGAGCTGCCGTCGTCTTACTTTTCGTCAGAATCCTCTTGAACGACCGTCCATCACAACCAATCAACACCCACTTTTGTCCACGTTGTGAAATAGCGGATGATGTTTTCCTGCTTTCCCTGTATCCGCAACTCGTGGTCTAGTGAATCACGGGGTGCTGGGTTCGATTCCCGGCCGGGTTTGGGATTTTCTCAGCCCTGGGACTGGGTGTTTGCGTTGTCTTCATCATTTTATCATAATCCTCATCATTCGTGACAGTGGCTAGATTGGACTCTGAAAAAAAATTGGACTACGGAAGACTGGGACTTTTTACGGGCGCTGAAGACCTAAGTTGGGCTCCCCACGAACCAAACACCATCATCCCGTTCTGCCTGTATGCGGTATAAATCTTCACTATGATGCTTCTTGAAACATCAAACACTTCTGTTACCTTGGTTATGGAAGCCCTATCAGACGAGCACCAATTTTCCCATGTTCGAAATCAATTAGCTCCGACATAATGGTCTCGCAACTACACAGGACATAGTTACGACCGCGGCTGTCACTTGCAACGAAATTAGGGCTCAGCACAGGTGCCGTTCGGTCAAATACGGCAGCGTAACCAGCAGTTTCGGCTAGCATCTGCATTTATCTGAATATATATTCAAGGATACATTTCTCACAGTGCTTCCATAATTTTGTCCACCCCTTATAATTATTATCGGTTGCAGCATCCGTCACTTATACATACGTCCGTTGTATTAAGTTTATGATACGCCGTCGCCAACAGTACGTGTAATAGTCGAGTAGTGCAGTGGACCGAAAAAGTGTGCAGTAATATAAAAAACGTATAAGACGATGGACGAATGCTGCGACTGATAATATTTACACACTTGACGTCTAGGAACCTTCTTTTAACGTGATGTAATGAAGCCCGTGAATTGAATATGGGCTCTTTACGGGCACTGGTTGTCCATTAATCAAAGCACAGTACAGCGATGCCGTACATCAAGTACACTGAAGCTCTGCAGCGCTCATACATTAAATTTTGGGAGTTCAGCCGCATAAATTTGATTTCTTCTAACATTTCATCTGTGGATCTTCCCGACATCTTCAGAGTGAGCCGTTTGAGGCTACAGAAGGCTACAATGCGCTATAGTGCTTGTTCCTTCGTTTTAAATCACAGGAAACAACTTACGCTTGTTCTTTGACGCCGATTAACGTCTATGGCGCTCGCGTTTTCTGTGGTTTAACATGACGGAGCAAGTAACTTAGCTCCAGTCCACTCACTCTGAAGACGGCAGGAAGATCGATGGCCCCAAACGTATTATAGAAAGAATAAATGGAGTTTATGCCACTGTATTCCCGAAAATTACTGGATGAATTATTTGGCCACAGAAACAACAGGATTCACATTTTGCCGCACTATTTCATGAACGTATTTTGAAACAAACAACAGTTGTTGTCTTGTCGGCATGTAAAGGAGTAAGTAAATTTTGGTTGTTGAGCATTGAAGAAAAATTAAGATACTTTATTGATTTCACACCTCATTAATATTGTTGTTGTTGAAGCCTTCAGTCCGAAGTCTGGTTTGATGCAGCTCTCCATGCTACTCTATCCTATGGAAGGCTCTTTGTATTCGAATAACTACTGCAACCTACATCCTTCTGAATCTCCTTAGTGTATTCATCTCCCGTCCTTCCTCTACGATTTTTACGTGTAACGCTTCCCTTCAGTACAAAATTGGTGATCCCTTGATGTCTCAGAACGTGTCCTATCAGCTGAGCCCTTCTTTCAGCCAAGTTGTTCCACAGATTCTTTTGCAGATTCTATTGTCTTCTTGTCTAAACTATTCGTCGCCCATGTTTCGCTTCCATGAATGGCTACTTTCCATACAAATACTATCAGAAAATACTCCCTAACACTTCAGTCTACATCCGATGTTTTCTTCGTCAGAAACGCTTTTCTTGTAATTGCCAGTCTATATTTTATATCGTCTCTACTTCGGCCATCAGCAGTTATTTTACTACTTTAAGTGTCTTGTTTCCCAATATAATTGCCTCAACATCATGTAATTTAGGTCACTATACTCCATTTTCCTTGTTTTGCTTTTGCTGATGTTCATCTTATGTCATCCTTTCAAGATACTGTCCATTGCGTTCAACTGCTCTCTCATGTCCTTTGCTTGTCTCTAACAGAATTACAATGTCTCCGATGAAACCTCAAAGCTTTTATTTCTTCTTCCTGAACTTTAATTCCTATTCGAAATTTTTCTTTATTTTCCTTTACTCATTGTACAAATTGAATAACATCTGGCATGGGCTACTACCCTTCTCACGCCCTTGTCAACCACTGCTTCCCTATCAAGCCCCTCGACTCTGGTAATTTCCGTCTGGTTTTTGTACAAGTTGTAAATAATCTTACTCTCCCTGAATTTTATCCCTGCTACCAACAGGATTTCAAAGAGAGTGTTCCAATCAATATTGTCAAAAGATTTCTCTGAGTCTACAAATGCTATAAACGTAGGTTTGTCTTTCCTTTGCCTGTCTTCTAAGCTAACTCATGGGGTCAGTATTTCTTAGCTTGTACGTATATTTCTTCGGAATATTCCCCGAGGTTGGCTTCTACCACTTTCTCCATTCTTCTGTAAGGAGTTCGTGTTAGCATTATGCAACTTTGACTTATTAAACTGATAGTTCGGTAATTTGCACGCTTTTCAGCAACTGTTTTCTTCGAAATTGATATTATTAGATTTTTACTGAAGTCTGGGCGTATTTTGCCTGTCTCATGCATCTTGCACAGCAGATGCAAGAGCTTTGTCATAGCTAGCTCTTCAAGGGCTGTTTGAAGTTCTGACGGAATATCGTCTACCCCTGGGACCTTGTTTCGGCTTGGATCTTTCAGCTCTCTGTCAGATTCTTCTCGCAGTATCGTATCTCCCATCTCACCCTCATCTACGTCCTCTTCCATTTCTATAACATTGCGTTAAAGCTCATCTCCCTTACCTAGACCCTCTATATACTCCTTCTACCTTTCAGGTTTCCCATCTTTGCTTGGGACTGGTTTCCTATCTGAGCTTTTGAATTTTATACAGCTGCTTCTCTTCTATCCAAAGCCTCTTTAATTACCTGTAGGTGGTATGTATCTTTCCTTTAGTGAAATATGCTTCCAAAACGTTACATTTGTCCTCTAGCCAGCCCACTCTCTGTCAACCTCGTTTTATAGACGTTGATATTCCCTTCCGCCTGCCTCATTTACTGTATTTTTTTATTTCATCCTTTCATCAACTAAATTCAATATCTCTTGTGTTACAGGATTTCTAATAGCCCTCGTCTTTTTACCTATTTGATCCTCTGCTGCCTACACCATTAACTTTTCAATTCTACTGTATACCTTTCCCTTTTATAGTCCAAAAATGGTTCAAATGGCTCTGAGCACTATGGGACCTAACTGCTGTGGTCATCAGTCCCCTAGAACTTAGAACTACTTAAACCTAACTAACCTAAGGACATCACACACATCCATGCCCGAGGCAGGATTCGAACTTGCGACCGTAGCAATCGCGCGGTTCCAGACTGTAGCACCTAGAAACCGCTCAGCCACTCCGGCCGGCTGTTATAGTGACCGTTACCTAACGCTCCCTCTGAAACTCTCAGAACCTCTGGTTCTTTCAACATATTTATGTCCCATCTCCTTAATTTTCTACCTTATTGCAATTTTTTCAATTTTAATCAACAGTTCATAACAAATTGTGGCCAGAGTACACATCTGCCCCCAGAAATGCCTTACACTTTAAATCTGGTTCCAAAATCTGTCTTACCATTGCATAATAAATCTGTAACCTTCCGGTAAATCAAGTTCTCTTCTTCGTGTATAATCTTCTTTCATGATTCTTAAACAAAAAGAGTTAGCGATGGTTGAATTGTGCTCTGTTCGAAGTTCTACCTAGCGGATTCCTCTTTCATTCCTTTCCCCTAGTGTATATGCAACTGTTAATTTTCCTCCTCTTCCTTTAGCTACTATCGACTTCCAGTCGTCCATCACAATTAAATTTTCGTCTCCCCTAACTATCTGAATGATTTCTTTCAGCTCATTGTAGATTTCTTCAATCTCGTAATCATCTGCCGAGTTAGGTGGCATATAAACTTGAACTACTGTGGTAGGCCTGAGCTTCGTATTTATCTTGTCTGCGATACTGCGTTCACTTTGCTGTTCATAGAAGCTTTCCCCATTTATTTATCTTATTCACTATCGAACCCATTCCCACATTACACCTACTCTTATATTAATTTCGGGAGTTCAGCCACATTAACTTCATTTATTCTTTTCCTAATATTTCGACCGTCTATCTTCCGGCCACATTCAGAGTGGACTGGAGTTAAGGAAGTTGCTCAGTGGTTTTAAACCTCAGAATTAATATTATTTCTAGGTAATATGTGTTCAATATCAAATTTCAGCTTTCACGCCCATATTCTGACACGTTACGATGCAGATGTTTCCCTGGGAATCCCTTACACATTCTCCATACGGTCCTGAACTCTTCCCATGCGATTTACATAGTTTTGGAGCTCTGACGAAAGACTTTCGTGACCGTCGATTTGCTCTGGATGAAGAGGAGCACACCTGGGTACAATCATGGTTCCGTTCGCAACCGAAAACATTTCTTTATGCCACCACTATCCGTATTGTCTGACAGTGGGATGACTTATTCATTGTTATGGCTATAGCTTCTGAAATATAAGTAATAAACAGTTAGCTTACTTTTTTCCATCTGTCTCGTTTCTGTTTGACAGACCCTCAAATGTGTGTAATGGCAAAAAAGAATATTTTTTATCTGATATAACTACAAATTAATAATTTTAAGATCTTTTTCTTTGGAATCTATGCTTCCTTGCCAAATTCATTAACCTAGGTCAACGGAAAGTACCCTATGGGATTTAAAGAGTAAGTTTTGAGTATCAAAATATTGCCTTATCTTTTGATTGCATTGACTTAGAAGTTTAAATTTTGTACAAATGCAGGAGGCCGTAGACCTCAGTGTGTGACTTAAATTTCAACTTGATGATTCTATTAGTTCCTGATAAAATGGATTCTACCCTGCTGAACAAACAAACAGGCAGATCGACAAAAGACTGACAGACGAAAAACGAAATAATCTTATAAGAGTTCCGTTTCTACCGGTTGCGGCACGGAACTCTAAAAACTAGCTAAATTGTCTTGGTTTCTGCAGATATGTCAGCATATTTCATCTTTGCACAAGTGTCACTCCATGCTGCTGACACAGACTCATCTACGAAACATATGAGATCATACTCGAAAGCAAAGTTGACTAGACTCAACTTTCAAAAGCGTAGTGTATTTCCCCATCTACAAATTTGCATTCATGGAAGTTCGAAATAATTAAGATAATTTCCTAGCATATAAAAACTATGTGTTAGTTGAAACTCCAGTACAGAACTTTTGCATTTCGAGGGGAAACTGCTTTACCTGCTGAGCCATCCAGGCACGCCTTTCTAACACACTTCGCAGATTTACATTCACCATAATCTTTCTCGCAACTTGCCAGCTTCGCAAAAGTTGTTCACAATGGAATAAAAGGCTGTTTACATGTGCAACAACGTGACACATATTGTAATGTTGTACTTTTTACCATTTTATGATATTCAAAATGATTATAACTTGAGTTAATGTGTCATGAGCATATAGTTTGTGGACTGATTATCACATCTGAGGATGAAAATAAATTTACAGAAACCGATAATGTGAATTAGACGACAAATTAAGAAGTGTAAATAATGATGAGTACGCTTTCACGATTTCAAATCAACAGCAAAATAACCTGATGGAGAATAACAGTCAGGAAAATCGAATAAATTACAAACGACGTAGACTACAAAGGCGCTCTCTTTTGAGACTACATATGAAACTGCCACTGTGATAGTGTTGTATGTTTTTGAAAATAACATATTATGTGCCAACTGAAATTCTTCAATTTTATTTATTACGTTTACATGTAAAGCTAGCTGATATAGCATACCAACATATCACAGAAAATCCACTGGTGTGCAAGACTATTTTACGAAAGTATCTTGCACTTCATGTGTCACTGACAAGTATCGTGGCTCGAAGAAGCTTGGATCACACATAGCAAGAACTGCTACAGTATAGCGCAAAAGATAAATGAAAGAAATACTAAATGAGACGAACACATATGACACTTTTGTATTACCGAAGTTACCACTATTCAGGCAATTCCCCTGAACATTGCAGAGAGCGTCAAATGTTTCTTAATAGCGTGTTTTCACTACGGACGGCAGCACATACTCAGAAACGTGTCCCCATGGGTTGGTAGGGAGTTGTTGTGGTAGAAAGTTACACTCCTTCACCATCGCGGTGATTATCATTGGTGCATGGGGGCGCGTTGCGATACGTCTTCCCAGTGTATCCCTCATGTACTCAATGGATTTTAAGTCGGAAAGGGGGAGGCCAATCCAGTCATCGAATATACTCCTGTTCCAAACGAACTCCTCCAACTGCGCTGTTCCATGCGGTAGTGCATTTTTATTCATAAAAATGAAACCAGTTGTTAAGAAACTCCTGAAAGGAGTATACAGTGGAACGATAACGTCAACAGGTGATTGGAACATTGTGAAAGACTTGGAACTCCTGGACTACCGAAACGTCAATGTTCGACAATGCTGGACGTACCCTCATACGGCGAGAAGTGAGAGCGTATAACCCATCCAGAAATACTGGCGAACATGATAGTTCTGGTGATCCACTAGATATAGTGTGAGAGGCATAATATTGCATGTGCATGCAGACCTCCAGACATTTGAAGGTGGTACACTCACCAATCTATGTAATTATGTCAGTGTACTCCTTTAGTAATATCTTTTCAAGGATGCTTCGGTCCTCATTTCACTTTTACGGATGGAAATGTGCAGCCGTATCGAAAAGAGTAAATACAGAAGTTCTTGTATCGGGAGGCGAATGGACTGGCTTGCCCGTTGCCCCTACTTGAATTACGGTGATCATGTATCTGAATGAATGTATGCATATATGTTTACTGTCTAAAATCTGTTATAGGCTACATTGTCAGTTGAGTGTAGATAAAAGTCTCTCATTTGAATCGTCGTGTAATGTGTACCTAACTGACGAATGAGATGATCAAGCTAGCTGGAAGCCTTCCGATACAGGTTTTCAGACTCCGTTTGTATGAATGTGGAGATGGATGGTGATCCTAACAGATCCCTAACTGATTGAAGCGACAAAGATACTTGATGCGTGTTCAAATACAAAGATATGTAAACAGGAAGAGTACGGTGCTGCGGCCGGCGACGCCTGTATAAGATAACAAATGTCTGGCGCAGTTTTGACGTTACTGCTGCTACAATGGCAATCTATCAAGATGTAAGTGGGTTTGAACGTGGTGTTATAGTCGGCTCACGAACCGTGGAACACAAAATCTCCGAAGTAGAAATGAAGTAGGGATTTTCCTGTACGACTATTTCACGACTGTACTGTGAATATCAGGAATCCCGCAAAACATAAAATCTCCGACATCGCTGCGGCCGGAAAAGGACCCTGCACGAATGGGATCAACGACGACTGAAGAGACTCGTTCAACGTGACAGAACTGACAATCTTCCGCAAATTACTGCAGATTTCAATGTTCCGCCATCAACAAGTGTCAGCCGCGAACCATTCAACGTAACAGGATCAATATCGGCTTTCAGAGACGAAGGTCCACTTGTGAACCCTTGATGACTACACGACACAAAGCTCTACACCTCGCCTGGGCCCGTGAACACTAACACTGGATTGTTGATGACTGGAAACATGTTGCCTTGCGGACGAATCTGTTTCAAATTGTATCGATCAGATGGACTTGTACGGGTATGGAGACAACCTAATGAATCCATGGACCCTTCATGTCACCTGGTGGAGGCTCTGTAATGGTGTGGGGCGCCTTCACTTGATGTGATATGGGACCCCTGATACGTCTAAATGCGACTCTGACAGGTGACACGTACGTAAGCATCCTGTCTGATCACGTGCCACCATTCATGTCCATTGTGCATTCCCACGAACTTGGGCAATTGTAGCAGGACAATGTTACACCCCACACATTCACAAATCCTATAGAGTAGCTCCAGTAACACTCTTCTGAGTATAAACACTTTTGCTGGTGACCAAACTTCCGAAACATGAACATTATTGAACGTATCTGGGATGCCTTGCAACTGGCTTTTCAGAGAGATCTCTGCCACCTAGTACCCTCACTGATTTATGGACAGCCCTGCAGGATTCATTGTGTCAGTTCCCTCCAGCACTACGTCAGACATTAGTCGAGTCCATGCCACACCGTGTTGCGGAAGTTTCGCGTGCTCGCATCGTCCTACACGATTTTAGGAAGGCGTACCAGTGTCTTTGGCTGTTAAGTGTAATATTGTGGCCTGCATGAGAGCACACTGCAAAGCACGCATAGCCGTTAGTGGTAATCACGCGCACTGTTAAGGACCATGTATGCCTTTTGTGATATCTAGAGGACTATCAAAACTCGTGGTGGCCTCAGAGTAATTATTATCTTCGAATAAAAGTTTCATTCTGTGCTTACGGAGTATCACCTCAGTTGTGCGACCGGATTCGTGAATTTCTGTCAGAAAGGTCACAGTTCATAGTAATAGACGGAAAGTCATCGAGTAAACCAGAAATAATATCCGGCGTTCCCCAAGGAAGTCTTATACGTCCTCTATTGAACCTGATCTATATTAACGACGTTGGAGACAATTTGAGTAGTCGTCTTAGATTGTTCGCAGATGATTCTATCATTTACCGTCTTGTAGAGTAATCAGATGATCAAAACGAGTTGAAAAATGATTTAGGTAAGATATGTGTATGGTGCGAAAAGTGGCAATTGACCCTGAATAAGGAAAAGTGTGAAGTTACTCACATGAGTACTAAAAGAAATCAGCTAAATTTCGATTACGCGATGAGTCACACAAATCTGAAGGCTGTAAATTCAATTAAATACTTAGCGATTACAATTACAAATAAACTAAATTGGAACGATCACATAGATAATATTATGGGTAGAGCAAACCAAAGACTGCGATTCATTGGCAGAACACTCAGAAGGTGCGACATGTCTACTAAAGAGACAGCTTACATCACGCTTGACCGCCCTATTCTGGAGTATTGCTGTGCGGCGTGGGACCCGCATCAGGTGGGACTGACGAATGACATAGAAAAAGTACAAAGCAGGGCAGCTCGTTTTGTATTATCGCGAAATAGGGGAGATAGTGTCACAGACATTATACGTGAATTGCAATGGTAATCATTAAAACAAAGGCGTTTCTCGTTGTGACGGGATCTCATGAAATTTCGATCACCAGTTTTCTCCTGCGATTGCGGAAACATTCTGTTGGCGCCCACCTACATAGGGAGAAATGAACGTCGCGATAAAATAAGAGAAATTAGGGCTCGCACGGAAAAAATTAACTGCTCGTTCTTCCCACGTGCCCTTCGAGAGTGGAACGGTAGAGAGACAGGTGGTTCATTGAACCCTCTGCCAGGCACTTTCTTGTGAATAGCAGAGTAATCATGTAGACGTAGATGTAGATGTCTCATTACGTAATTCTCTCAGTTACCTTCTGTACTGTACTTTACTGTGATGTACTGTACTGTACCATACTGTATCAGTACTTTCTACGAAGGCCGAAGTTTGATCGCGCTCTGTTACTTGGCAGTGACTTTCGTCCTTAAGGTTTGGACAGGAGTATATTTATCAAATTAAACTCAATTTGTGGTGCTGAAAATATATAATCTTGTGGATACAAATTTTAAACTAGTATTGTCACTTCTACTTGATTTTTAATTTCTTCCTTACTGTAAATAATTTGAAGGATATGTTGATGATGCCTAAGCTTTCACTAGTATATGAAGAACGTTGTAGTTGTGTATATAACTTAGTTGGTAGGGTGTTTGCCCGAGAAAGACAAATATCCTGTGTTGATGTCCCGGTCCAGCACTCAGGTTTGAATCTGCCCGAACGTTTCTAATAACTCCGTTGAAGCGCGAAAATTCATTCTTGACACGCAAGGAAAGCCGCTAACTACTACACTACTGGCCATTAAAATTGCTACACCATGAAGACGACTTGCTACAGACGTGAAATTTAACCAACAGGAAGAAGATGCAGTGACATGCAAATGGATAGCTTTTCAGAGCATTCACTCAAGGTTGACGCTGGCGGCGACAGCTACAACGTGCTGACATGAGGAAAGTTTCCAACCGATGTCTCATACACAAACAGCAGTTCACCGGCGTTGCCTGGTGAAACGTTGTTGATATACCTCGTGTAAGAAGGAGAAATGCGTACCATCACGTTTCCGACTTTGATAAAGGTCGGATTGTAGCCTATCGCGATTGCGGTTTATCGTATCGTGACATTGCTGCTCGCATTGGTCGAGATCCAATGACTGTTAGCAGAGTATGAAATCGGTGGGTTCAGGAGGGTAATGCGGTATGCCATGCTGGAGTCGAACGGCCTCGTATCACTAGCAGTCGAGATGACAGGCATCTTATCCGGATGGCTGCAACGGATCGTCCAGCCATGTCTAGATCGACGCTACATCACTGACAGGGTCGCCTGAGATGGTATGCTCCACGACCAACTTAGGTGCATGAATGGAAAAACGTAATTTTTTCGGATGAATCCAGGTTCTGTTTACAGTATCATGATGGTCGCAACCGTGTTTGGCGACATCACGGTGAACGCACATTGGAAGCGTGTATTCGTCATCGACATACTGACGTGTCATCCGGCGTGTTGGTATGGGATGCCATTGGTTACACGTCTCAGTCACCTGTTGTTTACATTGACGGCACTTTGAACAGTGGACGTTAAATTTCAGATGTGTTAAGACCCGTGTCTCTACCCTTCATTCGATTCCTGCGAAACCCTACATTTCAGCAGGATAATGCGCGACCGCATGTTGCAGGTCCTATAAGCGCCTTTCTGGATACAGAAAATGTTCGACTGCAGCCCTGGCCAGCACATTGTCCATACCTCTCACTAACTGAAAACGTCTGGTCAATGTTGGGCGAGCAACTGGCTCGTCACAATACGCCAGTCACTACTCATGATGAACTGTGGTATCCTGTTGAAGCTGCATGGGCAGCTGTACCTGTACTCTCCATCCAAGCTCTGTTCGACTCAATGCCCAGGCTTAAGGCCGTTATTAAGGCCAGAGGGGGTTGTTCTGGGTACTGATTTCTCAGGATTTATGCACCCAAAATGCGTGAAAATGTAATCACATGTCAGTTCTACTATAGTATATTTGTCCAGTGAATACTCGTTTATCATCAGCATTTCTTCTTGGTGTAGCAATTTTAATTGCCAGTAGTGTAGTTACTTTTGGTGTAGCTAAACTTTTTATTTCATTTCATTGGTGTTTGGTCGAGACAAAATACAGCTAGTACCACATTGTCTAGACATAATTCGTAATGAAGCCCAATTAAAGTTTGTAACGTTCAGAAATATAATGTCGCCAGGGAGGAGTGAAAATGAGGGAAGGCCATGAAATACCGAGTTATAAAACAAAAGTCCAGCAGCAGCATTCGCTCGAGCCTTCAACAGAAAACGTGCGAGCACAGCTGCGGAGAGGCAACTAAAGAGATACGGGCCAGTGTAGAGGGCAGGTTTGTCAGAACGCTGACAGGGGGTGGTGCTGACAGACGTAGAGGCGGGGGGCGGTGTTACGCGCAACAGGCTCCGGGGGCGGCGGGGGCGGCGGGGCCGGCGGGGGGTGGCGGTGTAGCAGCGGGAAATGGAAGAGCCGCCGATAAGGCGGGGCCCGGCGCCGGAAATAGAGGGACGCGACGGCGGGCCGTGTCGGCGCCAGTCTAGTGGCAGCGCGGCCCGCAGGTGGCGCTGCGTTAGCGCCAGAGCCGGGCCGGCGCGGCTCGCTGATAAAGTGCAACTTTTTTAATTACGCCGAAGAGCCACAGCGCGTGTCCGCCCGCCTAGTAGCGGTGCGGGGAGAAACTCTGCGGCGTTCTTTTGTCACCCACCGCGCGGCGGACGTATGAGACGGAGACGAATGACGCAGAAAGCGACCTTCGAAATGACTTGACGGCCCTCTTTAAACATCATTTTCTTTACGCTGGGTTTCACAGCCGCTATGAGATCGTTTAAGGTTAAAGGCATCATTCCACTGCGATTTATTAAGAACGGAACTCCGCAAGTATAAATTGACGAAATAATTAGCTTGGCGGAGATTCGGGCTTCAAGGGTGGGCAACCGATGACACCAACACGAAAACATAAGTAAAAAAGAAGTCAAAATTATGGGTCCTCCAAGAGGATTATGGTTTTTTCATAAAATATATTAAAAACTGGAAATACCATACAGAGATGTTATAGAATATGCAATAATACACATTTGTGTATTAGCCTTTTCACCACAGCTACGTCTACACATACATTCAACATTTGTATTGGACACACGTTGTGGTGTGCGTACTGTAAGACCTTCAGTACACACACCATCGGAGTATTTAGTTGTCTCTCTAACGAAGTAGGCGAGTGTCAGCAGTAGGTCTCGTGGTCTTATCGTGGCTTTAGGTCAGACGATAGAAATGCCACTTGCACGCTTAGAGTAGCAGATTGACGGTGACCAACTTTAAACAGAACTTGATTAATTTTCACACACATTTTTTAAAATAATAACAAGCATAAAAATTACTTAACTTGGTTCAGGATGCTATTTACAATTGATAATCTGAAGTTCCTTTGGTATTGGTACGTTAATCTTATTCTCACATATATCTCTGATACTTGACTAAAGTGTCTATACATTTATCTTCATGGCTATGTACAGGAATATGGTAATCGTATTAGGCGCAGACTGAAACTTGACTATAGACTGGTACAGACTGGTGCAGACAAATGCAGATTGACTCTTCGGAGCTCTGTACATTCATTATAATACCTCGTGCTTTCATGTATCACTGCACGAGTGTGATCTGCGAGGAGAAAAGGTTCTAGATTAGCAGCAATCTCATTGGCTGTGTTAATATTAATACGCGGATCGACGGAAGCAGAATTTGGTCCATCTCTAAGGGAGCGCCATCTCGTAGTGCGGCAACGGACGAAGACTGCGCTTAGCGGGGCGTGCTCTAGTGGGAAAGTTGTGTACGCGCTGACTATGCGGAACACGACACAATGTAGTGGGACGTGAAATTGAAGCGTCACCGATCCACCAGTGTCAGCCCAGTTTGCAGGTGAATGTAAGTTTAATTTAGTGTTTTGTTTAGATATTTTGTAATATTTATAATTGTTGTGAATAATCTAAAGTTTTGTATTTATTTTTTATGTTTCATGTACGGAGAGGGCGGCACAACGAACGGAGACAGCATCTTCGTTGCCCGGACCAGAGAGAAAATTGCTGGCCACTATATGTGGCGGGTCGACAGCCAAAGAGCAACAGAAGATCCTGAAACCGTGTTGTTGCGTCGTGCTTCTAAAAACTGAAAAAATAAGAATTTGTAATGTTTCTACAACAATGACGTCATAGAAAGTTTAATCATGTAAATGTTCAGTCCTATATTGTCAAGGCTCAAGTTCACGTCTATATGTAGTATATAGGAAGATAATAAACTAGTGTATACTACAAAAGTTTAAATACGTGTTCCGAGAATTTATTTATGAAGAGTTATTGATTTATTTGACAAGATTATTAATTTTGACAACGTTCATTGCGAGTTTGAGTCTTAAAAGTTTATTCTAAGAAACAAATGACATCTAAATTGAAAAAAGTTTGCGCAGACCAATTGGACTGAGTGACGTAATTCTGCGCATACGACTCAAATGATGAGGTTTTAATTACAGTTTCGTTCAAGAACCATTCAGCGACCACTTATAAAAAGAGTGTTTTGTAACTGACGTTGGTGACGAAGTCTGCACATGGTATATGTCAAAAGAAAATCATTTATACAAAACTTACATCGTTACACTACAATACCTCCTCCTCCCCCTCTCTAATTCAACCTCTTCCGGCTATCTACCTCATACTCCCACATCTAACTGTCAATATCCTTCTCTGCATTCTCTCTGTCTCTTCATCTCCTCCTCTCCCTCTATTTTTCCATTTTCCTCCCCTTCCCTCTGACAAAAACCCCCTCCCCCTCTTTCTTCCCATTTCCACTCCTCTTCATCCTTTTCCTCTGCACACTAACCCCCCCCCCCCCCCTACACCCACTACCTGCTTGAAGCATTGCTCCCTTTCCCTCTCTCTCTGTCCATTTCTTCCTCCCACTCACTCTGTCCATCCCATTCTCTATCCATCTCAACCTGCCACCTACCATGCTCATTGGGATTCAGTTCAATAAAGCAGGCCAGTACTGCCTCCACAAAATGCCTGTCATACAGGGTAAGCTACAAATCAGGGGCAGATCATTTTTTTGCACCTGGTACACAGTCTACCTTGGGAAGAAGGTCAATAAAACAAGCTGATACTACTCCAACACATCGTTCCTGTCATGTGGGCAGCCCATATCCTTACACGTCCATCAGCTCGATACAATTTGAAACGAGACTCGACCGACCAGGCAACATGTTTCCAGTCATCAACAGTGCAATGTCGGCGTTGACGGGCAAAGGTGAGGTGTAAAGCTTTGTGTCGTGCAGTCATCAAAGGTACAAGAGTGGGCCATCGGCTCCAGATGCCCATATCTATGATTTTTTGTTGAACGGTACGCAGGCTGACACTTACAGATGGTCCAGCACTCAAATCTGCAGCAATTTGCGGAAGGGTTTCTCTTCTGTCACGTTGAACGACTCTATCAGCCGTTGTTGGTCCCGTTCTTGCACGATCTTTTCCTGGCCGCAGTTACGTGGGAGAGATGATGTTTTACCGGATTCCTGATACCCATATGTACACTATTGATATAGTCATACGTGAAAATCCCCCATTTCATCACTACCTCGGAGATGCTGTCTCTCATCGCTGGTGTGCCGACAATAACACCACATTTAAACTCACTTAAATCTTGATAAACTGCCATTGTAGTAGCAGTAACCGATCTAAGAACTGCGCCAGGCATTTGTTGTCTTATATAGGTGTCGCGGACCGCAGTGCAGTGTTCTGCCCGTTTACATATCTCTGTATTTGAATACGCATGCCTATACCAGTTTATTTGGCCCTTCAGTCCGTTAGGGAACTGTTAGGATCACCATCCATCTCCACATTCATGGAAACGAAGTCTGAAAACCTGTATCGGAAGGCTTCCAGTTAGCTCCATCATTTCATTCATTCATTACACGACGATTCGGATGAGAGACTTGTATCCACATTCAACAGACAATTTAGGCTAGCCGGCCGAGGTGGACGAGCGGTTAAAGGCGCTACAGTCTGGAACCGCGCGATTGCTACGGTCGCAAGTTCGAATCCTGCCTCGGGCATGGGTGTGTGTGATGTCCTTAGGTTAGTTAGGTTTAAGTAGTTCTAAGTTCTAGGGGACTGATGACCACAGATGTTAAGTCCCATAGTGCTCAGAGCCATTTGACCCATTTGAACCATTTCCTCATTACGTTGTAAATCGTGATCAGAAAAAGATCTATGTAGTAGAAGTGCATTATGTCGGACATAAATGAATAGGAAACTGGGAAAATGGTTCGCGCTCGTGTGGTCGGTGTTTCCGTAACTCTTGTAGCGGATTTGTTTGAAGTTTCAGGATGCACAAAATCGAAGTTTTATAGCCATACAGGGAAAGCGGAGAAACGTCCCCTGCTGTCATAACATGGACGAAAGTGTAGGTCCAATGCTCTCGATGGACCGTGACCGCAGAAGTTTCTGAAGAGAAATAGGAGGGCGACAGTTCCAAAAGTCAATGAAGAAATGAACGCCGCACACGTGAACAACATGATGGGAGCTCCATAAGCAGGAAACTGCAGGTAGAGCTGAAATTCCAAAATCACTCTTTAGTGATGCAAATGTCCGCCCCCTGTAGGTGAGTGGTCAGCGTGACAGAATGTCAATTCTAAGGGCCCGGGTTCGATTCCCGTCTGTGTCGGATATTTTCACCACTCAGACTGGATCTTGTGTTGTCCTAATCACCATAATTTTATCTCCATCGCCTCTGAAGTCGCCGAATTGGCGTCAAATCGAAAGACTTGCACCAGGCGAACGGTCTACCCGACGCGGGCACCAGTCACACGACATTTACATTTAGTTATGCAAATGTGGTGCGGAAACCATAAAACATGGACTATGGTGGAATGGAAGAACGTCGTTTGATCGGATGAGTCTTCTTTCACACTCTTTCCAAATTCTGGCCGAATTTGCGTACCAAGTACCAAGAGTGAAAAGTGATAGGGGCTCGGTGATGGTTTGCAAGCCATATCGTGGTATTCCATGGTTACTCTGCTATGTCACATTACTGCCAAAAATTATGCAAAAATTGAGGCTGACCCCGTCCATCCTGTGATACAATGGTGCGATGTGTTCCAATACGACAGAGCTCCTGTTCACACTGCCTGGCATTGTCAAAGAATGGTTTTGTGACCACGAGCATGAATTGCCGCATGATCCCTGGCCACCACGTGCACTACATCTCTGTATTATTGAAAATTTGTGATCTGGTTTGGAGGAAAAGTTGCGTGGTCGGTATCTCCCTACATCACATTTCATGAAGTCGCCACTATTCGCACGAAGTACGGTATAAGATTTTGTTGAAAACCATACAGACCTGTTTTATCAGTTCCGACGACAACGGTTTGTCTATACCGGGTTAGGTACAGTAATGTATTGTCTTCTTGGCGTTTCCAAGTTTTTGTCCTCACAAGTACGCCTTTCAGAAACATAATAGTCACGCTTTCCTCCTAACATAGACTCTTGTTTATTTTCCCTACTTATAAGCCACGGCGCCAGACACTTTCATTCAGCTACTGTCCAGTTTGTATGTTGACGTGAGGCTTTATGCGCCATTGCGACCATCGCTATTTTACGAGGAACCCGGCACCAAAGGTCCGTGGACTGGTTAGCACGCTTCAGGAAAATTTTGGGGTGGTTCCTTTGAAAGTGCACTGCCGACTTCCTTCCCATTCATCCCTAATCCTATGGGAGCGATGATTTCGCTGTTTGGTCTCCTCCCCCAAATCAACCAACCAACCAGAAGTCCATTGTATGCAGTTCCTGTCTGACAAGAGAAGTCCCCAAAGGTGCGATCGACTTTTGAAACGAAATATACTGCGATATTAGTTAAGATCCCAGGTATGGCACCCTGCAACCGTTAACGCTGGTGGTGCCTCGTTTGCGAATGATTGACGAAAAAAGTATCCGATTTTTCCCTGATGCTCAGTAATGTTAAAAAAGTCATGTTACATACAGTGGTTGGGTGGTGCAGTGGGTGAGATAATGACTTCCCAAGCTGAGGTTGTGGTTTCGAATCTCCTAAGGGGTTGTAAATTTTTTGTGTTTAAATCTTTATCGAAAGACTTTGATAATTATTCTTGTTCAATTAATTGGTTTAAATGTAATTTTTTATTTCAATTTCTTTGTCACTTCATTTAACCACTGTATGAACCTTAACATTTGTTTCATTTTTTATTTATATTATTATTTTTCCAATCGGAATTTTCATGAATATGTATTTCATTATATTTATATATTATAATAGGCAATTATTTGATAACTTCAATTACTGCAATGGCTTGAAAAATGTATTTTTCGTTACCAGATATCCAATTTTCTTTGCTCCGTAATCGTCATACGAACATTTGAAACATAACTTAAATTTCTATTGAATTACGGACAAAATAACGTAGATGAAAATTTAAATGAAAGAAGGGTTTATAAGTAAAACGAGATTTAAGCAAAATGAGTAACAGATATAATGGACGTAATAACATGGACGTAAAAACAGGGTGATAAAAGAAAGAAAATAAATGCAAATTAATACAAAAAAATAATTGGAGACACGTGAACAAATATTTCAAGTGGTATAATAATGATAGGAAGGAAAATGAGAGGAAATGAAGAAGTTGATGTTATGATTAAAATTATGTGACAAAGGAATGGAAATAAAAAGTTACATTCAAACCAATGAACTGAATACAAATAGTGGCCAAATTCATTTAGATAAAGATTTAAAAACAAAATTTTACTGCACCTGAGGAGATCCAAACCTACAATATCTTGCGTATGAAGGTACTATTCTGTCCATTATGCAGCACAAGCAGACTATATAAAGCAACATTTTTAACACTATTGAGTGTTACACAAGATTCCGAAATTTGTTTCGTCAGTTACTCGCAAACGAGGGCCCACCAGTATGAATTTCTCCAGTGTGTGGTATCTGGGCCATATAGACGGTTTCAGAAAATCGATCCCACATTGGGGACCTCTCCTTGTCAATGTTGGCTTGAAAACTGGCTGGCATGAACTTGCCTTCTCTACAGAAATTCTTCCTCGGTTTGAAACTGTCTGTCGCTGTCACTTCTACAATCCCTGTTGATTAGGATCTACTCTTAACGCCGTGTTACGTGGCTGCAAGTAGCACACTATTCCTTGTAGACTTGGTGGGCAATTCGAGTTGATATACTAACAAATCAGGTTACATCATTCACGTTGTAGCCACAGGTAGGTACAAACGCGGTAGCTCCCTTCTGATATTTAGTCACGCCACCTCTTCGCTCCATCTTACTGCACCGATTCCATTCAATCGATTAACACAGACGCACCACTTCTTTGCTGTACCTTATTAAAGTATATGTCATATACTCAAATCTGCCGAAAGTCGCTACTGTTTGCCCCAGCTACTGTATTGTATCGTAGCCGATTCAAAATGCTGGTGGGAGAGAATAAAATGAGAAACGTTAAAGATGTGCTGAGGAGTGAGACACGGCCTTACTTTGTCGCCACAGATATTTAATCTTAATTCGGATATATCTGCAAAGCAGCCCTTGAAAATTTCGAAGCTGATGTCGGCTTTAATGGAGAGATATTGAAAAATATCCGCGACATTGAGGATACTGTAATATTCGCTGACAGCTTAAATAGTCTTCGACATCTTATACTCCAAAACAACGAAGGTCGTTTGCGAATTCCCTAGATATGAACAAAGGTAAAATCGAATTAATGGTCATGTAGAAGTTAACGGAAATTTTACTGAACAGATAATGAAAAACACTTATTTGTGAACTAACTACAATAACCAGTGGGATAACTAGAAAAAAACTGAAGGCCGCAGTTCGAAAGCCAAAGCCGCGTATTGTAAACCGGCTAATGTGCTCAAAAGCCATCACCTCTCAATCCAAACAAAATTAAGATTTCTCAGTTGACTCCTGGTTGTCGAGTGAGACGAAGAGTAAACGATTTGACGCATTTCAAATATTGGTGTACAGGAGAGTGCTGAGAATTCCATGGACAGAGAAAACTGCTAAAAATGCCAAAAAACGGAAAAAAGTAAAAAGTAAAATAGAAGACGCTACGATATCTCTGCCATGTAGAGTATAATGGTTATAAACTGCTGGAGGACAGTTTTCGGGGAAGATGTCTGGTAGAAGAGAACGAGGCAGAAGAACATCAAGTCGGCTCGGAAACTTAGGGACATGGACTTCACACACGGGTGAGGAATGTTTTGCAATAAGCAGAAGTGATGTAACTATGATGGTCGTCAGAATTCGAAACTGATAGACACTAGAAGGACAAAAAGAATTATTATTCAGGAATGAATAATATCCAACCAAATAACGATATACAGAATTCGGTAGTTTACTGTAGTCTCTCTCAGTCTGCTGTCGCAAAACATTAGCATAGGAACAGAAGCACTCATGTTGCACTCCGCCGGCGACGCATTGTCAGATATTTCCTAGGACTTGGAGCTCGTGATGCAAATGCTATGTGTCAAGTTGTAAACACACTTTTCCTTTCTTTTTCAAGTATCCCCTTTACTTATTGAAATTTGGTCCGGAAATAGGTTAATATCCTCGGAAATGTACAAATCAATGTTTACAAAAGTTTTCTAAGGTATGCTTTGTAGCTTTTATACAGGTTTCTTAATGTCGAGATGCAGTACCTGCACGTCCTAGAGCTGCTGAGGTGCACTGCAGCCTGTCACCCCACAGTCCAGAGAGGTTGCAGCCTACCGTCGTACGTGGTCGCTGAGGGTGCAGCAGACGACTTTCAACAATACTCGTATTTAAATTGTTAAAAGGAATAGCGGCGCTGAAAGTTTGCCAAAAGTAATGGCTCCCATACTTTTTCATATGGTCTAGATAGACAGTGCCGCTTTAACCAAACCACAAGTTGATTCATGTCGCGAAGTAGTCTTGGGTACGATTGTTGTCGGGAGCGAGCTATTGGGTGTGGTAAGTCGTAATTGGAAGAGATTACCAACAAACATGCTGCTTCGAGTATCTTGTCAAGTTAAATTTTGGAGTATGTGGTTTACTAGTTTCATGGTTAACAAGTCAGGCATTGTCTACCAGTTTATGTGACACAAGGAGATCTTCGGCTGTGAGTTAGTGTTCGTCGGACAAGCGTAGTTACTGATTGGTATTGAACTTTGTTAATGGCCTGTAAAGAACAAGAGTTAATGATTACAGATATTTGTTTTTGATTTATGCTATCAGACTAGACTCCGTACTCTTCTAGTGGTTCTAGTAGCACCCTCAGATGTTTTTGAACTGTGGCTATTTTGTTGCAGTGTGGCACACTCTTAGAGGACGGAGTTGTTACTGTTTAGTGTTTGTGCAGTGCATGGTTTTAGGTCTTGAGCGAGGTAATGACTCAGGAGCATTGTTTAAGGTGAAAGACCCTAGAATTTGAAAGCGAAAGATTGTATCGTTCCTACAGTGACGATTTGCCCGTGAGTTCGTGAAGATCTGTCCTGATCCAGGCAAAGAGAGAGCACGACTTTCATAGGAGCCATTGCAGAAGGTTCCTCACAGTAAAGTTATTACTTGTGATTAACAGTGTCGAGCGACCATTTAAATTAGGGATATTTAGTGGAATGCGTGTTGCTAACACCTGACAAGGTTTAAATTTTTATCTGATTGTTTACCTGTGTGGACCAAAGTGGTGGTGTCACAGACGTTTTTTGCTTGTGTATTTTGTTGATAATTTCTGTCCGTCAGTGGGGACTTATCTTTTTGCTAGCATCATACACTTACGACGAATTGACTTTACTGAGTCGGGAATAAAAGACATAAAATAACGCCTTGGTACTGAAACGAAAATTTGGTTCCAGACCTATGAATGAAAATAAATTACCCTTCAACGACCTATTTTACTGATGATAAATAATAACATCAAAAGATCTTTTAAGAAAGAAGGATATTCGATATACACTAAATAGTCGTAATTGTGACAAAGTTGTCGCAATGAGTTTTGATTCTACTACAACTTTCTACTTTGAAAGAGAAAGATATGTATTATCAAAAGAGATTGATTGAAAATGACAGATTCATATATTCTGCTTAATTCATTAATGTCAGAAAATAACTAAATTCGCAAAAGACAGTAAAGCAAAGGAAATCAGATTTACTGTCATAAAAGCAAAATAAAAGAAAGCCGGTGTAGGTAGTAAATTAAATCGCTGATTTGGCGTGGCGCTTAATTCGGATACAGTGATAATTTTAGAGAACGAATGAGCATTATTTTCGATGACTAGAATTCTGACTAATAAAATTTAGTTTTTGCTCATGTTTTCACGTGATTCCCATGAGTGGAAGGTTTTATTTTTAATAGCCGTTCCTGTATTAATTTTTATCTGAACTACTCTGAATAGATTTTCTATAATATATCGGTACAAGTCTGAGGCATATAATTCGCGCAGTGTGATATACTTTAAAAGCATGTAAAATTCTTAACACTATTAAATAAACTTCAGTAGGTTTGAGAAAGTATTTTTACGAAGACAGTTTCTCTTAATCCACTTTACATCATCAAATACCGATCTGTGATTATTTCCGAATACTATTGCCTCTTCTCTTTAAATTCACAAATACGTATAACCATTCTGTTCAGAACTAAAAGATCTTTGTGTTAAAGTTATAAGTCAGATGCGTTAAAACGAGAAATTTCTTATACGTATAACAAATTTTTCACAGATGCGATAGCAGACACGAACCAGTCAAACTATACAGCAGCCATGTAGTACCAATCAACTTGATCCACTTGTTTACCCATTGTTACGCAAATAAAATTATACATTGTATTTGTTTATAAAAGCAACACAGTGCACAGAGCACTGAAAGTTCGCATTTTTCCTTTTGGTTTCTGTATAATACAAACAACACATGCAAATTTGAAACATGTTATACTTTCAGACTTTTTAAAACGAAAAAAGAAATAAAGTCTATACTCGTTTAGTGTTACAGAAAGAATAAATGCCTGTGTCATAAGTCGTCAAAAGTACTCTTGGAAAAGTATTTTAAGAATGCTTGTTAAGACTGTTTGTGAGTGTTAACATATTAAATTTCAAACACTTTAATGACGTGACTGTGGCCAGAAATCGCGAAGTTACTCCTAATTGACTATCGAATTGGATTGCTTAACTCACTGCAGTATTTTGTTTTTAAATTGTTTGTTTTATTAACAGTAGTAAATAATTGTTGGCCATTGTGTGAAATAGAATGTAGCAACTGTTGAAACTGAAGGTAGTTTATAAAGCGTATAATGAATATGAAGAAGATGCACAATAACGGATGGTGCCAAATGAAATGATGTACAGCGAACTGGAGGGCATTACAGACATCACACAGAAGAAAAGGACCTTTTTCTTGAACACATTATGACGAAACCATAAACAAGATTACGAAGAAAAATTACAGGATTACGAGACAAGTAGGATGGATGCAGGAAATCAGTTAGGATATAAAAGAGGCAGAATTAACGCTGAACAATACGCGAAAGAAAACAGAAAATTCAAAGAAAGTGAAAATATAAAGAAGGGTTCAACCAAAAATACAAAAATGAGAGATACAATAAAAAGGGTATCTGGAGATGAGGAATGTCAAAAAAGATCGGAACGGACGAAGAAATAATGGGCAATTCGGAAAGAAAACTTACTGAAGATGATGACCAGAAAATTATTGACTGAAGTGAGGTCGTAAAATCAGACTAAGAAGAAGAACAATTATCTGCAACCAGTTGCTTATATAGGTGTTTATTTTTCCATGGTGACAATTTAGTAGGTCATGCACCCCATACAGATGTTGGAACATTGTTTGTTTACTAATGGTGTTGCAGAATTCTGCAACGGAACTTTTTAAGGGTGCCATACGTAAAGAAAGAATGCTCACGACGCTTAGATAAATATGAACATCTGAAGATGGGGTGGACATAAAATAAATGTGCTCTCAAAAATGCAACTTATGAGGCATAGCAAGTTAGTGTGGCGTGTAGGGGAAGCAGTGCCGTTCATATCGGCGCCTTACCCAATCAACATTAACGTCATGGCTGCTTTAGTATTCACTTCAGGTGCGTGACTAGACGGCCCACGAGCTTAAGCAAGTTGCCAATCAAGCCCGCAGGTCACTAAAGACTGGCCATGTCTGCTTTACAGTATTGCCGGGAGGTGAGAGAGTATTTTAGGGTGGCTGTGTCAGACTGTTTGCCCGCGAAACCTGACCCCACGAACGCGATGCCGGCAGGGCGGGCAGCCTGCGACAGGGGCGCGTCGCCGGCTGTTTGTTAGGCGGGGCTGCCGCGGCGGCCTGACGTCAGGCGCCGGATGCTGGCGCGGTCTCTGGCGCCCTACTCCGCTGCCGCTTACTTCACCTGTTCCCAACTTACCTGCATCGTGCTCCACACCGCCCCCTTAAAATCTACGTAAAGATCTAAATAATTAATAAACCATCGTCAGTAAAATGTTGTGGTGGCTTCACTCCAACGATTGGTTTGATACAGCTGTCCGCGTTGGCCTATCTGCGCACCCGCTTCATTCCTTTACCGCTACTGAAACCTGCATCCATTTGAACTTGTCGAGCCTCGGACTGCCTCTAAATGCTCTCCCCCCGCCCCTCCCCCCCCCTCCCGTCACACTCACACAAATTCCTTTCTATTATCGCATTTCCGATTCCCTCGTGCCGCAAGGTGTGTCGCATCAGCTTTGTAAGTAGGTTGTTTAGGTTTTTATGTTGGTAACACCACGTAGCGCTCTGTATGAAAATCACTGACTGTGCTGTGTGCAGTCTGTGGCTGGTTTGCATTGTTGGAATATTCGCTATTGTAGTGTTGGGCAGTTGGATGTGAACAGCGCGTAGCGTAGTGCAGTTGGAAGTGAGGCGCCAGCAGTGGTGGATGTGGGGAGAGAGATGGCGGAGTTTTGAGAGCGGACGATCTGGACATGTGTCTGTCAGAAAAAGGAAATTTGTAAGACTGGATGTCATGAACTTATATATATACTCCTGGAAATGGAAAAAAGAACACATTGACACCGGTGTGTCTGACGCACCATACTTACTCCGGACACTGCGAGAGGGCTGTACAAGCAATGATCACACGCACGGCACAGCGGACACACCAGCAACCGCGGTGTTGGCCGTCGAATGGCGCTACCTGCGCAGCATTTGTGCACCGCTGCCGTCAGTGTCAGCCAGTTTGCCGTGGCATACGGAGCTCCATCGCAGTCTTTAACACTGGTAGCATGCCGCGACAGCGTGGACGTGAACCGTATGTGCAGTTGACGGACTTTGAGCGAGGGCGTATAGTGGGCATGCGGGAGGCCGGGTGGACGTACCGCCGAATTGCTCAACACGTGCGGCGTGAGGTCTCCACAGTACATCGATGTTGTCGCCAGTAGTCGGCGGAAGGTGCACGTGCCCGTCGACCTGGGACCGGACCGCAGCGACGCACGGATGCACGCCCAGACCGTAGGATCCTACGCAGTGCCGTAGGGGACCGCACCGCCACTTCCCAGCAAATTAGGGACACTGTTGCTCATGGGGTATCGGCGAGGACCATTCGCAACCGTCTCCATGAAGCTGGGCTACGGTCCCGCACACCGTTAGGCCGTCTTCCGCTCACGCCCCAACATCGTGCAGCCCGCCTCCAGTGGTGTCGCGACAGGCGTGAATGGAGGGACGAATGGAGACGTGTCGTCTTCAGCGATGAGAGTCGCTTCTGCCTTGGTGCCAATGATGGTCGTATGCGTGTTTAGCGCCATGCAGGTGAGCGCCACAATCAGGACTGCATACGACCGAGGCACACAGGGCCAACACCCGGCATCATGGTGTGGGGAGCGATCTCCTACACTGGCCGTACACCTCTGGTGATCGTCGAGGGGACACTGAATAGTGCACGGTACATCCAAACCGTCATCGAACTCATCGTTCTACCATTCCTAGACCGGCAGGGGAACTTGCTGTTCCAACAAGACAATGCACGTCCGCATGTATCCCGTGCCACCCAACGTGCTCTAGAAGGTGTAAGTCAAGTACCCTGGCCAGCAAGATCTCCGGATCTGTCCCTCATTGAGCATGTTTGGGACTGGATGAAGCGTCGTCTCACGCGGTCTGCACGTCCAGCACGAACGCTGGTCCAACGGAGGCGCCAGGTGGAAATGGCATGGCAAGCCGTTCCACAGGACTACATCCAGCATCTCTACGATCGTCTCCATGGGAGAATAGCAGCCTGCATTGCTGCGAAAGGTGGATATACACTGTACTAGTACCGACATTGTGCATGCTCTGTTGCCTGTGTCTATGCGCCTGTGGTTCTGTCAGTGTGATCATGTGATGTATCTGACCCCAGGGATGTGTCAATAAAGTTTCCCCTTCCTGGGACAATGAATTCACGGTGTTCTTATTTCAATTTCCAGGAGTGTACAATTTCCATTCAAGGAAATAACACAAGTTCATAAGTCATTGCTATAGAGTTTATAAAACAGCTCGTCTTTGAACGCGGCTCTTCTACTGCGGCCGAGGGTAACTGGATCGGCGCTTACACTATCTTGGTATAGGTGCGGCTCCTGTCGTGGTGTTGTCCTAATCGGCATTCTATTGGCTGATGTGGTCTCACAGCCTTCTCTGTGATAACGTTCCACGCCAACGTGCCGGGGCTAGATGCTACGTCGGAACAAAATTTATATTTGATGTTGACAAATTTTTCTTTTTCAGAAACGCTTCTATATCTACATGCAAAGTCCACAATCCACCGTAAAGCATGTGGCGGAGAATACTCTGTACCACTAGTGTCTATTTCTTTCCTGTTCTGCTCGCAAATAGAGCAAGGAAAAAGGGACTGTCTGTATGCCTCCGTATGGCCTCTAATTTCTCCTATCTTACCAACATGTAGTCCTTACGGGAAAATGTATGTTGCTGGCAGTAGAATCGCTGTAGAGTCAGCTTCAAATGTTTGTTCTCTGAATTCTTCCAATAGCGTTCCACGAAAAGATCGTCGCCTTGCTTCTAGGGATTCCCATATGAGTTCCCGAAACATCTCTGTAATACCTGCGTGTTGTTCGAATCTACCGATAACAAATCCAGTACCTCGCCACTGAACTGCTTTAATGTCTTCCTTTAACCCGACCTGTTGCGGATCCGAAACACCCGAGCAATACTCACGAACAGGTCGCACTGGTGCCCTATACAGATGAACTAAACTTTCCTAAGATTCTCCCATTAAATCGAAGTCGAGCATTCCCCTCCCCCACTACGATCCATACACGCTCTTTCCACCTCATATTGCTTTGCAGACGCTTAAAAGACGTGGCTATGGGAAGCAGAATATTACTAATGCTATATTCGACAATTACGGCTTCGTTTTTCCTACTAATCCGCGTTAATTTACATTTTTTCACATTTAGAGATATCTGCTGTTCATCACACCAATTAGATATATTATGTGAGTCGTTCTATATATTGAGCAAGCAGTAAAGGATACAAAAGAAAAATTCGGAGTAGGTATTAAAATCCATGGAGAAGATATAAAAACTTTGAGGTTCGCCGATGACATTGTAATTCTATCAGAGAGAGCAAAGGACTTGGAAGAGCAGTTGAACGGAATGGACAGCATCTTGAAAGGAGGATATAAGATGAACCCCAACAAAAGCCAAACGAGGATGATGGAATTTAGTCTAATTAAGTCGGGTGCTGCTGAGGGAATTAGATTAGGAAATAAGAAACTTAAAGTAGTAAAGGAGTTTTGCTATTTGGGGAGCTAAATAACTGATGATGGTCGAAGTAGAGAGGATATAAAATGTAGACTGGCAATGGCAAGGACAACGTTTCTGAAGAAGAGAAATTTGTTAACACTGAATATAGATTTAAGGAAGTCGTTTCTGAAAGTATTTGTAAGGAGTGTAGCCATATATGGCAATGAAACATGGACGATAAATAGTTTGGACAAGAAGAGAATAGAAGCTTTCGAAATGTAGATGGGTAGATCACACAACTAATGTGGAGGTATTGAACAGAATTGAGGAGAAGAGGAGTTTGTGGTACAATTTGACTAGACGAAGGGATCGGTTGGTAGGACATGTTCTGACAAGGGAACCTCCCCACATCGCACCCCTCTCTGATGTAGCTATAAGTTGGCACAGTGGATAGGCCTTGAAAAACTGAACACAGATCAATCGAGAAAACAGGAAGAAGTTGTGAGGAACTATGAAAAAAAGAAGCAAAATATACAAACTGAGTAGTCCATGTGCAAGATATGCTACATCAAGGGAAATATGAGCTCTGGGGCGCCGTGGTTCCGTGGTTAGCGTGAGCAGTTGCGGAACGAGAGTTCCGTGGTTCAAATCTTCCCTCGAGAAACAATGTTACTCTCTCTATTTTCGCAAAGTTATGATCTGTCTATTCGTTCTATGACGTCTCTGTTCAGCGTAATAAGTTTATTGCCTGTGTTTTGTTGTGAATAGGAGTCAACAACAATGAACGAAATTTTCATTTTTAAAATTTTTCTTGTACTGGTCATGAATTCGGTGGAACACGTTATTGCCGGCCGTTGTGGCTGAGTGGTTCCACGCGTTTCACTCTTTAACCGCGTGACTGCTACGGTCGCAGGTTTGAATCCTGCGTAGGGCATGGATGTGTGTGATGTCCTCAGGTTGATTAGGTTTCAGGGGACTGATGACCACAGATATTAAGTCCCATAGTGCTCAGAGCCATTTGGACCATTTGACCACGTTATTGAAAGCGTACTTATATCGGTAAAAGTGTACGAAAATATGTTTTCATGTTCTCGCTTCTACTTATACAGCAACTAATTAACAAGTATGTTAATTATGTTGCTAAGATAATTAAATAACAATTAACGAATTTTGCTTTTTTACAGTTTTTCTTTGAGTGGGCGCAAAGCAACCCTCCCTCTGCCTTCCTCCACCCCCATCCCCTGGTAATGCACGTTATGGAAAATGCCTTGGTATTGTTAGGGTTAAGTCACAGTAGTAGACGTCACTTTCCCCAACAAAGGTCGTATCCAGTGTTTCCGGTTCAGTTCCTTACTTACACATCAATTTCTTTAAAAAGTATGTTAGGAGTAAACGTCAGCTTTCTTCTTTTTTTTTTGTAGTGGCCGTAAAGACAGTAATACACGTTACTGAAAGTGCGTTGTTACTGCAACAACATTACGTCCGCAGAGTGTTCAGAATAGCAGTGGGCCTATAACGCTTCCTTGTGGAACCCCAGATATCTCTCTGAGCTTGGTTCCGCAGTGGTTATCACTCTGAATTCGCATTCAGGAGCACGGTGGTTCAAACCCGCGATCACCCATTCTGATTTAGGTTTTCCGTGATTACCGTAAATCTCTTCAAGCAAATGTCGGGATCGTCCCTTTGAAATGGCACAGTCGATTTCCTTCCCCACCTTCCATAATCTTAGCTTGTGCTCCGTCTCTAATGACCTGGTAGTCGACGGCACATTAAATACGAATCTCCTCCTCCTCCTCCTTTGCCTCCAAGTTCACTAAATAACTTTGGGTGGATTACTGCGATCTGTGACTGTGTCAGAGAGTTTTTATCGGACAGTACTTGAACTAGTTGTAAACACGTAGTTGGTTCCGAGGAGGCTACCGGCCGGCGCAGCAGGTCGCCCGCGAGTAGGGCGTGCCGCTGCACGTACCACCCGCCATGACGTCATCAAGGTGAGTGTCGGTGGCGGTAATGGACGGCGCGTGCTACTATTGTTACGGCGCAGCCAGTTATGGCGCCATTCCGTCCGCGCGGAAGGCAGTAAGCCCGCCACCCATAATGACAGCCAGTACGGCGACACCGGGCTTGATTAAATCGGGAAACTTCGCGGCTGGCATGAGAGACGCAAATGCGAACGCTGCGGAATTGTGTCGGAGGTTAGCGTATCTGAAATCCGGGAGCCCATTTCTATGATGGATCTTCCTCATCGTACTTCCCAGCGTGGCCTTTATATATGGTTTCCAAAACGGATGATTATGCGGCCAATAAAAGTTAATTGAAGTGGAAATTTTGTTTATATGCAGATATTCCACTGCTTATAGATGGCAAAAAGTTGTACGAAACGCAGACCGCTTTTCATAAGGCAGCCGTAAATCGTAGCCCGCATTCTGTGCACCCTCCACATTTTACCACTCCATACGTGTTCTAGAACATCACACTGTCTGCACGCCCTCCGTATCTATCTTCCTTCTTCTACACGTATCCCTAATGGCTGAGTACATTTCTACTTCTCTACACATTCCTCGAATATCTTCGTACATCGCATAAACCCTGCATACTCGCCTATCATAACACTTATCTCCTTAATCGTAACTAACCCTGCGCTCCTGACGCGCATTGCCAACACATACTACCTCCTCCCTCCTCACTTCCCTCGAACACAATCGCCATATCCTGTCTCAGGACCTTCAACTGGTTTCCTCTTCTGATCCAGAAATTCGCCTTGACATCTATCCATCGTACCAGTCAACACCTTGGTCCCATACTCTTTCATTAGATCAAAACTCCACTACTTCTCCAAGCCACAAGTCCCAGCCCCGCTCCTTCAATTTCTAGCTCTACTCACACATACCTCTTCACTACATATATCATTCCCATGCACTGCGACACAGTTATCTGCATTGCCCTATTGCCCCTCATTCCTTTCTACGTACACGGCATTTACTATGAGCTGATATTAAGGGAATCGCTGGATGCATCATCACCAGCGCCATCATCATCATGGCCATCACAACAGTCGTAGTCATCAGTCTCATTATCGTCTTAGTACCAGGAACACCATCGCCATCTATGTACTGTCATCAAATAAAAATGAGATATTTTTATTTTGGTATGATCATATTATATCAATGTTTTAACCGTAAAAATACAGGATGCAAATGTTTCAAGAAAATTTGGCTGTAAAGCAACTGCTGCGCCCAGCCAGCCCAAATTCTCCCATCACCGATCAAGAAAGAAAAAAAGTAGTCCTTCTCTTGCCTTGAAGTATATTGTTGTATTCCTTGTTATTCTCCAGTTATTTTCTCTGTGAGAAGGTATTAGGATACAAGACGCTGTAGGGTACCAAGATAAGCCTGATGGATAACTCAAGCCATGTTGCTGGTTCGTCTGCTGGTGTGTTGTCTGAGGCGGTACTGGTTGTCATGCACTTTTCTGCAACTATATCTACATCTACATTCCTACACTGCCAATCACGCTCAAATGCCTGACAGAGGGTTCATCGGACCTCCTTCGCCTTAATTCTCTATTATTCCACTCTAGAATAGCGCGCGGAGAGAAAACCACCTATATGTTTTCGAGGGAGCTCTGATTTCCCTTATTTCATTATTATAATCGTTTCTCCCTTTGAGGTCGGCGTCAACAAATATTTTCGCATTCGGAGGAGAAAGCTGGTGGTTGCAATTTCGCGGGAAGGTCCCACCGCAACGAAAAACGCCTGTGTTTCAATGATTTTCACGCCAAATCCTACATCATGTCCGTGACGCTCTCTCCCTTATTTCTCGATAGTACAAAACGTGCTGCCCTTCTTTGAACTTTCTGCTGCACTCCGTTAATTTTATTTGGTTGATTTATCGTGTAACTGAAGTTTAAAGGATTCCTCTTAACACAGATGTTGAAGACATCACAGTTTTCATTATTTAGAGTCGATGGCCATTTTTCGCGCTCTTCAGATATCTTATCTAAATTGTTTTGTAATTGGTTTTGATCTTCTGATGACTTTACTAGACGACAAACGACAGCATCTTCTGCAAACAATCTAAGACCACTGCTCATATTGTCTCCTTAATCGTTTATATAGATAAGCAACAGCAGCGGGCCAACAACACTACTTTGAGGAACGCCAGAAAAGACTTCTGTTGTATTCGATAGTTTCCATCGATTACTACGAACTGTGACCTCTCTGACAGGAAATCACGAATCCAATCGCATAACTGAGACGATATTCCATAATAAGCAATGTTATGACAAGCCGCTTGTGAGGTACGATGTCGAAAGCCTTCTGGACATCTAGAAATACGAAATCAGTTTGAAATACCCTGTCGACAGCACTCAAATATTCGTGTGAAGGAAGATCTAGTTGTTTTTCACCAGAAGCATGTTTTCTAAATCCATATTAACTATGTGTCAAAAGACAGTTCTCTTCGAGGTAATTCGCAGTGTCTGAACACAATAATTGTTCCAACATCCTACAGCACACCGCCGTTAATGATATGGCTCAATAATTTAGGGGACTACTCCTATAGCCCTTCTTGAATATTGATGTGACCTGTGCAACTTTGCAGCTTTTGGTACGAATCTGTTGCCAAGCGAGTGGTTGTATATGACTGATAAGTATGGAGTTATTGCATCATGTTATTCTAAAAGGAATCTAACTGGTATACAATCTGGACCGGAAGACTTGATTTTAGTATGTAGTTTAAGTTGCTTAACTACTCCGAGTATATCTACTTCCAAGATATGTTGGTAGCTGTTCTTGATTCGAATTCTGGACTTTTTGCGTTGGCTGCTTTGACGAAGGAGTTTCTGAAGGCTGTGTCTAATAACATTGCTTTAGCAGCACCGTCATCTAGAGTACTTCCATTGCTATCGAGCAGAGAAGGTAATGATTGTGTCTTTCCGCTAGACTATTTTACATACCACAAGAATCTCTCTGGATTTTCTGTCATGTTTCGAGACTAAATTTCGATGGGGAAACTATTATAAGCATCGCGCATTGAAGCCCTCAATAAATTTCGAGCTTCTGTAAAACATCCCACACCCTGGAGATTTTGTGTTCGTTTATATTTGGCATGCTTTTTTCGTTGTTTCTGTAACAGTGTTCTGACCCGTTTCGTGTTTCAAGGGCGATCAACTGTGCAATTTGTTAATTAACTTGGTATGAGTCTCTCAATTGCTGTCGGTTCTACTTCTGTGAATCGAAGTCACAGCTGCTGTTCACATACATTATTAATTTGGAAGGAGTGGAGATTGCCTCTCAGGAGAGCATTGAGAAAATTTTAATCTCCTTTTTTTAATAGATATATTTTCATTTATTTTTGGTGGATTTCTGAGTGACGGTATCCAGTCTCGCTACGATAACCCTGTGTTCACTAATCCCTGCATCCGTTTCGATGTTCGCTATTAACTCTGGATTACTTCTTGTTAATTGTTCAAGAGTGTTCTTACGAATGTTTATTATTCACGTGGGCTAATGAACTAACTGCTCGAAATAATGTTCAGGGAATGTGATTTTTATGCGTATCTCGGGATTTGTAGACGTATTTTCGCCAACATATTAAGGGTAAACTGAGGTCACCACCAACCATAATTTTATGAGACGGGTTCGTGTTTGAAATTAGTCTCAGGGTTTCTTTGAAACCTTCAGCGATTGTATCATCTGAATTGGGAGGTCGGTACAATGATTCAATTATTGTTTTATTCCTGTGGTTAGAATGAACTCTACTCAAGCTAACTCACAGGAACTATCTACTTCTACATCTACATCTACATCCATACTCCGCAAGCCACCTGACGGTGTGTGGCGGAGGGTACCCTGAGTACCTCTATCGGTTCTCCCTTCTATTCCAGTCTCGTATTGTACGTGGAAAGAAGGATTGTCGGTATGATTCTGTGTGGGCTCTAATCTCTCTGATTTTATCCTCATGGTCTCTTCGCGAGATATACGTAGGAGGGAGCAATATACTGCTTGACTCTTCGGTGAAGGTATGTTCTCGGAACTTTAACAAAAGCCCGTACCGAGCTACTGAGCGTCTCTCCTGCAGAGTCTTCCACTGGAGTTTATCTATCATCTCCGTAACGCTTTCGCGATTACTAAATGATCCTGTAACGAAGCGCGCTGCTCTCCGTTGGATCTTCTCTATCTCTTCTATCAACCCTATCTGGTGCGGATCCCACACTGCTGAGCACTATTCAAGCAGTGGGCGAACAAGCGTACTGTAACCTACTTCCTTTGTTGTCGGATTGCATTTCCTTAGGATTCTTCCAATGAATCTCAGTCTGGCATCTGATTTACCGACGATCAACTTTATATGATCATTCCATTTTAAATCATTCCTAATGCGTACTCCCACATAATTTATGGAATTAACTGCTTCCAGTTGCTGACCTGCTATTTTGTAGCTAAATGATAAGGGACCTATCTTTCTATGTATTCGCATCACATTACACTTGTCTACAGTGAGATTCAATTGCCATTCCGTGCACCATGCGTCAATTCGCTTCAGATCCTCCTGCATTTCAGTACAATTTTCCATTGTTGCAACCTCTCGATACACCACAGCATCATCTGCAAAAAGCCTCAGTGAACTTCCGATGTCATCCAACAGGTCATTCATGTATATTGTGAATAGCAACGGTCCTATGACACTCCCCTGCGGCACACCTGAAATCACTCTTACTTCGGAAGACTTCTCTCCATTGAGAATGACATGCTGTGTTCTGTTATCTAGGAACTCCTGAATCCAATCACACAATTGATCTGATAGCCCGTATGCTCTTACTTTGTTCATTAAACGACTGTGGGGAACTGTGTCAAACGCCTTGCGGAAGTCAAGAAACACGGCATCTACCTGTGATCCCGTGTCTAAGGCCCTCTTAGTCTCGTGGACGAATAGCGCGAGCTGGGTTTCACACGACCGTCTTTTTCGAAACCCATCCTGATTCCTACAGAGTAGATTTCTAGTCTCCAGAAAAGACATTATACTCGAACATAATACGTGTTCCAAAATTCTACAACTGATCGACGTTAGAGATATAGGTCTATAGTTCTGCACATCTGTTCGACGTCCCTTCTTGATAACGAGGATGACCTGTGCCCTTTTCCAATCCTTTGTAACGCTTCGCTCTTCTAGAGACCTACGGTACACCGCTGCAAGAAGGGGGGCAAGTTCCTTCGCGTACTCTGTGTAAAATCGAACTGGTATCCCATCAGGACCAGCGGCCTTTCCTCTTTTGAGCGATTTTAATTTTTTCTCTATCCTTCTGTCGTCTATTTCGATATCTACCATTTTGTCAACTGTGCGACAATCTAGAGAAGGAAGCACAGTGCAGTCTTCCTCTGTGAAACAGGTTTGGAAGAAGACATTTAGTATTTCGGCCTTTAGTCTGTCATCCTCTGTTTCAGTACCATTTTGGTCACAGAGTGTCTGGACATTTTGTTTTGATCCACCTACCGCTTTGACATAGGACCAAAATTTCTTAGGATTTTCTGCCAAGTCAGTACATAGAACTTTACTTTCGAATTCCCTGCAAGATAATTACTTCTAACGGAAACAAACACGCCACGGCCAACTGTATATAGCCTATCCTTTCTGAACACCGATAGGTCCTTTGTGCTTTCTATTAGCGCATGGAGCTCTGGTACTTTCCCAACATAGCTTCGACAATTTACAACTGTTATAGTGATGGTCTCTAGATCTACGTTCTTCCTGTATTAGATCTGTGCCCTTTGGGACTGAAGTCCTTCTTGTGCTTTCCCGACACCCTCTAACATAAAAAGCAGCTCAGTCGACGACACACAACCCCGTTACCCGTGTAGCCGCCTCCTGTGTGTAATGGTCTCCTGACATATAAAGCAGAACGAGATACTCCGCCACCCTATGCCGCAAGTCGAGAAGTCTGTACCCTATAAGGCCGCAGAATCATTTGTGCATTCAGACCCTCCATTCGGCTGACAATCGACCCTGTTGACTATGCTACAAATGGTGAGCTCTGCTTTCATCTTCCAAGCCTTTACCACTTTAGATATCCGCTCGAAACATGAGACAATCTCTTTCAATCCAGAAAGAGACACATATCGTTGGTACCGACGTGTACCACCAACTGCAGTTGGCTGCACCCTGTGCTCTTCATGGCATACCTAAAAAGCCGTTCCACGTCTGGAATGACTCTACCCGGTATGCACACGGAGCTCACAGTGGCTTTCTTGGCAGTCAGGTCCCTAAGCGGACTCATAACGCGTCCAACACTGGGGCTCCTCCACTGTGGAAGAAGATGTACGAAATCTGGGAAAAGATGTAAACCGCCGACGTCGAATTTCATGGACCTGTCGGTGGAAAGAACTGTAGAAGTGTGAGAGAGCCACGTCTGTGAACCAGTGGCAACCAACTAGAGTGAATTATTTAGATGCACACGTATAACCTTCTCCGCTCTCTTCGGTTGGATTCATATGTATAAGATTTGTAGGTCAGAACCCGAACATCAGTTTGCTAAAGCAATACGACGCAGCACTATAAAGAAACTAGACTAAAATTCTTTAAAGATTAGAAGATTACTGAGCCCTGGTAAATATAAAAATTTTTGGCTTATGTAGCGTGCACCGTAGTTAACGAAAACCTAGGGAGACAAATTTGATCCATTAACATAAATCTCTCGTGTTTGCTTTCCTGTGATACACATGACATTGGGGCATTTTCTGGAGCAATGTTGACATCGAGATACAGAGAATGAAACGTTTTAAATAGTGTAGTTATTCATTTCAAACTCTTGTGCTTTGACTAAATTTCAGTCAAATATAAACGAAAGACTGTGACTTCAGGATATGTGACGTGAAAGCGTAAAATGTAAGGATTACTGACTGATCGGTATTTTATTGAAATCGTTGTTCCAGAGACTGCTTCTGTTATTATTTCAGGAAAAATCAAATATTTTTCAGAAATTATTACAGTTCTCCTGTTTAATTTGACTAATTTACGTCTAAAAGTAGTTCTAACAATATATCAATATAGCAGATACAAAATGTTCTGCAAATTCTTGTTGATACAACTGAACACGAGTATTTTCTTATCTTATTTGTTTTACTGAATTTTTTAGATTAATTCCTTGCCGAATGAAATAATTTGAAAGATGTGTTGGTCGTGCTATGTTTTACATCAATATTTGCACAGAATTGCATTTTTTTGTATTACACCAAAATAAAAGATGGTAGCTAAAGAAAAATAACTGATTCCATAGAGTAACAGTCTTATAATCACGGAGTAGCTGCTTCAAATTGCGCTAGTAACTGTCTCTCTATCTCTTTTCTTTCCTATACATTTACTGTCATCTGGAAATGTCAGTTAAGAAATATTGGATCAAAATACGCTAATGAAAGTAACAGCTTGTTTTCTATCACTGGCCATACGAAAATAAATTAGATTCAGTTATGTGAAATGTCTTATCGTTAAATGAAAAACATTGTGTACATTAATAATACTGTTTAATCTCTGGATGTAAAGCAGTATTTTGCTTTCTGGTTGTATGTACCTTAGTTTGCAATACATTTTAATGTAGTATGAGTACCTGCATTTCTAGTTATTAGTAACTAAAAGGAAAATGTCTTAGTTTCATTAAAATTTGGATTCAGTTTGTCGTAATCAATATTTTAATCTGTTAATAAATATGTAATTTAAATAACAGTAAGAGAAAGGTTGCTACTAGGGAGATTTGCACTTCACAGCTACAAGCAGCCTAAGCTACATATTCAGCTAACGTTCTTTTCTTAACTAAAATCATTTATTGTGCTGAGATAAAATGGACTACAACATTGTGCAATCGTTTATTCAAAGCTTAACTATTAAATATTCTGCTGTTGGCCAGATATGTTGTGAAATAACTTCTCCCAGAAATTTTAATCTTTAAAGGAAACTTTTCGAGTTGTTCGATATCTGAGTTGTATTGGTTCATGAGATTGAAGTCTTTTGACACTGTGCTTCAAATCTTATAAGAACGTAAAAAAGTCGACGAGCGCAGACCAGTCCGTAAGGTCCCGAGCGAACCGCCAGTAAACTGGCAGGGAGTAAGAAGTCTGAGTGGTCGATAACAGCCTCCATCAATATGCTGTATCTAACCAAAGGCAAGTAAAGAATAGTGAAGACCAAGCAATTAAAATTAGCTATACACAAAAGAAGAATTGTTGGCTGTATGAGGTTAGTCATCATTGATCTGTTAATCGTTCCACGTCACAACCATTTGAGATGCCAGTGCACTGAGATGCCAACCAGCGAACAGTCGCTACGGCCCTCCGGCCTTCAATCCCAGGGAACCGCGCAGTGTTGCACAAAACATTACGTGGCCAATTCCTACGCTGACGGCGCAATAGGGGATGAACAGCGATAGCGGTGGTGGTTCTGTTGTGAACGAGGAAATGGAAGAGGATGCGCAGTCAGACAGCTGAAGCCTACCCACAAACATAACTTGTAAGCTACAGATAACGAGTCTGCAATACAGAATACGTTACCACAACCGAGAATTCCACAAATATGCAGGCCAAAGTCAGCAGTTTCTCACTGGAGTAACAAAAAGAAAATAGATGCTTAAACAAAGGATCATCCAAAGCAAAACAAGTTCAGCCATACGCTGCCAGAAGGAAATATCATAAAAATAATTGGTGTTCCAGACGAGAGCTGAATCCATGAATACCAATTTACAAAACATACGAAGATCTCAAGATACAATTTTGGGGTCTCTGGCATAAAACAGTAAAGGTGGTTCCAGTGACTCTTGGTGCACGGGGCGCAGTTAACAAAAATCTCAGTGTGCGACTGAAAATCATACTCATTGCTAAAATATTACAAAAAGCTTCTTTACTGTGATCTGCACACATCAAGCAGTGTTAGGTGCAGTTTACGGATGGTGGCACAATAAGATATCCACCACAGTGATCTTACTTCATATTCTTACTGTCGTCATTCATATCTACGTTAGTAACAAAGGATTTCTGCACTTCTCGACTAACTTCAAAATGACAGCATCGTAATTTCTACTCCGTACTCCAAACACGGTAGGTCACACGTAGGAAATTCATTAACAAAGACCATTACCATCAGAGGTAGCGTACCTGATGCAGCATTTGAGCAGATATCGTGGACAGCACAACGTAACAGTTGCTCGAAACAGCAAGTCCTAGTGCTGCAATCTTCACGTCAGTTCTTCACGAATACGTATAATGGCATGTCACCATGCAGTTCTGCCTTTCGGTGGTTAACGGTTTCTTCAGATTTAGACTGAGACGTTACTACGCGACGAACCACAGACCCCTACTGATCATTGTTGTCTCCTGTGAGCGTGAAACAGATGAACACACAGACGACAGTTTCCTCAGCACCGGCTCCTGTTTTGACATCTCTAGCAGAAAGCTATTTCGATTTGTACATAAAATTAAGTTTCATTTGAAAGAGATCATGTTAAGTTTCCTTTATTGTAGATGTTCAATCTGAATTGCAACGACATTGGTATTACTGACACTAGTGTAGGTAGAACGCTGCATTTGCTTGCAACCATTGGAAACGGACAAATTAAAAAATAAACATAGTTCTTAACGTCAGTTTTCACATTTGGCACTGGCATTTCGTAATTCCCAAGTAGTGGTGGAGTGCCTGATTATAACACGATGTTTGAGCAGAGTTTCACAAGATCAGTATCAGTAGGAAAGTACTGGTAATTTTTTGTAGTATTCAACCACTTATCACTTTTTATGAAAAGCAGGGTATGGTGGATGGAATAAGTATTCTTTTATTTGCGTATTTAATTTAATATCTTGATTCTATCTATCCTGAAAGTGAGAGAAATTCTTTGTTCGATTTCTACATTTACTACAGGAAATAATAAAAATAAGAAAACGTAAATTGGTTACTTCAGAAACCGGTTTTTCTGAGTAGTTTTAACAGTCACGTGAAACTGACATGCGGAAAAACAGGTATAACCGAAAACCGGTCGTTTTAGCGATAACTTCCATCCCTATCGTGGATGGCTGGTGTTTACCTTATGGGCCGTGCCTTCGCCTACTAGCGAGTGGCAGCCTAAACCTGCCTGTGCGGTGAGGGGTCGTATGATGGAGTTTGATTCTGCCATGCTCTCTGTTTCCTTGGCTGGTGGACGAGGCCACACACAACATAAAGGAACAATGGTGAGCAGCATTTCTTGTATACGTTAAATGTTGATAGCGATTCACGAACCAACCGCTGTACAGTTACTTCTAAGTTATCTTTTTTGTTCTTGCCATACACTGATTCGAATCATTCTACTGGCTATGGCTTGGCTGATGTCTTTAACGTGGATCAGCATTCTACCAGTAAGAATTTGGATCAGCATCCTAGCAGTAAGAACTTGACTAAGACAAACTTTATTTAATTGTAAGGGGATACCATTTTCAAATGGTTCTAAGCACTATGGGATTTAACATCTGAGATCATAAGTCCCCTAGAACTTAGACCTACTTAAACCTAACTAACCTGAGGACATCATGCCCGATGCAGAATTCGAACCTGCGACCGTAGCAGCAGCACGATTCCGGACTGAAGCGCCTAGAACCGCTCGGCCACAGGCGCCGGCATCATTTTGAAAACTTTGTTTTCACTTCGCACTGTGGGTGCGTGTTTTTATAATTTAATATTCTAGAATAGCTATTCCCTGATTTGAAGTAGCTGTTGTATTTTCATTTTATTTTTAGTATTTGTGAGCCAAACGAGCTCAGCTGTATGCCCTCAAGTCTCTATTGTGTTCAGGGGCCTACGTGCTGTCTATCATTCACTATCTATGTGCATTTAATTTGTGTTCTGTGTGCACATTCTTCAATTTTCAAGTTTCTCATTCAAGTAGATGGTACCGCCTGGTGGCTTGGCAGTACTGCATCTTGTAAAATGGAAGTCGCATATCATATTACTTCAGTCTCCTCATTCTGCTTGGCATATATGTACATTATTTTAAATTTTATTCTTCCTATTATTATGTATGTTAATGAGATAACGATCTCCTCTGGCTACTCAGAGACGAATATATTATTTTCTTAATTTTCAGCTATCTGTTGGTGCGTATTACAGAAACTGCTGGTTAAAAATTTTGCTTATTTTAATGTGTTCAGCTTGTACTAGTAAATTATAGTTTGATCTCTGTGGCGAATAAGTATAGCTTATCCCTGTAATTCAGGAGTTTTTTTCCCCGCTCCGCACCTAACTATACGCTGATCCCAGCTCCCTACCATTTCAGGTTTGTTAGGTCGGTGTCTTCAAAATTCGTCTGATTTTTTTTCACATAAAGCGCCATTCAACGTCAGTATCCTTCTGCGGCTCATCTTCCTCCTCCTAACGTTTTCCAAACGGTGTTCGAGTAGTGCTTGCCAAATTAATTGTGTTTTTTTAGCCGTTCTAGTCAAAGATGGGGCCGAGGTGAATACACTAGGTCCTGTCAGATCACTGAAGTTATGCACCATAGGTCGTGGCCAGTACTTGGATGGGTGACTGTCCGGGAACGCTGTGTAATGTTGACAATTTTCCCTTTGCCTTTCTGTCAGAGGGGACAGGAGGGGTCAGTGTCCTGAATTAAACTCCAAACATACCCGCAGTGTCTCATGAAGTGAGAGCAAGGGTCACTGTTAACGGTGATCCTTAGGTCGGATAGGGACGTTAACCTAGGCGGGCCCATTGTTGCTACCGAGCGAGGTGGCGCCGTGGTTAGCACACTGGACTCGCATTCGGGAGAACGACGGTTCAATCCCGTCTCCGGCCATCCTGATTTAGGTTTTCCGTGATTTCCCTAAATCGTTTCAGGCAAATGCCGGGATGGTTCCTTTGAAAGGGCACGGCCGATTTCCTTCCCAATCCTTCCCTAACCCGAGCTTGCGCTCCGTCTCTGATGACCTCGTTGTCGACGTGACGTTAAACACTAGCCACCACCACCACCACCACCCATTGCTGCTCTTCGAGAGGAGAAGGCTACTTGCCGACACCTAGTCTCACTCTCTCCTTCCACTGAACATCATCACACAACAAAGACATGAACTACACAATACACGCATCCATCACAGTCAGCTACACTCTACAAATAAACATAGAAACACATCTCTCACATATCCGCAACGAAAGGGACCGGTGCGCACAGAGGAACAATACGTTTTACATTACGTATACTGGTGAAAGCACACGAAATAGCGGTCGGACCGTCTCACATTACACATCCCCTGGTTGCGACGCAAACTGATTCGTTTAGTATCGTTTTTTGCAACAGCATTTGCATTTTTTTGTTTTGACGTATTTAGGTAGCGATGTGGAGCTGACCAAAGCATGTATATCTCTTTTTCCGCCACAAATACACTTACACATACAGCTCTCACAATTCGCGCTACGTACCTAAAGTATAGGAACAATTTTTTTTCCAATTAGGCGGCTGAACCTGCCGTTCGGAGCCTTCCAGCCATAGGACTTCACTTAAGCTATTCATACAGAATGTAGTCTTCAGATCATCCAGTCTCATTGTATGTCTTTTTCAATACACATTGAGATTCACGGAATCATTGCGTTACTTTTCCTACACTATTGGCCAGAGAAATTGCAACACCATGAAAGGTATGAAATACCGAAATTTTACTACCTGCACGTATAAGGCATAGTAGGAAGAATCCATGATTAAATTGGTAGGTGACTTCGCGATATAGTGGATGCGAAATCTGGTGCATAGAATTAGAACCTCCGGCAGCAGCAATGGATCTAATCCGGCTGGGTAGCGACCCGAACTGAGCCTGTGTGAAAAAGTTTCTGTATGTCATTCACTGCTGCTTCAGTTGTACGCCAGAGCCCATCAGTTGTAGCTCCTGGCTAATGCTGGAGTGACAGTCTCTCGGCACTCAATGACGGTATATTTTCATTGGATACTCTACGTACGGCAGCATGTGCAACATGAGCTATCCGCCCGCATCTCGTGGTCGTGCGGTAGCGTTCTCGCTTCTCGCGCCCGGGTTCCCGGGTTCGATTCCCGGCGGGGTCAGGGATTTTCTCTGCCTCGTGCTGGCTTGCTGTTGTGTGTTGTCCTAGGGTCAGTTAGGTTTAAGTAGTTCTAAGTTCTAGGGGACTGATGACCATAGATGTTAAGTCCCATAGTGCTCAGAGCCATTTGAACCATGAGTTATCCAGTTGAATAATATAACGGAGATGAATGGCAGCTAGATCCAGACGTGGAAAAACGTACGTTAATGCGGGTGAGTAGGAAGAATAAACCTTTAATGTTCGGATAGAGTATTACCAGTGTCCTGCTTGACACTGTCAGGTCGTTTAAATATCTGCGCGTGATGCGATGTGAAATGGAACGAGCATGTGAGATCTGTGATAGGGAAGGCGAATGGTCGACTTCTTCTTATTGGGAGAATTTTAGGAAAGAGTGGTTCACCTGTAAAGGAGACCGCTTACAGAACGCAGGTGTGACCTTTCTTGAGTACTGATCGAGTGTTTGGGGTCCGTACCAGGTCAGAATGAAGGAAGACATCGAACTAATTAACAGAGAGGCGGGCAGCTAGATTTGTTACCGGTAGGTTCGAACAGCACGTATGTGTTACGAAGATGCTGTGGGATCTCGAATGGAAATACGTGGAGGCAATACGACGTTCTTTTCGAGAAGAGAAAATTTAGAGAACTGTCGCACGATTCTACTGTCGCCAACATACATTGCACTTAAAGACCAAGAAGATAAGATACGAGAAATGAGGGCTCATACGGAGCGATATAGACAGTAGCTTTTCATCTCTCTATTTGCGAGTGGATCTGAAAACTGGAAAATGGTAACAAAGGAAAAGTATGTAGCATTTAATTTATAGTGTTATGCTCCATTTACTTTTTACTGTGCTGGACTGTAAAACAATATAAAGCTATTGTCTGTCTTTTAGCGCTTTGACCTCCAAACCTACTTGACGGATTTCTATGGGATCTTTGCTGGTAACTTCAGCGCCGCTAGGGGGCGGCATATAGGCTTTATTTCATCAAAATCGGATATAAAAAAAACATATTGCAGTTTCAAGTTTCACTAAATTTCTTGCATTTTTGTCTGTCTGCTTGAAAACGGTAATCGCCAAAACTACAAGACAAGTTTTCATGGTGTTTTCGCAGATTACATGAGCATACCTTTGGGGATCGTATACTCTTTATTTTATGAAAATACATACACATTATATATCTGAAGTTTCGGGTGAGATTATCTGGAAAACTATGCATTGGGTAACAATAGTGGGTAAGACAAGTTCGTAAGCTCAAAGGGGAACATCGAATGATACTGCACGTGACCTCCAACCCCGTCCCCTTGGGTGAGGTGGTGGGGCAACTTTTAAAACTTAAATGGAAACCCCATTTTTTATTGCAGATTCGTATTTTCTATAAAAAAAGTAGTCAAGTTTTGTCTGAAACATGTTTCTAAACAATTGACAGGTGGCGGTGAAATCGAGAAAATGTAAAGTTGTTGAAGAACTCTGATTTATTTACAATTATCCGAGAAGGACGCATCAAAACGATAAAAAATGTGCACCAATTCTTTCATTACGCCAAATTAAGCTATTTTTGTACAAAATGTACTGTATTCTACTTTTAGCGTTACCGAGGAACAACGACATGGACGTAGTAGGATGATGTTTCCTTGAGGTGCTTCATTAGTGTGAGTCCCCCTGCCTATCACAATTTGGGGTTCTTAATTAATGAAATTAGCCACGAAGAAATTGTTCAAAAGTTTGCTTAAATGCATAAGGTCAATCGTCTGCGAAAATTGTCCACAGTTTTGAGCAGCACATTCCGTGGTATGGCTGCACACGCTCTTCGAATGCGTTGCACCAAATCGTTTCTGGTTGTGGGCTGTCTTTCATAAACAATAATTTTTAAATAACCCCAGAAGAAAAAATCAGGAGATGTTAGGTCTGGTGAACGTGGAGGCCACTGGGTACCGTAAATTTAAAACGTTCCTCACATTTTTTAGCATAATAGGGAGCTGCTCCGTCCTGTTGGAACCACATTCTTTGCCTAGTTTCTAAATCAACATCTTACATTAGCTCCAACAAATTATACCGGAGAAGTTGTAAATAAGATTCTCCAGTAACATTACGGCCAAAAAAAATACGGTCCTATCAAGTGACCGTTTAAAACTCCACACCAGACCATTAACGACCATTTGTGTTGATTGTCAACGGGGTCTATGCCAGTGTGGATTGACAGGGGACCAATAATGACAATCATGACGATTTAATTCGGCATTGTTTTTGAATGTGGCTCCATCGGTGAACATAACGTATCTAAAAAAACGTTGTCACCTCTTACCATTCCCAAGGCCCATTGGCAGAAATGCACGCATATGCGCATATCTTTCGGCGTCTGTGTTAGTGTGATATGATACGCATGATATTTATGTGCCTTCAAAATCCTCAAAGCAGTTGATTTCGGTATTTTAGTTTGTCTCTGAATCGCATGACTACTAATTTCGGGATCCAGTTGAACACAGGCGAGAACGGTAATGGTACGAGCGTGATTTTCATTGTATTCGCGATGACGAATTGGACGGTGCATGTATCCATTTCGAGCCCATTGAGTACAATTTCGAATGTTTTCGCTTGAATGTCGTCTGTTTGGAAAACGATCTGCATACAATTGCGCAGCTGCAGCGTAATTGTTATGGCATTCACCTAAAATTAACATCACATCAACAATCACTGTAGGAGGATAGTGAGCCATTTTTCGCAAAGAATAATTTACTTTCGTCAGTTGATGTTTATGGTACATAATCTAAAAGTGAAGTGACGCCTGATCGCATTGCACATTTATACTGAGCCATAGTTCGCAGTTTGGCCACGGTAGCGAAACAGTTGGGTGAGTAATGCAATTGTGAAGAGCTCCCTAACGAGATTTTAATACCACTCCGCCTTCCTCCATCAAAAACTGTAGCGGGTAGGATACATTTCGTAAAAAAAGCTTGATTTGCCGTAATGAAAGAATTGGTGCACATTTTATGTTGATTTGATGCGTCCTTCTCGGAGCATTCTAATATATATATATATATATATATATATATATATATATATATATATATATATATATATAGAGAGAGAGAGAGAGAGAGAGAGAGAGAGAGAGAGAGAGAGAGAGAAAGAGAGAGAGAGAGAGAGAGAGATGAAAGGAAAAATTATTGTCACTTAAAACATGTTCCTGCTAATTTTCGCATCTGGCGTACAGTTTTAATTTATTACTTATTTACTGTATTCGTGACACATTGTGCAGACAGTGCCACATATAACACCGTAATCTGCTAAATTATCTCATTGTACGACACTTAGTTCAGATTATATGACGTCAAACACATTGCAGTGCGAGGAAAACTTTATCATATTTGTGAAAATGCTTTTATTGGTTGATATATGCTACGTGACACGATTCAAAGTAACGAATACAATGTTTATACATTCAACAACGTATTCAGTCCATACTTCTACACAATTTCTTGCACAATGTTCACGTTGCATAATTCCTAGCTACCAAGCATGCTATCCGGTATTTGAGAGCAAGAGCACTTAGTGACTTGCAACAATGTGTACACATAATTTCAAACCATTATGAAATCCTTTCTTGCTTACAACCCCCAGAAAATCATAAAAGGAAGAATGCTTATCAGTTACTAGATTTTCGTCCTTCTTGCAGTAGAACTGTCGCATCATGCATGATGTCCCGACGTATACATTTATTACTTCTTTCCTGCTAACTCTATTCGCAACACATTTAGTAGGCAGTGTCCACATATGCCGCTCAATTTACCTACAAAATTACATCATTACACGATACAGAGAGAGAGGGAGGAGGAGATGGGCAGAGAAACTTTGTAGCAGATTAAAACTGTGTGCTGAACTGGGAATCGAACCCAGTACCTTTCCTGTCGCCGGCAAGTACTCTACCAACTGAGATACCCAAGCAGGACTCACGATCCGACCCCACAAACTTACTTCCATCCGCACTTCACCTCTTACCCTCCAAACTTCACAGAAATTCTATATCAGGAAGTTTCGTATCAGTGAAAACTCCACTCCAGAGTGGAAAACCCGTTCTGGAATCATCCCCCAGGCTGTGGCTAAGTCGTGTTTCCGCAATATCCTTTCTTCCAGGAATGTCAGTCCCGAAAATGTCACTGGAGAACATCTCTGAGGTTTGAAAGGTAGCCCATCAGGCCCTATCGGAATTAAAGCTGTGAGGTGACCTTGTGAGTCATGCTTGGGTAACTCAAGTGGTACAGCGCGTCCCAGCAGACAGTTTTATTCTGCCAGGTAGTTCCATAACTAAGGATCATTATAAAAAAGATACTTTCCAAAAATTACATTTCTCAAGTTTGAAAATTACTTGCCAGTATCAGAAACCTTGCAAAAATAGTCAAAACAACGATAAACAAAATACGAAAAGAACTTAGATTAAACACAACCTAATTTCGAAGTACAAGTACAATATATCACCTTCCAGAAGGTTACAGAACTTCTTTGTTTTTCCTTTGCTGAATCCAAGAGCCCTGCTGTAGGATGTTCCTGTAGACTTTCTTTCCGATAGTCTTGTTTTGCGACGTTTAAAGAAAAAGACTAATTCACTTTTTCTCGAGACTTTGAACGGATGATCACTGTATTCATCTCTGCCAATTGTACGGCCGTTCTCCACATGTCCTTAGCAGTAAGCCTAAAGGAAGAAGCTTCCATAGCAAGACAATAGTATACCACCCATTCTTCAAGATCTTTACCCAGAATTGTAGGCCCGCCCTCCTTGTTTTTGGTGATTTCTCAATTGTGATAAACTTGCACAAATTCACAAGTGTTGTTTTTGGAAACTTAAACTGTTTACTAGCCTTCTTCCAAATCATCTTCTCTTTCCGAACTGCATCAGTAACTTTAGTTATTTTAGACGGACTCCGCTTTCTTTGATCAACCTTCCCTACAGTCATTGTCAAATCATCAAGAGAATTCCAGGAGAACAAGAGTGCGTACTAATAGAAAATGGCTCTGAGCACAATGGGACTTACATTCAGAGGTCATCAGTCTCCTAGAACTTAGAACTACTTAAATCTAACTAACCTAAGGACATCACACACATCTATGACCGAGGCAGGATTCGAACCTGCTCCCGTAGCGGTGGCGCAGTTCCAGACCGTAACGCCGAGAACCACTCAGCCATCACGGCCGGCGTACTAATAGAGGCAAACTTTAAACATGAAAGGGGAAAAGATCCGGTTTCAACAACTGAAGTGAGTCCAATTTACGCGACATTAAATTTTTATCCAATCATATAAAAGAAAGGGTTTGGTATAAACATTAACCTTAACCCTTACGCTATTCAAAAACACATATATGTTGGAAGACGTATCTGTCAACATATAGGAGAAATAACGGAAAATGTAGCAAAATGTACAGACTTTTTCATTGTCAAGCACGTAATGGCGAACTGTTAAGCAACCATCGAAGTGGGGGAATGGCGCACTCCGCTGTGATAGAAACCTAAACTACTACTCGAACTCACTACAGTTCAGGACTGTCGAGCAGGAAACCAGGGGGTCACCTTTAGGACACTTTCCTCTACAGAGTGATTCCGCGATATTGTTGAAAACTTTGAGGGATTGTGGAGAAGAATAAAGGTATCAATTTGAGGTATGGGAGCATCGTCTGCAAACGGCTGAATCGATAGTTATAAGGGAAAATCCTTCTGATACCTCTGACAGTTGACAATTTCCACCGCAACTTTTTGCTTTCCACAGTTTCTGAGGATGTAGTATGGACCATAACAAGAAAAAATATCCAGTAAACATGGGATCTACAAAGCATAGCTTAAGAGCTTTGGGGATATGTTCAGTAGAAGCGATTTTTTACAGTATCAAAGATGAACTAGTAATGACAATTTAAAAGATATGTACTTCGGAGCCTATTTTTACTGCACATGGGCTTTAATACTGTCAACTAATATCTGGAAGGCAAAGAGCTTTCAGCAGAAGAGGTCCACTGTAAAAGCTATCAGAGCGATTTTGAATTATAACCTTCGACTTGGTCATTTCCGGACGAGGATTCTTTACTTCAAACTGATGCATTTACGGCTCTCGATTATCCTGGAAAGTTTGTAACATCATTACGGAATTATGTCTGTCACATCTGGGACTAAACACGTGGAGGCACCGATATCCTACATGCGGTTGAGTACGCCCCAGAAGATACAGTCTATTCATTATATTCGTATGACATTCGTGGGACACGGAAAAACGCGGGCTGCAAAATCACGCGATAGTACACGCCAGTGTCGGTAGTCCCCGACCCTGCCACTGTCAAACTGCGGCTATTGCTAATAGATATTTCTCCTCATTAACTAAGGCATTACACGATCGTCTCACAAACAGCGATTTTTGGGTGAGAAATCCACTGCGCCATTTTACCGTTTGTGCAGTGTGTAGATTTAGCAATAGATTAATACAGCGTGATAGGAAGGATGATCGGAAAATAAGCGTTGTCTGCTTTCAACTCTGGAAGCTTAAATCCCCACTATCCTGACATTGTTCGCCTGGTGGCGTAATTAAGAGCAATGCACGCTGGATTTCAGTGATATGCATACCAAATAATTTAACGAATCCGAAGTGGGGAGGCAGAAGTGCTACCACCCCATCCAATTTACTTGCTACCGAATGGATGATGCAGAACTGCCTAGATGCTTCGCACAAAGCGCGTTGACGAAACAACATGGATTACTCTTTTTACACGCGCACTTTCGGCGCTATAATGAATCCGTATAATGTGTGTAGGTATAGGTGGAGTGCTACATTTACGTTTTAGCGACAGCTTCCAGCTACGTCCCCACATAGACGCTTCTCCAAGCTAGACATTTGACATAGCGCTGTACAAACTTTCAAATATCCTCGTTATAGAAAGAGCCCGCCTGTGCCTTTCGCCACTTCTCTACGCTGGTCTACAGCTTGTCGCCTGAGCCAAATTGCAGTCTTCATAGCCACCTGTACAAGTGAGCAAAAATATGAAAATCAGATGGAGCCAGATCCAGACTGCATGACTTTTGATCAAACAGTTCCCATCGAAGAGGCTGCAAGACCGTCTATGTTGCATCTGCTGTGAGTTTCTTCAACACTGCTGCACTTTGCTGCCACGTATGGCAGCGAAGTTATGTCGTCTGTATGCTGTCAGGTGGAAACCCTCAGCGAATGCCAGCGCGCATTCGACACTTGGCGGGAGACTCTTCTGTTCCAGGCATATTTATATTCTCATTGTGTCCTCAGAACTGAAACGTGCGCTCTGACGCAGTCATTGGTCATACTAGACATACTCCGTAACACATCTGCACAGAGCTTCATAAGATTTTCAATGTGGTTTTAATTTCGCGGGGAAAATGTTTCGAACGGATACACACATACCGTTGAAATCTATTAAATTTCGTTTCCTGTGGTAATTAGGCCTACAGAGGAATCTAATTAATGAAGACTGCGTATGGTCTTTACAGCACCTTAATAAAGAGTAAATTACTATTCTTAGCTAAACAGGTACTGCAGAAACCGTAGTATGCATTATGAAAAAGAAACTCCTAGTGCAAAAGCGGTGCCAAGTGGTTTAAAGAAAGAAAAACGTGCAAATATCTAGAATGGTAGCAGAAGTGATGCACAAAAGAACCGTCCTGTGTCTACAACATCCCTATGTTGTAAATTCTGAGAACATATGCTGTGGCGGACAAGAAACTGGTATAGTATTTAAATAAAAAAATATGTAAATAGGCAGAATACGGTGCTGCGGTTGGCAGCACCTATCTAAGACAGCAAGTGTCTGGGGCAGTTACTAGATCCGTCACTGCTGGCACAGTCGCAGGTTATCAAGATTTAAGTGAGTTTGAACGTGGTGTTATAGTCGGCACACGAGCGATGGGACACAGCATCTCCGAGCTAACGATGAAGTGGGGATTTTCCCGTACGACCATTTCACGAGTGTACTGTGAACATCATGAATCCGGTGAAACACCAAATCTCCGACACCGCTGCGTCCCAGGCGTGGATGAAAAGCTTTGTGTCGTGCAGTAATCAAGGGTACACGAGTGGACCTTCGGTTCCGAAAGCACATATATGATGTTTCGTTGAATGGTTCGCACGCTGACACTTGTTGATGGCCCAGCATGGATGAATGAAGAATTCTCGTCATACATTGAATCCGGAGACACAGTAGAAGACTACAAAGGGTTGATAAGGATTATTGAAAAGGTAGCAGCTACATCGAAACCACACAGTGATTTCAGCAAGGAAGTAAGCACTAGGACTGAAAAAGTTAGTACGGGGAGATCTTCATTCAGTTTAAAACGCATCAGGCAGGAATCAAAAGAAAATTGAGAGAAAAGAAAAGATTCAATTGGGCAGAAAACTGTAATGAGTTAAATCATCAAACTCCAGTAGGGACAATCTGGAAAAAGATTTAAGGCTGTGTAACGCTAAGGATGCATTGCCCTCCACACTGACAAACTTCCTAATGATGCAAAAATACTCTCCCGCATAAACCTGCCAACAGTAAGAGCTTGACTGAAACCAACCTAGTCAAAACGATGACTATCATCTTATTCAAAATTTCATGTTAACTGAGCTGCAATAGCCATCAAATCATCCAGAAGTACATCCCCTACACCTCCAGACTGGATAACATCTGCTATCCCATGATGCAGCTTTCACCCTAATGGTGAAAACAGACTTTATTACGCATTTTAAACGAAGTGAGTAAAGACAGAATTAAGGTCATAGACATGAAAATTATACACACGGTGACAATTTTACAGAAAGGGAAAGACTCAGTGCGAGCCAATTAATAAAGATCGCTATCTTTGTTATCCTATGTCCATTAAATTTGATACGTATGGTTGAAAGGCGTTTCGAATGGTACGAAGAGTATTTTGAACCGCATCTTAACTTTCAACAAGGTTTATAGAGTGGACAAGAATCGTCAGACTTACAGCACGTGATAGTGGATATCCAGTTGAATTACTCTACGAATAAATGTTCTTAAGCAATAGAACCCAGTACGTTGTCCTCGATGGTTAGTGTTCATTGGAGGTGAGGGTATCATCTGGAGTGCCCCAGGGAAGCGTGGTAGGTCCGCTGTTGTTTTCTATCTACATAATGATCTTTTGAATAGGGTGGATAGCAATATGCGGCTGTTTGCTGATTATGCTGTGGTGTACGGGAAGGTGTCGTCGTTGAGTGACTGTAGGAGGATACAAGATGACTTGGACAGGATTTGTGATTGGTGTAAAGAGTGACAGCTAACTCTAAATATAGATAAATGTAAATTAATTCAGATGAATAGGAAAAAGAATCCTGTAATTTCTGAATACTCCATTAGTAGTGCAGCGCTTGACACAGTCACGTCGATTAAATATTTGGGCGTAACATTGCAGAGCGATATAAAGTGGGACAAGCATGTAATGGCAGTTGTGGGGAAGGCGGATAGTCGCCTTTGGTTCATTGGTAGAATTTTGGGAAGATGTGGTTCATCTGTAAATGTGATCGCTTATAAAACACTAATACGACCAATTCTTGAGTACTGCTCGAGCGTTTGGGATCCCTATCAGGTCGGATTGAGGGGGGACATAGAAGCAATTCAGAGGCGGGCTGCTAGATTTGTTACTGGTAGGTTTGATCATCACGTGAGTGTTACGGAAATGCTTCAGGAACTCGTGTGGGAGTTTCTAGAGGAAAGGAGGCGTTCTTTTCGTGAATCGCTACTGAGGAAATTTAGAGAACCAGCATTTGAAGCTGACTGCAGTACAGTTTTACTGCCGCCAACTTACATTTCGCGGAAAGACCACAAAGATAAGATAAGAGAAATTAGGGCTCGTACAGAGGCATTTTGACAGTCATTTTTCCCTCGTTCTGTTTGGGAGTGGAACAGGGAGAGAAGATGCTAGTTGTGTTACGAGGTACCCTCCGCCACGCACTGTATGGTGGATTGCGGAGTATGTATGTAAATGTAGATGTAGAATGTTATTTTATACGGGTGTAAGTCATGTGTACAATAAAGTGCTGTTACCTATCCTTGCTCGAAAGCTGAGAAACATGCAGCTACCACAGAGTTTCATCTGCACCCTACTGTCTCTGTTGCAGGAAAGGAGGTTAATAATATTTTCGGATCAAGGCACTATCGGACCGAAGATGACCACTACGAGGCTGGCACAAGGATCGGTTCTCTGCCGTTTGTTGTTTAACATTTATGTCAGTGACCTCCGATGTATCTTGTCAGACAGAATTTACATACTGCAATGTGCCGATGATCTGTGTATTTATGCTATCGCAATTCATTATAGGCCGTTAAAAATAACGCGAACGGGGCAATACAGAGCTTTAGAAAGGGGCTACAAGTGAACGGATTTACCAATATGCCTAGTAAGTCGGAGTCTTCCTTTGCTCACGCCAGATATATAAAACGATTGAAACCATACGGGTAGGTGCTTACCAGATTCCTTTCTAAGGATGTGTTAAATCTCTAAGAGACTAAAAGCTTCTATAGTCTCTCCATGTGTGCCATATCGAAGCTAAGTGGTGGGTAAAAGTGCTTTGAATGTGCTTCGTGCTCAACGGGAAACACATGGGGTATGGCTACCGCAATAGCTTTATGTAGGTCCGTGCTGCGACCTCAGATAGACAACGCCTGCTTTGTGTACGGCACAGCTTCCAGGCAGCTGCTGCGGACACTCGACAGGCTTCACTACAAAGCACCGCGATTACGCATACATGTTCTGCGATCCACTCCGACGAACGCACTGTCAGTCGAAACAGTGGAAGCACCGTTATCACAACGTAGGGGGTACCTCAGCAAAAAAATTATTCTGAAACATTGACAGCGCTTTGAGGACAAGCTGGAAAAAGTTTTGGGTCCTTGTAGTACCATGCTACACAAAACGTTACTGGGCCATAAATCAACAGCAAAGCTTGTTGAGGCGTTTTCAGTGCTAACAAGTAACAGAATCTTATCCGAAGAACCGTAAGTGCTACCCTACCTTGATCAAGACTACGAACATATCCGCCGGGTACTGGGCGCACGTGCAAGGTATGTGAGAAAAGTAATGAGAATGATTTTTTATCCACCAAAGTTTTTATTTTTTTCAAACAGCAATATCGTCCCCTTCAATGTAGTTCCCATCGGCCTTTATACATCGGTGGAGTCGTTGTCCTCTACATTGGTAGCAACGCTGAAAGACTTCACTTGGTTGGGTGTTGAGCATGTCGGTTGTTGTGGTTGGCAGGAGAGCCAACACCGTGTTACTAGAGGAGGCCGAAAGGCACGCGATTTAGCTCACGCAGGCTGGCATGAGGTCTGGAACAGGACAAGGAAATTAGAATTTAGAAACAACGGACGTAGCTGGTGGAATACTTAACTTTAATCCATTAATGATGAACGTCGGTTTTGACTGTACATAGTTCACAATATCAATAGTAACTGATAATGGCGCCTTGCTAGGTCGTAGCAAATAACGTAACTGAAGGCTATGCTAACTATCGTCTCGGCAAATGAGAGCGTGTTTAGTCAGTGAACCATCGCTAGCAAAGTCGGCTGTACAACTGGGCGAGTGCTAGGAAGTCTCTCTAGACCTGCCGTGTGGCGGCGCTTGGTCTGCAATCACTGATAGTGGCGACACGCGGGTCCGACGTATACTACCGGACAGCGGCCGATTTAAAGGCTACCACCTAGCAAGTGTCGTGTCTGGCGGTGACACCACATCGGTCACATTCTTTTGAACGTTCTCCAGAGTCCCAAAGTGAAGTCCTTTAAAGGAGTTTTTCAATTATGGGAAAAGAAAAAGTGACAAGGTCTCAGATTAGGTGAATATGGAGACTGTGTAACAAAATTTCATGATGGAAGTTCTGTGTGATATGGGGCGTTGTCATGATACGTCATCCACTTGTCTGCAAAGACCGGTCTCAATCGAGTCACCATTTCCCTGAGCCATTCAAGGACATCTTCGTAAACCGTGCGGTTGGCAGTTTGTCCAGGGGAAAAAATTGTTTATGCGTGGTACCCCTACTGTTAAAAAAGGAAATCATAATTATTTTGCTCTTAAATTTTCTCATTCGAGCTGTTTTAGATTGAGGAATTGTCTCAGTGTGCCACTCCTAACTTTGCCACTTTGTCTCAGGATCGGACTCAAAAATCCAGGATTCATCACCTGTGATCCCATGACTAAAACATTCGTTGTCATTGGCAATACTCTAATGGAGATCAACGCATACCTTTCTTCGATTATCCCTCTGCTCAGCTGTGAGGTTTGTTGCCACCATTTTGACACAAATCTTTCGCATATGCTAAAGTTCGGTCAAAGTTCGATGTACGCTGAAAGTGTTTTAGTTTAACGGATCACCTATCATCCTTACTATTACACGTCGATCGGACCTGATAAGAGCGGTACACATTCGACATTTTCGTTGGATTTTGAGGTTAAAGGTCTCTCTGAACCTGGTTCATTTTCAAAGTGATCTCGGCATTACAGAAAAGATTTGTGCCAGCGAGAAACTTATGCTATTGATTAGAAATATTACCCATAGGACTGTCTCATATTTTCATAGGTCACACTCGCCGTTTCTCAAAGTTTGAAAGAAAACTCGATGGCATAACGTTGGTCTAAATTCCACTGTTCCATTTTCGTAGTGAACAACAGAAAAAAAACAACTTCACTGGTGGTGCTCTCAGAAATCATGTGGTGGCTGTACGGAACTGTAACTTGGGCTGAGCATACGGGAGGGATAAACGCACTGGTCTACACAAGCAGAGCAACATAGCGTTGCCAGATTGCTCTCTGTCTTGTCAGTCTCATTACCTTTCTCACACACCTAGTATTAATCGTGACTACTTAGAGAACCCAGTAATCAGTAACATTAATTAATAAAGCCTTCTCGAATTGTGCCTAATGCCACCGCCGGTTGGAAATACAAGAACTACGTCGGCTGTCCCTCTATAGATATTTAAAAAAAAGAAAATGTACTATTTCGCCTACGGAAAGAGGCTGCACTCATAGCCATTGAAATATCACTAAGATACATGACCATAGCAAATAACCACATTGTAATACCCACGGACTCGCTCTTCGCGGTGCAAACACTGATATCTGCTGGTAATCACAAAGGGAGTTGTTATGTACCATACCGAATAGCTGCTGTTGTATCAGAGCTGCACAGTACTGGTGCGAAGGTATCGTTTGTATGGATTAATGGTCATGCTGGATTGCGTGGAATGAGAAAGCTGACCAGTTGGCTACGGAGACAACGACAAATGGCATACAAGAACGATTCATTGGTATCATTGCTGCAGTTAGAGAAATGGTCAAACGCGAATAGAAGAGCTCATGGGAGACCAAAGATCTGTACCAGAGCAACACAAACAAATTCACCAAAGGCCCAGTCGTACGCTGAAAAGTGGGCTCTAAAGTGCATTTCAAATGGCATAGGGAACGAGAGACAGTTTCTGAGGGCCATCGTCAGGCTGAAATCCAGTCGCTGTTCACAGTGTCATACTTTTCTCACACATCCCCAACGTCAACAACAACAACGTGGGCTCCACCTCATCCTATCTCCATATTGCGACTGTGGAGAGACACAGGACGTCAACGACATCTACGGTGGCTGTCCACGATACAGAAGAAAGACTGACTACTTACAAAGCTGGTCTACACGAATCAAGAACTCGCTTCGAACGCGTAACACTCTTAACTGCAATGAATATAGGCTACATAAATTGCTTGTAGCTTTCGCATCAAAATTTGGGATTAAACTGTAACTGATAATTGTGTGTGTGTGTGTGTGTGTGTGTGTGTGTGTGTGTGTGTGCTTGCGCGTGTATATGTAGGTGTATAAGAGTTTATTTAAATGTATTTTCAATCCGTTTATTAGCGTAAAGGGCCACTTTATTTATTCATGTGTTTTTCGCTATGTCACTAAAATTTAATCTAAATTTCTCGGATGTTACAGCAACAATAGACTGATGCCTTCAAAGAACAGGCAGCACTTAAGTTCACACTGGCTGTATTGGTGCACCCAAAGGCAAACAAAAAATAAAAAAGGACTAAATGGATTTTTTATTGATATTATCTCAGTGAAGCATTTTCCACCAAACTTGGTAGATCTAAGACTTACTAACCGTAAAAATCGTGGGAGACCACATCTCTAGCTTCTCTAGAAGTAATTTTTAATAAGATACTCAATTAGTTGAAAGAATACCGTGAGTGCAAGTCGTCCCCAATTTTGTAAAGGCAGGTTGGAAAATGGCTAGGGTATGATTTATAAAAATAATCGACAGTTACCTATATTACCTTCAAATCCACAGTTTCCGGGATCTATAGTCTGATGGAGAACACTCCTGTGATATTTAATTTCACCGTTAAGAGTAAGGGTTAGTGTAGGGGAGGCAAATGGTGACACCTGAAGATAATATACAACAACAGGTATCAGTTTCCTGCAGGTATCAGCTTCCTGAATATAGGTTTGGCGTCTTTAGTCTCACTTGTGACTGTCTTCGAGACATTTCACCAGTAAGGATAGGTCTGAGAGGGGGATGGGGAGGGGAAGGGGAGGGGACGGGAAGGGAAATGCGAGGGAACGAGGTGATATTTAGAATTAATAGAAGATGATCGATTTCGATAAAGGACATCTCGTTGTACACCATATGCTGCGCTTGAAGAATGTTTATTTCTCGATCAGATATTCGGACATATAGCCCATTAACATCATCATCTGGTACAGAGGATAGACTATGCATATCGATGTATTGATTGTGTATCCTCCGTATTAGATACCACTGGTAATGGCCTCTATCCCAGGATACCGGCCTGGCAAATAAATACTGCTCACGTTCAGCTCCTGGTGTACATCATCCCAACATAAACGATTTTTACGAGCGATATTATAGTCGAATTAATACTTTCCGTGGTCACCTGGCATAGTTCCGATGACATCTATTGTACTAGAACTTTCTAGAAATTTTTCGATGCCTTTTTGTTTTGATAAACCGTTCATTTACACCTGTATGTTCGCAATCATTTTTGTACAGATGTCAGTTGTCGTCAGAAGATGGGGACTGTAGCTGCTACACAGCGCACGCAAACACGCACAAACCCACAAACACAGAAACACACAGAAACTCCCATCTACGTTTGCTCAATTTATCTATTATTACCCGTAGTATAGAAAAAAACGAGTTCTTGTGTTGAATTAATATTACACCTAAGTACTGACTGATCATACTACATAATTTGCATATTATGCTTATGATTCTAGCTTATTTATTTTAACATGTGTGTTGTGTTTAATTCGCGTGAAGGATCGCCATTGGTCTGGAATCAAACATATCTACATCGCTGATTTGTTTCTACACTTAAAACCAGTTCATTCTAAAACACAGTAATGTTGGATTTCATTTTCTGCACATTTGTCTGATTTCCGCTTACATCAGAGAGGGTCGTCTGCATGTACGCTGTTCAGCAAGTAAAAGGCGCAGTTCAATATTTTTTGAAGCGAACAATTTTAAATCTCAAACTGAAAGTGTAAACTTATTTTATTCTAGACTGATGGTTATGTTTTAAATGAATAAAAAGTAACGCTTGTTGTAACGTAAGTACACATTATTTAGTTGTTGCAAAGACAGAACTGAAATACATTAAATGAAATAACTCTCGTGTGGGTATGTTCCGTTTATGCAACTAATTGAAGGCAGTTTGTTTATTGCCAGACGCGTTTCGCTTCTTTTATTTGTGAAGTATCTTCAATGGCCCGTAGTACATGTTTCTTTTTAGAGTCTAATAAATATATTACGTGGTACCTACAATATGTAACTATGCTTCATTTTTTCCTATTTTTCTGTTGTTTGTTTTAGGTTAGAATCAACTTTTTGAAGCACAAGTTTGATGATCTGAAATTATCGTTGGGTACTACTTATGATTTACAGCGCTGTTAGCCCATGTGTTTGGTTCTGCAGATATGTTCATTAGCCTCCATGCTCCAGTTGGCCTATTTCCGGCGTCTAGCACTTTACATTTTGTGCTCAACATGTATGTGTTTTCGGTGTGTCGTGTTACCAACTGCCGCTGTGTCTTTATTTTCGTCTTTTGTTTGTGCTGTGTGCGTGTGGTTTGATTATTTTCATTTGTTTTGTGTGTTGGTCTCTCTCTCTCTCTCTCTCTCTCTCTCTCTCTCTGTGTATATGTGTGTGTGTGTGTGTGTGTGTGTGTGTGTGTGTGTCGATCTTGGCGAGAGTGGTACATTTTGTTGTTGTTGACAATTTGCATGTGTAAATGTGTGTGTGTAAGAGAGAGAGAGAGAGAGAGAGAGAGAGAGAGAGAGAGAGAGAGAGAGAGAAGAGAGAAGGGAGAGAGGAATATTCGTTATTTATTCTTGTTATGTTTCGGATCTCATATGTTATTGTTTTAGTGGCTACTATCTACTCTGATTGTACACTGTAGTTACGTATGAGTCCTTTTCGTGTCTAATAGGGGATTACGATAACCTGGTAGCACCAGCTAATCAAATATATGCCCATTGTTCCTAAAACTACGGCTCGTCGATCTTTAGTTGGCTGGGGTTGTCAGAGATGAAACACATGACGGTGAGTGTCCTCACGGTGAGCACACTGTACACTAGTAATTGACAGTTACTCTCTGGCGTTGCTCAGGCGTGCTACAGGCTAGGAGTCCCGCTGTTTCTGTGTCCGGATCTGCCCGTTACCTCCGACGGGCTGGCGTTTCGTGCGCAGCCCTTAGCTTTTATCTCTCGCTGCCGGCCCCAAACGGCTCGGTGGAGGTCCGGCCTTGCAGCTAATAGCTTCCCCTAATGCGTTGATACAGATTCTGCCTGTGCTCAGGTTATCTCATGGACTCAGTGCACGCAACACACCTGCTAAAATGCAGCAAGCATAATCCCTCAAGTCTTACTGTTTCTCTACATCTCAGACTACTGAGCAAGGGCGTTTAGATATTCATTTTATCTATATTTAGCTCCTCAGCTTTTGTTTCTGATTTAGAGTGACTGTTCTTAAATCTGATTTAAATCCCTTTCATGCTTTCGTAGACCCATTGGTCTGTATCATCCCTCGCATGCTGTCCTAGGACGTATAGTACAAACCTTCTGAATTTAGTCCATTTTTGCTTTACGTCTTCGCCCTTGGAGCTGAATATTTTATGTTGGGTAATTAGATACTCTGCAATTTTTTTCCCTTGCACACTGTTTTCCCATAGCAAAAAGGTGTATATTTTGTGGTAATCGCAGGAGCAAAGTGTTTTAACATGCTGCTGATTTGCTTGTAACTGGAATCCATACACTGGTGAAAACAATCCACAACAGCACTTCATGGGAACTGAAGAGATACCACTGTGACAAGAAGACGTCTTCTTGGAAACGTCCCGTTTGCTTTTTCTCAGCTTTGGGATTGGTAAACCTTTCTGCACGATAGGCCGTCCTCTGGGGAACAACAGCGCCAGGATGATACAATGCACAAAGGACATTGCTATAAAAGAACAACTTAGACATAGCCGATGTAAGTGGCAACTACACATGGTATTCGTGATGGCAACGTATCTATGTAGAAATTTTTTTGATGAATGAATTAAGTAGCACCTGAAGACTTAGTGCAAGCCACAAGTTTGTAACCGCTAAACAGAGAACGTACCACGGACGAACCAATAAAAAGTAAACCATGGGGATGCCCGCCAGGTTAGCCGTGTGGCTTAACGCGAACCAGTACCCGGCACTAATTCGCCCGGTGGATTAGTGTCGAGGTCCGGTGTGCCGGCCAGTCTGTGGATGGTTTTTAAGGCGGTTTTCCATCTGCCTCGGCGAATGTGGGCGGGTTCCCCCTAATCCGCCTCAGTTACACTATGTCGGCGATTTCTGCGCAAACACTTTCACCACGTAAGCGTACATCATAATTACTCTACCAAACAAACATTTGGAATTACACTCATCTGGTATGTGACGTTCCTGGGGCGGTCTACTGGGGGTCGAACCGCACAATAACCCTGGGTTCGGTGTGGGGCGGCGGTGGGCTGAATAGACCACTGTAGCCTGTTGTGGGGTTGTGAAACACAGAGAGCTACGGCGGGCACGAAGCCTCTCCGTCGTTTCTAGGTCCCCAGTTCCATACAATACAATACAAACCATGGGGATGGAAGACTACGGAAGAAAATTACAGTGGTGTGTGATTGAAGCTTTAGAAAAGAACACTTGGCCATAGATGCCTGTTCTTTTGGTCTCTTGGAGGATTCGAAATGTTTCCCTAGGTGCTCCTGCTACTCCGATATGATATCATTGACAATTACTGTCACTGTCGCCTTTTACACCCTCCGCTGCTGACATCACCACACGTCTTCCCAGCATAATAGTTCGAGATTCGCTGCATCCATAGTGATGTGCACGTAAGAGGGACTATGCTGGTGGTGGGATGATGTGGAGTGGGAAGGCGTAGTGTACCACATGACACTCCAGCAAATAGCGTTATTTTACCGCTACTGTCTGTAGCATGCAAAACCATTTATCGACGATTTCACCATGTGTGGCATAAGGCAAAGAAGGCAAGCATTTGATTAAGAAGCGAAGAAGCAACAGCTACAGTTTTGGGAACATATAAATTTTCTATGGGATTCAGAACAGCCGGCCGAAGTGGCCGAGCGATTCTAGGCGCTACAGTCTGGAACTGCGAGACCGCTATGGTCGCAGATTCGAATCCTCCCTCGGACATGGATGTGTGTGATTTTCTTTAGGTTAGTTAGGTTTAAGCAGTTCTAACATCTAGGGGACTGATGACCACACCAGTTAAGTCCCTTAGTGCTAAGAGCCATTTGAACCATTTGATTCAAAACCACAAACAGTGGCTCAATATGACGCTTAACCCTGCGTTGCCAATTACGAGAGTAGGCAACAGCTGGAGCGTGTGGTATGGAGCAAAGACACAGGGCAAGGTGGGGGCATATAAAAGTAATCTCGTTCTATTCTTACACAGAACGCATCATGCACGTTGCACACCACTATGGCTAAGGATATGAGGAACACGTGACCCGTTGTTCACCACAGCACATCTATGGCGCTATCTGCGTCTGCATCTCGTGTCATCGACTAATTTTGGAAGACGATGATCCTCAGTTTTTCGTAAGTCTTTTCCTAGACTAGATAAGAACTTATAATCCCCAATAAATTGAGTCTCTAACATTGCCTCGACAAAATGCGCTCGAGGAATGTTCTTCACTGAACAGAGCCACTAAATATTTGCTTAATAATTTATTACGTCAAGATCGCCTAAATACAGCAATATGTAAAGTATCAATTTCAATAGTTCATCACCATCTTCAAATACGTCAATTGCCCCACGAACATTTTCGTCATGATACATAAACTCAAATTCTATGCATTCTGAACGACATGAAGTGATATAAATCATGCCCATGTAATACACTGAAGAGCCAAAGAAACTGATACACCTGTTTAATATCGTGTAGTGTCCCAGCGAGCACGCAGAAGTGCCGCAACACGACGTCTCACGGACTCGAATAATGTCTGAAGTAATGCTGGAGGGAATCGATAGCATGAATTCTCCATGGCTGTCCATAGATCCGTAAGAGTACGATGGGGTGGAGATCTCTTCTTAACAGCACGTTACAAGACACTCCAGATGTGCTCAATAATGTTCATGTCTAGGGAGTTTGGTGGCCAGCGGAAGTCTTTAGACTCAGAAGAGTGTTCCTCGATCAACTCTGTAACAATTCTGCACGTGTGGGTGTCGCATTGTCCTGCTGAATTGCCCAAGTCCGTCGGGATGCACGATGGACATGGAATGCACAATGGATTCAGGTTAACAGACAGGATGCTTACGTTCGTGTCACCTATCAGAATCTTATCAAAACGTGTCAGGGTCTCAATTCACTAAAAATGCAGACGCCCCACTTCATTACAGAACTCCCATCTGCTTGAACAGTTCTCTGCTATCATGCACGGCCTGTGAATTCATGAGGTTGTCTCATACCCGTACAATTCAATCCGCTTAATTCAATTTCAAACGAGACTCGTCCGATCAGGCAGAATGTTTCCAGTCATCAACAGTCCAACGTCGGTGTTGACAGGCCAAGACGAGGGGTATAGCTTTGTGCCGTGCAGTCATCAAGGGTACACCAGTGGGCTTTCGGCTCCGAAAGCCCATATCGATGATGTTTCATTGAATGGTTCGCACACTGACACCTGCTGATGGTCCAGCACTGAAATCTGCAGCAATTTGCGGAAGGGTCGCACTTCTGTTACGTTGAACGATTATCTTCAGTCGTCGTTGGTCCACTTCTTGCATGATCTTTCTCCGGGCGCAGCGATGTCGGAAATTTGAAATTTACCGGTTTCCTGATATTCACGGTACACACGTGAAATGGTCTTATGTGAAAATCCCCAGTTCATCACTACCTCGGAGATGCCATGTTACGCAGTGGTAACACCAGTTCCCGCCAGATCACCTAAACTAAGCTCTTTCGGGCTGGGATAGCACTTGGAACGCTGTTGGTAACCGGCGTGCACCGAGCCTTTGTGAGGCAAACTGAGAAGCTACTTGACTGAGAAGTAGCGGCTCCGGACTAGTAAAAGCCGGGAGTTGACCATTTCCGCATTCAGTGACGCCCGTGGGCCTAGGATGAGACTGCGGCCGGTCGGACCGTTGGGCCTCCCAAGGCCTTTTCGGACAGAGTTTAGTTCAGTTTATTTATTTATTTGTTAGGTCCGTTTGTCAATTTAGGATGAGTGTCTTGTTCAGTACGACTCCTTTTTTTCCAATACCACTTCTTGCACCGGCTCCTCCTAGTGTTATCTGTTTCTGTGATACGTGTTTTTCTTATTCTGCTTTTCGTGAACTGATGTAAACTGTGCTTGTTTCTGCTGGGATCGAATGTTTTCCCTTGAATTAGGTAAAGCCTATACAGAAACTAAAGAATATTGTTTGGTTTCTGGAGGAGGGTAAAAGTCACATAGTGCTTTCGTGGAAGATCCTAGCGGGGTTGATTGCCTGTAGCTGCCTTTGAAAAAAAGTGAAGTGTTTAAGTGTGTGTCCGTATCGCGTAGATAAATTGTGACGTGTACTTGGAGAGAGCAGAGTCGTGTTTGTTGTTACGAATATGTACGAAGCGAAAGGAACAGAGAAGGCAAAGCGGTGAGTCGGCTCTTAATTTACTCCACATGAAAAGCCATTTGGGAACAACCATGTTCAGCGATCTCTTCTGATGGGCAACTCACCTTCAAGACTGTTACATACTTCCCTCTATGGAACACAAACGACTCTAGTACAGTCTCATCATCATGAACTACAAGCTACAACCTCTCTGTCCGCTGCCGACACTTGATATCAAAATTTATTACATGGCAAGGATTCTAGCATACTGCTTCCTGTTCAAGGACAACTTCATTTGTTTCTACCAGGATCTTTGATTTCTCAGCATACTGCAGCAGATATTATTGATATTCCGAAACTCTAATTGACACAATTAGTTATGCTTCGCGTCCTAGCATCCCCAACATACTTTTCAGCAGGACTAGGGAATTATCGTGCCTTGTGTAGGCCGCCGTTAACAACGCAAGACAAACGCCTGCGTTTGGATTGGAGACATGGCCGGAAAGTGTTCACTTCTGATAAATGGTGTCACGGAGAGTTGCAGTTCTGCGCCGTTCCGAATAACCATTTTCCGGCCTGGAGAAGACATCTCATTTTTCGAATGTTTAGGGGACGCACAACATTGTTACTCCTGGCGTAATGGTGCTGGGAGACATCCAGACATCCAGTATGCCCTCAGGTCACGACGGCGGTGACTGAAGAAACTCTGACAGCGCAATCGTAATACAGAGATGCCGAGCGAGGACATCTCACATGTAGTCAGGATTGCCGTTTGGTACCTGCGCAGCGTCTCTGACTCTACGCTGTGAAAACATTGTAAGAGTTCAGTTATTTATTAACCATGTTTATAGTTATCTTGTTCTACATCGACCTTATAGCCGATGCCTCACTAGCTACGTGATGGATTACCTCTAGCAGCTGCAAGCGAAGAGTGAGTAACCTCGAGCTGCTGCGAGCTGCCAGCGCGGCTATGGTCCAACAGGACTAGCTGGTGGATTCTGCACGATCCCATCCCGAATTCTGTGTTGACCCTTGATGACCCATCTGCGATGTGTTGGTTTCGGAAGTACAGTTCAACAGGCAAAGACCATCATCTCAAGTACATCTTTGCTGGTTCGTTGACTGTTATGGAATATCTAGAACATAGATTCGGTACAGTATCGTAATCGTGGAATGGAGTGATATTTCTTTGAACGCCATCGATCCCAGTGATCAATTCCTCGAGAGCTGAAGTGCTCGAGTCTTTGAAGGGAGATAACTTGAGGCTATGACGCAATGCTCGGTTCGCTACGACCGCATGTGTCGTTCTTATTTGCTGCTATATTCGCTTAACAGGCTCTTAACTGATGTGTAACTTCTCTGCCAGCCGGGGTGGCCGAGCGGTTCTAGGCGCTACAGTCTGGAACCACGCGACCGCACGGGCGCAGGTTCGAATACTGCCACCGGCATGTATGTGTGTGATGTCCGTAGGTTAGTTAGGTTTAAGTAGTTCTAAGTTCTAGGGGACTGATGACCTCAGAAGTTAAGTCCCATAGTGCTCAGAGTCATTTGAACCATTTTGTAACTTCTCTGATACTGGTTCTTGTGAAATAGCTACAGTTTCTTTCGACATTTCTTACGAACTAACTACTATGCGTGACAAGGTTCCGTTGGTTTTCTGTCCCACGCTATTTTCTGCTGAGCTCTTCTCTGTCTCGGCGCGGTGTAGAAACGTGCCGAGCCTGACCCGTTTGCGACATACCGCGTATTTCCTGATTCTGTCTCTCCCTCTGGCAAGAACGCACTTTGCTTGTAGCAAGGTGAAAGTGTTGTAGTAAAACTGTTTAATTTTCAGCGTCACGGATATCCTGCGCCCACATTGTATTACTTCTCATACAACAGTATCATGGTGCCATTTTTAAACAAGGAAAAGCTCGCCAGCATGTGGCATGTGTGTCTGTCAAGTGTCTGTGTGTTGCTGAGATACTCCTACGACCAGGAAGATCTCTAGATCTGTTCCCTATTGAACGTACGTGGGACCAGTCAATTGTGTTCCAGTGTCAGTGCTCAGGGTGTAAATGAACAGTTACGAGTACAACAGTTGCGACCCACCTTGCCTCAGGCGAGAATACAACAGCCTTATGGCACGCTTCCCGAATGAATCAGTGCACGTATCCGCGTCAGAGAGGGCGCATTTTCATACTGATAAGTAGGGTCATACTGTTGTATGTTCTTTGTAAATTTGACTCGGTTCTTTAAACGCAATAATATCACACAGCCGCCCTCCTCTTCTAGGAACTTCATTTTTTTGTGAGGCGTGGTATTTCGTACAGCCTTTCGGCCGATATCTGCAATAGAGTCTTTCTAATGTTAGGATGAAGGCAGCTCAACTAAATACAGATCATCACGCGTTGCATGCTATGTTCAGTGGTTCACAGAAAACGTCAGTTCGTGTCTCTTTAAAAAGGTACTTTTTAAAGTGAAATTTTATATCGCCTTCAGTAAAGTGATCCAATATAGCACGATATTTATTTCGATGATATGTCATCTAGAGTCCGTCGTAGAAGTATAACTTTGTTCGTTGCTCGTCTGGCCCCTACTCGTATCTCGTGATACCCTTCCCGCAGTAGCTGTCTACTATCGCTGTGCAGCAGCGCTACTCAAAATCAGTCGCTGCTGGAGTACTATCAGCTGTTTGTGTTAGGTGTCTTTCAGTATGCGGGTGGCCAGATATAGTCTGAAAAGCTTATAAGGTTGTTGAAGGGTAGGTTTAGCAGAGAAATAATCGTTGAGAGAAAAATAATCGATACTTTGGTCCGTCTCCGAGTCAGTTAGCATTGAAGTTAGTCAATCACGCCGTTGCACGTAGAAATTCAAGTTGCCTTCCAAACAAAATTAGTGCCAGTTGTAAATGACAGTACACAAGACTGTTCAACCTCTGCCTTCGGTGCAATCCTTACTACCGTCCCAGGTCCAGTTTTTGTATCGCTCTCTTATTTGGGTTTTGGAAACCAAACGCATTTGGCGACACCGTCTCTGGTGGACGCGCTTGAATTTGCAAGACTAACGGCCTGATTGGCTAACTACAATGGTAATTAAGTTGTAAGCGGCACAACATATCGAATTTTTTCTTAACGATTATTTCTTAGCACAACCTACCTGCAGCACACTTACAAGTTGTCGCGCGGGATTAGCCGAGCGGTCTCGGGCGCTGCAGTCATGGACTGTGCGGCTAATCCCGTCGGAGGTTCGAGTCCTCCGTCGGGCATGGGTGTGTGTGTTTGTCCTTTGGATAATTTAGGTTGAGTAGTGTGTAAGTTTAGGGACTGACTACCTTAGCAGTTAAGTCCCATAAGATTTCACACACATCTGAACTTACAAGCTTATTAGACGATTTCTGACCACCCTGTGCACACTTAAAAGGAATATCGCACTGTACCAATATTTAACCACTTCATCGAGTGCGTACATTTAGTTTTACTTTCAGTATCGTTTTGTTAGTAACCTGAAGTAATACGCAGTTTTCCGTTGATAAAGGGCTTCGCGCAGAACACGTAATGAAGATTATTTGTTTGGGCTACTTTCATCTGCACAGTGAAAAGCAAAACTGTAGTTGTCTAAATAATTTTCAGAGAAATATCTTCGGTCGACTCTCACGACAGACGAGCGGTATGTGGGTTCTCTACGCATTCTATTCTTAGGTGCAGTACAGTAAATTAATCGCAGTTCTAGAGCCTAACTCTTCTTTGAACAGTCTGAAGGTTAATCATCATTGTTACTTCCTAATAATTATTTTAATACTTCTACATTTTCGCCTACATACATACTCCGTCAACCTCTGTACAGTGCATGGCGGAGGGTGCATCATATCAATGTTGACACAAATTTTCATTCGTCACTTCAGTCTGCAAATATTCATCATAGATGTTTGGGACTGGAAACGGTTTATGGAACCGTGTAGTTTATTTGATTAAATTATCTATGCCTGCATTTGAGTCAGTATTCCCAGTTTCGTTCGCTGCGTTAGATGCTGGGGCGCTGTTCCCATACAGATGGAGCGTCTCTGTAATGCTATTCAAGTAAAGGGGAAACACCAAGTGGGCCGATTTGTGAATGGGAATTTAGATTGAGGAGGGAGGGTGTGCTAGGGTAGACTGTGCAGGTGTGCAAAGGCACTGTGCCAGGGTGGCGTAGTGGTTAGCTCATCTGTCTAGTGAGCAGGAGTCTCAGGTTCGTATCCCGGTCTTCATACAAGTTTTCATTTGTCACTTCAGTCTGCATACAGGCATCACAGATGTCTGAGACTTGAAATGGTATCTGGAACCATAAAGTTCCATTTCATGAATATTGTCGAATTCTCTCCTGTTCCACTCTCGTATTGGGCCCTTCACGAGTTGTATCATGGTGGCAACAGTATTCTCACACAGTCTTCTTCGAGTACACATTATCTAAATTCCCCAACTGGGATTCGTTAGAGCTACCTCGTCTTATTTCCAGTGATTCCCATTTAAGTTACGGACAGGGAGTGAAGTGCAAAGCCAGAGTCATGTTCGATAGCGGAATATTAAAATAAATAAAAATATCAAGCTCATACATTCTTCTTGGGATTCCCCAGTCGTTGGCGCAAAAACTGTAACGTGTACAGGCTTGTATCAATATCGCTGATATCGCAGCCACAAGAAATGAGTTGATAATATCGATTTTTAGTAAGGATCTCTATAATGGTACCTTTACAGCCAGAATAATAAAAGTAAGTATTTTGAAATAGAGTTTCCTATTGTTGTCGAGTCAATAGTGAGTATGACGATGCTGTGAGTTGATACCCTTTTAATGCAATCGCTGGAAGGCCGTAGCGACCATAAAATGTTTCCCTGTATTAGCGCCATTTTTATGCAGTCTTTATGATCCACTTAAACTGCAGACCCAGCACGTAACATGCAAGTTGTTTACGCTTCACGCTCGTAAAGAAAGGAACTTCGCTATTCATACTACAGATTAAGTTTGTCATTAAACAGCAGTGAACATGTGTTTGAGGCACGAAGGAACTGAGGTCGCAAAATAGCGGTAAGCAGGGCTGGTTGTCGTGGTAACAGAAAAGCTGCAAATTAACCAAAGGTAGCAAGCCCAGCGCTACTGGGAGAACAAGTTAGTCCAACACCGTCTTCAGTGAAATCTAGTTTTTGGCAGTAAGTCCGATCCTCTGGTGTGCTTAAATTACGTATCTGTGCTTTCACTAACTGAGACGATTCAGATCTAAGAACGTATAGTTTACTGTGTGGGTCATGCTTGAATTTCAGGCTATATCAAACAGTTTCAGTGTTCAATAATTACTTGGAATATAGACTCCACATAAGTCCTAAGTACTAGTGAATAATATTGCAGCTGGTCGCAGTGGCCGAGCGGTTGTAGGCGCTTCAGTCTGGAACCGCGCGACTGCTACTGTCGCAGGTTCGAATCCTGCCTTGGGCATGGATGTGTGTGATGTCCTTAGGTTAACTAGGTTTAGGTAGTTCTAAGTTCTAGGGGACTGATGACCTCAGATGTTAAGTCCTATAGTGCTCAGAGCCATTTAAACCAATAATATTGGAACCATTTACAAAATAATGTAAGTAATCGTTCACTATCTAACTAAAATAACATTTTGCAGCATTGGTCAAACAAAGTCATTCATAATACTAAGAGGTACTGAAACAATGTTCACATTATTCGCTAGTGTGTATCATGGCATACACACCTGACGACATATCGTTTAATAATGATACAAAACTGATACGTAAATTAATTGAAGTTGAGTACTTGATTACATCCACATTCGTACTTCTGCATGTGCAGTTTCAAAATATATCATGTCTTCATGATTAATTTCTCGTGACTCTGTAGTGCAAAATGAAAAATGTTGGACTTTTCTCGCTAGTGTAAGATTAGCACAAAATGTCTATGCGAGGTTTGAACTGTAAGAATTTTGTGCATTGTTTTAAACAAGCTGAACAGATGAAGCAAGAGATTGTCTTTAGTTTAATTAGCTACAGCGAATATATCTCTTTCTACTGGACAAATAACCGAATCTCTATGAAAGTGGCGTAAATGACAGAAGGTACCATTTGGACTAGAGCATGGAGCAAAAGCTAATAAAGTTAACCATTACGGACGTATGTCTGTCTGTGTTTCAGAGTAGATAATAACGACGGACTAGGATTAAATAAACAAGCGAATGTGATTGGTCGCGGTCCAGTTTTTCGATAACGTAGAAAAGAAAAACTAAAATACGATACTATCCACTGAGTTATACTACGCAAGGACAACAAGACGTAATTGGTTTACTGAAACACGCTGACCATTGCTTAAAAGTCACTTACTAACTAATCACAAAACTTGTCCTGTTTGCACGAAGAGATCTGGAGTGAAGAGTTAGGAGAAATCTGTAAATTTTAAGTAGCCATACTTGCTAAATATTCATTAGGGTTGAAGCACTACTACTGCCAGATTTATTTGTCAGAGGCAGGCATAGATTTGCATTAAAAATATGCTTAGCTAGTTCATCAGCAGTAATGGAACAAAACAACGGCAGGAAAATGAGATTGTGTATACCTCAAAATGTAAGGAACTAAAAATATCTAAAAATAGCCTTGTTATCACCGAACAACAAATTTTTGTACTACAAATATATTAGCCTCTTATATTATTGAATCTACATTAACATCATGGGTCTAAAATTCACAATTAAGTGCATGGCAAAGGGTTCATCGATTAACTTTCAAGCCATTTCTCTACCGTTCCACTCCCGAGTAGCGCGCGGAAAAAACAAATATTTAAAATTTTCCGTGCGAGCTGTGGTTTCTCTTATTTTATTATGATGATCACTTTTCCCCATGTAGATCAGTGCAAAGAAAATCTTTTAGAATTCACAGAAGAAAATTGCTGATCGAAATTTTTTGAGGAGAACCTGTCGCAAAGAAAGAAGCCTTTGTGTTAATGAATGCCAGCACAGTGCTCACTATTAGGATTGTGAGGCTTCGTTACAACTTCGAAGAACCAAACCGTTTCTTTTTTAACGCAATCGAAGTCATTATGCGAGGGAATATTGAATGCAGCGGTCCAGCTTTGAAAAAGTATCACTGCATCTTGTAAATATTTTTCTGCGGTTAAGATTTAGTTTAGTTATTGTCTCTCGGTAACTCTAGTAAATCTGTAGGAATATACCGAGCGAGGTGGCGCAGTGTTTAGCACACTGGACTCGCGTTCAGGAGGACGACGGTTCAATCCCGTCTCCGGCCATCCTGATTTAGGTTTTCCGTGATTTCCCTAAATCGCTTCAGGCAAATGCCGGGATGGTTCTTTTGAAAGGGCACGGCCGATTTCCTTCTCCGTCCTTCCCTCACCCGAGCTTGCGCTCCGTCTCTAATGACCTCGTTGTCGACGGGACGTTAAACACTAATCTCCTTCTCCTCCTCCTCCTGTACCAATATACTGGAATACAACTCTCTTCACTTTTTAGGCCGTGTACCAGACTTTGAGTAGTGAGAAAGAGGCAGTTTTGGTACACATGAATCAGTAACAAGTTACCATGGGTTACGCTATGTTTTAAACATTTTCTTATCTGAAGCTAATACCGATATGCAAATGAACGAAAAGTTCTGGTGGGTTAGCGTTACAAGCAACCACACTAATGAAACATCTATTTTTTTTACGACTATAAGACCTCGTTGTTTTCCGAACCACGCAGGTGGGAGATTCATTCTAAATGTCACGAATAACAGATGGCAAAGCGTTTTTACGACTTCGGAACAGTTTTAAAGTTATTCGTACTTTAAAGAGGGTGACATAAGATTTTTTTCCCTGTTGAAATACTGTCAAACGTCTCTCGAGTAGTCGAGGTTTCATTTAAAAACTATTATCAGTTGTCGTTCTATATTACAAATCGTAGATATCACTATGTTAATTATGAATAGTCATAGTGTTTTATCAACCATTCTTTATGAAGGTATTATTTACAGAGTTGTTGATAAACCCTTTCCGGAACGACAGTCAAATTTGATAGGAGAAAAGTAATTGGAATACGTATTTTACTATATTTCTAACAAAGCAACAATGGTCTCTATAGAATGGAAATATCGTCATATGTTACAGCTCCAATACTGGTGATATTTCGTAATGGAATAAAAAAAAGTTGAGTTTAGTCATAAAGGTTTTCTTCATTATATTGTATTATTAATACAATCCATTTCTTTGGCTTGAAAGGGTTGCCCTCGCTGAATTTCATGGATTGAGCCTAGGAGGAATTTTTAACGTGAGTTGTTCTGTCATCGTCAGTTGTGCGTAATATTATGCAGCACTCGCTCTCTCGAATAAGTGAAATTTTTTTTCTATTCCTCTTACCTCAGACTCTGAAGTAAACATATATTACAGATTGCTTCCTTAATACACAATACATACGGGATTAGTTTGAATAAAACCCAGTCTTAAGTCTGGGATCACCTTTCTAACTTACCGTTCATATTGAGAAACCTGGTATTGCCTTTCAAATAATAAATGCGCAACGCGTTTGGCAAGAAAAATTAGTGCTATCCAGTTGTAATTAGCCGCAGCTAAGGTGATAAGTCTAAATAACAACGAAGGAGGAATGACTACGTATAAGTTACGTCTCTAATCAATTTTTTAATAATGCAACTATATTTGTGCAAGAAGATGGAGAACAGTCGTAGACTACGTCTCTAAAGTCTATCTTTGGAACTGTTAATTATTTGCCCAATAAATGTTTCCCCCTATCACGTAAAACCTCCTCTGCATCACACGTGCCCTATTTCTTTCTATTTCTGTTACTTCTGACTCTTAAGAAGACGTACTCTACAAACTGTCCCCTTATCGCGCGATACATACATGCGATTGGTTTGAATAATATCCAGTCTTCAGTGTTTGATCACATTTCTAAGTGTTTATATTAAGAAAAATGATAGTTCTGCTACGAAGCGCAATTGAACGTGCAATGCGTAAATTCAGTTTCTTAGAAGCCTCTTTACAACGGCTGCAATAAAAGCTTACAACAAACTCGTGCATTTACTACACGTATCAACATTAGAATTACCAGTGGTGTTACAAAAGCACTATTCCCCTGTTAACGTCTATGGCTTCAGTCAGTACATACAGCGCAGCATGTTACTGGCATTGGTGTAATTTAAAACATTACATCACTTGAATCAATCAAGCTTGTCATTCTTTGTGTACACTCGACGTTTCCAATTCAGTCAACACATTTCGAGTCTCCCGGACTTAGTATTCGCTTCTGTGTCAACACGACCACTAAGAAAATTAGTAAATACAAAGCCTCAAACGAATGTTTTCGTCTACGGTGTCGTGCAATAGAGAAACTATCATTTAGAATTTGAACACTCTGGTTAACATGACCAGTGATTCAATAGTTATAAATTAAAAACCGAAAGCTAATATATTAGTTGGGTGCAGAACGAATGTATAATTTGTCATTTCAAAAATTATATGTGAAAGAAACATTCGTGTTATTCCAGCTAGGATTTAACATATAACAGCTAAGTGTGGGAAGCAATACGAATGAGAGGCAATAACTGCCGAGACAACACATGCACCAGGCTCCACCGTGGGGTCCCGACGGCACGGGAGGTGGGCTGGCCGGCGGCTCACCTGTGGAGTGTGCCGGGACGTCGGCGTCGATGTCTGCGGCGGCAGCGACCCCTCGCACCACTCCCATGGCGCGACGTCGGCCGAGTGCCGGCCGCAGGTGCCGGCTGCTGGTCGCGGCGTCGTCGTCGGCGTCGGCGGTGGGGGCGACGCGCTGCCGGCCTATCGCAACAGGCGGCGGCGCGCGCACCCCGTGACGTCACAGCGCCACAACAGGTCCCGGCGAGTCCCGACGCGGCGCCGCGCAGCGCAACAGGCCGGTCAATGTCAGCTACTGGGAGCCGAGGAGGGACAGCAGACCAGCATCTGCTCTGCTCGAACATCGATCGCCTGGGGCCGAACGCAGAATGAGCACACCGGGCCAAAAACGGGTCGCTCCTCCAGGGGATATCACGCTAATGCGTACCGTTGGTATTGGCTTCAACTCGAGGAGGAAGAGAGTCCACGAGCGATATCTAGCTGAGGACACCCATTGATAATTGGATTTTGTAGGGGTAAAAAATTGCCTTGGAGTTGTTTCCAACTTTTCACCCGCTGTTTCAAACAGCATGAGACATTTTCATTGAGGTTAAGAGCGGATGTTTCTGAGCACCAATTGGGCTGCAATAGGGTTCTATTGTTTCATCAGAGCAGATGGGCTTACGTGTAGCGTTGTGAACACAGCCCTTATTTTGGAAGAAAGCAGTGTCCAGGAGACACTCATCATGAACATGCTGAAGGAATACCAACACATGATTTTCGAGAATGTAGAAAATTTACGGGGTTGGAGAGAAGTCGCTGCTTAATTCCTTCTCTAAATCCTCGTACAAACGAAAAAATGGCTGACATCGAAATAAGTGTCCAAGAAATAGAAAAGTAACTGGAATCACTCAACAGAGGAAAGTCTACTGCACCTTACGGGATACCAATTCGATTCTACACAGAGTATGCGAAAGAACTTTCCCCCCTTCTAACAGCCGTGTACCGCAAGTCTCTAGAGGAACGGAAGGTTCCAAATGATTGGAAAAGAGCACAGGTAGTCCCAGTCTTCAAGAAGGGTCGTCGAGCAGATGCGCAAAACTATAGACCTATATCTCTGACGTCGATCTGTTGTAGAATTTTAGAACATGTTTTTTGCTCGTGTATCATGTTGTTTTTGGAAACCCAGAATCTACTCTGTAGGAATCAACATGGATTCCGGAAACAGCGATCGTGTGAGACCCAACTCACTTTATTTGTTCATGAGACCCAGAAAATATTAAATACAGGCCCCCAGGTAGATGCTATTTTCCTTGATTTCCGGAAGGCGTTCGATGCAGTTCCGCACTGTCGCCTGATAAACAAAGTAAGAGCCTACGGAATATCAGACCAGCTGTATGGTTGGATGAAGAGTTTTTAGCAAACAGAACACAGCATGTTGTTATCAATGGAGAGACGTCTACAGAAGTTAAAGTAACCTCTGGCGTGTCACAGGGGAGTGTTATAGGACCATTGATTTCACAATATATATAAATGGCCTAGTAGATAGTGTCGGAAGTTCCATGCGGCTTTTTGCGGGTGATGCTGTAGTATACAGAGAAGTTGCAGCATTAGAAAATTGTAGCGAAATGTAGGAAGATCTGCAGCGGATAGGCACTTGGTGCAGGGAGTGGAAACTGACCCTCCACATAGACAAATGTAATGTGTTGCGAATACATAGAAAGAAGGATTCTTTATTATATTATTATATGATAGCCTAACAAACACTGGTAGCAATTACTTCTGTAAAATATCTGGTAGTATGCGTGCGGAACGATTTGAAGTGGAATGATCATATAAAATTAATTGTTGGTAAGGCGGGTACCAGGTTGAGATGCATTGGGAGAATCCTTAGAAAATGTAGTCCATCAACAAAGGAGGTGGCTTCGACCTATACTTGAGTATTGCTCATCAGTGTGGGATCCGTACCAGATCGGGTTGACGGAGGAGACAGAGAAGATCCAAAGAAGAGCGGCGCGTTTCATCACAGGGTTATTTGGTAACCGTGATACCGTTGCGGAGATGTTTAACAAACTCAAGTGGCACACTCTGCAAGAGAGGCGCTCTGCATCGCGGTGTAGCTTGGTCCAGGTTTAGAGACGGTGCGTTTCTGGATGATGTATCGAATATATTGCTTCCCGCTACTTATACCTCCCGAGGAGATCACGAATGTAAAATTAGAGAGATTCGAGTGCGCACGGAGGCTTTCAGACAGTCGTTCTTCCCGCAAACCATACGCGACTGGAACAGAAAAGGGAGGTAATGACAATGGCACGTAAAGTGCCCTCCACCATACACCGTTGGGTGGCTTACGGAGTATAAATGTAGATGTAGTTTGCAATCCCTATGGAATTTTTATTATTGAATATTTGGACACGGAAAAAATTGTAGCAGCTTGCTTGAAGGTCTCTCTGGCATGCAGTCTGGTCCTTGTTGAACGAATTTTTGACGTCGTAACGTGCCATCATCATCAAGTTACTCCTGTTGACTGACGTCCTAGGCCGGCGGGTGGTGTGGTACATATATCTGTCGCGTGTCCCCTCCACTGACTCCGCGTATGGACCGAGGGATGTGCAGGCTGCGATGGTGGGGGTGGCTTGCGCTGACGAGATGACTGATGGGCGTCTGTATGCATGCCGCCATCGGCGGGTGTGGTGCCCCGTTTCCGCTGCTCCTGCAGAACTTTTATTGCTGGATTCCACGCTTGGCTGAGTTGAAATGCGTTGTCCTTGTTAATAAGGTTCTAGTGCAGCCGGATTTCAATTGCTTCCTTGTATAGACAGTCCCAAAAGCGGGATGTGTTGTGCAGGACTTCTGTGTTCTCATATTCCATAGATGATTTGTCTCGAGGCCATGTTCTACGATTGCAGATTTTGTAGGCTGTTGGAGATCGGTGTGCCGTTTGTGTTCAGTACACCTTCCCTCGATTGTGCGAATGGTTTGCCCCACATATGCCTTCCCACACTCACACGGTATGAAATAAACTCCAGATTTCCGGAGTTCTAAATCGTCCCTCAATGTCCCTAGAAGGGACTTGATCTTTGGCGGCGGGCGGTAGACGCATTTGATGTTATGACGTCCTAGAATCCTTCTTCGTTGTCGACTAAACGATGTAAGCCACCCTTGTGGCCGAGCGGTTCTAGGCGCTTCAGTCTGGAACCGCGCGACAGCTACGGTGTTAGGTTCGAATCCTGCCTCGGGCATCGATGTGTGTGATGTCCTTAGGCTAGTTAGGTTTAAGTAGTTCTAAGTTCTAGCGGACTGAAGACCTCAAATGTTAAGTCCCATAGTGCTCAGAGCCATTTGAATCATTTAAACGATGTAAACGTGTAGTAATGCCTCCATTTGATTTCTGCAGGATAGTAACACCTACATTTCCGACGACAACTGCGATCTTATACTCTAATTCGTCGAGACTGCGTGGAATTTTTCGGTACTTTGGTCCACCCGACAAGAAGACGTCACAAAGAATGAAGTAGAGACTTCTCGGAGGCCATTCATGTGGTCCTCGTCGTTCCAGCCAATGTCCTGGGAAGTGCTAGTGCAGCCAGTCAGAAACGATGCAAACAAAGGAGGTGGTGCTCCGTCTTATTGAGAAAGGTTATTCGCAACATTTTCCCATTGTCACATCAGTGGCAACACATGTTCATTTAGCATTTGGCAATAAACGAAAGTTTTCAGAAAAACGTGTAGCTTTTGTTGTTGAACGGTCCTCGTAGTACTCGTACAGTGCGGCTTCTTCTCAGTCGGTTAGAACCGTTTTCGCTGCCAAGTGCGTCAACGCTGTTGATGGTGTCTCGCAAAATGAGTGGACCAATGAAACGATCCACGATCATACCTCAACAGACTGTTAGGTTTGGTCGACTTTGTGATTTTTTCACCTGTCTTTTCTGGATTTGTTTCTGCTCAATAATGGCAGTTTTGTCGGTTAACGAATCCCAGCCTCTTCGCTCCAAACAATGTTCTTGAAGAACTTCGGCCAATCGTTATGCCATGACAGTATAATTTCCTCGACCACCCTACATCCCGGATCTCGCACTTTCCGACTGTCATCAGTTAAGCTCAATGAAGGTTCCTCGCAATGGGAAGCGGCAAGACGTTGCCTGGGACGTCGACCATTGGAGTGGCAACTTGCGGACCTGCTGGCCCTCCCAGTACGGTGACGTAAGGCCATCACATTGAACGGAAATTACGGTGAAAATAGAATTTGGTGGAGAAAGGAGCCGCGAAAAATATGGTGTACTAGAATCCTGCATCAAACCAACGTTCTGTCATAAAAATGTGTTGCTTTAGTTGTCGGACGGCCCTCGTACTATAGTGCGATTCCTTTTCAGTAGGTTAGGACCGTTTTAGCTGCCAAATGTGTCAATCCTGTGTAATAGCTTTCTCACCGTGTATACCAGCAAATCACCTCCTATCATGTACACTCCTGGAAATGGAAAAAAGAACACATTGACACCGGTGTGTCAGACCCACCATACTTGCTCCGGAGACTGCGAGAGGGCTGTACAAGCAATGATCACACGCACAGCGGACACACCAGGAACCGCGGTGTTGGCCGTCGAATGGCGCTAGCTGCGCAGCATTTGTGCACCGCCGCCGTCAGTGTCAGCCAGTTTGCCGTGGCATACGGAGCTCCGTCGCAGACTTTAACACTGGTAGCATGCCGCGACAGCGTGGACGTGAACCGTATGTGCAGTTGACGGACTTTAGCGAGGGCGTATAGTAGGCATGCGCGAGGCCGGGTGGACGTACCGCCGAATTGCTCAACACGTGGGGCGTGAGGTCTCCACAGTACATCGATGTTGTCGCCAGTGGTCGGCGGAAGGTGCACGTGCCCGTCGACCTGGGATCGGACCGCAGCGACGCACGGATGCACGCCAAGACCACGCAGTGCCGTAGGGGACCGCAAATTAGGGACATTGTTGCTCCTGGGGTATCGGCGAGGACCATTCGCAACCGTCTCCATGAAGCTGGGCTACGGTCCCGCAAACCGTTAGGCCGTCTTCCGCTCACGCCCCAACATCGTGCAGCCCACCTCCAGTGGTGTCGCGACAGGCGTGAATGGAGGGACGAATGGAGACGTGTCGTCTTCAGCGATGAGAGTCGCTTCTGCCTTGGTGCCAATGATGGTCGTATGCGTGTTTGGCGCCGTGCAGGTGAGCGCCACAATCAGGACTGCATACGACCGAGGCACACAGGGCCAACACCCGGCATCATGGTGTGGGGAGCGATCTCCTACACTGGCCGTACACCTCTGGTCATCGTCGAGGGGACACTGAATAGTGCACGGTATATCCAAACGGTCATCGAACCCATCGTTCTACCATTCCTAGACCGGCAAGGGAACTTGCTGTTCCAACAGGACAATGCACGTCCGCATGTATCCCGTGCCACCCAACGTGCTCTAGAAGGTGTAAGTCAACTACGCTGGCCAGCAAGATCTCCGGATCTGTCCCCCATTGAGCATGTTTGGGACTGGATGAAGCGTCGTCTCACGCGGTCTGCACGTCCAGCACGAACGCTGGTCCAACTGAGACGCCAGGTGGAAATGGCATGGCAAGCCGTTCCACAGGACTACATCCAGCATCTCTACGATCGTCTCCATGGGAGAATAGCAGCCTGCATTGCTGCGGAAGGTGGATATACACTGTACTAGTGCCGACATTGTGTATGCTCTGTTGCCTGTGTCTATGTGCCTGTGGTTCTGTCAGTGTAATCATGTGATGTATCTGACCCCAGGAATGTGTCAATAAAGTTTCCCCTTCCTGGGACAATGAATTCACGGTGTTCTTATTTCAATTTCCAGGAGTGTATTTTCACTATTATACTCAACACACACAATAAGTGCAACTTCGTTGCTTTTTATCCCTCGTTCTTGTAATTAAAGTGGCCAAAAGTGTTCATCTGTTTTTTTAAATTTCTTTCTTTCTTTCTTTTTTTTTTTTTTACAAAATTAAATGTCGGTTGATCGTAATGTAAGTACTGAATATCTGAATATTTTTATCTCTCTTTTTTTCATATACCGGCCAGTGACCAGCCATTGAATGTTGTAAGCCACGTTCCAAGTACACTCACTTCTTCGATTTTGTTTTCATTATTACAACGTCGAAAATCTCCTTTCACACCTGCAACTTAAGACGAATGGAGCCGGTATCCTTAGGATTTCAAGGAGCTCTGGTTGACTATCTCCGAATATACCTTCGCACACTTTAAATAGCCTTTAAGCCAAATTATTTATTTGTTAATTTTAGAAGTGAGAAAAATGTGATTTCTGGTAGAATTTGTTGTTGTTGACAAGCGTTAACTATTACTATTGGACCCAGAGGAAACACGGAAGCATACATTTGACCTATAAACCTTTTCCTCGGCTAAGCAAGATGTTGAAAACCAGCCCGAAAGGCAGTGCGTGTCAAGGCGCCGCTTCTGAGACAAGGAGGTGCGCTGGCCCTGGATCTAATCCGCCCGACAGATAAACAACGTGGGGTGGTTTGCCAACCGGCCTGGATTGGTGTGTAACATGTTTCCTGCATCTGCCTAGGTGTATACCCAGCTGGTACCCAAGTCCCGCCTCAGTTACACGATTAGCAAAAATTTCAGAAACTTCCCTCATTTTCACTGCAATATCACTAGATGCAGACAGTTGAGGTATACATGTTCCATTGTGAAGGTTAAATTGGTTGCGGTAGATAGGGCATCCGGCCACCCGTTAATAACATCGCCGAGTCACCGCCGATGTGGGACAAAGAAGAAGAAGAAACAGAACTCTGAAAACAGATCTTACTATGTTCCCAGAAAGAGCTGTTTTAACGTGCGCCTATGGTATTTGGACTTTTAGTGCGAAAAGCATTCAAAAACCTCGAGTTGCTCAACGATAAGTGGAGAGAACCATGTTGTTAATTGCCAGCGGGGAGAATTAAAAAAAGACCCAGAGAACAGAATGACGTAAAACGTGATTATGAACGCAGAGAAAATTAATTGTAGGTGGAGCGAACATGCAACCAGGCGAATGGATTTAATACGGCCAAAGAAACTTATTTCTTGGATTCCAAGAGATGATAAAAGACCGAGACGACGACATGATGAAAAGCGGGCAGCTGTTGTTGCTGTTGTGGTCTTCAGTTCGAAGACTGGTAGGACGCAGTCCTGCATGCGACTCTATCTGTGCAAGCTTATTGGCCTCCGAATAACTTCTACAACTCACATCCTTCTGAATCTGCTTACTGTATTCTTGTCTTGCATACCCTCTGCTATTTCTACTCCTCCCCCCCCCCCCCCTTTACACACACACACACACACACACAAACACACACACACACACACACACACACAAACGCGCGCGCGCCGGCTGGTGTGACCGAGCAGTTCTAGGCGCTTCAGTCTGCACCACGCGGCCGCTACGGTCGCAGGTTCGAATCCTGCCTCGGGCATGGATGTGTGTGTTGTCCTTAGGTTAGTTAGGTTTAAGTAGTTCTAAGTTCTAGGGGACTGATGACCTCAGATGTTAAGTCTCACAGTGCTCGGAGCCATTTGAACCACACACACGCACACACACACACACAGAGAGACAGAGAGAGAGAAAAGAGAGAGAGAGAGAGAGAGAGAGAGAGAGAGAGAGAGAGAGAGAGAGAGTGAGTTCCGTTTCCGTCCAGTACAAAATAGGTAATCCCTTGATGTTTCAGAATGTATCCTATCAACGGATCCTTTCTTTCAGTCATGTAGTGCCACAAATTTCTTTTCTCCCCAGTTGCATTCAGTATCTCCTCTTCAGCTATCGGTTCCACTCACCAGCCCACCTACTCTTCTGTAGCACCACTTTTCGAAAGCTTCTATTCTCTTGTTGGCTACACTTTTTATCGTCAATGTTTCACTTCCACTTCCACACGTGGCTACACTTCAGATAAGTACCGCCAGAAAAGACTTCATAACACTTAAATCTGTACTCGATATTAAGAATTTTATCTTCTTTAGAAACGCTTTTCTGGCAGTTGCCAGTATAAATATTATATCCTTTACACATCGGCCATCATTAGTTATTTTTGCTCTCCTGATAGCAAAATTCATCCACTACCTTAAATGTCTCGTTTCGTAATTTAATTTCCTCAGCTTCACCAGATTTAATTCGACCCATTAGCCTCGTTTTGCTTATTTAGTTTTTTATCTCACGGTTTACTTTCAAGACAACGTCCATTCCATTCAACTGTTATTCCAAATCCTTTACTGTCTCTTATATAACAACAATGTAATCGGCCATCTTCAAAGTTTTTATCTCTTCTTCCTGAACTTTAGTTCCTTCTCCGAATTTTTCTTTGGTTTCCTTTAGTGTTTGGTCAATGTACAGGTAAAACAACATCGGGGATACACTAGAACCCTGTCTGACTCACTTCTCAACCATTGCTTTCTTTTCATGCATCTCGACTCTTACAACTGCCGTTGAATTCAGTACAAGATGTAAATAATCTTTCGTTCTCCGTATTTTAACGTACTACCTTCGGAATTTCAGAGTATTCCAGTCAACATTGTCAAAAGCTTTCTCTAAGACTACAAACGCTATACAGTAGGTTTGCCTTTTCTTAATCTGTCTTCTAAGAGAAATCGCGCTGTCGGTATTACCTCGCGTGTTCCTACATTTTTACGGAATCCAATATGGTCTTCGCGAGGTCGCTTTCTACCACGTATTCCATTCTTCGGCAAATAATTTGCGTCAGTATTTTGCAAGGACGACATATTAGACTGATAGTTCGGTAATATTCACACGTGTCAGCACCTGCTTTCTTTGGAAGTGGAATTATTGTACTCCGCTTAAAGTGTGAGGTTATTTCTCCTGCCCCATACGTCATGCACACCAGACGGAATACTTTTTTTGTGGCAGACGACACTAGAAAACATCTACGAGCAGCATGGGTACTTACGGCTAAGGACAGTTACCCTAAAAACGACTAGAGGATGACATTATCCAGAAGTAGATGTCAAATGGATGTCGATGATGAGCTAACTGAAACTAGAGACTAACGAAGTAGTTCTGAGCCACGATTAAACCCTAACAAAAGCTTTCTTATTTGTAGTCCTCAGGTAAATTGAATTAATCCCTCCCCCAGGGGTAAATAACACCCAAAAGGGCGTCGGCGTGCTTAATAAGGGGTGGCTGAGTGACCTACCTACCGCTACCCCTCCACTTCGTTAACCTCCAGGACGGAACGCGTGTATCTCAACTGTCTACGTGTAGTGGAATTTATGTGAAAAAGAGCAAAGATTTTGAAATGTTAGCGAATCATATAACTGAGGCGGAACTTGGACACCAGCACAGTATTCATCCAGTTAGATGTGGGAAACCTCTTAAAAACAACATCCCGACTGGCTGGCAATCCGACCCTTGTCGTTAATCTACCGAGCGAAGTAGAGCCAGGGCCATCGCACCCCCCTGACTCGGAAGTGGCGTTTTATTACTCACTAGTTTCTGGGCTGGTTTTCAGAATCCTATTTATCTGAGGAAAAGCGCTATAGGCCAAATTTATCCTTCTTTACATTTTATTTGTAATAGTCATCATTTCCAACAGCAACAAATTCTATCAGAAATTACGTATTTTTCTACTTTCTAAAGTCTATCCATAATTATTTTGACTCAGAGGCCATTGAAAGTGAGTGAAGATATATTTTGAGACAGTCAACCACAGCTTCTTGAAAACAACGCATTGGAAAGTAGTTCTTCATAAAACCGGCAGTGGGTGAGTATTCCATTGTTATTAACCGAAAGTGCTGAAGATACTGATTCCATTCGTCTCAAGTTGCAAGTGTGTAAGGAGACTTTCGATTGTGGTAATAGTGAAGCCAAGGCGGGAAAATGAATTTACTCGGAACATGGCTTGCAATGTGCACTGGCCATTCATTGGCCAATACCAGAAAGGTATAAAAACGAGAGACCGAAAAATTCAATACCTACAGTATGAACAACAGATATTTTCTGTAGCAAAAAGAAAAAAAAATACTCACCCACTTTTGGCCAGTAAAAATTACAACACGAGAAAGGATAAAAAAATAACGAAATTGTATTTATTGTGCTTATTGCGTGTAAAAGAGACAATACATGGTTGCAGGTGATTTGGTGGGATACTAAGTGCGAAAACTATTACATAGGCTTGGCACAGGTGGCAACAAAAACGTCCTATGACGAGCATTCAATAAGTGATGCAACAAAAAAAAATGTTAAAATGTGTGTGAAATCTTATGGGACTTAACTGCTAAGGTCGTCAGTCCCTAAGCTTACACACTACTTAACCTAAACTATCCTAAGGACAAACACACACACCCATGTCCGAGGGAGGACTCAACCTCCGCCGGGACCAGCCGCACAGTCCGTGACTGCAGCGCCTGAGACCGCTCGGCTAATCCCGCGCGGCAAGTGATGCAGCACATTTTGACTCAGGATTCCAGTACACTAAATTCTCCCCCACTGTTTTCGTAACAAATCCCTACTTTTCAACATAATCTCCGTTCAGTGCGAGGGCCTTACGCCACCTCACTGGGAGGACCTGTATGCCCGCATGATAGCGCCCTAATGGTCGACGCTGGGGCTAACGTCTTTCTTCTTCCACTGCGAGCATCCTGGAAGTCTGAAAGTGCGAGACCCAGGATGCAGGGTGGATGAGGAAGACCAGTCCAACGAAGTTTTGTGAAGTCCTCTCGGGTACGCAGACCTGTTTGAGGTATTGTGTCCTCATGATTCGTTGATCACCTTGAATGAGAGTGTCCACACGTTCCAATATTGCAACAGTCACAGCTGTGTGCAGTCTGCCGGTGCGCGGGCGATCGGACAGGTTTCGTGACCTTGCCGCGATGATGACAGACGCCACGCCTAACAACTCACCGTGGTTTTGTTCACTGGCAACTCTCACTATACATTCTGCAAGCGCCTATGAATATCTGCGATCCTCTGGTCAGTGACAGATCTCTGCTGGGAACACACCTCCTTTACAGACGCCATTTTGAAGGCAACGTATAACTCTGTCAGCAATCGAAACCTTATGGAACTATAGGGGCTCAAGTGGAAATATTCCACGATGTCCTACAAAAAATTCCACGTTTTTTCACCCGAAGTTTGCCGTAAAAATATGTGTTGCGTTACTTATTGAACGTCCCTTGCATGTGAGTACTTCAGTCCATAATGCTTTAAATGTGTGCCAGAGGGCATCATTCGTAGTAAATGGTGAGTAGTGGCTTGCAAGTATAACGCCAACTCAGGACCATATATCTTAAACAGTTAATAGATCTGAAGAAGTGGTGGCCAGGGCAACAGCCGAACTCCGTGTCGAGGTTGGTTAGGACAGCATGTGAAAAAAATAGCCTTGGGATATCTTGCTGAAAAGGAAAGCGTCACAGAGATCGCGAAGACAGGCCAGACCCATCGGCCTTAACAGGTCGTAAATAAAACCCTTGATGTTCAAATTGCCTACTATACAACCAGAGGTGATAGTATTCTTATCGCAAATTCCTAGCTTTACCTTCAGGCCATGTGCTAGGCCAGAATGGTGATAAAGAATGTAATCTGTCAATGTTTTCCTCTTCAGAACTTCTTCACTCGGATACGTCCTTAGTGATTCTCTTACGGAGACTACCATGTTTCACATGGAAATGGTAAGTAATGCCACTCAGCGTGATGTGTTGTGATTGGATGCACCACTATCAGCGTGCCTTTAAACGATGCACACCACGACGTTCTTACAAACAAGCAATATTCAGATGCGATTTCTGAGTCAGAAACCTACCGCTTAACCTCTACTTATACGCATAATGCAGAGGGTGTTACTCTCACCTACTCTGGCTGACTGCATTGAACGACATCTACATTTAAATCTACATATATACTCCGCTAGCCACCAACAGGTGTGTGACGGAGGGCACAATTCGCGCCAAAGTCATATTCCCTCCCCCCCCCCCCCCCCCTCTGTTCCACTCGCTGATCACACGAGGGAAAAACGACAGTCTAAACACATCAGTACGAGCTCTAATTTCCCTTATCTTTGAATGGTGATCATTTGAAAATTGGTGGTAATAATATACGCTGTACATCCTCGTCGAAGACCGGATTTCGAAATTTAGTGAGCAGCCTTTTCCGTTTAGCGCGTCATCTATCTGCAAATGTATCCCACCTCAAACTTTCTATGAGATTTGTAACGCTCTCGCGATGGCTAAATGTACCAGTCACGAATCTTGCTGCTCTTCTTTGGACCTTCCCAATCTCTTGAATGAGACCCAGCTGATAAGGGTCCCATACAGACGAACAATACTCTAATACTGGACGAACTGATGTATTGTAAGCAATTTCCTTTGTTGAAGGACTGCATCGCTTCAGGATTCTACCAATAAACCGAAATCTAGAGCTCTCCTTGCCCGTTGCGTGTGTAATGTGGCATATCTTGCATATCTAATCGTGTACACACAGGGTGATCGAGCTGCCCCTGCCACTGTTGTTTTATGCAACCACGAGCGACATTTTCATAATCTGTCGCTCAATATGCGCAAACTATTAGTCGTACACAAGAAATGAAAAAGAACTTTTTGTAGGAAGTGTTATGTAGCTAAATTTTGTACCGCATACTTTTTATCTAGAGGTCACGGTTTTCGAATTATTCACGAAACATGAACAAAATTGACCTTCAAATGGACGTTCACTCCCTACACTTATCCTTCGCCAGTCAGGATTTCTAATGTGATGTTCCGGCGCTCCAACTTACCACTGTTCAAAAATTTCTGACTGCAAGAAATGTTATCGATATTCAACTTTTTAGTCTCTGTTGATTGGGCTATTACGCCACCAGCGTAGTAGGCTATTTAATTAACATTATTAATTTAAACGTGCCCGTGAGGGTGATGAGAGTAAAACGACTTCTGCAAACTTAGCTTAAAAACTAATTACGTGGAAAATTCGATGCAAACTTAACCCTTACTAGTACAGTAATTTCGTAGTCGGAGTGCCTGACGAATTCAACGTTGTAGATGTTTACTTTGTGCTGCTTAAATTCACAAAGTTGTTCTATAAAATTTACACTGACGTCGATTTTGATGTTTCAAGTGCTCGACTACACCGGAGGCGTAATGAGGTCAGTCAATGAAGATCAAAGTTGGTCGATTGTGGAAAATAATTTGAGGAGTCACAAATTTTTGTACAGTGGTAGGAGGCAGCGCCATGAACACCGTACCAGAAATCCGGATCGGTGGGGGGGGGGGGGGGGGTGAGTGTGGGGATGTGGGTAAATTTGAATGTCTCTTTTTACGTTTTTCTTGAATAACTCGTAAACAATAGCCTCTAACGAAAACGTATATCAGTAAAAAATTTGACTACATTAAATTTCCTGCAAAAGTGGCCCCATCCCCTTCATTTTTTCTGTGGGACTAAGAAGCGAGAGAGAGAGAGAGAGAGAGAGAGAGAATATGAAAATATCATGGCTCACGAAGGCAGTATATGACATTGTGGGCTGCATGAAATGACACAGGTAGGGACAGCTGAATCAGGCTGTATAGCGCATGAGACGATCGTCTGTTATTGACAGTTCACGTGGCCAGGTGTCATTGTTGGCAGACATGGCTTACGGTGCACTGCGTCCGGCCGCTGCCACCCTCGTTCTGTACCAGCAAAAGCAAATTCCTCGATGACATGCATGTCTTATTTGTATGCATGAATTTACAGTTCCAAGTTTTTATGTATAAACTCGAAAAATTGAAACGACCGTTTAGTATCTAGTATTGCAAGATTACTACTTCGATAGCAGTCGTAAACTGCAAAGCTATCAGAATTATTAAGAAATCTTATATTAAAATGTGGCCACTTTTCACAAGAAACAATCCCAGAGGACCGCTAACGACTGTGCTAGAGTAGTAGCTCAAGTTGCCAAACATCATGGACTTAGGTGCTTGCCCTGGGTTATCGAAATGAGGAAACGATTTCAAATGGTTCCAATGCCTCTGAGCACTATGGGACTTAACATCTGAGGTCATCAGTCCGCTAGACTTAGAACTACTTAAACCTAACTAACCTAAGGACTTCACACACGTCGATGCCCGAGGCAGGATTCGAACCTCCGGCCGTAGCAGCAGTGAATTTCGGTACTGAAGCGCCTAGAACCGCTCGGCCACAACGGACGGCTGAGGGAAAAAGTAATTAATGTAACCTCCGTTTCACTCTTAGCCCCCATGCGTGCAGTGGGAACCGTCTGAGATGACTTTTAAGCTTTAGGAATGCCCTAATATTATCTTGCGCAGTTTTTAGATCCAGGAAATACGGCTCGACAGCTCGACGTCGAAAGCCGCTTTCCAGAGACGCTTAATATGCATAAAGTATGACTAGGAAATTACGTGAAATCTGCTCGTTTCGTGGAAACATTTCGAGGATGTGCAAGTACGTGGCCAGTGGAACATTTGACATAATATGAATTTATTACAGTAATTGATAGCCCACATTGAATATGTGACCTAACTTTAGATTTAAAATAAAGTTTATGAAGTCCATCATTTGTAGATGTCAGCCTTAAACGAAGTTACACGGGAGCAACAGCACAAATGATCTCAAGGTAATGACTCGAAAGTGGGAAAACATGGTAAAATGGAAAATAACTGATCTGAGAGGTATTGGTACGAAAATGGGAATCCATGCTAAAATAGAGTATAATCCCACATTCTTATTAAAACAAACACATGCTACATACTAACAGAAAGGAATAAAACTTCCTCAACCACTACTGAACCACAAACGCACGATATTTTTCAGTCCTGCCCACACTTTATTTTTGTTAATTTGATTACACGTTTCGGCTAACTACAATCATCGGATCTGTCAAGAACAAAGAATAAACACGTGGGATGTACAATTCTTTGCCCATCTTACAAAATTATTTTTTGCAAGAAAAGAAAAAATCCATGGGCTGCACATTATTTCAGTAGACCACAAAATTGAAAGTTCTCAAGATAAACCGGGTAAAAATCAGTAACTTACATGAGTAATGCATACCAAATAAAATAAAGAGTCAAAGAAACTGGTAGACCTGCCTAATATCATGTCGCACCCTCGCGAGCACACGGAAGAGTCGCAGCACGACGCGCTCTGGTTCAAATGGCTCTAAGCACTATGGGACTTAACATCTGAGGTCATAATTCCCCTAGACGTAGAACTACTTAAACCTAACCAACCTAAGGACATCACACACATCCATGACCGAGGCAGGATTCGAACCTGCGACCATAGAAGGAGCTCGGTTCCGGACTGAAGCACCCAGAACCGCTCGGACACAGCTGCCGGCTACGACTTGCCATGGACCCGGCTAATGTCTGAAGTAGGGCTGGAAGGAACTGACACCATAAATCTTGCAAGCCTTTCCATAAATCCGGAAGAAATTCGAACTGCTAGACAGACATGGCATGCCGTTGCGAGTGCCATCAAGTTGTTCCAGATGTCGGTAACCAAGCTGGTGCATTGTTACCTTGGAAGGGGCGGTTCGGTGGACGCCTTCAGCTGCTCACTCAGAGACAGGTACGCCACTAGGGATGGGGAGACAAGTAGCCCCACAGACCAGAAAAAGGACAACGCCAGTCGGGTAGCTGACATCAGTAGTTTCAGTTTATAGGTGAGGCAACTGTCCTTGTTACATTCAGTGTTGTCCCTGGGGAGGGATGGGGACAGGGATGGGAAAGTGAAGGGATAGGTGACGTCAGGACAGGGGAATGAAGGGAAGGCGAGGTCGGCCAGTGGCGAAATGTCGACGTCATCATGATCTTGGCCAGAAGCAGCAGGGATTCGACTTTTTCACCCAATAGGGTTCAAGTTGCCCTCTCCTCCCATTTTTAAGGTTCCGTACATCAGACGGTAAAAGCGGAACCCTTATAGGATCATTTTATTGTACATCTGTCAATCTTACTGTCTCCAGACTGTTAAGACCCCCTTTTCCTTAGGAACGGTTAGAGGGATCAAGTTGAAATTTATATAACCTAATAAGCGTTACATTCACTTACTCGTGCAAAAAATGTAACCTTGCAAGTCAATGCAACCAAAAGAGTGCATTGCCATTTGTGTCACACGTTTCGATAATTCACAAACTCTCTCATCAACACCTATAGGATACTTTCCATTGATCTATAATTGTGAAATTTCACGAGAAACATGGATTCATAGTAAAAAAGAAAGGAAAAATCCGAAAATTGTTAATTTTAATTTTCATCACATAAAAGTTATTTTTTGCCATTACGAACTCCATTGCAGTTGTAATCCATCAAAACTCTCAGGGACAACTGTAGAGACTTTGACCTGCTTTTCAGTAATACTTGGAGTGATTTTGTTCATAATTTACAAATATTTCATGCTGATTAGCCGAGCTACGATGAAATGAAGTCCTCTGTTGCTGTGGAAACAATGCGTTTGCCATATAGCAGAGATAGGTGTAAGGCCATCCGTACACCATACCAGCGCTAGCTTCAACTGCCCTTTATGAATTGCTCATTCTACGTATAAACATCCCCTGAGAGTCTGTGACGAAGACACAAACGTATCTGAAATGTTTCAAAGTAAAGTAATAGTATTGCCTGTCTGTTGTTTGGGATGAGATTCTGATGTCCCATAAAATATCAGTTGAAGCACTCCACAGAACAATTCGACATTTGCTTAACAATAACAGCCCTACTGCCATCTGTACCATTTTCTTCTCTGGGTACTTCCATCAAATCGTACCAGTAATCTCAACAGGACAAGAGCAGATGAAGACGACGCATCTGCGATTGCCAATTAGCACAGCATGTTAATATATTCTCCAAATTTAATAAAATAAATAAAAATACAGTGGTGAATGTGAAATTACACCAGAAATTTGAACTTAATTCTTAAAATTTATTCATTGTCGAAAGTATTGGAATTCCTGGGACCAATATCTTTCAAGTATCACTATCGATAACAGGCAAAAGTATCATCGAGATTCTCCTTTCCCACGATGGGTGAACTAGCTACATACATAATTAAGTTTGTATGAAACCCTCGGAGTTTTTGCCCCTTTTTTAAATCGTAGAAGTCACCTTCTTCTCATCTGAGCTGTGTGCATTGTTGTTAAAAATCACCTTGAAGAGCCATCAGCAGAGACAAACCAACTCCAGCCAGATTAGAAAGCAGATGAAACCTCTTTGTATATTTTCCATCAATTATTAACAATAATATCCGTTTATTAACAAATTCATGATACTTACGTTCACTTTTGTCCGAGCAGCTCAGTTTAACGCAGCAAAGATTGGACGTTAGCAGAACTACAGGCGTTGTCCCCTCTTCAATTAACTGAGGCTCTTCTAAGTGACAGCCGAATACTGATACTCACCAAGTCATACAATTTGACTGATAACGTATTTAACCCCCCCCCCCCTATGAACCATGCACCTTGCCGTTGGTCGGGGGGCTTGCGTGCCTCAGCGATGCAGATGGCCGTACCGTAGGTGCAACCACAGCGGAGGGGTATCTGTTGAGAGGCCATACAAACGTGTGGTTACTGAAGAGGGGCAACAGCCTTTTCAGTAGTTGCAGGGACAACGGTCTGGATGATTGACTGATCTGGCCTTATAACATTAACCAAAATGGCCTTGCTGTTCTGGTACTGCGAACGGCTGAAAGCAAGGGGAAACTACGGCCGTAATTTTTCCCGAGGGCATACAGCTTTACTGTATGATTAAATGATGATGGCGTCCTCTTGGGTAAAATATTCCGGAGGTAAAATAGGCCCCCATTCGGATCTCCGGGCGAGGACTATTCAAGAGGACATCGTCCTCAGAAGAAAGAAAACTGGCGTTCTACGGATCGGGGCGTGGAATGTCAGATCCCTTAATCGGGCAGGTAGATTAAAAAATTTATAAAGGGGAATGGATAGGTTAAAGTTAGATATAGTGGGAATTAGTGAAGTTCGGTGGCAGGAGGAACAGGACTTCTGGTCAGGTGAGTACAGGGTTATAACTACAAAATCAAATAGGGGTAATGCAGGAGTAGGTTTAATAATGAATAAAAAAAATAGGTGTACGGGTAAGCTACTACAAACAGCATAGTGAACTCATTCTTGTGGCAAGGTAGATACGAAGCCCACACCTACTACAGCAGTACAAGTTTATATGCCAACTACCTCTGCAGATGACGAAGAAATTGTAGAAATGTATGATGAGATAAAAGAAATTATTCAGGTAGTGAAGGGAAACAAAAATTTAATAGTCATGGGTGACTAGAATTCATCAGTAGGAAAAGGGAGAGAAGGAAACATAGTAGGTGAATATGGATTGGGGCTAAGACATGAAACAGGAAGCTGCCTGGTAGAATTTTGCGCAGAACATAACTTAATCATAACTAATACTTGGTTTAAGAATCATAAAAGAAGGCTGTATACATGGAAGAACCCTGGAGATACTAAAAGGTATCAGATAGATTATATAATGGTGAGACAGAGATTTAGGAACCAGGTTTCAAATTGTAAGACATTTCCAGGGGCAGACGTGGACTCTGACCACAATCTATTGGTTATGAACTGTAGATTAAAACTGAAGAAACTCCAAAAAGGTGGGAATTTAAGGAGATGGGACCTGGATAAACTGACTAAACCAGAGATTGTACAAAGTTTCAGGGAGAGCATAAGGGAACAATTGACAGGAATGGGGGAAAGAAATACAGTAGAAGAAGAATGGGTAGCTTTGAAGGATGAAATAGTGAAGATAGCAGAGGATCAAAGAGGTAAAAAGACGAGGGCTAGTAGAAACCCTTGAGTAACAGAAGAAATAATGAATTTAATTGATGAAAGGAAAAAATATAAAAATGCAGTAAATGAAGCAGGCAAAAAGGAATACAAACGTCTCAAAAATGATATTGACAGGAAGTGCAAAATGGCTAAGCAGGGATGGCTAGAGGACAAATGTAAGGATGTAGAGGCTTATCTCACTAGGGGTAAGATAGATACTGCCTACAAGAAAATTAAAGAGACCTTTGGAGAAAGGAGAACCACTTGCATGAATATCAAGAGCTTTGATGGAAACGCAGTTCTAAGTAAAGAAGAGAAAGCAGAAAGGTGGAAGGAGTATATAGAGGGCCTATACAAGGCCAATGTAATTGAGGACAATATTATGGAAGTGGAAAAGAATGTAGATGAAATGGGAGATATAATATTGCGTGAAGAGTTTGACAGAGCACAAAAGACCTGAGTCGAAACAAGGCCCCCGGAGTAGACAACATTCCATTAGAACTACTGACAACCTTGTGAGAGCCAGTCCTAACAAAACTCTACCATGTGGTGAGCAAGATTTATGAGACAGGCGAAATACCCTCAGACTTCAAGAAGAATATAATAATTCCAATCCCAAAGAAAGCAGGTGTTGACAGATATGAAAATTACCGAACTATCAGTCTAATAAGTCACAGCTGCAAAATACTAACGAGAATTATTTACAGACGAATGGAAAAACTGATAGAAGCCGACCTGGGGGAAGATCAGTTTGGATTCTGTAGAAATGTTGGAACACGTGAGGCAATACGGTAGTATTACTTATCTTAGAAGCTAGATTAAGGAAGGGCAAACCTACGTTTCTAGCATTTGTAGACTTAGAGAAAGCTTTTGACAATGTTGACTGGAATACTCTCTTTCAAATTCTGAAGGTGGCAGGGGTAAAATATAGGGAGCGAAAGGCTATTTACAATTTGTACAGAAACGAGATGGCAGTTATAAGAGTCGAGGGACACGAAAGGGAAGCAGTGCTTGGGAAGGGAGTGAGACAGGGCTGTAGTCTATCCCCGATGTTATTCAATCTGTATATTGAGCAAGCAGTGAAGGAAACAAAAGAAAAATTCCGAGTAGGTATTAAAATCCATGGAGAAGAAATAAAAACTTTGAGGTTCGCCGATGACATTGTAATTCTGTCAAAGACAGCAAAGAACGGAATGGACAGTGTCTTGAAAGAAGGATATAAGATGAACATCAACAAAAGCAAAACGAGGATAATGAAATGTCGTCGAATTAAGTTGGGTGATGTTGAGGGAATTAGATTAGAAAATGAGACACTTAAAGTAGTAAAGGAGTTTTTCTGTTTGGGGAGCAAAATAACTGATGATGGCCGAAGTAGAGATGATATAAAATGTAGACTGGCAATGGCAAGGGAAGCGTTTGTTAAGAAGAGAAATTTGTTAACATCGAGTATTGATTCAAGTGTCAGGAAGTCGTTTCTCAAAGTATTTTTATGGAGGGTAGCCATGTATGGAAGTGAAACGTGGACGATGAATAGCTTAGACAAGAAGAGAATAGAAGCTTACGAAATGTGGTGCTACAGAAGAATGCTGAAGATTGGATTGGCTGATCACATAACTAATGAGGAGGTATTGAATAGGATTGGGGAGAAGAGAAGTTTGTGGCACAACTTGACCAGAAGAAGGGATCGATTGGTAGGACATGTTCTAAGGCATCAAGGGATCACCAATTTAGTACTGGAGGGCAGCGTGAAGGGTAAAAATCGTAGAGGGAGGACAAGAGATGAATACACTAAACAGATTCAGAAGGATGGAGGTTGCAGTAGGTACTGGGAGATGAAGAAGCTTGCTCAGGATAGAGCAGCATGGAGAGCTGCATCAAACCAGTCTCAGGACTGAAGACCACAACAACAACAACTACAACGTGTTTAAACACGTGAATGTTGGTCTAGAACATGACAGTGTCTTTGATCTACTAACTGAAGTAGAAAGCGTTCAGTATGATGGAGAGAGTGCAGTGTTCATGGTACAAATGAGACTATCTGTGAAGCATGAAGGATTACAAAGAATAGAAGATAACAATAGAGTATGAGTCACTGTATACGCTGGTTGACATCAGTATGTTTGGGAGGAATGTTTCAGTAGCGAATAAGTATGGAGAAGCTGTGATTGAATTAATTTCAGGTGACATGCGAATCTAAGTGAAACATTCTAATGTTATGCATCTGGATGATGTGTACTGGCAAGCATGCATTTCATATTTCACCAGCTCTGTCAGTCCAGACAAGTATGGGCTTGCAGAGTGAATAACTAGCGAGTTCATGCTTGCCAATACCCAATAAACACGCACGTCATATAACGCTGATTGGATGCGAGAACTGTCGAAAAGAGCAAAATGCGCAGTCAGTGAGGTCAATCTTATTGATGCCTGCCTGCCTGGTTTGACACTCAAGAATAATTAAGATGTGGAAAATAATTAATTTAAGGCATTCGAATTTCGCAGGTATACAAATGGTGCTTTACGATTTTCAGAGTGTTCAGATACTTTTAAAAACTCTGTAAAATATTCGGAAATACTGAAATTAACACTCTTTACCTAATGTTTTGGTTTAATATCGCCCAAAAGAAAAAAAGAAATTCAGAACGTTCGAATATGTTTGTGCACCATGTGAAGTACTGCAGTGTACACCCTTTACGCAAATTTTTTTGATAAATGCTTTTGAATATGCCTCAATAACAGCGTCTCAATACTTTCAGCACTGCGTAAGTGCACTGAAATAGTGCATTTTAAAATGTTTTAGTAATTTTCGATTGAATAAGGCGCAAAAGCAAGAGCATTCGGATACCTTTCATCACTATATATAGTTCATTGAAATACGCTAAATTACGTATTTTACGTAATTTTTTGGATAAAATGACACAATAAAGAGCATTCGAATACTTTTGAGCACTTTGTATGTACTTTGCGCAGGGATATATATATATATATATATATATATATATATATATATATATATATATATATATATGTGTGTGTGTGTGTGTGTGTGTGTGTGTGTGTGTGTGTGTGTGTGCGGATGCGTAAATGTACTTGGGTGTGTAGTTACGAACGTTGTTTTGATAAATAATCGAATAATGCCATCTCGCACAGTGATTGGCTGAATTTTTGATTATTTAACTTACTCCCATCAATCATCTTTAATTTTTAAATTGTCCGCCATCCACCATCATTAATTTTTCAAATTTACTGCAGTCACCATTCTCAATATTTAAACAGATAGAAAATTTAATTTTTAACTTATTCTATCTTGATGACATAACCGAAAAAGGGGTATTGTCTGTGGCGTCATAGATAAGGGGACTACCTTTGTAACGTCATTGGTAGGTCGTTGACCCGAGTCACATGATGTCACAGCTGTAAGAAAATGCACCATACCGTACATTGCCATCACCACTCTAATATGTCCCATTAAGCCGGCCGGTGTGGCCTTGCGGTTCTAGGCGCTTCAGTCTGGAACCGCGTGTCCGCTACGGCCGCAGGTTCGAATCCTGCGTCGGGCATGGATGTGTGTGCTGTCCTTAGGTTAGTTAGGTTTAAGTAGTTCTAAGTTCTAGGGAACTGATGACCACAGATGTTAAGTCCCATACTGCTCATAGCCTTTTGAACCATTTTGTCCCATTACTGGAAAGGAGTTTTACTCAGTTATGTTCAAACTACTCCATGTCACCCACTCACACTGCTTGTGAGTCTAAGCGATCCATATGCCAATTTTCGAGAAACTAGTTACATAGAGTCATTTTTATGGCAACATATCCCTCATGATAGTATACTGTAACCTTTACTTCATCTCGTCTAAATGGATGAATTTAGCTTATTTCGTTACCGCTGAGTGAGTCGGTACAGTATTTAAGACATTAGTCTAGCAATTGGGGATGATAGTGGTTCGAATCCTAATAGAATCATCCACATGAAGATGTTCAGTGGGTTCCCAGAACCGCAACCGTCGAGATAGTGCCTTTGAAACATACATGAGCTTGTGCACCGTTTATAAAGACCACGTCGTCTACGGATAGTTAAACTCCGTTATACCTACATACGAAAAAGAGACGGAGGCCCGAAACATTTTTTCTCTATTTCGATCTCTTACCTTGAATACCTGTTCGCCAGGATTTTTAGGATGCATCAGTAAGCGAGCAAATGGCTTGTCATGTTACAAAGTATATGATATTTTCTGCAAAATGGCTGGAAATTCAACGAAAATCAGTTGACAGTCTGAAAATCAAACGATCAAACGGATTTACCAATTTAGAGTGTGTGCGTGGGTTCAAATGTGTAAACAGAGAGATGCAATAACTTCGTGTGTATACTTTTCTGGTTACTGCAAGGGACCGCTATGCATGAGTTTGCATTTGTGTCTGTTCTGAGCAGCGATGGAGAAACAGAATGCCTTAAACGTCCGTCCGACAGTGATACTGAACGGGACGCCGTGGATGCTGTGTACTGTATTAAGAGAGTGCGGCATTATGCACGTTAAGTCCAGTAGTAACAGAGGTGGCCACAGTAAATAGCGTCTCCTCGCTGGACGGACGATAATAAAGCCACGAATGAGGAAATCCACGCCTATAGAAGTGTCGATCACTTCTGCAGAATCTGGCACAGAGGAGTGCAATGGAAAATCGTGAATTTGGCTTACCGAGAACCTAAATTAGACTAGTGGTTTCGTGATTCAGTTTACCTTTACAGTCCACACTAAAGACAAGCAGAAGAATCCAAGCCCCGATGACACAAGAAGCATTACTCGATTAATATATTCAGTCTCCCGAAGAGTCGTAGCGTCAAAGGATCTATACAGCTGGCCCTATAGATATGCTAGCAAATGGTTCAAATGGCTCTAAGCACTATGGAACTTAACATCTGAGGTCATCAGTCCCCTAGACTTAGAACTACTTACACCTAACTAACCTAAGGACATCACACACATCCATGCCCGAGGCAGGATTCGAATCTGCGACCGTAGCAGTCTCGAGGTTCCGGACTGAAGGGCCTAGATATGCTAGCATACACCCCTCAGTTTTGTATCTGATCTTCAAAAACCACGCAAGTTGTTTTCGTATTCTCTCTCTCATGCGCTCTACACAGAAAAAATGAACAGTGTCTTCTTGTAGGACATTTAATGTCATTAAATTATGCGCTGGATTACTTTTACATTGGACGCCATGGTTCCCGAGTTATTCAACAAAAATGTACAAAAACGACCTCAAGACGCACTTCCAGCTCCACACTCATAATTCACCAGTCTGGGTGCCTAGTATGTTGCTCGTGGTATTCCCTCCAACCACTGCACAAAAGTTTCCGACTACACGGACCATTCCCGATATTAGACCTTTTTCTGTCTCTATTGATTGGTCTATTACACCACAAGCATTGTCGGCTATTGCATTACACTGTTGATTTAAAAAATCCCATGAGGGTATTGAAAGGAAAATGACTTCTGTAAACGTTGCGCTAAGACTAATTACGTTGACGATTTGATCCAAATTTAGCACTACAAGAACAATAGTTCTGTAGTCACAAGGCCTGACGAATACAACGAATTAATGCTGTTCAAATGCACAAAAATGTTAGGCAAGACTTATAGAAGCATCAGATTCCTTTAGCAGCATACTATCACACTGAAGCGCCAAAGAAACTGGCATAGACATGTGTATCCAAATACAGAAATATGTAAACAGGTAGAATATGTAGCTGCGGTCGGCAACGTCTATATAAAACAACTGTCTGGTGCAGTTGTTAGATCGGTTACTGCTGCTACAATGGCATGTTATCAAGATTTACTTCACTTTGAACGTGGTGTTATAGTCGCAGCACGAGCGATGCGAGACAGCTTCTCCGAAGTAGAGATGAAGTGGCGATTTTCCCGTACGACCAATCCACGAGTGTACCGTATATATCAGCAGTCCGGTAAAACATCAAATCGCCGACATCGCTACGGTCGGAAAAATATTCTGCAAGAACGTGACCAGCGATGACTCAAGATAATCGTTCAGCGTGACAGAAATGCAAAACTTACACAAATTACTGAAGAGTTCAGTGCTGGGGCATCAGTAAGTGTCAGCGTGCAAACCATTCGACGAAACATCATCGATATGGGCTTTCGGAGCGGAAGGCCTACTCGTGTACCCTTGATGACTGCACGACACGAAGATTTACGCCTCTCCTGCGCCCGTCAAATGGACACTGGACTGTTGATGACTGGAAACATGTTGCTTGGTCAGATTAGTCTCATTTCAAATTGTATCGAGCGGATGAACGTGTACGGGTACGGAGACAACCTCATGAATCTATGGATCCTGCATGTCAGCAGGGGACTGTTTAAGCTAGAGGCGGCCCTGCATTGCTGTGGGGCGTGTGCAGTTCGAATGATATGGGGCTCCTAATACTCCTAGAAACGACACTGACAAATGACACGTACGTAAGCGTTCTGACTGATCTCCTACATCTATCCACGTCCATTGTGCATTCCGACGGACTCGGTCAGTTACAGCAGGCAATGCGACACCCCACAATTTGTAGATAGTAGCTCCAGGAACACTCTTCTGAGTTCAACATTTCCACTGGCCACCTGATTCTCCAGAGATGAACATTATTGAGTATATCTGGGATGTCTTGCAAAGAGCTGTTAGGAAGAGGTCCCCACCCCCTCGTACACTTACGGATTTATGGACAGCCCTTCAGGATTCAGTTCGCTCCAGCACTGCTTTAGACATTAATCCTGTCCATGCCACGTCATGCTGTGGCATTTCTGCCTGCTCACCTTCAGTTACCTGGGCACATTGCACCGCGACGTACGTAACATCCTAAACTCTTTAACATTAATTATTAATTTCTGTTTCTGTGTCATAAAAAGGCAGATGGAATAAATTTGAAACTTCATATATGAAGTTTCATCACTAATAAATTGAGGATGGGTGCACTTTTTGCAAGTACGCAAATTATTGCTTTGTTTTGTCACTCAAACAGATTTCACCACACTTGCGGCATCCTCAGTGAACTTTTTTCTCTTATTTTCCTCCTACGGAGATTGAACAAATTTAAATGGACAAAGATAGCTACACACAGGTGCTAAATATGATCATGCATATTAGTACACAAAATGGTTAGAAAGTGAACGCTGATGACCAAAAAATAAAAGTTCAACTGACATGGATCACACCAAACAGTATCAAAACACAACACATCTGCAAGAACAACACAACAGAGAGCACACAAGGCACAGAAGGTGAAGAAACCACAAAAAACAAGAAACATGGCTCATTCTGAAATTTCATACCAAATAACTCACAGACTAGAAAAAATCATGAGAAAACAAGATATAAATGTGGCATAAATACAAAGAACGCTCTACAGAAAAGATTAAAAATACCCAACACCACCACAGACAAATTCAACAAAGCAGTTACATACCATGTAACCTGCGAAGACTGTGGTTTAATATGCATTAGACAGATATGCAGAAATTTCAGGGTAAGATATACAGAACATTTAAGAGAACTGGAAAGTGACAGCATGAATTCCACAGTTGCAGACCACCTCATCAAAAAATAAATAAATAAATGAAAATAAAAAACGGAAAAAAATTCCAACATGCAAAAAGCTATCACACTGGGCAAATAACTTGTCTTTTACCAAATAGTACTATGCAAAAAATCGGTTTTCATCATTCTAAAAGATTTATCGGAAAACACAAATTAAAAATAAAATACACACCCACCCACATCTATTATATCTATCTATCGCTTGAACCTTGTCCTGCAGTACGCAGGGTCAGCCATCGTTAATCGGATTTGACATGTTAATGTATAAGGGGTGGCCGGATGCCCTTCCTACCGCCACCCCGTACCCCCTGGGACGGAATTAGTGTACCCCAAATGTCTGCGTGTAATCCATGGAATAGTGTGAAAGTGTTCAGATGTCTGCGAGCCGTGTAACTGAGGCGGAACATGGGGACCAGCCCGGTATTCACCTAGTGGGATGTGGAAAACCACCTAAAAACCACATCCAGACTGGCCGGCACATCGGGCCTAGTCGTTAATCCGCCGGGCGGGGCTAGCGCATCTACTCGAGCCCACGAAGCAGTGCGTTAGCGCTCTCGGCTACTCTGGCTGGTATATACACACACACACACACACACACACACACACACACACACACACATATGTATATATGAAACAAACGGAACAGATTCAAAGTTCGCGGACATCAAACTAAAACAAAAAAGTAAACAAGCGATACCCGGAAGTCGCTGATTAACCAGAAATATTACGACTACACGACTACCTGCCTTATAGCTGGTACGTCCACATGCGGCACGGATAGTAGCGGAGACGCGTCCTGTCATGGAAGTAACGAGTCCTTGTCGGGTCGCTGGGCGCAGTGAGGAACACATCTGCACACACAAGTCAATTTATGCCCATAAATTCCGGCGAGGGAGCGATGAGCTCTGACGCCAGATGTGTTTGACTGGGTTCAGATCTAGTGAGCTGGCGGGCCATCACATTAGTCAGAACTCGCCGCTATGTTCCTCGAACCATTCCATCACATGCTTGGCCTTGTGACATGGAGCATTATCTTGTTGAAAAATGTCACTGCCATTGTAAAACATGATCGTCATGAAGGAGTGTACGTGGTCTACAACCAGTGCACGATACTCCTTGGCAATCAAGGTGCCTTGCACTAGCTCCACTTACCCATGGGTGCCAATGCGGCCATTACCGCCAGAGGTTCGAGTCCTCCCTTGGGCATGGGTGTGTGTGTTGTTCTTAGCATAGGATAGTTGAAGTTAGTGTAAGTAGTGTGTGAGTCTAAGGACCGATGACCTAAGCAGCCTGGTCCCTTAGGAATTCACACACATCTGAACTTTCTTGAAACCAATGTGAATGTTACCCAGAACATAATGGAGCCGCCGCCACCTTGTCTCCGTCTCGCAGTACAGTTGTCAAGGTACTGTTGCCCTGGAAGACGACGGATTCGTGCCCTCCCATTGGCATGATGAAAAAGGTATCGGGACTCATCAGCTGATGCAACGCTCTGCCACTGCGCCAACGTGCAGTACCGATGGTCACTTGTCCATTTCAGTCATAGCTGCCGATGTCGTGATGTTAACAGTGGCACACGCACGGGCCGTCGGCTGCGGAATCCTGTTCGGTGAATAGTGTGTTCAGATCCACTTGTAGCCTACCCAGCATTAAAGTTTGACGTTAGTTCCGCCGCAGTTCGCTGCCTGTCCTGTTTTACCAGTCTGCCAGCCTACGACGTCCGACATGTGTAATGAGGGGTAGCCGAACACCACGACGTCTGGTCGCCTGGTATCGCCAAGTGTTGAAGACATTGAACACTGCACTCTTAGAATATCTGAAAAGCCATGCAGTTTCCGAAATGCTCGTACCGATCCTCCGGCTCATCACAATCTGCCTTCGTCGAACTAAGATAGCTCGCGCGCCTTCGCCAGTTTACACACGGACAGCATGCTCATTGGTACGACGTGCGCCGTGCATGCGTCTGATCAACAGTCATCCCGTTCCAGATGAGGCTGCTACCGCCTGGAAGGGGTTATGTCTCTAGAAGGTAAGTAATCATAATGTTCTGCTGATCAGTGTGTTTGTGCAGTGGAACGTCTGTCCAAGACACAGCAACATAGCAAGACGCATTATTTAGAAATGAGCAGGAAGAAACGTGAGTAGATACTGTCGAAATACAGTACACGGCTCTGAGCACTATGGGACTTAACATCTATGGTCATCAGTCCCCTAGAACTTAGAACTACTTAAACCTAACTAACCTAAGGGCATCACACAACACCCAGCCATCACGAGGCAGAGAAAATCCCTGACCCCGCCGGGAATCGAACCCGGGCGTGGGAAGCGAGAACGCTACCGGATGACTACGAGATGCGGGCTACATAATCCATGAATAACAGACTATATGAAATACACTCCTGGAAATGGAAAAAAGAACACATTGAAACCGGTGTGTCAGACTCACCATACTTGCTCCGGACACTGCGAGAGGGCTGTACAAGCAATGATCACACGCACGGCACAGCGGACACAACAGGAACCGCGGTGTTGGCCGTCGAATGGCGCTAGCTGCGCAGCATTTGTGCACCTCCGCCGTCAGTGTTAGCCAGTTTGCTGTGCCATACGGAGCTCCATCGCAGTCTTTAACACTGGTAGCATGCCGCGACAGCGTGGACGTGAACCGTATGTGCAGCTGACGGACTTTGAGCGAGGGCATATAGTGGGCATGTGGGAAGCCGGGTGGACGTACCGCCGAATTGCTCAACACGTGGGGTGTGAGGTCTCCACAGTACATCGATGTTGTCGCCAGTGGTCGGCGGAAGGTGCACGTGCCCGTCGACCTGGGACCGGACCGCAGCGACGCACGGATGCACGCCAAGACCGTAGGATCCTACGCAGTGCCGTAGGGGACCGCACCGCCACTTCCCAGCAAATTAGGGACACTGTTGCTCCTGAGGTATCGGCGAGGACCATTCGCAACCGTCTCCATGAAGCTGGGCTACAGTCCCGCACACCGTTAGGCCGTCTTCCGCTCACGCCCCAACATCGTGCAGCCCACCTCCAGTGGTGTCGCGACAGGTGTGAATGGAGGGACGAATGGAGACGTGTCGTCTTCAGCGATGAGAGTCGCTTCTGCCTTGGTGCCAATGATGGTCGTATGCGTGTTTGGCGCCGTGCAGGTGAGCGCCACAATCAGGACTGCATACGACCGAGGCACACAGGGCCAACACCCGGCATCATGGTGTGGGGAGCGATCTCCTACACTGGCCGTACACCTCTGGTGATCGTCGAGGGAACACTCAATAGTGCACGGTACATCCAAACCGTCATCGAACCCATCGTTCTACCATTCCTAGACCGGCAAGGGAACTTGCTGTTCCAACAGGACAATGCACGTCCGCATGTATCCCGTGCCACCCAACGTGCTCTAGAAGGTCTAAGTCAACTAGCCTGGCCAGCAAGATCTCCGGATCTGTCTCCCATTGAGCATGTTTGGGACTGGATGAAGCGTCGTCTCACGCGGTCTGCACGTCCAGCACGAACGCTGGTCCAACTGAGGTGCCAGGTGGAAATGGCATGGCAAGCCGTTCCACAGGACTACATCCAGCATCTCTACGATCGTCTCCATGGGAGAATAGCAGCCTGCATTGCTGCGAAAGGTGGATATACACTGTACTAGTGCCGACATTGTGCATGTTCTGTTGCCTGTGTCTATGTGCCTGTGGTTCTGTCAGTGTGATCATGTGATGTATCTGACCCCAGGAATGTGTCAATAAAGTTTCCCCTTCCTGGGACAATGAATTCACGGTGTTCTTATTTCAATTTCCAGGAGTGTAGTTCGCTATACCTATGCTTTACAAAACTTTTACCGATGTCCACAGATTTAGCTCACCTGCACAAGTACAGGCTTGCTACGTAAAAACCAAACCTGTCACAGCTCACGGCAAGCCAAATATAACAATGGTAAGACCAAAAAGCGTCATACGCCACGTATTGTGCTAGAACATACATTTTAAAGATTGGATAATGGACAAAAATTCAATGCAGGCGATTTTATAATGGACCTCATGCCTGAAGATGATATGGTGTACTAATTTAAACCTGTGGCAGATTTGCGTTCGCAACCACTGGACACACACAATATAAAATAACAGGCAAAGATCATACATTCTTTAAATAACAACGAAATCCGATATATCATGTTCTATGATAAGACAAAAAAAACATATGCCATGAATTTTACCAGAACATACATTTTAAAGATTGGATAACAGACAAAAATCCAATGCGGACGATTTTATAATACACCTAATGCCTGAAGATGATATGGTGTACTAATTTAAACCTGTGGCTGATTTTCGTTGGCAGCCACAGGACACACACAATACAAAAGGTAAAGAGCATACATCATTTACATAACAACGAAATCTGATTTATCATGTTCCCTAACTTAAACATGATCTGTACGTATGTATTCCAGAAAAATAAAAGAAAATCCTCACTGAATTTGCCACAAATGTGTTGAAACATGTTTGGAGGTGGAAAAAAAAAAAACAATAATTTGTATACTGGCAAAAAGGCGGACCCATGATTAATTCGTTATTATTTTTCTGGAAGCCGGCCGCTGTGGTCGAGTGATTCTAGGCGCTTCAGTCCGGATCCACGGGTGTGGATGTGTCTGATGTCCTTAGGTTATTTAGGTTTTAGTAGTTCCGAGTCTAGGGGACTGATGACCTCAGATGTTAAGTCCCATAGTGCTTATAGCCATTTGAAACATTTATTTTTCTGGAAGCTCAGGAACTGAGCTCAAAACTCCAATAAGATGAAGTTCATTACTTTCATAACTTCACATAAAAGTAATTTTGTGGATTTTTTTAACGATCGTTTGATAGATGCTTACTTCTTGGGGCGCAGTGATAGTTGCTTTGTGCCGCCCGTGGGCCACGAGTTGGACACCCCTACACTACACCGAAGCACTAATGAAAATTCAGCTCTCTCCATTAAGAACGGACTAGCTGTCTACAGGGATTTCATTAAGCTCCTTATGGACTACGGCTGCTGCGCATGGGACAATGCAGCGGCGGGCCTTCTGCAGAGACTGCAGATTGTACAGAATAAGGTGCCGAGGAGGATATCCCACGTACCGGCATACTTGCCGACGAAATACCTCAATGAGGCAGCAGAGGAACCAGAAGTCCTACAGAGATTTAAGAAGATAGCTAAGGCACTATATCAAAAAGCAGTGGCATCACACAACCCCCTGATAAGAAATACTGGATTCGTTCAGGACGTCCGAGACCGTTATAGGCCTGCCATAGACATGCCAAGTAGAGAACAGAGTTCTGGGAGGCTAACTTCAGTTTAATATAACATCACAGCTAAGGTGATACAAAACAATCTTAAGTCCCAAATTATCTCCTCAAATGAACATAACAGGAACATAAGGATAGATTCTACACAATAGCTTGGCGCAGTGGTTAGCCCACTGGACTTGCATTCGGGAGGACGACGGTTCTATCCCGTCTCCGGCCATCCTGATTTAGGTTTTCCGTGATTTCCCTAAATCGTTTCAGGCAAAATGCCGGGATGGTTCCTCTGAAAAGGGCATGGCCGATTTCCTTCGCAATCCTTCCCTAACCCGAGCTTGCGCTCCCTCTCTAATGACCTCGCTGTCGACGGGACGTTAAACACTAACCACCACCACCACCACCACCACCACCACAATAGCTCACGGAATGACAAGAGTGCAAGAATTGTCTTATCCACCCGCAGTCCTTAAAAGCCTTTGAAACATGCAGTTACGCACACTAGTCGCACTGTTTTCAGCGTTTTATTTTGGTGTTGGACGTTGACCTCTATACAATTATCTGTATTTTGCTCGCAAAGACGATTTCGTCAACTGATAGCTTATCTCACAACTTCTCACCTGAGGTACCTGGGTCGAGCATCAGCGCTAATGTTAACTCTGAACGTTACTACAGAGAAGAAATATCTGAGGACTGGACATAGCAATCTGCCTATGTCTTTAACATCAAACCAATATAGTCACGTGATGTTCGTATTTCACTGCAGTTTGCATCTTCAGATAATACCGATACTTAGATGTTAGAGGCACACTATGTGATAAAAAGTATCCGGACAACATAAAAAACATACGTGTTTCATATTAGGTACACTGTGCTGCCACCTACGGCCAGGTACTCCACATCACCGACCTCAGTAGTCATTAGATATCATGAGAGAGCAGAATGGAGCACACCGTGGAACTCAGGGACTTCGAACGTGGTCTGGTAATTGGGTGTCACCTGCGTCATACGTCTGTATGCGAGATTTCCACACTCCTAAACATCCCTAGGTCCACTGTTTCCGATGTGATAGTGAAGTGGAAACGTGAAGGGACACGTACAGCCCAAAAACGTATAGGCCGACCTCGTCTGTTGACTGACAAGGATCGCAAGCAGTTGAAGAGAGTCGTAATGTGTAATATGCAGACATCTATCCAGACCATCACTGAGGTATTCCAAACCGCATCAGGATACACTTTTACGCAGGAGGTGAGAAAACTTGGATTTCGTGATCGAGCGGCTGCTGATAAGCCACACACAACACCGGTAAATGCCAAACGACACGTAACATTGGTGTCAGGAGCGTAAACATTGGACGATTGAGCAGTAGAAAACCGTTGTGTGGAGTGGCGAATCACGGTACACAATGTGGAGATCTGATGGCAGGATGTGGGTCTGGCGAAGCACCGTCTTGCTTCCCACTGTTGAAATGCAATTAGGAGATGGCGATTGCATCTTTCAACACGATCGAGCACCTGTTCACAATGCACGGCCTGTGGCGGAGTCGCTACAGACAATAACATCCCTGTAATGGGCTGTCCTGCACAGAGCCCTGACCTGAATCCTATAGAAAACCTCTGGAATGTTTTACAATGCCGACTTCGTGCCAGGCCTCACCAACCGATACCTCTCCTAAGTGCCAAACTACGTGAATAATAGCCAGCCATTCCCCAAGAAACCTTACAGCACCTGATTGAAGGTATGCCTACGAGAGTGGAAGCTGTCATCAAGGCTAAGGATGGGCGTACACCATACTGAACTCCAGCGTTTCCGATTAAGAGCGCCACGAAATTATAAGCCATTTTCAGCCAGGTGCCCGGATAAACATGGAAATGGCTCTCAGCACTATGGGACTTAATTCCTGAGGTTATCAGTCCCCTAGAACTTAGAACTACTTAAACCTAACTAACCTAAGGACATCACACATATCCATGCCCGAGGCAGGATTCGAACCTGCGACCGTAGCGGACGTGCGGTTCCAAACTGTAGCGCCTAGAACCGCTCGGCCACCCCGGCCGGCCTCGGTGTCCGGAGGCTTTTAAAAAAAATGGTTCAAATGGCTCTGAGCACTATGGGACTCATCTGCTGTGGTCATTAGTCCCCTAGAACTTAGAACTACTTAAACCTAACTAACCTAAGGACATCACACACATCCATGCCCGAGGCAGGATTCGAACCTACGACCGTAGCAGTCGCACGGCGGATGCTTTTGATCACATAGTCTAATCGTCCCGCTGTTGCCGATTTATTTATTAATAACAGCAAAGGCGCTGGAGTGTTGCTGCTACGGTTGCAATCTGAAACTCGCAAAAGAAGGAAAAGTACTTTCCGTAGGTAAGGACCACATGGCTCTAGTTACGCTTACCATACTAGTAAAATGCTCGTTCCGTTTTGTTTAAAATCAAGATGGTGTAATAAAGAGTTAATAATATAAAGTTAATTTTGTGACTTTGTGGCGCTATACGCTGGCGTGCAAAACTTAAGGACGAAAGTAATTTTTCGCATGATGTGTCACTGCATTGTAGCACAGCTCTATAAAACTTGGACCATACATGGGAAAAACTGCTGCAATATAGTATAGAAGGTATCTGAAAGAAATGCTAAATGGGAGGAACAGAAATAACTCTTCTATCCAAAGATAATGTTTACAATGGTCAGTGCGGTACATGGTGTTCCCCTGGAGATTATTAAAGGCGGGTAATGGTTCTTGATAGGGTGTGTCATCACCACGGCGGCAATCCATGTACTGCAATATGCTGCTAACCTTTTGACAAGTATGGTAAGGAGTCCTTCTGGTAGGATGACCACTCCTCCGCCATCGCGATCGACAGCTGTCGGATGGGCGGGCGTTGGTGCACGTAGATGAGTTGCGGTTTGTCTGACCAACGGGCACCACACTTGCTCGATGGTGGGGAGTAGGGGGAACAGACTAGCTTGTCTATTCTCCGAATATCCTCTCATTTAAGGGGTCCACCGTCTGATCTGTTCAATGCGGTCGCTCTTTGTAATCTACAAAACTGAGCTCAGGACGTAATGCACGCCTCGAAAGACGCGTGTGTTGAAGGGGTAAAGTGTCACAATAGCGTAGACTGGTGAATTTACCGTGTGCAAAAATTTGCAGGTCAGTACGCACATGCAACATTACATCTTCACGGCCGGCCGGAGTGGCCGAGCGGTTCTAGGAACCACGTGACTGCTACGGTCGCAGGTTCGAATCCTGCCTCGGGCACGGATGTGTGTGATATCCTTAGGTTAGTTAGGTTTCAGTAGTTCTAAGTTCTAGGGGACTGATGATCTCAAAATTTAAGTCCCATAGTGCTCAGAGCCATTAGAACCTTTTTCTTTTTTTGCATCTTCACACACAATGCCGGAAAGAATAAACACCACACGTATAAATAACATACACTGAAGCGCCAAAGAAATGAGTATAGGCATGCGTATTCAAATACAGAGGTATGGTAACAGGCAGAATACGACGCTGCGGTCGGCAGCGCTTGTATCAGACAGCAAGTGTCCGGTGCAGTTGTTAGATCGTTCACTGCTGCTACAATGGCAGGTTATCAAGATTTAAGTGAGTTTTAAAGTTGTGTTATAGTCAGTACACGAGCTATGGGACGCACCATTTCCGAGGGAGCAACGAAGTGGGGATTTTTCTGCACCACCATTTCAAGAGTGTGCCGTGAATATCAACAATCCGGTAGAACATCAAGTCTCCGACATCACTGCGGCCGGAAAAAGATCCTGTAAGGACGGGACCAACGACGACTGAAGAGAATCGTTCCACGCGACAGAAGTGCAATCCTTCCGCAAATTGCTGCAGTTTTCAATGCTGGAAACATCGACAAATGTCAGCCTGCTAATCATTCGACGAAGCATCACCGATATGGGATTTCGGAGCTGAGGGCCCACTCGTGTACCCTTCATGACAGCACGACACAAAGTTATACGCCTCCCATGGGCCCGTCAACACCTACAATGGACTCTTGATGACTGGAAACATGTTGCTTGGTCGAAAGAGTCTCGTTTCAAATCGTATCGAGCGGATGGACGTGTACGGGTATGGAGACAAACTCATGAATCCATGGTCCCTGCATGTCTGCAGGGGACTGTTCTAGCTGGTGGAGGCTCTGTAATGGTGTGGGGCGTGTGTAGTTGGGATGATAAGTGATCCCTCATACCTAAAGATACAACTCTGACAGGTGACCCGCGAGTAAGCATCCTGTCTGATCACATATATACAGGGTGGTCCTTGATAGTGACCGGGCCAAATATCTCACGAAATAAGCATTAAACGAAGAAACTACAAAGAACGAAACTCGTGTAGCTTGAACGGGGAAACCAAATGGCGCTATGGTTGGCCCTCTAGATGGCGCTGTCATAGGTCAAACGGATATCAACCGCGATTTTTAAATATGAACCCCTATTTCTATTACATATTCGTGTAGTACGTAAAGAAATATGAATGCTGTAGTTGGACCACTTTTTTCGCTTTGTGATAGATGCCGCTGTAATAGCGAAAAACGTGTAGGTACGTGCTATCACGTAACATTTCGCCAGTGCGGATGGTATTTGCTTCGTGATACATTACCCGTGTTAAAATGGACCGTTTACCAATTGCGGAAAAGGTCGATATGGTGTTGATGTATGGCTATTGTGAGCAAAATGCCGAACGGGCGTGTGCTATGTATGCTGCTCGGTGTCCTGGACGACATCACCCAAGTATCCGGACCGTTCGCCGGATAGTGACGTTATTTAAGGAAACAGGAAGTGTTTAGCCATATGTGAAAAGTCAACCACGACCTGCAACAAATGATGATACCCAAGTAGGTGTTTTAGCAGATGTCGCAGCTAATCCGCACATCAGTAGCAGACAAATTGCGCGAGAATCGGGAATCTCAAAAACGTCGGTGTTGAGAATGCTACATCAACATGCATTATTTCTATGCACCAGAAATTGTATGGCGACGACTTTGAACGTCGTGTCAGTTCTGCCACCGGGCACAAGAGAAATTATGGGACGATAACGGATGTTTTGCACGCATTCTATTTAGCGAAGAAGCATCGTTCACCAAAAGCGGTAACGTAAACCGGCATAACATGCACTATTGGGCAACGGAAAATCCACGATGGCTGTGAAAAGCGGAACATCAGCCACTTGGCGGGTTAATGCACGGTGCGGCATTATGAGAGGAGAGATAATTGGCCCTCATTTTATCGATGGCAGTCTAAATGGTGCAATGTATGCTGATTTCCTACGTAATGTTCTACCGATGTTACTACAAGATGTTTCACTGCATGACAGAATGGCAATGTACTTCCAACAAGATGGATGTTCGGCAAATAGCTCGCGTGAGGTTGAAGCAGTATTGAATAGCATATTTCATGACAGGTGGATTGGTCGTCGGAGCCGCGTACCATGGCCCGCACGTCACCGGATCTGACTTCCCAGGATTTCTTTCTGTGGGGAAAGTTGAAGGATATTTTCTATCGTAATCCACCGACTACGCCTGACATCATGCATCAGCGAATTGTCAATGCATTTGCAAACATCACGGAAGGCGAACTACTCGCTGTTGAGAGGAATATTGTTACACGTATTGCCAAATGCACTGAGGTTGACGGACATGATTTTGACCATTTATTGAATTAAGGTTGTATTTACAGGTAACCCCTCTGTAACAGCATGCGTTCTCAGAAATGGGAAGTTCATAAACGTACATGTATCACATTGGAACTGAAACAGAACTTGTTGTTCCGTTCCAATGTTTTAATTAGTTGCTAGCACGCGGAAAGTATTAGCAAGATTTTTTTTCTCTTGCAGGTAATGCCTCAGCTGGTGTCCAAAAGGAGAGAATGGACTAAACAGTGTTATTTATTGTATTTTTTATGTTGTGTATCACGTTTCTCATTTTCCTTTCCTTTGTGCGGCATGGACGGTATAAACGAGTGAGTGTGTGAACTAGCAGAAAGCTTTAGGCACAGATTGTAATACTGCATGAATGGTCGTTCTGGGGTAGGGTAGTACCAACCCCCCAAGCGTGAACAAGTTTAGCAGAGACCAAGTTTGCAGGTCAGGGCAAAGATGACACGAAGGCGCGCGTATTGGCTCTGTCACGTTGGTGCGGCACCCCCACCACGTTTGTAAGCGGAACGGTTAGGCGAATTCGGTTTGAGGAGCACTTGTTCCTGGGTCGTGGTGCTGGACAGACATGGAGACCTAGCTCTCGTTTTGGTAATGTTAACATAGGTATTAGATTGTCTGAAATCTGCTCTGTAATGAATTCCAGATGTTGAAATCAGGTGCGAAATTACCACTGAAACCCATAAGGGAATGGAGTTTCCTAATTTACTCGAATTTCAGTAGACCTTGCGTTAATGCCTCGTTCAGGTAACGCACCATGTGCCTTAAGTTCAGAGTCACGTTATTGCTCTGTGCTTAACGGAAATTCACTCATTCAATGTATTTTAATCTGCTCTTCCATTTACAGTAATATTTTGGGGTTCTTATTTATTTTCCATATGTTTCCTTTGTGAACTTGCTTTCGCGCCACATGGTCGGTTGGAGCAACCGCCGCATTGATAAATTGTTTCGGTCTGAAAATATATTGGACACAATGAATACTCATACGATAGTGAGCGAGTGTACAATAGGGAAGGAATAATCGTGTGTGTTCATATTTTTCTGGGTTTCCGTTGGCCACTGAAACTTGGCCATTTGTGTTGAACAGCATTGAAGTGATGTTTCTTGTGAAACCCCATAACGATTTCACTTGTTGGCGATGTTGTGCGTTAAGTAAAGTACTCGTGCCACTAGGAAAAGTATAGGATTTTAATGCCCACTCATTTGATAAAGATTTGCGAAATACTCTTCCACCCTGACCTAGTTTTGCTTATATTGTCTTTGCGGAACTCGTTCTGAGTAATCTATAGTAACTGAATGTAATAACCGAGGGTTTAGGTATAATTGTGCGGTTATATAGAATTACACTGAAGCCAGGTCTGCGCTCCTCTGTCCCATCCCATAATTACGTGGCGAAACTGAACCATGTTAAGTAGAGACCGGTTTTGATGATGTACATTGTAAGAGAAACACGATTAGTTGTTGAAATACTATCGGTACTGAATAAATATCAATTAATCTCTACCCTCGACTAATTATTTACTCCTTCCATCATAAAGAATAGGTGGCAGTCAGTACCACAGTCGAATTCTGGGTCATGAAAGCAAATAAAAGCTGTATAATGCCTATTAAGCCCTGTATAGGTGCCTTCTGTAGTGGTTCAAAAAAATGCGTTATCCGTTGCGTTCCAATTTCTACCGGTTCGTTAAAATCTTCCGCTAGAAATAATTAATACCCAGCAATAACTCGCAGCGGCCAGTAATTTCGTGGACCACACGAATTTAAGAAACCATTTACTACAGACGGTAGCTTGCAGGAGCGGTAAGACATGTCAAAGCGACGGTAATCTACCTACTTAGGTGGACTTAGACCACCACCAGAACAACCGAAATAAAATTTTCAAACGTACCTACGTTCTGTATTTAAATTTTAAAAACCTACGTTCTGTATTTTAATTTAAAAAAAAACTTGTCTGTTACCAACTGTTCGTCTAGAATTGTGAGCCATATGTTTGTGACTATTACAGCGCAATCTATCACAAAGCGAAAATGTGGTCCAACTAAAACGTTCATATTTCTTTACGTACTACACGAACATGTAATTAAAAAATGGGGCTTGCTATTTTAAAAAAACGCAGTTGATATCCGTTTGACATATGGCAGCGCCACTGGCGGGCCAACCATAGCGCCACCAGGTTTCCCCCTTCAAGCTAGACAAGCTTAGTTCTTTATAGTTTTTTCGTTTGAAGCTTATTTCGTGAGATATTTGGCCCGGTCACGATAAACGGACCATCCTGTATATCCGCTTGATAAAAAATTGGTGTCGGACATATTAAGAAGTCGGGGAATAACCTCCATTGTGCTAGAGGGAGCCGTATAAGGTAAAGGTTGTAGGGGAAGACGGAGACTGAAATACGGAACAAGTAAGTGCTTCTTTGAAGTGAAGATGTTAGCACAGGAAAGTAATTCGTGGCAGGCCACATCAAGCCAGTTACAACACTGATGACTCAAAAAATAAAAAAAATAAAATAAAGAAAGAAGGAGAGAGAGAGAGAAAGAGAGAGAGAGAGAAAAGAAAAGTCGCTTTGTCCACTCCAGGCAGCTGTATCCACTTCTGAGGCAAACTAGGCCAGAAGACCACAACTCTTGTAACTGGTCCTTCAGATCCTGCATACCGTGCAAGATTTTCATATGTTCTATGTAATTTCAGTAATTCACCTTGATTGTACTGAGACAAAGATGAACGAGCGTATTGCACGAGTACTAAATCGAATCGTTAACTCTGTGTGTTGAATGTCATTTGTGGTGCGCTTGCTCGTGTAACAGTTGCGCAGCGCTGGGACATTCGTATTTGAAGCATAGTACTGGACAGTTGAGTGTTTAGAAAAGGAGTTTTGCTATTTGTGAATCTGAGAAAAAGCATATATTTTCTTAAAAAGCACTCCGCCGTCAGGCCACTCGTGGCCTACCGGGACCATCCGACCGCCAGGTCATCCTCAGTGGAGGATGCAGATAGGAGGGGCATTGGGTCAGCACTCCGCTTCTCCCGGTCGTTATTATGCTATTCTTAACCGAAGCCGCTACTATTCGATCGAGTAACACCTCAATTGGCATCACGAGGCTGAGTACACCTCGAAAAATGGAAACAGTACATGGCGGCTGGATGGTCACCCATCCAAGTGCCGGACACGCCCAACGTCGCTTAACTTCGGTGATCTCACGGGAACTAGTGGAATACTTTCTTATGGAGATGAAAACTCGTTTGTGAACATATATTACTGATTCTATGGTGAAGTTTTTTTGGAGGAATTTTTCAAGGAGGAACTCTTTGTGCAAGAAGGAAATGTTTGTCTGACAGAACAATTAGCCGAAGGAAATCTAATGAAACTCACCTTTGTTTTCATTATGTCACAAATAGCGCAATTGGCTCGAATTTTTATAATTTTTGTGTTGAAATAATTTCTTAATTGTTAGCGTCTTCTTATGTTGTACAGGCTTGGTTGACACTAATCAGAGTCAAATTTTTCAAGAACTCCTCTTTCTAAATTGAAACCCTCCTCCACCATTCCTAGCAAAGATTTCGATATTTTGTCGTCTGTGCATTTTACCTTACGTCGTACGAAGTTACAGATCGTTTCTAACAAGAAAAGAAACAAATTTTGTAGTGAGCAGTTTATTTTGTATTAACTGTTACATCATATGACTTCTATTTGCTTTCGAGAACGTCAGTACAGCAGACAGAAAACAACGTACTGGGCATGAGGTAAGTCAGTTTTATTTCAGGGCAGATCTCACTTCACATCCTGGTGAGGAAGCAGTTAGTTGTCAGAATTATCAGACGTTGTGCTAAGCAAATAGATTAATATATGATGAACAACGTAGGTAGCGCCAAACAGTTATTTTTCTTGAGTAGAGAAGTATTTTATCTTTAAGGATGTTGCAAATCAGAAACTGCACTTCATGCCGCGCACTTTTCATAATGTGGTTCAGTATTGAGTTTCGGGTAAATAGTTTTCGTTGAGTACAGGATTAGCCACTTTGGCATTTAATTAAACTGATTTTTAGCGTTAAACTGCAGTACTTCACTAAGTTTAAGGTTTTGTTTCAAGACAGTGTTCATAGGGCCAACGAATAGTCGGTATTTCTCAGCAGTTAAATACGGTAACTAAAGCTCACGTAACACGACGATAAAGTTTTTGAAAGAAAGAATATTCAGTATTTTCATTTAAAGATAAACTTTTATAGAAAGCTTACACCTGGCTACGGGGCGGAGTTGTCGTCCGAGTTGGTTCCACACACATTCTGTGGGACGAAGATCTGGAATCCTAGTTTGCCACAGGAGTGTATCAAAATCACGCAGGCAGTTCAGAGAGAGACAGGTCATCTATATACCAGCATTGTCCAGGTGAAACACACACCACGCTATTGTCACACGAGAGGTTACACATGAGGGACGCAGGATGTTCATGACGTAACGTTGTACCTTCGTAGTTCTCTCAGCCACTACCAGCCGTGATCTGGTCATATCCGATGGCATCCCACGTTATGAGGCCAAGACTAAAACCGCTGTGCCTCTCCAAAACATTGCAAAAGTGGGACCTCTAGCAATGTCGCCGCCATACTCGCCGTCAATGGTCATCCGGGATAGTACAGAACTGCAGTTAATCGATGTACACAATGCGACGCCATTCATCAGCAGTCCACACTCACTCGTCACAGTACCACCTAGACGCAGCGACTTTTGTTGTGATGCTGATGGCAGTCTACGCATGGGAAGGTAATTCACAAGTCCGGCCACCTAGACGCAGCATCTTGTGTTGTGATGATGATGGCAGTCTCCACAGGCAAACGTAATTACCCAGTGCGGCCACCTACACACAGCCTCTTGTGTTTTGATGATGATGACAGTCTACGCAGGGGAAGGTAATTCCTAGATGCAGCACTTTCTGTTGTGGTATTGATGGCAGTCTACGCATGGGAAGGTAATTCCTAAGTCCAGTCACTTAGATGCAGCTCTTTGTGTTGTGATGTTGATGGCAGTCTACACAGGGGAAGGTAATTGCCAAATCCGGCCACCTAGATGCAGCCCTTTGTGTTTTGATGACGATGGCAGTCTCTGCAGGCGAAGGTAATTCCCAAGTCCGGCCACCTAGACACAGCGCTTTGTGTTGTGATGTTGATGGCAGTCTACACATGGGAAGGTAATTCCTAATTCCAGCCACTTAGACGCAGCTCTTTGTGTTGTGATGTTGATGGTAGTCTACACAGGGGAAAGTAATTTCTAAGTCCGGCCACCTAGACACAGCATCTTGTGTAGTGATGTTGATGGGAGTCTACACAGGGGAATGTAATTCCCAAGTCCGGCCACCTAAACACAGCCCTTTGTGCTGTGATGTTGATGGTAGTGTTGTGATGTTGATGGCAGTCTCCACAGGCAAAGCTAATTCCCCAGTCCGGCCACCTAGACACAACTCCTTGTGTTTTGATGATGATGACAGTCTACGCAGGGGAAGGTAATTCCTAGATGCAGCACTTTCTGTTGTGGTGTTGATGGCAGTCTACGCATGGGAAGGTAATTCCCAAGTCCAGTCACTTAGATGCAGCTCTTGGTGTTGTGATGTTGATGGCAGTCTACACAGGGGAAGGTAATACCCAAGTCCGGCCACCTAGATGCAGCCCTTTGTGTTGTGATGTTGATGGTAGTCTACACAGGGGAAGGTAATTCCCAAGTCCAGCCACCTAGACGCAAGCACTTTCTGTTCTGGTGTTGATGGCAGTCCACACAGGGGAAGGTAATTCCTAAGTCCGTCCGCTCTTAGTCTCAGACCAGTGATGCAGGAGACGCAGAATATCCCTGGGAGTCCATTACTTGTTCTCAGATGGCAGGCGATCCTCCGTTGCCCGCCCTCAAGTTCCGATGCAGTCGAAAATGGGGACACTGTCATTCGAACGCTCTACAGGTCCGTATACTGCACGATTCGACCATCTGGCCAAATGGAGACCACAATGACGCCCATATTAATTGATGCTGATAATGCTGTCTCGCGTGAGTACACGGCATTACTGTGTCCTTCACAGTGATCCCTTAACAGTAGATACTGTATTTGCCCTTATATACCCTACCGGGCCTGATAAGAACACTAAACAGGGAGAACACTAATGAGCTGTGTTGGCCGTTCTACTTGTCACAAAGGATTGCAATTCTGATCGTTTTCATACCGGCCTACAGTGCGTATATGAAGGAAGCTACATTGACGTCACATTTTTCGGCAGGTTTTATAAACAGGGTGATTCAGGATGAACGTTTAATGCTTTGAGGGGTGAGGGTATCAGAGATTCTGAACAAGAAACGTTATATGACCTTACGCTGTATTCTAATAGTTTCTAAGGAAGTCAATGGAAGCACTAGGGAACAAGACTAATGCAGGGGGTAGTGACTGAAATATTGTTATCTAACGTTTTATTAAACTGGGTAGATTTCGTAACAAAACGTTCGCTGCCAACTGCAATGTTCTTTTCAGTTCCTTGTAGACAGGTGTAGTCTTGCTGATCTGAGTTCATTCGTACGGTCCTTTACTTTAGCCTAAGCATGTTTGTAAAATACGAGTGAGACGTTCGCCATTTGTATCCACTCTGCCCTTGTAAACTTCACTCTCAAGACTCTTAAGCCAATCCCACAAACAGTAATCTATTGGAGATGCTCGGGTGACCTCAGCGGCCAACAAATGACTCCAGGGCGACCGAAAAAACGTGCAGGATATGTTTCAGTGAGGTACTGTGTCACTGGTCGTATGCAATGTGCAGGAGCACCGCCATGCTGAAAGTACGTATATACGACTTCGTGCTGCCAAAGGAATATCTTCCAAGTATTTTGGTAACACATTTTGAAGAAAATGAAGATACCGAACTCCACTGAGACGGTTATGTGAAACAAGCGGACCGATACGTTGATCAACAATAATACCGCATCACTCATTCAGTGATAAATGTCGTCGAAAATTTTCATCCAGAGCAGCGAGCAGGTTTCCATCTGCACACACGTGAGAGTTGTGTCTTTGTGCTGTTGACTCATAAATGAACAGATTACGCAGAATACAGCTTTTATTGGCGATGATTCATTCACAGAATTCCTTTGGTCTGGCACCATCTATTACCTGCCGGTGTTGCACACTCTGTCACTGATATGGATGCAAACCTTGCTGATGTACTGAGCGCATTACTAGCGCTTGTGGAACACCAATCTTTGCAGCAGTTCTTCCAGAGCTGGTAGTTAGGATGCGTTCTACCATTTCAAGACTGTTCTCAGTTGAACTAAGATCGTGCTGGACGGCTCCTTCAGGTGCAACAGGTATTCTGGGAAGCGTACCACACTCACGTAACCTGTCAGAAACCCAGCCAAATGACATGCTGTCCGGAATTCTGGGATTAGGAACTCGTCGTTCGTATTTGCGAACAGCGAATTTGGAATGCCGGTGTAAACCCGGAGACACAGATCATGTTACTATACCCAGTCTGTGTGAGTATATGTGGCATTTTCACTGCACTGACCAGTACTGTTTTGACCGTACACGTAACGATACCGCACTATACCCATGCAACTTCGAAAGTAATAAGACGTGAGATGAACAATCCGCCACCCCACAATGCGCAAGTGAAGTGCCCATTGAAGTGATCAGTAGAGACAACACTACGTAGACTAATGTCACTTTGGTTTTATTCTAACATGAGTTGTTGAGGAAGGACATGCGAGTGACGCCCGTCATTTTCAGAGAGTTGTGTATCAGATACGGTTTTAAAAAAGGGCATACTGATAAGTTTATCTGAAACGTTTTGTTCAGAATTTACACTGTAGCGCCAAAGAAACTACTACACTCATGCGTATTCAAATACAGAGATGTGTAAACAGGCAGAATACGGCACAGCGGTCGGCAAAGCCTATATAAGACAACAAGTGACTGGCGCAGTTGTTAGATCGGTTACTGCTGCTACAATGGTATGTTATCAAGATTTAGATGAGTTCGACGTGGTGTTATAGATGGCGCACGAGCCATGCGTCGCAGCATCTCAGAGGTAGCGATGGAGTGGTGATATTCCCGTACGACCATTCACGAGCGTGCCATGTATATCAGCAATCCGGTAAAACACCAAATCGCCGACATCGCTGCGGCTGGGCAAAGATGCTCCAAGAACGGGACCAACGACGACTGAAGAGAATCGTTCGAGTTGACACAAGTGCAACCCTTCTGCAAATTTGCTGTAGATTCAGTGCTGGGACATCAACAAGTGTCAGCGTGCGAACCACTCAACGAAACATCATCCATATGGGCTTTCGGAGCCGAAAGCCCACTCGTGTACCCTTGATGACTGTACGACACAAAGCTTTACGCTTCGCCTAGGCCCCTCAACACCGAATTGGATTGTTGACGATTGGAATTATGTTACCTGGTCGGTCGTGTCGTTTCAAATTGTATCGAGCGGGTGGACGTGCACGGGTGTGGAGACAACCTCATGAATACATGGACCCTGCATGTTAGCAGGGCACTGTTCAAGCTGTTGAAGGATCTGTAATAGTGTGGGACGTGTACAGTTCCAGTGATAAATGATAAGAGCTCCATGCTACGCCTAGGTCCGCCTCTGAAAGGTGACACATTCGAAAGCATCCTGTCTGATCACCTGCATCCATCCACGTACGTTCTGCATCCCGACCGACTTGAGCAATTCCAGCAGGACGATGCGACAACCCACCCGTCTGGAATGCTTCAGAGTGGTTCCAAGAACACTCTTCTGAGTTTAAGCACTTCCACTGGCCACCATTCTCCCCAGATATGAACGCTATTGAACATATACACACATAAAAAAAACGTTTGCAACGCCTCGGTTTCAAGGGTTCCGGAACCTATACAGAAAATTGGACTAGAGATCAACATGAACATTATTTCCGTCCTTTTTATTGCTCATGAAAACCACACACTGCTTGTTGCGCCACCATACAGCGAGACCTTCACAGGTGGTGGTCTAGACTGCTGTACGCACTGGTACCTCAAATGGCTTCAAATAGCTCTGAGCACTGTGGGACTTAACATCTGAGGTCATCAGTCCCCTAGAACTTAGAACTAATTAAACTTAACTGACCTAAGGACATCACACACATGCATGCTCGAGGCAAGATTCGAACCTGCGACAGTAGCGGTCGCGTGGTTCGAGACTGTAGTGCCTAGAACCGCTCGGCCAATCCGGCCGGCTCACCGGTACCTCTGATACTCAGTAGCACGTACTCTTGCACTGATGCATGCCTGTATTCATCGTGGCATATTATCCACAAGTTCATCAAGGCACTGTTGGTCCAGATTGTCTCACTCCTCAACGGCGATTCTGAGCAGATCCCTCAGAGTGGGCCGGCCCCTGAGACCGAACGGTTCTAGGCGCTTCAGTCCGGAACCGCGCTGCTGCTACGATCGCTGGTCCGAATCCTACATTGGGCTTGGACGTGTGTGATGTCCTTACATTAGTTAGGTTTAAGTAATTCTAAGTCTAGAGGACTGATGACCTCAGATGTTAATTCCCCCATTTGAACCTCAGAGTGGTTGGTGGGCAACGTCATCCATAAACAGCCATTTTCAATGTACCCCTGGCATATTCGATAGTGTTCATGTCTCGAGAACATGCTGGCCACCCTAGTCGAGCGAATTGTCGTCCATGAAGACGAGTCCCTCGCCAAAGTGCTGCCAATATAGTTGCACTATCAGTCGGAGGATGGCGTTCACGTATCGTAAAGCCGTTACGGCTCCTTCCATGACCAACAGCGGTGTACGTCGGCCCCACATAATGCCACCCGAAAAGAGCAGGGAACGCCCACCTCGATGCACTCACTGGACAGTGTATCCAAGGCGTTCAGCCTGACCAGGTTGCATCTACATCGTGTCCGGCGATTGTCTGATTGAAGGCATATGGACCCATCTGAAAAGAATTATACAACATAGTAGCGTTGCTGTCAGCGTTCCTCGGAGCCTTCAGTCGAGGTAGCGGTCATCCACTGCAGGTAGTAGCTCTTGGGCGACCTGAGCGAGACATGTCATCGACAGTTCCTGTATCTCTCTGTATCTCCTCCTTGTCCGAACAACATCGCTTTGGTGCACACCGAGACGCCTGGGCACTTCCCTTGTGGACGCGATTGAACCGCAGTATTGTCCGTCTCTACCGTGTACCTCCTTCCTGGTGGAGTGACTGGAACTGATCGGCTGTCGGATCCCCTCCGTCTAATAGGGGCTGCTCAAGCATGGCTGTTTACATCTTTGGGTGGGTTTAGTGATATCTCTGAACAGTGAAAAGGGACAGTGTCTCTAATACAATATCCTCAGTCAGCTTCTATCTTCAGGAGGTCTGGGAATTGGGGTGATTATATATATACCGCCCTAACAACATGTGTAAGTTATATGCACTGGAGAGCTAAAGAAACTGGTACACCTGCCTTATATCTTGTAGGGCTCCTGCGAGCACGTGGAAGTGGCGGAACACGACGTAGCATACAATCTATTAACTTCTGAAGTCGTACTGGAGGGAACTGGTCCACAAATCCTGGAGGGGGTGGAGATCTGTTCTAGAAATCACATTGTATGGCAATATACAGGGCGAGTCAAAAGTCCTTGGACACCTTCATAAGTTGGAAGATTAAAGGGAAAATTGAAATGTGATGATGGGAACATAGGTTTGATGTGGGGCCACAACTTTTGGAGTGAATGTCATTCATGGCCGCCATCTTGAAATCCGCCATTTTGGATTCAAGTCACTTTATAAAAATGGGAATGGGATGTGTAAGACACATCAGATAACACTCGCTTGAGCTCTGGAATTGAGTGGTGAAATTTATTTTTGTGTATCTTGTACAGTTAAGCTTCTTTTTATTCCACCAAGCTGGTGAAAGCAATCCGTTTTATAAACGAGAAACAATGTGGAGTTTTTTAGTTTATTTACATTTCGTTATCAAGATGTTGGCAATTCATTATGTGAACATACACACAAAGTGTAATGCCAGTCTGAAGATGACAGCACGATTCTGGCGAAACTAGCAATTGGCTTAAATGTCTTAAAATCATGCGTTCTTGGCTTTAACTCACAAACACCCACACCCACCCACCCGCCCACACACACACAAAAAATGGTTCAAATGGCTCTGAGCACTATGGGACAACATCTGAGGTCATCAGTCCCCTAGAACTTAGAACTACTTAAATCTAACTAACCTAAGGACATCACACACATCCATGACCGAGGCAGGATTCGAACCTGGTAGCGGTCGCTCGGATCCAGACTGAAGCGCCTAGAGCCGCTCGGCGACATCGGCGGGCCACACACACACACACACTTACACACACTAGTCCAGAATGACCAAATGTAAACTTGGCACGTTGTGAATAGCTTATTCCCTAAACAAAATATGACATTTCAATTTAATGAGGTATCCTGTAATTTTGGATGCACAGTTATACTGAAATGTCTCGAGAAATGGTTGCCATAATAGATAGTCACAGTTATATATAGGAAGTAAAAAAGAGACATTCATATAAATACTTTGAAAGGTACTTGTTTTGCAAATCAAACTGCCATTTCTTGCTGCTAGTTATTTTATTTATCCCATACGCGTTTCGCCTTCTCCTGTTCTAAGGCATCATCAGTGTGATCTATAACGACACAGTTTTGTTAGTTGTAGATGATCAAACAGTTCACTTCGTGATTTTTTGTAAAAATGTAATTACTTACGGTTTGCTGATCTGTGTTTCCTCACATCTGGTCTGGAGGTCGCACTATCACTTTTATCACTGTTCTATATTCACATCTTTGTACTTTCGCCATCCACACGCTGTTCACCATGTTTATCACTCTTTTTTGTGATGGACTATCGTTCTTCTGTCACTCTATACAACTATTACTTCGTACACTTCTTTTCACAGCGTATTTATTGCGACTCCATTACGTGTTTCATTGTCTTTGGTATCTTTACCTATTTGTTGCCAACCCGACTAACTTCTGTTTTGATGTTTATACCGTGTGTGTGCGTATGAGTGAGACAGAGAGCGAGGGGGGGGGGGGGGAAGGGGATAGAGCCAATTTTTTTTTTTTTCATTAAGCTGGGGTGGCGTCATGGATGAGTGAGTGTAAAGATGTTGGGTTATATTATTATTACATTGGACGGAATTATTATATTTCTCCTTTTTGCGAACATTATTCTATTATTTTATTTATTAGTGTGAATGATGAATTGCTTGGCATGTGTACTTGGTCATTCAACAGGATCTTCCCCTCTGCTTTGGTTTTATGTATGTTGCAATCTTCTTGCATTGTCAGAAGGTTCTAATTCTTCTCATCTCATCTTCTCTAGTGGCTGGATTGTGGTCATTTTCTCTTAGGTGTTCTGCAAATGTGGAGTTGTTTGTCCCATATTTCCATGCTGTCATGTGTTCGTTGTATCTGAAATTAAATGTTCTCCCTGTTTGCCCTATGTATGTCCCTTCACAAGTGTTGCACTGTAACTGCTATATACCTGCTTTCTGGTATATGTCTCTGTTTTTGTCAGTTTTGGAGTGTATTTTTGTATAGACTTGTCTGTTGTGTATGCTATGTTTATTCCCTGTCTTTTGAAAATGTTGGTGATTTTATGTGTGAGTTTGTGTTTGTATGTCATTGTGTACTTTGAAAGGTACTTCCCCTGTATCTTGTTCTTCGAAAGCGAAGATGGGAACGAGAGCTCGAGCGGCCGTTCTATTTTTGGCTGCAGCTGCCCCGAGAACGGGCGGTGCGGAGCGGGGCGGCGCACGCATCTGGGTCGTCCGGAGCTGAATGGCGGGGGCGTGGCCACGTGGCGCGGCCTCGGGACTGGGTCACGGCCCGGGGTCGTGAGCAACCGTCCGAGCCACGTGCGCCACCCGGCCCAGCCCGGCGGCCTGCGCACCCGCTGGGTCGCCGCGGTAGGCCGCGGTCGCGCCGACCCACTGACATTACCTGCCTGCCTGCACTGGCCCAGTCACGGCCAGGTAAGGCTCCTTTCTATAACTTGAGCCTAGCTGTACGGCTTCTTTACCTCAAAGTATAAGGTATTCCTACTTGTTTGCGTGTGAGTCACCATGCCAGTCGATACTTCTCATTAAGTTTATTGAAAAATTAGTCCTAAATATGGGTGGCCGGGTCTTAAAAAGAGGATGTAAGATGAACATCAACAAAAGCAAAACGAGGATAATGGACTGTAGTCGAATTAAGTCGGGTGATGCAGCGAGAATTAGATTAGGAAATTAGACACTGAAAGTTGTATGGGAGTTTTGCTAATTGGGGAGCAAAATAACTGGTGATGGTCGAAGTAGAGAGAATATAAAATGTAGACAGGCAATGGCAAGGAAAGCGTTTCTGGAGAAGAGAAATTTGTTAACATCGAGTATAGATTTAAGTGTCAGGAAGTCGTTTCTGAAAGTATTTGTATGGAGTGTAGCCATGTATGGAAGTGAAACATGGACGATAAATAAAAAAAATGGCTCTGAGCACTATGGGACTCAACTGCTGTGGTCATTAGTCCCCTAGAACTTAGAACTACTTAAACCTAACTAACCTAAGGACATCACACACATCCATGCCCGAGGCAGGATTCGAACCTGCGACCGTAGGGGTCGCACGGTTCCGGACTGCGCGCCTAGAACCGCTCGGCCACACCGTCCGAGAAGAGAAGAGAATAGAAGATTTCGAAATGTGGTGCTATAGAAGAATGCTGAAGATTAGATGGGTAGATCACATAACTGATGAGGTATAAAATAGAATTGGAGAGAAGAGAAATTTGTGACGCATCTTAACTAGAAGAAGGGATCGGTTTGTACGGCATATTCTGAGCCATCAAGGGATCACCAATGTAAATCGCAGAGGGAGACCAAGAAATGAATACACTAAACAGCCTCAGAAGGATGTAGGTTGCAGTAGCTACTGCGAGATGAAGAAGCTTGCACAGGATAGAGTAGCATGGAGAGCTGCATCAAACCAGTCTCTGGACTGAAGACCACAACAACAACATGGATGGTCGCTCAGCTATGAACTGCACTAACTACTGCAGCAATGGTTTTTTGCATGTTTAAATTTCCAAATTACCCCGAACGAAGAAAAAGATGTACTATAAATTGCCGGAGAGACAACTGGGGAGCAGTATCTGGTTTTCAATTGCGCACTGCAAACAGACGTTCATTAAAGTAGTTAAGAACATGAAATCAGTTGGATACAACTGAGTTTCTTCGCCAGGTCGAAAACAATACTCAGGCAGTTTGTCCCAAACATTTTCGTTTCCTGAGATATTTACGCAATTTGTTATTTATGTATCTATACGTCCATTTCATAAACATACTTACACAAACTAAATAACATTTAACGTCATTTCTTACAGATAGGACGAGTGATAATAGAGATATTTTTATAGCTGATTGGTCATTGTGAGGGATTCTGCAAAAGTAATATAACTTTCAAAGAATAAAGTTTTCACCACAGCTCAAGATGCAACAGACCTATCATGAAGTACACAAAATGAATACTGGTTAAATGATAGATGAAACTATTAATAAAAGTTCTTTCACCGTAACATGAAACTATACTTTTCCCCTTATCTGTACAATAAAAATGCCACATTTCTTAAAGTACCTACTTACGATTAAAAAAGAAAAGCCGGTTTCACAAGTGCCTATATGGGCAAAAACTAATAAATAAGCACAGGTTTTTACTGCATAACACCCATATTTAAAGTTATTGCTACCGAGTTCTTAAGTCATTACATTCAATGTTTGCAAACTACCACACAAATTCTGATAATACATTTCTATAGCCGTGCAATAGGCCTATTACATTTCAAATTTTCTGTTATATAAAGAGAGTATTCTAAATATCTCTATACACAGTAATTAGTAATCTGTACGCTTGATATATGTAATATCAAATATTTTGTAAGAAATGTTGTAAAAAGTTGCTTGAATAGGTTAATTACACACGATGTAAACATTGCCGAGTCCTCAGAGGTGGGGAATACATGGCGGACGGCTCAGCCTATTACATGGGAGCTCTACCCTCAGGTTTCGGCACGAGGACGAAATCAGCAGATCAGCATCTTTAGCTAAGATTAACACGAGCAGGTGGTTCGCAAAAGAGACGTCGATGTGATTTTGGCGATGGTTCAACTGATATCGACACTGTAAGAACTGCCTAAGTTTACTTCGCATGGCTTTAATACGAGCCGCCGGTAATTTTGTCCTAAATGCACAACTCCTGTGGATGTAATGACACTGCTCGACAATTACTAAGGAGTAACTGACACTTGCTAAGGAACAGCTGGCTATGGAACACATTACGAGTAGTAGTAACAGGAAGTGTAGAGTGCGGAACATGTTAACTGCAATGAAAGCTGTGCGCCAAAGCCCTACATGCATTCGACAGTTCATGCTGTACGGTGTTTGCCGAAAGTTGTTGTGGGACTGATTAGCGTGGCGTTTCGAGTGGTACGGCAACATGACTGCAACACATCATTTGAGTGCTTATGATCGTGGGCGAGCAGTTCGACGCCCCAAACACGGTGAAATTGTCACTGCTGTAGCGACAATAATGAACTTGTCCAAAAGTTTCATCTCGCCATTAAGAAAAGCCAGTGAAGAAGGAAATGCTGAGCGAAAGCATGCCAGTGATCGCAGATGCACCACCCACGGCACCACATAGCCCTAGTGACGAAAAGGAACTGACGTCACTCCTAGGCAGGTGGCTGCAGACTTCACAGTCACTAGTGGTATAGGCGTCTTTGCCAGAACCATTTCGCGGTGACTGAATCAGGCTTGTTTGTTTGCTCGAAAGCCTGTTAAGTGCATTCGACTTCAACCATGGCTTCGTCGAGGAAGATTTCGTTGGTGTAGGGAGCTTGTTGGTTGGGGTCGGTAACAAAGGTCCAGAGTGCAGTTTTCCAAAGAATTTCGTCGTTGTAGAAGTGACTCCAGCTACCAGTGAGTGTGGACGGAATGGAGAACGCTTTACATACCACAGAAAGCTGTCGAACGTCATCATTATGGCTTGGCCGCTATGGTGTGGCAGGCATTATGAATAATGGGTGAAAACCATAGCGTATCTTTACGCGAGGTACCGTTACAGCACAGCTGTATTGGAGGGAGATTATGCTGGATCACGTCCGTCGGTTTGAGGGTTGGATTGGTCCAGACTTACTGTCTATGGACGACAACACACAGGAATGCTGAGGTAGCGGACACACTGGAAAGTGACGTTACTGAACGTATGGAATGGCCTGCGACATCGCCAGGCCTAAGTCCTACAGAACCTAGCTGGGATGCTTTTGGCAGATGTTTTTATCGACGAACACTCTCTCACCGAACCACGCAAGTATGAAAACCGCCTTCAGAAAGGAATAGGACAATATCCCCAAGGACTTCTCAACAGTTTGGTAGCTAGCATGACTAAGTGTAAAACGTGTATTAATACCCCAGGAGTGCATATTCCTTACTGATAGTTGGATAATGACTTTATGTTGCGAGTCTGACCCGTGGTCAACGTTATTTATATCTGCTATCCCGATTTCCAGTGTGGTGAAATCTATAACATTTCTCTTTACAAATATTCCACCACACCTCTATTACGTATGTACTGTGTTCATGTCGTCCATCATTGTATGTGATTATTCGTGTCCAACAATGTCTTTGTTGTGAAAGCTCCTCGCAGATTAAAACTGCGTGCCGGACCGAGACTCGAACTCGGAACTTTGCCTTTCGCTGCAGAGTGAAAACCTCATTCTGGAAACCTCCCCCAGGCTGTGGCTAAGCCATGTCACCGCAATATCCTTTCTTCCAGGAGTGCTGGTTCTGCAAGGTACGCAGAAGAGCTTCTGTGAAGTTTGGAAGGTAGGGGACGAGGTAGTGTCAGAATTGAAGCTATGAGGCAGGGTCGTGAGTCGTACTTGGATACCTCAGTTGATAGAGCACTTGTCCGAGATAGGAAAAGGTCCGGCGTTCGAATCTCGGTACGGCAAGCAGTTTTAATCTGCCAGCAAATTTCGTATCAGCACACACACTGCTGCAGAGTGAAAATCTCATTCTGAATATCTATGTTCTTTATCGATTGTCAAGCAGTGTATATTGTGGTCGGTAGTTGTCAAAATTTGCGGTTCCACAGAACCATTTCATGTGTATCGTACGATCTTAACACAGAGAAAGTTAGAGTGATGGCTTTTTTTTTTTTACTTTTCAGTTTAAAAACAATAACTCAGGTGGGATGAAGTGAGATGTTTCACAGCGTCTATGTCGCCATCTTCACACTAGTCAAAAACGATACAGCGCCATCTTGAGAAATATGCACATCTCTAGCTGTCAATGTGACCGCTTGCTATAGCCATCGCTATCGTGGCGAGATTCTCCGCAACTGCTACATTCAGTAAAGTTACTTCTTTTGCACTGGTTCCTGCTAGAGTTAAACAAGCCCAACGTCAGATCTACGACGTGTCTTACCAGTCAAATTAAGATTCATGTACTTCTAAGCTATGGAGATCCTCAAATGTGCAATTAGAGAGAAATGATACTTTTACCAAAACAAAATTGTTATACTGAATTCACAGTGCTTTATGCTGGTCCCCTTAATATTGTGTGGTTGTTAATAGGGTGTGCAATGACCACAGACGTCATTGCATTGTCTGCAACGTGCTTCAACGCTGGTCACAAATTAGGAAGGAATTCTCGTGGTAGAGCGTTCCATTCACCCACCAGGCGAGTTGACAACACCTGGGTGGTCGTTGTCTCATGTTGACATGCTGCAGTATGTCCCCCCAACGCATCACACACGTTTTCTATGGGATGCGAGAAGGGGGAACAGACAAACCAATTCATTCCCCGGATATCCTCTTGTTCCAAGAGAAGTTGGAATAGTTCGACGCTGTCACACATTAGTGTCACAATAACATTAATCGGTGATTGTGAAAGCCTTCTACTTACGTTTCAAATCTCTACTTAAATAATAAAATGGGAAAGTACTGTTAACCAGAACTCAGGGAGAAGTTGTGATCTAAATGACTATAGATTTATTCATACTTAACATCACAAGAAAACAAAAATGACTAAAGAAACATCACACAAACATTTTTATTTGACAAGCGCTGCAACTAACATGGGGTCTATGGTGGACAAAGTGATCAGCTGGGGATCGACACACGGCACTAACTGGAACACTAATCACTTTATCTGACTTCATACACGTGAATCCGGATTATGACACAAAAACTACACCACCATCAAGCATCTATATTCTACCATTCCAGAAAAATTTGATTCGAAAGAACAGGGTGCTGAGAAACATATATTTGAGCCCTACACCGTAACAACGAATACTTTACCCTCGTGCTGGTCAGGGTGGCACACCACGATGCGTTCGGCGACTGAAGTCATGGATGGCCGGAATCTGTTATTAATGGCGCGCGCCCCAATTATGCAATTACGCGGTCTCGCATTCGGTGAATTCAGGACGCAGATACTTTTCTATGAGCCTCTGAAACTCCAGTCTATTCCAGTGTGCATATGGACCCATTTGCTGGTCTGCCAAACCAATTTGACTCCATGTCATGACTAGGCATGACGGAATATGTCACATGTTTAGACTGCCGACTCAAGACAAATAATACACCAAAGCATCACTCATTGTGTGCGTGATGCTAGAAGCAGTACCTCTGATGGTTCAGAAGGCGACTGCCACAGGCTGGAAGTTGCACACTATCAAAGGACACTAGTCTCACCATTTGGGTAGCGAATTGCAGTTCTTTACTAGCGATGCACCAGTACAAGAGTGAACTCTTCTCTTTGTGTCTGCTTCCTCATCAGCTCGGTAGCAAAGCACATTTACATCTTAGATTTCCCCCACTTTGGCACAAGCCTATCACGAGCTGGAGCCGGGCATTCGAAGCTGGGAGAGCGGCCTTTGCACTGTATACACCGATTCGACCGAACAAAGACTTTAAAGTTAATCGGGAGAAAAGGAGAAAACATTCAGCTTCGCGGCCTCTTACCCACATGTTTGCCGTGTCTTTTGCTAACAACATGACCAGGATGGAACTACATCCCTTCATAAAAGCTTGTTATCTCCCCCGTTGTGTCCATTTCAAAGTTTCCAAGAACGGCCATAAACTCGCTAAAAGCCTCGTGCTTTAACAAAGATGTTTTGTAACAGAGTCTGGACGTCTGGGCGCCAGTGCTCCTGTCCCACGGAAATTTGCAGAACGCTCACAGTTGTTTTGTCGGCTTCCTGCCTAACAAGGGCCCATCCTCTGCTTTGTTGCCGGTCTATAGTGCACTGACCATTGCAGCGATGACTTCTCGGCGCTAGTCACACTACCTGGACGTGGCTGTCTCCTGACCGGCTCCAACCGACGTGCCTGCACAATGAGACTGTGGAACTCTGCCATCCGCAAATGTCTCCTGCCTGGTTCCACAGAAAAAACGCGCTCCCCTCGGCCCACTGTCGCTGTGCTCTTTTACTGCAGTCATTTGAATTGGCACCCTATTCCTTTGAACGCAGGTATAGCTTACCGTTATTCCTACCTTAGAGCACACAAGCAAGAGCATTAACTACTGCCCACTATCATCATGATGTATGAAGTCAAAATTGCAATAAATATCGTATTCCCTAAGAATATTGAGTGTCATAACACAGAATTAGAAGTGAGAGTGCCCTGCAATCTGTCAACTGTACCGTCTCTCCACACCACAAAAACGATCATGGTCGACAGCGTTCCTGGATGCATTACGTGCTCCCACCCCTCTTCGTATGAGGGTACATTCTTAATAACTACTCACAAGGAAACAGAACCAAGGTGACCTCTTATTTTGGCAAGAAAGAATCACACTTGTAAGATATCAGCTCCACTAATAGATCCAGCACGAAAACTTGGACCATAATTCTGACAGTAAGCACTTTAGACCCTCTAATGTACAGCTTTTAAACTTCGCTGTGCTCCGCTGCAGTTGCCTAATGCCCGAGCCAGGTACTGTAAAGCAGAGTGACAACCAGCACGCTCCTATGGGCGACATGTTGCAGGCGAGGGAAGATTAGGGAAGGAAGGAAGGAAGATTAGGGTTTAACGTTTCATCGACATCGAGGTCATTAGAAACAGTTCACATCCTCGGTTTTTTTTATGGATGGCAAAGTTAATCGCCCGTGGCCTTTCATAGGAACCATACCGGCGTCCTACATCTGGATACACTGGCGCGGATATATATATACACTCCTGGAAATGGAAAAAAGAACACATTGGCACCGGTGTGTCAGACCCACCATACTTGCTCCGGACACTGCGGGAGGGCTGTACAAGCAATGATCACACGCACGGCACAGCGGACACACCAGGAACCGCGGTGTTGGCCGTCGAATGGCGCTAGCATGCGTATAGTGGGCATGTGGGAGGCCGGGTGGACGTACCACCGAATTGCTCAACACGTGGGGCGTAAGGTCTCCACAGTACATCGATGTTGTGTTGTCGCCAGTGGTCGGCGGAAGGTGCACGTGCCCGTCGACCTGGGACCGGACCGCAGCGACGCACGGATGCACGCCAAGACCGTAGGATCCTACGCAGTGCCGTAGGGGACCGCACCGCCACTTCCCAGCAAATTAGGGACACTGTTGCTCCTGGGGTATCGGCGAGGACCATTCGCAACCGTCTCCATGAAGCTGGGCTACGGTCCCGCACACCGTTAGGCCGTCTTCCGCTCACGCCCCAACATCGTGTAGCCCGCCTCCAGTGGTGTCGCGACAGGCGTGAATGGAGGGATGAATGGAGACGTGTCGTCTTCAGCGATAATAGTCGCTTCTGACTTGGTGCCAATGATGGTCGTATGCGTGTTTGGCGCTGTGCAGGTGAGCGCCACAATCAGGACTGCAATCGACCGAGGCACACAGGGCCAACACCCGGCATCATGGTGTGGGGAGCGATCTCCTACACTTGCCGTACACCTCTGGTGATCGTCGAGGGGACACTGAATAGTGCCGGTACATCCAAACCGTCATCGAACCCATCCTTCTACCATTCCTAGACCGGCAAGGGAACTTGCTGTTCCAACAGGACAATGCACGTCCGCATGTATCCCGTGCCACCCAACGTGCTCTAGAAGGTGTAAGTCAACTACCCTGGCCAGCAAGATCTCCGGATCTGTCCCCCATTGAGCATGTTAGGGACTGGATGAAGCGTCGTCTCACGAGGTCTGCACGTCCAGCACGAACGCTGGTCCAACTGAGGCGCCAGGTGGAAATGGCATGGCAAGCCGTTCCACAGGACTACATCCAGCATCTCTACGATCGTCTCCATGGGAGAATAGCAGCCTGCATTGCTGCGAAAGGTGGATATACACTGTACTAGTGCCGACATTGTGCATGCTCTGTTGCCTGTGTATATGTGTATATGTGCCTGTGGTTCTGTCAGTGTGATCAAGTGATGTATCTGACCCCAGGAATGTGTCAATAAAGTTTCTCCTTCCTGGGACAATGAATTCACGGTGTTCTTATTTCAATTTCCAGGAGTGTATATATATGCGCCAGTGCATCCAGATATATATATACAAACTAGTGGCCATTAAAATTGCTACGCCAAGAAGAAATGCAGATGATAAATGGGTATTCATTGGACAAATATATTATGCTAGAACTGACATGTGATTACATTTTCTTGCAATTTGGGTGCATAGATCCTGATAAATCAGTACCCAGAACAACCACTTCTGGCCGTAATAACGGTCTTGATACGCCTGGGCATTGAATCAAACAAAGCTGGCATGCAGCTTCAACACGATACCACCATCAAGAGTAGTGACGGGCGGATTGTGACGAGCCTGTTGCTCGGCCGCCATTGACAAGACGTTTTCAATTGGTGACAGATATGCAGTATGTGCTGGCCAGGGCAGCAGTCGAACATTTTATGTATCCAGAAAGGCCCGTACAGGACCTGCAACATACGGTCGTGCATTATCCTGCTGAAATGTAGGATTTCCCAGGGATCGAATGAAGGGTAGAGCCACGGGTCATAACACATCTGAAATGTAACGTCCACTGTTCAAAGTGCCGTCAGTGCGAACAAGAGGTAACCGCGACTGGTAACCAATGGCACCCCATACCATCACCCCGGGTGTTACGCCAGTATGGCAATGAATAATACACGCTTCCAATGTGTGTTCACCGCGATGTCGCCAAACACGGATGCGACCATCATGATGCTGCAAACAGAACCTGGATTCATCCGAAAAAATGACGTTTTGCCATTCGTGCACCCAGGTTCGTCGTTGAGTACACCATCGCAGGCGCTCCTGCCTGTGATGCAGCGTCAAGGGTAACCGTAGCCATGGTCTCCGAGCTGATAGTCCATGCTGCTGCAAACGTCGTCGAACTGTTCGTGCAAATGGTTGTTGCCTTGCAAACGACCCTATCTGTGGACTCAGGGATCGAGGCGTGGCTGGACGATCCCTTACAGCCATGCGGATAAGATGCCTGTGATCTCGACTGCTGTCATCTCGACTGCTCGACATGATACGAGGCCGTTGGGATCCAGCACTGCGTTCCGTATTACCCTTCTGAACCCACCGATTCCATATTCTGCTAACAGTCATTGGATCTCCGCCAATGCGAGCAGCAGTGTCGCGATACGATAAACCGCAATCGCGATAGGCTACAACCCGTCCTTTATGAAAGTCGGAAACGTGATGGTACGCATTTCTCCTCCTTACACGATGCATCACAACAACGTTTCACCAGGGAACGCCGGTCAACTGCTGTTTGTGTATGAGAAATTGGTGGAAACTTTCCTCATGCCAGTACGTTGTAGGTGTCACCACCGTCGCCAACCTTGTGTGAATGCTCTGAAAAGCTAATCAGTTGCATATCACAGCATTTTCTCCCCGTCGGTTAAATTTCGCGTCTGTAGCGCGTCATCTTCGTGGTGTAGCAATTTTAATGGCCAGTAGTGTATATATAATTTTTTCCGAATTTGGCATAATATGACCCGCTTGGAAAATAGGTTTTTTGGCCTTTCCTCTCTTCACAGAACCTCTTCATTCTTTCATTTATTTTCTTTCTCCCCTCTTAGAAAATGTGATGTGTGGACCTTCTCGTTAGTGGTTTCTCTTCAAATGGTTTCATGCTGTAGAGTTAGCTTCTTATTCTTCCCTGTTTCTCTTGTGCAGTGCCAATTTCTTGTGCATCTATTTTGACCTCTTCTACCCACTTGGAGGTGGAATTTAATAATGTGATGTAACTGAAGATTTGTTTTTTCAGCCGGTGTTCATCCACTTTCGCTAGGTGTCCATAAAATTTCAACGAACGTTTCCGTATTGTTTGGGTAATTTTTTCAGGTTTACTTGTAGAGATCCTCTTTTTTTTCTACTCTTCCAAATTCCAGGAATAGTCTTCTGAGATTTCAGACTGCTCCTGAGAATATGTTTTTTCCTTCTTTTCAAGTTATTATAACTGTTGCTTTTTATTTGGAATAAGACTATGTTTCGAAAGACGTACAAACCTAAACAAATGAAGAATTATTATGAATTAGATTTAATGATTTTTTCGATTTACTATTTAATAATATCAGTCAAGTTCAAATGTTCAAATTTGTGTGAAATCTTATGAGATTTAACTGCCAAGGTCATCAGCCCCTAAGCTCACACACTGCTACCTAAAGTATCCTAAGGACAAACACACACACCCATGCCCGAGGGCGGACTCGAACCTCCGCCAGGACCAGCCGCACATTCCGTGACTGCAGCGCCTTAGACTGCTCGGCTAATCCCGCGCGGCTGTCAATCATGTTGAAGAATAATGTAACAGCTTCTCTTCAGCAGTAACAATTTTTCAATTCAAAGAAAATAACGCAGAGCAGTGATGTTAATAGCGGGATAAAACTGCACTAATTGTTTAATGACACTCAAATGGTTCAAATGGCTCTGAGCACTATGGGACTTAACATCTGATGTCATCAGTCCCCTAGAACTTAGAACTACTTAAACCTAACTAACCTAAGGACATCAGACACATCCATGCCCGAGGCAGGATTCGAACCTGCGACCTTGGCAGTCGCGCAGTTCCGGACTGAAGCGCCAAGAACCGCTCGGCCACAGCTGCCGGCAATGACACTGATTCCTTTCATTAAATTACGCTGCAAGCTTTCAGAGCAAAGAGATCTCTCGCACCAGTATCAGGTTGGAAACCGAGCACCTTTACATAATGAAGAAAGCACTATCGTTTGTTGGTTCACCGTGATTACGAACACCAAACTTACTCTTACTCTGCAGCACAGTACTTCGCACTCGCTCATTAAGCGGCTACAGTCCATCGCAGCGAGTGACAAGCAACCGATGCGCGCAGAGTATATAAGCTGTACATTCAGAGGGCCATAACTGCGTACTATTACATTTATTTCTAAAGTTTTGGTGGGATCGATAACTGCGGCTGATAGCTTGTTAGCATGCTCTTTTATTTGTTTAAAATATGAGGTCAAGTTAGTAACGTTTTGTTGTCAGACTGAATCTGCTCTCATACGAGAAGCGCACGCGAGTCAGTCCTCCTTGGTCCAGGTCCTACACTCTTAGCACCATCGCAGAAGGTGCTGAGATTGCGAGGGTATGGTAGGCGGGGCAAAAGACAAGCCCAGTGCAGTTCCCGTGCCACTGCTGAGGGCAAGATAGCGGGCCCTCCAGTCCTGTTAAACGTGGCTGCAATTTCACCCGCTGTTTGATGTGGGTCCCTCCTTACCTGTCGCACAATGCAGCAGTTCATCCGCCTCCGTAGTTTACCGTGGTCGACAGCCTCCACTCCTTCGGATAGCAGAGCCTGTGGTTCGCAACGCTCCCCATGCGTTTGAAACAGTGCTGTCAGTAAAAGCAAATTCCTGGGGTTTACACGACACATTTCGTCCTTCTTCCAGTTTCCCAATGATTCTCCGCCGCGTGAAGTTATTAAATGCTGTCCCTAAGAGAAGCTGTAAAGAAGAACACCACTGCAATGCGCCATGACTGTTTGTTGTTACCACACACATAGACACACACAAACGCACACAGTCTTCTCCCGTTCCTTCAGGTGCCCCGTGTTGCGGGACCAGTCCCCTTGGGTGCTATAGTCATACTGATCTCACACCATGTGACGTCTGACTCTCTGTGGACGACTGGCAGACTTCTGGCAACATGCTCCGGCAATGTCATTCATGTCCACCAAATAGTCAGTGTGTTTTGTAACTTTAACTAGCTTTCTCATAAATTTCTCAGAGCACTGTATGTCTACTGAACAATGTTGGAAACGGGCTGGAATGACTAAAAAACACAGAACAATAGACATCACTAGAAACTGCCAAAATTAAAGTAAAATAGAATTTTATTATGATATACACCAAACGATTCCGTTTGGTCATCAGATCACAAAACGGAAACTGTATTTTGTCTAGATAAAGGGATGAAAGATTTATGCACGTATCTTTATCAATGGTCTAATTAATTAACTGTAAACAAACCATCGCATTTTAAATGAAACTCTTTACCTGAATCGAGATATTTTGATCTCATACTTCGATTGAAATGCTTCATTTGCTTCAAAGATCATTTTTTCTTTTTTATAAAAAAAAACGTCAAAATTACGATGAGCGCTTTTCTCATAAGCAACTTTGAGCGTTACTTCATGAAAGTTATCTCGCACAAAATTTGTAATTGCGAACAAGATAAAAACTGACTTAGTGTGCGTGTTAGTACTCAGAGGATAGTTTCTAGAAACGAAACCAAATACGACAACGAGAACCTAGAAATGTATGTTGATAAAGTGTAGAAACATCCTTAGGGAAAAGGACGGCTAATTTCAAATAATTTTATGCAGTGACCAAAAGTGTGTGTTATAGTGAATGAAGACCAACTTTTATTGTATAAAATTTAATGTTAGAGTTTACACAACAGTTTTATTTCAGTCAGTAGTTCATGAATAGATAGGGCTGTCGGAACTGGTTTCAGATTAATGAAAATAGTGCCGAGTTCAACAGATTTAGGCCATATCACAGCTAGTAGGTTCGTTTTATAGCTAACGCTTAACTTAAATATTTCCATGGATTGTTTGGCGCTGATTCCATTGCGTAGCGTAGCATCAACAAGTTGAGGATATCCTCCCCCCCCCCCCCCCTCTCTCTTTCTCTCTCTCTCTCTCTCTCTCTCTCTCTCTCTCACACACACACACACACACACACATACACACACAGCACATGGAACATACAAGAAATTGTGTTAAAATGATTGCATTCAAACAGGTGTCGACTCTAACAGAACTGTGCCTAAATCCAGCTATACGCGACCATGGCCTGGGATGTCTGTGACATCTCGTAACACATGAAGTGCCTCCTGCTGGTGAAGGCAATGCGTTCAGTTTGGTAGGGAGTAGGGAACTGGCAGCCCGTTTCCTCCCATTCGAACACCTTTTCGTCATCAACCCCACATACTACGCAGTTCAGTCACATTCATGTGACCCTGCCCACGTTCGAATTCAGTGGGCTCACAGACAAGTGGCATCTCTAACAGTGGAAGTTATACACAGCGTGTCCGGAGGATATGGAAAAACAGAACAGGTGCGGTCATCATGCGGAAACTGAGCGGTTTATCTGACCTCCAGAAGGGCATGATCATAGGCTTTCGGGCCAAGGATGGAAGGATTTCCGAAACAGCTAAATTTGTAAACTGTTCGAGTACCGCCTTGCTTAAAATAGACCTTGCATGGCAAAATGGTACTATCGAAAAGCCCGCATAGATGCCAGGGATGGGCGACGGCTGCGGAAATGTGTACGAGCCAACAGATGTGCAACTGTCGAGTAACTGACTGCCCAGGTGAACCAAGGGGATGCCAAACAGTGTCTCCTCGACGACCGTTCAAGAAACGTTCCCGTATATTGGCCTCCACAGCAGGCGCCTAGTTCATGTACCCATGCTAACAGACCTTCATTGGCGATGATGGCTGGAATTTGTACGCTAATACTGGAACTAGACTTCCAGTGAGTGGCGATAGGTGACCTTTTCAGATGAACCATTAGACAGGTGGCCGTTGGCGTACTTGGCCCTGCAGCAATCGTCGGAAGGTTCTGGCCGGAAGAGGTAGCACTATGGTCTGGGGAATGTTTTTGTGGCGCACCCTGGATTATTTCATCAATCTGGAAGGCACAATGGATCAATACAACTATGCATCTATCTTTGGAGATCACGTCCACCCCTATATGCAGATTGTTTTATCCTCAGCCCGATGGCATCTACCAACGAGATTATGCCACGTGTCACTTTGCTCCAGTATATGTGCATGGTCTGAAGAGCACCAGAATGAGTTTACCGTACTTCCCAGGACACCAAACTCGCAAGATTTAAACACAATCGAGAATCTGTGAGACCACTTCGGTCATGCTATTCGCACCATGGATCCTCAATCTAGAAACCTAGCGGAGCTGACCGCGGCACTGGGAGTCGGCATGGTGCCACATCCTTATCGACACCTTCCAGAATCTCACTGACACTCTTCCTGCAAGTGCGCACTCCAAAAAGTGGTTATTCAGGCTTTTGACAGGTGGTCACATTAATGTGATTGGGCCGTGCAGAGTATTTATTATTGCACGAGTGCAAAAAGATTCAGCTGCACAAGAGGTTTTAGTTGGAAACGAATGTTCAGTTTGCAGTGGTGTGTGTATCAAGCTTTTAATTCTGTAGAAAACGTTCGCCACCGTTGCGAATCTTGAATCTCAACGTTCGTACATCGGGGCGTCTACGAGAAATGTGTAACAAATTATGTGTTGCGGTAGACATGCGTTGATGAGCCAAATTATTATGGTCACTGTCCACCGCGTAGTTAAGAGCAGCTTGGTGGCGTTCCTGGCACTTGACGTGCGGAGGAAAATATACAAGCCGTGCGGAGACGGTGGGGGGAAGGATTATAGCGACGATACTTGTTGCAACTGGGTAATACGACTGACGTAAGAGACTCTCACAAAGAAAAGATTGTTACGCACTGGTCGACTGTTCACGTCCTACTGTCGTGAGTATCTGCGGAAAGCTGTTGAAGAGAGCTGAAACCGCAAATAAGTGACAAGGTATTGGACTCCTTGCCCAGTCACAGCATGTGTTCCTCGGGGTTTGCCCACTCTGTAAAACATGATTGGCGGCGAGGTGTTGCAGATCTGATGATAGACTACAAAGCTGGTACAGGCACAAGCGCTTGGTAGCATACGGTTCGGCGCACACTGTTCGGCATGGGACTCTGCAAGGGATGTCCCCTACGTGTTCCCGCGTAGACCTAACGACATCGTGTACTTGGTTGGATGACTTGCGTTTCTTGTCACACCAGGTTTACGGTCGTGTTCGGATATGCCATTATACAGGTGAATGCCTGATCACCGTGACAAAGGTACAGACCAATGGATGCGATATTATGCATTGAGGGAGGGGGGGGGGGGGCGGACATGTGGTATTACGAGAAGGTATCTTGACAGCTATTTATCAACGTTATTGATGACAACTCCCTCCACGCTTGATCTCTTCGCCATTGGCATGCATCAACAATGGCGTACATCAGCAATGAAAATGTCTATGGCACTAGCTCAGAATCGTTTGGAGAGTATGAAAGCGAACTGACGTTGATGTCTTGGCTGCCAAATTCACCTTAGCTGAACCAAATTGGACGAATCTGGGACGCAATTGGACAGCAGCTCCGTGCCCATAGACCGTCGGACCGTGGTTTACGATAACTGCGCCCCATGTGCGTAGAAATCTGTTCCCACGAACATCCGTAAACCTATCAGGATCTAGTAGAATGCTTTCCGCGCAGAATCACTACCGCACTGCGTTCGAAAGTTGGGCAAACATGCTACGAAGAAGGTGATCATAATGTCTTCTCTGATCGTTGTATTTCATGTCCGCCCCAGGTAGCTGAGAGGTCAGCGTTACGGAATATCATACCTAGCGGCCCGGGTTCGATTCCCGGCTTGGTTTGAGATTTATTCCGTTTAGGGACTGGGTGTTTTGTTGTGCTTATCATCATCATTTCGCCCCATCGACGCGCAAGTCGCCGAAGTGGTGTCAACTCGAAGTACTTGGACCAGGAGAACGCTCTACTTGACGTAAGGCCCTAGACACACGATATTTCCACTTCCATTCTATTACATATGTGAAGTTGGCATTCCTTTGTCTACGTAAACAAGGGTTGGAAAAAAAAAACCTTAGAATATCTCTCTGCAGGTTGGAGTCCTGTAACGGTCGCCAAATTTAATATTTTTTTGTGGGCTCTGAAATTTAAAAACCTCTCTCACACCGGCCTGATTTAGCTTCACTGATCAGGATAGTAAAAACATGCGTATGTTAAGGGAATTTTCATTCACAAAGCAGGCTTATCATATTCACACAGTTCAATACTGTTTTATCCTGATTAAATTGAGCTTAACTTAAATTCCATAAGGCATTGAAGCAATTTCGAAGTCTCGGTGCGACGAAAATTGCCAGTCGAGCTCCTGAAAACATTTGTAATAATTATTAACTTTCGGTGATCACATGGGGAGGACCAGAGATCTGCTGGTAAGGCCGTGTTAGCGTATTTATTTGAAGTAACTGGATATCTTGATCATACAAAACGGCAGGTTCGTCCAGTGTAAATCAGACGTTCCCCACTGATCCTGTGCTACACGGCGTAGTAAGCAGACACTGTCAATAATAATCAGTTAAATAATACGCGAATACACTTACTTTAGTTTAGTTCATGTATTAAATTCCTTCTCATACAGAATCTCATCAAGATGGCGACTAGCTCAACAATACATACATATACATCCTCCTTCTTTCACAGCTAATCGGCAAATATTTCCCCGTTCTTTACATAAGAGATAACATAGATACAGAGAAGTTATTCCATGGAGTAAATGGACGCTCCAAGGAATTGAAACTACTTTGTATTGATAATCATCATGTATTAAAGCTTAGGAATCGGTAACATAAGAAGAGATATTTCGAGATATGTACTGAGTTATATAAATTATAAAATTTCTGAAATTATCTCGGAGAGACCGCTGCAAGAGACATTACATCGCCTGAATGTAAACGCAGGCTGCAATGTTGTAATTGGCCACGAATGGCATCTGTGCAGTGTCCCCAATGCATTGCAAGAGTTAGTTGTGGATAGAACAGTATATTCGTGAGTGTATTATGTCGGAGGTAAAGAATTAGAACGTGGGGTATTTGGTTGCTTGACTGATTTGGAGGAGGGGACCAAACAGCAAGGTCATCGGTCTCATCGGATAAGGGAAGGATGGGGAAAAAATCGGTCTTGCCTTCCAAAGCACCATCCCATCTTTTCGCTGAAGCGATTTAGGGATATAACGAGAAATCCAAATCAGGATGGCCTGACGTGTGTTTGAACCGTCGTCTTCCTAAATGCGAGTGCGGTGTGATAACCACAGCGACACCTCGCTCTGTGTGGTGGAATTGTTGGTATGCGTATGGTGGATGCTTCTGCAACCAAGATAAGCTAAGTGTTTGGTGCTTCAACAGGCACCGAATCGAAGAGTATACGTCACATCGGGAAAGCGTAACAGCGTCATCCGCTAAGTCAAAACGCGGACGAAAGTGTGTGTGTGTTGACTGATAGTGACGAACGGTAAATAAAGAAGACTGTGAGGAAAAATAAGAGAACTGTCTCTGCAAAATCCACTGCACAACTGAATGTCGCGCTCATTAACTTCGTCAGCAGCCGTGCTCACGAACTGTGTCAGAGCCAAACAACACGACGGGAGCTCAACAAGCAGGGAACTTCAGAGCGAGCTTTAATACCAGAACGAGACGTCAGGCATGCTAATGTCTGTAACTTGAAAATGTGATGCCAAAGCCATAAGATATAGGCTATGGAGCAATGGAGAAAAATTTGGAAATTTATGGTGAGTTCCTATGGGGCCAATCTACTGAGGTTCTCTGTGCCTAGCCTTACACACTTCTTAATCTAACTTAAACCAACTTACGCTAAGGGCAACACACACACACACCCATGTTCGAGGGAGGGTTCGAACCTCCGACGGGGTCAGCCGCCCGAACCATAGCAAGGTGCCCTTCGACCGCTCGGCTACCCCGCGCGGCGCAATGGGAGAAGGTTACTTGCTCGGATTCACAGAGTTTCAACTTCTACCCGAGTTTATGTCACAAAAGCGAAACATAGCGGGATTCGATGATCATTCTGGCAACCTTATCGCAGTACTGTGTGGGCCCCATGGTTACTACGCAAAGTCGCATCACTGGCGAGGATTATGTGAGCAGTTTGGCTTCTCACGTCCATTCCACAGCACAGTGTTTATTCCTAAATTATGATGCTGTATTCCAAGACGACAGGGCCCCAGTTCACTCAACGAGCTTCGTCCAAGGCAGGTTTTGTGAGCACGAGGATGAATTTTCGCATCACCCTTGTTCACCACAGAGACAAAAATCTCGGTATTACTGAGCCTTTGTGGTCTGTTTTGCAGAGGAGCGTGCGTGATCGCTAGCCACCTCAATCGTTGTTGTCTGAACTTGCCACTATTTTGCAGGAAGAACGACGCAAGGACCTTCATTTACCCACCGGAATCTCTTTTGAATGCCAACGGTTTTCCTACACCGTATTAAGCATAGTAATGCGATGTCTTTGTAGTGTTTCCATATTTCTGTCCACCCCTGTATATCTACATTACTAATTCGTAAGCCACTAACATATGTGTCTCAGAGAGTGTTGTGTCCAGGAATCCTTTTAACATTTTAATGTTCGCGTAATAAGTTGCCGTCTCTTTAATCTAAGGATAGATGATCAATGCAGCTGGCCGCTATCTCTGTGTAATGTCTCGTCTGTATAGACATGTATCTATTGCCTTTAAGATCCCTTCACCTTCACACATAAGTTTATGCAGTAAAGTAAGGCCCTCCCAGTTCTTGGCAGATCCGTGATAAGACAGGCGAAAAATTAGACTAATGGAGGATTCTTAGTATTATCTCTATTTTCATTCGCTCTCTCTCTCTCTCTCTCTCTCTCTCTCTCTCTCTCTCTCTCTCTCTCTCTCTCCTTTATCTATGTATAGTTTTTAATATAAGATTTCATTACGTGATATAGTGACAAAAACAATCAGCCAAACAGAATCCTTGGTGGAGTCCTTCGTCTTTGTAATCAGCGGCTGGCTTGCTGTAAGAGATCTTTACATTTATTATTACTGTTAAACACTGCAGTCGGTTGGGAGAATCAATCGTTTGGACAATTTGTTCCTTTTACGAAAGACTGCGAATTCCAGATGTGTACGAAGCCTTTTTGGACGATTTAACACAGACTCAGTGATTGCAGGCTCTCTTCGACACAGCTGAAACTTCCCCACTAATTACAGGGTCAACGTGATCAACAAATGATTCAGAAAAAACTCATTCGTTCATTCACTCCAGAACAAAAAGTCACATACCTTATTTATGGAGGAAATCGTGTATTAAATCCATCTCCATTACATGTCCAGATCTCCGGTGATTCCACGCCTTAAATATTTTCCTTTTACAATCTCTTTCTCTTCAAAACAAACCGCTAGCGGCACAAATGTTAATTGGCTCGCTTTAGCGAGAAGAAAAGCAGAATATGTATCTCTCACAAACACGACAATCCCTCAACAGATACTCCAAAAGCTGTCCTAGTTACCACTCTAACAACCATGGAGAACTCATATATGCATCTCTGTTATTTCAAAGAATAAACGCAGTAGAAAATACTTTGGCGTCGACGAGCTGTCGCGACATATATTACGAGAAAATCAGATCAGATAACTTTTCCAAAGTGAATGAATGTGGATGGTTTGATTGAAAATGATTAATTGGTGCGTGGCAGTGTGTATTTGCTGTGAGGACATTACATCCTGTATACTCGGTTCGGTACACAAACAATCAAACAATTCGTATTAATGAGCCTTTTTACAACTAGACAGATACAATTAACTTGGATTACACTGATACGTTGCAAGCAAAGGGCGACACACAAAATCAACTGAACTGCACTGACTGCTGATCTCTTAACTGCGCTACATAGTGATTACTAATGAAGAGGCTACGATGCATCGGCTAAAGAAGTGCCAAACGTTTGAGCTGCTATGGAAGTGGGCCGCCACGGGTCGGGCGCGGCGCTTGTGCCCACCTCACCCAGTGCCCGCAGCTGTCGCGTCGTCGTTCTGAAGGGAAGTCGATCAGCGTGTGATTGGCTGATCTCTTCTCACAGCCGTCTCTTCTCTGTCGTTCCCCACTGGCATGCCGGCACTGACTTTACGCCGTAACAGAGAGTACTTCCTGTTAAACGACCGCTTTAAATCCGCCCATGATGTTCATTCAGTAATTCTCAAATCTGTCTTTATTGATGCCTTGCAAATAAGTATCTGTAACTCGTTTCGATATTTACAGTAAAGATTCTATGTCTTATTGAGACTTTTTGGCGGAAGCGTGGTCACCCCTGAGTGCTTCTGGCCTCTTTCCGGAAATTTATTGTCCACGACAGCTCCTTGCTACGCCATCCGTCATGTGGCTGTTTTACTCGTTCTACGGATTTCTATGCTCCAGCCGTACTTTGCCTGGTGCCTTTTAATGTAATGTGTGTTTTTATTGTGTAATATACTTTTTTAGATTTTTTTCTCCGATTTACAGTCACCGCATTGTATGTCTTACTTGCTTCTGTTCTGCCTTTTTTGTTTCCATATTCCGCTATGTTATCTCTTTACATTGTTTTTAAATGTCTTCCTGTCTGTTTATGTCTCTTGGCTGAAGAGCAGTGGTTATGCTGCTGCCAGCCTGCTCCTGATGGGAAGTGGAAATGACAATATAAGAAAAAAATGGTATCAAGCGGATTTTCCTCCTTCTCTCCCTGAGCCCTGCACCCCGTCCTCAGCTGTTTTCCACACCCGTCCCTTCCCTCCCCGCTCTCCTTCAGCGCGCCCCCACCTCATCCCCCGTTCTCTCCCCTCCTCCTCACCTCATTTTCTCCTTTTCCCTTGTCTCCCCCCTGGAAGATCCTCCCAGGTTTTTATAAGTTATCAGTGTGATGCATTAGTGTTGCGTTTCGGTGCCATTATACAGTGTCATCTAGTGAGGTGGTTTTAATTGTGTGCTCGAATTGTTTTTCGTCCATGACTATTCCATGCTACACTGTCCATCACGTGGCTGTTTTATTCCTCCGGCTGCAATATGCCTGGTTCCTTTTAGTCTAGTGTGTGTTTTTTGTGTGCCATATTTTTTTTAGATTTTTATTTCTGATTTACAGTCACAGCTTTCTATGCTTTCTTTTCTTCTGCTCTGCCTTTTTTTGTTTCTATATTCAGCTATGTTATCTCCTTCAATTTTGTTTTTAAATGTCTTCCTGTCTATTTATGTCTCTCGGCTGAAGAGCAGCGCTTATGCTGCTGTCAGCCCACCCATGATGTGGAATTGAAATTACAATAAAGGAAAAAAAAGTTCGTATCTAATAGTTTCGGTGCGAATCCTGCCTCAGGCATGGATGTGTGTGATGTTCTTAGGTTAGTTAGGTTTAAGTAGTTCTAAGTTCTAGGGGACTGATGACCTTAGAATTTAAGTCCCATAGTGCTCAGAGCCATTTGAACCATTTTTATTAGTTTCGTCGAGGTTTGCAAACAGCGGCCACATGGACAATAGAAACATAGTACCTAAATAATTGTAGACTATGGCTCCAGACCCGACAGGAATATCATAATATTTTATTGGTTTTGAACTGCAGATTAAAACGAAAAAAATGCAGAAAGAGACAAAATTAAAAAATGAATCCTGGATCAATTTAGAAAACCAGAGACTGTCAAGATTTGTTAAGTGCGCATTGGGCAACTACTTACCGAGACATCGGAGAAGAATAAAGCAGATAGGTGAAATAGAGAAGGGAGCAAAGGATCAAAGATGCGAAAAAGACAATAACCAGCACAAGACTTTCAGTAAAACACGAGATACTGGATTTAATTGACAAAAGAAGAAAATATAAAAATGCAATTAATGAAGAACTCAAAACGAAATATGGGCTGTTACAGTGGCTGGCAACGGAGCTGAATGAGCGTTTCCGCTCTTATTTACATTTTTCTATTTTCTCTAGGAGTCCTATTTGATGAACATTCGAAACGAAGATAGAAATAGTCAAGGGTAAGGGCAAACGGCGCTTCTGAAAGCTACCTCCTTCAAGGGCGGACTACACTTCCTGAGGATTTTTCCAGTGAACCTCAGTCTGGCATCTACCTTTCCTACGATTAATTTTGTGTGGTCGTCTCATTTTTAATCTGTTCTAACATCATTGTACCTGACGGAGGCAGTCGAAATCTTTCCGCTAACCTAAGCTTCTTTCCGAAAACAGAGGAGGACTGAAGTGACTGCCCAGCGCCCTCTTGCTTCAAGGAGGTGCAAATAACAAAGCTAATAAAACAACGGGCATTCTCAAATCAGCATTATGCCATATCCAGATATTAATTCCCAATCACTCTGAGATGCTGGTAGCAACGGCGGGGGCCGCGTCATAGCTTGGGTCATTAACTCAACTAGCTTTTGGTAAGAAAATGTATAACTCGACTTCAACTGACGTCATGTTAGTGTCTGAATGCTTGCGGATTGTGGCATGTACGCCATCCCTGTTCCTCAATTTGTCATCACAGAGCTCTCTCCCTCTCTCTCTGCAACTGAGTCACTCGCTCGCCCCAGCTCTACTCAATAAGACAGCCTCTGGTAGCCATACAATACGTCTCACTAAGGTTGTAACTTTTCTGAGTAAAACTACATTTGTTTGTGAACTAAACCTGGACTGGTTTTCCATCTTTACTTCGTGTGACTATGTTGTAATACTGAACACCACAATTAGTGTAGTTACGATTCGCTGTATGATTAGATGAGTCACCAAATCTATCTGAAATTGTATAACTTTTCGAGCAGACCTCTACCAAAATAATTATAGAGCGAAAAGTATGTGATAAAAAAATGTTCTGTGTAATTCTGTTTTGTACAGTGCGGTGAGCAGTGTACAATGCGTGACGTCACACTACGTGACATCCACTTCCAACATACAAGACTAATAGCATTAAAAAGCTACATTAAAGTAAAAAACAAATTTTGAAGCAATAAAAAACTGAAAATATTTCTTTTAAAGTGCCATGTAATTTTACAAATGCAAACTAAGTAAATAAAATTTCAAAACTTAAAAAAATGCGCATGCAGATGTAAGACTGCACTGTAAGAATGAGACTGTCTCCATAAGAAATGAGATATGGACTAGTCTTTACTTAAAGTTAAACGTATAATGATTTTTAAAAGCAACAACTAACTATGAATGAACATACTGTGCTCTGACTGTCAGGCGGTGACGTAAAACTGGTCCTAATTAATTTTTATGGCTTACCTGTGGCAATGGAAATTCGGTACGGGTCGAAAGTGGTGAACACTGAAATACAGAGCAGCAGCAAACCAGCCTTGTACGGTGCAGTGCAAGGATATGCGACTATGCTAAGTACATCGCGCTTCATTCAGTGTATTCCGCAAAGTGAAATTCGGCGACACACATAATCAGAAAATAAAATTCGTGAGAAGAAGGTGGTAGAATTGAATACTTGAAAGGAAGCCCGCTTTTAAAAACTATATTATGAATCTCTGATACTTTCCTTAACAATTATAAACATTCTTAGAAAAATTACCTGTTATTAAAGAGCTGACTGATAATTTAATCACGCCTAAGCAATGAAACAAACTAACGCAAACCAATAAAGTAAAGTTGCAGTAAAACTACGCGTTTTAGAAACATACCATAAATTTTGCGCGGGCAAGCACTACAACAACAACACTACCAGAAAATTTTCACATTTTAAATTAATCTTTACCAGACCAAATTGTAAAATTCAACAACCTCTGTATTTGTACCTCTCTGCTCTGCAAGATATTTCCAGTCGGCTCAGCAGTGTGACAAACACGTAGCTCGCTCACTAGCTTCTATTATAAAACTACAGGAATAGGTACTACAGCAACGACAACGCTACTAGCAAACAAACACCACACTACGTGCACTCTGCTAGAAAAAATATAAAGTATACATACATGAAAACTACACACTGGATGAAAATAGAGCTTACATCACTTTTCTTGAATACCAAAATTAAGTTAGAAACCTCACTTTGTATTCAGGCCTGCAAAAGTTCTTACAATGGTAAACATATCAAACAAACTGTCCACCCTCACTAGCTGAGTGGTCAGCGAGGCAGAATGTCAATCCTAACGGCCCGGGCTCGATTCCCGGATGCGTCGAAGATTTTCTCCGCCAGGGTGTTGTGTTGTCCTAATCATCACCATTTCATCCCCATGGACGCGGAAGTCGCCGAAGTGGCGTCAAATCGAAAGAGTTGCACCCGGCGACCAGTCTAGCCGGCGGGAGGCCCTCGTCACACGACATCAAACAAATTCATATTTCTCATGATATATGCGCCTCCAGTAACAATTTCTCATGATATTTGCAACTTTAAAAAGAAGCGACGTATGCGACTGTCCCATGCAAAACGAGTTAAGATGATGGCGTGGAGCGAAAACACCCTCTTGGACAGCTTCCTAGGCCGCTTCGTCTTGATGTCTTCCTGTAACCCCCTGTAATCTCATTAGAGCCTAACCTGTTGATGCCACATCGTGGAGGGATCAAAGACACTCAGCATCGCCTTTCGCAATGATTGTTGTGTGTTAAATTTCTCGGTAGTGGTAAGCTCACATGTTTCCATTACTTTACTTTTTCTCTTCTATCTCGGGATTATAGTGACACGCCCAGCACTCATCTTTTATGATTAGGTGACTATAGAAGTCATCTGGATTGACCTGAGGGAGCTTCAATTTCTCTCCGGGTACCTCGGTTCGGTGAGCTTTTTGAATTGGCTGAGCAGTCGCGGAATACAGAGGGTGCGATCTTTGTTATGTTCGTAATGTCATTCAAGATAATCGATATTACTTCCTCGATTGTAATACGCCGATCTTTGAGTACTAGGGACAGCTTCTAATACGGTACCTGGCTCTTCACTGTCCAGGCTTCCCGACCACTCTCACAGCACTGTCAAATTTCACTAGGAGCATTTGTATTTTTGCATACATCAGTATCCAAATTTCACAGATACCTTACGGAGAATGGGGCACCGTGAATATAAGACCCTCGAAAACAGTAAGGAATTCCGTAACATCGAAGCCATGTGCTGAAAAATTATGCATTGTGACGCCTCTTTATGCACCAGTTAGTAATTTATGAAAGGTTCTCGTATTTCCAAGTAATTCTTCTTGTATAATGGAAATAACTCTGTTTCACAATGTTTAGATTTATGTAAATTGCTATGTTTTTCTAAGAGTAAGCACACAATAAGGAGCTAGCGCCACTGGTTTGTTTCACATTTCAGTATGTATAGTTATTCAAGACAATGACTCGTTCATTCAATTCAGTTCTTTTCTGTTTGTCTTTACGATTACCAGAGAGATTGCTGCATTTGTACTGATTAATGAAAGTATCTGTTTCTAATTTAAATAAAACCAACTGAAAAGATTGTTTCAACCGTCTTTAAGTCATATCCTATCCTTCACTATTCCGAAACAATAAAGTTAAATATGGCCACTGTAATTGTACTTTTGGAAGCTGTTGTGGTTCGCTTAACGTCAATGACGTCTTTTCGTTCTTAATATCCATTACTTGTATCTATTGTTCAACAGAACCTGCACATAGTTTATTTGCTTTCGAAGTCCGATACTTTACTGGCTTACACGGTGTAGACAATTTTATATTAGATATATATCTCAGATGCAACCACCCAAATCTAACCTACTCAGTACCTTTGACTTGAGCAAAAATCAGTGCGTTTTCTCTCAAGAAAGAAAATAACTGGATTGAGATGTGAGTAAAAGGAAAAAGATTACATGCAACCTTTGCTAATAATTCAACGCTTAACTTCGACTTACTGTTTAACTTAGGTAACCATTTCTCACAATAGCGACGTCTTCACAGACGATCCCCTTGAAATATTGCTCCTATCTATAAAAGAAAAATTCCGTGATCTTGTTGAGAGAAAAATTCAAATGGTAATAGAGATCAGTTATAGCCTCCTACTGTTTTATGGAAAAACTTTTTAAGCTTTTTAAATAAGACAATCTTTATTAACATTCTACATCTTTATTCTTCATGTATACATATTTATTTCCAAGCAGAGTCACCCTGGCGATGAATACATTTCTCCGAAATAGAGACCAGTTTTTTATTCCTCCGTTGTAGAATGTATGAAATTGTTGACAACCTCACTTCCGCTTGCACCTCTTCATCACTATTAAAGTAAAGTCCTCGAAGGTGTTCTATAAGTTTTGGAAACAGATTGATATCGTATGGGACCAAGTCGGGGCGGTATGGAGGACGATCAGTGACGGTGAACCCAAGGCGTCGGATTGTTACAGATGTCGCAGAGCTTTATGTGGTCTGGAATTGTCATGCCTAATGCTCCATGTTGTTATTGTGGTGGTCTTCAGTCTAAAGACTGGTTTGATACTACTCCCTATGATACTCCATCCTGTGCAACCCTCTTCAGCTCAGAGTAACTATTGCAACCTACATCCTTCTGAATCTGCTTAGGATATTCATCTCTTGGTCTCCCTCTACGACTTTTACCCTTCAAGCGTCCCTCCAATATTAAACTGGTGATCCCTTGATGCCTCAGAACGTTTACTGTCAACCGATCAATCCTTCTAGTCAAGTTGTGCCACAAATCCCTCTTCTCCCTAGTTCTATGCAGTACATCATCATCCCATCTAATCTTCAGCATTCTTCTGTAGCAATTTAAAAGCTTCTCTTGTTATCTAAACTGTTTATCGTCCGTTTTTCACTTCCACGCATGGCTACAATCTACACAAATACTTTCAGAAAAGGCTTCCTGACACTTAAATCAATACTGGATGTTAACAAATTTCTCTTCTTCAGAAATGCTTCACCTGCCATCGCCAGTCTACAATTTATATCCTCTCCACTTCGACAATCAATAGTTATTTTGCTTCACACATAGAAAAACGCATCTACTACTTTAAGTCTCTAATCGATCGCAAAATGGAACCACAGACGTGACGGGGCGGTAGGGGTGTGTCTCTAGTCTGCCTGTCGCTCTTTTCAGTTCTGATCAGACAGTGAGCCCACAAAGGAACTTACAAAATATCTCTTCCTCCAAGTGACTACGGAGAGATTTTGCGTGATTTAATACATCTCACATAACGTAATTCGCATGCACTTCTGTCTTCATGAAAATTCCAGACGACACGCTGCAGGGGCAATGAAGACACTCCTACAGCGTTTTCGATGATAAGTGTCTGATCACTCATCATATAGCCTCTAATTGACCCCTTTGAGTTTTGTCTACTCATATGAACCGCTGGCACAAACAACGACAGCGGACGAGCGTGGAAATGCACAGAAGGCGCCGGCAGCTGCCTTCTGTGACGTGGGTATTGGAAAGTTGGTACAACGTTACGACATATGTCTGAGTCGGAGCGACGGCTACGCAGAGAAATAGCTCGAAAGTGTGGCTAACGGTTGCATATAAAACATTTTTCATTTGCGCTGTGGTTTCCATTTCGCGACCGGTCGGGTCTTAATAAAGGACTAGCCCTCTTACTTACTTACCTCCCTCCCTCTCTCTCTCTCTCTCTCTCTCTCTCTCTCTCTCTCTCCCTCTTTCTCCTGACCTCACAAACCGCAGTCGAATTTGACCTCGTCAAGTAGAGCCCTCCACAGCGTTCCGTCCTTGTCATCCTCTTCCCTAGCTCCAACTATCTGAAGACGCTTGTTCACCTGGTCTCTCCATATTATTTTCGGCCTGCCTTAAGATCTATGTCCTTCAGGTTTCTTCTCTGCCACTTCTTTCAATATGCATCCCTCCTCTCTTTTATATACGCGGCTAATTCATTTCAATCCCTTGACTTCGCTTCCGCAACAACATGTGGTTCATTATATAGCTCCGTGAGCTCCCTGTTCTTTCTTTTTTCGCTGTTATCCTCTATCACAGATTGGTCCAAACATCTTCTGCAGGATTTTTTTTTTAAAAGCGTTATCTGACTCTCTGTACACTTATCTATGCTCCATACTTCTGCCCCATTTAGTAATACTGGTCTGATTACACACCGTCCATAACATTAATGTGACCACCGCCTATGTTATACATTAACGCCTATGTTATACATTATTAACAATTCACAGATGGGACGTGGCAGCACTAGTAATGGAGGATATAAAAACCGCGTCGGGAGGACTCGGGGAACATTACAGTCGTTATTCAAATGCGGAAACAGAGCGATTTTTCTGAAGTCCAAAAAGGGCATGATCATTCGCTTTCGGCTCAAGGGTGAAAGAATTTCCGAAACGGCTAGGTCTGTAAACTGTTCGCATGCAGCGATGGCGGACGTATACTGTGCATGGCAAAATGGCGCTGTATAAAACCAGCAGCGAGCCAACTGTTGTGTATCATGCGCCACAGACGACATAAATGAACGACGGCTGGGGACGGATGTGCGGGCAAATAGCTGACGACCCAGACAAATCAAAGGGCTACCATGTCTCCTCAAGGACCCGTCAGCGAACGTAGCTGTGTATGGACTAAAGCTACAAATGGTTCAAATGGCTCTGAGCACTATGCGACTTAACTTCTGAGGCCATCAGTCGCCTAGGACTTATAACTACTTAAACCTAACTAACCTAAGGACATCACGCACATACATGCCCGAAGCAGGATTCGAACCTGCCACCGTAGCGGTCACGCGGTTCCAGACTGAAACGCCTAGAACCGCACGGCCACACCGGCTGGCCCATAGCTACAGGCACCTGGTTCATGCACCCATACTGACTGCTGTTCATCGACGAAAAGGCCTGGAACATGCATGCCGTTACCGCAAATGGACGACCACTGAATGGCGACAGGTGGTCTTTTCAGATGAACCACGTTTTGCGCTGTGTCGGACAGTTGGCCATTGATGTGCACAGCATGAAACGTTCAAAATCAAACACTCTGCATCAATCGTCGGAATGGTCCAGGCTAGATGAGGATGACGAATGTTTTCATAGCATTCCTTGGACGATCTTGCATTTTAGAAGTAACAAAGGATCAACAGAAGTATGTATCTACCCTACGAAGGTTAGTCAGGCTTTTAACAGGTGGTCTCGTTAATGTAACTGGACTGCGTTGTTTTACATATCCTTATTTGTGTTCCTCTTGAAAAGATTTTGTGAGTTAAGGTGACACCCTGGATGTCGCTTTGACCATCGCTTCTATTTGTTGTAGCTGACCATTTCTGTTGTTTGCTACCATACTCAGCTATTTAAATTCATCTACTTCTTCAATCATCTGGTTATCGTTATGCAGAGTTTTCCCTCTTTTTGTCATGTAACTTGTTTCTACCCTTATGAATTTTGTTTCCTCGTCATTTACCTCCAACAAAGCTTTTCTTTGCTTTTTTAAATACACTCCTGGAAATTGAAATAAGAACACCGTTAATTCATTGTCCCAGGAAGGGGAAACTTTATTGACACATTCCTGGGGTCAGATACATCACATGATCACACTGAGAGAACCACAGGCGCATAGACACAGGCAACAGAGCATGCACAATGTCGGCACTAGTACAGTGTATATCCACCTTTCGCAGCAATGCAGGCTGCTATTCTCCCATGGAGACGATCGTAGAGATGCTGGATGTAGTCCTGTGGAACGGCTTGCCATGCCATTTCCACCTGGAGCCTCAGTTGGACCAGCGTTCGTGCTGGACGTGCAGACCGCGTGAGACGACGCTTCATCCAGTCCCAAACATGCTCAATGGGGGACAGATCCGGAGATCTTGCTGGCCGGGGTAGTTGACTTAAACCTTCTAGAGCACGTTGGGTGGCACGGGATACATGCGGACGTGCATTGTCCTGTTGGAACAGCAAGTTCCCTTGCCGGTCTAGGAATGGTAGAACGATGGGTTCGATGACGGTTTGGATGTACCGTGCACTATTCAGTGTCACCTCGACGATCACCAGAGGTGTACGGCCAGTGTAGGAGATCGCTCCCCACACCATGATGCCGGGTGTTGGCCCTGTGTGCCTCGGTCGATTGCAGTCTTGATTGTGGCGCTCACCTGCACGGCGCCAAACACGCATACGACCATCATTGGCACCAAGGCAGAAGCGACTCTCACCGCTGAAGACGACACGTCTCCATTTGTCCCTCCATTCACGCCTGTCGTGACACCACTGGAGGCGGGCTGCACGATGTTGGGGCGTGAGCGGAAGATGGCCTAACGGTGTGCGGGACCGTAGCCCAGCTTCATGGAGACGGTTGCGAATGGTCCTCGCCGATACCCCAGGAGCAACAGTGTTCCTGATTTGCTGGGAAGTGGCGGTGCGGTCCCCTATGGCACTGCGTAGGATCCTACGGTCTTGGCGTGCATCCGTGCGTCGCTGCGGTCCGGTCCCAGGTCGACGCGCACGTGCACCTTCCGCCGACCACTGGCGACAACATCGATGTACTGTGGAGACCTCACGCCCCACGTGTTGAGCAATTCGGCGGTACGTCCACCCGGCCTCCCACGTGCCCACTATACGCCCTCGCTCAAAGTCCGTCAACTGCACATACGGTTCACGTCCACGCTGTCGCGGCATGCTACCAGTGTTAAAGACTGCGATGGAGCTCCGTATGCCACGGCAAACTGGCTGACACTGACGGCGGCGGTGCACAAATGCTGCGCAGCTAGTGCCATTCGACGGCCAACACCGCGGTTCCTGGTGTGTCCGCTGTGCCGTGCGTGTGATCATTGCTTGTACAGCCCTCTCGCAGTGTCCGGAACAAGTATGGTGGGTCTGACACACCGGTGTCAATGTGTTCTTTTTTCCATTTCCAGGAGTGTAGCTTTCTTGCTTATATTTTAGGTCATCTTTATTTTCAGAGATTAATACTACATCATTTGCAAAGGACAGAACATTCATATTTTTTCTTTGCTAATTCCTTCTTCTGCTTCGCTTGCTGCGTCCTGTGTCCCCTATATCATAGTGTCGAAAAGGAGAGGTGACATTATATCTCATTGACTAACTCCTTTTCTTATGTCAAAGCCCTGGAATATTCTCCCATCAATTTTACTCTATCCCTTTGGACCCTGCCACCGCAACTTTCAGAAGATCTGTAACCTTCTTTGGTATTCCAAGCTTAAGAGTTTTCTCTCACAACTTTTCTCTGTATATGATATCGTAGGCTATCTTAACTCAACAATCAATACTGCTATTGCTTTGTTGTACTCTCAATATACATTATAAATGTCTGATCAGTGTCAGATCGATTCTTTATGAATCACACTTGTGTCTCATCTATTGCCTCTTTGAAATAAGGCTCCAGTATGTGTTGGAGAATTTTAGAAGATATTTTGTAGTCTAGAATAAATAATGAGATACCTCTATAATTTCTGCATTCCTGCAATCTAGTTTATCGCATTTTATGCAAGAACTCTAACACCAAGGCGCGCTGGAATGCAATGCGTCCAAATGTTTTATTCTGTTCTCAATATCAGTTCAGTATTATATTTCATACCTATTACTCGATCGACATACCCGCTTCCCTGACGCAAATAGTAACGCCCTGCCGCTAGAGGGCTCCAAATCATAGCGTGTAACAGAATGATTAGAAACGTCGATAAGTTACTACGAACAGCATAGTAAATGCATCATTTGTACCCAAGATAGATTTGAAGCCTACGCCTACCACAGTAGTACAAGTTTATATGCTAACCAGCTCTGCAGATGATAAAGAGATTGAAGAAATGTATGGTGAGATAAAGGAAATTATTCAGATAGTCAAGGCAGATGAAAATTTAATAGTTATGGGGGACTGGATTCGGTAGTAGAAAAAGGAAGACAAGGAGAAGTAGTAGGTGAATACGGACTGGGATAAGAAATTAAAGAGGAAGCCGCCTGGTAGAATTCTGCCAGAGCACAACTTAATCATAGCTAACAATCGGTTTAAGAATCATGAAAGAAGGTTGTATATGTGGAAAAGAGCTGGAGACAACGTAAGGTTTCAGATTGACTATACAATGGTAAGACAGAGATTTAGGAATCAGTTTTTAAAATGTAAGTCATTTCCAGTGGCAGATGTGGACTCTGACCACAATTTATTGGTTATGAACTGTAGATTAAAGATGAAGGAACTGCAAAAAGGTAGGAGTTAGAAGAGGTGGGACCTGAATAAACTGAAAGAACAAGAGATTGCAAAGAGTTTCAGAGGGAACTTTACGGAATGGTTGACAAGAAAAGTGGAAGGGAATACACAGAAGAACAATGGGTAGCTTTGAGAGACGGACTAGTGAAGGTAGCAGAGGATCAAGTAGGTAAAAAGACGAAGGCCAGTGGAAATCCTTGGGAAACACAAGAGATAATGAAATTAATTGATAAAGAGAAAATATAAAATACAGTAAATGAAGCAGGCGAAAAGGAATACATTCGTCTCAAAAATGAGATCGACAGGAAGTGCAAAATGGCTAAGCAGGAATGGGTAGAAGGCAAGTGTAAGGATGTAAAAGCATATATCTCTAGGGGTAAGATAGATCCCGTCTCCAGGAAAAGTAAAGAGACCTTTGGAAAAAAGAGAACCACCTGTATGAATATCAAGAGCTCAGAGGGACAACCAGTCCTAAGCAAAGAAGCGATAGCAGAAAGGTGGAAGGAGTATAAAGAGTATAAAGAGGATCTATATAAGGGCGATGTACTTGAGGGCAACATTACGGAACTGGAAGAGGGCGTAGATAAAGGTAAGAAGGGAGGTACATGAGAATTACGTTATGTGAGATGTATGAAATCACGCAAAATCTCTCAGCAGCCACTTGGAGGGAGAACTATTTTCTAGGCACCTTTATGGGCTCATTGTGGGCCCAGAACTGAAAAGAGCGAGACGGGCAGACTAGAGACACACCCCGACACATCTGTGCCAAGTTTCAAGGAATTTTCACTGTGGGTTCCATTTTGCGATCGATCACATCTCAATAAACGACCAACCCTTGTACATTAAATTGAGTGACACATATTGTCCTGAAATTTCCGGACAACTGCTTTCAAGCGCTATATGTCTCTCAATTGCAATTTACCGGGTTTTAAGCTACAGCCGTGTACTAAGTACTGATGTAAATAAGTTATTTTTAACATATTAAAAATATAAAACATCTTTTTCTATTGGAATGGCGCACTGAAGACGGCTTAAACTCTTCTTTCTATTCTGCTTTCTTCCTTTCTAGTGCCGGCCGTGGTGGTCTCGCGGTTCTAGGCGCGCAGTCCGGAACCGTGCGACTGCTACGGTCGCAGGTTCGAATCCTGCCTCGGGCATGGATGTATGTGATGTCCTTAGGTTAGTTAGGTTTAAGTAGTTCTAAGTTCTAGGGGACTGATGACCACAGCAGTTGAGTCCCATAGTGCTCAGAGCCATTTGAACCATTTTTTTTTTCCTTTCTAGTGCTTTTTCATTCTTTTTCTTGTGTTCTATTCTTCCTTCTCTCAAAACGGTTCAAATGGCTCTAAGCACTATGGGACTTAACATCTGAGGTCATCAGTCCCCTAGACTTAGAACTACTTAAACCTAACTAACCTAAGGACATCACACACATCCATAACCAAGGCAGGATTCGAACCTACGACTGTAGCAGCAGCGCGGTTCCAGACGGCAGCGCCTAGGACCGCTCGGCGACAGAGGCCGGTCTTCCTTCATATTGCACCTTTTTCTTTGTTTTCTCCAAGAAGCTTTAGAAACGTTTATCTTTTGCTCTGAACTTTTATATTTTTTTCTGTTTCTTCCTCCGTTATTTCCAATTCCCTCAGGTGAGCTTCTTGTGTTCAACTTAACAGATTTTTTTTGTTTATTTCGAAAATTGTAAGTTTTCCTGCTTTATTCGTTTCTCATTTAGCTTTTTCAGGTGTCCATAAAATACAGTTCCTCTCTTCCGTATCGTGTCTAATATTCGTTCTTTTCTTTGATAAACGTGTTTATTATTCCTCAATATTTATTTCCCGTTATCGTAGTTTTGTACCAAGATTTTCCTGACTACATTCCTTCTTTTGTATTTCCTCTAATTGTTTTCCTGTTTTTAAGACAAGGCCTTCTGAAATATAAGGGCGGTTTTGTTATTGAAAATCAAGTTCCATTTTCCTCGTCCGTGCTAAGTTAGCTTCTTAGTACGAAGTATTTGGTTCTGTCATTCCACCAAGATATTTAAATTTTGTAGCCGTCTTTATTCTTCCATAATCGCTTTCTTTCAAGGACAGCAATCAGTCACAATCTAACTGGTTTTTTAAATTATTTTTTCTTATAAAAATTTCACCTATAAATGGCGATCTTTAGTGCATTCGAGTGAGTTACCCTCCAAAACTCTCGCAGCAGTACATGTCACACGCTGCTCACAATGCTTTCTTATGAAATCAGAGTTGATTAAGTTTCCTTATATTTTGCTGTCATCATATAGTCTGTCATATACTGTGTTTTCTGAGAGTGTATGCATAGGTCTGCTTCTGAAAGTGACTGTCGTTGGAGGTTTATCTACTGTATTTCATATTGTGTAGATATTCTAAGATGGAAAGATCGTCTCCGAAATCCAGTCAGTCAGTGCTCAGTTCATTCCCTATTCATATGAATTATTATTTTTTTTAAATTCCTTTTTTCTACTGTTTTCTTCCATTCCCTCTTTATATTTTGTAGTACACGATTAAAAACCGATGGAGACGTCAATCTCCTTGTCTTACATATATTTTATGTACTTGATCGTTATTCGAATTAAAATCGCAAGCATTTGTGGCACGTTAAAAGTGAGGATAAATTCAGGGGTTTGCGAGACAGTAACAATCTTTAACCTCCCCGAAACAGAACCTTGAATTCGTGCCTTGTGCCATTTGACAACTGCGTCCAAGCATTGCGCCTTGTAGCCTTACAATTCCACCATCTTAGCATGGATTGTTGCAGAATTGTTCCCCTTCGAATGCAGAAAATGCACTTTCCCTCGACACTTCACTTTATCAGTGGGTTGTGCCTCCCTTTTTTCTCCTTTTTGCGTCTCTAGAGGCATGGTACGGTACAGTGGGGCGTGGATCTCGTTGTTCGCCAGTAATTCAGAAATATGCCTGCAAAAAACTAAAAGATAATTATGTTACTTTCTTTCCGAAGTATAAATAGTATTCCGTTCAATACTTGCCTTAAGTCAACAATTAAGTCTTGAAGTTATCCTTCCAAAATACAAAATGAAACAGTGCTGTCCTTAGTGTCAGCTCCACACTAGACGTTGCCCAGCTGTGCCTCTCTGGCCTCTACAGTAGCAGACATTTTCTCGGACAAACCCAGAAGACGAAAAACTTCAAGTGGATTCGAGTAGAAAAAGTCCAAAGAAAAGAAGAAAAAATGCAGCCATGATAGCCTTACAAGTTTCTGCACATTCTCGGAAGTTAGGAACATAACGAAACAGGTGTTCTTGATGGGAACATTACGGGCGCAGCAAGAGATCTCTAAATCACAGATTCGCGTGGGCACTATTATGTGCGCCATCTACAAGACCGTAGTTTCGCTGGAGGGGAACAATTTTTATTCGGCAGCGAATATCTCGATATCCTCGAGTGTATCAGTGCTATATATTACTGAATGAGACAATGAGAAGCTGTTTATGAAGGATGTTCCTTTGACATAAACTACAGTCATGTTTTCCTACTGTTCTAACTGTACGCTCTTTGCTAAATTTATATACGACGTTTCAAAGGGCTATGATATAAACAACAATAATTATAAAAATAATAATTTATATTGTTAGTATTGTCACTTTGGGACTGTTGAGCCGGAACAATGTAACAAGATACAGTTTTAACAAACCAGCAACAGGAAACGTGAGTAAACTATTTTAAAGTACGAATCATAATCAACTAAACAGGAAACCGTACCAAATAGTTCTACGTAGTAAACCTTCACAAAATTTTTACCGATGTCCACTGGTCAGTCCAACTACACAAAAAATACAAAAACGAGCTTGGCAAACGAACACAAATGAGCCACAGCTCAGGACAAAGCCAGTGCAGCAATAGTACGGCCAACAAGGTGCATATACCACGATTTGTATATTTTAATGGTTGACTTATAAACAGAAGTGCAATGCAGATAATATCCTAACATCCTTCATGTTTGCAGATGACATGGTGTACCAACTTTGATTTGTGGTTAATTTCAGTTGGCAGCAACAAGACATATACAATGTAAAATCAAAGATAAAACACATATATAAGCTAAATAACAACAAATCTGGTATAAAATATTTCCTAACCTAATTATAAAGTATATGTATGTATTTCGCAAAGGTAAAAGACGAAGCACCCTGTGGATGCCAGATTAGTGGTGAAACATACAATATGTGATCATAAGTATCCGGACAACTGGCAAAAATGACTTACAATTTCGTGGCATCCTTCATCGGTAATGCTGGAAGTCAGTATGGTGTTGGCCCACCCTTAGCCTTGATGACGGCTTCCACTATTGTACGCAGACGTTCAGTCAGGTACTGGAGGGTTTCTTGGAGAATGGCAGCCCATTCTTCACGGAGTGCTGCTCCGAGGAGAGCCCTGGCACCAAGTCGGCGTTCCAAAACATCCCAAAGGTGTTCTGTAGGATTCAGGTCAGGACTCTGTGCAGGACAGTCCATTACAGGGATATTATAATCGTGTAACCACTCTGCCACAAGTCGTGCATTGTGAACAGTTGCTCCATCGTATTGAAAGATGCAATCGCCATCCCCGAAATGCTCTTCAACAGTGGGAAGCAAGAAAGAGCTTAAAACATCAATTTAGGCAAGTGCTGTGATAGTTTACGCTGTGTTTACGCTCCTTACACCAATGGAGGTGTCGTTTGGCATTTACCGGAGTGATGTGTGGCTTATGAGTAGCAGCTCGACCATGAAATCCAAGTTTTCTCACCTCCCACCTAGCTATCATAGTACTTGCAGTGGATGCTGATGCAGTTTGGAATTCCTGTGTGATGGTCTGGATAGATGTCTGCCTATAACACATTATGACCCTCTTCAAGTGTCGGCGGTCTCTGTCAGTTAACAGACGAGATCGGCTTATACGCTTTTGTGCTGCACGTGTCCCTTCACGTTTCCACTTCACTATCACATCGGAAAATGTGGACCTAGGGATGTTTAACAGTGTGGAAATTTCGCGTACAGACGTATGACACGAGTGACACCCAATCACCTGACCACGTTCGAAGTCCGTGAGTTCCGCGGAGCGCCACATTCTGCTCTGTCACGATGTCTAACGACTAGTGAGGTCGTTGACAAGTAGTACCTGGCAGTAGGTATTAGCACAATGCACCCAATATGAAAAACTTATGTTTTTGTTGTGTCCGGATACTTTTGATCACATAGTTTACATGGACGTAAAAAAATCACAACGAAAAATATTTAATGCAGAAAAATGAAATTTCACGAACGTATGTGTTTAGGTAAAATATTGAAGTCATTGTCATTGGAACGTCATAGGTTAATGTAAGTGCCAGATGCGCCATTACAAATGTGAGATGCTGGTATATTAACAACCATATGTAATCACCGCAATGTTGAATGATAGCATGCAATCGTGCATGCATTGTGTTATACAGGTGCCGGATGTCAGTTTATGGGATGGAGTTCCATACCTGTTGCACTTGGTGGGTCAATACAGGGTCAGTAAATGTTGGTTATAGATAACGCTATAGTTCGGTGATGTCCCATATGTGCTCCATTTGGGACAGATCTCGTGACCGAGCTGGCCATGGCAACATGTCGACCCTCTGTAAGGTATGTTGGGCTACAACATCGAATATGAGCGAGCGTTATCCTGTTGGAAAACACTGCCTGGAATACTGTGTATGAATGGCAGCATAAAGTTCAAATTTCCAGACTGATATACAAATTTGCAATCATGCTGCGTGGGATAACCACGAGAGTTCTCCTGCTGTCATACGAAATCGCATCCCAAATCATAACTCCTGGTGTAGATCCAGAGTGTCTAGCACGCAGACATGCTGGTTGCAGGCTCTCATCTGGCCTCTTTCTAACCAACACTCGGCCATCACTAACACCGAGGCAGAACCAGCTCTCATCAGAAAACACAACAGACCTCCACCCAGCCCTCCAGTGAGCTCTCTATTGACACCACTGATGTCGCAAATGGAAGTGTTTTGAGATTAGTGGAACACTCGCTATGGGCACTTACTCGGAGTTATCCTTGAAGCAACCGATTTGTGAAAGTTCGTTGTATCACTGTAGTGCCAGCTACTGCTCAAATTGCTGCTGCAGATGCGGTATGGTGCACCAGAGCTATACGCCGAACACGACGGTCTTCCCTCATGTCAGTGCCAAATAGCTGTCCGGAAAAGAATGAAAATACGGAAGACTGACTTTAAAGTCCTGTTGATATCGAGGTAATTAGAGATGAAGCACACGCTCGGATGTTTTCCACAATGGGGAAGGAAATCGGCTGTGCCCTTTCAATAGAACGATCCTGCTACTTGCCTGGAACGATTTAGGGAAGTCACGGAGAGACTAAATCTAGATGCTCCCGAATGCGAGTCCAGTGTGCTAACCACTGCCCCACCTCGCTCTATGTGGCCGTCCGGAACCCGGTCCTCTTGCGTCTGTACATTCTGGTGACCACCACTACCAGTAATTATGTAAAGTGGCTATTTTCCTGCCAAGACTTTCTGCAGTATCGCAGAAGTAGTATCCACGTTCTCGTAATACTACCACACGATCTCGTTCAAACTCACTGAGGTATTGATAATGGAGTCCTTGTCACCTTAAAGGCATGCTTGACTGACTTCTGCTCACCACGTCCAGTCTCAAAAGTTCGTTCCCGTGAAACACAACTAGCTCTTTATTCACATGTAATGTTGAATGCTATTGGCAAAGGATTTCAGATGGATTCCGTATATCTGTATTTCCGGAAGGCTTTTGACACTGTACCACACAAGCGGCTCGGAGTGAAATAGCGTGCTTATGGAGTATCGTCTCAGTTATGTGACTGCATTTGTGATTTCCTGTCAGAGAGATCACAGATCGTAGTAATTGACGGAAAGTCATCGAGTAAAACAGAGGTGATTTCTGGCGTTCCCCAAGGGAGTGTTATAGGTCCTTTGACGTTCCTTATCTCTACAATCGGTTTAGGAGACAATCTGAGCAGTGGTCTTCGGTTGTTTGCAGATGAAGCTGTCGTTTATCGACTAATAAAGTCATCGAAAGATGAAAACAGACTGCTAAACGATTTAGAAAAGATATCTTAATGGTTCGAAAAGTGGCAGTTGACCCTAAATAACGAAAAGTGTGAGGTCATCCTCATGAGTGCTAGAAGGAACTCGTTAAACAAGGGTTAGACGATAAATCAGTCTAATCTAATAGCAGTAAATTCAACTAAATACCTAGGTATTACAATTGCGAACTACTTAAATTGGAAGGAACATATAGAAAATGTTGCGGGGAAGGCCAACCAAAGAGTGCGTTTTATTGGCAGGACACTTAGAAAATGTAACAGACCTACTAAGGAGACTGCCTACACTACGCTTGTCCGTCCTCCTGTAGAATACTGCTGTGCGTTGTGGGATCTTTACCAGATAGGACTGGCGGAGTACATTGAAAAAGTTCAAAGAAACGCAGCACGGTTTGTATTATCACGAAATATGGGTGAGTTACAGAAATGATACAGGATTTGGGGTGGACATCATTCAAAGAAAGGCGTTTTTCCTTCCGACGGAATCTTCTCACGAAATTCCAATTACCAACGCAACGGAATGCAAAAATATTTTGTTGGCACCGACTTATATAGAGAGAAACTATCACCACGATAAAATAAGGGAAATCAGGGTTCGTACGGAAAGATATAGGTGTTCATTCTTTCAGCGCGCTATACTAGATTGGAATAATAGAGAATTGGGAAGGTGGTTCGATGAACCCTCTACCAAGCACTTAAATGTGATTTGCAGAATATCCATGTAGATGTAGTGTAGATATAGATGACTAACGTCTACCACGGTTACAGAGTGTATTTAATGCAAACTTGATTTGCATCCTCATAGTGCTGCTACTAGGGACACTCTTATCCGATTGGCGCAAAATTTGAATAGATATAAAACTCAGACGTAGAAACAAGCGTAACAACTTTCGTTTATGTCGCACAACTCCTTGGCATTGTGTTTTCCTTTACCATCAATGTATCTGGGTTTCAAAATAGAACAATAGTTGAGTACTTGCAAAAGGGCAGACCCATCCTTAGTTTATATTTTGCTGTTGATATTATTTGTTAACTATAATTTATTGTTTCAACCTGCACGAATAACGCAGAATACCCTTGAAAGAAAGCTTAAAAGAGAGACTCAGTATACTGAGCTCGTAAGGTGAAGCATATATTAATGAAAATGAATACTTACATCAAATAGATGTCGCGTATTGTCTGAAGCAAGCGAAGATAACGCTGTAAATAATATTGACCTACTGTTGTCTCTGTTATTAGGGATTTTAGTGACGCATTTTGTGGAATAAAGTGAAAACAGCTGGAACTGAAGAAACATCCTGAGCAAGTCTACAAGGAAACTGGTGTGTAGCTGCAGAAGAGAGAGAAACTAACCGTTACTGACTCATTCCACATTTACTGTAAATCACACATATAACTGTTTTCCGTTTCGTAACGAGTTTCAATTATTTGGATTAATGGCATAAAAGACAGAAACAGCGGATACAGCTGTGGTTTTCCGGACTCCGTTCTTCAGCTTAGGTGTCTGTTAAGTTTTGCATATGTTCAACGTTTTCAGCATGAGGGCGGGAAAACAGGATACTAAATTATAATAAATACAAGGCCCCTACTGTTATACGGAAACAGAACGAACGGAGTGCTCACAGTGGTCAACACTGAATACGAGAAAATACGGCGCGAAATCGTAATTCTTGTTTAGCAAAATACAAGTATTAGATCATAATATTTTTCACTTACACCTTATGGGTGGTCCACGAAGTCTTGTGTCAACATTTTTATTTCATTACAAAGTAATGTAGAGGAGAAATCTAAATCAAAAAGCAAAATTAGCTTCTCGTACCTGTACGTATATTTTTGAAAATTAAATTGTGGTCACCAGTTGATTTAAAAATTATTTATTTGTAAAATCCAGTATTGCCAAATTTCGCTCCTGTAAAACCCAGTATTACCAAATATTGCTCTTTCGAACGTTTGGTTATTATCAAACGGAAATAATTCAGCTTTAGCACATCTCAAAACATAAAAATCAGCTGACATGACATGAAGCAGAAGCTGGTTTCATCACATTCTGTTCCTGATTCACACCTTCTTGTGTGTATTGCACTCTTCGAAATGCATTACAAATATGTTGTTCATATTCTGCTTAATTCTTGTCCGCAATTGTAATAAAGAATTGAGTGCGGTAATGTTTCCATATTTCGTTTATTTGCATAGCAACCTTCCGCAGCAGCTATTAAAACAGTTACTATTCGTTTTTCAGTATTCACCTTACTGCAATTAAATTAAAGAGAATTTTACACAAGACGCGTTTCACTTTTATTTGTATGTCATCTTCCGTGTTAGTCTGCAAATTGGGTACATATGTTTATACATTTTTTAGTTGTTTTACTTTAAAAATACCGTTTTATTTATAAAGTTGGAGTGCAACTTACTTACGGTGTTTCTTTAGAAATTCTCCAAACCATTGCTTTTTCGCTCCTTGCTAGCAGTGGATGATGTCGAAAGACTTCGTTTTACATGTACTCTTGGCAGTTTTTGCCATTCTGCAGTATCTTCTGCACTACATTTGGTTTATTTACTCTTCACCTTCGTAAATCGAAGTGAAGTTTCACACACTGCACGGTATTCCAGTGTATATGTCTGTTCGGCGGTTTTTGTGCAGGTTGTGCGCGTTGCCAGCCTGTTACACTACTTTTTTTTTTTTGTAATTCGTGTTTGTGTGCGCGTATGTGTATGTGTGAGTGTGTGTGTATGAGAGAGCTAGTGTAAATTAGTGAAAATGTCATGTATGTTTGGGAAAGGTGTGATAGGAGATGGGACGGGGTGGTTGCGAGGATTATAGGATTATAGGATAGAACGTGGAAGTAGATGGTAGTGGCAAATGAAGCCTGTGGCTATATGTACATACTTAATGTTATATTAAGTGGTCAGCCAGTTTAAAGAGTGTGTTGTTTGCTAAGCTGACCAATTATCAGCTGTTTGTTTTCTGTTATGGTTTTTTGGACGTGGTAGTTTCCTTGCAAGAGAAAGAGGTGTTTTTTGTTGTTGTTTATCCATATGATTTCCATGGCTATGTCTCTGGTGATAATTTTAAATTGGTGTTTGTGTACGTGTCCTGCAAAATCTGAATTATTTGTCCTATACTCTCATGCTCTTACATGTTCGTTGTAACTGGTGCCAAATGTCCTCCTGGTTTGAACTATATATCTTCGGAGGCATTTATTACTTTTCGGTTGGTATATTCTTGATTTCTGACATATATCAGTTTTTTCTATTGTTTTTTAGAAGTAATTTTGAATTGAATTTGTGGTTTGTTGGGATACATTTATGCCTTGATTTCAAAAATATTGGATGTTGTGTGAGTGTATCTATGGTTGTACCTCAAATTTCTGCCAAACGAACAAGACATTTTCGCTAATATACACTAACTCACTCACACACATAAACACACACACACACACACACACACACACACACACACACACACACACGAATTTAAAAAAAAAAGTAGTTTCCCTGGTTGGTAACGCTCAGAACCTGCACGAAAACAAAAGAACAGGCATAAACACTGTAATACTTTGCAGAGTGAGAAACATCAGTAGCAGCCGAAATATTGAATTATCGCTCCGTCCATAGGCTGCCGTTAGCACCACAACTCAAACGGCTGCATCTGGAGTTAAGCCATTACTAGGAATCTAGGACTACTGGTGAAAATCTTCGCATTGTGTGTAGCGGTGAAGTGCGGTTCTGCACTACCCAGGATCAGCATCGTTGCCGAACGTGGCAGCGACCTGGGGAGAAGTCTTATTCTTGCAATGTTTTTGAGAAGCACGATCATGTTATTCCTGGCGTCATGGCGTGAGAATCCTCCGGGATGATTTCAGGTCGTGGCTCTTAGTAACTGAGGGAACTCTGATGACATAACATATGTTATGGAGATCCTACGCCTGGTGTGTGATTTCTCATGTGACATTATCGTGGTATCATTTTCCAGCAGGACAATTCTCGTACGCATGTGGCACCTATCTCTATGAACTACGTGCATGTTTCTGAGGCACTCCTGTGACCAGCTAGATCCTCAATTGTGTTCTAATAGGACAAGTGTAGTACCAGCCCAGAAGGTAACTTGTACTAATGCCAATACCTAGGACATGAAGCCCAGGAGATGAAACAACAGCGTTATGGCACCCTTCCCAACCAAATCCAGGCCAGAGGGCTACATCATGACACTGATAAGTGGGCTCACATGGCCAAATTGTTTCGAAATTTGACTCGATTTTGTGATCAGGGAAATAACATCACACGGTCTGTCAATGAGTTTCCTCCTCCATATTTTTTATTGGGCACGTGATATTAACCCTTGACATGATAAATTTACGTAAAAAGCGAAGATGCAAGACTATACTGGTCTTGCGGTTTGATTTGAAAGACTACAGGTGGCTTTAAGTTTACACCTTAAAAGCAATCCCTTAAACTTGTAGGTCATCAGTCCGCTAGACTTGAACTTCTTAAACCTAACTAACCTAAGGACATCACACACATCCATGCCCGAGGCAGGATTCAAACCTGCGACCGTAGCAGCAGCGCAGTTCCGGATTGAAGCGCATAGAACCTCTTGGTCGCAGCGGCCGACGACTGTGGGAAAACGAGAACTGAAGGGAATCAAAGCATTTGAGACGTGTTGCTACAGCAGAATATTACTAATTAATTGGACTGATAAGGTAGTGAATGAGGAGATTCCTCATACAATTGGTGAGGAAAGGAATACATGGAAAACACTTATAAGAAGGGAGAGGATGATAGGACATCTGTTACGGTATTCGGATATAACTTCCATGGTAGTAAAGGGAGCTTAAGAATAGAAAAACTGTACAGTAAGACAGAGACTGGAATAAACCAGCAGATAATTGAGCATGTAGGGTGCAAGTGCAAGTCTCATGTGAAAATATTGTCGCACTACTAGTCTGTGTCGAACCCTTACGGGTATCGAGGAACACAACAGCTATCTACTGACTTTTCCTTCTTATTTGGAACACGTGGTCGCTCCATAAATCTAAGATAGACTGCTACTAGAAAGAGATCAGTTCTATGAAAGGGATTTCAGCCGAACCCATGCAAACTACGACTATTACACACACAATCTCTAACTCCTACTGTCACCAACTAATTCCTGCTTTTAATACGTTATTTCTCCAGCAGATTATATTTTATTTTATTGGTTGTTATGCACCAGAATTTTTTATATCCTACTATATATTCTCTGCTGTCGATTTTTAGTGGAATATACACTGAAATGCTAAGGAAACTGGTATATGCATACGTATTCAAATACACAGATATGTAAACAGGCAGAATATGGCGCTGAGGTCGGTAACGCCTACATAAGAAAACAAATGTCTGGCGCTGTTAGATCGGTTACTATTGCTAAAATGGCAGGTTATCAAGATTTAAGTGACTTTGAACATCGTGTTATAGTCGGCGCACGTGCGATGGTTCACAGAAGCTCCGAGGTAGCAGTGAAGTGGGGATTTTCCCGTACAACTTTTTACACGAGTATACCGTGAATGATGTCAGGAGTCTGGTAAAACTGTGAGGTCTCCCACATCGCTGCGGTCGGGAAAAGATCCTGCAAGAACGGGACCAAAGATGACTGAAGAGAATCGTTCAACGTGACAGAAGGGCAATCCTTCCGTAAATTTCTGCAGATTACAATGCTAGGACATCAACAAGTGTCACCGTACGAACCACCCAACGAAATATCAGCGATATGGGCTTTCAGAGCCGAAGGCCCACTCGTGTACTCTTGATGACTGCAAGACACAAAGCTCTACGCCTCGCCTGGGTTCGTCAACACCGACATTGCACTATTGAAGACTGGACACATGTTGCCTGGTCGAACGAGTCTCATTTCAAATGGTATCGAGCGGATGGACGTGTACGGGTATGGAGACAATCTCATGAATCCATGGACCCTGCATGTCGGCAGGGGACTGTTCAAGCTGGTGGAGGCTGTGTAACAGTGTGGGGCGTGTGATATGGGATCCTTGGAACGTCTAGATGAGACTCTAACAGGTGACACGTACGTAAACATTCTATCTGATCTCCTACGTCCATTCATGTCCATTGTGCATTCCTACGGACTTGGGCAATTCCAGCAGGACAATGCGACAGCGCACACGTCCAGAATTACTACAGATTGGCTCCAGGAACACACTTCTGAGTTTAAACATTTCCGCTGGCCACTAAACTTACCAGATATGAACATTATTGAGCATATCTCGGATGCCTTGCAAGGTGGTGTTCAGAAGAGATGTCCACCCCCTCGTACTCTTACGGATTTGTGGGTAGTCCGGAGGGATTCATGGTGTCATTTCCCTCCATCATTACTTCAGACATTAGTCGTGTCCATGGCACGTAGTGTTGCGGCTCTTCTTCGTGCTCGCGGGGGCTCTACAAGATATTAGGCAGATGTACCAGTTTCTTTGGATCTTAATGTATATCTGAGTGCTGTGAGCCATCGTCAGCAAATCCATGCTTATTTATTCTAGTGGAAGCATTTTTAACATCTTAACTGACAGTTTAGTGTCATAGACAAACTCTACGAAATAGTTCGTGAACTAATTGTTTATTGTAACATAGATCGGATTCTTTCATCACGTTTAAGTTATCTTCTATGTGACACCAATTTCATTAATGTATACGAAGTTATATGGGGTTTGAAAGGAAGACACACCTTAAAGGTGATGAGGTTCAAAACATGGCTCTGAGCACTATGGGACCTAACTTCTGAGGTCAGCAGTCCCCTAGAACTTAGAACTACTTAAACCTAACTAACCTAAGGGCATCACACACATCTATACCCCGAGGCAGGATTCGAACCTGCGACCTTAGCGATCGCGCGGTTCCAGACTGTAGCGCCTAGAACCGTTCGGCCATTCCAGGCGGCCCTGCCTTCCAAGGTAGCGATGGCAGTGTGCATAGAACTGCGTGCATACAATACAGGTTTCACGAGCACACAAGAGCTTAATCGCATCTCGACAGACTCGCTAAATCACTTGATTTCAATCTGGAATGCCGTGTCTTGGAAGTTGACCAAGGCCTGTTTTTGCTCCACTGCAACGCCCCAGTTAATGCCGCTCAGGCCACAGTCACATATGCTGTTTCTTTGGGATATCGAATTTTGCCTTCTTCCCTCACCCCTTTCTCTTCTGCCATAACGGTAAAAAGTAATGTTGCATGTGTGATTTAGGATTTTATGTCTAGTTTTACATAATAACTTCTTGTGTATACCGTGTACAGAGCTTGCGTCACCATCAACAACTGGTTATCATCCAGCGGTATACTTACCGGCTGACGTGACTCCCACGAAACTTTTGAATCAATTCATCATCAACGAAATTCTGCCAACAACCAATGGTTCGACCAGCATTCATGACGATCGACTGGTATGGACTCAAATTCTTCTATCAAGGCTCCACGGAGTAATCTACAATGCTTTCGTTCAGAATACTCGGCCAGATCAGCTAGAAGATGGAGCACAACTTCATTCCAGTGTTAATGTTTCTCGGCTACTGAATAATAGATCCCATGACAGGTGCAGTGGAAGCGGGTGACCAGTTTCATGGATCCACGTTCTGCAGACCTAAACAAACTAGACTTTTGTTTGTGAGAGAATCTGAAAGCGCTTGGGTATCGGACCAATGTACAAGAAGCAGAGAGTCTTCAAGTACTGCTTCCGAACTTTTTATGTGAAAACTCTTAAAGCTTTTTAAAATAAACAAATTATTGCCATTCTACACATTTATTCTTTATGCCTACATATTTGCAGCCCTCTGCTGCTAGAGCCTTCGAATATAAGCTGTAACATGGGGTGTGTAACGTTAACTATGTTGATGCGTGAGAAACAGAGTGCTGTAATCGAGTTTCTCACCGAAGAAGAGTTGGTTCACACGTGGAGCGCCCTCTCCTAGAGTGTGACAATGTCAGACCACCCACACGAACGCTGCGACATCTGCAACGATTCGCAGCCATCGATTCAATGTCATCGATCATTCTCCATATATTTACGACTTGGCACCACCCGATTTACGCAAATAAAAGTGTCATATCTTCATAGTTAGCTCCAAGCATCCACCGCGGGACACGAAGATATTATTGAGCTTCTTTGGTCGGAATTTTCAGGTACTGTCCACCATGTGCTAGAGAAGCATGTCATAGAGAAGCATGTGCCTAGCAAAAGTATCGAGGAGGAAAAGGATGCACGTTGGTACAACAAATATATTACGAAGTTGCTGAGAAAGCAGAGAATTTTGCACAGTCGTTTTAAATATAGTCACTGCCCCGCTGGCAAACAGAAATCATGCGAAATGAAAGCAGCTGACAGAAGGACAATAAGAGATTCTTTTAACGAATTTGAAAGCAATATTTTATCTGCAGATTCTAAAAATAACTCCAAAAACTTTTGGTCCTACGTAAAATCTATGAACACTACAAATAATTCAACACCTTCGCTTGCTGACAGTATGGGTAATGTAGCTGATGATGATAAACAGAAGGCCGAAATTCTAAACATAGCTTCCAAAAACTCATTTACGATAGAGGACTGCAGCACCATTCCCCCTTTCAATTAACGAACAAACGAAAGGATGGCTGACATAGTGTTTAGTGTATCTGGGATTGTAAAACAGTTAAGATCCTTAGACGTCAGGAAAGCATCTGGCCCAGACGGTATCCCCGTAAGATTTTATGTTGACTATGCTACAAATATAGCACCATTCTTATCCGTCATCTATCAGAGATCATTGGAACGGCGGAAAGTTCCACGGGACCGGAAGAAGGCCCAGGTCATAGCAATCTAGATGCACATAATGCAATAAACTGGGCCCTTCGGTCCAAGTGAACCGATCACTGACTGGGAATGGATTTATTCGGCTACTTGGAGACCATATGCAGATATTCATGAACTCCATGTTACCAGACACGTCCCTGATCCACAATTTATTTTTCGTGTTTGAAGAAATCTATAAAAAGGGTAGAGAGTTGGATGCACATAATTATCGGCCAATTTCACTGACATCGATTTGTTGCAGAATTATGGAACATATTTTGTGTTCAGACATAATGACATTTCTAGACTTTGAGTAGCTCATCTGCAGAAATCAGCATGGTTTCAGGAAACAGCGGTCATACGAGACACAGCTGCCCCTCTTTGTGCATCATATTCAACAGGCTCTAGATACCGCCTCCCAGGTCGATGCCATATTTATCGACTTTCAAAGGCGTCCAACTCAGTTTCGCACTGTCACTTGCTCCCAAAAGTGCGCGCTCACGGTCTATTCGATGACATTTGCAGTTGGATAGGAAGTTTTCTAACAGACAGAGAGCAATATGTCGTCCTGCATGGGACGACTTCAACAGAAACAAGATTAACTTCAGGTGTGTCCCAGGGCAGCGTAATAGGTCCGTTGCTTTTTACGATTTACATAAACGATCTGGTTGATGGTACTGACAGCGGCCTTAGACTGTTTGCCGATGATACTGTAGTCTACATGAAAGTAGTATCACACGAAAGTTGTGAACAAATCAATGAGGATTTGCAGAAAATAAATGCGTGGTGTAATGGCTGGCAGTTATCTCTCAATATTAGTAAGTGCAACCTACTACGTATAACGAAGCGAAAACCCCCATTAACGTACGAGTACAAATAGATGCCCAGTCTTTGGAAGCGGTAACGTCCGTCAAGTATCTGGGTGTGACTATTCGAAATGATCTCAAATGTAACAATTAGATTACACAAGTAACGGGTAAGGCGAACTCTAGATTGCGATTTATTGGTAGAATCCTGCAGTGATGCAGTCCTTCAACAAAGGAAATAGCTTACAATACGTTAGTTCGCCCAGTCTTGGAGTGTTCTTCGTCTGTATGGGACCCTTACCAATTGGGTCTGATTCAAGAGATTGAGAAGGTCCAAGAAGAGTGGCAAGATTCGTGACTGGTACATTTAGCCATCGCGAGAGCGTTACAAATCTCATTGAAAGTTTGAAGTGGGACACACTTGCAGATAGACGGCGCGCTAAACCGAAGGGGCTGCTCACTAAATTCCGAAATCCGATCTTCACCGAGGATGTAGAGCATATATTATCTAGCATATATTATCTCACAATTATCATTATTCAAAGATAAGGGAAATAAGAGGTTGTACTGAGGCTGAGGCATTCAGACAGTCGTTTTTCCCCCGCGCGATCCACGAGTGGAACAGAAAGGGGGGGGGGGGACTATGACATTGGCGCAAATTGTGCCCGCCGCCACACACCGCTCTGTGGCTAGCGCAGTATATATGTAGATGTTTCCAAAACTTAAAGAACACCTTCCAGGGCTCTACGCTGACAGTGACGAAGTGGTACAAGCAGAGATGAGGTTATGGTTCTGTCAATAGAATGAAACATTCTGCAGTGACGCTGTCTCTAGTTGGGAGAAACGTGTTTGTCGCTAGGATGACTATGTTGAATACATACCTAGGTATAAGGAATAAAGATGTAAAAAGGTTAATAAAGTCTACTTTATTAAAAAAAGCTTTAAGAGTTTTCGCATAAAAAATTCGGAGGTATTACTTTTCAGGACGTCCTCCTAAGCGTAATACGCCAGGGATACATAGCCATATCCAGGATTCAATACGACAGGGACGTGATACATTATCTGTGCAAACGGAAGACATTTGTACTCATGAAAGAGAGAGTTTCACGTTATCAGTGTGTGTTTCTCACGATTAACGTACTATGAAGAGTTACAGAAGTGAATTCTAACGCTTAAGTAATGTATTTCTGGTCTCATATCACTGTAAAAATTTTCGCTTCTTCTGAGTGTGGGCAATGTGTCTTTTCCGCATCTTTTTGTTGCAGCCTGCATAGTCTACCGTGTGATTCGATCAGAGAAAGGTTCGGAAATTCTACAGCGATGTTTTTGAGATGAGGCTGACGGTCCATGTAACTGTAAAACATTCCACAGAGCATGCAATGTAGTTCCTCGTCACCAGAGGTAATAAAGCGGAGTCTGTGCTGGGGTACTGACAAGGGGTTTATTTATACAGTACAGACACCTCTACCGCTGTCTCTTGGGAAATTAAAAACACACTGTGACTTACATGGACAGAGTGCAGGTGGGATTTTCTGGGAAAATGTGTATGTTTCCTGGTAATAAAAAGGAAACCGTGTTATTAACGACTGATTGAGTTTGTTCCAAAGTTTAATCGAAAAACTTAACTTGCTAATATACATCCACGTTATTATGCTCTGGCACCCTTAAAACAGTGGCATATAATTACAGTTACATGGTTTTGTTTTCCAAATCCCACCCTTACAGCAAGCACATCTTGTGCAGAAAATGGCTGAACGTAATGCTCCATTTGATCAACTTCGTGTCTCTGTTTACACTTTGGCAGTTTATCTGAAATATTTCAAGGGGAATGTAGGTCTACTGTATTTAATAAGTCCATGGTAAACTGCTATTACAACTTGTGAATATAGTTAAGCCTTAAGTAGTACTATCATGATAAGTCATTAAATAATAAATTTTCGAATTAAGACTGCGTTCACAGTGAACTATTTCCAGTGAGTATAGTTTTGTACGTGGCACACTTCTGCCGTAAATCCACTCGCAGGGAAAGCTCGCACACACGACGGACAGCGTTCTCTGCATGCGTGATTACAGCATTGTCGCGCTAACATGTGGAATATTGGTCCACCTCATATGTAAATCTGCAGAACTAAACCGCATCAGACGGCAGATCTGTGCGTAGCATTCCGTTAATGTCCTAATGGAGGTAGCATTCAGTCCCAGCAGATCCCTATATTGAGGTACTGTGATATAATTTCAACAAACTGCTGACTGTCATGCATAAACGATCGATTGTATCTACAAGACTGACAACTGTCTGACCTAGCAGACTGGAGTATCTTTACCTAATTGTTTAATCTAAAATAATAGTTCAGTTCAATTTCACAAATGCTGAAAATAGGTTTGTTTTTCTCGTAAATACAGAGGGTCCACAAAAAGGGCTGAATACTTTGAGAGGTGGTAGCCCCCATCTAAAAAAGAAAAATACGTTCGATAAACATGCGTCTGAAAATGCTTACTTTATGTAATAATAGGAAGGGGAGTGTACGGCTTGGTTGCAGATATTAGCACAGTCGTTGCATTGGCACTTTATCAAATGTGTCGGTGGCGTATTATGATGTCTTACTCAGAGTACTCTACCTGCCATTGTACGTTAGTTTCCGTCGTGTATGTGTGCCTTATTGTACAGTACTGTCAACCCAGGGTACGTATCATCGTGCTTTACGTTCTTCCAAACGCGGATTAACATACGTGTTTACTGTTATTCCGCTCTGGTTCAAAATGGCTCTGATCACTATGGGACTTAAACATCTGTGGTCATCAGTCCGCTAGAACTTAGAACTACTTAAACCTAACTAACCTAAGGACAACACACACATCCATGCCCGAGGCAGGATTCGAACCTGCGACCGTAGCGGTCGTGCGATTCTAGACTGAAGCGCTTAGAACCGCACGGCCACACCGGCCGGCTATTCCGCTCTTTGTGCGTACAAATGGTGTAGTGCATTTACATTTTCTGTCTTCTATCAACTGTTAGCAATGGAAGCCTGCTAGTCGGCAGATGAAATGGTGGACATGATACTCTGCAAATGGACGTAGCCTGCGAGCCGGTGCCCTCTACTCTGAAAAATATCCACAGTATTTTCTGATAAGCTGTTCGGCAGACTTTTCCATCGTCTAAGGAACACAGGTACCCTTGCAACTCGGGAGACAGACAGTGGAAAGCCCAACACTGTCCGTTCTCCTGACAGAGGAGCGTGTGATACATTCGGTGGAAAAAAGCCCAGGAACCAGTGTGCGACACTTAGCAGCAGCAGAAGGCGTGTTTCACTCTCTTATGTGAGGGGTCCTTCATGAACAATCGCTGTACCCACACCATCTACAGCGCTTTCAGACCCTAAGGCAACAGAAACATCATGGTAGACGGCGGTTCTGCGGTTCTGTCAGTAGCTGTTGCAGAAGTCTGCCTCACATCCACTGTTCATATCCAAGATTTTGTTTACCGATGAGGCAGGATTTGCAAGAAATAGTGTTGTGAATATCCATAAGCAACATGTATAGGTAGATGTACGTCTCCACCAAATTCAGGAAAGAGGGCATCGACAACGATTCTCTACCAACATACGGGCAGGCATACTTAGCGATAGATTAATAGAGCCATAGACGCTACCTCAAAGGTTAACTAGGGCGCATTATCTGCAAATTGTCATTAATGCATTGCCTATCTTGCCGGAGACTGTGCCAATGGGGCACGAACACAAATGTGGTTCATGCATGACAGCTCACCAGGACACTTCTGTCACAATGTGCGCGAACAGCTGACGCAGACATTTCAGAACCGCTGGATTGATCTGGGGCTCACACTTGGGCCGCTCTTTACCCAGCACTCAATCCCCTAGACTTTTGGTTATGGAGACACTTGAAGTAATTGGTCTGCGACACGCCAATCAATGATGCGCTGACACCACGGAGTCGCGTCTTCAGAGCGAGCCAGTAGGTAAAAGAACTGGGAATACCTCGCCGGCCTTGTGGCCATGCGGTTCTAGGCGCTTCAGTCTGGAACCGCGTGACCACTACAGTCGCAGGTTCGAATCCTGCCTCGGGCATGGATGTGTGTGATGTCCTTAGGTTAGTTAGGTTTAAGTAGTTCTAAGTTCTAGGGGACTGATGACCACAGATGTTAGGTCCCATAGTGCTCAGAGCCAGTTGAACCATTTGGGAATACTTCAAATAATGCGTCATTCCTTACGACGAGGGCAAAGGGGTGCATTATCAAGAATGGACGTAACTTTGAACACATGTCTATCAGAGAAAGTATCTTTTGTGGACCATGTTTATTGGACTTATTTTTCTTGTTTCGATGAGTGCTACCACCTTCCAAAGTATTAGACACTTTTTTTGAACACCCTGTATATGATTTCTTTCACACAAGGCTCACTAGTGAAGTGAATGAAACATATGGTTCTATTTCTCTGTTTTGCGTGTATCCTGAGCTACACTGAAACATTTGTTGGAAGGCAGGCGTTCATAGTGATATGACAGGGACAGCAGTTGACATCTATAATGAACTAATCCGTCACACCTGATACGTGGTGGTTTGCCTAGGTTAAATTGCATTATTTTATTAACATCACACATCAGCGTGATTGCGCTATTGCACATGATGCGGGGTTTCGAACTACCTCTGTAAGGTAATCCAAAGCTAATAAGAGGCTACATTTTAATTAATATTGAATTAATGAATAGAGCCATATCAAAACATTAATTACACACGAAGCAAAATTTAATACTGCAAACAACCTTTATACTCGAAATGTAAGTAAATCACCTGCACCAGCACATTATTTTAATCAACTGAAATTTTAACAGAAAGTTGCCTATTTTAATTTTTGAATGTAACTCGTATTGTCTTCTTTTTTGAGACACACATCAATGAAATAATTATAAACAGATATTCAACACCAAAAGAAATGGTATTCTGGAAGACACTCCCTTCAGAATTTATACGAGGAGCTACACAACGAATAACGACGAGTGCAACGATAGCCAACAAAATTTCAACACTATGAAGGCGATGTACAGCCATCGTCAAACTGGGATGAAGTACACTAACGTTTTTACATGGAAATGATTAACATTTCAACACAGCCAAACGAACAAGATTTGAGTAATTTACGAATCACATTTGAATGTAGTTTGTTTGTAAGCAGAACGTTTCACACTGTGTGATCAAAAGTGTCCGGACACTTGGCTGAAAATGACTTAAATGTTTGTGGCTCCCTCCATCGGTAATACTGGAATACAGTTTGGCCCACCCGTAGCCTTGATGACAGCTTCCACGATCGCACGCATACATTCAATCAGTTGCTGGAAGGTTCCTTGGGGAATGGCTGCCCATTCTTCAAGGAGTGCTGCACTTAGGAAAGGTATTGATGCCGGTCGGTAAGGCCTCGTACGAAGTCGGCGTTCCAAAATATTCCAAAGGTGTTCTATAGGATTCACCTCAGGACTCTGTGATGACCAGTTCATTACAGGGATGCAAGGGCTGCAAGCCCCTTCCATAAAAAACACGACCACATCATAACACCACGGCCTCCGAATTTTACTGTTGGCACTACACACGCTGGCAGATGACGTTCACCGGTCATTTGCCATACCCATACCCTGCTATCGAATCACCAGATTGTGTACCGTGATTCGTCACTCCACACAACGTTTTTCCACAGTTCAATTGTCAAATGTTTACGCTCCTTACCCCAAGCGAGGAGTCGTTTGGCATTTACCGGCGTGATGTGTGGCTTATGAGCAGCAGGTCGACCATGAAATACAAGTTTTATCACCTCCCTCCTAACTGTCATAGTACTTGCAGTGGATCCTGATGCAGTTTGGAATTCCGGTCTGGATAGATATCTGCCTATTACACATTACACCTTCTTCAACTGTCTGCGGTCTTTGTCAGTCAACAGACGAGGTCGGCCTGTACGCTTTTGTGCTGTACGAGTCCCTTCACGTTTCCACTTCACTATCACATCGGAAAGAGTGGACCTAGGGATGGTTAGGAGTGTGGAAATCTTGCTTACTGACGTATGACACAAGTGACACGCAATGCCCTGGCCCTGTTCGAAGTCCGCGAGTTCCGCGGCGAGCTCCATTCTGCTGTCTCACGATGTCTAATGACTACTGAGGTCGCTGATACGGATTACGTGGCAGTAGGTAGCAGCACATGGCACCTAATATGAAAAACGTATGTTGTTGGCTGTGTCCGGATACTTTTGATAACATAATGTACATGTGGCTTATGGGAAGCTGGTCGACCATTGTACGTCATTATTTTTAATTCTTTACTATCGGTCATTGAACTGGTTTGAATTCTGGTAGCACTTTGGAAGTCAAGACTGTTTCCTTCTGGTGATTACAAACGATTTTTTACAAGCACCGTCCGCAATATTTGACATTTCGTGTCTGTTACTACAAGACGTTTGCCTGATTTGTTTTATTTTTGGATGTTTCTTCGCAGTTACACTTCCCGATTCTGGTATCACGTATCAGTGTCACCGCATGGGCGTCAGAGTTGCCAACGGACTTGCAAGTTACCTTCACATGTCGTTAGCAGTCGTGTGGTATTCAGTGGACCCAACGGTGCACGCCCACTAAGCCACGCCTCTAGTGGCTCTCCACTGTGAGCGACCTTTGCAGCCGCGATATTGGACGGCCAGTGCCAGCTACTCCCCCGACTCGCACTTGGAGCCGCTCCGCTAGGTGCCACGTGACACTACACAGACGTCATCTAATCGCGGCTCCAACTCCATTGTTTGTGTTTTAGTTCAGTATGTCCCATCCTTGTTGACATTTTGATGTTTCCTGATGCATTATTTGTAATGAGTCTTCGTACACTTTGAGAAAAAGAAGTTAAGTAAACCTTCTAGTTACTGTGATAACTCGTTGGCTGATCGTTTCAGCTCTTATCCAACCTTCCTTCGACGACAGTTGCCTCACCTCTCTGTTGCCCACCTCTCCTTGCCGTTCCATGCTAAGTCGTACACAACAGCAGTCTCTTCACCAACAGTCGACTTGGGAAGCTATAGAAGGGTTGCAATTTCCCTGATGGATTTATCAGTCAGGTGTCTTCCTACAGCTACATCTACATATACATCTACATCCATACTCCGCAAGCCACCTGACGCTGTGTGGCGGAGGGTATCTTGAGTACCTCTATCGATTCTCCCTTCTATTCCAGTCTCGTATTGTTCGTGTAAAGTATGCTTGTGTGTGGGCTGTAATATCTCTGATTTTATGCTCATCCTCTCTTCGCGAGATATACGTAAAAGGGAGCAATATACTTCTTGACTCCTCTCGAAACTTCAACAATAGCCCGTACCGAGCTACTGAGCGTCTCTCTGGCAGAGTCTTCCACTGGAGTTTATCTATCATCTCCGTAACGCTTAGACGATTACTAAATGATCCTGTAACGAAGCGCGCTGCTCTCCGTTAGATCTTCTCTATCTCTTCTATCAACTCTATCTGGCACGGATACCACACAAGTGATCGGTATTCAAGCAGTGGGCGAACAAGCGTACTGTAACCTATTTCCTTTGTTTTTGGACTGCATTTCCTTACGATTTTTCCAATGATTCTCAGTCTGACATCTACTTTACTGACGATCAAATTCATATGTTCATTCCATTTTAAATCACTCCTAATGCGTACTCCCAGATAATTTATGGAATTAACTGCTTCCAGTTGTTGACCTGCTATATTGCAGCTAAATAATAAGGGATATTTCTTTCTATGTATTCGCAGCACATTACACTTGTCTACATTGATATTCAATAGCCATTCCCTGCACCATGCGTCAATTCGTTGCAGATCCTCCTGCATTTCAGTACAATTTTCCATTGTTACAACCTCTCGATATACTACAGCATCATCCGCAAAAAGCCTCAGTGAACTTAGGAACTTGCGATGTTATCCACAAGGTCCTTTATGTATATTGTGAATTGCAACGGTCCTACGACACCACCCTGCGGCACACCTGAAATCACTTTTACTTCAGAAGACTCCTTTCCATTGAGAATGACATGCTGCGTTCTGTCATCTAGGAACTCTTCAATCCAATCACACAATTGGTTTGATAGTAAACATGTTCTTACTTTGTTCATCAAACGACTGTGGGGAACTGTATCAAACGCCTTGCGGAAGTCAAGAAACACGGCACCTACCTGGGAACTCGTGTCTATGTCCCTCTCAGTCTCTTGGACGAATAGCGCGAGCTGGGTTTCACACGACCGTCTTTTTCGAAACCCATGCTGATTCTTACAGAGTAAATTTCTAGTCTCCAGGAAAGTCGTTATACTCGAACATAATACGTGTTCCAAAATTCTACATCTGATCGACGTTCAAGATATAGGTCTATAGCTCTGCATATCTGTTCGACTTCCGTCTTGAAAACGGGGATGACCTGTGCCCTTTTCCAACCTTTTGGAACGCTACGCTCTTCTAGCGACCTACGGTACACCGCTGCAATAAGGGGGGGGGGGGGGGGGGGGGGGCAAGTTCCTTCGCGTACTCTGTGTAAAATCGAAATGGTATCCCATCAGGTCCAGCGGCCTTTCCCCTTTTGAGCGATTTTAATTGTTTTTCTATCGCTCGGTGATCTAATTCGATATCTACCATTTTGTCATCTGTGCGAAAATCTAGAGAAGTAACTACAGTGCAGTCTTCCTCTGTGAAACAACTTTGGAAAAAGACATTTCGTATTTCGGCCATTAGTCTGTCATCCTCTGTTTCAGTAACATTTTGGTCACAGAGTGTCTGGACATTTTGTTTTGATCCATCTATCACTTTTACATAAGACAAAAATTTCTTAGGATTTTCTACCATGTCTGTACATAGAACGCCTCTCGCATAGCCCTCCTCACACTACATTTCGCTTCGTGTAATTTTTATTTGTCTGCAAGGCTTTGGCTATGTTTACGTTTGCTGTGAAGTTCCCTTTGCTTCCGTAGCAGTTTTATAACTCGGTTGTTGAACGAGTACCACGGTGGCTCTTTTCCATCTCTTACGATCTTGTTTGGGACGTACTCATCTAATGCATATTGTACGGTGGTTTTGAATTTTGTCCACTGATCCTCAACACTACCACAACTTGACATAAAACTTTTGTGTTGAGTCGTCAAGAACTCTGAAATCCGCTTTTTGTCACTTTTGCTGGTTCGAAGAAAGTGAGCTGTCCTGACCAACTAATCTCAGTGTTCCTGCTTCTCTGCTGACAACATGCTACTCCCTTTCTCCTACACTGCGGACCCGCCTCTCGTGGTATCCAGTAGTGAATTCCGCATTGCTTAGGAGTGCTCCGATACTTCTGAGCCTACAGTTCACCTACTATTTCAGCTTCCTAGATAAGCTGAGAATCTGCTCTGTAAAATAGGCACATTCCGTTGTAATGTACTCTGATTTTTAATTAAAGAGGCGCAGTAATAGTCTCCATCGCAGAACTACTGGTTTTCGTGGAAAGCAGCGAGATTAAATAACAGGGTAACGTGGATAATCTCTTCACTCGCAATAAAGCTCGTTGACGGAGTGCCGCAGAACTGTAGGGAGGTGTCGGCCAGACTGGACTCTTTGCGGCTGTTCCGGAACTCCGAAGCCCCGCGGCGTGCGGGCAGAAGCGGCCAGCGCGTGTAATCGGCTTACGGTCTGCTGCCTTCATCAGCCTAATTGAGTAGCCGAGGGCCGGTGTTTCGCGTCGTGTAGCGTGGCGTGCGCCGCGCGGAATGCCTTTGGTCCGCCGCCTCTCCTGCCACCGACCCAGACGATAATCGACATCTCCCCACGGTCACGAGGGGCGTCAACGTCTCAAGTGATCTTTTTATCGCAAGGGTGCTGCGCTGTGAAGTCGCTGCCTTACCCGATGTTAACATAGCTGCAGCTTTATGTCCGATCAATGTTGCGGCTTACGCCCTTGATATGGCTGCAGATGGGGAAGTGCTGCAGTGGTACACATTAGTGCTTGAGAGGACAGTCATGTTGTCCACTGACCATGCACGACTGTACAACCATGTTGCGTACCTTGAACCAGAAATGGACTTGGTTGTAGCTGTTGTGGTTGGCAGGAGAGCCAACCGTGTTTTTCTAAAAGAGGCCGAAATGCACGCGTCTCAGCTCACTCTGGCTGGCGTGAGGTCTGGAACATGACAAGGGAATTAGAATTGAGAAAAACGGACGTAGCTGGTGGAATACTTAACTTTAATCCATTAATGGAAAACGTCGCTCTTTATGGTACATGATTCACAATATCAATAGTACGGATACTGGCGCCTTGCTAGGTCGTAACAAATAACGTAGCTGAAGGTTATGCTAACTATCGTCTCGGCAAATGAGAGCGTAGAGGTCAGTGAACCATCGGTTGGTTGGTTTGTGGGGGTTAAAGGGACCAGACTACTTAGGTCATCGGTCCCTTGTTCCACGACCATAATAATACACGAAGAAAAGTCCAACAAGCAATAAACACATAACGGAGACGACAAGGGACGACACAGTACAAGAAAGACATAGACGAAGACCAGAGAAAAGAGATTAAAAGACACACAGAGTGCGACGGTCATTGGCCGACCATGAAAATAAAACTGGAAAGGCCAATAACCAAGGAACACATTAAAACACCACAAACTAAAACCCCAGGCCAAAAGCCACAGTCGACACTAAAAAAAAATAAAAGGGGACTCTCATATTGAATGATAAAAACCCCCTGCTCGAATAAAACGGAGAACTAAGTCAGCCATAGTAGAGTCATCGGTTAAAAGAGCAGGGAGTGTATCAGGCAGCGCGAACGTCTGCCTGAGGGCAGTTAAAAGTGGGCAGTCGAGTAAGACGTGTACCACGGTCAGGGCCAATCCGCAGCGACAGAGAGGCGGGTCGTCACGGCACAAGAGATACGCGTGCGTGAGCCGGGTATGTCCTATGCGGAGCCGGCAGAGGACGACAGCGTCCTTGCGAGACCCCCGCATGGAGGAGCGCCACACACTGGTTGTCTCCTTGACTGCCCGAAGTTTGTTGGGAGAGGGCAGGGTGCGCCACTCATCACGCCAAGCAGCAAGGACCTTCTGCCGCAATACGGATCGGACGTCACTCTCTAAAAGACCGATCTCCATGGCCGGGGAACTGACCGCCTGTTTCGCCAGTTCGTCAACCCGCTCGTTACCCGGGATGCCGACGTGACCCGGGGACCAAACAAAGGTGACAGAGCGGCCGCAACGGACGAGAGTATGGAGGGACTCCTGGATGGCCATCACCAGACGGGAACGAGGGAAACACTGGTCAAGAGCTCGTAAACCGCTCAGGGAGTCACTACAGATGACAAAGGACTCACCTGAGCGGGAGCGGAGAAACTCTAGGGCACGATAGATGGCAACCAACTCGGCAGTGTATACACTGGAGCCAGCTGCCAATGACCGTTGCTCACAATAATCCCGTAGAGTGAGAGCGTAACCAGTGTGACCAGAGACTACCGAACCGTCGGTGTAGGCCACCGCCGCGTTCGGAAACTCGGCCAGGATGGAAAGAAAGCGGCGGCGGAGGGCCTCCGGAGGCACTGAGACCTTCGGACCCTGTGCCAAGTCGAGCCGAAGGCACGGTCGGGGCACACTCCACGGGGGGCAGACGGAGATTGGCCCGGAAAACAGGCGGCAGAGGAAAAAAGTCAAGGCCACGGAGAAGGTCCCGGAGGCGAACCGCAATGGGACACCCTGACCGGGGCCGCCTGTCTGGAACATGGACGATCGAGCGCGGGAACAGGAGACGGTAGTTTGGATGCCCTGGCATGCTATAAACGTGCTCGGCATAGGCGGCCAGAAGGCGGTCACGCCGGAACCGCAATGGAGGGACACCAGCCTCCACAAGTATGCTGTCGACGGGGCTTGTCCGGAACGCTCCCGTGGCGAGGCGGATCCCGCAGTGGTGTATGGGATCCAGCAATCGCAACGCCGAAGGCGAGGCAGAACCGTACGCCACACACCCATAATCAAGGCGGGACTGGATCAGCGCTTGATATAGGTGGAGGAGGGTGGACCGGTCGGCACCCCACCTGGTGTGGCTTAAGCAACGGAGAGCGTTTAAGTGCCGCCAGCATGTTTGCTTCAGCTGCCTAATATGGGGCAGCCAAGTCAACCGGGTATCGAACACCAGTCCCAAGAACCGATGCGTCGCGACCACAGCAAGAGGTTCACCGTCAAGGTAAAGGCGCGGCTCAGGGTGAACCGTGCGACGCCGGCAGAAATGCATAACGCAGGTCTTCGAGGCCGAAAACTGGAAGCCGTGCGCTACAGCCCATGACTGCGCCTTGCGGATGGCACCTTGCAGCTGCCGTTCAGCAGCGGCGATGCCACTGGAGCTGTAATATAGGCAGAAGTCGTCCGCATATAAAGAAGCCGCGACGGGCGACCCCACCGCCTCAACAAGCCCATTGATGGCAATTAAAAACAGGGACACACTGAGGACAGACCCCTGTGGGACCCCGTTCTCCTGGACCCGGGAGGAACTATGCGACGCAGCTACTTGCACGCGGAAGGAACGATACGAAAGAAAATTCTGAATAAAAATCGGGAGCGGGCCCCTAAGGCCCCACCCATGAAGTGTGGCCAGGATGTGATGGCGCCAAGTCGTATCGTATGCCTTCCGCATGTCGAAGAAGACGGCAACCAGATGTTGGCGGCGCGCAAAGGCTGTACGGATGGCAGACTCCAGGGAGACCAGATTATCGACGGCAGAGCGGCCTTTACGGAACCCACCCTGAGACGGAGCCAGAAGGCCCCGAGACTCGAGGAGCCAACTCAACCTCCGGCTCACCATACGTTCCAGCAACTTGCAAGGAACGTTGGTGAGGCTTATGGGGCGATAGCTGTCCACCTCCAGCGGGTTCTTGCCAGGTTTCAATACGGGGAGGACTATGCTTTCCCGCCATTGAGACGGGAAAACACCCTCGACCCAGACGCGATTGAAAAGATCTAGGAGGCGTCGCTGGCAAGGCACTGAGAGGTGTTTCAGCATCTGGCTGTGAATGCGGTCTGGTCCAGGAGCCGTATCAGGGCAAGCAGAAAGTGCGCTCTGGAATTCCCATTCGCTGAAAGGAGCATTGTACGACTCCGCGCGGCGCGTGTGAAAGGAAAGCCTCCGACTTTCCAACCGCTCTTTCCGGGAGCGGAAGGCCAACGGGTAGTTCGTTGACGCGGAACACTGAGCAAAATGCTCTGCCAACCGGTCCGCAATCGTGTCGGAGTCGGTGCACACTGCTCCATTCAGCGAAAGCCCAGGGACAGAGACAGGTGGCCGATAGCCTTGGAGTCGCCGAATCTTGGCCCAAACCTGCGATGCAGAGGTACGGACGCCAATGGTGGAAACATAACGTTCCCAGCACTCCTGCTTCCGTTGGCGAATAAGGCGTCGGGCTCGGGCGCGGAACTGTTTAAAAGCAATGAGGGTCTCCAACGACAGGTGCCGCTTATGGCGCTGAAGAGCCCGCCGGCGATCTCGAATCGCCTCTGCGATCTCGGGCGACCACCACGGCACAGTCCTCCGCCGAGGTGCCCCGGATGGACAGGGAATCGCAGATGCCGCCGCAGAAACGATGCTGGTGGTGACCGACTGAACCACCGCATCAATCGGATCAGTGGAAGGAGGTGCGATCACTGCGACAGATGTAAATAAGTCCCAATCAGCCTTATTCAGAGCCCATCTGGAGGGGCGTTCAGAAGAGTGACGCTGTAGCAGTGACAGAAAGATGGGGAAATGGTCACTACCACATAAGTCGTCATGGACCCTCCAGTGGATGGATGGTGAAAGTCCGGGGCTGCAAATAGAAAGGTCAATGGCCGAAAACGAGCCATGGACAGCACTAAAGTGGGTCGCCTCTCCCGTGTTTAAAAGGCAGAGGTCAAGCTGTGACAGAAGAGTCTCGACATCTCTGCCCCGGCCAGTAATCGCGGCGCTACCCCACAAGGGGTTATGGGCGTTAAAGTCGCCCAGCAACACAAAGGGAGGCGGCAGTTGTCCTATCAATGCAGCCAACACATGACGAGAGACATCACCATCCGGCGGAAGGTACAAACTGCAGACAGTAATAGGCTGAGGCGTCCACATCCTTACAGCAACAGCCTCTAAGGGTGTATGAAGAGGCACACACTCGCTGTAGATAGAGTTAAGGACGTAGACGCAGACTCCACCAGACACCCTCTCATAAGCTGCCCGGTTCTTATAATAACCCCGATACCCTCGTAGGGCAGGGGTCCGCATTGCCGGAAACCACGTTTCCTGGAGGGCAATGCAGAAGAAAGGGTGACTGCTGACGAGTTGGCGGAGCTCAGCAAGGTGGTGGAAAAAACCGCTGCAGTTCCACTGGAGAATCACTTTGTCCATGGGCGAAATAGGCGTGAAGGGACCGAGGAGGCAGATCACGTCACTGGGTCACCTGCTGTCACCGATCGAGGACCAGTACAATCGGCGTCCTTGGCGTCTGAGGGTATGGCGAGATCCAGGTCCTCAGCGGACGCCATGATCTCCACCTCATCCTCAGACGCAGAGCCTGTATGGAGCGGTGGGGCGGATGCCACCGCGCGTTCCTTGGCCTTAGAGGCCTTCTTCTTCTTCGTCTTCTCTCTCTGCTCCTTGGGCTTTACTGGCTGGGAGGGCTCCACCGAGTCAGTCTCCGGGACGGAGGAGGAGCGGGAAGCCCTGCGACCAGCCGCTGGCCTGCTTTTCAGCCATTGGCTGACGCCACCCTTCCCAGAGGTGGAAACCTGGGAAGGGAGGGACCCGAGGGATCCCTTGCGAGAGAGAGTCGCCGAAGAAGTCGGACGCTTCTCCGGCTTAGAGTTGGGGACTTGTGTCCCCGATGGTTGGGGGGTCGTTGCTCCTGAGGTAGGTGGTGCAGGAGCAACAGATGGGGAAGTGCCCCCCACCATCAAGGGGGCAGGTGTAGTATTCCGGCTCAGAGGGTTCAGTGGAATCGGTGCAGCAGATGACAAAACTACTGTTTTGGCAGCGGTGGCATAGGAGCTGGTCAGAGCCACAGGATGTAGCCTCTCGTATTTCCGCTTAGCCTCAGTATAGGTCATGCGGTCCAGGGTCTTATATTCCATGATCCTTCGTTCTTTCAGTAGAACCTTGCAGTCTGGCGAGCAAGGGGAATGGTGTTCGCCGCAGTTCACACAGATGGGAGGCGGCGCACATGCAGTATTAGGATGTGAAGGGCGTCCACAATCTCTGCATGTCATGCTGGAAGTACACCGAGATGACATGTGGCCGAACTTCCAGCATTTGAAACACCTCATCGGGGGAGGGATATAGGGCTTCACATCACATCGGTAGACCATCACCTTGACCGTTTCGGGTAGGACGTCACCCTCGAAGGCCAAGATGAAGGCACCGGTGGCTACCTGATTATCCCTCGGACCCCGATGGACGCGCCGGACGAAGTGAACACCCCGCCGTTCTAAATTGGCGCGTAGCTCGTCGTCTGACTGCAAGAGTAGGTCCCTATGGAATATAATGCCCTGGACCATGTTGAGACTCTTATGGGGTGTGATCGTGACGGAAACATCCCCCAACTTGTCACAAGCGAGTAACCGCCGTGACTGTGCAGAGGATGCCGTTTTGATCAATACTGCCCCAGAGCGCATTTTGGACAAGCCCTCCACCTCCCCAAACTTGTCCTCCAAGTGCTCGACAAAAAACTGAGGCTTGGTCGCCATAAACGATTCCCCATCGACTCGTGTACAGACTAAATAGCGAGGTGAATAAGGTTCGCTGCCAACCGTAGCCTTTCGTTCCTCCCATGGTGTGGCCAGGGAGGGGAACGATTGTGGATCATATGCCTGAGCGTTATATTGAGGCCGAGAACGCTTAGAGACTGCTGGCGGCTGGCCGCCAGCAAGAGATGATGTACCACGCTTCATCGCGGGTCATCCGCCCTGATGCCACCTACTCCGACCAAGGGCCCTCCCCACGGGCGCCACCCAGCCTCAGCAACGACCACCTGGCGGGATGGCCATTGCCGGGAGTCCCGATGCCCCAAGGAGACAGGCATCTACTCCTTGGCATACGCGGGGAGTTAACGGCGCAGGCATCAGTAGAGCGATCCCTGTGTTGTCAGGGGGCTACAACCGACAGGGTACATGGCGGCCCCACCACAACGGACTGGCTACCGTGCTGGATTTCAGGTGAAATGTAGTCCATGATCGTCATTGGCGCATAAAGCGACACAGCAGAGCAGACTGCAAAAAAACCGCACCCAAGAACAAAGCCACGCCCTAGAGATGGTGAGTGGGCGGGACAGCTATGCGACGACGACCAACCAAGCTAGAGATGGTAATGAGCGATGGACACATTGCACCTTGTAAGGCGCCCTTCCCCAATCAGCTCGCTCTTCGGAAGAATTTAGAAGATGGAGGTCAAACCCGGTAGGGGACCATCACATAAGGCCGAAACGTTTGAGACTCCTTTTAGTCGCCTCTTACGACAGGCAGGAATACCGTGGGCCTATTCTTACCCCCGAACCCACAGGGGGGTCAGTGAACCATCGCTAGCAAAGTCGGCTGTACAACTGGGGCGAGTGCTAGGAGGTCTCTCTAGACCTGCCGTGTGGCGGCGCTCGGTCTGCAAGCATTGATAGTGGCGACACGCGGGTCCGACGAATACTACCTGACCGCGGCCTATTTAAAGGCTACCACCTAGCAAGTGTGGTGTCTGGCGGTGACACCACAGTAGCATCACAAATGTCCACACAGACAGTGCTACATCTGGGGCATCACTAACTACCTGCACAGTGGGCATGGTTGTGGTTGATCTTGACGCATAAGAGGATGCTTACAGTGATGTCTTCACTGAAAGTATAGGGCACAGTAACAACGGCGTCTTTTCAAACTTGTCGCAGTCCTGCATACATCACAATTTACCTACCCTTTTCCAGAGGCTCTGAGGAGGTCGCACGCTGCTGATTCCATCTGTCACCACAATATGGGACTTGCACGAGGCGAGATGGGAAATGGTATCATGAGTTCTAACTCTCTGTCAAGCCGGAGCTTTAAATAAATAACTTGAACCGCTGGATGAGCACCGGCTGGATGGCTATTCAAGAGTTGAGATGGTTGGTTGTGAGAATGATAGAGAAGAGTTCCACACGAATTTTATAACTGCCAATAGAAATACCGTATGTTTGGCATTGGTATTATTGTAAGTAAGAGGAAAAAAACATCTTATTATGGACTTAAAGGCGAAATCTCACAGATTGTGGAGACTCAGAATCAGAAGAAACTTTTTCAACTACGGTCTTATATGAGAAGATGCCCCAACTGAAGAAAACAATGAAGAGAAGGACGCTTTTTATGATAAGTTAGATGGAGTATACAATAAATGACCGAAAGGGGACTGTAAGATAGTTTTTGAAGATATAAATGCTAAAATAGAAAATAAAATGATTTTCAGTCTTGTGTTGGATAATGCAACCTATATGATAACACAAATGACAATGGGATAAGATTTAAACATTTTGATTCTTCAAGGAATGTGGTAGGGGGCAGTACAACTTTTAATGCCAAACATATGCAAAAATGACGTGGAAATCTACAGATGGAAATACTTTTAACGAAATTCATCATATCCTAATAAATGCAAGACATCTGTCCAAACTTTCCTGGCAGTGAGAGTATCGAGGAATTATAGAAGAACCTAAAAGACGTACTTACAGAAGCTGCAGATAAAGGTCTAGGTAAAGCAGATTGGGCTGTAAACAATGGCTGATTTGTTGAAGAGACTACACTAGAAACAGGAATTAAAAAATGAATCATTCAGGAGAATGCATCAAGTAAATCATACCCTACGAACTGTAGAAGATTGTAGAAGCGCAAGAAGAGAAGGAAATAGCCTGTACAAAAGAATAAAGAGAGAGCATGAAAGAAAGGAACTGGAATAAATGGAATAGGTGCAAGGGATGGATGAGGTGAGAGCTTTTCATCAGAAGTTAAATAAGAGCTGGAAAGATTTCCAGCAAGGGACGAATTTATGTAGGCACACAAATGGTTCAGTCTGGAGTAGTGATGAAGCAATGTTCTCTTAGCCGATAGTTTCTCTCAAGTTTCTAGGCTTTCGTGGCTATTATCATTGAAGGAATACCTTCTGGCGATACAGCTATGCCATACTTCTCTTAAAACTACGGGGGATGTCCAGAAACAAATGCACCGCATTTTTCCTTCAACAATTCTTTATCGAACGTCATGAGAATTACACACACGATGATGATGATGTTTGGTTTGTGAGGCGCTCAACTGTGCGGTTATCAGCGCCTGTACAAATTCCCAAACTTTGCTCAGTCCAATCTCGCCACTTTCATGAATGATGATGAAATTATGAGGACAACACAAACACCCAGTCATGACGAGGCAGGTGAACATTAATGACCCCGCCGGGAATCGAAGCCAGGAACCCGCTCTCGGGAAGCGAGAACGCGAGAACGCGACCGCGAGACCATGTTTTGCGGTCTACACAGACGAAAGAATACTGTTTTATCTACACATTCTATTTTTTCACGTAATCTCCATCCCGTTCGATGTTCTCCCTCTAGCGCGAAACTAGGGAGTGTATGCCCTGTTGCTACCAATCCTTACTCTGGTAGCGCAGCCAGCGCTTCATTGTGTGAATAACTTCTTCATTGTCCTCGAAATGTCTTCCACGAATGGCATCCTTTTATGGCCCAAAGAAGTGAAAGTCAGAGGGGGCTTGGTCAGGGCTGTAGGGTGGATGGGTTCACAGCGTGTCCAACCTTGTTTTGCTATGTGCTTAGCAGTCCTCAGAGTTGTATGGGGCCGAGCGTTATCGTGTTTCAGCAAAACATATCCTTGGTTGCTGTGGTGCCGAGGTCGCCGGAAGCATGTCTTGAGGTTTGTTAATGTGTTGAAATGTGCTTCTGAATTTATGGTACACTTCTTGGCATCACATCAATGAGAATCACATCTTCTCAGTCTCAGAACGCGGTGATCATGACCTTACAGGCGGAAGAAGTTGCTTTTAAGTTTTTCTCCTGTGGGGAGTGGGAATAGCGCCATTCCATCATCTGTCGTTTTGTATCGGGCTCAAAATGGTGAACCCATGTTTCATCACCTGTCACAATCCGGGACAAAAAGGCCTCCCTCTCAGCTTTAAAAAGTTGCAACAGATCGAGAAAAATGTTTTTTCTGTGCAATTTGTGATCCACCATTAGACACCGCGGGACCCATCTTGCACACACTTTTGAATATCCAATAATACTGATAATTGCATCCACATTTCTTTTGCTGATTGACAGATGCAGCGCCAACTGCCTAGTCGTAATGCGTGTGTCCTCTCGAATGGCAACATCAACTTGTTGCAACATTTCAGGTGTGACATGCAAATCGTGGAGCTCTGCCGAACCGACGTCTGTTGACCTCACCTTCCCTGTCTAGCGACTAACTGTACTTCTGTCGACAGCAGATGCTCCATAGACTTTTCTGAATATTCCCCACAGTTTCTTTCTCTACAATGAGAAATTCAATGACGGTACGTTGCTTGTAACGTACTCACCTACAGACGCCAGCTACGCCTCTCCTGCAGCTACGCTATCTGTCGGAAGTGACGGAAACTTGACGTGCTCACTCAGGAGACATCAAATAATATATCCGCAGCGTTTCGCACTCGTAGTATTATTTTTGGCTGAGAAAAAAAAATCCAGTGTATTACTTTCTAGGCAACCCTCGTAGATTAACAGGGTGTTATTTGTTAATCAGATCACCTATATTATTATTGGCACTGGATTCATATCATCGATTTCCAAATTATATAGTTTCATCTTCTGGCTCTCTTGTGGAACTTCAACAAAACTGACACATTAAAGTAGGTAAAGTGGTTCATAAACAGACTTCGGTTTTTTTTGGCAGGTATTAAGCATCAGTTACGTACGTTTGTCTTTCGTATCGGGTGAAAACAACAGGTTGTAACCCCACCCAACCGCAACCATTCATCCGCCTCCTCCCTGTCCACTTTTCCGCTTAAAGCAGTCGCTAACGGCAGGTGACAAGCTGCAAATAGTTTAAATCATACTTTCTTCTTGCTGTGACGTACTGAACCATGTGTAATTATCTGTTATCTTGTAAACTGCCTTTACCGTTCCTGTGTGCTCGAATCCTGGCCTGTGAAGCCAGATACAACGTTAAATGTACAGTTTTGTCGATTCTTCATGGCCTAGACCAGTAGTTGATGCTAGAATATGAAAAAACTCTGACTTATCCCAAATAATAAGAGAAAACCAGTTTAATTATTTAATTTTAGGAGACGAAGTGGATAGTATTGCACCATTTAATACGCCATTCGAGAATCCATAAACAGCTGATGAGAGGGCCTACAACTCACTTCAGCGGGGCAGAATGAAGCTCTTTTGGAAAAATTCGTTGGAGGAGCTCATTATTTTATTAAATAAGTGCAGTCGTTGTCAATGGAGTCTTTCCATTATCTGCACGGAAATGAAGCCCAGGCGGATTCTTCTGCATGTCTGGAGTGTGTAGTTAACTGTAAGTAGCTACAAAAGAAAATTACACTGTCGTAACTTTTGAAGATTTAATAAAAAGAATTTATCAATAATTAACTCCATATGAAGTTCGCCTCAATTGGTATCATAATTAATAAATGTTACTGCAATACTGTCGCACTGCTATTGTATAGCTTTTTAGTGCAAGACTTTTGAGTAATGAGCAGGAAAAAAAACTAGGGGAGAGATGGAACCTTTTGCAATAGTTTCAGTTTGATGTCCTAGTTAACATACCAAAAGTCCCCGAAGCTCTGGGCTGCGGTATCGGGACTATGACGTCACAAATATGGCCACCGTAAGAAATTATGGAGTAATTTTTGAACGGCTACAAACACCCACAGAATTAACATAAACAGGTCATTTTGGCATCAAATTGTAGAGGAATTGTTGGTTGGTTTGTTGGGGAAGGCGACCAGACAGCATGGTCATCGGTCTCATCGGATTAGGGAAGGATGGGGAAGGAAGTCGGCCGTGCCCTTTCAGAGGAACCATCCCGGCATTTTCCTGGAGCGATTCAGGGAAATCACGGAAAACCTAAATCAGGATGGCCGGACTCGGGATTGAACTGTCGTCCTCCTGAATGCAGGAATAGTTGAAAATTGTTTTTGGCAACTTTAAAAAAAGTTGAAAATATTATTTCTTTCTTATATATATATATATATATATATATATATATATATATATATATATATATATATATATACGGGAAAAAATAATATTTTCAACTTTTTTTAAAGTTTCTCTATGAATAACTAGGTAGTTATGAAGCACAATGACAGAGTGTTTTCGAAGTTGTGTAACACATTGATTGAGCTGTAAAACAAGACCAGTATGTTTTACAGTCGTCATTTCTATACACCTACATACTCCTCAAGCCACCATACGGTGCATGGCGGAGGGCACCCTGTACCACAACTAGTCGTTTCCTTTCCTGTTCCACTCACAGACAGGTCAATGGAAAAACGACTATCTACAGTATACATACTTGTTGTAGGTGGGATGAAAGGTCATAAATTCTTTTTGAAGGACATCATCTTTACTCCAGTGATTGTTATAAGTTTTTGTTACACTATTGCAATTTCTGCCTTAGGCCATTATCAAACGATATTATGGCTTTAAGTCATGTCAACGTAAACCTAGATGGCTATATCTTTCTCAGGCACGACAGATGCAACAGACGAGGGGGCGGAGTAGGGGCTTACAAACGCTCTGATTTGTCACCTACAGTACTACATACATCAGACAACAATGTAGATAAACAAGTGGGATATATGTTCATAGAGATCAAATCACTTAACCGAAAGTGCTTAATATGTGTCCTTTACAAACCTCCTAAAGTAGGTGGGTTCGCCTGCTTCGAAACTGCCCTCTCTAGTCTCGAATCGTCATATGAACATGTAATTATAGCAGTTGACACTGACATTAATTTTCTGTGCAATAGTCTTTCCACTGGGAAATTTAAGAGGATGCTTTCTTCCTCAAATATGACGGTACTTGAGCTGGCACCTACTCATCACACGACTACCAGTCACACTTTCATTGATATATACGCAACGAAATCTCCGAACAGAATAATCCGCACCTCTCAAATGTCTGCGCCTGGCATGTCTGCCCATGACATCATTTCCATGACGTATTCACTAGAATGTCCTAGAAAGAAACAAAAACTGTCTACATACCGAGACCTCAAACGCAAAAATTTGCCTGAATTCGAAACTGAGGCACAAGAAATAGTTTGGGGGATGACCTCTACTCCCCTCATGGACATAAACGACAAACTCCAGGATTTCACTAACAAAATTACTCAACTGTATGACAAATATGCTCCAATAAAGACCAGAAAATTAAAAAGGCAACCTGCACCCTGGCTGACTGATGAACTAAAACAGCTCATGAATCTCAGAGATGCTGCACATCGAGCATACAAGATACGCCCTACACCTGAAAATCATGCTGTATACAAGCAGAAACGAAACAAAGTCAGTCAAGTGGTGAGAAACGCTAAGCTCACATATGCCCGGACATTATCTGACAATAGATGTAGACCAGCTATCATGTGGAAAAATCTTCGTAGTCTCGATTTAGGCAAAATAAAAGTTGCAGAAAATCACATGGTCCCAGCTGAAGAACTAAACCGTTTCTTCACGTTACCTACAACCGAAATTGTACAGCAAAAAAAAAAAAAAAAGAAAAAAAAAAAAAAAAAAAAAAAAGAAAAAGAAAAAAAAACAGAGAATCATTGATTACTTCATGGGGTTGAACGACTGTAGCAAAGAAAAATTCTATCTACAGCACGTCACTTGCAGTACTGTCAAGAAAGCCATAATGCGGATTACATCTGCACTCTACTGGACATGATGGTATCACTATCCAGATGGTAAAACTTATTATTGACCAACTACTGCCCTCTATAACAGACATTTTCAACGATTCATTAATCACAAGTGTTTTCCCTGAGGCCTGGAAACTGGGACAAATTAAGCCACTGCCTAAAAAGGACATAGCCACAGCACTACCGCCCCATCTGCCTTCTTCCTACACTATCAAAGGCCTTAGAATATATAGTTCATGAGCAGCTCACCATCTACCTCACTACTAACAACCTATTAGACGAATACCAATCAGGTTTCCGTAAACATCGAAGCACAACATCTGCTCTGATAAAGGTGACAGATGACCTGAAACTTGCCATGGACAGACAAGAAGCGACTCTCATTTGCTTCTTAGATTTCAGCAAAGCATTTGATACTGTCGACTCCGACATCTTACTAGCCAAACTTTGCGGTCTAAATTTCTCACCAGGTGCAGTGCAATGGTTTCGCTCATACATGACGTCTCGTCAGCAACGTGTCCTGTCTGGGAATATAAAATCACAATGGCGGCAAGTAGTGTCAGGCGTTCCCCAAGGCTCAGTATTAGGTCCTATACTCTTCTCTCTGTATGTCAACGATGTGTCATCGGTTCTGACCTATTGCAAATACCATACGTATGCTGATGACCTTCAGTTGTATCTAAGTGCGAAACCAAGCAATCTCCAGAAAGCTACTGAAAATTTCAATACTGACCTCGATGCAGTGTCAAAATGGGCACAGGACATAGGTCTAAAACTAAACCCATCTAAAACCCAAGCGGTACTTGTTGGTCACTCTAAGCTCATTAGCCCAAAACATCGGGAATCCGTACCACCTCTTATCCTAAATGGAACAAATATTAACTTCTCTCCCTCAGCAAAGAGTTTGGGAGTAATAATAGATGAAAATCTATATTGGACAGAGCACGTAACTGCAGTGTGCAAAAAAGCATCAGCATCCCTTCATGTCCTACAAAAATATAAAAAACTCTTCCCTTTCGATCTGAAAAAGAAATTAGTACAAACGCTTATACTCCCAATCATTGACTACAGCGATATTATCCTACAAGGCTTCTCTCAGGAAAATTCTCGACGTCTAGAACTGGTCATGAATGCCTGCGTCCGATATATTTGTGACGTTCGACTTTTTGATCACATTTCACCAGCATATGCAAAATTGTCCTGGCTGCTTGCAGACAAACGCAGAGATTTCCATACACTCTGTCTCATCTACTGCCTTATAAATGTAAACTGTCCCTCATATCTCTCCTCGTTCCTAACGCTCATGTCGGAACAACATGACAGAAACAGACGTTCTCATTATAATAAAATCCTCTCCGTTCCACTGCATCGCTCAGTCACCTTCTCCAAGTCCTTTACAATAGCGGGAACCCGACTCTGGAATAACCTCCCTCGATATATTAGAGAACTTAAAAGCATGTCCAGCTTCAAAAAACAGTTAATGACGTATCTACTTAACCAACAGTAATGCCTTCCTCTGTACATGAATGCACTTCACCTCATTACTTCCCTCTTTCCCCCTCCTTAAATCTCCATTCCCCAAAACACGCTAAACTAGTTAACATCTACTTTACACATATCTGCACAAACCTTCATTACTATTGCCAATCCATCTCATGTTTGTCATTATTATTTGATTTTTTTTACTGTTATTATTATTGCTTATTACTGCTTTTATCATAATCTGTTTGTATAGCACCTGCTGTAAAAATACTGCCAGCATTTAATTTATTAGGTCTTAGTCATGTTTATCATTACTTTTTTTACTGTTATTATTGTTGCTTTTATCATAATCTGTATGTATAGCACCTGTTGTAAAAATACTGCCGCATTTACTTTATTAGGTCTTAGTCTTACTCTTTATTCATATTGTCACTAGAGTAAGCTAATATTCTCATTTAAACTATGGTCATGATGTAACTCTGATGTGTGAAATGCTGCATGTGTGGAACACTGGTCCGATGTAAGAGAGGGCCTGATGGCCATAATCTGATCAGGTTAAATAAATAAATAATGTAAGCTGAAACATTTGTGTGGCGTTGTCAGTCTTGTTAAATACATTCGTGTCGTTGTTACACAGCGCGAGTACACGTATACAAACATCGTAAAACAACATAATCTGTAAATACACATGTTCGTTAACCCATCACTAGTCACACATGCTTTAGACCACAGCTGCAGACTACAGTAGCTCTGCTTACAGCTCCTGCGCGAGTTCAGCAATCTTCACCACCTCCACCAGCAGCTGCAAGAACTGAGGATGGCTTCAGAACCTATATGACAGGCGTCGTTGGTGCCAACGTGAGCGGTAAATTGAAGACGACTGCACCCTGTATGCTCGACAATCGCAGGCAAGGCCGCCTCCATATCTCGCATGAAGTCCCATTGCAGACATTCCGAGTGCACATTGATTTTCTTCCGAGCCCTGAACTTTATATTCCTAAGGGGCTCTATAACACGTCTAACATTGGAGCTCCCGATAACTAGTAAACTCCTCATCCCCTGTGCTTGCTCGGACCCAGCTGAAGGAGCAACGTCTTGTTCACTCACAGGGTGAATAGGAGAGAGCATAAGGCCAGCCTCTGAATTGGCCCTCCATCTCGAGCGACGCGAACGAATTACTACCGGCCGCCCACCCTGCGGGTCCACTGCATCGGGTACACTATAAGGTGCCTCGGCAGTAGAGTCCTTGGGCGAAGCAAGCAACACCTGAGGGTCCCATGCGAGGCTCCAGTATTTCCGACAACGCTACAGCCCGAGGTGACAGCCTGAAGGTGACTGATCGCTGCCAAAACCACATTCAGTTGTTCGCATGCATATCAGCCCTTAGCCAGTACAATACCTATATTTCTTCATACATGACCACTTTAGACGTGGTTAGCCGCCTGATCCGAGCTTTACACAGTAGATACCGTCATACTGTTCTGGTGTATCCTGTCGGTAGTGACGCTGCCTGTGACATCCAGTTCCAAATCGTCGTTTTAGCGTCGCACGTTGTACATGTCGCCGACAGCAATGCAAATCCTCAGATGTTATACGAATGGGTGTCTTCTATCAGAATACGCAAGCAATGAAACAAGAGTAGCTTCACTGACGCTTTACTGCTACTTACACACCAAAGAGACACTGGGAGAGATAAGCTGATGAATACGGGAATCGACGTATAAAGTAAGAAAATGACTGAAACACCGTCTGTGCTATCGGGTGTGGAAACGAGTTGAATGAATGAGGAAAACCTAACATGGTAGAAAGAGAGAGCTGACCGCCTGACATAACGATGGAGATGGAGTGGTTCTTGTGACTTCTTGTGACATGGCGGAAGATGTAATCTCACGAAAGCGTGAAGTAGTCGCGCAAACTAAGGGAAATCAATTATGCCTATACGCGAATGACATTACTGTCTGCTGCTCGAGGCTGTGAACAGGAAAACTCCAATGGACAGTGGATGATCATAAACGAGTAATTTTGAGTGATGTATCACGCTATACCCCAGTTTCAATCTGAAGGAAATGTTTGGGTTTGTCGAAAGCCTGAAGAACGTCACCTATCGTCACGTTGAGTTCCAACAGTGAAGTATAGAAGAGGTGATGGTACAGTACGAGGATGTTTCTCGTAGTTGGGGTGTGGTCCTCTTTTCTACTTAGGAAGACGCTAAATGTGGAAGGATATGAACACATTTTGTAGCACTGTGTACCTCGTATAGTAAATTAACAGTTCTGAGACTATAACTTGTTTCAACATAACAGTGCACCTGTGAGCCAGTGGTTTGTGGGCAACAGCAATCCAAAAATAACGTGGCAGTCCAGAATCCCGACCTGCGTCCAGTTGCACACATTTCACTTAGAACGCCATCTTCGCTCCAAATCCCAGCGTCCAGCATCACTACCTTATCTGTTTTCGGCTCTTGAGGAAGAATGGACTGCCATTCCTTCACAGACATTCTGACACTGTCCTCAGGTCCTCAGCAGAGTTGGAGCCGTAGTAAAGGCGAACTCTCAGGACATTTAACAATAATCTCTACTAATTGGTGTTCGGACGTTTTTGACCTGGTAGTAAATGTGTGGAATATTACAACTGGAAGGCTCTTTCTTAGTGGCATTGTGGGAAGACACATGTATGCGTGCCGACAGGGGACGAACTCGGCTGGGGCTGTTGTACTAGAAATTGGCACGCATCATACTTATAGTAGCACTTATGGTTTTTGATAAGGTTAAGTTTGGCGTCATTTAGCTTACTTCAGTATCTCCGTTGACTTGAAATGCCACAATTACGTCGAAGATGAAATAGTACAATTCTGAAATCAATCGTGTGGGTCAAATTACCAACAATAAAACAGCTGAGTGGATTATGTAATAACAGTGTATTAATGAAATACTATTTCATGCATCTAAGGTTTCATTCCTGGAAATGAATCGCACATAAATGCTCTTAAAACTTCACCAAAACCTGTCGTTTCCCGATAACGTTATCCTTCTGAGTGGCCCCTCCCGGAGATCCGAATGGAGGACTATATTTACCTCTGGAATTTTTTACCCAGGAGGTGGCCATCCTCGTATCCATACACTAGAGCTGCATGCGCTCGGGAAAATTACGGCTGTAGTTTCCCCTTGCTTTCAGCCATTCGCAGTACCAGCACAGCAAGGCCGTTTTGGTTAGTGTTACAGGGCCAGATCAGTCAATCATCTAGACTGTTGCCCCTGTAAATACTGTAAAGGCTGCTGTCTCTCTTCAGGAACCACACGTTTTTGCACCCTCTCAACATATACCCATCCATTGTGGTTGCACCTACGGTACGGCTATCTGTATCGCTCAGGCATGCAAGCCTCCCCACCAAGCTGCATGGTTCATGGGGGGAATATTCTACATATGATCTAATATTCCAGACTTTTTTTACACATGATTAAATATTCCAAACTTTTTGTAAACGTCATCATGCGTGTTTCTAAGCTCATGGGACCAACTTGCTAATTATCTGGTTGAAGCATTTGTATACATTTTTTCCAATGTCTCAGAACTCTAGTCCTAGATATATCACATTTATGAATTTAATATTTACCTCTCTGTATTGATGAACCACAATAAGTTATTGGCATAAACATTTGAATGTTACTTCAAACCTCAATGAATTCCTTGTGTCCTATCAAAGTGTTGCACACAGCTGGTGCAAAGAGTCATAACGGTAAAATGTGTACTTTATACTGATATGTCAAACTTCTGCAACAATCTTCAAAAACCAAAATCCTAACGGAGATCATGAATTTTGTTGTATTTAGTGTAAAGTTTGTTAGCTAATATTCATTATACCAATTCTCGAAATATGATGTATTGAAAATCGTGTATCAACATTCCGGTAAAATTCTGGAAAACTATGCATCCACAATCAGCTTACGAGTATACGTTTTGGAAGCAGCTTGCATTCCCACGCTGTAACAAGTAGATCACCATAACGATGTTGTTCGACAATACTACACGTATCCTCATATCGCGAGAGGTGTAACCACATAATGCACCCAGGAACGTTGTCGAATATGATCGTTTTAGTGGTCCAGATGTTATGGTGCGGGGAGGCATAAGGTTGCATGGGAATATTGATCTTCAAATCTTTGAACACGGTACACTCACAGGCCAACGTTATTTTGACACTGTGTTCCTTTCCCATGGGCGTCTTTTCAGGGGTACACTCGGCACTGCATTATTTTTTTGTGCGTTACAAAGCGCGACTGCATCAAACTGCGCAGAAGGGGGAGTTCTTGGAACGAGAGCGTATTCGGGGAACAGGATGGCCTACCTATTCCCTAGTATGGAGCATCTGTGGCATGCGTTCGGAGTTCGAATTGGAGGCCGGCCGGGGTGGCCGAGCGGTTCTAGGCGCTGCAGTCTGGAACCGCGCGACTGCTACGGTCGCAGGTTCGAATCCTGCCGCGGGCATGGATGTGTGTGATGTCCTTAGGTTAGATGGGTTTAAGTAGTTCTAAGTTCTAGGGGGCTGATGACCACAGCAGTTAAGTCCCGTAGTGCTCAGAGCCATTTGAACCAGTTCCTACTGTAGTACGTCTATATGCTCCAACGACCGTCCAGTGGTTGTAAACCACAATGTTGGTAGAATGGAACGTCCTACCGCAAGAATCCCCCACCAACCGTGTGGTCAGCATAGGAATACATTGCAGACCTTCCATCGTCAACCGTCACGATGATACACCTTATTAAGAACCAAATCTCGCCATTTGTAGTGCACAAGGGATGGTCATGAATCGCGATGACTTCAGTGTAATTATTGTCTTTAATAAATTACTCATTTCTGTTAGTCACCTTCTGTACAGTATTGTAGTAATTCTTTTGTTCTATGGTCCAAGTTTTATTGAGTTATGGTATGTGGCAGTGACAGGTCATGCTAAAGTTATTGTCGTCCTTAAAATTTTCGCATCACTGTTGTCAAAAAGATGGTTTTGGTGTGTGTAATAGACTGGTTAACACTTCAGGTGATATTTTTGCTAACGATTTAGAAAGAAAATTTTTTTGACAAGTTTTCAGAATTAAAAGTGAAAGCTATTTATTGTAAACGTTATGCCGGTAGTTTGATATGGACAGTAGTTCTGTTAACAGAATTACTGCCGGCACTGTGGCCAAGTTTACACCATATTTTACATGTGCAAGGCGATGCTATGCTTCTTTCGTGTGTACTTTTTCTATTATTCCCTATGTCTGTATTGTGTTAGGACATGTTTTAAAACAGGTATCCGTCATCACATTTAAAGTGCATGGTCTTCGCATGTATCAAAATTATACTTTTCATTATTGCAGATTTTGCTCTTTTAAGGCGCACACTGTCGCCTAGTTGTATTTAGTTTGCCCTCGTTTTGTTTCAGATGTGAAGATGGTCACCACTGATCGGAACCAGTACTCTAAGGATCAAAAACTTTCGTGATACTAGACAGAAATAGAAGAAATTTATTCCAGCACATGTAATTTGACAGCTACATTCAGACAGGTTACCTCGTTTTAAGAGTGTGCTGAGATTGACTGGGTAGGGAGAGAATGGGTTTAAAAGCACTGTTGACTGTGTTTGGATTTTTTATTTTCACAAGTGTGCTAGTTTCATCTTCCTGGATTTTGATTGGCCAGTGAAGGATATATGACGCAATAAACACTAGACGTCAAAAAATTCTCGCATGATGCACAGTGTTTTAATTTATTACTTCTCTACTTCTAACTCCATTGACAATACATTTAGCACACAATAGAAATAAATACCACTGGATGTATGTGATAAATTATATCATTGTACGACGCAAAGTTCAGGAGGCTCGATGTCATAATCATTTTAGGATGAAATTCGATAGATATACAGGAGAAAAATGTGTACAAATAGACGTGAAATATTTTAAATACATGTGAAACATTGTTTACATGTGTTTACGAATGTGACGTCTCGGTTAAAATGTCCATACTAAACGCCTGGAACTATTTAAATAAAATTTGGTACACAAATTAGTTACGATGTGGAAAGAAATAATGTGTTAATAAGACCACCGGCCTCCTGTTGTGGTGGGAGTGATAATGTGGAGAGACAAGGCGAAAGGAATACATGGAAATAGGGTGAAGGTGGAGATGAGCAGTGAAATGAAAGAGGCGGAGATGAACAGAGACAAGGAGGAAGAAGAGGTGGGCAGAAAAGGGGAGGAGGAGATGAACAGAGATAGAAAGAGTAGGGCATGGACAGAGAAAAGTAAGAGTAGGAGATGAACATAGAGAGGGGAGAGAAGGAGAAAGTTAGAAAAAGGAAAGTGGAGAAGATGGACAGACAGAGGAGCGGAGGGAGGAGAAGCAGAGGAGGAGATGGACATGGAGGATCACATGACAAAGAGGGGAGTGAGGAGAAGATGGAATTAGAGGGGCGAGGAGGGGAGAGAGTGGAAAGGAGGAAATGGATAGAGGGGGAAGAGCAGATGTACAGAGAGAGGAATAGGGGGAGATGCACAGAGAGAGGAACAGCAGATGGACAGAGATTCGTGTTAGGAAGAGGTTGACAGAGAGAGGGGGTTGGAGGAAATTCAAAGAGAGTGAGGGAAGCTGGAGATGGACAGACAGAGAGGAGGGAAAGGAGGAGATGGCAAGCAGAATATTAGAATAAATACATGTCCAGGCAACGCCAGATCCTCAGCTAGTGCTGAAATAAACATCCTAGTTCATGTTCCCTGTTACCGCAATGAGAATTTCAAACTGGTGGAAATGAAAACATCAGACAATTGCTTCCGGCCTTAACTACACCGTCGACACATCGTGGGTTAAACGCCTAACTGGTAGCGATACACTCTACGCCTTTCATCACTTGGAAATGCGCGAAGTCGTGGGCTCCTCAACTCGCCTCCAGTCGGCTACTGACAAATTTGCGTGATGTTTGATCCACGGGAGGCGTGCAGCTTTAATCATATGTGCCGATGCGAGCAAAGGCCTTTTGCTACTTACCAAAATCCAAATGTCCTTTGCATATAGTTCAAATAGCAATTTTAGTTCAGAAAGTGTTTGTGTGGGTGTTCAGTAGGCGTAGAAAAACCAGTCGGGTTTTGAAGCTCATTGTCACTGACAGAATGTGACACTCGTCTGACGTTCGTGTCTGTGAGAACACGTCTGTGAACTTCCGACGTGTTTCATGGTTGTGAGTGGTACACTATTCTTTCTAGGCACGTCACACGGTCCGCATTCATACACCAACATTTGGGTACCTCCGTTCACGGTGTCGTCAACAGCTTGTCCAAATTCGACAGCTCTCTTCCGCAAGTCTGCCACGCCACTAACTCGACCCATCTTGCTGTGTGAATTACGTCCAACCGGCTGGAATATACGAGGGCATGTCGAGAAATGTTTTCGCCTATTGTCCCTATAATGTGTGATTAGTTTTCTATGGATCAAGGGAGGAACGCCCATTAAATCCACAGGGAAACGCAACTCACATGTGGGGAAAAATGTCTAGCTCTGAAAAGTGTGAGGTTGTAATTAGTGAGTTCTCAAAAGGTCGGGAAGACCTTCATGGGAGTGAGCAGCTGAGGAGGCTGAGTTCGTCGGTTACTGGCGATGCAAAAGTCAAAGCAGAACGGCGTGTGCACCTCAAGAATGCTTGTCGCATGATGGCGATAACGAGATGGTTTACGCGTTCTTAGAGTTGCGGCATGTTTTAGGTCGGTGGGTGCCTAAGCAGTCGAATAACATTATGAAAGGCAAGCGAATTAGAGCTTCATGTATCATCTGCATAGGTTTGCCGAAGAGGGTGACAGTCCCCTGGTGTTACTGATGATGTAACGTGGGTACTGCATATCACGTTCACTTTGGAATCGAAGCAGCAGAGCATGATGCAGAAACACCCTGGGTCGCCTATGAAAAAGAAATCCATTCAGTGCCTTCTGTTAGGAAAGTAATGTCAACGGTCTTCTGCGATCGCCGAGGACCGGCACTGCTGGGTTTCAGGCCACTACCTACAATCATCAACGCCGATACTTTTGTTCCACACTGTCGCAACTATGGGATGCTATTAGGAAGAAGAGCCGAGGGATTCTCTATGTAGACAACGACAATGCGTGGTCACATGTGGCAATTAGAAGCACCGACAATTTCCGGTCATTTCACCGGGAGAATCTGGACCGTTCACCATGCAGTCCGGACCTCGCCCCTAGTGATTTCCGCGTTTTCAGGCCATTGGAGAAATTCTGGGCAGGATAGAAATTCAGATGCAACGATGAAGTCAAGACATCAATGCGACGGTGGTTCCAAAGGAATCCGTACGAATTCTACGAAAATTCATCTAAAATTTAGTGCCGCGATGCGACAAATGTGTGAACTAGAGTGAAGACTATGTAAAAAAAATAGTGTAAGGTGCATAGAATAATACATATATTTGTCATTATCTGTACGTAGCTTATTTTAGTCAGAAAAACCAGCGGCAGAGGCTTTCGGATTCGTCCTGGCACTAACGGCTTCACAACTATTACACACTCCAATGGTGGAGGGCCACTTGACCTCCTTGTACTAGTTTTACTCCATCTATAGCTCTCTGCAGTGGCCACTGTAGTTGTATAAGGGACAGAATAAGCACAGTGATGTTCAATAAGTAAGGCAACGAACTTTTCTCGGTTACGTTACCCACTTTTCTCGGCTATTTCCCGTTGAAAAAGATATGGAAACTCTTGTGGGAGATCGTGGAATATTGCAGTTTCAGCACCTGTAGCTTCAAAAAGTTCCGATAGGTGGTAGCGTTGTACCTGGCCTTGGAAATGGGGCCTTTAACGGAGATGCTTTCAATGAAGAGAGGAGTCACTTTATTTCTTTTGGCGGAAAAACCAGAGCACCGCTAATATTCATAGGCACTTACAAAATGTTTACAGAGACTTGGCAGTGAACAAAAGCACGATGAGTCTTTCTGCAAGACGTCTGTCATCATCGTATCGAGGTCACGCGAGGTATCCAATATCTCGAGTGCCGGTAAGCTGCATAAAGCCTCTCGTGCAATGTTGGAACGTGCAGACACTCTCATTCGAGGTGATCGGCGGATCAAAATCAAAAGCCTCGCTGCACAACGTCTCTCTTGGTAGTGCTGATTTACTCGTCCATCAGTTGGGGTACTCAGAGGAGTGTGCTCACTGAGTTTCTCGCCGTCTAGCAGAATACCATAAAGAGCAACGAAGGAACGTCTGAACAAAGTTATTTGGGCCTTACCACGCTGTCGTGACAGTTATTTACCGAACATGGACACAGGTGATGGATCATGGGTTCATCACTTCCAACCGGAAACAAAAGGGCGATCCATGGAGTCCGTCATAGCACATCTCCTCCGTAGAAAAAGTTCAAAGCTGCTTCCTCAGCCTCCCGAGACGTTGAAAAGGTCATTTTGTTTAGTGTCAGTCTTCATTGGGCAACGATCAACTCTGAAGTGTATTGCGCTACCCTCACGAAACTGAAGATGCGGCTTCAGCATGTTCGACGCCACGAAAATGGAAACGAACTTCTCCTTCTCCACGGCAATGCAAGGACTCAGACAAGTCAGCGCACCAGACGAGAGCTCACAGTACTTCGTTGGACATAACGCCTTCTATCTATTTGGACCAATAAAGGACGCAATCCACAGGAAGCAATACGCTGATGGTGGGCAGGTTACTGATGCAGCAAGTCGCTGTCTCAGACTTTGACCAGTGGAGTGAAAACATCCGGGACTACATTCCCTCACAGTATGGTGGCGTAAAATTGAACGGAGATTATGTTGAAAAGCAGGATTTTTGTAGCCAAAAGGGTGGAGAACAATACAGTGTATTTGAATCCTGAACAAAACAAACCTCCTTTCAGAAAAAAAAGTGTCGCATTGCTTATTGAGCGTCTCTCGTACTTGTCCTGTCTTGAAGCGACGAAATTTAGCGCAGGAATGAAGGAAGGGGTAGGCAAACGCGAAAGACTTCCCCCTCCATTGGGCCGCGCAGCACGTGTCGCGCTGGGCCACAAGCCGCAGGTGGGCCGGGCCTCGCCGCGCCGCGCTCTGCTGTGCTGCGGGCGATCGATCCGCTCCGGCCCCCGGGGCCTACCTGCTGCCGCTGCCTCCGCCGCCCCCGGCAGCCTCCGCTTTGCTGCTCCCGCTTCCTCCGGCCCAGCCGTCGCCGCCTTCCTCCGTCACCACCGACCTCGTTAATTTACATCTGAGAAGTCCCTGTTTCACTTCTAGAAAACAGTAGGCAGTAACGCGCCAAATTTCCGAAAATATCGCCATAAAAATCATAAAACTTTGCCTTACATATAAATCTTCATCGCCACATGTAGAGAAATCGACGATTTAACCTACACCAAGGTGAAAAGAAGAGCAGATGGGATGTTTTCAGCGGTGGTTTGTCTCAAGTCTCTGTTCTTGCTCCACTGTTATTCAATCTGTACGCAGCAGGCCTGCCGAACTTGACTGCTAGAAATTTCAGTATGGCGTTGCTCTTGTAATTTCAGATCAGAGCGAAGATATCTCTGAATGTATAGAACAACTACGAAAGAGCTTCACTAAACTTTTTTCTACATTTAAACCACGGCAACTTAGACCTCATCATCATCTTGAGCAGTCTCCAACCCAGGCTGGGTCTGTTTGGAACATAGGCCTCGCCATCTAATCCCGTTTCTCCACTATCTTCCCATGTTCCCGCATTTCTGTCCTCGCCTCTTTCCTCAACACACTCCTCCACACGTTGCAGCCATCTATCGCCTGATCATCCCCTTGAGCGTTTCCTTTCATCTCCATTTCATATATCTTCCTGGGAATCCTCTTGTTTTCCATTCTTTTTAAGCGTCCACACCATTTTACCCTCGATGTTTCTGTCCTGCTCGGCAAGGGTTCCTCTTTCACTATATCTCATACTCTTTAAATCCGCATTTTATCATACCTTTTTACTCCTATCCTGCTTCTGAGGAACTTCAGTTCACATGCCTGTAACCTGATTACATCCCTTTCTTCATTACCCATGTTTCAGATGCAAAGGTTGGGATGTAGTAACTTCAATATATTACTTCTCTACAGAAGAACAGCATATGAAGCAAATCAAAAGTTCTATACTGGTTTCACTCAGAATGTTGAATCAAAATATTAGCGACAAGTGAAGGAAACAATGCACCAAGAACTTTTGACAGCTACTTATTAAATTTCCAGGCTTTCGTCATCCTAGGGAAGTGTGGATACAGTTTAATACATTCAGGAGTGGAGAAAGTATATTGAGATACAACATGCACAAATGGGGCCTTCGCACTCACAGTACGTTTCACGGTTGTGATATTCAGACAATGAGCCATATTGCAAATGAGTGTCCTGTCACACGGTTCTCTGGTGGTATCAAAAGTCTATATGGAGCATTCGACAAGGCGCTTCAGTGGAATGAGACCTCTGGTAATTGTGTGTAATCTGGGCCATTCAATGTTTACACTGTGTAAATAGGAACACATGCGCATTTTTGTTAAATATTAACAGTTTTGTTGTTGTAATTTATGTATGAAATAGTAAAAATAAAAATAGTAATAGTTCCCTCGCGCTTGTACGAAACAGTTTCACCAATGTTCCCATTGTTGAAAACAGTGGTGGGAATCAATTGGCTCATTCGTGTCCACAGTTATTTTCGATCCCAGAAAAATTTCTTCAGTGGTGTGAAAAATGCCGAACTTTCTACTACAATTTATTTTTTTGGAAAATCCGATGCTCTCGTTAGACAGAGCTCAAACTTTGCTGCAATTTGCCCCATCAGCAGGAATGCTTGACACAGAGACGAAATTCATACTATTTCGCAAACATAATGGATTGCATGCCGACTCTCCTTGTGTATCACTTCACACATTATCGTTCCCTGTGTTTATCGTGACGACGGGCGTCCGAGTGTTCCTCAAATATTCTCGCTTGGCTCAAAGCTTCCTAACCAAATGCCTGCCGTAGCATGCAGTCGGCTTCAGCTACAAATTATTCGGAGCTTTAAACTAAACTTAACGAAGAGGTTTTGTTCTTTCAAGTCAGATATTTCGAAATCATCAGACACAGGAGAGCACAGTGTAAGGAAATCAACAACAATTTTCACAGTGGTGCACAGAAAACGACGTCATGTGGTATACTGCCAGCTGACCGACAAAAGTAGAAGCGCCTAGTGGTGTAAGTGTGTACTACTAATTGTTTGGGTTCAATATTTAAATATTTAAATACTGGAAAGACTATAGTGTATACTGTGATCCAATCTTCTATAACAAACAGATGGGAAAAAGGAAGAAATTTAAAGGTGTGCAACATTTAAGAATGAGAGCAATTTTCGTAAGTTGTGTCACTGCCAAGTAACCCTGCTGTATGAAACGTGGACCGTAGACAGAAAGGACTGCTATAAATCAGTAAAGAAGGCAACTGAAATAAATCCGCAATGTGATGAACGGAATTCGAATTTTTATTCAGGGATAGTAATTACACTGAAGTCAACGCCATTTGTGATAAACCCCTGGACATTACAAAAGTCAGGATACGGGTCTTAATAGAGCGTGTAATCTCCACGAACAGTAATACATACTTTGTAGCGTGCCCCCATACTGGCCACAGTTTTAGTAAGGAGTCCTTGTAGTATCAACTTTTCAACAGAAATATCTACGAAACTGCCTCTTCAATTGAAAAGACTGCAACTTCCAAGAACATTAGCATTTACTTTCACTATTAATAACGCACAAAGACAAGCGTTAAGATATTGTGGTAATTTGAAAGAATCGTGCTTCTCTCACTGCCTGTTGCTGTAGGGATCGAAAACCCAAAGTATTTGTGTATCTGCTCACCACGTAACAAGATAGATGTAGTTCAGAGACAAGTATTGTGATAGAATGAGTTAATTAAGGTTGAAAGAGTGAAAACAGAGCAAAATTATCTTTCATTAAATTAAATACAGCTGTTACGAGAATTGCTGACTTAGTACAGCTTTACAATTTCTTTGTCCTGTCTGGTGCTACCTCTGGTTCCCCTGTGGTATACTGTAGTGGTTGTGTGGCGGTACCTGACGTATTTCTGGAGAGTGTTTTAAGTGATCGCTATCACATTTTGGTGGTCACCAGGACGTCTTCCGTCTCTTCCGCATCAATGACTATTTCAAGAGAAAAACTTAGAAAATTCTCTAAGTTCTTGAGTTTTTATGAATATTTTTGAATGTTAACAAATGTTTCGAATTCTCTAAAATTTGCTCGAATGTTCTAGATTTTAGAAAGTTCAAGAAAGTTCTTGAATTTTTTGACATTATCGAATGTTTTCTATAAGGAATTGATTGACTGAGTACTCTATTCCATACTACGGTATTGTTGAATATTTCAATGCATTTAAGAGTACTGGAGAGTGAATTTGAGCATAATGTTTAGCATGCTGTACTAACTTTTTTACAACTTTTTAAATGTTCAGTTATACTATGTTCATGAGAGATCTGTTACGTTCAAATAAACACAAATTAAAATAAAAACCAATGCGAAGTCGTTCTTTCTTAGCTAGTACAAAATAAAAATGGGAAAATGTTTTTTGTAAGATACTCCTATGCACCATACCGAACAACGAACGCCCGTGTTCGTCAATATTTGTCTTCAGGATAATATAAAGTAACCCAGTCCTCGCTGTGTACTAAATTCCCTTTGCTCTAGTTCGAAACCAACGTGGGTGGGAAACATTTTTTTTTCAACTCATCAGGTTAGTGTGTCACAATGATGCTAGAAGTATTTATAACGTTTTGATCACCGCGTTAGGAAACTGAAGTTACGTAATTAATGTGTTCTTTGCTTTCAGTACAGGTCTCGTAACGAGGTTACGGGGGGCTGAGAAGATGAAGCGTTGCTGGGAGTTGTGCAAAGGGATGTTGTCGCTCCACGGCGACGCAACATGTCATTCTGCAGAGGACGCTGTCACACAAGATCCTTCTCTGGGCTTTGAAATTCTGCCTCGCCGCCACCGTAGTCTCCTGATATGGCGCCCAGAAACTTCTTTCCTCGAATAAAGAATCCACTATGTGACAGATATTTTCAGTTTTTCGAGGCGGAACATTTCCTCAACAGCCATAATGCAGGCTTCTGCGACCATAGTCTTCGCCACTGTACGTATGTAGTTGCTGAAAATGTGTAGCATTGTAAAACGGACACACAGAGACGCTACGTTTCACTGTGACGGCATGGTTGTTTCGAGGTGACAGTTAATACTTCACGACACCGTCGTTATAAAGCTGATACCATGCTCCACTACAGGCTGTTAGAGGGCTATGGTTATGCTAAACTGTAAGATATAGGGGAGACTACTGTACCTTGGAACACTTTTCAGACTTTCTCGCCCAGCCAGCCCTGTAAACAAAAGTGGAATACATTTTCTTATTCCACTTTTAGGCTGTCGCACATCAGTCGGTAAAAACCGGACCCGTATAGGTCAACTTTCTTATCTGTCTGTCCGCCTTTATGTCTGTCTGACTGTTAAAAACCGTTTTCCTCAAGAAAGAGGAGGCGTATAGAGATGAAATTTATATCTCATACTAAGAAATATAGCCCCTTGACGGTGAGGTAAACGGAGGTTTCAAAATCAGAGCGATAAAAAATACGGCTATTTATCCCATATGTTTTGATACTAGCAAACTAGTTCAACAAAAACCTATAGCGTACTTCCCGTTCACCTAGAATCAAAAAATTCGGCAAGAAGCAATGTTTCACAATACAAGTGAAGGGAAAAAAATCACAAAATTCTTATTTGTGGTTTGTTGTTGTTGTGGTCTTCAGTCCTGAGACTGGTTTGATGCAGCTGTCCATACTACTCTACCCTGTGCAAGCTTCTTCATCTCCCAGGACCTACTGCAGCCTACATCCTTCTGAATCTGCTTAGTGTATTCATCTCTTGGTCTCCCTCTACGATTTTTACCATCCACTCTGCCCTCCAATACTGAATTGGTGATCCCTTGATGCCTTAGAACATATCCTACCAACCGATCCCTTCTTCTGGTCAAGTTGTGCCACAAACTACTCTTCTCCCCAGTTATATTCAATACCACCTCATTAGTTCTGTAATCTACCCATCTAGACTTCAGCATTCTTCTGTAGCAAAGCTTCTATTCTCTTCTTGTCTAAACTATTTATCGGCCATGTTTCACTTCCATATAGGGCTACACTTCACACAAATACTTTCAGAAACGACTTCCTGACACTTAAATCTATACTCGATGTTAACAAATTTCTTTTCTTTAGAAACGCTATCCTTGCCATTGCCAGTCTACATTTTATATCCTCTCTACTTCGCCCATTATCAATTATTTTGCTCCCCAAACAGCAAAACTCATTTCACAATCTAATTCCCTCAGCATCACCCGACTTAATTCGACTACATTCCATTATCCTTGTTTTGCTTTTGTTGATGTTCATCTTATACCCTCCTTTCAAGACACCGTCCAATCTGTTCAACTGCTCTTCCAAGTCCTTTGCTGTCTCTGACAGAAGTACAATGTCATCGGCGAACCTCAAAATTTTTATTTCTTGTCCATGGATTTTAATACCTACTCCGAACATTTCTTTTGCTTCCTTTACTGCTTGCTCAATATACAGATTGAATAGCATCGGGGAGAGGCTACAACCCTGTCTCACTCCCTTCCCAACCACTGCTTCCCTTTCATGCCCCTCGACTCTTATCACTGTCATCTGGTTTCTATACAAATTGTAAATAGCCTTTCGCTCCCTGTATTTTACCCCCGGCTACCTTCAGAATTTGAAAGAGTATTCCAGTCAACATTGTCAAAAGCTTTCTCTGAGTCTACAAATGCTAGAAACGTAGATTTGCCTTTCCTTACACTTTCTTCTAAGATAAGTCGTAGGGTCAGTATCGCTTCACATGTTCCAACATTTCTACGGAGTCCAAACTGATCTTCCCCGAGGTCGCCTTCTACCAGTTTTTCCATTCTTCTGTAAAGAATTCGCGTTAGTATTTTACAGCTGTGACTTATTTAACTGAGAGTTCGGTAATTTTTACATCTGTCAACACCTGCTTTCTTTGAGATTGGGATTATTATATTCTTCTTGAAGTCTGAGGGAATTTCGACTGTCTCATACATCTTGCTCAACAGATGGTAGAGTTTTATCAGGACTGACTCTCGCAAGGCTGTCAGTAGTTCTAATGGAATGTTGTCTACACCCGGGGCCTTGTTTCGAATTAGGTCTTTCAGTGCTCTGTCAAACTCTTCACGCAGTATCATATCTCCCGTTTCATCTTCATCTAAGTCCTCTTCCATTTCCATAATATTGTCCTCAAGAACATCGTCCTTGCATAGACCCTCTATGTACTCCTTCCTCCTTTCTGCTTTCCCTTCTTTGCTTAGAACTGGGGTTTCCATCTGAGGTTTTGATAATCATACAAGTGGTTCTCTTTTCTCCAAAGGTCTCTTTGTTTTTACTGTAGGCAGTATCTCTCTTACCCCTCCTGAGATAAGCATCTACATCCTTACATTTGTCCTCTAGCCATCACTTCTTAGCGATTTTGCACTTCCTGTCGATCTCATTTTTGTTACGTTTGTATTCCTTTTTGCCTGTTTCATTTATTGCGTTTTTATATTTTCTCCTTTCATCAATTAAATTCAATATTTCTTCTGTTACCCAAGGACTTCTACTAGCCCTCGTCTTTTTACCCACTTGATCCTCTGCTGCCTTCACTATTTCATCCCTCAGAGCTACCCATTCACCTTATACTGTATTTCTTCCCCCCCCCCCCCCCCCCCCATTTCATTTCTTAGCCCCAACCCATATTCACCTACTACGTATCCTTCTTTTCCTTTTCCTACTCTCGAATTCCAGTCACCCATGACTATTAAATTTTTGTCTCCCTTCACTACCTGAATAATTTCTTTTATCTCATAATACATTTCATCCATTTCTTCGTCATCTGCAGAGATAGTTGGCATATGAACTTGTACTACTGTGGTAGGCATGGGCTTTGTGTCCATCTTGGCCACAATAATGCGTTAACTATGGTGTTTGTAGTAGCTTAACCGCCCTCCTATTTTTTATTCATTACCTGCATTACCCCTATTTGATTTCGTATTTATAACCTTGTATTCACCTGACCAAAAGTCTTGTATCTCCTGCCGCCGAACTTCACTAATTCCCACTACATCTAACTTCAATTTATCCATTTCCCTTTTTAAATTTTCTAACCTACCTGCCCGATTAAGGCATATGAGATCCGTATAACGCCAGTTTTCTTTCTCTTGATAACAACGTCTTCTTGAGTTGTCCCCGCCCGGAGATCGGAATGGGGGACTATATTACCTCTGGAATATTTTACCCAAGAGGATGCCATCATCATTTAATCATACAGTAAAGCTGCATGCCCTCGGGAAAAATTACGGCAGTAGTTTCCCCTTGCTTTCAGCCGTTCGCAGTACCAGCACAGCAAGGCAGGTTTGGTTAGTGTTACAGGGCCAGGTCAGTCAATCATCCAGACTGTTGCCCCTGCAACTACTGAAAAGGCTGCTGCCCCTCTTCAGGAACTACACGTTTGACTGGCCTCTCAACAGATACCACTCCGTTGTGGTTGCACCTACGGTACGGCCATCTGTATCGTTGAGACACGCAAGCCTACCCACCAACGGCAAGATCCATGGTTCGTAGGGAGGGGACGGGGGGTTATTTGTGGTTACACCAAACGAAAAAATATTTCTTTTGTTACTTGTCATCTGACTCCAAGCTTGAAGTTGAAACTGTCTTGAAATTCCCGGAACCGATATCTTGCCAGTTCTCCATGTCAATAACAGCACAAAATCGTCTACAGTGTCGGTTCCTGTCATGGATGAACTGTCTACGTATATAAATAAGTTTCTATCAAACCCTTAGCAGCTGTCGAACTTTTAACTGATGACATTCACTTTTTATTTATTGCACTCTTTTTTCTGAAACTACAAAAACTAATTCGGAAAATTAATGTTTTTCCAAATATGAAAACGCGTTCCAAGATACAACATGGTCATGTTCCTAGGGACAAATATTGTATTAGAATTTAAAAGCGCTGCAATCGAGGAAAATCATGTCAGTGATCTATTTAGTCATCTGTATGTTACGTTATATCCTATCACACTCCAATAATCTGTGAATGGAATCAAATTAAGGATAGTGAAACACATGCTACTGGAGACGAAGAGGAAATTCCATATACAAGGCAGGTAAAATAGTTGGAACATGAAACAAACTCAGTTAATATGCGAATACCACATGTTACATAGTAAAAGACCTCATATCTTTCAAGGTTCAAGATGGTGCACGACCGACTAAGAATGGCTTAACCGCCCAGACGACATATAAGTAGCTTCAAAAATGCATACAATGTTAATCGCCGCAAAAATCTATAACTGAATAATTAACACATTTTTTTCATACAGTACTTAAATGCGGGAGAATTCTAAATATTTACAAATGCTGCAGAACACAACTTCATGTATAACAACGACATAAACTGCAGAAAATGGAGGAAACTACTTACGATGGTCTGTTGTACACCTTCCTTCATGTGATTTTAAAATCAGTCTGTAGTCTGATGTACCGAACTAAGAAGGCTGTGTGTTCCTAAGTACACTATCGTCTAGGTACAACATTCAGCCTTACTCGTTTAAATTTAACAAATACATAAACATTTCTCTGCAAGTAGCAAAACGTACCGAACGATTCACATAGTTTTCGCGTGCAGTTAGTGGGCAAAACTACGAGGGCGTGCTGAAAAGTCAACCCTCCGAATTTTTATGTGAAAACTACCTCGGGCTTTTTAAATAAAACAAACATTGTTAACATTCTACGCTCTTATTCTTCACGTCTACATATTTTCTTCTAGGCATAATCACCTTGGTGACGAAAACATATCTCCGAACGTGTGAGCGGTTTGCTAATACCGTAACTACAGAATATCTGACATTGTGGACGCAGCCACAAACTCGCCTCTGGTCGCACAGCTTAATCACTTTCAAAGTTTAGTCCTCGAAGGTTTTCTTAAGGTTTTGGAACCGGATAAAAATCGGATTAGGTCAAGTCGGGATTTCATGGAACGTGAGAGATGACTGGTTTCTAGGTGCTCATGTGTGGTGTGACATCGTCATATTGAAGGAGAGGATGCTCCATGTGTGAACGAGCTCTTAGAATTCGAAACTTGACTGCGGTACGCTTTTTCTCACAGACCGACGTACTTTCCTTATACACCGCCATGTTACACCATACAGTGGTAGTATTATCGCGTACACAAGGTAGAAAAGGGTAGTTCATTTGTCGAGGTGCCATTTGTACTCAGATGACTCACGTGAAACGGTTTGCCGGCCGCGGTGACCAAGCGGTTCTAGGCGCTTCAGTCCGGAACCGTATGACTGCTACGGTCGCAGGTTCGAATCCTGCCTCAGGCATGGGTGTGTGTGATGTCCTTAGGTTAGTTAGATTTTAGTAGTTCTAAGTTCTAGGGGACTGATGACCTCAGAATTTAAGACCCATAGTGCTCAGAGCCATTTCAACCATTTTTATTTATTTATTTATTTTTTTTGAAAGGTTTCCGACTTGACTATGGCCGCAAGACGGGAATTAGACTTTGAATGTGGAATGATTGTCGTAACTAGACACATGGGACATTCCGATATCGTTAGAGGAGTCAATATTCCAAGACCCACAGTGTCAAAAGTGTGCCGAGAGTAGCAAATTTCAGGTATTTCCATGGACAAGGCAGCGGCCTTCACTTAACGATCGAGAGCAGCACGTTTGCGTAGGGTTGTCAGTGATAACAGACAAGCAACTGTGCATGTAATAACCGCAGCAGTCCATGCGGAACGTGCGACGAACTTACCTGTCAGACCGTGCTTCGAATAGCCTGCTGTGCCTCACTTGGACCCATGGTCTTATCGGTTAGAGCCTAGATGACTGGAAAATCGTAGCTCGGTCAGATAAGTTCCGATTTCAGTTGGTAAGAGTCCGCCCTTGGTAGCTGGGAGATCAGAGCGTCAGAATGTCATATCTAACGGCGCGGGTTCGATTCCCGGCTGGGTCGAAGATTTTCTCCGCTCAGAGACTGGCTGTTTTATTGCCCTTATTATCATAATTTCATTCCCATCGACAAGCAAGTCGCCGGACTGGCGTCAACTCGAAAGACCTGCACCAGGCGAACGGTCTACCCGACGGGAGGCCCTAGCCGCACGGCATTTCCTTTATAGTTGGTAAGAGGCGATGGCAGCGTTCAAGTGAGGCGCAGACCCGACGAAGCCGAGGTCCCAGTTGTCAACGAGGCACTGTGCAATCTGGAGAGGGCTATGTTTACATGGAACAGAACCGGTCACCGACTGGAAATAGTTATGTTCGGCTACTTGAGACCATTTGTAGTTATTCATGGACTTCGTGTTTCAAAATGATGGCATTTTTATGGGGCTACAATAATTTTGGTTTGAAGAAAATTCTGGACAATTTGGGCCAATAATTTGGCCACTCAGATCGCCTGACTTTAATCCCATCAAATACACTCCTGGAAATTGAAATAAGAACACCGTGAATTCATTGTCCCAGGAAGGGGAAACTTTATTGACACATTCCTGGGGTCAGATACATCACATGATCACACTGACAGAACCACAGGCACATAGACAGAGGCAACAGAGCATGCACAATGTCGGCACTAGTACAGTGTATATCAACCTTTCGCAGCAATGCAGGCTGCTATTCTCCCATGGAGACATCGTAGAGATGCTGGATGTAGTCCTGTGGAACGGCTTGCCATGCCATTTCCACCTGGCGCCTCAGTTGGACCAGCGTTCGTGCTGGACGTGCAGACCGCGTGAGACGACGCTTCATCCAGTCCCTAACATGCTCAATGGGGGACAGATCCGTAGATCTTGCTGGCCAGGGTAGTTGACTTACACCTTCTAGAGCACGTTGGGTGGCTCGGGATACATGCGGACGTGCATTGTCCTGTTTGAACAGCAAGTTCCCTTGCCGGTCTAGGAATGGTAGAACGATGGGTTCGATGACGGTTTGGATGTACCGTGCACTATTCAGTGTCCCCTCGACGATCACCAGAGGTGTACGGCCAGTGTAGGAGATCGCTCCCCACACCATGATGCCGGGTGTTGGGCCTGTGTGCCTCGGTCGTATGCAGTCCTGATTGTGGCGCTCACCTGCACGGCGCCAAACACGCATACGACCATCATTGGCACCAAGGCAGAAGCGACTCTCATCGCTGAAGACGACACGTCTGCATTCGTCCCTCCATTCATGCCTGTCGCGACACCACTGGAGGCGGGCTGCACGATGTTGGGGCGTGAGCGGAAGACGGCCTAACGGTGTGCGGGACCGTAGCCCAGCTTCATGGAGACGGTTGCGAATGGTCCTCGTCGATTCCCCAGGAGCAACAGTGTCCCTAATTTGCTGGGAAGTGGCGGTGCGGTCCCCTACGGCACTGCGTAGGATCCTACGGTCTTGGCGTGCATCCGTGCGTCGCTGCTGCCCTGTCCCAGGTCGACGGGCACGTGCACCTTCCGCCGACCACTGGCGACAACATCGATGTACTGTGGAGACGTCACGCCCCACGTGTTGAGCAATTCGGCGGTACGTCCACCCGGCCTCCCGCATGCCCACTATACGCTCTCGCTCAAAGTCCGTCAAGTGCACATACGGTTCACGTCCACGCTGTCGCGGCATGCTACCAGTGTTAAAGACTGCGATGGAGCTCCGTATGCCACGGCAAACTGGCTGACACTGACGGCGGCGGTGCACAAATGCTGGGCTACTAGCGCCATTCGACGGTCAACACCGCGGTTCCTGGTGTGTCCGCTGTGCCGTGCGTGTGATCATTGCTTGTACAGGCCTCTCTCAGTGCCCGTAGCAAGTATGGTGGGTCTGACACACCGGTGTCAATGTGTTCTTTTTTCCATTTCCAGGAGTGTACTTATGTTACATAATCGAGAAGTCAGTTCTTGCACAAAATCCTGCACCACCAACACTTTCGCAGTTATGGACAGCTGCAGAGACAGCATAGTTCAGTATTTCTGCAGAGGACTTCTAAGTCTCTGTTAATTCCACAGAGCAAAAAACTTAAAAAGGAGTCCGACACGATATTACAAGTAACCCCATGACTCTTGCACTTCAGTGTATCCACATATGAAGAATGAAGATGTGAAATGTTATTACCGTTTTTTAAATTTATTAAAAAAGTGTAAGAGTTTTCATGTATAAAATTTGGAGGCATTACTTTTCAACACACCCTCCTCCGATGCCCTATAATTAGTTGACATATTTTCTGTAGAATAAGTGTACCCCATGCCTCCGTAGCAATAAGAAAACTCATGAATCTGGTCACAAAGTAAATTTTCTCCAATTAATTGCGAATGCTGGAAAACGGACCTGCGAAGCAGTGCCTCCTCAGTCGCTCTTTCTACGGCACTTACACATGAACGAGCTTTCGCGTGCTTCTGTGCCATTCTCCGACACGTGCCGCGCAGTCTAATGCTGCCAGTTGTGCCCCATAAGTCCTTTCCTGGGAGATTTCTATGGCAGCCTTTTGACGGCGAATCGGCGGCACCACTTCTGCAAAGTTTGCGACTCCGAATCCGAGGCCGCTGCTGCCAGCAGCAGCTACTCGCACTTCCAATAGCTGTTGTCGGAAGTTTGCGAGTAATTTTCTCAGCTCTTTTCAGAAGTCAAACACGTGTCCTGCCGTTCACATGAATATTTCCGTCAGTACTCGACTTAAAGGGTCAACCATTTATTAATCATTAAGTGACCAAATTAAAGAGTAAATCGAGAAAAAGTACACTGAGGTGATAAAAGTCACGGTACAGTGAAATGCACATTTATAGATGACGGTACTGATGCGTACATGAGGTATACAAGGGCAGTGCATCGACGGAGCTGTCATTTGTACTCAGGTTTCCGACGTAAGTATGGCTACACGACGGTAATTAACTGACTTTGAACGCAGATTGACAGTTGGAGCAAGACGTATGAGACATTCCATTTCAGAAATCGCAGTTGTTGATGTTGTTGTTGTTGTTGTTGTTGTGGTCTTCAGTCCTGAGACTGGTTTCATGCAGCTCTCCATACTTCTCTATCCTGTGCAACCTTCTTCAACTCCCAGTACCTACTGCAGACTACATCCTTCTTAATGTGCTTAGTGTATTAATCTCTTGGTCTCCGTCTACGATTTTTACCCTCCACGCTGCCCTCCAATACTAAACTGGTGACCCCTTGATGCCTCAGAACATGTCCTACCAACCAATGCCTTCTTCTGTTCAGTACCTCCTCATTAGTTACGTGATCTACCCATCTAATCTTCAACATTCTTCTGTAGCACCACATTTTGCAAGCTTCTATTCTCTTCTTGTCCAAACTATTTAACGTCCATTTTTCACTTCCACACATGGCTACACCCCATACAAGTACTTTCCGAAACGACATCCTTAAATCTATACTCGATTGACATTTCCAGTCTGTGTTTTATATCCTCTCTACTTCGACCATCATCAGTTATTTTGCTCCCCAAATACCAAACTCCTTTACTACTTTAAGTGTCTCATTTCCTAATCTAATTCCCTCAGCATCACCTGACTTAATTCGACTACGTGCCATTATCCTCGTTTTGCTTTTGTTGATATTCATCTTATATCCTCCTTTAAAGACACTGTCCATTCCGTTCAACTGATCTTCCAAGTCCTTTGCTGTCTCTGACAGAATTACAATGTCATCGATGATCCTCAAAGTTTTTATTTCTCAGAAATCATTAGGGAACTCAATATTCAGTGACACACAGTGTCATGAGTGTGCAGAGAATACCAAATTTCTGGTAATGCCTCTCATCACGGACAACGCAGTGGCCGACGGCCTTCACTTAACGACCGGGAGCTTCCGCTCAGGTACTAATTGATTTTGTTCTTATGATTTTATTTCATAATCACCGATCCGCAAGTCGCCAACGTGGCGCCAAATAGTAAGACTTGCGCTAGACAGTGGCAGTACCCTGGACGAGAGTCTCTGGTCAAATTATGCTATACAGCAACACTCCGTCTTCAGGCCACAAGTGGCCTACCGGGACCATCCGACCGCCTTGTCATCCTCATGGAGGATGCAGATAGTGGTCGTTATGACGGTACTCTTCACTAAAGCCGCGACTGTTCCGTCGAGTAGCCCCTCAACTGGCATCGCGAGGCTGAGTGCACCCCGAAAAATGGCAACAGAGCATGGTGGCCTGGATGGTCACCCATCCAAGTGCCGACCACGCCCGACAGCGATAACTTCGGTGATATAACGGGGGACCGGTTATACACTGGGACAAGGCCGTTGCCCAAATAATGCTATACGCTCATTTCATTTTGTGTCATTTCACAGTTTGTTGTAATTTCCTCGCTTTGTGAAATTTAAGAGTAAGGCCAAAGGTGTAATTTATTATTAAATGCATGTTGGACAGAAATAATTTTCGTAAGTTTCCACAGCTAGAGGGACACTATTTAAGAGATCGCATCTCATACTTATTTTTTGTAATATGTTTAGTGGAAAAATGGAAAAACTTCAAAACAGCCATATCAGACATAGCTAACGACGATGTGGGGTAAAAAGGAAATTCAGAAAACTTGTACTACTGTAGTAGGTGTGGGCTTCGTATCTATCTTGGCCACAATAATGCGTTCACTATGCTGTTTGTAGTAGCTTACCCCGCATTCCTATTTTCCTATTCATTATTAAACCTACTCCTCCATTACCCCTATTTGATTTTGTGTTTATAACCCTGTAGTCACCTGACCAGAAGTCTTGTTCCTCCTGCCACCGAACTTCACTAATTCCCACTATATCTAACTTTAACCTATTCATTTCCCTTTTTAAATTTTCTAACCTACCTGCCCGATTAAGGGATCTGACATTCCACGCTCCGATCCGTAGAACGCCAGTTTTCTTTCTCCTGATAACGACATCCTCCTGAGTAGTCCCCGCCCGGAGATCCGAATGGGGGACTATTTTACCTCCGGAATATTTTACCCAAGAGGATGCCATCATCATTTAATCATACAGTAAAGCTGCATGTCCTCGGGAAAAATTACGGCTGTAGTTTCCCCTTGCTTTCAGCCGTTCGCAGTACCAGCACAGCAAGGCCGTTTTGGTTAATGTTGCAAGGCCAGATCAGCCATTCATCCCGACTGTTGCCCCTGCAACTACTGAAAAGGCTGCTGCCCCTCTTCAGGAACCACATGTTTGTCTGGCCTCTCAACAGATACCCCTCCGTTGTGGTTGCACCTACGGTACGGCCATCTGTATCGCTGAGGCACGCAAGCTTCCCCACCAACGGCAAGGTCCATGGTTCATGGGGGGACTTTATTCTAAGCGAAAAATATTAGGTAATACGGGTACTTAACATGTCAACGTCAAGCACTTATACAGTCTTTATTTTAATAATATTCTTTTACTAATATTCTGCAGCAATGGATACACCTCAAAATCGAAGTGAGTACACTAAAGAATTATTATGAAATTAAGTTAATGATTCTGATTATAAGTTTAATCATGTTAAAAATGGCGCATCTCATGCAAGCGTACTTAAGTGTCAGCTTTAAAATACAGAGAATATGACGCACAAAGAGCGATGTTAATCGTTAACGCAGCTGCGCTCTTCTGTAATTTATGGATGGATGGATGGATGGATGGGTGGCCGGACTCGGAAAATGCGTAAGAGGGCTCTGTAATACCTCTTGCCGCAGATCAAATGCTCGTCACAAAAGCAATGTAATGCCTTTCCTTAAATAGAATGAATAATAAATTACTTTCTGTAGTATTGTGACCTTACTATTGCTTCTAATACCGTATTATAAATTAAGTATTAAATCTTCTGAGGTAATACAAAAACCGTTCAATTTTTCTGGGGCTTCACGAGAAGTTCTACTCATGAAAAGTACCTACTTTACAACGTGTCATGGTTTCTAGGAGATTCTTTTCGATCTAGTTGTTACCGAGCGGCGTAGCGCATTTATTAGCACAATGGACTCGTATTCGGGAGGTCGACATTTCAAACCCGCGTGCAGGCACCCTTATTTAGATTTTCCGGGATTTTTCTAAATTGCTTCAAGCAAATGCTAAGATGGTTCCTTCTAGACGGCACGGCCGCTTGCCTTCTCCATCTTTCCCTAGTCCGACTTTGTGATTCGTCTCTAATGCTCATATTGTCGATGAGACGTTATACAGTAATTTCCTCCCACTTCCTGGTTATTGTTGAAACTCTTCTCCATATGGGTATGTATAATTTCCTTCTCATAAATATCTGACGAAAATTATCCTTTTATTTAATCTACCTTCCTTGTACTAAGCAAGTTGCTGTGAAAGTGACCACCCACTACACTAATCCGCAAGCCTTGATGGTCTCTTGCAGTTTATGTACTTTCCTTATGGCGAAGAGAATCAGCTCCAGATTTAGCTTTGTTATGGGAGAAATTTCTAGAATCTCAGCACGTCCTTCATTTACTGTGGCGCTGTTGTGCTGAGAACTTGGCAGTCTGATACTTTCGTTCACTTTGAGCTCATAACTCAAATTGTTTTCAGAGCTATATAACTAAACTCAAGCTCCTCTGTGCTTGGAAGCCTTCGTGATGGAATTTCCTTAATGTTTGTTTTGGAATTTCCCATTACTGTAATCTTTTCCTGAAACAGTACTGCAAGTAACGGAACACTTCTGGAAATATCTTCCAGTGAGGTTCTTACCAATGTCTTTGCATGTGTCTCTACCGTAGTGAAAGCAACATTGGCTTCTTTAGTTGATGAGAGTAGAAAACGTTCATTCGGTTGCTCATACGTAATATTCTGAATATTTTTCCTCTTGGTGCCAGCTATGTGCGCACCTTCCATATCAGCACGATGCGCGATCTCCTCTAACATTCTTTGGAAGATAAAACAGTCCCATGAACTCTTATAGTGGGAATTACACTACCCACTACTATTTCAGGTGGAATTTTTATAACATTGCATACGTTTATTTTACTGGATGGCAGGGGTGTTTTACTCCATCCAATTTCATCAGGACCAATAAATTCAGCTCCTCTTCAGTCTGTCTTCACTTAGAATGCTGGAAGATGTGGATTCATTATCTTAGGGAACATCAGTGTCTGAATCACTGTTACATTCCTGCGAGTGTCACATTAGAGTTATTCAGGAGTTGTTCATTCAAAGTTCTGATCACTTGTGCTGACTTTAGATGGATTTCTTCTGCTATTAACACGTAATATGGAATCCATGCTGTAAGAAAAAGATAAAAGTGTCTTACATTACTATTCTGCTCATGAAACTTAACTAGAGTCATCTGAAACAATTTCGAGGTGAAGAATTGCAGTTACCTTCCGTAAACCAGGAGTGTATATGAGCCGAGTTCTTAATTTTTGTTGGTAATATTACCAACATACTATGCCATTCAGACCCAAGGTAACCTCTCTGAATGACGTCTTGGTCAGTGCGAGATCTAAAAGACAACTGTCACCCATTAAGGGGAGCCGGAGGTGGTCAAATCCAAAAAATTAAGATTTTTTTGCTACCGAAAATTAATTGCAACATTCCCCTTTAATGTAAACTTTGAATTATTGTTCTACTTGCCCTAGAAGTGGAGTTATTACCATTTTCCCCCACACCTGCAGAGGAAATGGGCGGCCGCTGAATGCATCTAACACCCTCTCGTGACTTCCTGACTAACTACTGGGGATTTTCTCGGCCTGTTACGCATGCAGCGCCTTATGTTACGCATACAGCGAGTGTGCAAGGGTTGGCTACATTGTTTTCTGCGACAAATGAAGCTCTAAGAGCGAGGAACATCGTCTCTTTGCTGTTTACCGTTTCGAATCAGTTCAGTGTTGCGCCTGTTGTTGGTAGTATTATACTTCTTGTGTAAAGCGTTGTTCTGTTTACGATGCCACGTTTTAGTAACCGTGTATATAAGAAGAGAAAGAACGTAGGGAAAAGAAGATTAACACTAATACCAAGTTGCGATACTACAATTACTGAAAGAGTGCGTTCTTCTGCTAAGCAACACATGGCCGGCCATAGCCCTGTGACATCTTCTAGCAAGAAGCTGACTGGTGGAAGTGACAGATTTCGTGAATATGTTAGTGACAGTGATGATATTAACGAAGTACTGAATATTACATTATTATCTTCTGTGCTGAAAGAAAGTATTCTGTGAAAAAAGTGTTCAAGTGTAGGAGTGGGACTAGAGATAACAAAGCACTTTGGTTTAGCTTGTGAGATGAAGATAATCTGTGCATGTTGCAAGTATCAAGTGACATTCTACAATCCACATGCCAGTCTCTTTGGTGAAAATGGACGATCTAGAGTGTTTGATGTGAATGTTCGACTTGTGTATGGTCTTCGATCCATTGGAAAAGGGTCTGCCGCTGGTAAACTGTTTTGTGGTATTGTGAACTTGCCATCGCCTCCAAGCAAATTTGGGTACTACTGTGAACTGGTAGGATCCTCTGTTGAAGATGTGACTTTGAAAGCCATGAAGGAAGCAGTGGAGGAATCTGTAGAAATGAACGGTGGTTCTAGAGATTTGGTAGTGGCATTAGATGGTTCCTGGCCAAAGAGGGGTCATAAATCCCTGAATGGGGTTGTAACTGCTACTTGTGGCGATAGTGCAAAAGTGATAGATGTTGAAATATCATCAAAACATCGTAGGTGCAAAAATAAAATCAAAGGAGAGGACAGTGGAACATGTGAGGTAAATTTTAGTGGATCAAGTGGAGCAATGGAAGTGGATGAAGTGAAACAAATTTTTGAACATTTAGTTTCCAGATACAACGTTAGGTACAAATACTACACTGGGGATGGTGACTCCAAAGGTTTCAAGACTATAGAGGAACTGAAACCATATGGGAATGAATTTGTAGTTGAAAAGTTGGAATGCATTGGGCATGTGCAAAAGCGTATGGGTGCAAGGCTTTGAAGGCTCAAACAAACTTTGGGTCCAAGTAAGCTCAGTGATGGAAAGACAATAGGAGGAATAGGCAGGCTTACTGATGAGGTGATTGAACGTCTACAGAGATACTATGGGTATGCTATAAGGCAAAATACTTGTAATGTTAGTGATATGTGAAAAGCAGTGTGGGCATTGTTCCTTCAAACTGCATCTTCCAATGAATACCCTCAACACAGGCTGTGCCCAAAAGATTCCTGGTGCAAATATAATACAAAAAAGGACTATGATCACAAACATGGTTTGTCAGCAGCTGTGATAAATGCAATAAAACCAATTTTTCATGACTTAGCACAGCCAGAATTGTTACACAAATGTCTACACAGAAAGATGCAGAATCCTAACGAGAGCATAAACAATTTGATTTGGAAAGTGATTCCTAAAAGGGTGTTTGTAAGCATAAAAACACTGCACTTTGGCATATATGATGCAACAGCAACGTACACCCAAAGGAACAGTGTGAAGTGTGAAGTTCTGAACTCATCAGGATTTACAGCTGGGGTGAACACTGTACGAGCACTAAGAAATATTGACAGAGAAAGGATAAGAGGAGCAGAAAGAAGAGAAAGGCATATGAATTATGATGGAACAATAGGCCAGAAAAGAAGACAGAAGAGGAAGCTTTTGGAGGTTGAAGAAGAAGACCCTGATAATCCATCCTATAGTGCAGGAATGTATTGAGAAACTTTGACAGCAATTTCCCATAAATTAGAATTTTTCGAATATAAGGAAAATTTTCTCAAAATCCACTCAAGCTAGAGACATGAAATTTTTATACAGCACTCCTAGTGGTCAAACTTACATTGTAACACAGCCATTTGGCAATATGTTCAGTAGTTTCATTTCAGTTTAGTTATAAAGCAATTATTTATAAAAAAAATTGGGTCATTAATAAACAAAATAATTGGAAGGAAACTAGAAAAGATACTCCAAAATCTCTCTGTCATAACTGCAATACTAAACCACTCAATATGTAAAAAAAAATTCAAAGTTTTCTATTTGGTAGTTTATTCATAAATGTTCCTCAAACTTAGTGATTTTAATATGTGCAGCATAGGCACCTCCAGCTCCCCTTAAACGTGTACGATCACAAAATTAATAAAGAAAAATAATTTCATTTTCATCGAATAATGCTTCTCCTACAGAAACTCAATTGTATTTGTAACGACTACGCAGATTGTAGAGCAAAAGAAAAAAAAATTATGACTGTTTATTGATAAAATGGAAGGTTGTTGGGTCCAAAAAACCCTTGTTGTGCATCCGAGTGTTAATGCCACATTAATTTGTTTCATTCATCTGCATTGCATATGTGGGTTTCAACATTAAAATGTTCAGAACAAAGATATCTCTGGCACAAGCTACAGCTTAGAAACAGCGCATTTTGACACAATTAACAAAGCATATTACCACTGTCAACATATTATGCCATTCAGACCAAAGATGGCCTCTCCGAACGACGTCTTGTTTAGTGGGAGATCTAAAAGACAACTCCGATCCATTAAACGTGTACGATCACAAAAAAACCAGTAATCCATAAACCTCTTACTCTCTCCACCGTATATTATAAGGGACACTCAAATGTAAACGAGGAAAGTGATACGCCCGCTAAACCCGCTGGGCAGAACAGGTAATTAGTATTGTGGAAAGGGCCAAAGAGGGTTGAGGTCTGTTTCACCTTCTAATTGTAATTTATTGTGATTTAATAACACTTTTACAACCAAAGCGCCACATAGTCGGACCTTTACCGAATGCAACTCTTTAGCGGCTGAGGGCCTCCAAACAAGACATCTTAACAAATTAACAAGATAAAAATCCAATTAAGATAGCAATGAAATAATTAAAAAAACATCACAGCAAGGTAGATAGATCAAACATATGCAAGGTGCAATACCAATGGCTGAAGGCCACAATTAAGTTTCAAAATTTTAAAATATGTTACCACAGTCTTTTAAAGGCTGAGGACCGCAATATTTGAGCTTCAAAGTTAAATTTAAGAATTAATTTTGCAAAATTTTTGAGGAAAAAAGAAAAAATAACCATAAGCCTTAAAATTTAAACAGGTTAAAACAGTTAATTAAACACCGGTGACACTCAGAAGCTTCCAGGGAGATCGGTCTGCCGTGGTTCACTTAGGCGAGACAAGTGGTTAGCCCAACCACAATTGATCCGTCGGAACCCAAACAAGGCACAGCGACGGACCTACCGACAAAACTACTTGCTTGCCACCAACCCATACACGACAACTCAAACACCAAAAGCTACGTACGTAATTATCCACAATCATATATGTATATGTATTAAGTTATCAAAACCTTGGGTACTTGAAAGCACTACTCAACCTTGACGCCCTGGGTCGGTTAGCCAAGAAGCTCTTAGCAATCGGACAGCTCCACACACGCTCCGTCGCTGCGCAGGCACCGGAAGCGGACCCAGCGACTGTAGCGCGCGGAGATCTCTTCGCTGGTCCGCAGCAACCGACCGACTGCCTGCTGATCGGTCCGTGACTGCTGCTCCGTCGTGACTGAACTGCTGGTGCATCTCCGACTCACTTCCAGACACACGACGGCGGAAATGCTGGCTCGGACCCAACCGCGCATAGGAAACATGCCCACTAGCTAAACGACCCTGCCCCAGGAAAGGACTGACTCAAGTTCCACAAGATGGTAATTGAGGGGGCCCAGAAGCGCTCGGAGAACCCGATGAGGCGACCGACCTCTCAGAGCCACTACACGAACATCAGTTAAGTCGTTAGTGGGACTAACGCCAACTACTCACAAACCTGACACACACTTGCACGAAGACTTGAACGAGACAACAGCAACCAAGCACACACCAAGACAAATCAGGAGTCTATGGATACACACACACACTCAGCCGACTCATGATCGATTGGCGAGCCAAAGAGCGTCGTCCGGTAGGACGACCGACCGACGATCCACCAAGACCGTGGCCCGCCTCAAGTGATGCGTGGCGGCAACGGTCAGGCGAGCTACGTTGGCGCAGACCTCACTGCTGCTCCAACCCGACTTGCACTAGTGCTGCATTGCATCTCCCCGACTGGCACGCCCGGACTGCGCTCCAGACGCGTTCCAACTGACTGGCAGCCCAAACTCGCAACCCCAAGTGACAAAGCGAATTGGCTTACGACAGACAACGACCAGGAAGTAATAGCAGACAAGCAAAGATGCTACGGAAGCAGATATATCGATAGGCGCTGCTAACGCCGCTCACGGTGAGGCAAAACAGCAACTCAGTGACAGTTGTAATTAAAACTAACGTAGTGAGGTGAAAATATGTTAAAAACAGGGTGTAAAATACATGATGGCGCGAACACGAGCCACGAACAGCTCAAAAAGTAAATAAAATGTTTATTATTATTATTAAAGTAACTTCTATTACATTTGTCCCATTGTGACACAATATGGGCAGTGATTCATTGACGTAGTCGAAACAACTCTGGGAAAGCCATGGTGACATTTTTCTTTGACTGTAATGACTCACTGCTCATTGACGTTCTGGAACGGGCTGACACAATTAGCTCACAGAGGTACGTAGACGTTGTTGTTGTTGTTGTCTTCAGTCCTAAGACTGGTTTGATGCACCTCTCCATGCTACTCTATCCTGAGCAAGCTTCTTCATCTCCCAGTACGTACTGCAACCTACATCCTTCAGAATCTGTTTAGTGTATTCATCTCTTGGTCTCCCTCTACGATTTTTACCCTCCACGCTGCCCTCCAATGCTAAATTTGTGATCCCTTGATGCCTCAGAACATGTCCTACCAACCGGTCCCTTCTTCTTGTCAAGTTGTGCCACAAACTCCTCTTCTCCCCAATTCTATTCAATACTTCCTCATTAGTTATGCGATCTACCCATCTAATCTTCAGCATTCTTCTATAGCACGACATTTCGAAAGCTTCTATTCTCTTCTTGTCCAAACTATTTATCGTCCATGTTTCACTTCCATACATGGCTACACTCCATACAAATACTTTCAGAAATTACTTCCTGACACTTAAATCTATACTCGATGTTAACAAATTTCTCTTTTTCAGAAACGCTTTCCTTGCCATTGCCAGTCTACATTTTATATCCTCTCTACTTCGACCATCATCAGTTATTTTGCTCCCAAAGTAGCTAAACTCCTTTACTACTGTAAGTGTCTCTTTTCCTAATCTAATTCCCTCAGCATCAGCCGGCTTAATTCGACTACATTCCATTATCCTCGTTTTGCTTTTGTTGATGTTCATCTTATATCCTCCTTTCAAGACACTGTCCATTCCGTTCAACTGCTCTTCCAAGTCCTTTGCTGTCCCTGGCAGAATTACAATGTCATCGGCGAATCTCGACGTTTTTATTTCTTCTCCATGGACTTTAATACCTACTCCGAATTTTTCTTTTGTTTCCTTTACTGCTTGCTCAATATACAGATTGAATAACATTGGGGACAGGCTACAACCCTGTGTCACTCCCTTCCCTTTCATGCCCTCGACTCTTATAACTACCATCTGGTTTCTGCACAAATTGTAAATAGCCTTTCGCTCCCTGTGTTTTACCCCTGCCACCTAGCATATTGGGCAATGAAATTATCACTGGATACCGTTGTGTAAGGGCGAACGTGTACTTCAGAACACATACATAAGATGTAATGAAGAATACTGCTGACTTGCACACGACTGGTCCGCCAGACAGCCTTTGCTAACTCGCTTTCTCTCTCCCCTTTTGCAGAAGCTAATTTTTTCGACTTTGTCTCCCATTTATCTCGTTTGCACTCTATCTTGCCAAGTAATTACGCCTTTAAATTTTACAATCTTTTTTTTCTTTACAATAGTAGTAGTAGATTAAATAAAGAGAAAAATTAAGGAGTTCAAATCCAACTGATCAATACCACTTAAGTTTTTTGTTAACAGAAAAGTGCGCATCTGCTGCCGATCTAAACCAAGACGAAATAAACACTTCAGGCTACCGGATATACGTTCACAAATCCCTGGCCTCTTCTTAACGTTTGATGTTAACTAGTTGTGGAGCAGTTCTATGGCAACGGTAGAGTCATGATGTGAAAGAGACAGAGTGGAAACGGCAACCCAGTGGCTACAGCGACGCATCGCACTGGATTTATGCCGCACTGCACACATGAACCGGCCCGTACGTGCCTGTCAGGCTAAACTGAGCTTTCCAGGGCAGAACATCAGTTTTCGCTTTTTTATTATTCGAATCGATTTTACAAGCACACAGCGGTCTCGTTCGCATTACAAAGCCTGCTCTTGTTAGCGGCACACAGCCAGATAATGACGAACGCGATCGCACTCTATCCCGCATCCATTCGGCCACGCACATTTTTTCTCATAACAGAAGTAACTTTAGTGATCCTTGCATAAACAGTTCACTAAATAGTGACGAATATAAACTAAAGGTAACGAAAATGAGATCTTTGGCTGGCCTGGATTGATACCAGTTTTACAATTTTCACCTATCGCAAAACTGTAAAATTCATGGAAAATTTTTTATATGAATTTCTGCGTAAAAGAAAGTTAATTAGAAAATTAATATTTTTGCAAGTCTGCAGGCTCTTTAGACCTGCTTATTTGCATTACCACCCTCCCAATGGCGTCGTTTGATCCGTTACCACCCACTAGCTGATTAGTCAAGCGTCTTTCTGTCGTCTGACACTCTCCTAAACTCATACAGGAGGCGCTAACTTAAACTTGTCCAACTACAGTGTTGCCGCTGGAAACGGGTACAAAAGCTTTTCATTCATACATTGTTGCCATAAGTCAGTGAGAGACTGATCCCTCCCACGCTCACTGGTTCCTCTTGAACTACAGTGGACTAAGATTTCAGTTCATTAGCTAATATTAATACCCAATCACAAGGCATCAACAATCTTCTTCATAACTGAAGTATTCTGAAACCTCAAGAACGTACCTCAGTTGGTCTCAATATTTAACAGGTATGGTGCATAGATACTAAAGCAGAATTGGGACAATGAGTATTTTTGGTCAAAATTCACCCTTTCTCCGTCTATATCATCAGAGCTCCGGATGATTTATCACCCCTCCACATGTCACTTTCAAAGTCACTCCCAACACCCTGCTCCCTCCACCACCATTCTACGCCATTCGCCTCACGTATAAATGGCGTATTGTTCTCCTATTCGCTACGGTATACGAAACCGACGATTTATGACCCCATCGTCAAATCACTTTCAAGGTCACGTCTTCCCCCCTCCACTATCCGTCTAACCCAGTTACCTTACATGTAAATGGCGGCCTGTTCTCCTATTGAACGGGGCATAGTGTAGCAATGATGTCGTCGTATGTAATTTTCTGCCTCACCCTTCTACACCATTTGGGATTTTATCACTGTAACTTATGACCCAATTAGAATAATTAATTTGAGAAGACCCGCTGTAACGTTCTAACATTCATTGTGGTGTCTGTTTGTTCTATATCGTGTCTCCCTACCAATTTCGCGCAACGACGCTCTGAGCGTGTTTTTTTAGGGAATTGACTAGTTTGAACCTGGGACCTGTTGCTGGTAAGGAGACGCCAGACCACACATGACATGTAGAATTCAGAAGAGTCCAGTGAGACTAACGATGACATAACCAAATACTTAATGATTTCAGCGTCATCTCCACTGCACTCTCTGTAAAAGAATCTTAATACTAACTAAATTTAGTGGAAGGGGTTCAAGGCTTTCCTATTTTTAGTTAGCTGGTAAAATAACGACGAAAAAGCAGTTAAGTTTACCATTGGAAATTTTTATTCTACTCACAAAACATCGTTTATAAATTGCACTATTGATAAAAGGAAAAGTTTTAATACAGGACGGTAAAAACCAACTGCATTCAACAAAAATGTGAACGAATATTCCCTGAATGGGTTTCCAAGTTCTACAATGGATCGAAGGATGACCTATGCCACATCACATCTATAATCTAGGTTTAAATTAAGTTTCACAAAAGAGCAACTATCAAAATGGTCTACAGTGGCCCTCAATTATCTTTAATTACTTATCTAACTTGTCATAAATTACAGGGGCTGACATGGCTTCTCAATAACTATATAACAGAAAACACCATGAGCTTTAATTTACGATCAACACTAGTATTACGCATTAATGGGGTGTAACAGATGAGACTTCTGCAGTTCTAAGTGAAGCTTTATGCACTGCTATGCGGCATCGCGTGCGTTCATTACCTTGTCGGTGTTCGTCAGGGAGCGGCGGCCGGCGCAGCTCCACTCACCTCGCCATCTCGGAAGCAACTCTCCTCTCCTCACTTCTCCTTACTACCGAAGTTGGTTTAAAAAAAAAAAAAAAAAAAAAAAAAACTATCTGGCTGAGTTTTCATCTGACCAATCAGGGTCTCAATGTTAATCTTAAGGTCCGCCTACAAAAATTCTGTCTATCCAATGAGAAACGTTATACTTTTCGTGGTGGGGCAATGTTTCTAAAGTTTGCAACGTAGCAGAGACGCGAAAAAGTCTCACGCTAAAACTTGCAGCTGGTGTTGTCCTTTTAGCGTTATCGTAAGATCTGTACTGTTCTTCTGGAGGGCTCTATCTTTTAACATGGGCTGGGGGGTGGTCCTAACGTAACAGAGACGCGAAAACGTTTCACGCTAAAACTTGCGTTTGGTGTGACCCTTTTTGTGTTATCGTAAGATCTTTACTGTTTTTCTGGAGGGCTCTAGCTTTTAACATGGGCTGGGGGGGGGGGTCCTTGACGTAACAGAGACACGAAAAAGTCTCATGCTAAAACTTGCGGGTGGTGTGGCCCTAGTGGTTAGCTGGCGATGTGGGTGTCCAGTCCATCCCTTATCGTAGGGCCTTGTAGCTTAACACGGTTCTTCTCTCGGCTTCTGTTATCGTTTCTCCCCTCAGAACTGCGTCTGTCTCAAGGTGGGAAGGTATGACATGCATTTAGGCATTCTTGTGTTAGTCTGTAGTATTCCATTTGCTCACTCATTACTCGTATTACTTTGGTTAATTTAATGTCACGATTTATTCGGAGCTATGTGACATACCACTGGATTTGCTTGTCATGTCAGAGTTTTCATGGAAGGTGTTGGATTTGCATGACACCTTACAATGTCACTATCAAGCTTTGCTGCCCAGGTGCAGCAGTATGACACTACAGTGAATGATAGAAATAATGGGAAATTTGAATAAAAGCCCTAACGTTAAATTTAAATATATGAGGAGCTCTCTGATGCAACCTTTGTAATTGACCTACACTACTTTACCTAAGATTAAAATTTCATACCCCATACATGCTACCTCTATGGTTCTGAAATTACTCCCACAGAAATGTACGACGGGCGTTCAATAAGTAACGCAAAACATTTTTTTCTTAGCCAGTTTCGGTTTACGAAATGCGGAATTTGTTGTGTGACATTGTGGAATATTCCAGATTCAGCCCATGTGGTTGCATGAAGTTCCTTTAGGTGACGGCGCTATACGTAACCTTCAGAGTGGTGTCTGTAACGAAGTTGCGTTCCAAGCAGAGAGCTATCACTGAGTTTCTTTTGGAGGAAAACCAGAGCATAGACTTCTCGGTAGATTAAAACTTGGTTCAAATGGCTCTGAGCACTATGGGACTCAACTGCTGTGGTCATCAGTCCCCTAGAACGTAGAACTACTTAAACCTAACTAACCTAAGGACAACACACACATCCATGCCCGAGGCAGGATTCGAACCTGTGACCGTAGCAGTCGCACGGTTCCGGACTGTGCGCCTAGAACCGCGAGACCACCGCGGCCGGCCAGATTAAAACTGTGCGCCGGACGGAGACTCGAACTCAGGACCTTTGCATTTCGCTGACAAGTGCTCTACCATCTGAGCTACTCAAGCACGACTTAAGCCTCCGTCCTCACAGCTTTACTTCTACCAATTCACAGGAGAGCTTTTGTGAAGTTTGGAAGGTAGGAGACGAGGTACTGACAGAAGTACGGCTGTGAGGAACGGGGCTAGAGTCGTTCTTGGGTAACTGAGATGGTAGAGCACTTGCCCGAGGAAGCCAAAGGTCCCGAGTTCGAGTCTCAGTCCGTGACAGTTTTAATCTGCTCCGAAGTTTCATATCAGCGCACACTCCACTGTAGAGTGAAAATATCATTCCAGAGCGTAGACGCTTGCAGAATGTCTACAGACACGTAACAGTGAGCTAAAGCATTGTGAGTCATTGGGCGAGGGGTCTGTCGTCATCACAGCAAGGTCCTGAAAACCTGTCTGATCTCCCGAGTGCCGGCTGTGTGCACACAGATGTGACAGTGCAGTGTTGTTGGACCGTGTTGACACTCTTATCTGAGGTGATTTACGGATCACAAACAAACACCTCGCTGATCATCTGAGTGTCACTGCTGGTCGTACTGACACACTCGTCCGCCAGTTGGGTTACTCAATGTTACGTGCCCGCTAGGTTCCTTGCCACCTAACAGAATACTATTACGAGCAACAAAGGACCATCTGTACGGAATTGCTTGCACATTTCAGGGCTTTTACTGTTGAACTTCGTCACAGGCGATGAAACAGCGGTTCATCAGAAACAAAACGGCAATCCATGGAACGGTGCCACACCTCCTCTTCTCTGCATAAAAAACTGAAAACCACCACCATCAGTAAGTAAATTCATGAGATGTTCTTCCGGGAATCTGAAGGGGTTAAAATGTTTGTCGTCCCTCATCTTGGAATGATCAGTTCTGAAATGTGTTGTGCTACTGACTCCAGCGTGTTCGTCCCCATAAAAATGCGAACGATCTCTTTCCTCCCCTTCATAACGAAGAACCTCACACAAGTCTGCGAACCTAAGAGGAGTTCACAAAACTTCTTTGGACTGTTTTCCTCATCCACTTTACAGCCAGTATCTGATACCTTCCATCAGTTTAGTTAAGTATTAGTACAGCTACGAAACTTCAGTGCTCCTGTGCCAAGTTATTCTCTGGTTATGTTTGAATTTTTCTATCAATTTATTTGCGACAAATGTGCTGATTGCCATAGAAATCTGAAGTAGGGGTTATTATGTGTAGACTGTAAGTTATATTTTCACTTGGGTGAATGTAGAAGTGAGGAAACGGGGGTAGATAATGAGACTGTTCCACGGCAATGTAGTTTATGTAGAAGGAACAGAATAATCGGTAAACAGGAGGCATAAATTTGTGCCCTTAAAACAGAAGTAGTAAACGCAAATTTGGAATTACGTATGCTAAGGGTGGAAAAAAGAGCCGGGGTGCTGGGAAAAAGGCAAAAAAGGGAATCTGTTGAAAAATTTTCGAAATTCTGTTAGTAAATCATCATGGCTTGCTGTCTGAAGTGTTGGAGGATGGGCCTCATCCAGACGTTGAATGTAGGTTGAATCAGAATATTAGCTCAAAGAAAAAAGACGGGTCGGGGTCAAATCAGAATAGAAAAAGAAGAATTCTGCTTCTAGGCATCAGTCATAGGGGCGGGGGGGGGGGGGGGGGGGTTGAGTCTAGCAGCTTCAGGAGAAGACCGACTTCTAACCTTAGTCAGGCGACAGGAAACTTGGGACACCTATGCAGGGACTTTGAGAAGGAAGATCAGGTAATCATAGTTGGGAGAGCAAGAAACAACCTCGCTATGAATCCAAGATAGAAGTATTAGGAATCACCTCGATAAAATAGGGACAGAAACCGGACACACAAATGTGGCGTTTGTGGAGGTCTTTCAGCGACATGATCGGCTCTGGGTAAACACTACTGTAAGGCTTGTTAACACTGAGTTGAACAGGATTCTCCAGACAATGGAAAAATCTCACTGAACTATTGTTCCAATTGATGGTATTGGTAGATGGGATTACACTACACATGGCCTGCACCTAAATGGGAAGTGGAAAGATAGCTTCTCTATTAGCAGATACTGCAAAGGGGGCCTAAGTCACACAAACGGGTTAATGGGACCAGGCAGACAGATCTTTAAGGTTAAAATCAAAGTTGAGACAGACAACAATCAAGAAAAAAAGAATAAAAGAGGCTTGATGAACAGTATGTGGGAATAAAGCTAAGGGTAGTATCAATTGACATCATCGAAATATTGAGGGAATAAAAAATAAAGTAGATGTGGTGTTAGTTTGATTAGATGATCTCAAAAATAATAGTAAGATTGATATTTTCTGTTTGAACTCGGTGTAACTGTGGAGATGTAAAGTGTCGGCATAAATGGAAACGATTTAGACTCTTGCACTTGGATATTTAGCATGGATAAAGGAGGTGTTGCCATTCACACAAAAGAAGGGTATAACTACAAAACTGTAGAAGTAAGCAAATTTTGTGTCAATAAGCACTTTGAAGTTTGTGAGTGTGAAGTGTAGCTAGATAATGTAGTGTTGATATTATTAACAGCGTACAACTCCCTATTAGGAAATTTGGAGCTATTCATAAAAAGCTTTGACTCCCTATTATTCTGTCTGTCAAACAAAAAGAATAAGTCATTAATCTGTTATGATTTTAATGTAAACGTTCTAAGCAGTTATGATAGAAAAAGTCATCTAGAAGTGTTATTAATGACATTTAACTTAGAATCACTAATCATTTTCCCTACACAAGACTGCAGCACTCAAATAGATGATGTATTTGTGCAGCAAGAGGATGTAAGAGTAACACATGCTTCCCTGTGATAAATGGATTATCAGACTATGCTGCACAATTGATTAACCTACAAAATCCACCAGGGTGTACATTTCAGTAACCATTAAGTAAAAGTGTAAGGTTGCTCAACCTGGTATCTATAGAGCACTTCAGTGAAAGGTTAAGAAATGTTAATTGGGGAGATATATGTAATGAGACAAATACTAATGATAAATGCGACATATTTCTTGATAAATTTATGTCCCTTTTAGAACACTGTTTCCCAAAAATTCGCTAAATGTAATACCAAACAGTTTTCAAAGAAAGCTCGGATTAGTACAGGTATTAAAGTGTCTTCATAAAGAAAAAGAAAACTGTATGAGACAGCAGAAATAAGTGAAGACCCAGAAGTAATTTTACACTATAAAAATTATTCTAACATACTGAGAAAAATTGTCAGAAAATCAAGAAATATGTGTATTATACATAAAATTAGCAACTCAAACAATAAAATTAAATCAGTATGGAATGTTCTGAGGCATCAAGGGATCACAAATTTAGCATTGTAGGGCAGCGTGGAGTGTAAAACTCGTAGACGGAGACCAAGAAATGAATACAGTAAGCAGATTCAGAAGGATGTAGGTTGCAGTAGGTGCTGGGAGATGAAGAAGCTTGCACAGAATAGAGTAGCATGGAGAGCTACATCAAACCAGTCTCAGGACTGAAGTCAACAACAACAATGGAATGTTGTTAGATGGGAGACAGGAAAAGTAACCCACTTGGGAAGGTAATCTTAAGCAACAGTACACAAGTAGGTAATGTATTTAATATCCATTTGTTAAATATAGGTGAAAAAATTGGTGAAAATAATTCAAAAGAAAAAGCCAAGCAGTACATGGAAGCCTCCATCTTGAGAAATCTTAGTCATATTAATTCTAAAATAACAACCTCTTGTGAAATAAGGAAAATAATTTAATCTTTGAAAAAAATGTACTGTTGGAGTAGAAGACATCTCTAACAAGATATTAACAATATGGAGCAGTTATAGCTGATGTTCTGTGTCACATATGTAATGCATCACTAACTCAAAGTTTTTTCCCAGGCAGGTTAAAATATGCCACTGTCAAGCCTCTCTATAAAAAAAAGGCCAACACAGATGTCAGTAATTACCGGTCAGTATTCTTGCTTACAGCATTTTCAAAATTCGCCAGGAAAGTAATGTACTCAAAAGTGGTTAGCCATCTCATCAATAACAGGATAGTTAGTAAATCACAATTCGGATTTCAAACATCCCATTTCACTGAGATAGCAATATATAATTTCACTGCCGACAAAATGGAGTCTTTAATTGGAAAATGTTATCAACAGGGATTTTCTGTGACTTATCCAAAGCATTTGATTGTGAGAACCTCGACATTATGTTAGTGAAATTACAATTCTATGGTATAAGAGGAACAGCAGATGAGTGTTTTAAGTCATATCTACAACTGATGAGGAAATCTGGGCATATCCCATCAAATCCTGGAGCTTTGCCTTTCTTCATTTATTTGATTGCTGCAGTAATCTCGTCTACAGTGAAGTCTCTGGAGTATTCTGACTTGTTGGGTGCTTTCTGCTTCAGGTTTCTAAGCTTTTCCTTAACCATTCTTCTGTGTGGCTTATGTGGGCGTGCTTTGGAGAGAGAACTTATTCTGTTCGCAGTCTGGTCTGGTGTTACTTCAGGATCTTTTCAGGTGGGTGGTCGACTTCCTTCCAGTTTTCTCAAGAGGTTCCACGCCTCTCTGTTTGACCTCTTAAAATCCAGACTTTCTGTTTTTCACTCACAGCATTCTTTACCAGCTTTATCAAGATGTTTTAGGAGTTTTGCAGCAGTTCAGCTGCCATTGGTGGTTAAATGGGACTGATAAAGTTCTTCGCAGTCATTACTCCATCCTGGGAAATATTATCTCTGGAATTCTCTAGCCAAGAATTTTTTTGCTGTTGTTAGAACTGCTCTGACGAATCTTTCATAACTTCCGCTTAGTGGTGGGATGCATCTGATCACTTTATCAAGTTCTTTGTAAAATTTAGTCCAGTCTGATTTTCTGAAGTTCCATCTTGGTCTAGGCATTGATATGATTACAGGAATTTGAATTACTACGTCTAGAATTATTGGCGGATGTTGGCTTTGTGGGAAACCTCCAACGACTGTCCTTACTGTATGCAGAGGTTGTCCCTGGGAGTCCTGTGATACAAAACATTGACCAGTGTTTGAATCGTTGTTTCAAGCTGCATATTTAAATGTTCCCTTGTCCTTTGAGTCAAAAACTAGGCTAAGGGTGTAAAGTTCAGCCCAATTTGCAAGGTCCTCGCCATTTTCGTCAGTATCAGTGTATTTCCAATTGCTGTGATTGCTGTTGAAGTCGCCAATATACATGCTTGGATGCGAGGAAACGGGAAGAACATGAGCTGGGCAGCTATCTGCTGGAGGCTTGTAGACATTTGGTACATCTCCAGCTTTAACTGAGACAATCTCAATGTTTTGTAAGTAGTTTGCAGATATCAAAAATCATAGCAATGCTAAAGCCGCGTAAACCAGCGAACAAACCTGCTAGCTATCACCCAGTTGCCCTCCACAGCTGCTCCTACAACCTTATGGAAAGAGTCAACCGAATGGGTCCAAAGATCCATGAAGTTATTCCCATCCAACAGGCAATATTCAGACCAAACAGAAGCTGCACAGACTAAGATCTCATCTTAACTGCACACATAGAAGCTGAATTCCAACATCGCCTTAAAACGTCAGTGGCTTTTATTGATCTTACAACTGTCTATGATTCACTATGGAGACAATGACTCTTCTACAAACTCGCCAGTGTCATACACACCCAGACCACAATCAGGCTCATAAACAACATGCAATATGAGAGATACTACCAAGTATTCCTTGGCAATCAAACTAAGCAGACAGAAGAAACTTAATAATGATCTTCCTCAAGGCTCAGTTTTGGTGCCAATCCTTTTATACATCAGACCTCCCTGAAACAGAGGCAAGGGAGTTCATCTATGGAGACGACTGACCTTTGTCACCCAGTAGAGAACTCTTGAAGTTGGTGAGGAGATCCTATACGCAGATCTAATTACAGTAGATGAATACTTCAAAAAGTGGAAACTGATACCAAATCCAACGAAGACTGAAGTCAGCTGCTTCCACCTTAACAGCAAAATGGCCAATGTAAGTTGAATGTCACCTTTAATGGTCAGGTCCTTCACCACCAAGACTTTACAAAATATCTAGGAGTGACTCTTGACAGAAACCTCTCTTACAGGAAGCACATAGAAAACACCACAACAAAGCCGATATCGTGCAATAACATCATACAGAAGTTGAGTGGCACCTCATGGGGAGCAAGAGTTACGACACTGCGATGCGATGCCTTAAGGCTGGTCTATTCTGTTGCAAAATACTGTGCCCCAGTGTGGTTCAGTAGCACACATGTGAGAAAAATTGATGTGGAGCTAAATGCAGCAATTAGGACAATAACAGGCTGCATCAAATCTACTCCTCTATACTGGTTACCTCCTCTAAGCAACATTCGCTACCAGACCTCCGAAGACAGAATTCCCTCCTCAAGGAAAACCAAAAATGACTTAAAATCCCCAAGCTTCCAATGCACTCTGACGTTCCTGCACTCTGAATGAAACAATTAAAATGTAGGGAGCCATTTGTCCTACTGGCAGAATCGCTACAGACAGCTACTTTCAGTATCAACAAAAAGTAGACAGAAATGTGGAACACTGTTGCCCATGAGCCACTTCAGACCCTCCAAAGACCTGACACAAGACTAGCTGGTATGGAACTAACGCAACGTGCCTAGAAAACAATTAATCGGATCCGCACAGGCCAAGGCACCTGTGCTAAAAACCTCTACCATTGGGAAGGGCTTAATCTTCTCAGTGTGACTGTGGAAATGAACACCAGACTATCCATCACACTGTAACAAGTTTTAGCAGAAGAGCCTACTATGAGAACTTGGAAGATTTCTTTGAAGTGACAGAGGCATCCCTTGAATGGATCGACAGATTAGATATTAATTTATAGTCTCATTTTTTTTAAATTATAAATTATGAAATTAATATATTTTTGCAAAATTTTGTAAAACTATGTAATCTACAATTGCTAGTCGCTGTTCATATGTAATGCTATATGTTAATGACAATAATAATAATAATACATATCCACAAAACAGGAAGCAAAAAGTTTCTTTATACGTTTTAATTTATTTAAGGATGTTTCCCACAGCATCTAACTGGGTTGAAATTACATTAGATGTTCCACAGGGTTCGACATGGGTGTTGATGTATGTGAATAACCTCCCTTCTTATCTGAAATAAAAGCTAAACTGACACTGTTTGCTGTTGATACAAACACCATTATTTATCCACTACAAGAAACTCCAATAGAAAAGACACAAATAATGTCTTTGTAAAAGTTAATACTTGGTTTTCTACGGATAGGCGTGCTCTGAACTTTGAAAAAAAAAACACAGTATATCTAATTTTCTACTGCAAGGAGTACAGTTCCTTAAATAAATATAACACATCAACAGAAGTCAGTAGCCAGGGTAGAGCATACTAAGATTTTGGGTGTAGATGTACATGAGAGTCTTAATAGGAAAAGCACTAGGATCAGCAATTTTTGCAATCAGAATATCTGCCAATTTTGAGGATACAGAAATTAGTAAGCTAACATACTTCGCTCGTACTTTCACTCTCTGATGTAATGCGAAATAATATTATGGGATAACTCAACACTTAGGCAAAAAGTATTGCTCAAAAGAAAGTGCTTAGAATAATGTGTGAGGCTCATAGTCGCACCTCTTGTAGGCATCAGTTTAAAAGGTTAGGAATTCTTACAACGGCCTCACGATGCATTTACTCAACAATGAAATTTGTTCCCAACAACATTATCTAGTTTAAAAACAGTGAAATTCAAGATTGTAATACCAGATGAAAGAAACACTTACGTTCTCCTCTACTTAATTTCTCTTTGGCACAGAAAGAGGCGAAATATTTTCCTGTAAAACTTTTCGGTAAATTACCATATGGGAATAAAAGTCTGACACACAGCAGTAATAATTTCAAAAATAAATTGAAATCATATTTCCTTGACAGCTCATTCTATACCATAGATGAATTCTTGAATGGGAATAAATAAATCTATAGGTATAATATAAGAATTTTGTGCCGTTTAAGGGAATGGGGCAGGCAATAAAAATTTTGGGTTAAAAAGAAAAGACCTTGATTCATGTGTGCATTTCCTATGCACTTGACACATTCCACTTCGTAATGGTTACCGTGAGATTGATCAGTGGAACACGTAACTAACTAACTATCTAACTAACTTGGCCCAATGCAGAATGAATTCAACACGAAGTAGTACATGGATGACAGGGAGGTTATTGATGCAGCAAAACGTGTGCTGCGACGTTAACCAGTGGATTGGAACCGTGCGGGTATGCAAGACCTCCCAATAAGAGGGCGTAAGGCCGTCACACTGAATGGAGATTCTGTGGAAAAATAGAGTTTTGTAGCCAAAAGTTTGGGGAATAATGTGGTGAATTGAAAGCTTGAATAAATCCAAACTGCTTTCAGAAAAAAAGGTGAGTTGCATTATTTATTGACCACCCTTGCTCATCTAGGATATAACAGGAAATGGGAAAGGTATGCACTTGTATTTTTCTTATTTGTTCAAATGTTGTCACTCACACTGGCGTCCTCACAGAACATGCGCCACAGACTACATCGCTTCGCGCTGCTCCATATACCATGACCATACGCTCTGCATCCATTCTCATGTCCCCTGGAGCTAATATGTCACATAAGGAAGGAGGCCAGCAGGCGTGAATGGAGTTCAGAAAGGTGTGTATCACCCACAGCTGCAACTGTGCGACCCGACACCCCAGCCAGTGCTCTCTCCCACATGTGTCGCCACCAGCTGATTGTTAGAAGCGATGTAAGCTGTTCTTTCGAAAACGGTCTACAATGCCTAAGAAAATGTAAGTCTAATTACAAAATGAACTAGACCAGTGCACTTGAGCTAACTTGCTCCCCTTTCATACATCCATCATTTGAGCCCCATCACTGTTCCATTCACAAATGATGCATTGGAAGAATGGTTGGCAGTTAGCCTCCATATTAACTCTAATTTCTCGGATTTTTTTCTGCGTGGTCATTTCGTGAACCGTATTTGGGAGGAGTGCCATCATCCTTACCACAGTGGTAACACCGGTTCCCGTCCGATCACCAAAATCAAGGGCTGTCAGGCTTGGCGAGCACTTGGATGGGTCACCGTCTGGGTCTGGCAGCGCTTTTGGCGAGCAGTCTGCACTTAGCCCTTGTGAGGCCAATTGCGGAGCTACTTGATTGAGGAGCAGCGGCACCGGTAGTGAAAACTGACAATGGCCGGGACAGCCGTGTGCTAAGCCCATGCCCCTCTTTAACACCATCTGGTGACGTCTGAGGCCATCAAATGTCAAGAAAATAAGAACTAGTTATAAAGGAATATCAGCAAACTACCACCAACAAGACTCCCTAACAGAATTCTAGACGTCAAGTCAAAAATTACATACATCACACAAGCTAAATATGTCCTACAAAAAACACATATCGATTGAATAGAAACTGAACACAGATACGGAGGCAGTATACAGGGTGTTACAAAAAGGCATGGCCAAACTTTCAGGAAAAATTCCTCACACACAAAGAAAGTAAATATGTTATGTGGAAATGTGTCCGGAAACGCCTACTTTCCATGTTAGAGCTCATTTTATTACTTCTCTTCAAATCACTTTCATCATGGAATGGAAACACACAGCAACAGAACGTACTAGCGTGACTTCACTCTGTTACAGGAAATGTTGAAAATGTCCTCCGTTAACGAGGATACATGCATTCACCCTCCGTCGCATGGAATCCCTGACGCTCTGATGCAGCCCTGGGGCATGGCGTATTGTATCACAGCCATCCACAATACGAGCACGAAGAGTCACTACATTTGGTACCGCGGTTGCGTAGACAAGAGCTTTCAAATGCCCCCATAAATGAAAGTCAAGAGGGTTGAGGTCAGGAGAGCGTGGAGGCCATGGAATTGGTCCGCCTCTACCAACCCTTCGGTCACCGAATCTCTTGTTGAGAAGCGTACGAACACTTCAACTGAAATGTGCAGGAGCTCCATCGTGCATGAACTACTTGTTGTGTCGTGCTTGTAAAGGCACATGTTCTAGCAGCACAGGTAGAGTATCCTATGTGAAATCATGATAACGTGCACCATTGAGCGTAGGTGGAAGAACATGGGGCCCAATCAAGACATCACCAGCAATGCCTGTCCAAACGTTCACATAAAATCTGTGTTGATGACGTGATAGCACAATTGCGTGCGGATTCTCGTCAGCCCACACATGCTGATTGTGAAAATTTACAATTTGATCACGTTGGAATGAAGCCTCATCCGCAAAGAGAACATTTGCACTGAAATGAGGATTGACGCGTTGTTGGATGAACCACTCGCAGAAGTGTACCCGTGGAGGCCAATCACCTGCTGATAGTGCCTGCACGCGCTGTAGATGGTACGGAAACAACTGGTTCTCCGGTAGCACTCTCCATACAGTGGCGTGGTCAACGTTACCTTGTACAGCAGCAACTTCTCTGACGCTGACATTAGGGTTATCGTCAACTGCACGAAGAATTGCATCGTCCATTGCAGGTGACCTCGTCGTTTTAGGTCTTCTCCAGTCGCGAGTCATAGGCTGCAATGTTCCGTGCTCCCTAAGACGCCGATCAATTGCTTCGAACGTCTTCCTGTCGGGACACCTTCGTTCTGGAAATCTGTCTCGATACAAACGTACCGCGCCACGGCTATTGCCCTGTGCTAATCCAAATATGAAATGGGCATCTGCCAAATCCCCATTTGTAAACATTGCTCTGACTGCAAAACCACGTTCGTGATGAACACTAATTTGTTGATGCTACGTACTGATGTGCTTGATGCTAGTACTGTAAAGCAATGAGTCGCATGTGAATACAAGCACCGAAGTTAACATTACCTTCCTTCAATTGGGCCAACTGGTGGTTAATCTAGGAAGCAGAGTACATACTGACGAAACTAAAATGAGCTATAACATGGAAATTAAGCGTTTCCGGACACGTGTCCACATAACATCTTTTCTTTATTTGTGTGTGAGGAATGTTTCCTGAAAGTTTGGCCGTACTTTTTTGTAACACTCTCTATACAACTGTAATATTAGGTCAGAGAATGAAGTCCCAAAGAAACCAGGGACAAAGTGAAGGGACAAAAGGGACTCACTATAGAAAAAGATTCCATGGGGAAAATCTGAAAGAATAGTGAAAGATCAGAAAGAATTCTTAAATGAAGCAGAATGCTTAGCGTGGTCATGCAGCGTCTCGACGCAAATGATAATGGTGATAACAATAACCTGTTCCTAAAATCTTCCTTTATTTTTCATGGTTGATAATAATAGGAATAACTGTATATACCTTAACTGTCATACGAAATTTTTTAATAATAAGTAAAAATCGCATAGGCATCAAGTATGAAACGAGTTTGCTGAGGATAACGGAGCACATACCTGGATTTAAATGTCAACAAACACATTAAAAGGATTCACTCACTTTGAGCCGTGCTGGCTCGCCTCGATTCCTCTTTCGATCTGCTGGTGCTAACTTTTGCGCTTGTGGTCCGCGAGGTGACGCTTCGGTTCTTGACGAACAGTCTTAGCGGCAGGGAGAGAAACGAGTTGAAGTTGGGCAGCCTTCCGGACCAGAGGCGGAGCGTGGCTGACTGTCCACTAATTTTGGTTGCTTTCTGTGTCTTACAGTTTACGGTAGTTGGTGAGTTAATCGGCTGCGAGCATTTCGAGGGATATTCGTGCTGTTCTTATGTGACCTGCTCTTGTTGGTCTGCTTGTACTGGTAATGCATGACTTTGATGGGTAAGCCTTATGGCTGTTGGTCTTGTGTTCCTACCTGCCTCTACGTAATAGTGTGTTGCTCCTGCCTACATTGCTATGAGCTGGCTTACTTCCTTGTTAATGGCTTACTGTGTAATTTTAGTGGTGTCTCATTTATGTGTACTCGACATTTGTAAAAGGATTTTGAGCGCAGCCTAGCTTTCTGGATGTGTTGTGGAAGGACTTGCTCGTGTTATGTATTGGTTTAAATGTCTTATGAGTTTAAACTGCTTTTATGGATATGTTTGAAAGGTTACTTGTTTTAAATTATGTATTTATTATGATCCATAATTGTTTTGAAGCAAATATGTTATTGAACTATGTTTTAGATGTCCTGGTGTTGTAATGGTTCTTTATTTACTTGACCGTTACGGCACTCCAACCCCAGTTCTCGGTACCAGTAACATCGCACTACTTTTCTGCGAAGTAAAGGACACATTTTTGTGATAATATTCATATTTGGTTTTATTAATGTACAGCTAATCCAGTGTATCGATATATTACAGTGATATGGTTCTTGTGTGCATTCATTTCTGTGAGACTGTCATAATCTTTGACTTACTTGTAACCATTTTGGCGCGAATGCGCACAGAGCATTTTTTGTTTCACTTTGCAGAAGTTAAGTTGTCATTTCGCTTTGTAAAAGAACAGTCAAGTTTTGTGTTTGGCTACAGTGGAAATAAATTATATGAAGATTGACACAAAACTGTTTTCTTGATGATGTGACAATTAAGAAGAAGTATATGTAAATTTACTAGAAGTTTAATAAAAATGTGGATCGTGAACTCCAAGTCAAAAATTATTTCTACCATACCATTTTTCTGATCTGGGATTGTTTGATAATTAAGAATTTCCTGAAAAACGCATTTGTTAGGTCTTCAAATATTGCCGAAATACAGATCTGGATCTTCTAGCAGTCAAAGTGAAATCACCCTAGAATCAGCCATAACAACTTCGACGAAATCTACATGGGAATCCATTCAAGATAAGTGCCAAAATTAATGACTGTTTTACAGTGAGTTCATTATTTCCATTCTGACGATAAAGCGAACATATGCTGCGTGAGCAACATTATTAATCTGATTTCTAACCTGCTTTGCAAGTAGTGGTATTGTTAGAGTTTGCACCAGCTATGCACATTTGTTCACGTGTCAGTAAGGTTACTGTACTTGTATTTAAGATGTGGACTTTCTACCCACGCCGCTGTCCTTCCGCATTTCTTTTTAAGTATTCTTATTTGAATTCATTACATTCCGGCATATCTTTATGTACGTTTGAAAGGTCATTTTGGCTATGTATTGAATTTCCTTATAGAAGCTCTGGTAATTTAACACTACTAGAAATTGGAGAGAAATAATCCTGGGCCTTTCATTAGGCTATTTGGATCTCTCTCTCCCGTTATAGAATGTCGATATTGTAAGATCGACTGATTACACTTATGTACCTTTGACATTTATATTTATTATTCAGACGCAACTCATTGTGGTTACCTGTCTGTTGTGGTGGTGCTACCTATTGTGTACTTTCGTGAGGCGGGCGCCGGGACCGAGCGATAGAGAAGTGCAGCTTGTGATGACTCGCTGCGGCATTGTTGTGGCGCCAGTGTGGCAGTTTGATTCCAGAATCCTTTCCCGTGGCTCGGCAAGTTCTCTGCAGAGATACCTAAATTTTTTGCCTTATTCCAGCCTAAACTGGTGATCCTTAGTTATTTTGGGGTACGATATATATTTAAGTCAATTCATTGCCGGGGAATATCTCTTCTCTGAGCACTTATGTAACTGCCGTCAGAGCAAACCGGGATTTTAAGTGAGAATTTTTATGCTTATGTTTTTAAAAGACCATTCTACTTACATTGTAACTGCGTAACTGTTTCCCTCCCCCCATGCTTCATTGTTATTTCACTATCAGTATGAACTGAATTATTCACTCAAGTTTTGCTCTTTTGACCTGAAACAAGTTGGGTTCATAAATGCCTCTGAGCACTATGGGACTTGAGCTCATCAGTCCCCTAGAACTTAGAACTACTTAAACCTAACTAACCTAAGGACATCACACATCCATGCCCGAGGCAGGATTCGAACCTCAGACCGTAACGGCCGCGCGGTTCCAGACTGTAGCATTTAGAACCGCTCGACAGCTCCGGCCGGCAAAGAAGTTGGGTTTCAATAATTATTCAGTATCTGTTCTGGATGACGGTATTAAGTTCGTTTTACTCCCCACGTGGTAAAACCATTTAAACAAGAACTATTTGCTAGTCCTATCCCCCCGGTGTTCTGGAAGTTTTACTGTTGACTTGTAATAAGTTATTTCATTGTGTTTACTGTTTAAATGTTGCTTCTTGACCTTTAAGCAAGTTTGCACGTATGAGTGAATACGTTGTCGTGTCTGGTTCTTAAAATTCGAGTAATTGAATGAATAGACGATATGCAATTGGGCCTCAGCCATTTCACACTTATCCGGTATCCTTCTGGTTCCGTATCAAGCGGTATTCCACACTTGCTTACTGTACACAACGAACCGTGGTGCAACTTTTCTGGCACACCATTTATTTGGCACGTGACTAGCGATTACTCGGCGATTGTTGCCAATGTTGTGATCTGGCGGCTGTTTTGGCGGTCGGAGAGCTGGGGGCCGGACTCGCTACGAGGCGGAAGGACGTGCTCGCGGGGTCGAAGGAGGAAAACACGTGGGCTCGGTCACCAGCGGCGCGGTCGGTCTACCTTGCAAGAGGGGAGCAAGTTTGTGGGGGACCTGCCTGATGTCAACTCCGGGCGTTGCTCGTCGCATTGCTTCGGTGCCTGTTTTCTCGCAGACACACATCCTTCGACACCATCGCGAACATCGCTCTCCGTCGAAGCTAGAAGTGGTTTTGGTGCCTTCGTTTCGTTGAATGATTTGCGTTCCACTGCGTGTACTTGTTTGTTTGTTGGCGTAATATACGTGTTGCTGAAGTAAGAGCAGCCGGCAAGGTGTGTGACCATATGGAGACTAGCAGTCACTACCTTTTTTAAAATATCAGTGTTCCCAAAAGACGTAGTGACTGTAAAGCATTCAAGATAGTAGGTCATAGTCTAGTTGCAATTCTTTGCATGCCAAGCGTACGCAATTGGCAGCTACATCTTAGACCTACGCAACGAAATTAAAGTGCACAACCTAGTATCCTTGTGAAGTTGTGCGCATCAATAACGCCATATTATCTTGAAATTATTTCAGTTTCATCTTTGTACACATTGTCGGTTTTAATCATATGTGTAAATTTTGTTTGACAAACTATGAGGGTGTGAAGGTCTGATACTATATTTTCAACATAGAAATTGTGTACAGTTCTTAGTTTAAATGTTTTACAGCATTTATATTGCTGAACAATTTCACTCAATTTTATTCAAAGCATTTATGGGTTCTTCATTTATATTGTTTATTGATCTCTTAACTTATGTTAATTGATATTTGCTTGGTGTTTGCCGTGTCTTCTTTGGTCTGTTTGTGTTCCAGTTTTCTGCCAGTTGGGGTGTGTGGGAGCGGTGCCACGTTCTGCTTCGGTGCACAGAAGCTGTGACGTGCCGTCTAATGTGAAGTGACTCCCGGCTGGGTCCCGGCGTTTAGGTGTTGTTTTGGACGGCTGGTCTGCTGCTTCCGGCAATTTAAGTTGAGTCACCTTTTGCCCAGGACAGCCTGGCTTCTCTGCCCTTTTGGTAGTTATTCAACCTATTTTATATATATGTAAAAAAAGGGTTTTTTTTAATTTGCTTGGGAATTAGTTGTCTTAATTAACTTGTTGTGCCCCTTGTGTTATTTGGGTTCCTAACGAACTGGTCTGTGTTGTAAATCACTTACATATTGTATATTATTGTCCCTTTTTTATAAAAAAGAAGAAAACTACCTGTGCCACCTTAAAATCACTTTCAGATTGTAATTTGTCTCTTAAGTCTTGAAATCTCCGTGGCTCATATTTTAAGTAAATTTCCATAACTGTAATTGATACTGTCTTCGGCCACGTGTTGATTGACTCTAATCTGTTTTATAAAAGCTTGGTTTGAATAAATTGTTAATAACTGATTTGATAGATGTTGTGTTAAAGAGTGACATGGTAGGGGTTTTCTTCTTCCGTATTAAGTGTACCCCTCATACCGACTTCTTAAGTCACACACCACTTACCACTATCTAATATTTTGAAAGTACTAAAAACATCACTCTTGTGGCAGTGAAGAGGAGTAATCTTCACCTTCGCAGGAGCAAAAATATCAACATCTTTGATTATCTTTAGCCATTATGGTGCCCGAATATTGTTAAAACACGTCTGCAGCTGCAAGACGACAGTCTGAACCTCTTATTTGCGTCTTTTAGCCTTCCACGTAACTATTATTCATTGGTGCCATTTAAAGATGAAGGTATGTTAACATTTTCGTTGTTCGAAGATATACTGCCGTCCTCCAACACCTTGCTGGAACAAAGAAATAAAAGGAAAGTCTACCACTTCTCACCAACACTCGTGGGTTACAAAACTACCTCAAGGAACACATGATCCAAAAATCATAAACAGAACAAAACAGAGCATTGGGTTGAAGTTCCGAGCAGAAGTGGAGATACAACAACTATATTTTTAACTATTTGTTGGTCATCTTACTCAAAAGCTAAAAAAAAAACTCTGCTGTTATTGTGATGAAGTTCCCCCAACAGGCGCTAGACTGGCCTCTTTCTCCCTTGTTCATGGATATTAAAGTGGGCAATAGTACTGGGGCAAAACTTCCTCCCCTAATGCAGTTGTTCACTGGAACGTGCAGAACTGACCTTACACGAATGTAGTATGAAATGATTTTGACAGAAAAGTGAACTTACCTATTTCCCATACCGTGGTCTTCATATAAAACCGTTTAATGTAATCAAAGGGATAAACTAGTTACTGAGAAGAAACAGTACGAATACAAACTATGAAGTGCAAATTATTCTTTTTCTCCATTTAGCAGTACACAAGATTTTTCACTCAGAAAAAACTGTTTTCCTCCGTAACTAATAAAGTCCAAGAAATATCAATTTAGAAGATTTTTTGAGTTGAACGTTATTTTTTCTGCCATGTAGCTAATGTATTCAAACTAATAACGCAAATACCAATTTAAATCAAACTTCTGTCATTTTAGTTAGGAAGCTAGAAACATTCAAAATTTTGCCGGTGGATGAAATCTGCTGTAACTGACTTTGTTAAGATGGATGCTCTGGTAGTTGTGTGTCCATTTTAGTGACGTGTTCAAAAGAGTGCCCATTTTCCTGAATGTGAAACTCAAAGCTTCTTCTAAACGATCTGCGGAAGAGATGTTAAGTTGTTGGTTCTGAGAGTGACAAGCTTCCTCGATGTGATGTTTGAAGCCGTGTTCCGTTAGATTTTAGAATGTACATTCACGCTGCTTATCCAAGGAGGTCGGAATACACAAACCAACACGATCTACTACGGATATTCCTGAGGAATAAACATTCAGCTAGTATGCTGAGATGTGCGGATGTTCGGTAAATACAGAAACGATGTCTATGAAGGAGCCATGACTTATTCTGAGAGATATCGTGATCGGAGAGTTCCACCAGCCATTACGTTTTAAAGCGCTCAACTTCTTCGAGAAACAAGTAGTTTGAGAAGGCAAGGCTGATGGTAGATGAAGACCAGCCTGAGTGAGGACAGAGAACCATTTCTTACAGCTGCAGTACACCACGGTCCTCATATCCGTTTACCACAAGTTGCTGCACTCACGGATATTATCTTTGCATTTGTCTAGCAGACGGAACACAGTCACAAGTTTCACCCGTGTCACCTACAACTTACACAGTTGCTGCATGCGAGTGAAGTAAATCAGTTACTTTCTGCGAGTAGACAGTAAATTATTTCGCTTTAGACTTGTTACAAAGTGTTATGTTCTCTGAAAGAATCCATGTTTGCTAGTTTTATTGTAATAATCATAAGATCCATTAGTGGGTAACAGAAAATCCTAGATGGGGACGTTAGGTAGAGAGTCATAGGAGATGATCTATTAATGTGTTGTGTGGAATCCTTGGAGATGAGACCGTTGGTGCACACTACTTCGCAGGAAATCTGAAGGGTGAAAATGCATCGAGCTTTTATCGTGAACAGTTTAGGTGCCCTCTGGCAGTGTGTCTAGATATTAGAGTCGGTATGTGGATGCAATGCGATTATCACCCAGGCCGTTGTGAGAGTGATTTCTTTCAAAAACTGGACCACAGATTTGGTGGAAGGTCGTCAGAATGTCGTGGTCCTCAGGAGAGGCTGTCACGGTTGCAGATTTAACAGTAGTAGATCTCTTATTGTGAGGCTTAACTAAAGAATCGTCTCTGAGCCCACAACCTCAGATGAGGCCAAACGGCGTACAAATGAAGCTTGTTCCTCCGAGTCACCAGCAACTCTTTAGCTCGTCTGCAGATTATTTCGAAGACATATTGAGTTGTGCATTCAGGAAAATGGACACTCGTTTGAATATCTCACTTAAATGAAAACCCTGCCAACAGAACGTAACAGCCAGTTACGTACAGATGGTTGCATCAGCCCATAAACCTCTGAACGGTTCTGTCTCCCTACATGAAATTGAAACCAATTTCTTTTTTTGGACACAGTTGGTTTAAATACATTGGGTTCATGATAGAAGACTTAAATTTAATTAAAAAAATGTTTATCTCTATAATCTCAGCGAGATAACTAAACTGTTCATAACTCCGAGTTGTAAGTTAAAGGGAGGAACACCTTACATGAAACACTTATCATAGCCAAGTTATCGTCATGTCGTGCTTACAAACAGGCTGGCCAAACAGCCTACGCGAAAACCTCTTATGGAGATCGGCTTCTCTGCAACTGGTCTGCATTCAGTACTATGCCGCAAGGTTTTGCGGCTCTGGGAGACGAAATGGCATAATCCCAGAGCGCGCAACAAACTGCGTGCCAATAAGGAGACTACGAATGCGTCAGTCCTCCGTGCGGGCCTCTCGCAGGGACTCTGTGGTTCTCTGCCGGCTCCGCATTGGCGGCGCTTGGGTAGTGCACGGCTGCCACCTGCGCCGTGATGACCCACCTCAGTGAGGGTGCGGCGCCGGACTAACAGTGGCCCGTATCTTGGTGAGCTGTCCTTTGACTGCCCTGCGACGGACTCTTCAGTTATCGCATTCGTTGCCATTAATTTTAGCTGATAACACCTCACCGGCTAATTTAGTTTTACGTTTTATCCGTAACGGTGGGTTTTATTGTTCTATATAAGTTTTAGCGGATGTCCTTTGTTCCTTTGTATTCTCCACTCTAATGCTTTTAGGGTGGATGTTCTGAAGTATCGCAGATCGGCTGGGTTTTCCTTTTTATTCTCGTAGTCTGCCAGTCACGGTCATCTGGTCTCTTGTTTTGACCCCTTCTACCTGTTTCTTGCTTCTCTCTATGGTCTTCTTTTACTGTTCTGTCCATAGAAGTACTTATTGCCCTTTTGTCGTTCTTCTGGTTTTCCCTTTCTCCTGTTATTGTGCTGTACGTCTCCTCTCTTTTGTCCTTTCTCTTGTGTAATTATTTTACCGGGCAGAAGGGACCGATGACTTCGCAGTTTGGTCCCTCATCCCTCCCCCCCCCCCCCTCCCCTCTTTTAAACCTATCTACACTACTGGCCATTAAAATTCTGCACCACGAAGATGATGTGCTACAGACGCGAAATTTAACCGACAGGAAGACGATGCTGTGGTGTGCAAATGATTAGCTTTTCAGAGCATTCACACAAGGTGGGCTACGTTGGTGACACCTACAACGTGCTGACATGAGGAAAGTTTCCAACCGATTTCTCATATACAAACAGCAGTTGACTGGCATTGCCTGGTGAAACGTTGTTGTGATGCCTCGTGCAATTAGGAGAAATGTGTATCATCACGTTTCTGACTTTGATAAAGGCCGGATTGTAGCCTATCGCGATTGCGATTTATCGTATCGCGACATTGATGCTCGGGTTGGTCGAGATTCAATGACTGTTAGCAGAATATGGAATCGGTGGGTTCAGGAGGGTAATACGGAACGCCGTGCTCGATCCCAACGGCCTCGTACCACTAGCAGTCGAGATGACAGGCATCTTATCCACATGGCTGTAATGGATCGTGCAGCCACGTCTCAATCCCTGAGTCAACAGATGGGCACGTTTGTAAGACAACAACCATCTGCACGAACAGTTCGACGACGTTTGCAGCAGCATCGACTATCAGCTCGGAGACCAAGGCTGCGGTTACCCTTGACGCTGCATCACAGACAGCAGCGCCTGCGATGGTGTACTCAACGACGAACCTGGGTGCACGAATGGCAAAACATCATTTTTTCGGATGAATCCAGGTTCTGTTTACAGGATCATGAGGGTCGCATCCGTGTTTGGCGACATCGCGGTGAACACTCATTGGAAGCGTGTATTAGTCATTGCCATACTGGCGTAACACCCGGCGTGATGGTATGGGGTGCCACTGGTTACACGTCTCGGTCACCACATTTCAGATGTGTTACGACCCGTGGCTCTACCCTTTATTCAATCACTGCGAAACCCTACATTTCAGCAGGAAAATGTACGACCGCATGTTGCAGGTCCTGTACGGGCCTTTCTTGATACCGAAAATGTTCGACTGCTGTCCTGGCCAGCACATTCTCCACATCTCTCACCAATTTAAAACGTCTGGTCAATGGTGGCCGAGCAACTGGCTCGTCACAATACGCCAGTCACTACTCTTGATGAACTGTGGTATCGTGTTGAAGCTGCATGGGCAGCTGTACCTGTACACGCCATCCAAGCTCTGTTTGACTCAATGCCCAGGCGTATCAAGGCCGTTATTACAGCCAGAGTTGGTTGTTCTGGGTACTGATTTCTCAGCATCTATGCACCCTAATTGGGTGAAAATGTAATCACATGTCAGTTCTAGTATAATACACCGGTATTTGTCCAATGAATACCCGTTTATCATCTGCATTTCCTCTTGGTGTAGCAATTTTAGCGGCCAGTAGTGTAGTAATTTGTGTTATAGTGAGTGTGTTGTACCTGGAGCATAACTTACCTAGGAATAAATGACGTTACCTGGTTTTGTGTCAAATATAGTAACCAATTTTAGAATCACATGAAAGAATGCGTTCTATAGCGCCATAACCAGTTTCCTGCATCTTCTACTGTCTTCGTTAGTGTGAAAGAGGTGGTTGTCTCGTGAAACGTTTACAAATCTTACGAGTTCTACATATTTAACTGCAACATAATATACAGAAACTGGACAAAAATATGGAGATGCTGCGAGAAGTCCATGCCTGAATGTAAATGCAGAAATTAGCAAAGCGTGCTGGTAGTGCTAATAAATTTTAACAGGATTGGCACCTGTGCTACAATCTCAATACGTTGCAAGTGTCAGTTGTGATAACATTGTTTTGTGTAGTTAGGTCTGTTATGTCCGAGCTAACAGAGTTCGAACGTGGTGAAATTGTTGGTGCTCGAATGGCAGATTCCTCTGTAAACAAGGTAGCCGAAGTGGCTGGTGTTCGAAAATGCATTGTGTCGAAGATTTATATCGCGTACAAGGAAAGCTGAAAAACATAATCCACTAAGTCACGCTGCTACAGAAAGAATATATGTTGATACATGAGTACAACGTTTTTATTATTATTTTTATTGTTTAATTTGTCGAGTGGAAGTGTAGAAAAAATGACGAGTGGTGAAGAAAGATCTAAAGTAGGAATGGGCGCGTGTGAGAATTTAATAGACGACACCAATTATACTAAGAATACAGTCTGATCGAATGGAAAGAAGCTTTCAGAATGTTGTGGTTGGCAGGAGAGCCAACACCATGTTACTAGAGGAGGCCGAAAGGCGCGCGATTTAGCTCACGCAGGCTAGCGTGAGGTCTGGAACAGGACAAGGAAATTAGAATTTAGAAACAACGGACGTAGCTGGTGGAATACTTAACTTCAATCCATTAATGACGAACGTCGGTTTTGATAGTACATGATTCACAATATCAATAGTAACTGATAATGGCGCCTTGCTAGATCGTAGCAAGTGACTTAGCTGAAGGCTATGCTAAACTATCTTCTCGGCAAATGAGAACGTAAGTAGGCAGAGAACCATCGTTAGCAAAATCGGCTGTACAAGTGGGGCGAGTGCTAGGAAGTCTCTCTAGACCTGCCGTGTGGCGGCGCTCGGTCTGCAATCACTGATAGTGGCGACACGCGGGTCCGATGTATACTACCGGACCGCGGCCGATTTAAAGGCTACCACCTAGCAAGTGTGGTGTCTGGCGGTGACACCACACAGAATATAGGAATTTATTAGACAAGATGGATGAACTATTTGAGAATTTTGAAATCCATAATCGAAAAATGAGAAATGCTTTAAAAACAAAACTCAGCTTTCAGAAACAAATACGAAAGAGGCCGCTGATCTGAATGAAGAAAAAGAAAGTAGTTACTGATATCCAGGAAATTACGAATAAAACTATAACTGAAGCACAAACAGCCATAGCTGTAGAATACAGCACTAGTTTTGAAGGCGATTTAACAAATTTACAAATTATATTCAATGAGAGTGCGCATGTTGAAAATAAAGATTTAATTAAAGTATATTCTTGAAGTAGAATTCGTTGATGATCAAACGAAATCTAATATACAAGACGAAACTTTACCTGAAATGTTTCATGAAAATATGTATTTAAAATTAGTATCAAAAGAATTTTGGAATATGTCACTTGGAAACAGTTAGTGTGAGGAGAAGTGTCTGAAATTTTCAAAAACATATCTTTTTCTCAAAAGATTTTACAACTTTGCAATCTGTTACAGATTGACTGGTGATCAGTGTTCCAAGACGAATTTTATTTTCAGTTTAAAAACTGCAGGATATATGTTTGTAGTAGTGCTGCAAGTAATGAAATATTTATAACAGCAGTTGGATTTGATGCAAAACCTTGTACTTTCAACTTCCAAATTTTAATGTCTGATCGAAAAATTTGTAGAATTATTCTGAAACAATATAGTGATGATACCAATACTATATTCAATGTGGATAGGCAGACGGTTAATTTTGGTGAAAATTTAAAAATATCTTAATCTTTTAGCTGCATTGTAGGAAAGAAAAAGTGAAGGAGTCAGAGTAACTTTTTGTATCCATATGGAAAGTGTGATGAAAAATTATTTTTGAATTGGACTTGAAAGAAGAAAATTTAAAGTAATTATGCCACATGAGGGGCGATGCAGACCTTCTGAAAAGTTAAGTTTTCCACAAAACAAAAGTGATATAAAAATATTATGTCTCTTATTTGGAACTTAGCAACTGTTCTGCATTCATAGCTACATTTGCAAAACGTGGGCAATGTGGACGTTGAAATTTTTTGACGATGATGTAGGTAAGGATAGGATATACATTGCATAATGATGATTTTGCTTAATAGCATGCGATAACTTATTAATGTTTCCTTATGGAGTTTTAATATTGCATGTTTTCAGTTTTATTTAGCTATGTGTGTATCTTCCAATTGAATGCATTTAGTGCCTTATACACAAAAGTAGAAGCTTTTCTGGAATAATCTACAGAGTTTAGGTTTCTATTGGCATGCCTGAAATAGTACAAAATTTGTTAGTGATAATTCTGAAAGCAGAGATTGGAATAGAACTGTTAAAGTATCAGCTGTTTTCAGTCATTCCACTTACAGATGGAAGTAATTGTCAGTCATCGTAGAACATCTTTATGAGAAGTCAACATGTTCTAGACCAGATATATGTGAAATTGTTGATATTGAACATAATAATGATGTTGCTGGAATTGTTATCTATAATATGGTGATGAGGAAGCGAATATTGAACTACACTCAAGATGTTCCTGAATGTAAAGTTTATTGCTGTAGGTGGACTTTGGTAGTGAGTTGTAAGAAGAGAGAATTAATGACAATCTCAAGTTTTGATGATGATTATATTAATTATGTTATGTATAGGAAGATATCTGATGAGGAGAAAACAATTTATTAGGGACTATGTATGATATATAGCAGTATATTATGTTAATAAGATCATGTGGTATGGACTCAAGGATAAGTATTTGTAATTGGAGAAAATGGTTAATGAAGAATCTAAGACAACAGTGAAAGTAAAATCCTTAGGTGATTTTTATGAACATGCGAAGTACAGAGCTGTGTGAAATGCTAAGTTAACTGAAGTGTTACATTAAAAATATTATAGTTACTATCTACACTAAATATTCTTATACTTTATTGATTTTAATAAAAATTATTTTAGCATGAAATAAGCTTAAGTGTACTATCTACTGCCACTCTGTGTGCAAAGCAAGTAGAGTTTCTCTTGTTGAAAGACACTATACAACTATAAAATGGAGTATGCCATTTATTGCTTTCACTTGTAATTATCACGTAAATATTTTGCCCTAGATATGCCTTACGTTCTGTCCTGTCAAAGGAATAATATTCAAGTGTAATTTAAATGCAACTTGGGAAATTATGCTTTTTTTAAACAATTTATGAACATACTTCAGAAATATAATACTAAACAGAAACGTTTTTTGGCATACAATAAGTAACTTGAAGATATTTTACATATTTGAAGTTATTTCATATATTCTGAATTTCTGGGCTGTCTTGTTTAATGGGAATGCTTGCACATGTCTTTTTAAATATTAAAGGAGTTGATATACTAGCCTGATGCATCTATGTGAGGCTCAAACTGTTTCAGTATATTTAATTTATTGTAACATGAACCAGGTGTAGTAGTCACTGTTATCAAACTGTTGATTTACAATTAGCATTTGAATTTTTGGAAGAACTGAAATATTTTTAAATGTTTGAACAGTAATTAATGTTAACATATTTTTTATGTCAGTCCCAATTAACATATGCAATGAATGATATTTAAGAAACAGAACTACTTACCAGACCATATAGATAAGCAAAGGTCTAAAATTTTTAATAACTGAGACTGAAAGTAATTTTGTAATTGAACTTTATGTACGATTTTCAAAATTTTGATAAATTGTGAACATTTACTTAAATTGAACATGGACTGAATGCTACCGTGAGGATAATCTCTTTAATATGAAGCTGTTCAGTTGTGAATGATGTGACGTTCGATGAAGTAGATTCTTTGTGAGATGCTGAGGAAGTGTTCATGATAGAGGAGATATACTCACAATGCTACTGATGGTGATGTAATGATGTTTTTGACACTATTGAGATGGTGCTGTTTATGTTAATGAGATATAAGATGAAGAAAGTAATGACTGTGGAAATGAATTCTGAGGTGTGTGTGTCACATTCAGTTTTTCAAAGTGTAGATGTTCATGTTTGTAAGTGTGCTAAGGTTCATTATATGGTTATTGTACTTCTGATGATGGAAAGAAAAGTAAATAGACAACATCAAATAATCTGTATAATAAGATATGTTTCTGAAGTATAGCAATAATGGAAAAAGCAGAAGTTAGTTGTGGAAAATATTCACAAAAAAATGGCTCTGAGCACTATGGGTCTTAACATCTCAGGACATCAGTCCCCTAGAACTTAGAACTACTAAAATCTAACTAAGGACATCACACACACCCATGCCTGAGGCAGGATTCGAACCTGCGACTGTAGCAGTCACGCGGTTCCGGACTGAAGCACCTAGAACCGCATGGCCACTGCGGCTGGCTGAAAATATTCACAGTATGGAGATGTTGCTGACTACTGATTTATAGAACTAAAATATTTGAAACATGTCTAACTACTTAAAAAGAGTGAGGTATAAATAAAATGGATGCCTGAAATTACTTCCCTGAAATTTAAGAAAGAATGAAAATTCTTTAAAACTGTTCTCCTCTGGTAAACACATTTTACACTATTTTAATTTCCCAGCTCGTCTTCCATACAAATGGAACTAAAGAAATGGAAATTTTATATGTTGATTGATTGTGTGTGTGTGTGTGTGTGTGTGTGTGTGTGTGTGTTTGCTAATGATCAGTTTTATGCCACATTTGCATCTTTCTACTATGAAGTATATGCTGTATTATTAATGTTATTTTTCATACACTTACCTGCTTTACTAAACACACAGCTAATCAGAAAAATTAATTTAAATTTTTGCTTCATTGTCCTCGTAATGTAGACTTTTGATATTATTGCACAGAAAGCTGTCAGATAAGCTATCTGATATAATTACTGCTCTGTTCCAGCTACAATATTATCTGACTGTTAAGGATCATCATATTTCTTTTTGTGTACCACCAATAATTACTGTGTCACCGAATTTAAAATTTTGGTAATTTGAAGAGAGAAATTGCTACTGAAGAGAGAAATTGCAGTGTAAGAGAGAAATTATAATTGAAAAGGCAAATTTTATTAACCATATTAAATGAAATTTGTTTTGTCTCTTTAGTTACGTATTAACACAAATTCAACACTTTCACAAACTACAGACAACACATATACTTTATTTTTGCAACAAAATTAATATTACAGTTGTAAAAATCCATCATTGAACAGTACTACGGTTTTGGAACGAGAATTTTCTTCTCATGGGCATGTTTACAAAACACAGGGTGGGCTATTCTAATTGAACTTTTCAGTGCATATCGATTTCCGTACACTACGGAAGCAAACGATACAAAACAAATTAAAGATAAAACTATCATAACACGTATTATTCTAATACTTACAGTTTTACACAATTACACAATTAAAAAATAAACCAATAATACCTTTTTAAGAAAAATTTGTTGTAATTCTCTGGTCAAAGGCATGGTTGTAAAGAATTTATAGATTATGTAACCGCATCTGTGTACTGAAATGTATGTCCATCCTTCATCACTTGCTGTGTGTGTTACAGTTATGGTGCATTATGGCTGGAAGTTAACCATCCTTATGTTGCAAGTTAATAATTTGTCAAGATGTGTGTTAATTTGTGAAAACCACAAGTGCTGAAGTAAAATAATTTTGAAGAGCACAAGCTTCCTGCTAAATGCTGTTACTTATTTAATGGATGGCTGAATCGATTCCAGATACTTCATTGCAGTATTGGATTGAAGGAATCATGAACCCATGAAGACTGAGTCAGTTAATAAAAACTTACAACATTCAACGAGAAATAAGTTAGTTGTAAAATACTGTTTACTCTCTCTCTCACACACTCTCTCTCTCTCTCTCTCTCTCTCTCTCTCTCTCTCTCTCTCTCTTTCATGTTCATGCTTTACACTGCTGAATACATTTTATTCTGACGAAACCTTACTTCATGCGTATTTCTGAAAAATTAATCATCAATTTTTTCGAGCAACATTTGAGCAGTTGAATTAGAGGTGTGCAGAAGGTACTGACTTTATTTTTTATTGAGTCCAAGCAAGGTAACGTCAGAACTTCATTAATCGATAATTCCAAATAAAATTGTTTGAGTGAATGATTGATACCCTAGAAACTACTCAGAGAAATAACACTATAAACAAAAGAAGGAACATAGCGTCATAATAAATATCTACACATCAAGCGCACAATATATTTAGATAGTTAGCTCTCATAAATTTAGGTGGTTGAACATCGCTTTTAATACTAGTTCACTGTTTCAAGATGATAACAAAGCAACGATTTTGGAAGTGGAATGTTCGCATGTATCAGAGTTCGAATAAAAGATTTTTCTGTATCTTGTACTGATGCACAAAAGTATTATGTGGTTAATATATTTTTCTCAACGGTATAAATCGCATAGTATAGGCACCTTCAGTTCTATTCAAGATAGGTGGGTTGGAAATTTTAAATTATTTAACTGTATGCATGTAATCGTTCTTATGGATCCTCCGTTCCTATACCAATCGTAATCCAAGGAGACACTGTCATTTTAAGGTGCACCTTACCATAATGAACTCCTTTCGAGGTATTGGTACCCATCTCCTCGAAATAAGGGACCGTACGATAAACGATCCTGTCAGACCGCACTGCACAGTTACCTTTGCAGAATGAAACAGCACCAGCTGATGTGCGAGTTAGTTTTCCGTTGTCCATGTTGTTCAGTTCTGTGTGTTGATATCTCTTTCGAGACGGAAATGGGCCTGGTCTATCTAGACAACGTTCCATGTCCATTTTCACTTCCGCACGACCAAGAAATTCTAAAGCATACGTTTGTCTCACTGGCAAGTCAGCGTAAGGCAATTCCTGCATATGGGTAACCTTGTATGGATAGCAATGCAGGGTGTTTCGTAGAATTTTATGCTTCTTGCCCGTACACAAGCTCAAATTTCGGGCAATTCCCTGTGCACCGCATGTTTGCCTACTACCAAAAAAATGGCTCTGAGCACTATGGGACTTAACATCTGAGGTCATCAGTCCCCTAGAACTTAGAACTACTTAAACCTAACTAACCTAAGGACATCACACACAACCATGCCCGAGGCAGGATTCGAACCTGCAACCGTAGCGGTCACGTGGTTTCAGACTAAAGTGCCTAGAACCGCTCGGCCACACCGGTCGGCTGCCTACTACCGCCTAACCCCTTTTGCAGTACCATGGCCACATCTTCTATTGACGCTGGATCAACAGTTTTCTTCCCTCTAAAACATTGCACTTCAAAAGAACCTGTCTTTCCGAATTTCGTAATCATTTTCCCCAGACCTTTAGTACACATCGGGCCAACGCCTTTTTTCATACCCTTGATTGTCTGGAACTCCTGCAAAGCTACTGACGCACGGCCACCGTTCTTGTAAAATAGTCTTTCCAGCAGCGCGCGATTCTGTAACCTTACGGTCATGCCGATCGTCTGTCACAAACTAAGGAACAGCCTAGTACCCAGAGCCTTTTATTTTTCGCATTTTGCAGCTTATGGTGACATCTAGTAGTGGTTTTTTTGCCTCCTTCTTCGATAATATTCTGCTCTAATTTGATCTCGTCTGAGCAGTGCTTCTTTTTATAAAACGTTTTAAAACTGGAGCTGTAATTTTAATATCTTGAGGTTGAGGTCACACACTTCCCGTAAATTAATGCCGATGATTCGTGAGTGCGAAGCTGGCGTACCAGATATGGCCCACTGGTCTTAGATGAAGCAAATTTGATGGTCAAAACATTACTGTGAGTTAACTATCATGAATTCCGAATCATTGTAACACGTTTCTGGATTCGTGACGCTGACGTTATCTTTCTGGAAGATGCAACTGCTATCAGGAAAGTAATCACCCATGAAGAGATGCAGCTGGTATGAAATAAATTTCATGTACTGTCACAGGCACCATGAAAGCGAATTTGAACGTCCCAGTGCCCCGTCCACAATATAATACTGCCGCCAGGTTTCTGCTTCGCTGTCATGGTTCATGTTTCGACGACCGTTCGACTGTATGACGGTACGTTCGAACACGACCATCGACCTAGTGTTACATCAAACGCGATACAACAGATTGGATGAGACGTTCACATTGATTCACTATCCCGTTTCGATGGTCCCATGCCCACTGCTAACTGTCGACGTCTTTCGATCAACATTGGAACACTTTGGGTCATCTGGTGTGGAACCCCTGTTCAACGCTGTGCGCGGAACGGCGCGCTATGAAACGTTTGTGCCTGTGCTAGCATTTCGACTCTGTCATAAGATCTGCCATATGTCGCCACCTATCCTGCTTTACAGAGCAGGCAACCCACCATCGTCTTCCTCCTTTGATGAGACGTGAACGTTCAATACGTAGTCACCTACACGTGATTCCACCAGCCTTCTACAACTTCCCACCGGTGCTTACACAAGTAGCAAGCGAACAGATGAGTAACTTCGCCTTTACAAGGAATCTCGTTCCCAGGCGGCATGCCATAATAATTTGCCCTTTGGCAAAGCCGTTTTTGTCAGTGGACTTCCACATTTGCGGCCCACATCGACAACTGAATGATTCCCCATTCGTCTTTGTTCTTCTTATATGGGGTGTTTCTCCTAGCCTGAGACAACTACCTATCTCAAATACTACACATCTCACGGGGAAAAAAAATCTGGGTGAAAAGTCAACGTTAGTAAAGCGGCCACCTGTCTGTGCTATACCTGCCCACCTGCTACCCATCCCTCCTACATGGGTGGCATTTTGGGATTTTGACATGGGAACCCACCCCCCTCCATTTTTATTACGTATTCACGTTCTACGCTAAAAAAATACGTAAGATCCATTCAAACTATTGTTTTCCATCCGTGACTAGCGGCGCTGTAATCTACAAATATGAAGTGCGCCCGTTTTTGTAGTTAAGAAGCTACGCACTTTATTCTACATTTCATTTGCGATGAAAATGCAAACCTTTCTACCCGGCAGCGGTGGCCGTTCGGTTCTAGGCGGTGCAGTCCGGAACCGCGGGACTGCTACGGTTACAGGCTCGAATCCTGCCTTGGGCATGGATGTGTGTCATGTTCTTAGCTTAGTTAGGTTTAAGTAGTTCTAAGTTCTAGGGGACTGGTGACCTAAGATGTTAAGTCTCATAGTGCTCAGAGCCATTTGAACCATTTTTTGTAAACCTATCTATTTTAACGGTTGATAATAATATTCAACAGTTACGTTAGCGTTGCAATTCTGATTCTACAGCACAGATTACAAGGCTAGACATTTACATGTATGGAAAGTAACCTACCTGTATGGTAACTCAGTTTTGTGTTCCATACGAGGACTAACAGCGCTGACCCCCATAGCATCAGGATGGCCGCCGTCGAAGCCCGCCTCCATTGTGATTGATTTCAGTGTGTGTTGCCATCCAACCTCCGTTAAAATGGGGTAAACATCATCGGCGTCTGTCAGTCACCATTATAAGAGGGCAATTCCAGGTCTGAACGGATGCGAAATTGAGACCACTGTGAAAATCAAAAATGTCTTATTTGTTACAGTTTGCTACACCTTCCAGCTACTTCCCTACATAATCGCCGCTCCGACTTAGACATTCGTCGTAGCGTTGTACCAACTTTCCAATACCCTGGTCATAGAAACCAGCCTCCTACGCTTTCTGCCGCTTCTCTACGCTGATCTACACTCTATTGGTTCCAAATTGGTGTCTTCGTGGCCAGCGATTAGTGTGAGCAGAGACGAACATCATTGCGAGTCAATTCTGGGCTGTATGCTGGATGTTTAAACGCTTCCCTTCGAAAACGCTGCAGGAGTGTCCTCATTGCTTCTAGAGTATGCAGCCGAGAACTGTCGAAGGAAATACATGGAAAATACGTTATGTGAGGCTGCATGAAATCAGTCGCAACCTTGGCAGGTGACGCTATCGCTCTAGGCATCTTTATGTGCTCACTGTGTGCTCATTACTGGAAACAGCGATGTGACACGATCGACAGGTGTACTACGGACACTGCCCAAAACATCTGTGGAAGGCTTCATCGGATTTCCACAGTCTTTTCCATTTCGCGACATAGTGGACCTTACTTTGAGTATGGCCCTCGTATTATATCTCGACTGTTGTTCCCTCAACACGTTAAACGTATACTACTGGCCATTAAAATTTCTAGGCCAAGAAGAAATGCAGGTGATAAATGGGTATACATTGGAGAACTATATTATACTAGAACAGACATTTTTTACATTTTCACGCAATTTGGGTGCATAGATCCTGAGAAATCAGTACCCAGAACAACCGCCTCTGGCCGTAATGACGGCCTTGATGCGCTTGGGCATTGAGTAAAACGGAGCTTGAATGGCGTGTACAGCTACAGCTGTCCATGCAGCTTCAACACGATACCACAGTTTATCATGAGTAGTGACTGGCGTATTGCGACGAGCCAGTTGCTCGGCCACCATTGACCACATGTTTCCAATTGGTGAGAGATATGGAGAATGTGCTGCCCAGGGCAGCAGTCGAACATTTTCTGTATCCAGAGACGCCCGTACAGGACCTGCAACATGCGGTCGTGCATTATCCCGCTGAAATGTAGGATTTCGCAGGGATCGAATGAAGGGTAGAGCCACGGGTCGTAACACATCTTAAATGTAACGTCCACTGTTCAAAGTGTCGTCAATGAGAACAAAAGGTGACCGAGACGTGTAACCAACGGCACCCCATACTATCACGCCGGGTGATACATCAGTATGGCGATGACCAATACATGCTTCCAATGTGCGTTCACCACGATGTCGCCAAACACGGATGCAATCATCATGATGCTGTAAACAGAACCTGGATTCATCCGAAAAAATGATGTTTTGCCATTCGTGCACCCAGATTCGTCGTTGAGTGCACCATCGTAGGCGCTCCTGTAGGTGACGCAGCGTCATGGGTAACGGCAACCATGGCCTCGGAGCTGATAGTCCATGCTGCTGCAAACGTCGTCGAACTGTTCGTGCGGATGATTGTTGCCTTGCAAACGACCCCATCTGTGGACTCAGGGATCGAGACGTGGCTGCACGATCCGTTACAGCCATGCGGATAAGATGACTGTCATCTCGACTACTAGTGATACGAGGCCTTTGGGATCCAGCATGTCGTTCCGTATTAGCCTCTTGAACCCACCGATTCCATATTCTGCTAACAGTGATTGAATCTCGACCAACGCGAGCTGCAATGTCGCGATACGATAAACCGCAATCGCGGTCGTCTACAATCCGACCTTTATCAAAGTCAGAAACGTGATGGTACGCATTTATCGTCCCTACACGAGGCATCGCAACAACGTTTCACCAGTCAACGTCCGTCAACTGCTGTTCGTGTATGAGAAATCGGTTGGAAATTTTCCTGATGTCAGCACCTTGTAGGTGTCGCCACCGGCGCCAACCTTGTGTGAATGCTCTGAAAAGCTAATTATTTGCATATCGCAGCATCTTCTTTCTGTCGGTTAAATTTCGCGTCGTTACCTGAAACGTATGTTGTTGGCAGCAATAATTTTTCTTTATCCTTGCAATTGGACTCCCGAAATGTTGAGTCCCGCCCTCCGCGAAACATAACGCCTTCCATAAATGTCACCCACTGATTCTTTCCATGCAGTTGTAATTGTTCAGTTTAGTACGCATCAAGATTCAGACCGCCCCTCGGAAGTAGCGGAATTGAATTTTTTCTCACAGTACTCATAATGCTTGTTAACTTCGCTGAAGGAAGTACATCGTCTTCATCTGGAGCATTTTTGTGATAATTCAAATATAGTTATTCTCGCTCCGTTGTGGGTTCATGATACGCTAGCTAGTACATAGCTTAGCCTCGACTCTAACCGGAAAATTATAGTCTCGTACTACTTAAAAATAAGATGACAAAACCAATTGTCTGCGAAAGGTGTTAACCCCATTATGAGAAAATCCCCAGCGGAGGCTGGTGAACGCGTATTGAGATTGATGATAGAGGCACCTGCGAATAACACGGCTGCCCGCAGCAGCAGCCGCAGCCGGCGGGTCGCCAGCTTTTCTAATACCCGACAGCCATCCATCAAGGTGTCAGCCACGGCGAGGCGTGGCAAAGCGTATCAGAACGCGCAGCGAGGGCGGGCGACCAACAAACATCGACGGTGTCCGTGTAAGCCTCCAGGTAGGTGCAGAGAACTGCAGGCTATTCAAAAAGCGATTAAACCTTGAACGCTGGCTTTTGTACTACGACTTTTAATATTTAATTTGCTATTTTTAATGTTCTGTTATTTCCTGTGCTAATTACCGGAGGCTTACTGCAAAGATGCAATTCTTTAAATAGTGTCGATTCCTTGGGTCAGTTTGCGACATACAAGTAAGCAGGAAGTATTCTTTGAGTTCTGGCTGTCCCGGGCAATTAATTCGTTGCCTGTCTCTCAGTGAACGCTGGAGCACGGTTTGGTCAAGTCACTCTTGTATCCTTTCGTGCTGGAGGAATATCGTGTTTCGGAGGTCTAAGCCGCTCGTTGCTGTTTTTCTGTGCGGTGAGCTGCTGACCATGTGCAATCTGAGCACCTGAAATACGATTTTAACAATGCTTCACAGCGAACGAGTGGTCCATAGGTAACTATTTTCTTGATTCTCGACGCGAAATTGCCGGTTACTTGCATGGTTTGAAGCATGTCTTCCATATAGAGATTCGGTATTTGTGTCTGTGTGAGGCTAATATTTTTTTGAGCTCGGAACGTAATGTGCTTGCTGTTAATTGATCCGAATGGTTATACAGTCAATTCTGTCACACCTTGTATCAACGAACATTTATCAATACTTCGCAATTTGTGAGGATTGTACTTTCTTTGATTTAATTATGTCTAACAGCTCTGTGTACCACGTGTTTTCCTGAGCATTTATACTACACGTATAATCCGAGCTATTTACTTTCAAATACTCTATCAAATCAATTTTTCTTGCCACTTTTTTTTGTCTTTGGACGGATTATGACGATTTGCACTCATCAGTTAGAATACCATAACTTCATGCGAAACGTGTTATTTGTTTCGAGAAATTGGTAGAGTATTGAGGGATTTGTTACTGCACTCATTATCAACAAATATAAGTCACTACTAATATCATATTACTAATTTTCAGGACTAAATAACAAGTAAACTTTTTTTTCTACTGATTATTGCTTATGCCTAACTGGTTTTTGCGCATCTTCAGGAGTACAACTTACTAGTGTCCGAAAGGGGCACCAGTCATTAGGTGACCAACCATTGTAAGCAAAGATACAATCACTTGCACAGAATGTTGTTCACCAACTGTGTTTTTTAATGTTGTAAATTAGAACTGCAACTGCAACGTTAAAAGTTTGGTGCACAACATTCTGTGCAGGTGGATTGTATCTTTACTTACTGTGTTTGGTTACCTAACGATTATTGTCCCTTGCGGACGCTTGTCAGTTTCCTGAAGATGACCCAGGAAGCAAAGATCTAGTTAGAAATAAACAAAAACCTTAAATATGGAACTGTCTACCATGAAGTGACGGGAGAATCCATAATTAAGATAATATTTACAGCTCCCTTACACGTTATTCATCGGAAAAGGTGGGTATTGGTCTTGACTCAGCTGGCGGAGAAATTGCCTTATTCTATAGGAAATGTGTTTATTTGATGCCTTGTATCTCTGATTCTTTTAACAGATTATATCCACATGCTCGCTTCACTCCACAGTGCTGGAAGCCGCGTTGCTTTAGTCATATACTGCGTTCAAACGTTATGAATTACCTCCAACAAAACTGTCTATTGACACACAGTCAACATGGGTTTAGAAAACATCGTTCCTATGAAACAAAACTAGCTCTTTATTCACATGAACTGTTGACTGCTATTGACAAGGGATTTCAGATCGATTCTGTATTTCTGGATTTCCAGAAGGCTTTTGACACAGTTCCACAAAGGCGGCTTGTAGTGAAATTGCGTGCTTATGGAACATCGTCCCAGTTATGTGACTGGATTTGTGATTTCCTGTCAGAGAGGTCACAGTTCGTAGTAACAGGCGGAAAGTCATCGAGTAAAACAGAAGCGATTTCTGGCGTACCCCGTAGGGTTATTGGCCCTCTGCTGATCCTTAGCTATATACACGATTCGGGAGACAATCGGAGCAACCGTCTTAGGTTGTTTGCAGATGGCGCTGTCGTTTATCGACTAATAAAGTCATCAGAAGATCAAAACAAATTTGCAAAACGATTTAGAAAATATATCTGAATGGTGCCAAAATTGGCAGTTGGCTCTAAATACGAAAAGTATGAGGTCATCCACATGAGTGCTAAAAGGAACTCGTTAAACGTCGGTTACAAGACAAATCAGTCTAATCTGAAAGCCGTAAATTCAACTAAATACCTATGTGTTACAATTACGAACAACTTAAATTGAAAGGAACACATAAAAAATGTTGTGGGGAAGGGTAACCAAAGAGTGCGTTTTATTGGCAGGACACTTAGAAAATGTAACAGACCTACTAGGGAGAATGCATACACTACGCTTGTCCGCCCTCTTTTAGAATACTGCTGCGAAGTGTGGGATCCTTATCAGATTGGACGGACAGAGTTCATCGAAAAAGTTCAAAGAAAGGCAGCACGTTTTGTATTATCACGAAATATGGGAGAGAGTGTCACAGAAATGATGCAGGACTTGTGCTGGACATCACTGAAAGAAAGGCGTTTTTCGTTGCGACGGAATCTTCTCACGAAATTCCAATCGCCAACTCTCTTCTCTGAATGCGAAAATATTTTGTTGATACCGACCTACATAGGGAAAAACGATCACCACGATAAAATAAGGGATATCAAAGCTCGTACGGAAAAATATAGGTGTTCGTTCTTTCCGCGCGATCCGAGATTGGAATAGTAGAGAATCGTGAAGGTGGTTCGATGAACCCTCTGCCAGGTACTTAAAAGTGATTTGCAGAGTATCCATGGAGATGTAGATGTAGATCTTTATGCTTGGACATATATTTACTGCAGCTCAAATTAATTTTCCTTTATCTATGCCCACTGTAAACCGTTACGCAAGAAAGTAACTTAGTTTTCTACGTAAACTTTTTGCACCGACATAGAGTTACTAATTTGATTCATGGGTATAAACATTGTGCTTAACTGCACCTGCTTTTTAGTTCAGGGGCTATCCGGACTTACTTTCACAGGTATTCCTTATCTAAAAACTAGCATAAATTTTATAATCTTATAGCAGAAAATTTCTTCTATTTTTTGGATATGATCTCTGCTCAGTTGAGGAAAAAGCAGAGACTGAAAGTTGCCCTCCAGTACATTACATGTGCAGAAACCCACCAGTAAGGTTAATCAGCAAGTGGCTGTAAGGCAAGTTCAACAGAAAGGAAATATGCCGTTGGCTGCTGAAACTTGGAATTCTGTATTCTACAAACCACGCCAGTGTATACGACACTGGCCTAGCCAGTTCGAATCCACGTTTAGATCAACACCCACCGATCAGACAAAATATTATGCCCACCCTCCTAATAGAGTGCGGGTCCACCTTCTAACTGTCATACAGCAGCGATACTGCCTGGAGTGGATTCAGCAAGACCTTGGGTAGATTTCCGGAAGTATGTGACACCAAGTGTTACCACTCAAGTCACGCAATTCCAGTAAATTTTCTGGCGGTCGTTAGCTGGCTCCAGTTGGCCTCAGATGTCTTACATCGGATTCAAATGAAACACATTTCGTGGCCAATACATCAATGTGAGCTCATTCTCATGCTCCTTATGCGACTGCAGTATGCTTCTCACCTTGTAACACGGACTGCTTGCTATGTTGCTAGAAGATGCTGCCGCTGTCGGGGAACACATCAGACACGAAGGCATGCAGGTTGTCTCTAATAATTTTGACGTAGTTCAGAGCTGTCATGGTGCCTTTCATTACTACCACAGGTTTGATGGAAGCCTAAATGAATGTTGTCCCTATTTGCCTATATCCGAGGCACAGTGCATGATACGAAATGCCGATTGTATATATGACAGCGTATCTGGACTTTACCACCGACTTGCTGTAACAAGAATTGTGATTCATTCCATTCAATGATATGTTTCCACTGACCTACGACAGTAGCATACCTATGGTACTTCTGGACCACGTTGTGGTTCTCAACCTTTCGATACCACTGATGTCATATTGCCATTTTACACATAAACGACCTTGAATGTATGACGTCAAAAACCATGAAACCATGCCACCATACCTTCTGTTTTCAATGACTTCATCAACCCTTATCGGTGACACCATAATCATGACATCACAACCCACGACACTATACAATACTGCCGCGTTGATGGGAAACAGGACACAGAAAGTTGGAACAGGCAATCAGTATGATTACTATGAATCTAAAACAAAAATAATTCCTAAGCTTCACCTGAATAATGTAAAATGGTGCCATTTAAAAAAGTAATGCCAATTTTATAATTTCCAAAAATTGTTTATGCTTTAGCTGACTGATATCATTTAGTAAACATTTCATCACCCCCCCCCCCTCCATACACACACACACACACACACACACACACACACACACACACACAAACAAACAGACACACGCACACACACACACACACACACACACACACACACACACATGAATTTTACATCACTTTCGAAGGTATTTTTTCTAACATTATTTCCAACATCAGAGATATGGAATCACCTAAAATTCTACGTCGTCAGTAAATTTCACCTCTCTGTATATAACTTTTTTTTTCCTTCTTGGTATTTTCTCATGCCGAGAAATAAGGAGAGATCTGTTTTACTCCACAAAATGTTCATAAAGCCTACATCGCACAAACTTGTCTTTATTTATAAACTACATGTTTCGTCAGACTTAGCAAAGCCTAAAGATGAGACAGCAAAAGTCTGTCGATAACGGTTGTTTGTAAATAAGATACTCGTTATGCGATTTTGGCGTTAGGAAGTTCCCTACTTCATAAACAAAAAGATGTTTGTTCCAAGTTTCATCTCTCTCTCTCTCTTTCTCGCTCGCTTGCTCGCTCTCCCTGTAATGCTTAATTGAATGAGGTATCATAATTACATTACAGAGAGGAATGAGCAGGAAAAAATAAAAATACTCTTTCAATTTTTTAATTTTTTATATATTCACACAAAAAATCAGTTACAAGTCGCATTTAAAACTTTTTCTATTTTTTACGTACGCCGATGCTCAGTTTACTTTGCCTTGTAGCAAAAATGGTGATCTTACGTTGTTACACAGTATAAACATATCAATGTATTATACATTCTTATTCATCTTAAACATTTTTACAGTATCATCTACTGCTAACAGAAGTTTGTAGGTCACAATTAACGTAAATATGTGAGAAATCCCTATCAGTGAACCATATATAACTCCTGTATCTGCCTTTATAAAATCGAAATATAACTGAATTGCAATTTGTGAGGAAAGTGTATACAGTGTAAATAAAATATACTTAATGTGACAATCAATCTGTATATAGCGAAACAGAAAAAGTTCAACGTACCACAAACATTCGTATTTACCACACACATCAAAAGCAACAAATTATTCAGAATCTGTAAAGCATTTCTTCTTCAGCGATTGCATTATGTTCACATTTACTTCTGAAAAAGTGTTTGGATCGTACCCAAACCCATTTACTTTATATGTGACACCTAAAAACTCTTGTGCGTTAAAAACAGAATCACAGGAATCTTCCTCGAGAAAGTTAACATTAGTTTCTCTTACAATTGCATTGCGTGATATCTTTTGAATGGGAAATTACTTTTTCTGTTTGGCACATTTGAAAAAAAATACGTTAATTCAAATTACTGTCTTTGAAATCAATTGTTTCCATGTTATTCACTGTAACACGCTAAATTATTTACATGAGGCCACTGTTGAGAAAGTGTTGTTCACCATCACAAATAGCTGAGAAGTTTGACAGTAGACATATCTTGCAGTCCTTCATTCAAACCATCATCGCCACTCCTAATTACGTTTTCAAATATCTTGCGCTCAAGATTGTGTCCCTCTAGCTTTTCCAGTGGCAATAGTCTTTCAGTGTGTGTTGTACTTCCACGCTTAATCAGGTATTCCAAATTCTGCAACATGGAAGCGGAAGAATGCCTGCTTTCTTGAATTACAACGGATAATTGGCAAACAAAATACAAGGTGTTCGGAAATTCCTGTTACAGACTTCTAGGACTTTTGGAGGGGAGTGAGTACGTAATATTTCGAATAGGAGGCCATGTCCTGAAACGCGAAGTTTCCGTTCTATGACGGTTTGAGTTCAGGTGTTTAATCCATCCAGTTCTGCTTCAGGAATTGAATTAGGCGTGACGCATACAATTACAAGGTAACAATTCGTAAAGAAACATATCGAAAGATCTGTTTATCACTTAAGCACATTCGTTTCTGTTAACAATTAAACATTTAGTGTTTACATTATTTTAAATAAAAAATATAATCAAGCACGCTGTACGTACAGAACAGTACTGATGCATTACAGCAGCGATTCGAAGTGGCGACCACCAACGTTGTTACAGACATTGTACCTACGAAGCTTGTTCTGGTACAGACTCACCATACCACCTGGTCTCCTCAGTTTCTAGTGTATCGGTCAGAACTCCTGCCAGCAGATCTTCCTCTATCTCTACGGGAGTCTCGTAAGTTAAACTTTGCATACTACGTTATGTCACCGGTCTTTTCTATTGCATACCAGACCAAACAACTCTGAGACCTTTCTCTTTCCCACAGCAGACGTGGACACGTGACACACCTGAATTGAAATCGTCGTAAAATTGGAACGATACGTTTATCGACATGGATTCCTGTTTAAAATTTACTTACTCAGTCCTCCTTAGAAGTCTTAGAAGTTTGTATCGGCAATTTCCAAACACTTTGTGTAAATTTTATTATTAGTGCTGTGTAGTGAATACCAGACTTAATCTTTGTGTCCAAAGAAAAAAGTGTAAAACAATGACAACTATCCTGAACGCTCCGATGATGGTCCTACTACAAAAACAGTGGGTGGTGAACGGTGTGCTTCGATCAGCATTAGACTCACTCATTAGTTCCGCCACAGACTTCCACCTGTTTTGCTCCACAGAGTGGAAAGCCTCTGTGAGCACAACAGTAGCACATGAACTGCAGTCCAGTTTCACCTTTTCCAAATTGCTCGTTCCCAGGTGCTGAGCTATAGCCATCTGCTCATTCTCGGAGTCACTTATGTCAGTGTAATTCCCTATTTGCTGTCGGTGTCGCCGCTAGGATCCGTCTCTGCTTCATTCATATACTTTGTAACTGCTCCTCTTAAGATATATTGGAAATGTTCGTTGATAAAATTCGTGCTCCGACCAATTAGCCGTAGAATGAATATATATATATATATATATATATATATATATATATATATATATATATATATATATATATATGAGGAGCGTTACATAAAAAATCTGTCCTGCTGCACTGTATTCACGCCAAGTGCATATCAGTGATACCGACAAGTCTAAATAATTATATGCTCCCCGACGTGTACGTGCACAGCTGCACGTACGTAGTTGCACACCAATGGCTATATGGCTATCTTTGTACTAATTGTCGCTACACTCCCTGTACGGTAATAGTTTTTCCCCTAAAGTTTTCAGTTTACGCAAGCTTAATAGTTCGAATCGGTACAATAACTTTCTAACGCGGCAAAGAATATTTATTCATGCTGCGCTCTGTTATTAATATTTCGTTAACATACAATATTAAATGGATTGAAAGAAATGTCACACAGTAAATCCACTTTATGCTGGTTTATTCTACACTATTCATGTCCTTTCATTGTATTAAGGAAGTAACTTTTCCCTAAGCTGTGGGGAATTAGTTATGTAAGTTTCAGTCAAAGAGTTTGTAACAAGATCCAGGTTTCCTTTGCTTCTTTAACGAAACTTCACTACTTTCTCGCTATTCAATATCAATGTTCACTTCCTATGTCGGTGAATTGCTAACAGTTTGTTATTTTGGGGCAAAGTTCAGTCCTCCCTGTATGATAATCAAGACATGTTCAGATCTTTTCCTCTCTTGGCTTTACGTAACGATGTACTCAAGATTGCTGATCTACCTATTCCAAGTTTGATTCCTAGCAGAACGCAAAATTTCCAAAAATGCACAAAAAAATCTCGTCGCACCTACGTACAAGAACACACGTTGAGATACGACCTGATCCAGCAAGCACTAGCAGAACATTAAAAATGTATAACTGTTTTCTTCTGTATTACGCAGTATCCTCAAAGAGTACTCACAAGGAGTATTCTTGTGTCCACTCGTTCTATTCCGTTATCTACACTCCTGGAAATGGAAAAAAGAACACATTGACACCGGTGTGTCAGACCCACCATACTTGCTCCGGACACTGCGAGAGGGCTGTACAAGCAATGATCACACGCACGGCACAGCGGACACACCAGGAACCGCGGTGTTGGCCGTCGAATGGCGCTAGCTGCGCAGCATTTGTGCACCGCCGCCGTCAGTGTCAGCCAGTTTTCCGTGGCATACGGAGCTCCATCGCAGTCTTTGATACTGGTAGCATGCCGCGACCGCGTGGACGTGAACCGTATGTGCAGTTGACGGACTTTGAGCGAGGGCGTATAGTGGGCATGCGGGAGGCCGGGTGGACGTACCGCCGAATTGCTCAACACGTGGGGCGTGAGGTCACCACAGTACATCGATATTGTCGCCAGTGGTCGGCGGAAGGTCCACGTGCCCGTCGACCTGGGACCGGACCGCAGCGACGCACGGATGCACGCCAAGACCGTAGGATCCTACGCAGTGCCGTAGGGGACCGCACCGTCACTTCCCAGCAAATTAGGGACACTATTGCTCCTGGGGTATCGGCGAGGACCATTCGCAACCGTCTCCATGAAGGTGGGCTACGGTCCCGCACACCGTTAGGCCGTCTTCCACTCACGCCCCAACATCGTGCAGCCCGCCTACAGTGGTGTCGCGACAGGCGTAAATGGAGGGACGACTGGAGACGTGTCGTCTTCAGCGATGAGAGTCGCTTCTGCCTTGGTGCCAATGATGGTCGTATGCGTGTTTGGCGCCGTGCAGGTGAGCGCCACAATCAGGACAATCAGGACTGCATACGACCGAGGCACACAGGGCCAACTCCCGGCATCATGGTGTGGGGAGCGATCTCCTACACTGGCCGTACACCTCCTGTGATCGTCGAGGGGACACTGAATAGTGCACGGTACATCCAAACCGTCATCGAACCCATCGTTCTACCATTCGTAGACCGGCAAGGGAACTTGCTGTTCCAACAGGACAATGCACGTCCGCATGTATCCCGTGCCACCCAACGTGCTCTAGAAGGTGTAAGTCAACTACCCTGGCCAGCAAGATCTCCGGATCTGTCCCCCATTGAGCATGTTTGGGACTGGATGAAGCGTCGTCTCACGCGATCTGCACGTCCAGCACGAACGCTGGTCCAACTGAGGTGCCAGGTGGAAATGGCATGGCAAGCCGTTCCACAGGACTACATCCAGCATCTCTACGATTGTCTCCATGGGAGAATAGCAGCCTGCATTGCTGCGAAAGGTGGATATACACTGTACTAGTTCCGTCATTGTGCATGCTCTGTTGCCTGTGTCTATGTGCCTGTGGTTCTGTCAGTGTGATCATGTGATGTATCTGACCCCAGGAATGTGTCAATAAAGTTTTCCTTTCCTGGGACAATGAATTCACGGTGTTCTTATTTCAATTTCCAGGAGTGTATAAGTACACTACTTTGCGATCTACTATTATTTTAATTTGAAACTAATTGATTCTATTTTTTTCCTTTTCAAAACATTAAGTCACTTCATCAGGTTGCCCTCCATAGGGTGGGTGCACGCAACGACTGTGGTTATATTGGGTTAGATAGAGCAGCATCAGTCGTAGAATTAAGTTGCTTTAATATGACATTTGTAGTCACAACGCAGATCAGATTTCGACCTGTGTCAGGTCATTATCAATGCAGTGCGGAATTGTAGCAGTTGTTCGTGCTCAAGTGAATGCTTACACAGTTCAACACCGCCACCCCCCCTCCCTAAGCACCATGGGCCTGGCAGTTGGTGGGGAGGCTTGCGTACCTCAGCGATACAAATGGCCGTATCGTAGCTGCAACCACAACGTAGGAGTATCTGTTGAAAGGCCAATCAAAAGGGTGGTTCCTGAAGAGGGACAGCTGCCTTTTCAGTAGTTCCAAGAGCAGCAGTCGGGTTGATTGACTGATCTGGAATTGTAACATCAATCAAAACTGCGTTGCTGTGTTGGTACTGCGAACGGCTGAAAGTAAGGGGAAACTACAGACGTAATTTTTCCCGAGGGTATGCAGCTCCACTGTACGGTTAAATGATGATGGCGACCTCTTGGGTAAATTATTCCGGAGGTAATATAGTCCCCGATTCGGATCTCCGGGAGGGGCCACTCAGAAGGATATCGTTGTCAGGGCATAAAAAACTGGCGTCCTACTGATCGGAGTAGGAAATGTCAGATCCCTTAATTGGGCAGACAGGTTAGAAAATTTAGAAGAGGAAATGGATAGGTTAAAGCTAGATGTAATGGAAATTACTGAAAAATGGTTCAAATGGCTCTGAGCACTATGGGACTTAACATCTGTGGTCATCAGTCCCCTAGAACTTAGAACTACTTAAACCTAACTAACCTAAGGACCTCTAACACATCCATGCCCGAGGCAGGATTCGAACCTGCGACCATAGCAGTCGAGCGGTTCCGGACTGAGCGCCTAGAACCGCTAGACCACCGCGGCCGGCGGGAATTACTGAAGTTCGCTGACAGGAGGAACAGAACTATTGGTTAGGTGAATACAGGGTTGTAAATACAAAATGGGGTAATGCAGAAGTAGGTTTTATAATGAGTAACAAAATGGGAACACCCGTAAGCTTTGAGACAGATTATATTATGGTAAGACAGACATTTAGGAAACAGGTCTTAAATTTTAAGACATTTCTAAAGGCAGATGTGGACTCTAACTACAATTTATTGGTTATGAACTGCATATTAAAACTGTAGAAAGTACAAAAAGTTGGAATTTAAGGATATGGAACCTGGATAAACTGAAAGAACCAGAGGTTTTAGAGAGTTTCAGGGAGAGCATTAGGGAACGACTGACAAGAACAGAGGAAAGGAATGCAGTAGAAGAAGACTGGGTAGCTTTGAGAGACGAAATAGTGAAGGCAACAGAGGACGAAGTAGGTAAAAATGAAGGTCTAGCAGATATCCTTGGGTAACACGAGATATATTTAATTTAATCGACTAAATGGGGTGATATAAAAAGGCAGCAAATGAGGCAGGCAAAAGGGAATGCAAACGTCCAAAAAATGAGATCGACAGGAAGTGCAAAATGGTTAAGCAGGGATGGCTAGAGTACAAATTTAAGGATGCAGATGCATATGTCACTCGGAGTAAGAAAGTTACTGCCAACAGGAAATTTAAAGATACCTCTGTAGAAATGGGAACCACCTATATGATCTCAAGAGCTCAGATGGGAAACCAGTTCTAAGTAAAGAAGGGAAAGCAGAAAGATGGAAGGAGTTTATAGAATGCTTATAAAGGGAGATGAACTTGAGGGTAGTGTGATGGAAATGGAAGAGAAAATAGATGAAGATGAAGAGGAGTTATGATGCTGTGGGAATAATTTGAAAGAGTACTAAAGTACACAAGTAAAAACTAAGTCCCGTGATTAGATCATATTACGTTAGAGGTGCTAATAGCCTTGTGAACCAGCCATGACAAAACTCTTAAATCTGATGAGCAAGGTATTCGAGACAGGAGAAACACCCTGAGACTTCAAGACGAGTGCAATAATCCCAATTCCAAGGAAAGCCGGAGCTGATAGGTGTGAAACAAGTAACAGTTGAAAATTACTAACACGAATCCTTAACAGTAGAAAGGCTAAACTGTTACAAGCCGACCTTGGGGAAGATCAGTTCAGATTCCGGAGAAATTTAGGAAAAACGAGGCAATACTGACAATACGTCTTCTCATAGAAGATACGTTAAGGAAAGATAAACGTACGTCTATAGCATCTGTAGATTTATAGAAAGCCTTTGACAATTCTAAAGATAGCAGGGGTAAAATGCAGGGAGCGAAAGGTTATTTACAATTTGTACAGAAAGCAGATGGCAGTTATAAGAGTCGAGTGTTACGAAAAGGAAGCAGTGGTTGAGAAGAGAATGAAATAGGATTGTAACCTATCACCGATGTTATCCAATGAGTATGCTGAGCGAGCAGTAAAGTAAACAAAAGAAACATTTGCAGTAAGAATTAAAATCCAGGGAGAAGAAATAAAAACTTTGAGGTTTGCCGATGACATTGTAATTCAGTCAAAGACAGCAAAGAACTTAGAAGAGCAGTTGAATGGAATGGACAGTGTCTTCAAAGGAAGATATAAGATGAACATCAACAAAAATGAAATGAGAATAATGGAATACAATCGAATTAAATCAGGTGATGCTGAGAGAATTAGATTAGGAAATGAGACACTTCAAGTAGTAAAGGAGTTTTGCTATTTGGGGAGCAAAATAACTGATGATGGTCGAAGTAGTGGGGATATAAAATGTTGAGTGGTAATGGCAAGAGAGGCGTTTGTGAAGAAGAGAAATTTGTTAACAACGGGTACAGATTCAAGTGTCAGGAAGCTCCTCCAGAATTTATTTGCACAGAGTGTAGCCATGTATGGAGGTGAAACACGGATGATAAACAGTTTAGACAAGAACAGAATGTGGTACTACAGAAGACTGGTGAAGATTAGATGTCCAGATCATGTAACTAACGGCGAGGTACTTAAGAGAAATGAGGAAAAGAGAAACTTCTGGAACAACCTGACTAGATGAAGGGATCGGTTGCTAGGGCGTCAAGGGATCACCACATTAGTATTGTAGGAAAGCGATGGGGGTAAAATCGTAGAGGGCGACCAAGAGATGAATACAGTAAGCAGATTCAGAAGGATGTAGGTTGCAGTAATCACCTCAGAGATAAAGAGGCTTGCACAGGATAGAGTTGCACGGTAAGACTCATCAAACCAGTCTTTGGTCTGAAGACCACAACAACAACAATATTCCCCAACCTCTCTAATCTTATTTCAATGATACCTACGTGAGATGAACGATGGTGACAAAATAAAGGGTACATTGTGTTCTCCAAACACAAGTGCCCTACTATTTTCTATCAGAGTTTAGCAATAACTACGTCTCCTTTCCTTCAAGAATCACCATTTAAGTTGCACGAGTCACATCGGCTATACGGACCTGTTAGGGTCCTGGCGACGTGCTGTCATTTGTACCCAAGGATTGGTCGCAATAGCGTCTTGCATGCGATTTACTTCGTGATTTACATTTACATCTACATAGATTCTCAGCAAGCCACCGTGCGGCGCATGGCAGAGGGTACCCAGTCCCACAACTAGTCATTTCGTTTCCTGCTCCATTTGCAAATAGAGCGAGGGAAAACTACTATCTATATGCCACCGCAGGAGCCCCAATTTCTCGTATTTATCTTTGTGGTCCATACGCGAGATGAACAGGGTGACTATAATTAATGTTAAAGTCTCAAAGCGCTGTAGAAATAACACCGCAGTTCAGGACGACATGAAATTGCAGCGGAATATTATCGGAGAAAGGGGAAAACGTTTGGCAGAATAAAAAAAAAAGCTTGATAATTGATCAATAGATGGCTCTCTATGTGTCAGAATACGTAAATGGAAACACCTGTCATGCGCACGACCCATTGAAGTTAGTATAAACACGCCAGGTATAGGGTTTTTCCTCCTTTTGCCACGCGGGGTAGCCACGCAATCTAAGGCGCCCTGTCACGGTCCTCACGGCTGCCCCCGTCGGAGGTTCGAGTCCTCTCTCGGGCATGGCTGTGTGTGCTGTCCTCAGCGTAAGTTAGTTTAAGTAAAATTAAAAAGTGTGCAATCTTAGGGACCGATGACCTCAGCAGTTTGGTCCCATAAGACCTTATCACAAATTTTCAAATTCCTCCTTCAGCGTCTACGACGTTCGCCATGACTGCCTCAATGCAGAACCGCGCTCTGCTTCTAAAGCTGTATTTACAAAATGATCACTGTGCCCACGTTGCTCTGTAGAAGTTCCGGACACTGAATGGTTGGAAAAAAGGTGTTGGTCCGATGACTGACGTGGGTCTGGAGAAAATGATTCTGCAGGAGGAGAATAGTGGTTGGGTGCAAACGTGTAGTGCACGGAGGATTGCCTGAACACTGGACATTCCCGTGATCACGGTGCGTAAAACCTTACGAAACATCCTTCTTAATATACATTCAAAATTACCCATGTGCACGAGCTACTTCCTGTTGACCTGCCAGCAAGAGAGACAATTGCTTTAGAATTTCTTGCTCGCATGGAAGTGTACAATGATTGGCCATGTAAGATTTTGTGGACAGACGAAGCCCACTTCCATCTGACAGGATATGTCAATACACAGAACTGTCGAATATGGGCAACGGAAAATACACACGCAAATCAACCAGTACTACTTCATTCTGAAAAGGTCACTGTGTGGTGCGGATTTCGATATCATTTATCATGGACCATATTTGTTCAAAGAGACAAGTGCTTCCGGTCCTGTTACCTGTACCGTCACTGGCCAGCGCTATGAGTGTCTCTTGCGCAACCACGTCATTCCATCTCTCCAGCAGTGCTGATATGTGGATGTGATCACTTTTATGCAAGACGAGGCACCTCCGCACATTGCAAATCCAGTTAAGCAGCTGCTGAAGTGCCATTTCGGAAGTGCTAAAATTATCAGCCGCCTTTTCTCGAAAGCTTGGCCGTCCTGACCACCTGATCTCAATCTGTGTGACTTCTGGCTGTGGGGCTATCTGAAAGATGTTGTGTTCAGTGTTCCGATTGCAAACTTAGCTGCACAGAAGCCACGCATTGCGCAACACATTTTGAACTTGACCCCGGAAACACTTCGATCCGTTGTGGAACATGCTGTTTTCTCGATTTTAACTTGTTGCAGAAAACGGTGGACAGAATATTGAACATGTTTTGTGCCAATCACAAGGAATTTAATAATCCGATTTGATTTCGTTTGATGCTTTTTATGCGGTTTTCGGCCTCAGGACGATTAAAAACCGATGTGATTAATTCTTTTTATTCTGTTTTGGCCTCAGGACAATTAAAAACCGATGTGAGTGATGCTTTTTAGGTAGTTCTTGTCCTTGGGACAGTTAAAAACAGATTTTTCCCATCTGTTGTGATATGACCTTGCCATAGTGGATGAGCCTACGTAACTGACAGTATCATACCTGTACAGCCATGCGCACCGAGTAGTACAGTTTGTTTAACGTCAAACGTATACCTCAGGCATTATTGTATGATTCATGTTTCATTTGTAGTCGACCACTATTAAATTATGACGCTTACAGATATTGCTTCATTTTGTAACTATTTACTTTTCTTCTGCCATACATTTCCCCCTTCTCCGATAATATTGCGGTGTAATTTGACGTCATTCTCAACAGTGGTGTTATTTTCTATAGCGGTTTGAGAGTTTAATTATAATCACCCTGTATTTTGGTGGCAGTAGAATTGTTGGCAGTCAGCTTCAAATACCGTTTCTCTAAATTTTCTGAACAGTGTTCCTCAAAAAGGACGTCGGCTTCCATCCAGGGATTCAAATTTGACTTCCCAAGGAACCTCTGTAACACTTTCGCGTTGTCCGAACCTACCAGTAAGAAATCTAGCACCCTACCTATGAATTACTTCGATGTCTTCCTTCAGTCCAACCTAGTACGGTTCCCAAGCACCCTAGCAGCCCTCAGCAATATAGCAGCAGTGTCCTATGTGCGGTGCCCTTTCCTATATTCTATAGCCGCGCTGTTAAGCGCGCCTTGCCGCGATTCACGCGGCTCTCCCCCATATGAGGTTTGAGTTCTCCCTCGGGTATGAGTGTGTGTGTTGTCCTTAGTGAAAGCTAGTTCAAGCTACATTAAGTACTGTGTAAGCCTATGGACCGATGACCTCAGCAGTTTGGTACCACAGGAACTACCCACCACCACCTAAAATTCCGTCATAAAACCGAAGTCGACCAATCTTCCTTTTGATAATAAAGGCTATCCAAGAGGCACAGGAAACAACAGTATTTGGTGTAGCCTCGTTCTAACCCAGCCGATATGCTTATGAATTTCAGACTGCTGGAAATCCTCCTTTGAAACTCGCCATAGTTCAATCGCTACGATAATTGTTTCATATTATAGTGTGTTCCTTCCTCGTAAAATACTAACCCAGTCGTAATCGTTGGTAATACGTTGCCATTATGTAGTAGCACACATTTGATTGAGGCTTATTTTGCAGGAGTCGATAAACATAGCTGCTGGTAAATCTTTCGGTATGTGAGCTTGTGGTCCAAGAAACTCTTCTGTTCCTGGCGTTTGGTCCAGGAGCTATGTCATCTGGCGGTGAGAGCCTTCATTCTATGATCAGTCGATAAACAACATTCACTAACCACTTTTACAGTCCATATCCATAGCTACCATTAGTCCCTGTATATCATTACGAAATACCAAGTTCCTTCTACTTTCGAAAAATGGAAAGAATAGCATATGGCGGTTACGGAACGCAGTTACGTGGACTGTCTTATCAATACAATTCCACTGTTATTGTTTTAACGCCAACAGTTCAGCTTTATCGACCGGCTGTTCCAGATCTCTCACTAAGTCGTTAAGTTTACACTGTGTTATTTCGTGAATCTCTGTACTGTCATTGTTACAAACAAAATCAGATTTTTTCGAAGAACTTGATTTTGAAGGTGATGATGTTGCAGTAGCTTCACTATAGTCCTCGTTACCATCACAGCCTGGTGGGACAGGAAGAGGCAGTCCACTTCCGTGAGGTACTGGTCGCTTGGCCTACGGTATCTTGGGATACGTCAAAGAAAACTTTTCCTTCTTGAAAATGCCGTGTGCTAATGGAGTAATCATACAGAAGTAACTAACATTCACAAGGTTTGATGGTTTTCGCCAGATCATAGGTGTAGCAAAGCTCATGGAAGATATTTTACGAGTAAACCACGAATGATGAATCGAGACACAAAAAAATCACAAGATATGCAACATACATCAGGAACCCAGGGCTTCTCCAGGTCCCCGATTTCACATCTAAACTACAGTCTGTACGCCTTCATAATATATGGCGTTATTGGTCTCCTTTGCGATTTCCACGTTGCCTGTCCGCAAATGTAGCAAAAGTTATCAGCACTGTTTACGGTGAAAGCAGCGACAAAATACATACAACTATTGGTATCTGAAATTTCATCACTCTGTCTCCCATCAGCGGCATTTTGAAGCCTATAGGGGAAGGGATTGAGAATGAGTGCTAATAAACAATAAACATGATTAAATGCACCGTCATTTAACTTGGAAACGAGAGCTGATTTTAGTTTTTCGTTTTCATTCCCACGTGGTTGATATAGTTAACAAACATTTATTTCATCACATTTACATTTTCACTGTTGGCTAGTGTTATTGAATAATTACATATTAAAACAAGACAGACCACTATAACTTTGACAGAGTTGCGTAAATAGATATTGGCAGAAACGAGAATGTATTTCTATTTTTGAGAGGCACACGAACACACATACACACACACACACACACACACACATATATATATATATATATATATATATATATATATATATATATATATATATATATATATATATATATATATAGAAAGAGAGAGAGGTTTATATGCCTACAAAATAAGTTATTGACTTTATATTTTAGTGGTAATGACTGCCGTGCTCTTTTCTACGTGATTCGTCATAACTTTTTTTGCAGGTGTATGTCTTTGTTTTAATCTCACTGACTATTTACGAGTATATCTGATACAGTATCTCCGCCTATGCTGTGTTTTGTGGGTTTACTTAACGTTTTCATTTTTTCCTGTCAGCACAGCTTTAATAACTGTGTGTCCTCGGGAAACGATTTACTCACCCCTCACTTTTACAAACACGGTGACCTGTCGGATAATAGGTTGTTACACCCTGCAAAATAACGCCGCTAGGAACCGCGCGGTTTCACTGTCTCCCACGATGCTCAGTCAAGCGTTAGTGCACAGGAAAGTGCGCTGCATAATGTATTCTATTTTTATGGCCCCAAAGACAATAAATTAATTTTATTCGCAGTTACGGATATGGACTATCATCAGTTTTGTAATGGGATGAAGAGAGTGAAGGTTTTTGCCTAACCGAGAGTCGAACCCGTATATCTCACTTAGCGTGGGCGGTTGCCTCAGATTTTGGCTATCCGAGCAGGACTTACAGCTAGAACCACACTTCCATATCACGTATACCGTGTGTCTACATTCTGTAATCTTGCATCCATTCTGTATATTCCCGTACAAGAGAGACATTTTACTTGAAAATCGTTTGCCCGCTGTTGGTGGATAAATAAAATATTGCAGTGCCTGTGTTATTTAAATTGACTAGAATATTCTCCCTTTCTTTCTAATTCTGAAGGTGGCAGGGGTAAAATACAGGGAGCGAACGGCTATTTACAATTTGCACAGAAACCAGATGGCAGTTATGAGTCGAGGGGAATGAAAGGGAAGGAGTGGTTGGGAAGGGAGTGAAACAGGGTTGTAGCCTCTCCCAGATGCTATTCAATCTGTATATTGAGGAAGCAGTAAAGGAAACAAAAGAAAAATTAGGAGTAGGTATGAAAATCCATGGAGAAGAAATAAAAACTTTGAGGTTCGCCGATGACATTGTAATTCTGTCAGAGACAGCAAAGGACTTGGAAGAGCAGTTTAACGGAATGGACAGTATATTGAAACGAGGATATAAGACGAACACCAACAAAAGCAAAACGAGGATAATGGAATATAGTCGAATTAAGTCGGGTGATGCTGAGGGAATTAGATTGCGAAATTAGACACTTAAAGTAGTAAAGGAGTTTTACTATTTGGGGAGCAAAGTAACTGATGATGGTCGAATTAGAAAGGATATGAAAAGTAGACTAGCAGCGGCAAGGAAAGCGTTTCTGAAGAAGAGAAATTTGTAAACATCAAGTATAGATTTAAGGGTCAGGAAGTCGTTTATGAAAGTATTTGTATGGAGTGTAGCCATGTATGGAAGTGAAACCTGGACGATAAATAGTTTGGACAAGAAGAGAATAAAAGCTTTTGTGATGTGGTGCTACACAAGAATGCTGAAGATTAGATGGGTAGATCACATGACTACTGAGAAGGTATTGAATAGAATTGGGGAGAAGAGGAGTTTGTGGCACAACTTGACAAGAAGAAGGGACCGGTTGGTGGGACATGTTCAAAGTATCAAGGGATCACCAATTTAGTATTGGAGGGGAGCGTGGAGGGTAAAAATCGTAGAGGGAGACCAAGAAATAAATACACTAAGCAGATTCAGAAGGATGTAGGTTGCAGTAGGTACTGGGAGATGAAGAAGCTTGCACAGGATAGAGTAGCATGGAGAGTTCAAATTCAAATGGCTCTGAGCACTATGGGACTTAACGTCTGAGGTCATTAGTCCCCTAGAACTTAGAACTACTTAAGCCTAACTAAACTACGGACATCACACACATCCATGCCCGAGGCAGGATTCGGACCTGCGACCGTAGCGGTCGTGCGGTTGCAAACTGTAGCGCCTAGAACCGGTCGGACACTCCGGCCGCCAGCGTGGAGAGCTGCATCAAACCAGTCTCTGGACTGAAGACCACAACAACAACAAAACAGTAAGTCAGATTCCTTCGGATATACATGTATGTCCGAAGGAACAGGCACATTGGTGACTAGAGCCGTTATGAAATACAAGAAATGTATTTGCAGTTGCGAATATGGGCAACAATCCAGCAGCAAACTACTTTCAAGTAAAATGTCTTCCCTCTACGGGGAATGTACATAATTGATGTACGATTACAGGTTGCAGACACTTCGTGCACGGCACATGGAAGTTCGGGTGTGGTTCTGCTGTCGTGCTCGGATAGCCAAACGGCAGCCTCCTTCAGGCACGCTGGCGGCACGGCGTCTTGTTTACGCCCTCGCGCGCAGTTCGTCTGGCGGAGTTGTTTACGTGATTCTGTCGTCTTAGCGCGCTATACTACCTTAGAAAGAGAACGCCTCGTGCCCACAGAAAATCGAGACTGAAGATTAGCTTTTCACCTGAATATGCCCAACCAAAATCACTTGAAACTGAACAGTTTATCAGGGAAAAAAATCTACATTGATTTCAACGATCTTGTTGGCATCCACCTGTCTACACTGAGCAGTGCGGTGTACATGAAACTGCTGAATGAATAAATACGTGAATAAACTTTGAGTGCAACTCGAAGTGATCTTAAGTTCCGTCACTCAAATGGACACATCTATGACTTAACTGTGGAACATGCACGACTTGGACTGCGGCAGTCCGTGTATTGGAATTCTCTTTCGAGGTGCCCTTAGAGGTATTGGCATCTCTGCATTTCACCCATATGGAAAGGCGTTTAGTCATACAGCTAAAAAGTAGGTCCAGTTCACCACATACACGGTTCTCAGTGGCGTGCAACAGATCCGCATAGAGTTAACCAAACATGTGCCGTCCTACTTATATATTGATGGCTACTGTGTTATTATATTTTATGACGGCCAACCAAAGAAGTTCTCGGGATGTGGAAAAGGACACCTCCGTTCTAGCTGTATGAAACGCAGACTCACAGTTACCGCCTGGGGACCTGCAGGCCACGACCGCTCCGACGACGCTCCCGCTAACGTTTGTCGAAGTTCTCCATAACGACCCCCGACCGCGTTCACCACTGGCTCCTGCTACTGACACATCATCGTCTCCGGTAATGACTCAGGCTGTTGCGGACGGACCGACACCCTTGCCTCCTCTTCCCGTCATGTGCAGTGGTGAGCCATCTCTAGTGCAGGGGATGGCTCTTGACTCCATGGCTGTGCCTACCGATGCTTTTGTGCCTGGCCATCCGGATCCCAAGGCGTCTTCGGACACTTAAGATCACGTGCGCAAGCAACGGTCGCCGAAGAGACGTCGGAAACGGTGGATCTCCACGTCTGACACCTGCTGGGTGCAATCTCACGACGATCAGGATCACGACTCTCAATATGTTCCCCCGATGGACGATCCGTGGTTGAAGCACCAACCTGCCCCCGTCGAAGGTACAACCATCTTCGCATGCACCAGGAGCTTTACTTTTGGACGCTGAACAGCAGCCAGTACCACTCTTCCACTCCAGACGTGACGCCGCCTTCGGACTCGAGAGGTACTCCACCGGACGCACACCATCCACGCACCTTTGCGTGGTCTGATGATGCAGACGACGAAATACCCACCGTTATGAATGTAGCGAATGCTGCTGCTTCAACCCACGACTGCTAATCGACAGGGTCACTGGATGGGAAAGTGCAGCCTGCTGGGCAACATTTCTGTCCGCCACTCATCTTCGTGCCTCCATGACCGTCCCAGTAGTCCCAGTTCCGCGACAAACGCACGGGATTGGCTCCATCAATGATAACACCATTACCACCCCTATCAAACGGCAACTGCTCCGCGAAATAATGGGAGCGTCGGACCTCGATGTTCCCCTTCTGCAGGAAGTTCGCCTAACGACGTTTCCTAATACCTGTGCCTACGTTTCTTACCCGACGCCAGGTCTTTCAGAGGAAGACATTGAGGTAGACGACGTTGTTTACCTGTCATCGGCTAGGGGTCTTGTTGTGACTTTCCACGGTGTCCGAATCATCAATGTTTACGCTTCCTCGGGGACGGATAAGCGACGGAAGCGGACGCGATTCTATTCAGAAGAGGTCAATTCTTGTTTGTGGCCCGCTACGACTGTATTATTCTTGGCGGCGACTTCAACTGCGTGTTATCCCGGGTGGGCTAAAACCCACATTTCAGCATATGCCAGGAACACAAGCTGCTTGTGCATGAACTGAAACTCAACGAAACTTGAGACCGCGTGAGTGGTGATAGACCTGGATATACGTACATCACTAGCCATTCAGCAAGTCAACTTGACCGCGTCTACGTTTCCCGAGGAATCGTAACTGCCACCCTTGACGCCGAGTTCTGGCCTACGGCCTTCTCTGACCATATCGCCTACACCTGCAGTGTTTCGCTCCTGAGGCAGAAGGTGTGGTGCGGTCGAGGCCTGTGGTAGCTGAACGGGGAATGCAGGCAGGGCGTGGAGATGACGTGGAACAACTGTGTGAGACGCCTTCTAGCGTATCCTTCAACACTCCAACAGTGGCTGAACTGCATCTAGCCTGCTTTACGTCGTTCGATGACAATCTACAAAATGTTGTGTCAGCGACGTACCATGGAATACTAATTTCACAATTCTCCGCGAACTCTCAAGCCATGGCTCTTCTTCCAACGACAGTTTGAAATTCAACGGATTAAGACGAAGATAATTTTTCTTATGCCTCACCGCCTTGAAGGCACAATGGAAGGCGTAAGATGTCCCGACTGTGAACTAGGAGAACTCCAGTCCACGCATCATATTATCCGAGAGAAACGGCGGTGTCGAAGAAAGCTGGTCATAGCCATCGGCATGCCAGATGGTCATCGATTGACGTCCCGGAAGATATGGCAAAAGTCTTTGTGGGCCACTACAAACATTTCTATGCAGTAGAGGACCAGAAAATGCCGGTGACGACTGATGTCCTCCGTTCTTTGACAGGTATCCTTGATGGGGCTACTTCGGATATTCTCACAGTGACAATTAAGGCTGATGACTCGCCGATGCTCTTCATCAGGGTGCTGCGATCAAAGGCCCCAGACCAGACAGGTTTCAGCTGGAGATTTACCGCACATTCCATGACATCATGGCTTCAAGCTGGACTGCGACGTATGAAGAAATGATGAAACCTGACCTGGCCTTCCCACCGGAATTCGTAGAAGGCTTGCTTATCCCGGGGCCAAAGCAGTCGCGAGGTCGGGAAGTTGGACATTATCGGCCACTGACCATGTTAAATTGTGACTTCAAGAGTTTTACCCGGATTCTTGCCGCTCGCATTCGGCGCGTCATCCCTCAAGTCATCTCTCTGGATCAAACGTGATCAAACGTGTTTTGTTGGTGACAGTAACATTCAGAAGGCACTCAGCGATTAGCGTTACGCCATAGCCCTGGCCACGACCTGCCGCAGTCGCGGTGCCTTAGTGACAGCGGACTTCGACCACGCCTTCGATACAGTGAGTCATGACTTTCTAGAAAACGTACTCCGTGCTGGTCAGTGGCGGTGTGGCGCTCACTATTACTGTCATGTGGTCGGTCCATCAAGGGCGTCCTCTGTCGATGCTCCTTTTCGCCGTCGCCCTTGAGCCACTGTTCCGCGGTTTGACGAGCCGGTTCACAGGGGTAACAATGAGGGGGCATGCTTTCCTCCGCCGCACATGTGCAGATGACATGGTGTTCTTGGTTCTACCAGAGAATGAAGTGTGAGTGGCACTGGCATGGATCAACCAGTATGGGACTGCTGCGAACAGCCGTATGAACCTGACAAAATCTAGTGCTATGTTCGTTGGTAGAGATCAGAGAGTGTGGCTATATTGCCATTAGTGGACAAGCTCAAATATTTGGGGATCACCTTCACGCATGATATACAGCGCACGCCTGCTTCAAGCCATCCGCACGAATGTTCGTGGCACTGGACATGTTACAACGGATGGGTTTTGGTAACACTACCCCATTTGGCACAGGTTTTACCGATGCCAAAGGCAATGGCACACTGACTGCAGGCGGCGTTCGGCTACTTTGTAAGTGCAGGTCTTATCTTCAAAGTCCGCTACGACACGCTCACACTTCCCCCTAGAGATGGTAGCCTCGGCCTTTTCAACGTCCAAGTGAGAGCAGCTTCCCTTTATCTAAGTGCGATGGTTAAGTCGTGGGCCCGCCGCCGAACCGGATTATAGGGAAGCCGGATTGACGAACTGGCCCCTCCCTCTCGAGTGGCACCATTTGCAGTAACACATATTTCTTCCCCTCTCTCACGTGACAGGACCTTTTTCATCGAACATAGTTATGTCCGTACCAACCTGCCTAGTAGCAGGAGCCCTACGGCACGTGGTATTTACCGCCTAATGATGAGACGTCGTACTCGGAATGTGGGAAGCCGATACCCTACGATGTCATGACCCGTGGTTTGGAGTCCAGTGTACATATCCTCCTCAACGCGGCGCTCGTGCGACCTCGTATCTGATCGTTAATGGAAAATACACAACTTCGTCTACATGCCATGAAAATGACATAGTCGCCGCTATGCCCTCGCTGTCACACGCTTGATGCTGACGAACATCAACTACTGTGTCGATCCTTTGCAGAGGTGTGGCAGCTGATTCAGAAGATGCTTGCCTTTCTTCCACGTACGGCTCCCCATGCCATTACACCGCAATCTCTTCTGTTCCCAGACGAGACTTATTACCCCGTACTAAGGCGGTGAACTGGATAAATGACTCTCCATCTTTTATTTGTTCCATGAAGGCGATAAGAATGCTCTTGATTTTTGGACGTTCCTACAAGATCGCTTTACTTTTCTCATTCACCATCCGCGATACCGTCAATACTATGCCAACTTTTTGGGTAGTGCCTTCTTCGATTCCCTCTGCAGCTGGGGCGTCCCGGGTATGAGAAGGTGATTTTAATGAGATTGAGCAATATCAGGACTCGGTTCAATGTACCGGAGAAATTGAATATTCTTCGTGAAGACATGCCTGACTGCCTTGTGATTCTGAGTGCGTCTACCTACAAGCTGGCGGTGCGCGGTTGTCATTATGTTTGTTCTGCCAGGAGGGCTTTCTTTTATTTTTTTTAATTTTTATTTTTTTATTTATGTGTTGTTTTTTTATTGATGCTAATTACACACTCTTATTTTTCGTCTGGAGGGCATCCTATGTGATATAAACAAAACAAAAAACAAAAAAGAATGTTTGCTATGATAATGATGGGAAAAAATAGATATTGAAAAAGTATACTTATAAAATGGTACGGCTACCGTTCGCGATAAGTGAGAAATCAGAGTTCGATTCCCGATGCGTTACAAAATTTAACTGTCGCCTTTCGATTCTACAGTTGATGGTTGTCCATTCTCGAACTGCGAATACATTTAATGATGATTACACTTGTCGCAGTGCCTGTTCCTTCGGAAATGCATACGTGTCCGAAGGAACCTTACACGGTAATTTGGAATAACACAGGCACTGCAGTATCGTATCAAAGACAATACTGCTAAGGTCTGAAGTAGGGGCAATGCTCAGCTTACGGGTCTGGTCTCCTTCATCTTCCATATGTCATGACAGTTATAATAGACACCACACAGCGCTCCATTAGGGGGTGAAAGAAAATTTCAGATTTTTCTCAGGGATATGTTGTGAGCATTTTAGTATCGGTGGACCGTGGTCTCTGGTGGCTCATTACAGAGACGTTGCCTTTCGTTTTAATTACACTCCATTTGTACTTGCATCTATTTTGCACTGAACATATGTGCATAACTGTGCTAATGTCAACGGTATGCAACGTGTGTCTTGTTCGAGAAAAAAAAAACGGTTCCATTCACCCACGGTACCTGCTGTTGACAACAGTAATGACCGATCACTCTTCGCCGTCAGCCTTTCCTTCAGTTTTGAGCGGTTGTATCTCGAGTTTGTTTGACCAGCGATGTTAGATATATGTTAACGGTGATAAACACCAGCGTCGAAGGGTTTTGCTGAAGAGGAGTTGGCCAATGTGCAACTCATGTATGGGCTGACTGAGTGTAACAAAAGAGCGACGCAACAACGCTTTACCGAGCTGTTCCCACAATGACGGCCCAACTACATCACAGTACTTTAAAAACTCTTCATAAGTGAACCTATCCTTACCGCTGTGTAACAGTGTTAACCTACAACTAACACTGGTGGGAGAAACAAGAAAAACAGAGTCATAATCTGGCAAAACTGAAAGCAAGCTCGACGGTGAAGAGTAAAGTAGGCACCAGTGTTGTCACTAACATGTGCCACGGGTGAAAGGAAGAAAGCTGTATCTAAGCATACCGTCAACATTTGCACATTTGTGCAGATATATACAGCGCAGTACAGGCACAAGGATAAGTAAGGGGGGAAAACCTAAAGAAATGCAATTATAACAGACTGTATCGAGCCACTGGAGATCATAAGTCACATATATAGAAATACATCCCTAAACCATCTCCAACATTTTGTCACTGAAGTCGAGATATATCCTGCGTAATGTGACTGAAATGTGTTGGCGACCCGTAAAATATAAACCTCATGCACACGCTTGCCTGCAGATGCACGCAATGTAACATTCTGCAAGCATGTCCTGAATATACAGTAATCAGCCAGAACATTATGACCACTGACCTAATATCGATGTGCACCAGTCCAGGCAATGGCAGCGTAACACTGTGACGAATAGCAGCTAATCAGACACACACACACGATTCACTAGTATCAGTGAGAGTGCTGCCAGCGTGTAGAATGGGGACCGCTCTATCTATCTTAGTTTTACAGAGGGCAGATTTTGATGACGTGGAGACTCAGCACGAGCACTTCGGAAACTGCAGGACTTGTCCGTTGTTGGAGCAGTGCTGTGGTGAGTCAAACACTAACGCTCGCTTAGGTGAGACAGGCAGTCAGCCCAACCATTCTCGATCCGACAACAATCCAACCGACAGACAGTCAACGGACCCACCGACAAGCTAAATTCCATTCCACCCGACCGCCACACAACAGGGAGTTCATTGGAACGACGTAGAAAGTATTGGCGCCAACAACCAATTATACATTCAACTGTTAAACTACACACCGTGCTGGACAGCGACAACACGATGAGGGAAATACACTGCCTGATTTTATGTCAACCGGAACGTTAACGGCCACAAGGCAGAAGATTCCGCAGGTGCACTTCAATTTAAAGTACCCAAGTACAGTTAAACTCCACCAGACGGTGGCTAAAATTTGACAACTTGGAAACACATGTTGTTGCTCGCGGGAATGTCCCAATAGCCAACAACGATATCCAAACGACACAATGTGAAGAGTCATGACTTGCTGGTAGATTAAGTCAAAACTAAACTTTCGTGTCCAGTATCAGTGAGCCACGGATCTCGTAGCAAGGGGAACAGCACCACACACCCCAACACCGCATAGAGGCCACCAGCAGACCCTGCCAAACTATGCACCGCGGAAATTTCCTCGCTGCTCCACGCCAACCGACCAACTGCCCAGGCCTGGAAATGATGAAGGACCAAATATACGTCGGCCGATGAGACGACCAACTGAACGACCAGCCCAAGGTCGTCCCGCACCAGTCTCCCTCCATCGGACAGTTCACGTGTGTCGCCAGTGGTCGGCGAGCACTGGCTGTCGGCGCCTCACCGGCGTTCCGTCCCCGACTTCGCTGCTGCTGCATCCCGACTGCAGTGCTGGTCCGTCTCCAACTCACTGCCAGACACACGGCTACCCGGAAATACTATCGGTTGTTCCAGAGATGGTACGACAGTGCACTTGTCGATACGCGTTGCTGCTGCCGCCCACGGGCAAGCAAGGCAGGAAGTTAGTGATGTCAGTAAATGGAATAAGAAAACGATGTGGCAATACCGTAATAGAAGATGACAGACAATAAATGTGATAAACGCGAGCCGTGCATGGCTCAGTGAGTGTCTTGAAAACGTTGCGAAACCAAGATTAAACCTCGTCCAGACATCTTGGAGTTGGATAGCCATCTCTCATTACACATGTCAGACGTTGTAGTTTGGCCAGAGTGGTAAGACAAGAAAGGCGGCGTACTGTGGCGGACTAACATCAGACCTTAATGTTGGACAGAATACAAGTGAGTCTGAACACACAGTGCATCAAACTGTCCTAACAAGCCGGCTGGGGTGGCCGAGCGGTTCTAGGCGCTACAGTCTGGAACCGCGCGATCGCTACAGTCGCAGGTTCGAATCCTGCCTCTGGCATGCATGTGTGTGATGCCTTTAGGTTAGTTAGGTTTAAGTAGTTCTAAGTTCTAGGGGACTGATTACCTCAGAAGTTAAGTCCCATAGTGCTCAGAGCCATTTGAACCATTTTTTTGTCCTAATTATGGGCCTCCGCAACCGATGATCCATGCATGTACCAATGTTAAGGCGACGACATCAGCAACTACGACTGAAATGGGCACGTGACCATTAGCACTGGAATATGTCGCAGCGGCAGAGCGTTACAACGTCTGATGAATCCTGATACCTTCTTCATGATGCCGATGGGAGGGCGCGAGCGCGCGAATTCGTTGTCTTCCAGAGAAACAGCTCTTTGACATCTGAACTGCGGGACGGAGACAACCCGGCGGCAGCTCCATCAGCGTCTGGGGAACATTCACGTAGCTATCCATGGATCCAGTGGATCTCTAGCAAATCACCATGACGCCCAAGGAGTACTGTATGCTGGTTGCAGACCACATACAACCCCTTCAAGACGCTCATGTTTCCCAACGGTACTGGCATATTTCAACAAGATCATACGGCATGTCACAAGGCCAGGAGCGTGTTGGAGTGGATCGAGGAACACAGTGGCGAGTTGCAGTTGGTGTGAGGGTTCCCCAACTCGCCAGATCTGAATCCGATCGAACACATCTAGAATCTTATTGGAGTCATATCTCAACGCCCCTGCCGGGTTAGGTGACGTTTGTGTGCAGATGTGGTGCCATTTCCCACCATCGATATACCGAGGCCTCATTGCCTCCATACCATGACGTATCGTCGCTGTTATCCGTGCCAAAGATGAAAATACCGGTTATTAGATGGGTGGTGATGCTGTTCTGAGAGATAAGTGTTTTTTGTTAGAATCACCATTAAGATGTGACAGGAACGGATGAGGACGTTCCCACACGCAAATCTTAAGGAGTTACAGGCGGAAAACAAGTAACAGCTTTGGTTTGTTATCGGACCACTTATTTTCGTTTATTGAAGCACATATTTGGTTTAAAAACTCGATATTCTCACCTATACAACACAGTGCTTTACCAGCAAACAAGAATGAAAACAGGAAAACTGATTGCTAGTTTGTGGAACAAACCATAGGTAAAAGCTCTCCGGTAGTCTTTGATTTGCAGACGGAGGACACTGTACACGTTTATGGTTGGTAAACCTATATCAATTGCTCGTGAAATGTCCTTAACCTGGTGCTAATCGATTTACACCGAAGAGCCAAAAAAACTGGTACACCTGCCTAATATCGTGTAGGGCCCACTCGAACACGCAGAAATGCAGCGACACAACGTGGCATGGACTCGACCAATGTCTGAAGTAATGCTGGAGGAAACTGACACCTTGAATGCTGCAGGGCTGTACACAAGCCCTAAGAGTACGAAGGGGTAGAGATCTCTTTTGAACAGAATGATGCAAGGCATCCCAGATATGTTCAATAATGATCATTTCTGAGGAGTTTGGTGGCCACGGACGTGTTTAAACTCAGAATAGTGTTAATGGAGCAACTTTTCAGCAATTCTGTAAGTGTGGGGTGCCGCATTGACCAGCTGGAATTGCCCAAGTCCGTCTGAATGGACGATGGACAGGAATGGATACAGGCGATCAGAAAGGACACTTACGTACGTGTCACATGTCAGAGTCGTATCTAGATGTATCAGAGCTGCCATATCCCCCCAACTGCACGGGCCTCACACTATTACAGAGCCTCCACCAGCTTGAACAATCCCTTGATGACATGCAGGGTCCATGGGTTCATGAGGTTGTCTCCATACCCGTACACGTCCATTTGCTCGACACAATTTGGAACGAGACTCGTCAGACCAGGCAACATGTTTCCAGTCATCGACAATCCATTGTCGGTGTTGAAGTAACCAGGTGAGGCATAAAGCGGACATCAGGGGTACACAAGTAGACCTTCGTCTCCGAAAGCCCGTATCGAAGAATGGTTCACACGCTGACACTTGTTGATGCCCCATTATTGAAATCTTCAGCAGTTTGTGGAAGGGTTGCACTTCTCTCACACTGAATGATTCTCTTGGCTCCGTTCTTGCAGCATCTTTTTCCGGCCGCTGTGATGTTGGAGATTTGATGTTCTGACGGATTCCTGATTTCACGGTACGCTCGTGAAATGGCCGTACGGGAAAATCCGGACGTCTTAGTTACCTCGGAGATGCTGTGTCCCACCGCTCGTGCGTCGACTGTAGAACCACGTTTAAACTCACTTAAATCCTGATAACCAGCCATTGTAGCAGCAGTAACCGATGTAACAACTGCTCCAGACAATTTTTATCTTGCATAGGTGGTGCCGACCGTAGCGGCGTATTCTGCGTGTTTACATATCTCTGTATTTGAATACGCATGCCTATACCAGTTTCTTTGACGCTTCAGTGTTCTACAGGCTATAGTAAAGTGTAGGTTGCACTGATCTTCTTCGACAGCCCGCGGAATACGTTCTCGCTGGTAGGGCTTGAGCTTCCTCGACCCGTATTTTATGGTGCTACGTAATGAAACTTAATTCTGCATTATGTTTGAGAAGAGCCGAACAATGTTACGCGATTTTTTGTAATGTTTTTCATGCTTCAGGGGGAAAATAGTAAATGAAGCTGCATTATTGTGTTGTATGTTGTTTGTCCCGAATCACAGGGTGAGATCAGAGGTGACCAAGTGTCACATACATTCTTTGTTACGAGACTGATCAGCTTGAAACGGAATACAAGTTAATGTGACTGCCTGATTTCCAAGGAAGTGTACTTAATCGCATAATAAAGAACACCAGATTCTGCCTAAGTTTCATTCTAAACTGTAACACTGTTTCATACTTCTTTACTTCTCTAACATGAAATTTAAGAAAACATTAACTGATTTTGAAATTCCTGAGCTAACAGGATTAGGTTGTGGGAAGGGTCCCAAATAAGTTGCTGTCAGTTGCCTTCAACATACAAACTTTCTTTATCAACACACAATATTACAAAAAAGATGCTAAACACTCAAAACTTTAATCAACCTCCTTTGATTAACTTTAGATCGGCTGAAGGCCACACTCAAAATCCAAGACACAAGGCCTAAGCAAGAAATTGAAATACAAGGTTCTTCTGGGGGTTTCACCCAAGAATATTTTCTAAATCTTCAATCTAAACAGGCTGAAGGCCTTAGCAATTTAATTTTAATGGAACTTGGCTGGAGGCTGCATATTAATCAATAAGAAGAGTTTCAATGAAAAGGCAGAAGGCCTTATCTTAAAACATTTCATGCAAAATTCGGCTGAAGGCCACATACAAAAGCGTAACAACCTTATTTCGTAAGGGAAAGACAAGAACATCAATTTAAGAGATATTAAAACTCGGCTGAAGGTATCACTTCAGCAAATAATTTAATGGCTTAAGCCCTAGAAAGAAGCGTTTCAATTTTAAAAGGGAAAAGGCCGAATCTTAAAATATTTCATATAAAATTCGGCTGAAGGCCCCATATAAAAGAATAACAATCTCATGCCTTAAGGACGAGACAAGAACATTAAGACATATTGATACTCGGCTGAAGGCCACACATCAACCAAATAACTAAATCCCAAACAGAGAAATTACTATGTAACACACAAGGACCGGCGCTCAGAAGTTTCCAGGGGTCGGCCTGGGATTATAACACTAACGCCCGTTTAGGTGAGACAGGAAGCCTGTCCAAAACTTCTAAATCTGATGGCGACCCAACCGATAGACAGCCGACCGACCATTCACAAAATCAATTCCGCTCCAAGCAATCAGCAAACCGAGCACAAGATTTCAATACAACGACACACAGAATGTTGGCGCCCACAACGACCAACAACGCCTCAGCTGTTGAACTGCACGCCGCGCTGGGCAGCAACAACACGACGAGGAAAATACACTGCCGAAAATGATGTCAACGACCGGGTCAGGTAACCGGAAAGTCAACGGCCACAAGGTAGAAGATATCGCTGGTCAACTTCAATAACAGGGAATAAATTAAGTTGAACTCCGCGGGAAGACGGCTGGAATCTTAGCCGACTTGAATAGACACACGTTGTTGCTCCCGGGAATGTTCCAAAAGCAACAACCAGGATCAAACGAAGAAATGTAAACAGTTGAGGGTCGTTAGCAGATTAAGTGAGGACTCAACTTTCATGTCCAAGACCGGTGGGCGACGAACTTTCTAGCACCTGCAAGCAGCACCTCACACTGTAACCGCACATGCACACCGCCAGCGGCCCCGGGCAGAGTACGCCGGACGGAGTCTTCCCGGCTGCTCCACGCCAACCGACCGCATAGTCACACACCGCCCAGCCGGAACTATACCCGCCACACCAAAGATAGTACTGCAGTACTACTATCGAGACACGCTGATGCTGCTACTCACGGATAGGGCAGCCACATTATCGCGATAATCTCAGGAGAAATAAAACGACATGACTGCAACCGAGGTTTAACCCAAGACAAGCATGACTCGAGCCAGCCACGGCTCAGATTTACGGTCGTATGGAAGTAAGTCTCTTGTTACCTGAAGGCCATTTTTTTTTCCTTACCTGTGGCAATGAACAAAGTTCGGGAAACTGCTGCTGGCGCTATTGAAAGCTACTAAAAAGGCGCGTATAATTTACTACGTGGAAAACTAAGTGATAGTCCACTTAGTTATTTTAAACTTTTGTTGCGAAACTTTATCTGGTGAATGACAAATATTAGGAGATGGATGATGATGTGGTAAATTACGTTACTGCTGATTTCTTTGTAAGGTGTACTGGTAGATTTAGGAGAGACACTTTACAATGTATTGTGCATTATAATATGTATTGGCAGGTCTAAGAAAGGGACTTTACAAAACTGTTTTGGATTACAATCAATATTTGCAATGAAATGACAAACTCGGAAAATACTTTAAAGTTGGTTGCTCAACAGTGTCATGTTCAAACAATTATTACAAAATATGTTTGTTCATCGTTCTTTGCAGTAGATTGCATAAATTAATTGAATTAATCATCCTGAATTGTGGCTAGTATCCCTAATTAAGGAGAGGGGGATAGTTTTGTGTTCGATACAAAATTCTTATAATGGTATGCAAGCAGTAGCTCGCATGCAATTAAATCAAAGAAAATTATTTATTACCTTATTATGTAGTCTCCATCAAATTGATCAAAAATTCTATCCCTCACACAGTAAATATATTAAACGCTATATAGTAAAATAGTTTCCTCAATAAAATGGAAGTTTCTGTCTCTGCGGCCTACATCTCTGAGGGGCGGCCGACACAGAGATGTTATTCCAAACGCGCAGTGTTGCAGTTGACATTGCGCGCTACCTGAGCAATGAAGTGAGCGCGACTGCTATCTGTGTACCCGAGATATGAGGGAAGGTGGTAGTGAACAAATACCAACACCCCTTTCACACTGATACCTATGTGTTGTACACTCTTAAAGTGTCAACTGCAGAGCCGGAAGGGACAAGAATATCCAACCCATGAAGTTTAGAACACGATGAATAACATTGTTAGAATAAAAGGAAATGCGTTATGTTAAGTCCCTGAAAATCACGATACAACTCTGTCGGTTACACGGCTGCTGCCCTTAAGAAGTGTCTACATGTACCCAATCCCTAGAGGTAGTAATGGTAACAGTCGATCCTGGCAGAAATATCAACTCAGTAGACGCTCGCATCGGCGACGTCGGTGGTTAAGCGTCACCCGTTGCGAGAATAGTCTCACAAACATCGGTAGTATGGTAGGAAAACATCATACGAACACACAGTGAACACTGGATAGAAGTTAGAGATGTCGGTCCACGTAGTCGCGCGAACTAGTAACCGAACGGCGCGTGCTTTCGCAGACCGCAAGGGGTTTAACTACGAAACTATAGGGAACTATCAATTCCCATGGAATGGATAACGGGCGAGTTCCAGCAGGTATGGGACGTGTGGTAGACGTTCGCAGAAGTGTCCTCCACCAGCGACTCTCAGTCTGGTCAGCGAAATCTTGCCGATAGGAGTATCTTACCCTGGCAAAGAGATCATGAGGTAACAGCTGCGGTAGTCGTCGGAGGTGTCGGTACAAGAATGGACTAGTATCAGAGTTCTCTTTGAGGGATACCATGAGCGGCTTGGTAGACTGCAGGTCAGTTACACACAAAATTGGCAATAATTACCTGATTACCTTATCAATGACGAGGCGGTAAAGGGTGAAGGGCGTTTTCAGGAAGTATGAGATGTCCAGTAGAGGACCAGAACCAAAATGTTCACGGTGGATATTCGTCAAACACAGTGGGTTCTAAAACACCGACGCGAGTAGAATTTCACTTACGAGATTGTAAATGAGTTAGCCAGTCGTCATTTGCCGAAATGTAACGTCTGACCTCCAAGCTATTAAAGAAGCTGAAACAGTTACTTTGCTTAGGACAGAAAGTTTTGATGTACAGGGTGCTCCACTGATAGTGAACGGGCCAAATATCTCACGAAATAAGCATCAAACGAAAAAACTACAAAGAACAATACTCGTCTAGCTAGAAGGGGGAAACCAGATGGCGCTGTGGTTGGCCCGCTAGATGACGCTGCCATAGGTTAAACGGATATCCGGAATGGCCGTGCGATTCTTAGCGCTTCAGTCTGGAACCGCCCTACCGCTACAGTCGCAGGTTCGAATCCTGCCTCGGGCATGGATGTGAGTGATGACCTTAGGTTAGTTAGGTTTAAGTAGTCCTAAGTTCTAAGGGACTGATGACCACAGAAGTTGAGTCCACTAGTGCTCAGAGCCAAACGGATATCAACTGCGTTTTATTAAATATGAACCCCAATTTTTCTTTTTTACATATTCATGTAGTGATAGATGGTGCTGTAATAGTCACAAACGTATAAGTACGTGGTATCACGCAACATTTCGCCAGTGCGGACGGTATTTGCTTTGTGATACATTACCCGTGTTAAAATAGGCCGTTTACCAATTGCGGAAAAGATCGATATCGAGTTGATGATGGCTATTGTGATCAAAATGCCCAATGGGCGTGTGCTATGTATGCTGCTTGGTATCCTGGACGACATCATCCAAGTGTCCGGACTGTTCGTCGGTTAGTTACGTTATTTAAGGAAACAGGAAGTGTGCAGCCACATGTGAAACGTCAACCACGACCTGCAACAAATGATGATGCCCAAGTAGGTGTTTTAGCTGCTGTCGTGGCTAATCCGCACATCAGTAGCAGACAAATTGCGCGAGAATCGGGAATCTCAAAACCGTCGGTGTTGAGAATGCTATATCAACATCGATTGCACCCATGCCATACTTCTATGCACCAGGAATTGCATGGCGACGACTTTGAACGTCGAGTACACTTCTGCCACTGGGCACAAGAGAAATTATGGGACGATGACAGATTTTTTGCACGCGTTCTATTTAGCGACGAAGCGTCATTCACCAACTGCGGTAACATAAATCACCATAATATGCACTATTGGACAACGGAAAATCCACGATGGCTGCGACAAGTGCAGCATCAGCGACCTTGCCGGGTTAATGTCTGGTGCGGCATTATGGGAGGAAGGATAATTGGCCCCCATTTTATCGATGGCAATCTAATTGGTACAATGTATGCTGATTTCCTACGTAATGTTCTACTGCTGTTACTACAAGATGTTTCACTGCATGACAGAATAGCGATGTACTTCCAACATGATGGATGTCCGGCAATTAGCTCGCGTGCGGTTGAAACGGTAATGAATAGCATATTTCATGACAGGTGGATTGGTCGTCGAAGCACAATACCATGTCCCGCACGTTCAGCGTATCTGACGTTCCCGGATTTATTTCTGTGTGGAAAGTTGAAGGATATTTGCTATCGTGATCCACCGACAACGCCTCACAACATGCGTCAGCGCATTGTCAATGCATGTGCGAACATTACGGAAGGCGAACTACTCGCTTTTGAGAGGAATGTCGTTACTCGTATTGCCAAATTCATTCAGGTTGACTTACAACATTTTGAGCATTTATTGCATTAATGTGGTATTTACAGGTAATCATACTGCAACAGCATGCGTTCTCAGAAATGATAAGTTCACAAAGGTACATGTATCACATTGGAACAACCGAAATAAAATGTTCAAACGTACCTACGTTCTGTATTTTAATTTAAAAACCTACCTGTTACCAACTGTTCGTCTAAAATTGTGAGCCATACGTTTGTGACTATTATAGCGCCATCTATCGCAAAGCGAAAAAAGTGGTCCAACTAAAACATTCATACTTCTTTACGTACTACACGAGTATGTAATAAAAAATGGGGGTTCCTATTTTAAAAACAGCTGTTGATATCCGTTTGACCTATGGCAGCGCCCCATCTAGCGGGCCAACCATAGCTCCATCGGGTTACCCCCTTCAAGCTAGTCAAGTTTCGTTCTTTGTAGGTTTTCCGTTCGACGTTTATTTCGTGAGATATTTGGCCCAGGTCGCGGTCAATGGGCCACCCTGTATACTGTGTGATTACTGTTGAAGGATATAATAAAGTTGATTCATAACTCCTTTTTGTTGTGTACAATGAGTGAAAGATCAATTCAAAAATTTAAAAAGTCATCAGTAAAAATGGCGTAACACTATTGATGAACATAACGGTAGAACTGATTTTACCTTAACTGACATATCTGAAATAATTACTCAGCGATTAAATCAATTTTAATCAATCACAAGAAGTTAATCGGCCTAGTTATGCTTTCCATCAATTCATTTTCAGCAATACAAAGGAAAAATCTATAATCAGTAATAAAATTTGTATAAGCGAAATTTCAGTAAGAACTAGTTGACTGCAGTACCTCTAAGCATGGAGATATAATAAAGGGAGATGGCGATGTAGACTTACGCTACACGTTGCCATGAAGTTGGCGCCGCCATGTTACATGCCCTGAATACACTGAAGAAGCAAAGACGCTGGTATAGGCATGCGTATTCAAATACAGATATATGCAAACAGGTAGAATACGGCGCTTCGGTCGGCAACGCCTAAATACTACAAGTGTCTGGCGCAGTTGTTAGATCGGTTACTGCTGCTACAATGGCACGCTGTCAAAATTTAAGTGAGTCTGAACGTGGTGTTATAGTTGACGGGCGAGCGGCGGGACACAGCATCTCCGAGGTAACGATGGAGTGCGGATTTTCCCGTACGACCACTTTATGTGTGTACCGTAAATAACAGTAATCTGGTAAAACATCAAATCTCCGATATCACTACAGCCGGAGAAAGATACCTACAAGAACCGGACCACCAGCGACTGAAGAGAATCGTGCAACGTGACTGAAGTTGCTGCAGATTACAATGCTGAGGCATCATCAAGTGTCAGCGTGTGAACCATTCAACGAAACATCATGGGCTTTCGGAGCAGACGGCCCACTCGTGTACCCTTGATGACTGCACGACACGAAGCATTCGCCTCGCCTGTGTCCGTGAGTCCGTCAACACCGGCATTGGACTGTTGAGGACTGGAAACATGTTGCCTTGTCGGACGAGTCTCGTTTCAAATTGTACCAAGAGGTTCGACGTCTACGGGATTGGAGACAACCTCATGAATCAATAGATCCTTCATGACAGCAGGGAAGTCTCCAACCTGGTAGAGGCTCTGTAATGGTGTGGGGCGTGTGCAGCTGGAGTGGTGTGGAACTCCTTGATACGTCCAGAAACGACTCTAACAGGTGACACGTACGTAAGCATCCTGTCTGCTCACCTGAATCCATTCATGTCCATTGTGCATTCCGACGGACTTTTACAATTCCAGCGGGTCAATAAGACACCCCTCACATCCCGAACTACCACTGGGTGGTCCCAGGGATACTCTTCTGAGTTATACACTTCTGCTGGACGCCAAAATCCCCAGACAAGAACATTACTTAGCATACCTGGGGTGCCTTGCAACGTGCTGTTCAGAAGAAATCTCTACCCCCTCGTACTCTTGCGGATTTATGGACAGCCCTGCTGGATTCATGGTGTCACTTCCCTCCAGCACTACTTCAGACATTAATCTAGTCCCTGCTACGTCGTGTTGTGTCAGTTCTGCGTGCTCGAGGGAGCCCTACACGACATTAGGCAGGTGTACCAATTACTTTGACTCTTCAGTGCATTAGCAGACTTTTGTTTACAATTGTTTCTAGTAATTACTATCTTTCGTGCAAGCGTGACTGGTGGTTTAAATCCGGCCGATGTGGCCGAGGGGTTCTAGGCGCTTCAGTCTGGAACCGCGCGACCGCTACGGTCACAAAATGGTTCAAATGGCTCTGAGCACTATGGGACCTAACATCTATGGTCATCAGTGCCCTAGAACTTAAAACTACTTAAACCTACCTAACCTAAGGAGAGCACACAACACCCAGGCATCACGAGGCAGAGAAAATCCCTGACCCCGCCGGGAATCGAACCCGGGAACCCGGGCGTGGGAAGCGAGAACGCTACCGCACGAGCACGAGATGCGGGCTGCTGCGGTCACAGGTTCGAATCCTGCCGCGGGCATGGATGTGTGTGATGTCCTTAGTTTCGTTAGGTTTAAGTAGTTCTGAGTTCTAGGTGACTTAGACCTCAGATGATGAGTCCCACAGTACTCAGAGCCAATTGATGGTTTAAACAGAACATGTGACAGGGCTTTCGTGAATAATACGGTGCCATGAAGGCATTTTCAGACGTATTTCTGCTCTTAACGTATATTTTATCCAGTAACAGGACCAGTTTCGGCTCATTATTCGAACTTTGTTTTTGTCATATGTTTCGAATAACCAAGGTGAGAAGTGTAAGATGGAAAAAGGCCGCTTTCTTAATCTAACATTTTACTTAATGCCGACTGGCGAAACTGATATTCGGTATATGATCTCTTTGTGAAAATACTGAGAGCATGTTTTGCAATGTTTGGCCGATTTACAATCTGTCCTTCGGACAGTTTTAACCGAGATCGTTTTTGAACTGAGCTAATAGCGAGTCTAAACTCAAAAGACAGCAATACAACCACTACAGTAAAAGTAAAGAGCGCTGCCATATTCATGATTCTAGAAAGAAATATAGATTGAACGACTACACATACGAATGAAATGTAAGTCCTTTACATTTTAGACTAGAGTCTGAATACTTTGTACACCCGAAAATGATGAAGCTGGTAATTTTTTTTTTCCAAATCATTTCCACGAGTAACTGATGTTTGTGGGAACTAACATGCCGTACGTCACAGTGGAACTCCCCTCTATGGCTGTTCTATTGCTGCTGCAGTATATGATGTATGGAATGTCTTTCGAGCAGGCAAGTCAGAGAATCGTTACGCGTTTCCATAGCTACATAAATCCAGCACGACGAAAATAATAGTTTTAACGAGAAGAACTTTATTCCTCCCATTAGCGTAATTCTACGCAAGTTAAAGCGAAATCTGTGACGATGGATGAAACGAAGGGGTTTCATATACAGCTACGTCCGTCCCGATTGATGAGTGGTCGGCATGAAGGACTGCCGTCCTACGGGCCCGGGCTCGATTCCCACCTGGGTCGGGTAATTTTCTCCGCTCGATTTTGTGTTGTCTTCATCATCATTTCATCCCCATCTGGCGCGCAGGTCGCCCAATGTGGTGTCGAATGTAATAAAACCTGCACCACGGCTGCCGGACCTGCCGCACAAGGGACCTCCCGGCCAATGAAGCCAAACGCTCATTTCCATTTTTTCCATATACAGTTATGAGAAAAGTTTACAGAAAAATTTTCTGTAAATCAGGACTACTCTGAACCGACGGAGTAAGCACACGGCGAGAGTTTGCACCCGATCCCATTTACATGTTTATTGCTACTGCAATGCGGCGGGACCTGATTGCAAACTAGAACGCAGTTCGACAGGACTGTGTCTCAGCAAGGAGACGACGAGCTGTAGCCACGTTTTAATGACCCGTCTGCCTTCTGTCTGAAAGCGCCTTTCGATTAAGTGGCGCAGCCTCGTGTCGAATAACATTCGTGAGATCGTTTATAAAAGTGCATTCCTTCTGATCACGAAACAAAAACACTTCTGAGGACAGACAACATTTATTACGTAACTAGTTTCTACTGCAAATCTGAATTGTTCAGTACACTCTAGCCTCAAATGTACACAAATGTCAAATAAATGTAAATGTGCCTAAAGTAACATATTAGTGTCAAAATTACAATGTGTGCACCATCACCTCATGCCGATAATATCACTCGTTCACCCTACAAAATTAATTTTAAATATCGGTTATAAACTTCAGTTATTGGATTTTACCTCTAAACGAGCTGGAAGTGAACTTTTATTAATAATTCTGTTGTGAGGAGACCACCCTCCAAACTTTATTAACTATTTCTGATACGCGCCACAGACATGAAACCTCCTTTATTGAGATTGGGTTACAACCGTTCACTTTTGCTTTTGTCCCTCTCGTGTTTCTCAGAACATTATATGACCTTCACCCTAAAATTCTGTTCGCAGGTTTTCTTCCTACTTCTCGTATTACGTTACGTTCTTCTAATTAATTATTTGTGTCATTAGGAGTTGTTCAGAGAGAGAAACAAACAGTCTTGTAGAGAGGTTAGATGTCTGCCACAAACAGTGAGAAATTTATTTCGGGACTAGCTGTATTTGGTACGTTAATGCGTGTTGTACTAAACACGCTACAGGTCTTTCAAGACTTAAAAGATCTCTGAAACCTCAACAGCTGTCTCGAAAGACCTGTTTTGTAGTGTGCAGCGTGATTAGTACAACGTGGAGGAACGTACCAAATACGGCTAGTCCTGAAATTAAAACTCTCATTGTTTGTAGCCGTCCGCTGAGGCCGAGCAGTTCTAGGCGCTCCAGTCTGGAACTGCGCTGCTGCTACGGTCGCAGGTTCGAATCCTGCCTCGGGCATGGATGTGTGTGATGTCCTTAGGTTAGTTAGGTTTAAGCAGTTCTAAGTTCTAGGGGACTGATGACCTCAGATGTTACGTCCCATAGCGCTTAGCGCCATTTGAAACATCTCACTGTTTGTGGCAGACACCTCACCTCATCATAAATAGCCAGTAACCTCGCGGGCTCATAAAAAACGAAAAGAGCGAATAGCGGCTGTGAAAACAAGATTTTATTACTCGCAAAACCACCAGTGATGCATTAAGGCTGCATTAAGAATAAAGCGAAAATCGCCTCCCAAAACTTCCCTAATTTGCCGTTGCAAAGTAATGTGTCACTACATACGCATTACGCGTAGGATAGAGAGAATCCTAAATAGCAGTAAGAGGTTACCCAGAGAAGGGAAGAGTCCACGTATTGTCTCAAGTTGTTGCAGTTTGATATTAATGTAATTTCAAATGGTTTCGCGCTAAATCCTTTGGTTATCGGAATACTCATGTGGGTATTATCAAAGTGTAATTGCTAGAACGCTCAACTACCTTAATAACACCTCATTTTGGACTGAATATGACTAGGAAAGCTGCGTTAATTTGACGATTCCGTCCTTCTAGTTACGATTTATGAATGAAGTCTGAAGCGCAGTCAAGTTATGTTGTCTGCCGCATGAATCCTCTAAAGTATTATGGCAGCTGGCAGTCATTGCTGAAAACGGACGTGTGCAAATATTTTCACTGCTCTAGGGAAACTAGGTGAAATACATTTTTAAGGCACTACCCTAGATACACCTCTACGGATTGTTTGAAACGGTAGATGATAGTTCAACTAACACAATTGTTTAAGGATACACTTTCAGATGTTTACACCTTTATACATATATTAAAGTCTGGTTTAACTGGAGATGCTTTATGGGTGGACTTCAGATTTTCTCTGATAACATTTGATTTATTTTCTCTTACTCTTCTTACAGGTAGTGTGACGTAGATGAGCTACTGACACAATGGGTTCAATGCAAGAGTAAGTTCAAGGTGTTCTGTAATTTCATAAAACACAGTCGCCTATTGCAATTCAGCGACAGTTTCGAAATGTCTATGGTCGACATCATCTTAATGTGAAGGGCTTCAGAGGATGATATGACAGGTTTAATCATTTGAGTACTAGTTGCCTCTGCCTGAAACCAACATTTTATATATATTTTTTAAGTATTGTGTTCTTTTTTAAAAATTGCCGTATGAGGAGATTATTGACAGTAATAGTAATCATGTCTTAAGTTATTGTAATGTAAACATGTGTTCGTATTTCTCGTCTATGAGAGGTTTCGAAATGAAGTCTTTTGAGTAGTTTTGATACCAAATTCATAAAATTTTAGGTCCCGTTTTGCTTGTTACTTAGCACTACAATTTGTTTCAGGCATGATGGGTTCGTGGAACTTTCGAGACATGGGACTGAGTGTAGGAAAAATGCAAATTTACTTGCGAATCTATCACATGAAATGTTGGTTTTCTGAATCTGTGTGTGTCCTAGGGGTTCCAAAGAGAAATCACCTTCTTAAAACAACTGATTGTTGATACTTTGCTAATTTCTTCTTATACACGTAGCCCACTACGACAATGAAGGTTAAATTTGAGGAAATTTTTTAAGTTATATTCCAAAGTGAAATCACGTACTTAAAACAATTGAGGTTTTACTTTTTGGCTATATTTTCTTGTATTCATTGCTTACTATAGTAATAAAGTTTAACTGTATGATAATTTTTAAATATATGTTTAGGATTCAAATGATTAAAGAGAGTCGCAGTGCTAGTGATACGGCAATAGGCCGTAGACCTCTCGTGAGTGATGACACTGTTGGTAATGTATGTACAGGGTTTCAGCGTAGCCAGAGGAATTCGACACATCGTGTTTCCACGCAACGTCAGAGCACCGTGATGAAGATTTGACACATGTGCATTATTCCAGTGCTTACAATTGCAATTCCCGCAAGCTTTGTAATCAGAGGACGTACCCAGAAGTGCTGAGGTTGCTAGAAGCATAATAAAACGAATCGATGCAGGCAATGGCAAATAATTTTTTTTCGGTCAAGCGAGTTTTCATACCTCCAGGAAAGTAAACAGTCATAATGTCTTGAGCTGGCAGTAGAAGAACCCACATATCGTGCAACTGTAGATAAAGAACAGCTCGGAAAAGAGGTGTAGTTTGGCATAAGGCACAACACATTTATTGGGCCATACTTTTTCTCTGGGCGTAACATTACAGAAACAGCTTTCCTAGGCATGTTGCAACTTTACGCTGCCGCTCAGAACACTCATTTCAGTCATGGGCTCCGTTTCAACAAGATGCTGTACGTCGCACTGGGGATTATTTCTTCGCCATTCCTTGGATGTGACCTTTCCAGGAAGATAGATCGGCAGAGATGGTCCAACATCACGGCCATAACGTTCGCCAGGCTGAACTTCTTCGGCACATATACGAAATGCTGTAAAGGTGATGACGGAAGAGATGTTGACAGAGGAAAAGAGCGGAACTGAGTATAGCCTTGACCTTGTAAGGGTAATGAGCAGAGTATGTGTAGAATTGTATCTATCAGAGGCTTTACTTGTATATATTTGCAACAAATCGCATAGCCGTATTTAGCGTAGTTTCTAAATTTTTGTAATCAATGTGGAATGGACGACTTATTCTATACGACTGGTATACAAACAAAGTGATTTTTCAGCATTTGGTTGGCATTTTTCTATTGATTAATGATATGATGACGAAGTAATGCAGTGGCAGATTATATTGCAGTGATGTGAGGGCCGATCAGAAAGTTTCCGTTTGCGATGCTGAAGCGAAAATGCAACGTAGCACGTTACAATGCAGGTATATAGGCATCGACATATAGGTAAGTGATTAGTGTGGCAGTGATGTCTTTTCGTACTGCGTGCGGTAAATGCAGAAACGTGAAATATGGCAACGTTATTACCAAGTGTGTTCAGATAAAATCAACGTGCTGTTATTCTTTTGTTGGCTACCGAAGGAGCAACACCATCAGACATCCACTGGAAAATGGAGAATTTGTATAGGGCAGTAGATCTGTCGCATACTACTCTCGTGAAATAGTGCGGCCAAGTTCCGGGCCTCTGCTTCGTGATAACCCACTGCCTCACATTTGGCAAATGTCGTAAAGCAGAAGTGAAGCCAAATCAAGTGGGTGACACTCGAGCACCCGCCCTGTAGCCCTGGTCTCTCGCCATGCGAGTATCACGTCTTCGGTTATTTGAAGGGTCGAAGATTTCTGTCAAGACGAGGATGTGCGGCAGCCAGTTATGGGCTCCTTCACGAAGCAGGATATGATTTTTTACTAAACAAGTACCATCAAAACCAAAGGTGCCTCACTGAGATCATCGTTTCAATGCAATTTTAGCTGATTGACATATAATTCTGGACTGTACGGCCTTCGAACGATTTTACCTGATATAATTCTGGACTGTAAGGCCTTCCAACGAAAACTATTTGATCGCCCCTTTTATATCTTCACCTCAACCGGATGGAACAAAAAACGTTCAGCATTGTATTTCAAGCTTATGACATATGTGTACATACAAATCAAAACGTTGAATTGGAGTGGACGTTTTATGATTTTAAATGTATGATGAGAAAACAACATTTCTCTGTTACAAAAAAAAATTACATGACAATAAAATGAAATTCGAGTCTTTTGTATTGACATGTGCGTCAGTATTGTTGTGACGCCTGCTGAGACAAAACGGCTACTCATTGCTGTGTGTGTGTGTGTGTGTGTGTGTGTGTGTGTGTGTGTGTGTGTGTGTGTGTGTGTGTGCACGCGCGCGCGCGTGGCTAGTGTCCAAGCAAGAGAAAATCGTTGCCTCGAAAGCGCATAATAACACTAAAATGTTCTCAGAATACAAATCACTAATCACTAGAAACAGTGACATGAGTCATAGTCATGCAAAACTAAGCTGTTGTCTGCTAGATCCATCCGACAAGAGCATTTTCCATTTGCACAAACCAGTACAAGGGTATGCTCAAAAGAAATACATCCGAATATTTTGTTCCGTTGTCAATATTCGTTAACGTATTTCATGTCGTGCACATTACTGGATCAACTTACCCGTTTCGCCGAAGCAAGTTGCAACCCTCTACTGCTACAGAGCTCCGAACTGTAGCGTATAACATGGCGGTGTGCAACGTAAGTATGTCGATACGTGAGAAACCCTCAGAATACTGAAAACACTAATTCGAAGAGTTCATTCAGTATGCCATTATCAGATCTCAACGAGGGCTGCAACAATCTGACATCTTGGCTTCACTGTCATGGATCATCCTCCATACATTCCCCATTTGATGCATCCGATTTTCATCTGCTTTGTTAGAGTACTTCATTTTGATAGTGACGAAGCTGTACAAGCAGAGGTGAGCTTGTGACTCCGTCAAAATGGTCAAAACAATCTACAGAAACGATGTCAAATAACTGGTCCTCGTTCGGGAGGAACGTGTTTCTAGGCAGGGTAACTGTTAAGAAATAAATATATAGACTTATAAAATAAATCTGTAGAATCTTCATAAATATTGTTTTATTTAAAAAGCCTTAAGTGTTTTCTCACAAAAAAATTGGAGGCACTACTTTTCAGCAAGTCCTTGTATTTATTCTACTTGTGTACATCGGTATCATGAGACGAATTAAACACATGAATGTTGTCAAAATGGTTGGTGCGAAGTTGCGACTTGCTGAATAAGGAAATGTAGCCGAAATTGAGGATATGGAGTTCACCAATGTATTATATTGCAAAATAATTTACAAATAGTATTGAGATGACATAGAAATTGCAGGAGGAGCCTCTACCTGAAGTTGCCTCGTCCAGCAATATAAGAATTACACCTCCAGAGCGAATTATCCCTAGCAGACACTAGTATATTGTAAGATACTGATGACGAAAAACCGGAGAACATTTGTGAAGACTGTCAATGTTGTGGCTTCAGCTGCTTAAGAAAATCTAACAGGCGCTGTAAGTATTGTGTATTCCAAGTTCACAGTAGCGCCAAAGAAACTGCTATAGGTGTGCGTATTCAAATACAGAGATATGTAAACAGACAGAATACGACGCTGCAGTCGGCAACGCCTATATAAGACAAGTGTCTGGCGCAGTTGTTAGTTCGGTTACTGGTGCTACAATGGCAGGTTATGAAGATGTATGTTGGATTGAACATGGCGTTGTAGTCGGTGCAAGAGCGATGGAACATAGCAATTGCAAGGTAGCAATGAAATGGGGATTTTATTGTTCGACAGTTTCGCGGGTATACCGTGAATGTCAGGAATCCGGTAAAAGATCCTCCAAGAACGGGACCAACGACGACTGAAGAGAATCGTGCAACGTGACAGAAGGGCAACCCTTTCTCAAATTGCTGCAGATTTCAATGCGGAGACATCAACATGTGTCAGCGTGTGAACCATTCAACGAAACATCATCGATATGGGCTTTAGGATCCGAAGGCCCACTCGAGTACCCTTGATGACTGCACGACACAAAGCTTTACGCCTCTCCTTCAGTCCGTCACCGCCGACATTGGACTGTTGATGACTGGAAACATGTTGCCTTGTCGGACGAGTATCGTTTCAAATTGTACCAAGCGGATCGACGTGCAGGGGCATGGAGACAACCTCATGAATCAATAGATCCTTCATGACAGCAGGGGACTGTTCAGCCTGATGGAGGCTCTGTAATGGTGTGGGGCGTGTGCAGCTGGATTGGTGTGGGACCCCTTGATACGTCTAGAAACGACTCTAACACGTGACACGTACGTAAGCATCCTGTCTGCTCACCTGCATCCATTCATGTCCATTGTGCATTCCTATGGACTTAGACAATTCCAGCGGGACAATACGACACCCCACACGTCCCGAACTACCACAGAGTGGCCCCAGGAACACTCTTTTGAGTTATACACTTCCACTAGCCACCAAGCTCCCCAGTCACGAACATTACCGAGTGTACCTGGGGTGCCTTGTAACATGCTGTTCAGAAGAGATCTCTACTCCTTCGTACTCTTACGGATTTATGGACAGCCCTGCAGGATTCATGGTGTCAATTCCCTCGGCACTACTTCAGACATTAATCTAGTCCATGCCACGTCGTGTTGCGGCACTTATGCGTGTTCGCGGGGGCCCTACATGGCATTAGGAGGGTGTGCCAGTTTCTTCGGCTCTTCAGTGTATATCAAACTGCAAGATATCGTTAAAGGCGATCCCGAGCGCACTTTCCGCGAAACAGACTATCACAGTTGAAAACTTTAAAGGAATATGGAATGTCACAGTTTGATAAGAGCCAGTGGATCTGCTGTTCACTTTTGGTATCTGCAAATGTGTGACCTAGAATAGTCTAATGAAGTTATTCAGGACACTGACACAGTTTCAATTTCTTTGATCAACTAACTTAAAGCTGAATATGGAATGTCTTCTTGTCATATTACTACGTTCGTCGCACGTAAGGACTACAAGAAAATCATAATATTTGTTAGTGGGTATAATGGTTTGCGGAGGGAGTGAACAAATAAACAAAGGACTGGAGCCTGGGCAAATAAAATATTTAAAACATTGGCCAAAGTTTAATCATGAAATGTCCTCATTATCATTACCATCTCATAGAGGAGACAAAGCTATAATTTGTCTGTCGAAGTCTATGCAAGTTCTACACACGGCTGTGCATATGATGCGGCTTTATAAATGACGAGCTAACAAGCTCTGATTTCAAGAGACGCAAAGCACTATTTGCCTAAATGTTTCAAAGAAACATGTCAACGAAACTTTCATGTGGAGACAAGCAAAAGTAGAAAAATGTAGAGAGAGTATATGAAAAGTTTTCCAACTACCGTTCGTGGTGGACACGTACTTGATGACGCGAAGAGCCTATTGGTGTGTGATTTCTGGTCAGACCAGTCAGGGTAGTTATTTTCAAGATTTATTGATTTTCGAGCTTCACTCGTTACCACAGATGTGAGAAAAAACAAAAATAAAAATAGCTTAGACAATATTTGGGCCATCCATTCTACATCATTTTTATCGTGTTTGTAATGTGAATAGAAAAACATAAAATTCTACTGAGCTGCATGTACTATCGTGCTTAAAAGTACACGAACATCATGAATTGTGTCCTGCCTGGTATGTAAGCAACTAACATGATGTAACTTTATTGCAGGCCCTCTGATTTCCTTACCGAGCGAGGTGGCGCAGTGGTTAGCACACTAGACGCGCATTGGGCGGACGACGGTTCATTCCCGAATCCGGCCATCGTGATTTAGGTTTTCCGTGATTTTCCTAAATTGCTGCAGGCAAATGTCAGGATGGTTCCTTTGAAAGGGCGCAGCCGACTTCCTTCCCCGTGCTTCCCTACTCCCATGAGACTGATGACCGCGCAGTTTGGTCTCTTCCCCCAAATAACCCACAACCTTCTAATTTCTTTTCAGTACAGTCGTCTGATTACACAAAATGGTTACTACAAGTGACCAGTATAGAACACTGTGCTCTCACCATATCAGTCGAGATGCAAATTAATACCACGGTAACACATATATCAAGAAATACGGTATTAGTCCTCAGTTCGTTGTCTGCCTGTGTGCGTGCACTAATGTCCAGTGTTCATATAGAAGCTTGTAATTATTTTTTTTCATTTCGTGACACGGATTATGTATATCACCTTTAGCGTCATCTAGTATCTGTTTTCTTGTTTGTTGATTAAAGAGGAGTAAGGACTGCGCCTGTTGTGTATGGATGCTGTGGGAAATAGCCTCTGTCAGCAAACAGCTGTGCTGGAAATGGTCGACAGACTTCAGGCTTCCGCCATGGGCCATGGTGACGCTGCGGCACCTAAAACGAATATCCTGACACCTCTGGAGCCCATAACGCCGTCTGGGACCCACTATGTCGTTACGCCTCCCATTGCACACGTCCCGGCTGGTTGAAAGTTACAAGGCGGTGATTGTTTAACAACTGCAGGAACACGAATCTAGGCACACAGCAGACATGAATAACAAGCTGCCAGGGTAATATTATGACGAAAGGCTAATTTAATAAAACAAATAGTATCCCAAAACTTTACACATTAGTGACTGGACCTCAATATGGTTCAAGTCAAAGCGAAGTCTGATGACGTACAGTTCAACCTGGAATCCGAATATCGTCTTGTTTCTGCCGATTCCTCGCATCCTAGTTTGGTGAATGTGTGCCCTCATGTTGGCAGGCTATTTTCGAGTACGCTGCAGACGCTTATCTGGGAAGCCTTACACATTCACCATACAGTCCCCAACTCTCCCCATAGGGTTTACGTATTCTGGAGCCCTGAAGAAAGACATTCGTTTCCTTCGATTTGCTGCGGATCAAGAGGTGCACGAATGGGTACACTCATGGTTCCGCAGGCATTGGGAAACGTTTTTCTGTGAAGGCACTGTCCGTCTTGTTTCACAGCAGGATAAATGTATTAAACGTCATGGCGATTAATTTTAAAATAATGAAGTTAGCTTGCTTTCTTTTCTACCTGACTCGTTTTCATTCGACTGCCCGTTCTACGTCAGCGTTTAGACATACCTCGGTTTAGAAGACCTTCGTATTCACAGAATTGAACTGCGACATGTTGCGGAAAACTGGATCATTACAATGTCATGTTAAGAGGATCTTGCCAGTTACGAAACACACCTGGCGTGTGTGAAAATTTAAAGAAATAGTCGGATAAGGAATTTCCCATCCTTTCAACTTGCCATATCTAGTTTAAGAGTTCCCATCATTTTTACTGTAAATGCAATTTTAACATTTCCCAACGAGTTTTGAATTTTGCACTTTTTTTCGCTAGTTGATTTCTTCCACGTTCTTGGGATTTTAAAAAGACCAAGTCCGCTTTTTCTGCCATAATGAACCTTTTCCCTATAATCTAAGAGTTCTGCAGTTGTAAGTAGGAAGAAATGAAATGATATCTGCAGGGCGTGGGTAGAGGGAGAACGGTTGTTTTTATGGACTAGAAAATTCTGAGCCGTGGCGCCACAGAAAATCGTTGGCGCCGGCTGTGTGACCGCTCTTTCCGGCTAAGCCATGTTTCATGACTCGCGATCGGCGGGTACTTGCTCGTTAAAGGGGAAGATGCCGCTTACGGAAAGTGTACTTTCGGGGAAAATCACGTGGCGGAGAGTGTGCCGGTGGTATCCACGTGAGGGGTGTGTCGCTGCGACCGGGTTGAGAAGCCGGATGATGAGTAGCGCTGTCAAGTCGAACAGTTGCGACACGCTCGCCGCAATGTAGCCTGCAGCCCAGCTCTTTGGACGGCGGTCGCAAAGGGCCTGCCTGTTATTGCGGAACTGGATTTATCAGTGGCTGTGGTAGGAGCCGGTACGTCGCCTGCAACTCTACACCGTGACTGACCCCATTGTAAGGGCCGCGGCAGTTGGGACCATACGATCAATGAGCATATCGAACTTGTAGTGCAACCCTAAGACTGCAGAACTGTGTTACATCTCGGTCACTGCTTATTCACGGTATCAGTCCTTGCAAGCTGAGTGTCATTTGGCTCAGGTGTGTTCAAACTCGAACGCTCATTCTGTTGTCTCTCCGTTGGTACGAATTGTGTTCCTTTAAGATTATTCTGTTAGCCGAGAAAGAGGCACATTTTTATTCAAAGTGTTTCAAGGAACTTAATAACTGCACTTCTGAATATTAAATTCTATTTCTAATGAAATTAAAGTTCTCAGTGGCAGATTACGAATTCTAATATCGCGCCGTCTGTTCTGCGTTGCAGTAAGTTGCAGATAAATCCATTTATACATTTAGATTTGCAGGACCATTATTTTTCGTTTATGAACTAAGTTACGTTTTTTCAATATTGCGAATAGTTACTGGCTTGGAAGTTCAAGGTGGCCTTGCTTGTATGGCCATGCAATCAGCTACACTAACATTCACTGTTAAATAGCTAAAGTAGCATTCCATCTACCTAATGCGGCGTCATATTATTTCCTTTCCATTCTTAACCGTAACGGCTGAACAATGTCATCTCGTTTGGCTTCTAGTTAAAATGTATTGTTTATGTCATAGGTTACATCCAATTTGGCCTTTGTGTGTATGATACTGTGGCTGATGTTCCCACCGGAATAATTGCGAGGGTCTCCTTGCTATTGGAAGGCGCACTGTGAGGCGTGCAACACCAAAATTTTTGCTGTTTTATTTGTGGTTTTTTAATTAATGTACAGACACAGTGTTGGTTTCTCATAGAAAGTATTAATTTTTTTTTGGACCTTTAAGCCGAATTGGGTGCAGCAGATAAAATTCTAAATGAAGTGTTCTCTGAGCAAATTAAATTTAACCTGGTGAGTTATTAAACTAAAGTAAATTCTGGTGATACGTTTCTCTCCCTTGTTAATATATTTGAAGCATGTAAGTGAGTGATGGCTCTTCTGTCCGGTTCTGACAATTAAAACACAGATTTGCCTACTGATCAACCTTCTGCAATTAACTTGAGTCTATGCTTCACTTGTAAAAGATTTGGTTAACATTCCTTGAACCATCTACCCAACATTTTGTCATACTGTAAATTTTTTATACGTTTATCATAATGTTAAAGTTTTTGAGGGCACGATCCTTGAGTAAGTACCGGTTATAATAAATGTATCTTAATGAAATTTATACATCATGTCGCCAGTGTATTTGTTCAGTGCTGTGAATTTAAAAATAAATTTGGAATACATTTTGTATTCTCAGTGTTGATTACTCCTACCATTCGAGCAGCCTGTGTGTTCTGCAATCACCTTTTACTTAGATGTCAGTACTCAGCGAGTATGCAATTTTGCGTGTGAATATTGCACCCTTGTTTCTGCGTAATGAGTGGTACTTTTATCACTTGAACAATATCGTTATGAAGCAGAAAAAAGGAAATGTTATAAAAGAGAATACAGACGTCTAAATACAAGGAAGCCCAAAATAGAAAAGTAGGAACGACTGGAAGCGAAATCCAAGGCTGCAGATGCAAGCATGACCAGGGCAAAGGTGGATGCGGTCTGTAGGAAAATTAAAGAGACCGTTGCAGAATGGAGAAGTACCTACATAACTATCAAAAGCTCAGATGACACATTCATAATAAGCAATCAAGAGAACACTGTAAAATCTAATAAGTGTACAGAGGGTCGGTATAAAAGAAACGAATTTTAATACGATGTTACAGAAAAATAAGGGAAGTTAAATGAAGAAGAGATTGAAGACACAAGACGAATTTGACAGATAACGCAAGGCGTAAGTCGAAACTAGGCACTCCCTCAGAAGTATTAAGTTCCTTGCTAGAGCCATCTGTAATAAAACTATTCCACCTGATATGCAAGACGTATTAGACGGACGAAATACCCTCAGTTTTCAAGAATAACGCAGTAATTGTTATCAAAAAAATGAAGAGCATGAAAGGTGTGAATATTGGTGAACCAACTGTTAAATGTCATAGTTGCAAAACACTGACACAAATTTTCTACAGAAGAATGTAAAAACTTGTAGAAGCCGATCTCACGAAAGATCGGCTTCAGTTCCGGAGAAGGGCAGGAACAATGGATGCATTGCTGACCCTACATCTTATCTTTGAACATAGTTTAAAGACAGACCACAATACGCATAGAACATTTGTAGACTTGGAGAGAGCATTTGTCAATGTTGACTGGAAGACCTTCTTTGAAATTCTGGATGTAGCAGGAATAAAATGCACGAAGCGAAATGTTATCCAGTATTTTTAAAGAAACCAGAGAGCAGTTGTTATCGTCGATGGATATAAAAGAAGGGACGGCGGATTCAAATGGGAGTGAGACGAGATTTGAGCCTGTCCCCAGTGGTATACAGTCTGTAAATTGAGCAAACAATAAAAGGAGCCAAGAAGAAATTTGGAACGGGAATTAAAGCTCAGGGGAAGTATATAAAAACTTTAAGTTTCGCAGAGGTCATTGAAATTGTGTCAGAAACAGTAAATGACTTGGAAGAGCAATTGAATTGAATGTATACTGTCTTCAAAGGTTCAAAAATGCTACTTAATTTCTGGGGTCATCAGTCGCCTAGAACTTAGAACTAATTAAAGCTAACTAACCTACGGACATCACACACATACATGCCCGAGGCAGGATTCGAACCTGCGACCGTAGCGGTCACTCGGCTCAAGACTGTAGCGGCTAGAACCGCTCGGCCACTCCGGCCGGCTCTTGAAAAGGTGTTACAAAATGAAAATCTGCACAAGTAAGAAAATGGTAAAGAAATGTAGGCAAATTCAGATAGATGATGCTGAGGGCGTTAGAGGAGGAAGAGTGATACTAAAAGTATTAGATGAATTTTCTTTTTTTGGCAACGAAACAACTGCCGATGGTGAAAGTGGAGATGATAAAACATCCAGGATGGTAATATAATGAAAAGCGATTTTGAATCAGAGGAATTAAGCAACGATGTGTATAAATTTTAGTGTTAGGGATTATTTTCTGAAAGTATTTGTATGGAGCATATGTTGTGTGGAAGTGAATCGGGGACAACAAACAAGTCAGATAAGAAGAGAACAGAAGTCTTCGTAATGTGGTACTAACGAAGAATGGTGAAAATTGGATGTTTAGATGAAATAACTAATGACAGAGTACTGAGTAGAATAAGAAAACAAAAAAAAAACTTGGAACAGTTAGACTAAAAGGCACCCTAAGACATTAACCAATAGTCAATTTGGTAGCGCCGCGAGGGTTAGGCACGCGGTCTGGGGGCGCCTTGCCTCGGTTCGCGCGGCTGTCCCCGTCGGAGGTTCGAGTTATCCTTCGGGCATGGGTGTGCGTGTGTGTGTTGTCCTTAGCGTAAGTTAGTTCAAGTTTGATTAAGTAGCCTGTAAGCGTAGGGACGGATGACCTCAACAGTTTGGTCCCATAGGAATTTCCAAATTTCTGTTTGGTATCAGAAGGAAGTCTGGAGGAAAAATTGTAGAGGGTTCAAATGGCTCCGAGCACTATGTGACTTAACATCTGCAGTCATGAGTCCCCTAGAACTTAGAACTACTTAAACCGAACTAACCTAAGGACATCACACACATCCATTCGCGAGGCAGGATTCGAACCTGCGAACATAGCAGTCGCGTGGTTCCGGACTCAAGCGCCTAGAACCGCTCAACCACCGCGGCCGGCTTGTAGAGGGAAACCACGGCTTGAATATAAGCAAGTTCAAATGGATGGAATTTGATGAAAATGTTCAACTGTGTCTCAAATCCTATGGGACTTATCTGCTGAGGTCATCAGTCCCTAAGCTTACACACTATTTAACTTAAATTACCCTAAGGACAAACACACACGCTCACGTCCGAGGGAGGATTTGAACCTCCGATGGCACCAGCCGCACAGTCCATGATTGCAGCGCCATATACCGCTCGGCTAATCCCGAGCGGCGATGGAAGTTGAATTTACTCTGCTAAGACGGATAGCCAAGCGTACTACAGAACAGCGTAGAGAACAGCTTCCAACTAGTCATCGAGCTGAAAATCACAACAACTACAACCACAATAACAAAACAATGAATATCATAATTATTTGGTACAGTGAATTATTCTTGCTCATTCAAGAGACACGGGAGATTAGGACATATTACGTTTGTGTTTTTTCCTGTAGAGTGAAAGTATTTCATTTCCAGTCAACATATTTTGTTCAGATTATTATTTATCTGGCGTGTTCTACGAACAGTATGAAGATGTAACACGATTTCAGAAAAAGAAATTATAAATATTTGATGTGGCTGTCTGCAGCATCTTCTGTCTCAGAAATAAAATCTTTTATGCCTTAGCTTCGATTTCCCCCATTATGTTTTCAACAGCGCAGAACATAAAAGCATAGTATCCAGGCTTTTGTGAACAGCCGCCTCCTTGTATGATTGTCTGAGGAGATGACTGGATGACGGGCGAAAAGGGAATTTTCTCATCCAAAGCAACAGCTAGTAACAGCGCTCCCCTGGAGATTATAGAAAGCTGCTGCTGGCTCTAGCTGCAAGTAGCCTTGAGTGGCTCCGGTATCAACACGTGAGCGGAGCTGCGTTGGCATGCTTGGCAGAGGGCGCCTGCAGCACAGCCCTTCTGGTATTTCTCCTGAATATGCATGCGGCCGACTTGTACCGCGCACCAGCGCCCGCCGATTAAAGACCGTGTTATCGTGAGTCGAGCAACCTACAACGTAAAGTCACGTTATGCTTGCCTTGCTCACAATGGGCAGTCGAGCTAAGAGAGCAGAGCGCTGGTCCATAACATATCCGTAGCCTCACCTCTGTAGTCTCCGCCAACAGGCCTGTAGTATTCGCCGCACTTGACTTCCATGTGCAGACGTGTCGTAATAGGCGTCGACAAGATAACTATTCATCCCGAATAGCTGAACAGCAAGGCACAGCGCCGTAGAGATGTATACCTTCTAGACAAGAGGAAGCCGCCGTAGATCGCTCCCTGATACAGTCGAAACTTGGCACCGTGATAGGAGGATGAAAGTAAAGGGGCACCAGTTTGGCTTAGGTTCCAACACACAAGTTTCTGAGAAAACGACGAGCGACTTCACCGGGCTGCTCATTCGGTGTAAGATTAAGTCCGTTCGTAGCGCATTTTCGTAATTTTGCATCGTGTGTTCAAATTCTATCATACGTTTTTTTTTTGTTTCGTTTTTTTCTTTTTTTGGAGTGGAAGTATGCGACATCAGTTTTTTGATGATATAGTGAACACAATAGCATCAATCCCAAAAGAAATATAAGATTTCAACTCTTATTAAAAACAGTTTTACCAACACAATTGACACGGATTAACACCTTCCGGAAAACTGCTATCAATAGTTTTTGTTTGTCTATATGAAGTTAATGACTTCAATCTTCGAATCCATCGAGACGTAGATCAATTAAAGGAAAGATACAAGAATGTTCAAGCAACAAAATGGCTCTGAGCACTATGGGACTTAACTTCCAAGGTCATCAGTCGACTAGAACATAGAACTACTTAAACCTAACTAACCTAAGGACATCACACACATCCGTGTCCGAGGCAGGATTCGAACCTGCGACCGTAGCGGTCGCGTGGTTCCAGACTGTAGCGCCTAGAATCGCTCGGCCACCACGACCGGCTGTTCAATCAACAGCTGCAAACGCTGGAGACCTCACAAAAGAAACCTATCACCAGTTTCTGCACAAAGTCCACGTAAGAATGAAGCCGTTTCCTTACATTATTGACTTGTCGGGTGAACAAAACAATCCCTCCATTTATTACGGGCTGTTTATCGATTAAGTCGCTACACCGCCATGTTCGTTAAAAGTAATTGGAGCGAAGTGTGTGTGTGTTCACCGACGGTGGGTAATTACATTCGACGATTTCAGAAGTGCTCTGCTCTCATCGCAGAGCAAAGGGAGATTAGAAGCGGAAGCGCAGCAATCAAATCACAAGCCTCGATCCATAATCTACTACAGGCTTCAGCTTTTGAGAAACTGCTTCGGTACTCATGGTTTACCGCAAAACCATCGCCATATCGCGAGGTTTTTCTCCCAATGAAACAAAAATTGTAACTGTGGTATGTGTTCCTTTGCCCGTTGGTAATGGTGATCCAGATTTCTATACTTGGAATATTTTTATGGCTGCACTGATTCTCACGAAGGCTAAAATAAAATATAAAGCAAAAATTGAAATGCTTGAAAGCAATTTATTTTTAATTGAATTTAAAATGCTTCGACTATGCAGCCAATTCACGTGGATTTCAGTGCGCAAGGGACTGAAGAAATCAGGTACAAACTTTGACTCTTGTTTCTAAAACCATTAACCGTTGTCATTCAAGGCGGAATAGGTGTCCCTTTATTTTGGACTGCATTAGAGAGCGACATATGGCTGATTCTCCTTGTTAGCTACTATACTAGAACCGATATCTTGTTGCAACTTACCTACCTATAAGTTTCCAGGGGCAATAAAAATGTAATTTTCTATATTCCGCTCATGGACTGTGCGGCTGATCCCGGCGGAGGTTCGAGTCCTTCCTCGGGCATGGGTGTCTGCGTTTGTCCTTAGGATAATTTAAGTTAAGTAGTGTGTACGCTTAGGGACTTATGACCTTAGCATGACTAAGATTTCACACACGTTTCTATATTCCGCTTAACTGTTAATCGAATTTAAAAATTGAAAATGCTGACATAATCCGCTCATTAAGAGACATACTCTTAAGTTGAAATTTTAACTCAATAAGGCAAGTGTTACAGATACAAACCTGTGTTAGTTTTTAGACAGCGTAGCTGACTGCGCGCAAGTATCCGAAGTTATTTATCCGGTATCTGAGAATAAGAGCATTTAGTGACTTCGAATAAATTTTACACATAATTTCAATTCTTTAAGATACTTTTTCTTCCTGACCTCTTGCTGACCCCCTCCCCTAAGAGACACACATTTTCAAAATGATAAAAGGAAAAAAACTATTGCTTACTGCATTTTCGCTGTTCATACAGTAAAACTCCACCATCAGATATAGCTTTTTAATTTATTACTTCTTTATTAGCGACAATATTTGCAACACTCTTTGGAGACAGCATGTGCATATACCACTGAACGCACGTGAAAAGTTTCGTCAGTGTCATTTTGCTTAAAATGGAGCTCAAATTATTCCCACTATATTCATCCAGTGTTTCATAGTAAAAACACAAGGCGACTTTCAACAAACTTTAAGCATAATTTCAACCTATTCCAAATTGTATCTCGCTTACATAATTAATGCAAATATTCAACACTTCAACTCATTCGTAATCTGATGTCTGAGACTGTCTTATACGTGGTAGTTCGATTCTTTAAAGAATAGCCAAGATATTGATTGTTTCTGAACGACTGTTACTCACGATAACATCCTAAGGCGTCTAATATACCGACGTGGATTCTTGTAAAAATTTCTTTGAGACGGTCTTTTGAAACCGCAAACAATATGTTTCGCTGCGGATCCGCCATAGCTGGCAATGATTGGCGGCACCAGAAATTAGAAGTCATTCTAAACCATTCCAGCTATTTCACTTAAGAAACAAACACTTTTACACACAGGTTTTGGGAAAACGTTAGCATGGGCGGTTTAGCAATCATAGTATTGGATGAGGTCTTCTCAAGAGAATCACCTCCGCGAGAGGGTTCTCTTAGTTCCCCTAGCATGTTCGAGCTTCGACTTCGACAATTAACACCTAGTGTTCTACATATGTCGCTTGAGAGTTCAGGCACATCGTTTAAAAATTTAATTGAATTTATATATTTTTACGCACGTTGTTCATGCACAAATAATAGTCTAGAAATAGTGCATCTGGTCATCTCAAACGGGCATTCCTGTACATACAATCGCAATTAAGCCTGACATTTATGTTGTCATCTGTAATCACTAGTTTGAACAGTAATCACAACAAAAATAATTTTATAAACCTATACTCTGAGGTGATAAAAATTATGGGATACCTCCTAATAACGTGTCGGACCTCCTTTTGCCCGGCGTAGTGAAACAATTCGACGTCGCGTACACTAAACAAGTCGTTGGAAGACCCATGCAGAAATATTGAGCCATGCTGCCTCCTTAGTCGTCCATAAGTGTGAATGTGTTACCAGTGCAGGATTTCGTGTACTAATCTGACTAAGTCCATGATTTATAAAATTATAAGCAGCCGACCAGTTGCAATGGACAAAGAAATTCTTTACCTAGATTTCGACAAATATAAATTTGTCTTCTTCAGAAGGTAGCAATTTTACATTAGTAAAGACTAATGTATCATCGCCGTTTTTACAATTGTCGGCATAGATCCATTTGTCAAAAATGAAAGATAGCCCTACAATTATGGTTTGTCACGTAAATACCAAGATGGTTTATGGATCTTGCAGAGCTCTATATTCGAACTGAGAATATGTTCGAGAATCCTGCAACAAACAAATGTTAAGGATATTGGTCTGTAATTTTGAGAACTCGTCCTTCTACCCTTCTTATATAAAGGCGTCACCTCCGCTTTTTTCCAGTCGCTCGAGACTTTACGTGGGCAAGAGATTCGCGATAAATGCTAGCTAAATGGTTCAAATGGCTCTGACCACTATGGGACTTAACAGCTGTGGTCATCAGTCCCCTAGAACTTAGAACTACTTAAACCTAACTAATCTAAGGACTACAAACACATCCATGCCCGAGGCAGGATTCGAACCTGCGACCGTAGCACCAGTGCGATTCCGGACTGAAGCACCTAGAACCGCTCGGCTACAGCCAATGGCTTATGATCAGGTGCTAAATTTTGAACTGACGTTGTTTTATTACAGTTGCCGATATTTTTGTTGTAGTCTGTTTGCTTTTATTTTATTCTTGTTATGGGTTCCGACAGTATTTATATCAAAGTCTCAGACACAGGGTTCATGCGAGTGACACGTGATTAAATTTTCGGTGAATCAAGTAAGCAGTAAAAGACAAATAACACAGAGTTACATAGGCAGCTATTGCTATGAGAGAGAATAGTCAGTTCAGTATGAGTAGTCCTTCATAAAATTAAACTGCCGTCAGTTGAGTTACGCGCTTTTTAGGGAAAATTAGAGGAGAATATATAGTCATCTGTAGATGTCCTAGTGGCAGCCGATAGACTGTGTTTCTGGACAGATGAAGAGTTATTATACATGACCGAATTCAGCTTGTAGCTGAGGCAAAGGCACTTGTTAAGTTTCAAGGTGGTTTTAGGAATAATTTTACATCTCGAACAGCGCTGCAAGAAGAAAAATGCTTCAGCATTCTTTCATGAACAGCTGTTGTGGGGTGGCACAGCGGTAAAACGAGTCAGTAGAAAGTTGTGTCGATAGCCTAACAAAGCTAATGCAAATCCTTATGAGCTGACGGAGAGTGACGAGGCAAATAAATCTATCCTCTAGGAAGCGGAACATGGGGCATTAAAGGTTTCTCTAAGGAGACTGTGACAGTATATCAAGAAGAAAAGGGCAGGAACCCCTAGGAACCTGGTTTCTCCCATAAGGCTAGCTACACTGCACCATCTAGAAATACGGATTCTGCCTGTTGCCCTTCATCCACATTTCACAATATATCATGTGAGAGAAGCGCAGGCTGAGTTTCGCTCTAGCAATGCTTTCTAAAACAATGCAGATTCGTGGACATAAGCTCTTCGTTCTCAATAAAATACATGATATTCCAACGAGAACATTTTCAAGGATTCTGCAACAAACCAATGTGGGGAATATTGGTCAATAATTTTGGGGATTCGTTATTTCGTCCTTTTTATACACAGGAGTCTCCTGCGCTTTTTTCCAGTCGCTTGGGAGTTTGCGCTGGGCGAGAGATTCGCGAAAAATACAGCTATGTAAGGGACAAAGCTGTAGAGTACTCTTTGAAAAACCGAATTGGGATTCCGTCCGTCGTGGTGATTTATTTTCAACTTCTTCAGTTGTATCTTTACGCCAGGGAGTTACTGTATCGATGATCAAACGACAATATGTTTGTAAGAGTCTTCTGCGTGAACGATTTCTTGAAAATGAAAATTTAAAAATTCAGCTTTCGTTTTTATATCTTCAGCTGCCACACTAGAGTTAACGAGCGACTGGATGTAAGTCTTAGAACCACTTGTTGATATTGCGTAGGATCAGAATTTACCCCGCGTTTCCTGCCACATCTTTTTCTATGATGGTAGATCCCGCATAGATCTTTCCACAGGTTCACGAATGTCTACTAACCTTCGCTTATCGTCATTTCTGCAGTATCTTTTCAATCTAAAGTGCAACAGCCTCTGCTTTCTCAGCACTTTCCGAATCTAATTATTAAATCATGGACGATATGTACCGCCCTTAATTCTTCAGATCGCGATTTACAAATTTCTTAAACTTTGCCCATAATTCCCTTCCATCCACCCTGCTAGGAAATAAGCGATGCTAGCTCACTGTAAGAGAAACGCTAACAACTGCTTATCTGCTCTTTCTAGAAGAAACACTTTCATAGCCTTCTTCACTGATTTATTAACTGTAACTGCTATAATGATCATGATCGCTAATCCCAGTTTTTATACTGACGTTCTCGATAAGGCCCAATTTACTTGTGGCCACAAGGTCTAAGATATTTCCATTATGTCTGCCGAATAAGCTGCTCAAGACAGTTTTCAGAAAAGCTGTTCAAAAGCACTTCGATGGCTGTCTGTCTGTACCCCTTGCAATGAGTCCATAGACTTCCCATGTTACACTAGGTAGATTAAAGTCGCCTCCAACTAATAATGCATGATCTGAGTATTTACGCACTACTGACAATAGACATTCTTTAAATGACTCTGGAATTGTCACAGCGCCAAGTGGCCGGTAGAACCATTTAATTAGAAACCTCGTTTCTCCTCGATCTGTTATACACGAAAAAATAATTTCATTACCGCACTCAAGTTCCATCTCAATACAGGCAATATTTTTGTCAACTGCAATGCACATTCCCGTTCCTATGGTCTCTAATCCATCTTCCCGATATACGTTCCATAACTCGCTAAATATCTCAGAAGTTTCCACCTTGAGCTGCAGCCAGCTGTCGGCCCTGGAGGACAATAAATTCAGGAACTTTGTCAAGAATACTTTGACAATTTACCGATAAAATTTTGACAATAGAACTATCTTAACTATGTATGCGGTCTGACTTATCTTGCTGCCTATCGACGGGCGAGTGTTCATCAGAGTACCTCAAACTACCGCCTAGCCCAAAAGACCCTCATGTGCGCTCCACAAGTATGCTACCCGACTAACTACTTCCTTTGTGTAGCACACCGCTGATCTATCAAGGGAAGTCCTATAAATCCCCAACTGATAACGCTGGTTCAAAAAATGTTTCAAATGGCTCTGAGCACTATGGGACTCAACTTCTGAGGTTATCAGTGCCCGAGAACTTAGAACTACTTAAACCTAGATAACCTAAGGACACATCCATGCCCGAGGCAGGATTAGAAACCTGCGACCGTAGCAGTCGCGCGATTCCGGACTGCAGCACGTAGAACCGCGTGGCCACCGCTGTCGGCATAACGCTGGTCTAGAAATCTGCAGCCGAGACTGTAACAGAGTCAACGAATCCTTCACTTGACTCCAAAGGATCCCTATTAGCTCTGGGAACAGTGCTGCAAATCACGAGCTCTGCTTGCACCCCTCACGTGAGGTCAGCAACCTTCATCACTTCCACCAGCCACCTGTATGAACTGAGAATGGCCTCAGAACCGTTGTTCCAGGCGTCTGAACTACAAGTTGCAGACGACTGCACGCTGCACCCTCGAGAGCCGCAGGCAAGGCCACCTCCTCATCTAGGTTGAGGCCGACCATCAGGCATACGGAGCGCACATTGGCTTTCTATCCAGCCCTGAAAGATATCTGAATAAGGAACTTCATAGCCCGCGCGGGTGGCCTTGCGGTCTAACGCACGGCTTTCCGGGCGGGATGGAGCGCCGGTACCCGGCACGAATCCGCTCAGAGGATTTGAGTCGAGATCCGGTGAAATGGCCAGTCTGTGGGTGGTTTTTAGGCGGTTTTCCATCTGCCTCGGTGAATGCGGGCTGGTTCCCCTTATTCCGCCTCAGTTACATTATGTCGGGGATTGCTGCGCAAACAAGTTCTCCACGTACGCGGACACCACCATTACCATTACTCTACGACGCAAACATAGGGGTTACACTCGTCTTGTGTGAGATGTTCCCTGGGGGTTCTACCGGTGGCCGAACCGCACAATAACCCTGGGTTTGGTGTGGGGCGGCGGAGGGGTGAAGTGGACTGCGGTAGTCGTTGTAGGGTTGTGGACCACTGCGGCTGCGGCGGGGACGGAGCCTCTCTGTCGTTTCTAGGTCCCCGGTTAACATACAATACATACAATACAATACAATCTTTACTATGAAGCGGTCTGACTTCTCTTGCTGCGTATTGACCGGCGAGTGTTCATCAGGGTACCTCAAACTACCGCCTAGCCCAAAAGACCCTGATGTGGGCTCCACAAATATGCTACCCGACTAACTGCTTCCTTTGTGTAGCACGCCACTGTTCTCTGAAGGGGAGTCCTATAAATCCCCAAATGATAACACAGGTCTAGAAATCTGCAGCCGAGACTGTCACAGACTCACCGAACCCATTATTGAGATTCTCCACTCGACTCCAAAGGACCCCGATCAGCTCTGGGAACAATGCTGCAAATAACGAGTTCCCGCACGTGAGGTCAGCTACTTTCATCAGTTCCGCCACCCACCTTTATGAACTGAGAATGGCCTCATAGCCGATGTTCCAGGCGTCGTTACTGTCGACCTGAACCACAAGTTCCAGACGACTGCACCCTGCACGCTCGAGAGCCACAGGCAAGGCCACCTCCTCACCTAGGATGAGACCGACCAGCAGACGTACCGAATGCACATTGGCTTTCTATCCAGCCCTGAACGCTGTCTGAATAAGGAACTCCATAACGTGCTTAACGTTGGAGCTCCCAATACCCAGTGAACCCCTCCCCCCGTGTGCCTGCGCGGACCCTGCTGAAGTAGCGGCTCCTGTCCACTCAAAGAGTGAATAAGGAGGTCAGACCACTCTCAACATTTACTCTCCACCTAGAGCAACTCGAACAAATGTTACCAACAACCACTGTGCTGTGAGGGTGGATCCACAGCGTCCATTACGATAGGAGATGCCTTGTTAGTAGCAAAGCCCTTGGACGAAATAAGTAACACCTGAAGTGTTCCATGCGACACGCCAGATTCTCCGCAACCACTGCACCCCGAGCCAGTAGCGTGAAGGTGACTGAACATAGTCAAAAGCATAGTCAGCTGTCCGCGAACTGCGGCCAGCTCCTCCTGTGTACGTCCACAGCATGAGCACATCGCAGCAAGACTGACTGAAGAAGTAAACAATGAAAGCAGACAGAATCATAGATACGCAAGTTGCTACACTCCTGAAGTGCCACCAATGGACACTGGTACCTCAATAAGCTATTAGCTGGCTGTGCAGAACAAAAATGAAAACTGCACTACAAAATGAGGGAATTTATACTTACAGTATGCGCGCTTACACTTCTCAAACACAAACACGTACGTAATTTTAGACATATACTACGGGTAAAACACAGGAATAGACGAACACTTAACTTTCTGTTCTGTAGATCTGTATCAACCTACAGCTGGAGGCTCATTGACTGGCTTGCTAAACGAATGGACAATATAGAAATTGTGCCCTGTAGAGGTGAAGCCTACTGTGAAATCCTAGTGTTGGATTTTCTGTTTAATCATCATGCTAAGATTGGTCTTTAGAGACACACAATGGATCTTGGGGAAAAATTGTTCCATTTGGGGGAAACTGTCGCCAGTGTTGTAATGGTTGCAGGCTTAACTGTTACGAATGAAAAACAAATTAAACCGCACGCAAAACCACTAAGGCTCAACTCGCATGATAAAATGCTGCAAGAAACAGGAAAATTAATTTGGGTAAGTGTGGGCCAGAACTTGCTGTTAACATGTTCTGTATGGTTGAACAATTAGAGAATAATTATGTGTTGGAAGCATCACGATGTTTTGTACGTAGAAGTATCACATACAAACAGGACACAGACAGTGAGAGAGAAATTAAGATCTGTGTGGACAACCTCGGCGCTGACGACGTAAGCGATGTCGCCTGCAGCAGCAGCTACCCGCATTACAGGAATGGTCTGCAAGTTGTCAGTGCTGTGGCTCCGCAGGAGACAATCCTTGGCAGATATTCACTACTGGCCATTAAATTTGTTAAACCAAGAAGAAATGTAGATGATGAACGGGTATTCATTGGACAAGTATATTATACTAGAACAGATATGTGATTACATTTTCACGCAATTTGGGTGCATAGATCCTGAGAAATCAGTACCCAGAACAACTACCTCTGGCCATAATAACGGCCTTGATACGTGTGGGCATTGAGTCTCAAACAGAGCTTGGATGGCGTGTACAGGTACAGCTGCCCATGCAGCTTCAACACGATACCACAGTTCATCAAGAGTAGTGACTGGCGTATTATGACGAGCCAGTTGCTCGGCCACCATTGATCAGACGTTTTCAATTGGTGAGAGATCTGGAGAATGTGCTGGCCAGGGCAGCAGTCGAACATATTCTGCATCAAGAAAGGCCCGTACAGGACCTGCAACATGCGGTCGTGCATTTTCCTGCTGAAATGTAGGGTTTCGCAGGGATCGAATGAAGGGCAGAGCCACGGGTCGTAACAACTCTTAAATCTAACGCCCACTGTTCAAAGTGCCGTCAATGCGAACAAGAGGTGACCGAGACGTGTAACCAATGGCACACCATACCATCACGCTGGGTGGTACGCCAGTATGGCGATGACGAGTACACGCTTCCATTGTGCGTTCACCGTGATGTCGCCAAACCCGGATCCGACCATCATGATGCTGTAAACAGAACCTGGATTCATCCGAAAAAAATGATGTTTTGCTATTCGTGCACCCAGGTTCGTCGTTGAAGACACCATCGCAGGCGCTCCTGTCTGTGATGCAGCGTCAAGGGTAACGGCAGCCATGGTCTCCGAGCTGATAGTCTATGCTGCTGCAAACGAAGTCGAACTGTTGGTTCAGATGGTTGTTGCCTTGCAAATGTTCCAATCTGTTGACTCAGGGATCGAGACGTGCTTCCACGATCCGTTACAGCCATGCGGATAAGATGCCTGTCATCTCGACTGCTAGTGATAAGAGGCCATTGGGATACAGCACGGCGTTCCGTATTACCCTCCTGAACCCACTGATTCCATATTCTGCTAACAGTCATTAGATCTCGACCAACGCGAGCAGCAATGTCGCAGTACGATAAACCACAATAGCGATAGGCTACAATGCGTCGTTTATCAAAGTCGTAAACGTGATGGTACCCACTCCTCCTCCTTACACGAGGCATCACAACAACGTTTTACCTGGCAACGCCCTTCAACAGCTGTTTCTGTATGAGAAATTGGTAGGAAACTTTCCTCATGTCAGCACACTGTAGGTGTCGCCACCGGCGCCAACCTTGAGTGAATGCTCTGAAAAGCTAATCATTTGCCTATCACAGCATATTTTTCCTGTCGGTTAAATTTCGCATCTGAAGCACGTCATCTTCATGGTGTAGAAATTTTAATGGCGAGTAGTGTATGTAGATGGCAATAGTGTGACAGGTACTGGGTATCAGTTATAAGAAGCAGAGTTGTGTCCGAAACACGTCGGTCTATTTTGAAGAGGAATTTTAGCCAGCATCATAGAAACATAGGGTGCGAATTCGCCATCTGAGGTACCAGCGTCGACACCATGTGCATCCTAAACAACGCTGTACGATCGGAAGCACTGCATTACTTCCGTGATTCACGTGCCATCCAAGCATTAAGCAGATATCGCTCTGCCGGATGTATATTTAGAATGGAGCGCGACCGCTCTTCAACAGTTCATTCTGCCCAGTCACTGCAAGAAGTTCCAAAGCAAGGAAACCATCAGAATGTATATGAAATGATTTGAGCAACAGGCCGATGTGGAGAATGTCGCACTGCAGCCACTACGAACAGGGATTTTCTTCTTCTCCGACTTGGCGTAATGTGGACTCAATGCTGCACGATTGGTATTCTTGTGTGGAACTTAGACAGTCAACTGTGCTCATTATTTGCCATCACTATACTACCGAATGGAGTTAGTTAATAGAGGCCAGTGTTAATTCACTGTAAGACCTATTATCGCTATCACAAAGTAGTTCAGTGACTTCTGTCATCATGACTCATTGCATGGAACTTAAAATCTGTCAAGTTCATAATGTTTACACTTCATCAATCATTAATTTCTTATTATGTCTAGTCGGCACACTAAGTCAATGCTAAACAAATATTTGTGCATTTTTATGTGGAATGAAAATAAATGATAACTTACTACGACATGGTGTAAGGTGTCAGACAAATGACACATCTTGCATTGAATTCCTGAAACAATTCTGGTTAAATCGATTTGTCACGCAACATAGTTACTTGAAAATGTACGAAATTTATTGATAGGCAAATCGAATAAGCAAACAGACATCTCATGAATATAAACCACTAAGAGTCACACTAGTAATTGCAAGCAAGTAATTCCCCGGACCCCAGGTACGAGACACAGTTCTGAGGAAGTAGAATTTCGCAATGGCAATACCCGATCCATGTAGGCCGAAATCTTCACAGTGGGACATCCAGTGGACACAATGATACGCCAAAACCACTGCGCAGACTGTCGGCAAAAGCCACCCTTGTCCTTGCTTTTAACAACGATCCTTTGAAAAGCCTTTCACCAGGTACATGGATAGAGGTGGCAGATAAACGTCCAGAGAAATCCAACTGAAAAGACCCGTGACTCAATGCGGCCACCTGCGCAAAAACCCGCATGGATAGAAGCTGTTTATCTCAGTATGACGTAGCAGAAGCTAAACTCTGCCCTTCGAAAGAATAGACGCCTCTGATAGACTGCAGAACCTCTATTAGGTGGAATTACAACAAGTAAGAATGCGCTGATTGTCCAGAAAGAAAACACGTGGCCACCAGCTTTGATATAGGCAAACAGAGAAATTCGCTATTTCTCTTGCAGCAAATCGTCGAGTTTTGAGCCAGGGGACTCGCGTCGTACTGAGACGATTGCGAGAGTAATTACATGAACACTTGTTCACAGGCTCGTCTTAACTCGTGAGGAGTTAAACTGCAAAGTCTCCTGGTATCGAGAATTGCACCGAACACTGACAGTTAACGCTTTCGAGCGATTTCAGGACAACAACAGGCGCGCTATTCCAACCACATATCGCGTACCGTGCCAATTAAAATAGCTAGAGAATAACTAGGAGTCTCTGCTTCACCGAAGACGTAGGAAATGTATCAGACTGGTGTTCAACAGTCGAGAGATATTTAGAACAGATTCTCAGGTTCACAGCTCCCGCCGACAGCAGCCACTGCCGCCGCCGCCGAAAGGTAAACACTCGCGCTCGCGCTACTCCAGCAAGTGATATTCTATTGACACTTAGAACTGTGGTCGTCTCCGTCTCTCCTATTTGTTTCGTGCCTTCAGCCATGACTGGTAGTTAAATATATTCACGATTGTTGGGCTCTATTGAAGCAGAAACGTGAGAATCCGAACTAACGAAAAGAATTGATCAACCAGTGTAGAATGCTTTATTCTCTGAGGTTATTGAATTGTTTTAACTGTGTGTTTCTTTCTGATTGCCCTTTACCGATCCCCATCCATTATTTGGTTATTTTCATTATGAATATTTAGCGTAATTCATATTTCTGATCCCAATTGTATTTAATTTGTTTGTATTCGACCCCAAGACATGGTCAACAACCACATTACTACACTCCTGGAAATGGAAAAAAGAACACATTGACACCGGTGTGTCAGACCCACCATACTTGCTCCGGACACTGCGAGAGGGCTGTACAAGCAATGATCACACGCACGGCACAGCGGACACACCAGGAACCGCGGTGTTGGCCGTCGAATGGCGCTAGCTGCGCAGCATTTGTGCACCGCCGCCGTCAGTGTCAGCCAGTTTGCCGTGGCATACGGAGCTCCATCGCAGTCTTTGACACTGGTAGCATGCCGCGACAGCGTGGACGTGAACCGTATGTGCAGTTGACGGACTTTGAGTGAGGGCGTATAGTGGGCATGCGGGAGGCCGGGTGGACGTACCGCCGAATTGCTCAACACGTGGGGCGTGAGGTCTCCACAGTACATCGATGTTGTCGCCAGTGGTCGGCGGAAGGTGCACGTGCCCGTCGACCTGGGACCGGACCGCAGCGACGCACGGATGCACGCCAAGACCGTAGGATCCTACGCAGTGCCGTAGGGGACCGCACCGCCATTTCCCAGCAAATTAGGGACACTGTTGCTCCTGGGTTATCGGCGTGGACCATTCGCAACCGTCTCCATGAAGCTGGGCTACGGTCCCGCACACCGTTAGGCCGTCTTCCGCTAACGCCCCAACATCGTGCAGTCCGCCTCCAGTGGTTTCGCGACAGGCGTGAATGGAGGGACGAATGGAGACGTGTCGTCTTCAGCGATGAGAGTCGCTTCTGCCTTGGTGCCAATGATGGTCGTATGCGTGTTTGGCGCCGTGCAGGTGAGCGCCACAATCAGGACTGCATACGACCGAGGCACACAGGGCCAACACCCGGCATCATGGTGTGGGGTGCGATCTCCTACACTGGCCGTACACCTCTGGTGATCGTCGAGAGACACTGAATAGTGCACGGTACATCCAAACCGTCATCGAACCCATCGTTCTACCATTCCTAGACCGGCAAGGGAACTTGCTGTTCCATTAGGACAATGCACGTCCGCATGTATCCCGTGCCACCCAACGTGCTGTAGAAGGTGTAAGTCAACTACCCTGGCCAGCAAGATCTCCGGATCTGTCCCCCATTGAGCATGTTTGGGACTGGATGAAGCGTCGTCTCACGCGGTCTGCACGTCCAGCACGAACGCTGGTCCAACTGAGGCGCCAGGTGGAAATGGCATGGCAAGCCGTTCCATAGGACTGCATCCAGCATCTCTACGATCGTCTCCATGGGAGAATAGCAGCGTGCATTGCTGCGAAAGGTGGATATACACTGTACTAGTGCCGACATTGTACATGCTCTGTTGCCTGTGTCTATGTGCCTGTGGTTCTGTCAGTGTGATCATGTGATGTATCTGACCCCAGGAATGTGTCAATAAAGTTTCCCCTTCCTGGGACAATGAATTCACTGTGTTCTTATTTCTATTTCCAGGAGTGTATTTTAGAACCTTGGAATAGTTACTAATTTCGCTTCACAGTTGTGAACACCCAATATCAACAATTTACCATCCTGTACATAATTATGATTATGAAGCCATACTTAGGCTAAAAATAAATCTAACGAAAATCTAAGATTTTCATTTTTCTAACATACAGCATTGCATGAACCCGTATACTAATTTCTGTTAGCGATAACGTTTTTTTACAACGAATACAGTGAAACGGGACATTGAGATCATTGTCTGTGTCATTGTCCATACTGCTACACTCTCCTGAACTCAGCATGAGTGAGATGATATCTTCCTACCGTGTAGGCCATAGGTTAAACACAAATTCCTAAAACACTCACAGAGTGTCCTTGCACAACTGTGGTAAGAAGATAGATCAGCCTCACACTTATTATAATGGGGCAGTCAATTACTGAGTCAAAATAGGACGCCCAGATATTGGTGATGAGGATTTTTTTTCCTCTTCTTCTTAATTCAATTTTCCATGCGTGTACTTTGTCCCAAAAGGACGGTTATTTTCTTTATTCTAACTTCCTAGTTTTCAGCGAACTGTCTTTTATATCCATTACAACTTCTCTGACGCTGGTCCAACAGACTCAAACGTACGCAAAGGAGGAGATTTTACAACAGGTGATTCCTCATAAGCGCGTTCTACATTGATTACTTTGACTGTATTTTCATTGTGCCTCCAGTCATACTGTACATATAAACTGTTGACTGTTTCAATTGTTTCGTCCCATCAATTTTGCCAACGAGGATTCACGTTTTCAAGTTTAATTCGACCAGTCGGCAACGAGTGTAATTTTGTTTCGCGTTTTGTCCGTTTTCTCAATGGCGACAACGTCTGTCGAGCCATTTTTTACACACGAAGTGTCGTCAGTGCATCCATGGATTTTTTTCGAACTTCAGTGTCGTTTCGCTACACACGTTTCAATGTATTAAGCGATGTTTTTTTTTTTCGTTCGAGCGTGGCAATGCAGAAACAAGACCAATTGGTCCAGCTATTGCATTACTTACCGTGACTTCAGCAAAGACAGCAGAGCCTTCTTCAAACTGTGGCCCAACTGGATACTTCCATACCCCGGGTATTGCAGTAACATCAACACCAGCAGGGTCGTCTGCTGCAGATGCTGGCCTGGGTCGTTTGAAGAAGTAGGAGAGAAGATAGAGCCATGTCCTACCTTCATCAGTTGGATCATCACGTCGTAGCGGCCGCAGTGAAGGTTACACAAGACAATTTACTTTTGTCTTACTCATTCTCGTGACCTCGCCTATCAAGTTCTTGACCGCCTTAATGCTGTTGTAGATCCACACACATTACCTTACGTTCGGTTTAAAATTCAAACTTAATGCCTGTTACACTTTATGTGACAATTTTTGTGCACATACACACACTACACTTTCTGGGTCGCCGTCCACGAGGCAATTTGACTCCCTGTCTAACCTCAGGGCTCTTGCTTACAATCGCAATCCTACATCCTTTCCACGACGCAACAGCACTCTTTGCCAGTCATCAATGCTCACACGCACAATACAAATTCCAATTCATCTTTGACGACACATCAGAATTCCCTGCCAGTCCCCAATGCTCACACATCATTAAAAGTTCCAAGCCGTCCTTCACAACACAACATAGTCCAATGCCGGTCCTGCCTTCTTCCGACATTCTTAGCACTCGTCCGCACGCTCCACTTTCCGTGACTTTAGTCTTGATACTCCTAAGCCTCCCGGCCCGTCCTTACTCAATATAAACGCACTGGGAGCCCGCAGCGCTTCGGCCAGGACAGGGCCAACACACGCTCTCCGAGAGCAATTCATTTGCTACCGTTCATTTCAAGGCGCTTTGTCACTGCCTGAAACCCTCTGGATACAACAAATTTTCGAACATCCACTCTAAGTAGTTATCGTGGTACTTTCATCAAATTGTGTCCTACGTGTCGTCACGTCCGGCACTCACTCCTTTGCTAGACAGGCTATTTAATATGCAGATTGATTCCATTACTGTTTTGCTTCCTGTACCTGACGACACGCATGCACCGTATCTGTATGCACCCCGTTCTATAGGGCCATTGCCCCACTATGCGCTGACACCCCTTGCAGCGAGTCACTTTATGTGTCAAGTAGCATCACTGTGACACATTCACGTAGAGATGCTGCAGTTTGGGTACTAATATCTGCATCCCGTAAGTCTGCAGTTGGGTGGAAAATTCTCTGAGTGTGGTACGCAGCACTCCCACCAAACTCGCTCGGAAACCTTCAGGATCTTCTAAGCTATACGTCAGCCAGCGATCGTCGCTGTGTGGAGCCAGCAGCGCCGTCACCAGCCTTCGCTGTTACTAGACCTCGGCACCAGGAACATTACTGGTCGCCGATGTGTCTTGTGTAATTAATATTTCCACCCAAAGTCACAGCCACTTCACAACAATGATGGTCTTCTACTGGATAGTCACCCAGTTTTCAGTTAATTATACCAGCCTCATTTGATTCCAATACTTTCAGTAAGAAGACTCTGCAACGTGCAGGGCATCAGCCTGCAGCCAGAGTTTCCTGACTCCATGGTTATCCCTCTTGGGAGTCTAGACGCAACAGGATAGTCCGCTCAGAATCAGCGCCCTCCAAGTGGTGGGCCACAAGCGGGCCAACTTCCAGTTGATGCCAATCTCCTACCTTGAGGAGTAGAGTTCAAGCAGATGTTCAGTCACCTTTGCCCGTGCAGGCAAACTCTGCCGCTGTCTGTGTCCAACTACGCGGGCAATCACTGTAGCTTTGAACTGTCACAAGCACACTGAGTCCCGTCTACTTTTATCTTGATTCTGGAAGCATCTACCTTTAGTTGCGTTACCTGTTCCCCAAACTTTGTCAGAGTGTTCGCTTTAGAATATTTGCCTCTTCTTTCATTTTATATACGAGGGCTATTCGGAAAGTAAGTCCCGATCCGTCGTGAAATGGAAACCACTGTCAAAATCCAATGAAGTTTTGCACAGTTGTGTTGGCCAGTGTCTCTAGTACGCCCATCGATCGCATCACGCCGCTCGTTTCAGTTACGAGTGTACAGTGAGCACGTGAAGCCGCTTCATAAAGTGTATCTCCCGCCAAGTATGAGGGTCCAGTGAGGAATTTCGCCTGATGGCATGCAGCCCACGTAACACAACTATCACGCCGTTCCTTCTTCTTGACAATTCTCAGCTGCATTCTGCAGGGGTGATGAAGATCCTCCTACAGAGTTTTCAATGGGAAGTGTTTGATCACCCACAATACAGACCGCCATTGACCCCATGAGTTTGCTCACTTGAATCGCTGGCTATGAAGGCAACATTTTATCACAGGCAACGCGGTATAGACCAGCATAGAGACTTGGCAGAAAGCACAGGCGGCAGCCTTCAATGACGAGGGTACTGGAAGGTTGGTACAATGCAACGATAAGTGCTTAAGTGTCAGCGGCTACTATGTAGAGAAATAGCTCGCGTTGCATATAAAACATTTTCTATTTTCACAGTGGTTTCCATTTCGCGACCGATCGGAACTTACTTTCTAAATAGCTCTCGTACTTTCCCTGTTATCCAAAAAAGAGTTTCGGAAATCCCTTTGTTTCTTCCCTAAAATTGTCGATTTTGATGGTTACGGTCCCATTTACATCGTTGACCTGTTCCATTAAACTGATATCAGTCGTTTCCATTCGCTCATTAAACTCCTTCTTAATTGATGCGGCATAATTCTCTACTAACTCGATTTTCACTCTGAAATCAGTTTTCATATGAGCCAATGCCTTCTTGAAGGAGTCTTAAGTCTGTATTCATAGACTTCACCATCCCTAGTCTCAAGGTACCATTACCTCCTCTCATTTCTTTTCTCAGAGTTTCTGAGTTCCCTTGTACTTCTGTTACCGTTGTCGATTCAAACACATCTATTTGTGACCCCAAAGATTCGAAGTTTGCTTCATTTCTCTCTTCAGTCTCGTTTCTAATGAAAATACAGACTCCTAGATGATTTTAAAAACTTTGTATTACTTTGAAACACTGCTAATATTGAAAGACGGCGTAACATTGTCGATATTTGAGATGAAAATTACATAGAGTTATATTATATCCAATTAATTTGATTTGAAAATAGCATATTCCTGAATTTTTATTAAACATTATCCCATAGTGACTGCCAATACATGAAATACTTGTAGGTGTTTTATTTCTTGACAATTACGTTTGGCTGGGCTGGCAGTTTCACAGACAGACAGCAGATCAAAGCGCGCTGATGGGCACCGTTAACTTAACGCAGGTTGTAAAGGTAACGCCGACGCCAGATAGTGTAGAGTTCGACAAAGGCTGTTGTGTGCATTGGGGAATGGGAGGGGACGCGCGTCGCGAGCTGAAACAATGCTGGTAGCAGATGACGCCGTCGTTGGGATTCTGCACGAGATGGGCGCCGATCCCTCGTTCCTGACGCGATTTTCTGCCCCGAACGACAGACAACAATGAGACTTGGGTGGAGAATGAAGAGAAGACGGCGCCAGTCTGGCAATAGGAGAGCAATATACCGGTGGACACTATGCAGGCTCTGTGAAAACTGCAAGTATTTATGGGTTTATGCATCTGGCGGAACACGGCAGACGAGATATGAGGATTCTATAAGTGTGACACTGCAACTTTCTCGTCCCAAAAATACCTGTAGCTGGGCCCTCATATGCATATAAAGCTGATAGGAAACTCTGGAGGGTCTTAGGAAGCAACATGTTATCGCGCTCGTTTGAGGCTCCGACAGGACAAGCCAAAACACATTCCTGTCTTTAGCTGTAGGCCCCTGGGTGCGAAAATGCGGGAATATCAATGGTTACCCTGGTCTGACGCAGTAGTTTTGCAAAATTATTGAGAAGTAGGATGACGCTCGACGAGAACTGAGTCTTTTAACTGGATGACTGCTAGCATTGGTTCTCGAAGAGGGGGTGAATGTTACAGACAGGAGGAATTGAGGTGGCACTTCGTGCGCTGCTAGTGAAAGAATCACTTGGAATTCTGCTCACAGAATTCGCTGTGAGAAGTATTCATTTCGGTCTGCAGCTCTAACTGGAGCATGATGTAAGGTTTGCCTTAGGTAGCTTTTAGGGATTGACAGCCATCGTGCGACACAGTGGCCGTTGAAAGCAGCTCTGGCGGACAACACAACGGCGCTTTAAAAAGAAGTGAAATCTCCAATCGATTTAGGCGTGTACAGGTCGCAGTGTACTCAGTAAGCGTTAGTGTTAATGAGTGGGAGGAAGACGCCCTTCTGGCATGCATAATTTTCCGAACTCAGATTTTGCTGATCACTTTCCTCAAAGCACTGAAACGGATCAGTGTGATAATCATGTAGTAGGCTACCTTGTCTTTAATACCGCCAATTCTACTTACTTGTAACTGTTTGATGTTCCTATGATAATCAGTCCGTGGATAGGATGTTATTCAACATATTCGTGTCATACTTCACTGCAACTACTGCACACGTTTTGTGTGAGGATTTATAATAAACTATAGAACTTATGGCAACTAGATTCATCACATTCGCATCTCACCTGGTCACAAAATTAAATTACACTGTAATTATTCCATCACCTTTTTTATGTCTCTATGGTAATAATTAGCCGTTGTCAAAAATCATTACTTAACAAATGATAGTTTGTAGTCATCATTGGATATCTAAACGCTCATACAGGTTAATTACCGAAAGGCGCAAGTGTTGGGGTAGTACACCGTTTGTTGCAATAAAATACCGAATCTGAGCGCCTACCTACCTCAGCTCAACTTTCATCTAAACAATGCGGTTCATCTTCACTCTCTGTTCATCGTCTGGTTAACTGTCGCCTACTCTTTCGTTTCCATTTTGACCTATGTGCTGTAATCCGAAAATTTTGATGAGGCAGCCTAGCAGTCTAACAAGGAGAACACCTAGTATTTGGAGTTTTGCAATTTTTTATATTTTCGTTATACGAATTTCAGAACTCAAATATGAATCATGGAATGTTGTTCCATGCAAGTCTCGAAAATTCTCGAGAAAAAAGGCTTCGAAATAGTCAAAGGAACTTGAGGAATTGTAATTCTGTGAAATAAAGGAGATTTTTATGAGACGCCCGGCAATCCAGTCGGAAGCCCAGCCTTAGCAGCCGGACAGAGCAGACGTGCTGTATGTTTCCGCTTGCAGCGCGAACACTCTAGCTTTATTTACTTTCTCCGGCCGACACTAAAGCTACGCCGTAGAACTACAAGGTCATGGCGAATCAATAGAGGAAAGCAGCATTGTAATTCAAGCTTCTAAAAGACTTTGCTAGACCAACAGCACTCGAAGTCAAGCGCTTTTTAAAGGAAGATCCAAGATCCCGGCTGCCGACATCATCCGCACACAGCTTTCGATCGCAAGTAGTATGGTCAATGAGAAACTTATCACCGACGCTACATGTGACAAACTTCTTCGAGAGATGAAACCAGGACTCCGCTTCTGTCATGCAGACATAATTGTTGGCAACGTCAAGCTTGAGCATGCTGGACTGGGACTGCGGACTATATGCATATTCGAACTGTCGGCGAAAGATGTCTTGGCTACGGTCCGCCCCTACGGCACGGTACAAGAACACGTCGCAGAAAAGTGGACCCAATTTAAGGCCCATCCAGTCCTGAGCGGAGTACACCAGTTGCCGACAACTCGTACCTTCATATCTCCAGATAGGAGGCTGCCGCGCCATAACTATTTATGACGGCCAGCCTAAAATGTTTCCTAAATGCGGCAAGGAGTGTCGTCCCTACGTTACGTGTGCTTCCAGCGACGGAGAACGTCCAGCACCAACAAACACTACCACCGACAGCATGGTGACAGCCGACTCACTTATCGTACCAGCCGAAGCCTTGTGCCGTTGAGGCGTGAGTCAATGCTATCGTCCACAACGAAAACAGCGTTCACAGGGACGACGAGAGCGAAGCCTCAGGATCATGTCGGAACACGGGAGCTCCCACTCGCAGGAGGAAGACGAACTGATCCCACAGGCTCACACCATTGATACCGACTACATCCCTGCACCTACATCTACATCTACATGGTTATTCTGCAATTCACACTTACGTGCCTGGCAGAGGGTTCAGCGAACCATTTTCATACTACTTCTCTACCATTCCATTCTCGAATGGCCCGTGGGAAAAAGGAACACCTAAATCTTTCCGTTCGAGCTATGATTTCTCTTATTTTACTATGATGATTATTTCTCCCTACATACGTGGGTGTCAACAAAATATTCAAGCATTCGGAAGAGAAAGTTGGTGATTGAAATTTCGTAAGTAGAGCTCGCCGCAAAGAAAACCGCCTTTGTTTCAGTGACTGCCACCCCAACTCGCGTATCATATCAGAGACACTCTCACCCCTATTGCCCGATAACACGAAACGAACTGCCCTTCTTTGCACTTTTTCGATGTCCTCCGTCAATCCTATCTGGTAAGGATCCCACACCGCGCAGCAATATTCCAGCAGAGTACGGACAAGTATTAATGTAGACTGTCTCTTTAGTGTGTTTGTCGCATCTTCTAAGTGTTCTGCCAACAAAGCGCAGTCTTTGTTTCACCTTCCCCGCAATATTTTCAATGTGGTCTTTCCCATTTAAGTTAATCGTAACTGTAATTCCTGTGTATTTAGTCGAATTAACTGCCCTTACATTTGTGCGATTTATCGTATGCCCAAAATTTATCGGATTTATTTTAGTACCCATGTGGATGACCTCGCACTTTCCTTTGTTTAGTGCCAATTGCCACTTTTCGCACCATACAGAAATTCTCTCTAGATCATTTTGTAACTGGAATTGATCGTCTGATGATTTTACTAGACGGTAAATTACAGCGTCATCTGCAAACAACCTGTGGCGAACAGTGGTAAGCAGGAATGTTCCATTGCAGGCTGTGAAGCCGCTCGGTCCGTTCCTATCAACCGCTACGATCTTACGAAACTTGTTTAAACTTCCACTCCCACGTTGTGGCACGAGAACTTCGAGACCGGAACGAACCCCCATCAGGGGGCCGCTGAGGTGTGAACAACACTGGGTGGGTCGCGATCAACGGGGTGTGACGTCCGCTTCTCTCCATCACTGCTCAACTACCGCACCGCCAGGCTTACTTCTTGATCACAATGAATTTCAACACAATTAATTCCCTTGATAAGATCCAAAGACATAATACGATTCACAGGAGTTCACTTCACATTCCTCTAAGAAGTGGGTAGGAACACATTTCCAGACATCTATGGTTACGTAACGCACGTGACACTTGAGGGTCCGCAAAAACACCAGCATGGCGATTTTAGTGCGAGACAATATCGAAGCCGCCGACATCACGTATCTCCCCTCCCCTCGTGGATTAGCGGTCACTGCACATTACACCCGATTCGTTAATATTTATGCTTTGTTGAACACCTTTATTTATTTATTTGTTTCTCAACTGAAGACCTGCTGCCTGTTGTTATACAATTGTGTGATTTTACATGTTATATCATACAAATTCAGTTTTATTACTAGCACATATATTTGACAGTTGCCGGGGTGACCGAGCGGTTCTAGGTGCTACAGTTCGGAACCGCGCGACCGCTACGGTCACAGGTTGGAATCCTGCCTCTGGCATGGATGTCTGCGCTGTCCTTAGGTTAGTTAGGTTTAAGTAGTTCTAAGTTCTAGGGGACTCATGACCTTAGATGTTAAGTCCCATAGTGCTCAGAGCCATTTGAACCATTTTTTTGACAATTTTACAAAAGGATAAAAAAAATAACACACACACACACACACACACACACACACACACTTTCACACACAGTCACATATGTTGCCTTGACTTTGATAATAATTAATAATGTATTGATTAATTACACTGCAATGTGTTTCCGAACTTAAGTTAACAGTGGAGAATGGGAGTTGATTTAAAATGTCATTGTAAGCTGCATCAGGTACGAGGGCTCGGTAAAACTTCGAGGCAGTCACACCTGATGCAGCGAAAGAAAGAGAAATTTGACATCTACAGCTAGCGTTACAGGCTACAAAATGGTATAACAACCAACTACAGAGGGAGTTACATTTTCAGGCCAGGTTCTACTCTTCGGACATCACCACCCATTTCCTAGGACGGTACGAACAAAACGTCTTCGCCTGCGGTTTTAATTGCGGCCTCCATAACAAGGACCAAATCGAGCACTACAAGTCTTGTGCGGAATTGAATATGGTAATTCACGATCTTCCCTTACGCGAAACATGGGAAAAGGTACATTTGTGGACATTCGCATCTTACCAATCATTCGGCGAGCTGACTGGATCACATATATATGTCACAAGGTCTGGCACAGGAAGTAAAAGCCGCCAAATGATGGTCTCTGGCCTTCTCCGATCACAACACCTATATCTGCACGTAGTGCCACTACGGAAGCGTTACAGTAGGTGATGCATATTACTGACGCTATCACTGCTGAGTGACGACATTAATGCAGGAAGTCTCACCTTAAGAGATGGGGACCGCCTTGGAAAAGAGTGCAGTCAATACGTCCACAGGGCCTGATGGATTACCAATCGAGTTTTAGCAAACCTCCGGCTGGCTTACAGTGTTTCACGAACTCATGTCGCCGGAGTACATTGTGCCATCTACGTTTGTCGAAGGACTTCTTGTACCAGTACACGAGACAACGGGAAGGCAATCGGTCAACGATTATATTGCCAATTACAATGTTGAACGCTAGTTACAAGATATTCGCCAGACTTTTGTAGACCTCATTAAGACAACGGTGCCTATGATCCTCGCCCAAGTCAAGTATAGACGTCGTACGGGGGCGGGGGATGCCAACATACAAATGGTAGTACGGACTTAATTTTGATCGCCTCAGCGTTCTGCCTGAGACCGGCGACTGTCTCCATCGATTTCGATCGGTCCTCTGATGCTCCAGATGATGTACGATACGGGAGTTTTTTAAAAAAATGGTTCTGACCACTATGGGACTTAGCTGCTGAGGTCATCAGTCCCCTAGGACTTAGAACTGCTTAAACCTAACTAACATAAGGATATCCATGCCCGAGACTGGATTCGAACCTGCGACCGTAGCATCAGCGCGATTCCACACTATAGCGCCTAGAACTGCTCGGCCACTTCGGCCGGCTAAGGATTTCCCCGTAGACTCATCGACACCCTTTTGGCAGCAGCCACCTCTGAGTTGTAGTTTAATTGGCGGGCTATGGGCCTAAAACCTATGAAGTCTCTACGACAAGGTTATCCCCTTTGTACCCACTTTTATGCAACGGCGTACGATCATCTCCTTGACGGTCTGAGCCACGGGATTTCTGGCATCACACTGTGGGGCATTAGCTTCTGCCATAAAGCATACTCTGACGATCTGGCATTCTGGTTTGTTCCAGCAATGAAGTCCCCAGGATACTAAACTGGATTGGCCGCGAACGGTCTTCTGAACATCAACAAGTCAGTGGCATAGGATACTGGGCGCTGTTTCGGGCCGGGTTCTCTCACGTGCTTCGTATCGCTTACTGAAGTGCGATGTTTGAAAATCACATTTATGTAGGATTTGCACGGAATAGGCACGGAAAACTATCGACGGTTGGTACAGACAGTGCGCGTGATGCTCCATCAGAATCTGCTCTGGAATTCAACCAGCTGTAACATGTGGAATACCTGAACCTCTATGTGGGGGCAAAACTCAATCACATGATACTGGACCTCCAAATACCGGCGGTGACGCATCGCAGACTTCCTGTGCACAGGATACATATTTAAAGTACGTTACGACACTGTCAGCCTTCCCCTGCGCAATGGAGAGCTGGGTCTGGTTATCGTCTAGCCGCGGGCAGCTGCCATATAAATGAACAATACGCGGAAATGATGGACCAGTCAACACGCTTCCTTCACGGGGCGCCTATTGGAGGTTCTCAAGCCGGCCTCTGACGTTCCTCCAGTGTCGCTGGCGCACGTCACGACACAGTTCTCCGGTCGACATTCATTCTCGAATACAAGTATATGGTAACGGATCTCCCGCAACTCACCCGCCAAAGGAAAAAGCAAAAGATTTTTACACTGCCCTTCTGCGGGCGATTCCTCGTAACATTGTAGAAACCAAACACCAAACTGTCCATTGGCCACGAATATTGGAAACGATAGGCTACCACTTTCTGCTCACCACCGTGCACGCGACGTGGTATCCACTCACCGACAAAAAATATGCAACAAGACACTGGCTCCGCGCTATCGAATTAACATATTCGCCGTTTGTTCTGACTCTCGCCTCGTGGACACGAATGAACATCGCTCACGAGTGCGCCGTAGCCCAGCGTTTGGTGACTTACACAGAACGTCTTAATTTGTTACCTCCATGTAACACCTCCTCTGTCCCAATCTCTATTTCTTTCCCTGCACAAAATACCAGGTTATTCCAGGTTATTACATGATTCGTGGAAATGACCGTCGGCTATGTCTTCGGCGAAGGAGAGATTACTGTTGTTACCTGCAAAACGCTCACAACAGCCTAGAGTGCACACTAAAGTACAATACGCTTTTCGCAAATTATTTACGCAGTATTTCCGTTAACCCTCCCTCCATCCCCCCCCCCCCCTCCCACCCAATCGGACCCGTAGTTGGGGACTGTCAGGCTTAGTCTGACATTCCACGCAGCATCACACTGAAAACAGAAAGTCCTGAACTGCAAGCAACGGAAGAGAAAAGACATTGTCTGATTCGCGGAACGTAGCATCCATTGAGACATTAGCAAAGCAGAATGAGTATATTGTGGGTATCTTTACAAAGCCATTGTTGGAGATAGTAAACGTCGATGGCAGTGGACATTTCTAGAAGAGTCTGTTAGCTGAAGTTGCACAAACAATCTACAAATGTTATGTCTTTAATAATATATTGTTGTTCGCATCATTGTACAAGATTTTCTTTTGTACACATTATATATATATTAGCTGAAGTTGCACAAACAATCTACAAATGTTATCATTTTAATAACAAATTGTTCGCATCATAGACAAGATTTTCATTTGTACAATATATATACAACTGAGGATCCTATCATGCATTGTAGTAAGGTGATTGGGTCATCAAAGAAATGTTATCTCCAATCCTCCTATGTGTCTTCTTCTTTCATTTTATTTCTTCGTTCATCTCGAATACGTACATCATCTGAAATAAAATTCAACAAATAACGCATATATAATCATTATTTTTATGAAAAATGAGCATGTTATTGTTTCTAATTACACATCACACGTATAATTTCAAAGTTCATCGTACTGAAAACAGAAAGTCCTGAATTCCAAGCAACGAAAAGGGAAACAGATTGTCGATATTATATAAATTATTTTTAAGAAATATTGTTTAAATTAACAAAGACTATAAATTAACTAACAATTTTTTTGTAAAATAACTATAGTTAGTAAGTTGTATTTGCGATGAAATCCGAAATTTTGGATGTGAAACATAATTAGAAACTAGAAGCGGCGCATTTTCAGCAAAATTGTTTTTAAGTGGCCTATATTTGTTGAATTTTATAAGTAAATATTTAGTCTTAACGAGAAAAATAAAATGAAAAATAAAATCATAGAAAGATTCGAACCAGCAGTACAATGAGAATACGGCTACCGCTCTCTATCGGTAACGAGTGACCCATGCTGCTTGTGGTGATAATTGGCTCCAATTTATGGCATTAAATTTCCTGAAATGCCTCAGAAAACTTTGAAGTTGATTTTCTCGAGAATTTTGAATTGCTTTGGGGCATTGATATTTGAGTTCTAAACTACATGTACCATAAATACAAAAAATCCCGTTGCTGACTGGTCTCCTTATAGGCATTAATCTGTCCTGTTGTGTAGGTCGTCACTTGCGACGTGTCCCCAGCTTTCTTTCTTAGCACTAAACTTCATTATTTTGTTTATTTATTGTTAGTTGAGGTAAGATTCCATCACTGTGTCCACTGAATTTTTTTATTTTTATCTCAACTTGTCTTAAAGTCTCGATGGCGCATCAGTGTTATTATTTTCTCTACATGATTTTGTTCTAACTTTGAGTGTTTTCATGTACTCAGGATGCACTTGTATTCACTACTGGCGATGCTACTCATTTTTTGACTTTGCTTCAGTGCCCCACTCTACTGCACCAAATAATAAGGGGCGCAAAGGACCGTCTCACGTTTTCCACCGGCTGCAATCATGGTAAGGGTATCAAGTATCGCATTACTCTCTGCCTTTGGCAAATACCATGATTCCTACACTCGCGCGTTCCCAATCAGTACTGTTTCTCCCAGCAGGTGCACTTTAAAACACCACCTGGCCTTCACTTGTCGCCACATCAGGGGTCGTAAAGCACGCTGTGGGCTGGAAGTCAATCAGGCGAATGATTTTTTTCTTTTCACCAGGACAATACACCATGCACCGACACATGGCTTCAAAGTTTTCTATATATAATTTTATGTGCAATGCAGGCACTTTCGCTTTCAACTCTTACAATGTGCGCAGATGACAGGATATCTGTGCAGATAGTCAGACCTCGAAATCGTGTCCAAACGTATATAACAATGACCAGAATTAATAACAGCTTTTAATGAATTTCCCCATCCAATTACTGCTGATAAAAATGCTGTTTAGAGTAATGGTGGCTCCAGCAACAAGCCATACCTGAAATGTAGCTGTTTAAGCGAACGACTATCACCACATTGGTATGTATTTATATTGCCCTCATACGTCTTCAGGATGTAGCTCTTGGCGCAGCGATATCATGCCATATTTTACACGCACTATTTTTCCATAACCCATCAAAAGCAGTTCTAATACTGCGTTACATTGTTAATAGCCGCTATTAAATGGTGACACTTTAACCCTATCCAGTTACTGTCTTATCCCCAAAATGGTACCTAAGTCACATTAATTTCCCAAGAGATTTAAGATTGGAACTCTTCCGTATATAGCCTAGATATCACGAACCGATTAATCTGATGTTTGTGACTGGAGTCCACCAATCTAGCATATGAAGTCAAACCGATAGAGGCTGCTGAAGATGATGTGGTGGACCCGGTTGTCGGATGACGAAACGTGATGTAGCAGCCCACTTAAGTGTCTGCCACTGCATCAGGTCACTTGTTTTCGTACCGTGACACCGTTCCGTGCAGGGGTGGCCAACAATCCTCCTCATGGATCATGCATGGTCAGAGTGCTACAGCGCTCAGCCCGGTTGGCACACTTCCCCCACTGCTGCGCCACACTATCTGAGTGTGAGGATGGGGCAACTGCGCATGCGTCACATATAAGTGGCATGTAGTCACAATGCGTACGACTTGGTTTTGTACTTCACGTTTCCCAACAGCACAGACCAAAAACAAAACAAATTCTATGCATTATTGAATAAGTTTTGACGCGCTGAAGCCGTAATAAAACATTTTTCCAGTACAAACAGTCGGCATATGGACAGGCGCGGACAATTTCAGAGAACTGCGCACTCAGGTTGCCATGTAAACTTGGCTTATTTAGTTTCATAATTGGAAAAAACGTCTTTCACACGCATGTGTTGATCGAAATACTGTACTGATTTAGCGAACTCGTTACAGAGACGTGGAAACTACTCGAGGAAAGCAATGCAGATATCCTGGACAATTTTAACGTTAAATGGATTTGTCTTTAAAACGGGAATTGCCTCGTAAATCAATCAGTTACATCTGCACCTGCTCAGGGGCGCTTTCAACTGAAACACAAAACGGTCTCGAAAACAGCTCGAGAACAGACGAAGAAATCGCATTGTCCTCAAAACGATTACGAAACTATCCCTGTAATTCTTTCAAGGAGACAATTAATTCTTCAGACTTCCCATTTTCTCTAACGCTAGTGACATTAGAGAACTAGAATGTATCTGTGGAATGTGTCCCTTCTATAACACGATTTCCTTTTTAAATTCATCCGCATTAGATCAGAAGAAAGTTGTTTCTAATCTTTGCAATGTCTTACCGTAGGCAGCGCACTGCCAAGTCCATTTAAAACGTGAGATCTGAAATCCGGCTTTTCTAATATTCGGTCATGCTCTCATCTTTCCCGCGTAAGTTCAACAATAGCGAGTTTTAAATCGAAAAATCGTCCCAGGCATGGCCCTCGAGTTCACCAACTCTGCTGTATATACTTTGAGAGGTGGCAGTACTCATCGAAACAAGAAAAATAAGTCCAATAAATACGGCTCCGGAAACGCATACTTTCCGAGATAAACATGCGTTTATAGGAAGGGCTGTGCGACGCTTTGTTCACAAGATTTGGTGTTGTGAATGTCCATAACCAGTATGTATAGGCAGATGTAAATCCGCAAGCATTTCAGGAAAGAGGGTGTCAACACCGGTTGTCAATCAACCTATGGGCAGGTGTAATTGGCGATAAATTAATAGGGCCATATGTGCTACGACAAAGGTTAATTAGGGTGCGTTATCTGGATTTTGTCATTAATGCATTGCAAACCTCACTGAAGGCTGTGCCATTGCAGCAACGAATAAGAAAGTGGTTCAAGCATGAATCACACCAGCACAGTTTCGTCTCAATGTGCTCGAACATGTTACGCAGACATTTCAGGACCGCTGCATTGGTCGGTGGGGGGGGGGGGGGGGGTAGGGGGAGGAATGAGAGGGGTGAGAGGGGGGGGAGGAACCCACCTTGGCCTGCTCGTTCCCCAGATATCAAATACCTAGACTTTTGGTTATGAGGAAATTTGAAGAAATTGGTCTACGACACGCCTATCAACAATATGAGGACGCTGCAGGGTAAGTCGTGAATGCCTGCCAGCAGGTACAACAACAACCGGGTGTATTTCAAAGGGTGCGTCGCTGCTCACGCCGGAGGCGAGAGGGGTGCATTGTCATGAATGGACGCCTAGTTGAACACCTCCTGTAAATACGTGTTTATCGCAGTAAGTATGAGTTTCCGGACCCATGTTTATTGGACTTATTTTTCTTGGCCGGCCGCTGTGACCGAGCGATTCAAGGTACTTCGGTCCGGAACCGCGCTGCTGCTACGGTCGCATGTTCGAATCCTGCCTCGCGCATGGATGTGTGTGATGTCATTAGGTTAGTTAGGTTAAAGAAGTTCCAGGTCTAGGTGACTGATGACCTCAGATGTTAAGCCCCATAGTGCTTGGAGCCATTTCTTGTTTTGATGAGTACTAACACCTTTCAAAGTATGTGAGACTTTTTTACACCCCGTTTAAAGTCTCCACATTTTTCTTTCACTTCCACCGAAAACTGTTACAACTGACTGTGGAATAATGCGTGCGACTTCAAAAATTTTTCTGTTCATCTCAACAATTTCTTCAGGTGCTCCATTCCTGCAAATTTAGCACTAACTGCTTCCTGGCGTACAGGGAAAAAAAATCCCGTTTGTCGATCGTTGCAATTTTTTGCTCTCTCATTGCCAGTCAAATCATTAAGTACATTCTGCACGGTACTGTAACGTCGTTTCTTATCAAATCTGGTGTACCCGTCGCTTATGTGACTGCATACTATACCGAGAACTCTATTCCCTCTCTTCTGTCTCTTCCGTTCATTTTTAAAGCCTTGTGACGATAAATCGCTAGAGTGCCTCTTCCTGTGCAAACACCCACTTCACTTGTGCACTTCCTTCATACCAGGAACAAAAAGTGAGACACAACTGAAATACCTGGTCTAGCAGGCCAGAGCGGGTTGGGTTGAGGAAAGGGGCCAAAACAGGTTGCTGTCAGTTGCACTCAACATACAAACGTTATTTGTCTACACATCATACTACACAAGACTGAAAAATACTCAAATACCTATCGACCCTCTTTAACTAGCTTTAGATCGGCTGAAGGCCACACTCAAAATGTAAGACGCAAGCCCCTAAGCAAAAATTAAAATACAAGATTCTTCTGGAGGTTTGACCCAAAATATTTTCTAAATCTTTAATCTAAACAGTCTAAAGGACTTAGCACTTTAATTTAAACGGAACTCGGCTGGAGGCCGCATGTTAAGCAATAAGAAGTATGAAATTTCCTGGAAGATTAAAACGGTGTGCCGGACGAGACTTGATCTCGAAACCTTTGCCTTCCGCGGGCAAGTGCTCTACCATCTGAGCTACCCTAGCACGACTCACGCCCCGTCCTCACAGCTTTATTTCTGCCAGTACCTCGCCTCCTACTTTCCAAACTTTACAGAAGCTGTCCTGCGAAACTTGAAGAACCAGCACTCCTGAAAGAAAGGATATAGAGGAGACATGGCTTAGCCACAACCTGGGGGATGTTTCCAGAATGAGATTTTCACTCCGCTGCAGAGTGGAAATCTCATTCTGAAATGAGAAGTGTTTAAATCAAACGGCTTTATCTTAAAACATTTCAAGCAAATTCGGCTGACGGCTCCATAGCAAAGCATCACAGTATTAGGAACATCAGTTTAAGAGATATTAAACTAGAATGAAGGCCACACATCAACGCAATAATTTAACGGCTTAAAGCCTTAAAAGGTTTCATGTAAAATTCAGGAGAAAAACCCAAATAAAAAATAACAAGCTTATGCCTTAACGGCAAGACAAGAACATTAATTCAGGATATTAAAATTCGGCTGAAGGCCACACATTAACCAAAATACTAAAACTCAAGGGAAGTTACTATATAATAGACAGGGAACGGCGCTCAGGAGTTTCCAAAGGTCGGCCTGGAGTAGTAACACTAACGCCCATTTAGGCGAGACAGGCAGCCTGACCAGCAATCTCTTAATGGGGAGGCAACCCAACCGACAGACAGCCGATGAACCAACCAACCACCTACTTTTGGTCACTAGATCAACAGCACTACAACCAAAATGCCAGCGAGGCGCAGATGCCAGTAACACTCGTCTTCAAATACTGGTGTGTTAATAAGCGAAGGCACAATAACCACTGAGATACATAAACATCACAACGGCTGTGGAACTACACGCCGTGGCGGACAACACCAACACGGTAAGAAAACACTCACTCGCTGCTCTGTCGCAACCGACTGGTTACTGCAGTACGCAGATAGCATTACACCATTTAAAGCATTGCTCAGTCGAACTGACACAGCGTACACAGTGTTCAACGAAACACTGCCACAAGAAACTCGAACATTCGTAAAACGAATCACTGATGAACAACTAGAACAAATCACAGGCGGACACACACACACACCAAACGGAAAGACGGCCGGTGACGAAACACACGTCGTCTGACCAGACGACCGACCACCAACCAACCAAGGTCGTTGCCACTCAAACCATGTGTGTCAGCAACGGTCGGACGAGTCAAGACGATCCGGAGGTCACTGCAGCTCCAACCCGATGTCCGTGCGTAACGGGGAGACACAGTGATCCGGGCACACTGGTTAGGACCCAATCATGTAATACTAACTCTTGTCCATTGGCCACGACGTCTCCGCACAAGAAGGAACCGAGCCACGTCCAGCAAAATGACCCAGTGACGGGGCCCAGAAACGGTGAAAGACCAAACGCACGAAGCCCAAAGAGGCGAGCAACTAAACGACCGACCAACGGTAGATCCCGCTGCCATCTCCGTCCTTCGGACACTTCATCCTGTGTCATAAGTGTTGGGCGAGTACTGGCTGTCCGGACCTCCGTAGACCTCCGTCCCCGACAACTGCTACGTCCCGACTGCACTTCTGCCGTGTTCGAACTCTACGACTGCCAGGTCCGAACTCCCCCCCCCCCTTTCCCTCCCTCCACGACACACCACAACCGGGAAGTAATAACCGTCCAGCACAGATAATACGCATGGCAAACATCGATACGCGCCCCTGCTGCCACTTACGGGCATGCAAGACAGTACTTCAGTGACACCAGTCAACTAGCATTGTGCCGAACTGAAGAGAGTTGTATCGACCTAAAAGTACCACACAGCTATGCTAAATGAAATGTCGCACTGTACCTGGTACTTCCGGGAAGATAAAGAGCAGACCCGAGAAGGGCAGGGTGCTGGCCAGCGCGCCGCTCGCACACCATGCACGTGTGAAGACTGGCAGGCCACGTCCGACCCTGGTCTCAGGCAACCTTCGACCCGAGTCTCCCTCGATAGCGACGATCGCAGCGTCGCTTCCTGCACGCATTCCCCCAACAAAGGACGCTCCCATTGGTCGGTTTTCAGCCTACTTGTTACATGAACATTTTTAAGCCTTGCTTGGTTCCGAAAACTACCTACATCTAATACACTGAAGCGCCAAAGAAACTGGAATAGGCGTGCATATTCAAAATGAGTTTGTACGTGGTTTTGTAGTCGGCGCACGAGCGATTGGACAAGCAACTCCGAGGCAGTGATGAAGTGGAGATTTTCCCGAGCGTGCCATGAATACCAGGCATACGGTAAAATATCAAACCTCCAAAATCGCTGCTTCCGGGAAAAGATCGTGCGAGGACGGCACCAACGCCAGCTGAAGAGAATGCTTCGACGTGAGAATATTGCTGCACATTTCAGTGCTGGGCACTCAACAAGTGTCTGCGTGCGAACCATTCAACGAAACATCAACGATATGAGCTTTCGGACCCGAAGACCAACTAGTGTTCCCTTGACGACTGCACGACACAAAGCTTTACGCCTCACCTGGGCCCGTCAACACCGACATTCGATTCTTGATGACTGGAAGCACATTTCCTGGTCGGACGAGTCTCGTTTCAAATTGTATCGACCGGATGAGCGCGTACGGGTATGGAGACAACCTCATGACTCCATCGACCGTGTATGTCAGCAGGGGATTGTTCAAGTTGGTGGAGGCTCTGTGATGGTGGGGGTCGTGTGCAATCGGAGTGATATGGGACCCATAATACGTCTACATACGACTCTGCCGGGTGACATGTACGTATGCATCCTGTCTGATCACCTGTGTCCATTCATCTGCAATGATCATCCCGACGGGCGTGGGCAATTCCAGCACAACAATGCGACGCCCCACACATCCAGAAATGCTACATTGTCGCTCCAGGAACATTCTTCTGACATGAAACTCTTCTGCTGGCCACCAAACTCCCCAGACATGAACATTATGGAGCATATCTGGGATGTCTTGGAACGCGCTGTTCAGAAGAGATCTTCACCCCGTCATACTCTTTCAGATTTATAGACAAAATGGTTCAAATGACTCTGAGCACTATGGGACTTAACTTCTAAGGTCATCAGTCCCCTATAACTTAGAACTACTTAAACGCAACTAACCTAAGGACATCACACACATCCATGCTGGAGGCAGGATTCGAACCAGCGACCGTAGCGGTCGCGTGGTTCCAGACTGTAGCGCCTAGAACGGCTCGGCCACTCCGGCCGGCTTTTATGGACAGGCCTGCAGGATTCAAAGCGTCAGTTCCCTCCATCACTACTTCAGACATTAGGCGAGTCCACGCTACGTCGTGCTGCGGCACTTCTGCGTGATAGCCGGGGGCCTACACTGTATTAGGTAGATGTACCAATTTACTTTGCTCTTCAGTGTATTTGCACCCTGTGACTGATATTTAAGACTGCCCTCTTTTTCTGTCTTAAATTCAACATGGGTCACGACAAGTAAGTACTGGCAGAAATTTCCTCACGACGTCTCCAGAAGTGACACGCTTGTTTCTTGTTGCTGGGGACGCTCGCCTTCCTGAGTCTTGGTCACGATGAAAGTCCTATCAAGGCGTCTATCTTCGGATCCTTGACGACGCATTCCACTACATTACTAAATATTACGAGAAATGACTTGTAACCACGTATGATAACCGTTAAATACTCTTGTTAAACCGTATACGTGCGTATTTAGTCTCCCGTTCACATGAGTTATCGTTTCTTTAGTTCTGAAAAAGTAACGTCATGACTAGACCACGGATTCTTAGGTCGTAAAGAAGTGTTTTTTAGGCCCCTAAAATAGGCTCCTTCTGTAGTTCATTTAGGCTATACAAAACCTAAAATAGGCTCTAATAAAAATGATGCAGAGAAAATTAAAATAATTTTAAATATACAGTGTTGACAGTATGAATATCTTATTAGTCATTAAAACAAGGAGAATGAATACTTACACAGTTACAGAGCACAGGAATCTACAGCATCAATGTTGAACATAACTCCAAAAATTTTTGAGTTCCTGCAAGATAAAGATCTCCGTAAAAAAGATGTGGCAATGGTTTAATTAATACATACGTAGTTTCACATATTCTGACCAGAGTTGGCTTCACAATAAATAACCAAAATCTTTTCTAGGTTTTCTAGTGAAAAACTGTGGCGCTTGTCAGTCAGATTCAATTGATACGCTGAAAAAGAACGTTCCACATCAACAGGTGTGACAGGGGCGTACTTCATTTTCGGCACATATTGGACAGGAATGCTGCAGTCAGGAGCGCTGGATTTTCCACTAAATATGTTGGCAGTTGCACACAAGTCCTTCAGGCCAGTGTTCTTCTGGAAAACCGTTTGCATTTTTGCCCGTACTTTTTCCCCTACTTCACGTGGCGCTTCATGAATTTTCATTTTGACTTTTTCAAACAAAGAAATATTGTCGTAGATAGGTCTCCCAGAGCCTTCTAATTGTGAAATTATTCTTGTCATAAATGTGTAGTGGGCCCTGATGTAAGATAAGTCCCGTTTTAAAGAAGAATCTTTGAATAACTCCATTGCTGAAGTTACGGATGCAGCATCCTCCGGTATATTTTCAGCCACCTTTTGGACAGCTGAGAGGTGCGTACTATAGTATTCTGCTGCTATCAGCCACATGCCCCAGCGGGTGACAACAGGCTCTGGCGCCAATTGGACATCTGGAAGCTGCTCTTTGAATGCCTGTATTCTTGATGGTGCCTTAACAAAAATTTTATTCACCATATATATTACTTTAGGAAATTGTAGTCTTACTTGCTCAGCTATGCGGTTGACCCCATGCACTACACAAGTTACGTGCAGCATAAATGGGTAGAATACTTCTAATAGTTGAAACGCTGCTATTGTATATGCAGCAGCATCAGTGACGGCCAGAAGCACCTTATTCTCACCCACTCCGTTTGGGTATAGCACCTTAAGCCCATTGTTCACAAACTGTGCTATTATTTGTTGGTTAGTTTTTGCAAGCTGTTTTGAGTAAATCAAATGAGCCCTGGATGGAGCATCTGGATCTAGCTTGCCAGTAATCAGGTTTGCAATGTAACGGCCAAGACTGTCAGTAGTTTCATCCACAGAAATCCATATACAAGATTCTCCAACATCTTCTCGGATTCTGTGCAATGCAGCATTGTAAGCTGAATCCACATAATTCTTACGTAAAGTTCACTGCAGGAATAGACTGATGGCAGTACTTCTCAAGAAAACCTCTGAAAATTGGGTTTTCTAGTTTCCGAATGGGGATGTTTGCTGCCACAGGAGCATGACACAAATAACTGCAGAACTTGTTTTTTTCCGGAGGATTCACCAGATTCATTGGTTAAAAGAGTTTGCTTCAATTTTGACTTTCGTTCAACTTCAGCTTTATGTGCGATTCCATATGCATGTTGAGTTAAGTGAGATTTCTTAACACTCGAAACCTAATACGAGAGAAAGGGGACATGCAGTTTAGAATCGCATATAAAGAGTAATCGTATTACTAAAGGATAGCGATAAAAAAGAACCCTAAGCGTCAACTTTAGCTTTATGTGCGATTTCATATGCATGTTGAGTTAAGTGAGATTTCTTAACTCTCGAAACCTAATACGAGAGAAAGGGGAATTGCAGTTTATTATCGCATATAAAGAGTAATCGTATTACTAAGGGATAGCGATAAAAAAGAATCCTAAGTGACAGGAAAATAAGAAGTCTAAGAAAAACATCAACTAACCTCCTTGATGCATGCTTGGCAGAAAATAATTCTCCCATCCGTTGTATAATGCGGAAAATCTTGCAGCCACTGCCTTATATAAGTAGACTTTGAACTATCTGTTTTCGGCATGGCGTAGTATTCCCACGCAGAAACTAGAATTTATTTTGCACTTAGAACGTCAGTAACACTTAACACGTCGGTCGCTACACAATGTACTGATTTGTTTTCACTGGGAAAAAGTGAACGATGACCTGTTTCTTGCTTTTTTTTTTTTTTTTTTTTTTTTTTTTTTTTTTACCTCTTACTGCGGTACATGGGAGCGGTAGGGGAAGTACCGTACTCGTTACTGGTCATATGGCACCTGACAGATGGCCGCCCCTTCTGAACAAGCGAATGGAATGTACCGGTGCTTCGGATGAAAACATCTCACTGCTGGCAAATTATTTTTCGAACCGGAAAATTCACGTATAATACCTTTCACGAAACAGGGTAGTTTGATAGGACTGCCTGTAGACAGCAGCGAGAAAATGCGAGAAGGGCTGTAATTTAGCTATAGAGGGCGTCTACGATTAACGTTGTGATCTTTTAATCCGTGCTCAGCTTAAGGCCTATGAAACCGTTTCTTTGCGAAAATACACAGCTGGCCATTATCCTACGAAATCCTACGAACGGAATATTTTGAAATATAACATTAAGTACTCCCACGTTAGATTCTAATGTGTAACTCTAATCTTTGACCGGTTCCCATTCGCTCACCGAAGTTAAGCACTGTCGCACTCGGCGCGTACTTGGATGGATGACCATTCAACCGTGCCGAGTGCTGTTGGTAGTAAAGCAAGCAAAGGAATTGTAAACAGTCGCTAACGACCTTTGCCTTCGATGAGACGTAAAGCCCTAAATTTACTTCCTTTTTCTAATCTTTGAAAACACAAGAACTCTATGTCAGATTAACGAAATAGGTACTTTTTAGGATTTTGATGCCGAAAGAGGCAAAATTAGGGGTCAACGTCGAAATACGCAATTTTAGGTCCTATAGAACTAACGGTATTCAGTTTAGTTAGTATTGAAATGCATAAATACCAACTTATATGCAAATTGGAGCTTAGGAAAAAAGATAGATTTTAACCTAAAGATCAGTGATCTATTTTTTACATATGAATAATAAAACACCTATAAAGAGTATTTGCTATTAACAGGAATAGAGATATAAAAAAAGACCGAAGTGTTAGGCAAATACGAAGCATGAGCGCATATCAACTAGCCACCTTGCTGCACGCTAGGCAGAAAATATTTTTTTTCCATCTGTCGTATAGTGTGGAAAAACTTGGAGCCACTGTCTTATATGATGAAATAGGCACTTTTTAGGATATTAAAGCCGAAATAGGCACTAACTTCGTAATAGGCTTTTTTAGGTCTTATAGAATTAACGCTATTAAGTGTAAATAGTCATGAAACGCGTCAGTACAACTTTTTATGCAAATAGGAACTCAGGAAAGAAATAGGTGTGTACCTAAAATCCGCGGTCTAGTCATGACACGTCAATTGTCCTTTAAAAGTGGTTCACAGATGGATAAAACTTTGCTACTACTATTTCTTCCAACTTCACATTTATGAGATACGCTGTATATTATCTCTAGAGTCTTTTTCTACTGAATATTTTCCATTTCCATGCTACATGGACAAGAAAACATACATGCAAAGTTCCAGAACTTAATATTTGCTTCTCTAAGCGTTCAGTCGCTTCCAATCGTCTTACTGAGTTCCTGGGGAACCATAAACGTTCCAGTCCAAATATCTGTCAAACGTAGATCCTGTACCTAGGTGCTCAGCTCCACAGAATTTATGATTTTTGATCGGTCCCGTTCAATACACAATTAAAATCTTTACTAAGGATGATACGAAAAGTTTTGCACTGTGGTATTGGGGTAGATTCGTCTCTGGTGAGCTCTGCACAACATATTTTTTTGTTATTCAATGTTTTGGCCCATACATGGCAGAACGCCTAATAACTGTTTACTATTGACTAATTCGCGCAAAGAGAAAAAAAATGGCTCTGAGCACCATGCGACTTAACTTTTGAGGTCATCAGTCACCTAGAAATAAGAACTAATTAAACCTAACTAACTTAAGGACATCACACACATTCATGCTCGAGGCAGGATCCGATCCTGCGACCGTAGCGGTCGTTCGGTTCCAGAATGTAGCCCCTAGAACCGCACGGCCACTCCGGCTGGACGCTCAAAGAGAATATTCTCACTTTCTGCTTTTACGTTACACATAATCTTCATTTACAAAGATGGAAATAAGTACAGCTCGACTGGGGCACGAATAATAATTTTGGGCACTTTTCAGAAACCTGTACCGTCGTTCGGCGAGGTTTCCGGAGTTCGCTCGCTGAATTTGTTTCTTCAGGCATCCTCTGTGGTTACTCTTATTTTCATTGTATCAGTTTGAAAATCCGACATGTACAGGATGCTTCGAAATAGCAATAAGGAAATATCCTATATTTCTTTTACATCATAGTGTGGTTGGCCTTTTGTAAGGACCAAAGACAAATATAACCATTAACATGTAAGGAGTAAGTAGTTTGTGAACTGGCGAATAGTCTGTCGTATGATCTTGCAGTTAGTCTTCATGTAACGAAACTTCCATTTCCAGATAGTACATTTTGCATATGTGATGGTCTTCTAGGAATGGAGTAAACGTACTAAGCCTGTTCTGTCTGGAGCCTCGTTACACAGGCCCTTTTTCTTCTTTTTCCTTTTTAACTGGATGCGAGATGCTTGTTGTCGTTTATATTTCTTTATTATTGAAAATAAATGTCTCTGCAGATGCAGATTCTTTTAACTAAAATGTATTTCGTATTAAATAATTATGCGGTTCTATTTAAAAATAAATATATTAGTGAGTTCCACCAGAACTGTTTTCATAAAAGGTGCACACAGGTCGAATCGAATGCAGTCGTGATTAAGAATAAGTAGTAGGTATCGGTAAGGCCATTGTGAGAATAGCGGTGTGGATGTGCAATAGCTAAGACTATTGTGAAAACTGGTAGTACACACATCAAAAAAAGTTTTGCACACCCCCGTTGCCAGAACTCCTGAAGATAGACGTTGACTGTCGATATTTTATCACAGACACAGTCCTTTTGACTGTTCAGTGAGGTCACCAACCCCTCCCCCCCCCCCCCTAAAAAAAAGATGTAAACAACCATGCATGAGTAGCGCCTGTTATACGGAGAGGGTCCGACAGCGGATCAGTTCCAGACATTCCTCTAGGAAGGAGGTACACGGCTCGTGTTGTCTGTAGTTCAACCATGCCTAAACGGTAAATACCGCAGTTCGATCGCGTACGCATTGTTACTTTGTGCCAGGATGGTCCCTCAACAAAGGAAGTCTCCAGCCGTATCGGAATGAACCAAAGCGATGTTGTTCGGACCCGGAGGAGATACACAGAGACAGGAACTGTCGAAGACATGCAGCGCTCAGGCCACCCAAGGGCTACTACTACAGTGGATGACCGCTACCTACGGATTGTGGCTCGGAGGAACCCTGACAGCAACGCTACCATGTTGAATAATGGTTTTCGTGCGGACACAGGAAGTCGTGTTACGACTCAAACTGTGCGAAATAGATTGCACGATGCGCAGCTTCACTCCCGACGTCCATGGCGAGGTCAATCTTTGCAACCACGACACCATGCAGCGCGATACAGATGGGCCCAACAACATGCCGCTTGGACGGCTCAGAATTGGCATCACGTTCTCTTCACCGATGACTGTCGCATGTGCCTTCAACCAGACAATCGTTGGAGACGTGTTTGGAGGCAACCGGTCAGGCTGTACGCCTTACACACACTGGCCAACGAGTGCAGGAAGGTGGAGGTTCACTGCTGGTTTGGGGTGGCATTATGTGGGGCCGACGTACACCGCTGGTGGTCATGGAAGGCGCTGTAACGGGTGTACGATACGTGAATGCCATCCTCCGACCGCTAGTGCAACCATATCGGCAGCAAATTAGCGACGTATTCGTCTTAATCGAGACAATTCGCGCCCCCACCGTTGTGTATGAATTCCTCCAGGATAACGACATCGCTCGGCTAGAGCGGCCAGCATGTTCTCCAGACATGAACCCTACCGAATACCCCTGGGATAGATTGCAAAGAGCTGATCGTGGACGACGTGGCCCACGAACCACTCTGAGGGATCTACGCCGAATCGCCGTTGAGGAGTGGGACTATCTGGACCAACAGTGCCTTGATGAACTCGTGGGTAGTATGCCACGACGAAAACAGGCATGCATCAATGCAAGAGGATGGGCTGCTAGGTATTAGAGGCACCAGTGTGTACAGCAGTCTGGACTACCATCTCTGAAGGTCTCGATATGTGGTGGAACAACATGCAATGTGGTTTTCATGAGCAATAAAAAGGTCGAAAATGATGTTTATGTTAATCTCTATTCCAGTTTTCCGTACAGGTTCCGAAACTCTCGGAACCGAGTTGAAGCAAAACTTTCTTTGATGTGTGTTGTCAGAACTAACAGAAAGTGTACCAAAGGTACTGGTCACTGTAATCACTAATGTTGATGTATGAACTGTGTGTGAATAAGCGTAATAAATTACAGTCATTTAATCACAGGGCGATAAACTGTTGCAGCAATTTAGGGCAGAACTGCTACAAAAGGGTCAGTGAGACACTAATAGTAAAAAAAAATCTATCCTAACGTAAGTAATTTTTTTAAATGTCTACAAATAAACTAGAAAGAATGAAGTTAATACAAAAATTGACTTGTTGAGCAAATTTTGATCCACACAAGATTGATCAGATGATTAAATCCTGTATAATGAAGTGTAGATACAGGCCAATGAAACTGGAAGTACTTCCCAAGAAATGCATATAATGAGAAATATCGTTTTTCCCGTTTGTTCTGAAATAAGATTTCCAGTTGGATCAAAATATAGTTTCTACAACTAATTGATTCGGTATTAACTATACATGAGGACATACACAGCAAGATCACTTCTCTGTTATTAGTTGCACTAAGATCTTAGAGTACTGATACATTCGCAAGCTTCATATACAGAGCTTCTGGACGGTGTCAGTGCTTTTGTTTCGAATGATACCAAAGCAGTAAACGCTTCCCGAACCATACGCACTCTGATATTTCAGCCAACGATCCTATGCCGTTGGATGTTGTAGATAGTAGTGTAGTGCGTACTTCTGTCATTCCGTTTGTCGGTAATTTAGAGAGCACTTTCTTTTGTTTATTTAGGTGTTTTTTTGTCGAATACATGTCAAACAGAAGTCTCGCATCGTTGACTGGGGAGGCCAAACGAGCACTACGAACGCCGCTCTCGGTTAATTGGATGACTAAATTAGCTCGTCTGACGGCGGGGGTCGGCTCGAATAAATCCCGATTAAGCAGACCATTTTGCCTGATGTGCAGTGACCTGACACGGGCTGATATTAGGCTGGGATATTTATTGCTCCCTGAATTCGGGTGTTTTAATTAATTGCCCGGCAGAGAAGGGTAATCCTTCTCTTCTTCTTTTTTTTGTGAGGAGCAGACCAGCTGGTGGAAAGGGTTCAGCAAGCGGGTGGAGCTATTAGTGCAGATCGAACAGTAGCTGGCCTTCACGTCTCTTACACAGTAACGGCGGCGTTTGACCGTTTAACAAGGGGTTGGTAGCAACTCGTGACTGCGGTTCCGCTTTTAACGCTCGCAGGCGTCCAAGGGCTGCTTCACTCACGTGTTCTGTAGTCCATTACTGATTATTTAGATACGAGAAGAGATATTTTTAATTAGATTCGTTAAGATAATTGCTGATGCTCGGTGAAATGTGACGAAAGCAGGGACTCGTCCTTTGATATTATTCTTTCGCTACGTGAGCTTTGTGATTCCAGTTAATTCTATTGCCTTCTGTTTTAAAGGTTTAAAATTAAACTACAGTTTGTCTGCGGACTTCTTCTCTCTTACGCCACTTGCAGTATCTAACTAGTATTATTCATCCAGTCATGGGGAATATTGTTTCAAAATGGGAACCGAAAGTAAAATAAAATCCTCTCGCTAATAAAACTTCTCGGGTTACCAGCTATGTATTGTTAAATGGCACTACATTTCGCCCCGCTACCTCCTAACGGTGGTCGAGAGGCATAGAGTCTCTGTAACGAAACTAATAAGAGGATATTTCAAATTAAACCCGTCGATTTTCCTATGTGAAGCTCTTGTCTCGCCAAAAAGGACACAGTGCATTAGCTTAACTGCAAAAGGAATTGTGCGTTCAGCGTACGTTAGAAGTAAGTGTCCAGCAGCACTGACAGAATTTGTCTCCCCTTCCAGAGTCACTTGGCTACGGTAGAAGGTAAATATTCCCCATAAGCGCTATGCAGACTTACAATGTCGTTTCGTAGCTAGTAAAGTCAGATACCGTTCACTAGTACTGTGGATTTTCTACAGGCGCTTCACAGCCATCTTAACAGTTTGCAGTCGACATGTGTAATTAACTTGGTTTAAAAATTTGGATATGCAGTTGCATTTCGCTTATTTGCGGCGTGTGTTTCTTTATTACAGAAAAATATATGATAACTACATCCATTTTTTAGTTTTTCCATTGTTCGTATTCGCATTGCTGAATTGCTGTTCTAATAAATTACTAGCTGACAAACACAGTGCTGTCCGGATATTCATATTGCCAATTTTCTATTAGAAACGAAAACAATAAAATGTACTGTATTTGTACTGAATAATCGAAAAAATGCCATTGCCATTTATTCGTGACAACATCTTTGAAATTACGAAATAGTCTTTCAAAGAAATATGGATAATGTATAAATACTGTATCCAAATTAACGTACTTGGTCCAGGACATTTTTCTGTGAGCTGGGCCCAGTTTATATGTGTGGCAATGCGTCTTCATGGCTCTGTAGACGACTATCTTGTTCGCCTACAGCCGTTTTCGCTTCGCAGTTGAAAGCTGTCAAAAGCGCTGCCAGGTATTAGGAATTTCTTTAAGCTGACTCTACTACAGGAGGGGCTTGGTAGTAAACAATAAACGTATTAAAACTTCTTGCATCACACGGCACTTTTTCACTTATCTCAGTTTCAATGACGTCATATTACTTGACTTAAGTGTTTTTCAATAATGTATTTGTGTACGTACGTTCAGCAATATACGTGGGTACAGATACCGAAACGTGTTGCGAATATAATTAACCCCCAAATAAGTAATACATTTAAACATGTTGAACAGTGAGGCAGTTTTTCACGCGTTTCAAGGTTTGTGAGTTATATCTCTTGGATAATGTTTAATACCACTATATACTTTTGTAGGTGCAATTAGTGGCGAATATCGATACTACCTGCCAAATTTATTGCTAATAATTTTGGTAGTACACAAGTAATACATTTAAACGTCATCCATGACGCGGTAGTTCTTCATGCATCTCAATGCATATGACCCTCTGCCAAGCACTTAAATGTGAATTGCAGAGTAGTCATGTAGATGTAGACGTCCTATCTTCCGAACTATAATAGGCTTATGTTTTTGTCCCCCCACATCTATTGTTATCTGACAGTAAGTGATAGGTGTACCAAGTTTGGTTGAAATCGGTCCAGTGGTTGAGGACAAGACGTGGAAATACATAGACACATACATATATACATATATACTTCTTTATACTATGTGTTGATACTGTGTTAGCATGGCAAAATGGCTTCCTAAAACATCATAGTGAACACGTCCACAATATCATCGAATTTGTTGTGACAAGCTGAAAATTGACGAATTACCATACAATGGAATAATTCTAGGGATGAAACTCTTCCATTTTTCTTTCTGGCGCCATGTGTTAATCTTCATTCAGCCTTAGAGAAACTAAAACGTTGCTCGTGCATTCTTACTTTCTCCGTTGTAGGTAGTAATGCTGCAGTTACCTCTATGACTAGATTAAAAATAAGCACAGTGTTGCGGATATCTGTGCAATCTATGGGCAATGACGCAGCAAGTCAAAATGTAATTGCGTTTCTTGAGCAAAAATGGTCTTAAAGTGTGGTTATCGACCTTGAATGCATGATGTCAACAAGTTTTTCCCTCCATTCCTCGAGTCACAGCCCAGTATTTTACACGTCATTAAAACTAAACACCCAATAACAGTATACTTTGATAGCTTATCAATATCTAGCCCCAGAGCCGCCATCCTGATCCATAAGCTTCATGTACAAAAGTATCTGAACAACCTGAATTCCATAAATGAAAGATGCAATCAATATTTACCCACAGAGTCAAAATATTCTATTGGAGCAATGATCGAAATAATCTGAAGGACCTCAACTGTGTAAACGAAACAGCCAATTATTAGGGCAATCCGAAAAGTAAGGTGTTGTATATTTTTAGACATAGAAACAACAGTTTATTTTCCATAACAGCTACATTATGTTAATGACAGAAGAATGCTTTATTTCTTTACATAGTCACTATTTCATTCGATGCAATTTTGTAGATGGAATGGGACCTTGTGTCATACCAGCTCGTTGCGATGTCATTCAGAACCTCAAATTTCATTTTATAGTAGTTGCAGAACAGCCTTCCGGACAGATGTTCCTTCGACTTACGGAATAGGTCGTAGTCTCTCGGGGCCAAATCCAGACTGTACACTGAGGTGACAAAAGTCATGTAATAACACCTATATCGTGTCGGACTTCCCTATATAGGGCTTAGTGCAGCAGCTTGACGTGGAAAGGACTCAACAAGTCCTTGGCAGTCTCCTGTACGAATATCGTACCTTTATAAACACCCATAACTGCGAAAGTGTTGGCGGTGCATGAATTGATCTCTCAATTATGTTCCATAAATTATCGATGTGATTCATCTCAGAAGATCTGGGTGGCCAAATCATTCCCTCGAGCTGTCCAGAATGTTCTTCAAACCAATCGCGAACAATTGTGATCCAATGACATAGCGCATTGAAATCCATACAAGTTCCATCGTTGTTTGGGAATATGAAGTCCATGAATGGCTGCAGATGTTCTCCAAGTAGCCGAACATAACAATTTCCAGTCAATGATCAGTTCAGTTGCACCAGTGGATCTAGACAATACGATTATGGAGCCACCACCAGCTTGCACAGTGTCTTGTTGACAACTTGGGTCCATGGCTTCGTGGGGTCTGTGCCACACTCGAACCCTACCAACATCTCTTACCAACTAATATCTGGACTCATCTGATCAGACAACAATTTTCCCGTTGTCTAGGGCCCAAACGATGTGGTCTTGAGTACAGGAGACGCGCTGGAGGCTGTGTCGTGCTGTTAACAAAGGCACTCGATTCGGTCGTCTGCTGCCATAGCCCATTAACGCCAAATTTCGCCACACTATCCTAGCGGATATGTTCGTCGTACGTCCTGCATTGATTTTGCTTCTGTGTTATCACTGACAACTCTATGCAAATGCCGCTGCTCTCGCTCGTTAAGTGAAGGCCGTCGGCCACTGCTTGTCCGTGGTGAGAGGTAATGCCTAAAATTTGACATTCTCGGAGCACATTCGACACTGTCCCAAAAACAGTTCCCATTACTTCATTACAGACTGTGTTTGTTTGAATTATCGCTGTTTGGGTGAAGAGGGATGCCGCCACGTGCGTGATTGTTGTTTCTTCTTAGGTGTAAATTGAAATTCCCAGCTTTCGACAACCGTGACAACCAAATCCAAGAAGTTGTCTTTTTCGTCTGCTTAGTGACGAAGAAACTTACGGGAAGAATCAGCGAGTAGCCGTTTGCGGTCTTCTGTCAGGTAATGCGACGTCTCCACACGATTATGAAGATCTGTGACATGTTGAGGCGAGGAGAGCTGTGGCATGTCAGTAAAACCACGGCTTTGTCAAGTCTGGACTTCTCTGGCTTCGCAGATACCTACGTGGATTCAGTAGGACCGTAGGTCTGTCAAATCTGGACGAGATCCTGCTGACTCCACAGAAGAGTCCTTAAACATTCACTCTCTGAAAGCTATCACATAACATAATCTGTGTAGTTCATGATGTAGGCGGATATTCTGTCAGTCAAGGAGACTCAAAGAGGCATGAAGTGATGTATGGAAGAATTACAATTTCATGGGGGATGGTTGCTACGCTGCAACAGCCCACCCCCACTCATGTGAAGTTTATAATAATGCATTTTCCATTGCAAGGCACAATTAAATATTCCTGTATCTAAATTGTTTATGTGATGTATCGAAATACACATAATGCTGATTTAAGTTACGGGTTAAGCTGCCATTGTCGATGAGCAAAGTTTGATCTTGTGCCGCACTTGGTGGAAGACATGAACCTACAAATTAAATAGTTCCATATCTGAACTGCTTGCTTCATTGTTTGATAACAGTTAAAATCAAATTACTTGAAAATAATGTACTCAGCAATCATGGCTGTTACATTTGACAGTTACCTTTAGGGCTTAATGAATGGTAGTCATTGCCTTATATATGTGTGGAATGAGAGCTGTTGTGCTTTCAGCCACCCAGTTTCAACTACGTTTCAGTGTTACACAACGCCTGACGTCACACCTATGAGGCAAAGGACGGAGGGAAGGGATGAGAGTGGGCCACACAGACCTCCAAATGGTGTGCCTCCCTCAGGAAATGATAGCGCGAATGTCCACTGGCGTGTGTGTGTGTGTGTTACTAACGATAAAACTCGAGCATTTATACTTTTTCCGGACATGGCACAAATAGGTTGAGGTATTTTTCAACGTTGTGTGGCCACACAAATGAGATTTAATGATGAGGCAAGGACGGAAATATAGGAAATTTATTGTGTGGTCTGTCAATCATACAAATATATTGTGCAAACACAGACGTATATGAGGTAAGAAAAAAAAAATTGTACGGTGACATTTATATGAGAAGACAGTACAGAGGGAATTTGTTACAAAATCGCCGGATAAACTATTACTGTTTTGGAGTAATTCCTCATGATTGTAGGGAAATTTGTTTCAGTTGTGGGGTGGGGTTGGGCGAGGAGGTAAGGTGATACAGTTTGGGAGTAAGTGGTTACATCGGGGAAAGAGTTGATATAGTTTCAGGACAATTTGTTACTGTTTCCGGACAACGTGATACAATTTTGGAAAAATCTTTTGCAGGTTTGGGGCAGCTTGTTACATATTTGCTGTAACTCGGGGGGCAATTTTGTTGCTTTGTTCCGTTTCGTGAACAGCAAACCAAAACGTTTTCTTAAATGGTGAGCCATTCCAGTTCCTTAAACAGTAATCCACAACGTTTCTTTAAATGATGACAAATTTCGTTTCCCCTTCTTCGTGACCCATTCTACTTTCTTTAGTTCGTCCACCTTGGATTGCGTAAGGAATTCCAGTATAAAATCGTGAAACGTCCACTCAATATTATCAAAATTATTAAAAATGGTTCAAATGGGTCTGAGCACTATGGGACTTAACATCTTAGGTCATCAGTCCCCTAGAACTTAGAATTACTTAAACCTAAGTAACCTAAGGACATCACACACATCCATGTCTGAGGCAGGATTCAGACTTGCGACGCAACAGTCGCGCGGTTCCGGACTGAAGCACCTAGAACCGCTTGGCCACAGCGGCCGGAAACTATATCAGAATAAGTAAATAACTAAATGCTAGTTCACTCATAGATCACTGACGTAGGCTACACGTGGTAATGGCGGAAACGTAGGCCTTCACTAAGTGTAAAAGTTACATCGCATGTGAATATGAAAAGAAAAAATAATTAGTATTTCCTACAGCCAGTCCTTATGTATGGTTTGACAGAAAGGAATGGTTAAACTTTCAGCTAACATTCCTCACATGCACAAGAAGAAAACGTTTAACGGGGACATGTGGTCTGCTACTACTTCCATATTTTTTTTTCTTTACTGTCATTTTGCACCTCATACAAGGTGGGCAACTTTACTCCGCCATTCAGCCACAAGCAGTACAATAAGAGAAAAAACCAATGAAGACACAAAAGTAACATAACGGTGGTTAAAAAACTCTAGACACAGTAATTAAAAAACATGAAGCCGGTCACACTCGACGAAAAACAAGAAAACTGTCGGCACTGTGCACAAACACTGATGATTTAGACGACACACGTGAACAAAGGAGCGTGGGCGGCGAAAACACTGAATCACAAACACGACGGCACACACACGAAAAACTTATGGCGATGGTCTCTGGTGTGCTAATGTTCACTTAACATGTGCGAATCTGGGGACATGCCAAGAGGGGAAGAAGGTAGTGGGAGTGGGAGAGGGGAGAGCAGAGATGTCAATGGCAGAGGAGATGGAGGGAGGAATGAATTTATGGGGGGGTAGTGGAAGCCCAGGGGGGAGGAAGGGAGGAGGGAGGGAAGGGAGAGAGAAGGGGGAGAGGGTACCCTGAGGAAAAAGCACAGGAAGTGGGAGGGGAGGATCAAAGTTGATAGGAGGGGTAGATGGAGAGGCGGAGGGCATCATCAGTGAGGGGGAGCTGGCGGAAGCCACCTTGGGAGAGCGTAACGAGAGTGGAGAGCAGATAGGACGTGGAAATACAGACGCGACAGTGAGCGGTGGTGGGAGAGGATGTGAGAGACAAGCGGGTGAGGGAGATCTAGTTTATGGGATGTGTAGAGAATCCGTATCCGTTTGAGGAAAAGGAGGAGGTGGGGAAATGGAATAAGGTTGTACAGAATCCGCATGAGGAAGGGAGACGCAATAGGAGAGGCAGAGAGCATGGCGTTCGAGGATTTGAAGGGGTATGTAAAAGGTAGGAGGGGCGGAGATCCAGGCAGGGTGGGCGTAGCACAGGAAGGGCGGATGAGGGATTTCTAGGTGTGGAGGATGGTGGAGGGGTCCAGACCCCATGTACAGCCAGAAAGGAGCTTGAGGAGACGGAGTCGGGAGTGTGTCTTGGCTTGAGGTACAGGAGAGATGACGGTCAAGAGTGACGCCAAGGTACTTGAGAGTGGGGGTGAGGGCGAGAGGACGGCCATAGATGGTGACACAGAAATTGAGGAGGTGGAAGGAAGGGGTGGTTTTGCCTACAATGATCGCCTGGGTTTTGAAAGGATTGTTCTTGAGCAACCACTGGTTGCACCATGTAGTGAACCAGTCAAGATGGGATTGGAGAAGGTGTTGGCAGCGCTGCAGTGTGTGGGCAAGGGTAAGGAAGGCGGTGTCATCGACGTACTGGAGAAGGTGGATGAGGGGTGAAGGCATGTCCGCCGTATAGAAAAGATACAGAAGAGGGGAGAGGATGGAACCTTGGGGCACACTGACGGAGGGGATAAAAGGTGTAGGAATCCGTGTTATGGATGGTGATGTAGGAAGGACGTTGGGAAACAAAGGACCCGATCAGACGGACGTAGTTAATAGGAAGGGCGAAGGTTTGGAACTCGAAGAGGAGACCGGAATGCCACACATGGCCATAGGCGCGTTCGAGGTCGAGGGAGAGGAAGATAGTGGAGCAACTGGAATTGACCTGGTCGGAGAGGAGATGAGTGAGGTGAAGGAGAAGGTGATCGGTAGAGAAGGACGGCCGAAAGCCACATTGGATAATTGGAAGGAAGGGGTGCTGGTGGAGATGCTGGTGGATGCGTCGGGTAAGGATGGATTCCAGGACCTTGCTGAAGGCTGAGGTAAGGCTGATGGAACGGTAGGAAGAGACAGCGGACGTCGGTTTGTCGGTTTAATACTTCCGGTTCTGCTATGTTTGTCATTATTAACCCAGTGCGAATAGGTGCATGTAAGGAGTAAGTTCGTAAAATCTGACCGTGCCTTTTTGCTAGGTGCACATAGTGTGTAGTTTGCCAGCTGGCAGTTAATCAACCATCCATCCATTGGAAAAGAACTTATTGAAAGAATTGCTTACAGAGCGTGAGTTAATATATCTTCTCTACACTGTCATATCGAAAGTATTCGGATACCGCTATGTATTGCGGAATTGAGCACTAGATGTCACGAGAGGCGAAACTACGAGAACAAAAGGGGGCAAATTGTGTTGTCGGAAGACAAGCAGTGGTTTGAACAGGAGAGTTGAGTGTCTTCGATCACGGATTAGTCATTAGATGTCAAAAGTATAGAGGGGCCGAGCGGAAGTACCTCTGCTTCAAGTCGGGGTAGCAGTTCGGTACCTGTGAAGCACCTCTGACGCTAGTAAAACATTGTCAGAGTTCAATCAATTATTACCCAAGTTTACAGTCGTGTTATTCCACACTGTCCATTAGCAGGGAAATAAAGTGAGGCTATGATACGGTGCTCAGTTCGAAAAGACCACATGTGTACTTCTTATTCTACTATTCTCGCTCAACGGGCTCTTAAGTGCTGTGTAGGTTCTCTGATGTTTGTTCTTATAAAATATGTACAGCTTCTTTCGACATCCCTTACGAGCTAACGAATCTACATGTCACGTGACCGTTGGTTTTCTGTCCCGGGCTATTTTCTGCTGATCTCGTCCTCTCTCTCTCTCTTGGCGCAGTGTTGTAACATGCTCAGGGCTGACCTTGAGACATACCACTTATTTCCCGGTTCTGTTTCGGCCTCTGGTGTGACTGCACTTTGATTCTAGCAAGGTGAATAACTTTTAGTAAAATTTTCTGATTAACCCTTTACTGTTCGGTGACGTAACACATTGTTGGTTGGTTGATTGTGGGGAGAGGACGAAACAGCGATGTCATCGGTCCCATCGGGTTACGGAGGGACGGGAAAGGAACTCGCCTTGCCCTTTCAAAGGAACCATCCCGGAATTTACCTGAAGCGATTTAGGGAAATCACCAAAAACCTAAATCAGGATGGCCGAACGCGAGTTTGAACCGCCATCCTCCCTAATGCGAGTCCTGTTTGCTAACCATTGCGCCGCGTCGCTCGGCCCGTAACACATAGCTAACAAATATATCAGAAATGTTTCAACCGCTGTAAAGCGGCCGAAGTCAAGTGTTGGTTGTGTGATTGCGAAGTGGAAAGGAAAGGAATAACCACACCTAAAACAAGACCAGTAAGACTACATGCACTGATTGGCAAGAACCGTCGAGCACTGGAGAGAGTGATTGTAAAACCTTGCATGAAATCTGAGGGAAGAATGAATCGTGCGTTGGAAAGTATTACCAGAAATCCAACTAGCTCAATGGCTGTCCGTGGCGAGTCATAAACAATGGAGTACTATGGTCGAGCAGCTCCTCATGTCATAAATTTCTGCAATCATTGTCAGACGACGCTTGAGGTGATTTAAAGAGCGAGACTACTGGAAAGTGGCTGACCGGACGCTAGTGACAGGCGTGATGATTCGTGCTGAGGGTTTGAGTTGCCGGATGCCTGGAGAATCTCACCTGTCATCATGTGCACTGCTAACTCTGCAGGCTATCCCCGTCGTAGGTTCGAGTCCTCCCTCGAGCATGGGTGTGTGTGTGTTGTCCTTAGCGGAAGTTAGAGTGTTAGCCTAGGGATCGATGACCTTAGCAGTTTGGTCCCATAGGAACTTACCACCACCAACTTTGTAGTACATAGGAGGTGACGTTACACTATGGGGGTGTTTTTCGTGCGTAGGCGGTGGTGCCATTATTGATCTTATGAACACATTTTACAACGTTGAGTAATCCATCAAGTAGAGCAGCAGTTCGGAGACGATAACTGTTTGTATCAGCATAATATTGCACCGTGTCATGAAGCATCGTCTGTGAGGCAATGGTTTGTGGACAACAGCAATCTTGAAATGGACTGGCCGGGATAGAGTCCTAACCTGGAACCAATCATATTCCTATAATTTTATCACTGGGTATTTGATATTGTTTACTTGCTAACCGAGTCTAATTCACATCAGTTACCTTTGACTTTCACTGACAATGACTTTTTAGTCTCTTTGCGTGTTAACGAGACATTACGGCGAATCCTCTACAAAATACAAATTTTAAAAATTATTTTTACAGATAACACTTTTTGACCGTAAGCAACCATGTAGCTACGCGTTTAGCGTATAATAGCAATTAAACTGCCAGAAATTCCTGAATATGTATTGCTTGTCATCTCCATTTGTACACTCGAGACGCTTTTTAGGGCCTATATATTTCCATACAACGCCACCGGCCTTGCCCTGTATGTTCTACATCTATTTTTTCCATTGCACGTTTTCGACAAACCTGCGTGCGGATAACCTGATTTAAGATTTCCGTGATTTCCCTAAATTGCTTCAGGTAAGAGCCGGGATGGTTCCATTGAAATAACACTGTCGACTTCCTTCCTCATCGTTCCCTCGTGCAATGGGACCGATGACTTCGCTGTTTGGTCTCCTCCCCCAAATCAGCCAACCAACCGATCATTTTTCTTCGTTTTTTATTGGGTATCTCCATGTTTTACCGCCTCTGAACCTCTCTGTCGGCTCCCCTGATCATTTTCATCAACAGTATCTGCCTGTAGAGTGTCAGAACCTGGTGCACATTCGGCAGGGTGCATTTCTGTGATGTTTCTCTGAACGTAAAGAGAATCAGAGCTTTAAGATTAACATCCTCCACAAATCTTAGAATAATTTGACGCACAAAAGTAAAATACACTCCTGGAAACTGAAATAAGAACACAGTGAATTCATTGTCCCAGGAAGGGGAAACTTTATTGACACATTCCTGGGGTCAGATACATCACATGATCACACTGACAGAACCACAGGCACATATACACATATACACAGGCAACAGAGCATGCACAATGTCGGCACTAGTACAGTGTATATCCACCTTTCGCAGCAATGCAGGCTGCTATTCTCCCATAGAGACGATCGTAGAGATGCTGGATGTAGTCCTGTGGAACGGCTTGCCATGCCATTTCCACCTGGCGCCTCAGTTGGACCAGCGTTCGTGCTGGACGTGCAGACCGCGTGAGACGACGCTTCATCCAGTCCCAAACATGCTCAATGGAGGACAGATCCGGAGATCTTGCTGGCCAGGTTAGTTGACTTACACCTTCTAGAGCACGTTGGGTGGCACGGGATACATGCGGACGTGCATTGTCCTGTTGAAACAGCAAGTTCCCTTGCCGGTCTAGGAATGGTAGAACGATGGGTTCGATGACGGTTTGGATGTACCGTGCACTATTCAGTGTCCCCTCGACGATCACCAGAGGTGTACGGCCAGTGTAGGAGATCGCTCCCCACACCATGATGCCGGGTGTTGGCCCTGTGTGCCCCGGTCGTATGCAGTCCTGATTGTGGCGCTCACCTGCACGGCGCCAAACACGCATACGACCATCATTGGCACCAAGGCAGAAGCGACTCTCATCGCTGAAGACGACACGTCTCCATTCGTCCCTCCATTCACGCCTGTCGCGACACCACTGGAGGCGGGCTGCACGATGTTGGGGCGTGAGCGGAAGACGGCCTAACGGTGTGCGGGACCGTAGCCCAGCTTCATGGAGACGGTTGCGAATGGTCCTCGCCGATACCCCAGGAGCAACAGTGTCCCTAATTTGCTGGGAAGTGGCGGTGCGGTCCCCTACGGCACTGCGTAGGATCCTACGGTCTTGGCGTGCATCCGTGCGTCGTTGCGGTCCGGTCCCAGGTCGACTGGCACGTGCACCTTCCGCCGACCACTGGCGACAACATCGATGTACTGTGGAGACCTCACGCCCCACGTGTTGAGCAATTCGGCGGTACGTCCACCCGGCCTCCCGCATGCCCACTATACGCCCTCGCTCAAAGTCCGTCAACTGCACATACGGTTCACGTCCACGCTGTCGCGGCATGCTACCAGTGTTAAAGACTGCGATGGAGCTCCGTATGCCACGGCAAACTGGCTGACACTGACGGCGGCCCTGCACAAATGCTGCGCAGCTAGCGCCATTCGACGGCCAGCACCGCGGTTCCTGGTGTGTCCGCTGTGCCGTGCGTGTGATCATTGCTTGTACAGCCCTCTCGCAGTGTCCGGAGCAAGTATGGTGGACCTGACACACCGGTGTCAATGTGTTCTTTTTTCCATTTCCAGGAGTGTACATCCATCGACAGTTTACAGCAGGCACACATTAATACCCTCATACATACGCCAAATATAAGTCTACACACAACAAAGAATTGAAAAGATACACTGAAGCACCAAAGACACTGCTATAGGCAAGCATTTTCAGGTAAAGAGATATACAAACAGGCAGACAGAACACGGCACTGTCTTCGGCAACGCCTGTATGAGACAACAAGTCTCAGACGCAATTGTTAGATCGGTTACTGCTGTTACAATGGCAGGTTATCAAGGTATAAATGAGTTTGAACGTTGTGTTACAGTCGACGCACGAGCGGTGGGAGACAGCATTTCCGAGGCAGCGATGAAGTGGGATTTTCCCGTACTACCATTTCACGAGTGTACCGAGAAAGCCAAGAATCAGGTAAATCACTAAATCTCCGACATCGCTGTGGCCGGAAAAAGATCCTGAAAGAACGGGACCCACGACGACTGAACAGAATCGATCAACGAGAACAGAAGTGCGAAGCTTCCACAAATTGCTGATTTCAATGTTGGGCCATCAACAAGTGTCAGCATGCAAACCATTCAACGAAACATCATCGATAGGGTCTTTCGGAGCCGAAGGCCTACTCGTGTACAACCGATGACTGCACGACGTGAAGCTTTACATCTGCCTCAGTCCATGAACACCGACATTGCACTGTTGATCACTGGAAGCATGTTGCCTCGTCGGATCACTGATCTAGATACGAGTATGAAGGTGACACCTATCTAAGAAACCTGTCTGATGATCTGGTTCCATTCATGTCCGTTGTGCATGGGCAGCTCGAACAGGACAATGCGACATCGCACCATTCCAGAATTGCTACAGTGTGGCTCTAGGGCCAATATTTTGAGTTTAAATACTGCCGCTGGCCAAACTCCCCAGACATGAACGTCGTCCTCTTAGAGATTGAAGAACAGCCCTGCAGGATTCATGGTGTCAGTTCCCTCCAGCATTACTTCAGACATTAGTCGAGTTCATGCCACGTCATGTTGCAGCACTTCTGCTTGCAAGTGGGGGCGCTACTCGATATTAAGCAGGTGTACTAGTTTCTTTGGCTCTTCAGAGTACATAAATGCAATAATAATTTGCTTAATCGGCTAAATATTTAATTAAGTATTTTCGTATGGTGTTTAAGATATAGATGCAGCTGTAGATAATTTACTGACAGAACAAAATCCAAGAATCATTCTAAATCGCGACAACAACTTTCAGGGTGGCTCTTAACATGCCTGTCATCGCACATCACGCATATGCACGAGGATAATGGTAAGTGACGAGACTTAGCATACTTTATGTGCTTAAAGAAAAGCGTCCATTAACCTGATTGCTAACCCTTTGTGAAGGGAACTTCCCTTTAGAAACTTATACAGGATCTTTATCAGAATGCACATGATAAAAAAAATGGTTCAAATGGCTCTGAGCACTAGGGGACTCAACTGCTGTGGTCATTAGTCCCCTAGAACTTAGAACTACTTAAACCTAACTAACCTAAGGACATCACACACATCCATGCCCGAGGCAGGATTCGAACCTGCGACCGTAGCAGTCGCACGATTTCGGACTGCGCGCCTAGAACCGCGAGACCACCGCGGCCGGCTGCACATGATCCTCTGATTCGTACTAATTGTTGGAAAACATTTATTTGGGACGAATACCGCACGAGTTACGACTACAGCAGCCATGCTTGTGGCATTTACCATCGTTGAAAAGGGCACCTCCTGCCGAATTCGCTACCAGCTACAATCTGAATTTAGAGAGACTGTTGCTACCCGTCGGATTATCGTGTAACTATCAACTAATAGGTCTGAAGTGCGTTATTTACTGTTTTTCATGCAATACCTCAGTTTCCCAACAAGTATCACTTATAATTTTCTACAGCCGAGGTCTTCGGTTTAAGGCTAAGAAATAAGTAATTAAATACAAAAACGGTAGAATAGCAAGAGAAGATGACAGTGTTGCTGAACTACTAAAGAGGGCTAGGTCCAGTACCATCAGAGAAATAACAAAAGTCATACACAGCGAATGGGAGACCGAAGTAATAGCAGATGACTGGAAGTGCGCAGTCATATACCTTCTACATAACAAAGGTTATAGGGCCGATCTTAACAACTGCAGAGGGATAACATAAATTTCCATCGCATAAAAAACTCTATCACAGATCTGTATATCAAATAAGACACAGTTCCAGCTGGAAATTGAAACAGGAGAATACCAAGCAGCCTTCAGTCCGGGAAGATCCTAAACTGAAGTGATAGTTTAAAGATAGTCTTAACATACCAGCTACCAACTGATGAGAAGCAGAGGGACCGTGTGCACTTTTGTAGATTTCAAAAAGTTATGTGACACCACCCATACATCACCACTCATCCAAGAACAGGAATCGAGGGGCTCAATGAGAAGACAGTGAACATTATTAAAGAGACACTAACAAACACCAAATCCTAAATTAAATTCATAGGAGAATTATCCGAGCCCTTTCAGATTAGAAGAGAGACAGAGTGATAAAGTTTGTCACTATTGTTCAATTTACTACTAGACAATGTTGTCAGCTACCTGGGATAAAACAGAAGATTTATAAACCAATCACGCTGTGGAGGAAAACCGAATCACTTGATATTAGCTGTTTGGCATTCGCTGATGATTTGGCGGTGCCAACGGATAGTACAGGAACTGCTGTAAATAAAATCGAGGTCGAGGTCCTGCAAGAGAAGGCTTAATAGGTCGAAATATAGATGTCCTTCGAGTAAACAGAATGCTTGTCAAACCAAAACGATGCACCAAAAAAGATAACGACAAAATATGGTGAGATCAAAGGAGTTTACAGATTAAGTATGATACGAGCAAATGGTATACAGAAAGAAGCACTCGGACAGAGAAATAAAAACGTTACTAAAGCATTCTGGAAGACTGGAAACACTGTACAATAAATCGTGCCTATCACGTAATATAAAAGTGGGACACTACAACACTTGCATCATACCAGAAACCTCAGACGAATCAGAAACATTTGTCATTCATCGGATAGATGCACTAGGAAATATCAAGAAACTAAAGAGAAGAATCTTCAGAAAAATCTTATGTTACCTTGAGACAGAAGAAGACTAGAGAGTGAGGACAAGAGACCAAACAGACGTCTAACATAGCTCACGGCGTGAAGAAATTTTAACTGAAATTTCAGGGGCATGTTAAGTGAATGCCGGACATCTGACAAACTCAATAGCATTTCAGTACACAGAAAGCATTAGAACTGGAAGTGGATCACCGAAGTCAGAAAATACCTGAGGGATGATAGCATAACAGGCTCAGATACACGACGCAGACGAACGTTCAACAGCGAAGTAGTCAATTGTAAAGTAACCCAGGAGATCAATAAATGGCTGACAGAAATGCTTAGTAAAAAGATAAAACTAGTGTGGCGTCTGAGAAAATCTCACATCAAGTAGACGCCTCGCGTGGTTCTCTTGTGGGCTATAAGTGTATAATAATAACTGTAACAGCAGAAAATACAAACGGGCGAGGTGTCCCAGCTACAGGCATACAAAAACATTTGTTTCTATTTCGCTACCTAATAAGATCTATAACTTCCCTGGTCCAAAAATGTAAACAGGAGCTCAAAGATTTTTATGCATATTGGTACAGTTTAGTGTGGAGACAGTTTGTAGCTCGACAGATATCGAAACGGAACTCCACTTCTCGCCACATGTTCATAAACATGGCAGGTGTTATGGCCTCTACCGCTGCGTACATCCCTTGTGTCATATCTTCCAGATCTCGAACCTTTGTCCCGTAAACAATGTCTCTGATGAACATCCATGCACTGAGGTCCACGGGAGTCAGCGAGGTGACCAGACAATGGGAACTCCCCTTTCCCCCACCTAGTTTGTCTAATGGATTCGCGTGGCCTTCTAGGGAATGCTTCGCTCACAGGTGCCACGGGCTCTTCATTCACATGTGATTTAGGATCTTTTTCAGCATCTGATATAAAACTTACCATATGTGGGAGGATCCACGATCCATTCTCTTCTTGCTCGCCGCTGAATACGTGTTGTAGATTATAACTTTGCTAGACATAGCACACAGTGTACGTTTCGTTGTGGCGTCTAAATGTTAACTGTCAGGAATACGTCCGCCTGTTGCTCAGTAAACAATTGTGCTCATGAGCCATATGACTCAGCGATGTTCATTAAATGTGTGAGGATCTCACCTTGGAGAGTGTCTGTATCGAATGTCAAGTTCTTTCGTAATAATTTTATTTATGTATTCCTCTAGAACGGACACTTCGCATGCACGTATGCAAAAGTGAGATACATAGGCAATACGATTTTGAAGTGAAAGAGATTCAAGTGGACTGCCCCATTAGACACTTTGCGAAAGGAGAAAGGGCTGCTGTGAAGGATAAATAAAGTGTTCAAAAGTAGGAGCATTCTGTACATATTAACCCACCTCTGTGACGCATTTTTGCCAACAATGGAACTCTTTGTGAAAATATTGGTTTGGAAATCATCATTTTGGCTGTACAGGAAACGATCCACCTCTAAAATCTTCTCGTGTCGTTCTGGAAATCTCTAAAACGCTATAGTTTCTTCATCTGAGGAGCCTGGAATCCAAGTCAGGAGAACATGCAAAGTAAGATAATGTCTGATAAGAAGGAGTACGTGTTACGTTGTCCTGTGCATAATTAACTGGGGCATCGTTGCATGGCAGAAACACTCCGTTTGACAGGTTCTCTTTAATATGTTCCCGCAATGCTTGTAGCAAAACATTCCCATTGACAGTTTCTCGCACCTCTTGGGGAAAAAATATTCTCTTTGACAAGTTCTTGCGACGCTTTGGGCAGAAACGTCACCTTTGACAGATATCTCGCCATGGTTGTAGCAAAAGTATCTCATTAGACATGCTCCTGGGGCGCTTGGAACAAACCCTTTGACAGATTTCCACGTCCCTTGGGCAAAGACTTCCCCTTTGACAGGTTCTCGCAACACTTGGAGCAAAAACACCTCCGTTGACAGGTTCCCGTGACTCTCGTCCTTGATAGCATCCCGTAACCTTATCAGAAGATTTTGGTAGTATATTCTTTTCAAATCTCACTCATTTTCACCTATCCCAATGATTATTGGGCCATCGCCTTTCTCGACGTCGTTGCATCCACATGTTCCCACTACTCGTTTCGCTTCACCTATTCACATAGAACTCGACTATGGTGACTAGACGAATAAAGAGGTCACCCGGATTGCCTAGTCACAGCTACAATATCTCCGCTGCTTCCTGGCTATAACCGTCGAAGGACCCTTCGGGCGGCGATCTCTGTCGTGTTCAGAATGTCGTGTAAGACGCTGAAGTGCCATTCGTAGCTTACTGTCACTGTTTCCACTGTTGCTTCGATTGTGATACGCCGGTCACAGAGCACCAGAGCCTCCACTTCTCGTTCTTCGTAATTTAGACTTGTTTGACTAAAATCGGAGCTTTTGTGCCAACTAACCACTGTTTCAGATGATGGTGCGTTGCTGCTGCACACATCTAGTAACTCAGCATGGATTGTTGCAGCATTGCATCGCATGAAATGCAGAAAACAAATAATCGCAGTGTATTCCACTTTATGGGAATGCTCTCAGCCTCGAGTGAGCAACTGGGGAGGCACTTGAACGGTCAGTAGCGGTTCGAAGATTAAGACTTGATCGGTTAGTAGCGGTTTCAAGCTAAAGAAATCCGACAACAATATGCATCAGGGCTAGAGACATGTGGAGAGACAACGTCATATGTAAATGATGTGGAAACAATCTGGCTTTCATTCCCATAGTAGCAATACAGCACATCTCACAAGTATCGGTGCAACAACCAGACTAAAACTATTGTTCTACAACCGAAAAAAATAGTTGCACAGGGTTGCTATTACATACTCTGCATCATTTACCTGAAGACCAGAAAGTGCGATCATGTCCAGCATACAACTTACTGCTAACGAAAGACACCAAAGTATGCATACTATTTCTTACAAGTAGAGGGCTTCAGACACGGCCAAAGATTTGCCTCATTTTGGCAGGTCGCTTGTATGTAAGCTAAAATGACAGACTCTAAGATACTTTTTCTCAACATCTTCCGTTTTCTGGAAAACCACCCCTAAATTTCACGATGGGCAGTCGACCTAGAATTGACAGGATCGATAAGTAATTAGAAACTGAACATTTATCATCACGATACGACGCGTTTGCAAACTCACATTTTCTTAGAAATTCAGGAAAGAATCTGTTACGACTGCCACTTACATGTTCATAAGGCGCACGCTGTAAGCAAAAGCGCCTGTGGCGTAGCGACCGAAGTATTTGACTGAATAGCGGAGAACCCGTTTCCAATTCTTCACCGAATCCCGCTGTTTAATTTTTCTTTTAACTGTATTTTTTCCGTATCCAATTTGGTAGGTTCAAAATGGTTCAAATGGCTCTGAACACTATGCGACTTAACTTCTGAGGTCACCAGTCGCCTATAACTTAGAACTAATTGAACCTAACTAACCTAAGGACATCACACACATACATGCCCGAGGCAGGATTCGAACCTGCGACAGTAGCGGTCGCTCGGCTCCAGACTGTAGCACCTAGAACCCCACGGCCACTCCGGCAGGCCCAATTTGGTAGGAATTGGGTACGAAAACAATAACGAGCTAGGTAAATAAATGTCTCAGGCGAGTTTTATTTACTAAATTATAATCCTTCTCGCCTTACAGCGCTTCTCTCACCCTCTCTGTTACATGTCTTAACTTTCTTTCGAACAACTACATGGATGGTATGTGGCATACAAGAGGTAGAAGCAAATACTCTCCTGGTTCCAACAGCGCCTAATGAAAACAGTATTCACACAACTATATGGTTCCTTCTGAAAATTCGCGGAAAACAGACTTGGCTTGCATTTAAAATATTTGCTTTCCGGAAATTAATTTTGATGCGTGCCAGACATACCACAATATCCCCTGCAAAATTAGTGCTGACAGTTAAATATAAATTATTCTGTGAGTCGTTATGGTATTTGTGTAGTTGGGAAATTCCCGCAAGGTTTCCAGAAAAGCATCAGAATTCCGAAGCCTCAAAGTAAAATTCTGACCGTTACCTGACTGTAAACAAAAAATGGCTCTGAGTACTATGGGACTTAACATCTATGGTCATCAGTCCCCTAGAACTCAGAACTACTTAAACCTAACTAACCTAAGGACATCACACACATCCTTGCCCGAGGCAGGATTCGAACCTGCGACCGTAGCAGTCGCGCGGTTCCGGACTGAGCGCCTAGACCCGCGAGACCACCGCGGCCGGCGACTGTAAACAGGCATCGCGAGGTTGACTGTGGGTAGTCCCTCTTGACAAATTCACAGCAGTCAAATTCGGAATTTTTTTTCATACGATGAGGCTTAATATTTTAATTCTTTACTAATCGAAGTCATTAGATAACTTTATTTGCCTAACTTTATATTACTCCTTACTGATTTAGTTACCATAATAACTCTCCTGTTCCTGACAATTTCGAATTCATTTAGGAATCGAACACGGGTTCTTTGCTCTCCACCCAATTCCATGTTCGAAACACCAACGACACTTTCGTTTACCAACGGATGCCTTATGGACAAGTAAAGGGCAGTCGTAATGTTTCTTTCTTTCATTGCGTTTGAGGAAAGCGTATATGACGGTCAAAAATACTCAGTTTTCAATCACCTATCGATCCCGTCAATCCTGAATCTAATGTGCGGCATGGTATTTAGCGGTGGTTTTCTCAAAAACGGAGAGTTGTTGGACAAAATGTCTTAGAATCTTTGAATTTAGATTGTACACAAGCGACCTGACAAATATGAGCGGAATTGGCTGCCAGTGTCTGAAGCCTTACCCTTATTTACATTGGACCCAATCAAAATACGAGGTGGAAAAAAAACGAAGAACAACAGAGGAAAAAAATAATCGATAGTATAAAAGTCCTGTCATCAGAGTTTGTCTGCTGCTGGTGGGTTCCTCCGTAGTATTGCCGTCCATGCCTTTCCTAATGGACACAATATCTACAAAGACATGCTGCATGGAAAAACAAATGTAACAGCTCAGGTGGACGTTAAAGTTGTGCCAGATCACTTTTCTAAGCTACCCAATGACACTGATAGTTTTGAGCAGCCATTAACTGAATTTGAGAATAGGGCAAGTGAATATGTTTTTAAACACTACCAGATGTTGCTCGGCAAGAAACTGTCGACACAAATACAACAGGACAGCGAAGCTGCCAAGACGAATATTCCAAGGGACACTCCATATCAGCAGTACACAATTGTTGACTTCACCTAGGCAAATACCAGCAGGAAAAAGTCATAGTCGGGGAGGTGATATTATATTTGAGATTGATTTTTGAGTGCTTTATATGCTGTGATTTTGTGAATACTCATGCATTTTAAACTCATTGTTCTTTTCGTTTTGGCCTACTGAGGGCCATAGAACTCGTTTTGGCTCTTTACAAGGATATTCCGTTTCTTCTTATCCCAGAAAGCTATTTAAGCTAACAAGTAGCTATTTGTTTTAGAAAGTTGCAAGAATTATGACGTAACTTTATTTTTTCGAGGTCTTAAAACTTTTTGACTACATCTCGCGATATTGTTTCAAGTTACAGATGCCACTCATTTCTCTCATGTTCTGTGGCAGAATATTCTATAGACTTGTGTGCTATGCCGTAAATACTTCAGGAAAGGCTGCCATGTGATGGCCTGGGGACAGAAAGCTTTTTGCGCTGAGTTACTTGTTTTCGTTGTGTGTGTCTCTCCTTGCGGCTCCATTTTCGATGGTTTGTGAACAGCAGGTGTGTTTGGAGTCCATGAGTAGACGTTGCCTTTCCAAGGAAGGAATTTTCTCATTTTCTGCCGCTCTCACCTTGTCCTGCTGCGCTTTCATCTGAAGCACACTTCAGATAAAAAGGGTCGAACTTGTGGGGTTATCTTCTCATACCAGTGGCGGACGGAGAGAACTGTCGTTGGTGTGGGACACGGTGTCGCAGGAGGTGAGTGATGGGGTGACAAATTAGGTTTGAACGAGACAAACACAAGAATTTCCTTCCACCTTTAAGTCGTCAACTCACGTCTCACTTGTGAAGAGAAAGAGCGTGGGCTCTGACACAAGGATACGTTTGTGTCGTCGTCGTTCAGTACGCAATACACTATTACAACCAGTACTCACTCATATCTTCGTAGCTATTTCAGCACCTATGTTCACTCAGTTAGCCTATATCAGCGGTTAAAGACTGTGATTTTTAGGTCGAGAAAATGTTGTTATATTTAGACATAGTTCGCTTGTAGCTCAATGCATTCTGACTAGCGTTTTTGTATTGAGTGATTTCCATTCCTGAAATTTGCCTCTGGTAGCTCTGCAAGAAACGCATCTACACCAGGCGTAACCGCTTCATGTAACTAAAATGTTTCCCAGCCCCAATTTTTTTATGTGTAGAAACAAGGAGACGAAGGCAAACAGTATCAAAGATTGCTGCGATGAGTGTATGTCACAACAGTAATTCCACTGTGAAAGCAGTTTTATGAGAAGTTTGCATCGTCCTAATTAAAGTTAACTGTTCTCTTTTACTTTCCAAATCCCTGCTCTACTAGCCAGATATTGTTTTACCATTTTTAACGTAATTAATAAGAGTCTGGACTACAGTAAACGCTGGTCATCATTCCTGTAAATGGTTTCAAACTGTACTTCTTTTGAGTTATCAGTCTTCTAGCTGATTCGCTGAGGCTTAGCAAGCAATCTCTTCTTCTTCCAATCTCCTCACTAGAGAGTAGCACTTACACCTGAAAAGTGTTGTATCTCTAAATACACCTTTGCTATATACATTACAATATTAAATGCAAAGGAACAAATGAAAATCTTGAACGAAACTTTCACTCTGCAGAGGAGTGTGCTATGATATGAAACTTCCTGGAAGACTATTTGCCCTCAAAAAGCAAAAGTACCGAGTGCGAGTCTCGGTCCGGCACACAGTTTTAATCTGCCAGAAAGTTTCAAATGATATTCTTACCTATATCCATACTTACTCTAAAGACGAAATGCAGAAATATTATTACTTTTCATTCTATCTTAGGCGTATTGCAAATTAATAAAGTTTTACACCAGTCCAGTTTCGCTTTGTTAACAAAGCGTCATCGGTCGTCAATAGCGTTTAACGCTCCTTTTACATGTTTTGTTTGCGAGCAGAGAATACAGTGAACAGAGCCTTGATTTCACGTTCACTGTTTCCGTTCGTCGGCTCAAGTGCATTGGTTTTCTGCACTTTGATTTCGTATAACTTCGCACTGTCTGTCTTCATACACACTCTGCTGCTACTAAGTTCGTTTTCTACGCTGTAGAGTCTGCATTCATAGAAGGAAACGTACTTGGGTAGAGTGAATCGGTTCAGGTCGGTGGGACGACTGCCTGTGTGTGTATTGATACTTTCAGCCAGGATTTGTTGTAAGATGGACACTGTATTGGTTTTAACCTAAGGTGACGAAATGTGTCAGTTTGGATTCCAATATGGGGATGAGGATTCTCCCGATAGGCACTCCAGTTGTTGTGATTGCGTTACTGGGTTTGTTTGGTCAAGATGTTGTAAGGAAGAGTTTGTCGATGTGAAGTGTGAGTCAAAATTGAGAGTTGCATAGGGCAGAAAACGTTTCTTACCTGATCAAAGACACATAAGCGCAGAAGGAGGTTGCCAGATACTATTAATTTCGCGGAATAGTACTGAGAAAGTTTAGAGACCGGCATTCGTGACAGACTGCAAAACGATCATACTGTCACGAAGACACACGAAGCATAAGGTCCGCGAAGTGGTCTCCTGACACGAGGATAATACGTAACTGGATGATAATTAGTCTCCTGTTAGGAAAAGTTATCAACTCAATTTATATCATGAAACCGACGCTATTTACCTTACATGCTTCTAAAAGATTACTTATACCACACTAATAATAAAATAACTTCTAATAAAAATATTCTGTAATATTAACCTTGTACAAAATCCGATTACAAACATCGTCTTTAATTTTGAGCTAAGCGGAAGAATAAATAAATTATTAAGTGAACAAATCTGAGCGCATGTGTGAGGGTTTGTCTGTGAGTAATTGTGTGTGTGTATTCCAGTGAAACTTTGGTACACCTAAAGTCAGCAACAATGGCACCTGATTTTAACCTACAATCTCTCCCACATCTTGACAGAAGTATGTAGATATTGCCAAAGGAAGACATGTTGAATGGGAAATGTTTTAAAAATTTTCCGAGAGTTCTACAGACTTCTTTAGACTAAACTTGGAAATGTCACTGGTATTGTCACCAATCTAGCTAGCGACCTCGAGACCTATGGATATGTCACTAATATCAGCTGCTTCTTTTATGATTTTAACCTGTCACCCACATGTTGCTCCCTCCTAAGCTCGTATCTCTACTGCCTGGAATCAGATGTCATGAGAGCCTTGTGATAGCGACAGTCATATATTCCATATTAAAAGTAGTCGTTTTCGAATTTTTTTAATGGTATCACGTTTCCAGCTTATCTGTAAAGGCTCTAGAGATATCTTAGGCAACCAGCTTCTTATTTTCAATCTGGCATGTTACTTGTGTACACTAAGTGATAAAATGTATCCAATCACCCCCAAAAACATACGTTTTTCATATTAGGTGCATTGTTCTGCCAGCTACTGCCAGGTACTCCATATCAGCGACATCAATAGTCGTTAGACATCGTCGGAGAACAGAATGGGGTGCTCCGCGGAACTCACTGGCTTCGAACGTGGTCAGGTGATTGAGTGTCACTTATGTCATACGCGAGATTTCCACACTCCTAAACATCCCTAGGTCCACTGTTTCCGATGTGATAGTGAAATGGAAACGTGAAGGGACAGGTACAGCACAAAAGCGTACAGGCCGATCTCGTCTCTTGAATGACACAGGCCGCCGACTGTTGAAGAATATCGTAATGTATAATAGGCAGACATCTTTCCAGACTATCACACAGGCATTAAAAACTGCATCAGTATCCACTGCAAGTAATATGACAGTTAGGGGGGAGGTGAGAAAATTTGGATTTCATGGTCGAGTGGCTGCTCATATGCCACACATCACGCCGGTAAATGCCAAACGACGCCTCGCTTGGTGTAAGGAGCTTAAACAGTGGACGATTGAACAATGAAAAAACGTTGTGTGGAGTGACGAATCACGGCACACAATGTGGAGATCCGATGGCAGGATATGGGTATGGCGAATTCCCGGTGAACGTCATATGCCAGTTAGTGTAGTGCCAATAGGAAAATTCGGAGTGTGGTATTATGGTGTGGTCGTGTTTTTCATGGAGGGGGCTTGCACCCCTTGTTGTTTTGCGTGGCACTATTACAACACATGCCTACATTGATCTCTTAAGTACCTTCTTGTTTCCAACTGTTGAAGAGCGATTGGCGGTTGGCGATTGCATCTTTCAACACGATCGAGTACCTGCTCATAATGCACGGCCTGTAATGGAGTAGTTACAAGACAGTAACATCCCTGTAATGGACTGACCTGCACAGAGTCCTGACCTGAATCCTATAGAACACCTTTGGGATGCTTTGGAAGGCCGACTTCGTGCCAGGCCTCAGCGACCTACATCGATACCTCTCCTCACTGCAGCACTCCCTGAAGAATGGGCTCCCATTCCCAAAGAAACCCTCCTACACATGACTGAACGTATGCCTGCGAGAGTGCAAGCTGTCATCAGGGCTAAGGGTAGGCCAACACCATATTGAGTTCCAGCATTACCGATGGAGGGCGCCACGAACTTGTAAGTCATTTTCAGCCAGGCGTCCGGATACTTTTGATCACATAGTGTATCATATCGTGTTGAAATTATGGAGGACGTGCAAGAGTTATGATTTTTTTCACAGTTGATGTTATTGTTCACTCCCATAGTACCTTAACAGACAGTAATATATGTTGATAACAACTCCTCTTGAAATTGTTAGACGTATTCCGGAACTGTCTTATGTTGATGTGTTATAGCCTTGAGACATACCTCCACAAGTGGACATGACGATGGTTTTCTACCACTCAAATTTCTTTTCTTTGTTACAATAAGTCATACGTATACCAAAACTGACTAAAAACGCTTTACATTTTGCAGAGCTGAAAGGAACGCACCCATAAACTCATATATGTCGGTTGTCCCTCGTGAAGTCATCAGAAACATTTCCCCTGTATTTCGGCAAATGGTTGCAATTTCGTTTCCCCTACGCGTAAATGGACTCAGCCCCAAACAAATGTTGTTTGTTGTTCTAGCTGATTACATCGACACATTGCAGAAGTGAAACTGTAAATACCTGCCGAGACTGGAGAGGAAATACGCCTGACGACTCTTATGAAAGAAACCCAGTATACATGGTGATTATTTTTAACGCTTAAAAAATCCCGAATCGATGTAGATAACGCTGAGACAAGTAATTTAATATAAGACATTTGGAGCTGCAAATGTAGATACTCGTAAATACCCCAAAAGTGGATGACAAATTATAAACATTCACGAGATGACGTATCTCGCGTCATGTGCAGTGGATGGGTCTGTCAATCCCCCTCTCGCTGTGCTAGGCTACTCTGTTTCCATTCTAGCATTACCTGATGTTATACCATAGGACTCGGGGCAATGGTAACATAAGACTACGATTAATCGCTTTACTTTCCCAAAAAGGAGTTGCCCACTGTTGCGATGTGCAGCACGGCCCCTACCAGCGCAGGTAGGATTCACAAGTCCAACAGTTGCACGTGCGGCGAGACACTTGACTTGGTGATGCCACACCTTCAATATTTGTTAACCACTTCTGAGGTCATACACTTTCGTGTCTTGTATCAAATTACTTGTCTCAGGCTCACCTATGTCGCTTTGAAGGCTTTTAAACGTTAGCAAGAATTAATTTCTATAGTGGAAGAAATTTTAACAACGCAAGGACAAATTGTTCTTTCTTTATCGTACTGCCTCATTGTTTCGTCACTCATTTATGTGTAAAGGGTCAGTTGATAATTCTATTGGTTTTTTGCAAATCGTTAGATATTGTTTGCTTCCGCTGTTATTGAATTTAAGTGGAGAAGAGTAAGTGATTTTTAAGATCATGGAAAACGTGCTGCCCACCATTAAACTAATCACACGCTGACCGGATCTGTGACTTGTTTGTAGTTATATGAGAGCTGTAGGAGGCTCCGTGACCAAGTGGTGAACACGTGTTTCGCTGTTTACGTCTAAGTCTTACTAGCGTTGTTTTACATAGGCATCATTTCTTCGTAGGCCACCGAGCGAGGGGTCGCAGTGGTGGCACGCTGAACTCGCATTCGGGAAGACGATGGTTCAAAGCCGCGTCAGATCATCGTCATTTAGACTTTCCGCGATTTCTCTAAATCGCTTCAGTCAGATGCAGGGACGGTTCCTTTGAAAGAGCACGGCCGACTTCCTACCCCATCCTTCCCTTATCCCATGAGACCGATGACCTCATTGTTTGGTCCTCTCCCCTCAAATCACAAGCCAGCGCACTCGTGAGTTCATGATATCATTTAACCGATCAGCATTTATGTTAAATCTCTTGTAGGTAACTAAATTTAATACTACTTAAGAATAATTTAGAAATTTTTTTTGTTCTATGTTTTGATGAGTAACGAACAGTTTTGGCTGTGTGAATAAGAGGAGGTACATAGAGCTAGTACCGTATATGTGTCACACCAGTTTCGTTTTCCTTTGTTTTGTTTTTGTTTTACATGTAGGATTCCATCATTTTAAAGACATATTAAAACAGAAACATAGAAACATTTTGAACAACATGAACTTAGGTTATACGCACAATCAATTGTGCTTTTAGAATTAAATCGACTAAATGCATTTTGTTACAGCACGATCGTAGAAAAGTCAACCGATATATTGCTTTCTTCTCCAAATGTCAAACCAAAATACCATAAAAGTAAAATAAAGGCATTGGATGTCTCACCAAGGGCTACCAACAGTTGTTCACAAGTTTCTCAGCATACCACAGTAGCTGCTTATGGCTCTTCTTCTAGCGTGAGTTGATTTATTAACAAAGGCCTTGATATTTTACTGCAGTTGATTCACAATGTGTATAGAATTTCTATATGTAGCTATGGACGTTTCTGGAAAGAGATTTTTGTTTTGCAGTCTTAGTCAGTAACATAGAAACCACTTTCGAAACAAATTGAAGCAGGACGTTTCGTCAGGCAGACAGGTAATCGAAGCACCTCGTACACGTAACAGAGAATCGATGACCTTGATTCGCCGAAGAAGCAACGTGCAGTACGAGTATAAAAGAAACCGCGACGCTGCTGAAGTTTACAAACACGCTTACATGATATAAAAAATGAAGAACCATTGCACTCCCTTCCTTGGAAATAAATGTCGAATCAACACAAAAAAACAGCTTGACTGTACAAAACACCTTTAGATAAGGCATAGGTAAATCGCATAGGAAACTTGGTTGAATTTTAGTCAGTGGATAACAATAAGTTATTGCAATGAGTAACTCGTTAGCCCTGAAAATGCTTAACTAACGCTAAGTTCCGTGTGGATAATAATGGTCTAACAGTTTCTCCACTGCATGGGAATGGAGTGACAACTAAGAACTATTCGCAGGAAAGACAGATGACAGACTGGGGTACAGAGGAAGGGTAGTCCAGTCACGAAGACGTAGCTCACAGACCACTCATTCGACCACTGCTTGAGTACTGGTCCATCATCTGACATACTTAACTGGTAGGGTTAATAGACGAAATAGAGAAGATCCAAAGACGTTTCGTCACGGGTTTGTTTGGTAAGACTGAAAACGTCACTCAGATGCACGTCCAACTCCAGTGGCAGATGTTAAAAGAGAAGCGATATGAGTCCACTTTTCAGATGTCAGGGTTGTACCGGTCGTTCTGGGAGTATTTCTAATTTATTTTTCTTTATCCTACTTTGTCATAATCGTCAGCAATGTCGTTTCTTATTATCTGTAGTTTAATCTGTTAAATCAGAGACTATCGATGCATAGATAGGTAATCTTTGTTATGAGAACTTGTTCAAGACTCGAGAATGAACAATCGATAGCGGCCGTCTGGCACGGATTCGTGACGGTATTGTGTTACTACTAGCTGCTATTCGTGGGGCGACTGTAAGAACGTTGAAAGTAACGACTGAACTGGATAATTAAAAATGAGAGGAGCACACTGATTAACGATGATCAAAGTGTTTACTGTAACGTGCAACCGATCACGCAAAGACGATTTCGCGAGTACTTTACACTGTGGTCGTATACTAACAGTTGAAACAATTTTCAAGCGGAATAAAACGTTCTCAGTTTTCAAGCCGCGTCACTTCGAATAAGGTCCACGAGCTTTCAATGACCATCCCCGCCATCGTCGTCAGGAATTCACTGACTGCGGGGGCTGCTACGGTTTCTCAAGCGAAATGACAGCATCAGCAGCCAATCCGCCCAATGTAGAGCGCGAGCTTAAGTCGACCCGGGCAGCTAGCGGAGCTATTGCCCGTGGTGACGTCAGGTGGCGCCAGGGGCAGGCGCCGCGTTTGAAACTGCCGCTGCCGAGTCGTACTTTGCTTCCTTTCGATGTCCAACGTCCGCTCCCATGCCCTGCTGAGTATGTACCCCTGCTCTCTGTTGAAATTGTTGTTGTTTAAACGAATCTCGACAGCTACCTTGAAAGGTGGCTACACTGCGTCACAGCGCCAGAGATTGCGCCAAAGAGTTTTATTCAGCCGCCTCCACTGGCAATGATAGTTCAGAAGTTGCTGTGGGCAGTTGTAGTTCTGAGGTAGGCGTGATCAGTGCTTGTTGAGGCGATGTCGATACAGTACTAGTTGTGAGCATGTCGTGTGCAGTTGTTATGTTGGGCAAGACACCATATGTTGTTCGATTGGGGATGTTGTAATGATCAGAGTGTATTTTTCAATATATATCAAGGTAAAGAGAAAATTTTAATTTCAAACGTCCTAAATAACAATACCTCTTGGTCACAGGTTCAGTCAACAAAGCATCTGGCTCGTGTTCTTGTATTAGACTGTAATTCTGGTTTCTATATGCAATTATAGTATTTCTGGTTTTTTTAATTGCTTCAGTGTAAATAGTGTTTAAAATATCTTGCCTTATGGAGGAAGAGCCGTGCCAGACGTGTACGTTGAATCACAGTTCCACACACAGAACAGTCACATTTGTGCTTTGTTGTTTCGTAACTTTTATAGTTGCTGGGGACTTAATTTATTAATTGTGTTAACGGAAATTTCCTTTCATTGTTTGTTGTTATTGCGAACTAATAGTACTCATGGCCAACCGGTTACGGACAGACAGCGACTAAAATTAAAATTATTAGCATTTTATACAATTAAGCCCCCATGCACGTGGCGAGCGCTGCTTCGGATCGTGCCTTGGAATTCTTTTGATAGTGAAAATAGCAGACAGTGGGATTGTTGCAGTGGTTTGTAGTTTAGTAATTGTAGTTTATACTGCATGTGTTGATTTTGTGATTGAACATTAGTAGCTGTCTTGTCATTCTTCTGATGGTATATTTGTGGAATTTAATTTTGGATGAGTCGTACACGGGTTTGACAATTTTGTGCAATTGTGAAAGTTTTAAGTGTTCGTTGGGCGTGTTTGTCGGGAAGCATTTCGTGTGAATGGTACTGTTGGTGATAAAGTGTCATTTTGTGTGTAATTTTTATATAGTGACGAGTTTTGTATGTTTTGTAAATGATTACACGATCGATGACAATGACAAAAATGATGGATAGTGAGAAAGACGAAATTGTTAACATGGCGAACTCGCCAATACAGGAGAACAGTATGACGAATAATGAAGTAGAAAACAATTTAATAAGTCGGGAAAATAGTCCGGAACCAGTTCAAAATTTTTCACAATCAAAAAATTTTCAGAATACGAAGTTAATGACAGAAGATTCTGGAATAGTATCGAACACAGATAGCTTTACTGCTATGCCGAAGAAAGTTAGTTTTACGGGAAATGTTAGAGGCGAAAAGAATTTCGAACAAGTTAATATGGAGCAGTTGATGAGTGCAATATTAAATTTGGGATCACGGTTAGACTCCCAAATAGGAACTGTTAAAACCGAGATGGAAACAATGGAAACACGGTTAGACTCACGAATAGGGACATGTTTTAAAATCATGAAAGATGAATTAAAGAAAGAAATTAGATAAGTACAACCGATTTTGAATACTCACAATAATAGATTAATTTCAATAGAAATCAGTCAAAAGGAACAGGATAGAGAACAGGAAGAAAGAGATCGCGTGATAGTACAAAAATTTTCAGAGTTAAATTTACAACGCGCACACGATAAGGAAGGAATATTGGAAAGAATCGAGGAATTTGTACCAAATGACAGAATAAATAACCTAACACAACAGCATGAACAGATAACTACTAAATGTGTCAATACTGAAACCCGAGTGGCGACACTTACGGAAGACGTAAATAAAAAGAAAGAAAAAAATAGGTGACTTATCGGAAAGAGTTGAGGAGATTTCAGATAAATTGACAAATCTTAGATTAAATGGGGACAGAGATTCAGATGATACAGCTCCATTGCCATTTGTAGAAATCGAAGAGTACCGGAACATAAATAAACATGTTGAAAATCAGGGAAAATTTAATGAACTCGTTAAAAGGGGATTTGAGGCATTACGAAAGCAAGTCAAACAAATTGAAGGCGAAATCGTAGGAAAAGACAGCAGAAGAAATTTAGAATCACAGATAGCAGAAGTCTTTGAAGAAATTAATTTATTTCATTTACGAGAAGCAACAAGAGAGCGCCAGGCGCGCGAACTTGACAATAATCGACATTGGGAAGGGGACAGACGCGGTAGGTCTTTGTCGCCACGAGGCGAAAACTTTGACTATAAACACTTCTTAACTGTTCGGAAATTTAAGACCTTTCGCAATTCTAAGAATGGCATACATCCATGTTCATGGTTAGATCAATTTATATACGCACTTCCACCAAATTGGCCACTAAGTCACAAACTGGAATTTATGTGTGGATATTTAGAAAACGAAACGGCGACGCGGATGCGCCCACTTATTAGAGATTGTAATAATTTAAATGATTTTTATTATGCATTTCTATCGGCATATTGGTCCGAAAACACGCAAGACAAACATAGTCTCATTATGCAGCGTAATTTTAAACAGTCTGAGTTCCGCTCGCCAGCAGAATACTTTGAAGACATGATTCGAAAGAATCAGTTCCTTTCCAACCGTTATAGCCCGACTGAATTAATTCGCATTTTCTTAACTAAGCTGCCACAATCGATAAGACAAATTGCTTTAGCCGGAAGATGTAAAGACGACATTGACACTTTTAAGACTTTGCTACAAGAACTTGAGTATGACAACGACGACGGGACTTCTTGTAATTTTTTAAGTAACAGTAATCACAATAGATTTTCAGAGAAAAGGGATAGTGATCGGAACGGACGTTATAGCGGTAATTTTAAAAATGACAATCGATACCAGCCTTATGACAATAACAGACGTTCTAACAGAAATTACACAGACAATTATAATAAAGGAAATTCCTACCGGAATGATCAACCATACGGAAACAGTAATCGGTATCATCAAGACCGAAATTATTCATACAATAGTAGGAATTCTTACTACAGAAATAACCATGGTAGTAGACGTAACAATAATTTCATAAGTGACAGTCGAAATTACACAACAAGTAGTCATGCAGATGGACAGGAAAACAGAAATTTTAATCACAGATACAACCAAGAATTTACATGTAACAGACAGGAGGGACCTAATTGGCATCCTCCGCGTGACAGAAATTCAGAGAGACAAGTGCAAATCCGAAAAATGACGCGAATAATCAAAGACGTGACGCGAACAATCGACAATGACTTGTAGCTTCGGCTTCTGGCGGCAATATAGACGGTTCAGAAAGTAATGACACCACGACTTTACATTACGTACGCCTGGAAGACATGAGACATTTTGCTAGACGTAAAGGAAAATAATGTAGACGCATTTTTACATCCTGTTATTGAAGTATGTGTGAGTAAGAATAAGTTCACTGCGGTTTTAGATTCTGGGAGCCCATTGATTGTTATTAGTGAGTCATTTTCTCGTATATGTGTAAGAACTATTGCTTGTCCTGTGTTACCTGTTTCTAAAACTACAATTCGAGGAGCTATTTCTGGAAAAAGTGTGGAAGTCAAACAACAGACCAACTTAAATTTCATTTGTCAAGGATATGAATTTTCTGCTAATTTTATTATTGTTCCTTTACTCAGTACACAAATTATATTAGGTATGGAGTTTCTTGACACACATAAGGCAATTTTAAACTTTAAAGAAGGAAGTGTGAATTTGACTGTTGCCGGAATGCCCATATGTTTGAAGTTTTTCGAGTGTTTAACGAAATCTGAATCAGACACAAAATGTTTAAGGTTTCTTACTTCTGCTGTTTTCGCTGAGTATTATGACGACAATGTGTTCATTCATGACAACAATAGATGCAGAGACGGGATGGATGATATAATTAATAGCGAAGAATTAATTAATGAAAAGGTTAAGAAAGCTGAAGTGCCAGATGACGTTGCAATAGAAGAACTGCACCAAATTTTGACGTCACATGCTACAGTATTTAGTCATCACACAGGAACTATACACGGCTTACAATATTTATTTAAAGTAAAAGAATACACACCATTTCGGGGGAAAACGTACGCTATTCCTTTGGCTTACAGAGACAAGGTTAAGAGTGAAATTTAATACATATTAGATCAAGGCATTATTGAGCCAGCAGGCACTACTTATACCAGCCCATTACACGTCGGTCTTAAAAAGGATGGGTCAATTCGTTTGGTTCTGGATTCCAGACAGATAAATAATACCACCATTCCTGAAACTGACCGTCCACAAAATTTAGATGAACTTCTTCAACATTTCCATGGAATTAAAGTTTTTTCCACGATTGATATTCGTGCAAGTTTTTGGCAAATAGAACTCAACCCTGATTATAGAAAATACACTGCCTTTTTAGCCTTTGGTAACTGTTATCAATTTCGGAAAATACCGTTTGGACTTACTATATCTTCTACATCAATCATTCGTAGTTTAAACGAAATTTTACCTGTTTATCTTCGTGACAATATTACTTCATATGTTGGCGATATTCTTATTGCTAAACGTTCTTGGAGTGAGCACAACACAATTTTGGATTCAATATTACGTATTTTTGCAAGAGTTGGCATTACAGTGAACTTGGAAAAATCTGAATTTGGTAGTTCTCAGGTGAAATTTATTATTTCTACAGAAGGTATTCTTCCTGTTCCAGAGAAACTAGATACTATTCGTAATTATGCTGTTCCTACTACAAAACGTGATGTTCGTAGTTTCCTTGGTGTCTGTAATTTTCTTAGACCCTTTGTTAGATTGGACAATTTGGCCACACCTCGTTTATGTGAACTATCTGGAAAGAATTCTAATTGCTGTTGGGATTAGGAAGCTCAGTCAGAATTTGAACAACTTCGTGATGCTTTAGTTACTGCTCCACTTCTTTCACATGCGGATTTCATCTAAAGATTTTTGTTTGGCGACGGACTCATTATACAAAGGCCTAGGTGCACACTTATTTCAAGAGGTAGAAGAAAACGACGTTGTAGTACAGAAAACTATTGCATTTGGAAGTCGTGTTCTCTCTAAATCTGAAAAGAATTATTCGATTACGGAACTTGAAACCTTGGTTGTTGTTTGGGCTTTCACAAAATTTCGATTATTTTTGTATGGCAGACATACTAAGGTTTACACCGATCACCGAGCTCTGGAATTTCTTATGTCAACAAAATTAACACATGGAAGATTGTAACGATAGGCGCTGTATCTACACGAATTTGATTTTAGTATTGTTTACATACAGGATTCTTCAAACATTATTGCTGATGCTTTATCACGTGCACCTACGGGTTTGAAACAAAGTGCTGAGGAGAACTGCAAAGAAAACAATTATTGTTTGATGTATATTCAAGGCGTTGCGTTTGAAAATTTTATTTCGTCTTCGCTCCAGGACATCGCTAAGGAGCAAAACAAGGATCCAATCTGGAAGGACATTAAGGAGAAGTGGATGAAAAAGGAAAGCTTAGCGATTAGACAGTATTATTTAGTTCGCAATGATATTCGTTTTAAACGAAAATCGGTCGAGAACTCTGTTTGGTTAGTTTGCATTCCTGATGAGTGGGCTAATAAATTGATTTGGTATACACATTTCAGTTATGGCCACTTTGGTCCCAGAAAATGCTTTCATAAATTACGAGAAAATTGCTACTTTAGTAATATGGAAAAACGTATTCGATCTGTTCTTGCCAAATGTAAATTTTGTCAAAAGGCTAAGCCGCCAACTATTTCCAAAGAGCACCGTTGTTTCCTATCATTCCATCGAAATTAAAGGGAATGGCTGCAGTCGATTTGTTCTGTCCAGTGGTTCGTTCTACTAATGGTTTTGCGTACATTTTGGTAGCAGATGAATTGACATCAAAATATGTGTGTTTTACACCTTTACACAAAGCAACAGCTCGTTCAGTATCTAATGCTTTCATCAAACATTTTCTTAAAGAAGTGGGACATGTTAAGGTTGTATCAGATAATGGATCACAGTTTCGCTCTAAAATTTAGCTTCGTACTCTACGGGGTCGTAAGATTAAACCAATTTACATTTCACTTTTTCACCCTCAACCTAACGCTTCAGAGAGATGGATGAAGGAAACCAATAAATTGTGTCGACTTTATTGTCATCAGAATCACAGAACGTGGGATCAGTATCTTCATATTTTTCAAAACATTCTGAATGAACTCCCTAATGAATCAACTTCTTTACCGTCTATATTGATATTAAAAAATAAAGCACCGACAAATCGCATTTCTGAAGTCGTTCCTTTTCCGCCTTCATGGAAACTGCGGCATTCTGAAGTTGTCAACCTGGCTCTAGAAAATATTGCATCTGCGGCTGCTAGAAGAGAGAAATCGGCTAAACGTCCTGGTCGTTAAAAAACTTGGTCAGTTGGTCAAGTCTCATCGTTTGTCTCACAAAGGAAAAGGCTTGTGTCGCAAATTTTTTGTGCTTTATAACGGTCCATATAGAGTTCGCAAAATTATCCATGATAACACTGTCGAAGTAGAAACTCTTAAATCTCGGCGCTCTAAGGGAATACATCATCTATCGAACATTAAAATATTTGTGGAATGACATACTTTCGAGAAACTAACAGTTATACGTAAACACGCGGAGAATGCAAGGATACCGCGTCATGCTCTGTCGGCGGCACATACTCAAAGCAAGAGTCAAGTCTGCGCGCCGCACAAGGCAGTCGTTGACCGCAAACAATTACTTCCTACGTCACGCGTACCTACAGCTGATCGAGCGCTCAGTGCGAATGCACTGACAGCCGTAAACAAATACACAGTCTAATTTCTTTGATTAAATTCAGTATAAAGCTATTGTGGCTTGATAAATTGTGTTATTAACGTTCAGTATTTTTCAGGATACGGTTGTATAAAATATTTAAGAACTTCAGGTAAATTCTGTGTGTGTCCGACGTTAAGAGGACTTACTATTGAGAAAATTTCAGGAAGAATGTAATTTCGAAGAAGAAAGTAATAAACTAAAAAGCTAACTATTAATTGAGTTTATTTTTCAGGAAACATATTTCCACTTAGGTATGTACTTTATACGTAATTTGCTGCTCGCGATTACGTGATTTATACTTTGTGCTACATTTTATGTTCTATGAATTTACTTGTGAAGCAACGTACTTGCGTACATTTACTGATTTTGACAATGATTGATTAATGAACAGGGTTGTTACTTAAGTATATTATGCATCGCTTGGCTGCACTGCTTTTTCACTGATGTCACATTTTTTTTTAATTACATGCCTGCTGTGCTTATTTATTTAAATTATAATTGTCACCTGATTAAGTTTGCTGATGTGGTTATGTATGTAGGTTATACTTTGTGATTTATCTGCTTGCTCCTTCATGTTTACTTATTATGATTACATATGAACATTTATTTGCTTATGCTGATATGATGCTAATGACCTGTTTATTATGTAAGATATATATTTGCTCCCTTGCGTATGGATTGAATATTTATACATTTGTGTTTTGTTGTCATAACTACTTTTTAATTTAGTATATAGAAATGCTGATATACGGTGTACGAACATGGAGGTTGGGTCACGCTATGGTATTAATTATAGATTGTTTGCTTGGCAGAGACTCGTTATAGGGATTGTGCTACATCCACTTGTTAACATTCTGTTCTCTACTGGTATATTTACTCGCTATTGGATGTTTTGCTTACGCTCAATGCCTTATATTTTAAGATAAGAAAATGAACTGCTATAATTGTACGAACGACATTGGTACAAGAAACTTCATTGAAGTCACATGAGCTGGAGGTTTTATGGAAGCTGTATAAATTTATGCTAATAGGAAGGAAGCTAACGACATGACATACCAACAGTACGTTTAGACCATTGACAGTTATTACATTGCACTCTTCGTGAGAAATTGAAATAGCAAGTTACATTTGACACAAGAAATACTACACATACTTGCTTCTGTTTTGCCATGATTCTCAAAGTGGTGTACACACTGTGAAATATTACGATCATTCACACTCCGTACTCGTACTTACTTACTGAGAGTTATTCAAACTAAAGGCTGTTAGAGGTCATGTATGCATTTCTTTTATTTAATGAAGGACAAGGTGACCAGAATGTATTTTATAATTCATAATGAGTAGAAGATTTGGATCAGATGGATTACACAGAGGCTCTGTGTGGACATTGCGTCTTTGGATTGCATGGGATGATAAATTGAAGTATGCACTAGGATTTTGGCTGTACTTGTTCGAGGAGACTGAATAGAGGAGAGAGTTGTTATAGAAGTGCAATGATATTGGCGGTAAGGTTTATATGTATCGACGTATTGAAGGGGTATTATTGAGGTATTGAGATTGTGTGAAGTTGATGTTTATTGGAGTTTTGGTGGATAAGAGGAATGATAAGGTTTATATGTATCGACGTAAGAGGTATTATTGAAGTATTAAGATTATGTGATGCTGATGACTATTGGAGTTTTGGTAGACAAGAGGAAAAGAGCATATTTCTTTTTGTAGGTTTATATTGAACAAGGAGGATGAAGATGCCAGACTAGAACACTCAGGTGGAAGCAAGGTTGTCTACACACACACTTTGTTAAATCAATAAGCAGTATATACTTTTTTTTAGAGAGAGGAAGTATTTGCATATCTTGGCACACTGACAGTTGTTCAGCAACCATACATTTAATTTGGCTTGGCAAACATTGGTCTTGACATGATGACTATGATGTCGACTAACTATTATTGACTGTTATAGACTGTTGCTACTATTACTTGATAAACATGTTGAACATCAAATTTTGACAGAATTGCGTTTACACAGTTAACACTATTCAGTTACACAGTAGTACTTCATGTGGATGACAGATGAGTGAGTGCGTTTTGTGTGTTTTCCTTTCCTAATCCCAAATAATTGGTACCGACCTATCTCCTAAATATTATTTTACTTGTTTGTTGTGGCTTGCACTGACACCCATAAATATTATAGATTTACTGTTATTTGTGTATTGTAATAGTTAATATGACAATTATCTGATATCATTTGTGTGTTTGCTATAATTTGTATGTTTAGTGTAAGAGCATTGATAACGATTTTGTAAAAGCAATTGTGTGTGCATTCAAACTGTTGTTCGTGCTTACACGTATTAACATTGGTGGGTGCCACTTGGAAATGTTTAATTTCTGGTGATAAACTCTGATAAGCTGTCTGATTAGTGATAGTGAATATTATGGACTGTTACCTGCACCTGTTCAACATTACTGGGTGCTACTGATGGATCTGCTTCTACTGAAATGGTGTCACTTGTTGGTGTCTACACCTGCTCAACATTGCTGGGTGCCACTGTTGGAACTGCTTCCACTGAAATGATGTCACTTGTTGGTGTCTGCACCTGCTCAACATTACTGGGTGCCACTGATGGACTGCTTTTACTGAAATGATGTCACTTGTTGATTTGCCAGGTGCCACTGATGAAACTGCTTCTGCTGAATTAATGTCACTTGTTGGTGTCTGCACCTGATCAGAACTGTTGGGTGCCACTGTTGGAGCTGTTTAAATACTGCTGATGAAATGTTATGAGACTGCTATTTGCACCTGTTGACCATTGCTGGGTGATACTGTTGGAACAGTCAGCTACTCTGAGGAGTGCTACTTGTTTATTGAGCTATTGAAAGGATTTTATGTGTGTATTTGTATAAACTGATTTTTTGTGTGTTTACTATTTATGAAATGTTATGAGGCTCTTACCTGCACCTATTCGCCATTGCTGACGCTATTGATTGAATTGTTTAACCACATGATACTCATGTAGACTATTATGTAAAATCACATGTATGCAAGCCTTTGTATTCCTTACTGTGTTTTACATATTAGGTTATGAAGGGTCAGTGCCAAGCCAAAATTTATTTAGTTCTGTGGTAATTACTTATTTAATTTTTTTTTGTCTTCATTTTTTGGACGAATTTGGTGGTATTTTCACCACCAGTCCTGGCAAAAATACCATCAAATTCTACCCCGTGGAGGAAGGGCATATGAAAGGTGGCTACACTGAGTCACAGCGCCAGAGATTGCGCCAAAGAGTTTTATTCAGCCGCCTCCACTGGCAATGATAGTTCAGAAGTTGCTGTGGGCAGTTGTAGTTCTGAGGTAGGCGTGATCAGTGCTTGTTGAGACGATGTCGATAGAGTACTAGTTGTGAGCATGTCGTGTGCAGTTGTTCTGTTGGGCAAGACACCATATGTTGTTCGATTGGGGATGTTGTAATGATCAGAGTGTATTTTTCAATATATATGAAGGTCAAGAAAATTTTTTATTTCAGATGTCCTAAGTAACAATGCCTCTTGGTCACAGGTTCAGTCAACAAAGCATCTGGCTCGTGTTCTTGTATTAGACTGTAATTCTGGTTTCTATATGCAATTATAGTATTTCTGGTTTTTTTTTTTAATTACTTCATTGTAAATGGTGCTTCAAATATCTTGTCTTATTGAGGAAGAACCGTGCCAGATGTGTACGTTGAATCATACCTCCTAATACAGAACAGTTACATTTGTGCTTTGTTGTTTCGTAGCTTTTATAGTTCTTGGGGACTTAATTAATTAATTGTGTTAACGGAAATTTCCTTTCATTCTTTGTTGTTATTCTATGCAGTCAGGTTGCGTACTAATAGTACGCCAACCGAGACTGCGTAACCGGACAGACAGCGACTAAAATTAAAATTATTTGCATTTTTTATAATTAAGCCCCCACGCAACCTTTATAATGGAGTCCCAATATCTAAATGCATGAACCAACACTTTTGTATTTTCGAACTGTATTTTATTTTCGTTTTCTAGGCAATGCTCTGCTAAGGCCGACTTGTCAAGCTTCCTTTGTTTTATATGGCGCTTGTTCTCAGTTCAACGCTCCGCAACCGTGCGAATTGTTTGTCCGATATACATGGTGCCACATTCATAGGGTGCACCATACATGCCGGATCCTCGAAGACCAACGTCGTCCTTAACAGGGCGCAACATATCTAATATCTTGGGGGCGGGCCGGAACGCTGGTCTTAGCCTATGTTTCTGCAGCGGACGTCCTAACTTGCTGCTAGTTGCTCCACAGTATGGCAGGAATACAGTCCGTTTGGCCTCTTCTACTGATTCACCAGGTGTATTGCGTCGGCTGCCCTTGAAAGCGTTTGCGATATCTCTTTTGCTATATGCATTTTCCCCAAAAACACGTTTTAAGTTTTGCAATTCAGACTGTAGGTGGTCGTCGTCAGAGATAATCTTGGCTCTATGAACCAACATGTTCAGGACAGCTTTCTTGTGTACACGGTGGTTGAAACTATTGGCGTTCAAGTACCGATCAGTGTGTGTTGGTTTCCGGCCCACTGAATGACCAAGCTGGCCTCCTGCCTTAGCGACATACGAGCGAGCGACACATTGGGTCTATCTGATTGGCTGCTGATGATGTCATCATGCCTATATAAGCGAGAAACCGTAGCAGCCCCGGAAGTCAGTGAGCTCCTGACGACGATGGCAGAGATGGTGATCGAAAAATCAAGGATTTTATTCGAACTGACGCGGCTTGAAAACCGAGAACATTTTATTCATGTATGCCGCCGCGAAAGACTACGAGGACACAGATTTGCAAGTGGCATTAGTAAGAACAACGGGCGGCTTCTCTTGTATGATTGGAGCAAAAGAATTTTTGTCATGTGGCGTCCTGTTCGTAACTAATCGTTTGTTCTTAATTACGTATATGACAATGGGGTAACATGCGCGCTCACTGTACCAAGATATGTTTTGCACATTACGTAAGTATCAAGAAGCCGATTACCGGATGGAAAGTGTAAATTTTGTGCTTCTGCTCTCTATTATTCTACTCTTTCGGGTTTATTCGTTCTTCCCATTAATACTGTCGAATATGGGTGTTGCTTGTACGTTAATACCGTAATCAGGAAACTCATTCTAGTTTTGCCGTATATACTCAAAAATGTGATCAGCAGGTGGCTCTGTTTAAGAAGTGGTAGCATTAACATAAAAAACGCTACCACTTGTACTACAATTTTAGAGTACAATAATTTGCACGATGTCCAGGGCGAATTACTGATCCTGCCACAAACGAATCTCTTAAAGTATTGACTACAACGGACCTTACTGAAGCCAGTTCTGCTTCTGTGCCATTCTCTAGCCCAGGCGTGTTAACAGCCTTGCTAGTGTTAGCTGACCCGCGCTCACATCTCAGAAGTAAACATCCGGCCGGCTCAAGGCGAGTGATGGAGGGGGAAGAGGAGGAGAGGGAGGACGAACCAGAGCAAGGCAACTCGACACGAGAAACTGTTTTCAACGAATCTATTCTCCGGCCGCTAATACAAGCGGCATTCAACAAGTAATGCAGTTTTTTTTTTGAAAGAACGTTGGTTTTGTATACTACCACAATACACGATAGTGTTCCCCACCCTTTTGCCTACAGAACCTCCGTTCAGTGCGACAGCCTTATGCCTGATTACTGGGAGGATCTGTATGCCACTTGGTACCGGTGTACTGGTCAACGTGGAGCCGAAACGTCTTGCTGTATCAATAACCTCCCCGTCATCCATGTACTGCTTCCTGCGGAGGGCAACCTTCATTGGGTCAAAGAGATGGAAGTCGGGAGGTGCGAGATCCGGGTTATACTGTGGATGGGAAAGGACAGCCCAATGAAGTTTTATCAGCTCCTCTCGGGTGGGCAGACCCGTGTTAGGCCTTGCGTTATCATGAAGAAGGAGAAGTCCTTTTGCATACACTGAAGTTACTTTTCAAAATACTGAGGGTAGCACAGTACATTTCAGAGCTGATCGTTGCACCATGAGGAAGGACATCAACGAGAATACGACATAATTTTTTCTCTATTTTTTCATCTATTTCCGCGCATTTACCTTATAGATGGTTATTTCCGCTGCTGGATCTGTAGTGCTTGGAGTAATTAATACTGGGTAACTGGTTATGGGTTTTAATATAGCTTTGTAGTTGTTGTTGTTGTAGTCTGTTTTTAATCTCTTTTTTATTAATTAATAAATACTTAATACAGTTTATAACTATCCAAGGAAATGATTTGAATGACTTATTTTAGCTTTTCAGATAATAGGCTGTAATTAGGAAAACTAAATAAATAAATCAAACAGAATAACTCCTTCAGAATCCCAGAGGATTATCGCCATGACTTTACCGGGTAAGGGTGGGGCTTTGAACTGTTTTTCGGAGGAGAGACAGTATGGCGCCACTCCGTGGAGTGCCGAAAATTTCCGAAGTGGTGAGCCCGTGTTACATCGCTTGTGATTATGTTCGACAAAAAACTGTCACCGTCAGCCTGTACCACGCAACTGATTCCGCACTGATGGTCCTTCGTTGCTCTTTGTGGTCTTCTGTTAAGTAGCGAGCAACCTAGTGTGCACACATCTTTCAGCACCCCGACTGCTGAAAGACTGCGTCAGCACTGCCAACAGGGACGTCCATTTGTACAACGAGGTGTTTCATGAGAGTATGCGCTCGTTCCAACATACAGAAGTCACAGCTGTGTGCGGCCAGCCGGAACGTGGGAGATCGGACAGGTTTGCGTGACCTTGTTGCAATGAAGATATGACGCCTCAGCCAACGACTCACCGTTCATGCCAAGTCACTGTATACATTCTACAAGAGCCTATGTATATCTGCGATGCTCTGGTTTTCCGCCAAAAGTAATTTAATGACAACTGTCTGCTTATAAACGTTCAAATGGCTCTGAGCACTATGGGACTTAATATCTGAGCTCATAAGTCCCTGAGAACTTAGAACTACTTAAACCTAACTAACCTAACGACATCACACACATCCTTGCCCGAGGCAGGATTCGAAGCTGCGACCGTACCAGTCGCGTGGATCTGGACTAAAACTCCTAGAATCGCTAGGCCACAGAGGCCGGCTGTCTGCCTAGAACGAACCTCCGCTCTAGACACCATTTTGAAGAATACGTATAGCGATGTCGCCAATCGGAATTTCGTGAAACTTTAAGGGCTGAAGCGGGAACATTCCACAATGTGCTACATCAAATTCCGCATATTTCAATCGAAATTCACGAGAGAAAAAGTGTGTTGCATTATGGAGCACCTCTCGCAGTTTTACAGAGATGTAACGCTTCGCTATGACTAATTAATGCCATCCGTGACTAATTTATTTCTTAAAGCTGTTGCGTTGATGTGAAATGACAATGAAATGAAACTTATATTTCTTTCAATTGATGAGGCAAAGAACGGGGGCCGCAAAGTACAAACAGCGATATTTGTTTCGATTGATGCAGTTTTATGATGAATATCGTTTTCAGGCGAAGTTTAAATTGATATCAACATGTATTGCGAGACCATTTTATTCTCATTTTAAACATAGAAACACCGCATGTAAGTGAATGCTAGCTACTTTGTTTTTCACAAGCCTCAATGGCTGGTTCCATTTTAGGATCACTGGAAACTCCAAGATAATCTTTTAAATTGAAATCTGTCAGTGAGATTATTTGGGTGTATTTCGTATTCTTCATTGGGGATAGATGTTGCTCACACAAATATCTAGGTCTAAACTTTGATATCATCCTAGCTTAAAGTTGTGAAGTTGTAGAATCTTATGTTGGAGAAAAATTTGGTATGAGTCTGCAAGATTTATAATAAAACTTATAACTCAACTGCCTGTCACGCTGTGGGTCTATAGGTTCTGTCTGCGGCTAGGCATCCTAAATTGATACTGATGTGTCTGACCTTTGCTTTGAAGTTCCTAAACTGGCTGTGATGCAGCTTCCAATCGAATTAAGAAGAGTTACTCCCCCCTTTAAATGATAGAATGAAAGCTGGCGAGACTGGTAAGCGTGCGCTTCACATGCTAGGTTGACCATCACCGAGTACGAAGAGAGTGGAGCAAAGAAGAGAAACAGGTAACTGCTACATCAAGAACGAAATTAATACACACTACTCAGAGAAAAGAAATTAGCGTTCCATAACAGAAAGCAGTACACTGAGAACAAAAAAGAAAATTGCTGGATAACGCTTTACGAAGACAGAGGAAGCAATACCATAAATAAATTTAGAAACTAGAGCGTTCATAAATTCCCGTTACAAACTTATAGGAGATGTGGACGGGAGTGGATAGACAATATTTTTAACTGAAACCCGTGTGTGGATACGTACCATTTCCATTTCACAACCATTTGAAAATATGTTGGTAATGCGGCCGGTTTTACAAGTAATTGATTAGGCGTGACCCAGTACATCGCTTGTTTTACATTTCCACTCATTAATAGCTAAAGAAATTGGTCGTGTACTCGTTGACGGATTCTCTTCAACGTGATGCAGTATAGCCTCTTCCAATTCGAGTGTACAGCATCTCATTGGAGCGCCACAATGACGCCAGCTGACGCTAAATGCACCCTTTCTCGGAGCCGTTGCACAGTTTTGGCAAGAAGAGTATGCGATGGAATCGGCCATTGTGGAGAACGATCTGATAAAGGCAACGAGCAGCTCATCCGTTAACATGACCTTCACCTTTCAGAAGGATCAAATCGGTGCATTCTACGAACGTGTACTCAGTCATGTTGCTCTAACACTGATATTCACGGGAATGAGGATCGAACCAGGTTAGAGAGGCAGGACAAATGTAAAATGAGATCAGCCAATCCGATGCAACCACCCCCAGCTATAACTACCCTCATACGTTTTCAAATGGCTGTAGTACTCCCCTCTACTAGTCCTAGAAGTTTGTAACGGAAATTTCCAAACACCCTGTGTACGACACTGGAAGCAGAAGTGGTACACGGCAGCCTGCTGCAATATTCCAGTGCAGGCCTCTCTGTGTACGGTAAAACTGCAGTAATCCAAAACGTTAATTAATGCATACACGTCCTCTGGAAGGCGAACTCTCCTTCTAGCCTCCATGTCTCTGGTGCAAGCACGCTCAAGAGCGCATGGAGTGGCAGTGCCTGCAGTAGTCCGATGACGTAATGCGATCCAGTATCAGATGCTCCCGCGAGTACCAATAAAGCGCGCAAATGACTGCACGCGAGTCGTATTGTGCAAGAGCTCTTGTGATATTTAAGGTACGCGGAAATGAGTGATATGATTGTTTTACCGGAATCGGCGACACGTATGCAGTGAACATCTATACCACAGGGACGTATAATTTGCTGTACAGGCTTTTGGAAATGCATAGCATCATTGTTTCATCAGAACTGCTTTCCACAGAAGAGGAAGCGATCGCGGAAATGTTTTAGCAGAATCGCTTTCCACACGTGGGCACACGATCTTGATATACATGTCGGCTTTTTAAAAGCGGTGGCTCGTTTTATTTTACAGGTTACTATCCCTTGCTGTAGGAGCTGTAATTTTTATATTTTCTCCAGACAAGCAAGATAAAACAGAGGCCACTACTTCCAACACATCAAGTGGATTTAGTGTTCACGTACTCACACTGAGCCGTGAACACTTCCCTGTTTATCAATGGGGTTAATTGAAAATTATTATTACTATTATCGGTACCATGCGTGCAATGATCATGTCAGGCGCGCGATATTGAATCTTTATCCTATCATTAAAGGCGCGAGACCTGCACGACTTAGAGCACCCGTTGTAGTTCTGCATTATTATACTGGGATATTAAGAGTGACTGCACGTAATGAAAGGGAGAATGTGAAGATTAAACGACTCATTTATTTAATATTTGAATATTGAACAATTATACAACCAAATGGGGGTTGGGGAGGAAAGAGTTGAATTCAGCAGCCTGCCCCAACGTAGTTCGTAATAAGCCACGATAGCAGGAGAAAACGAATTTTAGGAACGATCTCCGTATTATCAAATGGACTTCAATTTACTAAAGGAAGGGGTTGCAGGCATGCAACAACTACTACAATGAATCAGCCAATGTCTAAGAAAGATGCTACTGGGGGTGAATCACTAGGTAGCCTCCTGTACTAAAGGGATAACACCAGCAAGACGCGAAACTATTCATACAGATGATACTAGATAACTTTGGATCGCGGTCCGACTACGTTAACGAAACATGAATGGGCGCCAGACACTCACCGCGTGGCGTATGACAAAGGGCACTAGTTTTCAAGCTAGGAAGACCTAAATCTGAGTCAAATCTTGCACGGGAGAACTGAAAGAGCTACTAGATGAAGCGGAAAAGTGAGCATAAAAGTATACCCTTTAGTACCGAACTCCAAACTACTGTGACTAACCAACATATCGCGCACATTATGCACAACTGTACAAGAAAAACCTACAGTCCTATAACCCTGAAAAAAATTGCGTAAACTATAATTTAAGGAACGCACATCATGGAAATGACCTATGAGGTTCCGTCGGGACCGCAGGGGGTGAAGCTACAGGCCACATCGGCGCTCATGCTTACTGAGACTTCATCTCCTGGAAGCAACACCTCCAGTCGCAGGCACGGTCACACTAGAACTGACTGACTGCCCCTTTGTCCAATATCTACCCGCAGAGGGCGGTTGGCGCCCGCCTGCGAGAAACGGGCGCAAACCTGAACTGGCCAATCGGAGGGCCGGAATCTCACAGGGAGTCGACCTCGCGACGTTAAAATCGATCAGAAATAGCAGTTACAAGGTTGGTAAGGCAGGTTGGGGAACTGAGAACAGGAGAAACTGTGGCCACTACTGAACATTCAAACGATACCACGTGCTACCCTGACGATCGGAAAAAAGGATGGGAAACGGGAAGACATCATGGCTGCTAGGAAGACTGCTGCCCTCGCCCATAAATAAAGAAAATTCCTAGCGCCAAGCTCCTCTCACACATCAGTGTGAGACAAACTGTAAACATTCTCAAATAAATTAGGCAACCCACAGAAATTATTAACAGGACCTGAATTATTAAATTACCTAATACCAGGATGCTGGGATTAGAAATAAGAAATACGAGCACTGAATGATGAATGAAGTGCACGTCTTTCATTTTGATCACACCAGAATGAGCAACATGGGTACACGTTGACAGATGCGGAAATGCATGCTGGAATCGGCGACATGTGTGCGGAAAAAAATCTGATGCAACATTTACCAGAGGCAGCACACAGTAATTTTCACTGAAATACTCTGTATGTGGGCGGTCAAATAATTTTCGGCGAATAGACTATCTGAGGGAAATGGCAGCTCGCCTGATAATTTCTGCAGATATTATTTCTCTTGGTACATGTGTACCCACGCCGGATGCACGGGCACCCTAACCGCCGAACATACTCCGGATATGTCTTCTAAGAGTCGTAAGCCGCATTTTCTCTGGTCTTTCCGCAAATTCGTTTATGCAATGTGGAGCTCTTTTGTACGACTCCCAGTACAGTCGAAAAGCGTCAGTTTGTTTACCTTTCCGAAGGAAATCAATTTTACGTGTTCATCGGATACAGTGGACCCACATTAGCCCAGTGTGATATTTTTTTATGATAATGTATTAACAGCGAAAGTAAAACACGAGAAATAACGAGTACTCTAGAAGCCACTGAGCAGCACTGCTGCATAGGGTTATCACTCAGCATGGGCCAGGGTAGTGCTGTAGCTGCTGGAGTACTCGTTACTCTTCGTGTTTTACTGTGTCTTTACTATATGTCCATAAAAGAAATCGCTCTGGACTAACGCGGGTCCACGCTATCCAATAACCCCGTAAATGTCCGCTTTAAAAATCATTATGTTTGTAAAGGAAAACAAACGGACGCTTTCCTACCACACTGATCGTCGCATGAAAGATGTGGTGAGCAGCATTTGTCTACGCTGATTCCAGCTACACACTGAAAAAAAACCAAATTGATAATGTCTACCACACACCAGAGAAAATGCGTTTGACGACTCTTAGTAGAGACACCCTGCACAATTAGCAGTGAACAACTCTTATCGTTTCAGTCTGATCAGCGTCTAAATGTCAGTCATGAAGCGTCATTCAGTACATGTTGGTAGTGACGGAGCAAGTAAGGTCTCTGGCTCCAAGGAGGGGTTAGTCATGGTGGGACTCCTTCGCGACAAAACATTATGTGCAGAGTTAATACAGGATTAAGATAGAGTTAGTTATTTTGTGTACGTGTGTCTAAACTATTTTCGGTACTTATTGACCTTTCTGTTGTTTTTAGGTGTGCCTGATAATTTTATGACCAGTCCCACGAATATGAGTCGGAGGCATGATGTATCTGATCCTCGTATTTAACATATTCTATAAACATGTGTGAGAGTTTGCATTTTTGCCCTACTAAGCCAGTACTTTTTACCTCGCCGTTTCAGAATACCTTGCTTATGATCTTATTTCGATAGATGTACATATTCTATAAACATGTGTGAGTGTTTGTATTTTTGCCCTACTAAGCCAGGACGTTTTTCCCCTCCATTTCAGAATCCGTTGCTTGTGATCTTCCACCGCCTTTGAGAGAATCAGGGGGATGACATATAGGTATACGTCCGTTTATTGAGATGTAAGCCACGCCATCCCAGATATCCACCAGTCACAACAATATGCTGTGTGTGTGTGTGTGTGTGTGTGTGTGTGTGTGTGTGTGTGTGTGTGTGTGTGTGTGTGCATGCATTCACATATGCACGCTGAGTGCTGTTGTGGTTTCATGTATACTTAAGCAACATCCATGTTTGTTCTAGAGAGACAGATGAAGCAGTGGGATATGTGCTATTATTCTGGTAGATCGATGCGTGCTAGCCGTACATCTGACACTGGTGATGATGTACAATTTCTGTGTAAATATTTACTTTTTCTTACTTGACAGTGTGAATAAATTTTTTGATACAAGCTGCCACATTCTTTCAGGACTGTTTAACAAATACGAGGTACCATCCACATCACCTCCACCACCCCTAACGGGCCCTCTGATGAACTGAATGAGACGATTCTGGGGAGGGATGTGTGCTTTTAAAACAGTTGAACTAGGTAGAGCTTCTTAGTACATACCTATTTTATGTACTTGCTTGTCTTTGTGTGTGTAGGCATAACTCCACATGATAATTGTATATTTTTGTAGTGTGTGTGTGTTTCAGAATAGTTTAACGATCTCAGACTGTCACCTTCACAAGTAGTGTCTAGAGGCTGGCTTGCTGCATCTCATCTACGATGGGCCTGATCGTCATGAGCAGCATCAGTGCCAACAACACTGCTGCTACACCCATCGTGATGCGGCCACGAACGACACACATGTGTATGCTTTCGCTGTCCTGTTCTTGACGACTGGGACCGTCTGCATCGCATCACAGATGGTCATTATCATCTCATCTGGACCCACCTGGATACAGTGCAGCACCACAGCCCGTCTTGTTATGGAAAACCAAGCAAATCGCACAGCTACGTTGTACTACTCTGTGCTTGCTGGTCCTACGATCTTGCAGATCAAACACTGATAACGCCAACACAATATCCAGTTACTTTCCTTCGTGCTTGCCAAACAGCGGTGGAAAGGAAGTTCCCTGAAATCATTAATGACCTGCGAAATCCCATCATCAGCTCCAAGGTAGCTCTGTGCTAGTAGGTGAGGTACCCCACAAACAAAGCAGTAAAAGTGCAGACAAAATCATTGTCGAAACTGGGAGAAAGAATGGCGTTATATCACATCATTACCTGATGGAACGCCTTTAGAACTTCGACTCTGTTCTAGACCCCATCGTTTAACATCACTAACTTCTCTGGTTTTGGCTTGTGAGGAAGAATGGACTGCCATTCCACATTCATACATCTAACTGAAAATGTCTGCAGCAGATCTGAAGCCGTCACAAGGGTGAAGCATGGGAATACCCCACATTAATGCCTACCAATAGGTGTCCAAATACTAGTGGTCAGATAGTGTACACGTGACTGGCTCACATGCACCACTTCACCACCCTGAACGGCTGGAAGTCACATGAGCGCCCGATCTTACACTGCGGAAAAAATTAAAGGATCATTTTTTATTTAATCAGAAATTTTCTCCCGTTGCAAGCAGAAGTTGGAAATTTGGCTCAAATATGCCTATAAACTACCTGTGTACTGGTACAGAAGAGTGGCTCCCCGCGACATCAGCATCGGGCTCGGAGACGCTTCAGACGACAAGTGGTCGTCACATGTGAAATAAAGGCCAGACCTCAGAAGTTCATGTGAGGAATAAGGTCGGTTAATGACGTCACACTGGCACCGAATCGCGCCACAACTCTATACAACGCCACCGTGAGCGTGTCACGCAATGAGAAAGTCGTCACAGCCCTTCTTACCCTATTTCGCCCCTATTTTTGTAGCCTCTGCTTTGGTGGTGAGGACTGCGATGCCCAACGCTGATCTCGCAGATTTCCTTACGAGGGGCAGAGGGAAACATTTCAGACAAAACGGTGGATAGAATCGACACGAAAAGGCCCCTGGAAGTGGCCTAAAAGGCATCAATGAATCCACCCCTTCTCGTGGCGCGTTCTTTTACACATATTTCGCGGTCCCTCAAAGACTGCCAGTTCGGCAACACCCTCGATGCCATCCATGCGCTTTTGCTGAGCGCATTAAAAATGAACGGGTACAGATAGTAGCAGCTCTCCTAGCTTCAGGGGCCTGCAGGCAGGTAACCCCTGGCTGGACACACTGCTGCTGTAGCGCCTGATTGGAGGCATGAAGTACCTTCTCTGGTTTCGGCTTTTGAGGTAGAGTGAACTGTGATTCCGCAGTCATTGAGACAACTAATTGAAAGTGTACTCAACTGAGATGAAACCGACATAAGAACGAAGTGTGGGCACATCTCATTTTACATCCACTGATAGTTTCCCGGACACTTTCTGTTAGCCAATGTACAACTGAGTGGCTCATACACACCACTTCACTACACTGAATTTTGGAGGGTCACATGACCGCCTGATATTTGAACAACACCGTCTATAGCGTTCAGAACCCAACAGTGCGCTTTTTTTAAAGGAATGAGTAATAATGTCTCCAGTGAGATTGGGTGCATTTCCTAGTTTAGACAATTACCACACTAATGTGACAGAATTCATGAGCTTATCGTATCGGGCCTCATTTTCCCCCGACGTAGTGCAACCACTCGACGTAGCGTGTACTCAACAAGTCGTGGAAACTCCACTGCAGAAGTATTAAGCCATGCCGCCTCTATAGCAGTCCGTAATTGCGAAAGTGTTGTCACTGCAGAATTTTGTGCGCGAACTAGTCTCTCGCTTATGTCCCATAAATGTTAGACGAGATTCATGTAGGGCTATCGGGGCAACCAAACTATTCGCTCTAACTGTACAGAATATTCCTCAAACCTGTCGTGAACAACTGTGGCCCAGTGACATGTTTGGGAACGTGAAGACCACGAATACTGCAAATGGCCTCCAAGTAGTCGGACACATCAATTTCCAGTCAATGATGGCTTCAGTTGGACCAGAGAACCTACTAGATTCCACGTAAGCACAGACCACACAATTACGGAGCCACAACCAGCTTGTACAGAGCCTTGTTGGCAAATTGGGTCGATGGTCTTGTGCGGTCTGCGCCCACTCTCGAACCCTACCAACCGCTCTTACCAATTGAAATCGGGACTCATCTGACACGGTTTCCCAGTCTGTATAGTGTCCAACCGATTTGATTAACAGCCCAGGAGAGGCGCAGGACGCGATGTCGTGCGGTTAGGAAAGCCACTAGCTTCGGTCATCTGCAGCCATACCCCATTCAAGCCAGATTTCCCCGCACTGTCTTAACAGACACGTTTGTCGTACGTCCCACATTGATTTTTGCAAATATTTCACGCAGTTTTAACAGTTATCGGGTATCAGACCGGGTAGCGCCGCAATTTCTCAACAATATTTCGGCAGACGTACACACTACCATCTTCAGGTGGTTCCTGATGAATGCTGTGCTGTTCCTCTCGACGCCCTATATATACTAGCAGTTACCCCCTCCACCGCTCCTCTCCTCGTGTCTTTGGTGCGGCCGGCGCTGCGACTACTGGAAGTGGTGGGGGAAGCGGCGCCTGGGTCTGAACTGGGGTCCGCTCCCCAAATAGCAAAACTCCTTTACTACTTTAAGTGTCTCATTTCCCTCAGCATCGCCCGACTTAATTCGACTACATTCCATTATCCCCGTTTTGCTTTTGTTGATGCTTATCTTATATCCTCCCTTGAAGACGTTGTCCATTCCGTTCAACTGCTCTTCCAAGTCTTTTGCTGTCTCTGACAGAATTACAATGTCATCGGTGAACCTTAAAGTTTTTGTTTCTTCTCCAGGGATTTTAATACCTACTCCGAATTTTTCTTTTGTTTCCTTCACTGCTTGCTCAATACACAGATTGAATGACATCGGGGAGAGGCTACAACCCTGTCTTCACTCCCTTCCCAACCACTGCTTCCCTTTCGTGTCCCTCGACTCTTATAACTGCCATCTGGTTTCTGTGCAAATTGTAAATTGCCTTTCGCTCCCTGTATTTTACCCCTGCCACCTTCAGAATTTGAAATAGAGTATTCCAGTCAACATTGTCAAAAGCTTTCTCTAAGTCTACAAATGTTAGAAACGTAGGTTTTTCTTTCCATAATCTAGCCTCTAAGATAAGTCGTAGGGTCAGTATTGCCTCACGTGTTGCAATATTTCTACAGAATCCAAACTGATCTTCCCTTAGTTTTTCCATTTGTCTGTAAAGAATTCGCGTTAGTATTTTGCAGCGGTGACTTATTAAACTGATAGTTCGGTAATTTTCATATCTGTCAACATCTGCTTTCTTTGGAATTGGAATTATTATTAGGTTCTTTTTGAAGTCTGAGGGTATTTCGCCTGTCTCATATATCTTGCTCACCAGATGGTAAAGTGAACTAACGCGTGCGTTACCCTCATGTACGTGGCGGGACAGCCTGGTCAGTGTGTTTTTCAGTGTGCCGGTGGGCACCACTACTTGTTGCACGGGTCGTGAGCTTCGCTGCCGCGTGGAGCTGCGGCTGGCGTCCGGCCGGGCTCGGCTAAGGCTATTGTGGGCGGCAACGCTGGCGGCGGGCCGTGGCCGGCCGCTAACTCGATTGCGGCGTTGCAGCCGCCTGCAGCTCGCAGCCAGCGCCCTAATTCCATCAGGCGCCGCCCCGCCCGCGACAGCTTACGTAGCGTCGCCCTAGGGATGCCTCTAACACAGTGTCCCTCTCCGAGAGGTCTACGGAGCGCGTTCGGACTGTATTCAGTGGTCCTTGCAGCACAACCTGTTGTCATAGCTGTTATCTTGTCTTCCACCTTGTACAACATTTGTGTGTGAATTTTTGTTGTTGCTGAAGTTTCGTCCACAGCTGCCTTGGTCATCCCCATAGGCACTCCTGATTCCATTGAATCCTGCCAATAGGCGGATCGGACGCTGGAGAACATCATAAATACTCAGGAAAGGAGTTACATTTTCTCACTTCCTTTGGTACTACCGAAATTACCTTTCCATAAAACTTGGCAGTTGATTCTGTACAGCTACTGTTGAACTGTCACTAAATTTCGTGGCTTCTTCGTCTTCTCGGTTAATATTATTCCCATATTTTCGCAAGCTGCTTGACAAAAAATGTGGTGCACTCAGAAGGGGAGGAGGAAACTGAACGAAATTTCACGATGTTGTGGTATCCGACGCCAAATGCTGCATACTGACACTAAATGTAGTGGGTGGATGCCGGGAAGTGCCTTATTAAACCTTGGCATGAACTTTCCGCCGGCCGCGGTGGTCTCGCGGTTCTAGGCACGCAGTCCGGAACCGTGCGGCTGCTACGGTCGCAGGTTCGAATCCTGCCTCGGGCATGGATGTGTGTGATGTCCTTAGGTTAGTTAGGTTTAAGTAGTTCTAAGTTCTAGGGGACTAATGACCACAGCAGTTGAGTCCCATAGTGCTCAGAGCCATTTGAACCATTTTTTGAACTTTCCAAATGATTTGTTCATTTCCTCTACAGAGCTCCGTTCACCTCGGTCTGTGTCACAGGCCCTACCATGCTGAGGCAACTGCCCTAGCGACCTGTACATCGCAACGCTGTGCCGTGTCAGCCTTGTTCGCCAGATGTAGAGTTCCGATTACATCAGGATGGCTGCGACAGTAGCCAAGGCAGAGGCCACCACCCCCACTGACTCCGTGCTGCTCCACCGGGAGCTATAGACGGGCCCCGCTGCTAATTCTTCCTCGACTGGCTTAGCTGGGAACGCGGCAGCAATGACCGCCCACGATCCTTCGTGCGAATCTGCGGCCTCTCGCCTCGAAAGTCTCCAGCGTGTGTCGGGAGCCGAGACGACTGCCCGCTGTAGCGAGCCGAAGAGTGGCCCGCCATGGCCAGCTGCGGACCCCGCGATGGCCTCAGAGGGTCGAACCAACGATCTGCCATGAACTGGGACGCTGTCACCCCATTTGCTGCTGTGTTGAGCCCGGTGGAGTGACACGCCCCGCCGTCTAGGAGAGCTGTCACACTTGAATGAATCTCGTTAGAAAACACCTACTTATACTCGGCTGCATGCCTCTGTTTCACTAACACATCGCTTCATGTCACGTACGCACCACACCCTGGTTGCGCCAATGGGCCTCTTCTGCCTATAGCTTACGCCATGTAAACCGCTGTGTTTACTCTTCTCAGCGGTTCGACGGCCCTGTGGCCTCAATTCCACTTCGCAACCGCTGGTCAGCACAACCTACTGCAATCCTGGCTGTAACTCGTGCTCCGAATATCCCACAAAACTAACTTTCCCTATCCTAAATTGTGGTGCTCTACAACGAGTTCAGAGGGCAGGTGACACTATTTCAGTGATTACAAAATCAAGTGAAATTTACATTGACGTTGGTAGTATGAGCCCAATTATCAGGATGACGTTGCACACCCTCAGGCGTGGAATTATGCGCTGATTTTTTGGGAAAGGTATCATTAAGTCGTTGTATACCCTCCCGACGCAAGTTGGGCCACAATTGTTGTAACATCTAGATATTGTTCATACTCTACAAGCCACCTAACAGGGTGTGGTAGAGGGTGCTTCTGGTGCCACCCCCTCCCCCTCCCACCCATATTCCACTCGTGAACAGCACGCGAGAAGAATGATTGTCGGTAAGCCTCAGCATTAGTTCTAATTTCTAGAATTTGTTCGTCGTAGTCACTTCACGCAATGTATGTGGGAGGAAGTGATATATAGTCCAACCCTTCCCGGAAAGTACTTCCTCGAAATTTCAAAGGTAAACCACTCCGTGATGCACAACGGTTCTCTTGCAACGCCTGCCATTGGCTCTTCCGTACCTCTTCTATCAGGCCTACCTGGTAAGGATCCCAGATTCATGAACAAGGCTCAAGAATCTGTCGAACATTCACCTTGTAAGCCATTTCTTTTGTTGATGTCGGACATATCCGAAAGAACAGATACCATCTTCATATAGTTGAGGCCATCCGGCTATTGAGCTTCTTCTTATGTGCTGGATGCACACGCATTGCCCGAACTCTTATGGGACTCAGTAAGATTGTCTGCCGCGAGTAATGAGTGTAGTGGGCAGGGGCAATACGAATGTAGTGTGTGGACATTAAGTTGGGAATGTGGGTCTCACGTGGAGCGTGCACGGGATAAATCCCTGCAGTCATACTATCTTCTGTGCCCTGGGTCGCTCAGATGGATGCCGGCACGGTAGCTCAACTATGCTCTGTAATAAAATAAACTGAGTGAACGAATCAACGAACAACCTTAACGGGTGTCATCGGACGTCCGCCACGAACAAATTCAACGAACTATATACAACAAAATAACATCAACAAAAAAAGAAATGGATAGAGCGTCTGCCATGTAAGCAGGAGATTCCGGGTTCGAGTCCCAGTCCGGGCACATATTTTTCAACTGCCCCCGTTGGTGTATATCAACGCCTGTCCACAGCTTAGTGTCTTGATTTAATAATTATTTCATTATAATTATGTGCTATGGTCCAACGACCCTTCTTGAAATCGGGAAATTGCTCTATGAATTTACGATAACCTGCTACTAGAAGCGGAGCAAGTTCTTTCCCGTACTCTTTGTAGCTACTAAGCGATTCATACATTATTCTGAACATGTTGTCGGAATATTACTTCAAGCAGATAATTAGAGAACCAACACGTGAAAGTAACGTCTTAGCTCTCCTAGCAACAAACAGTTAACGTAGAGGAAGATATCAGTGATCACAAATCTGTCGTAGCGCATATGACTATGGGTGTTAGAAGGAATTTTAAGAAAGGTAGGAAAATATTTTTGCATAACAGGAGTGACAGGACACAAATCACAAATCGCAGAGTTCAAAAATGGTTCAAATGGCTCTCATCACTATGCGACTTAACTCCTGAGGTCATCAGTCGCCTAGAACTTAGAACTAATTAAACCTAACTAATCTAAGGACATCACACACATCCATGCCCGAGGCAGGATTCGAACCTGCGACCGTAGGGGTCGCTCGGTTCCAGACTGGAGCGCCTAGAACCACACGGCCACTCCGGCCGGCAAATCGCTGAGTATCTCTGTAGTCGACATTAAATATTTAATGATGTGGACGAAGATGTGAAGCACAAATGGAAAAAAAAAATCATACGCATCGCTCAATATCACTTAGAAAAGTATGGGGAAGACACGCCATGGCTTAAAAGTCGTATCAGAAAACTGTTACGTAGACAATGAAAGCTTCGTCACAGACTCAAGAGGAGGTGAAACTTAGATGACAGACAAAAGCTGAACGAAGCGAAAAGAAGCGTAAGGAGAAAAACAAGAGAAACTGTCATTAACCTTGAAAGTAAAATTTTATCAACAGATCTGAGAAAAGAGGCTTCAATATTACGTAAAATCAGTAAGTGCTTCAAATGAGACACCTAGAAGATTCTGCAAAGATTATGTGAAAGAACTTGCTCCCCTTCTACCAGCAGTTTATTATATATTGATAGAGCAACTGAGAGTACCCAGCCACTGGAAAAAAGCGCACGTCATCCCCGTTTCCAAGAAGGGTCATTGGCCAGCTCCACACATTTATAGGCGTACATAGTTGACGTCAATCTGTTATATAATTAAGGAAGATGTTTTATGCTAAAGAATTGTGATGTGTTTGGAGAATGAAAATCTCCTCTATAAAAATCAACATGGATTCCGTAGATAGGCTGACGCCGTATTCCTAGACTTCAGAAGGCCGAGCACTACGGTTTAGTGAAAAAAAAACATCTTTCCGAGTATCTGACCGGATTAGCGAGTGCGTTCAAGACTTCCTTGCAGACAGAAGTCAACTCGTTGCTCTTAACGGGACAAAATCGACATATGGAAAGTCAGATAAACATCCCCCCCCCCCTCCCCCGGACCTGAGAATCAGAGATGAATTGCCTGCCAGAGTCTAAATTATGATAGCCACAATATACTATGCTCGTCCTCGCTGATCGGATGTAGAGAATTTTACTATCATATTAGAAAGCTGCAGGAGCATTCAAGGAAATATCCCACATTTAGCATCGCTTATTAAAGATTATAATACCGAAAGTAAGTGATTCAAACCAGAAATGAACAGCAACGAAATCCCACTTACGGGCTGCAATATTTATCGTTAGGCTTGGATAAGCGGCGTATTTATTGCAGTAAGGAATTCTGTATGGCCTAGCGAGGTTATCACGGACTCCGAATGTTAATTACGTTAATCTGAGTTAATTTAACCATCAAACGTCGGTCAAACATGTTAATCGGACGCTTTTACAGACCGCCTGGGTCAGAATCTGAAGTTGTAGAGCGCTTGAGAGAGAACTTACAGAGTCGTTAGTAATTTTCTCGGCTATGCCGTAGTAATAGCGGGTGGCTTCAAGTTACCTGGTACAGATTGGGAGTCATCCCAGCGAAATTGGTGCCAATCCAACCATCCGAAGGAAGGAACCGAGGATGCCTCAGAACAGAAGCTGCAGGCGTCACTCGTGGCACTATTTGTAACTGGTTGCAGCCACTGCACTCGATAGCCGCCGGCAGAGCCTGCTCCGCGTCTCAGACGCGATCAGCTCGGAAAACATACCTAGCGCACAAGGGCATTCTTTCCTGCCCTGACTGTTATTTTCCTAAGGGGGTCCATTACCCGCCTGACATTGGATCTCCCAATGACTGGTGTACCAGCCCTCTGCACCTGCTTGCACTGCGAGAAAAGTCGGCCACTGGTCCAAGAGAAGAGGCATCCCATGCTGGCTCAGAAGTGTTACCAACACTGGGTAGCACATCATACACTAAGTGATCAAAAGTGCCCAGACACCACTACTAAAAACATTTTTCACATTAGGTGCATTGTACTGCCACCTACTGCCAGGTACTCCATATCAGCGACCTCAGTAATCGTTAGACATCGTCAGAGCGCAGCATGCGGCGCACCCCGGAACTCACGGACTTCGAACGTGGTTAGGTGATTAGGTGTCGTGTCATACTCAAGATTTCCACCCTCCTAAACATCCCTAGGGCCACTCTTTCCTATGTGATGGTGCAGTGGAAACGTGAAGAGACAAGTACAGCACAAAAGCGTACAGGCCGACCTCGTCTGTTGACTGACAGATACCGCCGACAGTTGAAGAGGCAGACATCTATTCAGACCATCACAGAGGAATTCCAAACTGCATCAGGATCCACTGCAAATACTACGACAGTTAGGTCGGAGGTGAGAAAACTTGGATTTCATGGTCGAGCATCTGCTCATATGACACACATCACGCCGGTTAATGCCAAACGACGCCTCGCTTGGTGTAAGGAGCTTATACATTGGACGATTGAACAATGGAAAAACGTTGTGTGGAGTGACGAATCACGGTACACAATGTGGGGATCCGATAGCAGGGTGTGGGTATGGCGAATGCCCGGTGAACGTCATCTGCCGTCGTGTTTAGTGCCAACAGTAAAATTCGGAGAACGTGGTTTTATCGTGTGGTTGTGCTTTTCATGGAGGGGGCTTTCACCCCTCGTTATTTTGCGTGACACTATCACAGCACAGGCCTATATTGATGTTTTAATCGCCTTGTTGGTTCCCACTGTTGAAGAGCAATTCGGGGATAGCGATTGTATCTTTCAACACCATCGAGCACCTCTTCACAATGCACGACCTGTGACAGAGTGGTTAAACGACAATAACATCATTGTAATGGAATGGCCTGCACAGAGTTCTGCCCTGAATCGTATAGAACGCCTTTGTGATATTTTGGACAGCCGACTTTATGCTAGACCTTACCGACCGTCATTGATACCACTCCTCAGTGCAACACTCCGTGAAGAGTGAACTGCCATTCCCCAAGAAACCTTGGAGCACCTGACAACGTCTCTCTCTTAAAATGGAAGCTGTCATCAAGGCAAGGGTGGGAAAACACCATATTGAATTCAAGCATTACCGATGGAAGCGCCACCAACTTGTAAGTCATTTTCAGCCAGGAGTCCAGATATTTTGATCACATAGTGTAGCCCCCCCCCCCCCCATTAACCATGGACCTTGCCGTTGGTGGGGAGGCTTGCGTGCTGCAGCGATACAGATGGCCGTACCGTAGGTGCAACCACAACGGAGAGGCCAGGCAAACGTGTGGTTCCTGAAGAGGGGCAGCAGCCTTTTCAGCAGTTGCAGGAGCAACAGTCTAGATGATGGACTGATCTAGCCTTGTAACACTAACCAAAACGGCCTCACTGTTCTGGTACTGCGAACGGCTGAAAGCAAGGGGAAACTACAGCCGTAATTTTTCCCGAGGGCATGCAGCTTTACTGTATGATTAAATGATGATGGCGTCCTCTTGGGTAAAATATTCCGGAGGTAAAATAGTCCCCCATTCGGATCTCCAGGCGGCAACTACTCAGGAGGACGTCGTTATCAGGAGATAGAAAACCGGCGTTCTACGGATCGGAGCGTGGAATGTCACGTCCCTTAATCGGGCAGGTACGTTAGAAAACTTAAAAAGGAAAATGGGTAGGTTAAAGTTAGATATAGTGGGAATTAGTGAAGTTCGGTGGCAGGAGGAACAAGACTTTTGGTCAGGTTATAAATACAAAATCAAGTAGGGGTAATGCAGGAGTAGGTTTAACAATGAATAAAAAAAATAGGAGTAAGTGTAAGCTACTACAAACACCATAGTGAACGCATTATTGTGGTCAAGATAGACACGAAGCCCACGTCTACTACAGTAGTACAAGTTTATATGCCAACCAGCTCTGCAAATGACGAAGAAATTGATGAAATGTTTGATGAGATAAAAGAAATTATTCAGATAGTGAAGGGAGACGAATATTTAATAGTAATGGGTGACTGGAATTCGAGAGTAGGAAAAGGGAGAGAAGGAAACATAGTAGGTGATTATGGATTGGGGCTAAGAAATGAAAGAGGAAGCCGTCTGGTAGAATTTTGCACAGAGCATAACTTAATCATAGCTAACACTTGGTTCAAGAATCATAAAAGAAGGTTGTATACAAGGAACCCTGGAGATACTAAAACGTATCAGATAGATTATATAATGGTAAGACAGAGATTTAGGAACTAGGTTTTAAATTGTAAGACATGTCCAGGGCAGATGTGAACTCTGACCACAATCTACTGGTTATGAACTGTAGATTAAAACTGAAGAAACTGCAAAAAGGTGGGAATTTAAGGAGATGGGACCTGGATAAACTGACTAAATCAGAGCTTGTACAGAGTTTCAAAGAGAGCATAAGGGAGCAGTTGCCAGGAATGGGGGAAAGAAATACAGTAGAAGAAGAATGGGTAGCTTTGAGGGATAAAATAGTGAAGGCAGCAAAGGATGAAATAGTTAAAAGACGGGGGCTAGTAGAAATTCTTGGGTCACAGAAGAAATATTGAATTTAATTGATGAAAGCAGAAAATCTAAAAATGCAGTAAATGAAGCAGGCAAAAAGGAATAAAGACCTCTCAAAAATGATACCGACAGGGAGTACAAAATGGCTAAGCAGGGATGGCTAAAGGACAAACGTAATGATGTGGAGGCTTATCTCACTAGGCGTAAGATAGATCCTGCCTACAGGAAAATTAGAGAGACCTTTCGAGAAAGGAGAACCACTTGCATGAATATCAGCAACTTTGATGGAAATCCAGTTTTAAGCAAAGAAGGGAAACCAGAAAGATGGAAAGAGTAAATAGAGGGTCTATACAAGGGCGATGTACTTGAGGACAATATTATGGGAATGGAAGAGGATGTAGATGAATATGAGGTGTGTGTGTGTGTGTGTGTGTGTGTGTGTGTGTGTGTGTGTGTGTGTGTGTGTGTGTGGTTTGAGGTTTACGGGCGCTAAACAGCGTGGTCATCAGCGCCCAAACGCATAGAAACAGGAACACAAGCGGCGAAGGGACGAAGACGGACGCCGAACAAGGAGAACGGCTAAAAGACACAGGCCTGACGCAGTTCCAAATGCGCACATTCAGAGGCAAAACAAGAGGAGAAGAAACACACTAAAAAAGGAAAGGAAACACAAGGAAAAGAGAACAGATACCGAAGGGAAACAAGGAGGTAATCGTGACTGGCGGACCTCTTACCTAAAACCTGGGTGAGCCAGTCACCCAGCAGCACATTAAAACCTTCTCCCTAAAATCCGAGGCAACAGATTGGACAGGACACAAAACCGTAAGACCTTAACCACAGTCGCTGCGTCGTCTTGCAAAATAGAGGGCAAATCCGGTGGCAAGGAAACCACCGCCCTCTGGTCAGAGAATAAAAGACAGTCAAGTAAAATGTGGCGGACAGTAATCTGGACGCCACAAGCACTGCAGATTGGGGGGTCCTCCCGCCGGAGTAAAAAACCATGCGTGAAGGGACTGTGTCCAATGCGGAGGCGAGTGAGGAGAATCTCATCCCGCCTGTATGACTGGTAGGACGTACGCCATGGTCGCGTAGTGGCCTTTACCAGACGCAGCTTATTGTCAGAAACTGCCAACCACTCCTCTTCCCATTAATGCATAACACGAAAACGCAAAAGGGAGGTTACAGCATGGACGGGGATGGCACATTCAACAACGTGAGGGAGGGAACATGCATCTTTGGCAGCCACATCCGCCAGTTCTTTTCCCCTAATACCCACGTGCCCCGGCACCCAGCAGAAAGAAACCTCCTTCCCCTGCCGTTGCAGGTGGAGTAGGGCATCATGGATGTTCTGGACGACCGTATCCGCTGGGTACAAGTGTTGCATGGTCTGAAGGGCACTCAGGGAGTCAGAAAAGATGAGGAACTTAAGACTGGTAACACATCTTATCTGCTCCAATGCCCGCAAGATTGCAAACAATTCGGCATCGAGGATGGTAAACGCCGCAGGAAGCCGTAACTTGACGACTCGATCAGGGAAAACAACAGCACAACCAACAGAGTCCCCCTGTTTAGAGCCATCTGTGAATACAGGTACATGGTCCGCATGCTGGTTTAAAATATCGTAAAATAAGGAGGTAAAAACAAACGCCGGAGTGCAGTTCCTCCGGTTCTCCGACAAGTCTAGAAGGATGCTGGGCCTCTGGAGCAACCAGGGAGGCAGGCGAGTAAAACCTTGTCGTTGGGGGGCCACACGCTCCACACCAAGGGACTCAAGCAAATGCTTGGCACGAATCCCAAATGGTTTTGTTGCCCTGGGACGACTGGAAAAGAGACGTTCCATAGGCGGTCGGGCAACGGTAGGGTACGCAGGGGAGGTAGGACAGGCAAGGAAATGACACACCCGTCGCACCATGAGGAGTTTCCGCCGGATGGCGAGCGGCGGTTCCCCTGCCTCAGCACACAGGCTGGGGATGGGACTGGTACGGAAGGCACCAGTGGCCAACCTGATACCCTCATGGTGTACTGCGTCAAGGATCTTCAGATACGAAGGCCTTGCTGACCCATACACGGTGCAAGCATAGTCAAGACGCGATCGGACGAAAGCCCTATAAAACTGCAGCAGACGCGCCCGATCTGCTCCCCAGGACCGATGGCTCAGACACTTCAAAATATTCAGTGCCTTCAGGGCCCGCACCTTGAGGTCTTTAAGGTGAGGCAACCACGACAACTTGGAATCAAAAGTGAGGCCCAGGAACCTCACAGTGTCTCTAAAAGGAAGAACGGTGTCCCTCAGACGCAATTCAGGGGAGGTAAAAAGACGCCGAGAACGATTAAAATGAACACACACAGATTTGTCTGCAGAAAAGATAAAACCCGTCTTTGCAGTCCATGCCTCTAAGCGCTTTATCGTAAGCTGTAACTGCCGACTAGCACTGACAAGACTGGAGGAAGAACAGAAAACAGCAAAATCGTCCACAAACAAGGAGCATTGGGCAGGACTCCGGATAGTGGACGTGATACTGTTAATAGCAACGGCAAAGAGGGTGACACTTAAAACGCTGCCCTGAGGAACACCATTCTCCTGCACGTACAAATCCGATAGCACATTACCAACCCGATACCGAAAGAGGCGGTGAGAAAGAAAGGACCGAATGAAGATGGGGAGACGGCCACGAAAGCCCCACTCATGGAGTTGATTGAGGATAAGGCGGCGCCAAGTAGTGTCATACGCCTTATTAATGTCAAAGAAGACCCCTAGACAATGCTGGTTACGTAGAAAGGCCTGCTGGATGGCGGCCTCAAGCAGGGTCAGGTTGTCTATAGTGGAACGACATGTCCGAAAGCCACACTGAGAGGGGCTAAGGAGCTGCCTGGTCTCGAGCAGCCAAACCAGGCGGCGGTTGACCATGCGTTCCAACGTCTTCCCAACACAGCTCGTCAAGGCAATACTCCGATAACTACTGGGATGCGTTCGGTCCTTCCCTGGTTTGAGGAGGGGAATCAAAATTGCCTCCCTCCACGAGTCAGGGTACGTGCCGGATAACCATATCATATTGAAACAGTTCAGGAGAACTTCCTTGGATGGCAGCAACAGGTGCCGCAGCATGCTGTACCGGATTTGATCATGACCAGGCGCAGTATCATGAACCACAGACAGCGCAGAATCCAGTTTCCACATTGTGAAGGGGCAGCTATAGGGTTCAGAATTTAGAGACCGGAAGTCCAAGTGACCCCTTTCGATGGCAGTGCGGTAGCGGCAGAAATCTGGATCACAGTTAATAGTGGCGGTAGATTCCGCAAAATGCATGGCCAGTGTCTGGGCAATGTCTCTCGGCGCCGTGAGGAGACATCCCTGATGCAGCAATGCCGTGACAGGGAGCTGGCTGAGTTTCCCGGAAATCCTCCTGATGGCTTCCCATACTTTCGTAGAACTAGTGGAGCGAGAGATGGAATTCAAGAACGATTGCCATGACCGTCGTTTGCTCTCTTTAATCACTCGCCGCGCTCTGGTCCTTGCCACCCGAAAGGCCGCAAGATTGTCAGCTGAGGGACGGCACTTGAAGCGGCGCAGTGCTGCACGGCGGGCGCGGATGGCTGAGTGGCACTCAGTGGTCCACTAAGGGACAGGACGCCTCTTGGGATGACCGGATGACCGTGGGATTGACAATTCAGCAGCATGTGAGATCACGGCTGCAACATGGTCTACCCATTCGTGGACGCTGGCACGGTGTTCCAAAACAGCCAGTTGGCTGAAAAGTGTCCAGTCAGCTCTGCAAAGGTGCCACCGGGGCGGCACTGGTAATGCAACAGCCTCATCCAGGAGGCGAATCCAGAGGGGGAAGTGGTCACTAGAATGGAGGTCAGCTGCAGCCTCCCACAGAGCAGAATCCGCGAGTGCTGGAGAGCAAAAGGAAAGGTCAATAGCCGATGACGATCCGGAAGCAGTACATAAATGAGTGGGAGCACCAGAGTTGAGGAGGCACAGTTCTTCAGACATCATGACGCTTTCCAGAATGCGACCCCTGGGGCAAGTAGTCGGAGAGCCCCATAAGATATTATGAGCGTTGAAGTCCCCCAGAAGAAGAAATGGGCGGGGGAGTTGGCTAATAAGGTCCGTGAGAGCCTCAGAGTCTATCGCATCCGGAGGTGGGAAATAAACTGAACAGACTGTGAGCCTCCGACCCACAAGAATGTCAACTGCAACTGCTTGCAAGTCGGTGACGAGAGGGAGCTCAGGTGACGGGTGCATGTCACGGACAAAAACCGCAACACCACCATTTGCCCTTTGCCCCGTCAGATCATCTTTTCGATATACGGTATAGCCCCGTAAAGAAGGAGAATCAGTGGCCCGAAAATGTGTCTCTTGGAGACATAAGCACAAGGGGCACTCTCGTATAAGGAGTTGTAATTCGGCCACATGCGTCCTGAACCCATTCAGGTTCCACTGTAATATGGGAGCCAGTGATCAGGGTGGCTGAACTTTCACCCTGCCTCTGTGCTTTGGAGGAGAGACCGTACTGGCCGGAGATTTATTCCTGGGGCGAGAAGATCGCCCCCGGTCGACATCAATGTCCATAAGCTCCGATGACGACCCACGGGAGATGTCAGACAGTACGATGGCCTCGTCATCGGACCGACGCTGACTAGTCTCCTCAGGTGGCAGAACCTTCATCTTCTGAGGCTTTGTCTTGGGGGGCTTGGAATGCAGAGCCTTGTCGACAGTTGGAGGTTGACTCGCCTGGGCAGAAGGCGCCATATGGGGGGAGGCTGGAAGTACCTCAATGTCAGCAACCACGGCCTTGTCCGATGTAGCGGGGAGAGCCGCAGATTGCAAAACAACCGCAGCAGCACAAGTGCACTGGCAAGCGCAGGTTTTAGTGCTAACACTAGCAACCTCCGTTTGTGTAGCAACAGTGGCCAATTGTACCGGTTTTTTGAGAGCGGAAGCGAAAGATGTTGAAAACACAGGAGGTTGCATGGCCTTAAAGAGCTTCTTGGCCTCACCATAGGGGATGCGCTTAGATGTTTTAATCTCCTGTACCTTCCGTTCTTCGAGATAGATGGGGCAGATCCGGCTCCAGACAGGGTGACTCCCAGAGCAATTCACGCACTTCACAGGCGATGAACAATCGGCTCCGTCATGGGCAGGCTGACCACATTTACCACAAGTGGCTATCCCATTCCACCCCAACGTAGTATGCCCAAAGCGCTGACATTTAAAACAGCGCATTGGGTTGGGGAAATATGGCCGTACGGGCAAACGTAAGAACCCCGCTTTAACATGCTCCCGGAGTCTCGGGCAACTGAACGTGAGAATAAACGAGTCAGATTTGACGAGGTCCCCATTGACTCGTTTCATAATGTGCTGCACGTCAACAATTCCTTCGTCAGCCCACTCAGATTTTAGCACGTCTATGGGGATATCCACCAAGTCCCTACACGTCACAACACCCTTACTATAATTCAAAGTGGAGTGGAGCTCGGTCTCGACAGCGTACTCTCCTAGACAATTTGCTTTCCGAAGGGCAGCGACTTGACGGGAACTAGAAGTTTCAACTAACAGAGTCCCATTGCGCAGTCGCTTTACAGATTTCAGTGTTCCTGCAAGACCCTTGTGGATGTAAAAGGGAGAAACCCTCTCAAAGCTACCCTCCTTCCTTTTAATAATCAAAAACACATTCTGATTATCAGCATGTGCTCCGTTACTACATTCTGTTAAATCTCTAGCAACACCAGGCGCTGGAGGACTCGCAGCGCGTAGCCGCTTTTTCGATGGGGTGTGTTTTCCTACCAGCGGCCCACCCAAGCCACTGGTAGGAGGAAATGTAGAGGTCGAAGGGTCCATTGCGGTCCCACGAGCAGCTAGGGAACTAAAAGTCCGCTCAGACAGAGCCCCGCGTGCCTGAGTAAGCCTTATACAACTGGGTTGCGGCAGGTGCCCCAGAGGTTGCCCGCTTGCGACTGTTTCACCCCAACAGCCACGCATCTTCTAGGCGCGGAGCACACCGAAAGATTGAGGGGTTTTTATAGAGGTTGGCCTTCCTCGCAATCCAGGCGGTCAAGCCAAGATTACCATTCCCCGCAGCACACAACATTTCACCGCCGCGCCGTACGGTGGTCGCTGAAGCACGTCCGGGGGTTACGGTGACAGGAGACTGGCGGCGCAGACCAGTCCCCAGCTCAGGACCCCGGGGTCGCCAAGCCCGTACTCAGCAAGTGAGTGCTGAGCCCCTGGGGGCGAGGAATATGAAATGGGAGATACGATACTGCGTGAAGAGTTTGACAGAGCACTGAAAGACCTGTGTCGAAACAAGGCCCCCGTAGTAGACAACATTCCACTAGAACTACTGACAGCCTTGTGAGAGCCAGTTCTGACAAAACTCTACCATCTGGTGAGCAAGATGTATGAGACACGCTAAATACCCTCAGACTTCAAGAAGAATATAATAATTCCAATCCCAAAGAAAGAAGGTGTTGACAGATGTCAAAATTACCGAACTATCAGTTTAATAAGTCACAGCTGCAAAATACTAACGCGATTTCTTTACAGACGAATGGAAAAACTGATAGAAGCCGACCTCGGGGAAGATCAGTTTGGATTCCGTAGAAATGTTGGAACACGTGAGGTATACTGACCCTACGACTTATCTTAGAAGAAAGATTGAGGAAAGGCAAACCTACGTTTCAAGCATTTGTAGACTTAGAGAAAGCTTTTGACAATGTTGATTGGAATGCTCTCTTTCAAATTCTGAAGGTGCCAGGGCTAAAATACAGGGAGCGAAAGGCCATTTACAAGCAGATGGCAGTTATGCGAGTCGAGGGGTATTAAAATGAAGCAGTGGTTGGGAAGGGAGTGAGACAGGGTTGTAGTCTGTCGCCGATGTCATTCAATCTGTATATTGAGCAAGCAGTAAAGGAAACTAAAGAAAAGTTCGGAGTAGGTATTAAAACCCATGAAGAAGAAATAAAAACTTTGAGGTTCGCCGATGACATTGTAATTCTGTCAGAGACAGCAGAGGACTTAGAAGAGCAGTTGAGCAGAATGGACAGTGTCTTGAAAGGAGGGTATAAAATGAACATCAACAAAAGCAAAATGAGGATAATGGAATGTAGTCGAATTAAGTCAGGTGATGTTGAGGGAATTAGATTAGGAAATGAGACACTTAAAGTAGTAAAGGAGTTTTGCTATTTGGGGAGCAAAATAAGTGATGATGGTCGAAGCAGAGAGGATATAAAATGTAGACTGGCAATGGCAAGGAAAGCGTTTCTGAAGAAGAAAAATTTGTTAACATCGAGTATAGATTTAAGTGTCAGGAAATCGTTTCGTAAAATATTTGTATGGAGTGTAGCCTTGTATGGAAGTGAAACGTGGACGATAAATAGTTTAGACAAGAAGAGAATAGAAGCTTTCGAAATGTGATGCTACAGAAGAATGCTGAAGATTAGATGGGTAGATCTCATAACTAATGAGGAGGTGTTGAATAGAATTGGGGAGAAGAGGAGCTTGTGGCACAACTTGACTAGAAGAAGGGTACGGTTGGTAGGACATGTTCTGAGACATCGATGGATCACCAATTTAGTATTGGAGGGCAGCGTGGAGGGTAAAAATCGTAGAGGAGACCAAGAGATGAATACACTAAGCAGATTCAGAAGGATGTAGGCTGCAGTAGGAACTGGGAGATGAAGAAACTTGCACAGGATATAGTAGCATGGAGAGCTGCATCAAACCAGTCTCAGGACTGAAGACCACAACAACAACAGTGTACCTGGAGCGAAGGCATAAGGAGCCGGCAGTACATCCGCCCAGTGACACACGAACCCGCCACTGGTTACCACTCACTCTCGAGTGAAGCCGAACCGTCCAGATGTGTTTCAGAAGACGGAACAACCTGGTCATAAGAGTATTCCAGTGGCAGCAAGGGTGTCACAGGTCTCGTGACCGGCACCCTGATGCCGCCGCAACGTTGACCAGTAACTAGAAGCCTGCTGACCCGGGTCAGCGCAGCCCCCAGCTGTTTACGGACAGCAACCAATTCTCATGTCCGCTCCCAAGAATCGCAGTCGCTATCCCTACTGTACAGTGAATGAAAAAAAGGGAAAACTGAATAAAGTTTGAAAAATACGAAGACAGGAGTGAGGACTAACTGAGTAAGAACAAACACACCTCTGTACAAGAGAAAACTACCCCACAGTGGCGCTGCTGATGTTGGAATGTATGTAAAATATAAACGAGAAGAATAAACAGACACTAAAATCTGCTGTAGCAATGTTCTCACTGCAGCCTAAGTTCGCAAGATCCGCTAGCTCTTAAAACATCAGCAAATTTCTCTTCTGAAAATCGTTGTAGCAACAGTTACTTTTTAAACTCTTAAAAATCGGTCCGAATTAGCAACTGCATAAATCTGAAGGGGTTGATAAAATCAGCCAACTAGTTGTCAACCAAAGGTTTATTTAGCCCTTGACTAAGGTTTCGATATTTCTAAAAATAGCTTCATCAGAAGGAGTGGGTTTGTTCCATCACATGGTGGTAAAATACATTAGCTAAAGGCGAGCGTCTCTTGTCATATATAAAATTAATATAAAAACCAGAAATATGACATGATATGGCTTAAGACAGCAGCCAGATTATATTCAGCGTACGTCAAAATAAATGCACAACTGTACTCGCTCACTGGTAAAGGCTCTTGTCAATATAAAATTATAACAGAAGTCCTAAGAATAATATATTTGCATAACGTAAGACAAAGGTCTTTGGCACGGTAGCCTTTACCAGTGATCGAATACAATGGTGCGTTCATTCTGACTTACGCTGAATGTAATCTGGCTTGTGATGTTTCTGGTTTTTATATCATTTTTTTATATGACAAGAGACGCTCGGCTTCAGCTTATTAGTTTACCACCACGTGTTTGTAACAAGGACTGCTCCTTCTGAAGAAGATTTTTGGAAGTATCGAAACCTTGGTCAAGGGGTAAATAAACCTTTGGTTGGCTGATTTTTCAGCCTCTTCAAGTTACTTTTTACTAGGAACTTAGCTTACACAAGATACAAGAAATAAGTACTCTAACTCTTAAGCACTGATCTAATCTACATGCTGTGTACTAACACGAGATTTAGACGGAGTCACGTGACATGGCTCTTCAACCGGTAGTCACCTGACATTGATACGCCCTAAAATTGACGCAACAAATCTTAGAGTAAGTTAGTAAAAACTTGATCCCACAGTAAAATACACACAAGTAACTTCGTCTCGGAAATACTTGAGAAAAATAAACTAAACTAAACTACTGTTTATCAGACAGACTGGTGCAGATACAGGCGTTATGTCTGCTCTGCAACTGCGGCAACATTGGTCCTCGAAATCCTGGATGCTTGCACTGAGACGAAGTCGATATCTGAGCTCATCCCACATATGTTCTAGTGGGAACAGATCAGGGGATCTTTGAGGCAACGGGAGTGCCCAAAAATCACACAGACAGTTCATAGAGACAAAGACAATTTGCATGTGTCATTGTCCTATAGAAAAATTGCACCACGATACTGTTGAAAGGTAACACATGAGAACGCAGGGTACCGCTATGCCGTCAGAGTTCCATCACTATCAGCAGTGACGTGAAGTCATATCCGATGGCTGCCCACACCGTGACGGAAAGAGTAAACCGCTGTGCCTCTCGGAAACATTCGAAGAATGGGACCTGCCCCTTGGAAGCCGCCATAGTCATCACGAACGATGGTGTAGTGAACACAGTGCTTCCCTATCCATCAGCAGCTCACGCCTCTCAGTCAGGATACTAATTCGGCGATCTCCCCATGACATGACTGACCAGAAACTTGACGACCAGTATGCTTTCCCTCACATTCCTACGCACTCCATCTTCCGGCCTCTGTCACAGTCAAGTACCCTATATATCTAGATATCGGATGATTAAATCAGCTGATCAGAGATCCACAATGAGGTCTCTTTTAGAATCTGTATGTGGGGCGGCGGGTGGATAGTATGAATTATTGCTCGCCATGTTTTACTAGAGCCTGATAACTACTTTTGCGGTCAGCCAGAAAGCGATGGAAAACATACTGACCACAGTTTCCAGTCTGCAAGTCCACATTCTTGTTTTGCACACTGAAAGAAATGTTTCTACTCTCTATTTACTCAGCGGAAACAAGCACTGTGATTATAAACGAATGTTTTAAGTTCTAACGGATTAATGTATTTAGTGAAAGTTCACACATACAAACACAGTAGTATTCCTGAAAATAGTAATAGCAATGTCTCTATCATAAAGATCACTATGAGCAGTTCAGAGCCGACCTCTACGGTAAGTTCGCATGGAAAAGGTCTTTCGCCCTGACGCGGTATTGTTACCATTAAGGGCGGCACACAAACAGTTACTTCCGTGAAATATAAGCGATCCAGGATGGTGTACAGTCCTCGCAATTTCACATCTGATTTGTACCGAAAACATGCATTTAGCAGCATCTCCTCTGTGACGTCATCTGCGGTAGCGCGTAAGCCGGCGTTTCACTGAAGCGGACGTGTGATAGCTGGGTGCGAAGTGTGTGCCGCTGCCTCTCAGGCCGTATTTATATACGCGAGCAGCGGCCGGCCGAAAGGAACATCCGCCATCATCTGCCATATGCTGTGTACATGTACGGAGTTAAATTGACATTCAACCATATATTACGTTCAGGAAGTGAATTTCGACGACTTGCCTATGTAGACTTGGATAATCGTTCGTCTCTGTAGATAAAATTTTGAGTTCCGAGAAGTTCATTTCATGACATGACGACTGAAGAGTTAGCTTTGCTCTAGCCGATTATTCCACTACCCTAGTCTGTAAAGACATGTGTTCCTTCGGAAGTGTATTCACCCTAATCTTTCTAGTTCCATTGTAGACTTTTCCACAGGTACACTGCATTTTATACAACCTATTGTCGACAGAGAGGACTATCTATCACTCGCAGAGGTGAGAGGTTGACTTATTTTCTTTGTTGGTTTAAAAACCACTTTGATTCTACATTTCCTTAAATCGTACGGTTTTGACCTATTATGTATTTTACGAAATAACCATTTTTCTCAAAAGCATCAGAAAGAAAAAAGCTTCGTGGATCACGACCATTCATCGTATAAGATTCTACCAGCAGCCGTGCTAGAAATTCACTACGTACAAACCATGCTGTGATTGACAAGTCTCGTACCAGAGAAGTGCAAAATTCTTCAAGATATTTACGGTATGCAGTGGCGTGCTTGTTACTAGAGGCTGTCTCTAGGAATTAGTAGTACCAAATACGGCGTACAGTAAATGGAGGAAAGTGATTTGTGCTCACGTATATTCATGGGGAACTCGAACTCAACGAACATTCAGCAGGCTGTTCATGGACATTTTCTGATTTTTTTGCTATAACGGACCCGTGGTCTCCGGTGGCTCATTAAAATGTAAAAACGTAATTATATTCCTCTTTTTTATCATTTTCATGGTTTTTTTCTGTGAAAAACGACACAGAAGACGCCTGTAGTACGCCGCCGCCGTAACAAAGGATCGGGTGTCTCGTGGGCGCCTATATACAGATGCAAAAGTACCCTGTCGTTGCTGTTGTCACTGCGGGAACAGCTCTGCAGAGGGTCGGTGTGCCTCTATTCGATTGCATTCATGCACAAGGTGCCTATCGACCATTTCGGCATCAGTAAAGCTGTTCGTACTGCTGTGTCTCGCTGATAACGCGCTGCTACCACTGCTGGAAATACAAGCCCGAGGAGCACTAAATGCAAGCTTCAGGACGAAAGTAAAGTGAACATTATTCTTATCATCTGTCCGTAAAATGAGTATTTTATCTAAGAAAACAACATGTTTACTATTACCAGGCACTGTTTATTTATATTAACAACGCTTTTTAAAGCTGTAAACCTCTATAGTCAGGTGGTCTTGTGTTACGGCTTTGGGCTAACCTGTGGCACTGCCTAGTGGAGAAACAAAACACCATTTGAGAACATAGCTCTGGGGAGGTTTTTGACTAAAAACTAAACATACAAGTATATGTGAAAATAAAGCAACTAAAACATAATACTTCCAGTGGTCACAGGCTCCTTTCTCTGTCGTAATACATCACATGTAAAGTGTCACACTTCGTAAACAAAGATGGTGTCTGGAAGGTACTAGACGCAAAGAACAAACAGCGACAATGAAACATTTCCAAGCACAAGTACATATAGCAAAACAAAAGTATTATTTCACAGTAAGTTTTAAAGGATTATGGAAACCTTTGGTTGAGATGATAAATATATACCTTAGAATAAATATTTCAAGTGGTATGCAAATCCTCTTCGGGTCAACTTTATATAGCTGAAATTCCCTGCTGACACGTTGAAAACACTAAGCGTAATAATTATGTTGCCAACAGCGGTAAAATTATACATAAGCAACAATTTTGGCTTTGATTCAGAGATAGAGAATGAAAAGATTGCAAGAAAGAGAGCAAAGTTTTGGATATACTATAGATGTGGTATTGTTAAACTTGCATTTGTTGCATGTTATAACTAAGTAAATGCTGAAGTCATACAATCATACTTGAAATATTACTCTAAAGTATTTATCCTTCAACTCAACCAAAAATCTCTACAATTCTTTAAGACGTAGTCTGAAATAATGTTGTCGTTTTAATACGTGAACTTTTTACTTCGAAATAATAGTTCCTTTCTCCTATACGTTCTTTGCATCTAGTAGTTTACAGGCACTATCTTTATTTACAAAGTGCGATAGTTTATATGTTAATGTGTTACGACAGGGAAAGGAGTTGTTTTATTTTCACATTTACAACTACGTTTAGTTTTTAATCAAAAACCTCCCCAAAACCATATTCTGAAATAGTGTTTTGTTTCTCTAGTAAACAGTGTGACAGATTACCTGAAAGTCGTTACACAACACACACAGGTAATGCTAACACATATAAATCCACCATATGATGGATGTTTAAACTTTTTAAACGAGTTGTGGATGTAAATAAACAGTGACTGATGACAGTAAACTTGTTGTTTCAATCTATATCAATAACAGCCACGGTAAAGCCTAACCTAAAATGTTCGCATTTATAGATATTTTGCATAACGTTATTGCTGACCGAAGATCAGAGTGAAACATAAATAATCACAATACAACTTTAAGTGACGTCCCTGGTGGATTGCCAGTTCTTTTGTTTTTTAATCACTATTCATACCTAGTTATTTTACAGAAACAGGTTTCCGAGACGATTTTGCTATTGGTATCACTTAAAATTAAAATAAATACTTAAGCTCTGCAACATGAAATACGTTGATGCATGTCATCGAGTCGCATTTTGTGCAGAATACTCGATGTCACTAATGATAAAATGTGGCTAAATTAATACAGTTTTTCCTTACTCTCTCTTGATTGCTCCCATTTAAGCAGTGCGACGCCCCGAATCGTCAGCAAAAGCGCATCAACTGTAAGGACTTATGTTATGATGCAATACTACCTACGCAAACCCCATATATCACTGCAATGGATCAGTTTTATAAAGTAGCTCAGCACAAAGCTTTTGTATCACTAAAATGAAAATGCCGCGTGGCTAGGGCCTCCCGTAGGGTAGGCCGTTCGCCTCGTGCAAGTCTACTGAGTTGATGCCACTTCGGCGACTTGATCGTCGATGGGGATGAAATGATGATAACCAACACCCAGTGCCTGAGCGGAGAAAATCTCCGACTCAGCCGGGAATCGAACTCGGCCCTTAGGATTGACATTCTGTTGCTCTGACCACTTCTTTTTTTTTTTTTTTTCGAGACTACAACTCGAGACCTTTGACTTTCGCAGACAAGTGCTCTATCAACTTTTTTTTAGACGCTACCCCTTTTTTGTTTTTTTTAATTACCATAAGTATACGAATCTATCATAAATCCATTTTTTTGCAACTCCATTACTTTAAATGGAAAATAAAGGTTGTGTTCAACGGCTTTCACCGAGATTGGAACTGCCTTCTTATGTAACACGAGCATCGCAAAGCATAATGGTACCACTGTCTTTTTTTTCATTTTTTAAATCAATTCCTTGTGGAATTTTCGTGATTAATTATAAATTAAAAAGGCATTTGAAAAAAAAGGAAACAAAAGTAGCATAGACGGGTCTCGAACCAGGGTCGCCTGGACGGGAGTCTCTCTCGATTGCACCTTTTTTTTATTTTTACACGGCGGGCTCACCCCATAATACAATACAGTGACCAATTTTAATTTTTAATTAATTATTTTTGTTTTTCGACACAGGAAACACACCGAAATATACAGTCAAATGGCAGTGTATTCCTCAAAAACGAAAATATTCTCTTTTGTTTCCAAAACACTTACTGAAGGCAATCAATTAAAATTAAACAAAAGAAGTCATTTTGATAAAAACAAAAGGGTGAAATCAGAAAAACATATTGGAACGAATGGGGCGTCAATTTTAACGCGCTCACACATTCTTTCTTCCCTCACTTCTACATCGTGGAACATCTAAATCAATAGAAGTGTCCACAAAAATAAAAAAAAAATAAAAAAATAAAAAGGGGAGGGGGGCATGGCAACTCATCCAACGCCTTGTCGATGGAAAATAAGATGCAACATATTGGAAAAAATTCACGATAACGGGGCATCCTAAACCAAGTCCAATGTGAGGTGGCCATATACTGGGAACAGGCACACGGATCTGCGCCGTAGTGGACATAATGGCCAACAAGCCACATGATGGTATTGTTCTTCGATCGAGGAAAGAAGGTTGAATCGGGACGCACGGGATCTCCCCCAAGATAGCCGCCTCCGACGTCCTGAGGAGAAAAGCCAGTTGTCGGCGAAGCCATCTACAATGGTCATGACCGCTGGAAATCAACCGGTGAGATCATGTATCAGTTTCATGTCAACGATTGCAGCGATCCGTTACACTGAGGCCAATACGAAAATGTCGCACGTTTGTAGGCACAATATCATGAACAACTTGGTACCACGAGGACGACACTTCCATCGGGAAAATCGGGAGGCAGATGTTAGACCAAACAATCTTCCAGTTCTTTTCTGGCGACAAGGCTTCCACAGAGGGAATACTAGAAGGAACTGCCCAGCGGCTTAACAGCATTTTAAAGGAGAGATTCGCTAGGGAAAGGATATTTACTCCTAAATAACTGACCTATAGAAAAAATTCCTTAAACTGCAGTAATTTATAACTAATCCTACCTATATCTGCTGGGGGTGTTAACCTCCCCGGTCGGATACACTGATAAAGACGACCTGTAAATGACTGGGGGGCGCGTTGACACGTTAACACGGTGCGACAGATGAATAAGGCAGGAGCCTTAACCAGAATGTCAAGGAGGCCCAAACCTCCCTGCAGACGGGGCCGCGCCATGACCCATAACGGACGCGAAATACAGAGTGACGCCAGATAAACCTGCCAGTTAAACTTTGCAGCTTGCGGGACATCATAGCAGGAAGTGGAAATATTTGTGCAATAAAATAAGCCTTACTTAAAACATACGTTTCCATGGCCCGAACCTTATGAGGAAGTGAGAGGGAGCGACGCTCGTGTTCAATGACTGCACCCTGAATCTTATCCGTGACAGACTTCCATTTTATCGTAGCCATCTTATCGGACAACTGTCAATTATAACACCTAACGATCGATATAGGGTGACCTTCGAAACCCATGGAATTTCAGGAGCGTCAAATCCTCGCAAACTGAGTAAACGACATTCCTAGTCATTAAACCGCGCTCCCGTAAGACGACAAAAGGCATTCAAAACTTCCTTCAGCACTGGTATATCATCATGGGTACGGAGAAGAACCATAACGTCGTCATCATATGCACGAACGGTAAACCTTTCTCCCAGCACCGACCAGACACTCAAACGAGCAGCTATAGTTCGCAATAATGGTTCCAGAAACAGGACGTAGAGCGACATTGATAATGGACGCCCAGACACACCGCGATGAGGGTAGTAAGGCGGCCATTTATGTCAATGTACGCTCGAATACCAGTGACCAGAGAGCTAAACAGCCGTCGTGCAGCATTGTTAAAACCAACAGTCGTCAATACTCGCATAAGGAAGCCATGATTGATGCTGGCGAACGCTTGGTGAAAATCAAGGGAAAGCAAAGCGCTTGGCACGGGAGTGGTGGAAGCTATCGAAATTAAATCTAGACATTCAGTAACTGGAGTCAGGACAGTACGACCCGGAAGACAACATTGATGGCTCGCGATAGTCGGCTATTGACCGCCCGCGCCACTATTTTATAATCATAGTTGGAGAGGGTTATCGGGCTCACCTGGCTTTTTGTGGATCAGGACTATTTTATCAACCTTAAAGCTGGGCGGGAGAAGGCCTCCGTGGAACACTTCATTCACCATGGAAGTTATGGTATCTCCTATTAGGGGCCAAAATCGAATATAAAATTCTTTGGGAAGGCCATCGTACTACTGTGATTTGTGGGAGGAAGAACAAGCCACAATATCAAGTATATCATCGCGACGGAATAGAGAGAAAAACTCTTCCTGGAGAGCTGATGTAATAACACGATCAAGGAGGGAGGTGAAATCAACAGACGGTGGACCGTCTGACTCCACTTCAGCATAAAGCTCTGAATAGTACTGGTAAAGTTCACGCATGATATCAGATATGGAGGACCACTCACACCCTTATAGAGAACGAAGCCGGAGAAGATGATAGAGAGAGGTCAAGTCATCCGTTAGCACGCGTTAGGTCAACAAAACAACATTAAGAGAAAATCACTGCCACGTCCGTCTCTCCCCAACGTCCGGAGGCGGGGAAAAGAAGGTATAATGCTAGTCCTCCCCCCCCCCCCCCCCCCCCCCCCACCCTGAGGAATCTTCGTTTTCCTTGTGACGACGCGCAGCTGCGCGGGCAGACTGAAAACGCTGTTTCACACCACTGCGCGAAAACATTCACTCTTGATTTGGGGGGGGGGGGGGGGCGGCACTTCAAGCTCCGATTTGGTAGAGCCATCGTCACCGCACTTATCGGAAATCGGGGAGCATAACTCAGAACGACCAACACGAACACCAGGTACAGAAGAGACAGGTAATGCAGTGACGGTGTCGGGTGGCATCTCCTGAACATCAGGAAGAGAACCCGTAGAATCCTGTTGCTCTACCGTCTCAGCGTTGAGGATGGGTGCTATTGCACTAGAACACTGTAAAGACTGGCCAGCAGGCGACGTCTCTGTTGGAACAACGGAACACACTGGAACAGTCCCGTCGACGGCTGAAGTGGGGGACGCAAATTGAACTCACAGTTCAACAGAAGCAGCTACATCCTCTCTGGTAATACTGGAATCACAATTAACATCAGTAGACAACTCATTACTGCCATAAGGTGCACCTTCTGTCAACGCCGTGTCAGAAGGAAGAGACTGGAGTGAGGCGTCCTCGAAATCTGTACCGTTCTCATTCCGCCGGCGTTTGACGTGCGCTGCAGAAGGCGTCGTCCCTTTGGGGACAGAGGCCGCACTGGTGCGCGTCGGTAACGGTGGAAATTCGCGTGGAGTAGGGGGTAACGTTGCGCCGACATCGCTTAAAACTGGAACCTGACTGACAGCTGACTGCGACGTTACTATGTCTGCTACCGTTAAAGGAACACGACGTCAGAACAGTAGCACGGCGCGGGCAGTCAGATCTGAGATGGCCGCTTTCGTTACAGAGAATACATGTTCCTCCTAGCCCTGTATGCGTAACATGGATTCGGTAACCACAAACAGTTAAGTGGGGAGGAATAATCTTTTTAACGCACATGTCCACAGTCTGGATACCATTATAACACTGGAAGAGATGTTGTGCTGACCAGCGTTCCCATCGGATATGCCGTATGACTCCAAACGGAAGCAACGCTGTTTTATGAAATGAATCGTCAACTTCAGGAGGAAGGTTATAAATTCTAACAGGGGTATACTCGAGTGCTGCATTTTCAAGTAGGACTTGACTAACGGAACCATCGCGATGTGGAAACAACACTTTAGAACCAACCCGGGAGAGAAGTCTTTCTACTTGAACGGGATCATAAAACTTCACAAAGAATGCATACAAATCGGAATCAAAGTAAGCAGTATCTACCTGATCAGGTGTAACACGGATAACATCAGCCAACCAATCGGGAATTTCTAAGGATCCAGGTTGAACATGACGCGTACTCTTGTCAAAACTGAAACGAACAGTAGCTCGACGAGGAACAGATTTAGGAGACTCGACAGACACCATGGCGCGGGCAGAAAACACCGCCGCCAAGAGGAAAACGACAACAAATTCCACTACGCAACTACGATGTGACTCCGGCCGATACACCAACAAGACTGAGTAGTTTCGACACAAGCGGCGCTGCGGCACAGGCGGAAGTTAACAACAACATGCTGGCTCGACGCGCAAGGCGACACTTCTACCGGGGGCGAACTTTATATCACCAGGGAGTAACTATGTTTCTACCTTCTAACAAATGTTAGTATGACTTAGAGTGCACACAAAACTTAGAACTGATCGTGCATACTAGATTGACTCGTAGATATGCATACGAGTGACTACAACGAGTATATATACGTAGCAAGCCTTCTATCAAATGGATCTGGAAATTGGAAACAAAATTAACGTGTTGTTACAATTATATCCCGTGGAATGAAAATATGACAAATACGACATGAATTTTATGTCATAAGGCAAAGACATTCCTGACTGAGTGGGTCAGTCAGTTGTTGGCCTTGTACATGGAGTCGTTCTACGAGGGACATTCAATATTTAAATCGAGAAATAGGTGTACAGAAAAATTATTTACTAAATTGTTACAATTTTTTGTCCGTTCTCCATGTAATCCCCAAAAAGCAGCAATGATCAGCCAAACAGAAAAAATCTGACAATATTTTGTCCCTCCATTTCTAATTATTATTATTATTATTATTATTTGTTTCACTGCTACAGTAACATTCATATTGAAGGAATTAAAGCCTTTTATAAATATTAGGTTATGTGTGTTTGTTTTGTTACAATTAGAACTTTGATATAGTTACAGACAAGGACCCACAGATGTTCCTGCCTGAAGCACCACAGCAACAGCAGTCACTGTCCACAGGATGTCTTCCTGAACTTTTCAGACCTGGTGTCATTCGACTATGCCGTAGCGCAGCCGCAGGCAGAACTTGAAACTCAGGTCAGTGCTAGCAGAATACTCCCATTTACCAATTATGTTGCTGCATAAGTTCTTAGCGTTTATCCATAAGTTTAATAAACACAACAGATAACATAAAGAGCCTTTAGACATCAACAGTAAATACCCTTTCACTATTTACAACAGTGTGCCAAAGCTGGTGCGATGCATAACATTACCTTTTGTGGATGTGTAGAGCTCTTTGTATAAGAGTTTCTGCTTTGTTTATGCTCAAACGCATCTTTATCTCCCTTATGCTAGCTTAAATACACCATTTCTCGTCACCAGTAACGATACAGGACAGGAATGTTTGGTGATGTTCAAAAGCCAATTGATGACGAGCAAGCAGAGATGCACATATGGGCTCGAAATGATTTTTGTGATTTTTGCTAGGGTATGTGGTACCTACACACCCTATTTTTGAACCTTCCTCATTGCATGATGGTGTTACATGATGATGGAATGATCACTGTTTGTCACATTTGCCAGTTCTCAAGTACACTGAGGTGAAACATTCTGCATTAATGCGTTCAAACGATTTTCATCAAACTCTGAAGGTCTTCCTGAATGTGGAGGGACACTAAAGTCAAAACGATCCTCCTTAAAACGAGTAAACAATTTCCTTGCCATTTTCTCTTCAGTGGCATTATCCGCAAACACGACATAAACGTTTATGACTGCCTCCACTGCTGTCATTTCCCTATTGAACTCAGGCAGAAGAATACGTCGGAAATGTCCCGATTTCTCCACTTGTAACTCTATTTTCTAGTGTCCACAACTCCACTCAGTATCTCCAAATGACAACATAAGAACATCTAATCTCAAATAGGAACAATGAAGTACAAACAAATAATGACGATCGATAAATAAACCTATAGTAGTTGCAAGACAAAAATGCAAAACAAAAACTCTACGAACTTATGCACCAAGTAAATGATATCACTGATGTAAGGTATCAAATTATGGTTTATTATCATTAATAAAAGATTTTTCAAAGTTATTTACAATTTTTAAAAATAATTTTCTCTTTTTTCTCCCTAAAAGATACGTGACACCAATACAATTCATTGCTTTATACCCGACTAGTAACATCTGATGGCTTATACACAGAAATATGTCATACAAATACATTTAGTCGTTTTTGTACATGACTAGCAGCATGTGGTTACTTATATGCGAAGATATACTAATTCTAAGAGAGGAGGAGAACGATTTTATGTATAATACTTACACAAGAACAAGTAATGCTTATATGTTGAGACACATTCTACTAATACCACTACTAAATATTTTTCATATGCAGTAATTACATTGTATGGGAACTAGCACTTGCAGATGAGGAAGAAAGAACCACACTTACATTCATACAAACACATATACATATAGTTTATACAAGTACACAAAGTGTACAAAGAAGTGAACATTGTACACATAGTAAAAATATGCACAATTCGCGTGCACACATAGTGTGCAATCATTCATATGTATTCCAACTTACACACAACTATGACAAAAGTTTCATACATCTATCACACATACACACACGCATGCAAATACACACACACTCAGTCACTCTCGAGCGAACAGTATGAGAATGGAAGTGTCATGAACGCATCTGTTAGATGAAGTGCTTTTTGCCATGGCACGGCAGACTGACTTTGACTTGCAGGTGAGTATGCACTTCTTGCCTTTGCAACCAATAAACTATTTGGTGCCCCATTTGCGGAGATGCATCACCACCGTGCAGGCACTCCTTGTAGTCTTTTCGATCATAAGAACCTGTAGGTCACATGGTGCACACTATTAACCTGTCTTTGCTGGCTCCTGCATCTGTATGTGATGCATACATTTTGGCTCTGAGCCTCACAAACTCCACAATCTGTGAGCCATTAGCTTAGTTTCTCATCGTGCTAATAACCTTCTTGTTCTGAGGTGCTAAGCTGTAAGGATTGTCAGCTGCTTATCCGGACGTGTCGAATTTCTTGGGGTTGTACCTAATTACTTCATGTGGATTGCAGCCTTTCACAGTGTAGATGAATCTGTCTGTAACCATACAAAGTAACTTGACATCAACGAAATTTTGTTTTGCAAACTCATAGCGAAATCGGTATATGTGGGGCTTGGATAGGCTCAGAATACTCGTACCAGAATAAACAGGCTCCGGACCATAGGCATTTCCAAACTGACCAGTCATTCATTAATGATTGTGGCATACCTAATTTTGGCCTGGCAGTGTAATCTCTAGCGCCAAAAAGCCCATTCCAGTGGTAAACTAAATAATTTTCGCGATGGTTTCTAACATTCTGCATGTTTTTAAAAAAAAAAAAAACAGAAATGTTCATTAATTCATAAAAGTTGTTTTCAAAATCACATATTCCCAGAGTCCTCTTTTCGGTATTAACATCAATGTACTTCCTCAACCAGAGATGTTGATTGAAGGAGATGCCATGGGTAATTCTAAAATTCGCTTCCCCAACCTGAGAAACTGCTGGTGTTTTGCACAGTGCAGAATATATCCATGCTTGTTCCCCAGCATTGTCATCAGCTTGGAGACAGAACCATTCAACAGGACTAGGTGCTCCGGAAACAGCAGCAAGTTGCTGTGCAGGTCATGAAAACTGGGTTGTCACTTCCAGGGTGTGTCTACAGGGCATAACCCACAACAATAGCTACAGCCACTTCTTTTTTTAAGCCCAATGATGTTCTACTTGGACATCCACTGTAACCATACAGACACAGTTTGTTGTATGGGGTGCCCGTACAGATCGTTTACATTCACTTAAAGGATGTAACTTAAGTCATCAGATGGCCTGTACTCCTCCTTAGTCATTTGCGTCTTATTTGCCTTGATGTACCTATGGACGCACTGACAAAGCCCCCCACGAATCCTGTGCTCGAAAACAAGCAACGTATCAACATCGATCAACTGTTAGATGATGATATGTGTCTTTTTTGACACTGAGATCCACGAAAGCCCTGGTATAGGGTAATAGAGAGTAGGATCGACAGTTTATGTTCCCAGGCATATACCCTGAAATTTCTGAGAAACATTTGTGATCATGCAAGCATCTGTCTTCAAGCACAATTTGGAACATCCTTCTAAATTATAGAAGTTGAACGTCTGGCAAACATTTACTGCATACCTACACGCCACATCTATTATGACAGTGCCTATGAGTTTTCTAGTGAATTCGTTGTGTCGGGCAGTGTGGTTTCATAGAGTCTCTCTATGGAATCCAAGTATTTGAGTGGGAACACCCACTTCTTTGTAACAAGCTGAAACTTTGAATCATCAAGATGTGTGGCTTTTGTGATATGTATTTCATCCTGATGCATAGTTTCAGCACGTTTCTGCAGGGATGTGTGCATGAGTCAGATCCAGTACAGGAAGGGGATTGCTGCTCTTAGCGTGGTACACTTGGAGAATGAAATGTATTTTTCTATATTGTCAGGTATGACACTGGCCTTATTATTCTTCAACCCAAAGTCACTCAAGTGATCAAGAAGAAAGTGAGCATCATACCATCTCAAATTATGGAAGTAGATAGATACACGTCATGCCATTGGTACTTTAAGTTCTGCATTGAGAGGCCCACCACATAATTTCCCCATTAGATGACAATTGTCTGTAAATGGAATTTCTAATTTTGTATCCATTGGCAGTCAACAAATATGATTCGAATATGTTGAGACTGCTGTCATATGAGCATACCACCAGACACACTGCTGCAAACGGCACGTGTCCTTCTGTGAAAGTGGTATGAGGGGCTGTGGGGTCACCTTCACAATGTGCTACGGAAACTAGCAGGCATTCAAAGTCAGCATATACAATGATGGGACAAAATTCCTCCTGGTGAGCATTCTTAAACTATTTACTTTTTATCGTCTGTGGAAATTTCCAAATGCACCAGTTCCTGACTTGGTCAGTCAATTAGGTGCCTTTCTAAATACTCACCCTTAGTGAAAGAGTTGAGGCATTTTTAACGAAAATGTAGCTTGTGTTCATTTTTGTTCAGTTGTGAAGAAAGTCAGTAGGACACATTCCTGATCCAGAGGTAGTGACGCTTCTCACCTTTGGAGAACAGCAGTAAATCTACATGTTTCAGACGCTGAGCACCTATTTTGGAAAAGTAGAGAGGTCCTCTCCTTTATGCTTCACATCTCGTGGCCTCCTTTTTTATCTTCTTGTAGACCGAAAATGTAAACCAAATAAGTAGGGTTCTGCTTCTAGAATTTTAATGTGTCTGAAATTGTAATAAGGAATGAGATGCATTCAGAATTACAATTCTTGCTGACATTAGTTGTTTCATATGCACACATGTATTCATAAGATATGGATGTTTTGTGTAATTTCTATCACAGGCCTGAAGTGACCATCCGAAATAATATTCATCCACCTTCTTCGTATTCGGGACATTAATACTTGCATTTTAGCAGCAATATCTTTTGGAAGAGGGACAAAACTGGTACCCCCATTGGCTGTCTCAAAAACCTGCGAGCACATATCAGGATGGAGTACACAGCTGAACACGTTACCAGACTGTCTTCCTGGAGGTGAAGGTGGTAAGTTCCTATGGGACCAAAGTGATGAGGTCATCAACCCCTAGGCTTACAAACTACTTAATATAGCTTAAACTAACTTACGCTGAGGACAACACACACACACCCGTGCCTGAGGCAGGACTAAACATCCTACGGGGGAATCGCGCGAACTGTGGCAAGGCGCCTCAAACCCCGCGACTACCTGACACATCTCGTCTTCCTGTATATTGAGAAAACAAATTTGTATGAGACTTTCTGTAAAAGTTCCATACCACTCTGCAACTGATACAGCCCTTCAGGACTCTGGACAGACCAGTCCATTTCATGAATCTTATTGTTCTCACACCATTACCTCACAGAGGCTGCTTTATTACCGGGTGCCTTGTCAAGCTATTAGAGACTATCATTGTCTGTAATGTTTTCTCTACTACACCCAGTACTCAGTGCTGTAAAATGTGTTTATATCCTTCCACATTTAGTACTTAGTAAGTGCAATGGGTGGACCACACCCTAACCACGAAAAATATCCCCATTCCGTGACACCACCATTACTAAGGTGTAATAAAGCCATGTATACCCTTCCGAGGCAAGCTGCTCCACAACTGCTTCAACTCGTCCTGAATATCCTTGTACTGGCACTGGGACGGTGTGGCGCCTGAGGTTATGCTACACATGATCCAGCGTGAACAGGTCTGGGCGTCTTACTGCCAATGCCAATGCATCTAAATCATGCACACAGGTCATACAGTTACTTGAATGTCTGTGTGTGTATGTGTGTGTGTGTGTGTGTGTGTGTGTGTGTGTGGTTGTTTGTGTGTGTGTGTGTGCGTTATCATGTTGAAAATTACACAATAATATTGTCGAATTAGAAGGAAACACACAATAATGCAGAAGTCCACGATGTACCATTGTGCTGTCAAATTGCCATCAACCACTATTGGCTATGCCCTGAAGTCGTATCCGATTGTTCCCCACATCACGACGACAGGAGTAAACTGCTGTGTCTCTCCAAGATATTGGAATAACGAGTTCTCTCCCATGATTGCCACCATACTCGCGAACGATGGTCATCTGGTGCTATGTAGAAATGCTGTTCATCGGTGACGATGTTTGATAAAGAATTAGCACGATCAGCCACGTAACGCCCAAGCAGTTCTGGACAGCGAGGTGATTGATTGTGATCCGTCGATTACCTCGAATGGCAGTGTCTGCGGGTTAAAACATTGCAAAAGCCACATCTGTGTTGAGACGGCCAGCATACTGGAGATCGGATGTGTTTGCGCGACCTTGTTACGATAGACGCCTCGCCCAAAGACTCATCGTCCTTTTGTTCACTGCTATGTCTCCTCAGACATTCTGTAAGCGCCTATGAATATCTGCGATGGCCTGGTTTTCCACCAAAAGGAACTCAATGGCAGCTCTCGTTTGCACCGCACCTCCGTTACAGACGCCATCTTGAGGGCTACGTATATCGCTGCCACCACCGAAAATTCGTGAAACTATAGGGGCTGAAGCGGGAATATTACCTCGATGTCCCAAGACAAATTCTGTATTTCTTCAATCGAAATTGGCCGAGAAAAGAAAGTGTTTTATTACTTACTGAATGCTCTACGTAGATGAATCAGTGTGGAAACGCAGCACATTGGCTGAGAGCTGCTGAAGTGTTTGGAATTGCCCATCACTGCGTCGTAAATAATGTTGTGCAATTTGTTATTGTATCAACTTGAGTTGTCGTCCAGTGGATATACTCATAACCAAGTAAAACGGCATAATAGCAATGGTTGCAGAACGATCTCAGCTGACGGACATCAGAGAAAAATGTCACACCTTCTCAATGACAGATACTTTCAAATCCGACAGGAAATCTGCTGTCAGTGATTGCGGACCCATCTCACTCACTTTAAAGACAACATTGGGAAGACAGCTGCATGCAGTTTGCAGTTTTCTTAAGCTGTACATCAGCTGCACATCTTCATCAGACCGAACAAACAAAACAATATTTCTTTGATGATGGGTAGTAAAATGTAGTACGGTCCGATTAATCCAGTGTTTGTCGCTTACCAGATGATGCAGGGCATGTACGCCATCGACGACTCAATGGGATTGTTCAACCCGTAAACTGAAGACAATATACTCTACTGGCCATTAAATTTGCTACACCAAGAAGAAATTCAGATGATAAACGGGTATTCATTGGACAAATATATTATACTAGAACTGACATGTGATTACCTTTTCAAACAATTTGGGTGCATAGATCCTGTGAAATTAGTACCCAGAACAACCACCTCTGGCCTTAATAATGGCCTTGATACGCCTGGGCATTGAGTCAAACTGAGCTTGGATGGCGTGTACAGATACAGCTGCCCATGCGGCTTCAATACGATGCCACAGTTCGTCAAGAGTAGTTACTGGCGTAATGTGACGAGCCAGTTGCTCGGCCACCACTGACCAGAAGTTTTCAATTGGTGACAGATCTGGAGAATGTGCTGGCCTGGGCAGCAGTCGAACATTTTCTGTATCGATAAAGGCCTGTACAGGACCTGCAACATGCGGTCGTGCATTATCCTGCTGAAATGTAGGGTTTCGCAGACCGAGACGTGTAACCAGTGGCACCCCATTCCATCACGCCGGGTGATAAGCCAGTATGGCAATGACGAATGCACGCTTCCAATGTGCATTCACCGCGATGTCGCCAAACACGGATGGGACCATCATGATGCTGTAAACAGAACCTGGATTCATCCGAAAAAATGACGTTCTGCCATTCAAGCATCCAGGATCGTCGTTGAGTACACCATCGCAGGCGCTCCTGTTTGTGATGCAGTGTCAAGGGTAACCCCAGCTAATAGCTCATGCTGCTGCAAACGTTGTCGAACTGTTCGTGCAGATGGTTGTTGTCTTGCAAACGTCCCCGTCTGTTGACTCAGCGATCGAGAAGTGGCTGCACGATCCGTTACAGCCATGCGGATAAGATGCCTATAATCTCGACTGCTGGTGATACGAGGCCGTTGGGATCCAGCACGGCGTTCCGTATTACCTTCCTGAACCCACCGATTCCATATTCTGCTAACAGTCATTGGATCTCGACCAACGCGAGCAGCATTGTCGCGATACGATAAACCGCAATCGCGATAGGCTACAATCCGACCTTTATCAAAGTCGGAAACGTGATGGTACGCATTTCTCCCCCGTACACGAGGCATCACAACAACTTTTCACCTGGCTACGCCGGTCAATTGCTGTTTGTGAATGAGAAATCTATTGGAAACTTTCCTCATGTCAGTACGTTGTAGGTGTCGCCACCGGCGCCAACCTTGTGTGAATGCTCTGAAAAGCTGATCATTTACATATCACAGCATCTTCTTCCTGTCGGTTAAATTTCACGTCTGTAGCACGTCATCTTCGTTGTGTAGCTATTTTAATGGCCAGTAGTGTATTTCACGCCCAAAAAGTTTATTTGATATTTTGGGTATGCCTTTCGTACCATTCCTTGTATCTATTCATTCAAGTTACCGTGAATATGGCCGCTTGGTAAACTACATGTTAGCTTCTGTCTCGGGATCTTTGGCCCACGTTTGACGATGTTTCTGGTGTTTCCCCAGCACGAGTGGTTGATATTGCCTAACCTTCACCCTCCACTGCTGGTGGCGGACTGGAATCGAGCTCGCTGCTGTAAATTATATGTATCTGTCGCATAAATGTCAGAGCGCTTTTCCGTGGTCATTAGAGCTGTAGTTTGCTGCAGCACGAAAACCCATGCCCGGTTCACCTTGAGGATTTCTTCTTTCTTATTGAAGTCATTCTCATGTTTGTGTATTCTGACAGCTTCTATGAACAAGCGCGTATGATAGCCCTTCTCCACAGCAAGAATTTCCTTGTTATCGAATTTTATTACGTGGCCAGTCTCACGCAGCGCGTGCTCCGCCATAGACGATTTCTTCGCTATTACCAACATGCAGTTCTGTTCATATTCGGTGATCGTGGTGTTGATAGATCGTTCAGTCATTCCACATAAACTTTTCTATATTTAAGGGGTACACGAAATAGACTCGACATATCAAGTGCACCCGTTTGATCCTTTGATGATCTGAGACGATCATTGATCTTCTTTGTCATTTTATACACTAACTGCCATTAAAATTGCTACACCACGAAGATGACGTGCTACAGTCACGAAAATCAACCGACAGGACGACGATGCTGTGATATGCAAATGATTAGCTTTTCAGAGCATTCACACAAGGTTGGCGCGGGTAGCTACACCTACAACGTACTGATATGAGGAAAATTTCCAACCGATTTCTCAGACACAAACAGCAATTTACCGTCATTGCCTGGTGAAACGTTGTTGTGATGCCTCGTGTAACGAAAAAAAATGCGTACATCACCATCACGTTTCCGACTTTGATAAAGGTCGGATTGTAACCTATCGCGATTGCGGTTTATCGTATCGCGATATTGCTACTCGCGTTGACTGTTAGCAGACTATGGAATCTTTGGGTTCACGAAGGTAATACGGAACGCCGTGCTGGATCCCAACGGCCTCGTATCACCAGCTGTCGACATGACAGGCATCTTATCCGCATGACTGTAAAGGATCGTGCAGCCACGTCTCGATCCCTGAGTCAACAGATGGTTACGTTTGCAAGACAACAACCATCTGCACGAACAGTTCGACGACGTTTGTAGCAGCACGGACTATCAGCTCAGAGACCATGGCTGCGGTTACTCTCGACGCTGCATCACAGACAGGAGCGCCTGCGATGGTGTACTCAACGACGATCCTGGGTGCTTGAATGGCAAAACGTCATTTTTTCGGACGAATCCAGGTTCTGTTTACAGCATCATGATGGTCGCATCCGTGTTTGGCGACATCGCGGTGAATGCACATTGGAAGCATGCAGTCGTCATCGCCATACTGGCTTATCACCCGGCATGATGAAATGGGGTGCCACTGGTTACACGTCTCTGTCACCTCATGTTCGCATTGACGGAACTTTGAACAGTGGACGTTACATTTCAGACGTGTTACGACCCGTGGTTCTACCATTCATTCGATCTCTGCGAAACCCTATATTTCAGCAGGATAATGCACGACCGCATGTTGCAGGTCCTGTACGGGCCTTTCTGGATACAGAAAATGTTCGACTGCTGCCCAGGCCAGCACATTCCTCAGATCTGTCACCAATTGAAAACGTCTGGTCAATGGTGGCCGAGCAACTGGCTCGTCACAAAACGCGTCACTACTCTTGATGAACTGTGGTATTGTGTTGAAACTGCATGGGCAGCTGTATCTGTACACGCCATCCAAGCTCTGTTTGACTCAATGCACAGGCGCATCAAGGCCGTGGTTGTTAAGGGTACGATTTCGCAGAATCTATGCACCCAAAATGCCTGAAAATGTAATCACATGTCAGTTCTAGTATAATATATTTGTCCAATGAATACCCGTTTATCATCTGCATTTCTTCTTGGTGTAGCAATTTTAATGTCCAGTACTGTAAATATCCTTTACGCCCTGCTACCGCGTCATGCCGCCAATTTTATCCGTCACCCTGACGAAGAAATGCCGTACTCACATTGCTTCTTCCAATGTGTCGCTCTACCAGGCCTTAGATTTTGTGAAACATCTTACGTAATTGGTGGTGTACTCTTTGCTCCCCAGAACGATTTCTACGTGCTCCATCTTTCCTCAAGGGTGCTCTGGCTCACATATTCGTCCTGAGTTCGTTACGAGCTTATTAATTGTTCCTCTTTCCTCGCTAGGGTGCTTATGTGATAGTTTGTGCTGGTATTGGTCCTTGTGTGTCAGTTTCCGATACATGCTGTGTCCCATGTTCTCACCATCTTTCGTAAACAAGACATCTAAAAAGGATAACTGTTGGTCCTTTTTATCTCCATGGTAAATTTTATGTTGGCATGGACACTGTACAGATGTCTTAGAAAGTCTCCGAGCTGTGCTTCACCATAGCTTCACACAACTGAGGTGTCGTCGAATTCGCTGCACCATGCATTACATTTACTAGGGGCCATCTCCAGCACTTGTGTTTCAAAATGATCCAGGAAGAAATTGGCCACTACTGAACTCAGTGAATCATCCATGGTGATGCTTTACAGCTGTGCCATTTCACAAGAAATAGCTCCTGGTGAGATATACATGAAAGAGTTTCGTGATGTCATGTGGGAGAATGGAACCGATGTACACCAGAGAATCACTGATTGACACTTTTGGAAACAAAGAAACGACTTCAAAGCTGATCAGGATGTTGTCTGGTCAAAGTTTTAATTTCTTCATCTTTTCAATGAAATGTCCTGAGTCTTTTACGTACGTGTGTGTCCCACGAGCAGCAGAGAGGACAAATGTTTCGCCAGTTTATTCGTCAGTAAGCAGTAGTGGAAGGTCATTCTTACGGATTTAAGGTAATTCATACAATGGTAGGGCTTCAGTGTAACGGAGCTTCCTCTGTACATCCATCAATTGAGAATATCCCTTGAATACCCGATTCGTACTCTGTTCAAATCCCCTACATCGCACAGACTGTTCCCGTGGAAGAAGGATGAAGTATTCCTCAGTCGGAATACTTCCATGAGACCACAACTAGATGTAATTAAACTTTGTTTATTTGAATAAGTAAACTTAGAACACAAACAGTCCGCTGTTTCTGATGCAGTACAAAAAAGAAAATCAACGTCCACCAGAAATTCTTCTTAGTAATGTGTCGAAAAATTTCGTCACAAAGAAATGTTTTCAACAATACGTTAACAGATTCTTGGGTGTAGATTACGTTCTCTTGACCAATGAAAAGTCTATCTTCATAACAAATTACGTATTTAGAGTTGTATCTCACGAACAGCAGAACTTGTCCACGGCGAAGAACACCGAAGTTCGGAGCACAGGTCGCGGGAAAGCAGCCGTCCGGATGGCGAAGGCGAAGGCGACGTCCGAACCGATGCGGTATCCTAACGGTGATGGTACATCATTCGATGGCTGGCAAAGACGGAAGTGGCTCTAACAGACTCCGCGCTGGCAGTAATACTACAGCAGCTGAAGGCTACGGTTTTCCTATTGGCTATCGAAGTTGCGACGGATGCAGCAAAAGGTCCCTGTCTGAGGCGACTCCTGTCCTTATCTTCTGCGACCTCTGGCTGCCGAGAGGACCGAGCCGGGTACCGCGAAAACAAGCCTGAATGCAGGAGTTGTGCTGACGATAACTCGCTAAGCACGGATGCGTTGCGGGTTGCCGGCGTCGAAGGCAAAGCCGAGAGAGATGTCAGGAAATTTCGCTATCGCCCTAGCATTACACTTATGGAGTACAGCTAACACTGAAGCGGCAATTCGGATCTTTCCTTGTGAATGAGCAGAAAAAATGCCAACTGTGACCCCAAGGACACTACCTGGAACAAAACTACCAGCTTGCAACCTGACGAAAGTCGAGTTACAAGCTACTAAGAGCCTTAACGCCGTCAGTGATTCACTGAGGAGCTGAAGAAACTGGTACAGCTGCCTAGTATCGCGTAGGAGCACGAAGAAGTGGACTGGTCTTGACTAATGTCGGAAGTAGTGCTGGAGGCAGCTGGTACCATGAATACTGCAGGACTGTCCATAAATACGTAACAGCACGAGCGGGTGGAGAGCGCTTCTGAACAGCACGTTACAAGGCATCCCAGATGAGCTCAAAAACGTTCATGTCTCGGGAGTTTGGTAGCCGGCGTAAGACTTTAAATGCAGAAGAGTGTCTGTAGCAATTCTGGGCGTGTGGGATGTTTCATTGTCCTGTTGGAATTGCCCAAGTCCGTCGGACTGCACAATGTACGTGAATGGATGTAGATGATCTGTCAGCATGCTTACGTATGTGTCACATGTCAGGGTGAAATCTAGATGTATTAGAGGTCCCGTGGCACTCCAACTACACACGCCCCACATCGTTACTGAGACTCCACAACCTTGAATAGTCCCCTGCTGATATTCAGGTTCCATGGCTTCATGATATTGTCTCCATACCCGTATACGTCCATCCTCTCGACATAATTTGAAACGAGATTCGTCCGACCAGGCAACATGCTTCCAGTCATCAACAGTTCAGTGTCGATATAACGGCCCCAGGCGAGACGTACACTTTGTGTCGTGCGTTCATCAGGGTACACAAGTGGTCCTTGCCTCTGAAAGCGCATATCGATGATGTTTCGTTGAATGGTTCGCACGCTGACGCTTGTTGATGGCCTAGTATTGAAATCTGCAGCAATTTGCGGAAGGTTTGCACTTATTTCCCGTTGAACGATTCTCTTGAGTCATCGTTGGTCTTGTTCTTGCAGGATCTTTTACGGCAGCTATGTCGGAGAATTAATGTTTTACCGGATTCCTGATATCCACGGTACGCTCGTGAAATGGTCGTACAGGAAATTCCCCACTTCATCGCTACCTCTGAGATGCTGTGTTTCATCGCTCGTGCGCCTACAAAAACACAACGTTAAAACCAATCTAACAACTGCGCGATACATTTGTTGTCTTGTAGAGGCGTTGCCGACCGCAGGGCCGTATTCTGCCTGTTTACATATCTCCGTATTTGAATACGCACGCATATAACAGTTTCTTTGGGGCTTCAATGTATATTGGTACAGCATGTTGACTGTGGTATTGAAGACCTAAGTTTATGAGCACAATTTATTTAATTGCCAAAAACCATTAACGATGATGTTCCACTGAGGCCAATCGTGAGCTCTCCTGGCTCATCAACGTCTAAGCTTGTGAAACAGTTGGCCTCTCTATGTTAGTCACACGTTGGAGACTGACACTTGCATAAAGCACTTGGAGCATTTCATTGAGAAGTTGTTGAAAATCTCGGACAAAACACATCTGGTCAGCTTTCACGCTCTTTTACTCGGTCCATGACAAAACAAAGCTCTTTCATGTCTGTGTTAGTCCGAGCTATTTCGGGTGGAATGGCTATTTCTCCAAACAGCCGGAAGGCATAGCCATGTGTAATCCACTTAGTCCACTGGTTGCCAAATTCTTCCTGGAATATTTCGAAACACAAGTGCTGGACTCGGCACCTTCTAAACCGAAGAAGGTACGTCGACATCTTCGTTATGTCGAGTCATGATAAAGAACAGGCTAGCGACTTTCTAAGACGTTTGTACAGTCTCCATGCCAACATAAAATTTATTACGGGCGAAAAAGGATCAACTGCCATTCTTTCTAATTGCACTAGTTATAGGGAATGGTGCGAACCTGGGTCACAGCGTGTTTCGGAAACTGACAACAAGTACTGATATGTGCACAAACTGCCAGCTGAGTTTGACATTATTTCCGCTAACTGATGTCAAACTCTTTCTATTTCCTTCCCTGTCGACCTCATATAACCAACTCCTGTTTCTTCGACCCCAACGTTATTAGATTTCGAGGCACTAGGGAGTCTTTCTATTTCTGTCCTTAATCTAAACTTCGAAGCTGTTTCATTGTGGAATAGGGTATTGGATCACTAAATGTTAAAGGAAGAAAACCCTGAAGGATACATAAGCGCATCTTGTTGCCTTGCAGGATAAATGGTACGGGAGCACCAAGCGCTAGGAGATATCAGAAAACCAAAATAAAGGCCGGTTGGGCAGGTTGGGCTCCTAAGCTATGGTCAAAGCAGACAGCCTAGGGATGGGAAAATCTTGAAAACAAAACGACTCAGAATGAGGGCCAGCGACCGACTGGAGGTGTAATTACACTGCTCAGAGTACCAGCACTGTGCTTCAGAAAGGACGGACTACAAATATATAGGCTAGGTCCAGGTCTCAGACATGGAGAAATAAAAATTTTCTGTACATTGGAACAGGGAATATAATACTTTAATAACGGAGATGAAGACCCTGCAGAAGAATTGAAACTTCATGAAATCTCATTATGTAGTATTCAAGAGACAAAAAAGCAAGGCAAAGGGCAGAAGGAATATGATCAGTACCTACTTATACACTCCTGGAAATGGAAAAAAAGAACACATTGACACCAGAGTGTCAGACCCACCATACATGCTTCGGACACTGCGAGAGGGCTGTACAAGCAATGATCACACGCACGGCACAGCGGACACACCAGGAACCGCGGTGTTGGCCGTCGAATGGCGCTAGCTGCGCAGCATTTGTGCACCGCCGCCGTCAGTGTCAGCCAGTTTGCCGTGGCATACGGAGCTCCATCGCAGTCTTTAACACTGGTAGCATGCCGCGACAGCGTGGACGTGAACCGTATGGCCAGTTGACGGACTTTGAGCGAGGGCGTATAGTGGGCATGCGGGAGGCCGGGTGGACGTACCGCCGAATTGCTCAACACGTGGGACGTGAGGTCTCCACAGTACATCGATGTTGTCGCCAGTGGTCGGCGGAAGGTGCACGTGCCCGTCGACCTGGGACCGGACCGCAGCGACGCACGGATGCACGCCAAGACCGTAGGATCCTACGCAGTGCCGTAGGGGACCGCACCGCCACTTCCCAGCAAATTAGGGACACTGTTGCTCCTGGGGTATCGGCGAGGACCATTCGCAACCGTCTCCATGAAGCTGGGCTACGGTCCCACACACCGTTAGGCCGTCTTCCGCTCACGCCCCAACATCGTGCAGCCCGCCTCCAGTGGTATCGCGACAGGCGTGAATGGAGGGACGAATGGAGACGTGTCGTCTTCAGCGATGAGAGTCGCTTCTGCCTTGGTGCCAATGATGGTCGTATGCGTGTTTGGCGCCGTGCAGGTGAGCGCCACAATCAGGACTGCATACGACCGAGGCACACAGGGCCAACACCCGGCATCATGGTGTGGGGAGCGATCTCCTACACTGGCTGTACACCTCTGGTGATCGTCGAGGGGACACTGAATAGTGCACGGTACATCCAAACCGTCATCGAACCCATCGTTCTACCATTCCTAGAACGGCAAGGGAACTTGCTGTTCCAACAGCACAATGCACGTCCGCATGTATCCCGTGCCACCCAACGTGCTCTAGAAGGTGTAAGTCAATTACCCTCGCCAGCAAGATCTCCGGATCTGTCCCCCATTGAGCATGTTTGGGACTGGATGAAGCGTCGTCTCACGCGGTCTGCACGTCCAGCACGAACGCTGGTCTAACTGAGGCGCCAGGTGGAAATGGCATGGCAAGCCGTTCCACAGGACTACATCCAGCATCTCTACGGTCGTCTCCATGGGAGAATAGCAGCCTGCATTGCTGCGAAAGGTGGATATACACTGTACTAGTGCCGACATTGTGCATGCTCTGTTGCCTGTGTCTATGTGCCTGTGGTTCCGTCAGTGTGATCATGTGATGTATCTGACCCCAGGAATGTGTCAATAAAGTGTCCCCTTCCTGGGACAATGAATTCACGGTGTTCTTATTTCAATTTCCAGGAGTGTATATAGTGGAGTCGAGAAGGAGACAAGAACTAAAGCAGAACTTAGGAGACTTATCCGCAAGAAACACAAATATCTTACTAAAGAACGCCACTATATCTCTGACAAAATAATTTTACTAGAAATAAAATGACTCATCACTAATTGAACATTTTCTCTCTGTACAGCCCAGAGTTCTGTAAACCTAGAACAGAAAGAGAGGCCTCCTACGAGCATTTACAAGAAATGATGAGCCTGACAATTTCAAACGAACGTACAGTCATAATGGAGGATTTTAATGCTCAGATTGAAATAATGCCAACTCTGAAGTTAAACAACAATTTAACAAACATTTTGTAAGTGATAATAGTGATATTATGATCAACGTATGCTCACGTAACGAACAGGGAGAATTTAATGGCTTCTACGGCCACAGACACACTTTACAGAACACGAGAGGTCATAAATTTACAATAGATTACACTATTACACCGTTACAAAAAGGAATATCCACCCTCAGTTAGTGCTAGGTGTCTGATTTTCAGTCTCTGTCATCATAGGGAGTGATCACAGTCAAAAATCAGATAGCATGTAGGAAGGAACAAGACTGCTGAAGAAACAAACATAAAAGAAGTAAAATTTAACGCAGAGTCATTAAGGAATGAATCTACAAAAATTCTACATCAGAAACAGTTAGCAGAGAAAATAAAAGAGTAACCAATTCTGCATAGGATGACGCAGTTTAGGCTTGGGATAAAATCGAAGAAAGTACTGAAGTGGCAGATCAAGAATCACTAGGTACACAAGTTATAGAGCAAGAGAACGAGCAGAAACGGAACACCATGGTTCTGCAAAGAGTTTAAGGAAATGTGCAAAAGAAAGCGGTGTGGCTACTTGAAATATATATCACTCAAAACAGGAGAGTGTTACGAAGACCACAAACGAACTTGTAACTGGACAAAATCACTAGTGAATCGTCTTAAACAGGAACATTAGGAAACGATTTTTCTAAATTTAGAACATGACTTCTATGGATAGCAGAAACAAGTTTCGGGACTGACACTATGAGGTGAGACGATAAAGTAATGACACTGATTTCTTTGCAAGATGTGGCAATCCTGCAGGCTTGCGTAGGCACAATATCTTTGACCTCAGTCTATAAGCAGTTTCTAGTCCAAGCAGCACATCGATGCAACTGCTCAGTCGTGAGTTGTGCTGTAATACGTTAACACGTGTTTGTGTCTCTCGTCAAGGAAATGGAACTGCATAATATTGCGCAACCCTATGCCGTTTCTTTTTGCGTTAAATTGGGTGAAAACGAGATGACAACTTACGATAGGCTTCAAAAGACTTTTAGAGAGGAGTTTATGTCAAGAGCTTAAGTTTTTCATTGGCATGAAATGTTTAGTGAAGGCAGAACGAATGTTGAAGACGAAGACTGCAGTGGCCGACCATCAATCTCACAGACGTATGTCAACTTGGCCAGGATGTTTGAACTCGTACGATCTGATCGAAGATTATCCATGAAAATGATTGCAGAAGAACTGAATATCAATCGAGAAACGGTTCATCTAATAACAACTGAAGATCTTGGTATGCGAAAGATTTGTGCAAAAATTATTCCCAAAATTCTCACACCACAACAGCTCATATAGGAGAGAAAGTATTAAATGGAATTTTGAAAGTGAATTTTGAAAATTAGGAAACATAGGTTAAATATTTAACAGAGTTGCATAAAGGTAAGAAATCACTAGAAAACAAAGAGAGATCAGAGAACATTTAACAAGTAAATAATAATGTAACTGTTTCACATACATAGATTGAAGAAGCTGTGCATGTGTTAAAACAGGAAGCCTCCAGGGAAAGATATATTCCCAACGAATTTCTGAAGTATGGAGGATATCCACTACCTGAACAATTAACCAATTTGAATAGCGTTGTTATAACTGGTAACAAAATTGCAGATGAATGGTGAACTACTATTACAAGTCTCATGTACAAAAAAGTAGAGGAAAACTGCAGTCAGATAAATCTACTAAGTTCAGTTCTTAAGCCGACAGTAAAATAACAGAATATAAAGTGGGAAGCTTAACTACCCCTACAGAGGAGCAGTATATTTTCAGATCCAGCAGGTCATACACAGATTCAGCATTCATTCTTCGGCAGGTTGTAGGGAAGTCCACTGAGTACCACAGACCAGCTTATCTTTGTTTCATTGAACTACAGAAAGATTTTAGATAGGGTTCGGCTAAGAGTTGTTTTAAATATGCTTTTCAGAAGGGGATTCCTTCCAGTGTAATAGAAAAATTGAAGACATTTATTCAAACAACTAAATCCAGGCGAAAATTGATTCCAGGTTAACTGTCTGCATAGCAGTCATTAGGGGTATTAGGCAAGTTGAATCTTCAGGTCAGCTGCTTTTTAATACTGTCAAGGACGAAGACGAAAGAAGATGATTAACATTGCAAGATCATAGGTTAACGTAAGGGCAAGATAATTCATTGAGTATGTGAAGTACTGGTACATTAATAACCATTGTAACCACCAGAATGTTTAATGCAAGCGTGCAAACGTGTATGCATTGTGTTGTACATGTGCCGGATGACAGTTTGTGGGATAGAGCTCCATGTCTGTTTGCACTTATTTCGTCTGTACTAGGATGATTAATGCTGTTTGTGGATGAAGCTGGAGCTGTCGTCGTCGATGTGTTCGATGGAGACAGACTTGGCAACCTGCCGACGCTCTGTAGAGTATGTTGGGTTACTACAGTGGTATGTGGGAGAGCATTATCCTGTTGAAAAACAACCCCTGGATTGCTGTTCATAGCTTGGGCAGTTGTCTACCAACAACTGCACATTGTGGTAAATTTATTGATTTTAAGTATTTTTTAACATCCTGAATAAATGCATCAAGTACCATGTAATAAACTTGAAGTGCTGTTATGCTCATGTTTTTGAAAGTTCTTGGTATGTTAGCTTTGACGATTACAGAGAGCAGCCGTTTGTGGTCACTAATTGTTTTGCTGCATGCTGAAATAGTGAGACTGTCCTTTGCTAATTTCATTCTTGTGGCTCTTTCATTCAGTAAGACAAAGGTCTTTTGAGGGATCATTTTATAGTTTATCCCAGTCTCGTCAATGCTGCACAACTGATCAGCTAACAGGTTCTTTCTTAAGACTATCGTTTTGAAATTTTTCAACAGCATTATTATCAGCAGAATGCCTTCAAGTGAAGTAGCAAATTGCATAAGGCCGTGTCGAATTTTCCAACGGTGAAGCCAACGTTCACTTGCTTGGAATTCATCTTCTTCATCTACCCCAGACCTCATACGCAGTTTTTGGTGCAATCATCTTTTACGATACAGCCTCAGAGTGGGTTACATTAACATCTTGCCTGATAAAACCAAAACCACACAGCGTCATCCAGAAGAATATTTTATTTTAATTCAATGCGTTTCTAGTTTTTAAAGTAGTTTCACCATTTACTGGAAAAGCTTCAAATTCTTATTGGTTACTTTTCCAGTCTGTAATAATAGTCACTCCAACACGCAATTTAACAACTGACTCATCTTTTTAAAGTCTTTGTAGAATACTTAGTTTCTTTTCGTTTATGTACATATAAGTTTCCTTTCCTGATTTTTAGCAAATTTCAATCTTTCAGAATCCCTTAAACTTCTTAATCATAATTTAATAAACTGTATAAAACTACACTGAAACTTTAAAATTAAAAGAAACACCGTTATGGACTACAAAAGTGCACAGATAAAACAACAGCTCAAAGAATGCAGCAAAGCTAAACGTCCAGCAGTAGAGGCTGTCAGCTGAGTATGTGTGAGGATCATGACTCTGACGATCATCTGTTGAGAAAGGAACAAAGTCGATCGACAACTCTGGCGCGCTGTTCTGGGCGTAGTGCAGTCGAATGATTGGATACAAGGTGAATCTGAGGAGTCGATTAAACACGCAATAAAACGCAGAAAAGAAATTTCTTGTTCTGTAAATGAGCTACCACGTTCATTTGTTGAGGTATATTATAGAGTCCACAAACATGACAATAGTTTCAAGAAGAAAGAGGAATTCCTCACGATAAATAGATCCTGGGACGTCGTGGTGCAGAAGACGATAGTTGAAGGTAGCAAGGATCAGATAAATGAGAGGGCCATGCTGGCTAGATGTGCTTGACAATTCCATTACTCATTCAACAATTACAATCACTGATACAACTAAAACACATGTTTCCTCTTTGTCAGACAGTAAACATCTAATACACTTTTCACAAATATTTACTAACTAAAAAAGTTGCATGGATCAAACTAATATGACAAGCAAAATTACGAAATTACGAATACTTGTTCAATGTACTGCAGGAGTCAGGGTATTCTCCAAGATTTTTTTCCGTGGTAATAATTCATGATCATGTTCTTTATCATAAACTTAATTTACTTTACAAATTATATTTCACTTCTAATTAATATGTTTATTTAACAATAGGAAGCTTCTCTCATCTCCTGGAATAAATTTTGGACATTCTTCAACTTATATTTATTCAAATTAGACCTAATTATTCAAATGATAAAGCCATAAACATCTAAATGACTATAAACCTTATTTTTAATTTATTTTCTTTCTTTTCAAAGCTTGTATATGTTTTTAACCATTTGAGATTATCAATTTTTTCCATGTCATATTCTAATTTTTTAACAAAGAGATATTCATATAATCTTGAAAGATGACATTCGTATGTGGATACATAGTTTGGCAACTGATACATCAGATTACAATAACTACATGTTGCATATCTAAATTTACAAGTTAGGTGATGATGATGCCGAACTTTTCATTCATATTTTCTATACTGTGTAACTTCTATCTACTCTTTATTATTTTCTTTCAAACTATTTTTAAATCTGCTGACCTTTTGCTGAATACTTCAAGGTTTTGGAAATTGTTTTGCAAGTTATTCTTTGATTTTACTTGTGAATCTTCTCTATTTTTCTTCAAAATTTTCGCAATCCCTACAAGGTTTGTCAAACATTTTTAAGCGTTTTGTATTGTGTTCCAAATTATACTTCAAGTCTGATAAGGAATCAGTTCAGTAATCCAAATTTCCTTCACAAATAAGACAAACTTTAGTTTTAGAAATTATTATCGTCTTCTGAATGTTTCCCTTGACATTTATTTTGAGAATATTTTTCAAATTTTGTCTTTTTGCTTCTAACCATTTCTGTAAGTTTCTTAGCTACTTTTTTACTGTGAGCACTGTGCCATATTTATAATGCCCATGGCCATAATTCACATAATAGTAGAATCTAAACCTTTCATATTTTGTATATTTACTTATACCAGATTTTCCTGGAGTTGGTGGATATGAACGTACTGGTCTTAATGTACTTACAAAGCCAGCTTCCATAGTGAGTGATACTATTATTTCTTACTCATAATTCTGCAATTACTTTATTTCGTTTTTTGTTGTGATTGCACTTTTAAAGACATGTTATTTGGACATCCTTTTTTATATTAGTATGACTAACTGACAAACCTTGTGTTTCGCAGATATTCATTTTGCCAATTTTCTATTAGAAATAATAAGTTATCTGTATTTTAGTGTAATAATGAGTATATTTCATTTCCATGTATTCACGGAAAACCTTTCAAATTATGAAACAGTTGTACAGAGAAATATGTGTATTGTACAAATATATTAATACAATGCCAAGATTAAGAAAGAACTTGATTGCAAACAATATTTGTAGTTACATAGCCAGGCACCTGGGTGCACCTGCTTTGCCTCTCTATAACAAGATTTTGTAAAGTTCTTTATGGTAAAACCTCTTTGTAGCTATATAGATGGATATTTTTCTCACCTACAGCGATTTTTACTTTGCAGCTGAAAGCAGTCAAAAGTGCTGCAAGGTGTTAGAGATTTCCTTAAGTTGACTTGACTGTATCAGTGTCTTAGTAGTAAAGAATAAATATATTAAACTACGTGCATATTTTGGCATTTTTTTCAAGAATCTTAGTATTTATGAGGTCGTTCACACGATCTATATGTGACACAGTGATATAATTTTGTAGTACAGTCAGGTGCATATTTGGGCACTGTTTGCAACATGTGTTGTGAATAGACCTAGTAAAAAACAAGTACTAAATTTAAACATAATGCACAATGTCGCAGTTTCTCAAACATTCAATGTTTATGAAATCATATCTTCTAAGTTATGTGTGGTGCCATTATATAATTTTGCAGGTTTATTTAATGGCATGTTTGGATCGTATCTCAGAAATTTATTGTGGATGGAGCTAGCATCACAGAAGTAATACAATTAAATGCCTGCTTGATGCAGCAGTTTTTTACGCATCTCATTGCCATGACGTCTTATCTCCTTAACTACGATAGTTATATGGTTATTACCCTCACAGCAAATGTTACCTGACAGTAATGGATAGGTGAAATAATTTTTGTTGAAATCGGTTCAGTGGCTTAGGAGGAAATGTGGAATGCATGCATATACAAACATATATGCATACATAAATAAGTATCACAAATATGAATTCAATCATTTTGATTTGTGAAATGGCAAGATAGATCATCTGACTGATTTATAATTCAACACTAAAGTGAATTTTCACCATTTTTAAGTATAAAAGACTGCTGTGTTTACATTTCTTGTGGTATGTAAGTTTCAGTGGTTAAACGTAATGTTTTTCATCAAAAGGATTGACACTTGTTGATAGCTCAATTTCGATTTGACGTCTACAACACTGAACTTTGATTGGGTGTTGAAATGTGCTTAACTTTTTACTGACTTCTGATACTGATTGTTATTGTATTTGTTTACTCCTTAAGGATTCTTCTTATTTTTCGATAAATAATACTGATTTTAATTACCAAGGAAGTCATGTGTAGTTTAGATTCTTCAACTTATGGTTTCTTTTTATTTTCTATTTCCCCTGGAAATTCGGTAAAGGAGATCCCCTTAATAAGCTGTAGCACTTAGTAACTAATTTTAAAAGTATATCTCAACGTACCTAAACCCTGTCCAGAACCTCATGTTCATTATACCATTAATCTTGTCGTTATTTATCTTTTTCACTCTAATAAAACGTTTCTCTTTCATGTGCAGCTATATGTTCATGTAAATTAAAATGTATTTCTTCTTTTGGGACAGATAGTTTTAATCATATGCAGTGAAGATGTGGTTTTCAATGTTGTACATGCCTTATACTCGTTTCACTATACACAAAGTTATTTTGGTAGTGCTACAAGTCCATTACCTCCACTTTTCTATCTATAATGCTTCTGACATTAATGATCCAAACAAACAGAAGGAAAGGTTCATCTCTAGCAAGAAGCCATATGTTTGAATAATTCTGTCATCTCAACTGCACATTTTTCAGTTCTCATTTAACTTTAGGACTCTGTATCTCAGAATGAACAGAAGTGGACTTGTACCACTATTGAAGTAAGCCCTTGATATGCAGTAAGTTAGTACAATTAATATACAACACCTTCTTTTGCTTTTTTTAGTTACAACATCTTTTAATTTAAATAATCATTTTAAAGAAAAGAAATCTTGTTATTCCAACATATTCTGATTCAGATTACTCCTTTTGCATAATCACATATAGAAAAGTGTACACTGCATTGTTTTATGTACTAGTTGGATGTAACTTCTTCCTTATGCTTTATACAGCTACGTAACGATTATATTTCTGTATGTCTAAAGTGCCACCTGCTGGTTGTTAATAATATCTCAGTTCTAAGTCTTCTTTCGTCTGTTATGTGAATATGAGCTCGTACAGTCGATGCGACATGCATGATATTTTATGTAAATCTAGTTGTATTGTTGACATGCTGTTGTATCACTTTCTTCACGTTCCTGAAATAATGCATTACCACTTGACACTATATATTGCACATAATATGGAGATTTATTCAGGTGTATTTGCATAAGGTACATTGTTTACATCCATTTGTGTAAATGTGTACCCCACCTTATTTTATGTGATTTGATTATACTTGTAATGTTCGACCTATATGCTTTATAGGTCCGAGGCCAGTCATCATAAATAAAGTTATAATTAGCAACATTGTCTATTGGAATTTTTACTTATGTATTCCAAAGACTTATTTATAATCAGCTCTTTAAAATTCTGTATTATGAACTTCTTTTAAATACTTCCGAGCTGTGGGACACCACTTGCGAAAACGGAGTATTCCTCTTCTTATTTTGTGACCAACACTTCTTTGTTTCTTCCCATGAAAGTATCTTTGTCTGCAATATTTTCCACCTAATGTGGTTAGCAAAAATATTTCTTTCTGATCTGAGGAGGTCTTATGGCCTACGCTCATACACATCTTGGATGTGTAGTACGCTACTGTTACTACTTGTATGATAACGTATGGCGTAGGCGTGCTGCTTATGAGCACACCAGACAGTACTGCGTGGTCTATTTCCAGTCAGCATCATGGTGGTGTAAATTTTCATAAGCATTACCTCAAGATTACATGAAATCTCTTTCTGCATTGTATACTTACGTGAAACTGGATGTATGTGAATTGTACTAGCTTAAAATCACCTACTAACTTTATGTCTTTTGTAATTTAGCTACGCTCGTAGATATTCACAGGATACGTATTGCATATCTTTATATTTCGATTCATCGATAAGTTTGTGATTTGTAGTGACACTTTCGGTATACCTCTCTCACAACGGTAATATTTTGGTCTACCCCAGTGCTAAGCATGGACTAACGACTCCCCACTTGGGCCTACACGGGTAAAGCAAAATATGTTTGCGCTGCAATGTGTCTATGAGAATAACATGTCGTTACGTTTCACACTGTGATCTATGATCAAAAGTGGAGGTCTGTTGTTACAGATTAGCTGTTTTACGTTGCGTACTTGTCTTTATATTCGTCTGTCATACGTTTTACACAAGGTCGATGTTGCATTTACACATTCCGTCAAATTTTGTTTTCATTTATTATAGCATTTACGGTCTGTGGTTACCGTCATAACTAGTAACAAAATATCCTGACCCCGAGGTACGATCCTATACACTGTTTAAATGATGAATACTAGTCATCAGAATTATCGGCCAACGATTTCCGTCATAAGGAGTCATCCTCTTTCCAAAGGTATTATGAAAGAAGGCGTAGGAGCAGAGAGAGGGTCACGGCACCCTCTTACCCTTGGACATGGGGCAGAGGAATCAGCTACTATCAAAGGCATGAGTATGCAGAAACCAATAGAAGCTGCACTCAAGATACATAATATGTATCCACAGGACACGTGTTCTGTAACTGAAACAGGGTCATGACGATTTCTCTTTGGCAAGGGATTCCGGACTAGTCCTCCATTCAGATCTCCGGGAGGGGACAGCCAAGGGCGAGATGATTATGAGTAAAAGACTTAATAACCAACAAAAGGATAACGTTCTACGAGCCGGGGCCTTGAATGTCAGAAAAATGAACGAGGTAGGGAAGTTAGAAAATTTGAAAATGGAAATCAAAGGCTCAGTCTACATATACTAAAGTTGGCGAAAAGGCTGCATGAAAAATGTGAAGAAATCAAAAAGGAAGCGATCGTATGAAGGATAGGCTCATAATACACTACAGGAAAGTCAGTGTAACATTCTGTGAAATTAAAAGCAAAAGCTTCAGAATTAAGATGCAGAAGAAATTCCACTGTTAAATGAAAAGGAGAGAGCAGGTAGTGAAAGGAGTACACTGAAGGACCCTACCAGGGGTAGGAACTGTCTGCTGATGTGACTGAATGAGAAATGGAAGTCGGTTTGGAAGACATATGGGCTCTACTATTGCAGTCAAACTGTGACAGACCTTTGGAAGACTTGCCATCAAACAAGGCAGAAGCGACAGGTAACATTCCTTCGGAATTTCGAAAAATCATATGGGCAAATGGCAATCAAACGACTAGTCACGTTGTGTAGAATCTATGTATGACACAGTAGTTATACAATCAGAAATTCGAAAAAATATCATCCACAAAATCTCGAAGAAATAAAAAAAGACAAGTGTGATAATTAGCAGTCGATCAGGTTAACGTCTCATGCATTCAAGCTGTTCACAAGAGTAATACACATAAGACCGGAAAAGAAAATTAAGGCTCTGTTAGATGACGATCAGCTTGTTTTTCGGAATCGTAAAGGCACCAATGAAATTAAGAAACGTTCACACGATTTGTCGACCTAAAAAAAGCGTTCGACAATGTACAATGGTGCAACATGTTCGAAATTCTCGGAAAAATAAATGTAAACTACAGAGAAAGACAAAATACAAGATATTTAAGAACCACGAAGAAACTATAACACTGGAAGACCAAAAAGTAGTGTTCTCATTAAAAATGGTGTAAACAGGGATGCATTCTTTCACCCATACTGTTCAGTCTGTACATAGAAGAAATATTGACGGACACAAACGATTCACGGGTTGGAAATCAAATTCAGGGTGAAAGAATATCAACGATAAGATTCTCTGGTGACATTGCGATTTTCAGTGAATGAGAGGAAGGATTGCAGGACACACTCAACGGAAAGAACAGTCTACTGGGTACAGTATCAGAGTGATTGTAAATCGAATAAAGGCGAAAGTAACGAGGAGTAACGGTAAAGATTAGTGAAACACTTAACGCCAAAATTGTAAACCAAAAATCAGACTATGTGAAGGAATTCTGCTACCTTCGAAGTAAAATATCGTAGCCGCTGTCGCAGGGCCTATAGGATACATCTGCAGCTGTAATTGTTTGATGCACAATAATTTATTTTCTGTTTCCAAACATACTTCTGCGAAAAGGTGTATTGTGACTGTGTATTTTAGTATGCTGACTAGTGTTTGATAACTTATTCTAAGGATTTTTGCGTAAATTATAGCGCTACAGGCGATTTTCTCATGCGCTTTTTCGCCAGTAGAAGCGCCACGTCACGTGACTCAGCCTTAATGTCATTACCATTTGGTATAGCACCCGTGCAGTCAGCGTACCAGCTGACGCGGAGTTGAGAGGACGTTTCTAGCTGTAGGACAATAATTTTGTTTCTGTTGTCAAACGTTCTTCTGCGAGTAAGTGAATTGCACCTGTGTAATTTAGTGTACTGACTTGTGTTTACTTACTTGCTTGGAGCTGCAGCCTCAGAGCAGCAGTAGGTTATGATTTGTACACAGATTGTATAGGAGCCGTAAGCCATTAAGTTAGCAGACTGTTCTGTCTGGCGCTGCCAGCTCAAGGGTAGTATCGACTATCCCTCTTGCGGACCCGTTGCCAGTATGTATGAGGAAGACTTGGTATCTGTGTCTTCAGAAACTCTTTGCTTGCCAATTTATATACGGTTTCGATGGACTGAGAAAGGTCACCCTAAACTTCTGTCTGGCTGTACATGGGGTTTGGACCCCTCCACCATCCCCCACACCCCTCATTCACCCCATCATTTGCTATGCCCACCCCACCTGGATTTCCGCCCCTTCCACCTACTACAAGGCCCTCCAAATCCTGGAACGCCGTGTGTTCCGCCTCGCCTATCCCACGTGGTTCCTATACTACTTGATTTCTTTTCCGCACCTCCTCCTTTTCCTTGAATGGATACGGATTCTTTACACCTCCCGAAAGATTGATTCTTCCCATCCGCTTGTCTCTCCCATCCCTACCCCGTTGCTGCGCCTGTATCACTGCATCCCATTTGCTCTCCATCTTCACATTCTCCATACCCTTGCCCAAGGTGGCTTCCATCAACTCCCACTCCCTGCTGATGTCGTCATTCCTTCCATATACCTATCCTATCAGATCTAATCCTCCTGTTCCTCTCTCCCTTCCCCCCTTTCCACCAGGGCTCCCTCTCTCTTCTTTCTCACCATCCTTTCTTCCTCCACTCTCCCATTTGTCCCAGTACCTCCCCTGCCCCTCCCTGGGCTTCCACACCACACCCTCCCCTCTCCCCTCCCTTCTTTTCTTCCATTGGCTTCTTCCCCCCCCCTCCTTCCCCCCACCTGCCTGTCCCCTAAACCCAGTGGCAGCCCCCAACCCCCATCTCATCAAGTGTGTTTGGTGTTTTTTGTGCCAAAGATCGTCACCAGTGTTTAGTGCAACAGGGTTTTCTTCATTCCTGTGTGTCAGTGTTATCTTCGATGTACTCCTTCATTCGAGTGTAAAACTGATTATCTTCGTTTGTGCACACTGTATACCTTGTTTCTGTAACCAGTGCCTTCCGACGAACGCTTTTATCACTATTCTTTTGTGTGTGTCTTCTGTTTTCAACATTCACGTATTTCTACTTCTATGTCTCCATATTTGCTATATGTTTTTTTTTTTTCTGTTGGCTGCAGAGCGGCATCTGTAAGCCGCTGCCGGCCCACCTTTGTATAAAGTAAAAATAGAATAAAGAAGAAGAAAGTAGAAAAAAGGCACCAAGTTTGCGGATTGGCGGTAGCGTCGCGACAAGAGGCGGTCACGAGGTCCGAGCAGCCGAAACCACGAGCTACGCAAGGAGGGCCTGCGCGAAGGAAGGATACCGGAGCACTACACAGGGGTCAGCGTCGACTACAAGCAGCAGGCCGACATCCCGTCGTTTGGTTGGTAACATCTGTGTCGGACGACCGCTAGTTGCCTGGATGTCCTCTTCTACCTGGCTGTCATCCCCACCATTCTGTAACCGCCGCGACTCATTGTGCACCCATGTAGCTGCTTGCTGATAAAAGGGAGTAACATTCCGCAATCCTCGTGGTGATTCGTATCATTGTCTACTCGACCTCCTAATTATTTTCTGGTTTGCACCCGACCCTGAGTATTACTCGGTCGGGTCTTTGGTCGTAAATATAGACTGTAGTATTGTATTAGACGCTAGTTATCGTTTGAAAATTTATTCCGATATTATATGGACCTTCCTTTCTGGTTCATACTCGATCATTAATGTTTTAATGAATCAGCTCCTGGTTGGAAATACAGTCGTAACAATTGTACCGAGGCACAGGTTGCCGTTAAACAAACAGGAGTCTTATGGTTAGGTTAGATGTTAAGTTGCTCAATTCGTTGATTGTAATTTATTTGAGTTAATCTGAACTACTTGTTGTACTAAGATGTGCGTTCCTGTCTTTGAAAATTCAAGTCATTACTGGTGTAATTTTATCTGGATCTTGTGGTTCGGCCGAGTGAGTTCTCTTGTAATAAGTGCTCATACGCAATGTTTTAAAATGTTCCTTCAGACCGGCCTTCATACCTGAGAAACAATTTAACTTTTGACATATTAACAGCCAACTGTCACTAGGGCTTTAGTCAAAATAAATCAAAATGGACGGCTTGCCATCCAGTCGATCGTTGTTGCTGATTGAAAAGAAACGGCTACTCACTTTGAAGTAAACCTTATCATTGTTATAATTGTTTCCTAATTTGTGTAGCCTTCAAGCATAGGTACGCATCTCAACCCCGAAGCTTTCGACATCAGTTTCAAATTTTAAAAAATCTTTACGTCATCTTTTGAGTAACTGAAACACTATTATCATCAATGTTACTTATATTATTTCATGTGTTTGCAGAAGGGCATTTAATAAGAGAAGCTGTGTCCAGCGTGGTAGTAAACACTGCTGTTTCACCCGACAACGGGATGGCTGCAGTTCCCTGCCCTTGTAATTTTTCTCATGTTGCTCTTGTTTTGATTTCCTTGTAAAAGTTCCTTCATTTAATTTGTAGAGGAAACAAATGTATGATTATATATATATTATTAAATAAACAGACTGTGTGAAAAGAAAGTTACATTTTTGTGACCTCACCTCCACGTTTTGACTAAAACCATTAAATACCACGTCTCAGTGTATATAGTTTTTTTTACTGAGATTCTCACTTATTTCTGAGCGGACGTGACCAGTAGCTCACTATTCAGCTGTTTTTAGCAGCGGCATTTATTTTTTTTTTGTAGGAGTTGGCATATTTTTCTATTGTTTGTGTTGAGTTAGTTCGGTTCTTGGTTTAGTGTTACATTACCTGTGGTTCAGACAAATAACTGACTTAAGGTGGTTGGGAACTGCGACTGTTGTCCACGGATGCGGAGGGATTGGCCGCTGCCATAATCAGCTGGAAGCAGTGCTGGCCACGATCGCCTGGCTTCAGGCGGCTGCCATACGCTGTTGTAGCGTTGGGCCATCTGAGACGGATTCCATGGCACCTGTGGAACCTATAGCGACACCTAAGACCCTTGATGACGCTGCATCCTACAATTTGCTGGTCCTGGCGGATCGATATTTACCTGAAGATGATTGGTGAACAGTGGCTGTGTCTCTGTGCGGAAGATGAAAGTTGATAAAGGCCGCACGGCTGTCAGATTGTGTCTTAAAAACAGGAATTAGGTGTAGACTTTTGCTGAAAATACACTCCTGGAAATGGAAAAAAGAACACATTGACACCGGTGTGTCAGACCCACCATACTTGCTCCGGACACTGCGAGAGGGCTGTACACGCAATGATCACACGCACGGCACAGCGGACACACCAGGAACCGCGGTGTTGGCCGTCGAATGGCGCTAGCTGCGCAGCATTTGTGCAAAAATGGTTCAAATGGCTCTGAGCACTATGGGACTCAACTGCTGTGGTCATTAGTCCCCTAGAACTTAGAACTACTTAAACCTAAGTAACCTAAGGACATCACACACATCCATGCCCGAGGCAGGATTCGAACCTGCGACCGTAGCAGTCGCACGGTTCCGGACTGCGCGCCTAGAACCGCGAGACCACCGCGGCCAGCTAGCATTTGTGCACCGCCGCCGTCAGTGTCAGCCAGTTTGCCGTGGCATACGGAGCTCCATCGCAGTCTTTAACACTGGTAGCATGGCGCGACAGCGTGGACGTGAACCGTATGTGCAGTTGACAGACTTTGAGCGAGGGCGTATAGTGGGCATGCGGGAGGCCGGGTGGACGTACCGCCGAATTGCTCAACACGTGGGGCGTGAGGTCTCCACAGTACATCGATGTTGTCGCCAGTGGTCGGCGGAAGGTGCACGTGCCCGTCGACCTGGGATCGGACTGCAGCGACGCACGGATGCACGCCAAGACCGTAGGATCCTACGCAGTGCCGTAGGGGACCGCACCGCCACTTCCCAGCAAATTAGGGACACTGTTGCTCCTGGGGTATCGGCGAGGACCGTTCGCAACCGTCTCAATGAAGCTGGGCTACGGTCCCGCACACCGTTAGGCTGTCTTCCGCTCACGCCCCAACATCGTGCAGCCCGCCTCCAGTGGTGTCGCGACAGGCGTGAATGGAGGGACGAATGGAGACGTGTCGTCTTCAGCGATGAGAGTCGCTTCTGCCTTGGTGCCAATGATGGTCGTATGCGTGTTTGGCGCCGTGCAGGTGAGCGCCACAATCAGGACTGCATACGACCGAGGCACACAAGGCCAACACCCGGCATCATGGTGTGGGGAGCGATCTCCTACACTGGCCGTACACCTCTGGTGATCGTCGAGGGGACACTGAATAGTGCACGGTACATCCAAACCGTCATCGAACCCATCGTTCTACCATTCCTAGATCGGCAAGGGAACTTGCTGTTCCAACAGGACAATGCACGTCCGCATGTATCCCGTGCCACCCAACGTGCTCTAGAAGGTGTAAGTCAACTACCCTGGCCAGCAAGATCTCCGGATCTGTCCCCCATTGAGCATGTTTGGGACTGGATGAAGCGTCGTCTCACGCGGTGTGCACGTCCAGCACGAACGCTGGTCCAACCGAGGCGCCAGGTGGAAATGGCATGGCAAGCCGTTCCACAGGACTACATCCAGCATCTCTACGATCGTCTCCATGGGAGAATAGCAGCCTGCATTGCTGCGAAAGGTGGATATACACTGTACTAGTGCCGACATTGTGCATGCTCTGTTGCCTGTGTCTATGTGCCTGTGGTTCTGTCAGTGTGATCATGTGATGTATCTGACCCGAGGAATGTGTCAATAAAGTTTCCCCTTCCTGGGACAATGAATTCACGGTGTTCTTATTTCAATTTCCAGGAGTGTACATCTGATAAGCAGTTCACGCCTTGCATTTTGGGGATGTGGATCTAGACAACTGCAGGGGGTGGCATTGCTTGTCACTGGAAGTTCCAGTGATGGAGCCGTTCAGGAAAATGGCGAGCAGGCTGGAAGGGAAGGTCCATGTCCACCACAGGGTCTCGTACGACACGTGGAGGAGGCTCTACCGGCAGGAATTGCGCACACTGCGTGCTCACGGGTGCAGATCGTGCCGCATGTCGACACGAATGACACCTGCCACCTGACTTCGTTCACTTGGCTGGCTGATCTGGTGTTGGTTGCTAGCTTGTCAGCAGGCTGGAGGCAGATCTATCGTTTAGCGACGTCGTTCCCAGGACCGATTGTGGCCTCCGGTTCGGAGCAGAGTCGCAGGTCTAAACCAGAGGCTCGGACGGTTCTGCGATTGTATCAGATGTAAATTTCTCGACCTCCGCAGTCGGGTGGACAATTGTAGTGTTTCCTTAATAGTTCAGCGTGCTCTACACGTAGGAAGTGGCTACTAGACTAGTGCAGTTTGTGTGGCGTGCACATGTGGACTTTTTAGTTGAAGAAATTTTTCCACAGGTCCGATAAGATGTGTTCTGCTTCCAGACAAAGTAGTATTCGTCACAGAATTTTGGAGAAAGCAAATGTTAACATGGTATTAATTAACTACAGGAGCGTCTGCGGAAAGATACAGGAACAACTCACGCTTATAAACGCTAACAAAGTCCACTTTGTACTAGGGACTGAAGGCTGGCTGAATCCAGACGTCAGTAGCAACGAAATTCTAAATTCTGAGTTGAACGTATATCGCGCAGATAGGATGAACGCTGGTGGTGGGTGCGTCTTTATAGCAAAAAAAAAAAAAAAAAAAAAAAAAAAAAAAAAAAAAATCTAGTGAGATTATTACGCATTCCAAGTGCGAAATAATTTTGGTGAAGCCAAGTATTAAAGATGGGTCAAACATTGTCGTCGTATGCTTTTACAGGCCCCTGCATAAGGAACAGTAGCGATACAACATTTGAAGGAAAACGTGGAGAATTTTTCACGTTATTCCCCGGTAGTTCTGTAATATTAAGTGGAGACTTCAGCTTACCAGCTACAGACTGGAAGAATGAAGCGAATATGTGGGTAGCAGAGACAAGGAATTGTGTAAAATTGTTTTAAATGTTTTATCCAGAAGCTAAGTTGAACTGTTAAACAGAGAACGGTCTCATGAAGGCAACATGTTAGATCTGTTGGTGACAGACTGATGCGAACTTATCGCCTCAGTTAAAGTAAAACAGGGACTCAGTTATCATAATGGAGTTACACTATCAGTGAATACGGCTGTATATAGAAATACAAAGAAACATAGGAAGCTCTTTCTGTTTAGCAAAAGTGACAAAATACAGACTTCAGATTACCTGATAGGTCAGCACGAAAATTTCATCTCCATCACTGACAATATTGAGTATCAATGGACAAATTTCAGGGGCATTGTACAATACGCTTTGGACGGGAATGTGCCGAGAAACGTTGTGAGGGACGAAAGAGACCCTCTGTGGTGTGTCAGCCTTGATAGGAAGCTGCCACGAAAGCAAAGAGTGCTTCACTGTAAATTTAAATGTAGGCAATACGGCACAAACCACAAATATCGAACGAAGCCAAATTGGAGTAAGGGTAGTCATGCGTGAAGTGTTCACCAATTTCGAAAGTAAAATTCTGTCTACGGACTTGAAAGAAAATCCTGAGAAGTTTTGGTCTGATGTTAAATCAGTAAACAGGTCGAAGAATTTTTTCCAAATTTGTTTCACAGTGGACGATGGCACTGTAGTGCGTCCTTAATATCGTCACAACCAAAAACAGTCGCCGCCCGGGACTAGGCGAGCTGTCAGGGCGCTGCAGTCGTGGACTGTGCGGCTGATCCCGGTGGAGGTTCGAGTCCTCCAACGAGCATGGGTGTGTGTGTTTGTCCTTAGGATAATTTAGGTTAAGTAGTGTGTGAGCTTAGGGACTGATGACCTTAGCAGTTAAGTCCCATAAGAATTCACACACATTTTTTTGAAAAAATGTCTGATACCAAAATAAGTGACCGTGGGATAGAAAAGCTACCGAAATCGCTCAGCAGAGGGAAGGCCCCTGGACAGTACGGGATACCAGTACGATCCTACACAGAGTAAGGGAAAGAATTTTCCCCTTCCCTAGCAACAGTGTACCGTAGGTCTCTGAAGGAGCAAAATGGTCCTGATGACAGGAAAAGAGAACGGGTCATGCTCGTTCTCAAGAAGGGTCGGCCAACAGACGTACAAAACTATACACCCATTTCTATGACGTCGGGTAGATATAGAATTTAGGAACATTTTATGCCTGTGCATTATATTTCTGGGGACTGAAATCTCCTCTGTAGGAATCGACCTGAGTTTCGAAAACAACCATCGTTTGCAACCAAGCTGCTCTGTTCGTCTACGAGACCCAGAAGGCGGTAGACACCGGTTCCCAGATATATCCAGTGTTATAATGCGTCCGGTTCAGCTCTTAAGTGCCACCTAATAAGGAAATCAGAGCTTATGGAATATCAGACAAACTGTGTGACTGGACTGAAGAATTTCTGGCAAACAGAACACAGTATCTCATTCTCAATCGAGAGACGTCTTCAGACGTAAAAGTGGCTTCGGGCGTAACCCAAGGGAGTGTTATAGGTCCATTACTTTTCACAAATGACATAGTGAACAACATCGTAAGCCCCTTGAGGCTTTTCGTGGATGACGCTATCTTACAGAGTGAAGTCGCAACGTTACAAAATTGTAGCGGAATGAAGGAAGTCCTGCAGAGGACCGAGACTTGGTCCAGGGTGTGGAAAGGGACCGTCGTCATAGAAAAATGTGACATATTACGTACAGGCAGACAGAAAGATCAGTTTTTGTATGATTAAACGATTGCAGTGCAATGAGTCGAAGCAGTAGGCTTAAGACGATTTAAACTGGAAAGACCACATAAATATAACCCAAGGAAAGACAGATGCCAGACATATTCACTGGAAGAATCGTCAGGAAATGTAGTGCATTAGCAAATGGGTAGCTTACAAAACCCTCGTTCGACTAATCACTGAATACTGCTCATTGTGGGATCCTTACTTGATACGATTGACAGAGAAGAAAGAGAAGAGCAGCACGTTTCATTACAGGTTTATTTAATAAGCACAAAAGGTTCATGGAGATGACCAGCCAGCTCCAATGGTAGACGCCTCAAGAGAGAAGCATTGCAGTTTGAAGTGCTGAGAGCATACTTTTCTGGAAGAGTCAACAAATATCAAGCTTCCTCCTATGTATATGTTACGAAAAGACCATGAATATAAAATTAGAGGTATTCGAGGCTACCGGCAATCGTTCTTTCCTTGAACTATTTGCGACTGATCGAGGAAAAGGCTGGACGGGAGAGCGAGGGCAAGCGACAATTCTATACGGAGTACCCTCTGCCACACACCACAAAGTGGCCCGCAGAGTATAGATACAGATGTGCGACGGACGAAGCAAGGAGGGTATAAAAAGCAAACAACCTCAGGAAAAAAGGCCATTCCTGGTCGAGAGAAACGTTAGTACGAGGGGGAAATTTCTGACAGTGTTGCATGGAAGTAAATCATGAACTGTCTGGCGGAACCGATGAGGAAAAGAATCGAAGCACTTGAGGTGTGGTGCTACAGAAGGAATGTGAAAAATAGGTGGGCTGACAAGATAAGAAAAGAAGAGGTGCTCCGCAATATCGGTGAGAAAGAAGTACGTTGCAAATCATTAACAAGAATACATTTCACAGGTTGCCAACACTCACAACGTGAACAGAAACAACCGAATAGGCTTAAGCACTGAGGCAGTGCACAATGAGAAACATTTTATGAAAATGAGTTGTAAATAGTGCAGAGCAGGTAATACTGCAGAATGTCAGCTACCAAATACAAACGTAAAATGAAGCCTTTCGACACCAACCACTGCTAGCAAGGAGGGGAGGAACATATTATGTAAAGAAACACCATAAGTATCTTGCAGACCAACGTTATAAAGAAAACTCTATTTTCAACTTAAAACAATCAAAAATGTAGAAACGTATGCATCAAATTTACAGAATAACCACGGAAGATGCTTTATAAATAAAAGAAAAGCGCGTCTGGTGTAATTATCCTATAGAAACAGATACTGACAAGAAGAAGGAACAGGATGAGAGAACATGAGTTAAGTTACCAAGAAATAAGCTCCATGGTAATAGAGAGAAGGCGACGGATACTTTAACATACCTTACAAATAATTGAAGACGTTTGGTGTGAGGGCTGCTTTTAGATCAAAAGGTTGGCACTGGAGAGTCATTAGTGGCGGGTCGCACAAACCAGAGGACTGTTGGCACAAAAGAAAACTACTATATAGTCATTTGATCCATTTCGTGTTGTATACATTTCACTGTATGACTGTGCTGTATGTCGCTTTGTGCGTACACATTTTTCATCTTCCCATTTATGTCATTGCTACATTTAATAACGCTTTATATTAATCATGTGGTCGATGTTGATCAACAGTAACCAATGGAACATTGCTCTCAAATAACAGACATCCTTAGTGAGACTATGTTGTCTTTTAATACCTAAGATATGCTCTCTTCAACTTTTATCCAACTATTATACTGATAAAAAAGCTATTGATGTGACTTTCAGGGATTAGACAAAAAACATGAAAACACTGGGAGAGATGCCTATTCGAACATAAAAGCAGACGCTAGAAAGCCCTGCAGGTTGCGCTGTTGTATTTGACCACGGTCGGCAACTTCGCGGTGTCCTCAATAGGCTCCAAGTATCAGTAGCAGTCAGAACGATTGTGAGTGCATCATGTCGGAGATAAGCGAATTCGAATGTGGTAAACTGTTGGTGTTCTTGTGGTGAGTACTTCCGTAACAAATGTAGCCGAAGTGTATGGTGCTCCAAGAGGCACCTTATCGAAGATTTATACCGCATACAGGTAAAGCTGGAAAACATCCGGTAAGTGACAACGCAGGCGAAACTCTGTTTTGAATGATCGTGACGAACTGTCGCTGAAGAGAGCTGTGACGAAAAATAAGAGGAAGTCAGCTGGAAAAGTCCCTGCAGAACTGAATATCGCACTCGCGAGCCGTGTAAGCATCAAAACAGCACGTAGGGAACTCTAAAGCAGAGAATTCAGGGGGAGCTAAAATTCCAAAACCACTCAATAGTAATGCATACGCCCGTAAATGGACAACGTGGCGCCAAACGCATAAAAACTGGCAATGGAGCAAAGGAAGAAAGTCACTTGGTCGCATGAGTCTTGTTTCGTACACTTTCTAACTTATAGACAAATTTACAACCCAAGAGTGAAATATGTTGGGGGTACGGTAATGATTTGGGTAGCTGTCGAGCCGTGCGCGGGTCGTGATCATTCCATTTGTTGTTGTCATCTTTTCTTAACGTACTGCCATGTCATTTTCTTATTCCGTTTACTGGCATCACTAACTTCCTGCCTTAGCTGCCCGTGAGTGGCAGCAGCAGCACTCATCAATAAGTACTCTGTCGTACTATCTTTGGAGCAACCGACAGTATTTCCGGGTCGTCGTGTGTCTGGAAGTCAGTCGGGCACGGAGCAGCAGTCGGGACGCAGCAGCAGAGAAGTCGGGGACGGAGCGCCAGTGAGGTGCGGACAGCCAGTGCTCGCCGACCGCTGGTGATACACATGAACTGTCCGACGGAAGGAAATTGGAGCGGGACGACCGTTGGTTGGTCGTTCGGTTGTTTGTCTCATCGGGCGACGTGTTTTAGTCTTTTGACCATTTCTGGGCTTCGTCAGTTGGTCATCTTGTCAGACGTGGGTCGGTTCCTCCCTTGTATCATGGCCAATGCACAAGAGGTACCCCTGCATGATTGGGTCCGAGCCAGTGTGTCCGGATCGCCGTGTCTCCGAATTCCGAACGGACATGGATTTGAGTCGGGTTGGAGCTTCAGTCAGCTTTGGACAGCCAAGACTCACCCGATCGTTGTCAACACACGTATCTTGAGTGGGAACGACGTGGGTTCGACGTTCGGCCGGTAGTCTCATCGGACGACGTGTATTTGGTCGCCGACCGCTTGTGGAAACACACTGTGTGTCGAATTGATTCGTCCTTGTTGTTTCACAGTGATTGTTCGAGCTCTTGTGCAAGTGTGTTTACGTGGAACTGTATGTAACTTCGGTAATTTCCACTGAGCAGATGAATGCTGTCTGCGTACTGGAGTAGGCAATTGGTCGGCTGCGTCAGAGGGAATTGATTAGGTTGTTGGTTCTTCAGCCGTCCCTAGGTCGTGTTGCCACCCGATTATTTAGTGGTACGCTTGGCTGTCTGCCTCGCCTAAACTGTGGTTAGAGTTTCCTTTCAAGGCCGACCCTTGGAACACTTCTGAGTACCACTGTTCGTGGTTTGTGATTGTGATTTTGTTTGGTCGCAGGTACAATGCCAGGCCTTCAGCCGTGTATTAATTTCGTCTGTTCTATATTTAGTACATGGTCTTCAGCCGAGCCTCATGTTAAGAATTTCAAAATTAGGCCTTCAGCCGCGTTTGATTCAAAATCTGTGGCCTTCAGCGGCAATATGTAAATCCTTGTCTGTAATGTCTCTCTTTAATTATCCTGAATTCTTAAAATGGCTTTCCGCCATACTGTGTAAGTATTTATCCTAGGATTGTCTTTAATTATTCTGAATAATTGTTTGGGCATAGCCGTCAAGATACTTCAAGTTTTCTTTAGATGGTTTTCTGTTGTACTGTGTAAATGTTTATTTTTAAAGCTTCTCTTTTATTATGTTAATTATTGGGCTGTCAGCCGAGGAATTAATTTGAATTTTCCTTAATATGGTATCCAGCCGAAATGTGTAATGTTTGTCTTTTAAAGAATTTTCTAAGGTGATCTGAAACATTATTTCGACCTTTAGCCGAGAAGATATTCCAGTTTTACTCAAGTAAAGTCTTCAGCCGGTTTCCTAAATCCTTGTGTTTTAGAAGCAATTATTTAAGCTTATTTTGGAGAAATTATTTGGGGCCTCAGCCGTGGGTTGATCCTTGTTGTTTCAAAGAGAAAACTGTGCACAGCTCACATCGTCCAGGACTGGTGTTGTGAGCCCAGAACTAATTATCGCATCTCCCCTGGCCACGACAGTCACCAAATCTCAGTATTACTGAGCCTTTGTGGTCTACTGTCGAGAGAAGGGTGCGTGATCGGTATACACCTTCATCGTTGTTACCTGAACTTTCAACTATTCTGCAGGAATTATGGAGTAAGAACCCTCTGGAAACCATACAAGACCTGTATTCATCCATTCTGAGACGACTGGAAGCTGTTTTGAATGATAACGGTTTTCCTACACCGTATTACTCATGTTAATGTGTTGTGTTCCTTGTACCTCCATACTGTTGTCTGCTCCCCTGTATACGCTCCTGTTGCTTTTAAACTTCATGGGAGGCGACATAATCTTATTTATTTACCACTTTTTGAACCTCATCATCTGATATTCTTATGAGCTCATTATCCACTGAAAAATCAAATATTAATAGTTTTTAACCTAAAGTTTTGTAACATTGTGCATGCGATATTGACCAACAGTGACTCGATTTTGAAAACTGAATCATTTACAAATCTCACATGATTCTGTGCTTTTTTTTTTTTTTAGAGCTGCTAGGTACATAGAGGAGATCAGCTTGACGCCGTAATTTCATTGAGTTCGCTGAACTTGATAGAGGAGACTCACCTGGAATGACGGCCAAAGCCTGTATCGAAGACGAGGAAAAGGCATAAAGGATGCAAATGCTATGCTAAAGTAAACATCTCTTTATTTACATAATTCATTATACATCAGCTTTAGTCATTAAACAAATTACAGAAGAGCAGAAACGGAGCAGAAAACACAGCAGTTGGCAGTTACTCGCTGGTCGGAGCGCCGCTGATACGGTTTCGGGACGTGGGTCTCTTGTTTCACAACGGCCACTTTATTCGCACGTAATTTCCTTTTAGCCGCGTAATGCGTTCCATCTGAGTAACAAGATTTCCGTAATCTCCGAACCGGTGAGCTGCCGGCTGGCATTCTGACGCGCAGGCGCAGAAGCGGCTCTGCTGGAGTTACCCTAGCCAGCTTAAGCAATCAGCTGCACGAGTAGGGCCATCAAACGTCTGCTGCTCTGCTGACGGCCGTAGCCCGAAGCTGAAATCTTTATTAGCCAAGGCATTCCATCTAGGAGCGTCTTTTGTAGTTTTAAGGGACATACCATTTCCATATCTTGCAGAGCAGCTATAGATATAGTTCGGTATCATTGACGGCGCTCGAAGCTAAGTATGCAGGCAGCTGATAAAGGGGAACAAAAAACAAAATGAGAGATAGGGGAAGAGTGCAGAAAAACAAAATATGTATACAAGATGTATTCAAATTAATGTGAAACTGACTCACGTGCAACCACACGATAGTAAAAGCAAAAACGTGCCATTATTCTTAGATCCCCAAGCGAGCCACTGTGAAGTAACTACGAATAGTCGTCACCTGCCGCCTTTGGCTTCAGTATGAAATATTGCGCTTTTTAGAATAAACGTAATTTGTAAAATTTTCGATTAAGTAACCACCAAATTAGGCTCAAATTACAACCGTGGCCTGTGGTTAGAAAATAAGGTACATGCATGCACTTGAACATTTTGCTGCCGATGACTCTAACACTTCAAACTTGTCCAAGATGTACAGGTCGTGCAGTACCTGTATACTTTGGCCTCTGTGATCACCTGATCTCACTATTTTTCGTTTTGTTTTACGGTCAGCAGACAAGTGAAGTGCACAGCACTCCCCGTGGTACGATTGGAGAACCGACGCAACGAATCGTGCACTGTGCGAGATAATTTGCGGGTGAGTGTAGCTCATTGCAAACAATTGTATCCTATTGCTTCCAAACGCGAGCGCGATACCTGGAACAGCTGCTTCAATAGATAGAAGTAGTCCACAGTACATTGTACCATCGAAAATGATGAAGTAGTATTGTATGACTTGTTAAGATATCCCATGGGTGAATTTCAAGCCCACTTATATGAGGATTTAACCGGAAACTCTACATTTCTAACATACAAGTGACTTAGCTACCCGCACTTATAGGTTTTATGCAACCCAAAACCTGCTTAACTACATTAAATTTCTTAGACAAAAATGTCATTTTCATCTTTTTGTTTAGGACTAATAGTTCACACGTGAGCGAGACAATATGAAAATCTCCTGCGTGGTTTTCCAAGTTGAAGCGAGTTGCATAAAAGCAATAGATCGGGGTAGCTGTATCACCTTGTATTTCTACTAACTAGAATATATTTCATACTGAAGTCTGCGGTGGCTGTATACCAAATTTCAACAGCGATCTAAACAAACATCTTGTTTGGAGACACGTGTTTACTGGAACGTTTTTGCTTCTATTATGATATATTTTCAGCCGAGTCTGTTCTTGCTGTTAATTATGATGGAATCTATCTATTATCACCAAGTACCCAAACTCCATACTTCTGAACTCTCTTGCCACCTGTGGCACGTGTGGTAAGAACTACACAGACATTAAGTTTCTCCAGCTGGAAGGGAAATATTCCCAAATCACAATGTATCTGTGACATCATATTTACAAAATATGTGGGTTATCACTTTCAGTAGCCAACTCTTTCGCTATGCGTTTACATGTGTGATAACGAATACAGAAATAGAGTGAGAGGTAGAAAGAGAGAGGTGATATTGATGGAAAGACACATATGTTTATAAGTAATATTGAACAGAATGTACGATTTTGGGAAGTAGCCACTGACAACCAAAAGCTGTCCAACAGTGCTGTTGGGATTCTCGCAACACTGCATAATTTGCGATTGACACGTATTGTAACCACATTGTCCTCGTTTCGTAATACAGATAGTTCAGCACTCAAGCAAATCTACATTGATTGACTCTACTTGATGATGGAGGTACAAAATAGTCCGAGGCTCTTGGTCTAGTAAAATAAAGTCTCTGGTGAAACACATCTGTGCATAGCAATTGCTATTCATATCAGTTCCGTTGGGCTTAACCTCGTTTCGAGCTAACAGGATGCTTTCTTAATCAGACTCATAGAGTCTGGAAACACTGTCGTAAATCTTGCTTATATATTAGGATGAAGTTTTGCAGTTCAACAAAGAAAATAAACTGCTTATCTCTATGAGAAAGAAAAGAAAAGAAAAATAACATAACAAAAGAACACCATGAGTTACATGCTTCACTGCTGCGTAGAAATAAGCACCTTCACTCGCTAGCGCCAGTGCGTTATGCCTAAATTCTAAACTAAATTATAATTTAGAGCACCATTATTCATAGCGTTATTACATAATTACAATGTAAGTACATATGTGAATATCCTTTTCTACTAAGGTCTACATTCGTGTCTGCACAAATTGTACAATGTTCAGTTCTTGAGCAAATATTCTCGTTTCTAATCAAAATAGTCGCCTCTGTTGACATCAATTACATGTATAATGTATTAGTAAAACACATTCATGATTTTTATTACTTTCGATAGCTCCTTTAAATTAAACTTCACAGCTTCTCACTACGAAATTTCGGTAGTTTTGATGTCCTCGTTACAGTATGATACATAATGAACTGTATTCCCTTAAGAGTGTATTTCAAATTTTCATAAATGAAATATGGCCTGGTTACCTAAGTGAAACAATGTTGAGCACTACATCCAGAACAGATTAAGTAATCCAAACAATCAAAGTAACGCATCAGTCATCATTCTTGACTCATTTAATTTTTTATTTACACATCTATTTCGTCAAAAGTGCATTAAAAGGATTTCTGTTCTGAAGAGACCCATAAGCAGTGAGGACAAGAATTGTGTGTGATCTGACGAGCTTCTGGTGGAGTGCAGCCTTTTGCAAAAATAGGAGACGCAATGGCTATATAAAAACACATCGACTCCGGTGATGATAAATGCTGGTGAAGAGCTATTACGCAGAAGTGTCGATCACCTTCGAAAATCCCCAAATCATTTCCCGTAAAAAGAAAATGAGATCTCACCATCAGGTGCATGACTTCAGCCCTGATAAAAGTAATGCTATTAAAACAGTGTCCGTTAAAAACTTGGCAAGTAGATTGAAAGAAGAAATGATACTAGAGTGGTGGAGTGTATTAAGTAAGCACTTCGGAATTTAGAGAATTGGATAACGGTGAAAATCATCATTCAGCCAAGTTATTCTTCAGGGTTAGTCTTCAAGTGACATTGCATTCTTTTTCATACAGTACTTCAGAGGATATCTGACACAATTCGAAACTTTCGAAGTACTCACGAGGTACTTCTGTATCAGTTTCCTCCATGTGATACATATTCGATGCTCGGTTGAGAAGATTAATTAGGCCTACAAATGAAAGAGGTGACATAATAACTACAATTTTTGCAATTTTTGGCGCAGTCCTTATAAGTGGCTCCTGACAGTTTTCTCCTATGTTATCAAAGAAGCCAAAAGTATTTGACTGGTGTCCTTCATTCAATCTCCAGCAACAGAAACCACGTAGGGATGTCTTCACGGGAACTTAAAATACTAAAACAACCTCTAAATGACTCAGATCCCCATAAAACCCTTATTAAAGACTTAACTACTGAATTATAGGATCATATCTGATTCTTCTTCGTGATGAATATGCACCTCCCTTGTTGTTTAACCAAGTAACGATCTTAGTGTCTTTAAGTACAGCTGATACATAGTGGCCGACAACAGAACCACATCCAACAAAATTTGCTTAAAAATAGAAATAACAGCATTTACGACACATTCAATATATTAATCTGGAATGAAAATGTTTCAGTTTCACATTTTCCTTGTACACCAAGCAGCTTCTCTCGCATGTAAATACTGCACAATGTAGCACTGCCCAATGATGAAAACGGGATTAATGTAAGAAACAGGAAGTATCCGTTATATTGAGCTTAATTTTCTCCATAAACTAAAGCGACCATACCATGTCGCGAACATCGATCAATAGTTGAGAATTCTGACAATATGTATCGCAGCTACTTAGAAAATTGCGGACTTATCCGAAGCAAGTGAATTCAATGAGTCACGGCTTGTTGTGGGCAGCAAAATGAGTTCTCGGTCATTCTCTGATAGCACTCAGCAGTAGAGAAATTCAGTCGTGAGACAGAAACTCTTCGCACGTGAGACGGATTCACAGTGGGGCATTTGCCCAGTCATCTGGAAGTGAGCTTTAAGTACTACAACCAGTCGTCTACGAAGCACACCTCCGCCTTAGAGGGACCGAAACAACGGTTCCAGATCCAGTACAGAGAGAATTCCGCACAGCAACAAGCAGTAGGTGTTGGGAGCGATGGCCTCTAGGTATGACCCGTCGAAGCGTGTCCCGTCGCGCAGCTGGTCGATATCGGGCAGCACGTGTAGAATGCACCCAGGTGTTAGGTGGTCGATGCGTTCCAGTCCCTCGCTCGTGAACGCCAGTGGTCTTGTTGGGCCGCTGCTTACGAGCAGGCGTAGCAGCGCACCAGGCCGACCTCGTCACAGTGCATGCACTTCAGCGCGACGAATTCGGAGGTGAAGTGGTTGCGGTGCATCGACTTCTTGGAGCCGTTGCAGACGGAGCAGGGCAGCAGCCGGAAGCCGCCGCACACCTGGCACGTATGGCACACCGTGGGGTCCTGCAACACACACAAACGTCTTGTAGCAGTCTCCCATCCCATCAAAACCGAATAACTGCATATTCATTTGGTAAAAGCTAGAAAAATCAACGTCTACATCTACAGCATGCAAACGGTAACTGTTTATATCAGGAGAGAAGTCTTCCGAAGTAAGAGTGATTTCAGGTGTGCCGCAGGGGAGTGTCATAGGACCGTTGCTATTCACAATATACATAAATGACCTGGTGGATGACATCGGAAGTTCACTGAGGCTTTTTGCAGATGATGCTGTGGTGTATCGAGAGGTTGTAACGATGGAAAATTGTACTGAAATGCAAGAGGATCTGCAGCGAATTGACGCATGAGGCAGGGAATGGCAATTGAATCTCAATGTAGACAAGTGTAATGTGCTGCGAATACATAGAAAGATAGATCCCTTATCATTTAGCTACAAAATAGCAGGTCAGCAACTGGAAGCAGTTAATTCCATAAATTATCTGGGAGTGCGCATTAGGAGTGATTTGAAATGGAATGATCATATAAAGTTGATCGTCGGTAAAGCAGATGCCAGACTGAGATTCATTGGAAGAATCCTAAGGAAATGAAATCCGAAAACAAAGGAAGTAGGTTACACTACACTTGTTCGCCGACTGCTTGAATACTGCTCAGCAGTGTGGGATCCCCACCAGATACGGTGATAGAAGAGATAGAGAAGATCCATCGGGGAGCAGCGCGCTTCGTTACAGGATCATTTAGTAATCGCGAAAGCGTTACGGAGATAATAGATAAACTCCAGTGGAAGACTCTGCAGGAGAGACGCTCAGTAGCTCGGTACGGGCTTTTGTTAAAGTTTCGAGAACATACCTTCACCGAAGTGTCAAGCAGTATAATGCTCCCCCCTTACGTATATCTCGCGAAGAGACCATGAGGATAACATCAGAGAGATTAGAGCCCTCACAGGAGCTTTCCGACAATCCTACTTTCCACGAACAATACGAGACGGGAATAGAAGGGAGAACAGATAAAGGTACTAAGGGTACCCTCCTCCACACACCGTCAGATGGCTTGCGGAGTATAGATGTAGATGTAGATGTAGAAATACATCCGCATTCTGTGACTATGCACTGACGTTAGCTGTTTGCGACCGTGTCCAAGGAGATGTGCGGGCCCTGTGGCGTATGTCACAGCATGTGACATTATAGGTCTTACAAGTTGCAGCGGCCGTCTACAGGGTGGAACAAGTTACTCCATGAGACTACTTGAATACTTCGTAGTTGCGGGTTTAGGCAGACTCACCCTCTCGACAAGGTATTACAAAGTTAAGGAGTTCAGTGGGTACCTTTTCATTGACATACTGATTTCCCACCTGGTTCCAGAGGTAGCCGAGGTCTCGCGATGTATGTCGGACCGACAACTAGTGTCAAATCAGAAGTTAGTTGTGGTGCCCGCACTTCCCCTACGCCCCGTTTGCGGCACACGAAAATTTGTGCCGGATCGGGAATCGAACCAGGATTTACCACTTATCGTGAGCGGTCGCCGACCACTTCGGCTATCCAAGCACGCCTCCAGGAACGATCCAAACTTACATGTAGAGGATGTCAAATTAAACACCTTTCAGCCGTCTATTTTCCAATCTTATTCTGCTTGGCAGCCAGTTTCAGCATTTTACTGCGCTATCTTCAGGACGCCGACCGACGTGTAGGAAGAATCTGCCTCGGTTGTGATCAAAACAGGGCCAGCAATACTTGTATTAATAGATCTTTGCTAAAGTGATCACTTCAACCACCAAAAAATCTTCAACCGTGGTTGAAGTGATCACTATAGCAAAAATGTACTAATACCAGTATTGCTGGCCCTGTTTTGATCACAACCGAGTGATCACTATAGTAAAACTCTTGAACCGTGGTTGAAGTGGTCACTACATTAAAAATCTTATACCAGTATTCCTGGCTCCTCTTTTGATCACAACTGAGGTAGATTCTTCCTACGCGCCGGTCAGGGACCTGAAGATGGAGTAGTAAAGCGCTGAAACTGGTTACCAAATAAAATAAGATTGGAAACTAGACGTCTGAAAGGTGATTAATTTGACATTCTCTATCGAGCAGCCGAGTCCCGCAACCGTCTCTAAAAGGACGGATATATAGAAACTTACATGTGTCAGGCAGTCTGGAGAACATTGCACTGCGAAGATACAGACACTTTATAAACACAGACATTACAACTAACAGTGATGTAACCATGCCTCTATAGGCTGAAATGATGATATGTTTGACTCCCTGGGCGAGAATCATGAACTGTGCGACCGTAAGGATTGGGACTACGTGGCGCATGGAAGTTTGGGTCGGTTCTGAAGGCGTGGTTAAGTTGACCGCTCGCGATAAGCGGGAAATCCAGCTTCGAGACTCCACCCGGCAAAAATTTTCATGTGTCACATCAACGCACAGTTGCAGAATGCGAATCTATTCCGTAATTTTTAACACAACTGTAATCGTCAATGATAGTGTCTCGAACAGACACGCATGCATATCTGAAGAACATTTTGTTGTGAAGATACAGAGTCCGTACAAACAAAGAAATTGTAACCGTCGATGATGTTTGCAACGTACTACATTGGTGAAGAGGAAGTCGAGACGACCAGTTTGATGTAGGAGACTTGCGGACAATCACGCCGGAGAACCGCCTCAAAGTGGCCTACAAAAACTACCTAAGTTACAGGGCACGTGCACCACGTGAGATTTTCAGTAGCCTCTCCCATTCTTTATACCAGTCGGCTATTTCGTTAACATTATCAATTCAAACTTTTCTGTGAGGATAATGAAAGGAAAGTGACTTTTGTAAACGTTGTGCAAAAACTAATTAAGTTTGCAATTCGATCTAAACTTGACCCTCACAAGAGTAGTAGTTTTGCAATACGAAGGCCGGACCAAAGAAACGATTTTATCCCAGTTTGAGGTAAAATGTACAAAAATGTCAGTTTTACATTCTGTGAATGTAAGAAGAAGAGATTTTTAATATTCAAGGAGAGTTTTAATCCATATCTCGGGCCGGATGCATGCACTAAATATTAGGTAGCTTTTGTACGCCAGTTTCAGAATGTTTCCTAACTTGATAGACCCTGAGTGTCTCACATGAATTTATTCGTCTCGATTTCAGCTGTACAACGGTAGTACGTTGTAAACAGTTACCGTTTACACCCTGTATACTCTAAAAATAGCTGTGAAGTGCAAGACAGAGGGTACTTCAGTCTGTAACAATTACAGCAAGTAATAGTGAAAATATAAAATGTATGAAACAAGCTAATTCTTGTCAATTCTACCAAGCTGATAAAAAATTTTATCACACAAAGAATTGAAATGTAGCTGTGGTTTTAATTCATAAAGGATAATAGAGAAAACGTATTGCCACAGTATGTATAAAATGACAAAAATAAAACGGTACGATAAAAATATTGTTCAACACTTAAGTCTTTTCATTCCAGTACTTTACATCAGCTGGTATTGTAGGTAGCAGTTACTGCAGTTTCTCCTTATATGTGTTCTAAAAACATTTTTTGTGTAGTTTACAAAACATTTTGTTAAAAAAATAAATAAATATGGCAAGGCCTAAAAGCACGTAAGGGAAAAATTCCCACAATTGTGTGAATCAAAAGTTAAAGAAGACATCATCGTTGACCTAAAGAAGTGAGAGATTTTCAAAGACAAGTAATTCGGTGAAATGTTAAATGGTGATAAGGAGGATACATGGAAAAATTTTGAAAATGTTTGTTGCTGTTTGTTTCAATTTCTTAGGAAATTAGAGAGTAGAAAATTATAAGGAGTATGCAGGTGAATTGTTGTCATGTCATGAAAAGTCGGACTGCTCCATGTCTCTGAAATATGCTTCCTTCATGCCCAACTGGAAATTCTGGAGCAGTTTCTGAAGAATATATCGAGCAATTTCATCAGGGTATTGTAAACATGAAGAAGAGGTATTCAGGGACGTGGTCTCCTGACGTTTTGGCAGGCTATTGCTGGACTAGTGCTGCCGATGCTCGGGATGTAGCTTACAAGCGGTAAGTCAAGCAAAAACGCGTAGTGTAGCCGACTTTCAGTTTGATTATAAACTCTTCAAAATGTTATGTGAGAACATTGATTATGGTAAAGCCATCTATAGTACTGAATGTTATTAGCTCTAACGGTACCTACAGTTATTTTCTTTATGCATTATAAATTAAAGAATTATTTGTGTATGTTTGCTAGTTTTCATATGTAACTACGGAATAGTCATTAGGAAATTCTTCAGTTTTATTTGGCTTACTTTTTCTAACTTTTAGAATTGATGTCTACCTCACTTTGTTACTGCAAGAACGCCAGATTGTTCAGCTGATTTTTTATTCCATGAATTCACAATTATAAACAATATTCTCACTTATTTAAAATCTCTAGGGTATATTGCTACTTAAATAAATATGCATACTGATGGTATAAAACAGGACAAGTACTCGCATTTGTGAAGCTGGAAATACATATTTCTATTAATGTTTATTTTTCATCGCATTATATTTAAATAGATGTAAAAACGCAAAATAAAAGTAATTTACAAATATCCTATGAAATTTTGTTGCACAGTGTTATCAGGGATTCTCCCACTACCAATCATGTGTGGAGTGCAGGCACAGTGGTTACTTAAACGCATATGTGCGTGCTGTAATTAGTCTGATATTGCCTATGAGATCCCTACGTGAGCGACATATACGAGCTTTCAGTACACTCCTCGAGTCCCTATTTGAGGCTGGTTCTTAAAACTTTTAAATTTCCGTATGATAGGTTGTGTCAAGTACCTGCTGTTTAAAGAATTATCAGCACCGCCGCGATGCTCTCCCATAAGTCAAACTTGAGATCATTAGTACTGCTGTTCTTTGAATAGTTCAGTATCGTCTGTGATCCAATTTGTACACGCTCCACAGATTTCAGGAATATTACAGGGTGGGTCACACTAGTCTTTTATGAGAAATGTTCTTTATAGGTGAAGATTTTTTACTGAAGGAGGTAAAGACTCTTTTATGTATTTGAACAACTTGCTACAAAATTCGCTGGCTACGTTCTTTGTTACCAATATGTTAGTCGCACACACCGCGTTTGGATAGCTGACAATGACCGCGTGACATTTTAGCACTGTAATAGACACGATAAACACTGTTCCATCAAAGTGTAGACTGATACAAGTTAGGAGGAATCTGTATTTCTAGGTCCAGATTTGTTACAGTTGCCGCGTGTAGTGGACGCGCAGTCTCGGGCGCCACGTCACAGTTTGCGCGGCCCCTATCGCCGGAGGTTCGAGTTCTCCCTCGGGCATGGGTGTGTGTGTTGTTCTTAGCATAAGTTACTTTAAGTAGTGTGAAGTCTAGGGACCGATGACCTCAGAAGTTTGGTTCATTATGAATTCACATACATTTGAGCATTTGTTAAAGTTGTTTCTGATGTTATTATCCTAAACAACAAGTTAACTATAAAATATTAATGAAACACACTGTTGTTATATTACTATACAACAATGTTTCTTATGACATGATCTGTTGAACAAAGTGTTAAGCTGCAAAATGATTGGATGGACAAACATCTATTAGGAACATTACATATGTAGATTGTGGAAACTGGGAATGTGGGTCTCACGGGGAGCGTGCAATGGATGAGTCCCTGCAGTCGCGCTATTCATCTCTGTCCTCGGTGGCTCAGATGCATAGAGCGTCTACCATGTAAGCAGGAGGTCCCGGTCGGGGCACACATTTTCATCTGTCCCCATCGAGGTATATCAACAACTCCTGTCGGAAGCTGAGGGTTTTAATTAATTATCATTTATTCTAGAGAAGCTGCACGGTCATCAATGGTATCCGTTCTTTCGAGAACAGTTACTCTCTTCATACATAATTTGAGAACAGTTTACGATGCGTAAGGTAGAAATGTTTCCCTACGCTAAGACATCACATTGCATATCAAGAATGGTGCATTGTTAGGAGAGAGTAGGTCGACGTGTACCAGGTTCCCTGCAGGCACAATGCGGCTGCTGTAGGGTTAACAGGTGTATGACAGTGTGCGAGTGAAATTGGATGACTACTGGAAATGTTCTCCAAAGTTGAGGTATGTGGGACAGTATGAATCTTGTAGGCAGGAGTCTAAATTAACACAGGATTGCCGTGTCCCGTCCAGCCGTAGTGAAACGATGTCATCATATCAACAAAGACTTGGGTGACAAAGGTCGTGAAGGAACGTCACCGACATCGACTGCACATGACTGTATCAACGTAATCGAGGATCAGATACACAGCAATCCTAGGCTATCCAACGATGAGGCGGTTCTGGAATGATTCGGTGACGAAGGAACTGAGCGACTGGCAGTAAGTACCGTTGGTTGTATACAGAAATTTGGTGAGAATGTATCATGTATCAACGTCATTTTGAAATGTAGTGCATCAGTCAGTGAGAGGTCCTTGGTCAGCCGTAACAACGTGTAACATTCTTTTGAAGTACCATGTATGTGTCAGGTAATCCAGGTATCTGCATGTATGTCAGGTGTGGTCTTATACACTAAAGAGCCAAAGAAACTGGTGCACACGCCTGATGTCGTGTAGGGCCCCCGCGAGCACGCACAAGTACCGCAACACGACGTGCCGCTGACTCGAGTAGTGTCTGAAATAGTGCTGGGGGCAAATGACACCTTACATCCTGTATAGCTGTCCATAAAGTCGTAAGAGTATGAAGGGGTGGGGATCTCATCTCAACAGCACATTGCAAGATATCCCAGATATGATGAATAATGTTGATGTCTGCGGAGTTTGGTGGCCAGCGGAAGTGTTTTAACTCAGAAGAGTGTTGCTAAGAGTCACACGCTTTAAACTGCCCGAATTGCTCAATACCATCAGAATGCACAGTGGACATGAATGGATGCCGGTAAACATACAGGATACTTGTGTAAGTGTCATCTGTCAGAGTCGTTTCTAGACATATCAGGGATCCCATATCACTCCAACGTAACACGCACCACACCATTACAGTGCCTGCACCAGCTTGAACAGTCCCCTGCTGACATGCACGGTCCATGCATTCATGAGTTTGTCTCCATACACATACATATCCATCAGCTCGATATAATCTGAGACGAGACTCGTCTGACAGGGCAACCTGTTTCCAAACGTCAACAGTCCATTGTCGGTGTTGACGGGCCCAGGCGAGTCATAAAGCTTTGTGTCGTGTAGACATCAAGTGTGTGCGATTGGGCCCTTGGGTCCGAAAGCCCATTTCGACAATGTTTCGTTCAATGGTTCGCACGCTGACACTTGTTGATGGCCCAGCATTGAAATCTGCAGCAATCTGCAGAAGGGTTGCACTTCTGTCACGTTGAACGACTCTCTTCAGTCGTCGCTATTCCCGTTCTTGCACGATCTTTTACGGCAGTGATGTCGGAGATCTCATGTCTTACCGGATTCTTGATATTCACGGTACACTCGTGGAACGTTCGTATGGGAAAATCTTCACTTCATCGCTACCTCGGAGATGCTGTGTCCCATCGCTCGTACGCCGACTATAACACTACGTACAGACTCAGTTAAATCTTGTTAACCTGCCATTGTAACAGCAGTAACCGATCTAACAACTGGGCCAGACTCTTGTCATATATAGGCTCTGCCGACCGCAATGCCGTATTCAGTCTGTTTGCATATCTCTATATTTGAATACGCGTGTCTATACTACTTTTTTTGGTGCTAGTTAGTCTGCGGTTAGTCTTTGCTTACTCACTGCTCTGCACGTACTCTTCTGTTGTGTGTAGATGCATATCCGTAATAGAAAGCTGATAAAAATTTAGATTGCAATCCAGAGAGATTATCAGTTTAATTTCGAAATGAGAGCTTAGTTATATTATGATTACCTGCAGCACTTTAACACCCGACCAAACGAAGTGAAACTTTTACAAAATCTAACGACTACATAAAAAAAACAGTAAATCCATCACTGCGTGGTCAAATTCATCATTATTTCAATTCTAGTGTCCGTGAAATGATTTATAATGTTCGACGAACTTCAGAACGTACGAAATGATGCTCTATAATAACATATAGCATTTCCGTAAATTGCATTAATTTGATAATGTTCTCATGAATTAGAAAACGACACGTTCAGAAACTGTACTGTAACAGCCACAGACAAATACACAAACTCCCGCGCGCGCATGTCCGTATGTCCAAGGCAAAAGAGAGCTCTCGTCAATAACAAGGACAATCAGTCGTAGGAAACATCATTTTATATGAAATTAGAATTTACATTTCAAAATTACAACAAACTTTTCAACGGGAATCCTGCACCGCTATGACTTCTTTGTGCTCGTGGAATTACATTCAAACTCACTTGATGCATAAGTAAAACATCGATTGTTTAGATATCCCAGCATCTGTTTTCCCTCTGTTGATCTGACGATTTAAAATTATTTTCCTACACTTCTCCTTTTAAATATGCCCACAGATAAAAATCACAAGCAGACAACGAATACTGGAGTTCGTGAATTATTCACGAAACGTTCCACGAGTGTCCTTAAATGGACCAGTGCCGATGCAGGCCTTAACTGACATTACACGTGATATATCATTGAATAACTCAGGGAACGACGAAGATACACTCACAGTGCGTTAAGGCAATAAGCAATGACAGATGCTGTGATGGCGAACCACGCCCTTGACGTGACCAGAATATTGGCGAGCGAGTAACATTAACATAACAGCGTGTTGGTTGCACGGTGGGGATGCTTTTATCTTGAACATTTACCGAATTTGTACAGGGCTGGTAATTAACACTGAAAAACTGGGAGAGAAAGCAAATGACGAAATTTTACTTATTGCGCTTATACGGCTTAGTACGAATAATGCATAAATGAATTTATATGTGATTTGGGTGCGAAAATTTAGGTCGGAAAGCTACAAACTCTGGCAGGAATAGTGGCTCTAAGACGTATGGGTATCAAATTGATCTGAGCCGGACAAAACGAATCCACCTTAACAATGCCGTTCTCGACAAGCCGAGAGGAAGTCCTCATATCTCATCATGAGAAACGAGTTAATGGAACACATTTGAATAATCTTCGTTTTTCATAAATGGTGCCATGCCGTGTTGGGAAAAGCGTGGGCACTGCGACTGTCATGAAAGTAAACACCGTTTGATGTCACTATATTTAGATTTGATTTCTGGATTTGATTCTGTGAAGAGATAATCTAAAGACCGTGTTCTGCAAAACGCAAATTGTCCAAATGGGTGTCAAGCGTCAGTAACTTTAAACTCAACTTTCTTTTTGTTGATCATACTGCAGTGTTTATAATTGGTGAAGATAAACTTGAACTGAAACTAAAAATAGGCAATTAGAACGTTGGCTTGAAAATCAGCTACAATCAAGCTAAAACAGTTTGATATTAACGCAAATAAAACTGTACAAGTTATCACTTAACTCATACAACTACTTCAGAACCTTTTGCATTTATGGTCGTTTATGACAATGACTGAATGTTAGGAATAGGAAACGGAGTGCATATGGCCTAGAGTGTTTTCGGTAAACTAAATATTATCTGGAAAGGAAGTGTGAGAGTCAGTGTGTATTAGCAGTTCTGAGCTACGGCAGTGAAACATAGACTTACAACGTAAAGAACCCTGTCGGATCCACAAGTCAGATTTCCTATAGACCTATAATCTTATTTTAGTTTATTCCAGATTGTAGGTTACTATCTGAGTACTCGGTGCTGCTCGGGTATGTATTTATTCCAATTCCATTAGTCCTTCTACTTCCTCCTCTATCTGTCGGTCTCCTCCGGCACCCTCTCTATCATCTACATCTACATGACTACTCTGCAATTCACATTTAAGTGCTTGGCAGAGGGTTCATCGAACCACAATCATACTATCTCTCTGCTATTCCACTCCCGAACAGCGAGCGGGAAAAACGAACACCTAAACCTTTCTGTTCGAGCTCTGATTTCTCTTATTTTATTTTGATGATCATTCCTGCCTATGTAGGTTGGGCTCATCAAAATATTTTCGCATTCTGAAGAGAAAGTTGGTGACTGAAATTTCGTAAATAGATCTCGCCGCGACGAAAAACGTCTTTGCTTTAATGACTTCCATCCGAACCCGCGTATCATATCTACCACACTCTCTCCCCTATTACGTGATAATACTAAACGAGCTGCCCTTTTTTGCACCCTTTCGATGTCCTCCGTCAATCCCTGCTGGTAGGGATCCCACACCGTGCAGCAATATTCTAACACAAGGACGAACGAGTGTAGTGTAAGCTGTCTCTTTAGTGGACTTCTGGCATCTTCTAAGTGTCCTGCCAATGAAACGCAACCTTTGGCTCGCCCTCCCGACAATATTATCTATGTGGTCCTTCCAACTGAAGTTGTTCGTAATTTTAACACCCAGGTACTTAGTTGAATTGACAGCCTTGAGAATTGTACTATTTATCGAGTAATCGAATTCCAACGGATTTCTTTTCGAAGTCATGTGGATCATCTCACACTTTTCGTTATTTAGCGCCAACTGCCACCTGACACACCATACAGCAATCTTTTCTAAATCGCTTTGCAGCTGATACTGGTCTTCGGATGACCTTACTAGACGGTAAATTACAGCATCATCTGCGAACAATCTAAGAGAACTGCTCAGATTGTCACCCAGGTCATTTATATAGATCAGGAACAGTAGAGGTCCCAGGACGCTTCCCTGGGGAACACCTGATATCACTTCAGTTTTACTCGATGATTTGCCGTCTATTACTACGAACTGCGACCTTCCTGACAGGAAATCACGAATCCAGTCGCACAACTGAGACGATACCCCATAGCTCCGCAGCTTGATTAGAAGTCGCTTGTGAGGAACGGTGTCAAAAGCTTTCCGGAAATCTAGAAATACGGAATCAACTTGAGATCCCCTGTCGATAGCGGCCATTACTTCGTGCGAATAAAGAGCTAGCTGCGTTGCACAAGAGCGATGTTTTCTGAAGCCATGCTGATTACGTGTCAATAGATCGTTCCCTTCGAGGTGATTCATAATGTTTGAATACAGTATATGCTCCAAAACCCTACTGCAAACCGACGTCAATGATATAGGCCTGTAGTTAAATGGATTACTCCTACTACCCTTCTTGAACACTGGTGCGACCTGCGCAATTTTCCAATCTGTAGGTACAGATCTATCGGTGAGCGAGCGGTTGTATATGAGTGCTAAGTAGGGAGCTATAGTATCAGCGTAATCTGAAAGAAACCTAATCGGTATACAATCTGGACCTGAAGACTTGCCCGTATCAAGCGATTTGAGTTGCTTCGCAACCCCTAAGGTATCTACTTCTAAGAAACTCATGCTAGCAGATGTTCGTGTTTCAAATTCTGGAATATTCCATTCGTCTTCCCTGGTGAAGGAATTTCGGAAAACTGCGTTCAATAACTCCGCTTTAGCGGCACAGTCGTCGATAACAGTACCATCGGCACTGCGCAGCGAAGGTATTGACTGCGTCTTGCCGCTTGTGTACTTTACATACGACCAGAATTTCTTCGGATTTTCTACCAAATTTCGAGACAATGTTTCGTTGTGGAACCTATTAAAGGCATCTCGCATCGAAGTACGTGCCAAATTTCGCGCGTCTGTAAATTTTAGCCCATCTTCAGGATTTCGCGTTCTTCTGAACTTCGCATGCTTTTTCCGTTGCCTCTGCAACAGCGTTCGGACCTGTTTTGTGTACCACGGGGGATCCGTTCCATCTCTTACCAATTTATGAGGTATGAATATCTCAATTGCTGTTGCTACTATATCTTTGAATTTGAGCCACATCTCGTCTACATTCGCATAGTCAGTTCGGAAGGAATGGAAATTGTCTTTTAGGAAGGCTTCTAGTGGCACTTTATCCGCTTTTTTAAATCAAATTATTTTGCGTTTGTTTCTGATGGATTTGGAAGAAATGGTATTGAGCCTAGTTACAATGACCTTGTGATCACTAATCCCTGTATCAGTCATGATGCTATCTATCAGCTCTGGATTGTTTGTGGCCAAGAGGTCAAGTGTGTTTTCGCAACCATCTACAATTCGCGTGGGTTCGTGGACTAACTGCTCTAAATAATTTTCGGAGAATGCATTTAGGACAATCTCGGAAGACGTTTTCTGCCTACCACCGGTTTTGAACAAGTATTTTTGCCAACATACCGAGGGTAGGTTGAAGTCCCCACCAACTATAACCGTATGAGTGGGGTATTTATTTGTTACGAGACTCAAACTTTCTCTGAACTGTTCCGCAACTGTATCATCGGAGTCTGGGGGTCGGTAGAACCTCCTCCTCATCCCCCCTTTCTCTGTCCATTTCCCACTACTCGCTCTCTGTCTCTCTCCTCTCTCCTCCAACCTCTGTCGATATCCTCCCGCCACTCTCTCTTTCCATCTGTTCGTCCCCCCTTCTTCTCTCGCTACGTTATCACCCCCACTCCTAAGGACGTCTCTGGTGCTCACTCCCACGTTATTTCTCTTTAAATGCGGAGGTAGAGGAAGAACTTTTGAATCGCGCCTTTGCCCGTATACGCACTTGCCATATATATTTAACATATGTAACACATTTCATACATATTTCTACACATACTTCATCCGTATCTCTAGCGAATTTCGTCCTACAGTTTCGTTTTCACGCAGCTCAATATTTATAACATCATATCTCCTAAACTAAATGCTCTCCGAGGTATGAGGTGGATTCGGAAAGCTAATTTGACCTAGTAAGACGTTTTATATTATAAACTGAGATTCGGTTACACCTTTTAATAGCACAGACAAGCGGACAAGAAGTGGTTTTGCTGTTTTCATTCGTCTTAAATATCCATAAACTTCTTAACAGCTCGAATTTCCGCAAAATTACAGTACAAATATTTATTTAATTTACAGCAGTGTTACTGAAATATTAATCTCACATACTACTCAGTAGAAAAGCAAATACCTCGATAAATACAAAGAAACTAACAGAAGTCAAAATTATTCGCTTTTCTTCCCTACGTGAAAAATATCTATTCACGTTACACAAGTTTTCGAACGAAGATTCTAACCTTGAGTCTGTTCTGTTCTGTTTCAAAACATCTCAGACGCAGCAATGTTGCACCTAAAGTTTGCCATGTGTAGTTAAGTGTGGCACTGAGACTGGAGACAAACTAAGAGAATTAGCTCAAACCTGTTTTCAACTACATGGAAATCTTCACGCAAATATTGATTCAGTAATGTTATGAAACTGTTCAGCATCTACTCTGCTTCACGGGAGCTGGAGCCTTATATTATTTCTTGAATCTTCCTCTGCTGTTCATCATCAATTTCTTTTCACCTGATACTTCTTTCGCTCGACTTTCAATCATAATCAAACATGAATAATATTAAGAAAGCATTCTGGGACTACAAAATTTCCATTGCGTCTAGTATTACTGCCCGGGGGGGGGGGGGGGGTGGAGGGGGGAGGGGGGCGGTCACACATCCCCGCCTTCCTCCCATCCACCCCTCCCTAGCCAATTTGCTTGCGGGTGTAGCTGACAATGTTGAGTGTTTATGGAAAAAGTTCAAGGCAATTGTAAAATACGTTTTAGACAGGTACGTGCCGAGTAAAACTGTGAGGGACGGGAAAAACCCACCGTGGTTCAACAACAAAGTTAGGAAACTACTGCGGAAGCAAAGAGAGCTTCACTCCAAGTTTAAACGCAGCCAAAACCTCTCAGACAAACAGAACCTAAACGATGTCAAAGTTAGCGTAAGGAGGGCTATGCGTGAAGCGTTCAGTGAATTCGAAAGTAAAATTCTATGTACCGACTTGACAGAAAATCCTAGGAAGTTCTGGTCTTACGTTAAATCAGTAAGTGGCTCGAAACAACATATCCAGACACTCCGAGATGATGATGGCTTTGAAACAGAGGATCACACGCGTAAAGCTGAAATACTAGACACCTTTTTCCAAAGCTGTTTCACAGAGGAAGACCGCAGTTCCTTCTCTAAATCCTGTCATAAACGAAAAAATGGCTGACATCGAAATAAGTGTCCAAGGAATAGAAAAGCAACTGGAATCACTCAACAGAGGGAAGTCCACTGGACCTGACGGAATACCAATTCGATTCTACACAGAGTACGCGAAAGAACTTGCCCCCCTTCTAACAGCCGTGTACAGCAAGTCTCTAGAGGAACGGAAGGTTCCAAATGATTGGAAAAGAGCACAGGTAGTCCCAGTCTTCAAAAAGGGTCGTCGAGCAGATGCGCAAAACTATAGACCTATATCTCTGACGTCGATCTGTTGTAGAATTATAGAATATGTTTTTTGCTCGAGTATCATGTCGTTTTTGGAAACCCAGAATCTACTCTGTATGAATCAACATGGATTCCGGAAACAGCGATCGTGTGAGACCCAACTCACTTTATTTGTTCAGGAGACCCAGAAATTATTAGATACAGGCTCCCAGGTAGATGCGATTTTCCTAGACTTCCGGAAGGCGTTCGATACAGTTCCGCACTGTCGCCTGATAAACAAAGTAAGAGCCTATGGAATATCAGACCAGCTGTGTGGCTGGATTGAAGAATTTTTAGCAAACAGAACACAGCATGTTGTTATCAATGGAGAGACGTCTACAGACGTTAAAGTAACCTCTGGCGTGCCACAGGGGAGTGTTATGGGACCATTGCTTTTCACAATATATATAAATGACCTAGTAGATAGTGTCGAAAGTTCCATGTGGCTTTTCGCGGATGATGCTGTAGTATACAGAGAAGTTGCAGCATTAGAAAATTGTAGCGAAATGCAGGAAGATCTGCACCGGATAGGCACTTGGTGTAGGGAGTGGTAACTGACCCTTAACATAGACAAATGCAATCTATTGCGAATACATAGAAAGAAGGATCCTTTATTGTATGATTATATGATAGCGGAACAAACACTGGTAGCAGTTACTTCTGTTAAATATCTGGGAGTATGCGTGCGGAACGATTTGAAATGGAATTATCATATCAAATTAATTGTTGGTAAGGCGGGTAACAGGTTAAGATTCATTGGGAGAGTCCTTAGAAAGTTTAGTCCATCAACAAAGGAGGTGGCTTACAAAACACTCGTTCGACCTATACTTGAGTATTGCTCATCAGTGTGGGATCCGTACCAGATCGGGTTGACGGAGGAGATAGAGAAGATCCAAAGATGAGCGGCGCGTTTCGTAACAGGGTTATTTGGTAACCGTGATAGCGTTACGGAGATGTTTAGCAAACTCAAGTGGCACACTCTGCAAGAGAGGCGCTCTGCATCGCGGTGTAGCTTGCTCGCCAGGTTTCGAGAGGGTGCGTTTCTGGATGAGGTATCTAATATACTGCTTCCCCTTACTTATACCTCCCGTGGAGATCACGAATGTAAAATTAGAGAGATTAGAGCGCGCACGGAGGCTTTCAGGCAGTCGTTCTTCCCGCGAACCATACTCGACTGGAACGGAAAAGGGAGGTAATGACAGTGGCACGTAATGTGCCCTCCGCCACACACCGTTGGGTGGCTTGCGGAGTATAAATGTAGATGTAGATGTAGCTGTGTTGCATTTTATATGACTCTCTGGAAACCATCGACCCCATATTGTCATTACAGTTGTGAAATCCTGACAATACGAGCGGCAATGCCACATAACGGTGAAGTCGAGTTTTGACTGTCCACGATTCTAACGCTGTGGAATTGCAACACACGCTGGTAGACGACTTTTCTCCCTAGGTGAGGCATAACATAATCTTCTCACAAACAAACAACATTCAGATGCGATTCTGAATGAGGAATCTGCTAAGTACTCTATCCTTACGTGCAGAATGCAAATGTTCTTACATCGCCCTGGGGCCACTGCTGTTGCTGATCTATATAAATGACCTGGGTGACAATCTGAGCAGTTTTCTTAGGTTGTTCGCAGATGATGCTGTAATTTACCGTCTAGTAAGGTCATCCGAAGATCAGTATCAGTTTCAAAGCGATTTAGAAAAGATTGCTGTATGGTGTGGCAGGTGGCAGTTGACGCTAAATAACGAAAAGTGTGAGGTGATCCACATGAGTTCCAAAAGAAATCCGTTGGAATTCTCAAGGCTGTCAATTCAACTAAGTACCTGAGTGTTAAAATTACGAACAATTTCAGTTGGGAAGACTACATAGATAATATTATGAGGAAGGCGAGCCAAAGGCTGCGTTTCATTGGCAGGACACTTAGAAGATGCCAGAAGTCCACTAAAGAGACAGCTTACACTACACTCGTTCGTCCTTGTGTTAGAATATTGCTGCACGGTGTGGGATCCCTACCAGCAGGGATTGACGGAGGACATCGAAAGGGTGCAAAAAAGGGCAGCTCGTTTAGTATTATCACGTAATAGGGGAGAGAGCGTGGTAGATATGATACGCGGGTTCGGATGGAAGTCATTAAAGCAAAGACGTTTTTCGTCGCGGCGAGATCTATTTACGAAATTTCAGTCACCAACTTTCTCTTCAGAATGCGAAAATATTTTGATGAGCCCAACCTACATAGGCAGGAATGATCATCAAAATAAAATAAGAGAAATCAGAGCTCGAACATAAAGGTTTAGGTGTTTGTTTTTCCCGCGCGCTGTTCGGGAGTTTCTGGTAGAGAGATAGTAGAAGTGTGGTTCGATGAACCCCCTGCCAAGCATTTTTAAATGTGAATTGCAGAGTAATCATGTAGATGTAGATGTAGATCTATCTACTTCGTGTGGTTGTGCTGAGAATCTAACTGTTTTCATATCCAATTTATTACACTTCTTGCCAGTATGACGTTCGACGCATGCTACCTTTGTGGTGTTACAATTTTAGTGGGCAGTAGTGTAGATGGTGATGTAGGCATCCTACTATGAGGGACTCAGCCCATAACGACTCCCTCCGTAACCTTCATGCTTGCCACATACATGGCGCACTACGTTAAGTTCTATCGAACTGTGGGCACAGCTGCAGAAGCGCTGGCCTCGGTTCGCGCAGGCGGACCCATGGCGCGGAAACTACAGGGTGTCGCACGCTTGCATGCGTAAGCAGTTGGGTGGCGCCTTTCGCAGTCGATCTGTCCGGGATGTAAGCTGGTGGCTATGGCCGCCACGGCTCGCACATCGTTCACAGACGCCGCAGGCTTAGCGGGGTGCGGCGTCAGCGTGAAATGGACCTCACGAGACGGGCCTGCCACGGATTTACTCTCTCGGTATCCGCCGCTGCTGCTAGTATGTAGCCTGCCCTGGCTGATTCAGAGGAAGTGGAGCGAGAGAGAGAGAGAGAGAGAGAGAGAGAGAGAGAGAGAGAATACAGTCCTCCTCACTCCCTCATATGACTAGCAGAAATCTGCTGGAAAGCAAACTCTCCTTTTTGCATCAACACTGGTTCTCGATACTGTCTTTTCTTTGCAGTACGATTCCGCTTTCACACACTAGTGTCATTAACTTCTACATCATCAGCCACTCGACTCCGCCTTGTGAATGAACGTGTATTCCAATTTTTTTTCATGTATTTCAAACCAGCTATACGTATATGCGTTCCTCCTGCAGATCCACCTTCATGTAGATCGCCATATCGGTGTTTTCACGTCTGTTGGAATCCACCAGAGAGCATGCTTGCTCTACGTATCCCCCATTTGCCTGGCTGCACCTTCCACCAGTTTCATTGCTATCACAGTATGTCTTTTACTCTAGTCTATTTCCTGATCCACTCATCTGGCTTTCTCTTGCTGTTACCAGTTCCGTACAATGGTCAATAACGTTTTGATCCACCTTCCCTAAGCAATACAGTTGCGACTTTGCGTGGCACGTATTCGACAAGTGCTTGGTAGGGTTTCGCACGCATATGGCAGTAGAAGGCTATGCACACTGAAGCATTACTTGAAGAAACTCATCTTTTTCTAAAATATGAAATATATTTGAAAGTGATTTTGTTGTGTGAATGTGCGCTCCTCCCTTAAAGAAATATTTTTAAAAAAAATGGTTCAAATGGCTCTGAGCACTATGGGACTTAACATCTATGGTCATCAGTCTCCTGGAACTTAGAACTACTTAAACCTAACTAACCTAAGGACATCACGCAACACCCAGTCATCACTAGGCAGCGAAAATCCCTGACCCCGCCGGGAATCGAAATATTTCATGCTGCCTACAAAAAATGTAATACAACTTGTATAAACTATGAGTTCAGATCGAAGATATAAGAGGAATCCTATGGCTGAAACGAAGGGAACGGATTGTATTTTCAAATGTTTTATAACAAAATGTAAGCGAGGAGCGAAGCTCCCCACAGCGAACTGTACTAATTTCGTTATCTGATATCTCTCCTGGTTTTGCGGTCTTAACGCCCAGAACTGTACAAACGTTCAAGATGAACGCTGTCCCGCCCTGCATACAGCACGATGTGATTTTATTGTTCGCAGCTCGCCAGTCTTCCAGTCACATTATGGGCGTGACTCACTGCCACGGCTTCAGTAGCTACTTGTTGCTGCAAAGCCCTGTGAGACTTTGCTATTCGTGTAAAGTATGATACGTTCTATGAGTCGAAGCATATATCTGTACTGGTTCATTTAATAAGACTTCCAGAATGTTTCATGAACAATTCACGAACTTGGGTATTCCTGTTTGCAACTAATTTGTATGGGGATAGTGAAAAGGAAAAGTGATTTCTCGAGCACAAAAACATATAGCAGTGCTGAGATTCCACTTTAAACAGTCGTTGGAATTTTAAGAGAATTCACTGATTTGAAGATAAATGATGATTTCTTGGACATTATCTTCGTCACTACTGTGGACATTAAAATGTCTGCGTGTGTTTGTGTGTGTGTGTGTGTGTGTGTGTGTGTGTGTGTGTGTGTGTGTGTGTGTGTGTGTGTGTGTTCCAATATAGTCACTGAAATTATGATTTTCCATCTGTTGACTAACATATAAAATACATACAATCTGTCGCCGTGGAATAAAACAGATGCAAACACGTCACGGACTGATGAATGAACGCTATCCCAGAAAGATGGATATTACTCAAAACATAACTACAGACGTCATTAACATGAGGTGTAATTAACACGACAGTCATTAAACAGAGTTTCGCAACTGATTTCTTTGCCAGCTTTCGACCTGAGAACCTACCACCAATCGATTTGCTATCATGTAAAAACTGGTGCGTTTTTTACAGACGTAAGATATGAAACTCAAAACAAACTCCAGATACACTTAAAGGTCATAAATGACATTGTAAATGCTATCTTATACTCATCCACACAGCAACCAAATATACAGCAGTTAAATAAGTTATATTAAGTCAAGGAACCGATATTGTTACTTGGAATTAGAAGACTGGACCATTTAAATTAAATTCAAACCGATGGTGGCGCAGCCATTGATATTTCGTGGAAACGTAAACAAAGTTCTTGTAAACAAAACTGTTTTTTACACTCCCATGTTATTGCAGTGACCGTGAACTATAAATTGAGCAACGATTTTTGTAAGTAGTCATAAAAAACTGAAGTCTTTTGACTGCGCAGTCTTACAGAATTTGTGCTTGTTTTCTTTGTCACTACCGGTACTATACCACTGCTCTTCCTCACTGCATTGGATGTTTGAAGAAGCACTTGGTAATTGCTACGTAGTGAAATCAGCTAATAGTACACAAGTTAAGGATCAGATTTAAACGATCTAATTTTTAACACTGAACGCTCTCTGGGGTAGTTGTGTGATAAAAAACTAATTTTAAGCTCGTGTACTTTGGGTGTTATTTTGACCAAAAATATATTGTGAGACCCAGTGTGACCCTGAAGCTCCATCTGCAAAACGGAAGACGTATTGCCAGATGTGAAGAGGGAACCCGCTCTCTGGTTTCCTAGAAGGAGCGACTAATTAACTAATTCATTACGTAAGTCCCTCTACTGGCACCATAACCACGTCGTCGACACTTGATGTACAAGTTTAGAGGCAGAAACGCGGTTCATTGCAGTGTATTTACTTTAGAAATGAAATTATTAAAGCGAGTCGTAGAGGTGTTGTGACGACCCGATACCGCAAAAGGTGCCGGTCTGGAGCTGCAAAGGCCTCAGTACTGCCACGTGGCCCAAACTGAGAAGCCGATGGCAACTGAAACTATCCGCTTATGTATTTTCTCAAATATCTTTGAAGGGACAATTAACTGATTGAAATGCGATGCCTATCAACAGAACAATAACAACGTGAGAAGATAGCGAATGAATGTTTCGAAAATGAGGGTGGTCTTTTCACTTTTACTTTTATTATCAAAATGGAACGGTGAAACTGTAGTAGTACGATAGAAGTGACGAACATTATGCATCCAAGTACAGAATGACATAAATTAGCTGGCACCTGAGTTTAAGGTATAAAGTTGCTCCAGGCATTTGTGATATCATTCCTCTAATCAATAAGTTAATTACATAATGACAGTCAAATACAATTCTGTTAAGATGTAATCTGTTCAACGAAGAGTTTAACTGTCTAATTAATGCAATAGTTAAAATTTTAATAATTGAGATATTTTTGATCGATTCCTGTTCTCAGTGAAATTATATTCAATACACTTACTTCCTTTCTCAGCCCAGAAACTTCTGTGAAAATTGCTAACATGTTTTTTTAACTAAATTTAAAAATCCTCGTAATATACTAATGGGTTAAGTGGGTTGGGTAGGGAAGGGGGGGGGGGGGGGGGACTACAGCTTATCCAGTTATTTGCATAAATAAGTGTGCATGGTGTTAAGGAACACACAACTTGGTATGAACCATGTACTTGATAATTTCGTCAAAGTGATGTTTGTTGAATCATTTATGCATAAAGTGTGACAACTTGTTTTGGTTTCTAACATAGAATTGCCATTTCCCATACTCGGTTAATATTTTAAGTCATTCGTAGAGCGTAAGAAGAAGCATCTATAGTGAACACGACACTCAAAATTTTGCTGTACAAACGTAAATTCGATAGGATTGTCTAAACAAAACATCATTTGTTATCTAGTAACTTTTACGTTACATGCGATGCTCATAAGTGTCAAAATATTGTAATTCAGATCCATGCTTATGTGTCAGTTAGTGCAATAATCTATTCAGACGTCTGCTTTACGACCTCGTACTCTTATACTGAATAAATTGTAGAGTATAATCCATAGGGATTATCAGTTTCATTTAGAAAGGAGAACCAAGTGGTATACTGAAGTGGAGGCAATTCACCTTTAATTCTAAGTAGAAGTTAGTCTAGTTTCATCCAGTGAGTAAAAGGTGACTTTCAATGTTACCTTCTACATCATTGGTTATTTTCTTCTTTGCTATTTTTACATCACTAATTCCCGAAATTTTGCAACTAATGAAAGACAAAATCTCGAGTGAATGGTGTGAAAAATACACAGTATGAAGACAAAGTTCAGAGGGATACTTGTATTACACAATAAAATTAGCCAATAGCACAATGATATTCATGGTAAGCTTCAAATTAAATCTCCTAAATTTAGATTTTAACACTCAGTTTCAAATCCGTCTATTGCTGCCGCGTTCCTTTAGTCTACCTCTGCGACCCCGCCTGCACGGACCGAGCTATGCATTCCCGCTATGCAGTACTGAAAGGCGGGTTGCCAATACCGAGTACGGCAGGCGCCACCATTAATCAGAGCGGCGTGGCTTCCGTCGTATGGCAGGCACCGAACATTCCAGAGGCAGGCGCCGAAGAGAGGCCTTTCGCTCGCTGTCAGCACATTAATTCTCCGACTGGACAAAAAGAATTTTCAGTTCCCGTTTTCTCGCTCACCACGCAACAGGAGTGTCTATACAAGCGAAAAGAACGACAGGGGAATACCCGCTTCGCCAGTCAGCCAAAGAGCACTAGGAGTACTGATTAAAAAAAAATATTTTTAAAAGAAGTAAATTAAAAACCAGTGCAACACTGCAGCTAACATATGTTCAGTTTCATGTCGAAGTAAGTCAATCTGTAGTGGCTCCAGGAACTACCTCACTGTTTCATATCTGTACTTCTTTGCAGTCTGCTGCAATGCATACGATCAGCTACGAGACACCAGCAGCAGCATCAAGGCTTGGTCTTTTAGGCTGTTCCGGTTCCGTGTTTTCCTGGCATCATTTCCAGGCACATATTTGCCTTCACCAACAGATCTGATCGCCCATCTTTTTTGGATACCCTAGATCCAGACATGCGTTATGACCAGTTTCAGTATTTCATTACGTCAGTGATGTTGTGAGCTCTCAGCTCTTCTCGCTTGTCTTCACACCTTTTGATGTCAAGCACTGTACGTGTTTAGTCCTCTCTGTTCACCTCACTGCAGTAAATTTTAGATTAGTAGAAATTACTTCAGCAACAATCTTATAACGAAAATTGTTGACAGTGTGGTGGTCAAGGCGAAGGAATTCTGCTACGTTGGAAAAAAATAAGGTGTGACACACGAAGCACAGGCAAAAAGAATATTCGTTGTCAACATAAATTTGCTAGTATCAAAGGTAAGTGTTAATTTGAGAAGAAAATTTCTGAGAAAAGAGTGGCTGTGAGTAACAAGGACTCTGGGAAAACCAGGAAAGAAGCGTATCGAAGTCTTTGAGATGTGACTGTATAGAGGAATGCTGAAAAAAGAACGATAAGATTAGAAGTGATGTAGCCATCAGCAGAGTCGACAGGGAAATGAACACGTTTTACAAGTCAACTATAAGAAAGCGTCACAGTGATACGAAATGTGCTGAATGACATTGGAATAGCTTCCATGGAACTACAGGGAAATACAGAAGGAAAAATTTATAAGAAAGGACAAAGAACGAAAAATACAGGCTAATTAATTGAGGACGTACTGCATCTCCGGCATGGAGATATTGCTACAGGACATGCAATCGAGATGGATCTCATCAAACCATTAAGATGATGATGATTTAAAAGAAGTTGAGTCCTATTTTTTTTTCATACAGCATTAATCACACCGCGGCTACCCTTCATAACTTAAGAAACATTTCGTTCCTTACACCTGATTTTTCTACGTGCAGGACTTTTGATCCGTGCGAAAAGAAGAGTGTGTTTTGTATCGGCAGGGATGCAAAACTTAGCTATGTTGCGCTTTTGTGTTTTCCCAGAAAAAGAAACCACAAGCGCGTTAACTATTCAATCTACACCTGCTATCTGGGGAGAGTGTTGTTGCTTTAAAGAAAGTGTTATTTACTGTACAGTATTTATGGATTGCGTGAGAGAAAAGAAAAGGAATCTCCTGGGTTTGCTTTTAGCTAAACATACAACGGACGGTGAAAAAGAGGGCTATTTGCTCCCGACATACGCCAAGCGCAGAAAAATAGTCGATAGTAAGTTTTTGATAGTGTGTCAACTAATAGTTCATATTGCTCGCCACTGAAACGCACTTGTGGCTTTTTAGCACAAGCTAAATGACGTAAAACGCTTCACTGCACATCTGAAGGGACTTTCACATTCGTCCCACGAGAGTTGTGAACGATGTTTAACCACTAGGTCTAGCGAGAAACCTGTGTTGCGATAAAGCTCTCGGCGTGAATACATGTCGCCTTTTGATGGGCGTAGTGGAAGTCCGTCCTCTACGTTGTGATCAGATGGGTGGAAGAGCAAACGAGGAACTAAAACACCCAGTAAAGATGGTTTTGCAAGTAGGACTGGAGCTCTCGGGTTCCTTATGAACGTGATTATCTATATACAGCCCCATAATAATAATAATAATTTGGTGTGATTCAATGGCCTAGTGCAAGTGTCTTCCGCACTTCCACGTTATTAAGCCACGCCAATTATCTAACTGTGGGAAGGGAACCTACCGTTTGCGGTGAAATCCGAACCTCGTGTCGTTTCTGGCGACTCCTCAAATCGTTGAGAGATGAAGGCTAAATGCAAACGAAACCTGAAAAATCGGTTTCCCGACTGGGATTTGATACCACGACTTCTCACATCCCAAACACGCGCTTTACCGTTAGAACACCAGTACTGACATTTATAGAGATAGTTGATATACAAATTTTGGTGACACATAAGGGCGTATCTTTTGATTGTATTCACTTAGAAGCTTAAATGTTTTAAACCGCCAAGGAACCGTAGAGCTTAGTCTTTGACATAAATATTAACTTCATACCTCCACCCGTTCCTGAGAAAAAGATGTCTTAACAGCCGGACGCACAGACAGACTGGCAACAAATGGAAAAAAAATACCTTTATCTAGTATACACTGTAAGATAAAAAAAAACACGGCACCAAGAAGGCATTATACCAATGGGGCGGAAATTGGTAGATGTGACGAAAATGTACAGAGGAACAAACGATAACAGTTGCATAAACATTGAATGACTTATACAAGAGAAAGAGCTTCACAAATTGAGCGAATCAATAACGCGTTAGTCTACCTCTAGCTCTTAAGCAAGCAGTTATCCGACTTAAAAGTGACTGATAGAGATATTGGGTGTCCTCTAAGGTATATCACGCCAAAGTATGTCCAACGTGGGTGTTAGATCACCAAAATCCAGAGACACCTGTAGCTGGAGAGCCCTACCAACAATGCTTCAAACGTTTTCAACTGGGGACAGATCCGGCGACCTTTCTGGCCAAAGTAGGCTATGGCAAGCATCAAGACAACCAATAGAAACTCTCGCAGTATGCGGGTGGGCCTTATGTTGTTGAAATGTAAGAACTGGAAGGCTTGCCATGAAGGGCAACAAAATGGGACATATAATATCGTCGATGTACCGCTGTGCTGTAAGAGTGGAGAGGATGACAACCAAAGGAGTCCTTCTTTGAAGAGAAATGTCATCCCAGACCATCACCACTCCTGGTTGTCGGGCCGTATGGCGGCGACAATCAGGCTGGTATACCACCGCTGTCTGGTGTGTCTCCAGACATGTCTTCGCTACTCATCGGGATTTAATTCGAAGCGAAACTCATTACTGAAGACAATTCTACTCCAGTAAATGAGATTCCAGGCTGAAGACATGTCTAGAGACGCCCCGGACACTGGAGGGATACCAACCTGGCTGTCTTCGTGCTTGGCATAGCCTACATCGGCCAGTCAGATCGCCGAATCTCTCCAAAACTGAAATGTTTGGAGAACTGTTGGTGGGGCACTCCAATAGCTCGGGAATTTAAAGATATAACGCCCCAGTTGAACTTAATTTGGCACGATATTCCTAAAGAGGATATCCAGCAAATCTGTCAATCAGTGCCAGGCTGAATAAATGCTTGAATAAAGATCACAAGTGGCCCAACTCGTCGTTGGCTTGCACAATTTGTGAAGGTCTTTCTCCTGAATAAGTCATCCAATATTTATGAAATTGTTATAATTTTTGTTTTACTTCAGATGTACATCACATCCATCAACTGTCGTCCTATTCGGATAATTCCTTCGAGGTGCGTCTGTTTTCGTCTCGAGAGTGTAATTACAAGTCAACAAGTTTCAGATTCTTTCCTTTGTTTGCACTGTGAAACCTTGTTCCTTTTCGAATTTCATGATTCTAGGTCAATACCCTGTAGGTTTTCACGAGTGAGTTTGGAAATATCGAAATATGTAATAAACGGCCTTGTCTTTTGATTTAATTGACTTAAAATGTTAAATTTTTCACACCGAAATGTGTGACATGAATTTCAACTTGATACCTCTACCCGCTCCTGAGAAAAACTGGCATTATCAGTCGGACAACAAAGTGATCCTCTAAGCGCTCCTTATTCACCGATTGAGGAAAGAAATGCTAAAAAAACAATGCAAAAGAGACGCACAGACTACGCAGTTTGTGAGAGCGTGGTACATATCTTGTGTGTATGTGCGTTTGTGTGTGTTTCCGTGGTGGCCGACGAAGCAGCAGATGTACCGCGCGCAGCATCCCAGAGACAGCAGCGAGAATAACACAAGCCTGGCACTGGCACCGCGCGCGCGTGCGCAGTGTGAGGCGGCGCTGCGCCAGCAGTAGCAGCTGTGCTCACCTTGAACGGCTTCATTATTCTACGCAGCTCCCCGCTCTCGTTCAGCCTCTCGATCGTCTCGGCGTCCTGCAACAAGACAGCGCGGAGTGAGTAGAAGTAGGCGCAGGGCGGAGGCTATTACCTTGCAAAACAACGCGCGTGGGCACTGCTGAACCAAGTCCCGAGTTCTACAGCAGAACAATAACGATCATCACCAGAACAGCAAACTTGCAAAATAAAGAATTACAGCGATAGACAAGGTAGCTGTGTGTCACTATTCTTACACATCCTGTACTCAGACGACCTGCTGGAAGCAGCGAAAATTAAAAATCATAGAAGCACTAAAATAATAGAGCAGTAAATCTATTGACACATTACTGTTTGACTGTGACCTGGCTGTTACGACCTCTTGTGAAAATGACTTACAGAACGCAGACCATGTGTTGTAGCTCTACAGTTATTACACGAATAAGCTTGTTCACACAGGTACCGAACGACTAGAGAAAAAGCGCAGGCCACTCCCGTTCCTAAGTAGGGTCGTAACATGGATGTACATAATTATCAACTTGGAGGGGAGAGCCGGGCAAAGTGTCCAATGGGATCCCGCGAGCTGTACTCGGACGTTCTGAATCACCTTGAAAAAAATGACTTATAGATACATAACCAACACGGATTCAGAAAATATCGTTCTTGTGCAACACACCTAGCTCTTTATTCCCATGTAGTAATGAGTGCTGTCGACAAAGGATCTCAGATCGATTCCATATTCCTAGATTTCCAGAAGGCTTTTGATACCGTTCCTCACAATCGACTATTAATCAAATCGCATGCATTTTGAGTATCGTCTAAGTTGTGTGACTGTATTCGTGATATCCTCTCAGAGAGGTCACAGTTCGTAGCGATAGACGGTAAATCATCGAGTAGAACAGAAGTGATATCTGGCGTTCCGCAAGGTAGTGTTACAGGCGCTCTACTGGTGCCTATTTGCATAAATGATCTAGGTGATAATCTGAGCAGCCCCTTAGATAGTTTGCAGATGACGCTGTAATTTACCGTCTAGTAATATCATCAGACGATCAATTCCAGTTACAAAATGATCTAGAGAGAATTTCTGTAGGGTGTGAAAAGTGGCAATTGGCACTAAACAAAGAAAAGTGCGAGGTCATCCACATGGGTACTAAAAGAAATCCGATAAATTTTGGGTATACGATAAATCGCACAAAACTAAGGGCTGTCAATTCCACTAAATAACTAGGATTTACAATTACGAGCAACTTAAATTGGAAAGACTCACTTAATAGACAGCCTACATTACACTTGTCCGTCCTCTGATGGAATATTGCTGCTCGGTACGGCATCCTTACCAGGTAGGATTGACGGAGGACACTGAAAATGTGCGAAGAAGGGCAGCTCGTTTCGTGCTATCGCGCAATAGGGGCGAGAGTGTCACTGATATGATACGCGTGATGCTGTGGCAGTCACTGAAACAAAGGCGGTTTTCTTTGCGGCGAGCTCTATTTACGAAATTTCAATCACCAACTTCCTTTTCCGAATGCGAAAATATTTTTTTGACACCCATCTTCGTAGGGAGAAATGATCGTCATAATAAAATAAGAGAAATCAGAGCTCGAACGGAAAGATTTAGGTGTTCCTTTTTCCCACGCGCCATTGAGAGTGGAATGGTAGAGAAGTAGTATGAAATTGGTTTGATGAATCCTCTTCCCGGCAATTAAGTGTGAATTGCAGAGTAACCATGTAGATGTAGATGTAGATGTAGAATGTGTCGGCAACGCGCAGCAAATGCCTCAACGTATTCCCTCTGGACGGCCCAGACACCCCGTGCAGCCTCGCCTGTTTTCTGTGCCGCTCCTCAAAGCTCTAGTAATTTCTGTGGATTGTAGTTATCCTCTTGTAGGGCAAGTAGTGGCTTGGAGTGTTTATTATTGAGATGAAAATGTCACTTATGTCTTTCTAAAAAAATTATATTGAAAGTGTCATATATTGACTTCATAATCCTATTTTAGCTGTCGAAAGTCCGGTCATGCTATTTGATGGTCAACAGCTTTCGAGTAAAAGCCTCAATGCAGGAAAAGTTGCCATCTCGTCGATGGCATCTGGCCACTTTGTGTAAGGGAAAAAAGTAAAACCAGGGGCCGAAATGACAGCGACCTAGTAGCGGCAAATAAAGAAAGAAAAGAAAAAGAAATTGAAAAGGAGGAACAACTAAGATCAGTCGAAGAGAAGCAAGCAACAAAAATAAAATAGAGAACAACAGGAAACTCAACCCATGAAGAACTTCTGACAACATGCATGAGAACATAGAGTATATGTACGGCAAAGAAATATGTTCAGCTTCAAGGCCACACGAGCAATGGATTAAATACCAATTGTGCTCTCTCTCTGGGTTCATGAACTCTGTACAGGGGTTGAGCTACACAATTCGATTCCTACGTGAAAGTGTAATTTTCGTCATGTTTCACAATAAAATATATCTAGTTCTTTGTTAAATAATTTGTATACCCTATTTTTTAATTTTTTCCCACTTCGTGAACATTGAATTGTCTAAAGTACTTAATTACTGATGTCTATACATTTATATCCATTTCTACTCAGCTTACAAAAATTGAATACCTTAGCGTGGCCACTTTGCCTGGCTTTTACCTATTGCTGAAGCTAATTTGTGTAGAAATATGGAATATTTTTCACGCTCACCCATTATGACATTTTCGTTGGAGAATGAAATTCTCCTCTATCAAAAACAATATGGATTCCATAAACCTGGGAAACATGGCCAGCTTTGTTCGTCCGTGAGATCCACAGGTCCATGGAGAACTGCAATCAGGTTGACACCACGTTCCTGATTTCCGAAAGATATTCCATACAGTTCCGGATAGCGGTGTAAAAATTCGAGCTTACCGGTTATCGGGTCACTTTGGGAATGATTCAGGTATTCCTTGCAGAGAATAGTCAACACGTCGTTCTTAACAGGATGAAGTCGACGGATGTTAAGCTAATTTCTGAGGTGTCCCAACGGAATTCTGTAAGTCCATTACTTTTACATCAGGTGTGCCATAAGAAGGAGACAACACTTATATGCAAAAAAAAAGAGTATTATAATTACACTTCAAGTGGAAGAGTGCAACTGTACACAACAGCGATATCTCTGAAAGAGCGAGATGAATGCGTAGGAAGGGAGTGGATGCTGACGTACCCAGGTTTCAACTGTGCCCTCCATTTCCTTGTCACAGTTGAATCTCTGGCCTTTCAGAGTTTGTTTTAAGGGGCCCAGGACGCACAAGTCACATGGGGAGATATCGGGTCTGCAAGGACAGTGTTCCAGGACCTCCCATCGAAATGTTTGAAGAGCTGGAGGGTCTTCTTGGCCAGAGGGCCGTCGACATCAGGCTGGTACCACCGGAATATTAATCAACGTACGAGACACTGCTCTCTGTACACCTCTTTCATCTTACGACGAACTTTTGAGTCATTCTCCACTTCCGCGCAAAGGAATTGGATCATAGCTCTACAAGCTCATTGGGAGGAATCACGCAACCAACAGCATAAACAACTCTCCAGAAATGAGTAAATTGCTGCGAAGCCCTTAACCCCGCTCGTGCAACAGGTACTAGCATACCATGTCTCGGTAAACACATTCAAATGATTCAAATGGCTCTGAGAACTATGGGACCCAACATATGAGGTCATCAGTGCCCTAGACTTAGAACTACTTAAACCTAACTAACCTAAGGACATTACACACATCTATGCAGGATTAGAACGTGCGACCATAGCAGCAGCGTGGCTCTGGACTGAAGCACCTAGAACCACTCGGCCACAGCGGCCAGCGGTAGACACATTCAGCCAATGGTATTACATGCAAAGACGCTTGAGCGAATGTCTCCTTTTCAGGTGGCCATACTTTATAATACTCGTTCGTCTTAGTGACACGGAAGATGACGTTGGAAGATTCTTGAAGCTGTTCGCTGACGAATCTGCTGTCTACAGAAACATTACTAACCCATGAGACTAATGAAAGGCAGCAAGACCTGCAGAAGATTGGTGGTGAGTGCTGGGGCTGAACGTAAATAGACGTCATGTACGCTGTATAAATGAGCGAAGAGATACATCAGATTACACTATTAGAGATAAATCATGGCAAACAATGAAATGCACGGAAGTAATTTCCCGGAACAATCTAAAGTGGAATAATCACATAATATAAATTGCAGGGAAAGCAGTAGCCAGAGTGAGATTCAGTGTGAGAATTTTAAGAAAATGTAGTTCCCTCACGAAAGAAGTGGTTTACAAAACACTCATTTGATAGATTCTTAAATACTGCTCATAAGTCGGAGAATCTCCAGGGTAGGTTATCGCAAAGATACAGAAGGTGACTGGAAGCGTGACACGTTTCATCACTGGACTGTTTATGAATTGGGAGAGCATTTCGGAGTTGTTCAACGAACTTCAGTGTCAGATGCTTCAAGAGAGGCGTTTTGCATCACGGAGAGATTTATTGTCACAGTTCCGATATCTCACGTTCCATAAAGAGTAGAACAACGTATTACTTACTCCAAAATAAGTCTCGTGAAAGAAACATGAATAGGGAATTAGAGAAGTCACAGCTTTATGGAGGAGGTTCGGTTACAGTCGCTCTCAGGACGGGCCATTTGCGAATGGAAGAGAGAAGGGGGCGAAACGTCTGTGATGTAAGAAGTAACCGCCGTTTCATACCCTGATGCGGCTTGCGGATCGTAGGTTTAGATGTAGATAACATGGTCAAAACATGCGATTGCGAAACCTAAACATATAATAAAAAGTTACGGTTTCTAAGGGAAACGATATTATAAGTTGAAAGAATTATGGTTAGACGGCACTTCAGTCCAAAAAAAAACAAACATCACACTTCGTTAATCTAGAGTTGTCACATCTGAACAAGATCGATATGTCGAGTCAATTTCGCTAGAGCAGTGTGGCACAATCAGAAAAAAATATCGAAAAATCTTTTCAAAGACGTAATTTCCACTTTTAGTTGTAACTGTTTTAATACGCTATTGCAATTTCGGCTTTTGGGCTTTCGCCGAACATCAGACTTGTTGTTACATTATGGTGTGAAAATGGTACAAAAGCCTAAATTCCAGTGGCTCAATAAAAACATTTACACCAGTCGACAAGGCTCAGAATTTTAATTGCTTCTCCCAAAAGTCTAATGCCTTTTCCAAAGTTCCACGTGGTTTCTTTTACTGCTTGCACACTGTTCAGATTGAATAACATCTGGGAGAGACTACAATTATGTCTCATTCCCATCTCAACTACTATTTTCCTGTCATGTCTTATAACTGCAGTCATATATCCGTACAGATTATAGGGTAATCTTTCGCTGCCTGTATTTCCTGGCCCCTAACTTACGAATTGCAAAGATGTTATACACAACGGGCAGTCAGTGCAGTGTTGTGATAATAACCTATGGTCAAACTTTGCGGAAATACGTAGTAACCGAACCTACCAGTATTACATGAAACGTTATCTTACATGTAATGTTCAAAATGCAGTGTTACGTATGATTAGAATGTACAGTAAGTTGTCAAAAATCTCGGGAAAGATAGATAGGTAGAGGTGAACCAGTTCCTTGCGCTCCACGTTCTCCGGTCCTAAGACCACTACATTTTTATTTGTGGGGGTATTTGAAAGCTCTTGTGTACGGAACCCCGGTAAAAGATGTACAGTCTACGTGTCCCTATTGTGAAAGGCTGTGAAACAATACGCAGTTCACATCATCCCAACAGGGATTGGTGGTTGTATTCTCGCTAAGGTAGAGCATTTTCAACATTTCATGTACAAAACTGATTTATGGTCTGGTGGTACGTTCATTTCCTGTTTGTTACCATAATTAAGGTGATTATGAAGAGAAATAGAAACTGAGCTCTACCATAAAAATACAGTGATTCCAAACCCATGTCGACGTAATCTTCATCTACGTGTAAGGAATTTTCCCTGAACTGTAGGCCAAACATTTCGTCACATCCTCTATGTCATCATTACAATATCGATGCTTGATTATCGATGTATAAACGTCTATATTTCTTGTTCATAATATCGACATTTTCCAAATTTTATGATTGGTTGGTTGGTTTTTGGGGAAGGGGCCGAACAGTGAGGTTATGGGTCCCATAGGATTAAGGAACGATGGGAAAGGAAGTCAGCTGTGGACTTTCAAAGGAACCATCACGGTATTTGCCTGGAGCGATTTAGAGAAATCACAGAAAATCTGAATAAGGATTGCCGGATGCGGGTTTGAACCGTCATTCTCCCGAATGCGAGTCCAGTGTGCTAACCACTGCACTACCTCGCTCGATGATGTTTTATGCATCGTTACGATCTCTATATCCACTCGAACACCAGCCGTGAGTGTTAATGCGCCGTTTACGGGGCGGGGAGTTGCGCCGGACCCTGACTGAATCCCCCTGGTGAATTAACGATGAGAGGCGGTGTGTCAGCAAACCTGGATGTGGCTTTTACGCAGTTTCCCACATCCCACTAGGTGAATACGGGGTTGTTACCCAAGTAACACCTCAGTTACACTATTCGCAAACATTTCGGAAACTTTAGCTCAAAAATGGTTCCAATGGCTCTGGGACTTAACATCTGAGGTCATCAGTCCCCTAGGACTTGGAACTAATGAAACCTAAATAACCTAAGGACAGCACACACATTCACGACCGAGGCAGGATTCGAATCTGCGACCGTAGCGGTCGTGCGGTTCCACACTGAGGCGCCTACAACCGACTCGGTCGCACCGGCCGGCTTAACTTTCACTCATTTGCGCGTGAATAACTTCATACGCACACAGTTCGGATAGGCATAATCCGTCCTGGGGGTTAACGGGGTGGTGACAGGATGGGCATGCGGCAACACCATAACCTCATCATGCCAAGTCCGTTAAGGGTCGTAGGACGTCAAACGGGCCGACGCGGAGCAGGAGAGGCACCACACGACACTTTAATTTCCACTGTCTATAATTTTACAAATAAACTCATAAAACTTTGTCAACACCTGTAACTATGGGCTGTATGCTGTGCAAAATTCATCGAAGAATCTCCCTTACTTATGAAGAAAAGTGTACCTATAGCAACGAATGCAGCAAATAGTAAGTGAAAAAATGATGAGATTACACATTTAAAAAATATATATATTGTTATATTTTTGAACTTCCACTGCTATGAGAGTGAATCCTGAACCCTTCCTAGTAATGCTGACAAAGTTTTATGAATTTATTTGTAAAAGTATAGACAGTGGAAATTAAAATGTCCTGTGGTGCCTCTCCTGCTCCAAGTCGGCCAATTTGACGTCCTACCCCCCTTAATAACCATGCCTACTATACACCGAAGTGGGAAAAGGCAAAAGCAAATGAAGAAGTTACCATCTCCAGATCCGAGCTTTACAATTGACTGAGATCTCTGATCTCCCGCCCTCTACGCTAGGAGAGGGAGTGGAAGCGAACAAAAGATAAAACACGAGGGCCAAGGCCCGTCGCTCTACAGGTAGAACCAGGGAGCGGCCGCACCTCTGTGCCTGCCTGTCTGCTGTGTGTTGCTGCGGTTTGGCGAGGCCGACGCTGCGTGCGGCCGTCCGGAACGGCCCCAGAGCAGCCAGGCACCGTTAGGACACACGGAGACACCGCCCTCTGCTCCAAGGACTCCAGCAGGCTCGTGGTCTACGTCTAATTCTACAGCCTGCGGCTCGACACAATGTGATTAAAGTAATTAGGATGACCGGCGCGCAGGGAGAAACAAAATATGGAGAACACATAGCCCAGAGTCGTCATTTCTTGTAATAATAAAGCGATTCCTTATTCATTGTTTAATTTCTATCAATACAAATATGTACAGAACAAAACAACAAATACAACATATACTCTTTAGATTCTCGTTGCCTTGTCTCACTTGGTATGACGAGAACGGCTTCATCTAGTTACCAAAAACAACAAACAAGTGTCTCCGTATCTGCAACAGCCAACTCATATAAAACTGTGGCTCAGTATCGTTCGGTAGAATCTTTTCGTCATTTCTTTTATACAGAGCCGAAACCTTCCCGTTGTTCATGTCCTCCATTCCTTCCGTCTTTCATCATCATCTTTTTCTTCTTCTACCTCTTCTTGGTCTTCTTTCTTCTCCTGACTCCTCTCATCTTATGACAAGCCTACTTCCACTTTCCTTTTTCTTTTGCGCCTCCTTACGGTCTTTTTTTCCTGTCAGAAAATGCGCTTCACGGAAACGAAGCGCAGGGCACGCGCCCCAGGTTTTATATTCTAATTACGCCCCTATGAAAGATACTTTTTATTGTATCATTTGTTAAGACTTCTTCCTGTTTCACTCGCAGATAGGGCGTTGGGAGAAAAACTGCTTGTATACGTTGTATGAAGTACTTTAGCTACACAAAATAAGTTGTAGATGACGCAGCGTTACAGTTCACTGGTGGTATACTAGGTTGGCTGGTAAGTTTGGGGAAGGAGACCAGACAGCGTGGTCATCGGTCTCATCGGATTAGGGAAGGATGGGGAAGGAAATCGGCCGTGCCCTTTCAGAGGACCGGCATTTGCCTGGAGTGATTTAGGGAAATCACGGAAAACCTCAATCAGGATGGCCGGACGCGGGATTGAACCGTCGTCCTCCCGAATGCGAGTCCAGTGTCTAACCACTACGCCACCTCGCTCGGTGGTATACTAGGGAAGTGCAGTTTGTCTTCAGGTTGATTTTGCTAAATGGGGGCACACTGCAGGAAATGATCCCGGAGATGATACGCAGGAAAACAGGTCCTATGGATCTATGTCCGGAAATGCGCTGCATAAGTGTCACACCCACTTGAAGGTAGGGATGAGAAATCTTTGACAGTGTATGTTTCAGTGATGGAAAGCATCAAGCAAGTAGGAATGTTCTATCTGTACTAGTGTTTTAGCTACACTCTCAAAAGCGCAATGAACAACGGCACATTACCTTCGCACCACCAAAGGCACGTCTTTCAGCATGGGAGGTGGAGTCACCCGCATGTAGTACGGATATGCCTCGCCTGCGAGCGGTTGTGGAGGGATGGCTGGTGCCACGAGGCGGTCGCCAATAATGCCCCACACACACGCTGAGACTGAACCGATGTCGATGATTCGCTGCCACGATACTGTGTGGTTTCTGTGCAGGCCACATATGGGTGTTATGAAGCTTGGCAATACCAGCCCTCGTAAGGGCAGCCTAAACTGTGAATAGGGCGGAGGACAGAGTAATCAGCACCGTAGTGGCCTGTGCGACGAATCAGAGACAAAACTGTCGTCGTAGAGGCATGTCCGTGGGCAATAAGGCCTGCAAGCATTGTAAGTGATTACGGATAGTGGCAGCAGTCACAATGTTCTACACAGTTGTTTACACCAGCAACCTGGCGGGCCACTGGTGCTGACACTGGGGTCACTGTAAGAGGTCTATTATCTCCATCTTCATGTGGTTGTACCTCCCCTGGAACACATTTTCGGCTATAAGCTCGCATTACCTTTGTTGCGCCTTATCCTCTCAGGCACAAGTTTCCTGCAATTTCTACCTTATTTACCAAAATCGTCGTGTGTAAAATAATATTAGATACAAAACACTCTAGAGGTTCATACTGGAATAACGTTCGATTGTGTGGGCCTCATATCGGACAGGACCAGTACGAGGCATCCAGCGTACAAAAAGAAGGGCGGTGCGAATCTTCGTAGGTTTCTTTGACTGACGAGATATTATACCAAAAATGTTCAAAAATTAGATACTCTAAGTAAGACGGCGTACATTGCTCGAGAACCTCCTTACGTACCTTTGAGATCATTCTTCATGAAAGAAAGTACGAACACCCTCTCTTATCTATTTGTGCAGTGGAGATGTAGCAGAAAGAAAGAAAAGTTTGGAATGTAGCAGTTGATACGGAATAATAAAAGCAGTAATTCTTTCCACGCCCCATCCTTGATTTGAATGGGAAAAATCCTGCTACATCTCCATCTGCACACATACTCCGCGAGCTACCGTACGGTGGTCGCTGTAACAGCACTCGTCCTTTCCACTCCTGTTCCACTCCACAACATTGCGAAGGAAAAAGGACTGTCTGTACGACCCCATATCAGCCCTAATTTTGTAACACCCCAGTTATAGAACCCATAATGAACACCCTTTTGTTGCAAAAAGAAATAGAAAAATCAGCCATCCTGACAGTGATGACAGCTACTGACAACAAAATTTACATTCTTGACAGTTTTATTAGCAAGAATGCTATAAATACTAATTCGTATCGTAATTATTGTCGAAATGGAAGAGGATGTAGATGAAGATGAAATGGGAGATATGATACTGCGTGAAGAGTTTGACAGAGCAGTGAAAGACCTGAGTCGAAACAAGGCCCCAGGAGTAGACAACATTCCATTGGAACTACTGACGGCCTTGGGAGAGCCAGTCCTGACAAAACTCTACCATCTGGTGAGCAAGATGTATGAGACAGGCGAAATACCCCCAGACTTCAAGAAGAATATAATAATTCCAATCCCAAAGAAAGCAGGTGCTGACAGATGTGAAAAAACTATCAGTTTAATAAGTCACAGCTGCAAAATACTAACGCGAATTCTCTACAGGCGAATGGAAAAACTAGTAGAAGCCGACCTCGGGGAAGATCAGTTTGGATTCCGTACAAATGTTGGAACACGTGAGGCAATACTGTCCCTACAACTTACCTTAGAAGCTAGATTAAGGAAGGGCAAACCTACGTTTCTAGCATTTGTAGACTTAGAGAAATCTTTTGACAATGGTGATTGGAATACTCTTAGTGACTTAGAGAAAGCTTTTGACAACGTTGACTGGAATACTCTCTTTCAAATTCTGAAGGTGGCAGGGGTAAAATAAAGGGAGCGTAAGGCTATTTACAATTTGTACAGAAACCAGATGGCAGTTATAAGAGTCGAGGGACATGAAAGGGAAGCAGTGGTTGGGAAGCCAGTGAGACAGGGCTGTAGTCTATCCCCGATGTTATTCAATCTGTATATTGAGCAAGCAGTAAAGGAAACAAAAGAAAAATTCGGAGTAGGTATTAAAATCCATGGAGAAGAAATAAAAACTTTGAGGTTCGCCGTTGACATTGTAATTCTGTCAGAGACAGCAAAGGACTTGGAAGAGCAGTTGAACGGAATGGATAGTGTCTTGAAAGGAGGATATAAGATGAACATGAACAAAAGCAAAACGAGGATAATGGAATGTAGTCGTATTAAGTCAATGATGCTGAGGGAATTAGATTAGGAAATGAGACTCTTAAAGTAGTAAAGGAGTTTTGCTATTTGGGGAGCAAAATTAGTGATGATGGTCGAAGTAGAGAGCATATAAAATGTAGACTGGCAATGGCAAGGAAAGCGTTTCTGAAGAAGAGAAATTTGTTAACATCGAGGTTAGATTTAAGTCTCAGGAAGTCATTTCTGAAAGTATTTGTATGGAGTGCAGCCATGAATGTAAGTGAAACATGGGCGATAAATAGTTTGGACAAGAAGAGAATAGAAGCTTTCGAAATGTGGTGCTACAGAACAATGCTGAAGATTAGATGGGTAGATTACATAACTAATGGGGAAGTGTTGAATAGGATTGGGGAGAAGAGAAGTTTGTGGCACAACTTGACTAGAAGACGGGATCGGTTGGTAGGACATGTTCTGAGGCATCAAGCGATCACCAATTTAGTATTGGAGGGCAGCATGGAGGTTAAAAATCGTTGAGGGAGACCAAGAGATGAATACACTAAGCAGATTCAGAAGGATGTAGGTTGCAGTAGGTACTGGGAGATGAAGAAGGTTGCACAGGATAGAGTAGCATGGAGAGCTGCATCAAACCAGTCTCTGGGCTGAAGACCACAACTACAACTACATCATAAAGAAAAGATTGAATGAAAGAATAGCATATGATACAAAAGAGAAACATTTATCCTAGAAGAGAGTTGTAGGCGCATCGAGCTGTAAGTTCGCTGTGACCACAATGTAACTCGCCAATGGAGATATTAACTTGTCTCTTGTACTCTTCCAATAGTAGTACGCATGTTAAGCGCTACTAGATTGTTTTAAAACCGATCTGAAGTTTAAAAGTTTTACAGTTGAAAGTATTAGTCAGAAGTCGGACTGAAGTAAAATCATCTTTACCGTTTAGACAGATAACGGGATATGATATATGTGACAGAAAAATAGCTCGTGTGATTGCTGATTTGTGATGGGACTTAGCCTTCGTGATACTTAACAGTCACGAACATCAAAGGACGCAGAAAGAGACTGATCGGCGACATAAACTCAATTATGAGACTTACATAGGCAACAGATAAACACAATGACGAAGAACTTACAATTGCGCCGTGTTGTCAGAAGCTATCGTCAAAGTCAGAATTGCTGATGCTAACAGACGCAATTCCCTGAATGAAAAATCGGTGTGTGTGTTCAGTGTAGGGACAAATAATTACGAAGAACAATAAACTTCAATTGAACTTTAATTCATCGTGTTGGATACATCATTTAATGGACATTTAAAGTGAATTTGTGGAATTAACTGATTCTTCGGATAATATAAAAGTGAAAAGTGATTTAGTCACAATTTAACTGTAAACAGCAATAAGTTTACACCGCAATACGCCGCATTGTGAACAATGCTGAAGGGTGTGATATCTTTGGAATTACGTAGTGTAGATGTTGAATACGCGACGTAGCGCCGCCTCGACTACGGAATAATAATTAACAACTGAATATCCTTGCAAATATCATGATGTGACATCGGCTTGGCTGATGATTCAGGACATTATTTTTTCAACGTTTGAATACCCGTTCTCAAACCGGGCATAAGAAATACAGTCAGTATATACGCGTAAACTGAAAAGTCTGACGCGAACACACAAAGGAATTTTGGTTATCATTTCAGATCAAGGAAGTCATCGCGCTATCAAGTGGTGCAGTCGTTATATTTATAAGTGGAGAAGATGGAGACACATCGAACACCATTGCTTTAATTACAAGCAAGGGTGGCGCACACACTCCGGTGTGCTGCGCCATCGAGACGTTGATATCAGTTTTGAGAGACAGTATCTGAAAAATAACCAAACCGCGAGAGGAGATTGTTTTTATAACAGTTACAGATTGGAGTTGTGGTGATCGACGGAGGCCGTTCCGCGTCATCTCGACTGGGACAACCATCACCATCGAGCCGAGACAGAACGAGACGTCACGGTTTATTCCAGACCCTCGAGCAGTACGCACGACTACGTCGCACTAACGACACCACGCTTCCCTAAAAGTCTCCCGATAAACCGAAGTCGACCATTCACCTTCCCTACTACAGTCCTTAAATGCTCGTTAAATTTCATAGCACTTTGCATTGTTACGCCCAGGGATTAGTGATCACAAGGTCATTGTAGCTAGGCTCAATACCATTTCTTCCAAATCCATCAGAAACAAACGCAAAATAATTTTATTTAAAAAAGCGGATAAAGTACCACTAGAAGCCTTCCTAAAAGACAATTTCCATTCCTTCCGAACTGACTATGCGAATGTAGACGAGATGTGGCTCAAATTCAAAGATATAGTAGCAACAGCAATTGAGATATTCATACCTCATAAATTGGTAAGAGATGGAACGGATCCCCCGTGGTACACAAAAAAGGTCCGAACGCTGTTGCAGAGGCAACGGAAAAAGCATGCGAAGTTCAGAAGAACGCGAAATCCTGAAGATGGGCTAAAATTTACAGACGCGCGAAATTTGCCACGTACTTCGATGCGAGATGCCTTTAATAGGTTCCACAACGAAACATTGTCTCGAAATTTGGTAGAAAATCCGAAGAAATTCTGGTCGTATGTAAAGTACACAAGCGGCAAGACGCAGTCAATACCTTCGCTGCGCAGTGCCGATGGTACTGTTATCGACGACTGCGCCGCTAAAGCGGAGTTATTGAACGCAGTTTTCCGAAATTCCTTCACCAGGGAAGACGAATGGAATATTCCAGAATTTGAAACACGAACATCTGCTAGCATGAGTTTCTTAGAAGTAGATACCTTAGGGGTTGCGAAGCAACTCAAATCGCTTGATACGGGCAAGTCTTCAGGTCCAGATTGTATACCGATTAGGTTCCTTTCAGATTACGCTGATACTATAGCTCCCTACTTAGCACTCATATACAACCGCTCGCTCACCGATAGATCTGTACCTACAGATTGGAAAATTGCGCAGGTCGCACCAGTGTTCAAGAAGGGTAGTAGGAGTAATCCATTTAACTACAGACCTATATCATTGACGTCGGTTTGCAGTAGGGTTTTGGAGCATATACTGTATTCAAACATTATGAATCACCTCGAAGGGAACGATCTATTGACACGTAATCAGCATGGCTTCAGAAAACATCGCTCTTGTGCAACGCAGCTAGCTCTTTATTCGCACGAAGTAATGGCCGCTATCGACAGGGGATCTCAAGTTGATTCCGTATTTCTAGATTTCCGGAAAGCTTTTGACACCGTTCCTCACAAGCGACTTCTAATCAAGCTGCGGAGCTATGGGGTATCGTCTCAGTTGTGCGACTGGATTCGTGATTTCCTGTCAGGAAGGTCGCAGTTCGTAGTAATAGACGGCAAATCATCGAGTAAAACTGAAGTGATATCAGGTGTTCCCCAGGGAAGCGTCCTGGGACCTCTACTGTTCCTGATCTATATAAATGACCTGGGTGACAATCTGAGCAGTTCTCTTAGACTGTTCGCAGATGATGCTGTAATTTACCGTCTAGTAAGGTCATCCGAAGACCAGTATCAGCTGCAAAGCGATTTAGAAAAGATTGCTGTATGGTGTGTCAGGTGGCAGTTGACGCTAAATAACGAAAAGTGTGAGATGATCCACATGAGTTCCAAAAGAAATCCGTTGGAATTCGATTACTCGATAAATAGTACAATTCTCAAGGCTGTCAATTCAACTAAGTACTTGGGTGTTAAAATTACAAACAACTTCAGTTGGAAGGACCACATAGATAATATTGTCGGGAAGGCGAGCCAAAGGTTGCGTTTCATTGGCAGGACACTTAGAAGATGCAACAAGTCCACTAAAGAGACAGCTTACACTACACTCGTTCGTCCTCTGTTAGAATATTGCTTCGCGGTGTGGGATCCTTACCAGGTGGGATTGACGGAGGACATCGAGAGGGTGCAAAGAAGGGCAGCTCGTTTTGTATTATCGCGTTATAGGGGAGAGAGTGTGGCAGATATGATACACGAGTTGGGATGGAAGTCATTACAGCATAGACGTTTTTCGTCGCGGCGAGAGCTTTTTACGAAATTTCAGTCACCAACTTTCTCTTCCGAATGCGAAAATATTTTGTTGAGCCCAACCTACATAGGTAGGAATGATCATCAAAATAAAATAAGAGAAATCAGAGCTCGAACAGAAAGGTTTAGGTGTTCGTTTTTCCCGCTCGCTGTTCGGGAGTGGAATAGTAGAGAGATAGGTATGATTGTGGTTCGATGAACCCTCTGCCAAGCACTTAAATGTGAATTGCAGAGTAGTCATGTAGATGTAGATGTAGATGTACACTCCTGGAAATTGAAATAAGAACACCGTGAATTCACTGTCTCAGGAAGAGGAAACTTTATTGACACATTCCTGGGGTCAGATACATCACATGATCACACTGACAGAACCACAGGCACATAGACACAGGCAACAGAGCATGCACAATGTCGGCACTAGTACAGTGTATATCCACCTTTCGCACCAATGCAGGCTGCTATTCTCCCATGGAGACGATCGTAGAGATGCTGGATGTAGTCCTGTGGAACGGCTTGCCATGCCATTTCCACCTGGCGCCTCAGTTGGACCAGCGTTCGTGCTGGACGTGCAGACCGCGTGAGACGACGCTTCATCCAGTCCCAAGCATGCTCAATGGGGGACAGATCGGGAGATCTTGCTGGCCAGGGTAGTTGACTTACACCTTCTAGAGCACGTTGGGTGGCACGGGATACATGCGGACGTGCATTGTCCTGTTGGAACAGCAAGTTCCCTTGCCGGTCTAGGAATGGTAGAACGATGGGTTCGACGACGGTTTGGGTGTACCGTGCACTATTCAGTGTCCCCTCGACGATCACCAGAGGTGTACGGCCAGTGTAGGAGATCGCTCCCCACACCATGATGCCGGGTGTTGGCCCTGTGTGCCTCGGTCGTATGCAGTCCTGATTATGGCGCTCACCTGCACGGCGCCAAACACGCATACGACCATCATTGGCACCAAGGCAGAAACGACTCTCATCGCTGAAGACGACACGTCCCCATTCGTCCCTCCATTCACGCCTGTCGCGACACCACTGGAGGCCGGCTGCACGATGTTGGGGCGTGAGCGGAAGACGGCCTAACGGTGTGCGGGACCGTAGCCCAGCTTCATGGAGACGGTTGCGAATGGTCCTCGCCGATACCCCAGGAGCAACAGTGTCCCTAATTTGCTGGGAAGTGGCGGTGCGGTCCCCTACGGCACTGCGTAGGATCCTACGGTCTTGGCGTGCATCCGTGCGTCGCTGCGGTCCGGTCCCAGGTCGACGGGCACGTGCACCTTCCGCCGACCACTGGCGACAACATCGATGTACTGTGGACACCTCACGCCCCACGTGTTGAGCAATTCGGCGGTACGTCCACCCGGCCTCCCACATGCCCACTATACGCCCTCGCTCAAAGTCCGTCAACTGCACATACGGTTCACGTCCACGCTGTCGCGGCATGCTACCAGTGTTAAAGACTGCGATGGAGCTCCGTATGCCACGGTAAACTGGCTGACACTGACGGCTGCGGTGCACAAATGCTGCGCAGCTAGCGCCATTCGACGGCCAACACCGCGGTTCCTGGTGTGTCCGCTGTACCGTGCGTGTGATCATTGCTTGTACAGCCCTCTCGCAGTGTCCGGAGCAAGTATGGTGGGTCTGACACACCGGTGTCAATGTGTTCTTTTTTCCATTTCCAGGAGTGTATTTAAACGATCTGACTGTGTCAGATAGCACGCCATGAATGTTGTATTCGAACATTACAGATTTATATTTCCTACTCATCTGCACTAACCTACATTTTTCTACATTTACAGCTGGCTGATATTCATCACAGCAACTAGAAATTTTGTTTAAGTTGTCTTGCATCCTCCTACAGTCCTCAACGACACTTTCCCGTACACCACAGCTTCATCAGCAAACAATCGCAAAAAGCTGCACCTCCCGCCCCCATGTCCCCACATCATTTATGTATATAGATAAGAACAGCGGTCCTATCACAGTTCCCTGAGGCACTTCTGACGGTACACTCGCCTCTAATGAACACTCGCCGTCGATGGCGGAGTATTGGTCTGTACCTGAGAAGTGAACCTACGCTATGTGCTCTTAGCTTCGTTAACATTCTGCAGTGGGGCACCGTGTCTAAGCCTTTTCGCAAATCAAGGAAAATGGAATCTACCAACGCCATTCATCTTCAGGTCGCAGGATAGACGATAACATGTAGAGTAGAAAAGAAGTGATATCTGGCGTTCCGCAAGGTAGTGTCATAGGCTCTCTGCTGTTCCTGATTTACATAAATGATCCAGGTGATAATCAGAGCAGACCCCTTAGATTGCTTGCAAATGACGCTGTAATTTACCGTCTAGTAAAATCATCAGACGATCAATTCCAATTACAAAATGATCTAGAGAGAATTTATACATGGTGCGAAAAGTGGCAATTGGCACTAAATAAAGATAAGTGCGAGCTCATCCACATGGCTACTACAAAAAGTCCGATAAATTTTGGGTATACGATAAATCTCACATGTATAAGGGCTGTCAATTCCACTAAATATCTAGGAATTACAATTACGAGCAACTTAAATTGGAGACACCACATAGATAATAATGTGGGGAAGGCGAATCAAAGACTGCGGTTTGTTGGCAGAACACTTAGAAGATTCGACAAACACACTGAAGAGACAGCCTACATTACACTTGTCCGTCCTCTGATGGAATATTGCTGCGAGGTACGGGATCCTTACCTGGTAGTATTGACGGAGGACATCGAAAAAGTGCAGATAAGGGCAGCTCGTTTCATGTTATCGCGCAATAGGGGTGAGAGTGTCACTGATATGATACGCGACTTGGGGTGTCAGTCACTGAAACAAAGGCGGTTTTCTTTGAGGCGAGCTCTATTTACGAAATTTCAATCACCGACTCTCTCTTCCGAATGCGAAAACATTTTGTTGACACCCACCTACGTAGGGAGAAATGATCGTCATTATAAAATAAGAGAAATCAGAATTCGAACGGAAAGATTTAGGTGTTCCTTTTTCCCAAGTGCCATTCGAAAGTGGAATTGGTAGAGAAGTAGTATGAAAATTGTTCGATGAACCCACTGCCAGGCAGTTAAGTGTGAATTGCAGAGTAACCATGTAGATGTTGATGTAAATGTAGAAAAAGGCAAGCGTATTTCGCACAAACCATTTCTTTTTTTAAACCGTGCTTACCTGTGGACTGAAGCTCAAGGAAATTTATTATATTTGAGCTCAGAAAGTACACATTGCCATGCGTTTCTCAGCGATTCCCAAGATATCAATGTAGGTGAAGATGCATTTAGCAGAAAATCCTGCCCCAGTAGGTGAAGGTGCATTTAACAGAAAATCCTGTCCCAACACTTCGTGTGCCTGTTACTTCAGACAGACGTTGAAGTCGGAGAGACTTGTGATACCTTTGATGCAGTAGCTAGCATTTCCCAGAACACAGTCAAAATGCCACTAGCCTCATCCGAGGTGCTCAGTTTCATATATTCGTGGATTTGCGGGACACCTTTCGGCTGTTTCCGAAGAGCTCGACAGCTAATATACGAATCGTACACGAAAAGCTCAGCGACTTCAGTAGGAAGCATATTCTTATGTTCAACGATGCGGAATGAAAGCGAGCGCGTGGTAAGGTACGTAAGCAGAAAGAGGCTGCGGTTATTACGGTTTCAGGATATCCCAGCTCACATTAGTCAGTTAACACATGACAGCTTTACGGCGTTCCTCAGCGTTCGCAACAACCACTACAAAGTGAGCAGAGAGTGCCGCTGAAATATCGCCATTAGCACTTCAAAGTCGCCCGGCTGACGGAGAACTCCCCCGGTCTGCAAACGCTCTCAGAGGTGAAGTGCATTACTTGCACGCCAGATCTGCAAGTAATGCTCGAGGAAACAGGGAAGGAGAAAAAGAACCAAGTGTTTTGCGAAAGTCTACAGTACTGAAAACCGAATTATTTACCATCTATTTCACATTCTGGTGCTTCAAAAATTCACTTTCGATGTATCTACAATTGATTTTTGTTCTTAACCTTGTAAGTTGGCCAATAGTTCGACGATTTTATAAACTATCCCTTTGCGCAGTATGACTTTTAATCTGTTGCTTACTGTTGCATTGATTCGACAGCGTACTATTTGTAGTCAGGACGGACTTTCTCCCATGATGCACGGCTCACTGTCATAATTTTTAGGTGAAATGACTTCCGCTTTTGACTGTTAAACATTATTTATTGCGACTGCAAATTTCAACATGTTGTCATTTTGAAGCAATCTGAAAACAATCAGTCGTCTAATATAATACACGTAATTATGACATTGACAAATATGGAAACTCAAAAGTTTAAAGCTACTTGTGTGGAGTTGTCAGTATCAATAAAATTCACCAACAGCCATTTATTTTAAGGTATTATTTTGTTTTACTGTGAAGGCTGCCAGTTTCGGCATTTCATCATGCCATCTTCAAACCCCATAAGGATCTATCCAAATAAACGAACTTGTCGCATAGTACCATAAATTACTAGATATCGTGAATTCAATCGTCATCCAATTTCTTCTTCGAGTCGCTATCACGTCTTCAAATGAAGCAAATATACGTACAATGCTGGTGCACGAACAAGTGTTTGAGGCACACCGATCAGCGCACATTGTTGAATACGGAGTTCCGCAGCAGACAACCCTTATGTGTTTACATGTTGACTCTTCGACATCGTCAGTTACGATTGCAGTGGACAGGGGACTATTGGCATTCGACCGTCGATCAATGGAAACGAGACGGCTCTTCAGCTGAAGCACATTACTGCCACATTAGGTCGATGGTCGTCTTCACAAACGCTGTCTTCCAGGTGAACTGCGGCTCGAAACGTACAGCAAGCCACGGACGCAAGCTGGTGGGAGCAATATTATGCTATAGGAGACATCCTCCTGTGCTTGCATTGGGCCTGTGGTAGTAATCGAAGACACGGTGATAGCTAGTAACAACCTGCCTCCTTCGTGACTGATGTCTTCCCCGACGGCGACATCATCTTTCAGCACTATCATTGTCCGTGTCTCAGAGCCAGAACAGTGCTACAGTGGTCTGAGAGGCATTATTCTGAATTAAATTTGATGTGTCAGCGACCAAATTCGCCCCATGTAAATCGTATGGCACCCATCTGGGTCGCTGTCCGGTGCCATCACCGTGTACGCAAACCAGCGTCCTGTACTTAGGAGAGTTACAAGAACAAAGAAAAGTGCGAGGTCATCCACATGGGTACTAAAAGAAATCCAATAAATTTTGGGTATACGATAAACCGCACAAATCTAAGGGCTGTCAATTCGACTAAATACTTAGGAATTACAATTATGAGCAACTTAAACTGGAAAGACCACATACATAATACTGTGAGGAAGGCGAAACATAGACTGAGCTTTGTTGGCAGAACACTTAGAAGATGCGACAAACCCACTAAATAGGCGGCCTACATTACACTTGTCCGTCCTTTGCTGTAATATTGCTGCGTGGTATGGGATCCTTACCAGGTAGGATTGACGGAGGACATCAAAAAAGTGCAAAGAATGGCAGCTCATTTCGTGTTATCGCGCAGCAGGGGTGAGTTCAAATGGTTCTAATGACTCTGACCACTATGAGACTCAACTTCTGAATCCCCTAGAACTTAGAACCAGTTAAACCTAACTAACCTAAGGACATCACACACATCCATACCCGAGGCAGGATTCGAATCTGCGACCGTAGCGGTCACGCGGTTCCAGACTGTAGCGCCTATAACCGCTCGGCCACAGCAGCCGGCAAGCAGGGGTGAGAGCGTTACTGATATGATACGCTAGTTGGGATGGCAGACACTGAAACAATCGCGGTGTTCTTTGCAGCGAGATCTATTTACGAAATTTCAATCACCAACTTTCTCTTCCGAATGCAAAAATATTTTGTAGACACCCAGTTACGTACGGAAAAATGATCATCATATAAAAATGAGAGAAATCAGAGAGCGAACGGAAAGATTTTGGTGTTCCTTTTTCCCATGCGCCATTCGAGAGTGAAATGGTAGAGAAGTAGCATGAAAATGGTTCGATGAACCCCTCTGCCAGGCAATTAAGTGTGAATTGCAGAGTAATCATGCAGATGTAGATGAGCATGACAAGAGCGTTGACATCTAATGCCACATACCTCCACAACCGTGGCAACAAACTGTCGGATTCTTGAAATGCACAATCTGTGAAGTATTTCATTACAAACAATCTATTAAGCAGGTGGTAATAAAGTCTGGACCATCAGTGTATAACAGCAAGAAAGAAACTGCTTCGAGAGGGGCTCAAGGAAAGGTGTGATGAACGAGTTATGACACGAGGAGAGGGAAGAAACGAAAACTGCTGTGTTTAATCGAAACAAATGGCGGGGAACGGGACGTAACTGGCAGAAGTTGGGCGGGGAAAAATTGGCCATCTGCTTTAAGCCGCCGGGCGAGAAGACAGTGCGCCACTAGCTTTAAAAGCCTCATCCATCTCGGCCGCCTGTGATGTAGCCGCGGCCTCTCGGCAGTCGATACAAATAAGCTGCCGACTGCGTGATCTCTGGGAGGCTCCACGCTCCACGCCTCCGTCACGTTACCGACCGCGTACCCTCCAGACGTCAGGCAGTCGCTGCCGGGGCAGCCTGACGAAGATACAGCACATCCGCTTCACCCTGCGGCCTCAAGCGCGGATCCAACGGGATGGAGTGGAGGCGGACAGGGGAGAGGGGTGCCTGGAGGTAAATCATCCCCGACCCCAACCTAAATTCACTATGGGCCATTAAAATTGCTACACCAAGAAGAAATGCAGATGATAAAAGTGTATTCATTCGACAAATATATTATACTAGAACTGACATGTGATTACATTTTCACGCGATTTGGGTACACAGATCCTGAGAAATCAGTACCCAGAACAACCACCTCTGGCCGTAATAACGGCCTTGATACGCCTGGGCATTGAGTCAAACAGAGCTTGGATGGCGTGAACAGGTACAGCTGCCCATCCAGCTTCAACACGATACAACAGTTCATCAAGAGTAGTCACTGGCGCATTGTGACGAGACAGTTGCTCGGTCACCACTGACCAGACGTTTTCAATCGGTGAGAGATCTGGAGAATGTGCTGGCCAGGACGGGAGTCGAACATTTTCTGTATCCACAAGGACCCGTACAGGACCTACAACATGCGGTCGTGCATTATCCTGCTGAAATGTAGGGTTTCGCAGGGATCGAATGAAGGGTAGAGCCACGGGTCGTAACACAGCTGAAATGTAACGTACAAAGTGATGTCAATGCGAACAAGAGGTGACCGAGACGTGTAACCAATGGCACTCTATACCATCACGCCGGGTGATACGCCAGTATGGCGATGACGAATACACGCTTCCACTGTCCGTTCACCGCGATGTCGCCAAACACGGATGCAACCACCATGACGCTGTATACAGAACCTGGATTCATCTGAAAAAATGACGTTTTGCCATTCTTGCACCCAGGTTCGTCGTTGAGTACACCTTCGCAGGCGCTCGTGTCTGTGTTGCAGCGTCAAGGGTTAGCGCACCCATGGTCTCCGAGCTGATAGTCCATGCTGCTGCAAAAGTCGTCGAACTGTTCGTGCAGATGGTAGTTGTCTTTTAAATGTCCCGATTTGTTGACCCAGGGATCGAGACGTGGCTGCACGATCCGTTGCAGCCATGCGGATAAGATGCCTGTCATCTCGACTGCTAGTGATACGAGGCCGTTGGGATCCAGCACGGCGTTCCGTATTACCCTCCTGAACCCACCGACTCCATATTCTGCTAACAGTCATTGGATCTCGACCAACCCGAGCAGCAATGTCGCGATACGATAAACCGCAATCGCGACAGGCTGCAACCCGTTATCAAAGTCGGAAACGTGATGGTAAGTATTTCTCCTCCTTACACGAGGTATCGCAACAACGTTTCACCAGGCAACACCGGACAACTGCTGTTTGTGTATGGGAAATCGGTTGGAAAGTTTCCTCATGCCAGCACGTTGTAGGTGTCGCCACCGGCGCCAGCCTTGTGTGAATGCTCTGAAAAGCTAATCATCTGCATATCACAGCATCTTCTTCCTGTCGGTTAAATTTCGCGTCTGTAGCAAGCCATCTTCGTGGTGTAGCAATTTTAATGGCCAGTAGTGTAAGAAATTACTCGAACCGTTTATTTTTTAAATACACCGTCTAATGAAAACAGTAAAGCACACAGAAGGGGAAGAGTAAACGAAATTAAACTTCACGGGTTGAGAGGGTATGTGATGTTGTTTCCGTGATTACAATATAGAGTGAAATTTTGAAGAACTTGGACGTACGAGCCCTATGACCAGTATGTGGTTGCGCCTCTGTAGCCTATATGCATGCACTTATTCGGTTGGGAAGGGTCTCATAAAGCTGTTGTATCCTCTCCTGGGGCAATCTGTCCCACAGTTGTTGTAAATGGTCTTTGACATCTCTGACACTGACACTAGTTGGTACAGAGTTGACATCCGAGCTGCTTCCAGACTTTTTCTGTCGGTGAGAGAGCTGCGTATCTCACTTGCCTCGGGAGTAACCCATTATCAGAGTTGATAGAGACGTGAAAAAAGGGTGGACGAACATTGTCGTGATGAAAACCAGCACGACAATAATGTCACATGAAATGCGATACAGAGAACTCATGATGTCGGTGATGTACCACTGAGCCATCAGCTTTCCTTCAATTATTACTATCCGCGACCGTATGTCATACCCGTTCGCGCCCCACACCATGACAACAGGAGTAACATTGGAAGAATGGGGCAGCTCTCCAGGTCCTCGCTGACGATGGTTACCCGGGGCGGTGTAGGACCGCAGTTCATCGCTGAACGCAATGCGACGCAGGTCATGCTTCCTGGTCACATTATTATTCCAATTGCAGCCGTTTCTGTTGTTGTGTTAATGGCAGCCTGTGCATGGCATGGTAAATCCTTAGTCTGGCAGATGCTATTCTCCTACAAACGATGAGGTGTGACACAGATTGCTGCAGGCAGTCGATTACTAGACTTTTAGGTGGCAGCCGCAAAGGTGGAGCCGGCCGGAGTGGCCGAGCGGTACTAGGCTGGAACCGCGCGACTGCTACGGTCGCAGGTTCGAATCCTGCCTCGGGCGTGGATGTGTGTGTTGTTCTTAGGTTAGTTAGGTTTAAGTAGTTCTAAGTTCTAGGGGACTGATGACCTTAGAAGTTAAGTCCCAAAGTGCTCAGAGTCATTTGAACATATGTGGAGGAGTTACGATCCGCTTACTGCACAGTATGGTGATGCTTCCTTCTTCTGATTAGAAGTGATCGCCCGGAACATCGCCCATAGTTTTGCCTGCCGTCATATTTTCGCGCAGTTCACCATCCATTCACTGTCACATATGAATGCTCCACGAATTTGTGTATTGCACGACTCGGCCAGCAGGTCAAATGTAGACCCACAAACAGGCCCCTCTCCCACTCTGTCGATTGCATATAACCCCGTGTCACAGAGTCCTTCCAGTCATTACCCAACAGTTGACACTGTTCACAGCCATCACATGTCCTACTGGGCCTGGCAACTGCACTAAATACGAACAAGACTAATGCGCTCTGGTGATCACTATACCTGTGAAGTCACAGAAATAGCCGGCCGCAGTTGCGAGCGGTTCTAGGCCCCCAGTCCGGATGCGCGCGACTGGTATGGTCGCAGATTCGAATCCCACATCATGCATGGATCTGTGATGTCCTTAGGTTAGTTAGGTTTAAATATTCTCGGAGCTGATGACGACAGCTGTTAAGTCCCACAGTGCTCAGAGCCATTTTGAAGTCACAGAAATAGTAAAAACCAATACAGTCTCATTCTCTATACCTTTCCGTAGAAAGTTCTCGAGTTCCACTTTCCATATTCATAGGGCCAGTCTTGATTTTAACACCTACAGTCAGTGTAGTGTAGTTCATGGCACTTGCACGCTTACCCAAATGTTAATCAGTGGTTAAGCAGTGAACTTTTTAACGTAGTAGTTCTCTATTATAACGACTTCGTCTCGTTAAAAAAAATATAACTAGCGTAAATTATGTGGCATTCAGAGTCGTAGAATGCCTTAGAAATAATTCGGGAATTACACAATGTTCCGTAATACGCTGCTTATATAAAACGTTTATGTACTAACAGTAAATGTGCCGTGTCAGCAGACTTGGACATTTATTACATTTATTCCGTATGACATTCACATAGCTTGCGGTCCGCTGATGGGAATCTGTACATTCCTTTTTGTTCTAACCGTAAGGTTGTTCATTTTTTTTTTTTCAAAAGTAGTTCACTAGCTTTTTTCTAATATGTTACATTAACAGTAAGTGTTTAAGTACTTTTAGTTCTAAAACCATCTAAAACATGAAACAATTTATATAATATGGACTTTTCAAAATCATAATGTTTATTGCAATCCGTCTTAGGTAATAAGGCAATGGGTTTACCATATAAAAACAGAAAATAAAATTCCATTTTCCGACTTCCCATCGTGCACCAGTCGCGCCGGAACGTTCTTCAATGAGACAAGGGGCTCTGTGCCCTGCTACAGGTAAATACTAGTATTCTCGCGGGTTTTGTGTCAAGACGGCGTGATAACAGTCACTTTCACCCAATACAAGTACACGGCATCATTAAAACTAGTATTAGTCACGTACGAAAAGACGAGATCAGTGCTATTCCAAATATTTGTCTTATCGTAACTCAATAAACAGAAGACGTACGAATTTCAAGATTAAAAAACCTGTGAAGAGTACAGTTAATACTGGATTCGGAAACTCCGGGACAGCTGACTAATATACATCTACATGACTACTCTGCAATTCACATTTAAGTGCTTGGCAGAGGGTTCATCGAACCACAATCATACTATCTCTCTACTGTTCCACTCCCGAACAGCGAGCGGGAAAAACGAACACCTAAACCTTTCTGTTCGAGCTCTGATTTCTCTTATTTTATTTTGATGATCATTCCTACCTATGTAGATTGGGCTCAACAAAATATTTTCGCATTCGGAAGAGAAAGTTGGTGACTGAAATTTCGTAAAAAGGTCTCGCCGCGACGAAAAACGTCTATGCTGTAATGACTTCCATCCCAACTCGTGTATCATATCTGCCACACTCTCTCCCCTATAACGTGATAATACAAAACGAGCTGCCCTTTTTTGCACCCTTTCGATGTCCTCCGTCAATCCCACCTGGTAAGGGTCCCACACCGCGCAGCAATATTCTAACAGAGGACGAACGAGTGTAGTGTAAGCTGTCTCTTTAGAGGACTTGTTGCATCTTCTAAGTGTCCTGCCAATGAAACGCAACCTTTGGCTCGCCTTCCCGACAATATTATCTATGTGGTCCTTCCAACTGAAGTTATTCGTAATTTTAACACCCAGGTACTTAGTTGAATTGACAGCCTTGAGAATTGTACTATTTATCGAGTAATCGAATTCCAACGGATTTCTTTTGGAACTCATGTGGATCATCTCACACTTTTCGTTATTTAGCGTCAACTGCCACCTGACACACCAAACAGCAATCTTTTCTAAATCGCTTTGCAACTGATAGTGGTCTTCGGATGACCTTACTAGACGGTAAATTACAGCATCATCTGCGAACAATCTAAGAGAACTGCTCAGATGTAATATCGTGAATATGACGCTTTCGAAGGGAACGCCAGTAACCTCGGCGTTGAGCGTCCGTAAGCTCCAAATACACACAAGCGCTTTCGAGCGGCATTCAATGAACAATTCGTCATGGATGTTATATCAACGTCTTCACAAGAATACTTATCATTCCTCTTCGTTACAGGGCAATCGCATTTCTGATGTTCATAACCTCAACCAGTTGTTCATGAGTTAGCATCTATTAGCCAAATACTAGAGAATAACGTAGAAATAATGCAGTTTGAATGTTTTACGTAGTATCACAATTAATAAATCACTTTGCTGTGGAAATAGGATATGCTTCGTGGAAACTGTTATGGATAATATGTTCAAACCGAACATGAAATTATCTTCAGTTAAGAGTGAAAACTGCCTCCAGTTTATCGCCCACGTTTCGCTTACTTAAGAGTCATTTATCACCGAACACCATACACCAGGAGCATGCAAGTTTTTACTTCGTGTATTACGGCATATCCCCCCCCCCCCCCCTCCTTCAGCCCACCTCTCCAAAATCTGGTGATTTACATTACCCACGGGTTTAAAATTCCAGTAGCAGTTCCTCGTGCATTTGCATTCATTCCTCTAATTCCAGCGAAATAGGCAGTGTAAGGGAAGGAATTTAGAAACAAAACACATACTCCAAACGCTGATATTGCCGTCAGTTATAGAACACAATGTGAAAGGGAACATTAATCACTGCGCAGAATTCAGAAACGTAATTTGCCGTAGACACGAATGTTACTGAAAGCAAAGTGATTTGACGAGACTGATAATGGGCTAAGAAAGTTTTCCAAATTTAAATTGATGATCGACGTTTGCTTATTTCCCTGAATTCCACAAGATTTGCTAATTAAATTCTGTACCCATTAAATTCTAAGATTTTATCCTGCGGTCTCTAGTGCGATTCTTACTTTTATCAAGACAATATTTTTCACGGTCACGCATGTAAACCACTTTTACGTGGAATTAAGGGTTTATTATTATCATTACTACTTTAAAAATGTCACGAATTAAATGGATTCTTCCACAATCATTCTCTCTATTACGCAGCTTTAGGGTACAGAACTGCTTTTTAGAACATAGTGTACGTCTGTCTAATCTTGATGAAATTTCAAATTGGTGCAAAGACTGGTAACTCGTCTTAAATGTTCAGAAATGTGAAATTTTCTAACAAACGAAAAAAAAGTTGTATTCTATGGGTATAATATCAATGAGATACTACTGGAATCAGTGAAATCATACCAATTCCCAGGTGCAGCAATTTGTGGGAAGATGAAATGAAATAATCACATGGGCTCAATAGTAGGCAAAGCAGTGGAAGGGTACTGGGAAAATCAAGTCAATCTGCAAAAGAGATTGATTAGAGAACACTCCTGCTAACCATCTAGAATATTGCTCAAGAAGCAACAGGGGATACTGAGCGTATAAAGAGAAGCGCAGCACGGATGGCTTATTTGATCCACAGGAACGTGTCACGGTGATGCTGAAAAAACTCTTGAAGATAGAGGCCAATAATGTACTTAAAAGGTATCAAGAATCAGAACTCAGTGATTAATTTAAAAATTCACTACAACCCCCTAAGTAAACCTAACTAACATAAGGACATCACACACTTCCATGCCTGGGGCAGGATTCGAACCTGCGACCGTAGTGGTCGCGCGGTTCTAGACTGTAGTGCCTAGAAACGCTCGGACACCCCGTCCGGCACGCACGTAATTAATTCAGAGGCAATGCTACAACGCACCCGCAGATGTAATTACAGGTTCTTCTGGATTACGTCTGATTTCTAACGCATAAAAATTAATTAAGGAGATGGCGCACTTAGCCATTGCTGCAAGATAGTACGAAGTTCGACATTTCAGTATCATAGAACTAAAAATGGAATTGTGAATCTGTTGTGAAGACATCTCCAAGTTAAGTAAAATACTTTGTCTTACCGGCTCAGTGTCAGACGCGATTAAATAATTGAGATATACAGTGGCGTGTTAAACATTTCCTTGCATTAATAAGCAAGAAAAGATCTCCTGCTAAAGTCAATGATAAACTCGAAAGGCAGTAACTAGGTAGCCACATAGGCATCCTGAAATGAAGTACAATGTAAAAGCGCATTGAATGAGCAATGTATTGTGCCTGTTCTGTATTATCAGTAATAAGTACTTAAAATTCATGTGTTTTCTGAGTCACAATCCTTGTATGAAAACCGAGTTCATAGATCCATGATAGCCTTAACACTCATGTAGACGCTGAAACTCGATAAGAGCACACAAAAAGCCTATTACATCAGTATATCTAAACACAAAGGCAACTTTTAACAGAAGTCCGAGAAAACACGACGACAAAGCTGCAGCGCTTGCATCTGTAAACAATAGCCACAGAAGCTAGCGTAACGTGAGGATGTAAACGAATCATAAGGAAGTTCATTCGCAGGTGTCCTAGTGAGCAGAAAAAGGAGAACTGATATGAAGGTCAAATATGATACGTTCATTCTGACTAGCAGAAAGATATCATCAGCAGAAAAATTATCTTACGACGTAATCCAAAAGGGTGTCAAGGGACAATATTATACCAGAATGTAAAATGGTCATGCTGTAGCACAAAGAAGGCCAATTTGTCATGGAAAGAAGTAGGAATGTAAAAGAAGGGAACTAGTTTTTCGAATTATCTGGTGGCTTCAAGGACATATAAATCAAGACATCTTGATTTAAGTACAACATCTTAACATACTCGAGCTTCTGATCCACCCCAGAAATTTTATACTCCCTGAAAAACTTTTTTAGCTATTACATGCATGCTCTTCAGTCATAGGGTATTATACATTCTTTACGAGTACAATGGCTGTCAAACCTTTTTTGGGCACAGGATAAGGGACTTTAGCCTATAAATTGAAAGCTGCAGGTTTGAATACACCTTGCAGCTAAGAGATTTCACTACGTTTCTTTCTTTTACATCCGTAACTCGGTCCTGGATATATCTAATTTTTCGTGCTATTTTAGGAACATTTTTCGTTCTGGTTCAAAACTTTTACTTTGCCATAATTTTTACATTAGACCACCACAGCTTGGCAACCGGTGTAAAGTTTTGTTGGCGCTGGGGAAAAATGATATGGTATAGGTTTTTTATTGTCTTTCTAAGCATGTTGCGTATATCGTGGTAACGGATAAATCTTACACAAAACAACAAGACGGCCATTAATTACACGTATTTTTCTACCTTCTTCCAAAATACGAACCGATTCGCACAAGTCTGAAAAATATAAGCAGCACGCTTGAGAAAGCTCACAAAAACACGTTTTTTGTACGTGAAATCCGAACGAAGCTATATTTTTGAAATCGAGTTTCCAATTTTATCTTACGAAAGCATTTCCTATTCATCTGAATCAGTTTAAACTCTTTCCGCCAATTCGATTCACATATGAATGAATTCTACATTTAGCTCAAATTTAAACTATTGTATCTCGACAACTGATGTAGATTATTGGATTAAAAAAAATTCGTTTTGAGTTCACCACGGATCTACCTTAGTGCAAAGTTTGAACAGATTCGTACAAGTTTAAAGCGTATAAGTATCGTGCTTCAAAAACCTCACAAAAAACGTGTTTTTGCACGTATTTGCACGTATCTGAAGAGTGCACATTTAAATGGTACCATTAGTTGAGCATTAATTTCAGCCCAGTTAATATCTTTTACAAAAGGAATTAATAGATTCGCACAAATGTTACTCCAAGTTCCTAGCTCAAACAGCAACCGAGTACCAAGACCTCCCCGTCTCCCCTCCTCCCCCACCGCCACCCCACCCCCAATCAACCCTCGATTCCGCATCGCGGCTTTCTCAAACATATGTGTTACAGCGCTACGTCACTGTAATGACGTGACCTTACAGATAACGTCTGAACCTGTGTAAGATGTTCGCGGATACTGCTGTTGTATATAAAGAAGTCACAAAGCTAGAAAATTGTAGTGAAATGGAGGAAGACCAGCAGAGATTCGACAGTTAGCGTAGGGACTGACAGTTGAGTTTCAACATAAACTAATGTAGCGTATTGCGCATAAATAGGGAGAAACGCGCATTATTGCCTCATTACACGATAGAAGAACAATCAGTGGAGGCAGTAATATCCATAAAACATCTAGGAGCATGCGTACGGCGCGATTTAAAGAGGAACGGCAACGTGAAACTAATCTCAGCTACGGCAGACGCCAGACTCCGATTCGTTGGTAGCATCCTCAGGAAGTGTAGGCTACTCGCGAAGAAGATCTTGCAAAACCCTCGTTCAACCTATATTAGAGTCCTCAATCTGGAACTCTAACCAGATAGGAATGACAGAGAGCAAGCAGAAAAAATCCAAATAAGAGCAGCACATTTTCTCAGTGTGACGTAATTCTCTAGAATTCTCCACAGTTTTCGTATATCAAGTGTGCCCTAAAAACACTCTGCCTATACCAATCAACTGCTTCTGAATAGAGATCCTTTGTTCACCATAACCTAAATTTTTGAGCAAAATAGTTAGTTATGATGTATCAGAACAGACGCTTTCAGTTATTGCACAGAATTGTTTGGAATTATCCGTCATTATGCATCATTTTATTTACATTTGCTGTGTCAACTCTAGCCATGTTACTCAAATTTTCGCATTTGTTTCCTGTTAGGAAATTGTCCTTAACATTACTTACATTATATGTCGGAAGCACCTCTTATCCACAATGACATGAACAAAGCTTTGTATGACAGCACTGCTCAACTTACTTTCTGACATTTTCTCTGAAGGATTTTCTGTTGTGTATGTTTTGGACGTTGGAGCCTGCAGCGAAGTCGACCATGTACTTCATCCCTAAGGTGTACCATTGGGTTCAGGTCAGAAATCTTTCTAGGCCAGTCAATTTCAGAATTGTTATTATCGAAAAACCATTGCTCACACACGCCGCTTTATGGCAGGGTGCATTGTTATGCTGTTTTAACAATCATCGTCTGTGAACTGTTGCTCCACACAGTGTTGTAAAATATGCTCATGTCCTTCCACAGTCTGCGTTTTCACAAATGTAAAAATAGAAATGAGCGTATGGCGTCATTGGCCGGGAGGCCGCTATTCGGGGAAGTTGGGCCGCCAAGTGCAAGTCTTATTTCAGTCGACGCCACGTTGGGTGACTTGCGCGCCCGAGATGAAATGATAATGAGGACATCACAACACCCACTCCCCGAGCGGCAAAAATCTCCAACACGGCCGGGAATCGAACGCCGGCGCGCTTGCATGGGAGGCGAGCACGTTACCCCCCAGCTAAGCAAGCGGACTTCGTAAGTGTACTAATGGTACCGTACACTACACACCAGAAACACTCCCATAGCATAACATCACCTGCTCTGTACTACACTGTTGGCATTGTACACGTTGGCATTCTCCAAACCCAGACCCTTTTACCGGATTGCCACACGGTACAGCGTGATTCATCACTGCAAGTCACTTGTTTCCAATCATCCACGGTCCAGTTGCGTCTTAACACCGTCTCAAGCGTCGCTTAGCACTGGCTACAGAAATGTGTGGCTTTTGAGGAGCTGTTCGACCCAATCTTTTTAAATCCTTACGCACAGTCATAGTGCTACGAAGACTGCTGGTAGCACTTTGGAACTCACGAGTGATTCCTTCCCCTGATTACATGCGGTTTTTGCAGCCACTCTCTGCAGTGCTCGCTTGTCCTTGTCCAGTCAGTAAATGAAGTCTTCGTTGTTTTGGTTTAGCTGTGGTCGACCTTTCACACTTCCACTTTTCAGTCACTCCACCAACAGTCGACCTTGAAGCCTCCAGAAAGGTTGATGTGTCCCAAATGGATTTGTTACTCATATGACATCCCATTCTACGTCCGAAGGCAAGCTGTCTTGACGGACCCATACTGCTCTCAGTGCTTTATCACTGACAGCCTAATACTCTCCACCTCCTTTCGTACTTGTCGGTCCGCCTCTCGTGACACCTAGCGGCCAGTTTCACGTTACCTAGCAACGGTCGGTCAGATGGTGCAGATGGAGATGTATCGCGCAGTGCACAGGACGGATCCTCGTATCCCATTAAAGAATTAACTCTCAGGATGCTGTGCGTGGGGCCCGGTTTTGTAGCGCTCGGCTGTTCCCTTTTGTTTCGGGAAGGTCCGAAAAGCCGCTAATGGGATTGCAGCGCTCTGGCTGTGACTGTGCGTGTTTTCGCCCGCTCCGATCCGACCTCACAGGAAGACGGCACACGGCAAATAGGGGCTGACATCACCTCACAGTGGTCAAGGATGCCGTTCTCTGAACAGCGAGATGCTGCCTTGTGCCTCTTAAAGTCGAGACTCATCACATGCTGATAACCGGTATTACAACTACACATCTACATCTACATTTGCATATACATCTACATCTGCGTGATTACTCTGCTATTCACAATTAAGTGCCTCGCAGAGCGTTCAGTGAACCGCCTCCAAGCTGTCTCTCTACCGTTCCACTCTCGAAAAGCGCGGGAAAAACAAGCACTTACATTTTCCTGTGCGAGCCCTCATTTCTCTTATTTATCGTGATGATCATTTCTCTCTGTATAGTTGGGTGCCACAGAATGTTTTCGCAATCGGAGGAGAAAACTGTTGATTGAAATTTCATGAGAAGACCCCGTCGCAATGAAAAACGTCTTTGTTTTAATTAACGGCACTCCAATTCACGTATCATGTGTGTGGCACTATCTGCACTATTTCTCGACAATACAGAACGAGCTGCCCTTCGTTGAACTTTTTCGATATCATCCTTCAGTCGCACCTGATGCGGATCCCACACTGCACAGCAATACTCCAGAGTAGGGTGGACAAGCGTGGTGCAAGAAGTCTCTCTAGTAGACCTGTTACATCTTTTAAGTGTTCTGCCAATGAATGGCAGTCTTTGGTTTGCTCTACCTACAACATTATCTATGTGATCGTCCCAATTTAGATTATTTGTAAATGTAATCATTAAGTATTTAGCTGAATTTATAGCCTTCAGATTTGTGTTACTTATCGCGTAATCGAAACTTAGGGAATAACTTACCACTTTTCTTTATTCAGGATCAATTGTCACTTGTAGCACCACACACATATCTTATCTAAATCATTTTACAATTCGTTTTGATCGTCTGATGACTTTCAAGACAGTAAATGACAGCATCATCCGGAAACAATCTAAGACGGCTACTCAGATTATCTCCTCGCTCGTTAATATAATCAGGAACAATAGAGGGTCTATAACAGTTTCTGGGGAACGCCGGATAGTACTTATGTTTTACTCAATGACTTACTGTCTGTTACTACGAACTGTGACCTTTCTGACACGAAATCATGAATCCAATCGAACAACTGAGGCGATATTTCACAGGCATGCAGGCTCTTCGAGAGTAACCTGATTCTCTGACGAACACTTCTTCATCGATGTCTACAACAAAAACGTAGATGGAACAATGTTTCATCTACATTTATATCTAAATCATTCTCCGTAAGCCACCTAACGGTGCTTAGCAGAAGGTATTTCTGATACCAGTAACTGATCGCCTCTTCCCCGTTCCATACACAAACGGCACCTGGGAAGAATGACCTCAGTATTGCCTCTAATTTATCGAGTTTTCTCGTCGTCGTCAGTTCATGACTTCTATGTGGGACGAGGTAACATGCTGTCCGACTCTCGCGGAAAGAGTTCACTCGGAATTTTAACAGTAAACTTCTCCGTGATGCACCATGCCTCTCTTGTAGCGTCTGCCACTGGAAAAATGGACATGAACAGTAACAACCGCAAGGAACTCCGTTTTGAGGAGGTTACCGGTTTCGGTCTGTTTTAGGTCATCTTCAGACCTGCCATCATGATGGTAGGTGGTGGCGCCCAATGGAGCGGACGCTACGATTCCATGCTACGCTAAGCTACAACGAGCAGCTAGCGTTCGTGGAATCGTAGCACTTGCTCCGTTCAACGCCACCGTCTACCATCATAGTGGCAGATCTGAAGATGGCCTAAAAAAGATCAAAACAGATAACTCCATAAAAAACAATTTCATGCGATTGTAACAAAAAAACCACAGTTCTCCAAGAGAAATGTACCCAAAAATTTCTGCCACTGGAGTTTGCTGACCACCTCTGACGCTCTCACGCCGACTAAACGACCCCTTGACGAAACGTACTACTCTCCGTGGAATCTCCTCTACCTCTTCTATCAGCCCTGCTGGTAAGGGTGCCAGGCTGACGAACAATATTCAAGAATCGGTAGAACAAGCACCCTGTAGCCTCTTCTTTCGTGGATGAGTCACATCTCCCGAAGATTCTAGCTTTGAACCTCAGTCTGGCATCTCCGTTTCCTACTCTTTGTGTTACGTTGTCATTTCACTTAAGGTCACTCTGGATACTTACTCTTAAGTTTGCGGTAGATGCTGTTTGCAGTAATTTGTCATCAATAGTGTAGTTGCATATTAACTGATTTATTTTCCGAAGTATGGGCTATATGCTACTTTACGTTCTCGGTCAACTGCCAGAGTCTGCACCATTCATCATTCCTCTGTAGGTCGTTCTAAAAATCGATACTGTCTTCTGGCGTTGCTACTTTCTTATAGACAACCGCATCAGGTGCGAACAGTCTAAGAGAGCTTCCGACGTTTTCAACTACATCATTTCTATACATTGCAAATAGTAACGGCCCTATCACACTTCTTTGGGGTACTCCAGAAATTACCTTTACAACTGTCGGTTTTGTCCCGTTAAAACCGACGTGTCGAGTGCTACCTGCATGTAAGTCACGAATCCAGTCGCAAACCTGGTCCAAGACGCGATAAATTCGTACTTTTTTCAGTGAACAGCAGTACGAGGCGATGTTAAATGCCTTCCTGAAGTCAATGAAAGCAGCATCTTCCCCAACTCCTTTGTCTACATCGCTGTGGATGTCATGGAGGAACAGAGAGATCTGAGTTTTGCAAGACTTCCGTTGCGGAATCCATGTTTATTTTTATAGAAGCGATTTTCGCTCTCCAAAAACTTCGTAATCCTTCAATGTAAAACATGACCCACAATTCAACAACAGACTGACTTCAACGACATAGGCCTATATTACGTCCATCTGTACTACGAAATTAGGAATTACTTGCGCTTTTTCAAGACGCTAAGTACCCTTCGTTGCTCCAGTTATCTACGACAAACTGTTGCTAGTAGGGAAACAACCTCTTTCGCATAATCTTTGTAGAATCTTATAGATACCTCACCTGATCCTGATGCCTTCCCACTAAATAAGCACTGGACTGGCATTCGGGAGGAAGACGGTTCAATCCTGCGTCCGGCCATCCTGATTTAGGTTTTCCGTGATTTCCCTAAATCACTTCAGGCAAATGCCGGAATGGTTCCTCTGAAAGGGCACGGCCAACTTCCTTCCCCGTCCTTCACTAATCCGATGAGACAGATGACCTCGCTGTTGGGTCTCTTCCCCAAACAACCCAACCCAACCCACTAACTAAGCGATTGCAGTTGCTTTTCTACTCCGCGAACAGTTCGACATTCGTGTGATGAGTGAAAGGAGGGACCGTGTTACGATCTTCAGCAGTGAATAATTTTCAGAAGACCGAATTCAGTATTTCGGAACCAATTTCGGAAGACAGACTGTAGTATTTCGGCTTCCTCTTCGTTATCACCCGTTTCGGTGGCAGATTGGTCACTGAGTGAATTAATAGAGATTTGAAACGGTTTACTGATTTTACATAAGAACAAAATATCTTAAGCTTTTACTCAGATCGGTTGACAAAATTTTTCTCTCAAAGTCACTGAACGCTTATCTCATTGTTTCCCTTATACTCACTTTCGTTGCTTTCAGATTTTGGTCGTATGGACTTCTCTTGAGTCTATGATAAAACTCTCTTGGTTTACGTATCAGTTTTCTGATATGGCTATTAAGCCACGGTGCACCTTTTCCATCCCTTAAGAACTTTCTCGTACTATATTTGTCTAAGGCATACTGATCGACGCCGCTTTTCAATTTTTTCCATTTGTGCCGCACATCTTCGCCCTCAGTACTGAATATTTTATGCAAATTATTCAGATGCCCTGTGATTTGTATTCTGTCACTCTTGAAAATCAAAATTTTTTTTCTAACTTTCTTAACATTCCTTACAAAACTATCGTAGTTACAGTTGTTGCCACACTCCTATGATCACCGATACCTTCCTCTATGTTAACTCATTAGATAAGTTCAGGTTTGTTTGTTGCTAGGAAGTCTAAGACGTTACCTTCTCGAGTTTCTCCATAATTATCTGCTCGAAGTAATTTTAGGACAAGACATTCAGGACAATTTCACGCGCATCCCTACTAATTCTGGAACCTTTACTTGGATGTTTCTGCTGTTTTCTCGTATCATATTATCATTTTCTACATCAGATGTGTACGGACGAGCATTTTCTGTGAACATTGTGGCTGATGTATCTCCGATTCTGGCAGGAATTCGTCTCTAATCCTAAGGGAGAGGATGGTTTCTCTAAGCTAAAAGAAAAAAAAGAAAGAAAAAACCATTTGCTCGCCTAGTTACCGGTTCCTGCATGTAGTGCCGCCTGACCGATTAAGGGGAATCTTCAATTATCCATCCGATAGTTGAGGTCGAGAAATTCGCATCCGGTACCGTCGCGGAATAGTCTAAGCCTCTAGTTTAGACCTTCCACTTTGCTCCATTCCAGAGGAATGTCATCTACCTTGAGTCCGACACCGAAAATAGTAAACATTGCCTGCCCCCCGTCTGCGACGCTAGTTGCCTCCATCAAGTCAGTCATTCGCCGAAAGGAACCGAGGGTGGCCTCAGAACCCAAGCGGCAGGCGTCATTCGTGCTCACATGTGCCACTACTTTTAGATGGTTGCACACAGTGAGATCGATAGCCGCTGGCAAAGCCCTCTCCACGTTTCGAACATGACCAGCCCGGCGAACATACCGAGTGCAAAATGACGCTCTTTCCCGCTCTGCCTTCTATTTCCCTGATTATCTGTCCCACTGGAGCTCCAAATGACAAACATACCAGCCCTCTTCAATTTTCCGGACTGGGCAGGAAAACTTGTCGCTGGTCCAACAGGAGAGGCGCCTCGTGCTGTCTGTGAAGTACTGTCAACAGTGGTTAGCACCTCGTACCTGTTGCTAAGGTGTGATCTTCTCCTTACGCTCAGTGGCACACGAACCCACCAATATCCGCCGCTCATTCTCGAGTGAAAACGAATCGATCCGATGTTGAGTATAGGAGGAGGCTGCGATAACCAGATTACGAGGGGATTCCAAAGGCACCACGATGTCGCCACAGCTTTAACCAACAGCTAGAAGCCCATCGACCGTGGAAAACGCAATTTCCAGCTGTTTATGGGCAGCACGCAATTCTCCATGTGTCCGCTTGCAACGAGAACGATCCCTATCCATACCGCACTGTGTACAATACTGAAAGATCTCAAAAAATACAAACACAGCAGTGAGAAGCAACAGAGAAAGAGCAAACAGACCACTGCAAATAGACTGTGGCGTTACTGAGGTTGGAATGTACACAAATTATAAACGAAGAGAGAGTTTTCATTCTACCTTAAGATCGCGAGATCCACTAGTTATAAAAACAAAAATAAATTTCTGTACGGAGAATGGAAGTGTCAGCAGCTACTTTTTACTAGAAATTCTGCTTACACAATAGGTACTGCAGGAAATAAATACGCTAACTCTAAAGTACGGATCTGAACTATCCGCTGTGCACTGGCACGACATTTAAACGGAGTAACGTGACGTGGTGCTTTTGACGGGAGGAAGTTACCCAAGAAAGTTTCCTCACACAAAGATATGCACTACAATTTACACAAAAAAGAAACTTACAGCAGGATAGCAGGCATTACTCTACACAGTAAAACACACAGGTACAATTCACTTCCTCGGGCATGGATGTGTGTGATGTCCTTAGGTTAGTTAGGTTTAAGTAGTTCTAAGTTCTAGGGGACTGATGACCACAGATGTTAAGTCCCATAGTGCTCAGAGCCATTTTTGAACAATTCACTTCCTCGTGGAAGTACGTGAGAAGCAACAGCTAAATTACTGTGTTTTAGACAAACTAGTACAGCTACAGTCGTGTCCTCTGCGGTCCGTGTCTGAGTCTACACCGTTTGTTAATTAGCATATATTTAATGAATTTTGTATTTAGATGACGTAGGTATTAGAACTGATCGGGAAAAGAGGAAAAAATAATGACCGAAACCGGATTAGAACGAGTAAGTACCTTTGTCGAATGCTTCCGACGTGTCCCATCTTCATGTATTTTACGTTCACACTACTAGGACGTGCAATTTTGTTTGAATATTTACATCATTTAGGAATCAAAACCAGGCCACCCACGTGGCAGATAGGCACTCTACCGAAGAGCCATGCTGCCTACTGAGGAAAAGACCTTTTTTTCAGGATATTAAGGATCCTCTGAGAGCTCCAAAGTCGATTTTATCAAGGATTTTTCAGAGTTACACTGGACTACTATGCTAGATTCATATTTGAGTTCTGAAATTTACGCAGCACAAATACAAAAAAATCACAAAAATTCGTTTGACACGTGGTCTTCTTGTTACTTGAATTCAGGTGTGATAGCTTTGTTAGTAGAATGAGTAATTAATTAATGTGTACAACAATGAAATCTTCTATTTGTTTCCGAGACAAGGGATGGGAGAGACAAAAATTAAATCGTGCTATTGGTTATGTGCAGAAGTATGTTTGAATGCTTTTAATGCTGTTGTAGCTCCTCTCAATTCATATTATTAAACTTCAGCAGAGGGTAGCGGCTGCCAGACAGCTTCCCATCTGTAGTGGAGGAAACAATGCACATGAGGATACGCCTGCTGGTTGGCAGTTGGCTGTTGGGAACACCTAGATAAAGCATGGCAACACAAGGCATACGTTAACACAGAACTCGTGTCTAAAAGCGACCTACTTTTTTGCAGGATCATTAATGTTGAGTGGCAGTTCAGCGACACGGTGAGATATTTCCACGCTCCCGTCGCATTTTCAATCATGCTCAGCAGCTCTGTTCCATTTATGTAGTGAGTTAAGAATGAAGAGGAACTACCTCCTGGTATGAAGGGAAAAAAATTCATTAGTAGAGCTGCTGCCTCCAGCTTGACGTCGTGCGAGATGGCGTAGACAGAGGACTCGGAAGGGCGATGGTTCACATCCACCATCCGCTCATCCAGATCAGATTTTCCGTAATTTTCATAAATCGCTTAACGTAAATCCGGGTGGGTTACTTTGAAAGGGAACAAGTTTATTTCTTTTTAAATTCTCGCCCATGCTGCTGACAATATTGACTGAAATAAACTCTATGAAATTCTAAAGAGAGAAGACATAACACAGGGTTGTCTACAAATAGTGCAGAAACAAGAACACTGTTCCAAGAGTCAAAAGTCATCAAAGGAAAGAAATAGTTGATAAGGGACTGAGACAAGGTTGTAATTCATCCCTCATGCCATTCAGTTTTTACGTAGAACAAGCTGTGAATGAAACTTACGAAAAATTTGGAACAGGCATTAAAGAGCCGGAACAACAAACAAGGACGGTGAGATTTGCCAATGACATAGCAACACAATGAAGGACTACAAAGAAACTGGAAAAGCAGCGGAAGAAACTGGATAGTGTCTTAAGACACGGGTTCTAAGATAACGTCTAGAAAGCTAAAACAAGGATTGTGGGCTGCCGTCTGGAACCGCGCGGCCGCTACAGTCGCAGGTTCGAATCCTGCCTCGGGCATGGATGTCTGTAGATGTCCTTAGGTTAGTTAGATGTAAGTAGTTCTAAGTTCTAGCGGACTGATGACCTCAGAAGTTAAGTCCCATAGTTCTCAGAGCCATTTTAACCATTTAGTCGCATTAAATCAGGCGATCCTGTGATAATTAGATTACGACATTAGCCATTATTATTGATAGACGATTTTTTGTATTACGGCAGCCAAATAACGGAGCATGTCCGAAGCAGGTTCAAAATGGTTCAAATGGCTCTGAGCACTATGGGACTCAACTGCTGTGGTCATCAGTCTCCTAGAACTTAGAACTACTTAAACCTAACTAACCAAAGGACATAACACACATCCATGCCCTTGGCAGGATTCGAACCTGCGACCGTAGCAGTCGCACGGTTCCGGACTGCGCGCCTAGAACCGCGAGACCACCGCGGCCGGCTCCGAAGCAGGAAGGACACGTAATACATACTATGAGAAAGAAGAAAAGACAAGAGAAATTTGCTCGTATGGAGGTAAAAAATAACGAGAAAAATTGTAGACAGTTACACAAGAATGTTAGAAATTAGATGGCTATAACGGGTAACTAATGAGGAAGTCCCGTATCGAAATGAGGAGAAAAAATTCGTGGGATCACTACTATAAAAGCAGAGATCCGTTGATAGGGCACGTCCTGAAGCATCAAGCAAGTTAAATTTGGGAATGAATGCAAATCGGGGGTGGGGTTGTAGATGGCGACCAAGGCTTACCTACAGTAAAAAGGTGCAAAGGGATGAAGGCAGCATTAGTTATGTACAGATGGGTGGACTAGCGTCGAAAGTTGCATCGAACTGCTCTTCGGAGTGAACAGCACAACAATTACAATAACAATAACCTCCCCCAGCACAAATTCGTGCTCCGCCTGTAATGCCCTCGTCGTCGACACTACTTAAACCCTAATCATCTTACTTCTCTCAGGTTTGACCCAACGCGTTCGTTCGGTTTCCGAGTCGCGTTGCCCTAACTGAAAAAGTGGGGCTTCCTCTCTCGATACTCTCCCTTAAGCTACAGTTAAGTCGTTAAGTCCGAATGCAGTCTTAACAGCGGACGGACGGAGGAGCTGGCGAGGTAGGTGGGAAGGCTGGAAGCCATTTAGCAGAGCCACCCCAAGCGGCTGGCCCATTAGCACTGCCAAGGGTCAGGGTAAGAGAAAGAGTAGCCAACGGCAGACTCCGCCGAACCCGAGAGCACCGGCTGCGGCAGCTATTCTCACATCGATCGCAACAGCTGCGGACACCACCTCCGGCCTTGACGCCGAGGCAGCTACCTTGGCGACAGCGTCGGCAATGCAGAAGGTTGAGATTGCTGGGCTGGGAGGAGGGATATGGCATTTGGAATAAGGGGTTTAAAAACCACTACCGACTAACATACACATTGACAACAGTCTCCATTACTGAACGAAAACATCCCTTTATTTTAGTTCCTCCACTATTGCATAGTTTCAACTCTGCAGCAGTAAGTAATATCATGTTGTTGTTGTTGTTGTTGTTGTTGTTGTGGTCTTCAGTCCTGAGACTATTTTGATGCAGCTCTCCATGCTACTCTATCCTGTGCAAGCTTCTTCATCTCCCAGTACCTACTGCAGCCTACATCCTTCTGAATCTGCTTAGTGTGTTCATCTCTTGGTTCCCTCTACGATTTTTACCCTCAACGCTACCCTCCAATACTTAATTGGTGATCCCTTGAAGCCTCAGAATATGCCCTACCAACCGATCCCTTCTTCTTGCCAAGTTGTGCCACAAATTTCTCTCCTTCCCAATTCCATTCAATACCTCCTCATTAGTTATTTGATCTACCCACCTAACCTTCAGCATTCTTCTGTAGCACCACATTTTTAAAGCTTCTATTCTCTTCTTGTCCAAACTATTTATCGCCCATGTTTCACTTCCATACATGGGCACACTCCATACAACTACTTTCAGAAACGACTTCCTGACACTTAAATCAATACTCGATGTTAACAAATTTCTCTACTTCAGAAACGCTTTCCTTGCCATTGCCAGTCTACATTTTATATCCTCTCTGCTTCGACCATCATCAGTTATTTAGCTCCCCAAATAGTAAAACTCCTTCACTACTTTAAGTGTCTCATTTCCTAATCTAATTCCCTCAGCATCACCTGACTTAATTCGGCTACATTCCATTATCCTCGTTTTGCTTTTGTTGATGTTCATCGTATACCCTCCTTTCAAGACACTGTCCATTCCATTCAACTGCTCTTCCAAGTCCTTTGCTGTCCCTGGCACAATTACAATGTCATCGGCGAACCTCAATTTTTTTATTTCTTCTCCTTGGATTTTAATACCTACTCCCAATATTTCTTTTGTTTCATTTACTGCTTGCTCAATATACAGATTGAATAACATTGGGGACAGGCTACAACCCTGTCTCGCTCTCTTCCCAACCGCTGCTTCCCTTTCCTGTCCTTCGACTCTCATAACTGCCATCTGATTTCTGTACAAATTGTAATTAGCCTTTCGCTCCCTGTATTTTACCCCTGCCATCTTTAGAATTTGAGAGAGGTAAAAATTGACAGACATGCTTGGAGTGACATGGGGTTTTATTAGAACCAAATAAAAACAACCCATATTACTAGAGGCGTGAAAGACCTCTTGCGCGCGTCGTTTGGTGATGATGGTATGCTCAGCTACCACTTTCGTCACGCTTGGCCTCCCAGGTCCCCAGGCCTCAGTCCGAGCTATTATTGGCTTTGGGGTTACCTGAAGTCGCAAGTGTATCGTGATCGACCGACATCTCTAGGGATGCTGAAAGACAACATCCGACGCCAATGCCTCACCATAACTCCGGACATGCTTTACAGTGCTGTTCACAACATTATTCCTCGACTACAGCTATTGTTGAGGAATGATGGTGGACATATTGATCATTTCCTGTAAAGGACATCATCTTTGCTTTGTCTTACTTTGTTACGCTAATTATTGCTATTCTGATCAGATGAAGCGCCATCTGTCTGACATTTTTTGAACGTTTGTATTTTTTTGGTTCTAATAAAACCCCATGTCACTCCAAGCATGATTATCAATTTGTACCTCTCTATCTACATTATTCCGTGATTTATTCAGTTTTCAAATTTATACTGACTTTTTATCACCCGGTACACAGTGACAACAATCGGCAGTACTCGACTAAAGCGTTTCTTTATTTTAGTTCATCCAGTACTGCACAGTCTCAGCTCTGTAGCAGTAAGTAATATCATTAAAACACTAATATGAAACAAACATAGGCTGTTGTGTGACGGGATAAAAACTGAAAATTAAATAAAAATAAAAAGACGACTGTCGTACAGATTTTTTTGGGTTACAGTAAAAGCTTGCCTTGGTTACACATTGCTAGAATGCCTGTGGTTGGTCTAGTGTGCAACGACGTAACGTTCACTCCCAGTCTGCATAATGTACGGAACGCAATCTGCACATCAGAACTTGACAAAATTTTGTTGTAGTTCATGTCGTATTAGATCATCTAAATAATGGTTAAATTATGTTTATCAGGCGCTGACGTTTAGTTCGTGTTTGACATTTTGTAGGGCGAGGTTTAACGTCGTGTATACTGAGCTGACGAAAGTAACGGGATACCTCCCGGTATCGTGTCGCACCCCCTTTTGCTCAGTGAGAGCAGCAACCCCATGTGGCGTGGACTCAACAAATAGTTGTAACTCCCCTGCAAAGCAATAAGCCATGCTACCTCCACAGCCGTCCATAATTGAAAAAGTGATGCCAGTGCAGGATTTTGGGCACGAACTGACCTTTGGATTATGTCCCATAAACGTTCGATGGGACTCACATCGGGCGATCTGGATGGCCAAATCATTAGCTAGAGTGTTCTCGAAACCAATCGCAAACAATTTTGGCCCAGTGAAATGACGCATAGTCAGCCATAAAATTTCGATCGTTGTTTGGTACATGAATGACATGAATAGTTGCAAATGGCCTCCGAAAAGCCGAACCTAACAGTTTTCCGTCAATGATCTGTTTAGATGGATCAGAGAGACCACTCTGTTCCGTGTAAACACAACCCAGACCATTATAGAGCCACCATCAACTTGCACAGTGCCTTGTTGGCAACTTGGGTCCATGGCTTCCTACGGTCTTACACACACACACACACACACACACACACACACATACATACATACATACATACACTCGAACCCTACCATCAGCTCTCACTTTACCAGTAGAAAACAGGACTCATCTGGCTTCTGACTGCGCCATGGATTTACAATCAAAAAAATTGTTCAAATGGCTCTGAGCACTATGGGACTTAACATCTTCTTTTTTTAATCCCATTTTGTTCGTTATTGTTTGTTTCAATTGTTCGTGGCGGACGCCACCTGACGCCCATTGAAGTTCGTTATTGATCCATTCACTCAGTTTTTTTTTATTATTATTATTATTACAGAGGGCAGCTAACCCCCTGACCGAGCACGCTGAGCTACCGCGCCGGTGGCATCTTAGGTCATCAGTTCCCTAGAACTTAGAACTACTTAAACCTACCTAACCTAAGGACATCACACAACACCCAGCCATCACGAGGCAGAGAAAATCCCTGACCCCGCCGGGAATCGAACCCGGGAACCAGGGCGTGGAAAGCGACAACGCTACCGCACGACCACGAGATGGGGGAGATTTACAGTCGCCTAGCGTCCAACCGATACGGTCACGTACTCAGGAAATGTACTGCAGGCGATTTCGTGCTGTTAGCAAAGGCACTTGCATTGCTCGTCTGCTGCCATAGCCCATTAATGAAATATTTCGCAGCACTGTCCTAATGGATACGTCATTCGTACGTCCAACATTGATTTCTGCATTTATTTGACGCAGTGTTGCTTGTCTGTTAGCACTCACAGATCTACGCAATCGCCGCTCCTCTCGGTCGTTAAGTGAGAGCCATCACGCTGTGGGTTGTCTGTGGTGAGAGATAATGCCTGTAATTTGATTTTCTCGGCACACTGTTGACACTGTAGAACTCGCAATACTGAACTAGCTAACAATTTCCGAAATTGAATGTCCCATGCGTCTAGCTCCAACTGCCATTTGGCGTTAAAAGTCGATTAATTCCCGTCGTGTGGCCATTATCACATCGAAAATCTTTTTACGTGAGCCACCTAGTACAAATGACTACTCAGCCAAGGCACCGCGTGTACGCGAGGCTATCGCCATCTGCAGATGTGCATATCGCTATCCAGTGAGTTGTCACCGGAAAATTTGCCTGCTGGGACAACTGGAACATGTGACAATCAGCCTCGTGAAGCCAACTGAGGAGTACTTGGATGAGAAGTAGCGACTCCAAGATCTGCAAAGCAGACAACGGCCAGGAGAGCGATGTGCTGACAAAACGTCCCCCCATACCGCACCCAAATGCTGCCATATGACACAGGATGACCCGGTGGTCGGTTGGTCCGGATTTTTATGTCTGTGACCAGAACCATTCAGTTTAATTCTTCTATTAATTGAGGAGACTGCTGAGAACGTGGTATTTAAGGCACAACAGTGAATGTACATTAACTCATAGAAAAAGATATATTTCTGCTTAAAGAACACTTATAACAAAATATAAAATATTGAAAACTACTGAACGTAGAAGAAAAAAACCAAAATCGAGTATAGAGGTAAACCAAATCCTAATTTAGGGAGTACTGCTGTTACTACTAGCCTGAGGAGAGAAATACACTACTGGCCATTAAAATTGCTACACCACGAAGATGACGCGAAATTTAACCGACAGGAAGAAGATGCTATGATAAGCAAATGAGTAGCTTTTCAGAGCATTCACACAAGGTTGGCGCCGGTGGTGACTCCTATAATGTGCTAGTATGAGGAAAGTTTCCAACCGATTTCTCATACACAAACAGCAGTTGACCGGCGTTGCCTGGTGAAACGTTGTTGTGATGCCTCGTGTAAGGAGGAGAATTGCGTATCATCACGTTTCTGACTATGATAAAGGTCGGATTGTAGCCTATCGCAATTGCGGTTTATCGTATCGTGACGTTGCTGGACGCGTTGGTCGAGAACCAATGACTGTTAGCAGAACACGAATTCGGTGGGTTCAGGAGAGTAATACGGAACGCAGTGCTGGATCCCTACGGCCTCGTATCACTAGCAGTCGAGATGACAGGAATCTTATCCGCATGGCTGCAACGGATCGTGCAACCACGTCTCGATCCCTGAGTCAACATATGGGGACGTTTGCAAGACAACAACCATCTGCACAAACAGTTCGACGATGTTTGCAGCAGCATGGACTATCAGCTCGGAGACCATGGCTGCGGTTATCCTTGACGCGGCATCACAGGCAGGAGCGCCTGCGATGGTGTACTCAACGACGAACCTCGGTGCACGAATGGCAAAACGTCATATTTTTCGGATGAATCCGGGTTCTGTTTACAGAATCATGATGGTCGCATCCGTGTTTGGCGACATAGCGGTGAAAGCATATTGTAAGCGTGTATTCGTCATCGCCATACTGGCGTATCACCCGGCGTCATGGTATGGGGTGCCATTGGTTACAAGTCGCGGTTACCTCTTGTTCGCATTGACGGCACTTTGAACAGTGGACGTTACATTTCATATGGGTTACGACCCGTGGCTCTACCCTTCAAACGATCCCTGCAAAACCCTACACTTCAGCAGGATAATGCACGACCGCATGTTGCAGGTCCTGTACGGGCATTTCTGGATACAGAAAATGTTCGACTGCTGCTCTGGCCAGCACATTCTCCAGATCTCTCACCAACTGAAAACGTCTGGTCAATGGTGACCGAGCAACTGGCTCGTCACAATACGCCAGTCACTGCTCTTGATGAACTGTGGTATCGTGTTGAAGCTGCATGGGCAGCTGTACCTGTACACGCCATCCAATCTGTTTGACTCAATGAACAGGGGTATCAAGGCCGTTATTACGGCCAGAGGTGGTACTGATTTCTCAGGATCTATGCACCCAAATTGCGTGAAAATGTAATCACATGTCAGATCTAGTATAATATATTTGTTCTATGAATATCTGTTTATCATCTGCATTTCTTCTTGGTGTAGCAATTTTAATGGCCAGTAGTGTAGTATGTTGCTCGTGACACTTCGTTTTACCACTGTACAAAAATTTTCGATTACACGAACTATTCCCGATATTTGACCCTTATTGACCATTATTGTTTGGTTTAATTGTCACCAGCGTAGTCGGCTACATCGCTAATATTATTAATTTAAACGTGTCCATGAGATCAATGAAAGAAAAACAACTTTATTAAAAGTTACGCTTAAACTAATTATGTCGACAATCTCTCACAAACCTAACCATCAAAAGCACAGTAGTTTCGTAGTCAGAAGGCCTGACCAGTATAATGATGCAGCTGTTTGTTTGATGCTGTTAAAATTCACAGAACTGTTACGAGCACTTACAATTTGTAAGTGCTCGACTAAGCGTGTGACGTACTATGGTTAGTCAATGAAGGCCAAAATAAGTCGAATGTGAGGAATAATTCGTGGAGTCGCAAATGCGTGCAAAGCGCTAGCAAGGAGTGCCGGAAACAACACAGTAGAAACCCTGACCGGTGGGGCTGAATGTGGGAGTAGCGGTTCGTTTGAAAGTCACTTTTGTACGTTTCTTGAATTACTCGAAACGAATCCCAGTGCAAAATTTAGTTACATTAAATTACTTACAAAAAGGTCGTATTAATTTTTACTGTAGGACTAATTCTTTGCGAAAGAGAGAATATAGAAATCTCTTGCGTGGTTTTTGAAGGCCAGGCTGGTTGCATAAAACGATGTCGGTGGGTGCAGCTGAACACCCTGTATAGCTCTGACGTTCACTGTAAGATAGTAGGTTCTTAGCCAAGTAAGTTGGGCAGTAAACTACCAAAGTTACAGATCGTTCTTCCATCCTGCCGCAGTACCAGGTGGTCGCGTACAGTGAGAGGCCGGGCTGCAAGGGAAACCGGGCGCCCAGGGTGCTCCACGAAGGAAGGGGGGCCTCGCCTTCCCACTCCTCCTTTTCCTTTTTGCGGGACCTCTCCACGCTCTCCTCTTTGCCTCGCCCACCGCTTTCACTGTACGATTGCGGAGCTGGCGGTTTCTTCAGTCCACCGCAGAGATGAACGCTGAGACTCTCGGGGTAATCTCTCCCGCCACAGCCCGAAACATTTGCTTCCAATTACTAACTTCCTTCCAGTGACAACCATGAGAAAGGCGTGAGAAATACGAGGGCGATTTACAGCAGGTAAATGTATGCGTGTCTACGCATGAAAAAGAACAGGCTCTGCTATGTGACGAACTGTTTGGCTTTAGGAAACGTAAAGGTACCAGAGAGGCAGTTCTCACGTTCCGCTTGATAATGGAAGCAAAGGTGAAGAAAAATCAAGACACGCTCATAGCTTACGTACACATTGAGAAAGCGTTCGACAATGAAAAATAGTGCAAGATGTTCGAGATTCTGAGAAAACCTGGGGTTAGCTACAGGGAAAGACGGTTTTTATACAATATGTACAAGAACCGAGATGGGACACTAAGACTGGAGACAAAGATTGTTCAGACTAAAATGGGGGGTAAGATAAGTCTGCAGTATTTCTTCTATACTGTTCAATCTGTACATCGAAAAAGCAATGACTGAAATAAAAGAAAGGCTCAAGAATGGAATTAAAATTCTGGGTGAAAGGACATCTACGATAAGTTTCGCTGCTGAAATTTCTATCCTCAGTGAATGCATGGGAAAAATTACGGAATCTATTCAATAGAATTAACGGTCTAGTGAGTACAGAACACGGGCTAAGGCAAGGAAAAAGACAAAGGTAATGAGATGCTGCAGAAATGAGAATAACCAGAATCTTAACATCATAACTGGTGATCACGATGTAGACGAAGTTAAAGAATTCTGCTACCTTGGAAGCAAAATTATACTGACGGGCGAAGCAAGAAGGACATAAAAAGCAGTCTCGAACAAACAAAGAGGGTATTCCTGACCAATACAAGTCTACTTCTATCAAACATTGGCCTTAATTTGAGAAAGACATTTTTATAATGTGTGTTTGAAGCAAAACGTTGCATGGGAGTGAAGCACAAATAGTGTGAAGAGCGGAAGAGAAGAGATCGTAGCGTTTGAGATATTGTGCTACAAAATACTGTTGGCAATCAGGTGGACTAACAAGAAATGAGGAATGCTCCGCAATATCGGCGAGGGAAGAAACATATGTAAAACACTCACAAGAAGAAGAGACATGATTATAGGACATGAGGCGTCAGAGAATAGTCTCCATGGTACTAGAGCGAACTGTGGAGGGTAAAGCTGTATGGGGAGACAAACATTCGAAAGACCTGAAACATCCAACAAATAATTGAGGATACAGGGTGCAAGCGATACTGTAAGATGATGAGGTTGGTGCAGGAGAAGGAATTCGTGGCAGGCCGCATCAAAAAAGTTGAGAAACTGATTAATAATAATAATAATAAGCAAAAAACTGACGCCGCTACGAAACATTGAGAGGAATAAAGGAGGGAGAGAAGGAGGGAGGAAAAGCAGGAGTGGATTACGTACTCTAGTTCTCATCCAATGCCCCTCAAATTTCTTTTCCTACTAACAGTTTGACTGAAATCCATACTGTGTGCGATGATATCTGTGCTTGACGCCTTAAAGAGACAAGTAGAGAGGTTTTGGAAACATCGCCTAAAGGAAATTACAGTTCGGCTCCAGAACCAAAAACATGTAAACAGTCAGTTTAGCCTAGACAACCTGAAGGACCAAACAGCAACATTTAGAAGAAATAGAAGTACATTTGTGAACCAGGTGGCACAAAGACACACGATAGAAGGACAAAGACAATGGTGACTGTCACGGGAGAAAGCAAGACAAAATTGGTCACCGGTAGAAAAAAACAAATCAGGAAGGCAGCTTACAACAATGGGATCTGTGGAATTTGAACCCGTCTTTGAGTCCAAGGATTTAAAAAAAACGATTATTAGTTTTCATCAATTATGATCGTTTTTCAGGTCGATCTGTATTAATACGACAGTATGAAAACGTAAATTTCTAGGTCTAGAATGACGAAAGATTGATACATATTCGAACATTGGATCGGTGCTCTCTTTTTTGTAACTATGCCACTTTTCATCAAATACTTTGGGTTCTGTATAAGATTAGCGATGCAAAGAAGTAAATGCAAGAAGAGCAATAATAAACTTGTAGATAAGCGAAACATTACTGTTGTTCCTTAGACAAGCTACCAGTGAAAGAGGCAGAAACTGTTTCGTGAGGAGTGTGCCCTTGTATGCTGCTGAAAAATGGAAGCATCTAAGACGTTTTAGAAATCTTTAGAATTTTTTTAAGGGTTGCAAAACGATTGAACTCGAGGGACTAAATCCAGGGCAGAGGGGACGCAACATCATATTGATAAGTGGGCTCATACTTGCAAGTCCTTCGTGAATTTGACTCAATTTCGATATCACTGAAATAACATCACATACTCTCTCACCCCGTGAAGTTTCATATCGTTACTTGCTTCCCATGTGGATGCTTTACTTTTTTGTTAGTTGCAATATTCAGCTTTCTTCTCGTTTCGTTCACGGATGCAAAGTCGAAAGAATCACTTGTACGCCTCTCTGTATGCAATTATTTCTCAGCAGAAAATGAAAGTGTAATCGTTTAGTGCCTTTTATACGATGAACATTCACATCAATTGAAACTCGCCACTCTGTTCCTCGAACCACCTATCACACTTCTGGCTTGTCCTATGGAACATTATCCTGTTGAAAAACATCGCTGCCGTCGGGAAATACGATAGTTACGAAGGGTCTGAAACCAGTGTACGATACTTCCTGGCCGTCACGGTGTCTTGCACGAGCTCCACTGGACCCATGAATGTCCACTTGAATGTTCCCCAAAGCATAATGGAGCCGACGTCAGCTTGTCTCCGTCCACCAGTACAGGTGTCAAGGAGCTGTTCCCCTGAGAGACGACGGATTCGCGCCCTCCCATCGACATGATCAAGAAGGTATCGGGACTCAACAGATCTTGCAGTGCTCTTCCACTGTAACAACGTCCAGTGTCGATAGTCACGTGCCCATTTCAGTCACAGTTGCCGATGTCGTGGAGTTAACATCGACGTCATGGTGTTTACATTGGGATGTGCATGGGTCGTCGGCTGCCGAGGCTCACCGTTAGGAGTATCCGATGCACACAGTTCAGACACGCTTGTACTCTGCCGAGCATTAAAGTCTGATGTTAGTTCCGCCACAATCGGCCGCCTGTCCTGTCTTACTAGTCTGCCCGCCTACGGCGTCTAACATCTGCAATGAGAGTTGGCCGCCCAAACTCACGATGTCTGGACGTGGTTTCATCTTGGTTTTGCCACGTGTTGAACACGCCACAGCACTCCTAGAACATCCGACAAGCAGTGCAGTTTTCGAACTGCTCGTGCCGGACCTCCGGGCCATCACAGTCTGCTCGCAGTCATAGACAAATAGCGTGCCTTCCCTATTCTACACGAGGAGAGCACGCTCACTGACAAAGGACTCACTGTGCCTGTGTTTGATTAGCAGTCACTCCTCGCTACGTGAAGCTGCTATTGCCTGGACGGGTTTATGTCGATAGTAGGTCAGTGGCCACAATATTCTGGTTGGACAGTGTATGCTCTGAGCCTCCAGTGGACCTCCGGTCGCCTGTTCCTCCTAGCCTTAGCCTCCCGTCTGCCTGGTTGCGACGTAGACGGCGGGAGCGCCGGTTAGGACTCGGCCGTCTCCACGCGTCTGCATTATTCACTGCAGGCCCACGGCGGCGGTCGAGAACTCGGCGAGCGGTCTCCCAGGAATTGCAGCCCTGCTCGCCGTCGAGTTTACTGCAGTCCGCTCAATTAGTCACGAGCAGATCGCCTCGCGACGCATCACCGGACCGCTCAACGCGACGACCTGCCGGAACGTGAGTGAAGTGCCAAACCTACTCAAACCATAACCTCTTTACCCTGACGCAAATGCAGCAGCCTCGTAATCTTTCTTCAGCTCACTTCAGAGGTACATGCAGGGTGTCCGTGTCCCAAAACTGTTGCGACAAACTTCAAGCAGTTGTAGAGTGTGTTTTGAGGAACAAATCGAGGACAGAAACCCGCGTCCGGAAACGTCATCCATTGACGCTGCATACAGACCTCACGTACTGACGGACAGGGACTGTCGAGCAAATGAGCGGAACGGACCAGTCCTAACATTCCAAAGTGATACAATCAGTCAAAATAGCAAAGTGACTGTGCGTAGAGAGGTAACAAGAATGCGGTACAGTGATCGAGCAACTTATCATGGGCCACATATTTCTGTAGTCAATGCTAAGCGATGTTCAGGGTAAAGAGTGATGTATCTGCATAGTGGATGAATGGCAACAACTGATTTGGAGTGATAAATCACGCTATACGGTGTGTAAATGCGATGGAATGTTTTGGATTTGGCGAATGCCTGGAAAACTTTACCTGCCGTCATGCGTAGTGACAGCAGTGAAGTACGGAGGAGATAGTGTTAGGGAAGAGGGCGTCTTTCGTTGTTAGTGTGTGGTCCCCTTGTTGAGCTTAAAAAACCGCTCAATGCGGGAGGTGCAGTAACCTAACAGTTGACTGTGTCAGCACCACAATGCACCCTGTCATAAAACAGCATTTGTGAAGCAGACGTTTGTGGACAGTAACATTCCTGAAATGGATTTCCTGCCTACTTTGAGACTTTCATTCATTTTCATATGGTAAGTCTTTTTATGTAGTTGTGATAAGTAACCAGCTTTACAGCATTTGTATTACTGTAATTTTCTTTATTAAATATTTTACTAGTGTTTCAGCACTGTGTGATCCGGGAAGCGGTCGAAATTAGACTCAGTGATAGTAACTTTAGCAGCGACAACGGCTATGCACTTAGCCACACTTGGAAGAGTGCACTGGTTAGAGAAAAATCGCAGACCAAAACTTCACGCACTTTACCTCCTGATTCAAGGGATGGCGCTGCAAGCAACGCGGGATAGAAACTACATCTATGGAAGTAGAGGGGACCACTTCACTACGCACCATTTCGCTGTTGCTATGACGTATTCTAGCCAATCAGAAGCCGTCCTTTGCATATAAAAGTGGGAGCCTCGCTAGTTTACGAGAGTCAGTTTTAGCCCTGACGACCTGACGACGACCATGGAGGTAGTGGTCGAAAGCTTGGAGTTTTATCCTGAATTGACGCGGCATGTACACCGAGAGATTTTTATTCAGTGTTTCAGCAGATAGATATACTTCAATCTTTTCTTTGTTATGAACTGTCCTTTCCATGATATCTGTTAATTTCAGAATATCTTCTAAGTCTTCTTCAACTGCTACCGGAAGTGCTAAGGGTATGTCGTTTGTCAATAATAGCATTGGAACCTCTTCTTCTTGCTCTTTTTCTCCTGTTCCGAAATTTTCTTTCGCTCTTTTCACTGCTTCTGCAACGTAAAAATTGTTAAACAGTAGCGATAAACTGCAACTCTGCCTTACTCCCTTCTTACTGCAATTTCATCTCCCTTAGTTTTTCACTTTTAATACTATTACTAGAGTTTTGTATGTGTTATAGATTATTCTTCTGTATCTGTACTTCAGAGTAATCTTCTAAGGATTGTAAAGTGTCTTATTCTATATTGAATTATGGAAGACTTGCTGTATGCCATCAAATGCTGGAAAAATATTTTTCTTCAGTGTGCCTTCTATTACTTATCAAAATCTCAGAATTGCTTCTCTACCCTTTTTTCCTTTGTGAAAACAGACCCTGATCTTCAACTTGGAAGTCTTCTTTCTCCATCTATTCTATGTATTTTAGTTTGGTCAGGTAGGCTTTAAGTAAATCAGTTCCGTTTATGCTGGGGGACTGCTCATGACTGGTTCTGAGCGCAATGGCTGTCGCAGCCACTGCTTCCAGCACTGGAGGTCGAGCTCAAACTTGGCTGTAACCAGGAGCAACAGTCTGCCTGGAAATCCTAATGCTACCGACACACGCACTCCACACGAGACTCACAAAGCCGTAGATGGCCGCTAAACGTACAGGGTGAATGCGGAGGAAACCTACGTGCTATGAGGAATGATAGCATTCGTCACTGAGAACAAAAAATTTCAAATAAACATATGTCCTTTTCTTGACATCATCCGACATACATCTGTTTGAATATCACGGGTTGAGTCGCATGTCGCTCTTAAGCAGCACGCACACGCAAAACAATCAGGGCAAAGTTAGTCTACGTAGTGTGTAAAGACATTTACAGATCATTTCAATTCGCACTTCTCTTCCCCATGGTTGAGCGACGAATCCAGCAAGCGTACACGTTGTTTATCTCACCTCTCAGAACTATAGTGGTTGCACCAGCAGCCACTATATTACAGTGTCGTTACAGGTACAGGCATAGCTGTGAGGATCGAAATAGTGAAAATGTCACAGGTCTTCACAAATGAGCGGTATGTTAACATGATCTTTGTCTACAAGCTTTTTGCAATGGGAATTCGAGAGTCGCTGTTCACGAATACGAACGACGGTTTCCTAATCTCAGAGCCCGGGATTCAATGTATTTATGATTGTGTTTGACCGATTGCGTGTCCGACAAGATCTAAGTGAAGCTGAGAACATTTTTTTAAATGATAGAACGCAGCCGAACTACGAGCTGTAGAAGGACTGCTGCACAGCTTGGTGTTCGACGAGTGATGCACACAATGCATGATCGGGGTCTGCATTCGTACCGTGGCAGAGTGCGTCATATCTACAACAGGAGGTGATGCCAAAGGATCACGGCCAAAGAAGGCTGTATCCCACATATTCTGTTTACTGATCAGTGAATATTTATACGCAACGGCACCAAACACATGCAAATCTCGTGTATGGGCCGATGGAAATCTGCACGCTACTTTGGAAACAAATTTTCAACGACGTTTCTGAACGCACATGTGATACTGTGTTATTGATATCAACTCAAGACACAAAGCATCTACAACCGTCTACCTGCTAGTTTTCTGTTTGGCTGTGGTCATAATCTCGTCTTTCTCGTAACCCATGGAATGGCCAAGACAGTGGGCACAGTCTCGCTCTAATTGAATTCGACAGTTAAGAAAGCCGTGAAAAACAAAGAAAAAAGAAAAAATGGCAGACAACTTCGTTAAGCGGGACTTTGTCTTCCATTTCACGTCTAGGCTCTCACAGTAACTATGGTTCTGAGTCTTTGCTGTCCGGCATTCCAACACCTGACATCCATTTTACTATAAGCACTGTGGGTTTTCTAACCCGGCATTTGCTACAGTTTTGTCTTATATGGGGACAATAAAGACCGTTCATTTTCAATTTTCTTCATAATTAGAAAACTTGAAGCTGAGTGTTTGGACAACAGTTTTCTAAACCAGTACGACGCAATTTTCAGAAAAAAGAAAGTCTAAAAAAAGGCATCTGTAATTTAGATATCAAGTAATAAGAACTTGTAAACCATAAACGTAGATTTCAGTAGATGAGTGTTCGGCATCATACTTTTGTTATCTTCAAGTCACTGGTTCAAGTATCGTTTTTAGCAACACTTTTTGACTTATATTTAAGTTCCATATTTATTAACAAATATCGAATCATAATTTTCAATAAAAATAGCACGTTTTGATTTTTAATTACTAATTCCACAGGGATGTCAGTATAAACAGTAGATTAAATTTTGATGTAAATATACAAAACCCCAATAGAAAATAAAGACTTTTTTATTTGTAGAGATTGTACGCTATTATTGATGTAGTTTTTTCGTTTAACTATAAGCCATTTCGGATGTCTGCACCAAATTTTAATCTATTTCCATGCGACCAGTAAAGAAAGGAAAATAATGATTTTTTTAAAATATTATGATTCAGTATTTGTTAATTAACATTTATGTTTGTCAGTAAATAATGAATATAAATAAAAATTTAAAATAATGCTATTGCTAGTGAGGTTTGAACCAGTGACAACACAGTTACCTGACTTCCACGCGACGTGCTCAGTTATTGATGCTAACGTTCATGTAATACAACTGATTTGTGCTTACCCGTCCTCGGAAATCTAATCTTCAATGACGACTATTATTTTCGAGTTTTTTGAGGCTGGCACCGTAGCGCTTCAGGAAATTAGTCTCCGAAAAATGAACTTGCAGTCGTTTAAACGTTGAAAATGGGTAGTCTCATCTAGTATAGTTGTAAACTTATTAAAATCATGAATTCTAATGATAATTCACGAACAACTGAAAACAAATTCCAGCAACAGTTTCAATTTTCTGGAAGTGGCGGTGTAATTTGCTGCCAATTAATTACGGCAGCTGGATATACCCTGAAGCATTACAGCCTGAGCGCGAACAAAGTCGAGAAATAAAAGAAACAGCGACGGCGCCTGCACTCACCCCCAGGTGCTGGCCGTCGACGAACACCTGCGGCACGACGACGCTGGCGCAGCGCATGCGCTCCCGCAGCTCGGTCTGCACCTCACGGCTCATGAAGACGTCGCGCTCCTCGCAGCGCACCAGCAGCGTGCGCAGGATGTTGCGCACCTTGAGGCACGCCTGGTACGTCTCGCGCACCACGCCCATCGTCGTCGTGTACACCACCACCTTGCCGGCCTCCTTCTCCTTGTAGTTCTGCAACACGAGGCGAAGAAAATCTCGTTACCATCGGCGCGGGTGACAGCAAAAGATTTTAATTCTTCTCCCTCAAAAGCAAGCTCAAAAAACATCTATACCGAGAGCAAATTTGAAAAACTGTCGTGTCTGTCTCCGTCTTTGAACACTCTTCTCCAAAACTACTAGAAGAATTTTCATGAGATTTTCGCAGGTAACTTGCACATACTTTGGGGCACTTTATACACTACTGGCCATTACAATTGCTACACCACGAAGGTGACGTGCTAGAGACGCGAAATTTAACCGACAGGAAGAAGGCCTGTGATATGCAAATGATTAGCTTTTCAGAGCACTCACACAAGGTTGGCGCCGGTGCCGACACCTACAACGTGCTGACATGAGGAAAGGTCCCAACCGATTCCTCATACACAAACAGCAGTTGACCGGCGTTGCCTGGTGAAACGTTGTTGTGATGCCTCCTGTAAGGAGCAGAAATGCGTACCATCACGTTTCCGACTTTGATAACGGTCGGATTGTAGCCTATCGCGTTTGCGATTTATCGTAACGCGACATTGCTGTTCGCGTTGGTCGAGATCCAATGGCTGTTAGCACAATATGGAATCGTTGGATTCAGGAGGGTAATACGGGACGCCGTGCTGGATCCCAAGGGCATCGTATCACTACCAGTCGAGATTACAGGCATCTTATCCGCATGGCTGTAACGGATGGTACAGCCACGTCTCGATCCCTGAGTCAACAGATGGGGACGTTCGCATGACAACAACCATCTGCACGAACAGTTCGACGACGTTGGCAGCTACATGGACTATTAGCTCGGAGACCATGGCTGCGGTTACCCTTGACGCTGCTTTACAGAGAGGAGCGCCTGCGATGGTGCACGAATGGCAAAACGTCATTTTTTCGGACGAATCCAGGTTCTGTTTACAGCATCGTGATAGTCACACCCGTGTTTGTCGACATCGCGGTGAACGCACATTGGAAACGTGTATTCGTCATCGCCATACTGGCGTATTACCCGGCATGATGGTATGGGTTGCCATTGGTTACACGTCTCGGTCACCTCTTGTTCGCATTGACAGCACTTTGGACGTTACGTTTCAGATGTGTTACGACCCGTGGCTCTACCCTTTATCCGATCCCTGCGAAACCCTACATTCAGCAGGATAATGCACGACCGCACGTTGCAGGTACCGTACAGGCCTTTCTGGATACAGAAAATGTTCGACTGTTGCCCTGGCCAGCACATATTCTAGATCTGTAACCAATTGAAAACATCTGGTCAATGGTGGCCGAGCAACTGGCTCGTCACAATAAGCCAGTCACTACACTTGATGAACTGTGGTATCGTGTTGAAGCTGCATGGGCAGCTGTACGTCTACACGCCATCCAAGCTCTGTTTGACTCAATGCTCATGCGTATCAAGGCCAGAGGTGGCAGTTCTGGGTAATGATTTCTCAGGATGTATTCACTCAAATTGCGTGAAAATGTAATCACATGTCAGTTCTAGTATAATATATTGTTCCAATAAACACCCGTTTATCTGCATTTCTTCTTGGTGTAGCAATTTGAATGGACAGTATTGTAGATATAGTTTATCAAAATCGGCTAACGGAAAAAAATAACGTAGTTGAGAGTTTTATTAAAACCGTCTCGTCTGTGTCTCTGAACAAGCTAATCTCCAAAAGAACAAGACGAATTGTCATGCGTTCTCACATGTAACTTGAATATAGCTTCAGCAAGTTTGCAGCACTATGAGCAGCGCCCTTCAACCAGCTCGGGATTTTGAGATCTAACACGGCAAATGGACTCAGATTGGCACAATATCCCTTAGGAGGACGTCCAGCAACTCTATCGAACAATGCAAAGCCGAATAACTGCTTGCATAAGTGTCACAGGGTACCTAATATGTTATTGGCTTCCTCAGTTTGCGAAGCTCTGTCTCCTCAATAAATTTTCCAATTTTTCTCTGAAACTGTTATCATTTCTTCGTCTGTACATGTACATAACATCTGTGTATGTCCGTCCCAGTCAGCTAATGTCTTCGTGATGTGTTATCTTAGATTCTACACATAGGGTTCAAGTGGATGAGAGAAACCTCAAAGGCCGTGATCTACCTTACCACTAATCTTGAATCCAGTCCCGAACATTACCACTCATATTCTGTCATTTACAGGCCGTAGCTACGGAGACAGAATTATTTTCTTTGAGTCTAGAGAGAAGCGAATAAGAATCAAAACTGGCGTTGAACTGATGTCGGATTGAAAAGAAAGGTCATGTTGTAGCCAGCTACAGCTGCAGTGAAGGCAATGAGGCAACTGTATTAAAAAATACATGGGAATACTATAAAACTAGTCGCGGTGGAAATATTTACTTTCAATTTAAATTTCTGAGAAATTGCAATAAAAAAAGGCTGCAAAATTCTATGCTCCTGATGTACCTGAGGACCGAGACCGATTTTAATCGATTCACACCATTTGTCTTGTCCGAGGCAACTTGAACTCGTGCCAACGTTAAACTCGTCTTGCGAGGTTCGCCTGCGTACACAAGCTTGACCTTTGTAGTCGTTCGCTAGGATTTTGTAAAATGTCACGAACAGCAGCAGTTGGCACGAACACAAGCGAATCTGCTAGCGTCATTTTCCTGTGAGAAGTTAATCTATCTTTTCCATCCCTTTTTATGTTTCATCAATCTAATAATTTCTATAATTAACGAAATACATAAAATTTAAACGTGCCGTATATTCTCAGACGAACTATGTAGTGACTGTGCTGTATCTTTGATTGACTTTCCTACGATTCCCGCTGCATAGATTAGCCTATGACAACCGTTAGGACTTGAATTTTATTCATCACATAAATATAAAGATAGGTGGTTGTGGAATATACTGAAGTGTCAAAGAAACTGGTATAGGCATTCATACTTCAATACAGAGATATGTAAACAGTCAGAATACGGCGCTGCAGTCGGCAACGGCTGTATAAGACATCAAGTGTCTGGCACATAATGCATTATAGCATGTATCTGGTTCTTGTTGGCAGTCTTAAACTAGTTGTATGACAATATGGAACTGTGATCACTGGTTTGAAAATTAATTTTCAATTCATTCTTTTTTAATGTGAACACTTCAGGTTAGGCTGTACAGAGCCTGTCATTGGTATCGAATAAAAAGTATTAACATTTAAGTATAATAAACCGCTGCACATGTACTGGGGATTTAATATGTGCTGCAATTACATGAGCCAAAGACTTTAATAACAGCAGAAGTGCCCACTAACGGTAGTGTGTGAGCAAATAGTTTTAAAAATACTCTTGATCACCTCTCGACACCTCCACACCGTCTTCAGTCCACTGTTTTCTTCCTGCGTAGGTGCGTAAGGCTATAAATTTATATTTGCTCACTCAGTATATTGTAACACATTTCTATGCCTCAGCGTCTTTATTGCATGCATCCAAAGAAAAAGTGTCATTTCTCCCTACAATGCATTTTATTTGGGTACTTTCTTTGTGGCTTCTATTGCGTGTATTTCTATAACCTCGTACCCCTTGTATAGGCTTTCTATAGGGCTCTTTCACCTTGCTTCTAATCCATGATCATCTAACAGTCCGATTTTAGTAGTCTGTTATTTTTATTGAACGCTGATTTATCGCGCGCAATTCTACATTTTTTCTCCAGACAGATTCTACAATCATCGACTCATTCTGACGCTTAGATACTTAAAGCTGATTACTTGTTTGATGTTTATTCCATTTACAAGATATGAAATAAGTGATCATATTAAAGTATCCACGGAGCAGAATAGCCGAGGAGGTAGATCATGGTTCAAATGGCTCTGAGCACTATGGGACTCAACTGCTGTGGTCATCAGTCCCCTAGAACTTAGAACTACTTAAACCTAACTAACCTAAGGACATCACACACATCCATGCCCGAGGCAGGATTCGAACCTGCGACCGTAGCAGTCGCGCGGGTCCGGACTGCACGCCTAGAACCGCGAGACCACCGAGACCGGCAGGTAGATCATGCCACGAGTTAAATGAAGGAGTTAAACCATCACAGTAACTGTCAAAATGGAAGTTAACAGTCAAAACCGCTCCATATCAACGACTTAAATGGCTATTACTCTACTTCAGAACTAATGACAATGGAAAATCACTGGCTGAATTTCTGGTACTGATTACACTGGCGTAAATCGATCGAAAGTACAACGTGCTTTTTCTAAAATAATCATAGGTCTCATGCGATTTATATCCTTGGAATTGCATCACTATAATTAGCACAACTAGGACGCGAAACTGAGGTACTTGCACATTGGTTCTCCAGTACTGCCCCAACACTGAGCGTGCTGCTCTTTGCACAGAAGGCTGTCACTCCAGTTACTCGTGATTTATTGCATCCCTGGTAGCCATAAGGACTTCTTGCGGCTTCTCCGTTTACGTAGAGCTAAGTGAGGTGTTTACTTGCCGTAGAAGACTGCACTAGATTAAGAAAGGTAGCTTCTTTCATTCTCAGCACCTTGGATACTGTTTAGGACGCGAACATGCAGTCATTAATTTTATCTATGCCAACCTGCACCTTTGAGTCACTTACGACCTTTTTCAGCCATAATATTAAAATAGGAGTGTTCGCTGATTAACGATATTTACAGAACGTAAATTAAAAACTTAGATATTTCAATATTCATACTGAAGTCTTTGACAAATCGTAATGTCAATAGTAAAGAGAAATTATCGACATTCGACGATGGCAAAAAAGGAAGCTACATGTTACCATTGTCAGTACTTTTTTTCTGTCATTTAAATGAACATTTTTCTGATTATACCTTATATAATAATAATAGCTCAGCACATTTGCGACTTATCAAACATTGCCATGTGGATGGTGGTGTGAGATGGGCATAGCAATTTTGAAGGAACATTCGTTACTGTCGTAGGAAAAGCGTTGGCTAGTGCTTTTTATTGTACATTGTGGACAATACGTTGACACATTACGGGAGAAACAGAGAAACTAAATTTGATTTGTGGAGTGAACAGCAAAGTAATTTGCAAACTAGAATAGAAACGAACCTATAGTTACAGCTCAGCTGCATTTACATCAACATGCACAATTTGCAAGCTACAGTACGATGCGTGGCGAAGGTTACGCTGTACCGCTGCTGTCACTTTCCTTCCTATTCCACTCGCAAGTAGAGCAAGGTAAAACAACTGTCAATATGCCCTTGTACGAGCCCTAACTTATCGTATCTAATCTTCGTGGTCCTTACGGGAAATGTGCATTGGCCGCGGTTCTATAGTCAGCTTCTAAGGCTGGTCATCTACATTTTCGCAATAGCGTTTCGCAAAAAGAACGTTGCCTTCCCTCCAGGGATTACCATCTGAGGTCCCGAAGCATCTCCATAACACTTGCATCTTAATCGAACCTATCGAGAACAAATCTAGAAGCCCGTCTTGAATTGGTTCGATGTCTTCCTTTAATCGGGCATGGTGAGGATCCCAAACACTCGAGCAGTACTCGAGAAAGAGGTAGCACTTGTGTTTTCTACGCGGTCTCCTTTACAGATGAACCACACCCTCACAAAATTCTCCCAGTAAACCGAAATCAACCAATCGCCTTCCCTGCTGCAACCCTCACACGCTCATTCCAGTCGTATCGCTTTGCAACGTCACGCCCAGATATTTAAAAGATGTGCCTACGTCTTGTAACACACTATTAATTATGTATTCGAACATTAAATTTTGTTTTTCCTGGTCACCTGTATTTTTTCTGCACTTGGAACTAGTTAGCATTCGTCAAAGAAACTAGAAAAGTTCTATCACACCTCCATGAGGCACTCCTGACGATACCCTTGTTTCTGATGAACACCCGCCGCCGATGAAAACGGACTATGTGTCCCACTACTTAAGAAGTCTTCGAGCCACTCACATATCTGCGGACATATTCCGTTTGCTCTTACCTTCGTTGACAGTCTACAGTGAGACACCGTGACAACCGCTTTTCGGAAATTTATAAACATGGAATCCGCCTGTTGCCCTTCACCAATAGTTAGCAGGATATCATGGGCAAGCTGCGTTTTGCACGTGTGATGCTTTCTATAACCGTTCTGATATGGGCAGGAGCCGGCCGGTGTGGCAGTGCGGTTCTAGGCGCTTCAGTCTGGAACCGCGTGACCGCTACGGTCACAAGTTCGAATCCTGCCTCGGGCATGGATGTGTGTGATGTCCTTAGGTTAGTTAGGTTTAAGTAGTTCTAGGTTCTAGGGGACTGATGACCATAGATGTTAAGTCTCATAGTGCTCAGAGCCATTTGAACCATTTGATACGGGCAGGAGCTTTCCATCGCAGGGAGCTTTTTTTATTGTATTCGAACTGAGAATACGTTTAAGGATTCTGCAGCGGACAGATATTAAGGATGTTGCGCTATAATTTTGGGAATCACTTCTTTTAGTCTTCTTCTGTACAGGAGTCGCCTGCACTTTTTCCATCGCTTGTGACTCTGCGATGGGCGAGACATTCTAGACAAATGCAAGCTAAGAAAGGGTCAGTGCCATAGAGTATTCTCTGTAAAACCGAACTGGGATTCCATCCGGACCTGACGACTTATTTCTTTTTTTCGTTTCTTTCCGGTGTTTCTCTATGCCATGGTTACCCGTTATTAGTTGTTCTATACCGGAGTCCATGCAAAGCCAAACAATGATATGTTTGTACGATTCTCTTACGTGAACGATCCCTTAAATGCGAAATGTAAACCTTCAACTTCCCTTTCGCTCTCTTATATTGCCACATCACACAGGTTATTATCTTCAAGATCGTCTTCAGGATGTTAAACAAGATTAATTAGAATAAAGGAATCACATCATCGCTACTGCCAAACCAAAGCTAAAATAGTTGTATTTAATTATTTAAAATATATTGCCACATCATCAGGTTCTGAAAGCCTGTTCTAAAAATCTAGCTCTTAACAATGCAGTACACTGGAGAGGATCTATTTCTCAAAAATGATAATTTACAGTCTATAGATAAAAATTTGTTGATTATTGCTGAATTTATTAATTAATAAATATGATATTGAATGTATTTCTTAATGGCTTTTGATGCTATTCTATAAATTTATCATTTAACATCGACTTTACAACATTTCTGATTTGTGGTCTGTATTATCAGCCGTCATTGTTTGGGCGTCGATGGTGAAATTGAAAACAACGTCAGTTATTTGACAACATTACTCATCCTTAAAACAAAATAAACACCAGGAAAACAGTCGAAATAGTGACGTCTTTAAAAGGGGCGTTACTAAAGGCAAATCAAGTTAATTCAAATCCGTTCCTGCATTGGTGCTGTTCTCATTTCGTAGTCAATTTATGATATAGTACCCGGAAGTACCAGGATGGACGCTTCAGTGAAATGAAACATTTCAATCGGTCGAGGAGGTGCGCAGGAGTGGTCTAAGTGATTAGGTCGACTGCATGTGCTAAGAAGAACATATTAGTTGGAATACCGAGGTGACATAAATATTTATTTGCCTCGATATATTAATTTCAAAGACATGTTTACGTGTAGTCTTCTAGCACAAACGAGTATCGCGGACAAATTTCTGGTATTGAAAAGTACACTAACCAGGCAGCACAAAAATTCTTGTTGCATCTTCTTCTCCACCTCCATTTCTTCTCTATCTCCTTCCTTCTCCTCATCTTTCGTTATCATCATGAACTTCTTAGTCGTCTTCACCTTCTACTTCTTCTTCCTATCATCTTTCTTTCCCTTCGCGGAATATTCGGTCAGTTCCCCACCACTTTGTACATCATCCATATTCAAGACGAGCGATTAGCATTTAGTCGTGAAATATTTTCAGTGCTTTGCTATTTGCCAACCTGTTAATGTTACTTCTACTAACTTTCCCAAGTTTTATTTTGTCATTGGTGGTGAAACCTTAAAGCTCTTCTCTTTCTTACAGTATGGTGTAATGTACAAGCCGTGTTCGAAAAGTAACAGAAATTTTATAATTTTGAGCGAGTTCGAATAGCGCGACTTACTCGTTGTTGTGTTTGTTAACATGTTTAAACAGCATCTGCACAGTGTCAGCCATACTGCTTATTTGATATGTTGTCAGCTGGCAACTAGTTAACTTGTGTTATGGTAGCGTTTACGATTATTTATTTTGTATAACAAAGGGTCAGGGAACATGTATGAAATATTTTACAAGAACGGAATAAACTGTAGAAAAGTTTTAGAAATATGAAATTGTGCTTTCGGTGAGTATGTTATCAGTAAATGAAGGGATTACGAATGATATAAGAGTTTATAAAGAGTCCGTGAAGATGTTGAAGCTGAAGGGTGCCCTTGATGAACAGAAGAAATCGTTGAACAAGTGAAGGAAATAACTATGAACGATCGCCAAATCAAAGTCACAGAAATTCCTGATGATGTTGCCATGATTGGCATATGAACTGGCTCACGCTATTAATTTTTTCGATTGTCTTGCTATGACACGTTAGAGAGAAAAACTTGTCCCAAAATTGTTGAATTTCGAACAGAAACAGCGCCTAATGGATGTTTTGCAAGAATTACTAATGAACTCAACAACGATGCACAATCACTAAAATATTTCATAGCAGCTGATAAAACATTGTTTTAGGGATATGACGTCGAAACTTAGGCTGAATAGTCGCAGAGGGAGCATTCTAGATCACCAAGACAGGAAAAAGTTCAACAAGTGCGGTCACTGTGAAGGCTAGGCTCATTGTGTTCTTCGATTTTAACGGCATGGTGTACCAGTGGTTGGGAAGGGAGTGAGACAGAGTTGTAGCCTCTCTCCGATGTCATTCAATCTGTATACTGAGCAGTTGAACGGAATGGACAATGTCTTGAAAGGAGGATATAAGATGAACATCAACAAAAGCAAAACGAGAATAATGGAATGTAGTCGAATTAAATCGGATGATCCTGAGGGTATTAGATTATGAAATGAGACACATGAAATAGTAAAGAGGTTTTGCTATTTGGGGAGCAAAATAACTGATGATGATCGAAGTAGAGAGGATATATAAAGTAGACTGGCAATGGCAAGGAAAGCGTTTCTGAAGAATAGAAATTTGTTAACATAGAGTATAGATTTAAGTGTCAGGAAGTCGTTTCTGAAAGTATTTGTATGGAGTGCAGCCATGAATGGATGCGAAAAATGGACGATAAATAGTTTGGACAAGAAGAGAATAGAAGCTTTCGAAATGTGGTGCTACATAAGAATACTGAATATTACATGGGTAGATCACATAACTAATGAGTATGTATTGAACAGAATGGGGGAAAAGAGGAGTTTGTGGCACAACTTGACTAGAAGAAGGGATCGGGTGGTAGGACATGTTCTGAGGCATCAAGGGATCACCAATTTAGTATTGGAGGGCAGCGTGGAGGGTCAAAATCGTACAGGGAGACCAAGAGATGAATACACTAAGCAGATTCAGAAGGATGTAGGCTGCAGTACGTGCTGGGAGATGAAGCAGCTTGCACAGGATAGAGTAGCATGGAGAGCTGCATCAAACTAGTCTCAGGACTGAAGACTACAACAACAATAAGTGTACCATTAGTTAATGGCACTCGATTGATTGACCAATTAGGAGTACTACTTACAAAGACAATGGTGTTTGCTTCAAGAAACACGAAAACATTACCTGACGTGTTGCGAAGCATCTCATGGCTTTTGTATCATGATAATGCACCTGCACTTTGTGGCTTGTTCGCGAATTTTTAGTCAAAGACAATTCAGTAATGACGCCCGAGCTTCAATACTCGCCAACATGATCCCATGTGATTTTTTTTTCTGTTCCCAAAAATAAATACGACTTTAAAAGGATGTAGTTTTACAGGAGTATGTAACATTAAAACAAATCGCTAAAAGAGCTAAAAGGTATCCCATAGTTCGAATTCTAGAGTGTTTCTGGGATTCGGAAAAAGCGATGGTGTAAGTGTACGACACGTAATGGGAACAATTTTGAAGGTTATACCGTTGATCTAGACGACTACGTAAAAGTTTTTCCTGCAACCAAAAATTTCAGAAACTTTTTAACACACATTTCATACGCTATATTCAAATTAATGAGCTTAATCCCTAGTTCCTCAACATGGTAAAGAAGTACTGCAAAATTATTTTACAAAATTTTAGGCGAGTTCCTATTCTGCTTTTCTCTACGAGATTACCTTCATTTGTATGAAATGTATCTTGGAATCTATTTAGATTTATGTGTTTAGTTTTATCTCTTTACTGTTTTTACTGATGTAGCTAATACCGAAACCTAAATATCTAAAATGATAAGCTTGTTCTACTGCCTTTTTATGGATATTTATTTGTAACAATATGCTTTTATTATTAAGACTGTCAGTACCGTTGTCTTTTTGTTTTCTGAGATAAGTAAACTGCAGTCAGAAGAGATCGAGGTTGGTTTATAAATAACAAAATGACTTGTGCATCTAAACGATCATCACAGGAAGAACAATTGGTAGTGTCACGCTGTCGCCATTGTTTACTCGTTTGGCTTTAAACAGTTTTCCCACGATTGTGAGGCATAACCTAAGTATACAATAATCAGAGTTAGCGAATGATTGCATCTCAAAAGAATCGTGTTCCATCACTAAATTTTGTTCGTCGTTGTAAACTACGGACTTCAGTCGATCTCCAACTCGGCGAACAGTAAAGTAGGATTACTCGGTGAAGATTATGCTTCCAACGAGTGTCACTTTCAGTGCCACTATGTCGTTTGTTAAATAGGATTCTAAACTAATCCACGATCTGTACCTCTGAATGAAGTGTAGAACATGCTCACTTGTTACCTAATAATGTGAGGTCACAGCATAGAAGTATAGAGAAAGTGGCTATAACATCGTGCGACGGCTTCTTTGAAAAATGCTGGAAGCTACGAGTCCTTGCGTGGAAGTATACGTAAACCTTTCGGACAGTTAACTGAAATTGCAGAACAGTAGAACAGTACAGACAGTACTCTTTAGCGTTTTGAGGCATGTCTGCGACTCCTTTTCACAGTCGTTATTACATTTTTTACAAGTGTAGTAAGTTTTGAAATTGGTGTTAACTTATGACACCAGTCCTATTCTGCACACTAATTCCAACCTTCAACCAAAGTAAGAGATTCCTAATCACCACAAGTACACCGTAACAACCATGTAAAAACACGGGCATACTCTTTCAATCAAGTGACCATCTTTTCTTCTGTGACATACATTACAAAGCTGTTTCAGCACCTTCCAGAGAAAAACAGGGTCTTTGGATTTTTAGTGTATTGTTGATGGAATATATGTTATGAACGTCACAACCTACGGCCATACTTAATACGAGGTGTTTAAATCCTGCTACAAATCACACCATCCACTAGATTACAGGCCGTGGTGTAAATTCAGTGCCGAACAGCACATTGCTACTATGCGTTGATAATGCAAAAAAAGGATGACAAATGTAATTTTGTAATTAACTGCAACGTTAAACGGAAGCGTACTTTTCAGTTAGAACCAGCGTATTATCTCGATCGGATAAAACAGGCATTAATGTGATTGCTCTATTTGAACGCGTCGCTCTCCAGAGGCTGCAGTGATTGCAAACGATTTGCTATCGACTGCAGAACTAAATGTTACACGTAGATGATATCAAGTTGAGTGGCGTTATTGCAACGTCACAAATACATCCGAACTTGTGAGGGTATGTATGATGAGGGTCACAAAGCACAAAATAAATTTTATAATCAAAGGAAAAAAGTGATACGAATGCTACAACAATTTTGACAGTGGTACCAAATTCATAAATTATGTAAGTCGGAATAAGATAATTGCTCTTTTTATGTTATTTTGGGGTACACAGGTAACTTTCACATAAGGACTAGCTTCTGGGTTGCAGAAACAACCCTAACATATTCCTTTTCTAACCGCGGTTTAAAGGACGTATTTAAAGTATGAATTATTATCGTATATAAATGCTAATCTAAGTTGTATTGTACATAAAGAAACAATTACATTTCCAAAAATGAACAGCATAGAGACAGAAGTTCATTTTTAACATAACCTACGACCAGCTTAGAGGCAGAAATGATGACACTTTCTGCAGTACCTGACCATCATTTTGCAGGACAATGCTCAAGCACGTACAGTGCAAGCTGTTACTGGTTTGCTTGACTGATGGAGGTGCTAAGTGCTATACCACCTACTGCACTCCCCTGACTTAAGCCCTCTTGAGTTCTGCTCGATTTATAAACGGAAGGAAACACTTCACGGCATTCGCTTCAGAACTGCTACAATTTCGTCAGGCAACAGACAGCACGGCTCGAACTGTCAACACAACTGGCACTGCTAAGAGTATCCTACGACTTCCACATCGCTGGCAAAGGGGTTAGTGAGTACCTTGAAGCTCAGTATAACTTTGAAGCGTGTATCTACGAGTATATTGTAAGAGGTGTAAATAAATAGTTGCCATTACTAAGGTTCCAACCCTCGTATTTGGTTTAGAGGTCTATTTCCAGACACTCTCTATTTGGATCGGTCGTCCATTCGTTAATGTAGTGTTTCAGCAATAGAGACATACAGTATAGCACCATCAGCACGAAGATTGTTCAGATACATTCAATTAATACGTGTCGCTTCTTCGTCTTCCCAGTTTAAAGTTCAGGAACTTCATCTTGGACCAGGGCGAAATTTTTCAGTGATACTTCTCCGACTTTTCTATTTCAATTCTGAAAAGAGTACAAGCGAAAATAAACATATTGACGAAGTGGAGTGTTTCCTATCGGTGTGGACTGTCATTAACTTATGGCTGTGAGACATGTAAATATAAAGCCCAAATGATCAGAAACTGAAGTACGTCGAGCGAGCAATGAAGACATTGGTGAATATCCCGTCAAGTACCTACCTCCGTAAACGAGGTCGCTAACACAAACTTGAGCGGTTACCCCTGGCTAGGAGGTAAGCCGCTTAGAATCCAGGTGGTGGATGAAATTTTCACTGACAATATCTCACAGGCAAGAGGGGGAAAGGTGGTGGCTTAGACTTACTGATCGCGGTTCATTGCGAAAATGTCATGGATTAAAATCCAATTCTCTCCTCATTGGCTAAAGAAGTGAGGGCATGAGACTCTGTTACATGGAAATCCGTCCGTACGTTTAATGGGGGCATTAAACTCGGCGGTCTCGAGATGTTCAGGCTATGTCCCGGCACCGAGTTTGAACCTCTCCCTTTTCTCATCATCTTACAACACTAACGTAACACGGCACTATACATGCATCCATAGCAGTCACCTACACTCTACAACTACAAATATGACATGCCTCTCACATATCCGCACGGATAGGGGTCAACATGCGCGGCGGAGGAACACCCTTTACAACATACGGCTGAATCCACCCCGCGGGGTATCTCAACCAACAGTGTCATACCTCATTTACACTTTTTCTTACCGCAAAAGCTGCAGAAAAATTCTTAGTTTTAATTTTACACATTTACATGTATGCGGAACTGTTATCGATACCTTCCTTTCAGGGCACTCTGCAAATTCGTAGCTGAGTTCACGTGTTGTTAGCAATTCTCTTACCGAGCAATACACGGCTGCGGCCTCTGTGTTCAAACTGTTTTTCGTTCATATACCAGAACGCAATTTTACGCTAGACCAGCGCAAACCGTCGGGTGAAACTATTTTAGATTTACATTAAAGGTAAAAAAAAACTACGTTTTGCGTTTCATTGGTAAAGCAAACAATTTAAAATTTCTAATATGTCAAAATATTATTCCTTTCAATGCTAACGCATTAACTCCAACACTTTTAATTTATTAAAATGCACTGCTTTTATAATCATGACACGCCAATATTTCCTACCATGTTAGTGCATACATCACTTTTAAATCCATCCGACTTTTATTTTATTTCTCAGTTTTACCCCACAACACAATGTAACCTTTTTTCTCTTTTATGTGCTCTTATACTGTACATGTATAAACGTAATGTTTTTTCATATTCGAACTCCCACATTCCTGTTAAGTAAATAACATAAATATTCATTTACATTTTGTGCACGCGTAGTTGCATTTACAACGTCAGTTTCAGATTGAACTAGAAAATAGGTTCGGCATACTATCTCAATGCACGTTACAATTTATTGATGGCGGACTTCGGGCGGAATTTTTATCACAGACTGGTAGCTTCATCACTATTTCAAACTTGATAACAGATGTTTGGCCGCCGAAACTAACTGTCAATAAATATAATACGAATATACTGCGTACTAAGCACTACATTCTTATCATCTGCTATTGCTCTAAACCACCGTAGCATATATTACCGTGATTGTCAAAAGGCTTCATTTAAAGAAAATTTACTAGACTGAGGCGGTAATAATAATAATAATAATAATAATAGTAATGAGAACAGATCTACAGATATCATGTGAGAAAACGCAATGCATGGAAAGACAGAACAACGACAAACAAGCCATACATACAAAATACCAAATACGGAAAGAATCACAGAGTGGAAAAGTACTTTGTGGAAGATATACAAACAGGAGGATCAAACAAGGCATCCTACATGGAACGAACAGAAAAGCTTCAGAAAGCGTACAAATTGACATCGACGCACTATAATAAAAGACGTTTCAAGAGTTGTGAAACTCAGGCACTACAATACAGTTATAACACCAGAAGCACTGTTCGGATCAGAAACGACCACAATCGGAGCATCAGGGTTTACAGAGACGGAAAAAATAGAATCTGAAGTCCTCAGAAAAATTTTTGGAGCGGTAGACAGAGACATTACATGGGTGAAGAGACCAACCAAAGAATTATACGAACGCACAGACGAACTCACTGATACGATAAAGAAACGCCAACTAACGTGCTATGGAGACTAACATAGAATGAACAACAATGGACTCATAAATTGGTTTTTTGATGTAGTAAACACTTCATTAAAAATTGCTTTCAAGATGTAGAAGAAAACCTAAAACAAGCAGGGATCTGTAGAAAATGATTAATGATTGAGAAAAATTCTGAAATAAAATTGTGAACACGAAATTTGAAGTAAAAGAAAGGAAGAAAACAGACAAAATGCGGGCCGTTGTGGCCGAGCGGTTCTAGGTTCTTCAGTCTGGAACCGCGTGACTGCTACGGTCGCAGGTTCGAATCCTGCCTCGGACATGGATGTGTGTGATGTCCTTAGGTTAGTTAGGTTTAAGTAGTTCTAAGTTCGAGGGGACTGATGACCTCAGCTGTTAAGTCCCATAGTGCTCTGAGCCATGTGAACAGACAAAACAGGGATAGAGCAAAGGCAACGAGAACGCAGCGAAACATTGAAGAGGTTTAGAGAAGAGTAAAGAAGAAGGAGGCAAGGAAAATATGTTAAATTGAAGTTAATCACTGTCTTCAGGGTAAAAATGTGTAATCCTAATATAATAATTTCGTGTTGTGCGAATTAGACGCCAGTTAATAAACCTGCTAGTTCCTAACGAGCAACACTAATCGTATCAGGGAAAGGGGACCTACAGCTCAAAATATAATGTGAGCCACGTTTCGTTCCCGGCGAATCATCACTGGTAAAGACGAGGTTAAAGCCAGACTGAAATATTCCGTTGAGTGAACAAGCTTAGACCACGTGATATTTCGGTTTCCTGACAATCGCTTTACCATTAGACCATTAGACCTGACTTGAGGCTGTAAATTCTTACACAAACTGTCTAGTCACGCAAGTGACTGAAAAACTGAAATATAGCAAAGGCGCCTGTTTCGCCGTCTTGGGCGACACTTCCATGGCTGAAGACAGGAAAATTAAATTATCGCTTCCATTCTTAGACGAAAGTTTATTTACTGTTTTATAACACAGACAGATAGCTACAAGTCTTCTGTCTGACACACTTATTTAGTCATCTTTGAATCATACGAAATTCCCAACTTGTTCCAGCACTACCGTCCGAAGGCGCTATAAGATTGTACGCTGGACGGTGGGTTGCACAAGAATACATGATTCGGTATGCGAAACAAGGAGAAAAGGAGGAAGCAGTGTTGAGCTGAGTAGTGATTGCGCAGCCCAGCGAGCAGCTGGCGCAGTCCTCTCTGGTGCTGGGTGACTTGACGCGCAGGTACGTTGGTGTAAGGCGTGTCCAGTTTCGCTGGCGGTACGCTTCCTGCGCCGGCTGCTTTTGCTGAGCCCTGAGTACTTGGTCAGCACGCAGCATCCTGGCAGAGTCGCGACGGCAGCACCAGATGCCGCAGTGTAGGACAGCTGCACCGTCTCATTAAAACAATATTTCCCCTTTGGAAATGTACATTACGCCTCATCTGCTCGTTCCTCGATGAGGATGTCGTTGATGCTGAATCTGCGACGCTCAACAACATGGTCTTCAGCTTTCTTATTGGACATAAACGTACACATATCACGGTTTGACCATTGCCCGTTCTCACGCGCGACATTGCGGTGGCATTTCCCCAGAAATACATAATATGTAGTAACATAAATGTGACTATTTGTCAAAAGTCTGAATAACCAATTTTGCATCGTGAATCGTGTAGGAAGAGAGTCAGTGAGGTTCTAGAAGGTACTGACAGGGATGTGGAGCCATGCCAGCTCTACAGTCTCGGCCAGCTATGCAAGGTTTCTTAGTTTGAAGACATATGGCGCGAAAACCCCGATCGAGGTGGCCCACTGATTCTCTATTGGGTTTAAATCCGGTGAGTTCAGTGACCAGGGGAGTACGGCAAACACATCCTGGTGCTCTTCGAACCACGCACGTACGCTGCGAGCTAAGTGACAGTTGGCATTGTGCAGCTGGTAGATGTCATCGTTACGAGGAAAAAACAACCTGCATGTAAGGGTGGACATGACCATAAAGGATAGATGCATGCTTGTATTGATCCACCGTGCCTTCCAGAATGACGAGACTGCCCAGCGAAAGCTGCGAAAACATTCCCCAGAACATAGATCTCAATCCTCTGGTCTGGACCCTTTCACGTCTGATGGTGCACAAAACGTCATTCATATGAAAAGGCCACCTGTCGCCACTCTGTGCACGTCCACCTGCGGTACTGGCGTGCAAATTCTAGTCTTCGTCTCCGATGAACGGCAATCAGCATGACCGCATTGAACCACGTGAGGGATGGCACGGCACCATACGTAGCAACAGTCGTTGAGTGGACACTATTGGCAGCACCTTTGTTCAAAAATGGTTCAAGTGGCTCTGAGCACTATGGGACTTGACATCTGAGGTCATCAGTCCCCTAGAACTTAGAACTACTTAAACCTAACTAACCTAAGGACATCACACACATCCATGCCCGAGGCAGGATTCGAACCTGCGACCGTAGCAGCAGCGTGGCCCCAGACTGCAGCGCCTAGAACCGCTTAGCCACAGCGGCCGGCACATTGGTTCATCAGAGCGGTCAGTTGCTCAGGAGATACATGTCTATTCGCCTGTACACACCTCTACAGTCTTCGTTTAGCTCTGCCACGTATTGCCCGTGACTCACAGCAGCTGCCCCGGTGTAGGTTTTGGTTAGCGTCATCTTGCCTTACACGGCTTATTGTAAACACAGCAACATGCGAGCGGTTTGCAAACCTACCCGCTTCGGAAATAATCCGAAAGCCAATGATCAAGCCCTTTTGGACGTGAGATAAATCGATCCGTTTCAGCATTGTAACAGCGACTCCCGACACGCTTTATACATCTTCCGCTACCACTGGTGCCACCTGCCGTCAGTCAACGGTTATTTTACGTCGACGTAGAACAAACGCGGCCGTCACATTAATGTGGGTGGACCGTATATTAGTAGTTGTCTTCAGAACGTCTGGCTATGGCGCCACAAATACAGGTTGTTTATAAATAAATATCTTGGTTTTAATGCTTTATAATATTTATTACATTAACCTGAAGTTATAAATGATGTGTCAAGTGAAAGAGCAACTCAAACAGTTTTACCAAGAACCTTATAAATGTTCGATATGACCACTATTTGTCTCACGGCACACATCAAGACTATAGCCGAGCGCTGGATAGGCCGCAAGGGGCCCAATAACAGGGCTTGCTTTGCATGGCCTCCACGTTCACCCGACCTAACGCCACGCGAAATTATCTTTTTTTTTGTGGAGTTGGGGGCCTTCATCAAGGATCGTGTGTACGTGCCTCCGCTACCGGCAGACCTTCCTGAATTAAGCAACCGGATTGAAGCAGCTGTTGCTACAATCACTGAAGACACACTTACCAATGTTTGGGAAGAACTCAGCTATAGACTTGATGTGTGCGGTGTGACATATTGTGCTCATATTCAACATTTATAAGGTTCTTCGTAAAACTGTTTGACTTGCTCTTTCATTTGACATATCATTTATAACTGTACGTTTAATATAATAAATATTATAAAGCGTTAAAACCCCGATATTCATTTATAAACTCCCTGTTCTGTGGTTCGTCACCGATACAAACAGTTACCTCGTCATACATTAATATTTAATAATCGTTTGAAAATTCATCCTTGTGTAACAGTGAACTATGACATTTAGCTCACTGTTTCCACAATTGGTGGTTAATTGATGTCTTCACTCAAAATGACGTCGTCGTACTTCAAGAAAACTGTAGTGATCCTGATTCTAGCTGCTGATTTACGAAACGAGGATCGGCTGAATACCATCTTTGCAGTGCCTCTGACAAACAATATCTCAAGAAAATTTGTAAATATCTTAGGTGGGTGCATGGATCAATTCGAACGAAAGGTCCTCGATTTGTTGATTGTAAAAGTACAGCTGTTTACAGAGATAATTTTTTTCATTTCGACCTTTGGTATGCTTGTAACTTTTATTATGAAGTTCAAACGAAATAATCCTGTTGGGCACTGCATCAGCTCCACACAGTTTAGTGAAAACACCAGAAATCCACCTTTAATCTGCCACGCTGTGGTTAAAAAGTTGTCTTTTATATTATCTACAGCAGCAGTAGTATGTCCACTACAAAGACTTACAAACATGCCATATTAGTGTATAAGAGATTTTGTACATACACTACCGCTATCTAATCAAAAGCATCCCCAAATCCCTATGTAACGTCGATTTGATCAGTAGACGTGTCGATAGGATCCGCCACGGTAAAAGGAGGCGGGGATTGCTGAGTGGTCGGTAGAGAAATAGTAACAACAAAATCGGTCGCTGAGGAGAGTTCAGTGACTTCAAAAGTGGACGGCTTATTGCATGTCGCATGAAAAACAATTCTGTCTAAACTGCTGTACAACTTTCGAATGAACTACTGGTGAGGTGATTATGAAGTGTAAAAGCGAGGAACAACGCAGCTAAGGCAAGACCTGGCAGAACGCTTTTCGGAACGGGGACTATCGATCATTACAGAACGTGGCTCTAAAAAACTACATGAAACTGGCGAAAGGAACCGCTCGCGGGCGTCAAACTGCTACTGGCAGTCCAGCTGTGCGTAGAGGGTTAAAAGTAATGGCGTACCGTGGTTGTACAGCACCTGGTAAGCCACACTTTTTTTGTACTAAGTGCTAGCGACACCTGAGATGATGTAAACGCCGCCACTGGACACAGGATGACTGGAAATGGTTTGGTGAGGTGAATCGTGCTACATTATCTGGAAACCCGATGGAAGGGTTTGGGGTTTGGCAAATTTGTGCAGAACGTTACCTGCCAGCATGTATAGTACCAGTATTGAAGAAGGGAAAACGTGGTTTTACGGTACGACTGCTTCTTTTTCTTTTCTTTCGTGGTTAGGATGTGTATCCCTTATCGTGCTTAGCCAAGGACTAAATATGTAAGGATATGAAGACATTTTGCAGCATTGTCTACTGTCACACTAGAGGCAGAGTTCGGAGGCGATTACTGTTTGCATCAACATACCAATGCACCCTGTGGAAGAGCAGCATCTGTGAGTCAATCGTTTGTGGGCGATAACACTCCTGAAGTGGATTGAGCAGTGTACCGACATGAAAGCAATGGAACACCTGTGGGTTGAGTTAAAACGTCAGCTTCGCTCCACACACCAGCATTCAATACCACTGCTTTCTTTGGTTTCGGCCCTTGAGGAAGAATAGGCTGCCATTCCGCCACGGACGTTCAGACACCTCACGGAAACTCTCAGTGAGACAGCATACGTGCAGCACGTAAAACGCTACAGTGGAATCGGAGAAAACTAAAAAAAATGTACGAAACGCGTTAAGGTGTGCAGGCGACTGACGCTTGGTTTAGAGACTGGCAGCTGAACGTCAACATAAACTTGTGGATTACTCACGACTGTTATATTACACTACGTGTGTAATTATGAAAGCGAGATTATTTACTTGCTTCGACAACCGGCGATCCCACAGCCCGCAAGCACACAGCAACTAGTTGCATACACGGTCTCATGCGTAACGTCACAGCACATGGCCCGATCCCGCGGTCTCTGGAACGGGATATGGTTGCCTACGCAGCTACCACAAACTACTGTCGTATTCGGTCTACATACTTACACCATACGTGATGGCTAACCTCCTACTGACCAACTGCTCTGCGTGCTGGGACTAGACTTTCTGATCAAAAGTATCCGGCAGCTACGGGACATTTGTATGGGATGTGTCCCTTTTTCCCATTATGACGGCTTCAACTCTGCTGTGGACGTTTTCAATCGAGTGTCTGAGTGTAAGTGGAGTCATGGCAGCCCATTTTTCGTCAAGAGCGGAAAGTTGAGAAGGTAATGATGTTGGACGCTAGGATCTGGAGAGAAGTCAATGTTTTAAGCCATCCGAAAGGTGTTCAATTGGGTTCAGGTCGGGACTCTGCGCAGATCAATATATTTCAGATATCTTATTGTCCACAAACCATGCCTCACAAATACTGCTTTATGAATGGTTCCATTTTCATGCTGATAGAAGTAGTCATTCTCTTGGAAAGGGTCCTCTACAGAGCGCAGTAAAGAATGTTGTAAAATGAGTACATATCCTTCAGCATTTAGCATTTTCTCAAGCGCAGTAACAAGACAGCACCGTTGGCATAAACACGATGACAGGTAAAGTGAACAGTAATCGCCAAACTTAAAACCTTCTATCTACTTACCGCAGGGTACAGCATCATTCATCACTGCAAAACATTCCAGTCATCCATAGTACACCGCCGTTGCTCTTTACACCACCTCAAGTGACGGTTGAGCATTACTGCAGGAACGTGTGGCTTGTGAGGTCTGCTCAACCTTTGTATTCCAATCTTTTTAACTCCCTAAACACACTCATTTTGCCAGCTGTAATGCTGGTAGAACTCTGAATTCAGTAGTGATTCCTGGCGCTGATCTCCCTCAACTTTTCATAAGCACCGTCTAGAATGCTTACGATCACCATCCGTCAGTACATGTCTGGTCTGGTTTAGTCATGGCTGTTCATTCGTGTTTCCACTTCACAATCACATCACCAACAATTAACTTGGGCAGTTATAGAAGGTTTGAACTATCCCCGAAGGATTACTCAGCCAAATCCAATGATAAGTCCACGTCCGAATTTACTGAGCTCTCCTGACCGACCCGTGCACTGTCACTGTCACTCTACTAAAACAACTGTCACCGCCTCCTTTTGTACTGTCTGGTCCGCCTCTCGTGACATCAAGGTGTTGGTTGGTTGGTTCATTTGGGGGAGGGGACCAAACAGCGATGTCTTTTCTCCCTTTCAATTAGGGAAGGACAGGGAGGGAGTGAAGTGGGCCGTGCCCTTTCGAAGGAACCATCCTAGCATATGCCTCAATTGATTTAGGGAAATAACTGAAGATCTAAATCAGGATGGCCCGAGGAGAGTGGAGCGAGTCCGATGTGCTAACCAATGCGCCATTTTGCTCGTTATCAAGGTGTAAATTCCACGTTATAAGGGTTTGCCGGATACTTCTGACCAGACAGTGCACAAGGTGCGATAAGAAAGCAACGGGAATTTTTGTATTTCTTAGAGAGTCTTTATTTATTCAGCAACATTAACTTTGTCCACTTCACACTAATGCCCATCGGATTTAATACACTTGTCGAACAGCTTTTTCGAATCTTAGAAGCACTTCAGGAACTCACTTTTCGTTGTGGTGTTCAGATCCTTCAGCTATTCTGTTTTCATCTCATCACCAGTGGCCAAACGACGTCCTTCCACGGTTCTCTTCAGCCTCGAGAGCAGGAAGAAATCGCAGGGGACCATATCCGGTGAATACTGTGGCTGATGAAACTTAACGGTTTTGTTTATACCAAAAAATCACGAACAAGCACTGAAGTTTGAGCGGGAGCATTATCGTGATGAAATTTCCACGAGTGGCTTTCCCAAAATTGTGGTATTTTTCTTCCGACTGTTTCGCCTCACTTCCAAGTAGTATTCCTTATCGACCCTACGACCAAAGGCAGAAATTCATAAAGCGCTGTTACACTGTAATCGAAGAAAACAGTGACAAGAACTTTCACATGTGATCGACATTGTCGACTTCTTTTCTGTCTTGGCTCTTCACGCAGTTTCCATTGCGATGAATGCGCATTAGTTTCAACGTCATCTTTCGTTACCTTTTTTAGAAGTTTTGGATCGTTGTCGTTTCCATTCAGCAATATCTGAGCGATGTCTACTCGATGTCGTCTTTGGTTTAAATTCAACAGATACGGAACAAAATTTTCTGCTACACGTTTCATGCCCCAAATGACCAAAAAAATTGCTCGGCATGAGCCAAAGGATTTACTGACCTCACCAGAAATCTCTCTGATGGTGATTCGTCGATTGTCGAAAACCATTTTCTGTCGTCAGTAATTGATGTGCTAGGCCGTCAAGCGCGGTCGTCTTCAACGTTTTCACGAACTTCTTTGAAACATGTATACCACTCGTAAGCTCTTCTCTTACTCATAGTAGATTCGCCAAAAGCCGCAGTCAACATTTCCAATGCGATGCAGCCTTTTATTTCGTTTTTCAAGCGCAATTTACTGCAAAATCTTTGATACATCTTTTTCGGAAGTAAAAAATCGCCGAGTACTCGAAAACACGTATAATCTTTGCGATTGTCAACAATAAACTAACTATTCAAAACACCTGAAAATGCAAAACTACATCAAGGAAATGTGTACCAGCAGGACAAAAGTAAAATTTGAAAACTGTATGTATAAAGCCCGCGAAACTGAAAATTTTTTTGTTACTTTTCGATCAAACCTTATACGTGTGAATCTTGCTACATTTTTAGCAGTAGTACAACGGAGTTGAACTTTATTCAGTGACTTGCAGTATTTCCTAGTGTTCATTATTTGTGTAAGTGGAATCGGGCAGAAGACTGCTTTATGCACTAAGCTCTCAACGTTTTCTTTTCAGATACGGGGAACGGAGGAACTGTTTCAACAGCGCAAAAAGTAATAACAATAAAATATCTCGTAGCAGCCTTCCAGGGTTACCAGTGCTAGAAACACGTAAAACCCTTTAGATGGATTTCTGAGAACTGTTCGTCTAGCTTGGTCCCTTACTAGGAATTGTTATGAGAGGATAGAGGGGAGAAGAGATGCGCTTTTATTCACTGGTTCGTTCAGTAAGCGCGAGAGTCTAACGATGAAGCTCATCTGCAGTTGCAGACACTAGAGGGAGTGTTGTGTATCACGGAGAGGTGTTGTACAACGCGGAGAGGTTTACCGTTCAAATTGCGAAAGTGTGCGTTCCAGGAAGAGTTAAGCAACACATTAATTTCTCCTACAAGCATATCGCAAATTGACCACGGCTGCAAAATCAGAGACATTACAGCTCATCCGGAGGCTTACCCACACTCGTTTCTCTCATGCACTATTCGCCAGTGGGACGAGAGAGAGGGAAATTACACTGTTACGAGAATTACAGCCCACTACCCACTGTGTTTTGCGGAGCGTAGGTGGAGAAGTAGATGCAACAGATATCCGTGATTTCCGGGAACAGACTGTTTAAGTTAGTGACAGACGCATCCCTTCAGGTGGTTTCTTTTGGTTTCCACGTATCGTAACAGCTTTTTGCGAAGTGACATTTTAGAAACAACTTGGACACCGTGAGCATCGATTAGTCTGTAACGTGTGGTATTTCAAGCCAACGCTGCGCTGCACAGCAATATGTCAGCGAAAGTTCGCCCTTCACCATCGGGCGGTTAGGAAAAAGTGGCCAGCCGTTTATTTGTGAGACCAGCGAAAGCGTCGGCGGCTGCGTTTGGCCGCTTTGAGGAGCAGAGGGCCGCCTGAGTGGTGGCAGACTTTCCTTTGTACGTCTCCTGTGTAAGAGAGCTCATTACTGTGTTTTACGGACAGCATAAGGTTTGTGACGATGCGAACCTAGCTCGGATGCATTTAAAATAGTTTCACTCTAATCACCGTATTTCACAAAGAATGTAGATACTTCAGACATTCGTTATTTTTGCGCTACATAGGCGAACTCCGTTTCCGTATTTGCTGCTACAGGTAGGTGGATGTCGACAGTCCTCTGTGGCTCAGCATGAGTCACGAGGAGCGCATCCCACATCGGCCCCGGCCTTGATCCGATGTGGTAAAAGTGCTGAAGATGGGAGTAGAACCCATTCTCTCAGAGGATTCATTAAAAGTAGTTCAGCTGTTCTTCCATCATCAGCTATGGAGGGCTCCCCTAAAAAATAAAAAATAAAAAAAAAGTGTGGTAAAAAGGGATAAGTGCATTTGACAGTAAAAACAGTTCTTCTGAGGTATAATTACCCAAAAAAAGATGCACGAATAAGGGTGAAGATGTTAATTAGTAAGTTCGATGCATCAAAAATGCTAGATGGCGAGTGTTCGTTCCTGCTAAAACGAAAGGTAAAAGCAATGAATTACGGAATCTTCGTGACTCCTTCATGCTTACTGAACGAACCCGTGAATAATAGCACAGCTCTTCTCTCGAGAACCTCTGTCTCCTCGTAGCTATTTGTAGAAAGGGCCCAAGAATGAGGAGTTTTCAGGAATACATAGGACGAGTTTTACGTGTTTCTCGCGTGTTTGGTGGCCCTGGAAGCCTGCTACGAGATATTTTCCGGATACTACTTTTTATAGTGTTGGAATAATGCCTCTGTTCCGCGAATTTGGAAAATAAGAGAAAGAAACACTAGTTATAAATTCTGTAAAAGTTGAGAGTTTGGCGCATAGCACAGTCTTCTGCCCGACTGTCCTTATGCGAAGAGTGAATACTACGGCCGGCCGGAGTGGCCATGCGGTTCTGGGCGCTACAGTCTGGAACTGCGAGACCGCTACGGTCGCAGGTTCGAATCCTGCCTCGGGCATGGATGTGTGTCATGTCCTTAGGTTGGTTAGGTTTAAGTAGTTCTAAGTTCTAGGGGACTGATGACCTCAGCTGTTAAGCCCCATAGTGCTCAGAGCCATTTGAACTTAAAAAAAAAAAAATACTGGGAAGCACTGCAAGTCACTGAATAAAGTCCAAGTCCGTCGTAGCACTTCGAAAAATTGAGTAAGAGTCACATCGTCTTGTGTTCGTTGCAAATTATCAGTTTATATCAACTTCTGGTATCACGCAAAACAAAGAAAACATGTATCCAGGATTACTCAGTTAAGACTAATATTTGGAACATTGACAAGAGAACGGTTCAATCCGACATGTCGAAACCTGCCCTGTTTTTTTATACACGAAGTATACACCAAAAGAAACGCGATGTCAGTCAGAATTTTAGCTTCTAAGAAACACTGCAAGTATTTTCGAAAAAAAATGTGAAACCTGTCAAATTCCTAGCTCGCCCAGTGGCTGAAGAAATGTGACACCTACCGTAGCTGTAGCAACAGTGCACGCGCAACACGGCAGGTATGTGGCGTTGGTTGACAGCGCATCGGTAAACAAGTAACATGAAATAAAGTGATTGTAATTTGATAAGCGAATTTCAGTTTCTGTTGATAGTTTCTCTGGCACCATTGTTCACAATTTGTGTTTACTGGAATTTCGAAGTCATTTAATATCCATAATAATTATGAACTGCATCGTTAACAGTTATGGACATACGTATGTGTTACTTAGTAGTTAATTTCTCGGATATTTTTTCTAATAGCGTCAATTTTTTGTTAGAAAATGTAAAGACATTAGAACAAATAGGGAATACTTCTGATTACTGTGCTAGTCAAAGTCCAGAACAAAAACACGAAACATTCCTAACCCATAGAAAACATTAAAGTAATAGTTTTCAGTAACCAAAATAAAGGCCTAAAATTTTTTGGTTAAAGAATGATCTGCAACTTCTAGTGAGAGTCAATGAATCGTTACTGGGGAGACGTATGAGACGGACCCTCTGAATTGCAAGTGCGATGAACATTACTGATTTCCAGGTTTCTTCGGCCAAGTTAAACAGATTCGCGAAATTATACAGATAAGGAAGCCGCAAAATTACAGATTTTATTTCAAGTATTGCACAGAGGATATATCATTAATGGCTAATACTGCAGGGAAATTCGTAACTGACCCAAGACAAATCTTGCTATCCCCTAAAATACTGTATATATGGCATATAAGTCAGGTTTCGTGCAAGAATTGTGAGCAAAGCACACTTTACCATTTCGAGCGAGGAAGACAGAGTCAGTTCGCAGTCGATTAATGCTATGACACAGTCGTGTACAACAATGCCACTGATATGTACCAGTGGGTTTCTTTTACCGCGGCTTCATATCTTTCTTCAGGAACCTCAGCGTAAATAAGAACGAAAAATTTAAAGAACGACTGTTTGGTTGCGAAAATTTTATAATCAATGTAGGAAAATATGCAAAAATGGAAGAGAATGAGTGTCAGTATTACATCCGAAACGTCTTCCTACCGGTTGCAAAAATTAATTCATTGCCTGTGTTGGATTCTTTGCCAGGAAATAACAATACTTCTATCTTTAGGAGGCCGACGAAAACACTGTTATTACTGGTATAATTCGGTTTCCACACAGAACTAATAAGGTGATCCAGCCTCCCGATATAGAAATTTTTCTACAGTGAAAAGCATTTTTTCAGAAAATAGTTACACAATATGATTTCTGAGAACTCTTTGTCCCTTCAGGTTTATCAGCGGACCGATACTGTTAAATTTCTGACATCTGTGCATTATCAGTTTGCATCACCACGTCTTACGAATTTGATCACGTATGTTTCGTACGCAGCATTATATGCAGATCAACGGCCACGACCATTTCTTTCTCCATCCCAATTTTGTCTAAATAAAACTATTAACACCGTGAAGCGCCTGAATGCATCAATTATTCTTTTATTTAGGTGTGGCTCGTATAAGGAAAATGTTTGTTTTTGTCGTTCGAGAAACAGTTCTCATTTCTGTGATGATTAAAAGTGAATATACAAGGGATTGTTCCATTGCTACAAAAATATACATTATTTAAAAATTACAATAACTGTGCCACAGCAATTGTAGTAAATATTTCATGTGTACAAATGAAAGTCCCTATTGATGGAAGGCGTCTGTTGTGTAACAAAGTGCACTGCCGCGGTTATCTTTTCTCTGCTAGTCACTTGTGTAACAAATACATCTGCAAAAGTTCTGCTGTCGATATAAACTGCAAGTTATTTAAAAGGTCAGTGATTCTCAGGCATTGTTTTCATGCTGTAAGTGGTTAAAATTCGCATTTGAGCACTGTGGATTCCGCGCAACACAGCACGAAGTCCTGTTGTCAAGGCTGCGTCTGCTTATTGGCTGATTCGCGCGCTCGCCAGGATGGTCTGTACAAACCGCTGTTACAAGCCGTTCTTCGAGTGGAAAATGTAACTTCGCCATTTAAAAAGGAAAGTTGCAATGCACCTTAGCAGCTGAAATTTTGACAGTGCATTTCTTTCAGTGTATTCTTACCGTGAGGAAAATTTCAGGGTAGGTTTCCACATGTCTGATTGGACCATTCTCTTGTCAGTATCATTTGGCAGAGACGATTATAGTAAGACCTGAGTCGTACGAGGGATATTTCAAGGCAGTTCTAACATATTTATTCCTGACAACGTCAGTCTGGGGGCGATCTGCAGTATATGGTAACTGAAGAAAACGTAATCAGAGATCATTGAAAAGGCATTTTATCGGTTGACCGGTTTCGACAGAGCTCAGCTGTCATCATCGGATCTTATCTTGTAAAAAAGCAAAGGCATAACATCCGATTGTGACAGCGTAGCTGTTTCGAAACTGGTCATCCAATGAAATTCTTTTTTAGCGATCTTGGCTTGTGAAGTTTCCTTTAGTTACCATAGAGGAGCTCTAAGACCTTTAAAAAAATCTGAGTTTGGAAGCATAGCTGACCTGTAAAAAACATCATAGTTCGTATAAGCGATAAATACAGTCATGGTGTTGTATTTCAAGATGTGTTTGAAAATAGACTACTCGAAAACGTTTTGGGTTCGCTCTCACGATTTGCACAGTTTTTGTTTTTTGATCAGACGCCTCTTTCTCAATACTCCCTTTGCCGCAGTAAATCGCTGTGTACAGCCGTGTGTGTACTAGAGGTAAAAATAAACCTGCATACCCAGGGCACTTCAATAGCTCGCGGTGTTTTTCCAATAGAGAACGGGTTGAGTGTGGCTTGTGTACAGTGTTCTGTCTCTCAACCTGCCTCGAAGGGATGTTTCAGGCTCAGACCGTACACTCTGTAAGTTCCACCACCCTTTTTCAAATTTTGTCTGCAGCAAAAGGTAACAGTACACAGTTATCAGTAAAACGAATATGGTTCAGATGCCGTCCATTAAAAAGTATCCCTTCTTTGTTTCCTCTAGTTAAGGAATCTGAAAACTTCCTCTAAGGCTGATTAAAATAGCTTATTTGACTCTTCTCACAATCCTGACCATTTCCGATCGAAGCCGCAGCTACGAACTGCGTAATGACCACTAATAGAACGTAGATGGAACAATTCCTAATATCCAAGGAGTGGTTCATACCAGTTTTATTGAAACTGGGCCAAAACGTTATCAAAATCTACGACACTTACGAAACGCTGAGAGATCAGTCTGTGCCATACTAAAACAACGTCATAAACGCCTAAGTTGCAGACACGACACTCCACTTTTGCGAAAAGTTCTTTCACAATCAACTATTGACATTCCACAGCTATCGATAAACTATATTCAACGTTGAGGCGGCATATTCTTCCACGGCTGTAAATATTAGAAATTAACAACAACAAAAAAACATGCAGCAAAAGAGCCATCAATAATTCGTGTTGAACGACCAAACGGACTCCGGTTTATCAACCCTTTTGGATACTTCCAGAACAGATTCAAGAAAATCAACCTCACCTCCCCCTCCCCTTCACTCCTATGCGTTTTGTTTGTATAATTTGTACCATAAACACGATATTGCAAAACGTGTGTTGTTGAGAGGAACGATGCAATGTCACTTCGGAACCGTGAGACTGCTATAGTCGCAGGGTCGAATCCTGCCTCGGGCATGGATGTGTGTGACGTCCTTAGGTTAGTTAGTTTTAAGTAGTTGTAAGTTCTAGGGGACTGATGATCTCCGAAGTCCCATAGTGTTCAGAGCCATTTTTGAACGATGCAATGCTTCTTCGGACATGCATGCATACCGTATTTATCCACCAATACCAGGCAGCGACTTTCCATTAAAATTCCTCCCCTGTATGGGAATTACATAACGTGTGTACGAGTACGCAGGAACGATGACACATGAAGATTAGGTCTGGCCGTGAGTTGTGCACAGAGGGCAAAAGTGGTTAAGGCGAGCGCTCTAGTAAAGTGGGAAATCCGGGTTCGAATCGTGATTCTGCACAAAGTTTCACTGTCGTCGTTCCCTTATATATCTGATGATTGTTCACATTCACTAATGCTATACACTTTTAGGAAATGCTGTGAAAATTACCAAAACGACCTGTTGTGTAGCTGTTATTACCTCATCGACGATACGATATAGCGAGAAACTAGTAACAAATCTAACTGGTAATGTAGGAGTCAGATGTTACACCAATCAACAACCATTCAAGGTCCTCGTTGTGTACTATGGTACGTCGATATTTTTCTCATTGGTAGAGCCAGAGATTATAGAACTATTCCACTTCATAAGATATACGAGACAACCAAAATACCATCACACTTCAAGAAAAAGGATCCCTAATCCAAACGAAGCCGGTATTACGGGTGTGAGTGTTGAACTGATAAGTTTAGGACGTTATCACTGCAAAATGTTGACACGAACTATTTAAAGCGGACTGGACAATGCGATAAAAGACGGCCTCGGGGAAGCTCAGTTTGGGTTCCGGCGAAATGCATAAACATGAGAGGCGATACTGACCCTGCAACGTAACCTAGGAGACTAGCTGAAACGAGGCACACCTACATTTGCAGCATTACAGATTTAAGGAAAAGTTTTGAATGAGCTATGCTCTTTGAAACTCTGAAGTTAGAAGATGTAAAATCCAATGAGTGAACGATTATTCATAATTTGTACAGAAAGCAGACAGAAGTTGTACAGTAAGAGTAGAAGGACTGCCGGGGCTATTCTGGACGTTGAACAACCAGTAAAGAAAACCAAAGATAAATTTAGAAAGGGAATTCGGACAAGAAATAAGAGCTTTGTCGTTTGCCGACGACTTTGTAATTGAGGGAGCTGCGAGACGAGGTGAATGAAATATATACTGTCTTGAAACGAGATAATAAAATGAACATCCACAAAATTGAACAAGGGTACCAAAATAAAGTCAGTGAAATGAGGCAATGTTGAAGGAATTGGAAATGGGATGCGAATAATAGTGGATGAGATTTGTTATTTATACAGAATAGTAGCTGACGATGTCCGAAGTAGAGAGGAAATAAAAAGCAGGCTGCCAATAGCAAGAAAGTATTTCTGAAGGAGAGGAATTCGTTAATTTTGAATACAAATTGATATGTTAAGAAGTATTTTTGAACATATTTGCATGGAGTGTACCCTTCTATACGAGTCGGCGTGGACGCAAATCTGTTGTGACAAAAAGAGGCATTTAAAATGTGGTACTGGAGAAGAATGTTGGAAATGACATGGCTAAATCGAATAGCTAATTAGGAGATGCTGATCTGAAGGAGATAACGGAGAAATTCGTTACACAATTTGACTAGAAGAACGAATCGACTGACAGGACACATCCTGTGACGTCAAGAAATCCCTAAGTTGGTAATTGCGTGTAGTGTGGTACGTAAGAATTGTGTAGGGGGACAAAGGCATGAACACTGTTAGCAGATTCAAATGAAAGTAAGTTTAACGGCTTCACGCATGTAGCACTAATCGTCTGTGGCCAGACGACTTATTCATAACACGTAATGAGGAGCAATATAATGCATAAGGCTACTTATCAGAGTTACGTCGTGCCTCGCTTTCAGAACGAGTTTCCATAGAGCGAGTAAAAGCCTAATATTCCCGTGCCACAGAAACTGTCGCCTCGCGATCTTCATTGAATTCTTGAGACCACAAATTCCTCAGTCTTTTAGCCATTCTGGTGTATTCAGAAAGACTGTACAGTTTGCTAGGCATCTTTATTCGTAAACAAAACGAAATAAAACTGTAATTAATAGTCACATACATCACAAAAAATACTAAATATATTCGTATTTCCTAGCAAGGGACATAAATATAACCTATGGAGAGGAGCAAAGCAATGTCATTAAGTTTTGAATATACAAAGCAAAATCAGTAAACCCGTATATCCTAACCAAGAAAATTTCGTAGTTAGTATGTATTCGTAAAGAAAAGACGGCGGCACCTAATTCTGTCACTGACTTAATCTTCCGAATACACATCTGTCACTGAGTTAAAAAAAAAAAAAAAAAAAAAAAAAAAAAAAAAAAAAAAAAAACTAGGTGCGGCCTCTATAAGTTCTTTGGTGTACTATGAAACTAACATCGCCATATACTGGTTCTTTGGTGTACTACACCGTGATAACCGTGTCGCCAAGGCAAACATCCCAACTACTAAGCTGAGCAGACGGTTTTAAATGAAAATTTACGATACTTTCTTTCTGTGCTCCGATTACGATAAAACTAAGCCTTAAGCTTTCCCCAAGCTACGCTCAAGTTACCTGTGAAAACCCCATAAAATTCGTCTAGCAGTTTTGGAGATTAGCGTGTCCAAACGGGCAGACACTATGGTTTTACAATTTATATTATTAGTATAGATGAAGGGGCTTGCACACGTATGACTTGCATGATGTGCTGCATGAAAGATGTTTTTCGACTGAAGACCTTACTGTACTGTACGACACGAGCAATATCTTGGCAACAGTAACACTAAAAGTGGAATGGGAACCCAAAATGTAGGTCATCTAAAAGTTGTGGAATATAAGTCCAAAGGTTTGTTTTCTCGTGTAACAAAAACAAAACTGATGTTGCTATAAACGATTCAGAGAACGCAGTGAAAATGAACTTCGAAGTTTTTAACAGCCAGCGGTACTTTGCCGCAGTGCTCCCCCGTAGCTATCTCACGAGGTGCATCTCTCAGTGGTGCTAGTCCGAATGTTATTCGTTCGCCCCCCGAAATGAATCGAATCTCCACTTAGCAACGTTCCGGGAACTCCAGCCATTACTTGCACCCCGACAGCTCTTCCAATGCTCTACCTTCTCCTTCATCTGGGCTCTCGCCGGAGCTTTCAGCCGTTTGCATTCCCATCTTGCAATTCCACAGTGATATATTACCCGGCAGATGGAGTGGAGCTGTTTCTGAATGGAAGGAGATGATGCGTGACTGATAGAATCAAGCGAGTACCAGCTGAGCGGTTTTACTCTCTCGTGCGATTTCCGTTTTATACATTCCTTCACAGGCAAATGGAGACTTTTACGTTGCACTTGTCCGTCCTAAAAGAAAACTGTGACAGTCTTCGGCATGTTTTGATCAGGGTTGTATGGAAACAACACACGACTGTGCGGCTACTGTACTACACGCGCACTGTAGGGAGACAAGCAGCACTGAAGCTGGTAGGAGTTTGTCAACAGGTAGCAATCGTTTCTCATTGGAGGGTCTGGCTGCTGCTTTTCGGTCGCTGCCAGCTTCAGATAGTAGACAACGAACTGTTTAAATTGTCTAAAACGCCCATAAATTCCGTGATTTCAGATTCAATTCTACAGGGCTATTCTAAAAGCCGGCCGCGGTGGTCTCGCGATTCTAGGCGCGCCGTCCGGAACCGCGCGACTGCTACGGTCGCAGTTTCGAATCCTGCCTCGGGCATGGATGTGTGTGATGTCCTTAGGTTAGTTACGTTTAAGTAGTTCTAAGTTCTAGGGGACTGATGACCTCAGATGTTAAGTCCCATAGTGCTCAGAGCCATTTGAACCATTTTTTATACTAAAAGATGGACCCATTTTCAAAAGTTCGTATATTCAAGTACAAATCCACAATGAACAAGGTTTGCACCAATGAAAAGAGAAAGTTTTTGGCGGGCAGCGGCGGATGGGTGCTGATGGTTTCAGAAACGCCCGGTAGAGTTGGCGCGACAATAGGGCCGTCATTCCATTTCACTGTCAGTTGTGAGTGAGATGGCGATTGTGGAGCACAGGGTTTTCTGAGTTCTTGAGTTCGCGAAAAGTGAGTTGCACATTGCAGTACAACTGGTATTTCGTACCTCATTCGATATTCAACCACTAAATCGCAAAAGCATTGGCTGTTAGACTGGCTCTGAGCACTATGCGACTTAGCTTCTGAGGTCATCAGACGCCTAGAACTTAGAGCTAATTAAATCTAACTAACCTAAGGACAGCACACATATCCATTCCCGAGGCAGGATTCGAACCTGCGACCGTAGCGGCCGCTCGGCTCCAGACTGCAGCGCCTAGAATCGCACGGCCACTCCGGCCGGCCCTTGGCCGTTAGTTTGAGCAGTTTAAACAGAGTGAGAAAGTGTGCAAAGGAAAAAGCACAGGCCGACCGCGTGTGTCAGACGGTGATGTCCGACAGATGCGGGGAAGTTTTGTGCACAGTCCCAGAAAGTCCTCCAATAGAGCCTGTCGAAAACCTGGAACACCCCAACCAACTGCATGAAAAGTTCAGAGACGGCGTTTACTGTACAAGCTCTACAGATTACAACTTGTGCAGGCTCTCAACCCCAACGACAAAGAGATGCGTCTCGCATTTTGTGATTATGTGCTATAAAAGGTGGAGGATGACGCATTTCTAAAGTGTGTAATTTTTAGCGATGAAGCGACGTTCCACCTTAGTGGGAAAGTCAGACAGACACAATGCTCGCATATGAGATTTGGAAAATCTACATTCACCGTTGCAACACGAAAGAGACTCACCGAAGGTCAATATGTTCTGTGCCATACCCCGTACAACGGTTTATGGAATATTTTTCTTTGCGGAAAGAACTGTAACGGAAATCACATACCTGGACATATTGGAACAACGACTGTTCCCTCAAGTTATGGAAGATTCACAGGACTTCACTTTACAACGGGATGGAACTAAGACCCATTGTCACCACGTTGTAAGAGGTTTTTCGGATGACTGACTTCCTCAGTGCTCGATCAGTCGCAGGGGTTTGCGGAGATGGCTCTGCACTTCTGGTCACCGATATCTCCTGATCTCACACCCTGCGACTATTTCTTATGGGGTTATGTGAAGGAAGCTGTTTACGTGCCGCCTATCACCGAAGTTAAGCGCTGTCGGGCGTGGCCGGCACTTGGATGGGTGACCATCCAGCCGCCATGCGCTGTTGCCATTTTTCGGGGTGCACTCAGCCTCCTGATGCGAATTGAGGAGCTACTCGACCGAATGGTAGCGGCTCCGGTCAAAGAAAGCCATCATAACTACCGGGAGAGCGGTGTGCTGACCACACGACTCTCCTATCCGCATCCACAGTTGAGGATGACACGGCGGTCGTACGGTCCCGATGGGCCACTTGTGGCCTGAAGACGGAGTGCTTCTACCAACCACTCTGAACGATCTGCGGATTTGTGGAAAGGCTACTATCGTAATTCTGTGTTTTCCTTAATACAGACTGATGAAGCTGATGTTTGATTGATGTTCTCTTCCCGAAATGACCAGAGAAAATTTGCTATGTTTCGTCTGTTCCCAATTTTTGTTTCTTACGACGTTCAACCAGCCAATTTTCGAGTTGGTCTGATAGAAAACCTGTCAAATGACAAACAAAAGCGAAAGTAAACAGTTCAACTAAAATTCATGTATAGAACATAAAATACCACTTGCTTGAGTTCTCTTACGAATGAAGAGCAAATCCCTTAGACCTTAATCAGAATAATTAGTACACGCGTAAATAACCCAGTCTGACATTATCGATGCTTCCACCAGAACCTAATGTTTGGGGCAACTAACATCGCGGACATCGGCTTCCAGTTTGAGACGTCACAACAGTCCCATGGCAGACACAGTAATTCATTTTGATCTGTAATTCGCAAAAGACGTAAGTTAAGCTAAACTTCTGTTAGGGAATATTAATGTGTTTAGTAACACCATCGTAAAGACCGCACACCGGCACACCCAACGTGAAGTTTATTACCAAACGCTGATGGGCCAGCTGGAAGTTTAAAACGAGCACCATTTTTCATGCACTTGCCGCGTGGTAGCGGGAGGAGGCTGCACAGAAGGGAAGGGTGATAACGCGAGCCTGATCGACCGCTAGCGTGCCGCGGACGGATTAACCTGGCCTTGCCTAATGAAGAAAGATAGTGGCCGTTGTTGGGCGCTGTTCAAAACTTTAAGCTTTGTTAACACGTAAATAGTGCTATATATCGTCGTGAACACAGCGGCGTAACACAGTACCCATCTAAATGGATGCGGAATTTACTCATTCCCGGCGTTTTAAGGTGACCAGCGGTCAGATTTCTTGAACATTCATTCACCTTTCAAACTGAACAAGTCCTCGAAAATGCGAGTACGGTTTCATATTTATACCATAGATGAAGTGGACAGTACATTAAGTGATGGACACCTGCTTCTCCATGAGCCGATGAGTGGATATTGCTGGCAGGCCGCTCATGGAGCAAAAATTTAATTTTTCTTTGTTGTAATGTTAAAGGTGAATTTTTTTTATTATAGTGGTGAATCCTTATACATCGATTGGTTACACGGAATACATGTGGAAGAAAGCGTAATTTCGTTCCATAGGTCAGGCTGCTTCAAAGATACCAAATTGTATATCAATTTCATAAAAGTACACCTGGAAATATATGAAATATTAATCATATTGTCTTTCTTCGTAATTAATTTCATGTAATCATTAATATTGCTAACAGTTCTTCCCACTGATGTAGCTCGAAATTTCCATGTATTACGGGAGTTAAAACACAGGTATTCATCATTTGGATTTGCAGCTCCTTGTGTTGACCGTGTTTTCAGTTAAAATTGTAGGATGTGAGGTCCGCCAGTTATGTAAAACACCATTTTTCCTCAATACCCAAACATATTTCAGCACCATTCTGCCATCATCAGTTGGTTACCGTTTATTTATTATTTACACTTGGTGTGCATGATTCTTCTGGATCATTATTCACTACTGGTAGTTTGTCATGTTTTCATGTGGCAAGACCTTTTATTTTCCACAAATAAGTTCGTTAAAGTACTTTTCACATCACCAAAATACAGTGTCCAGATATTTATTTCTCAAGACATTTCTGCCAACGTGAGACCAGTTCGTTGATACCGTCACTCTAAAATATTTCATAGTGTTTTGATCAAGTGAAAAGTGCTTTTACGACATTATTTATGGAAAATACGTGTTATATTTACGGGTGCACCACGATACCTCATCATGATGCGGAGAATAAAATGGCCTGCCACATGAAAACATGACAAGCTACCTGTAGTAAATAATACACAAGTGGTCCAGAAAAATCATGCACACCAAATGTAAGTAATAAATAAAACGGAAACCCACTGATGATGGCACAGTGACGCTGAAACATATTTGGGTGCTGAGAAAAAACGGTGTTTTGCATAAATGGCGGACCTAACATCCTACAATTACAGCACAGGATTTATGCTTGTCACAAGGCCCAAAATTCTATGGTTTCGTTAGTAACTTCTGAATATATACAGTATCTGCAGTCGATTCAGTGAAATTTATAAAGAACCGAAGCCTATTTGATGCAAAAACTGGATCTGTTAGATAAAAGTGGATGTCATTTTTATGAGGGCTTAAATACATTTTATATGTATTGACGAGGAATTGTCTGCTATCAGAATGCTTCCTAGAAAAATCGTACGTTTTCTACCAGTTCTATGTAAACGATGAATCATATGGTACAAACTGTAGCAAAAATTAATTTCCTGAAACAGGTAATTCTACCAATCGTAAAAGACTATAAAGAAATAACAATAAATATAGTGTTCCAAACTACGTTTGTTATGCTAATACCTGATCGGATGTTAAAATAATAACTGTCGCTTTAATACTGACAATTTCACAGAAATTACTTTCTCTATGTGGTGACTTATGTTATTTTAATAGGCTATTGTCGTTCAGTTGTTAATATCGATGCTTACTTTCCACTGCAAATGAACATTTTACGTACCTATTCAATAGAGTGGACCCAAATTAGTGCAGTGCGATATTCGCTTTATCGATATGCACTGACCGTAACAGTAATATAAGAAAAATAGCCTATACTCCCAGCGCTGACTGCTGCCGCCATACAACAGCGGTGCTCTGTCGCTGCTACAGTACTGGTTATTCTTCATGTTCTGCTGCCCCTGTCAGCGCATATCAATAAATCGAAAGCACTAGACTAATTTCGGACCGATCTATCGAATGGTCACGTAGAATTTTACTTTAAAAAATCATTTTGTTTGTAACAGAAACCAAACTGACGCTGTCCATCGGCACTGAGGCGTCGCATGAAAGGCGTGATGAGCAGTTTTAAATGAACTGACTCCAGCTAGAAATGGCAGTATCGAAACTGCAAATATATGCCGAAATGCCAGAGAAAAAGCGTCTGACAACTCTTGGGAGCAACATCCGTTGTATTGTCTACGGCTTGATAAGTCAAGTGATTTTCAACGAAACCACTCGGAATTTAGTTTAGGGACGTGACTCGTGGACATCGTGATCCTGTTGTGGTTCTGATCAAACTCCCACACTGATGGAATGTGTTAGTTTCTGTCGGTATCTCTCTTAAATGCTTCAAGTGTCTTATAAATTTAAAAATGTGTGTCCGCCATTATATCCCGCAGACAAAATTGCAATGAAAACAGGAGGCCCGCGAAGTTGACATTGTGTCGGAAAACACTTTTGGCGATAGGGTGAAACGAAATGTCGAAGACGAAAAGGAATGAACTGGGCTTTGACGGTTTTCCTTGTGACTTTTTCTGTTTTCGAAGGCAAGGTACCTGCTGCAGCATGATGTTGGCTCCGGCGTCGACCAGTAGAGTGATACTATGACGGCGTGCAGTCCTTCAGAGTAATGTAGCGTCGCACTGAACGGTGATTAAGTTGAAAAACATGGTTTTATAGCCAAGAGCGTCGGAAATAATATGGGGTATTGGAATCCTGAATAAAACGAACCTGCTTTCAGAAAAGGAGAAACATGTACTGCAATAGTTATAGAACGCCTCTCGTAGATACATATGTAAATAAATGATGTGCCACAACATTATGACCACTGTCCAGTACGAAACTGAATGCCCCAGGTGGCGCTACAGGCATAGTTAACAGATTGTTTGTCCATCTTTGGAACGAAATACATCACTGATTCTGCGTACCAGGGACCCGAAAGTTTATTGGTAGGTTTCTGGAGGTATTAGATGTCTACGCACAGGTCATGTAATTCGCGTAAATAATGGCCCGCAGATTTGCGTACGCGGTGATGGCGCCCGATAGTGATCCGGACGGCTTCCATAGGACTTACATCAGGCGAATTTTCTCGCCGAGAGTTCGCCGTAATGCCGCTGAAACCACTGTAGCACGGTTCTGGCTCCAAGACACGGGTAGTTATACTGCTTAAAGCTGACATCGCAGTCGGAGAAGACATCAAGCAGGAAGGGATGCAGGTGGCTTTCAGCGTGTGTTGGATTACTACAAGTCCCATGCAAACGCAGGATAATGTCCCGCATAGTATTATACTGCTTCCACAAACCTGTGTGCACGGCGCGCTGCACATTTTGAACCGCCGTTCACCTCGATGATGGCGTTTGTGGCACTGCAGTCGTAATTGACAATGTCGTTGGATCAACACTTGAACAGTCCGCTGCGATAGCTGAGGGGTCAGCGAGACGGATTGCCGTCCTAGGAGCCCGAGTTCGATTCCCGGCTGCGTTGGTGATTTTCTCCGATCAGGGACTGGATGTTGTGTTGTCTTCTTCGTCATTTCATCCCCATGCGGCGCGCAGGACGCCCAAATTGGCGTCTAATGTAATAAGACCTGCACCGAGGCGGCCGGACCTGCCCCACAAGGAGCCTGCCGGCCAAGGACGCCAAACGCTCATTTCATTTCATTTCCAACACTTGAACACGTAGGTATGGTGTGCTACGGAGCTCCATGTTCAAAAATTTACGATGAACGGTGTGCTCCGAAACACTTGTGCCTGCACCAGTATTGTGCTCTTTCGGCAGAGATGCCACCATCTGTCCAACCTTACAGAGCAGACGAGCCCCCGAACCCCACGTTGTGTGAAGAGTCGTGGACGTTCAACCATTTAGTGCCTACTCGTAGTTTCACGGTCGTTCTAATTTGACCAACTTGGCCGTTTTCAAGACATTCGTTCACAGGCTCTGCATAACAACAATCTGCCCTTCGTCGAAGTCGCTTATCTTAAAGGGTTACCCCATTTGCAGCCCATACCTTCGCTGGGGTGGTCCCCCGTCTGTGTCTGCTCCGCTTACATACTTTTGTCACCGCATCACGTGCCCGCAGTGCCAACAGGGGGCATCCGTCGTCGCGTTGGGAAGCGGTGATATAACTTTGGCCTCTCTGTGTATAAGTAGAGTGTATCGAATGGAGAATCACTATAACGACCGTTTACTTACTGACTTACCCATGGCGTGGGCCTTAGTGACCATGTACCTGCTCCACACTCTTCCTCAATAGTTTCCGATTGCCGGCCTCCTGCCACCATTCGCCCGCTCCTAGTCCCATGCCCTCGGTGTCCTTGTCAATATTGTCCTTCCATCTCGTCCGCGAAACTCCTCAGTATATCCTTCCAGCTACAGCTCCCAGAGACACATCATGCAGTGTCTTCCCTTCATTCATCCTTGCTACATGTCCAGCCCAGGTCAAACCTTCTTCTTATTTTTTTTATAATGTCAGGCTGTGGGTAAAGCTCTTATAATTCTTGGATTTTCCGAATTCTCCATTCCCCTGTTTGTGAATCTATCACACGAACATATATTTTTCTGAGGATTTTTCGTTCGAAAACAAGTAGTTTCTCTTCGTCTGTTCTCCTAAATGTGAGGCTTTTACAATCGTACATAACCACTGACATAATCATACTTTGGTACAGCCTGATCTTAAAACTCCTTGACAGGCATCTTTTCTTCAGCACATCCGGAAGGCTAAAGTATGCTCTGTTGCCTCCAACAATTCTTGCATTTATTTCAATTTCACAGTGGTTCTGATCACTGCAAAGACTACCAAGGTATTTGCAATATTTGACCTTTTGAATCTTGGCAATCTTGCAGGTCTGAGGTCTTCTCTACTACCGCTTATTAGGATTATATCATCCGCGTATCGAGTCATTGACATGTTGTCTAGGGGTATTCCAATGGGGTCAGTTTTCATAAATTACCGGTATATTTTTTCTAGCACAAGGTTGAATAATATAGGGGAGAGGGCGTCTCCCTGTGTGAGGCCGGTTCGAACTTCGAACTGTTCTGGTAGATCGGTACTTGTCTGCACTTTACAGAGTGTTTGTTCCAGACACACTGCCACCACGCGAATTATTTTAGATGGAAACTGAAATTCTTTTAGTACTCTGATTATAGTACCCCTGAGTGCGGTGTCATAGGCTTTTTTGAAGTCAATGAAGAGCATGTGCATGTCTGTATTATACTCCCAGCATGCCGAAAATGGAGCAATGCAATGACATAAGCGACTTTGACAGAGGGCAGACTGTTACAGCCTGGCGCGTGGAATGGAGCTTCTCGGAAACTGTCGTGATCGTCTGTGGAGCGTGTTTGGCTGACGGTCAAACCAAGACTGGGCGACAATGTGTTGAGCGTCCACGTTTTCACACAGAACATGGTCGGAGGCTTCGCCGGTCTGTAAGGCTGGGCAGGCGGCGATCTTTGACCCATATGAGGACAGAGTGCACTGCAGGAGCAGGTACAAGTGTTTCAGAGCACATCATTCAGTGCCCACTGTCGAACGTGGAACTCCGCACGTAGACGAAGTTAGATCGCCAGTTAGCGTTGCAGTGGGCATACTGATATCCAGACTGGACCGTGCATCAACGGAAATGAGTCGCCTGATCGGGTGTATGGCGTTTTTCGTTACGCCAGGTCGATGGCCGTGACCGCATACGCTGTCATACAGGTTGAAAGTGCTTGAAACGTGCACCGCGCCCCGGACGCAGTCGTGTGCGGGGGATAGGACCACGTGCATCTCTTCGTGTCTTATGTCTTACCTGATGGCGCTGGCATATTCCAGCAGGCTAACTGTTTGTGTCAAAAGAATAGAATGGTGCTGCAGTGAACTGACACTGTTATCTTGGCCACCACATCTTCCTGACCTGAACCCGATGGCAAGCATCTTGGTCGATACCAGAAATCAGCTTTTCGCTCACAGACTACAGGTATGTAAATTTCAAGAATTTCGTAAACTGGGGATGGACATCTCCGTTTATCGAATACATACGAAGTGCTGGTGTCCTGAGTTCCAAAGGCAGAGCAATACGCTATTTAGCGAACGGTCATAGCGTCTTTGCTCGTCTGTGTAAGCTGTCAGACAGGATGGAAAAGAGGAAGCAACAGCGTCCACGTGTACCTCGTCGGCGTCACAGAGCACAGTTTCAGCTTATGAGATGGAATCGGGCACAATGATGCTACGAAAAATTGCTGCGTGGCAGTGGCAATTATCAATTAATGTTCTAATATAACTGCGTGATTTTATTTACATAAAAAATTTGTGATGGTGATGAGGTCCCATACTCCGAGGAGCGTAGGGGACGTTGCAGGAGACCTGCACATCTGTACCAGGCAAGGTCCAATTGAAGGTGGTTTGCTATTGCCTTCTCCCGATCGTAATAGGGATGAATGATGATGACACAATAACAACCAGTCATCTCGAGGCAGGAAAAATCCCTGGCCCCACCGAGAATCGAACCCGGGAGCCCGTGCGCAGGAAGTGAGAACGCTACCGCAAGACCACGAGATGCGGACAGAAGAAGGTGTACGAAATTTAAATTTAAGGACATATGCTCCATACGTTAAAAGCGTAGCTCCCGATAGCCTTGCAGGCCTCTGTAGCGTAGTCCAGAGAATACAAGGCAGGATCGGGCCAGTAAGTAGTCCGTCATACGGATTATGTACCGTTCTTCCTTCTATGGTCTGATACACTATACTGACGCTCAATACTATACCGGTCAGTCTGAAGATGACTTGTATTAGGCGGAAATCGCGTTATGGGAAAATTAAGCAATTAAATCAATTCTGCAGCAAAGGCTGTTTTTGCATCATATTCTACACAAAGGTTGTTGTATCAACACCACATGAAGCTGAAACCGTTTTACATAACATTTTATTATCCAGACTTTAGAAAATACCTTTCGGTAATACGTCCACTGTAATAAGAAAACTAACAAAATTATCAACTGACAGACTATGTAATTTCATTCAATGTATCATCGACTGATGAAGAGCACTGCAATAATTTTCCCATGAGCATGAAACAAGTTGAACTATTATCATAAGCAAATGACTATTTCGGTCAAGTAACGAAAATCCTAAGTAAATATATTGGCTCTGCTCCCCAGCAGTTGTATTAGTTGTATTTTCAATTTTACAGAGTTATCAACTTAAAAATCATTTTTCTTTATGCACTGGGTCTCTTGAAGCATTCACAACGGTTTAATCAACCAGCTTTGCACACGTACTGTATATCGGACACCTCTGACATATCATTCTTCAGCTTACTTTCTGTACAGTAAGGTGCGAATGAAAGTTAAAAGAACCTAACCTAGTCCACAGAGTCTTTTTGCTAACAACGTAACTGGCGGCATCAGTCGTGGAAACACAAAAATGCTTTCAGCAGGAGTGTAACTGCGCGCACCACCGCCCCGAGGTACTTTGAAAACCCGCTTAGGGGACCATTAGCTAACTATGAAAGATTATATCAGGGGGAAGGCCATGGACGAAAGCGAAAATAGGATCTGGAAGCGTAAGACTCGGTTTTTCCATCGAGACGTTAACACTGAATCAGCGACACCGTGAGTGAGAATTTTCTGTTATATCTACAACGCCGCTGTAGCACTCGTTTTGTGTCCTTTTAAAACGTTTCGGATGTTTGCCGTAACAAGAGCCATTTGAGACAACTGCTATAAAATCTAATAGTCCCATAATTATCGTCCCATCTCCGGAGAGTACTGTCACTCAAATTTATCCACATGAGATTTTATGCGCTATTTCCAGACGATTTTGGTTTCCATTTAATGAAAACTATTTCTCCACTTTTAATGCCCAAAAATCATACACAAACTACTGGCCATTAAATTTGCTACACCACGAAGATGACGTGCTACAGACGCGAAATGTAACCGACGGGAAGAAGATGCTGTGATATGCAAGTGATTAGCTTTTCAGAGCATTCACACAAGGTTGTTGCCGATTGTGACAACTACAACGTGTTGATATGAGGAAAGTTTCTAACCGACTTCTCATACACAAACAGCAGTTGACCGGCGTTCCCTGGTGAAATGTTGTTGTGATTCCTCGTGGAAAGAGGAGAAATGCGTACCATCACGTTTCCGACTTTGATAAAGGTCGGATTGTAGGCTATCGCGATTGCGGTTTATCGTGTCGCGACATTGCTGCTAGCGTTGGTCGAGATCCAATGACTGTTAGCAGAATATGGAATCGGTAGGTTCAGGAAGGTAATACGGAACGCCGTGCTGGATCCCAACGGCCTCGTATCACTAGCACTCGAGATGACAGCCATCCTACCCGCATGGCTGTAACGGATCGTGCAGGCACGTCTCAATCTCTAAGTCAACAGATGGGGACGTTTGCAAGACAACTACCATCTGCACGAACAGTTCGACGAAGTTCGCAGCAGCATGGACTATCAGCTCGGAGACCATGGCGGTTACCCTTGACGCTGCATCACAGAAAGCAGCGCCTGCGATGGTGCACTCAACGACGAACCTCGGTGCGCGAATAGCAAAACGTCATTTTTTTTCGGATGAATCCAGGTTCTGTTTACAGTTTCATGATGGTCACATCCGTGTTTGGTTACATCGCGGTGAACGCACATTGGAAGCGTGTATTCGTCATCGCCATACTGCTATAATCACCTGGCGTGATGGTATGAGGTGCCATTGGTTACACGTCTCGGTCACCTCTTGTCCGCATTTATGGCACTTTGAAAAGTGGACGTTACATTTCAGATGTATTACGACACGTGGCTCTACCCTTCATTCCATCCCTGCGAAACCCTACATTTCAGCAGGATATTGTTTCAGTTACAAGATATCGATTCGTCACATAACATTAAAGGTTAAAGGTAATGTAAGTCACATGAAATAACCAGAACGTACGGGCTATACTAAATGTGACAGATACATTCTTAATAAATACACAAATCTTATATTTCATAAATTTCATTAAAAGTATGATATTTAAAACGTTTAATGCAGCGTAATAAGGATATTTAGCAATTCACGTAAAAACCTGTAAAACTGCTCATTCAGAACTAATACTAAAAGAAGCATGAGCATAAAATTAGTACTACACATAAGAAAAAGCTTTTTGATGAATATAACTACACTACAACTAAAACGCTTCAATGCACCCTTCTAAAGATAATATGGAAATTCAGTGGAGGGTCCGATGTAACCAATTTATTTCCTGCATCAGAGTACGGAGTAGAGTTTGTAGAACATTTCCGTTACAATTATCCGGTCTTTTTCTAAAGGGCAATATGTCAATGGTCCTGGAAACCCAGCGAAGAAACGATTCCAGTCATGCAAAACGAAATTTCGACAAGCTCGACAAGGAGAGCGCAGGTGTTGTCTTCCTGAAATGTTAGCTCAAGAAGCTCTCGAGAAAGAGTGTAGAATTATTCTCGTCAGTAATTATCGAGTCATTGCAACTGATAAACATTGCAACTGCTATTGGTAATATAAGCAATTGAAAACACATGAGAGAAACTTGTAGTCAGGTGCTTAGCGTCTCTGACTAATTAAGCAAAGTTCCTGGTTTTGATAACCAGTGACAGTCTCATAATTTGAGAATGTCAGAATTAGGTTCCACCCAGCTTCGGAAGGTTGAATACCGAGACACTTGAGTAAACAAGTTACGCAACAGACAAGCAAACTATCACACTTTCGTCAAATCTAAAGATTTGAAGGACGACTGTCGTACTCAGTTAAAGCATTCCGAAGAGTCTGTTGACCCACATCGGTCGTGTAATACGAAAATAAGAATTTGGAGCAATCATAAAGCCGAAGTTCTGTTTGTACATGAAATTACATTGTGCGCATGGCATTACTTCAATATGTTCCTCCTATCAGAAAACCACCTCACGCTGCCATTCAATAAGGAAACCTACAATGTAATTAGGAATTCGATGTAAAATACAAGCTGTTACTTGACACGTATACATATAGCATTACTCTAGAAAAAACTGAAGTAAGGTGTTTCTAAAAGACTACAGCACCGACCGGAAATCGAACTTTAACCAATCACATCTGTAGTTGTGACATTTACACACGGAGACAAACTAGGTACATATTGCACCCCCCAACCTAACAAGAGAGACGCGTAAGGCGAAGCTACCTGTTGCTGGCCCGCACGATATTAGAGGCATCCATGTGCCAACGACCGTTGTTTAACAAAAAGGATGGTAAATCTAATTAGCACGGGAGGCTTCTCTCGAGTGAGAGACCGGTCTTTCCCGTCTCTTCTACATACACACACGTATACAAATAAGGAGAAGTCAAATGAAAACGAGACAAATGGAAACAAAGTAAGTAAACTGTTTATTATTTCAAAAGTAACAGCCGTAACTGTTTGAAAAATTTTCCCGCTGTTAAACAAGACGGTGAATGCCCTCAAGAAAAAATATTTGCTTTTGACTTTGGGAGCACGATTTTACCCAGGTGTGCATCTCTTCGTCCGAAGCAAATCGACGGCCACGATTCTTCAGGGCCACAGAATATGACAGTCGCATGGGAAGAGTTCGGGGCTGTATGGAGGTTTCGTAAGGGCCCTGAGGTTGCCAAGTCTGTTTCGACTACGCTGCAGACGTTTCGGTGGGAAGCCCTTACACATCCTCTATTCAGTCCCGAACACTACCCTTGAGATTTCTATATTTTTGGAGCCCTGAAGAAAGACGTTCATTGCCATCGATTTGCTTCTGACGAAGAGATGCACGCCCAGTTACAATCATGATTCCGTTGGCAATCGCAAACATTTTCCGATGATGGCACTGACCGTTTTGTGTCACAGTGAGATAAATGTATTAACAGTTACAGTGATTATTTTCGAAATATTAAGCAATTTACGTATATTTTTCATCTGCCTTTTTACGTTTAACTGCTCTTTATATACAGTTACCGAAGTGGATTTAAAAAAAAATATGGACGAGCTCTATGCTTTTACCAGTAACAACGACGATTACAGTAGTATTCTGGTAAGTTCACGGATTATTCCATATTGTGTCTCTTTCATGCTTATCTCCTTCTTCTCTTCTCCCCCCAGCACCTCCCTCCCCCTCCTCTCTCCCTCCCTCCCTCTCCCATCCTGACTCCATCTTTCGTTCATTTCCTCTCTCCCTTCCTTCCTCCACCTCTCCTTCCTTCTCTCTCTCCCTTCCTCCCTACATCCCTGTCTCATTTCCTTCCTCTCTCAAACTATTCTTTCTTACCCCTCTCCCATCCTGCCTCCCTTTTTCTTTCCTTTCTTCTTTCTCTTCGTCCCTCAATGTCTCCATCCCCTTCCTTCCTCCCTCCCTACATCCCCACCTCTTTCCCTTCTTCCTTTCCTGTCTGTCCCTCACCATTCCTCCCTTCCAGCTTCCTTCTCTCTTTCCCTCCTTCTCTCGCCTCTCTGTTCTTACCCACACCCCTCCTCCGTCCCTCATTCTAGTTTTTTCGTTCCTTCCCTTCTCTTTCTCTCTCTCTACCTCCATCCCTCGTTTCTCGCGCACCTTCATCTCTCTTTTCCAGCCGTCCTCCTTTTCTCCATAAGAGTTCGAAATCTTATATTTCTAACAGACCAGTTCAGTGCTCCAGAAATAACAAAGGTTGTTGTTTGGAAAGCCAAAAGTTAGGAGAAAGACATCCTTCTCACAAAATGCTATTGCTTGCTTTTGAAGTACGAGTATATGCAACAAACTGTAATGTGATGCAACTGTCTCCGCCGTATATCCCACGAACAATATGACGTAGATTAGTAAAGTACGGAATCTCCGTTCGAGAGTGGGACAGGAAATTGAGGGAGTACTTGGTATCTCCGCTCACGCACTCTACACTACTTTGCGATGTATTTATGCGGATGCAGAGAAGACCAGCGGCCGTATTGACAGCTGGCCGCCACTGTGATCGCACCGGTAGTAAACAGTTTACGGTGGCGAGCTGTTGATGTGCGTGCGGCTTGCAAGGTATGGTGTCGGCAGGACAGGTGACGTCAGCACGTGCATGACCCGTGTCAAGGCCGCAGCGCCGGGTCGCCGCTGACCGCCGCCCACGGGGATCGATACGGGCGCCGGCCACCGCAAAAAAAGGAAGAGCGGGGCTGATGGCCGGCAGCGCTCAGCCCCCTGATGGAGTCCTGCCCAAGGAGCTGGGCCGCGCCGCCCCCAGATGTGCCCGCACGTGGCCCTGAGTGCCGCGATTATACTCTCCTGGGGAATGCGACGGAAAAACAAACTACAGTTATGACCCATTAGGGATGCACAGTACACTGCACGCTCGGCTGCACTGAATTCCATTGGCGTGGTATTGAATAAAAACTGACTTGGGGGGTGCTGAACCCGATCTTTCGTTGAGAATGCAAGACGTAATGTGTTATTTGAAAATTTCGTGACTTGTAGAAAACTCCATCATCCTTCGGGCGTGCATCCATGACGGCAATATCTCTTCTTCTGATATTTCGGCTGATGACCATAAGTACTGAAACAGACTGTATCTAAGGCGGGCGCCACCGAACCTGAAGGAAGAAAGATAAGAGTTGTGACATTCTATCGACAATAGGGTCATTAGAGACGAAGCACAAGATCGAATTACGAAACGATGGGAAGCAAATCGATGATGCTCTGTTCAAGAGAACCATCTCGATATTTGCCTTGAGCGATTTAGGAAAATTGCTAAAAACCAAAATCTGGATGTCTAAAAGGAAATTTGAACCGTAGGCCTCCAGAATACGATTGCCAGTGACCGGAACTGCATGTGTTAGCTACCTCGTCTAGAAGTCCATATCAATGGAATAGAACCCTGTCAATATGTCCTCATGTTAAAAGAATGTGTCGTAACAAGATAATTTTGTCCATGACGAGAATTCGAAACCAGACATGGTGCTAATCGCGAGAGGTAGCATTAAGCAGTTAGACCAATCTGTGCGCTTCGAGGACCGACCCAGATGTTCAATGTTAATTCAGTTTTTCCAAATTTTTTAACAACCAACTCGAGATTATGTCTTTGAAAACAGCATGAACAGAGGAGAGGATATGATGGAAGAAGGCAGCTTACTCTGACTTAGTGAAATACGTGGATTGAATTAGATCCACTGAAATTCCTGAGTAGCATTTAATGTTTCCGTAATTCTGGGGATACGTTCGTACGTCCCTGTTGGTTCAACTTACCTCCGCGCTGTCTGGTCTCGCATCTCAAATGGTTCAAGTGGCTCTAAGCACTATGGGACTTAACATCTGAGGTCATCAGTTCCCTAGACTTAGAACTACTGCCTAACTAACCTAAGGACACACACAGCCATTCTCGAGGCAGGATTCGAACCTGCCACCGCAGTAGCAGCGCTGTCCGGACTGAAGTGCCTAGAACCTCTCGGCCACAACGGGCGGGCTCCCATCTCAAGTCTGCGTAAATTTTAACGCGCCATAATAACGACACAAATATGCGAAAGTAACTGTCTGCTATGTTTACACAACTAACCACTGAACCGATTTCTATGAAACTCGATATGGAAATATCTTGAACCCTGGCGTAGCGCTCTTTCGGAAGGAGGATTAGGTGAACTATGGGATATCTCTTTTTATATCAGTGAACATAAAAAATGTAAAAAATTATTCAATTTGTAGCACGATGTACAGCTTCGTGAATAGCACGATGCATACAACCACGCTCCAGCCACGCCCCTCTGCACGTACCCACGTACTGCTCAGCGCTGCCCTTGTCGTTCTGTTCGAGCTGGTGACGGGTGGGCAGGCACACATCACGAGCCCGGCCCCCCGAACACGTAGACGCGTTGACGGCAGCTGACGTCACTGCACGAACAGTAGCCTACTTGCTCGCTATCACTCATCGTAACAGAGCTACTTATATGCGAGTGTAGCCACAGGTAACAACTAGTATTTATTATATTGCAATTTCAGTGAAAATGAACAAATTTCACATCAGTCCATTTTATTCATTCATTCTTCTATTCATTCATTCATTTGTCACGTCCTGTCGATCCCACTTAGAGGACAAGTAATCAGTCAAGATAAGTGCTAACAAAAGATAAGGAAATCGTAGAAACTTAATCCATTTATCATATTAGCAGTAATCTATTACTATAATATTACTGAATAAACTGTTTCGATACTCGTTAATGGTGTTCATGTTTATTGTTGCTAAATGTAAACAAATACACTAGAAAAGTGGTTGCTGCATCCGCAGTTATAGTAGACAGTCGCTTTTGGCCTGCTATTGGTAGCTTAATGGTCGTTTGATTATAACAGCATTTTAAAAAGAAAATAGTTACCAGCAACAGTAAATACTGAGTCACGCAGCTTTAGGACAAACGCTTCCACTTGTCATAACTTATTAATCCTTCAAGTTACGTGTTCAGATAATTTACGCAATGAGCAGTTTTTAGTTCACTTTTGAAAATGCATGGGTGCCCACTTTCTTGCTTTGTATTTGATCGGAGATTGTTGAATATCTCACCATCAGAATATGTAACTCTGCTTTGAACTTTAGACAAGGAGGCAAAGTTTACACGTATGTGTTCGCTGCTATCTGATTTACAGATGACGTTATATTTCGTTGATTTCATTCTCATCGATTCGATTTATTCTATGCCAGTGCACTTAGTTAAAATGTTCCTAGATAGAAACAAAAGCTATCTGATTACAGAATACAACATATCCACCGGAGTCACTCTTACAAAGGACTGTGACAGTAACTTGAATTAAAAGAATGAACTGCTGGGTTAGAGACGCATGAGAAAAATAAGGCTTCAGATTAAGCGAAGCTTCTTTGTATTCCTGACCCAAAAGTTATAAAAGTTGTGGCTTGATCGTTGTTCCTTCGACTTGCTGTTAGGCGCCTGTCAGACGTTAACGCATCAACAAACAGACGAACAGCTAGCCTGCCGTCGCTAATTGGGAAGCTCGATTTGCAGACACGGACGCGTCGCGTGGTACACAGCGCGCATGCGCAGCTGTCGTCAGCGAACAGGACGCCGTTGCGGCAAAGGCAGTCCAGGCGTCGCTTTTCTCTCTCTCTCTCTCTCTCTCTCTCTCTCTCTCTCTGTGTGTGTGTGTGTGTGAGTGTGTGTATGTGTGTGTGTGTGTGTGTGTGCGCGTCTGTTTTACTACCGAGTGTAGACACAGCAGCACCGAACTCAAAGGGGTCGGCATTTGCCAGATGCAGAAGTAGAGCAGTGACAGCAACTTTGGAAACGAACCACCTAACAAAAGTATGCTGTCCGCCAAGGAGTCTACTAAGGATCACACGCCAGTGATAAACCCCAAAGCGAAGGATTTATTTACTCTGACAAGAACGAAGCCACAAAAGGATTCTACAAAATAACCCAGCACTGTGCCTCGTTTTTCATGGCGACCTCAGCACTATTTGAGGCGATCTGCAAATGTAGTACTGTACACTGTTACAGTGTGCAGTATATTTTCAGAAATACAAAATTAGGAAAATTATTAATTTCTCCTATCAAACTACTAGTTTTCTATACGTTCTGGTGGTCTCAGAAGCCACGGTTTTAGTAAGTATTTCAGTCTTTCAGGTAGATTGATCACGTATCTCATTCAGAAGCAACCAACTCCAATCCCCAGAACTACGGATCCTAGGAGCATCTTACACCCACGTAACTATCTTCTTGCTATAATTCATACGTTTCCCAAGTTTAGCTGAAATTGACATGCACACAATTATCTGTTTTTATATACACAACCTTCGTAAGGAACTCGAAATGTGGATTTAAATCGTTTGCAGCCACTCCTCAGATATCTATGGCCGAAGAACGCTGTTAGCACGATGTCATTCACGGCAAATAGCGTAAACAGAAGAGATATGAAAGACGCTGCTCGAACAAAGTAGAATTCATGCTCAGCACACACACGATATTGATTGGGGCAATAGTTCTAGAAATTAATGAAAATAATTCCAGTGCCCCTGTTGCGACCAACGTTTCCGCGAGTTATTAGGTGAATGTCGAGCGCTCAAGTCCCCTCCGAACTATTCCCAATTGGGATCCCCTACCCGCCGCACTCCCAACTGCTCGGTCAATTAATAGAACAGAACGAAGTTTACAACAGCCACCCCTTCCCCCCCCCCCCTCCCCTTCCCACCCCAAAAAAAAAAATTCCCTGTATGTCGCTACCAACTCGCCTGGTATTTAGCTGAAAAGTCCCCAACGTTTTAATACTTTAATAGACAATTAGTTTAACATCACACTCTACCTTTGGGATAGGGAATGAAAAGTAATAAAAAATATTAAAGCAGCAAAGGAAAGTAAACGCTTCAGTAGATACTGATTGAGAGCTCTCATATACATTTATACCTACACTGTGCGAAACACTGTGAAGTGCATGGCAGAAAGTAACTCCAATTACGCCACTTAATTGGGCCTTCTTCCCATTCCACCCGCGTATGGAACGCCTGAAAAAATTGTGCTTGAATACCTCCGTACCCGTTGTTATTCTACATATGTATCTATAACTATACCCCTCAAGCCACCTTGTGGTGTGTGGCCGAGGCTATTTTGTGCACCAGCGTCACTCTCCACTTTTCCTATTCCAGTAGCGTATAGGTCACAGGAAGAATGATTGCCGGTAAGCCTCCACGTGGCTCGAATGTCTCTAATTTTATCTTCATAATCTCTGCGCGTGATACACGTAGGAGGAAGCAGTATGTTTGTTGATTATGTAGGAACATACGCTCTCGTTACTTCTACAACGATCCACACCACGACGCAGAACGCCTCTTCTGCAGCTGGAATTGTGCCGCTTTCGTGCTTACTAAATGTGACACGCGCTGTTCTTCTCCGGATCTTCTCTGTTCCCTCTATCAGTCCTCTCTGGTACGGATCCCGTACTGACGATCAGTATTCAGATATTTGTCGAACGCGAGTTTTGCAAGCTACATCCTTTGTCGAAGGATTACTCGTACATTTTCTAAGGATTCTTCTAATGAATCTTAGTCTGTCAACCGCCTTACTCGCGGCTAATTTTATGTGGTTGTTTCACTCCACACTGCTCCATAACACATGATCCTAAATTTTATGGAAGTAACTGCTTCCAGTGCAATTTTTTAAACATACCGTGGTGGGTTCTTCTATATATGTACTCGCAATACCTTACATTTGTTTATATTGAGGCTCAGTTGCACCAAGTGTCGATGCTCTGCAACTCTTCCCGCATTTTCCAGCGTCACGAATTCTGTATATACGACAGCATCTTCCGCGAAAAGTCTGAGGGATCTTCCGACGTTATCTGCTAGGTATTTATACACAGGGTGTTCAAAAAAAGTATCGAATACTTTGAGGGATGTTAGCGCTCATCGAAACAAGAAAAATAAGTCCCATAAACGTGGATCCGGAAATGCATACTCTGGGATAAACTCGTGTTTACGAGAGGTGTTCAACTTGGCGTCCATTAGTGACAATGCACCTTTATGCCCTCTGCCGTAAGGAAAGACGCATCCTTTGAAGGATACCCGGTTGCTGTTGTACCTGCTGGCACGCATAGAAGACACGACCCTGTAATGTCAAACGGTTCAAATGGCTCTGAGCACTATGGGACTTAACATCTATGGTCATCAGTCCCCTAGAACTTAGAACTACTTAAACCTAACTAACCTAAAGACAACACACGACACCCAGCCATCACGAGGCAGAGAAAATCCCTGATCCCGCCGGGAATCGAACCCGGGAACCCGGGCGCAGGAAGCGAGAACGCTACCGCACGACCACGAGATGCGGGCCTGTAATGTCCGCACATCGTTTATTGGCGTGGCGAACACCAATAGCTTCAAGTGTGCCCATAACCAAAGGCCTAGGGGATTAGCCAAGGTGAGGGCCACCCCTCCATTTTCACCCCCTTCAACCCCACCCGGAGGAATCCAGGAGTCCTGAAATACCTGCGCCAGATGTTCGCGCACACTGTGATGAATGAGTACTGGTGCTGCATCATGCATGAAGCATATTTGTATTAGTTTCTGCAACGGTGCAGCCTCCAGCAAGGTAGGAAATACGTTAATGGGAAAGTAATGCAACCCAGTTAACCTTGGGCGTCCGGACTGTGCGGGGTCTCCCACTGTCAGTCTTCCGAGGTGTAGGGGAACCTGTCTTCCGCAGACACTGGAAAAGTCTGCCAAACAGATTTTCCGAGGATACCCTGCGCTGTGGGTATTTTTCAACGTAGGAGGCACGGACTCGCAGATTACGTCCATTTGCTAAACCATAGCAGAATATCATATCCGCCATTTCACTTGTCGAGTAGCGGACTTCCATTGCTGACAAGTGGTGGAAGAGACAATCTGGAAATGTTCTACACCATTTGAACGGCCGCGCGGGATAGCCGTGCGGTCCTGGACGTCTTGTCACGGTGCGCGCAGGTCCCCAGCCGGAGGTTCGAGTCCTCCCTCGGACATTGTTGTGTGTGTGTGTGTTGTCCTTAGCGTAAGTTAGTTTGAGTTAGATTCAGTAGTGGAGTTAGGGAGCGATGACGTCAGCAGTTTGGTTCCATAGTCCTCACCACAAATTCCCAGTTTCCATTTGTACGTGCAAACAGCGCAATAACCGAAAATACGGAAGTGAATCCGCGTTTGGAAGAAGGTAGAGGAGATAGAGAAGATCCAAAGAAGAGCGGCGCGTTTCGCCACAGGGTTATTTCGTAAGGGTGATAGCGTTACGGAGATGTTTAGCAAACTCAAGTGGCAGACTCTGAAAGAGAGGCGCGCTGCATCGCGGTGTAGCTTGCTCGCCAGGTTTCGAGAGGTTGCGTTTCTGGATGAGGTATCGAATATATTGCTTCCACCTACTTATACCTCCCGAGGAGATCACGAATGTAAAATTAGAGAGATTCGAGCGCGCACGCAGGCTTGCCGGCAGTCGTTCTTCCCGCGAACCATGCGCGACTGGAACAGGAAAGGGAGGTAATGACCGTGGCACGTAAAGTGCCCTCCGCCACACACCGTTGGGTGGCTTGCGGAGTACAAATGTAGATGTAGATGTAAAACAACATGATGCGTACCTAGGGTCAACAGCACTGTGCAATAAGGCACAAAAACACGAAGAAGAGTAATGTAGCCTACAACACGACTCGAACGACACAACTGACTGCAGACCACCTAATAGGCAGAGCACTGTGAGTAAGACATCATAATGCCCTGCCGACACATTTGATGGAAAGCCAGTGCAACTATTGTGCTAAAATCTGCAACCAAGCGTCGCGCAGACCTTCCTATGGTTCAAATGGCTCTGAGCACTGTGGGACTTAACATCTGAGGTCATTAGTCCCCTAGAACTCAGAACTACTGAAACCTAACTAACCTAAGGACATCACACACATCCATGCCCGAGGCAGGATTCGAACCTGCGACCGTAGCAGCAGCGTGGCCCCAGACTGCAGCGCCTAGAACCGCTCGGCCACACTGGCCAGCGACCTTTCTATAAGCACGTGTTTATCTCGGAAAGAAGGCATTTCCGAACCCATTTTTATTGGACTTATTTTTCATGTTTTGATGAGTATTATCAGTTCTCAAAATATTCGAAAGTTTTTTTAACACTCTACATATTGTGTAAAGTAATGGTCCTATAACACTCCCTTCTGACGCGTTCGATGTTACTTTTACATATCAAGACTTTCCTCCGTTAAGAATGGCATGCTGCGTACTATTTGATAGAAATTTTTCAATGCAGTCACACAGTTCGTCTGGTATTCCATACATTAGTATTTTGTTAATCTAATCTTGTCTTTCCGATCCGTGCTCGACTGATGTATACAGGGCTTTAGTATATGCTGCGAGTCCTCATTTAATGCTGGACAATGAAGCGAGTTTTAAGTAGTTATGGGAAATTACGGTACTCAAAACAAAGTTACAAAAGCGAGTAATCTATTAAAAGTAAATGAAAAAGGAGGCACACTAGGCTTACTTGATCATCAAAGGCCTCAGATAATCACAACTAATAACTTCACGATGTTTCTCCGCCGCTTGCGCTGTTTCACTTATAACTTCCGAGGCTCGGGACGGTTCAGACCGAACTTGCGCGTTATATCCGCGCAATTAATTATCCTGTTGTGTAAGTGAAACTCGTCGCTGCGCTCCGCATGACGGCGGAGTTGGCACGCAGTTTTGCGCCGCCAGCAAGTAAACAAACACCTCGCTCCCTAATGAAGCCATCCCGCAACTTGCCGCCTTTCGCGTCGTTATCCGTCCGGACGGATTTCGGTGCCTATTACTACCTTAAGAGTAGTGCCTAAATTAGAGTTGATTCACCTCGTAAGCACTACAGCAAATCTTCGTTACCAGCCGAACTACTGAAACCTCCACTGCCCCCACACTCATTTGGTACGTGCAGAGAAGATAACCGTGCGTAAATCTCGACCCCTCTTTTTAAGCAGCTAAATGTACTTCTTGACCTCGTGTTCAACGAAGATAGTAAGTTAACCAATCATGGCTTTACTTGGAACATCATCAGACTTTATTCGAAATAGTCCTCTTAAAAGACGTGTGTATTTCATTTTCTACATATGTGAACCAAATCATTGAGTCAGTAATAAGTGATCAACAGTTAAATGATAGAATCAACCCGGATTTTGGGATGGCAAGTATTAGAAGGACCGGAAAGTAATATCGTTACTGCGCATGCCGATATTCGTTTGTCACTGCATACTTAGAAGTTCAGCTAAGGACATTTTAAAGTAAGAGTCAGTTGTTTCCTTGTAAATAATTAAGTCTTTTTTTTAGTTTATCGTGAAATGACCAGCCAGATACCAGAGGATGTATATATCCCGCCGACACTGTTTGCGTTTGAGTTTCATTTGCGATATTTATCCAAATGCATTAGACATTCGTAACCACCAAAGATAGTTTTCTGAGTTCATAACCGTTAATTTTGATTTTTCCGACTCACATCGCTCAGGATGACCTACAACTTTAGACAATGACATGTTAAGGGCGGAAGTGTGGAGAAAATCCGTCACAGACAGTCAAGGAACTGTCAATCAGTTTTAAGCTGGCGACCATCCAAGAACATTTGCAGAACTTTGGTGATGAGAAACAAAGCTAACCGATCCACCACATGCAACTTAATGCTTCAGCGGCACAAGGCGGAAGCATTTTTTGATCGCTTTATTACTGAAGATGAGAAATAAGTCCCCACTGAATTCCAAAACGCAAAACGCAGTGACTGTCTTCGAATGAATGTTTGATGGAACATTCGCGCGGTCGTTCATTTTGAAGTGCTGAAACCTGTACAAACTGAGAATGCATACCTTTATTGTGAATAACTGGCTCGAGTAAATAAGTCTGTAATTGAAAAGTGCCGAACGGTTATCAACATAAAAGGCATTATTCTGCATCACGATAGTGCAAAAGACCGCACTGCGGAAGACGAACGCTGGAAAAAATTAACTGGGATGGGACGTACTGCCTCATTCATCACACTCGCCCGATAGCGCGCCATCAGATTTCCATTTGTTCCGATCGCTACAACATTTTTTAGTGTGAAAAAATGTGAAAATATGCATGACGTCCAAAATGCCATCTCTAGATACTTTGCTCAAAAACCAATTGATTTTTATTGATTCGGCACTGATAATTTCCATACTAGATGGCAGAAATGTTGTTGATAACGAGGGTGATTAAATCACTGATTAAAAATAGAAACTTGTTAACCATGTATTTGTTTGAATTTAATGTAAAAATAAATTACCCTTCGGTGCCTCTGATATTTATCCACATACTCTAACAGATTAAAATGGCCTGAGAGCAGTTTCCAACCCAGAAAGCTAACTAAATTACCAATACAGTTGTTTAAAAGAATGATATAATTACGAGCCTACGCGCTACGCGAAATAAAAGAGCGAAATGCATCTGTCATAAACACAGCTATCAATATTCCATTACGCAGGTTCTGATAAAAAATTTCCATAGAATTATTATCAAGCAACCGAAGCATAAATAGGTTACCAATACACGGGAAAATTATCAAGTCATGGTTTTTGTGATTTGTATACTTCAATAAGATGAACAAATTGTACCGTATTTTTCAGATATTATTAGAACAAAGCTTTAAAACTGAGGAGAGGTTCCGTTAATCATATACAGCAACGAAGTTTTCACTTGAAGCCATATTCCATATTTGCCATACAGAACTTACCTAAAGTAGAGCTTCTAGACATGCATTCAAGGGATTCTTAGGTATAGGCCAAAATCCAATAATTCGGTCGTTTTGTATAATTTAAAGCGCAGCCTTCTCTCTGAGTAAACGTTTAATGCAAATTGTAATGTATCGCCTCTTTCAGACCACAGAAAGGCTTCTGCAGTGTACCGTTATAATCATAAGGATCGGTTCATAGGATACTTCATAAAGCATCAAACAATCATTAATTTCGTAATGATGGAAAGTTTGTAAGGGCGGGATGGTGGAGAGGGTAGGGGGGTGTGGAAGGGCATAAAATGTAAAATTGGAGAAGGAGACCAAGGGATGAGTACAGTAACCAGATTCAAATGGATGTAGTCTGCCGCAGCCGTTCGGAAATGAAGCTAGCACAGGACAGATTAGCATGGAAAGATAATCAACCCAGTCTTGGGACTGAAGATTACAACACCACAATTAAAGTGAGGCTAAATTTATACGGAGTATCCATACAGTGAAGTCACAAAGGAATGTGTATATTTTAAACTGTAGAATGTTCTTGAAGTGAGAATCATGATACCCTGTGATTTTGTAAAACATATATGTCTTCCTGGAAATGCTGAGCGAACATGGAAATGAAAGAACTTCAGACCGATATGTACTTGTTTCAGGTCGCTAGCAAACTTTCCTTTTAATAATGCGTTGAAGAGTATATTCACTGAAATTGTTGTCAGCACCGACCGAGACGATTTCAAACAGATACTCTTATCAGTCGCCGCTGCGAAACTCTTCAAGAAATGAACCGGTAATCGCCTGTATTTTGGTTGAATCGCAGCTCTCTAAAGTGATCTGTTAGATCCCATCCTAATCACCTCATGAGAAATCACTATATATTACCGAAAAACAGTCAAATATTTGTGATAAATAAGTTTACATGTTTCATTGTTGCTCGTTGTTAAAACATGTAGGTAGTTATTTTCTTCAAAAATACCAGCAGAAACTGAACAGCTGCTACTGATTATAACTGAAGAAACAGTAAAATATAGTAGTGGCTTTCGTGCTAAATTATTAGGTTGTATTTAGCTTGCGAAAGTACAGATATTGTATACTATTTGTTTACAGTATGTTGCTAACAGATTTTACACATCATGTTTCTGAGAGTTACTTTTTTTTTAGGATAATTTGCAAATTCCAATCATAGTTGTCGACTTTGACCAGCGACGTATGAAGAAGCGTCAACCGACGTCACAACCTCATATCCTTTATCATATTTCGAAACAAAAAACAAGTCAGTTTTCATTACGAGAATTTACTGGATGGGTAAAATAAGGATTTCGATGCACAACTACCATAGTCAAACACGGATTAATAAGATAAATACCAGGTGTAGAAGTATGAAACCGGAATTTCCCTAAAGATAGTACTAGCCGTCAGTGTAGGGTTCGTGAGATCGCGTCTGCAGCGCCATCTATTTCTTTTAACGGCTGACGACGAATGCCAACACACAGTAACCCAACTTCCATACATCAATATCTGTTTAAACCCCGTAAACGTGAAGAGTTCTGTGCCTACGAACTACGATTTGCGGACAACATTGGTTTTCTGTTATCATTAGAAGAAAAGTGCTGCAAAATCGAGTCGAATGCTTGTTGGAGCTTTCGACAAACTTGCTTTTGGGAAAACACACTGATTCGAGTGGTTGAAAAAATTGATAAGTAGTTATTTTGACGTGAGAAACGGCGAGCGCGGGAAACCACCGAAAAAGTTCGAACAAAACGAATTGCATGCATTATTGCATGAAGATGATACTTTAACTCAACAGGACCTCGCGGAACAATGGAATGTAACGCAGAAAGCCGTTTGTCTTAGGGTGAAAGATATAGGAAAGATGCAGAAAGTGGGAAAATGGGTTCCGTAAGAACTGAATGAAGGACAGCAAGCAAATCGAACGACCACTTGTAGAAATGCTGCTCGCCAGATACAAAAGGATGCCTTTCTCCGTCGAATAGTGAGAGGTGATGAAAAATGGATATATTTTGAGAATTCTAAAGGTCGTAAATCACGGGCGAATTCATGATAACCATCGACATCCACTGCAAGACCAAATCGCTTTGGAAGGAAGACAATGCTCTGTGTTTGGTGAGATCAGAGGGGTGTCATCTATTGTGAGCTGCTAAAACTTGGTGAAACCGTTAAAACTTATCTCTACCAACAGCACATGATCGATTTAAATAGAGCATCACGTGAAAAACGACCGGAGTATGGAAAAAGGCAACACAGAGTCATATTGCTCCACGACAACGCGCCATCACACACGGCAAAACGCGTCCAGGAAACGATCGAATCCTTCAGTTGCGAAATACTAGGGCACGAAGCTTATTCTCCAGGCTTGGCTCCGTCCGGTTATCATCTATCAGCATCACTAGGACACGCTCTCGTTGACCAACGCTTCAATTCGTATGAAAATGTACAAAAATAGCTCGCTGACTGGTTCGCTTCAAAAGCAGAACTGCGTGGCATTCATAGTCTGCCGAAGAGGAGGGAGAAATGAATAAATAGCAATGGAGATAATTTAGAATAAAATATTGTTTATCAGTTTCAGACAATATACGTGGAATTATTACAACGAAATTCCGGTTTCATACTACACATGGTATTCTTTTTAAAAAAAGAATCGTCTACCCTAAAAACAGCAGTAAGGGAGACTCTTGTACACGGTACGAATATAAATATATATAGAGGTTTTATAAAACTTTTATCGCACTTCCTGTCACACATCAAAACTACGAGTTATTTATAAGCGAATAGCCCTTGACCCCCGTTTTCTTAATGTAAACCTTGAGTTGTTTCACCTTTCTAATGGCTATCGTTCTTGATAGAATCACGAAACACGAGGAATGATTCAACTGATAGTCTTTCGGTTATCGTCTCTGCAAACAGTGTTTACTCAAGTAAATCCTGTATTTCCATACTCAAATTCATTACCCTTCTTTTGATGTGTTCTTGCAAGAAATTATCTTTGTATGTAATGGATATTCAGAGGATTTTTACTTGGTGGCAACAGCAATCACTGCCTCATTACAGTTTTTTGTAGCTACCGTATTACTGACGTTAACAAAGCAAAGTACGTGTATGACATCATATTATTTTAACTAGGTTGAATTAAATATTTCCTTATAATAACAGGAATAATGACATTCGTGCTAACCTTTCGGTCCCTATGAGTCTGTCCAGCTCGGCGAAATGACGAACGCCTGACGTCATCGGCTCTTTCAGCTCTTCTCAAGGCTTGGAAACGGTCACCGAATAGCGCTTTGTTGCCCTGGCGCGTACTCATCGCTGCTTTGTACAGCTCCGACTGTAAATCAACGCCCTTCTGTTCTAACGATCGTCGTTTTCAAAGAATCCTCCTGAAGCAGGTACTGACAGCGGTTCATACTTACTATCTTCACTGTCTGTATGAATTGTTTTGCTCTTGTACAGTTTCAGCCATGAGGTACTTACATAAATTTCTATACGGCAAAACTAATACTTCAAAGGCATTTTTTGTGGCACGCTGCTTTGTTCCGCGGCAAAGTTTAATTCCTATGTCGTCAAAGATAATACGCGAAAACGGCAAAGACGTCACCCATGAAAGTAATTATCTTCAGCACCAATGTTTATTCTGTGCTTTATGCGACTAATTGACGCAAAATTCGATAAATTATATCACCACAGGAGGTGCAGATTATATGCATTCGCCGTGTCAGTACAGTGAAAACAGATGAAAAGCCGTTCGAGCTACTAAAACTTAACTGATATTTCTAACTACCGATAATAGTCATGGTTAATAGTTGCACAAAGGAAAGCGGTAGAAATTGCACTGAAGTCGTCACAATGAAGTATACTTAAGTTCAACAATTTTAATTCATCTAGCACGAAATGATCAAAATTTCTAGTGTACTTCATTTTTTGTTACCTTCCTCGTTGTGCCGCAGTAGATTTCTTGAGTTCATACCGTCATTTAACCATGTGAAGCAGTGTTAGGTATATTTCTTTACACATACCGATCTATGTATAGGCTAAATCTACATATGAAGAGTGGAAGTGTCGAAGTACAAAGCGTTATTTTTTCACAGTTGTGTTCCCAGTATTCTGTAGTACGCCCCTAGACCTGTTCCAAGTGCGATAGCACCTTACAAGACTTTCTATAAAGTGACTTCATTCTGACGTCACATGGAACATCAACATCCGCAGGAATTGCTGTCGATTTTGTGACAAGGAAGAATATAAATGTTATTGTTCCTCGTTTCATTCGCTGTCCTCTTGGGTTCCTCCCTAACCGTACTTGGAAATCGCCAAATATTTATTTCATCCTTTTATCTCTAATCAGTCGAAAATGTAAATAACAGAGAATATTACAGGAGAACATACTTGCATACTTGTATTACATTTATAAGAAAATTCCAGAATCTCTCACCAACGCTTATACACACCCGCACGCACACACACACATGACGTCACGTTTGCGGAAAGTCTTGTAAGGATGAGTGTTACCATCCCAAGTGACAAATCATGGAGAAAATGTTTTAAATATTCATTACTATACGACATATGGTAGAAGAATTGTTACCAAGGCCTTTGTTCTGCAAGATTTACACAGGACAGTCGAGTCAGATAAAACTTTGATCCCATTACATGTTACTGCAATCCATAAAACTGATTTTAATGTGCTGTTGAAGCATTGTTTTTAATGTAGGAATCTAAGATCTTCAAATACAGTGTGAGCGAAGTGTTTAATACACATCCACCTCATACAGCAATTAAAATTTACTCTGAAATAAAGAATGGAAAAATTTCTATGTTTTCAAAAGAGGCAAGGGATGTCGTAAATCACGTGTAAGACCAGCGAATCAATGCAAAACAGAAAGACCTGTTGAAGACGTTGCCATTTTTCCTCAACGGCACAGGGAGTTCTACAGTAAACTTGGCAACATCTCATGCCAAGAATGGAGTTTTGTAGGAAACAGGCTCCAATACTGAAACATTTGTTATTGATTTTAATTTTGTTATTATCTTGTAAAAATTTAAAAAATGAGATATGGCTTTTGTTAACCACAGTTCCATTAGTTAAAACATTGATACATTATTTATGTGCTTAAATTATCACAAATAATACGCAGCGCCTGCATGCGGCTTGTTTTCTCCTCGGCACGATGGCATCTACCAGCAAGACAATGCAATGTGCCGCCACGGCTCGCTATGTACGTGCATGGTTCGAAGAGCACCATGGTGCATTTACTAGTCCCTCCTGGCCACCAAACTCCTTGGACTTAAGCCCAATCGACAGTCTGTGGACCCACCTATACCGGGCTGTTCGCGACATGGATTCTCAACCGATGAACCTAATCACAGCTCTGTAGTCGGCGTGGCTCCACATCCCTGTCGGTACTTTCCGGAAAGTCACTGACTCTCTCCCACTCTGCAAAAGTTGGTTATCCAGGCTTTTGACAGATTGTCACCACAATGTGGCTGGACTGTTTATTTCGTGTCATCAGTGTGAGCGCTTCCCTGCATGTGTTCCAACGGTCTGTTGATTATGTACATGAGGCCGTAATTGGATAATCGTTACGTTAGTTCTTCGACTTCACCGAAAAAATTGAGCAAGGTGGAGCAATGGAATGACACTGAAACCGCATTGAGACGACTCTAGTTTCAGTCCACTTCACCTGATCTATGGGTTCCCTAAGCTGCATCACGTAAATGTCGTTATTGCATGTTCGCGAAGAACAAAGTTGCCTTCTTTCATCCAGCCGTCCCTGTGCAGAGTTTCTGATAGCTGAATCGTCGACTGGACGTTTAACCTCCATCTTCCTTCCTTTCAAATCACAGAAGGAAAAAATGCAAGAAGTAAAGAGTTATGCATAGACTGGACGAGAGTAGGATAAGCTTGTCGGCTAAGTAGGTGAGATTATCAGGCTATTTTCATTTGACGGGTACCTCCTTTTCAGAGGCAGCCTCTTTGTGTAGTGGTGTAGAAGAGAAATAGTAAGGGGCTGGAGGGAGAGGGGGGGAGGATGGGGAATGGAGGAGGGGGAGGGGTGTGAATCGTCACATCGTAAAACTCGACTCATTGTTTTAGAGGAAAGGGAATTTGACGCTGTTGATGATCTTCCCGCCTTTCGAATGGGGCTCTTAAAGTCGACGATCACCTCGAGGCATTCGAATTGATAACGACTGAATCGCTTGGACACTCCATTGATAATTACTCCTTTCCTTGTCGGTTATGGACTGTTTCATACCAGTATTCCATGATAATCCGTTAGACGAAGATCATTAAACATAACAGATCGAGATATCACAACGAGCTGCATTAAAATTATAGTATCACTGATTCTTTATTCTCACAAACTAATCACACGGAAACTGTGAAACTTGTGTCACTTCTAGGCGTAATCTCCCAGCAATTCTAGACATTTTTCACTGTGTCGATACCATGATCGTGGCCTCTGCGAAGGCTTCTTTAGGAGTCTGGTTTGGCCACTGGGAAACCGCTGATGCAATAATGGCACAGCTAGTGAATGTGCGACCACAGAGACTGTCTCTCATCTTTGGGAACTGCTAGAAGTCGCTAGGAGCCAAGTCACGTGAGTAGGAATCATGAGGAATCGCGTCAACGTTGTTGTCACAATGAAACTGCGGCGTCGCTTTAGCCCTATGCTCTGGTTCACTGTTTTGGTGAAATGGCACACGTACAGCCTTTTACAGCCGTTTCTCATGCAATTCTGGAAGGATATTGTTTTCCAAAACATCTTGGTAGGATGAACCTGTCACCATAGTGCGCTATGGAACTCAATGAGTACGAATTTCGCTACCGCTGTCCCAGAACATGGCCACCGACAGTTACACGAAATTTTTTATTACCAATTGACTGTATGTGCTTCCATTGAACTGACTGGCGCTTCGTTTCAGGATTGAAACACGGCATCCATGCCTCGTAAACTGTCGCAGTCGATGAAAAGAAAGTCCCATTCATGCCGTCATTACGCATCAACATTGCCAAGCAACATACCATGTGAGCAGCCCTATGACCATCCGCCTGCATTCGTGGTACGCAACTGGAGGACTCTTTTCACATATTCAGGCCTTTTAGCAGGTTGTGCGCACGGATCCCATGCAAACGCCAATTCTGAAGACGAGATGTTCCACACTCATTCAGTGATCCTGCAAAACAACTTTCTACATTCGCTATATTATGCCTTCAAACCGGCTGGTGCGGAGAAAAATAGTCTTGGTTTTGTGTCACATAATATTCTACCTTCTTTGAACTACCGCACCCACGAACACACATTAGACATATCTGCCCCACCCCCATCACAGGCCACACTCAGTTGGCGATGAATTTCAATCGGTGTCACAAAACGCAAATTGATAAAACAAATGATTACATGCTGCTCTAATAATGGAAATGTCGCTTTTATTTAAATATCAAAACCAGTCCTCTATCCCGCCACTGCCGCTAGAGTTCTGTGTGCCGTACAGTGCTGTCATCTCTGCTACGCACCTAAAACGAGTGCAAGCGTATTTTAAAACAAACTACGTGTTTCTATATTGTTCCAGTCCTAATGGGAAAAATCAGAAGTTTTATAACTTGAATGCATCTTATTTTAATTTATTGTAGGCTTTATCGATAGTTATAGTAACAAAATCGTGACACGAGATTCTAATAGAAATTCAACAGTCAAAAATGCTTCAATCTTGGACAACATTCACTGCTTACGAAGTACTTCCGACACGCGACCATAAAATTCAGTGCACTAACTGGGTAACTTTCAACTACTTCTTCGGACCAAGTGTTCATTATCAACCACATCTGCAGACTCCTCTATATAGCTAGCCGTGTTGGCGCTCGCCACTCACCACAGTCGCACTTACTCCTATCACAGACGCCGAAGAGGGAATAGCTAGAAACGCTTACAATAGACCGTGCCCTCAGGAATATACATAAAATACGACGACTGCAAAATCCGTGTGCGACATGCTTACAGCCTGTGTTCCTCACTATTGCTTCACTCGTTTCGCGACACGTTTCCGGTGACAATTTCTCAGACGTTTTTGCAGGATCGGTGAAATTTTGAAGAGAAAAAGATATGAATATTGTCACTGAAGCTACTCATAAGAACACGTTTTGTTTTGTGTATGTACGGAGTTCCCGTAGTCTGAATCTGGAACGTATATTTATGACGTGAGAGACTGCTAGATGGACGATCGCACTTAGACATGTGTATTGGGACTTTATCGGTGGGTAATTTGCTAATGCCTGAGTAATTCTGGTAATACCGTTAAGTGTTGGAGCTAGTTTCGATTTAACAACACTAAAACTTCGCTAACGACGCTTGCTACTCTTCGAGCGAGGGAACATTAAAGTTTTAATCACCCAAATTAAACGCTCCCTCTGCACGAATATTACGGTTGTTTGCTAACTGACTTCTTGTGAGCAGACTGTACTATTATAGTGATGATTACACTAATATTACTTAATGTCCCACTTCTTCAGCAGTAACATACAAAGCTTAATTGTGTAAGCCTCAATAGAAGACAATCATAAACTCCCTTTAATGAAAATCACTATAGCGCAATAGAGAAAAATCGATATCTAATCAGGTGTTTTCATGGCGTTAATGTGCCACTTGCACATCCTCCGACGCGTAGGAATGTTGTTTCAACAACACAAGGTGTCCAACACAGACTACCTGTGAGGTCATATGCGTACTAAAACTGATATTTCCCGAATGATTGTTCATCACCGCCTGCGGGAGTGGCCGATGGGTTCTAGGCGCTATAATCTGGAACTGCGCGACCGCTACCGTCGCAGGTTCTAATCCTGCCTCGGGAATGGATGTGTGTGGTGTCCTTGGGTTAGTTAGTTCTAAGTTCTAGGGGACTGATGACCTCAGAAGTTGAGTCCCATAGTGCTCAGAGCCATTTGAACCATTTTTGTTCATCACCATAGCCGCTGGTCGTTACCCCATTTGTATCCCCTACAAGAAAACACAACTGGTAAAATTTTCGTACGCACTGTTGACATAACTGCCCAGTTTAAGAACACTACGCGATCTTAAAAATGTAGTGTATGCAGCTCAGAAGTAAACTGAATAAAGTAAAAAATGGTTCAAATGGCTCTGAGCACTATGGGACTTAACTGCTAATGTCATCAGTCCCCTAGAACTTAGAACTGCTTAAACCTAATTAACCTAAGGACATCACACACACCCATGCCCGAGGCAGGATTCGAACCTGCGACCGTAGCAGCCGCACGGTTCCGGACTTCGCGCCTAGAACTGCGAGACCACCGCTACCGGCCTAATAAAGTAAGGGAACTTAGAGTTAAACATCTTGTCGATGTCTACATCATGCTAGATGGTGTACTAAGTAGTTCGAAGTAGACTACATAAAAAAGAAGGACCATAATTGAAGGGAATCTGACCTGCATTCGTCTGAAGAGACTAGGTAAACTGTGGAAACGTCTCTTACGTCGATGGAATAGGGATTTGAATACTAACCTACCAATGATGCAGAATACGAGTTCAGCGTTTAACTCATCGATTCCATACTGACGCTAGATGTTCGAAATGTTAACTGCCGGCCGCGATGGCCGAGCGATTCTAGGCGCTTCAGTCCGGAACCGCGCGACTGCTACGGTCGCAGGTTCGAATCCTGCCTTGGGCATGGATGTTGTGATGTCCTTAGGTTATGTAGGTTTAAGTAGTTCTACGTTCTGGGGGACTGATGATCTCAGATGTTAAATGCCTCAGTGCTTAGAGCCATTTGAACTATTTTTCGAAATCTTAATTGTTTGGATCAATAGACGCATAAAAAAAATGTACACGAACATAATATAAAGATACCGCAGAAATTACAGGGAAAATTACTCACATATCACAGCAGAAAATATTATTATCAGCATATGGATCCGAAATCGCTGTATTTCCATCTTAGAACTAAATTTTTACAATCCAGGTTGTGCTGATGTAGACAATCTGATCGAAAGCGCTAGTAGTGGACATTAATATAGGGCGCGTCCGCCATTCGCCTTTATGACGGTTCAAACTCTGTTGGAATCACTTTCAAGGAGATGTTTGAATGTCTGCGGAGGAAGCGCAGTCGATTATTCTTCAAGAACCGAGAGCAGGGAAGGTAGTCATGTTGGACGCAGGGGTCTGGAGCGAGGTCAACTTTCTAACTCAACCCACAGCTGTTCCAATAGGCTCAGGTCGGGAATCCGGACAGGCCAGTCCGCTTCAGGCATGTTGTTAGCCACACATCGTTGCTTCACGGATACTGCCTATGACAGAGTTCATTATTAAGCTACTACATTCATCGTCTCCGGACTGTTCCTCTACTGTACGCAGTACACGATAATGCAAAATGTGTTCATATGCTTCCGCATTTAGCGTTTTCTTGAGCGCAGTAATGGGACCAAAACCCATCCCCGAAGAAAATGCCACTACTGGAACACTACCTCCTCAATATTTCACTGTTGCACATAAGAACTGCCAGGTAAATTCTGCAGGTACCTGCTAGGTATAAACACGTCCATCCGATTGCCCCAGTGGTTGGTCACTCCAAATCAGTTGTTTCCAGGACCATCGCTCTTTGCACCACCTCGAGCGCAGCTTCGCACTGGTTCAAATGGCTCTGAGCACTATGGGACTTAACATCTGCGGTCATCAGTCCCCTAGAACTTAGAATTACTTAAACCTACCTAACCTAAGGACATCTCACACATCCATGCCCGAGGCAGAATTCGAACCTGCGACCGTAGCGGTCGCACGGTTCCGGACTGGAGCGCCTAGAACCGCTCGGTCGCAGCGGCCGGCGCTTACCACTGAGTACAGAAATGTGTGGTTTATGCTGTGCTGCGTAACACTCGACGGTACATGCTCGTCAGTAAGTGAGGTCTTGGTTTAGCTGCGGTAGCCCCTTCGCGTTCCACTTCGCAATCATATCACCAGCAGTTGACTTGGACAGCTATAGAATGCCAATAAATTCTTCTGTGCCCAGCTCGGCACAAAGCCCTGAGGGAGGCCACTTGCAATAGTGGCCGATATGTCAGACAATTATATATACTGTTAATGCGTTCAACAGCCCAGAACTCTCTCTCTCACACACTCACAACCCGTCTACAGGCCACGAGTGGCCTACCTGGACCATCCGACCACCGTGTCATCCTCAGTGTAGGATGGTGATAGGAGGGGCGTCGGGTCAGCACACCGCCCTCCCGGTCGTTATGATGGTATTCTTGACCGAAGCCACTACTAATCGGTCGAGTAGCTCTCAAGTGGCATCCCAAGTGCCGACCACGCCCGACAGAGCTTAACTTCGGTGATCTCACGGGAACCGGGGTATCCACTGCGGCAACGCGGTTGCCTTCAACAGCCCAGAAGAAAATGATTATTAAATCGATACCCCGGCTGCAAACAGGCGTTGATACACATCACAGGGGCCATGTTGAAAATGTGTGCCCCGACTGGGACTCGAACCCCGGATCTCCTGCTTAAGTGGCAGACGCTGCATCCATTTCAGCCACTAGGGGCACAGAGGATAGTGCGCCTGCAGGGACTTATCCCTTGCACGCTCCCCGTGAGACCCACATTCCAAACATGTCCACATCACTACATTCCTAGTGCGCCCAATTCATGCTTGCCAATCACACTCCTTACTCGTGGCAGATTTATCTACAAAGTCCCGTACGAGCGTCTGCCATGTAACCAAGAGATCAGGGTCGATTCCATGTAGGGGCACACATTTTCAACATGTCCCCAATGATGTAAATCAACGCCTTAATGCATCTAGAGTATCGATTTAATTATCATTTCATTCCAGAGAAGCTGCACGGTCATCAATGGTATCTGTTCTTTCTGGAACGGATACTACACTACTGGCCATTAAGATTGCTACACCAAGAAGATATGCAGGTGATAACCGGGTATTCATTGGACAAATATATTATACTAGAACTGACATGTGATTACATTTTCAAGCTATTTCGGTGCATAGATCCTGAGAAATTAGTACCCAGAACAACCACCTCTGGCCATAATAACGGCAATGATACGCTTGGGCATTGAGTCAAACAGATCTTGGATGGCGTGTACAGCTACAGATGACCATGCAGCTTCAACACGATGCCACAGTTCATCAAGAGTGGTGACGCGTATTGTGACGAGCCAGTTGCTCGGCCACCATTGACCAGACGTTTTCAATTGGTGAGAGATCTGGAGAACGTGCAGGCCAGAGCATCAGTCGAACATTTCAGAAATGTCCGTACAGGACCTGCAACATGCGGTCGTGCATTATCCTGCTGAAATGTAGGGTTTCGCAGGGATCGAATGAAGAATAGAGCCACGGGTCGTAACACATCTGAAATGAAACGTCCACTGTTCAAAGTGCCGTCAATGCGAACAATAGGAGACCGAGACGTGTAACCAATGGCACCCCATATCATCACGCCGGGTGATACGCCAGTATGGCGACGACAATACACGCTTCCAATGTGCGTTCACCGCGATCTCGCCAAACACGGGTGCGACCATCATGATGCTGTAAATAGAACTTGAATTCATCCGAAAAAAATGACGTTTTGCCATTTTTCCACCCAGGTTCGTCGTTGAGTACACCATCGCAGGCGCTCCTGACTGATGCAGAGTCAAGGATAACCGCAGCCATAGTCTCCGAGCTGATAGTCCATGCTGTTGCAAACGTTGTCGAACTGTTCGTGCAGACGGTTGTTGTCTTGCAAACGTCCCCATTTGTTTGGTCAGGGATCGAGACTTGGCTGCACGATCCCTTACAGCCATGCGGTTAAGATGTCTGTCATCTCGACTGCTAGTGATACGAGGCCGTTGGTATCCAGCACGGCGTTTCGTTTTACCCTCCTGAACCCACCGATTCCATATTCTGCTAACAGTCATTGGATCTCGACCAGCGCGAGCAGCAATGTCGCGATTCGATAAACCGCAATCGCGATAGGCTACAATCCGGCCTTTATCAAAGCCGGAAACGTGATTGTAGGCATTTCTCCTCCTTACACGAGGCATCACAACAACGTTTCACCAGGCAACGCCAGTCAACTGCTATTTGTGTATGAGAAGTCGGTTGGGAAATTTCGTCATGTCAGCACGCTGTAGGTGTCGCCACTGGCGTGATCCTTCTGTGAATGCTCTGTAAAGCTAATAATTTGCATATCACAGTATCTTCTTCCTGTCGGTTAAATATCGCGACTGTAGCACGTCATTTTCGTGGTGTAGCAATTTTAATGGCCAGTAGTGTACATTCATATATAGCCCAGAAGAATTTTAATAACAGCGACAACGCCGCGAAACCTTACGCTTACATTTGCACAACGGGTAAAATGTCACAGATTCATCTGTCACCCAGGTGACATCCAATGATTAGTCCACTTTCGAAGTCACTGAGCTCACCTGTCCGATCCATGCTGCTGTTACTGCTTCTCACAACACAAGACTCCGCGGCTCCCCGTACACTGGTGGGTCCGTCACTGGTCACGTCTGGTGGTCAATTTCGTATTACATACGTACGTCCAGAGATATTTCATCAAGTAGTGTAGTCCCTGCGTTATAAGCTGACGGATCCATAAACGCTTCGTTTCTATGTCATAATTTTTTTCTACAACTCTTATTAGTACATTATTCTGAAAAACATATAGAAACGGAAAGGACTAGTATACCACATGAAACAGTTTGTTACAGGAAATATTCAAAATGCTCAATGCAATCACTGACACGTGCTTCAACTCACTGTCACATTGAATCCTGATGTCACGCCATTAAACTACTTACTGCGGGATTGCGTCAACGAAAATTCTGCCGCCCGCTGTGGCCGAGCGGTTCTCGGCGCTCCAGTCTGGAACCGCGCGAACGCTACGGTCGCAGGTTCGGATCCTGCCCCGGGCATGGATGTGTGTGATGTCCTTAGGTTGGTTAGATTTAAGTAGTTCTATGTTCTAGGGGACTGATGACATCAGATATTAAGTCCCATAGTGCTCAGAGCCATTTGAACCATTTTGTACAAAACCTCAGAAAAGGAGAAAGGGGAAAAAGAATTTTGAGAGTTGGTAAACATTTTACGACAAACCACGATTTCCAGTCACTAACAGTTTTTAAGTTATGATATTCTAAAGCGATTAGCGGAATTTGATGGACACCCTTCACAGAACACTGACTTGCATCGAACGGTGCTTCGCCAAGTACTTCCTCACGGCTCTCCACATCTCTACGATGAACTGGAAGGACGACGGTGAGCTTTCGCTCGCTAACCGTTATTTCTCGCCCACGGGGCAAGGGCGCTCTTTTGTGGCGAAACACTCGCCGCCATCGTCCGGAGACGGAGCTGCGCAAAGTGCACCTCCCTCCCGAAGAAGAATTCCGAGGCGGCCTCCTCTTGCAGCAGACGCGCCTCTCGCATTGCAGATCTCCCGCCAATTGTCGGCCGCGACTTCCGAAACGAGAAACCGCGCAACTAATTACAGAAACAGCGCCCGCCGGCTGCTACTTAATGGCTCCGAAACAGAAGAACCACTGGCGCAAACTCAATTTCGTGCTTACGCAGTACAGCGGTTTTGTAACCAGCTCCTCAATCTTGAATACACAACTCGACGTTCCAGATCCATTCTTCATGACCCTTCTGAACGAAAGATGGTAGAGAACTTGCAACGCCGTATATTCATCACAACGGATTTGCTCTGAAAAATAAAGGCCGTCTACACTACTAGGATACCAGTCTCCCAATGACTTACAGAAATCACTGAACCGAAATGTGGGTTGCAGTGCAGCGTTATCTGAGGGCGAGTGCACAACGTGTTACATGTCTCGCCTTCTCAGCAGTGTGGTCGTACACCGTTGCTTTGAGCCCTATCCGCATTCAGTAAATAATGCGCCACCCTATGAACAGCCAAGGAATAATTTAAAGCACATTTGACAACGAATATATGAAGTAATCTGGGAATGGTCCATCTGTGCAGTAATGTATCCTGACGAAGATTTAGAATGAAGTTCAGTCTTATTTAAGTCAAAACATGTTCCCTCAATTGATGGCCATACATAGGTTAAAGTACACAAACAATAAATAATGTTTTGTAAGCAGTGTTTCAATCTTGCAAAGGCATACTAAGGTCGATTAATTCCTCGTAGCTTTCGGGTTCACAGAGTCTAATGCAAGGATCAGCAACATTTGTTCTAGCTAACTAAACGAATAAACGCATAATCACAATTGCAAGCTATTGCACCAATCTTGAATAAGTTCAAACTGCCGACCATATTGTCACACACTAACACCAGCGTCTCATACCTGCCACAGTTGTTATCCTCACAACGAACGCCGACAAAAGCCCGCGAACATGCACTGCTTTTTCCCTACACAACTTGAGTCACATCTGTGTTTAACTCCGAGATCGCCAACTCAAATTATTTACAGTTTTTAAAAATATTTTACATTAAACACATAAGATAAAGTCCTACGCTACTTCTGAATTTCATTATTATACAGATTAACAGAGTAATTCTATACCGAGCTGAAACTGTCTTTCATGCAGGGTGATTCAAAAGTAACTGTATACAAAAATGGTTCAAATGGCTCTGAGCACTATGGGACTTAACATCTGAGGTCATCAGTCCCCTAGAGCTTAGAACTACTTAAACCTAACTAAGCTTAGGACATCACACACATCCATGCCCGAGGCTGGACAAATTCGTAGCGGTCTCACGGTTCCAGACTGAAGCGCCTAGAACCGCTCGGCCACACTGGCCGGCTGCCTGTATACACTCCGTGTGTTTAACGTATGGATCAAAATAATAGTAAAATGTTAAATAAAGATTTGTCTGAAGCTGCTTTATTTCCGAGTTATGATGCATAATATCATTTGCGGTAGGCATTACATCATGGGCCAGTACAGGCTTTTGTTGTGTAGTGTTCGCCGGTATGTCGACTGATGTTGCTTGTACACACCTCCACACTGCTCAACTGATTCTGGCACGAAACGACTTTATTTACTTGACTTTGGTGTGGTCCGTTGTCCAGAATGAGTTGAGCAGAGCCTGCAACATTCCGAGAGCGCTAAGACGTCTTCGTCTACATTTACATTATTTTGAACATGTCCTGGAGTAAACATACAGCACGTAGCTTTGTTGAATTTCGGGTCTCTTCGTATCATTGCTTTCTGAGAAGAATTAATTTTGTGTTCTTCGTGTTGCATTTGGGATATCTGCTCTACTGAGTAATAGAAATAAAGAAATTTCAGACAAAAACATTATTTAACGTTTCAGCCTTATTATGACATCTACATTACACCCAAAAAATGCGTACAGCTAATTCTGAATCACCCTCCATACTAGTTTTCACACTATGAATCGGAATTGCGTGACACTAGCCAAATTCGAAGCTTAATTCTTTATGCTCGTAGGTTGCTGTTATAGGCAAATGACAATTGCACAACGTTATTTTACTAAAATGTCTTACTAATACATATAGACAATAAAGATAACTGTAACTATATATGCAGAGGCTAATCCTTAAGTGTAACTGTGGCGCACTCTTTGCCTTAGCACAATCGTTATATTATGATTTTTTTGTTTGGTTAAGGCTCTGTACTCGCAGGTAATTTTATTACAAACATCATGTCTAAACGTCAATAAAAATGTTCAAATGTGTGTGAAATCTTATGGGACTTAACTGCTAAGGTCATCAGTCCCTAATCTTACACACTACTTAACCTAAATTATCCTAAGAACAAACACACACACCCATGTCCGAGGGAGGACTCGAACCTCCGCCGGGACCAGCCGCACAGTACATGACTGCAGCGCCTTAAACAGCTCGGCTAATACCGCGCGGTAAACCTCAATAACATAACTAATATCTGTATTTCATGGTTCGTGGAGACTTGACTGGACTTCTATTAACTTTCTGTTGTTTTTTGTGATCTTTAGTGAATATACAGTTCAGCTGTAGACACGTTCAGAATCTCGTCATATTAGCATTCCCTCTGCTAACGCGTAGTCATGCGGTGTATTTGATGACGCAGGATTTCCTGAAAGCGGTTGCACAGCCAGTTATGGCACTGTCGTAGCCATGTCGTTCATCAGCTATACGTCACTGAACCTAACCTTCACATTTAATGATTGGTATATACATATAAACTCACAGCCTGGAGCATTACAGTAGTAAAAGTAATGCCAAAGCGATCATAAGCTCGGGATGAAAGACAACGCTTTTAACCAGAAAACCTGTCGGGTAAGAAATATGTTCTTTTCTTTCTTAAGTGAACTCTGATGTAACATTGTTACATCAGACATATTTCACTTCTGCTGACAAGGTATCATTAGTACTGGTTCTGTAAAGTGGTAAAAATTACATTCTTTTACAGTTTTGGTGACTTACCTGTATTACTAATTGCCTAACTGGTGTCCTAAACCCAGTTACACGTTGCTTGCCTGACGGCTTCTAGAGGCGCAAGGAAAATTTGACGTTCAGTATTTCATATAACTATTCACTGAATTTTAAAACTTTAATATTCTGTGAATCTACTCATTAAAATGTATAATCTTATGGTATAAGTTCAGTTCACTAAGTCAAGTATAAAAGTTAGAGACTGTGTGTATTTCTTGCAGCAGTGTAACAAATGACATGTGAACTACCCACACTACAGTCATCCGGTATTTGAGAATGATAATATTTAGTGACTTTTTCAACAAACTTACATACAATTTCAAACCTTTTTCTAGCTGACAACCCCCCCCCCCCTCACACACACACACACACACACACACACACACACACACACACACACACACACACACAAAATTATTAAAAGAAGAAAGTTTACCTCTAACTACATTTTCGCTGTTCATGCAATAAAACCCCCTAAGGCATGACATTTTAAACCTGTGGTACACATGTCCACTGCAATGGACAGCTATTGATGGCCGATTTTTTGGTGTTTTTAGTCAGTCGCGAGGCTGTAAATTCACTCTGGGCATGGCACCAGTAGCGAGTGTTTCCACTGAACTGGACTGCGCGCATCTGCTGCCTCAGGACTGACTGAAAACGCCAAAAAAGCGACATTAACAGCTGTCCACTGCAACGGACATGTGTAACCCAATACTGTATATTACTTCTTTACAAGTAACTCTATTCACAGCAAGTTTTGCAGGCAGTACCCACGTATACCATTGAATGCACCTGTAAAATTTTACAGCACATAGTTCCGGAGATATGACGTTTTATACACGGGAGTTCGATTCTTTAAAACATTGGAAATGTGAGGGAAAGGAGCCGGCCGCGGTGGTCTCGCGGTTAAGGCGCTCAGTCCAGAACCGCGTGAGTGCTACGGTCGCAGGTTCGAATCCTGCATCGGCAGGGATGTGTGTGATGTCCTTAGGTTAGTTAGGTTTAAGTAGTTTTTGAGTTCTAGGGGACTGATGACCATAGATGTTAAGTCCCATAGTGCTCAGAGCCATTTGAACCATTTTTTTTTTTTTTTTAGGGAAAGGAGAAGGGATTCTGGTAAGCACTGAAACAGTTACGCTTATGAATATGATGTACACGTTACTTACAGCGCTTATTAGCTTCATTTACATATTTTCAAGGCAACAAAAAATGGTTCAAATGGCTCTGAGCACAATGGGACTTAACTTCTGAGGTCATCAGTCCCCTAGAAGTTAGAACTACTTAAACCTAACTAACCAAAGGACATCACACACATTAATACCCGAGGCAGGACTCTAACCTGCGACCGTAGCGGTCGCGCGGTTCCAGGCTGTAGCGCCTAGAACCGCTCGGCCACTGCGGCCGGCTTCAAGGCAACAGGTATATCTTCGTTTTTAATATGGGTTGTAGTCGAAAACAGCTTGGGTTCACTCTCAGTATTTGCGTGTTTGCCACTTCTTGGAACCTGCTTTTCCATTTGCTGCATTTGTTTCTCGTGTCCTTCTCTGTACTTTTTCAACAAGTTGCACAAGTTGCTTTCATACAAACTTAACTGCGGCTTTGCTTATTTTGGATTCAGCGCCGTATTTTTCATGTTCATTTGTTTTTTTGTATGTTACGAGAACTGTCCACATCATCAGTGCAGTGGTTTTACGTACACTTTGTATTCGTGTGTGTGTGTGTGTGTGTGTGTGTGTGTGTGTGTGTGTGTCCGCGCGTATGTGAACGTTCGTGCGGGTAGTGTTGTGTTAGGATACATACATGTGAGTCACACAAATACGAAGCCGCATCATGACCCCCAAGGCACCTCGCTTGATAAAATAAAGCAATAGAAATGTTGCATATCTTAAATATTCGTTACTGAGTAAAGAGTATCTCACAAATATCAAAGTACAGTTTCGTTACTGCCTGAAAAGTTTCATTACTAGCATGTTTTCTTCCCCTATCTCAGTTCGTGCCATATTCGAGCCATGTCGATAGTTTACATATTTTTGCAATTCGCCGCTCTGAGCAGGAATGGTTAGAGAAGAAACGCAAGGATACAGAAATAAGTGTCACTACGGGAAAGATGGACAGGACAGTAATATTACAGAGGCAGTCGGAGAAAAGAGAAACAGCTGTGTGAATATCAGCGCTCAGACGGAAAACTACTACCAAGTAAGGAAGGAAAATCTGGTAAATGGAAGGATTGTATAGTAGTATGATGATGAAGATGAGATGGAGGATCTGATACTGTGAGAAGGAATTTACAGTGCACTGGAAGACCTGAGTTGAAATAAGCCTCCTAGAGCAGGAGACTATCCATCAAAACTACTGATATGTCTGGGAGAGTCAGCAATGGAAGAACTATTCCATCTGGTGTGCAAGATGTATGAGACAGGCGAAATACCCTTATACTTGAAGAGGAATGTAATAATTCCAACTTCAAAGGAAGCATATGCTGACAGGTGTGAACGTAACCGAACTATCAATTTCATAACTTATGGCTGCGAAAAACTGACATAAATTATTTGTAGAAGAATGAGAAAACTGGTACTACATCAGCAAAGTTTAGTTTGGATTCCAGAGAAATGTAGGAACACGCGAGGCAATACCGCCCCAACGACATCTCTTAAAGGGTAGGTTAAAAAAAGAAAAACCTACGTTTTTAGCATTTGTAGACTTAGAAAAAGCTTTAGACAGTGTTGACTGGAATACTCTCATTGAAATTCTGCATGTGGTAGAGGCAAAATAGAGGGAGCGAATTGTAGCCTGTCCCCAATGTTATTCAGTCGCTACATTGAGCAATTTGTAAAGGAAACTAAAGGAAAATTTGGAGTGGGAATTAAAGTTCAGGGAAAAAAATACTTTGAGATTTGCCAATGACATTCTAATTCCGCCAGAGCTAGCAAAGCACTTGGAAAAGGACCTGTGTGGGATGTACAGTCTCTTGAAAGCAAAACAAGGACAATGGAATGTAGTCCAACTAAATCATACGATACCGAAGGTATTAGATGAGAAAACGAGGAACTCAATGCAGAAGACGAGTTTTCCTGCTTGGGCACTAAAATAACTGATAAAGGCTGAAGTAGATAGGATAGGACATAGACTGGCAACGGCAAGAGACGCGTTTCTGAAGAAGAGAAATTGTTAATATCGAACATAGATTTAAGTGTTAGGAAGTCTTTTCTGAATGTATTTCACTGGAGCGCAGTCTTGTATAGAATTGAATGGTGGGTCTACCACGTAACAAATGGGGAAGTACTTAAGAGATCTGGAGAGAAAAAAATGTTGCCACATCTTGACTACAAGAAGGGATCATTTGATAGTACAATTTCTGAGACATGAAGGAATGATCAATTTAGTACTGGAGTGAGGTTTGCGAGTAAAAATTGCAGAGGGGCGCCAAGATGAATACGGTAAGCTTGTTAAAAGGTACTTATTCGGTGATGAAGGGGCTTGCACCGGATTGAGAAGCAGGGTGAGCTGCATCAAACCAATCTTTGGACTGAAGACCACAACAACAGCGCAGATGGGGTAACGGAAAGCTTTCGTTACTAACCTGTCCACCTTCGCAGGCGTTCGCGCCGATGACGCAGTTTTCGAATACCTCCAATTTTTTATGTAATATGTTGTTACTCACACGGAGTACCGAATATACTTCGTTACTCTCCAAGATTTCTTTTCGCAAATGCGATTCGTGTCCGACTCCTGTTGCTTCTTTTCCAAGCTACAGCTTCCGTCATATAGGAAGCCGTCAGCTTTTCGATAGCCCACTGCTTTAAATAGAAATATTCTCATTGTACGGCACGTGGCCAGAGAAAATCTTCTGCCTCCGGCGACCTTACAGTGCAGTTCGTAGCAGAGCGTTGCCATCGCATGGGCTGCCCACCGTGCAGGAGAATTTCTGTATCTGCACTCAGTGGTGTACGTGAGGCAATGAAGTGGAGATATAATTAGTAGTTATTCTGATATGACAAGAAGCTCAATTCTTGCAAAATCAGCTGTTATCGTTAAAGCCAGTATAGTCATGGTGACTATTCATATGTATATAGGTGCAGAAAAGAAAAATCTATTCAGGAAAGAGATCGCATTCAAGTGGTGAATTGACAATCATGCTTATACCCGTAACTAGATAGGTTAACAAAAAATTATTTGTAAGTAATGGTTACATCAGTAACAACGTTCAGTAACGGCAGTTCAAATGTTCAAATGTGTGTGAATTTCTAAGGGACCAAACTGCTGAGGTCATCGGTCGCTACACTTACATAATACTTAAACTAACTAATGCTAAGAACAACATACACACCCATGCCCGAGAGAGGACTCGAACCTGCGGCGGCAAGGGCCGCGGAGTCCGTTACATGACGCCTCAAACCACGCGGCAACGACAGGTATGAATACGTTGTAACGGTTATTTTTCGTGGCAATACCGTACCTAATCAAAAGTGTCCGGACACTTATTTGTGGACATTAACATTGGATGTGTTTGTCTTTCGCCTTTATAATGGGTTCATCTCTGCAGGAGACACATTCGATGAGTTTTCTAAATGACTATGAAAGAATGATAGCCCATTCTTCTTCAAGGAACAAAACCCGAGAAGTTAGTGACGTCTGACGTTGGAGTCTGTGGCGAAGCTGAAGTGGTAACTCATTCCAATGTTGAATCGTTGCGGTTTAGGTCGAATCTCTGGGCAGGTCAGTCCACGTCAGAATTGTTATTGTCCACAAGCCATTGTCTCACAGACGTTGTTTTATGACCGAGTACGTAATCATGCTGATATAAACGTTTATCGTCTTTCAACTCTTCCTCTACTGTGCCCAGGACACAATGCTGTAAAATATATCTACATCTTCATTTACATGGATACTCTGGAAATCACATTTAATTGCCTGGCAGAGGGTTCACCGAACCACCTTCACAATTCTCTATTATTTCAATGTCGTATAGCGTGCGGAAAGAATGAACACTTATATCTTTCCGTACGAGATCTAATTTCCCTTATTTTATTGTGGTGATCGTTCCTCCCTATGTAGGTCGGTGGCAACAAAACATTTTCGCATTTTCAGGAGAGAGTTGCTGAATGGAATTTCGTGAGAAGAGTCCGTCACAACGAATACCGCCAGTCTTTTAATGATGTCCAGCACAAATCCTGTATCATTTCTGTGATACTCTCTCCGATATTTCGCGATAATACAAAACGTGCTGCCTTTCTTTGAACTTTTTCGATGTACTCCGTCAGTCCTATCTGGTAAGGATCTCACACCGCGCAGCAGTATTCTAAAAGAGGACGGACAAGCGTAGAGGTCTGTGACATTTTCTAAGTGACCTGCCATTAAAACGCATTCTTTGGTTAGCCTTCCTTGCAACATTTTCTATGTGCTTCTTCAAATTTAAGTTGTTCGTAATTGTAATACCTAGGTATTTTGTTGAATTTATGGCTTTTAGATTAGACTGATTTATGGCGTAACCGAAGCTTAACGAATTCCTTTTAGCCCTCATGTGGATGATCTCACACTTTTCGTTATTTAGGGTCAACTGCCAATTTTCGAACCTTTCAAATATTTTTTCTATATCGTTTTGCAGTTTGTTTTCATATTCTGATGATTTTATTAGTCGATAAACGACAGCGTCATCTACAAACAACCGAACACGGCTGCACAGATTGTTTTCCAGACCGTTTATATACATAAGGAACAGCAAAGTGCCTATGGCACTACCTAGGGGAACGCCAAAAATCACTTCTGTTTTATTCGATGACTTCCGGTCGATTACTACGAACTATGACCTCTCTGACAGGAAATCACAAATCCAGACACATAACTGAGACGATATTCTATAAGCAGGCAATTTCACTACAAGCCGCTTGTGTGGTACAGTGTCAAAAGCCTTCCGAAAATCTAGAAATACGGAATCGATCTGAAATCCCTTGTCAATGGCACTCAACACTTCACGTGAATAAAGAGCTAGTTATGTTTCACAGGAACGATGTTTTTTAAACCCATGTTGACTGTATGTCAATAGACAGTTTCCTTCGAGGCAATTCATAATGTTTGAACACAACATATGTTACAAAATCCTGCTGCATATCGACGTTAACGATATGGGCCTGTAATTTAGTGGATTACTCCTACTAAGTTTCTTGAATATTGGTGCGGCCTGTGCATCTTTCCGTCTTTGGGTACGGATCTTTTGAAGAGCGAATGGTTGTATATGACTGTTAGGTAGGGAACTAACGTATCAGCATACTCCGAAAGGAACCTAATTGGTACAGTCTGGACCGGAAGACTTGCTTTTATTAAGTGGTTTCAGTTGCTCCACTACTCCGAGGATATTTACTCCTACGTTACTCCTGTTGGCAGCTATTCTCGATTCGAATTCTGCAATATTTACTTCGTCTTCTTTCGTGACGGCACTTCGGAAAGCTGTGTTTAGTAACACTTCTTTGGCAGCACTGACTTCGATAGTATCTACAATGCTATCGCGCAGAGAAGGCATACTTCACATACGACGAGAATCTCTTTGGATTTTCTGCCAGGTTTCGAGACAATGTTTCGTTGTGGAAACTGTTATAAGCATCTCGCATTGAAGTCCGCGCTAAATTTCGAAATATGTACATATTCGTCAGCATTTAGTGTTTTTCTTAAGCTCAATAAGGAGACCACAACCTAACCACGAAGTACATCCTCGTACCACAACGTCACCTCCTGCACTACACATGATGACTGTTTGCGTCCTACAGGCATTCATCAAACCCAAACGCTTCCGTCAGATTGCCACATGATATACCCTGATTCGTCACTCCAAATGAGTCGTTTCCAGTGATGCGCTGTCCAGGAGCGTCACTTTCACACCACTTGAAACGGCGCTTAGCATTTACTACTGAAACGTTGGGCTTATGAGAAGATGAATCCTATCTTTTTAACTCACTACGCAGAGTCTTTGCACTAGCTGGACTTCTGTCAGCACTTTGAAACTCACGAGTGATTCCTTCCACTAAGTTCATGCGAGGTTTCACCATTCGCAGTGCTCGACGGTCCCTGTCCATCATTCGTAAGGTCTTCTGGTCTTTGTTTAGCTGTTCTTGTTTCTTCGAATTTCCGGTTCACAGTCACATCTCCAACAGTCGAGTAGGGCAGACTTAGAAGGGTTATTTAGGCAACGGATACATTCTGCTGTTTTTACTGACAAAGCAATACTCCCCGTCTCGTCTTACGCCGGCTGGTTCTCGTATTGTGACACCTAGTGGTCAATTCCGCTTTACATAGGCGTGGGCACATACTTTTGGTCACTTAGTGTACGGTACAAAATTTAGTCATTACTTTAGCAGCTCTATAAAAGAAGTTAAGAAAGTCGCTGTACGGTTGTAGATGGCGCTCCGTGCAGGCGAAGTTTTCCTGCACAGTGATCCGTGAAGCGCGCCGTGCGGCGTCTGGTAGGGCGTTCCGGCTGTTTTTCCGCGTTTCGGCCACTGTTTTCCACAGACTGCCCGGCGCGCCGCACCACAAGTGGGTTGGCAAGGCCGGCACGAGACTGGCACCGCGCTTTATGTAACCAAAGTGAAAGCCGGCCGGGTAAGTACCGCGTCGGCTACCGATCAGCGGTCCGCGCCCAACCTCGTGCTACTGCCTGTGCAGCACTCGCCTCCTAACCAGATGGTCCGAGTTCCATTCTAGGCGACGGACGCGCGCCCAGGCAGGGCATGAGTACGAATCTCGCTCCGGCTAAGCAAGTGTGCATTAACCCTCTTGTTCTGCATGTGATCACTATTTTCCCATTTTTTTTTTTTTCTTGAAAGATAAAGACATCTGGTGATATGCTGAGTTGCTTCCACGAATGTAGTGCATTGTAGCAACTGTCTGCGTGGAGATGGATTTACGCGATTACAGGAGATACTGACATGCGTTTTATTCTGTAATAGCTGTGTTAAAAAGATCATTGAAAGTCAAAGAAAGTATATTTAAATTTAATCTAACGTTAATTTTTTTAGTTTGAACTACTGCTTTTATGAATGGTTTCAAAATTAAACTACTGGGGCAGTATGTAGGACTATAACCTGTTACAGGCATTATGACAGTTTAGAGATTTGGGATCATGACTAGAAAAAAAAATGCGAATTTGCTTTCAAATGCATTACATGAAATGAAGGTTGGTTGAAAACGCCCAATCTGTAGTGCAAATGAAGTATTTTTTCCTGTTGGTTTTAAGGTTTTATACAGCTGCTGGCTAGCTCTTTGTAGCTGAAGCAGAGTGAGAACACTTCATGAGATCTGTCACATTACGTAATATCTGACATACTACTTTTTTTTTTAATGTGGTCACCGTAGTTGACTCTCTTCAAGTAGAGGTCCTGCTGATGAGTGGCTCTGAAATCCCGTTTGTAGCCCAGCAAAGGCTTGACATCTTCCCGTTCTGCAGCTATTACTGGACCAAAACAAGATAACTTCTACTTAAATCACGAGAAAGCACGCCCACTACTTTCCTTTCACAAACATCTATTTCCTTGAATGGGTGTACAGATCATTAGAGTAACTTGCGAATTAACAGTAGCACCATAACGTAAAAGGCTCCGCCCATAGGAGGTGAAGCCGTTTATTTGTCGTCCACCCTCGACTTTTTCTCGTATTCCACATATCCCACTTAATGTCTGCACATACGAAAGCAAACACTGGCGCACAGTGTATGTTCAGCGACCTACTCGCTGCTTAATATTCTCCTGTCACGATCACCTTTCCTTGTACTACACAAGCAGTGTGAGAAGCCGTTTGCCTAACTGGCTTGTAACTCTTCAAGACCATCTCCTCAAAACAACTGACTGTTTACTTTTTGCCAATTTTTCCTTGTATTCGTTGCTTACTCTGTTAACAACGGTAGCTTTTGCCAAAAATTTAAAATTATGTTTGTTTTCATATTGTTGGACTCTGAGGATGAAACTGCCTGCGGAGAAGGCCGAAATAACCATTCCTGGGAAAACTGAAAGGTGACTGTACGTTCAAAACCTCTCGTCGCTCTAGAGGTTCCCTTGAAAGAAAAGATGGACAGCACCTACACTGATCGGTCAAAACGTTATGGCCACCTGCTTCGTAAGGTTTTGCTCCACCTCCAGATCTCAGTACAGGTGTCATTCAGCCTGGCATTCCAATAGTCCTTGGTAGGTTGCCCGAAGTATGTGGCGTGAGATATCAGCGCACAGGTCACGTTATTTCCGCAAAGTATATGCCAGTTGCTTGCCGGCGTGGTGATGGTCCCAGTTGTGTTCCGCCGGAAGAAAATGTTTCATTGACATCGAGGTCCTTGGAGACAGAGCGCGAGCAAGAGCGGGGAAGGAAATCGGCAGCGGCCTTCAGAGGAACCATGCCTGCATTTTCCTGGGCCGGCTGCTGAAGTCGAGCAGTTCTAGACGCTTCAGTCCGGAACCGTGCTGCTCCTACGGTCACAAGTTCGAATCCTGCCTCGGGCATGGGTGTTTGTGATGTCCTTAGGTTAGTTAGGTTTAAGTAGTTCTTAAGTCTAGGGGACTGATGACCTCAGAAGTTAAGTCGCATAGTGCTCAGAGCCATTTGAGTAGTATGTTCCGTCGGAAGAAAATGACTCGTTGACATCATACTGGAAGGAGAGAAGGCTTAATATCTGAAATTTTTTAATTATCTGGGTAGTGTTATGTCAAATGATGTAAATGCCATACTAAAAATTTTAAACAAATTAGCAAAAGCACCCAACTTCTTCCACCAAGTATGAAATCTTACATGGGACAAGGCAGTCCTTCTGAGAGCTAAACAGGCCACGTATAAAACCTGTTTGCTGCCAATGATGACATATAGCCTGGAGACCTGTGTCATAAGTAAGAAAGAATAGAATCAAATTTATGCAACTGACGTAAGTTCCTTAGGTCAGCCCTACAAAATCCAGAAGAGACAGAGTCAGGCACGAATACGTAAGAAGAGACCTACAGATGAACTTGAGCATGAGCATGAGTGCTTCGAGAATGAAGTGGTTATGTCATATAAAGAGAATGCACTCGACTCGAACTCCACGTTAATATTTTCGGATGAAGATACCAGGAAAAAGACCGAGTGGGTGGCCTAGGAAGACATGAACAGGCTAAGTTAATGTAGATCGCAAGAAAAGGGTAGTAACGCGGGATGCAGTGGAGAGGGAAAAACTGTACCGGAACAGAAATCAATGGAGGCATATTGTTCATAAGGCTCCTACCTCGCTCGATGGGAGGAAATTGTGTTGATAGTGACGATAAACCTAAGCCATCCTTTCGAAGGCGAGTCCAGCTTGCTAACCACTGTGCCCTTTCGCTTGACGTCTTCCGTCGGGTTTTGATCAGGTTTATTTCGTCGCCAAAACAGCAAGTTAGTGCGCAATCATTCTCCTCGAGCCACTGTAGCAGGATTCCGAACTTTTGACACACAGGGCTGTACGGAGGATCAGCTGATCTGGTTAGTGACTGTGACAAACATTGCGCTATGGCTACTGTGTGTGAAAGTAAGGCTTTCCTATCTATTCACACGCGAATAAAAATTATGGCTTCCACGGCATATTGGCTTAATGAGTGCCAGTATAATCTCACAAGGTCACCGTTCAAAATATTGGTCTCCCCTTTAAAGATCAGACTGGCTGCTTTTCACCACTTTGTATGGTACTGGTACCCGTCAGCCATATGAAACTCCACTGCTGACGTCATTCAGTTGTATGGAATCAGTGCAACTGAATTAGATCACCATGGAGACGTGATAGAATAGCAGAAACGAACTGTCATATTTGGAAGTTCATACGATCACACCATGAATGCAGTTGCCCGTTTTGTTGCTGTGTCGACTATAGTGGTCCTGAAATGTTGCCGTATCACAGAGAACTTTGCCGCCAACATGATATGTATGGTACGCAGGGGCAACCGGGATACATTTATCCATTTATTTTCGCATTTTTTAAAAATTTTTGGTTACATTTATCATGTTCAAAATTATTTAGACATGTAACATGGTTATTAAAGTATAACTTGGGATATACAATTATAACTCACCAGTAAATTAAGAGTGTAAAACATTTTAGTATAGCACCAAGTCGAGTGCAAAGCGTGCCATGGATAAGGGGCAAGTTTACGCACCCATGGGGGCACGGTTACGCATTTCATAGCACGCAAAAATGAGCGTACAACTAAAATTACTAAAAATTTTCAAAATGTGTTGCTTGAGGCTTTCCCGATGGACATGTTGTATATTTGGTTCTCGGGCGAGACGTCGGATGTCATAGTCAAAACTCCACCAGTTTTCACTATGACATCCGACGTCTCGCCCGAGAACCATATACGCAATTTTCAAAATGCTTTTTATTGACAATAAACAAAATTAAAGTCTTACTTACACGAATTAACACGGTAAAATACAAAATTTTTACTGACAGTAAACAAATAGTCTGGCGAACTTCCATCTCTTAGGATAATATGGCCTACATATAAATTTGGATATTAATTAAAGGTATATTCACTGTCGTTGTCCGAGTTTTTCTTATGTACAATAAAAAATGTGTTTCGTGTGGGACAATCGATGAGAGCCCATCTTCTGCATCTAAGGCACTGGACTTGTTCTTGATTTCCTTTTAATTGCTTGTAGCGTTTCAAATAGTTAGTACAAAGGTAATTTTTATCCTCTTCATCTGACTGCTGCGGTTATAAGTGAAAGGAGGAAGTACTGGATGGGACATTGGTTGAGGCGGGAGTGGTAGCTAACAGACCCTTTGGAAGGTCTAGTTTGTGAAAGGGTAATGAGAGGAAGGAGGAAATACAAGATGACAGAAGACATAAAGAAAAGCGGAAATCAAGCAGGTCTGAAGAAGATGGCAAGACACAGGAGGGCATGGAGAGATATCATGCGAAAACCTGCCTTTGCGCAGAGCGCTAACATCGACGTCATAAGTGGGCTGATTTCACATTTTTGCTTGTTTTTGCTTTTACCAGCATCTTTACCTTATCGCTATGGTTTCATTGTAATTATTGTCTTTGAATAAAAGTGTCACTTCCGTTCGTCTGATGACGTGTATCTTTCAGTTGTGTTCTGTATAATTATATACTGAATGATACGTCTCCTCTTTTATTACTCCAAGGTACTGGTAAGATCAGCTACGCAACTGATTTCCTAAATCCCAAGAATGACTCTTCAAGTAGAGGTTACATTTTCTTGCCGGCAACAAGTACCAAACACAGAATATCTAATTAGTGGGCCAATTTATTTAAATATTAATTAATTCAACTGAGAAAAAGGCGCCATCTTTCAGATAATTTGATGATTTAATAAAATACCGATCCAGATATTGGATAAACAATAATCAGGATAAATTTTAATGAAACACTGATAAGAGGAGGTGCAAACCGACTCGTTTTAAGGATCCTGACTAGGGAGCGGAATGGCCCTATGAGACGTAATAATAAAGAATTTAGCAATCCTTCACATTTATTTCCTCATTAACATTGACACACACACACACACACACACACACACACACTCACACAGAAGTTAAAATACAGTTACTTGAAATCCTAGCGCGTGAATATGGACACATGGTATATTATACAGCGAAGCATCTTGAGCGACGCATGTGGTGCAAGACTGCTAAATTACTGGATGCGATTTATCAAGATCGCACACACCTCGTTCACCTTAATCAGCCACACAACGAAAGACAGAATTTAGAAGAAAGCTTCCCTATTCTATATGTAAGCACAATGGGTCATATCGCGAATGCCTTTAACGGTCAATTTCAGAGAACAAAGTCCACTTCTAAAATTTCGTAAAACTCAGTATTTTTTTAAATAAGTGTACCAAAGAAGAACACGTCTACTCCGTCATGAAACTGAAGGTTCAATTCTAACACGAGAAGTGTTTACGTCTAACTGGAGCATCATGGCACACAAAGAAACTAACGCTATACATCACGTGGTGTCACCTCTCGTCCACGCCAAGCTAAAGTTGCACAAAATACCTCATCGAATCAACTGAATACTACTGAAATTAACGCCGATCCCTGATTGAAATAGTTGGTGCAGTATGATTATCAGTACAACGCACCAGAGTGACTACCGGTGACACAAGAAAAGCTCTCGCACATTTCATCTCAACACTCAGAGATGCTACTCAGAGCATCCGTACTCAACCGGCGTCCTGGGAAGAGGATAACCTCATCGTCTTTCCTTGTCCGAGGTCCACACGCGGTGGCCGGAAGGACTCAGACAGTCCACACCGCGGCTACTTGCAAACCTAACGGGAACTGCGGGGAACTTATCTCCCTCTGGTCCAGAACAGTCGCACTGTACCTAATACAAAGGTTGACTAAACTGCCTCTGCACCTTCATAGAAATGGAGCCGTTACAATACTAAACTATACTACACTACTGGCCATTAAAATTGCTACACCAAAAGGAAATGCTGATGATAAACGGGTATTCATTCGGCAAACATATTATACTAGAACTGACATGTGATTACAATTTCACGCAATTTGGGTGCATACAAGCTGAAAAATGAGTACACAGAACAACCAACTCTGGCCTTAGTAACGGCCTTGATACGGCTGGGCATTGAGTCAAACAGAGCTTGGATGCCGTGTACAGGTACAGCTCCCCATGCAGCTTCAACACGATACCACAGTTCATCAAGAGTAGTGACTGGCGTATTGTGACGAGCCAGTTGCTCGGCCACCATTGACCAGACGTTTTCAATTGGTGAGAGATCTGGAGTGTGTGCTGGCCAGGGCAGCAGTCGAACATTTCCTGTTTCCAGAAAGGCCCGCACAGGACCTGCAACATGCGGTCGTGCACTATCCTGCTGAAATGTAGGGTTTCACTGGGATCGATATAAGAGTAGAGCCACGGGTCGTAACACATCTGAAATGTAACGTCCACTGTTCAAAGTGCCGTCAATGCGAACAAGAGGTGACCGAGACGTGTAACCAATGGTACCCCATACCATTACGCCTGGTGATATGCCAGTATAGCGATGACGAATACACTCTTCCAAAGCGTGTTCACCGCGATGCCGTCAAACATGGGTGCGACCATCATGATGCTGTAAACAGAACCTAGATTAATCCGAAAAAATGACTTTTTGCCATTCGTGCAACCAGGTTCGTCGTTGAGTACACCATCGCAGGCGCTCCTGTCTGTGATGCAGCGTCAGGGGTAACCGCAGCCATGGTCTCCGAGCTGACAGTCCATGCTGCTGCAAACGTCGTCGAACTGTTCATGCAGATGGTTGTTATCTCGCAAACGTCGCCATCTGTCGACTAAGGGATCGAGACGTGGCTGCACGATCCATTCCAGCTATGCGAATAAGATGTCTGCCATCTCGACTGCTAGTGATACGAGGCCGTTGGGATCCAGCACGGCGTCCCGTATTACCCTGCTTAACCGACCGATTCCATATTCTGCTAACAGTCATTGGATCTTGACCAACGCGAGCAGTAATGTCGCGATACGATAAACGGCAATCGCGATAGGATACAATCCGACGTATATCAAAGTGGAAACGTGATGGTACGCATTTCTGCTCCTTACAAGAGGCATCACAACAACGTTTCATCAGGCAACGCCGGTCAACTGCTGTTTGTGTATGAGAAATCGGTTGGAAACTTTCCTCATGTCAGCACGTTGTAGGTGTCGCCATAGGCGTCAACCTTGTGTGAGTGCTCTGAAAAGCTAATCATTTGCATATCACGGCATTTTCTTCCTGTTGGTTAAATTTCGCGTCTGTAGCATGTCATCTTCTGGGTGTAGCAATTTTAATGTCCAGTAGTGAATATTGTATCAATTCTTTCTTTCTATAGCGTAAGTTTCATCGAGTTACGTTGCTTGGCAGTGACGCATCATGAGGAAGCTACTCTGGCCGTTAAGTTTACCCAACCGGTGCGTTATTAAGTGCGATGTATAAGAGATGCTACAGTGCCCTCTCGTGTCATCCGTAGTCATCTTCATTCGGGCTGATCTCGCCTTTTAGAGGAGCGCTAAATCTCAAAGCGGGCGAGTGCGGCGACTACAGCCTTCTTCCCGCGGCTCAGGAGCGGCGCTTTCTTCGCGTCAGCGGCGCGAGTGGATAATCGCACAAAACGAGCACCGCGAAGTAAGCTCTGCCCGACCTGGCGTGGCTTTCTCTGCGCGCCGCCACCGGCTGGTTGTCCGCTGGGAGCTGCGCTGCGCTCGCGCACAAGGACGGCGGACACCGCGGGATATGTTGGCCTTCCGCGGCAGAGGAGGACGCCGCAAGCTTGCGTCTTGTATAGAGTACTGCTATCGACACTGCATCACACAGGTTGTTAACTAAACTCCTGTTGCAGACTTTGAGGACAGGTTCGTTACGCCAAAAACACGAAAAAAGTCTCTAGTAAGAGTGGGCTCTGAAAGGGATACCTTAAGGGCTGTACACTGAGGTGAGGAAATCCGTGGTTCATCCTAATATGGTGTCAGACCCCTTTCAGCCCAACGTAGTTCAGCATCTCGACGTGCCATGGACCCAACAGATCAATGGAAGAAGTCCCCTGTGGGAACATTGAGCTATGCTGCTTCTACTACCGTCCACAATTGTGAAAGTATTGCCAGTGACGGATGTTGTGAACGAGAAAGCTTCTCTATTATGTGCAAAAACGTTCGATGAGATTAATCTGGGGGGATATGGGTGACCAAATCATTCGCTCGAACTGTCGACAACGTTGTTCAAAGCATTCGCGAACAGTTATGGCTCGGTGTTATGTTCCATAGATGTTTAGGAGTATGACGTCCATGAATGGCTGCAAATAAACTACTGGCCATTAAAATTGCTGCACCACGAATATGACGTGCTACAGACGCGAAATTTAACCGACAGGAAGAAGAACCTGTGATATGCAAACGATTAGCTTTTCAGAGCATTCATACAAAGTTGGCGCCGGTGGCGACACCTACAACGCGCTGACATGAGGAAAGTTTCCAACCGATTTCTCATACACTAACAGCAGTTGACCGGCGTTGCCTGGTGAAACGTTGTTGTGATGCCTCATGTAAGGAGGAGAAATGCGTACCATCACGTTTCCGACTTCGTAAAGGTCGGATTGTACCCTATCGCGATTGCAGTTTATCGTATCGCGACACTGATGCTCGCGTTGGTCGAGATCCAATGACTGTTGGCAGAAAATGGAATCTGTTGGTTCAGGATGGTAATACGGAACGCCGTGCTGGATTCCAACGGCCTCGTATCACTAGTAGTCGAGAAGACAGGCATCTTATCCGCGCGGCTGTAACGGATCGTGCAGCCACGTCTCGATGCCTGAGTCAACAGATGGGGACGTTTGTAAGACAACAACCATCTGCACGAACAGTCCGACGACGTTTGCAGCAGCATGGACTATCAGCTCGGAGACCATCGATGCGGTTACCCCTGACGCCGAATCACAGACAGGAGCGCCTGCGATGGTGTACTCAACGACGAACCTGGGTGCAAGAATACCAAAACGTCATTTTTCGGATGAATCCAGGTGCTGTTTGCAGCATCGTGATGGTCGCATCCGTGTTTGTCGACATCGCGATGAACACACATTGGAAGCGTGTATTCGTCATCGCCATACTGGTGTATCACCCGGCGTGATGGTATGGGGTGCCATTGGTTACACGTCTCGGTCACCTCTTGTCCTCGTTGACGGCACTTTGAACGGTGGACATTACATTTCAGATATGTTACGACCCGTGGCTCCACCCTTCATTCGATCCCTACGAAACACTACATTTCAACAGGATAACTCACGACCGCATGTTGCAGGTCCTGTACGGGTCTTTCTGGATGCAGAAAATGTTTGACTGCTGCCCTGGCCACCACATTCTCCCGATCTCTCACCAATTGAAAACGTCTGGTCAATGGCGGCCGAGCAACTGGCTCGTCACAATACGCCAGTCACTACTCTTGATGAACTGTGGTATCGTGTTGAAGCTGCATGGGGAGCTGTACCTGTACACGCCATCCAAGTTCTATTTGATTCAATACCCAGGAGTATCAAGACCGTTGTTACGGCCACAGGTCGTTGTTCTGGGTACTCATTTCTCAAGATCTATGAACCCAAATTGCTTGAAAATGTAATCACATGTCATTTCTCGTATAACATATTTGTCCAATTAATATCCGTTTATCATCTGCATTTCCTCTTTGTGTAGCAATTTTAATGGCCACTAGTGTAGTCTCTAAGTAGCCGAACATAACCATTTCCAGTCAATGATCCGCTCCACTCCACGTAAACACAGTCCACACCATTATAAAGCCACCACCAGCTTGCACGTCTTGCTGATAACTTGGATCCATGGCTTTCTCGGGTCTTCGTCATATTCGAATACCACCATCAGCCTTTATAACTCAAATAGGGACTGATATGACCAGACATCAAGTTTCCAGTATTCTAGGGTCCAACCGTTATGGTCACGAGCCCAACAGGGATGCTGCAGGCGACGTCGTGCTGTTAGCAAACGCACTCGCCCACTGTCCTAACCCATACGTTCCTCGTACATCTCACATTGATTTTTGCGATTATTTCACGCAATGTTGCGTGATGGTTAGCATTGGCGACTTTACCCCAACCCCGCTGCTCTCGTTCGTTAAGTGAAGGACGTCGGCAACTGTGTTATCTGTGGTCAGAGGAAAGGCCTCTAATTTGGTATTCTCGGCACACTCTTTGACACTGTGGATCTCGGAATATGGAATTCACTTACGATTTCCGACTTGGAATGTCCTATGCGTCTGGCTTCAACTACTATTCCGCGCTCAGAGACTGTAAATTCCCGTCGTGCGGCTATAATCACGTCGGAAACTTTTTCGAATGAATCACCTGAGTACAAATGACAGCTTTGCCAATGCACTGCCCTTTTATACCTTGTGTACGCGATACTACGCCATCTATATGTGTGCATATCGCTATCCCATAGCTTTTGTCACCTCAGTGTAAGCACTTGTTCGTCTTCGATATTGTTAAATGCATCGTTTCTACCGCAAGCTCTTTGCTTTACATATTCGAGGACGGGGTATTATGGACCAAAATAATAAAAATGGCCGGTAGACATACCTTAAGAGCTATAAGCAGCTGTTCATATTCTCATCTACTGAACAAGTGCTCATATCTCTTAAGGTTTGTGTTTCACAACCCATGCTTAGCGGACATTTTTCTTGTTTTTGTTCATACTACTTGTATCCAAAAGTTTGAAAGCAAAGAGTTTAGAACAGAAAAGACGCCTTTCACAGTATCAAAGATGAGCAAGTGCTTATAGCTCATAAAGTATGTCTTTCAGAGCCCATATTTACTGAATATTTTTTCTTGTTTTGGTGAAAGGAATCTATCCTTAAAGGCTATAAAGGGACTTTAGTTACACCCTATATATATTTTTATAGTCATTACCAGGATCGAATTACACCTTTACCCGCTCTTGCTGTCTCCGTGCAGGCTCGTATTTCACATTTTATGGGCTCATTCAGTGTCACTGTAATCTACGTCTACATCTACACGAGGATTACTCATAAAGTTTTGATCACCACCTCGAAACAATAAATGCGTATGATAAATAGTTTTTTTTTCTTTCTTTCGACCCACACGTCTACTGTCCTGACACACATCGAAGTCGCAGTACCGTTGCACGCAGCCAGGGAAGCGAAAAAAATGGTGCAGACCACTGATCAAGGTTAGATACCTTAGGGCATAGATCCAGAGAGCCTGCGCATGCCCCCAACTCCGCTGTGTTTAGTTATGCAACCAACGTTTGAGCCATGTCACGGAGTGCAACGGATCGAATTGCTTACTATAGCTGTATCTATCACGGATTTTAACTAACGAGGGGCTTCTTGTATTAGTATTGTACATGTAGTAGCACAATCAAACAATGGAAACTCCAGGTTGGGAATATCAAGAATATAAGAAAAAGATAGACTGCTGCTTACCGTAAAGATGGCACAGCGAGTTGCAAACAGGTACAACGAAAAGACACTTATACTTTAGCATTCGGGCACGCCGAAGTGGCCGAGCGGCTCTAGGCGCTACACTCTGGAACCGCGCCACCGATACGGTCGCAGGTTTGAATCCTGCCTCGGGCATGGATGTATGTGATGTCCTTAGGTTAGTTAGGTTTAAGTAGTTCTGAGTTCTAGGGGACTGATGACCTCAGAAGTTAAGTCCCATAGTGCTCAGAGCCATTTGAATCATTCGTTAGCTTCCGGCCAAAGCCTTTGGAGGGAAGGAAACACACACACACATTCGTTGATACAAGCAAGCACAGCTCACGCACGCTTGACTGCCATTTCCGATCGGAGGTGCCGGAGATGGCAGTCTTGTGTACATGAGGTGTTGCTTGCGTGAGTGAGTGTGCATGTGTTTCCTTTTCTGACGAAGGCTTTGGCCGAAACCTAATATGTAAGTGTCTTTTCATTGTGGCTGTCTGCAACTCAACGGCGCGTCTTTACGGTAAATAACCTGAAGCAGCACAGCAGACCTAGTTACTTCTAAACCCTCAATATCAATGTGATGCTTACGGTTTTTTCTCCACAAGGGCACGAAACACGAAATATCAATTTGGCAGCAAGCATTTAGTTTTCTGACGATCCCTCAAAAACACATGCGATATATTTTATTATGTTTTTACAAGAAATGACTTTCACTTCTGTCCGTAATGTCCGTACTTTACGCGAAATAAGTATTTATGTTATATGACTTTTGTTCAATACCGTACAGACACAGAAACAATATCGATGTTGTTGTTGCGGTCTTCAGTCCAGAGACTGATTTGATGCAGCTCTCCATGCTACTCTACCCTGTGCAAGCTGCTTCATCTCCCAGTACCTACTGCAACCTACATCCTTCTGAATCTGCTTAGTGTATTCATCTCTTGGTCTCCCTCTACGATTTTTACCCTCCACGGTGCCCTCCAATGCTAAATTTGTGATCCCTTGATGCCTCAAAACATGTCCTACCAAACCGATCCCTTCTTCTAGTCAAGTTGTGCCACAAACTTCTCTTCTCCCCAATCCTATTCAGTACCTCCTCATTAGTTACGTGATCTACCCATCTAATCTTCAGCATTCTTCTGTAGCACCACATTTCGAAAGCTTCTATTCTCTTCTTGTCCACACTATTTATCGTCCATGTTTCACTTCCATACATGACTACACTCCATACAAATACTTTCAGAAATGACTTCCTGACACTTAAATCTATACTCAATGTTAACAAATTTCTCTTCTTCAGAAACGCTTTCCTTGCCATTGCCAGTCTACATTTTATATCCTCTCTACTTCGACCATCATCAGTTATTTTGCTCCCCAAATAGCAAAACTCCTTTACTACTTTAAGTGTCTCATTTCCTAATCTAATTCCCTCATCATCGCCCGACTTAATTCGACTACATTCCATTATCATCGTTTTGCTTTTGTTGATGTTCATCTTATATCCTCCTTTCAAGACACTGTCCATTCCGTTCAACTGCTCTTCCAAGTCCTTTGCCGTCTCTGACAGAATTACAATGTCATCGGCGAACTTCAAAGTTTTTACTTCGTCTCCATGAATTTTAATACCTACTCCAAATTTTTCTTTTGTTTCCTTTACTGCTGCCTCAATATAGAGATTGAATAACATCGGGGAGAGGCTACAACCCTGTCTCACTCCTTTCCCAACCACTGCTTCCCTTTCATGCCCCTCGACTCTTATGACTGCCATCTGGTTTCTGTACAAATTGTAAATAGCCTTTCGCTCCCTGTATTTTACCCCTGTCACCTTCAGAATTTCAAAGAGAGTATTCCAGTCAACATTGTCAAAAGCTTTCTCTAAGTCTACAAATGCTAGAAACGTAGGTTTGCCTTTTCTTAATCTTTCTTCTAAGATAAGTTGTAAGGTCAGTATTGCCTCACGTGTTCCAACATTTCTACGGAATCCAAGCTGATCCTCCCCGAGGTCCGCATCTACCAGTTTTTCCATTCGTCTGTAAAGTATACGAATTAGTATTTTGCAGCTGTGACTTATTAAACTGATAGTTCGGTAATTTTCACATCTGTCAACACCTGCTTTCTTTGTGATTGGAATTATTATATTCTTCTTGAAGTCTGAGGGTATTTCGCCTGTTTCAAACATCTTGCTCACCAGATGGTAGAGTTTTGTCAGGACTGGGTCCCCCCAAGGCCGTCAGTAGTTCCAATGGAATGTTGTCTACTCCGGGGGCCTTGTTTCGACTCAGGTCTTTCAGTGCTCTGTCAAACTCTTCACGCAATATCATATCTCCCATTTCATCTTCATCTACATCCTCTTCCATTTTCATAATACTGTTCTCAAGTGCATCGCCCTTGTATAGACCCTCTATGTCGATATAAAAAGCAAAATATTTTTAAAAAACTGATTATAGAGACGTCTCTCGTAGTCAGTTAGATGTTAACATTCTATTGTCTCGAAATGCTCGACATTCATAGAGCTTTCAAAAAAATTCTCTGCAATTTTTTTTTTTTTTTTTTTTTTATTCTTAGATATGTTTCATCTGTGGATCATCTGTGGAACGAAATATTATCTGCCTTCATACATCTTTCGGTGTAACCAACGCTGCATAACATTTCCCCTTGTAATGAAGAATTCTTTCTGAAAATATCGTAGTTAACATAATAATAACCTGAGCAGCCTGCAAATGCATGGCGCCACTACTCAGCTAATGGAGATGTTCGTTTCAATGGTATGACGTCATGCGCGATTATACTCATGCACGGTCTAATGTAGATGGGCTGTGCCATTATCTACTGCTCCTCTACTGGAGTCCTACGGAATTGTGATGCACGTCTTTTAGAGAGTACCAGGACTGCCGGTGTGCATCTGCGAACATTAAAAGAACTATTATTCTGACTTTATTGTTTCAAAGTGATACTTAAACTGTAGTGATTACCTCTCGTAATCCGGAAGCCGTGTAACGGTGCATGACGAAGAGTATTACGGGTACTACAGTCAGCCTCCTGTCCCTCCACCACACCCATTCCCAGTCCCGAATGGTGCGCGTGAAAAGCGTCTAGTGGTGCTCTTCTGCTCAGCTCGAATGTCTCTAACTTTACGTTCATGGACTCTTCGCGAGGCCTGCCATCTTTGAAACTACCGACCCCGGACAAAGATTATAAAACCCCAAACATACACTGAAGCGTCATAGAAATTGGTATTGAGCTGCTTTTCAAATACAGAGACAAGTCAACAGGCAGAATACGGCGCTGCGGTCCCAAACCCCTATATAAAACAACAAACGTCTGGCGCAGTTGTTAGGCCGTGTCCTACGTGAGCAACAGAAGCGAGCGACTTCTGGGTACGCGACACTCCAGAGACAAGCAGCAACATCTGGAGAAAACTTGGGTTCAAAATGGTTCAAATGGCTCTTTCCACTATGGGACTTCTGAGGTCATCAGTCCCCTAGAACTTAGGACTACTTAAACCCAACTAACCTAAGGACATCACACACATCCATGCTCGAGGCAGGATTGGAACCGGCGACTGTAGTGGTAGCGCGGTTCAGACTGTAGCTCCTAGAACCGGAAAACCTTAGGTGTCCTGCATGCGAGCGACCATGTCGCGCTACAAGATGGCTGCTTAGAGCCAACCAGCTGTTTCTATAAAACGGCGTCCTTGACCTGTAGAATACCGTAGCTGGAGAGTAAGGCTACAGAATTAAGTTTACTTAAGAAAATAAAGCGAAAACAATGCTGTGCATGAAATTTACAAAAAGAGGAATCTTCATGGAGAATTTAATAAGTATCGTTAACTACGAAGATCACCAGACAAGTTCTTCGAATACATGTGAATGAGCAGAGGAGCATTCGACTATCTCATCAATGAATTAAATATGAATCTTTTTTAACATGATCAAGAACTTTTAACAGCTAATAAATGTGGAGGAATGATTATTACGTGACTAACTACGCTAAATACAAACATAAGCACACAGATTGATACCAGAGAACAATAGCTAGCTGTGGTGTAGGAATAGCGTATACAGTTCATAATTACGTGTAATAAAAGGGTCCCGGGTTCGATTTCCGGCCGTTCTTATATTTTTACTGACTCAGTTACGATTCTGTATACTAAGTTTTATGTATACTGTTTACACTGCATCGCTAAGTATATTTTTTAAGGTCTTGCCAAAGAACATGATCTTAACACCTATCCCAGTATATCACTCACACTCAATTTCTAATAAATTACAATGAAAAATTTAATTCCACAGATACTTGATGTTGCGAACGCAGTTCATCAGCAGTCAGTGTTAAGGTCAGGTGTTTCAATTACTCTAAATAGTCTGTAAAAGTAAAGCTTAGAAAATTTTTGAATAGAAAGTCAAACGTTTTGTGTATTGATTTGTCTAAAAGTATGAAATAGGAAATATAAGGGAAACGTTTAGTGCAGCTCATTTTCTGTTCATGATTTCGAGCATCCCTCAAAGGCACATAGAACGTTTTTCTCATCTACTTATTTCTTTTACATAAATTATTTCATAAAATATTTGACTGATTTGTTCAATTTTTGAATTTCAAGTTTTATTCAGAAGGCATGATTTTACTGACTCCTCGTATGCCTTCCTAACGTACTTGATTCGAAGGAAGCCTTTTTGATATTTAAATGCCGCACCAATGTATCTTTTTATGTGAAAAATTGCTAGGTCTTGAACAGATGACATTTTTGACACTTCATATACAGTAGCTTTTCGTAAAAAATATTTAAACTTTTCCTCAGCTCATTAATTAAGTTTTCGTTCATTACCCTGATTACTTTCAAGCAGCTAAATATTTTCATGCCATACTAGACCTCATGCTGGTCACTTTTATGCACCGTATACCTGTTCTTTCCCATTATTTGGTTATGAAAATCCGGACAAAACCTCATTGTGTATGGTATAGGGAGTCTTGTTTCCGCACTGCTCATTCGCTTACAAAAACGTATCGAGTGTTAATCATATGATAAAATAGTCCTTTCTGCATGCTGTCATTTCCAAAATTCGTCACTTCGGTATCTTTTTTTAAAAATTAATGTGTGTGAAATCTTTTGGGACTTAACTGCTAAGGTCATAAGTCCCTAAGCTTACACACTACTTAACCTAAATTATCCTAAGGACAATCACACACACCCATGCCCGAGGGAGCACTCGTACCACCGCCGGGACCAGCCACACAGTCCATGACTGCAGCGCCTAAGACCGCACGGCTAATCCAACGCGGCTTTCGATATCTTGAATATTTTATGTGATACGACGATTTTTACGACCACTTGATTCCCGAAGCACAGGAAAGATTCAGACGCGCCTCGAGCAACCCGTCCGCTAGTTGCGTAGGCTTAATAAGAAAATAGACCGATCAGACAATAAGAACTGAGAATAAACAGTGAAACACAGTGAAGAGGTCTGTCTGTCGAGAAAGCCTGCGACACAGGTGGCGGCTCTGCTCAGAGAGAAACGGATCCGTCCCATGGCTACGAAAACGCTGCCCGCACGTTCGCCGACCGGCCGTACCCGCAGGCGCACTTTCACTGTATTCGACGCAAAAAGACGATCGCGAACGGCGAACCTCGCCTCTGCTTCCGCGTCTCACGGACGACGGCTGCGTCACAGCTCCCGACCCAATGGCGCGTCCACCACTGTCCTGGAGGAGTGCCTTTTCTCCGACATTGGCCAAGAGCTACGTGTGTTCACACCGATGGATCTAAATACGACAATATGAAGATGTTATCTGTTCTTTCGGACTTATCCACAAGAACAGATTCCATCGGTGACCATACAGCCCTCGTAGAATGGAATGATGATTAAATCAAGACCCTAAGCTGTCGCCAGGCGTTGATACACATCAACGGGGACAGTTGAAAATGTGTGCCCCGATCGGTACTCGAACCCGGGATTTCCTGGTTACATGGCAGACACTCTATCCAGCTAAGCCATCGAGGGCACAGAGGACAGTGGGACAGCAGGAATTTATCCCTTGCACGCTCCCTATGAGACCCACATTCCCAACTTAATGTCCCCATACTACATTCGTAGTGCCCCTGCCTATTACATTCATTACTCGTGGCAGACAATCTTACCGAGTCCCATAAGAGTTCGGGCAATGCGTGTGCATCCAGCACAGAAGAAGAAGGTCAATGGCCGGTTAGCCTTAACGATATAAAGATGGTATCTGTTGTTTCGCACATGTGGCTAACCGGCCATTGGCCTTCTTCTTCTGTGCTGGATGCACACGAATTGCCCGAACTCTTACGGCACTCGGTATGATTGTCTGCCGCAAGTAATGAATGTAATGGGCAGGGGCACTACGAATGTAGTGTGTGGATATTAACTTGGGAATGTGGGTCTCACGGGAAGCGTGCAAGGGATAAATCCCTGCAACTGTACTATACCCTATGCCCTCGGTGGCTCAGATGGACACAGCGTCTGAAATGTGGCCAGGATTAATTTCCAAACCTCTACGCAGCTAGCCGGCCGCTGTGACTGAACTGAGCTTCAGTCCGGAACTGCGCTACTGCTGCGTCGCAGGTTCGAATCCTGCCTCGGGCATGGATGTGTGTGATGTCCTTAGGTTAGTTAGGTTTAAGTAGGTCTAAGTTCTAGGGGACTGATGACCTCAGATGTTAACTCCCATAGTGCTCAGAGCCATTGGAACTATTTTTATCATCGTAGTATCACGGGACTGGCCAAAGATAGATGACCATAGAAAGTTGTCCTCACGCCCCTATCCTTCAGTAAAGTGCAAACAAGACGTTAAGTAGGAAGTTTTATTGCTGACAAGAAAACTATAAATCATACAAAAGAAGGAATCTAAGATGTAGCAGCAGGGACAACGACAAACAAATTGCTTTGTCCCTCTACCCTAATTCACCTGGTCACTTGTTGCCCCACCATACCATTTTAGCTTCAGAAAGTATTACTTCTTCCTCTCTAATTACCTCACTGAAATATTTGTTTGTTTTCCCGATTCTGCAAGTCGCTGAACAATCCTCACTTTGTTATATGGTCTTATATATTTTGGAGTGAAGGTGTCATCTGAACTACAAGTTACCGTATACAAAGATTATTTGACGTAAACACCGCAGAATAATGAGCCTTTGACCACTGCTGACTGTGTCACAGGCTACCCAAAAACCACACACACAATACTAATGTGCCTTATTAATTGACATAAATCCACGTGATGGTAGAAGTTTAACACTCCCAAGCGTGAAGTGGCAACAAATATAAATTTTGACTAGTTACAATAACTTGAAGTTTCAACTGATAATCATAACAGTCACAGTAATGTCTAACATAAAATGTTTGCATATAAAAGAAGAAGCCTGTTACTGCTACATTAAATTTTAATATTTATGTACGAATTTCTTTTAATTATTTCAGCACTGACGTTTAAATACATGCGTTCTACGCTTACGTGATGGCAGGGGTTGCGTTCATTGTCAACGAATATTTCTAACCATACTACCTGAGCAGCACTCATTGAATCACATTCGTTCTTGGTTTAGTTATTTCTTGACTACAATAGGTTTTAATTTAATACTTCTCTGCAACATATACGCCCTCTTAATTTAGTCATAAACTGTTGACACGGAAAGAAGGTTTTACACAAGTGATAATACCCAAGTCATTTTTATGTATGTTTAGAGATAACTTGTTCACCTTCTTAGACTCTTAAACAACTATAGTTTCTTAAAGGGGGTTTTGCCTTTTGTTATCGGAATAGAAAGCTCGTGAAATGGTTAATACGCTTATAGAAGCTTCACGTAAGAGTACGCAGTTAATAAAAAATGAGGATATTTACTTGATCTTTTATTGTAATTTAACTGAGTTATTGCGCGAAAATAATTAATGCACTTCAACTCTGAACATACAGAGAACGCCAAAAAATAGTTTACTGTATTATTTGATAAAACGAAGCAGATTTTGTTACCAACTTTCCTGTTACAACACTGCACTACAAATACAGCTACATTCAGGCAATAAATGAGTTAGTACATGAAAACATGGGATTGTTTTTGTTTACCTTGATTCAGTGATAATACTTATAACTCAGTGACAGGACTCGAATGGTGCGCTTACCTGAAACAAAAGATACAGAACTACTATTAGTTTCAATTACATTAAGAGGAAGAGTTAAAAATATTTATAGATACCAATACTGAAACAATGCATATCATTACTGTCGATCACTTGTTTCCGATACAAAATCTTTATTAAGAATTTGTAATTATTTATACTCTAGGTCCGTTTGGATACACATCCTGTGAGAAGAAATCTAAAATACCCATCGTCAGCAGTAACGACAGCGACATAAAATCATTAATTATGATTAAAATGTATCTGATTTCGCCACTACGTGTAATAATTAATGCTGATATGAAGATCTGATACTTATAGCAAGGCAAGAAGGAAATTTGCCAGGACAAACGTACCACACTTGCACCGGTGCTCTGGGATCATTCTTCCTTACTCCGTAAAATTGACAATTGGTCTGGGGACTGTTCTCAGAGACACCTCTCTATTCTGAAGGTATGTTTATCACATAAATCCTTTGCCAATAATCTTTCAATATGCATTCCGATACTTGCAAAGCTGAACTGCACCATTTCACCATGGAACATGCTGTGAGTATTGGTATCACAGATTTCATATTTACAAGTGGATACAAGTACCACTGCTTTAGCTTCAGCGGGGACAAAAAAACGTGAATTTCAGTAGGTCCTCACTAAAGGCAGAAGCAGAGCATAGGAAATACGAAGTAATTTTTTTATGCTATAATACGATAGATCGAAATGGCAAAATATATTCAGGCTATATACAATTAGCTACCTATACCAAATAGGATTATTTTTTACATCCAACAGTGCTAAAACAGAATGAACGGTCAATCTAGTCAACTCTTGCCAGTGACAATGCAGGCCAGCCTCGTTATTCTGCGGGCTGCAGTATTTAAAGGGAAAAGTAATAACAATGGAAATGAATTTGCTGTCGTCAATATGGCAATGAAATGATGCCGCAGAAGGTTGGGAATAAGCGGTTGCTGCACCGTCGTCTGCACTGGTGCTGGGAACTTAAGCGACAATGTTTTTTAATGTCCTGCTGGTAGAGTCAGGTTTGTGTGTGATGGCGGGCGATGTTCGAATTTGAATCCACCTTGTAACATTTAGCTTTCGTGTGACCTCCCAAAACCGGTTGCGGTGAAAATGAGGATAGTTCTTTTCCGTATCCTTATCCATCCCAAACATCGTGCTCAGAATGTAATGGTTTCGTCATCGATGGGATTATAAACCCTAACCTTCCTTCCTTACATGTCCTGGAATGATAACCAAAGTAAATGTCTGATGATTGGGAGATAGAGGTGAAACCAGTGAGAGTTCCTGATGAGCTTGTCGTTTTAATGTTTCTGATACCTGCTGTGGCTTGGTACTTGACAGTGAGGTTTGACTTTGCAAAGTGAAAGACATGAATGTAAGTTTATCTTAATCAATGTCATAGTTAGAAGTAACAATAAAAAAAAGTTCCCGCCATTTCGTTCTGCAACACGTGAAGGGATGGGCCGCAGAGGGTTATCCACAAGCATCTCAGGGGTTTCATAAAAGGACTGCGTAAAAACTACAAGACAGACATAAAACAGACACACTGTGGTGAATGGAGTTGTGCTGAAGGTTCCACTGTATGTTCCTTAAAAGATGTTAGTAAATGTTTTGAAAATGTATCGTCCAGTGGCTTTCACCTGAAGAACCACTTTATCAAGCTATCCCGCTCCCATGATATTTGATCATTTTATATCACACGATTTGTTATCAAGTGTACAGTTCGCCTTTAGAAGTGGTTTAACAAATGAAAATGTTCTATTCCCTTTCGTCTGTGAGGTACTGGATGGCGTAAACAAAAGGTTTCGAGCGCTAGGCATATTATTAATTTAACTAAGGCGTTTGATTGTGTTGGTCACAAAATATTGCTCAAGAAGTTGGACCATTATGGAATACGGGGAGTAGCTCACAATTGGTTCCCCTCTTACTTTACCCTTACTTTAGCAACAGACAGCAAAAGGTCATTATTCACAGTGTTGAGAATGGCTGTGATGTGGGGTCTGAGTGGGGTTCAATCAAGTGGGGGGGGGGGGGGGGCTGAGGGATCAGTGTTGGGGTCACTCGTGTTCCTTATTTATATAAATGATATGCCCTCTATTATCACGGGTAACTCTAAAATATTTCAGTTTGCTGATGACACTAACTTGTTAGTAAAGGATGTTGCATGCAACATTGGCCTGGTTTCAATAGTGCAGCTCATGACATACGTTCAAAACTAACGTTAAATCACAGTAAGACTCAGTTTTTACAGTTTCTAACACACAATTCAACAAAATCTCACGTTTTAATTTCATAGAATGAGCAAATGATTAGTGAAACTGAAACGTTCGAATTTATATGTGTTCAGACAGGTGGTACTATGTCGTGGATAGCCCACGTTCAGGATCTTGTTCAAAGACTTAATGCTGTCATTTTTTCTATTAGAACGGTATCTGAAGTGATTGATCTTTGGACACGAAAATTAGTCTACTTTGCTGATTTTCATTCGCTTATATCGTATGGTATTATGTTTTGGGGCAACTCTTTCCATTCTAGAAGGATATTTTTGGTTCGGGCAAAAAGTGATGTAAGTTCACGAACCTCTCGTCGACCCCTGTTCACGAGTCTGGGTATTTTTTCATTGGCCTCTCAATATATACATATTCCTTGCTGTCATTTCTTGTTAACAATATTAGCTTATTCCCAAGAATAAGCAGCTTTCACTCAATTAATACTCGGCAAAAATCAAACCTGCATTTGGATCGGACTTCCTTAACTCTTTTGCATAAAGATGTGCAGTGTACTGCTGCATTCATTAGCAATCAGCTACCACTCGAATTCAAAAATCTTACAAGGGAACCTCCCCATCGCACCCCCCTCCCTCAGTTTTAGTTACAAGTTGGCACATTGGATAGGCCTTGAAAAACTGAACACAGATCAATCGAGAAAACAGGAAGAAGTTGTGTGGAACTATGAAAAAAATAATCAAAATATAAAAACTGAGTAGTCCATGCGCAAGATAGGCAACATCAAGGATAATGACAGCTCAGGAGCGCCGTAGTTCCGTGGTTAGTGTGAGCAGCTGCGGAGCGAGAGGTCCTTGATTCAAGTCTTCCCTCGAGAGAGAGGTTTAATTTTTTTATTTTCAGACAATTATTATCTGTCCGTCCGTCCGTCCGATGCGAGGAAACTGCGCCGTAGTATGGTGACGCTACACCTAAACAAACATCGAAACACACGACGTCAGTCGACTGCAGCGCACGGAAGAGAGAGTATTCGTGCTAACGAGGCTCCCTGGCTGCCAGTTGACTGTTAGCTACTTTGGACGGACAGATAATTGTCTGAAAATAAAAAAAATTAAACTTTTCACTCGAGGGCATAATCGAACCAAGGACCTCTCGTTTCGCAGCTGCTGACGCTAACCACGGGACAATGGCGCTCCTGAGTTCACACTATCCTTGATGTTGCATATCTTGCACATGGACTACTCAGTTTGTATAGTTTGCTTATTTTTTCATAGTTACACACAACTTCTTCCTGTTTTCTCGATTGATCTGTGTTGAATTTTTCAAGACCTATCCACTGTGCCAACTTATAACTAAAACTGAGGGGGGTACGATGGGGAGGTTCCCTTGTTAGCAGTAATCCATGCGCTTTCAAATCGAAACTGAAGAGTTTCCACATAGGTCAGTCCTTCTATTCTGTCGAGGAGTTCCTCGAAAAATTAATCTTATTAGTGTTGTATTGTTGATTTCGTCTACTTAAACTTTTGGATTGCCTTTTTTTTCGGACTCACAAACATTTTATTTTTGTCTGTTACCACTTTGGTGTTGTAATTTCATGTACTGACATGTTCCACGACCTTGGAGATTTGCTCCTCAATTTGGTCCTACGGAACTTGACGTGTAAATAAATAAATAAAAGGTTTTAACAGGGTTGTTAGTTACAAAGTAATTGGTTCAAATGGCTCTGAGTACTATGGGACTCAACATCTTAGGTCATCAGTCCCCTAGAACTTAGCACTACTTAAACCTAACTAACCTAAGGACATCACACATATCCATGCCCGAAGCAAGATTCGAACCTGCGACCGTAGCGGCCGCGCTGTTCCAGACTGTAGCGCCTAGAACCGCATTGCCACACCGGCCGGCTTACAAAGTAATTCCACGTACCCTCACCGATTCCGAGCTCCCCCCCCCCCCCCCCCCCCCCCCCGTACTTTCTGTCGGTAGTAACCCACAGTGCCACAGCTTTCTGATAACTTATCATGTACCACATACGTCCCAGTGGTAGTGAAAGGGTTAACGTGCGCAGGCCCACAAGGTGCAGTTGTCTGTCAAGAGGGACCGTTGCGTAACCGAGTACAGTTAAGCGGTCTCTGGCTTTTGCGTGCAGCAGCCGAGGCTCCGTCGCATGACGACACGGCAAGACACGCTAAGTGTGGCCACCCAGCCACGACTCTGTTGCCGTAAGACGGAGGCCCGGCGTGATAACAGCCTGCTATCTGTCATCCCTGCCGCGCTAGTTAACAGCGCGCGCACACACACACACACACACACACACACACACACACACACACACACACACACACGCAGGCACACACACCTACTCTCGACCTGCCAGAGGTCCCGTAATTGGCCAAAGATAAAAACTTTCATTCCAAGGCAAGGTCACGGCGCCCATCTTCACTGCCGTGCAGCCAGCATGTAAGAGCACATCTCACGGTCACAGCGGCTAACGGTCCCCGTTGTAGTAAACGAATTCCTAAATCGTGAATTCAGAACCCACATCATCATCAGACTTCTGCCCTAGCGCAGCTCTTCTCTCTTCGCACGCCTGTTATTTGCTACCCTCATTCTTTTCTCATAATTCTTTTCTGTTCTTATACTATCCACCATGTGTTATCTTCTGCGTCTTGTTCTTCTTCTTCCATTTACCATTACTTCCACAACGCCCATCAGTAAACAATCTCTTCATGCCAGTATCTTACCGATTACTTTTAAAATTTCTTTCTCTTCTCCCTGTTGTCTTAACACCTCATTTCTCACTTCGTCAACCCATTTTATTCCTTCCATCCTCCTCCAAATACAAATCTCAAATGCTTCCAGTCTTCTTTCTTCCTCTTTCCTCAGTGTCGTCTCACATCCTTGTAACGCCACGCTTAGTATAGAGCACTTCGCCAGTCTCTTCCTCAGACACCTGTCCATGTAACCACCCAGTGGTCTCCTCTTCATATGAAATACCTCCTCGGCATTGGTATAAGCGTTTTCGCCTGCTTATCTTGCATTTAATGTCTTCTGTGATTATAATTCCGTGATATTTGAAACCACAAACTTGTTCCACATCTTCCTGTCCTATGCACTTACCACCATACATTTTGTCTTTTTCTTATTAATTCTCACAGGCCTCCTTTAATTCTTTTAACATTTCAAGCATAGTTCTTTCGCTCCCTGCCAATAACACTGTATCACCCGCAATTCGAATGCATTCTATCCTCTGGCCACCAGCCCGCACTCCTCTTTATGGTTTTAAACATTTCTGAATAATATGCTCCAAATATATGTTAAACAGCATTGGGAAGAGACAACTGCCTTACCCCATTCCCCTTCCAGTTCTGCCTTCCTCTATCGTCTCATACCTAACCCGTATTCGTATCTTTTGTTGTAGTTATACATCCTTAGCCTTCTATCCCTCTAGTCGACTACAATCTCTCTTAGAATGGCCATTAATTTATTCCATTGTTCTCTGTCAAGAGATTTCTCCAAGTCATTGAAAACAATTTAAACTTCCCTTCCTATTTCAACGTATCTTCCACCTGCAATTATTAACAGTGCAAGTGAATCTCTTGTAACGTTCGCTCTTCTAAATCCAGACTGTTTATCTGCAATACTTTATTCCAGTCTTCCAGGAAATATTCTCTTTGTCACCATTAGCAGAAATTTTGCCGCGTGAGAAATCAAACTTATGGTTATAAAATCCTTACATTTCTTGGCATTGCTTTTTTTTCGATCGGTAGCACTCAAACACTATAGACTGCGACTAAAGCAACAGAAACACGAAAATAATGACTAGCAAAAATTAGATTAGCAACACACCTTATATCTAAATTGGGACTCACGAAATAGAAGAAGGGAAGAGGGATTCCACTATGCTCGAAGTAAAGTAACATATAACGGGCGAAGCAAGGAGGACATAAAAAGTTGCCTAGGAAAGATAAAGAGGAGATCTTTGCAAAAAAAAGAAGCACCAAACATCGGCCTTAAAGTGAGAAAAAAATACCTGAAAATGTACTTTTAAAGCACAGCATTTTACGAAAGTTAAGCATGTGCTGTGAGAAAACTGGACAAGAACAAAATCGAAGCGTTTCAGATGTGTTGTTATAGAAGGATAGTGGGTTGATAAGCTTAGAAATGAGAAAGTTCTTAGCAGAATCGAATACCAGAGGAACATGGGGAAAACACTGAGAAGAAGAAAAAGGGGCAGGATGATAGGACATATCTTAAGATATCAAGCAATAATTTGCATGTTACTTGAGAGAGTTGCAGGGGGTAAGAAGTATGAGGAATATATCTAACAAATAATTGAGTACGTTAGTTATAACTGCTGCTCTGAGATGAAGAGTTTGGACTAGAGAGGAACTGCTGCTGGGTGTCATCAATGCACTCAAAATACATGTTAACGTTTTCTGCCAGTCAACGGGTCTGGGACCAAAAACCACTCTAGAACGCCTGTTCATATCTCTCACTTCGCGTCTTCCACCTGCCATACATCGACACATTTACTGGCGGACACATTTTAAATTCAAATGGCTCTGAGCACTATGGGACTTAACTGCTGAGGTCATCAGTCCCATAGAACTTAGAACTACTTAAACCTAACTGACCTAAGAACATCACATACATCCATGCCCGAGGCAGAATTCGAACCTGCGACCGTAGCAGACGCGCGGCTCCGAACTGAAGCGCCTAGAACCGCTCAGCCAAAGCGGCCGGAGGACGCATTTTAAGATCTCGGCCGAAAGCAGTTGTGTGGCATAGTCGATGAGAAACAACGACTACGTATAAAACGTGGCAAGTGGTCTGCTTTATTTATATTAGTTGGTAGTTCCACGATGCTTTATTTATAGTAGTTGTTAGTTCCACGAACATTCTAAAAATGGCAGATCTAGCTCTAATTTCAGATTGTTGGCAGCTCGTGGACTCGCGGTCGCCGTCTCGCTTCCCGAGCACGAGGTCCTGGGTTCTATTCCCGGCGGTGTCAGGGATTTTCACCTGCCTCGAGATGACTGGGTGTTTGTGTGGTCCTCATCATTTCATCATCATTCATGAATGTGGCGAGTTTGGACTGAGCAAAGGTTGGAATTTGTACGGGCACTGATAACCACACAGTTGAACGCGCCAGAAACCAAACATCATCATCTAATTTCAGACTCTCTAATGGAGACATGGTCAGGCTGCGCGCACGTAAAAGAAAGAGGAAATACGTGCGTGTTAGTAGTAGCAAAGTGTATGGTGTTCGTGTCAGTAAAATGGTTTTCAGGGACGATTTAAACCAATATGAGAATGATGTTGACAACTGTAACTTAGATGATGCTGAATATGTTTCTGAAGGCAGATTTGCTTCAAAAGTTGATGCTAATCAAGTAAATATGAATACTTATTCAGGGAAGTAAACAACGTTAATTTGCGTGTCATGGTGATGGTAGAAGTGTTGAGGGTCATCCTCAACATTGTTTACCGGCTGTAGTGCTTACTAAAATTGACTGTATATTCTGCTGAACTGTAGATTAATTTTTGAGTTTGTTGTACCTTATTATTGCCAAAATTGCTAATGCTGATCTTAGAATCGAAAACTGAAATAATTAGTACATTCAAAAATTTGTATTTATTATAACTTTTGAAGTGATTTTCCGTCAATTGTCCCAGCAAGTAAACAGTGGGAAGTCAATTCTACCAGATGTTAATTGCATTCAGGTTGTAGGTAAACGATGTACAGTAATCATAGACAAATTTTTAAGAACAAACTTTTGGGTAGGATTTACCATTTTAAAAATACGTCGTTACCGTAGACATATTTGAAAACATCCACTTACCTGAATAAAAAAACCACACTGCATGTGCTTGAAATATTTTTTTCCAGACTGAAGCGCCTAGAACCACTCGGCCACATCGGACTGCGGCATGTCTACAGAACAGGCTTATGAGGAACTGCTGTACCTTTGTAAACTGTTCTTCTTAACTACCTACGCACTATCATCGTGCTACCTGAACTGCTGGTAGCGATTTGGAACTGACAAGTGATTCCCTCTGGTGATTTTGTAAGATTTTTTACAACCACCCTCCGCAGCGCTCGACGGTCGCTATCCGTCAGTAGACGAAGTCTGTCTGATTTGGCGTAACTGTTGCTGTTCGCTGGTGCTCCCACTTCATTATCACGTCTTCAACAGTCAACTTCGGCAGGTATAGAAGCGTGAGTTGTTCCTCATGAGTTTGTTACTCAGGTTGCATTAAATGACTACTCCACGTTCGAAGCCATCCAAACCAACTCATTCTGCTGGTACTGTTTCTTTATAGATAAAACAATATTCGTGACATAGAGATGTTCAAGTACTTTTGGTCATAAAGTCTATTCACTTGTAAAGGAGGATTTTTCCTGTGTAATTAATGACAATTTTAGTATGTCCTAGATTACAGAAGTCAGGATGATTGGTATACACTTTTAACTTATGTGTAGATGCCAGTAAGACCCTGACTGCGCGCTGTGCTTTCAAGTTATGGCTTAACCAACGTTCCACATTGTAGCCAGTCCCGATATATCACATTCAAATGCACTGATGTTACAAAAGTCGTAGGATAGCGATATGCACATATACAGATGGCGGCATTATGGCGTACACAAGGTGTAAAAGGCCAGTGGATTAGCAGATCTATCATTTGTATACTGGTGACTCACGTGAAAAGGCTTACGAAGTGGTTATGGCCACACCTCAGGCATTAACAGACTTCGGACGCGAAATGTTAGTTGGAGCTAGACGCGGCGGACATTCCATTTCGGAAATCATAATTCAGTACTCGGAGATCCACAGTTGAGCCGTGCACGGCTCGCGTTAATCCTATTTATTGTTTTTCATCTTCTATTACGGTACTGCCGCCTCATTTTTTTTATTCCATTTACTGGCGTCACGAACTTTCTGTCTTACTTGCCCGTGAGCGGCAGCAGCAGCAGCGCCTAGCGATAAGTGCACTGTCGTACTATCTGTGGAGCGACCGATAGTATTTCCGGGTCGTCGCGTATCTGGCAGTCAGTCGGATACGGACCAGCAGTGCAGTCGGGACGCAGCAGCAGTGAAGTCGAGGGACGGAGCGCCGATGAGGCGCCGACAGCCACTGCTCGCCGACCGCTGGCGACACACGTGAACTGTCCGACGGAGGGAGGTTGGAGCGGGACGACCGTTGGTTGGTCGTTCGTTTGGTCGCCTCATCGGCCGACGTATATTTGGGCTTTCCACTGTTCGCGGGCCTGGGCTGTTGATCCAGTGAGACGCCGTGCTATACCCGCAGGACAGGACAGGTAGTTTAAGTTGTGGAAAGGTGTCAAAATAAGGGGCTGTCAGTTATACTCGAACATACAACTTTATTATTTGATCAGACATTACAAGAGCCCAAAAAAATTGTTTTGAAACACACAGATTTAACCTTTGGGACTTAATTACCGGCTGTAAGCCACTTTAATTTAAAAACGGCTGAAGGTCAATAACTTAAAATTCAATCATAATCAGAAATTTGGAAGGCAAGCCTTATCTCAAAACAGTTCTTTAGTTAGGCTGAAGGCCTTAAGAGCAAACAACTCAAACTAAAAACCGGCTGAAGGCCCGAGACTTGAAAATTCAACAACATTAAAATTTTGGAATGCCAAAGGACTTACGTGAAACTATACTTTAAACTAGACACAAGGCCTTAAGAGCAAAACAACTGTAATTATAAAAAAAGAAGAAAATCTGCAAGAAGCCATGCAAGTACAAACAACAAGAACAAATTTAAAACAATAGGGCAGTACACTCAAGGGTGCTCAGATGTTCGAGGGTCGGCGTGGAACTCAAACACTAACGCTCGCTTAGGTGAGACAGGCAGTCGGGCCAACCATTCACGATCCGACGACAACCTAACCGACCGACAGTCGACGGATCAAGCGAGAGCAGCCCACAACGAAATTCAAACCACACAATGTGAACAGTTGGGGCTTGCTGGTAGATTAAATAAAGACAATAGTGTACCGATAATATCAAATCTGAGGCATTGCCTCTCACCGACGGCCTACAAGTAACTACCTAGATCACCGGCCGTTGAGTAGAGTTGTCAATGATAAAAGGCATTATCCACAGAAATGATTGTGAGACGTACGACGATCGTATCCGTTTGGACAGTGCAGCAAAACTGGCCTTTAATGGGCTGTGCCAGCAGACGACCGACGCGAGTGCCTTTGCTAACAGCATGACATCGCCCGAAGTGCCTCTCCTGAGTTCGTGGTCATATCGCGTTCGATGTCTGACTAGAGAACCGTGGCCCCGATTTCAATTGGTAAGAACTGATGGTAGGGATCGAGTGTAGTGCAGACCCCACGAAGCCATTCACCCAAAGTTGTGAACAAGGCACTGCGCAAACTGGTGGTGGCTCCATAGTGGCATAGTTTGCGTTTACGTAGAACGGACTGGATCCTCTGGTCCAACTGTACCGATCATTAACTAGAAATGGTTATGTCCGGATAGTTGGAGACCGTTTGCAGACAGTCCTGGACCTCATCTACCCAAATATGTCAGCGGGCCACAGCAGTTCGACTGGTTAAGAATATTCTGGACAATTCAGGCGAATGATTTGCGCACCCATATTGCCCAATATGAATCCCCTCGAAGATTTAGGGAACATTGGCGAGAAGTCATTTCCAACACAAAACCCTGCAGCGACAATATTTTGACAATTATGGACTGTTAAAAAGTCAGTATGGCTCAAAATTTATACAGGGGACTTCCCACGACTTGTTGAGTCCATACCACGTCGAGATGCTGCAACTACACCGGCAAAAGAAGGTCCGACACGCTATTAGAAGGTATGCCATGACTTTTGTCATCTTAGTGTACATTCAAGAGAAAGCGCAAATGTCTTCGGTATCACAGAAATGACTACGTTTGTTCAAAATGGTTCAAATGGCTCTAAGCACTATGAGACTTAACATCTGAGGTCATCAGTCCCTTAGACTTAGAACTACTTAAACCTAACTAACCTAAGGACAACCCGCCCGGTTGGCCGTGCGGTCCAACGCACGGCTTTCGGGGCGGGAAGGAGCGCCGGTCCCGGCACGGATCCGCCTGGCGGACTTGTGTCGGGGTCAGGTGAGCCGGCCAGTCTGTGGATGTTTTTTAGGCGGTTTTCCATCTGCCACAGCGAATGCGGGCTGGTTCCCCTTGGTCCGCCTCAGTTACACTACGTCGGCGCAAACAAGTTCTCCAAATACACCACCATTACTCTACCACGCAAACATAGGGGTTACACTCGTCTGGTGTGAGACGTTCCCTGGGGGAGCCACCGGTGGGCGAACCTCATAATAACCCTGAAAGAGTGGTTCGGTGTGGGGTGGCGGAGGGGTGAAGTGGACTCCGGTAGTCGTCGTCGGGTTGTAGGCCACTGCGGCTGCGGCGGGGACGGAGCCTCTCCGTCGGTCCCCAGTTAACATACAATACAACCTAAGGACATCCATGTCCGAGGCAGGATTCGAACCTGCGACCGTAGCAGCAGCGCGGTTCCGGACTGAAGCGCCTAGAACCGCTCGGCCACATCGGCCGGCTACGTTTGTTCATAAGTCCAAGATAACACTCGGTAATTTCAATCTACGGTTTAAATAACGCACCACATTGTATTGAGTTTCCATACACGACAGTGAAATTAACTCAAGAGGAAGCAGGAACGGGAGGAAGAGGAGAGGGACACCGATGACCGTGGTGTGTGCTTGCAGGTGTTACCGCCGGTTCTACACCCGCGCACAGTGCTTGGCTGTCGCCCTGGCTATTCCGTGAGAGCCTGGAAGGGATCTACAACGGGACACAGCTGTCTCGGTTGACGGCCGCTTAACCCAGTTGTGGTAACGCGTAAACGGCCGGCCCGCAGCGTAGGATATCTACTTACAAGCAGGGCGGTAGCGATGCTGAACTCGGCAACTACAAGACATAAAAGTCGCGAATGCCTGCTCGGGCAAAGCGCACTCAGACTGATCACCTATCATGTTTATAGTCCGAAGTAAACCCGGCGTTACACGACAAACCTAACGTGTACAAGTCAGGTGTAGGCAGTCTACCATCTAACGGGAGAAAGAGTGAACCTACGATTTCAGCAGCACGTTTATCCGCCGGAGAGAAACAGGAGCCGTTCTATTCTGAAGTGAATCCGAGCATCCTCAGAACGCAGCGTCTCGACCAAACTTTCTGCTTGTTATTGTTTCCACACGTGGTCAGCAAAGGTGATGTCTTGAAGACTCTTTTGACTATTGCACGACGTACACTATATGATCAAAAGTATCCGAACAACCCCCAAAAGCATACGAGTTTCTTAATAGGTGCATTGTGCTGCCACCTACTGCCAGGTACTCCATATCAGCGACCTCAGTAGTCATTACACATTGTGAGAAAGCAGAATGGGGCGCTCCGAGGAACTCACGGATTTCGAACGTGGTCAGGTGATTGCGTGTCACTTGTCTCATGCTTCTGTAAGCGAGATTTCCACACTCCTAAACATCCGTTTTACGATGTAATAGTGAAGTGGAAACGTGAAGGGATACATACAGCACTAAATGGCACAGGCCGGCCTCGTCTGTTGACTGACAGAGACCGCCCACAGTTGAAGACAGACGTAATGTGTAATAGGCAGACATCTATCAAGATTGTTACACAGGAGTTCCCGACTGCATCAGGATCCACTGCAAGTACTACGACAGTTAGGCAGGAGGTAAGAAAACTTGGATTTGCCCGCATCTAATGGTCGTGCGGTAGCGTTCTCGCTTCCCACGCCCGAATTCCCGGGTTCGATTACCGGCGGGGTCAGGGATTTTCTCTGCCTCGTGATGGCTGGGTGTTGTGTGATGTCCTTATGTTAGTTAGGTTTAAGTAGTTCTAAGTTCTAGGGGACTGATGACCATAGATGTTAAGTCCCATAGTGCTCAGAGCCATTTGAACCATTTTGAACTTGGATTTCATGGTCGAGCGGCTGCTCATAAGCCACACATCACGCCGGTAAATGCTAAACGACGCCTCGCTTGGTGTACGGAGCGTCATCATTGGACGATTTAACAGTGAAAAACGTCGTGTAGAATGACTAATCACAGTATGTGGTCGTGTTTGTCATGGAGGGCCTTGAACCCCTTGCTGTTTTGCGTGGCACTATCACAGCACTAGCCTGCATTCATGTTTTAAGTACCTTCTTGCTTCCCACTGTTGAAGAGCAATTTGGAGATGACGATTTTATCTTTAAACACGATGGAGCACTTGTTCATAATGCACGGCCTGTGACGGAGTTGTTACACGACCGCCGGCCGCGGTGGCCGAGCGGTTCTAGGCGCTTCAGTCCGGAATCGCGCGACTGCTACGGTCGCAGGTTCGAATCCTGCCTCGGGCATGGATGTGTGTGATGTCCTTAGGTTACGTAGGTTTAAGTAGTTCTAAGTTCTAGGGCACTAATGACCACAGCAGTTGAGTCCCATAGAGCTCAGAGCCATTTGAACCATTTTTTTGTTAAGTGCCATAGTGCTCAGAGCCATTTGAACCATTTGATTTGACGACCAGTTAGGATTCCAGAGAAATCTATGAACACGTGGGGTAAGACTGACCCTAAGACTCCTTACGACTCCTCCTTGGATATAGGTTAAGGAAGGCAAACCTGCGTTTATTGCATTCGTAGATTTAGAGGAAGCTTTTGACAATGATGACTGGAATAATCTCTTTCAAATTCTAAAGGCGACAAGTGTAAAATATAGGGAGCGAAAGGCTATTTGCAATTTGCACAGAAACCAGATGGCAGTTATAAGAGTCGAGGGGCACGAAAGAGAAGCAGTGGTTGAAAAGGGAGTTAGACAGGGTTGTACCCCATCCCCGATGTTATTCAATCTGTAAACTGAGCAAGCAGTAAAGGAAAAAAAAGAAAAATTTGGAGTAGGAATGAAAGTCCAGGGAAAAGAAATAAGAACTCTTAGGTTTGCCGATGACATTGTAATTATACCAGAAACAGCAAAGGATTTGGAAGAGCAGTTGAACGGAGTGGACAGAATTTTGAAAGGAGGATATAAGATGAAAATCAACAAAAGCAAAACGAAAGTAATGGAATGTAGTCGAATTAAATCAGGTGATGCTGAGGGACTTACATTAGGAAATAAGACATTTAAGGTAGTAGATGAGTTTTGCTATTTGGGAAGCAAACTAACTGATGATGGTCAAAGTAGGGTTAATATAAAATGTATACTGGCAACGGCAAGATCTGTGTTTCTGAAGAAGAGAGATTAGTTAACATCGAGTACAGATTTAAGTCTCTGGAAGCCCTTTCTGAAAGTATCTGTATGGAGTGTGGCTATGTATGGAAGTTAAACATGGAAGATAAACAGTTTAGACAAGAAGAGAATAGAAGCTTTTGAAATGTGGTGCTACAGAAGAATGCTGAAGATTAGATGGGTAAATCATATAACTAATGAGGAGGTATTGAATAGAATTGGGGAAAAGAGAAGTTTGAGGCACAACTTGACTAGAAGAAGGGATCGGTTGGTAGGACAAATTCTGAGGCATCGAAAGATTACCAATTTAGTACTGGAGGAAAGCGTGGGAGGTTAAAATCGTAGAGGGAGACCAAGAGATGAATACAGTAAGCAGATTCTGAAGGATGTAAGTTTCAGTAGTTACTCGGAGATGAAGAAGCTTGGCCAAGATAGAGTTGCCTGGAAAGCTGCGTTAAACCAGTCTTTGAACTGTAGACAACAACACAACAACAACACAATGTTCCTGTGCTGTGAGCAGATATGCTGATGTAAGGTTGCAGAGTGGCAGCTGATGAACATTTGTCACAAGGTTGTCGGGCAGAATAATTGGTTCAACGCACAGCTTTCATCGATGTCACATACAACTCGAACGCAAGTACAAATCTCACCACCTCATTCTGAGGTCTTTCAGAAATGACCTTTTTTAAATTAATCCTCTTAATTTAATATATATTCTAAAATCCCGTGTCTGGGCGTATACGAAACGAGGAAAAAGTCATCAGTGGCGCCAAACAATTTTACTCGGAATCCAAGTATTTACCAATTACGAATTTCGTTTCACGTTTGAAGCAGAGAGTGCCACAAATTTGGGAAGAGGGTGGATTTTCACAAATGCGACGACTCAGACCTTATAATCTTATAATTCACCCCCTATACAAAGCACTTGAGTGGCCAGTTGCATTGCCCTAGCAACAGACAATTTATTTACGTACTTATTTATTTATTTTTTTGCAGGTTCCTTGTCACTTCTTCACGGGGTTAGTCCAGAAGACAAGCCTATTATTCGATAGTTTTACCCTCTGCAACTCTAGCCGTCACTTTATGGAAACATGAGATTACTTGGCCTGTGTTGTGCAGTGCCAGTGACTGCTGCGATTGCTGATTCGTTCTGGTCGTGTTGAGCCTGGTCTCATCCACATTAGCAAATGCTCCTCAAAAATCTGTTATAGGCTCTTTTTACAGTAGTGTAGGCGTTGCTGGAAAATTAGTTTTCCACTTTGCTTCTGGTCAACTATCAACAAATAGCAACGCTAATACCGTAAGAAGTTTTTTCGTAACCATCACATCTCTTCAAATTCCCTTTGCTCTTTATTATCATGCGTTTATGACGTCATCCGTCTCGTATAAGCTTTATCGTGTTTTGAAATTTCACGATATTTTCACTTGCAGTTGCAAGTTCAAAACATCGTTCACGTCAATAATTCTAACAGAAAGTACGACTGCGTTTGCATACACTCACCTATTTCATACCTCCATGACTTCTGTATGAATTCAATACTAGGAATTTTTTAGAAATGCAGCGATCTAGATTCGCCACTTAAACGAAACGTACGTAATAATACTACACTAAAATTGCTTGTGAGAACTGAGCAGCAAATTGAGACTTCACATGCGGTGCACTGCAACCTCCACCAGCTTAACGGAAACAAAATGTGATAGATATCAACCCTAACACTGTACCAGGCTGGTAACTTTTCATCTTTTAGTCGTTCTATCTCCGACGCCCTCGTCTTAGTCTGCACTCCAGGGTTTACACGTGAGTTGTGAATTAAGCTCATGCAATGATACTTCGGAAGAACACGACGCCAACAAAAGTGAGATCAGCTGATGGCAGCTGCCAAGTAAGCCGTGATGAGAGGGCGACCGTCTGGCAACGCCGCGCCCAGGCAATGAACCCGCGCCCTTCGGGCTGAAGCGCCTCAGCACTCCGCCTCACTTTCCTCAGGCGATCTGGTAGCGCCTGCTACAATCCGCTGCCAGCTAGAGAGTCTCTTATCCTACAGTACAGCGCCTCTAAGTGGCTTCACAGGGAGCTGACACTGTGCGATACACTCACAGCGACGTCTATGTCTGTATGCCCGGTGAAAGTAATGCTGTTATGTCTCACTGCCATCTCATGCGAGACATATGACACAGGCGAAATACGCTCAGTCTTTAGTCATAATTTAATAATTCCAGCTCCAAACAAGGCAAGTACTGGCACGTATGAGTAGTTCATTATCGAACCACCAGTTTAAAAATGTGTTAGTTACGAAAGACTAACATAAACTATCTACAAAGCAATGGAACGATTGGTAGAAGTCGATTTGGGGAAAAGTCAGTCTGAGTTCCCGGAACGTGTAGAAACAAGAGGGGCAGTACTGACTACAACTTGCTTTAGAACACTGATGAAATACAAAACTACAACATTTCTACATTGGAAACTTAAAGCCAATGTTATAGAAAGGGAAGAGGACGCAGATGAACACGAGATGAGAGATATGATCCTGCGAGACGAATTTGACAGAGCGTGAAAGAACTCAGTCGAAACGGGACCCCAGGAGTAGACGACATTCCGTCAGAACTAGAGAGAGCCTTGGGAGAGCCAGTCAAGACAAAACTTTTCCATCCGGGCTGCAGGATGAATGAGATAGGCGAAATGCCTTCATACTCCAAGAAAAATGCAACAATTCTAGTTTGAAAGAAAGAAAGTGCTGAAAAGTGTGAATAATACCGAACTATCAGTAAAATCATGGATGCTAAATACTAACACGATTTCTTTGCAGAAAGATGGAATAACTGGTAAAGCCGATCTCGGGAAGATCAGTTCAGAGAAATTTACGCGACACTATACTTAACCCATCACTTATCTTAAAAAATAGGTTAAGGAAAGCCAAACTTACGTTTACAGTATTTGTAGACTTACGGAAGACTTTTGACAATGTGGAGTGGACTACTCTCGTCAAAATTCTGAAGATAGCAGGGGTAAAATACATGAAGCGAAAGGCTATCTACAGCTTGTATAGAAACTAGATGGCATTTACAAGAGTCGAGAGACATCAAAAGGAAGCAGTGGCTGAGAAGGTAGTGAGACAGGGTTGTAGCCCATCCTCGACGTTGTTCAATCTGTACATTAATCAGGCAGAAAAGAAAACCAAACAAACCGTTGGAGTAGCAATTAAAGTTCAGGGAGAAGAAATAAAAACTTTGAGATTTGCTGATGATGTAATGGACTTTGCAGAGCAGTGGAACGGAATCGACAGCGTCTTAAAAGGAGGCTGTTAGATGAACACCAATAAAAGCTAAACATTGTTAATGTAGTACAATTAAATCAGGTGATGCTGAAGGAATTAGGTTAGGAAACGAGACACTAAAGGAGTAGGCAACTTTTTCTTTTCGGGTATAAAAGTAACTGATGATGGACGAAGTAGAGAGGTTCTAGACGGGCAATGAAGGAAAAGGCGTTTCTGAAGAAGAGAAATCTGTTAATATCGGATATAGATTTAAGTGCTTGGTAGTCTTTCATGAAGGTATCTCTTTGGAGTGAAACATGGACGATAAATAGTTTAGACAATATAAGAATAGAGGCCCCTGAAACGTGGTGCTACAAAAGAATTCAGAAGACCAGATGTGTAGATCACGTAACAGGAGGTACTAAATAGAATTTACGAGACAATAAATTTGCTGGACAACTTGACTAAAAGAAGTGATCGGTTGGTAGTACATGTTCTGAGACACCAAGGAACCAGGAATTTATTATTCGAGGGAAGTGTGGGTGTAAAAATCGAAGAGGGAGACCAAGAGATGAGTGCAGTAAGAAGATTGAGAAAGATAAAGGTTGCCGTATTATTCGGAGATGAAAAGACTCACAAGGTTGAAGTAGCATGGAGACTAAATCAAACCAGTCTTCGGATAGAAGACACAACAACAACAACAACAACATACTCAGAAAAGGATTTTTACAATCGTTACTGGAATACAGTCTAGAATTAAGAAGTTATCAGAAACGAAAACATGCAGCGATAAGTTATCTGGAACTTTTACAGATACATGGTTACCATTGTGTGAGTCAAAAGAACATGTAAGTTATTACGTAGCTGAGGAAGAAGTGAGATATGATTCTAGCCAATCTCCCCACATTATAAAATCCGTAGACAAAGCAATCAGTGAACGAAAACAGAAAAAAAAACAGAATACAAAGTTCAGGAAAAAAGCATAAATATAGATATAAAATATAAAGTCCCTGGAAGATCACTGGACCGGAATGGATAGCGTCTTGGATAATCATGAGAACATCAAGAAAAGAAAAACTAGATAAATTAAGCGTTATAAAGCTTAAAATAGAGAACGAGATACTAAAATTAGTAGACGACATTTGTCATTTTGGAAGCAAAACATAAAGTAATATCGTAGGTACAGAGGACATACAAATCAGATTGACAACAGAAAGAGTTGTTTCTCTCCAGTATGGAAATAGTTTGACACCTAATATCAATTGAGTGTTAGGTCTTTAATGAAACTATTAGTCTGGATTGCAACCTTTATACGCATGAGAAACGAGAGGGATAAACGGTAGAGACAGGAAGAGAATGGTAGCTTTTGAAATATCGTCCATAAAAAATTCTGAAGATTGCATGGGTAGCTCGAGTAACCAATGAAGAAGTACTGAATCGAATTACAATTTTTTGGCACTGCACAAATGTTTAAGAAACAGACATCTGGTCAGTCGTGGTTCAGCAGAGAGGTTTCTTCACAAATGTGTGTTGCATCGTGTTGCAGGTTGACAGGTGAGTCATCGTCTGATAAAATTCTATTTGCCTGGTGACCTTATGCGTGGAAGAGAGTGCTTGATAATTTGCACACCCCTGGTGACTGAAATGATGTTGGCTCATAATCAAAATTTATATAGATTTTCGGTTAAATTGTATTTAAGACATAGCTCTAGCAACTCATTCATTTTGTTTGTAATTTTCCGACTTTTTTGATACCGGACACACAAATAACCTTATACGTGTGAATATCCGTGAGTGATTACGAGATATACGCCTCCATTTCTCAGCATCGTGTGTACACCAAAATATACTAGAGTGTATTGAAAGACAGGTAAACAGATAGTTCATAGCGGACGGAGTGTTTTATTGAACTGGTTCATTACTAAGTGAATGTGGTGATTTGTGGAATTTTAATCATATTAAATACCACACTGATTGTGCTATTTCAGACTACGCTGTTTGCGAAAGTTTCTACCCCACTTCATGCAGTCTTCAAATGGTTCAAATGGCTCTAAGCACTATGGGAGTTAACATCTGAGGTTATCAGTCCCATAGACTTAGAACTACTTAAATCTAACTAACCTAAGGACATCACACTTATCCATGCCCGAGGCAGGATTCGAACCTGGGACCGTAGCAGTAGCGTGGTTCCGGACTGAAGCGCTTAGAACCGCTCGGCCACCGCGACCGGCCATGCAGTCTCAAAACCTATAAAGTGGTGTTCTAGTTAATAGTGAATTAACTATTTTAGCAACATTAAAATATTAAATAATTCATAAATAATTAACAAAAGAACATTTACAAGCCAGAAACAATGAACTCAAACAAAGTAAGTGAATCATGCAGTGTGGTGATAAAATTCATGGGATAGTGATATACGCATACAAAGTAGTACCATGCCAGTAGTACCACGTACACAAGGTATAAAAGGACAGTGCACTGGCGGAGTTGTCATTTACACACAGGTTATTTATGTGAGGTTTCCGACGTGTTTATGACCGCACCACGGAAACCAACAGATTTTGAACTCGGAATGTTAGTTGGAGCTAGAAATATTGGGCATTCCAAGTCGGAAATCGTTAGGGAAATCAAATATTCCGAGATCCACACTGTCAAGAGTGTGTCGAGAATACCAAATTTCTTCCATTACTTCTAATTACGAACAACGCATTGGCCGACGGCCTTCACATAACGACCGAAAGCAGTGACGTTTCCGTAGATGGTTCAAATGGCTCGGAGCACCATGGAACTTAACTTTTGAGGTCATCAGTCTCCTAGAACTTAGAACTACTTAAACCTGACTAACGTAAGGAGATCACATATATCCATGCTTGAGGCAGGATTCGAACCTGCGACCGTAGCGGTAGCGTGGTTCCAGACTGAAGCGCCCAGAACCACTCGGCCACAGCAGGCGGCGTTTCCGTAGAGTTGCCATTGCTAATAGACGAGCAAAACTACGTGAAATAACCGCTAAAATAATTGTGGGACGTACGGAACCTTTGGGACATTGAGTCGAAAAGCGGCGTTAATGAGCTACAGCAGCAGACGACCGACTCGAATGCCATTGGTAACAGTACGACATCGTCTGCATGGCCTCTCCAGACCTCGTGACCGTATCAGTTGGACCATAGACGACTGGAAAACCGTGGTCTGGTTAGATAAGTCCCGATTTCAATTGGTAAGAGCTGATGGTATAGTTTGAGTGTGGCGCAGACCCCTTGAAGCCATGGACCCAAGTTGTCAGCAAGGCACTGTGCAAGGGTTGGTGGCTCCATAAAGGTGTGGGCTGTGTTTGCGTGAATGAACTGAGTCCTCTGCTCAAGCTGAGCCAACCATTGACTGGAAACGGTTATCTTCGGCTACTTGGAGACAATTTGCAACCTTTCATGGACTTTATGTTCCCAAACAACAATGGAATTTTTATGGATGACTATGTGCTATTCACCGGACCACAATTGTACGACGAACATTCTGGACAATTCGAGCGAATTATTTGCCCACACATATCGCACGACATGAAACCCATCGAACATTTATGGGACATAATCGAGAGGTTTGTTCGTCCTCAAAATTCTACACGGGCAACTTTTCTGCAATTATGTACAGCTGCAGAGGCAGGACGGCTCAGTATTTCTGCAGGTGCATTCCAACTTCTTGAGCCACGCCGAGCTGTGATTTCATTCCAAAGTAACTGGAATCGCTGGCATTACCACTTACGACTGTATTAAGTTTATTTTTCTTTGAATCTGCTCTCAAACGAACTATAAAATTAGTTAACTCTCTTATAACTTGTAAATTACGATGAGTTACTGGATGGTTAACTGTGACCTCTTGGTACGAAATGTTAGCATGTATTGAAATTTCTTTGAAGAAAACGTGTGTCGTTTATTCCTGTCTGTCAGAATTTATTTATGCAATTTTAATTTGACGATATGTTGGTTTAACCGAAATGTAGGCAGTAGCGACGTGTGTATTTCGTTTTTCACTGTGTTTACATTAATTAACGAGTTATCCCCCATCAGACTGAAAATCACAAACAGAGAACTTGTCAGCCTGCAGCTGTAGACTACGCAAACGATTACAGTGAGAAGTATTTACAACTATTTTGCAGATTGACATTATTGTAACTGTGACATTTACCAGCTTTATACTGAAAAAACGAGTAAGAATATCACAGTCCGGAAAAGAACAATGTGACAGGAGCGGTTTATCGATGTATTATTGGAAGCTGACTTTCACAATACTCGTACACGGTTTATTAAACTATGTCACGTGCTCTATGTGAAAAACTGATACCTCAAGGAGACTTTCGTGATATTCAGGAAAAATTGCGCTGAATTCACAGCAACTAAAGGCTGACTGAAAATCTAACAGAGCGCTGGAATATAAAATTCACGATAAGCATAGAGAAAACAGTCTTTATAGAATGCTATCGTTGTTTATAAATACTTGATTTGTATGAATGTTCAGAAATGGGTACAGCGTACTCAACATATTGTGTGGTTCTTGTTTCCGTTTTAAATACGACTGAATTATCTTCACCCCTTGTGACTGAGGGAACCCATGAATAGAAGAATCTGCTATTCTCACAACTGACCATGTTAATTTTTCTTCCAATTCTAACAATAATAATTTGCACGCCTTTCGTTGACAGTACCATAGAGAGTGGTATTGCCGCAGAATTTTGTTAAGTTCTGGCCCGCCATTAACCTGCGAGTATCGCACTGAGCAACGAATGATCAGAAGAGAAAAGTTTACACGAATGCTTCGTTAAAATCGTTTTGTTAACAGTTACTTTGATTTAAGGATTAATGCTTAAAGTCATCAAAAAATTTGGTATTTGCGAAAATAAATTTTGTGAAGCGGAATTTATGTGACTGACTCCGTGCGCATTATGCTACTCTTTTTGCTCCGGTGTAGTCTACTTGCTCTAATATGCTGACGACATCGCCTTCCTTGCAGTGCCCCTTACCCTCTCATCGTCACACCGACCTCTGCAACTTTGTCTCGACAACTTCACCTGCTGTTGCAATCAATGAAACCTTATCACTAGTCTACAGAAATCCAGGCAATCATTATGGAAACACTACTTGATCGCTTCGCCCCAAAGGCTTAGACGTAACAATCCACTAGTTCATTACCGTCCAATCCATCTAACTAAAACACTAAAATGCCTCTGACTAAGATTCGATCGAAAATTAGCATCGAACACTAACTTGCCAACGATCCGAAATACACCTCACAACAGACTTACTGCTAGAGCTGCTGACTGGCCAAACACAGGAATTAAATCTCACAACCATCATGCACACACATGAAACCCTCACATGTCTCAACCTATCTCAGTGCAGCACCGACTTCCGCTCCTCCATTGTTTTATCGCTCCCTCGAAATCCCTAAAAATCATTCATCCCTCACTGGTTTCCGTTTCTGACTACCTTCTCCCACTCGTATCCTGTACCAACTGGAAGTTTCCATAGCTCCCCAGCACCTAGAACAACTTCGCCGCTCCTGCCTCTCCCATAAACTCGAGTTCCAATACAATAGTCTTCCTCATACTTGAGAACCCTGCTTGCGCTGCCTGTGTCTTTATCAACACATCCCTCAGATACGCCATGTGTCCCCAGTTTCAGTAGCCTTCCCTTCCCAGACCATGACGTCATTCCTGAAATCTACCCATCCTTTCAATCACAATCTGCCTTACCCATTCCATTCGATCCCACCCCAAATGAAGGCCTACTCGTACCTTTACCTCCCAGTAGGCATCTCGCTCATTTCGCAACATGTACAACCTGCCCATCATTTCCTTTCCGTATACTCTTCTCATATGACTTTCCACCATTTTCCTCAATACTTGTCACGTTCCAATCCCTACCCACAGGAGTGCCCATAATATCCTGCTCATTATAAAGTGACTGTAGGCCGACATCAAATCATTATCATATTGTCCTATACACTGTCTAGCTACATTAATGTGACAACCTTTCAAAAGCCAGGTAAACAACTTTTGCAGCACGGGCAGTTGCGAGAGGTGTGGGACGAGAGTCATCGAGATTATGAAAAGTACCAACAAGGATGTGGAACCATACAGGCTGTAGTGGTTCAAAAATGGTTCAAATGGCTCTTTGCACTATGGAACTAAACATCTGAGGTCATCAGTCCCCTAGACTTAGAACTTCTTAAACATAACTAACCTAAGGACATCACACACATCCATGCCCGAGGCAAGATTCGAACCTGCGGCCGTAGCAACCATGTGGTTCCGGACTGAAGCGCCTAGAATCGCTCGACCGCAGCGTCCGGCCGGTCGTGGTACCGTGGCGTGGTGCTGAGGTTGTGGATCCATGGCGCGAGAAGCCCGATCGCAGTGTCCCCACAGATACTCGACTGGGTTTAAATGCAGGGTGTTTTATGGCCAGGGAATTACGGTAAACTCATCCCGGTGCTCTTCGAACCACATAGATACCTACACTGCACGCCCCGTGACACGTTGCATAAACCTGCTAGTAGATACCATCTTGTCGAAGAATAAAACAAACTGCGTGTAGGTTGGACACAGTCTGAAAGGATAGAAGCATATTTTTGTTTATCCATTGTGCCTTCCAGAACGCTGAGATCGTAGTGGGAAAGCTACGAAAATATGCCTCAGATCATAAAGATGCCTCCTCCGGTCTGGACTCTTCCGACGAGTGTTGCAGGGCCTTAAAAGCCAACGGTCGTCTGTCCGATGGAGCATTGAGCGTGATTCATCTGAAGAGGCCACCTGTGACCGAGCGGTTCTAGGCGCTTCAGTCCGGAACCGAGCTGCTGCTACGGTTGCAGGTTCGAATACTGCATCGGACATGGATGTGTGTGATGTCTTTATGTTAGTTAGGTTTAAGTAGTTCTAAGTCTAGGGGACTGATGACCTCAGATGTCAAGTCCCATGGTATTCAGAGCCATTTGAACCATTTGAAAGACCGTTGACGAGACACTGTTGGTAGCTTCTAGGCTCATCTGAGTGGTCAGCTGCTCAACAGTTTCACGTCTATTCGCGCGTCCATATCTTCGCAGCCGTCCGTGGTACAGCACAGTTGCATGGGCGACGGTTTTGGAGAGCGCCATTTTACCACGCAGGATATACTTTAACCACGGCTCGCGGACAGTGGACAGACTAAGTCATTTCGAAAATGATTCCACCCTTGGCCCGAAAGCCAATAAGCTTGCCGTTTTGGACGTGAGATAAATCGTGTTCCCCCCACTCCGCCAGGGTAGCCGAAAGCGCTAATGGGCTGCTTCCTGGACTCGGGTTGGCGCGCCGGCCCCACATCGAATCCGCCCAGCGGATTAACGGCGAGGGCCAGTATGCTGGCCAGCCTGGATGTGGCTTTTAGGCGGTTTTCCACATCCCACAAGGTGAATACCAGGCTCGTCCCCACGTTCCGCCTCAGTTACACGACTCTCAGGCATTTGAACATGTTCGCACTGATTCATGGCTTACATTAGATGCAGACAGCCAGGGTACGCTACTTACGTCCTGGGGAGGGGGGAATCGGGGTGGTGGCAGGAAGGGCGTCTTGCCACCCTCTGCAGCTAACACGGCCAAATCCGTGGTAACAAGTCGATCCCGCGCTGGCGCTCGAAAGGCCCCCCCCCCCCCAAAAAAAAAAAGAAGGAAAGAAATCGTGTACCCCTACACGTTTCATGTAATCTCCACTGCTAATGCTGCCACCTGCCGTCTATGAATGGCTATTGCATGCTGACATCGAACATATGCAGTGGGTACATTAATGTGACTGCACTGTGTAGATGATCCATTTTAGCTTTTAAAGTTTTTATTAATACTGTAAAATTTTGTAATGTAATCGGTGAAGACTAGCCATTTGGCCACAGCAAACCCGACTCCCGGAAGGGTAACGTAAATAACTGGTCAATAAAATTTTGAAAAACAGTGAAGTACGGACTTCCTCTAGGACATTTAGGGATTTGGTCTTACTATACATGGTACCGAGACTAGTGGAGCAGCGTCCCCGTGAATACCAGGTTTCAGACGACAGTGGAGACAGCATTGTACTGGTGCGAGCAATCCGGAGGAACGGAACGGCCGCTCCAGTGACCGCGCAGTACTGTGCAGTTCTTCTCCGTGACGGCGCCGACTCCCTGGCCTAATGGCAGGTCTCCGTCTCCGGAATGCGGGTCGCCGCGCTGCGTTGCAGGGGCGGAGGCCGCCTCCAGCAGTGTGTATACCGCTAGGAGCACCGCGGCCTGTCGTTCCGTGAACAACCAACCGTCATGCAGCCACACAGCGAGACGAAAGAGTCACGTGGAACGGTGCGCAGTTCATGTCAGCAGGTACCGTCTGCTGGAGAAGCGATCTCCATGAGCGATCTGACACCGAACCTCGTACAATTTGGTCGGGGGCCTATCCATCAACATTACTGTTTAAGCTGTAGCGCGTAGGGCCCGCGCGAGCGCTCAGAAGTGCATGGACTCGACTACAGTCTAAAGTAGTGCATGAAGGAATTGACACCATGAATTCTCCAGGGCTGTCCATAAATCTGTAAGAGTACGAACAGGTGGGGATCTCTTCTGAACAGCACGTTTCAAGGCAAGCCAGATACGCTCAATAATGTTCACGTCTGTGGAGTTTGGCGGCCACCGGAAGTGTTTAAACTCATAAGAGTGTTCCTGGAGTCACTCTGTAGCAATTCTGGACGTGCTGGGTGTCGCATTGTCCTGCTGGAAATGTCCAAATCCGTCACAATGCACAATGGACATGAATTGATGCAGGTGAGCAGACAGGATGCTTACGTACGTGTCACCTGTCAGAGTCGTATCAATCCTGCTCGGGCATGGATGTTTGTGATGTCCTTAGATTAGTTAGGTGTAAGTAGTTCTAAGTTCTAGGGGACTGATGACCTCAGAAGTTAAGTCCCATAGTGCTCAGAGCCATTTTTGTACCAGAGTTGTATCAGGAGTCCCATATCATTACAAATGCAGATGCCCCATACAATTACAGTGCCTCCGCCAGCTTTAACAATCCCCTGCTCACATGCAGGGTCCATGGAATCATGAAGTTGTCTCCATAGCCGTACATGAACATCCGCTTAATAGAATTTGATGCGAGACTCGTCCGACGAGTCTTCAACAGTCTGACGTCGGTGTTGACGGGCCCAGGCGAGGTGTAGAGCTTTGTGTCGCGCTGGCATCAAAGGTACACGAGTGCGCTTTCGGCTCCGAAAGCCCACGTCGATGATGTCACGTCGAATGCTTCGCGCGCTGACACTTGTTATTCGCCCAGCATATAAATCTGCAGCAATTTGCCAAAGGATTGCTCTTCTGTCACATTGAACGAGTCTCGTCAATCCTCGTTGGTCCTGTTATTGACGGACCTTTTTTTCGGCCGCAGTGATGTCGGATATTTGATTTACCGGATTCCTGATATTCACGGTACGCTCGAAAAGTGGTCGTAAGGGAAAATCCGCGCTTCATCGCTACCTCGTAGATGCTGTGTCCCATCGCTCGTGCGCTCACTATAACACCACGTTCGAACTCACTTAAATCTTCATAACCTGCCATTGTAACAGCAGTAACCGATCTAACAGCTGCACTACACACTTGTTGACTTTTATAGGCGTTGCCATCCGCAGCGCAGTATTCTTCCTGTTACGTATCTCTGTGTTTGAATACGCATGCCTATACGTTTCTTTGGCACTTCCGTGTATTTTTTTATTTTCAAACCTCCAAGTACTGCGTTTGGCACTAAAATTACGACACCATGAAGTTGGCAAGCAAGAAACGTCAAATTTTATGTACACAATTACCTTCCTCTTTTTTTTGGGGGGGGGGGGGGGAGCGGTTGTGGTGGAGGAATCACGTATACAAGTTTTATAAAGTCAAGGAACTATAGATTTCTAATAGAAACATAAAGACACCTACCATTATACAGGGTGTTAAGGATATTGTGACAGTTGGCACGTTAACATATAGCAGCTTCAGGATGTTGGTTGTTTTCTCTCTGCATCTAATAGTCTTCACGCAAACACATCACATAATCTACTACTTCATCTTTTCTTCACGGTCTTAACTACACGGACACGATCTCGTACACCACTGGTCTGGAAAAATTTGTCACGTTACCGAAATGGTTGGAAAACATGGCGGTTATGTAGAAAAATAACAGAAGTATCGTACAATGTCATTAAAATTGTTTCAGCATGATAAATTGAGTGTAACGTTTTTTTTTAAACGTACAGGACGCACCTCGTCTTGTTTTCTAATTCTGTGGATACGTTACTTTTTAGGATTTTTTCTGCAAAGCTGTGGGAAAAGCCACGTAAGTATCGTGAAAACGCTGGGTTCCGAGGAACTCCGTTTAAGAAACATTGCATTAGACCGTGGCCAAATGTCCGTAGAACGTAACTAGCTGGGATTTTGTATTAAGTGACAATACAAAACGTCACAGTGGTTTGCACAGTTTAGGGTCACAAGTCTCCCCATATGATGCCTAGTGTGCAAATGAACCATTCACCGAACTAGGTGGCGCAGTTGTAGGACAGTCGATTCGTTTTGGGGAGATGACGACTCAAATGCCAGTCTGGCCAACCACATTTACGTTTTCCGTGATTTCCTAGATCGATTAACTCTTTCACTACCACTGGGAAGCTTCTTTCCCATGTTATCCGACAAGTAATAGGGTTTTACTGCATACCGTTGCTGGTGTACGGGGTGGTTATAATTAAGGTGCAGTTACCAAAGGAGATCCTGTGTAGACTGTAATTACCGTACGCCAATGAAACTTGGTAGTAACGCTAATACGTCAATACGGAACCAATCTATAGGTTCGCTGTCTTCAAGTATTTTTAGTTCTGCTCGCTAGACGTACCATTATAAAAAAAATGATGCTGACCGTTTTTCCTGTGCCACTTACAGAGGATATGATTGCTCTGGGAAAGAAAGATGTGTCCGTCATAAGAAAGAAAGCTCGTGGAAACCCAAGTGCTGCGTGCAGATTATAGTGAATGTTAGGGACCATCTGCCAACTGCAGGTGAAACAATAAAGACGGGCATAGGATGTGAAACAACAAATAAGGAAATTAGAACGACAATGGTTCAAATGGCTCTGAGCACTATGGGACTTAACTGATGTGGTCATCAGTCCCCTAGAACTTAGAACTACTTAAACCTAACTAACCTAAGGACATCACACACATCCAAGTCCGATGCAAGATTCGAACCTGCGACCGTAGCGGTCACGCGGTTCCAGACTGTAGCGCCTAGATCAGCTCGGCCACTCTGGCCGGCTAGAACGAAAACATATGTACCATGAGTTACATTGCTTTACGCAAAAACTATATCACATGTAAGACGATCAATGTGACTGTCATATGAGGTAAACAGATTTGCATGTCATGATAAAGAGATTTATCATTTGGAATAATCAACCGAAATGTCCAATATTTGTAATCTATATCTATGACAACTTTGTGAATCTGCCGTGTCTGGTTGTTTGTTTCAGTACGCTTCTCGAAAACTATTACACGAATTTTCATGGAGTTTTCGCTGGTAATTTGAGCGTAGCTTGGGGCACCGTACAGTCTTTAGTTCATCAAAATCGGAAACTGAAAAAAAGATATTCTTACACATTACCAAACTGTATATATTCAAGTATGCCCCACATCTCCTTGGAAATCACCAAACCGTTTTCAACTAAACTTGGTACACATATCACTTACTGTCTGGAAAGAATCGCTTTGGACGTATGAAGCATCTACCTATCAAGAAACATCTATCCATCTACCTGACACTGAAAACGGAATTTAGGCCACGACGAGCCGATAGCTAGATTTTATTCATCCACTATTTGAGAAAGAGAGCACCTAGTGAATTGCAACGATCCTCACTCGTGATTTCAAATCTTTAAAGAACTTTCTAGCTTAGATTCCCCACAAAATGATGAATTGCTTATTACATTTTAGCTGCTGATTTTCCCATTAGGCATGACGTCGTAATTTATTATTTCTTTATCACTTACCATATTCGCGACACATTCTGATGACAGTGTTCACCTATACTCGTACTAGGCAATGTACCTGCAGAACATTATCATTGTACGACATTCAGACCAGGACGTATAACGTCATAAACAATAAGATGCCTGAAAAACAGCAGCATCATGTATCATTTTTTAATTTATTATTGTTAACACGTAGAAGCGATTTCGACGAAATTTGGTAAGGAGGAAGCTGGAATCCTGAGAAACAACGTAGGCTACTTTAGAAAGCACGTCGTACAAATACTTATTGAACTTAAGAATATTACGCGAATTTGGGAAAAATATTTACTTTTTGAAAACGCTGTTTACTCTTTGCCTTTTGAACTTTATTGCATTGGGCTGGTGCATAAGTTCGTAGCGTTTTACTATAAGTCTAACAAAGACAACAGGTAAACATAACAGAGGGTTTAGTAATCAATAACATATTCTCCTTCACTATTTACAACAGTCTGCCAACGCTGAGGTAACTTTTCTATTCCCCAACGGCAGAAATTGTGTGTTTTAACACTATCGTTTGTGAATGCGCCGAGGTCTTTGTACGTGGAGTTGCTGCTTTCTTTGGGTTCAATCATTCTTTTTTTTCCCTTACGTTATATTAAAGACCTGTTTCTTGACACCAGTAATGTAAGCGGTCAGGAATGGTCGGTGTTGTTCACGAGCCAATTGGTGACGAGCTACCAGAGATGCACATGCTGCCAGCTTCTGATTTTTGTGATTTTGGCTTAGAGGACACGGTACTTATGCACCCGATTTTTAAACCTTCCTCATTGCATTCAGAAGTCGAACGATGGTGGAATGAACGCGTTTCCTCATATATGCCAGTTCTCGACTACACTGACGAGGATCATTGTGGATTAATGCGTTTAAACAAACTTTATCAAGCCCTCGAAGATCTCCCTGAACGTGGACAGTCGCTAATGTCAAAACTATCGTTCTTAAAACGAGAAATCCGGTTCCTTTCTGTGCTCTGTCCAATAACACTATCCCTACACACGGCACAAATGTTTCTGGCTACCTCTGCTGCTGTCATCCCTCTACTGTACAGTACTCAAAGAGAAGAACATGTCGGAAATGTTCCGATTTCTCCATTTGGCACTCCATTTTCTAGCGTCCACAACTCCATTCACTACCTCCAAAGGACAAAATGACAATATGTAAGCTCAGATTAACAGTGAACTACAAATGAGAAATGACGATCGATAAACAAACTCATAACGACCGGAATACCAACATGCGAAGCAAAGATGCTACGAAGCTATACACCAGCCTAATACTTTCTGCGCAGATATTTATGAACAACACTATATATATATATATATATATATATATATATATATATATATATATATATATATATATTCTCGTATTGCTACTTCTGACTACGGCATTAATCGAAAAAACCATACATTAATGCCTTTCATATAAAAAAACGCGTGTTAGTAAGAGGATTAAGGCGAATGCCGAAATGTTCCCTTTGAAATGGTCTGACAGATATCCTTTCCGAGTCTTCCGCAATCCGAGCTTGCATTCTATCTCTCTGCGCCTGCATCGTTGACAGGCGTTACCTCCTAATCTTCCTTCCCCGTTTCAAACGAACCGTTAGTCCTCACAACGTCAGAACTTGCGGCAATCTCCTGTTATTTCTTCATGAGCAGCCGAGTTGGGGTGGCTAAAAGATATAAATTATGGTGAGCACTTCAGCCGGCAACGAGTCTTGGGAATTTGCTCACTAAGCTGCTGAAGCAGTGGAGGCCTCGACGTGCAAATATTGTCCGCAGCCAGGCGCGGAGGGAGAAAAAAATATCATCCCCCGCCGGGGGAAACTCACAGGGGCGCGGGGCATTACTTATAATTTCATTAGAAACGAGACTCGTTTGTACACAGCGCACACGGTGGGTCTCTCCGCGGCTGAGCGTTATGAGATCCGGCGCGCCGGGCCGGCAGGACACCAGAATAAATGGAACAGCGCACTGTAGCGGCTGAACCTGCGTTTAGTCCCCTGTACCGCCAGCGTACGCTGCGCAACTCGTTGCGCGGAAAAATTCGCTCGTGTACCCTCGCCGGTCTTTCGAGATTGGAGCAATGTCGGTTTGTCCTATTAGTTTAGTAGGCAAAACAGTAGTAGAAGTTCAGGCAAAAATATAAAAGGCGATACAAAAAATTTCCATTTGAGAATATTGCTGCAGCGTATATGCAACCCAGTGCAACTCCTATGGGGTTATACTCTGAAGCGCCAAAGAACTGGTATAGGCATGCATATTCAAATACAGAGATATGTAAACAGGCAGAATATTGCGCTGCGGTAGGCAACGCCTACATAAGACAACAAGTGGCGCAGTTGTTAGATGGTGGTGGTGGTTAGTGTTTAACGTCCCGTCGACAACGAGGTCATTAGAGACGGAGCGCAAGCTCGGGTTAGGGAAGGATTGGGAAGGAAATCGGCCGTGCCCTTCAAAGGAACCATCCCGGCATTTGCGTGAAACGATTTAGGGAAATCACGAAAAACCTAAATCAGGATGGCTGGAGACGGGATTGAACCGTCGTCCTCCCGAATGCGAGTACAGTGTGCTAACCACTGCGCCACCTCGCTCGGTAGTTGTTAGATGGTTTACTGCTGCTACAACAGTAGATTATCAAAATTTAAGTGAGTTTGAACGTGATATTATAGTCGGCGCATGAGCGACACCACACAAGAATCTCTGAGGTAGTAGTGATGTGGGGACTTACCTGTGCCACCATATCACGAGTGTAGCATGAATATCAGTAATCGGGCAAAACAATAAATCTTCAACATCTATGTGGCCGGAAAAAGATCCTACAAGAAATGAACCAATGAGTACAGAAGGGGGTCGTTCAACGTGACAGAAGTGCAAATCATCCGCAAATGGCTGCAGATTTCAATGCTGGGCCACCAGCAAGTGCGAGCGAGCGAAGCACTCAAAGAAAAATCATCGATAAGGGTTTTCGGTGCCGAATGGCCACTCGTTACCAATGATGACTGCACGACACAAGGTTTTACGCCTCGCCTGGGCCCTTCAGCATCGACATTCGACTGTTGATGACTGGAAACATGTTGCCTGGACGGACGAGACTCATTTCAAATTGTGTAGAGTGGATGGACGTGTACGGGTATGGAGACAACCTCTAATCCCTGAATCCTGCATATCATCAGGGGACTGCTCAAGCTGGTGGACGCTCTGTAATGGTGTGAGGCGTGTGCAGTTCCGTATGGGACCCCTGATACCTCTAGATACGATTCTGACAGGTGACATGTACGTAAGCATCCTCTCTGATCACCTGCATCAATTCATGTCCATTGTGCATTCTGACGAACTTGGGCAATTCCAGCAGGACAATGCGAGACCGCACACGTCCAGAATTGCTACAAAGTGACTCCAGGAACACTCTTCTGAGATTAAACACTTCCGCTAGCCACCAAACTCCCCAGACATGAACATTGTTGAGCATATCTGGGATGCCTTGCAATGTGCTGTTCAGAAATGATCTCCATACCTCGTTCTCCCACGAATTTGTGGACAGGCTTGCGGGATTCATGGTGTCAGTTTCCTCCAACACTACAGACATTAGTCAAGTCCATGTCACATCGTGTCCCAACACTTTTGCGTGCTGGCTGGGGCCCTACACGATATTGGGAAGGTGTACCAGTTTCTTTGGCGCTTCAGTGTATATAAATCAACATATATAGGAAAGGAGTTAGCGTGGCCTTCAAACTGCAAGAAATATTTCGATATGGTTTGACCTAAGCTATTGCTATTACATACCTATAGCAATCGCTGATGTGAATTATAATATTCTTTTGCAAATAAGAGCACGATTCGCCTTGTATTTTTTTTGTCATTTTTCTTCTGGTCATCATTTTACAAGAGCTAATACGACATCCTAATCGTCTGGCAGCTTTTAGACTGAGGAGCCAAAGCATTATGACGACCCATTTAATAGCTTTTTTGGCCTTCTTTGAAACGATATATGTCACTGATCCTGCATATTACGGATCCAATAGTTCGTTAGTAGGTTTGTGGAGGTTCGTGGCATTACGTTTCTACGCACAGGTCATGTAAGTCGCGTAAATAACGGGCCGCTGATTTGCGTACGCGGTGATGACGCCTGATAACGGCCCACGTGGGTGCCATAAGATTTATAGCAGAAGAATTTGGTCGCCGGGGCATCAACGTGAGTTCACTTTAATTCTCATTAAACCAATTTAGCACGGTTCTGCCTCCGAGACTCGGACAATGATGTTGCTGAGAGATGACATCGCCTAGGGTAGGAAATTGGGATGCAGATGGTTCGCAGTTGTCGAAGTGTCTTCGATTGCTACCACAGGTCCAGTACAAGCAGAGGAGAATGTCTCCCCGAGTAGAATACTGCTCCCACCAGCCTGCGTCCGTGGCGCGATGCACGTTTCGAGCTGTCGTTCACCTCGATGACGACATTTGTGGAGACGGCCATCGACGTAGCGTAGCAAAAATGTGATTCGCCCGAAGAGCCGATGCGTTTTTATTGATCGACGGTTGACTCCCAATGGTCCTGTTCCCATTGCAATCGTATATGACGATGTCGTTTGGTCAACACGTGAACACGTAAGGGTGCTCTGCTGCGGAGCTACATGTTCAACAATGTATGATGAACAGTGTGCTCCGAAACACTTGTCCGCGCACTAACATTGGCTCTTTCGGTAGAGATGCCACAGATCACCATCTATCCTCCTTTGCAAAGCAGACAAGTCTCCAAACACCACGCTCTGTGAAGAGTCGTGGACGTCCAAACGTTTAGCGCCTAGTGGTAGTTTCACTGTCATTCTACCTCTTTCCGTGCATGCTCACGATAGTAGCAGGCGATCATTCGACCAGCTTCGCCGTTTGGGAGATGGTCCTTCACAGGCTTTACGTAGTAATAATCACTCCTTTGACAAAGTCGCTTATCTCATTGGATTTCCCCATTTGCAGACCATGTCTTCGCTAGAGTGGACTCCATCAGTCTCTGCTGCGCATACATACTTGTCATAGCGCCTCAAGTGCCCGCGACGCCCTTATGCGGCGCCCTATCTCATAGTGGGCAGTGGGCATAATGTTTTGGCTTATCAGTCTATATACATCTGCATGCGGAATTTTTGGTAAGAGTAATCGGTCGTGAGCGCAAAATAAAGTAAATACAAAAACTATTAACTGCTGGAATTTTTACACAGGAGTGTGTGGGTAAACGCGAAATATGAGAAATAGTTTTAATACTATGAAAATTTGCTCTTCGGAATACTGGAGAAGTAATTTTTGAAGCCAACAAATATGTTCTGATACCAGTTCCCCAGATAGCCGATACTGCTGCGTCATCCGGACAACATTCCACCATCCAGCACTACATTGCGAAGACCCGACTGCGAAAGCGAAGCGGACGGAGAAAATTAATAGGCAGGAATTTGGGGCCGCGCGCGCGCCAGAAGAATGCTGGATCGGCGCCCATCAATCATGGCGACCGCATTCTGCTCTGCTCCGGCATCCCCCTGCTGCCGCCGCCCCCCTTCCCCCCCTCCCCACTGCCGCCTGCCCAGGTAATTAATCCTGCGGTGGCCGACATGACGCGCCACTACCCTGTAGTGCGGCAGCTGGCGCTTCGCCCTCTAATGTCCGGCAGGGCAACGAGGGCCAGCCACAAACACATAATAACACACTATGCGCCTCGTGTTGCCCGCACCTTTACATTGGTTCCCATATCCGCACTTAGTGGCGGGCTGTCTAGACTGCAGTTCAAGGGCGCGCAACACATATATTTAAACTAAGAAATCTTTGTTTTCATAATGTGGTGCGGGCCTCATTATAATCGTAAAGGCGTAGACGTATTTATCCTGTATGGACTTATTCGGCTTAATTTTTCAGTTAACGGCTTGCAAGTGACTTCATGTGTTAAGAACTGGTCTGCTATGATAAGTAGTTATACTAACCTAGACTAACTCTGGATTAAATGAAACTCTTCCCTCTTCCTTCCTTCAGGACCCGGTAATCAATATCATAGTACGCAGCTCGTGGTCTCGCGGTAGCGTTCTCGCTTCCCGAGGTGGGTCGGGATGTTGTTGTGTCGTCTTCATCATCATCATTATCGTCATCATCATCATCATCATCATCATCATCATCATCCCCATTACGGTCGGAGGAAGGCAATGGCAAACCACCTCCACTAGGACCTTGCCTAGTACAGCGGTGTGGGTCTCCCGTATTGTCCCATGCGCTGTCAAGGAATGTGGGACTTCATCATCATCAATCAGTATCATAAAGCAATCTGTTTTCGGAATCAAGCAAAGGACTTAGTAGCAATAGAAAAACTATAAACCGCCCAACTGGAAATTGGTAGGCGTATCTATTATAACTTAACACCGAACAATGTGAAAACACTTGTAGAACCTTGTAAAACAATGAAGTGGTAACCAAGATCGCAGGAATTCTTTTTATTCCATGATTACCGGTCTCGGCGAAACTGAAGCCGCCATCATTGGATCGTAGGACATCCACAGGTTACAACAATAAGACGAACAATGGTGATATTAATAGTTGCCTATAACACGCAGGCCTTACAAGGGTAACTACTAATATCACCATTGTTTGCCTTGATGTTGTAGCTTGTGTGTGTTCTAAAATCCGATGATGGCGGCTTTAGTTTCTCCGAAACGGGTAATCATGGAACAAAAAGAATTCCTGCGATCTTGGCTACCAGTTTATTGTTTTACAAGCATCTAGATGGCTCCCACATGAGCACAATGTGCTTCCTACAAAACTTGTAGAACCGTATCAAATCTAGGGTGTGTAGAACTAATAAGTTTACAGCAAAATCCTGTGAAATTGAGTGATTCCTCTCGACTTTACTCACAATATCTCAATCAGAAAACGGTTAATTATTATTAATACCTCACCACAGCGATTAAGTTCAAAAGATAAACTCTACTTGTACTAAGGAAAACTGGTGATGGCATTAATTCCACGGTTGGTACAAATTATTTCATGGAGACACGAGCAGATACACACTGCAGAAAGTCTGTAATAGCAGTCCTGCACTTCTGGAACGAGCGACAAAACATACATTCCACAACTCTAAAACTGCGCTTGCAAGGGTACGAGAAGTCGTTTCTATTGCTGTGCAAATATTGTAGCCGCGCGGTATAGGGCGCCTTGCCACGGTTCGCGAGGCAGCCCCCGTTGGAGGTTTGAGTCCTCCCTCGGGCATCGGTCTGCGTGTTTTCCTTAGCTTAAGTTAGTTTGAGTTAGATTAAGTAGTATGTAAGCATAGGGATCGATGACCTCAGCAGTTCGGTCTCATAGGAACTTACCAATAATTTCCAAAAAATTTCCAAATATTGTATACGAACTCACTTATCTGATTGCCTACGTAAGTGATAATCAACAGCTAGAGAAAGGGACTGCTCATAAAAGGTGTGAACACGGTGGCGCTACACAAAACATGCTTCACAATTACTTAGGTAAAGTTCAATAAAAAGTTTAAGAAGACAGAAAAGAGTAACTGGGAAATTAAACTGATACTATATATTAATTTTAAAGTAATCAAACAGTGAACAAAAGCCATTTGGGATTCTCAGTACACATGAAACGTAAGTCGAAAGTCTAGCAACCTCAGAAGCATAAGACTTCCATAGACGATTTTCAGTGACGCATTGAATAATCTGTAGGGCCGGATGGAATGACGAATTTCATTCTCTAACACTTCGCATTGAACAGCTATGACACGGTTGTGTAATCAGCTTCCAACTTACGATAAACAAACAGCATCTGAGCCGATAAACAAACAGCACATGAGCCTTTGTAGTATTTTTGCGCCTAAATACCAGATCATGTTCGCAATTCATTACAAGTTCAGAATTCGAAATTCCTGCTAAATAATGGTGTGAATACGAATACCGCACATTGGAATTGAATAGAGAAGTCTCCCCTTAATAACTACTACATATAAATCAAACCATATCACGAGATTTCCAAACAGCGGCCGGTATCTCAGAAATGCGGCAATTCCTCGTCTCGATGATCCGAAAGAAACTGTGCACATAAGTCACTCGGAAGCATGGCCAGTCTAACCGCCCAGCTCTCTCATTGACTGCAGGTGTGCGAAATTTGCCAGAGGTATAAGCGCTTCCACCGCTGTATCACAAAGAGTCATAACTCGAAGATAAAATATCATATAGAACAGTCTTGACCGCATAAAACACTTTTATGCATAAGTGGTCCCGGTTTCGACTCCTTGTGGATCACCTCGGGCCGTGCTCTGTAGTTCAGAATACAACAAAATAGAGGGAAACATGTATTATATCAACACCGAGTTAAAATAAATTATTCGATGTTGTACCTGTATCCAGTGATGAAGTGCGGACGCGTTGGCAACGGTTAGGCGATGTGGATACCACCCATTGTTTTTGACTGATGATTACGTGGCGGTGTCATGGAGTTAAATAGCAGAAGCCCCGCCCCTTGCCTGTCATCTTTTGCCAACAGGATACAACGTGTGTGATACAACATGTGTGATCATGAATATAAAACTAATACTATGACGGTTATTATCGTTAGTTACACGTAAAAAGGATTCTATATATCATGCAGTTAAATATTGTATACACCAGTACTCTAACAGGCGGAGAGCTGTCACATGCTACTCATCTACATCTACATCTGCACACACACTTTGCAAACCACTGTAAAGCGAATTCCGGAGGACCTTCCCAATGTACCAGTTTCTTCCCGTTCCATTCGTGTATGGGACACGTGGAGAATGATTGATCAGTTGCATCTGCACGCTATAAATAGTCTAATCTTGTCTTCGCGCTGTCTCAAGAGAGTGATACGTAGAGATCTGTAATATATTACTATACGCTTCACTTAATGCCATTTCCTGAATCTTCGTAAGCAAGCTTTCACGTTCGTATCCGAGTTTCCTACTCAAGACTTCAACATTGGGATCAATCGGTAATAGGGACTACTTCGGCAACATTGGCTAGAAAAGAACAAGTTGCAACAGAAATAGAAACTTTCTTAGTGGAATAGAGTGAGGTATCCGTACAAGTACATGGTGTAACATAAGGGTATTGCCAGACCTCCATAAACGTTCCTCACACAAAGAGGAAGAAAGTATATCATATGGACATGAGATTCGGAAACGCTTTATTTCCATGTTACAGCTCAGTTTCTGCAACTCTTCATCACCCAGGCAAAGAACGTATCACTACAGTATGAAACACTTTCCTACATAAAATCTTCAAAAATTGAAACTTCATGGCAGATTAAAACTGTGTGCCCGACCGAGACTCGAACTCGGGACCTTTGCCTTTCGCGGGCAAGTGCTGTACCACCTTTTTTTTGTCTTTTTTTCGGTTTTGTTTTTTTTTCTTTTGCGCTGACCACTTTTTTTCCGCCTATAACCGCTTTTTTTTTTTTTTTTTTTTTTTTTTTTTTTTTTTTTTTTTTTTTTACCTTTGCCTTTCGCGGGCAAGTGCTATACCAACTTTTTTTTTGCCATAACAAACATAAACTGCTTCTAGCATTTTTTTTTAATATAGAAGACGATGACTTCATAACATAAATTTTTTCTGGGAAACGTAAATAAGTGGACTGTCCACCTTTTTTTTTTACATAAGTGTGAAAAAAATAAAGAATAAAAAAAATAAAGAATAAAAAAATAAAATAAAAAATAAAAGAAAATCCTGCTTCCGTCAGGACAAAACAACAACGGTCTACGTTCCTCTTTCAGGCGCGTACCTCGCTAATCCCGTCATACCTCGCGTTGGTGTCGGGTACGTCTTCACGTGTGTTTGTGGATCCTCTCCACTGTCCTGGTCCTTTCTTGTTCTAATACTTATAGGTAATAATTACATTCTCCTACCCGGGACACCCCAACTGGGTGGGGGATCAAGCAAGGCACTCCCTAAAAAATTTGCGTAATATGTTCTATATCTTGGATGTCTCATAAGCTGTGAGTGATGTTCCTGTAATAAGGCCCAGAAGTCAAGCACATTCTTACTGCCGTCTCGGAAAAGATAACGTACAGTCAAACCTCGAATCCAAGTCACGGCGTTTGTCTTTGTTCGGGGATAATATGTCCTATCTGGGAGAAGTAATGTGCGTGGTTCTACTGTTTGCGGCCCCACCCGAAGGAGGAAGGCGGTCATTTTTTTGACCAAACACCATACGTCCGCCGAAGGACCGCATATCAGGCGATGCTCCTCTGTGTCTATAACATTGCACTGCGGACACAGTGGCTCGTCCGCCATGTGAATTGTATGCAACCTGGAACGAGTCACGTATTTCCCATTTACCACCTGATACCACAGTGCGCGCGTTCCTGTATCAAGGTGTGGATGGTGCACTGTACGCCATACCACTGACCACGTAACTGTTGGTTGGCGGCGCTCTACGGCATTGTTCGGCCGTCGTCGAGTTAAGATGTGATATATATCACGTGCCGTTGCCGTCCTGGTAGTCGGTAGTTCCATATGTACGTAACTGTGTTCCACAAAAAAGGTTCGAATATGGGTAAGCGATGGTGAGATGTGAGCCACCGCTACCGGAGCCGAACGAGAAGGTGGGCCGAGTACGTCTATCAACGTGCCCGTCAGACTTGTCTGGTGTCGTGTCCACATCTTTATCATTGTGGTTACATAAATAGCCACTGCTCGGTCGCGTACGTGGACTAGTCCAAGACCTCCACGACTACGAGGAAGGGTGAGGGTTTCGTATCCTACCTTAAAAAGCAGACCCGTGCTCACAAAATATCCTAGTGCCGCCAGGATTCGGCGGGCCAGCACCACCGGCATAGGAAGAACTTGTGCCAGGTGGGGGATGCGAGAGGCTAGATAAGTGTTGGCAAAGGTGACCCGTTGTATCATATCCAGTGCCCTTAACCTGTGACTTCGGACACTCGCACGAATTGTTTGCAGAAGATGTCTGTAACTTAGTGCCGCCGTGCGTCGAACGTCTGTAGTGAAGATAATTCCTAGGCATTTCATCTTGTTGATCCGCTGTAATGGTGCTACACTTCCTGTCGGGAGTCCTCTCCCGATGTTCATCGCTCCCGACTTTGCCATGTTCAGGCGACTTCCCGTAGCCATACAATACAAATTAATCCAATGCAATGAGGCTCTTGCTTCGTCTCCTGACCGTGCTAAAAACACTAGATCATCTGCGTATGTTCGGCATATAAACTTGTTGTGCCTTATCGTCATTCCTTGGAGTCGATTCCGGAGCCCGCAGAGCAGGGGCTCGACAGCGATGGCATACAATATCGGTGACAGCGGGCACCCTTGTCTGACCGATCGTGAGATGGTGATGGGCCCCACCAAGCGTCCATTGATGAGCACTTTGGATGCGGCTCCGTGGAGTAGTCTCATAACGACGGTGACAAAACTTTCCGGAAACTTCATTTTTGTCATAACGTCCGTGAGATAAGCATGACTCAGCCTGTCAAATGCGCGATCGAAGTCTATCGATACCAATACACCCCGGAGACGACATGTTGATGCCAGTGCGATAACATCGCGGTAGTCACTGAGTGCCGTTTGTATATTACTGTCTCCTCCTAGCTGGGTTTGGTCGAGTGAAATCACTTGACGTATTACGCGTTTAAAACGTGCTGCAAGTATCCTGGCGTAGATCTTGTAGTCGCAATTAAGAAGGGTCAGTGGCCGGTAGGCCTGTATCCCTGTGCCGCCAGATGGTTTGTGGATGGGGATGATCATTCCTTCCACGAAGGCGGGTGGAAGAGGCACGTTGGGAGACATCAATTCGCAGTACATGGCAGTCCATCGTGGAATCATGAGATCTTTAAATGTACGATAGAACTCTAACGGAAACCCGTCGGGCCCCGGCGACTTGTGCGACGCTCCCTTATCAATCGCTCCCATTACGTCGTCAACTGTGATTTCACCTGTTAACTCCAGGTTGGCCGGCTCGTCGAGACACGCGGAGAGCGTTCGACGGACCTCCTGAAAGGCTGGCTGATCGTGTTCCGCTTCTTCATAGAGATGACCGTAGTGTTCCACGAAAGCGTTGGCAATATCTTTTTGCGTTGTCATGCGGCGACCATCTGGCAGTACGACCGTCTGTATTAAGGTTCTGCGGCTACGTTGTTTTTCTCTGATAATGTGATACATCGACGGTGATTCTCCATGGACTCGTTCAAAGGCCCTTGCACGGATTGCGACTCCCTCCAGACGGCGGCGCGTTATGGAAATTATTTGGGCCTGTGCTCGTTTTATACCGGCTCGACGCTCCTGTGAAGGTGCTTGTACAGAAAGTTCGCGGAGCATCGTGAAATAAAATTCCGTCGTGTGTCGCCTCCACATCATCTGCTCTCTTCCGTATGCAATTAACGCTCGGCGCAATGCAGGCTTAACGCATTCCAGCCACCACTGCAACGTCGTCGGATATGTCGGGAGGCGTCGTTCACACACGTGCCAAGCATCTTCGACTATGCGTCTGCACTCAGGTTCCCTGAGGTGTGCTGTATTCAGTTTCCAAACACTGCGACTCCTCCAAACTTGTTGGCGACTCAGGGAGACCGTGCAAATATATGCTATGTGATCTGAAAAGGCGACAGGCCACAATTCCGCATCGAGGATCGCAGGTTCGAGACGACGTGTTACGTAAATGCGATCGAGCCGACTTGCAGAGTGACTCGTGACGTAGGTGTATCCACGTCTGTCGCCATGTATCTTCTCCAATGTATCAATGAGATTCATGTCCTGTATGAGTTGTCGCAGCTCCGGGCATGAAGTATAACGTGGGTGTTGATCCTTTGGTGCGAGCACGCAGTTGAAGTCGCCTCCAAATAAGACATTTTCATACCGACCTAAGAATAGTGTTGCAATCTCCTCTGCGTAAAATCGGGATCGGTCGCGCCGTCTGTCGGACCCCGACGGTGCGTAAATGTTAACGACCCGTACTCCCAGCACTGTGAGAGCCAGTCCCCGCGCGACGGCAGGTACACCACGTCCTCGGCTACTATGCCACTACGTAGAAGTATCGCTGTTCCGCTGCCGCCGTCGGTAGTAGGTGTAATGTACGTATCGTACTCATAGAGGTCGGGGAAGCTCTCAACACATACTTCCTGCAGCAGAACGATGTCGACGTCTGACGCATGCAACATGTCTCGTAGTAACTGCAATTTTACAGGCGTTCTGATCGTATTAATATTAATAGAGGCTGTTCGATATGCCTGCCGCTGTTCCTCAGTGCGTAAAGCGCACATGAACGCTTATGTTAATTTGTGTGCTGCTGCCCGGTGACCTGCTGTCTGTGCGTCAATCTGCATCTTCTGCGCGGTTAACATCCGGTGGACGCAGCACTCGCCATTGCGGGTGCGTCGTCAGTGTGTGGGTCAGCATCGGATTCGTCGGCCCAGTTACTGTGCTGGAGGTCCAGCTCCCGTCGCGTCTCTCCGGTCGGGCTGACCGAAGGCGGTGGCGTTGCTGCGGTGGGTGGAGGGTCTCCTTCCGTCGGCTTTCCGTCCGGTGTGTCTGTATTCAACTCCTGTCTAGCGTGATTGGCGTCGTACTGCTGTGTGGGGGGTAGAACCTCCCGTTGCGCCTCCGGATGCACTGTATCGACGTTACACCCAAGATCGTCTGACATGGACTGCAGTAAGCAGGTATCCGACGGCGCTAGCCGTCGTTTCTTGTGGCGCTTCGGCGACCGTTGTTTGCGCGTGTGCGCCTCCGTATCCGAGTGCGGAAGTGACTCCCGGTGCTCAGGGACGAAAGCAGCTGTCGGCACAACCGCAGGATCAATTTCCATATCTCCTACCGATCCTTTCCGCTCGGTTAAGGGCGTCGTCGGCGGCGGAGCGGCAGAAGTGTGCGTCGTTTCGTCACTGGAGGCGGTCTCTGCTGCAGTCGGTTGCCGTAAACTGTCAGGATTCTGTACCTGGTCATTCTTCGGGATGGGATCTGTTCGGAATGCGTCCGCATACGTTAGTGGCAGCGGCGTCAACGTGGACGTAGGTACAGGTTCGCCATTTGGAACTTGCACTATCCTCCGCTGCATACATTCGGAACGCACGTGGCCCTCTTTCCCGCATCCAGAGCATGTTTTGGGTTGTCCATCGTAGATGACTATAGCTCTGCATCCGCCGATGAACAAGTACGAGGGTACATGTTGTGTCAGTTCTATTCTGATTTGACGCACCCCATTGAGAACGGGGTAAGTCGTGAAGTTGGACCATTTTTCCTCAACGTGGCTGAGCACTCTTCCATACGGGCGTAAGGCGTCAATGACCAAGTCAGACGGAACCTCGAAGGGAAGTTCGAACATGCGTATGTTTCGTAAGCCCAGTCCTGCATGATCAATAGTTACTTCTCCAACATGTCCATCAGAGTGACGAAATTTGAGTCCATGTTTAGTATCTCGGATGATTCTGTCACATACTGCATCGTTAATCAGCTTGACGTAAACGACACTGCTCACTATGGAGAGGTGGATTCCGATAAGTTCGTTGTAGTCAAGTTTAACTTCGTCTCGTAGGAACCTTTCTATTTCGTAGGCTTTCGGTCTCGCATATACGTTCGAAAAACTAATCTTGAGAGTCGACTTTCGGTATGCATGTGCCATTCTGTATCGAGTCGTCTAAACGCGCGAGTACTCCGAAGAGGTAAACAACTGCGCGAGCGCGAACTACTCCGGCAGGGACGTAAACAGACGTCCGTGCCGTAGCACTGCCGAAGGCAGACTGTCAAAACTGTGTGCCCGACCGAGACTCGAACTCGGGACCTTTGCCTTTCGCGGGCAAGTGCTCTACCACCTGAGCTACCGAAGCACGACTCACGCCCGGTACTCACAGCTTTACTTCTGCCAGTATCCGTCTCCTACCTTCCAAACTTTACAGAAACTCTCCTGCGAACCTTGCAGAACTAGCACTCCTGAAAGAAAGGATATTGCGGAGACATGGCTTAGCCACAGCCTGGGGGATGTTTTCAAGGCAAAGGTCCCGAGTTCGAGTCTCGGTCGGGCACACAGTTTTAATCTGCCAGGAAGTTTCATATCAGCGCACATTCCGCTGCAGAGTGAAAATCTCATTTTGTTCAAAAATGGTTCAAATGGCTCTAAGCACAATGGGACTTAGCAGCTGAGGTCATCAGTCCCCTAGACTTAGAACTTCTTAAACCTAACTAACCTAAAGACATCACACACATCCCTACCCGAGGCAGGGTTCGAACCTGCGACCGTAGCAGCCGCGTGGTTCCGGTCTGAAGCGCCTAGAAGCGGCCGGCCCATAAAATGTTCGAAATGCTCTCTGCTGTCAAGGAGACATGCCTCAACCCGCCGTCGCACTGAATCCCTTATGCGCTTACGTATCCCTGAAGAACTGCGTATTGCTTCACAGACTTCGACGGTTCGGACGGGAAGACTGTGCTCCTCTTGTACAGGGGTTTCGCAAACAAGAGCTTTCAAACACCCTTCAAATACAAGTCTAGTGAGGTTAGGTCGTGGGAGTATAGTGGCCACAGGATCTGGCAGACGAGGGTTCAAGTCGATGTCTGGCCATCCAGAGTTAAATTCCCCGCGGTTCCCGTAAATCGCTTCAGACAAATTCCGGGATGGTCCCTCTAAAATGGGCACAACCGAATTCACTCTCCCATCCTTTCGTAACCCAAACTTGTGCTCCATCTCTAATGACCTCCCTGTGGATGGGACGCTGAATTCTAATCTTCCTTTCTTCCATCTTTCCTTCCTTCCTTCAGTTCTCCGGGCGTCGAGGGCTCACTGGGCAACATTTCGTGTAGAAACCGTTTCATGTAATGCTGGTATGTTCTGTTTCAGAGTGTTTCCCCTGATTAATGTGATAAAGAACAGAGTAGAAAGTGAGCTCCAACATGGAAATAAAGCGTTTTGGAACCCATGTGCATGTAATATATTTTCTTCCTCTAAGTGTGAGGAATGTTTATGCATTTTGTCCATACCTTTATCTTACAGACTGCATTTTTTCCTTTTACTCTTAGAAAAGAGTTTTGTTTTATCTCAAGAAAAGTTTCATTAGTTATCGCCATGAATATTTGGACTTACTGTTTCTTTCCGAGATGTTTTAATTTTTTTCTTTTCTTTTTTAAGAGGAGTTGCTATTAGTCTTTTTAAAAGAGTTCTCATTGTTGTTGCTTTCCAGCGCAATTTGTTATAACTTCTTTTCCTCAGATGATGAAATTTGTTCTCCAAGAGTATAAATACTTATTTTTGTTTCCACAAAGAGACTGTTTTATTCGTTTATATGAAGAAGTTTTTCGTTATGTTTCATAAAGAAGCTCACATTCCACGGAGACGATTTATTTACAGCGTTCGAAAAATACCTTGCCGGCCGCTGTGGCCGAGTGGTTCCAGGCGCTTCAGTCCGGAACCGCGCTGCTGCTACGGTCGCAGGTTCGAATCCTGCCTCGGGCATGGATGTGTGTGATGTCCTTAGGTTAGTTAGGTTTAAGCAATTCTAAGCCTAGGGGACTGATGACCTCAGATGTTAAGTGCCATAGTGCTTAGAGGCATTTGAACCATTTTCTTTTTAATACCTGAGGTCAAGTTCCGAGAGGAAAATATCTTAACGAATAACAAACATAAACTGAGTGAGGCGTTTTTTTTATGGCGGGCGTAAGGTGGGGCTTGAGGAGTGGACTGCAGTCCTTAAAAAATGACAGCCAACTGATGCCTGTAGCGAAGCGCTCGACTCTGTGGTAAGCCGGTTCGAATATTAATGGTGAAAAATTTAACTGCTAGTACTTGACTGACCAGGGGAGGAAAGGAGTTCGTGTAAGGGTCCTTAGCCCGCCCGGTTAGCCGTGCGGTCTAACGCACTGCTTTCCGGGCGGGAAGGCGTGCCGGTACCCGGCACGAATCCGCCCGGTGGATTAGTGTCGAGGTCGGGTGTGCCGGCCAGCCTGTGGATGGTTTTCAAGGCGGTTTTCCAACATCTGAGGCGAATGTGGGATCGTTCCCCTTATTCCGCCCGAGAAAACACTTTCTCCACTTCCGCGTACACCATAATTACTCAACCACGCAATCATTGAGGTTACACTCCTCTCGTATGAGACGTACCCGGGTGGGTCCACTGGGGGCCGAACCGCACAATAATCCTGGGTTCGTTGTGGGGGCGGCGGTGGGGTGAGTGGACTGTTGTAGCCTGTTGTGGGGTTCTGTACCACTGAGCGCTACGGCGGGGACAAAGCCTCTCCGTCGTTTCTAGGTCCCCGGTTCCATACAGTACAATACAATACAGTACAAGAGTCTCAAGCGTCTCATGAAGCGAGGCACTGTTGATTTGCAATCCGTCCGACGGATGAGGACGTTAACTCGGCAGCCCACTTCGTCCTATTCCCTTCATCCATAACAACTCCAGACCAACAGCACAGTCTGCCGGTACGCATCAGTCATGAACGCGACACAGATACACACTTGACACTCCATAATAGGTCGGAAGAAAGCAACGGCAATCCACCTCCACTAAGACGTTGCTAAGAGCGGCAAAGCAAGATTCCTGAGTCTGGTTTCTTACGCTCATTTGCTTATAGACGTTTGAAAACTCCATCCTCCCTTCAGGATTCTTCTTGGGATATTGGAATTTGAATATTGATCGAAACTGTTCGAAAGCCTGCGTGGTGGCTTAAGGAATTCTAAAGTGCACAAGCTCCAGGAAGTGTGGGAAAGTAGTGCCGCCGCCGTCTTAACTGAAATAGCGACAAGCAAACGCAGAAGATTTCACGCTATAACGAAGGCCCTTCTCGCTATTACTTACAAGTTCTGACGCCCTGAGAACGAACAGCAATGCTTTGTGTTCTGGCGATACGTTGTAGCCTACTTGTACGTTCCAGCAGTAGCTGCAGACAACACGAGCTGAATTATTGACACCGCCACGACAGAGACTTCATTAGCTAAAACTCGCCGCCCGCCGGCTGGCCACATAATTAATCCCCGACACTAGGCCACCGTCAGCCGCCTGCCATTACGAAGCAATTAACTAATAACTGCACCGCGTCCGTTGCTCCCAACTCCACGACGCTACAACACCCGCCCTTTGTTATTGTGCAGAGATGGTGACAGACGATCAAAACCCGCGCTCCAATGGGCTCAGATGCTGCGCTAAGGATGCAACATCACCTTCCCCTAATTATGTTTCTCGCATGCACTTCGACAGAGTTGGCGAAGGGGACACTATTCATCCATAAGACTTTTTCTCTTACAGAGTGTACATCTGGAAACAAGGGTAGGTATCCGAGAAGCAGAAGAAACGCAGAATTAATCCAGAAGAAACTGAATATTTAACTTATTATAACTTCCAACAATTTTCTGAATATATTTTCAATCTGCAGAGAGGAGTGTGTCCGTTTGAAACTTCCTGGCAGATTAAAACTGTTTGCTGGACTGAGTCTCGAACGTCGAACTTTTATCTAGGTATTTCTGTGCAATGTTCTCTATTCAGTTAACGCCAGTCCCTCAATCTGTGCAGGAGAACTACTATGAAGTTTCGTAACTGGAGAAGGAGTGCTGGTGGAAATAAAGCTGAGAGTTCAGGCCTTCTTTAACTGAAGTTGTGTTACAAATTTCTTTTCTCCTCAGTTCTCATTAATTATGCGATTTACCTATCTCATCTTCAGCTTTCCTCAGTAGCACCACACTTCCAAAGTTTCTATTCTCTACTTGTCTAAACTGTTCATAGTCCATCTGTCACTTTCATAGATGACTACACTCCGTACAAATACCTTCAGGAAAGATTTCCTGACACTTAAATCAATATGGAATTTCACAAATATCTCTTATTCAGAAACGCTTTTATTGCCATTGACAGTATACGTTGTATATCCTCTCTACTTCCGTTATCAATTCCATTATCATTGTTTTGCTATCGCCATTGTTCATCTTATAGTTTCCTTTCAAGACAGTGTTCATTCCGTTCAATTGCTCCTCGAAGTCCCTTCCTGCCTCCGACAGAATTACACTGTCGTCGGCAACAATCCTCAGAGTTTTTATTTCTTCTCCCTGAACTTTAACTGGTATTCGATATTTTTCTTTCGTTCCCTATACTGCTTGCTGAATAATATCGCGAATACGCTATAATCCTGTCTCACTCACATCTCAACCACTGCTTCCCTTTGAAGCCTCTCGACTCCTCTAACTGTCGTCTAGATTCTACACAAGTTGTAAATAGCTAACAGCCTTTCGCCACCTGTATTTTACCCATGCTTCAGAATTTCAAAGAGAGTATTCCAGACAACACTGCTTTCTCTAAGTTTAAAAATGCTTTAAACGTTGGTTTGCGTTCCTTACTTATTTCCTAAGAGAAGTCGTTGGGTCAGTAATTATTCGCTTATCCGTACATTTCTCCGGAATGCAAACTGATCTTCTCTGAGGTCAGATTTTACCAGTTATATCATTCTTCTGTAAGGAATTCGTGTTAGTATTTTGCTGTCATGACGTCTTAATATATAGGATGAAAATTTCCTGTGGAGATATCCGAGGATGAGTCGAATGAATGACGTCAACCGGAACCGCTGAAGGCTACGGGGACTTTCGTCACGGCACAATACAAACGAAGAACACTTTGCACCTGAATCTGTTACGACGTAGTTACACACAAGCCACTAGAGGTGGTTACTTCATGCGTGGCGGAAAGCCATAATTTCCTCGATTTCATTGCTACTTTGGTTCCTGGACGCTTCACGCTTTCCATCTCTTCGAATCTCTCTCTCTCTCTCGCACCCGTCTTTCTTTAGAGAATGCATGAGTAGAAACGTAAGCTGTCATTTTGTATTTGTGTGTTTCATAAGTCCCTGGTACTTTCTTGCACTTCCAGCTTTACAATTGCATGTTGTTTCGACACAACAGTAATGCTGTTCTTGTCCAGTTGTTGTCGCACCGCTTACAATCTCTTTATGTCTATTCGATTCTCTTACTATCTCCCGCAGTTATGTCATGGGCATGTAGAAAGTGTAATTCGATTTCTAATGCCGGATTCAGATTCACGGTAACAGGCAGAACTAAGCGCCCAATAAGTTTACTGTATCACATCCCCTTGTATCGAGTCTGTTATACCCAAACAGTTTAAATAAGCAACTTCCTACGATTACAGCACCATTAATATGGCTATTCCAAAAACTTCTTCAGATCTCTTACGTAAGTTATTCATAAGCTGTTGTATCCGTTAAAGTAGTTACAGCATGACTGTGTGATTTATACAGCTATTGTAAAAAGCGCCGGTCTGTTGTTGTTTGATACATTTCTTTAGAAACACAGCATTTCTATAGAAGGTGGGCACCAGTACCTTCCAGCTTTATCAATTACTGCTTTATGAGTGGAAATGGCCAGATACATGTCAAATGTTAAAGCTAAAAAATGCGGTGCTCTTTTCTTGAAACGGAAATGATAAGAAACGTGGCACTATTTGAAGTACGAATATTACAACTTGAACAAATCAATCAATTTTAATGTTTTATAAAATGTTATTTACATGTAACTCTTAAAGGTATCGATTTTTTAAAATTCTATAACAGGTGACTCTTAAAAGGTTTCGAACTGTAGCCTCGAATTGTGCTACTTCAGTGTTTGATGCTATAAGAAAAAAAGGCTAAAACTCAGTAAACATATGGGAAAGATTTGTTAGTTGATTTTTCGTACGGGATATTGTCCTAAAGTTAATGAATATACTCGCATACCTCGGACATGGGTGTGTGTGATGTCCTTAGGTTAGTTAGGTTTAATTAGTTCTAAGTTATAGGCGACTGATGACCTCAGAAGTTAAGCCCCATAGCGCTCAGAGCCATTTGAATCATTTTAGTCGCATAATTTGGCGAAAAATTACTTGTGTGTGATCCAGACCGATGCATTCGTCCACTGTTAATATTATATCTTTTCAAAACTTCTCTGATCTGCGCATGCACTATATGCGTGTTGCAGAGATCAGTAGTAGTGGATCTAATAAAACCTTACGGCTAACTGTAATCGTTGTAAGTTGTGCGTGTTTCAGATATGACAGACGTGAGAGAAGAGAGATTCCCTGTGAACTCCACTTATAAATACGATAAGAAAATCATCGAATTTCACGTAAAAAAAGGGCGGACGGGAAAGAATAAATACTCTAACTTAGCACCACAGTGTTGCTATAGTTGTAGATCTGTTAGTTTCCCTTGCTATCATGGTACGCTCTTCGTCTCTTCACCGTTTTAAGGAGCCAGTATGCTGCTAGTGTGGAGAGCAAGAACACGCCCACAGAAAGCTGCTCGGTTACCGAAATTGAGTTTATCTGTTGGAAGAGAATTTACAGCACCACGAGGCACAGTTCAAGGTCTAATAACGGTTCCGCACTAAGACGGCAACACAAATAGTTCCCTAGTCATGCGCGAATCGGATTTCTCTTTTGTCAGACTTCCTACCATCAGCGTAAGAAAGCTTTCAGCCCACGAAACGCTTCTTGTAGATTAACATTCCGAAAACAGTTTCTTATTTTCCCTCACGGCCTGTCATCACTTTTTCCACGTATACGTATGCATGTCCACGTATGCAAATGTCCAGCGTATTTGGCTTTCATACATGCTCTTGATGCACAATGTTCTGTTCTTGATATGAATGGAGACGGAAATTAAAGCAAGATGAGAGTGAAAGTATGTATCGGTACGAGGAATTCTCATCTTCAAGGCCACAAAATAACAACGTGACTTAACTTCCTGCTGCTAGCGGGCAGTCCGTCGTTAAGGCTGGCTCTCATCTTGGTCTTAACCGGAATGAGCAAGGTGTGTGTCGTCATAGTGATCCTAGCTCCGCCCACCACCCGCCACCCCCCTTTTCGCTCTTTTATCTCACCCGTACATCAGCTATAGCGTAAAACATGATACCAGACACAGCACGCTCTGTTTGCGATCAGTCAATCTGAACAGTAAGCCTCACCTTAAGTCCCAACGCTCACATCTGGCAAGAAGTCGTTGCTAAAGCGTAATTTACAGAAAATTACAGATTAAATTTCGCGAAGATATGAGTCGTTTCTGCAGATCTGTTGCATCTTCTAAGTGTTTTGCAATTTTTTTCTCTTCCCCAAAACATTTACTACTGTGATGGTTCCCATTTCAGTTGTTCGTAATTATAATTTCCACATATTTAGTTGAATTCCTCAGATTGAGGTCATGTTCGGTACTATGGGCTGTTTCTGGTCAGGAACAAAATATGAACAAACCGAGAATCTGGACAGAATTGCGACTGCATTCATGACTTTCTATATGACATTGTATATAACAAGACGAAATCAACACATGTGAAGGTAATTTTGGGAGTGCGCCAAGGGAGTGTCATAGGGCCATTACTGTTTACAATAGGTATAGGCATCCTTATTCAAATACGGAGATATGTAAACAGGCGGAAAATAGCACTGCAGTCGACCAATATAAGATAACAAGTGGTTCAAATGGTTCAAATGGCTCTGAGCACGATGGGACTTAACATGAAAGGTGGTCAGTCCCCTAGAACTAACCTAAGGACATTACACACAGCCATGCCCGAGGCAAGATTCGAACCTGCGACCGTAGCGGTCACTCGGTTCCAGACTGCAGTGCCTAGAACAGCTCGGCCACTTCAGCCGGCGATAACAACTGTCTGGCGTTATCAAGACTTAGGTGAATTTGAACGTAGTATTATAATCGCCGCACCAGCGATGGGACACAGCATCTCCAAAGTAGCGATGAAGTGGGGATTTTCCCGTACGGCCATTCCATGAGTGTACCGTGCAAATCAGGAATCAGGTAAAACATCATATCTCCGACTTCGCTATGGCTGTAAAAAGATCCTGCAAGAACGGGACCGCCGACAACTGGCCGAGCGGTCCTACGAGCTTCAGTCTGGAACCACGCGACAGCTACGGTCGCAGGTTCGATTCCTGCCTCGGGCATGGATGTGTGTGATGTCTTTAGGCTAGTTACGTTTAAGTACTTCTAAGTTCTAGGGGGCTGATGACCTCAGATGTTAAGTCCCATAGTGCTCAGTGCCATTTGAAGCACTTGAAGAACGAGACCAGCGACGATTCGTTCAACGTGGCGCAACTGCAACCTTTCCGCAAATTGTAGCAGATTTCAATGCTGAACCACCAAAAAGTGTCAGAAACTATTCAACGAAACATTATCGATACGGCATTTTGAAGCTGAAGGCTCACTGATGTACCCTTTATGGCTGCACCAACACAAAGCTTTACGCCTCTCCTGGGCCCGTAACACATACATTGGACTGTTGATGACTGGAAACATGTTGCCTGGTCGCACGAGTATCGTTTCAAATTGTGTGGATGGACGTGTACGGCTGTGGAGACAACCCCACGAATCCCAAGGACCCTGTATATCAGCTGGGGACTGTTCAGTTTAGTGGAGGAACGGTAATGGTGTGGGGCGTGTGCAATTGGTATGATAAGGGACCCCTGATACGTCTCGATATGACTCTGACAGGTGACATGTAAGTAAGCATCCTGTCTGATCACCTACATCCATTCATGTCAATTGTGCATTCCGACGGACTCGGGCAATTCCAGCAGGACAATGCGAAACTTCACAGGTCCAGGACTGCTACAGAGTGGCTCCAGGAACACTCTTATGAGTTTAAACACTTCCGCTGGCTATCAAACTCCCCAAACATGAATATTGTTGAGCATATATGGGAGCCTGTTCAGAAGAGATCTCCACCCCCTCGTAATGTTATGGATTTAGGGACAGCCCGGTAGGAGTTTTGGTGTCAATTCCCTCCGCACTACTTCAGACATTAGTCGAGTCCATGCCACGTCGTGTTGCGGCACTTCTACATGCTCGCGGGGGCGATACACAATAGTAGGCAGTTGTACCAGTTCCTTTGGCTCTTCAGTGAATAAACACGTACGATCCGTGACAGTAATTATAATAAAATAAATACGACTCCAGTCGCTCCGCTACACTGGGAGTATCAAATTAAAAATGTCAGATCGGGAGTTGGATTGCACAAGTAACGCACCATTGTGGGTATGTACCTTATGAGCAGGAAATGCTCGAAGGCAGTCACTCCTTAAACAGATCAAGTCCGTCGGCCAGACGTGGCTGGTTGGTGTCATTGTAACGTCTTTACAATGTCGCCACGCTAGGCGCCGCCTACCGCTCTGCACGCTGTTGTGGCTCTGTGTAGAGGGCCGGAGCCAGGCGGCTGTGGCAGCAGCAGCGGCGGCTCACTTTCGCTGTCGGAGTCCTTCGGCCGCCCCTTCACTCGCCAGGAATGCGGCAAACAGGATCCTACGTCGGCACGCCGCCGTGCCTTGCTGTACTGCGCCGCTCGCGCTTGACGGTCCAGCTGGCGTTCAGTCACATTCACGCACGCAACTAAAATGGCGCCACTGCTCGTGGCTTATTATACGGCCATCAACAGGCACACTTGACGCCACTAATTTTGTTTCGAATATGGCGTCAATTGAGATTATTCTGGCGGAAATTAATGTTAAAGCGTGGGTACTTAGGGAAAGAGTTGAATACGAGCAACGGAAATTGTAAATGCTGGATCAGAAAATCCACGATCCAATCACATTAATGTGGCCGTCAGTCAGAATTCTGACTAACCGCCTTTTGTAGCAACGTAGACATGCAGGAAGTGAGTCAGTGAGGTTCTGAAAGGTGTCGACAGGGATGTGGAACCACGTCAACTCCAGTGATATGGCCAGCTGCGCTATGTTTTTCAGTTGAGGATCCATGGTGCAAACAGCGCTATCGAGGTAGTCCCATAAAAACTCATCCGATTTTAAACCGGGGAGTCTGGTGGCAGAGGAGAGGAGGGCGGGTGGGTGGGGAGGAGGTAAACTTATGCTGGTGCTCTTCGAACCACACAAGTGCACTGAAAGCTGTGGGACACGTTGCATTGTCCTGCTGGTAGATGCCATCGCGCCAAGGAAAAAAACGATCAGCATATGGTGATGAAAGTGGTCCCCAAGGGTAGATGGACACTTCTGTTAATCCATTGTGCCTTCCAGAATGACGGGATCACGCAGGGAATGCCATGAAAACATTTCCGAGACCATAACACTCCCTGCTCCTGCCTGGACTCTCAACGGTCGTTGCAGTGCTGAACACGCCAAGAGCCATCTGTCCGATGTAGTACAATACTTGATTCAGCTGAAAAGGTCACCTGTCGTCACTCAGTGGACGTTCAGATGCGGGACAGTATAATGAAAAAAACCCTTAAAGTGGAATGGCCTACTACACTATCTCTTCCAAGGATGAAACCAAGATGTTTCGAAGTACAACCACCAGGGACCAGTCGAATGGTGCTTTCGAGTGGTGGGGAAGACTGTTGGCATCGCTAGGTACAACTGACTCTAACTTTTTCAAAAAAATGGTTCAAATGGCACTGAACACTATGGGACTCAACATCTATGGTCATCAGTCCCCGAGAACTTAGAACTACTTAAACCTAACTAACCTAAGGACACCACACAACACCCAGCCGAGGGCCGCGGTGGTCTCGCGGTTCTAGGCGCGCAGTCCGGAACCGTGCGACTGCTACGGTCGCAGGTTCGAATCCTGCCTCGGCAATGGATGTGTGTGACGTCCTTAGGTTAGTTAGGTTTAAGTAGTTCTAAGTTCTAGGGGACTGATGACCACAGCAGTTGAGCCCCATAGTGCTCCGAGCCATTTGAACCATTTGAGCCAACACCCAGCCATCAGGAGGCAGAGAAAATACCTGACCCTGTCAGGAATCGAACGCGGGAACCCGGGCGCGGGAAGCGAGAACGCTACCGCACGACCACGAGCTGCGGGCTAACTTTTTTATTTATTTATTTAATCTAGGAAGATTGTGGTGACCATACTTCCTCTTACATGTAACCAGGTATTCTACACATTTTGCATTCCACATATTATGATAAGCATGATATAAATTCCACAAATACATATTATAAACCATTTAGTAATAACTATAGTACTGTGTCTGCTATTGTGTTTATGAAAGATGGGCTGATATTTGTCATACACGTTGACTATCCGTGTATTATTACGAACTGTGGCCTTCCTAACACGAAATCATGAATCCACTGTCACAATTGAGACGATATTCCGCGCGCACACAATTTGATTAGAAGCTGCTCGTGCGGAACATTATCGTCTCTGAGCACTAGGGAACTTAACTTCTGAGGTCATCAGTCACCTAGAACGTAGAACTACTTTAACCTAACTAACCTAATGACATCACACACATCCATGCCCGAGCCAGGATTCCAACCTGTGACCGTAGTGGTCGCGCGGTTCCAGACGGTAGCGCCTAGAACCGCTCGACCACAATGGCCGGCGGAACAGTATTAAAAGCCTTGTATGGGTCTACAAATATAAAATCAATTTAAGATCCCCTGTAGATAAATTGCATAAGCTATAATCACATTTCTTGTAACAACATAACAACTCCGCCTCTGTTGTTCTACCCACTCTGCAACGCTATATGCCGGCCGGAGTGGCCGTGCGGTTCTAGGCGCTACAGTCTGGAGGTGCGCGACCGCTACGGTAGCAGGTTCGAATCCTGCCTCGAGCATGGATGTGTGTGATGTCCTTAGGTTAGTTAGGTTTAAGTAATACTAAGTTCTAGGGGACTGATGATCTCAGAAGTTCAGTCCCATAATGCTCAGAGCCATTTGAACCATTTTGCAACGCTATTTTCTAAATCTGGCCAGCAGGCTATTCCTCTCATTTACAGAAAACTTTTTAATTGGCATTTGTTTAATAGCATCTTCATTCTTTCTCCAGTTCTCTGGTGCATCGAATGCCCTTGCTACAGCACAGTTGTTCGATCCTTTAACCTGTTTTATAACTTTTATTTTGAATCTAGCTTCCTATTACTTTGCACACACTTTACAATTTTTTACGCTCATTGCACTAAAAATTAAAACTGTTTGGAACACATAACACAACCTAGTTGTGCTGCACAAGAAGACAAATAATAACAGCATTCGTGGAGGAAAAATGGAAGTGTAATGGAATCGCTTCTGTAACTGAACTTTTTTTTAGTGTGAGGCCGAAATCCACAAACAAAATTTCGAAGTTTGTTTGGTGATATATTCCGGGTACTTGCTATAAGGAACTCGTGGCCTTCGGTGGCCCATTACCGACTAACTTACCTATTACCTATTACACTGAAAACATTTGCACAACTTTACAAATGTTGACGTATGTGCCGCGTGTCTTGTTCGGAAACACACTTCTCGCGTTTGCTCACCGCACTTGCTATCGACAAAATAATGCTCACTTTACTCTTCGTCGTCAAATTAGCATTCAGTAGCTCTCTGGTGCGTCCCGCGTTTGATTTCCGGCTGTGATAGCTGTATGTTAACAGTGATACACAGGAGTATGGATGGGTTTACTGACGCGGAGTTAGCTGATATGCACCGCAGTGTGTTTCCACTGAATGCAATTAGAGCGGCACAACCACGCTATGATGAGCTGTTCCAGCACAAGGGGTGATAAGTACACGTGTTTTGTCTGAGGGTTGTTGGATTACTCTGCATTTCCTGTTGTACGTTTTGGTGTTTGCCTGTTACAGGCTCTTACACTATTATGAAGGTATTTTCACAGAAACGGAGATAACTGCGGTAACAAACAAAATCGATCATTATAACATTATTACTCTGTGATAAACCAGACAGCCTGCCCCTTATAACAAAATACTATGACAATATCCCTGAACAACCTCCGAAATCTTATCGGTAGAATTCTGGTTCACCCTGTGATTTGAGTTTTGGCTGTGCACACTTTGTGTTTTGTGCAGACTGTCTGTAGCAAACTATGTTCAGTCGGCGTTCGTCAGACATCCACTAGCGTTTTCTGTCAGCGATTTAGAGCTTGTTTTTATCTATTTACCCATAATTGGACATATGAGGCAGGAAAATAAAATGATTAAATGAAATTCTCATCTATCCTTCGAACGACCTGTGCAGCAAGCAGCTAACAGCGTGTTTACGGCTCCAGGCTGCAGCGAACACCGGCTGCTCGGCGAGCGACCAAATCGCGTTAAGCCTGTTGACGCCTGGCTAATGCCCATACAGCACGTGTATGCCCCATTTTATGCCTAGGTAGCTTAAGAACCGGCTTACAGCGTTCACATCAAGCTCGTATACCTCGCTATTAACTTTCATTGCTTTGCATGGAGCTCGCGAGTCTCTGGGACCGCCTCCTACGAGGTGTAGTGTTCCAGGCAACGATTTAAATGGTGATTTCCAATTAGAACTGTACAGGAATTACGCCTTATGAAACACACTGTTTTTTGGTTTTGTTATCATCCAGGTATGTTTCAGCACTCGTTGTGGTATCTTCAGTGAGTTTGTTAGTTTATCTTCTTTCTGAAAAGTAGTTACACGTAAACTTCATATCTGCGTTATACGAACTTTTGGTACAAAAGTACCGTGTACTTCGGCTGATAAGACGACTTTCAAGTAAGTCGAGGTATGAATTTTGGTCAAAGATATATAGTTTTACCATACTCCCATGCAGTAAGACCATCCCCAAACTACCAACGAACCGTAAATTTACTTTAGAACGGTGATAATCTGGACAATAATGTGATGCGAGTAATGCCCTTGAGCGTTTATGCAAGCGTCGTATTGGCTATTCAATTTTGCAAACGTATCCGTTCTCTATTACTAAACAATTGGTACCGTTGCACACCTTTCTGCCTGTAGAAGCACATGCCGAATAACGAACTCATATGTACAGCTAACAGGTATTGTTGTAGATTGCTTTGTGTGTTCAAACAATTTGTACTGTTAGTGTAATCAACGTAAAAAATTGTAAAGTGTGTGCCTAACCATGGAACCAGCAAAGAAATTGGGTGGAACACACAGAAAGTGTTGTGGGGAAGGCTAACCGAAGACTGCGTTTTATTGGCAGGACACTTAGAAAATGTAACAGATATATTAAAGAGACTCCTCATCGGATTGGGGAAGCACGAGGAAGGAAGTCGGCCGTGCCCTTTGAAAGGAATCATCAAGGCATTTGCTTGGAGCGATTTAGGGAAATCACGGAAAACCTAAATCAGAATGGCCGGACGCAGGGTTGAACCGTCGTCCTCCCGAATACCTAACAACTGTGCCACCTCGCTCGGTCTTAAAGAGACTGCCTACACTACACTTGTCCGTCCTCTTTTACAATACAAGCCATGAAAAGACCAGGTTTACAGTAGTATTAACATGCAAGACCTATTTTCATTCATATTCCTAAAATGAAATGGACGAGAATGGTGCATAATTGTTGATGGAAAATTTGTGGCAGAGGCAACCAGGTGCCAGGGTGAAGCCGGCCGGTGTGGCCGAGCGGTTCTAGGTGCTTCAGTATGGAACCGCGTGACCGCTACGCTCGCAGGTTCGAATCCTGCCTCGGGCATGGATGTGTGTGATGTCCTTAGGTTAGTTAGGTTTAAGTCGTTCTAAGTTCTAGGGGACTGATGACCACAGATGTTAAGTCCCATAGTGCTCAGAGCCTTTCTGAGCAAATATCTACCGAATCTCTAGACCAAATGCGCCTGACAAATCTAACGAGGGAAATTGAATATATAAATGTGCAGGGCGTCGCAGAAATGTCATGACAAACTTTTAGTGGAAGTGGGGTACATCATAAGGATCAAGAATTGCATAGCAACCAATGTGCGCAAACGTCGTCGTATGCCGCTGCGTGGTACTGCACACAAGAGTACCAGATGGTGCTATACACAAGACTACGGGAAGGAGGATTCCCTGAGTCGATCGCTAGCCAGTAGACGGGAAGCACGGAGCAGCATAAGACGGGTGAGATTGCGGAAACACCCTTAAACTTAAACTCCGTAAAAACAGGCCAACGATACCGACCAGCCGCCATGTCACCCTTAGCTAATAGGCGTCATTGGATGCAGACATGGAGCAGCTTGTGGTCATCACATCACTCCACTGGCCATTTTCAGTTTTCATGACCGCAGCCGCTATTTGACAATCAAGTAGCTCCTCAGTTGTCCTCACAAGGGCTGAGTGCACTCCGCTTGCCAACAGCGCTTGGCAGACACGCGGTCATCCATCCAAATGCCAGCTCAACATGTCAGTCATTATAAAGGGATACTGACTTAGTTTTCCAGGATAACAAATGGGAAGTTGTGGTACAGAAAATGGCCCAGAGATCACACCCATTGCGTGTGTGTTTGTGTGTTAGTGAGTGAAGTTCAAATGGTTCAAATAGCTCTGAGCACTACGCGACTTAACTTCTGAGGTCATCAGTCGCCTAGAACTCAGAACTAATTATACCTAACTAACCTAAGGACATCACACACATCCATGCCCGAGGCAGGATTCGAACCTGCGACCGTAGCGGTCGGTCTGTTCCAGACTGTAGCGCCTAGAACCGCACGGCCACTAGGGCCGGCAGTGAGTGAAGTGCTATGAAACAATAATGCGCGCAGTGACTGATGGTGAGATATGAGAGAAACGTGTGGCACTACATTATTTAATAGTTATTTGTAAAAAAGTATTGTATACCAGGAGTAAATCTAATGATTGTTTCAAACTAGAAGTCTGTAAATGTATGTGTATACGAATTACATTATTTTAAATTGGCCTAAACTTGTAAATACTTTGACATGTCCTATATCCTTGTAAAATGAGATCTATGGATGAATAAAGCTGCTACTACTACTACTACTACTACTACTACAGCCAAGCCCGACTGTGCCTAACTTGGATGATCTGACGGCAACCGTGTGACCACTGCGGCAACGCCGTTAGCGCAGACACGTACATAATGTATGGAATAGTTGAGTGCAACGGATGAGCCGGTGGACGCATTAATCAAGAACGCTCCCAGACAAACATAAACCGCGACAATCTTTTTTCACGTCTACATCAAAATTTGTGTGACTACGGGTCATTAAGAAGTGGCAGAGTTAGCGCAGGCCACGATCGGCGCATTCGGTCGTTAGGGAAGAAACTGTGTTGGATGCAGTGGAGACTAATCCGAGCACCAGCATATGTGCCGTTGCCTCGGGCTGAAGAATGTCTCGTAGCGGTGCAAATGGTTCAAATGGCTCTGAGCACTATGGGACTTAACTGCTGTGGTCATCAGTCCCCTAGAACTTAGAACTACTTAAACCTAACTAACCTAAGGACATCACAAACACCCATGCCAGAGGCAGGATTCGAACCTGCGACCGCAGTTCCAGACTGTAGCGCCTAGAACCGCTCGGCCACTCCGGCCGGCTCTCGTAGCGGTGCCCAGTGTTCTGAACGCCGAGCCATTACACGCCTTTCATCTCAGAAGGCTGCTGTTATTGCATTCCGATAACCAGCCTAAACATAGGCCTACGCATCTCGCAAAGTGATTTCTGCGACAAAGTGGACGAGATGTGCATTTCCCAGTTTCTATGTTGTTTAGTGATCAGGAGTCGTTCACGTATGGACTTGTATTCAGTCTCCACAATGGGCATTTGTGGACGCCAGAAAATCCTCACCGTGTATGGCACCACGCAGCACGACATTGCTTCCCACATAGCTTGCCCGCCACGAATTATCGGACCTTTCTGGAAAGGGTTCTTTTTGGTTTGCATGAAGATGGTTCACCAGATGCGAAGCTCAGCTTGTGGTTCCAACATGGTGGGGCCCCTGATCATTTTGGAGTGGCTGTTCGTAGGCATTTGAACATCGATGTATTGGGCAAGTTGGACTATTTCTCTGGTCCCCACACTCGCCTGATTTATCGAGCCTTGCTTTCTTTCTGTGGAGATCGATGAAATCTCTCTTGTACCGCGATCCTGTAACGTCTGAAATGTATCTCGTCACAAGAATCATGTGCGTAGATGCCGCAAGTTACTTTTACGTATGAAGATTTCCCTACCTTAAAAATGATCTACTCTGCTCTGTTTGATAGGAACTGTACAATCTAGTCACACAGCTGGTCTGATATTCCGTACGCTCGTACTTTGTTCACTAGGCGGCATTGTGGAACTGTATCGAACGCGTTCTCAGCGTCAAAGAACACAGAATCTACCCGGTCGCCGTTATATACTGCCTTTTTAATCTTCTGAGCGAAGAGAGCGATCTGAGATTCATTATTGTTTGCGGAATCCATGTTGATTCCTACAGAGGAAATTCTTCAATGTCTAGAAATATCGTACTACCCAAATATGAAACGTTTTCCAGAATCTTACAACACACTGGTAAGTCAGCGATATGAGCGTATAGTTTCGTGTCAGTTCGACGATCGTTCTTGGAAACAGGAATGAATTGCGCTTTTCCCTGTCACTAAGAACGTTTGGTTTTACATATCTACATTGCAGCCATACTTACATTTTCCAGTTCACTCACTTCACGGAACCTTTTTCCGATGTTGCCAAGTAAAACATGCATTTATCCAATGGTCTATTTCCCCGATAAACTATTCCTTGTTTTCTAATAACTTTCGCGTTATCAGCCCATGTGTAATTGCAGTCCAAGCATCACACACACTGAAAACAAACTTCCGTTTCCAAAACATCGAGGGCTCTGAAAAGCGACTTAGTTTACCAGAAATACTGAAGGTAAGTCTTTGTCTACAACTGGGCCAAGTGCAAAAAATTGCCAAGTGCTTTTGCGACTTCTTTGGTACTGAGATTCTTCGAATACGTGTAATATTATATTTAATTTTGTTGTTACCCATACCCCTGAATTTCCACTTTATTATGTTACTCTGTACTTAAACACTCATCCCGATTTTAGATGTATTTGGTCCCTTTTTTGCCGCACTTTGGATATCCTAACTATACACCATCAGCGTTATGTAAGACTTCTTACAGTTTCAGTTTCCTGTCATCGTAGCCTGAAGTTATGTAATTTATTGAGCCTAAATTAAAAATGGTATGAGCGATGGCGTGCTTAAGGTCTGTATTACTGCCTGCTTTCCTCAAAGTCGTATCATAAGGTGCAGATGTAAAAGTAGCAGAGCGTTCCCCATGTTCTGACGTTATTCCTCAAACTGCCTCAGTCCGGTACTCCCAATATTCTTTCTATCCGGACAGTGATGACGGCTTCTCAGGAATTCGTATGTGCCAATGGGTCCTACTAACAGTACATTAGCCTGGCAGGGCCCAAAGAGATTGGTGACGCACGTGGACAGTGGTAAGCCCATGCAGAGTTATGTCCACAGCAACTTCTAAATCTCAAAATCTCGGATGGCGTACTGATCATTTGACAGCAAAGACCTCTTGTCTCCAGTCAATGTCGTCATTTAATTGTCTGCAATGCTAGTGTCACTCGAACTACATTAGTGTGAGTCATTACACTGTGTACTGAGCTGATTGGCAAGTAGCTTACCCATATTTGTTTTCCGTAAAGTGATCCATCTACGTCTGTATGTGATTACTAGACTCGCAATCAGGAGAAACAGAGTTCAAGTCCCCTCCTGGGAATCCAGGTTTATATATTCTGTGGTTTCCTTACGTCGCTTGTGACGAATTCCAGAATGGCTGCTTTTTATAGAACACGATCGTTATCCAAACCGATCTGCATCAAGTGACCTAATGATCCTTCCTTAATGAGCTCGCGGTCGAAGGGACTTAAAGCCCAGTCTTCCTGCATTTACATGTTCGTGAACATCGTATTTTCATTTGAGCGAACAGCGTGCATTATGACAACACACGTTAAAATACATTCTCAATCAGAGGAAAATTGAATTACGCTTTGTTTAACGTCAGCGATTTTGTGTGATGTTACTACTGTACTCTTACTGGCGTGGTAGTATTCCGTGAGTTTTACGTCGCTGGAAGAGAAAACTAAATATTTTTTTCAAATAATATTCTGTCCTTTCTCCACCGTTTCCCGTAGAATAATATCTACATCCGCATACACTGCTGCTCTCTCTCTCTCTCTCTCTCTCTCTCTCTCTCTCTCTCTTTCTCCCCGATAGGTGTGTAAATATGCGGGTCAATTATAAACTCTGTAAAACAGTTCAGAAAACCGTTACAGATAACGGGCCAGGAACAAAGTAACAAATGGTGCTGAACGTGAAAGGCGAACTCTCAATGCTTTTCACAGTGTTCGTAAATGTGATTTGTGGCCAACCTATGTTACTCGGCTCACATATAATCGTAGGTCCTCCTGTGCCCATAACCGACCCAACGTATGAGAGGTATCAGTGAGAACAGCTGCAGCGATGCGGTGACGCAACTCTCTGATATTCTGTGTGAGAGGTGTAGCAAGCGACGTGGCAACGTCCCTTTTCAGGTATTCTCGTACATAGTTGTGGAATTCTGGACCAGATCTACAGGTAAACTTTGTGGGCTTCGCAAAATCACGTCCCTCGCCTTTTGTGACACGCCCAGTCGGCCTGAAGTATGGCCTCACACAAACAGCAACCCTGCCAGAATTTCTTGTACCACTTCACAACGCCGTTGCAAACCGATAGTGTTTTGTGAAACCTCTCACGGAAAGCACTTCCACACACACTGATGATTGGCAACGGGCAAATTCTTGCACAAAAACGCGTACTCTGCTTGGTTTGTCGGCATTTTTAGCAACTACAGACGGTGATGCCCTTATTGGCAGTTTTCGAAACTAATGTGCGGGGCCGGGGAAGAATAAGTGAGAGAGAGAGAGAGAGAGAGAGAGAGAGAGAGAGAGAGAGAGAGAGAGACAGAGACAGAGAAAGAGAGAGAGAGAGTTTCTCTTTCACTTACTGTATCCAAAAAAAAAATTCTTCGAATGGCTCTAAGCACTATGGGACTTAACATCTGAGGTCATCAGTCTCCTAGACTTAGAACTACTTAAACCTAACTAACCTAAGGACATCACACACATCCATGCCCGAGGCAGGATTCGAACCTGCGACCGTAGAAGCAGCGCGGTTCCGGACTGAAGCGCCTAGAACCGCTCGGTCACAACGTTCGGCACATTCTGTACCATCTGTTCTGTTATGTTCAGGAAGTTTTTTTCAAATAGACTATGTAATTATCCTTGTAAATCTGTACGTATTATAAAAATGGTAAAATGCATGTGTGTGTGTGTGTGTGTGTGTGTGTGTGTGTGTGTGTGTGTATGTTCCACATCTCCTTCTAAACCACTGGACCGACTTCAACAGAACTTGGTACATATATCCCTTACTGTCAGGCAACAATCTCTATACGAGTAAGAATCACCTACCTATCATAGTTCAGAAAATAGGACATCATAAACGCTGAGATGCGTAAAATCTGCTGCATCATGCATGATATTTAAATTTATTACTTCTATGATACAGGCCCTGTTCGCAATAAATTTCGCAGACAGTATCCCTTATGCCGCTAAATGTACCCACACAGATATATCGTTATAAGAAACATAGTTCAAGACATGTGACGTCACTGACACAGGGAGGCGTGAAAAAATGTTGTATCATGTATGAAATTTTAATACATCTATTCTTTACTACTATGACACTCCTACACTCGCGTCGACTTGAGAAAATACCTGACACCTGGCAGCGCTTTCAACAGTTTTGAGCTGAGCAGCGAAAGCAGCTGTAGACGGAAACAGTAACCGCTATAGAGCTCTGAAGAAGCGTTGCCATTGAGTTCACAAAATCGTGTTATAGGCTCGCAAAATAACTGCGACCAGCGTACAGAAACTATTGGAGACCGTCTCTCACTGACTCTACTGCAGGTGTGCATACAAGATTTTGTCTGTAATAGAAAATTGAAAAAACGGATACTCGAGCAGTGCCAGGTTTCTCAGCTAGTGCGCGCACACGCACACACACACACACACACACACACACACACACACACACACACACACACACACACTAAATGCAGTAGCCTATCCAAGTACAGTATACAGGTACGTCTGCGACTTTCACCATTTACACAGCCGCAAATGGTATGTAAGTCCACGAAGTTACAATGACGTCCGAGCATATCATTCTGTCAGACAGTGTATAAATCACAACTTTTAAAACTATTAAGCTAAGCTGGATGCATTAGGATGCATTCACGAGGTGAGTGACACTACCCGTTTCAACGCCAAAGTTAAGAATGTATGTGGTCGAGTGGTTCTAGGCGGTTCAGTCCGGAACCGCGCTGCTGCTACGGTCGCAGGTTCGAATCCTGCCTCGGGAATGGATGTGTGTGATGTCCTTAGGTTGGTTAGGTTTAAGTGGTTCTAAGTCTAGGGGACTGATGACCTCAGCTGTTCAGTCCCATAGTGCTTAGAGCCATTTGAACCATTTGAAGAATGTATGTAACAAATTACTGGTCTATTTAAGAGATTTCGAACACCAATCAAAAAGTATGTTCTTTTTGCAGTTAAAAAAAGTTTTATTGCTTCTATATCTCGCTTCACGCAAGAGTGTCATAACATGTAAGAAACTTAAGTAACATCTTTGCACTATTGTTTTCCGAAAACCATTTTTGGATTATCCTGAGCAGCTCGCGAAGTAAATGACATCTAACAGTGGTGCACAAAGTATGCTCCGCCACATAACGTAAGATGTGTTGGAGAGTAAGAATCAAAAAGGAGACGCAGTTGTTACGCGACTCGCACTGTACAGTTTTCCTGATTGCTAGGTGAAAACCCAAGCAACCACGAGAAACAGCGAAAAACAATGTTTCTTTCTGGGTATTTTGAGCATCGTCGTGATTAACGTATTAGATTGCAAATAGGGACCACAGAGGCTATAGGAGGAATACCGTAGACTGTGGAAAATTTATCGCCTCAATCCTTATAACGGTTGGCTGCGAAAATCTCACCCTGTATCTCTGACGGTCCGCCTTGACAAACGACTTTACAGAACAGTTCCGTTCTCACAGTGCTGCAGGAAGTCTAAACAAAAGCCGGAACTAGTCTTTGCTTATTATTCGGACTCTCTGTCAGCCGAGATCGCCGGCGTCTTATTTCCCAAAACGGTAGTGCCCAGTAGTGTTTGGTCCTGTTGCCGCCAAGCGAGGGGGCACTGGACTCGTATTCTGGAGGAGGGCGGTTTACACGCCCCCACTCTCGCCGTCAAAATTTAGGTTTTGATCTCTTTCCCTGCATCCAGAAGATACTGCTCCTTCCCTGATATCGGCTACTTTAAACTGGAACACGTTTCATCGCTTCGTCCATTACCCCTCCCTTAGATTGCTGAAACTTGCCTCACAAAAAAGAAAATGCCTTTTCTTCCAAGGGTATCGGATTACACTAAAATGTCGTCGGATGAACACAAAGGCCAAGATCGTACGACAGATGATCTCTGTGTTAAGAATTCTCGGATCGAAAGACAGGCGTTGCTGTTATCAGCCGCGCATCAGTCCGCATCCACTACATCATTTCTGCACCTCAGACTGTCATTACTACAATACTGCATCAGCCTGATTATACTTGTGCTACGCACTTCTAATACGCCACAGCATGTGCTACAGCGGGCGTAAGTAGCCAGCGATGGTTGCGTAACAGCTTCCCCCCCCCCCCCCCTCTCTCCCCCCTCCCTCAAGGCACGTTTCAAGGCCTGGTCTTTTGACACGTAGATGAGCGTATTGCTTAAGTCAGCATTCCTCTCGTATTTACGAACGATGTACAGTTTCTTTCTTTCAACTGGCACTCTCACTTTACTCCTCCACTCCTTGCTATAGTAGCATTAAGTGCTACCACGAAAGCAAACTGCTACCAACAAATTCGAAAAACGTTTGGATGATACATATCTGCATTTTCCCTGTATTGTCTCCTACTGCCAGTAATATTATGAGGAGACTTGGAAACCGTTCAGATTGTCATTAAGAATTTGTAGTGAATCATATTACGTAACCAAATGATGTACGCAAAACCAATCAAATACGTTTAAGTTAAGGTCATGATACACATTCGCAGTGGTTGGCAGATATTTAGTGGAAATTTGGGTCAACCAGCAGCCCAAGATTACTTGACTCACGACTTTCTGAAGCTTAAACTACTAATGTGAGGCAACGAGATGACTTACGGGGACCTACATCAGTCTTACCTGTCCAACGGATAAAGCAATTTCAGCTTTGGGGTAACGTTGTATAATCTTTATATACAAAATTCAGGTGTCAGCTGTTAGTTGCCATACTCCTCCGAAACGGCTCGATCGATTCTGATCAAATTTTACATGTATACTCCGTAGGTCTGAGAATCGGTCGCAATCTATTTTTCATGCCCTTAAGTGATAAGAGTGGTCCACTCCAAAAACGTTTTTCTTAATTTTAAACAGAACTTCCTTTTTTTATGATGTGGCATTACAAAATACACGCAACCCTAAATTTTCACCCTTCTTCCACCAACCCCTATTTTTTTAATAGATTTTAATAATTTAATAATTTTCAACCCCGGCCGATAAACGGTCAATTATCATTTGATCAGTTATCCCCGCCAGGTGTCTACCGGTGGTAGTCTTTCACTATTCGATAGATAAGTAATTGAAGAAAACGTACCAAAAGCAACTACTCGAATATCCCCCTCTTTGAATCGAAGTAACTAGACCGAGAAGTTTAACTAGGCAGCACGTGTCATGCACCAAACCGACGTTTAGGCCTAGCGCACACGCATCGATTTTTATCGTACGGAAATATATCATACGATAAAATTCTTTTAGTGAGACAAAGAAGTTCCTATGCTCTCCTTTGTTACTGTAAAATAATTTAATCGTACAATATTTTTACCCATGATAAAAATCTATGAGTGTGCGCTTGGCCTTATTCATAATGCTGGCGAACACGTTGCCGCTATGTTTGTAAGCTCATGGACGAGCTGTGTACCGGCTGCAATTGTTAAATACACGCGATCTACCGTATAAACTTTAGAACTATTAGTGGCCGATACTGCTGGACTTCCCCCTAAGCCTTTTCTCGATCCCTACATAGTTTTCGGCCATTATTATTGTCTGTGACACGAGCTCCCGGCAACAACGGCTATTGTGTTACACGTATAAATTGTGTTACACGTATACATTATTCTTATAGACTAGAGACAATTTATATGGCGAAACAACGTTAAACATTTTCAGAGGCGGAACGAAGTTCGCCGTGTATAGCTAGTAATATTATATATTAATTGTTAACATCTGATGTAAATTAAAATATCAAGAAGTCCTTTCTATGTATTTGTCTGGAGTGTAGCCTTGTGCGGAAGTTAAAAGTGGACGATTAACGGTTCAGACAAGAAGATATTAGAAGCTTTAGAAACGTTGTGCTGTACAACAATGCTTAACGTTGAGAAAAGAAATGTATCGCACAACTTGTCTAAAAGAAGAAGTCGGTTCAAAGAATACATCCTGGGGCGTCAAGAACAGTCAGTTTGGTAATGGAGGGATTGTGAAGGACAAAAATTGTAGACGGATACCTGGTCATGAACTCTGTAAGCAGGTTCAAATGAATGTAGGCTGCAGCAATTATTCATAGATGAAGAGGCTTGCAGAGAATAGACTAGCGTTCGACCAGAGTGGCTCGCTACATCAAACCAATTTTCGAACTTAAGACAACAACAACAACAACAACAACAGCAACCTTGATGCACTTCATGGACGGTCGAACTATTATGCTTCATGAAGATGACTTAACAGGGCTAACATAACAACATGCAGAAAAAATACACCGACCGAAAAAAATCGCAACTCCAAGAAGGAGTTGTTATGTGACATAAATGAAAGTTGGTAGGGGTGTTTCTACATCTGAAAGATGATGTTTACTCAAATTTCGCACCAGTCGCATAAGAGTGGCCCTAGTAGCAGGTAGGGTTTACTTTAAATATACTTCCTAAGGGTCGTGAAAGTTAGTTACCTTTGAGATCGCTCGTGGTAAGTTGATGTTGGTCAAGAATGGCTTTAAGAAGACAAAGACGCCGTTATCAACCCCAAACTGATTTTGACGAGGTCGTCTAATGCGCTGCGAGAAGCTGGATGTTCCTTACGCGATACTGCAGAAAGTCTTGGCAGGAATGGACATGTTAGCTGGCAGCGTTGCTCACGAGAACGTGCAGTCGCAAGATGACCGGACTCCAAACAGCCGCATGGCACTAACGACAGGGAAGGTCATTGTGTTTGGTGTATGGCCTTGGAGCATCGTACTGCATCTGCAGCTCTGCAGCACCCAATCTGTGCAGCAGTTGGCACCGCACTGACACGAAAAACTGTTACAAATCGGTTACTTAAAGCTCCGAGCTAGACGCCCTGTAGCGTGTATTCCACTGACTCCAAACTGCCGTCACTTGCGACCTCAGAGGTGTCAAGCGAGATCTCATTGGAGGGCGGGGTGAAGATCTGATGTGTTTCCTCACTGATTGACTCACTGATGCAGTTTATGGAACTAAACGGCGAGGTTTTCTAATGAAAGCTGGTTCTGTCTTGGTGCCAGTGATGGTCGTGTGCTGGGTACAAGGAGGGCAGTTGAACGCCTGCAACCAACCTGCTGCGTGTTAGACACACTGGACCTACATCTGGGGTTATGGCCTGGGGTGCGATTTCGCATGACAGCATGAGCACTCTGGTCGTTACCCCATCCCGTCCTGATTGCAAATTCATACGCCAGTCTGGTGATTATGCACAGTTCACGAAAATACCGTAATTCCGCATCCAATATTTTGAAAGGAAAGTTAATACACAATACAAAATCGCCCCAGGCAACAAATTATTAGCGGTTAAATGCTGGGAAAAGAAAAACTACAAACGTGTCGTGTAAATAAAACAGAGTAAGCCAACTGTAGAATTTCTCTCCTCAGAATATTACCGCTATGAACAGCTAGTAAAGCAGAACTTTGTGAATAATGCAGAACTTGCCAAAACATATATGGAACGACGTCCACCCCAGCTGTTTAATGAGTCACTTCAATTACGATTCATGTTTGGCCCCCTCAATTTCCTTCATTCTTTGCTGTAGGACAACTCTCTCAGAGCAGGAAGTGCTAAGAAATTAATGTGACCTGGGTACCAAAGTGGGACGAGTATTACGGTGTCATAGTCACAATGCTTAACTGCTCATTAGAATAAAGTGCATGTGTGCGGTAGTTAATGAAAATGATGTAGCAGTAACCACGGCGACGAGAGATTCTTTTCCATGAAGTTATTACGAGTGAAAATGACCACGTCGTAGCTGACGCTCTAACAGTTCTTCTTCGCAGGCCGGTTCTAATGTTACCAAGAAGCCTAACAACTCCCGTGATTAACTTGACTAGGAACATGGGCAGTGTTCTACACTTGAAGCTCTTGAAATATCTTAAGATATTCCGCCTGCAGCGGTACAAAGATCACAACAGCTTTTCTTGGAAGCAACCACTCAAGCATAAGTCTAGGAAGAAGTAGGATCATTATATTAGACTGAAAATCAAACCACTTACAGGTAAGCAACGAGAGCATTTTGGCGGAAAGAGTTACAAAATGTTCATGCAATATTATTTGCTCATTTTTAACTACTCTATCTGAGATATTTTCATTATTTGAAACATTTTTTTTGCTTTCTTTTTTACAATGAAGCACACTTCTCCATGCTCCTTCCCTCCACAATAAAATATGTGACGTAATTTTGATTCTGTTTGCTCTTCGTTTCTTCGCCGCACTTCTAATAATCCTGCTGTACACAACATAATGTTATTTAACTTCTCTTCCATCACTATAAACACAATATCAAGTCGGATAAAAAATATAGACTATTACTAGCAAGAAAATCATTTCTGAAAAAGAGAAATTTGTTAACATAGACTATAAATTAAAATGCAAGGAAGTCCTTTTTGAAGGTATTTGTGTGGATTGTAAACTTGTCTGGAAGCTGAACGTGGGCAATAAACAGTTCGTAGAAGAAGTGAAGAAAGGTTGTTGAAAGGTGGTGCTGCGGAAGAACGATATACATTAGATAGTTAGATAGAACAACTAATAAGGAGGTGGTGAACCCAAGTGGAGAAGAAATTAATTTGTGGTACAACCAGACCAAAAGAAGCGTTCGTTTGATAGTGCACATCCTGATGTATCAAAAAATTATCGATCTGACAACGGAGGGAAGCGTGACAGGTACAAATTCTAGACCAGTGCTCGATTACTGTATGCAGGCCCCATCGGATGAGGTAGGGACGAGGAAGGAAGTGGGCCGTGCCCTTTCGAAGTAACCATCCGGGCAGTTGCCTGAATCGATTTCAGAGACATCACGGAAAATCTAAATCAGGCTGGCCGGACACGGCTTTGAAGCATCATCCTCGCGAATGCGAGTCCAGTGCGCGAACATGCCACATTGCTTGGTACAACTCTACGAAAACGTTGCTTCTCTCTGTCATTAAGTGAAGGTCTTCAGACAATACGTTGTCCGTGGTGCGAGGTAATTAATGCCTGTAATTTTGTATTCTCGGCACGCTCTTGACACACTGGCTCTCAGAATACTGAACTCCTTAACGATTTCCGAAATGGAAAGTCCCATGCGTCTAGCTCGAGGTACTATTCTGCGTTCAGTCTGTTAATTCCCGTCGTGAAGCTATAATCATGTCGGAACCTTTCCATACAAATCATCTGAGTAGAAATGACGGTTCTGACAATGTACTGCCTTTCATACCTTGTGTACCCAGTACTACCGTCATCTGTATATCTGCATACCGCTATCCCACGACTTTTGTCACCGCATTACATGTAGTTCCCAGTAAGTATGTAGTTTTCAGTAAGTAAGGGTATGCAGAAAATGCCAGGCTGCCTAATGTCATGACGTAATCTTTTGAGCCACACAGACACAGCAGCAGACAACGAACACTATCTCGCTCTGTCTTTGCACTCTGGCCTCCACCTCTTACTTGACAACTTCTGTCAGGATTTACGAGCGGTACAGCTGTCTAGTCCACCGTCAACATAGCACAACTAAAGAAAGACAACGACCACACCCGCAACTTTTACCGCAGTGTACACTATATGCTTATATCGTAGGGACAAGGTCACTCATCATAATTTCTAAGGTCTTCAGAATTTCTTACGGTGAAGTATGAGGCGAAATAGCCGTTAGCTTCAACAGTACAAACAATCTCGAATACACTGAAACCGTAACTTTTTTTTCTTTTATGTAAAGACTGAGAAAGACCTGAGGCTGCAGGATATTCTAAGAAACAAAATTCTGTGAAGGTATGAGTGGACTCCAGCCTGATTTGCTGATCATCCAGTCTTGCTGAGCAGAACTAGCAATAACGCAAGACCGTGGTTTGGAATTCTACAATGGCCATTGGAAGCACTTCATTATGTACTAATTTTACTTGGGTGATATCCTGCGATGCCTGTATGTGAAGTGAAATGAAAATTAAAAATGTCTTCATATTTGGTGAGGAGTATCGACAGACGATTAAACGGTACGCTTTTGATTCAAGGGAGACAAGCGAGCTGTTGTAATATAAAGCACGTTTAGCAAATAAACAGCAACACTTCTGAAAGAAATTCAAACTGATGCAGACGTGCAGTGACAACTTGCAAACGTTTCTCAGTACCATAGGTGTGAAATTCACATCATCCCCAACGCCATCAGCAAACTTCCACACAATAACAGAGAGCCCAATTGAAGCAGGTACAAGTGGCCAGAAGTAGTCCCATACTGCACCTATAGCAACGAATTTTCAAAATAATGTGTCTTACACGTATTAACTATCACGTGCACCCTCCCGACCAGCTAGGTACGTTAGGACGCCGGACTAACGAGGAAAGCTGGAGTCCGTCCAGCCTGGATGAGGTTCTAGGTGGTTTCCCACATCCCACTAGATGAATACCGGGCTGCTCGGTCGCAGTATACCACTAACATTACCAAATCCGTATTAATAGGCCGACCCCTTATGCTTACGGAACTAAAGCCAAAGAAAAAGAAGAAACAAAATTAACTTATCAGCTAGCAATGACTGACGCATTCGATCAGTAATCAGGGGAAACAGAGTTCAGATTACCATCTGGACTTTCAGACTTAGGTTCCTCGTGTTTTCTCCAAATCGCTTAAGTCAGAAGCCAAGACGGTTCCTTACAAAAAAGCACACAGTCCGTTTTCTTCCCAATTATTTTCAATCCGAACATCTGATTGAACGCTAATGACCTCGTCGTAGGCGTGACGCTAAACTGGGTTTATCTTTTCGTATTAATTAAACAACAATTAACGAAATCTCTAAGACGAAAAAAACGAGGCACCACGAAGGAATTATCCGAATAGGATGGAAATCACTAGATGTCTTGTGCACGTACAGACAAATGATTTCAGTTTCAAACAAATTGGAAGATGTATTCAAGAGAAAGAACTTCACAAGTTGAACAAATCAATAACGCGTTGGTCCACCTCTGGCCCTTATGCAAGCAGTTATTCGGTTTTGCATTGATTGGCAGTGTTGTTGGATGTACTCCTCGTGTCAAATTCTGTCGAACTGTCGCGTTAGATTGTGAAAGTCCCGAGCTGGTTAAACAGCCCTCCCACAACGCTCCAAACCTTCTCAATTGGGCGGAGATCCGTCGACCGTGGCTGGCCAAGATAGGGTTTGGCAAGCACGAAGACAAGCAGGAGAAGCTCTCACCGTGTGCGGAAGGTCGTTATCTTGTTGAAATGTAATCGCAGAGTGGCTAACCAGGAAGGGCAACACAGCGAGGCGTAGAATATCGTCGACACCCCGCTGTGCTGTACAGGTGTCCGGACGACAACAGAAGGGGCTCTACTATGAAAAATATGAGACCCAAGATCATCACTCCTGCTTGTTGGGCCGTATGGCAGGTGACAGTCCAGGGCGTCTAGAGGCACGTCTTCGCTTGTCGTCACCGAAGTGAATCCACTTCAGTCAATAAGATGCAAGGCCAAAGACGTGACTGCTTCAAATGGCTCTAAGCACTATGGGACCTAACATATGAGGTCATCACTCCCGTAGACTTAGAACTACTTAAACCTAACTAACCTAAGGACATCAGACACAGCCATGCTCGAGGCAGGATTCGAAACAGCGACGAGGCAGCAGCGCGGTTCCGAAATGAAGCGCCTAGAACAGCTCGGCCACAGCGGCGGGTGACATGTCTGGAGAAACCCCAAACTGCGGTGTTATACCAACCTGACTGCCGCCCGACAGCCAGGAGTGATGGTCTGGGGTGCATTCTTTCCATAATAGGACCCCTTTGCTTGTCATTCGCGGCACCCTTACAGCATAGCGGGACGTAGGTGATATTCTACGCCCCGTTTTGTTGCCCTTCATAGCAAGCCATCCTGTGCTTACATTTCAGCAATATAACGCCCACCCGCACACAGCGAGAGTCCCTGCTGCTTGTCTTCATGCCTGCCAAACATTACCTTACCCAGGAAGATCGCCAGATCCCTCCCCAATTTAGAACATTTAGAGCATTATGGACAGGGGCCTCCAGTCATATCGGGATTTTGACGGTTTGACGAGCGAATTGGACAGAATTTGGCACGATATCCCGCAGGAGAACATCGAACAACTCTATCAGTCAATGCCAAACCAATAACTGCTTGAATAAGGGCCAAATATGGACCACCTCGTTACTGTGCTGCTGTGCATGTATATCACACTACCGATTTCCGTCACATTTGGATAATTCCCACGTGGTGTGCCTATTTTTTTTGGGAGAGGGGGCGGGAGACATGTATAGGAACCAATATAATCTGTAAACGTAACACATGAATAGTTATCCAGACATCGGCCCCTCATTCTTAATTTGGAAATGGCACTCGCTTTACTGACACAGGTCTGAAACTGATAACATTACACAGCTGCGTCACATATGTGACACCTCATTTTACCATACTCTGTCATCTCTGACAAGGGATAAAATTTACTTTTATGTTAATATACGAATACGAATTTTTAATACCGTTGCTACAAATTCGTACCTGCTTGAGCTTAGGATAGCAAATGCTGAAATGTGTTTGAGTTCTTTACAACCAGTACCGTATCCTAGCAAGAATCTGCATCCCTAGAAATTATTTCCTTGAGACACTGTGAAGAGGAATCAAACATTGCAAAGACTCAGTAACTGACTGACATGTGTATGACGTAAGTAAGTTACGACACACCAAACATTAGAAATTAAGAAGATCAGTGTAATAAACAAACAAAAATGTTGGGAAGCAGATACAACAGAAATGCTCACGTCCCACGCACGCTTTATGCGTTAAACGGGTAATCAACGCAGACAAAGAGCATTTCTTAACAATATTAAAAGTAAACCAGGAAAACTAAGCGAATCGAGTTTTGTTTTGTTTTATATAGAAAGTCTTTATGAAGAAACACAGAAAGGAAAATAAAAAATGACCCACTTACGAATACAGGCTGACATTGTGCAAATTTATCAACATATATAATGAGAAACAAAAATAATTACATGCTACGTAGCAATGTTGGGAAAGAGAAAGGTAAACTTTGTGAGAATTACGTTTATGAGTGGATCAAATCCCAAGAGCTAGCAAAGCAAAAAAGGTATAAAAGGAAATGGAAAAGATTATTCTCTAGTGAAGTTAATTCCAAACGAATTTTATATGTAAATGCAGATTTAGGAAGGCAAGACTTGAAATGGTCCCTCTTTAGAGTGTACAAATTACGAATTTATTGAGACAAACAGCACAAGAAGCGAATCATTTGGAAAACGCAGTAAATTCTTGCTAGATGGAATATTGTCCTTTTCCCCTTTTAATGGTTCTGTAACTGATGCATAAATGGGAAATTCACTTCCAAAGGAAAACAAATCAAACTGTTTTCTACACGTACTGTCAGCCACATTCCTTTCTAGCCGGAACACCTTCGCTCTACTGACACTGTTAGTACTTGCTGTTCTCCGTGTTACGTAGAGGCGATAAAAGAAAGTGCATTACCAGCCATAGACTAACATAAGATGCCAAAACACAGACTCACCGCACACAGACATCATAGCGCGTACTGGCTTACCTGTAAAAAATGGAAAAGAGCATTAAGTAGGTAGTTTTTAAGTGAAAAATGAACAGAAATTGATAAAATTGTGTCAGTCTCATATAACAGTTTACTTGCAACCAATGAAGAAAAGTTCCTATGAAAAGATCCAAGAACATACCGTACATCAGAAATGTTGTCTAGAAAATCGTCACATGTACTAAACAGGATGTTCAAAAATTCAGTTCCGACGAAACCTAAAACAAACATACACTGCCAGAAAAAAATTAGTACATCTGGAAAGACGAGGTCAATTTAGATCCGATGACTATATATATGCCACCTGGTGGTTAGTAGATATCGCCAATCTGTGTCTAACTTTTAATAGGGAAAGCTCAGAGTCAGAAGGCTCAATGTAGTGCGAGGGTGTGAAACAAGCATGTAACCACTCGTGCCTCCTACAGCCGAATGACCGAGTTTGAAAGGGGTCAAATTGTGGCCTTCCGAGTGGCCCGATAGTCCTTTCACAGAACTGCCACACAAGTTGGATGTGCTGCATCAGTTGTGCAACGATCCTGTTATGAGTGGTCACGTGAACATTCTAACACCTGTAGACGAGGTGCTGGACGTTCACGCAGCACAGACGCCTGCCTGGATTTTTTGTATTGTAAGGGCAGCAGTGGCAGACTAAAACTTCCACAGCGCGGATGAGAGGGCTTGAGAGTGTAAACTCTTGCGAGCCGGTTATTAGCAGTGGGACTACGGCCACACACAACTCCAGCCCGTCTTCCACTCACGCCACAGCATCGACGGGCACGACGCGACTTGTGCCCTCAGAGGAACTCTTGGAAGGTAGAATGGCGCGATATGATCCTCAGTGATGTAAGCAGACTCTGCATGCACCCAAGTTATAGTCGTTTGAGCATACTACGTAGACCCTGTGTGAGATGACCCAGGGGTGCATCTGTCAAAGACTCGCTGATCCCACCCCAGGCTGGGGTGCGATAAGCTACAGCTCCTCTCCATCTTTAGTGTTTCTGGACGGGACGCTAACCAACGCCCGGTACCTTGAAAGGTATGTGCTAAGGTTTGATCAGGGTAGCTCCAGTCTCAAAAGGCTCTGAGCACTATGCGAGTTGTTGCTTCTATCTTATGGATAAGATTGAAAAAGGAAACAACATGGCAGAATACCCCGTCTCACATTATTAATCAATCACTCCGAGGAAGCCTGAAAGGTCACAAAATTAAAGTTCCTGATTCACTTCTAGCAGCAAAATATCTTTCTTCAGTTAGAGACACTCTTACCTGAGGTTTTCTTTTTGAAAATAACATTACTTGGGTAGGTAGTATGATGCACACCTGATTGGCAGACCCTGTCAATTCTGTGAAATCCTGGCGTCCCAGAACGGGCGAATACTGCAGGACGCCTAGCATCACTGGGAAGCGTCAGCGAACAAATGGCTCTGAGCACTATGGGACTTAACTTCTGAGGTCATCAGTCGCCTAGAACTTAGAACTACTTAAACCTAACTAACCTAAGGACGTCACACACATCAATGCCCGAGACAGGATTCGAACCTGCGACCGTAGCGGTCGCTCGGTTCCACACTGCAGCACCTAGAACCGCACGGCCACTCCGGCCGGCTAGGGTAGCTCCAGAAAATAATAGGTAGTTACCAACCGCAAGGTGAAACGAGTATAATATCTTCAAGTACGAAGATCTTTGATGGTTAAGAGAGCCGGACGTGCGCAGTAAAAACACTAGGGAGTGGCAAGTAGTTGCCCGGAGGAAGCAGACGTGTGCAGACAGCTTTAAGGGAGAAGTCGCAGCTAGGCGGCCGGAAGAAGAAGACGTGTAGTGACAGCGTTAAGGTAGGTCGCTGACGCTGACCAAACTTTAGCACGTCAGTGAGTGAAGATATATAATCATTTCAAATTCGTTTTTGTTAGATAATAACCAGAATTAGGATTTGTATGTCCAAGGTTTGACGCAGTAAGCGAATATTTGAAATGATAGGTTTTGTGCATGACTTAAAATTTCAACAATATATATATATATATATATATATATATATATATATATATATATATATATATATATATATATATATTGTTGAAATATATATATATATATATATTTTTTTTTTGAGATCAACATTGTGTTTAAATCTAACAGCCTTAATCATAGTCCACATCCTTTGCTTGTATTGAATATGAAAATTAGTAGTAAAGTAAAGTTACCCGCCAATGAAAGAATGTAAAGAAAATGACGCCTCTATGCAATATATATGTGCAATTCATGGTTTGAAATCGATTTTGGTCGAACTAACGTTATCAGAGCAAAGTTAATTCAAATAACTAATTTTATGCCATTTCAGAACTGGCGTTATGCTAGTCAAGATATAATTTCATTAAGTAAACATCAGGGCCGAAAATTAATTTTTCAGTACCATCTTAATGCCATTGCACACAAGGCAATATTCTCTTAAACTTGATTGCTGAGTCGAATACATGTTGCATTTCTGGCAAAATGGAGGAGTGCAAGAAACAAGTTCGCAGACGCAATCAGATGCAGGTTTGTTGACAAATTAATTTAGAACAATCTTATCATTAATACTATCACACATAAAAAAGGATACAATTTTATCTAAGATACTTTCAACCTGCAGAAAGTTGTTAGACCATTCTTTTGCCGTCCTTGCATCAGGAAAGTGATGTGTGGTTTCAGCAGGATAATGCTCGCTCACACACTGCCCGTGAAAGTCAATGTGGTCTGCAAAACGTGCAGCAACTTCCCTCACAACTACGATCTCCGGACTTGTCGCCAAACGAGCATGTATAAGATATGATGCGAATCATGCCATTCGTCAACCAACAACACGTCAACAGGTCGAGCAGATGTGAAATAATGTATCCCAGGTCAATATTCATCATGTGTACGATCGAATGAATGCCAGAGTCAGTGCCTACATTGCCGCTGGTGTTGGCTACACCACACACTAATAAGGATGTTGCAAGATGGCACTGCCTGGTACGCCGGCCGGAGTGGCCGAGCGGTTCTAGCGCTACAGTCTGGAACCGCGCGCCCGCTACGGTATCAGGTTCGAATCCTGCCTCGGGCATGGATGTGTGTGATGTCCTTATGTTAGTTAGGTTTAAGTAGATCTAAGTTCTAGGGGACTAATGACCGCAGCAGTTAAGTCCCATAGTGCTCAGAGCCATTTGAACCAACTACCTGGTACGTCAGAACCGCTTGTGATATTGATCTGTAACTGTAATCATTTCATGTATTCCATATGCACTGCTGCATCAATAAATCCTGAGTAAAATGGAAGCCTGTAGAGGCGCGTGCTAATTTATTTCCATTAGTGTTTTTCGTTGAGCAATTGAGTGACAACTAAGCATGCGTGAGTATGCGAAGGTGGCAAAAAAGTACCTTCTTCGGACTACTTTCCAAAAAAATGATTCAAATGGCTCTAAGCAGTATGGGACCTAACATCTGAGGACATAAGTCCCCTAGACTTAGAACGACAAACATAACTAACCTAAGGTCATCACACACATCCATGCCCGAGGCAGGATTCCAACCCGTGAACGTAGCAGCAGCGCCGTTCCGGATTAAAGCTCCTAGAACCGCTCGACCACAGCGGCCGGTACTTCTTTACACCAAAGTTGAAGTACATAGCATAGTGACGTCCTGATGTTAGCATTGAGAAGGTGAACAGCATGTAGCGTTTTAACGCCTGCTTGAATGATTCCGTCATATCTGTCAGTTTGGGTACTGAATTTTTTAACCACCTGCATACGGTACGTATGACCAGAGAAGATCCATGACAATTAAAGTGGGTTTTGTAAGGATGCTTTCCATGTCTACCACGACCGTTCATGTAACGCGATGTTGTTTACGTCACTATGACAACGCCTCAGTCTTGTTGCGTTTCTAGGAGAGTTGTCGTTAATCAGATGCTTCCAACATAGTTAAGGAGCACTGGTAGAAAGAATGGAGTCATGACATTATTGACGGAATTTGTGCTGCGGTTAATGCAATGGACTTGTATTTGGGAGTGGTGGCTTTCAACTTCCCCTTCAACACTTCGGAAAGAAGGCAAGGAAGAAGGTTACGGTTTAGTGTATCGTTGACGACGAAATTATTAAAGACGGTGACGGAGCTCTGATTGGTGACAGGACTGGGAAGGAATGTGGCCATGTTCTTTTCATAGGGACTGTACCGGCTTTTGGTTTTGTGATTTAGGGTAATCACGGAAAATCTAAGGCCGTTTGAGTGGACGAGGATTCAAAGTGCCCGAATTCGAGTCCACTGGCAAAACACTAGACCATCTCGCTGTGTCGGCTTTTCTGATTTAGGTATTCCACGGGAACCCTGAAGGATTCCGTGACGGTTCCCCAAGCAATTCCCCTTTCCACTTGTAGTAACGGAGCAAATGTTTGGTTTCGGAGGGCATCCTAGAGAAGAGAACGTTCACAGTGTTTCGCGGTGTCAGAAACCCGCAGTGTCTATAAAATAGAGCCTCATTACTGCACTGCCGTCTGCCGTTGGAATGAGACTCATTACGGAACAAAACGCGACGCTCTGCTTGCTATTTGCGACGTTGACTGCTACAAAATGCAAACGACGCGGAAGATGGCTGCTGCTTTGGTTGATAAATCCCGCGAGACGTGAAAATGAAACGATGGCACCGCTGCGGGTGAAAGGTGGTTTCCAGACCTGGTGTTTCCGGCAGCACTGAGAATAAAGGCAGTAATTATACAAGATGAATCAAACTTTGCCCACAGGGGCGTCACAATGCAGTACCTATCGCACTACCTGCACAAAAATGTCTGTGATAAAATTTCATACAGTCCATTTTTTCGCAAGAAATTGAATGTCAAAGAAAGGTAATTTGGCTACGTGTAGCCACATGTACGATAATTCATCGAATACTGTGTAGCTCATCTGTCCAATTGGTAGTGTGGCCTTAGTTTTTCGTTTGAATGCTCTAGTTTAAGATTTCAGTTCAATTTTCAGGTATAATATCTTCCTTACGTTCTGATATGCCGAGTACCGCTGTAGTATACCCTGTTCCTTAAACGATACATATCCTCAACAACGGTTTTCTTTTGACGTTCAGCGTAACAGTTATTGATGAGACACATCGTAAATATTCATGAATAGTAATAACCAGTTAAAAATAAAATATCAGCTATAGGACAGAGATAGATACAAACCCTGCCAATATCGATATATTAAATATACATGCGAGGGTATTTTGACAGGACTTACAAAAAAGCAAGAAAAAATCTGAGTTCTGTAAACAACTCACTTTACTTCTCGACAGTATTCTATGAAGGATATATACTTGCTCAAGCGATCCTTCACCTTTTTCATCCCACCTGAAAAATATGTTCTGTCAAACTCCGCAAGGTACTCGTTGACTGCAACTATCGTTTCCTCATTTGACGAAATTTTCTTCCCAGCCAGCCAAAGTTTCAAGTTAGGGAACAGCAAGAAGACACTTAGGGCTATGTCTGGTGAATATGGTGGATGGGGGACCAGTTGAAAGGACAGTTCATGCACTTTCGCCATTGTTGTCGCTGATGTGTGGGATGGTGCATTTCGGGCCAACCTTCGTTTTTCCCAGCCAACGAAATTTTCCAACAATGGAGCACATAATAGGGTTTAGTTATTGTCCTGCATTTTACCAAGTAAACTATGAGGATTATTTTTTTGGAATCCCAAGACAAAGCGGCCATCGCCTTATCAGCTGACAAAAAGGTCTTTTGTCTTCTTCAGAACACATTCACCAGCCTTTCCCAATTATTTTGATTGCCGTTCAAACTCTGGTGTGTGATGATCAATCCAGGTTTCATCGCCAGCCACAAATCGGCAAAAAATCTCTTGCGGACCGCGATTAAACATCGTCAGACATTGTGTTGATATGATGGGCCGGATACGCTTTTGGTCGACTATGGGTAATCCTGGCAACCATCTAGCACACAGCTTCTTCATAGGCGATCCTCCGTGCAGAATATTATGGACTTGCTCAGTGGAGACGCCTGCAGCCTCAACAATCTCATGAAATTTTATCCGTCGGTCTTGCTTTACGCCCACCGGGGTGGCTGAGCGGTTCTAAGCGTTTCAGTTTGCAACTGCGCGACCGCTACGGTCGCAGGTTCGAATCCTGCCTCGGGCATGGATGTGTGTGGTGTTCTTAGGTTAGTTAGGTTTACGTAGTTCTAAGTTCTGGGGGACTGATGACCGCAGATGATGAATCCCATAGTGCTCAGAGCCATTTTTCTTGCTTTACGATATCATGGTTTTTGAATAAAATATTCTCGGACTTCTTGCCGCGTCAAATCTTGGTAAAACCTCATCATGGTTTTTGTCTGTGGTTTGTGAACAATATACCTTGCCGTTGGTGGGGAGGCTTGCGTGCCTCAGCGATCCAGATGGCCGTACCGTAGGTGCAACCACAACGGAGGGGTATCTGTTGAGAGGCCAGACAAACATGTGGTTCCTGAAGAGGGGCAGCAGCCTTTTCAGTAGTTGCAGGGGCAACAGTCTGGATGATTGACTGATCTGGCCTTGCAACATTAACCAAATCGGCCTTGCTGTGCTGGTACTGCGATCGGCTGAAAGCAAGGGGAAACTACAGCCGTAATTTATCCCGAGGACATGCAGCTTTACTGTATGATTAAATGATGATGGCGTCCTCTTGGGTAAAATATTCCGGAGGTAAAATAGTCCCCCATTCGGATCTCCGGGCGGGGACTACTCAGGAGGACGTCGTTATCAGGAGAAAGAAAACTGGCATTCTACAGATCGGAGCATGGAATGTCAGATCCCTTAATCGGGCAGGTAGGTTAGAAAATTTAAAAAGGGAAATGGATAGGTTAAAGTTAGATATAGTGGATATTAGTGAAGTTCGGTGGCAGGAGGAACAAGACTTTTGGTCAGGTGAATACAGGGTTATAAATACAATAGGTTTAATAATGAATAGGAAAATAGGAATGCGGGTAAGCTACTACAAACAGCATAGTGAACGCATTATTTTGGCCAAGATAGACACAAAGCCCATGCCTACTACAGTAGTACAAGTTTATATGCCAACTAGCTCTGCAGATGATGAAGAAATTGATGAAATGTATGATGAGATAAAAGAAATTATTCAGGTAGTGAAGGGAGACGAAAATTTAATAGTCATGGGTGACTGGAATTCGTCAGTAGGAAAAGGGAGAGAAGGAAACATAGTATGTGATTATGGATTGGGACTAAGAAATGAAAGAGGAAGCCGTCTGGTAGAATTTTGCACAGAGCATAACTTAATCATAGCTAACACTTGGTTCAAGAATCATAAAAGAAGGTTGTATACATGGAAGATTCCTGGAGATACTAAAAGGTATCAGATAGATTATACAGTGGTAAGACAGAGATTTAGGAATCAGGTTTTAAATTGTAGGACATTTCCAGGGGCAGATGTGGACTCTGACCACAATCTATTGGTTATGACCTGTAGGTTAAAGCTGAAGAAACTGCAAAAAGGTGGGAATTTAAGGACATGGGATCTGGATAAGCTGAAAGAACCAGAGGTTGTACAGAGTTTCAAGGAGGGCATAAGGGAACAATTGGCAGCAATGGGGGAAAGAAACACAGTTGAAGAAGAATGGGTAGCTCTGAGGGATGAAGTAGTGAAGGCAGCAGAGGATAAAGTAGGTAAAAAGACGAGGGCTGCTAGAAATCCTTGGGTAACAGAAGAAATAGTGAATTTAATTGATGAAAGGAAAAAATATAAAAATGCAGTAAATGAAGTAAGCAAAAAGGAATACAAACGTCTCAAAAATGAGATCGACAGGAAGTGCAAAGTGGCTAAGCAGGGATGGCTAGAGGACAAATGTAAGGATGTAGAAGCTTATCTCACTAGGTGTAAGATAGATACTGCCTACAGGAAAATTAAAGAGACGTTTGGAGAGAAGAGAACCACGTGTATGAATATCAAGAGCTCAGATGGAAACCCAGTTCTAAGCAAAGAAGGGAAGGCAGAAAGGTAGAAGGAGTATATAGAAGGTTTATACAAGGACGATGTACTTGAGGACAATATTATGGAAATGGAAGAGGATGTAGATGAAGACGAAATGGGAGATACGATACTGCGTGAAGAGTTTGACAGAGCACTGAAAGACGTGAGTCGAAACAAGGCCCCCGGAGTAGACAACATTCCATTAGAACTACTGACGGCCTTGGGAGATCCAGTCATGACAAAACTCTACCAGCTGTTGAGCAAGATGTATGAGACAGGTGAAATACCCTCAGACTTCAAGAAGAATTTAATAATTCCAATCCCAAAGAAAGCAGGTGCTAACAGATGTGAAAATTACCGAACTATCAGTTTAATAAGTCACAGCTGCAAAATACTAACGCGAATTCTTTACAGACGAGTGGAAAAACTGGTAGATGCAGACCTCGGGGAGGATCAGTTTGCGTCCGTAGGAATGTTGGAACATGTGAGGCAATACTGACCTTACGACTTATCTTAGAAGAAAGATTAAGAAAAGGCAAACCTACGTTTCTAGCATTTGTAGACTTAGAGAAAGCTTTTGACAATGTTGACTGGAATACTCTTTTTCAGATTCTAAAGGTGGCAGGGGTAAAATACAGGGAGCAAAAGGCTATTTACAATTTGTACAGAAACCAGATGGCAGTTATAAGAGTCGCGGGACATGAAAGGGAAGCAGTGGTTGGGAAGGGAGTGAGACAGGTTTGTAGCGTCTCCCCAATGTTATTCAATCTGTATATTGAGCAAGCAGTAAAGGAAACAAAAGAAAAATTCGCAGTAGGTATTAAAATTCATGGAGAAGAAGTAAAGACTTTGAGGTTCGCCGATGACATTGTAATTCTGTCAGAGACAGCAAAGGACTTGGAAGAGCAGTTGAACGGAATGGACAGTGTCTTGAAAAGAGGATATAAGATGAACATCAACAAAAGCAAAACGAGGATAATTGAATGTAGTCAAATTAAATCGGGTGATGCTGGGGGAATTAGATTAGGAAATGAGACACTTAAAGTAGTAAAGGAGTTTTGCTATTTAGGAAGTAAAATAACTGATGATGGTCGAAGTAGAGAAGATATAAAATGTAGACTGGCAATGGCAAGGAAAGCGTTTCTGAAGAAGAGAAATTTGTTAACATCGAATATAGATTTATGTATCAGGAAGTCGTTTATGAAAGGGTTTGTTTGGAGTGTAGCCATGTATGGAAGTGAAACATGGACGATAACTAGTTTGGACAAGAAGAGAATAGAAGCTTTCGAAATGTGGTGCTACAGAAGAATGCTGAAGATTAGATGGGTAGATCACGTAACTAATGAGGAGGTACTGAATAGGATTGGGGAGAAGAGAAGTTTGTGGCACAACTTGACTAGAAGAAGGGATCGGTTGGTAGGACATGTTTTGAGGCATCAAGGGATCACAAATTTAGCATTGGAGGGCAGCGTGGAGGGTAAAACTCGTAGAGGGAGACCAAGAGATGAATACACTAAGCAGATTCAGAAGGATGTAGGTTGCAGTAGGTACTGGGAGATGAAGCAGCTTGCACAGGGTAGAGTAGCATGGAGAGCTGCATCAAACCAGTCTCAGGACTGAAGACAACAACAACAACAACAACAATGCAAAAGTAAATGGTTTTTAGTGACGAGGCAGAGTACCTATGAACTTCATCCAATTCGGTAGTCCAACCTTTCAAATGAAAATGTTTAACATCAGCACGAAACTCTCTTTTCTACATTCTCAACCACAGTCAGAACACTGGCTAATTCAGGCGGCTATCAACACACTACTGTTCACTGTAAATTGTCGAAATTCTTTAGACGGTCCTTGGAATAACCAAGCAGAAATATTCCATTTTTTCGTGGAAATTTAGAAGACTTATCAAACCGCGCTCGTACTATATTCTGGAAGAGAGGCTAATTGTTATAATGTAATAAAAATCATCAGTATCAGCTTATCAACGCACCGAAAAGAATAAGGAAGCAGTGCATCGAAGAGAAAAGAGTAAAGAGAAAAGAGTAAACATGTGAAGGCCAAATAAGTCTTCATAAGTGTACAATCATTTATGTCTTACAAGGGTCCAGTGTCTATTCGTCACCACCGATGTTGTCCAAATTTATGGAATAGTTAGGGTTGACTAGAAGCAGAAGTAACAGAGATGCGAGCTCCAGATGTCCAAGCGTTGCCATTCACTGGAAAACATGATTTCAGACTCTTGCTTCAGTACGTTAACCTCTTTCCACAGTTCAACTGATCGCTCTGAGCTGCGGCACACTATTTATTGGCACTACGTGATGTGATTACAGTGCCATCTGGAATCAGCTTTTAGAACTCTATCGAAATTTCTGTGTAACTTCTGTATAAAATTCTTACAACATTCACAATAAGCGTACCGTTTGTTGCACTTGTCTGTTGATCTTAGTTTTCGATGTATTTAAGTTTGAAATCAGGTCTTCCTGACTGGACACCCCGTAACAGTTACCCAGCTGGAGTGGCAGAGGCGGCTCTGACGTCACGCGAGGTGTTGAGCCGCGCCGCGTGCTATGCTGGCGGCTAGAGGCGGTAAGTGTGCCAGTGTGCCGGCACGCCTCCGGAACAGTCGGCTCGCGACCGGAAGCGGACGCCTTGCCGCCGACTGGACTGCCTCCTGCTGCGCGGTCACTGACCTCGGCGGACACGTCGCGACTACGCAATCGCCGCTCTGCGACTACGCCTTACACCTGACCACCACATCCACAGCAGGAGCAGACAGCAATGGCCGCCATATCATGCACTGTTACTGGGATATTCTCTCTCTCTTTACTAACATTAATCCCGACGTGCGGGGTCGGCTGTTATGACTAACCGAATTTGGCGTGTTAATTTTAAGTGGTGGCCAGATGCCCTTCCTGTCGCCACCCCATACACCCTCGGGCCGTAATGTGTGTACGACAATTGTCTGTGTCCAGTGTAATCCATGGAATAATGCAAACGTCTGCGACTCGTGTAACTGAGGCGGAACGTGGGGACCAGCCAGGTATTCACTTGGTGGCATGTGGAAAACCGCCTAAAAACCACATCCAGGCTGGCCGGCACACCGGCGCTCGTCGGTAGTGCGCCGGGCGAATTCGATCCAGGACTGGCGCTCCTGAGTCCGAAGCAGCCCGTTAGTGCTCTCGGGTACCCTGGTGGGTGCTGTTACTGGGATATTATCTCCCCAAAAAGTATTTTGCACCACCCTCTTTCTCCATACTCTGTATATCACAGTAAGTCGGTAAGTAAAACCACCCACATAGTGGAGGTTGAGGTAAATTGTCATTTTCAGTGCAACTCACTGTACTGCGCTGTATCTCCAGTTGAGAAAGGGTCAATGTGGCTTCCACGCACTGGTCGACTCACAACATCTGCATCTCATCTCAAGTTCACACTTAAGTATTTGGCCGGGTGTTCATACATCTACTTTAAGACTGTTACGTGACTACTCCACTCTCCACTAGCACGTGATAAAAATGAACAGCTACATCTTTTCCGTGCGAGCTCTGACTTTTGGTTGGTTGGTTGGTCGTTTTGGGGTATAAAGGAACCAAACTACAGGGTCATCAGACCCTTTTTCGTCGTGCAAACAAGGCTCAAGTTAAAACAGGAGTTGGAGAAGGGAAAATGGCGGAAATCTAACAGGGAAGGACACAGAAAGAAAAAACGAAAGAAGCTAACAAAAAGGGGGAAACGTAGACTAAAAGGATAAGTACCAGAAGGTATTAAAATGATATAGCAGATGGCCGAAGCTGGCTGATCACAAGAATAAAAAAGGATGATCCACCGACTCTGCAGCACACTAAAATCTCCCGCCTAAAAGGGAAGGTGAGCTGAACACAAATAGGGACAAGAACACCAAGGCAGACAAACGGCAAAGAAAGAGTGAGGAAGAGTTAAAATGGAGGGATGGGGGAGACCTGGGAGAGAAGACCAGACGCCCATCCTTACATTGTATGAAAAAAAAACCTTACAAATAAAACGTAAAACAACACCAGCCATTGAGGCACGGTAGCCCAACACCGGAGATGGGGTGCTGGGAAGGTTAAAAGTCCGCAGAACGGCTAAAATTGGGCATTTCGACAATATGTGGACGACATTCATGTGGGATCCAGTATCTGGCATCCCAATCTCCAGATCTGGTTTGGCCAGGTAGTCAGCAAGTTCATTGTCCGGGATCCCCAAATGTCCTGAGATCCAAGTAAAGGTCACTCAGCGTCCAGTGTTGCCGAGGGCATAAAGAGACTCCTGGGTAGTCAGTGCCAAAGGATGGCGAGGGAAGCACTGGTCGAAAGCTTGTAGCTTGCTTAAGGGTTCACTATACATGACGGAGGACTCCCCTGGCGCAGGAGTGGATATGATCAAGAGCGCTGTAGATGGCTCCCAACTCTGCAGTGAAAAGACTGCAGCCAGTCGACAAGGGGCGCTGTTCAGCATGCCCAACGTGAACGTAAGAGAAACGATCAAGATCGCTGACCATCGATCCATCGGCGTAGAATATTTCTGAGCTCTGGAACTCGCTGAGCATAGAGAAAAATTTCCGGCGGAGGGCCTCAGGTGGAACTGAGCCTTTTGGATCTTACGATAGGTTGTTGGTTCTTGTTTGTTGTTTTATTACAACGCTCTCTATGTAGGTTGCAGTCAACAAAGATATTCGCATTCAGAGGAGAAAATTGCTAATTGAAGTAACGTGAAAAGATTTCGCCGCAATGAAAACCGCCATTGTTTAATGATTGTCACCCCGACGCGTTTATCACAGCCGTGACACTCTGTGCCACATTTTGGTAACTCAAAACGCGATGCCCTTCTTTGAACTTTTTCGATATACTCTGTCAAACCTAATTAGCAAGGATCGCACATCGTGCAGCAAAACTCCAGAAGAGGACGGGCAAGCGTAGTGTAGGCAGCCTTTTTAATAGGTTTGTTACATCTTCTAAGTGTTCGTACCTGTAAAACAGAGTCTTTGATTCGCCTTCCCCACAATATTTTATGTGTGATAATTCAATTTACTCTGTGGTTCCCTGCGTCTGCAGCAGTGGACGATTGTTAACGGTCGCTTCTTTGGCATTTTAAATCAGTGCTGAAGCCTCAAATGCACAGCAAAAGCAGGGAGTGCCGACGGCAATGCTCTGCGCCCATTAGCAGTCGCAGGACTGATTGAAAATGCCAAAGCAACGACCATTAACAACTGCCCACTGCAGTAGAGGCGGCACACAACAGGGTTAAATTGTTCGTAATTTTAGCCACAAGGGCTTGTACTGAGTTGAATACATAGCCTTTCAAGTTGTTAGATTTAACGTGTAATCGAAACGTATCGGATTTTTTCTTTTTTTTTTAGTATTCGGAAGGAAGACTTCACAGTTTTCATTATTTATGGTCAATTGCCGCTTTTCGTGCCGTGCGGTACCTCGTCTGATTTATTTTTCGATTCGTCTTGATGTTCTGATAACTTAATTAGACGGTAAACGGTGGCGTCATCTGCAAACAATCTAAAAGGGCTGCTCACATTGTCTCCTTACCTCTACTCTTCTCTTCTCTGTAATTTATGGTCCCTCTGTGTATGCAACCTAATATCAGGAATTGCTATGGCGAGTTTGACCCGGTGTCGAGTAATAAGTACACTAGTTCACGCAAAAGTTTTTTGCATATAATTTGTAAATAATTCCTACAGTTTGTCTGGATTATGATTATTTAAAGTAAATTTGTGAAAACGACGTCATTGTCACCTAGCGACATTACTCGAGACAGGAGCAGTGGCTCGAGAACGTCGGAAACGGGAATTAATTCGCATTTGGTGTGGCAGGACGTGTGGCTAAGGTTGTGTGATCGAATCCCGGGTAGGTCCCTCCCTTTAGGTGATTGACGATTGGACTCTTACCATCTTAAGAGTGTGCTAGCAGCTCAAGCGACACCTCATACTGTATACTTATAATTACCATTTTAATTCAGATTCCACATAGGCAGTATCGTTAATGTACAAAATAGTTTTCTAAGAACTTGTCATAAGCTGTTACTCCGCTGCAGTGTGAAAAGTCACAACAGTTTTGTTTATGGAACTATTTAAAGCACTCGTGTGTATACAGCTGAAATAGATAAACTTGAATACTACTCTGTCACAAAACTACTTTTCTATGGATTGTGAGATGGCCGGTGTGGCCGAGCGGTTCTAGGCGCTTCAGTCTGGAACCGCGCGACCGCTACGGTCGCAGGTTCGAATCCTGCCTCGGGCTTGGATGTGTGTGATGTCCTTAGGTTAGTTAAGTTTAAGTAGTTCTAAGTTCTAGGGGACTGAAGACCTCATATGTTTAAGTCCCATAGTGCTCAGAGCCATTTGAACCATTTTCTCTATGGACTGTCTCTAAAGTTAATTTACTAGTAGCTGGTGAAGGTCGTTTCAAGAGCACAGAAAAATCCAGATTTTTTCAAATGTGGCGGTACATCATTTGAAGAAGATTAATGTGAAAGATCTCCCTAAACTGAAACAACAGAACAAAACAATCTAGAAACTGCTCTGGATGGTTGGTGATAAACGATTTATTTAAGAGATGATGCCAAAGGCATACCAAAAGGTAGAAAAGGATGCGTTTTTCGTAAAGAATAAGGTGCGATAAAGCTTTGTGCTAGCGAGGTGCCACATTTATTAGATGCTGGTCGAAATCAAACGCGAAATAAAGGGAGACTTGGTACCTATTATTTCCGTATGTTTTCTTCGCTGATTGTGCCTATCATACAGGGTTAGCGAGTGTTACATAACAAGTCAATATATTGTACAGACAACAATTTGTAGCTTCCTATATTTCTAGGAGAAAGTTTTCACACAATGTGTTTCGTTCATTAATTTTCGGTTTAGATGTTTCATGACATCGGTAACTGATATCAGATTAGTACATTTGCCATTATCCATCATCTATGGAAATTCATACGTTCATCGCGGAAATTTGCTGCACGCATCCGGGTATCTATTAGGGAGTGTCCAGTCAGTGCCTTAATGCCAGCTTGAATTCTGCTGGGGAGATTTTGCGTGACGTGTCTGTGTGTGTGTGTGTGTGTGTGTGTGTGTGTGTGTGTGGAGGAATGGCAGCCCATTCGTTCTCAAGAATCGAAACCAGAGAAGACAATGATGTTGGACGCTAGGGTCTCAAGTGAAGTCAACGTTCTAAGTCATCCCAGAGATTTTGCATTGGGTTCATGTCAAGACTTCGGGTACGCCAGTCCATTGCAGGAATATTATTGTCACCAACCAATTGCCTCACAGATGCTTATTTATGACATGGTGTGTTGTCAAGGTGCCACATTCATCGTTTCTGAACTGTTCTTCTGCTGTACGCAGTACATAATAGTGTAACAAGTGTTCATATCCTTCCGCATTTAGCGTTATTTTAGGAGCAATAAGCGAACCACATACTAATAGCGAAAAACACTTTTCCCAAACCCAGACCCTTCCATCAGATTCCAACAGAGTAGGGCTTGTTTCATAAGTCCAAATCACTCGTTTTCAGCTATATAGCGTCCAGTGGCGACGCACGGATTTACCAAAACAAAGTAGCCTCACAGCCAGCGACCACATCACACGGAATTTCAAGCCCTTTTTGGACTTTTGTGTGATCATGGGTCCTTTCAGACAGACGAACGTGCAGGGAGGCGGCGGACTGTGCGTACGCCAAATCTGGAGGACCAGGTTCTACAGGGTACTGAGACGAATCCTAGTAAAAGCGCCAGGCAAGCGGCCAGCCTACATGCTGTAAGCCAAAGTACGGTTATGTGTATCGTGCATGACAACCGCTATTACTCATATCAGTTGCAACGAGTAGAAGGATTCTCAGCAGTGGATTTCCTTTTACGGGAAGTATTTTGTCGATGGTTTTTGCAAGGGACCATCACAATTGTGGAATGTCTGTCATCAGTCCTCTTTGCCGACGAATCAACCTTTACCAGACCTGACATCATCAGTCTGCACAATCATCATCTGTGGGCTGAAGACAATCCTCAGGAGATGATGTATTCCATTCCAGATGTGGACCAACACCCTAATAAGCAGATGGTCATAATGTTTTGGCTGTTCAGTTGTGTGTGTGTGTGTGTGTGTGTGTGTGTGTGTGTGTGTGTTTGTGTGCGTACGTGTAAGAGTGCGCTCGCGTGCCTGTTGGAAAGAGCCGTCAAGATGGCTCGGCTTCTGGTCGTTTCCCACGGTCGGGATGGTCAACAGCGCCCAGCAGAGCAGCAGGGCACTGCAAAGCCCTTTCGAGTGGCTCCACCAAGAGCCCTGAGCAGAGCCCGGCCCGGCTGGTGGTGCGGGCCGCTCCCAGCGCGTCGGCCGCAGGAGCGGCGAGTTTCTCCGCGGTGTCCGCATGTGGGATGTGGGTCGCCTTTGAGGAGCCGCTGGCCGCGCCGGCTTTCGCGGCCGCTGGCGACTCTGGAGAGCGCGGAACGGGAGCTCGTCTCGTCTCCGCCGCCGCTCCGGCGACAATGACACTTCCGCGAGTGCTCCGCTCCACTGCCTGTTCATTGTGAAAGCGCCGCGCCGGGCGCTTCATCACTTATACGGCCGGGACAAGATAATACTGCCATCCTCGTTTCTAGAGCCTACTACTTGAGCTGCTCTCAGACCGTACATTTTGCTCTCCGCCTATCTTACAACTTGTCTACGAGTCGAGACAACCACACTGGTGTCTAAAATTAAAGCAACAAACCGAAATTTTACCAAGTTGCGTTTATTTTGCCTCAAAACACTATAATTAGGTGTCAGTAAAAATGGTTCAAATGGCTCTAAGCCCTGTGGGACTTAACACCTAATGACGTCAGTCCCCTAGACTTAGAACTACTTAAAGGGAAGTAACCTAAGGACATCACGCAGACCCATGCCCGAGGCAGGATTCGATCTTGCGACCGTAGCAGCAGTGCGGTTCCGGACTGAAGCGCCTAGAACCACACGGCCACAGTGACCGGCCGTGTCAACTGTTCCATAGCAACCGTCTCAAAGTTGTGACATTATTGTTGCCGGATAAAGTGTTGTCTTGTTGTTTGTGTGAATGGATGACTGATTAATAACAGTAACTATACTTAGACTTAAATGCATTATGGAGTATGAGACACAATCATAAATGCTTACTAGAACCGCTCTGCCACAGCGGCCGTCCACGTGATAGGAGAGTAGAAACGATATAAATAATGATGATGAGGTCCCATACTGCGAGGAGCGTTAGGGTGGTGGTTGTGGTTAGTGTTTAACGTCCCGTTGACAACGCGGTCATTAGAGACGGAGCGCAAGCCCGGGTTAGGGAAGGATTGGGAAGGAAATCGGCCGTGCCCTTTCAAAGGAACCATCCTGGCATTTGCCTGAAGCGATTTAAGGAAATCACGGAAAACCTAAATCAGGATGGCCGGAGACGGGATTGAACCGTCGTCCTCCCGAATGCGAGTCCAGTGTGCTAACCACTGCGCCACCTCGCTCGGTGGAGCGTTAGGGACGATGCGGGGGAACCGCACCGCCGTACTAGGCAAGGTCCTAACGGAGGTGGTTTGCCATTGCCTTCCTCCGACCGTAATAGGGAAGAATGATGATAATGTCGACACGATAACACCCAGTCATTTCGAGGCAGGAAAAATCCCTGACCTCCTTCCCCACCCCCCCGCCCCCCCCCCCCCCCGGGAATCGACCCCTTGCCCCCGTGCGCGGGAAGCGAGAATGCTACCGCAAGACCACGAGCTACGGACGATACAAAGAATTCAGAACGTAAATAACTGCAACACGCATAACGACAGACAAAAATGTTCTTCGTTTTTTCCAACTTAACGGATTTACGCAGGCATTCCGACAAGTGGTCAATGCACTCATTGTGGGGTGTAACCACCTCTGGCAGCGTTACAGGCCTGACAAACGACGGGCCATGCTGTGAATGATGCCACCAGTCTCATTCAATAACGCCCATCCTTCCTGTAGCGCTACTCGCAAGTCTTGGAGAGTAGATCTTGGATGCTGACGTGATGCAACCCGCGTTCCTAGTGTATCCCAGAGGTGCTCTATCGGATTCAAATCGGGAGAGCGAGCAGGCCGCGCCATGCGTGCAGTATCTTCCGTTTCAAAGAAAACATCTGTCATGCGTGCCCATGAGGTCGAGAATTATCGCCTAGCAATACGAAGTCTGGGCCAACAGCACCTCGCAACAATCGCCCATGACGTCTCAAGGTCTCGTCACGATACCCGAAAGCAGTTAAACTTTGCCGATTTAGCTGTACAATTTCATGAAGAGGTGTTCAATTGGTCAACATAATCCCTGCCTACACAATTAGGGATCATACTCGATATCATTCTCTTTGCACAATGGCTGGGTCCCGAAATCGTGTTCGTCGTTCCCTCCAGATGCGAATCAGTCGAGAATCACTGTCGATACCAAATCAGGACCCAGCTGTGAAAAGGACATTGGGCCGCTGTTCCATCGCCCATGTGGCATATTGACGACTCCACTCTAGGCGTTCCATTCTGTGAAGACGCATCAAAGGTACGCATACAGCAGGTCTCTGACAGTGAACGCCACTCTACCGAAGACTTCTGTACACCGTTGGCTCCCTACAACATGTCCAGTGGATGCTCCGAGGTTAGATGCCAGTTGCAGTGCAGTACTAAGAAGATGTGGATGTGCCCTTAGAGCCAAATAGTGGTACTCTCTTTCTGTTGTTACACGTGGTCGGCCCAACCCTGGTTTTCGGGATACAGTTTCGATCTCTATCAACTATCGCCGTATCCCAAAAACAACAAAATGATTCGCATTAAGCCATCGGGCCACATTAGTTTGCGATCGTCCTGCTTACTTTGTTCCCATGGCCCTCCCCCACAGAGAACCTGGTAGGCGTCTTCACTATGCCATACTGCTCCGACTGTGACAATGCACACAGCGATTGTGGATGTGAGATTACCCGGCAAAGACTACCCCGTTTGACAGGTGCCCTGATGTCATCGTTGCGTGGCTGTCCGTTGACCAGAATGCCATCTTCCGTGCAGAACACGATCATGCGGACGTCTGTTGTCAGTTTGTATGATTATATAGTGAATTAGACAAAGAATGGGGAAATAGTGGTTTGTTGCCTTAATTCTGAGCATCAATGTATTTGTCAGTGCTCGCTGTGTTTCTGAGCTACACTGCTGTTATTTTTTCGACATTCCAGACGTCCAACGAGATAACCACTAGTGCCCAGTTAGGTCAATAGTTCCTGACGTGTACTGACGTGCAAACTACTATTATCATTGCTTTACGAGTCACTGTAGCATATCTCGGAAAGAAAAGGCATGTAATGCATTGATCGACCTGCTGTTCAGTACTACTTGAAGATCCGAAATGCTCTAGATCTCATCCTGAAGAATGCAATTTAAGAAAATCGAGTACTTCTTGCTAAGGTTGCAGTTGACGAATCGAGTCAATATGAAAAAGTAAAGCATACAGCATGTCTACAATATTTATTATATAACTAACCAGTATTTGCCTGTAATGCCTCATCAGCTATACATAGTAAAGCATAAACTGCCATATTATACTTTATTTCACTTGTCCTATATTTTATTTTGTGTTATTACAGGCGTTTCAATTACCGGTTTAATCTCATCATGTGTCCCGCTTTCAATATTGCAGTTGTTTAAGACGATATTACCTGGTTCAGCTATACTCTTGAAAAATGTCATCAAAGTTTATGACACTTTACTCAATTTATTTTTCTTTTCTGAAATACTGTTCAAATTTGCCATACAGTTCATTAACTCAGTGTGTCATATATTTTATCCAAGCTAAAAAGCTTTACTTCACATGCTTATCTAAATAATTCTTCTCACTTTAGTTTTTTATCGAACGTAAATAATTGTCATCTCTTACAGACAATAGAGAGGCTCTTTGGATGCATATAGTTTAAAGTCTGTGTTGTCATAAAATTCACAGCAGTACATACCTTTGTACATGATGATGGCCTAAAAGCCGAAAACCTGTTAATTAAATTTATATACATAAAAATGTAAATGTTTGTTTGCTTTGAAATTTTGACACAACGCATTCATTCTGAAACTGGCGTGTTCCCAGGTACCTAATTCTTAAATACATTAATGTTTTTAATACCTATAATATATAAATTTATATGTCATATACAGTGGGAAAGCTTTGTTACCAAAACTCTCAAAATGTACCTTCCGATTTACTTCAGTTTTTTACATGTTATTGCAATAAACTTTTAGACATGTATAGATTAGATACTTTTTAATATATAAATATATGTAGGGTGGATCATTTTAGCCCATAATGGCGAATAATACAGGATAGAAACGAGTTACAGCAAAGTCTTTTAGATAAGAGTTGTAGGTGAAAATAAGGATCTAGCACTGCTACTAAAAGCCGTGCCCTTGAACGTGATTTTCAAGGTGATTTGAAGGTTAACGTCATTTTTAAAAAAATAGGACCGTAATATTTAAGGTTTGAAAAGGGCAGCAAAATGATACATTATTCAAGTTCATGGCAAGATTCAATGAAGGTAAAACAAGCAAATATTTGTTTAGCTGTAAAAGGGATTAACTGAAAATCCAGGAGAGATACAGGAAAATACAAAGTTAGATACAAATTTGAAGCGGCATGCCGAGGAATAAGAGGAGAGGGAACTCATTCAACGACTTATAAATCAATGATCCACATTTTATAATGTTTGTTGTGTCCTTCAAATGTCAAAGTAATATTTATACGTTGTGATGTATTTATTTTTGCCAATAAATACGTTAATTTAAACTTAAATATCAAATTTCTTTTCGGCCTTTACAAATTCGACGTCACATAAATGGGTTGCCATGAAACAAAACTTAACCTTCGAATGATCGTCCATAATTATCTTTAAGATCTTGGTTAATGGAAAAGATACGTGACCTCTTATGCTCCTTCCAATTTGTATCTAACATTGTATTTTGCTGCTTCCCTCCTCTATTCCGAGTTAATCCCTATAACTAATAACATATTTGCTTACTTGTCCTTCACTGAACCTTGCCATGATCTTGAACAATGTACAATTTACGGTTCTTTTCAAATTTTAAATCAAATAGTAGAGCTCTCTTGAAAAAAAAAATCACTTTCACCTCCAAATCATCTTGAATCATCATGTTTAAGATCACTGCCACTAGTAGCAATGCGTGACCCTCTTTGCCACTTACAAATTTCATCTAAAATATTTTGCTGTGTCTCATCTCTAAACAGAGTTATTTGACATTAAGGGTTAAAATGAACCACACACTGTATGAAATATACAATAGTGAAACGTTTTTAGCAAACAGGGAAGTTTAATTTAAGGCTTATTGGTTTACGATTAGAACACTACTACAAAATCTCAGTTTATAATAACAGTACACAAGATTCAAAGTCAGAAGGTGGAGGGGGTCGAAGAGGAGATGGGCAGAGAGGTGGGAGGAAATGGATATAGAAAACGTGAAGGAGGAGATGGGCAGCGTGAGAGGACAGGAGGAGATGGAGAGAGGATGAGGAGAACATGGACAGATAATGGGGGGGGGGGGGGGGAGGTGATGGACTGAGTGAGTGGGAGAGAGATGGGGCAGGCGGAGATGGAGAGAGAGAGGGGGGAGAGGAAAAGATGGACAGAGAGAGGGGAAGAAACTGATGGTCAGAGAGATGGGGAAGGAGGTGGAGATGGACAAAGCAAAGTGGAGGAATATATGGACGGAGACAGGCTAGAGAAGGAGATTAGGACGTATATTCCATTCATATTAGAAACATGTGCTTACTCTTTTATTTCGTTTCCATTTATGCAGACTCAGTGACAGCAAACCTTACTTGGTACAGCCAGTAATAAACATTACACAAGTGACGTGTGTTTTTCATTCATTGTATATAAAATATTCTATCATGAACCAACAGTCACAAACTGATGCTGTCCTCAATGTGATGTTCGGTAAAAACCTACGTTTTGTCTTATTGAAGGTACTACACCTCGGATCTTTCAAAGGACTTACTCAGCCACTTACGAGGGGCGTTACAGCTTAACGTGGCTTCCGAAGCACGCTGAGGCTTGGTATTTTGCCTATTAACAAACAACTGCCATGGGTGAAAAAAACTTAAAACCGGAAAACTGGCAATAATTAGACACCTGGTGAAAAGAAGCTTGGGTCCTACAGACTATCAGCATTTCATGTGCGCCATAATTCTTCTACTGTCACCACGGCGCTTTCCGCATACGGCTCACAGAACCGAGTTAGGAGGGATTCTATAAATGAGTTCGCAGTTCGAAAATAGAACAGGAAGTGGGAGAAGTAATGAAAGATGGAATTATCTTCTGATTTTTAAAGGATGATTTACTAGGCTGTATGAATGTTGATGTTGTGCGTGCCGACTGCACAGGCAGTTCATGCCAGACGTTCAGTTCGCACCTGCTCTTCTTTACCTGTCGTAACTCTTATGTGAATCACAAGTGTGTTGTTGCAATTTCCGAACAATCCCTCAGACTGCTTGAGAAGGTTGGATGAACGCGATTACGCATCAGTACATCTCCAAGATAGCTGCAGGATGATAAGGGAACTGGGTATTCAAAAAATGGTTCAAATGGCTCTGAGCACTATAGGACTCAACTGCTGTGGTCATCAGTCCCCTAGATCTTAGAACTACTTAAACCTAACTAACCTAAGGACATCACACACATCCATGCCCGAGGCAGGATTCGAACCTGCGACCGTAGCAGTCGCACAGGTCCGGACTGCGCGCCTAGAACCGCGAGACCACCAAACTGGGTATTGCCCTAACGCTTTTGAAAGTATCGCAAACCGCCAGTTCGCGAAGAAAGTCGACCAATCGACTCAGTTCCAACGCGTCCTTAGTTTCTCGTCTCTTCTTTTTTCTTATTCTTGGTTACCACACGTAGCTATTAAGTTTTTTTTGACAGCATCAGTCGACTGGTCGGAAGTTTCCATGGACCACTTTCGCGGAACCGCTTAATGAAAATAAGAGGTGGTGATTATTTACGTCCAAACTTTCTTTCGTGACTTGATGGTAGAGTGTAACGTTGGCATCAAGATATAAAAAGTGTAAGAATCTTTTTACCAAGCCTTTCATTTAGGACTGATGCTTTACCACTTAGTTATGCGAATATTTTCCACGGAATGCCCTACCATTACAAGTTAGTCCGAGAAATTCAGAGTAATTTTGTTCATGCTTCGTTTATACAAGTAAATTATAAGGTATACTTGGTTAATTTATGAGTATAATCACTGAAATTAAAGCTCAATTGCCGGCCGGTGTGGCCGAGCAGTTCTAGGCGCTTCAGTCTGGAACCGCACCACCGCAGCGGTCGCAGGTTCGAATCCTGCCTCGGACTTGGATGTGTATGATGTCCCTAGATTAGTTGGGTTTAGGTAGTTCTAAGTTCTAGGGGACTGATGACCTCAGATGTTAAGTCAAATAGTTCTCAGAGCCATTTGAACTATTCTTTAAAGCTCAGTTTCTATCTTCCGTTAACTGTACATGTATTAGCCAGTACACTGAGGCGACGAAAGTCATGGGACAGCGATACGCACATGTACAGATGGCGGTAGTATCGCATACACCAGGTATAAAAAGGCAGTGCGTTGGTGGAACTGTCATTTGTACTCAGGTGAGTCATGAGAAAACGTTTCCGACGTAATTATGACCGCACGACGAGAATTAACAGACTTTGAACGCGGACTGGTAGCTGGAGCTAGACGCATGGGACACTCCATTTCGAAATCGTTAGGAAATTCAATATTCCGAGCTCCACAGTGTCAAGAGCGAGCTGAGAATACCAAATTACAGGCATTAACTCTTACCATGGACAACGGAGTGCAACGGCCTTCACTTAACGACCGAGAGCATCGGCGATTGCGTAGAGCTTCGAGAGCTAACAAAGCGGCGTTTGCCTAGAGTTTCCAGCGCTAACAGAGAAGGAACACTGCGTGGAACACCAGTAGAAACCAATGTGGGACGAACGACGAACGTATCCGTTAGGAGAAGCGGTGAAATTTGGCGTTAATGGGCTGTGGTGGAAGACGAACGACGCGAGTGCATTTGCTAACAGTACGACCGCGCCTCTCCTGGGCTCGTGACAATACCGCTTGGATCCTAGACGACTGGAAAGCTTTGGCGTTGTCAGATGTCCCGATTTCAGTTCGTAGGAACTGATGGTAGGGTTCGAGTGTGGTGCAGACCCCACGAAGCCATGGATCTAAGTTGTCAGAAAGGCACTGTGCAAGCGGGTCGTGACTCTGTAATTCTGTGGTCTGTGTTTACATGGAATGGACTGCGCCCTCTGGTCCAACTGAACTGATCATTGACGGGAAATGGTTATGTTCAGCTTCTTGGAGGCCATTTACAGTCATTCATCGACTTCTATGCCCAAACAAAGATGGAATTTTTATGAATGACAATGCGAATTTTTATTAATGACACTGCGCCATGTCACCAGCTCACAATTTTTCGCAACTTGTCTGGAGAACATTCTGGACAATCCGATGGCATGATTTGGCCACCCAGATGGCCCAACATCAATCCCATCGAACATACGTAAGACATAATCAAGAGGTCAGCTCCTGGGCAAAATCCTGCACTGACAACACTTCCGCAGTTATGGACAGCTATAGAGGCAGCATGGTTCAGTCTTCCTGTAGGGAACTTCCAAAGACTTTCTGCACGATATTAGGAGATATCCCATGGCATTTGACACCTCATTGTGTGTTTTAGCGTTTGCAATTGTAATATAAAAGTAGGCTAGAGTTCCATTGAAGCAAGTGGTGCCAATGGTTAACTCAAGCCAAATCATTCTTTAAACAAATACTGATATATCGGGTGATCAAAAAGTCAGTATAAATCTGAAAACTGAATTAATAATAATAATGTAGATAGAAAGGTACAAATTGACACATATGCTTGGAATGACATGGGGTTTTATTAGAACCAAAAAAATACAAACGTTCAAAAAATGTCCGACAGAGGACGCTTCATCTGATCAGAATAGCAATAATTAGCATATCAAAGGCAAAGCAAATATGATGTTCTTTACAGGAAATGCTCAATATGTCCACCACATTACTCAACAGTAGCTGTACTCGAGGAATAATGTTGTGAACAGCAGTGTAAAGCATGTCCAGAGTTATGGTGAGGCATTGGCGTCGGATGTAGTCTTTCAGCATCTCTACAGATGTCGTTCGATCACGATACACTTGTGACTTCAGGTAATCCCAAAGCCAGTAATAGCACGGACTGAGGTCTGGGGACCTGGGAGGCCAGACATGACGAAAGTGGCGGCTGAGCACACGATCATCACTAAACGACGCGCGCAAGCGATCTTTCACGCGTCTAACAATATGGGGTGTTTTTTTGGTTATAATAAAACCCCAATTTTTACCTCTCTATCTGCATTATTCCGTGGTTTATTAAGTTTTCAAATTTATACTGACTTTTTGATCACCCGGTACTTTCTGTTGCGGATACATTTACGGGGGGGGGGGGGGGGGGGGGGGTTGAGCGTGGCGCTCGGGGCGACTTTGTGAAGTATGTATGTGAACTAGCAGGTTAGTTTTCCTTCAACACGAACGCTCCCACCCCAGAACTCAATAGGCTGGAGTCATAGGGTGACGCAGTTGGGTCGCAGTATTCCTGTATACCGGTTTCCTCCAGAAGCCCTTCCAGAGCTGCGAGATATCACAAATTTGGCTTTCAAAGGTACTATGTGGCATCTTCCACTTTATCAACAACCTGAATGAGTGCTCTTGCACTTTGAATACGGCTTCGTGCTCAGTGCTGCCTGGAATTCAATCTGTCTTCACTTCCCTCTCTATGACGTTCTTTCGCTGATGGATGCAGGAATAGTTGAAGCAATGTTTCCTGGATACCTTGGACAGAATGGGGGACGGAAGCTCTCTCAGTTTAATTCTAGAACAATACGGCACAGGTCAAACACATGGGAGACTAATGCACACTGAAGCGCTAAAGAAACTGGTATAGGCACAAGCATTTAAATACAGAAGCATGTAAACCAGGCAGAATACTGCCCTGCGGTCGGCAACGCCTATATAAGACAACAAGTGTCTGGTGCAGTTGTCAGATCTGTTACTGCTGCTACAATGGCAGGTTATCGAGAGTGAGTCTGAACGTGCTGTTGTAGTCGGCCACGAGTGATGGAATACGGCGTCTCCAGGGTAGCAATGAAGTGGGGATTTTCCCGTACGACCATTTCACGAGTCTACCTCGAATATCAGGAATCCGTAAATCATCAAATCTTCGACATCGCTGAGCACGGAAAAAGATCCTGCAAGAACGAAACCAACGACGACTCTAGAGAATGTTCAACGTGACAGAAGTGCAACTCTTCCACAAATTGCTGCAGATTTCAATGCTGGGAAGTCAACAAGGGTCAGCGTGCGAACCACTCAGCGAAACATCATCGATATCGGCTTTTGGGGCCGAGGGTCCACTCGTGTATTCTTGACGACTGCACGACACAAGGGTTCACGCCTTTCCTGGGCCCGTCAACACCGACATTGGACTGTTAATGACTGGAAACATGTTGCCTGGACGGGCGTGTCACGTTTCAGATTGTGTCGAGCGAATGCATGTATACGGGAATGGAGACAGCCTCATGAATCCATGGACACCGCATGTCAGCAGGGGGATTGTTCAAAATGGTTGGGGTCTGCAATGCTGTGGGGCTTGTGCAGTTGGAGTGATGTGGGACCCATGATACGTCTAGATACGACTCTGACAGGTGACACGTACGTAAGCATCCTGTCTGATCTTCTGCATCCATTCATGCCCATTGTGTTTTCCGAGGGACTTGGGCAAATCCAGCGGGACAATGTGACATCCCATACGTCCAGAATAGTTACAGAGTGGCTACAGAAACACTCTTCTGAGTTTAAACACTTCCGCTGGCCACAAAAATCCCCAGACATGAACATTTTTTAGCCTATCTGGGATGCCTTGCAACGTGCTGCTCAGAAGAAATCTCTATCCCCTGGTACTCTTACGGATTTATGGACAGCCCTGTAGGATTCATAATTCATGGTGTCGATTCCCTCGAGCACTACTTCAGACACTAGTCGAGTCCATGCCACGTCGTGTTGCGGCACTTCTGCGTGCTCGCTGGGGCCCTACACGGAATTAGGCAGATGTACCAGTCTCTTTGGCTCTTCTGTGTATATGTATAAGAGAATTTGCTTATGCGTTTACAGAGTACAACTGATTACTTGTTAGATACTAGCATTGCTGCCGTCATAGGTGATGTGATAGACTGTGCACAGTGACTTTTCTTTCTTTCATTCACGTTTTGAACGACGTCATCTTTCCTGCACTGAGTGTAATGCTTTATTTTTCAACACGCAATTTTGGTATATTTACGGCAATTCTTGTACTTATGCTGTCGCCAGGTGCATAAAACAGTGATTCGGCGGAAGTCAAAAGTATCCAGACAAACATCAACATATAAAAGACCATTGTCAAAAATATCTCTATATTTGTATAACGGCAGATATTTCTGATTTTACTAAGGCACTGTTTTAAGTACTAGCCGATAGCCTAAGTGTCTAAGTTACAATTGTGCGATGAGAAATTACATCGTAATTCTGAAATGCAATCAATGGCAGAATCGTAATGTCCGTCAAAAAAATCACTTTGACTGTAGACCCTAAGCACCACAAGATTGTTGGTCCTCCTGTTGTTGCAGCTCCGTTGGTCTTTGTTATGATATTTGTATTATTAAAGTAATATTTTTGCTTTATCAATGTAAGACAAAAAGTCTTTAATACACTCCTGGAAATTGAAAAAAGAACACATTGACACCAGTGTGTCAGACCCACCATACTTGCTCCGGACACTGCGAGAGCGCTGTACAAGCAATGATCACACGCACGGCACAGCGGACACACCAGGAACCGCGGTGTTGGCCGTCGAATGGCGCTAGCTGCGCAGCATTTGTGCACCGCCGCCGTCAGTGTCAGCCAGTTTGCCGTGGCATACGGAGCTCCATCGCAGTCTTTAACACTCGTAGCATGCCACGACAGCGAGGACGTGAACCGTATGTGCAGTTGACGGACTTTGAGCGAGGGCGTATAGTGGGCATGCGGGAGGCCGGGTGGACGTACCGCCGAATTGCTCAACACGTGGGGCGTGAGGTCTCCACACTACATAGATGTTGTCGCCAGTGGTCGGCGGAAGGTGCACGTGCCCGTCGACCTGGGACCGGACCGCAGCGACGCACGGATGCACACCAAGACCGTAGGATCCTACGCAGCGCCGTAGGGGACCGCACCGCCACTTCCCAACAAATTAGGGACACTGTTGCTCCTGGGGTATCGGCGAGGACCATTCGCAACCGTCTCCATGAAGCTGGGCTACGGTCCCGCACACCGTTAGGCCGTCTTCCGCTCACGCCCCAACATCGTGCAGCCCGCCTCCAGTGGTGTCGGGACAGGCGTGAATGGAAGGACGAATGGAGACGTGTCGTCTTCAGCGATGAGAGTCGCTTCTGCCTTGGTGCCAATGATGGTCGTATGCGTGTTTGGCGCCGTGCAGGTGAGCGCCACAATCAGGACTGCATACGACCGAGGCACACAGGGCCAACACCCGGCGTCATGGTGTGGGGAGCGATCTCCTACACTGGCCGTACACCTCTGGTGATCGTCGAGGGGACACTGAATAGTGCACGGTACATCCAAACCGTCATCGAACCCATCGTTCTACCATTCCTAGACCGGCAAGGGAACTTGCAGTTCCAACAAGACAATGCACGTCCGCAAGTATCCCGTGCCACCCAACTTGCTCTAGAAGGTGTAAGTCAACTACCCTGGCCAGCAAGATCTCCGGATCTGTCCCCCATTGAGCATGTTTAGGACTGGATGAAGCGTCGTCTCACGCGGTCTGCACGTCCAGCACGAACGCTGGTCCAACTGAGGCGCCAGGTGGAAATGGCATGGCAAGCCGTTCCACAGGACTACATCCAGCATCTCTACGATCGTCTCCATCGGAGAATAGCAGCCTGCATTGCTGCGAAAGGTGGATATACACTATACTAGTGCCGACATTGTGCATGCTCTGTTGTCTGTGTCTATGTGCCTGTGGTTCTGTCAGTGTGATCATGTGATGTATCTGACCCCAGGAATGTGTCAATAAAGTTCCCCCTTCCTGGGACAATGAATTCACGGTGTTCTTATTTCAATTTCCAGGAGTGTATTTATCGACAACAAGAGTGGCAACAGAACTGAACCTTGTGGAATGTCATTGTATCCATTCGAAAGAAAATTCATCATGAATTACGCGTGAGTTATCTGACACGATCCTTAATCCTCTCAGTTAAATACGAAGCAAGTTGTACCTTGAAAGGCGAAATTTTACGTTAAGACAAGGTACCTCCCTTACTTAATAAACATTACAACTAATAAATGCTAGATACCGAAATGTCCGCTGCTAAATAGGAAAAGGCAGCGTCAGTGGTACTGCAGAGGAAAGCACGCCGGTGCGTAAACATTGTTTCACAGTTGTGCAATGTTGCGGTCGAGCGCCGCGTTCCTGCTCAGAGCTGCCTTCTTGCTGCGACTGTACTTGCGTCGCAACAACGCCAGAGTGAGAACAAGTGTTCCCCTGAGAAATCATATCGGCAGCAGCTCGCTCTTTGTCTGCAGAAGCCCGGTCGAATGCCTTAATGCCTCTGCGGAATTCCTCGGAAAATACGGGCTTTGCGTCACAGCCTGTGTGACCCTCAGAACAACGAAAGTACGGTCCACCGAAATATTATTCTAAAGATAAGGCTCGTAGCTGGTCATTCCTCTACTCGTAGGTAATGAACAGCTCAAGTTCCGAGATAGCTTCGCCTGAAACGTCAAGAGAAACACCTTCACAGACTCTCGACTGCTTTCTCACAAAACATTAACAAGATGTCATCTACGGCGTCACTGCTGCTCCTGCAACGCTAACAACATGAGACAAAGACAATTTATTTCACGTATTTTCTGTAAGAGCGGTGGAGGTGTTTTAAGAAGTGATAAAAGATATCGTTAGCGTCTACCACTGTGAATGAACTTACTCATAAGCTAAATTTCAGAAGGCTAGCTTTGACCAGCACATTGTGTAAAGTGAATAATTAAACTATTCCCATAAATCTGTAACTGAGGAAGATCATCAGCGAACCATATTGGTTATGGATTCATGGGGAAAGCTAAATTATTCACCATTTTGGAACAAAATGTTGTCAGAGTTGATCTGACTTGGTTATAGATTTACAGGAATGGTTTAATTATTTATGTGATGGCAGCTAGCCTTTTTAAACATTCAGTGTGGTGAATAAATAAACTCACAGTGGCGGAGGCTGAACGTTCCTTTTGTCATTGCCGGCCACGATGGCCGTGCGGTTCTGGCGCTGCAGTCTGGAACCGCGGGGCTGCTACGGTCGCAGGTTCGAATCCTGCCTCGGCCATGGGTGTGTGTAATGTCCTTAGTTTAGTTAGGTTTAAGTAGTTCTAAGTTCTAGGGGACTTATGACCTAAGATGTTGAGTCTCATAGTGCTCAGAGCCATTTGAACCATTTGAACCTATTGTCATTGCTTATTCCCAGGCTCCCAAGATCGTCGTCATTTCACAATTCCTAGACAGATAAGTTTATTATGTGTAATTTACTTGAAACGAGAAATATGGAAAGTGCATAACCAAATTCATTGGCATCTAATATCTTTTCGAGAAGTTTATCATTCGAATTCCTCTAGGCTTTTTAGAATTAAGTACTGCACACATCTGTTGGATTTTATTTATTTATTTATTTATCTACTCATATTTTATGGTTTGTTAACCAATAAAATACTAATAGTAGCATAAGTAATTTACAGAGATATATTTAAAATTTTAATGTAGCCAATTGCGGCGTTCATTTCCATAAGGTAATAAGGCTTACACATTCTTAATCTAACTTAAACTAACTTACACTAAGAACAACACACACACCCATACCCAAGGGAGGACTCGAACCTCCAAGGGGTGGGGGGGGGGGGTGGGGGGGGAGCCGAGCGAACCGTAGCAAGGCGCCTAGACCGCACGGCTACCCCGCGCGGCTTTTCCATCAGGAAATCATCGAAATTTCCACTATACACCCTATTGAGACATTCGGCAGCAATGCGCCGAACGGTTTGCTTGGCTATTCCACAGCCGAATTTTAAATACGGAGCTTCATCCCATCGATGATTAATGCGTATTCTATTAATCTTTGGCGATGTTCTGCGTGATTGGTCGAAGGCAGGGAGTTTGTTTCGTATGCAGGGCTAGTTCTGGCGATGTGGAGGTAGGACGCTGTCTGGTTTCGTTAACATGAGTCAGTTAAGTGGAACGGAAATGTATGCAGTTCCACGGCTGTTTTCATGGATGGTTTCCTAGACTGGATCCGGTTTCTGTCTAGGACAACCGCATCTTCAAGGGTAGGTAGCTGCGGGTTGCTTGTATTCGTTTAGCTCACGAAGAACAGCTTCTTTTCTTCGGAGACCAGAGATAAGAATGTGATTCGTGCAGCCTTTCGACAGCGGTTAATCTTATTGTACCACTGACATTTCTCATTGTCTTGTTCAACTATGTGTCGAGCAGTTGTTTATGTGCGCTACGGAGCCATTCAAAGGTGCCGTATTCCTTATTATAGTAATGTAGTAATGCAAGTGCTGAAGTCCACAGACTTTCAGCAGCGCAGACACTGGTTTTTCCGCACAGCTTATGTAAGATGTTGTCCGTAGGTCGTTTCTTTGCTGCGTTGTTTTCCAAGTGCTTCTTGTAGGAGAGTGTCGGGTCTAATGTAGCCTCTAGATATTTTGGCTGCTTATTGTGGTGAAGTAGTCTGTTACCAAAGTGAACTTGGAGCTGTCTTTTAATTATTACAAATAGGTGTTATCATAAATGTATACTATATGACTTCACTCTGTTCAATATCGCGATTACTTTATGCTGAACACGGAACACGGAGTACAAGAGCAGCAAACCGACTGAGATGGCGCAGTGGCTAACACACTGGACTGGCATTCGGGAGGACGACAGTTCAATCCCGCGTCCAGCCATCCTGATTTAGGTTTTCCTTGATTTCCCTAAACCGCATCACGCAAATGTCGGGATGGTTCCTTTGAAAGGGCACGGCCGACTTCTTTCCCCATCCTCACCTAATCCGAAGGGACCGATGACCTCGGTGTTTGATATTCTTGCCCCAAACCAAGACCAGCAAATATCTTTGAATATTATACTTTCTCCTATGATTTATAAAGTTCCGAACTCACGTTACGAGTACAACTGGGTTGTTATGCCCTGCAGTTCCGCACGTGCTACATTCTTTCCATCATCGCTGCTACTGAGTTGTCGGCCGTTATTATTATTTGCCGTGTCCAGCATCACACACGGCACAAAGGTATAATCACACAGTGAGCTACACACCAGGCATTGCCAAACGCGGTGTCACAAGCAAGGATCATTCTCCACACGCAAGGTGCACATAGCAGGAACCTTATTATGGTTTGAAACGTCCCCTAAGAAAAATTAATGAATGACTCTGCTGATAAACCCCTTACGTTATTTGATTTTCAAACAGCTGAGCAGAACTGAACGTACTCAGATACTTCTCTCTTTTCTTATTCTGATCAACACTAAACTGACACACAATATTTTTAGCGCAATGCAATCTGAATTTCAAAAATCCCTACAAAAGAATGGCCCTGACTAACAATACCTCACAAATATCTTCATTACTCGAACTACTGCAATACAGCTAGCGCCAATACTGCCAGCTAGATAAAAGATTCTAACTACTGAAGGCACTAACTACTGATAGGCATAGTTAGCAAATGTAAGATTTTGATAAGGAACAAACAATGTATTTACCTCAATAGTATTCAAAAGTCAGACATCCAGTCTCATAAATTTACTGTCTCTGATGGACGCACGTCCAGATCGTCCGCTCTTAAAATTCCACCATCTCTCTCCCCACATCCACCACTGCTGGCGGCTCACCTCCAACTGCGCAACGCTACGCGCTGTTAACATCCAACTGCCCAACAATACAATGGCGAATATTGCAACAATGCCGACCAGCCTGAGACTCCACACAGCACAGTCAGTTATTTTCATACAGAGCGCTACGTGGCGCTACCAACATAAAAACCTAAACAGCCTACTTACAGGTTCAGATGGCTCTGAGCACTATGGGACTTAACTGCTGTGGTCATCAGTCCCCTAGGACTTAGAACTACTTAAACCTAACTAACCTAAGGACATTACACACATCCATGTCCGAGGCAGGATTCGAACCTGCGACCGTAGCGGTCGCGCGGTTCCAGACTGAAGCGCCTAGAACCGCTCAGCCACCCCGGCCGGGTCGAACCTTATTATGCTTTCGCACAGGACACTAAAATTATTCTACCTATGCGCTGATAATTACGGCTGACGCCACAGAATGCGCTGAAACCAGGGACTATATCCTAAATCTGCCAAATAGAGCGCAGATTGCGATGCACTGTCGTATGTCTGATGAAGGCGACCGCACACCTTAACTCTGCCAGTTGCATACCAGTTACCTACCAGTTTCGGAGTAGTTACTCACCAGTTATCAATCAATTTCTACACAGTTACCAACTAGCTGCAAGCCAGTTATCAACCAGTTACCGACCAGACCCTGCAGTAACAGCCCAGCGGCCATCAACGAATGATTATAGGACTGTTAACGCCGAGTGTCGAGGTGTTTATCAGTTATTCTAGCCTGACCTACAAACTGATTACTGGGCCCCAGACTTCACAACCGTTAGTTCAGTTAGTTATCAGTTATCACTGAGATAGCCTTAGAGTAGTATTCATACTTTTTACTACTGTGACACGACTGTTCACATCAAACTAGACATGAGAATCTCGTGCATAATTTTAATAAATGATTGGTAACTGTCACTTATGATGCGTGCGGCTCTACTTTTCTCTGGTAGGGGACTCGCTTCTTGCTACCTCCTATGTTGCTCGCCAAACTTATTTGATGAATACAACCTCAGTGAGACAAAAAGGAAGGAGGTTACTATTTAACCTTCCAAAGACAAAAACGTCATTAAAGGCAAAACGCAGTAACACTGTCGCTCTCGAATCCACGTCCAGTGTCTCACTCGGTGTCATTAAAACGCCAACAACAAACATCACAATAGTGACAGGTAATTGATAATACAGGGTTATTCGAAAGCGCTTCCGCTGTTTCAGAACACAACTGTGTGAAAACTACAAGACACACAGAATAATGCCACACATTAGTAGATGAACAGCTCTCTAAGTTTCGATTCGCAATACGCGCGGTGGCATAATTGCAGAGCACACCACAAGGAGGCAGGCGTATTACAACGTGCAGACACGTGATACGCCCTGTATTGTCACATCGAATTACGTCACTCCTGCATAGAATAAATCCAATTAACGAATTTCCAAAGAGGTCTGCTGTAGCAGCAGCATTGACTTCAATTAACTGCACACGTGTTCTCCTCTGCCCCGTACTGGCGTTTTCTTCGTCACAAATGTTGTCGATACTAAGCACCTGTAGCGTGAGTTAAGAATTTTCGAGAGATGCTTGATCCACTGATGTGTGTCACTTTTAGCCGGTCGCTGTGGCCGAGCGGTTCTAGGCGCTTCAGTCCGGAACCGAGCTGCTGCTCCGGTCGCAGGTTCGAATCCTGCCTCGGGCATGGCTGTGTGTGATGTCCTCAGGTTAGTTAGGTTTAAGTAGTTCTAAGTCTAGGGGACTGATGACCTGAGATGTTCAGTCGCAAAGTGCTCAGAGCCATTTTTTGTGTCAATTTTTTTGTGCATAAAACGGTTTTGATGTAGTCGTTTTCTAAACCCGCAGAGGTACTTATGAATAATATTGTATAAGGTGCTGTAAGTAGCGTGAATAAAAGGTCGCTATGTGTAAGAAGCGTGAAGCGCACTTTGAATGTGTCCTGATGGCTAAAAGAGCCACGCGCACTTTGAATAAGAAAATACTATCTGACATTGAAATCAACGTAAAAGATTGGGTCGCCACCAACTCTAGCCACACGACAAATACGAGGTTGCGCGGAGTCGGAAAATTACTTAATTTATTCTTAAGAAAAACTCAGAAAAGAACATTCATTGTAAAGTCACTGATAAAGAATGGGATGTAATTATTAATATGATCCAGGCATTGTTCCCGTGAATCAAATATTGAATTAAGTAAAGAGTGCGCGAGCACTATGCACAAGTGTAGCTTGCAGCAACATTCCTGAAAACAAGAACTATTCCAAAGCATTTGTTTTAAATAAAAAAAGGACACTAATTATTGCACCTGTGCACATGGAAACTCTATGGATCGGCTAACAAGGAAAACTACAAGGTAAATGGCGTAGGTAACGAAGATGTAACATCGGTACACTGGATAAGATTGGAGGCAAAATTATTTATTCCTTAAAACATTGAAGTAATGCATCTACAGAACTGCTGTTGCCTGGTATCTAAGTACAATTGCTTGTGAAACGCTATACGCTTCGGAACAGACTCGTGTCCCTACGTGGTTCGCGGAGACACACTTTCTACCTGCAGTGGCAAAATTTTAGTAACATCAAACCACGCAGTCGAAAACAATTAACATTTTACAGAGGACACATCAGAATAGACAACAGATAATGGCAGAGGGCCAACAAACTCTAATATTAACCCATGTGGACGGTTTCCACCGGACATAAAGTAATGAGACAAAGAAAATTGAGAAAGAAGAAAAAATACAAAGATTCGGAAAAGATTAGAATGCATACACACACAGTTGCAGGCACACAAACATTCACACTGACCCGATGTCGCTTCAACATATACAACACCTTTGTGCTACGTTCTTCTTACGGATCAGTCAAGTCTGCATTAGGAATCAAACTGAAAGTGTGCAAAAGCCTTGCATTCCTTGCTGCGGCCCAGGAAATCATTCTTTATAAGATGAAACGCGAGGCTAAAAGCTCCCTTCTTGCTATGGACAACGCGCCACGCGGTTAAGTCAACTCACCCTTCTTCGAAGAGACTTTGGTTACGGACCCTCTGTGATTATTTCACAATGACAACGAACAAAGGGAGTGGTCACACTAGTGTGGCTGGACTGTGTATTTGATCTCGAACAGTAACTGTGCAATGTCCTCAACACAAGGTCAGAACAGTGTTGCGTGTCGTTCTGAGTCTAATACGTCGGATCTAAGTGAATGCGAACGTGGGCAAAATGTTGCTGCTCATATCGTGGGTAATTCCGTAACGAAGGGAGCCGATGTATTTGATCTTTCAAGAGGCACAATATCGGGGATTTATGTCGCATACAGGAGAAACAGAGAAACACATCTCATAAGTAACAACGTGGACGAAATTGTCTGTTGAGTGCTCGTGAAAGGTGGTCACTGAAGAGGATTCTCACAAAATATAATAGGAGGAGAGGTGAATGTGGCACCGAAACGACGCTAAGGGAACTCCATAAGCAGGGAATTTCAAGGCTAGGTGGAATCCCAAAACCATTAATCTGTGATCCAGATAGATACAACAGGGAAACGTGGTGCCGAAGTCACGAAACCTGGACAGTGGAGTAATGGAGGAATATCAATTCGTTGGACGAGTCTTGTTTCACACTATTTCCAACTTCTGGCAGTGTTTAGGTGCCAAAAGTGAAACATGGCGGGGTTTGATGATGATCTGGACAGTCATATCATGGAATTCCACAGACCCATGGCTACTCTTCAAGGTTGCAATACTGCCAAGGGTTACGCGACTGTTTTGTCTGGTCAGATCCATTCCACAGTACAGTGTTCGTTCCCAGATGCTGATGATGTGTTCCAAGACGATAGATACTCTGTTGATACAGATCGCATCCTCCAGGGCATGTTTTGTGAGCACGAATATGAAATGTCGTATCTCTCCTGGCCACAACAGTCGCCAGATCTCAGTATTATCCCATCTCTTTGGAGAGATGGGTGCGTGATCTCTATACACCTCCAGCTTGTTACCTGAACTTCCCACTATTTTTAGGAAGAATGGTATAACATTCCGATGAAAATCGTGCAGGTCCAGGATGATTTAGAGACGTCTGGAAGCTATTTTGAATACCAACGGACTTCCTACACCATATCAGACATGGTAATATAAGCCGGCCGGAGTGGCCGAGGGTTCTAGGCGCTGCCGTCTGGGACCGCGCGACCGCTACGGTCGCAGGTTCGAATCCCGCCTCGGGCATAGATGTGTGTGGTGTCCTTAGGTTAGTTAGGTTTATGTAGTTCTAAGTTCTAGGGGACTGATGACCTCAGAAGTTAAGTCCGATAGTGCTCAAAGCCATTTGAACCATTTGAACCATGGTGATGTGTTGTATCTTTGCTGATTCCATATTTTTGCCCAAACCCTGTAATTATAGAAAGCTACTCTAGCAAACATCGAGGTCTCCTACAGTCAATCCTACAATTTCAGCCTGCAAAGTTCGATTCACGCGCGAACGCTACTGAGGGGTAGCACCTCCGTGCACAATCCTTTCCTTATTTCTTTCCTCCCTTTCAAATTTAGGTCGCCCTCTTTCAGCTCACGACATCGACTGTGCGTCGCAAATCCCTTTCGTCCAGATGGAGGGAGGGCGCGGGTCTGCAAGGCGTGGATGAAGAGGCAGGCGGCGTGATTTTGCGGCATGAATGGCCCGGCAGCTGGCTGGAGGCCCCATTGAGGCCGGCAACACTTTCCCCTCTGTCGGCTCGGCGACCCCGAAACGGCTGGGCTCGTCTGACCCACGCATGCGCACAGCGCACAGGCGGGTCAACCCGTAGATTCCGCATGGCGCGGCCTCCAGCCCGTCCACGTGCTTCTTCGCTGGGACGTGTGGGGGCGTAATCGCTGCTTCGTGCCAGCGCACGTGTCTGCACCGACGTCTACACACACACACACTCTGCAAACTTCACGACAGAGGGTACTTCCCACTGCACCATTCTCCAGGGATACTCAAAGCTTAAATTATCACCTCAAAAATATGAAATTACATTGTAAAACTATCGCAAATAAATGTCTGTTGAATGACGTGTCATTACCAACCCGGCGCTCCGCAGCACCCCACCACGTTACATCCGCTCGTCTATCCTAACCTCACGTAGGAGGCCGCATCCGGCATCTGGTCGTCGGATGGATTCCTCGATACGACTCATTCTGCACCCAGTGCTTCTTTGTGCAATCGAATTTTGGCTGACCCACCAGAGATATTCCCGAGTCACAGCACCCAGTGACTTCCTCCTCTTGCGGATGAAGAAATATACAGTGGCCGGCGTTTCTAGAAACACGAGGAGCTGATTTTCGACGTGGAGCGTTTACTGATTAGATTAGATTAGTTTTCGTTCCATAGATATGTACTGAGGAGATCCTCGTGGATGTGGAAAATGTCACCTTTTTTAAGCTGAAATAACAATGCTAATAGCATGAACATATAAAATATATCATCTTTTAAAGCTGAAATAACAATACTAATAATATGAGTATATACAATACATCATTTGTTTCTATTAAAAAATTCGTCAATGGAGTAGAAGGAGTTGGCCACTAGTAAGTCTTTCAGGCTTCTTTTAAACTGATCTTTATTTGTAACTAAATTTTTTATGTTTGCTGGCAAAGTATTCAGATGAGTGTTCCTGAGTAGTGGACCCCTTTTTGAACTAAAGTAAGTGCTTTTAAGTCCTTGTGCAGATCATTTTTGTTCCTGGTATTGTATGTATGAACTGAGCTGTTTGTTGGAAAAAGAGATATATTATTTAGGACAAATTTCATTAAGGAGTAAATGTACTGAGAGGCAGTTGTTAGTATACCCAGTTCTTTGAAGAGGTTTCAACAGGACGTCCGTGTATTTACTTCACAAATAATACGTATTACACGCTTTCGGACTCTGAAAACTTTTGTTTGACTTGAAGAGCTACCCCAAAATATTATTCCATATGACATTATGGAATGAAAGTAGGAAAAGTATGCAAGCTTTTTCATTTTTATGTCGCCTATGTCTGCTAACACTCGAATTGCAAATACAGATTTGTTAAGGCGTTTCTGCAGTTCTGTCGTGTGCTCCTCCCCTCTGAATTTATTATCAAGTTGTAATTCCGGGAATTTCAGACTGTCAACCTCTTCTATCTGCTCTTCTTCATACTTTATGCATATGCTGGGTGGAAACCTCTTACAGGTTCTGAATTGCATATAGTGAGTCTTTTCGAAGTTTAATGTCAATGAGTTGGCTTTAAAGCATTTATTAATATCCATGAAAATATCACTAGCAGATCTTTCTAGAGCTACACTCGACAGACTGAATAGCCTAAATGAAGACTTCTACGACCGTATACTTCGCCAGGTCATCCATCGCTGGGAAAACCGTATCGCACTGAGAGGTGAAATCATAGAGAAGGACTAACACCACCACCAAATTTTAAAGCCACAGCTAAATTTTTTCGAGATGACAATTAATATTCTATGACAACCCCACCTAAACGCTAGCTCTATTGCCTTTTAAACGTGTCCCAGTAAATTTTCGTCCTCTTACTTCCTACAGAACTTGCAATTAGCATTTCGACCAGAAATTGCAAGACCAGCTAAAACACCTGGCAGCGATTAATTGTAGAAGCAGGCATGAAAAGAAAAACTTAACAAAAAATGAAATAATGAAAATCAGCCAAAAATGAAAAAATCAAGGATGTAAGTAGCAACTGAAAAATTATTAAAGAAGTAGGTGCTTTCAAGCACTTGGGAAGTAAATTAACAAAGAAAGGAAACATCAAGGACGAAATTTCGAAGAGAGTAAAAAATTGTTCGACATTTTATTATTATGTATTAGATATAATAGAGATTGGAAAACATCTGCGAAACCAAAGATCATAATATACAAGTCATGTTATCTGCCAATTTCGACCTATGAATCAGAATGCTGGCCTTGGACAAAGAAAGACCTGCCGTATTATCTGCCTCTTTTGTCCCACAGATCAGAATGTTGGACCTAGACAAGGAAAGGTCTGAGCAGAATACAAGCGACAGAGATGCGCTTTCTGCTATAGATTCTGGATAAGACAACAAGGAACAGGATAAGGAAAGAAACAAACGAAACATCCTGTGGATAAAGACCCTAATGGGACCAGAATGACTTGCCAGAAGACTCTAGAATGGACAGTATCTGGATGAGACCAATGGAAATACCACAAACAAGATGGAGATACCAAGTAAAGAGCACGGGAGGAAATAGAGGTCTGGAAGACGTTCTGTGAACGAACTGCGTAAGCAGAAACGTTTCAAGAGGAGGAGGAAGTAGAAGATTTTGTTGGGGATGTGACTCGTTGGCTCAGTGTGTATGAACCTGACTACAAATCCAAATACGCAAGTTTCTACCTTGTTAATGTGAAAAATGTCAGGTTGCCGTGGTTTGGTGTCCACATTAAACTGTGGGTTTCTCGTTGGGTAAATCACCTCAACGGTAGGAAGAAGGCACAAAGACGTAACAACCTCAGCAGCTCCATTCCAAGTAAGCAGCTGTGGTGTTCAAACCTTAACTCCATACTCCACTTCCTCGTCACAGATACTAACTCTTCGTTCCGCGTCAGTCCTTTACTGATCGCATACTGATATTATGCTTGCGTAATTAAATTCTAAAGTACAGTCACTTCTGACAGGTTCCCGAGGCGAGTAATAGGTATTCACCAAGGACGAATAAAATATATGGATAACTTACCTACCGAACACGTCTAACTCTGTAAAAGATGGGACTATCTGTCAGCTAGACACCCTTTTACAGAATAATAGGTCAATCATGGTGGCGAAATAATCACCGACACTAGTTTTGCTACAGCAGGCAAGAAGAGCTCGCAAATCTCCAGGGCGAACCCCGACTCAACCGACAAAACATCGCAGACCATTTAGGGATATTTTCTCAGTATTTCTGTATAAGAGGCCCATGGTCTCATGTAGCTCGGTACAGATTAATACTCTAATTTAGTTTATTAGGCTGGTTACCCCAGTTACTTATATTTCTGTGTAATGCCTTCACAACAGTGCCGTGACGAAAACATACAGCACAAAACAGAGCAATACAATAGTAATCCGGGGATGGGAAAACGCTGCAATGTGGTTGCCACCGCTCCAGGAACAGATCAGCAAGGCGTCATTGTGCACAGTTTATGGTTGACGATATAATTTACGTTACTATGTTAAAACAGTGACAAATTCATGGATTTTTATAATCTGACATCAATGATTTTGTATCGCCTAATATAATGTAAATGCTTTCACGAAACTGATGATGGTCCGCGAACCGAGGCTGGTTGTGAAATAAACAAGTTTTATAAACAGCTCTTGGCGGTCATCATATCGTTCTTCAAATATTTAGGGACAATGGGACACCTTCTCAAGACAAGGAATCAATATAGGTGCATTTATTCTTTCACAAGGCACCAGAGACCTCAGGTACCTGAAAACCAAATTACTCATAAAATATCCCAGAACAACGCTCGAAATTTAACTCCTGAGCTTGGCGAGTTCAACCTGTATCCTGTGTTACGAGATGCTCAGCTCGGAATAGCATTCTGCTTCGAAGAGCACCAGACCGTGAGCCATGTCTTACCCCCTTCTCTCTCCCGGTCGTAAAAAGGAAGCATCTGCCACTCATCCCGGGATTTGAGGTCACCTCGGCTGGCAATAAACACCCGTCTCTTTCTGTTATGAAATGCCATCTATGAAGCACTTTGACGAGTAAACACGACTTCCTTTTGTGTAACACTTCCCTAGGTCCGTTATTGTACTTGTTATGCTGCGTCCTGTTTTTATCGGGTGGGTCGGTCACCTTGGGCACAAACTCATCAGAATTCACTATCTACTTCGCTGACATTAATATGTTTTCTGACATTTCTTTTAACAGTTTGACTTGGTAGCTAAACTAGAACAGAGAATAAAGTAAGGGGGCGGTGGTCGAATTTAGGGGGAAAGGGTGATTTTAGTTTAATGTCCCGTTGACATGAAGGTTTATATCTGGATTGTGTACGGTTTGTGGCAGAGGGTACAATGGGCACAAAAGTATTTTCGGCGCTTCTTATTGCATTTGCGGATGGCATAGCCTTTCGGTAGTCCTACGCATTATGGAGAAAAGGAACCTGATAATGATAACGTCAGAGCAGAGTATGTGAAATTCGAATGTAAGAACATTTTCCAAATAACCACAGACAGAAAATCTATCACTGTGCAGCTAGGATAATAAAACGACAGAAATTCAAAAACTAGCGCGTGGAAGTGCTTGCAGTTAAGCTTGTAACTGTACAGTTATATACGTTTCTTCATTCCCCAGTAAAATATTAATTTCAAATATAAGTTAGGAGATATTAATTTAAAATTGTGAGGAGAAGGGCGACAAGTGAGGAAAAGCCCTTTCGTTAATATTTCTGGAATGAAATCTGTTTCATTCTAAGAACTTCAAAACCATCACCTAGCTTCCAGTTCCAGGGAATGCAATACACAGAAGACGGTCGAACGTACTCGTGCGATGTAGGCGCAAGGCAATGGAACGAGCAAGACAGAGTACACAACCCTATGTTGGTGTGTGGAAACAAGAAAAATTTTTACATGTACGACTCAGTCTTTGATTTGTGTCCATTCCATGCTGACGTATTTATATATGCGCCAGGATAGAGCTACTATAGTTCTTATTGTAACTGTTTTGTAGACTACAGGAAGTTATTCCGAGGAGTTGCAAATGTCTGTAATTTTATTTAAAAGAACATATCCTTTGTTGTTAACTCATTAGTCAGTCATTCCCCTTACAAAATGAACCCGAGTTAAAGTAAGATCATTTTATTTTCAAGCAACTTGCAGAGTGTACGGTTTTTATTAATTACTGTGTGGACTTTAGAAACTTGGTTATTCTTAGCTGAGGCGTTTAATACTCTTTGCAGTTCAGCTCCTCAGGAATGGAGGAAAATTGTAAACAGAAGTCCGACCCCTAGGGCCCCTGTAATACTTTATATGCAGGCAAATCAATATTTCCAGAAGATTTTTGTTATAGGCCCCTAACAAAGGCGGCTCATCCGAGGCAACTTATAAAACCTTCAACTCTAGAGCTCGGGTTACAATCCTCATTCAGTTCGTTTAAAAGCGTGCCGCGATAAATTAACGTGTCTCAGCGACAGCTAATACCTGTTACGCCAAAGACTGCTGTTCCTAATTAAAGTAGCTGAAGATAATTGTCTCAGTTGAGCAGCCAAAGTTAATCAAACCTAATATTCCTCTCCATGGATGGTAACGTTAGACGGGAAATTTCTACGATATTTATTTGTTTTGACTGTTAAATTTGTTTTGACTATTAAATCATCTACGCTCAAACTACCCTTACACCATTATTAATAACCTGCATTGGAGAAACAGCACTGCAGTATCATAACCAGCATGTGGTACATAAGGGTAATGTTATTAATAATGGAATCTAAAGGGAACATGTTTCAATTTTTGATGAAGCCCAGGGAGCATGAATGAGTTTTCATCCTAGCAAAGTACAACAGATCAAAAAGTGTGAACTAAGGCAATGATAAAAACGAAAAAAAGAAATTAAATTTTAAACATCCTTCCCTTTCTCAGATCAGATTTTTACGGCGAATACTCGAAATTCCTGCTTCCAACATTTCTAAGAAAGTTAATATCGTTCATGAACTGTTTCGCGTACCCTATCGAAAACTTACGATTGGAACAGCCAAATACACCCAAACTAGTTCTTTTACCTGGCCAACCTCTGTGGGTTATCGGTGATTGGCTACCGTTTCAAGGTCACAGCAACACAATAGTGCGTTTCCTACATTTGGTTATTTGTAAACTTTGGCTCGACTCCACAATATTATCTGGCTCTTTTTCTCCTCCGACAATATGAGGACGATTTTTTTCTCGTTTGAGCGCTGTGGTGTTACGAAAGATATACGCAGGAGGAGGTAGTGTGTTTACTGAATCATTTAGGAAATTTGGCTCTCGGAAATTTTGAGTAAGGCACTCCGCAATACTCGCATTTTTGGCATTGCTTGTCAGTCAAGTTCGTCAGAATTTTTGTGACTCCCACGCGCCGACTAAACCGAGCGGTGACGCAGCGTGCAACTCTTCCTTCAGTATTTTCTGTTCCTTCAACTAGTCCAATTTGGTGAGGATCAGTATACGAAAATTGATCGATCCAGGGTTTTGTTAGTCGGCTCTTCCGTCTGTGGATTACATTTCTTTAGGATACTATGTGTAAATTGGAGTCTGGATCTGATATCCCCGCGGACAGTTCTACAGGGCGAACCAGAACTCCTCTGACAGACTTTCAGGGGTGGTAGTATTGACCAAGACATGAGAAAAAAAATGAGGCTCTAAAAAGCACATCTTCTCCACTGTGAAACACGTATCCTCTACTGAACAAGTGCTCATAGCTCTTAAAATACGCTATTTTCGAGACATGTTTACTATACCTCTTTTTCTTGTTTTGGTACTTACTACCACCTCAGCAAATTTAACGTTGTTCGCTCCACTTGAAATCTCTCCGGAGAGAAATCCTTGTCAATTTTAGACTGCGACTTCTTCCAGATATAAAGGCCGACAGCATAGTAAGCCAATATTGAATCGTTTCGCCGGTTTGCGCAGATGGTGATATATTTATTTCATATTTGTTACTTCTAGGTTGTTAGAGGCAGTGATCTAGCTCAGACTGACAGAAATGCTGGTGACAATCGCAGCATACTCAATGTGTTATTTAGGAAGGCCTCAGAGAAAATAAATAAAGAATCCTTTGTCCTAATCAGGCACTACTGCTCACAAGGTGTTCCACCTAACGTTAGCACAACTAATATCTCATGAATGTTCAAAAAAACCTCTACAAGATTTTTCGGAAGCGATCTACTTTGTAACTTTTGTGAATATAAATGTTTATTTGTTGTAAACTAAACCTGGACTGGGTTCCTATCTTAAGCTTCGTGTGTCTCCATTATAATCCAGAACAATGGAAATGGTGTATTACGAAAACGCTGTATGGTAAAATATGAGTCGCCAAGACTGTCTGAAGCTGTATAACTGTATTTTAACTACCTTTTACCAAAATAATCAGAAAACCTAACGCTGTATGCCAAAGAAATTGTCCTGTGAAACTGTGTACTATGCAGTACAGTCAACAGTGCTACAATACAAGACATCACAGTAGGTGATTTTCAATTCTAACACACAAAGTTAACAACAGAAATTCTACATAAAATTAGAAATTGAAATTTGAACAAATAAGTAACCAAAACGCTTCTATAAAAATGCTCTGTGATTCTACGTTCGGAAAATTGACTAAATTAAATCCCAGCCACTCCGTGTATACACACAAATGTAACACTGTATCGCGGAAATAAAATTGTCTGCGTGAACTATTTCACCTAAACTGAGCATGATATCAATTTTAAAAAGCAAATCTAATTGTGAATGATCTTACTGTCCTCATAGCAATGTAAGATTGGCCCTAAAAATTTTTCATGGCTTAACTTTGGTAACGAAAACACGGTACCGTTCGAAGTGATGGACATAAAAATGCAGCGCAGCAGTAAATTAGATAAGTGCAACGCAAGGACATGCAACTACTCTTAGTAGATAATGCTTGACTTTTAAGGAACTCTGTTCCGCTCAGTGCAGTGCGGCGAAACGTAAATAAAAATCCAAATCTTCGTGAGGAGACGGTGGAGGAATTTAAACTTTCTAAATAACTTAAAAGAGATTAATCTTTAAGGAAACTAAATTGTGAAAAACAAAACTCATTATCTGACTATTACAAAAATTACCTATTACTTAAAACATGTCTGCCGTGAAATTAATTGTTGAAATGGTAAAGTAATAGTAAATCAATAACATCTGAGTACAAGCCATGTGAATAGATAAGTACTTAATTATGTTTACAGAACAAAACCAACTAATCTGAACCCATAAAGAAAATATCCACTAACTTTCCATTTTCCAAACACATAAATTATGTCCAAGCAAGCAATGCTGCAACAACAACACCTGGACACCTTCGCTTCTCAGATTATTCTTTACCAAATAATATTTCCCAAAATTCATCATCTGTGTTTTATCTCTATGCTCTGCAAGCTATCACAAGAACGCTCAGTAATATTACCAACAACGGACTCAGTCATTACCTTCTCTTAGAATACCACAGCAACGACAACGCTACTACCAACCACAGATCACATTGCCTGTACTCAGAACATCTGTGGCACAACGTATCAATTATTGAAAACTTATGTTTGAAAAGTATCAGATATACAGAAATGGAATATGGCACATCGAATGAAAATAGAGCCTACATCACTTTTCTTGAATGCCAAAAATAAGCTCGAAGCCTTACAACGTAATCGATCTCTCCATTCAGTATTTAGAGACGAACCCCTGTGTCCCCGCTATCGCTAGCCTAACGTAACAAACGCGACAATCCGTCTCATTTTTGCTACCCACTGCGACAGCAGCGCGCGGAGCGGCCAGGACCTTACACTGCTGAGTGCGGCGAGATCTTGTGTAAGCGAAAGCGAATCGCAATTGTTTATATAGGTCCTTAGAGTGGTTTTTACAAATGGGAACGTCTGTAGTGCTATAAATAGCAGCAACAACAAGAAGACACCACATTTGTCTTTTTTTAGGGATCCTAACGACCATAGGAGATGTGAGCCACTACATCACAGAACAGTTTATTTACGATCTTGCTGTAACATACAGATATTTACTGGAGAACGTCGTATTCTCTAAGAAAAAAAAAATGCTGGTAAACAGCATAAGACCTGACCTGCAGAGATGCGTCGTATGTCTACCAAAAAACGTGAAGTTTCTTCGCTATACTTCCAGTCAAATCAGTGAATGTGGAACATGGGAAACGTGTATGCAATGAAATATCCACATTATTTAACGTAGCAGATAAGTTACCACAACTGTAGCTGAAGAAAATTCCTCAGAGACGTGATAATGAAAGAACAAAGCAATAAAACTGTTTTCCATTACAGAAGCAACCAATTCCACAATTGTTGCTGAATTTGAACGTCAAAGGCATAAATCGTCGATTTTGAAGCAAAAGTAATTACATTTACAAAAACATTTGTGTATTACAAAGTCGAGGAAAGTGTAAGACTGTGCGAAACATTAGCTTCGCAGAAAGTTGTTGCGTGTTAATGGAAGTGCCTGTCATAATAAGAACAGACAACAAAAGAAATATATTCTTCTCCCACATGAAGTATGTGTTTATATTCTCTTGGTTTTAGAGCAGCAATACGCAGTTATACATATATTCGAAAGTATTTCTATATCACTAAATTATAGTTTACGTTACTGAATCAGGGAGATCTGTTGGTAATTTACAATGCTTTGAAAGCAAAAATGTATTTCGCTAACTAGAAAAATAATTTTAAAAACTATAATTTTATGGTTGCCTTCTCGCTACTCGGGGCGCTAGTGTCGCACCAACCGCCATATGGTAACAATTTCCACACTTATGAGTGTCGCGGTTGTATATGTTAGACCGTGTTATTAATTTTACAAGGACCATACACACGACTCACTTCTGAGAGCCGCTACCTTTCAATCCTATTCCATTGTACGCTATTTATCAAATACATCTGAGCCGGAAGGGAGTGATCCGCATATCGAGAGGTTTCATTCGATTCAGGTCAAAGACGATGTTTTTTTTATTTATTTATTTTTTTTTTTTAGCCATAGCCCAGTGGCGCCTTAGAACTGTAATGGTTTCGGCTCTTGACGAAGAGTGAGCTGTCGTTCCTCCACATACATCCAGACACTCGGTAAAAAGTAACCCCAACAGAGCTCAAGCCTACATAAAGCCGCATGGTGGACACACCACATATTAATATCCGCTAATAGGTGTCCAGTAATTTCGAGCAGATAATACACACGACTAAGTCATCTGCCATTAGATTCACTGTCGTATAAAGCCCCCCAGCAGACTTGTGTGCTGCTGGACACATTCATCTTGCCCCTGAATGTTTTCTAATGTCGTCCTTCCTCCGTTCATTAAGTCGTCTTCTCGGTCTTCTTATCAGTTGGAATCCAGCAAACAACTTCCTCGACCCGTCTCCCATCCCTATAGTGGGCTACAAGTTCCGCCCATCTCCATTTCAGTTACAGTTATAGCTATGTAATCGACTCCAGCCAGGTCCTTAATAAACTTTATTATTTTCCTGCATTTCCGTTATTTTCAGTACACATCTCTACATTGCTGGATGAGCATCTCTCAAGTTTTCATTTGCTTTCGCATTAAGACCCCGAGTGTAACTGGCATAAATCAAAACTGATAATATAAACTTGCCTTTTGAAACAGGTTGAAAGTTTAATTTTGAAAACATTAGGTTGTTTACAAAAAGCACACCAGCACGTCATTAGTTATCTGGTTATTTCTTTTTCCTACCGATCCAGTTGTTGTTTTCAAATGTTTTAAATAGAAAAATCGAGAAAATGGTTTCTTTTACTCCATTGTCAATCAGCAGTGTTTTCCTTACCTCATTTTTTTCGTTGTTCCTAGGTTGCTTCTGTACTGTTATTTATATTACTATTATGATGTGGTACGTCTACGGATCTAAATAAATGGCTGTTTATTTTTATACACTGAAGCACCAAAGACACTGGTATAGGCATGTGTATTCGAATACAGAGATATGTAAACAGGCGCTGCGATCGGCAACACCTAAATAACACAACAAGTGTCGGTGCAGCTGTCAGATCTGTTACTGCTGCTACAATGGCAGCTTATCAGGATTTAAATGAGTTTGAACGTATTGTTATTGACGGCGCACGAGCGATGTGACGCGGCATCTCTGAGTTAGCGATGAAGTGAGGATTTTCCCGTACGGCCAATTCACGAGTGTACATTGAATGACAGGAATCCTGTAAAACATCAAATCTCCAACATCGCGGCGGCCGGAAAAAAATACTGCAATAACGGGACCAACGAAGACTGAAGGAAATCGTTCCACGTGACAGGAGTGCAACTCTTCCGAAAAATGGCTACAGATTTCAATTCTGGGCCATCAGCAAGGGTCAGCGTGCAAACCATTCAATGAAACATCATCGTCATGGGCTTTCGGAGCCGAAGCCGCACTCGTGTACCCTTGATGACTGCACGACACAAAGCTTTATGCATCGCCTTGGCCCGTCAACATCGACATTGGACTGTTGATCACTGGAAACATGTTATCTGGTTGCACGAGTCTCGTTTCAAATTGTATCGAGAGGATGGACGTGTACGGGTGTAGAGACAACCTCATGAATCCATGGACCCTACAAGTCAGCTGAGGACTGTTCAAGCTAGAGGAGGCTCTATAATGGTGTGTGCCGTGTGCAGTTGGAGTGATATGGGGCCCTGATACGTTTAGATGAGACTCCGACAGGTGAGACGTACGTAAGGACCCTGTCTGACCACCTGCATCCTTTCATGTCGATTGAGCATTCCGACGGACTTGGGCAATTCCTGCAGAACAGTGCTACACCCTACACGTCCATAATTGTTACAGAGTGGCTCCAGCCACACTCTTCTGAGTTTCAACACTTCCGCTGGCTACCAAACTCCACAGGCATGCACATTATTGAGCGTATCTGGGGTGTCTTGCAACGTGCTGTTCAGAGGAGTTCTCCACCCCCTCGTACTCTTATGGATTTATGAAAAGCCCTACAGGATTCGTGGTGTTAATTCCCTTCAGCACTACTCCAGACATTAATCGAGTCCATGCCACGTCCTGTTGCAGCACTTGTGGATGGTCGCGGGGGCCCTACACGATAGGCAAGTGCACAGTTTCTCTGGGCCTTCAGTGTATAATACGCGTTCCGCTTCATTTTATCTGTACATGATCCTCAGTAACCTGTAGGAGACGATAATTCATATTCAGTTATCGATTCCATACTTTTATTCACTATTTACTAGTGGCCGATAGTGTTGTATTCGGCTCTAAAGCTATATCCTTCCCTTTGTTATTTAAATTATTTGTTACTATATGGTTGGCGATAAAACTAGTAAAAATCTTGTATATTACTAAGAAGATTAATTTTTTATAACGTGTCTACCTCTTGTTCAGTGAAGCAGAATAACTACAGCTTTGTCTAGATTATGAGGTAATGTCATCCTATCCTATTAATACTTCTAAAAATATTGCAAGTGTTTAATGTGCAACTTTGCCCCAAGTTTTATCCACTTCACATTAAAAATCGTGATCTGGAGCCTCTCCTTATTTCATAACTTGAATGGGCTTATGTTCCTCATTTGGTATTACTTCCATGGTATTTGTATTCTCTCTATTAATTCTCTGTGATTTTGATTCGTCTCTTGAGCTGTACACTTACGTAGACCACCAACTCTCTCTCTCTCTCTCTCTCTCTCTCTCTCTCTCTCTCTCTCTCTCTCTCTCTCTCTCTCTCTATGTCTCTCTATCTCTCTCTCTCTCTCTCTCTCACACATACACACACACACACACACACACACACACAAAGAATGTAAATGCCCTGAATCTTAGAGTGACATCTGACAGTGCCAACGAGTGACGCCATCTAACGTTCTGGCAGATAATCCTCGTGTACGAGCAGCGGGGAGTAACCCTTAAGCGCTGAATATGACGAAACATGTAGAACTGCGAAAAACGCAGAGCGCATTTATTTTTCGCATCGGTATCAAATATCCCTTTTGAAAATCACATGTCATCGAATATATGCAAATTGCAGAGATATGTTGTGGTGGATCTGTGTAATTAACTCGCATGACACTGTGTCCGACTTTCGGCTGTACATGGCAGCGACTTTTTGTTCCAGCCAGCTGGCAGCAGGGTTTCACCTCTGACCTACACGTCCAGTGGATGGTGTGCCCCGTGCAGCCAGCGATTCATCGCGCCACATCACGACGGCGCTCTTACGCTGCACCGAACGCCATGACGGCGCTTCTCGAGCTTCGCAGATGCACAGCGAGACTTTCACTTTTGGTGGCACCGCACGAATCACAGTCTAGGCTACGGCTGAACAGCCTTCACACAGTGATACAGTAACGGTTACTTAATGAAGTGATATCAGGTGTTCCCCAGGGAAGCGTCCTGGGACCTCTGCTGTTCCTGATCTATATAAATGATCTGGGTGACAATCTGAACAGTTCTCTTAGGTTGTTCGCAGATGATGCTGTAATTTACCGTCTAGTAAGGTCATCCGAAGACCAGTATCAGTTTGCAAAGCGATTTAGAAAAGATTGCTGTATGGTGTAGCAGGTGGCAGTTGACGCTAAATAACGAAAAGTGAGAGGTGATCCACATGTGTTCCAAAAGAAATCCGCTGGAATTCGATTATTCGATAAATAGTACAATTCTCAAGACTGTCAATTCAATTAAGTACCTGGGTGTTAAAATTAGGAACAACTTCAGTTGGAAAGACCACGTAGATAATATTGTGGGGAAGGCGAGCCAAAGGTTGCGTTTCATTGGCAGGACACTTAGAAGATGCAACAAGTCCACTAAAGAGACAGCTTACACTACACTCGTTCGTCCTCTGTTAGAATGTAGCTGCGCGGTGTGGGATCCTTACCAGGTGGGATTGACGGAGGACATCGAAAGGGTGCAAAAAAGGGCAGCTCGTTTTGTATTATCACGTAATAGGAGAGAGAGTGTGGCAGATATGATACGCGAGAACAAAGACGTTTTTCGACGCGGCGAGATCTGTTTCCGAAATTTCAGTCACCAACTTTCTCTTCCGAATGCTAAAATATTTTGTTCAGCCCAACCTACATATTTAGGAATGATCATCAAAATAAAATAATAGAAATCAGAGCTCGAGCAAAAGGTTTAGATGTTCGTTTTTGCCGCGCGCTGTTCGGTAGTGGAATGGTAGAGAGATAGTACGATTGTGGTTCGATGAATCCTCTGCCAAGCACTTAAATGTGAATTGCAGAGTAATCATGTAGATGTAGATGTAGATGAAACTCATAATTACTGTCACCTAGGACACAAAGATTTATTGAAGGCTGTCAGAAACTGAGCACCATAGCTCACATGAGAATGCCGTTGTGACTGTAGGAGGTGTGGCTATAAAATGACGGAAGTATTGCAGTAAAACATTTTATTTCAAAAACATATAAAAAAACACCGTCCGGCACAGGCCTTGAAGGTCCAACCGTACCGACTGGCCGGCGTGTCATCTTTAGCACCACGGGATGCGGAAACGAAGGGGCATGTGACCAGCACACCGTGCTCCAGGCCGTTGTCAGTTTTCTTGACCGGAGCCGCTACTTCTCAGTCAGGCAGCTCCTCAAATGTCCTTACAAGGGCTGAGTGCATCTCACTTGCCAACAGCACTCGACAGACCCGCACGGTCTCCCATTTCAAAACCATATACATTTTGTTAATGTCACCCTCAGTATACTCCACTCGTCTATCCCTACAACGCTCTCTGTGAATCTTCCATTGATGGAGATAGTGCTGTGAGAACCTATGACTTGTTGTTCCACTGTTCGGGTCGCTTCTTTCTTACTTTCCCGGGGAGTTGCGTAAGAACCTCAAGGTAGTAATGTTGATTAATAGTTTGAACTTCAGGAGCCGGCCACGGTGACCGAGCGGTTCTAGGCGCTTTAGTCCGGAACCGCGCTGCTGCTACGGTCGCAGGTTCGAATCCTCCCTCGGGCACTGATGTGTGTCATGTCCTTAGGTTACTTCGGTTTAAGCAGTTCTAAGTTCAACGGGACTGATGACCTCAGATGTTATGTCCCATAGTGCTCAGAGCCTTTTGAACCATTTGAACTTCAGGAATCCAGCGAAGACACGCAATTACAAGAATATCTAAACAGCTGTCATCATCGCTTCAAATCTTGATTTCGTCGTTCGAGTTTTCTTTTAACTCGACGAAGTTGGTTCCTTCCAGCGAATGAAGTGGCGCTTAGTTTCTGGATCATTAATGAAAAACCAACTTTCGTCACACATTATAACTCTTTTCAAGAGGACAGAATCATTTCCATTGGTATTCCAATTGTCAGAACAAACATTTTCACGAGCTCCTGCTTGTTCGATTGTAAGAATTATCGGCATCAGTTTCGCACACATTTCCCCACTTTCCTCGTGTTAAGTTTGTTACGTAAAATTTGCCTTCCACGTTCTTGGTCAATTCCTGCAGTTTCAAAAATCGATCGATTACTCAACCGACGGTGAGATCGAATCAGATTACCCACGGTTTCTGTATTTTTTTTTTTTTTCCATTTCTGTTGCTGAAGGGCGTCCCGGGCGCCAGTCACTTTCAACGTATTCTCGGTCATCTTTTACATGCTGGAACCGCTCAGAAACTCGAGTACTTGATAAAACGCCTTCCCAACACATTTCTTTTAGTGACTGGTAGGATTCTATAGAAGTTTATCGAAGTTTGACGTGAAACTTCACGACAGTTCGTTTCCCTGTTGCTACATTTGTCATTTTTCAGGCAAAACAAGATAAAACATTTTACAGAAACGAAGGACATGGCTACCTTGATTTGTCTACAAACACCAGAGATGCCAAATTCGATTAAGAAGGGTTCACGCTTCACAACTATTGGTCGTTCGTCTTTGGCGCATGCGTACATAGCCTGTGACAGCATCAGTCCAGTTATTTTATGTATACATTTTGTGCTCAGGACTTGTTAACAGATATAATTCAGTATGTCATTCTCAAAGGGAACAAATCGCTGGATCAAAATGTAGCTTCAGAGGTGTGGCAAGGAGTACTGTAGGGTAGTTCTTGAACACAGAACTCATGGTGAGTAGGCCGGTGTGGCCGTGCGGATCTAGGCGCTTCAGTCTGGAGTCGCGTGGCCGCTACTGTCTCAGGTTCGAATCCTGCCTCGGGCATGGGTGTGTGTGATGTCCTTAGGTTAGTCAGGTTTAAGTAGTTCTAAGTTCTAGGGGACTGATGACCACAGATGTTAAGCCCCATAGTGCTCAGAGACATGTGATTTTTGAATCATGGTGAGTAGCGTGAAAGGTAATACCTGTTTCCTTTCGTGAACGCTTCAAACCACCGAGACAATTTTCGGCAAGTGGCAGTACGCAGAGAGGTACGTAATTTTGTGGCATTGTTAATCCTCTGAAGTCTTTTAACAAGCGACATACTGAAGCAAGTATTGTTACTTTTCTAATGGAATGAAACAGTTCCTTAACAGCATTCGAAAGTTGTTGAATAGTACAGTTATATGTTGTTGTTGTGGTCTTTAGTCCGAAGAATGGTCTGTTTGTAGGGATGGAGGTTATCGCTGAACTCTCCGGTTTTGAGTTACATCTTTTATTTTCAGGTCAGTTTAACCTGACTGTTAGAACCGCTCAGTATAACTGGTTTCTGAAATAGCCGGTTTTAGTTTTTTATTCCTGTGATTTCCTGTAATAAACATAGAAATCAAACAAAGAGTGAATAATTTTGACTCTCAGTTTCAAGGTACATAGAATCAAAATATTAAATTAAATAGTCAAACCAAAGAAGTGGGTAACTGCAAAAAAAAAACACTAGTATTCCTATATTGATTTTAATTTTTTGAAACTTTCCTCATAAATCAGGTTGTAATGGAGGATCATACCACTGATTGGGCGTTTCTGTTAGGCAGTGCTAAAACGTGAAAACCAACGTTGAAGAACTCTTTTCGTGTTAATTTCTCCGTTTTCAACGACTAAAAGCAGATGAAGGCATATCATGTAGACATGGACAGCAAATCAGCTGCTTTCTATTTGCACTGTATACTATAAATGTATTGTTAAGTTTTTAATTTATTATTGTTGCCATAATTTCCTTCCGTTTTTACTTTGTCGCAGACATGGCAGGCAAATCTTTTAAAGCAAAGGAAGATTTTCGCTTCACTGCTACATCACTTCGTAAAAATATGCCCAGCCTGGGGTTGGTGTCATTCTGCAACACAATGCATGTCCGGCGACGACAGCAAGAAACTACCATGTAGAGTAGTTGGGGGCACGTCCTGCACACTAGCCGCTGTGTCCAAGCGATTCTAGGCGCTTCAGTCCGAAACCGCGCTGCTGCTACGGTCACAGGTTCGAATCCTGCATCGGGCATGGATGTTTATGATGTCCTTAGGTTAGTTAGGTGTAAGTAGTTCTAAGTTCTAAGGGGCTGATGACCTCAGATGCTAAGTCCCACAGTGCTTATAGCCATTTCAACCATTTTAACACTGCACGTACACGCATACTTTAAGCCACGACACACGGAAAGAGGGGCATTATTGTATCAGCAATGGTGAACTAATTCCTAGGTCATGTGTTTGTTTCTTGTTTCTGTCGGTATTGTTATTAAAACAGCACCGATCGCTTTTCCCATTTTCTATAATAAGGCCACATTTCAAACCAAACGTTGTGTGATGTCCTTAGGTTAGTTAGGTTTAAGTAGTTCTAAGTTCTAGGGGACTGATGACCATAGATGTTAAGTCCCATAGTGCTCAGAGCCATTTGAACCATCAAACCAAACAACAAACAACAAAAATTACCCCTTACGAACAAAAATTACTCCTTCTCAAAAAATGTTTATTTAAAAATGAAAAAATTGAGCACTGCTGCTATGTCTAATCGATGGTTTTACTCGGTTATCAGCAAAAAATAAATAACATGTGCTACATCCGAGCCAAAAAAAAATGCCGAAAAACACGGTTAATCAGAACTAAAATACCGGTACAGCTTCTAACTGGCCGGTTTTCCCGTCCCTCGATTGTTTCTTCTCTCCAAACTAGTCTTGTCACGAACAAGACTATTTATCTCTGCATAGGTACTGCAAATTCGTACATCCGCTTAAAACTGCTCACTGTAGCCCACCCCTGGTCTACCTACAATTTTCACCCAATTTTCCGTTATATCACTGGCGATAGCTTGATGCCTGAGGATGTGACCTGTTAAAGAATCCTTGAGTCGAGCTGTGTACTGATTTCTTTTCTCCCGATTTTCATTCAGTACCTGCTCATTTGTTATTCGATCTACCATCTGATCTTCAGCATTCTTCTGTAGCATTCTAAAGCTGCTATTGTCTTCTTATCTGAATTGCTTGTCGTCCGCGTTTCATTTCATTTCACTTCACACAAATACCTTCACAAAAGAATTCCCAACGCTCGACCTGATACTCAATGTTAGCAAATTTCTCTCACACACAATCGGTTTTTGACTAATATCCGTCTCCACATGTTCTCTACTTAGACCATCAGTTACTTTGCTGCTCAAATAGCAAAACGCATACACTGCTTTTAATGTCTACTCTCCTCAGCATTGCCTGTCCGTGTTTCTCAACGTAAGGTAAAAAGGGGTCTTTGGATAACTTCGCTTACAACGGTTCCCTATCTCAGCTGGTATAACCGGAAGCCTTAAGGAACACTTTGTCAATTAGTTTTCCCTAGCCAAGAAGTCAAATACAAATGAAACCTTGGAGGTATGAACCGTCCTGCAACTGAATGAAGGCAGTTTGTTTACTGCCATATTTGGGGAGCATCATCAGTGGCGATTTCCAGCGCTGTTAATACATGTGTGTGGTCCTGGAGATGTATTTGTTAGTTTTCATAATCCAGCTGGCCGATTTCTGGCGTTCTTTCATCCACATCTGTCACATTGCATGTTTCACTTTCACTTTCCATTTGGTGATCAGCATCCCAAATAAAAGAAGTGAAACGCGTATGACAATAAACAAACTGCCTTCATTCAGTCGCATAGACGGTACAAACCTCCACGAATTTAGAGCAACTAAGGGAAATACGGAAAACAGACAAATGAAACCTATCAAAAGAAGCAAAACAGTGTCGGTAAGTTTTTAATACGCAAAGGGAAATCACTAAATCCGTAGATCCTAGCCAAGTAAATTCAATGTTAGGTCGAATTCGTAAAGATAAGATTGCGGCGCTTCATTGTTTCACTGACGTAAACTTCCGAAAATACTTCTGTCACTGAGCTAGAAAAACAATTTATACTCAAACTAGCCTAGCGCCCGCTACTTCGCTCGCTTGTACTGTATGGTCTGCACAGATTTTTTTAATCGACTTTTTCTGTTGTTCACAAACTGCAACAGCTTCTAAACTTTTGGCGCTAATTAAGGCCGTATAGGCTCGGCCTTCTCCGAATGTACTTCTGACCAACAAGCGATGCTGAAAGCTCGTGTCCAAGGTTTTTGTTAGTCATGGCTTTTGCGTTTTTATCATGATATTCCCATAAAAACTCACTTCCCCTAACACATTTTTCGTTATATCTTACCGAGAAGTGAAATACCAATTTCCATAGATTTAGCTTTAATCTTTTTTAGTAGAACGAAATATTTTCTTAAAAGTTTTCATCCTCACAGGAGTTGAATTTCCAAAAACAGTGAAACACGTTTTCTTTTTCGTTTCTAACCGAGAAGCCAGATACCTGTTTTCAAAGATTTAGCTTTAGAAGTCCTTTCACAACGAAATATTTTCATAATACATTTCAGCCCCTTTTTCGACCTCTTAAGGGTTAAATCCAAAAACAGTGAAACGCGTATTTTTTTTATTTCTAACAGAGAAGCGAAATACAATTTTTCGTAGACTTACTTTCAAAAATGTTTGCACAACGAAATATTTCTTGCCCTACTTCATCCCCACCAGGCAACGGCCTTGCCGCAGTGGATACACCGGTTCGCGTGAGATCACCGAAGATAAGCGGTGTCGGGCGTGGTCGGCGTTTGGATGGGTGACCATCCAGGCCGCCATGCGCTGTTGCCATTTTTCTGGGTGCACTAAGCCTTTTGATACCAATTGAGGAGCTACTCGACCGAACAGTAGCGGCTTCGGTCAATAATACCATCATAACGACCGCGAGAGCAGTGTGCTGACCCCACGCCCCTCCTATCCGCATCCTCCTCTGAGGATGACACGGCGGTCGGATGGTCCCGGTAGGCCACTCGTGGCCTGGAGACGGAGTGCTTTTACTTCATCCTCACCCCACAGGGGCTGAATTTCCGAAAACCATGAAACAAGTATTTTTTATGGTTCTTCCCTTTCTCCTGGCGTATTTGTTGACTAAACAGTCCACGGGTGTACTGACGGTTTATAGTGTCCATTTACATGATCTTCTTCTAGGAAGTTTCTCTCTTCACTCAACTCTCCTAGACTTGTGAGTTGCACATGTCTCCAACTAATTTCGGAGTTTTTCTGTATTGGGGGTATCTTACGTTCATCGGTGGTGTATTAAACCAGAGGAAGACAGTCTGAACTGAATTTTCCCCTTCGCGTCTTCTTATTTCGAATGTAACGCACTATTTCGTCTGATTATAGAATATTTATATGTACATGTTACGGTAACTGCTGAAAGGTGTGCGTCAAGTGTTTGACCATCACAATCAGGGGAAATTTCGCATTTGCCTGTGCATTATGAGCAACAATAGTTGGGAGTTAACTCACAGCTAGTAGATAGTGTCGGAAGTTCCATGCGGCTTTTTGCGGATGATGCTGTAGCATACAGAGAAGTTGCAGCATTAAAAATTGCAGCGAAATGCAGAAAGATCTGCAGCGGATAGGCACTTGGTGCACGAAGTGGCAACTGACCCTTAACATAGACAAATGTAATGTATTGCGAATACATACAAAAAAGTGTGTTTGTGTGATTATGTGATAGCGGAACAAACACTGGTGCAGTTACTTCTGTAAAATATCTGGGAGTATGCGTTCGGAACGATTTGAAGTGGAATGGTCATATAAAATTAATTGTTGGTAAGGTGGGTGCCAGGTTGAGATTCACTGGGAGAGTCCTTAGAAAATGTAGTCCATCAACAATGGAGGTGGCTTACAAAACACTCGTTCGACCTATACTTGAGTATTGCTCATCATTGTTGGATCCGTACCAGGTCGGGTTGACGCAGGAGATAGAGAAGATCCAAAGAAGAGCGGCGCGTTTCGTCAGAGGGTTATTTGGTAAGCGTGATAGCGTTACAGAGATGTTGAGCAAACTCAAGTGACAGACTCTGCAAGAGAGGCGCTCTGCATCGCGGTGTAGCTTGCTGCCCAGATTTCGAGAGGGTGCGTTTCTGGATGAGGTGTCGAATATATTGCGTTCCCCTACTTATACCTACCGAGAGGTTCGAGCGCGCACGGAGGCTTTCCGGCAGTCGTTCTTCCCGCGAACCCTAGGCGACTGGAACAGGAAAGGGATGTAATGACAGTGGCACGATAAGTGCCATCCGCCACACACCGTTAGGTGGCTTGCGGAATATAAATGTAGATGTAGATGTAGAGGCGAAATACAATTTTTCGTAGATTTAGCTTCAAAAATGTTTGAATAACGAAATATGCCCTACTTCACCCCCACCCCACAGGGACTGAATTTCCAAAAACCATGAAACACCTTTTTTTGTGGTTCTTCCGTTTCTCCCGCCGTATTTATTGAATGAACAGCCCATAATGTCCATTTACATAACCTTCTTCTAGGAAGTTTCTCTCTTCACTCTACTCTCCGAAACTTGTGGGTTGCAGATGCCTCAAACTGATTTCGGAGTTTTTCTGTATTGGAGGTATCTTTCGTTCAGTCAGCGGTGTATTGAACTGAATTCTCCCGTTCGCGTCTTCTTATTTCGAATGTCACGCAGTACTTCCTCTCATTCTAGAATATGTAAATGTACATGTTACGGTAACCGCTGAGAGGTGTGTGTCAAGTGTTCAGCCATCATAATCAGGGGAAATTTCGCATTTGCTTGTACATTATGAACATGAATAGTTGGGAGTTAACTCACAGCTATTTGACATGACGCGTACCATTATCTTACACTACGGCATAAAAGGGTATAAAATGTAGACTGGCAATGGCAAGGAAAGCGTTTTTGAAGAAGAGAAATTTGTTAACATCGAGTATAGATTTAAGTGTCAGGAAGTCGTCTCTGGAAGTATTTTTATGGAGTGTAGCCATGTATGGAAGTGAAACATGGACAATAAACAGTTTGGACAAGAAGAGAATAGAAGCTTCCGAAATGTGGTGCTACGGAAGAATGCTGAAGATTAGATGGGCAGATCACATAACTAATGAGGAGGTATTGAATAGAATTGGGGACAAGAGAAATTTGGGCGCATCTTGACTAGAAGAACGGATCGTTTGGTAGGGCATATTCTGAGGCATCAAGGGATCACCATTTTAGTACTGGAGGGCAGCGTGGAAGGTAAAAATCGTAGATGGAGACCAAGAAATGAATACACAAAGCAGATACAGAAGGATGTAGGCTGCAGTACGTACTGGGAGAGGAAGAAGCCTGCACAGGATAGAACAGCAGGGAGAGCTGCATCAAACCAGTCTCTGGACTGAAGACTACAACAACAACACGGCATAAAACACGGCAGAGGATTGTATCAACTTGCGTAACTGCCATTGCGCGCCGGCCGGAGTGGCTGTGCGGCTCTAGGCGCTACAGTCTGGAGCCGAGCGACCGCTACGGTCGCAGGTTCGAATCCTGCCTCGGGCATGGATGTGTGTGATGTCCTTAGGTTAGTTAGGTTTAATTTCTAAGTTCTAGGCAACAGATGACCTCAGACGTTAAGGTTCAAATAGCTCTGAGCACTATGGGACTTCACATCTGTGGTCATCAGTCCCGTAGAACTTAGAACTACTTAAACCTAACTAACCTAAGGACATCACACACATCCATGCCCGAGGCAGGATTCGAACGTGCGACCGGAGCAGTCGCGCAGTTCCGGACTGAGCGCCTAGAACCGCTAGACCACCGCGGCCGGCGTCAGACGTTAAGTCGCATACTGTTCAGAGTCAGTTGAACCAGCTGTCATTGCGCTGTTGCCTCTCTGTGTTGTTCTGCAAGTTTGGGTCTAAAGCACTAGCAGCAGCTCGCCACACGTGGTACGCAGAGGCGGCTCCTCGGCCGCCACACAGGGGCAGAATCGGGCGCCCGCATTCCGGCGCCGTGCGAGCGGCGCGGTTGTGGTTCCGCGGGATTTCTCCGCACTTTTGCCGTCGTTCCAAGTGGGGCCCGTCCCGGCGCGGCGGCGAGCAGCGACACAGCCTGCGCAGGGGCCGGCGTCGGCCGAGCTGGCGCTCGCTTTCTCGGGAAAAGTCTCCGGGATCCGGTTCGGTTCGGCGCGGCGCCTGCCAAGGTCGCGGGATCCGCGGCCAGCGACCGACAGCCGCCATCACCTGCCCTGCTGCCGCGTCCTCCGCCCGGCCCCGCTGCTGCGCCCTGGACGCCGCACCAGCTGCTGCGCCACTGTCTCCGCTCCAGCCGCTGTGTCTCATTCGTCAGGTACGAATAAAAGCTGTCACGCCAAATCTCATCAAGATTCACTTTACTCGTTGTTTATTTTGCTAATCGCTGCACTATATAACACTATCAGACTAATTTCAACGCGTCGAGTTTTGTTCCGTCAAAAATATTCCGCCTTCTATTAACCTTCAAGGGGCAGTCATATGAAAGCCAAACTGCAGCCACATCAGCTCCATGGAATTCTTAGATTCAAAATAATCACCACGCGCGTTAAGTGGGGTAGGACGTCAAACGGGCCGACTTGGAGCAGGAAAGGCACCACACGCCATTTTAATTTCCACTGCCTATACTTTTTACAAATAAATTCATAAAACTTTGTCAACATGACCAGGAGCGATTCAGAATTCACACTCTTAGCAATGTAAGTTCAAAAATACAACAAAATTAATTTTTTTACGTGTGAAATTTCATCATTTAGTCATTTACCATTGGGGGCATTTGTTACTATAGGTACACTTTTCTTTATAAGTAAGAGAGATTCTTCGATGAATTTTGCACAGCGTACAAACCATACTTACAGGTGTATGAAACTCTAGAAGTTATTTAATTAATGAAAAAATGAATGAGCTGTTACATTTTAAACATGTTTAGAAAAAACTCAAATTTTATCGTTAATTATCTCAATTTTTATCACAGTTTTTAATAGATTTGGAAAATTCTGGAGTTTCATGCACCCGTAAGTATGGTTTGTATGATGTGCAAAATTCATCGAAGTATCTCTCCGACTTATAAAAACAACTGTACCTATAGCAACAAATGCAGCAAATAGTAAGTGAAAAAATAATGAAATTTCACACGAGAAAAAGTTTATTTTGTTATATTTTTGAACTTCCACGATTTGGGTGGGAAACGGTACAACCTCCTCTGTAGAGCCCAGATCTTCCGCCGAGTTATTGTCACACCTTTACTGAAGCTAAGAGCGTGAATTCTGAATCCCTCCTGGTCATGTTGACAAATTTTTATGAATTTATTTGTAAATGTATACACAGTGGAAATTAAAATGCCGTTTGGTGCCTCTCGTGCTCCAAGTCGGCCCGTTTGACGTCCTACCCCCCTTAAGACGTTTATACCACGGGGAGAGGAGGCGTTCAATTGCTGTTTCGTAGGACATAGTCGGTCGCTCGCCGCTCCACAGCTCCAACCACTCGTGCAGTTCCTCGTCCGACTGCAACCGAAATCCAAAAATGTCTTCCTTCAGGTCGCCAAAGATATGAATATCACACGGAGAAAAGGTCTCAGCTCCAGGAGGATGTTGCAGTATTTCCAACCAAATCTCTGAGGCGTAGGCTTCATACGACTGGCGGTGTGCGGACAGCGGTTGTCGCGCAACAGGATGATTCTGTCCGACAGATTCCGGACACCCCAGAGGCAAAAGGCATTGCCAATAGTGGAAACACCCCACATCAACATCTCGCCAAGAAAGGAAGTCCAAAGCTGTCCGCCGGCCGCGGTGGTCTCGCGGTTCTAGGCGCTCAGTCCGGAACCGCGCGACTGCTGCGGTCGCAGGTTCGAATCCTGCCTCGGGCATGGATGTGTGTGTGATGTCCTTAGGTTAGTTAGGTTTAATTAGTTCTAAGTTCTAGGCGACTGATGACCACAGATGTTAAGTCGCATAGTGCTCAGAGCCATTTAAACCATTTTAAAGCTGTCCACACTAGATCTGGTAAGGTAATCATGACCTCCTCTTTCTACTACAGGGCCTTCTGCTCGTCGAGTTTCTAGAGCGTGGAGCTACAATCAGTGCCCAGTGCTAAGAAGACACGTTGCAAAAACTGCGACGCGCCATTAAGTCAAAACGACCAGGAACACCGTCGGACTGACTCATCCCGTTGGACGATAACGACTCCTCCCCCTCTCACTGATATTCGGACGAAGTCTACGCTTCCACGATTTGGGTGGGAAACGGTACAACCTCCCCCGTACAGCCCAGATCTTCCGCCGAGTGATTGTCACATCTTTGGTGAATTGATCGTCTGGTCTCATCTTCCAGTGGGATAAATGTCTTAACGCATGTAGTCGCTACTTTTGGAATGGAACCATTCCATGGTCCAGTTATCGTGGGTGTTCGGTTTTCATTTGACAGCCGCTCATAATACAGAATAAATAACGTTAACGTCTGCGACGCACACCGGGTGGCCAGGCTATTGACGTGACTGTATATACGAAGAGTGCAACCTTTCTTCGCCGTGGGACTAGAAAGGAAGCGTGCTCTTTGCCCATGCCCTTTCACACCCAAAAGTATCCTCTATCTCATTTGATAGCAGAATAAAGGGAGTTCCGGAAGTCCTGGAGGAACTGAAACGAGGAAGTACCCTCTGCGCTATGTCCTCCAGAGCCGGAATCTAATACTCTACGCGCTAGGCCAGTTACGTTAGCGCAGTGTGTTGTTGTTGCTGATGTCGTCGTCGTGTTCTTCAGTGCGAAGACTCGTTTGATGCAGCTCGCTGGGCAACTATATCCTATGCAAGCCTTTTCATCTCCGAATAGCTACTGCCACATGCACCCATTTGAACCCGCTTACCGTACTTGTCTCTTGGCCTCCCTTGATGTCTCAGAGTGTACTATCAGCCGATTCTTTCTTTCAGACAAGTCGTGCCACAAATTTTTCGCCTCTCCATTTGTATCCAGTACCTCCTCATTTGCTACACAATCTACCCATCTAATCTTCAGCATGCTTCTGTAGTACCATATTTCAACAGCATCTATCCTTTCCTTATCCGAACTGCTTATCGTCCATATTCCACTTCTGTAAAAGGCTACACTCCAGACAGATACCGTCAGCAAAGACTTCCTAACAAATTTACATTCGATGTTAAAAAATATCTCTTCTTCAGAAACGCTTTCCTGGCCATTCCCAGTCTACATGTCATATCTTCTATACTTCGGCGATCATGACCTATTTTACTGACCAAAAAGCAAAATTCATCTACTACTTTTAGTGTCTCGTTTCCTAAGCTAATTCCCTCAGCATCACCTGATTTAATTTGACTGTGTTCCTTTACTCTTGTCTTGGTTTTATTGATGTTCATCTTATTTGCCCTTTTAAGACACTGTCCGTTCTTTTCAGCTGCGCTTCCAAGTCCTTTGCTGTCTCTGACGGAATTACAATGTTGTTGGCAAACCCAAAGTTTATATTTCTTATTCTTGGACTCTAATTCCTTCCCCAATTTTTTCTCTGGCTTCCTTTATTATTTGCTCAATGTACAATATCATCGGGAATATACTACAATCCTGTCCCATTCACTCCTCAACCATCGTTTCCCTTTCATGTCATTCGGCTATTACAACTACCGTATGGTTTCTGTACAAGTCTATTCGGAAAGTAAGGTCCGATCGGGCGCGGAATGGAAACAATGATAATCCGCTGACGCTTTGTACAGATGTGTTGGGCCGTGTCTCTAGTATGGCTGTCAATCGCGTCACGTCGCTCGTTTCAGTACTAAGCGCACAGTGATCATGTAAAGCCGTACTGAAAACAGTGACTCCCACCAAGTGAAAAGTCCCAGGGATGTGTTATGCCTGATTTCATGCAACCCAGATGACGCAATTGTCATGCGTTCCCTTCTTCATGACAGTTCTCGGCCACACTCTGCAGGGGCGATGAAGATACTCCTGCAGTGTTTTCGATGACAAGAGTTTGATCACCCACAATACAGTCCATAGTTGGCTTCCCCAGAGTTTCATTTCTGCCCACATGAACCGCTGACTATGAAGACAACATTTTGGCGCAGACAACGAGCTGTAGATGAGCGTAGAGAACTGGCGGGAACCACAGGCGGCTGCCTTCTATGGCCAGGGTATTGTAAATTGTAAGACAAATGTCTTAGTCGGAGCGAGGATTATGCAGAGAAGTAGATGGAAGATTTAGCTAACTGTTTGATCACGAATTTAGCACTGGAGGTAGGTGCTGGGGTTAAAAATTGCAGATGGAGGCAAAGAGACGAGTACAGTAAGCAGGTTCCAATGGGCGTGTGTGGCACTGACTATTCGAAGATGAAACTGCTTGCATAAGATAGAGTAGCACGGTGAGCTGCATCAAACGAATCTTCGCACTGAAGACCACGACAACGACAACAACAACAACAACAACATACTGTGCTAATGCGGCTGTAGTGGCCTAGCGGGTAGAGTACTAGACTCCGGCTCCGGAGGACCCGAGTTCACTTCTGGATAGAGGTGGGGATATTTCTTCGTTTCAGTCCCCCCGGGACGGCCATAGTTCCCTTGATTCTGTATCAAATGAGTCTAGGGGATGTCTGCTAGGGGTGAAATCGGATGAGACGAGGGGAGCGCTTCCCTCCACATCCTAGTCCCGTGGCGAAGAAAGATTGCACTCTTTGTATATAAACTTTCATTCCCTATATTTCACCCCTTTTACCTCCAGAATGAAAAAAAACTAGTACATGAACATGAAATTTTAAACAGGATAGCAATTTTTGGTTCTTAGGTGTGCATATCGGTGAAAACGTAAGAATCATATGGTACACTGGCTAAAACTTTGAGAATCGGTTACTTTTCACATAAAAATAACTGCCTGTTTTGATCATACATAACTTAGTAAGTTAAATATTTTGCATAATTTCTTTCACTGATGTTGTACAGTATAGCATCCCGAGGAATTCCTATTTTGGACAAAATGTATTCATTGAACAAAACAGAAAAATTAATCAGGAGTGAAGTCCACACATGTACATCTTGCAGGCATCTCTTTAAGCAACTCCAAATATTAACCACAGCCTCAAAACACACTTATCAGCTTACGAAATTTATTATAAGTAATTCATGTTTGAGAGTGACACGGATATTCATAAGTACAACACTAGTAGAAAAAATGATCTGAGTGTAGCTTTGTCACAGAAGAGGGGTGAAATGGAGCTACAGAGGATGCATGAAAATATTTAAACACCACAAACGCAACACACTAAAAAAGTCCAATAGAAAAACCGTTGGCTTTCAAAACAGCCTCCAGTCGCCTCGAAATGGATAAATACAGTTCCTGTATGGTTTTCAAGAGAATCGTAGGTCATTCTTCTTGCAAAATAATGCCAAGTTCCAGTAACAATGATGGAGGTGGATAGAGATGACGCACCCTTCTCTCCAAAGTAGAACACAAACGCTCAATAATATCGAAATCACCGGCCGGTGTAGCCGAGCGGTTCTAGGCGCTACAGTCTCGAACCGGGCGTCCGCTACGGTCGCAGGTTCGAATAGTGTCTCGGGCATAGATGTGTGTGATGTCCTTAGGTTAGTTAGGTTTAAGTGGTTCTAAGTTCTAGGGGACTGATGACCTCAGCAGTTAAGTCCCACAGTGCTCAGAGCCATTTGAACCTTATCGAAATCTGATGGCTATAATTCATCCTAGTGCTCAGAAAACCAGCCGTGGCCGATGCGAGCTGTGTGAAAAGGGGCCCTGTTGTCTTGAAACACAGCATCGCCATGGAAAACAAACACTGACGATAGGATGGACCTGATTAATGAAAGTGGTTCCATTATACTTGGGAATAATGCACCCTTGCAGAGTAACCATGGGGCCTATGAAACAACACAATATGGCTGCCCAAACCGTCATCGAATCTCCTCCTATTCATCGCTTTTGGGGCTTAAAATCAGCCAGAAGCTGGAAACAAAGTGAAACAAGACTCATCCGACGAAATGCTTTTTTTTTCATTGTTCCATAGTCTAGGATTTATGACTTCGGCAAAACGTCTTCCTCTTACAGGTATCTGCCTTACTGATCAACGGTTTTGAAACTCCATTTCGATCTGCCATTCCCAGTTTATGGCCCCCTTCGTGTGGATTTGGTGTTGGCATGATTCGCGAGTGCGACAGTCAAATCTGAAGTCACTTTCACTGCTGTAGTCCTTATTTTTCATCAAAATCCTCTTTAATTATAGCTCGTGAGAATTACTCAACACACACTTTCGTTCCCGTTTCGAGTTGTAGGACGATGTTTTCTCCGTTTTCCCTGTATGCGGTATAAATCTTCAATACGGTGACTCTTCCGGCACCAAACACTTCCACTGCCTTGGCTACGGAAACACCCAACGTGTGAGCACCAACAATTTACCCACTTTTAAATTGACTCAGCTCCAACATAATGCACTCGCGACTAAACAAAACAGTGTTTTAAGGACTGACATTTGCAATCAATTGAGGATACTGGACAGGTGCCGTTCGTGTCAGATACAGCAGCATAACCAGCACGCTTGGCTATCATTTTTTATCTAACCCCTGTATAAAACTCTTTGACAGTTATCCATAGAAGTAAAAGTCCTGAAAGATAGAGAAGTATTTTCGAGTGTAAATTATAGGTGTATCTTCTTAACAATTCTTTCCATACCATAGGGGAATTCTTTAATTGATATAGTTAGTAATTTTTACAGAAACGGTCTGTAAATGGTTGACAGGATATTTGTTTTCATCTCATATATATACAGATCTTAAACGGTAACAGTTTATAACATTCCACAGTGGTATAAGTGAAATCGAGATGAGCGATTTGATGTAACACATTTTGGGTCTATCGAGTAGAGAAACAACTTCAAATTGGCCTCCGTAAGCAAGTTAAGCTACAGCACATGCGCGAAACACGATATTTCGGCTGAAATCCTCTGTGAAAAATTTTCTTGCATTTCCGAAGTGTAAAAATGAATTTGTGTAAATTTTACCCCACAGTTTTGTAAATTGTAACGGCGTAATATTACAGATTAAATTGTAGTGTTTCTCTGGCCTTCTTACTACCAGATAAGTGTGCTTGTAAAGATTAAGTCCGTTCCTTTCATTAACCTCACAGGAAAATAATCTTATAAGTGTTAACAGAAGTCGATGGCGTAGGAGAGCGATAGGATGTTAAAAATTGCGCGTGACGCGCATGCGCTTTAATTAAAAAGGCTTTTGTGGGCCAATCTGAGGTTGTTTCCAGTATCAATAGACCACAAGTGTAGTACGTTATAAAAAGTTATCGTTTGCACCCTATTTGCACGTATTAAATTTTGTCAGCAAGGAACACAGGGAGTGAGAAGGTATGTATTACACTGCTTTTGTAAGAGTGGAAGGGCAACAAGGGGAGTAGTAGTTGTGAAGCAAATGTGACCACGTCGCACCCCATCAACGACGCTCTTGGGCTGTACTTCGAGCAACCTGTAAGGAAAATCAGTGACAAATTTGAAAATTTTTGTTATTTGCCTATGAGACTGTAGTGATGTCGCATGAGTACAGGACTTGAAAGAGCAGCTGAACGGAAGGGATAGCGTCTTGGACGAGGTTATAAGATGAACGACAGTAAAACTATGGACTGAAGTCAGAGTAAATGAGACGATGCTGAGGAAATTAGATTAGGAAGTTAGATACTAAACGCAGTAGTCGAGGACTGCTGTTTGCACAGCAAAATAACTACGATGCTTGAAGTAGAGGATATATAAAACACAGACGAGCACTAGCAAGACAAGCGTTTCCCCCTGATGGTGTTTTGTCTAGAGTGTAGTATTGTGTAGAAGTTAATGACTAATAGTTCAGATGAGGAGTGAAGCTTTTGGAGTGTAATGAACAGAAGAATGACGACGATTAGATACATAGATCGGGTACTGAGTCGAAATGGAGAAAAAATAACACTTGACTAAAAGTAGGGATAGGTTGATAGGAAGCATCCGATGATATCATACAATCGACAGTTTGGTAATGGAAGGAATGGATGTGAGAGGGGGTGGGGAGGGGCGGGTGGAGAGGAGATCTAGGCTTGATTACAGACAGCAGATTCAAATATATGTAAGTTTCAGCAATCATGCAGAGATGAATGTGGCACGTACAGGATGGATTAGCGCGGAGAGCTGCATCAAATCAGTCTGTAGACCACAACAACAACAACAACAACTACAGGGGATAGGCAAAATAATGTGAACAGTGGTAATACTCGGATGATTGTGTTTGATGGTCAACAACACAGGTAAGGCACGTGTCGCGCTGGGCTGTGTGTGTTCAGTACGGACTAGGCATCAGGGCAGGTTGTTTACGAGTAGTGCATACTTTGTATTTGCATTCACAGGCTGATGTCGTGCAATGAAAGACTTAACAGAGTTCCAGAGAGAACAGATTGTGAAGGCTCGATTAGTTGGAACATCAGTAACGAAGACAGCTCGTTTACTGAATGTTTCAAAAGCAACTGTTTCAACAGTCATAACAGCCTACACAAAACATAGAAAAACAACATCGTGTAAACGTAATAATGGCCGCAAATCAAAACTAAATGACAGAGATCGTCGTACGCTAACATTAATTGTGTCATAACACAAAGCTGCGGTGGCTAAAGTGACTGCAGAGTTCAATAGCCATCTTCCAGCCCCGTATCTATCGACACTATCCGCTGACAACTCCATAAAGCGAATATTCATGGACGAGCTGCTATATCAAAACCGTTAGTGACGACAACCAACGCAAAGAAGTGTAAAACATGGTGTCAGGAGCATGAATCCTGGACGGTTGATCAGTGGAAACACGTCTTATGGTTTGACGTGTCAACGTTTTCGTTATTTCCAACCTCCGGCCAGGTTTACGTCTGGAGCACGCCAAAAGGAGCCTACAATGCTGATTGCTTGATTCCTATGGTCACGCATAGAGGTGGAAGTGCGTTGATGCGGGCAGTCATATTACGGTATGCTGCTGGTCTCATCATTACTCTCAAAGGCCGTGTTATAGCCGATGATTATATGGACATTTTAGGTGATCAGCTGCACCCCATGATTCAAATATTGTTCCCCAGCAATGATGCCATATTTCAGGACGATAATGCACCCGTTCACACAGCCAGGACAATACAATCGTGGTATCAGGGACACGCACTGAATTGCCGCGTCTTCCCTGGTCAGCATAATCCTCGTACTTGAACATTATAAAACCCTTGTGGGCGGGATTGGAACGCAGAGACCGGACCAGATTTCCGACTCTCTCGTCATTACAGGAGTTAGAAGAGGTTCTGATCGAAGAGTGGTATAACATTTGAAACGTCCTGGAAAATTAATGAATTACTGGGCTGATACATCTCTACGTTATTTGAGTTTCAAAGAGCTGAGGAGAACTGAGAGTACTCAGACATTTCTCTCTTTACTTATTCTGATCAACACTAAACAGACACACAATGTTTTTAGCCCAACGCAATCTGACTTCCAAAAATCCCTACAAAAGAATGGCCCTGACTAACAATAACCTATACCTTTCATGAATCACTTACCTCATAAAAATCTTCGTTACTCGAACTACTGCAATACAGCGAGCGCCACTACTGCCAGCTAAGTAAAAGATTCTAACTACTGAAGACACTAACTACTGATAGACATAGTTAGAAAATGAAAGATTTTAAGATTCTGATAAAGAACAAACAATGTATTTACCTGAATAGTGTTCAAAAGTCATTATATATATATATATATATCAGTTCATGATATACAGTATTACAAATTTACTCTCTCTGGCGGACACATGTCCAGATCGTCCGCTCTTAAAATTCTGCCATCTCTCTCCCCACATCCACCACGCCTGCCGGCTCACCTCCAACTGCGCAACGCTATGCGCTGTTCACATCCAACTGCCCAACAAAACAATGGCGAATATTCCAACAATGTCAACCAGCCACAGACTGCACACGGCACAGCCAGTGATTTTCATACGGAGCGCTAAGTGACGTTACCAACATAAACACTTAAACAGCCTACTTACAGATTCCACCGGAGACTATACAATCGTTATATGCTAGTATTCAAAGAAGAATCGCAGCTGTATTACGGGCAAATGGGACTCCAACCTTTTAATAAACCAATCGCAAATAAGTACATGTGTTCACATTATTTTTCCAATCCCCTATATGTATCTGCTAACAATAACTTATTGGGATTTGGGCCATTGTGTACAATGGGGGTCCATCTGTCAGCAGACACACCACGAATGGTTTATTTTGATTACCATCGCTTTCTACGCATCGTTTCCAGATCGGTCACGCTTGACCATCATCAAAAGAAATTTTATTCATACTGCCTTAACAATTTGGGTTCTCCTGCAGGCGTCCAGACACCTGCAACTAGAGCTCCACAGTTCTGCATAAGCTTCGCCGGGCTCCTTTCTGCAGCCGCGTTGCATATACCGCTGCACAGATGCCGCCGGGCGGCCTAACACGAAAGGCACGTGCGAACGTAAGGGTGTTTCGATTGCCTTTATATTCAGGCCGGGACGCGGGACAGCAGGCGCTAACGAGTCGCGACGCAGTGGCGAGAGCGTGGGGCGCGGTGGGGGAATTCTAAAGCAGAGGAGGCGGCGGCGGCGGCGGCGGCGGCGGCAGCGGCGAGGGCTCTGCTCGGTGGCCACTCGTGGCGCCGGCAGGGCTGCTGCGGTGGAGTCTGCAGTCTGCATCCACGGCGTGCCTCGCAGGGCTGTGGGTAGCTCCAGAAATAAGCGATACACGAGGACACTACACAGCAGTCGAATTTAGTGAATGTAGGTTGATTCTTAGAAAGAAGAAAACAGCAACCAGCCACTATTAATACTGCTATTTATTTAGGCAAACAGCGCCGTTACCGGTTTCGAACTGGCAAGGTCATCATCAGGCGGCTGTTCACATGGTTTTCAAGATACACTTCACATTATCGTCTGTTTCCGATTTTTATTATTCCACTGTGGCGAAGTATTTTTGCGGCAGCAACACACCAAAAATACTTCGCCACAGTGGAATGATAAAAATGGGAAACAGACGATAATGTAAAGTGCATCTTGAAAATCATGTGAACAGCCCTCTGATGATGACCTTGCCAGTTCGAAACCGGTAACGGCGCTGTTTACCTAAATAAATAGCAGTATTAATAGTGGCTGGTTGCTGTTTTCTTCTTTGTAACAATTAACCTTTATTAATTGTACACAGCCACGGTCAGTTTTGGGCGAATTTAGTGATTTTTTCACATTTGTGGTACGTGAAGTTCATAACTCAAGTATCAGTCACCAAGAGCACCTCGACACAACTCTCAAAAGTTCTCGAAAAAATCGAGTTTGAAGATTTCCAAACGTCTTTAATGCCAAATAACAACGTTATTTTAAAAAAAATATATTCGCAGTGGTGAATAAGTACAACCGTCGGCTGTGTAATAGAATGACGACAATGGAAATTTGTACCGGACCAGGGCTCGAACCTGGATTTACTTCGTTACGCAAGAGGTCTCATTAATTTTTTTGGCTGTCCATAACGACTCAGGGCCACAGCCATACTTCCGCATGTCGGCGCTCCTGCGGTAAGAGTCTGTATTCGTAGACGCACTGTGTAATTGCCGTACAGGGGAGGACATTTTAACTGAAAATCGCTACGCGGTATCGGCAGATAAATATCACTTTGCAGTGCCTGAGTTGTTTAAAAGGACTACACAGTGTATCTTTGGAAACGCATTTATCTCGAAAGGAATACTGCACCTATCTTCTTAACAACATAGGTACTGGAATATCGTAATTTTTTTCATCATCCATGTGGCTCATTGTTAGATTTCCTGTATTCCATGTCGACTGCCCGGGTTCTGTTCCCGACTGTGGTAATTTTTTTTAATAACGGTGCATATTCTACGAGCATTTCCATGGCTCTGAGCACTATGGAACTTAACTTCCGAGGTCATCAGTCCCCTAGAACTTAGAACTACTTAAACCTAACTAATCTAAGGACATCACACACCCATGCCCGAGGTGTAGCGGTCGCGAGGTTACAGACTGCAGCGCCTAGAACCGCTCGGCCACACCGGCCGGCGACAAAACTCAGTCAAGTGTGTGGGCGCGCACACGTAATCACACGATGCTCCTCGCCGCAGTTGTGCTAAGCGTGCCTGCCGACCCATACGACTGCGATAATTTCATACACTCGACTGGCACATACACTCGACCTCACTGCCGTAAATTATGTCAGCGCTGGAGGGCTACTAGCACTTCTACACCATATTACGCGCTCCGAAACGAGCTCTGAGCCCTTTTAAGGGGATGAATAACGTTTTGTCGGGTGAGCTTACAACATGTTACTACGGTCTCGACTCTAGTCTGTCTACAGCACTGGATAGTGGATCTTTGACGATGGTAGTCATTCATTTTGGCTAAACGTCGGAAAATCGCAAATCAACCATCGGCCGAAGATCTAAAAAAAAAATAATAAACGATCAGTGCATTAGTAATTCTTTACCTGGATTTTGCAGCCAACTGCTAAATTGTTTGCGGATTATTTAATTTTACAACGCGAGAGGTAACTATGGCCAACGCGAGGGCGGTGCTTCGGCGGTCCCCGAGGAACGGTAATGGCTGTGATGGAGTGGAGTGAGTTTGGTTTTCACTGGTCACGCACGCGGCCTTGGTCCACTCTGGCGCACGTCACGGACCTGGCATACTGTTATGTTGGAAAGCGACGGCCGGCGGACCGGTCGACCGGCCTGGTGCCAGAGGTGTCGGGCGGACTGAAGGCTGAAGGCTGTTCCGGACACCGTTATGTGGGCGGTCGGCAGCAGGGAGCACGGTGGCCTTGTGGCGCAGTCTCCGTCTGTGTCTGCGTCTGCGGATGACAGCCCTGCTGTACGAGCAGTGAACGATAATCGTTCGCAAAGTACCGCAGTGGTGTACAAGAAGTAGAGACTAATATTTTGATGTAAGGCAGTGTCTTATCAAGTCGGGAAACCACGTCAAACCGACCAGCAAAACCACCTAAGCTCCAGAGCACGCACGGCGAGCTAGATTTTCAGTACTGTGCCTCTCTTCGGGCAAATTATTAGTCCCAGAGAAAAAAAAATAAAAAGGGCATTTTTTGCATGTTATTTAAAGTAGTTTAATTTTACACTGGAATACATTTTCGCTAGAGGCCGTGATTTCGAGGTATTAAAAAAATTACAAAACTGACCTTCAAACGAACGCATAACCACACTCATCCCCGATCGGTCAGGATTTTTAGGATATTGTTCATGGAATTCTCTCCTGTCACTGTACACAAATCTGCTACTAATCGAATTATCTCCCCTATTCGACCTTTGTTAGCATTCACTGATTGGGCTATTACGCCACCAGCTTAGTCGCGCGCTTGCATTTGTATAACTGATAGATTTGGTTTTGGAGAGGGTACACCTTCAGAAAAACACAATTTTCATTATTGTTTTCTCAAGGTAGACCCTCTCCAAAAACAAATCTATTAATAAGGAAACACTGACACAGCTTCTACTTCAAAATGTAAAACTGATGTTTGAGTATATTTTACCTCAAAGATTTGTGGAATTCTAGCAGCATAATATTAACAACTAAACAGTTTTATTTCGTTGGCTTTCTTACTACGAAACTGCTGTACTTGTAAATGGTTAATTTTAAGTCGAATTGTAAACGTATTGAATTACTGCATAACGTTTCCTAAAGTCTTTCTTATTTCATTATCCTCATGGGAAAGTTTAAATAAATATCATTAACTAAATAGCCACGTACGCCGGTAACATAGTACCGCAGTCAATGAAGATCAAAACAGACCCAATGTAGGAAATAATTCGTGCAGTCGAGATTTCTTCTACAGTGGTATGCGGGAAGGCGTAGGACAACATATGAGTACTAAAAATCACCTGTGGTGGCAGGGGAAGAGGGGGGGGGGGGAGTGGAGTGGGAGTGTGTATAGGGGGGGGGGGATTCGTTTAATAGTCACTTTTGTATGTTTTTCTTGAATTACTCTAAAATCGGTGTCTCTAGCAAAACATATCACAGCACAAAATTGAATTAACGGTGCATTAAATATCCTACAAAAAATCTCATGTTCATTTTTATCTGGGACTAATACTTAGCGCGAAGGGAGCGAAAGAATACTGAAAATCTCGCGCGAAACGCGAGCGCTGTAGCTTAGATGGTTTTTCTAAGCCAACTTGGGGTAGCTTTTCGACTTCACAGAGCGCAAGCATGCTATCTCAAACTGTTCGATTAGTGTTCCTCTGCATCGTAAACAGTAATCGTTTACTCCCTGTATACTGATGGTAATGACAGGCTGTCTGCAGGCACTTCCCACGGCGCTTTGCTGACACAACAACCAAACTAGCGTTCGTACTCACCGGACTCGTTGAGGCAATTTCAGTGCCGGGGGATGTATGGACCTCGTAGTGGCACACGTATCAGTGGAAACTTGTGCAGAACTGATGGTCTTCCAGACACCAGAAATACTGTACTAATGGAGGTCATTCACCCGACGGTGTCTACTTTTTTAAGCAAGTGCTGTTAAGGAAGGACTTAAAATTCAGTTAGTAATAAGTAAGTGATGCCACACTCATCAGGACAGGCAACAACTATCGCCACATTACAATTAGGTTATTCAGAGATTAAGAAGTCTTTGAAACTATCGATGACATTCCTATATGAACCAAATTTGATTATAATTGCATTCGTGATTTTAGGTGTGTTGCGTGGGCGGATTAAAGATACCAAATAGATAGTAACCAGTAAAACCTTCCACACTCCCCCCTCCCGATTCTCTAAAGAACTAACACCCACCTATGAAACAGCTTCAAACATCTTTTTACTTCACAAATGAGGTAATGTATTAAGCATTTGGCGCTAAACAGGTAAGAGAGCAAAAGTTTGAAATTATGTTTAAAATTTGTTGGACGATAAGTGCTATAACTATTAAACACTTGACGAGCACAGTGTGTGTAATCTGTGTTCCGTTTTGAACAAAAACTAGTTTTTCACTCATATGAATGTTTATGATGTATCTCTTCAACTGCACTGATCAGCCAGAACATCATGACCGCCTACCTAATAGCTGGTATGTCCACGTTTGGTATAGCTAACAGTGGCATGAGGGGTGGAACCAATGAGGCCTTGGTAGGTCGCTAGAGGGAGTTATCACCACATCTGCACACACATGTTACCCAATTCCCGCAAATTCTGGGGAGGGGGGAGGAAAGGGGCGACGAGGTCGGACACTTCCTTCAGTCACATCCTAGATGTTTCCGATCGGGTCAGATCTGGCGAGTTTGGAAGACGGGTGGGGGGGGGGGGGAGGAGGGAGGGGAGCAGAACATCAATTGGAACTTTTCACTGTGTTCCTCGAACCACTCCATGACACTCGTGGCCTTATGCAATGGCGCATTATCTTGTTGAAAAGATACCACTTCCGTCTAGAAACGTGATTGTAATGAAGGGGCATAGATGGTCTGCAACCAGTTTACGACAGTCCTTGGTCGTCATCGTGCCTTGTATGAGCTCCACTGGACCAAAGGATGTCCACGTGAATGTTTGTCAGAGCATAATGGAGCCGCCTCGAACTTGTCTCCATCCCGCAATGCAGGTGCCAAGGAGTTGTTATCCTGGAAGATGGCGGTTTCGCGTCCCCCCCTTTCCCACCCAGCGGTATGCGGAAATAGATATCGGGATTCATCACACCGTGCAACGCTCTACCACTGTGCCAACATCCTGTGCATATGGTAACGTGCCAATTTCAGTCGTAGCTGCCCATGTCGTGGTGTTACCGTAGGCTACTGCATGGGTTGTCGGCTAAGGTGGCCCACCGTTAGGAGCGTTCGGTGCAGTGTGTGATCAGACAGAGTTGTACTCGGCCCAGCATTAAAATATGATATTAGTTCTGCCGCAGTTCGCCGCCTGTTCTGTTTTGCCAGTCTGCACGGCCTACGACGTTCGACATTTGTAATGAGGGGTCGCCGCACAACCCCACGACATCTGAACGTGGTTTCACCTTAGTTTCGCCATGTGTTGAAGAAAGTTACCGCAGCAGTCCTAGAACACCTGTCAAATCGTGCAGTTTCCGAAATGCTGGTGCAGAGCCTTCAAGCCATCACAATCAGCCCTCGATCAAACGGAGATAGATCGCGCGCCTTCCCATTATACACCGTGCGTGTGTCTGACTAGCAGCCATTCCTCGCCATGTGGCGCTGCTATCGCCTGGACGGGTTTATATCAATCATACCTCGGTGGTCGTATGTTCCGGCTGATCAGTGAACAGGATGTGCAATGATACGTTCAGTGGTATATATGGATACTATACCAAAACGTGCTGTGACGAGGGTTAGTAGTAAAGAAGCAATAAATTACAACGTCGTGCCGGGTACTGAAGTTTTACTGCGTGAACAGTAAATAGATAAGAATTAATACACTTTCTTCGCCGACCGCTGGGACCGATCGGTTATAGGCGACTCAGTCCGGAACCTCGCTGCTGCTACGGTCGTAGATTCGAATCCTACCTCCGGCATGGATGTGTGTGATGTCCTTAGGTTAGTTAGGTTTAAATAATTCTAAGTTCTAGGGGAGCGATGACCTCAAATGTTAAGTTCGATAGTGCTCAGAGCCATTTGAACCAATTTTGTCTTTACTGAATAAATAAATAAATAAACTTTGATGGAAAACCTTGTTTATTTTGAAAGGTTAAATTATTAAACAGAAAAAAACACTGGTTTTATTCAGCGATTACTTCAGTTTTAAATCATAGCTAACGACATAGAAATCATAATAAAATTGTAGAAAAATAAGAAAAATGTCAGAAAAGAACGCCTTGCTGTTAATAGTTTTCACGCAACACTTATTCACTTCCCGCTGAACATCAGTGTTCCACGAACACAGTTGGGGAAATCCTGCTCTGCGTTATAATAGTTAGTTGCTAGCCCGTCAGCTCGAAAAGTGCTTAGAAAATTTTAAGATAAACGATAACAATATTACAAATTATTAGCGTTTGCTGCCACAAACTGTTTTTTTATCATCATCGTGTTTGTAACACAATCTGGGACTATTTTTAATTGATTTATCAGAAATATGATCTGCACTATTTTATGTTATTTACATATCAGAGGGTGATGTCTCAGGAATAGTTCCTTCGATTTCGTGACTTACATCTGTTCAAGAAAACAAAGATGAAATTTCGGCGAGTGAAACTACCAGCAGTGACATTTATATTCTTGTCTGTCACTAATATATCGCTGCTTATGGCGCCTTCCGAGTGTGGTTTGGCAGGAACCTAGACCACAGCTTAAAGCTATTGTGGGGCCCGCGAGAAATGCGGGCCTCGCAACGAACTTGTGACGTAACACTATACGGCTCTTAGGTCACACTTCGCGGATGCTCGACTCCGTGCAGGGCCCACGGGAAATCAACCAATAGGTACCCACTAAAGGTCTTAACTTTGACGTGTGCTATCGACAGCTTCCACTCGTTTAAACGTACAGTCAAACATTTTTAAATTCGTCTTAAAAAATTACTCGCTCCCCGCTGGAGAGCGGGCACTCTTAAGACCTGCAGTGTCAGGTGTTGAGACATACGCGCCACAGCCTTTCTCGTAGGCCTCGGTTTGTTGTGAGTGAAACGATGAGCCATCATATTTATAGTCTTACTTGCCACAAATACTTAGCTGCTATCAAATCGCTAACAACGCTTCCGTAAATATGGCCGCCAAGACAGAGGTCGTAACACACAGCGAGCGAGGGAGGCCACGTGTCTGAACGCCACAGGGACGCGGCTGTGGCTTCCTCATCTTAGTTGCTCGTATCGGCGAGCGAATCGCTCGGGTCGGGTGAGTGACGTCACTGGCGACCGCCTGGCAGCGGCCGCCCGCCGTGGGCGCGGTCGCCGGTCGCTGGGGGCCAACCTTTGGCGCGGCGCGGTCCTTGCGAAACGCGGCAGTGCCGCTCCACGCCGCCGTCTGCAGAACGCTGACCTCCCCTCTGCTGACGTGTCCGCTCTGACTCAAGTCTCGGCGAGATCCGAGTGCAGCCTGCTGCAGTCACGTACCGTACCACCACCTTCAAGGTGGCTGGCCGGCACGCAGGCTGTCCCAAAACGGTAAAGTCAAACTCAAGCCCGTTCCGCATGATGCGCCTAAGGCTGCGGTCACAGTGGTTCCGATACCGGTGAATTCCGCCGACGATCGACATCGGCCAACGACGGCCGATATTTTTCAAATCATTACGCCACTCCGTGCGCGGTTAGACAAGAGCCGCTCTTATCTGCTTAAAGTACAGTCTTCGAACGACAATCGGTGCAATTCAAATCAATTTGTTTTCGGTCGAATCGACCGACTTTCTAGCACACGAAATTTGGAGCGTTAGAAACTGGTAAGTTTAGTCCAAGAAAGATTGTTTGTTGCATCATGTGGATGGAAATATGGTAATCAGATTATAATTTGGAACATATGGACTGAAATCGCAGATTTATTCGAAAGCCGGCCCGAGTGGCCGAGTGGCTCTAGGAGCTACAAAATGGTTCAAATGGCTCTGAGCACTATGGGACTAAGCATCTGAGGTCATCAGTCCCCTAAATTTAAAACTACTTAAACCTAAGAACATCACACACATCCCTGCCCGAGGCAGGATTCAAACCTGCGACCGTAGTGGTCCTAGGCGCTATAGTCTGGAACTGCGCGACCACTACGGTCGTAGGTTCGAATCCTACCTCGGGCATGGATGTGTGTGATGTCCTTAGGTTAGTTAGGTTTAAGTAGTTCTAAGTTCGAATGGACTAATGACATCAGATGTTAAGTCCCTTAGTGCTCAGAGCCATTTGAACCATTTACTCTGGAAGCAACTGACGCCAAGCAAAGAATACGTGCAGTTGCTTACTGTTATTTATACGAAAGTATTCGAAATATTATAGTACAGATAGTTATTGGAGATGATCTATGTGACAATGACATACAACATATTGCAAGTAAAACCATCTTAGGCTTCTTGGATCGGTATTTCGCAGTGAATACGAAACCTATCGCAAGGAATAATCTGTCCTTCCGTCTTCTCAAAAGTGTCGAACTGACGCGGCAGGAAACCCGAGACTGATAACGCCGCGAAAATCCTCATTCGCTTACAATAAATGGGATGATAGCTTTTTTTAAAGTTTTAACAGTTCATAAATTACAAAATCGATGCATTTGTAAATGGCATAAAGGTTGAAACTGTTGTGTGTTCCGAACAAGACAGCCATGGGAAGAGCACCACAGGTGAAAGATGCGGTCTGGTGCGGTGCCATAGAGAGACTCACCACTTGCGTTAGTTCCACCAGCGCCATCGGCGGCGCTGAGGTTCACGATATGCGACTTCGCGTCGGCCAATCGCCGGCTGTGTACAATCCGCCAATGACCGGACGACAACTGACAGAAGCCTACTCGGAAGATAGGAGAGCATCTCTCGGCCACTTGGTTACAGATCATCGTCCAGGGCTGACTTAGACACGTGAACAGGCAGTTTTTGTAAATTGCGTTTGCTTTCAACTGTGAATATCCCCTACTATTAGTTGCACTTAGCCATTGAGGGCCTTTTTGTGTTATATTACAAGCAGTGTTGCAGACTTCACTATTCAACAAGTCACAAAGATTAGTAAACCTTTTTAACTCATTTGTGTGACTTTGTTACTAATTTATTGGAGTGTTGTAGAATCCTTGTTCTCCTATCCTGTTATATGACTCTTGGCGTAGCTGTGTAACAGTGGCAGTGATAAATTGTCTTAGCGGTGTACTGCACCGTTTCACGAATTCACAAACTCGGCCTACCTAACAACAGTAACAACTCGGCCTCCACAACAGTAGCAACGAGGCCTTAACAAAACTGGCGACGAGGGTTTACAAAAGCAACAGCAACCGTTTATTCTCCAAACAAAATAATTTCAAAAGTTAAGGTGACAATGATTTCATTAAAAAAAGGCACGTGCTGACCGTGCCGGCCGCTGCGACCGAGCGATTCTAGGCGCTTCAGTCCGGAACCACACTGCTGGTACGGTCACAGTTTAAGCAGTTCTAATTCCAGGGGACTGAAGATCTCACATGTCCGCCCCCGGTAGCTGACTCCAAAGAAAAAAGTTTACGTGCTTAGTATATTTAACAATATGGGACCAAGTGATTGATTTTTCTGATTCTGCTATATGCTTTGTTTGTAACTGCAATGAATGACAGCAAAGTTTAGGATGTTTATATTTTATTTACTAAAGTAAATCCTTAATGGACTAACAGAATTGAGAATTGAACTGAAGTTTAAATACGCTTTTGTTGAAATACATATATTTTTGTATTCAAGTTTCAGTAATATGAACGTATCTTTTGCCTACAGAGCATGCTAATAAATATCATGTAAGTTCTATAACATTTTTAAAAATGTTCTGCCAGTAGTTTTATTTCATTGGATTAAAGTTTATTAGAAGAGTTTCGTACTAACTTGTAATTTAGAGACATGCCTAGTCACTTTGGTATAATATTTATTTAGCACATAAATCTGAATTTAAGGTGCTTTGAAATATGTGCTATAAGTTTTGTCCTACATATGAATGTTAGTTTACATAAAAGCTTTTAAAATCAATATATTTGCTTTTTCAAACAGCACTTACTGGATGTAAAGTTCTACCAGTTAGGTTAGCCATCTTGAGTCATTCATGACATTAGACGACGAAAGGTCAGTTTTGAATAAACTGGAATTGTGTACAGTTACTCTGTAGTCTGTTATTGTGCAGTAGTAAGTGACTGGTAACACATATAGTAGGATTGCTGTTCTGAAGTACTTCACAATTCTGTCTTCCATCGTCTTTTTTTCACGTATGGCATTGGTATGTGTAAATATTGATTCTGTTTGAAAGCTTTGATATAGATGAGTTGTTAATATATTGCATTGTAAAACAGAGCTGGCCTAATGCCATGAAAGGAGTGCTGTGTTTTAGCAGCTCTTGGTTGAGAAGAAAAAAAAATGAATAGCTCATTATTTCTTATACAAAACATTTATATAAATTTTAACTGCCAGAATGAGTTATAGTTTAAGAATATTTATGTTTTGCATTCCTTTTTGAATGTTTGTGATATTGTCACCATTTTGTCCACCACACCATGGATGAAAACTTAACAGAATATTGTTAACATAATTGTGATATCTGTATATAAGTAATATTATTTGGAAATAGAAACTATTTTAAGAATGAATATGTATAAATAATGTAATTTTGTACAAATGAAGTTGAAGGTTTCTAGATTTAAAAAAAAGTGGTACCGCGAGGGCGTCAAAATATCAATCCTAAGGGCCCGGGTTCGATTCCCGGCTGTGTCGGAGATTTTCTCCGCTCAAGGTCTGGGTGTTAATGTTGTCCTAATCATCATCATTTGATCCCCATCGACGCGCAAGTCGCCGAAGTGGCGTCAAATCGAAAGATTTGCATCCGGCAAATGGTCTACCCGACGGGAGGCCCTAGTCACACGACATTTACATTTTATTACGTCAGATGTTAAGTTCCATAGTGCTTAGAGCCATTTCAACCTTTTTTTTGTGTAGAGGAATGGTACGTCGTATGACAAAAACTCCTTACCAACTCTGTACCCAGCGTGGAACCACATCGCGGAATAAGCATTGCTGTCGTTTGTAATAACACACCTACCAGTAATTAAGAACAATTCCCAGCCTTCTGTAATGCCCTGAAGACCATCATAAATCGTGATGAATTCATTGTAATCATTGCCTCTGAATAAAAATTGTCATTTCTGTCATTGCGTATTTCTTTCAGATACTTTCTTTGCTATACCGCAGTAGTTCTTTTTATGTACGGTCCAAGTCTCGGTGAACCGTTTTACATGGGAATGACACATCATGCAAAAGTTACTTTCGTCCTTCTACTCACCGGTGTAGATACTGATTTGGTGTAAATGAAATTTGTTCATCAAGTTCTTACACGAAATCTAGTATGTCTGTATAAAATGTAAAAGAAAAATGTGTTTCTGTAAGCATAGGAGACCTAGAAAATGATTTCGCTCATTAAACACACTATATGCGTTCTGCGCCGTACGATGCCCATTACGAAGCCACAAGGTATGCATAATTCAGTGAGACTACCTGAAAGGACTCTCACCTTCAACAAATTTCGAGAGATGCTCCGAGGTTCACGTTGTGGAGCCACGTAGAAGGATGAATACAGGTACATCGGGACCAGGGCGATAAATACGAAATGTATTCACCGTTACGAATATGAACCATTATCGGTTGTACATTGGAATGAAGACGATGAAAATGTATGTCGGACCGAGACTCGAATCCGGACTTCTCGCTTTGCGCAAACGGTCACCTTAACTGCTTCAGTTACCAATCCACGGATCACCGCCAGACCCAAACTTCCATATGTCGTCTTCTACGTGTCACAACCTGCACTCGTACATTACGTATATTCCTGTCCAAGAAGGACATATTTATTGCGCCTTCGTATATCCATAATTGCCTCCCTTCCGCATGGAACACGCCTATCTCACCACTGACTACTAGTGTTACATACGGTTACTGTCATCAAGTATGGGCGTGAAGATGATGTAACAACATCGAAACCAGTTGCCAATAAAACAAACACCTTAATACAGCTGTGGGAATTACGTCATTTTTAACATATATTTATTGCGAGTCGAGGGCCTGGTTTTGCGAATAAATGCGAAATTGCTGTATTTGTGCTATTAGGAAGTGCGTTATGGACATTGTATAGTACTTCTTAATAATGCAGACACCGCTATTCCGCATTTATTCGCCAACACCAGGTCCTCGACTCTCAATAAGTTTTATATTGCAGGGCCTGTGTTACTCTGATTGCGACGCACTGCGGCGACTACAGCCGTTACAGAACACAGTAAATGAATTCGCAGATGCTAATAAGCTGTCAGCTGTCGAATGGAATGGCGACAACGAAAATTTGTGCCTGACCGGGACTCGAACCCGGATTTCCCGCTAATCGCGATCGATCGCCTTACCATTTGGCTATCTGTGCACAACGCACGGCCATCTATGCGTGCCCAAAGGAACTTTGCATCGTAATCAGAGTAACACAGCCACTGCAATATCGTATTTACCAGCCGATACTGGACAAGGGACCTGCTGTAAGGTATATGCAACCCAGCGCGATTCCGATGCGGGTATATAAGCACCGATATGTAGGCAAAGCATTAGTGCGGCCTTCGAACGGAAAGTTTTGGTCGCTCCTTATGTATACAGGGTGTTTCCGCAAGATCGTGCAAAAATTTAATAGTCCATAGAGGATGCTCCACAGAACAATTTGAGGTAGGAAACCTCGGGTGGGAGATGCCAACTTAAGGAAATAGGAAAGTAAACTTGTCTATCGCTTTGTCTAATATTACTGTTTTCCAGCTTATTTACAGCTACCATGAGGATGAGTTTACACGTACTGTGACGAACCCGATTATTAGGAAGTCATGAAACAGGTTTTGTTTACTTTGCTTGTCCATAAGATGTCTCTGTTGTATCGTAAGATCGTAAACTTAATTCAAAATGCTCAAATGGCTCTAAGCACTACGGGATTTAACATCTGAGGTCATCAGTCCCCTATACGTAGAACTACCTAAACCTAAGGACATCACACACATCCACGCCCGAGGCAGGATTCGAACCTGCGACCATAGCAGCAGCGCGGTGCCGGACGGAAGCGCCTAGAACCGCTTGGCCACAGCGGCCGTCCGTAAACTTGATTAAAGATATCCGGGCACACGTCTGTGACGCGGAGTTGCCCACTAAGTGTCACAAGAGGAGTATCCCCCAGCGTAAAAGAGGCAGGCAGTGTTTCGTAGTCAGTAGAGAGCAGAATGGATCATTTGGAATACCTCAGCGACTTGGAACGTGAATTAGACAATGGATTAAACTGGGTAACAGATGCGTAAGGGACATTTGAAACCTTGTAAAGCTGCCGAAATCGATTGCTGTTGACGTGATTGTGAAGCGAAAACGCGAAGGAACAGACACAGCTGAACCAAGACCAGCACTTCGGAGGGTGGTTGTAAAAAATCGTATGAAGTCAGCGGAAGGAATTCCTCGTGAGTTCTAAAGTGTTATCGGAAGTCTACTCCATGGATCCATGCTTGGTCGTGGATCGTGTTACACAAGTGGTTTCGTGGCACCGATCGGTTAGGAATAGGTGAGGCAGGTAGTTACTGGCGTTCACTTTCGAACTGCAGGGATGAGGCGGATCTCTAAGGATCTGAGCCTTTTTCTGGGAGCACAGAACTAGCACCACGTCAGCGCGCTGGATCGCGGGACTGGAGAACGTTCCGGGCGGATCCAGCGGCTGACAAAGGAGCGACCACTGCGCGCGGCGCAAGAAACCCACCGGCCGCGCGGGCGGTTTCTTGCACCGGCCGCAGTCACGGCGCCTGCGAAGGGCCCTGCATTCTGCCTGCTCGCAGCACCCGCTTTGTCTACCAGTGCCAAAGAGTTGGCCGGAAACGCGCTGCGAGTGCCCGTTCATACACTTAGGCCACTGCCGCCGTTTCGACGCGCACGAAACGCGTAGTCGTTTTCTGGGAAAACGGAGGCCAGTGCCACACCGCAAAGATCGGCATTTAGGAGGAAGGTGTGGCTTGAACAGTAAAAGAACAGCGTCCACATTGGAAGATCATGTTTTTCACGGGATTTACTAAAAACAAAGTTGAAATTCGCATCATGTCGTTGTACTGTTACGAATATTTTGATGCAGAACAAAAATACGGATGCAAGCTGCTCAGACTGTATTAATTACATGAATCTACATCTACATCCACATCTACATGGATACTCTGCAAATCACATTTAAGTGCCTGGCAGAGAGTTTATCAAACAACCTTCACAATTTTCCATTATTCCAATCTCGTATAGCGCGCGTAAAGATTGAACACCTGTATCTTTCAGTACGAGCTCTGATTTGCCTTATTTTATTTTGGTGATAGTTCCTCCCTATGTAGGTCGTTGCCAACAAAAAATGTTCGTATTTGAAGGAGAAAGTTGGTGATTGGAATTTCGTGAGAAGATTCAGTCGCAACTAAAAACGCCGCTGTGAAATCCTAGTCGACTAGAAAAATTGTGTTAAGTATTCAATTAAAATCTGAAACAGGCTTTACTCTGATCTTTAGCCAATTTTCGGGAATGATTTCCTCATAACACCACCTGACTCCGAAATTTTAAAGGCAATGGTAGCGATTTCATAAGTGCAACGTGAGTTTCATTGTAAAGGTTCCGAAGAAAAGTTATTAATTGATCTTAGCCAAGAGTACTGTTCCATTAATGACAAGATGAGTAACGAATCGTCTTGTAGATGCTACTTGTGCAAGACAAATTTATTTGCCATCTGTTCTATCTGAAAACTAAGAATCCGTGGCAAGAATTTTTAAATACTAATAAACAGTGACAAAATTAATGTTACGAGACTGATCTGAAGATGTCACTGCTCCGAACTGCGTACATCAGTAATTCTGTGACTTGACTGATTGCTGTAAGTATTACGGAATGGAGAAGACGAAGTAAGGAAAGTGTATTTCTTACTGAAGTAGTACCTGTAAATTGGAACAGATACGAGGATAAAACTTTGCGATTGTGAATATTTGTACTGGGTGACTCTTCTTAACAGTCGACGGCGTTGACGCAGTAGTAAAACCTATTTCTGTCAGATCACCGAAGTTAACCACTGTCGGGCTTGGCATGCACTTGGATGGGCCACCATCTGGGGTTGCCGAGCGCTGTTGGCACTCAGCCCTAGTGAGGCCAATTGAGGAGCTACTTGACTGAGGAGCAGACGCACAGGTCACGAAAACTGACAACGGCCGGGAGAGCGGTGTGCTGACCACATACCCCTCCGTATCTGCCTCTGGTGACGCTTACAGGCTGGGGATGACACGGCGGCCGGTCGGTGCCGTTGGGACTTTAAGGCCTGTTCGGACGGTGTTTTTTTATAATTCTTATTAACCTTCAAAAAACCTCGAAGCGGCGTAGATGACTCTGACACAAGTAATTTAATGTAAGACATATGGGTCGTAAATGTCGGGAAATGTCCCAAAAATAGATGAGAAATGTTGAACATGTGGCGTTACCAGACGATGCACCTCGCCGCTCGCGCAGTGCTTGGGCTTGGGCGCTAAGGGATGGTTGAACGATGCGATGATTGTATTCGGCCAACAGTTCAAATTTCAAACACCTTTTGTAAATGTAATCTGTTCGAAATGTAGAAATTACAAAATTATTGTCCTCGCGACGTAGCAGCAGCGCGGTTCAGGACTAAAGCGCCTAGAACCGCTCGGCGACAGCGGCTGGCTCAAGTGAAATTTCTACATTTAAGTCCATCACGCAGAAGTCGACATGAAGTGTTCCAGACAAATCCGATGTGTGATGAAACCGAACAACGGAACCATCGGGCACATTTTATCGTGCCTCTAACTTGCTGTTACCATTGTCAGCAAAGTGGATATTGCTTGTGGTGATCGTGCATCGTCTTCGTTGCTCTAACAGGGAGAAGCAGGCTGCTAGCTAGGTGATGTACAGAATATCTAATAATAGATCAATACTCAAATTATGTTGTTATTGTGGTCTTCAGTCCTGAGACTGGTTTGATGCAGCTCTCCAGGCTGCTCTATTCTGTACAAGCTACTTCATCTCCCAGAACATACTGCAGCCTACATCCTTCTGAATCTGCTTAGTGTATTCATCTCTTAGTCTCCCTCTACGATTTTTACCCTCCACGCTGCCCTCCAATACTACACTGGTGATCCCTCGATGTCTCAGAACATGTCCTACCAACCGATCCCTTCTTTTAGTCAAGTTGTGCCACAAACACATCTTCTCCCCAATTCTGTTCAATACCTCCTCATTAGTTTTGTGATCTACCCATCTAATCTTCAGCATTCTTCTGCAGCACCACATTTCGAAAGCTTCTATTCTGTTCTTGTCTAAACAATTTATCGTCCACGTTTCACTTCCACTCCATACAAATACTTTCAGAAACGACTTGGTGACATTTAAATCTATACTCGATGTTAACAAATTTTTCTTCTTCAGGAACGCTTTCCTTGCCATTGCCAGTCTACATTTCCTCTCTACTTCGACCATCATCAGTTATTTTGCCCCCCAAATAGCAAAACTCCTTTACTACTTTAAGTGTCTCATTTCCTAATCTAATTCCCTCAGCATCACCCGACTTAATTCGACTACATTCCATTATCCTCGTTTTGCTTTTGTTCATGTTCATCTTATATCCCCCTTTCAAGACACTGTCCATTCCGTTCAGCTGCTCTTCTAGGTCCTTTGCTGTGTCTGACAGAATTACAATGTCATCAACGAACCTCAAAGAATTTATTTCTTCTCCATGGATTTTATACCTACTCCGAACTTTTCTTTTGTTTCCCTTACTGCTTGCTCAATATACAGATTGAATAACATCGGGGATAGGCTACAACCCTGTCTTACTCCCTTCCCAACCACTGCTTTCCTTCCAAACCCCTCGATTCTTATAACTGCCACAGCTCTAAAAGTAGCAGTTTATTGCAATGTGCAGCCGATTTTTTTTTATGGCCTGCACGTTGATATTCTTCCGTCGATATATCGATAACGTTTCTCTATTAGGGGCCGACATCGGGCTTTTAAATATCGATATAACTGATCCCCATATTTTTAAAAATATCAACAGTCCTAGTCGCCAGGCCCATTTGCTGTGGTGTTTCAGCAGATATCTGCAGTTTCGTTTTCGCAGCGTGTAGCAGCCCAATGAAATTCTTCTCATCACCCTTTCATACGACGCCCAACATCGGCTGAATGTTTCGGTTTATTTCCCATTTCAATCAAAATTCATTCGAAAGAGCGCTGCCAGATTAGTCTAGTGCGATATTCGTTTTACCGATATGTTTTAACAGGACCAGTAAAACACGCAGAATAGCCCGCCAGGTTAGCCGAGCGCGCTAACGCGCTGCTTCCTGGACTCGGGTAGCCGCGCCGAGCCCGGATCGAATCCGCCGGCGGATTAACGACGAGGGCCGGTGTGCCGGCCAGCCTGGATGTGGTTTTCCCCATCCCCCTATGTGAATATCGGGCTGGTCCCCACGTCCGGCCTCAGTTACACGGCTCGCAGACATCTGAACACTTTCGCACTCTTTCATGGATTACACTAGTCGCAGACAGTTGGGTACACTAATTCCTTCCTGGGGGGTACTGGGCGGCGGCAGGAAGGGCTTCTGGCTACCCCTTCAACTAACATTGCCACATCCAATTAACCATGCTGACCCTGTGTATCCACGGGAAACAAGGCACTAGCGAAAGAAAGAACTCGCAGAATAATGAGTACTCCAACAGCGACTGAGCAGCGTTCTGCTGCATGGGGGTAGCAGTCAGAGAGGGCCATGGCGATACCGTCGCCGCTGCATTAGTCGTTAACCTCGTGTTTTACTGTACCTGCTAATACGTATGAATAAAACGAATATGGGGATAGACTAATTTGATGATGGTTTATGGGGCGCTCAACTGTGCGGTTATCAGCGCCCGTACAAATTCCCAACCTTGTTCAGACCAAACTCGCCACTTTCATGGATGATGATGAGATGACGAGGACAACACAAACACCCAGTCATCTCGAGGCAGGTGAAAATCCCTGACCTCACCGGGAATCGAACCCGGGACCTCGTACAGATTAATTTGGGACCGCTCTGTCGAATGGGGATGTAAAATTCCACTTTACAGATCATTTTGTTTGTAACGGGAAACAAACCGGCTCTTTCCATAGATGCAGGGGTCGCTTGTAAGACGCGATGAGCAGCATTTCTTTGGGCTCAGTCCAGCTACAAGTTTCAAAAACCAAATTGGAAATTTCTTCCGAAACACCATAGAAAATGCGCCTAACGAACGACTCTGAGGAGAGACACCCTGTATATTGTGGAATGAATGATGGTATAACACTCTCTTGCAGTACGCCCGAAGCTGCTTTTACGTCTGAAGATTTTTCCTGTTGAGAACGACTTGTTCTTAACTCTTCAGTGTAGTCACACAACTGGTATGCTCGTATTTTGTTCATTAGACGGCAATGCGGAACTGTGCCAAAAACTTTCAGGGATTATGGGAGGAAGTGAGGAACTGCACTTCAGACACCCGTTCGCGCGCGCCCTAAGTACTGGAGAACAAATGCGCGCCGCTGTTTGGGCCGCGGAAGAGACGAGAGCCCGCCAAGTGCGCACAGAGCGGATCAGTATTCCCCGAATGCACCGAGCAAAGGCGGCAGGCAGCGTGCAGGCGGCCGCGCGTATCCACTGTCCGTTATCGGGAGTACAAAGCCGCCCGGTTCGGTGTTTGCAGGCGGTGTTCCGTCGCCCCATCGGACCGCCCCCGGGACCGGCTCCATCCTCGTAAGCCCCTCAGAGTGATCCTGTGTGAGGGCGTGAGGGGGGGAGGGGGGCGGGAGCAGGCCACGTGTCTGGCCTTCACCTCGGCGCTCTTCGCGTCAGCACGTGTCGCCTCAGGGCACTCTCGAATGCACGGGTACCGCCTCAGCCTCTTCGCTAGCAATCTCGTTCCCTCCGGAATGATTGCACTTTCATTGCTTTTCCTGCTGGCTGCTTCGGAAATGATACCTAGATTTATACCCCTACCCCCCTCCTCGGAAGTTAATATATTGGGAGCGCGTTTCTGTTCCAAGCCAATCGTTTCAGGTAGGCAAACTAATCATTTTCCAAGAAAGCATGTTCCGTTATTGCAATTAAATGAAAGGCAGTTTGTTTTTTGCCATACGCATTTCGCTTCTTTTATTTACGAATCGTCTTCAGTTGTGTAATTGTGGTGTGCATACTGTAAGACCTTCAGTACACACACCATCAGATTATATGACTTGTCGCTCTAACGAAGTAGGCGAGTGTCAGCAATATGTCTCTTGGTCTTATCGTGGTGTGTTTATCTTCTGCCGTTAGGTCAGACGATAGAAATGCCACTTGTATGCTTAGAGTAGCAGGTTGATGGTGACCAACTTTAAGCAGAACTTGATTAATTTTCACACACATTTATTAAAATAATAAAAAGCATAAACATTACGTAACTTGGTTATGGATGCTATTTACAACTGACAATCTGAAGTTCCTTTGGTATTGGTACATTAATCTTATTCTCACATATATCTCTGATACTTCACAAAAGTGTCTATACATTTATCTTCATGGCTATGTACAGGTATATGGTAATATTACTACGCGCAGACTGAAACTTGACTGTAGACTGGTACAGACAAATGTAGAACTCGTAAAGACTGTTGCAGACAAATGCAGACTCACTAATCAGAGTTCTGTACACTCATTTAAGACCTCGCGCGTTGATGTATCACTGTGCGAGCGTGATCCGCGAGGAGAAAAGGTTCTACGTTAGCAGCAATCTCATTGGCTGCATTACATATTAATACGCGGGTCGGCGGAAGCACAATTTGGTCCGTCTCTATGGCAGCGCCATCTCGTAGTGCGGAGACGGACGAGCGCTGCGCCTGCGCTGCTGTGCTTAGCAGGGCGCGCTCTAGTGAGAAAGTTGTATACGCGCTGACTACGCGGAACTATGTACACAACAGTAATACATGTTTGTTTTTATACGTATGATAAATGCATCATGTTGCAGTTGCAAGTTAGTTAATTTACTATGTTTTCTCTTGTCATTGTCTCTTTTTTTCAGGCTAGGAACAATTATTGTAGCACATGTTCCGTGAGGTTAAATTATTATTTGGTGTTATGATTTCAGATGTTGTTAGTTAATGTGTGTCACCGTGGAGGTGTGTTTACTCGGTCTCTGTATTCCAGATGACCAGTTTTCGGCGTTTTTCGCGGACATTTATTACAACACTTCACTTGAACTTTTCGCTGTGTGTTGAACGTGTCTGTGTATACAATTAGTAGTTCAAATGGTTCAAATGGCTCTGAGCACTATGGGACTTAGCATGTGAGGTCACCAGTCCCCTAGAACTTAGAACTACTTAAACCTAACTAACCTAAGGACCTCACACACATCCATGCCCGAGGCAGGATTCGAAGCTGCGACCGTAGCGGTCGCGCGGTTCCACAACGAGTAGTATTGCCACCTGTCACTGGGTGTATCGTCTTTTTTTGTGTTATGTACATGTGGTTTGATATTTGTCCATTTGTCGTGTGTGTGTGTGTGTGTGTGTGTGTGTGTGTGTGTGTTTGTGTGTGTGTGAGTGTGTGTCTTCATGTAGCTGTAACTTTCCTTTGCACTTATTTCTGGTGCGTCACTCACCTGTCAAAAGTAGTTTGAGAGCTGAGAGAGAGCCACTAAAACAATAAAAAAGAGAAATGTAAAACATAACCAAGCTAATTAATTAACTAAACCTTACTCTCTCTCTTCCTCCCCCTCCCTCCCTCTCTGTCCCTCACTCACACACACACACACACACACACACACACACACACACACACACACACACACACACACACACACACGACAAATGGACAAATATCAAACCATGTCTGCCATCATTGGCGATGATGTGGTGCAGACGAATAGCGGAATTCTGCATGACCCGCTGAAGTGTCGGAACATCGATGCTGTCGATGACCTCCTGCATGGCTGTTTTCAGCTCAGCTGCGGTTTTGATGTTATTGCTAAACACCTTGTCTTTAGTATAGCCCCACAAAAGGAGTCGCATGTGTTCACATCCGGAGGATATGGCGCCCAATCGAGGCTCATGCCAGTGACCTCTGGGTATTCCGGATCCAGAATGCGGTCCCTAAAGTGCTCCAGCAAGACATCAAAACCCCCATGCTTCGGTGGAATCGAGCTTCGTTTTGCATCAACCACATCTTGTCAAATCAGGATCACTTTGGGAAATAGGGATGAAATCATCTTCTAAAACCATTACGTACCGCTCTGCAGTTACCGTGCCGTCAAGGAATATCGTACCAATTATTCCGTGAGTGGACATTGTGCACCACACAGTCACGCGTTGAGGGTGAAGAGACTTCTCGATCGTGAAATGCGATTTCTCATTCCCCCGAATGCGCCAATCTTTCTTATTGACGAACACATCCAAATGAAAGTGTGCGGTTCTAGGCGCTTCAGTCTGGAACCGCGTGACCGTTACGGTCGCAGGTTCGAATCCTGCCTCGGTCATGGATATGTGTGATGTCCTTAAGTTAGTTAGGTTTAAGTAGTTCTAAGTCTAGGGGACTGATGACCACAGACGTTAAGTCCCATAGTGCTCAGAGCCATTTGAACCATCTTTTTGAAAGCGTGCGTCGCCGCTGAACCAAACCACATTCACATCAACAAATGCCAATATCCTTCGCGCCTACCGTCCAGTTTGAACTTCTTAACGCAAACCGTTCAGAAGTTATGACGATATTATTTCATATAATTAAATAATTGTCACCCCGTATATCCTTCCTGGACGGGAATATTACGGATTGTGACAGAGACGACGACATATGAAGTTTGGATCTGCTTGTGAATCATGAATGGATAGCCGAAGCTGTGCCGGCAAGGTAACTCAGCGCAAAAAAAAAAAAGAAAGAAAAAAAAACTGAGTTAGTGGAGCAACGATGAACTTGAACAAGCGTCATGGGACGACCGCCCCGATCAAATACAACGCCCATTAGCGAACATTCTGAGATCAACAAAAAAGCGGTTGAGGCAACCGCTTGCAAGATGCGGGAAATTCCGTTTCGAGTCCCGGTGCGTCGTCGTGCCACCATGCCACCACACAGACGATGCTAGTTCATACTTGCAATTCCGAAAACATTTCCAATATTTCTTGATGGCTGGGTCCCCCCCATGAACCATGGACCTTGCCGTTGGTGGGGAGGCTTGCGTGCCTCAGCGATACAGATGACCGTACCGTAGGTGCAACCACAACGGAGGGGTATCTGTTGAGAGGCCAGACAAACATGTGGTTCCTGAAGAGGGGCAGCAGCCTTTTCAGTAGTTGCAGGGGCAACAGTCTGGATGATTGACTGATCTGGCCTTGCAACATTAACCAAAACGGCCTTGCTGTGCTGGTACTGCGAACGGCTGAAAGCATGGGGAAACTACAGCCGTAATTTTTCCCGAGGACATGCAGCTTTACTATATGATTAAATGATGATGGCGTCCTCTTGGGTAAAATATTCCGGAGGTAAAATAGTCCCCCATTCGGATCTCCGGGCGGGGACTACTCAGGAGGACGTCGTTATCAGGAGAAAGAAAACTGGCGTTCTACGGATCGGAGCGTGGAATGTCAGATCACTTAATCGGGCAGGTAGGTTAGAAAATTTAAAAAGGGAAATGGATAGGTTAAAGTTAGATATAGTGGGAATTAGTGAAGTTCGGTGGCAGGAGGAACAAAACTTTTGGTCAGATGAATACAGGGTTATAAATACAAAATCAAATAGGGGTAATGAAGGAGTAGGTTTAATAATGAATAGGAAAATAGGAATGCGGGTAAGCTACTTCAAACAGCATAGTGAACGCATTATTGTGGTCAAGATAGACACAAAGCCCATGCCTACTACAGTAGTACAAGTTTATATGCCAACTAGCTCTGCAGATGATGAAGAAATTGATGAAATGTATGATGAGATAAAATAAATTATTCAGGTAGTGAAGGGAGACGAAAATTTAACAGTCATGGGTGACTGGAATTCGTCAGTAGGAAAAGGGAGAGAAGGAAACATAGTGGGTGAATATGGATTGGGGCTAAAAATGAAAGAGGAAGCCGTCTGGTAGAATTTTGCACAGAGCACAACTTATTCATAGCTATCACTTGGTTCAAGAATCATAAAAGAAGGTTGTATCCTGGAGATACTAAAAGGTATCAGATAGATTATATAATGGTAAGACAGAGATGTAGGAATCAGGTTTTAAATTGTAAGACATTTCCAGGGGCAGATGTGGACTCTGACCGTAATCTGTTGTTTATGACCTGTAGATTAAAACTAAAGCAACTGCAAAAAAGTGGGAATTTAAGGACATGGGATCTGGATAAGCTGAAAGAACCAGAGGTTGTACTGAGTTTCAAGGAGAGCATAAGGGAACAATTGACAGGAATGGGGGAAAGAAACACAGTAGAAGAAGAATGGGTAGCTCTGAGGGATGAAGTAGTGAAGGCAGCAGAGGATAAAGCAGGTAAAAAGACGAGGGCTGCTAGAAATCCTTGGGTAACAGAAAAAATATTGAATTTAATTGATGAAAGGAGAAAATATAAAAATGCAGTAAATGAAGCAGGCAAAAAGGAATACAAACGTCCCAAAAATGAGATCGACCAGAAGTGCAAAATGGCTAAGCAGGGATGGCTAGAGGACAAATGTAAGGACGTAGAAGCTTATCTCACTAGGGATAAGATAGATACTGCCTACAGGAAAATTAAAGAGACCTTTGGAGAGAAAAGAAGCACTTGTATGAATATCAAGAGCTCAGATGGTATCCCAGTTCTAAGCAATGAAGGGAAGGCAGAAAGATGGAAGGAGTATATAGAGGGTTTAAACAGGGGCGATGTACTTGAGGACAATATTATGGAAATGGAAGAGGATGTAGATGAAGACGAAATGGGAGATAAGATAATGCGTGAAGAGTTTGACAGAGCACTGAAAGACCTGAGTCGAAACAAGGCCCCGGGAGTAGACAACATTCCATTAGAACTACTGACCGCCTTGGGAGAGCCAATCATGACAAAACTCTACCAGCTGGTGAGCAAGATGTATGAGACAGGTGAAATACCCTCAGACTTCAAGAAGAATATAATAATTCCAATCCCAAAGAAAGCAGGTGTTGACAGATGTGAAAATTACCGAACTATCAGTTTAATAAGTCACAGCTGCAAAATACTAACGCGAATTCTTTACAGACGAATGGAAAAACTGGTAGATGCGGACCTCGGGGAAGATCAGTTTGGATTCCGTAGAAATGTTGGAACACGTGAGGCAATACTGACCTTACGACTTATCTTAGAAGAAAGATTAACAAAAGGCAAACCTACGTTTCTAGCATTTGTAGGCTTGGAGAAAGCTTTTGACAATGTTGACTGGAATACTCTCTTTCAAATTCTGAAGGTGGCAGTGGTAAAATACAGAGAGCGAAAGGCTATTTACAATTTGTTCAGAAACCAGATGGAAGTCATAAGAGTCGAGGGGCATGAAAGGGAAGCAGTGGTTGGGAAAGGAGTGAGACAGGTTTGTAGCCTCTCCCCGATGTTATTCAATCTGTATATTGAGCAAGCAGTAAAGGAAACAAAAGAAAAATTCGGAGTAGGTATTAAAATACATGGAGAAGAAGTAAAAACTTTGAGGTTCGCCGATGACATTGTAATTCTGGCAGAGACAGCAAAGGACCTGGAAGAGCAGTTGAACGGAATGGACAGTGTCTTGAAAGGAGGATATAAGATGAACATCAACAAAAGCAAAACGAGGATAATGGAATGTAGTCAAGTTAAATCGAGTGATGCTGAGGGAATTAGATTAAGAAATGAGCCACTTAAAGTAGTAAAGGAGTTTTGCTATTTAGGAAGTAAAATAACTGATGATGGTCGAAGTAGAGAGGATATAAAATGTAGACTGGCAATGGCAAGGAAAGCGTTTCTGAAGAAGAGAAATTTGTTAACATCGAATATAGATTTATGTATCAGGAAGTCGTTTCTGAAAGTATTTGTTTGGAGTGTAGCCATGTATGGAAGTGAAACATGGACGATAACTAGTTTGGACAAGAAGAGAATAGAAGCTTTCGAAATGTGGTGCTACAGAAGAATGCTGAAGATAAGGTGGATAGATCACGTAACTAATGAGGAGGTACTGAATAGGATTGGGGAGAAGAGAAGTTTGTGGCACAACTTGACTAGAAGAAGGGATCGGTTGGTAGGACATGTCCTGAGGCATCAAGTGGTCACAAATTTAGCATTGGAGGGCAGCGTGGAGGGTCAAAATCGTAGAGGGAGACCAAGAGATGACTACACTAAGCAGATTCAGAAGAATGTAGGTTGCAGTAGGTACTGGGAGATGAAGAAGCTTGCACAGGACAGAGTAGCATGGAGAGCTGCATCAAACCAGTCTCAGGACTGAAGACAACAACAACAACAACGGCTGCAGTGGCTGTTACTTTGGATTTGTATGCATCGTATTTTACTCACACGGGACCAGTGTCCACGTGGCTGTTGTAGGAGTGATAATCACCAGCTAAAACTCCTAGAAAGCTGACCCTGTTTAGTAAACCAGGTTAAGAATCAGAAGCGTCATGCCTCGAGGGGGAACTTCAAACATTCAGCTCTTGACAAGAGACTGTAGAGAAACAACGGCTCAAGTTTATAACAGTAGTTGACCAATCAGTGGATGGATGTACAAGGCCGTCCCTATGCTAGTTTATGGGTTGGGGGGGAGGGGGGGGAGCTAAAGCTGGGGATATGGAGCATTTTTAACGTTTCGGAAGACGAATGACAACTTGTAAGTGGCCGTAAAATGCTGCGGTTCCTACCCTGTTAAAAACCTGCGTCGTTCCAACTTTTAAACGATTTTCTTGAAAGAAGAAAACTAGACAGCTCGTGATAGGACTCTCTGCGTATAGCGACGCAATAAAGAAACTTCTCAAGCGACAGCAACAACTGTTCGATACAGCCAAAAGAAAATACAGGACGATAGACATATGGGTACTAGATGAAATACATTTATCAGTGAAAAGGAAACTTTTAACGTCTACCCACACTAGCATTTGACCCGGCACCAGACTAACGCTTAATAACAAAGGCATTGGGGCGATGAAAGAGTTTCCCTTCGAAAGCCATACTATGCCCACATGTCGATGCTTATATACCCTCTTCGGAGTCGCGCTGGGTGGCATATACGCAACAACAAAGTTCTCAAGCGAAAATGTTTTGATTGCCCCATTATAACATCATACTGGCTCTCAAACGAATTTGTGATGGGGTTGAGGATTCCTTGGTAGACAGCATGTTGTCTCAGAGGTGTTCATTGACAGAAGTAGAAATAACTTCAAACGTGGCCCAGCGAACAGTGTTAAGATCCTTACTATAGATACTGGGTACTGATAACCTGGAAGACAACAGTATTCTCTGAATCATTTGCTGACGGTGCGGCAACATAAAAAGAATTGTTATTTGTCACAGTCAGGTGGTCTGTTTCTAATTAATAAATGTAATTAACTTTAAACTGTTCCCTAAGCTGGACAGCAACTTGTCCAAAGTGCGTTTAGCAAAAGGACACTGTGTGGTGGAATGATGCCAGCTAAATAACACGTCAACAATTTTTTTCTGTTGACTACGTGTGAACTTCGTAAACTCGAGTAAGTTGTACGGTGTAGTAGATACAGTTTACGGCAAACAAAAGCACGAAGAATTTGCGAATGGAATTAGAAAAATGTCGATGTCGGCGAAATCATTTGTATGAATAGTCTCCTCCGTGCATGACTGGGAATGAAAATTTCTCGTCAGAGAGTTCGTCATTATGATCGGTTCTTGTTAAAACTTGTTAGTTAACAACTTTTCGTCGCAGCAGAAAGTGGTAGCATCCAGATGGACCCGTGTATTTCTTGTCAGAAAGAAAACTTTGGTAAGCAGCTTCCGACGCAAATCAATAACCGAGGGAGCGTCACCCTTGTTAGGTTTACCTGAACTATCGGGAAGGCAGCGACGTCCCCTTCGTGGCAAGTTATTACTTGCGAATTTTCCACGCTAGGTAATATTAAATTTCTGTGCTCCGAGAACCGTTATAATACGTCCAGAAACACAGTTCCGCGGTCGGTCGATGTTGTGAGATGCCATGTCACCCTGACAAAGTTCTGCTGCTCCTGTTACGGAAAAAAAATTAAGCACCGAAACATGACATCGTATATAAACTCCAACCTGTTCAATTAGCACGCTATGTCAGTTTTTGCTCAAAGCCACGAACATGGCACTTCCTGTACTTGCTTTCATCTTTTCGTGCTTGGTAAATGAAAGGATATGTTGCCTCTTAAGTTAAGTAGCACCTGCTCTATTTTGATTTTCTGTTGTTGGTGTCGTCTACCAACTACAAGCAACGTATCATACTGCTTTATCTTAATAGTCCTTCATTCTGCGTACACCAAGAAAACCACACAACACCAGGTATAATACACACCAGAGGGAATAGTATCTAACACAAGATCATTTCCGTATATTTTATAATTTTGCAGTGCATTTCATTTGATTTCCTAATTCAATATAAAAATATTTTTTCGTGAAACGATTTTCTGTTGGGAACATTATTTACATGTCTAATACAATTATTTTTATTTCTTTTAAACACAATTATTGAACAATATGAAAACTCAAAACTTTGCAACTGAAACTTCTAAGAGCCACTTCGTCTGTCCTGAGGACATGACCAGTGATGTGATCACTTGGCTGGGAAGGAAGGAAGGGAGGAATATTGACGTCCCGTTGACATCGAGGTCATTAGAGACGGAGTATAAGTTCGGCCTTTGTCAAGGATGGGGAAGGAAATCGGCCGTGACCTTTCAAAGCAACCATCAAGGCATTTGCCTGGAGTGATTTAGGTAAATCACGGAAAACCTCAATCACGATGGCCGGACGCGACTTTCAACCGTCGTCCTCCCGAATGCGAGCCAACTGTGCAAACCACTGAACCATCTCACTCGAATAAACAACACTTCACTGCCGGACTTGGACCGCCACCTTCCGTCGATAGTATACACCAATACCTTGATCCTTTCCTTTCCACTTTATTCCAAACAAAACACTTCTTTTTATTTTCACATAACTATGTTGATATCAAATCGACAACTATTCTTTATTTATTACATTTCATCAGCAGCATGTGCGGCATAATTAAAATATTACTAGGTGGTTACTGTGTTCTCCTGAAGTGTGTATTACGTAGATTAGGATCACTTGTAAGTTTTCTTGATGGCTAGCGCAACAGCTCCCAAACAGGCGAACTTGAATGCATGGCTGTTTGCCTGCAGATAGATTAGAATGCTTTTGGGTGATGGATCTGGAGATATTTCTCTTCTAGAGTTTTCTGATCGCTATGTGCATTGGCCGACTAGAAATCCAATTCTGACATCACACTCTTGGAGGCGGGGCTCACGCCTAGAGTGATCATATAAACGCTCTCGGCCGGAACTTAACCTCAAAGCACGTGTGGATCCCGATAGTGGTCGGGTGGGTGAGGGGGGGGGGGGGGGGGGGGGAGCGGAGCGGGGAGGGGGCAGGCCTTAGGAAGAAAGGGTGAGGCGTCAAGTGGCCCTCTCCCATAAAAAACAGAAATTGTTATTCCATTGAAATATTGTATTCATTTTATTAACAATCTATATACTAGGCATATGTAGCACTTAAAGTGGAAGTGTCGGAAGTTTTTATAGAGGGTGGAGGTAGGGAAGGAGCTGAGAAAGACAAGAAATCTGTGAACGGTGCTTTATGGTGTAACACTTTCCGTCATTGTATCGTCATTTTTAGTCGATATTTCCAAAGAGTAACAAAGCTGAAAGATTTTTTAGGTTCTGCATAACTTTTTGCACATGGTATACTATAATTGCTACTAAGATTAAATCGCCTACAAAAATCAGTGCGCCTGGGTGTATCTTTCTGTTGATAGGGTTACAATCCGGCTTTATAGCGAACAAACCTCTTATTATATGTAGCGCTCATAGACATGTTGAAGATAAGGGAGCCGGCCAGAGTGGCCGAGCGGTTCTAGGCGCTCCAGTCTGGAACCGCGTGACCGCAGGTTCAAATCCTGCCTCGGGCATGGATGTGTGTGATGTTCTTTGGTAGTTAGCTTTAAGTAGTTCTAAGTTCTAGGGGACTGATGACCTCAGATGTTAAGTCCTATAGTGCTCAGAGCTATTTGAACCAAGATAAGGGAAGATAGTCTACGTCACAGTCTTGATTCCTGTAATAAATCTGTTCGAATCTCATAATTTGTTCTCGTTTCGAACTACGATTACGGTTTCATGTACATATCGTAAATATTGGAGGTGATTTGCTCCGGCATTTGACCATGCTCTCGCATTTACATAGTTTGCTGCGGCTTACTTTGGAAAAAGCTTACATATATTCTACAAAGACAAAATGTGTTTCAATATTATATTCTCCGTGACTCTCGGAAGCAGATGTGACACTATTAGTCAATAAAACGATAGTAAATGTATTGTTTAACAAACCTGCTTGTAGATGCAGCACAGAAAGTGACTACACTGAACTGAAATATCCAGAACTGGTTTGCTATCTGGTACTACAAGCAACAGAAACAGTTTCTCAAAATGACGTACGAAGCATCTCTGGCTATGTGGCGATGGGATGATTTTGGTGGTGCAAAACTGGTACATCGCTATTGAATGCCTTACTTGATACACTGTGTCATGAAGTGCGTGTGATAGGAAGCGACATACGGCACAGTACGTAAGATAAGATTACACTGCGCCAGCCTCTGGCCATCCACTCAGAACAACTGATACCCACTTCCGCCGACCAGGTCACCGCTTTATTAGCCAAAGAGCAAAAAAAAGTATAATCAAAGACTTCTCCAGTAGATGCACGCAAAAGCCTGCAACAACGTAGACGGTCTACTTAACGGCATAGAACATGGCTCGAGAATTTATCAAATAAAACATTATGGTAGCTACTTCGCTTTCCAACTCTACAGTGAACTAAATTTTTAGCGATGCTCTGCAGCTCTTTTGGCACTGTCTTTTGATCAAATTTGATCTTGTTCATTTGGAGCTTCGCCTAGAGTGAGCAGAGCAGAAAATTTTTCAATGTCTGGATTCGCAGTTGTCGTCCTCAGAGTAACCGTACTTCACCTTATTGCGTCAGCATCTGGAAATTTCAGGACTTAATTTATTGAGTGTTATTGGTGTATGAAAGTAGTGCTCGCCTGCCACTTTTTCTTGTATACCGAACTATTATTTTCTGGGCATCAATTTTTTCAATGTTCAACACACCTGGTTGCCGGGTAACACCCAGCAATCTGGATACATGTCTAGCTATAGCCGCCAAGTCCAGCGGACGCGCTGCACAAGCAGTAACAGTTTCTGTTTATAATCAGCATTTGGTTTATTTTTCTTCTCAAGTGCTTCTGCGAAGAACTGAATTGAATCTGTGTATTTTACTATGTTGACTAATGTATACTAACTTATTCTAAGTTTTTTGTAGGTGTTAGTGCGTCTGCATTGTGTGAACCGACTTTAGGGGGCAGTGAAACCCGTAAGTAGCGAATCAGCGGTCTTCGCGACCAGCCATTACTTGGTTTAGTGTTATATTATTTGTGGTACATACACTGATTATAGATGTATAGGGACTGCGCCTGTTGTGTACAAATACATAGGGAACTGACCAAGATCCGTAAACAGTTGGGAGCTGTTCTGACCTCTCTCGCCGTCTGCGAGGCTGTTATCCTTAGCTGTGGTGGCGCTAGGGACGTGAGACAAATGCTTTGGCACTCTGCTGTCTGTTGCACCGCCAGCGATGTTTAACGTCGCAGCGCCTTCCGATTCGCACGTTCTGGCTGTTCTCCCATACTTGATGCCAAATAGCTAAAAGTGGCGGATTCGTGAATCTCCGGGTGGAAGACGAAAGTGGATACCGGCCCCACGGTTGTACCTTTACGCTTTGAAACCAGGTTTGAGGTACGGACCATTATCTAAATTACATCTGAGCCAGCAGAATCGTCTGTTGGGATCGTGGCCGATTTTCCTTAAATGTTCGGACAAGCGCAGATGGTGGGATTGCTTGTCACTGAGAGCCGCAGCGTTAGGTACGTGATGAAGTGATGAAGTCCCTTAGCGAAATAGAGGGCAGGCTGGGAAGGAAAGCCAGTGTGCAACCTGTTCGCTTGACAGGGGCCACCAGTCACGTCCAACACGTGGAGAAAGAGTTGCCGGCAGCGACTGTGCGCACTGGCTGCAAATTGTGGCTCACGTCGCCAAGAATGATGCCACGCCTGCTGCATGGGTTCAGAGGCTGTACTCGGTTCCTACAGGCGTCCGGCCGCTTTGGTGAAGACAGCTGACCTCGCTCGCGGCGTTAAAATAGAACCGGCGTTCTGCAGCATCGTACCCAGAACTGATCACAAGATTCTGTTTTAGAGCTAAGAGGAGGGCTTAAACCAGACGCACAGACTATTTTGTAACGATCTTGGACGCGGATTTCTCGACCTCCGATATCACATAGATAATTGTAGGTACCGCTTAATAGAGCAACCATGCACGCAGGAAACGGCCACTAGGGTTGTAGAGTACGTGTGCAGTGAACATGTAGACTTTTCAGGACGGAGAAATCCCTCCAAGGGCCCGATAAGATGCGTTTTGATTATAGACAGAGAAGAATATTATCCTCATTAACTAAAACCAAAGGACGAAAGTGGGTTTCTTCCATGTTTGTGTGTGTGTGGGGGGGGGGGGGGGAGGGAGGAGGGGGGGAGGGCTACTTATGGTAACTGATCCTCCTTCCCTGTCCCACTCGCGAATGACGGGAGGAAAGAATGACTGTCGGTAGTGCTCTGTATTGGCTCTAATTTCTCGAATTGCCAGTAAACCTCTCTGTAATGCACAACGCCTCTCATTTAAAATCTGTTACTGGAGATTGTTGAGCATCTCTGTAACGCCCTCACACCGCCTAAACGAGCCAGTGACGAAACGCGCCGCTCTTCGTTGTCTGTTTCTTTTATCAGTCTTACCTGGTAATGATATCAGATTGCTGAAAAATACTAAATAATCAGTGGAACAAACACCTGGAGAACCACTTCTTTCGCTGATGATTTATATTTCCTTATGATCCTTCTTGTTAATCTCAGTCTTGCATCTGTTTTTCCTACTATTTGTGTTCTTTGGTCATTCCACTTACCGACGCACTGGATAGTCAGGCCAAATCCAAGATATTTTACTGTAGATACTGTTTCCAGTAATTTATCAAATCCACTTAACAACGCACTGTATAGTCAGGCCCATTCGAAAATATTTTACTGTAGATACTGCTTCCAATAGTTTATCAATGGTGTAGTCGTACAGTAGTGAATTTTTTGCCTATGTATGCGTAATATGTTACACTTACTTACGTTCAGGGTTAACAGCCACAGGCTGTACCTTTCAACAGTCCTCTGTAGGTCATTATACAAATCGATACTGTCTTCTCGCATTGCTGCTTTCTTATAGACAACCGTAGCATCTGCGAACTTTCTTAGGAGCTTACTTTCTACTAGATCATTTATGCAGTGGTGATAAGTCATGGGATACCGATATGTTCGTGTACAGATGGTGGTAATATTGAGTACACATAGGCAGTGGATTGGCGGAACTGTCATTTGTACTCAGCTGATTTATGAGAAAAGGTATCCGACCTCATTATGGCCGCACAACGGGAATCAACACGCTGAAAAAGCGGAGTAATAGTTGGTGCTAGGGACAATACATTTCGTAAATCGTTAGGGATTTCACTATTCCGACATCCACAGTGTCAGGAGTGAGCTAAGAATATCGAAGTTCAGGCATTACCTCTCACCAAGGACAACAAAATCGTCAACGGCCTTCACTTAACAACCGAGAGCAGCGTCGTTTGCGTAGAGTTGTCAGTGCGAAGAGACAAGCAATACTGCATGAAATAACTACAGAAATCAATCTGTGAAGTACGACGAACGTTTCCTTTAGGACAGTGCGACGAAATTTGGAGTCAATGGACTGTGGCAGCAGACGACAGACGCGAGTGCCTTTGCAAACAGCACGACATGGCCTTTAACGCATCTCCTGGAGTAGTGACCATATAGGATGGACCCTAGACGACTGGAAAACCGTGACCTGGCCAGATGAGTCCCGATTTCAGTTGGTAAGAGCTGATGCTACGGTTTGTGTGCGGCACAGACTCCACGGAGCGTGGACTTTAATTGTCAATAAGACTCTTTCCAATCTGGTGGTGGCTCCATAATGCTGTAAGCTTTGTTTACATGGAGCAGAATGGGTCCTCTGGTCCAACTGAACCGATCATTGACTGGAAATAATTGTGATCGGCTACTTGGAGAGCACCTGCAACCTGCAACTTCATGTTCCCAAACAACAATGGAATTTTTATTAACACAATACTCCATGTTACTGTGCCGCAATTGTTCGTGATTGGTCTGAAGAACATTCTGGGCAATTTGAGAGCATGATTTGGCCACCCAGATCGCCCGAGATGAACCCTATCGAAATTTACGGGACATAAGCGAGAGATCTGTTCGTGCAGCCGGCTAGTGTGGCCAAGCGGTTCTAGGCGCTTCAGTCTGGAGCGGCGCGGCCATACCGGTCGCAGGTTCGAATCCTGCCTCGGGCATGGATGTGTGTGATGTCCTTAGGTTCGTTAGGTTTAAGTAGTTCTACGTTCTAGGGGACTGATGACCTCAGATGTTAAGTCCCATAGTGCTCAGAGACATGTTTTTGTTCGTGCATAAGATCCTGCACCAGCAACACTTTCGTATTTATGTACGGCTATAGAAACAGCATGACTCAGTATTTTTGCAGGGACTTTCAACAACTTGTTGAGCCCACGCCACGTCGAGTTGCTACACGACGATGCGAAAAGGAGGTCCTACACGGTACTGGAAGGTATCCCATGACTTTTGTCAGCAAAGTGTATGTCTTGCGGAATGATAAGCTGCAGTTTCGATAGATCACTATCCGGCCACTATCGATTTCCTGTCGGTGCTGCTGCTCGTTTCTTTTTCTTCCACGAGACGAAACATGATCTCCACACAGAAAAATAAGATTCAAGTGCGACTTTTGGATGCCGGAACCGCTGCGTAATGTTGCAATATATACAGAATCTTGATGTTTTTACTCTCACCTGAAATGCTAATCATTTGTATATCAGAGCACGTAGTACATTTCATGCCATTTTAAAGTATGTTGCTTACCGTCTCCAAGAAGTTATAGTTTTAATGGCCACCAGTGTATGGATGGATAAAGAAAGGTACTATTTATTTTTAGGTTATGGTTTAATCACAGGAGACACTAAATTGAACAATGTACGAAAATGCATCTGTGGTTAACAACATTGTGGTTATGAGATGTTGTACAAGTGTGTACTTTAAACATTGAAATTAATCAATTTATTGTAATTAGAGAAATCTAACTACTGATATCAGTAAGTACCAATTATGCTCTCTGTAAGACTTTCGATAGCAAGTTTGTTGCTTGCATCTGTTTTACGAGTTCGTATCCCACATTTCCTTGGAAACTACACTCCTGGAAATGGAAAAAAGAACACGTTGACATCGGTGTGTCAGACCCACCATACTTGCTCCGGACACTGCGAGAGGGCTGTACAAGCAATGATCACACGCACGGCACAGCGGACACACCAGGAACCGCGTTGTTGGCAGTCGAATGGCGCTAGCTGCGCAGCATTTGTGCACCGCCGCCGTCAGTGTCAGCCAGTTTGCCGTGGCATACGGAGCTCCATCGCAGTCTTTAACACTGGTAGCATGCCGCGACAGCGTGGACGTGAACCGTATGTGCAGTTGACGGACTTTGAGCGAGGGCGTATAGTGGGCATGCGGGAGGCCGGGTGGACGTACCGCCGAATTGCTCAACTCGTGGGGCGTGAGGTCTCCACAGTACATCGACGTTGTCGCCAGTGGTCGGCGGAAGGTGCACGTGCCCGTCGACCTGGGACCGGACCGCAGCGACGCACCGATGCACGCCAAGACCGTAGGATCCTACGCAGTGCCGTAGGGGACCGCACCGCCACTTCCCAGCAAGTTAGGGACACTGTTGCTTCTGGGGTATCGGCGAGGACCATTCGCAACCGTCTCCATGAAGCTGGGCTACGGTCCCACACACCGTTAGGCCGTCTTCCGCTCACGCCCCAACATCGCGCAGCCCGCCTCCAGTGGTGTCGCGACAGGCGTGAATGGAGGGACGAATGGAGACGTGTCGTCTTCAGCGATGAGTGTTGCTTCTGCCTTGGTACCAATGATGGTCGTATGCGTGTTTGGCGCCGTGCAGGTGAGCGCCACAATCAGGACTGCATACGACCGAGGCACACAGGGCCAACACCCGGCATCATGGTGTGAGGAGCGATCTCCTACACTGGCCGTACACCTCTGGTGATCGTCGAGGGGACACTGAATAGTGCATGGTACATCCAAACCGTCATCGAACCCATCGTTCTACCATTCCTAGACCGGCAAGGGAACTTGCTGTTCCAACAGGACAATGCACGTCCGCATGTATCCCGTGCCACCCAACGTGCTCTAGAAGGTGTAAGTCAACTACCCTGGCCAGCAAGATCTCCGGATCTGTCCCCCATTGAGCATTTTTGGCACTGGATGAAGCGTCGTCTCACGCGGTCTGCACGTCCATCACGTACGCTGGTCCAACTGAGGCGCCAGGTGGAAATGGCATGGCAAGCCGTTCCACAGGACTACATCCAGCATCTCTACGATCGTCTCCATGGGAGAATAGCAGCCTGCATTGCTGCGAAAGGTGGATATACACTGTACTAGTGCCAACATTGTGCATGCTCTGTTGCCTGTGTCTATGTGCCTATGGTTCTGTCAATGTGATCATGTGATGTATCTGACCCCAGGAATGTGTCAATAAAGTTTCCTCTTCCTGGGACAATGAATTCACGGTGTTCTTATTTCAATATCCAGGAGTGTATTTTAAGGTTTTTCCCAAATATGTACATTCGAACGTTCACACTGAGAACAATAATAAATCAGCCATTTAAGTTGTTATGCCTAGAAATGTCTTGCTACAGGTACTTAAGAAACATGTAATATTTTGCTGTTTCTACGTAGCAAATTTTCTCCATTTCTTTTACTTCATCGATAATGCAAATATTATCATTTTAATTCAAGCATGGAGGTAAATGGATGTTATTTCCCAAGAGATGTTGTACAAGTGTGTACTTTAAACATTGAAATTAATCAATTTATTGTAATTAGAGAAATCTAACTTCTGATATCAGTAAAAATCAATTATGCTCTCTGTAAGACTTTCGATAGCAAGTTTGTTGCTTGCATCTGTTTGACGAGTTTGTATCCCACATTTCCTTGGAAACTATTTTAAGGTTTTTCCCAAATATGTACATTCGAACGTTCACACTGAGAACAATAATAAATCAGCCATTTAAGTTGTTATGTCTAGAAATGTCTTGCTACAGCTACTTAAGAAACATGTAATATTTTGCTGTTTCTACGTAGCAAATTTTCTCCATTTCTTTTACTTCATCGATAATGCAAATATTATCATTTTAATTCAAGCATGGAGGTAAGTAGATGTTATTTCCCAAGATTTTTTCTAAAACTGGAAGAATACTCTATTGATAATCGACTGTTATTTTGTTGTTATTTAATCTCTTTTGTTATATTCAAGGATGCAGACGAAAAATTTAGATTTTTTTAGATAGGTTAATGATCTCCTTTACCTTTTGTCAGCGAACTTGAAAGGACGGATAAGGAAGTGAACTACTGTGACAAACGTGAAGAAAGGCAAAGAAAAAAATTACCACATTTTCATGGATAAACAACAAATGGCAGACGTGCATCGCTTATTAACGGCATCGATGCGGAACACCTGGCTCATATAAATTACCAATATTAACCCTACAGACAAAAGCTTCTTTACATGAATGATTACCACATCCGAATCCGACTATGTCGCACTGCGATAATTCATTCTGTTTGACAGAGATACATTTCAAAAGCTTGTCTCTGGAAATCCATATTAATAATACAGTAGTTGCAATGTCGCTTATTGCGGTGAAGCACATATTTAATTCCGGGACAGACAATACAACGTTTCACGTTCGCCATTGAACCAGCAGTAATTTTCGAACTATATTGTTAATATGTCTTTCGTAGATAATGTGCTTTGGGGAAGGGGACAGGGATGGGATTGGCACCTCACTATTCACTTTCGCTTCTGAATTTGTATGGTCGCTTTATCTTTTAACGTCGGGGTTACAGCAGATCATATGTATGCTATACTGCAGTAGCAAGAGAAGATAACTATGCTTTATATGAGAAACAACAATTGCTAATAGCTTTACAGTAAAGAAATTTGATACTGGTAATCAAGAGAGCCTTCCAGGAGCAAGGCTGAAGACAGAAATGTGGGAAGGACTATTCACAGGACTAAGGAAAAATACTTGTTATTGGCCACTTAGCCTCGTATTCAGAATAAATTTGTTTTCGCATTCAAAACAAATTGCTTTCTGTTCGAGATTTGTTCTTGTGTTTCATTTTGCTCCTCAGAATTCTTAGAGCTGGGGTTCGAAGTGGAAAACAAACAAGGAATCGAGGTTTACCAATAGCTTCAGGTTGCGACAAGTGAAATCGATGACAATATTGTCACTTAAACAAGGCACCATAGCGCTCAAGTCACACATATTTATGTTTTTATTTAACGACGGACATGATCTGCTTCGCTTTATTAGGAGCTCCCGGGCTGCCTCTGACATTAACAAATTGTGTGTCGCATGTTCACATATACCTTGGAGAGTTCCGGAACAGTAGTGTATTAAATATAGACGAGCGAGAAGCAACCTGCCTTTACCACTCAGAGCGAGGACTGGGAATGGCAGTTGTTAAGGGGCAATTATGAAGTCTCTGTCCGAAGACAATACAGTCCACAATCGGCATGCCAAACAGGCAAAATCGCCCTGAATATTGTAGCAAGCATGCTACGGACGCAGTAAGCCTGAAGATACAAGTTTGGTAAAATGCGGTGTCGCGCTGCGTGAAGGGGGCCGTGTCTGATGTGTATCCTCGTCCGATACGAAACTGCAAAATGGCTCTGAACACTATGCCACTTAACTTCTGAGGTCATCAGTCGCCTACAACTCAGAACTAATTAAACCTAACTAACCTAAGAACATCACACACATCCATGCCCGAGACAGGATTCGAACTTGCGACCGTAGCGGTCGCTCGGCTCCAGACTGCAGCGCCTGCTAGGAAACTGCATCTCCTTCTGTAGTCCGTAACTGGCAGATATTTCAGTATTTAACATTATTTAAATACGAAAAGGACACTAGACAATTAATCCCGAAACTATTTAAATGAATTACGTATTACTATAACATTTGTTTATGTCTTGGCTATTAATTTTCGGTAAAAGTAAAATGGAATTTTCTGTAAATACTCAACACTGTTTCAGTGTACCATCGTTTCGTGCTGTATTTGTTTTCTACGAGTTATGAGGAGTCTTTTATGTGTGCTGAGACAGGACAGATGTGGTGTGGCATAGCTGGAACTGCGTTATATTTAAGGTGGAGCATCTTATGAACTGTATTCTGTCAAGTATGTGTGAAATCAAAACGTCATTTTTTGTAAATCTGTAATTTTGAGACATAACACAATTTTTTCAAGTTGGAAGCCAGAGCTTATTTCGAAATTAATCAATTTAACTGAGATCGTTATATGATAATAATACGAGTAACTACGACATTTTATTTACTGACAACCAAGTGTCTTCACGGAAACGCATCAGACCCGAGCCTCTTGTGATTCGTTCCCGCCAGCCGGGGAGGCCATGCGGTTCTAAAGGCTACAGTCTGGAACCGAGCGACCTCTAAGGTCGCAGGTTAGAATCCTTCCTCGGGCATGGGTATGTGTCATGTCCTTAGGTTAGTTAGGTTTAAGTACTTCTAAGTTCTAGGGGACCGATGACCTCAGAAGTTAAGTCCCATAGTGCTCAGAGCCATTTGAACCATTTTTTGATTCGTTCCCTAGCAGATTATTGAACTGCGAGTGAGCCAACGATTCTCGAGAAAGTCACAAGTATTTACAATGGTTGAAACTTTACATAACGACATTTTAAATTGAGTCTACAGTGCCGTTTCCCATCAAATGCTATCACACATTTCTGCGTCGGACTGGACCGATAGGAAAATATATGAGAAATCGAACTTTATGAATTTCATTAGCTGACTGTTCATTAGTTGAAAGGGACTGGCAATTTAGAAGCTCCACATTCAAAAGCTTTTAAGTTCTTCTTGTCTAAATAGTTTTCTTGTCCACGTTGCACTTCCGCACAAGACTAAACTGCAGATAAACACCTTCAGAAAAGACTTCCCAACTCTTAAAATGACGTTACATGTTAAGACATTTCTCTTCTTGAGAAACGCTCTGCTCGCAATTGTCAGTTTGCATTTTACAGTCTCCCTACTTCAGTCCACACCAGTTATTTTGCTGCCTAAATAGCAAAACTCATCATTTAGTGTCTCATTTCCTAAGGTAATTCCTTCAGCGTCGCTTACTTGAATTTGATTACAGTCCATTACACTTGTTTTACTTTTGCTGAAGTTCACTTTATAACCTCTTATTAACACACTCTCCATTCCGTTTAACTGCTCTTTAAAGTCCTTTGTTACCTACGAATATTGCAACGTCATCGGGAAACCTCAAAGCTTTCATTTCTTCTCCATAAATTTTATTTCCCTTTGCCGATACATCATTTTTTTCCTTTATTGTTTGTTCAATGAACAGATTGCATAACATCGGGCACATCAATAAATATATCAGCACTTTTGTATCCTTTTCTGTATCTTAAATAAAAACATGGCCAGATTCGGAGAATGAATTCCGTACTAACGTTAATTACGTATATAGACAGCTCATACATTCCGAGAATCGAGAGTGTCAACTATTTTTTCCTGTAATCCATATTGATACTGGCAAGATATCGGTCCCAGGAGTTTCAACACTTTCGAGAATGTTTTGATTTCAAGTTCGACGACCGATAACAAATGACAAAAGATTATTTTATCGTGTGATATAATTACAAATAACAATTTTCTGATCTTTCCTTTTACTTATATTTTGAAATCTTGCTTCTTCCCAAATTTCACGATTCTACATCAGGCATAAGTAACCGACAGGATTTGATGAGTGAGTTTGCGAGTATCAAAATATGTGACGTACACAGCTGTATTTTGGGATTGCATTGATTTAGAAGGTTAGATTTTTACACACCCTCAGTATGCGACATAAATTTCAACTTGACACGTCTACGGTTCGTGAGTAAAAAGGGAGGGGGGAGGGGGGAGGGGGGAGGCGCTAACAGACTGACGGACAGACAGATAATAAATGACATTTTTTTTGTGCGATATTATCACAAGTTCACAATTTTTGGATTTTTTTTCTTCACTTGTACAGTGAAACCTTGTTTCTTGGCAAATTTCATGATTCTAGTCCACTGCGACGTACACTACAGGGTTTGATCTGTAAGTTGGGGGGTCACCAAGCATGTGTCTTTTGGTTGCTCAGACTTACAAGCTTACATTTATTACACCCCCAAATGAGCGTAGACCTTAGTACAAGAGGTGAATTTCAATTTGCTACATCCAACAGTTCCTGAGAAAAAGGGGTCCTAACAGACGAACGTACGGACGGTCAGTCTGATAACAAGTGACACCAAAAAATATTTGAAGACATTAACTGTTCTCGAAAGAACAGATACTGTTGATGACCGTGCAGCTTTCTATAGAATAAATGATCCCCATTGAGGTATGTCAACAAAACCTGTCGGCAGCTGAGGGTTTCAATTAATTATCATTAAAGCTGCACGGTCATCAATACTATCTGTTCATTCGAGAACAGTTACTGTCTTCATATATATAGTTAAAGGTTACCCAGCCATTGACCTTCGTCTGTGCGAATGTGCACAGGTTCCCCGAACTCTGACGGTAATCGCCAAAGTGTGCGAGAGTAATGAGTAGATGGGGCAAATATCTATTAGGTACATTACATATGTAGAACAGTGGACAGTTGATAATGTGGGTCTCACGGAAAGCGTGCAAGGGATAAGTCCCTGCAGTCGCGCTATTCATCTGTGTCCTTTGTAGCTCAGATGGAGCCAGCACAGTAACTCAGCGTGTTCGGTCAGAGGGTTAACTGCCCTCTGTAATAAAAAAAAAATGAGTTAATGGATCAACGACGAACTGAAATAGCTGTCTTGCGACGTCCGCCCCGAGCAGATGCAATGAACGAAAACGAGATAACAAAAAAAAAATAAATTATAATGGATAGAGCGTCTGCCATGTAAGCTGTCCCCATCGCGGTATGTCAACAACACCTGTCGGCAGGTGAGACCAAAAAACGTTTTTATGTGATTACAATTTTCGGGGTTTATCCTTTGGTTGCAAGAATTCAAATATCTAGGGGCACTTTTCAGTGAGAACTCGTCATGTGAAGCAGAGATCGATGCCAGAATACAAGCAGGAAACGTATCTTACCACAGCCTAGCACAACTGCTACGATCCAAATATCTCTGCAGACAGTTCAAGATTCGACTGTACAAAACCCTGATCCAACCTGTTGCTCTATATGGCTGTGAGACATGGAGTATCCGAAAACAGGACTTCCATAATCCATCTGGATGCAGATACAGGGGAATGGAGGATCAGATACAACCAAGAGCTTGAAGAACTATACCAGCAGCCTAACATAGCAGGAACTGTCAAAGCCAAACGAATGCAGTGGGCCGGCCATGTGGCCCGGATGGAGGATCACAGATGCCCTCGGAAGCTCCTGGATTTCACACCTACAGGAAAGAGACCACCAAGGAGACCCAAGAAGCGTTGGAGGGATGGACTCCATGAAGATTTAAACCAATTGTCAAAAGATATGGAGGAATGGCGGATAGCAGCAATGGACAGAAAACAGTGGAGGAGGAAACTTGTAGATGCGTGCGGTCCACTGGGCCTGATCACGTAGTAGTAGTGGTAGTAGTATCCTTTGGTTGTACTGTGAAACCTTGCTTCTTGCCAAATTTCTTTAATCTAGGTCAACGGGAAGTACTCTACGGGTTCTGATGAGTGAGTTTTCGAGTATCAAAATATGTGACATAAATGTCCGTATCTTTTGATTGCACTGTACCGGAAGCTTGAGCTTTTTTAACCGCCAAGCTACTGTAGATGTCAGATGCGATTATGAGGAGAAGGGTATTTACCAGTCGGATTGACAGACGGGAAATAAAGTGATCCTACAAGGGTCCCGTTTTCACCGAGTGAGGTACAGAACCCTAAAAATGAGCTTTTTTTCATCATTTGAACAAAGGAAGGAAATGAGTAACTTTTCCGTTGAAAACTTCTTTTCCTTGATTGCACACATAAATCACTTTGTCGAACCTCATCCCCGCCTTAACGCGGTAGTCGTGGCGCGTTTACATGGAACGAAACAGGTTTCTGGAAGCTGAAACTTGAAAGTCAAATCAGCGTTTCCAAACTCGCTCTTTGGTAGCTCCCATCACCAGCCACAAATTGTATTGGAACATCCCTTCACAAGAAACAGTATTTGGGAGCCCAGTATAAACGTAGCGACCGGTGGTGCGGGATGTAGGCGCTGTGGGATTATGCGCCGCTCCCTTCCACACAGCAGCCGGCCGCAGCTTCCGGTAAGGCCTCGACGGTAGCTGCAGTTGAGTATTCTCCGCACACCGGAGGCGGGCAGTGCATCCGGCCTTCCCTGCCTTACGGCTGGTGGGTAGCGCTCGCCTTCTCCTGTGCTGCCGCAACGATTGTCAATAAATGCTGCATCTGACCCTCCCTCTAGCACGGCGGTCGTCCATCCGTAGCCTCAGGCCTCGATGCGGCCCGCGGTTCTCAGCCACATGTTATAATAAGCAATCAAGCAACTGATAGACGCACCCAAAAAGACAACTGCACTCAGGTAACGAAATATACTACTGGCCATTAAAACTGCTACACCAAAAAGAAATGCAGATGAGAAGCGGGTTTTCATTGGACATTATACTAGAACTGACATGTATTACAAAAAGGTTCACATGGCTCTGAGCACTATGGGACTTAACATCTGCGGTCATCAGTCCCCTAGAACTTAGAGCTACTTAAACCTAACTAACGTAAGGACATCACACAACTCCCAGTCATCACGAGGCAGAGAAAATTCCTGACCCCGCCCGGAATCGAACCCCGACAACCGGGCGTGGGAAGCGAGAACGCTACCGCACGATCACGAGCTGCGGACCCGTGAGCTCATCTCAGGGGCAGAGGACTAAGTAACATGGCCATTGCGGTGTTAGAGGATGTGAGAGGGGAAATAATCTATTGTTTGTCTTTCAGTACAGACAACTCACAGTCTTGGGTGGCTCGTACCGATCAGCTACTAATGTACAAATTTTGTCACGGACGTAAGGGATTCGTGAATACCAGTTACAGAGTCGGCTACCTGCGGTACATATTTTTAGCAACGAATATGAAATGAAATTAAGGGATGAGTAGAAAAAAAGACTTTTAAAACATTTAGTAAACATTTATGATCGTGTCTCATCCACCATAATGCATTTAAGTATAAGTATACATCTACATGACATCTACATGACTACTCTGCAATTCACATTTAAGTGCTTGGTAGAGGGTTCATCGAACCACAATCATACTATCTCTCTAGTATTCCACTCCCGAACAGCGAGCGGGAAAAACGAACACCTAAACCTTTCTGTTCGAGCTCTGATTTCTCTTATTTTATTTTGATGATCATTCCTACCTATGTAGGTTGGGCTCAACAAAATATTTTCGCATTCGGAAGAGAAAGTTGGTGACTGAAATTTCGTAAAAAGGTCTCGCCGCGACGGAAAACGTCTATACTGTAATGACTTCCATCCCAACTCGTGTATCATATCTGCCACACTCTCTCCCCTATAACGTGATAATACAAAACGAGCTGCCCTTTTTTGCACCCTTTCGATGTCCTGCGTCAATTCCACCTGGTAAGGATCCCACACCGCGCAGCAATATTCTAACAGAGGACGAACGAGTGTAGTGTAAGCTGTCTCTTTAGTGGACTTGTTGCATCTTCTAAGTGTCCTGCCAATGAAACGCAACCTTTGGCTCGCCTTCCCCACAATATTATCTATGTGGTCCTTCCAACTGAAGCTGTTCGTAATTTTAACACCCAGGTACTTAGTTGAATTGACAGCCTTGAGAATTGTACTATTTATCGAGTAATCGTATTCCAACGGAGTTCTTTTGGAACTCATGTGGATCATCTCACACTTTTCGTTATTTAGCGTCAACTGCCACCTGACACACCATACAGCAATCTTTTCTAAATCGCTTTGCAGCTGATACTGGTCTTCGGATGACCTTACTAGACGGTAAATTACAGCATCATCTGCGAACAACCTAAGAGAACTGCTCAGATTGTCACCCAGGTCATTTATATAGATCAGGAACAGTAGAGGTCCCAGGACGCTTCCCTGGGGAACACCTGATATCACTTCAGTTTTACTCGATGATTTGCCGTCTATTACTACGAACTGCGACCTTCCTGACAGGAAATCACGAATCCAGTCGCACAACTGAGACGATACCCCATAGCTCCGCAGCTTGATTAGAAGTCGCTTGTGAGGAACGGTGTCAAAAGCTTTCCAGAAATCTAGAAATACGGAATCAACTTGAGATCCCCTGTCGATAGCGGCCATTACTTCGTGCGAATAAAGAGCTAGCTGCGTTGCACAAGAGCGATGTTTTCTGAAGCCATGCTGATTACGTGTCAATAGATCGTTCTCTTCGAGGTGATTCATAATGTTTGAATACAGTATATGCTCCAAAACCCTACTGCAAACGGACGTCAATGATATAGGTCTGTAGTTAAATGGATTACTCCTACTACCCTTCTTGAACACTGGTGCGACCTGCGCAATTTTCCAATCTGTAGGTACAGATCTATCGGTGAGCGAGCGGTTGTATATGAGTTCTAAGTAGGGAGCTATAGTATCAGCGTAATCTGAAAGGGACCTAATCGGTATACAATCTGGACCTGAAGACTTGCCCGTATCAAGCGATTTGAGTTGCTTCGCAACCCCTAAGGTATCTACTTCTAAGAAACACATGCTAGCAGATGTTCGTGTTTCAAATTCTGGAATATTCCATTCGTCTTCCCTGGTGAAGGAATTTCGGAAAACTGCGTTCAATAACTCCGCTTTAGCGGCACAGTCGTCAATAACAGTACCATTGGCACTGCGCACCGAAGGTATTGACTGCGTCTTGCCGCTTGTGTACTTTACATACGACCAGAATTTCTTCGGATTTTCTACCAAATTTCGAGACAATGTTTCGTTGTGGAACCTATTAAAGGCATTTCGCATCGAAGTACGTGCCAAATTTCGCGCGTCTGTAAATTTTAGCCCATCTTCAGGATTTCGCGTTCTTCTGAACTTCGCATGCTTTTTCCGTTGCCTCTGCAACAGCGTTCGGACCTTTTTTTGTGTACCACGGGGGATCCGTTCCATCTCTTACCAATTTATGAGGTATGAATATCTCAATTGCTGTTACTACTATATCTTTGAATTTGAGCCACATCTCGTCTACATTCGCATAGTCAGTTTGGAAGGAATGGAAATTGTCTTTTAGGAAGGCTTCTAGTGGCACTTTATCCGCTTTTTTAAATAAAATTATTTTGCGTTTGTTTCTGATGGATTTGGAAGAAATGGTATTGAGCCTAGCTACAATGACCTTGTGATCACTAATCCCTGTATCAGTCATGATGCTCTCTATCAGCTCTGGATTGTTTGTGGCTAAGAGGTCAAGTGTGTTTTCGCAACCATTTACAATTCGCGTGGGTTCGTGGACTAACTGCTCTAAATAATTTTCGGAGAATGCATTTAGGACAATCTCGGAAGACGTTTTCTGCCTACCACCGGTTTTGAACAAGTATTTTTGCCAACATACCGAGGGTAGGTTGAAGTCCCCACCAACTATAACCGTATGAGTGGGGTATTTATTTGTTACGAGACTCAAACTTTCTCTGAACTGTTCCGCAACTGTATCATCGGAGTCTGGGGGTCGGTAGAAGGAGCCAATTATTAACTTAATTCGGCTGTTAAGTATAACCTCCACCCACACCAATTCGCACGGAGTATCTATTTCGACTTCACTACAAGATAAACCACTACTGACAGACACCAACACTCCACCACCAATTCTGCCTAATCTATCTTTCCTGAACACCGTCTGAGACTTCGTAAAAATTTCTGCAGAACTTATTTCAGGCTTTAGCCAGCTTTCTGTACCTATAACGATATCAGCTTCTGTGCTTTCTATCAGCGCTTGAAGCTCAGGGACTTTTCCAGCGCAACTACAACAGTTTACAACTATAATTCCGACTGTTCCTTGATCCAAGCACGTCCTGTAATTGCCAAGCACCCTTTGACATTGCAGCCCATCCCGCACTTTCCCGAGGCCTTCTAACCTAAAAAAATAGTTACTGTTATTAATCAGTCGTCCATTCACACACACAACATATCAACACTTCATCCGGCAACAATAATGTCACAACTTTCGGATGGTCGCAATGGAACAGTCAACACGAAGTGTTCCGAATGGTGAAAATTTTTAACCATCGGTATTTAAAGGGCCAGCGGCCAGCTTAACGCGCCCTTACCGTATGAAGTCTACTGTGGGCGCATAACATACTGATTTATGTAGGATATCTATTAATAAGATCTGCACATATACGGCCAGAGATGCCTCATAACGTCGGTTTCGGGTTTTGAGCAAAAACGTTTGGCGACCGTGGCTCTAGAAGGAATCCGCTTGGTTTTACACAAGCAAGAAAAACTACTGCTGGATCAAATCCACATACGCTTCAGTGACCATACTCAGTAAATAGCAACTAAATGTTACATGAGAATACATATCATTTGGAAATAATATCTTCTGAAGGGTAAGATTAAGAGGTTCTCAGAGCAGCAGCAAGATAGAAGGACTTGCTGTAAAACAATGCCTCCGAATTTTTGTGTGAAAACTCTTAAGGCTTTTTAAATAAAACGAACGTTATTAACATTCTACATATTTATTCTCCCTGTCTACATTTTTATTTCTCAACATAGCCTCCCAGTAAACGAACTCATTTCTCCCTACGAAAGACCAGTTTCTTGACACCGTCACTTAGAATGTTTGACGTTGTTGGCGGAGTCACAGCCTAACCTCTGCTTGCAACGCTTCATCACTATCAAAGTGAAATCCATTAACGTGTTCGTTAAGCTTCTGAAACAGATGAAAATCGGATGGTGCCAAGTCTGGAATGTAAAAGATGGTCGATGACAGTAAACCCAAGGCGTTGGACTGTTGTAGGCTAGTTGTCGCAGAACTCATGTGTTGTCTGGCATATTTATGCTGAAGGAAACGGGGCTCAATGTGCGAACGAACTATTCGAGTTCGAAACTCGATTACAACACGCTATTTCTCACGCATCGATGTACTTATGCTACACACCGCCATTGTACGTATTCCAATTCGAAGTGGCAGAGGCCTGCAACTATGCATACATGAAAAATAAAGATGTAGAATCTTACACTGAAGAGCCAAAGAAAGTGATACACCTGCCTAACATCGTGTAGGGGCCCCGCGAGCACACAGAAGTGCCGCAACACGACGTGGCATGGACACGTCTAATGTCTGAAGTAGCGCTATAGGGAATTGACACCATTAATCCTGCTGAGCTGGCCACAAATTCGTAAGGGTACGAGGGGTGAGATCTCTACTGAACAGCACGTTGCAAAGCATTCCTGATTCGCTCGATAATATTCATGTCTGAGGAGTTTGGTGGCCATGGAAGTGTTTAAACTCAGAAGAGTGTTCCTGGATCCACTCTGTAGCAATTCTGGACGTGTGGGGTGTCGCATTGTCCTGCTGGAATTACCCAAGTCCTTCGGAATCTATAATGAATATGAACGCATGCAGGTGATCAGACAGGATGATTACGTACGTGTCACCTGTCAGAATCGTGTCAGGGGTCCCATATCACTCCAATTGCAACACGTCCCACACCATTACAGAGCCTCCACCAGCTTGAACAATCCCCTTCTAACATGCAGAGTCCATGGATTCATGAGGTTGTCTCCATACCCGTACACGTCCATCCGATCGATACAATCTGAAACGATACTCGTCCAACCAAGCAACATGTTTATACTCATCAACAGTCCAACATCGGTGTTGACAGGCCCAGGCAAGGCGTAAAACTTTGTGTCGCGCAGTCACCAAGGGTACAGGAGTGGGCCTTCGGCTCCGAAAGCCCATATCGATGATGTTTCGTTAAATGGTTCGCACGTTAACACTTGTTGATGGCCCAGTATTGAAATCTGCAGCAATTTGCGGAAGGCTTACACCTCTGTCACGTTGAAAGATGCTCTTCAGCCGTCGTTGGTCCCGTTTATGCAGGATCTTTTTCCGGCCCCAGTGATGTCCCCACTTCATCGATACCTCGGAGATGCTGTGTCCCATCGCCCGTGGGCCGACTATAACACCACATTCAAACTCACTTAAATCTTGATAACCTGCCATTGTAGCAACAGTAACCGATCTAACAACTGCGCCAGACACTTGTCTTATATAGGCGTTGCCGACCGCAGCGCCCTATTCTGCCTGTTCACATATCTCTGTATTTGAATACGCATGCCTACACTGGTTTCTTTGGCACTTCAGTGTAATAACGTTTGTTTTACATAAAAATCATTAAGAGTTTTCACTTTAAAAAATCGGAGGCATTACCTTTCAGGACGCCTTCGTAGTTAAACGAAGCAGAGGGTTGCATGCAGCCCGTACTGTAGGAACTCTCAGAGTTTGCTAAGGCGCTGGCACACGAGAATGCAAAGGCGAGCCACATAAAATTTGAATGCGATCAGCATAAGAAAAGACGCTTAAGTAGGCGTCACATAATCACCCGCATACCTCTCAGGCATCGCCTACTCGTTATAGGTGGGGCTCTGTTTTGCTAATTACAGTCAACCGTTGACTCGGACGTTCTCATGCAGCCACATTCTTGCACTCACGTTGAAGGTAGGTAAATATAAACCATTGTTTATAATAACGATGAATCTGTAATATATGGAAATTGGAAAATTGTGGTAGAGTCTTATGGGACCAAACTGCTGAGGTCATCGGTCCCTAAGCTTACACACTATTTAATCTAACTTAAACTAACTTACGCTAAGGACGACACACACACCCATGTCCGATGAAGGACTCGAACCTCCGACGGACCGTGACAACACGCCACAGACCGCGCGGCGACCCCGTGCGGCTGTAATATATGTATTGTTATCTGTTGCATATTCAGTTGGCGTTTGGAGTGACATCTCGGGCTGGTCTGCTTGCGCGGAGGCGGTGTCTACCGGGAAAGCAGGAAACAGCTGCAGCAGCAGAGAGAGCGAAGCTTGACCGGAATGTATACTGGGTGTCCCAAAACAATGGCGACAAACAGGAGAGGTCCCTTACACCAAAACGAGAAAAAATGCCTAGTAAACAAATATGAGCACTTGCTCTTCTTCAATACTACGAAACACATCTCTTGTACTGCAACCTCTTCGCTTTTCACACTTTGGGCAGACATGGTACGGATCAAACCAAGAAAAAAATACCTAGTAAACAAGGGCTCTCAAACGCGTACCTTGAGCTATGAGCAGTTGTATTTTACACTAGCGAAGATGCACAAGTGCTCACAGGTCTTCAGGTAAGCTTTCTGCAGCCCGTGTTTACTAGCCTTTTTACACTTTTTTCTGTATAAGGAACTTATCCCTAAAATTTGTCGTTGTTTTTCGTGACATCCTATACACATATTATAAAGTGAAGTCCCTCGCCACGTTTTTCTGTCGTAGGGCTTTTAATATGGTTGTCTCGTTCGTGGATATCACTACATATGATAGACAAGTGGTCTGCCTTAGATAAGTAGTGCTACCCGTGCAAAGTTGGGGCGGATATTTGTTTAAACAATGCTGCAAAGTCGGGTACATTATTTGCAACCATAACCCTCAGACTCAAATAATTCCATAATTTTAGAGCGTTTGTGCAGTTGCATCCATGACGTCCAGCTCTACGTAAATATCCATGTTTTGCCAAATACAGTGAAAGGTGCTGCTGAAGTACCATCAAATGCCAGATTCAACAAATCATAAATACGACATGTTGATGTTTGACGAATAGCAGTTTAAAACATAATTTGACAATGAAATCAACACTGCAGGTCTTATCCCACCACTATAGAAATTCGGAACATCATGAAAATCTGCACAAGTATTTCGATGCGCATTCGAATGGAAAAATAAACAAAATGGTAAACGGTGTACAACGATAAATTTGTCGTCCATCTGAGGCTGAAAAATGCACTATACAATATAGTAAGAGATTGTTTTCTCCTGAAGACCGTAATATACAGTACGTAGACTTTCAACATAGAGTATGTATCCACATGAGTAAATTTTAGGAGGGGATTCCATTACTGTACTGTAATAAAATTCAAAATGATTGAAAATATACAGTTTTTTGCATGTATTGTTTAACACCATGTTCTTTTAAACATAAAAGATGCTTCGCACCTCTCTGTTCCACTATAAACGTTTTTCTCTGTACTAGAATTTACATCAGGCAGGCGCTAGATGGTGTCGATAATTTCCAGCCGAGGTGTGGCATTCGCTGTCTTCGCCTCGCACCTCTATTGGAGACACCGTAGACAATTTGCGCGTCGCCCCAGTGAGGATGTCACGCGTTCGTTAAGCATATTTCCGTGGAAGTTTGTTACGACAGCTCGCGTGACACGAGAAGTCTGAAGCAAGAGGCACGCAATAGACGTACGTAGCAGTCCAACCTGTGGCGTGCCGCCACCAACGTCGCTCATAGCGACACGCGGATCGAATTTTGTTCCGAACGATAGCCTACCTCCTATTCCCTTAATGACGGAGCATTGTTTCTAATTTTTTTCGTTTTTGAGTCAGCAAATTGGGAAATATATAGATGTACTTTAGCACTGACGTTGGTGGTGCAGCCTTCTCCCATCACACTTGCTGTGTGAACAACAAGCCAGCTCAGATGCATAGGATGAACGCAAAACTGACGGTTATTGGTACGTTCGCCGAATGAAAGAGCAGCGGTGTAACGGTGACCAATTTATTCATTTATCGATGCAACAGCTTATGCCATTTTTAGGACGATAGTTTGCAAATGCTAATCCATACGAAATCGTAGCATTAACAACAGCAAAATAAACATATTCATTAAACTGTCTATTATTCAGTGTAACCAAAAGGAAGGAAAGGGAAGGAAGATTCAGTTTCGCGTCCCGTCGACATCGAAGTCATTTAGAGACGGAGTACAAACTCGGCTCGTGTCTAGGATGCGGAAGGAGAACGGCCGCGCCCTTTCGAAAAACCGTCCAGGCATTTACCTAGAGCAATATAGGGAAATCACAGAAAACGTAAATCTGGCAGGCCGGACGCGGCTATGAACCGTCGTTCTCCCGAATGCAAGTCAAATGTGGTACTGCTAACGACTGCGTCACCTCGCGCCGTGTAGCTATAAGCATTATCTGTTGGTGGAAAACGCAGGCAGACATAAATGCTTCTAAAAAACTTAATTTTTATGTCATTACGCTTCGGGCCGGGCTATCTCGTCTACTTTCAGGTGGTTAAGTACGGTCATACATTGAACCGCCAAAGAAATTGGTATAGGCATGCGTATTCAAATACAGAGATACGTAAATAGGCAGAAAACGGCGCTGCGATCGGCAACGCCTCTGTAAGACAACAAGTGTCTGGCAAAGCTGTAAAATCGGTTACTGCTGCTACAATGAAAGGCTATAGAGGTTGAACGTGCAGTTATAGTCAGCACACAAGCGTTGGTACACAGCATCTCCGAGGTAGCGATGAAGTACGGATTTTCCCGTATGACCATTTCACGAGTGTACTGAGAATATCAGGAATCCGGTAAAACATCAAATCACGGACATCGCTGCAGCCGGAAAAAGATCCTGCAAGAGCGGGACCAACGGTCACTGAACCGAGTCGTTCAACGTGATAGAAATATAATCCTTCCGCAAATTGCTGCAGATTTCAGTGCTGGACCATCGCCAAGTGTCAGCGTGCGAACGATTCAACGCATCATCATCGATATGGGCTTTCGGAGCCGAAGGCCCACTCCTGTACCCTTGGTGACTGCACGACACAAAGCTTTACGCCTTGCTTGGGCCTGTCAACACCGATATTGGACTGTTGATGGCTGGAAACACGTTGCCTGGTCGGACGACTCTCGTTTCAAATTGTATCGAACGGATGGTTGTGTACGGGTATGGAGACAATCTCATGAATCCATGGACTCTGCATGTTAGCAGGAAACTTTCAAGCTGGTGGAGGCTCTGTAATGGTGTGGGGTGTGTTGCAATTGGAGTGATATGGGACCCCTGATACGATTCTGACAGGTGACACGTACGTAAGCATCCTGTCTGATCAGCTGCATGCGTTTATATTCATTATAGATTCCGAAGGACTTGGGTAATTCCAGCAGGACAATGCGACACCCCACGTGTCCAGAACTGCTCCAGGAACACTCTGCGGAATTTAAACATTTCCGCTCGCCACAAAACTCCTCAGACATGAACATTATTCAACATATATTGGATGCCTTGCAACGTGCTGTTCAGAAGAGAGATCTACCCCCTCGTACTCTTACGGCTTTATGACAGCCGTGCAGGATTCGTGGTGTCAATTCCCTCCAGCATAACTTAAGACATTACTCGAGTCCATGCCACGTCGTACTGCGGCACTTTTGTGTGCTCGCGGGGACCGTACACGATATCAGGCAGGTGTACCAGTTTCTTTGGCTCCTCGGTGAAATTACAGCAGTCTACGTGTCAGCAGCGTGCACTGAATAAGAATATTTCAGTTTTTAGTATTCATTTATATATTGTTTGGTCAAAACTATACTGACATCCCTATGTGATGCAGAATTGACCACTAGATGTCATGAGAGGCAGACCCAGCCATGCAAAAGGAGGCGGTAAGTATTATGTTGTCGGTAGAGAAGCAATTACAGCAATGTGAATCAGTCAGGAGAGGTCAGTGGCTTCGAACGTGGATTAGTCACCGGATGTCACTTGAGGAACATTTCCATCAGGGCTATACCTTTCCAAAGCTGCCCATATCGACTGTTGGAAATGTGACTGAGGTGCGGGAACGCGAAGGAACAAGCTTAGCTAAACCAGTACCAGCAAGACCTCGAGTACTGACGGACTAGGGACCATCGAATATAGCCGAGGGCGGTTGTATGAGATCGTATGAAAGCGGAGGAAGAAATCGCTCGTGAGTTCCAAAATCCTACCCAGCGGTCCGGCTAGCACAATTAATGTGTCGGAAGTTTATTAAACGGTGTTCAGTGGGCTACCAGCTTCTCATAAGCCACAAATTCCTGTAGTCAATAATAAGCGACGCTTGAGGTTGTGCGACTAGCGAAGCCCCTGGGCAGTGGATGACTGAAAATTAGAGATGAATCACGCTATACTGTGGAGTCGCCAACCAATGGAACGGTTCGGGTTTGGCGAACGCCTGGAGAAGATCACCTGTCAACGTGTTTAGTACGGAGTAGATTGTGTTACGGGGAAGAGGAGGCGGGGTGTGGTCCACCTATCGCGCTTAAGTAAACGCTAAATGTGGAAGGATATTAACAAATTTTACAGCATTTTGTAACGTGTACAATAGAATAATACTGCGGAGGCGGTGATTGTATCAGCATAACAATGTACCCTATCACAAAGCAGTACCTTTAGGGCAATGATTTGTGGACAACGACATTCCTAAAATGGACTGGCTTCTCCAGAGTCTCTACCTGAATCCATTGGAACACCTTTACGATGATTTACAAAGTCTAATTCGCTTCAGACCTTACGGTCCAACAGCACAACCTTCTCTGAATTTGGCTCTTGAGGAAGAACGGGCTGCCGTTCCTCCACAGACACTGAGACACCTCACTGAAATCGTCGGCAGTAATTCGAGCCGTCATAAAGGCGAAGGGCTGACACAACCCGTCGCGTAATAGCAGCCATGATGCTTTTGGTCGATTAGTGTTCGTTGCGTGGGTACCAACAACATTTTAAAGTGCCTCTATTAGATAAAATACAAAGTGAAATTATTTGTGGCTGGTTGCGCTCCTCACCAACAATCCTCAACGGGTGCAGAGTTCAACAAGAGCCATCGTAAAAACGATGGAAAAAAGCATGCACAACAACAACATAGAGAAAAACCATACGTACTCTCAGGCTGCACCGAGAAAATGTCTTTAGCGTCCGGAATATGGCAGCCATCTTCGTGTTCTATTCCCCCGCACTCTTGTCATACTTTCATTTAAGCAATAAGCTATAATTTAATAACGCAGATCAAAAATGGTTCAAATGGCTCTGAGCACTATGGGACTTAACTGCTGAGATCATCAGTCCTCTAGTACTTAGAACTTCTTAAATCTAACTAACCTAAGGACATCACACACACATCCATGCCCGAGGCAGAATTCGAACCTGCGACCGTAGCGGTCACGCGGTTCCAGACTGTAGCGCCTAGAACCACTCAGCCACCCCGGCCGGCAACGCAGATCATTCATCACCATTTTATTTGGAGGCGATATATGTGCGACTGAGAGCATAGTTCAGCGCTACCCCGTCGGGTAAACTACGCCGTTTTCACCTGCTAAAGACGCAAAAAGGTCTTACGGCACTCGAGGATATGGTTGTTGTTCTCAGGTCTTTAATATGAAGTCATTATTGCCCTCGCTTTAAGTTAATCTCATTGTAACGGTGCTCATTACCACTACATACCAAAGCCAGGCCTTCTGTCCACAGCAGCGCCAAAACAGAATGCGTCAGACAACTCCTGACCAGTAGTATCTGCCTGCTCGCAACCATAGCAACAAACACACTCCTATTGCCTGGTCCTTTCCAACTGCCACTTCCTTGTTTGGATGCCTAGTCTGCCCAACGGAAGCAGAGACAAAACTCACCCCAAAAGCCGCAGGCGAAGACCTAAGTGATGTAGCAGAGAAAATGCGAAAATAAATCAATGTGTTATCGATACGAAAGCATAAGTGCGTGACAGTAGCCCGCATATAAATAAATGGAAAATACGAAGCGTGGCTAATTAAACCAGACATCTTTCAAACTGAACTTGAAGATTTTTAGGTAAGAGGCGCAGGAATGCAAACCAAACATCTACCGCAACAGGACAATGGAATTGTTCCATCAAAGTAATCACCAGTCGTGTTAAGACATTTATCCCAGTCTGGAACCGTGCGACCGCTACGGTCGCAGGTTCGAATCCTGCCTCGGGCATGGATGTGTTTGATGGCCTTAGGTTGGTTAGGTTTAAGTAGTTCTAAGTTCTAGGAGACTGATGACCTCAGATGTTAAGTCCCATAGTGCTCAGAGCCATTTTGAATATTCTGACTACAAAGGATAGCCTCGCCAGTGCACTACCCTTGTATACTTTGTGTACGATATACTGGCGTCATCTGCGACCCGCCAGGGCAGCCGAGAGCGCTACCGCACTGCTTCCTGGACTCGGGTAGACGCGCCGGCCTCAGATCGAATCAGCCCGACGGATTAACGACGAGGGCCGATTTGCCGGCCAGCCTGGATGTGGGTTTTTAGGCTAGGTGAATACCGGGCTGGTCCCCATGTTCCGCCTCAGTTACACACGTCGAAGACATTTGAAACACGTTCCCACTATTTCACCGTTTACACTAGATGCAGACAGCTTGGGTACAGTGATTCCATCCCTGGGGTACGGGGTGACGGCACGAAGGGCATCCGGCCACCCCTAACACTGGCCTGCCGAATCCGTACTTAACCCTGCGATCGCTGCGGGACTATGGCGTAAGCGAAAGAAGAAGAATACTGCCGTCATCTGTATATATGTGCGTATCGCTATTCCATGACTTTTGTGTCACCCCCTTGTAAAAAAGGTAAATAACAGCGCGTGACGTCAGGGAGGCCGCCGTCGGTTTGTAGTGAGGTGCGGAGCGCCCTGGGCCCGCTGAGTGAGATCTGGCGAGCGGAACCTAACGGCGGCTGGGGGCTGGAGAGGGCTCGTGTGGTACGGCTGTGCGAGCGACACACAGGCCAGCTTCGCGACAGTTGTGATCGGCGCGAGGAGGCGGCGCAAGGCGCGGAATGCCAGCCGCCGGCCGGCATGAATAATTCAGGCGGCAGGCGGACTCCCCGCCTCGCACACACGAACCCCCTCCGTGGCCGCCAACCGCCGCCGTGACGTACCTGAATTGCAGCCGGCCGCGGGGCAGCGCAGATGTATTCAGTGCAGCTGCACCAAATATCTAACACAGTCTCCGCGGAACTTCGTGAAATGGGAGCTTTCACGCTCTGTGTTTACGTCTTGGGTGATACAGTAAGTAGAGACAGCGGAACCATGTGTCCTTTCATCTTGAGGTTCAAGCTGGTATTTTTCCGCGCTTGCTTTCAAGCACGTACGTCTCGGAAAGGTTTCTGCCTTGAACAAATGCAGTTTTCTTCACTTTCAGCCGTGCATTTTTCGGCGAAATTTCACCACTGTGGCTTCATTTTCTACCAAATAACAGGTAACAACTGCATAATAACACTCATACACAGTATGAAGTTATTTGTCTGTGGATGTATGTTCCACATCTCCTCCTAAACCACTGGACGCATTTCAATCAAGCTTACTGTACATATCCCTATTGGCGTAAGAACGGCTGCATACCATAGTTCAAGTGATATGACGCCACAAACAGTGACTTGCGCAAAAAGATGCCGCATCTTGCATGGCGCTTAGATGTATCGCTCCTGTGCTAATAACTGTATTCGCAACAAATTTTGCAGACGGTATCCACATATGACACTAAAAAAGTACGAGGCTAGGAACTTAAACAGTAGAAACTGTTCACAACCGATGCAAGGGAGTTACATGTTTGCACCTATTACTATCCTTCAAAGTAGTCACCAGCGTTGTGTAGAACCCGTTTCCAGAGTTGTGGAAGGCGTAGTTTACCATTATCAGAGTATATTCTGTTGGTGGTGCAAATGGAGCGGTCTAAAGTTATGGTCATTCTCGTGTACGACTGTCATGGTGATGTCCTAACACATTACCTTCCTCCATGGCAGACCGTCAATGCACAGTATTACTGTTCGTTTTCGAGCATCACCTGCGACCAGTTTTGCGAAACAATCGACGACGCTTTCTGCGCGACCCTCCCCCATCGTTTTGCACGACAATGCGCGCCCACATACAGCGCAAGTTGTGGCTGCTCTGTTCGGTCGATGGGCTGGGAAGTACTGTACCATCCACCATACATCTCTGACTAAAGTCCTTTTGACTTTGATTTGATTCCGAAGATGAAGGAACCACTTCGTGGCATTCGGTTCAGAACTGTTCCAGAGATTCGACGCAGTAGACCGCTCCATTCGCACCATCAACAGAACAGGCTCGGTTACGCCTTCCACATCGCTGGCAAAGGGTTCTACACAACGCTGGTGACTACTTTGAAGGACAGTAACAGGTGCAAACATGTAACTCTTTTTTATCCGTTGTGAATAAATAGTTTCCACTGTTTAAGTTCCAACCCTTGTATATCATGGTTGCACCCATAGTTCAGGAGATATGACGTAATAATCACTAAAACGCGTAAAAAACAGCCGCATCGTCCATAATTTTTAAATTTTTTATTTCTAATATACTAATTCTATTCCAAACACATTTTGCGGACCGTGTCCACATCTTCCCCTGAATGTATCTGCAAAATGATATCATTGTGTGAGTTCAGGAGATCAGGAGACATGACGTCATAAACACTGATATGTGTGAAAAACTGTCGCATCATGCATAAGATTTAAATACACTGAGGACCCGAAGGAACTGGTACACCGACCTAATACCGTGTAGGACCCCCGCGAGTACGCAGAGGTTCCGCACCACAACTTGGCATAGACTCGACTAATGTCTTAAGTAGTGCTCGAGGGAATTGATACCATGAATCCCGAAGAACTGACCATAAATCCCTAAGAGTACGAGGGAGTGGAGACCTCTTCTGAACAGCACATTGCAAGGCATCCCATATATACTCAATAACGTTCAAGTCTGTGCAGTTGGTGGTCAGCGGAAGTGTTTAAACTCATAAGAGTATTCCTGGAGCCACTCTGTAGCAATTCGATACTTGTCGGTGGTCGCATTGTACTGCTGGGTTTGCCGAAGTCCGTCGAAATGCACAATGCACATGAATGGATGCAGGTGGTCAGACAGGATGCTTGCGTACGTAGAGTCGTATCTAGACGTATCAGGGGTCCCATATCACTTCAACTGCACACGCCCCACACCATTACACAGCCTCCACCAGCTTGAACAGTCCCCTGCTCACATGTTTATGTTTGTTTACGTATCTCTGTATTTGAATACGCATGCCTATACCAATTTCTTTGGCGCTTCAGTGTATTATGCGTAAATGCAGATATAAGAGGAGAACCCAAGGCACACCTCACGTGCTGAGGCGAGAGTAGAAGTAGACAGGGACCGACAATAAGGGACATGAGCATAACTGAAGATCTGAGAAACGAGGAGTGACCACGAGTGATGACAGATCGCTAAACCAAAACCAGAATAAACATCTACGGACTGTGGGGTGGGTGTATATAAGGAGGCCACACTGGAGAGACTATAGTGATGCCCGGTAAAAGTAATTACCGCTAAGTCAAAGGAACACTATTAAAATCGACCAAAAGTACATTAATTTCCTAATCAGCTCTCAAACTGACACTCCATGCATGTTCCGAGAGACCAACTAATGTAACAATTTTATGTTCAGCAATTTGTTGAAGTTACCTGAAAGATAATTTCATATGGCAACTCACAGACGGAGGAGTGCGTAAGAGACGTTGACAACAGAGCGCCATGGCAGGTTCCCTCAAGGTTTACATCTTTGTTGCGCTTTTCTTGTGGACAGTTTGCCACAGACACTAGACAGAAAACTTTAGATCTGATGGAAAAAATTTCCTGTTCAAAATTCGTGTTCCGGCAATGTTGTATATCAAGTGTGGGGAACATTAATTTTATTATCCTAGATCACAGAATTATTAGGAAATTTGTAGTAATGTCTTATGGGACCAAATTGCGAAGGTCATCGGTCCCTAAGCTTACGCACTACCTAATCTAACTTAAAGTAACTTACGCAAAGGACAACACACTCACGCCCGAGGGAGGACTCAAACCTCCGAGCGGACCGTGACAAGGCGCTCTAGACCGAACGGCTACCCCGCTCGGCTAGGAATTTTTAATTTAATTTCCAGGATAGACGATTTTCACTTTCGATAGTAAGGAATACAAGTACTGACGAGGACAGATTCATTGTGTCTGTGAAAAGGTATTTTCTGGTAAGAGAAAAAAATTTTTACTTTCACAACAGAAAAATTTTGTTTTAGTTTCAAGAGGAAAAAATCCTTTTCAAAGGATGTTCATTTGTGTCCTGGAGAAACACTATTAAGCTAATGCCAGGAAGAGTTTGCTAAAATACAAGGCGAAATTTACAAATGTAAGATTGTATTAAATGGTGACTGAGTGACGAAAAAGTAGTTCTCATTGCCTGTGTTCGGCCGGGCAAGAGAAGATGTGGTATATACTCGTAGTGCCTGCTTACCGATATCATACATTAAATCCCAGTCCTTTCCGCATTGTCTCGCGGAGTGAGGATATATGGCATTTGTTGGCGGTCTGGTTGTTGTATGTGGACTTTAAAGTCAGTGGCTGCCTCGATGACATTCGAGTGGATTTTCAATGGGTTTTATCGACTTCTTTGCTCCCATCCTCAGCACAAAGCAACATCGCACATCACTTAGCCCTCATGCCAATCGTCTACATTATATAGTAACCCATGCAATATGGGTTTAGCCAATTTAAATACCGTTCCCTTAATTATACTACTACTTCTTGAGGTGCAAATAATCCTCTTCGCTATACGTCTGTATGTCCATCTTAACAGTTCGAATCTCTGTCGTATCAAGTTACACTTTTCACATTCTAAGAGTAGTACAGTTTCTCTCAGCCATGGTCACGGTCGGAATGTGAACATATCGCTTATTCCTGTATCTTTTTTCTTACAGATGAACTTTATTTTCTGCCAATATGAGACGAATGAACTGTTTTAATATTCTGATTTATTGTGAGCAACTATGTTGTTAGTATTCCGGGCACAGCTTACGAACTTGGCAGTTAATCGCCAAGTACCAGGATCTTATGTTCCTGTGATACCAGATACAGGATTACAGGACGAACGTCCACGTCACAAAAAGGCAGCTTTGGCTCCTGAGCTTGCAATCCTGCTAACAGACACTAATCTCTTGGCCACAACTTCTGCCAGACGCTAAGCTCTGGTAATAGTAAGAACAAGGTAAACTGTTCGTCCTTATCTGCTACAAACAGTCAACAACCTCCGTCCTAGACCAGACGCCGTTCTGTCTAGCACACACCAGTTACAACTAAAGATTCACCCCCTTGTGCATAAAGTGGAGGATATTTTTATTAAACATGCAAAGAAGCACGCTGCGCTGTTTGTTTTTATAACTGAAGGCGATGTAGCAGGGAAGTGCTGAAGGAAGTATTACATTTTCCTGTAAATGTTCATGTGTTAAAGCAGAGCACTTCATTATAATTGTAGTCGCAGATGTGAACAGTTCTCAAAGAATTAGATGTTATTTTCCCGGGGAAAGCTACTGACCCCAGATGGTTAAATGGCTCATGCGCTTCGACGCAATAAAATAAGGTATGGTCATATAATTCAGCAAGTATCCACATAAATACGTGATGTTTTCTTTTTGATGTAACAACTTTTCAGGATTTATGGAACGACAAACGACAGATACGTGGCATTACCAAAATAACATTAGGACCCCCAGTCGAAAATCAAGTGATAAAATTGTTTACAAAAACCAACAACGAGTCTTAAAATTTTCGCTGCTGCCGTTCCACTGACCACATCACCGTCTGAGCAAAACCACTGTCTAAAGTAGGAGTTTTTTTCTCTCTCTGCAAGAATAATACTTTTTACTGAGTTCTAGTAGAAAAAGATATCAGATGTAAGCAAATGTTGTGGTCGAGGAACAGGATGTTCCTCTCACTCCACTGTTCAAAATACGAGCGACTTCCTTGCTCCAGACCATTGTGTTGAATTCATACCGCGTCTACATACACGAGGGCTATTCGGAAAGTAAGGTCTGATCGGTCGCGAAACGCAAACAACAGTGAAAACCAGAGACGTTTTATATGCAACAGTTAGATACTTCTCTACATAGTTATCGATCCGACTGAGACATCTGTCGTAGCTTTGTACCAAATTTCTTGTCACAGAAGGCAGCAACCTGTGCTTTCTACCAATTCTCTACGCTGATTTGCGGCTCGTTGTCTGTGCCAAAACGTTGTCTTCATAGAGAGAGGTTCACACGAGCAGATGCGAACAGCAGAGGGAGCCAAGTGCGGGCTGTACTGCGGGTGACCAAACACGTGCCATCGAAAAAGTTGCAAGAGCCTCCTCATTGCCTCTGCAGTGTGCGGCCGAGAATTGTCATGAAGGAGGAAATCTATGACAGATAGCGTTGTGTGGACTGCATGAAGTCAGGGGAAATCTGTGACAGACCCTCATACTTGGCGGGAGACACCATTTTTCTTGACATCTTTATGTGCTCACTGTGCGCTCAGAACTTAAAAGAGCGAGTGACGCTATCAATGAGCATACTAGAGACACTGTTCAACACGTCTATGCAAAATTTCATCAGATATTCACTCGGGCTTGATTGTCTGAATAGCCCTCGCACATAGCTCCGTAAGCCACCTTATGGTGTGTGATAGAGAGTATTTTGTGTACCACTATCACTCCTGGCCCCTCTCCTGTTCCAGCCAATGGTCCGTGGCAAGAACGATTGCTAGCAAGATCCTGTGTGAGTTAGAATATCTCTAATTCTATCTTAATGGTCTTTTTGCGAGATAAACGAAGGAGGAAGCAATATACTGATTGTCTCTTCTATGAACGTACGCTCTTGAAATCTGAACAGTAAATTAAACCGTGATTAAGAACGCCCCTCTTGTAGCACCTGCCAACTGAGTTTGCTGACCATCTCCGTGACGCTTTCTCGCTTACTAAACGAATTTGTAAAGAAACGCGCTGCTCTTATTGGGATTTTCTCTATTTCTTCTTTAAACCTTACCTAGTACTCATCCAAGACTAAAGGGAAACATTCAAATATTAGTCGATGGACAGTTTTTTACCGTATCTCCATTCTAGGTGAAATACGTTTCCTGAGGATCTGTCCGGCTTCTGCCTGACCTTATATTAGTTTTATATAGTTTTCCCTTATATATGTGACTGCTTCCCTTGACTGGTCTGCAGTTGTGTAATCGTATCATAATCTTTGTACCTCTTTAAGAGCAATGCGTTACATTTTTTTCTTTTTTTTATATTCGGGTTCAACATCTAATACTTGCATCAAGTGTCGATCCCCCGCAGGTATTTTTACATTGTGTGACACATTCGCTACATATTTCGCCCGCTTCCCATATCATTACCATCATAATGATTCATTTCACTCCTGTTTCTTACCTAATATATTTATTTACTTTCCTCTTTCTCCTCATAACTCCCATGCATAGCTCGAATGAACAACAAGCAGCTCACATTTGTTAAATGGTTTTCACATCAAAAATTCATGTGTCACTGCTATGAAGCCGAAGTAGTAACTGGGGCCGACTCTGAAGTTACGTTTTCAGACATGTCAAAAGCTTGAATATGGAAACTGCTATTTAATTTACGAAGATCACGTTGGCCTACTTTTAGTGCACTGTTAACTTTTTTCTACAATACACTTATGGGTATGCATCATCTGTCAGTGCGATATTATTTTCAAATTCATCAAAATCTATCTTTGTTTACTTCCAAGTCACCTTATAAAATACTTGAAATGGTAAAAGACTAAAATAGCCGTCGTTTGGTCTGATTTACTGCGCCATTTATTACGGTGGTGAGCTTCAGGGTATTGCATTTCTAAGTCATAAGTTCATTGACGTCGTATTTCTTAGATTTTTATTCGTTGTCAAATATAATTGTTTGGTGTCACATGTCTTACTTTGCTTCCTCCATATTTCACTTAATTATGGGCAACAATCTGTCGAAATGTGAACACTGCAAGGTAATACTGGGCAAGCTCATGTAGATAAAAGCATAGGTGGAGTTAATATGCGAATGATGAGGGCAACACGGATTCGAAATTTTTTGAAAAATCAGTACTAGTATTCAACATTAGTCTGTAGATGACAGGAGGCAAAACTAACTAGAGCATGCAGTTTAACGATGTTGGGTGGCGTCATTAGGTAGTTACGAAAAGCAAAAGTGTAAAACAGTTTTTTTTATTGGACACATTTTGTGTAAAAACTGGAAATTTGGCCGGAACATTAACTTGTGAACTCTGCATAACTGTAGTGCAATGCTCGCTAACATTTAACGACTGACTCCAAAGCGCCTGAAGCAAACACGGTTAAGAACAGACTATCTGTAGTTCGTGTTATATCGCAATACAAATTTGAAACCGAACAATGGTAAATTACTTGCAGGAGAGAAAGGTATTTTTGACTCGAAGACCAATATAATTTTGAGATACAGAAATCAAAGAGTATACTGAACAATACTGATTCAGAAGTTGCACAATAACACAAAAGAAGCAACAATAGTATTATATCAACAGAAATTAAAAGACGAATTGAGACATGCCAAGAATGTGAAATATTCCAAATTGGACTTGGATATGTTTCATATCACGAATTTATCGTGGGATGAAAACACCCTTACATGAAATATATATTGATATCAATCTGTGAACCGGAAATATTTCTTAGTATTGGTTTGCATTAAATAAGTACAGTCGTGTTTCGGAACAAGGAAATACGTAATACCAAATGGTTCTTGTCGTGTACCAGCTTCTGGTCTGCTGAAAACATATAGTGAGACTCTAACAGAAAAGAAAATGTCTAAAAGCGAACAAATCATCATTGCGGAGAAAAGGTTATTTCTCCCCTAGAAAGTTAGTACGTTACCTCTGACCGCAGTCCGAAGCCTTATAACAGCTGCTTACCTGTAACAGAAAAGAAAGCAGTGTTATTTCACGTAACAAATACACAGAAGCAACAATAAGCAAAAATATGTCTCTGTCTTCGTAAATGAGGAACGTAGCAGAGAACAAATCTTTCTTGGTTATTTCGACACTGCAATACACACCTGTCAGGTCCTGTTACGCGAGTTTCAGAGAAAAATGATGGATGACAGGCTATTGTCATGGTAAGACTGCTTTCAAGAACCGGTTATAGCGAGTGCGATGGAGAAATACAACGACCACCCACTGTGTTAGAACTCGGCAACATTTAGCAGCACTCAAGGGGTTAGTATGGATTTGCTGGACACTTGCGTCATGGTCGTTACAGTCAAGAAAATGAAAGACCCGAATTAACTACTTTTTACTGAAAAACCTAAAGTTCCTCTGTCTTATATAAAGATTCTGATGAACCTTCACATGAGAAAAATCCACTGTGAGGCTGTCGTCAGTATGTGTAACTGTTTAAGGAGCTGTTAACAAGTGTTCTTGAGTGGAAATATTATCCTAATTACGTGCTTCTGTACCAGTAGCACTTACCGAAGACTTGTCCCAGAAAATGTGCCATAAGACGTAACAGGAAAAGTGAGTAAACTATCTGGCATTTTCATCTCGAAAATGCACAATAATCCGTAACGCAGAAGTTGCATGGCTTAGTCGTTAAATAATATCTGTAACAAGTGACTTCCGGTTCACGTTCTTGTCATTGCAAATTCCTAAAAATTTAGGATACTCTTTCCATTCATTAGTTTTGCCTCATCCATTATTTGTAACTGTGCAGTCAGTACTTTTGCGGTACAGTATTGCTTGGATTGTGGTTTAACTAAGTTCAGTGACGTCCTAATTGCAGGGAACCAGTTATTCATTTTCAGAAAAAATCTGTTTACGTCTTCCAGTGTTGACGCTTCTCCATTGCGTAATAATCCAAAACTGTACTTCTACCAAAGAAGCATATGTAAAGATACTACATAATATATGATATGTCCAGCAGACGACGCTCTTGTTTAAGATGAAAGTGGTAGAGTAGTTTATTTCTATGGTGGATCAGTTACAAGAACTATTTTACTTTCTTTTTAATAAAATTATTTTATCAGACGAACCTATTTTTAATATATAACTGCACCGCAATAAAATTACTATTATCAAACTTAAAATAAGCAATAGAGTACATGGATAATAAGAAGTAAAACAACTGCATTTGTGAAACTATATCGAATATATGTTGTTATGTACCACAAAGTATGGAGACCATATGTACACTATACAGTATGGTAGTTGTCACTATATTTCCTGTCAATCCACATGGATTGGGTTTATTTTTATGAATTCATGTTTCTACTGTTCTTCTCAAGAAAGGTTGTGTTTTTTTTTTTTAGATTTTCGGTGGAAGTCTTAAAGTATAATTGTTTTATTCCTATGTAATATCTATTATTTTCACTTAAATCCTTTGTTATATTTGTAGTCTTTGATACATGTCTATCTCTGAGTAGTTATGGAACTGATTTGAAGTTGTTTTTTTCATAGCACGTTTACAGCGTCTTCTACAACAATCATTGTTAATTAAGTTGTTATTTGTCACTCATACACTTGGTAAGAGCTATTGACACAGTTCTGTTGAGAGTTTGTTATTTATATTTCTGGAATTTTTACATACTTTAGATGTCTCAGACGCAGGATGAAAATTTTGAATTGCTGATTATTCGCGCGCAGCCTTTGGTCAGAGTAGCTGTGCCGCTGGAAAATGCGCTTCTATGTCACAGCTTTTTGGCAGCGCGGAGCGCGTGAGTTCTATCGTTATCTATAGGGGAATCGTGACAACGTAGACGTGATGTTGAGTGCATCTGTGTTTAAGTAAAATGATTTGTGTTTCAATATTGTGAAACAAAGGAGGAAGATTCAGTTAGTGATTAAGAATGAAATGAGATGTAATATGACCAGAAAAGTATATTGAGAGAAATGAAGGTAATATTTTTTATTTAGTTGCATTGAACTCGCGCGTAGCTCGGAACTTTTGTTGAATGAGACGCAGATGTCAGGGAACTTCAGATTTTTCATTAAAGACTCAGTAATTTTCATTGTAAGGTATTTTTCATTTTTATTAATTATTTGTCTGACTTTGTGAGAGTAATAGTTTGACAACAAGTTGACATTTCTCAGTGTTAATGAGTGTTGTAACTTGAATTTTATACAAGAAATAATATAGGAGGTTATTTAAAAAGAGTTCCTTAAGGAAATATTTCAGGTAAGAGCATTGTTCACATCATTGATTCAAGTTATTTTTATTCAAAGAGTGTCTCACTCAACGATGTGTACAAAAAAGTTTCCTTGTTGTCTGGAGACTGCAGTAAGCTCTCAGCAGTTGTAGTTAGAAATTTGCAGCTGGCGTACTGGGAGCATCAAGCACGACGTTTCCAAGCAACTACATTACGAGGTAAGATATTTCTATTTCAGGATCAGTTTGCTACGAAAATTATCAACGCACAGGGACAATTTCTTGAACAGCATTATTAGGCAGATCATTAACGCACAAGAACCACTTTGTTTAATTAGAGAGTTTAATAACAAAGTTCAGGATTTAATCGGTTTCTACATTTTTAGAAATACTATGAAATATGGCCAAATTCACGTTTTCACGTTGTATTCTCGCAGGCTGGTATATTTAGTTTCCCTCGTAGTTGAAAATGCACTAAGTCACCCAGAGTTAAACAACAGCAAGGTTGCAACCGACCAAGCTACTATGAGTTTAAAATCAAACGAAAATACGAGTTCAAAAACAAACGAAAATAATCTTTAAAGGAAACTTACAAGATGAAGTTTGAAATAATTATAAGCTAGTCATCTAGACTTCTATCTTTAATATTTCTGTTTATGTTAACGTTTCGAATTGTCAGTTCATATTTGATATTTTTATAGATAAATTCTCCTGACATTCCAACTCTTACTAAGAACACCATTAAATCCGTAGAAATCAGTTAAGTATGTCAGATATTTATGTAAGTATATGATGAGTCATCTGTGTTTAACTAAAATAATTTGTGTTTGAATATTGTGAAACAGAGGAGACTAGAAAAGCATATGAAGAGGAATATGAGTAACACAGTCATGATATTCGAATGCTATTTTACAGCTGCCAACAACCTTCTACTAAAATTTTTACGTGCTGGTCTGTCAAGTTCTATTCTACGAAAGGTGGTAGGATATCTACGAGAATATAAACAGCTACGGCGTGCCAGGAGGCACAATGCGCCGGGCTGCAATAAGGTTTTAACTTCCACATCGAAAAACTAAAGTCGCTAATTAATGTTTTGTTTGTCCTTGGCGTATTTTGCAGTGACATGCTTTAATAAAATCGTCCCAGTTTACAAGCCACGTCAATTGAATTTAAACACTGGGGCTTTCGATAGCTGCCTCCGCCATCGTCTTCAGGAATGGAAATCGTTGTTGCCGGAGCTGGCACAACATTGAGTGAAAGATTTGACGCTTGTAGGGACGCTGGAACGCCGGTTTGAAACACGGTGGTTACGGCTCGCGCCGTGTGACGTCACTCAGTCCTGCGGCGGCATGTACCACTCCGGCCCTGTCTGGGAGCTTCCAGACGCTGCCATTACATCTATATACAGAGAAACCGTGCCAGTCCCAGCACTGTGATTTCAACTCCTCACGGCCATGTCCGGGACAGCTATCGAAAGTTCGAGTGTTTTATTCCAAATGACACGGCTTGCAAACTGAGAAGATTTTATTGAGTGTTTTGTTTGGTTGCAGGCACGTGTCTGCAGTCCTGGTACATACTTTTCACATTTAACGGCAGAGAAATAGCTTGAAGGTGGTTCGATGAACCCTCTGCCAGGCACTTATTTGTGAATTGCAGAATAATCGTGTGCAGATGCTTGTACGAGGGTCACACCAAAAGAAATGCACACTATTTTTTTTTTCAATCCATCTTTTATTCTACATGTTTGAAAGTTTTACTGGATGTAGATACATCCTATAGGGACAATATTTTTATTTCTCCACATAATTTCCATCCCTCTTAACTGCCTTATGCCATCTTGGAATCAGCGCCTGTATTCCCGCACGGTAAAATTCTGGACCAACCTGTTGGAGCCACTGTTTGGCAGCGTGCACAAGGTATTCATCATCTTCAAACCTTGTTCCACGAAAAGAGTCTTTCAGTTTTCCAAAGAGATAAGTCGTATGGAGCCAGGTCAGGACTGTAAGCGGGTGTTTCAGTGTTGTCCATCCGAGTTTTGTGATTGCTTCCATGTTGTTGTTGTTTTTTTTTTTTTACTGACATGTGACCGTGCATTGTCGTGTAACAGCAAAAGATCCTGCTTTTTCCGATGTGGTCGAACACGACTCAGTCGAGCTTGAAGTTTCTTCAGTGTCGTCACATATGCATCAGAATTTTTGGTGGTTCCACTTGGCATGATGTCCACAAGCAAGAGTCCTTCGGAATCGAAAAACACCGCAGCCATAACTTTTCCAGCGGAAGGTGTGGTTTTGAATTTTTTTCGTGAGTGAATTTGCATGATGCCACTCCACTGATTGCCTCTTTGTCCCTGGTGAAAAATGATGGAGACATGTTTCATCACCTGTAACAATTCTTCCAAGAAATTCATCTCCACCATTCTCGTACTGTTCCTAAAGTTCGCTGCATACCGTTTTTGTTGTTTCTTTGTCAGCCACTGTCAACATCCTGCGAACCCACCTGGCACAAACATTTTATAACGCCAACACTTTCTGTATTCTGCAAACACTTCCTTCCCCTACCCCAACGTGACAATTCGTTCTCTGTGATGCGTCTGTCAGCAGTCACCAATTCGTTAACTATCTGCACATTGTCTGGAGTGTGTGCTGTACGAGGCCTGCCGCTGCGAGGACAATCCTCAATGTTGCCGTGCCCGCATTCATCACGTAACCTGCTTGCCCACCGACTAACTGGTCTGCGATCGACAGCAGCATGTCCGTACATCTTTTTCAACCTCTTGTGGATGTTTCCCACTGTCTCGTTTTCATAGCACAGGAATTCTATGACAGCACGTTGCTTCTGACGAACGTCAAATGTAGCAGCCATCTTGAAGACATGCTGTGACGGTGCCACTCACGGGAAGAGGTTGAACTACGTTTGAAAACAAGTGGGAAGGATGTATCTACACACTGTAAGAGTTTCAAACATGCAGAATGAAAACCGTATTTTTACAAAAATAGTGTGCATTTCTTTTGGAGTGACACTCGTATATGTAGATGAGCTCGAAATAATACTCTTCCATAATTAATTCTTTGCTCTACGCAGTAGTACCGTAGCCGCTAGAGAAGCCAAAATTAAAGGGAAGTAGGGGTACGCGGTTTAGTTCTGCTTTCTCTGGCGTTGTGCTAGAGTGTTATGGTGTAGGGATTTCACTGTGAACCAAAACTGAAAACGCGTATCTGCAAGCAAACAAACAAAAATGAACTGCGTGACCTTATTGTTGTCGAGGTGGTAATGACAACTTGTTCGGAAGTGCAGTGGCGTCGCTTCCGCCCCGCGATCTGTCGGCCCGGCAGCGAGAAAGTCGGGCGGGCGAGAGCAGGAGCAGTGAGCTTAATCTGGCGACTACGCAACAACCCGTCCGGCTGGCAAGCCGGCCCGCTCGGTGTGCACGTTTCGCTGCGGACAGGGGAGCGGGGAGGGAAGGGAAATGGCGATCGCTGGCGGCCACTTAGCACTCCATCATCCCGCTCTGTCCGCGCTGCTCCACGAGCTGGGCCGAGCGCTGCGGCCATTGCAGGATTCGCAGAGTGGAGCGTGACCATCCTTCTCGCTACCCTCAGAAACGTCTGTACTAACAGCTGGATTATTTGCCGTAATGTCGACAGTATGAGCTATGTAACTCGTGTATGAGAAATAGAGAATGGGGAAAGAAAGGGAAAGGATGGGTGGTACCAGTCACACAGAGCTTTGTGGTAATGCTGTATCCTCCTAACAAAAAAATTCCGAAACCTCCCAAAAGTAAAAATATAATTATATATAATTCACATTCAGCGTAACATCCTATAGATAAATTCCGTAACCTTGGAACAATAAAATGTGACTAATCTCCTAATAAAAAAATGTGACTCATAGATAACCTTTCAATAATTGGCTGTGAATTTAAACTGGTAAATTTTGGACTTGAGCAGTGCTGCATCATGGCCCTGAAAGATCATACTGAATAAATTGAAAATCCTTACCTCAATTAAGTCGCCGGATAACTCGTACATATCTGCTCCTATAATAAATTTTTCTGGCAAAGCCCAGTGCAATGCCGGACGATAGATTTGTCATGTATAAGAGGAAACAACTGATTTTTCTTTACAATAATCGGGATGACCATGGATTGGAAAAATTAGTAAATTCTTTAGATTGAGATGAATGATTGTCAAAAGTTAATTTTTATAAAAAAATTATTATTAAGAGTTTTTTTAAACATTTACATGGGACTTGATATAACAATACTACATATGCGCGAGGCTGCTTTTACCTTATATTATATCGCTCAGGCTCGGCCATCGCTCCCCACGACTGGCCCAGCCAACTTCATACACACGACTGCAAGCTACTACTACTACTACCACTACTGCTACAGACACTGCTCTTACTGCATACAACACTGCTCTTTGGTCTGAGATTCTCTTACAGCTTACACATCGCAAGCAGCGCGTAAACAATCCATCGAAATTACATCTGCTCGAGTGCGCTCGCAACAAATTCCTTAATCACGGACCTCACAATGCAAAGGCGAAACTTGAAAATTACAGCTGGACTGGGACTCGAAACAGGATTTACCGCTTCTGATGAGCGGTTGCCTTAACCGCTTCTGCCATCCAGATACGGTCACTGCTCGGCTCAGATTTGCAGCTTATCCCACGCTGCAAGCAGCGTCTCGCGTCCAGTAATACCCATGCTTTCAAATTATTGATTCCCGTAGGAGTTGGGTCGATACCAGTGCATCCACACTGAAACAAACGTCATGGTGCTGTCGCGCTTTTATAGGAATGAGACATTTGAGTGGTGTCTGTTCTGTCTGCGGTCCGTCAGATAAAACATCACTCAAATACCGGGTGATCAAAAAGTCAGTATAAATTTGAAAACTTAATAAACCACGGAATAATGTAGATAGGGAGGTAAATATTGACACACATGTTTGGAATGACACGGGGTTTTATTAGAACCAAAAAAAAAAAAAAAGTATTGCTAGACGCGTGAAAGATCTCTTGCGAGCGTCGTTTGGTGATTATCGTGTTCTCAGCCGCCACTTTCGTCATGCTTGGCCTCCCAGGTCCCCAGACCTCAGTCCGTGCGATTATTGGCTTTGGGGTTACCTAAAGTTGCAAGTGTATCGTGATCGACCGACATCTCTAGGGATGCTGAAAGACAGCATCCGACGCCAATGCCTCACCATAACTCCAGATATGCTTTACAGTGCTTTTCACAACATTATTCCTCGACTACAGCTATTTTTGAGGAATTATGGTGGACATATTGAGCATTTCCTTAAAGAACATCATCTTCGCTTTTTCTTACTTTGTTATGCTAATTATTGCTATTCTGATCAGATGAAGCGCCATCTGTCGGACATATTTTGAAAGTTTGTATTTTTTTGGTTCTAATAAAACCTCATGTCATTCCGAGCATATGTGTCAATTTGTACGTCTCTATCTACATTATTCCTTGATTTATTCAGTTTTCAAATTTATACTGACTTTTTGATCACCCAGTACACAGATCTAATTCGTGGTCGCGCTCCTAGGCTCATTTCTTCGGCTGTTGTACGTGCCAGGTTCCCAGTGGAAGGTGTCCTTGTCCGGGTATACACCAACTCCAGAATTCAGAAAAGATCGAGGAACGGTTCACTATTACGCCTTCAGGTAAAGGAGTAAGTTTTCCGTCAAACAGGTGCGTTGAGCAACGTCACCTTTGGCTCAGGTAGCTTCTAACTCAAAGTAGAGACGATCAAAGTAGCTGTGAATTAGAGCCGAGAAAGTAATCTACGAAACATGTGCTGTTAGACAGGTACTATAGTAATACTGAGAACAGTGTAAAAATAGCTTGTAGCAAAAAGAGGCAAAATCTCTTGTCGCGTCCGTCTCGCCCACTTCAAACTGTCCCCGGACTGTGCTGAGCTGCATCCCGCCAGCCTTATTGATAGTGTTTTCACATATTTTTATTTCTATGGCATCTTTTATAACGCTGTCCTAAAATCCCGTCTATCTCATAATGACAGAAATGGAAACAAGCGTATGGCATCGTTGGCCGAGAGGCCCCTATTCCGGGAAGTTCGGCCGTCAAATGCAAGTCTTATTTCATTCGACGCCACACTGGGAAACCTGCGAGCCGGTGATGATGAAATGATGAGGGGGACATCACAACACGCAGTCCCCGAGCGGAGAAAATCACCAACCCGGCTGGGAACGAACCCGGGACGCTTGCATGGGAGGCGAGCACGTTACTACCCAGCTAAGCAGGCGGACATAATAACAGATTTTTGATCGAATAGAATTAGGTATCGATTTTCTAAAGCACGTCCTGCCATGGTTGATTTTTCAGGATAGCGTAGGCGTAAGCACCTTTCATGTTGCGTCTAGCGTTGCTCCACAGTGAGTATTGTAGTAGCAGCCGCACTTATTTGTACACTCCAGGCGTTACAATCCCTAGATTGTCCTTCACAGGCCTCATGAGCAGTAGTATTTTTTCTGGGAGCCTGAGTATTGTCTCTTAAGGAGCCAGCTAATCTTTCCCAACACTGTGCCACAGAAGGGCAAAAACTCAAGTTTTTTTCACCTCTTCTTCAGTGGTGTTTCTCCTGCGCGACTCATCAGAAATAGCCTGTGATACCCAGCGATGATACGAGCCATTCTCCCAGAACACTTTTTGAGGGTGGCTTAGTTGTAGTGACAGATTTTCAGCGTCTGAGACGACTTTAGCGCGATGGACGAGGGTGTTCACAACTCCAAATTTTTGTGCCTGAAGGTGGTGACTGGGAGCGTGCAGATATACCGATTCATATGTGCAGTTTTCACAACCTAACGAGGCTGGAAGCCCGAGGAGATTTCATTACTTCATAACGCCGCGACACAATGCATTCATACAACAAGAACTGTATTGCCATTATTTTCATTGAAGTCTACGTGTTTTGTCTAGGTGCGTGGGAAACAACTACCACGATCTGTCTTCAATAAAAAACAAAAGAAGAGGAAGAGAACTGGTGTAATAAAAGGAAAGTGACTTCATTAATACTTCTCCCTAGCTTACCTACAAACTGCAGGATATGCGTTTTAAGACCTGTAATTTATGCCTCTCTCGTTTGTGGGTGAAAATCTGGCACGCGATAGCGTGCCAAATGTTTTTCTTCGGGTTCAGAACAGACGAAAATTTTTGGCCAAGTCATCAAGTTCACTATCATGCGCTTAAAACCACTGTTACGAGATTCTGACCTTGTGACAGCCGTAGAAATCCTGCTAGAAGATGAAATCCTAGTCGGGGAAGAAATCAAGCAAGATAGGCGCCATGATGTTCACGTAATCCACAGCTGACATGGTGCCTTAGATAACTATCTACGACAGGTCCCATGGAAGCCCAGCTCCGTGTCCACCGAAACATAATTTTGTCTACACCAGCCTGTGTTATTTCCTGGAGCATATTTCGAGCAGTCATTACCTTGGGTGATGACATATCCGGATGTGACCATCACCCTGATCGAATAAGCAATGTGATTCATCCGACGACGCTACACGTTTTTATTGATACACAATCCATCCTCGATGATCTCGTATCCAAGTCAGTTATAAGTAACGATGTCTTTAGGTCAGTATGGGAATACACTATGTGATCAAAAGTATCTGGAAACTCCCAAAAACATACGTTTTTTTATATTAGGTGCATTGTGCTGCCACCTACTGCCAGGTAAGCCATATGCGCGATCTCAGTAGTCATTAGACATCGTGAGAGAACAGAATGGGGCGCTCCGCGGAACTCACGGACAGTGAACATGGTCAGGTGATTGGGTGTCACTAGTGTCATACGTCTGTACGCGAGATTTCCACACTCCTAAACATCCCTAGGTCCACTGTTTCCGATGTGATAATGAAGTGGGAACATGAAGAGACACGTACAGCACAAATGTGTTCAGGCCAACCTCGTCTGTTAACTAACAGAGACCACCGACTGTTGAAGAGGGTCGTAATATGTAATAGGCAGACATCTATCCAGACCATCACACAGGAATACCAAATTGCATCAAGATCCGCTCCCTGTACTATGATAGTAAGGCGGGAGATGAGAAAACTTGGATTTCATGATCGAGCGGCTGCTCGTAAGCTACACATCACGCCGGTAAAAGCCAAACGACGCCTCACATGGTATAGGGAACGTAAACATTGGACAATTGAAGAGAGGAAAAACGAACTCAGTCCTGTTTGTTTTAAATCAAAATTACTCAGTCTTTCTTAGGTGCAGTAGTTCTAAAATGGACTTTCATAAAAGTTTGATATTTTGAGAAAGTGCGAGTGTATTTGATTACACTACGGTGTAGCACAAGTTAGGTTTTCATCTTATGAGTATTATGTGACTTAGTGAGAAGCAGATTGTGACATTACTGCCACTGTGTGACGTTACTGTCACATGACACTAAGTGGTATTAATTCATTTTCTGCTGCTATTTCGTGGTTATTTTAGTGAGTATACTAAAGCGATGTGTTTGGAAAGGCAGCCATGATCTCGCCACACCAGACTGGTGTAATACGAGAAACGTCTGCACGGCTTCTTTTGTCGGTAGAAGGCAGTCTGTGAATTTCATTAGATCAGGTGGGTCTCGCCTGTCTTCGCGAAAATCTGTAAGTGACGCCTCCCCAGCTGTTGAATAAAGGGCAGACACCTGCACCTTCTGTGTCAGTGAATACCGCGGCCACGCCGCTACCCCCGGAAAATAATTGACCAAGACATTTTTCTCTTTCTGCGCGTACTTGAAAGGCCCAGACGCCACTCTTTCACCAGTCCAGTTTCGGACAGTCAGTCGTATTTTCTCTTAAAATTTGGTTCAGCCTAGAGCATTGCTTCGCTCAACACAGTGTTATTTGCCTACAAGGTTGCCCAATCGTGAAGACATTGTTCCGCCATAGTACTAGTACCAACTTCACGCTCAAAGATGTACAACTTTTATGCAGGAGGGAAAGATGGCTTTTCATGACTGGAAACAACATGTAGTCGTCCCTTTCATGTAGAATATTTTGAAACTAGAGATTCCAGGGCTGTGAATTTCCATTTTGGGTGTTCTGCTCCATGACATCGAAGAGAGGGGAGTCTATCGGGCCGCCGTCTAGTGTTACCCGACACGCTAACTGTCTAGGGGAATGTATGTGTCGCAATTGTGGTAGTGTGATCCATATTCTGTGCAGCTCGTTACTTTCTTACTTTTCCACGCAACTTGAGTCGCTTAGTTTGATCGTAATTTGTAGCTCTTGTTGTAATGATAACGAGCTGCCCGATAAGCAGATCTTGTTGCGCGTAATGCATACAGTCTTCCACACTTTTTGGTATCACCCTGTTCTGTTAGTATCATTTTTAATTTGATTCAAATTGTATAGAATTTTGAGCTCTGTAAAGTCGTTTTGACTTACGCTAATCATTAGAGCAAGTAACTACATTTTAACCTTAATATTGACTTAGACTGCAAGCTCCCTTAACTTGTCCTACAGCCAGTACTGGTCAGATCCATTAAAAAAGAAAAAAAACCTGTTGTATACACAATTGGTTCACTTCACTGGGTCAGGGTTGTCATTGAGCGTAGGGGGCAACTACAAGGATAATTTATGTATTATTTTGTGAAAGCAACGAGCGCTGCACTTGCTCTTCTTGCATCAATACGATTTGGTTCTGCATGTTATCTTATGACAGCAACGAGCATTGCAGTCATTCTTCCTGTATTACTACAAGTTTGCTTCATTAACTATGGGCTTTCAAGTTCTTTAAAGTGCTGTTACTCTTGTAAATTGACCTATAACCATTGTAGCGATCACACAAATATTTATAGTCCCAAGAAGACTTTAAATAATTATCCTTTGGGTATTATCGGGGATTTTGTATATGACGCCCCTTTTTGATGGGCGACTCGCCCGAGCCAGAACTGTATTATTTGTGATGTGCACACAGGTCAGTTATTGTACCTGGATCATAATAACGAAGTGATGTTACCTAGTTGGTTAGGACAGCCACTGAGGCTACAGACGATCACTGAATGTGTTCTGTTCTCCGTTGTCATGCCACTCTGCTGACTCAGGTGGCGATAATATAACTGTCCATTTATTATTTTACGTGTGCTTTGTTTCCCTGTGCCGGTCGTTTATTTTATGCTGAAGATCGTGGGAGTCCGTCAGCGAAATTGCACAAAAGAGTAATAAAGCTCTAAGGACCCTGTAAAGCGAACGGTGCTGCACATTAACAGAGACTGTGTTAGTCGTAGTCACTGCAGAAGGAAATATCCGTTGCCCAAGCACGCAACTGCACAGCGCCTAACGGCAAACCGACAACGTAACCTTCTCTCATGTTCAACTACTCTCCGGTGTCGATCACATGGTTGTTTTGACTGAGGTGCAGGAACTGAGACACAGTCCCATAATGTTCCGTGTGTCAGAGCGACGAGGGAACAGAATGAAATACTAGGGATATAGTTTTTTTCAGCCTCCGGTCGGTCACGATACTAAAACCGCGGTGAAAATTCGATGTAGTTCTGAAGAGTCGTGGTACCCAGTGTTTTTATTGAGCCTGTCCATCGCACACTTCAGACCTGAGTGCAGCGTCATGACGTAAATGTGCTTAGAACAATAGTGTCTCGTGCCAAACGTGAATTGCCTAGTGAGGGATTGCGCCTGATTTCATGCAACCCTCGTAATGTAACTGTCATCCATTTCCTGCTTTATGACAGTACTCGGCCCCACACTGCAGGTACAACAATGACACTCCTGCAGCGTTTTTGATGGAAAGTGTTTATTCACTCAGAACACAGCCCGGATTTGATTTCCTCTAACTTTTATCTCTTTGCTCACATGAACCGCCGTCTCCAACGACAGTATTTTCACACAAATAGCGAGCTGCAGACCAGCATAGGGAACTGGCAGAGAGCACAGGCAGCTGGGTTCTATGACGAGGATATTCAAAAGTTGGTAGCAATGTACAACAAGCGTCTAAGTCTGAGGGGCGACTATGTAAAGAAGCAGCTTACGGTAAGACGGTTTGTGAGCGCGGATTTGGCACCCGATAATGCCACAGATGTGTTGTATAGGGTTCATTACAGACGGATTTGTTGCCCAACACATCTCCATGATTTCACTATCGTACTTCTCAGTCTACTGTAGCACTATTCTGGCCTTGTGACATGCATGTTATTCTGTTGGAAGACTGCATCAGGCCCAGCAGGCAACAAACACGGATGGTTGCAGGTGCTACACAATTATGTTCACATAGCAACAGCTGTCCTGGGGTCTTCAATTACTCCTGCCAGTCCCACAGAAACCCGACTGAATGTCTTTAATTCTTTGGCGTGACTTCACAAGTGCTAGAGTGCTGTTCAAAGCCCTAACCAATATATTATAAAGTTTTAGGTTTCAGATACCTATTTTAACGATTATTTGCGACAATATTTAATGTAAAAGTAATGCATTAGTGGATTTTCATTCATGTCAATCTTTCTTGTTGTGTTATTGTTTCGAGTGGCCTGTTATTCGTGAGTGTGCTTACGTCGTTCAAAGTCTCATCAGTGTGTTTACATTTTGCGACGAGTAGTTGCAGCTGTGGCGGTTCTGAACTACTGGTAAAGTTGTCTGTGCTCTGTATTTGGTTATGAAATTTAGTAGTTTTCAACGATGTGTCTTACTGTTTCCGGAGAAATAACGGTTGAACAAACTTTCGAAAACTTTAGTTCACTGTGTTTTATAAAGTTGTTTGTGCGTTGTAGTCATCAATTAAATTTTGTTCTCTGATTTTCAACCAGTGTTTCTTGCTCTCTCTAGTGAAATATTTCAGTAAAAAATTTCGCTCACATTGTTTAGTTTGGTTGACTCTTCCAGTGGTTGCTTGAATTTTTGATTTTAGACAAGACATTGTGTGAAGTTTTTATAGTATTGCTATTAGTTATGGTTTAGTAGTGTTAAAATAAGTAGGTGCTTTTAATAAAGAGCAAAATTCGATATGACTGTTGTTAGTTCTTTAAATCATTCTACTGTAGTAACTGAGGTTAGTTTCTTTCAGTGATTGCTAACATTTTACCATGAGCGAGAAGTGTAGGCTTTCTCGTAGGTTTTGAGTAGTGAGATTTGTTCAAAGTATTTTCATTATGGGGAATGCAGTGGAGAAGTCAGTGGGCATTCTAGTGATATTCCCTCCTGGAAATGCGGTATTTGTAATAGAAGTAAGTTAATAGAGCAGCAACAGCGTAAGATCTTTGCCCTTCAGGTGCGGTTATACAACACAAAGAAGGAGCTAGATAAGACGAGGAGGGAGAAGGGCGCTGGGGAATGGGAACTCGCAGTTGGTGAGCCTACTAGGAGGAGGAGATTACGTATAACCAATAGATTGGACCAATTGTCAGAGCTTAGTGGAGAGGAGCCTCTTGTAGGTGTAGGTGTGAGGAACATACACCAGAACTCAGTAATTAAAGACCCTAAGACAGTTACAGTTTCAAATAGTAAGAAGAAGGTTTTGCTATTAGGTTGTTCACATGGCAGAAGTGTAGACCAGCAGTTGTATGAAGTGTTGGGGGGTGAGTATCAGGTCACCAGCATTGTGAATTCTAGTGCAGCGTTGGCTCAGGTAACTGATAACTTAGGGGAGTTATACAGGAATTTTACGGAAGGGGGTCAGGGAGTGATTGTGGGAGGAACTGGAAATAGCCTTGATAGGAACGGGTAATGTGATGAAAGTGGTGACAAGGAAAACGTAGATACTGAAACTGGTGGCGCATATGTGCACTTCGTGCATCTGTTCCTGCATCATGATAGGCCTCACCTTTATGCTGCTGTTAATATGTTAACATGAGGCTTGAGAAGGCACTGATGGCAGAGGGCACGATTCACATTGCAGTGCTGCCAGTTGAACCTGTCAATAGGTCGGGTTTCATTAGGTACGGTCTGCACCTCAATAGGTATCAGAAGGGGAGGATGGCAAAGCTTGTAGCTGACTGTAGTGGGCGGTGGTGGGATCACTCATGAGAAAATTCCTATGATAGTTGGCGTTAAACGAAGTCTCTCCAACGAAGGAACCACCTTCAAAGAAAATCAGGAATCAAAGTGGTGAAGGAATTAGCATATTTCTTCAAAATATAGGAGGTATTAGAGATAAAGTTAGTAAACTGCTTATAGATGTTGACTCTGACATTATTCGTATATCAGGGCACCACTTAAATAATATGACAATTCAGTGAATACTTGTGACCAGTGACCAAGGACACCAAGAGAACCACGGGAATGGAAACGCCTCATCCCAGCACAACGAGACTGCGACGCCTGAAGAACAAAGACACCAACAGCTCTTATAAAAGGCTTTAATATGACTTTAATGTTAAAATATGTTTTTGTAAGGCCTTTGAGCCTGAAGATGGGGTATTCCCCGAAACATGTTGCTCAATAAATAATACAGTAGTAACAAATTTTGTGACTGGTAGCGGTTATTTAAATAAACTTTTTCATAATTTTTGATACAGTCACGGTCGAAATATAGTCATAATGGCTTTAAAAGGTTTTTGTACTGAAACTCTGTATTATAGACAATTACAAGCTATGCAGAAAGCTAATCCAATGGCAATAGATAGCTTCTTAAACCTCATATAGGTACAAGAGTGGCACGATGTTTGTAGTGCTGAGAACCTAGATGACAAATATAATACTTCTCTAAAACATTTCTGATGATCTTTTGAAGTTGATTTCCATTAGAAACTTCAAAACAGGGTACTAGCAGTAAAAGGCAGTCTTGGTGGCTCACTAGTGGGATTATGATTTCGTGTCACCAGCACAAGGTCGAGGTTATAAACTCAGTACGTAGTAAAAATGTTTCTGTTACTGATAAGTCAGTACATGTAGTGTAGAGTATTTTTAATCACTTTCTGAACATAGCTGGTGAATTAAATAAAAACTTAGTTTCTACAGGGAATCATACAACTATTTTGGAAAATGGCTTTCCGAGACAGATATCTGAAATGCCCCTCTGTGATACTGACAACAGAGAGATTGAGTTAATAATTAAATAAATCAAGACTCTCGTGGAGATGACGGAGTAGCTGTCAGAGCACTAAAGTACTGTGCTGCACGTGTTAGCCCTGTACTTAGGCATATTTGTAACTTTGCCGGCCGGTGTGAAATGTGTGTGAAATCTTATGGAACTTAACTGCTAAGGTCAGCAGTCCCTAAGCTTACACACTACTTAATCTAAATTATCCTAAGGACAAACACACACACCCATGCCCGAGCGAGGACTCGAACCTCCGTCGGGACCAGCCGCGCCGGCCGCAGTGGCCGTGCGGTTCTAGGCGATGCAGTCTGGAACCGAGCGACCGCTACGGTTGCAGGTTCGAATCCTGCCTTGGGCATGGATGTGTGTGATGTCCTTAGGTTAGGTTAGGCTTAATTAGTTCTAAGTTCTAGGCGACTGATGACCTCAGAAGTTAAGTTGCATAGTGCTCAAAGCCATCTGAACCATTTTTTGTAACTTTTCCTTTAGCAATCGGCAGTTTCCTGAATGATTAAAGTACTTGGTACTAAAGAAGCTTCATAAAAAGGGAGAAAGGGTTAATGCATACAATTTTAGACCTATTTCTATGTCATCAGTGTTTGCTAAAATTATTGAAAAGGCTGCGTATGTAAGGATAATTGATCATTTTATGTCACATAATTCGCTGTCAGAAGCATAGTTTGGTTTCAGAAGAGGTTCAGCAACAGAAAATAGTATAGTTTCTTTTCTCTGTGAGATATTTTTAAGCAAAAGGTTTCGAACCCTAGGCGTATAATTTTTATTTAACAAATGCATTTGACTGTTTTGATCACAAAATATTGCTCCATAAGTTGGACTATTATGGTATAGGGGGAGTAGCACATAATTACTTCACCTTTTACTTTAAGAATAGACAGCAAAAGGTCATTTTCTACAGTATTGTGAATAGGTATGATGTGGGGTCCGAGTTGGAGGTGTCCTATGGTTCAGCGCTCAGAGCACTCCTGTTCCTTATTTATATAAATGATATACCCTCTAGTATTACAGGTAATTCTAAAAAAAATTCTGTTTGCTGACGACATTATATTGGTAGTAAAGGATGTGCAAAGTTTGGCTCTGTTTCAAATAGTGCAGTTCAAGACATAATTTCATGGCTTGTAGAAAATAAACTAACGTTAAATCACCTCTTTCTCAGTTTTCACAGTTCCTAACTCACGATTCAACAAAAACTGACATTTTGATTACACAGAATGGGCTTATGATATTGGAAATGAATGGAAATGAGCGTTTGGCGTGATTGGCCGGGAGGCCACTTACGGGTCAGGGGCGGACATATAATTATTAAGTCCGAAGAGTTCAAATTTCTAGGTGTTCAGATAGTGTCGTGAAAACTCCATGTTCAGGATCTTGTTCAAAGACTTAACGATGCCATAATTATTATAAGAACAAATCTGATGTAAGTGATAATTCGACACGTAAAATACTCTAATTTGCTTATCTTGATTCGCTTATGACGTATAATATTATATTTTGGGGTTGCTCTTCCCATTCTCAAAGGGTATTTTTGGCTCATAAGCGAGCGGCTCGGGAAATGAGCGGTAAAAGTTCGGGAACCTCTTGTCGACCCCTGTTCATTAGTCTTGGTATCCTGACACTGGCCTCTCAATATATTAAAGTGGTTTCTTGTTAACAATATCAGCTTATTCCCAAGAATTGGCAGCTTTCACTCAACTTATTCCCAAGAATTGGCAGCTTTCACTCAGTAAATACCAGGCAGAAATCCAATCTGCTTTTAGTTCGCACTTCCTTGACTCTTGGGCAGAGAGGTGTGCAGTATTCTGGTGCATCCGTTTTCGATAAGCTAACACAAGAATTCAAAAATCGTAGCAGTAATCCACGCGCTTTCAAATTTAATCTTAAGAGTTTGCTCACGTGTCACTCCTTCAATGCTGTTGAGAAGTTCCACGAAAAATGAAGTTAATTTTTTTTCCATTTTTGATAGAGTCTATGTAAATTTAAAGCTTCTCGTCTTTTAATGATTCGTAAACATTCTATTTTATTTGTTAATACTTTTCTGTTGTCATTTCATGTTCCTAAATTTGGTCCTATGGAATTACACGTGTAAAATTAGGAAGAAACCGTAATAGTGTATCCGTTTCTTTGTGTCCATGGCATGGTGCAAGCTTCAAGTAGCCATTCGCCTGGAAGGCGGAGTGTCTGGACGGGATCGTCGGATCGGTGTAACAGTAAACGAGATTCATTCGACCATACTTTCCATTGATCCACAGTCCAGTCGCTCGATGATCCTGTGCCCACTGCAATTATATCTACCTCATCATTTGGTCAGTATGCGAACACGTATTGGTCGCTTACTCCAGAGCCCCATATTCTACTAGGTGCACTGAACTGTACATTCTGAAATACTTGTGCCTCTCCCAGCGCTCTATTCTGTCGTCATATTCGACTATTCTGCTTTAAAGGGCGGGCATGCCTACACGGCTTGTGATAACGCATGGACATCCGAAATGTTATCGCCTACTCGTGGTTTCAGCGTCCTTGGAAACACTTTCCACGAATTCTCACAACGATAGCACGACAACAGTCGACTGGCTTCGCTGTGCTTGAAAGAGTCGTACCCAGGCGACGAGCCGTAACAAAATTCCCTTTGTGAAAGTCGACTATGTCAATGGATTCCCGTACTGACGGTGCGAATGGATATCTATTCGCCTTTGCTCCACCTTGTTCAGTGTCACATACCAATGTCACATACTAGTGTCACATACACCAACACCACCAGGTGGCGTTCTGTCACGCGGTGTGCAACGGTCACATTGTTTCCGCTCGTCAGGAGCGTGCATTGGTCACATAGTCGAGTCCAGGTGCGGAGTTCGTGCCCAGATTTCTGACGATTTTCACAAAGGTGGCTAATATTTAGTGCGGCAAGCTTTAACTTTGCTGGGAACCTTGAGAAAAGGCCGTGAGTAATCGCATGCCAAATTTGGACGGGGGGGGGGGGGGGCATCCCAATCCCCCCCACCCCGACACACAACAGAACCTCTTAAAAAGCAGAAGCCAGGTTTAGGGCATATCAAACGCTATGTTTCAGACATTTTCTTGTCCTAAATAAATAAGATACGTTTAATTGATCATATATTTATTTTCATATTAAAATTAATCCAAAATATGTTTTTCAACAAAGAAAACTTCTTCAGCCTCAGTGTCACTCACATCTCAAATGAACGTGACGGGGTACCTCCTACAGTATATATATTCATTTCTCCTTTTTTTCCACCTCCGCTCTTTCGTATAATGACAGCTAACGTAACTCGCTGATATCCGATTTTTGTAAAGTCAGCTAATGAATCCTGTGGTTGACAACTTCGTAAATTTTGCGTGTTGTCCACTCCAATTCGTAAAGCAACATCCGTAAACGCAACACCTAACACTACAGTGCTGAAACCAATACTAGCGCTGCGTAGCGGAACTTAGTCGTAGCAGGCTAGGAAGAATGTTCCTCTGATCTTTAACGACACAGCCGTGGAACACTGGTTTTGTGTTGCCAAGATGATGACAATACGTTACCAACATCGGTAGTCTAGTACTAGCCACGAACAATGTTGCAGAACATGTTTCGTACTAAGTGTAAACGTACCTTTAGGAATACGTGGTGACAGGAAATTATTACACTCTGTAAGACATTTTAGTAGCATATGATTAGCGAAATATAATCAATACCTTTTCCGAATTTTTTACGTACACCAGGCTGTAAAATGTCTATTTTCATTAATTTGTAGTATAATTACGTAATTTAGGGCGATAGATTCGTAAGTATTAAGCATAATCCGTAATACTCTGAGGTGATAGTCATGGGACAGCAATATCTAAGTATAGAAATGGCGATAGCTTCACGTACACAAGGTATGAAAGGGCAATGCATTGCCGGAGGTGTCATTTTGACTCACGTGAGTCACTTAAAAATGTTTCCGACCTGAATGTGACCCCATGACGGGAACTGACAGACTTTGAAACCCGAATGGTAGTTGGAGTTAGACGCATGGGACATCCCATTTCGAAAAGCGTTGGTAAATAAATGTTCCGAGATCAAGTGTGTGCACAGAGTACCAAGTTTCAGGCTTTAGTTGTCACCACTGACAACGCACTGGCCGAAGGCCTTCCTTAAAACCACCATGAGAAGCGGTGTTTGCGTAGAGTTGTCAGCGCTAAGAGACAAGCAACACTGCTGGAAGTAACCGCAGAAATCAATGTGGGACGTACGACGAAAGTATCAATTAGGACAATGCGGCGAAATTTGGCATTAATGGGCTGTGGCAGCAGGCGAAGCGTCTCTCCTAGGCTCGTGACCATAACGGTTGGGCCATAGACGACTGGAAAACCGTGCTTTGGTCACATGAGTCCCAGTTTCAGTTTTTAAGAGCTGATGGTAGGTTTGGAGCGTGGAGCAGACCCCACAAAGCCATGGGCTCAAGTTGTCAACAAGGCATTGTGTAAGCTGGTGGTGGCTTCATAACTGCTATGTTGACATGGGATGAACTGGGTCCTCAGATCCAACTGAACCTCTGGCTCTGAGCACTATGGGACTTAACATCTATGGTCATCAGTCCCCTAGAACTTAGAACTACTTAAACCTAACTAACCTAAGGACATCACACAATGCCCAGTCATCACGAGGCAAAGAAAATCCCTGACCCCGCCGGGAATCGAACCCGGGAATCCGAGCGTGGGAAGCGAGAACGCTACCGCCCGACCACGAGCTGCGGACTCCAACTGAACCAATCTTGACTCAAAATAGTTACGTTCGGCTACTTGGACACCATTTGCAGACATTCATGGACTTCCGTTTTATGGATGACAGTGTGCCATTCCACGGGGACATAATTGTCCAGAACATTCTGGAGAATTCGAGCCAATGATTTGGACACCCAGGTAGCCCGGCAACAGTCCCATAGAACATTTTTGGGACATACTCGACAGGGCAGTTCGTGCACAAAATCCTGTACCGGCAACACTTTCGCATTTATGAAGCTATAGAAGCAGCAAGGTTTAATTTTTCTACAGGTGTTTCCAATCACTCGTCGAGTCCGCCCCACATCGAGTTGCTCCCCTAGGCAGAGGAAAAAGAGGTCCGGCACGATATTAGGAGATACCTCAATGTAGTCTGAAGCCATGATGTAAGGTGGGAAAAGCAAAGCTGTCCCTGCGCTTACTGGCGCCAAGGGTGTCTGCGGGGTGCCATCCTCCGTGCTTCTACAAGTACATGCACTCTCGAGTGTGGGCGAAATGAGGCACGGCGAGAGGGCGGTCGGCCCTGCCCGGCGAGAAGAAGCGAAAGCGGACGCGGGAAGACGGCGGAGCTTCCCGCGAGGAGTGAGTGACCCGCTTTCTCTCTCCGGCGCACCTGCGGCACATCGCGCCGCAGCCTCCCAGCCGGCAGCCAGGGTGAACGCCTGCTATCCGGGCCACGCATCGCCGCCCAAGGTCGCAGGCGCGACTCATCTCTCGCCGATGGAATGCCCGCGCGGACGCGATCCGATACCCGTGAACGTACGCCTGTAGGAAGTCGCTCCTTTAAATTTGTCGTTGTTGTCTTCATCGGTGAGAAGTAGTATCACCGAATGTCCCAATTTTCGCTGGATGTTCTGATTTTTAGAGGTTTCGTGAACGTCTCGCATAAACCGGCCAGGTTAGCCGAACGCGCTAACACGTTGCTTCCTGGACTCGGGTAGGCGCGCCGGCTTCAGATCGAATCCGCCCAGCGGATTAACGACGACGGCCGGTGTGCCGGCCAGCCTGCATGTGGTTTTTAGGCGGTCTTCCACATCCCCCTAGGTGAATACCGGGCTGGTCCCCACGTCCCGCCTCAGTTACACGGCTCGCAGATATCTGAACACTTTCGCACTATTCCATGGATTACACTACTCGCCGACAGTTGGCGAACACTAATTCCTTCCCAGGGGGTACGGGGGGTCGGCGGGAAGGGCATCCCATCACCCGTTCAACTTGCCACATCCGATTAATCATGCCGACCCTGCGTACCAGCGGGAAAAACGGCACAAGCAAAAGAAAAACAGAAAAAGAAAGTATGAACATCTTGCATAAAGCCGCCCGAATAGCCGAGCGCCTTAACGCGCAGTTTCCGGGATTCGGAGAGGCGAGCCGACGTCGGATGGAATTCGACAGGGGCAAGTGCGCTGGCCACAGTGGATGTGGCTTTTAGGAGTTTCCCATATCCAACTAAGTGAATACCAGTCTCGTCCCATTTCGGACACACATTAGGAAAACATTTAGAAAAAGTCGTCACACCTTTGTATACAATTTGCCCTACACGCAGATAGATGGGGTACACACGTTCCGTATCCTGGGGAGTGGTAGTTTCCAGCCACCACGTGTCACAAGAACTGCTAAACCCCGTAGAGCAATGGCGACCCCGTAGAGACACGGGAAACGGCAAGGAAGAAGAAGATGAGGAAGAAGAACAAGATCATTGTTATTATGATCCGTCCCGCATAAGCCATGCACGCGACGCTAAATGTCTGTACTTTCGTATAACCCCCATTCACTTCCGAAAGTGGTCGAGTACAAGGCTTATTCGGAAAGCGAGGTCTGAATCGCCATAGCGAACACTGAAACGCGCATGCGCACCGACTCCCGGTATGGCCTGCTCGTCAAACGACGCCATTTGCATTGGTTTTGTCGCAGTGTGCTGTTTACAGTGTCAGTTCAAAATGTTTAAAACAACTGATCAGTGAGGCGACTGTGAAATACGGTCGGTGATAAAAATGGCTCTGAGCACTATGGGATTCAACATATGAGGTCATCAGTCCCCTAGAACTTAGAATTACTTGAACCTAACTAACCTAAGGGCATCACACACATCCATGCCTGAGGCAGGATTCGAACCTGCGACCTTCGCGGTCCCGTGGTTCCAGACTGAAGCGCCTAGAAACGCTCGGCCACACCGGCCGGCACGGTCGGTGAGTCGACAGATGAGTTGTATAGCATATGGCACCAATGGGATGAGTGAAAGCAAAGTGCGTAGGTGGGTGCTAGCCTTCAAGGATGGGCAGAACAATGTCCACTATAAACGGCAATCAACTCGTCCACCAAAGATTTCAGAAATTTGGTCAAAGCCGTGAAAGAAAAGATTCTTGAAGACAGGTGGTTTACAATTTGCTGCTACTGCAAAGGCTGAGAGCATGCTAAATAACTTTCCGTAAATTACAAACACATTTGCCTGTATTTTGAAAGTGTTTCATTCAAAGTATTCAGTTACATATTACACAGTTGTATATATGTTGATTTACTGCTGGTCATTACAGATTAATTACAAACCATTTCTGTAGTTGTAAGTCCTGTGTGTTCCACTGTAGTTACGAGAGGTTCCATTTTTTATTCATATAATCGTACCTCCTCGATCTGACGTGTTGAATACACGTGTTTTGTTTGTATGTCTGGTCGTATTACGAAAGTATATCAGACTTCGCACTGTGAGTCATGCGCTTCTGTACTAATGTGCTCGTATTCCAGGCGTCCCGGTCTTAATACGGATTTTGATGTAATTGTATTTTCGGCCAACGTCCTCTCGTGGCGAGTCGGCCGTATAGGAGCCAACCTAAATATATTCAGATGCAAGAAGGTTTTTTCTCACACAAGGCACGGAACTTTACAGCAGTGCTGCCCGAGATACGAGGGCGCAGTAGAGTCTGCGTCCCGACCACTGCAGTATTCCGAGCAGGTTTGTGAGTGAGACTGCTACACGCCGCAGGCTGCACACGCCGGAAACTTACGGAAGATCTGGTTTCGACAGAGTGCAGCTGCTCCCAAGAGGCGAATAAACTTCTACGAGGAGACGTTTATCACGTGTGTTGGTCTACAACTTTTTATTTTTGTGCCAAAGCAATAACTTTTCTTGCCCGGTTAGAGCCAGCACGATGAGAGGAACTAAGGAAGATTTGCATACAGTCATTTAACATTAAATTGGGATGTTTTTAAATTTATTCACATTCCGATTTTATAATATGTGATCATATGGACCTATGGATTCGTGATATACTCAAACACATGGATTTACGCACATTAAAATCTGTTAAACATGAACGTCGACGGGACGTTGTCAGCTCCACAACAAGAAAAAAAAAAGCGTTCGCACACATGTGTTTAACCAAACGTTGAAGAAACTTCAGCGGCTTCTCAGTGCAGCCGTGGCTATTGATCTTGAGATAACATTTTATAAAAGTTTTATACATTTCTGGATTGGACTAACAGGTCGTTGAACTGGATGATGGTATGTCTATCAGCTCAAGTTGGAAGTAATGAGGTATATACATTTTTAGCCAAAAGCGAGAAATGTCTGAGAAATCGAAATCCGTCTCCAGTCGTGCAATGTCTTAGAACCTCTTTGAAAACTCATTATGAAATATTTCAGTCAGTGAGACGTAGTCAGTCATGTCTAGTCCTCAAATGACAGCCTGGAGTTACGAGAAATATTCCAAGCAATGAGCTTGTAGCTGATTTTTCCCTAGGATTACTTTTTGTTGGATAGCATCAATCTCGTCCGCCATATCTGTTACCAAATGATTACCCCTTTCATAAAGGTAATCAATGAATTCAAATCATTGGTGACATCAAGCATAAAAGATTTTGACACCACTCTACATACTCATAACTTAATTTTCTGCTTTAAGATCGCCTTCAGATCAGCCAGCATTCACTGTTGTTCTTCAGAAAATGAGTGCGTCATACTGTCTTTGTGGTGCTGCAATGACGTTGCAAAACATTTCCCAGCTAATAATAGTGCAATGGCATATCAAGCACTTTGCATGGCTTTTAAACGATACGTACAGTAAGCCATTTCTCATCCGAAATTTAACGGTGTGGTTTTTTCACTGTTTCCTCTTTGGACAACTGCATAGACTCCGTGAAGCTAATTTAAAATAAGTAGTAATGCCATCAAACTGCTTGTCGTGTGACAAGGCTACAGCTTTGCGTCCGTCTGCACCCATCATTTTCCTCCTGCTCCTCACTCCCCCGCCAACGGGCCCGGAGCGCCAGGCACGAGCGAGGTAGGGAAGGGAAAAACCGACCGCTTAAAACCGATACTGATATTTTAGTTCTGAATAACCGATATTGTTCGGTATTTGTTTGTTCTCGGTTGTAACAGGTGTTTCAGCGTTATTATGGAAACTGGGAAAAGAAATCAGTGCTACTTTAATAACAATGCCGACAGAAATGAGCAACAAACAGACGACATAAGAACTGGTACAGCACTGCTGAGAGTATTTGTTGCCATGTGTGGTGGCTTGAGGTATGCATGTACTTGTCCGCAGCTGGTCTACCGAGGGAAGTGGCGCAGTGGTTAGTACCCATTCGGGAAGACGACGCTTCAGTCCGACGTCCGGCCATCCTGATAGGTTTCCTAAATCGCTTCAGGCAAATGCTGGGATCGTTCCTTTGGAAGGGCACGGCCGACTTCCTTGCCTCTCCTTCCCCATCATTCCTAATTCCAATGGCACCGATGACCTCGCTGTTTGGTCCCCTCTCGAAAATCAACCAACCAACAATCAACCATCTGCTCTATACAGTAGTGTCTCGCTGTCGTCGTAGCACGCCTGTTATACTGCAGGGCATCAGCCCTAGTCTGCAAATAACTTCAGGAAGTGACGTAGCAGTGAAGTGCAATGCTTCATATGCTTGAAGTACAATGCTTCAAATGCTTTAAAATATTTCTCTGAAATAATAAAAGAGCTAGAAAGTTACGTTAACAGTAGTAAATTAAAAACTTAACAACGATTCTTTCGCAGTATGGAATAAAAATAGAAAGTAGCCGATCCGCTACCTGTGTCCACATAATATGCTTTTATGTGCTTCTAGCCCTCGGTAGCAGACAAATTAACACGAAAAACAGTGTCGTTCAACACCGGTTTTCACCCTTTAGCACTGACTATTCGTAATACCCACAACAGAGGTACCATTCACGATTACAACGTGATTTTTGACCAGGGTTTCAAAAAATTAAAATCTGTAAGAGAATACTTGTAACTTTCCGCAGTATTCAGCCACTTGTAACTTTTCGAGAACGTCAATGAATTGCAGGCGTACGTTCTTTTAATAGGTCGATTAATTTAATATCCTGATTCTGTGTACATTGAAATCAGTAAAAGTTTTTCAATCTTTGTTGAATTTATACATTTATTACAGAAAATAATAGGAATAAAAAACTGAAAATCAGTTATTTCATAAACTGGTTATTTCGATCAGTTTTAAATCGAGCGCCGCGCGGGATTAGCCTAGCGGCCTGAGGCGCTGCAGTCATGGACGGTGCGGCTGATCCTGGCGGAGGTTCGAGTCCCTCTCGGGCATGGGTGTGTGTGTTTGTCCTTAGGATAATTTAGGCTGATTGCAGTACAATTTTACTACCGCCAACTTACATTTCGCGGAAAGACCACAAAGATAAGATAGGAGAGATTAGGGCTCGTAGAGAGGCATATAGGTAGTCATTTTTCCCTCGTTCTGTTCGGGAGTGGAACAGGGACAGAAGACGCTAGTTGTGGTACGAGGTACCCTCCGTTAGGCACCGTATGGTGGATTGCGGAGTACGTATGTAGATGTAGATGTAGTGTGTAAGCTTAGGGACTGATGCCCTTAGCAGTTAAGTCCTATAAGATTTCACACACATTTGAACTTTATTTTTAATTATTATTATAATTTTTTTATCGAGCGTAGAATGGCGTGGAAAAGAACGGATACAAACGAAAACCGGCATTCCTAGAGCGCGACCGGAGCGGTTATTGGCCAGGCCTGCTTTATAGAGTTCAGAATGATTATATAAAAACTGCTCGGAATTCGTTTCCCAGATAAACCACACAAGGAGCGATAGTAACAAGGGCACATTTCTAGTACAAACTCAGTCACCGAGTCGGGCAAGGACAGAGTCGAACACGGCTGCCGACTCGTCCCGCGCTCTCGAGCTGCCGAGCTGAGCCATTGCCCGCGAGATCGGTGGCGGAGCGTTTGGGAGGGGCACAACAGCGGCAGTGCAGAAGGAACGCTCGCTCGCCCGCTCTTCTCACATTGTGGGCGCGCGGCGCTGATTACTCGCCGCCTCTACAGAGCGCCGCCACGCTTTGTTGAGGCCAGTCAATACGCTGCTGGCTGGCTGGAGCGCCGGGCCGCTGCAAACGCCAGCGTTTTGGCGCCAGTGTCTCCGCCACTGCGGAGAAGACCGGTATGAACCGCGTGCTGGCTTACTCCTCTTTTGGGCGGGGTTAGTTCACGAAACGCCACCCAACTCAGGCACGCGGAAATACATTCACCTGGTTAAATTAAAGATTACGGCAGTTGGGCCCCGGAGAACCATGCGAGGTACAATCAATCAGTGTCGCTTTTGATGGTTGGCCTTCCTCTGTGTCCAAACTTGTTTCATCCTTTCAGAATGAATTCTCTTTTTTTCCTCAGACCACGGTGTTCCAGTCCGTTTTCTAATTTCCCTATGAGAACTTTCCAATCGAACATCTTTTATCTGGATGTTTTTCTATCTGTAACATCTGGCTGAGTCATACCAACTACTTTAAGATCATCCTTACTCACAGCAATTTATTTATTGGCTCTGTTTTGACCTTACTTCTGTTTTCGTAGATTTCTACTATTTGTTTTGTCAACCTAGTGGCCATAAAATTTAAGTCTTCGTTTTCTCATGTCACAAAGTATGTCTGTGTATTCTTCTGTTTCCTTATTATTTCTCAGCCCATAAGTTTCTCCATCAGTAATTTTTGGGGCCTAATATTTTCCTAATACTCTTTCATTCTTTTTAATTTTTTTCAATTTCCCTCTTTCTATTTAAAATTAAAGAGATTCAGGTTTGATTACAGTGCTGTAATGCTTAAGACTGCTGAATTTATAAAGTGATTATTAACAATTTCAATTTTTCTTTGAGCTGTGGTAATATCCCTAGTTAAAATTGTCACACAATCTGAAAAGGCGAGGCAGTCTGCTCTAATATTACTTCTAACTAATTTGACTGATTGATCTATATTTTGACTCGACCTTTCCTGCTCCGTTCTGTAATTATCTTTTCCAAACCACAGTTAAAAATTGACGGAAAGAGTCCATCTCCTTGTCTAACACCAGTCTTTATATCAAATGGTTCAGAAATTTCTCCCGTGAATTTAACTTTAGAGCCAGTGTCGGTTAACGTTTCCTTAATCAGTGTTAGACTTTTATTATCTAACCCTCGTTCCTTTAAAATTTGGGAAATAGATTCTCGGTCAACTGAGTCGTGGGCCTGTACATACAGTTTTGTTACTAGACATCCTTTGGTGCCTAAGGATTAGTTTTAAAATAAGAATTTGTTCCTGACAGGACCTGTTTGGTCGAAAGCCTGTTTGGTATTCACCAATTTTAGGTTCTAACTGTTCTTGGGCTCGATCGAGAAAACGTTGCGAGAGAATTTTGTTTGTGACCGGGATAAGAGAGATTTCTCGGTAATTATTAACATCGGTTCTATCCCTTTTTTATGAAATGGATGAACTAGGGCAGGTTTCCAATACTCAAGTACTTTCTCCGTTTGCCAAATATGTCCTATTAGTTGAGTGAACTCTTTTATAGTGTTACGGCCATCTGATTTTAATAGTTACTTTTTATTTTGCTTATTTATTTACTCTATCTTCCTATTGATCAGCTAAGAACTCCAACTTGTCTTTCCTTGTTCTTTGCCGGCCGCGCTGGTCTAGCGGTTCTAGGCGCTCAGTCCGGAACCGTGCGACTGCTACGGTCGCAGGTTCGAATCCTGCCTCGGGCATGGATGTGTGTGATGTCCTTAGGTTAGTTAGGTTAGTTAGGCGACTGATGACCACAGCTGTTAAGTCCCATAGTGCTCAGAGCCATTTGAACATTGTTCTTTCCTGTTTTTCCAGTACACCTTCATCTTCTCCTCACGTTTTCTTCTCCTTTCTTCTGTCCATGTTGAACTAAATTTCTTATATCTTCTTCTCAAGCCTTCTAAATTTAATATTTTATTCTTAAGAAAAGCTTCTTTTCGTTGTTTCCGATTCTTTGATGGTGTTTGTGTCTAGTTCTTCACTTATTTCTGTAATCCATGCTACTGACGATTTCTTCTTCCAGGAACACATGAATATTTGTTTTATTCATTCACTCGGCAGAGACGTCCAAAAGAGAAGATACTGCTTTTAATCATTACTTCTGATATTTACTTTTTATTTTTTTTAGGTCTCATTACTTCTCATATTATAAGAATTTGTAATTTGTAGTGCGCCCATTATTATTGTAACAATCCGTCGTTCAAGTTCCTCTGTTGTGTCCAGATTATAGTTCATTATAAGACATTCACATACATGTAAAAGTTCTGGTCATCCACCATGCTGTAGTGTTTTAATTTTGTTTTTCTGCACATGCATTTTTTGTTGTAAATATTCTTTGTCAAGCCATATGCTCTGTCCATTTTGTTTATTCTTATACCAGCTGCAGTTTCATTTATTTATTTTTAAATTTCATTTTCTTTTGAAAATGGTATAGACACCATCACTACTGACTGTCACAATTTGAAAGACTCGAAACATTCAGGTAGCTGTGGGTCAATATTGCAAAATGAAAGCGACATAGAGGATGGAACTCAACGAAGAATAATAAATGCGAGCCAGGTGTACTACAGCTTAAACCACCTGTACACATCACGCACAGTATTCCATGAAAGCAAGATACGACTGTGCATGTCAGTATTGCGACTGGTTATATTGTATGGTTGTGAGTCATGGCGAAGTACAGAGACAATGGAAGAGCGCATCCATGCATTTATCGTGCGGTATTCATTACAGAAACTGGAAAATGGGAAACAAGGTACAATGAAGATCTGTATCGACGATTGAAGTAAGCTGACATTGGGACAGTGATCGCAAGAAGAAGACTGCAGTGGGCAGGACATGTTTTCCGAACAGAGGTATATTAGCGTATCAGTCAACTGCTGGACGTCCAAGAGGTCGTCCGCAAACGAGGTAGATAGACGAAGCTTAGTGACCCTGTAAGAAGCACACCTAGCAGCCAGCACATATGTAGTCAATTCTTGGGGCATTACAATTCTGTTTAGCCATGATTCGTGGACTGGATGTGTTCATTATTTCGTTATGTTTTATGTTTATGTATGATATTTTTTCTGCTGCCATGGACCTGAACAGCCTGTTTACGTGCAATAAATAACGATGATAAAATTTTGTTCCAGGCCAGCAGCGGACTACATTAAGGTAACTATTTTCGTCTCATCTGATCATATGACACCAGAAAATTTTCTGTTTCTGTTATCTTCCTGACAATCTTCGAGTTTCTTGGCTTCCAGTCTGGATTTTTTTTCTGTTGAATAGGGTCTCCTGTTCAATCTGCATTTCTTCTAACCCCTTTTTTGTCTACCCTACACACCCATTTTCTTTGCCTGTCTTTCTGTTTTGGAGGAATGTGTGTATCTTCTTCGTTAGTCTGTCTTCCTTTGTTCTCTGTAGACGTCCACAGAGCACAAAAGGCCTCTTTCTGATCCCACCTGTTTTTTTTTTTTTTTGGCAGAGTGAGAAACTCGTATTTCTATATTTGGTCTCAAAACCGAATTGCTATCTTTGTTCTTGATTGGACCTACTATTTTTGTGATATTCTTCTTTGTTTATTTCCTAAATCTTCTAATTCCATTTTGCAACTACGTAAAAGTAGTGTTTCCGACGCATAGATGACTTCTGGTTTTACCTTTGAATTGTAACTCCTTATTGTAACACCTTTAGAAAAACATTTTTAATGTACTGATATCTCAGATTCATGTATGCTTTTTCCATTTTTTCCAGTTCTGATTTCAACTGCTTCTTTTTCAGTTTTTATACTTCACATATTTAAAGTTTTCTGTTTCCTTGATGTTGAGATACGTCGTTTTTTAAAATTTTAGGTGACTTTAATTGATCATCTATTGTCTCTTTTCAAAACATGTAAATTTTATTTTTAATATTAGGAATTTTATTAGTAAAACAAACTTAGTACAAGGAAATGCCCTGCTTTTTGTGTAATTGGGGTATCCAGGCAAAGCACAAGCACTAGAGTGTAAATATTTGTCCAATTCGTAGTCATTTTGTGCCTGGGACTAAAAAAATCTTACATGAACAGTTTACAGACCACAAAAAAGAACTGCTCAGAGAATAAAAACCCAAAATCACAAGAACGTAATCAAAAACACGTTGGAAAATTACAAGAAATTCAGTTGTAACATGAGTGTAAAAGTTCACTTCCTACAGCCACATATTGACAACAGAAAATCTGGGGCGTTATAGTGAGGAGCAAGGACAACGCTTGCATCTACATGCTAATAAAATGGAGGTCTCAGGCATGAAGGAGTGAAAGTTTGACGACGAGTGTTATTGGAGGTTGAAGAACGACATTAAAGTTACAGATTCTTCGAAGAAATCAAAAATGAGAAAATGTGAACATTAAAACAGCATAGTAGGCATAAAGTCACTAAGACAACTGTTTTCAGCAATTTTAGTATACGAGTAAGAAGAAAACAATAATTACAGAAATATAGACAATGACTGAAATTTTATTTTAATATTTGTGCGTCGATTACTTATACGCTTTAAATACGATATCTTGCGAAAAATCTTGATGTGGCGGAACAAAATGAAAGCAATGATTCTAGGACACTTATTTCTGAGAAGATATCTGGCAAAAATTTTTAGAATGCAGACTTGTAGTGTCACAAAAATAATGAGAAATCAAAAATTCAAGTTTTTACGATCCGAGAAAATATGTTTCCCCGGATTATAACGATTTTCTCACCACCCTGTGCTTTTTCCGGGCACCATGCCTTGCAGGTAACATACATTTCTTGAAAAACATCAGTCTCAGAAATATCACAAAGCTACATGAAAGTCCCATAATATGTCCTCCGCCGGACGCTCTACAAACATCCAGATTATAATCAAATTCTACTCCTGCAGAGTCACGCTGACACTTGTTGATGGCCCAGCACTGAAATCTGCAGCAATTTGAGGAAAGGTTGCACTTCTGTCACCTTGAACGATTCTCTTCAGTCGACTTCGGTCCCATTCTTGGAGGATCTTTTTCCAGCGCAGTGATGTCAGAGATTTATGTTTTACCGGGTATTTCACCGGCCGTAGCGATGTCGGAGATTTGATGTTCTGCCGAATTCCTGATATTCACGGTACACTAGTGAAACGGTCGTACGGAAAGATCCCCCCTTCATCGTGACCTGTCGCTCGTGCACCGACTATAACACCACGTTCAGACTCAAATCTTGAAAAACGGCCATAGTAGCAGCAGTAACCGATCTAAGATCTGCGCCACACACTTGTTGTCTTATATAGGCGTTGCCAACCTGTTTACATAACTCTGTGTTTGAATACGCATGCCTATATCAGTTCCTTGGTCATTCAGTGTACTTTACTATCTCCCATTTTCTTTCTTTTTAAAAAGATCGTTTAATGAAGACTTGTTAAGAAGTCGAAACGGATAATGATAGTATTTGTATCACAACCAGCGCTGGAACACATCTTACAAAAAAATTTCGAATCGTTTCGGTTAAGTATTTTAGGAAACTACGTTGCCAAATATATTTTTGGCAGTACTCTGCAATAACTGAAACAGTATTGGTTCATCTGCGACACTCTTTCAATACTGCAACTTTTCTTTTTCCTTTCGGTATCATATGCGCCGTGCTCTTCGCGCCGTTTGGAGTATGGGAACTGTGAAAAATCCGGCAATCAGGATATGATGCACTGACAACGGATTCTGCGCTTCCCGTCAAGCGGCAGGTCAGGGTTACACAGCGACATAACTCCGTCTTTACACAGGCCGTAGAGCTGTGAAGCAGCCTTTACACGGTGAAGGCTGTGTATTGTCGGGGACTGTGTCTACGTACGTAGCCTGTCACGTTGAGTGCAGGGTACTACGCCGACAACGAGAGGCGGCGTGTCATATCTTTGTGGTTTACTGGCTTTGGAGTAGGACCATACCGATCTGTCACACTATATTTCTGATGCAATACGACCCTAACCTTTAAAACGCTGTCTAAAAGAAATCCTTTGTAACAGCTTTGTCCGTAATGTGTGACACAACGGGAAAACCCGAAGTAAGCACCGCACGCTTTCTCTCAATGCGGTGAACCGCGCCTGCAGTCTCCTTTCTTCCAGTGAACTGAACGGAACCGGCGCACACTAACGGCAATACTGAGAAATGTATTAAACTGTTTTTGATATTCATCTCAAAACTGCTTAGACTGACAGTAAGATAGCCGTCATTAAAAGTAACTATTTCCACCAATTAAACTTTGTAACGGTTGCATTATATTTACCTAGCCGGATTTCCTATTCTTCCTGGTACCGAAATTCACCAGTTCCCACTACATCTCACTTCAGACTATCCATTACCACGTTCAAAGTCTCTCACCTCCCGGCCCGATTAAGTGATCTAATATTCCACGACCTATAGAACGCTAGTTTTGTTTTTCCTGATGACAACATCCTCCTGAACAGTCCCTGCCCAGAGATCCGCATAAGGGACAATTTTACCTCCGCAATATTTATCCCAAGAGGATGCCATCATCAATAAGCCCTACAGTAAAGTTGCATGCCCTCGGGAAAAATAACCGCTGCAGATTCCCCTTGCTGTTCGCAGTACCAGCACAGCAAGACCACGTTAATTGATGCTACAAGGCAAGTTCAGGCAATTATCCACATTGTTGCAACAACTGAAAAGTCTGCTACCCCTCTCCAGGAGTGTGTCCCCTCTCCACAGATATCCCTCCCACGCGGCTGCGCTTGCGGTAAGGCGATCTGTATCGTCTAGCTAGGCACACAACACACAAATCACCGACATCCGCAGTTCCAATTAGTTCGTATACTGCTCGGCACGGAAAGCTAGTACGTTAAAGTTCTCACAAATATCATGCAGAATTAATAAAAATTACATAGAAAAAGAGACGTGTTATGACATGCTACATTACAGAAAATATCTGCAAAAGGAAACATTGAGAACTCAACGAATAATTAAACGCCGTAACTGCTTCGCTTAGTACCTGCATAAACTGGCGGGTAGGTCCCTCAAGTTCGTACTTTGTAATGAATAAGACGTTGTCAAGTACTGGCGTCATTCGCTGACTCGAGAAAAATCACAACGCTACAAAACTGAAATACTAAATTGCTAAGTTCGAAAACAAATAACTATCCTTTTTGAGATCATTATATAAACAAAATCTTTATTTGATTTACTACTGAGTGGTTGAAATAAGACAGTTTTCCATATTTAGTCTTTGTACACCTTGAAAGGCACTCTTAATATTAGCATTCCGCAGACGCAAAAAGAAGAATGGACGTATCTGTGTCCTTCATCGGCAGGAGATCCTGCTCACCTCTTGCCAAGAAGCATCGAAGCGACGCGGCGGAGAAATGACCTGGCAAGGTACGACAGCTTTCCTTCCACTAACTGGTGACTGGTGCACAGGTAAAGGCCTGCCCTACTTTTCTACAACCTCGATGAAGAGGAATATGTATTACGTCGAGAAGCCGATATGCGAGAACTTCTGTCGGGGCTGTATTAATAATGTATTCACCTTGGACTGAGTTTGTGGAACGAGCCCTGCCTGGGGAAATGTTGTGGTACGCAACCCGCAAATATAGAAATTCAGATCAGGTTTCGAGTTTGGTGCCAATAGTGTAGCATTAAGGTTTATTATTTAGCTCTATAAAATTTTTGTATACAGTTATGACTTATGCAGTTATGAGACAAAAAATAAAAAGTAAATTCAATCATTAAGGTGTTTAACACGAATTATTAACATCACTGTGAACGACTATAGTTTATTAAAAAGAAAGGAACAAAAAGTTGAGATCAATGATCTTACAAAAAAACTGTATTTAAATTTAAAAAATGAGATAGTGCAACTACAAAATATGACAAAAGTGATGAAGGTCCCAAAAGAGTAAGAGAAAACGAAATGAAACTTTACGGAATGAGAGGGCATGTGAGGTTATTTCGATGTTTCCAACATCGCGTCTAATTTATAAAGAACTTGCTAGTATGACTCGACTTATCAGCATGACGTTACTCTCCCTGCGGCCTATATGCACACATACGCTCACTACTTCTATTGATAAGTCTTTTTTTTTTAAGTCATCCGTCTTCTGACTGGTTTGTTGCAGCCCGCCACGAATTCCTCTCCGGTGCCAACCTCTTCATACCGGAGTAGCATTTGCAACCTATGTCCTCCATTACTCGCTGGATGTATTCCAATATCTCTCTTATTCTAGGTCTTTACCCTCTACAGCTCCCTCTAGCACCATAGAACTCATTCCCTGACGTCTTAAGAGATGTCCCATCATCCTGCACCTTCTGCTTGTCAGCATTTTCACATATCCTTTTCCTCTCCGATACTGCACAGAACCTCCTAGTTACTTACCCTATCAGTCGACCTAATTTTCAACGTTCGCCTATAGCACCACATCCCGAGATTATGATAAAGCCACTGTGTTCTCTCCTGTAGCATTCTGGTATTCAGTATACTGGCACTAGGATGGAGTTGGCGTATGAGCTGACTCCACACATGTTGTATCGGGGGGACACCTGAATATCTTGCTTGCCAGGGGAGTACCTCAGCATCACGTTGGTAGTTTACTGAGACATGTGTCATGTGCGGGCGACACTTCCCTTGCTGTAATATGGCACAGCGAAAATGTGTTACAGAAGTCACACACACAAAGCAGGATGTGCGTGACATACTGTTAAGACATCAGAATCCCTCAGTTACTAGCAGCCGTGACTTAGTCATATCCGATGGCTCCCCACACCACAACAATAGGAGTAACACCGCTGTGCCCCTCCAAAACAGTGGAAAAATTGGACGTCTCCCTAGGCTGCCCTCATACTAGCCGACGATGGACGCCCGGAGTAGACCAAAAACGTGATAAGACAATTTTCTAACTGTGTCGCCAATAAATGGCTTTCTTTGGTCTGCTTTACCCACAACATTATCTATGTGATCGTTCCAACTGAAGTCATTCTTAACTGAAATCCGTAAGTACACTACTGCCCATTAAAATTGCTACACTAAGAAGAAATCCAGATGATAAACGGGTATTCATTGCACAAATATATTATACTACTACAAATATATTATACTACTGACATGGGATTACATTTTCACGGAATTTGGGTACATAGATACTGAGAAATCTCTGGTCGTAATAACGGCCTTGATACGCCTGGGCATTGAGTCAAACAGAGCTTGGATGGCGTGTACAGGTACAGCTGCCCATTCAGCTTCAACACGATACCACAGTTCATCAAGAGTAGTGACTGGCGTATTCTGACGAGCCAGTTGCTCGGCCACCATTGACCAGACGTTTACAATTTGTGAGAGATCTGAAGAATGTGTTGGCCATGTCAGCAGTCGAACATTTTCTGTATCCAGAAAGTTCCGTACAGTACCTGTAACATGCGGACGTGCTTTATCCTACTGAAATGTAGGGTTTCGCAGGCATCGAATGAAGGGTACAGCGACGGGTCGTAACACATCTGAAATGTAATGTCCACTGTTCAAAGTGCCGTCAATGCGAACAAGAGGTGACCGAGACGTGTAACCAATGGCAACCCATACCATCACGCCGGGTGATACGCCAGTATGGCGATGACGAGTACACGCTTCCAATGTGCGTTCACCACGATGTCACAAAACACGGATGCGACCATCATGATGCTGTAAACAGAACCTGGATTCATCCAAAAAAATGATGCTTTGCCATTCGTTCACCCAGGTTCGTCGTTGAGTACACCATCACAGGCCATCCTGTCTGTGATGCAGCGTCAAGGGTAACCGCAGCCATGGTCTCCGAGCTGATAGTCCGTGCTGCTGCAAACGTCGTCGAACTGTTCTTGCAGATGGTAGTTGTCTTGCAAACGTCCCCATCTTTTGACTCAGGGACTGAGACGTGACTGCACGATCCGTTACAGCCATGCGGGTAAGATGCCTGTCATCTCGACTGCTGTGATACGAGGCCGTTGGGATCCAGCACGGCGTTCCGTATTACCCTCCTGAAACCACCGATTCCATATTCTGCTAACAGTCATTGGATCTCGACCAACGCGAGCAGCAATGTCGCGATACGATAAACCGCAATCGCGATAGGCTACAATCCAACCTTTACCAAAGTCGGAAACGTGTTGGTATGCATTTCTCCTCCTTACACGAGGCATCACAACAACGTTTCACCGGGCAACGTCGTTCAACTGCTGTTTGTGTATGAAATATTGGTTGGAATCTTTCCTCACGTCAGCACGTTGTAGGTGCCGCCACCTTTGCCAACTTTGTGTAAATGCTCTGAAAAGCTAATAATTTGCATATCACAGCATCTTCTTCCTGTCGGTTAAATTTCACGTCGGTAGCACGTCATCTTCGTGGTGTAGCAATTTTAATGGCCAGTAGTGTATCTTGTTGAATTTACAACCTTTGAATTTGTGTGATTTATCGTGTGTCAGAAATTTAGCGGTTTCTTTCCGGTACTCATGAGGATGATTTGGCATTTTCCATTATTTAACCTAGAAATATACCAGCCAGTCTCGCAAAGAAGGAACAGAAAAGAATGGTATAACTCATCTGAATGAGCTGAGTATGGTCCTGTCTAGAAATGAAGCCAGCCTGGAACAAGTGGCACGGCTGGGTCGCAAACACGACAAAATACGACGACGACCGCATAAAAACGCTGACGTACAAACAGGCTCGGCCACGATAGACTGAAACGCTGATCCTGTGGTTTAGCAGCTAACAGAACTAAAACTAAGTCGTAGGGGGTTTCCATACTCAGTTAATACCGATTTATGAAAGCGAACAGACCGCATGAGAAATCTAGAAGCACCTTCGCTGTTAAGTGAAATTCACACCAACGGACCCTTCCACTTGCAGTAAACAGGCATAAATTTCTCGTGTTACCAATACATGTTTCTCTCGGGGGAAGCATCATCAGTTCGATTTCATATTTTAAGGAGAAAATAGCACACTTGCTGGATATCAGTTCCAGCGAGCGTCCCGCGTTAAAACTTGGGCCATAATTATGAATGTGGTGGTTTCAAACTTCGCTTGCACTGGCTATTTGTTACTGGCTCCACCCCACTAATGCCCGAACGCGAAGAACTGTACGGCGGAGTGAGTACGAAGTCGTTGAACAAACAACCCATAGTGCTTTGTTCATGGGTGTAAAAGTGCTCGGTTTCTGAACTGTACTAAGTGTTACAGATCTGTTCGCTTTGAACACTTTATGTTGCGATTCACAAATACAATGTAAATTAGTGTAGCGCTATTTACATTGAAGAGCCAAAGAAACTGGTATAGGCCTGCGTATTCAAACAAAGCGATATGTTAACAAACTGCTGTCATCAACGCCTATGTAAGACAACAAGTGTCTGGCACAGTTGTTAGATTGGTTACTGGCGCTACAATGGCATGTTATCAAGATTTAAGTGAGTTTGAACGCGGTGCTATAGTCGACGCACTATCGATGGCACACAGCATCTCCGAGGGAGCGATGAAGTCAGGGTTTTCCTGTATGACTATGCCACGAGTGTACCGTGAATATCAGGCATCTGGTAAAACATCAGATCTCCGATATCGCTGCGGCCGGGAAAAGATACTGCAAGAACGGGGCCCACGACGACTGAAGAGAAACGTTCAACGAGGCAGAAGTGGAACCCTTCAGCAAATTACTGCAGATTTCAATGCTGGGTCACCAACAAGTTTCAGCGTGCGAACCATTCAACGAAACATGATCGATATGGGCTTTCGGAGCTGAAGGACCACCCGTGTATACTGGATGACTGCACGACACAAAGCTTTACGCCTCACCTCGACCCATAGACACTGACATTGGACTGTTGATGACCGGAAGCATGTTCCCCGGTCGGACAAGTCTCGGTTCGAATTGTATCGAACGGATGGGCGTGTACGGGTATGGAGACAACATCATAAATCCATGAACCCATTATGTCAGCAGGGGACTGTTGAGGCTGTTGGAGGCTCTACAGTGGCGTGGGGCGGGTGCAGTTGGAGTGGTATGGGACCCCTGATACGTCTGGATACGACTATGACAAGTGACACGTACGTCTGATCACCTGCATCCATTTCTTGCCTATTGTGCATTCCTACGGAGTGGCGCAATTCGAGCACGACAATGCGAAACGTCCAGAATTGCTCCAGGAACATTCTCCGGAGTTTAAACGCTTCCGCTGGCCACTAAGCTCCCCAGACATGAACATTGTTGACCGTATGTGGGATGCCATGCAGCGTCCTGTTCAGAAGAGATCTGCACCCCCTCGTACTCTTGCGGAGTTATGGTGCCATTTCCCTCCAGCATTACTTCAGCCAGTCGAGTCCATGCCACATCGTGTTGCGACACCTCTGCGTGCTGCGGGGGCTCTACACGATATTAGGCTGGGGCACTAGTTCCTTTGGGTTTTCAGTGTAATCATTAATATGGTTATTGTGCGTTATTTTCTAAGGGTTGACAAGCAGGAACTATTAAAGTGAAATAGTTTGTACGACTTGCGCTGTTCTGACTGGCATGATTAAATTGTCAATTGAAAACTATTAACTCCATTTCGTAATAATTCTTCTGGTGCTTAGTATTATTCCTTTCGATGTTCAGGCATATACAAGGTGAGTCACGCAAGACGGAACAACCCTTTTATTCCCGGAACGGTCACACAAATCAAAACGCGGTTTACGGCAAATGTTAGGGCGTTGAGGGGTACGTATGTCTTTGTTTCGTTAATGTTTTTGGCGTTGGTATCAACGGAGATACAGAAGCAAGTATGTTTGCAAGTATGTTTCTTTAACCGGAACCGTATACTTTTTCTTACTGCATTCCAAAGCTCTTGAGAAGACAATTACTGTGACACACCGTTTGGTAACGACGTTCAAACCTGTCGTAAAAATATTCGTGAAACGCCCTAGAAAGTGAAAACGCGGTGGCCGGGAAAGACATTTGCGGTGCAAACATTGCCAGGCAGGCATCACGGACAACGTTGTGTATTTCCACACCGCAAGACAGGTCTGCGCTACGATAGTAAAGCTTTATTTCCCCTAGAACAAATTTATGACCTAGACGCAGGTTCACCTACAAATGTTGTATCTGGAAATAACGACATAGGCTAGAATCTAGCGCATCATAAAGGGCTTAGTAAATCTATTTTACATATTTTGTGTTTCCTCCCATATTTTCATTAGCTGAAACAGAGAAATGAACTGTTCATTCTTAACCATTAAAGAGGTAAAGAGGTCTTATACGCCGCAAAAAGCAACTACTGTATTCAATATGTAAATGTTAGAAGGGAGACTTGACCTATCTTTTTCTGTACCCGGCTGTTTGCTTCTTGGAAGTAAAATACGTGCTGTCGGACAACTGTCTCTACCGACCCTGCTCTAAATTATACCATATGGGATACATTCTTTGAAGTAAACATTTTGTTTGAAAGAATTTTGGCGACCACCTGTAAACCGCCAAATAAATATTCTTTTGAACGAAACTTCGTATCATTCTGAGCGTAAGCGCATTATGACAGTGTTACCAGCTACATGCAATGCACGATGTCGAGTTATTTGACAGTGCAGTGTAACCTCGTACACGCATAAAAGATATAAACAATTTACTAACAATGATTTGGTAGCTACCCAGATCACATACCATAAATTTTGTCTTCCAAAAAAAAAAAAAACTATATCCTTTATTGAAGCATGTTTTCAAACTGTTGACCACCGACTGAAAGGTACATTTGTAATTGCCGTTCGAAAGAACGATGAGTATGTGTAATTGCACAGTGTATGATATGGCAGAGCTTGCACTGTCGATTCGATGACACGTATCGTCTGGCGTAGTTGTAGCTTCTTCATAGACTGCATCTTTGAGTGCTTCCCAAAGAAAGAAAACAGAGTGTCAAATCTGGGGATCTCACAGGCCATTTGGAAAAAGAATTTCGTCCTATCCAGCGTCCAGAAAATTTCTCATTCAATATTTGCGTTTCAACACGGGACGAGTGATCTGGATAAACGTCGTGTTGCAACCACGCACGCTGTCGAATATCTAGTGGCATCTTTTCTAGAAGAACTCGCAAAATGTTCGTCACAAAGTGTGCGTAAGAATATCCACTTAGAACGTCTCAGATGAAGTAAGGTCCCACAATGCAATTTCCTATGATACCGTACTATAGATTTACGCTCCACGGCTGTTGATGTTGCACCTGAAGAAGCCAGTGTAGATTTTCGGCTGCCCAGTAGCGTATATCGTAGAAAGTCCGACAAAATTCTGTACGACGGTCGGAATCACGGTCGTCGAGTGCCTGACGTAGTGAAAACGGAAATTCTCTCGATGCAGAATACGTGTGACACTCGTCTGACTGATCCCACATTCCTTGGCAGTATGTCTCGTACGGATTCATTAGAATCGTAGCCAGAATAGTTTCTTCGGCTCTTTGTCAGTTGCAGACATTTTTCTTATCCTCTTTTTGACTTCAAGCACCCTGACAGCTCTAGCGTCTTAATAATTCGTGCAGTTGCCTGGCGAGCAGGACATTGGCGATTCGGGTATATAGCCTTATACCGCTGTACTGTGTTGATGGCATTTCTCTTCATTGTGTGCATGTCTACACGCAACGAATGTTGAAGCAGAAATGAGCGGCCTGATGTGCAGACAAGCAAAGAGGCAAATATGTTGACATTCTGACACAGCGTAGCACGAGAGCCCTTCTCGGCTGTGTTTGCATCGCTAATGTCGATTCCGGCCCTTTTGCTCTCAAATTCTACATTTCTCCAATTTTTTACGGCAAGTTTGAAAGTCAACGTTAAGAAACGCTATATCACTGTAATTATTTTTTCAAGAGCTATCGATTGCAGCTAAAAAAGATATTGTTCCATTAAAAAAAACGCACTTGGTTCGCTGTCTCTGTTGATACCAGCGCTAAAAAAAATTACCCAGACAAGAAACTACGTTCCCCTTCACGTTCTAACATTTGCCGAAAACCGCATTTCGATATGTGTAACCGTTCACAAAAGGAGAATGATGTTACGTATTACGTGACTTACCCTACATATATATCAGATGAGCAGCAACCGAATGTGAAATCAAAGGTTTTTCGTGCACTGTGAATCTGGTATTGTTTTAGATAACACCGAAGTTTTCATGTATTGTTAGGCTGGCGTATTATTTTCCTTGAACATTTCTCCAGTATTCGTTCAGTCTACTCAATACAGGTCGACAATATTACGAGTCGCTGAAGTATCTCCGCAAATACTTAATGGGTTGCTCTCATAGTTAACATTTCAAGTTTGTTTTTAAGTGCTTGAAAGGTTCTCGCACGATGGGTCGAATACTCCCATGGGAACTGCACAATGTTACATCGAGGCAGCTGCTCCTCATCTTCAGGCGTTTTTGTCCCTGACTGTTGTGTCTCTCCAATTCAAAAGTTGTTTCGCTAGAAAAGAAAAGTATAGGTGCCAGGGGGCGGGGCTACAGCTTGCGTCACCTAGTAATGAACTCTGGAAACATTTTCTCCGTGATTTCACTGTTGGAGCAATGGTATGGATATGCAACAGAGTACCGACAACACAATAGCAATGAAAGCGCGTTTTGTAAAAAACGGAAGGCACATAGAACGTTTCACATTTGCACTCTTCATCTGTCTCTCCGCAGTTTATACAGTGTGCCGTATCAACAGCACATCATTCTGACTGACCTAGTCTGGTGTGACGACAACACTCATCTATCTTTAGCACTGCAACATTTGTCTACAATTTTTGGTTTCCCACACAGGTACGGTATCTTGCATATTCATGATCTCCTTAGAGCTAGGTCGTCTTATACGGAACACAGAATAGTTTGCTTCACGCCGGTCGACGGAAGCAGCTGCGTCGCACAAATTTTGTTCGTTTCCACAATACCATTCGAAGCAACGTCCGTGAGCCTTACAAAGCGTCATTAGTAGGAAAAGCCTCAAACAGCATATGTTTTAAGTATTTTAGGTATGTTTCTTTGCCCACAGATGACAACTGCCCTAGTATAACGCCTTCTAAGCTCAAATTACAAATAACTTGACTAATTAAAATAAAATTGTAGCCGTCTCGTCAATTGTAACTAAAATCCCGTAGCCTAAATGTTTGATACATTGTATGCAGCAGAAGTTTCACATAAACGTTCACGTTTCGGCCTATTGGTGCCGACCGAAGTTATCATATCTAATATGTGATGTGGTGATGTGTTTACATGCAGGGATAGTATTGCTAGTCGGATAGCTCGCTTACTGGAAGTGTACTCCGGCATCTGTTGCCACACTTCGATGCCCTGAGACACTAATAGGTCAATAATAGTTAAATCACGTTGTAGAACGCGCTACAGTTTCAGTTCCTCTGCAGAACGTCAGCAGCTGTGCAACAGGAGAAGAGTCGTGTTCCTGGGGTATTTCTATACTACGCGTTAAAGAACAAACTGAGCGAAGATCTTCCGTAGAACAGTTGAAAACTAATCGCAGTCTGATTAGCTACCAAGCCACGGCTCAGATCAAACAACATCTCGATATGTATTGGAGTGTCCAATAAATTAGAATGCTATCTCATCAGTCAACAGTTTTTTGGCCGGAAAAAATAGCTTACAAGAACAATGCGGTTTTCCTCCTCCGTATGTAAACTGATAAATACTAGTCAAGAAAAGGTCTTCAGATCTCACCGAAAGATTACGCGCTAATTTCCCATCAGTCCAATTGTCCGTCTTTATCTTTAACAGAGATTCAAATCTGTTTCGGACTATGAGCCTCTTGGACGTTACCATAAGTTTTTTCCTTGATTTAGATGACGTCCACACGTTCTACTTCTCCAACGCTGCTCCGTTTCGTTCAGTCGTTTGATATCAGACAATACGATACATAGACATGCAAAACAGTTTTACTGACTGACCACCGCCATGAGCGTTTCTGAGTCGAAAGAACTCATTATAGCCGTTTTCCTTTTACAAGAATTCAGTTACTATCATATGGTTCCTTGATTCACGGATTCTTCTGGTTTCTTTTTTTTTCAGCTGTCGGGTATCTCAAAGAACTTTCAAAGATTTCTGGTTTCTTGTTAGTAACGAAACTGTCTTCATACTGCAGGCGGAACTTCTATACAGGGTGCTACAAAAAGGTAGGGCCAAACTTTCAGGAAACATTCCTCACACACAAATAAAGAAAAGATGTTATGTTCACACGTGTCCGGAAACGCTTAATTTCCATGTTAGAGCTCATTTTAGTTTCGTCCACCTACGCTGAATGAAGCACGTTATCATGGTTTCATACGGGATTCTCTAAATGTGCTGCTAGAACATGTGCCTTTACAAGTAGGACACAACATGTGGTTCATGCACGATGAGCTCTGCACATTTCAGTCGAAGTGTTCGTACGCTTCCCAACAACAGACTCGGTGACCGATGGATTGGTAGAGGTGGACCAATTCCATGGCCTCCACTCTCCTGACCTCAACCCTCTTGACTTTCATTTATGGGGACATTTGAAAGCTCTTATCTACGCAACCCCGGTACCAAAGGTAGAGACTCTTCGTGCTCGTATTGTGGACGGCTGTGATACAATACGCCATTCTCCAGGGCTGCATCAGCGCATCAGGGATTCCATGCGACGGAGGGTGGATGCATGTATCCTCGCTAACGGAGGACATTTTGAACATTTCCTGTAACAAAGTGTTTGAAGTCACGCTGGTACGTTCGTTTGCTGTGTGTTTCCATTCCATGATTAATGTGATTTGAAGAGAAGTGATAAAATGAGCTGAACATGGAAAGTAAGTGTTTCCGGACACATGTCCACATAACATATTTTCTTTCTTTGTGTGTGAGGAATGTTTCCTGAATGTTTGGCCGTACCTTTTTGTAACACCCTGTATAAACTTGCCATTTTGTCTGTGTTCAACTGGACTTCAATATTTTGGTTTTAAACCAAAATAAAAGAAGAAAGCCAAAGCAGAGCAATAAAAAAAATCAAACTAATGGTACATGATTTGGTACAGAGCAATTTAGGAAACTAGGTTTTACCGACACAAAAACGTTAGTTCCTTCACTGCAACATTTGACGGACAATACATATATAACTTTTGTTGGACTTTTGCGATGACACATACCGCTATAACAGGAAGCGACAAATCACCTTCTGTTCAGAAAGACGACCTCTCGTGGTTCTTAATTCGCAAGCATACTAAACTGGTTTCCACAAAATAGGGAAAAGTCATATATATAATGAGAGACTATTAATTTATGCAAACCATTCACCGACAATGGAGGGTGAATCGTTGACAGTCTCAGCCATACGTGCTGGCGAAACATCAGAAAAATCATTATACTAACGTCGGTAAAAGATGCAGTTAATATGTTATAAAATTTAGTCATTAGTGAAACATGTTTTTAGTGAACATTAGTGAAACATTATTTAAAACGTGATACGAGAATTTCCAACAAACTACTTATGTTCGAAATTACAAACTATATGTACTGTACAAAATGATTACATTACAATTTCGATATGAAAGTCTGTTACTAGTGGTCTGTACGGGTTCCGTACAAGGTCCATAGCGCTTCCCTTCTTAAGATCGCTTCACTGGAGCAAGGCTCTAACTGGGTAGGAATTCAACTAGTAAGCTGAATCCACCTCAAACGTCCTCCTTCGGATTCACATCAGGCGGTCGAACTAAGAGCTAACACACTAAATTTTTTGCTGCTGCAGATAGAATCATCATTTTCTTTAAGATAAAACAACTACGTGGTCTGGAGTCTTGGACAAAATCATCACACTGTTGCAGCATATGGATGGAAATGAATATCGAAGATGCAGTTTTAAGCTTTCATACGCATAATACGTAGAATTGTGTTCACGCGATCATACTTTCCGCTCGTTCCGTATATTACCATGCCTGCTGGAAAGAAAAGAAAATTAGGATTTAACATTCTGCAGACGAGATAAGAGCCGAAGCTCAAGCTCTCTTTAGGCAAGAGTGATTCAGGAGATCAGCCACCTCCGTTTTAATCGGAAATCTCACAGAATTTGATGAAAAGCTCTCGAGTTTCCAGTTGGGTTGCAATGTAGAGATATCATGACGTTTATACGAATGTCATAAAAATGAACTTCGTCAGAAGAATTGCCGTTCGCGTAACATTTGAAAAATGTGCTCTCAACAGGTATTGTGGTGAAGAAACCACACTTCCGAGCCGTACAGTATGAACAGAAGTATGAGCTGATGTGAGAGGAGTAGTTCGCACTGCACCACCAGTACCCTACAAGAGAGGATGCAAACGGTACAGGAGAGCCAAATCTTTATTCGTTGTTTGGATTATATGCTTGCGCCATCTGTGGCGCCTGTCGGTGTCGAGGTCCAAGTACGAGATCGAGTCACGCCACGACAAGGGCATCGCCCGTCAGTCGAGAGTTGACGGTCTGGAAGCTTAATTTTTTTCGTAAAATAAATAGCCCGGCATCTGGTAGGACTAAATTTTTCCTTCAGAACATTACACCATTATGTGATTTTGTCGAGATGTTCCCGTAGTCTGCGGTGTGTGAGATGCAGCTGCTCATGCAGATGGCAATGTCATCAGAGTATAAGGCTACTTCACCACCGACTTGCTTGGGTCTGTCGTTGGTGTAAATGGTGTATAAGACGGGACCTAAGACTGAACCTTGCGGAACTCCGGCGGCAACCGTACGTGCCTGGCTGAATCGCGTTCCGTTTCTTATGAAAAACTGACGTCTCGCAAGAAATGAATCAATGATCCAGATTCAGTGTTCTGGTCAAAATCTAACTGATAAAATCTGTAGATAAGGCCATCGTGCCAGACGCGCTCAAACGCTTTTTCAACACCCATGGAAACTGTTCCTGCTGACTCCCTCTTCGCCCTGACCAGACGTATTTGCTCAACCAAGCGTAAGGAACAATGGACGGTGGAGTGATCAGCGCGGAAGCCAAACTGCTCAGGTATGGGGGGACTGTAGTCGGATATGGACTGGAGAAGGGATTCTAAGATCAGGAAGGAGCAGGTCTTTATTATGCTTCGGACGTGCGATGACACTCGCAGATTTTCACATTCAGGGAAAGTATATTAATCTGAGGGTAGTGCTACAAGCATTGGTTTAAGAGTGGGGTGCGGATTTGATCAGACCCTGGGGCTTAGTGCTTCCTTTGGAGCTTTATTACGACGCATGTTTTGGAGCGCGCTGCGGTCGCATATGATCACGTAGCGGTACGCGTGCCGTAGGGGCAAGCCGTGTCGTTCCTGAGCGTTCAGCACCGTGCACGTGGAACGCCACGTCCCGTGAATAGCGGCCAGAGCAGCACGTCTGCTGCTCGCCCGCTGTGGCGCAGTGTGCTCCAGAGAGAATAGCCCGGTGCTGTCGTAACGGCCGGAGTTGCCGTAAGCGGCCCGAGTGCAGCAGCTATCGGCCGCCATCTCAGCGCGCGCGTGGGTGGCGGTGGCGACTGCTTTGTCTGCCGCGCGCCTGCCAAACCACTAACCTTTCCTCTCCGACGGAGACAGCCAGCTGACTTGCTTACAGAACGACGTCCTTGCTACACCACATAGAGCGGTCCATATCTCCTGCACGCGGGTGACTGAGAACTGTAAGTTACCAAGATGTCCCACGAGGAAACTTTATTGCACACGTAGTAAAAATGGTACGCTATAGCCTGTGTAAGCACAGGTACTTACCACTGCAGACGCCGCGCTTCGCCACTCCTTTTGTTACACCAGAGCACTAATGTTTCGACACAAGAACGCAAGGCAGCTGCTCGAAGTCCATGCAACTCTCATAAAGACGCGCTGAACTATAAACGTTCGTTTCTTCGCCGTTGGTTGAGTCACATAAAGTTTGGCGCGTATCCGCAGCAAGACCAACTACAGCAAATATAAATGAAGCGGACGTATATGAAAACTTAACAATACGTATAACAAGAACATTCACAGTCGACGAAACAGAAGAGTAACATCACAAGAAGACGACGACGACTAGAAAAATCAAACCAACAAACAAAGAAATGTAAATTTGCAGACCCTTGTTGAGCTTTTAAGGAGATTTCCTCCTAGCACTTAGGTGAATACCAGGGTCATATCATTCTTCCACGAACAACTTACAATTCGCGTGAGTGAGTAACAAACTCAGATAAAGTGCAATCTAGAAATATTAGCAATATAGAAAAAGAAAACAGGAAACAGAACTATCCGTACAGAAGAAATGAGAGGTATTTCAACAGCATATATTAAGTTAATAATATAAGGCACCAAATAACCCTATGTTCTCTACGTCCCGCCTTCTTCCATCAGGGGTTGGGGAAAAAAGAAAGAAATGGAATCCATCCGCTGCTGGTGATGATGAGCGGTGCTCGAGACAATCTATGCTAATGATCTCACCTGATACATTGGTACTCCTTCAGAAGAGCACACTGGTCCCATTGTAGCTCTGTAGATGGTGCTCTGGGTAAATGCATAAGTTCGCACCGTTTTTCCGTAAGTTTAATATACACAACAGATACACATAACAGAGACTTTAGTCACCAGTAATGTGCTCTCCTTCCTATTTACAGTGCGTTTTTCCGTAAGTTTAATATACACAACAGATACACATAACAGAGACTTTAGTCACCAATAATATGCTCTCCTTAACTATTTACAATAGTCTGTTAACGCTGTGGTAACCTATCGATTGTGCGACAGCAGAAATTACCTGGTTTTGAGGCGAAGAACTCGTCAAGCCATGTTCGGAGCGCATTTTCATCCGGAAAGGAAGTTCGCTGAAGGTTGTTCGATAGGAAACGGAGAAGGTGAAAATCTTACCCGTTTTGTGTACCATGGAGGATCAGTGCCATCATTTATTAATTTATATGGTATATATCTCTCAACTGCCGTCGATACTATCTCTTTGAAATCATTCCACGTCTTTTCTACGATTACGTGATCATATAGGAATGAGTGAAGACTGTCTCTTAAAAGGGCGTTAAGAGCATTTTTATCACCTTTTCTAAATAGATGTATTTTGCCCATGATGGTTGTAGATGTTACTGTATTCAACTTAGCAGCAACAGCCTCGTGGTGGCTAATCCCTCTATTCGTCACGATACTTCCTATTTGTCCAGGATTATTTGTTGCTAGGAGGTCAAGTACGCTTATGAACTAATTTTTGAAAATAATTTTCAGAGAAAGCATTTAGTACAATTTCGTATGACGGTTTATGTCTGCCAACGGCTTTAAACGTATAACTTTTCCAGCATATCGAGGATAGATTGAAGTCACTACCAACTGGAATTGTATGGGTGGAATACCTATTTCAAGTGAGACTCAAGTTATCTTTGAACTTTTCAACAACTATATCTTCTGAGTCGAGGAGTCGGTAAAACGATCCGATTAATAGTTTAGTCTATGTGTCAGGTATAACCTCTATCCATACCATTTTGCAGGAACTATTTACTTCAATTTCACTACAAGGCAAACTACTTCTAACAGCAATAAATAAACCACCACCAACTATATTTAATCATTCCTTTCTGAATACTGCTAGATAGTTTGAACAAATTTCGGCTGAACTTATTTCGGGCTTTAGCCAGCTTTCTGTACGTAAAACTATCTGAGCTTCAGTGCTTTCTATTAGGACTTGCAGCTCTGTTCTTTCCTAACACACCTACGACAGTTTGCAGTTACAATACCAATCGTTTCTACAACTGCCTTACTGTGTTTTACCTTCCCCCTTTTAGACGGACGTCCTTTCTGTGGTTTCCTGAGACCTTCAACCTAAAAAACCGCCCAGTCCCTTCCACACAGCCCCCGCTACCTGTGTAGCCGCCTCCTGTGTGTACTGGACTCCTGACCTATTAAGCGGAACCCGGAAACCCACCACCCGATGGCGCAAGTCAAGGAATCTGCAGCCTACACGGTCACAGAACCACCTGAGCCTCTGATTCGGACCTTCCACTCGGCTCTGCACCAAACGACCACAGTCGGTTCTATCGACGATGCTGCAGATGGTGAGCTCAGCCTTAATCTCGCAAGCAAGACGGGCAATCCTTGCCATTTCCGCTAGCCGCCCAAGCCCAGAGAGAATCTCCTCCGAACCAAAGCGACACACATCATTGTTACAGACATGATTCACCACCTGCAGTTGCGTGTACTCTTCATGGCATCCGGAAGCACCCTTTCCACATCCGAAATGACTCCCCCCGGTATGCACGCGGAGTGCTCACTGGCTTCCTTCCCCTCCTTGGCAGCCATGTTCCTAAAGGGCCCCATACATTCCCAAATGGGAATGTATAGGGCTGGATTTACAGTTCCGGCATTCGCCTGATGGTGAAGGAGAAACTTCCGAAAATCTTGATCGGAACTGCGTGACAGGCCCTATGTTTAATTTATTTCTGGGACAGTGTCATCCGTTGTCCCAGACAAGTAACGAAACGATACCGACAAACTTCGAGGGGTTGAAAAGGGTGCCTTGAGGAGAACATTGGGGATAGGAGTACGCGTACAGAAACGTCATCCAATCTACAGCCGCTCGTGCTTGCCACTAGCTAACCCTTTGGTAGCAAACGTGGCTTTGTACGCTGACGGGCCGTAGGCGGAACGTCTCGTAATGTAGTCTGTTATTCAGTGATAGCGACTGATGGCCACAATCGCCAGAGAGAATCTCCTCCGATCCAAAGCGACACACGTCACTGGTACAGACATGAGTCATCACCTGTAGTTGCTGCATCCTGTACTCTTCGTGGCATCCGGAAGCACCCTATCCACATCCGCAATGACTCCGTTCCTAAAGGGCCCCATACATTCAAAAATGGGAATTTATGGGACCGGATTTACAGTTCTGGCATTCGCCTGACGGTGAAGGAGAAACTTCCGGAAACCTTGATCGCAACTGGGGGACAGCACCTATGTTTAATTTATTTCTGGAACAGTGTCGTCCATTGTCCCAGACAAGTGACAAAACGATACCGACAAACTTGTAGGGGCTCGAAGGGTGTGTCGAGGAGGTAGCTGCGGCGTTAAGAGGTCTTTTTTTCCTGTGAAAGCAACGCTCTGTTGCTTCAGTGGATGACGATTTCGGACAAGGGTTTCCAACCATAGTTCATTTTTCATCTGGACCCGTCTAAAATTTCCATTTTTTTTTCAATTTACACGAGAAAAAACTGCAGATGGAAATTCGTGTCCGAAACCATCATTCACCTATGCAAAAGAGCATCGCAGTCATAGGAGACAAGGCATTTCTAAGCTAGCAGCTATCTCCATCTTCTCTAATGGAGATTGTGGCAGTCTGTACCTCTCGGTGAATAACAAACAGCACTGCGAGACGTTCTGCCTTCGATCCGTCAGCGTACGAAGTTATGCTTGCTGCCTAGCCGGCCAGGGTGGCCGAGCGGTTCTAGGCGCTACAGTCTGAAACCGCGCGACCACTACGGTCGCCGGTTCGAATCATGCCTCGGGCATGGATGTCTGTGATGTTCTTTGGTTAGTTAGGTTTAAGTAGTTCGAAGTTCTAGGGGACTGATGACCTCAGAAGTGAAGTCCCATAGTGCTCAGAGCCATTTGAACCATTATGTTTGCTGCCTAAACGATAGCTCAGTAGCAGGCGGAGCGCCGCTTAGACGCCCTCTAGCGTCGTCAGATGATATTTCTGGACAGGTAACATGTTACATCTCTACGGAATTCTAATGCGTTCTCCACACAGCTATTGGAGCAAGAATGATCTCATTTCTGACACTGTAGCTTTTAAATACGAAACTACTGTATACCGCAGCTTGCAAAAAATTGTCGTCAGGACAAAAAAGTTATATGAACGACTTGCTTCGCTTTGTCTTCAGCGCATACAATCAGTGTGATAATTCCTAAAAGTACTACCTGTTGCAAACGACAGCGTGCAAGTTGTTAACTAGAGAGGAAAACTTCGCCACAGCGGTGATGTACTTTGAACAAAGGTGAACAAATCAATCATATAAAGTACGTATCGATCAACCAATAACGCAACGAGTGCTTCCGTCGACGCTAATAAAGTGCCTATATCTAAAGCGCAGTCAGCCCTTCTTATCTCCCACTTGAAACTCTAAGTGGTTTGCGTGCTTAATACAGAGCGTTCCATATGAGAAACTGAAAACTTTTACAGCTAAAGTAATTAACCGTGCACTTAAAATCAAACTACTTTCCAGACTGCAGTTTCTTCTCACCCTTTCCTATCTTTTACAGACACGTGATCAGACGTCAGTGGGTGAGTACGGTGCAAATCACGTAATTCCTGTGGGACATGTTGACCATGAGGGGAAAAAAACAGCTTTTTCGATTACGCTTTCTAAATTACTTTTCTAGACATTCATGCGTATTTCGCAATGCACCGGATGCTCTATGGCACAGGTCATATTGTGTTCCAGTGCCTGTCTCACTACACCATTGATTCGCCGATGGTACACTGCAAGAACATATATGGGTCTTCTTCTGTATGATACCGAATTCCTTTAATTTTAACAACATAGTCATTTCGCAAGATATACGCTGGAGGAAGTATACGGGAAGGACGGGCATGACGCCCACTTGAATTCGTATGTCTGTAAAATGCTGCGAGAACTGCAGAAAGGCGCCCCTCGAAATCCATTCAGTGACGCACAATCATCTCAAGCAGCCAAGATATTACATTGCCCCACAGTCGTGGTTTGTACGGTTCTGAGACATTCATTTATGAAAATTCTCATTTTATGCACACTGAGAGAAAGAAACCGCGACGACGAGAAGGAGTTATGCGACGGACACGGAACTTGGTAGATGACGTCTATTCAGATTACCACCAGTAGCGTAAGAGTGGCGCTAATAGCGCCTCTATGAGGATGCAGATCACGTTTGCATTAAATACACGCCGTAACGGTCGTGACCGTTAGTTACCTTTGAGATTTGACGTAGTGAGTTGTCGTTAGTCAAGGATGGCTTTAAGGCGACAAGGGTGCTATTGTCAACACCTCACTGAGTTTTAACGAGGTCGTGTAATAGGGGTACGAGAAGTTGGATGTTCTCTCTGCTATAGTGCCCCATCGAGAAAGAAGATCATCGTGTTCTGCGTATGGCTCTGGCGTATCGCACTGCATCTGCAGCAGCAATTTGAGCAGCAATCGGCAGCACTGTGCACAAACTGTTGCAAATCGGTTTCTTGCGCCAGTCTCACAATAGTTAGCAACCGGTGTCATTTAGCCTTTTATGCGGTTTTTGGCTGCATGACGATTAGAACCGATGTCGTTCTGCTGTTATGCGGTTTTTGGCCCCAGGGCAATTAAACCGGCGTCATTTTGCATTTTATGTGGTTTTTGGCCTCAGGACAATTACAAGCGGATTTTTCCCATTCGATGTAGCACGACCTTGTCGTGGAGTATCTGCTTACGTAACTAACAGTGCCACAACTGTTGACTGCCGAACTTGGGCTGTCATGCTCATTGAACAGTACAGATTATGTACATCTGTTACGGCGCTTACAGAGGCCTTTTTTCCCATGAGGTGTCCCACATCATTTTGAGCTGCAGTTCTCTTTTTGTAGCATTTTGAAACTGGGACGTTAATATAGACATTCTATAGAATTAGAGGAATACCAAGGCGGCTTCAGACCTTGGAGAAGCCGTGCCGAACAGACCATCACTTTAAAATTAGCCATAGCATATTACCAGAAACGTAATAAACCTCTTGTAATAACCTTTTAAAAAGCATATGACTGTATCCATAGACCTCCAATGCTAAAAATCTTAAGAAATTTCGGGCTCCATACAAAATTAATCGAATTGATAGAACTCACCTTAACTAACACTGTACCAAAAGTCAAGTTCAGTGGGGAACTCTCTGAGCCATTCAACATAAAACCAGGTTTAAGACAAGGAGATTGTGTGGCACCCCTGCTGTTAAACTGTGCTTTAGAATACATCATGAGGGAATGGTACAAGATTAACCCAAAGAACATCCAAATCGGAATACCCAAAGACAAAATAAGTTTAAATTGTCTAGGATTTGCTGATAACCTTGCTCTCTTGTCCAACAGTCTTCAGAAAACCAAAAGCAAGTTATCTCACTGCAGGAAATAGCACAGAAAAATGGTCTTGGAATATTCAAATGGTTCAAATGGCTCTGAGCACTATGCGACTTAACATCTGAGGTCATCAGTGCCCCAGAACTTAGAACTACTTAAACCTAATTAACCTAAGGACGTCGCACACCTCCATGCCGGAGGCAGGATTGGAACCTGCGACCGTAGTAGTTCCGCGTTTCCAGACTGAAGCGCCTAGAACCGCTCGGCCACACAGGCAGGCCTTGGAATATCCTTTGGAAAAACGGTGATCATGTTACCTGACACACAACTCATAAACAAAACTGCCATAGGAAACCAAGAAATCAAAACTGTAGATAAATTTAAATATCTGGGAGAAATCATAACATGTACCCTCAATGAAAAGCCAACATGGCATAACAGAACAAACAAATTGACTAGAGCACAATATATCACAAAGAACACCTACAGCAATAAGAGCCTGTCAATAGCAACAAAATTAAAACACTACAAAACAGTCACTCAACCAGAAATAACATACGCAAGTGAAAATATGTTCAAAACAACTAAGACTGCACAAGCTGACAAAATGCTCAAAATAAAGAGAAAAATCATCAGAACGTGCATCAACAAATCGTACCAGAAAGATGGACACTGGAGAGTAGCTACAAATGAAACAGTCTGCAAGGAAATGGAACCGGTAATGAGTACAATCAAGAAGAAACGCATTTCATTTTTCGGACATCTAATCAGAACACCAGGAGAATAATAGAAAGATTTTGGTGTAGTAAGTACAACATTCAGTGGATTACAGAAATCAAGGAAGATATGGATGAGCTGCAGATTACATTGGAAGACCTAAGAAACAAAACTGACAAAATTGACAAAACCAGGAAATTCATAGACAAACAAATCAGACTGCAAACGAGAATCAACAAACAGACAATAGGAAGGGTGATTTCCGATGAAGAAAGAAGGGTAAGATCCGGGAGAATGAAGAAGTACTGGGCTGACAGAAAACTGGAAAATTCTTTATATAAATTTGGCTAGAGTGGTCCAATGAAGACCATATAATGTAAATAACTAAGACACTCTGTATACCGCGCAGTTTTATTTCGGCACTCGCTGCGACTGTCAAACCGTTGAGATGTGGGCGGAAGTCCTTAACAGAGACGAGTATCGACGCCGAACGGAAGGAACACCGGGGACCTTCCACTGGCGACGGATTCCATTCGAGCAGAGGGCGCCCTTCGCGTACAGTTAGACGGCATGACCGCGGCCGCTAGCGGAGCAACGACCGCCGCTGCGTCACACCGCCTGCTGGTCACCTAACGCAAATTAATGGCTGCCGACTTGTGCTCGAGTCCTAGCGTAATCAGCCCCACCTTCAGACTACCTGATTCCACAGCTTGACGAAGCTACGGCTGGATTTTCACAGGGTGACAATAATGGAACTACATGATAAATGCGTAAATTAGTTACAAACTACGGCGTTCATACACTTTATTCAACCTGTAAACGGCACTACAGATTTTCAGATTTAGGCTATGACATATTCGATAAGCCTGCTATCATTGGCGATGAGGTGGCGGAGGCGAATAGCGAAATTCTGCATGACCTGCTGACGTGTTTTCGATGACCCCCTGAAAGTTTTCAGCTCAGCAATGGTATTGAGGCTATTGCAGTACACCTTGTCTTTAATGTAGCCCCACAAAAATGAGTCGCATGCGTTCAGATGCGTAGAGTATGGCGGCCAATCAAGGTCCATGCTGGTGGCTTCTGGGTACTCTACTCCTCCAGGACATCGAAGACTTTCCTGATTCCATGGGGTCCAGCTCCGTCTAGCATGAACCACATCTTGTCGAAATCAGTGTCACTTTGGATAAAGGTGATGAAATTATCTTAGAAATCCTTCATGTAACGTTCGGTAGTAACCGTGCCATCGAGGAATATCGCACCGATTATTCCGTGACTGGACATTGCACACATCACAGTCACCCGGTGAGAGTGAAGAGACTTCTCGATCGCGAAATGCGGATTCTCAGTCCTCCAAATGCTCCAGTTTTGCTTATTGACGAACCCCTCCAAATAAAAGCGGACTTTGTCGCTCAACCAAACCATACATGCGCATACTAATTCCCGTCGTGCACTGCGACCAACCGTTCAGACAATATGACGATTTTATTTCATATAGTTCAATAAATCTCACCCTGTACCTCATTAAAAGCAAACCCAAGTTTACAGCATTTGTACATTTAGAGAAAGCTTTTGACGTTGTTTACTGGAATACTCTCTTTGAAATTCTGAAGGTAGCAGAGGTAGAAATAAAAGGAGCGAAAGGCTTTTTGCCACTTGCATAAGAACCAGGCAGCAGTTAGAAGAGCCGAGAAGTATGGAAGGGGAACAGCGGGTGAGGTGGGAGTGAGACATGGTTGTAGCCTATCGCCGATGTTGTTCAATCTGTACACTGAGCAAGCGGTAAGGGAAACCAAAGAAAAATTTTTAGTAGGAGTTAAAGTGCAGGGAGATGAAATTAAAACTCTGAGGTTTGCAGATCACGTTGTAATCCTGTCAGAGACAGAAAAGGGCTTGGGAGAGCACACGAACCGAATGGATAGTAAAAATTGGTTCTGAGCACTACGGGACTTAACATCTGTGGTCATCAGTCCCCTAGAACTTAGAACTACTTAAACCTAACTAACCAAAAGATATCACATACATCCATGCCCGAGGCAGGATTCGATCCTGCGACGTTAGTGGCCGCGCGGTTCCAGACTGAAGTGTCTAGAACCGCTCGGTCACACCGGCCGGCGAATGGATAGCGCCTTGAAAGGAGTATATGAGATGCATATCAACAAAAGCAAAACAACGATAATAGAATGTAGTCTATTTAAATCAAGTGATGCTGAGGAATTAGAGTGGGAAACGCGATCCTTAAAACAGTAAATGCATTTTGCTATTTGGGCAGCAAAATACACTCTTGGAAATGGAAAAAAGAACACATTGACACCGGTGTGTCAGACCCACCATACTTGCTCCAGACACTGCGAGAGGGCTGTACAAGCAATGATCACACGCACGGCACAGCGGACACACCAGGAACCGCGGTGTTGGCCGTCGAATGGCGCTAGCTGCGCAGCATTTGTGCACCGCCGCCGTCAGTGTGAGCCAGTTTGCCGTGGCATACGGAGCTCCATCGCAGTCTTTAACACTGGTAGCATGCCGCGACAGCGTGGACGTGAACCGTATGTGCAGTTGACGGACTTTGAGCGAGGGCGTATACTGGGCATGCGGGAGGCCGGGTGGACGTACCGCCGAATGCTCAACACGTGGGGCGTGAGGTCTCCACAGTACATCGATGTCGTCGCCAGTGGTCGGCAGAAGGTGCACGTGCCCGTCGACCTGGGAACGGACCGCAGCGACGCACGGATGCACGCCAAGACCGTAGGATCCTACGCAGTGCCGTAGGGGACCGCACCGCCACTTCCCAGCAAATTAGGGACACTGTTGCTCCTGGGGTATCGGCGAGGACCATTCGCAACCGTCTCCATGAAGCTGGGCTACGGTCCCGCACACCGTTAGGCCGTCTTCCGCTCACGCCCCAACATCGTGCAGCCCGCCTCCAGTGGTGTCGCGACAGGCGTGAATGGAGGGACGAATGGAGACGTGTCGTCTTCAGCCATGAGAGTCGCTTGTGCCTTGGTGCCAATGATGTTCGTATGCGTGTTTGCCGCCGTGTAGGTGAGCGCCACAATCAGAACTGCATACGACCGAGGCACACAGGGCCAACACCCGGCATCATGGTGTGGGGAGCGATCTCCTACACTGGCCGTACACCTCTGGTGATCGTCGAGCGGTCACTGAATAGTGCACGGTACATCCAAACCGTCATCGAACCCATCGTTCTACCATTCCTAGCCCGGCAAGGGAACTTGCTTTTCCAACAGGACAATGCACGTCTGCATGTATCCCGTGCCACCCAACGTGCTGTAGAAGGTGTAAGTCAACTACCCGGGCCAGCAAGATCTCCGGATCTGTCCCCCATTGAGCATGTTTGGGACTGGATGAAGCGTCGTCTCACGCAGTCTGCACGTCCAGCACTAACGCTGGTCCAACTGAGGCGCCAGGTGGAAATGGCACGGCAAGCCGTTCCACAGGACTACATCCAGCATCTCTACGATCGTCTCCGTGGGAGAATAGCAGCCTGCATTGCTGCGAAAGGTGGATATACACTGTACTAGTGCCGACATTGTGCATGCTCTGTTGCTTGTGTCTATGTGCCTGTGGTTCTGTCAGTGTGATCATGTGATGTATCTGACCCCAGGAATGTGTCAATAAAGTTTCCCCTTCCTGGGACAATGAATTCACGGTGTTCTTATTTCAATTTCCAGGAGTGTAACTGATGACGGCCGAATTAGAGATGATATAAAATGTGCACTGGCAATGGCAAGAAACGCGTTTCTGAAGAAGAGAAATTTGTTGACATCGAATATACAGGGTGTTCAAAAAAGTATCGGATACTTTGAGAGGTGGTAGCAGTCCTGAAAACAAGTCAAATAAGTCCAATAAACATGGGTCTGGGAACGCATACCTTCCGAGATAAACACGGGTTTATAGGAAGGATTGCCCGACGCTTGGTTGCAGATATTAGCACAGTCATTGTATTGGCGCTCCGTCAAATGTGTCGGCTGGGTATTATGATGTCTTAGTCACAGTATTCTACGTATCATTAGGTGGTCTGCAGTCAGTCGTGTTCTGGGCTACGTTAGTTTTCGTCGGTTAGTGTGCCTAATTGTATAGTACCGTCAGTCCTGGGTAAACATCGTGGTGTTTTACCTTCCTCCAAACGCGGAATCACTTATTTTGTTCACTGTTATTGCTCTATTTGTACGTACAAATGGTGTAGGACATTTACATGTTTAATGAACTTATTTTTCTTGTTTCGATGAGTATTACTATCTCGTAATATAGTTGACACACCCTGTACATCCAAGTGTCAGGAAGTCTTTCTAAAATTATTTGTATGGATTGTAGCCATGTATAGAAGTGAAACGTGGACGATAGGAAGTCCAGACAAGAAGAAAACAGAAACTGCTGAATGTGGTAATACAGAAGAATGCGGCAGATTAGATAGGTAAGTTACGAAACTAACGAAGAGGAACTCAACAGAACAGGGGAGAAAAGGAGTTGGTGGCACAATGTGGCTACAAGAAGGTTGGTAGGACACGTGCTGAGACGTCAAGGGATCATCAATTTAGTAGTGGAGCGAAGTGTGGGGCGTAAAAATCGTAGAGGGAGACCAAGAGATGAATACAGCAGGTAGATTCAGAAGGATGTAGATTGCAGTAGTTATTAGAAGATCGAGAGGTTTGCACAGAATAGAGTAGCACGGAGAGCTGCATCAAACCAGTCTTCAGACTGAAGTCAGCAATAATAACAACAATTTCCAATAAATTCTGTGTCACCCTGATATGTTTACGAAACATTTTCACAAAACAAAAGGTGTGTTTCAATTACAATTACTTTTCTAATGTTTATATGAAGGATAAGTACCGTGATAGCACATCTCAGTATAGCATCTCAGTAGACGTAAGTTTTTGTCAGGTCCGCAATTCGGCTTCGTAGACAGATACCTGTTACTTCTTCATCAGTCTGTTTCAGTGTGGAGACCCTACTGCAATTTATCTGCTATTACATAATTACTGTTGTAATGTGCTCTCAATTAGTCTGTTTATGCGTTGCAAAATGAATAAAGAAGCATTTAATTTACACAGTCATGATTTTGGCTTCGTAGCCATTCTCAACTTCATGTTGAAATTTTAAAATATGCCTGATATGTCTTTGTCGACACATCAGCTATATTGTAATAATTCAACATGCAGTTGATAATGGCTACAAAGCAGAAATCACGATATAATAAATGAACAATTAACAGTCCGATGGCGGAAATTTCTTTCAAAATATTGTATATGACTGTGGTCCCGAACAAATAGGTGATCATTAAATAACGAATCATTTCCTGGTTTACCGCGATAACTACCTGCAAGTCGGAGAAGGCATTTTCATATGTGAAATACGACAAGTGCATGTCTCAAGTTTACCAAGTTAACTTCCATAAATGCGTGATACAAATTATGTATGTAGTGGGTGGACTGTTGGATGACGAAGACTTTCCAAGTTGTGACCTCCACCACGTTGTGTCACACATTGCTGCTAGTATTTGAAACAAAAATATCTTCTTTTTGGTAACTTATGTAATCAATTTTACAGTCTTACAAAGTAGTAAAATAGTAATCATCTTTAAAAAAACAATCCATTTTCGTGTGTAAAACACAGTCGAACCCTTAGTTTTTACCCTTCAGAAAATTACATTTTAACTCTCACGGGATAATTACCCCCAGGGTTGGAACCACTGCGCTAAGGTGATCCATTCTGACGAGACGTATAGCAGCACTGGGACACAATTCACTGCCGAGATACCGTCACACTCCAATACTTCACGAGAAATAGGTCGCGAGTGTGTGTGTGTGTGTGTGTGTGTGTGTGTGTGTGTGTGTGTGTGTTCATGTAGCTATAGCTTTTCCTTGCACTTATTTCTGGTTCCTTACTAACCTGTCAAAAGTAATTTATTTAGTGACCAAACATTTGCATTTTCCGAATCATATACCAGAACAGCTCTCGATAGTAATATACTAAATAAATGTAAGTGTGAAGGAGATGCAGGCCAAGCAAAACACACACACACACACACACACACACACACACACACACACACACACACACGCACAAATGGTTCAAATGGCTCTGAGCACAATGGGACTTAACTGCTGAGGTCATCAGTCCCCTAGATCTTAGAACTATTTAAACCTAACTAACCTAAGGACGTCACACACATCCATGCCCGAGGCAGGATTCGAACCTGCAACCGTAGCGGTCGCACGGTTCCAGACTGTAGCGCCTAGAACCGCTCGGCCACTTCGGCAGGCCACACACACACACCCACACACACACACACACACACAAAGAGAGACAGAGAGAGAGAGGGGGGGCGGAGAGAGAAGGAAGAGAGAGGGAGAGGTAAACCATTAGTCGAGAAAACTCTTTGAGTAGAAAGTAACTAGTACAGCGACGGATAGCAATAATTAAGAGAAGTAAGCCACAACAGGATAGCAATGACTGTGGCAATACAGGATGAGATAGTAACGCTCAAAGAAATAAGTCAGGCGCGTACGTGCCGACAGTACCTTGAGAAATCCGTTGGAGAGTTAAGTGCGTAAGACCCTGGAAAAGTGTTTGCTATCTTTCCGCGAGGTCACTTCCTCATGCGCGGCTGACGACGTGAGGCAGCGTTCTTTCCAGACGCGTCACACGTTTGAAGAGCTGTGGACCGCAAGCTTGTGCAGTCTACATCGTAGCTCCGGAAACGACGACAATGAAGACTTTAACCGATTTTCCTCTGTTCTTGCTTTATTTGTAATTGCCACCAGAACCGTTTCATCTATTCCCACGGATTCGAGAATCTTCTCTCCCCAATTACAACTAAAGATGAAGCCGCACACACTCACAACTTTCCCGCGTCGTTAAACAGCTACACAAGCCTTCACAGCTACCAAGAGACGTTCGCGGTAAGTACTGGTGCCAAACAAGCCTTATGTAATTTCTAAATTTCAGTTATTTTCATTTACTCTTTACCATAATTTTACGATAGGGCACCATAGCAAACAGAACAACGTCCGATTAGCAGTTCATCGTGTAATGCAGCCACATGACGATGAACGAAAGTTCGAGTCCAGTAATGGCATTGAAAAATAAAATGTATTTAAAAAGGAAAATTTTCTTTAGTAGCTGTTTCTATACTGTAGCTTATAATAAAACCACTGGAGCCTCAAAATGTCAATTCCTGACAAAACAGCTTAACTTGGCCATCTGATTTCGATTGACGGTATTTTAAATGTAAAATCATGGTTTTCCATTCAGTGAACTTCCATGTTTTTCCTGTGCTTTGGATCTCAACGAACCTTTCAACTCTTTATATTGTTAATATTTGTCGACAGATCGCTGGTTTAAGATTGTTAAACATTACAACAGGGCGAAAGTTTCGCTGAGCAAGTATCCTCGATCCTGTTAATCAGCACAATCTCGTCTCTTTTGTGGAAAAAATATTAGGCAAACGTTGGCATCGTTGTATTGTGTCATACTGTTGTCGTACTTCCGTTATTATTAGTTACATTTTATTGTATAAGAAAGTAACGATAGTCATCCGTAGTGTAAAAAAAACCGTCTCCCTGAGCATTCTATCAGTTGCTGAAGAATATGTAGTTTTAATATCTTGAAGCATTTACACCCAGTGAGATGGCTGCAAAATAAGGGAGTGGGCTCCTGTCGGGAAGGAGAAGGTCGAAATTCCCGTAGGGCCGTCCTCATTTAGGTTATGTGTGGTTTCCCTAAATGACTTTATATGAAAATTGGGATGATTCTTTAAACAAGGCCACGACCAACGAACGTCCTCAACTTTCTCCTATCAGAGGTTATTTACTGGGCCATCAGACCTTGAGGAAAGCGCTACGTTGACCGGTCACCATGTCGAACTGTGCCTAATGCGTCCTTGAATGCAGTTGGGGGGGGGGGGGGGGGGCAGGCGAGGCACGGGGCCACCACACAGGTTATTTACCTGGGTCATCTGCATGGCAGTCATACACACTGACAGCTCAGTTAGAGATGCTGTCAGAGGGTACATTTAGTCTTTAATAACCTGGACTCAACTAGACGCTAAATTCCATCCAGAGAGAAAGAAAATAATTAAATATTAAAACACATTTTATTATTGTCAGCTTACCATAATCCTTATTGTGGTAAATAACAGTATTAATGTACTCTTACAGTGATAGAACACGCCCTTAATATTCCTTCGTTCAAACGTGTTCTATCCATAGCTACACCTACCCGACTGAATGCTTCGTTTACTGTTTCTGTGTGTTATAGTCTCGAATATACTGTAAGAACATAATCGATAGACGAGTTACAAGTTTCTACATGATCTACATGATTACTCTGTAACTCACATTTAAGTGCTTGCAGAGAATTCATCGAGTTTCCTTAAGTTTCCTGTGCATAATTTCTAGTGCTTTACGTAATAATTATAAAATGTTCTTAGAACCCCTGTAGGACAATACCTTGTTTGACGTCCAGAAAAAATATGTCCACAGCAAATAATGAAATCAATCGACACTGTATATAAACAAATACCCCCCACAATAAACGATTTCAGTAAACATGCTGTTATGTAAGCTTCATATAAATTTGAAATTTCCTGGCAGATTAAAACTGTGTGCCCGACCGAGAATCGAACTCGGCACCTTTGCCTTTCGCGGGCAAGTGCTCTACCATCTGAGCTATCGAAGCGCGACCGACGCCCGGTACTCACAGTTTTACTTCTGCCAGTACCTCGTCTCCTACCTTTCAAACTTTACAGAAGCTCTCCTGCGAACCTTGCAGAACTAGCACTTCTGAAAGAAAGGATATTGCGGAGACATGGCTTAGCCATGTCTTTCTTTCAGGAGTGCTAGTTCTGCAAGGTTCGCAGGAAATTGACGGAGATCCGAATTGTGAAATGATTTGGATGAAGGTCACGGTTAAAGCAGGCTCAGACATGGTAATTGGATGTCTCTATAGACCCCCGGGCTCAGCAGCTGTTGTGGCTGAGCACCTGAAGAATAATTTGGAAAATATTTCGAGTAGATTTCCACACCATGTTATAGTTCTGGGTGGAGATTTTAATTTGCCGGATATAGACTGGGAGACTCAAACGTTCATAACGGGTGGCAGGGATAAAGAATCCAGTGAAATTTTTTTATGAAAACTACCTTGAGCAGTCAAACAGAGAACCGACTCGTGGCGATAACATATTAGACCTTCTGGTGACAAACAGACCCGAACTATTTGAATCAGTTAATGCAGAACAGGGAATCAGCTATCATAAAGCGGTTACTGCATCGATGATTTCAGCCGTAAATAGAAATATTAAAAAAGGTAGGAAGATTTTTCTGTTTAGCAAAAGTGACAAAAAGCAGATTACAGAGTACCTGACGGCTCAACACAAAAGTTTTGTCTCAAGTACAGATAGTGTTGAATATCAGTGGACAAAGTTCAAAACCATCGTACAACATGCGTTAGATCAGTATGTGCCAAGCAAGATCGTAAAAGATGGAAAACAGCCACCGTGGTACAACAATGGAGCTGGAAAACAGCTGCGGAAGCAAAGGGAACTTCACAGCAAACATAAACATGGCCAAAGCCTTGCAGACAAAAATTACGCGAAGCGAAATGTAGTGTGAGGAGGGCTATGCGAGAGGCGTTCAATGAATTCGAAAGTAAGTTCTATATACTGACTTGGCAGAAAATCCTAAGAAATGTTGGTCCTATGTCAAAGCGGTAGGTGGATCAAAACAAAATGTCCAGACACTCTGTGACCAAAAGGGTACTGAAACACAGGATGACGGACTAAAGGCCGAATTACTAAATGTCTTCTTCCAAAGCTGTTTCACAGAGGAAGACTGCACTGTGCTTCCTTCTCTAGATTGTAGATATCGAAGTAGACGACAGAGGGTTAGAGAAACAATTAAAATCGCTCAAAAGAAGAAAGGCCGCTGGACCTGATGGGATACCAGTTCGATTTTACACAGAGTACGCGAAGGAACTTGCCCCCCTTCTTGCAGTGGTGTACCGTAGGTCTCTAGAAGAGCGAAGCGTTCCAAAGGATTGGAAAAGGGCACAGGTCATCCCCGTTTTCACGAAGGGACGTCGAACAGATGTGCAGAACTATAGACCTATATCTCTAACGTCGATCAGTTGTAGAATTTTGGAACACGTATTATGTTCGAGTATAATGACTTTTCTGGAGACTAGAAATCTACTCCGTAGGAATCAGCATGGGTTTCGAAAAAGACGGTCGTGTGAAACGCAGCTCGCGCTATTCGTCCACGAGACGCAGAGGGCCATAGACACGAGTTCACAGGTAGATGCCGTGTTTCTTGACTTCCGCAAGGAGTTTGACACAGTTTTCACAGTCGTTTAATGAACAAAGTAAGAGCATACGGACTATCAGACCAATTGTGTGATTGGATTGAGGAGTTCCTAGATAACAGAACGCAGCATGTCATTCTCAATGGAGAGAAGTCTTCCGAAGTAAGAGTGGTTTCAGGTGTGCCGCAGGGGAGTGTCATAGGACCGTTGCTATTCACAATATACATAGATGACCTGGTGGATGACATCAGAAGTTCACTGAGGCTTTTTGCAGATGATGCTGTGGTGTATCGAGAGGTTGCAACAATGAAAAACTGTACTGAAATGCAGGAGAATCTGCAGCGAATTGACGCATGGTGCAGGGAATGGCAATGGAATCTCAATGTAGACAAGTGTAATGTGCTGCGAATACATAGAAAGATAGATCCCTTATCATTTAGCTACAAAATAGCAGGTCAGCAACTGGAAGCAGTTAATTCCACAAATTATCTGGCAGTACGCATTAGGAGTGATTTAAAATGGAATGATCATATTAAGTTGATTGTCGGTAAAGCAGATACCAGACTGAGATTCATTGGAAGGATCATAAGGAAATTCAAACCGAAAACAAAGGAAGCAGGTTACAGTACACTTGTTGGCCCACGGCTTGAATACTGCTCAGCAGTGTGGGATCCGTCCCAGATAGGGTTGATAGAAGAGATAGAGAAGATCCAACGGCGAGCAGCGCGCTTCGTAACAGGATCATTTAGTAATCGCGAAAGCGCTACGGAGATGATAGATAAACTCCAGTGGAAGACTCTGCAGGAGAGACGCTCAGTAGCTCGGTACGGGCTTTTGTTAAAGTTTCGAGAACATACCTTCCCTGAAGAGTCAAGCAGTATATTGCTCCCTCCCTCCTACGTACATCTCGCGAAGAGACCATGAGGATAACATCAGAGAGATTAGAGCCCACACAGAAGTATACCGACAACCCTTCTTCCCACGAACAATACGAGACTGGAATAGAAGGGAGAACCGATAGAGGTACTCAGGGTATCCTCCACCACACACCGTCAGGTGGCTTGCGGAGTATGGATGTAGATGTAGATGTAGAGCTTCTGTAAAGTTTGAAAGGTAGGAGACGAGGTACTGGCAGAAGTAATGCTGTGAGTACCGGGCGTGGGTCGCGCTTCGGTAGCTCAGATGGTAGCGCACTTGCCCTCGAAAGGCAAATGTCCCGAGTTCGAGTCTCGGTCGGGCACACAGTTTGAATCTGCCAGGAAGTTTCATATCAGCGCACACTCCGCTGCAGAGTGAAAATCTCATTCATATAAATTTAATGGTAGGTATAAAAATATTTCATATAGAATTGCTACTACTGCCATTGAAACTGGTGGGAACCGATATGTTTCCATATCAAAAGTACTTCTGAAATGTTTCAGCGTAAATACTCGAGATAAACCCCCGATTATTCTGCTTCGTTACGATTCCCCTTCAGTCGATAGCGTCACATTGCCTCGTGTTTGCCCAGAAGGTATTTGTGCGTCAGGGTCCTATGTTAAATATCAAATTTTATCACCGTGCATCCGTGAGGGAAATACCACACGCTTACGTTGCTGTCGGTCTAGAACGTAAAGTCTAGACCGTCAGGGGAAATTGTCCTTTAAGTACCGAAAGCCGGTTTGTGTGTCTCCACACGCCATCTCACCCATGTCCTCTCTCTGTCTCTCTCTCTCTCTCTCTCTCTCTCTCTCTCTCACACACACACACACACACACACACACACACACACACTGTCTCTCTCTCTTTCCTCTCTGTTTCTCTCTTTCATCTGTCCACTGTTTCGCTCTCAACTCGCGAAGCAAAGGGAAAATGAAAGGACCAAACGACACAGTGAAATCATTCGTTTTTCCGTGTGAACGACTCTTAAAGGATTTACCTAACATCGATTAGCATGAACATTATTTGTGACCCGAAAAACTGACTGCAGCGATTGAATAAATTAATGACTTACAATGTTGCAAGGCATTGGTTTTGTTCAACGAAGTCATTTTCTTACTTGTTTCTTATAAACACTTTATTCCATTTCGTTTGCTGTTAACTAATTTTGCCCCTCTCGCACATCATCAAGCAACATCAAACAAAAAACGTGCTACATACTTACATCAAACCGTAACAGACACAACAGTGGGAGAGAGAAACACATAATGGAGCCCTCAATAAGTTTGCAACACAACCATAGTAGATACGGGCCAACAGTCACAGATATGAGATCCCGAACGTAGAAAAAAAGAAAGTGCAATCGACATGCGGGTTTAGTCACAGTACCAGCATACACTAAGCCTCTAATGAGGTCAGCATATCACTTGAACTGAATGATGGCATGGGGGGACGAACCTAAACGAATCGCGAATGAAACGAAACGAAGAGTCTATTTCAGATAAAAAAAAAAAAAAAAAAAAGGCAGCTGCGCGCAGAAAAATTAATCTGTCTCAAGATGTTTTAATGGAGTTGTGGACCAAATCATAATAAAGATTACAATTGTTTTCATCCTTCAGTATCAATATGGTTTTCCATACAGCACTTCTGCCATAAATTCAGCTAAGTACCTAGGAATTACAATTACGGACAACCTAAATTGGAAAGAACACATAGAAAATATTGTGGGGAAGGCAAGACAAAGACTGCATTTTATTGACAGGACACTTAGAAAATGCAACAGATCTACTAAGGAGACTGCCTACACTATGTTTGTATGTCCTCTTTCAGACTACTGCTGCGCGGTGCGGGATCCTTACCAGATAGGATTGATGGAGTACATCGAAAAAGTTCAAAGAAGGGCAGCACGTTTTGTATTATCGCGATATAGGGGAGAGAGTGTCACTGAAATGATACAGGATTTGGGGTGGATATCATTAAAGAAAAGGCGTTTGTCGTTGCGACGGAATCTTCTCACAAAATTTCAGTCACCAACTTTACCCCTACATAGGTAGAAACGATCATCATAATAAAATAAGGTAAATCAGATATCGTACGGAAAGATATAGGTGTTCGTTTCTCCTGAGCGCTGTTCGAGACTGGAATAATAGGGAATTATTGTGAAGGTGATTCAATGAACCTGCTGCCAGGCGCTTAGGTGTGATTTGCAGGGTATCCATGAAGATGCAGATGTAGACGATATGTATGTCTAAACAATCACCAAACCTCCGCCATGTTTGATTCATACTGCGTAAACTCGGCCAGAAGTCGGAAACGGTGTCAAACAAGACCCATCCGGCCAAATTATTTTCCTATCTTGCTCCATAGCCTAATGGATTCGACACCACGTTCTGATGTTACGGACATTTGTATCACTGTGATCGGTTTTGGATTGCAGGTCACGTTGAGTCCGCTGCTTCCGGAACTTCATTCGTGTTATTTAGGTGCAGAAAGGGTTCGCGAGTGCGACCTTAAGTTCTGCAGTGGCTTTAGCAGTTGTCGTTCTCTTATCTTTCATCAGAACCTTCTTCAAGGACCATCTGTCACAATCACTCGACATTTACTTTCGTCCGCGTTGTCACCTAGCAGAAGACGTGTTCCCGCTTTTCCGTATGTGTCTCAAAATGGTGTCTGTTGAAAGACCGAGCATTTCAGCTACCTTGGTTACGGAAGCATCTGTGATATGAAAATCAACAATTTTCCTACGTTAGAATTCACTTTGCTCCGACGTAACGCACACACAGTTACGCAGAACAATGTTATCACCAACGTATAGAGGACATTGTGCCGGAGCCGTTCGTCGTCAAATACAATAGCACAAGCTGCAGATTTGACTAGTATCCGCATTTATGTAGAAGCATGCATTTCTCTCGTATTTCCATACTTTTGTTCAGCAATGGAGGGAAACTTTCCAGGTAGATGCCGTATTTCCCAGGTAGATGCCTTGTTTCTTGACTTCCGCAAGGCGTTCGATACAGTTTCCCATAGTCGTTTAATGAACAAAGAGCATATGGACTATCAGACCAATTGTGTGATTGGATTGAAGGGTTCCTAGATAACAGAACGCAGCATGTCATTCTCAATGGAGAGAAGTCTTCCGAAGTAAGAGTGATTTCAGGTGTGCCGCAGGGGAGTGTCGTAGGACCGTTGCTATTCACAATATACAAAATGACCTTATGGACAACATCGGAAGTTCACTGAGACTTTTTGCAAACGATGCTGTGGTATATCGAGAGGTTGTAATAACGAAAAATTGTACTGAAATGCAGGAGATCTGCAACGAATTGAAGCATGGTGCAGGGAATGGCAATTGAATCTCAATGTAGACAAGTGTAATGTGCTGCGAATACATAGAAATAAAGATCCTTTATCATTTAGCTACAATATAGCAAGTCAGCTACTGGAAGGAGTTAATCCGTGAATTATCTGGGAGTAGCCATTAGGAGTGATTTAAAATGGAGTGATCATATAAAGTTGATCGTCGGTAAAGCGGATGCCAGACTGAGATTAATTGGAAGAATCATAAGGAAATGCAATCCGAAAACAAAGGAAGCAGGTTACAGTACACTTGTTCTCCCACCGCTTGAATATTGCTCACCAATGTGGGATCCGTCCCAGATAGGGTTGATAGAAGAGACAGAGAAGATCCAACGGAGAGCAGCGCGCTTCGTTACAGGATCATTTAGTAATCGCGAAAGCGTTACAGAGATGATAGATAAACTCCAGTGGAAGACTCTGCAGGAGAGACGCTCAGTAGCTCGGTACGGGCTTTTCTTGAAGTTTCGAGAACATACCTCCACCTAGGAGTCAAGCAGTATATTGCTCCCTCCTACGTATATCTCGCTAAGAGACCATGAGGACAAAATCAGAGAGATTTGTGCCCACACAGAGGCATACCGACAATCTTTCTTTCCATGAACAATACGTGACTGGAATAGAAGGGAGAACCGATAGAGGTTCTCAGGGTACCCTCCGCCACACACCGTCAGGTGGCTAGCGGAGTATGGATGTAGTTGTAGACGTAGACACCAAGTAAAAGCTAAATCTTTACCGGTATTCTTCCGAATTGCATCCCAGTGTGCTAACCAAGTTGTGGTAACAGCGTGGGAGGTGTCTCCCGACGCCTGAGGTTGCGATTTACGGCGTCTCCACACAACTAGCGAGGCGTTCCCGCTAAGGCAGCCGGGTAGCTGCGCCACGCCCGCCGCCCACGCTGCAGCAGCGTCCTCGGCGCGTCGCCTCACGCTGGGTCGGCGCCGCCCACACCTCAGCACCTCGCCAAGGACGGGGCGGCCCCTCTGCCAGCGGCGTGCACCCTAATTACGGACTTGTGTCCCTCGGCGTAGCTCCTCTATCGGCGCTCCTGCTGCTGGCTGCACCAGCTGCTGTCGCCGAGCTGCTTCTGTATGAGAGTGCGTGACAGTACTGATGCAGCGCAACGTGAGTCGCAGGTGCCTTGATGCAAATGCCGATTTCAGTGGAACTGAAACGACACTTTCGCCCGTTGCGTAGCGTCGTGCGATATCACATGCGTGGCTGCGGAAATCTGGGACGAGCGAGACGAATTAGGCGGCGTAATGCCCAGGAGATTTCATTGGCAGACCCGGATTAGTTACCCGCACTGCTACACATGTCAGTCAGTCTAAATTAGTGTCGCCAACTTTGATTTGACCCGCGAGATGGCGTTAAACTTCAAACAATTCGAAAGTCAATAATAAAAGTCCGCCGGCCGGAGTGGGCGAGCGGTTCTAGGCGTTACAGTCTGGAACCGCGCGACCGCTACGGTCGCAGGTTGGAATCCTGCCTCGGGCATGGATGTATGTGATGTCATTAGGTTAGTAAGGTTTAAGTAGTTCTACGTTCTGGGGGACTGATGACCTCAGAAGTTAAGTCCCATTGTGCTCAGAGCCAATAAAAGTCCTGTTGCTACCTAACTAGAATGCGCAAATCAATTAAAGAGACATTTTTTCGAAACCCCGTTTTGAAGCAGCTGTTTGAAATTTGGCTCAAAAGTGTCTACGACCTACCTCTGCAATGATGCAAAAGCGTGGCGCGCTGTGAGGCTACACACGAGCGTGGCAACACTTCAAACAGCAACGTTTCGTCACTTTCGAAACACTTAAATTGTGGAAAAATCCATCGTGGACGTTTCACACAATGTGATCATCACACCCCCTCTTACCCACATTTCAACCCTTCTTTTGTCGCCTCTGCGATAGCAACACCATCAGTGTCACCCAGCACATTTCTTGTCAGCTTTAAAAATGTTCCTGTATAGAAACAACCCATCATTGAGGGGAGGGGGAGGGGGGGGATGTCCTAGGCGCCTGCAGGCAGGCAAATCCCAGACACGTCATGAATTCCACATACCTGCTAGCAGGCGCTACAGCAGCAGCGTAGCCTGCTTGCGCCTAGGTCTGCGTCACAGGTGTTCTTTGTACAGGTACATTTCAAAAATGCTCAACAAAGGTGGACAGGTGGTACAGAGGGCGTTGTCAAACTGAGAGGTCTCAGAGCGACCCTGTATCAATGAGATCACGGCACTAGAGGGAGCGAAGCAGGAGGGTGGCAAAACATAAGGACATTTTCCTCCTACGGATCATGTTTAAATTTCATCCAATAGTTGTGAACTGTCCATAGTGGGTTCACCCTGTACACTGCAATATTAGTATCTGTTTCCATAGCTTAAATAAACTTACATTCGATAATCTAACCATGCAGGTTCCAACAACCCATCTGTGAAAAAAATTTCTTAGATCGTCGCTGAGCAGCGACCACCTGATATTTCAAAGAATACCTTACGCGCCACGGCACGGAATACGAATTGTTCATAATTTGTATCGATAGAGATATTTTGTGTTTCTTATTTTTTGACAGCTGAAGAATTGTAATTCTCTTCTACTACCACAGTCTTGATATTTTTTAAAGATGGCGGACGCGTATATGGAGTGGTCCGCAATCACTAATTAGTTATTATAAAATATTACTATTGTGCAGTGCTATGTAAGAATTTATGTCTGCAGCTACGATGAATTGTAGAAAATGTTAAAGGACTTAGAGTACTTAAGTTTTTTTTAAAAAGTCTTTGCTCTTCCCGCCAAGAAGTGGTGCAAAACTCACAACAGATTTCTGAATCTTCACAAGAGAATAATAATTTGATCAAAATATAATTTTAAAAAAGCACCACAACACCAGAGCCAAATTTCTGTCGTACTGCAAAGCGGTTTGATCCTGGTAAGTGGTTCAGGGTCAAGAACGTCTTTCTACGAACTTTCAATTCGGACGCAAGATTTGTGGGGGACACTACCCAAAGGAAAAGGATACTTTCTTTCACACCCTTTGATGCCACCTTCTTAGGTCTCCTAAAGTCGACTCTAAACGGAGGTGTGCCTGAAATGTTTTTTCTCGACCACGCATGAGAAAACAGCGTAATTTCAATGCTGAACGTCGCGGTTCTCACCTCCACCGCAGAAGTGTCACAAGAAAGGATGAATGTCGGTATAAAGGGGAGTGACGAGTTTCTCATCGTGTGACACGTCCACAGTCGCGTAGGGCAGGTTTGTCGTGAAATTTGGTGTCAATGTGACTACATTAACCCACGTCACTTCTGAACTCTGGCCGTATTTTCGCACTTGTCGGCACCTTGCTGTTTCAAGCGTCCCCGAGCAGGAAGGGGACGTCGCATGACGACATGTTTTTGCACCACTGCAGTGTAAGGTTGTAGGGACCTGAGGGCCAAATTGCAAACTTCTGCGTTCCATTGGGTGACAATAAAGGGGTTTCGATTTAGTGGTTCTTTAATTTTATTGTGTAATGTAGTTTCAGTTAAAATTACGAGATCCGACAGCCAGACTGGAATATGTTCACCGCTAACAGTTCTTTACACCATCTCCAGCTTGTTTCTGCCAACTCCCGCCGATAATAACAACAACACAACATGAACAACATGGAGCAGGTCAATCAAAAACATCAAGATTAAATTCGCACTGAAACAAATTGAACCGTAGCAAAGCCCGACAGTCTTCTTCATTCATTCATGTACTTTCTACAGTAGATTTCAACATCCTAATCTGATTATATAGACGAATGAAAAACTGGTAGAAGCCGACCTCGAGGAAGATCAGTTTGTATTCCATAGAAATGTTGGAACATGTGAGGCAATACTGACCTTACGACATATTTTAGAAGAAAGATTAAGGAAAGGCAAACCTACGTTTCCAGCATTTGTAGACTCAGAGAAAGCTTTTGACATTGTTGACTGGAATACTCTCTTTCAAATTCTAAAGGTGGCAGGGGTAAAATATAGGGGGCGAAAGGCTATTTACAATTTGTACAGAAACCAGATGGCAGTTATAAAACTCGAGGGGCATGAAAGGGAAGCAGTGGTTGGGAAGGGAGTGAGACAGGGTTGTAGCCTCTCTCCGATGTTATTCAATCTGTATATTGAGCAAGCAGTAAAGGAAACAAAAGAAAAATTCGCAGTAGGCATTAAAATCCATGGAGAAGAAATTAAAACTTTGAGGTTCGCCGATGACATTGTAATTCTGTCAGAGACAGCAAAGGACTTGGAAGAGCAGATGAACGGAATGGACAGTGTCTTGAAAGGAGGATATAAGATGAACATCAACAAATGCAAGACGAGGATAACGGAACGTTGTCAAATTAAGTCGGGTGATGCTGAGGGAATTAGGTTAGGAAATGAGAAACTTAAAGTAGTAAAGGAGTTTTGCTATTTGGGGACTAAAATAACAGATGATGGTCGAAGTAGAGAGGACATAAAATGTAGGCTGGCAATGGCAAGAAAAGCGTTCGTGTGTGTGTGTGTGTATGTGTGTGTGTGTGTGGTTTGAGGTTTTCGGGCGCTAAACAGCGTGGTCACTAGCGCCCAAACGCATAGAAACAGGAACACATGCGGTGAAGGGACGAAGACGGAAAGTGAACAAGGAGAACTGCTAAAAGACACAGACCTGAAGAAGAAAAATTTGTTAACATCGAGTATAGATTTAAATGTCAGGAACTCATTTCTGAAAGTATTTGTATTGAGTGTAGCCATGTATGGAAGTGAAACATGGACGATAAATAGTTTGGGCAAGAAGAGAATAAAAGCTTTCCAAAATGTGGTGCTACAGAAGAATGCTGAAGATCAGATGGGTAGATCACATACCTAATGATAAGGTATTGAAAAGAATTGGGGAGAAGAGGAGTTTGCGGCACAACTTGACAAGAAGAAGGGACCTGTTGGTAGAACATGTTCTGAGGCATCAAGGGATTACAAATTTAGCATTGGAGGGCAGCGTGGAGGGTAAAAATCGTAGAGGGAGACCAAGAGATGAATACACTAAGCAGATTCAGAAGGATGTAAGCTGCAGAAAGTTCTGGGAAATGAAGAAGCTTGCACAGGATAGAGTAGCATGGAGAGCTGCATCAAACCAGTCTCAGGACTGAAGACCATAACAGCGACAACAATCTGATTTTACGTGTGAGCTCCATAAAACTCCATTCAATGTTTTGGTTGCTTGTATACCTTAGAAAATGCGATTATTATTTATTACTTTTATTGCATCCACAACTCCTCCGGCTAGCTGACTGTTCCATGTTCTGCTCTAAAGCCTCGTCTGACCAAGCAAGTCCACGCTCACTAATTTATGAACACTCGCTGAGAAAAACAGACAAGTGCCAAAGCCCGGGGACGCACTTTCGAATGCTCTGTAAGCTTTCAGTATCGGAAAAGTAATCTCGTTGATCACGGAGGATCACTAATTACCGAGCTGCGAAATGATAACCGCATTAAAGTATAAATTAATCCCCAGAGAGCTCATGATTTGACACTTCAGTTGCACGATAATTTCCATTCGATTCCTCGGCTTCGCGAGCTCCAAACCTGTCAACGAATTGATTAACATATTGAGCTTTCAGCTAATCAGGAGCAGCAGCAGAAAGTAGGCATTCTCAATGGCCATTCCTTGTTCTGACTACCACCACGCAATACGATAGTAGAGCTCGCCCCATCAACTTTAGACGAACAAATAATCTCGTCCATCTGCGGGCGGAAATTGGTAGGAGCGACTGCAGTAGCATAAATAACACATTATTATAGTTGTTTCTCATATTCTAGCATCCAGTCTCCTATCTTCCCAATCTTCCACCTGAAAATTCGTCTTTGACAATGCTATTTTTGCGAGTCGCTTTCAACTTCTATTAATTAGAATCCATTCCAACATCTTAAGCCACCCGTCCTCACCCTAACAGCACAAATGCCCATACCACGTCAGTCGTTTTGCTTCTATTTATCCATTGCAGTGGTGTCCAGGTCCATTCTCTTACATCTGTCTTCATTTTCAATTTTAACACATAATGTAAATCATACAGCAACATCTCCAACATCTCTGCTACCAGTAAGTTCCTCTTCATTCTTTAAATTATATCCCACATTTCTGCTTCACACGTTGCTATACTTTCTACAATAGATTTAAACATCCGAATCTGATCTTATGTGTGTGTTCCATAATACTTCTTTCCGTACTTTGGTTGCTTGTCTACCATAGTCTATGCGATTCCTGTTTTTTACTTTTATTGCCTCCATCTTCGTTAATAATAACTCCCAAATGTTTATAAAAATCCACAAACTTTACTACCTCCAAAATCTAATGCCAAGTTTTCATCCGCTGCAACGGTAGCCAAACACTCTACTTTCTCTAAATTAATGGTTAAACGCCATTTCTGATTTTGTCTGTGCAACTTTCCAACCATGTAGTTCATTTCACCCTCATCCTCTGAAAAAGTGACGTGGTCGAAATTATATGCGTGCTAAACATAGTGCTGAAAAATGTTTTCCATTATGCGCTGAATGTATTAAAACCCTTCTTTTTAAACACTCTGTCGCTCAAAAAGGGCATGAAATCAAACGCCCGTCCAACATAATGAATTTGACATGAATCCTGCAATGCAACTGATTAACCATTACGAAATTCCTGTAAATTTTGCCTCTTGTGTATTAATTTCAGACATTACCATTCTTTTCAATGTGCAATAGATTATTTACAAGAAGTTTCATTCTTGAATATGTATATTGTGAAAGCTCAGTTACACTAACCAGTTGCTTGAAGAGATGCCTACAAGAAGACTACTTGCAAACATCAAGCATCATTCCCACTGCCCGCTGTGTGCAACCAGTATTTTCTCCCTTAGTGATAAGTTACCCCAGAAAAATGTAGAATAAGACAGTAGTGAGTGGAAATGCGCAAAACATGTAACTATGTTATTTTGTTTATTTTCCTAACTAGCAGTTATGTGAAGCGCAGGCACACGTTTCTCCCAATTCATATTTTCAACAATATGCATGCTCCAACATATAAAGAGTTGACCCTGTTTACTGACTCCAGTTCGTGTACTCATTTTGATGTTGGTTTTACTTACTTTTCTGCACAGAATTCTTCCAGAGGAATTGCATCAGCCGGCCGGGGTGGCAGAACCGTTCTAGGCTCTACAGTCTGGAACCGCGCGACAGCTACGGTCGCAGGTTCGAATCCTGCCTCGGGCATGGATGTGTGTGATGTCCTTAGGTTAGTTAGGTTTAAGTAGTTCTAAGTTCCAGGGGACTGATGACCTCAGAAGTTAAGTCCCATAGTGCTCAGAGCCATTTGAACCATTTTTGAATATCAGCTCCACCGATTAACAATTTACTACTGCTTTTTAGTTAGCACATGAGCCCACCCGTTTCCTCTAGCATTTCTTAATTTTTCCTCAATTTTACGCGGTTGATCTCCAGGCTGCAGATAAAAGTTTAAATCCACTTAAAGAATTTGCGCATATTCTACAGGGACAATTTGACTCAGAATCACAGACTGAATGTCGCGGGCCCTGAGGTATAGTCTAGACCGGAACGTGAGGACTTCACGTTCGTCCTACCTGTACTTCTCCAGAGCTGACTCGCTCTCTCCAGGCTTTTATAATGTGTCTGAGGGCATACAAGCCATTTTGTACGTAGTATCGTATCTCCTCCTCTCATGGTCACTTGCTTCTGAAATCTTAATTAATTCTCGAGTGCATTTATTAAAATATATATATTTTTTTGTTTGCAGACTTTCACGTTTGCACTGTGACGCACACAGCATTGGCTTGCCGCGGACACAAAGGAGTCATAAAGGTTCGCTCGCGCCTGCTCTCACAAGTGGACAAGGAAAGGGAGTGGCGGCCGCGGTGTTTTTCGTGCCGTCCACAATAGCGGCCAGTTTTCCTTACAAGTGTGCACCGCCCAGTCGCCGAGTCATTATATTCAAATTCCGAAGTAGAAAGCGAGAGCCGGGCTTTGTGTGTCAGGCGTCAGCCCCCTTGCTGCAGCGCCGTGGGTGAGCGCTTACAGTTACACGGGTTCCGTAACTGGTCGCACCGCGCTACGCCCAGGAGCTCGCCCTGACGTCATGCCCAGTGCATCGCACACTAATGACGTCGCTCACTATCCGTATCCACGTGATTACCACCTCGGTGCTTGTTTTCAGTCTGCTGCTACGTGCAACAAGTTGCCCTGCTATTTCATCTACTAGTTTACTCCTGCTCAATTGTGCGTAGCCTTCATATCGATTCTATTTTGACTGACCTCAACTAAGCAACTAGTCTTGATACCTACACTAATGGCCAGTAAAATTGCTACAGCAAGAAGAAATGCAGATGTTAAACGGGTATTCATTGGACAAATATATTATACTAGAACTGACATGTGATTACATTTTCACGCAATTTGGGTGCAAAGATCATGTGAAATTAGTACCCAGAACAACCACCTCAGGCCGTAATAACGGCCTTGATACGGCTGGGCATTGAGTCAAATACAGCTTGGATGGCTTGGATGGGTACAGCTGCCCAAGCAGCTTCAACACGATACCACAGTTCATCAAGAGTACTGACTGGCGTATTGTGACGAACCAGTTGCTCAGCCACCATTGACCAGACGCTTTCAATTGGTGAGAGATCAGGAGAATGTGCTGGCCAGGACAGCAGTCGAACATTTTCTGTATCGAGAAAGGCCCGTACAGGACGTGCAACATGCGGTCGTGCATTATCCTGCTGAAATGTAGGGTTTCGCAGAGATCGAATGAAGGGTAGAGCCACGGGTCGTAACACATCTGAAATGTAACGTCCACTGTTCAAAGTGCCGTCAATGCGAACAAGAGGTGACCGAGACGTGTAACCAATGGCACCCCATACCACCACGCCGGGCGATACGCCAGTAAGGCGATGACGAATACACGCTTCCAATGTGCGTTCGCCGCGATGTCGCAAAACACGGATGCGACCATCATGATGCTGTTAACAGAACCTGGATTCATCCCAAGAATGAAGTTTTGCCATTCGTGCACCCAGATTCGTCGTTGAGTACATCATCGCAGGCGCTCTTCTCTGTGATACAGCGTCAAGGGTAACCGCAGCCATGCTCTCCGAGATGATAGTCCATACTGCTGCAAACGTCGTCGAACTGTTCGTGCAGACGGTTCTTGTCTTGCAAACGCCCCCATCCGTTGACTCAGGGATTGAGACGTGACTGCACGATCCGTTACAGCCATGCGGATAAGATGCCTGTCATCTCGACTGCTAGTGATACGAGGCCGTTGGGATCCAGCACAGTGTTCCGTATTACCCTCCTGAACCCACCGATTCCATATACTGCTAACAGTCATTGGATGTCGACCAATGTGAGCAGCAATATCGCGATACGATAAACCGCAATCGCGATAGTCTACAATCCGACCTTTATTAATGTCTGAAACGTGATGACACGCATTTCTCCTCCTTACACGAGGCATCACAACAACGTTTCACCAGGCAACACCGGTCAACTGCTGTTTGTGTATGAGAAATCGGTTGGAAACTTTTCTCATGTCAGGACGTTGTAGGTGTCACCACCTGCGCCATCCTTGTGTGAATGCTCTGAAAAGCTAATCATTTGCATATCACAGCATCTTCTTCCTTTCCGTTAAATTTCGCGTCTGTAGCACGTCATCTTCGTGGTGTAGCAATTTTAATGGCCGGTAGTGTAGTTTTACAATTTGAGTAAGATGAATTAAGGAATCATACAGGGTGACAATTACTGAACTATGTAAAAATAAAAGTTAATTAGTTGCAAACTACGGTGTACACACATTGCATTCAACATGTAAACGTCACTACAGATACTCGGATTTAGATTATGACGCGTGCGATATGCCTGCCATCATTGGTGAAGATGTGGCGCAGACGAATAGCGAAATTCTGCATGATCCGCTGAAGTATCGGAACATCATTGCTGTCGATAACCGCCTGAATGTCTGTTTTCAGCTCAGCAATGGTTTTGAGGTTATTGCTGCAAACCTTGTCATTAATACAGCACCACAAAAAGGATACGGATGTGTTCTGGTCCGGAGAATATGGCACCCAATCTCGGCTGGGTATCCCGGAGGCAGAATGTGGCCCCCAAAGTGCTCCTCCAAGACATCAAACACTCCCCTGCTTCAGTGGGATCGAGCTTCGTTTTGCTTGAACCACATCTTGTCAAAATCAGGGTCACTTTGGATAACGAGGATGAAATTATCTTCCATAACCTTCACGTATCGTTCGGTAATAACACTGCTATCAAGGAATAACGCACCGATTAATCCGTGACTGGACACTGCACACCATATAGTCGCCCTTTGAAGGTGAAGAGACTTCTCGATCGCGAAATGCGGATTCTCAGTCCCTCAAATGGGCAAAATTTGCTTGTCGACGAACCCATTCAAACGAAAGTGCGCTTCGTCGCTAAACCAAACCATGCATACGCATACTAATTCCGGTCTTGTGCTGCGGCCAACCGTGCAGTTTAACACTTTTCTGGGCATTTTAAATGTGTTCGTATTGTACCTTATCTCAAAATCTACGGTTATGAATTTTGGTTTTGTTTTTTGTTTCATTACAGTGCACCGATGTATACAGCCACAAATCAAGCACTGGATGAACTATTGTTAGTTGGCTGTGTGGTCAAAGCCTAGAAGCCAATGAGAGAAGGAGAACGAAGTTCCCGCGCTGACTGCCCGTTGCCGTCCCTTGTCACCTCCGCTGTTCCACAGAGTCTGGGTGCGCGCAGCCGGCCCGGCCAACAGGTGCTGCGGCGCCGTCGGTGTGGCATTTGTGGGGCCCGCGCGCAGCAGCCAGCCAGGCAGTGAAAGCCGACCTCCCCGGAACCTTGCGGGCGCCTACGGCGCTAACGGTGCCCACACTCCGCTCTCTGGCGCGTCACGCGCTTCGCAGAAGCTTCGCCATCATCCTGCAGCAGTAGCGTCTTCCCCTGAGTCAGACTAAGGCACGCGGCACGCGGCTCGGTTAGCCATCCACGAATGCGATGTGAGTGCCTGATGACGTCAGCATGTATTGGCTAGCAAATATATGTGAGTGGTCTGTGTGTCAATTAGTTGGTTAGCTGCATCTTCCACGGATCATTTTGCACGATGTAAGTAATGGTGTGGTACGAGTCATTTTACATTCACGTCGCAAATTCATTTGTACATTACATTCCGAACGTTCCGCACTGTCGCCTGATAAAGTATGAGCTTACGGAATATCAGACCAGCTGTGTGGCTGGATTGAAGAGTTTTTAGCAAACAGAACACAGCATATTTTTCTCAATGGAGAGACGTTTACAGACGTTAAAGTAACCTCTGTTGTGCCACAGGGAAGTGTTATGGGACCATTGCTTTTCACAATATATGTAAATGACCTAGTAGATAGTGTCAGAAGTTCCATGCGGCTTTTCGCGGATGATTCTGTAGCATACAGAGAAGCTGCAGCATTAGAAAAATTGCAGGAAATTCTGCAGCGGATAGGCACTTGGTGCAGGGAGTGGCAACTGACCCTTAACATAGACAAATGTAATGTATTGCGAATGCATAGAAAGACGGATTCTTTATTGTATGATTATATGATGGCAGAACAAACACTGGTAGCAGTTACTTCTGTAAAATGTCTGGGATTATGCGTACGGAACGATATGAAGTGGAATGATCGTGTATATTGAGAAAGCAGTGAAGGAAACAAAAGAAAATTCGGAGTAGGTATTAAAATCCATGGAGAAGAATTTAAAACTTTAAGGTTCGCCGATGACATTGTAATTCTGTCGCAGACAGCAAAGGACTTGGAAGAACAGTTGAATGGAATGGATAGTGTCTTGAAAGGAGGGTATAAGATGAACATAAACGAAAGCAAAACGAGGATAATGAAATGTAGTCGAATTAAGTCGGGTGATGCTGAGGGAATTAGATTAGGAAATGAGACACTTAAAGTAGTAAAGGAATTTTGCTATTTGGGAAACGAAATAAGTGATAATGGTCGAAGTAGAGAGGATATAAAATGTAGACTGGCAATGGCAAGGAAAGCGTTTCTGAAGAAGAAAAATTTATTAACATCGAGTATTGATTTAAGTGTCAGGAAGTCATTTCTGAAAGTATTTGTATGGAGTGTAACCAACTTTGGAAGTGAAACATGGACGATAAATAGTTTGGACAAGAAGAAAATATCAGCTTCTGAAATGTGGTGCTACAGAAGAATGCTGAAGATTAGATGGGTAGATCACATAACTAACGAGGAGGTATTGAATAGGATTGGGGAGAAGAGAAGTTTGTGGCACAACTTGACGAGAAGAAGGGATCGGTTGGTAGGACATGTGGTGAGGCGCCAAGGTATCACCAATTTAGTATTAGAGGGCAGCGTGGAGGGTAAAAATCGTAGAGGGAGACCAAGAGATGACTGCACTAAGCAGATTCAGAAGGATGTAGGTTGCAGTGGGTACTGGGAGATGAAGAAGCTTGCACAGGATAGAGTAGCATGGAGAGCTGCATCAAACCAGTCTCAGGACTGAAGACAACAACAACGTTCATATAAAATTAATTGTTGGTAAGACAGGTGCCAGGTTGAGATTTATTGGGAGAGTTCTTAGAAAATGCTATCCATCAACAAAGGAGGTGGCTTACAAAACACTTGTTCGACCCATACTTGAGTATTGCTCATCCGTGTGGGATCCGTACCAGGTCGGATTGACAGAGGACGTAGAGAAGATCCAAAGAAGAGCGGCGCGTCTCGTCACGGGGTTATTTGATAAACGTGATAGCGTTACGGAGATGTTTAGCAAAACTCAAGTGGCAAACTCTGCAAGAGAGGCGCTCTGCATCGCGGTGTAGCTCGCTGTCCAGGTTTCGAGAGGGCGCGTTTCTGGATGAGGTATCGAATATATTGCTTCCCCCTACTTATACCTCCCGAGGAGATCACGAATGTAAAATCAGAGAGATTCGATCGCGCACGGAGGCTTTCCGGCAGTCGTTCTTCACGCGAACCATACGCGACTGGAACAGGAAAGGGAGGTAATGACAGTGGCACGTAAAGTGACCTCCGCCACTCACCGTTGGGTGGCTTGCGGAATATAAATGTAGATGTAGATGTAGAACGTTTGTTAGTGTATACACATATATGAAGGCGAACTTTACTGAAACGGGCAAGCTGCAGGGACTGATTGCTGATTGGTAATGGAGGAAAAAAGGCCCTATAAGCACATGTCCGGAAATGGACGTGTGCGTGCAACGACAGTAAATCATTCCGGAGCACAGGAGAGAGCTGACCGCATCCACGTCATAACAGATGTTGAAAGTGGCCTCCATGGGACTGCAGGTGGTATAGTAACGGCTGTCAAGCAGAATACACGTAAGCGTAGTCCGGCTTACGTATGTTCACGGACCACTTGCCGAGAGCTTGTACCAGGGTCCGTCTCAATATACTGTAGAACCCGGTCCTCCATATCTGGCGTACACACAGTCCACCGCCTCCGTCTGTCTGAAAGGGCCCATGATCACGCAAACGCCCCAAACGGGCTTCAAATCTTGTGAGAGCTGATTGGTCTCTGCGAGGATACTTGTTTTGGTGCAGCCGTGAGGCCTCTGGACCTTTTCTATCTGCTTAGCCATACACAAACACCACTCGGTTTGTTCCCGACATGAATATCTGACCATTCTGGTGCTTACAGTACGCTGCGTCAACAACGCAGACTGCAGCACGCAAGGGACGTGGTCAGAGGAGCTATCATTCGTCAGCGCCATATACCGTGGCAACGATGCGCTTCTGTACATATGTTCATATGTTCATAGAACCTTTTTCGTCCGTTTCCAGCCAGGAAACCGACCCTGCAGTTTGTCGATTTTATTATATACCAAAAGATACAATAGATGTGAGTTAGTGAATCCTACCCAGCAACTATTATACGTTGCAATAATAAAAATTCTTCTACGGAGTAGATGGAGCTCTCAAGGAGAAACTTTCTCAGTTTGCTTTCAGATTGTACTTTCTGTCTTTCAGACATTTTATATCACTGGGTAAGTTATCAAAAAAAATTTTGCGCCTTTGGGCGTCCCTTTTTGTGATAAAGACAACCTTAAAGTGGAGTAATGAATGCCATTTTTCCTTCTGGTATTGTAATTACGTATATCATTATACCTTTTCAACTGTAGTGGATTACTTACAACAAACCTCATGAGGAAATAAATACAGTTTGAGGGACACTTTGAAAGATGGGCTACTCCAGACTGTCGTTCCATGTGATATTACTGAATGAAAATGAGCAAAATATATAGTATATCAACTCACTGATTCGTCTCTCTCCAAGACTTGCAGTGATTCTCAGTGCAAATGTGGCTGCACTAAGCTCTTTTAGGAGTTACAAATGTGCTTTTTCCAGATTAAATTCTCATCAATATGGACACCTAAGAATTATGTACACCCATACGCTGGAATCCACAGTAAAGTGCGTAGCCGAGATACTTCCTATTGTACCACCGATTAACGTAGTTATCTCAAAAAGATTACGTGTTTAAAGACCTCTGTGTGTACTGTAATCAGTCGAATCTTGTTTATGGGAGCGATACGTAGGAGTCTCTACTTAACTATTACGGTTCTCATTTAATTCTGGTAGTTGAATGTTTATAAGTGCTCTTTCACGGGATAAATGTATGTCTACAATGATGTGTCCAGTATTTCAAGTATTACAGCATTTACGTGGCGCACCCTCACGACTGAAACACGCCTATGGCCACATGTGCTGTCCTTCTTTGAATACGTTCAGTAACCCCTGTTAGTCCCATTTATTACTAGGCCAACACTCTCGAACTAGGAGGGGCCTTCCAGAAGTAAGTAATGCATGTCGTCTCACGCTAAGACGACTGCGAATCAGGAGTGGTCCATTGCCAGAAGCGAATATAATGTTCCTCTGCGGTACTGATTACAGGTGCATGAAGTGAGTGATTGAAATACAGTACAGGATAACTACAAACGTACTACCGCTTAATGAAAAGAATTACGAACTTACCGAGTACCAGGCCGGACTACGACTGGATTCATGACTTCTTAGAGACAGAACTCAACACGTCCGTCTTAACACTACAAAATCTACAAATGTAAAGGTAATTGCCGGAGTACCCAAAGGAAGTGTGATAGGACAGTTACTGTTTATAACGTGTATAAATGAACTAGCGCAAAGAGTCATTAGCCCTTTAAGACTGTTCGCAGATGATGTGACTGTCTATAAGAAAGTAGCAACGCCAGAAGATTTGTCGATTTACAAAATGACATACAGAAACGCGACGAATGGTGCAATCTCTGGCAGCTGATCATGAACGTAAATAAATGTAGTTTAATGCGCAGACATAGGAAAAGAAATCCACTACTGAACAACTACGCTGGCGATGAGGAATTTCAAAATGGTTCAAATGGCTTTGAGCTCTATGGGACTTAACATCTGTCATTAGTCCCCTAGGACTTAGAACTACTTGAACCTAACCAACCAAAGGACATCGCACACATACATGCCTGAGGCAGGATTCGAACCTGTGACAGTAGCGGTCGCGCGGTTCCAGACTGAAGCGCCTAGAACCGCAAGGTCACAACGGCCGGCCCGATGACTAATTGCTGGAAACAGTATATATCGTAAAATATCTCGGAGTAACTATCAAGAGAGGCCTTATGTGGAATGACCACATAAAACAAATAATACGAAAACCAGATTCAAGACTGACAATCTTAAGAAGAATCTTAAGGAAATGAACCTCATCTGCGAAAGAAGTGGCTTACAACGCACTTGTTAGACCGATTTCTGAGTAGTGCTATTCAGTCTGGGGTCCTTACCACGTAGAAGAGATAGAGAACTGTAGAGCGCCCGTAAGCACCGAGAGCAGCGCATTTCGTGACGGGATCTTTCATGTGGCGTGAGAATGTTAGAGAGGGCTCAACAAACACCACTGACAGACGCTAAAAAAGAGCCTTTGTGCATCACGGAGAGGTTTATTATTGAAATTTCAGGAGAATACTGTACGGGAAGAGCTGGACAACATATTGAAACTTCCTGGCAAATTAAAACTTTTCAAATCAGTGCACTCTCCGCTGTAGAATGCAAACCTCATTCTGGGAACATCCCCCAGGCTGAGGCTAAGCCACGTCTCCGCTATATCCTTCCTTCCAGCAGTGCTAGTTCTGCAAGGTCCGTAGGAGAGTTCCGTGAAGGTTGGAAGGTAAGAGACGAGATACTGGCAGAAGTAAAGCTGTGAGGACGGTGCGCGAGTCGTGCTTGGGTAACTCAGACGACGGAGCACTTGCCCGCCAACTGGCAACGTCCCGAGTTCGACTCTCGGTCTGGCTCACAGTTTTAATCTGCCAGGAAGTTTCATATCAGCGCACACTCCGCTGCAGAGTAAAAATCTGATTCTGGGCAACATATTACTTCCACATTCATCTCGCGAAATGATAACGATGATAAATTCGAGAAATTACAGCTGATACAGATGCTTAACGACAATCATTTTTCCCATGTGCCATTCTCGAGTAGAACGGGGAAAGAGAGATCAGTTAATGGTTCCATGTGTTCCCTCCACCTCTTGCGGAGCATTGATGTAGATTTAGTTTAAGTGCGCGGAACGATACGACTCTCGTTGGCAAAACGTCTAAACTGTACACAGATTCACAGTGTATGAACCAAATGCAATGTTGCATCTAGCGATAATGAAATGCTGTTAACTATCTGGCCGAGGCCATACAGAGGAGAATACTGATTAGGAAGGTGGACTAACGACATCGACCAGAGATGATAATGCCCAGGCAGTATAGGAATTGATTCGTAGTAATCACAGAGTTTCCGACGCGGACGTACACATACCGGTTCTCGTAGACCTCCGTGATGAAAGAGCGAATTTCTATCGCCGAGGCGGTGTGGCCGAGCGGTTCTAGACGCTTCAATCTGGAACCGCGCGACCGCCACCCTTGCAGGTTCGAATCCTGCCTCGGACATGGATGTGTGTGATGTCCTTAGGTTAGTTAGGTTTAAGTAGTTCGAAGTTCTAGGGGACTGATGATCTCAGATGTTAAGACCCATAGTGCTCAGAGCCATCTATCGTCGAGGAACTGAACGATCAGTACGGCGCTCCGACCGTTGTTTACAGGGTCTTGGAGGCAATGTTGAACAATAGTGTAGCGTTCAATAAAAGATATTTGGCCTGCCATAATAAGGTGTAAATTAGTTTTTGAAATCCCCTCGCATATTCCAAGGTGGGTAGCATCAGTGTTTCGTGAGCAATCTCATTTACAGAAAGATTGGACTTACCAGTAGTCTACAATTCAAGTGTAACCTGCAAATGGTTTTACACACATTTGTGCCTATGTGACATTCTCATTTCATATCCCCACAAACTGCTACACGTAGGTGTTCACTAAGTTATCTGATTTCAGCTGTAGTCAAAGCATACAATGATTTTGCGTTTTGTGAACTGCAAACAAATTGATTTTTTATGAATATTTGATGCAAGTCGCCAATCTTGCTGACAGGCAGGACACAGCACTTCATCCTGGATGGAGGCATCTGAAGACACTGAAGTGCGAGTAATATCTGGTGAACTGGAGTGGAGTGTTGCTGCTCATATTATATATTAACAACTTGATGGATGATACTACCTACAGTGTCCGGCTCTTCCTAAGAGCTGCAGTCACCCATGAAGAAATATTCCCTACCAGTATTTGCAGTTATATCAAGCTAGATCTTGACAAGACATCAGAATTACTCCTACCTCCTCTGGAAGAGAAATTTAAAGACGTGCCGTTAGCAATCCGTAAAAGAGGAGTGCGAACTATCTTTTGGTACGTAATTATTAGCCACAAAAGATGAAAAGTAATGCCTCCGAATTTTTTACATGAATCTCTTTAAGATTTTTAAATAAACAAACGTTATTACTATTCTAAATCTTTATTCTTCGTGTTTACATATTTATTTCTAAACATAGTCACTCTGGCAACGAACTCATTTCTCCCAACGAAATACCAGTTTTTGATACCGTCATTGTAGAATGCTGGACTGTGTTGACGGATCCACTACCACCCCTCTGCTTGCACTGCTTCATCACTATCAAAATGAAGTCATCCAAGGTATTCTTTAAGTTTTGGAAACGGATAAAAATCCGATGTGACCAAGTCGGGACTGTGTGGAGGATGATCGATGACAGTGAACGCAATGCGTAAGGTTGTAGCAGTTGTAGCGCTTGTGCGTTCCCTGGCATTGGCGTGCTATAGAAGAGGGCGCTACATGTGTGGACGAACTGTTCGAATTAGAAACTTGATTACAGCACGCTGATTATCATGCACCGACATAGTTACGTTACACATCACTCTGTCAGACGATAGAATTCGGAACTGGCTAGCGGCAGAAGGTTGCAAATACGTACACATGACGAATAAAGAGTCGAGTGTTAATAACGTTTGTTTTATTTGAAAAGCTATAAGACTTATTACGCAAAAAATTCGGAGGCACTGTTTTTCAGAACGCTATCTAATTCATTCTCTTTCTCTCTGTCGAGTGGCAGGTCGCCGCCGGGTGCATGTCTCCTTTATGCGACGCCGTTTATTCGATTTGCGCGTCGAAATGATTATGATGACAACACGACACCCAGTCCCCGAACGGAGGAGACCTGCGATCCAGCCGGAAATCGGAACCGAGCCACTTCAGCTGGCATTCAGCCATGCTGATCACACAACTACCGATGCAAACAGAAATATTTTTGGTTAACAATGAGTTGAGATATGAAGTGGAATGACTACGTACACTCAGCTGTAAGTAAAGCCAATGGCAGACTAATGTGTTGCTCGAATACTAGGAAACTGCAGTTTGTCAAAGAAAACGACAGAGCCCAAACACAACTACAGTCTATGAGACCAATATCAGATCGGTCTAACAGGGGCCATCGACTGCGTACAATCTGTTTCAAAGTTTTTGAGTCAAGCGTCTAGGGACGACAGGACAAGTCGCTGGTACAACTTTTGTTAGAGACAAAATGTTCGTTTAAACGCCCCGGGGACATTATGCGTCCTTTTGTGTTGGTTATGTTCCTTGGAGGCGGCAGGGCATGGGTACACTAAGGTGTGCATATGCTTGTGTACTGTCTATTATCCAGTCATCAGCTCCCCGTGGAAGGGAGTAGGCCTAGCAAAATTAAAATTAACAGTGTGCTTTTGGGTGTTCTGCCGAGTTGTTGCTTCTATCTTATGGATGAAATTGAAAAAGGAAACAACCTGGCAGGATATCCAGTCTCGCATTATTAATCAATCACTCCGAGAAAGGTCACAAAATTAAAGTTCCTGATTTGCTTCTAGCAGCAAAACATCTTTCTTCGGTTAGAGGCACTCATACCTGAGGTTTCCTTGTTGAAAATAACATTACTTGGGTAGGTAGTATGATGCACACTTGATTGGCAGACTCTGCCACTTCGGTGAAGCCTTGGCGTCCCAGGACGGGCGAATACTGCAGGACGACTAGCGCCAGGGGGAAACGCTAGAGAACATATTGTCCCCAACAAAAGTTTTAGCTGTCCCCCATGACGTGATAAACCACCGCTAGACGTTTGATGAAAAGACTTTGAAACACGTTGTATAAAGAATGGCAATGGGAACGGTGACTGGCCTGGGTAAGAAAGAGTGACGGAAGCTTTAAAAAATCTTATCTGGCAGAAGCTAGATGGAAAAGGTCAGACATCACACAGTAAATTGCTTTCGACATTTCTAGGACCCTTTGCCCGGGCAGAATCTATTAATGTTCTCCAGATATCTACGTCCTTGTAAAGATCGTATAATACTAACGGAAAAACACCTTGATCCCTTTATGAACTAAACTATGTTTGAATGAATCTTACACAGAGGAAATGTACAGGGACGGCGGATAGGTGGCGCTCGTTAGGAATGTGGGTCGTGCCGCAGTTGAGATGACGTTGAGCCCCGGATAGCGGAGTGGTTAACTCATATTTCTAGTAAGCAAAAGATTCAGGGTTCGAATTCCGGCCCGGTAGACATTCATTTTCACTCGTCGCCCCTTATTCTGCGTCCCGATGGAGCTGACATCAGTAATCCCCTCACTTTCCTTTCCTTCTCTCCCCCCCCCCCCCCCCTCGGACTTCTGCTTGTTTGGGCTATTAAAGGATGCCATTCGGGGAAGATATTTTGAGGATGATGCGGAGGTGATTCACGCATTGAAGCTCTTGCTCCGCCAACAGAACAACAATTGGCACCGACAGGGCATACATGCCCTTGTTTCGCACTGGAGGAAGGCCAGAGGGCGGGATGGAGATTACATGGGAAAATAGGATTTGTAGATAAAACACCATTCTTTCTTGTGTGTAATTCTCATTATTTTCAATAAAGAATTGTTGACGAAAATGTAGTGCTTTACTTTCTGGGCAACTCTCGTGTTATTATTATACTAAGCTTTTGTGCAATTAAAATTTTATTGCTTCAGAGTAAGTTACCCCAGAATAAATTCAATATATTATTGAATGAAAATAATCAAAGTACTTTAACTTGCTGATTTATCTCCAAGTTTTGCAAGAACACAAAGTGTCGAGGTACTTAACTGAGTTACTTAAGAAGCTGTCACTTTTTTCTTTTTTTTTCTTTTTTCAATTAAAATTCTCATCAATATGTATGCCCAAAAATTCTGAACAGTGTGGCCTGTTTTTCAACTCCTGTCTACGTTTTAAATTTATGACCAATATTGTATCAATGTGTCGTTTAATGTGCAGAATTGAATACGCAGCGATCCCTTAATATTAAAAGAGAGAGAATTCGGAGACAACAACTCAATAATCCTTCTAAACATTTTATTTATAATTTCTATTGTTACTGCGTGCCTGTTGGTGTTGATTATCATATTTGTGCTATTATCTGCGAAAGGAGCTAAAGCTGCTTCATATGCATCAAATAAATCATTAACACAGACAAGAAACAGCAGAGGACTTCGTCTAAGCTACTTTCCTTTCGGAAACACTCTTTGTTGGCACATGAATGAGACTCTGCAATGAAGAAGCCACGTTACAGTGATTTAATTTGCACTCTGTTTTACTGCTGAGATCTGATTTAGATTGCATTAGGTGTTTCACTATCGCCCTACTCCGACATTAAATTAGATGTACTCCAAGCCGCGCGTGCCTACGGTGTCCTCTCCCGTGCTTGAACCGAATGAAATCGTTCAAGGTCAAGAGAAACACAAGGCAAGCTCATGATCTCCGCTGGACATTAATACACACAGCATTAGGTTAAGACTTGATGTGATGACGGCTGGGGCATCACGGGTTCCGCTTTCCATTCTGACAGCGCAGTGTTAATTGGCTGCTAATGCCCACGGCAAGTACTCAAGATCACGGGCGCCTACATAGGAAACCGTTAGATCCGTTAAGAGCTAGTAGTTAATTTCCGTTCATTCCGTAGAGAAACTAGTCTACATAGGTTCCTTTACGGTCTAACTTACCTACTAGCCTATTATAACCAGTTTCTTGTTTCCAGCATTTTTTATTTTTTATTTTTTGTATCTAGCCTTTTGTTTCGCTATAAAATGCATGTGCAAAGTATATGCGAAATTTGCTACGTAGATGCACTATCCGAAGTTAAACACCTGAACCTAGTCATACATTAATCGACGGCAGTTGTTTCAGTTGCTTAATGTTAAAACGTCACAGATCAGTCGCGGACAAAACAATTAATTTATCATCCCTACGATCACTGGAAGGAACGCTATGTTAACAGTCTCTGGCAACAAAATTCCCAACTCAGATTCTCCCTGTGGACAGAGACTAGGCTGTCTCAGGGTAACACGGTGCTCGTCTCGCAGCGACAGTCTGTTATAAATTTCAGCCTGAAGTCGGACATATGTTTCATTACCTATTTCGACTTCTTAGAAAGCCAGCACGAGATGGTTTGCTAGAAAAGGTAATAGTAAAACAAAACGATTAAAACTGAAAAACTAAAATTATGGGGAACTTAAGTACAAAATCAAACTATCGTCTACACACAACTCCACGTCGAATACGTTCATAGCAACTCGTAAAATTACAACTGAAAAAGTTTGGAGAATCACTCAGAGTTTAAGCATATCTGTGCTTTTATTTGTGTAACTGAACGCTACAGTTAACTACGTAAGAGTATAAAATTGGGAACTTTTTAAATCGCAAATATAAGATTAAAAACATTCAAATGGAAAATTAACTATGAGATATACCTTCCCACACGCCATATGTTTGACCCGAAGCCGAAGAATACAGTAGAAAAATTTCTTAAGATTTCATAGACATGGTGACACACTAGCTGTTCTAACTATAAAACTCCGCAGAAGAAGTAAAATATATTCAGACAAATGTTACTGGAGGCATACTAGGCTAATACGATTCTTAGCAATATCTAGAACACATCGGCTCTAAAGTGCTTACCTTAAGAGCTATGAGCACTTGGCCACCTTCGCTACTGACACACACATCCGTTATATTGAACAAATGCTCATAGCGCTTAAGGCGTGCATTTTGAAGCCCATGTTTACTGGACAGTTTTTTTCTTTTTTTGGTCCACAATACCTTCTCGCAAAACACGGAAAGCAGAGCTTGCAGTACAAGAGATTCGTTTTACAATATCGAAGATATGTAAGTGGTCTTAGTTCCTAAGATATGCATTTTGGAGCCCAGGTTTAATTGACTTTTTTGCTTCGAATGATAGTTGCATTCATACCCCTGAATATGCCTTAGGCCTGTGAGCCACGGCTATTGAATCGCCAATTTAGATTTTGTTCCATGAGATATGACTTTTGAATCTCTCTCTCTCTCTCTCTCTCTCTCTCTCTCTCTCTCTCTCTCTCTCTCTTTCCGTTTTGAGAGAATGATTGAACTTGAGTAGTCATGATTTCATCTTCTTTCTGCGTTCTTCCCAAATTCTCTTTATACGTTCACTGTGTTCTCTCTTGAGTTCTTCCAACCATCTTTTTCCCGTTCTGTTCTCCGTATGTTCTTGTTTAAGTGTGTGTTTCTGTATGATGTTTATGAACTGTTCTCTATTGTTCATTTTGTCTTGTGTGATCCCCAGTTCTTTAATGTCTTTTTCTGCTTCAGTGATCCACTTTGTCTTGTTTTTGCTCTTGTTTACTATCTCAAAGATTTCTCTTGTGAGCCTGCTTTTATTCATCCTGCTGATATGTTCATAAAATTTTATCCTTCACTTTCTAATGGTGTCTGTTGTTGTTTTTATGTCTTTGTAAATCTCTCTCGTTGGCCTCTTCATACAAATTCCTTCCATAAACACTGGTCCATATGTTTTCCTCGGAATTTTTCTTTCCTGCTTTTCAATCTCTCTGATCCTAGTATGACCATGATTCACTGTAGTTTCTGCAGCGTAAAGTGCTTCTGGTAGGACTACTGTGTTGTAATGTCTTAGTTTCGCATTGACAGAAATAGATTTCTTATTATAGTGATTATTCCAAGTGAGCTTATATGCTTTTTGTAATCTGCAGATTCTGTCTTTATTGGCTACTGATTTCAGTCCTGATGGTTGGATTATCTCTCCCAGATATCTGAAGTGGGAAACTTGTGCCACTATCTATAGGTTTATTTCTATTTACTGTGTTTTTCGTACGAGATTTGTAGCCCAGTTTTCTGTGAGATTTCGCGTAGTTTTTCCAATGAAAGTTTGGCTTCCTCTCTATTATTGGTTAAAATGGCAAGATCGTCCGCGGAATCCAGAAACCTCACTTTAATTCTGTGCTCTTTTTTAATCCAAAGCTGAATTCCTTTTATTTCCTTTTCCCATGTCCTCTCAGTTTTTTCCAGAACCATGTTAAACAGAATGAGGGACATTCCATTTTCCTGGCGAACACCAATATGGATATGAAATGCTTCTGATGTTTCTCCCATGAATATAACTTTGGAGGTTCTATCTGTTAATGCCTGTTGAATAATTGACCTTGTTTTCCTGTCAATCCTGAACTCTTCTAAGGTGTGAAATAATGTTTGTCTATCTATTGAATCGTAAGCCTTTTTAAAATCGACAAAAGTTGCCACAGTATTTCTACATCTTCTCATTTGCAAAATTGTTTTTAAGTTCCATATTTGTTCGATGCAAGATCGACCTTTGCGAAACCCTGCCTGATCCTCCCCTATTAACTGGTCCGCTTGTTCATCTAGTCTGTTCAACAGGGCCTTTGAAAGAAATTTGTATATTACAGGGAGCAGTGAAATTCCCCTGTAATTATTTGGATCGGTTTTTGTACCTTTTTTGCGGAGAGGGTGAATTAGTGATTAGTGCACATTTCCACTCTGCGCTTATTTGTTCAGTTTCCCAAATATTTGATATAATTCTGTGGGTTGCTTGGGTGAGATTATTGTCATTTAATTTCCATACTTCTGCTATGATTCCGTCTTCCCTTGGAGACTTGTTCTTCAAAGAATTGATTATTTCCTTTATCTCTTTAAGTGATGGTGGATTTGAATCGGAATTGGATGTGGGTTTTTGGAAATCTAGTTGTTCTGTCGGAGGCTCGCAACGGAGAAGTGAGTGAAAATATTTATCTAAAATTTGGCAGTTCGTTTTAGGGTTGGTTTCCAGTGATCCATCGGACCGGCGAAAGCACAGATTAAGTGGTTGATACCCTGTTAGGTTTTCTTTGAAAATTTTGTAAAAATATCTGGTGTTCTTTAGAGAGAGCAGCAGCGACTCAAAATAAAAGCGCGATGGTGGAAGCTTTATATGCAAATTGCCCACCACGTGAACAAGTTGAAGTGAGGCGCTGTGAAAGCTGACGTGTCGGGGTACGTGTGCTTCTCACTCAGCAGCTAACTCCGTGAGAGATCGACCTTCACTGGTGCAGCGTTTCGGTTCAGAAGCGTCATCCGGCGAAGCGCGACCGCTGCGGAAAGACGCTCTGTCACCGGGAGCTGACGACCGGCAGCAAGCCCGCTTACCGAAAGGATAGGGAAAGGCAGAAAGAGAAAAAACAGCAACGTTATCCTACAATTTTTTATTCTAAAGGATTTGTGGTTTACACCTGTCGGTACAGGACAGCAACTAAGTGCCCACTAAAATTCTAATGCATAATGTTCAACAAGACACTTCTTTCTCAGCTCTTAGCGCCTTTTGAAAAGTACGAAAGGGAATTCTTTCAAGTTTCAATATGTCTACGAAAATGGACATTGTTTTAAACTCCCTCTCATAGTCAAAAACACGGAATTAGGACAGTGATGCTGTGTCTTATATTGGCAGCGGAATAGGTATACCACACATACCGGTCAAATGATCAAATTTACTGCATATACTCATACACTACAGGTATTGGACAGAAGTAGAAACACCAAAATCACAACGCATTACCATGGTTAATACGATTTGGAAAACCCATTAGTATCCGAGGCAGCTTCAAGTTATCTCGGAATGGATAAACACAGGTTACGTATGGTTTTTAAGGGGATACCTGCAAAATAGTGGCAACATCAGACAATAGTGGAGGAGGCGTATAGCATTTATGCAGCCTTATCCCCAAAGTAGACCACAAAGGCTCGACAACATTGAGAGACGCGACAATTCAGTCTCGTGCTCACAAAACCAGGCCTGGACGATGGGAACGCAGAGTCAGCACCGGGGAACAAACATTGTACCATGGGATGGACGTGATCAGCCAAAAACGTCACATAATCCATTATAGTAATGGCACCTTGCAGAGTAAGCATGCGGCCCATAGGATAGGACGATATGACTGATAAATCATCACCGAGCCCCGCCATGTTTCACTCTCGAGACGTAAACTCAAACAGAAGTTGGAAATAGTGCGAAAGAAGACTCATCAGAGCAAATGACTTTCTTACATTGCTCCATAGCCCTCGTTTTATGGCTTTGGCCTCAATATTTCCTGTTACGGACACCTGCATCAGTGATGGGTGGTTTTGGAACGCCAGCTCACGGCGCAGTTCCAAGTTTATTGAGCTCCATTTGTGATATGTTGGTGCTGACAGAGATCGCGAGTGCGAAATTCAGTTCTACGGTGATTTTTGCTGTGGTTTTCGTCATAATCCTCTTCAACGGTCACCTGTCAAAATCACTCAACACACACTTACGTCCGCATTGTGATTTAACGGATGATGTTTTTGCGCTTTACCTATATTTGTCTCAGATATGGTGCCTCTTGAAAGACAGAACACTTCGGTTACGAAACCATACATGACACGAGCACCGTTCGAATTCACTTTGTTCCGACATAATGCACTGAACTTCACAGAACATTGTTATGGCAACGACTGACGCTGCAACTATTGAGAACATTGAACAAGTGGTCTGTAGTTTTCGCTAGCATCTGCATTTATGCTCAAGCAGACGTTTCTTCGAATATTTCCGTATTTTTGTCCAACCCTTGTATCGGTTCAAGCGTATCTGGACAGCTGCTAGAGGGAATTAATATGGGATGTGTCCACCATTCGCCATTACGACGCATTTGACAGTGCTGGGATACTTTCAGTGAGGTACCGGAATGTTTCTGGAGGAATGGCAGCCCGTTTTTCCTCCAAATGTAGAATGTAGTGAAGGACCCAGGATCATGGAGCGAAGTCGACGTGGTAACTTATCCCAAAGGTGTTCCAATGGATACCGGTCGGGCACTTGGCAGACCAGTATAGTTTCGTACCCAATATCCTCGCTTGAGAATGATGGACGTTTGCTGTATGACCGTCCAGCCAAAGTAAAAGTGGAATTTAGAGTGAAAGTCAATGTATGGGATGAAACTTGCGGTGTTTTCCTCTACTGCATTTATAAGGCTTCTCAAGGAAATTCTGTATGTACGTAAAGTTGTATGGTTCAAATGGTTCAAATGGCTCTGAGCACTATGGGGCTCAACATCTGTGGTCATCAGTCCCCTAGAACTTAGAACTACTTAAACCTAACTAACCTAAGGACATCACACACATCCATGCCCGAAGCAAGATTCGAACCTGCGAACGTAGTGGCCACGCGGTTCCAGACTGACGCGCCTAAAACCGCACGGCCACACCGGCCGGCTAAGTAAAGTTGTAAAGTCCTTTTAGAGTCACCCTGTAGTTGGAGAAGAAAATCATGTGTCTGTTGGAGGGTTCGGGTCGCGATTGAGTGACTTGTGCTGGTAATTTCCGTATATCATTGATACAGGAATAACATGACGGGAGACGTTAAGTGATACTCTGCGTCACTTTAGGAACGCGCGGGAACATTGATTTTCGATGTCCGCTGATTTTTTTCTTTTTGGAAAAGTCATGAATATTTGTTCAGCAATGCGAAACATGTACCCCACAGCACTTGTCCTACAGCTGCTGCTGTTATCAGTAACAAATACTGCCAGGTATACCTGCTGAATTGTGGCGACACTAAGTACTGTGTTCCTGCCTGTAAATGTCATTGATGTTGAGGACCTAAAGTCAGCGTATTCACTTTGCAAAACTGAGAAAATATTACATGAAAGGTGGGCACGTTCATTGCACAAAGGAAATTTCACCCCATTAAAAACAGCCTGTACTATGTACAAATTAAATTTGATCTTTCTTTGGCTTTAAATTTTCTTGTAATGGATCAAGTGTAGAAACACGCTGGGGTGGCAGAAGTTATAGGATAGCGACAGGCATATATACAGATGGCGGTAGTATAGCGTACACAGGATATAAAAGGACGGTGCTTTGGTGACGCTCTCATTCGTACTCAGGTGATTCATGTGAAATGGGTCCCGACGTATTTATGGCTCCACGACGGAAATTTACAGACTTTGATCGTGGAATGGTAGTTGAAGCTCGCTTGAGGATGATGGGTACGAAACTCATCGAAACGTTGCGACGAGAAGACGCCACCACTCGGCTGATCACCCGAGAAGAGTTCATCACTGGAATACGCCGAGAAAGCCTGCAATCGCAGGAAAGTTATTGTCCACAAACCAATGCTTCACAGATCCCGGTTTTAGGCGAGATGCACAGTCATGCTGATAGAAGCAGTCAGCATCTTCTGAATGTTCCTCAACTGTACGAAGTGCACTACGGCCTAAAACGTATTCATGTACTTCCACATATAGCGGCTTTTTACGTACAAAAATGATAAAATATCCTGAACACCTTCTCCGTACATAACTGCTGGCACTACACATGCCTGCAGGTAACTTTCTCCAGGCATTTGCCAAACCCAAGCCCTTCAATCGTTTTGGCACAGGACATAGCGCGATTTATCATTCCAAATTACTCGTTTCCAATTATGCACTTCCACTGACTGCAGAAACGTGTGGTTTCAAAAAAAATGTTCAAATGGCTCTGAACACTATTGGACTTAACTTCTGAGGTCATCAGTCCCCTAGAACTTAGAACTACTTAATTATAACTAACCTAAGGACGTCACACACATTCATGCCCGAGGCAGCAATCGAACCTGCGACCGTAGCGGTCGCTCGGTTGCAGACTGTAGCGCCTAAAACCGTTCGGCCACCCTGGCAGGCCGTGTGGTTTATGAGGACCTGCTCGACCATTTTACCCCATTATTTTTAATTCTGTACGGACAACTGCTACGCTAGTTGGACTGCTGGTAGCACTTTAGAACTCACGGACAATTCCTTCTCCCGATTTTATGCGATTTTTACAGTCCTCCGCCACGCTCGATGACGATCTCTGTCCACCATTACCGTGTCTAGATTTAGCTGTGGTTGTTCCCACTTCACAATAACATCACCAGCAATCGACTTGGGTGGCTGTAGAAGGGCTGAAATATCGCTGTTGAATCTGGTATTCAAGTGACTTCCAATGACTAGTCCACGTTCGAAATCAATGAGCTCTCCTGCCGGACCCATTCTGCTTGTGCTGCTTCTCTACTGACAACACAGTTCTCCTCGTCTCCTTTTATGCTGGAATGTGCGTCTCTTGTGGCATCTAGTGCTCGATTCCACATTACATATCGTTCTACAGGCACCTTCGATCAGATACACGCTTACATATACCCGAGGGTTTGCTGCTGTTTTTCTGCAGTTGATTGTCCCAGAATTATATTTAAAAAAGTTCCCGTCCCAGCTTCTGACCAAGATTATCAGTATATTTCCCTCTCTTGTAAGGAAAATGCCGAATATGTCAAGCCCCTCCTAGGTATATGTAATGGGACTTAAAGACCTTTTTTACGAAAGTTTTTCGTCCATCAACTTGCGTAGTAATGAAATATGGACATCGATTTTGAGCTTCAAATACCACAAGTGACAGTCTAAGATACACTGACGAGCCAAAGAAACTGGTACACCTGCCTAATATCGTGTAGGAGCCCCGCCAGTACGCAGAGGTGGCGCAACACGACGTGGCATGGAAGCGACTGATCTCGGAAGTAGTGCTGGAGGGAAATGACACCATGAATCCTGCACGGTTGTCATAAATCCGTAGGAGTACGAGGTCGTGGAGATCTCTTCTGAACAGCAAGGTGCAAGTCATCCCAGACATGCTTAACAATGTTCATGTCTGGGGAGTTTTGTTGTCAGCGAAAGTGTTTAAACTCAGAATGCACAATGGATATAAATGGATGCAGGGGATCAGACAGGATGATTACATAGGTGTCATCTGTCAGACATGTGTCTAGAAGTATCAGTGGTCTCGTATCACTACAACTGCACACGCCCCACACCATTACAGAGTCTCCACCAGCTTGAACAGTCCCTTGCTGACATGCCGGCTCCATGGTTTCATGAGGTTGTCTTCATACCCGCACACGTCCATCCGCTCCATAGAAACTGAAGTGAGACTCGTCCGACCAGGCACCATGTTTCCAGTCATCAACAGTCCAATGTCGGTGTTGACGGGCTAAGACGAGACGTAGAGCTTTGTGTCGTGCAGTCACCAAGGGTACACGAATGGGGCTTCAGCTCCGAAAGCCCATATCGATGATGTTTCGTTGAATTGTTCGCGCGCTGACACTTGTTGATAACCCAGTATTGAAATCTGCAGCAATTTGAGGAAGGGTTGCACTTCTGTCGCGTTGAACGATTCTCTTCAGTCGTCATTGGTCCCGTTCTTGCAGGGTCTTTTTCCGGCTGCAGCGACGTCGGAGATATGATGTTTCACCGGATTCACGGTACACCCATGAAATGGTCATTCGGGAAAATCTCCATTCAATCGCTATCTCGGAGATGCTGTGTCGCATAACTTGTGCGCAGACTATAACATCACATTCAAACTCACTTACATCTTGATGACTTACCATTGTAGCAGGAGTAACCGATCTAATAACTGCGCCAGACACTTGTCTTATAGAGGCGTTGCCGACCGCAGTACATATTCTGCCTGTTTACATCTCTGCATTTGAATACGCATGCCTGTACCAGCTTCTTTGACTCCTCAGTGTTTGACGTTAAAGGCTATTACTGAAGACATTAATGACGAACAGAACAAGAAATGAACAAGAAATACCAAAGTTCTCCATAGAGTTGGAGAGGAAATAATACTTCGGAGAGAATTGCATGGAGGAAATCTTTCCTGGATTTGGCACGCACTGTGACATGCAGCAGGAGAACGAGAGTGCTGGAAGAGGAGGGGTTTTCTGCGTGGAGCTATGGAAGACAGGATGAAATGGAAAACATAAAGGGGGCACTCGGCAGACATTTATAGCCCGCTGAAGAAAACTTCGAGACGTGAGTTCTGATAGCAGCTATTTTTGGAGGGTATTTACTACAGAAGCAGACAAGCCAGAAGGCTAAAATACTGAATGACAATGACGATGAAGCCCTTCGTCGCTTATTTGGTTTAGATTTATATTACACTGTAAGTCATGCGTTTACTGTACCATACACAAAAAGTGAAACCAATTTTCTGAGTCTGAATTGCACAGAACCGTGACTCAAGTCTTTGTCGCGTTCAGCTAGAGCACTACAAAGAAACTCTCTTCCGCCTGCACGTAAGAAACTGAATTGCTGTGTGATCACGGTGTTTGAGTTATCTGAGAATGAAAGTCCAACTCGCGACAGCTGATGCAACAGTAAAATGGCGTCTCAAAGAACAACCTCCGAAACAGCTCATTTTTTCCTTTCTTGCCATTCCTTTACCGTTATAACAGCTTGTTTTCTTCATCTTCTATCTTCTGACATGCTTCAGTTGTTGCCTCTTTCTTGCTCTTAAAATTACTTGGCTTTCCACTTTACGTATGTTGAATTCTCAACACTGTATGTCGATCACAATTAATAAGCCTCATTTAACATGAAACATGATAGGAGTAATTATTCAATAAACCAGATTTCAAAACAAACAGTGAAACACCAATTGCTCAGTTAAAGGTAGCCTGTTTCCGGGTAAATCAACTCCTGGGAAAACACATTGTAATAGAAATTTTATTATATTCGGCGTTTGTTACTACCTATTTAGCTACAGTTAGTGCGACAAAAGAGCTGGAACTGTATGATTGGTAGTAATTGGGAACAATTTTTACAGCTAAGGAGTGGGATTTAAATTCTTGAAATTGTAGAAATGATTGGCATCCTCCTGTCCATATGACGATTGACATTAAGTTGGCCATTTTGCAACGCCATCCTGTACGGCATAGCATGTCATAAAACACCAAATACATTAAGAGCATAAGGAGGAACTACTACCCATGATAATAATGTTTAAAATAAACACATTTTTTTAATAATTAAAGAAGAAAATTTTGACATAACCAGTAGTAAACACGTTAAGCAGCTCAAAATAGCAAGTTAGAAACTCAGCGATTAGAACAAAACTGAATTCTAAACTTAATGACGCATTGGTATTTACAATCAACGGTTCACAGACTAAAAATTCGTAACTACAAAATATTTAGGTATGACAAGTACCTTCGACAGATCTACAATAACCTGTTTTAGTTTACAGTATGCTTCAGTAGATCTACACCATAATGAAACAATGAACAAAATAAAATACTTTGTTGTAGAACTTCCACAATTCCTTCTTTTCATTCTAAGATATTAATTTATCTTATCGAAGTATAATAGATGTTATCTATTCGTTGTAATAAGGTTTCCTCATATTGCTACATGATACGATATTGTCTTGTGTAAGAAAATGAAACTTTTGGAAACAGCAAATAACGTTACGTTGAATGAAACATCACTAAAATCAGAATAAAATAAAATAACAATAACTTACAACTTCAGGAACAGATGTAAAAATATTACACAGCAAAGTACAGGTAAACTGCTGTGAAGAGAACTAACAAATTACAAAATTAAAAATTTCGAAGAAAAATGAGGAAATACTACTAAAAATACTAAGAAAAAATTTCGTCCCACCAATATAGAACAGCGATAATAGAAAAATATCAATGAGAAGTTATTAGAATCAATTACAGAAAGCACCCAATTATAATCAGAAAATTTGTAGGTCCCTTCTACATGAAGTTGGGTGCTTAAAGCACAAGCGAAAACTTTTATTACACAGACCAAGCAGGCATGAGATTCGAGATCAACCCAAGCCAACGTGCTCTCCTTCGAACTTAACAGCCAGTGAAAGGTACTCCATATCAGTTATAAATACAAAAAATAACGAGGAAATTAAACAAACGCAGCTAGCCAGTCAAGTAATCTCGATTACAATAAAAATTTAGTAGTCCAATGTCAAATATAAAATAGACTAATAACAAATATTTTAAAAGTGCAAAATCACAATCACAGAAAGAAGAATATGTGTTCAAAAATACGAATACATTCAAGTTAATACCAACTGCGTATAGCACACTTTAAAACGACAAACCCTTCATAAGTGTCTACAAACACATTAATGTCGAATGCTACAAATTTTCTTCAGTTACGCCAACACATGATCTACTGACTGATAATTGTGAACTCATCAAATTGGCATTTACTTGCCCATACAGTACTTCAAGGCTGCTTACAGTCGGCCCAATTTCTTAACATTATTATTTGCTACAGGTAACAGCCACTCTACAAAGTTTTGAGTACATCTCCTGGTGGAAGTGGCATAGAGAGTAAGTAACTTGAACTAATCTTCCGCCCCATTAGACATAAGTAAAAGTTACAATTCCGTCTTGAAATTAATTACTAAAATTCTAAGTCGGTTATGACTTAATGTAACAAAAGCAAGTAGGCTCGATAATTGTTGATTGTGACTGGCAGAGCTTTCGTTCAACTAAGGAACTATTTGATTTTATTTATCGGTCACTTCAAACATGCTGGTAAAACTGTTATTACTGAAGGACAAGAAACGGAATTTTTCCACTAGAGAAAAGTAAGCATTACACATATCTCTGCGGAAGCCTCTTTGTTCAACTGGTCCTTAAACAAGGCGCTTATGATATGAAACTGCGCAAGAGATCCTGAATTTCAGTGAAAGTTGACACTTCTGTCGGACAACTGGTTCACGGACAGGAAAGTAAACGACTGAAGAAAGTTATTAGTGATCGCAAAAATGCTCTAAGATATGGCAAACTATGTCTAATTAGTATGACACTGCGAGAAGCACTGAAAACTTAATAACGAGATCACAGTGTGGAAAAGTAAAGCCTCAAGTTGTACGAAATGTCCTGTTCCACATTTTTTCCGTTAAATGGGAGAAGTAGGAGAATAAGAAACATACAAATCACTAAAAGTACGTGTCCTAATTACTGAACAAAATTTTCATACAGTAACGAGTATTTGAAAATATTTCATTCATATTCCGCCTTTTGATTAATACCTTGCTGTTACGCCGCCATATTTGTTGAAGGTAAACATAGCAGTCAGAATGAGGTACACAGACACGAGTACAAACAGGCTGAGAAACAGTCGTATTTCTTCATGTACCATTATACCTTATTGCGCAACGGATCTTTGGCAAACTTTACTTAACAATAAAACGCCTATTTGTCTTGATAATTTCATTCGGCCAATTCACATTCTGGTACCTGTGAGAGGACGACTTATCTGTAAAGAATATCCAGTGTCAGGGAACATTTTTTAAAATGTTTTAAAGTCTTTCCCACAATACGTGAAGCCTCACAGAAACCACTGTATAGATTCTACCGTCAGTGATGATAATACTACAACAATGAATGCCATTATTCCATCCTGTCGAACTGATGAGTCAAGGCAAGCTGTTTTCTCACAGTGCATACAACATACTCCGTTCATATATGTTTCACTACGAATTCAGTATGCAGCTGAAGGAAACAACCCTCAGCCATATGCATTAAATTTAGCTGTCATCACAAATGACCAGTGAGCTGATGATAATTTTCGGTAGATTTCTCGTAATAACAGGACACGTTAAGCGGAAGATGGTTTGAAGTAGGATAAGCAAGACAATACTGATGAGGTAAGACGTTCAAGAACGAAACGTAACCCTTTAGTATATTCATGGATTTACACAATTATCTGCAAGAAGTGCGAAGAGTATGGAAGAAATGTAATTACATTTGTAATCAAGAATAATGTAAAATATTTACATCTTTTGGATTTGCAGCTCTTGTTTTACTTCCGTGTTCGCAGGTAAGTCATGTCAAATTGCTGAGTTACGGCAACCACTACGAATTAAATATGTAGCCGAAGGAAGCAGCCCTCTGTCATTTGCAATAAATTTAGTTGTCATGACAGATGGCAATAGTAATGGAAAATATGGCCTCTCGGTTGGCAGTGCGGTCTAACGCACGGCTTTCCGGACTGCGAAGGAGCGTCTGGTCGCCGGCGCGAGTCCGCCGGCGGATTTGAGTCGGGGTCCGGTGAGCCGGCCAGTCTGTGGATGGTTTTTAGGCGGTTTTCCATCTGCCTCGGCGAATGCGGGCTGCTTCCCCTTATTCCGCCTCAGTTACACTACGTCGGCGATTGCTGCGCAAACAAGTTCTCCACGTACACGTACGCCACCATTACTCTACCACGCAAACATAGGGGTTACACTCGTCTGGTGTGAGACGTTCCCGGGGGGGTTCACCGGAGACGGACTCTGGGTTCGGTTTGGGCGGTGGAGGGCTGAAGTGGACTGCGGTAGTCGTCTTGGGGTTATGGACCACTGCGGCTGCGGCGGGGACGGAGCCCCTCCGTCGTTTCTAGGTCCCCGGTCAACAGACAATACAATACATAGAATGGAAAATATAGTTCAAATGTTACTGAGGACCAGCTAGACAGAAGGCGTTACGTAATCTTGAAAACTGTTGCATAGTTACAGTTATAGCAAACTACCTCCATCATGTGCGCGATGTGATTGATAGACTGTGCCAAGCTTAACCACAAGCGAGGCTGTGATTGTCCTTTAAGGAAGTCACAGGATTGTCCTTTCACCGTGGTAATGATAGAATGCTGTGAGGGATGTAATTTTCTTAGCGTCAACAAGTAATACAACAATAGGACAGCAACGTACGAAGGTACAAAGTGAATATTAGCAAAAAAATTCAGCGGAACCGACAGCAGAGCATGATTCACAAAGGCGGCTGAAAGTGAAAGGACGCAGGTGGCACCGGGCAAACAAGGTTTTTTAATGAGCAGCAACATCGCTGCTGCGGGGACCGTGCCGTGTAATCGATGATGACGATGGCATCGTAATGAAGTGATACTCAGCTTCTACCGGCGTCGCTGGTGGATTCTCAAGACAGGCGTAGCAACTTATGGTGATTACAATCTCAACGCGGATTATAACTTTTTCGGCAACAACGATCGAAAGCCTTTAGCAGTGGATGTCGTGTTAAGGACCTGGACATACATCAACGAATTACTTGAATAAGGATTACCGATGAAAGTTATTTTCGCTAGTGAGAACAACAAAGGAAAAATATCTTTAATTATTGTTGATAGATCACATCTCATATTACAATAATGTATGATTACCTTCAAGGGAGGGCTACAATATACGAAACTCACTAATTTACAAAAAATATATAAATACTGCTTGATAATTACTAACTACCCTCTTCTTCTCCCAGAACCTCTTCATTCTTTCTCTTCTTCTCTCCCGTTCTTCTTCCGAGATCTTCAGTTTCTGTTTCTCCTGTCGGCTCCACTGGTGACACTCTAATCTTTTCCACTATTCTTCACTGTCATTGATCTCCGGCATATTTGTCGGTGTTTATTTCTACCTCCAATTTTCCTTCCTTCGACCTTGATCCCCAATTCCAACCAGTCCTTCCAAAGTTCAACAACCCACATTTGTTTCGTGTCTTTCTCCTTATCCTCCCTGTTGTTTCCCACACTCTATTCGTAATTCTGTCCATACTCATCCTAACTACATGTCCAGCAAACCTTGCCCTTTTCATCTGATTTCCCCGGATATTGTTCTCATGTTTCGGTACAATTCTTCCCTAAGTCTTCGTATCCACCTCTTTTGGGACCTAGTATTTTTCTCTCTTCTTTCTCGAGTTGTTCTTCCCCATATCTTCCTAGTGTCATGGTCTCAGCAGCATATAATACTGCATTCCTCACCGTAGCCTTGTAGTGGCTTATCTTTGCCTCTATGGATATATTCTTTTTATTGTATAGATCTCTCGTCATGCAGAAGGCTGACCTCATCTTCTTTATTCTCTCTGTTATTCCCTCCTTGCTCCTGTTCCTCCCTGTTATAAATTCTCCCAGGTATTTCAATTTGTCCAACATTTGCACAGTTCCTGCCGGTGTTTCCTTCTGTTCGACACATTCATTAACACAAAATACGAAAAAGAACAAGGGGATGTAGCGAATTCTCTAATGACTCGTAAAGTTCGACTGAAGTACGAAACTGGAGATGTAATGATATTTTAGAAAACATTGGAATAGGAAACGATGCCAGTGAAGAGGGGCCTGAATTGTACCGGCTCATAATTAGTACTATTATAAAATTCGTACCTCTTGTAGTATCCTACATTTGGATGACTCAGCGTGAACTTCGTACTTCTTGGAGACATACTGTCAGCTATAATTTCTGCATGTTGAGGAACAGATCGTTTGAAGACAGCGTTGATTTTGTCGTAGTTTTCATCCAACTTTTTGTCTTCATGGCGAAGAGAATTACTGTTCTAAAGTAAGTGGGAACAAAATGTTTCATTTGTGCGTGAATATAAACGAAATAACGTTACTTTTCAGACAGAGACGACACTGTTTTCGTTGTAAATATTTTTTAGCAAATTGGCACACAGAAAACAGCCGTTTTTCATGTAAAGTACCGCTGTAAGTTTCCAATATCGTATGCAATTGAAGAAACTTGCTCCTGTAGTGGGCTTTATAAGAAATAAGTTAGCGTTATTAGTGCAACAATATTTAGAAAGCATCTGATTAATTTTTAATGCGTTCTTTATCCTATGTTATTAATTAAATGATGGCTCTAAGTACTATAGGACTTAACATTTGTGGTCATTAGTCTCCTAGAACTTAAACCTAACTAACCTAAGGACATCACACACATCCATGCCCGAGGCAGGATTCGAACCTGCGACCGTAGCAGTCGCGCGGTTCCGGACTGAGCGCCTTAACCGCGAGACCACCGCGGCCGGCTAATTAAATGGCTTTTTGGATTACAATATGGCATAACAAGGACGTTTTGGAAAATGGAGCACCGATGAACTCTAACACAGTGAGGCACAATGAAAATAAAAATGCAAACGGAGATATGAAAATTTTTCGCTGCAGAAAAAATATTTTCCAAAGAAGTTAAAAATTGATTGCAAGAGCATTTTCTTTAATCTGAGGAGATGATGTTCGACGTTATATCGAAAGATGCGTTCTGCTTCCTCCTTCATTAATTGTAATGAGTCTTCATTCGATTTGGAGAAATACAGTTTACGTAAATAGTCAGTTTGATGAGATAACTTGTTTACTTACTATTTCTGGTCCTGTCCAACTTTCCTACGACGACAGTTGGCGTACCACCCTATAGCCCACCTCTCCTAACTGTTGTGTGGGAAGTCATACTTGCACATGTTTAGAAAATTAATGTAGTGTGTTTATTTTCTTCAGAATTCCATGATTTAAATCAGACACCAATAACAACATCCTGCATTTGTGAATGGCATTGTTTAAATACTTTATAACTCACATTTAGGCTATAATGAATAAAATTTCAATAGTGGTAAAACACATGCAACTCTGCCCTCACCAAGTTACCCAGCGCTTTTGATAAGAAGCAAATGCAGGATTTTGCTTGTTTCTGAAAAATTTATCTGTGCCCATGCTGTGGATCGAAAAAAGACCCACGTTGATAAAAAAAAAAAAGGGTGTCGAATACCATTGGTCGTTGGGAGACCCCCCAGGAGTAGCTCGGTTTCCTAACTAGGATCGGTTTTCTTCCTCCGTACACAATGGCCCTTTTCCACGCGGTAAACGATAGTTGGCTCTTAAGTCGATTTGCTGAGTGTAGGTGATTGTAATGGGCGAGTGTTTAGTGTGGTGTCATGCATCGATCTTGATTTGTGATGTGTTATAATCCGCGAGAACAAAAATGTTCTATAATCATACAACAGATTCACGCCAGCGTTGCACAACTGCGACGGTTGCCCAGAAAGTAATGCACCGCATTTTTTTTTCTCAGCCGAAAACAATGCTACGAATGCAAAACGTTACGCATGTATTATTTGAAGTATCCAGAGAGAGAGCGCGCCAAGTTTCCGTCGCTTCCGACAGATAGCGTAGCTGCAGACCAGTTTCACCTGTAGGTGAAGTACTTTACGAGCAACGTCCCGTCATTGAATTTCTGACTGAAGAGAAAGAAACCTATGGAGCATCTGCTGTCGTCGGAAGAATAGTTAGTCTCTGGACACGGAGGGTGAGGTAATCAGAACGCGATTCGGCGGAGCTCCATGATTTGCAACGGTCGGGGAGACCATCCACGGCTGTCACACGTGAAATGTTGCAGCGAGCTGATTTTGTCAGTCGCGAGGACAGACGCATTACGACTCGGCAGTTGGCGCTGCATCTGTCAGTCAGCAAAGGAAATTCGCACAGTGAAGCACTGGCTCCGCCACCAGGACAAGAGTTGGTGCCGACAGGGCAAACACACAAGGCGTGCAGGAGACTGACATTTGGAGCAAGGAGTATCAGTTGACTAGAACACAAACAAATGTAACATATTGCAACCGCACAGGCATAAAGACGCACTACTGTGTGATTACGCGACTGCAGAACAGCCATCGGAAGCAGTTATTTCTATAAAATATCTAGGAGTATGTGTACGGACCTATTTGAAATGAAATCACTACATATAACTAATCGTGGAAAAGGTATACGTCAGACTGAGGTTCAATGGGAAAATCCTGAGGAAATGTAATCCGCCAACAAAGGAGGTATCTTAAAAAACCCTCGTTCGAACAACAGCTGAATATTGGTCGTCAGTATGGAATCCGTACCATCTAGAACTGATAGAGGAAACAGAGAAGATCCAAAGAAGAGCAGCGCGTTTCATTACAGGTTCATTTAGGAAATACGGAAGCCTCATAGGAATGATCAACCAGCTCCAATGGCACGCGGTGCAAGAGAGGCAGTCTGCATCACTGAGTGATTCACTGTTAAAAGATCCGAGAGTGTCAAGAGTCAACAAATATTTTGCTTCCACCTACGTATATCTTACGAAAAGGCTATCAAGATGTAATTAGAGAGATTCGAGTCGCACGCAGTCGTACCGGCATTTGTTCTTCCCGCGAACCATACGTCACTGGGATGGGGAAGGTGGGAAATGACAGCGAAACACAAAGTACCCTCCGCCACACACCGCAAGATGGCTTGCTGAGTATAGAGGTAGATGCAGGTACCTGATAATTATGTAAAACTGCGTGAAACCAACGGTAGAGCTGATGACCGAAAGCACAATTGCTAGTTAAGATAACTTGGAGCCAGTCACAAACTTTATATTTTCCGTTGCCGTGTCTTCGTTATGGGTTGAATGTGTATGACACACAAAACCCTTACAAAGCCAGTCAAATACTTAAGAAACTATTTTCTCTTCCAAGCAGTGCGCCTGTATGTGCAGACAGCGAGTCGTGTTGTAACTCGATATTATCAGTACTGACATCTTCCTCTCCCTTTAATGTGCGAGCTGTGTTGTAACTTGATATTATCGTTACTGACATTTTCCTGGCCCTTAAATGTCCTTGTTATAATATTTTTTTAATTTCATTTTACTTCTTTGCGAAAGCACTGTAGAGTAGTTAACTGTGTTATCAGACAATCCATAAACGTGAGTGTAGTTGAGATGCTGACATCTCAAGAGTATCACCTCCATAATAACTTTATTCTATGAAAACATATTACGTCAGTACTGTTGGAGGATTAACCGAAGTGGTACATGTGAATGCACTTAACACCGAGTTTATAAATAGATAAAAATACTGATACAGTGGACAAAGGCATGTCTTTATCAAATTTAAGGTATTTAGTAAATCTTTAAGTGGAAGAGAAGTACGGTAACAGACTACGCACTATCTAACCAGAACACTAAGGTCGTTCATGGTAGAGGCACGACACTGATCCAGCAGTAGTTGCTACCTCTACAGTGTTGAGTATTGTTAGCAATCTGGCGTGGGAATGGCACAATAGATTTTTAATGCGATCTAAACCTCTCAACCAACGAGATACCTCCAATGGAGTTATCTCCAGTCACTAATCGAATATAGTCCATGCTAGAGAGGTGCAAACGGAGAACTGATGTCTCGAGTTGTGAAGAAGGTGTGGTATCTTAGATTAGACAAAAATATAAACAAGCAGCACAAAGAACAACGGCATCCGCACTCTACGACTTTAAGAAAATAACCAGAGGACGAGAGTTAACAGAAAACAGAAAAAGAAAGCGCAGTAGATAACAACAATTGAGATATCACCTGTGCTGTTATCTCCAGTCACTAATCGAATATAGTCGATGCCAGAGAACACTATCTCTGGTCGTCACCGTTTGTGAAGAAGGTGCGGTATCTTCGATTACACAAAAATTAAAAATTAGCAGCACAAAGAACAACGCAATCTTCAGTTATGACTTGCAGAAGATAGAGAGTGGACGGGAGTTAACAAAAGAGCAGGAAAAGAAAGTGACGCAGATAAGGTAAAATAATTAGCTCACTCTATCTTAGGTGTACTAAAATCTGGGAGCGGTAGACCAGATATTAACTACAATAAGCGGGTTCAAATGGAGGTGGGGTGCAGCGATTACTCAAACATGAAGAGGCTTGAAAGAATAGACTAGCGTGGAGAACTGTACCGTCAAAACAATTTTCGGACCGGCAATCACAACAAATAGTAGGATAGTAAAAATGTAATACACTATAAAATGGAATATCTGTGTTTTGCCAAGTGCTAAGAATAGAATTATGAATTATAACTCTAGAATTATTTTAAGCCCACCAACAGTCTCGAAAGTCTGGCACTGACAACTATTAGGACCACCAAAACAATCCTTGTAAGTGCGAAGAGGCCTAGCGAACCGAGTATTCCGTACAAACTTCATTATGGGTAGGTAGTTCATCAATCCTGGAAATCGCTCAACAATCGAGATACCTCCAATGGAGTTATCTCTAGTCACTAACCGAATAAAATGATTCAAGTGGCTCTGAGCACTATGGGACTTAACATCTGACGTCATAAGTCGCCTATAACTTAGAACTACTTAAACCTAACTAACCTAAGGACATCACACACATCCATGCCCGGGGCAGGATTCGAACCTGCGACCGTAGCAGTCGCACGGTTCCGGACTGCGCGCCTAGAACCGCGAGACCACCGCGGACGGCACAACGCCAGGAACACTGCTAGTATGTAGCAGATTAAACGTTATGGCTGATAGTGAAGTTTTACTACAAAAAAGTAGTAAGTGATCACCTTCTTTCCCTTCATATTATTTTGGAGAAATGTCAGCGAGGAAAAGTTTCAAAACAGTTTGATATTATGTGTACGGCTTGTTAGAAATCATTACGTCCTCCCATTCTCAAATATTGAATGAATATAGTCTGTGTAATTTTCGCGCCGTGAGTTCCTCTGGCGCAACAGATAAAAACAGTTTCTAAATTTAATTCTTGACATATCGTGTTAAACCTCCGACCTAAGGTTATACTGCTTAATGAGTAGATTGTAATAGCATTTTAAATTATTACTTTCCAACAATAATTAGGTGATGTACTGAAAGTGACATTGTTGTTGGTCCTGTAAGCCAGTAGTTACGCTACCGGAAATTGGTACTGGGCTACTGCTTTAATCGTTTAGTAGTGTAGATTATATGATCTTTCAGATAAAACGCTCGTGGCCGGCTGGAGTGTCCGAGCGGTTCTAGGCGCTACAGCCTGGAGCCGCGCGACCGCTACGGTCGCAGGTTCGAATCCTACCTCGGCCGTGGATGTGTGTGATGTCCTTAGGATAGTTAGGTTTAAGTCGTTCTAAGTTCTAGGGGGGCAGATGACCTGAGAAGTTTAGTCCCATAGTGCTCAGATCCCTTTGAACCAATGTTTTTTTTTCGAAAAGGCTCGTAACTAAAACAAAAGCGCAAACTCGAAAAGAACAAACATTTCTAACGAAATACTCTTAAATCTTCCACAATATCGTGCAGAGTCTTCCTTGTCGAAAATTGTTCAAGTAACACTAGAACGCTAAAGGAGGATGGGACGTTATATGGTTACTAAACCACAGTAAATCTCGCTAGTCCATATTTTATTCAAAGAAGATCATAAATCATAATCTGCGGCCTTGTTAATTACAAGGTCTCCAATGACATTTCACATGCAAAGTATGCAAAGTAAGTACAGAATGTCCTGTTTTACACGCTATAACCGCGAATTGCCACCAACTGCAAATCGTATATTTTAAGTGGGCTTACTAATCAAGGGTTAAAACTGTTCAAAAATTGTTCATATACCCAGTACAACCGTACTTTCTTTCAATGGCGCCCATGTGTTACTGAACGAAAATCTTCACGAAAGTCTAGACACGACAAATCGACCTGATTTTATCTATGCGTGGCTCTGAGGATATTGTGTGTGAAGAGCTCAAGTTCGCATGACCAGCCTACATCCAACTGCCACCAGTTCTGTGATGAAGGAAATCACTCAGAATGGGATTAATTGGCGAAGTAAGAGCAGAAGAAAATTCACGTAAGAGCGCTGGTCTTTGAAAGCACGTTCCAGGGAGAAGAGTCGCTGTCATTTTGGCAGACATTTCTTACCTATAGCCTATTATCGAATGAGGACGGCGGAAGTGTCAACAGCGTTTTACAATATAGGAAAGTGACGCAAGGCGGTATCAAAGACAAACAAAAACACGTCAGCTGCGCATACAAATATACATGCGTCGCGAGCCCGGAAACCCACGGCGACGTACGTGCACAAACTAACGCAAAAGTGAATTCTCCTCATCTTCAGTTTAGTGCCCCTCTCTCCGCTTTCCTCCATCCCCCACCTCCAACCCCGCCGCTGCTTCTCTCTTGCTATCAGTCTATACTCGTCATTGTAGATAGGTTAAACTACACCCGGCTAACTAAGTACCACTAAGGGGCAAACGGAATTTGTTTTGATAGAATGCTCTTACATAATTTGAATACAAATCTGTTGTTATAGGGTACTCAACTACACTCTCGCATTCTTACAAAGGCGCTAGGCTCAAGAAACTTCTGAATGTCTGAGCACTTTAAGATCGAGGAAGACTCAGATAATACAACACTGAATTTTAATGCAGTTCAGAAATGTATACATAGTACCCATGCGTTCTGTAACAAGTTCAGAGAATATGAATTCTAAGCAAGTTTATCACTACAACATTATACGACGAACCCGACATCCAATGGTAGCAACAGATCTACAGGAGCAACTCATCAAGTAAATTTATGAGAGGCAAAACACTCCGTAAGCGAGAGTAAATTTGTAGGTATTTTACGAGGCGTTTCTTGCACTAGGGTCTTATTTCTTTAATTTACTGACATTAAACAAATGAGGCTTAGACATTTTGCTAAAGGTTGTATTTGTGTTCCAATTTGGGTACCATATTTCAAAACTAACTTCAGTTTCATAAAGGCTCTTAATCATTATTGAACTCCACGATATCAGTGGACTACAGCATGTTTGTAAAGCGAGAGACGACATACATTTGTAAAGTATTCGTGGGTGTGAAGACAGCAAAGTAGCAACACAGTATTTTATATGTTGCTTCATATTTGTGTCATTGTATTGGCACATCGATTACGGCCTACGTAAAGCCTTTCTGTAATAAACCTGCTTAACTGGTGTTGTACGAGTACGTGTCAAGTGTGTATAATATCTGTTTTGTCAAGCTATGTTTCCGTTATTATAAAGAAAATATGTGTTAACTTATTCAGAATTACAAAATGTAAATCAAATAATAGGTCTCTACATGAGGGATCATAATGCAAGTAGGCCTACCATTTCTGAAAAAGGTTCAAATGGCTCTGAGCACTATGAGACTTAACTTCTGAGGTCATCAGTTTCCTATAAATCAGAACTACTTAAACCTAAGGACATCACACACACCCATGCCCGAGGCAGGATTCGAACCTGCGACCGTAGCAGTCGCACGGTTCCGGAGGGAAGCGCCTAGAACCGCTCGGCCACACAGGCCGGCCTACTATTTCTGAATGTGATCTTATATCACCCAAGGGAAAGTAAACGCATTTTAATTTTGCGTCTTTTCTGACCTTGGCCAGAAGTGTCACTGGAAAAAAGTGCGTCAGTCGTGGGCAGACGTTTGTGAAGAAATTTGTACGCAGATATCCGTAGCGAGCAGAGGTGTTGTGCAACGAAAAAGAGTTGAAAGAAGTATTCAGATGTGTTTCATTGTTGTGGAGCTCGTCTCTTTCATATTGTTGCATCGGATCCATGATTTTGAGGCTCTAAAAAGCTAATGTTGCTCGCTCCGCACTTTCAATAAACATGATAGTTAATGGAAAATCAGTATGGCGAACTGGAGCTATCTTTGTGGTAAGAGACGTGCAGATATTGTAATGTGTTTACTAATGACTGTTCATACGTCTGAGCATCATTAACAGTTAATAACAATTTCATTTCTGTAGAAATGAGAGAGGAACATCAGTTGTAGTTTATAACCAGTTATGTACAACATCTAAGTTTTGTAAAATGTATGCTTTTGTCAGTGTAAATTATTGTGGACTGATCATTTCCTTTATTCTTTATTTCCAGTCTTCATGTGTTGCTTTAAAAGTACTTTATTTGTTGCGTAATATTTGAAGAGTAAAGTAATTGTTGTGCATCATAAATATTAATTGATTGAGCTATGTACTAAGTAAATAAGTCTTGTTGATCTTTTATTGCATGTTACTATTCTATTAACACAGTAAAATAACTGAAAAAGCTACAACTGATAGGGTCGTTACTGCTCTCCTTACAAAGAATGGCCATTGTGTTAAATTTTATGGTTATTGGCTTTTATTGTCTTGGAAAAGTAGCTTGTAAGGCTTAAGGTTTACATTTTCTCGTTATGAAACAGCAAAAAGTGTTGAAATTGTATTTGCTTGAATCATCTTCCTTCTCATCAACACAAACGTGCGCCAAGACAAACGTGCACCAAAGCAAACGTGTCAACTATCTTGCCAGGTACAGCCAATGAGTTTTAAGTCGAGATCGAAAATTTTTTTCCATTTGTTCCTTCAGGACGAGCGACTATTTCTTCATTAATTAATATTTTTACAGAAGGATCTTTGTAAGGTAAGTTTGTACATGTTCCCGCCCCAGTTGTGCGCGCTGGCTTTGTTGTTTTGCGGATAGCCCGCAGTTATCTGAGAGATAACTCAGGTTAGTGGTGAAGTGTTTGTGAAACTTATTTTGACAAGGGCCTCACTGGACGCTTCGGTAAATCGCGATAGCCATTGCGGGAGCTTGGTCAGAACTCAGAATACGGTTAACCTTTTAAACAGTGAAGTCATTAACATAATTGTTAAATAAGTAATAGTTTCATTAAAAGTATCGTTCAGTAGCGTCACTTTGCTAGGCTGTTCATGTGTATAGCTTACGCATCTGTAGCTACTCAAGGTTGCGGCAAGGTCACGAAAGTCGACCAGGCGTGACTTCACACTCGGCAAGGAACAGTGAAATAGTAACAAAAAACAGTGACTAAAAGGAGTCGTTAGGAGGTAACTAGTAGCTCAGTCTACAAATGCGTGCCACCAGTAATATTAAAAAGCTAGTGTCAACACAAAAATACAGATACTCTCCTCAAGACGAGGAGTTGAAGTAAATGCAATTTGTGACCTCATACGTAGATATTTCATATTTACTCCAAAAATGTTATTATACCTGAAAATCAAACTCTAACAGTCAAGGTCTCAAAATATATTCATAATGGATGTCCACGTTGTGGTTGTAATTCCGTTACAGTACTCTTGGCTGACGGAGAGATGGGAAAGTAAATGGAACAGCATCACTTCCTTCTGCAAGCATAACCTCATGCTTCACGTCTATCATCTCACAAAGAGATGCTGTATCCATTTTTTTGAAATGGGATTGTAGCTAAAAAATCGAGTAAATATATTTTGAGGATTCCCTCTCAAGAAAAATACAGTTTCTTGTTGTTCACTATTTCCAGCAGATGTTTCGGTGATGGTTTTTTCTTTATTTTGCAGTAAAACATAATATTATATAGAAATACATAAAGGGCGAAATTACGCTTTTAAAGCTGATTAAACTATTTCTGCATTAACATAGACGCATCATCACTACATTTGGATGTGTTGCCTAATACAAGTGGTAATGTTACACGGTTCATCGCCTGCCACTATTAAGGATACTTTTACCTTGCTACCCTTCTACGAAAAGAAAATTTAAATTCAAAATGGAATCTACTCTCTGAACTATTTACTCGCTTTATTGTGGTTATTTACTAGACGCAGTTAATTCCTTACTAATACTTTTACCATATCATAATAATAGATTACAAGCTAAATAAAAAAAATCGTTATTAGTTGCAGGTGTCAAACAGCAACACGAGGAACCAAATGTCCTGATAATGCATGATTTTTACACAAACAGTTTTGTGAATTTTGACCGCAACCCCAAACTATGCGCATTTTTATGCAATATTAAATATATTTTACAATAAAGTAACGGGAAATTGGCTGATGGCATAACAACGCTGAGACGTGAGTGAAAAATACGGAAGAACAAGAAACTGTAACTCTCAAAATAACAGCTGCTGTTGAAGCAAACAAGGTGAGATTCAGAAGAAATTCACCTCAAGAAACGGCGTGCCGAGGCAGAGACACTATGGCAAGCCTCAAAGGGTGACGATGAATACGAGCGATTTAATTAAAAACTATCGGGCTTAACAGAACTGACGAAAAACCGCAGGCATGCTCCTCCGAAAAATTAAACCATTCGTCGCCTTTAGCCGCAACGAGCGACAAGGGGCGCGTCTCTCGCAATATGGCATCGTAAAAGGCGCGCACGTCGGATTAACGGTTCCGTAATTGCATTTCACGGGTGCCCAGCTAAGGGGCAGCGCGGCTGCTTTCTCCTGGATTAACTGCATAATTGCCGCTGGAAAGGCAGCCTGCAGCCCACACTGAATGCCGCGTGGAAGCCGATTCGGTCCACTAAGCGGATTCGGAGAGAGCCGCCGGCCCGTGAGACAGAACGGGACAGAGCTGAGCGGAGCCGAGCCGCTGGCTGGTCGCGCTTTTTCGCGGCGGCGAGTCGGCTCGCTCACTTTCGATCCGTGCCTGCACCGCGGCTGTGACGCTGCCGCCGCTCGACCCGAGAGAAATGACTTTCACTGGCAGTACGAACAGCAACAAAGTTCCAAAACAAAAATCTATACGAAATTCGGTATCGATATAACTGTCAAAAGTTGTATCGAAACATCGGTAATACAGTACCGAAAGTATCGATACCATAACATTAAGTTGCACCGCTACCTTAATAATGCAGAACCGAAATAAACCCAACATTGTTCCGATTCTTCGATGATAATGGAAAAAAGAGTATCGATATCGAAATATCGCAAGGTATTGATTACTGACGCATTTTGAAGCTTTTCTTTAACACAACATGACTTATATGGGCTAAAAGGTGAAACATGGAAATTACACTATGTTTTCTTCGAGGCTACCGATACCCAAACACTGATACTTTTAGTGAGTTATGAAATTATCTAATTCTTGGTATGCATGACGATACCATAGCTACCGAAACTAAGGCGTCGATACTTACTTATCGTGCGCTTGTTTCTTAAGTGGATTTATGAGGCGGTGCAGTGATAGGCACTGGTAGGCACAAGATGCGCATTTGGGAGGACGACGGTTCAAACCCCCCTAGGCCACATATATTTACGTTCCCTGGGTCCCGAATTTTTTTTTTAGTCAAACACTTTGAAAGGGCACGTCCAATTTCCGTCTCCCTACTTCACCAATGCTCCCTTTCTAATGTCCTCGTCTCCAACGTATGTGACGACTGTCGAGAGGAAGGTTAGCTGAAGTAACGAATGAAGTTTAAATATCAGCGTCCTGTCAACGCTGATTTTGGAGACAGAGCAGAGCAGCAGCTCTAGCCTGCCATAGAGAGGGGAAGCAAGTTATCGCTTTGTTGAAAGCGTGAGCTAGAACTCCACCTGAAGCAGTGTAGCGAAATCACGATAGTCAGCCTGGTGTTTCAATCCACTTTCTACAAGATGTGAATCCAGCGTCTTAATCACAGCGAATCTCGCAACAGCACGAACCGCCCGAGATAGCATGTAGTACGCACAGTTTAAGAAAATGACGGATGATATGATCCTCGTTGACGCAAGATCCTCCCAAACAGTAATTTATCTCAATCAACATTAATAACATTTCGGTATATCAAACATGAACGGTGCAGACCTTACGTTCTTGTCAGGGTCGTTCTCGCAACCCACTATTTACAGGCATATTACACACCTGAATATCTCTTCACACACCGAGATAATAAAGCGATATGGTCTTATGTGCTACGTTGCAGAAATCGCTTTTGCTACTCAGAAGTCAATACTATGGCCAGAACGAACACGTATAACGGCGACACATATAAGTAACACATTTATTAGAACAAGAAGTGACCACGAAGAATATGAAAAGATCATGCGCTATAAGAGGGTTTTGTATTACCTCATTTGGCGAGGACATCCATGAATAATCGACGATCCATGTTCATAATGCCCTCTGTATCATCCATCCCACCAGCTAGTCAAAAACTTTCCGTTCCACTACTGATCCATGAATTGGGACAGTGCACAACGAGAAGTCTCCAATATTCGTGGACTCTATCCGATACGATGTAAGTACAGAAACTTTTCAGGAAGAAGGAAAGACAGAACATTCGACTCAACTTTGCTGCCACTTTTAAGTTAATGAGTCGATAGCACACAGGTATGGTGTGAAACAAAGGAAAAACTGAGGGCAATAAACCGGACAGTACCACATAAAACTGAAAAAACATCCGTTTTAAAGCCGAGTGTGCGACGTTTCCTTAAGGTCAGGCATAACAGCTGCATGTGGTAGGCCTAACATGTAGATCGTTCGCTAACCATTGCCAACGAGGTATCTGAGATTCGTCTATGTGTTCCGCCAAATCATGAACTTACTCCAATACAAGTATCGAGACTCCTTGGGGTACTACTTACGTATAATTTCATGTAACGTAAAGGTGTGATGGTTTTCAGGTAATTTCGTATTTTTTTTTTTTTTTGCCTTCTAGAGTATCAGTTACCCTTTTTTTACCATCAACTATTAAACCCACAGTCCTTCAGAAAGTGAAACTCCCAGAAAGTTTTCCGTTTAAACCCACGAAGCTTGCGCCGAGGAAGGCAGTCGCTGGCAAGAACAAGTTTTTTATTCAGTAACGTGTGCTCTATACATACTTCATTACGATTCACACTTTCTTTTATGCATCAGAAAACTGCTGTTGTTGCGGTCATCAGCCCTAAGACTGGTTTGCTGCAACTCTCCATGCTAGTCTATCTGCGCCAGCAATCTCTCCCATAACCCGTTTGAAGAAGACCAGACTTCGAGAGACGATTTTGGTTTCAAGACAAGAGCTTGTTCCGCAGAAAACGCTTAATGGCCGAAAACATTTAATGGGGAGAGAAGAGCGGAATAACGCATAATTTGACAAAAAGACGAGTGGGTGGTCTAAGCTGGTGTAGTGTACAACGATCGAGCGTGAGAGAGTTTTGAGTTCCATGTACCTTTTACGTTAGCTGTTGCACGTATTACTCTGGAGGCGGCAAGGCGGTGTACTTCTTCCCATATGCTATGGTTGGCTCTGAAAATAGCAATTAGTATTGAGCCCTGGATTTGAGTGTTGAGTGATTTAAATGACGTATGGATATTCTCGTCACAAAGGCCTGCCACTGCGCAATAGATTACAACGTCTTTCCTTGCGTTAGAACCGACATTCCTTAACGTCAGTAAACAAACACGTGAGGGAAAAAATTACGACACTGTATCACGTAAGACTTGCCAATTTTCTATCCTAAGATCAAAGAAGACCGCGCAAGAAAATGTGCCGTGTAGTATGCTGAAAAAATTTCACATTTGTGCAGCAGACATTTGTGAAATCGAAAGGAAAGAATTGGGACGCCAAACATACCAGAGAAAGTAATCGAAGTGAACTCAGTTACCACCACTAAAATATAAGGAACATGTGTGAGATGTTAGTTGTAAGTAAAGTAAGACAAGATTTTGATTGATTGCATTATTTGTCTTATGGCCCTAAGACCAGAAACGTGGCAGCTGTCAGCTTACGACACAGATGCGCTTATCGTGGACCGCAGCCATGATGCGCTTGACACATGCACACTTAAAGAAAGAAATTGGGCAGTCGGCTGTGGGAAACCGATCGTTAGAATTTCAGACCAACTGACAAATTTCCTATATGCCGACAAGGATTTATGCTTAAGTTGAACACATCAGGCGAAAAATTTATTCCTGAAAGTTCTGTTGAAAATTCGTTAGTTCATTAGTTACGAATGCTCTGTAGTGATAAACAGAAAGATATTTCAGAATACAACATAGCTACTTTGTCTTCATTCCAAGAAAGTCAGTCTGACGCAATTCATGCACCAAATCACCATTTTCTAGTTTATGGGATTTAGATGTAATACCTGAATTAAATTACGTATTTTCTTTACCTCCGAATGTGAAGCAGTTGAAAAAGTAAGGCTGCAGTTGTCCTATTTTCTATCAGGAAATTTCATTTTCACTGATAACATCCCGTCTTTAGAGGACAGAGTCATATATTTGTGATGAATGCATTCTGATATCGTCAAGAAGTAGTGTAACGGCCTGACTACAGCTTACCTTACAAAAGCGCAGTGCAAGGTTCAGTGACAATGGAACAATATTTCAGATCAACGCTGCAGTCCAGTTTATCCAGCTTGATCTTCCCTTTCGCCAACCGAGATTTGTGTAGTTTTTATGATTAAGTGGACGATAATGGATGTTATTCTAGTGATGTATATCGACTGAGAGTGAGACGGTGGTCTGTCGGTACCGTTGGGCTTCCTGAGTCCTGTTCGGACAGAGAGAGAGAATGGATGTTATTGTGAATAAATGATTTCTCGGCTTTTCTTATAACCGCTTTACACGAATTACAATGTGAATCGCTGGCGGTGTGCATACAAACTAGGAAAACTTTGTGAACGACCAAAAGTATGTGTCTTAGAACACTTGAACAAACATGAACTGATTCGACAAGTAATTCAGCAGTGAAATTTTGAATGTAGTAGAAGGTCGAAATCATGTCTCCATAGCACATGAACTGACGGAGGGTGACATGTGACTAGAGAATAAACGGCCTGCTCTTAACGGAAGAAGTAGCAGAGTGATTCTTTTGGTACTGAACACGAGTAAACACGATAATATGAGAGGAGTTGCCAAACCAATTAAACTACAAGATGCAGAAACAGGTTATCTAACAAAATATTAAATTTTCATCTTTTAATGAACCGATAGCTGGCGTTTAACACCATGCATTGTGCAGAAACATCACACATATACCTACTGGAACATCATTCCGCTGGCTGTTGATTATCACGGAAGATGCCGAACCGACATATCTAGCACGATTGTTCCCTTCCGGCAAAGTAAAAGTATTCTTTCTGCACCTGGCAGTTCAACTGAGTAGCACACTTGCCGCTTAGGTCACAATGCCGAGAAGAGTTTGTTGTGGAGAACCACAGGATTACAGTTTCTCCATAAAAGTGGTGAAGTCAAATGGTATTTTAGATTTCAAGGAACGTTGGTCCACGCATTATAAAACAGTGTCGATCAGATGAGACAGCAGGAAGAGGTATTAAAGCGAAGCTTTTTTTATAAGAAAAGCACACATTTTCTCTTATATGCTACCATGTCCCTCCGAGTCTACCTCACTAGAAAGCATACATCACTGGTAGTGTTCTAAAACGTATAAAAATGAAGGATCTGTAAAAACGTGCACACCATATTCCTGCGGGGTGCTAAGACTTTCATGAGACACTTTTCAAATGTCCCATAACATACACAGAAGGAGAGGACAATGAATGAGATGAATATAGTAATTACGGGAAGTTTTTCATAAGTTTTTCTGAAGACTCTTATTAGTTTCACTCAATTCCTAATTCCATCATGTGAAATAATAGAAAATCTTTTTGTGGTAGTTCATTGATTACTTCATCATAATTTTTAAAATTCCTACGGTTTTAAAAGGGCACATGTACAATAAATAATGCACGATAACAGTCTGATATGACACATGTCAGAGTAGTTCTCCTTTCAATATTGTGATGAAACATGATTGCAAAGCTGCAGAAATTTTTCATGTACAAACTTTGTGTTTCAGACAATGATGTTTTTCGCGTCTTCTGTACATTTTAATTTTTGTTAGATATGTTCTTTCTGCATCTTGCTTAGTTTAATTAATATATAGGAAATTTTGTTAGAAAAATGTGGACAAACAGTCTGAACGCTTGCGACATCGCTACCACGTCTGATGAAAACTGTCTTTACGAGTAGAGGCTTCAAGACGTAACTGGCGAATACAGGTTGGGTAGAAGAGTAACTTTCACAACGAATCGCGTCTGTCAGCCATGCAAATATCTGTTAGCGGTATGTGTGTCAAACACTGAGCAGTTAGGTGCTTGAAGAATGGAAATAGGAAATCCGGTTTCTCTCGGAAACGTGGCGATTGAGTTATATTGTAAAGTTACTGATAAGTTCTGTGCGAGAACAATTTAGTTGGACTCGCTTCCGTAGATAAAGTTGCAAACTCCCAGTGATGGACGAAATATTCAATGTCAGTACTTGGCTGGTAAGTGGCGTAAATTTCCTTATCACCAATCTTTGTGGCAATGTATTGGATACAATTCCAGACGTCTTCACAGTGTCTCAAGATCTGAGGTCATGCGACACTGCTGATGGTGATCCGTCCGTATGATGGAAATTTTAAGCTCGGCAGCCCTCGGTGCTGTTCGAGAGAAGTAGGCTACGTGCCGTCACCCTCTCGTTCCTCTCAGCGTCATACTACAACACGAACGTAACACTGCACTTTACCCGCATCCACTACACTCACCTGCACTCTAACAAGTACACATGAGGCACAATTCACACATATCCGTAAGGAAAGAAGTCGGTGTGCACGGAGGAAAAACGCACTTTCCGCTAGGTGGCTGTATCCACCTCGTGGATATCCCAGCCAAGAATGCCATACGCTACCTATATTTACTGGTGAGAATACATAAAAAGCTGTGGCACAGTCTCATATGACACCTCCCCTGGCTTTAACGTAATCTGGCCATTTTAGTGTCCTGATATAGAGTACGGTTTTTTACGTTCTGACATATTTTGCTGCCGCTTTTGAGCTGACTTAAGCAATTATGTCTCTGATGTCGATTCAGTTTTATTTGCAATCGCAAAGAGAAAGAAGGAGTCGAGGTATAAATTAAATCACTCTCTGTTTCGTTACATGTGAGACTGATGAAATATCCAAAACCTTTGCAAAATTTTGTGTAACAGTCGAATGAATAACTGCCAAAAGGCAAATGAAAAGACGCGTTAGATAAATTCTTATCGATCACCTACGTTGTTTCATAGGACGATTTAATATTTCCCTCCAATTCTGCTAGCTCCAGATTCGCAGTGCTGCAATACAAGTTTAGTATATCTGCCTGTCGAAATTGAAGAAGTCATCGAATAAGCAGAAATCCCTTACGATAACAAGCGCCACGGTCATTCAAAAGCAACCACAAAAACACAGCGGTCCAGCTTGTATCGGAGAGTGTCGCGCAGCCACGCTCGGCTCGCTAATCGAGGCCAGTGGAAAGTCTCCGGTTTCGGAAGTTCCTACGTGGCAGCAGCAGGTGGCGGCAACACACCGAGCGAACACGACACTGTCACTGCGCACGGCACCGCTGCCAACAAGTCAGGATAACATTTAATCATCCAGCCACAAACTCGGCCATTGTCGCTAGAGTAAACGATTAAAAGCAGTCTTTCCCCTACTTACATCGCCTACTAATTGGATCCTGAAGCAATGTATGTTGCAGCTAAAGTTTATCGAACAAATTTCAGATCACGTCAAAGATGTTCCAGTTCGTATGTGTACATGCTACACGGTGCATACAGTTCTACATCTCCATCTATACTCCTCAAACCACCTGACGCTCTGTGGCGGAGGGTACCTTGAGTGCCTCTATCGGTTCTCCCTTCTATTCCAGTCTCGTATTGTTCGTGGAAATAAGGAATGTTGGTATGCCTCTGTGTGGGCTGTAATCTCTCTGATTTTATCCTCGTGGTCTCTTCGCGAGATATACGTAGGAGGGAGCAATATACTACTTGACTGCTCGGGCCGGTCGGAGTGGCCGAGCGGTTCTAGGCGCTTCAGTCTGGAACCGTGCGACCGCTACGGTCGCAGGTTCGAATCCTGCCTCGGGCATGGATGTTTGTGATGTCTTTAGGTTAGTTAGGTTTAAGTAGTTCTAAGTTCTAGGGGAATGATGACCTGAGATGTTAAGTCCCACAGTGCTCAGAGCCATTTCAACCATTTGACTCCTCGGTGAAGGTATGTTCTCGAAACTTCAACAAAGCGTCTCTCCTGCAGAGTCTTCCACTGGAGTTTATCTATCATCTCCGTAACGCTTTCGTGGTTACTAAATGATCCTGTAACGAAGAGCGCTGTTCTCCGATGGATCTTCTCTATCTCTTCTATCAACCCTATCTGGTATGGATCCCACATTTCTGAGCAGTATTCAAACAGTGGGCGAACAAGCGTACTGTAACCTACTTCCTTTGTTTCCGGATTGTATTTCCTTAGGATTCTTCCAATGAATTTCAGTGTGGCATCTGCATTACCGAAGATCAACTTTCTATGATCATTCCATTTTGAATCACTCCTAATGCGTACTCCCAGATTATTTATGGAATTAACTGCTTCCAGTTGCTGACCTGGTATATTGTAGCTAAATGATAAGGAATCTTTCTTTCTATGTACTCGCATCACATTACACTTGTCTACATTGAGAGTCAATTGCCATTCCCTGCACCGTGCGTCAATTCGCTGCAGATCCTCCTGCATTTCAGTACAATTTTCCATTGTCACAACCTCTTGATATACCACAGCATCATCCACAAAAAGCCTCAGTGAACTTCCGATGTCATCTACAACGTCATTTATGTATATTGTGAATAGCATTGGTCCTACGACACTCCCCTGCGGTACATCTGAAATCACTCTTCGAAAAACTTCTCTGAGCTCGAAATACTGGGTCAATGTCAGTGACATACCAAGAATTTAATTCATTTTCCTCACTATTATCCATCGTGTTTCAGTGGTTCGCTAATTGGATTTCAGGGACATGCTCTTAATTCGAAGGAAAAAAAATCGATTCTCGGCAGTTTTAAAATTTCTTCCAGTAATGAACGTGTACTTCACTTCTAGCACTTATACTGAACATGCAAATTGTTAACCGCACAGTGGTTGAGATCCTGCACTAACCGTTTACGTTCTTCTTATCATTGCTGTGACAATACACGGTAAAACAATACGGGCTCTCAAATCGCTTACTGACTCATTTACTCATGTTTAACGCGTGTGAATAGTAACGAACGACAATCCTTCAAGATTAGAAACCGTTTTCACTACGTCAGAGCATAGTTACACAGAAGTACTGATCAAACTGACTATGGATTACGGAATATCGTTTATACTCTACTGGAATAATGTTGGGGTGGAGCTTCATTATCACCCCACCTGTGCTGTTTACAATGAGAGGTAATATTCGACGATACACATTTCATTTGAACTAAACTTATACCTTCCACATTGAGGCAAACAACACTGCTTACTGTGAGTGCCGCATAGCGTGAGATGCTACGTGGCATAATTTATCACCAGTAACAGCACAATAAACTCTAAGTATGTGCAGAATGACCACAAGTAAGAGAAACCTACGATGTTTTTCGACGTTGTAAACCTTTATTTCTGTTTAACGACAACTTTCTCCCTCGATTCTCGCGCGAGGTGACTGGACTCGCATTCAGAAGGAGGACGGTTCAAATGTCCTCTCCAGCTGCGCGTATTTAGATTCTCCAGATTCCCGAGCTCGATTAATGGAAATGTCAAGATAGTTTCTTTGAAATGAAAATTGCTGATTTCTGTTTTTGCTGTTCTTCCAATTCGAGACTGTACTTCGTCTCTATTTAAATCGTCGTCGACGTACGTTAAATCCTGATACTCCTTCCTTACGTCAGTCGGATTTGGGACGATTAGCTAGGCGCTCCCGGTGTTGCAATTCGAGAGAAGCAGGGTACGTGCCAACACTGGATTTCAATGTCTGCCGCTGTCTTTAACAACACAGAGCTACGATCCACATATCTTTATGGAATTCACATAACACTCACAAAGACGGTGGGTTGTTGTCAATGTGCGGAAGGAAGAAAACTTTTCGGATTATGTGGCTAAACTTCCTCTTCCAGCCAACAGTCCCCCAGGATTTTATAATCCTCTTTACTGTTTATGGTAAGAGAAGGCAACGTTCCCGTAACACAGGAAGGAAAATTGGGTTTAGCGTTCCGCCGACATCGATGTCATTAGAGACGGAGCGTAAGCTCGGATGGTGTCAAGGATGGCGAAGGAAATCGGCCTTGCCCTTTCAAAGAGTTCCGGCATTTGCCTGGAACTATATAGCGAAATCACGGAAAATCTAAATCTGGATGCCGGTACGCTGGTTTGAATCGACGTCCTCCCGAGTAACAAAGAGATTGTAATAACACTGTTCGAGCTTATCGAAGGTATCACTCGTCTTTGGCAGTTGTTAACTACATTAAATTCAATTCCATCTTTGCCACAAAGTCTTTTATTAATAATGTAACCAGTTTCGGAGATTAACTCTCGATTTTCAGCTATTTTAGCGTGGACAACTACAGCCACATGGCAAAGAATACACCACTAGCATAGCCGTTTCGGCTTTAATAGTCAACTTGAAACGCCTGATGATGTAAGTTTAAACTTCTGAGACTACGTTGTAAAAGGACCTCGGAACACAGGTAGAACTTTGTTTACTGCAATACCATTTAAAGCTGCAATATCCATGGTGAAATGAACTGTACTAATTCTGAATTATTCATAAACAGAAGTAATAAGCTTTTAATAGACACTGCACACAGAAGTGAAGCAATCACCAATTCATATATTTGCTTGTACGGGGAGACATACACCTTCGCCTTGCTAAGAACCATAAACAGCCCAACCACTTCAGTTAAGGAGGAATTCTTTTTAATAATTTCTGTAACTGGGGTAAACGACCTGCACAAAATTATTAAGTAAAGCCACTTTTCCTTTTAGTTGGCCGTATGAATTAAGTACAAGTCTATATATCTAACGCAATTATCTAATTTCGGCCACCGTGGTCATTATCATGTGATCACCAAGCACACGTAACAGAAAAATTCACCTCAAATTCAAATTTCATTTGCATCTGTGTACATTTATTTATTTATACATAAATAAATAAATATATGTACAAGTATATCAGCATACATTTTACAGTTGATTTGGGAGTAAGCGTGTATTCCACGTCACAATCTTTTCCATACACAGATGTGCGATGCTGTGTACAAATAACAACCTAATACTGCGTCGCCAACGTCCGTGCGTGAAACAGATTGTTTATGGAAATATACTGTTTACTGCTTAATCCAGTTGGACTGGATGGACTGAATAAGGAAAAAGAGTAAGACAAGACTTGCCTTGCCTGTCTCCTGACATAGACATATTCGGGACGAGGGGGGAGGGGGTCGACAGACAGACATTAATAGGAAGAATAACGTGGTGTTTATGTTTTTAGACAAGTTTATCTTCCAGCATCGGATGAATAGTTGTGCTAGGCAATATTGGAGGTCATTAAACCGTAAAGATATTGGTCTATGAAAAATATTAGAACCAGTGCAGAGCTTCAAATACCCAGGAAGTAGAAGAGAAAGAGACTGGACTTGTAACACAGACATTAAAATCGGGGAAGTAGTGGTGAAAGAAATACTTTGTAGAAAGAGATAGTTTCGTGCATCAGTATGGATAAAGATTTGACGGAAAGACCGCAAAATGTTATTGCATGAAGTGTCCTCCTCTAAGGTGCTGAAACGTAAACAATGAGGAAAGAAGACAAAGATGGACCGGAGGTTTTTGAGATGTGGACGTGGTGAAGACTGAACAAAATTAGTTGGATGGGAAGGGTGAAATTGAAGAGGTGCTCAGGAGAGGGGGAGAGCAGAGACAATTACTAAGTGTAATAAAAAGAAGGAAAAGAAGTTGGATAGGGCGTGTATTAAGTAAGGAGGGCGGATTTATAAAAACAGTGTTAGAATGGTACGTGGAAGCGGAGAGGGGGCGAGATAGGAAGATATTTCAAATCCTGGATGGTGAGTTGGACGGCAGCACTGTGGGAGCACTGAGAAGGAAGCGATTGACCGACTGAAATGGAGACGCAAAGGGCCTGCATGGGTGATAACGACGATGACTTATGAATCAGTTGTAAAATAAGTGCAGGTTACTGATACATTTGTTTGTGGTGACAGATGAAATTTGAACTTTACGACTTGAATTGTTCTGAAAAATGTGTTGGTATTTATCAATCCATTGGCCATAGAGATCGAAATCACGTGATTGTGTTGGTCTTATGGACTTTTGTCAATTATTGAAGTCAAATAAGGAGAATATGACATCATTTTGGAATCGGTATACGTGTGCGCTATCCAAACCATTATTCAACTTCGCACTTCTCACATTCACACAAATCATTCCAGCCACACTGTAACGTCTGGAAAAAAATACCCTCACGACAAAGATCGAACACTGTACTTTTTGACTTGTGCAACACGAGTGGACAACGACACAACACTTACGCAGATTGTCACGAGTAAAACAAGTCGCGCACTTGTAAGCAATGGCACACTTTTGAGAATGGGACTGCAGACACGGGAGACAGCGGTGTGGCAGCTGTTGCCCTGAGGGCGTTAGGCAGCACAGCAGGGCGCATCGACTCACCTTGGTGTCTTGTATCTGGAGGAAGGTGGCGATGCCGGCGCGCACCCGGTTCTTCACTCCACGCACCGTGCCCTTGGCGCTGCGGATGGTCGACGAGGCGCTGATGTTCTTCAGGCCGGCGAACGTCTCTTCAGCGTCGGGCAGGCCGTCATCTTGCAACAAAACGGAGGAGCAGTTGGAGCTGATGGAGTCGCGTCTGCCCGTTGGCGTAGTGGGCGATGTGGGAACGATGACACTGTCGTCGGGCGCGTGCTCGTTCAGGTGGAAATTGTAGAACCGGTCAGCCTCGTATTTGAAGGACCCGCGAATTGCCGCGAGCTGTTGTTGACGCGCCAGCTGCTGCTGCTTCTCTTCCCACTCTTTCTTGCGGTCTTCGTACGTGCGTTCCTGGACCACGCAATTTATCTTCTTGTCCGATGTTGGCGAATTACGTTCCACTATCACTACATTCTTCGTAAGGGGTGCTGGCTTCTGGTCGACGCCGTTCTGTTGGGCGTGACTCGGCGTCGGCTTTTTCGGCACTGGCGGAGGCGGCTGCTGCTGAGGTTGTACCACCTGTTGGGGTGTCCCGTCGGTCTCGGATTCCTCAGCCTCTGGGGTGGCTCCCAGTGCCGGCTTCTTCACTGGCGTCGAGTCGTCGTAGATGGGGACGATGCTCAGCGGTTTGAGCTTCGGCTGTACCGCCGCCTTTTCCTCCTCAGTGGAGGGCGAAGAGGCTGGCGTCGCGTCCTTCCAGGTCCTGGTGACCTTTTTCTTGAGAGAGCCACTGCCATGGCTGCTGCCGTTGGTCACGCTATTCAGCTTGGCAGAGCGCTCGCGGATATCGTTCAGCAAGCTCTGTGGCAAGATGCAGCCGCCTTCCGGACGCTGCCTCTTGGCAGGGGGCGTCGGAGTGGCCGGAGAGACCTCTGCCACTGGGGGCGGCGGTGGAGGCGGCGGCGACGTGGACACGGGCATGCCGGCGACTGGCGGTGGAGGCGGAGGCGCGTCGCGTTCGATGCCGCTATCTGTCAGAGACGGGCTGCAATCCTGCGCGTTCACTGTTATCTTATCGACGGAAGCCCCCAGCGAGAGCACAATGCCGCTATCGTTGGTGGCGGTCGTGGAGATGACGGAGAGCGACGACAGCTCGCGGCTGTTGAGTGAGTCGCAGCTGATGCGGTCGTCGTCCACTTCCTCGTCCTCAGAGTCCACCTCGGCGCCGCTGCTGGTGAGGCTGCCGTTGCGCTGGTGGAAGGCGGTGAGCGCAGAAGTGCTGGCGCTGACACCGCCGTTCACGGTGACGGTAACTGTGTTCCCGACCACGGTGGAACCGCCCGGAGCTGCGGAAGTATTGACGACCGCGGCGACCGGTCTCGGGGGTGGCGGCGACGATCCGGAGGTCTTCTTGGGGAGCGGTGGCGGCGTGCTGCCGTCCAGGTCGCTGCAGGTGCCGCTGTCCAGCGTGTCGCTGGGAGAAGACTGGCCGCTCGATATCACCATGCTGGCCGACGGGAACGAGTTGTAAAAGTAGTACGGCGCCCCGGGCCCGCGGTCGGGCGTCGGCGCAGTCACCACTGTCGCCGACGATTTCTCGCCGGTGCTGCGGCGCAGTATCGCGTCGTCGCCGCTGCCGACAGAGGTGTCTATGACTGTCTCGTGGTGGTGGTGCGAGCTGGTCCCGTTCACACTGATCCTTATGCAGCCGTCTGTAGGCGCGTAGTCCACAGACTCCTGCTCCGGATTGATGCGTATTTTCACGACGTGCCCCTGCGGCTGCTGCTGCTCTTGTATCTGTTGCTGTTGCTGCTGCTGCGCGGTGGAGACCAGGTTTACGCTGCGCATTTCGGGGAAAGTGAACGTGGTGAGGATCTCGCCACTGCTGCTGCTGCTGTTGGACGAGTTGGACAGCTGCTGCGTCCTGTTGCGCGTCTTGGGCGGCAGCGGTGGAGGGATGCTGCTGGATCTAGCCACTACTTCTTCCATTGTAAAGATCTTTTGCGTTTCTGTGCACTGTTGAGAGGGAGGAAACTGCTCAGTGTCAGGAGCTCACTTTGCCTACAGACATTCCACAAACGAGAGACTGTCTGGCCCAACCGACACTGGCCTTTCCCGATTACCACAGTTTCACTGACTGGTTACCACTTGAAACTCGAGCACTTTCACACCGGCCGCGGCGCGTTTTCGGCGAGAACAGGTGTGAGCACACGATCACAGATGAGCTCCTGCTGCTGGTGGAGACTGTTCACTTCTCTCGAGAGAGGCGCCAGAGCAGATTCCAGAAGAGAGCACCCGCGGAGACGGGGTCAGCGAACCTGGTGGCGTGTGGTGCCGGCGCAGGCGGCTCGGAGGCTTGGTCGCAGCGAGGCGGCCACCCAGTAACTGGCGACTGCTGTGGCTGCGGTTGCCGCCGCCGCTACCGCCTGCTGGAGAGAGCGCTCGGCGCGGTCATGTGACCAGCCAGACGGCTCTAGCCGCCGCCGCCACTGGGTCGCCCCGTGCAGCGCAGCGCCAGCTATCCTTGTGGACAGCCGGTGGGCGCCTGCAAGGACAGCGGCTAGCGGAGCAGCTATCTGCCGCAGGCACGCAACGCCCGTATCCTCCGGGGTGCCAACACTTCCGCACCCTCTCTGATCCTTGTCGCCGTTCTTGACACCATCTTTCCAACTGACCTGTTGTCATTTCCAGATCCCACATAAAGAAACTTGAAATACATCGAAATGCTACTCAGCCGGGCCCTGTGGCCAAGCGGTTCTAGGAGCTTTAGTCCGTAACCAAGCTATTGCTACGGTCGCAGGTTCGAATCCTGCCCCGGGCACTGATGTGTGTCATGTCCTTAGTTAGGTTTAAGTATTTCTAAGTCTAGGGGACTGATGACCTCAGATGATAAGTCCCATAATGCTTAGAGCCATTTGAACCAAGATACTTCGCCCATTTACTTAACCGCCATCAACGTCATCTACTGTACTACCAGGATTTTCCTGTTACACCTGCTTGCAGAGATTCGTCCAACTCCTTCCAATTTCAATTTTTTACACTTCGCCTTCTGCAAAACACAGATTCTTTCTTTCTTATATCTATCCAGATATGTTTCGACACCACAACTGAATCCAAGATTATGGTCTGTCTGTGGGGCCGAGGGGGTGGCTTGACTCATACAAATTTTGTTCGTATCAACCTGCCGTTTCCAAATTCTCTACAGTAAACAAAAGCGTTTTCTTAATTTATTAGGCTGGTACATAAGTTCGCACCGTTTTTGTTTTCCATGTTTACATTTCCGTTGCTGTGGGTTTATTTATCGATAGCTATTTTTTAAATTGTAGTTAACTGTTGCTGTTTCAGTTTACATATGGTCATTTCGTCATTTGTAGATAGTGAGTGGAGCTGTGGACGCTATAAAATGGAGTGCCAAGTGAAGAAATCGGAACATTTGCCACATATTCTTCTGTTTGAGTTCAATAGAAGGGAGCCAGCAGCGGAGGCAACTACAAACATTTGCGCCCTGCATCGGGATAAAGCCGCAAAATCCCACTATACAGAGGAACACAAAAAGATGGTTTTCTCGTTTTATGGAGGATCGTTTTGACATTAGTGACTCTCCATGTTCGGGAAGACCTTCGGCGTTTGATGAAGATCGGTAAAACGCAGTAATCCCCAATGATCCACGAGAGAATTGGCAAATGTGATGAAATGTGATCATTCCACCATCGTGCGACATAGGCATGCTGTGGGGAAGGTTGGGTGCCGCATACTCTAAGTCAAAATTACAAAAATCAGCGGTGCCCCCACATGTGGCTCTGTGTTATCAATTGGCTCGTGAACAACGCCGACGGTATCTATACTGTATCGTTACTGGTGACGAGAAGTGATGTCTTTAAGCTAAAATAAGTACAAAAAAGGAGTGGTTGAGCCAAACAAAGCAGCAACTTGACGTAAAATGACTTGCGTGGATCCACAAAAGGTAATGTTATGCGTCTGGTGGAACAGCGAAAGTGTGGTCTACTATGAATCGCTTCCCCGAGATGCAACCGTGACTGCTGACATTTATTGTCAACAACTGAGACGTCTTGCAAACGCAGTCTGCTACAGTGCCAAAAAACACTATACAGAAGTTGTATTGGGAAGTCACTCCGCACACACCTCATTCACCTGGCCTTGTTCCCTCAGATTTGCACCTTTTCCTCTCTCTATCGAACAACCTTCAAGTAACTTACTTTTCGAATGAAAATGCACTCCGAACGCGGCTGGACAAATTTTTCACCTCAAAACCACGTGATTTCTACACTTGCCGTATCGAAAAGTAACGCCGACGTTAGTAGACAGTTGTATACGGTGAAGCAGAACGTTCTATTAATGACGAAAATCTCTTTTATATGTGTCTGTTGTGTTCATTACAACTTATGGGAAACGCTAGAACTTATGCACCTACCTAATATTATAGTACCTATTACAATGGCGAGAGACTGTGAAGTCTGAAAGCTATATTGCAAAGAGTCTTCTTCATTTTTTTATTTTTTATTTTAGCAGGTGAGTAATTCTTGGACCCCATCACCACTCTTAGTCCCTCCTCATCTGAATTCGTCTCTGAGATATATGCTTCATCTTCTGTGGCTCTCAACGAATTTCTGTAAAAATATTATACAAAGTTGAGGGATTTTTTTTTGTTGCTTTGAGCATAAAGACTATAACATGAGAGTTTTGTTTACTTTGTTTCGATTGCTCAACTAAAATTCTATGAATTTGATAGAGGATTTGCATAGGTCGGTTTGCATTCGTGCCTCTTTGTGATTTGATAGTATTTATTATCTACGAAGATGACAGAATTTGCGTACAAAGTTATTAATGTTGAAATATTTTTCCTGAGAGCAGTAGTGGTGTATGTCCTGTAGTTAAATTTTTCACCTGTTGGGGATCTTTGGTGTGTTTTCTTTTTGTTTATAATTGCATATACCATTCTTCATGCTTCTTACGTTCCACCCCCACCTGGTATCAAATCAGATTAGAGAATAAATTTACGTAAACATACCCATTGACAGACGCTGTGGTATTGTCGCCACTCAGTTGTTCCTCGTTTTGGTTTTGTCTAGTGTGGTGTTAATTTCGAATATTTGTTGCGGGTTTTTAAGGGGTTGTTTGTTGGTACAGAGAAATATTTGTTTTGTAGGCACCGTGAGGGCGTGTGTGTGTGTGTGTGTGTGTGTGTGTGTGTGTGTGTGTGTGAGAGAGAGAGAGAGAGAGAGAGAGAGACAGAGTGGGTGGGTGGGAAGGGGGGAGTGGGAGGAGGGAGGAGGGAGGGGGGAGGGGCTAAAGGGTTGCGAAGTATGTGTCTTTGGTTCATCGAGGATGTGGGATATACTGTGTTTTCTTTGACAAAGTGTCTTTCTATCGCCCTTTCCAACCTGAGAGAAAATGTCTTAAACTTTTATCCGATATATGCCAATTTCTTTACATTACGACCCGTAGAAAAAAGTAAAAATACTGTAAAAATTTTCATGGCTATAGTTAATTTAAGAAGTCACTAACATGGTAGTACTATTCAAAATACAAACATACAAAATCCAAGTGGCTCTACATGCACATTACGTACGTTAAATGAAACATTCTCAGTCTAAAATAATGCTGGAATTGCCTTAAACTAACGAATTGTAGGAAAGCATACTGTATTTATCTCGGTGATCATGGTTTTGCCTACTCGGTGATGTTTGGAGAGGACACACCAGATGTGAAAGTCGTGTTGAAAAATCTTATTACCACCATGAGGCTACAGGACAGTCGTAAGTCCATAAAATTGTTGCGAAATGTAGGAAGACTGTAGAGAATCAACGCATGATTTAGGGACTGGCCGTTGATCTCCAACAATTCTAGAATGTTACGTATAACCACGTGGGAAGATCCATATAGTTCAATTCAGCGATTCGTAACCAACCACCACAAGCGCTAACGGCCGCAAAACCTCTGTAAGTACACTATTTGATCAAAACCACTTCTACTCTCCAATGTAATGGGGGATTGAACGCTAAATATCACGAGAGGCGGACCCCCTAGAATAAAATGGGGGGAGGGAGGCGGTGAGGAATGTTGTCAGTAGAGAAAAATTATCAGCGGAATGGGTGGGTGACGAGAACTCAGTGGTTTCGAACTTGGACTAGTCACTGGATGTTACTTGAGTAACAAATTCATGTGGGAAAATTCGATCCTTATGATGCCGCACAAGTCGACTGATGGTGATGCTACTGAGAAATGGAGACGCGAAGGAATAATCATAGCTAAACCAATACCTCATGTACTGGTAGACAGAGACGTGGAGCATTGCGAAGAACGGTTGTCAAAAATCGTATGAAATCTCGGAAGGAATCACTCGTGAGTTCCAAAGGGCTACCAGCACTTCAGCAAGCATAATGACCGTGCATAGGGAGCGGTGAGTGGGCCGCCCAAATGCCCAGTGGGCACGACATCTATATATGGGCATTTACCCGGGAATTTGCACAAAACAGTTTTAAATGCCCAAAATCCGGGCATTTATAAGAAGGTTTTACTGCCAGAATGCATAATTTACCAATCAAAATAAGGGATGGGATGATGCCCCTAATATTAAAGGTTATTAAGTGTTTTCGCTTAAACCTGTGTAAATCATTCATTGACTTTTCTCTAGGTCGCACGCACACACACACACACACACACACACACACACACACCGCAATGAACAACAGTGTACTGATAAGCCGGTAGAAAAAAACGTTGTCCGTAAGTCATCGCTTTGTAATGTAACACACTTTATAATCCAAGCTAAATCTATGAGTAATATTGAAGAATAATTATTGATAGCAAAATTATTACTGAATGTATTTAACAACTTGCATGTGTTTGTCGATGATAAATTTATTCTTAAATGTTAAATTGCTTTCATTTCAAAAACAAAAACTTGCTTTATTATCAATTGTATCGACATTTTAGAAAGATTGTAGTTTTCTATTCTGCTCCTTTCTTTGTCTACTTTCGTATGACTGCAATCCTATGAAGAAAAAATGTGGACACTAACTTATATTTAATAACAAAGAATCGATGCCCACCTTGCAGCTAATTTTCTTGGTCCAGCAGTACAAGGTAGTAGCCCGACGCATATCGAGATGCTTGATGCAAAAGTTTTGTTTGTGGCACAGCAAAGAAAATTGAAATAAATGCCATTCAAGTTAGAGAGAACTTGGCTGATCTTAGGGACAAACGAGGAATTTGATGCAGAAAATTTATGTGGAGTGGATCCTCACCCTCAAGATGATAAAAATCATCGCCTAAATCCTTGATTGTGGTGGCGAGATTGAAGAGAAACTTGTGAAATATCAGAAGTTGCCATAAAAATCTGGGCACACCAGTTACATCTGCTGCTAAAGAGCGCTCCTTCATCACGTTTGGATGGATTTAAAAAAGATAAAAAGAAAAAAAGACGCAGACTCACTTCAGAGAGCTGCAAAACTAACCTGCCTCTCGTACAACTGGAAGTTGATGAATGGAACAGAAACATGAGATAAGTCAGTGGTACACAAAAAAGGTCCGAACGCTGTTGCAGAGGCAACGGAAAAAGCATGCGAAGTTCAGAAGAACGCGAAATCCCGAAGATGGGCTAAAATTTACAGACGCGCGAAATTTGGCACGTACTTCGATGCGAGATGCCTTTAATAGGTTCCACAACGAAACATTGTCTCGAAATTTGGTAGAAAATCCGAAGAAATTCTGGTCGTATGTAAAGTACACAAGCGGCAAGACGCAGTCAATAGCTTAGCTGCGCAGTGCCGATGGTACTGTTGTCGACGACTGTGCCGCTAAAGCGGAGTTACTGAACGCAGTTTTCCGAAATTCCTTCACCAGGGAAGACGAATGGAATATTCCAGAACTTGAAACACGAACATCTGCTAGCATGAGTCTCTTAGAAGTAAATACCTTAGGGGTTGCAAAGCAACTCAAATCGCTTGATACGGGCAAGTCTTCAGGTCCAGGTTGTATACCGATTAGGTTCCTTTCAGATTACGCTGATACTATAGCTCCCTACTTAGCACTCATATACAACCGCTCGCACACCGATAGATCTGTACCTACAGATTGGAAAATTGCGCAGGTCGCACCAGTGTTCAAGAAGGGTAGTAGGAGTAATCCATTTAACTACAGACCTATATGATTGATGTCGGTTTGCAGTAGGGTTTTGGAGCATATGCTGTATTCAAACATTATGAATCACCTCGAAGGGAACGATCTATTGACACGTAATCAGCATGGTATCAGAAAACATCGCTCTTGTGCAACGCAGCTAGCTCTTTATTCGCACGAAGTAATGGCCGCTATCGACAGGGGATCTCAATTTGATTTCGTATTTCTAGATTTCCGGAAAGCTTTTGACACCGTTCCTCACAAGCGACTTCTAATCAAGCTGCGGAGCTATGGGGTATCGTCTCAGTTGTGCGACTGGATTCGTGATTTCCAGTCAGGAAGGTCGCAGTTCGTAGTAATAGACGGCAAATCATCGAGTAAAACTGAAGTGATATCAGGTGTTCCCCAGGGAAGCGTCCTGGGACCTCTACTGTTCCTGATCTATATAAATGAGCTGGGTGACAATCTGAGCAGTTCTCTTAGACTGTTCGCAGATGATGCTGTAATTTACCGTCTAGTAAGGTCATCCGAAGACCAGTATCAGTTGCAAAGCGATTTAGAAAAGATTGCTGTATGGTGTGTCAGGTGACAGTTGACGCTCAATAACGAAAAGTGTGAGATGATCCACATGAGTTCCAAAAGAAATCCGTTGGAATTCGATTACTCGATAAATAGTTCAATTCTCAAGGCTGTCAATTCAACTAAGTACCTGGGTGTTAAAATTACGAACAACTTCAGTTGGAAGGACCACATAGATAATATTGTCGGGAAGGCGAGCCAAAGGTTGCGTTTCATTGGCAGGACACTTAGAAGATGCAACAAGTCCACTAAAGAGACAGCTTACACTACACTCGTTCGTCCTCTGTTAGAATATTGCTGCACGGTGTGGGATCCTTACCAGGTGGAATTGACGGAGGACATCGAAAGGGTGCAAAAAAGGGCAGCTCGTTTTGTATTATCACGTTATAGGGGAGAGAGTGTGGCAGATATGATACATGAGTTGGGATGGAAGTCATTACAGTATAGACGTTTTCCGTCGCGGCGAGACCTTTTTACGAAATTTCAGTCACCAACTTTCTCTTCCGAATGCGAAAATATTTTGTTGAGCCCAGCCTACATAGGTAGGAATGATCATCAAAATAAAATAAGAGAAATCAGAGCTCGAACAGAAAGGTTTAGGTGTTCGTTTTTCCCGCTCGCTGTTCGGGAGTGGAATAGTAGAGATAGTATGATTGTGGTTCGATGAAACATCTGCCAAGCACTTAAATGTGAATTGCAGAGTAGTCATGTAGATGTAGATGTAGATGTAGATCCCAAGGAAAACCCCATATTGAACAGTCCAGTCAAAATCAAAATGGAAAGGAACCCAGTGGTCAGCGAGGAATCAGATTCAGGTGAATATGATGCAGTGTCGGAACTTCGTGATTCTTCTTCAAGTTATGAAGATCGAGAAACTGACTGGCATTTTTATTAAATTTTTTGCAGTAATATAGTATATGTAAAATTACCACCTACAGGCTAGCTACTTAATATAAACTGCACTTTTATTTCAAAAATTACTTTTAAACTTAAGGGTTGTTTCTTTTTTTGTGATGCACTATCCCAAGAATTGACCTCGTTAAGGATGTAAGAAGTTATGTTTACAGTCCAATTTATTTACCATAATAACTCTTCACAAACTCGCAAGCAACTTAATCAATTTGATTACCCGACCACTAGGGAAGCAATGTTGTAAAACACGGTTTCCAATACAAAAACTTAGTTTAAACTTTTTTTATAAACGCCGCTTATCAGTTAATCTTCAAAAAGCATAAATGCCTTGGCATTTATAAATTTTGGTCATTTTCCCAGGCATTTATCCTGGGCATTTGCCCCAACTTATAAACGCCCAGGAATTTTACACCACAAGTAGGGAGTTCAATATAATGGGGTGCGATGGTCGAACATTTCCTCATAAACCACACATTTCTGAAGTCAACGGCAAGCGGTGCTTGAGATGGTAAAAGAGCGATGCCACTGGCAAACGTATCACTGGAAACGAGTGAGCTGGAGCGACGAATCAAACAACATCCCGTAGCAACGCTATGGAAGGGTTTACGTTTGGCGAATTCCTAGAGTACGTTACCTGCTATAATGTGTAGTGCCAACAGCGAAGTGCGGAGGAGCTGGTGTTGTGGTATGGTGGTGTTTTTATGGTTAGCGTATGATGTCCTTACTGTGCTCAAGAAAAAGCTAAATGCGGAAAAATATGAAAAAAAAATTCAATATGTTGTACTGCGTCCACTAAACGATAAGTGCGGAGACGACGCCAGTTTACATCAGCATACAGTGCACTCTGTCATAAAGCAGCGTCTGTGAGGCAACAGTTTGTAAACAATAACATTCCTGATACCTGTTGGCTTGCCCAGAGTCTCCTCCGAGACACAGCTGAACACTTATCGAATGAGTTAGAACGTTGAATTCACTCCAGACCCCTGCATCCAACATCACTACCGTCTCTGTTTTTGGTTTCTGAGGAAGTGTGGGCTGCCATTGCCCCACAGACATTTAGACACTCACTGGAAGTGTCTCCACCAGAATTCATAAAGGTGAAGCCGGAACTCGCCTCTATTACTGTCTATTAATAGCTGTACGGATATTTATCATCAGACAGTGTATGTATCCTTACCGATTTAACTCACATTCATTGGGACTCTGCCGGCCGCTGTGGTCTCGCGGTTCTAGGCGCTCAGTCCAGAACCGCGCGACTGCTGCGGTCGCAGGTTCGAATCCTGCCTCGGGCATGGATGTGTGTGATGTCCTTATGTTAGTTAGGTTTAAGTAGTTCTAAGTTCTAGGGGACTGATGACCACAGATGTTAAGTCCCATAGTGCTCAGAGCCATTTGAACCATTGGGACTCTAAGGGAATTCAGCTCGCTCATGAATGAAATACCGTAAATGATATTCGTTCGCCTGACTACCGATAATTTCTCGTGTTTGATCCTTATCTGCTGTGACTAACAGAAAAGCCAGAGAAAAGCCAAAGAAAGACAGCGCATTTGGTCAGGGGCTGGTATAGAGAGGGCGATAGCGGTAATGATTGGTTGGTTGATCTGGGAGAATGGGACCAAACAGCGAAGTCCCATCGGATTTGGTAAGGATTGGAAAGGAAGTCGACCGTGCCCTCTCAAGGGAATCATCTCGGCATTTGCCTGAAGCGAATTTTGGGAAATCACGCAAAGCCTAAATCAGGATGGCCGCCCGGGGGATTGAACCGCCGTCCTCCCGAATGCGAGTCCAGTGTGGTCACTACAGTACCACCTCGCTCGTTAGCGGTAATGACACACTCACCCAATTCCAGCGACAGAAGCTGCGAGAGAGACGTATTGTCTTACTCAGGAAGTACATCTCGCAAAACGAACATGACGCTAGGAACATTCTACTTACTACTCCACTGTTGTTGAGTATTCCGGCGGATAGTGACGTCCAGATGGTGCGATATTTCAGCTTGTAACTCTTTGGATCCTGCCCTCTATAAATATAATCCGTAAGTTACCGGAGGGTGTATGGCGGAGGGTACTATTCGCACCACTATCACTTCTCCCCTCCCCATTTTCATTTGCATACGATGTGTGGGAAAACATCTATCAGTAACACTCTGCACGACCACCGATTTATCTGTTCCGTAGAAGGCAGGACAACAGTCCAAAATTATAAATCGCTTGGGACACCTACAATTAAAAGCAGAACCATCCTCTTTTCTAATTCTAGGAGGGGTATGTCTGTTCGTTTCTCTAGTTAGCTGTAATTTGCTCATGTGCGTATCCAGTCGAGATGAAATCATAGAACAAAATCACGAAATGTTCCAACCGGTATTTCAAATGACTTGTGAAAAGCGTTTTATTGTGCAGTTCATAATATTCTGTTACGCACAGTCTCGCAGTCTGCGCTTGTTTTTGCTACACAGGGTTTCTGAGGTTGAGAATTAACATTTTAGGAGACCGGTAGTACGTATTAATTCGAATAAAACATTTATATAACATGTGTCCAGTCTGTATTGGCCGCAGAAATACATCTTTCGCAATGTAACTCAGACAAGTATTTATACATGGTGTACAACTTTGCTTCCGCCGTTTGCCGATAGGTGGCGACAACGGTAAGTAGCCCTCGAAAGACACAGATCGCAGACGTCTGGCAGTTAGCTTGGACATCGGTCAACATAACCTCATTCGAACATTAGTCGATTTGTGTCTACATCATAAAGTTTTTCTTGACTGAAAATGTCAGTTTACGAGCCTAGTTCTTGTCATTTGCGAGATTTGTTCCAATATGAAGAAAACAGCGGCTGAGTCTCATCGAATGCTCTCAAGTACCTATGGTAAGGACGCTGTTAGTGAAAGAACGTATCGTGAATGGCGATTTTAACGTCGTAGCCCAGCCACACACCGTTGGGTGGCTTGTGGAGTATAAATGTAGATGTAGATGTAGAAGAGAGAATGTTTTCGAAGATGCAGAATTGGAGACATTGCTGAGTGAAGACTCGCGTCAAACTCAAGAATAATTGGCACAATTAGTGGGAGTGACACAGCAAGCGATTTCGAAACGTCTCAAGGCGATGGGCATGATTCAGAAAGAAGGAAATTGGGTCACGTGTGAGCTGAAACCAAGAGACTTTGAACGGCGCTTGTGTGTTTGTGAACAGTTGCTTCAGAGGCAAAAACGGAATGGATTTCTGCATCGCATTGTGAACGGGGACGAAAAATGGGTTCAGTACGATAACCCTAAACGCAAAAAATCATAGGGATATCCCGGCCATACTTCCATGTCGACGGCCAAACCGAATATTCTTGGCTCTAAGATCATGCTCTGTAGTTGGTGGGACCAGTTCGGCGTCCTTTACTATGAGGTGTTAAAACCAAATGAAACAATCGCAGGTGCTCTTTATCGAACGCAATTAATGCGTTTGAGCAGAGCATTAAAAGACAAACGACCGCAATACAGCGAGAGGCACGATAAAGTGATTTTGCAGCAAGATAACGCTCGACCCTACGTTGCAAAAGAGGTTAAAATTTACTTGGAAACGTCAAAATGGGAAGTCCTATCCCACCCGCCGTATCCTCCAGATATTGCTCTCTCTGACTATCACCTGTTTAGATCAATGGCGCATGGCCTGGCTGACCAACACTTCCTATCTCATGAAGAAGTCACAAATTGGATCGATTCATGGACTGCTTCAAATGATGAACAGTTTTTTCGACGCAGGATTGGTACACTGCCAAAAAGATGGGACGAAGTAGTGGCCAGCGATGGAAAATACTTTTAATGATACATGTTTATCCAGTTTATTTCATTAAAGCTTCAAATGTTGGGGAAAAAACGGCGAAAGAAACGTTATACGCCTTGTAGTATACGAGATGCATAGGCAAACGACAAAGTTCAATGTTGACTTTCATAAATTCCATCTCAGACTTCAGTACGCATTAGGACTTCTCTTGACAACACCCCGTGTAGCTCTTCTAAGGTAGTCTTAGCCTTTTTTCGTGACGGCAGTCCTATTCATAATCCGGACATTCTACTCGTCTCTCGTGTTCACTTTTCATTTGTACACTTCCTTTTTAGATCCCTCCATATGTAAGAATCAAAAGGCGTAATGTCCAAAGACCTTGGTATCCAATAAACCTGATCATTTGTGCCAATCCATCATCCGTAGAATGTTAGATTTACGAGGAAAGTTCAATAAGCAATGGAACATTTATTCAGAATTCCAAACCACCATCACCATGTTTTCCCCCATTCTTTTGGCTACAAAATCATATTTGCCAACACAATCTCCAGTCAATGTGACGGCCTTTAGCCGCCTTACTGGGAGGGCCTGTTTATCCGCATGGTACCACTCTACTGGGCGACACGTAGACGGTGCCTTGCTGTATCAGTAACCTCCCCATCATCCACGTACTGCTTCCCGCGGAGTGCATCTTCATTGGGCAAATCACATGGAAGTCGAAGAGCGCGAGATCCGGGCTGTAGGGCGCATGGGACAGAACAGACTATTTAAGTTTTGCGAGCTCCTCTCAAGTACGCAGACTTGTGTGAGACATTGCGTTGTCATGGTGAAAGAGTAGTTCGTTTGCATTTTTGAGGCGACGAACACACTGCAGCGTCACAGCTATGTACTGCCGGCCAGCACGAGGGAGACCGGACAGGTCTCTGTGACGTTGTTACGACGATGACAGACGCCTAGCTCAACGACTCAACGTGCTTTTGTTCGCTGCCAGGTCTCCGTGGATATTTCGCAAGCCGCTATGAATATCTGCGATGCTCTGGTTTTCTGCCAAAAGAAAGTCAATGACAGCCGTTTGCTTGGTACGCACTCCATTACGGATGCCATTTTCAAGGCTACGTAGAGCTCCGCCAGCTATCGGTACTTCATGAAAGTGTAGGGCCTGAGTCGGAAAAACAAATTCCTCATTTTTCTAAACCCAAACTTACCGAGAATAAACTGACTGTCTATCATATCACACTATACATTTACAGAGAAGCGTTCTTCAAAATGTATCTGCCCAACAGAGGCGTAGATATTGTTTTTCTTCTGGGACGGGTTCAATTCAGTTCAAGTACAAGATGTTAATTCAGATCAGTATTTCAAAATATCCGCAGCTGAACTGTCATAAACTGCTCCAGTGTTTAGAATTGGAACTCATATTGCACGTAATATCGAAACTCTTCTGTAGATCCTTAGAAAAAGCAATAATGTGTACCATAAATTTGGAATAGTGGAGAACTGCCACATAGTAAAAGCAGCAAAACGAAGAAAGAAAGCTCTGATACAAAAAAAGAATTGACATAAAAGCGGCTTAGCAGAAAAACTGCGAATCGTATTGATATTGACGTAAATCGCTCCGTAAACTGCATTTAGAGTTTAGAGCGACAGTCCACGTCAAATGCTTTCCTTCTCAGTGAAGTTGATCTGGAAATAAAGCACTTTATAAAACATGGCACGCACATGAATAAAGGGGCAAGTCACCTAAGATTAGCGTTACTGAAAAGTGTTTGTGATAGTATTATAAGAAGCATTATAAGAAGTATTAATGACATCCACCCCATCTGTTTTGCTCTATAGATGTATAAAACAATAAGGATGTCTTAAAGTAATAGAAAGTAAAGCAAAGGTCCCAGCAAACAATAAGCACCTTCCCTATAATGACATTTCCAGTTTCTTTTTTTCTCTTGCAGAGGTTGTGTATCATCTCCAGTGGTGTAATAGATACTGAACGATGAATGGACGTTACGGCTAACATATTTAATATCCTCTGAGAGGATAAAACACAATTATAAACCTTACTGAACTGGTACAACAGCATGCCTTAGTTAATTTTAGAAATTGTAAATATTAATAATTGAAACTCTACATCTACATCTACATCTACATCTACATACATACTCCGATAGCCACCTGACAGTGTGTGGCGGAGGGTACCCTGAGTACCTCTATCGCTTCTCCCTTCTTTTCCAATTGTTCGTGGAAAGAAGGATTGTCGGTATGCTTCTGTGTGAGCTCTAATCTCTCTGATTTTATCCTCATGGTCTCTTCGCGGGATATACGTAGGAAGGAGCAATATACTGCTTGACTCTTCGGGGAAGGTATGTTCTCGAAACTTTAACAAAAACCCGTACCGAGCTACTGAGCGTCTCTCCTGCAGAGTCTTCCACTGGAGTTTATCTATCATCTCCGTAACGCTTTCGTGATTACTAAATGATCCTGTAACGAAGCGTGCTGCTCTCCGTTGGATCTTCTCTATCTCTTCTATCAACCCTATCTGGTACGGATCCCACACTGCTGAGCAGTATTCAAGCAGTGGGCGAACAAGTGTACTGTAACCTGCTTCCTTTGTTTTCGGATTGCATTTCCTTTGGGTTCTTCCAATGAATCTCAGTCTGGCATCTGCTTTGCCGACGATCAACTTTATATGATCATTCCGTTTTAACTCACTCTTAATGCGTGCTCACAGATAATTTATGGAATTAACTGCTTCCAGTTGCTGACCTGCTATTTTGTAGCTAAATGATAAGGAATCTATCTTTCTATGTATTCGCAGTACATTACACTTGTCTACATTGAGAGTCAATTGCCATTCCCTGCACCATGCGTCAATTCGCTGCAGATCCTCCTGCATTTCAGTACAATTTTTCATTGTTGCAACCTCTCGATACACCACAGCATCATCTGTAAAAAGCCTCAGTGAACTTCCGATGTCATCCACCAGGTCATTTATGTGTATTGTGAATAGCAACGGTCCTATGACACTCCCCTGCGGCACACCTGAAATCACTATTACTTCGGAAGACTTCTCTCCATTGAGAATGACATGCTGCGTTCTGTTATCTATGAACTCCACACTATTGGTCTGATAGTCCGTATGCTCTTACTTTGTTCATTAAACGACTGTGGGGAACTGTGTCAAACGCCTTGCGGAAGTCAAGAAACACGGCATCTACCTGGGAACCCGTGTCTATGGCCCTCTGAGTCTCGTGGACGAACAGCGCGAGCTGGGTTTCACACGACCGTCTTTTTCGAAACCCATGCTGATTCCTACAGAGTAGATTTCTAGTCTCCAGAAAAGTCATTATACTCGAACATAATACGCGTTCCAAAATTCTACAAGTGGTCGACGTTAGAGACATAGGTCTATAGTTCTGCACATCCGTTCGACGTCCCTTCTTGAAAACGGGGATGACCTGTGCCCTTTTCCAATCCTCTGGAACGCTTCGCTCTTCTAGAGACCTACGGTACACCGCTGCAAGAAGGGGGGCAAGTTCCTTCGCGTACTCTGTGTAAAATCGAACTGGTATCCCATCAGGTCCAGCAGCCTTTCCTCTTTTGAGCGATTTTAATTGTTTCTCTATCCCTCTGTCGTCTATTTCGATATATACCATTTTGTCATCTGTGCGACAATCTAGAGAAGGAACTACAGTGCAGTCTTCCTCTGTGAAACAGCTTTGGAAGAAGGGTGGTTTGAAAAGTTCTAAGAACGGAATAGAGAAAAAGTATTTGCAACACGGAGACTCCTTTTATTTTTCAATGTAGTCTCCTTGTAGATCAATGCACTCGGTTCAGCGTTGTTCCAGTGCCTTGATACCATCTTGAAAATGAGTTTTCTCCAGGCCTGCAAAGTAGTTGTCAACTCTGGGTATCAGTTCTTCATTTGATGTGAATCTTCCTCCACGAAGAAGAATTTTCTGCTTTGGGAAGACATGGAAGTCTGATGGAGCCTTATCAGGTGACTAATGCGGGTGTGGCAACAATTCATACATTAATTCGTCTAATTTTGCCCTAGCGACGACACATGTGTGCGGGCGCGCATTGTCTTCATGGAAGATGACTCTCTTCCTTGCTAAACCCGGCTTTTTTTTCGCGTATCTTTTGTTGCAATTTGTCCAGGAAGTTAGCATAATGTTCTGCAGTAACTGTTTGCCCAAAAGGAAGATAATCTACAAACAGAATCCCCTTCGCAACCCCGAACACTGATGCCATGACTTCTAACGCCGAAGGAATTGTCTATGATTTCTTTGATGGCGGAGAATCAGCATGTTTCCACTGCTTTTACTGTTGTTTTGTCTCTGGGGTATAGTAGTGCACAGAAGTTTCATCTGTGGTCACAAATTGGCGCAAAAAATCTTGTTCGTTTCTCCTAAAACGGGCCAAACATTGTTCTGATATGTCCATTCTCACGCGTTTTTGATCCAGCGACAAGTCGCGGCACCCATCTTACAGACAAGTTTTTCATACATAACTCTTCAGTTAAAGTGTGATATACCCTTTCAGATGACGTCTCTCAAGTGTGAGCAATTTCACGCATTTTCAATCGGTTATCCTCTATGACTGTTTTGTGCACTTTTGCAGTGATTTCTGGAGCAGTGACACATGTTGGCCGACGACTGCGCGGATCATCATCTAAGCTCTCCCGACCAACTTTAAATCCATTTCTCCCCCAGTGTATTATGGAAATCGGCATGAATGTCCTTTGCTTTCATAGCTTTCTTTACGAAGTACTTAATCTCTTCTCGAATATCGATTTTTTTCCATCTTCGCAAATCACTACGTGGGAACAACAAAAGAGCCACGTCACAGCCACAGCTCTCTTCCAAGAGCACTGACGTGGCACGTGTTTACAAGCAACAGTCCAATGAATGAATGAACAACTCGTTGCCCTAGCGCTGACCTCTAGTAGTGATTCCGAGAACTTTTCAAACCACTCTTTGTTAAAGGACTTAGCGTGATACAATAAACCTCGAAACTTTCCTGCTCTGTTGAATTTTGCTCTTATGTCTTGATTCTCTTCAAAGTGGAGAATGTGCCTTGGCTATACTTGTAAGAAGTGTGGCCATTACCTTCAGAGTCTTTTGATATTTGGATACATGTCTTTGTTCCATAACTGCAATGCTTCCATGGCAGATGAAGGTCTCTTTCTTCTCTTTCACAGATTATCTTCTCTATAAATGTAATTCAGCAAGAACATCTTCCACTCCATATTCCATATCTTGAATGTAGAATTCAAGCAAGCTCTTGAACTCCCGTCGTTCTTCACAATTTAAGAGAACTTTACTGATTGAAACTGGGAACACTGAAGAAAATCCAGACAGCTTTACGCTCTGCAAACTTAAACTCTGTAACAAGACTGTGTAAAAACGGGATAAAGCCCGCCACTCAGTATTAATCTTCAGCAAATGGGAACCCAGAGAGAAAGGGATGGGGAGAATCTGCTCAGATTGCGAATATGAAAAACGACCTGTAACTGCAGGGCCCGATTTCAATACCCTAAAATACCTTGAAAATTATCACTAAAATGCCCGTAAAATAGCGATTAAGTGACGTAACAAACACGTAAAATATATTTAAAGTGAGTTATAAAATGAACTAGAGTAATGAAAAATGATATAAGAGGTTCTAACTGAAACTGCAAAAAGGATAATTAATTTAACATCGCTACGTTTTTCTTACGAAAATTATTGTATATTCGTCGTAGAGCCATTGAAGTGTATGACAGTCAAAATGGCTCTGAGCACTATGGGACTCAACTACTGATGTCATCAGTCCCCTAGAACTTAGAACTACTTAAACTTAACTAACCTAAGGACATCACACACATCCATGCCCGAGGCACGATTCGAACCTGCGACCGTAGCGGTCGCGTGGTTCCAGACTGTAGCGCCCAGAATCGCGCGGCCACCACTGCCGACTATGACAGTCAATATCCAGACATTGTCGAAAGTGAGGAAATGTCTGTTGTCTGTCAACACATGCTAGTAGTTACAAAATGATGTAAGATTTCTGAAACAACTGTACTTCTTCCCCACGTTAGTCATTCCAAGGATGCACTTGGCCCTGACTCCATTTTTGTGGATGGGAATGTGCAACCACATCGAACAACGTGCGCGTGTATTCAGCAAATGGACGGGCCTGCTGGCTACCCCATTCAGTTAACGTCTAGCACGCGTGCTATGGGTCGGGAAAGCGTACCACAGACACCAACGACTGTGCAGCAGTTGTAAACCTCGCTGGTGCAGGAACGGAACTCCACACCACAAGAACTCATTACATACTTGGTGGCCAGCATGGACCACATCGCAGAGCATGCAGTACCATCCGTGTTGATCACAAATCCCACAAAGAACCATGTCCCGCCTTTCCTAATGTCCAGGGTACCATCATGAACCGTGGTGACTTCAGTGTAATTATTGTTTTTGAATGATAGTGTCATTTCTGTTCATCTCATAGAGTATTGATGATGATGAAACTTCCTGGCAGATTAAGACTGTGTGCCGGAGCGAGACTCGAACTCGGGAACTTTGCCTCCGCGGGCAAGGGGTCCGTCGGGCACGCAGTTTTAATCTGCCTGGAAGTTTCATATCAGCGCACACTCCACTGCAAAGTGAAAATCTCATTCTGGAAACATCCCCCAGGCTGTGGCTAAGCCATGTCCACGAAATATCCTTTCTTGCAGGAGTGCTAGTTCTGCTACGTTCGCAGAAGAGCTTCTGAAAAGTTTGGAAAGTAGGAGACGAGGTACTGGCAGAAGTAAAGTTGTGAGGAGGGGGTGTGAGCCGTGCTTGGGTAAGTCAGATGGTAGAGCCCTTGCTCGCGAAAGGCAAAGGTCCCGAGTTCGAGTCTCGGCCAGGCACACAGTTTTAATCTGCCAGGAAGTTTAATATCAGCGCACACTCCGCTGCAGAGTGAAAGTCTCATTCTGGATGATGATGATGTTTGGTTTGTGAGGCACTCAACTGCGCAGTTATCAGCACCCGTACAAATTACCAACCTTTGCTCAGTCCAGTCTCGCCACTTTCATGAATGATGATGAAATGGTGAGAACAACACAAACACACAGTCATCTCGAGTCAGGTGAAAATACCTGACCCCGCAGGTAATCGAACCCGGGAAGCAAGAACGCGACCGCGAGACCACGAGCTGCGGACTCATTGCGTATTTCTTGCAGTTACCTTCTGTACTGTACCATTTCTATTTATTGTCCAAGTATCATCGAGCTATGTTAATTAGCAATGACACATCATGCGAAACTTACTTTCATCCTTAAGTTTGGCACACTAGTGTTTCGACATTTGAACAAACATAGTCTTGACCAACATAGTTGCGTTTTTCCCAGAGGCACGTGCATGTTTTGTTGTTGCAACAGTAACAGATCGAATTACGTCATAAGTGGGCGTTAACAACAAAATGGTTCAAATGGCTCTGAGCACTATGGGACTTAATATCTGAGGTCATCAGTCCCATAGAACTTAGAACTACTTAAATCTAACTAACCTAAGAACGGCACGCAAATCCATGCCCGAGGCAGGATTCGAACCTGCGACCGCAGCAGTCGCGCAGTTCCGAGCTGAAGCGCCTAGAACCGCTCGGCCACCGAGGCCGGCCGTTAACAACAAGAAAAAATTGAAGTGAAATCTTAAAAATGACATCATCTTTGAAAAATTAAATACAGTACGGGGCCGATATAATGAAAATATCAAAATTAAATTTGCATTCCTATAACAAGATTATTGGTGATTTTATGCCGGCCGCGGTGGTCTCGCGGTTCTAGGCGCGCAGTCCGGAACCGGGAACTGCTACGGTCGCAGGTTCGAATCCTGCCTCGGGCATGGATTTGTGTGATGTCCTTAGGTTAGTTAGGTTTAAGTAGTTCTAAGTTCTAGGGGACTAATGACCACAGCAGTTGAGTCCCATAGTGCTCAGAGCCATTTGAACCATTTTTTGTGATTTTATTACTTTTAATCTATGCGTAGCATATAATGGAAGAAAGAATGACGCAGACGCCAATCGATTGAATGACAATACTACTACATGCGTATATAGTCCCCACCCTCAACCTCTAAAGAAGAGGGGTATACATGTGACAGTTTCGTCTCGAATATGTTTCCTTCTTAGAAAACACAAGTCACGCTTCTCGTTCCCACGTTACCAGGTTCGCACATCATCATAAATGTAAAATGGCTACTGCCAATTGGTATTTACTTCAAGACTGCACGCCAAGCTAAGGCATTAACTAACCAGCCACTTATCTATATGTCATGATAATAGTTATTAGATGATGATTATCAAGATAATATTGGCTTAGATGTGATAGTTTGTAACGTCACAATAGGTGTCGTTATATGATTAAAATTAGTGCTAAAATAAATCTAATGTAACGTCACAATAGGTGTCGTTACACGATTAAAATTAGTGCTAAAACAAATCTTCATACTAACTAATATACAAAATCAGAATTAAATCGATCTTTTATGCAACTAATTAACTGTGAAATAATTTCAGCCTGTAGAAACAATATGGGTCGACGTATTTTCTTTTTCATTTTTATGTGCACGTCCTGTGTCCTTATTTCGATTATTTTTCGCCCAACCTTAAAGTGTGTGGTCATGTGTGAGTGAAGAGAAGTGGTGGGTTTCTTAATCTTCTACCAACCTAAACGGAGTCGGTGAAAGACAGAGAGCAGGAACAGGAGGGTTTGACCAAAGCTAATTTTGCAGTGATCATTTAGGTACCGGTTATAATTTGTAGTTCAATTAATCGGGTGCAGAATAATTTGATTTCCGTTAGGCGCGACCACGCGGTCTATAAATTCAGATCTCAACCCAAACCTTAATAGTTACAGCTTGCCTTCTTATTTTTATTTGTGGTGAACATTATTAAATTATTAAAAAAAACTGTATCGAGTGTGTACCGTCGATTTGTTTCCAAGAGCTTCACGCTAAAAATATGCCTGCTCGATGCCAGCCACGACGTGTATACAATTATTCTGGCTAAAAATGCTGTCGACATTCGCTTGCCCGTGCGGAATTAGTGGACGTGAATGTCTGTGTTTTAAAATAGAGCACTGACCACGTGCTGCCTAGATCTTCCGATAACCACATGACTATGCAAATTAAAGCCAACGCGATTTGTAATTCTCAAGTGAGAAAGACATAGGATCCCTTATAAAAGTATCATGAATGTTTGTTCGTCTGTTAAGTGGGGAAAGATTACTGTTAAAAAGGCAAAAGAGTAATCGAAAATTAAGATTTTCACATTTGAAGCCAATTTCCGTTATCGGTAAATTATTTCTCAACATGCCGGAAAAGTGTGTCATATTAGTAGCGTTTGCTGAATACGCTCTCCAAATCTTAAGTTCTTGGACAAAATTAGTTCATAGCAAGTAGTCTTCTCTGACTATCCCCCTAAAATACTTTTGCGTTATCCGTTGCGATCTTACAATATCCGTAGGTGAAAAGGAAGGCCTGGAAATAATAAATTCAACTGGTATAAAGATTGTTGTGAAAACTTAGGTGGCCCTAAACCTTAATCAAATAACGGGCAAAATAATCAGAGAAGGTTACGTAGCCAAAAATAAGAATATGGCCAAGATGTTCTGTCACAGCAGGCCGGAACAAAAAGAATAAAAGAAATTCCTGCTAGCAAAAATAAGCAACCTCTTCATAGCCTGCCAATATGAATTCTATAATATCCAACACAGGTGAGTTGCAAGTTTAAAATGATAATGACTTGCAAACGAGTGATCTCAACCCCGTAGCAAACGAAGCCCCCCTTCAGTTTTCAGGTTCGTTGCTGTCACACTCTCCAAGGTTCCGCTTATGCCGGTTTCGAGACGTACCACAAGCAAGACGAAAATTGGTTGCCAGCATCTTCTGTCTGTGGAAGAAGGCCGGCACGCCTGCATCGTGGGTGACTCAACAACTCTAATGTTGTAACAGCCGTGTAACGTTCGCTGCAAGGCAATGTTCTCTAGCACTTGCAGCTTTCTGTCTTGTCCTAAGCAGCCTAGAACCACTTGTAATAAGCATTCTTCAAAAGGGGCCACATCATGTTTAAACATAATCTCCTTTCAATGCGATGGCCTTACGCTGCCTTATTAAGAACGTTTAAGAGCGTCTGTATGCCCGCATGGTAACACTCTACTGATCCACGCCGGAGCCAACACCTTGCTGCATCAATAATCTTCACACCATCCACGTACTGCGTCTCGTGGAGTGCGTCCTTCATTGGGCCAGACAGATGGAAGTAAGAACGTGCGATATCTGGAATGTAAGGCGGATAACAGATACCAGTCCCATACAGTTTTATGGGCTCCTATCGGATGCGCATATTTGAGGCCTTGCATTCTCATGGAGAAGGAGATGTTCTAAGAATGTAGGCTTCCGCGGCCGGTGTCATAGTGATTAAAATTCTTCTGGGTATTATGTCGCGTCATTGCTAAAAACCAACAACAATAAACAACTAGAACCGCATTCTGCAGAATCAGATCCCACCAGATATCTGCGATCTGGTGCGCTTATGCGTGTCATCTACGTACGTCACCTCGCGGGGAAAATATTACGAACAGTTAGATGGAATGGCAATGGTTTCCCCGCCCTCCCCTGTAGCTGTAGTTATCTTCACGGAAGCCTTTGAACAAACGGCTCTAGCTTCTGCTCCGTTACGTCCCAGTTGTTGGCTACGATATGTGGACGACACATTCCTTATCTGGCCTCACGGCGAAGCGGCCGCGGTGGTCTCGCGGTTCTAGGCGCGCAGTCCGGAACCGTGCGGCTGCTACGGTCGCAGGTTCGAATCCTGCCTCGGACATGGATGTGTGTGATGTCCTTAGGTTGTTAGGTTTAAGTAGTTCTAAGTTCTAGGGGACTGATGACCACAGCAGTTGAGTCCCATAGAGCTCAGAGCCATTTGAGCCATTTTTTTGGAAACTTCCTCCAGCACTTAAATAGCCTGCACAAAAATATAAAATTCACACTTGAGACTGAAAACAATGGTACCTTGCCATCTTGAAGTGGAAGTATGCAGAGCTGCCGAAGGTAAACTGGGACACAAAGTATACCGGAAACGTACGCACACTAATCGGTACCTTCATGCGGAGAGCCACCACCACCAGCTCAAAAGTATTCTGTTCTACATACGTTAATTGCCCGATCCTACCGTATAAGCGATGAAAACAACATCAAAGAAGAATTAAAGGAGCTACAACACACGTTTCGAGCCAAAGGCTATGATGACAACATCATAAGAAAGGTAGCTAAAACCAAAGGGAGCAGAACACGAGAAGATGACAAAGAAGAGAAGCTTCCACTGGTACCCTTACCATATGTAAAGGCGTCAGTGAATGGCTACGCAACGTCCTCCGCCGATGAGGTTTCAAACCGATTTTTCGAAGCAGTCACAGGATCCACGAAATGATAGGTTCCACCAAGGATGTGGTAAACAATCTTAACGCTGCAGGTGTTTACGAACTACGGTGTGAGTGCGGAGCTACCTACATAGGAGAAACAGGGAGACCTGTCAGCTTACGAGTAGCAGAACACGAGCGCTATGTACGATTAGAACAACATAATAAATCGGCGATAGCGGAACACCACCGTGGCTGTGGATAACGTATCAGGTTCCAGGAAGCCCGAGTACTGGCGAAAGAATTGTGGATGCGAGAACACAAAATACGGGAGGCGATCGAAATTATGAAGCAGCCTTACAACATCTACAGAGAAGATGGCTATAAACTTCCGGAGTCCTGGCTGCCGGTCATCCCAGTCCAACGGGCGGCGAGCGGTCGCGGGGCAGAAGCTACACGGGTCACGGACGTATCTGCACAAACAGCTGTAGAGCAACTGTCAGTTCACTTCCGCGCACACCAGGAGGAAACCTTGCCGACCAGAAGCCGAACGCTGATTGGCGGACAGCTACCAATCGTTGACGACATAGACATCCATCTTCCCTTACGTCATGACTAGCCAGACATATCAGAGGGCCAATTAAAAGCTTTACAACAGTGACGTCATACATCGATAGTGTGTAATAATTAGATGCAATTATCCCCATGTAAAACCAATCGTACCCTGAAGAAGGCCGTTACAATTCGGCCAATTCGGCCGAAATGTCGGTTTTAGTTTATTGTTGTTGTTAGTTTTTAGCAATGACGTGGCATAATACCCAGAAGAATTTTAATCACCAAGCAGATGCTCGTTTGCATTTTTGTGGCGACGAATTCAGTGAAGTCGTCCTTCCAAATTCATGAGGGTATCACAATACACATCAAACACAATAACCCCTACAGAATTGCAAAAGACCATCGCCACGACTTTCCAGCTGACGATAAGGTTTGAACTTGTTCTTCGAAGGAGACGTAGGTAGTTTGGTGCCACTCCATAAACTACTGCTTTGTTCCCAATTCAAAGTGATGAACCATTTTTCATCGCGTGTGACGATGTTCGCCAAAAAGCTCTCACGATCAGCTTTGTAACACCTACGAAATTCCGCACAGATGGTCCATCATTGCTCTTCATGGTCTTGTGTTAGGGGGCGACGAGCCCAGCTGGCACACCATCTGGTGGACGAGTGTGTCAGCACTACCGACAGAGACGCCCAGTCGAGCAACGGGGTGTTTGATTGTGATCCTTCGATCACCGGCAGTGAGAGTGTCCGCGCGTTCCAACATTGCAGGAATCACAGCTGTGTGCAGCCGGCAAGCGCGCGGGAGATCGCACAGGTCTCTGCGACTTTGTTGCGATGATGACAGACGCCGCACCCAGTGACTCACCATGCCTTTGTTCACTACCTGGTCTCCTTATCTCCGTACGTATTCTGCAACCCCCTATGAATATAAGCGATGTACTGGTTATCCGCTAAGAGAAACTAAATGAGAGCTATTTGTTTGGTACGCACCTCCTTTACAATCGCCATTTTGAAGGAAACGTGTAGCGCTGCCACCTTTCGGAACTACATGAAACTAATGAAACTATAGGGGTTGAAGGGGGAATATTCCACCACAGTGTCCTACAACAAATTTCACCATTTTTCAACCGAAATTGTCCGAGGAGAAAAATGTGTTGCATTACTTATTGAACGCCCCTTGTAACTGAAGAACGTTGTTGTTAGGTACGTTCGACAAAACTTTCACTGCAATGAAAGCACAGTTGACCGTTTATGACTTGAGTCTTGTGTCCTGTTTCTTTCCCGAACTGTTAATTTAAATACATTCACAGCTTAAGCAGATAACACCATAGCCACATTTTCCAAAAATAAATAAATAAAATTAAAACTTGATATTTTCAAAATAATTTTAATGGTAGGAAAACAATTTATTGAGGGAATAGTCCTCATCATGGACAACAGAAATAAGATAAATGACGAGAAAACCTAAACTCTAGGAATGTAATAACAGTTTTTAGTGACAGATAACAATATTCTCGGACCTTGCATGTAATTTGGAAGTTGTCAGTTTCTTTGGATCTTAACCACGTGGGAGATAGAAATTCAGACATCCAGCTTTTTCGACAAATACCAGTTACTCTCTCAAGAACAGGCCTGAAAGCCTTTGTACCATCAGAGTATCTAATTCTTATCTAGTGTATTCAGCTACTTTCCTGGCTTCTTTCTGAATAATTTTGCTTAATGTACAACCAAATTTAAGCATCTTGCCTATCACTTAGAGAAGGGTGATAAGTTTACACTATAGAATAGAACAGAATAGAGCAAATTAAAGAATTTGTCTCTATAACTGTGTCTAAGGAATCATTTGGTCAACACGACATAGCACTCAGCGCTTCAATCAAAGGCTCCCGCAGCTACAAAAACACAGTGACAGCATCAAATCTTGCAATACACCGAGCTGTACACAGTTTTTTTCAGAATTTTTGCACTAAGTGATCGACCACAACTAATAATGTAATCTGGAAGTTGTCAGTGCTACGTTAAACTCCCACATCACTGGATCGTGAGGTGCGGAGAAAGCAGGAAGGGGAACTTTGTCCCTATGTCGAGGAGGCGTGAGAGAAAGAATGTTAACTTACCTGCCTGCTACACAATGATGCTGCTGTAGGCGTGCGTAAGGGGAGATATCAGGAGCTATGGTGCAAATTAAACAGGGAAGTAACGAGGCTTTGTGACAGCACATCATAGAGATATCCGTGTTCAAACGAACTCGTTGCGCTATTTATTTTTCAATTGACACACGCAACACGAGTTCGGTGCGTTGCTCTTGTGCTCCAGCTGTTAGATCACTGAAGTTGGCTGCAGTCGTAAACATAAGACAGTCGACACGAAGTGTACCGACTTGCACCGATTACAAGTGCGGGGAAGAAGATCAGTTTAGCATCGAGAACTTACAGACTTGTGCCACTTCTCACTGCTCGTAAACTGCAGTCATTTTCAAGTTAATCTCATATCTTTACAACTAATAACTGACGTAGTTGACTTCAAGGCCACGAAAAAAAAGAAGAAAACCTTCATGGCTTGGGGGTGGCGGTTATCCCCTGCCCCTCCTTTCTATGCCCTTGTCCATAAAAGCGTGTGAGCATTCGTCGGACTGCCATTGTTTGTCACGAGTATTATTAACACCGTCACGAGTGAAATTGATTTCATCAGCAAACAGTATCATTCTGATTACTCGGCCTTTTGCAACAGGCCAACGGCCAAATTCGAATCGTCTGTCTTCATCTCTTCCTTGGGGATGTTGTATCCGCAGCAGATAATAAGGGCAGAAGGTTTCATTCATAATGTCTCCATATTCTTGTATGTGAAATATAAATGAGCATAGAAATTCTACATGTGCTTCTTGAAGAACTACATTCTACCAACTGAATAACGTCTTGGAAAATTAGTAAATGCTTCTCTGGAAATGGGCTGCCATTGTACTACAATAAGACTCAATATATGTACACCTAAATTGCACAGCATTGCATGAGGATGTATATTAATAAATGAGACAAGATAATCTAAATGTGCATGGCAGTACAGATCTACGCTGTACACTGTTTGAAGCCACAGTGGGCTGGGTCTGCCGCCATCTTAACTAGCCTAGAACATTAGGAGACTACTGCTTATGATTGCATCTTTTTCATTATTTCTATCGTGTGCACGCAACGCCTGTTTTAAATACCACAAATTATATTGCTTACATAAATAATTTAGTGTCTGGAAGGCAGTTTCGAATGTTTTTCTCTTCTTGAATACGTATTAACTGCAGTAATATGGCACATTTGGCCACGTTAACGTAACTTGATTTTTGCTGCTGCATTTCGGATAACCAGGAAGAGAAGGAAGTGACGTGAAAAGCATGCTTTCATAATCCATTTAATTCCACTGTTGCTGTATTTGTATCGACAGCAAATGAAACTGGAACTCCGAAACCAATGCTTCTTTGTTTACTGGTATCGGTCTTGCTTCTTGTTCGTTATGTATACAGCTTTCAGCGCATATGCACAACATTTTTAGTGTTCACGTTTGCAAAAAAACAAGTACCTACGTGTTCTTCGTTAACCCATAAATGTGTGCAATGATTAAAGCAGTAAGGCATGCTACCGTAGCTTGTGAATGTCAAAAATCTGAATGATAATCGAAATGTCAAAGAAACACAACTGCTTTGAGGTATGCCTCCATGCAGAATAGAGTTCTTGTTTCATTAGGTAGTCCATTAGTCTCACTGTAGTTGAGCCATCCTCTCACTCTGAAATATTACCTAGGATGCGTCGTTCAGTGTGTGGCTAATAACAGCAACTTACAGCGTAAAAAAACGATATAATTTTTAAACATTTTCCAGTAATGTGGAATGCTTCAAATGTGATTCAGGGAATAGTCTCAAACGCTTAAGCCCCTTAAAATGGATATTTTGCTTTAACATGCAAGTATGTAACTTTTTAGTAATGTCAGCGTAACCTATATTAGATGTAGGCCTACCTCTCCATCAGTTGGCTGTTTACTTCTTTTCCAGGAATATTCTACGGCAGTAACTATGTCAGTTTTTCGGACATAACCAAAATGATCACAATTGAAATCTACGTCTACTTTGATCATGTGATTCATTTTACTTTTGCATTTCATTTTAAGATTTTCGAAGTACGTAAGCCTATACCACGCTTTGTGATATACTAATAGTTACTTAGTTAGTTCTATGTTCCATGTAGGATTTCCACGATAAATTGTATTGATATGGAACGAGTCGTTATATATTGACATCAGTTGTTTTTGTGAATATGCTTCCATGCTGATCATTTATTGGTTTGTACGATTTTTAATTGAAGACAGACATCTGTTAGTCAGCCATCACCATTTACACATTACAGCAATACACAATCTTTCGCGGAAAAGGACAGGTTGTCAAAGAAAAACTTCTCAGTTTAGTTCGAAATTTTACTTTGCTATGTGCCAGACATTTTGTATCAATGGGTAAGTGATCAAAACATTTCATGGCAGCATTATGAACCCCTTCTTGTGCTACAGCCAATATTAATTTGACGTAATGAATGCCATTTTTCTTTTTGTGTTGTAATTATGAACATCATTGCTCCTTAAAGTGCAGTGCATTATCTACAGCAAAATCAAGAGGGAATAACTATACCGTGAAACTGATAGATTGATACTCACACGTCGAGCACAAGACAGGCACGACAAGAAAGGTGTTCACATAAATTTTCAGAAAAAGGAAAGGAAGCACAGCACACATACGCGTTCATACGGTCACACACACAGAACTGCATGACACATGGCCGCTGTCTACGGCTGTTCTAGCCAGAAATTATTAAAGGGGGAGGAAATGTGAACAATGTATAACAATTATCGCCCAGAAAAATTTAGGGCATGAGACGCTGTCCCAGCAATCAGTGCAGCTACGTAGCTGGGTGTGGAGCGGGCGAGACGGTTGATACAGTGCAGTGGCGGACACGTATGGCCGCCCACATTGCAACCCGCGCCGCCCCCGCCTGTCAGCCAGCACGCTATTCGTTCGTTTCGTCAGTCGACTCGACTGAATTGAGTTATCGAGTAGTTGTACTTTCCTATGTTGCACGCGCGTCCGGCTCATCGTATTTTATACGTTTCTGTCTGACACATAGATAGCTAACACATACCTACTAGAAAAGTCACGGCCATCCTAGTGATCTCGATATGTTATTCTGTCTGGCATTTGTTCGAGAAAAGTATCGAATATTTTACTATTTTCTTGTACAGAGAACCTTCCATACGTAGCGTTATAAATACGGACTATCCGCCGAATAGGAAGCTAGTTTACATTCAGAAGCAGAAATATTAAGACTGAAGAATGAAGAACGAATAAGTAAAATGTCTTAGTTGCAGCAAGTGCAGATGTGAAGAATTACTCAAGAGTGAGAGTGATGAGTTGATTGTGAAGTATTAATAATAGTGATTCGTAGTTATTTCCCAGCAAAAACACTGTTACGAGACTCGTAAGTTATGGAAGAGTTAGACGTGGAGATGACTGTTCCTCGTCTTACAGGCAGACAAAGACACAGAGAAAAATGCGATCATAATGATGATGCTATGGCATATTGGAAAATAACTTTTTATTCCAACGCTGGACCATGTTAGGACTGACATGAGAGAACGTTTTGCTAAAGAAAACATTTATCATTTAAAATTCAACATCCTTTTGCCCCCACAACTACTGAAACATGACGGAAATGGTGTGACACATAAATTGAATCAGTGCTTAGCTGAACTACCGTTCTTTGAAGAAGAATCTCTCTTTGCGATTAAGAAGAGACTAATAGGAGAGATTCTTCAATACAAACAAACGAGTATAAACGCCCATAATGATCGTGACTCTGTTATGCAAGCGTTGTCTGTCTGTCCTATATCTGACTACCCTACTTTTCACACGCTGTACAAAATATTTGCTTGTCTACCTGCATCTATTCGTACAGTAGAAAGACGTTTTCCAACACTGCGGCGTGCAAAGACGTGGCTGAGGTCGACATTGAAGGAGGGTCGACTTAATGGCTTAGCTCTGTTCAACACTCACCCTGCCATTGATTGTCCTATTGACGATGTTGTTAACCAATTTGCCAGGAAGAATGGGCGCATAGAATTCATCATTTAAAGAAGAGAACCAACCACCATTGTAACTTTATTTATATCACCAGATGGCATTGCCTTATATATGTGTTTAATCAGTTTAAATAAAACTTCCTTACAGATTAAAACTGTGTGCCCGGCCGAGACTCGAACTCGGGACCTTTGCCTTTTGCGGGCAAGTGCTCTACCAACTGAGCTACCGAAGCACGACTCACGACCGCTACTCACAGCTTTACTTCTGCCAGTATCCGTCTCCTACCTTCCAAACTTTACAGAAGCTCTTCTGCGAAACTTGCAGAACTAGCACTCCTGAAAGAAAGGATACTGTGGAGACATGGCTTAGCCACAGCCTGGGGGATGTTTCCAGAATGAGATTTTCACTCTGCAGCGGAGTGTGCGCTGATATGAAACACTCCGCTGCAGAGTGAAAATCTCATTCTGGAAACATCCCCCAGGCTGTGGCTAAGCCATGTCTCCACAGTATCCTTTCTTTCAGGAGTGCTAGTTCTGCAAGTTTCGCAGAAGAGCTTCTGTAAAGTTTGGAAGGTAGGAGACGGATACTGGCAGAAGTAGAGCTGTGAGTACCGGTCGTGAGTCGTGCTTCGGTAGCTCAGTTGGTAGAGCACTTGCCCGCGAAAGGCAAAGGTCCCGAGTTCGAGTCTCGGTCGGGCACACAGTTTTAATCTGCCAGGAAGTTTCATATCAGCGCACACTCCGCTGCAGAGTGAAAATCTCATTCTGGAAACATCCCCCAGGCTGTGGCTAAGCCATGTCTCCACAGTATCCTTTCTTTCAGGAATGCTAGTTCTGCAAGTTTCGCAGAAGAGCTTCTGTAAAGTTTGGAAGGTAGGAGACGGATACTGGCAGAAGTAAAGCTGTGAGTACCGGTCGTGCGTCGTGCTTCGGTAGCTCAGTTGGTAGAGCACTTGCCCGCGAAAGGCAAAGGTCCCGAGTTCGAGTCTCGGTCGGGCACACAGTTTTAATCTGCCAGGAAGGTTTCATATCAGCGCACACTCCGCTGCAGAGTGAAAATCTCATTCTGAAAACTTCCTTACTTTTCATGTGACGACTATTTTTTATTAGGGTAAAAGTAAAGGTGGCTCAAGATATCTTTAGCACCCCCTTCTTGAGGATTTTCTGTATCTGCCACTGATATTGTGTGACTCGGATATCGGAGCGTCTGCGACTTGGAAGGCAATGAAAAACACATGCAAGAAGAGAAATAACGGAAACTGAGTGAAGTACGGTAAATTTAAAAGTCAAACGTTAGAAATAAAACCACTACGATATAAGTAAACAGTGACACAATAATTCGTGTATGCTGAAGAAAATATTGCTTGAACGGCTCCACTAATGAATGAAATTAGATTCCTTAAAACTTCAGATTACGATATGACCCATTAGCACACCCGTAAACAACGAAAGCAGACGTTTTTGACGAAACAATTACGTCTCGACACAATCAAAGCACTCATCGCTGTCGAAACTGGGCACGGGTACTTCAGCATGACGTCATGGGGTAGTATCACCGCGGTGAACCATGAAGGTACGAATGCAGTGAACCAAATGTTTCACGCTAATTAAGATGGCGGACATAGGCTTCAAGTTTGTGACGTAATGCAACCTCCCTTCCTTTTTTACGTCCATGCTTTGGAAGCCTGCGTTAGTGATAATCTTTGCAAAAGAAGTTTCATGCACAAATTTGAGTCTTTGCTGGCCTCCTGTTTTTCCTTCCATCCATTAACTACACTTAAAATATGAACTCTTGAGAAGTTTTTAACCGATTTACTTCAGACTTTTACACAATACTCTAATAAACACTTGTACTGGCGAGAGCTATTTAATTTTTGAACAATAATTTACATGTTTCCTGGGAAAATTGACTGCAAGAAAGGAATGCTGTGCCGTACTGTACGTTTTGTTTTCTTTTTCGTTCAACTACGATAAAAGGGCATTTAAACCATTAGGCGAATTATTTTTCCCATATGCCCTGTTGTTCTGCCGAATACGATTATAAACAAAAACTGTATATATATCTCTGTGCTGGTTTGCTTTCTTCCTCGTAGTCGATTTGAATAGTAAACCTCAGAAGTACGAATGCTGAATTTGTGATATGAGTGTTTCTCGCGTGGTTAGTTGTACGCCTTCAAAGCAGACGAAGTCGCAACGAGGAACAGGAATATTTCCGATCTGATGCAGTTCGCAGGGGTACTGCAGATTAGGATGAACATATAGTTCCTGTAATTTGCAATTTCGAAACATCACCGGGTTCGCTAGTGAAATTTCTCTTACAGTGTAGAAGAGCACAGCTTGTACACGATTGTCCCCAAATACACCATATTGTAACGTACAGGACCCCAAAATATATTCATCTTCTTGCTCAGCTAGGTAAACGAATTATGATTTTTATTATTTAATTAACTTAATTCAACCTAATACTGTGGTGGTGGTGGTTGTTAGTGTTTAACGTTCCGTCGACAACGAGGTCATTAGAGACGGAGTGCAAGCTCGGGTTAGGGAAGGAATGGGAAGGAAATCGGCCGTGCCCTTTCAAAGGAACCATCCCGGCATTTGCCTGAAACAATTCAGGGAAATCACGGAAAACCTAAATCCGGATGGCCGGAGACGGGATTGAACCGTCATCCTCCCGAATGCGACTCCAGTGTGCACAAACCTAATAATAAGGACATAATTTTCTCTGTTTCATGGTAGACATTGCAGGTACTAGTAGGTACAACAGTTATTATATATATATAGTGTTACAATGCTACAAAAAGGTACGGTCAAACTTTCAAGAAACATTCCTCACACACATAGAAAGAAAATATGTTAGGTGGACGGAAACGCTTACGTTCCATGTTAGAGCTCATTTTATTACTTCTCTTCAAATCACATTAATCATGGAATGGAAACACACAGCAACAGAACGTACCAGCGTGACTTCAAACACTTTTTTACAGGAAATGTTCAAAATGACCTCCGTTAACGAGGATACATGCATCCACCCTCCGTCGCATGGAATCCCTGATGCGCTGATGCAGCCCTGGAGAATGGCGTATTGTATCACAGCCGTCCACAATACGAGCACGAAGAGTCTCTACATTTGGTACCGGGTTTGCGTAGACAAGAGCTTTCAAATGCCCCCATAAATGAAAGTCAAGAGGGTTGAGGTCAGGAGAACGTGGAGGCCATGGAATTGGTCCTCCTCCACCAATCCATCGGTCACCGAGTCTGTTGTTGAGAAGCGTACGAACACTTCGACTGAAATGTGCAGGACCTCCATCGTGCATGAACCACATGTTGTGTCGTACGTGTAAAGGCACATGTTCTAGCAGCACAGGTAGAGTATCTCGTATGAAATCATGATAACGTGTTCCATTGAGCGTAGGTGGAAGAACAAACTAAAATGAGCTCTAACATGAAAATTAAGCGTTTCCGGACACATGTCCACATAACATCTTTGCTGAAAGTTACGTCGTACCTTTTTCAAACACCCTATATATATATATATATATATATATATATATAATTATTTCAACATACTAAACTGAAAGTTATATTTCGTTTTTATCAGTTGTTAGACAGAACACACAAACATTTAAACTACAGCTAAACTATGTGATCAAAGGTATCCCAACACCTGGCTGAAAATGACTTACAAGTTCGTGGCGCCCTCCATCGGTAATGCTGGAATTCAATATGGTGTTGGCCCATCCTTAGCCCTGATGACAACTTCCACTCTCGCAGGCATCCGTTCAATCAGGTGCTGGAAGGTTTCTCGGGGAATGGCAGCCCATTATTCACGGAGTGCTGCACTGAGGACAGGTATCGATGGCGGTCGGTGAGGCCTGGCACGATGTCGGCGTTCCAAAACATCCCAAAGGTGTTCTATAGGATTCAGTCAAGATTCTGTGCAGGCCAGTCCATTACTGGGATGTTACTGTCCTTTAACCACTCCTCCACAGGCCGTGCAACATGAACAGGTGCTCGATCGTGTTTAAAGATGCAATCGCCATCCCCGAATTCCTCTTCAACAGAGGGAAGCATGAAATTTAGGCCTGTGCTGTGATAGTGCTACGCAAAACAACAAGGAATGCAAGTCACCTCCACGAAAAGCACGACCACACCATAACACCACCGCCTCCGAATTTTACTGTCGGCGCTTCATACGCTAGCAGATGACGTTTTCCAGGCATTCGCCATACCCACAACCTGCCATCGGATCGCCACATTGTGTATCGTGATTCGTCATTCCACACAACGTTGTTACATACGCCCCTTACACCAAACGAGGCGTCGTTTGTCATTTACCGGCATGATGTGTGACTTATGAGCAGCCGCTCGACCATGAAATCCAAGTTTTCTCACCTTCCACCTAACTGTCATAGTACTTGCAGGGGATCCTGATGCAGTTTGGAATTGCTGTGTGATGGTCTGGATACAGGTCTGCCTACTACACATTACAACCCTCTTCAGCTCTCAGCGGTCTGTGTCAGTCAACGGACGAGGTCAGCCTGTATTGTTTTGTGGTGTATGTGTCCCTTCACGTTTACACTTCACTATTACATCGGAAACAGTGGACCTAGGGATGTTTAGGAGTGTGGAAATCTCGGGTATAGACGTATGACACAAGTGACTCCCAATCACCTGACCACCTCCGAAGTCCGTGAGATCAGGGGAGCACCTCATTGTGCTCTCCCACAATGTCTAATGATTACTAAGGTCGCTGATGTGGAGTACCTGGCAGTAAGTGGCAGCACTGTGCACCTAATATGAAAAACTTATGTTTTTGGGGGTGTCCGGATACTTTTGATCACACAGTGTACGTGATGTCCTCTGCAAACGCATGTAGTCAAGTTTTCTAAACAGTTTAGTACAAAGAAAACGGCCTCACAATACGAGAGCGTGCTGAAAAGAAATGCCTCCAACCCTTTTGTTCTGTTTTCAATATCGCTTGAGGTTTTATATGTCATGCATATCACTCGGTCGTCTTCTCGCTTAGCTGACACAAGTGCAACCTTCTGCCGTCAGAGAACTCAGAGTAAGTTGTAATGTGCAGCGTTGCGGTGTCTAACGTAACAAAGATATTGCGTGTGAAACAGCTTGCTGTAATCAAATTCTTCACCACAGTAAACGTGCCTCGAACTGAAATACATAGGAGTATTAAAACTGTGTACAGCAATGATTGTCTAGACGTTAGTAATATGCGACATTGAGTTGTCCCTGCTCGTGATAAAGGAAACGGTGATGCTAACCTGAACGAGAATGACAGAGCTCGGAGTGGACAACGGCGTACGGCAACAGTCGAGACCCATCGGAATCACAGAAAATCCTAGAATAACGCAAACACACTTCTCAGGTAAGTTGGTCACGAGAACGTGCGGAGGCCATCACAGCAGCAATGCGGTACAGAAAACAAAATGCGCGGCTGGTGTTCAAATGGCTCTGAGCACTATGGGACTCAACTGCTGTGGTCATTAGTCCCCTAGAACTTAGAACTACTTAAACCTAACTAACCTAAGGACATCACACACATCCATGTCCGAGGTAGGATTCGAACCTGCGACAGTAGCAGGCTCGTGTTCCGAATGATCACTCCTGATATGAAACAGAAGAAACTGGACATTTGTCAAGTATTTCTTTTGCTTTTGGAGATTGTGGATGATGGTCTCATTAACAACATTGCGACGGGTGATGAAAGCTGGATTGACCATTGTGACCGGAAAACAGATCATCAATGAAGAGCCGTAACAGAGGATCACTGACGCCAAAATGGTTCAAGACCATACCATCAACAGGCGAAGCTGTGCTCACAGTGTTCTGGGATGTTCAAGATGTGGTGCATTTGGAATTCAAGCATCATCAGTAAAGCTGCAAGATAGTGAGAGACCTTCAGAAAACTGAAAGCACGAATTCGAAGAGTTCATCCACATTTGGAAAACCCTCTCCTTCAGCATTACAAAACCAGTTCACACAAGAGCGCTGCGACATCTGCAACAGTTCGACCCCTTGGATTCACTGTCATCGATCATCCCCAGACAGTCTCATCTTGGCACCCATCCGATTTTCACCTGTTTCCAAAACTTGAAGGACGCCTTCGAGGACTTCACTTTCACAGTGATAAAACGACTGCACTGACAGTGTAAACAAAGTGGCCTCTCATTGGAAGAAATGTGTTCGTCGCAATTATGACTATGTTGCGAACTAAATAAGTAATGATGAAGAATAAAGATGTAAAACGTTAACAAAGTTTATATTATTTACAAAGGATTAACATTTTTCACTTGTTAACAGTCAATCCCATGTCGACAACAACAGTAACATTCATACGAGGGTGAGTCAAATGAAAACCTTAAATATTTTTTAAATATTATTTATTGTGCAGAAGTGGTAAAAAGCTGTATCACTTTTCAACATAATCTCCCCCACGCTCAATACAAGTCCTCCAGCGCTTACAAAGTGCATTAATTCATTTAGAAAACAATTCTTTTGGTAGTCCGCACAAACACTCCTGCACCGCGTGACGTACCTCTTCATCGGATCGGAACTTGTTTCCTCCCATTGCGTCTTTGAGTGGTCCAAACAAATGGAAATCACTTGGGGCAAGGTCTGGTGAGTATGGTGGATGAGGAAGACACTCAAAAAGCAGGTCTGTGATTGTTGCAACTGTTGTATGGGCTGTGTTGGGCCTTGCATTGTCATGTTGCAAAAGGACACCTGCTGATAGCAATCCACGTCGCTTTGATTTGATTGCAGGCCGCAGGTGATTTTTTAGGAGATGTGTGTGTGATGCACTGGTGACAGTGGTCCCTCTAGGGATGTAATGTTCCAAAATGACGTCTTTTTCGTCCCAAAAGAGAGTCAGCATAACCTTCCCTGCTGATGGTTCTGATCGGAACTTCTTTTGTTTTGGTGATGAGGAATGGCGCCATTCCTTGCTCGCTCTCATCGTTTCCGGTTGGTGGAAGTGAGCCCAGGTTTCGTCCCCAGTAACGATTCTTCCAAGGAAGCCACCACCTTCTCGTTCAAAACGCCGACGAAGTTCTTCACAAGCATCAACAAATCGTTCTCTCATTTCAGGAGTCAGCTGCCGTGGCACTCTTCTTGCAGACACTTTGTGAAACTGGAGTAAAAAAAATGGTTCAAATGGCTCTGAGCACTATAGGACTTGACATATGAGGTCATTAGTCCCCTCGAACTTAAAACTACTTAAACCTAACTAACCTAAGGACATCACACACATCCATGCCCGAGGCAGGATTCAAAGCTGCGACAGTAGCGGTCACGCGGTTCCAGACTGAAGCGCCTAGAACCGCTCGGTCCCACTGTGGTGTGGTGACCTATGACGAATCTGCAAACATGCTGCAATGTCATTCAGTGTCACTCGGCGGTTTTCCTTCACTATGGCTTCAACTGCTGAGATGTCCTGTGGAGTCACAATTCGTTGTGACTAACCTGGGCGAGGAGCATCTTCCACTAAAGTCACACCATTTGCGAACTTCCTACTCCATTCGTAGACTTGCTGCTATGACAAACATGCATCACAGAACTGAACCTTCATTCGTCGATGAATTTCAATAGGCTTCAAGCCTTCAATACGCAAAAACCGAATAACAGAACTCTGTTCTTCCCTGGTGCAAGTCGCAAGTGGGGTGGCAATCTTTATACTGATACTGCGACGGTATTTGTGCATCTGCACTATGCTGCCACCTACAGGCCACTTTGCACGCTGTGTGTAGCACGCTTACCAACTTACAGGATAACGGCGATAAATTTAGATCTGTTATTAGATATTTAGATCTGTTATTACAAATTTACGGTTTTCATTTGCCTCACCTTCGTAAATACAGTATTAGAGCACGTAGCGGTCAGGGGAAGACCTCCCACATATGGTTGGTACTGGGAAATGAAATAACCCGATGGACCAGACACAAACACGAAACCCATCAGTATCTGATCTTGTATCCAGCGGCTGTTTTTCATCGTTAGTACACCTAGATGGTGTGGCTGTTAGACGTATGGTTTGATCTCAACAGTAAAGTGTTATAATGTCGTGACCTCCATCGGAAATTTTAAAAAAAAGATCTTCCATTTAAATAACCATGGCTGAACAACACGAATAGTCAATAGATTCAATTTCATTTCTAGTCATAGGGTTCTGGGGGGGGCAGACATGCCATGTAGAAAATGATCGGAGCTTCTCAAAAACACTTCGAACAAATAAAAACCGCATAGATTCACTGAATGTAAACACTTTACTGAAAACAGGGAAACTGAAAGGCTTAGGAATACGCTGGCTAGATTGAGCTTACATATTATGTCATTGCAAGAAACCCCGTTTACAGATGAAAATCGCTTCGATTTTGAGAATTACAGGTTGTGTTAAGGAACACCTACAGTGCACATCAGCACAGCACCGAAATAATTTGACAAGGATTTTTCTGTTCCCTAGTCCATCACAGATTCAGTCATCGACTTTGAAACACCTTTTATAGACTCTCAACACAGTCAATAAACTCAGGAAACAAGGCATACACACCGATTAATGTGTACGCATCAACGAACGGCTGCAACAGAAAATATCCATATGTGACCGCGTGGCCACTACGGTCGCAGGTTCGAATCCTGCCTCGGGCATGGATGTGTGTTATGTCCTTAGGTTAGTTAAGTTTAAGTAGTTCTATGTTCTAGGCGACTGATGTTCTCAGATGTTAAGTCCCATAGTGCTCAGAGCCATTTGAACCATTTTGAATCCATAAGTTCCAGAAGAATTCGAGGAACTACTGGAGGAAAACACGAACAAAACTTCCAAACATCGCATTAGGATTCTACTATGTGACTTCAGTGAGCGGTTAGAAAACAAAAGAAATACAGGAGAATCACAAGACTGTACACCACTCACAACAAATGGTTAACACTTCATAAACTTCTGCCAAAATTCCATTCTCAAAATTATGTCAGTAAAATTCAACAAACCCACACAAAAGCTTAAGGCATGGAAATCTCTCAGTAATACACTTGGATAATGTTAGTATCTGTCTGGGAAACAGAAGATCGACGTAGTTTGAATTACAGACCCATACCACTGACCTCAATTTGCAGTACGATTTTGGAGCATATACTGTACTCGAACATTATGAATCACCTTGAAGAAAATGACTTATTGATACATAACCAACACGGATTCAGAAAATATCGTTCTTGTGCAACACAGCTAGCACTTTATTCCCATGAGATAATGAGTGCTGGCGACAAGGGATCTCAGATCGATTCCATATTCCTAGATTTCTAGAAGGCTTTTGATACTGTTTCTCACAAGCGACTTTAATCAAATTGCGTGCATTGGAGTATCGTCTCAGTTGTGTGACTGGATTCGTGAATTACTCTCAGAGAGGTCGCAGTTCGTAGTGATAGACGGTAAATCACCGAGTAGAGCAGAAGTGATATCAATCCGCAAGGTAGTGTCATAGGCCCTCTGCTGTTCCTGATTTACATTAACGATCTAGGTGATAATCTGAGCAGTCCCCTTAGATTGTTTGCAGATGACGCTGTACTTTACCGTCTAGTAAAATCATCAGATTATCAATTCCAATTACAAAATGAACTAGAGAGATTTTCTGTATAGTGCGAAAAGTGGCAACTGGCACCAAGCAAAGAAAAGTGCGAGCTCATCCACATGGGTACTAAAAGAAATCCGATAAATTTTGGGTATACGATAAATCGCTCAAACCTAAGGGCTGTCAATTCGACTAAATACCTAGGAATTACAATTACGAGTAACTTAAATTGGAAAGACCACATAGATAATATTGTGGGGAAGGCGAAACAAAAGACTGCGCTTTGTTGGCAGAACGCTTAGAAGTTGCGACAAACCCACTAAAGACACAGCCTACAGTACACTTGTCCGTCCTCTGCTGGAATACAGCTGCTCGGTGTGAGATCCTTACACGGTAGGTTTGACGGAGGACATCTAAAAAGGGCAAAGAAGGGCAGCTCGTTTCGTGTTATTGCGCTGTAGGGTTGAGAGTGTCACTGATATGATACGCGAGTTGGGGTGGCAGTCACTGAAACAAAGGAGGTTTTCTTTGCAGCGAGATCTATTTAGAAATTTCAATCACCAACTTTCTCTTCCGAATGCGAAAATATTTTGTTGACACCCACCTACATAGGCAGAAATGATCATCACAATAAAATATGAGAAATCAGAGCTCAAACGGAAAGATCTAGGTGGTCCTTTTTCCCAAGCGTCGCTGTAGAGTGTAATGGTAGAGAAGTAGCATGAAAATGGTTCGATGAACCCTCTGCCAGGCACTTAAGTGTGAATCGCAGAGTAACCATGCAGATGTTGATGTAGATGTACAACTCACTGTACGTAAAACATAAAATAAAGGTAATTTGGAGCAGTCAAATAAATATTCAGCACGTTGCCACATTTTTTCACAAAGGAAGTGGACCGACACGTTCCACGTCATACCTTGAGTTGGAATTACGAGCTTTGCAGGATGCAAGTAAGGAACTAAAGAAACTCAGCATTCGAGCAACGTCTCAGAACTATTATTTCCAATATAATCTATATATTTAAGTGTAGGGTGAATTTTCTAAATGGAACAAACTTCAGGAAATGGCACTGGGATGATAAGGGGCAGAAAAGGGTCATATGTCCATACGATCGGAAATGCATTGTGTCTTCGACAGGTTTTTTAATTAATTCATCGTACCTGTGAAGTACACTTCACTGCTTCACATTCTGTGTTGAGACTACCGTTGTGTAAAATATTCGAAGTGGTCCCGGCGGGCTTCTAGACATGCGCAAATAAGAAGCAGCCACACTTTAAAACATGCCACCCTGCAACCGAATGGCGTTACAGGGAGCTATAATGCATTGTTCCAAGGTCTACTCGTCCTGGACGGGCTACGCTTGTGTTTCAGGTGCCCCACAGGTGGAAATCTAAACCATCTTGTCCCATTATATAGTAGCTACATTACCTTTTGTACCGCCAAAGGCATGTCTTTCGGCAAGAATGCAAAAAAAATTCGAAATTTGTGTTTAGGTCTTATGGGACCGTGGCCGAGCGGTTCTAGGCGTTTCAGTCCGGAAACGCGCGCCTGCTACGGTCGTAGGTTCGAATCCTGACACGGGCATGGATGTGTGTGATGTCCTTAGGTTAGTTAGGTTTAAGTAGTTCTAAGTCTAGGTGTTGATGGCCTCGGATGTTAAGTCCCATAGTGCTTAGAGCCATTTGAACCATTTATTATGGGACCAGACTGCTAAGGTCATCGGTCTCTAAGACTACGCACTACTTAATGTAACTTAAACTAAGTTACTTCGAGGGACAACACACACACCAATGCCCGAGGGACGACTCGAACCTCCGATGGGGGAAGCTGTCCGGACCGCGACAAGACGTCCTAGACCGTGCGGCGACAGCGCGCGGAGGCAAGACTGCAGTGTCACCCGCAGGAAATGCAGATATGCCCTGCCTTTGAGGCGTCGTGGAGGGTTGACTAGCCCCACGAAGCGGTCGCCAATAATCTCCGCCCACACAATGAGGCTGAACCGGTGCTGGCGGTACGCTGCCACCGTACCACCGGCATTTTCTGTAGCCCACAGATGGATATTGTGAAGTTGACGATACCATCGCTAGTAAAGGTAGCCTGATTGTGGAGGCTGAATGTAAGAACCCTCGGCACCGTGTGGCCTGTGCGCCGAATTAGCGACAGAACTGTCGCCGCGAGGAGAGTCAGCAGGTGGCCCACCTGCCTGGTGCTGATAATGGAGTCATTCGAAAGCATATATTTGTGGCACCTGTTATTTTGGACATTCGTAGTGCGTGGGCACGTTGAGAATTTGGACCTGACGGGAGGCACGCTGGGGTAGTTCGTACAGTTGCGATGACCACAGTGTCTATATGGATCAGTGGTTAGCGCATCTTCCTAGTGAACAGGAGATCTGGATTCGAATCCCGGTCTGGCACAAATTTTCAACAGTCCCCATTGATTTAAATCAATGCTCACTCACAGCCAATTCCCTTCTGTCTTCATTCTAAAGTACACAATATCTGTTCCTCCAAGGCCCGTGCATAAACCGAGCATACTCGCCCTTCTTGGATAACCATTCCCGTAAACGAATCTGTCTTCCACGAACGACGAAACACGGTTGCAAACAGTTTATGGTGCGACTGCCGCCGCCGGGGAAATCTTTCCAGATACAGCCGTGCTGCCGATCGCGCATTGCCATTCGCCTGTCCGTGTGTAAAGGCAGGCATGTCGGCCTGTTCCTGGCTAATGTATCGGACCCACATAGAGTTCTCTCTATCACAAATACGATTCAATAGTTTTGGTACAGTACGTAAATGACATAGTAAATCGTAGCATTAAGTGTAGAATTGGTGGGGAAAGAAACACAAATGAAGGAGTGAGAAAGTGAGAGCCGAAGACTTCTCTTTATTTTTTGTTTGTGTGTGTGTGTGTGTGTGTGTGTGTGTGTGTGTGTGTGTGTGTGTGTGTGTGTCAATTCCTAAGGGACAAAACTGCTGAAGTCATCGGTCCCTAGACTTATATACTACTTATACTAAATTATATTAACAGCAACACACACACCCATGCCCAAGGGAGGACTCGAACCTCCGGTGGGAGGGGCCGCGCAGTCAGTGACATTGCACCACTCCGCGCGGCGTTTGTTTGTTTCGCACACAGCTAGAATGGCATTCTTTCAGTGTTAGTCCATTGTATATTTTACATCCTTAGAAAATATAAATCGCATTTCATAAGTAATAAAAATTAGTTGATACGGTAATCTCTGCGCTTGTATATAACCAAATCAATTACTTATGAAGCAAGTACACTTTTCAAGTACAAAAATGTATATAATTATTGTTATTTTGTACTCTAAAGAATGTTCTTCAAATTCAAATTCAAATGGCTCTAAGCACTGTGGGACTTATCAACTGAGGTCATCAGTCCCCTAGACTTAAACCCTACTTAAACCTAACTAAGGACATCACACACATCCATGCCCGAGGCAAGATTCGAACCTGCGACCGTAGTGCAGCATGGTTCTGGACTGAAGCGCCTAGAACCGCTCGGTCATAACGTCCGGCTAGACTGTTCTTCATCATGATCAAAAGGCAAGAGTTTTCTGTTATTACTGATAAGCATGAAGATGTTTACGAATAACAGAAATATTCTTTATATAAGCTCGACGAATTACTTAAGTACTGTTTAATACGTTTTTGTTTCACATTTTTCGCTTTTTAATTTTACTTTTTCGGAAATTGTTTTTTCTAGCACTGTACGGTAAATCTGTATTGTTTTTTTATTTATACTAGAACATCCCTCTGTTTCACACTATAAATCAACAATTTTATTTAATAAAACCTGAATAAAAACTGTTTATTTCTAAGCAACAAACAGGAGGATAACTATGTGGAACAAAAATGTTCTGTATGTAACGAGACATTTTACATATACTCCCTTACCTTATAGATGGTTCACCGCCTCCATTTTCTAGGGGAATCTAGTATTATGCGGACAGTATATCGCGGCAGTCGACCACGACTGTAAACAAACGAAAACTTGGACTGTCCCAGGAGTGGGGAGCGGTGTGGGGGAATAAAACTCGCCTCTATCTCGAAGGCCCGCTATGCGACGTCCGCGCTCTGTGCTTCCACGAAAGCGGATCTGATATAACGGTTGTAAGTAGGCTGTTAAGGTTTTTATGTTGGTAACGTCACGTAGCGCTCTGTATGAAAATCACTGGCTGTACTGTGTGCAGTCTGTGGCTAGTTGGCAGTGTTGGAATATTCGCTATTGTAGCGCTGGGCAGTTGGATGTGAATAGCGCGTAGCGTTGTGCAGTTGTAGAGATGGGCAGACTAAAACACCTAACTGTTTCGAAACAAATGAAACAGTTCAATGTAATGTTTCGAAACAGTGAAACAGTTTGTGTTTTGTAATCTAATAAACCTACACGTTTTATCACCTTGAATGTCTACTGTATAAGTATGTCCATATAAACACAAATGAGGTGCGAAAGCGCTAATCAAGTCGCAGAAAGTATGAAACGATCACTTAGGCGTCTTGGCAGTTTCGTATTTCCTGGAGCAAATGCGCTGCTTTCGTGTGGTGTGACTTTCATACTTTTCAATTGGCTGAGGACAGCCATAGCTGAAGGCAGAAGAACCACCACGAACGAAACTGGAAGTGGGAGCAAACTACAGAAACAACGGATATGCTACTGGGATTCCCACATTCCGTTAGTATGCGTAATATAGCCATCCTGGTAATTTCCATGCACACAAAGGGGATCATTGTGGATAATAGGCACAGTGACTATAGACTCACAAATAACGCCAAATAATTCGAATAAACAACAAAATGTAACAGAAAAAAATTTTGTCTTGCAAGGTGTTTCGAACCGTTACTATAAATTCACCATGCTTCCCAGCCCTTCCCGTTCACCATTACACTATCAGTGATATGTCGAACAGATTGCTTGCAGTTATACCTACATCAAATTTATGTATATATCTTATAACTGTCACTCTACGCCTTTTGTTATTCAAAATGTTGTTGCCTTACTTGCGTTTCTTAATATGATTACTGTACATGAACAGAGAAGCGTATGTTATAAAAAAGTGTAATTTAACTGAATGAGATCACATATTTATTATTTTGAATGTGAATAGTATGCGTTGTTTTATTGTTAGGTTAGTGTTTATAAAGCAGATGTTACGCCATTTCGGAATAGGACAGTCAGCTAGAAACGAAGCTTTATTTTCGGATATCTTAAGCTTCATGCTATTGCTTGTCAAAAAGATTTCGACACTCTTGAAAGTGTTTCATGAAGCGGTATGTTGTGTTTCATTACCTGTGCCGAGCCCGAATCTTGTCCGACACAGAGCGGAATGAAACATCACTGTTTCGATACAATTAGTCCGTTCCAAGCACAGGTGGACTGAAACAGCCTTATTTTGAAACAACGATACAATTTCTGTGTCTGGCTCGAGATCGAATATGGTCCGGTTATCCGAGACAGGGGCGGAATGAAACACCACTGTTTCGAAACAGTGAACCGTAGCCGTTCCGAAACACTGAAACAGTTCCACGTATCGATACACTGTATCCAAACAAGGAACAAGTGGCCAAGTCTATGCAGTTGGAGGTGAGCCGACAGCAGTGGTCGATGTGGGGAGAGAGATGGCGGAATTTTGAGAGCGGACGATCTGGACGTGTGTCCGCCAAAAAGAGTAAATTTGTAATACTGGATATCATGAACTTTCATTTGCTAACTATGCCTATCAGTACTTAGTACTTTCATTAGTTATAATCTTTTATTTAGCTGGCAGCATTGGCGCTCGCTATATTGCAGTAGTTCGAGTAACGAAGATTTTTGTGTGGTAAGTGATTCATGAAAGTTATTGGTTATTGTTAGTCAGGACCATTCTTTTGTAGGGATTTTTGAAAGTCAGATTGAGTTGCGCTAAAAATATTGTGTGTCATTTTAGAGTTGATCAGAATAAGTAAAGAGATTAAAGTCTGAGTAAGTTCAGTCTTGCTCAGCTGTTTGAAAATCAAATAACGTAAGAGGTTTATCAGACAGTAATTCATAAATTTTTCTAAGGGGATGTTTCACGGTCACAGAGATCGCTGATTCCTTTTGCACCCGAATCCCTTTATGAACCAGGATTAGTTTCTTCATTCATTAAAAAAAAAAAAAAACAAGCAATCCACAACACAAAGCTAATTGATGTATACAAAGCATTTGGTAGAAGCTACAGCGCAACTGTTTTCTGTGGTTGACGGTGGTAGTTCAGGCCCGACCTCTGCCGGTACCTTTCGCAACCATGGTTCAAAACACTCCCCACCTAAAACTGTCACGATATACTGTCCGCATAATAAGTCTCCGATCGAATACACAGCGATCGAAATGAGGTCACGCCCAGTAGGTATGAAAATTACCTTTACAGCAAACGCGGTTACGGTCTTAATCGACCAAGGATACTAAGAAACTACCCTAGTCTGTGTTTACTTACGGTAGTTTACGGTAGTTCGACAACTATAGGCCCACGTCTCTCAGCGCTGCTCTATACGATACACATCCACACCAGAGTTGAGTCGGCAACAGCAGTGAAGTTGATGTCCACAGGTACCAATGAGTGAGCGCACCGCCGTCATGGACAACGTTACTACCGTCTTGCGTCTGATGTGAAAACAGTAGTACAGACAGAACGTTCCCTCACGCCTGGTTTGTTATTATGTGTGCTTTCAATCACTGAAATCTGCACTGTCAAAGGCCTTTTATCTCCACCTTCAAGTGGGTTATAAACTGACGGTGGGAATTCAGGAATCGAAATGCGTCTTGCTTTAAGTAAAAATCAGACAAACCCGAGTAAAACTCGCCCTCTGAGGATTCCGTACAAACTTAATTATGTATATAGATAATAATCATAATCAGTGGCCTGACGCTAGTATTTCTATCGGACGCCAACTTCGGCGACTTGCGTATCACTAATCAATCCTAGTTATCGGATAGGAAAGGAGGATTAGGAATGTAACGGGGAATCCGAACCGCGTGTCGTTTTCAGCGATTCCCCACATCGTCGAGAGATGAAGACTAGATTAAAACGAAACCTGACAAATCCATGGTCCGATCGAGATATGATGCCCCGATCCAGCGGTCTCCAGGCCCTACGTACACTGAGCAGCCAAAACATTATATCCTCCGACGTACTATCGATGTAAACTCGCCCAGGCGATAGGAGCGTCGCCTGGGAAGGAATTACTGCAAGTCAAACGCACGCACAGTGCATATACACTCCTGGAAATGGAAAAAAGAACACATTGACACCAGTGGGTCAGACCCACCATACTTGCTCCGGACACTGCGAGAGGGCTGTAAAAGCAATGATCACACGCACGGCACAGCGGACACACCAGGAACCGCGGTGTTGGCCGTCGAATGGCGCTAGCTGCGCAGCATTTGTGCACCGCCGCCGTCAGTGTCAGCCAATTTGCCGTGGCATACGGAGCTCCATCGCAGTCTTTAACACTGGTAGCATGCCGCGATAGCGTGGACGTGAACCGTATGTGCAGTTGACGGACTTTGAGCGAGGGCGTATAGTGGGCATGCGGGAGGCCGGGTGGACGTACCGCCGAATTGCTCAACACGTGGGACGTGAGGTCTCCACAGTACATCGATGTTGTCGCCAGTGGTCAGCGGAAGGTGCACGTGTCCGTCGACCTGGGACCGGACCGCAGCGACGCACGGATGCACGCCAAGACCGTAGGATCCTACGCAGTGCCGTAGGGGACCGCACCGCCACTTTCCAGCAAATTAGGGACACTGTTGCTCCTGGGGTATCGGCGAGGACCATTCGCAACTGTCTCCATGAAGCTGGGCTACGGTCCCGCACACCGTTAGGGTCAGATACATCACAGGATCACACTGACAGAACCACAGGCACATTGAGTCCAGTGGAGCTCGTGCAAGGTACCATGACTGATTGCAGACCATGTACACCCCTTCAGACTATCATGTCCCCCTACGGCAGTGACGTTTTTCAACAAGATAGTGCGGCCATGTCACGAGGCCAGCAGTTTGATGGAATCTTTCCAGGAGCACTTTGACGAGTTCCAGTTGATGTGCTGGCCCCCAACTCGCCAGATGTAAAACCGATCGAACACATCTCGGATGTGATTGAATGTGGCGTCAGAGCTCATCCCCTCCTTCCCGGAATTTACGGGAATCAGGTGACTTGTGTGAGCAGGTGTGGCGCCAACTCTCTCCAGCAACATATCAAGGCCTCATTCCTTCTACGCTACGAAGTGTTGCCGCTGTTATCCGTAACAAATGTGAACGTACCGACTATTAGGTAGGTGGTTATAATGTTCCGGCTGAACAGTGTACCTGTCAACGGTTAATCTACAGGTTTTGATTGGGAGTATGAAAATATATGACGCATATGGCCATATCTTCTGACTGATTTGTCTGAGATGCTTAAATTATTTACATCGCCAAGAGACTGTAGACCTTACTATGTGATATAAACGTTGATATCTGTATCAGTTCCTGAGAAATAGGCCTTAACAGTCGAACAGACAGACGGACAAGAAACTGCTCCTGTAAGGTTTCTGTTTTTAACGGGTTAGGTACGGGACCCTATAAAATGGCGGTAAAAATGGTACCACTGTAGGATTACTTCGTTGTCAGTCTGTCTTTCCGTCTGTTAAGATCCGTTTTTCTCAAAAACGGGTACAGGTATCAAGTTGAAATTTATGTTCAATACTGTGGCCTACGAGCTCTTGGTGCTGTAAAACCTTTAAGCTTCTAAGTCAATGAAGTCAAATGATACGACCGTTTATGTCACTTTCTTTCACGCTGGCAAACTCGCTCATCGAAACCTGTAGATTAACTATCTTTCTACATAATTATGGTACTACGGAACCCACAGAGCGAGAGTTTTTTTCCTTTATATTTTTCAAATGCAAATCGTCCACGGTTGCAATAGCAGCCACTACACGTAAATTATAACTAGTTCAATATGGTAGACATTTTGCGCATCAACTGCATAGCAATGCTTCGTATGAAATCTTTATTTATTCTGTGAACTATTTAAAATCCAAAAACCAATATGTGAAACAAAAATAATATATAATATTCCAGGTGCCCCAATGAGGACAGCTTGCTCTAAAGGCGAAATGTGTTTGGGTGTTTACATAAAAAGATCATGGTTTTTTTTCTAGCTACTATAATTTAGGTAAAATTATGTTTCTTAGTTGCAATGTGAGTGGCTGTGGTGGTCTAAGGCAGTGGTTCTCAAACTGGGGGGAGCGATCCCCTCGGGGAAGGGAGGGGGAAAGGGGAGGTTGCGAATGGCGTGCAAGTGAGTTGCGGTATACTAAAAAAATAAGCTCTTAGCAACAAACAGTTACGTTTATCACTTCCTTCGAAAGAAGAAGATGTCGTTGACCTGGATTGCATTACGCCGGACTTCGCTGTTACTCCAAATGCCATCGACGACAACGAATACCATTTATTGTTGGCATCGTATGGAACGTTTGAGCTAGCTGGATGACGTCGGGCGGCCGTCGGCAGAATTGCCCGTTGTCGGCTTCACTGTGATTGTATCCTTAACTATCGCGAGCATTGTAAGCTTTGGCTTGTCTATCTCCACGCCTTCTTACAGTCTTTCAGAGTTCTGAGGAAGACCTGACAGCAGCATGAAGCAATTCCTGGTTAATAATGGACATGAAGACACCAGTGATCCATCAATTGACAGAAAAGAGGGAGATACTCCAAATGCGAAAACGAGAAGGTATGATGGGAACCATTTATTGCTAGGCCTCGCGAAAACTACAGCCATTGTCGAATAACGTTTGCAGTATGTAATTCGCTTAACCATTTGAGCTACTTACAGCATAAAGCCCACCAATTGAAAGAGTCGTCTTGAAACCGAACAGCCTGAATTAACGGGAAAAACAAAATAATTTTTTGTCAGGAAACTGAATGTGTTATTCTCTACACTGAAGAAATTTTCTAAAACGACGAATGTGACTTCTAAGAGCCTTTTAGCCCCTTGCCAGATTTCGCATAGGATTGCGAAGTGCAAGAAACCATACACGGTTTCCGAAACTCTGGTTTTGATATAGTATCGACAATGTGTGGTGAATCATTTGTTCAACAGCTGAAAAGTATTTCTGTTTCTAATGGCACAGCGTTTAGAAGCATTTAAGTCATTTCTGAGGATTACCGCGTCACAGTTGTTGGCACTTCAGGCGGACGAAGCGACTGATGTTCATTAAGGTGCTCGTTTGAGTGCTAACGCTCGTTTCTTTGGTGAGTTTAACATTCGAAAGGAATTGCTTTTCTGTGCGCCGATACTAAAAACAGGTACGGCCCTAAAGCCTTTTTGACACGACCGATATTTTTTAAATCGAAACTGAATATCAGGTAAGAGGTACACTGGAGTATGCACAAATGCAGCTCGCGCTCGATTGCTTTCAGGTGGTAAGGTACCAGAAACAATTAACTGAGGAATGAGGTATTTTGTTTCATAAGGCAGAAAATTTGCTCTCTGGGAGACTGTTTCAGTAACGAAGATTTTCTATTGAAAATGGTTCACCCCACTGACATTTTTGAGAAAGTATATAGTCTTTAACACTTTAAATGAAGTTAATTGAAGGCATCCATAAGGAAATTAGAATTGAAGCAAAACCGAATGGAAAGTGGCATGGTAGATATGTTCATTGCTCTAGTGTCACTGTTAGAGAACGTAGATAATCCAGTAGTTCCAATGGAGATAAAAACCTGCCTTTTTCATCATCTTTCAATGCTAGAAATCTGATATTCCAGGTTAGGTGGCAATGACGTTGAACTACCGTTGAAAGCTAAATATAAGCAAAGAACTTTGAGTGCCTGTCTCTGCTGTTACACAAAGTCTTGAAAAACTTTCTTCTCAAAAGCAAGCTCAGCCATCACTTTAACCTTCTTAATTTAAATATCTAATTCTCTTGTAATCCTTTTTGCTGAATTTTCAAATATTGTTAATCTCATAGTTTTTGAATAGATGAAACTGTGGTGAAGGCAAACAATTTCTTCCACGCTTTCGTTATAATAACTCATGTCTTTTGGTTTCTGTTGCGTAAATTCCGTCTAAATTGAATTTGGTAAAATAGAGAATAACGCAAAGAAAATATTTACAAAAATTTCTATTTTGATTAGTAAAATAGTCAGGGAGACTGATACTATTTTTCCTCTTGAAGGGGATCTCAGAGGAAAAACGTTTGTGAACCACTGGATTAGAGGGTAGAGCGCTAGACTCAGACCCGAAGAACCCGGGTTCAATCCCGAGCGGGAACAGAGACTTTTTCTCATCCGGTGGATCTGGGATGGCCACAACCCCTTTGAGTCTGCTGCCAAATGAACGCCGGGGTCCTTTCTTCCGGGTAAAAGGTGGCTGGGGCTATGAGCTTACCACCATCTCTTCCTAGTGCCACGGTAAGCCAGTAACCCGATCACGGGTCTGCACCACATTTTTTACCTGATACTGCAGGGTAGTGTCTGAGACACTGTGCTGACTATCAACAGCCGCATTCGATCAATAACGAACCAGTAAACTGCAATTATGGTTCCACTTCAGCTGTAGAACACTTCATCTACATCTGCAACTACATGGTTACTCTGCAATTCACACTTAAGTGCCTGGCAGAGAGTTCATCGAACCATTTCCATACTACTTCTCTACCATTCTGCTCTCTAATGGACCGTGGGAAAAAGGAACACCTAAATCTTTCCGTTTGAGCTCTGATTTCACTTACTGTATTATGATGACCATTTCTCACTACGCATTCGGAAGAGAAAGTTGGTGAATGAGATTTCGTAAATAGATCTCGCCGCAAAGAAGACCCCAACTCGGGTATGGTTCAAATGGCTCTGAGCACTAAGGGACTTAACAGCTGTGGTCATCAGTCCCCTAGAACTTAGAACTACTTAAACCTAACTAACCTAAGGACATCACACACATCCATGCCCGAGGCAGGATTTGAACCTGCGACCGTAGCAGCCGCACAACTCGGGTATCATATCAGTGACACTCTCACCCCTAATGCGCGATAACGCGAAACGAACTGCCCTTCTTTGCACTTTTTCGATGTCCTCCGTTAATCCTACCTGGTAAGGATCCCACACCGAGCATGATATTCCGGCAGAGGACGGACAAATGTAATGTAGGCTGTCTCTTTAGTGGGTTTGTCGCATCTTCTAAGTGTTCTACCAACAAAGCGCAGTCTTTGTTTCGCCTTTCCCACAATATTATCTATGTGGTCTCTCTAATGTAAGTTGCTCGTAGTTGTAATTCCTAGGTATTTAGTCGAATTGACAGTTCTTAGATTTGTGCGATTTATCGTCTACTCAAAATTTATCGGATTTACTTTGGTACCCATGTGGATGACTTCGCACTTCAGAACGAATGAAAATTTATTCCACGCCGCGATTCGAACCAGTATTTCCCGGTTGTCGCAAATGTCGCCTTGACATTTGGCTATGTGAGCACGCTTGCACGAGCGGACCAAATCTCCATTCGACGTGGTGTCTACAAGGAAGACTAGACACTAGGACAAATAGAGATGTGGACCGCTGCTGGCAGAGTGCTCGGATAGTTCCAGTGTCCAAGGCGGACGCTCACAAGCGGGAAATCCGGGTTCGAGTCTCCGGAACAAAATTTCATTTTTTCTGAAACAAGCTTATTCTACAGTTGATGCGGAACCATAATCGGAATTTGTCAGTTTATTCTTTATCTGTCAGTTGCATTGTGACATATCCCTTGACAAATGCTGTTTTCTACATCTACATCGATACTCCGCAAGCCACCTGAAGGTGTGTGGCGAAGGGTACCTTGAGTACCTCTGTCGGTTCTCCCTTCTATTCCAGTCTCGCATTGTTCGTGGAAAGGAAGATTGTCGGTATGCTCCTGTGTGGGCTCTAATCTCTCTTTATCCTCATGGTCTCCTGGCGAGATATACGTAGGAGGGAGCAATGTACTGCTTGACTCCTCGGTGAAGGTATGTTCTCGAAACTTCAACAAAAGCCCGTACCGAGCTACTGAGCGTCTCTCCTGCAGAGTCTTGCACTGGAGTTTATCTATCATTTCCGTAACGCTTTCGCGATTACTAAACGATCCTGTAACGAAGCGGGCTGCTCTCCGTCGGATCTTATCTATCTCTTCTATCAACCCTATCTGGTACAGATCCCACACCGGTGAGCAGTATAGGTGCAGTGGGCGAACAAGTATTCTGTAACCTACTTCCTTTGTTTGCGGACTGCATTTCCTTAGGATTATTCCAGTGAATCTTAGTCTGGCAAGTGCTTTACCGACGATTAATTTTATATGGTCATTCCATTTTAAATCACTCCTAATGCTTACTCCCATGTAATTTATGGAATTAACTGCTTCCAGTTGCTGACCTGCTATATTATAGCTAAATGATAAAGTATCTTTCTTTCGGTATTTCCGTAACAGATTTATCTGAATCAGCTAATGTAAGAACCATTAACACACGAGAGAGAGAGAGAGAGAGAGAGAGAGAGAGAGAGAGAGAGAGAGAGAAGCATAAAGCAATCTCTAGGTTCACCAAACCCAGCAGCAAATCGGTGCTAAAGTGCAACCTTAATTTCACTAAACTGCAGCAGAACTTAGAAGTGGAAGCTGCAGCGGCTACCTGGCGCAGGAAACAGGTTTCACTAAACGCTCTCGGCCTTGACATTAGAGGCGAGCCAGATAAACAGCGGCAGAAACGGCGCCGGTCGCACCTCTGCAAAGGTTAGCGGCTGGTCCGGGCAGAGCGTGCCGTGGCGAGGCGATACGAGGCGGCGGGTCCCGGGCGCCGCTTATCTCGCCGCCACCAGATTACAGCTGCCGATAGCGGCCGCTCAGGTGTCCGCGCAGCCAGTGCCGCAAACTTCCTGCACCGCCGAGCACGAGACGTGCTCTGCCCAGGCGCCCGGAGGGGCGATACGGAGCCGTTACACTGAGGTGACAGAAGTCGTGGGATAGCGATATGCTCATATACAGACGGCGGTAGTATCGCGTACGCAAGGTATAAAAGAGCAGTGTGTTGGTGGAGCTGTCATTTGTACTCAGGTTCCCCAAGCAAGTATTATAGGCCCTCTATTGTTCCTGATCTACACTCCTGGAAATTGAAATAAGAACACCGTGAATTCATTGTCCCAGGAAGGGGAAACTTTATTGGCACATTCCTGGGGTCAGATACATCACATGATCACACTGACAGAACCACAGGCACATACACTCCTGGAAATTGAAATAAGAACACTGTGAATTCATTGTCCCAGGAAGGGGAAACTTTATTCACACATTCCTGGGGTCAGATACATCACATGATCACACTGACAGAACCACAGGCACATAGACACAGGCAACAGAGCATGCACAATGTCGGCACTAGTACAGTGTATATCCACCTTTCGCAGCAATGCAGGCTGCTATTCTCCCATGCAGACGATCGTAGAGACGCTGGATGTAGTCCTGTGGAACGGCTTGCCATGCCATTTCCACCTGGCGCCTAAGTTGGACCAGCGTTCGTGCTGGACGTGCAGACCGCGTGAGACGACGCTTCATCCAGTCCCAAACATGCTCAATGGGGGACAGATCCGGAGATCTTGCTGGCCAGGGTAGTTGACTTACACCTTCTAGAGCACGTTGGGTGGCACAGGATACATGCGGACGTGCATTGTCCTGTTGGGACAGCAAGTTCCCTTGCCGGTCTAGGAATGGTAGAACGATGGGTTCGATGACGGTTTGGATGTACTGTGGACTCTTCAGTGTCCCCTCGACGATCACCAGAGGTGTACGGCCAGTGTAGGAGATCGCTCCCCACACCATGATGTCGGGTGTTGGCCCTGTGTGCCTCGGTCGTATGCAGTCCTGATTGTGGCACTTACCTGCACAGCGCCAAACACGCATACGACCATCATTGGCACCAAGGCAGAAGCGACTCTCATCGCTGAAGACGACACGTCTCCATTCGTCCCTCCATTCACGCCTGTCGCGACACCACTGGAGGCGGGCTGCACGATGTTGGGGCGTGAGCGGAAGACGGCCTAACGGTGTGCGGGACCGTAGCCCAGCTTCATGGAGACGGTTGCGAATGGTCCTCGCCGATACCCCAGGAGCAACAGTGTCCCTAATTTGCTGGGAAGTGGCGGTGCGTAGGATCCTACGGTCTTGGCGTGCATCCGTGCGTCGCTGCGGTCCGGTCCCAGGTCGACGGGCACGTGCACCTTCCGCCGACCACTGGCGACAACATCGATGTACTGTGGAGACCTCACGCCCCACGTGTTGAGCAATTCAGCGGTACGTCCACCCGGCCTCCCGCATGCCCACTATACGCCCTCGCTCAAAGTCCATCAACTGCACATACGGTTCACGTCCACGCTGTCGCGGCATGCTACCAGTGTTAAAGAATGCGATGGAGCTCCGTATGCCACGGCAAACTGGCTGACACTGACGGCGGCGGTGCACAAATGCTGCGCAGCTAGCGCCATTCGACGGCCAACACCGCGGTTCCTGGTGTGTCCGCTGTGCCGTGCGTGTGATCATTGCTTGTACAGCCCTCTCGCAGTGTCCGGAGCAAGTATGGTGGGTCTGACACACCGGTGTCAATGTGTTCTTTTTTCCATTTCCAGGAATGTATTAGTACTAGATGTTAACCGCGGCTGCGCTCGCATATCAGTAGCATTGTAATGATGAGTGACTGTGAGAAAATAATCTAGTAATTTATAAATATCCGTTTATCTAATAGTATAGATAAGTACGTGCGCAAGAATGTACATTTCTGGTGCTTGTATATAGGCACATGAATGATTAGCTGAATATCCGAAACCGTCTCTTTCTACACAACTTGGATATTATCACACCTACAGCCTATTTCGTTGGTGATGCGTATATGTGGTGGAAGCAGAGAACCAAGTCTATGGTAAATCTGAACTTGTATTGTCAAAGACGTCGAAAAATCTAGCAATCTGAGCTCTGCATCCATGCCAACTGAAGCCATCTGAAAACATGCATTATATGACTGCATAGGAGTTTGGACCATCTCTGGAGGTGCATGAAGAGAAACATAGATCGGTGGCCTTTCTTCCTTATGCTGAAAACATTTCGTTTAAGATTGGACGAATTTTAAGGAATTGTAACATTAATAATTTGTTTCTTCCACCTTCTAAAACTATGGCACTACTCGGCTCTGTAAAAGATGATGTGGGGCGTAGGAAACCCGGTGTATACAAAATTCCGTGTCAATATGCGAAAGCTTGCGTTGGCTGTTTGATTCGCACAGTGTATGACACGTGTGTGGAACACCGCCGTCATACGAGGCTACAACAGCCGAAAAAATCGGCAGTAGCAGAACACTTTTTAAACGAGGGAAACAGTATGAAATTTGATGAAACTGTGGTAGTTGCCAACATTTCCGGTTTTTGGAACAGTGTCTATAAAGAGGCGATTGAAATTAGGTTGGCGGATAATTTAATCAACAGAGACAATGGCTCTTAGCAAGACGTGGAATCCTGTATTATCTCGCATCAAACTGAACGTTATTCGGTGGGGCCTTGAGTGCGGTATATCGTTGCCAGTAGTGTTTCACTAAGGGCGGCGCCACCTCCCTGTCTGGGAAGGCAGAAACCGTGATGGGCGGCGCATGCGCCGTGTACTGGACGGTGGCCTATATAGGACGTCGATTTGCAGCCTGACGTCAGTTCTCAGCGGGACTCATCAGCAGAAGCAGCATTTTCCTGAAGATGGCGTCCAGCTGGATCGCCGAAATAACGAATCAAGTTGATTTTAGGATCCGGCAGCAAACCCGAAGAGACTTTGAAGATGCATTATATTTTATAATTATGTTAAAAAACACCTCAATTCATTACGTTTGTCCAGACGTAGAGTTTATACGGATTCTACTGGGACATCTAGTACTGAAAGTGAGATTTTGCGACCAGAGCATCAGATAGCAACCGTTTCTTCCTTTCATTTCAACGTATGACAATGACTATTTTTTACACATTCCCCCTAAGATCATTATTCGATGATTAACCTAGCTAATGGATCACAACGAAATGGTTGTATCTCCACAAAAACTGTCCTGGTATGAAGGGGGTGTAGCACATCAGTTCCATAAACTGCGCTCACAATAACATTAGATACTAAATGTCAGGGAATAATCTATAAATACTAAGAGTCGCCGGAAGTCGCACCAGCGTCGTTTGCATCCCGCTCGCGTACACCATATTTAAGAATGTTAATAATATTCTGAAACATAATACAACTTTCTAAACTAGCCTGTGATCTTAGTTAGGGTTCAAGTTATCTCCGTACTAAATTTGATCGTAAACAGTAGAGTCATGAAAACGTAACACACAGAGCTACTTTCGAATTTAACAATTTTGGTATTAGTAGGGGTATGTGGATTAAACAAGCTGAGAATTGTGTAAAGATTGTATTGATTACATTGAATGATATTACGTAGGTCATATGAACCAATAAAAGCATTTTCACAAATCTGATAAAGTTCGAAAGTCAAAGAGTAAATAGCGTTTTAAAGAGTAATTATTGTTCCATATTTCCTGTTATATTCTCCTAATCAATAAACATGTCATAGTACATAATTTCTAAAGTCGCCTATGTTCTTCCTCAGAACTCAAGCTGTCTCCATACCAAATTTCATCAAAATTAGTTCCGCGGTTTAGACGGGAAAACTTAGACAGAGCTACTTTCACATTTTCAATATTATTATTTTAATATTATTTGAATTGATCAGACATAATAGGGAGCTTTTTGATTCTCAGAAACTAAAGCAGAAAAATCTTTCAAATTACCAGTTTTCCTTTGATAAAACTGGGTAAGACACTTACAAACAAACAACAGAGTACATCAACAAAACATGCTTTCTAGTTACTAGAAAATACTGTAATCAAGACCATTATACTTAGCTTTCTGTAGTCGTTCGGCCAGAAGCGGTGAAAAGTCGCTCCGTTCGGCCTCAAAAATTCTTCATACTAATTTTGTTCTTCAAGGGTGAACTCGAATTTAAGATGGACAGTTAATAGGTCGAAGTACAGGCCGTTTCAGAAAGATTCATCTGATTTCACATGAGTATATCTTCTACGTGAGTAAAGATAGGGACTTGGAGTGAGTTTGAAGTTACACACGGAAACTGACCGTTTACCTTGACGCCAGTTATATCTTGACGGTTTATGTCGTTTGCAATAGTCATTTCCCTCAGCTGTCTCTCTCTCTCTTGCCCGTGCGTCACGCAATGTGCGTCAAGTGGAGATGATGATAACACAACAACAAAACGCATTTATCGTTCTCCTTTTCAAAAGGTACAGTTCAGCTACAGCTGTGCGGCATGATTTTCGTAGCGGATACGGCACTACACCTCCTACGGCACAAAGTTTTCAACGATGGCACCAGCGTTTTCAGCGCACTGGTTGTTTATTTAAGAGGAACTCCACAGGTCGTACAGCGCATGCAACAGTTTTACAGTGTTTTACGGACTATAAGACGCTACGGACTATAAGAAACACCTTAATTTTTTATGTATTTTGTAAAGAAATAAGATTTTTACCATTTTTATTATTAGACTCCAAAACCAGACTAAAAAATCTTATTTTATAAAACCCATTTGACCTTTAAAATCCCTGAAATTCGTTATCTGAACTTTTTTCTCTTTCTTCTTCCTCTTAGACGTCATCTTGTCCTCTTCATATATAACGTGATCTTCACTGCCCTCGAGAGCGTTAATTACGCCGCGCTTCTTGAAAGATTTGACAATATGTCTTCTCTCACTGTAGACCACGGCTGTTCTATCCACTGACACACTTGTTCTAACTGTTGCTCTTTTTAAAGTTCCTTCCGGCGTGAATTGTTGAGTTTCATCCACCATCCTTTTGTTCCATTATTCTCTCACATACGCTTTAAATGGTTTATTTATCGAGACATCAAGAGGTTGAAACTGCGAAATAAGTTTTCTCGGAATAACAGCAAGCTTTGTATTACCGTGTCTGTTTTTCTTTCACACAATTTTTCAAATGACTGCTAACTGATCTAGTACAAGAAGAGAACCTTTCTTCAGTAAAGCACCTTTCCTTCCCTCCCACACTGACGATCCATAATTTCAAAACAGTATCGACCATCCGGCACTAGTTATGTACGTGAACAAAACCTGGAGATATTTCGGAAGGTTTTGCCATTTTTTTGGTCTTCAAAACAATCAATGGATTAAGTTTAGTACCGTCAACACAACACGAAAGGATAACAGTGAGTGCAGTTTTTCATATCCATTTGTTTTTATATTTACAGTGTTAGCACCTTTCATGGCAACAGTTCTGTTACTCGTCACATCACATGTCAGAGAAGTTTCTTCCATATTCGCTATTTGGCTTAGTTCCACACTGGTTTTCTTTCTATGTTGAATAATAAAGCGATGGGAAGATAATGTTTTCTGTCCATACTCTTGTGGTACGTTCTTAGATATTTTGGTTTTGATTCGCAAGGTAAGTCCATGATGCTTCATAAACCCGTAGCACCAACCAACTCCACTCAAGGTTTGTTAGGTTCCATTGTAGCGCTAGCTTACGAGTGTGTATTTGAATCATTTTTTTATTAATTTCAGTACAATTTTTATGGTGATCTTGAATCCATTTCAATATGTCTTCTAGTTTTGGCCGTTATGCATTCAGTCCTCTATTTGCACATTTAGTACGTTTAGTATTCCTAATTTTTGGAGTCGTTCTTTACTAGCCCACCAATTGAGAATGGTTTTTTCTGTTGGAGGAGGGCTGAAATGTCGCTCAGCTGCTCTGTTTCCATGTTCTCATGTATATCCTATTACTTTCAGTTTATAGACCGCATCCTACGAATACCTTTTATTTTTTCATTACGGAACTAGCTACTAAAAAAGTATTGTACTGTTACCGATGACACAAATCGCTTTCAGTTTAAGTTCACTGGCACTGTAGACTGCAGTGATACATCATAGGCTAAACAATGTTCTGAGTTTGTGATGACGGAGCGGAAGGGAGATAGTGTCAGCAAGGTTCTGAATCCTCGCAACTCATGTTCGTCGCATCGGTGGGTGGAGATAGGTTTCCTGTGGCATCGAATATATGGCCATTCTTAAGACTGGCGGGAATTTTAAATCGAACGCTAGACATTTTTATATCAATCTCGACTATAAGACGCACTTGAATTTTGGAGGCATATTTTTGGAAGAAATAAGTGCGTGTTGCAGTCTGTAAAATGCGATGTATATAGTCCACAAGATTCTATTCATCGTGCCAGCCGAGAGTTAAGTCGTCACACAGACCGTGCATTCCAAAGTCAAATCGAGAGAGGTAGCGCAGTGTTTATCACACTGTAATCGCAATCGGGAGGATAACGGTTCAAACCCGTGTCCAGTGCCGCCGACGGAGGTTCGAGTCTTCCTCGGGCATGGATGTGTGTTGTCCTTAGCGTAAGTTAGCTTAAGTTAGATTAAGTACTGTGAAAGTATAGGGGCCGATGACCTCAGCAGTTTGGTCCCATAGGACCTTACCACAAATTTCCAACTTTCAATTTCCTGCGTCCAGCGATCCTGGTTTCGGTTTCCCGTGAGTTCCCTAAATCGCTTCGGGCAAACGCCGGATGGTACCTTCGAGAGGACACGGCCGATTTCTTTCCCTGTCCTTCCCTAATCCGAACTTGTACCTCGTCACTTATGACCTCGTTGTTGACGGGACGTTAAACACCAATCTCATCTTGCTCCTGCTCCTCCGCCTTCTCTTCATCATCATCATCACGTTTGGGAGTTTTTCCGAACGTGCCAAGTAACACCTAGCATGTCAGATATTCTGAATGTGCTTCTGGACAAAGACCAGTGAGATTGAGTACCACCACCTACGTCAGATGACGCCGTCTCTCTGCAGTACAGCGTCGCGAGACGCCATATTGGCTTTCAGTTGAAGCACATATGTACATATATCCTTTCAAGCACCAGTAAAGAGAGAATTTCTCGAAAATCCATCATTAATTGCACGATTTGTTGACATTAAACGACGGGAAACATTACAGTGACGGTTAAGGAATTGTAGTAATTTGCATATTATGAAAATGGACCGTTTTAGGGCAATAGCTCATTGAAGATTCATTAAAAGTGCACTGTTCTTGGTACATTTTGTTGTAATTAAATGCCAGTTAAGATGATATATATGATTAAAGCTTTTAGGAGATGGTAAGATGTAGATTATGGTGGTGTATTTATTATTCATGCAGCGTAGCGTTAATGATTGGAGATTTAGAACTGTAAGGTAAAATATTGAGATGTTGCTGCTTCGCACCTCACTAGACGACTATGTTTTTTTTTTTACTAACAGCGTTTTCTTATAAGGTCTGATACTTTATTAGTTCAATAGCAGTATATTGAACAATATTCGCTGTTGTGCAAATATGAGTTCGCCCTTTCTGAAGAGTGGCTTTATGTGCGAGTTGTTTCAAATTTTGTATTTCACATGTTGTAAGGCTTGTGCTGCCCGATAGGAACAGTGAGGAAGTAACAAAGGCCTTAGGGTTTTACTATAAAATGAGAACGATGAAATAATTTTTATCTTACGTGGAAAACTATTATAAATTTCTAGCACACTAATTCTAATGGAAGTTTTGTAATCCGATGTCCTTAATGACTGAATATGATACTTTCAATTTTGGCTTATACCACGCTCATGAATATTGAAGTTTTTTGTGTATATTGTATTGTATTGTATTGTATGTTAACAGGGGGCCTAGAAACGACGGAGAGGCTCTGTCCCCGCCGCAGCCGCAGTGATCCACAACCCCACGACGACTGCTGCAGTCCACTTCACTCCTCCGCCGCCCCACACCGAACCCAGGGTTATTGTGCGGTTCACCCTTCCCCCTCCTCCCCTCCTTAAGGGAACGTCTCACACCAGACGTGTGTAACCCCTATGTTTGCGTGGTAGAGTAATGGTGGTGTACGCGTACGTGGAGAACTCGTATGCGCAGCAATCACCGACATAGTGTAACTGAGGCGGAATAAGGGGAACCAGCTCGCATTCGCCGAGTCAGATGGAAAACCGCCCAAAAACCATCCACAGACTGGCAGGCTCACCACACGTCCGCCGGGCGGATTCGTGCCGGAGACCAGGGGCTCCTTACCAGTCCGGAAAGCCGAGCACGGCTAAACGGGCGGGCTTGTGTATGTTACTGGCAGAACAACATGAATAGGACATGGACAGGGGAAGAAATTTGCGTTTTAATAGAGCTAACGTAGGAATTTAGCGCCCGTCTACTTCCTAAACAGTATGATTTGCGAATCAGATATAGCCGTCAGCTGCAGCTGCTGCGGACTGCGATCGCGTATACGACGTTGAGGCACATGCACTGTATACACAAGTATCATCGTTTCTGAGCGTTCAGTTACATGTTGAATTTGGCACGCTCAACGTCGACGTCCGTGTGCCAATGGCTTTAGCCATTCCTCATATGTATGGCGCGTGTCGCGCCAACGCTTGCGTTTCAAGCCACACGTGTATAATTTTATAAATTTATTATGGGCATGATGATGAAACATAACAATTTCCTGTCAAGTTTAGTGTTCAGTGATGAAGCTACAGCCATCTACGTGGCCAACAGAACCGCCACAGTAAGAAAGTGAGGAACGTAGCTGGCGCATACCACAGTCGAAGACGAAAGAAAGCCTTTCCAAAGTTCATGTGTTTTGTGACGTTTCCTTAGAGAGGATTTGCGACCTCTCCCTGTTCTGCGAGAAAGACGGTTCCAGACATAACGTACATGGGTAAACCAAAAATTTCATTTTCCAACAGGACGGAACACCACCGCACTGCCACCTGCCACACGTAAGATCCATTTCTTTATCAGTTGTCTCAAGGATGTTTCGATAGTGAGGGGGGCCGCCAATCTCGCATTGCACCGTTCGCCTCAGAGGTAATCTGATCTCAAGACATACTTTTTAAGGGGTTTGTGGAAGGCTACCGTTACGTGACTGCCTTTGAAACAACTTTGGTTATAAACTGGGACGCAGCGTCGCAAATACAATGAATCCAGTAACATCAGACATGCTCAAAAATGTGTGAGACGAGTTGACTATGGTCCGGATGTATCTGGTGTCCAGTGGAGGGCACACTGAACCTTCTTGAAAAATAACTGAAAGCATTTATCCTCTATATATTTCTAAATAAATTCACAGGACAAAAAATTAGTCACTTCAGTGCGCAAACACAAATGAATCGTTAACTCTTTACAGAGGGCGCAGACATCGAGCCCAACAGCATGCGCACTAAGTGAGAATAAGGCAGTGGCGATCACTGAGACATTTATATTTCAAACGGACGTTGTACGTAAACATGTATGAATGTCAGGACGTGGCACAGTGGAAAAAAAGGCAATTGTGTTTGGCCGTACCCATGGCCATACGTTGTGTGAAGTTGCTGGATTTGTTGGTGCTCCGCGGTAAGTTGTTGAACGCGTTGACATACAGTAGTATAACACACATGGTCACAAAACACGATGTCAAAAGTGTGGTCGGAAAAAGATCCTGACAGAGGAACCAAAGAAGCGTTTCACAGCTTGTGTTTCAAAATCGCTTTCAAACCTGACTGGACTTGCTGCAGGCAGTGAATGAAGGTCCACCTCAAGCTGTCAGCGACATAACATTCCGACGGAAACAGCGTGCCGCCTCCCAAGAGGCCATTGCTCAAAAATGATTCAAATGGATCTTGCCACTGTGAGACTTAACGTCTGAGGTCATCAGTCCCCTAGACCTAGAAATACTTAAACCAAACTAACCCAAGGACATCACACACATCCATGCCCGAGGCAGCATTCGAACCTGCGACCGTACCAGCAGCGTGGTTCCAGACTGAGGCGCCTAGAACCGCTCGTCCACAGAGGCCGGCGCCATTGATCACATTGGCACATAAAGACAACAGGAAAGTTCATCGGGCTACTGCAATATCTGACTGGTTTTCTAAGCGCTCCGCCATCCTCGACAGGCTTGCAAAATCGCCTGACTTGAAGCCCGCAGCCGGCAGCCGAGTGGTTCTAGGCGCTTCAGTCTGGAACTGCGCGACCGCTACGGTCGCAGGTTCGAATCCTGCCTCGGGCATGGATGTGTGCGATGTCCTTGGTTATGTTTAAGTAGTTCTAAGTTCTAGGGGACTGATGACCTCAGAAGTTAAGTGCTCAGAGCCATTGGAACAGCCATTAGAAACCCACAGAAAATCTGTGGGACATGTTAGAACAGCGGCTGAAACGCCGACATTAGCTTCCCTGCAATTTGGTGGAAATGCACAATCAGATCCTTAGCAAGTGGCTTAGCCTGGATGCGACGTGCCTGCACAACCGAGTGGACTCACTTCCTAACCGAATCCAGGAAGTTAAATCCAGGGTCGGAATTACACGGAACTGTGTGATATGATACTTGTAATGATTTCTCTAGGCGTGACGATTTTTTTGTCCGTTGATGTTAGTTGCCCAAGGTTGTACACTTGAACATGTAAATGTTATACCTCTATAAAACTGGAGGGGTCTTTTGAAAATAAATGCTTCATAGACCCACGCCTCAGATAAAATTCACTCAAGTTCCTCCTGTCTTTATATATGAAATATAGACTTTTCAGCCCTTCACAATTCGTCGGCATAAAAAGAAATACTCGCAACAAGTTTACACTGGAGAACAAAACAATACTGCAGACCAAGGAGCTTGTAATAAGATAATGGTTGGGATAAATTTGATAGCATAGCCACACAATTGTAAAAATTGACACGTCGTAACTACCACGATTGATTTTTCTCTCAGGCTGGCTCGCTTACCAGCATCTTATAACGTTCTGGTTGACTCTCCCAAATTCTTTGCAGTAAAGCAGAACTTCCAGCACACACAGCTCCTGGCCCATCTACTAGCACTTAGTTTCTCTCTCGAGCTATCAGCAGAAGTCATTGCACATCTAACGGCGTCAGTAAATCAATGGTGACCAAGAACTAACTTACCTTCGTTTTTTCACCTTATCCTACACACAAAAGATGTGTGTGCATTTGGGCTGCCAAGTCGCTCTGCTTGTACAATTTCACATAGTAGTAGTTTTATATCGTTCGACTGGATAGTCCGAAATACCACCTAAACATAAAATTCGTACATGTGGAATATCCATCAAAAAGCCATTTTAAAGAGTTAATAAATGAATAATATAAATTGACTAAGGGCAAGTAGGCATCGCGCACTGAACATTTAGTACATTGTATATAAATATGTACATATATAGTTCGTCCATCCTGGGAAAAGGGGAACGATATCAGTACTGGCAGGATATTGGTCCCGGGAATTCTAAGATCTTATCAGATAATTTAAACTGTAGTTCCTCAGACTAGTCCAGACACATAAGAAGAAGCGAGGACGGGTCTTCATTTTACATACACAATGTGATCAAGAGTAACCGGACACCTGGCTGAAAAATGGTTTACAAGTTCGTGGCGCCCTCCATCGGTAATGCTGGAACTCAATACTGTGTTGCTCCACCCTTAGCCTTGATAGCAATTTGCACTCTCGTAGGCATACATTCAACCAGGTGCTGGAAGATTTCTTAGGGAATGACAGCCCATTCTACACAGAGTGCTGTACTGATGGGAGGTGTCGATGTCAGTTGGTGAGGCCTGGCACGAAGACGGCGTTCCGAAACATCCCAAACGCATTCTACAGGATTCAGCCAGGACTCTGTGCAGGGAACTCCATTACAGGGATGCTACTGTCGTGTAACCACTCCGCCACAGGCCGTGCATTAATGAACAGGTGCTCGATTGTGCTGAAAGATGCAATCGTTGTCCCCGAACTGCTCTTCAACAGTGGAAAGCAAGAAGGTGCTTAAAACAGCAATGTAGGCCTATACTGCGATAGTGCCATGCAAAACAGGGGATGCTAGTCCCTTCCATGAAAAACATGACCACACCGTAACACCAACGCCTCCGAATTTTACTGTTGGCACTAAACACGTTGGCAGATGACGTTTACCGGGCATTCACCATATCACACCCTACCATCGGATCGCCACATTGTGTACCGTGCTTCGTCACTCCACACACCGTTTTTCCATTGTCGAATCGTCCAATGTTTACGCTTCTAATTCCGAACTAGGACTCATTTCGCGTTTACCGGCGTGATGTGTGGCTCGACCATGAAATCCAAGTTTTCTCACCTCCCACTTAACTGCCATAGTACTTGCAGTGGATCTTGATGCAGTTTGGAATACCTGTGTGGTAATAATAATGGCGTGTGACGAGGGCCTCCTGTGTGATGGTCTGGGTAGATGTCTGCGTATTACACATTACGACCCTCTTCAACTGTCGGCGGTCTCTGTCAGTCAATAGACGACGGCAGCCTGTACGGTTTTGTGCCGTACGTGTCCCTTCACGTTTCCACTTCACTATCACATCCGAAACAGTGGACATATGGATGTTTAGAAGTGTGGAAATTTCGCGTACAGACATATGACACAAGTGACACCCAGTCCCCTGACCACGTTCGCAGTACGCGGAGCGCCTCATTCTGCTCTCTCACGATGTCTAATGACTACTGAGGTCGCAGATACGGAGTACCTGGCAGTATGTGACAGCACAGCACACCGAATATGAAAAAACCTACATTTTGGGGGGTGTCCGGATACTTTTGATCACATACTTTAGGTAGAGAGGGAAGACAAACATTTTTTATTTGCTTACTGAGACATAACTGAAACTTACATTTTATGTTTACGTGTAGTAATATTCGTTTATGTGCTTTTGAAGGATGTTTAATGCAATGTATGTTCAAATGCCAAAATATATTTTTGTGTGATATAATAACAATTTAACAAGTTTCAGATTTTGACTTCACTTTAATGTGAAACCTTGCTTCTTCCCGAATTTCATGACTCTAGGCCAACGGGAAGTACCCTACACGTTTTGGTTAGTGAGTTTTCGAGTATCAAAACATGTAATATAAATGGACGTATCTGTTGGTTGAAGGGACTTAGAAGCTTATCAGTTATTACACTGTCAGGGGACCATAGGCTTTAATACGTGACACAAATTTAGACTTGATACGTCTTCCAGTTTCTCGGGAAAATGGTTCTTCAAAGTCCGACAGACATGCGATCCTATAAGGGTTCCGTTTTTAGAGACTGAGGAGTAGAACCCTAAAAATCAATAAAATATTGAACAACCGCATGCTTTACGAGAAGAAGTTCCTCTAAGGAGCTTTTGTGTATTACGAGTGCCACATTTGTTGAAATCCGATCAAAAAACAAATCTACATCTATCCAACTTCTACGTATTACTTAACTATGAAATTCAGAGTAATCATGTAGATATAGATTCTGATTCCCAGCACCATTCTGTATTTACGACCATCCCTCGCAGGATACGATGACACCAATTAGTTCAACCGTCGGAATATTTTGCGTCAAAATGAACGCTGTCTGCACAACCCACAATAGCGCGGCTAAAATAAAGGCTACACAAAAATAAAAATAAAATAAAAAACACTTATTAGCACAGATGGTTCAAATGGCTCTGAGCACTATGGGACTTAACATCTGATGTCATCAGTCCCCTAGTACTTAGAACTACATAAACCTAACTAACCTAAGGACATCACACACATCCATGGCCGAGGCAGGATTCGAACCTGCGACCGCAACGGTCACGCGGTTCTAGACTGTAGCGCCTAGAACCGATCGGCCATCCCGGCCGGCAATAATGTACCAAACAAAAAATAGATTCAACGCATTGCGCATACATAGGCGGAGAGTTCCACTACTATTCGATTACACTATACACGATAAAACACTGCCAAGAGCAAATATCATAGTGAACCTCCGATTCATTAAAAGACCTGTAAAACTGTAATTCATCAGCGAAACTAGCAGATTATGAAACAATAGCTCTAATGACTTGAGTATAGCCCTCCACTCTGAGTACGTTATTAGGATGATTATTACACGGGATGAGGACGATACAAAGAAGCGCAGACCGATGCGCCACGGTAATTATCGTCGAACTTAAGTGAAAGAGGCGTTGTTCATCGCGGAAAAATTAATAGACTTAACTCCTTTACCACACATTCCGAGAAAAATCGCGCAACGCATCATTTCCTCCTATATGCATCCATAGAGTGACAGTATCTATAGAACGAGCATTCATATACGTAGTGAAATTTTTGTCACAAAAGTCACACGACTATGGTGCGGCGTAAGCTATACCTGTACTCTTAATCACTCTGCAGATTTTGAATATCGTTGCATTGCTACTACAAACATGGACTTCAAAATGGATGCCTCAAAAGCTATGAGCACTTTTCCATTTTCGCTTCTACTGAACAAGTGCTCATAGCTCTTAATAAGGTATGTACTTTGAAGCCCATGTTTATTGGAGATTTTTTCCTTGTTTTGGTCCATATTACCGCCTCTCAAAGTCTGACAATGAAAGAGCGATGGCAGCACAAAACTGCTTTTAGTACGCCAAAATGAAAATGTCCTGAAAAACAACGAATGTGGAATCATGACATGCAGCAAATTAGTTATTTATTGTACCTGGATATACTCGTATTTTTAGAAACCTAATTCTTACCTTTTTCATCTATGATCCCATATTTTCAGTCTTAATGAAACTAAAAGATTACTCACATGTAATCGTTCTCCACATTGTAGATAGTAGTAGCATAGCTTCCTATTGCGACTATTCAAAAAAAAAAAATCAGTGTTTGTACAAAATGTAAACACCAGCATCATACCAGTGACACGTGAGAATGAAGGTCTGATGTTGCTGACATGAGCAGTACACCATGTTGGCTCCATACATATTCCTACTTTGAATGTATCTCGTATAATTGCCACATGTAGATAATCTGAGGAATTGGAGCTCACGGAGTGGCTTACTGCCAATCGATCATCGCACCCACTATTTGCGTAATTAACAGGAAACTGGGACATCATAGCGATACCAGAGTTTCCTCCGCCGTACAGCTTAACGTGACTTAAGGAAAACTAGTTGTTAGCCGGCCGGGGTGGCCGAGCGGCTCTAGGCGCTACAGTCTGGAACCGCGCGACCGCTGCGGTCGCAGGTTCGAATCCTGCCTCGGGCATGGGTGTGTGTGATGTCCTTAGGTTAGTTAGGTTTAAGTAGTTCTAAGTTCTAGGGGACTGATGACCTCAGATGTTAAGTCCCATAGTGCTCAGAGCCATTTTTGAATTAGTTGTTATCCGCAGTTGCGTTGGCATATTGGTAGTTTTCTTACGTAGGATGGTAGTGTGTAAGTAACCTATTGCACGTGCAATAATGTCAGCTACCCTCACCTATCTGCCTGTTTGGGTAGGCATAACTTCGTCGTGTGCAGCCTCCTCCCTCCGCCTTCCCCCCCCTCCCCCCCTCATCAAGCGCCCCATGCTGAGAGGGGGAGGTGCGTACAGAGGGGTGTTGGCAGGAGGGCACATCTGTTTACCGTGCTACTGAGGTAGCTATACACTATGCAACAAATTTTATATATTTTTAATATGTCTTATGTTTGACGTAAAAAAAATATGCTCCATTCCGACCCCACTCTGTCACGGGTCGATAATATTAGTATGGAAGTACGATTGTATAAGTATTGCATTTATTACGTTGAATCGTGTTACGCAGAACATATTGTCCAATAATAGTATTTTCAGAAATATGGTAAAGTAAAAAAGTCAGAAGGTAAATAGCTTTTTCAAATTGTAAATATTTTCCCCTACTTCGCCTTATGTTCTTCAAATCAACTAATATGTGCTACTGCACAATTTTTAAAGTAGCTTTTGTTCTTCAGGGTTTGTGCTATTGAAATGCCCGCTAAACCCGCTGTGCAAAACACGTAATAGGATTGTGGAAAGAGCCAAGTGTTTAAGTCAGTTTCTGCTTCTAATTGTCATTTATTGTATTTTAGCAACTGTTTCACGGCTGAAAGCCTCGAATTAACAAGATAAAAATCCAAAAAAGATAGCAAAATAATTTAAAGAGACAACATATTCAAGATGCAATACCAATGACTGAGGACCACAATCAAACTACAAATTTCAAAATATATTACCAATCTTTAAAGGCAGAAGGCCGCAGTATTCAAGCTTGAAAGAAATTTAAAAATTAATTTGCAGGATTTTAAGAAACAAACAATAACCATAAAACTAAAATTTAAAATAGCTCGTAACAGGATAATTAAATACCGGTGGCACTCAGAAGGCCTCCAGGGAGGTCGGTCTACCCTCGTTCACGTAGGTGAGCCCAACTATGCTTGATCCGGAGGAACCCAACCAGGGGGCAGCCACGGACCGACCAACAAACTATTTGTGATTCTTGAGTTTCTCCCGGCGTATTTGATAATCAAAATATCCACGGGTGTACTGCCGATCTATAGTGTCCAACGGGCACTATAGACCAGCAGTACACCCGTGGATATTTTGATTAACAAACTATTTGCTTGCCACGAAAGAGTACATGAGAATTCAGACCAAAAGTTACGAGCGTCAGTATCCACAATCAACTATATGTGTGTACTAAGCTGCCAAAACTACACAGCTGTAACAGGTGGGGAAAGGACACCGCCTAAAATTACGTTAGCGGCCACGGCAGGAAACCAGAACACTAACGGCCACAAGGCAGAAAAAAATTCCGTCGATACATTTGAACAGTAGTAAACCTATTTGATTAATTCCACCTGACGGCGGCTATTTCGACCACTCCAAACACTATGTTCCTCACAGGAAAACTCCGCAGCAACCGACCGACTACCCGAAGAATGCCGACAACATCTAAAGTAGTCGTCAGTAAAAATAAGGATAACTACACACACAACCTGACAAACACTTGCACGAAGACCTGAACGAGACCCCACCAGTAACTAAACACACGAAAACAAATCTGGAGTCGATGCACGCGCACAAGCACGCACGCGACGCACACATAGCCGATTTATGAACGATCGGCGAGCCCAAACGCGTCGTCCGGTAGGGCGACCGGCCGACGATCCACCAAGACGGTGGCCCGGCTCAAGTAATGCATGGCGGCAATGGTCGGGCGAGCCGTGTCGACGCAAACATCACTGCTGCTACAACCCGACTGCCCAAGTGCCACGTCGCCACTTCCACTGGCAGGTTCGGACTGCACTCCAGAGTCGTTGCAAATGACTGGCAGAGCCGAACTCGCCACGAACTCCCTACGACCGCCAACAACCAGGAAGTAATAGCAGTCATTCAAAGGTACTACAAGAGGGGATATATCGATACGCGCTGCCAACGCCGCTCACGGTCTGGCAAAGCAGCAACTCAGTGACAGTAGTAATTTAAATTAACGTAATGAGGTGGAAGTACGTTAAAAACAGGGTGTAAAATACATGATGGCGGGAACACGAGCCACGCAAGGGTCAGTTATGTGCATACCAAATTGCATCAAATTGCGTTCAGTGATTTTGCCATGGAACGGTAACAGACGAACACACTTCCGCATTTACAGTATTATTTTGGATGGATTTAGGCGTATCATAGTGTTTCGCCTGCACTGAAAACACCATGATAATTCGAGACGTTGAAGACACATGCGTTAGGAGCGTGAAGATGAAGATTGAGGGAAAGGGGGATTCTTTCGAAAATGCCAAGAGAAAATACTAAAGAAATCGAAAATTTACATATTTAAAAAATCACAAAAAGTTCCTAATTAACTACCAATCTCAAACGCAGTCAATATGACTGAGTCAAATAAATATAGCCTTATTACTCACAGAAGTGCTATACGTCGATAAATAACAACAGGAACGGTATCTGTTTGTTACTAGTCAGAAATACGCACAATATTGCCGATAGTCTCCAATTCTGGCCTCGTTATCCTTTCATCAAGATAAATTGAATCTTGCTAAGAATAGATATCGAATGCACAGAGTTGATTTTATAACGTCTCCACCTCAATCCTAGCCACGCAAAGTACTCCTAACATTAAACCCAATCTGACAATCTGATTTTACATGCAGCTGTTCGATAACATAACCTGCCTTTTCCAACGTATTGCTACGGTATACTACATTGTTGTGAAACTCACGGGAATATAGCGGTACATATGTTTACTTAATGGTCAGTGAATTTGAAACTGCTGCGAGAATCTCCAAAAGAAAATAACATTAAGGAAACGGAGATCACACATTGTCCCATACCTCAAGAGGCAGTCCACCGATGTTCGGAACAGTAGCTTACAGGTTCAGATTGTTCAAAGCTAAATAACACAGAGAATTAGCTGTATCATCCGATGCTGACAAACGAACGTAATGTATACCTCTTTCACTCTGAGTTTATCTTTCTTAGTTGACAGCAGGGAAGAGTAACAGCGATCGTTACTGCGTAAGGAAAGTATCCTTTAGTCATCAGGAGACAACAGCGATGGGAAACGGAAGCCAAATTCCCTTTCTGTTGGTGTGATCTACAGTCTAAAGACTGGTTTCATGCAGCTCTTCAAGCTACCCAACCCTGTGCAGGTCTGTTCGTCTCTGAGTAACTACTGCAACCTGTATCTTCACTGAAGGCAAACAAACAAACAAAAAATAGCGCAACACCAAGAAGGAATTGCACAACATAAGCGAAAGTTGGTCCGCGTGTTTCTACATCTGAAAGATGATGTCTATTCAAATTTCGCGCCAGCCACATATGAGTGGCGTTAGAAGCGCCACTATAAGGATGCAGATCACTTTTGCTGCAAATGCACGCTGTAACAATCGTAAGCTTTAATTACCTTTGAGATAGGTCATGGTGAGTTGATGTTAGTCAAGAATGCCTTTGAGGCGACAAAGAGGCCATTATCAACGTCTCACTGAGTGAACGTGGTAGTGTAATAGGGCTATGAGAATTTGGGTGTTCCTTTTGCGATATTGTAGAAAGACTTGGTAGGAATATAGCCATCGTACATGATTGCTGGAAACGGTGGTCACGAAATTGCACAGTCAAAAGAAAACAGGGCTCAGACGCCACATGGCCCTACGTCATCTCGTTCGGCGTATGGCTCTGGCGCATCGTAATGCACCTGCAGCAGCAATATGAGCAGCAACTGGCACCACAGTGACACAACGAACTGCTACAAATCGGTTACTTCGAGGAGAGCTACAAGCCAAACGCCCTGTTGCGTTCATTCCACTGGCACCAAACCACCGTCATTAGCTTTCTTTTAGTCAAGTTGTGCCATAAATTTCCTAAATCGACTCATTACCTTCTCATCAACTACTCAACCCACCTGCCTAATCTTCAGCATTCTTGTGTAGCGACACATTTGAAAACCTATTCTCTTCTTTCTGAACTGTTTACTGTATGCGTTTCACTACATTCTACACAAATACCTCGGGAGAAGACTTATTAGCAAGTAAATTTATAGAAATTAACAAAATGTCGATTTCAGAACTGGCTTTCTTACTAAAGCCAGACTTATTTGTTATCCTCTTAATTTCGGGTATCATTAATTATATTGCTGCCCAAAGAGCAGAGCTCATCCACTGCTTTTAATATCTCACTTACTAATCTAATTTCCTCAACTTCACCTGTTTTAATCTGACTACATTCCATTATCCTTTCTTAACTTTGGTTGATGTCCATCTTATAACCTCTTTTCAAAACGTTCCATTTAACTGCTCTTCCAAGTTCCTTGCCTGTTTGGGAGCATTACAATGCCATCAGAAAACCTCAGAGTTTTATTTCCTCTCCCTGGACTTTAATTCCGTTTGCAAACTGTCGTAACACTGACACTCCCATGAATGTAACATAGATTCTGCTAGTTTATTTTAATGACTGAGCCGTTACATTGATGCTGCGATACCCGAATTTTAGTATTCTCATCCACTACATGTACACTTAGTTTCGTTATCTGCTTGCCTTAGTTTTAGGTTAGACCTCCTTTTAGGTACCTCTCGTTTATTTCTATAACGTATGGTACCATGTCATGCGCCGTTCTGTTTTATGTGTCCACATTGACGTTCCTGTTGTGTATATCAGTTTCATCACGAGTACATTTTTTGTATTAAGATCGTTTTTTTCTTTTACCTCTTAAAGATGAAGTCATACATCATTACCGATCGCAGCGGTTACCATCATTTTCTTGCCGCCCTTCAGCTGGTGCCGTCTTATTGTTTAATTTTTTGGCTGTATTTTCTGTATAACATCCATACCCCCGTTTTTGTTGTGTTTTTATCTTTTATCTTTTTACTATCCTGCGTTCCGTCATGTTGACTTTGAGGCATTTTCCCCGAACACTTACGTTTATGTATTACTATAATTAGTACTTTAACAGTGACGCTCCCATGTATATAATACACTTTATGCTATTTCATTTCAACGACTACGTCTTTGCATTACTCCTATTGTACACCAAAGATAGCACTTTTGTTCCAGTCCCATGTGCTTCTTTGACGTGGATGTGACTGCCAAATAGGTACAACGTCCTATACTGGATTATATATATATGGATGACGCCTTATACCTGATAGATGACCCAAGCAATAAAATTGACCAGCTGCTCATGGCAAGATACATTTTACAATAGAGAAAAAGCAAAATAGGTAGTTTCATTTCTTGGACATTACCATAAAGATTCAAAACAACCAACATGCATTTGGCATATACCGAAAACTGACAGCAACAGACACAGTTATACATGACACACTTCAATACCTCAGTTTTCAAAAGCAGGCAGCACTTAAATACATGTTCCACAGACTAAACACAGTACCATTAGACTCAGACATTTACCCTAAAGAAATGAATACCATAATACGAATAGCCACAAACAAAGGATACAAAGATAACCTAGTAACAAAGCTGAACAATGAAATCAAGAGAAGGAAAAGAACAAACTCTCAGTTGTCACCAGCATAAGGACAGAATCCCACGCAAACAAACACACAAAATACACGAACAGGAACAACACAAAGTGAGAAAGAAACACAAAACGAACGACGGTACGCAATGACACACAACCACAAATACACACACAGAACATCAAATATTTTCAGAAAAGAAGGCGTAAATATAGCCCATCAAGCCGATAATTCAATCCAATAATACTTCCAAAAAACAATAGGAAAAATTGATCTATATCATAAATCAGGGATATACCACCTGAAATGGAAAATATGTGATGGAAGATACATAGATCAAATCGGGAGGCCATTTGACACCAGATTCAAGAAACATGTAAGAGCATATAAGTATACGACAAATATCCAACTTTTGCAGAACACTGACACCAACACCAACATAAAATTACCATCAGATACACATACATGGAAATTTTGAGGACAAACAACAACAAGAACCATCTCCTCACCTAACAAGAAGACGACCACATTCAAAAAACCATAACCGAAAGAAACAACCCATCAATGATCAGACTAACCTGGCAACCCACACTCTCTTTAAACTGATTGACCACTGAATATAACCTTACGTATACATATATAACCGTAGGCTCCATTTGACACTACCATCTCTTCCCAGGCTCTGTCCTGTTATCACCCATCCAGGCCTTCCCCCGCCAAAAACAAGAAACAAAATGGAAAATCACACAATCCATCTCGTCTCTCCTCTCCCTCCTCTCTCTCTCTCTCTCTCTCTCTCTCTCTCTCTCTCTCTCTCTCTCACACACATACACACATATACAGACTCGCGACTCGCGCGCGGACAAAAATTTAGTTTCACAGGTTGGCAATGCTCACAGCCTGCACGAAAACGAACCAGCAGGCGAAAACACTGTAACACAGTGCAGAGTGAAAAACTGACATAACTTCTGTTCGATTTACGGAAGCGAAGTTTAAGTAATCTAAATACAGCACAAGTAATAATGCAGAATGGCAAGAACTGCTAAGTGTGTATGTGAAACGAAGTCTTCCTACGTCAGTCGCCGCTAGATGGGAGGTAAGAAACAGTGATTTGGAAAATGTGTAAAGAAACACTGTAAGTAACTTTATAAACAAAACGCTATTTAATCTAAAACAACCAAAAATGCACAAACATGCATAACTAGTTTGCAGAATAACCACAGAAGATGCCTTAAAAATAATGGGGTAATGCGTCTGACGTAAAATTGTCTTTAATCAAATTACCTTAACCTCAATACGGAAAAACTAATAATGACTGATTTTAACGACTGCTGCGGAAGGAGGTCAAGGAAACAAACGTATTAAATGCAAATTGGCTTTTAAATTTCTGCACTCACTTCACTGCGCTATTTAGAGTTCTAACTAACAGTTAACATTTGGAACTGATTTCCCGCCATCAATCATATTAATAAAGTCCATTTGATCACTTTTGTAAGATTATATAAACCAAAGCGAAATTTTACTTTTTCGCCAGCGTCAGTCTGAATCTCGTCTTTAAGGATGTATTTTCCTAAAATGGCGCTGCTTTCTCTAGTACCACTTCTTCAAAGATACTCTTCAAAAAAAATCTTCAATTAATTCAAACAGCTTCACAAAACGTGTATTGGAAAAATATGTATACAGCGTCGTGCAACATAATAATTTAAGAATTCAGATTACTACTCTTGACCTTTCAAGATATCAAGACACTGAAAGTTTCTCAAAATAATTTCTCTACCCATTGTTAACAGGAAAGGACATAGCAAGAACTAGAGGCTCTCGGCATTTTCTTCATTCCTCTGGTCGCCGACTTTATGGCGAGGATGTTCGGTGGGGTTAACTGTTCTCTCGGATATAAAGACTACCGTCCCCTCAAGTTCATGCTGCGCCGTTCGTGAAACATAGTATAACAACACCTATTGTAGTTACACGCAAACAGTACATAATGCATCAGCGTGAAATCGTAGGTTATAATTGAGGCACCGAGAACAATAAGCGCGTAAAGCACACAATCATCGATTTTGAGACTGTAGTATTATGCATGCTCCTGACATCTGTTCATCTTATGGTGCACCTGCTTTGTCTATATCCAAATTAATAATGTAAGGGTAGACCAGGTGTGGCTTGAATTCAAAGAAATAGTATCAGCAGCAATTGAGAGATTTATACCAAATAAATTAACAAACGACGGAGCTGATCCTCCTTGGTACAGAAAACCGGTTAGAACACTGTTGCAGAAACAACGAAACAAACATGCCAAATTTAAACAGACGCTAAATCCCCAAGATTGGCAATCTTTTACAGAAGCTCGAAATTTAGCGCGGACTTCAATGCGAGATGCTTATAACAGTTTCTACAACGAAACTTTGTCTCGAAACCTGGCAGAAAATCCAAAGAGATTCTGGTCGTATGCGAAGTATGTTAGCGGCAAGCAACAATCAATGCCTTCTCTGCGCGATAGCAATGGAGATACTATTGAAGACAGTGTTGCCAAAGAAGAGTTACTAAACACACCCTTCCGAAATGACTTCACAAAAGAAGACGAAGTAAATATTACAGAATTCGAATCGAGAATAGCTGCCAACATGAGTAACGTAGAAGTAAATATCCTCGGAGTAGTGAAGCAACCAAAATCACTTAATAAAAGCAAGTCTTGCGGTCCAGACTGTATACCAGTTAGGTTCTTTCCGGAGAATGCTGATACATTAGTTCCCTACCTAATAGTCATATACAACCGTTCGCTCTTCAAAAGATCCGTACCCAAAGACCGGAAAGTTGCACAGGTCACACCAATATTCAAGAAACTTAGTAGAAGTAATCCACTAAATTACAGGCCCATATCGTTAACGTCGATATGCAGCAGGATTTTGGAACATATATTGTGTTCAAACATTATGAATTACCTCGAATAAAACTGTCTATTGCAGGCTGGAGTGGCCGAGCGGTTCTAGGCGCTACAGTCTGGAACCGCGCGACCGCTACGACCGCAGGTTCGAAACCTGCCTCGGGCATGGATGTGTGTGATGTCCTTAGTTTAGTTAGGTCCAAGTAGTTCTAAGTTATAGGGGACTGATGACCTCAGAAGTTAGGTCCCATACTGCTCAGAGCCATTTGAACCATTTGGAAAACTGTCCATTGGCACACAGTCAATATGGGTTTAGAAAACATCGTTCCTGTGAAACAGGAGTAGCTCGTTATTTACATGAAGTGTTGAGTGCTATTGACAAGGGATTTCAGATCGATTCCCTATTTCTGGATTTCCGGAAGGCTTTTGACACTATATCACACAGGCGGCTTGTAGTGAAATTGTGTCCTTATGGAATATCGTCACAGTTATGTGAATGGATTTGTGATTTTCTGTCAGAGAGGTCACAGTTCCCAGTAACTGATGGAAAGCCATCGAGTGGAACCGAAGTGATTTCTGGCGTTCCCGAAGGTAATGTTATTGGCCGCTTGCCGTTCCTTATCTATGTAAACTATTTGGGAGACAATCTGAGCAGCCGTCTTGGGTTGTTTGCAGATGACGCTGTCATTTATCGACTAATAAAGTCATCAGAAGATCAAAACAAACTTCAAAACGATTTAGAAAACATATCTGAATGGTGCGAAAAGTGACAGTTGACCCTAAATAACGAAAAGTGTGAGGTCATCCAAATGAGTGCGAAGAGGAATTCGTTAAATACTTCGGTTACACGGTAAATCAGTCTAATCAAAAAGCCGTAAATTAGATTGAATACCTAGGTATTACAATTACGAACAGCTTAAATTTGAAGGAACACATAGAAAATGTTGTAGGGAAGGCTAACCTAAGACTGAGTTTTATTGGCAGGATACTTAGAAAATGTAACAAACCTACTAAGGAGACTGCCAACACTAAGCTTGTCCGTCCTCTTTTAGAATACTGCTGCGCGATGTGGGATCCTTACCAGGTACGACTAACGGAGTACATCGAAAAAGTTCGAAGAAAGGCAGCACGTTTTGTACTATCGCGAAATAGGGGAGAGAGTATCACAAAAATGATACAGGAAAATCATTAAAAGAAAGGCGTTTTTCCTTGCGACGGAATCTTCTCACGGAATTCCAATCACCAACTTTCTCCTCCGAATGTGAAATAAAGGGAGAAACGATCACCACGATAAAATAAGGGAAATCAGAGATCGTACGGAAGATATTGGTGTTCATTCTTCCCCCGCGCTATACGAGATTAGAATAATATTGTGAATTCGATGAACACTATGCCAGGCAAACAAACGTGATTTGCAGAGTATCCATGTAGACGTAGATAGCTGTAGATGTTTCTGTATCACCACACTGTATACATGAACATTCACGAAAAGGTGTCACCAATTTCTCTTATATTCATTTCCATATGGTCCCAAGGTACAAAGCATAATTTTGTTACCCTGCGCTGCTCAATTCTTTTCGATGGTTGAACAACATAATTTAATATCTTACATCATGTACAGAGTAGTAATTCTTCATAATTGGAGGTGAATTGGCAGTTTTATCTGAACCTCGAACCAAGAAATGTACTTAACGAAAATGATGCTAATGGCGATCATGAAGGTTTAGATCATAATGGTGTGTTTGGTGCACTTAGTAACTGTTCTTTATGTTCTGATTCTACTTTCACATTAATTACAAACGTTACGACTATCAAGACACTATTATGACTAGCCCATATATGGGAATTTAATGAATTAACGTTAATACTAGATACACTGAGGTGACAAAGTCGTGGGATACCTCATAATATCGTATGCCCCCCCCCCCCCCCCCCCGTTTGTCCTGCGCCTGCGTAGTGCAGGAACTCGATATGGCATGGGATCAACAATTCGTTGGGAAGTCCCTTGCAGAAATATTGAGCTACGCTGCCTCTACACCCATCCATAATTGCGAAAATTTCGGCGGTGCAGGATTTTGTGCATGAACTGAGCTTTTGATTACGTCCCACAAATGTTCGTTGGGATTCCTGTCGGACGATCGGAGTGGTCAAATAATTTCCTCTAACTGTCCAGAATATTCTTCAAATCAATGACGAACAAAGGTTGCCCAGTGACATGGCGCGTTTTCATCCATAAAAAATCCATCCTTGTTTGGGGACATGGAGTCAATGAATAGCTGCAAATGGTCTCCAAGTAGTCGAATATAACCATTTCCAGTCAGTGACAGGTTCAACTGGACGAAAGGGCCGAGTCTGTTCCTTGCAGACACAGCCCGAGCCATTATGGAGCCACTACCAGCTTGCACAGTGTCTTGTTGACAACTTGGGTGGATGGCTTCATGGGGTCTGCACCATACTCGAACCCTATTATTATCTCTTACCAACTGAAATAGGGACTCATGTGACCAGGGCACGGTTTTCCAGACGTCTAGGGTCCACCCGATACAGTGACGAACCTACAAGAGGCGCTGCAGGCGACGTCGTGCTGTCAGCAAAGGCTCTCGCATCGGTCGTCTGCTGTCTTAGCCCATTAATGCCAAATTTTGCGCGCCGTACTAACGGATACTTTCGTCTTACGTGCCACATTAATTTCTGCGATTATTTCACTTAGTGTTGCTGTTCTTTAGCACTGACGCCCCTACGCAGACGCTACCGCTCTCAGTCACTGAATGGCGTATGCCATTGCGTTGCCCTGGTGAGAGGTGATGCCTGAAATGTAATATTCTCGGCACGCTCTTGACTCTCTCGATGTCGGAATATTGACGACAGCTCCGCCAATGCGCTGTCTTATAAACTGTGGACGCAATACTACTGGCTTCTGTATATGTGCATATCGCTATCCCATGACTCATATGTCACTTACTGTATGATATTAAGTAATAATTAATAGCCGGCCGGGGTGGCCGAGCGGTTCTAAGCGCTACAGTTTGGAACGGAGCGACCGCTATGGTCGCAGGTTCGAATCCTACCTCGGGCATGGATGTGTGCGGCGTCCTTAGGCTAGTTAGGTTTAAATAGTTCTAAGTTATAGGGGACTGATGACCTCAGAAGTTAAGTCCCATAGTGCTCAGAGCCATTTGAACCAATAATTAATATTTCGTAACATAAAGTGGATACATTATTTTTCGTAGGAAGTGTAGGACACAGAGACTAGGTTAAATATAATTCAAAGTTATGAGAGTGGTGGTCTGTCTATAAATTTCATTTTTAGAAAGTGCTACTTTTCATATAACTTTCTTTGGGTGTTTTGGACCTTTATGGTTTTCCGTGTCTCAATTACACTGAAACATGAAATCGACTCAAAAATATAAATCTTTGCTGCTGGAAAGCCCAGCAATGATAGGACAGGATATTTCGTATCACTACAGTTCCGTCATAGGTCCTACATTTGCTTGGAACCAGAACCAACTTTCTTATGTACGTAATAGGAAAACGATACTTACCTAAAAAAATGCTTCATGTTTCTGTAAGAAATTTCTTTCGTAGCTAAATTGAAGCTTTTTTGTAACTTAACTCACGAATTGAGACTTGTCGGTTGTTAACCCACATCTTTCATGTCATTCATTTCCTTTGTTGGCAGCTGTGAGGACAGCCACGCAGTGACAAATTTTTCACCACTACGGGGGAGAAATTAATCTGGCTCGCTTAGGAGTCATAAGAGCGGTTCACTCGCCGCCGTGAGCGTGACGCAAGAGGGACAGAGGTGCCGCCTGCTCCACATGCTACCTTCCCACGCCGCATTATGAGATCTTGCCCACGACAAAGCGGAAAATTGCGCTATACAATTACAGCCGCGTTACCTGGAAGAAGGCAGAGCGCTGGCCTGCCCTCGTTAAAGCAGCCGTAACTGCTTACTGCCGTGGCTGAAGCTGTCTGGCGAAACAAACGCGAGCGTCTCTCTCTCTCTCTCTCTCTCTCTCTCTCTCTCTCCTCTCCTCTCTCTCACGCTTCCTAGGCGCTGAGTCTCTTAAGAGAGAGGAGCTACCCAGCGACGCTGAAACCAAACGGATGCCTCTTGGTGCGGATTACGACGCACTCTCAGAACAGTGACATGTTTCCGGAAACTACAGCAACCATTCGCCTTTTGTTTTATTCTTCAATGTTTATTTTCGATTACCGGTTCAGAATCACCTAGGAATTCAACATCAGATGGTACATTTTTATTGCATGTTTGCAGTATTGTGAGGGTCGTGAAGCTTTTCACAGTTGAATATTAAACTTAACCGTAACCTATCGCAAGAACAAATAAATATTCCAAATCTGTAGGAAACCTACCACATGGGATTTCATTATAAAAACCAACTGAACAGCATCCACAACACAGTCCTCATTACCAGAAGAAGCTAAATATATCTCCATGCATTTCCTCTGTAACATCTCGTATCAACTTGCAAAGCTCTTTAAATACCACACAGTCAAAATAAAACATAATAGTTCATAACACTAAAACAGCCAACATACCTTTTTGTAAATCTGGTATATGTAAATTAAAGTATGAAAGCTGCTGCTGCTACTACCTGGAGCAAACAGGAAGAAACTACGCAATCGAACCAAAGAGCACACAGACGCACTGTTTAAAAAATTTAAATTAGTTAAGATATGCGGCCCACCTAGCACAAAAATGTAATTCAGTTACAGACATCAAAACGATTCTACATATTCTGCACACTTTAAACAAAGGAACAATTACAGATTTTCACCCATAACAATAAACCACCCCACACCATCTAAAAAGAACAAACTGACTTAGCAAAAAACACATTTTACAAAATGTAAAAAAATCTTTAAACTTGAAAAACTTAACAACCCAGGAAGAAAAAAGAAACCTCCCTCGCTCTCTCTCGCACTTTCTCTCTCTCTCTCTCTCTCTCTCTCTCTCTCTCACACACACACACACACACACACACACACTCGCGCGCGCGCAAACACACTAAGAATTAATGTTTATTTCATACGTAACGATCAATGTCCATTATGCATAAAGATAAATATCAAACTTAAATTCATTATTAAAATTGTAGACGAAATAACATGCAGATTCATTGTTTAGTAAAAATGGCTCTGAGCACTATGCGACTTAACTTCTGAGGTCATCAGTCGCCTAGAACTTAGAACTAATTAAACCTAAGTAACCTAAGGACGTTACACACATCCATGCCCAAGGCAGGATTCGAACCTGCGACCGTAGCGGTCGCTCGGCTCCAGACTGAAGCGCCTAGAAAAATTATTATCTACTTTCGAAAGATTTCGCGCCTAGAACCGCACGGCCACTCGGGCCGCCCATTGTTTAGTAATTTTGTAAATAGCACATGTCATGTTTATAATATAAATACAAGTTATTTTTACACTAGTGAATATACTATAGATTCACATTTACTGTCGCCGATGTGCAATGGAGGTGCCGAAAAAAGAAACTCTCTTCTCCAACACAAACTCTTAGAACGTAACTTTAATCCTGCTCTTTCGTTTATTTACATTTTGTAAAGCTCGTAGAAGTTATTACCTGTGGATAGAACTGTGAATTGGTGTAAAATTAATGTCGCTGAAAATACGTACGTTATGTTTTTCAAAACAATGTGTGCACCAAGAACAAATCAACAGGTAGTAATAACTGTAAGTAATACAATCAATCGACCTCATAATGTTAATAATTCTCGCCACATTCAGTGCAGACATGTTTCATCTATACATTCTGCCACGGCTACGCGACCCCTACAATGCTGCAAATATGCAATAAATATCCACCATCTGACGATGAGTCACCGGTAATGGAAAATAAAAACCTAAGAATAAAACAAAAGGCGACTGTTTGCAGTGATTTCGGGAAACATTTATGCATCAAAGTCACAGTGTTCCGCATTGGTAATGAACAAAAGTTTTAGCGGAATGTTTACTTATTTACCAGCTGATTACCCGGTGTTGCCTTGTTACTTACTTTCACGTCATTCCATTTTCACCCCAAACTAGTCAGTAAGGGGTGAAATGTCATCGAGACTGGCGCCAATAAGTCACTGACCACGAACGTCTTTGAATACGACTTCGAGTTTGGAATGTAGGAGAGGAATGCCTGGAAATCTTGCGGCTTCAGCACTGGAACCTCAGGAGACACACCGGCGACAACTACAAAGAACTTTTTTGTAATTACTTCTGTGTATTTCTTGAGAGGGCACTGTTCTAGAACAAGGAGAAGGGAGTTCGGCAGTCTTTGTGTCACAACCACTTAAGGACTATAAAGAAATTTTAAAACACAAAGAAGTAACTATCTTAGTGATAACGGTGATTCTATGCCGATGTGTGGCCGGCCGCGGTGGTCTAGCGGTTCTAGGCGCGCAGTCCGGAACGGCGCGACTGCTACGGTCGCAGGTTCGAATCCTGCCTCGGGCATGGATGTGTGTGATGTCCTTAGGTTAGTTAGGTTTAAGTAGTTCTAAGTTCTAGGGGACTGATGACCACAGATGTTAAGTCCCATAGTGCTCAGAGCCATTTGAACCATTTATGCCGATGTGGGACAAAGACATAAGAAGAAGAAGACGCAAGCTGACAACATCGTTGAAGGCACTCTGACGACTAAGCGAAATACGATACTAGTCAATGTAACTTTTTCCGTAATTTCCATCGCCAATGAAGCACAACAGGGTGTTCATAAATTAGTTACACAAACTCAGTGGTGGCTGTAGTGTAAGATCTAAAGAGCATGTGAACACCCTAACTTCTGACATCTCGCGAATTTATTAATAAATTTTCCTTTGAATGCTGTTAAACGTAACTTAAATGTGGTAATCTGAAATGCACTACACTAAATCTACCGCACTGTGCTATATCGCTCCTCTAGCCTCGGTGAAACTTGGTGACGGGGTCACGAGCAGACCATCAATTGTGTTCGTTTTAAGGAGCTTTTGCGCATGCGCAACTTGCGTAACGTAATTGCCTTACGGACCAAATTGATTTGATAGAAAATGTGCACTGGTCATGGCGTGCACTGTTAGCCCCTACTACTCAACTACGTGTTTACGTCTTTGCCACTAGGTGATAGCACACTGCAGCTGACTTCGCTTAGCATAAATCCCACTAGACGGTAGCACATTCCCCAGATATGCCGATACATTCATTATGCAGTAAAATTAATCGGACATCAGATATACTGATAGAAAAATTTATTTTGTGGTATTCTGAATGAGATATAGTATACTAAGTTTTAGATTTGTACGGTAATCTATCTGAGGCGCTGAGAACCATAAAATACATTACCGTCGATTGTGAGACTGCTGCATTTATCTTTGCTTCTGACGTCTGTCGATCTTATGGTGGGCCTGGTTTTTCTGTACTGTAGTCCCACATTGTGCGTTTATATAAGCAATCACTAAGAGCCGTCTCGCAGATTTTTCTGTTATTCACTTAAATGTGGGGCCGAAGACGGTACGCTTTTGGCCTTTTTGGTTCTCAGCGCCTCATTTGTATTCTAGTCAAGTGACCTTGTTGATAGACAGTACTACTTAATCATTTCCGCAAGCTGCAGTTTGTTTTGGTAGTTGCTCGTTTACTGTGCAGGAATCGGCTTTGCTGTGCAGTGTCAACATGAACTCTGTTGATTCTGTTTTGAGTGCTAACAGCAAAGAAAATTACCTGGAGAAATTAGCGGCTAAGGAACTAAGGCCGCTCAGACCGTTCCGTTGTCTGAGAAAGTGACGAAATTAAAGAAGCGTCATAGAAGCGAACATTTAGCAAGAAAGTGTATAATAAGCGCAAGTTGTTGTGTGGGTGCACCGTAAGAATGGCTGATTTTCAACCTAGAAGTTAATTCTTAACTAATACATGTATTTAGGGACATTGTACATTTGTCCGACAAAATAAAAAGAGCGCGAAAACTCCTAATAATAAAAAATTCGAAACGGAGGGTAGTGAAAGATTAAACATTATTTCGTTCTTACAAAATATTACAAGCAGTTACCGCCATACATCAAGACTGGCTTCATAGGACTTGACAACTGATTGCAGATTAGACATTCGTCGTGTTATCAAAGTTGCACTGAATGTTAGATCATTTGACACCACATAGATCAACAAATCGAAACCAGCTGTATTTTCACCGCCACCTTGTCCACTGCACTACAGATTGGTGTTTGTGATCCTGTTTCCAAGTTATTTGTACGTTTTTGAAAATTTGTGGGCAGTGATCAAGAAAGCAAAGAGAACCACAGAAATGGAAACACCTCAGCTCATCACAACGAGATTACCGCGGCATAAGAACAAAGTGAGAGACTGAAAATATCAGTCCAGCTTACAAAGTGACATCAACCCTTACTCGGTTTTCTCTTCTTCCACAGGATAACCACAGCACTTACGAAAAGACTGTTTAATATCTACATAATCCTATTGTGAAATTGTTTTGTTGGTGCCATCTAACCTGATGAAGAGGTATATCCTCGAAACATGTCGCACAATAAATAAATAATACATTAGTTATCAACGTTTGGGGCTGGTAGCGGTAGTTAAAAAAAACCTTTAGGTATAATTTCCACCACTATTAAGGCATACGTCGTAACGTACCAATATCTGCTGAATTCTGTTCTCATAAACCTTTGTCAACTAATTTGCCAGACTGACTTCATAGTAAATGTCGTGGCGCTGGCACATAGTAGTTTTCTCAAGAACACAAGCGCGCTCTCAAGGACAGAATAGGTCGTTTTCTTGCATATTTGCAACTTTCTGCACCATGCCCAAGTCGAAGTGTGATGACAGATTATTTGCCACTTCGCACTTCATTATCAACATTAATACGATCATCTTTAAATGTATTAAATGTTTTCTTACCATTACATCACTTAGGGCGTTTTCTCCACATACTGCACCTATTCATTTGATTCACGCCTTTGGCTTAGAAAAAACTGATCACAGGGGTATTCCACACTCGACTGAGGAATTTTCAATATGAACGAAGAAAATTATTATGACACAAATGCTTCTGTTTTGGCGTAAGTGAGTAGCCAATGGGTGCAGGTGTTCATCAAATAAGCGTGTATACCCTTTGAACATGTTTAAAAATGGAACTTACTTTTAAAAAATGCCTTGGAGTAGGGAGATGCAAAAACAACTGACGTTGATCAACGCGTAATGTGAGGAAAGGCACCTGAGGAACCAAATGGTTCAAATGGCTCTGAGCACTATGGGACTTAACATCTATGGTCATCAGTCCCCTAGAACTTAGAACTACTTAAACCTAACTAACCTAAGGACAACACACAACACCCAGCCATCACGAGGCAGAGAAAATCCCTGACCCCTCCGGGAATCGAACTCGGGAATCCGGGCGTGGGAAGCGAGAACGCTACCGCACGACCACGAGATGCGGGCCTGAGGAACCACACACAGGGTGGCTATAACTGAACTTTCGCTACTTGCCCATTGTAGACGGAATACTATTTAGCATATGGACACTCAGCATCATAGAAATTATGTTCAGATAGGTGCGCTGCAGGATTTGCGTTGTTACTAGTCTTTCTGTAGTATTTTTTTGCCTTAAGCCGGGTTTAACGTTTCTCTTTTGTAGTTCCTATGTATACTTGACCGCATTTCCCCTTTCTTTTTTTTTATACTTCTGCTGTGACAGATACACCCGGCTCAAGGAGCACTGCAGCAATTGTCGTCAAGGAAGGACGGATAAACCGGTAGTAGCAGATACCGCACGGGTCCCGAGAACTGTTATTTTTCTTCCTTCTTGTTTATTAAGAGTGCCAACCCACAAAATGGTCCATATGCTTCAATGGGTGAAGGAACTAGAAACACAGGTAGTTCACTGAAATTCTAAAAGCGTACATTCCAACTCGAGCAGCTAAATACACTATGTGATCAAAAGTATCCGGACACCCCCAAAAACATACGTTTGTCGTATTAGGTGCATTATACTGTTACCTACTGCCAGGTACTCCATATCAGCAACCTCAGAAGTTATTATACATCGTGAGAGAGCAGAATAGGGCGCTCCGCGGAACTTGCGGACTTCGAACGTGGTCAGGTGACTGGGTCTCACTTGTGTCGTAAGACTGTACGAGAAATTTCTACTCTCGTAAACATCCCTAGGTCCACTGTTTCCGATGTGATAGTGAAGTGCAAACGTGAAGAGACACGTACAGCACAAAAGCGTATTGGTCGACCTCGTTTGTTGACTGACAGAGACCGCCTACTGTTGAAGAGGGTCGTAATGTGTATTAGGCAGATATGTATCCAGACCATCACACAGAGATTCCAGACTGCATCAGGATCTACTGCAAGTACTATGATAGTTAGGCGGGAGGTGTGGGTATGACGGATGCCGAGTGAACGTCGTCTGTCAGCATGTGTAGAGCCAACAGTAAAATTCGGAGGAGGTGGAGTTATGGTGTGGTCATGTTTTTCATGGAGGGGGCTCGCACCCCTTGTTGTTTTGCGTGGCACTATCACAGCACAGGCCTATAGTGATGTTTTAAGCATCTTCCTGCTTCCCACTGTTGAAGATCAATTCGGGGATGCCGAGTGCATCTTTCAACACGATTGAGCACATGATCATAAGGCACGGCCTTTGGCGGAGTGGTTACACGACAATAACATCCCTGTAATGGGCTGGCATACACAGAGACCTGACCTAAATCCTTTAGAACACCTTTGGAATGGTTTTGAACGCCGACTGCGTGCCAGGCTTCACCGACCGACATCGATACCTCTCCTCAGTGCAGCATGTCGTGAGGAATGGGCTGCCATTCCCCAAGAAACCTTCCAGCACCTGACTGAACGTATGCCTGCGAGAGTGGAAGGTGTAATGAAGGCTAAGAGTGGGCCAACACTACATTGAAATTCAGCACTACCGATGGAAGGAGCTACGATCTTGTAAGTCATTTTGAGCCAGGTGTCCGGATACTTTTGATCACATAGTATATGCTATTCCCAATTACGGGACTCACGCTTAATGATCGTGGCGTTAAAAGGTTACACGTTCCGTCTTACCCAGACACTTACTGGCAACGTGGTTTCCGGAACACCGACTGTGAATGGAATAGGAAGGACGAAAGCGGCCGTAATAGCACGAGTTCTCGCAGTGCATGAACAAACATAACTCGTCAACGAAAGAACTACGACGGACGTAACGCAACACACTACTTCTGGAAGCAGATTTTTTTTTTCATTATACCAATAGACCGCTTTGTCTCCACTCTTTTCGTTATAAAACCATATTTTTCAACATAATCTCCGCCCAATACGAAGACGTTACGCCATCTAACTGGGAATGCCCGTGCGCCCGCATGGTATCGTACTACTGGTCGACGTCGGACCTGACGTCTTACTGCATCAACAACCTTCACATCACGCATGTACTGCTTCCCGCGGAGGGCATCCTTCATTAAGCCAAACTCTTCGTTCTTTATGATCTTCCGTTAGGCAGAAAGGTACCCAGCTGGACTGAGCTTGGAGTACCTCAACTGGTGGACGAGTATGCCAGCGCTATCAACAGATGTCCAGTTGTGCAGCGAGGTGTTGGATTGCGATTCGGCCATCACCTTGAACGAGAGTGTCCGCACGTTCCAACAGTGCACGATTCACAGCTGTGTGCGGCTGGCCCGTTTGTACGACCTTATTGCGATAGTGAAAGTCGCTCGCCCAACGACTCACAGCCAGGTCTCCGTAGAAATTCTGTAAGCACCTATGAATATCTTCAATGCTCTGGTTTTCCGCCTAAAGAAGCTCAATGACAGCTCCCCGTTTTGAACACTCCTCCATTACAGGCGCCACTACGGTGGCTACGTACAGCGCCACTGCCCATCGGAACCTCATGAAACTATAGGGGATGAAACGAGAATATTCCACGATACCCCACAACAAATTTGGCATTTTTTTCTACCGAAATCGGCGGAGAAAAAAAAAATATGTGTTGCATTACTTGTTGAACGTCCGTCATATAAGCCATGCCTCCGACTATAAATTCCTATGAAATACGCGCGAAAAATTTGTTAGGCAAACACTTTGTATAATCATGCAGTACAGTCCAAAAATAGTGACGTACTGCGACAGGCATACAACATACGCAAATAGAATTAAAATGAATTACAAGAGCTGCTATTAAAATCGTAATTAGATGGATTTAATAATATAATAATGGTTGCTGCTTATTGCTCATAGCTCATTCACCGCAAAATACATATCTAGCAACGTCATAGCACAAGTTTAAAAGCGTCCATACCCGGAGCTGCTCAGAAGAAAGGGAACCTGTAGCTGATCGAGATCGATAACTGGTTGCCGACTGGCTTGCAACGCAGTTCCGTACACGAAGCTACTCCGATGGGACTGAAATTGCCGGTGACGTGCTCGAACCTGGAGGACACAGGTTACTGCCTATTATTACGTTCGAGGATAATTTTATTACACTCCATATACAAAGTTCAGATTCAAACTTATAGGAAGATATGATACGTTACTGTTATTATAAATGTATGTAAAATGAATTTTTCGTGTTTACTCTTACATGCAGAAAACTATATGTTGCAGGTTATTTGAAGCAGCGAAGGAAGTGCAACAGTCTATTTTGGAAAAATCATATATATATATATATATATATATATATATATATATATATATATATATTGTGGTGTCACCGCCAGACACCACACTTGCTAGGTGGTAGCCTTTAAATCGGCCGCGGTCCGGTAGTATACGTCGGACCCGCGTGTCGCCACTATCAGTGATTGCAGGCCGAGCGCCGCCACACGGCAGGTCTAGAGAGACTTCCTAGCACTCGCCCCAGTTGTACAGCCGACTTTGCTAGGGATGGTTCACTGACTTCTACGCTCTCATTTGCCGAGACGATAGTTAGCATAGCCGTCAGCTACGTTATTTGCTACGACCTAGCAAGGCGCCAGTATCCATACTAAGGATATTGTGAATCATGTACCATAAAGAGCCACGTTCTCCTTTAATGGATGAAAGTTAAGTATTCCACCAGCTACGTCCGTTTTTCTCAATTCTAATTCCCTTGTCATGTTCCAGACCTCACACCAGCCTGCGTGAGCTAAAACGCGTGCATTTCGGCCTCCTTTAGGAACACGGTTGGCTCTCCTGCCAACCACAACACACACACACATATATATATATATATATATATATATATATATATATATATATATATATAGAGAGAGAGAGAGAGAGAGAGAGAGAGAGAGAGAGAGAGTATATATATATATATATATATATATATATATATATATATAGAGAGAGAGAGAGAGAGAGAGAGAGAGAGAGAGAGAGAGAGAGAGAGAGAGAGACTATAGAGAGCTACAGAGAGTGTAAGGTGTCAGGCAAATCCAACACCTTCCATGAAAACCCTGACATGATAAGCAAATCCAGTAGTATGTCACATAGCTCCGACTAAATCGTGACATTAAATTATCCAAAGTAATACGAGTAACGAGTGAGCAAATGGAATACCACAGACTAACGCAAGAATGCCTAAATGCATGTCATACCTTCCCACCGCGAGACAGACGCAGTTCTGAAGGGAGAAACGAGAACAGAAGCCGAGAGCAGAACCGTGTTAAGCTAGAAGGCCCTACGATAAGGGACGGACGGGACACCCACGTCGCCAGCTAACCACTAGGGCCACAAAACCCGCAAGTTTTAGCGTGAGACTTTTTCGCATCTCTGTTATGTCAAGGACCACCCCCCCCCCCCCCCCCAGCCCATGTTAAAAGCTAGAGTCCTCCAGAAAAACAGTATAGATCTTACGATAACGCTAAAAGGACCACACCAGCTGCAAGTTTTAGCGTGCGACTTTTCCGCGTCTCTGTTACGTTGCAAACTTTAAAAACATTGCCCCACCACGAAAAGTATAACGTTTCTCATTGGATAGACAGAATTTTTGTAGACGGAGCGTAAGGTTAACATTGAGACCCTGATTGGTCAGATGAAAACACAGCCAGATAGTTTTTTTTTAAACCAACTTCGGTAAATGGTAGTAAGGAGAAGTTAGGAGTGAGTTGCTCCCGAGATGTCGAGGTGAGCGGAGCTGTGCTGCCCGTCGCCGCCCTGACACTGCCTAAACACCGACAAGGTAATGAACGCACGCGATGCCGCATTTTTGAGCGCATAAGGCTTCACTCAGAACTGCAGAAGTCTCATCTGTTACACCCCCTTTTTGCGTAATACTAGTGTCGATCGTCAATTAAAGCTCATGGAGTTCATATTTGCCACTTGAAGTAAAAATCTGAAACGCGATGATTTCTCTGTTATATAATTATTGAGAAGCCACATCAGCCACTGTAATTTACGACAAATTAGATAGGTAATGAAAGATAATTGAGGGTCACTGTAGACCATTTTGATAGTTTTCTCTTTTGTGAAACTTAATTTAAACCTAGATTATAGATGTGATATGGCATAGGTCATCCTTCGATCCATTGTAGAACTTGGAAACCCATTCAGGGAATATTCGTTCACATTTTTGTTGAACACAGTTGGTTTTTACCATCCTGTATTAAAACACTTCCTTTTATCAATAGTGCAATTCAATTTATAAACAATGTTTTGTGAGTAGAATAAAATTTCCATTTGGTAAACTTAACTGCTTTTTCAACGTTATTTTACCAGCTAACTAAAAATAGGAAAGTCTTGAACCCCTTCCACTAAATTTAATTAGTATTATGATTCTTTTACAGGGAGTGCTGTGTAGCTGACGCTGAAATCATTAAGTATTTGGTTATATCATCGCTAGTCTCACTGAATTCTTCGGAATTCTACATGTCATGTGTGGTCTGGCGTCTCCTTAGCCGCAACAGGCCCCATGTTCAGATCAGCCAATTCCCTAAAAAACACGCTCAGAGCGTCGTTGCGCGAAAGTGGTAGGGAGACATGATATAAAACAAACAGAAATCACCATGAATGTTTAGAAGAGTAGTACAGCTTATTTTGAAACTTACCTCCCACTATATTGTCTGATACTTAACTGAAACAGTTTACTTTGCGGCTATCAAAAATAGGTGAGCCAAGGTTAACAGGCAGAAGACACTTCGATCGAAAGCTGACTGTGCTGCCCAAAACGAAAACGACATTTTCCTATACGAATGTTAAAGCTCATTTGTAAACGAAGAATGTTGCTTTGAACGGAATACATTTCACACTATTTGCTTCGTTTATTGAGTTCGTAAATAATATACTTACTAATAATGGTCAGGGCCAGGCATCCTCACAAAGCAATTGAATTTGATTCCAGTTTTAAGCTGAAGTTCATCATTACTGTATTAGTTTTCCAAATTAAAATATAATGCTGTGAAAGGTAATGATAGCCTACACAATTGTTCACATAGTATTATAGCTTGCTAATGACTCCTGCTCATAAAAATGACTATAATAATTTCTCCACTGAGAACGAGTATATTTACAGAGATCGTCCCCGTATAAACCGGTGAATCAATCACTTGCCCTTGCATTCGACGAAAAACTTTCAAACGCATACTTTATCAACATCTGCAGGCTGTTGATATATTATAGTGCGACTCGACAGAATGTAACAGTTTGTGCTGTACAAGCCAAAGACGCACGATTTTTTTCTTTTTTTGTGTCGCCTTCACTTATTGATTCAGCATCTGCAAATATGTTTTGCATTCAAGCAACTTTTAAGAAAGCCTGTAAAACTTCTGTTACATGTGTGGCGTAATTGTGTTGTAGATGCCAAAAATTCAAGATGCAGTACATCTACATCCATATGGATACTCTGCAAATCACAGTTAAGTGCCTTGCAGAGGGTTTATCGAACATTCACAATAATTGTCTATTATTACACTCTTGAGCAGCGCGCTGAAAAAGCGAACACCTATACATTTCCGTGCGAACTCTAATTTCCCTTTTTTTATTATGATCATTTTTCCCTATATAAGTCGGCATCAACAAAATATTTTCGCAGTCGCCGGAGAAAGCTGGTGATTGAAATTTCGTGACAAGATTTTGCCGCAATAAGGAACGCGTTTATTTTAATTGTGTCCACCACAAATCCTCTATCATGCCCATGACACTTTGTCCCCTGTTTCTCGATAATACAGAACGTGCTACTTTTGTTTGAATCTTCTCTATGTACTCCGTTAATCCTATCTATTAAGGATCCTAGACCGTGCAGCAGTACTCCAAAAGGGGACGCACAAGAGAAGTGCAGGCAGTCTCTTTAGTGGGTCTGTTGCATCTTCTAAGTGCTCTGCCGACAAATCGCAATCTTTGGTGCACCTTCCTTATAACACTTCTATGTGTTCTTTCCTATTTACGTTGTTCGTGATCGTAAGTCCTAGGTATTTAGTTTAATTTATGGCCTTTAGCTTTCATTGATTTATCGTGTAACCGAAGTTTAACGGATTCCTTTCAGCACTCATGTGGATGACGTCACATTTTTCATTATTTAGGGTCAACTGCCAATTTTCGCACCATACAGGCATCTTTTCTAAATCGTTTTGCAGCTTATTTTGATCTTCTGATCACTTCACTAGACGTTAAATGACAGCATCTTCTGCATACAACTTAAGATGGCTGCTCAGATTGTCCCCTAAATCATTTATGTATATAAGGAACAGCAGAGGGCCTATAACACTACCTTGGGGAACGCCAGAAATCACTTTCATTTTACTCGATGACTTTCCGTCAGTTACTACAAACTGTGACCTCTCTGACAGGAAATCACGAATCTAGTCGCATATTATCCCTTCCGTTAATTATTTATTCATGCAGTAGTACGTTCATTGGGTCGTAAGAAGTAATTATTAACGTCTGCGATCGTGATTCGGTGATTAGTGATAGTCCACTAGTATCTGTATTTGTCTGTGGAACATTGCTAGAAATTCTGGTGAAGTCCCTAGTCTGGCAGGACAGAGCGGATGAGGTTATATTTGTGGAAAGGGGTCCACATAAGTTACTTTCAGTTGCACTCAACAAATAAACTTTATTTGTTAAAACACACAATCACACAAGCAAGAACCAAAAACTCTCAAAGTTTTAACGAAAGACCTCCTTTGATTTAATTTAGATCGGCTGAAGGCCACATCGAAAATCCAAGGCACAAGGCCTAAGCAAGGTATTGAGGTACAGGAGTTCTTCTGGAGGTTTTGCTTCTTTAGAAAAACATTTGTCTTCAATATAAATAGGCTGAAAGCCTTAGCTTAAATTTTTCCCATACAACTTGGCTGAAGGCCACACATTAATCAAGAACAGTGTTATGGCTTAAGGCCGAGACAAAGATTTTTCATGTTTTATCTAAATAGGCTAAAAACGCGGCTAAAGGCCGCTTATCAAAAACAGTTCATCGACTCAAGGCCCAGGAAGAAGAGCTTTCAATTTGAAAAGGCTGAAGGCCTTATCTTAAAATATTTCGTGTAAAATTCGCCTGAAGGCCTCATACTAAGGAATAACAAACTTATGACTTAAGGGCAAGACAAGGATTTAGAAATTTTAATTTAAGAAGGATTAAAACTCGGCTGAAGACCACACATGACGCAGAAAACAATTTTACGGCTTGAGGCCTGAAGGGAAGAGCTTCTAATTTTCAACTAAAATAGGCTAAAGGCTTTATCCTGAAATGCTTCACATAAAACTCGACTGAAGGCCACATATGTAACCCAAACAATCTCACAGCTTAAAGCCCAGACTAAGAAATTTCCAATTTTTAATTTAAGATGGAAAACTCAGCTGAAGGCCATACAGTGCACTTAAGACTAAAAGGGAAATCACTATGTAAAACACAAGGAGCAGCGCTCAGAAAGTTCAAAGGGTCGGACTGGAAAGGTAACACTGCACCGCCGGTACGTAAACGGCCTTCACACATTCAATATTTGTTAACAATACTATACCATCAATCTTTCAGTATACTGAAGCCACCACCACGTCATCAGTAGTTATGTCAATATTTTAATTTGGAAACACGATTTCAAGAAGAAGAAATGTCGATGAGACAGGCAGCCAGACCGACACCCTCTTAATCGGAAGCCAGCCGACGAACCAACCAGCAAGATCAATTCTGCTCCACCCGATCAGCAAAACGACAACAAGATGTCAATAGCACAACGTTCTAGATACTTGTTCCCAATCCAGCCAAGTCAGAATAAACGCCCATAACTACCAACAAAATCTCAGCTGTCGAACTACACGCCGTGCTGGACAGCATCAACACGGCGAGGAAAACACACTGCCGAAAACTACGTCAACGACCAGGGCAGGTAACCGGAACGTCAACGGCCACAAGGCAGAAGATACCGCCGGTACACATCATTAATGAAGGAATGAATTAAATTAAGTTAAACACCACACAGGAAGACGGCTGCAATTCTAGCCGACTTCAATGCACACACGTTGTTGCCCACGGGAACCTTCCAGAAGGCGACAATCAGGATCAAACGACGAGATTTGATAGCAGTTGAGGCTTGCTAGTAGGTTAAGTGAGCACTCAACTTTAGTGTGCAGGTGGGTGGGCGACGAACTTCGTAACCCTCGCAAGAAGGGCCTCACAACTCCAACCGCACGTGCACACCACCAGCGGCTCCGGCCTGACTAAACGCCACAGAGGCCTCCTCGATGCTCTCCCCCAACCGACCGACTGCCACACACATCACACCCGGAAAATATATCCGTTACACCAAAGATATTACAGCAACACTAGTATCAATACAAGCTGCTGCTGCAACTCATGGAGAGAAGACAGCAACGCCACGGCGGCCAGAGATAAAAAACAAGGCATGACGCGAGTCAGCCACGGCTCATCTGGTAGCAACTGAGTTGTCGCTGTTTTGTCTGGTTGTGTACAGGTCGAGCTTTGGCCTTTAGCAAAGTAATGTCTCAAGTGCACTGTATTTAACGTGACAGATTCTAGTATTTGACAGTTAAAACTTACTTTGTACGTTGTTAATTCGCCAGTAAGTCTCTGAAGATGTGCTTTGAAATAGTTTAACATAGACCATCCTTTTCAAGAACCACTATCTAAGGCATTTGTATGAGCCACTTACATGTCGTGCTGTCCAGGCGGGCGCTTTGGTTGCTGCTCCCACGCTCCGATGCGTTTGTTCGAAGTGAGTGTGATCCCCATGATTGACAGGCCAGACCGACACAAATTTATGTCCCCATTTGGTGGCACCTTAAGATTAATTACTGGCAACTGAAGCAGATTTTTTATTCCACAAGAAAATTGCGAAAAAGGTGTTACTGTTAATATTCTCCCTTTCCTTAATTTTGGACGCTTGTAGCTGGAAAAGATTTTTCGATAAAAAGCCTCAAGTCCGCAATAGATAGTTCGTGATGCGCGCTACGTAAAAAATCATTTACGTAACTGTTCACAGTAAAAGAAACCGAGGTAATCTTACGTACAAAATCGTAGGCAAGTAATTGCACTTAAGGTAAAGAGAGAGTTGCCTGTGCTTATCACCGCATATTATTACTAAATTCAAAAGATTCGCTGATGCGCATAAGCTATCTGTTAAGAACCAAAATATCTTTGTACATAAACAACTCGTCAGATGCGTTGAAACTATAATTGTTTCTACGTATATTAATAAATTTGTACTGGAAAACCTATATTCAGCTGCGATCGCAACAGGATCAATTCCACTGAAGGGAACCCCAACAGCTATGTAAAGAGTTCACATGATAGGTAGAGTCAGACTATTCGTACCCGTTTCTACAGTGCACATTCCAAGCGAACATCCATAGCGTCTACCCGCGCCTCGCATAAAGGACAGTGAACGATAGCGCTTGGGGAATATTGAACGAAACAGCGAGACAATGCCGCTGCTGGACAAGGCGGGTTGAGCTCCGAATGTTCCAGACAAAAAGCGATACGTAAGGGGTACTATTGACTACGTCATTTCACTATCTAAATAAAATAAAGGTTGAAGTCCTTCGACAGAATCTTTGTTTATTATTGGAATTTTGTATGACGGCTCGGCCTGTAGGCACTGGGATGGCTACCGCTTCTCCGTGGATGTTTTGTTTCAGTTGCTCCAGAGACTGGGTGCGTGCGCATGCGCGGACTAATTCCCGTTATGGCCCTCGGCCAGGTGTGCAGTTGACATACACTTTGGATATGACACATCCAAATAGGAAATAATCGATGGGGCTCAAATCTGAACTGCGTGGGGACCACTTTATGTCACCCCCTCTGAACATCAACTTGCCACGGAAAATTTGACGAATTCGCAGTATAGTCGCTTTGGACGCGTGTGCTATGGCTCCATCTTGCTGAAACCATGTTCTCTACAGGGTGACAGGTATTGAATTGTATGAAAAAGACGAATTAGTTACAAACTACGGCCTGCACACACTTTATTCAACATGTAAACGTCACTACAGATATTCGGATTTAGGTTATGACGTTTTTGATGTGCCTGCCATCATTGCCGACGATGTGGCCCAGACGAATGGCGAAATTCTGCATGACCAGCTGAAGTGTTGGAACATGATCTTGTCGATGACTTCCTGAATAGCTCTTTTCTGCTCAGAAATGGTTTTAGGATTTTTTGTTGTAGACCTTGTAAGGGGTCCATGATTAAAGAATATGTTGCTAGCGCACTCGAGCAGATGTAATTTCGATGTATTGCTCACGCGCTGCCTGCGACATGTAAGGTATAAGAGAATCTGAGACCAAAGAGCAGTGTTGACTGCACTAGGAACTGTGTCGCAGTAGCAGTAAGTAGTTGCTAGCAGTCTGTTGTATCGTGTTGGCTGGGCCGGTCGTGTGCAGCGATGGCAGAGCCTGAGCGTTGTAGGATAAGGTAAAAGCAGCCTCGCGCATATGTAGTATTGTTATATCAAGTCCCATGTAAATGTTTTTAAAAAAAAAGCCGCTTAATAAGAATCTTTCTCATAAAAAGTAACTTTTGACAATCATTCATTTCAATTTAAGGAATTTACCAATTTCTCCGATCCTTGGTCATCCCGATTATTGAAAAGAGAAATCAGTTCTTTCCTTTTATATAAGACAAATCTATCGGCAAGCATTGCACTTAGCTGCGCCAGAAAAATTTCATAGGAGCAGATATATACGCGTTATCCGGCGAAATAATTAAGGTAAGAGTTTTCAGTTTATTGAGAATGATGTATCAGGGCCATAACGCAGCACTGCTGACGTCCAAAATTTACCAGGTTAAATTGACTGTTAATTCTTGAAAGGTTATAAGTGAGCGACAATTTTATTGAGAGGTTTGTCACATTGTATTATTGGTAGGTCACGCAAAATGTCAATGCTACACATATTTTCACTGTTGGGTAGTTACGCTATATGAGAATATTATTTATATTATTTTTTTGCTGTTGGTAGGTTTCGGAAGTTATTTTGTGGGGAGGTTACAACCTTCTCTTTAATAAGCCCAACGAAAAGAAGTCGCATATGTTCAGATCCGGAGAATATGGCGGCCAATCGACGTCCATGCCGGTGGTCTTTGGGTACCCCAGACCCTGAATACCGCCTCCAGTACGCCCCTTCAGGATCTCAAACACTGTCCTGCATCGATTGGGACGAGCTCCGTTTTGCATGAGCCACATCTTGTTGAAATCAGGATCACTTTGGATAATGGGGATGAAATGATCTTCCAAATCCTTCACGTACCGTCCGGTAGTCAGTGTGCCATCACGGAAAATCGCACCGATTATTCCGTGACTGGACGTTGGAAACCACACAGTGACCCATTGAGGGTGAAGAGACTTCTCGATCGCAAAATCCGGATTCTCAGTCACCCAAATTCGCCAATGTTGGTTATTGATGAAACCATCCAAATGAAACAACAAGGCGCGTGCGCAGGCACATAGTAATTCCCATCATGACCCGCGGCCAAATGTGCTGTTTGAACGTCCTAACATAAACCGTGCACAAGCTTGGTGATTTTTTTCCATATAGTACAGTAATTGTCACACTGTAACTGCACGACCACTCTCGTTCTCGAGCCGACATCGCAACCGAACAGTAAACTTTTGGCGAATGAAGGAGTTTCTTATACTTCTGTTCAGGATCCGTTGCACTGCAGTAGTGGCAATTTTGCTTATTGGCGTTACCATTTAGGCGAGAATGAGCTTCTCTCGCTTCCCACGCCCGGGTTCCCGGGTTCGATTCCCGGCGGGGTCAGGGATTTTCTCTGCCTCGTGATGACTGGGTGTTGTGTGATGTCCTTAGGTTTAACTAGTTCTAAGTTCTAGGGGACTGATGACCGTAGATGTTAAGTCCCATAGTGCTCAGAGCCATTTGAACCATTTGAAGAATGAGCTTCGTCAGAAAAAATATTAAATGAAGGACGCCCAGTCACATCGTAAACGAACTGCAGCCAATGTCTAGCATCCTGAAGCTTTAATTCTTGCACCAATTAGATTTAATAAGGGTGCAGATTGAGGTCTTTATGCACAATTCGATGCAGTGATGACCTATGCGCCTTTAAAGAACTTGCACGCCTCCGAATGGAGAGTTTAGGATGTAACGAACAGACCGGATTACAGTTTGCACGGCCTTATTCGTTCTTCATGACCTTGATCTCCTGAATTTCACTTTCGCCAGTATTGAACCAATCTCCTCAAACGTTTCGACCAATTCTCGGATAAGGGGGACGCTTGGAGCATCATTTACATTGTGCAATCCACGATGACTGCAAAATTTCCTCCGTGCTACAGTCGCCGAATCACTGTTTTTGCAGAATTCTCACACACAGAACGTACCATATAAGGGTGTCATATGGACTGAATTCCTAAAGGCCAAGCAGGCGATGAACGAACCGCCCACTCCAAATGGTTCAAATGGCTGTAAGCACTATGGGACTTAACATCTGAGATCATCAGTCCCCTAGACTTAGAACTACTGAAACCTAACTAACCTAAGAACACCACACACTTCCATTCCCGAGGAAGGATTCGAACCTGTGACAGTAGCAGCAGCGCGATTTCGGACAGAAGCGCCTAGAACTGCTCGGTCACAGAGGTCTTCCCGCTCACTCCCCTCCGATTTGTTGCACATGTGCAGAGAGCTCTTCACATACAAACTTTGTTTTGAGACAGCTGGCTAGTACTATTTACAATTTCTCCAGCCACGAATCAGGGTAATCACTCTGAGATAAGAAAATATTGGTTTACTTTATACGTAAGTAAATAAGGACAGTTTTCGTGCTCCGGTAAAGGACCATTCGTGAGTGCTTCTATTTCTCATTCAACCAAAAATATGACTTTAGTCCTACGAATTAAAGAAAGAAAAAAATGAATTGCAGTATAAAAGGACAGTGTACACTCAGACAAGGTTTTTCATTCACAGGTACTTAGCTACGCGCCCCATATTTGTTTGACTTCCACTGTACACGGTGCCCTTAAACAAACACCCAATTGCAGTGGCACACTATAACAGTATAACGTGGACTACAGACAACAAATCGTGCACCAAACGAAGATAAAGAACATAGTTTTTCTCACAAGTGTTCAGCATGTGCAACTTTCCTTATACGGCACTCATATAAACAAAATTCAATTCTTCTCACAGTGATCAAGCCCAGATTAATGGAAACAATAGCCTATTCATTTCTGCGTTTCAGTTCTGAAAAATCATTATGTTGTGGCGAAACGTAGACACGAGACACCAGTTTTTGTAAAGCCCTAAAGGAAAAAATCGTGTGGTGAGCGATAAAGTGAGCGTGGAAGCCAACGCAGTGGAAAACAGCTCTGTCGTATTGACAATTCCGACCAATCCAACGGTCAGGGACGTAGCGCTCAACCACTCTCGTACAACAGATGCCATTGGAGAGAGGCTCTATCGTACCACAAAGTAAGATTTTCAATTTCATCTTCTAAAAGGAAAAAAAAACATTCTTGTAGCGTATCCAGATAAGTTACGCCTGTCACGGTGGCTTCAGAGAAAAAAAGAAAAATGGTCTGTGCTCATGACGTCGGGGCGCAGCGCTACATACATATTATCTTCTGACCTAAGACATGAACATTCCCATTTATGTGAAAAACTGCCTCATTACTAAACACCACACGATCTTGAAAGTAATTTTCCTACTGCAACACATCAGGTGCAAAGTTATAACGAACGAACCACAGTTCTCCGGCTAAAGTACAAACTACATGTAATCAGTATGGACTCGTGTGTAAATGTTTTCTTAAAACCTTCCACGCTGTCGTCATTGACAACCAAAGTTCAAGACTTGTTGCAGAATTAAGGCAACAACGGAAATTTTCCAAGGTAGTGTTTATTTCGCCACAAAAAAGTATAAAAAGATGATAGTAAAGTACAAAAAATGTTAAGAATACAAAATGTAAAAAAATGTAAATGTAAAATGTAAAGAACACAAAATGTAAAAGAATACAAAATGTTGTGCAACATGCATAACGGTAGACAAAAATGTTCTTCGTTTTTTACAACTTAACGGATTTGCACAGACATACCGACAACTGGTTAAAGTGCTCAGCAAAGGGTGTGACCACCTCTAGCACAAGTGCAGGCCTGACAACAACGGGGAATGCTGTGAACGCAGAGGTGCTCTCAAGTCTTGGAGAGTGGTTGGTGGATGCTGACGTGATGCAAGCCGTCTCCCTAGTGCATCCCTAACATGTCTGCATGAGTCCAATCTGGAGAGTGAGCAGGCCACGCCATGTGTGCAGTATTTTCCGTTTCCAAGAAAACACCAACCACCTGTGTTTATGAGGTCGAGCATTATCGTCCATCAATACGAGGTTTGGGCCCACAACACCTCGCAACAGCCACAAATGAGATCCCAAGATGTCAACACGATACCTAATACCAGTTAAACCTTGCCGATTCACACATACAACTTCAAGAAGAGGTGTTCGAGTGGTAACCGTGACCACTGCCCACATCATTAGGAACCTTCCTCGATATCGGTCGCTTTCCACAATGTTTAGGTCCCGAAATCGTGTTCCACGTTCCCTCTAGATGCAAATCCATCGAGAATCACTCTCCAGACTGAATTGGGAGTCACCTGTGGAAACAACATTGGCCCACTGTTCGACTGTGCAGGAGGCATTTTGATGACTCCATTCTAGACGTTCCCTTCTGTGAAGATGCGTCAGAGGTAGACATACAGCAAGTCTCCGACAATAAAGGGCACTCTGCTGAAGCCTACTGCCCACGATCTGCCTCAACTCAACTCGTCCAGTGAATGCTGCGAACTCACATGCCAGTTACAGTGCAGTTCTAAAGCGATACTGTCGTACCCTTACAGCCAAATAATGCTCCTCTCTTCTGAAGTCACACACGGTCGGCTCTGCTCTGGTCCTCGGGACACCGTTTCGGTCTCTACACACTTCCGCCACATCCGACAAACAACAGAATGATTCATACTAAGCCATCGGACCACATCAGGATTGTAACTTCTCGTTACTCGAATTTTTTGAACATTTGGTACTGTTATTTCACATAATACAGAAGACGCATGAGCTCAGGAAACGACCACACTACTCTGAACTCTTTTTGTTTCAAAGTAATCACTGTGAAAAAAAATTTTTAAATTTTTATACGACGAAATTTATGTTCAGTGTTCGAAGTTATTGCAATTATTCACAACAAAGATTAATAATATATGGTTGTTCATATTCTCTAATCTTCTAAAGAATAGAAAATTGAAGTTCAATTACTTTTTAAATTATTCGATAAAAAGTCTCCACATCTCACTTGATACTTAAAAATTTTTAAAAGGTTGGAATTCAGACTCACATGTGAGGTCCGATTATCAATGAGTGCTAGCATTGCAGAAAATGGGATGTTGCATTTACGGGACTCTTCAGTCTTGGTTTGTAAATGTTCGTAACTCGCATTGTCTCACTATTTTGTATTGTTGTTTCAAGTAATGAGCAATACGCATGATCTCAGGGAAGAACCATATCACTCTTATCCCTTTTTCTTACAAAGTAATTATTGTAAAAAAATTTATTTAAAATTTTATGTATTTTAGTAAAAGCAAAAGCAGCTTTATTTCTTTCAGGGTGTTTCAGAGAAGTGCCTTTGCATTACAGTAGCCTAATTATTCATTGTCGCACAGGTAAGCCAAGTCGTTATTAGGGCCAGCATTAAAAATTGTTTCGTCCAGTTAGGGAACAGTGAATGTGTATGAAATTACATTCAGTGAAATCATAACTGGTCTCACATACATTCTAATACTATTTAGTTCAGTAGTTGTAGAAGTACACACTACTTTGTAGCTGGGGTTGTGTAGGTGTTGTGCGTAGGGGATTATTCATAAAAATTTTACAGTAACATAATATTGAAATGTAGTACGTCAGATAAACAGTGCTCATAAGGATTGCATGAGATGTACATAATCATGCATGTAGATATTCTAAACACAGGTGCTTCATATGCAGTAAAATTAATGGTTACAGACAGTCAATAAAGAGAATATTGTTACACTGTATAGACGGTCACACAGGCAGAAAAGTTTCACGCATAAATGGTATACTGTCTCAACAGAAAAATTAGAGTATAAAAGCTACACTTACTAGCATTTGTATAAATCCTAAGAAAAATTTAAAACAGAAAAGTTACATACGTCTGTGCAATAGCAAGTAACGAGGCTTAGTTATTTGATGTTTTATTCAATATTTGATTTTGCTCCTCTTGCAGTGACCATTTTTGTGGATGTATTCCATAATATTTTAGGTTTGTTTGCATGTAAATTATTTATAGGATATTTTTGCCAGAGTAAATGTTTGGTTATCGGAGAATCATATCGGCAAGTGTAAATGTGTTACGATAATGGTATCAGAAAACTTTCTTCGATATTTCGAGCTCTTAAAGTATTAAAAAAGCAATTTTATTTTTTCTGGTAACAAATGTTTTGTTACCTCTCAAGGAACGACCATCTACATAACATTATAGTAGATGTACAGATTCACTGTTCCGACTTTGACATGAAAATTTCTGAAGTTCTTTACATTTGTTTCTAGGTGATGAAGCCAAGTGCTGACCCTCTCATTCAATAGTTTTATTAATATTATATTTCACAGTTGATTGCTTTGGGGCCTCAATTGATTGCACTCTGTCAAAATGTGAGGCAGTGTGTGAATGAAATGAAGGTGCTCAGCGCACACTATAATAACAGACTTGTGACACGAAAAATGGTTGACAATTTAAATTAATACTGTAGAACTTAACACAATATTCATAGTTAAGAAGTTGTTCTACCAAGAACCGACGTAAGTGTCAGTTAACCGTTTCAGAAACAAATTGTATAGAGTGATATGTAGATTGAATTAATTTGATCTGAAAATAAAGTATTCCTTTATTTTTGTTAACGATTATCCAACAGTGACTGCCAATACGTAAAGTACTTGTAGGTGTTTTACTTCTTGAGAATTTTGTTTGGCTGGGCTGGCAGATTCACAAACAGACAGCAGATGAAAGTGGGCCAAAGAGATCTATTAACTTAACGCACGTTGTAAAAGTTGAAGCTGCTGCCAAATAGGTCAGAATTCGCTAATGGCTGTTGAGTGTAGAGGACAGAATGAGGGGATGCCCGTTGCAGGCCGACACAATGCAAACGGCAGTTAATGCCGTGGACGTCTGGACAGTCACAGAGGAGTCGTAATCCTGCACGAGATGACCGCTGGCCCCACCTTCCCAAAGCGTTTTCGTGTGCTGAGGGTGTTGTAAAGCACAATAGAGATCCCGGAAGGTGGGCAATAATGGGCCTTGGGTGGAGAATGGGTAGAAGACGATGCCAGTCTTTCAATACGAGAGCAATGTACCGGTGGACACTATGCAAGCTCTGTGAAAACTATAGCTTTTCATGGGTTTATCCTCTTGGCACAAAACGGCAGGCGGGGTGTGATGATTCAGATGGAAAACAAGTCCTAAGCAATGCAGGGAAAGCAGAAAGTTTTCTGGCGTTGCTTATTCTGTATAAGAAATAGTAGCAAATAATAATAGTGACGCTATCACTGTTGGTTGGTAATATTTACTGGCAAAATGCAACTTAACACCAGACTGTGTACTTACGGCTATCCTGTGTGGCCGTTTTTCTGTACAACTTGAAAAGAGAGAGAGATTATTAATTGATCACCGACGCGTCGGTTCTCGATTGTGTTCAGGAGACGTACGGATTGATTACTCGAAGTGGTTTTCTTAATTGACCTTTTGACCCGGGTTCCCTTCACGCAATCAGAATCTTCGATGAAAATACCTAAGTGACCTACTTGAATATGAAAATGGAAATGAAAGCAACTTACTGGAATTTAGTAAGAAAAAGACTAATAGATCTGAAGTTGAAGACATTAGTGGTGTCCCAAATACAATCGAGACACCGCGATAAAAAACGAACCTATAACAAAGCTCATATACATTTGAACATCACTTCTGGTTAGTGCAAGAAAAGAATAAGAAAAAAAATTACTGCATCGTAAAATATTAATATATTTTCAACAAAATGGCTTTAAACTTCTAGACATTGATAAATATACAATGAACTTACATCTGATGTTTCTTTTGTACGTGTCGCAGTCCAGTAATCGCTGCTCTCTCAGTCCGTTCCTTATGTCCTTGTGTGCGCGTAAGTACATTATATCTTCACCCGAGTTTCCGAGACGTTCGTTCGTCGTTTCACATAATTTTTACACAAAATAAAAATGCAACTTGTAGCAATGTTATGTACTACGGCTTAACATGTCGGCGACCAAATGTACAAAGGATAATGTAGTCTCTAGAATATTTCTTAACAAAAGATAGATTGTTCTTTCTTCTGTTTCGCAGCTTCTTGCTGTCAAGCGCTGTGGCAATTTTAAATATCTGCGCCCAGCGTGTCATAGTGTTTATTTAAAGTATTTAAACGCTGGAAGCGCGTCTTGGTATAAGCGTACATTAAAAAAAAATATATTTCTTCTCTTTACTATCGCGCTGTGATGCTTATCATTTTTACTAACTACAGCTCTTTGGCTGTCCTTTTCTTTTATGACATATATAATATTACAGGTTGAGGGAATATATAGATGGGCTATGATAAGGTAATGCACTTGCAGGCAATGTTATGGAAATGGAAGAGGACGTAGATGAAGATGAGAAGGGAGATATGATACTGCATGAAGAATCTGATAAAGCATTGAAATATTTCAGTCGAAACAAGGCCCTGGAAGTTGACAACATTCCGTTGGAGCTACTGATAGTCTTGGGAGATCCAGTCATGACAAAATTCTTCCATCTGGTGAGTTATATGTAGAAGACAGGAGAAATACCTTCAGACTTCAAGAAGAACACGATCATCTCACTTCCAAAGAAAACAGGTGCTGACAGGTGTGAAAATTACCGAACTATCAGTTTAATGAGTCACGGCTGGAAAATACTAACACGAATCTTTGACAGAAGAATGGAAAAACTGGTGGAAGCCAACACTGCGGAACATCAGTTTGGGTTCCGGAGAAAGGTAGGAAGGCGCGAGGCAATACTAAATCTACGAATTCTCATAGAAGACAGGTTAAGGAGAGGCAAACCTACGTTCACAGAATTTGCGGACTTAGGTAAAGCTTTTGCCAATGTTCACTGCAATACTCTCTTTCAAATTCTAAAGGTGGCAGGACTGAAAACACACAAAACTTAACTTCTTCAGTGTCATAGATGTGTGGCAGGCAAGGGTGGCAGGCAAAATAAGCAATTTTCTTCAGTATCGATAATCCAATGTCGCTGCTATACAAGTGCCTAACCTTGATCCGGCCGGAGTGGCCGAGCGGTTCTAGGCGCTACAGTCTGGAACCGTGCGACTGCTACGGTCGCATGTTCGAAACCTGCCTCGGGCATGGATGTGTGCTGTCCTTAGGTTAGTTAGGTTTAAGTATTTCTAAGTTCTAGGGGACTAATGACCTCAGCAGTTAAGTCGCATATTGCTCAGAGCCATTTGAAACTAATCTTGAAGCTATTGTACAACTGGGACGCGTCTACTCGCGCGTGGCGCTTATTTCCTCTTCACATAGGGTCCGCTGCTATCGCGTTGTCATCCTTGAGAGGGGTCGGTCGGCGTGCGATTGGCTGACGTCTCCTCACAGCCATCTCTTCTGTCTCTTTGCCGACTAGCGTGACGGCTTGACTTTGCGCCGTAACACCGATGACTTTGTAATTCTGTCAGAGACAGCAAAGGACTTGGGAGAACAGTTGAACGGAATGGATAGTATCTTGAAAGGAGGATATAAGATGAACATCAACAAAAGCAAAACGGCGGCAATGGAATGTAGTCGAATTAAATCAGGTGATGCTGAGCGGATTAGAATAGGATATGGAACAGTTAAAGTAGTAAATGAGTTTTGATATTTGGGCAGCAAAATAGCTGATGATGGTCGAAGTAGAGAAGATATAAAATGTGAACTGGCAATGGCAAGAAAATCTTTTCTGAAGAAGAGAAATGTGTTAACATCGAGTATAGATTTAAGTATAGAAAGTTCTTCCTGGAAGTATTTGTATGGAGTTTAGCCATGTATGGAAGTGAAACATGGCCGACAAACAGTTTAGACCAGAAAAGAATAGAAACTTTTGAAATGTAGTGCTACAGAAGAATGCTGAAGATCAGATGGGTAGAAGATCAGGTATTGAAAAGAATTGGGGAGAAGAGGAATTTGTGGCACAACTTGACAAGAAGAAGGGACCGTTGGTAGGACATGTTCTGAGGCATCTGGGGATGACCAGTTTAGTATTGGAGGGAAGCGTGGAGGGGGGGGGGGGGCAAATATCGTAAAGGGGACCAAGCTATGAAAACAGTAGCATGGAGAGCTGCATAGAATCAGTCTTTGGACTGAAGACCACAACAACTACACTGCATCTTTCTCGTCTCAAATAGACCTGTGGATCGCCCCTCACACATAGCAGACACAATGTTGGTGATGATGATGTTTGGTTTCTGGGGCACTCAATTGCGCGGTTATTATCCCCCATACAAATACCCGACCTGTGCTCAGCCCACTCTCGCCACTTTCATGAATGATGATGAAATGATGAGGACAACACAAACACCCAGTAATCTGGAGACAGGTGAAAATCTCTGACTCCGCCGCGATTCGAACCCGGGACCCCGTGCTCGGGAAGCGAGAACGCGACCGCGAGACCACGAGCTGCGGACTAGCACACACTAGGATCATAGGAAACAACATGCAGTAACACAATAACGTGCTCCTTTAAGACACGGGCAGGACAGAGGCATAAAAAATTCCTTTCTTTAGCTGTAGGACTCTGGGTGCGAAAACGTGGGAATTTCGTTGGTTAGCCTGGTATTACGTAGAACTGTTGAAAAATTATTCAGATTTGGAGAACACTCCAGGAGAATTGATTCTTGTCATTTTATCACTGCTCTTGAGAGGCTAGGATCGGCTCTTGAATAAGGGGTGAATACTACGAGAGAAGACAGGATCAGCTAAAGTGACACTTTATCCGCTGCTAGTGACTCCATCACTTCATAGTCATTTCACTTTGGAGTGCCAATTGGTGTAGGATGTAAAGTAGTTTAGGTGTGGTAGCTTTCTGGTATCCACGGGCATCATCCGACACAACAGTCACCAACAGGATCTCTGGCAGACAACACAACGACGCTGCTAAAAAAAAAGAAAAAAAGGGGTGAGATTTGCAACCGGCTTGAGCATGTATAGGTCGTAATGTACTCAGTACGCGAGTGTTAAGGAAGAGGACGAAGGCTCCCCTTTGGCATGGAAATTCGGGCAATCACTATCGTCAGATCGTGAAAACGGATCAGTGTGATAATAATGTAGTAACGTACGTATCAGTTCCTTGTCTTGAATATCGGTCAAAGTTAGTTACTTGTAACAGCTTCATGTTTTTGTGATAATTTGTCAGTGAATAGGATGTTATTAAACACGTTCCTGCTATACTTCAGTGCAACTACTGCACTCGTTTCATATGAGCGTTTATAATGAACAGTGGAACTTACGTTAACTACAAATCTTACCAGATCGCAAAATTATATTATGGTGTCTCTATTCCACCACACTTTTGAAGTCTATAGGACAATAATCAAGCGTTAATAAAAATCCTTGCACAACAAATGATAGTTTACATCTTCTTTGGTCATCTACATACTGATACAGTTTAATTACCTAACGGATAAGGGAACCGTGTAGTGCCTTTTTAATGTACTCGTGCCAGGATCATGGCAGTGACTGGTTACCTTGTGATGTAGCCTGGAACAAAAACTTAGACTTATTAAATTAGACTGGTTTATAATCACATTTCTAGAGACATAGATACGCGTTAGTCAGAGGCTTTTTACTAGCGCGAATTAAATAATTCATGTATGTGATATTTCAGTATTCTGTGGTTTTTGTGGAAATTGCTCCACATCCTACCAATCTAAGAGCATTGATACAGCGTCGTAATTATTTTGGATGGGTTTAATAATATTTTATCTACCTGTACGTGAGGTGTTTTGAATAATTGTTTTAATGAGGACTAGGATTCAGACGAGAGCAACTAAGGAGTTATTTAAGTTAATAGAAAGTTCGAATAAGAGAGGGACATCAAGATATGGAATTATCAGGTATACTGGAAGAGCTGATAACGTTTCCCATGGAACAGACAGTTCGGAGCCCGTCCTTGTTTCAAAATGAACAGACGGAGAATTTCGAGTATGAGGGTGCGATCAATATGACATAGAACGAGAAAGAGGGTGCGGACGCGGTGAAAAGCATAAGAGATTGCCCGGTAGAAGGGAGCAGCACTATCAGAGGCTGCTATATTCAAATTGTTACTGAAACTACAACTAGCTCCACAGCAAATATTAGTAACAACAAGAGCACAGAAACAGGCTAACAACACTTTTATCTCAAATTTTCTAAAGAAAATGTAAAAAATATTCTACTGTATGTATCACCAGAAAAGGGAAAACGCACGTATTATGGAGATGCTTCAGGAACTAGAAAGGGGTCCGAGGAGGAAAGGAAACTTTCCTTTGCAGGAATGCTATTGAAAAAATTTAGAGACCAGCATTTGAACCTGACTGCAGAGCTATCCTACTGCCGCCAACGTACGTTTCGCGTAAGGATAACGAAATAACCTAAGAGAAATCAGGGCTCGCACGGAGGCATATAGATAGTCGTTTTTCCCTAGCTATATTTGCGAGTGGAACAGGAAAGGAAATGAGTAGTAGTGGTACAACCTACCCTGCGCCACGCACCATACAGAGGCTTGTGGAATCTGTATAGGAATGTAGATGGAGATGTAGTAGAAAAGCTCATCCCTGCACCAACCGACCATCCTCGTATGTTGTTCATCAGGCGGCACTGAGGAACTCCATCGAACGCTCTCCGGAAATCAACCTAAGCGCCGGTAGTTATTGCCTTCTGGCTCTCGTGGACGAACAGAATTGGGATTAACACAATCGTTGTTTGTGGAATCCGTTTTTATTCCTGTAGTCCGATGAATTGTAACACGTAGAAGACGCTGTCAAAAGATAATCTAGCCACTGTCATCCCGGAATGTTCGTTTTACCCAAATAATGGCTTCAGAAAATTACAAAATACGTTGTTTTAAACAAAGCTGGCAACCATGTGCTTCAGAATAAATTTAGTAAATCTAAATTATTAAACGGATCTTATAGTCGCCTGATCCCAGTTCAAGGCTACCTTTGCAGCGGCTCCTAGGGGCGACAAGAATTTGGTCTTATATATTTCGTATAATTACTTATCAAATTTAAAATGTTGTCATAATCTCTCATTCAGAGGCATAACCTGAAGTTAAAGGTTTAACACAGCAAGACAGTATTAAAGTTAGAAACTGTGTACGGATTAATTATGAAGTCCACAAAACATTTTAAATACCTGGTGGAAGTGAAGCGCTTACGGTATCGTAACAAATCATGCAATATCTGAAATACAAACGTTTTTTAACGTCCAGAACGAGATTTTCACTGTGCAGTGGAGTGTGCGCTGATATGAAACTTCCTGGCAGATTAAAACAGTGTGCCGGACCGAGACTCGAACTCGGGACCTTTGCCTTTCGCGGGCAAGTGCTCTACCATCTGAGCTATCCAAGCATGGATTAATCCAAATCGGCCACTTGCACACGAAAGGCAAAGGTCCCGAGTTCGAGTCTCGGTCCGGCACACAGTTTTAATCTTCCAGGAAGTTTCATATGAGCGCACACTCCGCTGCAGAGTGAAAATCTCATTCTTGCAAAATCCCCCAGGTTGTGGCTATGCCATGTCTCCGCAATATCCTTTCTTTCAGGAGTGCTAGTTTTGCAATGTTCGCAGGAGAGCTTCTGTGAAGTTTGGAAAGTAGGAGACGAGGTACTGGCGGAAGTAAAGCTGTGAGGAGGGGGCGTGAGACGTGCTTGGATAGCTCAGATGGTAGAGCAATTGCCCGCGAAAGGCAAAGGTCCCGAGTTCGAGTCTCGGTCCGGCACACAGTTTTAATCTGCCAGGAAGTTTTTTAACGTGATGCCAAAAAGTAAATTCGTAAAACGGCCGACTGTGGTGCCACTAATCGTTGCTTGTGAAAATGGTGGCGAACCATCAGAGAAAGCATTTTGTTTGCTAGAATTTGCCCGCGTCCAGAGAGGGAAACCACATCCAACTGTCGAAAACGTCCAGCATTAGTTTAAGTGTTCTGTGTCATGTCCGGCATGACAGTCTATGGACCCTTCGTCACTGAGAGAACTGTCAGTGGTAGGCATATCACCTATCTCGACACACTGGAGTTGCAGCTGATAGCTGATAGCAGGGATTTGATTTTTCATCAAGATGGCGCCCCTCCACATTTCCACAATTGTGTACGAAATCACCGCAATGGGACACCGCTGAATGGGTCGAGTAGCGACACCTGACCTGGCGCTAATCTAGTGGCTAATATTTGAGCAGGGCTTGGTTTGCGATTTTTTCTTGTCGCGTTACATCAAGAACAGCGTTCCATATATATCACAGAACCTTCAAGACATGTGACAACACATCGCATCAGGGGTTCTCACCATCTCTTCTAATATGCAGAGTATGGTATGAACAGAATTCGATTAACAATTACATGTGTGCATTGTGAAGAACACTGGACACGTAGAGCTTTCATAAACATTGTGAAAAATATTTGAGAGTCTGTCTTTCGAATAATGCCTCATTTGTTACATCGTTCTTCTTCATTTATCGGTACCGATTTTTCCTAAAGATTTCATGGACTTCATAATTATCCTGTATATATCTTGACAGAGCAAACTCTCGGCGCGCAAATTAACCAGACTATATTCAACTAGTATTAGAGGAGAAGAACGTCTAGCGACTTTCAACAAACTAGATATAATTTCAAACCTTTCCAAACATTTTTCTCACTGAAACATCCAACAAATTAATAAAGTGGGAGAAGTTTATCGCTTACTACTGTTTCGGTGTTGGTTTCAACTTTTTCATTAGCCTATCGGTGAAAAAATCCGAAACTAATTAGGATTTCCCGTCTTAAGCTATAAAGGTTTTACTTGCTTAATGTCAAATTTCGAACGCATGAACTCATTTGTAAAGCTATCAAACAATGGATAGCTGATGTAACTGCGACAACGTTTACATTGAACAGCTACAACAACATAACTTCTCGTTTAACATCAATTGTTTGTTTATTAACCAATTTAGGTGAGTCAGCGAAAGAAATCTCTTGGAAATATTGGCTGCTGTGGCATGACAATCCTGTCTGATGCATCACGGGCGGCAGGTTCGCCACTTGACAATTACAGATACCGGTAATCGGTGTACACTGACGCCAGAGCTCTGCACCCACGTAATCCAGGTTTAACCTCTATCTGTCGGATAGCTGTCACACGCTTCTGATTCATTTACGCATTTCAGACCCGCAATTACTCGCCGTATTTTTCTCTGCCGATGAAAGCTTTCCATACGCGTAAACAGTGGCCCTCTCACTAAAAATCCTAGAGCACCGGTATGAATAAGCAGCTCTCTCCACAGATAGCCATTGCTTATGCAAAATTCATGTGAACAACTGGTTAAACTGTACAGTTTGTCTAAAAGCTGAGCGAATTACGAAGTGGGTTGGCACAAATATTACATCGGATTTATAGTATTTAGGTCTGCAAGGTGCTGGATTTGATACTTGAATTCTCTTAATAGAGATGGCTAAAGAGAAGTAGTGATTTGCTTATCCGCTGCTAGTAATTTTTAAAAAGAGTAGATTCGGTAAATAAGTCTGTTATCATTGTCGATTTCTGAGAGTGAAGCCTTCTAGATCGGTTAATATGTTTTCATTTATTACGACGTTTCGGCTGCTGCCATTATCAGATCCGTAATTAAAATTAAAGTAGCATAATAATGATACAATATACAATGGTAATAATATATAAGGGCGATGTACTTGAGGACAATATTATGGAAATGGAAGAGGATGTAGATGAAGATGAAATGGGAGATACGATACTGTGTGAAGAATTTTACAGAGCACTGAAAGACCTGAGTCGAAACAAGGCCCCCGGAATAGAAAACATTCCATTGGAACTACTGACGGCCTTGGGAGAGCCAGTCCTGACAAAACTCTATCATCTGGTGAACAAGGTGTATGAAACAGGCGAAATACCCCCAGACTTCAAGAAGAATATAATAATTCCAATCCCAAAGAAAGCAGGTGTTGACAGATGTGAAAATTGCCGTACAATCAATTTAATAAGCCACAGCTGCAAAATACTAACACGAATACTTTACAGACGAATGGAAAAACTAGTAGAGACCGACCTCGGGGAAGATCAGTTTGGATTCCGTAGAAATACTGGAACACGTGAGGCAATACTGACCTTACGACTTATCTTAGAAGAAAGATTAAGGAAAGGCAAGCCTACGTTTCTAGCATTTGTAGACTTAGAGAAATCTTTTGACAATGTTGACTGGAATACTCTCTTTCAAATTTTAAAGGTGGCAGGGGTAAAATACAGGGAGCGAAAGGCTATTTACAATTTGTACAGAAACCAGATGGCAGTAATAAGAGTCGAGGGGCATGAAAGGGAAGCTGTGGTTGGGAAGGGAGTGAGACAGGGTTGTAGCCTATCCCCGATGTTATTCAATCTGTATATTGAGGAAGCACTAAAGGAAATAAAAGAAAAATTCTGAGTAGGGATTAAAATCCATGGAGAAGAAATAAAAACTTTGAGATTCGCCGATGACATTCTAACTCTGTCAGAGACAGCAAAGGACTTGGAAGAGCAGTTGAATGGAATGGACAATATCTTGAAAGGAGGATATAAGATGAACATCAACAAAAGAAAAACGAGGATAATGGAATGTAGTCGAATTAAGTCGGATGATGCTGAGGGAATTAGATTAGGAAATGAGACACTTAAAGTAATAAAGGAGTTTTGCTATTTGGGGAGAAAAATAACTGATGATGGTCGAAGTAGAGAGGATATAAAATGTAGACTGGCAATGGCAAGGAAAGCGTTTCTGAAGAAGAGAAATTTCTTAACATCGAGTATAGATTTAAGTGTCAGGAAGTCTTTTCTGAAAGTATTTGTATGGAGTGTAGCCATGTATGGAAGTGAAACATGGATGATAAATAGTTGGGACAACAAGAGAATAGAAGCTTTCGAAATGTGGTGCTAGAGAAGAATGCTGAAGATTAGATGGGTAGATCACATAACTAATGAGGAGGTATTGAATAGGACTGGGGAGAAGAGAAGTTTGTGGCACAACTTGACCAGAAGAAGGGATCGGTTGGTAGGACATGTTCTGAGATATCAAGGGATCACCAATTTAGTATTGGAGGGCAGCGTGGAGGGTAAAAATCGTAGAGGGAGACCGAGAGATGAATACACTAAACAGATTCAGAAGGATGTAGGTTGCAGTAGGTACTGGGAGATGAAGAAGCTTGCACAGGATAGAGTAGCATGGAGAGCTGCATCAAACCAGTCTCAGGACTGAAGACCACAACAACAACAATAATGAGAGGTGTTAAGACAAATTATCAGCGACAAAATTCAAAAAGGTAAAAAAAATACATAACTTTAAAGTGAGTCAATATTTTAATTTGTTTCCTTTGTTTTGCATTTTCAGAGTAATATACACTTGACATTTCGCTTTCTTCTATTAAAATAATAGACATTTCCCTTTCTTCTATTATTTTAATCGCAATTTAATATGGCGGTAGTTGAACTGTCGTAACTAATCAAAACGTATTATGTTATGGCTTTCTTATGGAAAAGGGCAAGTACAGAGTGTTTCCGTAAGAGCGTGGAAAAATGTAACAGGACATAAAGAATGCTCCGCAGAACAAACTGAGTAGGGAATCTGGGGTCAGAGAAGCTAGCTTGATGAGGTATGGAAGTAAACTTGTGTACCACTTCGTCTAGGATTACTGTTTTCCAGCCGATTTACGACTAACATGCGTACATTTTTACACGTACGTGCTGTTTATTTATATGTATATTGCTCATTTCCTGCAACGAAGCAAGAAGGACAAGCCTCATTACTAGGAAGTCTACCTGACCGTCTGAATGGCCATCTGTATTTGAGCTCCGTGCAAATAGTTGTACCTGACCTGTTGGCTGTTCGCGAGAGGATGTGGATATAACACAACGGTGCACTGCATCTCTTCTCAGTGGATGTCCGCAACCATCTCATTGCTGTATTCCCCAGTCGCTGAATTGGGAGGGGAGATCCTACTCCATAACCTGCACGGTCATCTGACCTGAACCCCCTTTATTATAAGGGGATATCTGAAGTCACCTGTTTATGAGACCACAGTGGATACGGAGATGCAATTAGTTGCCAGAAATGTAGATACCTGTCATGCGATTCGAAACACATCAGGGATATTTGTCAGGGTGCATCTGAATCTTCTTCGCCGATGTAATGCTTGCACTGAGGTTGAGGGCCGTCGGTTTGAGCAGATTTTGTAAGGTACAGTACAAATGGTATGTCCATTGTGACAGTGAGGGTACTTCATTTAACCGTAACTAATGTAAATAAAAAAGTACACAGTAATGTGTTTTCATTCCTATTATCTCCTTAAGCTGGCTTCTCTGAACCCAGGTTCCCTACCTCAAATTGTTCAGTGGAGCATCCTCAGTGTCCTGTTAGATTTTTGCACGCTCTTACGGAAACACCCTGTATACATTGTGATTCCGCGATGATGTTACAAACTTTCAAGGATGATGCAGAAAGATAAATGCATCAAGTTGAGATAAGGGTCCCTGTACCGGAAACGAACTAGTTATAAGCGAAAACCGTTTTGATACCTGTGACAGTGGAATATGCGTACCGGCAGTGTTGTTTCTGAGACTGTAGGACGGGCAATTTTCTGGGACGATAGTGTGGACCAGAGCAAGAAGAAATGTCTGGTAAACCTGGGCTCTAAAATGCATAACTTAAGAGGAGATGTGTCCCACATTACCGATGATAAACAAGCACTCATAGCTCCTCAGATGCGCATTTTAGAGGCCAAGTTTACTAAACATGTTTTGTTGTTTTGGTCCACACCACCATCTCTGAAACTTCCATACCGTACATTATTAGCAACAATAGTAGCGGTACACTTATTTCACTGTCAGAGGTATCAGAATGATTTTGTTTCTGCTCGGCTTTCTTACAGGAGATATGCTGCAACGAGATCACAGGTAAGTGCTGGTAAATAGGACAAAAGGAACCGTTCGACTCATTCGTTGCTTCAAATTGATACATATATCCGTCTCCATCATCCTGGAAATTTTGTAACACCATCACCGGCACACTCTGTATATACGGACATCCACAGCCGGCAGCGCCTCTAACTTCGACACTCTGTAGTGTCGTTGCATGTGACGTTTCCGGACATGGGTTCCTACTCAAAATGTTATATACTCACTCCCCTCTGCACGTTCTAGAAGTTTGTACACGGAATTTCAAAAACAACCTGTGTGTTTATGTGATTACATTTATAATTTCACTGCAATCTACATCCATACTCCGCTAGCCACCTGAAGGTGTGTGGCGGAGGGTACTATGAGTACCTCTATCGGCTCTCCCTTCTATTCCAGTCTCGTATTGTTCGTGGAAAGAAAGATTGTCGGTATGCCTCTGTGTGGGCTCTAATCTCTCTGGTTTTATCCTCATGGTCTCTTCGAGAGAAATACGTAGGAGGGAGCAATGTACTGCTTTACTCCTCGGTGAATGTATGTTCTCAAAACTTCAACAAAAGCCCGTACCGAGCTACTGAGCGTCTCTCTTGCAGAGTCTTCCACTGGAGTTTACTATTATCTTCGTAACGCTTTCGCGATTACTAAATGATCCTGTAACGAAGCGTGCTGCTCTCCGTTGGATCTCCTCTAACAACCCTATCTGGTACGGATCCCACACCGATGAGCAGTATGCAAGCAGTGGGCCAACAAGTGTACTGTAACCTACTTCATTTGTTTTCGGACTCCATTTCCTTACGATTCTTCCGATGAATCTCAGTCTGGCATCTGCTTTGCCGACGATTAATTTTATATGGTCATTTCATTTTAAATCACTCCTAATGCCTACTCACAGATCATTTATGGAATTAACTGCTTCCATTTGCTGACCTGCTATATTGTAGGTAAATGATAAAGGATCTTTCTTTCTATGTATTCGCAGAACATTATACTTGTCTACATTGAGATTCATTTGGCATTCCCTGCACCATGCGTCAATTCGTTGCAGATCCTCCTGCATTTCAGTACAATTTTCCATTGTTACAACCTCTCGATATATTACAGCATCATCCGCGAAAAGCCTCAGTGAACTTCGGATGTTATCCACACGGTCATTTATATATATTGTGAATAGCAACGGTCCTAAGACACTCCCCTGCGGCACACCTGAAATCACTCTGACTTCTGAAGACTTTTCTCCATTGAGAACGACCTGCTGCTTTCTGTTATCTAGGAACTCTTCAATCCAATCACACAATTGATCTGATAGTCCATATGCTCTTACTTTGTTCATTATACGACTGTGGGGAACTGTATCAAACGCCTTGTGGAAGTCAAGAAACACGGCATCTACCTGGGAACCCGTGTCTATGGCCCTCTGAGTCTCGTGGACGAATAGTGTTAGCTGGGTTTCACATGATCGTCTTTTTCGAAACGCATCCTAATTCCTACTGAGTAGATCTCTAGTCTCCAGAAAAGTCATTATACTCGAACATAATACGTGTTCAAAAATTCTACAACCGATCGACGTTAGATATATAGGTCTATAGTTCTACACATCTGCTCGACGTCCCTTCTTGAAAACGGGGATTACCTGTGCCCTTTTCCAATATTTTGGAACGCTACGCTCTTATAATGACCTACGGTACTCCGCTGCAAGAAGGGGGGAAAGTTCCTTCGCGTACTCTGTGTAAAATCGAACTGGTATCCCATCGGGTCCAGCTGCCTTTCCTCTTTTGAGCGATTTTAATTGTTTTTCTATCCCTCTGTCATCTATTTCGATATCTACCATTTTGTCATCTGTGTGACAATCTAGAGAAGGAACTACAGAGCATTCTTCCTCTGTGAAACAGCTTTGCAAAAAGACATTTAGTATTTCGGCCTTTAGTCTGTCATCTTCTGTTTCAGTACCAATTTAGTCACAGAGTGTCTGGACATTTTGTTTTTATCCACGTACGGCTTTGACATAAGACCAAAATTTCTCAGGATTTTCTGCCAAGTCAGTACATAGAACTTTACTTTCGAATTCGTTGAACGCGCTCGCATAGCCCCCCCTCACACTGCATTTTGCTTCGTGTAATTTTTGTTTGTCTGCAGGGCTTTGGCTGTCTTTATGTTTGCTGTGAAGTTCCCTTTGCTTCCGTAGCAGTCTTCTAACTCGGTTTTTGTACCACGGTGGCTCTTTTCCATCTCTTGCGATCCTGCTTGGCACATACTCATCTAACGCATATTGTACGATGGTTTTGAACTTTGTCCACTGATCCTCAACACTATGTGTACTTGAGATAAAACTTTTGTGTTGAGCCGTCAAGTACTCTGAAATGTGCTTTTTGCCACTTTTGCTCAACAGAAAAATCTTCCTAGCTTTTTTAATATTTCTGTTTACGGCTGAAATTACCGATTCTGTAACCGCTTTATGGTCGCTCATTCCATGTCCTGCGTTAACTGTTAATTTTTGTATTGATTTTGTATACATGATTTATCTGTTTCATGTTCATCATGAGAGATGGCAAAGTGTTCCAGCTGAGTGTGGGTGTCGCTGGTCGGAGGTAGCTGGGCAATACTGATATCCGCCCGATGGACAGCGGGGTCCTACCAAGCTGGAAGACATTGTCGTGCTATTCCTTTGATTAAAACTGACACAAAATGAAACATAAAAATTTTGTGACTAGTGTTGTATCTGAGCTAGTGAAAAGGTAATTAAAACGCTGTTCTCCCTAAAAACTGTCTTCATCACATGACTAGCAGTGATTGGAGATGGTTATGGAGAGAAGTACTGTGGAGATTCGAAGCACTGAGCAGATATAATTAGAAAAATTATTATCTAATTTCAAAAGATTTAGCGAGTTAATTTTCACAAGGTTCACGGACAGTCTGAAGTTTTAGGTTTATTTTCTCATATTGACAATTTGCATGAAATACGAACCTTTTTAGACGAGAACTATTATGAGCGCAAAGTGTAAAACAATATCTCTGACTTGAGCGAATTGTTCTGTGGTTTAACCTATGTAACTAGTTACGTGGTACTGGAGATTTGTATAATCATGAAAGGTTTAGGTGATGTGTCAGAGGAATAATGATTGACCGCCAATGACTGTATCAACATATGTGTTGCAAGTAATAACATACAAAGTTACGAAATCGGTGATCGTAGTAATAACGTTACTATGTTGATGAGAAATCAGCAAAAGATACTGCTAATATCCTTCCGATTTCCTAAATCCTAGTAACTATTCGTAGCTAAATGGTAAGAAGAACAATGAAGAGTATTAACAACTATTTGTGGAGAAACTCGTTAGTGTGTTTGTGACTCACAACATAATCGTTGGATGGCTGTGCTCTATAAATACATTTTGAAGTGACTTTGAGGATTGTTAAGGTAGGCGTTTGCGTCACTTTACGTCTAAATGGCTGTGCTAGTTTGTAATTTACTGACTGAACTGGGACGATGCCCTTAAATGAAAGTTAATTTACATGTTGAAGGAACCATGGATATTAAAAGAAAGGCTATAATCGATTAACAATAAATTATGTTGTTTTTCAAAATATTCTCAATTGCAGTCCACGGGTTTTAACACGCATTTTACGTCCAGGATTTTTTCTTATTGCTTTTGGTTCACAAAAAGGAGGTGTAGCCCACTAATTTGAGAAAGATATGAATACGAAGCGGAGGAGGATTGCCTGTTTAAAGCGAAAGCACGTATTCCGGTGTTTTGGGTCCACTTGCAGTTGGTAGCAACACGGCCATAAATTATGCCGTTAAGAAATCATTATGAGTCCTTACCCATTAAACAAATTTATAGTGAGTGAGAAAGAACCGAAGACTGTATGTGTAAGGGTGAACACGGCAAATGGCCTGGTGCAAGTGTTCCTATTGGACGCCACTTCTGCTAGTTGCGTGTCCCTAACCTACCCCAGTGATGCAGCCAGTGAAAGCGAACCTACACTTTAACGCGGAATCCGAATCACGTGTTGTTTCTGGAGGCTTTTCACCTCGTTAGGAGGTGTAGGTTAGGTTAACACGAAGACTGAAAAATGAGTTGTCTGACCGAAATTTATTCCGCAACGTCTTTATTTCCATGCCAGCACTTCACCGTTAATTCCCCACCCCCGACTTGTGTACAGATTGCTCGTCAGTAGGTTCTGACTACTAAGTTTCCGAGTAGCAAAATATGTGACATGTGTTGACTGCGCGACCCTTATGGTCGCAGGTTCGAATGCTGCCTCGGGCATGGATGTGGGTGACGTCCTTAGGTTCGTTACGTTTAAGTACTTCTAAGTTCTAGGGCACTGATGACCTCAGAAGTTAAGTCCCATAGTGCTCAGAGCCTTTTTTTGTATTGACTGCATTGACTCAGAGCTAAAACATTTTAAACCGCCAAATTGAACTTGATACCTTTAACCGTTCCTGAGAGAAAGGGAACTTAATAGATGAATAGGCGTACAGACGAAAACAAATTGCAGAAACAGTGTTTTTTATGTGATGTAATTAAAAATTAATATTTTTCCTTTACTTGTAATGTGAAACCTTGTTTCTTGTCAATTTTCATGTTTCTACGTCAACAGGAAGTACCCTACATGTTTTGATGAGTCAGCTTGCTAATATCGAAATGTGTGACTTAAATAGTGGTGTCTTTTGATTGCATTGATATAGAAGTTACATTTTTCACACTACCAAGAGATAAAAGACGTTTAAATGTGACATAAGTTTCAGCGTGATACCTTGAAGCATACCTAAGAAAAAGTGGTCTTTACAGTCGGACAGAAAGACAGACATGCGGAAGGACGACACTCGCACAATGGTTCCGTTTCTACCGACTGAGGTACTTAATCCTAAGAGGGAAAAGAACTGCACTCATTAAGGCATTCAGCTCGAGTTATTAACAGTACTGTGAACAACTGTATTAAACAGCAAAAATCAAAATAACAACCTAAGGCTAGGATTCATGTCCATTCAAAATCAACATTTAATTTTTTTAAATAACGTTGTGTAGCCATAAGCAAACGTGTTAGTTTGGCAAATACAAGACAGCAAACTTAATGTAACAAACGAACTAATTTTACTTATATTTTATCCAAATGCAGTAATTCCAAAAACAGTTAGTCTTAAAATGAAAGCTTGCAACCATCTTACTGCCTAATTGGTTTGTGGCTACTATTTCTACTAATGATGCTACTTATAATATCTTCAGAACTTAAAATAACGTATTCAGAACTGAGCGAACTCAGAATTTTTCCGCTAAAACGCCGACGGTGATCGCTTTACTATGCTATGACGTCACAAGTTAGCAAACTAACTGTCAGATTCAATGGATCTTAAGAAATCTTGTACGTTACCGCAGATATCTCCTAAAAGAGCAAAGTTAAGTGAAAATGCTTTTCCCAGGCGTTTAGTGGGAAAAATCTGGTTCCTGTTTGCATAAAATTAGCTGTGCAGTAAACTGGGTTTTCACTACAGCGAATCCACTTCGTACTGCCAACATTCCGTTAAGTGGACCTTTAAAAGTCATAGCGTTTATGTAAACTAAAGTGTCACTCGTTTGACCGAGCGCCACCAGCCATTTGACGTTGGGCGACGTGCTAATTTTGGTTGGTTCAAATGGCTATGAGCGCTATGGGACTTAACTGCTGTGGTCGTCAGTCCCCTATAACTTACAACTACTTAAACCTAACTAACCTAAGGACATCACACACATCCATGCCCGATGCACGATTCGAACCTGCGATCGTAGCGGTCGCGCGCGCTTCCAGACTGTAGCGCCTAGAACCGCTCGGCCACTGCGGCCGGCGTGCTAATTTTATTCACCACTGAAAAATGTAGCCGAATAAGCCTTTACAAGGTAATTACGTCTTGTAGTGTCATCGTCGTGTCTTACTCTTTGCTAAATAAATTTTATTTTCTCCGAGTATGTTGAATACATCAATTCAGTTAGCAAAGATGTCCATCAAAGGTCTGTATTCCCTGCACAGTACGAAAATTTCTCGTTGACTCATAATATTAATTTCCATTTTTAGCTTGGTAGATTCGGCTCTGTATAGTGTGAGATGGAAAAGATAACAGAAAACGTAGAGCAGGGATAACGACTAGAAAAAAAATAATCAAATAGCTCTGACCACTATGGGACTTAACTTCTGAGGTCATCAGTCCTCTAGAACTTAGAACTACTTAAACCTAATTAACCTAAGGACATCACACACATCCATGCCCGAGGCAGGATTCGAACCTGCGACCGTAGTGGTCTCGCGCTTCCAGACTGTAGCGCCTAGAACCGCTTGGCCACTCCGGCCGGCTAACGACTAGAAAAATTTGGAAACTATTTGTCGTCAATAGAATTCACGAAATCGTCCTGAGGGCACAGAACGTCTACATATGGATAAAAAATAATAAATAATTTTATTCTCTCATAAAATTACGTCGGTAGGTCTAATACTTCATTAAACTTTTGTTTTAAAAACAAAAAACATCTCTCCAAACTCAAGTGTACAGTAAAAAATAGAATGTGTTCTTCTAATAAAACGAATTTTCTTCTCTTTCATAAAATGAAATATATCAAAATCCAGAGAAACAACTACAATACTTCTTTTAAACGTTGAACAAACATTTGTTGGTGTTATAAGCTTTGTACATTAGAATGAACACGCCCATCTGATATAATGAACTCCATTTAAACCAGATCCACGAACATGAAAAACTACTAACGCCAATAAAACTCTCACGTAGCAAGCAAGGAAAATTTGAGGTCGTTGCTCTGATTGACGACGGACTTCGGCGCGTTACAAGTTGCAACCATACATTCATTCGTCAGCGCCTTACGTCTTCAAAGGCGCCACACATTTTCCCCGTGATCAGCCGTCACGCAAAAACAGAAAAATACTCTACGTAGTCACATAAAAAATATATATTTTAACATGTTATACGACTGGTAAGACGGCTTGTATTGGGTACTTGAATCTCACTGTTCGTTGGACAGAAAACACATGTTTATTTTAACAGAATAGCATAAGATAATTTACTGACGATAGTGTCCTTCGATCGATACAACCTTTCCCAATTCTCGGATAACAAATGGATTAAAAGATGAAAAAAATTCATGATCGTTTGAGGTGATCCACTCAGAAGACTGTTCTCGAGATCGTTTAAAGATGTGACGTGTTGTTCAGTAAGACCACACTGTATGGACCGAAACAAATGGTTGTAGGAAGGGACGATGTTTGGTGAATATGGCAGGTGGGATAAGACATCGCATCGAAGAGCCTTCAAGATTTCCTACAGTCGGTTTGCAACATATGGCTTGGTATTGTCATTAAGCAGATTGTCTTTCTCATGTCTCTGAGCATATTGTGGACATGTTTCTTGAAGTGCGCGATTCAGATTGAGCAGCTGGGCTTTGTCGCGTTCGGCATTCACCGTCAGACCCGGTTACAGCTGCTCATGTTACACCACACCGTATTGTGCCACTCATCTCAAAATCGTTGTCTTTGACTCGGCGAAACCAATCTTCGCAAGTTGTTTCCAAGAGAACATGTGGTCCATAGGCTTCTACTGGCTAACGACGATTTGCTGCAGCAGATTTCTTGAGAGGGAAGCAGAAGAGTAACACTTCCCACAGTTACTGTTTTTATGGCCGTACTGTAGGTACAACCACAACGGAGGGGTATCTGTTGAGAGACCAGACAAAAGTGTGGTTCCTGAAGAGGGGCAGCAGCCCTTTCAGTAGTTGCAGGGGCAACAGTCTGGATGATTGACTGATCTGGCCTTGTAACACTAACGAAAACGGCCTTGATGTGCTGGTACTGCGAACGGCTGAAAGCAAGGGGAAACTAAAGCCGTAATGTTTCCCGAGGGCATGCAGCTTTACTGTATGGTTAAATGCTGATGGCGTCCTCTTGGGTAGAATATTCCGGAGGTAAAATAGTCCCCCATTCGGATTTCCGGGCTGGGACTACTCAAGAGGACGTCGTTATCAGGAGAAAGAAAACTGGCGTTCTACGGATCGGAGCGTGGAAGCTTGCACAGGATAGAGTAGCATGGAGAGCTGCTTCAAACCAGTCTCAGGACTGAAGACCACATCAACAACAGCTACCCAACATGTTCAAGGAACTAAATAAGTAGGTTCTTTTCAGTATACTCGAAAGTCACACAGAGATCTCTATGTCTAATGTTTCTACTGTTAAATACGTCTCGTGTCACTGTCCGCTATGATGCTCTAGTAAGCCTCTGTCTCTCTTCAACACACCGAGCGAGGTGGCGCATTGGTCAGCACACTGATCTCGCATTCGGAAGGACGACGATTCAAATCCGCATCTGGCACTTCACGTTTTCGTGATTTCCTTCAATTGCTCAAGGAAAATATCGGGATTGTTCCTACGATCTATTTCCTTCCCAATACTTGACGCAGTCCGAGCTTGTGCTCCGGCTGTAATGACCTCGATGTCGACCGGATGTTATATCTCAATCTTCCTTCGTTCTTCCTTCTTCGCCAACAACGAGACTTAAGCTCTCATCACATTCTCTGTCTCGGAAATTACAGGCAGCGAGTCTGCGTCTTTTACAATTACAAGAGGGTCCTCACCAAAATATGACTGAAAGGATATTTTTTTATCTTAAATTATAGCTTAGGCTGCAGCCTAGGTGGTCTACACCTGAACGCGGGCATGTGTCACTAGGAATTGTGGCGGCGGACCCTTGACTGTCATTGGGACGCTTAAGTTTGAAATTTAACTCAAGGATTACTACAACCTTCCTCTCTAATTATGCAAAAGCGTGGGACCCGCGACGCCTCCTGCGGTCTCCGAATAGCTTCAAACAGCAAGGTGTCGACACATGCCAAAAAAGGACAGAACGCAGAATTTCATGTGAGGTAACAGGTGTGTTAATGATGTCAAATTAGCACCAAATTTCACCAAAATTCAATGAAAAACCATCGTGGACGTGTTACATGATCACAAGGTCGTCACACTTTCTCTTGCCCACATTTCACCCTTTGTTATTGACACCTCTGCCATGGATGTCAGAAAAGACGCGCAGCGTTGAAATCACATTGTTTTCATATGGGTGGCTAAGGAAAACATACCAGACACACTGTCTCTCCAAATCGACACGAAACGGTATCAGGGATTGGCATAAAGGACGTTAACGAAACCAGTCCTTTCCATGGGGTATTGATTCCCACACTATTTGCAGTCGAGGATGACAATTAGCTTGAGCAACAGTACGGCGTTCTTGACAACATATGAAATTGCTGACATCCTATGGACAATTCCACCCTCATATACGGATATTTTAGGCCAACAGCCACACTGAACTTAATCGCACCACTTTGGAGTGTAGTTTGGCTGCGATTTTTGTTCAAGTGTACAGGGGTGGAGGCTCTAGTGACCGTTCAAAACTATTCGACGAAATCTGAAATTGATCCAAAGTAGTAAAGGGTGCTTACCCTTTTCCAGCCTTCCTGTTGTGTACTCTGCTGTGGTGTGATCACATGAGGACAGAGCAGGGACACACGCATGAATAAATGGCAATGGAATCCTCTAACATACCCCAGTTCAGCAACACTCTCGGTGTAACCGACGCACCTTTGTTGACCACACTATAAATATACATATACAGGTACATGCCAGGAGGTAACCCACTAACAGCCCCCTGATCCCACTTGCCTCCTCGCAGGGGCTAGAGCAGCTGTGTAGCCTGCCTACAGGCGCCTAGGTCTCTGTCACTGTTTGCCTCTGTACAGGTACATTTTTAGAGTGCTCGACAAAGGCGGGCAGGCGGCACTGAGAGTGTTGTCAAACTGGATCGACTTGGAATACTTTGCCATTTTATTCATACATGTGTCAATGACGCACCTCCCCACCCAACTGTCCATGATCACGTGACAGGAGGGCATAAAACAGGATGGCTGAAAAAGCATAGACACAAGTTCCTGCTTCGAGTCAGTTCAGATCTTATCCAGTGGTTTTGATCAGTCCCTAGTGGTTTCACCCCGTACATCAGAAAAAAATTGCGTTCGCACTGCGCTTGAAAGTGGAGCGATCATGTTTAATGGAGTTGCTGGCCCATGGTGTCTTAGAGAAGTGTTGAATCGTCCAAGAGGTGTCAGCCATGTTGAAGTGTCAAGAAAGTCGTCTTGTTGCGCACCACACAGCGAATTGTCGTTTTCGACCGCGAATTGTGTGGAAATCAATGTTCCAAGGAAAAGTGTTTGATTCATATGAAACTCCCTGAGGCCCTTTTCTGCCGATTCTGAGCATCTGTGTGTTTTTCTCGGCCATTCATAAGTGCTGTGCGTCGAGGTTCTTACTTCCATGGCAGAGGCATGAAATATGGATAGGAGGGGAATGACGGCCTTCCCGTAGTGTCACACGCCCACTATGGCGTTGGGCAGAATCGTCATGGCTTTTGGTGGCAATGTGATATTATTAAACCACCTTAAACCTCACATGAATTTCTGAGCTCTCCCCATTTTTCGCATGAGTCGACAACTTGCTGTTTGAAGCGTAGCCACAATTTAAGATGAGATTGCAGAGTGCCACGCTTTTGCACCTTTACAAAGGATGTTGTAGGCAGCTTTGAGCCCAATTTCTAAATTCTACGTCGTAAATCGAGACGATTACGTGTTTCGAAAAATTAACCCTCAAATTCTATAGCGCAGTAGCTCAAGTAAAGTTAGATTCGGAAATGTAATCTTTGGTTAACTCAGAGACATTTAATAAAAACAGTGTTGTGTTGACTCAGCATTGTTTACTCTTGGTTGGGAATACAGTTGCAAGCTTGGTGCTCTTCTAGCCCCTGCTGATGTTGTTTTAGACGCCGTATACACTGTTGTACATGTATCTGATATGCGACAAGACACAGATGTGAAGGTGCAGGAGGGTATTGGTTCTGTTTCTGTAGCATAAAGCGGTTATCGGACATTCGGTTTTCTCAGGTGGCAGGTTCCAGATGCACATTCACACGAGTAGTAAAAGGAATCCGTTAAATTTCGGTTACACGATAAATTTCACAAATCTGAAGGCTTTCAATTATATTAAACGGTGATAGGTAATTTTGTTGGGAAGCTGGACCGACGGCTGTATTCTATTGACAGAACGCCTAGAACATGCAACATTTATACCAAAGGGACTGCCTACAAAACGCTTGTCCGTCCTCTTCTACGAGTATTGCTGTGCGGTATGCGGTCCTTACCAGATAGTTGTAAAAGTTCAAAGAAGGGCAGCTTGTTTGTATTATCGCGTAATAGGGGAGAGAGTTTCATGAATATGATACGCGAGTTAGGGTGCCAATCATTATAATGTCAGTCCTCTTTGAAGGCACGAGAAATAGGTAAATAGGTGTTTTTCGTGATTTTTTAATTGAAATGAAAAGTGATGCTAAATCTGATGATACAGTTTTATTCGTTACATCTCTGTCTGTTTTTCGTGATTTTTTAATTGAAATGAAAAGTGATGCTAAATCTGATGATACAGTTTTATTCGTTACATCTCTGTCTGCAAAAATCATTTTTGTGTCCATATCGTACGCTCCCTGTAACCGCTCCACCAGGTGGAAGGATTCCTTGCAGCCAGGATGTTGGTTATCCTAGTCGATCCTAAACAAAATGATTTTATGTAAGTCATTTTCAATATTTTTCTGTGACCATACATAGGATAACTGACAAAATGGTGACTTTTTCGCCCAAAAAATTGGGACAAAAGCGTGCACCGAAAATAGACGTTTGAAGATATAGCGAAACGGCTACGTCTAGAGAATTGCTTTTATAAATCCAGCATCAAATTCTGATCCATATCATATGTACCATCTAGTGTTATACCCTCCCCCCCCCCTTTCACACCAACTTGAAAAACACTGTTTCGAGAAAAACGCATTTAGTGTTTTGAGTCATTTTTTTTTTGTGGAGTTAAACGTACTTCCAGTCAGCGAGCCGTGCACCGTACAGAAATCCTTCCAGATCCGAAAGGAGGTCTTTCTCCATATTCTTCGTGGCCGTGCTGGTGCTGCAGGTCTCTTCGGCGCTTCTGTCATTCGCTGCCCCGCTCGCTCGATACGCTCTCCGTTCGCTCTTGTGCAGAAGTTTTACCAGTCTGGTCTGGTCCCGAGTTAAGGCACTTTCATAATTTCCACAAAGCCAGCAAGGCTGTCGTTGAAATTACATGTTGCCATATTGGCCCAGATGTCAACTATTTTTTCCCCTCTGTGAATGGTTTTCGGAGACAGTGCTTCATAAATCACCTGGTAACTGTATTTCCGGGGAACTGTACATAAACTCTAGAGTAAATAAGACGTTGCAGAGATCATTTTAAGCAAAAAAAATAGATTTTGTTCAACATTTCAAAGAGGATTTCTCCATTTATACAAAGGCATTTTGCGTTGTGGCGACATCTTTTCACATAATTTCGCCCTCCGAGTTTCTCCTCCGAATCGAAAATATTTTGTTGGCGCCCGCCTACGAGGGGAGAAAAGATTATTATAATAAATTAAGAAAAGTCAAAGCTCGCACGGAAATATTTAAGTGTTAGCATTTCTGGCGAGCCATTTGTGAGTGGAACTGTAGACAAGTACTGTGAGAGTGATTCTGTCAGGCATTTAATTATGAACTGCAGTCATGTAAATATAAATGTACAGCACACCATACTTTATCCTATCACTAGTTCAAAATGGTTCAAATGGCTCTGAGCACTATGGGACTTAACATCTATGGTCATCAGTCCCCTAGAACTTAGAACTACTTAAACCTAACTAACCTAAGGACATCACACATATCCATGCCGAGGCAGGATTCGAACCTGCGACCGTATCAGTCGCGCGGTTCCCGACTGAGCGCCTAGAACCGCTAGACCACCGCGGCCGGCTCCTTGCACACGTGCGGGAAAAGTTTTTACATCCGTTAAAAGCAGATATTTTTCCTTTACTAGGATAAATGCATCAACCAGAGACCCAACTCATCAACCAGAGATGGCTTGAAGTTATGACACAGCTTGATGGGAGTGAAAAACAACTGAACTTTTCCCCTTCCCTGTCGCATGAAACGTCACTGTACCTTACGTAATACTGACACTTCACCCAATTAGCCAACACCGTTCCAACTGTAGCCGCTCCGGTTTCCAATTAGTTCTGTCGGCGGTTTACGGCGCCTCTGTTGCGTGTCGCGCCAATCAAAGCGGAGCTGGTCAGCAGTTTGTTCGCCAGCCACCGCTTTGGAACGACCAGTTAACTTTTAATTCTGCGTCCGTGCTTCTGATTAAATGGCAACAGCAATTAAAAATCATGGTGGAGATACCCGCTTACCACCCGTAAGGCTGCATGCTGAGTACACACCTCATCCTTGGAAGTGTGCTCGGCATCTTCAATGTGAGAAACAGGAGGTTCCGCTCTGGGGCGATAACGTTATAGGTGTGAGTAACATTTCCGGTATCATGTTGAAAGGTCTCGTATATTTGTAGTCATGAAGAGCCAGGAATGGCAGAGTATACATTTTAAACGGCAACAAACTGTATTAATGCATGTTGTCCAGCACAGCGAAGAATGGGACTGCAGGAACACTAATACAATGTCGAATATTCACAGAGTATTTCGATCTCCGCAGCTCGTGGTCTTGCGGTAGCATTCTCGCTTCCCGCGCACGGGGTCCCGGGTTCTATTCCCGGCGGGGTCAGGGATTTTCCCTGTCTCGATATGACTGGGTGTTGTGTCGTCTACATCATCATCATTCATCCCCATTACGGTCGGAGGAAGGCAGTGGCAAATTTAAGTTAAGTGGTGTGTAAGCTTAGGGACTGATGACCTTAGCAGTTAATTCTCATGAAATTTCACACACGTTTGAACATTTGAATACAGGCATGTATCAGTGCAAGAGGACATGCTACAGGGTATTAGAGATACCGGTGTTTACAGCAATCTGGACCACTACCTCTGAAGGTCTCGTTGTATGGTGGTACAACATGCAGTGTGTGGTTTTTGTGCAAAACAAAGAGGGCGGAAAATATGTTTATGTTGATCATTATTCCAATTTTCTGTACAGGTTCCGGAACTCTCGGAACTGAGGTGATGCAATAACAACAAGGATGTGGCCGCCTGAACTAAGCCACTAACAATGGTATCAGAGCCTCGATGAGGCAGCATCTGAATAGCATCACGTACCCAAGTGGCTCTGAGTGTGAGTGGGGCATTTGGCTGCCGTCGATCATTCTACACTCCTGGAAATGGAAAAAAGAACACATTGACACCGGTGTGTCAGACCCACCATACTTGCTCCGGACACTGCGAGAGGGCTGTACAAGCAATGATCACACGCCCGGCACAGCGGACACACCAGGAACCACGGTGTTGGCCGTCGAATGGCGCTAGCTGCGCAGCATTTGTGCACCGCCGCCGTAAGTGTCAGCCAGTTTGCCGTGGCATACGGAGCTCCATCGCAGTCTTTAACACTGGTAGCATGCCGCGACAGCGTGGTCGTGAACCGTATGTGCAGTTGACGGACTTTGAGCGAGGGCGTATAGTGGGCATGCGGCAGGCCGGGTGGACGTACCGCCGAATTGCTCAACACGTGGGGCGTGAGGTCTCCACAGTACATCGATGTTGTCGCCAGTGGTCGGCGGAAGGTGCACGTGCCCGTCGACCTGGGACCGGACCGCAGCGACGCACGGATGCACGCCAAGACCGTAGGACCCTACGCAGTGTCGTAGGGGACCGCACCGCCACTTCCCAGCAAATTAGGGACACTGTTGCTCCTGGGGTATCGGTGAGGACCATTCGCAACCGTCTCCATGAAGCTGGGCTACGGTCCCGCACACCGTTAGGCCGCCTTCCGCTCATGCCCCAACATCGTGCAGCCCGCCTCCAGTGGTGTCGCGACAGGCGTGAATGGAGGGACGAATGGAGACGTGTCGTCTTCAGCGATGGGAGTCGCTTCTGCCTTGGTGCCAATGATGGTCGTATGCGTGTTTGGCGCCGTGCAGGTGAGCGCCACAATCAGGACTGCATACGACCGAGGCACACAGGGCCAACACCCGGCATCATGGTGTGGGGAGCGATCTCCTACACTGGCCGTACACCTCTGGTGATCGTCGAGGGGACACTGAATAGTGCACGGTACATCCAAACCGTCATCGAACCCATCGTTCTACCATTCCTAGACCGGCAAGGGAACTTGCTGTTCCAACAGGACAATGCACGTCCGCATGTATCCCGTGCCACCCAACGTGCTCTAGAAGGTGTAAGTCAACTACCCCGGCCAGCAAGATCTCCGGATCTGTCCCCCATTGAGCATGTTTGGGACTGGATGAAGCGTCGTCTCACGCGGTCTGCACGTCCAGCACGAACGCTGGTCCAACTGAGGCGCCACGTGGAAATGGCATGGCAAGCCGTTCCACAGGACTACATCCAACATCTCTACGATCGTCTCCATGGGAGAATAGCAGCCTGCATTGCTGCGAAAGGTGGAGGATATACACTGTACTAGTGCCGACATTGTGCATGCTCTGTTGCCTGTGTCTATGTGCCTGTGGTTCTGTCAGTGTGATCATGTGATGTATCTGACCCCAGGAATGTGTCGATAAAGTTTCCCCTTCCTGGGACAATGAATTCACGGTGTTCTTATTTCAATTTCCAGGAGTGTATACTGCATTCGGTCAATTACCCATCACTGTACTAACTATCATGTGGCTCCTCCAGGAGGGACAAGTGCGTAGATAGATTATTGTGGGCGTGTCATGGGGTGGACGCGATCCCTTGCATTAATTTTTCGGTGAATTAGTAGTATGGGGGTGTGGCTTGAGGCTGCCGGGGTTGCCTTGCGACCGTTTTTAAATCATACCCTAAAAAATCACCTGCGAGATTTTCTATTCTCTCGCTCGCTAAGCACAAACTATTAGTCTTACAGAAAAAAAGAACTGGATTGTTTTTAATGTAGTTAAAGTTTGTAATGGGATAAATTTTCGTTAGAGGTCGCAGTTTTCGAAATCTTCAAGAAAACCTGACCCCAAACGCAGTGCCACTCCCACGTCCAAGTCCCACCAGTCAGGATTCCAGTAGTTTGTTCACTGCACTCTCTCCTTTCACTGTACCAAAGTTTGCGACTGCACACATTATGTCCCACATTCGATCTCATTTGGTCATCATTGACTGACCTTATTATGCCACTGGCTTGGTCGAGCACTTACAAAAGTAAATTTGACGTTCGTGTAAATTTTACCTAAAAGTTTTAGGAATTTTTACAGCGTAAAATAAACAAGTACATCGTAGTATTCCTCAGGACTTCTGACTAAGAAAAGTCGGATCCAATTTTCATCGTAATTGGTTTTAATTTATCGTTTACAAAAGTCGTTTTTCTTTCATTACCCTCACGAGCACGTTAAAATTAATAATGTGTAGCCGACTATACTGGTTGCATAACAGCCCAGTCAGTAGACAGCAAAATCGGTCGAATATCGGGAATAGCTCGTGTTGTTCGGAAATCTTCGTAATGTGGTAGGTGGTAGTCCTATGAACAACATACTAAGAATCGTTAAGTGGTGAGGGGTAAGTGTGGGAGTGGGGGAATGCGTTTGAAGATCGCCTTGTACGTTTTTCTTGAATAAGTCGAAAACCGTGGCCTCCAGCGGCTCTTGCGAAAACGTATCCCAGAACATAACTTGACAACATTAAATTTCTTGCATAAAGATCCTGTTCATTTTTAGGATTAATCCTCTGCGCGTAGCGAACGAGAGTGTAAAAATCCTCATGCGTGGTTTTTGAAGGCCAGATATAACATTGCAGGTTGCACGAAACGGTATAGGTAGGGGGAGGTGACTCATCCTGAACTTGCACGTTATGCCATGATGTCTCAGCTCTATACCAGGGATAATTAACTGTGGGAACAGACAAGTGGTTGAGTTCGAATGTATTGGACACTCATAACCAAATGTTTTCAGTCGGTGACAGTTCCGGGGAACTTGCTGACCAGTACGACAGTCAAACACCCTTGCATCGAAGTAGGACAAGATAGCAAAAGTAAGAAGCGTTGTGGCATTATGTTGTTGAAAAATAACGTCACGGAAATCTCAAAGATACGGCACAGCCACCAACCTTAATACGTCAGAAACTTAACGCCTACTGTCTAAAGTAGCAGCCATGCAAGCTAGAGTGACCACACTGTGTACTCAGTGCCATAACAAAATACCATACCGTCGCACTATGTGCTAGGCCCCTATGGCCATGACAAATGATGTCTGGAAAGGATCGTTCTTCTCAGAGTCTCAGCCCACGAATACATTCATGGTGATTTAAGCGGAACTAAGAGTTATGTAAAAAGACGACGTGGTGTCCTATACCCATCGCTGTCGACAGGCGCACCATTGTCGGCTCCAAGGGAAGTCTGACCGGCTGACACTATGCGGAGTTCCAGACGCCGTCGCCGGCCGCGGTGGTCGTGCAGTTCTAGGCGCTCCAGTCCGGAATCGCGCTGCTGCTTCCGGCATGGATGTGTGTGATGTCCTTAGGTTAGTTAGGTTTAAGTAGTTCTAAGTTCTAGGGGACTGATGACCGCAGCAGTTGAGTCCCATAGTGCTCAGAGCCATTTGAACCAGACGCCGTCGCACTGCCCGTGTAGATAGATATCTTGCATCAAAGAAGGCCATTTCCTGACTCAAGGGTCATGACGTAGCTGTCCGATCCTTTACGGTGGAGCGAACAATATGGCAGTCCTCTTGAGCACTATTTGCATGGGGCCATTGAAATCCTGTATGACGCTGTAGTAGTTGACGATACATCTGTGTCAAATGAACCGGTCGATACCTCTATTATTTTGACGAGGTTTCTTTGAAATTTTCACACGTTTTACTGCAAATGGAAGCTTCCGGCATCATTATGTTGTTTGATCACCTTTTTACGATATTTCATTAATCTTTTTGTATTTTCTGCAATTTTTAGGACTCCATTTTCTTGCATTCTCATTTTGTCTCTGAAAACGATCATTATCGAATGAAAGCAGTTATGTTTCTTTTGCCAACTACAGGCAAATAATGTTGCATTTCACAATACACAAAATATAAAACTCCGTTACAGAAATCATATTTGAGATTTCAAAGTCATTAATTCTCTACAAAGCTTGTTTTTGTTCGACATAATATTTCTGTATGGTCGTGGAAATCACATAGCGGCATGGATATTCGAAGGAAAATTAAAATTGTCTGTTGGTACAGTTACGCACAGTGCATATGCAATACTATGAGATCCAATATAGTGACAAACGCAGTCAAATGGTATAGCGTTCGTCAGAACAAACTGTCTGTTCTGTCGAAATGTAACATCTTTCTTTACAGTGAAATAACGAATCTGAAAAAGTCTGTGTGAGGCAGTGGAGGAGATCAGACATTCGGAGCTAAGCCTGGAACTTATCTCCACGTTTAACCCTGTAATATGTGTTACTTGAAATTCGTCTATGAGGAACTATGTTTATATTCAAGAACTGTTCTGCAACTGGTTATGGTCATATATACAAAAGTCGATCTTAAAAAGAGTTTATTTCAAAAACCTACAATTTTATCCAATCACATTTTATGTAATTGAACAACCTCTCATTATTGACGAGTTGATTTCAAGAATTCATTACCACGAATCATCGTTACCAGGCTACTGTTCTACTCGGAAACATACCAAGACCAGGGGCTCAGAAGAATCAAGAGTATATTTTTTGCTTTTCCTTTATTGCAACAAACAACACAGGTGTCGCCTATCTACAAGTCTGATTCCTGAACTGTAGTGTTGCACATTTGTATATCTCTTAATGACGACAGAAACATCCAGAAACTAACTTTGTGTTGAGTTAACCATCTTTGTGATTATTGGAAAGAGGGAATGGGGGTGTTAGAACGTCGAGAATGGTCGTCCTAAACCCATTGGTGCAATATGCGCGAGACAAGCATGGTAACCAGACCAACTGAAATCTTAATGGGCCACGATCTCGCCACTGTCGAATTCCGACAGTCATTTTACTAGACGTTTATCGTTTTTACATGAGCCATAACACGATCTTCTTACGATTAACCAACACTGAAATATAGTTTCTGGCAGAAATTCTCTGCGTAATATTTCCTTATGTTGTTGTTGTTGTCTTCAGTCCTGAGACTGGTTTGATGCAGCTCTCCATGCTACTCTATCCTGTGCAAGCTGCTTCATCTCCCAGTACCTACTGCAACCTACATCCTTCTGAATCTGCTTAGTGTACTCATCTCTCGGTCTCCCTCTACGATTTTTACCCTCCACGCTGCCCTCCAATGCTAAATTTGTGATCCCTTGATGCCTCAAAACATGTCCTACCAACCGATCCCTTCTTCTAGTCAAGTTGTGCCACAAACTTCTCTTCTCCCCAATCCTATTCAATACCTCCTCATTAGTTACGTGATCTATCCACTTTATCTTCAGTATTCTTCTGTAGCACCACATTTCGAAAGCTTCTATTCTCTTCTTGTCCAAACTAGTTATCGTCCATGTTTCACTTCCATACATGGCTACACTCCAAACAAATACTTTCAGAAACGATTTCCTGATACATAAATCTATATTCGATGTTAACAAATTTCTCTTCTTCAGAAACGCTTTCCTTGCCATTGCCAGTCTACATTTTATATCCTCGCTACTTCGACCATCATCAGTTATTTTACTTCCTAAATAGCAAAACTCCTTTACTACTTTAAGTGTATCATTTCCTAATCTAATTCCCTCAGCATCACCCGATTTAATTTAACTATATTCCATTATCCTCGTTTTGCTTTTGTTAATGTTCATCTTATATCCTCCTTTCAAGACACTGTCCATTCCGTTCAACTGCTCTTCCAAGTCCTTTGCCGTCTCTGACAGAATTACAATGTCATCGGCGAACCTCAAAGTTTTTACTTCGTCTCCATGAATTTTAATACCTACTCCAAATTTTTCTTTTTTTTCCTTTACTGCTTGCTCAATATACAGATTGAATAACATCGGGGAGAGGCTACAACCCTGTCTCACTCCTTTCCCAACCACTGCTTCCCTTTCATGCCCCTCGACTCTTATTACTGCCATTTGGTTTCTGTACAAATTATAATTAGCCTTTCGCTCCCTGTATTTTACCCCTGCCACCTTTAGAATTTGAAAAAGAGTATTCCAGACAACATTGTCAAAAGCTTTCTCTAAGTCTACAAATGCTAGAAACGTAGGTTTGCCTTTTCTTAATCTTTCTTCTAAGATAAGTCGTAAGGTCAGTATTGCCTGCATCTACCAGTTTTTCCATTCGTCTGTAAAGAATTCGCGTTAGTATTTTGCAGCCGTGGCTTATTAAACTGATAGTTCGGTAATTATCACATCTGTCAGCACCTGCTTTCTTTGGGATTGGAATTATTATATTCTTCTTGAAGTCTGAGGGTATTTCCCTGTCTCATACATCTTGCTCACCAGCTGGTAGAGTTTTGTCATGACTGGCTCTCCCAAGGCCGTCAGTAGTTCTAATGGAATGTTGTCTACTCCGGGGGCCTTGTTTCGACTCAGGTCTTTCAGTGCTCTGTCAAACTCTTCACGCAGTATCGTATCTCCTATTTCGTCTTCATCTACATCCTCTTCTATTTCCATAATATTGTCCTCAAGTACATCGCCCTTGTATAAACCTTCTATATACTCCTTCCACCTTTCTGCCTTCCCTTCTTTGCTTAGAACTGGGCTGCCATCTGAACTCTTGATATTCATACACGTGGTTCTCTTCTCTCCAAAGGTTTCTTTAATTTTCCTGTAGGCAGTATCTATCTTACCCCTAGTGAGATAAGCTTCTACATCCTTACATTTGTCCTCTAGCCATCCCTGTTTAGCCATTTTGCACTTCCTGTCGATCTCATTTTTGAGACGTTTGTATTCCTTTTTGCTTACTTCATTTACTGCATTTTTATATTTTCTCCTTTCATCAATTAAATTCAATGTTTCTTCTGTTACCCAAGGATTTCTAGCAGCCCTCGTCTTTGTACCTACTTTATCCTCTGCTGCCTTCACTACTACATCCCTCAGAGCTACCCATTCTTCTTCTACTGTATTTCTTTCCCCTATTCCTGTCAATTGTTCCCTTATGCTCTCTCTGAAACTCTGTACAACCTCTGGTTCTTTCAGTTTATCCAGGTCCCATCTCCTTAATTTCCCACATTTTTGCAGTTTCTTCAGTTTTAATCTACAGGTCATAACCAATAGATTGTGGTCCGAGTCCACATCTGCCCCTGGAAATGTCTTACAACTTAAAACCTGGTTCCTAAATCTCTGTCTTACCATTATATAATCTATCTGATACCTTTTAGTATCTCCAGGGTTCTTCCACGTATACAGCCTTCTTTCATGATTCTTAAACCAAGTGTTAGCTATGATTAAGTTGTGCTCTGTGCAAAATTCTACTAGGCGGCTTCCTCTTTCATTTCTTAGCCCCAATCCATATTCACCTACTATGTTTCCTTCTCTCCCTTTTCCTACACTCGAATTCCAGTCACCCATTACTATTAAATTTTCGTCTCCCTTCACTATCTGAATAATTTCTTTTATTTCATCGTACATTTCTTCAATTTCTTCATCATCTGCAGAGCTAGTTGGCATATAAACTTGTACTACTGTAGTAGGTGTGGGCTTCGTATCTATCTTGGCCACAATAATGCGTTCACTATGCTGTTTGTAGTAGCTTACCAGTAGTCCTACTTTCCTATTCATTATTAAACCTACTCCTGCATTACCCCTATTTGATTTTGTGTTTATAACCCTATAGTCACCTGACCAGAAGTCTTGTTCCTCCTGCCACCGAACTTCACTAATTCCCACTATATCTAACTTTAACCTATCCATTTCCCTTTTTAAATTTTCTAACCTACCTGCCCGATTAAGGGATCTGACATTCCACGCTCCGATCCGTAGAACGCCAGTTTTCTTTCTCCTGATAACGACATCCTCCTGAGTAGTCCCCGCCCGGAGATCCGAATGGGGGACTATTTTACCTCCGGAATATTTTACCCAAGAGGATGCCATCATCATTTAATCATACAGTAAAGCTGCATGTCCTCGGGAAAAGTTACGGCTGTAATTTCCCCTTGCTTTCAGCCGTTCGCAGTACCAGCACAGCAAGGCCGTTTTGGTTAATGTTGCAAGGCCAGATCAGTCAATCATCCAGACTGTCGCCCCTGCAACTACTGAAAAGGCTGCTGCCCCTCTTCAGGAACCACACGTTTGTCTGGCCTCTCAACAGATACCCCTCCGTTGTGGTTGCACCTACGGTACGGCCATCTGTATCGCTGAGGCACGCAAGCCTCCCCACCAACGGCAAGGTCCATGGTTCATGGGGGTGATTTTGTACAGAATGAATATTACTCTAAAACTGTGATTGTGCTAAAATGCCGATGAATTGCCAATCCAAGCATGTAGCACACTTCATGCTAACTTAACGTCTGTTGCAAGCTGCCTTCATAGTGTTGCATTTTTAATGCCCAGCAGTATGCTGTTACAGGGTGTTTCAAAAATGACCGGTATATTTGAAACGGCAGTAAAAACTAAACGAGCAGCGATAGAAATACACCGTTTGTTGCAATATGCTTGGGACAACAGTACATTTTCAGGCCGACGAACTTTCGAAATTACAGTAGTTACAATTTTCAACAACAGATGGCGCTGCAAGTGATGTGAAAGATGTAGAAGACAACGCAGTCGGTGGGTGCGCCATTCTGTACGTCGTCTTTCTGCTGTAAGCATGTGCTGTTCACAACGTGCAAGTGTGCTGTGGACAATATGGTTTATTCCTTAGAACCGAGGATTTTTCTGGTGTTGGAATTCCACCGCCTAGAACACAATGTTATTGCAACAAGACGAAGTTTTCAACGGAGGTTTAACGTAACCAAAGGACCGAAAAGCGATACAATAAAGGATCTGTTTGAAAAATTTCAACGGACTGGGAACGTGACGGATGAACGTGCTGAAAAGGTAGGGCGACCGCGTACGGCAACCACAGAGGGCAAAGCGCAGCTAGTGCAGCAGGTGATCCAACAGCGGCCTCGGGTTTCCGTTCGCCGTGTTGCAGCTGCGGTCCAAATGACGCCAACGTCCACGTATCGTCTCGTGCGTCAGAGTTTACACCTCTATCCATACAAAATTTAAACGCGGCAACCCCTCAGCGCCGCTACCATTGCTGCACGAGAGACATTCGCTAACGACATAGTGCACAGGATTGATGACGGCGATATGCATGTGGGCAGCATTTGGTTTACTGACGAAGCTTATTTTTACCTGGACGGCTTCGTCAATAAACACAACTGGCGCATATGGGGAACCGAAAAGCCCCATGTTGCAGTCCCATCGTCCCTGCATCCTCAAAAAGTACTGGTCTGGGCCGCCATTTCTTCCAAAGGAATCATTGGCCCAATTTTCAGATCCGAAACGATTACTGCATCACGCTATCTGAACATTCGTCGTGAATTTGTGGCGGTACAAACTGCCTTAGACGACGCTGCGAACACCTCGTGGTTTATGCAAGATGGTGCCCGGCCACATCGCACGGCCGACGTCTTTAATTTCCTGAATGAATATTTCGATGATCGTGTGATTGCTTTGGGCTATCCGAAACATACAGGAGGCAGCGTGGATTGGCCTCCCTATTCGTCAGACATGAACCCCTGTGACTTCTTTCTGTGAGGACACTTGAAAGACCAGGTGTACCGCCAGAATCCAGAAACAATTGAACAGCTGAAGCAGTACAACTCATCTGCATGTGAAGCCATTCCACCAGACACGTTGTCAAAGGTTTCGGGTAATTTCATTCAGAGACTACGCCATGTTATTGCTACGCATGGTGTATATGTGGAAAATATCCTACTATAGAGTTTCCCAGACCGCAGCGCCATCTGTTGTTGACAATTGTAACTACTGTAATTTCGAAAGTTGTCTGCCTGAAAATGTACTGTTGTCCCAAGCATATTGCAACAAGCGGTGTATTTCTGTCGCTGCTCGTTTAGTTTGTATTGCCGTTTCAAATACACCGGTCATTTTTGAAACACCCTGTATGTACAGCTGTTGCTCACTAAATAAAAACAGCTATAAGACGTAATACGATGAGCTTTCGTCTTCCTCATGGTCACGAAATACAGAGAATGAAAGATACTGCTGAGTAGTTATTCGAGAAGATAGATTCGCGTGATAACAATGTAGGCGCTTTAGAGTATGATATTCTTCCTGACGCCGTATCATTAAAGTGAAGAGTGATCGCATTTGCCTACTTACTAAGTCACAGTTTAATTGCGAAGTGCTTCTTGCAAGATCCACGTAGTATTTCTGAGCACAGTGTCCAAGGACGGGCGCCTGGAGGATGGGAATTCCATAGCAAAGGATAAATACGCAAGCATCAACGCATGTACGTGGTGGTCAGAAACAGTCTGAAAAGCTTTTAAGGCTGTAGTTGGGTAGTCTGTGCTGAGATATAATTGCTAAGAAAAAAATTCTTTACACAGAGTCGTTTCCAAGTTAATTAACATTGAAGTTAGCTAATCAGCCTCTTTGGCCTCAAATTAAAGCGACCCGCCAGATACACTTGGTGTCAGTTGTTCTCATAGCGTAGACGATGGCACACGAGACTGCTCGGACATGGGCTTGGGTTCGATCATTCTTTGGTTTTGTGTCCAACTTTTTTTATCGCTCTCTTGATCAGTTTTAGTAAACCGAGTGGAGAACGCGTTTGGCGACACCGTCTCTGGCGGGCCGCTTGAATTTGCGCTTGCAATGGCCTGATTGGCTAACTTCAGTGCAAATTAACTCGGTAAAAACGGAAAGTATCAATATCTCAGCACAGTCTACAATGCAACACCCTTACAAGCTTTATCAGACTGTTTCTGACGATTCTGGAGAACGTAAATAATTCATAAGAATAATCGCAAGAATCATTGCAACCAATGTATGATGAGTAGACTTACGAAAACGTTACTTGATATTAATTATCACTCATAAAAATCGGTAAGTAAATGCTTTGCACACACATTCTCTGTAGGAATCAGCATGGGTTTGGAAAAAGACGATCGTGTCGAACCCAGCTCGCTATTCGTCCACGAGACTGAGAGGGCCATAGACACGGGTTCCACGGTAGATGCCGTGTTTATTGACTTCCGCAAGACGTTCGAAACAGTTCCTCACAGTCGTTTAACGAACAAAGTAAGAGCATTTGGACTATCATGCCAATTGTGTGATTTGATTGAAGAGTTCCTAGATAACAGAAAGCAGCATGTCATTCTCAATGGAAAGAAGTCTTCCGTAGTAAGAGTGACTTCAGGTGTGCCGCAGGGGAGTGTCGTAGCACCGTTGCTATTCACATTATACATAAATGACCTTGTGGATAACATCGGAAGTTCACTGAGGCTTTTTGCGTATGATGCTGTAATATATCGAGAGGTTGTAACAATGGAAAATTGTACTGAAATGCAGGAGGATCTGCAACGAATTGACGCATGGTGCAGGGAATGGCAATTGCATCTCAATGTAGACAAGTATAATGTGTTGCGAATACATAGAAAGAAAGATTCTTTATCATTTAGCTATGGTCCAGCAGGTCAGCAACTGGAAGCAGTTAATTCCATAAATTATCTGGGAGTAGGCATTAGGAGTGATTTAAAATGGAATGATCATATAAATTTGATCGTCGGTAAAGCAGATGCCAGACTGAGATTCATTGGAAGAATCCTAAGGGAATGCAATCAGAAAACAAAGGAAGTGGGTTACAGTACACTTGTTCGCCCACTGCTTGAATACTGCTCAGCAGTGTGGGATCCGTGCCAGATAGAGTTGATATAAGAGATAGAGAAGATCCAACGGAGAGCAGTGCGCTTCGTTACAGGATCATTTACTAATCGCCATAGCGTTACGGAGATGATAGGTAAACTCCAGTGGAAGATTCTGCAAGAGAGACGCTCAGTAGCTCGGTACGGGCTTTTGTTGAAGTTTCGAGAACATACCTTCACCGAAGAGTCAAGCAGTATATTGCTCCCTCCTAAGGATATCTCGCAAAGAGACCATGAGGATAAAATCAGAGAGACCAGAGCCCACACAGAGGCATACCGACAATCTTTCTTTCCACGAACAATACGAGACTGGAATAGAATGAAGAACCGATAGAGGTACTCAGAGTACCCTCCGCCACACACCGTCAGGTGACATGCGGAGTATGGATGTAGATGTAGATGTAGATTCTGAAAAGGTGAGCACTGGAGGAACTGTAATGCTTCCATCACACTGCCACCGACGTTTCACAACCGCAACACATTGAAGAGCAGTCAAGAGCGCGGTTTGATCTACAAGGGCCCTCGTTGGCGAGGACCTCAGGACGGAAAGGACCAGATGGTAAAGCAGCTAAACCAACACAGAGAGAGAAGATACGGATCCCCCAAGTCCCGAGCTCGGAGTGGGCGAAAAAGCGATCCCACCGTGCCCAGTACCACTAGCAACTGAGAGCTCTCTACCAGTATCAAATAGAGTATATCCGAAAAACAACCGGGACTGTAGTAGAAGATATAAACCTAGAAACTCGCGAACATTTTTCAATCCCACAACGAAGTTGCCTCAAGCGTGTTAAATAAAGCAGAAGCACAAATGCTCACCTTAGCACATCTGTTCAGTGTTAGGCAGGAAACCTAACCGGCCCACAGTGTGTATCAATCACGCAAGAAGCGCGCTCACCTTAGCACATCTGTTCAGTGTAAGGCAAGAAACTTAACCGGCCCGTAGTATGTATCAATCATGCAAGAAACACGCTCAGAGGCATGTAATACATACCTGGTTTAATCAGGATACAAGGAGGTCGCCAGGTACCTAAATATAACTTGCTGTTAAGACCACGTTTAACGAAATATAAAATTATATTTAAATGACGTATATATTCGAACTTAACAGAAAAAAACAGACAAAATAGTGCACAAAACGAGATTCGATCGAGTGAATATCAGTCTCGAGTGCTACAGTTGTTTTATTTCCAGCTTTTTGTAATCTACACTTCAAGTAAAGCTCGTAGAACACGCACCGTTGTTTAAAAATGTGACTGCGCTAGGAGTCAAACCAAGGCCCCCAGCTCGGCAATTGTGTGCAATTTCAATAATTATAACAATAAAATATATTAAAAAAGTTTAATAGAGTAATAATAAACAGTTTAATTAACATAAAATATTGTAATGTAATAATAATAATAAATTGTTTATAATAGTCAATAATGCATTGTCTTTTCATATCGTCCAAGAAATTACAGTTCAGAAAGATACAGATAGCTTTAGAAAACCATACATCTGAAAATGCGTCACTCTGTCACGTGTGCGTGTCACTTCGATTTTTGTAAGTTACCTATGTACACGCCAGAGAGAGAGAGCAAGTTACGTTACTGTTAAAAAATCTTTTCTTGTGGCACCCTCCTCTGCGCAGTCTGATACGTTCTTATTTGAACTGTGGTGGATGATGGTCGTATTCAGTAGTGCTGTGTTGACTTGGGATTGTATCTATTAGATGAAAAAAGACTTATCGTAGAGTAGAGGAAGATTGAATACGACGTATACATTGAAAGGCGAAGAGAGTGTGGTGTCACCGCCAGACACCACACTTGCTAGGTGATAGCCTTCAAATCGGCCGTGGTCCGTTGGTATACGTCGGACGCGCGTTTCGCCACAATCAGTGATTGCAGACCGGGCGCCGCCACACGGCAGGTCTAGTCTAGAGAGACTCCCTAGCACTAACCCCAGTTGTACAGCCGACTTTGCTAGCGATGGTTCACTGTCTACATACGCTCTCATTTACAGAGGCGACAGTTTAGCATAGCCTTCAGCTACGTCATTTGCTACGGCCTAGCAAGGCGCCATATTCAGTTACTATAATTACTTCAAGAATGTATTCTGAACAGATAATATTGTGAATCATGTACGGTCAAGATTGACGTTCATCATTAATGGATTAAAGTTAAGTATCAAACTAATTACGTCCGCTTTCTGAATTCTCATTCCTTGTCATGTTCCAGACCTCACGTCAGTATAGTTCTTCCCTCCCCACGCTAGCCTGCTTGAGCTAAAACGCGTGCATTTCGGCCTCCACTCGTAACACTGTGTTGGCTCTTCTGCTAACACAAAAAAGAGTATAAATTTTGAATAATGCTATTTTCTTGAAGAGAAGGAGTTTATAGTAAGGCTGCAGCACTACGCAGCTAGTTTGTCAGATATTGTCAGATGGTCAACTTTGTTTACTTGGTAAGATCTCAGAGAAAGACAATCCCACTTCCCTGAATCACGCATGAACATATCAGCTGATTAAACTGTTTGTTTTTTTTTATAGAAATTCTCCGTTAACAATCTATCGTTTTTAAATCATTGTGACTTTGTTAAGGCCGGCCGCGGTGGTCTCGCGGTTCTAGGCGCGCAGTCCGGAGCCGTGCGACTGCTACGGTCGCAGGTTCGAATCCTGCCTCGGGCATGGATGTGTGTGATGTCCTTAGGTTAGTTAGGTTTAAGTAGTTCTAAGTTCTAGGGGACTAATGACCACAGCAGTTGAGTCCCATAGTGCTCAGAGCCATTTGAACCATTTTGAACTTTGTTAAGCATAACATTGTTCAGACCAATGTTAAGTGTGTTAAGGTCATCCGAAGTTTCTCTTTTAGAACACAATCATTCCAAAATCGTTGTCTTGGAATATCATTTCACAGAAATATTTACTGTCACCATCGCATTTTTAAAAGAAGGTTTATCATTATGCATTGCCACATTGCACCATGTGGTATGCAACACTATGGATACAGTTTGGAAGCCGGACTTTTGGCCGAGCGGTTCTAGGCGCTTCAGTAAGGAGCCGCGTGCCTGATACGGTCGCAGGTTCGAATCCTGCCTCGGGCATGGATGTGTGTGATGTCCTTAGGTTAGTTAGGTTTAAGTGGTTCTAAGTCTATGGGACTGATGACCTCAGATGTTAAGTCCCATAGTGCTTAGAGCCATTTAAACTGTTTGGAAATTTTATTCAAAAATAAAAATCTACCTTAGCCGCTGCCTGCTTGCTGATGTGCTTTCAAGAAATCTGTAACAATGTCAAGACGCGAGGTAAGCGGAAATTTTGATTAGGGCCAGATAATTGTTTTATTTCAGTTGTGCATTTAATATGAAAACAACTTCTATTCAGACCAGTTAGGTTCTGTTTCGTAAAAGGTTAGCATACCAGTGTAAGTTGCATAACAGTTTGTTTGTACATAGCTTTGGAAATACGTAGACTTGTGAGGGGTAAATTTGGGCTAAATTTCACACAGAAACACATTGTGGGAAGCTTACAACTCAGTTAATTTAATAACGGTGATAATGACAAGCTCCCACAACTTAGAGAGCATCATAATTTATGTAAAATAAAATCGAAATAGGCTCTCGCTATTATCAAAATTTCACCAAGCACAACTATTGTGAACAAAGGACTGCAAACTACTGCGTGTGGGAAGAAAGTGTAGCGCATCTGTAAAGGAGAATGCGTATAGAACGCTAGTGCGCCCCTGTCTCGATTATTGCTCGAGTATTTGGGATGGCCGCCACGTCACATTAAAGGAAAAAATCGAAGCAATCCAGAGGCTAGCTGCTAGATTTGTTACTGGTAGGTTCTACCAGCATGTAAGTATCCCGGAGATTCTTCGTGAGTTCAAATGGAATCCCTGGAGGGAAGACGAAGCTCTTTTCGCGAGACACTGGTTGAGAACCGACGTTTGAGTCCAGAACGATTCTGCAGCCGCCAATATGTGTATCCCGTACACAAAGGTAATATGAGAGAAATCAGGACTCGTTATGAGGCCTGAAGGCAATCGTTTATTCCTCGCTCACTTTGCGAGTGGAAAGGAAACGATTAGTATTAGTAAAAAAAAAAAAAAAAAAAAAAAAAAAAAAAAAAAAAAAAAAAACACTTAATCATTAGTGTCATGCAATATTTTGTGTAATGTAATTAGATGTACAGACATCTTTTATTAACCTGACACGTTCCACATCATTACGAAGTGTCGTATTCATGATCTATGGAACAAGTATTAATCTAATCTAATCTAATCTAGCGCCCTCCACTATGTACCATACGGTGGCTGGGGGAGTATATATGTAGATGTAGAATGGTCTTTTTTTCAGTCGTTTTAAGCTGCGCTATGGAGATCAACTTTTCTGTATTTGTTTCTTCTTAGAGCAGGATCTTTCCCTTTCTGTCTTCACTTACTCATCTCCTTGTCATTTGCTGATTCTGCCGGTGGAAATGTTCAAATGTGTGTGAAATCTTATGGAACTTAACTGCTAAGGTCATCAGTCCCTAAGCTTCCACACTACTTAACCTAAATTATCCTAAGGACAAACACACACACACCCGTGCCCGAAGGACGACTCGAACCTCCGCCGGGACCAGCCGCACAGTCCATGACTGCAGTGCCTTAGACCGCTTGGATTTGTGATTGGCCGAACGGCACGTTTTTTCTTTCTCCAGAGATTCATTTTATCTGAGTGTCGCGTGCAGGCGTCTACACTGAAGTATGTGGTTATCGAGTGACAAATTTTCAATGTTTATTGAAGGTACACGGAAGTGAGGGCGTGTGCTGCGCTGTGAGCGAGAACAGATCTTCTTGTTACGTACACGCTTTGTGCGTGTTTACTTGTCTTAATAACGAAGTGTTTTGTTTAAACTTTGCTGTGAGCGTGGCTGCTGAGAATTCATTGTGTTCCTTGTACTACGTCAATAATCACATGTCTGCGTTGCAGAATGGGAACATTGGGATACACGAGCAAGGAGTAAGGTAAAGAGTAGTATGTGGCTTGTTATGGTAGTTATCTGGTGACGGTTGCTAGTAATAGGAGTACACCAACGCATAGTTATATGTTATGATCCTAGTTAATTCTAAAAGTTGTTTTTCCGTGTCATATTTTACTGCTGGATTAATCTTAAGGGCGACCACGCGGATATTTGTAACCTTTTACATTTACGGTAGGCGAATTTCGAAACTCAAATACCAATCCACCAAAGCAGTTCGACGCAATTCTCAAAAATTCTCGAGAAAATCTACTTTGATGTCTCCCGACGATGCTTATAATGATAAAGTAAGGTCTATTTCTTTACAACAAGCAGCGTGGTTTTGTGGAAGAGTGTTTGCCTGACCCATGTGAGACCTGGGTTTTGTTTTATTGTGGAATCAAATTTTTAAACATAGTCGCACATTATATGAGCATTTCCGTGAATTTTAAAATACATAAGATGGAAATACTTTAATTTTTAATATTGTTTTTAACTTTCAACAGTACCAATAAATAACCTTTTATAAAAGATAAGCAGTTAAGAGCTTACATTTGCAGTGGAAATTGGATTTTTGTGTGCGTTATGTTATTAGAAATAATTTCTCACACAAATTTCAACTTGGTGTCTTAATTAGCATATATTTCATGAACTTCATATTTAAATAACGTAGATATTCGAACTGAACAGCAAAAAATAAACAAAATAATGAACAAAACGAGACTCGGTTCTGCGACTACCAGTCTCGAGCGTTACCCATTTTTTCCATTTTTATGTATTCTATGCTTCAAGCAGAGCTCGTAGAAAAAAAAAATGATTGCGCTAGGAGTCAGACCAAGGCACCCAGCGTGCTCTCTACCTCAGCTTCACGTTTTTCGAGATCTACCTTATTTTAGCATATTAAACAGTTAGAAAAGTTCGAAGTCGATTATCTCGAAAATTTTTCAGAGTTGCATTGATCTCCTTTGGCGTACTGATATTTGGTTTCTGGACCTAACGTAACATAAACATTTTTTTTCTAATGATAGAACACAGCATTCAGTCGTCCTTCTCTTTTCGGTTTTATTCGGCAAATCTAGATTTCGGTTAGTGCGTAGCCATTATCAATTCACCATTTTGTAGTATCAATACGTGTTCTAATGCCTCAGTCCAATGTCGTTCGCGCTTCTGTCACATTTCTATCATGTACTCTCGAGAGAAATGTGACAGAAGCCCGAAAAACAGTAGACTGACGTATTAGAATATAAATTGATACAGTAAAATGGTGCATTGGTAATGTCTAGGCACTAGCCGAAATCTAGATTTGCCGAGTAGAACACCCAAGAAAAGGACGACTGATTGCTGTGATCTATTATTTGAAAGTCATTTCACAGTTTCTGAGTGCAACCACGTTCCTAATGGAAGGTATCCCGATACCATAAATATAAAAATTTCAAAAATCCCCTTGCTTGTTTGGTCCCCTTGTCAGATATAATGATTTGTTATGACCGAGGACCATGCATCGTAAATTGTTAATACTGTTGCCCAAAATATTAGAACAAAGGGTGGGTTTTCTTCTTTCATTTAATTTTTGTACTGACCGTGTGAAGCGCTGCTTAAGGGCAGTCACGTGGTACAAAAATATTTTTTTCGTTAAAATGTATTTAAAAACGTTGTCAGGTTTGTTGTTGACAGCAGCTAGGTCAGGCTGATCATAGGCAGCTGTACCCTCCATGGGAAGCTGGTGGTCGAGCCATAATGTTGGCGGCCCGCAAGCAACGGACTGAGAAGTATGCTGTGTTAAACGTAGCTTGCAATTTTCGAGACTGTTTTTTTTATTTTTTAATTTTTTGTGTTTTCAGTGCTGCTTTATTCCCCGAAAGTTAGCTGCGAAATTTAGGAATTAATATACGTAAAAGTATAAAAACTTGTATAATTACTTTGGTGGCGGGGAGAGGGGGGGGGGAAGATGTCAAGAACACGCGTAACCTCTCTCCCCTTTCTCTCCCTTGGATGCACGCCTGGAGGCTACACTGATATTCTGGCGATATATTTCAGTTTCGAGAGAGACCTAAACTTGTTTGTGTATTTCGTTGCCGAGGTCGCATATGAGTATTGTTGGGAAATAGTTGCAGTCGACTCACAAATAGCCGCTTCGAATGTTGGTCGTGTGAGAAATTTTCGCCACCAAGGGATTATAGGTGATGGCGCCAATTCTTGATCATCAGACTTTGCACCGTTATGCAGCATTAAGTTCCAAATCTCTACGGAGTGTCTCGCGAACTGAGGATACTTTGTTACTCGCCCGTCGAACGTTAAGCTCAATTGCTCCTTGGTGTTACTCAAGGGAAGTATACTGCGTGTCAACGTCAGGTTTTGCCGTCTCCCGTCTCTTCGCCCATCACAATACACCACCATAGCATGTCAGAGAAAGCCAACGGCAAACGATCTCCACAGTGACTTTGCCCTGAATGGCAGTGCCAGATTTCTTCATTTAACCCCAGCGCCCATTTCCTGATTACAGGACAATCAGATCTACCAGTACATTGTGTGAAAGTTGTTCACTCACAAGACCACAAAACAGTGATGTGCGAAAATAGTGACCACGTAATGCTTTCCACAACAATTTATTGTGGAGATACGGGTGTAATAAAGTTCAGACAACGAAGAGCAATTTCAAAGTGGCCTATTAGTGAAGCAGAAATTCAAAATAATCCAAGTGTAGCGGCTTCACCAAGCCTTCATAACAAGAAGCGATTGAAAGTAATAAATCCGAAAAATGATCTTTGGCTCCAAAATATGTGTAGGTAAATATGTAACTGAAATATAAACTGTTTACGGAGTTCTATTCATAAAATTCATTGATCCACTCTCTCTCTCTCTCTCTCTCTCTCTCTCTCTCTCTCTGTGTGTGTGTGTGTGTGTGCCAGACGAAACTGTAAAGGTCTAGTTAAAATAGACGGTATTTCATGAACTCACCGACAAAACTTGACGAATTTTTACGGTTATGTACGTTAGTCTGACACCGTAAAAAACTGAAGCTTCTAAGTCAGTGCAATCAAAAGAGTCGGCCGTCTATGTCACATACTTCGATACTCGCAAACGCTGTCATTAAAACTTACAGCGTACTTCCCTTTAACATAGAATTATGAAATTCGTTAAGGATAAGGGCTTCACGGTACAAGTAAAGGAAAAATCAGAAAACTGTTGATTTTTAATTATATCATAAGAAAAATATTTGTTTTTTTGATTGCCGGCGGGGGTGGCCGAGCGGTTCTAGGCGTTACAGTCTGGAACCGCGCGACCGCTACGGTCGCAGATTCGAATCTTGCCTTGGGCATGGATGAGTGTGATGTCCTTAGGTCAGTTAGGTTTAAGTAGTTCTAAGTTCTAGGGGACTAATGACCACAGCAGTTGAGTCCCATAGTGCTCAGAGCCATTTGAACCATTCTCGAAGGTCTTGGAATTCCTGGAACCGATATCTCACCAGTACCAATGCCGATAACACGAAAAAATCATCGAGGTCCTCGGTTCCCGGAATGGATGAAATGTCTGTGCACACAATCAAGCTTGTACGGAATCCTAAGTAAGCGGGTCCTACTCACACTTGGCTAACTTTTCATTTTTTTTATTTTTTTATTTTTAAAATTAAGGAACATATACTCTTAAGCACACCCTTACAGTTCTAATGATGGCCGGCCGGAGTGGCCGTGCATTTCTAGGCGCTACAGCCTGGAACCGAGCGACCGCTACGCTCGAAGGTTCGTATCCTGCCTCGGGCATGGATGTATGTGATGTCCAAAGTTAGTTAGGTTTAATTAGTTCTAAGTTCTAGGCGACTTATGACCTCAGAAGTTAAGTTGCATAGTGCTCAGAGCCATTTTTCTAATGATTTATAACTACAATTTCACAAAATTTGTCATTTATCATCATTAGGCATATTCAGACAGTAATGTACTCGTACATGTATGGTTCAATCAATTCGACCTGTACGTTAATACGTGCTACACCCATTCGTACCAATGCTCATACAACTCTGGAGTGCACGCAGGGGTTGTAGCGGAATTGGTGGAACGCATCAGTGATTTGGACTATCAGCTCAGCTCTAGTGGCGATTGGAGTCACGTAAACCATACCGTTGACATGTCCCTAAAGGGGCGTCTAGTTAGGCGAAAGCGTACGCCACGCTAAAGGACCTCCTCATCCTACCCATTCTCCTCGAAAATCGTTAGTTAGCCGTGTTCGGCGCTCCAGCACATAAGTGTGCTGGAAGCAGAGGCCTCTTCGAACAACAAGCGGAAGACTGTCCAGCTGTTCCCGAAGTATGTCCTGCAGGAACTGTTTAGTAATCTGTTTCATTTAACATGGGTGCCAGGTTCTCCAAGATGATTATCCACAAATCCCGCCCACATTTTTATGGAGAACCTTCGCAGTCTTACAGCCACATATGCTGAATCACAGGACTGGTACGACTCCACAGAGCAATAACCTCACTGGAATCGGCACAGCAGGCCACTCTGTAGTGCTACACACCCTCACCACTTCCGTAAGTCGTAAACTGCTGACCAAAACGTTTAATGTTCCTTAAAAATGTTAGTCGAGAGGTCCTGAAACATCGTGTACTTTCTCATGGCTGATCAAATAACGATCCAACTAACTGTACTGTCTCTAAGAATTCTAATATAACACTAGTAAATATAAGAAGCGTATACCGCCTGACAAGAATGGTGAAGTACCCAAAATATATGTCTATGAAACTTCATATACGTATTCAATATAAGCGGGTACGTCACAATTCTCTGTGACAGGTAGAATGGCCACTGTGGAGCATTAGTGTTGTTGGTGTTAGGTGTTGTTACCAGAGTTGGTGTGGTTTATGTGGAGCGTGAATAGCGCCGGTTGTCGAGTGATCACTGTCAAAGACACAGAGATGTCGCGAACTCATGTGAGACAGCATTATCAGCACCTGACAGAATTTGGACAGGACTTCCTTGTAGGTTTCCATTTGACTGTCTGATCGAATCGTGCAGTACCCAGATCTGGGAGACATTCAGACGTCATAGTGGTTCAAAATGGTTCGAATGGCTCTGAGCACTATGGGACTTAACTTCTGAGGTCATCAGTCCCCTAGAACTAAGAACTACTTAAACCTACCTAACCGAAGGACATCACACACATCCATGCCCGAGGCAGGATTCGAATCTGCGACAGACTGTAGCGCCTAGAACCGCTCGGCCACCCAAGCAGCCAGACGTGATAATGGTCTGAAATTGGACTCCAAAGGAAAGCGAGCGCAGGTTCACCCTTCATCAATGTTGGGTCGTTTACGTCCGATCACTGCAAAGGAAGATAACCGTATTGTGATGCAAACACATCATAATTCCTTCACACCTACGCTGCAATGCAAGATCAAGCGATGGACTCCCTGCAACAATCTGTATCATCCCACGGCTTTTTCGGAGACTAGCGGCAAACTACTGCGTTTGGTGTGGTGTCGTGACTGGGAAGCATGGGCTTCTGATGGCGACACATTGCCTTCAGCCACGAATCATGCTAACACAGATGACCTTATTCAGCACGTACGGCGGCTGCTTGAGAAGAGGATTCAATTCTTCCAATGTTTTGGAGAGGCACAGTTGAGCTACTCCTGGCACAGTGCGAGGAACCATCAGGTATGACTTCAGATCATGGCTGGTATTGATGAGCGAACTCTGAAGGTACAATGGTCCGTCATCGACATCATGTGTCCTCATGTGTCCCTTCTCATGCGACATTTTGTGCCATTTTTCAACAGGATAAAGCTCCTCCACACATAGCATGTGGCAAGTGCCTCTAGATACTGTCTGCATGACAAAGTACTCACGTGTTCAGGTAGGTTCCCAGATCTGCCCAAGAAAATCTGTGTGTGACCAGGTCGGACGTCGGCTCCGTCCCATTGTCAGTATCTAGGATATCAAGGTCCAGTTACAGCCGTTGTGGGCCAGCTTGCCTCAGGAAAGGATACAGCAGCTTTACGACACCTACCCTACCGAATCAGTGGAAGCATCCCGGCCATACGGGGTGCAACGTCTTACTTGCTCATATTGCTAAGTTCTCTGCAAATTTGACTCGATTTTGTAACCAGTAAAATAATATCACGCTCCCTCTCAACCCATGAACTTCCACTTTTTTTCCTCCTGTCCTTGTGGGTGCTCCATTTTCTTTTCAGGCAATCTATATATGAGGCGTGTTTTTTAAGTAAGATCTGTTTGAACATAACTACATAACGAAAGGTTATTTCAAAAAAGTAAATTTATTTTCAGAAAGTACATACTTCACTCTATTTTTCGACATAGTTGCCAAGTTAGTTCAAACACATATCATACCCCTCAACCAATTTTAAAATACCCTCTTCATAAAAACTTGCCGCCTGCTCTGATAACCAAGAATTCAGTGCCGTTTTCACGTCGTCGTCATCATCGTAACGGTTGCCACTGAGGTGCCGTTTGAAGTGGAGGAATAGATGGTAATCGCTCGGCGCAAGATCAGAACTGTAGGATGGGTGATCTAAAACTTCCCAGCCAAAACCGTCGAATTAATCGCGGGTCTGACCTGCAATGTGAGGTCTTGCTTTGTGTTGGAGAAGGGCAATTCCCTTTTGTCAGCGTGCCACGTCTTTTGTTATGAATCGCTCTGCGTAGCTTTGTCAGGGTTTGGCAGGATGCTTCTGCATTGATAGTGGTTCCTCGTTGCATGAAGTCGACCAACAAAACACAATGCTTATCCCAAAACACCGACGACATGATTTTGCGCTGGGACAGAGTCTGTTTGGCCTTCACCTTTACAAGCGAGTGTGTGCGTCTCCATTCCATGCTCTGATGCTTCGATTTGGACGTGATATACGAAACCCATCTTTCGTCTCCAGCTACGGTCTGACTCAAGAAGCCGTCACCTTCTTCGTGATAACAAGTCGAGAACTTCAACACACACTCAAATCTTTGGTTTTTTTGGTCCTCTGTTAGGAGTTTCGGGACCCAACGGGATCACAGTTTCCTAAACTTTAGGTGTTCAGAAACAATGTCGTAAAGCACTGATCTCGACACGCCAGGCAATTCGTTTGAGGGACCTGTTATTGTGAAGCGCCTGTTCTCACGAATCCTCGCTTCAACTGAAGCCACCAAATCTTCTGTAATCAAAGAAGGGCGACCGGAGTAGTCTTCACCATTGACGTTGTCACGGCCATCTTTGAATTCTCGTACCCACTTACGCACTTTTCTTTCACTCATAAAAGTATCACCGTAAACTTCGCAAATCTGTCGACGAATTTCTGCAGCAGACATGTTCCTTGCCTACAAAAGCCGTATCGCAAGCGGCGGGCGAGTTGATAAACATTTTGAAAGCACAGAAGAGAACCGTACAGGTTATCTATAGAGCTGAAACTGGGCACAGTTGTTTCCAAGGCGTGCCGGTACACGACGCACGCGCTCGTTGCGGTTTGCGCGTGAACTACTAGTGTCTACAACAAAACTGACCTTACTTAAAACACACGCCTCGTATATAGTGAAAACTGACATGGGTGAATGAATGCTGTAGCCTTAATAGAAAGAAAAACATGTTCCATTACATATGATTCGCAAACAAGCCGTTTGTAAGGCAGTTGGAGTCCTTCTGTGCTGAAGTGGCAACTGCAATTAGATAAAAAGAAAAATGCGTACATGTTGTGTACATCGAAGAGCAAACACATATAAAAGCGGCAAATACAAAGAAGAATCTCTCTGCAGTCATAGGAAACATAATCCAACACATGAGACTTAACATACTATGCATAAAAAAGTGTCTACTCTATTGCTGCCCGTGTCTGCGTCATTTTGTAATACTAGTGACTCGTACACCGCGTACAGAACTACTTACGCAGAGAGAAACTTTGAAGCAAGTTTGGTAAATCATACGAACAGCTAAAAAGAATAATTAAAGTCAGGCACTTACTGCACAGGATAAACGCTCTCAAACACCGATGTATACACGCCTTTTTCACGGCTGACCGACGACTAACGGATCACATAATGGAGATTACATGTGATCTATGCAGAGAGGGTACAGAGACAGACTGCTACGCCGTGACATTCATTACTAATTTACATAGTACACTGCGAATAACCTATCAACCGTTATGGTAGCAAAGCGAGGAGACCCAGGTTCGATTCCTGGTCGGATCGCAATTTTCTACTCTCGGGGACTGGATGTTCTCTTATGCCATTTCGTCATAACCGACATTACTATTGAGATAGTTGAATAGTCACAGCCCAAAAGACAACAAATTGAAAAAATTAAGACTAGAGCTAAAATTAAGTGAATAAAGTGTTATTTAAAAATAATTATTGACACTATTTTCGTGTCGACGTGGTACCTTAGCTTAGCAAGCATAGTATTGCTTCACGTGGCTTCCTGTGGCGTAGATAATTTTCATCATTTACGATATCTTCGCAAGCTCCTCCAAAATATTCATTACCTTACTTTTCTTCACTTCATCCTGTGTTTGTTATGAGGAAGCTGGATTTACTGAAACTTGTCCAGATTGATGCAGATGTGATACCACCATAGTCACTATTTCCGTATTTCCAGCAGGCTCTTTATACCTAATTGTGAACGTGTGTCCTGTCTCTCCTATGTCCATCATCATCCATCATCATCATCATCATCATCATCAACAACAACAGTTCGATCACTTCGTGATTCGGCCTCTTTGAGTCGGCGTGCGACACAGGATCCCTCCAGATTCTTCCGTTCTTGCCGATCTTGAACTCCCGTTTGCAGTTCAGTCCTGCTATCTTCTTTAATTCTCTGTCCCATCTGTCCGATGGCCTTCCCCTTGGTCTTTCCTGGAGAATTGGTCTCCAATCTTGTACTTTTTTTGACCACCTGTCGTCTTTTTTTCGGGCAACAAGACCAGCCCACCGCCATTTCAAGGCATTCACTCTTTCCATTATGTCACTGACTCTTGTTATCTGCCTGGTATCGACTGCTTTCTCTCTGTAGCCCGACATTGTTCTTTTCATTCCTTCTTGGGTTAATATTGAGTGTCTAGCAATATATTCTTTAAATTTCCATGCCTCACAGTCGTAAGTTATCATGGTTAGTAAACATTGGTCAAAAACTTTTTTTCAGCTCTGTCGACATCTTAGACATAAAAATTGAAGAGTATCTTCCATAAGCTAGCAAGCCTAATTTAATACGTCGAAACATTTCTGGTTTGAGGTCTCATATTTGCAAGTTGATCCAGACAGATATATTCTGTGAGGCTTTGCAGTTCCGTACTTCCAACAGATATACGAGTATTTCCCTCCAGTGTTCATTCATTCATCACGATCTTGGTTTTATCATAGTTCATTTTATACCAACCTCAGAGAAAACTGTTGCAAGTTCACTAACCAGTATTTGAAGTTCTTCTGTACTATTTGCAAATAGAACAATATCATGAGCAATCCTCAAGTTATTTAAGCTCTTTCGCAGACTTTGGATTCCATTTGTTTTCCAATCCAATATATACATTACCTTTTCTAGGAAGGCTGAAAATAAATTTGTGGATATAGAATCACTTCACTTTTTTCAATTGTAAATTCATTGATCTCTTAAATAACGTTAAAAAACGATGTGGATATTTTATATATAATTGCATGAGACTTTAATATAGAGGTATTCAATTCCTAGTTCTGTTTGTGTACCAGACACAGCTGGTGACAGATCGAATCCAATGACTTTTCAAAATCTATGAAGCGAAGGCAAAGAGATAGATGGAACTCGTTTGATCTGCTAACTGCTCCAGGTAGACTGAGGATATGATGAATTGCATTAAGTCGTGTGCGGGAACCAGCTTGCTCAATGGGTCGAGCCCCGTCAAGTATAGTGCTCAATCTAGTAGTCAAAATTACAGTAAAAACTTTGTTTGGTATGGACAGGAGGCTGGTAGGGCGATAGTTCTTTTTATATCTTTTTTATCTATTAGGGTAAATTGGACTTTATTCAGATCTATTGGTAATTTTCCACTGTGCAAAAAACTTGAAGATATTTTAGCTAAATGCTTTATAGATTCCACGTCCATCGGCTGTAAAATATCGACTGGGAGGTGTTCATCACCTGCAGCAGTTGCATTTTTATCTTGACTGCAGTATGTTTGACTACTGAGAAGAGTATTTCTTGGATTCGGAAAACAGGAGCATCCAATTCGTTTATGACTAAGATATCAGCTTTGGCTTTACTATAGAGGTTACTATAAAAATTCTCAATATATTCGAGTATTCCTCTCTTATATGTATTTCGGCCTCAGTCTGTGTCTAACGCAGCTAGATGATTCTTTCCAGCCATAAGCTTCCGCTTAACCATCTTTAAACTATATTTATTTTCGAGACTGTTATCTTCCACGTACTTCTTGACGTCTTCTTCCATGCTCCAGGCCTATTTATCTCATGAAACATCTCGCAATTAGTTCTATACACTCTTCATTTACTATGTGGTTCACTTTTCGCACTTTTATACCTCGAAATGCCTTGCCAATTATTTTCAGTTCGAAAGCTAATTCCTATCTCAGTACTCTTAAATTACCAGTTCTACTGCGAATACTACCTAGTTACGGTAGGGACACGAATCTCGATTTGTTTTTCCCCTCTCTTCTTTAATGAATGTAATTTCTCTATTAATAATACTCTGATTGGTATTCATTTTCCTGTTGTACATTTTGTAAGAGGTCCATAATTAAAGAATTTGTTGATAGCGCACTCGAGGTGATGTAATTTCGATGTATTGCTCACGCGCTGCCTGCGATATGTAAGCTACAAGAGAATCTGAGATCAAAGAGCAGTATTGACTGCAGTAAGAACTGTGTGTTAGTGGGAGTAAGTTGTTGCTAGCGAGCAGTCGTGTCTGGTGTACCGTGTTGGCTGAACCGGTCGTGTGCAGCGATGGCAGATCCTGAGCGTTGTAGGATAAGGTAAAAGCAGCCTCGCGCATATGTAGTATTGTTACATCAAGTACCATGTAAATGTTTAAAAAAATCTGTTAATAATAATCTTTCTCATAAAAAGTAACTTTTGACATTAATCTCCATTTAAAGAATTCACTAATTTCTCCAATCCTTGGCCATCCCGAATATTGAAAAGAAAAATCAGTTCTTTCCTTTTATATAAGACGAATCTATCGGCCAGCATTGCACTTAGCTGGGCCAGGAATATTTCTTATAGGAGCAGATATACACGCGTTATCCGGCGATCTAATTAAGGTAAGATTTTTCAGTTTATTTAGAATGATGTGTCAGGGCCAGGACGCAGCATTGCTGACGTCCAAAATTTACCAGGTTAAATTGACTGTCAATTTTTGAAAGGTTATAAGTGACCCACATTTTTTTTATTGAGAGATTAGTCACATTTTATTATTGATACGTTACGCAATTTTCCTGTTGGTAGGTTATACTGAATGTGAACGACACAATTATATTTTTTTACTGTTGAGAGGTTTAGGAATTTTTCTGTTTTTAGGTTACACTAAATGAGAATATTAATTCAAATATTTTATTTTGTGGGGAGGTTACACTTGTCGACAACCGGCCGGGATCGTATTTTTGTGATTTTCTGAGAAGTAGTCAGCTATATATCTGCTTTTATTTACTTAATATTAAAAGTAGTTTGCATCTGGCGCAACGCATTTACTAATTTGTCACTTTTTCTTTCACAGGTCATCGGCCGTTTATTGCTCTTTGTTGTAACTATATTTGTTCCATTTTTGCTTTGTCTTTGTTTGATTTTGTGCTTAATTTTGAGTTGTGAAAATGCCGCGAGAAAAACTGCTAACAGTATATCGCGAGTCATGATGAGTGAAAAAGCCGACTTTAATAATTTGACTGATAATACTAGCGACACTCAGTGTCTTGATGTTAATTCCCCAGTTACAGACAATCAGTGCGTACCGATCACAAGTAATGATTTTAATGCTAATGATGAGCAAAGAAATTCAATTGTGTCCTCTGTTAATTTAACGACAATTGATGACGCGGCACGTTCCGGTACAATGAACGCTGCCCAGTTAAACACACCTCATTTGCAAAATTTACACAGTGAACAGATAAATTTTTCTCACGAAGATGAACAATGTAGTCAAAATACGTCAGATTTATTTGACTCCGAGGTAGTGACCCACAGTGCACGTCCAATTAGCAAACCTTTTCGTGAATCAGACAATGACCAAATGGTTTCACAAAACGTGACAAATGCAGATACACCATCACACAGTACAGAGAATAGAGTCGGTAATTTTGGCTTGGATCAAGTTATGGCAGTATTGCTACAACTTAATGAAAATCTCAAACATTCGAAGAAAGAACAAGACAACAATTACAAACAACTTAATGAAAAACTAGACAACAATTCCAAACGGTCGAATGAAAAACGAGACAGCAATTACAAACAACTTAATGAAAAACTAGACAACAATTACAAACAACTTAGTGAACAGCTTACAGCCGTTGCCGTGCAATGTCATGATACTAAAGAACAATTACGTGAGGAAATTAAGGCTTATGCTAGGTACAGTAGTGAATAAATTAGATCTGTGGCACAAGAATTAAGTAATACACATGCAGTCACAACTAAATTACTTAGAGATGAAATTAGTGCAGCCGCTAAACAATGTTCTGCAAACGCAACACAGTTACGCGACGAGTTTAAATTAATGTCAGCAGAACTTTCACGCACACTGGATGCGAAAGTAGACAAGAAATTCGAACAACAGAACAGCCTAATTGACGAACGTTTTAATCACCACCTACAAAACAGTGAAACGCGTTACCGTAAATTCATACAGGAACAGAACAAAGTAAAGAAACAAGTCATGGATACAATTACTGCACAGAGACAGGAAGATAAGCGTAAAATGTTTACGAAGGCGAAAACATACGTAGACAACAATATTGCAACAGTATCAGACGAAATCAAACAGTTGAACACCGAATTGCATGATGAAATCTCCGATCTTAAAACAAAAACAGACACACACACAGTAGACTTTCAGACAGTGACCAACAGACTTGAACAATTAGAATTAATACAGGATCCCGATGCCATTAAAGCAGACGTTAAGAAATTGAACAAAACTACCCGTAAGATCCAAAAACAAATTAATGCTTGTGACACTAAAAATGATGATCAGGTTAAAGCATTCACTGAAAAATTTGATGAATTGGCCAGTCGTATTGACGTTATCGAAAATAATAATGATACCAAATCAGACGATACGTCACCAGTTTCGTTTAATCAAACACCCGAATTCCAAAATTTACAGCAGACGATTAGTGAGATAGGTTCGTCCAATAATACATTACGTAGAAAATTGTCATCTTTGCAGCACGAATTGACGGAGATGAAAAATATTTCAGCCTTTAACGCATCACAGCATACGCCACTTTCCGAACATTTCTCACACTCACACAGCCAGTACAATTTATGTAATTTACAGAGAGTACGTGACTTTGATTCCGAACAGTCACAGACAAACAGATTATCATACAATCCTGAACCTGTTCAGACGTTCAGAGACGAAAATTTTGATTACAAGCACTTTGTCCGTTAGGAAGTTTAAGGTACTTAAAGATGACAGAACACAAATACATGCTTTGGACTGGATACGACAACTTGCTTTTGTGTTTTCATCAGCTTGGCGTGTAATGCAGAAACTAGAATTGGCCTGGATACAACAATTTGCATTTGAATTTTCATCGCCATTGTCTGTAACGTAGAAACTAAAATCTATTTGCAGCGCGTAATTGACCTCAGGGGAATCATTACACTTCGATGAATATGTGCCGTAGCGTGCACAGGGCCCCGAGCCGTAGTAGTGCTATTTCATCTTTAGATTTCTGCACTGCTGCCTTCTCTTCTACTATCCTTTATATCTATCAAAACAGCTCTTCAACTATCGATCTATCTGTGATTAGAAACATGTAAAGAAGACCCGATATGACAAGTTTTACCGAAAGTGACAATTTTCATTAGACATTCAAGAACTACCAGCGTAATTTTAATAACAGACAAAATTTTAATCATCAGTATATGCAAAATTATCAGCACTCGCAGACATATTTTGGCAACAATAGAGGGTTTTCTCCGCAACAGCATCAAAACCAGCCGGTTAGCATACGAAACCAACAATGTAGTCTGAAAGGTCAACCAAGCTTTAATGTTTCGCCGCCTACACGTATAGCGTCGGCTCCGCCAAATAGTAACGCACAGCAACAAGGAAATCAGTATGTACAGAAAACACATCATTTCAATTCCTATCGCAATGCGCCCTATACCAGTAATTATTATGACAGACATAAAAGTAATGAGCACAGTTTTCAGAGTAACAGTCGGTCTTACCAGCAGCAGAATCATCGGCAACAACAGATTATAATGAATGAACCAGACAGTAGATATCATCCCCAACGTAATACGTCAGGGAGAAATAACAGAACAGTACAAATAGTGGAAATGCCACAGCATCCTCCCGCAAATAACAGCACGTCAGTTAGAATTTGACTAGATACAGCACAGATTGAACCTTCCAGCGATGTAAGCAATACTTTTGATACACAGACTCTTGTTCACGAGAATGTTATTACTTTTGACGACATCCGAGACACTCTTTTGCATGAAAAACCAGTTAATCAAAAAACCTTTTCCCACCCTGTCATTGAAGAAAAGATTGGATCATCCACATTTTCAGCATTAATCGATTCTCGATCACCTACATCAGTTATAAATGAGGAAACTTTCAACGAATGTAACGAAGAGAATATTTATCCTACATTACCATTAGGCAAAACTAAAGTAAAAGGAGCAGTATCTGGTAAAGGAGTAGATGTAAAATTACAGACAAACTTATCATTTTGTATTGCAGGTCATACGTTCCACTCAAATTTTTGGATTGTTCCCTTATTGACAACAGATGTTATTTTAGGTACGAATTTTTTGGTACAACACGACGCAATTATTGACTTTCACAATTCCTATTTAATGTTAAAGGATGAAAATGAACAACTGGCATTAGAATTTCAGCACTCTTTATCTGCAGACGAACAGGCAATTAATCGAACAGAGGTCATTTCTGCATCACGTAACATAAACTGTCATTCCACATTGTTCACAGATATGTATGTTCACAACTACAATACACCAGACGAAGCTGACTATGACGTTACGCAAATGATTTCTGATAAAGTAAAGCAAAGTAGCGCAAATACAGACGACGAACGTACCCAACTACGGAATATTCTTTTACAGCAAGCTCCAGTTTTTGACAACATCCCTGGTACTATGTCCGGTTTCATGTATGAATTTCAAGTTAAACAGCACGACACATTTAAAGCTAAACATTATCCCATTCCATATATTCACAGAGAACAGGTTAAGAAAGAATTGCAAGCTATGCTTGACCAAGGTATTATTGAACCAGCGGTTAGTCCGTACACAAACCCGCTCCATATTGTTAAGAAAAAGGATGGATCACTTCGACTCGTACTTGATTCGCGTCACATCAACGACATTATTATTAATGAAACAGATCGCCCACAGACACTAGAAGAACTTCTACAGAAATTTCATGGTACTGCTGTTTATTCCACATTAGATTTGAGATAGGGATTTTGGCAAATTCAGCTCCATCCGAACTGCAGAAAGTACACAGCATTTCTTTGCTTTTGGGACTGTTATCAATTTTGCAAATTACCGTTCGGTTTAACAATTTCTTCAGCAGCGTTTATTCGCGGTTTGAATACTATACTTCCGACAGAACTTAAAGACAGAATCACAACGTATGTAGACGACATTCTTATTGCAGAAGCTAACTGCTCTGAACACAATTTGATTCTGGAACAACTGTTGCAAACTTCTCGTGCACGAGGACTGACAGTTAATCTTAGAAAATCACACTTTGGCAAAACTTCTATAAAATTTCTTGGACATTTAATTTCAGCAGAAGGCATTGCGCCTGACCCGGAAAAACTTCAAGCTTTACGTGACATTACTGTTCCAACGACAAAGAAACAATTACGCAGCTTTCTGGGATTAATTAACTATTTCCGTAAATTTATTCATTACTCTGCTTTAGACACCCCTAGATTATGCCAACTGACGGGTAAAAACACTATTTGGTCCTGGGATAGCCAAGCACAATCTGAGTTTGTGAATCTGAAACAAGCTTTGTTGAATGCACCACTTTTATCACACACAGATCTTACTAGAAATTTTTCCATTGCCACCGACAGTTCTAACACAGCTTTAGGAGTACACATTTTTCAGGAAATTGAAGAAGTCGGCAATACAGTAATTAAAAACATCGCCTTTGCAAGTCGCATTCTGTCACCTGCTGAACGCAATTATTCTATTACAGAACTTGGAACATTATGTGTTGTATGGGCATTTACCCGATTTAGGCACTTTCTTTATGGAAGACCTACTACCGTTTACACAGATCATAGAGCTACTCAGTTTTTACTTTCCGCTAAATTTACACACGACAGATTAAGCAGATGGAAACTTTAAATTACAGGAATTTAATTTTACAATTGTTCACATTCCCGGTACACAAAATGTTGTAGCAGATGTACTATCCCGTTCTCTCTGCAACAATCAGCAAGACATCGCAACTAACTTCTGCCAAGCAAATTCTAGCATCATGTATATTCAACATGTCGCATTTGAAAATTTCATTTCATCGTCATTACGAGACATAGCACAGGAGCAGAGTAAGGACAACGTATGGAAGGAAATTAAACACCTTTAGCAAGATAAGAATATTGTTACCATTAGAAACCATTACACGGTACGCAATAACATTCTGTTCCGCCGCTCTCACCCTGACGGCAACAACTGGTTATTATGTATTCCTGACGAGCTTGTTAACAAATTAGTTTGGTATACTCATTTAAGTTACGCACATTATGGAGCCAGAAAATGTTTTCTTATACTGAGACAGAACTGTTATTTGGCCAACATGGAGAAACGTATTCGACAAGATTTAGCGTCATGTAAAATCTGCCAGATAGCTAAATCAGACACGACTTCACATATTCCTCCGTTACATCCCATTGTACCTGTTAAATTGAGGCACATGGCCGCTGTAGACATTTTTGGACCGATTCCCAGAACTAATAGAGGTTTTTGATACATCTTTGTCGCTGTTGAACTCACTTCGAAATTTGTTACCTTCACTCCATTGCGCAAAGCTACTGCTAAATCTATTTCGAATGCATTTGTAAATCATTTTTTATTTCATGTAGGGCATGTATTGAAAGTAATTTCCGACAATGGACCACAATTTCGATCTGCGTTATGGACACGTATGTTACGAGCTAGAGACATTTCTCCGATCTATATATCCAAGTATCACGCTTCTTCGAACCCTTGTGAACGACTGATGAAAGAAATTGGTAAATTATGTAGAATATACTGCCATAAGACATATTGATTGGGATACACACATACTCTCATTCCAGGATGTAATTAACTCCATACCAAATGAATCTACTATGCTACCTCCGACTGTTATATTGAAAAATGTTGAACCACCTAACAAAATCAAAGAATTAGTATCCTTTCCTACATCTCGTCGACTACGCCACCATGAAATAATTGAGATTGCGCTCAACAACATCAAACGTGCCGCAGAGCGCCTGAGAAGACAGCTAAATTAGGTTTGTACACGCCGTGACTTTCACATTGGACAGAAGATATTAGTACGCACACACTATTTATCCAACAGAGGAAAGAGTAGATGCAGTAAATTTGAACTTCTATACGCTGGTCCATACATAATTCGCAGCATTCCTCATCCAAATGTGGTACATGTTGAAACTTTGAGAACCAGAAAAAGCAAAGGCAATCACCACGTCTCCAATATTAAAGCCTTTATTGAATGAACATACTTTATGATTTAGCACATTTTAATGCCTTTTCCGGTTATTGATATGAACACTTACTGATGATTATCATATTTTTTCCTAGCAAGTGCCCGGCAAGGTAAGGTTAGCAGGTCGCTTTTCTTGTCGTTATATATCAGACCGTGCACATTTTCGATTTTGTGTATGTATGATTGTTTTGCTATCGAAAGTAGAATTTTTGTCTCTATGCACTATGAAATGTTTAAGATGTAACCAACACCAGTTTACATTGACATTTTGCATTATGATATCTCAATATCTTGACTAATTTACATTTTTTGCTACTACATTATGATACTGTGTGTACATTTTTTGCACTTGAAAACTGTCTATGTTTTTGACCTAATACGTTTTCTGTTATGCTATGCTGTATGCTTAATTATTTTACTAGAAGCAAGTTTTTATTTAATGGGTATATGAATTAAATGCAAGATATTAATCCATATTCATCATTTTTCAGAAAGCAATACCGTGTAAAAGAAATGAATTAAACAACCACAGTGGTTTACTATGAAATGGAAATTTTACCATCAGAATGAAGGAAAGAAAATGCAATATATTGTCATAAGGAGTAAATGGATCAGAATTAACAAGCATTAACCAGAATATACTGTACACATCGTATGATAGCAGTCTTGACATTATTTTTCTTTCAGAATACAAGGCGATTGATGCAGACTGTCAGACAGAACTACAGATGTTAATTTTAGTGATGAAATATGCTAGAAGTAAGAAACTCTATACTATATGAAGTAATGAATGATAATGAATAGTTGTATGAAGTAAATGGTAATATGTATATGTATAATGAAGTGTCTAATTTTTGCAGATGATGATGAATAGTTATATGAAGAATATGGTAATATGAATAATGAAGTTTTTCTTTGCAGGTGATTATAGTGATGAAGTTATGATAATATGAATAATGAAGTTTTTTCTTTGCAGATGATGATAATATTTACTGTTAGTTAAGAAATGCTATGTAGTTATTTAAGTATTTGTTGCAGTTCCTTTTGACAGTATGTCTTGTATCGCATAGTATAATGACTGAATGTTTTGAAAAATACAGCTAGTGTACATACATATTAAGTACACGTTTCATTACCTGTTAATTCAAAGTTCACTGTTTTTCAGCATAATATGCATTTCTTCTTTTAGCTCAATAACCCATTTTGTATTTTTTCCAGGAGAAGCTTTTCGTGACATAATATGCTATAAGTAGTTAGTTATTAAACCTGTTCTAATACTTACATCTTTTTACCGAGTTGTGTCTATCATTTATGAATGTGATCACATATACTGTACTTGTTTCATAACCTTGCTACAGCTGACTCATGACAAATGACGTTAATAATCCTTATTTCCAGCAATAAGTCAAAAGCAAATATTTTCATGCCCCAGCAATTAATTATCGATCCCAGTGCAATGCATCGCTAAAAAAAATTATTATTATTACGAGTCCCAACTATTGCCAGTATACAACTAAATAATGCTACCAGTTTAAGATATATTTTTAGTCCTAAAGATAATGCAAATTTTCTGTGTATTGATTCCATTATGTCTAGGTATTATTGGAATACCGACCTTGAGTAATAGTTCCAATGTCTTACATTTTAAATATGTCTTATGTCACTTACATGATATCATATATAAACACCAGTAGCTTGATGCTACACTCAATAGCTCCTATTTTAAATGATGACTTGTGAATAACACTGAATAATGTTTTGTAACACTATATGAATACTTTGTAACTGGCCAATAAATGCCACTGATTCCATCAGATGAGTTATGAATAGTGTTTTGTAATACTCAATACTTGCTACATGTTTAGTAACTGGCCAATGCATGCCACTGATTCAATCAGATGAGTTATGAATAGTGTTTTGTAATACTCAATACTTACTACATCTTTAGTAACTAGCCATGAGTGCCAATAATTGTTCATATCGGTTGATACACTAGTGTAATTCTATGATGACTAGCATAAGACTTAATGTGTCCTTCACCTTCTGACCTAATTACTGCAATATCCGTTTATCCTGTCCATCCTCATGATCATGGAGCACTATATTGGTTTTTGCACTAATTCTACATTGCTGTAAGAGTATGGATTATACAAGAATATGCTGTTGACATATCAAGCTGTCCACCACCTTGAACGATGGAGATGTTATTATGGTCCCACTGTTTGGTGTACCTAATGTACTACCAAAATGATAACATTGAATATTAATACAACATTTCAGTGTCTTGGCTACACTGATAAATACTTCAGGGAAGAGAACTTCAGATGGTCTCACTTGGTGTTGTGCTTCTGTAGAAAGATATGGACTTTCAGTGCAGCTACGTGCAACCTACTGTGCTACAACCATGATGCAATCCTTCCCATTCCTTTCCTAGTTCCTGTAAAATAGTAAAGGCTTATACAGAGCATTTAAATTCTTGTAAAATGATAAAAACTTTTATAGTGCGTGTGCACCTTATTTCTTTTCTTAATGAATTCAGTAGTTACAAAATGCTAAAAACTTTTATCGTGCGTGTGCACTCTATTTTGTTAATATATTTTGTACTCATTGCGTATATACTTTGTCATTTCTGAATATGTTTTGTACTCAGTGCGTGTGCACTCTATTTTGTTAATATATTTTGTACTCATTGCTTATATACTTTGTCATTTCTGAACATGTTTTGTACTCAGTGCATGTGCACTGTATTTAATTTCTTAATATATTCTGCACTTATCAATGATGTATATACTCTGTGATTGTAGCCTTAGTAAACTAAATAGATTATAGAAAAATTTGTTGCTCATGGCAAGTCAAATTGACTCACCATCGCTGCCAAATTTTTGCCCCCCAGTGGAGGGTTATGTAGGAGGTCCATAATTAAAGAATTTGTTGATAGCGCACTCGAGCTGATGTAATTTCGATGTATTGCTCACGCGCTGCCTGCGATATGTAAGCTAGAAGAGAATCTGAGACCAAAGAGCAGTATTGACTGCAGTAAGAACTGTGTGTTAGTGGGAGTAAGTTGTTGCTAGCGAGCAGTCTGTTAATAATAATCTTTCTCATAAAAAGTAACTTTAGACATTAATCTCAATTTAAAGAATTCACTAATTTCTCCAATCCTTGGCCATCCCGATTACTGAAAAGAAAAATCAGTTCTTTCCTATTACATAAGACGAATCTATCGGCCAGCATTGCACTTAGCTGGGCCAGGAATATTTCTTATAGGAGCAGATATATACGCGTTATCCGGCGATCTAATTAAGGTAAGATTTTTCAGTTTATTCAGAATGATGTATCAGGGCCATGACGCAGCATTGCTGACGTCAAAAATTTACCAGGGTAAATTGACTGTCAATTTTTGAAAGGTTATAAGTGACCCACATTTTTTATTGAGAGATTAGTCACATTTTATTATTGATACGTTACGCAATTTTCGGGTTGGTAGGTTATAATGAATGTGAACGACATAATTATATTTTTTTACTGTTGAGAGATTTAGGAATTTTTTTGTTTTGAGGTTACACTAAATGAGAATATTAATTAAAATATTTTATTTTGTGGGGAGGTTACATATTCTATAACCACAAAAGCCCGAAAGACCTTTTTACTGCTAAATCCGCAATACGATTAGTTTTTTCCTTCATCTCGTTTTGATTTAAGAGCATACGACAAATATAGAGAATAATGACTATACGGTGGCGACGCATTCGCTTCAGTCTACATGTAGCTTTCTACAAATATTGTAGAAGGCTAAAAGTGGTGAAGTAATGAAACATTTTCGAAGAACCTGAACTCTGTGATATCTCTCGTGTCAGTCATGAAATTCGAGCCATAGCGGGTTGCTTCTCTATCAACTGCGCTTAGATAACTTTCGAAACGTTGTCTGTGAATACCCTACTGCTCTCTGTGAACCGTTAGCGTCGGTTACATGTCTATACATGGCGTTTGTTCCGTGCAGTCAGTACATATACTTCTTCTCCAATACTACTCACCAGTCCCCCGTACTTGTACCCACACCCTTCTGTCGTACTGAAACCTCAGTGTTTTCTCTCCAGCAACAAATTATTTTTTCTGCGGCAGGCCCTTCCACTTCTGTGGCAGAGTAGTGCTTCGTTTTAAGGGTCAACATTTCTAGATTGTGTTTTAAACATCTTGAATGTATTTTTATTGCGTTTGTTTTGCCTTTTACTTAATGTTTCATAATTAGCGACTATGAAAATGAGGTATCTTTGATACACAGTCCAGTCAAATTAACATGATCACCATATATGTTCGACGTCAACGTGCAATAACCACTCACACACGGCAGGTGGCAGCACTAGCGGTGAAGGATATATAAAGAATGTTGGGCAGAGGGCGTGGAGAACAGTGCAGCCGTTGTGGCAATGCTCGAATGGAGCTATTTTTCTGATGTCCAAGAAGGTACGATGGTGGAAGCATTTCCGAAACGGATAAGTTTGTAAACTTGCTTGCCGCTGAGGTTAAAGTATCTGTGTATGTCAAAATGGCACCATCCAAAACCGGCGCTGAGGCAGCTGTGGTACACCATGGGCCATAGATTACAGGGGTGAACGACGTGCAACTGTAGAGTAAGTGACCGCCCAGATGAAACAACGGTTTCTCCTCAACGATCTTTCAGCGAATGTTACTGCTTATGGACCAATGCAGCAGGAGCTGGACTCATGCACCGACGCTGACTGCTGTTAATCGGAGACGAAGGCTGGAAGTTGCACGCCAGTGCCGCAACAGGACGTCCAGTGACTGGCAGCCTTTTCAGGTGGAGCACATTTAATGCCCGTTGGCGTGTGTGGCGTGAAACATCTGCAGTTCTGAAATCAAACAAGGAGGAAGCGATATGGCCCTGGAAATGCTTTCGTGACATTCCCTGGGTATCTCGTCATTAATGAATCACGCAAGTATGCATCTATCCTTGGAAATCATGTTCGTCCTTACATGCAATCTGTTTTTCCTCTGCGCGATGACACCTCCCAGACAATGCAATGTGTCACACAGTTTGTAGTCCACATGCTTGGTTCGAAGTCCACCGGGATGCGTTTATCGTACTGCCTGGTCCACCAGATTCGACGGATTTAAGTCCAGTCTAGAATTTGCGGGACCACCCCGATCGGGCTGTTCGCTTCTTGGATCCTCAAACGAGAAACCTAATGCACCTGACAGCGGAAATGGTGTCTACATGGCTCCACGTCCCTGTCGGTACCTTTCATAACCTCACTGACTCTCTTCCTACACGTCTCAAGCCGGTCCGCGCAGCAAAAGGTTGTTGTTTAGGTTTTTGGCACGTGGGTACATTAATATGACTTGACGACGTATAAAACTTCCATTATATTCATCTGTACAGTTTCTAAAATCACTCATACATATACCACCTTTTAATTTCCTGGGTTTTCGTCTTTGTGTGTAACACGCCCTGCTTAAGTCGGCAGGTAGTTGGAACTATGGAAAGTGGCCAAAAGGGGGCTGTCAGTTACACTCAAACACATATAAATTTATTTACTTGTCCAAACAATACTGCAAAAATTTTTGAACTTAGATATCGTCTGAATAGGCCACACTATCTTATACCTTAAGGTCACAACCACTTAAATTTAAAAACGGCTGAAAGCCATTAACTTAAAATCCAGACTCAAACAGAATATTTAGAAGGCAGAAGGCGTCACGTAAGTAAGTTCTTTAACTTGGCTGAAGGACCAACTAATCTAACACTTGAAAAACAAACAATTTTAATTTAAGGACGGTTGAAGACCCATGATTTAAGACTGCAGGTAAAATTAATTTTAGAAAAAAACACAAGGCAACAGGCTGAAGGCCCCACACAGTCTGATAGTTGAAAGACAAGAACTGTAATCTAAAAACGGCTGATGGCCGATGATTAAAAACATCTAAAACAATTTTTAGTTGGCAGAAAGCCCAAAGCTTTATCTTTAAACAATATTTTACACAGGCTGAAGACCAAAACAATCTAAAATTTAACAAGTAAGGAATTTAAATTTTAAAGCGGCAGAAGGCCCATTATTGAAAAACACAACTACAATAAATTTTCAAAAGGCAGAAGGCCCAAAGCTTTATCCAAAACATATTCTTAAATGAGGCTGAAGGCCCAAAAAGTGCAAGACTTGACAAGGAAGGAACTTTCAATTTTAATGCGGCTGAATGCCCATTATTGAAAACCCAGCTAAAAGCATACAAATTCAAACCACCGGCTGTAAGCCATTAAAATACACAAACACCAATAACCAAAGGCAGTACAGCGAGCGACGCTCAGAAGTTTGCCGGGGTCGGTCTGCACTTGAAATATTAACGTTCGCTTAGGGGAGACAAGTAGTCGGCCCAACTATATTCGATCCGCCGGCAACCCAACCAAGAAACAGTCAACGGACCCACCGACAAGAAGAGGTGCTTTCCACTCGACCAGTGCACAAGGAACTCCAAAGCCAAAGCGTAAAAGGCGTAGCCGCCCACAACCAGTTATGCATAAGCTTTCAAAACTACACCACACGTGTGGACAGCGACAACATGGAGAGGAAAGGACACTGCCTGAACTTTACGTCAATGGCCAGGGCAGGTAACGCTAACAGCCACAAGGCAGAAAATTCCGCTGGTCCACTTGGATTTCAAACAACTAAAATACAGTTAAACTCAACCGGACGGTGGCCAAACTTTCGCCAACTCGAAAACTCGCTGTTGCTCACGGAAATACCCCCAACAGCTAACCATGAAAACCAGCGGCACAATGTGAACAGTCTGGCTTCGGTAATTAAACCACCACTCAACTTTGACGTCCTTGGTCGGTGAGCCACGAACCTCGTAGCAATTGGAACAGCTCTCACACACTCCGACACTGCGTAGAGACCGCCAGTGGGGCCGGCCCACAGCGCCGCGCGGAGATTTCCTGGCTGATCCACACAAACCGACCGACTCCTCAGAAGCAGTACGAAGACAACGGTTAAAACAACTTGTCAATCAAAGTCACACAAACTACACACAGTTTCACGAACACTTGCACGAAGAAGCAGACAATGAAGTGATATCAGGTGTTCCCCAGGGAAGCGTCCTGGGACCTCTACTGTTCCTGATCTATATAAATGACCTGGGTGACAATCTGAGCAGTTCTCTTAGGTTGTTCGCAGATGATGCTGTAATTTACCGTCTAGTAAGGTCATCCGAAGACCAGTATCAGCTGCAAAGCGATTTAGAAAAGATTGCTGTATGGTGTGTCAGGTGGCAGTTGACGCTAAATAACGAAAAGTGTGACATGATCCACATGAGTTCCAAAAGAAATCCGTTGGAATTCGATTACTCGATAAATAGTACAATTCTCAAGGCTGTCAATTCAACTAAGTACCTGGGTGTTAAAATTACGAACAACTTCAGTTGGAAGGACCACATAGATAATATTGTCGGGAAGGCGAGCCAAAGGTTGAGTTTCATTGGTAGGACACTTAGAAGATGCAACAAGTCCACTAAAGAGACAGCTTACACTACACTCGTTCGTCCTCTGTTAGAATATTGCTGCGCGGTGTGGGATCCTTACCAGGTGGGATTGACGGAGGACATCGAGAGGGTGCAAAGAAGGGCAGCTCGTTTTGTATTATCGCGTTATAGGGGAGAGAGTGTGGCAGATATGATACACGAGTTGGGATGGAAGTCATTACAGCATAGACGTTTTTCGTCGCGGCGAGAGCTTTTTACGAAATTTCAGTCACCAACTTTCTCTTCCGAATGCGAAAATATTTTGTTGAGCCCAACCTACATAGGTAGGAATGATCATCAAAATAAAATAAGAGAAATCAGAGCTCGAACAGAAAGGTTTAGGTGTTCGTTTTTCCCGCTCGCTGTTCGGGAGTGGAATAGTAGAGAGATAGTATGATTGTGGTTCGATGAACCCTCTGCCAAGCACTTAAATGTCAATTGCAGAGTAGTCATGTAGATGTAGATGTAGATAAGGGCAGTGACTGTACAATAACAGGGGCAAATCACGCGTCGGCACACACAGCCAACCCAGATGCCATCACCGGCCAAATACACGTCGTCCGGCAAGACGACCGACCGAAGACAAACCAAAAGTAGTCCCCATTCCAATCATGTGTGTCGGCAACCGTCGGGCGAGAGTTATGGCGGTCCGGACCACACTGCAGCTGCGCCCCGACTGACCTTGTGCAGTGCGCCAACTCAAACACTGCCAGGTCCGAACTAACTCCTGGCACCTTCCAACTCACTAGCAGATCTCAACTAACTACGAACACACGACAACCAGGAAGTAATAACAGTCAGCAAAGATAATACGCCAGGGCTTATATAGATAAGCGCGGTTGCTGCCGCTCGTGGGCAGGCAAGGCAACCACTCAGTGACACCAGTAACTGAAACTAACAAAACGAGGTGGTAATACAGTAAAAACAGGATGTCAAAGGAGATATGGCACGAAGACGATCCACACACGGCTCAGTGTGTACTAAATATACACTATGTAATCAAAAGTATTCGGACACCTGGCTGAAAATGACTTACAAGTACGTGGCGCCCTCCATTGCCAATGCGAGAATTCAATATGGTGTTGGCCCACCCTTAGCCTTGATGACAGCCTCCACTCTCGCAGGAATACGTTCAGTCAGGTGTTGGAAGGTTTCTTGGGGAATGACAGCCCATTCTTCACGTAGTACTGCACTGAGGTGAGGTATCGGTGTCGGTCGGTGAGGCCTGGCACGAAGTCAGCGTTCCAAAACATCCCAAAGGCGTTCTATAGGATTCAGCTCAGGATTCTGTGCAGGCCAGTCCATTACAGGGATGTTATTGTCGTGTAACCACTTCGCCACAGGCCGTGTGTAATGAACAGGTGCTCGATCGTGTTCAAAGATGCAGTCGCCATCCCCGAATTGCTCTTCAACAGTGGGAAGCAAGAAGGTGCTTAAAACATCAGTGTAGGCCTGTGCTGTGATAGTGACACGCAAAACAACAAGGGGTGCAAGCTCCCTCCACGAAAAACATGACCACACCATAACACCACCGCCTCCGAATTTTACTGTTGCGGTATACATGCTCGTTCACCATACTCACACCCTGCCATCGGATCGCCACACTGTGTACCGTGATTCGCCACTCCACACAACGTGTTTCCACTGTTCAGTCATCCAATGTTTACGCCCCTTACATCAAGCGAGTCGTCGTTTGGCATTTACCGGCGTGGTGTGTGCTTTATGTGTAGTCGCTCGACCTAGAAATCCAACTTTTCTCACCTCCCGCCTAATTGTCATAGTACTTGCAGTGGATCCTGATGCAGTTTGGAATTGCTGTGTGGTGGTCTGGATAGATGTCTGCATATTACACATTACGACCATGTTCAACTGTCGGTGGTCTCTGTCAGTCAACAGACGAGATCTGCCTGTACGCTTTTAATCTGTTAAGTGTCGCTTCACATTTTCACTTCACTATCACATCGGAAATAGTGGACCTACGGATGTTTAGGAGTGTGGAAATCTCGCGTACAGATCTATGGCACAAGTGACATCCAACCACCTGACCACGTTCGAATTCCGTGAGTTTCGCGGAGCGCCCCATTCTGCTCTCTCACGACGTCTAATGAATACTGAGGTCGCTGATATGGAGGACCTAGCAGTAGGTGGGAGCAGAATGCACCTAATATGAAAAACATATGTTTTTAGGCGTGTCCGGATACTTTTGATCACATAGTGTACTTGACTACAGAGCGGTTTGGATGTGCCACAGACAATCCCCCTCCTGCCCATGTGAAGCGAAGTGAATGAAATAACTATTAAGAAAAAGAAAAAAAAATGTGTTCATCCATACGTTGGAATCTATCGCTAGATTGGCCGGCATTATTGGCCACTGCCATCGTAGATTCTTATCTCGACTGCCTGGAGGTAGTCTGTAGTGCTTTGTCATCGCATCGTGTCTCCACGTTGGTGTCTCCATCGCCGCTGTGCGTCGTCGCCTCCTAGTCTACATGTTCATTTCTTTGAAAAAATGTTTGATAAATTTCCTTCCCTACAGTTCCTCGGTCACAGCTTCTGCTCCGTCTCTTATGATCTCGTCATCGTCGAGAAATTAAACGCAAATATTCCTTCGTTCCTTCCTGTCGAAACCTTCGTGGAGAAAATAAATGTCAAACAGAGGCAGTAAAACTGTTTTTGTCTTAGATAATGGAAAAAATATGTGCAATGTGGTTGTTACATAAATATGTCGAGTCATACAGCATTATCGAAATAAGGAATGATATGTAGAAAGCATATTCTACTAGATCAACAAAAAACTAAAAAAGTCCAATAAAATGTCTCAAATTTGTTCTGTGGATATGACAGTTGGCACGACTCATCGTTGCGCTTTGACAAATGACCAACAGTTGATAACCTGTTGAGGCATCACAAGAAACGGATCTTTATCAGCGCAAAGATGTCGACATCATTGTTGACCTGCACAGCGTTGGAGCTGCTGTGTGTGATACGTTTCCTCAGCTGCTGGACCTGTGGAAATGCATCAAAGGATGAGAACACAACATCGTAATCCGTTTTTGTCCCTGCAGCAAGTGTACGAATGGTTTAAAAGAGACGCGGTTTCTGTGGAAGAAGCCCGTCCCGGGCAGGCACAACTCTTAGTGACGAATAAAAATCTGGTCAAAGTGGAAGAGCTAGTGAAGAGAAACAATCGTGGTGTTGTAAACTACAAATAACTATTTTGGGTATTAGCATCGGTTCCGCACAGTGTCTGACATACTGCGATTCAATTTTCGCAAGATGGGTGCCAGATTAGTTGACTACTGAATCAAGAGATCATCACATAGGTGCCTGTGAGGAAGGTAGCGGATTTCTAGACACATTGTTACACCAGGAGAAACTAGGGTGCACTACCACCAACCAACAAGGAAATGACTGACCAATGTATGGCGCCATAGCTCTTCGCCCAAACTAAAGCATTCCGCTCTCAACCGTCGGCAGGAAAAGTCATGCTTACTCTTTTGGCGTATTACATGGAAACTGAATTAACGGTGACCATTACTCCATACTCAGATCTATTACCAAATCACCTTCGCCCGGCAGTCATCACTGAACATCAACGACTTCTGACTAGAGGTGTATTGTTGCAACACGACAACGCTTCTCCCCATACTACCATTCAGTCGCAGCAACAGTACGAAATATGAATTTATATAATAGCCAACTTCTCACCAAGACTCAACCCGAGTGACTTTCGTGTGATTGGACGGCTCAGAGAAGAGCTGGGAGGCAAACATTTCAGAAGCAATAAAGGTGTGAAAATGGCGGTGAGCGAGTGGCTGGAAATCGCAGCTATAAGAATTTTTATCACGAGGTATCCATGCACTTCCGAAGCGGTGAAATTCGTGCATTGCACGTCATTTACATTTTTTGCGTTACCTCATTTGCATAATAATAAATAATTAAGTTCTTCTTTTTAATCGTCGTAGTATATGGAGAACACTCTGGGAGAAACAGGCAATCGAAAACAAAGGACGTCCTTCACACTTTCTTACCCCACAAGGGAAAACCGAAGCGTGGTGTTTCTGGACAGGTGAAAGGGCTGACAGCATAGGAAAAAAGTGAGGCAAAGGAAAGCGAGCGGAGGAGATGGGAGCGGGCGGCGGCGCGGAGAACTGTTCGACGTCACAGCGGCCGCCTCGCAGCGGAAGCGGATCCCAGCAAAAGGCACCGCACTTAAGTCTGAAAATATACCTGCGCCGCTTATACAGATACGGCGTTCTATGGTCCGGAGCATAAGAAGGTAGCTTCCCTAATCGTGTAGATCGGGTACAAAATTTAAAAAGAAGAATGGACTGTTTGAAGTTAGAGATAGTGAGAATTAGTGAAGTTCGCTGGCAGAAAGAACGAGACTTCTGGCCAGGTGAGTAAAAGTTTCTGAACACAAAATAATGCAGCGGTAGAAATGCAGGAGTAGGTCTAACAGTCAGAAAATACACTATTGGCCATTAAAATTGCTACACCAAGGAGAAATGCAGATGATAAACGGGGATTAATTGGGCAAATATATTATACTAGAACTGACATGTGATTACATTTTCACGTAATTTGGGTGCATAGATCCTGAGAAATCAGTACCCAGGACAACCACCTCTGGCCGTAATAACGGCCTTCATACGCCTGGGCATTGAGTCAAATAGAGAGCTTGGATGGCATGTACATGTACAGGTGCCCATGCAGCTTCATTACGATACCACAGTTCATCAAGAGTAGTGACTGGCGTATTGTGACGAGCCAGTTGCTCGGCCACCATTCACCAGACGTTTTCGACTGGTGACAGATCTGGAGTATGTGCTGGCCGGGACAGGGCAGTCTCCGAGCTGATAGTCCAAGCTGCTGCAACGTCGTCGAACTGTTCGTGCAGATGGTTGTTGTCTTGCAAACGTCCCCATTTGTTGACTCAGGGATCGAGAAATGGCTGCACGATCCGTTACAGCCATGCGGATAAGATGCCTGTCATCTCGACTGCTAGTGATACGAGGTCGTTGGGATCCAGCACGGCGTTCCGTATTACCTTCGTGAACCCACCGATTCCATATTCGGTCACTGGATTTCGACCAACGCGAGCATCAATGTCGCGATACGATAAACCGCAATGGCGATAGGCTACAATCCGACCTTTATCAAAATCGGGAACGTGGTGGTACGCATTTCTCCTGCTTATACGAGGCATCACAACAACGTTTCACCAGGCAACGCCGGTCAACTGCTGTTTGTGTATGAGAAATCGGATGGAAACTTTCCTCACATCGGTACGTTGTAGGTGTCGCCACCGGCGCCAACCTTGTGTGAATGCTCTGAAAAGCTAATCATTTGCATATCACAGCATCTTCTTCCTGTCGGTTAAATTTTGCGTCTGTAGCATTCATCTTCGTGGTGTAGCAATTTTAATGTCCATTAATGTAGGATGGGGACTAATAACTGTGAACAGCATGACATACTTATTTTCATAGGCAAGACAGATACAAATCCAACACCCACCAAGGTAATACAAGTTTATATGCGAAATAATTCCGACATTGAAGACATTGAACGGATGTTTTCTCAGGTAAAAAAAAATTACTCGGATATTTAAGTGACAGGAAAATTTACAAATAGTAGGAGAACACTGATTAGCGAAAGGAATTGAAAGGGAACCAGAAAGGTAATATTTTATACAAAGCACAATTTAGTCAGTAGTGACGGTATTTATGTTATGGTGCATGTTACAATGTTCGAGTTTAGGCAACATTTAAACATCCGGAAAAATAAAACTCAGCTGTATGATCCTAAAATCGATTGCATGCAGAAATAAAATGGGGGCAAAGAAATACTTAAAATAAAGAACACTCGAAGACTTTCTGCTGTCTAGTACTAGCCAACAGTAAATTTAAAATGTAGACGCATTACTCGTTCGAGATTTTAGAATTTTAATGTATTCGTTAACGTAAGCGCTTTGAAGACCTCTAATTCTTTCTTTAATAACTATCACATCACACCCGGAGGATATTTTCTACATGGATGAAACACTTTTTACAGTGCTTTGACTCTCAAACCACTATCTTCTTTTTAGCGTTCTGTATGTCAATCGGTAAAAACGGAATCCTTATAGGATGACACTGATGTCCGTCTGTCTGCCTGTCCGACTGTTAAGAACACTTTTTCTCAAGAACGTGTAGTTCTATCAAGCTGAAATTCATGTCACATACTAAAATCTACGGTCCCTATGCGATGTAAGAAATTGTACCTTCCAAATCAATGTAGTCAAAATATACAGCTATTAATGTCACATACATTCATACTCGCAAACTCTCCCATAAGTACGTGTATGGTACTTCCCGTTGGACTAGAATCATGAAATTTGGCAAAAAGCGGGGTTTCATAGTACACTTACAGGAAAAAAATCCGAAAACTGGTAACCGGTAAATATATTACATAAAATATGCTTTTGTCGTTCGATAAACGCTCGGAATTTTCGCGACCGATAGCTGGCCAGTATCGATATCGATAGGAGGCAAAAATAGCCGATAGTCTCGTTTCCAGGGATCAATGAACTAATTACATCGAGGAGACGAAAATCATGGCATACCTTCTACCATCCTGTAGTATCTCTGTTTGCTCGGTGCATGGACTCGACAAGTAACTGGAAGTCCCATGCAGAAATAATGAGCCATGCTGCCTCTATAGCCGTCCATAACTGTGAAAGTGTTGCCGATGCAAGACTGTGTGCACGAAGTGACCTCGTGATTATATCCCACAAATGTTTGATGAGGTTCATGGGTGCGAAGGATCTGCGTGACCAAATCATTAGCTCGAACTGTCAAGAACGTCCTTCAGACCAATCACGAAGAATTTTGGCCTGGCGACATATTTTGGAACATGAAGTACATGAGTGGCTGAAAATGATTTCCTAGTAGCCGAACATAACCATTTCCAGTTAATGATCGGTTCCGTTTGACCAGAGAACCCAGTCCATTACATGTAAACAAACCGCACATCATAATGGAGCTACCCTCAGCTTGCGCACTGCGTTTTTGACAACTTGGGTCCATAACTTCGCGGGGTCTGCTCCAAAGTCGAGCCGGCTGGGTTGGCCGAGCGGTTCTAGGCGCTACGGTCGCGGGATCGAGTACTGCCTCGGGCATGGCTGTGTGTGATGGCCTTAGTTAGGTTTAAGTAGTTCTAAGTTCTAGGCGACTGATGACCTCAGCTGTTAAGTACCATAGTGCTGAGAGCCATTTGAACCATTTGAACCCTACCATCAGCTCTTAACAACTGAAATCGGGACTCATCCGACCAGTCGTATAGGGTCGAACAGATATGGCCACGACGTCAGGAGAGGCCCTGCAGGCGATGCCGTGCTGTCACCAAAGCCACTCACGTCGGTCGTCTCCAGTCATAGCCCATTAACGCCAAATTTCGCGCACCGTCATAACGGATGCGTTCGTCGTACGTCCTACATTGATTTCTGCAGTTATTTCGCCCAGTGTTGTTTATATGTTAGCACTGACAACTCTACGCAAATGACGCTGCTCTCGGTCATGGAATGAATGCCGTCGGTTACTGCGTTGTCCGTTGTGAGACACATTCTTGACACTGTGGATCTCGGAATATTGAATTCCCTAACGATCTGCGAAATGGAATGTACAACTCGTCTAGCTCCAACTACCATTCCGCGTTCAAAGTCCGTAAATTCCCGTCATCCGGCCATAATCACGACGGAAACCTTTTCGAATGAATCACCTGAGAACAAATGACAGCTGTGCCAATGCACTGGCCTTTTATACCTCGTGTACGTGATACTACCGCCATCTGTATATGTGCACGTTACTATCCCATGACCTCTTTACCAAAGTGTATATTCACAATTAAGATTGTCCAGAACGAATGCCGCTCGCACTTACCCGCTTTTTTTATTTTAATTTTGTCATCTTAATCATCTTCACTTCCAGGGATCAGGCTAACTGCCTGTTCCGTCTCCAAAGGTTATTGTTGAGGACATCTCATTTTGGACCTACCAGGGTTTCTCCCTCTCGGACTGTATCTCATTACTTGTCTCGTCAGTCTTTCTACAAGCATTCTGTTCACACGTTATTTCCAACTGTTTATAAATATCCCTACGATGTTGTTTATCTCATCAACCTTCAGTTCATCTCTAATTTGTTCGTTGCTAATCCGATCTTGGCTGTGTGGCTTTTCATTGCTCTTAGAAATCCCATTTTAGATGCTTGAATTTTACTCTCATCCCTCTTTGTAAGAACCAAAGTTTCACCTCCGCACAGCAGAGACTTCACAGCCATAGTTTTACAGAACTTCTTTTTTATTCCCTTTCCAATTCACTTCTCTAAGGTTCATACGAAGGCTAATCATAAAGTCTTTGCCCCTACTTTTTGTTAACCGAAACCAGATACATACAGGCTATTACAAAATATAATATTATTCTACATACAGTACACTATTTTTCCATAGTCCACTGACGGGTTCAGACATTTTTTCCATTTAAGCTCTAAATGTGAGATGGTGCTATGACTGAATTTGTCCAGCTCACGTTGTCGGACCGCTGTCTTGACTTCATCGTTGCACATGGAACCCTGTCCTGCCAGGAACTTCATCTGCGAAACGAAAACATGAAAATCACTAGGGGCGAGATCCGGAGTATGGTGGGTAGTAATACACTCCTGGAAATTGAAATAGGAACACCGTGAATTCATTGTCCCAGGAAGGGGAAACTTTATTGACACATTCCTGGGGTCAGATACATCACATGATCACACTGACAGAACCACAGGCACATAGACACAGGCAACAGAGCATGCACAATGTCGGCACTAGTACAGTGTATATCCATCTTTCGCAGCAATGCAGGCTGCTATTCTCCCATGGAGACGATCGTAGAGATACTGGATGTAGTCCTGTGGAACGGCTTGCCATGCCATTTCCACCTGGTGCCTGAGTTGGACCAGCGTTCGTGCTGGACGTGCAGACCACGTGAGACGACGCTTCATCCAGTCCCAAACATGCTCAATGGGGGACAGATCCAGAGATCTTGCTGGCCAGGGTAGTTGACTTACACCTTCTAGAGCACGTTGGGTGGCACGGGATACATGCGGACGTGCATTGTCCTGTTGGAACAGCAAGTTCCCTTGCCGGTCTAGGAATGGTAGAACGATGGGTTCTACCACTATTCAGTGTCCCCTCGACGATCACCAGAGGTGTACGGCCAGTGTACGAGATCGCTCCCCACACCATGATGCAGGGTGTTGTCCCTGTGTGCCTCGGTCGTATGCAGTCCTGATTGTGGCGCTCACCTGCACGGCGCCAAACACGCATACGACCATCATTGGCACCAAGGCAGAAGCGACTCTCAACGCTGAAGACGACACGTCTCCATTCACGCCTGTCGCGACACCACTGGAGGCGGGCTGCACGATGTTGGGGCGTGAGCGGAAGACGGCCTAACGATGTGCGGGACCGCAGCCCAGCTTCATGGAGACGGTTGCGAATGGTCCTCGCCGATACCCCAGGAGCAACAGTGTCCCTAATTTGCTGGGAAGTGGCGGTGCGGTCCCCTACGCACTGCGTCGGATCCTGCGGTCTTGGCGTGCATCCGTGCGTAGCTGCGGTCCGGTCCCATGTCGACGGGCACGTGCACCTTCCGCCGACCACTGGCGACAACATCGATGTACTGTGGAGACCTCACGCCCCACGTCTTGAGCAATTCGGCGGTACGTCCACCCGGCCTCCCGCATGCCCACTATACGCCCTCGCTCAAAGTCCGTCAACTGCACATACGGTTCACGTCCACGCTGTCGCGGCATGCTGCCAGTGTTAAAGACTGTGATGGAGCTCCGTAAGCCACGGCAAACTGGCTGACACTGACGGCGGCGGTGCACAAATGCTGCGCAGCTAGCGCCATTCGACGGCCAACACCGCGGTTCTTGGTGTGTCCGCTGTGCCGTGCGTGTGATCATTGCTTGTACAGCCCTCTCGCAGTGTCCGGAGCAAGTATGGTGGGTCTGACACACCGGTGTCAATGTGTTCTTTTTTTCCATTTCCAGGAGTGTATATGGACTTGACGGTGGTTCCGATTGCCACATGAGGTCTCGCACTGTCGTAGAGGTTAGCCACGTTGTTTGCATTGAGAACCCCTCAGCACTTCTTCGTGATGGTAGCCAACAGACGTGACAGAGCGAAACAATAACTGTCGGCGTTGATGATTGCACCCAGTGGCATGAAATCCAGCAGGAGCGGTCTACGGTGATCCCAGAAGACCGTTAATATCACTTTCTTTATTACAGGTGAACCCAGATGTTTCCACTCCATGATCTTTTGCTTCGATCTCAGCGTGATATGCAATGTCCACATTTCATTTCCAGTAACAATGCGTTCCAGGAGACTGTCAGCCTTGTCGGCATACCGTCGCAGGTAACGTGAAACAATCATTCGCTTGCACTTCATTATGTTGTCCAACTGCTTAGCTAACCGTAGACAAGAATCTTTCCGGTACTCTAAGGACCGTGAACGATCTCGTAAACACTCCCACACGACAGGCTAGACCATCAGAAAATGGCCTTGAGACGCATACGCCGATCCGCTTTCACTACTGCATCCACGCGGGAAATGTCGCTACTGAGCGACATACCCGGATTCGCCGATAGCTCATTGTTATGCGAGTCTTCGTGGCATTTTGCGAACAGACAGCACCACCACCTCACATTTCTCAAGGTTAGACACTTTTCGCAATACTTAGGCTGCATTTCCTGTGGGTTTCGATGGGAGTTCGTCCCTTGCTCCATAGAAAACGAATACCCCTTCGTTATTTGCCACGGACGCATGAAGTATAGATACGTTGACTTCGCATTTACACCCGTAATTTGCCAAAAAAAAAGGGGCAAAGAGTTTTCGTTGCCCTCGTATCATGTGTGGGTATAAAATAATGTGACTAGTGCTGTAAAACATTTGTAAGTGAGTAGCCTTTACTTGTGTGTGCGTCGTCGTAAATACAAACCTGGTAATGTGAACTGACAACAGAATGTGCTACTGTGCTCAAAGCCACATCACGTACATGAAACCGAAGAAATGCCTTGTATAAAAACTGATCTGATTCATAAACAAATAAATAAGAAAACCAATAATTTCAAGCTCAGTATACTTCGTCAGTGCAAACTGTTTGGAAAAAAACGTAACTTCATAAAAAACTGTAATGTTGACCTGAATAAGAATGTAACCTAAAACACACGAAAATATCTGCACTGCCACATAGCCCTTGTAAAATAAAGAAACTGACAGAACCTGCATTGCACAAAGGAACCGAAACAATGACCTATTATGAATCCCACCTGCAAAAAAATGTACTGACAGTAACAGCAACACAGCAAGACTCCCCAACATCTAAAAAAAATATTGCTAAAAGTTAACTACTTTGGTAAGGGGAAATTGGCTTCATAATCTTGATACAGAATGCCAATTAAACATGTGACTCACCCTTTATGTACTGCAGTTTAGGTTAGGAAGGAACTTATCAAGTAAAAAATTTATAGACTCTAATATGAAAATTCATTTAACCTAATAACTTCCATGGTACAGTAAATTAACTCAGAAGATAAATCAATAGAATAATTATCAAAAACTCTACCATAAGGACGGTGAAGGGGACCAACAATACAAGTCTACAAAAATAAACTTTTTAACCCATTAACTAATACCTTGTTCTTCAATCCGGAATCTTTTTATGTCTGTATGCTATACAACCATTGTTCTGAGTCATAATTCCTCCACCTAATAAAACTGCAACTCATATAGTTCCAAAAGTGCGTCTACGCATTGCACTGTACACTGTAAGGTGGTGTGGTCTCCTGACCTTCATTTCCTACACATCCCAACCTCACCATCGTATTCTGCGTATTAAGACGTTTCATTCGAGCCCAAATCGATAGTGTAGCTCAATTTTACATATTTTCATTTAATCGATATAGAAATCTAATATATAAATCGCAAGTGTGCACCGAGATTAAAAAGTTGTGGCTGGCGTACACAACCATTCAAGATCCGACGGCCACAGGAGTTTTTGTTTGGCAGAGGCAACCAGCCTGCTGGAAAGTCTGTAGGAGGGTGGGTTAGCACACAGCTGCTTCGGACGGCCGACCGCATATGGACCAAAACAATTTGTGCCAGAGAAAAGGGATAATGGCCTGCGTGTTCACCTTAAAAGCAAAACCTGCTCTATTATTTACACTTTTTATTTATTTATTTATTTATTTATTTATTTTTTTTTTTGCGGACTTTGTGCTTCGTTTCAGAGTTCCCGCAAGTGGACAGTAAATGCCTTTCGCAGCTGCTATATATATTTCCAGATTGGTCGGCTTAGCCATTATCCCGGAGGACTGAGGGAGAGACAGCGGCTGATATACCCTTTCGCTTTTTGCGTGGAGGAAAGTCTTTCCGGTGATGCTCTTGTAGCAGGAACACGTAGCAGGAGCGAGTGCACTCATGCGTGTATGCAGAGATCGAGGAACAAAGTCTCTACTCAGTACTGCACTGAGAGGGCACCTCTGTCGCTAGCAAATCAGAGTGATTATATTGAGTCGCTCGCGCTTAAGCGTGTTAGTTGGCGCCTGAGAGCGAACATTGAGTGGCATCGCGGTGGACTGGTTATCTGACTGGTGTGCCATGCGAACAGTTAGACTGGGGGCAAATACGAGTTCTTGACTTCATCGAGGTGCAGTGAGTGTTGGATTGGCAAAGGTCAATCCAGATAGAAAGAGATAGTTTCGTTATTTTTCAGCAGCCGAAAACACAGGCAGCAGTTGTCGCAGCTCACGGTATTGTGTGCTACAGCGTAGGTGAGCCCCATCTTTCCTCCATTAGAAATAACATACTTCATTCACGTCACTCCATTACATTTCTCACGTGACAGCCTCGGCCGTACATAGAAAAATTCAATTGGATAATTATTCAAGTTGAGTAGGTGCGGCTCTCAACCATTCTTCTGAGTAAATGACATTCGTAAAGAAAAGGGATGAAAGAGCTTTCCCACACTTTGTATACATGGTGTTACAAAAAGATACGGCCTAACTTTCAGGAAACATTCCTCACACACAAAGAAAGAAAATATTTTATGTGGACATGTGTCTCGAAACGCTTACTTTCCATGTTAGAGCTCATTTTATTACTTCTCTTCAAATCACATTAATCATGGAATGGAAACACACAGTAACAGAACGTACCATCGTGACTTCAAACACTTTGTTACAGGAAATGTTCAAAATGTCCTCCGTTAGCGAGGATACATGCATCCACCCTCCGTCGCATGGAATCCCTGATGCGCTGATGCAGCCCTGGAGAATGGCGTATTGTATCACAGCCGTCCACAATACGAGCACGAAGAGTCTCTACATTTGGTACCGGGGTTGCGTAGACAAGAGCTTAGAAATGCCCCTATATATGAAAGTCAAGAGGGTTGAGGTCAGGAGAGCGTGGAGGCCATGGAACTGGTCCGCCTCTACCAATCCATCAGTCACCGAATCTTTTGTTGAGAAGCGTAGGAACACTTCGACTGAAATGTGCAGGAGCTCCATCGTGCATGAACCACATGTTGTCCCGTACTTGTAAAGGCACATGTTCTAGCAGCACAGGTAAATTATCCCGTATGAAATCATGATAACGTGCTCCATTGAGCGTAGGTGGAAGAACACGGGACCCAATCAAGACATCACCAACAATGCCTGCCCAAACGTTCACAGAAAATCTGTGTTGACGTGATTGCACAATTGCGTGCGGATTGTCGTCAGCCCACACATGTTGATTGTGAAAATTTACAATTTGATCACGTTGGATTGAAGCCTCATCCGTAAAGAGAACAGTTGCACTGAAATGAGGATTGACACATTGTTGGATGAACAATTCGCAGAAGTGTACCCGTGGAGGCCAATGAGCTGCTTACTGATAGTGCCTGCACACGCTGTACATGGTACGGAAACAACTGGTTCTCCCGTAGCACTCTCCATATAGTGACGTGGTCAACGTTACCTTGTACAGCAGAAACTTCTCTGACGCTGACATTAGGGTTATCGTCAACTGCACGAAGAATTGCCTCGTCCATTGCAGGTGTCCTCGTCGATCTAGGTCTTCCCCAGTCGCGAGTCATAGGCTGGAATGTACCGTGCTCCCTAAGACGCCGATCAATTGCTTCGAACGTCTTCCTGCCGGGACACCTTCGTTCTGGAAATCTGTCTCGATACAAACGTACCGCGCCACGGCTATTGCCCCGTGCTAATCCATATTTCAAATGGGCATCTGCCAACTCCGCATTTGTAAACATTGCACTGACTGTAAAACCACGTTCGTGATGAACACTAACCTGTTGATGCTACGTACTGATGTGCTTGATGTTAGTACTGTTGAGCAATGAGTCGCATGTCAACACAAGCACCGAAGTCAACATTACCTTCCTTCAATTGGGCCAACTGGCGGTGAATCGACGATGTACAGTACATACTGACGAAACTAAAATTAGCTCTAACATGGAAATTAAGTGTTTCCGGACATATGTCCACATAACATCTTTTCTTTATGTGTGTGTGAGGAATGTTTCCTGAAAGTTTGGCCGTACCTTTTTGTAACACCCTGTTTAAATGTCATTAACAGGATTCCTATCAATAAGAGGTAACCTCCTATTCTGAAAAGAACGCGGAAATTTGTGCATCAGTTTATAAATAAAAGTTTCATTTGATTTTGCAATAACTAATATTTTCCGTTCATTTTATGTTTTTCTTACACTAACTAGCAATACTCCAGTACCCAAGTATCCCACTAGTTACGTAATAAAATAGAATATTTTTGTGTCTTTTCCTTACAGCGGATGACTGCTGGAAGTTTTTCAGGCATTTCTTTTTGGTGCGCTAGTAGCGTCTGTCTGACTTCTGTAGTACTGTTGGGTGCAAATTGCTTCTTGCAGGAGCCAAAGGGTACTTGTCCGATCAATCCATTATGCAGCTCATCAACATAACACCCACACACTGACAGAAAATGGTGACCCTGTCAGGATAGGTAGGTTACCAAGATAGGACAGTGTCAGAATAGGTGATACATAGTAGTTAGGTATGGCAGGTCGCAATCTTAGTAAAAAAAATGTGTGTTACACAAAGTTTGTTGTTATTTATGCAACGTTATGTTAAGCGAGAAGCAAATAATTGTAATTTTCTTGAAAAAAAAAACAAAGAAATTTAGTTAATTGGAGAAAAAATTTATGTTAGGATGCATTATCACTTTGAAATTTTTTTTTCATGTCTTTGCAAAGATCTAGGATCAGAATAGATACAAGTAGCGAAGAAAGCAGAATTATAGTAAAAAGGTCTTGTGTTATTGTCTTGGAAAATTTTTTGATTTTTACGATTTTTGAGTAGCTGTTAGGGCATAAGATTTTCAGGTGATAGGCACAGACGCAGAGTGACGCAGAGTGACGTAGTATTAAATTAGTAAGAGTTAAGAAGTAACATTTTTGCTCCCTTTGCAAGCGCACAGGAGGAGATTGGAGACTGTAGCAGAGCAGACAGAACAGTAGCCGAGAATTGATGACGTCGTTGTTGGTAGTTCAACCAGCTGGTAATTGGTCCTACAGTTTTGTAGACATTGTTGTGGTGTGTTGAAAGAACTTCCATGTTAAAGAGAGCGCATGCCAAAAGGTTACGTGATAGACAGCAAGTAGATAAAATGGGGGAGAAGCAACCAGATAAACAGTACCCAAACGAGCTCTTTGAGAATAGGTCAGACGGCGAACCAGACGCCAGGACAGTCGGTGATCTGCAGAATCAGCAGGCTCAGGTAGATTTGGATAGACCTGAGACAAATCAGACAGATCAGAATCGAAGGGACGAGAACACCGAATTTTCAGAATACGAAATTTCGTGTAGGGCACATTCTGAGCCAGAAATAGACAGCCCACGCAGGGAATGGCAAAAATTAGCAGCGAAACGAGCTCAGGAAACTCGTTTGTTTGCCGCATATTCAGAGATAGAATACGCGTCAATACAGTCAATGAACCGGCAGTTAGCTAACGTTCAAAGAAAAGTAGACAGTGAGGAAGAGGGGGAACATTTAGAATACGTCGAACCTCTTGTACACATTCTAAATACGCCTAAGCAACAGGAACAGAATTCTGTGAAGTTACGAGCGCCGCGAAAAAGTAGCGTAACAGACGCAACTGCCCCTGCAAACATAAGACATACACAACAGAGAGGGCAGTGTGTGGAGTTGTTTACGCCACGAAATGGTTCAATGACAAACGCAACTGGTCCTCAACATAAAGAGCAACACAGGGAAAACGGAAGACAGCACGGATTGTTGCAGTTATCGAACTTAGAAACGTCACAGCACAGTCCAGTAAAGTGACCGAGTAGAAAATAATAGATTGAAAACACACAGTTCAGCAGAAGGTAGTGTTACACGACAGGACGCGATTATGGAGATGTTACAAAAAATGAACGATAGTATAACGACACAAATAGCGAAACAGAATCAGGATATTAATACCCAGATAATGAAACAGTATCATGAATTGAAACAGGATAATCAGGAATTGAGACAAGAAATTAAGACAAGGATTCAACAGGTTAAAATCCAGTAGAAGAAGGGATCGCCAGAATTGATAGTCAGGTCACCCAGGTAAATAAACACGCGGAAAGAATCTAGGGAAAGAATTCAGGTACTAACACAAGGTCAGCTGCAGTTACGCACTGACGAGGACAAGGTCCAATGGGACATCGTAAACGTTGACAAAAAAGTGGAAAGTTTTACGAAAACGGCCGCTCGAACAGCAATACAAATTTCGGAAGAACAAGCTATTCAAAGGAAGATCGCAAAAGCTGCACTGAAAAAATATGATCAGCGGATCAATAAAATAGAACTTAAAAACAAAGATCAGTTTGAAAAGCTTCGAACGGAGTTGATACAAACTATCGAAGAAAAGATCGAAACCGATTACACCTGTAGCGAAACAACTGATAAATCAAGCATAAATTCAGCACATGAACACGAACCGTCTTAGAAAGTTCAAGTAGAACAAAGACCAAAAGTAACACTCGCGCAGAAGTCGAAACAGAAGGCCCCTACTAAAGTGACACATGACACGCCACAGAACCAGGCACAGTGTCTAGGGAAACGGGAGACACACAGTCAGCCGATACCAATGGAAAGACAGGTGTCTGAACTAGTAAACCCGATGACACAAATAACAGTAGCACAGGTACAGTACCGCGAACGACCAGATTAGAGACAAACGAACAACACTTTTGTTCACCAATGTTACGATATGATACGAATATGGGTCAGGAAATTGATAATATGCAGACAGGCAGTAGATTGCCAGAGAATAGGCAAGACAACACAAGCAGTGGCACATTATTTGAGCCTATGAATCAGCCACAACCCCGATTTATGAGTAGATACGACACAGGTCTCTTTTTGACAGTTAGAAAATTCCAACATTTCAAGGATTACCCATTAACACAATCAAAACAGAACATTCGTTTCTTCGAAGTAGATAAATCAAAATTAGAAAAAACTGACAGTAGCCACAATTCAGATAAGCAGGCACTTACCAAAATTTCCGATAAAGAGTCAGCGCCCAATACAGTTGAATTACGCTTCAGAGCCTGGGAAAACAGCATAGAATGGGAAAATTCTGAAAGTGAGGACGAACTGCGACCACTTCTGTGTGCTAAAGAATTGCGCAATGAAGCATTGTAACAGGACTTACCCATATATTTGACGAGAATCAGGTAAAAGAACGTGATGGAACAGAGCGGAGTATCCCAAATGAAAACAAAACACAGACCTTAAAGCAATAGAATCTTTAACCACTTCTAAATTAACACACGGACGTTTGGCAAGATGAATGCAAGTATTGCGGGAGTATGGCTTTTCAGTCACATACATACCAGGACCTGAAAATATTCTGGCTGGTGCATTCTCTCGTTTACCACAGTGAATCACGGAGGATCATAAAATCAACATTGAAGAAGAAGAACGAACTATACATTATCTAAAAAACGTACCATTTGAAAATTTTATGACAAATGCCTTAAAAAAATTATCTGTCGAGCAAAACAAGGATCAGGCCCTCCCCAAGATTAAACACAAACTTACTGACAGAACAAACACAGAAATTAGAAAAAATTACGTAGTAAAAGACAATATTCTATTTTTTAAACATGATGGTTATACAACACATTGGTTAGCATGCATCCCAGATGACCTTGTTAATAAATACATTTGGTACACCCACTTCAGCAGTGGATATTTTGATCCCAAGAAATGTTGTCTAAAAAAAATGAAACGAACAGTACACTTCTCAAACATGGAGCGACGTGTTCTTAAAAGCTGCAAAAAATGCATACAGTCAAAACATGTAACATAGACCACCAATGTATCCAACTATTCCTGATAAATTAAGACAAATTGCAACAACCGATATCTATGTTTCATTTCCACGAACAAGGAAAGGCTTCACTTATATATTTGTTGTAATTGCACTAGCATCAAAGTACACTACACTTACACACTTAAAGAAAGCAACTGGATTTACAATTAGTAAAGCATTTGAAAAGGATTTCATACAACAGGTTGGGAGAGTAAAAAGAATCATTTCAGACAATGGACCTCAATACGCGTCAGTGCATTGGAAAAACATGCTAGACAAATTAAAAATCAAATCTACCTTTATTTCTAAATACAAACCAAGTAGGAATCCTGCTGCATGTACCATGAAAGATTTGGGAACACTTTGCAGACTATTTTGTAGAAAGAACCATTGTACTTGGGACCTATAGCTAGGCGACTTCCAAGATGTAATTAATGAGACACCACATAGTACCAAAACTTATCCACCAATTACAGTATTAAAAGATATAGATCCACCAGAAAAAATAAAAGAAATCATTAAATTTCCAATGGTTTCCCGAAAGCAACACAGACAAATCGTCGCTTCTACCTTACAGAACATTTACTCAGCAGCAATGAGATGTAAGATCACCCAAGACAAGTCTGCCACAAAGAAACACTTCACGTTGGGTCAGAAAGTATTCATAAAGACTCATTACCTTTCACACAAGAGCCAAAATAAATGCCATAATTTTTTTGCCATCTATATAGGGCCGATGATAATTTCCAGAATCTCTCACGAAAATGCGGTAGAGCTAACGAATCCAAAAACAGGTAAGTGTATTGGCATCTACCACATGAGTCATTTAAAAGCATCCAAATGAAAAGAACAGTAAAAGAAAAGAAAAGACACAAGGGGCAAAAGAAATCTCATATCTTATACTAATCACTAAATAAAAGACAATTAAATAATCGACAAATTAACACATTAATTAAAGGAAAGAAAGAGAGATACATATCAGACTAACAATTTCCTTGTATCATTGAGTACACCGCAACATGCTCCCAAACCATAAATGATCCATAACTAATAAAAGAATGAAGGAGTCGTAGGTTATAAAAAAATGCAGGGCAACCAGGTTGAACTTCAGGAGGACAGCACGCAGCCCGGGCATTTCATATGTCACAACACTACAACTCAGCAGAAGAGCGTGGGGAGAATCATGATACAACAAGACTACAAAGAATGTACAAAAAATACTAAGATCTACAAACTCATAAAACAATATTTGGGAAAAACAGTCAGATTCTACAAATCCTATATCTCTCCTACATTAAAATTCACATATTCCTAGCCCAAAAAGAACGGAGCAATGCAAGAAAGAAGAGAAGACCAGAAGACGAAGAAGGGTAGAAGAGAGCAAAATATCTTTCTCTCCTATCCTAAAAATTATTACATACGTCTTTCCATGAACTTTGAGGCATGATAACCACTACAGCTATCTCTCAAAATATAAATCTTGTGTACTCAAAAGAATGTTAACAAACGTCAAACAGCATATTAATCTTGTACCAACAAACGTGATCAAGAAATGGATTAAGCTAAATAAATATCATTCTCCATACCCCATCACCGAACTGCCATACCGATCTAGGTGTGTAGCACCAAGACATCACTGCATATGTAATGGGTGACAGCCGTCAGCAATCATCAACTTACTACAATCATCGAACTGCCATACCGCACCAGGTGTGACAGTAAATGGGTACAAGGACATCACAGTATATTCAGTAAACCACAGTCATCAACAACCATCAGTTAGAAGTACTACTTCATGATGACAACGTCAACAAATGAGACAAAGCATCACACACTGTAGTGCTTCTCACATGATTTTTGACATCCATATAAATGAGTCAACGCCTTCCAGTACTTCAATGGGGATAGTCGAGCACGGAAACTGACAAAGCAGCACAAAACGAAAAGACTATTTCGAAAAAAAATATAAAAAATGAATAAATAAATAAATAAATAAATTTTCTCTCTATACTAGATTTATGAAAATTATATACATTTGTAATATGATATTTTTCTTCTCTTTCTTTGTAAAAGTAATTATTTTTATTATATATGTAAAGTCAATAATTTATAGATGCCTTAAAACCTTTTGTAAAGAAACTTAGTTAGTTATATAATCTAACAAACTATTGGAGAGTCTATTTATTTCTTTTACATGTAAAATCAGAACAGGATTTATGCAGGATTTTTCTTCTTTTGGGGTAATAATATTAATACTGAGGACAGAATTAAGAGGAAACGCTTCTTCAATCTTACACAAAAAAAACAGTAACACCGAAAAGAAAAGATAATGCCCAAATAAATAAAACAAAGTAACACAACAGAGCTTTTGCGAACATTTTCGTAAAGCCTAAATAAAGAAAAGAGATAACCACACCAAGACATAATACACCGTACACTAACGAGTTTCGGTTAAGAAAGGACTTTAAAACAACTTAAAAGCAAAATACGCTGTATTGTTGGGAGAGCCCCAGTACACGAATTTTTTTTGACAGACCTACTGCTCAGTTTCAGAGTTCTCACAAGTGGACAGTAAACGCCTTTCGCAGATGCTATATATTTCCGGATTGGTCGGCTTAGCCATACTCCCGTTTATAAGAGTAACGCTGATTGGTGGACTATTTCTGACGCATTGAGCCGGAGGATTGAAGGAAAGACAGCGGATGATATACTCTTTCGCTTTTTGCGTGGAGGGAAGTCGTTCCGGTGACGCTCTTGTAGCGGGAACATGTAGTGGGAGCGAGTGCACTCATGTGTGTACACAGAGAGCGAGGAACAAAGTCTCTACTCAGTACTGCACTGAGAGAGCACCTCTGTCGCTAGCGAATCAGAGTGATTATATTGAGTCGCTCGTGCTTAAGCGTTTGTTCACGGTATTGGCCACGACACTTAATGTGCGGTGTGAACACAGAGTGTTAGTTGGCGCCTGCGAGCGAACATTGAGTGGCATCGCGGTGGACTGGTTATCTGACTGGAGTACCACGCAAATAGTTAGACTAGGGGCAGATACGAGTCCTTGACTTCATCAAGGCGTAGTGAGAGTTCGATTGGCGAAGGTCAACCCAGATAGAAATAGATAGTTTTGTTATTTACAGCAACCGACGACGTAAGCAGCAGTCGTCGCAGCTCACGGTATTGTGTGCTACAGCATAGGCGAGCTCCAACTTTCCTCCATTAGAAATAACATACTTCATTCACGTCACTCCATTACATTTCTCACACGACAGCCTCGGCCGTACGTAGAAAAATTCAATCTGATAATTATTCGAGTAGGCGCGGCTCTCAGCTATTCTGCCGAGTGAATAACATTCTTAAAGAAAAGGGACAAAAGAGCTTTCGCACACTTTGTATATAAATGTCATTAACAGGATTCCTATCCATAAGAGGCAACCTTCTATTCCGAAAAGAACCGGAAATTTTTCTATCTGTTTATATATAAAAGTTTCATTTGTTTTTTCAGAAATTTTGCAATAAATAATATTTTCCGTTCGTTTAATGTTTTTCTTACACTAACTAGCAATACTACGGTACGTAAGTAACTCACTAGTTACGTAAGAAAATGGAATATTTTCTTGTCTTTTCCTTATAGCGGATGACTCCAGAAGATATTTATTGCTGAAACTTTTTCAAGCATTTCTTTCTGGTATGTTAGGAGCGTCTGTCTGACTTCTGTAGTAGCGTGGGGTGGAAATTGCTTCCTGCAGTAGCCAAAGGGTACTTGTCAGATCAACCCGTTGCACAACTCGTCAACGTAACACCCACACACTGACAACACTCAACGAAACCCCGCCTGCTGCACTTCGCAGCTTTCCACAACCTACTGTCAAAGATTCAACGACTCCACACTGCTGCCATCGCAGACACAGATACCGTTCTCTAATAACTGTTTCTGTGACCACTGTTCTTCGAATACACCATTTTCCTTTACAAATATTAATGCATCCAATAACATCGTCAGAAAACAGCCGCCTTATACAGTTTATTCCAAAAACATATATATTACGTTATTTTCATCCGCAATATACTCATACCTTTATTCGTACAACGCTCCATGAGAATTTTCTATTTATGGAAACTGATGAAAGTCTTCCTCTGAGCGCTCCTTGATTTTTCTTTGACTGCTTCAATGGAGTAAAATCTTGTTTCTTTTAAAGCAGAGTTGACCTAGATAAAAGTCACATGGTGCTAGGTCAGGGGAATAAGGTGGGTTGCTGTACTTTGCTAGGAGCCTCGTAAGCCGATTCGTTGTCTTAAAGCAGAACTCATAATTGGTTGTTTCATAGTTCGGATCCTTTTTCTTTCTTATGTTTTCACAGAACCGAGAAAAAATCTCAAGGTAGCAAGTTTTATTAATAGTTTGATTTTCAGGAACCTCGTGAAGATACACAGTTCCACGAATATCGAAAACGAAATAATCACCTCTTTCAATCTTTATTTCGTCATTTGAGTATGTTTCGCCTTCGGTGAAGTTAGGCCCTTCCAGTGCATGTAGTGGCGCTTATTTTCTGGGTCAGTAGTGAAACACCAACATTCGTTGCTTGTTATCTTTCGTTCCAAGAAATTAGGAGCATTTTCAATAGTATTCGAAATGTCAGTACAAATATTTTCACCAACTGCTCTTTATTCGATCCTTAGAGTTTTCGGCACTAGTTTCACTTGCGCTTCCTTTGTGTTAAATTGGTTAGTTCCTACAGTTTCAACAATAGATCTAATAGTCGACGGCCAGTCACATCGAATTAGATTACCTACTTTTTCGATATTTTTATCCATTTTTGATGTTGAAGAGCGTCACAAGCGTGTGTCATCTTCAACGTCTTCTGGGCCACCTTGGAAATGTTTGAATCACTCAAGAGCTTGCTTATGTAATAAACAGTGCACACAGTTCCTGTAGTAAAAGACAGATTTCAATAACAGTTTTTGTAAGTTTAATGTAAAACGTACCAACAATTCGTTGCTCTATTATCTTACTTATAATTTTTCCGACAGAAAAACTAGCTCTTACGCAAACGAGGCCACGGCCACATTCATTTGTCTATAGACATTAAAGATACAGCATTCGAATGATGAGGCTTCACAGCTTCCAGTCGTTCATCTTTGGATTATGTGTTCTTCAGCATCAATCCCGTTATTTTACAGCTACACCTCCTACATGCTGAAACTGCTGAAGCTTGTTGTCCATATCTCTGTTATGATGCTTTCTGAAATAATTAAAACTTATCTTGTTCTATTATTGTGTTACTGATTACAATTTTAAATCTGAACGGCTCAGCTCCTTCAAATACATCTGTTTACACGACAAAAAATCATTCCAGATTGAGAGGTATATCGCTCGTTTATAAATATTGTGTATACATTTGAAGCCGTGCCTAGTGGCCGTGCGGTTTGAGGCGCCATGTCACGGACAGCGCGGCCCCTTCCGCCAGAGGTTCGAGTCCTCCCTCGGGCATGGGTGTTTGTGTTGTTCTTACCATAACTTAGTTTAAGTAGTGTGTAAGTCTAGGGACCGATGACCTCAGCAGTTTGGTCCATAGGAATTCACACACACACACACACACACACATATATATATATATATATATATATATATATATATATATATATATATATATATATATATATTTGAACACCAAAGCATACACTTACTTCACAGAAAATTAAGAAAAAAACAAAAAACAGTATCTGGTCAGTCTATAGTTTCAGACCCTGTGAAACGGTAACTTAAAATTGTAATTAAAAAACGATCAGAAGAACGCGAAACCACTCTGAAATCGAGCAGAACACAGCATTAATTATGCCCCGAAACCTGGCACGGGATGCTAGTATTCCGAAATATACCCACAAGGGAGCAGTCGAATGGCTATGTTCAATGACGGTGAGCCGGCCGGAGTGGTCGAGAGGTTCTAGGCGCTACAGTTTGGAACTGCGCGTCCGCTACGGTCGCAGGTTCGAATCCTGCCTCGGGCATGGTTGTGTGTGATGTCCTTAGGTTAGTTAGTTTTAAGTAGTTCTAAGTTCTAGGGGACTGATGACCTCAGAAGTTAAGTCCCGTAGTGCTCAGAGCTATTTAGGCCATTTTTTCAATGATGGTGAAACGTTAATAGCGCAACAAAATACAACCGAGGGGAACTTTTTGTTGCGTGGCAAAAAGCAGCACCAAAGCAGTGAGACCACCGACAATTAGACGCACGCGCTACTGCGGTGCCGTTACGGTATGCCACGATCAACGGCGTCACTTTCAATGGGGGTGTGGACGCGACTTAAGAGGCTGAATAGTGTGGGCTCGTGAAATCCGCAGTGTGTCTGCCCGGACACCTCGTAGCGTTGCGAGGCGGCCTTTAGGCTGCGAAGCCACGACACGGAATCCATCAGCAGGGCCAGCAGCGGCCCAGGAAACTCATTAGCAGGGGCGGTCGCGCCAGACACTTGTTGCTTGCGCCACACGAGACCTCGGCGGCTCTCGCCCTCAGGTGGCTGCGGCTGGCTAAATCCCCGGCCCGTGCACACTTCTCCCAGCGCTATCGGCAACCTAGTTGCTGGTTGCCTTTTAACAGCCTCCAGGAGCATCAAAAATTTGATTTTCGATAAATCGTATAATTACTGATCGAATTTCAGAATTCAAAATGCTGTCATAATCTACTCTTTAAGAGACATACACTGAGGTGACAAAAGTCATGGGAGAGAGATATGCGCATATACAGATGGCGGTAGTATCGCATATACAAGGTATAAAATGACAGTGTATTGGCGGAACTGTCATTTGTAACCAACAAGGATTCAGAAAATATTGTTCTTGTGCAACACAGCTAGCTTTTTATTCCCATGAAGTGTTGAGTGCTGTCGACAAGGGATCTCAAATCGATTCCGTATTCCTAGATTTCCAGGAGGCTTTTGATACCGTTCCTCACAAGCGACTGTTAATCAAATTGCGTGCATATAGAGTATCGTCTCGGTTGTGTGACTGGATTCATGATATCCTCTCAGAGAGGTCACAGTTCGTAGTTGCAGACGGTAAATCATCGAATAGAAGAGAAGTGATATCTGGCGTTCCGCAAGCTAGTGTCATACGCCCTCTGCTGTTCCTGATTTATATAAATGATCTAGGTGATAATCTGAGCAGCCCCCTTAGATTGTTTGCAAATGGCGCTGTAATTTGCCGTCTAGTAAACTCATCAGACGATCAACTGCAATTACAAAATGATCTAGATCGACTTCCTATATGGTTTGAAAAGTGGCAATAGGCACTAAACAAAGAAAAGTGCGAGGTCATCCACATGGGTACTAAAAGAAATCCGATAAATATTGGGTATACGATAAATCGCACAAATCTAAGGGCTGTCAATTCGACTCTGTCTAGGAATTACAATCACGAGCAACTTAGACTGGAAAGACCACACAGATAATATTGTGGGGAAGGCGAAACAAAGACTAGGTTTTATTGGCAGAACACTTAGAAGCTTCGACAAACCCACTAAAGAGACAGCCTACGTTACACTTGTCCGTCCTTTGCTGGAATATTGCTGCACGGTATGGGATCCTTACCAGGTAGGATTGACGGAGGACACCGCAAAAGTGCAAAGAAGGGCAGCTAGTTTCGTGCTATGGCGCAGTAAGGGTGAGAGTGTCACTGATATGATACACGAGTTGGGGTGGCAGTCACTGAAACAAAGACGGTTTTCTTTGCGGCGCGATCTATGTATGAAATTTTAATCACCAACTCTCTCTTCCGAATGCGTAAATATTTTGTTGACAACCACCTATGTAGGGAGAAATGATCATCACAGTAAAATAAGAGAAATCAGAGCTGGAACGGAAAGATTTACGTGTTCACTTTTCCCACGCGCCATTCGAGAGTGGAATGGTAGAGAAGTAGTATGAAAATGGTTCGATGAACCCTCTGCCAGGCACTTAAGTGTGACTTGCAGAGTAACCATGTAGATGCAGATGTACTCATGTGATTCATGTGAAGAGATTTCCGGCGCTATAATGGCCGCACGACGGCTTTTAACAGACTTTCAACGCGGAATGGTAGTTGCAGCTAGACACATAGGTCATTTCATTTCGGAAATCGTTAGGGCGATCAATATTCCGAGACCCATTGTATCAAGAGTGTGTCGAGAGTAACGAATTTCAGGCATTATCTCTCATCACGGACAACGCAGTGGATGAAAGCCGACACTTAACAACCGAGAGCAGGTCGTAGAGTTGTCAGTGCTAACAGACAAGCAACACTTTGTGAAATAGCCGCAGAAATCAATGATGGACGTACGACGAACGTATCCGTTAGGACAGGGCCTGAAATTTGGCGTTAATAAGCTGTGGCAGCAGACGACCGATGCGACTGCCGTTGCGAACGTCACGACACTATCTGCAGTACGTCTTCTAGGTTCATGACCATATTTGTTGGCCCTAGACGACTGGAAACGTCTAACCTGGTCAGATGAGTTCCGATTTCAGTTGATAAGAACTGATGGTAGGATTCGAGTGTGACGCACATCCCACGAAACTATGGGCATGTTCTCAAGTTGGTGGTGGCTCCACAATGGTGTGGACTGTGATTACATGGAATGGACTGGGTCCTCCCGCCCAACTGAACCGATCAGTGTCTACAAATAATGATGTTCAAGCTACCTGGAGACCATTTACAGCTATTCACGGACTTCAGGTGCCCAAACAACGATGCTATTCTTGTGGATGACAACTGTTCGCGATTGGTTTGAAGAATATTCTGGACTATTCGTGCCAACTATTTGGCCACCCGATAGCCCGATCAATCCCATTGAAGATTAATGGGACATAATAGAGAGCACGAAGTCCTGCACAGGCAGCACTTACTCTGGACGGCTATAGAAGCAGCTTTATTGTGGCGATCTGTAAACAAGAGCTTTCTACCGTTAGCGGCGTGCGCCACTGTTCTCAAACTCACTCTGTTCTTGTAAGACTAACTGTTGGGCTGTTGCTCCAGGGCAAGTACTTTATCTCGTTGTAGGAAACAACATCTGACAACAACAACAACAAAAATTGCAGTGTGGCAGGGACAACCAAGAGTCATTATGAAATGAGGATAATTTGTTGGATACAAGGCCTAAATGTTAATTAAATGTTGCTGTTCTTGTGGTCTTCAGTCCAAAGACTGGTTTGATGCAGCTCTCCGTGCTACTCTATCCTGTTCAAGCTTCTTCATCTCCCAGTACCTACTGAAACCTACATCCTTCTGAATCTGTTTAATGTATTTATCTCTTGGTCCCCTCTACGATTTTTACCCTCCACGCTGCCCTCCAATACTAAATTGGTGATCCCTTGATGCCTCAAACCATGTCCTACCAACCGATCCCTTCTTCTAGTCAAGTTAAGCCACAAATTTCTCTTCTCCCCGATTCTATTCAAAACCTCCTCATTATTCACGTGATCTACCCACCTCATATTCAGCATTCTTCTGTAGCATCACATTTCTAAAGCTTCTATTCTCTTCTAGTCTAAACTATTTATCGTCCACGTTTCACTTCCATACATAGCTACACTCCATACAAATACTTTCAGAAACGACTTCCTAACACTTAACTCTATACTCGATGTTAATAAATTTCTCTTCTTAAGAAACACTTTCCTTACCATTGCCAGTCTACATTTTATATCCTCCCTACTTCTACCACCATCAGTTATTTTGCTCCCCAAATAGCAAAACTACTTTACTACTTCAAGCGTCTCATTTCCTAATCTAATTCCCTCAGCATCACCTAATTTAATTCGACTACATTCCATTATCCTCGTTTTGTTTTTGTTGATGTTCATCTTATATCCTCCTTACAAGACACTGACCATTCCGTCCAGCTGCTCTTCCAGGTCCTTTGAGGGTCGCCGATGACATTGTAATTATGTCAGAGACATAAAAGTTTTTATTTCTTCTCTATGAATTTTAATTCCTACTACGAATTTTTCTTTTGTTTCCTTTACTGCTTGCTCACTATACAGATTGAATAACATCGGGGATAGGCTACAACCCTGTCTCACTCCCTCTTTCCCTTTTATGCCCCTCGACTCTTATAACTGCCATCTGGTTTCTGTACAAATTGTAAATAGTCTTTCGCTCTCTGTTCAAAAATGGTTCAAATGGCTCTGAGCACTATGGGACTTAACATCTGTGGTCATCAGTCCCCTAGAACGTAGAACTACTTAAACCTAACTAACCTAAGGACATCACACACATCCATGCCAAAGGCAAGGATTCGAAACTGCGACCGTAGCGGTCACGCGGGTCCAGACTGAAGCGCCTAGAACCGCACGGCCACACAGGCCGGCCTTCGCTCCCTGTATTTTACCCCTGCCACCTTCAGAATTTGAAAGAGAGTATTCCTGTCGATATTGCCAAAAGCTTTCTCTAAGTCTACAAATGCTAGAAACGTAGGTTTGCCTTTCCCTAATCTATTTCCTAAGATAAGTGGTAGGGTCAGTATTGCCTCACGTGTTCCAACATTTCCACGCAATCGAAACTGATCTTCCCCGAGGTCGGCTTCTACCAGTTTTTCCATTCGTCTGTAAAGAATTCGTGTTAATATTTTGCAGCTGTGGCTTATTAAACTGATGGTTCGGTAATTTTCACATCTGTCAACACCTGCTTTCTTTGAGATTGGAATTATTATATTCTTCTTGAAGTCTGAGGATGTTTCGCCTGTCTCATACATCTTGTTCACCAGATGGTAGAGTTTTTTCGGGGCTGGCTCTCCCAAAGCTATCAGAAGCTCTAAAGGAATTTTGTCTACTCGCGGAGCCTTGTTTCGACTTAGGTCTTTCAGTGCTCTGTCAAACTCTTCACGCAGTATCCAATCTCCTATTTCATCTTCATCTACATCCTCTTTCATTTCCCTAATATTGTCCTCAAGAACATCGCCCTTGTATAGACCCTCTATATACTCCTTCCACCTCTCTGCTTTCCCTTCTTTGCTTAGAACTGGGTTTCCATCTGAGCTCTTGATATATTAATGCAAGTGGTTTTCTTTTCTCCAAACGTCTCTTTAATTATCCTGCCGGTAGTATCTATCTTAATCCGAGTGATATACGCCTCTACATCCTTACATTTGCCCTCTAGCCATCCCTGCTTGGCCATTTTGCACTTCCTGTCAATCTCATTTTTGAGACTGCTGTATTCCTTTTTACCTGTTTCATTTACTGAATTTTTGTAGTTTCTCCTTGCATCAATTAAATTCAATGTCTCTTCTGTTACCCAAGGATTTCTATTAGCCCTAGTCTTTTTACCTTCTTGATCCTCTGCTGCCTTCAGTATTTCATTAATTAAATAGATTGTGCAAAGTCACTTCTTTCTCAGTGTTTGCACTTCAAGAAAAGCGGCTATCTATAGTGTGCTTAAGTATTCCAAACAACGCCAGCGGAAGTATATGCAGGCTCTTTCACTCTATACAACCATTTACATCGGCCTGCATTGTAATCCCTTTTTAATAGAATTCAAAATCGGTATAAGCGTTCAGATTCGCGGAAACAAAACGAACGTTAAATATCAAGTCTCAGCTTGGAAAAGAATTTTCTAACTGATTTAGACAAGTCTTTCAATTGTTTAATTTCCTGAGCATGTCGATTGTCAATAAGATTTCTGTAGGTAGGTCAGCGATAACAAATGTGTGCTGTATTGAATGCAAATAATTTCTTTTGTAATATTCTCTTAAGTGAAACTTAAGTCCCTAAATATAAATATATTAGAGAACCATCTCGTCAAATAAACTTGACATAGTCGAGATAACTCTTAATAAACTAGCTTTCGAAATAAAGTGTTCTGTCAATGTCAATCAGAAGTAATTTCGTAAAAGTAACAGTTAATCAGTCTGCTGAAAACAGTCGCTATCTTTGGATCGTTGCTTTCGATTTTAAATTCCTAACTGTCACAATACTAAACTATCAGCGTTGATAGACATTGTAATAATTCAAAGCATTATCTCAAAACACTCTCACTGATTCTCTCTTCAAATAAAAGTACAGTAGTATCGTTTAACCAGGTTGAATACTGTCAGTTCATTATCAGACAAATCGTTATCTTTATCTTCCAAAGATAAACTCTCTCTTCAAATTTTCGTACTTATCCATTCTATTATTTCACACCAAATTGAATAATAACAATCACTATTACATAATACTGCATAGTTATATGTCAGATTTAATTCTCTTTTGGTCAGTGTAGTAGCCCATTTTTCAATAAACTCAAACTACTATAGATTTTCGTAGATTACAAATTGCCAGTGCTGCGATCAAAGCTAAACACTCTTTCCTACTCTGCAGAAGATCAATACAACAAGCAATACAACAAAAACGAAACAAAAATCCTAAATGCCACCGCATAATCTAATGTTAACATTCATTCAAAAATTACAAAGCTAAATCTCTTCATGTGTTGGCGATAAGCGTATCTTTATAATCCTCAGTGAAATAATTAAACAGCAAATCGACTTTTATTAACTTCCACGTCTCAGTATTGCTAAGCGCTTTGCATTGATGAGTTCTTGAGTTTTGTAAATATTCAAACAACCGCATCTGGTGAAGGTGCGATTTCAGTTACTGTTGGGTAACAACATGAATGCAATCCAAGGAAAGTATGTGATTATTTCTATTAGTGCCACATCCAGACCATCCAACAACATAAACTGGCAAATACCCGATTCCTTCTGGGATCGCGGAACGGCAAAGTAACAGTTCATCACAAACGACCAGAAGATTACGATATCATAAAATGCCACTCCAATAACAAACGGTAACACCTGGGCTCGCTGTCCTATAAACGTGATCCGTCGTCATTACAAAAATTACTGTACCCTCTCATCAGCTCAAAATCTTACAAATCGCCCTTGGCACAACTAAGACATTTCGTAGAACCGGAACTCTATTTTTGGAAACCAGCCAAACAAATCATAGATCTTACTGGGATATCATTCAAAGTTACTAAAATCCGCAGTAGTCATCTGCATCTCGACTCACCACACAGTAAACCAGAACCTAACGTCAGTTCCAAACCTCTGCTAAACTCCTGCCTATGATTAGTGATACACGCAATTCTCCTGCAAAATTACGCTAAGCACCACTCCTGTACAGCTCTAGTGAACAACTCTCTAGTCTCCGTGCAGAATACAATAGGAAACCTGCAAAACTGACAAACGCGTTGATCAAATTCGACTTTTGATAACCAATTAAGTATCAAAATCCGAATTCGGTGATCTCGTATAGCGGCCAGCTGTTCCACAGTGTCATATCGTCTCTGGAGTCTGCGCTGTCTAGTGGCTTATCCCTGCTGAGTACTGCGTGCTTTCAGTGGACAATATACAAGAGGGTGGATGTAAACATGTTCATATACGCATAATTAACAGCTTACACGTATGATTGCAATCACATCGCAAAGGTTTTTCGCACGCGAGTGGCGGCGAATCTCTCAAACATGCTTGGCACGCCTCACAGCGTGGATGAATATTTCTTCAAGGAAGTGCCACGACTTGCGGAGTCCATGTCATGCTGAGTTGCCGCGCTACTTGGGCAAAAGAAGGTCCGACACGATATTAGGAGGTATCCAATGAATTTTGTTACCTCAGTGTAATCTTAAGTCAAAAGTTTAACACACTAAGTTATATATAGTCATGCTCATAAATTTAGGATAATGCTGATATATGGTGAAACAATGCTCTGGTGGGCGGTTTGCGGGTTTAAATCACATTGGGGTATGACCATGCGGTGCATTTGACCTGCGGTCGACTTGGAAAGTGCCTACGGAGACTTGGCAGTGAACCAAATCACGGTGGGTAATTGGGTGAGGCATCGCAACGAAGTCGCCAAAACCAGTCGATCTTCCGCCTGCAAATATGGAACACATGGGCACTCACATACGACGTGATCGACGCATGACAGTCCAAAACCTCAGTAGACAACTGCGCATCTCTGTTGCTTGTGCGGACACTGATATGTGCCATTTGAGCTCCTCCAAGAAGTGTGCCCTCTGCGTTCCTTGCCGCCTGACAGAAGACCATAAAGAGCAACGACGGACCGTAAGTGTGGAATCGCTTGTGCGTCACGAGGATGATCGTGACAGCTTTTCGTTGAACACCTTCACAGACAATGAAATATGGGTTCATCACTTCGAACCGGAAACAAAACGGCAATCCACGGAATGGCGCCACCGTCACCTCTCCTCCGAAGAAAAAGTTCAAAGCCGCGTCGACAGCTGGTAAAATCATGGCGACTGTCTTCTGGGATTCTGAAGGGGTTATTCTGTTTGACTTCCTCACTCATGGTGCAACGATCAGCTATGAAGTGTATTGTGCTACCCTCAGGAAATTGAAGAAACGACTTCAGCGTGTTCGTCGCCCCAAACGAACTTCTCCTTCTCCATGACAAAGCAAGGCCCAAAGCAAGTATGCGCTCCCGAGAGTAGCTCACAAAATTTCATTAGACTGTTCTTCCATATGACCCATAGCCTGCATCTAGCACGTTCGGTTTTCCGTCTGTTTGGCCTAGCGACGGATGCATTGCGTGGGAAGCAGTACGTCGATGATGGGGAGACGGCGTTAGGCCGTCGCATTGAACGGAATTTATGTTGAAAAGTCTGATATTGTAGCCCAAAGAATGGGGATTAACATGGCATATTGGAGTTCTCAATAAAACCAACCTTCTTTCAGAAAAAAAGTTTTGGATTGCTTATAGAACGTCCCTGGTACTTTTTAATTACTAACTCTATTCGAAACACGTTTTGCAGACTATATCGTGAATTTATCTGCAAGATATGTCACTGTACGACACATATATCAGAAGACATGTCATCAAAAATATTGTAATACATGACAAACCAGCTTTTCTTTTTGAGTGTTTATAAGCTTTCGTCTAGTAAGTGTTAGTCAGTTTAGAACAAGAAGAGAAAAAATTGCGAAGAAACGGAAATCCATGCTACTGTAGTTTAATGTTTTCATTAGCCTATTAACTAATAAAACCAACGGAGTTAGGGTTTTGCGTTTTCAGTTGTAAATGTGTTACATGCTTAACGTTAACTATTGAACATAAACTACATCTACTTCTACATGGATACTCTGCAAATCACATTTAAGTGCCTGGCAGAGTGTTCATCGAACCACATTCACAATTCTCTATTATTCTAATCTCGTATAGCGTGCGTAAAAGAATGAACACCTATATCTTTCCGTACGAGCTCTGATTTCCCTTATTTTAGCGTGGTGATCGTTCATCCGTAGGTAGGTCAGTGTCAACAAAATATTTTCGCATTCGGAGGAGAAAGTTGGAGATTGGAATTCCGTGAGAAAATTCCGTAGCAACGAAAAACGACTTTCTTTCAATGATGTCCAGCCCAAATCCTGTATAATTTCTGTGACAATCTCTCCTATATTTCGCGATAATACAAAACGTGCGCCATTTCTTTGAACTTTTTCGATGTACTCCGTACTCTGGTAAGGATCCTATACCGCGCAGCAGTATTCTAACAGAGGACGGACAACCTTAGTGCAGGCAGTAAGTCTGTTACATTTTCTAGGTGTCCTGCCACTAAAACGTTGTCTTTGGTTAGCCTTCCTCACAACATTTTCTATGTGTTCCTTCCAATTTAAGTTGTTCGTAATTGTAATATCTAGGTATTTAGTTGAATTTGCGGCTTTTAGAGTAGACTGATTTATCGTGTAACCGAAGTTTAACCAGTTCCTTTTAGCATTCATGTGGATGACTTCACACTTTTTGTTATTTAGGGTCAACTGCCACTTTTCTCACCATTCATATTTTTTCAAAATCGTTTTGCAGTATGTTTTGATCTTCTGATGACTTTATTAGTCGATAAACGACAGCATCATCTGCAAACAACCGAAGACGGCTGCTCAGATTGTCTCCCAAATCGTTTACACAGATAAGGAACAGCAAAGGGCCTATAACTCTACCTTGGGGAACGCCAAAAATCACTTCTGTTTTACTCGATAACTTTCGGTCGATTACTACGAACTATCCCCCCTCTGACAGGAAATCACAAATCCAGTTATATAACTGAGACTATATTGCATAAGCACGCAATTTCACGAGCCGCTTGTGTGGTACAGTGTCAAAAGCCTTCCAGAAATTTAGAAATATGGAATCGATCTGAAATCCCTTGTCAATAGCACTGAACACTTCATAAAAATAAAGAGGTAATTGTGTTTCACAAGAACTATGTTTTCTAAACCCATGTTGGCTATGTGTCAATACACCGTTTTCTTCGAGGTAATTCATAAGGTTCGAACACAATATATATGTTCCAGAATCCTGCTGCATATCGGCGTTAACGATATGGTCCTGTAACTAAGTGGATTGCCCCTACTACCTTTATTGAATATTGGTGTGACCTGTGGGATTTTCGAGTCTTTAGGTACGGATCTTTCGTCGAGCGAACGGTTGTATATGATTGTCAAATATGGAGCTAATGTATCAGCATAGTCTGAAAGGAACGTAATTGGTATACAGTCTGGACGGAAGACTTGTTTTTATTAAGTGGTTTAAGTTGCTGCACTACACTGAGGATATTTACTTCTACGTTACTCATGTTGTCAGCTGTTCGTGATTCTAATCCTTTGTGTAGGCATTTCGGAAAGCTGTGTTTGGTAACTCTACTTTGGCAGTACTGTCTTCGATAATACCTCCATTGTTGTAGCGCAGAGAAGGCATTGATTGTTTCTTGCTGCTAACTTCACATACGAGCAGAATCCCTTTGGATTTTCTACCAGGTTTCGAGACAAAGTTTAATTGTTGAAACTGTTACAAGCATCTCGCATTGAGGCCCACGCTAAATTTCGAACTTCTATAAAACATCGCCAATCTTGGGAATTTTGCGTATGTTTAAATTTGGCATGTTTGTTTCGTTGTTTCTGCTTCAGTGTTCTGACCCATTTTGGGTACCAAGAACGATCAGCTCCGTCGTTTGTTAATTTATTTGGTAAAATCTATCAATTTCTGCCGATATTATTTCTCTGAATTCAAGCCACGTCTGGTCTACACTTATATCATTAATTCAGCAGGAATGGAGATTGTCTCTCAGGAAGGCGTCAAGTGAAATTTTATCTGCTTTTTTGTATAGGTATAGTTTTCGTTTATTTTTTGGAGGGTCTGGGGGTTACAACATTCAGTCTCGCTACGACTACCCTGTGTTCACTAATCCCTGCATCTGTTTTGATGCTCGTTGCTAACTCAGGATTATTTGTTGCTAAGAGGTCAAGTGTGCTCTCACAACCGTTTACATTCGCGTGGGCTCATGAACTAACTGCTTGAAATAATTTTCAATTTAGCACAATTCCGGATGATGTTTTATGCATACCTCCGGAATTAAACATGTATTTGTGCCAACATCGAGGGTAAATTAAAGCCACCAGCAACTATAACCGTATGAGTCGGGTACGTGTATGAAATCAAACTCGAGTTTTCTTTGAAGGTTACGTGGCAACAGTTAACATTTTAGTAATGAATGAATCCATTAGCGAATATGTATTGTCCAATATTTTCGTAAGTACTCTTTCTTTAATGTCTTGATCGGAAAAACATTGCCGCCGCAGTTTGAAGCGGAATCGATCTGAAATCCCTTGTCAATAGCACTCAACACTTAATGTGAATAAAGAGCTAGTGGTGTTTCACAGAAACGATGTTTTCTAAACCCATATTGACTGTGTGTCAATAGACCGTTTTCTTCGAGGTAATTCATAATGTTCGAAAACATCACATGTTCCAAAATCCTGCTGCATATCGGCATTAGCGATATGGGCTTGTAATTTAGCGAATTACTCCTACTACCTTTCTTAAATATTGGTGTGACCTGTGCAACTTTCCAGTCTTTCGGTACGGATCTTTCGTCGAGCGAACGGTTGTGTATGATTGTTAAGTATGGAGCTAATGCATCAGAATACTCGAAAAGGAACCTAATTGGTATACAGTGTGGACCAGACGACAATAACTCATTTGTAAATTACCAGACGTTTGCAGCTGTTTTATGAAAGAGAGTTCAAGTCTTTTAAGAATTAGTGTAAGTAGGCTGTTTAGGTTTTTATATTGGTAACGCCACGTAGCGCTCTGTATGATAATCACTGGCTGTGCTGTGTTCAGTCTGTGGCTGGTTTGCATTGTTGGAATTTGCTATTGTAGTGTTAGGGTAGTGGCTGTTAACAGCGCGTAGCGTTGCGCAGTTGGAGGTGAGCCGCCAGCAGTGGTGGATATTGGGAGTGAGATGGCGAATTTTTGAGAGCGGATGATCTGGACGTGTGTCCATCAGAGACAGTACATTTGTCAGAATGGATGTCATGAACTGATATATATATATTCCGACTTTTCAACACTATTAAGGTAAATACATTGTTTGTTCTCTATCAAAATCTTTCATTTGCTAACTATGCCTATCAGTAGTTAGTGCCTTCAGTAGTTGGAATCTTCTATTTAGCTGGCAGTAGTGGCGCTCGCTGTATTGCAGTAGTTCGAGTAACGAAGTTTTTTGTGAGGTAAGTAATTTGTGAAAGGTGTAGGTTAATGTTAGTCAGGGCCATTCTTTTGTAGGGATTATTGAAAGTCAGATTGCCTCTCGCTAAATATATTGTGTGTCAGTTTAGTGTTGATCAGAATAGGTAAAGAGCGAAATATCTGAGTACGTTCAGTTTTGCTCAGCTGTTTGAAAATCAAATAATGTAAGAGGTTTATCAGGACAGTAATTCAATAATTTTTCTAAGGGGACGTTTCATATTATGATTTGGGGTTTACTGGTCTCCTTTGCCTGGATAAACATTAACACCCTCTGCAGGGCGTATTGCGGACTTACCTGTGCGAAGATCGTCCTAGAAATTCTCGGACTGATACAGAAAATGACAACTCCTCTTATCACAAACATTTTATTTCCCGACGTAATGATATCACACTTGATCCAGCGGTGGCCCAGTGACATTATTCCGTCTCTGTAATGTTCCTGTGGAAGTTCTTCAGAATGCTCGTCTACAGCTGTAATTCCTTCTTGGCTGGACGAAACCCCCTGACCAGCCAGGAAGATTCTGCGCTGTGGGCCGGGATGATTGCCTGAAGGAGCCATATTTATGGAACAAGGCACTTATAACAACACTTCGTGGCGCATACCCTGAGTTTTTTCACTGACAAGGCGGTTCTGTGGATAGGTGCATTATCTAAAAGAAATATTTTTTTTCAGCAGACAGGTACTCTTTTCTCGAATTTTTTTACCCAGATCCGTTAGAAATTTACTCTTGTTTCACGCTCTTGAAGATGTTTAACAGAAATCTTTACTCATCCCAAAACACCAAAGCCATTACTTCTTCCACAGATAACATAATCTTCGCCTTATTAACTGGCTTTTGTAAACGTTTGGTTTCACTAAAACGCGCCAAAATTGTCGTGCGAATTATTTTCTGATCCACCATGGGCCACACGTGACACCCATTTTACAAAAACCTTTCTCGGGTGCAATTCTTCATCGAAAAGTAACTGTAATTCCTGCAATTACGGTAATTGCAAACATATTCGTATAACGATTTTCCAAGATGATATCTTACAAATTTTTTTACGGTTTCTTGTATGGTTGTGCTTTTCGGATGTCCTCCATATGGATCATCTTGGAGACTTTTGTTCAGCAGACTATTTTTTTGAGGTTAAAATCGTTAACAGTTGCCATTTACATTTAGGAACACAGAATGAATTACGGCTGACGTCAAACCATTTACAATAACCTTCACTCCATTTCTGAGAACTCACGCTCTGTGCCTATTCAGACAGCTACCTACAGCAAACTGTTGGACGAAGTGACTTGCTATTTCGCAGGGATCTTGTTGAAAATTGTCCTCTGGGTGAAAAAGACACAGACACCTAATGATGCTATCTATGGACAAGGCAGAGGCCTATTCACGGCAACGTAAAATGTGTGGCTTAATTGCCAAGCTTTCTGTTTCTGTAAGCAATAAAAAAAAAGTCTGTCTTCTGCGGGAAAAGTTCTTGTGTCTCGAACATCTTACTACAAGTATCAACTGGTCCCAAGCACACTCGATTGAATTTACACCGGCAAATACTACACAGTGTGTATCAAAAAGAATCATCCGATTTAAAAAAAAATCATAGCTATTACATTATTTGAGATACGTGCGTGAACAACGTACTGGTGGAAAAAGCAGACTGTCAAGTCTCACATGGTTCCCGCTAGTTAGCAGCAGTGTTCGCCGACTTCGGTTCTAGTAAAAATGATGTCGGCACAAGCGTTTTATGTTCTACATTTGGCGCAGTGCGGGTCAATAGTACCTGTTCAGCGTGACTTCATTGTTAGGTATGGTGTGGATCATCCTACACCACAGAGCATTAGACGATGGAATGAACAATTCCGAGAAATAGGCTGTTTGTGTAAAGGCAAATCGCCGGGCCCTCCCTGAGTATCTGACACAGACGTAGAACGCATCCGCCATAGTTTCACAAGGAGTCCGCAGGAATCCGTTCTCGACACCTCAACATACCCCCGATGCCCGTCTGGTGTGTGTAGCGTCGACGTTTACACATGAAACCATACAAAATTCAGCTACTGCAAGCTCTACGTGAAGGTGACGACAACGTGCGGCGTTCTGTAATTTCGTTCTTGGAAAGATGGAGGAAGACAGTTTTCTTCCACGCTTAGTGTTTAGTGACGTGGCAACATTCTATTAAAATGGAAAGGAGAACCGTCATAATGTTCTAATACGGGGTACGGAACAACCATATGAAGTTGTACAACATGAGAGGGACTCTCCAAAGTTTAATGTGTTTAATGTGTTTTGTGCAGTTTCGTGGTAAAAGGTGTACAGTCTGTTTTTCTTTCAAATGTGATTGAAATCTTATGGGACTTAACTGCTAAGGTCATAAAAAAACGGTTCTCAGCACTATGGGACTTAACATCCGAGGTCATCAGTCCCCTAGAATTTAGAACTACTTAAACCTAACTAACCTAAGGACATCACACACATCGATGCCCGAGGCAGAATTCGAACCTGTGACCGTAGCAGTCACGCGGTTCCGGACTAAAGCGCCTAGAACCGCTTGGCCACCGCGGCCGGCGCTAAGGTCATCAGTCTCCAAGCTTACACACTAAGTAACCTAAATTATCCTAAGGACAAACACACACACACACCTCCGAGGGAGGATTCGGACCTCCGCCGGGACCAGTCGCACTATTTTTCTTTGCCGATGACATTCTTACAGGAAGCACATATCTCGATATGCTTGAGAACGTTCTTCTCCCACAGTTGGAGACTGATTCGAACGATTTCATTTACCAACTGGATGGTGTCCGTCACACTGTCATCTGGAAGTGCGGGAATTTCTAAATCAAACGATTACTGAACGATGCATCGGCCGCACTGGGCCAAATGATTCAGCCTTACGTTACTGGCCTCCAAGGTCACCGGACCTGACTGTATGTGATTATTTCCTGTGGGGGTTTATAAAAGACTGTTTATGTTCCTCCGTTACCAACAACAATAAACGAACTGAGACACCGCTTAACAGCAGCTGTAGAAACTGTAACTCAACACATGCTCCCTGCAGTGTGGGAGCAATCTGAATACCGCACTGACACATGCAGTGTATCTCAAGAAGAGAAGGGGGGCATATTGAACACCTATGAAAAGTTATGAAAAAAAAGTTTTGAGTTTCCAGTTCATCAAAAAACAAAGTCATTGTATATGTTTATTAATTTCAGAAATATAAACGTGCCAATTCGGATGGCTCTTTATGATACACCCTGCACTTCAGGTCACTCTGTTGAGTTGATTGCTGCCTCCTGGAGGAAAGTGTCCACGAGATGGATACAGTATTATTGTCTTGAAAGAAGAACCCGTCAGTAACTGAAAACAGTGCTATGCATCGCCCCAAATGTGGACACAGTTGCTTATGCTCTAAACATTTTGAAATTTGCAGTGGGGCACCATGCTGACCTACCCCACAGATTATTCACATTGGGGAGAAGTGTGGGCCCCAGAGGGACAGCCACACTTCCACCATATTAAGGACAGCGCACTGAGGAAATTATCTACTAGCGAAACTACACTGCACATTTGTTTGTTTACATGTATTCTATCTTTTCGCTTACAAACAACCTACAGGAAATGGCTATGTAAAAGGAGAACTGTTGAAACGTATGTGGCTTTTAGAGATATTCGGTTGATTTGTAAATATATGGCGAGAAGTAAATATACTCCACCAGAATGGGAAAATATACAAAAAATCTGACAGGTGCGAGTAGGACGTAATTATCTATGCAGATAGTTCATCTATAGATTTTCATGAGAGAGTTTGCGAGTATGAAAATATGTGATCGCATTGACTTCAAAGCTTAATTTTTTACACGCCATGGTACGGTAGATATTAGTATTTAATATAAATTTCAATTTGATTCCGGCGCATTAGGGATCTTAACAAGCGGTTAGCCAGACAGACATTGTAACGACTCCACGTGAGCCGATACATGGCTTGACACGATAGTCGAACACATCTGGGTGCACTTCTGACACTCATGGAAGAGCAATATAAGATTTATCATTCGGAATTATGCTACATTATCACTCTTAGTATAGTCTGCGAGAGTAAATGCTGGTCGTCTGTTTACGTATGCGTAGGCTGTGTGCTGTGGGTTCTGTGAACGAGGATATGCAGTTTTAGCCAACCATCGTATTAAGTAGAGTGCGACTGCACTGGACCAGAGAGACGTAAGTTCCCCGCGCGTTAGCAGGCCCTGTTAAGTTGGCAAATAGCCGCTTTGCAGACTCTCTGAGCCCTTCCGGCCACCGTGTGTGGACCCCGGACGAGGAGAGACGGTTAGGCAGTCCCTGCTGAGACTCTGGTGAGTATAGACGTTCGCGTGCTGGCCCCTGTAGTCATCTTTCTTAGGAGAGATAGATTGGATAAAATTACTATTTTTATTTTGTATAACTGATGATGGGCCAACATTCCATATAATCGTACTATTAAGTAAAGGGGGTGATCAAGGAGTATATTTCACGATTTTCATTAAATATATGTTGTTGTTATATAAAATTCTTAACTTGGTTTCTGTTACCATTCCTATTAAGTTATTCAAACTTTCAACTTAAAGTTAATGAATAAGCAGAAAGGTTGTGTAGTCATGTTTGCTCATGCAAACAGTTGTAGGCGCCTTCATTTAATTTCCACAGGTGCCATTTTCAAATTGAGGATGCATGCCAAGGCTTTGCGGAAAGCAAGTATCATGCATCATGTGGTCAACAATGTAATACTAAACGGTTCCGTTTTAACCGATTGAGGTACGTAACTTAAGGTGGAAGCCTGTCTATTTCTGATGAGTAACAGAGTCATTAGGAATTAAATAGTGACTACAATATATACTCCAAGCATGTCCATGAAGTTTCGTAACATTTAATCGGTAAATGTAAATGTCGTGTGACTAGGGCCTCCCGTCGGGTAGACCGTTCGCCGGGTGCAAGTCTTTCGAGTTGACGCCACTCGGCGACTTGTGCGTCGATGGGGATGAAATGATGATGATTAGGACAACCCAACACCCAGTCCCTGACCGGAGAAAATCCCCGATCCAGCCGGGAATCGAACCCGGACCCTTAGGATTGACATTCTGTCGCGCTGACCACTCAGCTACCGGGGGCGGACATTTAATCGGTCATCATAGGAAAATAAAGTCTTGTTTCAGGAAAGGAAAGTGTTGCACGGAGAATACAACAGCACTGAAACAAATGAGTCCGTGATGACAGTGGTCAGTACCAATACGTCGAGAAAAGCTGTGGGTGTAAATGCGATTTATCGTGAGATCATATTTCGTGTTCTATTGATCACAGAGATAAAGAGTCAAGTCATTTGGACAGGCTTTGGCCTAGCGACGATTTCCACTCCTATCGAAAGAGCAGGCAATTACACACTTCGTCCAGCCAAGGGAAGTTGAACAAAATGGTTGGTTCATTGGCATTTGTTGACAGTCGGCTTCCGAGGAAACCTCGAAAAACCATGATTTTTTGGTACGAAAAATACCATATGGCCACTTCTACATTATCTGTTCATGGGAGATCGTCGAATATGTTCTTATGATGATATTCTCGGATAACTTCGAAACTCTTTTCGGTATTATTACCCATTACCGAGATTCAGAGGTTCAAAGTTACCTTGCTTATGCAGAAAACCGCAAAAGCCTTTTCGTAGCCATTTTTGCACCGTGAGACGTAATTATCTAAAAAACTAACCGTAATTAATTGTTCTAATTGTAACTGACACACTTTAGACATTCGTCTATAAACGCCATTTTACCGTTTTCGACAATCTGCATGTGTTATCAACACACATTCGAAGAGCAATGATTTTCGGATAGCAAAACTACTAATCGTGGAGATGACACTTATATAATTTCTATTCATGGCAAATCTTCGAAATTTGTATCATATGTTCTTAAGATGATGTTCTCAGAAACCTAAAAACTTTTACGAACTCATTATCCGTGACTAAGATCCTGAGCTTCAAAGATATCGCAATTATACACGTAATACGTCTTAAGAGGCTTAAATACAGTTTTAAGCTGACGTAGTAAATACATGGCAAGGCTTCTAGGGTAACTGCAAGGGTGGCGTGGTTACTAAACAGTGTTTTCAGACAGCATTAGTTCTCCAATAAAGTTTTATGACGCCCTTTTTCTATATAACGGGCATTTCACACCTACACAAATATGCCTAAAGTGGAACTGCGGAGCCAAAACAGGGCTAATAAGGATCTTAACATGCCTGAAAAGAATTCAAAATGACTTCAAAAAATTATGTGCAGCTGGAAAGACTGCAAATTCAGTAACATATTTCCCACAACGTTTTTAATCTTTTAAGATACAAATCATAAGTATTGCAAGTGATGAGAAAACCATCCAGAAAAAATACAAAGTAAACGATTGTATGTTAACTTTATATTAGCGTAATTCATTTTTGTCTGTACGTGTCAAAGTATATAAATGTATCGGAATATATAAAAAGAGTGTCAAAACTTTACTGACCTATAGAATTCGTTTTATATAAGCAGCACACCCAGCTGTAGCAGTAGAAAGAATGGAACGAGCAAAAAAATGCTCCTGTCGGAGCACAAAAAAGGCAATTATGGTCCCCTTTAAAATACACTGACAGAAAAGTGGGGAACTTGCTGCCCTCATTCCTCTTACGTCACCAAAATTTTGGCATGCGGACATATTCGCTCTTTTCCTGCTGAATGAGAGTAGCAGAGAGACAGTGAGACAGTGACGGCGAAAGAGAGAGAGGGCTGTGATGATTGGAAAGAGAAAGTGGTAGTGAAAGAGAAAGAGAGATGGATAAAGACAATAGCAGTGGAGATAATGACGGTCAGTGGGAGACAATGGCAATATAAGAAAAAGAGAGATGGATGGATATAGTAGCTCTGGGAGCAAAAGAGAGAAGACCCCTTCCCAGACCGGTGAACTCCAACAGGGGAGGACGCACTTTGGACCGAAATTTTTTAACACATGGGTGTAAGGGGAAAAAATAAGTTGCACCCTGCTCCTTGCCTCCTCCCCTCAAAAAATATTCGAACTACCGAGGTATGGGGAAAACAGTGGCGAAGGGAAGGAAGTCAAAAGGAGACAGTGTAAGTGAGAGAAGAGGCAGTACCAGTGGAATGTGCCTTAAGTCAATGCGAGAAGAAGGAGACGTCTGGAGAGAGACATATATAGACAGTGGCAGTGAGACGGAGATGCTGAGAATGAAAATTTAACTACTAAGACAGACTGGCTGAAGGGATTTAAACTGCCCATGTCAAAATTTTTGGTGAAGAAAGCAGAATAAGGATTGAGGGTGCTCGTTCCTCACTTTTTATCACAGTCTTGTAACGACAAACATATTCCCCTTTTTTGTGCCTCGACAGGTGCATTATTCCTCTGGTTAATTAAATAAACACCACAATATAGTGAAGAAACTCACTTGTTATTCATAGATTACTTAAAAGCAATTCTTTAAGGAGGAGGAAACTTTGCAATATACAGGAGATCACCACAATGTACCTTGAGGTGACGAAAGTCATGGGATAGCGATATGCACATATACAGACAGACATAGTATAGCGTACACAAGGTATAGAACGGCCGTGCACTGGCGTAGCTGTCATTTGCAGTCACATGAGAAGGTTTCCTCCGTGACGATGACCGCACGACCGGAATTAACAGACTTAGATTGCGGAATGGTATTTGGAACCAGACACAAGGGGCATTCAGTTTAGAAAATCTTTAGAGAATTCATTGTTCCACAGGATCAAGTGTGTGCCGAGAATACCAAATTTCATGCATTACATTTCACCAATGGAGTGGCGGACGACCTTCACTCTATGACTGAGAGCAGCGGCGTATGTGTCGGGTTATCAGTGCTAACAGACAATAAACGGTGCTTGAAATAACCGCAGACATCAATGTGGGGCGTTCGGCGAACGTATCCGATATCAAAGTGCGGCGAATCCATCGTTAGTGGGTATGGCAGCAGATGACCGACTAGAGTGCTTTTGCTAACAGCACGACATCGCCTGCAGTGACTTTGCTGGGTTCGTGACCACATTTGGTTGGAGCCTTGACGACTGGAAAACTGTAGCCTGGTCAAAGGAGTTCCGATTCCGTTGGTAACTACAGATGGTAGGGTTCGAGTGTGGCGCAGATCCCACGAAGCCACGGACCCAAGTTTTCAACAAGGCACAGACTGGTGGTGGTTGCATAATGGCGTGGGCTGTGTTTACATGAAATAGACTGGTTCCTATGGTCCAACAGTACAGATCATTGACTGGAAATGGTTATGTTCGGCTACTTGGACACCATTTGCAGTCATTCCCTCATGTTCCCAAACAACAATGCGCCATTTCACCTAGTCACAGCTGCTCGCTGTTTGAAGAACATTCTGGACCTTGGTTTGAAGAACATTCTGGACCATTCGAACGAATGATTTGGCCAACCGGATTGTCCCACATGAATCTCATCGAACATTTCTGGGTCGTTATCGGGAGATCAGTGCGTTCACAGAATCCTGCACAGGAAACAGTTGCGCTTTTATGGACGGTTATAAAGACAGCACGGTTCTGTATTTCTGCAGGGGACTTCCAGCGAATTGTTGAGATTATGACACGCCGAGTCGCTGCACTGCGCCGTGCAAAAGGACGTCCAACACGATACTACGGGGTTCTCTGTGACTTATCCCACTTCAATGTATATTAAGTAACGGCTAAAACGATGCACGGTGCACAGTTCCAAAAAATGTGTGTGAAATCTTATGGGACTTAACTGCTAAGGTCATCAGTCCATAAGCTTACACACTACTTAACCTAAATTATCCTAAGGACTAACACACACACCCATGCCCGAGGGAGGACTCGAACCTCCGCAGGGACCATACTCTTAGTCCTTGACTGCACAGACCCAGTTATAGGTATCTTATGTCTTCCAGGGACAACAAAAGTTTGGTTTTCAGTAAGTCTGGAAATTGCCAGTAGCTGTTAGGTAGCTGATGGTTTGGTCTAAGCGTTTAAGCCCTTTGCCCGGCAACGAAGGAAAGTTAGGGTAAAAATTCGTGTAACCGGAAATTTTTTATACAGTGGTGGCGACAGTGTCATGGACAATGTTACCAATGTTACAAGAATTGTCACCGGTCGAATGGGGGGGGGGGGGCATGTGTTGAGGTCACTCTTTACGTTTTCCTCGAACTCTAAAACTACATACTATTTCGTCCACAAAAGGTCCTAATCGTTTTTTTCTGTCGAAATAAAGTTTCTGCATTGCAAGGTATCAACAAATCAGAGGTTATTAAAAAATGGTATTTTAATGGTATGAAACGAATGTTTATTGTTAAATGAAGTAGGTTAAGAACAAATGTTACACAATGTATCCATTAATACGGTTCTACTTGGATGTGGTATCCACATGTAATATTTGTTCTTAAACCACTTCATCAAGCCGGCCTGAGTGGCCGTGCGGTTCTAGGCGCTACAGTCTGGAACCGAGCGACCGCTACGGTCGCAGGTTCAAATCCTGCCTCGGGCATGGATGTGTGTGATGTCCTTAGGTTAGTTAGGTTTAATTAGTTCTAAGTTCTAGGCGACTGATGACCTCAGATGTTAAGTCGCGTAGTGCTCAGAGCCAACCACTTCATTAACGGTAAACATCAGCTTTATGCCACTGAAACACCCTCCGATTTTTTGACTCTCAACAGTGCAGAAACTTTAGACCAAGAGAAAAATGAATGCGACCTTTTTTGTAGAAAATTTAATGTAATTCAAATTTTGCTGCGAAACATTTTCGATAGAAGCCGCGGTTTTCGAGATGTTCAAGGAAAACCTAAGAAATTGATCTTTACACGCCGCCCCTCCCCCGCCCACCCTCCAAGTTCGCACCCTTCTGGTCATGGTTTTTAGTATGTTGTTCATGACACTCTCCCCTACTGTTGTACCAAACTTTGCGGCTACACGAATTTTTCCCCCAGTCGAAATTTTTTGGTCTAAGTTGGTTGGGCGACAAGGTGTTGTATTTGCACTTTGCGACGTAGTTCTGCTCTTCTTGCAAATGTAAAGTCAAATGCATGCACTCGTTCAATATTTTATTGAGTGGCCCAGAGAGGAGGCTCCCTGTTCTTCATAACCTGAATTTTCACGTATTGAATGCTGGTCCTGCAGAAACATAAGAATACTTTTGGGTGCAGCATAATGTGTTTGACTTTATCCATTTCTGTTCTAGTTTAATATATTCTATGAGGTTTTAATCAACATTAAATAATAAAACTTGAACAAACTTGAATCGGTAAAGTTCAAAACTTTTATTCTTGATAAAATAGCATTTCACATTTGTACTGTACTAATAAAACACATTCTTTTGATATTCTCGTACATATCAATAACGTTAGGTTCAATTTTTATTTGGCAAATTTATAATGATTTTTGCTTTTGTATGTTTTTAGCCTTCTGTTCCTAAGTCAGCCCGGTTTAATCAGCATATCATCTGAGCTCAGCATCTCATTCATTTCAGGAGACTGCTGACGCACTTTTTCAGGTAAGCAAACGGGAAGTAGTGGTACACTACACGAAAAACCAAACGCCATCGCCATGGCCTGATGCCAGTTGAGAGTACATGTGGCATGTGCAGTGAGTGGTGTCGGGAACTGAATGAACAGTTTAACGCTATATTTTTATGTTGTGGCTCAAATGGTTCAAATGGCTCTGAGCACTATGGGACTTAACTTCTGTGGTTATAAGTCCCCTAGAACTTAGAACTACTTAAACCGAACTAACCTAAGGACATCAATGCCCGAGGCAGGATTCGAACCTGCGACCGTTGCGGTCGCGCGGTTCCATAATGTAGCGCCTAGAACCGCTCGACCAGCACGGTCGGCTTTTAAATTATGAAAACAACTTGTTTTTAACATTGTGCAAACAAAACAGCATTAAACACTAGTAGTAAACTGAACGTGGGTTGCGCTGTTGTTAACGGACTATAGTTGTACTTCATACTTTGTCAGACCAGACAAGTAGGGGAGAGTGTTGCACTTGGCCTTTTCAGGCTTCCGCTTCTGGTTAGCACTGCAATAAAAGTTAACACATTTTCATATTTCATTTTTAAAAGAGAGCTTTCACCTGCAATATTTTTCTGAAATTACAAAAATTACTCCGAAAAAGCAAGTTTTTCCCAAATGTAAAGAAATATTACAGGGTACAACATGGTTATGTACCTAGGAACAATTATTCCACGAAATCGAGAACACCTTATCAATACTGTGTTTAGTACTCTTTGTGTTACATTATTACTCTACTACACACAAATAACTAATCAGTAAGTGAAATCAGACTAAGAAAAAGTAGTGTCAAAAAGGTACAAGTTAAAAATATTTTGAAAGAGGAGCCATCGGCAGCTAACACGTGCCTCCCTTTATAAGTAAAGGAAGACTGTCGAGACGTTAAAGAAACACAGCAGATTTGCAAATATCAAGTGTTCCCTGGCAAAAAGTCCAGTTTCATTGTTCAAGGTGGTGCACGACTAAAGAAGTGTTGCTTAACGACCCACACGTTAAGTAAACAGTTTTAAAAATGTACATGATTTAACCCACCACAAACCCCTGTAACTGAAGACGTACAACATTTTACAAATAAGTCAAATATATTACACATCACTTAAATCTGTATAATTTGTAATACTTACTATAGTTCAATACTTTTATCTTGGCGGCCCGCGCATGCCCGCCCAGACGCGGGAGATTGCTGCGTTGCCAGTTTCACACGACGCACCAACCAAGAGAAGCAGCGCCATAGTATAGCACAGTTCGCAAGCTTACGTCTAGGGGGGAGCGCGCAGTTCATGAAGTGAAGCCACCACGGCCACATTATCCCTTTCGCTGCTGCAAAGACGTGCTCCCTGCATTCCGCGCTGTGCGCGATTTTGTCACTGCACTGCTCGCCTGTGCAGACAAATGGTGTTCCGACTGCTTTGACACCCTTATCATTCGATTCCACAAAAACTATTTGGCCCAAAAATTAGATTTTTACACATCTTTTTGACTGATACGTTCTCCCCATAAATGACTTAGTTTTGTTTTGATGTTGAACGCAGTTATTATGCAGCATTAAATATAGTAAACCATTGCACGAAATTTTGAAGAGTTTGCAGAGGTAAAAGTCCATAGCGTATACTTTCTGTATGGTCGATTTTAGTTGCCACAATGTTCAGAATGAAATGCGGACAAGATACCTAAATTTTATATAAAATTTACTGTATAACAATATTTAATATAATTCAAGTACCACATAGGTGTCATATGTAATATTGAGAAATATTCCATCTTTCGTGACTGTAACAAAAGTTTTGCTTACTACATTTAATGCTGCACAATAACTGCGTTGAACATCGAAACAAAATTAAGTCATTTATGGGGGGAAGGTATCAGTCAAGAAGACGTGTAAATATCAAATTTTTGGGTCAAATAGTTTTTGTGAAATCCAATGATATGTGTGTCAAAGCAGTGGGAACACCATGTGTCTGCACAGACGAGCAATGCAGTGATGACAAAATCGCGCATAGAGCGGAATGCGGGGAGCACGTGTCTGCAGCAGCGAAAGGGTTAATGAAGAGAAAAAACACTAGAAATTTCAAAAAGTTGCATTCAAACGAATAAAATTCGTGAAGTAAGGCACTTCAATATTCTCTAACAGGACACGCAAAATACTGACAAACACTGTTGGTATGGCTACAAATTTTTCACGCTTCGTCGAAGTACAATAGGAATAAACAATTACCGCTGTTCTTTATTGCGAAAAGCGGTTCGTGATACAAACGCCTTTCCTTGCTATCGCCTGAATTAGGAGTCTTATTGCTTGTTTGGTTTAATTAATTAATAGAATATGAAGCAATAGGTATAAATAAGGCTTTTTTCAAACTTTCTATAAAAGGAAGTCTATCAAGACATTGCTTTTGTTCTATTTCTTTATTTTTGACTGAACGTTTCTAACACTGAAGACACTCGTCCGTACTCTGCACTGCAGTCGAGATCTGGCAACGTCGTTCTCTGTTCATTGGCTGACTGTGTTTTGTGACGTCAGATGCGCAGAACGAACCTAAACTCGGCCGCCAACATAAATGACGCGCACTTTAGCAAATTTGTACATGCTTGTGGTTATTTAATATATTACACATCACTTACTTCTGTATATTTATTAACAAATTTGTTCATGCTTGGGGTTATCGGCACACACATATACGCGCGACACGACAGTATTAATTTGAGATACTACTTAATACTACTGTAAACTATACAGCGTAACTGGGACATACTGGTGATTGCTCGTCTATAAACATACTACCTTATACCACATCGATCGATGAATTACACGTGCCAACTGAACCACCTTTTTTTACATTTTGTAAAGTGCCTCCGATAATTTAGCTGCGAGAGATGTCTGCGATTCTTCTGTATTTCTGTTATTAGCAAAGAAGTGACTAAAGCAATGCAACGAGTTTATTGTGTGCAGTATGATATTATTATCTTTCGGTGTCTAGACGTGAGAGAGAAGGGATGCATGTTCTTTTTCGAAGGATCCTGCCTGTTGTAAAGGCAGCCACTGAAGTCGATAGAGTTAATTAAAACATTTTTATGCCTGTATATGTGAAAAATGGTAGTTATTATACAAGGAAATGAGTTTCATGAGACTGTGGACTACGAACGCTTAGGGCTTTCGGAAAATGAATATTGCCTGTTTATTGGCCATAGTGTTGCGAGGAGAGGGGAGGGGATTCGAGGGGGTCCATCATGCCTCTGGTACTGCTTGCAGAGATTCGTCAAATGGACTACAAGGCAACCCAGATTTTCCGGAAAATACATTATTATTAGAGTAGGTACAATATATTGTATTACTATGTGTGTTTCTGAAGGACGGGGGGGGGGGGGGGCGCCAATAATGTCTAGTGTCGTACCTCGGTCGTCAATACAGTGTCGTGTTAACCACAGCCACTTTGTTGGACAGAGTAATAGCCCGTGATTTTAATTGAATATTTCCTTGATACCAGCTGGACATCCACGCTTCAGTTTTCAAGAACTGCATTGTGTTCAGGCAGTCCCTGAGAGTTCTATCAGTGAACTTACTCGACGTTTTAAAATTTCAGGCGATCGTCAATTCTTTGTACCTGCTCTGACGCAGAACGGCGGGAACGTCCAGATCATCAGTGCAGCCTTCATTCATGTTCAGGTTTTAACACAGATTACTTGACGAATGACAGCTACCGTACATAACATCATCATCGATACTATTTACTTGTTGAGAGTTAAAAGCCAACCTAACTATGGAGTATCGTCTCAGTTGTGTGACTGGATTCGTTATTTTCTGTCAGAAAGGTAACAGCTCGTAATAATTGGTGGAAAGTCTTCGAGTAAAACGGAAGTAATATCTGGCATTTCCCAAGGAAGTGTTTTTAACCCTCTGTTGTTCCTGAGCTATATAAACATTTTAGAAGCCAATGTGAGCTGTCCTTTTAGATTGTTTGCAAATGATGCAGGCATTTACCGTTGTGTAAACTCATCTGATGATCGAAACGAATTGCCAAATGATTTAGACAAGATATGGAAATTGACTCCAAAACTCGAAAAGTATAAACTCACCCACATGAGCTCTTAAAAAACATTTAAAATTTTGTAAAAGGGCCTCTAAATGTCTTCTACACGATAAATCACATAAATCTGAAGGATGTAAACCCAACTAAATACTTAGAGATAACACTTACGAATAAATTAAACTGAAACAATCATATAGATAATGTTGTGGGGAAAGCCAACCAAAAGGTGATGTGGGGTTTATCGGGGAGACTGATGGTAGTAAAAAAGAGGGCGTCATTTTTCAGTTCTTGGCAAGGGCGTCAAAACATCTAGCAACGGCCCTGCGTTCTTTTTTGCCGCACGCTGTTCGGAGGTGGAACGGTAGAAAAGTAGCTTGAAAGTAATTCGATGAACACATTGCCAGGCACTTAATTGTGAACTGCAGAGAAGTCATGTAGATGTAGATGTAATGCAAAACCAAAGAATAAAATTCCAAATTTTAAATAAGAGATCATTCATGTCACTAGTAACTGCAATTTGTGTCATCTAGCTTCTTCATATTTCAACAAAATAATTGAACACAAACTCACGTCTGACAAAAACAAAAATAGCAGAAAATCAAGGAAATTGCTTAAGACGGGTTCTAATGCGCGCTTCTTTCATGCGATTCGAAAAGCAGTCACCGACCAAGAAACATCATGTGTTCGTATGAACACTATCCTCCAGGTGCAACAATTCCCCTAGGTAAATGCTTGTAAATGAGTATTATATTTTTTTACCCTCAATAACATCACATTTTCAGTTATTCAAAGTGATCCACGAGTAAATACACTAATTCCCATTTCCTTGTGCGACCACAAAATCATGTCTGCTAAATTTGTATGAGGGTACAATGAAACGTCAATGGGATGTAACACTTACATCACGATTGACAGTATCACTGCACACATAATGTCATCTGCCTACCTGTTCGAGTTTCCCTACTTTTCAAAGTTAGCAGCTACGTGCAATACAAATCAGTTTATTGTATCGTAAAAGCGATTCGTAGGTTGCAGTGTTCCATTGACCAGTATTACCTTCTAAGACTTTGGACTTCGTAGCTTTCGACTCAGTCGTTCCCGGATCACAGTTCCTTCACCCAAAGTGATAAGTTAGCCCACCTCAAATATACTGTAAGAAAAAAAAGAGGATGACACACCACGAAGAAATTATCCGAACCGGACGCCGTCTGGAGCGTATCCAGAAACGTCTTCAGCCTGGAGTCTAAATGACTGGAGTAGAATTGTCTTCATTGATGATTCCCGATTCGAACTAAGCCCCGATGACCAGCAAAGATGTGTCTGCAGACGTCCCGGACTGTGGTGGGCTATCAGCTTGACTGTTGCCTGCCGTATGACCCGACAACCAGGACTGACGGTCTGGGATGTCATTTCTTTGCCCCTTTGTTGATATCCGCGGATCCCTTCAGCACAGCTGTAGATCGATGATATTCTACGCCTCGATTTGTTACCCTTCACGGCAAGCCATCCTGGGCTTACGTTTCAGCAAGGTTAAAGCTCGCCCGCACCTGGCGAGAGTTTCTACTGCTCGTCTTCGTGCTCGCCAAACCATATCTTTAAGAGCAAGGCTACCGGATCTCTTCCCAAATGAGAATGTTTGGGGTATTATGGGCAGGGCCCTTCAACCATTCCCGATTTTGACGATCCAATGTACCAATTGGACAGAATTTGGCACGATATCCCTCAGGAGGACATTCACCAACTCAACCAATCAATTCAAAGCGAAATAACTGCTTGCATACGAGCTACAGGTGGACCAAAGCGTTATTGACTTGCTCAATTTGTGAAGCTCTTTCTCTTGAGTAAATCATCCAGTTTTTCTGAAATGGCAACCATTTGTTTGTGTACATTATATCTACCGATTTCTGTCCCATTCGGATAATTCCTTCGTGGTGTGTCGTTTTGTCTTAGAGTGTATTTCTGAAACACAGCAAGATGGCACACTGTTAAGACACCGCATGCGCACAGGCAGATGGCTGTTAAATTATCGATACGATCATCCAGCCTTCTGTTTTGCGTGGTCAAGGCCAATGTCAGGATGGTTCCCTTGAAAAAGGTCCGACTGATTCCTTTTCCCAGCCTTCACAATCCGCGATTGTACTCCATCTCTCATGAACTCGTCGTCAACGGATTGTTAAGCCCTAATCTCCCTTCCTTTTTACCACCGCACCATCGCGGTAAAGCCCTGCGTACACGCTGGTGAAATTTCACAGTACGGTGGTCTGCATTTTGCATCCAAGTGCTGGTAGAGAGACGTGGATTACCACGCTGCACATTTGTGTCAGCGCACGTGTCTTTTGTTAAGAGGAGAAGAGGGACGCGGTTCGCCCTGGGTATCAGCAGAACTCGATCGCGCGGGTTCCGGCACACGTGTGTTCCCGTCACCCGAGCTGGAGGCGTCACGTTCTACAAGCCAAGCGCTCGCCCGCCACAGCGTTGCCTGGCACTCCACTACGCCGAGGCAACCGCAGATTAGTTTGCCGAGCGCTGCTGTGGACAGTTCGCTAAGTACGCCACGAGTGTGGGTGCGTACAGTCGACAAACTCATACCGCAAGAGGAAAGGAGAAAGGTGTGTAGGTGAAGCAATCAGTGTCGTACCAAGCTGCTTTGCGTCTACGCAAAGCACGGTCGGGTCGCTTAGGCGTGAAACGCCTCTGGTCTTCAATATTGTAGCACCAAGCACTAATCCAATGTTAATTACCGTGCCCACCGTAGAGCTCCGAAAAATACACTCCTGGAAATTAAAATAAGACCACCGTGAATTCATTGTCCCAGGAAGGGGAAACTTTATTGACACATTCCTGGGGTCAGATACATCACATGATCACACTGACAGAACCACAGGCACATAGACACAGGCAACAGAGCATGCACAATGTCGGCACTAGTACAGTGTATATCCACCTTTCGCAGCAATGCAGGCTGCTATTCTCCCATGGAGACGATCGTAGAGATGCTGGATGTAGTCCTGTAGAACGGCTTGCCATGCCATTTCCACCTGGCGCCTCAGTTGGACCAGCGTTCGTGCTCGACGTGCAGACCGCGTGAGACGACGCTTCATCCAGTCCCAAACATGCTCAATGGGGGACAGATCCGGAGATCTTGCTGGCCAGGGTGGTTGACTTTCAGCTTCTAGAGCACGTTGGGTGGCACGGGATACATGCGGACGTGCATTGTCCAGTTGGAACAGCAAGTTGCCTTGCCGGTCTAGGAATCGTAGAACGATGGGTTCGATGACGGTTTGGATGTACCGTGCACTATTCAATGTCCCCTCGACGATCACCAGAGGTGTACGGACAGTGTAGGAGATCGCTCCCCACACCATGATGCCGGGTGTTGGCCCTGTGTGCCTCGGTCGTATGCAGTCCTGATTGTGGCGCTCACCTGCACGGCGCCAAACACGCATACGACCGTCATTGGCACCAAGGCAGAAGCGACTCTCATCGCTGAAGACGACACGTCTCCATTCGTCCCTCCATTCACGCCTGTCGCGACACCACTGGAGGCGGGCTGCACGATGTTGCGGAAGACGGCCTAACGGTGTGCGGGACCGTAGCCCAGCTTCATGGAGACGGTTGCGAATGGTCCTCGCCGATACCCCAGGAGCAACAGTGTCTCTAATTTGCTGGGAAGTGGCGGTGCGGTCCCCTACGGCACTGCGTAGGATCCTACGGTCTTGGCGTGCATCCGTGCGTCGCTGCGGTCCGGTCCCAGGTCGACGGGCACGTGCACCTTCCGCCGACCACTGGCGACAACATCGATGTACTGTGGAGACCTCACGCCCCACGTGTTGAGCAATTCGGCGGTACGTCCACCCGGCCTCCCGCATGCTCACTATACGCCCTCGCTCACAGTCCGTCAACTGCACATACGGTTCACGTCCACGCTGTCGCGGCATGCTACCAGAGTTACAGACTGCGATGGAGCTCCGTATGCCACGGCAAACTGGCTGACACTGACGGCGGCGGTGCACAAATGCTGCGCAGCTAGCGCCATTCGACGGCCAACACCGCGGTTCCTGGTGTGTCCGCTGTGCCGTGCGTGTGATCATTGCTTGTACAGCCCTCTCGCAGTGTCCGGAGCAAGTATGGTGGGTCTGACACACCGGTGTCAATGTGTTCTTTTTTCCATTTCCGGGAGTGTATATATCCGCTTAAGAAGGAATTCCGCTAGTTACTGATCAGGTAGCGAAAATTATGGGCAACCATAGCAGTTGTTTCATATGCTATTTGACGCCGTCTACGATTGGTCTTCGATGACGTTATGCTCACTCTGGCGTCTGAGATGTTCTAGGAAGTCAAGATATAAATTGGCGAGCTTTTCAGCGACGCGACAGTAGCACCTGGATATGGCGGGCGGTTTTTACAATATTATCCGGCACAATTCCCGGGAACCTATAAAGCAGATGCAGCGCCGGGAAAGCCTCAAACAGCACAATTCTACTGTAGTCAGCGAGATTCCAGGACGGAGACGTGTCTGAAGACAATCCCAGCACTCGGAGACCTAGATAGTCTTTAACATTACACAGAATAGTTGAAGGGAGCGAAATACAACGGATACCATGTTTCCGTAGGAATCTACCGATAGTTATGAATATTGGCCCAGCATATGGCTTGCTCTCTTCTCTTCCTTGGTCTCACTCTGAACGACTTTGTCAGGCGTTCTTGACTTTGACTGTGTCGCGTATTTAATTTGCGGGCCAACTACCTTCCCCCGACGTGTTAGTTAACAGAAGAAACGACAGACAGCTGGGTCACGGTGTATATAGGAAACCCACACGCACTAACTTCTGTCGCGATGCCTCGAGCTATCACCATTCGTCACAAAGAAATTCGGAGCCAAATATTCTGATCAATAGAGCCCCAACACTTTCAAACGAGGAGAGCCAAAACGAAGAACTGCAACACGTACGACTGGTGTTCCGAAAGAATGTGTATTTTATTTGTTTCCATTACCAATCGCAACGTCCGATCGGCTTCTCTGGTGCTTTTAGCATTCCTAAAGCCCATTTTCTTTTACGTTTTCTGTATATTACTTCTGTCAGTAACTTGGATGCATGTGTTGTTAAGCTGACTGTGTGACATTTCGCGCACTTATCTCCCCTTGCTCTCTAGGTAATGTGTTGATGGTATTTTTTCGGAAGTCTAATGATAAGTCACCACTCCCATAGATTGTGTAAAGCAACTGGCTTGTTGTTTGGTTGCCACTTGCCCAAATGGTTTTACAATTTCCAAAGGAAAATTATATATCCAATCCACCTTACCTGATCGCAAATGTTCCAGAGCTCTGTTAAACTCTAACACGGGGTGCCCAATGTCTTCTGCATCGACTCCCATTTCTTCCTCTTTCACGTCACATCTTCCCCTGGTAGACGCCTTTAACGTACTCTTCCCACCTACATACTTCTCCTCTGCGTTTAGCAGCTTTGCATACATTATTTACATCTTCATAAATACACAACAAAACTTTCTACTGTGCGTAGCAGACGGTAATTTGCCACTATACTAGTGCATTCACGAACAGGCTAGGGGAAAAGTGGTTCCACACGTCCGCACGGATCGATGGAAGGTAAGTTACTTGCCGATGAACATGGATTAGAGCCGGGGGGGGGGGGGGGGGGGGGGTGGCCCTAAAGTCTGGAACCGCGCGACCGCTACGGTCGCAGGTTCGAATCCTGCCTCGGGCATGGATGTGTGTGTTGTCCTTAGGTTAGTTAGGTTTAAGTAGTTCTAAATTCTAGGGGACTGATGAAATTAGAAGTTAAAAGTCCCATAGTGCTCTGAGCCAGCCATGGATTTGACATATCTAAGTGAGACACATAGCTGTTCGGCTATACATGTTACAATTGAAAACTAATTTCGTTTCACCAGCTGTAATGTTTGTTACCTTCTTCTTACAAGGGAGGCCACTGGAGTTATGTATTGCATTAAAGCAAGTCAAGTTGTACGCGGACATACGACGAGAACAGCTGCCTGTTGTTCGGCGAGTCGCATGCCATTGCTAGACCGCCAAGTCTGACGTCCTGTCGTATGACGAAGGGCCACACAGAATACGAAGGCGATCTGTGGCCAACACCCTCGGGTACAAGGTATTGCACTACGTCGCTCACAGCAGCCACTTCTTAATGTTCTCCAGTAGCATATCGATGTGTGCTGCACAAAATACGTCACAACAAAAATACGTATGTTGTAGTACATATTCGTGCAACACACAAAATAATACCAGCGAGTTATTCACAAATTACTGAGGCTGCACTGCTCACATTCTACACATTATTGAAGTATTTCAGAATTAATTTCAGCCAGTTAGTGCATATACGTAGACCTAAGTTAGTTTAGTTTAGTTTTTCTTTGTTTCACATTCCGTAGCTCACATCCACGACAATTAGCTAAGATGTCGAACATGACAGCAACAAATAGGACACGTTTTCTTTGAGAAAACATGGCTGAAATCTGGCTATTTACATAACTCCAATTTATTAATAACTTCATTTAAAACAGCTTCATAAATGTAACCCAACCGTTTACATATTAATCTGCTCAGAAATTCATTTAAGGTGTAGAAGGAGTTGTCAAGTAGAAATGATTTAAATTTATTTTTCTGTGCAAGAGTAAGGATAAGTAGTGGATAGTGGAGGCTACTTTTGTTCCTAGTATCGTATGTATGATTGCTGCTGTTGTTTCCATATTGAGTCTGATTCATCGCAACACACATCATAAGAGCTGCAACGCACTGTGAGGCTGTTGTTAGCATGACTGGTTTTTTCAGATTGTTGCTTACATGAAGTTTAAAGGTGTTGCACCAGATATAATCAGCCTTCCTAAGAGACAATCTCCATTCCTTCCGAACTGACTATGCAAATGAAGATGATATGTCGCTCAGATTCAAAGATGTAGTAGCAACAGCAATTGAGAGATTCATACCTCATAAATTGTTAAGAGATGGAACTGATCCCTCATGGTACACAAAACAGGACCGAACACTGTTGCAGAGGCAACGGAAAAAGCATGCGAATTTCAGAAGAACGCGAAATCCCGAAGATTGGCTAAAATTCACAGACGCGCGAAATTTGGCACGGACTTCAATGCGAGATGCCTTTAATAGATTCCACAACGAAACATTTGCAGTAGGGTTTTGGAGCATATACTGTATTCAAACATTATGAAATCAAATGAAATGTCGTGTGACGAGGGCCTCCCGTCGGGTAGGCTGTTCGCCTGGCGCAAGTCTTTCGATTTGACGCCACTTCGGCGACTTGCGCGTCGATGGGGATGAAATGATGATGATTAGGACAGCACAACACCCAGTCCCCGAGCGGAGAAAATCTCCGACCCAGCCGGGAATCGAACCCGAGGCCCTTTGCATTGACAGTCTGTCGCGCTGACCATTCAAACATTATGAATCACCTCGAAGGAAACGATCTATTGATACGTAATCAGCATGGTTTCAGAAAACATCGCTCTTGTGCAACGCAGCTAGCTCTTTATTCGCACGAAGTAATGGCCGCTATCGACAGGGGATCTCAAGTTGATTCCGTATCTCTAGATTTCCGGAAAGCTTTTGACACCGTTCCTCACAAGCGACTTCTAATCAAGCTGTGGTCCTATGGGGTATCGTCTCAGTTGTGCGACTGGATTCGTAATTTCCTGTCAGGAAGGTCGCAGTTCGTAGTAATAGACGGCAAATCGTCGAGTAAAACTGAAGTGATATCAGGTGTTCTCCAGGGAAGCGTCCTGGTACCTCTGCTGTTCTGATCTATATAAATGACCTGGGTGACAATCTGAGCAGTTCTGTTAGATTGTTCGCAGATGATGCTGTAATTTACCGTCTAGTAAGGTCATCCGAAGATAGTATCAGTTGCAAAGCGATTTAGCAAAGGTTGCTGTATGGTGTGGCAGGTGGCAGTTGACGCTAAATAACGAAAGTGTGAGGTCATCCACATGAGTTCCAAAAGAAATCCGTTGGAATTCAGTTACTCGATAAATAGTACAATTCTCAAGGCTGTCAATTCAACTAAGTAGCTGGGAGTTAAAATTACGAAAAACTTCAGTTTGAAAGACCACATAGATAATATTGTGGGGAAGGCGAGCCAAAGGTTGCGTTTCATTGGCAGGACACTTAGAAGATGCAACAAGTCCACTAAGGAGACATCTTACACTACACTCGTTCGTCCTCTGTTAGAATATTGCTGCCGGCCGAAGTGGCCGTGCGGTTCTGGGCTCTGCAGTCTGGAACCGCGAGACTGCTACGGTCGCAGGTTCGAATCCTGCCTCGGGTATGGATGTGTGTGATGTCCTTAGGTTAGTTAGGTTTAACTAGTTATAAGTTCTAGGGGACTAATGACCTCAGAAGTTGAGCCCCATAGTACTCAGAGCCATTTAGAATATTACTGCGCGGTGTGGGATCCTAACCAGGTGGGATGACGGAGGACATCGAAAGAGTGCAAAAAAGACAGCTGGTTTTGTATTATCAAGTAATAGGGGAGAGAGTGTGGCAGATATGATACGCGAGTTGGGATGGAAGGCATTAAAGCAAAGACGTTTTTCGTCACTGCGAGATCTATTTACGTAATTTCAGTCACCAGCTTTCTCATGCGAATGCGAAAATATTTTGTTGAGTCCAACCTACATAGGTAGGAATGATCATCAAAATAAAATAAGAGAAATCAGAGCTCGAACAGAAAGGTTTAGGTGTTCGTTTTTCCCGCGCGCTGTTCGGGAGTGGAAGGGTAGAGAGATAGTATGATTGTGGTTCGATGAACCCTCTGCCAAGCACTTAAATGTGAATCGCAGAGTAATCATGTAGATGTAGATGTAGATGTAGATGAATGGAAACTATATGACCTGTGTGAGTGGAGCATACGAAGTAACCTATTTTGTAATCGTTTCGTCATCAAAATCATCAGTTGCATTTAGGGCAAGTGTTGATGAAGTCCAGTGAAGACTATCTATAATACATGATACCGAATTCATGTACTTACGAGTAAGCACATCGATAATTTTGAAAATTAGTTTTATATATTTCCTTTCACCCATGCTGTATTGTTACTGTAATGGTATATAATGGTATATCTTGCTTCGTACAGAATGATTTGAACTGTGTCTTTTTTAAATTAAATGTGAAGGGAACATGGAAATAGAAAAACAAAAGTGCTAACAGGAGTGGCCTCCTCCAAACATTATAAATTGACTTGGCCAGCACAGATGCAGACGTAGATACTCAGCGTCGTGTCGGCTACTCTGAAAGTCAGCATCGACTCCCACAAGGAAGGAGATAAGTTGCAGTGGCCGGTAGCAGGAATAAAAAACATCTGCACAAAGCTCTTCAAGATTAATACAACTTCTTATTTCTAAAAGAAAATTTGGGGTGCTGCTTGTGCCTTCTACAAGCAATTACTGTACACCATTACAGCTCGCAGAACTCAGGTTAAGTAATGTCTTCGCATTAGTTAGTACTGATGCCCTCGAAGACTGCGGCTGGTTAAAGCAGCGTTGACTGGGGGGCGCTGAACTCTGTCTTCCCAGCGCCTTCTTGATGCCGTTTGGCGGCGCTGTGCTCGTCGGTGTGCAAAAATGGTTCAAATGGCTCTCAGCACTATGGGACTTAACATCTGAGGTCATCAGTCCCCTAGAACTTAGAACTACTTAAACCTAACTAACCTAAGGACATCACACACAACCATGCCCGAGGCAGGATTCGAACCTGTGACCGTAGCGGTCGCGCGGTTCCAAACTGAAGGGCCTAGAACCGCTCGGTCACAACGGCCGGCGGTCGGTGTGCAGTCGATGCTTTAAGACCGCACACTTTGCAATAAATATCAGTGGAGAAATAGTCACATATCTTATAGACTAACCTGTAACCGCTAAGAAGTTAGAGGACAATGTTGCAAATCAACAGAGAGATCATGTTCAATACCGGAGACGTAATCTCTGGATGGTGTGTGCATCTGCAAGCTGTGTATGAAGAACTGCACGAGAACAGTCCTGAGAAACTGTCAGCAGCAGAGAAAATGTCCAACGTATTATGCAACATGAATGATGTGGAGGATATTGCTTACCACCTTACAGTGTCTTACAGCAGTAGGCTTTGATAAGGGACCACAATTTGATAAATGAGCTCTTAACAAAATGTATGAAGATATTAACTTTATTACAAGAATATCTCTTACAGCAGTCATATTTAGAGTCGGTCGATAACTGAATCGTTGAATCATTCGCAGCTTATGATTTGTCAGCGTCTTCACGGTTACTTTGCGGTGATGTTGTTCAGTTCTGAAATAACTGCTGTCGAAGGACGGTGGAACCGCTGAGCGTAAAGAAATGCAAGCTATACATCTTACGCAAACTCTTTGCTTAAGAATGAAAACTTCATTTCATAATCTTTTTATATTGTGTCCTATTTTTGTGTGAGTTAACACATGTCTATGTTATTTACCAAATAGTTTCATTTTAATTTTACTTTCTCATGTCGTCACTCTGTCCCTTGATAATTCGTCTTCTGTATTGCTCATCTCTTATCGTCACATCTCGCTACATCACCATTCCATCTTCATTCCGGTTTCCTACAGTCCTGCCTATTATCTTATCCTTTTACTTGTCTTTTTAGCTCTTCTCGTTCCACACATTCCTCTTTCCGTTGCTCGCAGGGCCAACCTCAGAATTTGGACTGTGTGCGCATTAAATGCCCATTCTTCGGTTCCGTAAGATGCAATGGCAGTATGTACTGGTTATAGACTTTTAATTGTAATTTAGTACATTGTGCACCGTATTTACTACAACAATCAAGCACGCCGCGAAATGAATCGAGACAACAGTGATTGATAGTATAAGAAACCATGTGTCCAGTAAATCCTTAGCCGATTTCTGGTAGTAATCTTTTACCCCATAACAGTTCGAGCTAGTCATCATGAATCTTCTTCAAATGGGGAACAAATTCCTGCTGGCGCTCCACAGGCGTCAATTCTGGGACCACTCCTGTTTATGCTATAGATAAATAACCTTCTTTTGTCAGTCACAAAGCAGGAATAGTGCTAGTTCCTGATGATACAAGCATTGAAATCAAGTCCAGTAGAGCTACAACAACAAAATGAGCAGTAAATGAAGTATACAAAAATAAATATACAAAAGTATATACAAAGTAGTAGATAGTTTATATACACATAAAAAAGTTTTGCATCACCTCGGTTCCCAGAGCTCCTGAAGACAGACGTTGATTGTGGATATTGTGTCACAGACTCAGTCGCTTTGACTGGTCAGAGATGTCATTATACCCGCCCAAAGATGTAATCAACCATGGATGAGCAGCACCTGTTAGACTGAGGGGGTCAGACAGCCGATCAGTTCCAGTCATTCCACGAAGAGGGAGCCCCAGGGCTCGTGTTGTCTGTAGTTCAACCATGCCTAGACGGTCAATACTGCGGTTCAGTCGCATGCGCATTGTTACTTTGTGCCAGGAAGGGCTGTCAACATAAATGTCTAGGCGTCTTGGAGTGAACCAAAGCGATGTTGTTTCGACATCGAGGAGATACAGAGAGACAGGAACTGTCGAAGACATGCCTCACTCAGGCCGCTCAAGGGCTACTGTTGCAGTGGACGAACGCTACCTACGGATTATGGCTCGGAGGAACCCTTACAGCAACGCCACCATGTTGAATAACGCTTTTCGTGCAGCCACAGGACGTCGTGTTACGACTCAAACTTTGCAACCACGATACCATGCAGCGCGGTACAGATGGGCCCAACAACATGCCGAATGGACCGCTCACGATTGGCATCGCGTTCTCTTCACCGATGAGTGTCGCATATGCCTTCAACCAGACAACACCTTACACAGAAAACAATCGCTTCACTCTCTCTATCTGTGTGTCTCTCTCCGTGACCAGACGAACTACCCTCGTCGGCACATTCGCGCTTCTCTAACGCGTAGTTTATTTAGTTGACTCAATCCTTGCGATGCTTATGACATGTAAACATTTGTTTTTTCTGAAGTCAACAAATCCACCGGTATTTCAAGTTTTCAAAGACCCGAAACTGTGGGTCCCTATTCCATTTTCGAGATCTTTATCTGTGGTACCTGGCACCGTCCGGAAAAAACTCTCTGCTTACTGTGCCTGTGTACAATAATGCTTTCTGTTGAAACGTGTGTGGCTCTCCCTCTTTCAGGGTAGTAAAATGTTAGTGGTGGGGGCTCGCACCACAGGAGGTTGTATCTGTGTGTCCACGAAGCCTTAGGTGCCACAGGGCGGCGTCACGAAGAACTACCTGGCCGTGGACTATTAACTCTCGCCTCTGCCTCGGTAGGCCTTCTGCTAAATAGCTCTAAGGGTGACGTACAACTCCTACTGTCCCTCCACCGTCCAGAATGCTTTCAACATTCTCTCATTCTCCAAAGCATGCAAATCCGAATCAAGAGTAAATAAAGACATTAAGTTAGTCGTAACCGAAGATCATTACAACTGCCGTTTATCATATCCCTGGTTATCAATTGATCTGATCAAATAGACCTTTCAATATGAATCTGCATACGTTTCTTGACTATTTCCAGAATTAAGATGGCGCAACAAACGACTGTCAATATAATTCCGTAGGAGCTCCGATTTCCCAATTTTCTCATTTTGCAAACTTTCTAAGTTGAATGTGAGAGAAAATAATATGCTTTCAGACTGTTCCAGGAACTTACGCTCTCGGAATGTCAACAGTAAACCTCTTGAAGACGCTGAAAGCCTCTCTTGTAGCGTCTGCCACTTGAATTTCCCATAATGCTTAGGCTCTTACTAAATGATCGCATACCTTCTATTAGGAACATCGCAATATGGTAAGTTTCCCACACTTTTAAACAGCTAGCTCTCAGCCTGTACATCCTCATTTCATGAAAATGGAAGTGTGGGTTGGAACTACCTTTCCGAAAAGTAGACTGTGTAAACTGAAAGCTATCTACGTAGCTATTTACGGAAGAATCAATGCACCTGTATGGGTTCGGAACCATGAACAGAAAAAGTGTCGTATTCGCTTTCTACTGTCAGGCAGAGGCATTGGTTGCTCAGAAAAACTGTCTGTGTTACGGTAATTTAAAGAAATCTGTGTAATGTAGGAGGTATAATCCTCCGAAATGCATACTTAAAAGATAAATAAAAATGGCCGATTATAGTTTTAAGCTAATGACACCCGGGTAACAACTATTTGAGTCGATGCACTAAACTTCAAAGAAAACCGACCATATCAGTTTAACTTACGTAAGGTCCCCAATTAACATTCGCTGTACACTCCTTATATTTACACAAATATGTGAGACTTCGTGTTTTCTTGAGTCATACTCAATCACCGTCACTGTAGTTCCTTAGCTTCTGATACTCTGGCTGGTAAAAGCCTCAATTATTTCGTTTTATTGTGCCACTTTTTCAAATCGATACGACATTTCTCTATGTTTTACGCACGCCTCGCGCGTAAATGTCAAATCCCGTTGCTGCTGCTGTCCTTCACCGAGTAACTCGTCCATTCACTTATGTAACTGCAGAAACTGGAACTTATGGCATGCGTATGTTTTACTACTAACAGAGAAACCAAATAAAAAGTTTCATGAATTTAGCTTCAAAATACATTTCATAATAAAATATTTCCGTAAAAAATCTCATCCTGTATTTCATCCCCTTAGGGTTTCAGTTACTAAAAGTAATTAAACACGTCACTTTTTTGTTTGTAAGCGAGAAGTCAAATACCAATGTATTTACTTTAGTATTTATTTAATAATGATATATTTTCAGTGAATTTTTCGCCCACTTTTTCACCCCCATATGGTTAAATTTCCAAAAATGCTGAAACACGTATTTCTTTATTTCTCACCGAGAAATCAAATACCATAGGTCGTAGGTCGAGCTCCAAAATTGCCTTCATAGCGGCATTTTTTCATAAAGCCTTTCATCCCCTATTTCACTCCCTTAGGGTTGGAATTCCGAAGAAATACCTTTTCAAACGGCAACTAAAGTATAAGATTTTCGTCTTCGCCAAATCTGAAGTTTCTCTCCTCTGTGGTTTCGCCTGGGCGATGATGAGTGAGTGAGTGAGTGAGACAGTCAGTCAGGACACTGTATTTTACACACTGAAGCGCCAAAGAATCTAGTATAGGCATGCGTATTCAAATACAGAGGTACGTTCAAATGGCTCTGAGCACTATGGGACTTAACTTCTGAGCTCATCAGTCCCCTAGAACTTAGAACTACTTAAACCTAACTAACCTAAGGACATCACACACATCCATGGCCGAGACAGACATATGTAGACAGGCATAATACGCCTTTGTAAGACAAGTGTCTGACGCTACTGTTAAATAGGTTACTGCTGTTACAATGGCAGGTTATCACGATTTGAATTTGAACGTGGTGTTACTGTCGGCGCACGATCGACGGGACACAGCATATCCGAGGTAGTGGGGATTTTCCCGTATGACCATTTGACGAGTGTAACGTAAGTATCAGGAATCCGGTAAAACATCAAATCTCCGACATCGCTGCGGCTGGAAAAAGATCCTCCAAGAACTGGACCAACGACGACTAAAGACAATCGTTCAACGTGACAAAAATGCAACCCTTCCGCAAATTATTGAAGATTTCAATGCTGGGCCACGAACAAGCGTCAGCGTGCGAACTATTCAACGAAACATCTTCGATATAGGCCTTCGGAGCTGAAGGCTCACTCGTCTACCCTTGATGGCTACGCGACACAAAGCTTCACGACTCGCCTGGGCCCGTCAATACCGACATTCGACTGTTGATGCCTGGAAACATGTTGCCTGGTCGGACGAGTCTCACTTAAAATCGTGTGGAGTGGATGGGCGTGTCGAGTATGGAGACAACCTCTTGAATTCATGGACCCTGCATGCCAGCAGGGGACTGTTGAAGCTGGTGGAGTCTCTGTAATGGTGTGGGGCGTGTGCAGTTCTAGTGGCATGAGACCCCTGATACGTCTAGATACGACTCTGACAGGTTACACGTACGTAAGCATCCAGTCTGACCACCTGCATCCATTCATGTCCATTGTGCACTCCGACGGACTTGGACAATTCCAGCGGTACAATGTGACACCTCACACTTCCAGAACTGCTACAGAGTGGCTCCAGAAACACTCTTCTAAGATTATAGACTTACGCTGGCCACCGAATACCCCAGACATGAGCATTATTTAGCATATCTGTGATGCCTTGCAACGTGCTGTTCAGAAAAGATCTCCACCCTCTCTTACTCTTGAAAGGTCTCTGTTGGATTCCTTTCATGTTAATTTCTTAAATCTGTTGTCATTTACGGCATAAATTCCTCTTCTAAATTTACTGTGGCGTTCCTGACTATCTGGGAGGAGACTGAGTAGTGGAACGTGTTACTTTTACACATAAACTACTACACTTTAAAACACAGTTTGTATGTAATTCATGTCACACAGTCTCATACGGAACCTACATCCGGTTTCTTTTATATACTGTATATGATAAGATACTGTCATCCCCCTTCCCTTCTGTGTGAGAGGGTGAATGAGCAAATGTATTTCTAGTGGCATGCTTGAGGGTAGCAGACAAGTCTGTCTGCTAGAGAACAGTAGGACCAACGTCGGAAGAGGTAGCTACGCGTTCTAAAAGCAGAGAGGTTTCTATTCTTAGTATGGTCCTGTCCGTCCCTTTTCATGTTGGTATAGGAAGCTGCCTCTCTGGTCACTTCCGTTTGTATCTGTGAGGCACCCTCAGGAAGGGACCACGGCAGTCTGTCCGCTGCGAACGTCTGAAGTAGTAAGATCTCCGGCTAAGCGCGTGTCTGCTAAGTCCGTAGGACAATGGATTTCTTAAGTTCAGCCTAACTGAAAATTTAATCACCTTTATTTCAGGTGTAGCTCTAAAATATCTAATATTATCTTAAATTGCAACGCAGTGTATTTCGAGTGTGAAGTTCAGAATATGTTCCGGTAGTTGCTTTGTCACTACTTTGTGAGTAAAGTGGAACCACGTGTTGATCAGTAACTCTAAGATCATCAATCTTAAATGCGAATGTGCACGAAATTATAACGTCATGACAATATTTTTCAATATAGCAACTTTTCTTTATGTTCAACCCACGTGGTGTGTACTTTGTGAGACCAGTACCACGTTGCTTATACAATTGTTTGACCCATCAGGTTAATAGTAAGACGATAGTAAGCAGTTCGAGGTTTTTCTTTCTAAATTGCTTTTCGATCTAATTTATTTTAATTATCAAAATTATTATGGAGTTACACTCTTTGTGTAAGCCAAGTTGACAACGTGAAGCATGTGGTGTAATCATCAAAGTAGCCCTCAGCTATTCTTTTCGGGAAGATTTCACAGAGAGTTAGTATGAATTTAGTATACCAGTGTGTGGTAATTTCATGACGGACAGGATTGCGCTACGAACGTAACTTCTTTGGGTGAAAATTGAATCGGCTGGTTGTGGTTAATTTCCTCTTGCATATGTTTCAACGTTCTTTATGTGTTATTTTACGAATGCAGTGTTGTATGCCGTCTCCCAATCTTGGCTCCATATTTGATGTGTTCCGTAAGATTACAAACACACATTTTCACATTCCTAAATAAGGTACCAGTTTAGTTATGAACCAAGTTTAATATGCTGAATTTTCAATGATCAATGTTAAAATAAATTTCCAAATATAAACTGATATATATATATATCTCCGGTTGTCGAATGACTATTAAAAGATTATAATTAATGCTAGTCTGGTTGGGAATTTGGTAAGCAAGACTGGATATCTGGTGAAACAGTTGCGCAGTAATCCAAGGTTAACTTCCCCAGACAGCTCATAGCCTTGAACCCGCTTTTATTGTCTATCAGCACCGCCTTCATAACAAATTAATGCAACAACGTTACACGCTTACGGATTTATGGAGAGCCCTGCAGGTTTCGTGGTGTCAGTTCCCTCGAGCACTACTTCAGACACTGGTCGAGTCCATGCCACTTCGTACTGCAGCACTTCTGCGTGCTGGCGCGGTCCTAGATGGGTAGCCAGGTGTACCAGTTTCTTTGGCGCTTCAGTGTACCGGGTGATCAAAAAGTCAGTATAAAATTGAAAACTTAATAAAGTACGGAATAATGTAGATAGAGAGGTAAAAATTGACACATATGCTTGGAATGACATGGGGTTTTATTAGAACCGAAAAAAAAACAAAGTTCACAAAATGTTCGACAGATGGCGCTGGACAGCAAAACGTCAGTGACCGCGCATGACAATCGTGTATAAAAGGAGCTGTAATGAGAGAGAGAATCAGACGCACCAGCAGTCGCAGCATGTTGACGTTACCTGAAAAGGCGCTTTTAGTGAAGCTGTATTACCAGGATGGGGAATGTGCTAGTTCAGCGTTACGATCCTATCGCCGTAGGAAGGGCTACCGAAAATCCTACAACTGTCGTGGAAACTGCATTGCACTACGAGAAAGTCACGGTATGGGTTGGATTTACCAGATCTATCGTTTTTCTTCGATGAAATGCGTGATTCTGGTTTTGTAACTGCTACCGTGACGGGTGAGAGGTACGCTGGTATGTTACAGAATGGCATCATCCCCAGCCTGGCTCATAAGCACCTGCTGGAACGTACGATGTTTATGTAAGATGGCGCTCCACCCCATATTGGTAGACGCGTGAAAGATCTCTTGGGCGCGTCATTTGATGATCGTGTCCTCAGCTGCCACTTTCGTCATGCTTGGCTCCCAGGTCCCCAGACCTTAGTCCGTGCCTTTAGTGGCTTCGGGGTTACCTGAAGTCGCAAGTGTATCGTGATCGGCCGACATCGCTAGGGATGCTGAAAGACAACATCCGACGCCAACGCGGAGATGCTTTACAGTGCTGTTCTCAACATTGTTCCTCGACTACAGCTATTGTTGAGGAATGATGGTGGACATATTGAGTATTTCATGCAAAGAACATGCTCTTTCCTTTGTCATACTTTGTTATGCTAATTATTACTATTCCGATCAGATGAAGCGCCATTTGTCGGACATTTTTTGAACTTTTGTATTTCTTTAGTTCTCATATAACCCCATGCCATTCCAAGTATGAGTGTCAATTTGTACCTCTGTATCTACATTATTCCGTGATTTATTCAGTTATCAAATTTATACTGACTTTTTGATCAAACGGTATATAAGATATTAGCAGGTCTGATGGTCGTCGTCGGAATCCGCCGATGGCGGTAACACTGTGAGCGCTGCGGCGCGACCTTGGAATCACAGGCCAGTTGACGGCCGCGTGTCCGGCACCCGCTGGCTGCAGCGGGCGCTCCACGGCGGGAAAGTGTGAGCGGTGAGCGGCCCAGAGCGGCGCGGCTTGGCAGCCCCCCAGCGGATCGGCGGCGCAGGGCGTTCAACTTTCCCGGCTGGAGCGGGCGCCCTGCCACCGCGTACCACACACACCCGCCGGCGAGCCAAGCACGTCCGAGACCGAGGCTGCGGCTTCTGCCGTGGCGGCTGTGAACTCCCGCACTCCACAGTGTAGCTGCCCCACTCTCTGCGCTCCATCCGTCTCCGACTCGTGCACTAGTGCGCGCGCAGCAAGAAAGTACGTTCCCTGGGTAGTACAGGTCGTGGTAGCAGTAAAACACTTTCTTCGTGAGCTACTTGTTTATTTTGCAACTACGCGTTCCAATAGCTCACACATCTTGAGGTGGAGATTTGTATACTTACATGACCGGTCTTGGCGAACAGTACAGACGTCTTTTCACAGCTGCACACCAAGGGCAGTGTAGAATTTTTAGCGTCTTTTGCTAATGATAAAAATTGGTTAGTTAGAAAAGGCGCTTGAGAAGCTGAAAAACATGAATTTCTGACAGTGAATTGTGCTTACAGGGACGGTGGAGTTGTAAAAAGCCTGATGTATGCCCACTTGACTGTGCAGTGAAGAGGACATACGGCAGCCAACAGTATGCAGACTATTTACAACTCTGCCGTCCCTGTAAGTACAATTCACAGTCAGAAATTCATGTTTTTCAGCCTCTGAAGTGCCTTTTCTAACAAACAAATTTTTATCATTAGCAAAAGACGCTAAAAAACCTTCACTGCCCTTGGTCTGCAACTGTGAAAATACGTCTGTACAGCCGGCCGCTGTGCCCGAGCGGTTCTGGGCCCTTCAGTCCCTCCGCCACACACCGTCAGGTGGCTTGCGGAGTACGGATGTAGATGTAGATGTAGAACCGCACACTTGCTACGGTCGCAGGTTCGAAACCTGCCTCGGGCATGGATGTATATGATGTCCTTAGGTTAGTTAGGTTTAAGTAGTTCTAAGTCTAGGGGCTGATGACCTCAGATATTAAGTCCCATCGTGCTTAGAGCCATTTGAACCATCTGAACGTTTGTTCTCTGCGCCAACACCAGCCATATAAACAAACAGTTCTCCACCTGAAGATGATGGCGTGAGAAACGCTGAAACGCATAGTGGCAAAATAAACCAGTGCCTGACGCAGAAGCTATTTTATTTGTATTTATCAACAGTGGAAGCTCTCATAATGCCGTTCCTTACGTGAGAAATACTCACAGATGTCGTGCTGACACTCCCTAAGGGATAAAAAAAGACGCACCACGATAGAGCTATGCAAATCGGTCAGAAGTGACCTTCATACAGGTATCGAAGGAAAATGCAAAACGGCAAACTTTGGAGGCCGGTGATGAATGTGTAAAGCTGCAGTGAAATTTTACCTCACAGCTGGCAAGGATAGTAAACAGGGAATATGTCGGTTCCAGGACATAAAATCTTTGGAATTTCATTTCATATATAAAAGTTTTCTAGGTATGGTACCGCGTCATAATGTATAAAACCACTGCTGTTGGATAAAAACCAACATTTCGGCCACGGTTGCAGCGACCTGCTTCCGGGTATACTGGGAAGTAGACCCAGAAGAAGTCCGCTGCAACCGTGGCCGAAGCGTTCGTTTTTCTCTTTATACTTTATCACGCGGTACCATGCCCAGAAATCTTTTATGTCGACTGACTGTGGCCGCGGAAGCCTACGTAATTATATCATTTCATATACTCAGCTGGATAGTAACTTTGGCTCGCAGACACGGGCTTGAACAATATACGCAGATGTCTGCATTTGAAAGTGGACGTGTAGTCGGGCTCAAAGAAACCGGTTGGAGTAATTGGCGAATCGCTCGACATTTGAATAGGAGCGATGCCATTATTCTACGGTGTTGGAATGACACGAGAGGGTGAACCGTGGCAGAACACAACGTCAGAAAGGAAGCAGTTGACCTAGAGAGGCGACAGGACGTGAGCAGTTGGTTCTAATGGCTCTAAGCACTATGGGACTTAACATCTGAGGTCATCAGTCCCTATAACTTAGAACTACTTAAATCTAACTAACCTAAGGACATCACACACATACGTGGCCGAGGCAGGATTCGAACCGTCGACCGAAGCAGCAGCGCGGTTACGGACTGGAGAGCCTAGAACCGCTCGACCACAGCGGCCGGCTAACGTGAGGAGTGATCAGTCGTCAGAGGGGCACTTGATCCATCATTATCGTCGACCCGACGTGCAGCTGGTGGTTTGCTAACCACATGGACTATTGATAGGCGGCTCACAGAGAGGGAACTGACCTCACGGCACCCCGTCCGCCGACTACCATTGACCTCTGAACACCAAGCCCGTTTACAGTGCTGTCGAGCACATTCTGCGTGGAATCTCATTGAATGAAGTAGAACTGTCTTCAATAATGAGTTAGGTTAGGTTAGTGTTGTTTAACGTCCCGTCGACAACGAGGTCATTAGAGACGGAGCACAAGCTCGGGTTAGGGAAGGATGGGGAAGGAAATCGGCCGTGCCCTTCCAAAGGAACCATCCCGGCATTTGCCTGAAACGATTTAGGGAAATCACGGAAAACCTAAATCAGGATGGCTGGATACGGGATTGAACCGTCGTCCTCCCGAATGCTAGTCCAGTGTGCTAACCACTGCGCCACCTCGCTCGTTCAGTAATGAGTCCCACATCGAACTCAGCCCTGGTGACTAGCGATGATGTGTCTAGAGACGCCTCGGACAGCGGTGGGACAGCAACCTGACTGTAGCTCGTCATGCAGTCCGACAATCAGAAGGGATCTGACGTGCTATATTTGACCTATTCGTATAATTTCTTCGTGGTGAGTCGTTTTTGGCTTACAGTGTATTTGGAAACAAAATCACGCTTATCTTCGAGACAATTCGACGTCTCGGAACGTCCACGAAATCGAAATTCTAAAAATAAATTATAGTCCTAAATAACGAGCAACAGGCGCCTAAAATTTAATGAATGTTCTATCAAAAGTATATACTGCCCCAGTGGTTTCATTCCTAAACCGCTCATAAAACAATAGTAAAACCCAAATTTCCGTTACAATAACTTTAGATGTATTTACTTTCACTGTCAATGATCCCCTTAATACGGCCACTCAAAAAAAAAAAAAAAAAAAAAAAGAGAGAGAGAGAGGGAGAGAGAGAAAACGCTTGTCATTTTCTCCTACAATCATGTAGCACAATCTCTGGGCGACTGTTGGTCTGAACGCTATAGGTGACTACTACAATGTTTTATATTTGTAGAAATACTTCAGTGTACCACTTGATGTCTCTGTCTCGCAGCAGCGTATGTGGTTCCGTGCTAAAGGCACTGGTCCCTCAAAAAATTGTGGTTTCAGGTAGAAACTACTGGTATTCAAAGGGTTAAGTGTGGATACCTATATTAAACACAAAGTATCCTGCACGATCCGATTTCAAAGTTTGTGGTGAACACACAGAGTACTGCGCATAAATAAGCAATATTAAATGACACGAAGTCGTAAAATCGGTAGTATGGAGGGCGAATGGGAGAGACTGATTTTTCGATAGGATCCTACAAAATTATGGCATACTTGCAAAGGGAATCTCTAGTGCGACCGATTCCAGCGTTTGGGGTACTTATCGAGGACGCGTGGGAGCAGACACAGAACAAGTTCAAAGTCGCACTCCTGAGATCGTGACAGATATGTATGACAGAAAAGCACGGAGAACATCAGTGGAAAGGTATGGAAGAAAGGAGACTTGGTTCACTATTAACCTTGCTGGATGAAGTGAGAGAATCGGATTCGAGAAAGAATATGGGACAATTCTGCTGCCAAAGCCATACACACAGGGTGTCAAAAACAGTCTGTAAAGCATGTGTGGGTGTTCCAGGGTAGGTTGTGCTAAGAAACAGTTGTTAAGAAAAAAAATTGGTACGTTGCGTCATTTCCAATTGAATTGGCACTGCCGTTAGTAAATCACGTTGTTTTGCACGCAACTTCAAGCGGCCTGCCATAGACGGTGTTGCTAAACGTGTTTTTTCTTAAAATCGAACAAGAGAGCGACACAAAAATGGGGCGGTAGTAAGGATCGAACCAACGCAACGACCGAGCAGTGTGGTGCGCTATCATGTACGCTATGAAAAGAACTGACAGTAAATGTATACGGCAGACTGCTTGACTCTGCGCGTGCAACTACTTGATTGGCGAACTTCAAAGCTAAATAAATCGGAAACGGCGCAACATATCAAATTTGTTTCTTAATAGTTGTTTCTCAGTACAACCTACACAGCGACACCCTTACAAGCTTTTCAGACTGTTTCTGACCACCCCATATATTTCACATAGGAACAATGAGAATGAGATAGAAGGGAGTAGAGCAAATACAGAGGTGAGCAGCAAGTCATTTTTTCCCTTGTTTAGTACCTAAGCAGGAAGGGACAGCATATCGGGAACACTGCTACAAAGCACCTTTCAGAGTCACTTTTAAAAACATTTTATTGCTTGTGGAGCAAATTCAGAAGATAAATAAATAGATTATAAATGGTGTCTTCAGTAGAATTGCGTTTCTTTAAATGTAGCATTATAATATTCGTTTTCTTAAATGTAGGTCAAACATCTTGCGTACTGAAATCTTCCCAACACGTTCAGCTTTAAGAAATCAACGTGGTGAAGTATTTTAAAGACCTGTGCTACATTTTCAGCTCCTGACCAGGGCACGAGCTGGTTTCCTTTGTGACCTTTGGCTGCTGCTTAAATAAGAGCGCAGCCGCAGAAGGCTCCAGAAGACCCACTAACGACGGCGCCGGCTACAGTCACGACAATAATGACGCTCCAGAGCCGGCCGGGGTCTGCACCAGCGTCTGCGAGGGGGTCACGCCGTGGCTCGTTAGAAGTCTCCAGCTCCAGACAGCTGGAGGATCGTGTTTCCCGTGGCCGCATCCTTCTCTGCCGAGGTTCCTTTCAGGCCGCATTTCATTCGTGACCTCTGACAGAACAGAAACAACGGCCACTGCAATGCACCGGTCGCACTGTGGTGAGACTGAAGTATAAACAAGCCTCACCGTAGGTGTTGGACAAGGCGAAAATCTCTAGGCCAGTCACTAAGATGGCGTTGATAAGAACCACTTTTTATGTTGGTACACAATACACTGTAGCCTTTTTACGGCTTTTGAAATATTCATATTGTTGTTGTCGTCTTAAACCGCCAGACTCATTTGATCAGCCCTTCATGCTAGTCTGTTTTCTGCACGTCTCTTCATCTATGCGCAACTACAGCTATCTAGAGCAACCTTAAGGGGCGTAGGAAGTCAAAATAAATTCATAAAACTTTGCCAGCATAACCAGAATGGATTCAGGATACACACTGATAGCAGTAGATGTTCAAAAACATAATAAAATAATTTTTTTAATTGTGAAATTTCACCATTTTTCCACTTACTATTGGCTGCATGTGTTGCTATAAGCACACTTTTCTTCATAAGTAAGAGAGATTCTTCTATGAATTTTGCACAGCATACAACCCATATGTACAGGTGTATAAAACACAAGAATTTATTTAATTTATGAAAAAATGAATGAGCTGTTACACTTTAAACTTCCTGTTTATAAAAAAGTCAAATTTTATAGTTAATTATATCAATTTTTACCACAGTTTTAATAGATTTGGAAAATTCTAGAGTTTCATACACCTGTAAGTATGGTTTGTACGATGTACAAAATTCATAGAAGGATGTCTCTTACTTATGAAGAAAAGTGTACCTACAGTAACAAATGCAGCCAATAGTAAGTGAAAAAATGATGAAATGTCGCACGTAAAAACATTATTTTGTAATGTTTTTGCACTTCCACTGCTATCAGTGTGAATTCTGAATCCTTCCTGTTTATACTGGCAAAGTTTTATGAATTAATTTTAAAAGTATAGACAGTGAAAATTAAAATGTCTTGTGGTGCCTCTCCTGCTTCAAGTCGGCACATTTGATGTCCTACCCCCCTTTAATCTACTTACTGTAGGAGAGCATTCCCCCCTCCCCCTGCGTCCCCCAATGATTCACCCCACTCACCCCCCCCCACCCCCCATACACACACACAAACTTTCCAGCATGATCAAGCATTATCAGGTTAATTATTCCAAACATCTGTGAATATGTCCTATCAACAAATGCCTGCAATTCACTATTTCTTTTCTTCTCCCCATCTCGATCTATACCTCTTCATTTGTTATTCTCCATACCCACAGAATTTTCAGCATTCTTCAGAAACACTACATTTTAAAGACTTCCATTGTTATCTGTACTGTTTTTTTTATCTAAGTTTCACTTCCTTACATGGCTACAGTCCCGGTTAATACGTTCAGGAAAATCCTTTATCACTTAAATTAATATTACATGATTACATATTTAATTATTTTCAGTACTAGTCTGCATTCTATGTTCTGTTCAAATCTGCTAAATACACACATGCTCAAAAATTAAAGATAATGCTGATACATGATGAAATAACGCTCTGGTGGGCGGTTTGCGGGTTTTAATCACCTCGGGTTATGACCATGCGGTGCATGTTACCTGCGATCGTCGCACGGTAGCGCTGGCAGCAGTCCACATACGCCGAGGTGTGTTGGTGCACGTCGGACTGCGATGCAGCGAGTAAGTGTGAAGACGTTTTCAGACGTGCTAATGGTGACTGTGTGTTGAAAATGGCTCAAAGAATATATATTGATGACGTTATGAGGGTTGAAACTTGGGCGACTGGAGGCTGGTCAAACACAGCAAGTCGTAGCATGGGCCCTCCATGTGCCACAAAGTGTAATCTCAAGATTATGGCAACGATTACATGCGACAGGAAACATGTCCAGGTGCTACAGTACGAAATGGCCACAGTGTACAACACCACAAGAAAACCGATATCTCACCATTAGTGCCCGCAGATGGCCACGGAGTACTGCAGGTAGCCTTGCTCGGGACCTTACCGCAGCCACTGGAACAACTGTCTCTAGACACAAAGTCTACAGAAGACTGAACAGACATAGTTTATTCGCCGGAGACCTGCAAGGTGGATTCCATTAACCCCTGGTCGCAGGAGAGCCCGTAAAGCCTGGTGTGAAGAACACAGTACATGATCATTGGAACAGTGGTCCCAGATTATGTTCACGGATGAGTCCAGGTATAATCTGAACAGCGATTCTCGCCGGGTTTTCATCTCGCGTGAACCAGTAACTTGATACCAACCCCTCAATGTCCTTGAAAGGAACCTGCGTGGAGATCGTGGTTTGATGGTGTGGGGTGGGATTATGATTGGTGCACGTACACCCCTGCATGTCTTTGACAGAAGGACTATAACAGGTCAGGTGTATCGAGACGTCATTTTGCACCAGTATGTCCACCTTTTAAGGGGTGCAGTGGGTCCCACCTTCCTCCTGATGGATGATAACGCACGGCCTCACCAAGTTGCCATCGTGGAGGCGTACCTTGAAACAGAAGATACCAGGCTAATGGAGTGACCTGCATGTTCTCCAGACCTAAGCCCCATCGAACACGTCTGGGATGCTCTCGGTCGACGTATCACTGCAGGTCTTCAAACCCTTACGACATTTCAGGAGCTCCGACAGGCACTGGTGCCAGAATTGAAGGCTATACCCCAGCAGCTGCTCGACCACCTGATCCAGAGTATGCCAACCTGCTGTGCGGCCTGTGTACGTGTGCATTGTGATCATATCCCATATTGATGTCGGGGTACATACGCAGTGGCGTTTTGCAGCACATGGTGTTTCGGGACGGTTTTCTCAACTTATCACCAATCCCGTGGACTTACAGATCTGTGTCGTGTGTGTTCCCTATGTGCCTATGCCATTAGCGCCAGTTTTGTGTAGTGTCACGTTGTGTGGCACCACATTCTGCATTTATCCTTAATTTTTGAGCACAAGTGTATTTGTGGTATTTCCTTCAAATGGACAACTAATTGAAGCGCCATATACGGGGCATCTCTCGTAAGCGGATGTTCTCTTCTGTTTCGACAGAGATCTGCAGTTTCCTTTTTTGCAGTGTGTTGCTGTCGTGACCCCAACAAATACTACGCATCACGTCTTCCATTTTACGCCCAATGCCGACAAAATGTCTACTTTTGTCTCCGGTTACAAACATAAAGATTTCTAAGGTAGGATTTCACATGTCTATTTGACAGAGTGATTTCAACTTAGTCTGTTGTTGTTGTGGTCTTCAGTCCTGAGGCTGGTTTGATGTTGCTCTCCATGCTACTCTATCCTGTGCAAGCTTCTTCATCTCCCAGTACCTACTGCAGCCTACATCCTTCTGAATCTGCTTAGTGTATTCATCTCTTGGTCTCCCTCTACGATTTTTACCCTCAACGATGCCCTCCAATACTAAATTGGTGATCCCTCGATGTCTCAGAATATGTCCTACCAACCGATCCCTTCTTCTACTCAAGTTGCGCCATAAGCTCCTCTTCTCCCCAATTCTATTCAATACCTCCTCATTTGTTATGTGGTCTACCCATCTACTCTTCAGCATTCTTCTGTAGCACCACATTTCGAAAGCTTCTGTTCTCTTCTTGCCTAAACTGTTTATGGTCCATGTTTCTCTTTCATACATGGCTATACCCCATACAAATACTTTCAGAAACAGCTTCCTGCCACTTAAATCTATATTCGATGTTAACAAATTTCTCTTCTTCAGAAACGCTCTCCTTGCCATTGCCAGTCTACATTTCATATCTTCTCTACCTCGACCATCATCAGTCATTTTGCTCCCCAAATAGCAAAACTCCTTTACTGCTTTAAGTGTCTCATTTCCTAATCCTAATTCCTAATTCCCTCAGCATCACCCGAGTTAATTCGATTACATTTCATTATCCTCGTTTTGCTTTTGTTGATGTTCATCTTATATCCTCCTTTCAAGACACTATACATTCCGTTCAACTGCTCTTCCAAGTCTTTTGCTGTCTCTAACAGTATTACAATGTCATCGGTGAACCTCAGAGTTTTTATTTCTTCTCCATGGATGTCATTACCTACTCCGAACTTTTGTTTCCTTTCTTGCTTGCTCAATATAGAGATTGAATAACATCGGGGATAGGCTACAACCCTGTCTCGCTCCCTTCCCAACCACTGCTTCCCTTTCATGTCCCTCGACTCTTATAACTGCCATCTGCTTTCTGTACAAATTGTAAATAGCCTTTCGCTTCTTGTATTTTACCCCTGCCACCTTCAGAATTTGAAAGAGAGTATACCAATCAACATTGTCAAAGCTTTCTCTAAGCTAGAAATGTAGGTTTGCCTTTCCTTAATCTAGCTTCTAAGATGAGTCGTAGGGTCAGTATTGCCTCACGTGTACCAACATTTTTACGGAATCCAAACTGTTCTTCCCTCAGGTCGGCTTCTATCAGTTTTTCCTTTCATCTGTAAATAATTCGTGTTAGTATTTTGCAGCTGTGTCTTATTAAACTGATAGTTCGGTAATTTTCAAATCTGTCAACGCCTGCTTTCTTTGGTATTGGAATTATTATATTCTTCTTGAAGTCTGAGGGTATTTCGCCTGTCTCATACATCTTGCTCACCAGATGGTAGAGGTTTGTCAGAACCGGCTCTCCCAAGGCTGTCAGTAGTTCTAATGGAATCTTGTCTACTCCGGATCCTTGTTTCGACTCAGGGCTTTCAGTGCTCTGTCAAACTCTTGACGCAGTATCATATTTCCCATTTCATATTCACCTACATCCTCTTCTATTTCCCTAATATTGTCCTCAAGTACATCGCTCTTGTATACACCCTCTATATACTCCTTCCACCTTTCTGCTTTCCTTTCTTTGCTTAGACCTGGGTTTCCATCAAAGGTCTTGATATTCATGCAAGTGGTTCTCCTTTCTCCAAAGGTCTCTTTAATTTTCCTGTAGGCAGTATCTATCTTACCCCTAGTGAGATAAGCCTCTACATCCTTTCATTTGTCCTCTAGTCATCCCTGCTTAGCCATTTTGCACTTCCTGTCGATCTCATTTTTGAGACGTTTCTATTTCTTTTTGCATGCTTTATTTAATGCATTTCTATATTTTCTCCTTTCATCAATTAAACTCAATATTTCTTCTGTTACCCAAGGGTTTCTACTAGCCCTCGTCTTTTTACCTACTTGATCCTCTGCTGCCTTCACTATTTGAGTCCTCAGAGCTACCCAGTCTTCTTCTACTGTATTTTCCCGCCCCATTCCTGTCAATCATCCCGTAATGCTCTCCCTGAAACTCTCTACATCCTCTGGTTCTGTCAGTGTATCCAGGTCCCATCTCCTTAAATTCCCACCTTTTTGCAGTTTCTTCAGTTTTAATCTACAGTTCATAACCAATAGATTGTGGTCAGAGTCCACATCTGCCCCTGGAAATGTCTTACAATTTAAAACCTGGTTCCTAAATCTATGTCTTACCATTACCTAATCTATCTGAAACCTTCTAGTATTTCCAGGGTTATTCCATGTATACAACCTTCTTTCATGATTCTTAAACCAAATGTTAGCTATGATTAAGTTATGTTCTGCGCAAAATTATACCAGGCGGCTTCCTCTTTCATTTCTTAGCCTCAATCCATATTCACCTACTATGTCTGCTATTAGTCTACCTATTAGTCTACTAAAGTATAATTTGTATCGATATGTATTAACAGGAACCGTAAAACACGAAGAATAACCAGTACTCAAGCAGCCACAGCGCAGCTCTGTTCCGCACTGACTGCTACCGCCACGCAGCAGCGCTGCTCAGTTGCTGCTTGAGTACTGTTTATTCTTCGTGTTTTACGGTTCCTGTTAATACATATCGATAAAAATTATACTTCAGTAGACTAATTCGAGACCGCTCGTAGAATGAGCATGTAAAATTTTACTTTAAAAATAATTTCGTTTGTAACCGATAACAAACCGACGCTTACCGACGACTCTGGGTGTAACGTGAAGATGGAGATGGGTAGTATCTGTCTGGGACGACTCCAACTACAGACTGAAAAAAGAAATAGCAGATCTCTGCCGAAAAACCAGATAAAATGGCCCGACAACTCGTGGGGCACACCCTTACACACACAAGATGTAATGGGTATAAGTGCACATACATCTACGGTTGGTAGGACACGTTCTGAGGCATCAAGGGATGACCAGTTTAGTATTGGAGGGCAGCGTGGAGAGTAAAAATCGTAGAGGGAGACCAAGAGATGAATACACTAAGCAGATTCAAAAGAATGTAGGTTGCAGTAGGTACTGGGAGATGTAGAAGCTTGCACAGGATAGAGTGGCATGGAGAGCTGAATCAAACCAGTCTCGGGACTGAAGGCCATAACAACAATAACAACATCTATTTGAGACTGAGAACTGTGTACTGAACAACATTAAATCTGTCTTTACGTGTTTTGCAGACTAATGATAGTAACAGTTACGAGTCATATGTTTTTAGATTGGTTAATACCTTCAGCTAGATGTGGCAAGAGCAAGCCATTAATGCTGTTTTCCCATGGGCAGCACGTCAGGAGTTGCACAGTGGACACGTGGATGCAAAACGGCTAGTCTGTAGTGACAGGTATAGTCCGCTTTGTCGCGCGGAGTGGCCGTGCGGTTTGGGGCGCCATGTCACGGATTGCGGTTCCCCTCCCACCGGAGGTTCGAGTCCTCCCTCGGGCGTGGGTATGTTTGTTGTTCTAAGCATAAGTTAGTTTAAGTAGTGTGTAAGTCTAGGGACCCATAACATCAGCAGTTTGATCCCTTAGGAATTCACACATATTTGAACATTTTAGTCTGCTTAGTAATGCAGTTACGACTATGCAGAAAAATCGGATTGTAAAATTAGTACAGTTTCATACTGTTGATACACGTATGTCCATTTAACATGCATACCCGCTTCTCTTTCCCGCTTTAGATGTCTGAATACTTCCTCGAGGACTGCTGACAGTAGATTTGGTTTTATGGACCTTCTTGCTTGCCTTGTCTTTGAATTCGGTTCGCTAGGATTCGGCCGTAAGGGAACAGTGCTCACAATTGACAAAGTGGCTTGCCACTTAAGTGCAAGGAAAAAAGTGCCTCGTAGGTTGCAGTACCTTTGTTTATATTTTTGTCTGGAACATCATTCTCTCAGGAAAAAATTGATAACAGATAAGTATGACAAAGGTTTTCGAATGTTTTCCTTGGTTATCAGGCAAATGTGGGAATATGTAGCACCCTCCTGAAAATTCAGAACTGGGTTTCTTTTGTGCCAATTCCAGCTATCTGGTCTTTGACGAAAAAGAAAATTTATTCCATATTTTATTTTGCGTTCTAAGTTAGGGAAAAGTTATGGAAGGAAAATAATTTTCAACGGTGGTTCCTCCTAGTGTGTTTGTAAGGTATTCAGACGAACACTGCTGTTCAAAAGATATTTTTCCACTTGTTTCACTTAACATCTTTTGTCATGATCTTAAGCCTAGGATAATAGGCGACATCGGTGCTTCCATATACCTAGCAACGTCAAAAGCTAGTGGTGCGATCGATGCCTTTGAAAGAGAGGTGTTTCTAAGAACCAGGGGCCCAGCATCTGAAAGAGTAAGAACGATGAGGAGGTATAATCATAAGCCATACACTCTGTATAAAGATGCATAAATTAGAAGAATAGCGGAATCAGTCAGCTTGACATGGGCGAGTCACTTGGCATGAATGATGAATATGGTAATAGCTAGAAGAGTACTAAATGCAAATGTAGGGGGTCAAAAAGGACGGGATCGATTGAGGAGCAGGCTGTTAAATGGAGTTATGGAGAACCTGCAGAAAATGGTCTGCAAGGGATGGAAAATCCGAGCGTTGGGTCGTGATAACTAGCAGAGAAATGTTGAAGAGGCGAAAGTTCACATTTAACTGTAGAAACACAGGCTAAGAAGAAGAAGAAGAAGAAGAAGAGCAATTCTGACACCCCGGTGGCGATCAACATTTCCTCTCCGTCTGACCGCCCACATTCTACCGTTGTAGAACACCCACCCCCAGGATTCGAAGAGGCCACGTCTTTGTCCGAGCTCGTTACCACTTATTTACTGACTCCATCCACACTATTTCGCTCTCTCTGCCTCACGTTGATCTGTGTGAGACGGCAGATGCATCGCTAAATGGTATGTCCGCTGCTGCCGCGTGCTCGGAATCGGTGATGGGCAGCGCAGTTCGGAAGCACTCCACGTCCCGGCTGCTCATCGATGGGATGTCAGCACCAGACAGCTGGTAGGTCGCCAAGAGCGAGAGCTTTCTGATATGGCAGAGGAATGAGCAGATGCCAGCAGCTCTTCCTCGGTCATTGGCGGAGACGATAAATGGACTATACGGCAGTGTTGGCTGGGAGACCAAAGGGATGATGATGATGTTTGGTTTGTGGGGCGCTCAACTGCGCGGTTATCAGCGCCCGTACCTTTTCTCAGTCGAATGATGATGAAATGACAACACAAACACACAGTCATCTTGAGGCAGGTGAAAATGCCTGACCCAGCCGGGAATCGAAGCCGGGAACCAGTGCTCAGGAAGCAAGAACGCGACCTCAAGACCACAAGCTGCGGACGAGACCAAAAGGAGTATTTGGTTTATACGCCTTGCCGGAAACGGTTCTCTTCCTCCAATTTCCATTTTCCTGGCGGCATGTGAGAGTTATGCCTCAAGTGTATCTACTGAGTGTAGATGACCCTATGTGTCATGTTTGTGCCGCATGGTGATGAGAGAAGGCACAGGGTGAAATCTGATATCGGCGCACAGCCTAATCCTCTCGAACAGTATCAATGGGGCAGCCAAGTTTAATGACCACATGTGAGGGACGGATTACTATATTACAAGTTCCATTGATATTTGAACGATGCTTTCATCGAAAAGTCGTGGGCCGATTCAATTTACAGAATATGTACACATGAGTAATTTCATTACACGGCTTAACGCTGGCCATTTACAAGTTCCTACATGGAGCACTGCCGTAAATTTATCAATGTAGATATTATTTTTCAGTCCACTCGTCAACTACACTTAAAACTAGTTTCTTGTGCAATGAAATAGAAGGAGTTGTCCTACAGATATGATATTAGGTTGAAGTTACCTACCTGTCGCCGGCCGCTGTAGCCGAGCGGTTCTAGGTGCTTCAGTCCCGAACCGCGCTGCTTCTACGGTCGCAGGTTCGAATCCCTGCCTCGGGCATGGATGTGTGGAATGTCCTTAGGTTAGGTTTAAGTAGTTCTAAGTCTGGGGGACTCATGACCTCAGATGTTAAGTCCCATAGTGCTCAGAGCCATTTGAACATCTGAACATTACCTACCGGTCAGATATTTTATGTTAATAGGCAAATGAGCGAGAAAAGGTTTTTAAGAAACTGAACTCCTTTCCGCATCACTGACAATCTCAACAGTGAGTAATAAAGGGTTTTTCTTCTAGTATTGAAGATATTGACATTAGCATGCTTCTCAAATTGTACGGACCATTTATGATGAATTTCATTAGCGAATAGACACTACCTCACAAAAAAAAGTGAAGCAGCCTGGAGAGGAGAAGGAAAAATATGAGGCTTCACGGGTTGAGAGCGCATGTGATGTTATTTCAGTAATTACAATATCTAGTCAGATTTAGAAAGGCCTTGGCAGTATGAGCCCGGTCGTCATCATGACGCACCCCATGTGGCCTGCAGGCATGCGATCACCTGTTCCGGAAGAGTTTCATAAGGCCGTTGTATCGTGTCCTGAGGAACGCTAGCCAATAAATGTTATAACTGGTCCTTGAGAGTCCAGATACTGTCATTGGGATGGACTTGACGTTCGAGATAGTCCCTTTAAGTGTTCTATAGGGCACAGATCTGAGAATCTTACTGGCTAGGTAGTACGACAACATCGTGCAGACAGTTCATGCGTGGACAGCCATCGCCATTTTGAAAAATGACACCACGATACTGTATCATGAGCGCTAACACATGGGCACATACAACGTTCCTGACGTATCGTTGAGCTGTGAAAATTCTGTCAGTCACTAACAGTCGTGACTTGAAGACCTGCCAGATGGCTTCCCGCATCCGGATGCTGCGAGTAACACCGCTGTGCCTCTCCAAACCATTGGAAGAATGGGGCCTCTTCCCACGTCGCAGCGACACCAGCCGATGTTGGTCATCATGGGTAATGCGTGAACTGCGATTCATTGCTCGGCACAGTGCGACGCCATTCATCAGCAATCCATGCTTCCCTGCTGCAGCACCACTCCACTTGTGCTGTGGTGTTGACGGCAGCCTATGCATAAGAAACTTCCTGGCAGATTAAAACTGTGTGCCTGACCAAGACTCGAACTCGTGACCTTTGCCTTTTGCGGGCAAGTGCTCTACTAACTGAGCTACCCAAGAACGACTCACGCCCCGTCCTCACAGCTTTACTTCTGCCAGTACCTCGTCTCCTACCTTCCAAACTTTACAGAAGCTCTCCTGCGAACCTTGCAGAACTAGCACTCCTGAAAGAAAGTATATACATAAGGCGCTAATTCCCTAGCCCAGCCGCTGATAGTCTCCGACAAACGGTGCGGGATGACACAGAACGTTGCACAGAGTTCTCGGACGGCAGGCGCAGATGTGAACAGAACATGACGTGCATAATACGTCTGGCTGCCCACCCTTGTGATGATCAGACGTGATCAAGTGGAACTTCGACAAAGCGTATTCCTGCCCTCACGTTCCCATGCAGTCCAACATCTGACCACTGTTACTTGTGGATTCCCCAAATCTGGATATCGTACGATACGATCATCCAGCCAAATAGAGACCGACAATGAGGCCCCTTTCAAACTTTCTCCAGTGCTGACAACGCTGTCTCACACGGGTATGTGGCATCTCTGGGTTCTTCACAGTGACCTGGTAACACTAAACATGAACAACGCCAGTACTGTATCGTGGCCATTATATCTGTCAAATCGAATTGCAGTTCTAATCATTTACATTCCCGCCGACCATGTGTACATGTTTTGGTTACACTGTTATCCGACCATGTCTTCTGGATGCATCACTTTTTTTGCTCGGCAGTGTACAAGCGCGCTATTGAAGAAGTACCTGCACTATGGCTGCGGGTGATCACCATGTATACCCTAAGACACAAAAAACGACACATCATGAAGGAATTATCCGAATGGGTCGGTGACCGGTAGGAGTGACGCACATGTACAGGTGAATAGCTGATTACCATTTTTTTAAAAAATTGAATGTGTTATTCAAGAGAAAGAACTTAACAAATCCAGCAACTCAGTAACGCGTCGGTCCACCTCTGGTCCTCATGCAAGCCGTTATTTGGCCTGGCTTTTGATTGACAGAGCTGTTGGATGCTCTCCTGATGGCATCGTCATGCATACTCTGCTAATCACATTTAAGTGCCTGGCAGAGGGTTCATAGAACCATCTTCACAATTCTCTATTATTAAAAATTCTTATAGAGCGCGGAAAGAACGAACACCTATATCTTTCTGTACGAGCTCTGGTTTCCCTTATTTTATAGTGGTGATCGATCCTCCATATGTAGGGCTGTGTCAACGAAAGATGGTGATTGGAATTTCGTGAGAAGATTCCGTCGCAACGAAAAACGCCTTAATTTTACTGATCTCCAGCAAAATTCTGTATCACTTCTGTGACACTCTCTCCCATATTTCACGATAATACAAAAAGTGCTGTCCTTCTTTGAACTTTGTCGATATACTCCGTCAGTCCTTTCTGGTAAGGATCCCACTACCGCGCAGCAGTATTCTGAAGGAAGACGGACATGCTTACTGTAGGCAGTCTTCCAAGTAGATCAGTTACATTTTCTAAGTGTCCTGCCAATAATAAAACGCAGTCTTCGGTTAGCCTTCCGCACAACATTTTCTACGTGTTCCTTCCAATTTAAGTTCTTCGTAATTGTAATACCTAGGTATTTAGTTGAATTTACGGCCTTTACATTTGACTGATTTTTCGTGTAACCGAAGTTTAACGGATTATTTTTAGCACTCACGTGGATGACCTCACACTTTTCGTTATTTAGGGTTAACTGCCAGTTTTCGCACCATTCTGATATCTTTCGTAAATCGATTTGCAGTTTGTTTTGATGTTCTGATGACTTTATTAGTCGATAAACGACATCCTCATCTGCAAACAACCTAAGACGGCTGTCACATTGTCTCTTAAATCGTTTGCCGGCCGGTGTGGCCGAGCGGTTCTAGGCGCTCCAGTCAGGAAGCGCGCGACCGCTACGGTCGCAGGTTCGAATTCTGCCTCGGGCATGTATGTGTGTGATATCCTTAGATTAGTTAGTTTTATGTAGTTCTAAGTTCTAGGGGACTGATTACCTCAGAAGTTAAGTCCCATAGTGCTCAGAGCCATTTGAACCATTTTAAATCGTTTATACTGATAAGGAACAGCAAACACTACCTTGGGGAACGCCAGAAATTACTTCTGTTGTAGTTGATTACTTTCCGTCAGTTACTACGAACTGTGACCTTTCTGACAGGAAATCACAAATCCAGTCACATAACTGAAACGATGTTCCATAAGCACGCAATTTCACTACGAGCCGCTTGTGTGGTACAGTGTCAAAAGCCTTCCGAAAATCCAGAAATAGGAAATCGATCTGAAATTCCTTATCAATAGCGCTCAACGCTTCAAGTGAATAAAGAAGTAGTTGTGATTCACAGGAACGATGTTTTCAATTAGCGCTTTGGATCGTCAGAATCCCGAACTGGTTGGAGGGCCCTGCTCATAATGATGTAAACGTTTTCTCAATTGGGGGAACATTCGACGACCTTGCTGGTCAAGGCAGAGTTTGGCAAGCTCTAAGACAAACAGCAAAAACTCTCTCAGTATGTGGGAGGCTATTACCTTGCTGAAATGTAAGCCGAGGATGGCGTGCCATGAAGGGCAACAAGACGGGGCCTTACATCGTCAACGAACCGCTGTGCTACAACGATGTCGCGGATGACAAGCAAAGGGTCCTGCTGTGAAAAGAAATTACACCCCAAACCACCATTCCTCAGCAGCCACGGTGATATTGCACGGCTATCTGGGGTGTCTCCAGACACGTCTTCGACCTGGCGTAGAATTCTCCTGCTTCGATCTGTGACCTGACGACCATCGAAGATGCGTCTGGAGTCGCCCCAGACAGTGGTTGGATACCAACCTGGCTGTCGCCCGCCATACAGCCCAATAGGCGGGAGTGATGATCTTGGGTGACATTTATTTTCATAGCAGGATCCCTTTGGATGTCATCTGCGGCACTCTTACAGGAAAACATTAGGTTTACGACAATCTACGTCCTGCTTCGTTTCCCTTCATGGCAAGCCATTCTGGGTTTACATTTCCGCCCACACACGGCGACAGTTTCTTTCGCTTGCCTTTTTTCTTACCAAATCCTACACTGTCCAGCAGGGACGCCGGATATCTCCTCAACTGAGAACGTCTGGAGCATTGTGGACAGTACGCTCCAACCAGCTCGGGGTGTGGACCATCCAATACGCCAGTTGGACCGAATTTCGCACGATATCCATCAGGAGGGCATCCAGTAACTCTGTGAATCAATGCGAAGCCGAATAGATGCTTGCATAAGGGTCAGAGGTGGACCAAAGCTTTAATGACTTGCTCAATTTGTGAAGCTCTTTGTTTTGAATGTATCGTCCAGTATTCCTGAAATTGTAATCATTTGCTCGTTTGTACACGTACAAAACATCTACCGATTTCTGTCCCGTGCAGATGATTCCTTCGTCGTGCGTCAGTTTTTTTTCTGTTTTATTACGGTAGTTGCCTGTTTCCAGTGGGCAGACGCCAACAGTGCAATCGTGCAGTAGTGGATTTCTTCGCCTCTCCGTACGCAATATGCTATATTTATTTACCTTCACTTTCAAGTGTGAACCCTGCACCAATCATCAAATCTCGACATAATGCCCATACAAAGGGTAATAATCATTTTAGACGAAAGTCTTTCAGGGGATCTGTTATCATCTGCAGCATTGAATGATAATATACTCGTCTTGGACACCGATATTTTGTTTTTTTAATTTGCCACCTCATAATGTGTTTCGGAAATACCCCGTCAACATATCTGTCAAAACCAATACAAACTACCCTGCCGCCTGCTACTCCATCCTCCAACACTCACCGATGAGGTGATCAATAAACAAATATAATGTTGACCAAGAGAAGTATATCACCATTCAAAGACTAAGAATCCGACACTGTGATCACAAGATTACTGGTGCACGTAACATAGCATCACCATTCCGAGTTAATAATGTTGGCCCCCAAAATATTTAGAAGTATGACGCAGAACTGATCGTTGTTAGTGAACAGGAAAAGTTGACCATCACATAAAATGCGGGAAATCGTGTTTTGATGCTCCAATCAGACGCTGTGATACGTCGGCGCATGTTCATCACGTGCATGTTTTGTCCTGAGTACTTCGCTGTCTCTCTAGATTTGAGGGAGTGAGAGGAACAGAGGCATTTAGTGACCAGTTCGATTCAGCACAAAATGGTGCTCGCGATAGAACAGTACGTGTTCATTGTTCAAAGCACAATTCATGGAAAAGCGTGGGCGGACCTGTTTGCGCAAGACTTAAGACGAAATGTTTTGATGAAACCTCCGTAAAGTCTGCAATGAAAAACTTATTAATAGGCCTCTCCCTCTGTCTTTTCTGTACAAGCTATATCCAGGGTGAGGCTTTTTTTATCTTGATACAACAAAATATCTCCAAAACTACGCATTCGATTAAAATAGGTTAAAATCTTAAATAGGAAGATCCCAATCTTGTATATTCGAATTCTACAGGAAAAAATACTAGATTTTTGTGTGTAGCGCTTTTATTCTTGCGTGATGGATGGCATTATAATCGGGAAATAACACTATTGAATTCCAAAACGGTTTTATCAAAAGACAAATGCATGGAATTGAAAAGACGCAATCGACCTACCGTTTTGCAGTTTTCTCCGGTCATTGATTATTGAGCTTGATCTCATTGCATTACGTTGTGCCTCATTTCTTAAATACATTCCTTCATAATCTGACTATCAGAGTACAGGGTATTATGATAGAAGAGAAACTTAAAATGGTTTACGTTTATGGAGAAAGTGGCAGGAATGTCGATAAAGCTGTAACTTGTAACTTTTCATGCTCTACGTTTTCCATACAGGATACTATCAGGCGCTTCTTTTTGTCGGGTTATTCCACCGACGGAACTGTGCAACTAGAAAAAAGAACCGCCAAAGAACAGTTCCTGGAGAGAAAATGAAACTGCGATATTTACTTCACTGAAACATAGCACCCGTATTAGCACTCGACAGGTAAGCCGCGATTCGGGAATTAGTCGGACTACTGTTTGCCGAATTTTGAAAATATCATCGGTTTCATATTTCCCTCCATCAGCAAGTTCATGGCAGTAATTTCCGGTAACAAGTAACATTTTACCAGTGAAAGCTTCAACGAAAAGAGAGAAAGACCCCAATTCCTCGCTCGAGTATTGTCTTACGAACCACAATACGATTAATCAACACAACATGCGTTGTTGGAACGTGGAAAATCCACGTTGGTTACTTCAACCTGAACGTCAGCTTCCGTGGTATTGTGAATTAGTGTGGAATAACCGGTGACAAACTGATTAGCCAGTTCTTTATCGACGGCACCATAAATGGTGATAAATAGCGAACACAAAACAAATACCGAACACTATTCGAGGACTACCTTCCAGCATCGCTTGCAGACCTGCCCTTGGGCTTTCGGCAAACTACGTGGTTTCAACATGACAGTTGTCCAGCACATTACTCTGTAGCAGCATGGGAGGTATTATATCGCGTCCAGTGTCCTTTTCTGCAAAATTTCCAGCTCTTACTTTGCCTCTCTTCTGTTTGTGAGGATATTTCAAGAGTAGTGAAATGCTGAAAACCCGCGATAACATGATTCGGAGCATCACTAATGCATTCAGCAGATTACATCGCAAAAACATCTTAATTTTGTCCAGTCATTGCATGTGCGGATAAATACGTGCATCGAAGTGCTTAACCACGTATTTGAGCACTACCTGTGAAATAATTCTCCAACAAGCATCCCACTGCCGAGAGGACCCACCCCAAATAGCAACTCATTGGTGCGGGGTGACAGGACGCACCTGAAACAAGGTAAAGGTTATATAATTCTACCACTCCTTCTGACTTTTGCGTTAAATATTTCAAGACACAGAGAATCAAAATATCAAATAAAATAATTAAATAAAAATTACTTTGGCCAAGGTTTGCTGCTTTTCTCTAAAACTAATGAGAGTTTGAATACCCAAAGATTTCTAATATCTTAAATCTCTAGTTCAAAATCACTTTGTGATAGAGGACCATACCACTAGTTGGGTATTACGAATAATCAGTGCTAAACACGTTTGGGTTTCATTTTTTGACCCAACGCACATTTTCCTCTAGATACTGCTGTTTTGGATCTCAGATGTGTTACCTGTCGACTACAAAGCCGTCTATCCCGCAACGAAAAAGTGTTTTCTACAGACGTTACGCATTTTTCTCGTAGAATCCGAATCTACAATGAAAATAGAGTGTTCCCATTTAAGATTCCAAAGTTGGCCCGCCATGGCCCCTAGGGATGGGCCACATGTCAACAATTGTATCGCTGTATAGCATTTTTAAAATATTGGACACATTTTCTGTTTTTTAATAGGATGCTCACCTTCCATAGTGGGACGATTATGTAAAATTAGGCGAATGGGTTTATTTGGAAGGACTCAGAGAAAATGCAGTCCATCTTTACGGGATCATGAGAGTAAGAAGAGAAAGATTTGAGGGCGTATCAGTAGTGATGGTGAGACATATCCTCTGCCGTGCACTAGGAATGACGGTTGACTACCGGCTTTCGGTCACACCGGTTTTTTCATCTCCAGTTTAACCTGATTGTTACAACCGCTCGAAATAACCAGTTTCGGAAATAACCGATATTCGGTTTTCTATTTCTATTATTTCCAACAATAAATATAGACATCGCATAAAGGTTAAAAAATTCTGTAACTCTCTTTGACTTTTAGTCATACATTTCAAGACACATAGAATCAAAATATCAAATAAAATAATTAAATATAAAAAGTTTGTCTGCCTACCATTCGCTGCTTTTCTCTAAAACTGACGAGAGTTTAATATCCGAAGAATTCTAATTTTTTAAATATCTATTTCAGAATTACGTTATAATAGAGGATCATAGCACTCTTTGGGTATTACGAATAATCAGTGCTACATGATGTAAACGGAGAGTGTAAGACTTTGCTTTTCGTGTTATGTTATCCGTTTGTAAGGGGTGCAAGCAGACAAAGGCATGTTATGTAGACGCAGGCAGCTGTCCTTATCCCATAAATACCTGTTTTCAGTACTTCTTAGAAATGGCAGACAGAAAGTAAGCTTTTGTGTAAAATTTGTAGCGTTCTTTTTACTTAACTGTTTCGAATGAAAAAGCCGTTTCAGTGAAATATATATCATTACCTTCTAACGGGAAGTTGAATACAATTGGGTTTCGCAGGAAAACCGAAAATCCTCTATTAAAAAATTCAGATGAAGAATATAAATTGCCGACAAAACACAACATTTACCAGGAACAATTACATCTAAACCTACATGTAGATCTATATGGACACTCTGCAAATCACATTTGTGTGCTTGGGAGAGGGTTCATCGAACCACCTTCACAATTCTGTATTATTCCAATCTCTTATAGCGCGCGGAAAAAACGGACACCTCTATCTTTCCATACGAGATCTGATTTCCTTATTTTATCGCAGTGATCGTTTCTCCCTATGTAGGTCAGTGTCAAAAAAATATTTCCATTCGGAGCAAAAAATTGGTGATTGGAATTTCGTGAGAAAATTCCGTAGCAACGAAAAAAGCCTTTCTTTTAAAGATGTCTAGCCGAAATCCTGTATCATTTCAGTTCCCACACCACGCAGCTGTATTCTAAAAGAGGACGGACAAGCGCAGTGTAGGCAGTCTCCTTAGTAGATCTGTTACACTTTCTAAGTGTCCTGGCAATAAAACGCTGTCTTCGGTTAGCCATCCCCATAACATTTTCTGTGTGTTCCTTCTAACTTAAGTTGTTCGTAATTGTAATTTCTAGGCATTTCGTTGAATTTACGGCCTTTATATTTGACTGATTTATCGTGTAACCGAAGTTTATCGGATTCCTTTTAGCACTCATGTGGATGACCTCACATTTTTAATTATTTAGGGTCAACCGCCAATTTATACACCATTCAGATATCTTTTCTAAATCGTTCTGCAGTTTGTTTCGATATTCTGATGACTTTATTAGTCGATAAACTACAGCGTCTTCCGAAGACAGCCTAAGACGGCTGCTCAAATTGTCTCCCAAATCGTTTATATACACTCCTGGAAATGGAAAAAAGAACACATTGACACCGGTGTATCAGACCCACCATACTTGCTACGGACACTGCGAGAGGGCTATACAAACAATGATCACACGCACGGCACAGCGGACACACCAGGAACCGCGGTGTTGACCGTCGAATGGCGCTAGCTGCGCAGCATTTGTGCACCGCCGCCGTCAGTGTCAGCCAGTTTGCCGTGGCATACGGAGCTCCATCGCAGTCTTTAACACTGGTAGCATGCCGCGACAGCGTGGACGTGAACCGTATGTGCAGTTGACGGACTTTGAGCGAGGGCGTATAGTGGGCATGCGGGAGGCCGGGTGGGCGTACCGCCGAATTGCTCAATACGTGGGGCGTGAGGTCTCCACAGTACATCGATGTTGTCGCCAGTGGTCAGCGGAAGGTGCACGTGCCCGTCGACCTGGGACCGGACCGCAGCGACGCACGGATGCACGCCAAGACCGTAGGATAATACGCAGTGCCGTAGGGGACCACACCGCCACTTCCCAGCAAATTAGGGACACTGTTGCTCCTGGGGTATCGGCGTGGACCATTCGCAACAGTCTCCATGAAGCTGGGGTACGGTCCCGCACACCGTTAGGCCGTCTTCCACTCATGCCCCAACATCGTGCAGCCCGCCTCCAGTGGTGTCGCGACAGGCGTGAATGGAGGGACGAATGGAGACGTGTCGTCTTCAGCGATGAGAGTCGCTTCTGCCTTGGTGCCAATGATGGTCGTATGTGTGTTTGGCGCCGTGCAGGTGAGCGTCACAGTCAGGACTGCATACGACCGAGGCACACAGGGCCAACACCTGGCATCATGGTGTGGGGAGCGATCTCCTACACTGGCCGTACACCTCTGGTGATCGTCGAGGGGACACTAAATAGTGCACGGTACATCCAAACCGTCATCGAACTCATCGTTCTACCATTCCTAGACCGGCAAGGGAACTTGCTGTTCCAACAGGACAATGCACGTCCGCATGTATCCCGTGCCACCCAACGTGCTCTAGAAGGTGTAAGTCAACTACCCTGGCCAGCAAGATCTCCGGATCTGTCCCCCATTGAGCATGTTTGTGACTGGATGAAGCGTCATCTCACGCGGTCTGCACGTCCAGCACGAACGCTGGTCCAACTGAGGCGCCAGGTGGAAATGGCATGGCAAGCCGTTCCACAGGACTACATCCAGCATCTCTACGATCGTCTCCATGGGAGAATAGCAGCCTGCATTGCTGCGAAAGGTGGATATACACTGTACTAGTGCCGACATTGTGCATGCTCTGTTGCCTGTGTCTATGTGCCTGTGGTTCTGTCAGTGTGATCATGTGATGTATCTGACCCCAGGAATGTGTCAATAAAGTTTCCCCTTCCTGGGACAATGAATTCACGGTGTTCTTATTTCAATTTCCAGGAGTGTAGATAAGGAACAGCAAAAGGGCCTATATCACTACCTTTGGGAACTCCAGAAATCACTTCTGTTTTACTCGGTGACTTTCTGTCACTACTACGAACTGTCACCTCTCTGACAGGAAATCACAAATCCAGTCACATAACTGAGACGATGTTCCATAAGCACGCAATTTCACTATAAGCAGCTTGTGTGGTACAGTGTCAAAAGCATTTTAGAAATCCAGAAATACGGAATCGATCTGAAATCCCTTACCAATAGAACTCAACACTTCATGAGAATAAAGAGCTAGTCGTGTTTCACAAGAACGATGTTTTCTAATCCGATGTTGACTGTGAGTCAATAGACCCTTTTCTTCGAGGTAATTCATAATGTTCGAACACAGTATATGTTCTAGAGTCCTACAGCATATCTGACGTTAATGATATGGTCCTGTAATTAAGTGGATTACTGTTATTACCTTTCTTGAATATTGGTGTGACCTGTGCAGCTTTCCAGTTTTTCGATACGGATCTTTCGTTGAGCGAACGGTTGTATATGTTTGTCAAGTATGGAGCTAATGCATCATCATAGTCTGAAAGGTACCTCACTGGTTTACAGTCTTGACTAAAATACTTGCTTTTATTAAGTGATTTAAGTTGCTTCACAACTCCGAAGATATGTACTTCTGCGTTACTCATGTTAGCAGATGTTGTTGATTCGAACTCTGGAATATTTACTTCGTCTTCTTTTGTGAAGGCATTTCGGAAGGTTGTGTTTAGTAACTCTGCTTTGGCAGCACTGTCTTCGATAGTATCTCCATTGCTATCGCGCAGAGAAGGTATTGATTGTTTCTTGCCCCCAACATACTTTAAATACGACCAGATTCTCTTTGGATTTCCAGCCAGGTTTCGAGAGAAAGTTTCGTTGTGGAAACTTTATAAGCATATCGTATTGAAGTCCGCGCTTAATTCCGAACTTCTGTAAAAGATCACCAATCTTGGAGATTTTGTGTCTGTTTGAATTTGGCATGTTTGTTTTGTTGTTTCTGCAACAGTATTCTGACCCGTTTTGTGCACCAAGGAGGATCAGCTCCGTCGTTTGTTAATTTATTTGTTATAAATCTCTCAATTTCTGCCGACACTATTTTTCTGAATTCAAGACCCATCTGGCCTAAACTTATATCATTAATGTGGGAGGAGTGGAGATTGTCTCTCAGGAAGGCTTCAAGTGAATTTTTATCTGCTGTTTTCAATAGGTATATTTTTCGTTTATTTTTGGAGGATTTAGGGGTTACAATATCAGTCCAGCTACAACAACCCTGTGTTCACTAATCCCTGCATCTGTTTTGATGCTCGTTATTAACTCAGGATTATTTGTTGCTGAGAGGTCAAGCGTGTTTTCACAACCGTTTAATATTCGCGTGAGCTCATCAACAAACTGCTCAAAATAATTATCAGAGAATGCGTTTAGCACAATTTCGGATGATGTTTTATGCACTCCTCCGGAATTAGACATACATTTTCGCCAACTTACCGATGGAAAATTAAAGTCACGACCAACTGTAATCGTATGAGTCGGGTACGTGTTTGAAGTCAAACTCAAGTATTCTTTGAACCTTTACGTGACAACAGTTAAAATTTCAATAATGAATTAATTAATTAGTGAATTTTTACTATGCAATATGTTCGTAAGTACTTTTTCTTTCATGTGTTGATCTGTAAAACACCGCCGCGCGGAGTGTCCGCGCGGTTTGAGGCGCTCTGTCACGGATTGCGCGGTCCCTCCTGCCGGAGGTTCGAGTCTTCACTCAGGCATGTGTGTGTGTGTGTGTGTGTTTGTTGTTCTTAGCACAAATTAGTTTACGTAGTGTATGAGGCTAGGGACCGATCTCCTCAGCAGTTTCGTCCCTTAGGAATCGATACACATTTGAACTTGTTTTGAAAAACATCATTGAAAGACGGAATCAGTCTTTCAGAAGCCACAAAATGCCCAATCAAACACGTTTCTTTAAGAAAGTTTTATCTAAAAGCAGAAATTTCAGCACCGTTGCTATGATGCGAAAAGTGGCAGTCAGCGCTAAATAACGAAAAGTGTAGGGTCATCCACATGAGTGCTAAAAGGAACTCGTTAAACTTCCGTTACACGGGAAATCAGTCTAATCTAAAAGCCGTAAATGCAACTAAATACCTAGGATTTACTATTACGAACAACTTAAATTGGAAGGAACACGTAGAATATGTTGTGGGGAAGGCTAACTAGAGACTGCGGTTTATTGGCTGGACACTTAGAAAATGTAACAGACCTACTAAGGAGACTGCCTACACTACGCTTGTCCGTTCTCTTTTAGACTACTGTTGCGAGGTGTGGGATCCTTACCAGACAGGACTGACGGAGTACAACGTAAAAGTTCAAAGAAAGACAGCACGTTTTGTATTTTCGTGAAATATGGGGATAGTGTCACAGAAATGATACAGGATTTGGGCTGGAGATCATTAAAAATTAGGCGTTTTTCGTCGCGACGGAATCTTCTCACGAAATTCCTATCTCCAACTTCCTCCTCCGAATGCGAAAATATTTTGTTGACACCGACCTACATAGGGAGGAACGATCACCACGATAAAATAAGGAAAATCAGAGCTCGTACTTCCGTGGTGTTCATTCTTTCCGCACGCTATATGAAATTGTAAAGATAGAGAACTGTGAAGGTGGTTTCTATGAACCCTCTGCCAGGCAATTAAATGTGATTTGCAGAGTATCCATGTAAACGTAGATGTAGATGGCGCATTGGTACATCGGTTTTGCACTGAGGTGACAAAGGTAATGAGATATCAATTTACACATGTGCAGGTAACGGTAGTATCGTGTAAACAGTGTACAAAAAGGCAGTGCATTGTCGGAACTGTCATTTGAACTCAGGTGATTCGTGTGAAAAGGTTTCCAAAGTCATTACGGTCGCACGACGGCAATTACCATACTCTGAAAAAGAAATGGTAGTTGCAGCTGAACCCAAGTATCACTCCATTTCGGAATTCGTTAGAGATTTCGGTATTCAGGGATCCACAGCGTCAAGAGTGTGCTGAGAATACCGAATTTCAGGCATTCCCTCTCACCACGTGCAACGCTGTGGCCGACGGCCTTCACTTAACGACTGAGAGCAGCAGCGGTTCTGTAGAGTTGCCAGTGCTAACAGATAAGCAATACTGCGTGAAATAACTGCAGAAATCAATGTAGGACGTACGACGAACGTATCCGTTAGGAGAGTGTGGCGAAATTTGCGGTTAATGGGCTATGGCAACAGACCACCTACACGATTCCCTTTGGCAATAGCACGACGTCGCCTGCAGCGGTTTTCATGGGTTTGTAACCATATCAGTTTGACCCTAGACGACTGTATGACCGTGAACTGGTCAGGTGGGTCTCGATTTCACTTGGTAAGAGCTGACGATAGGGTTCGAGTGTGGTGCAGACCCAAGTTGTCAACAAAGCACTCTACAACCTGGTGGTGGTTCCATAAAGGTGTACGCTGTGTTTACATGGAATGGAGTGGGTCCTCTGGCCCAACTGAACCGAACATTGACTGGAATGGTTATCTTCGGCTATTTGAAGACCACTTCCAGCCATTCATGGACTTCATGTTCCGACACAACTATGTCAGGTTACCAAGTCACAATTGTTCATGATTGTTTTAAAGAGTGTTCTGGACGATTATAGCGAATTATTTGACCACTGTGAAAGAAAAGTAAATCGTGTGATACCTGATTAACTCTGGGACTTAGCCTTCGTGATCTGTGATTGTCACGAACATCAAAGGACACAACAACATACCAACCGCAAACATAAACTATTATTAACCTTGAGTAGGAAACAGCTACACGCGATCACGAAGAAAAAGTTACGCCGAGTTATCGGAAGCTGCAGTCAATGTCACAGTCGCTGATGCAAATAGATTCAAGACCCTGAATGACAAATGGTTGAAACGGCTCTAAACATTATGGGATTTAACATCTGAGGTCAACAGTCCCCTAGTCTTAGAACTACTTAAACTTAACTAACCTAAGGCTATCACACACGTCCATGCCCGAGGCAGGATTCGAACCTGCGATCATGGCAGCAGCGCAGTTCCGGACTGAAGCCCCTAGAACCGCTCGGCCACAGCGGCTAGCCCTGAATGACAGATCGGTGTGTTTTCTGTACAGGTTTAAATAATTACTAAGTTCAATAAACTACAATGTAAATTTAATGCTTCTTGTCGGCTACGTAATTTAATGGAAATTTACCATGCAATTGTGAAATTAACTATTTCTTGAGAGAACGCAGAAGTTAAACGTGATTTAGTGATTTTGTTAATAGTGAACAGCAAGTTTACACCGAAATACCACGCTTTCTGTACGTTGTCCGAAGATATTTTATCTCTGGAATTACGTCGTATTAGTGGTTGAATTAACACCGTGGCGATATCTTGACGACGCTATATTAATTAATAAATCAACATCCTCGCAAAACTGTGATGTGGCACCGGCTTGAGTGATGGACTTTCCAATTCAAGATGTCCTATTATCTGCGTTTGAACACTCATTCGCGAACCGGGCATAAGAACTACAGTTATCAAGTTCGCGTAAGCTTACCAGCATGTCGTGAACACGCGAAGCATATTTAGTTAGTTCTTTCCGATCAAGGGAGTTGTTGCAGTACTGAGTGGTGCAGTCGCTGTGGGTTCGAAGTAAGGAAGACCGACCGACTTCGAACACCAGTGCTTCAATTTTAAACAAGGGCTGCTTACACATTCCGGCGTGCTGCTCCATCGATACGCTTGTATCAGCCTAAGGGAGATAGTGTCTGAAACTAATTAACCAAGCGAGCAGTTTTTTTTTTTTTTTTTTTTTTTTTTTTTTTTTTTTTTTTTTTTTTTTTAATAAGCTACGGATCGGACTCGTCGCGCTTGACGGACACTGTTGCATGTCAACCAGACTGCGACAACCATCACCATCGAGCCGACACAAATAAAACGCCACACTATTTGGCTCCCAACCTGGGTCTGGGCTTTAACCTTCTTAAGGAAGATATTTTGAATTATTTGTTTAAAGTTTCATTTAGTCCTTCCTTCATAATAAACGTTGTTAGTTACGTAGTACTCCTGAGAGTCAAACTTGCAATAGTGTTAATTTTGTTGTCAGTAGCTCCCGTCAATATCAGGATAACTAATTTTGCTATTTCTTTAACTACCATATTTTTGGTTTTAGACCACCCAGAATGCCCGACATGAATCCCAGCGAATTTTTATGGGACACAATCGATAGGTCAGTTTGTGCACAACATCCTGCACCGCCAACAATATCCCATCTGTGCTATAGATGCAGCATGGTTCAGTGTTTCTGTAGGGGACTTCCCACGACTTGTTGAGTCCATGCCACGTCCAGCTGCTGCACTACACCGCGCAAAAGGAGGTCTTACACCATATTACGAGGTATCCCATGACTTTTGTCACCTCAGTGTGTACCTATTTATACTAAAAAAAGAAAAGTAGCTGTTGTAGCTGAGACCAAATACTGAAGAATACCGGTTATTCACAGATATACTACCGGTAACAGTTCTAACCGATCGGTTGTTTCCATCCTTACCATGCCCTGGACACTGGCTGGCGCAGTATATACACTCCTGGAAATGGAAAAAGGAACACATTGACACCGGTGTGTCAGACCCACCATACTTGCTTCGGACACAGCGAGAGGGCTGTACAAGCAATGATCACACGCACGGCACAGCGGACACACCAGGAACCGCGGTGTTGGCCGTCGAATGCCGCTACCTGCGCAGCATTTGTGCACCGCCGCCGTCAGTGTCAGCCAGTTTGCCGTGGCATACGGAGCTCCATCGCAGTCTTTAACACTGGTAGCATGCCGCGACAGCGTGGACCTGAACCGTATGTGCAGTTGACGGACTTTGAGCGAGGGCGTATAGTGGGCATGCGGGAGGCAGGGTTGACGTACCTCCGAATTGCTCAACACGTGGGGCGTGAAGTCTCCACAGTACATCGATGTTGTCGCGCCAGTGGTCGGCGGAAGGTGCACGTGCCCGTCGACCTGGGACCAGACCGCAGCGACGCACGGATGCACGCCAAGACCGTAGGATCCTACGCAGTGCCGTAGAGGACCGCACCGCCATTTCCCAGCAAATTAGGGACACTGTTGCTCCTGGGGTATCGGCGAGGACCATTCGCAACCGTCTCCATGAAGCTGGGCTACGGTCCCGCACACCGTTAGGCCGTCTTCCGCTCACGCCCTAACATCGTGCAGCCCGCCTCCAGTGGTGTCACGACAGGCGTGAATGGAGGGACGAATGGAGACGTGTCGTCTTCGGCGATGAGAGTCGCTTCTGCCTTGGTGCCAATGATGGTCGTATGCGTGTTTGGCGCCGTGCAGGTGAGCGCCACAATCAGGACTGCATACGACCGAGGCACACAGGGCAAACACCCGGCATCATCGTGTGGGGAGCGATCTCCTACACTGGCCGTACACCTCTGGTGATCGTCGAGGGGACACTGAATAATGCACGGTACATCCAAACCGTCATCGAACCCATCGTTCTACCATTCCTAGACCGGCAAGGGAACTTGCTGTTCCAACAGGACAATGCACGTCCGCATGTATCCCGTGCCACCCAACGTGCTCTAGAAGGTGTAAGTCAACTACCCTGGCCAGCAAGATCTCCGGATCTGTCCCCCATTGAGCACGTTTGGGACTGGATGAAGCGTCTTCTCACGCGGTCTGCACGTCCAGCACGAACGCTGGTCCAACTGAGGCGCCAGGTGGAAATGGCATGGCAAGCCGTTCCACAGGACTACATCCAGCATCTCTACGATCGTCTCCATGGGAGAATAGGAGCCTGCATTGCTGCGAAAGGTGGATATACACTATACTAGTGCCGACATTGTGCATGCTCTGTTGCCTGTGTCTATGTGCCTGTGGTTCTGTTAGTGTGATCATGTGATGTATCTGACCCCAGGAATGTGTCAATAAAGTTTCCCCTTCCTGGGACAATGAATTCACGGTGTTCTTATTTCAATTTCCAGGAGTGTATGTAGGTGCAGTGCACATCACCAGCATTTGGTGCACGAGTACTAGAGGCGCGGGTTTTTGCCAGTGGAGGATGATGAGTGAGTTGGTCCAGCTAGGCGGGCAGCTGCACCTGCCTGTCTCGGGATGAGGGACGGTGAGGAGAGGTGCAGAGTGCAGACGTGTCCCGGCATCAGCTGTCCGAGGCCGTGGCGAGCACCGGCTCACCTTGGGCGCAGCCAGCCACATTCCGGGCGCGCCCATCCAACGTGACGTCACCGCAACAGCCACCGCTGACGCCTCCACACCCAGGGGTAGGCCGCTCAGTTTCTCCGGAGGTGCGTCTACATGGGCCGTAGAAAGTACATACCGTCAACAATTGTTGTTGTTGTGGTCTCCAGTCCAGAGACTCGTTTGATGCAGCTCTCCATGCTGTCTGTCCCGTGAAAGCGTTTTCATTTCTGAATAACTACTGCAAGCTATATCCTTCTGAATCTGCTTACTGTGTTCATCTCTTGGTCCTCTCTACGATTTTTGCCCCACACATTTCCCTCCAGTACTAAATTGGTGATCCCTTCATGCCTCAGAATGTGTCGTACCAACCCATCCCTTCTTTTAGGTTGTACCTCAAATTTCTCTTTTCCCCAAATCTATTCATTATATCCTCCTTACACCTACATCTACATCTGCAAATGATACTCAAGTGCCTGGCAGAGGCTTCATCGAACCACCTTCACAATTCTCTATTATTCCAATCTCGTATATCCCTCAGAAAGGATGAACACTTATATCTTTCCGTTATTTTATCTTGGTGATCGTTCCTCCCAATGTAGGCGGGTGTCAACAAAATATTTTCGCATTGGGAGGATAAAGTTGGTGATTGGAATTTCGTGAGAAGATTCCGCCGCAAAGAAAAACGCCTTTTTTTAAATATCCAGCCCAAATCCTGTATCATTTCTCTGATACTCTCTCCCATATTTCTCTGAACTTCTTCGATGTACTCCGTCAGCCCTATCTGGTAAGGATCCCACATCGGGCAGCAGTATTTTAAAAGAGGACGGACAGGCGTAGCGTAGGTAGTCTGTTACATTTTCTAAGTGTCCTGCCAATAAAACGCAGTCTTTGGTTAGGCTTCCCCACAAAATTTTCTATGTGTTCCTTCAAATTAAGTTGTTCGTAATTGTAGTTCCTAGGTATTTAGTTCAATTTACGGCTTTTAGATTAGACTGATTTGTCGTGTAACTGAAGTTTAACGAGTTCCTTTTAGCACCCATGTGAATGACCTCACAATTTTCGTTATTTAGGCTCAACTGCAACTGTTCTCACCATTCCCATATTTCTTCTAAATCATTTTGCAGTTTGTTTTAATCTTCTGATGACTTTATTAGTCGATAAACGACAGCGTCATCTGCAAACAATCGAAGACGGCTGCTCATATTGTCTCCCAGGTCGTTTGTATAGATCAGTGACGTGATCTATCCATCTAATCTTTAACATTCTTCTGTAGCACCACATTTCAAAAGACTCCATTCTCTTCTTGTCTAAACTGTTTACTGTGCATATTTCACTTACATAAATCGCTACACTCCATACAAATACTTTCAGGAAGGACTTCCTGACACTTAAACCTATAACTGATGTTAACAAATTTCTCTTCTTCAGAAAGGATTTTCTTGCCACTGCCAGACTCCATTTTATATCCTCCCTACTTCGACTATCATCAGTTATTTTGCTCCCCAAATAGAAAAACTCATCTACTACTTTAAGTGTCTCATTTCCTAATCTAATTCCCTCAGTATCACCTTAGTTAATTCGACTACATTCCATTATTCTCGTTTTGCTTTTGTTGATCTTCATTTTATATTCTCTTTTCAAGACACTGTCCATTGCTCTTCCAAGTCCTTTGCTGCTCATGAAAAAATTGCAATGTCATCGACAAACCTCAAAGTTTTTATTTCTTCTCCCTGGACTTTTACTCCTACTCCAGATTTTTTTTTTCTTTCCTTTACTGCTTGCTAAATATACAGATTCAATAACATCGGGGACAAACTAAAACTCTGTCTCACTCCCTTCCCAACCACTGCTTCCCTTTCATGCCCCTCGACTCTTATAACTGCCATCTGGTTTCTGTACAAATTGTAAATAGCCTTTCGCTCCCTGTATTTTACCCCCGCCACCCTCAGAATGTGAAAGAGAGTATTCCAGTCAGCATTGTCAAAACCTTTCTCTAAGCCTACAAATGCTAGAAACGTAGGTTTGCCTTTCCTTAATCTATCTTCTAAGGTAAGTCGTAGGGTCAGTATTGCCTCACGTGTTCCAACATGTCTACGGAATCCAAACAGATCTCCCCTGAGGTCGGCTTCTACCAGTTTTTCCATTATTCCGTAAAGGATTCGTGCTATATTTTTCAGCCATGCTTATTAAACTGATCGTTCATTAATTGTCACACCTGTCAGCACTTGCGTTCTTTGGAATTCGGACTATTATATTCTTCTTGATGTCTGATGATATGTCACCTGTCTCATATATCTTGCTCACAAGATGGAAGAGTGTTGTCATGTCTGGCTCACAGAAGGCAGTACTCTGACGGAATTTTATCTACTCTCAGGGCCTAGTTTCGACTTAGGTCTTTCAGAGCTTTGTCATATTCTTTCCGCAGTATCGAATCTCCCTTCTCATCTTCCTCTACGCCCTCTTCCATTTCCATATTATTGCCCTCTAGTGCATCTCCCTTGTATAGACCCACTACTTACTCCTTCTACCTTATTCCTTTGTCAACAACATTGGGCACGATAATGTTGCCGTACACACGAATTGTAGCAGCAAAGTTGGGCACATCACTTGCCACCGTCGCCCGACAATGCCTGCGCAACACCCAGTATTGGTTATAATCAATCTTTTGTTACTTGTGTGGATCCCCATGACAAGCGAGTTATCGTAGGACAATAAAATCTTGTGGAAACACTTGTAAAGACATGCAGAAGAGAAAAAACGAACAAAATCTTGAAAGAAATACATTTCAATTTCTACAGGTTCTGAAGTTTGTGTTCACGAGCTGAAGTGCCAACGCCGACCAGCCCCAACTACATGGAATGGTACCAGGCGACAGGACTTGCAGACATGATTTTCGAGTGTGGGCAAGCAAATGGAAGCAGCAGAAAAGTGGAATGGTTGAACAGGACAAAATATCCTCGTAGAAGACACCCAGCTCACAACATGTTACCAAATAAATTCCAACGATTAAGTGAAGTGGAGCGATTGGTAGCATAGTCCAGCGATCGAGGGCGATGACGAACTAGACGGACATCCAAGTTGTAAGATGTGGTGCTTGCTCGAGTGGATAAGTCATCTGCAAACGGCACACGAGCAGCTGTACATGAAACGAATATTTCATAGTGTACCGCGTAGCGAGTATCACAGGTAATGCATCTACACACCGACCATCCACAGAAAAACATATTTTGGCTCATGCTAATTTTGAACCTCGTGTCGTGTTGAGCCAGTAGTTCTTGCACTGTCTTACAGTCAATCATTGCTTTCCTGTGTATGTGTCTGTAATTTTCACCTATTAAGCCTCTCCGATCATTGAGAATACTAAACAGTCTCGAAGGTCACGTACTGGCCGACGAGAATCCCAACGCTACAGGTGTGAATAACCATCAGCACACATTATCAGTCAACGTGTGGCCTAGTTAGGCCCGTTTCTTCTTGCCTCCCTCTTAAAGGCTCCAATGGACACAATGTTTATCTGAGACGTACTATCCGGGTTCCTGTAATTCATTCTACCTGTTATTTGTCAACAATTGTCGTTCCAGCATAATGGAACCTGGAACAGACAGTCACTGAAACGACTATAAGCAGATGAGGTCCTTTTTCCTGTTTCCTGGCCAGCACGTTCACCTGGTCTCTATCCTCCCGAACAGGCCATGAAGTCCCAATGGTACCGACCGGCTGCTGTGTCATCCGCTCATAGGCGTCACTGGATGCGGATATGGAGGGGCATACTGCTCCCCCCCCAAACCCCCGCCCCCCTTCCGTACGTCAATTTTCGAGACCGGAGCCGCTACTTCTCAATCAAGTAGCTCCTCACTTTGCCTCACAATGGCTGAGTGCACCCCTCTATCCAACAGCGCCTGGGAGACAGGATGGTCACCCATCCAAGTGCTAGCCCAGCCCGGCAGCGCTTAACTTCGGTGATCGACGGGAACCGGTGTTACCACTGCGGCAAGGCATTGGCTCACCTGGTATCACCCCACTTGATTTCCTCTAGTGGGGCCATATGAATAGTTACATGTACGAGACATGTGTCTTGACTGAAGAGGATCTCCTGGAAAGAACTCTCGCTGTCTGCTACACTGTTCGGACGACACCGAGGACATAGAATGAGCGCAACAGAGCAATGTGCGGCGCTCGGGCACGCCATTTTGAACAACTGTTGCAAATGTGTAGCATTTAGCAGCTTCTGAATCTTATGTAGGTAATTGGAATTCGTCATTACTGTACCATAGACTTAGGAGTTTCTGTCTCTCTGGCATCAAGTTCCGGGCGTGTAGATAAGTACAAAATCACCTCAATATATAGTAGAGAGGTAGCAAACATGTCTTCCACCCGCAAAACAATTTAACCACATAATTAACATCAATACAGTAGTCACACGTGGAGTGAACAAGGTTTGAAAATATACTACGGAACTTACTGGTCAAATCATTGGAATAAGGGTCATAGGCGTATCACACCAACAGATCGCACAGATGATTATAGTGAAGGAATGGTGGCGAAATGGGACTCAGACAACACTGTGACAAGAACAGAAGCCATATGGCCTTCCAGCAGAACCACACCACGAGAATATCGTAGGACTGGCGGCTAGCTTTGGGGAATAGACGAATGGCATCAGCTGTGATACAGCAGAAGGGCACAGTGTCACCACAAACCGTAGGAAACAGATTACTGGAAGTTGGTTTGGGACCGCGGGGTTCCAAGCGTTGTTTGCCGCTGACACCACACCACAGCTTACAGAGACTTACGTGGTGTAGAGCAGAAGTCATCTGGAACAGAGTGTGGAATTCTGTGCTGTTCCACGATGACTCTCTCTTTTATTTGTGGAATCATGTCGATGCCAACGTCCCTGTAGATGACCAGATGAAACGTTACACGAAGCAGCGATTCTGAAATTCCATACCTGGAATGATGGAGTGGAGAGATGCTTGATATGAGAACAGGGCTGATTTGGCAACTGTTGAGTGGAGGCTTAGCTCGCTGTCATGTACCAAGAGTTGTAAACCCTGCTGTCATACTCTGCTTCAGCAGATTACTAATGGCACATACGAACAGTTGACAACACATGGAATGTCAGATACTTGACTGGCCTACCGAGTCCTCTTGCAGTGTCACGATGAGCTGGAGTAGACGAACCTAGAGTAGGTACACTGTAATGGTAATTTAGGGCCCCATGTTATGATCAACCCCACTCGCTGGTTATCGCTAAAGCGCCCCATGAAGGTCAATAATACTGCACAATAATATTATGCAATTCTATTGACATTGAATCTCGAGTGCGCAATAATGTTTTCGATTGTACTGTTAATAATATGAAGCACTGATACAGTGGTTCGGTGTGTCGGGCGATGAAGACGCTGCTGCTGTGATAACTGCTCTACTTTCTTTCAAGCATAAAAAAATGCTGGATGAAAAATTCGATCAAGGAGGGACAAAGATCCCTCAACGAAACGTGTTGAGACAACTGAGGTTAAACGAAAAAGAAAAAGTTTATAACTTTTGTGTGGTGAAGGTCCAACATTTGACACTTTACATATGTTTTTGGATAGGGTCCGCCTTTAGCAAAACACAATTTTGTTTTTTAACCCAAACATGTTTCGCTGCAGTTGCTTCATCTTCAATGGGCTTTTATTTTTCATCTGTTAAAGATAAAGAATGTTCTTTACTGTTTGTATACATGTAACTATTAGTTTTTAAATCGTAATTGCAGATATTTGAAAAAAAAGACAGATTATGAATTCATACCTTTTTTCCACATGTTGTGGTTTTTATGATCTCTTGCGTTTCTTCATCACTCTCAAACACTATATATTGGTTTGTCACTATCGCTGTCACTGTTTCACTGTTTACCAGCTGTAAAAACAAATATGGCGGGTAGTGAAAGGTGTAAAAAAAAGATGGCTGACAGTGGAACAGTTGAAGGTGTTCCTGGCGGTTGTTCTGATTCTTTCAGAGGCGTCTGTGATTTTGTGTGTGTGTGTGTGTGTGTGTGTGTGTGTGTGTGTGTGTGTGTGTCTATGTTTGTGTGAAAAAGAGAGAGAGAGAGACAGAGAGAGAGAGAGAGAGAGAGAGAGGAAGAAGTTAGTGTGACAGTAGCTTTTAGGATTTTTTATCGAAAAACATGTATTGTTAAAGCAAACACGGAAAAAAACAGCTTCAACCCCAAGATGTTTATTTGACACTTTATTGGAAATGGACACTCGCGTCCCCATACACAGGCTGCTCCCCACCTCCCAGTGGATAAATTTCTGTAGACACCCTTATCTCCACCATCAGAAAACAAAATAATACAATGACAGGCGCAGTTTCTTCAGTTATTGCTTATCTACACTGTCCAGTCACATTAATGTGATCCTCTGTCAAAAGCTTGAATAACCACCTTTTGAAGTATGGGTCACTGCAGGACGTGCAGGAAGAGAGTCAATTAAGTTCTGGAAAGTACCGAAAGGGGTTTGCAGCGTTGCTGACTCCACTGCTGTGGCCAGCTGCGTCAGGTTTCTCGGCTGAGGATACATGGCGCAAACAGCCCGATCGACACGGTTCCACATACTCCTGGGGAATTTGATGTCCTCTTCAAACCACACATGTACACTGCTATGTCGTTATGCCGAAGCAACATAAACTGCATGTAGTGGTGGACATGGTCCCCAAAGGATAGATGCATATTTCTGTTCATCCATTGTGCCTTCCAGAACGACGGGATAGTCCAGGGAATGTCACGAAAACATTTCCCAGGATGCAACGCAAGCAGGGTGTTTCTTTTCAGACGTTTCACACCTTATAAGCCAATGACCATCTGTCCGATGGAGCATAAAACACGATTTATCTGAAAAGACCACTTGCCGCCACTCAAGACGTCCAGTTCCCCTACTGGCGTTCAAATTCCAGTATTTTCGCCGATGAACAGCTGTAAACGTGGGTGTATGAACCAGGCACCCATATGCATCAACGTTTGTAAGTAGGCTGTTTAGGTTTTTTTATATTGGTAACGCCACATAGCGCTCTGTATGAAAATCACTGGCTGTGCTGTGTGCAGTATGTGGCTGGTTTGCATTGTTGTTGGCCATTGTAGTGTTGGGCAGCTGGCTGTTAAAAATAATATATGCAGTATGTGGCTGGTTTGCATTGTTTTTGGCCATTGTAGTGTTGGGCATATTTTACTTATTAACAGCCAGCTGCCTAACACTACAATGGCCAACAACAATGCAAACCAGCCACATACTGCACACAGCACAGCCAGTGATTTTCATACAGAGCGCTACGTGGCGTTACCAATGTAAGAAACCTCAACAGCCTACTTACACGTTCTCTGAACGGGTATTGGGGAGACGCTTTGGTAGAGCCTTGTTCCTTCTGAGCGGTTAGTTGCTCAGCACTTGCACTTCTATTCCCCCGTACACATCTCAGCAGCCGTCTATGACCCCTGTCATCTATAGCCCATGGTGCACCGTAGTAGCCCCGGCACCGGTTTTGGATAGCGCCATTTTGCTATACGCGTTATGCTTCAAGAGCGGCGGCACGCGAACGGTTTACGGACTTTGCTATTTCGGCAGTACTTCATTCCGTGCCCGAACGCCAGTGATCATGTCCTTTTGGACATCCAATAAATTGCTGCCTTTCTGCGTTGTGACAACCACTGCACTGTTTTCTTCTTGGTCCCGACACACTTCATATCTACTCCACTGCTAGTACTGCTACCTGCTGTCTGTGAGTGGTTATTGAACGTCGATGTCGAACATAGGCGATGGTCACATTAATATACGTTGACCGTGTATTACACTACCCCACTGGCAGGTCTTCGGGAGGCCAGAAATTTACAGGCACTGTTTCACCTTACCACATTTGAACGTATTAATGGTCTTGTAATCCCTCGTCGCCAGTTTTGTAAACCTTCGTCGCCAATTTTGTAAATCTTCGTTGCCAGTTTTGTAAAGGCCTCGTCGCTACTGCTGTGGAGGCCGTGTTGCCACTGTTGTTACGGTAGACCGAGTTCGTGAAACGTTTTCTGGTGCAGTACACCGCTAAGACAATTTCTCCCTGTCTGTATTACACAGCTATGCCCCAGGATTAGATAACTGGATAGGAGAACGAAGGTTCTACAACACTCCAACAAATTAGTAATGAAGTCACACTAATGAATTAAAAAGGTTTACTCACCTCTGTGACGTGTATAATATCGAAGTCTGCAACACTGCATGTAATGTAACACAAAAATGGCCATCAATAGCTAAGTGAAGATAATCGTAGGAAAACTTTTCAGTCATAGCAAATGCAATATACAACAACTGTCTTTTCGCTCCTAAGAATTAACTTGTCTGTTCACTTCTAAGAGTTCACTAAACGACGTTCCCTGTTTAAGTCAGTTCCGGACGATTGTCTATAGCCATGTGGTCGAGAGCTGCTCTTCTGTCTTCCGAGTAGGCATCTGTCCGTTGTCTTCACCCTCAGCACTGCTATTTTCTGTTAACACAAAATATCTTCCCGCAATAGCATCAAATTCCAGTTCGATATGCATACACCCATTACATTTATTTGGTCAGTCTTAGATCACATTCCGATACTCACTGTTGCTGTCATCATTCGTTTCCTTTGTTCTTCATTGTATTTTGAATCGAAGTGGTCCTATGCATGGTAGTGGATTCTCCCATGAAGGTTCAAAAATGGCTCTGAGCACTATGGGACTCAACTTCTGAGGCCATCAGTCCCCTTGAACTTAGAACTACTTAAACCTAACTAACCTAAGGAAATCACACACATCCATGCCCGAGGCAGGATTCGAACCTGTGAACGTAGCGGTTACGTGGATCTCCTGAAGGGATTGACTAAACATTGTGATTACCACTACAGACGAATCTTTGCTGTCCATTACGTCCATATTATGCCTCGAAATTTCGTGGCCATTGGACTCTCCTCTGGTCGATGTCGACAAGCGATACAAGTATTTCAAGAAGCTCATTTGTCGATCTTACGCCTAACAATATGCGTTGTCTTTTCATCTGAAAATATTACCTCAGGAGCCACAGTTTATCTTGAGCGTGACTCTTACTGCCCACGAAAGGCTACGTTTCAACCTTCGATGCGCTCACAAAATCTCCCTAAAACCCTTCGACGTAGTCCGATCTGCATACGAGAGTGTGAACCATGCAGTTTCCCTGCTTTTTAGTGCTTAAGGTAGTTGGAACGCCCTATCCCGACCATGTAAATTTAGTGACTTGGCTTCCCTGTATTTTCAGGCACCACTGCAGCCATTGACAAGACTTTTACAGGACATTCAACTGTATGTTCTGAGTCTACTGAACTATAATAATTGCATTTGAACCACCGCATTCGGAAGTACGATTTTTTAACTACACGGTTAAAATTGTGTGTACTTTTTTGTACGTTATCCTAAATAATTTTGATTATACATAACATTGTTCTTTTAATTCAGTACACTCAGGATATATATATATATATATATATATATATATATATATATATATATATATATATATATATATATATAATTACTCCCTGGAAATTTGAATACTCTACTCGAAGTGCTTTCTGAGATTTAGGGAAAAATGAAAAAGAAAATGTAAATCTTCAGGAACGGCTTCTAAAGTTTCAGAAGATTGTAACTTTCTTAATATACGCATAATGTTTTATTTTTAGCCACTCAGAAGCACCCTGCACCATACTGTATATTATCCTCTTGATATTCTACCAAGTGTTTTCTTCTTTTCGTCTTTCTGGACTCCTTAGTGGCCCACTGTGCTGCATACTCTGCTTTATCAATGCGAACCTTGTCCATCTGTTCAAGTTCTCTGATGCAGTTTGCTCCAGGATTAATTCCCAAATGCTGTAGCACTTTCGCCGGCCGCGGTGGTCTCGCGGTTCTAGGCGCGCAGTCCGGAACCGTGCGACTGCTACGGTCGCAGGTTCGAATCCTGCCTCGGGCATGGATGTGTGTGATGTCCTTAGGTTAGTTAGGTTTAAGTAGTTCTACGTTCTAGGGGACTGATGGCCACAGCAGTTGAGTCCCATAGTGCTCAGAGCCATTTGAACCATTTTTTGTAGCACTTTCACCCTACCAATGCTGCCATCATTAAAAGAAATAACAGCATCACTGACCCCCCACTTCAGTGTCTTCATTCCAACAAAAACATTTTTTGGGAAGTGAGTCCACATAAGATTATTGAACGAGTCATTCGGATTTTGAGTCTGACCATGCAGACTTCTTCAGTAATTCAGGATTTGCCTGGTCTCTGTAAATAGGTTTTATGATATCCATGACTGCTGCTGGGATGGAATGTTTATGGCTGTATGAACTGTTTGAGTATTGGGCATTGCAGTAATTGCACCATGAATCAGTTCCAGGAGAGCAAAGATGGTGTACTGGATTTTCATCAGTTGACAGTCTTTGGAAGAAGGTAGTCTATGCTGCCTGCTTCATTCTCAACGAATCCTCAGTATTATTTCTAATGGTCATCCCATAATACTGCTGTAGGTCATTAATAAGAACAAAAAACAAAATATTTGGCAGCTGGAAAAGCACATAGAGAAAATATGCCAAATGCAATAACAATGGGCAACTATACATTTGAGAGAGTTGGACATTTCAAGTATCTGGGCTCGACAGTTACACATCAAAATGAGGCCTCCTTTGAAATTAAGCAGAGATTAATACTGACCAACAGAGCCTATTTTGCCCTAACAAGACTTTTATCCTCAAGGCTCCTGACTCGTACCACGAAATTAACTATGTATAAATCACTTATACGACCAGTGCTTACATATGCCTCTGAAGCCTGGACATGAACAACTACAGATATTTTAAACACTGGATGCCTTTGAAAGAAAGGTACTTAGACTAATTATCGGCCCAAACTGTGAAAGAGGAATATGGAGGAGGAGGTACAACCATGAGTTGTACACAATATATAAAGACCAACCCATCAGAAGGATAGTGAAATCATCCAGTCTGAGGTGGGCGGGACATGTGGCTCGCATGAATGATACAGTAGTACCAAAAAGAATATTACAAGGAAAGACAGGAGGGCAGAGAGGACGTGGTCGACCAAGAGCCAGATGGGAAGATGGAGTAATCGAAGATCTTAGGAGGATGGGCTATAGAAACTAGAGAGTATTGGCAAAGGATCGAGAGAGATGGAAGGAAACTGTACTAGAGGCCAAGGCTCATCATGAGCTGTAGAGCCAAGAAAGAAGAAGAAGTTCATCAATAATTTTGTCTGTCAGTCTGCCTCTTATTGTTTTACAGCAGAAAGTTTCTTGTGTCTCAAACATTGTTTCAACTTCCTCAGCCTGGTGCCCATCCTCTTCTGGACATGGCCAACACATTCCAGTTTTGTGATAATCTTCTCCCCATACGACTGAGCTGCAACTACACTGTTATATGCTTTTGATCTCCATCACCTAAGAACTTAGTGTAACACACTCCCTTTCGTTCACACATGGACTAAATATTTCATTAGCTGCAGGGACCTCCATATCACCACTTGTTCCTTCATAATTTCTGTCGCAGATATGCCCTTCTTCATTCGCTGATTTACACTTGTAACAATGTTTGGTTAAAATCTGGAAATATATTATCTTTCTAGTATCCATACCGGTCAGTGTAGCAACAGAATTCTTAGAATTGTAGCCGCACTTCTGCCAAGTGCTATCGAAAGGTACTGGTATGTCAGTCATTCCATCATTTATTTTAACATGTGAGTTTGCAGCAGCCTTCATTGACTCACATGCAACAGATTCCGCAGCAGCTCCAATAAATCCTGCATATTTGTCGATTTTACAAGGCGGGCATGGCATATTCATCACGACACACATCGTTTCTGCTGCATTGTGTCCTTTGCCAATAGCTCTCAATCCATAAAGCCACCTAACAGTTACTTACTTTACACTTATCAAAATTCCAAAATGAGTATATTTACAACTGGCTCAATTAATGATAAGTTTCCTGGCTAATCCATTTGATTCCTCACTCACTTCATGTAAACTAACTGGCCCTCCACTTATTTTACAACACACACATTCACATAACACCCTCGTTAGGATGTGTAAATCTATTAGAACATTACCTAACCTACCATTTACATCACTTTCATTTTGAGAAAATTGTGTATCACAACGCTGGATTTCAATCTTCGAAGCACTGATGGGTCTTTATCTAGATACTGACGAACTTGCCTGTATTTCATTGCATGTAACTTCACACGCCACTTGTTGAACACAATGTTTCCCTTTATTCGAAAATCTATTACCATGAAAGCCACATTTCTTAAAAACACTTCGTTTTGGCGTCATACTTTACTTTTTCAGAGGTTTGCCAATCTGTTTATCACTTTCCCTCAGAAAAACGTTAGCGCTTCGACATACAACGCGTGTTTATACTATGAAACGACACGGTACTGTTTTTAACAGTGCTGCCAAAACAAAAATGTCATTTAACTTTATAACACAGCAATACACAGCCATCTATATAAAATATTACCGATTTTATTAAATCTTGAAGCAACGCACATGCAAATTTTAATATTTTCAACCAGTGTAAATTATATTTAAAAAAAATAAAATACTTCACATATAAGTTTTAAGTGATATGTGTGTCATTTTATTTGGAAAATTGCCAATTTTGTAATGAGATAAAAATCCGAATATGTGAAAAAAACTTTTTTCCGTTCAAACACCCATTAAAGAACGGACTATATTTTCTATCACTCAGTGAGAATTTTAATTGGAAAATAATGACTCGAGATTTCTTAAGAACTCTTCCCGGCACACATTTTTGCTTCGCTTGTATATCGGCAAAGAAACATCAACTACTGTCTCTCCTAGAAACAAGGTCTGTTTGTGGCGACTGCTACTTTCTTTTACAACGCCACCTTTCACTATAGCGATGCCGCGACGTATGTTCCTGACTGCCTTACCTTGTGCATCATTAATTTGTGGAGAAGCCTCATAACGTTGACTTGGATTGTGGGCACTTACCTTATTAGTTTCTACTCTCTTTCCCGCTGCCGAAACACTCTCAGTGTCTTGATGACTCGCCATCGGTTCTGTCGTTTCCTATTTTAAATTACGAAGTGCATCGTCTATCGCTTCTTGCGTTTTGTTCTCGACCACATACATTTGCTCAATTTCTTTTCAGTAATATTTAGCAACTTTGGCTGAATGTTTTACCATATCTAAAAACTACGAATTGCTGTGCTTAGACTCGTTATCAGCTTCCGATCTAACGTTTCACTGAATCTAATCGTATTGTTTACCGTCTCAAACAACTGCATCATCGCCTTGTTTCCTAACGGATCGTTGCATTGACGTGTGGCCTAGTAACTTGTTTTTCAGTTCCCACTAATCCCCTTGAATTGTCGTTGGAATTCCTGCTTCCAGAATTTGCCCTGTACTATTAATTTCAACTGTTGATTTTTTTGGGCTTGTTTTAATTCTCACTACTGTGAACCACGTTTCTAGTTCTGCGTTTTTTATGACCATTTAAATAAAGAAGCTCTCTTTAATTTCCTCCAAAATAACACGCCTTCAGCTCTTCACAAGTATGTGACGTCATGACGAGAGAAATAAACGAAAGATAGAAAATCATAAATCAGGCAGTGTTCAGAATCACACGACCATTCAAACAACGTAACACAATTTATTCAAACACTACATCCACCAGTTTATTGATAACTGCTTCTCGTATCAGCTTGCGATACTGTTAGTTATTTGTATTATTTTAAGAGGTATCTTATCAAACCTTCAGTAATTCAGAACAAGTCTCTCCACATAACAAAACATTGGCATGATCATTTTGCTGTTGCTCTTTTCTTATCTGCGTTTGTTTTCTAATATATAATAAAGAAATGAGCCTGTACTTTCAGCAAACATAATTTTTTTTGTTCTAATGACCGTACATATTTGGAGAGGTTTCTCCATCTTCAGTGAGTTTTATTTATTATCTTTTGAACAATATATAACGAATTTATGCACCATGACACTTACTAGTCTATTTGAGATTACAGTATCTGCACTACTAGAAGTGTTGACAGAAATATTAACATGAAGAATAAATATTTACCTTATAATTAGCTACAAGTGTTCACACGTTTGTCTGATATTTGCAGCGTAGCTGCAGCTATTTCCTTCCAGTATGTCATCTGCAAACAATAAGCATTTATATTGTTTTGTTACGCAATTTCATACAACGTTTGATTGCCTAACATGATATTATCGTTATCTTTCTATTTCACTACTGTTGTTATATTACGTTGATTTGTAAACAAAGATTCGCTATTTTACTCCTTGACTAGTACTTTTTAGATTACCGTCCCATTTTTTCGAAAAACGTGTTGAAATGTATGCTGATTGTGATTAGCCTCTATGAAATGTTGATTGGGGAGGGGGAGCAGACTTTGAGTGTTAATCTGTCTACTTACTTTTTATAGGCCTCGCGTTTCCATGCTTCTTCAAAGTGTTTAAGTGGAGCTTCCTAACACATACTGTTTCACTATTTGTGTGATGTTCACTTATTCCACATCTTGTTCACGGTGTTCTGGGAGGGAATGTTGAATTTCACAGTGAATTAGGCTGTGTGTGTGTGTGTGTGTGTGTGTGTGTGTGTGTGTGTGTGTTTACTGATAATTCCTCTGGAGCTGAGAACAGGGTTTCATTGCTGTATATTCATGCATCAGTTCTTTTCCTTCTAATACGGCTTTTTGTAAGATGTAAATTTTTTCTATTATAAGTTTCTGTGAGGATCTATTGCTGCATTTAAGCACTTTTAACCCTGTGTTTATGACTGTTGGTCTTGGCCATGAGATGATCTGCAAATGTGGAATGACTGCTGTTACTGTGCTCAGTGTATCTGAAGTTGAAATTTCTACTTTTTTGTCCAGTACAAATTGACAGTCTTGACACATGAGTTGGTAGATCACAGATGTCTTGTGTTTGTCTGTGTTAGCGTTAGTTAGCCTCTTTTTTTGTATAGAGTTGCCTGTTTTGTAGGTAATTTTCAGTCCTTGCTTTTTTGAATATATTACATATTTTTTGAGCTGTTTTGTAGTTCTAGGTGAGTGTATGCCATTTGCTTTTTCTTGTGGATGCTTCTGGTTCTGATGTGTGGTGTGTGTTTGCGCTCTGTGTGTTTATGTTCTGTGTTGTGTATTGGTGTGGATACGTTTGCTGCTTTGTGTTTGGTGCACTTTACATTTTTAAAAATTTTTGGTTTAGTTTTCATATCATGTTTGTTTTCTATCCATTTTCAGCTGCTGTTTGTTTCATTTTTTCGCTTATTTTTGTAGTTGTCCTCACCAAGGGGAGATTTATTCAATATGTGTAGCATGTTTCAGAACCCAAGCTCCTTATGGGTAATGGGATTGTCTGATTGTTGATGTATTGTTGTGCCGGTACTCCTGGGTTTCTTATTATGAAAAACTGGTGCTGGTCATTTTTTTCTATGTACTGTACTGTCTAAGAAATTTAGCTTTTGGTCCTTTTCTGATTACATGATGAATTTTACCTGTGAGTGAACTGCGTTTATATCACTGTGCAGTTGTTGTATGCAGTCAGGTATTTCATCTAGAAGGCATATGACATCTATATAACGATACTAGTACATTATTCTGTGCTGTCTGGATTTCATTATGGTTTCAAATATTTTGTTTTCAGTGCAACTTAAGAAATGTTGTCTAGGCCTGCACTGACTGGTGATCCTTTGGGGAGTCCTTACTGTTGCGAGTAGAAGTAGTTGTTAGATGTGAAACAGTTTTTTCCTGTGATTATTTTTGAATGTTTATTATTTCATTTATGTGGGATCTTTTGGTTGTTCTAATTTCCTTTTGATAATGTTGATGGTTTCTCTGGTGGGAATATTGGTAAACATGGATGTGATGTCAAATGATGTGAGTCTGGCTGTTGTTGCTATGTTGACATGTTTGATCTTTTCTATAAGCTCTTGAGTGTTGTGTATACTTCCATTCTTTCTGTACATATAATTTTTCTGTAAATATGTGTGTATTTCTCTGCCTAGGTGATATGTGAGTGCACTTCTGTAACTTATGATCGGCCATATTGATGTGTCCTGTTTGTGTATTTTTGATAGGCTATTTAGTGTGGGTAACTTTGGGTTCTTTCGTTTTAGCCATTTTACTTTCTGTTTTGTGAATATTTGTGAGATGTTTTTAGAAGTGTTTGTGTATCTTCCTGGTATCTTTGCATTGGCTCACAGTTTAGTCGTGTTATGATGTTCTCTTCTATAAATTGTTAGGTTTTATTTTTGTGCTCCTCCTGTTTTATTACTACCATGGTGTTGTTATTGTCTCACTATGTGATGAGAGCTCCATTGCTTCTAAGTTCATTTATTCTTTTTTTGTATTTTTCCTTCCTTTGTTGTTTTCAACAACAACAACAATAGCAACAGCATGCTATTTGTATTTCCCTTTGTTATGCATTCGATATCCTCTGCAATTAGCTCTTTTGTTGGCTCTGCATTGAAATAAGGAATTTTTTCCTCTCTTGTTTTTTTATATATTCTCTTTCTGTTATTTGGTTCTTTATTGTCTAGCACGTAGCCTGGTGTTGACATTGTATTTAGTTCCTCTTTCTAGTAGGTTTAATTCTTGATTTGTGATCTATATATCAGTAAGGCTGACCAGTCATACATGAAATGTGTGTTCTTTGCCTTTTGTTTTTAACAATAGTTGCTGTGTTACTTTCTGCAACTGTGTGTATTTTTTGTTGCTGTCTTCAAAATTTGCTTCGAATAGGATTTCTGTGTGGTGTTTCGCTCTCTTCATGATGTCAATAAATATTTGTGAGATTCTTGTATGCTTCAAAGGTGAGTGTGTTCTTTTTGTAATACATTAAATTTCCTTTTTCAGCCAACCTATTTTTGCTTTGTGTTTGGCAGGTTGTGCTGCCGGTAACATACTGTTTACAGTTCCATGTACATACTTAGTTACTACTTTTTGAGAGAGACAGATTTTCTTGAATTTTATATTAACGACACTTAAGAGTGACAGCAGTGTCTTCCTCAATAGCTGAGTGGTCATCATACCAAAGTTCCATGTGAGGTGCTCTGATTTGATTCCCAGTTTCGTAGAAGATTTTCTGCACTCGGAGACTGGGTGTTGTGCTGCATCATCATCATCATATCATCCTCATCGACACACAAGTCGCTGAAGTGGCGTCAACTAAAGCGAGTTGCTCCAGGTGACTGGTCTACCTGAAGGGAGGCCCTTGTTGCACAACATTTCATTTCAGTAACAGCAGCCATTCCACATTTGAAGATCTTCTCATGGACAAGAAACACAGACCAACAGACATATACATAGATTTTAAAATTCTTAAATACAGCAATAGAACTCTACAGAAACATAACAGAAGAAAAGTAACATATACGGAACAACCAGAACAAAATGGCGGAACATGAACATGACCCAAACAGTGAAACACTGTGTGTTAGGAAGCGCCACTCAGACACCCTGCAGAAGCAGAAAAACGCGAGATCTACAAAAATTAAGTACACAGATTTATATACATAGATCACTCCCCATCCCCAATCAACATTTCAGAAATACTAATCACAATCACCATGCAGTTCAACACATTTTTCGAAACATACACTGTCACTAAAAAATGTTAGTCAAAGATTAAAACAGTAAACGTTTGCTTACGAAACAACATAATATTATTAATGTAGTGCAACAGATAGGTAAAGAAAAAAAAACTAGTACTATCATATTATGCCCTAAAAAGCTGTTAGAAATTATGTAACAAAACAGTGATAAACAATTATTAATTGCAAATGACCTACTGAAACGCAATAATTGTACCTGAGATGCAAATACCAAACAGACTTGTAAATACCTATATGTAATAACAAGCCATATATTTATTCTTTACGTTACCCTTTCTGTAACCATTTAGAGTAATGTAAATACTATAATCTCCAAAAAATGATAAGATTCACAGTGCATAACTTCTTTGTATATTGTTCGACAGATAAATAAAACCTCCTAAGGATGCGGAAACTTCTCCAAAACATGTATGGCTAATAAATAAGAAAAACTTTGTTTGCTGAAGGCGGAAACACATTTTCTTATTATTTTAAAATTTTGTACACGGATGGAGTAGCAACTGTAGGAATCAATCTACTTGTAGAAATAGTAACCAGCTAATCAATTTCAAACTGAAAGGTTTACCAAAACCCCTTTACCATGGTTTGAACGCTTATATATAGGTACAATAACATTTCGTTACGAATACGAAAAATTATTCAGACGTAGTGGATTACACGATGTGGTACAGGTTCGTTGAAATGTAGCTCAAAGGCATCGCTCGAATATAAAAGTTCACCCCCACAATAACTAAAACATACACAACATGGTTGTTGTCATTTGGTATTTCCTCACCAATGTACAGCCAATGCAGTACCGCGAAGTAGGCAACGGTTGGGCTTAAGAAAGCTTCTGGCAAGAGAGTGTGCAAGTAGTACTCGCGATAGTGAACGTAACTTTATCACGCTAAGCTTACTTAATACATTAAAATTATGACATAAAAGTCCAGATCATATTTAGCTGTGTACACATTTAAAATTATTAAAATGCAACAAATAATGAGTTAACATCTAAAAAAGATCATTGCAGTGAAAACAAATTACGTAAAACTGTGAATAGTGGAACAGAAACAATAGCAAAAACCAGAATGGAGAAGGGGGAAGAGAGGATAAGGGGAAAGGAATGGGGGGTAGAGGGAGAGAAGGATAAGGGTGGTATGGTGGGAGATAATGGCGAGCGAGGCGGAAGAGAAAAGTCTCGATCTTCCATGCTACTGCAGGATATGTTTTATCCCTCGTCTGTTAATGCTAGTAGTACTTTAGTTTCTTCACTGTTACGATGCAGACACATTTCTAGATGTTTGATGTTCGCTGTTTTTCAGATGTGTTATATTTAAGAGTTATACACATTTGCCATCTTCCCCCTCACCCACCTCCATCTCTCTCTCTCCCCCCCCCCCCCCCCTTGCCTCTACTCCCATTCCTCTTCCTTTTCCCCTCTTCTCCCCTTTCCGGCCTGGTTCTTTTTGCTGCACTGTTCACAGTTTTACTTAATTTGTTTATGGCACAATAACCTTTTTCAGAGGGTAAATTATTATTTGTTGACATTTTATTAAAATTAAATATGTACACAGCTAAATATGATCTGAGTTTTAATGTCATAATTTTAATTTTAACGTTTTAAGATCTGTTGCCAGAAGCTTTCCTTAGCCCAAGCGCTGCGAACGTGACGCTAGCGCACTAGCTGAACATTGGTGAGAAAAAACAAGTGCCAACGACCATGTTGTGCATGTTCAATTATAATAGGGGTGATATTTTATATTCGACTGATGTCTTTCGGCTATATTTTAACATACCTCTGCAACACAGGTAAACCAGTAAGTTCGAATAATTTTCTTGCATTCGTAATGAGACAATATTGTACTTATGTAAATATAATCCCAATACGCTTTTACTGTTACGTTGTCAATATTTCCTCCTGAAGGAGGTGTTTTTATAAACGTTGAAAACATGGTAAAGAGGTTTTAACAAACTTCCATTTTGCAAACTGATTGGCTGTTTCTAGAAGAAAATGTTGTTATTACACACAACATTAATATTTAATAGCACATCAAGGTCAGCAATGGGAATGTCATGCTATGCAGCGTAATTTCTTGTTGCTGTTTTTGGGCCTCTCAATTATTACATTTATAAATTACAAAAGATAGACAGATGTAGATTTCAACCACACACTTTCGTTAAAATACTGCGTTTGAGTGCAGAGTTTGTAATCTATAAAATTATATAATTAGGTGCTCCATCTGCAATAATATAATTGCAATTCCTCATAATGCCTTTTATTTCTGTGTGAATTATCATAAATCGGAATCTTTTGAGAATTACTTCATAGCTTTCTCTGAATTCCTTGAACCAAACCAACTAATATCCTTCTCTAACAAACTAAGATATAACATGCCCATTACATTAACAATTATCTCATGGTGACCTTACCAACTCTGGCGCTGAAAACACAGTGTCATGGGGTAACAAGAACTTGTGAACTACAATGCCAATGTTCTACTGCTCCTCGGTCTGTGCGTTGATTATGAATTCTTTATTACCAACACTCAGTTTCACCTGCCTAATCGTTACAAGACCACTTGGATTCATTCTCGCTCGAAGAACTGGCACATCCGTAATTATATCGTCACCAGACAATGTGCTAATAGGGATATCCTGGTCACCAGGACCGAAAGAAACATCAAAAGCTGCTTTTCTGCTGGTTAAGGGTATCAGTCTGTCGCTAACCTGAAAGATCACCCGTAACCTGCCCAGACGGAAATTCATCACTTCTAAACTTCATATTAAATCCATTGCTACAGATTACAGCAATTCAATCTCTAATACGCTGGGCAGTCTTCCACTCAGCACTAGTAGTGGAAATCAGTAGTGCGCCACGCTTAAGAAGGCCATTGCTGAGTCAGGTGAGGGAGAACTTGATTTTGTGAAGAAGAGAAAAAGGAAAGACTGGTTTGATGAAAATAATAAAGAAATTACGCGGCTGATCATTACCCACCCATTCTTTCTTCATGATCCCTGTTTCAGAGTGAAAAAACGACGTTTTATGGGACTTAAAGGGAAGTGAAAAACACAAATTAGGGATATCCAGAATAACTGGAGCCAACAAAAAGCTGAAGAACTGCAAATACCAGCTGATGCCCATGAGCTGCAAACATTCTATGTATGCATGAAGGACATATACAGCCCAATTCGTCCTCATCAGATACACTGAAGACTGCTGACAGTTCCATCACTTTAACTGATAGTGAAAAATATCTTAGAGCGTTGGAAGAAAAATTTGTCCGCGTTTTTCAATCGTGCCCCCAGTGTTGTTGAGGACTTTCTTTGTATCGTCCCTCAGCCGCCCCAGAAACCATGGATGGCAATTTCACCCACATAAAGAGCTTTCCCAAACCAGGGAATCAACAAAGCCTGATGACATCTCTCTGGATTTGATACAAAAAGAAAAGTATAACCTTGAAGACTAAACATTTTATACTCATCCTCATAATTCGGGAAATTCGAGAAGTTCCTGACGATCTGAAAAATGCTACCATCACATGTTCAAGGAAGGCGATCGTAGTGCATGCGGGAACTACCGTGCTCCAGCACTCTTCGCACTGTACACGGCTGTCATGCTGTATGAATCATCTGCAAAAAACAACCAAGGCATTAAGTTTCCTTTTGCTGGAGGTCTCTTCAGTCTTCCAAGACTTCGTGCACAAAGTCCTACCCAGACAACTGGGTGGCAGAATTACAGCAAAGGAAGGAAGGAAGGGAGATTAGGGTTTTGATGTTCCGTCGACATCAACATCACTGTAGACGGAGCAAGAGCTCGAAATATTTCAAAGATGGCGAAGGAAATCATTCATGCTCTCTCAGAGGAACGATACCGGTATTTGCCTGAATTTATTTACGTAAATGTGGATGGGCAGACACGGTTTTGAACCGTTGTCATCCCAAAAGCGATTCAGGTGTGCTAACAGATGTTCAAATCTGTGTAAATTCCTAAGGTATCAAACTGCTGAGATCATCGGTCCCTAGACGTACGCACTGCTTAAACTAACTTACGCTAACCTGCGGCGGGAGGAGAGGCGCAATCCGTGACGTGGCGCCCCAAACCGCGCGTCCACTCCACGCGGCAGTGTGCTAACCAGCGTGCCATCTCGCTCGGTAGAACTACAGTATACCGATGACGCCGCATCTCTAACACCTGCAGAGTTACAACAGTCAGTCAGCTGCTTTAAAACTGCCTGTGGTCGCTTTGGTCTTACCATGAAAGCGATAAAAACGAAGCTAGTCATACAACCTGTCACAGGATTAACTCTTGCTGAATTCAGTACCTCCATCTTGGACACAACACTGGAGTAGACTGATCATTTTTCATATCCTCGAAGCATCTTGTTTAACTGCCATACCTGCCAACAGGATGCTGGCAAAGTAAGGTGCTGTCCACTTAGCCTTCGAACAGTTAATTCACAATCTTCACTAACAAAGAACTAAAGCTGTACATCGAACTCTAGGTGCACGGAGCTGTTGTCACTTTCCCGCCCTTGCATAGCTGTGAAACGTGGACACTCTATCTCCATGATATCAAAAAACTTAAGCGCTTACGACAAATTGGTCAAGTGCGTGCAGTACTCTCACACTGAGGGTTCTGTGCACGATATCGGACCAAAAATTTCAATACCGTATCAGAATCTCCATAGCAGTTTCTCTGACTACCCTGGAAATACAAAACGAAGTGAGGAGTGACTTCAATTTACACTACTGGCCATTAAATTTGCTATACCACGAAGACGACGTGCTACAGACGCGAAATTTAACCGACAGGAAGAAGATGCTGTAATATGCAAACGATTCGCTTTTCAGATCATCCACACAAGGGTGTCGCCGGTGGCGGCACTTACAACGTGCTGACATGAGCAATGTTTCCAACAGATTTCTCATACACAAACAGCAGTTGACCGGCGTTGCCTGGTGAAACGTTGTTGCCATGCCTTTGATAAAGGTCGAATTGTAGCCTATCGCGATTGCGGCTTATCGTATCGCGACATTGCTGCTCGCGTTGGTCGAGATCCAATGACTGTTGGCAGAATATGGAATCGGTGGGTTCAGGAGGGTAATACCGAACGCCGTGCTGGTTCCCAACGGCCTCGTATCACTAGCAGTTGACATGACAGGCATCTTATCCGCAGGGCTGTAACGGATCGTGCAGCCACGTCTCGATCGCTGAGGCAACAGATGGGGACGTTTGCAAGACAACAACCATCTGCATGAACAGTTCGACGACGTTTGCAGCAGCATGGACTATCAGCTCGGAGACCATGGCTGCGGTTACTCGACGCTGCATCACAGACAGAAGCGCCTGTGACGGTATACTCAACGACGAACCTGGGTGCACGAATGGCGAAACGTCATTTTTTCGGATGAATCCAGGTTCTGTTTACAGCATCATGATGGTCGCATCAGTGTTTGGCGACATCGCGGTGAAGGCACATTGGAAGCGTGTATTCGTCACCACCATACAGGCGTATCACCCGGCGTGATGGTATGGGGTCCCATTGGTTACACGTCTCGGTCACCTCTTGTTCGCATTGACGGCTGTTTGAACAGTGGACATTACATATAAGATGTGTTGCGATCCGTGGTTCTACCCGTCATTCGATCCCAGCGAAACCCTACATTTCAGCATGATAATGCACGACCACATGTTGCAGGTCCTGTACAGGCCTTTCTGGATACAGAAAATGTTCGGACTGCTGCCCTGGCCAACACATTCTCCAAATCTCTCACCAACTGAAAACGTCTGTTCAGTGGTGGCCGAGCAACTGGCTAGTCACAGTACGCCAGTCGCAACTCTTGATGAACAGTGGTATCGTGTTGAAGCTGCATGGGCAGCCAAGCTGTGTTTGACTCAATGCCCAGGCGTCTCAAGGCCGTTATTACGGCCAGAAGTGGTTGTTCTGGGAACTAATTTCTCAGGATCTATGCACCCAAATTGCGGGAAAATGTAATCACATGTCAGTTCTAGTATAATATATTTTCCAATGAATACCCGTTTACCATCTGCCTTTCTTCCTGGTGTAGCATTTTTAATGGCCAGTAGTGTATATAAATGTAAATATAGAACTTTTAATAAGATATTTTTATGCACTGGCTAAAACATGACTAGAACTTGTATTTTATGTTTGTGTGTAGTAATTGTTATTAATATTTATCTCATGATGATGTATACAAACTTCGGCGTTGAAATCGCAATTTAACGTGGTAACAAGGGCAATGTTTTACTGCTCCTTAGCCTATGTACTGAACATGAACCCTTTATCACCAACACTCAGTTCCTCCTGCCTAATCGTAACAAGACCACTTGGTAGCATTCTCGCTGGAAGCACTGGCACATCCTTGACTATATCATCACAGGGCAATGTGGTTATACGGGTATCCTTGTCATCAGGACGGAAATAATTATCATAAGCTGCTTATCTGCCGATTGACGATCTCAATCTGTCGCAAACCGAGAAGATCATCTATAACCAGCTCAGAGAGAAACTCGTCACTTCTAAACTTCAAATTAAATCCATTACTATAGATCACCGAAATTCAATCTCAAATAACCTGGGTAGTCATCCAGCGAGCACTAGTGACACATTCGTCTATTATACCTTTGACATGATGAATACAATGTGTGTTCTTAAGGCAAAAATATATTCTTTATGTGAGATAATCACAGTTTAACACTTATCAGTTTTTTTTACTTTACTTGTATTATGAAACTTTGCTTCTTGCCAAATTCAATGATGCCAGGCCAACGGGGAGTACCCTATAGGTTTTGATGATCGAGTTTTCAAGTATCTAAATAAGTGACATCAATGGCCATTCTTTTGATTAAAAGCGTCTTATAATCTTGAAGTTTTCACACTGCCGAGGGACCATAGACTTTAATATGCGATATAAATTTGGACTTGATACGTCTGCCCGTTCCTGAGAAAAAGGCGTGGTAACATTCTGAGCGCCAGGCGGAAACAAAGCCATCCTATAAGGGTTCCGTTTTTACACATTGAAAGGAACTCTAAAAACGCGATGCACCTTGAACATTAAATGGCACAACTATGTGACCAAAACTACGGCTCTCAAAGAGGCGATGATAAATAATACTGTGGCAACCACCATCGTTCATCCGCCGAGCCACGTTCACCACATGAGTGATACGAAGTTTCCGTGCTAAGTCCTTTATGATCAGCTCTGCTCTGGCAGTACACTCCATGCACCCATTCTAAGCGTTTTAAAAATCACTTGAAACACATCATGAAGACGACTGGTATAAACATACAAACATGGGAAGGATGATCTGTGGACCATTTCCTGTGAAGGAAACTACATCCACTGCTGTCGTGAAGAAGCAAGGCGACAGGCAAGAAATCTCGGGCAGTTACAGCCCCCCCCCCCCCCCCCCTCCTCCACCAAACATATAGCACGATTTGAGTGGGCGCATGTTTTGTGCCAGGACTGGTCTGTTCAGTCATCAGATACACATCCATAAGCTGTGTTGACATGTGCACTCTCTGCAGGAGGAAGATGCATATTCAGAATATAAGTGTTAATTGTTAATGAAATTGACAATTGGTTTGTTAGAGTCAAATGTGTACTCACATCTGTTAGTGCATTCCCTTTAACAAACTGTGATTAATTTCTATGGCATCAGCAACTGAGTGACTACATAGTGAACATTGGAAGAAGGTAGCATTTAGACGAGTGGCTATGTGGGCCACTGCCCTCCCACTCGACTGGCTTAAATGTTTATCAACAATGATCTCACTAATCGTCACTGTTTACACGTACAAACAGTCTTCAGTGAATGTTCACCGTAAACTGGTCTTATGTCAGGCATAGCAGCAAAGCGCCTCCATGCAGAAGTCCACCGAAAATCACTGACTGGAAAGTCTGGTAAGTACTGTTACGGCACAGAATATTAAGGGGTGGAAATTAGAAAAAAAAAGTTAAATCTCGTTCACACTGCCACAGGCAAAATCAAGTCATCCCAGGTACAGGGGCAGAAACAAGAAGCGAGCGAGTATCTCAAAGGGGGTCAGGTCGACAACACTTAACAACGCTGTGTGCCAAGTATGCATTCAGCAAAAAGAAGACTGCGACAGAAAACCAAAGGAAGCGAGACAAGAATATTATTTAGCTTGTAAGACATGGTGCAAAAAACTCTATCTCTTTAAAAAGAGCTCATAGTCAGGAACTGGTAAACTTGTTAAGTGAATATAGCAGAATAAGAAGGAACAAGCAGTCATTACGAATCGAGCGTCGTGCCATAGTCTGATGGTGGCCCCCTTTAATTACCCCAGCCCTACAGCTATTATCGTGAGTTGATCATTGGGATGATGGCATTCACAGCAACGGAACTCAATTACGTGAGTGAATCTGTGTCCTAGATGCTCCAGCACAGTCTACGAACTAGCCAAAGATGCACTCAAGAAGATGGCCTTATCCTGACGAACTTATGCTGCTTGCCACCTATCATCTGTACCATTATTGATGGAGAAACTATCTTCCGACAATACCGCATCACAGAGTGCTGCCAACATAGAACTTCAACATGGAAGACAACAGGCCCTCTTGGGGTCCATGTTCCTGATCAACTGCCAGGTGCCTCCAAATGCAGAAATCTACCATGGGTAGGGAGGAGATCAATCGACCACACAACTACTGACACCGGATACTTTACTGATGGATCATCAAGGGTCATTGTAGAATTCGGAGTGGGAGCAAGGACACTCCAGTAGCCAGTGAGAGAGTCAGTTTGTGCTGGGCAATGGCTGCACCTGATCGCCAGTAACCCATCATGGCGCCAGGTCACCGACATCTTGTCATGGGCATCCAATTCTTGAGATGATTCAGTAGGTGTCAGCTAGAATGCGACACACAGTTGAATGAGCAACAGGCAAAGCTGGTGGGAATGAACGACAACTTGTAAACTTTGTGAATAACCTAAATGATTGTATTCTAATATAGTTTAATGGTGTCATTGGTGCTTCAAGGTTTCCACACAGCTATACCTGCATCACACAGATGTGTCTCCGCTCATCTGTCTGTTTACACTTACACGAAGTCTTCAGTGAACTTTCACTAAAAATTGGTATGATATTGGTATAGCCGGAAAGCACTTCCGCATAGGAGTCCATCGAGCACCGTTGCTTGTGAAGACTGGTGAATGTAGATAAGTATACCGTTCTGCACTTATCAAAAAGTAAATATCAAGGTTTCTCAATCAGAACTAGATGCAACCATTTCATGAAATTCATGAGAATAGCTACTTTTTACGACTTGAAATGTCTAATAGATTCACTTATTGGTAAACCAGATGGAAAGTTTCAGTTTATTGTTAGGTGCTGGGGAAATAGTAATCCATCTACACTTCTTCGGCTATACTAGGATATTGCTCAGGATTGAAGATTTAAAGTTAGTCTCATTTTAGGTTTGATAGAATAAAATATAGTCGTATAACATGACAGGCTGCATCAGAGGCACCAAGGGCATGATTCAGCTGGCTAACATATTGGTCACAGGCAGCAACACTTGTTCTTTGCGAAGTGTTGCAGCATTGTATCTGTGTGGCGCAGGTTAATGTGTTGAATTCGTGCCACGTAATGTTGTGATTACTATTATTATTATTATTGACGACGATGTGTGAGAGAAGGAAGAGAGTGAAATCCGATGCCAGCACACAGCTCACTCCTCTCGAACAATATCATGGAGGCTATCGGGCTTAACGGCCCCAACCAATGCACGGATCACTATTATACCACATGCCCCGCACTCCATGACACATAGTGGGAAGGACTGGTATATGACCTACAACAATGGAGAAAAGTCTGGCGATCAGGAACTTTACGCCACCACCACTCTTCCCTTGCCGAGCCAATACCGGTGGCGAAAATTTCTTCGTCCTCCTGGATTGGAACCGTCATACTGCAAACTGAACGCTGCTGCAGCAGCGTGTGTTAGCGACCTCAGCCACGGAGGTGATATTCGGGCAGAGTGGCATTCAGTGTGCTCTAGATGGATCGTGAATATTTTTCCTCTAGCGAACAGGCGCAGCAGTATCGTTGAATATTTCGGACTAGACGCTGACATTGCCGTACCACCAGGTATCTCCTTCATTGTAATTTCCCTACGTTCGGCTACAGGATATTAAGGCCCCACACGTGCGAGGATATCTACGTTTGAAGAGCGGAAGACTACAGTCGAATTTTCAATACGTCCACCCCCTCCTCTGCTCTTCGTTTTCTTTCGGCCGAGGCCAGGGTGGGCTGTTTCAGATCCAATTCGTTGCAGAGCCTGCTTGCTTTTCTTTTTTGCTGTGGTTCTGTCCCTAGTCGGTAAAAGCGGAATCCTTATAGAATCGACAGGATCGCTTTGTTGTCGGTCTGCCTGTCTGTCCGCCTGCCAAACAGATTAAAAAAAAAGAATCTCTCTCTCAGGGGAACGGGAAGATGTATGACGTTGAAAATTACGTCACATTCTAAGGTCCCCCTTGGAGGTATAATAAACGATAACTTCTAACAACCAGAACAAAAACGTACGGCCATATATGTCATATATTTTGGTACTAGCAAAGTCATTCATCGAAACCTACATCAACATCTACATATATACTCCGCTAGCCACCAAGCGGTGTTAGGCGCGGTGCACAATTCGCGTCAAAGTCATATTGTCTCCCCTGCGTTCCACTCGCGGAAAGCGAAAGCGCGAGGGAAAAATGACTATCTGATCGCCTCAGTATGACCTCTAATTCCCCTTATCTTTGAATGGTGATCATTGCGCGATTTGAAAGTTGGTGGTAATAATATACGCTCTACATCCTCGGCGAAGATCGGATTTCGGAATTTAGTGAGCAGCCCCTTCCGTTAAGCGCGTCGTCTACCTGCAAGTGTATCCCACTTCAAACTTTCAATGAGATTTGTAACACTCTCGCGATGGCTAAATGTACCAATCACGCATATTGCCGCTCTTCTTTGGATCTTCTCAATCTCTTGAATCGGACCCAACTGTTAAGGGTCCCATACAGATGAACAGTACTCTAAGACTGGACGAACTAACGTATTGTAAGCAATTTCCTTTCCTGAAGGGCTGCATCGCTTCAGGACTCTACCAATATACCGCAATCTAGAGTTCACCTTGCCCGTTGCTTGTGTAATCTGATCATTCCATTTGAGATCATTTCGAATAGTCACACCCAGATACTTGAAGGATGTTACCGCTTTCAAAGACTGGGCATTTATTTTGTACTCGTACATCAATGGGAATTTTCGCCTTGTTATACTCAGTAGGTTACACTTACTAATATTGAGAGATAACTGCCACTCATTACACCAAGCATTTATTTTCTGCAAATCGCCACTTATTTGTTCACAAGTTTCGTGTGATACTACTTTCCTGTAGACTACAGCATATCGGCAAACAGTCTAATCCGCTGTCAATACCATCAACCAGATCGTTTATGTAAATCGTAAGAAACCGTGGATCTATTACGCTCTCCTGGGGCGCTCTGATGTTACGCTTGTTTCTGTTGAAGTCACCTCCTTCAGGACGACATACTGCTCCCTGTCGTGTAGAAAACTTTCTATCCCACAGCATATGTCATCCAATAGACCGTAAGCGTGCACTTTTTGGAGCAAGCGAGAGTGCGGTACTGGGACGAACGCCTTTCGAAAATCGAGAAATATGACATCAACCTGAGAGCCGGTATCTACAGCATGTTGTACACCATGCACAAAGAGGGCCAGCTGTGTCTCGTATGACCACTGTCTCCTAAAATCGTGCTGGTTTCTGCAGATGGGCTTCTCAGAGTCTAGAAAGGTCATTATGTCTGAACACAAAATACACTCCTGGAAATGGAAAAAAGAACACATTGACACCGGTGTGTCAGACCCACCATACTTGCTCCGGACACTGACAGAGGGCTGTACAAGCAATGATCACACGCACGGCACAGCGGACACACCAGGAACCGCGGTGATGGCCGTCGAATGGCTCTAGCTGCGCAGCATTTGTGCACCGCCGTCGTCAGTGTCAGCCAGTTTGCCGTGGCATACGCAGCTCCATCGCAGTCTTTAAAACTGGTAGCATGCCGCGACAGCGTGGACGTGAACCGTATGTGCAGTTGACGGACTTTGAGCGAGGGCGTATAGTGGGCATGCGGGAGGCCGGGTGGACGTACCGCCGAATAGCTCAACACGTGGGGCGTGAGGTCACCACAGTACATCGATGTTGTCGCCAGTGGTCGGCGGAAGGTGCACGTGCCCGTCGACCTGGGACCGGACCGCAGCGACGCACGGATGCACGCCAAGACCGTAGGATCCTACGCAATGCCGTAGGGGACCGCACTGCCACTTCCGAGCAAATTGGGGACACTGTTGCTCTTGGGGTATCGGCGAGGACCATTCGCAACAGTCTCCATGAAGCTGGGCTACGGTCCCGCACACCGTTAGGCCGTCTTCCGCTCACGCCCCAACATCGTGCAGCCCGCCTCCAGTGGTGTCGCGACAGGCGTGAATGGAGGGACGAATGGAGACGTGTCGTCTTCAGCGATGAGAGTCGCTTCTGCCTTGGTGCCAATGATGGTCGTATGTGTGTTTGGCGCCGTGCAGGTGAGCGCCACAATCAGGACTGCATACGACCGAGGCACACAGGGCCAACACCCGGCATCATGGTGTGGGGAGCGATCTCCTACACTGGCCGTACACCTCTGGTGATCGTCGAGGGGACACTGAATAGTGCACGGTACATCCAAACCGTCATCGAACCCATCGTTCTACCATTCCTAGACCGGCAAGGGAACTTGCTGTTCCAACAGGACAATGCACGTCCGCATGTATCCCGTGCCACCCAACGTGCTCTAGAAGGTGTAAGTCAACTACCCTGGCCAGCAAGATCTCCGGATCTGTCCCCCATTGAGCACGTTTGGGACTGGATGAAGCGTCTTCTCACGCGGTCTGCACGTCCAGCACGAACGCTGGTCCAACTGAGGCGCCAGGTGGAAATGGCATGGCAAGCCGTTCCACAGGACTACATCCAGCATCTCTACGATCGTCTCCATGGGAGAATAGCAGCCTGCATTGCTGCGAAAGGTGGATATACACTGTACTAGTGCCGACATTGTGCATGCTCTGTTGCCTGTGTCGATATGCCTGTGGTTCTGTCAGTGTGATCATGTGATGTATCTGACCCCAGGAATGTGTCAATAAAGTTTCCCCTTCCTGGGACAATGAATTCACGGTGTTCTTATTTCAATTTCCAGGCGTGTATGTTCCATTATTCAACGACAAATCGATGTCAGTGAAATAAGATCTTCCCCCTTGATCTACGGTGATCATATTAGACAAGAAGCGAGGTTTGACAGTACAATAAAGGAAAAATCTGAAAAATGTTAATTTTATATTATGTCATACGAAAAGTGGTTCAAATGGCTCTGAGCACTATGGGACTCAACTGCTGTGGTTATTAGTCCCCTAGATCTTAGAACTAGTTAAACCTAACTAACCTAAGGACATCACACACATCCATGCCCGAGGCAGGATTCGAACCTGCGACCGTAGCAGTCGCACGGTTCCGGACTGCGCGCCTAGAACCGCGAGACCACCGCGGCCGGCATATCTCATACGAAGAAGATATTTCTTTTCTCGTTTTTTGTCCGAATACAAACATTAAATTAAAACCATTCAGGATGACTGGATCGCAATAGTAAAATTCAAACATCAGGCAAGGTATGACGTTATTGCTCACATGACACGTTTCGGAATTTATCCATCGTCAGATACCCAGGAGCGATTACTGCACTTAGATACGGCGTTTCACGTACAACTGGAAACTCCATCCTCGTACGTACGAGCGGTGATCGCTCCTGGAGATATGGGGGTGGATAAACTCGAAAACGCGTCATATGAGCAATATAATCACTGTAGTTAGGCCTCCTGTTTCAACTTTCAGCGAGCTGTTAGTTCGGCAGACGAAATAGCCAAGAATAATGGCAGAGAGGAATGAAAAAGAGCTGAATCACGCTGTGCAAGAGCTGTCCACTATTTTGGCTGGGCAGTGACGGACTTCATAGTAGCCTTGTATACGTAGCAACGGATCTTCACTTGTCATACGTTGGCTGTGTGAAAGTCTTCATTCTCTGCGCGCTGGCTTTACATTCTCTCGTGTTTGTAGGCCGTTGGGGAATGTCGTTTTTGCGGCTTCCTTTCACCTTGTGGAGGCAGGCTGTCGCAATTCGAGTAATGAGCTATATTGCTTGAATTCCAGTGTGTGTCAGTATCTCTAATCATATAAATAACAGAGAGGCACCTCCGGTGCTAGGTCATTAATTTGTCTTTTACTTTACTGTTGTCTGTACTGACGCCACCACAGAATTGATCGCCTGGATACGAGACATTAGGAGCTGCTGTTTGCAGTGTCGATAAAGAAGTTAATGTACACTAAGCCCTGAGAATGTGTTGGTTATGGTGTTGGCGACACACATACCTCTCAGTGTGCCATTTCGCGTCCCTTGCAGACACAACGCTTGCCGGCTGATAATAAATTAACTGCATGATGCCGATAACACGTCCGCATGATATAAGGAAACTCAAAATAAACGTGTACTCTTAAATAGGTTTTTTATACCGATTACAAAACAGTTCTTAACATTCTTCTATCACATACAGTTCTCTCGTACTGGGAAAAAGTTTATTTTAGTTTTAGTTTCATTGTAGATTATTTTCTAGTAATTTTAAAAAACTTATTCGTGAGAGCGTATATTATGTACAATGATATACAGTTTTCTCATACTGGAGCAAAGTTTATTTTAGTTTTAGTTTCATTGTACGTTATTTTCTAGTAATCTAAAAGAACTTAAACCCGAGAGCATATATTATATATGACTCGTACTATCCTTTCATTTCCAGCTTCGGTTTGTATCGGCAAGACATGAAAAAGAAAAACACGAGGCAGGCCCGCACTCCGCTTATCAGCCTGCAGTATTCACACGTATGGTGCTCAGGTGCCAGCCTCGTTGTTGGCGATTTCCAATAGCCCTCACACATTTTCTCAATAATGGAAAGGAGTATGATTGTCTTCCTATCATTAAAAACATTTCGATATGTTAGACGTAGTTAGTACACGGTAGTGTTTGTCATAAAACGTAAACTGGACAGCGACATTAATCGGTATAAACTTTTCCAAATACGCGTGGTTTCGTACTTTACTTTGAAGCATCACGATAGGTATGGGTAGTAACGAAAAGAAAAGAAATTCTTTTACCTAAAAGTGTCCGCAAAATCAAATGAGATGCATAGCGGAGAACCTGCACGAATCCAAAAAGAGTGTTTTTTTTTATCTTTTTACGTGAAATTTAATATATTAAGGGTTGAATAACACTTAGGTGGTATTTTTCTTCTACTGATTTTTATTTGTATGAACTAGTATTCGGCTTATTAGGCCATCTTCAGATAACTACTGGCAATTGTTTACAAGCAGCTTGTGTTCTTATGAACCAAACATTCTGGACTAAGATACAACGGACTTAGTTTATTGTCTTTGGAATTGTCGAACGGGTCTTTTGACTTTTTGTTCTGTAAAAGTGTTCTTTAACATAATAAAATCACATTTTATGATTTGTCAGTACCGTGTATGACAATATTAGAATTATTTAGACTACACATTATTACAAAATTACAATTTTTTGGTGTTTGTTGTGAACAGTTGCACTGGACACTAATTTTTGATTGCCTAACTGCGATGTTTTGTTTGGGGGTTACATTTTGTTATTAGGAAAATTGTGCATTAATATATACCAAATATTACATTGTTACAGTTGAGTTACAATTAGGAATGTAAACACATTGCTAACTGTAGATCAACTGTAACAATGTAATATTTGGTATATATTAAGGAACAATTTTTCTAACAACAAAATGTAACCCCCAAAACAAAACATCGCATACATTTCTCAAGCTTAAATGCTGACAGTCAATGATAGCCTGCCTGCAGATTTTGCAGTTTCTGTTCTCTCGTGGAGCCAGTAACCCTAATGTCATCCAAATAGTTGACGCAGCACAGAATATCTTTCATATGTTGCTCAAAAAAACGCTGGAGTGTTCCTAGAGCTGAAGTCATTCGAAAAGGGAAATGGTTAAACTGGTACGCCCCAAAAGGAGTATTTATTACTAAATCCGTCGAGACTCAGCGTCGAATCGCAATTGCAACTATGCACTTTGAGGTCAGTTTTGGAATAATACCAACTGCCAGCCAACTTATCCAGCAACTACTCGGCATACGGAATGGAAAAATATCTATTCCATTTTGTGTAACGACTGTATGCTTGAAGTCGGTGCGAAGTCTAACATCATGATTGTGTTTCTGGATCAAGACTTCGGTGATGGTCTATTGCCATGATGAAGCCGGTGACATCACCCAAAGATTCTGCCATCTGTGAAGTTTCACATTCACTTTGTCTCACACAGCCAAAGGCACAGGGCAGGCTACAGAGAAGGCAAGAACTGCTACTACGTGCGTTATCCGACCATAGTAATGCAATGGTAATCTACACATCTCTGTAAATTTTACTCTTCCAGGGTCCCATAGAAATTACACTACTGGCCATTAAAATTGCTACACCACGAAGACGACGTGCTACAGACGCGAAATTCAACCGACAGGAAGAAGATGCGGTGATATGAAAATGATTAGTTTTTCAGAGCTTTCACACAAGGTTGGCACCGGTGGCGACGCCTACAACGTGCTGACATGAGGAAAGTTTCCAATCGATTTTTCATACACAAACAGCAGTTGACCGATGTTGCCTGGTGAAACGTTGCTGTGATGCCTCGTGTAAGGGGGAGAAATGCGTACCATCACGTTTCCGACTATGATAAAGGTCGGATTGTAGCATATCGGTATTGCGTTTATCGTATCGCGACATTTCTGCTCGCGTTGGTCTAGATCCAATTAGTGTTAGCAGAATATGGAATCGGTGGGTACAGGAGGGTAATAGAGAACTCCGTGCTGGATCCCAACGACCTCGTACGACTAGCAGTCGAGATGAGAGGCATCTTATGCGCATGGCTGTAACGGATCGTGCAGCCACGTCTCGAACCATGAGTCAACAGATGGGGACGTTTGCATGACAATCAACCATCTGCACGAACAGTTCGACGACTTTGCAGCAGCATGGACTATCAGCTCGGAGACCATGGCTGCGGTTACCCTAGACGCTGCATAACAGACGGGAGCGCCTGCGATGGTGTACTCAATGAAAAATCTGGGTGCACGAATGGCAAAACGTCATTTTTTCGGATGAATCCAGCATCATGATGGTCGCATCAGTGTTTGGCGACATCGCGGTGAACGCACATTGGAAGTGTGTATTCGTTACATCGCCATACCGGCGTGATTGTATGGGGTGCCATAGGCTGCAAGTCTCGGTCACCTCTTGTTCGCATTGAGGGCGCTTTGAACAGTGGACGTTACATTTCAGATGCGTTACGACCCATGGCTGTACCCTTCATTTGATCCCGGCGAAACCCTACATTTCAGTAGGATAATGCACGACCGCATGTTGCAGGTCCTGTACGGGCCTTTCTGGATACAGAAAATGTTCGACTGCTACTCTGGCCAGAACATTCTCCAGATCTCCCACCAACTGAAAATGTCTGTTCAGTGGTGGCCGAGCAACTGGCGCGTCACAATACGCCAGTCACTACTCCTGATGAACAGTGGTATCGTGTTGTAGCTGCACGGACGGCTGTACCTGTACACGCCATCCAAGCTCTGTTTGACTCAATGCCCAGGCGTATCAAGGCCGTTATTACGGCCAGAGGTGGTTGTTCTGGGTACTGATTTCTCAGGATCTATGCACCCAAATTGCGTGAAAATGTAATCACATGTCAGTTCTAGTATAATATATTTGTCCAATAAATACCCGTTTAACATCTGCATTTCTTCTTGGTGTAGCAATTTTAATGACCAGTAGTGTACTACTGCTCAATAGCAACAAAGTGCTCTTAACTACTAGCTAGGTGATTGCACCTTACCTGGTAGTACAGTTTAAAAGGGCTTTGATAATTCTGGTACCTAACCGTTGTGGCATCAAAAACCGCAAATGAGACTGGCAGGTTGCTTGAGACTGCGCCATCGGGAGCATCGTTAGCAAATACGATGAGGTCCTAAGTTTGCTCCTGTTACCGTGAGAACAGGTGTTGTCGCAAATGTTGTTGCTGCTGTTGCAACTGTCGTTGGTGTTGCTGCTGCTGCTGATTCAGCTGCTCTCCCTGCAGCTGTGTATGTTGCCTCCGACGCTCGAAGAACGGTGGGCCTGTGATGGCCACAATATACGAGGGTTGTCCAGAAAGTAAGTTCCGAACGGTCCGGAAATGGAAACCACTGGGAAAATCCTGTAAAGCTTTGCACAGATGTGTTGGGCAGTGTCTCTAGTATGCCCGTCGATTTTGTCGCGTCGCTCTTTTCAGTTTTGAGTGAACAGTGAGCACGTAACGATGCGCAGGGAATAGCGTCTCCCACCAAGTATGAGGGCCTAGTTAAACATTTCGCCTGTTTCATGCAGCCCATATAACATAACTGTCGAGCAGTTCCTTCTTCATGCCAATTCTCGGCCGCACACGGCAGGGGCAATGAAGACGCTCCTGCAGCGTTTCCGATGAGAAGTGTTTGATCATCCACAATACAGTCCGTAATTGCCTCCCCCTGAGTCTCATCTCTCCTCACAAGAACCGCTGGCTATGAAGACAAAATTTTTCTACAGACAACGAGCTGCAGACCAGTGCAGATAAGTGGCTGAAAGCACAGGCGGCTGCTTTCTATGACGAGGATATTGGAAAGTTGATACAACACTTCGCCAACACTAGAAGTTCGAGCTGCAACAATGTAGAGAAGTAGGTGGAAGGTGTACCTAACTGTTGCAAATAAAACGTTTCTGATTTTCACTGTGGTTTCCATTTCGCGATAGAAACATTCTGGACAACCCTCGTACAATAATTAACACTAAAAGGAGCGTACAAGCGAGAACTATTTCTCGTCACCATCTGTTGAGCCTCGTTAGCGATGTTATCCTGTCCAAGAAAAATCCTCATGATGAGCGCAGTGTACCATGATGGATGGCCCCGCGGAAAACACTTGGTGTCAACCACGAGAGTCCGAAGGCACGGTTAGGGACAAATACGGAAGAGGTAAGAGCGCGGCACCGTGAAGAGTTTAACATTTATGCAAAAGCAAGAATAGACCAAGTAAATAAGATCTGAGCTCGTGCGACTTAGAGCTGAGACTGGCTACAGAGTCCGCGTTGCCGAAACAGGAAAGCTGAAGCGCCAGAGGAGCTGCCCAAAGTACGTTCCGCTTTCAGTCGAGTGGCAGATCACTCCGACTCTCGATAGCCAACAACTGCTCGTGTGACATCATGAATTTGTCAGACGTACTGAACAAATGGTTCAAATGGCTCTGAGCACTGTGGGACTTAACATCTGTGGTCATCAGTCTCCTAGAACTTAGAACTACTTAAACCTAAGTAAGGACATCATACACATCCATGCCCGCGGCAGAATTCGAACCTGCGACCGTAGCGGTCACGCGGTTCCAGACTGACGAGCCTAGAACTACACGGCCACACGGACTGGCGGTACTCAACATATGAAACTATTTTCAGTATCATCTGTTTCGCATATGTAGGTTAATTAAACATATATTCAGTACTTTGGCAACCAAGTGATGAACCGACGTTTTATCATTACAACTAAGGCCCAAACTTAAAGTTAACTGTTATGGCAACTATTGTCCTACATAATTTCTTCACAGCCTGCCATCAGTGGGTACACTCATTTAGTGTCCTATATTATCCTACGAAAGTTGTGGATTCCAAAGACGTACAAGAAATTATATTTGACAGTTGGCACCAAGATGTTTCACAGGGGAATTCCACCACGAATGTGCAATCTTTTGGATAAAGTAAATTGAACTAGAGTGTCAGAGGTCGTATTTTTTTGCCCATAAATACTGTTTGAATTGTGATGATAAAAGACTAGTTGCCAAGTTAGTGTTTTTACATTTAGGTCTAAAGCACTCTAAAGGTTGGACATAATGAAAAGAACTCAATGCAAATTGATATAATTAAAATTTGTGTTTACTTCTTCGTTTGAGCTCTTCTGGAGTGAATAACATGATTAACGTGTACCATATCACAACACTTCTATGATCACGAGCTGACAGATGTAATTTAATAAATACATCGTTCCACTTAATATATATGCCGTGTGACTATGGCCCCGTAAACAGTTCGCCGGGTGCAAGTCTTTCGATTTGACGCCACTTCGGCGACTTGCTTGTCGATGGGGATGAAATGATGATGATTAGGACAATACAACAACCAGTCCCTGAGCGGATAAAATCTCCGACCCAACCGGGAATCGAACTCGGACCCTTAGGATTAACATTCTGTCGGGCTGACACCTTTTTTTTCCGATGCGTTTGGTCTGGGTGGACGTCAGTCACAAGACATCCGTTCGAGACTCAGCTACCGGGGGCGGACATCATCGTGTCATTGAAAAAGATATCGAGCGTTTGAAAAAAAAATTAAACGTGGCTGAAACACCAACTGTTGAAATTCTTCACGGTAAATGAATTCTTGACCACGGTTTCGGTGTATCTAAATAGACCTTCATCACGAGTAATTTACACTAAAATTACATCCTGCAATGGACATTAATAAAACATCAGTTCATAGACGAAGTACTGATGCTAAGCTGTGTTCGCATCGACCCTCTGTCCATAATCATGTTGTATAAATGGAGATGATGTTTTAACTACCGGCGACGCCTCTGGCACAATTGTTGTACTAATCTCCATTGCAGGATATAATTTTAGTGTATTTTACTTCTGATGAAGGTATATTTAGATATACCGAAACCGTGGTCAAGAATTTTAATAAATCTTTATCCTGCTACTGTTTTGGCTGTCATCATTTACCGAGAAAAAAATAATGTTATGAGACAGACAGGAAATTACTATGTACAGGGACAGAATGACGTGCACTACACGCATCCTTTCGCCACACATACAAGACATTTTCGTGAGAAAGGAGATAGATATTAATCTACTCTCAGCTTCAAATACTTTTTAGATAATCATATGCACACTGTGTGACCTAAAGTGAATCAGAAGCAAAGTCTTCTCACTGTCCTCTAACCACTGCAAACTCTTATCTTTAATGTAAAGAGTTATTTAGTTTTGGTACGTCGCTGTGTCAATAATGAATAAAGAAAAGAAATCTAGTTCATTATCAACAAAAAATGTGAGACTATAAGATGTGGAAGAATCTTGAAATTAAAAGTATTTTCACTGCCAGAAAAAGCGCGACATCCTCAAGGACTGCGTTCAGTGGCACCAAAGTACACTATATGCGTAATGTGGGGTTGTGGTGTTAGTGGTTCGTCTCGATCATAGGCGGTTAAAGTGGCGTCCTGTAGGTCTATTTATCCTCTGTTTTGACTGTGCAGTAACAGCAGTGCTGAGTTTACAGGTGACCAGTGTTTGCAACATTCGTTCTAGGGAGTAACCATGTCTCGCTGTCGAGTATGTAAGCCTGTTGAACAACTTAGGCCATTTAAACGAGGTCGCATTGTGGATCTGTGAGATGTATGGACGTATTGACGTATTAGTTCAAATTGTTCAAATGGCTCTGAGCACCTAAATAACCTGAGGACATCACACAACACCCAGCCATCACGAGGCAGAGAAAATCCCTGTCCCCGCCGGGAATTGAACCCGGGAACCCGGGCGTGGGAAGCGAGAACGCTACCGCACGACCACGAGATGCGGTCTTGACGTATTGCTGCAAATACTAGGCACAAAGCATCGGTGACATGTGGGCGCTTTCAGACTTGGTTCTGGACGCCCTCGCCGTTAAAACGCACATCAGCATCGACGCATTGTGAGAGGAGCAGTAGCCGACTGAACATCATCCATGGAAGAAATGTGGGTACATGTTGCACCTGGTGTGTCATCAAGGACCACTGAGAATTGTCTGCTTGCAGTAGGATTAAGATGACGTGAGTCTCTGATCAGACTACCACTGGCGCCACAAACACTGCCAAGCACGGCAGATTAAAGTAGCAATCTGTTGTCTTCAGTCCTGAAGTACGTCCAGTCTGTATGCGAGTGGTAGATGTACAAGTAGCTGGGCGTAGACATTGTGAGTGGACTGTTCTGTAGTGAAATCGTCATCAGTTACAATTTGCAGTCATATTTGGTCTATCTGCAGGGTAAAGTAATCTGTGCCTACTACGTCGCTCTTCCCGAATTAGTACTAAATCTCTGACAGATAGATCTGCGATTTCAGCAGGATAGTGAACGTGCATAAGCACCTGTTACAGAACAACGTGTTGTTCGTGATGTACTACTATCCTGACAAGTAAAATCACTCGATTAGTTGGCAAGTGAAAACGTACGCGGCCGGCCGGAGAGGCCGAGCGGTTCTAGGTGCTACAGTCTGGAACCGCGCAACCGCTACGGTCGCAGGTTCGAATCCTGCCTCGGGTATGGGTGTGTGTGATGTCCTTAGGTTAGTTAGGTTTAAGTAGTTCTAAGTTCTAGGGGACTGATGACCTCAGAAGTTAAGTCCCATAGCGCTCAGAGCCATTTGAACTATTTGAATACGTACGCGACATGGTGAAGTAACCTACTCGTTTTCCAGGGCCTGCAGGAACTGCAACAAAAGATGGAAATTGCTTGCGAAAAATGTATCACAAGATACGATTCAGCACCCTTACGGTGGTTTTTATATAAGAATACACGTCTGCATTGCCATCAGAGAGGCATACACTGTGTTTTGATGTGTCTGTTTAGGCACATTTTACTGTGACAAGTGTGTTTTATTTGGAGTGAATTTGTGATAATATAGTCCTACAGTAATGAACTGCCAGTCACATCACTTTTTCAATAAAATGACCTTGTCTTTGAAAGTGTTACATTTTTCTTACCGGCACATCCTATCCAGTTGATAATTCATTTAGCAGCAACTGACTCATCTAACATTAAGCCGAGCGCAAACATACATCGAGTCATGCAGAAAAGTTCTACATGAACAAACCACGCTACTAAGTGTACTGTGCATACTGCCATAGACTATGACAACATGACAGCTGTGCTGTTAGCGCTACGTTCTCTGCGCTGCAAGCTCTGGTGAGAATCGACCTTGACCCCTATTTCGTTCATGCTTTCTGTACATTTGGAGAGTGTTTCTAAGTCTCAGATTGTGTACATTTGTTATACAATGCAGGCTTTGAGTGCCGGTATTCGCAGCCTTGGTGCTCTCTCTTTAGCATTAGACTGTCTGAGGCATGTCACTGTACCCCAGTTAAATCCTCGTACCACTGAAAGATGAATGAAACAGACGTTTGCGTCAGCGGCGCTGGCAAACAGCTGAATTCGTTAAAATTAAACAAAGTCCCACGACGTAATGGAACTCCTAACAGATTCTACACCCTCTCTGAGGTAGAGTTTCCCTCTCTATTAACTATAGTCTATCTCCATTCTTCTGCAATTGCTCATGTGCTCTTTTAGTCGTTTGATGGCCGTTCTTTTTGTAGTACCCACATACAATTGTAGAAGAGGGGAGACTGGCTGATCATCTTTTGCGAAACATGCTTTGCAGCCAGGAGACCACCGCGTTCATTTTGATAGGTCTCAAGTACTGGCAGCCACAAGCGGATACCATGAAAGATTATACTGAGAGGCCATAGGGATTGTAAAATGAAAGTTTATACAGAGAGCCCATAGAGATTGTAAAACACTCCACGTATTTCAACAGGAAGGAAGAGGGTGTGGAATTGGATGACGTCTGGTATCGGATGCTGAAAAAGATGTGTAACAGTCTTCCAGCATGCGGTGATAGCAACAGTCAACGGCAGCAGTCCACAGCGATCAATTGCACTCGCGTATTCAAAACATATGACGTTACGCCACTACGCGGAATCGAAATTTTGCTGTAGTTAGTAGCGAGCCAGAGTGTGAATCGGACATTAATAGCTACGTTCACCCTCCGCAGATGGAGACGAAACGTTGTGTTTTAAGGTGAAAAGCATTCGACCACGACATAATAGCCCTGGACATTTTATTAATTGTGAAATGTCGTCTATGCCTTCTGACTTATTTGGTTTTAAGTCGTTGAAAACTCTTTTAAATTCTGACTTAGGTACTGGACCCCTTATCTCTTCCCTGTCGACTACTGTTTCCTCTCCTCTCACGACATTAGACAAGCCCTTTCCTTCACAGAGGGCTTCAGTGTACTCTTTTGACCCATCCGCTCTCTCTTCTGCACTTAACAGTGGAATTCCCACTGTATCCCCCTCCCCCCCCCCCCCATTGCTTTTAACTTAATCGGAAGTTACTTTGGTCTTTCTATATTCCAGGTCATTCCTTCCAAGTCACTTCTTTTTCGATTTCTTCACATTTTTCATGCTATTTCGCCTTAGTTTCCCTTCTTCCCTGCACTTCCTATTTTTTTCGCTCTTAAGCGACTTTTATTTCCGTATTCCTAAATTTCGTCGACCAGCTGAAGTATTTCTTCTGTTACCCATAATTTCTTCGCAATTACCTTCCTTGTACCTACGTTTTCCTCTCCAACTTTTTTTTAAAGGTATCCATTCGTCTTCAACTGAACTGCCTAGCGAGCTGCCCATTATCGCAGTATCTGTGGCCTCCGAGGAGTTAAAGAGTAACTCTTCATACCTTAGTATTTCAGTATCCCACTTCTTTGCCCATTCACACTTCCTGACTACTCTCCTAAATTCAACCTGCTCTTCAACCCACTCCCAAAACGACGACATGTGGACATCTACCACGACTTGACATAAATGAAAAACGCGGACAATTATTCTCTGGAAAAAGTCATCACGGGTAACGAGGTTTTTGTGTTATCGATACGAACCTACCGCAGAACGACAAAGTGAAGAAATTCACATGAAGGGTCAATGCTTTGACGACACAACAGACAATCAAGTCTATGTCACATGCGAGTTGAACAGTATCATAAAGAAGGCCGTTTGTGACAGTTGCCATGGTTTTATAAACGTACTCAAGTGGTGAGGAGGGAGGGGGGGGAGGGGGGAGGGGAGGGAGATTATGTAAGACACCCAGCCAGGTTCTTAATTTTCTCCGTTTATTATAAATACAGACATAAAATTTTTTGAACTGCGTGGATATAGCTTGGCATATAGACGGTATATGAAACAAAGAAGTTCCTTGCTGTATTCCAAGAGATATGAAATGACCAAAGTGATGTTCTAATTGAAGGTGCGTTGATGACGTTAACTGCTGCTGATGGTGAGGAAGTGTTTAAGAAGACCTAAAAGGTCGTCAGACTGCTTATCACCCCGTATGACGGAAGCAGTGCATCCGATCTATCTGCGTATAAATTCTGCGTGCAAGTGTGAGAAAGAGCTCTAAATGTTTGGGTAGCGTGTACCTGAGGCTGAACATGGGAACCAGCCCGGTATACACACATTGGAATGTGGAAAACCGCCCAAAAAACACATTCGTGCTGGCCGGCAAATCGATCCGTCGTCGTTAACCCGCCAGGAGAATTCGATCTGGGGACCGCGTACTTTCCCGTCCCGGAATCAGTGGCATAAACATGCGCAGTTCCTTTCAAGGGTATGGCTTTAGAAAACATGTCGAAACAGCACGAATATATCACCGAATTATGTAATGCAGCGAGAAGTCTTATTCATCTACATCTACATTTATACTCCGCAAGCCACCCAACGGTGTGTGGCGGAGGGCACTTTACGTGCCTCTGTCATTACCTCCCTTTCCTGTTCCAGTCGCGCATGGTTCGCGGGAGGAACGACTGTCTGAAAGACTCCGTACGGGCTCGAATCTCTCTAATTTTACATTCGTGATCTTCTCGGGAGGTATAAGTAGGGGGAAGCAATATATTCGATACCTCATCCAGACTGGCAATGGCAAGGAAAGCGTTTCTGAAGAAATTTGTTAACATCGAGTATAGATTTAAGTGTCAGGAAGACATTACTGAAAGTATTTGTATGGAGTGTAATCATGTATGGAAGTGAAACATGGACGATAAATAGTTTGGACAAGAAGAGAATAGAAGCTTTCGAAATGTGGTGCTCCAGAAGAATGCTGAAGATTAGATGGCTAGATCACATAACTAATGAGGAAGTATTGAATAGGATTGGGGAGAAGAGAAGTTTGTGGTACAATTTGACCAGAAGAAGGGATCGGTTGGAAGGACGCGTTCTGAGGCGTCAAGGGATCACCAATTTAGTACTGGAGGGCAGCGTGGAGGGTAAAAATCGTAGAGGGAGACCAAGAGATGAATACACCAAGCAGATTCAAAAGGATGTAGGTTGCAGTAGGTACTGGGAGATGAAGAAGCTTGCACAGGATAGAGTAGCATAGAGAGCTGCATCAAACCAGTCTCAGAACTGAAGACCACGACAACAACCTCATCCAGAATCGCACCCTCTCGAAACCTGGTGAGCAAGCTACACCTCGATGAAGAGCGCCTCTCTTGCAGAGTCTGCCACTTGAGTTTGCTAAACATCTCCGTAACGCTATCACGGTTACCAAATAACCCTGTGACGAAACGCGCCGCTCTTCTTTGAATTTTCTCTATCTCCTCCGTCAACCCGATCTGGTACGGATCCCACACTGATGAGCAATACTAAAGTATAGGTCGAACGAGTGTTTTGTAAGCCACCTCCTTTGTTGATGGACTACATTTTCTAAGGACTCTCCCAATGAATCTCAACCTGGCACCCGCCTTACCAACAATTAATTCATGTGTGCTAGTGATAATGTGTGTGAAAAACTGCCGCCGGCATCTGGGGGATTTACGACTTTGGAATACCGTCGGATGAAAAACACTATCCAACATTAAAACTGCAACTCTATGAAGGCAGCATGCAACAAATGCCGAATAGATGTGAAGAGCAGAACGTGCCCGGATATGCAAAAGATAAGCGTATTAGTGGAGCCGCAAAAAAAAGTAGATAGGAAGAACAACATCTACATTCAGTATATAAGACAAAATCGTGCAGCGGGTTTCTCATTGAGAAACCGCACTTCAACGTTCTTAGTTTGCGCGATTGTGTAAAAAGGAGAAACAAGTAGCAGCACTTATCGCACACTGGCAGTGGGGAGATTGTAGCCTACTGAGAAAGAAGCTCAGTTTTCCTTTACATTGCTGCTCGTGCTAGTCAAGTTTACATGACAGCCATGATAGCATGGAATCGATAGCTCCAAGAGCGTCAAACTAAGCGCCATGCTGTATCTCAAATGCCTCAAAGGACGTATGTTTGTTAACATGGTGACCATTCTTACGGTTTCCCTCGACAAGACAGCAGAGAGAAACACAGTGACTTTAGTGTGCTCAAAGACAACACTGGACATACGGTTGGCATCATGTCATGTTTACAGACAAGTTCTGGTTCTTCATGTAAAATACCAATAAACATGTCCGTGCGTGGTGTCTCTCCATCCAGCGTGAGAACATGGGCAGATCTTGTGTACGCACCACGATTATCTCTGGTTCGTAGAGCAGATTATTTGTGCAGCAGCTGGTGCATTTCGGAAGAGGCCAATGACTGTGCCTTATCTTTGAGGCCTCCGTGACATTACCTTTCAACAAGATAACGCAAATCTTTGTGTTTCCCGTGCTGTCCCGATCTTCCTCGATCTAGAGGCCATTCGACAGTGGCCCTTGCTATCACGAGCTCCAGATATCGTATCTCATTCACAGGAAACATCTGGTCGTGGGTTAACGAAAGATTAACAAGCGCCAGTCATCAGCCACTATGACGAACTCTGGGACATAGTCCAAGTAACGTAGCATTGCGTATACGTAGTTGTTACCCCAACGTAATACGGCTACCACTGTCCAGTCACTGATGTTATCATAAGTGGTAAATCAGTGTACGAAAATTCGGACACGCCATACAACCATATCAGCTATAAACTTAATCGCACGTTCTTCCTACTGCACTGTGTACGCATAACAACTAAAATTTCGTTGTTCGCTATCCTCCATAGCGTTGCAGTTTTAATGGCCATCAGTCTACATCCGTCTGTGATCCCACTCCTTCCAGTCAGAAACGGGCGCGGCAACTTCCGCAGAGTGATCAACGTACTCTAGTTTCTGTGTTAACCTGTTTACAATGCTAATATATACTCGCAACTTGCAGCCTGAGAAGGACTCGTATACACTTTATTTTATCTGCTATTACTTTTCTGATGTCAGTTTCAGGTACAGACCCGTTCCGTGACCATGGAGATTTGCTTGTCAATTAGGTCCTACGGAAATAGACGTATAAAATGAAACACGGCTATAAATAATAAGTTGCTTCTGACTGTAATGGCTATCAATCATAGATTATGGAGAATGATGGGGAAAGGGGGGGGGGGGGAGAGGGGATTAGAGGATGTTGCCCAGCCGTCGCATCCAAGGACACATACTGATCGTTATCTCCATCCGCTGCTGAGTGTTCTGCACCACGAATCTCGAAATGTCAGCAAACTGCCGCACGCCGTCCGACAGCTTACCGATAAAAGGCCGCCAGCAAGCGTTCGGTTTGCCTCAAACCAACAACAAAATTTCAGCAGAAGCAACTTTCGTATTTTCATTAACATGTTGAGAATATTGTTGTTTTCTTAGTTTTAATTATATTAGGTTGGGGCATAAGTTCGTAGAATTTTTCCGTAAGTATAATTAACAGAACAGATACATGTAACAAAGACTTTAGTCATCAATAGTATATTCTCCTTCATTATTTGCAACTGTCGGCCAACATTGGGGTAACTTTACGATTCCGCGACTGTTGAAATCACGTGGTTTTGAGGTGAAGAACTTGTCAGCCATGTTCGGAGCGCATTTTCATCCGTAAAAGACCTTCCTTGAAGGTTGTTCGATAGAGAGCGGAAAAGTGTAAATCTGACGACCCAAGATCAGACAAATAAGGCCGGAATGGAATAGCTTCTCAACCCATCTCCTATGCAGTGTTTTTTGTGAGTCTAACAGAATGCGGGATGGCATTATCACCTAATAACATCACTTCAGGCAGACTTCCTGGTCGTTGTTCTTGACTGTTCTTGACAATAAATGCCAGCAGAGATGCTTACACCTCTGGAAAGCAATCCGTAGCACACCACACCGTCCCTCTTCCACCAGATACATAACATTATTTTTGTGGATGCGATCATGTCTTTGACGTTGAGTTTTTAGCTTTGTTTGGACTCAACCATTCCTTTCTTTTCCCTACTTTGACATAAAGACACTATATGTACATTTGGCCACCCGCAGATTTTTGTGATTTTGGGTTAGAGCATGCAGTACTTACACACCCGATTTTTTGAACAAGCCCCATTTCGTGCAAATGCCGAGTGCAAGTCTTTTGATTTGGCGCTACTTCGGCGACTTGCACGTTAATGGAGGTGAAATGATGATGATTAGGACAACACAACACCCAGTCCCCGAGCGGAGAAAATCTCCGACCCAACGGGGAAGCGAACCCGGGCCCTTAGGACTGACATTCTGTCGCGCTGACCACTCAGCTACCGGGGGCAGACGTTGGCTGAATGACCACAGGTCATAACATATGCCAGTTCTCGAGTACACTGACGTGGGTTAGATGGTTCCAACGGCTCTAAGCACTATGAGACTTCTGAGGTCATCACTCCCCTGGACTTAGAACTACTTAAACCTAACTAACCTAAGGACATCACACACATCCATGCCCGAGGCAGGATTCGAACCTGCGACCGTAGCAGCCGCGTGACGTGGATCATCGTGGATTCATAGATTTAAGCGATCTTCATCAAATTTCGAAGGTCTTCCTGAACACGGAGGATCACTAATGTCAAAACCATCTGCCTTAAAACAAGAATACAATTTCCTTGACGTGCCCTGTCCTACGGCGTAATTCCCATACACGGCCAATATGTTTCTGGCTACCTCGACTGCCGTAACCCCTCTCAATAGAGCAATAAGTCGGAAATGTCCCGATTTTTGCACTTGGCACTTCATTTTCTAGCGTCGATATCTCCAGGTGACAAAATCTCAACATGTAAACTCAGATAACTACAGTAAAATACAAATAAAAAATGGCAGACGATAAATAACCCATAGCAACGGGAGTACCAACATGTAAAACAAAAACGCTACGAATTCCTGCACCATCCTTATCGTGCCTGATGGTAAAATATTAATTACTTAATTATTGAAAACTTATTAGCGTATTCGTTCGGTCTCTATGACTAAATGACAGGCTGATTCTATGATTACCAGACTGGTTCTTTTATTTTGGAAGAATCTTTATTAGTGAATAGTACGTATATGAGAGAGTGCTGGAAACTACAGCGTCGAATTTTTTATGTGAAAACTCTTAAATTTTTTAAAGTAAAACGAACGTTATTAACATTCTACATCTTTATTCTTCATGCTTACAAATTTCTGCAGTCCACTGCTAGAGGGTCCCGAACTGTAGTGCGTAACATGACGGTGTGTAACGTAACTATGTCGTTGCGTGGGCAACAGCCTGTTATAATCGAGTTTCCAATTCAGAGTGTCGTCCACGGATGGAGCGCCGCCTGCTTCAGCGGAACGATGGCAGACCACTAGCGAGCGCTGTGACATCTGCGACAATCCATCGCCTTGCCTTAACTGTCATCGATAATTCAGACAGTGATGAGGCGCTGCAAGCAGAGGTGAGGTGTGGCTCCGTTAACAAACCTTCTATGCCACGCGGGGCATGTGTGTATGTGCTGTCCTTAGCCTAAGTCAGCTTAAGTTAGATTAAGTAGTGTGTAAGCTTAGGGACCGATGACCTCAGCAGTTGGGTCCTGTAAGATCTTACCACAAATTTCCAATTTTTTTCAAACATTCTACAATGACGGTAACAACAAACTGCTCCCGCTTTGGAAGAAATGTGTTCGTCGCCTTGGTGACTATGTAGAGAAATAAATATGCGGCATGAAGAATATACAGGTAGAATAATAGTGAAGTTTGTCTTACTTAAACACCTTTAAGACTTTTCAGATAAAGAGTAGGAGGCGTTAGTTTTCACTACGCTCTCGTAGGTTTTGTTTTTTACTATTTTTACATGTCAGATATCTCATGAAGCAGTTTTGAGCAGTTTAATTTCAAACAAGTGTGTCTGACCTGTGGTTTTGTAGTATTTGGAACCGCCACTAACAGAACACAAACAAAAGACGACAGGGAAACGCACTGCGGAAGTTGGCAACAGTGCAGTAAACACAGAGCGCAGATATAGGTTTTTAAACACAAATTGGTAAAATTGCGATGTACGTGTGTAACATTTGCAGGAAAATGTCACGAACAGGACGTACTGCACTGCATAGAACATACTTCAGTTACAGCACATACACTGCCTTCTCACATTCATGTGAGCACCTCTTGAAGGTCTGAATAACCAACTTTCGCTGAGCGAAGCGCTGCTAGACATGCAGGAAGAGAGTCAATGAGGTTGTGGAAGGAATCGGCAGGAATCATGATGATGTTTGGTTTGTGGGGCGCTCAACTGCGTGGTCATCAGCGCCTATACAGTGTCCCTATTTTCATAAGGTCCAATTTTTTTCACAGTCCAATGCAGCCACTGTCACGAATGATGATGATGATGAAATGACGAGGACAACATACACCCAGTCCCCGGGCAGAGAAAATTTCCAACCCGGCCGGTAATAGAACCCGGGACCCCGTGATCCTGAGGCAGCAACGCTAGCCGCTAGACCACCTGCTGCGGACACCGACAGGGATGTGGACCCATGCCGACTCTAGTGCCATAGACAGCTGTGCTAGGTTTCTAGTTGAGAATACATGTCGCGAACAGCCATATAGACGTGGTGCCACGGCTTTTCAGTTAGCTTTAATCCGGGGAGTTTGCTGTCCAAGGGAGTGTGGTTAACTCATCCTGGAGCTCTTCGGACAACGCACGTACACTGCGGGCTATTTGGAACTTTGCAGTGTCCTGCTGGTTGATGCCATCATGCCGAGAAAAAAATAAACTCCACGTAGGCGTGGACGAGGTCCCAATGTTAGGTGCTTACTTGTGCTGATTCGTTTGGCCTTCCAGAATGACGATTTCACCCAGCGAATTCCACGAAAACATTCTCTAGACTATAAAACTCCCTCCTCCGGCCTGGACCGATCCGACGAACGTTTGAAAAGATAACCCTTCGCCACGCACTGGACGTCCAGTTGAGGTACTGGGGTGCAGCCTTCGTCGCCGATGAACAGCAGTCAGCATGGGTCCATGAAAATGGTTCAAATGGCTCTGAGCACTATGGGACTTAACTTATGAGGTCATCAGTCCCCTAAAACTTAGAACTACTTAAACCTAACTAACATAAGGACATCACACACATCCATGCCTGAGGCAGGATTCGAACCTGCAACCGTAGTGGTCGCGCGGTTCCGGACTGAAGTGCCTAGAACCGCTTGGCCACCGCGGCCGGCATGGGTCCATGAGCAAGCCACCTGCTGCAAAGGGCGTATGCAGCAACACTCGCTGAACGGTCGTTGAAGGGACGCTGTTGGTATTCCTTTGCTTCATCTGGCTGTCAGTTGCTCAACGGTTACACGTTTATTCGGCCATAGATATTCAACACTTTTTTGCCACATATCTGATATACAGAGTGATCGAAAATTCCTGTTACAGACTTCTAGGATTTGTAGAGGGGAGTGAGTACATCGTATTTTGAAGAGAAACCCTTTTCCGGAAACTTCATCCAACGAGACTACAAAGCGTCAAAGTTATCGGCGCGGGCGTCTGTAAATGTACGTATACACGGTGTGATTCCGTGATGATGATACAGACTTTCTAGGATGATGGAGAACGGTAAATTTATTAATTTGCAGCAAGGATCCGTGTACCGGAAGCGAACGAGTCGAAAGTTATAAACGAAAACCGTTCTGATAGCTCTGACAGTTGAATACATGCATCAGTTCTTGTGCTGCGTAGAGTGTAGGGCTGGAGACTTACAATGGTGGTAGTGTGGACAAAAACGAGAAAAAAGTCCAATAAACGTGGACTCTACAGTGCGTACCTTAACAGCTCTGAACACTTGATCAGTAGAGGAGATGTGTTTCACATTAGCGAAGATGAACAAATGGTCATAACTCCTCAGGTATGCAATTTAGAGCCCACGTTCATTGGATATTTTTCTCGTTTTCCTCCACCCTACCACCACTGAAAGTTACCAGTCCTGCACTCTTCGCAACACAAGAACCAGTATATTTATTCAACTGTCAGAAGTATCAGAACGGTTTCCGTTTATAACTTTCGACTGCTTCGTTTCCGGTGCAGGGACACTTACTTCAAATTAATACATTTATCGTTCTCCATCATCCTAGAAAGTCTGTAAAATCATCACGGGATCACCCCGTGTATACGTACATTTACAGACGCCCGCGCCTGTAACTTTGACGCTCTGTGGTCTCGTTGGGTTACGTTTCCGGACATGGGTTCCTATTCAAAATACGGTGTACTCACTCCCCTATACAAGTCCTAGAAGTCTGTAACGGGTATTTCCCGTCCACCCTGTATAAAAAGAGTAAGAAAAGAAATTTTTATTACGGGTTTCGAAAATAAAACAATAACCTGACAGCCAAACAAGCGCCTTCTAGATAGTCGCGGCGATACAATTTGTATGCTAAGAAAATTCTAATAATCGATTTCGTGACAAATTGTCCACAAAAATGCGTGGAATGTAAGATATTAATCGTTTCAGAATAAATTTTTTAAGGTAAACTAAATTTCAAAAAAAAAAAAAAATGGTTCAAATGGCTCTGAGCACTATGGGACTTAACATCTATAGTCATCAGTCCCCTAGAACTTAGAACTACTTAAACCTAACTAACGTAAGGACATCACACAACACCCAGCCATCACGAGGCAGAGAAGATCCCTGACCCCGCCGGGAATCGAACCCGGGAACCAGGGCGCGAGAAGCGAGAACGCTACCGCACGACCACGAGATGCGGGCAAACTAAATTTGATTTGATTTAATCATCCAGGGATCGTCTCAGAATGATACAGGACCTGTCATCATAACACAATGGAAAAAAAAGCTCAAAATATATATTCTCATGGAATATTCATATTTTTATGAGGACACGAGAGGAGATCGCGGTTAGCCTTACTGGAGGAACCATCCTGACAACTGCCTGAAATTATTTAGGAAAACCACAAGATACCTAAATAACGGTGCACGACCAGAGCAAACTACATCCTCCAGAATATGAGGTTGATGTCTTAACTGCACTGTCATCGAATATCTAAACTCCAAGCAAGAAGTCGACAACAACAGAAATGCTGAAAGAGAGAAACATCCAAGGCGCGACCAATTCGAGCGGGGCTCGGAAATCCCAGGTGCCGCCATTGCGAGGCCTTCTCATAAGAACAGCCGCAGCAGACAAGAAGTTCTAGTGTATTAAGAATTCACCTCGCTGTGGTATTGTGTATCCGATGCTACAGCGTGGCGCGTGTGTTACTGGTGAGTTACCTCGTCGAGTCAGCTTTAGAGTACTGTCGTCAGGCTGACATGCGTTATAGGTTATTGTCTTGCACCGAACATACAGTTCTTAGAAGTGTTCAGTGTGCTACTATACGTCACAGTGAAGTCTTCGAAATGTTCATATTTACTGATTATTAATAGTGTGCCTATTCATCTTCAGCATCAAGGTGGACTTGTCACACAACCGTTACGTCGCAGCACATTTGTTAATTTGGTTGCTAAATACTCTAAACGATTCGGGCACTAAGTATCAAATAACCATATCGGGACGATTAACGAAAGGTGCGTTGTTTCTTAATATAGTGGTTAAGTTTTACTTGTTATTTGTGTACACTGATTTGTCTCCGTAGTTCGTACAAGACATTAACAATTGTACTGTCTCGTAGCGTTGGTCCTCATTGTACGCTGTAGTGGGATTTACACACTATTTGCAGCAGAGAAGTTATAACATAAAGCGAAGTTTGAACTGAATCTTTGCACAAACTAAGAACAGCCCCTGGTGAATCGGACGAGCATGCTGCTATGGCATTTGCTCTCCCTCCCGATTTTTTGGAAAACTAACTTCAGGCCCGTAAATATGTAACTATGCGCCACACACATCTTCATGCTCTCCCTTCATAGTGTATCTGAGAAACAGAATCCGCAACGCTATCCTTCTATCCTTCTCCCCCCCCCCCCCTCCCATGACGAATGAGATATTGATATTGAGCTCAGGAGAATGACAAGACATTACTGTCATGCACTACAGATTTTGTCACATGATTCCCTTATAAAAGTGTTACATTGTGATCATGTACGGCAGTGTGACAGGAACTTATAGTTCTTAAGATGTTCCTTGCTATTTCTTTTTTATCTACATTCCCCACATTTAGTTGGTGTTGTGATACATGATAAGAGAAAAAATGGTTTCATTTATAAAAAGGGATACATCTAGCGAAAAACGGTATTCGCTGAAGATTCAAAAAACATATTCCATACGTCGATAGTTTCACAAACTTTATAGGTGTTGAATGTAAAGCTACTGAAAAAAGTGAATGAGTCGTATTCCTTTATCTTGTCCTTGTTGATTTGTCTCTTCTTCCTGTGAGCTCAATATGAGCAAATGTAAATTAGGCAACTTCTTAATTGTTTGCAGGATAAATATTACACTGAAGAGCCAAAAAAACTGGTACACCTGCCTAATATCGTCTAGGACCTCCTTGAGCACGCAGAAGTTCTCCAACAAGGCGTGGCATGGACTTTAGTAACGTCTGAAGTAGTGCTGGAGGGAAATGATACCTTGAATCCTGCAGGGCTGTCCATAAATCCATAAGAGTACGAGGGGCTGGATGTCTCTTCTGAACAGCACGTTACAAGGCATCCCAGATATGGTCAATAATATTCATACACTCCTAGAAATTGAAAAGAGAACACCGTGAATTCATTGTCCCAGGAAGGGGAAACTTTATTGACACATTCCTGGGGTCAGATACATCACATGATCACACTGACAGAACCATAGACACATAGACACAGGCAACAGAGCATGCACAATGTCGGCACTAGTACAGTGTATATCCACCTTTCGCAGCAATGCAGGCTGCTATTCTCCCATTGAGACGATCGTAGAGATGCTGGATGTAGTCCTGTGGAACGGCTTGCCATGCCATTTCCACCTGGCGCCTCAGTTGGACCAGCGTTCGTGCTGGACGTGCAGACCGCGTGAGACGACGCTTCATCCAGTCCCAAACATGCTCAATGGGGGACAGATCCGGAGATCTTGCTGGCCAGGGTAGTTGACTTACACCTTCTAGAGCACGTTGTGTGGCACGGGATACATGCGGACGTGCATTGTCCTGTTGGGACAGCAAGTTCCCTTGCCGGTCTAGGGATGGTACAACGATGGGTTCGATGACGGTTTGGATGTACCGTGCACTATTCAGTGTCCCCTCGACGATCACCAGAGGCGTACGGCCAGTGTAGGAGATCGCTCCCCACACCATGATGCCGGGTGTTGGCCCTGTGTGCCTCGGTCGTATGCAGTCCTGATTGTGGCGCTCACCTGCACGGCGCCAAACACGCATACGACCATCATTGGCACCAAGGCAGAAGCGACTCTCATCCCTGAAGACGACACGTCTCCATTCGTCCCTCCATTCACGCCTGTCGCGACACCACTGGAGGCGGGCTGCACGATGTTGGGGCGTGAGCGGAAGACGGCCTAACGGTGTGCGGGACCGTAGGCCAGCTTCATGGAGACGGTTGCGAATGGTCCTCGCCGATACCCCAGGAGCAACAGTGTCCCTAATTTGCTGGGAAGTGGCGGTGCGGTCCCCTACGGCACTGCGTAGGATCCTACGGTCTTGGCGTGAATCCGTGCGTCGCTGCGGTCCGGTCCCAGGTCGACGGGCACGTGCACCTTCCGCCGACCACTGGCGACAACATCGATGTACTGTGGAGACCTCACGCCCCACGTGTTGAGCAATTCGGCGGTACGTCCACCCGGCCTCCCGCATGCCCACTACACGCCCTCGCTCAAAGTCCGTCAACTGCACATACGGTTCACGTCCACGCTGTCGCGGCATGCTACCAGTATTAAAGACTGCGATGGAGCTCCGTATGGCACGGCAAACTGGCTGACACTGACGGCGGCGGTGCACAAATGCTGCGCAGCTAGCGCCATTCGACGGCCAACACCGCGGTTCCTGGTGTGTCCGCTGTGCCGTGCGTGTGATCATTGCTTGTACAGCCCTCTCGCAGTGTCCGGAGCAAGTATGGTGGGTCTGACACACCGGTGTCAATGTGTTCTTTTTTCCATTTCCAGGAGTGTATTTTGGGCGCCTGGTGGCCAGCGGAAGTGTTTAAATTCAGAAGAGTGTTACTGGAGCTACTCTGTAGCAATTCTTGACGTGTTGGGTGTCACATTGTCCTGCCAGAATTTCCCGAGTCCGTCGGAAAGCAGAATGGACATGAAAGGGAGCAGGTAATCAGACAGGATGCTTACGTACGTTTCACCTATCAGAGTCGTATCTAGACACATCAGAGGTCTCATATCACTCCAACTGTACACGCCCCGCACCATTACAGAGCCTCCATCAGCTCGAACAGTCCACTGCTGATATGCAGGGTTCATGGATTCATGAGGTTGTCTCCATACCCGTACACGTCGATACAATTTGAAACGAAACTCGTCCGACCAGGCAAAATGTATCCAAATCATCAACAGTCCTATGTCGGTGTTGACGGGCCCAGGCGAGGGGTAAAGCTCTGTGGCGTGCAGTCATTAAGAGTACACGAGCGGGCCTTCGGCTCCAAAAGCCCATGTCGATAATGTTTCGTTGAATGGTCCACACACTGGCAGTTGCTGATCGTGCAGCACTGAAATCTGAATCAATTTGCTGAACTGTTGCACTTCTGTGACGTTGAACGATTCCCATCAGTCGTTGTTGGACCCATTCTTGCAGGATCTTTTTCCGGCCGCAGCGATGTCGGGGATTTGATGTTTTACCGGTGTCCTGATATTAACGGTACGCTCATGAAATTGAAATGGCAATTGAATCTCAATGTAGACAAGTGTAATGTGCAGCGAATACATAGAAAGAAAGATCCCATATCATTTAGCTACAATATAGCAGGTCAGCAACTGGAAGCAGTTAATTCCATAAATTATCTGGGACTGCGTGAAGAGTTTGACAGAGCCACTGAAAGACCTAAGTCGAAACAAGGCCCCGGGAGTCGACAACATCCCAATAGAACTACTGACAGCCTTGGGAGACCCAGTCCTGACAAAACTCTACCATCTGGTGAGCAAGATGTATGAAACAGGCGAAATACCCTCAGACTTCAAGAAGAATATAATAATTCCAATCCCAAAGAAAGCAGGTGTTGACAGATGTGAAAATTACCGAACAATCAGTTTAATAAGCCACAGCTGCAAAATACTAACACGAATTCTTTACAGACGAATGGTGAAACTAGTAGAAGCCGACCTCGGGGAAGATCAGTTTGGATTCCGTAGAAGTGTTGGAACACGTGAGGCAATACTGACCCTACGACTTATCTTAGAAGCTAGATTAAGGAAGGGCAAACCTACGTTTCTAGCATTTGTAGACTTAGTGAAAGCTTTTGACAATGTTACTTGGAATACTCTCTTTCAAATTCTAAAGGTGGCAGGGGTAAAATATAGGGAACGAAAGGCTATTTACAATTTGTACAGAAACCAGATGGCAGTTATAAGAGTCGAGGGACATGAAAGGGAAGCAGTGGTTGGGAAGGGAGTGAGTCAGGGTTGTAGTCTATCCCCGACGTTATTCAATCTGTATATTGAGCAAACAGTGAAGGAAACAAAAGAAAAATTCGGAGTAGGTATTAAAATCCATGGAAAAGAAATAAAAACTTTGAGGTTCGCCGATGACATTGTAATTCTGTGAGAGACAGCAAAGGACTTGGAAGAGTAGTTGAATGGAATGGACAGTGTCTTGAAAGGAGGATATAAGATGAACATCAACAAAAGCAAAACGAGGATAATGGAATGTAGTCGGATTAAGTCAGGTGATGCTGAGGGAATTAGATTAGGAAATAAGACACTTAAAGTAGTAAAGGAGTTTTTCTATTTGGGGAGCAAAATAACTGATGATGGTCGACGTAGAGAGGATATAAAATGTAGACTGGCAATGGGAAGGAAAGCGTTTCTGAAGAAGAGAAATTTGTTAACATCGAGTATAGATTTAAGTGTCAAGAAATCATTTCTGAAAGTATTTGTATGGAGTGTAGCGATGTATGGAAGTGAAACGTGGACGATAAATAGTTTGGACAAGAAGAGAAAAGAAGCTTTAGAAATATGATGCTGCAGAAGAATGCTGAAGATTAGGTGGGCAAATCACATAAATAATGAGGAGGTTTTGAATAGAATCAGGGAGAAGAGAAATTTGTGGCTTAACTTGACTAGAAGAAGGGATCGGTTGGTAGGACATGTTTTGAGGCATCAATGGATCACCAATTTTTTATTGGAGGGCAGCATGGAGGGTAAAAATCGTAGAAGGAGACCAAGAGATGAATACACTAAGCAGGTTCAGAAGGATGTAGTTTGCAGTAGGTACTTGAAAATGAAGAAGCTTGCACAGGATAGAGTAGCACGGAGAGCTGCATCAAACCAGGCTCAGGACTGCAGACCACAACAACAACAACATCTGGGAGTACGCATTAGGAGTGATTTAAAATGGAATGATCATATAAAGTTGATTTTCGGTAAAGCAGATGCCAGACTGAGATTCATTGGTAGAATCCTAAGGAAATGCAATCCGAAAACAAAGGAAGTAGGTTACAGTACGCTTATTCGCCCACTTCTGGAATACTGCTCAGCAGTGTGGGATCCGTACCAGATAGGGTTGATAGAAGAGATAGAGAAAATCCAATGGAGAGCAGTGCGCTTCGTTACAGGTTCATTTAGTAATCGCGAAAGCGTTACGGAGATGATATATAAACTCCAGTTTAAGACTCTGCAGGAGAGACGCTCAGCAGCTCGGTACGGGCTTTTGTTGAAGTTTCGAGAACATACCTTCACCGAGGAGTATATTGCAAGCAGTATATTGCTCCCTCCTACGTATATTTCGCGAAGAGACCATGAGGATAAAATCAGAGAGATTAGAGCCCACACAGAGGCATACCGACAACCCTTGTTTCCACGAACAATACGAGACTGGAATAGAAGGGAGAACCGATAGAGGTACTCAAGCGCTGATGACCTCAATGTTGAGCGCCCATATGCTCCCCCCCCCCCCCCCCCCCCCTCCCACAACAGGTACTCAAGGTGCCATCCGCCACACACCGTCAGGTGTCTTGCGGAGTATGGATGTAGATGTAGATGTAATGCTCTAATTGCGAGACAGGAGGTAACCCCATATTTTCCAGTTTCATTAATAACCACTACTCTCAGTCCTTTAGTAATCTTTAACTGAATATTAACGCATTACTTATGAAGAATTTTTAGCTCCGTTTTTAAAGTGATGTATTTTACAAAACTTTTTCTTCTCCTATGGCAGTTTATTACCAGCTTTATTTCCTGTTGAAAATGCTGTTCTGAGCTTTTTGTTTGTTTTTCCGTGGAAAGTGTAGGTCCAAACTGGCTCTTCTTCCGTTACTATGCATAGAATTATTAGTGATGTGGTCCAAAAACCTTTTTTTTAATAATTACAAATTCCCTACTCAAGTGTCATTATTTTACTCTTAACAAGTATAATCTACATCAGCTGACTGCAAGTGAATGTCCTTACATAATTTAATCACTGCAAAAATAGCCCGTAACGTAGAGAGCAATGAATCTAGTACTACAATAATTCTTCCTTACAACTACGCTAGAATGGAAAAGCTTCACCATATATAATAATAACATCTATGTGACTATCCTTGAGAAATTTCCGTCTCGATAACGCTACGTACATTTTCTTTTTTAAGTAGTTTCTCAGCTGGCCACACCCAAGTCTACATCATTCGAACCATATCCAGTTAATTGGCCACAGTAGGCAGTGATTTTAGCCGCTAGACCACATAGACTGTGGTCACCGCTACTCTTGTCGTAGCCCTTTGTCTGCTCGTGTCGAATGAATGCTGGAGCGAGAGTAACGGTACTCTGCAATCAGCGTGCAGGTGTCCCAGGCCGTGGGCGCGCGACCTCTGCGAGGCTGGACCTCTGCCAGGGCCGTCCGTTGTTCGCTGCCAGTGCAGAGCAAGACGTGACTCGCGTCGCTGGCTTCACTGGGGAATCTTGTCCACTGGGCGCTTGCCAGCCACCGGGCTGCGTCTCTGTTACGCGGCCGGCTGTGAAGCCGTCGCCGACTAAAGGCAACGTCTTTCTGAAGCCGCCAGATTGCTGTCTCTCTCTCTCTCTCTCTCTCTCTCTCTCTCTCTCTCTCTCTCGCCATCCGTAAGAGGAGTAGAGGACTGAAAAGTAATTAGCACTGCACACAGAGAGTTGAGGTAGATTTTGACAGTAGACATGTATTCAAAACCCCATCCCCTCCAGTCCTCACATCCGTTAACTTGTTACATCTTTGGCACAGCTTTTCTAGCACATTAAAAATCATCATATTTCCAGATCAGCTCTTAGCAAACGTGCGCGTATTTAGGGTCTTCAACTTTATCCAAACGACAATCAAATAAATTTTCATTCGCGTAAGGAAACAGATGATGCTCGATGTTTATTATTAAAATGCAACTAATCACAGAAGTGCAGTGTGGATTGTAATTGTAGAATGGAAGTCAGCAACAGACCAGGTTCCGAATTATTCATTTTTTTGTTTTGACGAAAGTATTTTAATGAAAAAATCTCAACAACATTTTTGTTTATTGTCTACAGTAAGATTCCCACAACTATTGCAAAATTTGCTTAAAATTCCCTTCCTTTTACCAATGAAAATAAATATTGTATTCCGAAAAACGCAGAACGTGCACCACTACAAGAAATGTCAAGCATTTACTTAATAATAAACATTTTACAGGCACATTTCACAAGTAGACTATTCTGCGATTAATTTATTTTTAATCCCACTTTTAATTTTATAGAGTACAAAGTAATTTTAATTAATTAGCTAATTGATTAGCTACTTTCAAATACGACTGCATCTGTTGCAGACCATTTTTCTTCTCAGCTGACAAGTTGCTTTTACATTGTTGTGACGGTAAAACAAAGTTCTTTATTATATAAGTGGTAACCTCTTTCTTGAAGATCTTGTTGGTGCTCCAGCCATCAAGTTCTTTCAACATTGTTCTCACCTTGATGACGTCCGCCCCCAGTAGCTGAGTGGTCAGCGCGACAGAATGTCAATCCTATGGGCGCGGTTTCGATTCCCGGCTGAGTCGGAGGTTTTCTTCGCTCAGACACTGCGTGTTGTGTTGTCATAATCATCATCATTTCATCCCCGTCGTTCCGCAAGTCGCCGAAGTGGCGTCAAATTGAGAGAGTTGCACCAGGCGAACCGTCTACCCGAAAGGGAGGCCCTATCACACGACATTTATTTTACCTTGACGACACAAGGTGCAATTTTTTCACTCCAATACAACTAAATTTGGAAATATTTACTTTCGATGTGTTAATTGTGTATCAGCTACTTTTTTTTTAATCAAAAAAGTCCTCGGGCTGGAGCATAGTAACCACAAATGGGTTGCTATACGTTGCATTCTCCATAAGTTGTACAAGGTCTTAGATACTTGATATTCTGACATTCTTCCAGCCTCTTACGTTTTTCAATCTGAGCAAAGTCTCTGTCACAAGCTCTCAACAATTTCAAAGCTTAGTGGCACTTTGACCGCTTTACCCTCACCAGTGGGCCAGCACATATCGCTCACGCTATCTTTCATGCCTTACATGCGCCATTGGAAGTAATCGTAGCGCTTAGCCGCTTTTCACGTTGTTCTTGACAACAGCGCATAGCTTTGTTTTTCCTGTCTTATAGATTTCCTCTCTGCAATCATCGTATGGGAGCGAAACTTGGTAGATATGTTTATGCGTTTTGTGGAACCTATATACGCTGGAAAACAAAGTGGTTCCATTTGTGGCTACCAGATGCAAATCTGGAACTGCACACTGTCTGTATGACTGTATGATATCCACACCAGGGAATGACGTGAGTGAAGAGTATGGTTATCGATAATAGAGACCCTGCGCTGTTAGTGAAACTATTCCATGTGAGCAGCAGCAATTACGGTGTTGCATTTGCAGAGTGTCCCAAACTGAAGTCTCTCAGGAGAGGCACACTGTCATTAAATGGCTTAAAGAAGATGATAATGAATTCCGAAAACACGGGTGAGCTTGGTGTGGCTCCTGCATGAGGAAGGCGCTCTATCCCTGTGGAAGTTATTGACGAGGTTGCTGTTGCTTTAACTGACCACCTAGCAACTGCCCCGTATAGTGCTAACGCTGTTGCATTGTCACGAGGACTGTCCATCCCATGGTGAGCAGCACAGAAAGTGTTACACCGGTACCCGTGCAAGACCCAGACGGTGTAGTAACTGACCCCTCACGATGTACTGTAATGTTCTGAATTCGCTCCTCGGTTTCTGGAACGAATCGAAGTTGATGACATGGGTTGGGCAATATTCTATGGAGTACCGAGGCACATTTTACACTACGGGGTGCCTTGAATGCACGTAACTGCCCAATTTGGGGTACTCTTATGCCGCGTGTTGTGCAGAAAGAGCCGAAGCACTCGCCGTATGTGACTGTGAGGTGTGGATTCCCAAGTACCTATCTCGGCCCGTTGTTCTTTGAAGAGAAAACACCCAGAGGGCCAATCGAGTGTACCGTGACGTCTGCACATTAAGGAAGCCTCCTTGTACAGCATGGGATTCCTGCCTTGGAGCAACGCAGCAGTGTGGAAATCACTATTTTCATGCAAGATGGGGCAACACCTCGTGTCGCTCGCCCAGTGAAAGGTCTGCTTAAGGCAACCTCCCACGAACATGTTATATCCAGCGGTTTTTGCCAAGGCACGGCCTGCAAGAACTCTGATCTGAATCCATGTGACTCTTGGTTCTGGGGATATATAAAAGAACGCGTTTACCAGGGACACGTTCGGTCTCTACCGGATCTGAGGGGCTGTGTAGAGGAACTGATGAGCCTCTCACAGAAGTAGATGTAGACAGGGCTCAACAAGCTTTCAGCAGCAAATTGAATAAGAAGGTAGGGAAGTGTGCAAAGAGAAATAAAGTCTTGTAGCTAGGTAGTTCGCATGCTAGGGGTGTGGGCCAACTTCTGCAGGATGAATTAGGGTCAGAATACCAGGTCACAAGTTTTTTCAAACCTAGTGCTGGACTGGGGCAGGTTACAGAGGATTTAGGTTCACTATGTAGAGGCTTTACTAAGGAAGATACCGTGGTTATTGTGGGTGGGCCGGACAACAGTATTGACAGAGATCCGGGGTACAGCATAGAGTGTGACCTGGCAAATATTGCATCGGCATCGAGTCATACCAGTGTTGGTTTTGTGTCGGTTCTGGAGCGCCACGACCGGCCTCATTTGAGCTCTTCCGTCAGCAGAGTTAATTTGAAGTTGGAACGGCTACTTGGATCTGATGCGGGGTCACACATTAGTGTGGTTCCTGTTGATTCACTCTGTAGGTGGGACTATACTAGACATGGTCTACACCTCAACAAGAAGGGGAAGGATAAACTGGCTGGGCTGATAGCAGGAAATTTAAAGGGGGGAGGAACTACATGTCATGGTGGTAACTCTTTTTTAGTGTAAGATCAGTGTCCAGTGGGAAACTCAGCCAGGCAAGTACTAAAGATGTTAAAAAAGTTCAAGATACTCACAAAAGTAAAATGAAAAATGTTAGTATATTTCATCAAAATATTGGGGGATTGAAGAATAAAATCGATGAGCTTCTGCTTTGTTTAGAAGATATAGAAACTGAGAATGTAATAGATGTACTATGCCTGTCTGAGCATCACATTGTCACTGATATGCAAAAGGTTAGCATCAATGGGTACAAATTAGCTGCACATGTAAGTAGAGATAATATGATGAGAGGAGGAGTTGCCATATATGTCAAAAGCTTCCACAGCGCGAAACATTCAGAAACTAAAAAATTTTGTGTAGAGCAACGTATAGAAGCATGTGCCACTGAACTAAAACTAAATGATGGCACTTTCATAATTGTAACAGTGTATAGGTCCCCCTCAGGGAATTTCCAGCTATTTCTAGAAAACTTGGATGCTTTGTTGTGCTATCTGTCAGACAGGGGGAAGCAAATTATCATTTGTGGGGATTTCATTGTTGATTCCCTGAAAGAGTGTGATAGGAAGAATGACCTTGTAGTATTACTCAGTTCTTTCAATTTGAGCTCCGTCATTGATTTTCCTACTCGGATAACAAAGAACAGCAGGACATTGATAGATAACTTTTTTATAGACCAAGATAAGTTTAAGGACATAAATGCTTATCCTGTTGAGAATGGTCTTTCAGATCATGGTGCACAGCTAGTTACAGTACATGGCATAGCTCCATGCAGTATATCAAATCAGAATTTCAAAGCAGTGCGTTCTATTAACAATATAAATACTGCAAACTTAAGGGAAAGACTAAAGGAGCTAGACTGGGATGAAGTGTATATGGAAACCGATGCAAACTTGAAATATAACTTATTTCACTATACATTTTTAAGGGTATTTGAAAATTGTTTTCCCAAGAAAACAGTGAAACATAATTTCAAGAAAACATATAAAAAACCTTGGCTAACTAAAGGAATAAGAATATCTTGCAACCGTAAAAGAGAACTGTATCTAACAGCAAGAGGGAGTACTGGCCCCAAAATTGTTCAATATTATAAAAACTATTGTGCGGTACTAAGAAAAGTTTTTAGTCCAGAAGCATGTGTATCATGTCTGAGATCAGTAACTCTGATAATAAAATTAAAGCAATTTGGAATATTATTGAAAGGGAAACAGGACAACCAAGACCACAGGAAGACTTTAGTGCCATAAAACTGAATGACAAGTGTACTAACAAACAATCTGAAATTGGAAATATTTTCAATAATAATTTTTTAAATGTTGTGGAGAAAGTAGGATCTAGATCTTCACTAGAAGAGGCAAGGCTTCTAATAGAAGAGGCCATACCTGTGCAGTTTGAAACAACTGTATTTCCACGAACCTCTCCCTCTGAAATCAATAAAATAATAAACTCACTGAAAAGTAAAAGCTCTTACGGAATTGAAGGCATTTCCAGCAAGATACTTAAAGCTTGTTCCCCACAGATAAGTAGGATTCTCAGCCACGTGTGTAATACCTCTTTGGAGCAGGGTGTTTCCCCGATAGACTGAAATATGCCATTGTAAAACCATTGCATAAAAAGGGGGATACGTCGGATGTCAACAACTATCTCCCAATCTCTCTTCTGACAGCTCTATCAAAAATTTTTGAGAAAGTAATGTATTCAAGAGTAGCCTCCCATATATGTAAAAATAAAGTACTAACAAAATGTCAGTTTGGTTTTCAGAAAGGCTTTTCAACAGAAAATGCTATATACGCTTTCACTGATCAAATATTAAGTGCTCTGAATAACCGGACATCATCCTTTGGTATTTTCTGTGATCTCTCAAAGGCCTTTGAGTGTGTAAATCATGGGATTCTTTTAGATAAGCTAAATCATTATGGTTTGAGGGGGGCAGTGCACAAATGGTTTAATTCATACTTAACTGGAAGAATGCAGAGAGTTGAAATAAGTGGTTCATGTAATGTTAATACAACAGCTGATTCCTCAAACTGGGGAGCTATCAAGCACGGGGTCCCACAGGGTTCGGTCTTAGGTCCTTTACTGATCTTGATATACATTAATGACTTACCATTCCATATTGATGAAGATGCAAAGTTAGTTCTTTTTTCTGATGATACAAGTATAGTAATAACATCCAAAAACCAAGAACTAAGTGATGTACTTGTAAATGATGTTTTTTCACAAAATTATTAAGTGGTTTTCAGCAAACGGACTCTCTTTAAATTCGGATAAAACACAGTATATACAGTTCCGTACAGTAAATGGCACAACTCCAGTAATAAATATAGACTTTGAACAGAAGTCTGTAGCTAAGGTAGAATTTTCAAAATTTTTAGATGTGTCCATTGATGAGAGGTTAAACTGGAAGCAACACATTGATGGTCTGCTGAAACGTCTGAGTTAGGCTACGTATGCTATTAGGGTTATTGCAAATTTTGATGATAAGAATCTCAGTAAATTAGCTTACTATCCTACTTTCATTCACTGATTTCGTATGGTATCATATTCTGGGGCAATTCGTCGTTGAGTAGAAAAGTATTCATCGCTCAAAAACGAGTAATCAGAATAATTGCTGGAGCCCACCCACGGTCATCTTGCAGACATCTATTTAAGGATCTAGGGATCCTCACAGTAACCTCACAGTATATATATTCACTTATGAAATTTGTTGTTAATAATCCAGCCCATTTCAAAAGTAATAGCGGTGTGCATAGCTATAACACCAGGAGAAAGGATGATCTTCACTATGCAGGGTTAAATCTGACTTTGGCACAGAAGGGGGTAAATTATGCTGCCACAAAAGTCTTTGGTCACCTACCAAACAGCATCAAAAGCCTGACAGTTAGTCAACCAACATTTAAAAATAAATTAAAAGAATTTCTGGATGACAACTCCTACTCATTGGCTGAATTTTTAGACATAAATTAAGGGAAGGAAAAAAACTAACTTAAGCATTAGTGTCATGCAATATTTTGTGTAATATAATATCTTGTACAGACATCTTTCATTAACCTGACACGTTCCACATCATTACGAAGTGTCGTATTCATGATCTATGGAACAAGTATTAATCTAATCTAATCTAATCTAACATGTTCCACAGCCTTCTACCGGAAATGCTGCGAGCAACTGTTGATCACGTCGGTTTACAGATGCGGCATCGCGCCGTCCTGTCTTGCACTCGTATTGAACAAATTGTGTAGGTGGCGGTTAATAATAAGATCAATATTACGCCTTTGTCACTCGTTTGACCTTTAGTGCCCATCTCCTGTTCCTATTTATTACGTACAGAAACATTTCCATACGTATTTCTAGTACTTATAGCGCCAGATTTGCGCCTGGTGGCCAAAACTGGTATCAACTTTTTCCAGCGTAAATTGGTTCCACATTAACGCATTAGAATATCTGGCACGTTTTGCTGCCATACGTTAATTATAGCCCACATTGTACCTCTGTGAATAGCTGCACTTTTATTACAACATCCCGTTTGTATGAAGAGGTCAAGTCAGGTGAACAGGGGGAATTGTCGACCAAATAGAAACGCAGGGCCGTCAATTTGGCAGCCACGAATTGGGATGTGTGTGGAGATACACCGTAATGCAAAAAAATGTTTCCCCTTTGGACGACTTTAAACTGCGTTTAGTCTTAATTTGCCTCTATCATCTAGTGGAGAAGACAGACGTGTTACATTATGGCTACGAATTAGCCCGGAGAAAACTGCTCCACCAACACAAATCAATAGTTGTCCCAGATACCGGGCGCGTTGGGTTCTTGGCCGATTCTATGGGCGCAGAACTTGTTCAGCCTCGGGCACCCCTGTGCTGTCATGTCCTTGATTGTCCATTGGTTTCAGGAATACAAATGTGGAGCCAGGTTTCAACCTCAGTCACTGAATTATCCAAGAAGTCCTCTGAAGAGACAGAATGGACCAAAACAACACTGGATGCCTCAACTATTGCCGCGTTATGTATACTGCTTAAACGTTTCTGCATCCAGTTTACTGTAAGCTGCATTATATGTAAGATGGATTTAATAAGGAAACTATCACGCTCCCAAGATATGTCTCCTTCCTTGGCTATATTTTTCTGCATAATCAAGAATCAACTTGTGAATAGCATCGTTTGTTTCTGGATCTGTTGAATTTACACAAACTGAGAGAAAATTCCTAATAAAAGGATGCACAACAAACTTTAAAGTTCTTCTGGAATGCATACAGATCTCATATCATGACTAGTTTCTGTTCCAGCGAACCATCTGCTATCACACAATCTCTAAAACAAAACGCACAAGCACGTACCTGACTAAGTCATCTACAAGCCCCTCATTTTCTGTGTACCATTACGCATGTTGCGTCGTAGCTCAGTACAGAAGTGTGGTAGTATTCGTCTTTTTAATATAGAGAGGACCAAATAAAACTGGCCGGAAAATATTTCAGTAAAACTGATGTGGAGTTGACCGCTGTTAATGAAAATGAGAACTGCCTATCACAGAAAATGCAAGCAATGGCGATTTTGGTGCATCAGTAGGTTGCTGACTGATGAGGAATCAATAACTTTGAATCCACAGTTTTTCATTTCTTCAGATGAAAGATAGTTGAGCTTGTAAGGTTACGTGAATTCACAGAGCTTGCGTCATTATGCATCCTAAGATCCCCATCAGTACTGGATCAGTAAGTTTCTCTGTGAAGTGGAATCAGTACTTTTCGATCCACCGCTTTCATTTCTTCAGATGAGACGTGATTCGACTTGTAACGGTACGTGAACTCACAGAACATGTGGCACTATGCATCAGAAAATCCCCACAGTACTCGGAAGAAAGGCTGCGTAATCTCAAGATTGGTGTTTGGTTCGCAAAGCCTGGCGTCTGCATCATAACACGATTCTTTCACCAGACTCATCAAAATCCCCATCGTTACACTGAACAGCCGTTGTATTATCTCAAAATCGTTGTTCAGTGTACAAAGTACACAACAAATAAAAAAAGAACATATTTGTGTAACGAGAGTAACGAGTAACGAATACTTTTTGATGGGACTTGTGCCGACAGTACCGAATACGTACGGTACTAAACTGAACCGTTACTTTTACAGTGCGTTTGCATAAGACCGTTGCGGGTGTGCCTAGAGACATGTCTGGCCTTGAAAGCCAGTGGAAACAGAGGCACGCGCTGGCAGATACGTTGCTTGTTGGAATCCTTCGGTTCGGTCCAAGGAAAAAAATTAACACGCCAGTGACGGTATTGTTTGTTGTAAGCGTGTTCCTGGTCCGCTTAAGACTACGATTAGCCACGCTTGGGCTATTAGCCTCGCTTGTTTCGAGTAAAATCTCGGTGCTGGTGAAAACTCTGAACTCCACCAATGCCCCACTACCTTACGACCAGACACGTAGTCTGACGCTGTGCGTCTGCAGCTCTGCCCTTAAATGAGACTTTCTTTCTCTTTTCTTCGTCAGTATGTCCAGGCCGTTTCTTATTCAGTTCCACACTGCACGAATGTATATATCGTTGTGCACAGCGTTTTTTTTTTTTTTGTAATCTTTCCTGACCGGAAGAGACTCGTAACCGTTATACGAGTATTTGAATCTTTCCGAGAAAAATGTAATAATACGGTTTGGCGCCTCGACGACGATATCATTAGAGACAGAGTATAAGCCTGCATTGGGAAAGCATAAGAAAGATAATCGGCCGTGCCTTTTCAAACCTACCATCCTGGCGTTTGCCTTGAACGAGCTGGGAAAATTAAGTAAAATCAGTCTGGATAGCCGGGCAGAATTTCAACCCCCGTTGTTCCTAATATGAGTCCTGTTCCTTTCCACTGCGCCACCTGGACTGCTTTTCTTGTATGTAGATTCAAATGGTTCAAAAAATGGTTCAAATGGCTCTGAGCACTATGGGACTTAACATCTGAGGTCATCAGTCCCCTAGAACTTAGAACTAATTAAACCTAACTAACTTAAGGACGTCACACACATCCATGCCCGAGGCCGGATTCGAACCTGCGACCGTAGCGGTCACGCGCTTCCAGACTGAAGCGCCTGGAACCGCACGGCCGTATGTAGAAGGGTCCGATATCTTAGTACAGTAGTATCAGTGTTTCTACAGTTGGTAAAACGCAGGGCTTGTGAAATGATGTAATCCAGTCTCTGACTTTACATTTTCATATACGCGAGGCGTTTCCATTTGCTCCCTCCTTCCACAGAAACCATGACGTCGAGCGCTGCATTTGATGATTACACTCCACGTCATCATGTAATGACAGCGATTGGGAAAAATGGGATGTACTGAGCAGGTATTACACTTCTAGAAGTTGCCCTGCCATCTGCTTCATTTTTTCTGATCATTCGTGGTGCTTCATTTGACTCATCATTAAGTTGCAGGTGTGTAGAACATTGATGTAACCGTAGGTGGCAGGACAATTACTAGAAGTGTAATCCATGCACAGTAGAGCTCAGTTTCCCAACCGCTGTCATTACGTGAGCGGGCAGCATGGAAAGTAATCATCAAGGGCAGCGCTGGACGATGTACTTTCTGTGAAGGAAGAAGGGTTTAATGTCCAGTCTACATCGATGTCATCAGACACGGTGCCCAAGCTCGGATGGTGTCAGGGATGGGGAAGGAAATCACCTGTGCCATTTTAAAGGAACCATCCCGGCATTTGCTGGGAAATCACGGAAAACCTAAATCTGGAAGGCCGGCCGTGGGTTTGAACTAATGTCCTACCGAATGTGAGTCCAGTGTGTTAACCACTGCGTCACGTCGCTCGGTGTGATTTCTGTGGAAGGAGGGAGTAAACACTGGGGATATTCACATGTGGTTGGTGGCAGTGTATGGAGAGTGTGCTCCGCCACGAAAAGTGCTCGTGCAACACAGAGCTCCTTCCCGTACGAGTCGGAAGACCACAGCTGCCATCACTGAAATAGGATTCCAGGTACTGTCGCACCCCACCGCATTCTCCTGACCTGGCCCCTTCTTATTACCATCTATTCGGGGTTATGAAGAAATCTCTGTACGGACATCATTTCGCAGACTTCCATGAACGGCGAGCAGCTGTCCTTCTGCGGTGCAGTAGACACCAGAAAAGTGGTTCGAGGGGACGCTGTAGAAGTTAAATCAGCCAACTCAGGAGAAAACGTTGTGTGCGGCAGTTCCCAGGACCCCATTTCAGGTTTTTTTCCCCTTTATTGTTATTTTAACACCTTACATAATGTGGGCTGGCAGCAGCATATTATGCTGCTCTTCAGCCTCAAGTTGTACAATAAAAATGCAAAGGAGACACAGAAGATACAATACAAACCGGTGGGCAAAAATACCGTAGACTCAGAAACAAAGAACTCGAAGCCGTTTACACAAAGACGAAAAACAAAAAAAAATCACTAGAAACTGTGGCACGGCGCACAAACACTGACGACTTCGACGGCACAGGTGAATGTAGGAGCTTGATGGTGAAGAACACTAAACACAAATACGATGGCACACACACGAGAAACAGATGGCGATGATCTCCGGCGCGCGAATGGATACGTAATGTCTGCGAGTTCGGGGACCTGCCAAGAGGGGAAGAAGGGGATGGGGGAGGGAGAGGGGAGAGCAAAGATGCCAATGGCAGAGGAGATGGTAGGAGGAATGGAGGTATGGGGGTAGGGCAAGCCCGTGGCAGGAGTAGGGAGAAAGGGAGGAGGGAGGGAAGGGGGAGAGAAGGGAGAGAGGGTGCCCGTAGGAACAAACACAGGAAGAGGGAAGGAGGATCAAAATTGGTAGGAGGGGTAGATGGAGGGGAGGAGGGCATCATCAGGGAAGGGGAGCTGGTGGAAACCACCTTGGGAGAGGGTATGGAGAGTGGAGAGATGGAGAGCAAGTGGGATGTGCAAATGCAGGCGCGGCAGCAGATGGGGGCTGGAGAGGATGGAGGAGACCAGCGGGTGAGGAGGATCGAGTTTACGGGAGGCGTAGAGGATCCGTATCTATTCGAGGAAAAGGAGGAGGTGGGGGAACGGAATAAGGTCGTACAGGATCTGTGTTGGGTGGGGAGACAGATGCGTTAGGCAAGGCGAAGAGCATGGCGTTCTAGGATCTGAAGGGATTTGTAAAAGGTAGGGGAAGTGGAGATCCAGGCAGGGTGGGCTTAGCAAAGGAAAGGGCGAATGAGGGATTTATAGGTATGGAGGATGGTGGAGGGGTCCAGACCCCATGTACTGCCGGAAAGGAGCTTGAGGAGACGGAGTCGGGATCGTGCCTTGGCTTGGATTGTCTGGAGGTGGGGGTTCCAGGAGAGGTGACGGTTGAGGGTGACGCCAAGGTACTTAAGGGTGGGGGTGAGGACGATAGAACGGCCATAGATGGTGATACAGAAATCGAGGAGGCGGAAGGAAGGGGTGGTTTTTCCTACGATGATAGCCTGGGTTTGGAAGGATTGACCTTAAGCAACCACTGGTTGCACCAAGTGGTGAACCGGTCAATATGGGATTGGAGAAGGTGTTGGGAGCGCTGCAGGGTGGGGGCAAGGGCAAAGAAGGCGATGTCGTCGGCGTACTGGAGAAGGTGGATGGGGGGTGAAGGTGGCCCCATTTCAGTGATGGAAACCGTAGTTTTCCGACTCGTATGGGGACGAGTTAGCACGAGCACATGCTACCATCAGTCGCCTGTGAACATCCGCAGTATTTACACCCTCCTTCCACAGAAACCACGTCGTCGTGCGTTACATTTGATGATCACACTTAACATCATCACGTAATGATAGCGACTGGGGAAAACGGGGCGTACTGTGCGGGGATTATACTTCTAATGGTTGTCCTGCCATCTACAGTTACACCAAAATATTACATACTTGCAACTGTAACGAAAAGTCAAATGGCACACGATAAATGACTGGAAAAAGTTAAAGTGTAAATCAATAGATTTATTCTCTGCAAGCTACCTTGCAGTACGTGGCGAAACTTATGCACAATTTGTATATCAATACAGTAACGACAACATTTTGTTGTTTCCTGTTGATGCAATATTCCATCACGAAGCATTTCTCAAGTTTCTCTCTCGCCTCAGATAAGTGGAGGAGGATTCACTCTCACCTTATGAGACAGACAGATAAGCGAAGGCTCTGGAGTCTAGCTGTCAATGAATGAATGAAGGTCGCGAGAGCACAGTACAATGCGAAACGGAAACTACTCTTCGAAAGGTTGACAGTGGATTCGATTGGACGACAAGTAAAGAATTTTTAGAGTCTACCACGGCATCTACATGTACACAGTTAACAGCACGTAGGAATGTGAGAAGAAACGAACATGCCATATCAGTTGTTTGGAAGGCGACTGTAAGATTTATTCGGAGGAATCGGGAACAGTGCGGTACAGAGCAACGAAAACAGTGAAGCAGCCGTTAGTGCTATCTGTTTTAAAGTCTGGAGCCTATTGCAAGCATGTATGACAGCATACACCGAATGCATACAGAGCCGCGCTGCTACGAACAAAACGAGTCCATTTATGTAATCCAAATGAAACTGTAACAGACGCATCCTGAAACTGAAATGACTATCTCTAGGGGAAAGGCAACGTGAGCGACATACTGCATCCATGGTACATCTTACGTAGTTATCGTGAGCGAACAGTTTGATAATCCTGGTACTCTGATGGGACACCTTCTTTATTTTGAAGGTTAATAAAATTTTTAAAAATGAGAGGAACTTGTGTTATTCAGTCATTACTTCAATTTTAAACCATTACTAATAGCACAGAATTCATGACAATGTTAATAAATAATTGGTATTGTCAGTCTCTCAAAGAAACGCCATGTTATTAACATTTTTAATGGAGAACTTATTCACTTCCTGCGCATTACCAGTGTTCCGCAGAACACAGTTTGGAAACTTTACATTAGACAATGTGTAGGGGAGTGCGAATATAGTCATTTTTCTCTCGCTTCTTTCCCGAATAGATTGGAACAGCAGAGGAGCTAATAGGTACAACTGAATTGTTGCGCCATAGATAGATAGTTCCCCGGTCTCTAGTAGAACATCTTTGCCTTAGGAGGGCGTGGTTCGTGCGGAGGTCGGAGGCGTGAGGCTGTGACAGTGAACAGTCACAGGCTCTGAGCGAGGCACACACACTCAGGCGGGTTTCTGGGTTGTGAACCATTATTACCTCAGTTGTGTTTGGCTGCAAACCTTCGGACGTGTGGGGCTCGTACCGAGGGAATGAGCGTGTTCCGTGCTTCTAAACTACCGGCTGGAACTGGAGGCGGAAGATGAACCTCTACTGTGTTGAAGTTGTGTGTCGGCTCCACACTGTTCTTCCAGGATCGTTGTACGTATGTGTCTGGTAAGCCTCCGATTTGGTTTATCGGATCGAGTGAGCCGAGCATCGGCAGTAACCATAGCTATAACTGCCATTTCCTGTTCCAGTACTGTCACCGTTCAGTTCGGTAGTTTTGTGATTGTTTGTCCGAAGTTCACGTCCGGTTCCATATCAGACTTCCGGTTGTTGGTCTTGCTTCTGTGTCTAGGCAGAAAAGTCGAGCGTGCACTCTTATAAAACTACTGAATGTTTTTCTTATCTAATGTTCCAATTTGAGTGTTCTTTGTCAAGTTCGGTCTTAACATCCTATTATATATTAGGTAGGTTCATTTCATGTGCCACGTCCTGCATGTACTATTACTGAACCGCACAATTTCATCTGTTATGTTATTGGGTGTTTATACTGCCAAGCTTGACTATATCTTTTATTGTTTGTAAGGTTGGGGTCTCTTAATCTCAATTATTAAGTCCCTCTCAGTGAGAACATTTCTGCGCTTGTTACTTCTTATATGGTGCTTATTTGCAAATTATATTCCTACTTTGGATTGTAAAACTTAAAGTTTGTTTCGAGAAAGAATTTTTAGCTCTTTTATTGTACTGCTACAGTTTCTATTATTGAATTTAATCTGTTTTTTATTAATGAATCTGGTACAGCTTTATGATTGTAAATTATTCTGTTTCTTTGTAGTCAATATCACTGGAGGTATTTTTCTAATAAATGTTTTATGAATCCGGCTAAGTGTGTTCTTTTAAAATATAGTTCACAACACGAAGGATGTTCAGTCTCCCTTTGGCCCTGTCCTTCCTACCTCAGACAGCCTAACGCGGCATTGCATTCCGACATTTACGGTCATCAAAACAGCAACAAAATGAAGATGTCATGTAACGAAAGTCAAACTGGCATGTGGTGTACTAAATGCTTCGATATGTAAATGATCAACATTTCAGTGCACCCGCACAAAGCAGATTGCAGTAATGCAATAAACATTCCGCATATAACGAATCATTAAGCAGTGTCTTTCTCATTCGGAGACATTATCTGAATGCCGGTTGGTTGTGAGAAGATCGTGTTATGCTTTGAGTAAAAACACAGGCGTCGACCAGCACGTGACGTAAGTCGACAGCGGCAGCTCCGCTGCATATGGAGATTGGTGGTTTGTCGTTCAGCGAAGTTGCTGCTCGCTAAGGTCGGGATCCGAAGACCTGGATACGTGTAAGGACTTCGTGGTGTCAGGAGGCCCATACCCAATGAAATTAATGATTTCAGCAACACCGAGAGGACAGATGCAGTGCCCTGTCAGCCGCACAGCGAGACAAGTGTCCACACAGAAACGCTGACGGCGTATGCCGGCGCGACGACCACTGACATGGCTCCGCTTAATGCGGCACCAGAAACAACGCTCCGGCAGTGGTTCAGCCAGCAAGGATGGACATGAGTGAGGCCAGGGCGCCTTTCAGATCTACTAGTTCTGCAGTAGCTTCGAAGTCCGTATTGGTACCTATAAAAAACAACAGTACTTGAGCAGTATCAGAGGTGTCCGCAGTCGAGGGTGATTGAGTACGAGGCGAACTTAGGTGCTTTTTCTTGTATCTGATTCTTAAATTACAAGCGATGTCTTCAATTCGACGTCCCACCAAAACTGCTGCAAGATTAATTGGTTTATATTGTATAATTTTTCAGGAAAGAGTTCTTAAGCTGTAACTAAAATGCCCCCCCCCTTATGTAATCACAGTCAATTAATTGCTTGCCTCATTTAGCAGGAAGTTACAGTCAGCTGCAACCAAACACTCTTGGCATCTCTGTTATTTATGGACTAGTGAAGACATTGCTTCTAGGGGCCTCTCTTAACCCTGCATTGCTACTGGTGGGTGGGTCTCCTGGACCCTGACTTGTGTGAGTGGTTCGTTTTCATTAGATTCACAACACTGCACATGAGCAGCGATCCTTGTAGCTTCCTACCTTAAACAGCTGTGCCACTTGCTCGTCAAATGACGGCGGAAGTCCACTGTCTAGGAGTGCTTGTAGCGTGTTTGGGTAAGTACTTGTTGGGGCTACAGGACACAGAGTAGCAATGATGGTATCGTTTGTCCCAACACAAATACCTTTGTGACACACATTCAAACTGCTGAATCAGTCTATTTATTTCAGACGAGGGCTGTAATGGATGTAACAGAAGATCTGTGTAACGATGCATTGCGAAATGAAATCGTTAGTGACGAATCAAGTGACGAAGGTGGAGACGTAGACGTCCAACTATATAGTGAACACGATACGCAAAGCGACGAAAGTGGGGATGACAGCGATAGATATTACAACAATAAGTAATATTTTGTTGGTAAGGGCAAGCGTACTAAATGGATGAAAGATATGCATACTCCTCGTATCATAACGAGGTCACATAATATTCTGTCACATGTTCCTGGTGTGAGGGGAAGGGCAAAGAATAAAAGGACGGATGTAGAAATATGGCGGCTGCTCTTCACGGATGAACTAATGGATGAAGTAGTGATACATACTAACCAATGTATCCAATCCGCTAGGTCGAGATACTCCTCGTCTCAGACCTTCATTCATGAGACAGATAAAGGTGAAACTGAAGCATATCTTGGTCTGTTGTATTTTTGTGGACTCTACAAGGTTGGTAGAGTCAATTTAGAAGAACTCTGGGACAGAGATGGAACAGGATTGGAATTATTCTGCTCTACAATGACGGTACAGAGATTCTGGTTTCTGGCACAGTGTCCGAGACTTGACGATAAGTCAAGGAGGTCCGACCGGCGAAAAGAGGATAAATTGGCTCCTATACGAATTATGCTTGATTTGTTCACCAAAAACGGCACAGCACACTATTCTCAAGGAGAATATGTCACTGTTGATGAAATGTTTGTCAAATTTCTAGGACGATGTAGTTTTCGAATGTACATTCCTTCCAAGCCTGGCAAATATGGAATAAAGGTGTTCAATCTAGCAGATGCAAGAACGGCGTACACATCAAATTTGGAAGTTTATTTAGGTGAACAGCCAGATGGACCGTATAAGTTGAGTAATCGTGCAGCTGTTGTTGCCAAAGGTTGTGTAACCGTATTTCCAAGACTTCGAGGGTCATCACGATGGATAACTGGTTTACGAGCTTTGAACTGGCCCTGTCACTTCTGAAAGACCATAAATTAAAACTTTTGGAAACAGTATGGAATAACAAGACGGAAATTCCCCCAGAATTCGTGAACACAAGAGGTAGAAATGCTTTTACAATATTTGTGGCTTTCAGAAGACATTAGTGAATTACGTACCAAAGAAAAACAGGCACCTACTCCTAATGAGTACTATGCATAGTGACAACGAAATAGAAACAACAACTGAGAAAGAAATGAAGCCGGAGACGATAACTCTGTATAATGCTACTAAGCGTGGGTTAGATGTAGTAGATCAGATTTGTGCCGCCTATGATGTAGCAAGAACAACTAGAAGGTAGCCGTTGGCCTTATTCTTTTGCTTACTGAATGTAGCAGGCATAAATAGTTTCGTCATCTTCAGAGCTAACAACCAGGGGGAGACCTAGAGGAGAGTCTTCCTGAAATCGCTTGGGAAGGCTCTTGTCAGAGGCCAGTTACTAGACAGGGCTGGCAGTAAGCATGTCAACCGCCCCCTCAAATGATCTGTCAACAGACTGGCGAGGGTCGAACAGCAAGATGATGATAGTGTGAACCAGAGCACGGTACCTAAGAGAGGACGGTACTCTGAGGGTGAAGGTAGCAAAACGCAATATGTTTGTTACAAATGCTCTAAGTTTGTGTGTCTCAAAGAACACTCAAGTGTAATTTGTAAAGACTGCATGCAGTGGCCTGGTGTGGTAAAATGACATGTGGAAGCAATAAGTTCAAAAGACATTGTGGAGACTCTCCGTTCACTTTCAACGTTTTCGTACATGTTTTCTACTCATCTGTTCATACCTGAGTTTGGTTTTCGTAGCTTTCATTGTTCTACTTTGTGTGCTATGACACACGGCAGTCACACTGTGTAACCATTTTTGTTCTGTACGATATGTAAATGTTCGAATCACTGTCTACTCTGCTTACGTAGTAATAAAGGACAACAATTTACTTAAACCCGGAGCAAAACTTGTGTCCTTTCTTTAGACAACTTACGTGAATGTGAAAACCCTTTGTGCTCCCTATGCTTAACAAATCAGACTATACGCAGGTCGGGTCTGTCGCAGCAACGGTGGTACAAACGAACACTGTAGCAACGCAGGGTTAAGGACCTTACGCATGCACTAACCGTCCGATCGACCAACGGATTCAATATGTGCAGGTGTCTGACCGACCGACCGACAGAATGTCCTTGGCGGATGTCGGACGGGTAGGACACACACGACAGTTCCCGTCCCCCCTCCCCCACTTCGCCCAACAAATTGTGCCGTGTGTAGCGCTGTCGTGCTAAATGCGCGACAAACAGTCGTCTTTTGTCACTACACGCGGGGTTCAATGCTGCTCTACAGAGTGCAAGGTGGACGAAACTTTCACAGAGTTTCTGAAGAAATTTAAAGACTAGAAATGTTTAAGGGTCACGTCATGCGAATATAGCAATAGACGTGCAAGAAATGGAGCACTTGTTTAATTTTTTAACGAATTCATAATGGTTTATGCGGCACATAGAGAAAAAAATATACAGGGTGAACGACCAGATACTGCGGAAATGGAAAGTATTCCTGACGTGTGGTTTTCACAGAATGGTTTAGCAGTCATGGGCTCGTATTTTTAGCCAGTAAACAGATTTTAATAATATCCATTAAGCTTATTTTTTGTGCAGACATACACTATTGTAAATGGAATAGTGTCTATTGACATTAACAAGTAAATGTCGTGTGACTAGGGCCTCCCGTCGGGTAGACTGTTCGCCGGGTGCAAATCTTTCGATTTGACGCCACTTCGGCGACTTGCGCGTCAATGGGGATGAAATGATGATGATTAGGACAACACGACATCCAGTCCCTGAGCAGAGAAAATCTCCGACCCAGCTGGGAATCGAACCCGGGCCCTTAGGACTGACATTCTGACACGATGACCACTCAGTTACCGGGGACGGACATTAACAAATTAAACGAAGGGTAAATCAGGATGTCAGTGGTGTTTGATGCAGGATTCTAGTGCGAGTGGTTTACGAGACACCATATTTTTAAAAGTTGCCAGAACGACACTTGTACAGTACCTGTGGTTGCACACTCTAAGGAACGAGACGATTGACCATTACTGGTTGTGTTGTGACCACTGACAGCTGCAATACAGGAATCCAGTCTGGTATGGAATGACAGCTGCACTCCTGCCAACATTGAAGAGGAGATGTCCCAGCAGGTAGCAGTAACACGGTAATACATATCATCGGGTGGTATGTCCTTTCAGACAGGGTCTTTCAGCTTTCCCCACAGAAAAAGGTTGCAGGCTTCAAATGGGGGAATTGGCCGAACAAGCTACAGGTCCTCTGCAACCAATCCAACGGACTGGAAACAATTCGTGAAGACATGCTGAAGTACCTAGTGCACTATCTTGTTGGTACCATAGGCTCTTCCTTGTGTGCAGAGGAACGTCTTCTAGGCATCCGTGGAAGATGCTCCGTTAGGAGGCTGCGATACTTGCGCGCTTTCAGTGTTCTGTTACGAAAACCGGGATTATGAACTGATGGTTTGCTATCCCACACTACACATTTACACTCACAGACGCTGACGTTCCACCTGGCGAAGCAAACGGGGATTATCAGCAGACCAGTAGTGCATGTTTCGGCGGTTTACCAGGCCGTGATTGGTAAATGTGGATTCATCACTAAACGAGATACGTGATACATCTGTCTTAATGTCCATGTATAGATGTTAACACGATTCTCATAATCTTTCCATGGAGCTCTGGACTGATAGAGATGCGATAGGAATGGAGCCTATGTCGGCGGGCAACGGCCTTGCCGCAGTGGATACACCGGTTCCCGTGAGATCACAGAAGTTATGCGCTGTCGGGCGTGGCCGACGCTTGGATGGGTGACCATCCAGGCCGCCATGCGCTGTTGCCATTTTTCGGGGTGCACTCAGCCTCGTGATGCCAACTGAGGAACTACTCGACCGAATAGTAGCGGCTTCGGTCAAAGAAAACCGTTATAACGACTGGGAGTGCAGTGTGCTGACCACACAGCCCTCCTAGCCGCATCCTCAACTGAGGATGACACGGCGGTCGGATGGTCCCGATGGACCACTTGGGGCTTGAAGACGGAGTGCTATGTCGATGGAGAACGTGTAGGTCACGTCCTGAAGCACTTGTACAGTGGTCATGTCATTTGGGTTTAGCATGTCATCAATGTGCACGTCAGAGAGAGTGCAAGTCACATTACTGTTAAACAATCTTTGGTCTTGTCATGCCATAGTCTTTGCCACTGCGCAATTTGATACTCTTGGTTGAAGTGTGGTAGGTGGTGGACGCATTTAGTAGTGCTGTGTGGATTTGTGATTGTATCTGTTAGATGAAGAGAGGACAGCAAGGATGAATATTATGTAGACAATGAAAGATGAAAGGAATATAAGTTCTGAATAACGTGATTGTTTTTGAAGAGAAGTTTGAGGTGAGACTGCAGAACTGCGCACTTAATTTGTCGGAATGATTATTGTCAGCTAGAGTGGACTGAAAGACCACCCCACTTCCTTCCGTTATGATTTAATATATAAATCGATTAAGCTGTTTGATTTTTATAGAAATTCCCTGTCAACATTATATCCTTTTTAAATCATTGTTCACTTTGTTAAGAATAATATTGGCCAGACCAATGTTATATGACAATGAATGAAGATCACGGGGAGTTTTAGTCTGTCTTTTATAATATGTACTTCATTTTAAAATCTTTGTCTTGGAATATCATGTCTTAGGAGTAATTACTCTCCCCATCCCACTCCTTAATAAATGCTTATCATTACCCATTACCACATGCAACAATATCAATATGTATTTGAACTATATGAAGAATACCATCAGTGACCATGCTGCACTCTTAGAATGAAATGATAATTAAATCAAGATCGTAAACTGTCGACAGGCTTTGATATACATCAGCAAGGACAGTTGAAAATATGTGCCCCGACTGCGCCTCGATCCTGGGTTCTCCTGTTTACAGAGCAGACGCTCTATCCATCTGAGCCACCGAGGACACAGAGGACAGTGCGACTGCAGGGATTTATCCCTTGCACGTTCCCCGTGAGACGCACATTCTCAGCTTAATGTCCACCCACTACATTTGTAGTGTCCCTGCCCATTACACTCATTACTCGCGGCAGACAATCTTACCGAGTCCCGTTAGAGTTCGGACAATGCGTGTTCATCCAGCACAGTACAAGAAAGTCAATGGTCGGTTAACCCAAACTCTTACGGGACTCTGTAAGATTGTCTGCCGCGAGTAATGAGTGTGATGGGCAAGGGCAATACGAAAGTAGTGGGTGGACATTAAGCTGAGAATGTGGGTCTCACGGGGAGAGTGCAAGGGATAAATCCCTGCAGTCACACTATTCGCTGTGCCATCAGTGGCTCAGATGGATGGAGCGTCTGCTATGGAAGTAGGAGGTCCCGGTTGGGGCACATTTTCAGCTGTACCCGTGAATGTGTATCAACGCCTGTATTATGCACAATATGTATTTAGAAGCAGAAATCCAGCTTAGCCGCTGCCTGCTTGTTTGCTGTTGTGCTTTCGAGAAATCTGCAACTATGTTGTCAGGAAGCGAGGTAACTGGAAATTTTGATTAGGGTCAGATAATTGCTTTACTTCTGTTGCGAGTAAAAAGACAAGCTGCATTCAGACCTGTTACAGTTCAGTTCATATTAGGTTCTGTTCAGTCAAAGGTTAGCATACCAGTTTAAGTTGGGTAACAGTTTGTGAGTACGTAGTTTTGGAAATACGTAGGTTTTACAGAGTGGAAGGTAAAATTGTGCTAAATTTCATACGGAAACAAACATAATGGGGAGGCTACACACTTTCTGTTTCTGCAAGATTTGCGTTGGAAGTTTTAGCTGATTCACCATGCATATTTTGTGAATTACAGTTCGCTCATCTTCTGTATTTCGGTTTTTAGGTTTTACTTCCGACACTTATCGTAAACGAAATCTGAAAACCGAATTGCAGACAAATTAGATCTGTAATTTCATTTCTGATACGTATCGAAAATAAAACCGAAATACAGACGGGCAATGGACGTTTATTTTTAAAACATACTTGTATCGTTGTTATAAGTGTTTAAAATGTCCAGCGTACATCCAAGCCTTCTGCTACGAAGAGCAATGTGTGTGGTTTATTTTACAGTTGTTAAATGCTTCATTTCCTATGTATCTGTTGTATTTGTTAGATGATATGCGCCACCACCATTTGTCGTCTTTCTTCTTCTCATTTGAAATGAATTTCTTAAACTTATAGAGACATCTTTTATTCTACTACATAAATAAATTAATGCAGTTGACATGAACCTCCTTTATTTAATTTATTTTACTTTACTGTGATGAATTTCCTTAGGTAACCATAAGTCACGTTGCAAGTTTCAGGAAGTATTTAGGTAATAATTTTGGGGACACAACAGCACTGAATTTAAGGTCCTCTTAAATTCTGTCAGTGGCTAGAAACCATAATGTACCCAACAGACTCTCCTCCCAACTAATACCCTCTCTCACGACTATATTCTTTTTCCTTAAGAATGGTTTCATTATGGTCAGCAGCTCCAAATTCACGTTTAATTCATTCTTAGATAATTACAAAAATCATCAGCTCCCAGCTCGTTAAGTAACAGAGCGAGGGTGAATTCCTCTCTTTACATTAGCCACGTCTTTTCCCACAGCTTTCTCGCGGCTTTTTGGCCTAAACAGACAAGAAAAAACCCAGTTTTTGTTTCTTTGTAAAACCAAAGGATATCTCGTAAAACTTATAGTGAGCTTAAAATAGACAAATTACAACAACACGACGGAGCTGTAATCAGAGTGCAGTCGGTCGGGACGTGTGTAGGCTGCCGCGAAATGCGTCGGTCGGTCGATCGGCCGATAAATTGGTGCGTGTGTAAGGGCCTTTAGCGTTAAACGAGAGGGAAGAATCGCGCGCCGCTTTTCGCTCAAGCGCGGCGCGGATTAAAATCTGTTGCGGGCCGGATGCGGCCTGCGAGTCGTATTTTGGAGTCCCTGATTTAGACCATTCATATATCACTAGTGTTATTTGTGGGTGGAATCAGAATTTCATTTGTTGCTTCAAGGCTTACGCTGGAATTGGGAGATAAACATTCCAGACTGCTAATCGATGTCTCCCTACAGCAAAACGGGAGACTGTCACCTGCAAAGTACTGTGTGGGACGCAGCTCGGCCGTTAACGCCCACTGGCGTGGCGACGTCACACGGAGGGGTGCCACCTCAGGCCGTTTAGAAGACAAAGCTGGTGGGCGAAGGGCGTCGGCTCGGCCGTAGATTTAGGACGCCGCCAAGGACACTGAGCAGTGGAGCCTACCTCCATTCTGGCCAAAACCAAGACTAGTCCATGATCAACGTTGGTATGCAAAATTAGCTAATATCTTGTAAGTAAATGTCTGAAGGTTCTTAATGTACTAACACGCTGAACCACTTGACAAGTTCGTGTGAAAAATTGTAACGAGTAGTAGAGTCGGTGGTAAAACGTCTCATAGTAAACGCGGATTTGATCCCAACAAGCTGCACAACGGGTTACAGTAAAAGAAACTTCCCATCTTAAAGGTATGCCGGGAAACAAACACGGTGGATTTTAGTATGAATTGTCTGCGATCACTTCCCCTAGCTCAACTGGAGGCAACTTGCAAACCTCACATATTCTAAAGATGTCTCGTAGCCGTCGTCCCGTTTGGTTTCTTCTCCGTCAGTCGCGAGCTCTAACGCTTGTGCACAAACAGTGCAGAATAGTGTGACAAGTTGGTACGTTTGAATGCTAAGCTTTTTTTTTCGCAAAGGATGGGGCCCCCAACGTGGTGACCAAACCAAAAGTTCTACTGTCACCTCATGTTAGTTATTGAATCAGGAGTCACAGGATGCGGGCTGTGATGTTATCCATGCGTCTGGATAAGATTACTCATTAACATGGTCTACCAGGAGATAGAGAGTGGACGAAAGCGATCGAAGGGTAGCGGTTGTAAGGGCAGAGGAAAAAAAGTGCCAAGGCAAGAGCCAAGGGGAAAAAACCTCTGCGAAAGTAGGACGGGTAGTAAGGGCAGTAGCGGCTTGCTATCTGCGACAGTGCATGCAAGGTGTGGTTGTGTTAGTTCGAGGTATCGTGTATCTTTACCTTTGCCGTTGTTGGAGCTTGTTGCGGCGCTTGCTGCAGTTGCTGCGTCCCTGCAACAGTTCAAGGTCGTTGTAGATTAGTGGGCGATCGGTCATAGATCGGCTCACAGACGGTGTAGGGGGTGTGTGTGGCTGGTTTGCGTGCTGTGTACAGTACGGTTTCCCTGCGGTTGCCTGTTTTTCGGCTGGTCGTACATCTGGGTATGCAGTAATAACTGTGTTGCAGGGGCTCGCCAGTACTGTCGTGTTATTGTTCTATGGACCATAGATGTTTAATTCCTAGCCAGTAATGTCTTTGGTCTGTTGTTCATCCATCTATGAATGCTAAGCATAACACAGGGTGTTTATATAGGAATATCGGGGTTGTAACGCTTTATAATATTTATTGTATTAAACTTACAGTTATAAATGATATGTCAAATGAAAGAGCAACTCAAACAGTTTTGCCAAGAACGTTATAAATGTTCAGTGTGAGCACCATTTGTCTCACGGCACACATCGAGTCTATAGCCGAGTTCTTCCCAGACGTTGATAAGTGTGTCTTCAGTGATTGTAGCAACATCTCCTTCAATCCGGTTTCATAATTCAGAGAGGTCTGCTAGTACCGGAGGTACATACACACAATCCTTGATGAAGTCCCAAAGGGAAAGAATCGCATGGAGTTATGTCGGGTGAACGTGGAGGCCATGCGAAGCAAGCCCTGTCATCGTCGTTTGGGAAGAACTCGGCTATAGGTCTGGTGTGTGCCTTATGACAAATGGTGCTCACATTGAATATTTATAATGTTCTTGGTAAAACTGTTTGAGTTGCTCTTTCATTTGACATATCATTTATAACTGTAAGTTTAATGTAATAAATATGGCCCAAATGGCTCTGAGCACTATGCGACTTAACTTCTGAGGTCATCAGGCGCCTAGAACTTAGAACTAATTAAACCTAACCAACCTAAGGACATCACACACATCCATGCCTGAGGCAGGATTCGAGCCTGCGACAGTTGCGGTCGCTCGGTTCCAGACTGTAGCGCCTAGAACCGCACAGCCACTCCGGCCGGCGTAATAAATATTACAAAGCGTTAAAACCCAGATATTCATTTATGAACACCCTGTACGAATCGTAAAATGTTAGGATGCCAACTAATTTTGTTTTATTTCATTAACCGCAAAATTATTAACACGATTTCTAGAGCCAGTCTATGGCTGATAATCAAAACAAGATTCACAGTCATTAATCATTATTTTCCGAGCACCGCAAATGTCTCAAAAATGCTGCACACGATCATAGAATCATGAAATCCCACAAATATGTTTTCCGAGGAACTTTATCAATCAATTCCGTCTTTAGCGCAGTTGGACTTCGCACACTAGTTCGCGTGTTTCCATCTCGAAACCGATCGTAGACTGCCTTGGAGGAACACAACATCGAACAAGCAAGTCATCCGAGGCAGTTTTACAACAAACTGTCCCATTTTCTCACGAGATCAGATTTTAAACACGTATTCATGTACTACATCCTCGGAAACCCATCGTAGACTAGTAGTGAGCTGTCTTTAGCAGTTTAGCTCCTGCCCTGTCAAGGCGCACTTGTAATGGGTTCCTTTGTATTAATAAGCACTGACAGTAACTAATGATTATCATTTGCTCATAAACTTGGTGACAGTGACTTTTAAACTTGGTGACACTGAAATTATCATTAACAAATTCTCAGTGCAAGGTACCTCATAAACACAGTTGGAGTTGTATATCAATGTTTAAACAGTAAGTATAAGGCCCGTTTCACACAGCGACACTGGTGACGGTCACCAGCGATGGTTACCGATAATTGTGGTGAACACTCCTGGATCACTGGAGTCTGACACCGCAGGTATTGCCAACTGATTCGTTAGTGAAATGGGCTCGAGCGAGGTGGAACTTTTGTTAGTACTTCTAAGCAAGCCAAAGCTACGAGATCGGCTGGAGAAAATACTGTTTTATACTCTTTATGTCGATTTGAGAATAGATGAAAAGGAGTTTTCTCAGTATTTTCGAACGTCGAAATCTTCATTTGATGAACTGCTAAGAGAAGCGAAAGAAGAAATCACAGGGATGGACAATAATATTTTAACTGTATTTTCTGGACAATAAGGCGGAGCGCCTTAAGACGACGATAAGACGCACACTTAATGTTGTTATGAAAATTTTGAAATATAAGTATTTTTTTAGATTTCTTGTTAATTCGCCCTCTAGGGGTGCGTTCATGGTTTCCATTCTCTTCCATTTTTTCCCTTCTCACCGCATTAAGACTGTGTAAAGGTACACTTAATACTGGTAAATGCGAAAGAAAAGGGGTGAGGTATGCAAATGTGCTTGAAGGTTACTACCCTTCTAGCCTTTACAGACCTAGCAACTAAATTTCGCTACTCTTTCATGGTCGGAAAAATAAGGTATTAAATTTGATAAAAGAACATACAACTTACCAATTTTATTTTTTCATCCATGCTCTTCTCATTGAAATCAGGCACAAACTTCGTTATAATTTCTTGCCAAGCATTAGTTTTATCACTTTGTTGCTATAGTCATCGCTTTTGACATCCCAAATAGCAGGACTACTTTCTACTTCACTTATGAAGTCTTCCGTGTTAATCAAATCTAAACTCATGGCTAAAATGTGTACAGTATAATGTAGAATGAATGTTTCGCGGCATTGTCTCAAAAAATGATTGCCGTCTGTTGTAAAATCTGTAGCGCTGTGTCTGTGATCTGTGTCCCAGTGCGAACACTTCAATCAAAACTAATGCGTGCCCTGCGGTGACTGCCGTGAACACAGTGATCTTGTCCGTCACACGTGGCGAGGGTGGGTCACTGCTGCGTCACAGTGGAGCATTGTAGTGTCCCGGTGTGAATGCCTCAGTTCAAACGAATGTATCTCTGTCGGCGACCGTCGCTGGTGTGAAACGGGCTTAAAAGATAAAAGATTCACTTCTTTGCCCCCAACGTGTTAGGTGATTCAGCAGCTTCTCTCCAAGAGCAAGCTACGGCTTTTGCTCGCATGACCTTTCTCACGCTATGTGACCATCTGGCGCCTCGTTCGATGAGTCTGCTTCGTGATCCTGCCTACTCGCTAGCCTTCTCCTCTTACAAAATATTCCTATGCCGTGCATTAAAACACAACAACAAACTGTAATAAACGTGGGCAGTTATGTGGCATAAACACCACAAGCTTACAAGGCCTGTGCGATGAATATATGTGCACTCAATACAGCCGCCATATAATAACACAGTATGCATGTACACTTTGATTCAAAAAGCCATGAACTGGGATGTTTCTCGAAATATATTCACTGAACTGTGAATTCTTACTGAATCAGATGTACTGGGTATAGCTACACTACCCATCGGCGACAAGAAAATTTGTGCTGCACTGGGACTTAATCCTGGATTTTCCCAATTATCGGGAGCGGTCGCTTTACCACTTAGGATATCCGAGAACACTCCGTAGAGCGGCCCGAAATTCCTTATGTCACGCTGTCTACATTCTTATGTCATAGTCTATTCTGTTCATCTCTTAATTGCTTGCAACTTTATTTCTATTTCCGCACCAGTAATAATGATCTATGAGGAATCGAGACTATTGTTATTGTTATCGTCCTATGCCCTAAGACTTTCAATACATATTTTACGTGACGATCCTACAGGGAAGGTATTTTGAGAGATATTTCGGCGACTGTAGGATCGTAAAGAAAAAGTGAATCAGTATTATTCGCCTGTCAACAATAATGATCAGCACAACGTTATTCTCTGTAGCTGTGCTACTCGTAAACATTCGCCGAAACGCCTCTTGGAAATTAAAAGCACACATGTGTGCTTCAGTCATCACATTGTAGCGGAGAAGGTGAGTAGTGCAGGAACGGCGGAAGGGAAATGTAGAATATTGCACTAGGGTCGCAAGAACCCATCACCAATTGCTTTTTTTAATTCACGTAAATTGCCGAAAAGCAAGGATAATGGGCGTCGACGACATAATTTCTTTTAACATACATGGTCAATAGTTGAAGACTCTAGTACATATCCATACGTTGCTAAAGCGATGTATGATTAAACAATTATTCTTTTTCAAGGTCGTATTCCACACTTGTAATATATTTAATCAAAGACATATTAATATACACCATCAGGTACTGTACCAATTTTATTAAAATGTGTTACTATTTTCATTCGGTGTGTGCTACCGGCAGACGCCTGATAATTGTAAACAAAATAGCCCACGGCGTCAGTATAAAATTGCAAAAAGATTGATGAAAATTTACTAACATTCTTGTAATATATTGCATAGAAACTTGCTAGAAACTAGTTTCAGCTTCTTGCTTTCTTGAAAGGTGGCAATCAATCTACCTATCATATATTTTTGTGGGTTCATAATTCTGTGTTTTTATCAAGTTAGACAGCGAGACTTTTCTCTGTCTGTATTTTCTCATATTTTTCCGTGCCACGGAGGTAGATCACGCTAAGAACCCAAATCGAGTGATATTTTTCTCATTTTTATTACATTTGATATTCAAACTATATTACTGAAGCCACCTGTCCCGAAAATTGGTTGATTGCTGGATTCCAAACGCATGAATCTGGGTGAATTCATGTAGACGTTCTTGGTTTAACTTTGCAGCAGAGACTTGGAAACAGCATGTGGCTTGAGGCACCGTCAGGCGGTATGTCGCAACATTACTTGTGCGGGTGCCCGTGCGATTGCGTCTTTCAGAGCAACACGCTAGAGTCGCTTTAGCTCAAATTTGAGACACGGAACCGATGAAAAAATTTTCAGAACGAGTAAAATGGCGTCGTCTCTTCTGTCTTCTAATTGGACCACGAAAAATTTTGTCTTGTCCATTGGTCAGTTCGCCCCCTCCAGGTTTCTTGGTCTCTGTTCTCGAAAACGAGGCAGACTGGATTTCAGGTAGAGTTACTGGCCGTGTCCCAGACCAGCCACTGTGCAGGTGAGTATGAGGTATCCCGTCTGTGCGCACTTAGACGGTGATCAGGATGGGAATTAGTCCGGAATTTTCCATCAGGGAATATCGTGTAACGAGTTTGTTTGCTGGTCATCCTCCAAAACAAGCAAATAAATATTTGTTTTTGCTCTTGCTGCACTGTGTTTTATTTTCCCAGACGCGTTTCGCCTTTTTTCACTTCAAGCCATCATCAGTGTGATCTATAATGATACAGTTACGACACAATTTTGTTTTGGTATGTATTATTCATACATTACAAAACAGTTCTCTTCTCGCTTTTTGTTGAAACAAATGATTACTTACAGTTCTTCCTATTTTTAGTTGGCATCGGTGTTTCGTCTCATCTGGTCTGGAGGTCGCACTATGTTTCGTAAATAGATGTCAACTAAAAACAGGAAGAACCGCAAGTAATGACTTATTTCCACAAAAAGCTTGAAGTGAACTGTTTTATAATCTAAGAATAGCACATATCAAATCAAAACTGAATCGTAACTGTATCATTATAGATCCCACTGATGATGACTTAAAGTGAAAAAAGATGAAACGCGTCTGAGGAAACAAAAACACAGTGCAGCAAGAGACGCGTTTTTTATTTACAAAGCAATTAACTTTGTGTAAGTTTAAAGTCGTTTCTTAAAAGCGCTATAGGTTCTCGAAAGTGATAATTCTGTTAACATTCAGCTGATTTCAGATGGGGCTGAACTTGCTGTTTACCCGGTCACGACGCACTTCATGCATCATGATTCTGATTACACTTCGTATTCTTTCCACTGAGACGCGCAACCTAGTTCTGATGACAGCATTGACGAGAAGGTGAATATTTTCTCGGGTAATTCTGTAAATGTCTGAGACCATGAATGTGAGAGACGGTGCGTTCATGTGGGGCCCTCTGACCAGCCAATCCTCGCTGAATGATAACGATTAGTACGGTTTGTTTTACGGAATCCCAATATTAGAGATTTGTATGTGTTCCAAGTTTAATGCAATTCAGGAGTGCGCTTCGCTCTGTAAATAAATGACTAGTCAGTTTCAAATTACTTCTTTAAACTTTGCCGCTATGTGTATACTCACACGCTACACTTCCTTCTGTGATCACTGACGTAATGTCAGGATCCACTGGGGGCCGAACCCCACAATAACCCTGGGTTCGGTGTGGGGCGGCGGTGGGGTTAGTGGACTGCTGTAACCTGTTGTTGGGTTGTGAAACACAGTGGGCTACGGCGGGGACGAAGCCTCTCCGTCGTTTCTAGGTCCCCAGTTCAATACAATACCGAGCATGGAAAAATGGCCCTATTCGACAGCGACGCCAAGACAACTGTCGTGCACCACGGGTCATGGATGACAGGGCTGAAGGACGCTGCGGAGATGTATACCAGCGAATAGACGTACAAACATTGAGCGACATCCAGATGAACCAAGGGACTACCAAAAGTGGCTCTTCAATAACTTTTAAGGGAATTTTGCTGCATATGGGCCTCTGCAGCAGGCGCCTGGTTCATGCACCCATTCTGAGTGCTGTTCATCGGCGACTAAGGCTGAGATTTGCACGTCAGTACCGCATATGGACGTCCACTGAGTGAAGACAAGTGGCCTTTTCGGATGAATCACGTTTCATGCTCCATCTGACATATGGCGTTTGATATGTAAGTCGTGAAACGTCTGAAAGCAAACACACTGCAATAATCGTCGGAAGGGTGCAGACTGGTGAAGGGAGCGTTATAGTCTAGGGAGTGCTTTTGAGACATTCCCTAGGTGATCTCGTCATTCTAGGAGGCACAATGAATCAACACAAATATGTATCTGCCCTTGGGGACCATGTCCATCCGTACATGCAGTTTGGTTTTCTAGGGCACGATGGCATCTACCAGCAGGACAGTGGAACGTGCCATGCAGCTTGCAGTGCATCTGCGTGCTTCGAAGAGAACTAGGATCAGTCTACCGTACTCCTCCGGTCACTGAACTCCTAGGATTTAAATCGAATGTGGAATCTGTGGGAGCACCTTCATCGAGCCGTATTCGCCACGCATCCTCAACCGAGAAGCCCAGCTCAGTGGCCACGGCACTGGAAACGACGTGGCTCCACACCCTATTCAGTAGCTTCCAGAATCTCAGTGACACTCCTCCAGCACGTGCCACAATGGTCCGCGCTGCAAATGGTGGCCATTGAGGCTTTTGACAGGTGGCCACATTAACGTGGCTGTGTATAATAAAACACTAACACACTTTTGATAAGCTGAACGCAGCCATAATCCCGCTGAAAAGGTGTCATATGATCTTCTTGCAAAACCGCAAAACCTGTAAAATTAATTCTGTGTGATCAGCATAATTGGAGACATTGCTGATGATTGTGTTTGCCAACCCCAACATTCTGAGTGCATCACTAACCTGTCCACGTTACTCTTATCAGGATCAAATTTCCTAAGTAATAAAAAACGTGTTTTCAAAGAACATTCCGCATTGGCTGTATGAATGATTTTCATTAAATCTGCGACCGGTTTCGCACCACCTATCGGTGCATCCTCAGGCAATCTGTACAAAAAATAATGTAATAAGAGCTCATACAAACTATTCGATCCTCCAGTTCTGAGGTGTAAATTATTATTCAGAACCATCACATTTATTATTCTTATGGTTTTAACTAACGGCCCATTTTTTATATTGTACACCTAGTACGGTATTAGACTTTTTTAAAAAAACAGATGTAAGGAATTGTTTATGAAATGTTCAGCACACCCCACTCTTCACACCTTGCACACGTCATCCGGCCTCTGGCGATTCTCGCGCCAGTCAGCCAGGCTGTGTCCGCTGCCGCGCGGCTCCTCTCAACTCGCACGGTATGTTCTGATATGTTTACATTGCCCTAACTCCTCTGTTTGTTCGTGCTAATGTTCCGCTCTTTGTCGTTCGTGTTTAGGGCAGTTTTATCAGCATCGTATTTTATTTTAATTTTCTAGGTCATTGTCACTGTCATCATTTAAGTAATTTTTAAAAAAATACTTTTAAATTTTAACTATCGCTTTCACCAGATGACGGTATATTGGACGTGAATGGTGGGAAGTGGCTACAGGGCACTGTTCAACATTACTATGTTATAAATAGCGCATTTACACCTCAGAATTGGAGGATCGAATAGTTCGTATTATTTATTATTATATTATTATTTTTTGTGCACATTGCCTAAGGATGCACCGGTAAGTGGTACGAAACCGGTCGCAGATTTAATAAAAATCATCCATACAGCCAGTGCGGAATTTTCTTTGAAAAAATGTCGAAGTTTGACTGTGGTTGCCCGCCCTACAATACGATAAAAAACGTGTTGCATTTGTCGTCGCGCTATTACTGAAAATTTGCTCTTTACTTGCACCGAATTCTATTACACCAACAACGTGAGAACAGCTGTGTTCGTCACGAGAGTGACCTCCAAACATAACTACGGTGACATATCGACCTCTCATAGATATACTATACGTAATATCAAACGTGTCTATTACCTCCGTGTATACAAAGCAGGCAGAATTTCCTGTATCGCATGTGACTAGTGGTCGAGAGAACGGACGCCGTGCAGGATCGTACAACCGCGTCACGTATCTGAAGTCAGGCATGTTTAGAGCAAGACAGTTGACGAAGTCCTGAGTACCGCAGACTGCCAGCATGGCGGGTACTGTTACACCCTCACTTGAGGGTGCCAAGAGCAGTATGACCAACGACAAGACAACACAGGAGGGGCGCCAAGTAGTCTTTCACAAGAGTACAGCGATCAGCATCACGATGTATTAAGGTAGATCGTAACCATCAACCGTTTCCAGCACCTGGTGCTATGGCATGGGTTGCCACTGGGTACACAACACGAACGTCTCTGGTTCGCTTAGCCAATAATCTGGGCAGCAGCTGTTACATTTTTGACGTGTAAAGGCCGTTGGCCTCATTGAGGTTACTGACATTATTTTTCAGCACAAGACCGCAGTTTCCCCATGCTGTGTTGACCCACAAAAATACAGAAGGCGTTCATCTGTTGCCCTAATCTGCACGCTATCCAGATCTATCTCCCAGTGAAATATGTGACTGACATTGGAACGTTCCCAGGTGTAAATAAACTATCTTTATGATAACCTGGTGGGTGTATAGAGGGGTCAAAATTTCATTTTAAACGGGTGAAACACACACCAAAAGGTAAATTGATATCTTAGGTTTCGAGGGAATATCTACGAAACCATGGCATATAAAAAAAATGTGTTTCATATAGGAGCGGAAATGTAATTTACGTTCTTGAAAACTGTATTATCAACTTTTATAATAATCCGAATTTTTGCCAAACACCCCGCCACTATTGATTAATTTCGATATACGAAACTTCTTGTTACAACTTAAAAAAGTTTTCACACGACATTCCTCCATGTGTAATAAAGCTGTTTGCTGAAACACCATTTTTGGAAAACAAGCTGTATACAATGGTCTGTTGAAGCATTATCAACTTACCAAGGTAAAAATCTCAATGTTAATTACTATCCTAATTATTCGTTTTACGTACTCTTCTCAGAAAGCTCTTCGCACATTGCTCTGTCGAGTCTTTCTGGATGACTAGATGAACAAGTTTCTTATTCTCAGGTAAAGTGCTCAAAGTGATTCTTTCACACTGACCGTCCCTAAGTTTTTAACAATAATACAAAATTTTGTCCGGCACTGGTCAAGGAAACTTCCATCAAAAACTTGTGTCGTTCAAATGGTTCAAATGGCTCTGAGCACTATGAGACTTAACTTCTGAGATCATCAGTCTCCTAGAACTTAGAACTACTTAAACGTAACTAACCTAAGGACATCACACATATCCATGCCCGAGGCAGGATTCGAACCTGCGATCGTAGCTGTCGCGCGGTTCCAGACTGTAGCGCCTAGAACCACTCGGCCACCTCGGCCGGCCTTGTGACGTGGTCACACGTTAGTTTACCATATTTAGATGCCGTCACAAGAACATTTTGAGCTTTACAAAATGTTTTTCGTATTCTCGGTCCAAACTCTCTAATAGTTTTTCTAGTCATCCCAAAAGGCTCGACAGAGCACGTACTGCCGTTAAACAAACACTGCTTTCAATGTGAGCTTTGTGAGAAGAGTACGTAAAATAAATAATCAGGATAATAATTAACATTTAGATATTTTACTTAGGTAAGTTGAAAATACTTCAACAGACCATTGTGTACAGCTTACTTCCCAAAAATGGTATTTCAGAAAACAGCTTTATTACACATGGACGGATGTGGTGTGAAAATTTTTTTAAGTTAAGTTGTAACAAGAAGTTTCCTTTATCGAAATTAATCAATAGCTGTATCTGTTCCGTCGGGCCCTTTGGGATCACCAGATGAACAAACTCCTTGTCCTCAGGTATGACACTCAAAATGATTTTTTCTTATTGACCACCTCCTTGTCATAGTTTTAGAAAAATTATTAGAGGCTGGAAGAATTTCGTGAGAAGATTTTCAGATCTTATTTTGTTGAATAACTGTAATGTCAGTCTCCAACTGAGAAACATTAAAATCAAGCAACGCTCACTAGTACATAATCTGTTCTCTTCGCTAAGGTTCACCAACGTATTTAAACATGCCTAATACAAATCAGGATATCTAGAGGGTCACCCGCCACAATTTTTGTCCTGCTGAATTTTGTTTTATATTGTGTGTCCGTCCCGCGTATTTTGTAAAGCAATTCCGTTCGGTTTCATGGTGTAAGAAAACCGTTAAGCATTTATTTGTTAATTATCACTACTCTAGTGACTTCGTATCATAACGAGTTATTTATTATTTTCAATTAACAACATACATGTACGTGAGATGGGGTCAACTAAAAATATTAATTTCAAATGTAAAATAACAATTTCAAAAATAAAATAAGAAATATACAAAACAAATAATTAGAATAACAATAAACATTTAAATATTTTAATTAGGTAAGTTGAAAATACTCCAGCAACACAATGAGTAAGCTTATTTCTCAAAAAAATTGCTACGCATTAATATTGATTAATAGTGATGGATATTTCAAAAAATTTCTAATTGTGACAAAAGTTGATTATATATTTTCAAGAACGTGAATTACATTTCAACTCTACGTGAAATACGTCTTTTATATGTCAGGGAAACCTAACATGCCAAATTACCTCTCGAGGTGTGCTTTACTCCTTAAAATTGAAACTGGGCCAGAACGTGAAAAGACGTATTTCATTTTTTTGACTGTACATACAGGCCAAGTTTCATCAAGGTCGTTTATTTACGGCGCTGCTTGATTCAGGTCGCAGACACACGAGACGGGGCGAGTCGCACAGAAAAACTTGCTGACCAAGTGCTTTTGAAGGAATTTGCGTTAGATCGAACGTTGTACTAGAAAAATTTTGGATCAACATAGCGAATTAATACATAAAATTCCACTTTAAAAAAAGATTTACTTTCTAAAGAGAAACAAACCAATGTTTTGTATTAGCAATGGGAGTAGCGTGAAACACTTGCTGGGCAACATTTGTTTGGAAAAATTTGCCGAAACATCGAAGAAAATGTCTAAAGATTGCCAGTGATACACATGGAATATCATATCCTCCAATTTTGATTGGCATTACTGGACAATTCATTTTATCGGTAAGGCCACAGGCAGAGGAGAGGTAAACAGATGTTACTGTAGGTACAGTCTGATTTCAGGTTTGACAGCGAGTGGTCTGGACAGCTCCCGACAGCAATTCTCCAATGGAAGCTATACCAGCATTGTCGGCTGCCATCGTGTTGCCACTACCATCTCGCAAAGCATTGCGTCAGCTAGTTGTCAACTACGAAACTTCTCCCGTCACCTTAATTCTGTCGGTTCCAAGACAAAATGTAACTACAGCCCGAAGAAGAACTGTGCACAGTTGTCTGAGTTGCTAAGAGATATCATGTAGGTCCTTGCTAGATGTGCATTTCCGAACTTGTATGTGATTTTTGAAGGAAATACAGTGACGGAAAAAAATCACAACATCAAGAAAGATTTATGCGACATTAACGAAAGTTGGTTGGCGTGTTTCTAAACCTAAACTATTACGTCTATTCAAATTTCGCTCGAGTAGCATTATGAATGACTCTAGTACCACCACAATGAGGATGCACATTACGTTTTCTTTAAATACACACTGTACTGTAATGGTAGTAAGAGTTAGTTACCATTGAGATTGGACGTGGTGAGTTATGTTGGTCAAGAGCGCCTGTAAGACGACAACGACGCCATTATTAACACTTCACTGAGTCTGAACGAGGTCGCGTAATAGGGCTATGAGAGTTGGATGTTCCTTCTGTCATATTTCAGAAAGACTTGGCAGGAATATAGCCACCGTGGCAGGGAGACTGGACTGCAGACGGCCACGTGGCAGTACCGGGAGAGAAGACAATCGTGTTTGGCGTATGGCTCTGGCCAATCGTACTGCATGTGCACCAGCAATCTGAGCAGCAGTCGGCACCACTGTGACACAACGGTTACAAATCAGTCACTTCATGCACAGCTCCAGGCCAGACACCCGGTAGCGAGCTTTCCACTGACCCCAAAACACAGCCGTTTACGACTTCAGTGTTGTCAAAAATGGTTCAAGCGGCTCTGAGCACTATGGGACTCAACTGCTGTGGTCATTAGTCCCCTAGAACTTAGAACTACTTAAACCTAACTAACCTAAGGACATCACACACACCCATGCCCGAGGCAGGATTCGAACCTGCGACCGTAGCAGTCCCGCGGTTCCGGACTGCAGCTCCAGAACCGCACGGCCACAGCGGCCGGCTCAGTGTTGTCAAGCGAGAGCTCATTGGAGGGCGGGTTGGAGGTCTGTGTGAAAAATGGTTCTGCCTCGGTGCCAATGAATGGCAGCGTGTTGGTTAGGAGGCCAGTTGAGGATCTAGAACCAACCCGTCTGCGTGCTAGACATTGTGGAGCTATGAAAAATGGTTCAAATGGCTCTAAACACTATGGGACTTACCATCAGAGGTCATCAGTCCCCTAGACTTACAACTATTTAAACCTAAATAACCTAAGGACATCACACACATCCACGCCCGAGGCAGGATTCGAAACTGGGACCGTAGCAGCAGCGCGATTCCGGACTGAACCACTCGGCCACAGCGGCCGGCAGTGGAGTTATGATCTGGGGTGTGATTCGAATGACAGCAGGAGCACCCTCGTGGGACTACAGATTTGTACGTCAATCTGGTGATTAGACATATCGTGCCGCCATTCATGAACAGCCTTCCAGGGGGTGTTTCCTAACAGAGTAATACTCGCCGACATATCGCTGTTGTAACCCAACATGCACTACAGAGCGTCGACTTGGTGCCCTAGTCTCCTGGAGTAACAGATCTGTCTCCAATCGAGCCTATATGGAACATCATCGGACGACAACTCCAGCGTCATCCACAAACAGCATTAACTGTCCCTGTAAAGACTGACCAAGTACAATAGTGCAACAGGCATGGAAATCCATCCCACAAAGTTACATCCTGCACGTGCGCAACAAAATGCATGCTCGTTCACATTCTTGCATTCGACATTCTATCGGTTACACAGATATTTAATGTGTCAGCATTTCACATTTGCTGTCGCTTGTGTCGCATTTATATTAACCTGTGATCTTGCAACGTTAATCACTTAAATATGTTACCTAGACAAATGTAGTCTCGAAATTTCATTACTCTATATTAAGTATTTTTTGGTGTTGCGATTCTTTTTTCGTCAGCGTAGACGCATTGAACTTCACACTTCGTACAAGTTAAGTACTGAAAAACGTACAAAATAATATCGGTTTCCGAAGTTATATACAGGAAACGTAACTTTGGAAATTATTCATTGTTGAGTGAATTCCTTTGGTGATCTACAAATATACTTTTCAGTGAGCTCAATGGCTTTCGTAGTTTGGCGTTCTTGGACGGGAAGACGTCATCCGTTACAGAAAAATTTAACAGCCTAAATACACTTCAGAACAGATTGTTTAGATACTTAGATACCTTATAGAGATCTATACCATACAAGAATTTTAAAGTTCTTACATTTTTATGGGGGACACAGACATCAATGTCGTTACCTATAATCGCAGGATCAGAATGCTGCGGTCGCGGCCTGAAACACTGGAGCCTAAACTTCAGATGTCAACTATGGTAAACGAGGTGAGAATAGTCTACATCTACAACTACATTTACACTCCGCAAGCCACCCAACGGTGTGCGCGGAGGGCACTTTACGTGCCACTGTCATTACCTCCCTTTCCTGTTCCAGTCGCGTATGGTTCGCGGGAAGAACGACTGTCTGCAAGCCTTCGTACGCGCTCGAATGTCTCTAATTTTACATTCGTGATCTCCTCGGGAGGTATAAGTAGGGGGAAGCAATATATTCTACACCTCATCCAGAATCGCACCCTCTCGAAACCTGGCGAGCAAGCTACACCGCGATGAAGAGCGCCTCTCTTGCAGAGTCTGCCACGTGAGTTTGCTAAACATCTCCGTAACGTTATCACGGTTACCGAATAACCCTGTGACGAAACGCGCCGCTCTTCTTTGGATCTTCTCTATCTCCTCCGTCAACCCGATCTGGTACGGATCCCACACTGATGAGCAATACTCAAGTATAGGTCGAACGAATGTTTTGTATGCCACCTCCTTTGTTGATGGACTACACTTTCTAAGGACTCTCCCAATGAATCTCAACCTGGTACCCACCTTACCAACAATTAATTTTATATGATCATTCCACTTCAAATCGTTCCGCACTCATACTCCCAGATATTTTACAGAAGTAACTGCTACCAGTGTTTGTTCCGCTATCAGATAATCATACAATAAAGGATCCTTCTTTCTATGTATTCGCAATAGATTACATTTGTCTATGTTAAGGGTCAATTGCCACTCCCTGCACCAAGTGCCTATCCGCTGCAGATCTTCCTGCATTTCGCTACAATTTTCTAATGCTGCAACTCCTGTGTATACTGCAGCATCATCCGCGAAAAGCCGCATGGAACTTCAGACACTATCTATTAGGTCATTTATATATATTGTGAAAAGCAATGGTCCCATAACCCTCCCCTGTGGCACGCCAGATGTTACTTTAACGTCTGTAGACGTCTCTCCATTAATAACAACATGCTGTGTTCTGTTTGCAAAAACCTCTTCAATCTAGCCACACAGCTGGTCTTATATTCCGTAGGCTCTTACTTTGTTTATCAGGCGACAGTGCGGAACTGTATCGAACGCCTTCCGGAAGTCAAGAAAAATAGCATCTACTTGGGAGCCTGCATCTAATATTTTCTGCGTCTCATGAATAGATAAAGCGAGTTGGGTCTCACACTATCGCTTTTTTCGGAATCCATGTTGATTCCTACAGAGTAGATTCTGGGTTTCCAAAAACGACATGATACTCGAGCAAAAAACATGTTCTAAAATTCTACAACAGATCGACGTCAGAGATATAGGTCTATAGTTTTGCGCATCTGCTCGACGACCCCTTTTGAAGACTGGGACTACCTGTGCTCTTTTCCAATCATTTGGAACCTTTCGTTCCTCTAGAGACTTGCGGTACACGGCTGTTAGAAGGGGAGCAAGTTCTTTCGCGTACTCTGTGTAGAATCGAATTGGTATCACGTCAGGTCCAGTGGACTTTCCTCTGTTGAGTATAGGTGAGGCCTCCGTTATGAACTGCCATCACGCGCTAGCGAATGTGTTATTTGACAGTTGAATCCTTCATACAAATACATATCTCACAGAACTTGTAAATGGCAGCTAGTGAGTCGGAAAACGACCTTATTGCCAGGTTTTGTCAGTACGACCAATAATTCGTCAAATATAGACTTTCGATGTCATTGCTTTTCGATGACATTTTTCACTGTAGTAGGCCCCGCCGAAAAGTTGCATAAACAAAGGCTCCAGAGAAGCAAAACAAGTCAGACCACGTGTAAATCTCGTAAAATGAAAAAAAGGACAAAAAAACGTAGCTTAGCGGACTTAGTCGCCTGCTACTGTATTGAGAATGTAAAACAAATTGTCAGTCTCCTGACAATCTGCTGATCAATATTATCGAAATGTAAAATTTTGATCTTATTTTTGAGTATCTTCCCTAAAGTTTCTCAGCTAAAATGTAAAACGAACGAAAGACTGCAGTTTATTAGCAGAACACATAGATGATGGCACAGGTGTACTGAAGGCATTGCCTACATGTAACAGGTTCGTCCTCTTTCTGGAGTATTGCTCCACAGTGCAGATCCGATAGGATTGACGGAGGACATCGAAAATATTCAAAGAAATGCAGCTCGTTCTGCATTTTCACGAAATAGGGGAGAGAATGTCACGGATATATTACGCAGGTTGGGGTGGCAATCATTAAAACAAAGGCGTTTTTCGTTTCGGCAGGATACTTTCATAAAATATGAATCACCAAGTTTCTTCTCCAAATGAAAAAACATTATGTTTGTGCCCGCCTGAATAAGGAGAAATAACCACTGCAATAAAGTAAGAGAAATCGGGCCTCGCACGGAACGAAGTAAGTCTTCGCTTTTCACGCGCGCTATTCGAACGTGGAATGGTACAGAAACAGCCTGAAAGTGGTTCGGTGAACCATCTGCCAGGCAGTTAAGTGCGAATTGCAGAGTAGTCATGTAGATATCTGGTAGGTACATATAGCTGTTTTGCCCCTCCTTCGTTATTCTCTTTACTGTGCTATGGGAAAAGCCAGCAATTTCTGCAACGCTTCCAAGCACAGCTTATAATGAGATGTTTGTTTCTCTGTTTGCTTCCTGTGACATAAATTTAGTGGCATTGCGTATAATCTACATCTACATGCACAATATGAAAGCAGCCGTGCGGTGCATTTTGGAGGATACCACGTACCACTGCTACACTCCTGGAAATGGAAAAAAGAACACATTGACACCGGTGTGTCAGACCCACCATACTTGCTCCGGACACTGCGAGAGGGCTGTACAAGCAATGATCACACGCACGGCACAGCGGACACACCAGGAACCGCGGTGTTGGCCGTCGAATGGCGCTAGCTGCGCAGAATTTGTGCACCGCCGCCGTCAGTGTCAGCCAGTTTGCCGTGGCATACGGAGCTCCATCGCAGTCTTTAACACTGGTAGCATGCCGCGACAGCGTGGACGTGAACCGTATGTGCAGTTGACGGACTTTGAGCGAGGGCGTGTAGTGGGCATGCGGGAGGCCGGGTGGACGTACCGCCGAATTGCTCAACACGTGGGGCGTGAGGTCTCCACAGTACATCGATGTTGTCGCCAGTGGTCGGCGGAAGGTGCACGTGCCCGTCGACCTGGGACCGGACCGCAGCGACGCACGGATGCACGCCAAGACCGTAGGATCCTACGCAGTGCCGTAGGGGACCGCACCGCCACTTCCCAGCAAATTAGGGACACTGTTGCTCCTGGGGTATCGGCGAGCACCATTCGCAACCGTCTCCATGAAACTGGGCTACGCTCCCGCACATCGTTAGGCCGTCTTCCGCTCACGCCCCAACATCGTGCAGCCCGCCAGTGGTGTTGCGACAGGCGTGAATGGAGGGAGGAATGGAGACGTGTCGTCTTCAGCGATGAGAGTCGCTTCTGCCTTGGTGCCAATGATGGTCGTATGCGTGTTTGGCGCCGTGCAGGTGAGCGCCACAATCAGGACTGCATACGACTGAGGCACACAGGGCCAACACCCGGCATCATGGTGTGGGGAGCGATCTCCTACACTGGCCGTACACCTCTGGTGATCGTCGAGGGGACACTGAATAGTGCACGGTACATCCAAACCGTCATCGAACCCATCGTTCTACCATTCCTAGACCGGCAAGGGAACTTGCTGTTCCAACAGGACAATGCACGTCCGCATGTATCCCGTGCCACCCAACGTGGTATAGAAGGTGTAAGTCAACTACCCTGGCCAGCAAGATCTCCGGATCTGTCCCCCATTGAGCATGTTTGGGACTGGATGAAGCGTCGTCTCACGCGGTCTGCACGTCCAGCACGAACGCTGGTCCAACTGAGGCGCCAGGTGGAAACGACATGGCAAGCCGTTCCACAGGACTACATCCAGCATCTCTACGATCGTCTCCATGGGAGAATAGCAGCCTGTATTGCTGCGAAAGGTGGATATACACTGTACTAGTGCCGACATTGTTCATGCTCTGTTGCCTGTGTCTATGTACCTGTGGTTCTGTCAGTGTGATCATGTGATGTATCTGACCCCAGGAATGTGTCAATAAAGTTTCCCCTTCCTGGGACAATGAATTCACCGTGTTCTTATTTCAATTTCCAGGAGTGTAGTTTTGTGCTTTCCTGTTCCACTCGCGTGTAGAGCCAGGGAAGAATGACTGCCTAAAAGCGTCAGTATGAGCCCCAGTTTTTCGTATCTCCTTTGTACGTGAGCCACACTTTCCCAAAAATCTCCCAACAAAACGAAGTCGAGCATTCGCCTTCTCTACTACCAACCTGACATGCTCCATTTCATTTCATACCGCTTTGCAACGTTACGCTTAGATATTTCATCGATGTGAATGTGTCAGGCAGCGCACTACTAATGCTGCATTAGAACGTTACAGGATTCTTTTGCCTACTCACCTACATTAGCTTACATTTTGCTACATTTACAGTAAGCTGCCTTTCATCACACCAATTAGAAATATTCTCTAAGTCATCTTGTGTAATACCTGCCTGATTGTAAAAAACTTTCCATTCACCTATGTGAAGCTTGTGGTGCCATTCTATGTAATAAAGAGACAGTAATGAGCACAACTAGCTGATGTGGCCGCACGTTCAGAACGAAAAGATTGGACCGCCCGGCGCTCAGGACGGGAATGTATTTCTACATTTGGCGCAAGTTACGAGGGGGAGTAAAATACAAATGTATCATTTCCCGATATAGTCTCGCTCACTCTCGTTCAACACGCTTCCTTCATCGCGTAAGAAGTGCATGAATTCCTCTAAAAAATAAAAAATAAAAATAATAAAATAAAAAAAAATCCTTATGGTCGCGTGCGTCGCCACCCGTCAACCGTCTGCTCCACTTCTTCATCGGAAATAAATTTCTTTGTTGCCATCGCCTCTTTGAGTGGTAGTCACTCACTGTGAGGTCTGGTGAGTATGGCGGATGTGGCAGAGTACCAAAGCACGACTCATCGACGGCTGCAAGAGTTTCACGGGCAGTATGAATTCAGCATTGTCATGTAGCAAAATTATATCTGATGCCAGAAGTCCACGTCGCTTTGATCTTATTGCAGGACGAAGCTGATTTTTAACGTATTGAAAAATGGTGCACTAGTGATGATGTAGCCTCTAGCAGTGTAGCGTTCCAAGGCAGCGCCTCTTTCATCTCAAAATAGTCACCAAAAGCTTCCCTGCAGATGGCCGCGTCCAGAACTTCTTGAGTCGTGGTGATAATGAATGGCGCCACTCTCTTTGGCTCTCTCTCTTTGTTTCTGGTTTGCGGTAGTGGACCCAGTTATCGTGTCCTGTAAAGACTCTCACGAAGAAGCCGTGTCCTTCTGCTTCAAAGCGCCCCAAAAGTTATTCACAGATGTCAGTGCGTCGCTCTTTCACCTCTGGGATGCGGTGCCGTGGTAGACACTTCGTGGAACTTGAGCAGTTCATGAATGACTCTCTAAGTCCATCTTCGCATACGATGGTTGAGGAACTTGGGCCATTCAGTGTAAAACTTAAAACCAAAAACACCTTCACCATCTATGTACGAAATATAAAGGGGTAAAGGTGTTTTTGATTTTACGCTTCGTGAGTAATGTGAAGTGCTGAACCAGGATTAATGTTCAGATTTGCGGCAGTTCCATCGACTGTCATACGGTGATTTTACATCACTATGGCTTCAACTGCTTCACTTCTCTCTGGTGTGACAACGTAGTGGCCTGACGGGCGTTGAGCGTGTGTTACGGAAATCACGCCATTTCCGAAGTTTCTACTCCAGCCTTAATCTTGTTAGATGGCCCTCATTTGCCTATAGATTTCAATAGTTTTCGTAGCTTCTCTGCTCGAAAACGTATAACAACGCTGTTCTTCCTTCTTATATGTCGCAAGATGGGCAAACATATTGAACTGGAGTCATCGGTGCGTTTCGCTTGTCTGTAGTATGCTGCCGCCTATGGGGCATTCCTTAAATAATTGCCAACAGTACTCCGAACTTGTAGAACAATGGCGTGAAATTTCGATTTTTAGTTACATTTTTAAGAGTTTTATTTGGCTCCCTGACACTGCTTTGGTTGTCATTTGTCGTCATAGTGTGTGTTAGCTACTATTTTTTTAAAGTTATCTGTCTGGTTATGACAGTTTTAAGTAACTCCATTATTGTTACATTTTTTCTGCTATGGAATCTGGAGTTTTCAGTACAACAGAAAAAGTCGAAAGTGCAAACAAACGAGTGGTGGGGACTAGGAGGTGAAAGGCCTAGGACGCCATCGTCTGTATATCCAAGACAGCGTGCAGTGGAGGAGTATGTCGACGTGGTCGACGGCATTTGTGACGGTTGTGGTGGTTTGGCCAGATGATGCTGTGCACCAATAGCGGCAGCAGCTACGCACTGCATACTGGCTCAACAGGGCATTCCAGTGAACGCCGCTGTCGGCAGCCTTCACACCTGACATATAATGTGCAGTGCACCAGCCGCAGTAAAGGTTGCCGCACACACTGCCTCCGTGGCTGTCACCAGCTCGCCCTCATTGTCTGCCGAACTCCCAACGGCTCCTTTATTTTCCTATAAAAAGCTATTCGCCTACCGCTGACATGCACAATAAACCAAACAACAGTTTTTCATTAACTATTTGCTTTGTACGCAGTATATGCCTCTTGTTGACCAAGCGTGCCTACACTCTAACAAAGGCACACACACACACACACACACACACACACACACACACACAAGCGCGCCCGCGGTGACATCCACATACAGAGATAGACAGACAAACAGAGAGAGAGAGAGAGAGAGATTTAAATACAATCTAATGACAAAAAATATTCTGTCCAAATGGTGCCTACATCCACTAACTCTATCAACCAATGACAAGCCGAATAACTGCTTGCCAAAGGTGGACCAATACGTTAATGACTTGCTCAATTTGTAAAGTCTTTCTCAGGAACAAGTCATTGAATTTTCTGAAACTGTAATCATTTGTTTGTATATGTGCATCTCATCTACCGATTTCCGTTCCAATAGGATAATTCCTTCGTGGTGCGTCTTTCCTTTTTGTTTTGTCTTAGAGTGTAGTATACGTGCTCAGAATATGAATACAGTATCATTCTGTGCGTGTTAACACTTCCCTCCCTCTGTCAGCCCTGTTCCACTCAATTCCGGCGAAAACGTTTACTATGTTGTCACAAGGAGATTGTGTAGCGCAGCGCAGCAGTGGGGTTACATAGCAAATGCGCCGCTCCATAGGTGCTGTGGTGTATTGCTCGTTCATTTTCCTACTAGTTAGGTTCAATAAAAATTTTGGTCGAATTAATACGCATCACATATGTATTACACCTTAGGACTAAATAACCGATAGTCAAGATGAAAAATAAATGAGTCATATGATGAAGAAGCAGACGTTAATGTAGCCTTTCTCAGATTCCTGTTGCCCTTTACTAGATGAAGGCATAATCCATAGCTGTTTCCTCCTTGTGGGGCAGTTCTTCATGGCTTCCAGTATAGCTTCTTTATTCAGATTCCTAATCCCTGTAGAGGTTCGTTTTCATACATAAAGAGCAATAACTGTGTGATGAACCTCAGGAAACAAGTGCTGCAAAATAGAGCACAGGAATTTTACATTTTGTTTATTTGTTTGCTCACTCCCTTTAAACGTAAAATAGCAAATTCTGCTTCAGAGTACAGCACTCCATACTGGTGTTGGATCGTGAAGACCCCCACAAGATATAACTGATATTCAGCCTGTAGTAGGTTCACCTACTTCACTTCTTGGTGCTGGAAAACCTGATTATTTACCATCTCATGTTACTTCAATTTCGCTTTATTTATGATCCCTTCAGTCACTTTAATCTTCATTTGCATTACTTTGTCCGTAGTGAAACAAGAATTTGTTTTAAATGTTTTCATGAGGATTACTATCCAAAAACCTCCATCTTGTAATGAAAAATAAGTTTTCTAACCATTGCGCAGCGGATGTAAATAAATTATATCGTCTTTGTTTTGTAACCGACTAATCAGCAGTTTCAAACGTTTAAATATTATAATGGATAAATGAAAATTGTAAAAATCACGCGCATAGAGATTCAAACGAAAAACTAATGATAGGAAGAAAAATTAAGCAAATAAAAAAGTTAATATAATTAAAACAACGCGTCAAAGGATTGGAAATAAAAAACAACATTTACACAAATTGACAGAATAAAAGTAGTGATCACAGTAACCTTAGTCAAGATTCAAAAATAAAAATGTGAGAGCACCTGATGCAATTCGAACCGACAATCTTCAGTATTTTATGAATTCGCCTGAACTACTACGCTACATAACCTTGTAATACGGTAGAATTATTTATAAGTCTCTAGCCCATCACGCAAAATTACTCACGCGTTTGCATCGAATTATTTGTTCACGTTGCAAATGCTGATCTTTGGGATAACATTTTTCATCTTCTGAACAATATTAATGCATTGTGACACGGTGCATACTGAAATGAATTCAGTTATTTTCCTTGGATGCACACCATGATCTCCGTGTTCTGCTGAATGCTCAGGTCCTCTGCATGACGGCAAGGCGTGAAGTGCATCTGAGAATTTTTTGCTCCTTCTCTTCTCGCCATCGCCCTTCCTTCCCCACCCTCACTCGCCCTTCCTCACCGAGCGAGATGGCGCAGTGGTTAGCACACTGAACTCAGATTCGGAAGGACGACCGTTTTAAACGCGTGTTTGACCATCCTCATTTAGGTTTCCCGTGATTTCCCTAAAGCGCTTTACGCAAATGTCGGAATGGTTCCTTTGAAAGGGCACGGCCGACTTCCTTCCCCATCCTTCCCTACTCCGATTGGGCCTATGACATCACTGTTTGGTCCCTTCTCGCCAAATCAACCACCCAACCAGCCCTCCCTCACTCCCACCTCTATCTCTTTCCTTCCACCCCTCCCCCCCCCCCCCCCCGGTCTCTCTTCCTTCTCCCTTTCCCCCAGTCTCTCTTTCTCTGTCTATGTACGTATCTCCAGCGAGAGAAAGGGCCCAACATATACCGCACTAAGTTTTGCATTTATGACGTGTAGAACTGGAACCTTCCTGTCACCATTATGCGTTAGGTGTCCCGTTGCATCCTTTTTTCATGTTTAATAACCGAAAATATAATGCTGACATTTCCACTCCACTTTTTATGTATCTCATCACATCAATCATTTTAAGTCTAAATCAATGTTCTAATCTTCTCTCAGATATGTTTATTCTACTCTCCAAAAACGTGCCACTTCAGTATTGAAAGATGATCTTGGCATATAAGTCAGTTTGAATTTTTTAAACACAGTCTGCATAACTTTAAGTTATCCGTTACCTTTGTTTGGAAAATCGCGTAATTCCAGTCACTACACGCAGATAAACAGCTATCTCCCCCAGACATGGTCAAAGTTTGTAATAAGAGTACAAAGCACTGCTATGAAACTTCCTTCACGGAGCAAAGTAGCGCAGTATTTAAGATATTAGAATCGTCTCGTGGAGGAGTTGGAAGTTGATTCTGGTCCAGTTTCTCTGACTTAGTTTCATGTTATTTCCCCAAAACAATCTCAAGCCTAACGAAGGCTTCTTTAGCAAGGCCAGAAGGCGACTTCCTTTCTCATATTTTTATGCGCCTATTTTTTCCTCCAAACAGTTGGAAAAATGCCGACATATATACACTACTGGCCATTAAAAGTGCTACACCAAGAAGATATGCAAATGATAAACGGGTATTCATTGGACAAATATATTATACTAGATCTGACATGTGATTACATTTTCACGCAATTTGCGTGCATAGATCCTGAGAAGTCAGTACCCAGAACAACCACCTCTGGCCATAATAACGGCCTTGATACGCCTGGGCATTGAGTCAAAGAGAGCTTGGATGGCGTGTACAGGTACAGCTGCCCATGCAGCTTCAAAACGATACCACAGTTCATGAAGAATAGTGACTGGCGTATTGTGACGAGCCAGTTGCTCGGCCATCATTGATTAGACGTCTTCAGTTGGTGAGAGATCTGGAGAATGTGCTGGTCAGGGCAGCAATCGGACATTTTCTGTATCCAGAAAGGCCCGTACAGGACCTGCAACATGCGGTCGTGCCTTATCCTGCTGAAATGTAGGGTTTCGCTCGGATCGAATGAAGGGTAGAGCCACGGGTCGTAACACATCTGAAATGTAACGTCTACTGATCAAAGTTCCGTCAATGCGAACAAGAGGTGACCGAGACGTGTAACCAGTGGCACCCCATACCATCACGCCGGGTGATAAGCCAGTATGGCGATGACGAATACACGCTTTCAATGTGCGTTCACCACGATGTCACCAAAGACGGATGCGACCATCATGATGCCGTAAACAGAACCTGGATTCATCTGCACCAGGTTCGTCGTTGAGTACACCATCTGGGGTACTCCTGTCTGTGATGCAGCGTCAAAGGGTAACCGCAGCCATGGTCTCCGGGCTGATAGCCCATGTTGCTGCAAACGTCGTCGAACTGTTCGTGCAGATGGTTGTTGTCTTGCGAACGTCCCCATCTGTTGACTCAGGGATCGAGACGTGGCTGCACGATCCGTTACAGCCATACGGACAAGATGCTTGTCATCTCGACTGCTAGTGATACGAGGCCGTTGGGATCCAGCACGGCGTTCCATATTACCCTCCTCCTGATTCCACCGATTCCATATTCTGCTAACAGTTATTGGATCTCGACCAACGCGAGCAGCAATGTCGCGATACGATAAACCGCAATCGCGATAGGCTACAATTCGACCTTTATCAAAGTCGGTAACGTGATGGTACGCATTTCTCCTCCTTACACGAGGCATCACAACAACGTTTCACCAGGCGACGCCGGTCAACTGCTGTTTGCGTACGAGAAATCGGTTGGAAACTTTCCTCGTGTTAGCAGGTTGTAGGTGTTACCACCGGCGCCAACCTTGTGTGAATGCCCTGGAAAGCTAATCATTTGCACATCACAGCATTTTCTTCCTGTCAGTTAAATTTCACGTCTGTAGCACGTCACCTGCGTGGTGTAGCAATTTTAATGGCCAGTAGTGTTGATGAGGCATGTAAAACGGAAGGATGACAGCAGGATCCGAAATATAGGTTGAAACTGTCAACACGTAAGGTTAAGAAGCGTTGGACGTTGGGTGCACCAACCTAGCCGTGGAAGACCTCTATGATTAATGCTTGAGGAGGGAGGGGGGGGGGGGGGCAAGAAGAAGTATTTGATAACTCTAGTCACACAGATTTATCTGAATTCACCAACAACACCAGGCGCTTATAAACTGTTTACCGTATAGAATTAACGGAATGGATTTAAAAAATTTAAAGAGGAGCTAGGCGATTGGTCTCGCATTTGGACATGTAGCTCGTGATCGTTACAGGGAACTTCAGCAAACTCCAGTGGGAACTGTTGTTTTTATTTTCGTTGTTGTCTTCAGTCTCTCAGCTCTCTACGCTAGTCCATCCTGTGCAAACCTCTTCGTCTCTGTGTAACCACTGCAGCCTACGTGGACTTGAACCGGATACTATAGTCAAGCATTTGTCTCCTTCTACAGTATTCATCCTCTGCCCTCCAACATTTCCCTCTATTAGTAAACTGACCATTTACTGATGCCTCAGGGTGTTCATTGGGGAAGGTTCAAAGAGAGCAGCTGTGTTCCATGGTAAGCCTGTAAATCAGAGGGCTTACATTCCAGTACCATTCCATATTTCACGCTTGTTGTAGCTCGGATTCACAGTCATGATTTTTTTTTTTTTTTTTTTTTTTTTTTTTTTTTTTTTTTTTTTTTTTTGCAGGACATCATCTTTAAGCCAGTGACTGTTATAAATTTTTATTACACTATTGAAATTTCGACCTTAGGCCATTATCAAGTGCCGATATTATGGCCTTAAGCCATGTCAACGTAATGTGTCAGCCTACATTACACTGACATGGCTTAAAGCCGTAACATGTAACATCCACTGTTCAAAGTGCCGTCAGTGCGAACAAGAGATGACCGAGACGTGTAACCAATGGCACCCCATACCATCACGAAGATGATGATGTGTCTTTAAGCCATGTCAACGTAATGTGTCAGCTAACATTACGCTGACTTGGCTTAAAGCCATAATATCGGCACTTGATAATGGCCTAAGGCCGAAATTGCAATAGTGCAATAAAAACTTGTAACAGTCATTGTTGTGTATGACGTTGTATACAACAGTAAGGAGAGGTGGGCTACAGAGTGGTCCAGCAGCTATCACCAAAGCAAATTGGATAGGAGCAGAAATGATGAGCGAACAAGTAAATACAGTAAACAATATATTTACTTGATTGATAGCTTTCTCCGAGGGTACAAAGACTCATTAAAATAATGCAGCAAGGAATAAAGTCCAGCTAATACACACATCAAAAAAAAGTTTTGCATCACGACGATTTCCAGAACTCCTAAAGACAATCACTGTGGATATGGTATCACAGACACAGTCCCTTTGACTGTTCAGAGATGTCACTAAAGCCGTCCAACTATGTAATAACAATACATGATCAGCACGTATTAGATGGAGGGGGTCCGACAGCCGATCAGTTCCAGTCATTCCACCAGGAAGGAAATACACGGCTCATGTTGTCTGTAGTTCAACCATGCCTAGAGAGAAAATACCGCGGTTCGATTGCCTCCGCGTTGTTACTTTGCACCAGGAAGGATTCTCAACAAGGGAAGTGTCCAGAGGTATCGGAGTGAACCAAAGCGATGTTGTTCGGACATGGAGGAGATACAGAGAGACAGGAATTGTCGATGCCATGCCTCGGTCAGGCCGCCAAAGGCCTACTACTGCAGTGGATGACTGCTACCTACGGATTATGGTTCGGAGGAACCCTAACACCAACGCCACCGTGGTGAATACTGCTTTTCGTGCAGCCACAGGACGTCGTGTTACGACTCAAACTGTGCATGATGCGCAACTTTACACCCGACGTCCGTGGCTACGTCCATCTTTGCAAGCACCACAGACAGCATGCAGCGCGGTACAGATGGGCCCAACAACATGTGAGTGACTTCCTTCAGAATAACGACATCGCTCGACTAGAGTGGCCAGCATGTTCTCCAGACATGGACCCTATCGAACATGGCTGTTTATGGGCGACGTGACCCACCATACCCTCTGAGGGACCTACGACGAATCGCCGATGAGGAGTGGGACAATCTGGACCAACAGTGCCTTGATGAACTCGTGGACAGTATGCCACGACGAATACAGGCATGCCGCGCTGGATTAGCCGAGTGGTCTATTGCGCTGCAGTCATGGACTGTGCGGCTCCTCCCGGCAGAGGTTCGAGTCCTCCGTAGGGCATGGGTGTGTGTGTGTTTGTCCTTAGGATAATTTAGGTTAAGTAGTGTGTAAGCTTAGGGACTGATGACCTTAGCAGTTAAGTCTCATAAAATTTCACACACATTTGAACATTTGAATACAGGCATGTATCAGTGCAAGAGGACGTGCTACAGGTTATTAGAGATACCGCTGTTTACAGCAGTCTGGACCACTACCTCTGAAGGTCTCGTTGTATGGTGGTACAACATGCAGTGTGTGGTTTTTGTGAAAAACAAAAAGGGCGGAAATTATGTTTATGTTGATCTTTATTCCAATTTTCTGTACAGGTTCCAGAACTGTCGGAAATGAGGTGATGCAATAACAACAAGGATGTGGCCCCCTGAACTAACCCACTAACAATGGTATCAGAGCCTCGATGAGGCAGCATCTGATTAGCATCACGTAGCCAAGTGGCTCTGATAGTGAGTGGGGCATATGGCTGCCATCGATCATTCTCTATTGCAGCATCATAGAGTGCTCATGGTACAGAGCAGCTGGAGGTGTGGCTCAGTTGGCGCACACTCGCGTGACCGCTATACTTCGCCGGCCGCGGTGGTCTCGCGGTTCTAGGCGCGCAGTCCGGAACCGTGCGACTGCTACGGTCGCAGGTTCGAATCCTGCCTCGGGCATGGATGTGTGTGATGTCCTTAGGTTAGTTAGGTTTAAGTAGTTCTAAGTTCTAGGGGACTGATGACCACAGTAGTTGAGTCCCATAGTGCTCAGAGCCATCTGAACCATCAACCGCTATACTTCGGTGTATGAGAAACATCACTCTGTAATAGAGCTTCGAATCTGAGGAGTTTGTCTACACATGGAGCACTCTCTCCTCCAGTATGACAATGACATACCACACTGTCATCAATCTTCCACCATGCAGTCCCGACGTCGCCACATCTGATTTTCATGTGTTTCCAAAACTTAAAAATCACATTCAAGAACTTCACTTTGACAGAGATAAAATAGTGCAAGCAAAAGTGAGTTTATGGACCCATCAACAACTCAAACATTCCACAATGACGGTATTAACCATTTGGTCTCTCAGGGGAGAAAGAAATGTGTCTTTTACCATGGCGACTATGTTGAGAAATGTATAGGTATGAAGAATAAAGATGTAGAACGCTAATAACGTTTGTTTTAGCTTAAAAACTTCAGAAATATTACTTTTCAGCTCGTCCTCATGCCGGGTGGTTGTATTTATACTGCAGCTCCTCCAAGGAGGTGCACTGAGAGCTGTGATTATAGCATTGCAGCGAAACTTGCTACATATAGTATGCGTTAAGGAGAAAACGATTTCAGCTGGAAAAAAATTGGTTCCAGTTCCGGCCATTAACTGCAAATGGGGCACTGTACACTTTCCCACCGACGTCTCCGGTGCTCATACTGAACAAATTGTGAAAGCGGTAGTTAATAACAAAAAAAGAAACATTACGCCTTTCTCCTAATCCGTTACATATAGGACATTTCTACACTCCTGGAAATTGAAATAAGAACACGGTGGATTCATTGTCCCAGGAAGGGGAAACTTTATTGACACATTCCTGGGGTCAGATACATCACATGATCACACTGACAGAACCACAGGCACATAGACACAGGCAACAGAGCATGCAAAATATCGGCACTAGTACAGTGTATATCCACCTTTCGCAGCAATGCAGGCTGCTATTCTCCCATGGAGACGATCGTAGAGATGCTGGATGTAGTCCTGTGGAACGGCTAGCCATGCCATTTCCACCTGGCGCCTCAGTTGGACCAGCGTTCGTGCTGGACGTGCAGACCGCGTGAGACGACGCTTCATCCAGTCCCAAACATGCTCAATGGGGGACAGATCCGGAGATCTTGCTGGCTAGGGTAGTTGACTTACACCTTCTAGAGCACGTTGGGTGGCACGGGATACATGCGGACGTGCATTGTCCTGTTGGAACAGCAAGTTCCCTTGCCGGTCTAGGAATGGTAGAACGATGGGTTCGATGACGGTTTGGATGTACCGTGCACTATTCAGTGTCCCCTCGACGATCACCAGAGGTGTACGGCCAGTGTAGGAGATCGCTCCCCACACCATGATGCCGGGTGTTGGCCCTGTGTGCCTCGGTCGTATGCAGTCCTGATTGTGGCGCTCACCTGCACGGCGCCAAACACGCATACGACAATCATTGGCACCAAGGCAGAAGCGACTCTCATCGCTGAAGACGACACGTCTCAATTCGTCCCTCCATTCACGCCTGTCGCGACACCACTGGAGGCGGGCTGCACGATGTTGGGGCGTGAGCGGAAGACGGCCTAACGGTGTGCGGGACCGTAGCCCAGCTTCATGGAGACGGTTGCGAATGGTCCTCGCCGATACCCCAGGAGCAACAGTGTCCCTAATTTGCTGGGAAGTGGCGGTGCGGTCCCCTACGGCACTGCGTAGGATCCTACGGTCTTGGCGTGCATCCGTGCGTCGCTGCGGTCCGGTCCCAGGTCGACGGGCACGTGCACCTTCCGCCGACCACTGGCGACAACATCGATGTACTGTGGAAACCTCACGCCCCACGTGTTTAGCAATTCGGCGGTACGTCCACCCGGCCTCCCGCATGCCCACTATACGCTCTCGCTCAAAGTCCGTCAACTGCACATACGGTTCACGTCCACGCTATCGCGGCATGCTACCAGTGTTAAAGACTGCGATGGAGCTCCGTATGCCACGGCAAACTGGCTGACACTGACGGCGGCGGTGCACAAATGCTGCGCAGCTAGCGCCATTCGACGGCCAACACCGCGGTTCCTGGTGTGTCCGCTGTGCCGTGCGTGTGATCATTGCTTGTACAGCCCTCTCGCAGTGTCCGGAGCAAGTATGGTGGGTCTGACACACCGGTGTCAATGTGTTCTTTTTTCCATTTCCAGGAGTGTATACTCTTTCTTGCATTCACAGAGCCAAAACTGGAGCCGGCCGGTGTGACCGAGCGGTTCTAGGCGCTACAGTCCGGAGCCGCGCTACCGCTACGGTCGCAGGTTCGAATCCTTCCTCGGGCACGGTTGTGTGTGATGTCCTTAGGTTCGTTAGGTTTAAGTAGTTCTAAGTTCTAGGGGACTGATGACATCAGATGTTATGTCCCATAGTGCTCAGAGCCATTTGAGCCATTTTGAGCCAAAACTGGATCTAATTTTTGTTCCCTGTAAATTGGTTCCACAGTCTAGAATATCTGGCAAGTTCCGCTGCTATACGGTGATTACAGCCCACACTAGACCTCTGTGAGTGGCTGCACTCCAGTCGTAACCACCTAGTCCTTAGGTAACAATTTATACCAAATTGTAGTGTAAGTACTGTATGGTTGAACTGCCTGTGTAGGTAAATAAGAAGCCACTGTGAAAAGAGGTTGTACTTGGCTATGAACGACAGGATGCGCTTTATGAGAATAAAAGTGGAACGGAACCATCCCCCAGAGGTATTGGCGGAACTGCCGGCCGCACCCGAGCGAAGGACCATGGCAGACAGTTGGGAGCGACAGTGATTTGCACGAAAGCTGCCTAGGCGCCGGACTCCCAAAGTCACAAAAGATAGACTACACCGTATCTCCAAGTTGTGCGGGGATAACAAACACTGTTTTCAGCGTGTTGTGTGTGGTCTGGAATGTGAGTAGTTTTTGGCAGATTTCCAGAAGAACTGGTACTGTAGAAAGAAATGCTGGCAATCAGACTTGGCCGAAAATCACGGATTGTTAAGATAACATCTTAGAAAATGGAATGGGAACAGAGATTTCAGGGCTCCTTTGGAGATCGTGAGACACTAACACCACCCTCAGGTCCCGCAAAACCGAATGTTTAAGGGAATGTAACTATGGTGATCACTGGTTCACATAAATAATTCGGAATTGGGAGTAATGAGAACAACTGTTCCTACAGATATCCAGCCTTACTGGCCAGCACGCGAACGTAGACAGACAGAGAGAGAAAGTAGGACACAGTTTTGGAGCACTAAGTATACTGAATTTTGTAACTGGTTAACCACCTGAAACACGAGTAATACAGGGAGACCTGTGTCTTGTAAGACAGCTTTCTACTTGTTGCCACTCACAATATTTATCACTTAGCCAGCTAAAAGTACATGACGCGAAAAAACACAGAGAACAGAGTCTTCTGTATCAGTACCGAACTGCTGGAATTCATTTCGTAGTTCACCGTCTCCGTGGGCAGGCTTCGCTTCTGGACTTCTCCAGGCACGTCTCGATCGAGAGGCTCCCATCCGGCGGAGCTGAACTAAGCCGCAGATGGGGCTTAGTTTTGGTACAGAGCAAGCGACTGATTCTGCAGCCACTTCATCCACCACTTGGGGATTATGGTGAGGTCCAGCCGCAACATCGACGTGAACTGTATGGAAAGTCGAATCAGTTTTATCAATGTTTAGTAACGTCAGTATTCATTCTGGAGACTCGTTTGCAATTAGAAGTTCAATATGCTTTCAATTCCGGCTTAAATACACAGACATATGCTTCTGCAGTATTTTCTACCTCTATGCACTAACTTTCCGAAGTACCATTACGACTTTCGCGAATGTAAATGGTATATCATATATGCTTTCATCTGAACAGCTTTCCAGATCCTTTGCCTATGTTTTCCTACGCATTAGCTCTTTACTATCAATGATTGTTAAACCATTTCTTTTGAATTTATGTATAATAAATTGAGTTAATTGAGTTCGTTGTCTAACTTCCTAGGCAGACGAATTTCTGTATCGTTGTTTTCATTGGTAAATATGTCAGATCTAGTGGGCTATATTAATATATTCAATTGAAGGTTCAATTGTAGCACCCCACCACTCTCTCACTCACACCGACAAATCCTAGCAGATGAAGTGACACACTTTCAGAGATTTTACTGATCTCATACAGATATGATTTTATGTATACAGACTGAAGTGATGAATGAAAATTTGTACCATAGCCGGGAATCGAACCAGGGTCTCCTGCTTACTAGGGAGGCACTTAGTGGCTAACACACTCGCCTAGTAAGCAACATTCCGTTGCAGAGTGAAATTTCATTCTGGAAATGCTCTATTTTTTCAAATCAGTGCACATTCCGTTCCACAGTGAAACGTGATGTTAATCCAGCGAAAGTAAGTTTAGAGAACCGGTTTTCAAGGAAGACAGCTCGGCAATTCTATTGGCGCCATCGTATATTTTGCGTGAGGATCGTGAAAGTGAGATAATAGGACTAAGGCGCTTAAATGGCACACAGACAGTCGTTTTTTCCTCGCTCAGTAAAGGAGTGGCTTAGCACAGGCAACCGCCAATACAGGTCGACATAAAATCGATTCTTTAAAAGACCACATTGGCCGCCTGGGAGCGCTATGCAGCCTTGATGGCGGAGGACTGGTTCCACACGATTATCTGACCCTCCACCGCAGATGATGTGCCACTCGGTTGTATGGAATCAGCACAGGAAGATGGTCGGACGCGGTAGCATGACAGTATGACAGAAAGAAGCTATCGTGATCGACCGCCCTTCACTGCACCGTGTATGAGGTTGCCCAGTTCCTTGGTGTGTCAACGTGGGCTGTCTCACGGTGAAACTTCTTCATAAAAAAAATTTTTACTTAAACTGAAATGAAATAACTGTGAACATGAAACTTCTTAATTATGAATTTTTTTTGCTTAAACAGCTGAGTGAAACTGACGTACTGTCTCTTTACCATTCCTTATCATCTCGACACTGACTAACAATATCCTAGGGCAACGCAATCTGACTGCTCAAAAATGATAACCTGGCATCAAATAAATAATACAAAAGAATGGCACTGAATTAGAAGAAATCCTAACAATAACCTATATCTTGCATAAGTCACTTACCTCACAAATATCTTTCTTACCCGAACTACAGCAAGCACCAATACAGCCAGCTAAATAAAGGATTCTAACTACTGACATCCAGTTTGAAAAATTATATAACCATGAATAATATTCAGTCTCCAAGTCGGACACGTCCAGATCGTCTGCTCGCGCTAATACTGCAAAACCTTCAACATTGCTAATTATTAATCTATAGCCTCCATCACTGTTGGCTGTTCACCTCCAACTGTTAGTCCAACCAGCCACAGAGTCTGTTACAGAGTGCGCACAGCGCTATCAGAGTTATTAATACAGTCTATCGCGCTGCCAACATACAGACACATAAACAGGCAACTTAGAACTTGTCTACAAAGAATAATGTACCACTCACAGCCACGTAACACTGCGTAAGAACGATAGGCGTAAAACGGTACTAACCTATGGAGAGCGGAGACGAGAGCTGAATGGCCAGAGGCACGGTAGCTCAGGGTGTTCGGTCTGAGAGCTCTGTAATGCAAAAACTGAGTGAAAGGATCGACAACGAACTTGAACGGATGTCATGCGACGTCCGCAACGACAAAACAAAAAAAATTAAAATGGTCAGCGTGATGGACTGCCGTCCTAAGGTGCCAGGGTTCGATTCCCTGCTGGGTCGGGAATTTTCTCCGATCAGGGACTGGGTACTGTGTTGTCTTCATCATCATTTCATCCCCATCCGGCGCGCAGGTCGTCCAATGTGGCGTCGAATGTAATAAATCCTGCACCAAGGCTTTCGGACCTGTCTCGAAAGGGGCCTCCCGGCCAAACACTCATTTACCGGAGACCGAGTGTCCCATCTTATCAATGACACTCGGTTTCAAACCCAGCTACGACGGGCGTTCAATAAGTAATACAACAATTCTTTTATAAAAGCAGGTTTGTTTTTACTCAGGATTCAAATGCACCACTTTATTCTCCATTCTTCTGACTACAATACGTTATTTTTCAACATAATCTCCGTTCAGTTTGAAGCCCTTACACCACCTTACAAGGAGGGCCTATATGCCCGCATGGTACCACTCTACTAGACATAGAAACCAACGTCTTGCTGCATCAATAACGTTCCCATCATCCACGTTCTACTCCTCCTTCACTGAGCCAAACAGATGGAAGTCGGTCGGTGCTAGATCCTGGTAGTAAGGTTGATTAGGAAGAACAGCCCCATGAAGTTTTGTGAGCTCATCTCGAGTGCTCAGGTTTGCGTTGTCGTGAATAAGGAGAAGTTAGTTTGCATTTTTGAGGCGAAGAACACGCTGAAGTCGTTTCTTCAGTTTCCTGAGGGTAGCACAATACACTCCACAGCTGATCCTTGCACCAAGAGGGCGGACATCTAACAGAATAACCCCATCATAGTCCCACGAGACCAGGGTGCGCCTTTGAACTTTTTCCTCCGAGGAGATGTGGTGTGGTACCACTCCGTGGATTGCCGTTTTGTTTCGGTCCGAAGTGATGAACCCATTTTTAATTGCCACTGAAGAGATTCGACAAAAAATTGTCACAGTCAGCCTCGTAACGAGCAAGCAATTCAGCACAGATGGTCCTTCGTCTTCTGTTAGGCGCCGAGGAACCCAACGGATACACACCTTTGAGTACCCAAACTGGTGACGACTGTGTCAGCGCTACCAACAGAGACGTCCAGTTGAGCACTGAGATGTTTGATTGTGATCCGTCGATCACCTCCAATGAATGTGTCTGCACTTTCCAGTATCGCAGACCGCAGCTCGTGGTCTCGCGATCGCGTTCTCGCTTCCCGAACACGGGGTCTCGGGTTCGATTCCCGGTGGGGTCAGGGATTTTCACCTGCCTCGAGATGACTGGGTACTTGTGCTATCATCATCATTCATGAAAGTATTCCGAATGGACTGAGCAAAAGTTGAGCGCTGATAACCACGCAGTTGCGCTCCCCGCAAGCCAAACATCATCATAATCATCATCCAGTATCGCAGGAGTCACTTTTGCGTGCGGCCGGGAGGCACGCGTGAAATCGGATATATTTGCGTGACTTTGTTGTGATAATGACTGATGCCTCGCCCAATGACTCTCTTTGCTTTTGTTCATTGCCAGCTCTCCGTTGCAAGCTAATATGAGTATCTACGATGCTCTGGATTTTCGCCAAAAGAAAAGTGAGTGACAGCTCCCTGCTTGGATCGCACTTACATTTAAGACGCCATTTTGAAGGTTACGCATAGCGCCGCCACCTATCTGACCTTTATGAAACTATAAGGGTTGAATCAGGAATATTGCTTGATGTCCCACAAAAAATTATGCATTTTTGCAACCGAAAGTGGCTGAGAAAAAAATGTGTTGAATTACTTATTGAATGGCCGTCTTAGAACGTCTGCTGTCAGTGAATGTAGGTCTATCTCAACTGATTTACAAGAGAAAAATGAGAACACATTTGTATGTGGAGGATTGGCAGAATCGGGTGCCTCACGAAAAACCGTTGCTTACCCCGTGGCAAATAACGCTGTGTCTCTTCAGTGGATCAAACAATACACGAACTGGACAGTTACTGATTGAGGGATTGTAAAGTGGTCAATCGTGTCGTAATTTTGGCTCTTTCCAACTGATGTAGGGGGTCGAGTGCACCGATGATCCTATCGAACATTTAACCCAAAACGTTTGGAAGGTGTAGTTCAGGACGGAGATGTTTCTGTGGTGTTTTGAGTGTTATTGCCTACACGTAGTGATTTTTTAAAATCTGCCTTCCGTTCCATGACTTGTGCCCGATTATTCAAGTTATTGTGAAAATGAACCAGGACGCTTTTACAAACATTCTCGGATAAACAAGTAATGCCCTAGCTTCTATATGTTCGAGTACGTTGTGTACAAAGATGATAAAAGCCGTGTGGTATGACGAACACTCACACCGGGACCGCGCCTCCTCGTCATCACCGACTTCGTCCAAAGTTTATTGCTTCCCGACTGCGGTTGGCGCAGCGAAATAGGTGCAGAGCGGGAATCCGCTGATCGTTGGGTCCTCTCCATGTACTAACATTTTTTTCATTTTCATATTGCTTATCCTCCGAATAAACTGAAATAATGCTCTATATATTGTATTTATGTATGTTTTCATAGAAGCATGAAAAGGAAGGCAAGGGAAAATTTGGGATTGCAGATAAATTTCCACAAAGGTTATCTAAGGCGTACGCGACATCTTCCAGTTGATGGTTCACATGTGCTGGGGTGACATTCATCATAAAAATAGGAAAAGCAGTAACTTTCTCGGTCTCTTCCACATGTTCCCTATAGAAAAACAAACTTGCTTTCGGTTCATAAAAGGTTTTCTTTCATTGAACAATTTGGCGACTAACCATGCGTAACCCAACATCATATATCGGTGATCACGAGAAGGAGGAAATTAGTGTTTAATGTCCTGTCAACAACGACGTGATTAGAGACGAAGCATAAGTTTGGGTTAGGTAAGGTGGGGGAAGAAATCGGCCATGCCCTCTCAGAAGAACCATTCCGACATTTAGGTAAAGTCATTTATAACCGGACGCGGGTCTTAACCGTCGTCCTCCTAAATGTGAGTCCAGTGTGCCAAGCACTGCACCATCCCGCTTGGCTGGCAATGACAGCTGGTAATATACACTGGAATGTATTTTGATGCTGTCTTCTCAGAGTTTGATTTTTATTCACTTTCGATGAGTCAAAAGCAATTTTGAAGGATTATGATCAAATTCTTTATCTGACGATAAAAGTATTCCTCGCAGAATCGCACTGCCGTAGTGCATTCTAGGGGAGTCACTTCAAAACTGCACGATGACAATCCCAGATATTCATTTGCCTTTCCCCCTCATTCCTTTTAAGAAAATATTAATAAATGCAGTATATTGAGCATTATTTCGATTCATTTTAAGTGTAAGTAACGTAAAAGCTACCGCGTAGGAATTCGACCCAAGACCCTCGGGTTACCGTTCTGTATCTTCTGCGCTGCGCCAACCGCTGCCTGGAATCTTCGGTGACATAACTCGCCCATGCCACGCCCGACCCTCGCCACGAATCCTACTTTGCTCTAAACGCTCGGCGATCTGTCACTTTGATTTCTGACCAGCTGCTGCTAACATACAGTGAAGAGCCAAAGAATATGGTGCACCTGCCTAATATCGCGTAGGTCCCCTGCGAGCACGCACAAGACATGGCGTGGACTCGACTAGTATCTGAAGTTGTGGTGGATGGAACAGACAGTCCTGCAGGATTGTCCACAAATCTGACAGATTACCAGGGGTTGGAGATCTCTTCTGAACAGCACGTTGCAAAGCATCCCAGGTACGCTCAATAACGTACATGACTGGGGAGTTTGGTTCCCCAGCGCAAGTGTTTAAACTCAGAAGAGAGTTCCTGGAGCTACTCTGTAGTAATTATGGACTGTGGCGTGTTGCATTGTCCTGCTGAAATTGAATACAGGTGATTAGACAGGATGCTTACTTACATGTCACCTGTCATAATCGTATCTAGACGTATCACGGGTCCCATATCACTCCAAATGCACACGCTCCACACTATTACAGAGCCTCCACCAACCTTAACACTCCACTGCTGGCTGAATTGCAGGGTCCATGGAAGTTGTCTCCATACCCGTACACGTCCAACCGCTCGATTCAAATTGAAACTCGTCCGACTAGGCAACACGTTTCCAGCATCAACAGTTTAATGTCGGTGTTGACGGACCCAGGCGAGGCGGAAAGCTTTGGGTCGTGCAGTCATCAAGAGTACACGTGTGGGCGTTTGGCTCCGAAAGCTCATATCGATATTTCATTGACTGGTTCGCACGCTGACACCTGTTGATGGCCCAGCACTGAAATCTGCTACCATTTGCGAAAGGGTTGCACTTCTGTCACGTCGATCAATTCTCTTCACTCGTCGTTCGTCTTGTTCTTGCAGGATCATTTTCCGACCATAGCGATGTCGGAGATTTCTGATATTCACGGTACACTCGTGAAATGCTCGTACGGGAAAATTCCCACTTCATCGCTACCTTGGAGAAGCTGTGTCACATTTCTCGTGCGCCCGGCTATAACACCATGTTAAAACTCACTTAAAACTTGATAACCTGCCGTTGCAGTGGCAGTAACCGACCTAACAATTGCACCAGACACTGTTGTCTTATATAGGCGTTGCCGACCGCCGTTCCGTATTCTTGCCTGTTTACATACGTCTGTATTTGAATACGTATGCCTATATCAGTTTCTTTGGCCCTTCAATGTAGTAAATTTGCACGAAATCGGCGATGACGATCTAATATTTCTGGCTTGGTCAGCCATCATATCAGGCTCCAAGAAGCTGTTCCCAGAGCAGTGGAGATGCAAGAAGTATATAGATGACGAAATGTGGTGGGAGGTACCTGTGGCAGATGTTAGATTCGGTACCATTCCCGTGAGAAAGACCGCCTGCATAATGCTACTGCTCTGTGATTGGCTGCTGTGTTCGGAGCAATAGCTCCAAAATGTTAAAGTATAGTTATTATTATTAGTTAAACTACTCATTGGAATGATTTCACTTTTCAATATAAGTATCTCTCAACAGCTGACTATCAATCAGTCATTTTAGAATTATTAAAAACAATTTAAATCAAAAACAAAAGACTGAGAAATTGCAGACGAAGCATTTTGGAAGCTTTCGGGTCACGCCTTTTCTAGCATGGCGCGGGAAGTGTTTCGGGCTGTTCATCACTCTGGATTAGGTAGTCCAGAAGAGCAGACATCTTGTCTGTCGTAGGATGTGTTTCCAATTTTATTCAAGATCCTGTTCGTCACTCTGTATTAGGCAGTCGAGATGTACAGACATGTTGTCTGTCGCAGGATGTGTTTGTCAGTATTCAGTATTAAAAGATTCACTCCGGAAGTCATGAGGCACAGACACGTGCCACAAATAGTGTAAAGATACATTTTCGTAAACATTGTGTCTCGTCATGTACTTTGCTGTATCAGAAGGTGTTGTATTAAAAGCATGTAGTCTTCTCGTGTGGCTATATTAAAAAGAAGTGATACATTATTTCAGAACAGAACCTCGCTAAAAGTCAGTTTCAGCCTCAAGATACAGAACCTACGACCTGCGTGCTGTTTTCTGCGCTGGGGACATCAACCTGAAAATAGTGAACTGTAACAGAACCTTCGTATTCCACACAGTGCAGTGGACACAAGTAGGCGCCTCACGTGTACAGCATGCACAGAACAAATGTGGTCAGCGACTCGTCATCTGCAGTAACGCAAAGGAGGGAAAGGAGAATGATCGTTATTAACGCCAACAATCAATTCATTCTTCCTTTCTTGCCATAACGAGCAGGTGCGGTCCCCTTATCAGACATTCCATCGCATCTCATCTCAATAGCGCGCTTAATTATCCAACCTTAATCCTGTTATCCTATAACAAACGCTATGCTTGTCATCGATCACGCCCTGCACAAAAGGCTAGCGGAGTATTTGTGTAGATGAGGATTCAGTCACTAAATGAAGGAATGAAGGTCAGCCCTACCTCTCCTATTCAACTCCCATGCAGATAAGGGCAAATTTCATCTCGTCTTCTTGTTGTCTCGAGGTGGAATGAGTAACACGACAGTGGAGACTGCTGGGTGAGGAAGTTTGATTGCGGCCGCGGTAGAAACCAGCCGTGAGAGCGTCCTGGTGACCGCGAGGTCGCCTCAGTGACACTGGCCTCGAGGGCGGCTTTCGCAGGGCCAGCGATTGCTGCCGCTGCGCCAGAAAGCGATCTGAGAAAGTCGCGACACGCAGGTGGCCACAAAGTCGCACCTTCAGACGCTGAGCTGGCCTTGCACCTGACGTTACAGCCTCCTAACAGGCAGGCGTTGTTTCTCTAGGGAAAACATACACCGAAAGTACACTCGTGGAAATTGAAATAACAACACCGTGAATTCATTGTCCCAGGAAGGGGAAACTTTATTGACACATTCCTGGGGTCAGATACATCACATGATCACACTGACAGAACCACAGGCACATAGACACAGGCAACAGAGCATGCACAATGTCGGCACTAGTACAGTGTATATCCACCTTTCGCAGCAATGCAGGCTGCTATTCTCCCATGGAGACGATCGTAGAGATGCTGGATGTAGTCCTGTGGAACGGTTTGCCATGCCATTTCCACCTGGCGCCTCAATTGGACCAGCGTTCGTGCTGGACGTGCAGACCGCGTGAGACGTCGCTTCATCCAGTCCCAAACATGCTCAATGGGGGACAGATCCGGAGATCTTGGTGGCCAGGGTGGTTGACTTACACCTTCTAGAGCACGTTGGGTGGCACGGGATACATGCGGACGTGCATTGTCCTGTTGGAACAGCAAGTTCCCTTGCCGGTCTAGGAATGGTAGAACGATGGGTTCGATGACGGTTTGGATGTACCGTGCACTATTCAGTGTCCCCTCGACGATCACCAGAGGTGTACGGCCAGTGTAGGACATCGCTCCCCACACCATGATGCCGGGTGTTGGCCCTGTGTGCCTCGGTCGTATGCAGTCCTGATTGTGGCGCTCACCTGCACTGCGCCAAACACGCATACGACCATCATTGGCACCAAGGCAGAAGCGACTCTCATCGCTGAAGACGACACGTCTCCATTCGTCCCTCCATTCACGCCTGTCGCGACACCACTGGAGGCGGGCTGCACGATGTTGGGGCGTGAGCGGAAGACGGCCTAACGGTGTGCGGGACCGTAGCCCAGCTTCATGGAGACGGTTGCGAATGGTCCTCGCCGATACCCCAGGAGCAACAGTGTCCCTAATTTGCTGGGAAGTGGCGGTGCGGTCCCCTACGGCACTGCGTAGGATCCTACGGTCTTGGCGTGCATCCGTGCGTCGCTGCGGTCCGGTCCCAGGTCGACGGGCACGTGCACCTTCCGCCGACCACTGGCGACAACATCGATGTACTGTGGAGACCTCACGCCCCACGTGTTGAGCAATTCGGCGGTACGTCCACCCGGCCTCCCGCTTGCCCACTATACGCCCTCGCTCAAAGTCCGTCAACTGCACATACGGCTCACGTCCACGCTGTTGCGGCATGCTACCAGTGTTAAAGACTGCGATGGAGCTCCGTATACCACGGCAAACTGGCTGACACTTACGGCAGCGGTGCACAAATGCTGCGCAGCTAGCGCCATTCGACGGCCAACACCGCTGTTCCTGGTGTTCAAATGGCTCTGAGCACTATGCGACTTAACATCTGTGGTCATCAGTCGCCTAGAACTTAGAACTAATTAAACCTAACTAACCTAAGGACAGCACACACACATCCATGCCCGAGGCAGGATTCGAACCTGCGACCGTAGCACTCGCGCGGTTCCGGACTGAGCGCCTAGAACCGCGAGACCACCGCGGCCGGCGCGGTTCCTGGTGTATTCGCTGTGCCGTGCGTGTGATCATTGCTTGTACAGCCCTCTCGCAGTGTCCGGAGCAAGTTGGTGGGTCTGACACACCGGTGTCAATGTGTTCTTTTTTCCATTTCCAGGAGTGTACAACTAGCTTCCGACAATCATTCTCGCGGTCAGAATGTTCCCACTTTTTGACTCACAAGGTAAGTGGCCTCGAACGCTCAGAAACACAAAATTGTGGTCAGGACGTATATCACCATTCCAAAAACAGTGTGTGAGCCCCTAGCATGCAAAGCTGCAGTCTAACTAGCATAGATATTTTAGTGATCACCTATTCAAGGTCTACGAAAGGAACTTGGTAACGCAAAGGAGCAAAATACCGATGTAATATTAATAGGACTATACATACATATATTTCAGTTTCATATTTCGTGATTTATTGCTGTATTTCCCTTCGCCGTAAAAATAAAAACTGAACAACAAAATTTTCCCACGGACCTAATAGCGCTGCACAGTTATTCAGCCTTCAAAGAGCAGGTGTGGCATTTGAATGAAGTGATTAAAGCAAATTGGAGCAGAAGAATATGCACTTCTGACTAAACCACTTGTTAACATTGAACATCACTTTCGCATTCGAACAGCCCATATTATTATGATCGTTTTAAAATTAACGAGTGAGAGGCTTGATACTGGAAGACTTGAATGCAGAAGAGATGTTGATTGTTAAAAAATGGTTTAGTCGGATGTGTATATTGTTCTGTTCTACGTTGCTTTAACCACTTCATTGAAATCCCATACATCTAGTATTAATGCTGAACAACTGTGAAGCAGTGTCAGGTCTGTAGAAAATTTTGTTCTTCAGATAGTATAATTATTTCGAACAGAGCGAAATACAGAATGAGATTTTCACTCTGCAGTGAAGTGTGCACTTATATGAAACTTCCTGGCAGATTAAAACTGTGTGCTGGACCGAGACTCGAATTCGGGACCTTTGCCTTTCGCAGGCAAGTGATGTACCGTCTTTATTTTTTTTAACAAAAGTGAAAAAAAGGAAAAATGATTTTAGAAGGTTTGTTTTTCTACTTTTTTATTTTTATTTTTATACAAATGTATAAAAGGAAAGCCCTTCCTCTTCGGTTACATAAACAGAATAATAGGAAGTCGTCCCGTTACGACAAAGGATGCTCCATACTACAGCCTGCTTCGAATTTTTCTATGACTGTCGTCTCGTTGCTGTGTTGTTTCCGTTGTTCGTTCAATCTCATAAAAAAAGGAACTGGAAAGAGGTGCTATGGTTATCTTCTCATGTCATCGATAATACAGCTGCGAGGCGGATTATGGAATGCGCTCAAAAGAAATTTAGAAAAATATTGCCTATATTTAGGGTTCTTAACGATCGCACAATATCGTTCGTTGAGGTAATACCAAAAATCGGGTACTGTCTTTCCGCCATTACCGAATATGTAGTGAACAGCGTGGCTCTTGGGAAATACATCTCATCGGGGAAAGGAAGTGATCAAGTAGTTATCCTGTCGGTAACATTGCGTGTGAGAAAAGCCAATATCTGACCCACCAAATACCAAACGTCCTATGCCGACCCCCATTCGAAACGATGTTCATCCGTGTCAATCACTTGGCATGTGGCACACAAGGGTGAATCGGCGAGAAGGATGTGGTGTAGGCTGGACTGGAGCGTCTGAGCTACCTAAGCACTACTCACGCCCCGTCCTCACAGCTTTACTTCTGCCAGTACCACGTCTCGTACCTTCCAAACTTTACAGAAGCTCTCCTGCGAACCTTGCAGAACTAGCACTCGTAAAAGAAAGGATATTGTGGAAATATGGCTTAGCCACAGCCGGAGGGATGTTTCCAGAATGAGATTTTCACTCTGCAGTGGAGTGTGCGCTGATATGAAACTTCCTGTCCCGAGTTCGAGTCTCGGTACGGCACACAGTTTTAATCTGCCAGTAAGTTTTAGAGCGAAATACAGCAATAAGTCATGAGATTGACAAATGCGTGTTTCTGGTCCCATTATATGGCGTTTTGCTTTTTCGCGTAGCCAAAATTTCTGTCTTAGAGCTTTAGTAGGTCTTCATTCAAATATCTCTATTAGTAAGCCAAGCAGTTTTGCATGCAACTAGCTCATACCACTGCTTTAGGAATGAGTTATTTATGTTCTAAGGGCAGTTTCGTGAGATTCTGAGCGTTCGAGGTTGCACATTTACCTAGTGAGAAAGGCTACTAGAATTAGAACACTGGCACATTCCACATCATTCTCAAAGACCGGAGCCATTGAATATGCAGATAACTAAGTAACTAACTAAAGTGTGGGCACAAAAGTGCTTCACAAATTAAGTCCGTGATATAATACACTCTAATTAGATGGCTATCATAGATGGTGTGACGAAATTCCACCGCAGAGAAGCGAGAGTACTAGCCGGCAGCAGACTCAACTAACGAGTCCTAGGTTAAATGGACATCGGTGGATACTGAAGAGACGAGTCTCCGAGCACACAGAGGTGGAGAGTTCGCAGACGACGTCATAGGACTCGTTGGCAAGTTTAAATCGAGAACACAGAGCTCGTTTCTGATTTCCAACCGACAACCAGTAATACACTGTCCAGTCGCAATATTATGATCGGCGTCAATCTGCTATAACCGCTCGCGGACGTCCGGTAGTAGCTCTAGCAGTGCACAGTATATAAATCGTGTCGGGGAAACAAGGTAACAGTGCAGTCGTTGTCGTAATGTCGAAACGGAGCGGTTTATCTGACGTCCAAAATGGACTTGCATTCATCAGGGGTACACTAGTCGGCTTTCGGCTCCGAAAACCTATTTCGATGATCTATCGTTGAATGGTTCGCACGCTAGCACTTGCTGACGGCCCGGCATTGGATTATGCAGCAACTTCCGGGAGGTTTCATTTCTGTCACCTTGAACGATTCATTTCAGTCGTCGTTGGTTCCGGTATTGCAGGATCTTTTTCCGGCTGCAGCGATGTCGGAGATTTGATGTTTTACCGGAGTCTTGATATTCACGGTACCACTCGTGAAATTGTCGTACGGGAAAATCCCCACTTCATCGCTACCTCGGAGATGCAGTGTCCCATCGCTCGTGCACCGACTATAACACCACGTTCAAACTCACTTAAATCTTGATAAACTGCCATTGTGGCAGCAGTAACCGATCGAACAACTGCGCCAGACCCTCTTGTCTTATACAGGCGTTGGCGACCCCAGAGTCGTATTCTTCCTGTTTACTTATCTCTGTATTTGATTGTGCATGCCTATCAGTTTCTTTGGTGCTTCATGTAATAGGTTGCTACGGTGAGGGAGTGGGAATTTGTTGTTCTCTATTGCTTCTTGCATTGCTTGCTATGACCGGTGCTCATCGGCGAGTGAGGTGTTGGCTGCATTTTTCCTTCTGTTGGACACCGGACTCGTGGCGGTAGTTACTCGCCGGTAGCCATTGCGTCACGTGTTGTTTGTGCGGCCTGTCGGATTTTGAAGGCTGGCAGCCATGATGGGACAAACTTGTATCCATCCCCTCTGCTCATTGACATCACGAACACTTGACTTGGGCAGAAACAGAACGCCAAGAATCTTCCTGACAGATTTGTTATTCAAGTGACATTCGACGATTAGAACGCGGCCGAAGTAACTGAGCTCTCCTCACCGACCCATTCCGCCGTTACTGCTTTTCTACTGACAACAGTCCGCCCCGATAGCAGAGTGGTCAGAGTGACGGATTGACGTCCTACGGGCCCGGGTTCGATTCCCGGCTGGGTCGGGGATTTCCTCCACTCAGGGACTGGGTGCTGTGCTGTCTTCATCATCATTTCATCCCCATCCGGCGCGCAGGTCACCCAATGTGGTGTCGAATGTAATAAAACCTGCACCGAGGCGGCCGGACCTGCCCCACAAGGGGTCTCTCGGCCAATGGTGCCAAACGCTCATTTCCATTAGTGACAACAAAATACTCTACACCTCCATTTATAATAGTTGGTCCTCCTCTAGTGACATCTAGTGGCCAATTCCGCATCACATTGGGGTGTCTTGATACTTTTGATCTAGTATGTGTCTCAGACAAAAAAAATTGTTCAAATGGCTCTGAGCACTATGGGACTTAACATCTGAGGTCATCATTCCCCTAGAACTTAGAACTACTTAAACCTAACTAAGCTAAGGCCATCACACACACCCATGCCCCAGGCAGGATTCGAACCTGCGGCCGTAGCGGTCGCGCGGTTCGAGACTGAAGTGCCTAGAACCGCTCGGCCACATCGGCCGGCCGTTTCAGACATTTGGTAGTATGCAGGACGTGACGACAACTTGCAATGACTTCATTTAATTTACCCATGTTGAGAAAATATTCTGTAGAAAAATTCACAAAATAGGTTTCCGTAATTACGACAAAAAGTATCAAAAATATGACAAGCTAAGTTGTATTAAAATTTTGTGATGATCGAGCTCCGTAGTGTTGTGCAGTGGAATGTATACTGAAGCGCCAAAGATACTGGTACAGGCATGCGTATCCAGATACAGTGATATGCAAACAGGCAGAATGCTGCGCTGCGGTCGGCAACAAGTGACTGGCGCAGTTTGATCGATTACAGCTGCTACAATGGCAGGTTATCAGGATTTGAGGGAGTTTGAACGTGGTGTTACAGTCGGCGCAAGAGCGATGGTAGCGAAGAAGTGGGGATATATCCGTACGATTATTTCACGAGTGTACCGTGAATGTCAGGTATTCGGTAAAACATCAAATCTCCGATATCGCTGCGGCCGGAAAAAGATCCTGCGAGAACAGGGCCAACAACGACTGAAGAGAATCGTTCAACGTCACAGAAGTGTAATCCTACCGCAAATTGCTGCAGATTTCAGTGTTGGGTCATCAACAAGTGTCAGCGTGTGAACCATTCAAAGAAACATCACAGATTCGGGCTTTCGCAGCCGAAGGCCCACTCGTGTGCCCTTGATGACTGCACGACACTGGCTAACTGACGACATTGACTTGAAACATGTCGCCTGGTCGGACGAGTCCCGTTTCAGATCGTATCGAGCGGATGGACGTGTACGGGTATGAAGTGTCCTCATGAATCTATGGACCCTGCATGTCAGCAGGGGCTGTAAAGCTGGTGAAGGCTCTGTAATGGTGTTGACAGTGTGCAGTCGGAGTGATATGCGACCGCTGATACGTCTAGATACGACTCTGACAGGTGACAAGGACGTAAGCATCCTGTCAGATCACCTGGATCCATTGATGACCATTGTGCATTCCGAAGGACTTGAGCAAATCCAGCGAAAGAATGCGACACCCCACACGTCCAGAATTGTTAAAAAGTGGTTCCAAAGACTCTCTTCTGATATTAAACACTTCCGCTGGCCACCAAACAACCGGACATGGACACTGAGCATGTCTGGGATGCCTTGCAACGTACTGTTCAAAGGAGATCTGCACCCCCTCGTAATCTAACGGATTTGTGGACAAACCTGCAGCATTCATGATGTCAGTTCCCTCCAGCACTACGTCAGACGTTAGTCGAGTCCATGCTACGTCGTGTTGCGGCACTTCTGCGTGCTCTTACCAGTGGACTGTAAATTTCAGCAGACGAACATTCAGGCCTGAGATCCGGCGCACTTAAGGAATCAGTGATTCACAACACATTAATGATAACTGCGGGCGCGGCTGCTGATGTTACAGCCTGTTCAGGGCCAATGATTCCTCCATTCGATGGTCCCCGTAGTTTGCACGGCCAGTTGCCATTCGTAAGAATGTTACAGACGGACAAAGCTGCACACTCTGCTGGTCTGAAGGAGAGGTAGAATTCAAACACCACGAATTCCGCTCCACTGCTGTTATACCATCATGAGAAACATCTTATTTGTCATTTATGTTGCAAGATGACTAAGTGCATCTGCTCTTTCTTGCAGGCACTGGTAGATCGATAAGTGGGAATCCAACCTACGATTTGTTATATTATTTTATTGACTTGGATTTTAAGTCATACAGTCCTCTACAGTACGTGAAAAATACTCTTGTTTACTCACACAATCACTGTATCACATATTCAAGTCATTTCATTTACAAATCCGCAAGGGGAGATAGTTATGCCGTACTTGAACAACACTAGTTAGGTTCGTAGACAAGCATGTTAGTCAAAATAAAAAATATATAAAAATCATCCAATACCTTGCACGTGACCGATGGAGGTGGCGCAGCTGTTAGCAGACTGGACTCGCGTTCGGGAGGATGACGGTTCAAAACCGCGTCCGGTCATCCTTAGTTAGGATTCCCGTGATTTCCCTAAATCGCTTCAGGCACATGCCGGGATGGTTCCTTTGAAAGGGCACGGCCGATATTCTTCCCCACCCTTCCCTCATCCGATGGGACCGATTACCTCGTTGTTTGGTCTCTTCCCCCAAATCAACCAGTCAATCAACCACGCACATGAACAATATCTTAATCACCGGAAGTTTCCTTAGGATCTTGTCTTTCTGCTGTGGAGGAGCTAGGCACTCTTATATTTTCACTTCCGCTGCCGCAGGGCAATTCGACAATAATTTTAAAATCTTGTTGTCTGCTGCTGCCAGCAGCAGTTTTGTGCTGAATAGTCTTGTGTGTTCCAAGCTGCTCGTCCACAGGATTTCGGTGTACGTTGCTTTTTTCCGACGTTAACACCCAGGTATCCCATCGTTAAGAACTGTCTCTCCATACTCAAAACAGGAGGGAGTCCGTTCTTCAGACTCGGTACAGACTTTCTTTTTGGCGTCCATGCTTGAATTTCAGGTGTGCCACTGTGACATAAAACTTGCATGGAGATAGATTTGTCTGGAATACCACTGTGAAGTTGCGAAGCTGGGCTATATCTCACTACAAACTAACACTGTTAAACACTTACGTAATTCCAACATTGTGTTGTTATCGTGATCAGCAACGCAATACATTTGTAATTTATTGATAAAGGTTTCCGTCAAAGTTGCAAATAAAGTTTTTATTACTGACTAGTTTCGAACATTTTCGTTCGTTATAAAACCTTTACCTACATTATGAGGTACAATGTAATTAACAAAATATGGAATGTAGCACTTTCAAACATTTTGTGTGCACAGATTACAGCAGTGCAATAAATCGTTCATGACATACCTGCATTTGTAATGTTTCATTGTACGTAACAGATTTATTTTTTACATTAGATCAAAATAACAGGTGTTATTAGACTGTATTAAGATTTCCTTGATATCTTCAAAATTCGACAGGCGTTTATAGTTCTTTATACATAAATATTTGACGGGCGCCTTTAATCGTTTAGTATAAGTCCTTAGGCTGTGTATCTCAGAGATCATAATATTACAACTGAACACATAGTTACTGTATAGATAAAGGTCTCCGACATTATCGCACTGTTTCATAAATTACTGACATGTCACAAGCTACCTGCTTTACTGAACGGTAACATATCAGTAATTTCTAAAATAATGTGATAATGTCTGAGACTTGTTCACACAAAACTTTTGAAAATGTTGTGTTTCATGGCTTGTTAATAACATTTTACCTTCTACTGTAGGTAATGATCTGAGAACGAACAAAAATGTTCGAAACTGGTCACTAACAAAAATATTATTTGCAATAAATAACAGTATTACGTTAATAGTTCACCTATTTCCATTCATATCACCGACTTCTGATAAACTACCAGATGTCGAATAAAAGATAGTGGCCATCTTTGGGCAAATGCAGATAAAGAGCAAGGGGTCATTGGATAGACGACGCATTTGCCGGGGTTTTTTTGAGGCAAAGAACTTTGACCGAGAGAGTCTTATCATAAGCTATTCTTCAAAGTTATGAATCTAATGAAGGATCGAGTATTAGCGGAATTAGAAGGCACCACATTCTGCGTAAGCATCAGTTCCATGGTCTAACGTGAGTAAATTTAACATTTGATCTGTTCGATAACTTGTTCCAACAGTAAAAGAAACCTTCGTTCTAGAATTTTGGGACAATTTGCTAAGTCAAATGCTCAATGATGGGTTTGTTATTACTCCTGTACCATCAGACTTTCTAATCAGTATTCTTCACTTACGTTTGGTCTTATTCCATGGAACTGGTCGAAGTCCATGCCTGCACTGTGAAAATTATAAAATAACGGTTCCTCAGCTTCAGTCACGTTTATTTGTATATCACTTTTAGTAGCAGATTGCTTTAAAGTGAGAAAAAGAATTTTTGTCGGTTGCGGGTGAATGACGTTATGTTCCGAAATCTTGTTGCCGATGCCCAGTAAGAATAATTTATGTAATTGTATTCCATTTGTTGGATTGTATTTTTTAAATTATCTCAAGAATATTTTTAATTACATTTAGTGAGGATATATCCATATCTGGCACACGAAGCAAAATAACACAGTACCAGTTATTTCTCACACAGTAGTTACATTGGAGTTACTAGAGCACACCGAAGTTTCTTCAGCTTCTGAGACAATACAGAATGCAGGTGCTAATACAACACACAATAAGAGCACAGGTATTTTTATTTTCCTAGTACATTTACATTGTGACACATTTACATAGTATACTTTTCAATGTATTATCAACAGTATTATTCGTTTTTCTCCCTTTTCGGCAACAGTCACCAATTGCAATTACCTTAGTTGTCTTCATGTACAGGATTAGCATGCCGTAAGTCTTTTAACTGTTAATGAAATAGGCATTCAAAACGGAAGAAAGTTTTTAAAAAAATTACGTTATCAATTTCTATCTCATCACTGAGAAACGTGTTACTACGTATGATGCCTCAGATGAAAATTTGAAGATTCTTCAAATAAGTCACTTTTATGTAATATATGAAGATCACTTTTGATATCATTGACTGTGTGCCCTCTGTCCTTAATGTAGGTAGCTACTGCTGATGTAGAATAATTCTTGATGTAGTAGATATTTATGTGCTCACTGATCTTTTTGAAAACCTTTCCCAGTTCGTCCTACATCCAGAACCTTAAATGTAGCACAAATTATCTTATCTGTGCGTGATTGTATGTATTTATCTGATTATGTATATATGTGTAAATAAGAGTTAGGCACCCGATGATGGTACCATGCTGCCGAAGCGCGTTGTTGGAAAATAGCGAAATTGGAAAATAAATGGCTGCCTCTACTTCTGTTTAAGGTTGTTGATGACTGCTTTCTTGCTGGTAGTACAGGGAGTCCGAATGGCTATGCGTGTGGTTGGGGATGAGGCACGAAGAGTCAAGTATCGACTCCTATAGCGAGGTGGAGAGGTGCCGCGTGACGTCAATCAGATTAGAGTTCGAGTGTTACCAGCTATCGACCTTCTTCGGCGTCACATTCAGGTCGCGTTCTATGCTAGCCTAGGTAAACAATGGGCTACTTTTACGATGCACACTTCCATAACCAATTAAATACATTCTATCCTCAATTGGTGTGACACACCTTTTGTGGGAGATGCGCATTGTCCCACTTATCTGTCGATAATAGGACGAAGTCTTAAGGGTAACTACATATGAGGGGGCGGGCGGATATGGAATGTCAGATAACATCGTTCGGAACTGAAGTCATTTCAGAGCCGCCTCTTAAGACAAAAGAGCTAAACACAAAAAGATGTACGGTGTACAGCATCGAACGGGACAGGTCACTGTCGTACATGCTTAACTCGATAGCCAAGAAAGAATTCAGGACGGAGCTCGAGATTTACGTTCAATGAAGAGAGAAGAAATCACTCAATGAGCACACAGAATAACTATGTAAAATTGGAAACAATTTGTTTTATAAAACAGGAGTGCAGAATGACTTGTTCTCCCCGAAGTCATATTCTTAACAAGTTCCGCGTGAAGATCACAACGAATATGCTGAAACGGAAGCACTTTGTATCATTGCTCATCGTTGCTTGTGTTAGTATCTGTTCAATTTCAACAAACTGATTTCTTATAAGCACATTTGTGCTTCTGTATTCTGATTTGAAATCAACAAATGATAACCAGTTTTACATTTACATTTACATTTATACTCCGCAAGCAACCCAACGGTGCGTGGCGGAGGGCACTTTCGTGCCATTGTCATTACCTCCGTTCCCTGTTCCAGTCGCATATGGTTCTCAGGCAGAACGACTGCCGTAAAGCCTCCGTGCGCGTTCGAATCTCTCTAATTTTACATTCGTGATCTCCTCGGGAGGTATAAGTAGGGGGAAGCAATATATTCGATACATCATCCAGAAACGCCCCCTCTCGAAACCTGGACAGCAAGCTACACCGCGATGCAGAGCGCCTCTCTTGCAGAGTCTGCCACTTGAGTTTGCTAAACATCTCCGTAACGCTATCACGGCTACCAAATAACCCTGTGACGAAACGCGCCGCTCTTCTTTGGATCTTCTCTATCTCCTCCGTCAATCCGACCTGGTACGGATCCCACACTGATGAGCGATACTCAAGTATAGGTCGAACGAGTGTTTCGTAAGCCACCTCCTTTGTTGATGGACTACATTTTCTATGGACTCTCCCAATGAATCCCAACGTGGTACCCGCCTTACCAACAATTAATTTTATATGATCATTCCACTTCAAATCGTTCCACACGCATACTCCCAGACATTTTACAGAAGTAACTGCTACCAGTGTTTGTTCCGCTATCATATAATCATACAATAAAGGAACCTTCTTTGTATTCGCAATACGTTACATTTGTCTATGTTAAGGGTCAGTTGCCACTCTCTGCACCAAGTGCCCATCCGCTGCAGATCTTCCTGCATTTCGCTACAATTTTCTAATGCTGCAATTTCTCTCTATACTACAGCATCATCCACAAAAAGCCGCATGGAACTTCCGGCACTATCTACTAGGTCATTTCTACTGTCGCAGGTTCGAATCCTGCCTCGGGCATGGATGTGTGTGATGTCCTTAGGTTAGTTAGGTTTCATTAGTTCTAAGTTCTAGGCGACTGATGACCTCAGAAGTTAAATCGCATTGTGCTCAGTGCCTTAGCGGTCGCGCGATTCCAGACTGTAGCGCCTAGAACCCCTCGGCCACTTCGGCCGGCCTGCCCTAATACCCGAGTAGACTTGCAATCCTGCTCACCAGAAGTGATTCAACGTACAGTGTTTATATTAGTGAAGATGTTATTTATTCCTCACATAAAACTAGTCTCAAAATGCTCCAGAGGTGTTTTAAAACTAATTATTATTCAAAGTCCCAAAGTCGAATGAGTGGAACAAGGTAAGACGCAAAACTACACAACGACAAATATTTGTGACTCTACTTCAGAAACAGCAGTGCTAATTACCGCTTCTGTGTAATTAATAGCAAGAAACAGATTTTCGGTACTCGAAATCTTACATCAGCCACCGAGACATATTACAGGTTAATGCCACGTACTGGAATCTCAACAGACATAAAAATCCTGATGGCAATGAATATGAGTCCTGAAAAATTCAGATCAAGTCATATAAATCTTAACCTCGCATTAGTTTAGGTGGAAATTAACTCTTTAGACTTCTTCTGATGTATCGCAATAAGTCGCTATCATTTCCACTATGCAATACATTTCCTCGCGTCAAATTGCAATATATTTGAATCCTGCTACTTAGATATTCCTCGCCTGTAATTAAGTACATCATGAATTATCAGTAAACCTCTCTCTTTCTTTCTTTCCTTTCTGAGAAGTAGTTAAACGTAATGCATATATAAGAATATTTTTTGCTTTCTAATGCCTTTCCCGATTAAACAATACGTCATTAAACAGGACTTTAGAGACCTTGTCAGTTCGTCGTAATGTACATCAAAGTTAACACATCTTTGAATGTCAACGATAATGCGTAATTACTATTAAACTTATTTACCAATTGTTATTTACTCTAAAGAAGTCTCAAAATACTAATCTCGTTTATTTTCTGCAACCTTTTTCTCTATCTTTTACGTTAACTAACCGAAAATATGAGATTTCCAGTTGCGTATTGAGTCCCATTAAAACAATAATTTACGAGTAACGAGCAATTGAAATTTCACCTTCAAAGTGAAACTCTTAAATTTGCCTTCTTTGACACTTGCAGGTTACTGTATTCTTTGCAGGAACCTTCATCTCCTATCAAATTCAGTTACTGATTGTGATTACTATATCTGATTTAGGTAGATGCTATAAATAAACTCTCTTTCTAGCTGACTATATCTACGCCAACCTAGCACTTGTAATGCAAATTCTATGGTACTGAATCACAACAACTTTAATTCAAAGCACAAGCTTCCTTTATATTTCTATCACTTAGTATCATTTAATTTGAATTTTAAAATGTATTTCAATACAATTTTCTCGATGTACGTGACTGAGTGCCAGGAACAAGCTAATACACCAAAAATCGCTAATAACACAATCAACAAATGTAAAACAAAAATTATAAATGCCACGGCCCCTTTGACCCGCACAATTAGTAATCAAAGCAAAGCCCTGTCTCTTCAGGCGTTGGCGTCACAATTTCTTATTTGAAAATTGGCCACTCGTCGCTCTTCACTCGGCAAGTCTCAGATTACTTACGTGCTGTTCGCTAATCGTTCCACTTTACTACGTTGCGCACTAAATATCAGCTAAGGCTCCGATCTATTTAACTGTCTATGGACAAATTCAAGCTAACGAGCCAGATGGTGTCTGCCGTATATGTTAGGACTCAACATTCACCAAAACGCACTCGTGATGTTACCTAGCTCGAGGCACTTCAAACTATCTAATCCACCTATGACAGACCAGCAAACAACCCATTTACCTCTGGGCAGCTCTAAGCCACTACTAATCCCGGGTGGTTATAATTAAACTTTATTTAACACCTTATAACACGGACACTAATTACCGTACGAGTATAACACTTGGTGTCATTAATGTACAGAGTATGGGGTGCATGATTTCCCTGCGTCATAGCGCTACCATCGAGCTTCAACTACGGCGACCAGGTGCTGTGATCAGTCATCGTGATTCATAGTCTCACACACCTGACCAGTCGCAGTGCTCTTGTCGATGTGTCAACGTGAGTTCGGACAAAAGAGGCAGGTCATTATTTGTGAACCTTTGTTATCAAAGTAACAGTAACGCTGCAGCTGCACTTCGAGAATATTGCCAGCTGAAAGGATTACTGTATGGAGCACGATGAAGAAGTTCGAATCAACTGGGAAACTGGGCGTCGCTCCAGGAATAGGCCGACGACCGGTTGCAGCAGAGGTGGTTGATGAAATCGCTATTGCTTTGGCTGACAACACGCAATTCCCGATCGTCAGGCAGTGTGCATGCTGTGTCACGCCAGTTGAGCATTCCATGCTCTACTATACAGAAGGTACATCGAACCATTCTCATATGGTACCCATACAAGATCCATATAATATAGCAGCTGGCTCCAAAGGCCGTACAACGACGTGTTAACTTCGCTCTCCACTTCTTCGCAAGGACTGAAGTTGACCTGGGCTGTCCCTGGACCATTCTATGGACAACGAACTCATTTTTCTCTGAAGGGTGAGGTGAACACACAGAATTGCCGAGTGTGAGGATCTTCACCTCCAGTCACAGTGCATGAAGTTCTTTTGTATGATGAACCGTGCCACCGCAAGTAGTATGGAGATGGCGGTCTCAGTGCAATTTTGATATAAAATTGATATGCAAGTTATTTAAATTTATCAATTAATCACGCCCACCCGACCCTAACCCCGGCCACGCACACCCCAGACCCCATATGATGTCATGTGTTTTTCTCAGCTTGCACGTCTGCCCCAACCCCTCCCCATCCCACAACATACCCTATTGGTAGAAATTTTGAATTTTGGCGGCAATTTCGAACTTTGGTGGGCATTTCGAATTTTGGCGGGAATTTCTTAGTCCCAGGTCTCTGCTGACATCCCATCACCCCCCCCCCCCCCCCCCACACACACACACACACACGGGAATTTCTAGGAAATTAAAATTGCCGGTGCCCTTTCTGGGACTTAAACCCTGGTGCTCCTGGACGGAAAGCCCAATTGGACCCCTCCTAACACGGTTATACCACTAGACACTTGGAATTGACAGGAGATTAAAAATGGTGGCGCCCTTTCTGGGACTCAAACCCTGATTATGCTGGTTGGGAAGCCTAAGTGCACCGCCTAACACATGCAAACTGTCCAGATTCAGGAAAGGAACGGTAGGTTAAAGTGCTTTATTTATTTTGTCGGGAAACTGACCCAAAGATCGACCCTAATTACATAATTAATCACAAAGATCAGGCCTAATTACACAACCATACCCATAGTGATACCCAAGAATGGCATAAAATCGCAATACAACGCAGAAACGATACCACACAACTGGTGTTATCCTGCTGGGAAAAAATTTCGCAATACCACTCGAAACTAGCGACAGACACACTGAAACTTTACGGTACACCTACAAGCTGGCAAGGAAAAGGCAGGGGGTGTAAGGTACTATCTTTATTCTTTTTGGTGGGAAATACATTCAACTGACGAGATGCTGGTGTTGGACAGAGACGAGTTTAAAAAGTGTATTACCTGTAAGCTGTCAGTATCCATCGCTGTTTGACGTCAGAGTTTGCTACAGATGCCTCCTAAAAAAATGAATGGTTCAAATGTCTCTGAGCACTATGGGACTTAAGATCTATGGTTATCAGTCCCCTAGAACGTAGAACTACTTAAACCTAAGTAACCTAAGGACATCACACAACACCCAGTCATCACGAGGCGGAGAAAATCCCTGGCCCCGCCGGGAATCGAACCCGCGAACCCGGGCGCGGGAAGCGAGAACGCTACCGCACGACCACGAGCTGCGGACCCTTCTCAGACCCCATCCTGCAGCCCAGGTAATCGAACCCAATATACGCTACCGCAACTCATGGAAAAAAAGCGTCACAGCTCTAATTACACTTAAAAATTGTCGTGAAAAAACCAGCACTCGTAATGAACTGGTCATAATGCAGCACAAAACCAATGCCTTCTCACTTCCCCTTGCGCCTCCCCCTCCCCCTCCATTCATCCATCTCTTTAGATGGAGGACACATGCTTCTTCAAAAGGCCAGATGCTCCATAGAGCTTCTCGCGCCCCCGCTGCCAGACATTTGCTGCATGACCCACCAGGTCCTCCGTGGTCACTCGCGATACGCGGCATGCCTTTGAGGCGGCGCCCTTTAGCACAGAAGGGAAATTTACAGGTATAACGCCGCCCATCCGGAGAACGGTGCAGATGTCACGCAGCAATAGGCTTTCCACCATCTGGCCGCCGCCTCAAGGTGACACTCCTACAGTAACACTGTAGCGTGTTTAGTCAACTAAACAATAGGAGAAAGGGCTGCCGCCCCAAGTGCTAATTGTTTGTCTATAGTGACACAGCTGCCCAGAATGGTTAGGAAGTGCACATGCTGCGGTGACCTGACACAGACTAGGTAGGCACCCACGCATCCAATAGGCCTCTCGTTCTGCAATGGAAAACACTTTCATTTGATGTCGACGCATATATAGTCAAGCGTGTATTAAAAAAAGGAAAACACATTTGCGACCATAATAAATGTCCTCCTTCCACGTAAATAGATAAAGTCCATTTTCTTTTGGTTTCATGAGTAAACTCGGCATAGTTTTTACACTCGACTGCAAAAAAATCTTTATTTAACAATTTATTTCAGCTTGTTTAACAAATTACACGCCCTGAGAGCCTCTTTCGTGTTCAGTGTCTGTAAATAAACTGTCATGCACATATGTATTACAAACATTATAGACAATCTTTCATGCCAATGGCACATTCACTTTACGTTTGACAACCAGATGCTATAGTTCAAGAGAACGTAGCTGTTTTGTACACTGACAAGTCCCCTCTTACCAATGTGATGATATTTCATACTAGTGTTTACGAAACAAATCGTGAGAGCCTATATCGCCCTGTGTAAGTGGGAGATTCCAATTTTGTTAAAATATATCGCCACAACGAAAAAAAAAAAGAAATTCTTGTCAAGAATCATTCTGTAGCGCCCTACCCATCTTTTCCACCTGCCATGTGAGACGTCATTGACATCAATTTGATAGGCTAATTAATTAAATTGATCATGAGAGTCATTGTTTATGGCGAGTAATTTTTTTTCAGCAGTCGGATTACAGTCGCCAAGTAGGGCAACTGGAAATCCATGTAGGGAACACGATGTTCTTTTCGATGAACGCTAATGAGAAATGGCACAGAGGGATTCTACAACCCACAACATACATTTTGCAAAAGGACCGTACTATTAAAAACACAACCATAACGCCTATGTTACCATCAACCTGCACAAAAAGAGGTCTTCAGTCTACACGCATACACGGTCACTGATAGTGTTAAGCTTTCAGGCATAAATGTTGTCCAAAATGCTGTCCAACATTTGGAATCAAGTCTATTCACTCAACCACATATTTGCGTTTGATCCTGTAGAGACGTCCGTGAATGATAACAGCCACTGGTGAGTTCTATTCTTGCCACTCTCGTACCTCGAAACGAGTCACCTTCTTTTCGATCCTATCTGCCAAGGATCTCATACACCAAGAACTCCAGCACTTTTTTTAGACAGTCCCTTTGCATCTTGTAACTGCTCTTAAGTCTCTGCCCTGCCCTCCCTTCAGCTTGGTCTATGTGGTCGTCCCAATTTAAGTCTGACCTGTATGTAGGTCAGAGAGAGCTATATCAAAGACCTTCTGCATCCTGTGGGGAAAAGGGACGAGCTGAGTTAATGCGTCAGGAGTGCGTTTTGACCATTCGTTGGAAATGGGAACATTGTGTCAGAGCTCCGCCATCTGGATACAGTGTGTAAGGCCAGCGCCAAGCGAAGCATTCCTCTGCAACACGAAGTAGTAGAAGAGATAGTACGAGCAGTTACGGCGGTGTTTCTTGTTGGGAAAACTGGGAAAATTATACATCATACATGGCAATGAAGAAGGACAAAGATTTTGCTACTGCATTGCAACACATCTCCAAACTACATACAGGTACTGCAGTCCAAAGGAGAGCTGTGTCTCTAGGGGTGGTGTTCATGTCTATCACCCAAACATATGCGACGATCCTATTAAATATACAGGTATTGGTTCATTGGGACAGGTGGTTCGTCATCGAAGTCGCTTCCACAGTCCGTACTGTAGGGTGACCATATCCAACAGACTATCAATCACACGAGCGGTTTCCTGTATTGTTCCTTCATAAGCAGTTTAATACATAGTTTTTTTTCAGTTGTAACACACCCAATCAGTGTAGCCTGCTATACACTTTGTTTTTTTCTACCATGACTTAGAGATCTGTGTCAGCTGCTGCTAAACCGACATTAACATGTTTAAATCCTCTGGCTCTCACAGAAAACTGAACATCGCATGGCATAAACTATACAGCTAACAAAACACAGGCTGGTAGATATAAAACACAGAGGCTCTGTTTTATCTATGACTGCGTCCGTGCAAGTGTCGCAGAAGGCTCCCATGACGTGCTTTTCCTGCTGGTGCTTCCAGCTTCGAACACAGAACGCATCTCCGTACGTAACACGTGGTTTTTCCACCTTCGAGCCCTAGCCCAGATGTGACGTATTGTGGATCCGCATCACAACATCGCTCCAGATATAACACTTGACGGATCCGCATTCGAATGCTAGCTCGGGTCTACTGTGGGACCTGGGAGCCATCTGCGACACATGCACTGACGCAGACATAGATAAAGCACAGCAGACATGCTGCAACTGTAGAATGTCCGGTCGGAGGTTACAGGTTGCATTCGAGTACAGTGCTATACTATGTCGTCCGACCAGCAAATTGGTGCATTTGCGTTAGGTGTTGGCAGCTGTACTACATTTTGGAACACGGAACGATAAATGTCGTTACCACGTGGATAGAAGTGCATTAAAACGACGGAAAGTACGTATAAATTGAGGGAAAATACGTCGAAATGCGTTGAAATTGAGGGAGTGTCAGCATGTCTTCTCATGTGTGCAGAACAATTCTTGTACATGAGAAAGAGTATACAACAGAAAGAGAAATACAGGAAAACGTGGATTTGGAAGCACCGGGAACCAGGGAAACACTCTTTTTATTTTTCGTTGAGGAAGTACTCTACTGTATGTCTATTGAGGTAATAGTGACACATGCTAGTTGACTACTGTCTTCGATGCTTTCCTGTAAAAAAAGAGAACCACCTGTCTCTAAACTTACTTGCATATGCGTTAATGGATGATCAATTGAGATGGAGTTGAAAAGAAGGTAGGATTTAATGGTAGACTGATGATGCATTCTAGAAAGAGAGAGAGAGAGAGAGAGAGAGAGAGAGAGAGAGAGAGAGCATATTGCTGCAGGTAATTTGACCATTTTTTTCAGTTGCTCTGTCGAGATGCATCAGTTGTCTGACATAACCTGCGTTCGACTCGCATACAACTGCGTGTTCTGTGTGTGACATAGAGCACTGCCGACTTGCAATCGTTAACAGCAAACATCTCGATCATCAAAGGACTTCCATCCTGTTTCGACACATTCCTGTAGACGAACAAATAATTACGCCGCGTACTCCATTCTCCTTTTGCATCTTATACATAAAATCGAGTCTTCAGCTTCATAACTACGGTGATTCTAAGTTAGTGACAGGTGTTTGTGAGGTATTGCAATCCCCGTGCATACATCTGCTTGACAGATATCCTGTTTACGGACGGCGGAATGACGCGTAATTTCACATGTCAAACACCGCTGCTATGCGTTTGTCCCTTTCTTTGAAAGAGGCATTGTCCGTTACTAAAGATCGTTTTATATAGGACTGGTGCCAGCATTCTGAACCAAGATCGGATGTGAATAGTTGGGGCTACACCTCTGGAAAGATATATTGTATGTGTATCACAAGGAATCGCTGTTTTAAGGAAGCAGTTTTTCATTTTACAGTTTATCACCATAGTTTATCGTAGAGAAACCTGCAAGGAGAATGTATTTCATGCGCTGGAAAGGTATTCTTACATTGCGGTAGTAACAGCATTGCATTCTATACGACTGTCAGGTCGGAATCCGCAACGATCTAACATTATGACATGTTTTAAGAGCAGAACATTGTAGGCTTAGGAGTGCAAGTGTTTATGTTCTCTCTTACCAATACCTTCTTGGTAATAACCACAGACACTAGAACAATAATTTAGAATTGCTAGAGCAGTTGATTTACGTAAAACGCAGCAAACTCCATGTGTTTGGAGCTCCATCACGCATAAAAACCATTCGTTTCTTGTTTTTAACCATCTGTTATATCATCAGAACAGTTTCATACCTACTGTACACTGATAAGAAGTGCTAACAGCCTTGACATTCGCACATTTGGAGAAATCTTGTACTCTTGGATGCGTGCGGGACAGCAGTTACAGCCTCGGTTCGCACTGTTCCTACACGAAACCTGGAATGTAGCGGTCTATCTCTGGTCAGCTGCAGGGAGCGTTGGCCAAAGACAATGCGAGGAGATCTTTCGATCTCTAGCTTTATCCTAGGAATGCGTGCATGCCCTGTGACTCCCATCCACATAGAGAAAGATCTTGTATTACGCACTATGATTGAAGTGCTAGAAATGTGTAGGTAGCTCTCTGGTATACTTTGATGATGTAGATGTTTGGGAATAAACAATGAATGGACGTACTGCACAGTCATCTGTTTACATTTGCGTTGGTAACAAAGTAGTGGAGGGGCTGTTTAGCGATGATACAGAAATTGCTAAGCATGCTGCCACATCATTGGTCGGTGTTGAAATTACGACAAAATTGCTAAAATTGATCGAACTGTGAACTATGGTGTTTATTATTACAATACATCGATGATGTCTTTTCCATCCCAATCATCCACTGTTTTTACCACATGACTGACTGACATCGCTTGTTTGAGATGAAGAGAGTCTTGGTGTAGGGGACAACACCTTCCAGGGATGGCTTAACACCGAAACAGTGACACAGATGCACGGCAGCAAATGAGGAATCATTCAAACGGAACACAGTGTCATCAGGTATCCCGTCACTGTGAATGATGAGTTTAAAGGTAGAGGTCGTCAGTCACATTCAGACAGCAATTCGGAAACGGTCCACAACGCTTGAAAACTCTTCCAGTTTCCTTATGTTGTGACTGTCTTTTATTTCAATCACACACTGCATGGCTGTATTGTGGGATCAGAAGCCCCAACATGATTTACACCGTGTGATGTCTAGTTTTCTGGGGGAGCCAATAGACCAAAATGTGTTAATGTCAGTTTAGAACCTGACACATACGTCAAAGTAGTGGTGGAATAAATCAAAATGTACGGCACTGCACAAAACGGGTTATAGCAGAAAGAGTGGTGTATCAAACACCGAAACAGGGACCCCTCTCCTGCGGCTGGTAGGGTCTGGGAGATGATCCTCGTACAGTACAGGCGATGAAACTTCACACAGGTCTGTGCAAGCGACGTAAATTACAGGCTGCCTGCTCCAACGCATCAACACCTGTGTATTTAATAGGATCGCCACATACACTCCTGGAAATTGAAATAAGAACACCGTGAATTCATTGTCCCAGGAAGGGGAAACTTTATTGACACATTCCTGGGGTCAGATACATCACATGATCACACTGACAGAACCACAGGCACATAGACACAGGCAACAGAGCATGCACAATGTCGGCACTAGTACAGTGTATATCCACCTTTCGCAGCAATGCAGGCTGCTATTCTCCCATGGAGACCATCGTAGAGATGCTGGATGTAGTCCTGTGGAACGGCTTGCCATGCCATTTCGACCTGGCGCCCCAGGTGGACCAGCGTTCGTGCTGGACGTGCAGACCGCGTGAGACGACGCTTCATCCAGTCCCAAACATGCTCAATGGGGGACAGATCCGGAGATCTTGCTAGCCAGGGTAGTTGACTTACACCTTCTAGAGCACGTTGGGTGGCACGGGATACATGCGGACGTGCATTGTCCTGTTGGAACAGCAAGTTCCCTTGCCGGTCTAGAAATGGTAGAACGATGGGTTCGATGACGGTTTGGATGTACCGTGCACTATTCAGTGTCCCCTCGACGATCACCAGAGGTGTACGGCCAGTGAAGGAGATCGCTCTCCACACCATGATGCCGGGTGTTGGCCCTGTGTGCCTCGGTCGTATGCAGTCCTGATTGTGGCGCTTACCTGCACGGCGCCAAACACGCATACGACCATCGATTGCACCAAGGCAGAAGCGACTCTCATCGCTGAAGCCGACACGTCTCCATTCGTCCCTCCATTCATGCCTGTCGCGACACCACTGGAGGCGGGCTGCACGATGTTGGGGCGTGAGCGGAAGACGGCCTAACGGTGTGTGGGACCGTAGCCCAGCTTCATGGAGACGGTTGCGAATGGTCCTCGCCGATACCCCAGGTGCAACAGTGTCCCTAATTTGCTGGGAAGTGGCGGTGCGGTCCCCTACGGCACTGCGTAGGATCCTACGGTCTTGGCGTGCATCCGTGCGTCGCTGCGGTCCGGTCCCAGGTCGACGGGGACGTGCACCTTCCGCCGACCACTGGCGACAACATCGATGTACTGTGGAGACCTCACGCCCCACGTGTTGAGCAATTCGGCGGTACGTCCACCCGGCCTCCCGCTTGCCCACTATACGCCCTCGCTCAAAGTCCGTCAACTGCACATACGGCTCACGTCCACGCTGTTGCGGCATGCTACCAGTGTTAAAGACTGCGATGGAGCTCCGTATACCACGGCAAACTGGCTGACACTTACGGCAGCGGTGCACAAATGCTGCGCAGCTAGCGCCATTCGACGGCCAACACCGCGGTTCCTGGTGTGTCCGCTGTGCCGTGCGTGTGATCATTGCTTGTACAGCCCTCTCGCAGTGTCCGGAGCAAGTATGGTGGGTCTGACACACCGGTGTCAATGTGTTCTTTTTTCCATTTCCAGGAGTGTATGCTCGATGCCGGCACAGACATTGTTTACGATATACCAGAAGAGAGATGCGGTAAAAGTCTATAGGATGAAATTAGCGGAGCTTTTATGGAGAGGATAGATATATTGAGGGATGAGAACTGTAGAGTAACAGATGTGAGGTACAGCTAGTAGAGAACTTAAGACTGCTGTGCTGTAATTTTTCCCTGCTCGATGGTACAGAATAACCATGATAGAAAATTTGGGTGATAGAGATGAATAGATCCAGAAGGACACGGATCTGCGTCGATGTTGAGTTTTCCTAATTTTCCCCATAAGAAACACCACTGCAACTGTTCGCACTGCCTTTTATGCTACATCGTGTTGCAAGAGCAGGCTTCATTTGAAAGTGACCTTACACAACGTACACGGGTGGCAGAGCTACGACAATGTGTTTCCACCGAGTGGTCAAAACACTCTCCTACAGCATTAACCCAGCTCTCTCTGCTTCTACACAGGTTGCAGGATGTGGTAGATATTGCTCTCTCCGACTGATGGGTAAAATTGCTGAAATTGATCTCGCTATTAACTGCGGTGTGCAATACAGTACATCTCTCTATATCAATGGTGTCTTTCCCATCCCGACTGTCCACTAGATACCCTGTTGATTACCGCATAATGATTGACTGACACCACTTCGTTGAGATGAAGCGAACCTTTGTGGAACACTGGATATCTGCTACTTTTCGCTGTGGAACATGGGATTAAACGTAGAGGTCAACACATTAATAGAGTTGTTTGAAAGCGTTCCTCATTGCTACAGACTCGTCCTATTTCCATATGCAGCGATGCCCTCCACGTCTTTTTATTTTTATTTTTTTATTTTTTTCACCAATAAGGTAACAGTAGCTGTTTTTATTTGTTCTACCTCATGCGTGTTGTGAACAGCACTTTCCAGAGAGGGTCAACACTTGACAGTAATCACATATATGACTGCGAAAAGAAGAAACATTGCTTTTCGAAACGGAGCACCGAGACATCCGCTACCCTGTCGATGGGAAGATGAGATTAACAGTACAAGTAATCACCTTCGAATAGCTGTTGGAAGCACTCTACAATACCGCAGACTCTTCCAGTTTCCATATGTTGTGATGTCTTGCACATTTTTTTCGATGCTAAACATCGCCTCTGTGTTTTATTTCTACCAGGCTGTGTTGTGGTAGCTGTATAGTTTACGCCATGCGATGTTCATTTTTCTGTGAGAGCCAGAGGATCGAAACGTGTTAATGTCGGTTTAGCAGCAGTTGACACGGATCTCCAACTCATGGTAGAAAAAACAAAGTGTGTGGCAGTGTACACTGATTGGGTGTGTTACAACCGAAAAAAACTGTGTATTAAACTGCTTGTGTAGGAACACTACAGGAACCCTCTCATGTGATTGACCGTCTGTTGGATAGTCATCCTACAGTACAGGTGATGAAACTTTATATCGATCTATGGAAGCGACTTCGATCACCAACCACCTGCTCCAATGAACCAATATATTTAATGTTTGGGTGATGTACATGAATACCACCCTGAGAGACATAGATCTCCTTCGGACTACAGTATCTATATGCAGTTTGGAGATGTGTCGCAATGCAGTAGCAAAATATTCGTCCTTCCTTCATGCCGTGTATGATGAGTAGTCTTCCTAATTTTCCCAACAAGAAAGACGCCTTAACTGCTCGTACTATCTCCTCTATTACCTCGTGTTGCAGGGCAACGCTTCGTTTGACGCTGGCCTTACACACTGTACCAGGTTGGCGGAGCTAAGACACCGTGTTCCATGGACGGAGGCCGCAGAACAACGGTTGCATGGTGAAAGCATACAACAGAACAGAGCGGGTAGCCTTGACGCACCGAGCGGTGGTTCAAGACGAGAGGAGTGAGACGGCCATTATAGAGTACACACGACACTGCTCCGTGAAGGACATCGATGGTATTATCAGGGTATCCCATATTGTGGGGAACCCCTTCCTGGTAGTCATGATCGATCTGATCGAACGCCTGGCTGAAGAGCTGCCAAAAGTCCAGGCACACGACAAGCATGAGCAAAAGCGATTATGTTCCGAATCGACAGAAGGCAGTGCGGATGTTGTTGGCATATCCCAAAGAAGTTTGATCAGACGAAACCATTTACCAGGCCGTCCGTTTAAGCCATACACCTAACAGACAGGTTAACATCTTTGTGTCGTTGCTGAGCGACATTAATGGGCGCTAATCACATTTCCAGGAGGTACTCCGATGCTTGTGGATGGGAATGAAGAGGCCATTGAGGAAACAGTCTGGGGACTACACGAAAGGCGACATAAGGTCCCGACAAATTTCCATCCGCACCGGCCCCATTAGAGGAAGAAATGTCCAATCAATAAAACTCCAGTGGGAGATCGTCAGAGCAAGGCAACTTGTTCATAGAACCCGTCTGCATGGCATCATGGACTTCGTGACGTCGGAGGGCAGATGCATTATTGTGTTCCCAGGAACCTAGCCAAAGGGGTATCTAGAGACCGCCGTAATGTTGCTTCCTAACATGCTGTTCCGTGTCAGATGCCGGGCGGCTGTCGTCGGACATGTGACCTGAAGCGAGAAAAGAGGAGATCGGTACAGCTCCATGATCAATAGTCATGGGCTCGGGGCAACCGTTTTGTGACCGAGCGAGGTGGTGCAGTGGTTAGTACAGTGGACTCGCATTCGGGAGGACGACGGTTCAATCCCGCGTCCGGCCATCCTGATTTAGGTTTTCCGTGATTTCCCTGAATCGCTCCAGGCAAATGCCGGGATGGTTCCTTTGAAAGGGCTCCTTCCCCGTCCTTCCCTAATCCGATGAGGCCGATGACCTCGCAGTTTGATCTCTTTTCGCAAACAACCCACCCCAGCCAGTTTGTGTCTGCTGACGGCCACAGTCCGGCGGCAGTGTAGGAGAGACAGGCAAAACGTCGACGTATTATCGAGAGGAGTCGACACCGGTACCACCTGATTCAGAGGGGGCGCAACAGGCAACCCTCCGCTGACTCATGAGCTAGAGGTAACACAGTGGGTGCTGCAGGGAGATCGACATCTCTGATCGGCGTCCGAACCAGTCTACGTCGGAGACATTCAGAAAGGACATGGCCTTCCTGGCCACGACCTCAACAAGTGCATGGCTGGTCATCTATCAAGACGATAGCTCGGTAGCCCGCAATTACCAAGTAGGAAAGCATGTGCTTCCTCAGTTCAGTTTTTATCTGACGGACACCATTGAGGGCACGATACGTTTCAAACGTCTTCCACGTTTCAGCAACGTGACTGACGGCGTTGTCGTAAGGCTTAAAGGCGGCTACCACAACGTCCGGAGGCACCTCAAATGAGAGTTCTAAGACTCGTGCCGCGCGGACTGGCCACATGGTTCCAGGCGCCAGTCTTGGATTGCGTGGGCCCTCCAGCCGGAGGTTCGAGTCCTCCCTCGGGCTTGTCCTTAGCGTAAGTTAGTTTAAGTAGGGTGTAAGTCTAGGGACTGATGATCAGACCAGTTTGGTCACTTATAAATTCACCCACATTTGAACATTTTTTTTTCTAAGATTCGGAACAATCGGAGGCAGATACCAGCGACAGCCTCTATATGGCAGTCAGAGTATCGGAACATGGGATTATTAGCAGCATGGCGCAGCACAACGTTGGCGCACAGCTCTTCATTCGCCTGCTTGATTCACACAGTGGTAATAAGGATCGAAAAATCAATGCAGAGAACATCTTGCGGCGGGAGAGGCATTTCGTCCCATATAAACCGCTCAACTACATACATTTCGGGTCGTTCATGATCCAAAGGAAACGTTAATTTAATCGTGACTTGGCGATAGGAAAACGCCAAGATGATCGGTGAATTTGGTCGTAAAGACAAGCCTGTACGCGGAAGTAAACAAACGCGCCGTCATTCACAAGCAGTACAAGAGGCGAGACGCGAACAAGCTGTGCTCGCCTCACCACTACCGAAAGCAGACTGACACTCAGGCGGAGGAGGACATTATGTCACTGACAAACCTCCAGAAATACTTTTGACACCAAGCTAAAAAAATAATAACAGCACCAACTGTTAGTTCTCTAGTGAACTACACCATGATGATTAAACATACGAACTACTAACCAGAACAGATGATTTTAGATGAAACTGTGAACTACCATATCTGTTTTTCGTGTTCCGATTTTGATAAAACTAAGCCTACTTGTGGCCCCAACCTACGGTCAAAGTACGTGTGAAAAACCCCATGAAAATGCGTGTAGTAATTTTAGAGATTAACGTGTTCAAACAGACAAACAGACACGACGGTTTCACAGTTTTATCATTAGTAAGGAACGGATACAGATTAATACAATACTAGATTGACCTGCACAAGGAGCCAAACTACACAATAGTTATACTCGCATGTCTTTCCTACTGGTGCCGAAACTCAGGCTCGGAAGCGAACTCAGATAACACAACGACTCACCTTACAGTCCTCATCTGCCGATCTAAAGTTCGTCTTCCAATCCTGCCTTCACAGAAGCCATAATATGTACAGCAGCGATCCTCAATACTTGCTGATGGAAAGTCTACGGTTTTTAAGAAACACAGTGCGAAATTCAGAATACCGCACTTACCATAGGAAAATTCACTCCTCACAGTTAAAACAGTATTACGTATTCGCAAGCGGCGCTGCACCCTTGTCGTTACCTGCACTATAACGCTCAAATTGAACAACGGAAAAGACACAAGCAAAGTGCGTGGAGCTGGCGTACTTTTTTGGCCTGAGAAGGAGTGAAATCTTCTACGACCAAATCAATTTCTAAATGCGTTTTCCACATTTTAAAGTTCGGTTCAAAACAAACTAAAGTGGAATGTGTAGTATCAACTGAATGAGCTGATTGTAAGTCTTTTAATAACAACTGCGACAGAGCTGTGCTATGCAAAAGTTCGCTGTATGTTATGTGTGAGAGAGATCTCATTCTTGACTTCAAACAAGGTATAATACTAAGACACTTTAACATTATCTTAAAATTAAAACAGAGTTTTTATCATGATCCCGACTCCTTGATGGAACAATATGGCTAAGTAGCGAGAATATGCTACATTGTATCAACTAGTTTCCCATTGTAGCGTCAACCCTTTCTCCTTGAGAAGGCATGGAAAGAGAGGTGGGAAGCTGATTAAAATTTCCACAGTAACGGCTACTAAGCCGCACCTGTTTCCAGCCTTAGTATGCGAACTACCCATGAGGATTTGGTCCGCCTGCATTGAGGCGACGAAAGTCGTAGAATAACGACAGGCACATATACAGATGGCGGTAGTATCGCGTAAACCAGGTATCAAAGGGCAGGTGGCTCATGTGAAAGGCTTCCGGCGTGATTATGTCCGCAGAGGCTTATCTCACTAGGGGTAAGATAGATACTGCCTACAGGAAAATTAAAGAGACCTTTGGAGAGAAGAGAACCACGTGTATGAATATCAAGAGCTCAGATGGCAACCCAGTTCTAAGCAAAGAAGGGAAGGCAGAAAGATGGAAGGAGTATATAGAAGGTTTATACAAGGGTGATGTACTTGAGGACAATATTATGGAAATGGAAGAGGATGTAGATGAAGACGAAATGGGTGATACGATATTGCGTGAAGAGTTTGACAGAGCACTGAAAGACCTGAGTCGGAACAAGGCCCCCGGAGTAGACAACATTCCATTAGAACTACTGACGGCCTTGGGAGAGCCAGTCATGACAAAACTCTACCAGCTGGTGAGCAAGATGTATGAGACAGGCCAAATACCCTCAGACTTCAAGAAGAATATAATAATTCCAATCCCAAAGAAAGCAGGTGCTGACAGATGTGAAAATTACCGAACTATCAGTTTAATAAGTCACAGCTGCAAAATACTAACGCGAATTCTTTACAGACGAATGGAAAAACTGATAGATGCGGACCTCGGGGAGGATCAGTTTGGATTCCGTCGAAATGTTGGAACACGTGAGGCAATACTGACCTTACGACTTATCTTAGAAGAAAGATTAAGAAAAGGCAAACCTACGTTTCTAGCATTTGTAGACTTAGAGAAAGCTTTTGACAATGTTGACTGGAATACTCTTTTTCAAATTCTAAAGGTGGCAGGGGTAAAATACAGGGAGCGAAAGGCTATTTACAATTTGTACAGAAACCAGATGGCATTCATAAGAGTCGAGGGGCATGAAAGGGAAGCAGTGGTTGGGAAAGGAGTGAGACAGGGTTGTAGCCTCTCCCCGATGTTATTCAATCTGTATATTGAGCAAGCAGTAAAGGAAACAAAAGAAAAATTTGGAGTAGGTATTAAAATTCATGGAGACGAAGTAAAAACTTTGAGGTTCGCCGATGACATTGTAATTCTGTCAGAGACGGCAAAGGACTTGGAAGAGCAGTTGAACGGAATGGACAGTGTCTTGAAAGGAGGATATAAGATGAACATCAACAAAAGCAAAACGAGGATAATGGAATGTAGTCCAATTAAATCGGGTGATGCTGAGGGAATTAGATTAGGAAATGAGACACTTAAAGTAGTAAAGGAGTTTTGCTATTTAGGAAGTAAAATAACTGATGATGGTCGAAGTAGAGAGGATATAAAATGTAGACTGGCAATGGCAAGGAAAGCGTTTCTGAAGAAGAGAAATTTGTTAACATCGAATATAGATTTAAGTGTCAGTAAGTCATTTCTGAAAATATTTGTTTGGAGTGTAGCCATGTATGGAAGTGAAACATGGACGATAACTAGTTTGGACAAGAAGAGAATAGAAGCTTTCGAAATGTGGTGCTACAGAAGAATACTGAAGATAAGGTGGATAGATCACGTAACTAATGAGGAGGTATTGAATAGGATTGGGGAGAAGAGAAGTTTATGGCACAACTTGACTAGAAGAAGGGATCGGTTGGTAGGACATGTTTTGAGGCATCAAGGGATCACAAATTTATCATTGGAGGGCAGTGTGGAGGGTAAAAATCGTAGAGGGAGACCGAGAGATGAGTACACTAAGCAGATTCAGAAGGATGTAGGTTGCAGTAGGTACTGGGAGATGAAGAAGCTTGCACAGGATAGAGTAGCATGGAGAGCTGCATCAAACCAGTCTCAGGACTGAAGACCACAACAACAACAACGGGAATTAACATAACACTGAATGGCAGCTGGAGCTAGACGCATGGGACATTCCATTTCGGAAATCTTTAGGGAGTTCATTATTCAGAGATCAACAGTGTCAATAGTGTGCCGAGAATACCACATTTCAGGCATTACCTCTCACCACGGACAACACAGGGGCCGATTGCCTTGACTTAACGACCAACAGTAGGGGCGTTTGCGTAGAGTTGTCAGTGCTAACAGACAATGAACACTGCGTGAAATAACCGTAGACATCAATGTGGGACGTGCGACGAACATATCCTTTAGTACAGTGTCGCGAAATTTGCCGTTAATTGGCTATATCAGCAGACGACCGACGCGACTGCCTTCTATAACAGCAAGACATCGTCTGCAGCGCCTCTCCTGGGCTAATGACTGTATTGGTTGGCCTTTACACGACTGGAAAACCGTGGCCTGATCAGATGAATCCCCATTTCGGTTAGTAAGAGCTGATGGTAGGGTTCGGGAGTGGCACAGATCACACGAAACCAAGGACCCAAGTTTTCCACAAAGCATTTTCAACAAAGCACTGTGCAAGCTGGTGGTGGCATTATGATGGTGCGACCTGTGATTGCGTGGAATGGACTAGATCGATCATTGAACGGACATGGTTACGTTCGGCTACTTGGATAACACTTGCAGCTATTCGTGGACTTCATATTTCCAAACAACGATGAAATTTTTATGGTACAATGCACCATGTCACTGGCCCACAATTGTTTGCGGTCGGTTTGAAGAACATTCTGTACAATTCGAGCTAACGACTTGTCCACCCAGTTCGCCCGACGTTAATCCCATCGATCATTTATTGGGAACAATCGAAACGTCAGTTCATGCCACCGCCCCCCCCCCCCTCAAAAAATCCTGCATCTGTAACACTTTCGCAATTCTGGGCGGCTATGGAGGCAGCATGGCTCAATATTTCTGCAGAGGACATCGAACGACTTGGGCGCTTGCCATGTCGAGTTGCTGCACTGCGTGGGGAAAGGAGATCCGAAACGATATAAAGAGGTATTCCACGACTTTTGTCACCTCACTGTAAACAGAACCAGAGCTGCCATAGGCCCGTGGGCACAGACGATAGCTCTGAATGAGACTACGCAGCAGCAGAGTAGACCTGGAGCACATTGTCCAACAGCACGCCGAAGGAAGATTTTTGGGAAATGGCGTCTTAGAAGCTACAGCTAAAGCTGTTCATTGAAATCGAATCCTAGAATACATATGTGAATGTGGAATTGTGTACAAAAGTTATTATTTTCGTAGAAAATGAAATTCGTCTCAATTTTTTCGTTGAGTTTTGTAATTTGTAATCATTCCTTGCAAAATCTGTTTACTGAAATTTATATATTCTTTCGCAAAATTTGGAATTTTGAACTCGTAAATCATAGTTTGCTTTACCTAAACAATAAGTTATAAGGCATCCGTGATCCCACAAACATAGATGCTAGTATCCGACGCCCAGGTCGATAGCAGACAGGAGTCGATTGTTGAGCACTGCAGGAGGCAGTGAGACGAGTGTTGACTAGAGTAGTACTGGATAGTGTCGAGTGAAAAGTAGTGGTGGAGAGACGGGCAAGAATGGTGGTCGAGTGAGTTGTAAATGGTAAAAATCACCGGAGTATGACGAGTGAGCACGTCCCCCTGATCGTCGTGGGATTGACCCTCACTAATACCGATTCGCGAGTGATATGAAACAGAAAGTGACAAGTGCCGAATTTCGTGTTTCGCGTCAACCGCGTCGGCCAGCAACAACCATGGATTGCAGTGACGATTCTTGTGGATGTTAAACATCATCATTGCGTGCAACGAAATAACTAAAATCAGCAACCAATAAGAGATACAACCGTACTTAGATGTGTAAGGCGAAGGTAGCAACTGCCTCAGACTTTGTGTGTTAGTATAGAAAATACAATACAGTTTGTACATCGCAACCTTCGTGGTCCTTAATAATAGACAAACTTTCAATCATTCCACTATTCAGTCTCAGAATAGCCGCACTCCGCTGAAATATCCCCGAAACCACAGCAGGAAAATCGATAGCCTTAAGCACACGGTCATATAATTATAATAATTAACTGTTTGGCGGCTTCGATAAATTACGCAAAATCCAATAAAGGAATGTCATGGGGGATGTTTCAAAGTGCATGGGTCATCATGTGTCCGTCCGAGGGGTTGTACCACACATTTACAATCGCCTCGCGAATGGGCGGCCTCCTCACTCACTCTTCGTGGCTACTGCGGTTAACTCTTACAGGATACTCTTGTCGCATGTCGCGCTACCTTCAGCGCTGTTAAAACATCAACAACAGACTCCGTAACAAGCCACTGGAGTACACACTTACTAAGCAAAACGTTATGACCTCTTTTTGGTTAACTACGTGTTCGCCCACATTTGGAACGCAGTTTGGTACCTCTTCTATGCGGTACGGATTCGACAATCTCTTGTTAGGTTCCCGTAGAGTATGTGGCAGCAGATATCTACGCAAATTACTGTTGTCTGTGGGTGCTGAGCTTACGCCCGATAATGTTCGTGATGTATTGTATTGCGTGGGGTCAGGCGAAGTTGGTAGCCAAGTCATCAGTGTGACTTCACTATCATGATAGGCAAACCACTGCAGCACGATTCTGGCCTAGTGAAACCGACAGTTAATTCTGCTGGAAGATGACATCGCCCTCAGTGAAGACATCATGTACAAAGAGATGCAGGTGGTTCGCAGTAGTGTTCACATAGTCAACAACGACATACTGCCCTCGATTATTATCTCAAGTCCCATGAAAGCTCAGGTGAATATCCGTCATAGCTTAATACTGCCCGCACCCGCCTGCGCTCATGGCGCGATGCATGTTTCGAAGAGGATGGCGCCATAATCGGACATGAAAGTCGGCCTGGTGTAACAAGAAACGCGATTAAACCTGCTGCGAGACACGTTTATATCGACCCAACGCCCTGTCTCGATGGTTCCGTGTCCACTGAAATCATAATTAATGCCATAGGGTCAACATGGAAAGACGTAGGGTTCACCTGCTGTGGAGCTCCGTGTTCAACAATGTGCTCCGATACACTTATGCCTGCAACAGCACTGTACTCTAACGTCAGAGCTGCCACAGATCGCCGTCTATCCTGCATTACAGAGAGTGTGCGTACTGTAAGACCTTCGGTACACACACCATCACATTATTTGACTTGTCGCTCTAACGAAGTAGGCGGGTGTCAGCAATATGTCTCGTGGTCTTATTGCGGCGTGTTTATCTTCTGCCGTTAAGTCAGACGATAGAAATGCCAATTGCACGCTTAGAGTGGCACATTGACGGTGACCAACTTTAAACAGAACTTGATTAATTTTCACACACATTTATTAAAATAGTAACAAGCATAAACCTTACGTAACTTGATTCTGCATGCTATTTACAATTGACAACCTGAAGTTCCTTTGGTCTTGGTGAGTTAATCTTATTCTCACATATCTCTGATACTTGACAAAGTGTCTATACATTTCTCTTCATGACTATGTACAGGAATATGATAATCTTAACAGGTGTAGACTGAAACTTGACTATAGACTGGTACAGACTAATGCAGACTGGTACAGACTGGTGCAGACAAATGCAGGCTGGTACAGACTAATGCAGACTGGTATAGACTAATGCAGACTGGTATAGACTAATGCAGACTGACTAACCGGAGGTGTGTACACTTGTTATAATACCTTGTGCGTTAATGTATCACTGCGCGAGTGTGATCCATGAGGAGAAAAGGTTTTACATTAGCAGCAATCTCATTGGGTGCGTTACATATTAACACGCGGATAGGCGGAAGCATAATTTGGTCCGTCTCTAAGGCAGCGCCATCTCGTAGTGCGGAGACAGACGAGTGCTGCGCCTGCGCTGTTGTGCTTAGCGGGGCGCTGTCTGGTGTGAAAGTTGTGTACGTGCTGACTATGTGAAACTATGTACACAACACAGAGTGATGAAAGCTCCAAGCTCAACGTTCTGTAATGAGGTGTGGACGTCCAACACCTTGTCGCCTATTCGTAGTTTCACCATCATTGAACCACTTTTCATATACGCTCACTACAGTAGCATGCAAACGTTCGACCGGCTTTGCCGTTTCCAGGCGCTGGGTCATAATAGTATGCCCTTTGTCAAACTCGTCTGTCAGTGGATTTCCTCACTTGCAGTCCCTGCCGTTGCTAGAATGATTGCCTATTTATCTCTCCCCCGCTTCCTTTGTTTCCTTACCGAGTCATGCGGGCTCAATGCCACCAGACTGTATTCAGCCAAGTGCTGGTAGAGGTCATAATGTTTTTGCTCATCAGGGTGTACTAATTAGCGAAAATGCCTCTGGAGGCCTAGCCCTGGGTTAACATAGCTGTTAGCTGCCTAAACAAAGAAATGGTAAGGTTGCTTTTGATTATAACATCGTCTCATCTTACAGAAATTGTGAGGGGGGAGGGAGGGGGGGGGGGGGAGCGCAAGCCAACAAAACTGTATCCCTTTGATTACCAGGGACAGAGGGCCACATATGTTAGGTTAGTCATATTAGAGACATAACTTTTGAAAGAAATTAGAATAGCATAGAACAATCTGCGGAAAATTCTAATGTGTTAGGTATTCCGTGCCTTTCTGAACACTGTGTAATCACAGGGATGGAGAAGTTAAATATCAGGGATTATGGACTAGTGGATTATAGATTAGTGGCATTTTCATGTAGAGTTAGCGTAGAAAAAAGGAGTTGCAACATACATAAGAGCTCAACACGAACTAAGAAATATTAAAAAAAACAGTTTTGTGCAGATCAGAATCTAGAGCCACGCACTTGTGATTTTTTACTGCACAATACTTCTCTGGTAATTGTGGTACTCTAAAAATACGCTGCTGTAAATTTTCAGCTATTTTTCAGATATCTAGATGTATTATTGAGCTATCTGTCATACATGAAGAAACAGTAGCTTATGGAAATTTCAATGTACAGTTCTTAAAAAAGGAGCTGAAGCCATTATTCGGGTGTTTCGGTTTACTATGGGAAAAGCGGAACAGGAAAGGATCTAATCATTTGAGATGTGGTGCTACAGACAAATGTTGAAAATTAGATGGACTGATAAGGTAAGGAATGAGGAAGTTTTCCGCAGAATCGGAGGGAAAGGAATATGTGGAAAACACCGATAAGGAGAAGGGACAGGATATTAGGACATCTGTTAAGTCTTGAGGGAATGACGTCTACCGAAGTAGAGGGAGCTGTAGAGGGCAAAAACTGTAGACGAAGACAGAGATTCAAATATACCTAGCAGACAACTGAGGACGTAGGTTGCATGTGCTACTCTGAGATGAACAGGTTAGCACAGGAGAGGAGATCATGGCGGCCCGCATCCAGTCAGAAGACTGGAATGAGATTTTCACCCCGCAGCGGAGTGTGCGCTGATATGAAATTTCCTGGCAGATTAGAACTCGGGACTCTCTCTACTCCTAGTGCACTTGCCCTGGAAAGGCAAAGGTCCCGAGTTCGAGTCTCAGTCCGACACACAGCTTTAATCTGCCAGGAAGTTTCAGTCAAAAGAGTAATGACAAAAAGACACTCATTTTCACTAATATATATATATATATATATATATATATATATATATATATATATATATATATATATATATCTGAGGCAAGAATGGAAGAATTCGTTGTTACATTATCACTTTGTAAGGAACCAACGAAGACCAAAAGTCCTTTATAACAAAACAGAAAGCAAGAATCCTGATGTTGTTGAGGCCACAGTTGACATTAATATTAGTGATCAATGAAAATCACCGTAGCTGTGTTTTTAAACATTTATGTGAAAAAATACAGCAGAGGTGGTTTTCATTGATCAGTAGTATTACTGTTAGCTATGGGCTCAACACGATCAATATTATTTTCTGTCTGCCTCACCAGGCGAAGGGAACAGTCCTTGCAGTTCAAGGTACAAGACTAAAACTGTCAACCTGAAGATGTTCAAAGAAACGAAAAACGTTGTAACAAAATAAATGTTTGAAAAACAGCTGAGATGGTTTTCATTAATCATCAACAAAAAAATAGAAAGTATCCGTGAACAACCTCAGAAATTTTTTGGTGGAGTTCGGGTTCACACAGTATAGTACAAATAATTTAATTCGTTGGATGTTCATACTGGTCTGAGATGAAGAGCAGCGTTAGTTAATGTTCCACAGTCCATTTGTAAGATTGATCATAATGATGTGGCACGAGTCATTTTACATCCATATATTAATTTTCTTTTTAAATACAGATGTGAATTAGTAGTTCTTATCCACCACCTTTTACATATTGCATTATTTAAAATCCTCCTACGAAACAGACTCCCAGATTGGTCATCTAGTGGAAACGTGCGATGCCAAAGACCGTAAGGTCGCTGGACTGAATACCAATCAGATACCGGAATTTTTCAGTCTGCCTTCACGCTAATCTTCACCTCTCAGTTATATGAAGATATTCCAGGATGACACCTGGTTCTAATTCCACGTTCAACTGCATGTTCCCTTTCGCCAATAGGATTACTGGGGTAGGTTGAGGTGTGTAACTCACCGAAGTGGTGTTCAGCAGGTAGAACTTGCAAACAGACGTCTGAAAATCCCTCTTGAGCAGTTTTTCTTGAACACGTTGAATTTCAAAATTATGAGAGATAAATAACATTTTAGTTTTTGTAGGTACTTTATTTAATCCCTCTTGAGCAGTTTTACTTGAACACGTTGAATTTCAAAATTATGAAAGATAAATAACATTTTAGTTTTTGTAGGTACTTTATTTAACCACGAACTAATGAGCCAGTGACACACTTGGTATTGCTTATTTATAACAATTTTTTTTTTTACTGAATGATGGAGCAATCCTCTATACATCCTTAGTATAAGCTATGACTCCTTCTCAGGAAACATAGGTAACTATCCACATTGAGAGTAGACACTTGTTACGGAGCATGCTTTCTCTACACCAGCCCTCTCCCTAGCGACACTTGCTGCACCCACACCCTGCACGTCCATTTAAAAATAACATTAAAAAGTGTGCGCTATACTTAGACCTACTGTTGGTAAATCACTCGATTGCTCGACTCCTCGCTTCTCAACCGTCAGTAATTAGATGACTTCAGGCTGCAGTGCATTGTGTCTCACCGCTGCTACTAATAATATATAATAATAATAATAATAATAATAATAATAATACAGTGTAGGCCTCAGCAGTGTAGAATCCATTACACATTTACCCTGGTGTTGTGCTGTCAGTCAGTTCGTTTGTTCAAAGTGAATAATGAACCAATTTATGGTCCATTCCTCTAACTACCAACTACAACACTATTTGTTTATGGTTCATCTAAATGTTTGTAATATTTTGTTTTAAAATTTTCGCATATTGATACTATGTTTCCTGTATATGTAAAGTGTGCTACACCGGAGTTTGAAGTTCTTTGCATTGTACGCGAGTAATGTATGTAAAATACTGTGTAAATTGTTTATTATGCAAAATAATTTTCTGATAACATTTTGTATTTAAAATATTTGTGTGTACAAACTGCTCATGTTGATGTAAATTTGACAGTTGTAAGAAATGGTCACGCTTAGGAACAATGTAAGAAATAGGTGTTATGTAAAAGCCAGTGGTCCTTTGTTTCAAACGAAAGTGGCTCTGGGGAATCGAAAAGGTGGCATGGGCGAATTGTCGCGCTACCTAGACTAAGAGCGGGAAGGAAGTCATATAGTCTGTAAGCAGCAGTGATTGAGACAGCACCCGTGTGGAGCAAGAGAAGCTTTGCCTGCAGATTTGCACAAAATTGCCTCGGATGACGACTGAAACCGGCTTACGGCATACCTACGAGTTGTTGGGCTGCTGCATGTAAAATTGAACGACGTCACGAATGGAAATCGAGCGCATACAGCAAGATATTTGCAGGCCGTACTGTGGGTAATGTAACCTTCATAACTGTTCGCCACACTCAAGGCTACAGCCACCAGGTAAGATTTATTTGTATTTTACTTTTGTACACCGTGAACCATTAATTTAAACTGTGTTTTAATAATTATTCTTGAACTTTAAAGGGCCGGCCGCGGTGGTCTAGCGGTTCTAGGCGCGCAGTCCGGAACCGCGCGACTGCTACGGTCGCACGTTCGAATCCTGCCTCGGGCATGGATGTGTGTGATGTCCTTAGGTTAGTTAGGTTTAAGCAGTTCTAAGTTATAGGGGACTGATGACCAGAGTAGTTAAGTCCCATAGTGCTCAGGGCCATTTTGAACTTTAAAGAAACTGGGTCGCCCTGTTATTTCATCCTAATCACACACCTATATAATGTTCCTTCCTGGTGTTTGATTAATCCGAGTATCCTTTTTTACAGACTTACGAAGTGCTAAGCTAATATAAAGGGGCTCCATTTAAATTGTTTATGTGTAAATAATGAGAAAGTTTTCTGAACTCGTGCAAAGTGTTATAGTAAACGTTTGCTTACGTAAAATTCAGATTGAAGCCAAGTTACTAGAATCTGTTAACTAACTATACAGTGTTAGTTCAAAGAACAATAGCTTTTGAAAGTAAATTCCAGTAAGACAGAGGTTTTCTTGAAGTGGAATGTTCATTAAAAAATAAGTGTGTGCCTTAGTATCTAAGTATTTTAGCATTTACCTTTGATTATGGAAAATGCTTTTCTAAAGGTCCCCCTGACCAAATTTTTTAGCTTCCTTGAAGTTATCTATTGGGCTTTTTCTCTTTCAAAAACGTAATGTATAAGGGTGCAGTCCAACATTAAGTGTAGTAATATTTATTTGAAGAATCAATTTAAACAATAGCATGAAAGTAGGCAAAATTCATACTTCTGCTTACCCAATACTTCACTGTTTCATTGCCTGGAAAGGCTTCCTTGAAGTTATCTACTGGGCTTTTTCCCTTTCAAAAACCTAATGTATAAGGGTGCAGTCCAACATTAAGTGGAGTAATATTTATTTGAAGAATCAATTTAAACAGTAGCATAAAAGTAGGTAAAATTCATACTTCTGCTTTCCCAATACTTCACTGTTTCATTGCTTGGAAAGGCTGGCCACCATTAGTAGATATTTTCTAAATGAACTTGAAGCTGAGTTGTCCTAGCTTTAATATAACATTATTCATACTGCGTTTCTATCTAGCCGCTGGGTAAGACCTTAGGGAAACAAGTGAATAGTGTGATTTACTTATCCTATAATATATATCCTTATCCTATAATGTATATCCTTTTCCTATAAATAGGACTATCCTTCCAACAATAGTAATGATAGGGTTATACTACAAGTCGCAGAAGGAATTTTCATGACGTATTTAACCACATGTCGTGTGTGTCTCTCAATTTTTCAGTCATAGTGCATTGTACAAAATACAAAACATATGTGTAGTGTAATGACTATATGACGAACATGGTGTTCATTCATTTGTTTTACAAGCTATAGCTTCAACCATATTATGTCACGTGTTAATGTTAGTATCTGAAAAAATCTAATTACTAGAAGCTTACTTAATCTGTATTAAAGTGTTACAAAATAGTAATAATGCTCTTTTAAAAACAGTTTAGTTTCTTCGAGCGAAACACAGTTGATCCGTTTTGTTTTTACCGATCAGGGAATTAGATTTTACCTCCAAGGAGGTAATTTTCCCCAGGTTGGAAACCACTGCTCTTGAGGCCTCCCAGGCAGACGAGCCGCTAGGAATTTGCTCTTGGGAAAATACGGATGGTAACTGAAGGAGAGTCCTGCGGAGATCTTCGACGAACGCCCGCTTGTTTAAGAGTTGCCACTAGTGTTTATACACAACCTAGTTACTGTATCCCTAAGAGGGCCACTGTTCGAACACTGGTAGCTGTGAGTCGGAAGCCACAGCATGAAGCAGTAGCTGTCCGCATTCACCAGTCACCAGCCACAACATACCAATCGCCGTCTCCACAAGGACGCCAGCCAGGTGCCAGGTTTTTCTGCCACCGAGTTCCTCCAGCGAAGAGGGCGGGGCCTACCTCCCTCCAACTCTCTCTCTACCTGTCGCGGTGCGCACGTCATGCACGTAAATAGGCGGAGAGACCCGCTACTGCTCTACGCTAGTGGCGACGGATCACCGGAAACAGTAACTATTGTAACTCACGAGTAAAATGGAATGATCACACACAATAAATTCTAGGAGAAAAAGACACGAGACTGACAAGGTGACATTGCCTACTCGTCATCATCTGTTTCATTCAGATTTGTGGCATATGTAGAGCTTGGCCAGGAATGAAAGTGACAACTGGGAGCTCCAGATGGCCAAGAGTTTTGGCGTGCATATGGTGAGGCTTGAGCCATTTACCTGTCAGGCAGCGTTTTGGCGCAGTGGAAAGAGTTCAGCACGGTAACTCAGGGTTCGCGGGTGGAGTCCCTGTCTGTAAACATTTCTATTTTCAATTTTTACGTTACTTTCATTCCAAATAAACATAGTACACACACAAAAATGCTGTGGTTCCATACGAGCAAACGATAATAACGTATCAATTATTATTAATCACCAAGGGTTTGTGGACTAAGGAAACGCAACATCCACTCTCATGTGCTCACACACAAAAATTCAAACTTGCCGAGTTGTCGAAAGCAAAGTTCATGACTTTCCACTAATAACTGAAATGTCCAAGGCAGCTCGTAAGTCACAACGAAAGTTAACTGGGCACACCATACATAAAGTGAGTCGTGAATAATGGATCTGTTTTGGATTCATCTGAATTTATATACGTAGAACGATACTAAAATCATCACTCCCGAGAATCCGCCATTGCTCCTAGCATTTGATATTAGCCGTTATAGAGAATCGTAACTCAACTGAACCAATTCCCATTCAGAAATCACTGTTCTCGTGTGCAGGGTAGCAGCACGTCACACTTACGTGACCACAGAGCTGCGTGTAATGCTGAAACTCGATTCATCCGCTTCCCTGTAGCTTCGATTAAAAAATCCGAACTGCCTCTCCTCTGCGTACCGAGAGCGAACAGAATTGGTGGGGGCGCACTTACCAGTCAGCAAGACCAATTAAGCAGGGATTCCAGGTGTATCCTCCAATCAGAACACAGGAGAGGAAGCGCCTTGTTCCTTTGGTCTAAAATCTTCGACCCGATTTAACGTCTGGTATTCCGAAGACGGCATCGCCACCCTTATATTCGGAGGGACCAATGGCGTGGCTAATGCGTCTAGGTATTCGACTGGGACTTGTGACACACTGTCGCCACCGGAGCTGGTTTCGAAGATTACATTCAACCGACTTTCCAGACTGCTACTGCAAACTTTAACCAAGAATTTCCACTTGAATTTATCCAGTTGCAAGTGTTTGTGATCACAGCCATATTCATTCAAAACAAGGGATTATTCATGTTTAGGACAGATGGTGATGGGTAAATGTTGTGCTGACTATCAGTTGCACATCTGAAAAAGAGACAGATGGAAAAAAGTATGTAACATTTTCATTCTTTCAAAATTAATCACCGCTACTGTTAATACATTTATCAAAATGGCTCTGAGCACTATGGGACTTAACATCTGAGGTCATCAGTCCCCTAGAACTTAGAACTACTTAAACCTAACTAACCTAATGACATCAGACACATCCATGCCCGAGGCATGATTCGAACCTGCAACCGTAGCGGTCGCGCGGTTCCAGACTGAAGCGCCGAGAACCACTCAGCCACACCGGCCGGCTTAACACATTTATCCAACCGTGACAGAAGACGGCCAGTGCCGTCATGGAAAATTTTTGCGGTTGCCCACGGAACGGTGATTGTACCCAAGCGTGCAACTCTTTGTCTGAAGCAATCGATGGCCACGAACATCTTTCTTCAGGAGTCCATAAATATGGAAATCCCTTGGAGAGACGTAGGGACTGTGAAGAGGCTGTGTAAGGACTTCCCAGCACACCTTTGCAGCGTAGCCGAAACAACAGAAACGCGGATTTTCTTTAACTGCTATGCCTGCTTCTCATTGACACTATTGGCGCCGGAATTAACGCACAGCGACACGTGGACACTATGCAAAAACTGAAGTGCTCCATCAACTCCAAACAACCGTGAATGTTGACGGATGGCATAATTCTGTTGCAGGTTAATTCTCGCCTACATATTGCCAAGGTTGTTTGCACTACGCTGTAAAGCCCTTACTTATCCTCCATACAGTTCCGATCTCCCCCAGTGCAATTTCCATATTTTTGGAACCCTGAAGAAACACATTCGTGGCCGGCGATTTGCTACGGATGAAGAGGTCCAAACCTGGCTACAATCATGGTTCCGTAGGCAACTGCAAAATCTTTTTGTGAAAACATAGACCGTTTTTTCTCACACTGGGATAAATGTGTTAACAATTTTGGCGATTACTATTGAGATAATGAAGTTTACTTACTTTTTTTCTATCTATTTGACTGCCCCTTACAATAACACGAATAATGAACACACTCAATTCCTGACATGGAAAATATAAACAAAAGCAGACAGAGAAGAGATACTCTGCTGAAATTGACAAAGCAGAATCACACAATTACGACCGGCGGATTGATTGAGGCCTTTCAACGTCAAACAGCGTTTTAAAACGAAACATTTACTTGAAATATCACGAAAGTACGGCAATAGTAGAAAAATACGGCAAGAACATCAAAGCACTCAAGAAGTCTTCATAATAACAAGTGACAGCCTCTCAGAGATTAATGATACAAACACAGGATAGTCACAAACAGTCCAAAAAGCTTATAAGGGTGTTGCAGGGTAGGCTGGACTGAGAAATATCTGTTAAGAAAAATACGATACACCTTGTCCGAGTTAATTCGCATTGAAGGAAGCCAATCAGGCCGTTGCTTGCGCAAAGTGAAGCAGACTGCTAGAGATGGTGCCACCAAACGTGTTCTTCCTTTCATTCCCTCAAATCGAACCTGAGAGCGACACACGAACTCGACATGAGACGGTAGTAACGATCAAACTCGAGCCAAAGGCTGAGCAGTCTCGTGCGGTGTCATTTACGCTGTGAAAACAACTAACTGTACCTGGCGGGCCGCTTGCATTTGTCCGCGCAGCGGCCTGAGTGGCTAACTTAAGTCCCAAGAAAGAATAACACATTTCTGTAATTTACTTTTCCACACGATTGGCTATCCGTGTAGGTTTAGTGGAAGGCCACTTCTTGATAGTTCTATGCCTAAGTCTCCACCTCGATCAGCGTCTCCATAAGCTCAATATGACAGACTTCATTCTTCTCAGACTTAGGGGAAAGTCCGTGGAATGTTTTGTCAACGTAATGCACCGAATAAGTCAACTGTAATGAGACTGACTGCCATATCTGAGGTAACCGGTACAATTGTGGACACCTATGGGGCGTAAAATATCGCCATCGAGTGTGACAATGTTACTGTAAGTCTGAAGAAATCTATTCACCGACGTTCACAATAATATGTTATTCCCAGAACGTTCATGCAGTGATTTCTGAAAAGAGATCTGCACCTCTGGGCCTATAAAATCCAACTGAATCAAGAACATAAGCCGAAGGACAACGAAAAGCGCCGAGCGTCTGCTCATTGGCTGCTTGCGAAATAAATAGCGTACAACAATTTCTTCAGGAAAATGTTCACTGATGATTGGCACTTTCTGTTGAATGACATCGTGAATAAGCAAAACTGCACGATTTGGGGCACAGTAAATCCTCGAGTAGTTTTGGAGAAGCCGTTACATCCACAAAGAGTGACTGGTGTGAAATTTCGACTGAAGGCGTAATTGGTCCCATATTTCGAAGATGACGCCGAAAACGCACTAAAAGCGGGCAGCGAACGCTACTGCCATATTTTAAGAGAGTTTTGTGGTCTGAACTGGATCATGTGAACGCTCAAGGTTTTGTTTCAACACGATGGCGGAGCTTACCAAACATCAATTGCAAAAATGAAATTTTTATGAAAAAATGGAAATGAGCGTTTGTCGTCATTGGCCGGGAGGCCCCTTGAGTGGCAGGTCCTGCCGCCTTGGTGTAGGTCTTATTACATTGGACGCCACATTGGGCGACGTGGACGCCGGATGGAGATGAAATGATAATGAAGACAGCACAACACCCAGTCCGTGAGCGGAGAAAATCCCCGGCCCAGCTGGGAATAAAACCCGGGCCCGTAGGACGGCAATCCGTCACGCTGACCACCCAGCTATCAGGGTGAACTTTTTATGAAAGAGATTACCTTGGACGGGTGATTTCTCGCAACGGTGACGTGTATTGGCCATGCTGATCTTCTGGTTTGACACCATGTCATTTATTTCTGTGCGGGTATTTGAAATATTGTGGGTACATCAACAAATCAGTATCATTTGCAGGGCTCAAGACAGAGCTTCAGCATGTAATTTCAGAAGTGGAGATGTAAGTATATCGAAAAGGGATGGAAAATTTCTTCGAGAGGATGGGAGTGTGCCTGAATAGTAGTTGAGCGGATTTGGGTAGTATCATATTTCATGTGTAATCGCAGGCAGCATACACTGCATTAATATGTAAATTACTAATTTTCGTCAATATATTTGCATATTATTACCTATTCAGAAGTTGCATTCCTTGTGTAACACCATTTATCTAACAGACTTTTGATGAACGGCGGATTTTTGTAAGAGGCTCAGTAGTATGGCCTCACCATTCACCTGTCTTGATTCTGAAATGACAGCGTCTCTGCCGTACTCTGTAATCATCGTTTTTGTTCTATGGGCCACTTCCTTCTACTGTGACATTTTCAACTGATAGTTGACACGCATAGGAATAAGCTAACAAGCTGTTGAGCAACCAGCGCATTGTGGACAAACATAACACACGACACGTAATCCTGTGTTTGCCCGCCATACGCTGGTTGCTGGACAACTTGCTAGTTTGTCCCCATGCGCGTCAACTATCACTTGAAAATATCACAGTAGACGAAGCTGGCCGATAATGTAAAATAAACTAAAACTACAGTCAGTGGCGGCATTACGATTCCAGAAGTTCTGTGCGATCCTCTAGATCTCTGGCTGTGAGGACATTTTAAGGCATGGGTATCTTCTACACGATAAGCTCACGTTACATGAGCGCGTGTCTATCCAATTCGAATGCAGTCAAGAGTATTCGCGTGAGTTTCTGATTCTTTGAGGAGGACGACTTAAGAATGTGTAAAAATGAATGGTATTCACACATAGCACATCTTGTAGCGTTTACAGGCAGTTGGTTAACATAGCGCTGATTGGCCCAGTCTCAACAAATATCTGGCTCTGAACAGATATATTCATGGCACCTTTTTAGCACCTTTCTATTGGGTCGGTTACTTGTCTGTTTGTTCATTAAAAATATTCAGTTGATTTTAAACTAACTTCCAATGAGATAGAGACTTATAACTTCCAACATAGCTCAGAACTGAATGACAATACAATATTAACTCGTTTACTTGACTGGTGTATGACAGATGGTACTTCGTTTACCACTATAATCTCCCAATGGGTTGGAGACTTAAAATGTTCAACATAGCTCACAACTGGATGACAGTGCAATATTAACTGGCTTTCTTATCTGGTGTGTGGCGGAAAGTACTGTGTGTATCACGGCAGTTCCCCCTTATTCTGTTCCGCTTGTGAATGTTTAGTAGTCAGCACGGTTGCTGATATGTCTCCACGTGAGCTCGATTTTTCTCTATTTCTTACCTTACAGGTCTGTTCGTGGCATACTCACAGGAGGAAGCGATGTACTGGTTGCCTCGGGTGAAGAAGTGAAATACTCCTGAAATTTACCACCTGTCTTTGTTGTAATCACATTACAATGTTTGAAACCGACTGAAAAATGACACATAAGACTAAAATGCAGAAAATTATTTAAATAATTAACTTTTCAGTACAATGCGTAATTTAAAAGCAGTGAAAAGTATAAAATAATTTCTCCTAGCCACGTATAGATTCCTAAACCCATAAGAGACCCCAGAAAATTTATGCTTGTGAATTTTTAATAACTATGAAATTACTTGGAGGTTTTAAAACGGAAAACTTGGAACGCATGCAATACATAACTGATGCACAAATAGTTCACCTCCTATTGCATGCCCTCCACATTTTTCGTTTTAAATTCTACAATTATTTTCATAGCTGTTAAGAATTCAAGAGCCCAGATTTTCAAGACTATCCGTATGGGATTAGGAATCTGTACAGGGCTAAGGAAAAGGTATTATACTTTCTAGTCCGTTTTAAAAACGAGTTATATTAAAAAGTTTTCTGTTTAAAAAATTATTTTTTTAGTTTTGACGAGCGCTATCTCGTTTGAGAATACGATACACTTTATTTTCAGTGTCCAGTCCGGAACCGCGAGATTGCTACGGTCGCAGGTTCGAATTCTGCCTTGGGCATGAAAGTGTGTGATGTCCTTAGGTTAGTTAGGTTTAAGTAGTTCTAAGTTCTAGGGGACTGATGGCCTCAGATGTTAAGTCCCGTAGTGCTCAGAGCATTTGAACCATTTTTTTTCTTTTTAGATAGAGGCAAATTTTAAATAATGGACCACGTCTTCTTCATCCTTCGCTCGCCGTAGTCGTGACGATATACTCTGAATAGTAAATTTTGACCAGGAGCGATGGGTATGCCGATGATCCTTAAACGTTGTGAGGATATTTTAGACATTCCTTTATTAATTTCAATATAAAAAAAAATGTGGTGACACTGTACTTTGTCTTGTATCGTGTAGGGTCATCTGATGATGCGGCTTGAAGCCTTTCAACATCTGCTGTTGTCCGGGATATAAAATACTACTCGGAAAGTTCCGTATGATACAGAGAACCCTTCTTAGAACGAGGTCTTGGTGGTCAGACAGCGCACCCTGCAGCAGTGGATGCGTCGTAGTAATTCCGCTGGCGTCATATCCCCAGCAGAGCCGTGTGGCCCGTCGAAACACTGCCATAAGGTTAGAGGGCAGGCGCTCTCCACGGGAGCAACAGGTGGCTGCGCGCCATATCCGCGGATACGAGCTGTTAAGCGCCCAAATGGGAGCTCGTTAAGAGACGACGTCAGACATTTACGCCGTTTGCACATGCAGGGGAAAATTTAAACAGCATTTAGCGTGGCTAGAAGGCGAAGGAGGCAGTGTCATCCTGTCTGACATACTCAAAATAAATACTTCCCCACTACTGACGTTTGACACATTGTTTCCATTCTAAAAATCATCGGAAAGTCTCGTTTAACTCATTTGAACTTCTTAGTATTGGCTCCGTTAACATTTTTTTCCTCTACAGCCACTTGCATTGTACTTGGTGAAAATCGGATGAAACTTTGCAGAGCTATGTTGGACAGTGTCTCTAGTAAGCCCTTGGATAGCGTCACGGCGGTCTTCACAGTTCTGAGCGCAAATTGAGCACATAAAAATGCTTAGAAAATAATGTCTCCTGCCAAGTATGAATGCCTGTAAGAGATTTCGCCTGATCTCATGCAACCCACACAACGTAACTGTCATGTATTTCCTTCTTCATGACAATTCTCGGCCACTCACTATAGAGGCAATGAGGACACACACAAAAAAAGGTTCAAATGGCTCTGAGCATTATGGGACTTGACATCTGAGGTCATCAGTCCCCTAGAACTTAGAACTGCTTAAACCTAAGGATAGCTCACACAGCTAGGCCCGAGGCGTGGTTCCAGACTGCACCGCCTAGAACCGCTTGACCAGAGCGGCCGGTGGCGACGCTTCCGTAGCGTTTTCGCTGGGAAGTATTTGATTACCCACCACACAGTCCGGAACAGGCTCGTTCTAATTTTCATTTCTGCTCACATTAACCGCTGGGTACCAAGACAGCCTTTTGACACAGACAACCTTTTGACAGATTAGCTTAGAGAATTGGCAGAAGGCACTGGCGGCTGCCTTCAATGACAAGGGCATTGGAAAGCTGGTACAATGCTACGAAAAATGTTTGGACAACATGGTTGTGGAGTAACAGCGATTGATATATACACTCCTGGAAATTGAAATAAGAACACCGTGAATTCACTGTCCCAGGAAGGGGAGACTTTATTGACACATTCCTGGGGTCAGATACATCACACGATCACACTGACAGAACCACAGGAACATAGACTCAGGCAACAGAGCACGCACAATGTCGGCATTAGTACAGTGTATATCCACCTTTCACAGCAATGCAGGCTGCTATTCTCCCATGGAGACGATCGTAGAGATGCTGGATGTAGTCCTGTGGAACGGCTTGCCATGCCATTTCCACCTGGCGCCTCAGTTGGACCAGCGTTCGTGCTGGACGTGCAGACCGCGTGAGACGACGCTTCATCCAGTCCCTAACATGCTCAATGGGGGACAGATCCGGAGATCTTGCTGGCCAGGGTAGTTGACTTACACCTTCTAGAGCACGTTGGGTGGCACCGGATACATGCGGACGTGCATTGTCCTGTTGGAACAGCAAGTTCCCTTGCCGGTCTAGGAATGGTAGAACGATGGGATCGATGACGTTTTGGATGTACCGTGCACTATTCAGTGTCCCCTCGACGATCACCAGAGGTGTACGGCCAGTGTAGGAGATCGCTCCCCACACCATGATGCCGGGTGTTGGCCCTGTGTGCCTCGGTCGTATGCAGTCCTGATTGTGGCGCTCACCTGCACGGCGCCAAACACGTATACGACCATCATTGGCACCAAGGCAGAAGCGACTCTCATCGCTGAAGACGACACGTCTCCATTCGTCCCTCCATTCACGCCTGTAGTGACACCACTGGAGGCGGGCTGCACGATGTTGTGGCGTGAGCGGAAGATGGCCTAACGGTGTGCGGGACCGTAGCCCAGCTTCATGGAGACGGTTGCGAATGGCCTTCGCCGATACCCCAGGAGCAACAGTGTCCCTAATTTGCTGAGAAGTGGCGGTGCGGTCCCCTACGGCACTGCGTAGGATCCTACGGTCTTGGCGAGCATCCGTGCGTCGCTGCGGTCCGGTCCCAGGTCGACGGGTACGTGCACCTTCCGCCGACCACTGGCGACAACATCGATGTACTGTGGAGACCTCACGCCCCACGTGTTGAGCAATTCGGCGGTACGTCCACCCGGCCTCCCGCATGCCCACTATACGCCCTCGCTCAAAGTCCGTCAACTGCACATACGGTTCACGTCCACGCTGTCGCGGCATGCTACCAGTGTTAAAGACTGTGATGGAGCTCCGTATCCCACGGCAAACTGGCTGACACTGACGTCGTCGGTGCACAAATGCTGCGCAGCTAGCGCCATTCGACGGCCAACACCGCGGTTCCTGGTGTGTCCGCTGTGCCGTTCGTGTGATCATTGCTTGTACAGCCCTCTCGCAGTGTCCGGAGCAAGTATGGTGGGTCTGACACACCGGTGTCAATGTGTTCTTTTTTCCATTTCCAGGAGTGTAATTAACTTAGTATTACGAAAACAGTCTTATCGCGTTTTTATTATTTATTTAGTGCCGACCGGTTTCAGCCCATCCCAGGGGCCATCTGCAGGGCGAACATACTGTGAAATTACAATATATATCTTACACAAACTAATGACAACTATCTTATAACAATGAATTACGTAAAAATAATGTTGTACCCCCTGGTTCACTTTGGTAGCGTCATGTCTATCATGGTGTGGCAGGAGACTGTAAAGAATTTACTTTTCTTTTCCTTGATTGAGATTCGATTCCCTCCGAAGGGGGTGGGCTGGCAGCAGCTTAGTAGGTCACTCTTCAGCCTACAGAATTTTTTAAAAAAAAAGTGAAGTTAATGATAATAAAAGCAGGAGATAAAATCATTGACTTAAATGGTAAAATGGCAGAACATTGTGGAACTTAAAACATAAAACAAAGGGTTGGCGATGCTAATAAAATACACAGGAAGCAGACAGGTAAAATAATAGACAGACAATTAAAAAAATACGGCGACCGTCTGGTTTCTGTTCGCAAGGGATATAAAAATCACACCCAGCAACAGCATGATTTCTGCTCAGAACACTTTGGAAAAGACGCACAACACAGAACACTCACTTGAACACTGCACTACAAAGTTGGCACAAAAATCACACACCGCAGCTGAGGGCAGATGGGGAGAACCTGGATAGATGATGGGGAAGAAAAAATGGAAGGAGAGGAAAAACGAAGTGGTGGGGAGGAGGGAAGGAGTAGACAGAGGATGAGGACTGATAAGAGGGAGGGGGCTGGGCAGAGGTGAGAGGGAGTGATGAAAGGCAGAGGAGGGGAATGCAAAAGGATGGGGGGGGAGGGGAGAGAAGGGAGGCAGAGAGAGGGTAGGCAAGGAAAAAACAGGATGGAAGGGAGGGAAGAGGGAGTCCAGTGAAAGGACAGAGGAAAGGATGGGAAGTGAGCATCAGAGTTGATAGGAGGGATAAATGGAGGGAGAGAGGGCATCATTTGGGAGGGAGAGTTGAAGGAAGCCACCTTGGGAAAGTAGATGAAAGGTGTGGAGATAGAGGGGGACAGGAGGCGTATTCGGAAGGTGAGGCGGAGTGTATGGTGCTCGAGGATCTGGAGGGTCTTAAGGAATGTTCTAACGTACAATTAAAATTATGTTTTTTAGAAACATTTGAAATTACGAATTATTGGCAAACTTAAAATTTTTAATATTAATTCACAATCCTGTACAGTTTACTATGTTTATTTCTGGATTAATTTATGAAATAATAATCAAAATTAATAATGTAACGGAAAGCAGTAGAAATTCATTTGAGAAAAAATGTAGACTCTTTGGAATACTATTTCCACAGAGTGTGGTAGTCGTAACGTTGCCTCTGATGTGGTAGGATGTATTTTTGCATTTCTGTGCGAACAATGTAATTTCGGCTTCGTTAATGAGAAACATGAAAATACTGTATTATATACTAAAATGTGAGAATATATATTTACTTAGAAAATTGTACGGCAATGATCTTCAAATTTATTTACTTCAAACCAACGGTGATGGCCTGATTGAGATTTTCAGTTTCAATTATCAGACCCCTAGACAACAAGGACTGGACCCATCTCAACATGACAAGAGAAGTAAACTTGAAAATTTATTATATCTTTGCTCCTTTCAAATCATAACAGACTTTGCTTATTTATTACTTGGACTGAACTTTGTTTAATGTGGACAATAGAAGGAATCAGGAAGGAGGGGGGAGATTATACTCTGGACTCATTGATGCCTGCATCACTGTTTTCCACAGTATAATCGAGCCGCCGCCAGCTTGTCTCCTTGCCGCAGTACAGGTGTCAAAGAGCGGTTCGCACGAAAGACGACGGATTCGCGCCCTCACATCGGTATAATGAACAACATATGACGATATGTCGGAGCATGCAACGCTCTACCTCAGCGCCAACGTCCAGTGCCGATGGCTACGTGCCCATTCCGGTCGCAGTTGCCGATGTCGCGGTGTTAACATTGGCAACATGCATTGGGCGTCAACTGCCGAGGCCCATCGTTAGGAGTGTTCGGTCCACTGTGTGTTCAGACACACTTCTGCTCTGCCCAGGATTAAAGTGTGATGTTAGATCCGCCACAGTTCGCCTCCTGTCCTGTTTTGCCAGTCTGCCCAGCTCACGTCGTCCAACATCTGTAATTAGAGGTGGTCTCCCCAACCCACGACGTCTAGACGCGGTTTCACATTGGTTTCGCCACACGTTGAACACACTCATACAACACTCTTCGAACTCCCGACAAATCGTGTAGTTTTCGAAATGCTCCGGGCCATCAAAATCTACCCCACATCAAATTCGGATAGATCACGTGCCTTCTCCATTCTACATACGGACATCATGTTCACTGATACTACTTGCACCGAGCGTGTGTCTGCCTAGCCGTCATTCCTCCCCAGGTGTCACTGCTACCGCCTGGGCGGGCCTATATAGACAGCAGGGCGGTGGTCATAACGTTCTGACTGATCAGTGTCTATCGCAAGAAGAAAGTGCGCCCTTCAAAAGGCTCAGGAATAACAATGATATTGTCATCTTACAGTCCAACAAAGGAAACCCCCACAGTAATAATGTGCAATACAACGTATGAAGCTAAAGGGAACGAGCTGCTGAGTGATCCCATTCAACGAACTGAAGAGTGACCCACAGCAAAAGATAATGAGGAAGACGCAACCATAACCAAATCCCTGGGCTAGCAGGACAGAGCGGATGAGGTTATATTTGTGGAAAGGGGCCAAAATAAGTTACTGTCACTTGCACTCAACGTATAAACTTTATTTGTTAAAACACACAATCACACAAGCAAGAATCAAAAACTCTCAAGGTTTTAACGAAAGACCTCCTTTGATTTAATTTAGATCGGCTGAAGGTCACGTCGCAATCCAAGGCACAAGGCCTAAGCAAGGAATTGAGGTACAGGAGTTCTTCTTTAGAAACTTTTTTTATCTTCAGTATAAATAGACTGAAAGCCTTAGCCTTTTTTTCCATAGAACTTGGCTGAATCAAGAACAGTGTTACAGTTTAAGGCCGAGTCAAAGATTTTCAATGTTCAATCAAGATAGGCTGGAAACTCGGCTGAAGGCCGCATATCAACAAAACAATTTAACGGCTTAACGCCTAGGAAGAAGAGCTGTCAATTTGAAAAGGCTGAAGGCCTCATGCTAAGGAATAACAATCTTATGACTTCAGGGCAGGTCAAGGATTCTTAATTTTTAATTTAACGGAGATTAAAACTCGGCTGAAGTCACGCACCATGCAGAAAACTATTTTACAGCTTAAGTCAAAAGGGAAGAGCTTCTGATTTTCAATTAAAATAGGCTAAAGGCTTTATCCTAAAATGCTTCACAAAAATCTCAGTTGAAGGCCACATATGAAACCCAAACAATCTCACAGTTTAAGGCCCAGACAAAGAAATTTCCCATTTTTAATTGAAGCTGGAAAACTCAGCTGAAGGCCACATACAAACTAAAAAATATTTCTTACGGCTTAAGGCCTAGATAAAATTTTTCAATTTTTGATTTGAAAAGACTGAAAACGCGGCTGAAGGCCACATACCAGACAAGAACAATTTTTTTTCTTTTACGACTTAAGGCCAAAGAAGAAACCTTGCAATTTTAATAAGCTAAAACTCGGCTGAAGGCCACACAAAATACTTAAGACTAAAAAGGAAATCACTATGTAAAACACAGGGAGCGGCGCTCAGAAGTTTCCAAGGGTCGGCCTGGGAAGGTAACACTAACGCACGCTTAGGTGAGACAGGCAGCCAGACTGACAACCTGTTATTCGGAAAGCAACCCAACTGAAAGCCAGCCAGTGAACCAATCAACAAGATCAGTTCTGCTCCAACCAATCGGCAAAATGACAAGCTGTCAATAGCACAACGTTCTGGATATTTGTGTCCAATCCAACCAAGTCAGAATAAACGCCCAAAACTACCAACACACGTCAGTTGTCGAACTACACGCCGTGGTGGACAGCATCAACACGACGAGGAAAATACACTGGCGAAAACGATGTCAACAACCAGGGCACTTCAGCAGAACATCAACGTCTACAAGGCAGAAGATAACGCTGGTACACTTCATTAATGAAGGAATGAATTAAATTTAGTTAAAAACGACACACGAAGACAGCTGCAATTCTACCTGTCTTCAATGGACACACGTAGTTGCTCGTAGGAATCTCCCAGAAAGTGACAACCAGGATCAAACGAAGAGATGTAATAGCAGTTGAGGCTTGATAGTAGGTTAAGTTAGCACTCAACTTTAGTGCCCATGATGGGTGGGCGACGAACTTCGTAACACTCGCAAGAATTGCCTCACAACACCAACCTCGCGTGCATGCCACCAGCGGCTCCGGCCTGACAACACGCCACGGAGACTTCCTCGCTGCTCTGCCGCAACTGACCGACTGCCACCACCCGGAAACGGTCAAAGGACCAAACAGACGTCGGCTGACGGGACGACCGACCGAACGACCAATCAACGGTCGTTCCCGCTCCAGTCTGCTTCAGTTGGACAGTGCATTTGTGTCGCCAGCGGTCGCAACTACTGGCTGTCCACACCTCACTGGTGCTCCGTCCCCGACCCTCCTTCGTCGCCGGCCGCTGCTCCGTCCCCGACTGTACTGCTGATCCGTCTCCAACTGACTACCAGACACACGACGGCCCGGAAATACTATCGGTCGCTCCAGAGATGGTACGACAGTGCTCATATTGATACGCTGTCACTCACGGGCAAGTTAAGCAGGAAGTTAGTGACGCCAGTAAATGGAATAAGAAAACGAGGCGGCCATACCGTAATAGAAGATGACAAACAATAAATGGCATGAACACGAACCATGCATGGCTCACATAATTAATAGTTCCAGAACCTAAGGTGACAAAACTAGGACCGCAGCTCGTGGTCGTGCGGTAGCGTTCACGCTTCCCACGCCCGGGTTCCCGGGTTCGATTCCAGGCGGGGTCAGGGGTTTTCTGTGCCTCGTGATGACTGGGTGTTGTGTGATGTCCTTAGGTTAGTTAGGTTTAAGTAGTTCTAAGTTCTAGGGGACTGATGACCATAGATGTTAAGTCCCATAGTGCTCAGAGCCATTTGAACCATTTTTAGACAAAACTAAACGGCTCATGTCAAAAGTTGCAGTGTCACGTTAGATATATGGGGTACTAAATGTTCAAAACGACTCGCCTTTGCACCATCTGGCTAAATAGTTGGCCCACATGGTAAACTGCCTGGTCGGGCATGCAATGTCATACGTTAAAGGTTCAACGCAATTCTTCCATGAGACTTGACATGGTCTTGTTTGTGCTAGGCGCTGTCTTAATTTCCAGTATAAAATCCCCATTGCCCTAAACTAAAATTTATACAAGGACTGGTCAGGCAATTATCTTTGGTAAACTGAACTTGAATAAAATCTCAAACAGCGGTTACTTGATTTATTCGACGACCGGTTTCACTTTGTTAAAGTAGCGTCTTCAGGTGATACTACGTAGAAAGGAAAGCGTCCTTGTAGCCTATATAACCAAAAACTTAAGGACAACCAATAAAAATAAATATAAATTAAAATTACTTACACACAGGCCAGCACACGGCGATGTCCCCTCCCCCCTCCACCCGACGTTCGTAGTCACATAATCCAACCCCACGTAGTAACTGGCAGAGCATTGGGGCGAATAGTACAGGGGATGAGGGGATGGTGTACTATACAAAAAAATGTAATAAACATGCTTAAATTGTATTACAAGATGCATTACATAAGATACCACCAATCTAAAAAAAGCTTCTGATATTAAATTTTTTTTATTGCCTTCACCGCATGTATGTATACTGGGATACTAGTTTCGGCAGGACTAAGCTACCATCTACAGATCCACAAAGTACATGTTATGAAATCAGGCTGTACTCTGTGCATCTGAAGATGACATCTTAGTCCTGTAGAAACTAGTAATCCAGTGTACAATACACGCGTTCACGGGAATGAAAAACTTCATATCAAAAGCTTTTTCTACGTTGAATTTATGGATAGCTCTGCAGGTGACAGTGTGACCTATTTGTAAAATACCATCAGTAGACAGTCTGTCTGAGGTATGTAACCCATTAACGAGCCACGTTGCTACAGAGATAAAAATCTTCAGAAGGAAAAAGTTATGCAACATTAAAAATCGGACTATACCTACGAGTTTAGTATACAGCTGAGCGCCTCGGGTGCTTTAGCCTTGCGACTATCACGTACTGGGTATACAAGTCTCGTAAATTAGTATATTAGGACATTCAAGTTATATTAGGCGGTTTATTAATTTATTCCTCTGGTTTCCTGGCTTTTCCATTATAAATGGGGTCTTCTACTATCTAATACGTTCATTCTAAGTGTCTTAAATAAGGTTTATAAACTTATAAGGTTTTTAATAGTTTTCCTCCTTCGCCTGCATTCAATTTGCACATGGATGTACATGTAGGCCCAATAACTTCTCGCTACCAATTTTAATCTTGCGTACCTTTTTCATTTTGAAGGTTTTTATCTTTGTAGTAACGGTGTTGGTTAACGGGTTACGTATCTCAGACGGACTCTCTACTTATGATACTATTTAAGTACTGTTTTATGCTTCTTTTACTACAATTTAATCCTATTTATTACATTTAGCTACTGTTAGTTTTGCCTTAGCGCCTCTTCCCCTGCACTATTCGCCTCAGTGCTCTGCCGGTTATTTTTTGCTGACGACTTCCGCTCTTCATGGGGCTGGATTCCGTGACGACGAATTTTGCAGGCGTCTCCTTGTGCTAATTTATGTAACACTGTTGTAAGTACTTTTCATTTAGATTTTTTATTGGTTTTCCTTAAGTTTTAAATATTTAGATTGCTAGAATGCTTTTCTTCCTACACTCCTGGAAATGGAAAAAAGAACACATTGACACCGGTGTGTCAGACCCACCATACTTGCTCCGGACACTGGGAGAGGGCTGTACAAGCAATGATCACACGCACGGCATTGCGGACACACCAGGAACCGCGGTGTTGGCCGTCGAATGGCGCTAGCTGCGCAGCATTTGTGCACCGCCGCCGTCAGTGTCAGCCAGTTTGCCGTGGGATACGGAGCTCCATCGCAGTCTTTTAACACTGGTAGCATGCCGCGACAGCGTGGACGTGAACCATATGTGCAGTTGACGGACTTTGAGCGAGGGCGTATAGTGGGCATGCGGGAGGCCGGGTGGACGTACCGCCGAATTGCTCAACACGTGGGGCGTGAGGTCTCCACAGTACATCGATGTTGTCGCCAGTGGTCGGCGGAAGGTGCACGTGCCCGTCGACCTGGGACCGGACCGCAGCGACGCACGGATGCTCGCCAAGACCGTAGGATCCTACGCAGTGCCGTAGGGGACCGCACCGCCACTTCCCAGCAAATTAGGGACACTGTTGCTCCTGGGGTGTCGGCGAGGACCATTCGCAACCGTCTCCATGAAGCTGGGCTACGGTCCCGCACACCGTTAGGCCGTCTTCCGCTCACGCCCCAACATCGTGCAGCCCGCCTCCAGTGGTGTCGCGACAGGCGTGAATGGAGGGACGAATGGAGACGTGTCGTCTTCAGCGATGAGAGTCGCTTCTGCCTTGGTGCCAATGATGGTCTTATGCGTGTTTGGCGCCGTGCAGGTGAGCGCCACAATCAGGACTGCATACGACCGAGGCTCACAGGGCCAACACCCGGCATCATGGTGTGGGGAGCGATCTCCTACACTGGCCGTACACCTCTGGTGATCGTCGAGGGGACACTGAATAGTGCACGGTACATCCAAACCGTCATCGAACCCATCGTTCTACCATTCCTAGACCGGCAAGGGAACTTGCTGTTCCAACAGGACAATGCACTTCTGCATGTATCCCGTGCCACCCAACGTGCTCTAGAAGGTGTAAGTCAACTACCCTGGCCAGCAAGATCTCCGGATCTGTCCCTCATTGAGCATGTTAGGGACTGGATGAAGCGTCGTCTCACGCGGTCTCCACGTCCAGCACGAACGCTGGTCCAACTGAGGTGCCAGGTGGAAATGGCATGGCAAGCCGTTCCACAGGACTACATCCAGCATCTCTACGATCGTCTCCATGGGAGAATAGCAGCCTGCATTGCTGCGAGAGGTGGATATACACTGTACTAGTGCCGACATTGTGCATGCCCTGTTGCCTGTGTCTATGTTCCTGTGGTTCTGTCAGTGTAATCATGTGATGTATCTGACCCCAGGAATGTGTCAATAAAGTTTCCCCTTCCTGGGACAATGAATTCACGGTGTTCTTATTTCAATTTCCAGGAGTGTATTTGACATCACCTGATTCTGCTTTAACGCAGCGATACTGGTTGTGTGAAAAAATGATAAATTAACACCTGTTTGCAGTTTTATTTGAATTCAGTATGCCTTGATTTTCAACATCTCTGGCTGTCCATATTACAAAGTTATAGGGAATTGTCTTTGGCTCACTAAAACCTTGTTGTAATTAGAACCTCGTCAATTGTAGTGTACTACATGTACAAAAAAAAGGTTACACGCCGTGTGATCCAGATGCAGAGTTTCACAGGCTCTAAGAGCTGTATTTTGACTTGGATGCCAATCAGCGACGCACCCTCGATGAATTCCCAATTACGGCGCGCTAACTAGCGACGAGAACAGGCCGTAATCCGGTTCTCCACAGGGTGTTGTCTGCTGTATTGCAGGGTCGGCCGAAACGCCCTCTGAAGGTCGCACACCCAGCAAGGCGTATATATTTCTCGTTACGCCGCCGGCTTAACGAAACTGATGGTGTCTCATTGTTAGCCACAGACGAATCTGAATGCCGGGTGGTAATTCTAACCACACTCCGCCCGGAATACTGAAGTTCCTGCACATCGCACACTGGTTAACATGCAGATTCAAAGCAACAGCGCTGCGTTGTGTGTAGGCCTGATGCTGACATCCACGTCCAACTGATTACTCTGCAGTTCACACGTAAGTACCTGTCAGAGGGTTCTTCGAAACACGTTCAGACTATTCTCCAATAGCGCGTGGGAAAAACAACACTTGAATCTTTCCGTACAAGCTCCGATTTCTCTTAATTTATTATGATGATCGTTTCTCCCTATGTAGGCTGGTTACAATAAAATATTTTCAAATTCACGGGAGATAGCCGGTGATTGAAATTTCGTAGAAAGATTTTGACTCAACGAAATAAGCCACTATTTTAATGGATGTCATCTCAATTCGCTTGTCTTATCCGTCACCCTCTCTTCCTCATTTCGCAGTAATACAAAACAAGCTGCTCTTCTTTAAGCTTTTTCTTTGTCCTCTGCTAATCCTATCTGGTAAGGAACCCTTACAGCACAGGGATAGTCTAGCAGAGGACGAACAATCGTAGAGTAGGCAGGCTCTTTAGTAGCCCTGTTGCATCTTCTAAGCATTCTGCCTGTAAAACATAGACTTTAGTTTGCCTTCCCCACAATGTTACCTATGTGATGGGTCCAGTTTAAGTTGCTATTGTATTCCTAAGTATTTAGTCGAATGGGGAGCCTTTACACTTGTGAGCTTCATCGTGTAACCGAAATTTAACGGATTCCTTTTTGCGTTCATGTGGATGATCTCATACTTTTCCTTATTGAGAGACAATTTCCACTTTCCGCGCCATACATATATCGTGTCTTCGTCATTTTCTAATTTTTTTTCATCTTTTGCTGATTTAGTAGACGGCAAATGATAGCATCATCAGGAAACAATCGAGGGGGGTGCACAGATTGCCTCCTAAATCGTTTATGTACATTACAAACGGCAGAGGTCCTATAACACTTCCTTGGGGAACGCTTCTGTTTTATTCGATAATTTTCCGTTGATTGCTACGAACAGTGACATTTTCGACAGGAAATCATGAATCCAGTCGGACAGCTGAAGCAATACTCCATCTGCACGCAATTTGATTACAAGTCTCTTGTGACGAACGGTGTCAAAAGTCTTTTAGAAATCTAAAAATATGAAAGCAATCTGATAGCACTCATTACTTCGTAAGAGTAACGAGCTACCTGTGCTTCACAAGAACGATATTTCTGAATGCATGTTGGCTGCTTGTCAATGAACCCTTTCCTTCGAGCTAATTTATAATGTTGGAACACATTAGAGATGTACACTGAGGTGAAAACGTCCTGGGACAGCGATATGCACATAATAAGATGGCAGTAGCAGCGCGTACGCAAGATATAGAAAGGCAGTGCATTGGTGGAGCTGCGATTTGTACTCAGGTGATTCATGTGAGAGGGTTTCCGATGTGATTATGGCCGCTCGGTAGGAACTGAACGCGGAATGGCAGTTGGAGCCACAATCAAGGGGCACTCCATTTTGGAAATAGATAGGGAATTCAATATTCCGAGATCCAAGGTGTCAAGAGTGGGCAGAGAATACCAAACTTCAGGCATGACGTCTCACCACGGGCAACGCAGTGACCGACGGCCTTCACTTAACGACCAAGACAGCGGCGTCTGCGTAGAGTTATCAGTGCTAACAGACAAGCAATACCGCGTTAAATGGAAAAATCAGTGAGGGGCGTACGACGAACATACTCATTAGAACAGTGAGGGGAAATTTGGCTCTAATGGGCTATAGGAGCAGATGACCAATTTCAGTAACTTTGCTAACATCATGACATCGCCTACAACACCTCTCCTGGGCTCGTGACCGTATCGGTTACACCTTAGACGACTGAAAAAGCCTTGGCCTGGCCAGATGATTCCCGATTTCAGTCGATAATAGCTGATGGCAGGGTTAGAGTGTGGTGCACACCCCACGAAGCCATGGTGCTAAGTTGTAAATAAGGCTCTCTGTAAGCCGATTGTGGCTTCATAATGGTGTGGGCTGTGTTTACATGGAAGAGGCGGGTTGCTCTGGTCCAAATGTACGGATTACTGACCAGAAATAGCTATGTTCGGCTACTTGGAGACCATCTGTAACCATTCATGGATTTCACGTTTTTAAACAATGATGTCATGTCACTGGGCTACAATTGTTCGCGATTAGTTTGAAGAACGTTCAGTATAATTCGTGCGAAGGATTTGGCCACCCAGATCGCCCGACATGAATCCAATCGAACGTTTACGGGACATACTCGAGAATTCAGTTTGTGCACAAAATCCTGTGCCGGCAATACTTAACAGATTTCTGCAGGGGACTTCCAATGGCTAGTTGAGTACATACTACGCCGAGTGAAAGATGATCTAACAAGATATCAGGAGGTATCCCATGATCTTTCTCACCTCAGAGTAGCGTCCAATACAATAAAGAAAAAATATTACACTGAAACATTCAAAAACTTGAATGAATGCAGAACAAAGTTAAGTGCCTGTTGCACCCCTCCTGTCACACAAATGCTCCTTAAAACTTTACCATATCACACATTCTACTGTAAAGTGTTTTGTACACACTTTGAAATTTTCATTGGAGTAACGAATACTTCTATTTTATTTTCTTGTACAATATATTCATATGTATAAATTTCATTCCCTCAAAGGGAAACTAAAATATGAATCGCATATTATCATTCACATTGTCAGAGGTACTAGAAATATGACTTCTTACTGTAACGTTTTTAAAATAATTTTCATGATTAGAAAATCTGTAAAACACTGAGAAATGACTCTGAAATCCATATTTAATATTTTCTTGAGCGAAATAATTTACCTGTGTAGGCTGAAGCGTTCCATCTCCTTTCTAAAGACTAAGATATTTCAATAAAAATTGTTCTCAGTAATTCAAGATACGAAGACAATGAATACCGAGAAACTTTGCATAACTCGAATACCACGACGAGAGAGAAAAACCTCCAAAGGCGATGAATAAAAGTTAATTCCTTTGTAGATAAAATGGTGTAAAATCTTGAATTATTATAATTCAGCATATATTTATGAAGAAATTCATCGTCAAAATTAGATTGTGGGGCTGTGAACATAAGACCTATGAGGCGACTGACGAGTTCATAGTTCGATGATACATGACCGGTCAGTTTGGCAAAATTCTTACGTAACAATATACTCGAGAATGAGAAAATATCGGAAAATAAATTTCATGGTGGTTCTGCTTTGTAATAAGGAATAAATAACGAAGGCATACGTAAGTGACATGTCGTTATACCACAGAATGATCCGCGTTCGGTCTTTTCAATACGGCCACTGAATAAATAAATAAATACATTTAATTAATTGTATTCATACCACAGGAAACGAGTAAGGTAGAGTGTTTTCAAATAAAAATAATCTGCATTAAGAGTACAATGTGTACTATTTTGGCCCAATAACGGAAAATGCCACTTACGTGTTCATAGCTGGAGACCAGACAAGAAAGCAGCGCAAATATGCGAACGGAAAAAATTAGAATATGGCTTCGCGATTCTTCTAGAACTGTGGCTCCTTAATTACTGTCTCTGGCGAAGATACAATAAAATGATTATCCTAATTTGACTTCAGGTTATTTTTTAAGAGAAAATATATGGATTTCTTTTACATATTCGAGTGCTTGTTTCGTATGTTTCCGAAACATAAACGTGTGCTGCTTTAAGGTTGTTTTAATTTGAAATTATCACTTTATTTCATAACTTAGCTATTTTCGAATTCTTGGGCTTTTTCAAGCTACCTCTGTTACTTGCAACACAGTAAAAAGTTGTGAATATGTAGCATGATATATTCCACACATCTGTGTAGAGAAAACATCTGATGGCACCCACAATAACGATTTCTCACAATCACGGTAGTTATGGGCACAAATATCTCAGACTTGGAGACTGTGTTTGAAACGAATAAAATGCGATCCATCTGCGGGTTTTGGGACTGGAAATGCAACTAAAGGCTGTATATAAAAACTTAGATGCGTATGAAAACTACCCAAAAAAGTGTGTAAGTAGCCTGTTTATGTGTTTGTATGTTGCCAGCGCTATAGACTGCATTCATATCACTGACAGCAATGTGCGCTCTATGTATGAGACTCTGTGACTGGTCGGACTCGCAAATAGAAGTTAATATTTAACAATGTTGGAGATTAGCAGTGAGCGAGCAGGCGGTCTGGACGTGTATACGTCATGGAGATTTGGTATTGGTTGGAAATGGATTGTAAAATGATGATAGATGTATCTGCTGATTTTGGGAAATGGAATTATTGACGATTATATAATTTTTGGAACTGGATGTCACATGAATAAGGTAAAATCTAATAATTTTTTCATAATGTGGGGCCACAGACATAATATATTTATATAAAGTCAGTACCGCCATTAGATTGTTTTTTCTTTGCAGTGCTACTTTTAAACGATCATGATTTCGGCTTAAAATTCCATTATCAAGTGTTTTAATGTTATACAGTGCCTAAGATGGCATACTGTCGTATTTAAAATACCTGTTAAAAACAATAGTATGCCATCTTAGGCACGGTATAACATTAAAACACTTGATAATGGCATTTTAAGCCGAAATCATGATCGTGTAAATTTAACTGTGCAAATAAAAAACAGTCTAATGGCGGTACTGACTAAAGAAAGATAAAATCTGTTAAATACACTGTTTGCTCTGCAACAAAATCTTTCTTTTGCTAACTACATGCCTATTAGTTGTTCGAGCCTATAGTAGCTAGAATATTTTTATTTAGCTTGCTGTAGTCGTTGCTTTTCGCTGTATTTGTTGTGCTTCGAGTCATGAAGATTTTCTGTGAGGTAAGTAACTTAAGAAATGAATGGGTTATTGTTAGGATTTCTTCTAATTCAAGGCCATTCTTTTGTGTTAACTTTTTGAAGTCAGATTGCGTTGCGTTTGTAAATTGTGGGTTACAACTGAACAGAATAAGTCTGAAGTGTATTTGTCAGGGAAAATTCTGCAGGTCAGTGCTAAAATGATAAAAAAATAAGTAACGAGACAGTACGTTCAATTGCACTCGATAGTTTAAGAAGGTTCAGTAGTTGCATTCAGCAGTTTTGGACTTAAATATAGAAGTTTCAAGTGTAAACATTCAATGGACTTTCTGACAGCACAAATGCACGCTGTATTTGGCATTTGTCTTGTAAATATATGGCGATAAAATTATATAAATTAGCTCTTCGATGTTTACTTTTACTTACACTGTGTCTCAAAACTTCCAACACTTGAAGCGTCTCGTACTAGCATGATAACAATAACTTGACGTTTTTTGGTGCTAACCTAGGAGACGTAACTTTCCCTCCTTTGATATACATCGATACATGCATAGCAACAACAGTTACTCACCATTGCTGTTATTAACAAATAATTTTTAAGAACAGGATAAATACATTTAATATTAAATTTTCAGTAGTAACTAAAAAATGTAAACAAACAGCAGTCAGCCATGAGCGTAAACAAACTATAAATATTCACCTTTATATTGCACTGGGTTTATTGAACCATATTGTGATAATGTTTGGTTTGTGGAGCACTAAACTGCGCGGTCATCAGCACCCATACGAAGTCCCAATTTTTACACAGGCCAATTTTTTGCGCAGTCCAATCTAGCCACTGTCACGGGTGATGATGATCATGAAATGATAAGGACAAGATAAACACCCAGTCTCCGGGCAGAGAAAATCCCCAACCGGGCCAGGAATCGAACCTAGGACCCCGCGAGCCAGAGGCAGCAACGCTAGCCTCTCGACCAGGAGCTGCGTTTGAACCATACTGGCAACACGTTCATACAAAATATAAAGTTATATGAACAGGGAAACCACGATGTAAATAGTGTGAACAACGATTTAAAATTATTTTACAGTAAACACATAGTTATAATGCTTATTGTTGAGGAATCTTAACATAACAATTATAGACAAATAGAACATAAGAACAAAACTCAACAGAGATTAGAAAGCATACCACACAAGTGGAAACTAGAATGACCATACAGGCACATGTAGTACACCAAATTTCATGTACATATGCTATTATGTGGTATGAAATGGAAAAGGATACTTGAGGATCTTCACGTCCGAATAAACGAGCGGGAGCTTGAGACAGCCAGAGAGCAGGCCGCTGTGGTCGAGCGGTTCTAGGCGCTTCAGTCCGGAACCGTGCTGCTGCTACGATCGCAGGTTCGAATCCTGCCTCGGACATGGATGTTCGTGATGTCCTTAGGTTAGTTAGGTTTAAGTAGTTCTAAGTTCTAGGGGACTGATGGCCATAGATGTTAAGTCCCGTAGTGCTTAGAGCCAATTGAACCATTTTGAACAGCCGGAGAAGAGAGGAGCGATGCAGGGAAAGAAGTTGCGCTTCCTTCTCGCAGACATGAGAGTCTGTATCAATGATTTGTGCTTCTTTGAAAGCAGGCCTGACATATCGTCACAGAGATAGGCGATCTCTTCTAGTGTTCTGAGAGTCGTACTCGATCCCCATGATGGCCTTGTTTTAGTCTCTTCACTCATTTCGAAATGAGAGAAGAAATTAACAGGCAACACACAACACATAGTCAAGCAACGTATACAACAAAGCATTCGCTAACAGCGACCGCACAATTCCTTACTGAGGTTGGCAGAGCCGCAAATGAAGTAATCCTGGCACGGCCTGTCGAGCTTCAGAGGATACAGAAGAATTTCCGATGGTGTACTAAAATGCGAGGGTTTTATTGCACAAATACTTTTAGAATTTGGTTATGAACATTTCAATAGTAAAGATATGCCATCATTGTCACTTAAAGCTGAAGATGCCAGGTAATCATATCATTGTTTTGCATTGCTGTTGACAATATTATCGAGTTTCATAATTTTCGTTTCATACGCCGAAGATTTATGCACATTGGTAAATAAATGTTCATTATTTGAATCAAAAGTCTATAAGTCCTGGATGCATACCAGTGGTGACATATATCCCGATGTTCATTGATGTTATATATGGCGTGACGTCTCTCCATTCCACAGTGGCTGCTATCGTCCTTCCGAGTAGACATACCGGATGGTTATAACTGAATAGACGGTATTCCGAGTGTTATAGTGCGGGCTGTATACACGGCAGGACGCTGAAACATCGTAGGTATGTTCATTAATCGGAGCGCTCGTGGAGTATGCTGAAAAATAATAGTTCCACTTTCTTTCACCAGGTGAAACTATGGTGCTATAAGCTGTCAATACGATGTGGGTGCAGGTAAAGGGGAGGAACGATCAAACACATGATATGGTGGTTCTGGCACTTATTGAGCATATAAGACGACCTTCCACCGTGCAAGAATTGTAACAGTATGTCATTTTGTTCCATTTATTAACAATCAGAGCGCGAGTTCTTTTAGCAGTGGTACGTTTCTTTCCAACCTAGGTAGACACAGTCTTAGACTCTAAATCATACTTCTTTTCTGAAAGATTCCCAGCGGTGAGACCTTTACTGATAAGATAAGACGCTATATTAGAGACGAGTCTTTTTTTTTTTTCATCGGTCTTCTGGCTGACTTGAAGCGCCTCGCCACCAATTCCTCTCTCGTGCCAGCCTCTTCATTTAAGTGTGGACTTGCGTCTTTCCTCAATTCTTTGTTGGATATATTGTAAGTAGGGGGTTTAGGTTTTCTTATTGGTAACGCCACGTAGCGCTCCGTATAAAAATCACTGTCTGTGCTGTGTGCAGTCTGTGGCTAGTTTGCATTGTTGTCTGCCATTGTAGTGTTGGGCTGTTGGCTGTTAGCGGCGTGTAGCGGTTCGCAGTTGGAGGTGAGCCGCCAGCAGTGGAGGATGTGGGGAGAGAAATGGCGGAGTTTTGAAATTTGTAAGACTGGATGTCATGAACTGCTATATATATTATGATTTTTTATGATATTATGGTAAACACATTGTTTGTTCTCTATTAAAATCTTTCATTTGCTAACTAATCCCTATCAGTAGTTTGTGACTTCCGTAGTTTGAATCTTATATTAAGCTGGCAGTAGTGGCACTCGCTGAATTGCAGTAGTTCGAGTAACCAAGATTTTTGTGAGGTAAGCGACTTGTGAAAGGTATAGGTTAATGTTAGTCAGAGCCATTTTTTGTAGGGATTTTTGAAAGCCAGATTGCGTTGCGCTAAAAATATTGTGTGTCAGTTTAAGCACAGTCTTGTGTAATATTTCTAAGGAGACGTTTCAATATGCCAGTCTACGTCTTCAACTGCCGTTTTTATTTTCTGCAGCTTCCATGGGTGTTATCTTGTATCTTCTTCTTGTCAATGTTTCCACATATTCCTCTCCCTGTCAGTTCGGCGGAGAACCTGCTCATGCCACCTAAGTTTCAACACTTCTGTAGCACCGCATCTCTAACGCTTCGATGCTTTTCTTCTCCTACAATCTGTGGGTCACCTCCATACAGCCTTCAACTGCAAACGTATACTCTCATGAATTTCATCCTCAAATTAAGGTTTAAATGGCTCTGAGAACTATTGGACTTAATATCTGAGGTCATCAGTCCCCTACACTTAGAACTACTTAAACCTAACTAACCTAAGGACATCACACAGATCCATGCCCGAGGCAGGATTCGAACCTGCGACCGTAGCAGTCGCGCGGTTTCGGACTGAAGCGCTAAGAACCTAGCGGCCACCGCAGGCGGGTCAAATTAAGGCCTATGTTTGATACTAGTAGGGTTTTTTGACCAGGAATGCTCTCTTCCTGGGCTAGTCTGTTTCTTATATCCACCTTGTGTGCCAGGTACCAAAGCAAGGTTGGTAATATGCAACGCAACCACGAGGGAAGATAATCGCTGCAAGCCGCAACGAGGAATGAGCGATACCGGCGTAGCCACGCCTCGAAAACGTTTCGATAAGCTGTAGCAGCCGCTCTCCTACACAAAGATGGGCGAAGTACTGCTCAGCGCAGTCCGCGGTCATTGACTAATATGGCAGCAACGTCTTCTAGTTTCCCAGCTATATGATGAATGGATCAAACAAAGTCTCCACAGAATTTATTTTCAATGCACTCTCACAGAGAAACTTTCGTTTTGTCTGTATCATGTGCTAGTTAATTTTCAGAGACAGCTGTGAATACTCATTGAACCGTGGATTTATTTTCAAAGAATCTTCTTAAAAATTTAAATTTATTTACTATCGATTCATAAAGAACATTAAAACATTTAATCACACGACGTGAACGTGGAAGCAGTTGCCAGGGAGTAACTGATGAAATCATAATCAAATTGCTTTTAACAAATGGAAATTTTATTCCTAAAAGAGTTTCTTCAAAAAAAATAGAGATTTGAAATTATAAGTAGAAAGTACCATCCAAAGTTACAATTTCTTCAGAGGCAGAAAGAAACAAATTTTTTAGTGTATGAGCTTTCGGGCAGAGAACCTTGCCACTCACTTTTGACACGGCCGTAGTCACGACCGCTCACAACAACCTCTGAAAGACTACACTGGTGCAAATCTGCAACACACCAGATTACTTTAAACTAAGAGTTTTGACAATTCACACAAGCACACAAACTATCACCCCGTAGGAGGGATGGAAATGGTACAAAACACTAAAATTAAAAGATTAACTTGCCACCGAAGGTGCAACTTGATTTTAACTTCTAAGAAAAGTCTTACGGTGGAAGGGTGGCAACTTTAAATACTAAAACGACATTTTAAATAAAAGGTCATGAAATGCAATCTTATAAAATTATACAATAATGAGATTTTCACTCTGCAGCGGAGTGTGCGCTGATATGAAACTTCCTGGCAGATTAAAACTGTGTTCTACATCTACATCTACATCTACATCTGCATGACTACTCTGCAATTCACATTTAAGTGCTTGGCAGAGGGTTCATCGAACCACAATCATACTATCTCTCTACCATTCCACTCCCTAACAGCGCGCGGGAAAAACGAACACCTAAACCTTTCTGTTCGAGCTCTGATTTCTCGTATTTTATTTTGATGATCATTCCTACCTATGTAGGTTGGGCTCAACAAAATATTTTCCCATTCGGAAGGGAAAGTTGGTGACTGAAATTTCGTAAAAAGATCTCGCCGCGACGAAAATAGTCTTTGCTGTAATCACTTCCATCCCAATTCGCGTATCATATCTGCCACACTCTCTCCCCTATTACGTGATAATACAAAACGAGCTGCCATTTTTTGCACCCTTTCGATGTCCTCCGTCAATCCCACCTGGTAAGGATCCCACACCGTGCAGCAATATTCTAACAGAGGACGAACGAGTGTAGTGTAAGCTGTCTCTTTAGTGGACTTGTTGTTCTAAGTGTCCTGCCAATGAAACGCAACCTTTGGCTCGCCTTCCCCACAATATTATCTATGTGGTCTCTCCAACTGAAGTTGTTCGTAATTTTAACACCCAGGTACTTAGTTGAATTGACAGCCTTGAGAATTGTACTATTTATCGAGTAATCGAATTCCAACGGATTTCTTTTGGAACTCATGTGGATCACCTCACACTTTTCGTAATTTAGCGTCAACTGCCACCTGCCACACGATACAGCAATCTTTTCTAAATCGCTTTGCAACTGATACTGGTCTTCGGATGACCTTACTAGACGGTAAATTACAGCATCATCTGCGAACAACCTAAGAGAACTGCTCAGATGGTCACCCAGGTCATTTATGTAGATCAGGAACAGCAGCGGTCCCAGGACGCTTCCCTTGGGAACACCTGATATCACTTCAGTTTTACTCGATGATTTGCCGTCTATTACTACGAACTGCGACCTTCCCGACAGGAAATCACGAATCCAGTCGCACAACTGAGACGATACCCCATAGGCCCGCAGCTTGATTAGAAGTCGCTTGTGAGGAATGGTGTCAAAAGCTTTCCGGAAATCTAGAAATACGGAATCAACTTGAGATCCCCTGTGTTTCTGCAGTATCCTTTCTTTCACGAGTGCTAGTTCTGCAAGGTTCGCAGCAGAGCTTCTGACAAGTTTGGAAGGTAGGAGACGAGATACTAGCAGAAGTGAAGCTGTGAGCACCGGGCGTGAATCGTGCTTCGGTATCTCAGATGGTAGAGCACTTGCCCGCGAAAGGCAAAGGCCCCGAGTTCGAGTCTCGGTCGGGCACACAATTTTAATTTGCCAGGAAGTTTCAAATTATACAAGGTTTGCCAAACGAGTTAACACACTCTACAGTACACATATACCGCCTCTCAAGATGATAGGCAAAATAAAAACATATTTCAGGAATTAGGCCTTACACTCCAAGCAATGAATTTGTTAACACACCGAATCCGACAAACATGACACAGGCAGCTACTAACGTACGGCAGATTGATGGGGAGATTACCGAACAACCCGAACCGCAGGTTGCTGTAACCCGCCCCTACTCCACAAGAGAAAAATGTACCACCAAATTCATAAATAACCACCCTCCCGCCGGTGGGCAAACGGAGAAGAATGGTGGGATGACCACAAAACAAAGCGGCTGGTGACGTCACCAAGCGGCTGGTACCGGCGGAGGTTCGAGTTCTCCCTCGGGCATGGGTGTGTGTGTTTGTCCTTAGGATAATTTAAGTTAAGTAGTGTGTAAGCTTGGGGACTGATGACCTTAGCAGTTAAGTCCCATAAGATTTCACACACATTTTTTTGAACCTCGCCAAGAAAACAAGTAGAATTTAACAAGTAAATCAAACAACATATCACCAATCACTTATCTTCTAGTAAACTGCGTTTTCTCGAGAAGACCTGGCGTAGCACCCCCAAATCGCTCTCCCGAACCGGCCGCTGCCAGCCGCTTCAACGGACACAGGAAGGTGCGCCGATCTCCCGTCTCACGGCGTCGCAGCTCGCACCGGCCAGACCGATGTCGTGGGTTGACTCCTGTTGCTCTCGTGTCGGCCGCAAAGCCACTACCCCTCGTTATACGGCGCGGCCTACTGGACTCACGTGGCGACCTCACATGCGCCGACGCTCAAGGCGGACAAGTCATCTTCTGTCTCAGTGCGCGACCGACCAACCGATCGATCCAACCGCCAATGACCCTTGCCTGAGCAACTCGAGCAGACTGGCGGCCTAACGTGCAGACTCAGATGCAGGAACTAAGCCCTGATAGGGCGACCACTCGCACAATTCTCTTACTGACGGAGTGGAAAGTCTCTCAATTATGCGGCATAAAGACTGATCCGAACGAAATACATACTAACAATCCAGACGAGAGGCAGACTAGCAAGCTGGCGACGATAGACTGGCCCCAGACTGACTCCAGACTCACACAGACTGACCGCGACTGGCGAGCTCACAGCGCCCCTTCAATGTACGTGAACAGGCAACCTTTCTACTTTCCCACCTGAGGGAGACACGAAATCTGCGATTGCCACAGCGGCGCCACCGCCAGAAACGGAGTGCGACTGCTTCACACTACGCGCTGCGGCACGCTCTCCAAAACAGCAATTCTTACCACGGCTTAGTCATGACATTCCTGTGGAAATGGATTGTGCATAGTCAATAAATTCTTCTTATCTATGTTACAATAAAGTTAGCCAATATTTTATGCGTTACAGTTTCCACTCGGTCTCCTCCTGGAGCAAACCAAAGAACCCACCGTTGCAGCAGCGAGTGTGTTTTCGTCCGGTACGACGCCTTGCTTCGTCCGTCGTACATCATTTTGCTGCCAAGGTGAGAGAATTCCTAAACCTCGTCTCCTTTGTAGTCTTAAATTTTTATGTTTACTTTATCGCTAATCTCATTTCAGCCACTAATCATCACTTTCCTCTTTCTTCGATTTATCCTCAATCCACAGGCCGTTCACTCCATTCTACAGATCTTACAATTCTCTTTCACTTTCACAGGGAAAGTGCCCGCTCCCGATAGCTGAGTGGTCAACGCTGCACAATGACACCCCTAAGGACCCAGGTTCGATACCCGGCTGGGTCGGAGATATTCTTCGCCCATCATTTCATCCCCATCGACGTGCAAGTCGCCGAGGTGGCGTCAGATTGAAAGACTCGCACCCGGCGAACGGTCCACGCGACGGGAGGCCCTAGTCACACAACACTGGGGATAGTAATGTCATAATCGAATGTTATCATGGATATACAGTACTGGTCATTAAAATTGCTACATCAAGAAGAAATACAAATGATAAACGGGTATTCGTTGGACAAATATATTATACTAGAATTGACATGTGATTACATTTTCACGCAATTTGGGTGCATAGATCCTGAGAAATCAGTAACCAGAACAACCACCTCTGGCCCTAATAACGGCCTTGATACGCCTGGGCATTGAGTCAAACAGAGCTTGGACAGGTACAGCTGCCCACGCAGCTTCAACACGATACCACAGTTCATCAAGAGTACTGACTGGCGTATTGTGACGAGTCAGTTGCTCGGCTACCAATGAACAGACGTTTTCAACTGGTGGGAGATCTGGAGAATGTGCTGGCCAGGGCAGCAGCTGAACATTTTCTGTATCCAGAAAGGCCCATACAGGACCTGCAACATGCGGTCGTGCATTATCCTGCTGAAAAGTAGGGTTTTGCGGGGATCGAATGAAGGGTAGAGCCACGGGCCGTAACACATCTGAAATGTAACGTCCACTGTTCAAAGTGTCGTCAGTGCGAACAAGAGGTGAGCGAGACGTGTAACCAATGGCACCCCATACCATCACGCCAGGTGATACGCCAGTATGGCGATGACGAATACACGCTTCCAATGTGCGTTCACCGCGATGTCGCCAAACACGGATGCGACCATCATGATGCTGTAAACAGAACCTGGATTCATCCGAAAAAATGACGTTTTGCCATTCGTAGACCCAGGTTCGTCGTTGAGTACACCATCGCACGCGCTCCTGTCTGTGATGCAGCGCCAAGGGTAACCGCAGACATGGTCTCCGAGGTGATAGTCCATGCTGCTGCAAACGTCGTCGAACTGTTCGTGCTGATGGTTGTTGTCTTACAAACGTCCCCATCTGTTGACTCAGGGATCGAGACGTGCCTGCACGATCCGGGATACCATAAAGCGCAACTGCGATAGGCTTCAATCCGACCTCTATCAAAGTCGGAAACGTGATGGTACGCATTTCTCATCCTTCCACGAGGCATCGCAACAACGTTTCACCAGGCAACGCCGGTCAAGTGCTGTTTGTGTATGAGAAATCGGTTGGAAACTTTCCTCATGTAAGCACGTTGTAAGTGTCACCACCGGCGCCAACCGTATGTGAATGCTCTGAAAAGCTAAATATTTGCATATCACAGCATTTTCTTCCTGTCGGTTAAATTTCGCGTCTGTAGCACATCATCTTCGTGGTGTAGCAATTTTAATGGCCAGTAGTGTACTTCCTCTATGTGTAGATTGATCAGTGGGGACGAGAGAAAGCCGTCCTGTCTTTTTAACCCGAGCAATTCATCCTTGGCCTTCCATTCTGATTTTCCCCTCATGGTTCTGGTATATACTGTATCTTGCTCGTCTTTCCCTGTAGCTTACAATAATTTTCCTGAGAATTTCGAATCACTTAAGTCATTTTACACTGTCGAACGCTTCTTACGCATCCTAATCTATTCAAACAAAAAGTTTTATCACGACCAACTCTGCTAGGAACTTTTGCGTAACTCAACAGAACCCTATTTTTCCCCCTTAGGGACGTCTGCAACGGCAGACGGGCAGAGTTACGAGTGCAGCGAAGCCCCGCCTGTCGCAGATTCCCGACTGCCTCCGAGACATCCAAATAGACGGGCGGAAGTTTCCCGACGATACCCGACGCACGCATTTCTTCTGTTTGTTCTTTCATTTTATCGTGCAAGGATTTTCTCCGTCAGCGTCTGGCGTCGTGCTCTTGACTGTCTGACCGGAGCTCCCGCCAGAAATCGAATCGCCGCCGGCCGGAAGGGGCAGCCATTCAGAAAAACGGAATGGACGCAGCGGAGGCCGGAGACGGTCGCGGAATCTGCTGTGGAGGCGTCGCGGGGGCGGAACCCCGCCCGCTTTGCAGCGCTGCGCCCTCCAGATAGTTGCACAGTGGCAGCTGCTGCTGAGGCAAAGCTCAGTGGCAGAGTGTGTATTCGATACCACATAACCAGTAGTACAAAATATTAATTACTCGTTACGTTTGTTTGTGTCTGTCATAGTATGCAGTGCTTTTGACTTGCCGTCACAGACTGAAAACTTTATGTCGATACTGTTGAACAAGACTTCTTCTGTGAAAGATGCTGGTTTGAAGTACAATACTGTGCCCGGATTATAATTCCTGCTTCAGCGTATTTTCTACTATCGTTAGTATATGCTATGACAGAAGTTGTGACGGTACGTCAAATAAATATTGACATTTTTTTCGGTTGTAAGCAGTGAAAAATATTGTGAATTGTTAAGGGCGAACTAAAAATTATTTGTTAACACTAAACGTATTTTATAAACATAATCAGTATAAAAGATACTGTTAATGTTCTTGGAAAAAAAAGCTGATATGCAGCGATAATTTAAAAGTAGCATCTTTTTTTAAAACATGTTTATGAAAACAAAAAAAGGATCGCTAAGAGACGCTTTTGTACGACCGAGGAGGACGGACATACTTTATGGAACACACACTGTTTTGTTTCGCAATATGGAAGGCAGCCATTGAGCGGCTACACATATTTTATGCAAGTTATTTGTATTCTGCTAAAATAAACTAATAATTGTTATCACAAAATGAACTTCCTTGTAATAGTTGTCACCTCAAATGGTAGCAGTGCCTAATTATTTTTAATAAGCATTTTTTTTAGTAATTTGCGTTGCGGAAAGCTCATCTTCCGATGCAGCCGCTGATCTGCCATTAAGCGCCGAAGTATTAATTTATTTTTCACAGTGTTTACAGTAACTATAAATGCGAGAGATTTCGTTGTAAGAACCTTTCTAAATTGCAACAGATAATTAATTTAACGTTAAAGTTCATTTTTAAATTATACACATTCCATGAGTTCAGTAAGTTTTATCTTGGCCGCTCCACGGCAACAATCGAAATTCCCTCGAGCCTTGCTTTGCAATCAATAACTAGAAATTAACAAAATTACAGTCAATTCAGTTAATGGCAACTATATTTTAGTCATCACGTTCAAAATCTAAATTTGAGGCATGAATAACAGCAGCCCTTCAAGAACCCGTTTCATATTTACTTATGCACGTAAGTAAAAGTGTTAAGAAAAGATAGTATCCCTGAGAGAAAGAATCATGCTCTAGCAAAAAAAGCACCTGATATATATATATATATATATATATATATATATATATATATATATATATATATATATATATATATATGTGTGTGTGTGTGTGTGTGTGTGTGTGTGTGTGTGTGTGTGTGCGTGCGTGCGTGTGTGTGTGTGTAACAAAGTGTAATCTTTAATACTATGCCTCTCTGTGTAATGTTTCAGTGCGCTTCCCTACACTGCGAGCTAGAAGTGATATATTGGGTTGGTGCATTAATTCGTAGCGTTTTTCCATAAATAAACATACTTAACAGAGACTTTAGTCATTGATAATACAAAGTCCCTCATTATTTACAACAGTCTGCCAACGCTCGGGTAACTTTTTCATCTGCAACTGTAGAAATCACGTGGTTTGGAGGCGAAGAACTTGTCATGTTCGGAGAGCATTTTCATACGGGAAGAAAGTTCCTTGAAGGTTGTTTGGTAAAGAACGGAAAAGGCGAAAATCTGTGAGCGGAAAATCAGGTGAATGGGGTGGGTGCTGAATGATTTCCCAATCCATCTCCTGTATATTGCTTTTCGTGAGTCTAGCATAATGTGGGTGTGGGTTATCGTGGAGTAGGATTACTTCACGCAAGCATCCTGGTCGTTGTTCTTGAATTTCGTCTGCATGACGTCATAGTTGTTGACAGTAAATGTCAGCAGTGATTGTTACATGTCGGGGAAGCAATTCCTAGTACACGACACTCGCTATTCAACCAGCTGCTTACCTTTTGTAGATGCGCACAGGTCTTTGTACGGAGAGCTGCTGCTTTATTTCGACTCAACCATTACTTTCTTTTTCTTATGTTAGCATAAAGGCACCATTTCCCGTCAACATCAACGATACAGTTTAGAAATGGTCGGTGTCGTTCATACGAAGACGAGGAAGCAGAGATTCACATATGGCCACCCGCAGATTTTTGAGAGTTTAGGTTACAGTATGCGGTACCCATACACCCGATTTCTGAATCTTCCCCATTGCATGAAAATGTCACACATTATTGGAATGACCACGGTTCATCACATTTGCCAGTTCTCGAAGACATTATGTGGATTATTGTGGAGTAATGCGTTTAAAATTTCATCAAACCCCGAAGAGAAAGTGAAGAGTCACTAATATCAAAATGATACTCCTTAAAGAGAGAAAACTATTTTCTTGTAATGCGCTGTCCAATGGCATTATCCCCATAGACGACGCATCGCTCTATGGCACTCCTTTTTCTAGAGTGCACTATTTCACTCATTATCTCCAAATGGTAAGATAATAATATGTAAACTCAAACACTAACAATGAAATGCAAATAAAAATAACAATTGATAAATAGATCTACAATAGCCGAACACCATCATGCAAAACAAAAACTGTACGAATTCACACATCCGTATAATAAATGGTTCAAATGGCTCTGAGCACTATGGGACTTAACTTCTGAGGTCATCAGTCCCCTAGAACTTAGAACTACTTAAACCTAACTAACCTAAGGACATCACACACATCCATGTCCGAGGTAGGCTTCGAACCTGCGACCGTAGCGGTCGCGCGGTTCCAGACTGTAGCGCCTAAAACCGCTCGGCCACCCCGGCCGGCCATCCATCTAACAGCCGTACTACTCTGAATACAGAAATCTGATATGTAAATTACTAACCATGAAATGGTACTGAAATTTCCAAGTGTATCACTCAAAGAGTTAATCGTGAACAATTGCTTGAAAACTCATCAGTGATCATTATCTTTGTGGGCATTGCGTTTTTTCTGGCAGTACACAACGGTACGCAGTACCGGTACCTTTCTTATTACGTTTTAATAACTGTGTTAGATTTATTTAGAGCGAATCGTATGATAAACATCCCCGTATAATCAAATTCCTGATAAGTAGGCATCAGGCTTTTTTGTTTCATATTTTGGTAACGGAAAAAGAAAGTCGTGTGCAGTTCATTGGCTAAAAGTACATCGGGGTCTCTTTTTCTAAGTTGTTTTCACTGTTGCAGGCAAGTTTTTGGTAGTTGTTCACGGCGATTTTGAGTCATTCTCTCGTAAATCAGTACTATCATTCTTGAAAATGATTAAATAAGTAGTTTATTTATGTCGATTAGTAAAAAAAAGGAAGGCCACAAAACCAGGACTTGTCGATTCGGACAAGAAATGTTTTGGTTACGACCGGTCAGAATGTAGGACACTGTTGCAGGAAAATGACTTTCGCGTGAGAAACATGTGGCCATGTGTCAAGAATAAAATGCTGGAATGTAAATTGTGCCGTGATGTCGTAAGTCTAGCTGTCGGAAAACGAATGGGTAAGAAAATTTGGACAGAGTCGGCATATGGCAAAAGCAGTCATTTTGGTGAATCCGGAAACGTTAGCGTCACTGAAAAAAAGATACACGACCTCAGTTTGGACTTTACGATTGATGTTCTCCAAGAGCCTAGAAAGCTAAGTCTAGGGCTACGATAGAGAAATATTGACCTGCAAAAACACACAGGAGGATAATGAATAAAGTTCAGATTTTGAGGGAACTGCAAATTGTAGTCGATACTACGGCATCTCTCTCCAATGGAAGGAGATCATAAAGGTCAAAAGAATTGAATTCCACAAAAGTGAAAGACTCCGTCCTACATTTAGTTCGTCTGATCTTTATATAAGTCTGTATAAGTCTGAAAAAAGCTACTGCTGTGGCACCTTTGCTATTTTCATAAATTTTGCTTGTTAATAAACAGTCATAAATTTTCCTGTGATCAGCTGGCTCCTGCAATGAGCAAATACTGGTGAAGTCCATAAGGGTAACAACCAGAAATTGTTTTCATGTTAATGACACAGGAACCATTGTTTTTACTTGCTGACCGAATTAGGTCTACACTATCTTTTAAATAGGTGTCACAGATTGTCTTTTTTTCTCTTTGAAATTGGTAGATTCTAAAGATGTGTTGTGTTTTAGCAAGTGGCTGGTGACTTTTGCCTTTTCTTTACATTTTTGGTTTAAGTTGGGTGTGACAAGCCCGCTTGGGAATGTCCTAGCATGGCCAGAAAATTCCCTGCACAGTCTTTTCCCGGAGCGTTGGGTTTATGAAAGGTCTCTGTTGGATTCCTTTCATGTTAATTTCTTAAATCTGTTGTCGTTTACGGCATAAATTCCTCTTCTAAATTTACTGTGGTGTTTCTGACAATCTGGGAGGAGACTGAACAATGAAACGTGTTACTTTTACACATAAACAAGAACGATCTGTCACACTACTACACTTTAAACACAGTTTATATGTAATTCATGTCACACAGTCTCATACGGAACCTACATCCGCTTTCTTGTATATACTGTATATGATAGGATACTGTCATCCCCCTTCCCTTCTGTGTGAAAGAATGAATGAGCAAATGTATTTCTAGTTGCATGCTTGATTGTAGTAGTCTGCTAGAGAACAGTAGGACCAACGTCGGAACAGGTAGCTACGCTTTCTAGAAGCAAAGAGGTTTCTATTGTTAGTATGGTCCTGTCCGTCCCTTGTCATGTTGGTATAGGAAGCTGCCTCTCTGGTCACTTCCGTTTGTATCTGTGAGCCACCCTCAGGAAGGGATCACGGCAGTCTGTCCGCGGCGAGCGTCTGAAGTGGTAAGATCTCCGGCTAAGCGCGTGTCTGCTAAGTCCGTAGGACAATGGATTTCTTAAGATCAGCCTAACTGAAAATTTAATCACCTTTATTTCAGGTTTAGCACTAAAATATCTAATGTTATCTTAAATTGCAACACAGTGTAATTCGAGTGTGAAGTTCAGAATATATTCCGGTAGTTGCTTGGTCACTACTTTGTGAGTAATGTGGAACGACGTGTTGATCAGTAACTCTAACTAAGATCATCAATCTTAAATGCGAATGTGTGTGAGATTATAACGTCTCGCCTTGACAATATTTTTCAATACAGCAACTTTTCTTTATGTTCAACCCACGTGGGGTGTACTTTGTGAGACCAGTACCACGTGCTTATACAATTGTTTGACCCATCAGGTTAATAGTAAGACGTTAGTAACCAGTTTGAGGTTTTTCTTTTGTAAATTGCTTTTCGATCTAATTTATTTTAATTATCAAAATTATTGTAGTTACACTCTTTGTATAAACCAAGTTGACCACGTGAAGCATGTGGTATAATCATCAAAGTAGCCCTCAGCTCTTCTTTTCGGGAAGATTTCACAGACAGTATGAATTTAGTATACCAGTGTGTGGTAATTACATGACGGACAGGATTGCGCTACGAACGTAACTTCTTTCGGCGAAAATTGAATCGGTTGGTAGTGGTTAATTTCCTCTTGCATATGTTTCAACATTCTTCGTGTGTTATTTTATGAATGCAGTGTTGTATGCAGTCTCCCAATCGTTGCTCCACATTTGATGTGTTCTGTAAGATTACAGACTCACATTTTCACAATCCTAAATAAAGCACCAGTTTAGTTATGTATCAAGTTTGATATGCTGAAATTTTAATGGAACAATGATCAATGTTAAAATAAATGTCCAAATATAAACTTATTTATTTCTTTTTATTTAAATTGTCTTTATATATATACCACCGGTTATCGTATGATGAGTACTAAAAGATTATAATTAATGTTAGTCTGGTTGGGAATTTGGTAAGCTAGACTGGATACCTGGTGAAACAGTTGTGCAGTAATGCAAGGTTAACTTCCTCAGATATCTCACAGCTTTTAAACCACTTTTATGGTCTTGAACATCAGCACCGCTTACAGCACAAATTAAAGCAACAATGTTACACATGGCGACCCTGACAGGATAGTCAGAAAAACCACAGTAAATTTAGAAGAGGAATTTATGCCGTAAATGACAACAGATTTAAGAAATTAACATGAAAGGAATCCAACAGAGACCTCTCAACATCTTCTTTGTGAGTACCGGTACCTTTTATTCCAGGAAAAAGAAAAAAAACTGCAACGCTGCAACTTCATATACTACAACTCGCAATAAACAGCACAGTGAAAGATTGGTGTGCCTGCCCTGAGACTAGAATGAACGCCGAAATGAGGGATATGGGTACCGTCATACTTTGATTTCAGTATATCTGCGACCAAAACTATCTAAGATCACCCTTTTCGCAATTTGAAAGCTCTCGTCTACACAACCTCAGTACCAAATGTAGAGACTCTTCGTGCTCGTATTGTGAACGGCTGTGATACAATACGCCATTCTCCAGGGCTGCATCAGCGCATCAGGGATTCCATGCGATGGAGGGTGGATGCATATATCTTTGCTAACGGAGAACATTTTGAACATTTCCTGTAACAAAGTGTTTGAAGTCACGCTGGTACTTTCTGTTGCTGTGTGTTTCCATTCCAACATTAATGTGATTTGAAGAGAAGTAATACAAAGAGCTCTAACATGGAAAGTAAGCGTTTCCGGACACATGTCCAAATAACATATTTTCTTTCTTTGTGTGTGAGGAATGTTTCCTGAAAGTTTGGCCGTACCTTTTTGTAACATCCTGTATGTGTTGCGGTAGCTGTACGATCTGCTGCCGCTGCCCTTACAATACGGCGATCCTGGCGAGCGTATGTGGTGCATGGACGTCCAGTACCTCCTCTATGGGTGTTCACCGCTGCATGGACGTCCAGAACCTGGTCTATGGATGTTCACTTCACCGCTGTTACCAGCGTCGTAGCACAACTGACGCAGTACATCCTACTTTTGTGGCAATTCTTCGAAAGATTTATCCTGCCTTTCAAACTCGCTCATTTGGCTGTAAAAAGCACGGATAATTCTCCGTGGCATGATTGCCTGCTTGCTTCACACGTTCGCACCACAATGAGCTTTCTCACTGTGAGCATTCCCTACTGAAGGACAGACACAGATAATGCTGATGGTTACACCACTACACTATCTGTTTGCGGACAACATTGAAACCAATATCAGTACCTCTGCTAACCCTCGGCGTCATACGACGTCACTGGATCAAAATCGATGTCGTCTTTACAGGTGTATTTATTTCTTCCGGGAGTGTATAAAAACGCCATTGTGTATCAAAATAGGCGTGAATATAAAGATCGTTCAAAGTGATCAAAGTACAGAGAGCGTACTTGCATCTCAGCCTTAATCCACAGAATGTACGTTGAGCTCAAAATCGAAGAAGAAGAAGAAACAGGATTCAGTCGAGGGGAAAAATTTTACAGCTGTTAAAATGACATTTGGTAGTATCTACGCTTCTCGTGCATGGCGTGGACGAGATGAGTCTCATGTAGCATCTTCCTGTATTTAGGAATCTTAAAATAGATGACAATTTGGACTTTAAATTGAAATTCATTCAAATTTTAAAATCATATATCGTTTCCATATCTTCATCCTCACCGTTTCCACCAACTTGCGGCACGGTTAATCAGCCTTACGCACAATACTATGAAATCAATGTATCACAGCGCATCGAACAAAGTAAAGAACCTTCGCCACACTTTTTGATCTGTAATTATAAATTTTGTAAACTGTTCCAGTCAAAGAATTTTAACATTGGCAAAAACTACTTTAATTAATATTTGTACATGAGCTGACTAAAAAAAAATAAATAAAAACCTCAACATTTTTTCTAGTCCTTTGGGCCCCCTGCGTTATATCTGTATTTTAAGGACTTGGTTAATTACGATTCTCGAAAAAAAAAGAAAAAAATTTCAAGTCCCAATTATTACCTGTATACAACTAAATAATGTTACCAGTTTAAGATATATTTTTAGTCCTAAAGATAATGCAAATTTTCTGTGTATTGATTCCATTATGTCTATGTATTATTAGAATACCGACCTTGAGTAATAGTTCCAATGTCTTACATTTTAAATATGTCTTATGTCACTTACATGATATTGTATATAAACACCAGTAGCTTGACGCTAAGAGGTCCATAATTAAGGAATATGTTGCTAGCGCACTCGAGCAGATGTAATTTCGATGTATTGCTCACGAGCTGCCTGCGATATGTAAGCTAGAAGGGAATCTGAGATCAAAGAGCAGTATTGACTGCAGTAGGAACTTGTGTAGGAGTAAGTTGTTGCTAGCGAGCAGTCCTGTCTGGTGTATCGTGTTGGCTGAGCCGGTCGTGTGTTTTGATGGCGGAGCCTGAGCGTTGTAGCATAAGGTAAAAGCAGCCTCGCGCATATGTAGTATTGTTACATCAAGTCCCATGTAAATGTTTTAAAAAAATCTGTTAATCTTTCTCATAAAAAGTAACTTTTGATATTCATCTCAATTTAAAAAATTCACTAATTTCTCCAATCCTTGGCCATCCCGATTATTGAAAAGAAAAATCAGTTCTTTCCTTTTATATAAGACGAATCTATCGGCCAGCATTGCACTTAGCTGCGCCAGGAAAATTTCTTATAGGAGCAGATATATACGCGTTATCCGACGATCTAATTAAGGTAAGATTTTTTAGTTTATTCAGAATTATGTATCAGGGCCATGACGCAGCATTGCTGACGTCCAAAATTTATCAGGTTAAATTGACTGTCAATTATTGAAAGGTTATAAGTGACCCACATTTTTTTATTGAGAGATTAGTCACATTTTATTATTGACACGTTACGCAATTTTCCTGTTGGTGGGTTATACTGAATGTGAACGACATAATTATATTTTTTTACTGTTGAGAGGTTTAGGAATTTTTCTGTTTTGAGGTTACACTAAATGAGAATATTATTCATATTATTTTATTTTGTTGGGAAGTTACACTTGGTATTTTGTGAGGAGGTTACACTTGTCGACAATCGGCCACGATCGTATTTTTGTGAATTTCTGAGAAGTAGTCAGCTATATGTCTGCTCTTATTTACTTGATATTAAAAGTAGTTTGCATCTGGCCCAACGCATTTACTAATTTGTCACTTTTTCTTTCACAGATCATCGACAATTTATTGCTCTTTGTTGTAACTGTATTTGTTCCATTTTTGCTTTGTCTTTGTTTGATTTTGTGCTTAACTTTGAGTTGTGAAAATGCCGCGAAAAACTGCCAACAGTACATCGCGAGTCGTAATTGGTAAAAAAGCCGACTATAATAATTTGACTGATAATACTAGCGACACTCAGTGTCTTGATGATAATCCTCCAGTTACAGACAATCAGTGCGTACCGACCACCAGTAATGATTCTAATCTAAATGATGAGCAAACAAATTCAATTGTGTCCAATGTAAATTTAACGACAATTGATGACGCGGCACTTTCCGTTACAATGAACGCTGTGCAGTTTGACACGCCGGATTTGCAAAATTTACGTAGCGAACAGATAATTGTTTGTAACGAAGGTGAACAACATACACAAAACACGTCAGATTTATTTGATTCCGCTCTAGTGGCCAACAGTGCACACCCGATTAGCGAACCTTTTCGTGAATCAGGCAATGACCAAATCGTTATCCAAAACGTGTCACATGCAGTTACACCATCACACATCATAGAAAATAGAGTCGCTACTTTTGGCATGGATCGAGTTATGGGACTATTGCTACAACTTGATGAAAAACTCAGACAGTCGATTGAAAAACAAGACAACAATTACAAACAGTCGAATGAAAAACAAGACAACAATTACAAACAACTTAATGAAAATCTCAAACAGATTAATGAAATACTTGACACCTCTACTGAACAGCTTACTGAACGGATTACAGCCATTGCCGAGCAGTGTAATGAAACTAAAAAACAGCTACGTGAGGAAATTAAGGCTAGTGCTAGGAATAGTAGTGAAGAAATTAGATCCGTTGCACAAGAAATATTTAATACACATGCAGCCACAACCAAATTACTTAGAGATGAAATTAGTGCAGTCGCTAAACAATGTTCTGAAAACGCAACACAGTTACGCGACGAGTTTAAATTAATGTCATCAGAACTTTCACGCACACTGGATGCGAAAGTAGACACGAAATTTTAACAACAAAACAGCCAAATTGACGAACGTTTTAATCACCACCTACAAAACAATGAAACGCGTTACCGTAAATTCATACAGGAACAGAACAAAGTAAAGAAACAAATGATGGAAACAATTACTGCACAGAGAGAAGAAGATAAGCGAAAGTTGTTTACGAAAGCAAAAACATAAGTAGACAATAACATTGCTACAGTATCAGACGAAATCAATACTATTAAACAGTTGAACACCGAATTGCATGATGAAATCTCCGATCTTAAAACAAAAACAGACACACACACAGTAGACTTTCAGACAGTGACCAACAGACTTGAACAATTAGAATTGATACAGGATCCCGATGCCATTAAAGCATACGTTAAGAAATTGAACAAAACTACCCGTGAAATCCAAAAACAAATTAATGCTTGTGACACTAAAAATGATGATCAGGTTAAAGCATTGACTGAAAAATTTGATGAATTGGTCAGTCGTATTGAGGTTATCGAAAATAACAATGACACTAAACCAGTCGATACGTCACTGATTTCGTTCAATCAGACACCCGAATTCGAAAACTTACAGCAGACAATCAGTGAGATAGGTTCGTCCAATAATACATTACGTAGAAAACTGTCATCTTTACAGCAAGAAGTGACAGAGATGAAAAATGTTTCAGCCACTAACACGGCACAACATACGCCACATTCCGAACATTTCACACACTCACACATGCAGTATAATTTAGGTAATTTACAAAGAGTACGTGACTTGGATTCCGGGCAGACACAGACAAACGGATTACCATACAATCCTGAACCACTTCACACATTCAGAGAAGATAACGTTGATTATAAGCAATTTTTATCCGTAAAAAAATCTAAGGTATTTAAAAATGACAGAACAGATACATCCTTTGGACTGGATACGACAATTTGCTTTTGTATTTTCATCAGCTTGACGTGTAATGCAGAAACTAGAATTGGCCTGGATACAACAATTTGCATTTGAATTCTCACCGACATTGCCTGTAATGCAGAAACTAAAATTTATTTGCAGCGCGTAAGTGACCTCAGGGGATTCATTACACTTCGATGAATATGTGCCGTAGCGTGCACAGGGCCCCGAGCCGTAGTAGTGCTATGTCATCTTTAGTTTTCTGCACTGCTGCCTTCTCTTTTACTGTCCTTTATATCTATCGTAACAGCTCTTCAACTATCGATCTATCTAGGATTAAGAATGAGTAAAGACAACCTGATACGACGAGTTTTCCCTGAAAGTGACAGTCATTATACGCTCCAGAAATGACAACCACGAGAACTTTAATAACAGACAAAATTTTAATCATAAGTATGTACAAAATTTTCAGAAATCGCAGACACATTTTAGTAACAATAGAGGGTTTTCTCCGCTACAGCATCAAAACCAGCCGGTTAGCATACCTAACTAACAATGTAGTCTGCAAGGTCAACAAGCTTTAATGTTTCGCCGCCTAGAAGTATAGCGTCGGCTCCACCAAATAGTAACGCACAGCAACAAGGAAATCACTACGTACAGAAAACACATCATTTCAACTCCTATCGCAACGCGCCGTATAGCAATGATTATCATGACAGACGTAAAAGTAATGAGCACTGATTTCAGCGTACATGTAATAACAGTAGGTCTTGCCAGCAGCAGAATCATCCGCAACAACAGATTATCATGAATGAACCAGACAGTAGGTATCATCCCGAACCTAATGCGTCAGGACGAAATGCAGAACAGTACAAATAGTGGAAATGCCACAGTATCCTCCCGCAAATAACAGCACGTCAGATAGAATTTGACTAGATACAGCACAGATTGAACCTTCCAGCGATGTAAGCAATACTTTTGATACACAGACTCCTGTTCACGAAAATGTTATTACTTTTGACGACATCCGAGACACTCTTTTGCAGGAAAAACCAGTTATTCAAAAAAACCATTTCCCACCCTGTCATTGAAGTAAAGATTGGATCATCCACATTTTCAGCAGTAATCGACTCTGGATCACCTATGTCAGTTATAAATGAAGAAACTTTCAACGAATGTAACGAAGAGAATACTTATCCTACGTTACCATTAGGTAAAACTAAAGTAAAAGGAGCAGTATCTAGTAAAGGAGTAGATGTAAAATTACAGACACACTTATAATTTTGTATTGCAGGTCGTACGTTCCACTCAAATTTTTGGATTGATCCCTTATTGACAACAGACGTTATTTTAGGTACGAATTTTCTGGTACAACATGACTCAATTATTGACTTTCAAAATTCTTATGTAATGTTAAAGGATGAAAATGTACAACTGGCATTAGAATTTCAGCACTCTTTATCTACAGAAGAACAAACAATTAATCGGACAGAGGTCATTTTTGCATCACGTAACATAAACTGTCATTCCACATTGTTCACAGATACGTATGTTCACAACTACAGTACACCAGACGAAGCCGACTATGACGTTATACAAATGATTTCAGATAAGGTTAAACAGAGCAGTGCAAATACAGACGACGAACGTACGCAACTACGCAAAATTATTTTACAGCAAGCTCCAGTTTTTGACAACATCCCTGGTACTATGTCCGGTTTCATGTATGAATTTCAAGTTAAACAGCACGACACATTTAAAGCTAAACATTATCCCATTCCGTATATTCACAGAGAACAGGTTAAAAAAGAATTGCAAGCTATGCTTGACCAGGGCATTATTGAACCAGCAGTTAGTCCGTACATAAATCTGCTCCATATTGTTAAGAACCCCCCCATGAACCATGGACCTTGCCGTTGGTGGGGAGGCTTGCGTGCCTCAGCGATACAGATGGCCGTACCGTAGGTGCAACCACAACGGAGGGGTATCTGTTGAGAGGCCAGACAAACGTGTGGTTCCTGAAGAGGGGCAGCAGCCTTTTCAGTAGTTGCAGGGGCAACAGTCTGGATGATTGACTGATCTGGCCTTGCAACATTAACCAAAACGGCGTTGCTGTGCTGGTACTGCGAACGGCTGAAAGCAAGGGGAAACTACAGCCGTAATTTTTCCCGAAGACATGCAGCTTTACTGAATGATTAAATGATGGTGGCATCCTCTTGGGTAAAATATTCCGGAGGTAAAATAGTCCCCCATTCGGATCTCCGGGCGGGGACTACTCAGGAGGATGTCGTTATAAGGAGAAAGAAAACTGGCGTTCTACGGATCGGAGCGTGGAATGTCAGATCCCTTAATCGGGCAGGTAGGTTAGAAAATTTAAAAAGGGAAATGGATAGGTTAAAGTTAGATATAGTGGGAATTAGTGAAGTTCGGTGGCAGGAGGAACAAGACTTCTGGTCAGGTGATTACAGGGTTACAAACACAAAATCAAATAGGGGTAATGCAGGAGTAGGTTTAATAATGAATAGGAAAATAGGAATGCGGGTAAGCTACTACAAACAGCATAGTGAACGCATTATTGTGGCCAAGATAGATACGAAGCCCACACCTACTACAGTAGTACAAGTTTATATGCCAACTAGCTCTGCAGATGACGAAGAAATTGAAGAAATGTACGATGAAATAAAAGAAATTATTCAGATAGTGAAGGGAGACGAAAATTTAATAGTAATGGGTGACTGGAATTCGAGTGTAGGAAAAGGGAGAGAAGGAAACATAGTAGGTGAATATGGATTGGGGCTAAGAAATGAAAGAGGAAGCCGCCTAGCAGAATTTTGCACAGAGCACAACTTAATCATAGCTAACACTTGGTTTAAGAATCACGAAAGAAGGTTGTATACGTGGAAGAACCCTGGAAATATTAAAAGGTATCAGATAGATTATATAATGGTAAGACAGAGATTTAGGAACCAGGTTTTAAGTTGTAAGACATTTCCAGGGGCAGATGTGGACTCTGACCACAATCTATTGGTTATGACCTGTAGATTAAAACTGAAGAAACTGCAAAAATGTGGGAAATTAAGGAGATGGGACCTGGATAAACTGAAAGAACCAGAGGTTGTACAGAGTTTCAGGGAGAGCATAAGGGAACAATTGACAGGAATAGGGGAAAGAAATACAGTAGAAGAAGAATGGGTAGCTTTGAGGGATGAAGTAGTGAAGGCAGCAGAGGATAAAGTAGGTAAAAAGACGAGGGCTGCTAGAAATCCTTGGGTAACAGAAGAAATATTGAATTTAATTGATGAAAGGAGAAAATATAAAAATGCAGTAAATGAAGCAGGCAAAAAGGAATACAAACGTCTCAAAAATGAGATCGACAGGAAGTGCAAAATGGCTAAACAGGGATGGCTAGAGGACAAATGTAAGGATGTAGAAGCTTATCTCACTAGGGGTAAGATAGATACTGCCTACAGGAAAATTAAAGAGACCTTTGGAGAGAAGAGAACCACGTGTATGAATATCAAGAGCTCAGATGGCAACCCAGTTCTAAGCAAAGAAGGGAAGGCAGAAAGGTGGAAGGAGTATATAGAAGGTTTATACAAGGGTGATGTACTTGAGGACAATATTATGGAAATGGAAGAGGATGTAGATGAAGACGAAATGGGTGATACGATACTGCGTGAAGAGTTTGACAGAGCACTGAAAGACCTGAGTCGAAACAAGGCCCCCGGAGTAGACAACATTCCATTAGAACTACTGACGGCCTTGGGAGAGCCAGTCATGACAAAACTTTACCAGCTGGTGAGCAAGATGTATGAGACAGGCGAAATACCCTCAGACTTCAAGAAGAATATAATAATTCCAATCCCAAAGAAAGCAGGTGCTGACAGATGTGAAAATTACCGAACTATCAGTTTAATAAGTCACAGCTGCAAAATACTAACGCGAATTCTTTACAGACGAATGGAAAAACTTATAGATGCAGACCTCGGGGAGGATCAGTTTGGATTCCGTCGAAATGTTGGAACACGTGAGACAATACTGACCTTACGACTTATCTTAGAAGAAAGATTAAGAAAAGGCAAACCTACGTTTCTAGCATTTGTAGACTTAGAGAAAGCTTTTGACAATGTTGACTGGAATACTCTTTTTCAAATTCTAAAGGTGGCAGGGGTAAAATACAGGGAGCGAAAGGCTATTTACAATTTGTATAGAAACCAGATGGCAGTCATAAGAGTCGAGGAGCATGAAAGGGAAGCAGTGGTTGGGAAAGGAGTGAGACAGGGTTGTAGCCTCTCCCCGATGTTATTCAATCTGTATATTGAGCAAGCAGTAAAGGAAACAAAAGAAAAATTTGGAGTAGGTATTAAAATTCATGGAGACGAAGTAAAAACTTTGCGGTTCGCCGATGACATTGTAATTCTGTCAGAGACGGCAAAGGACTTGGAAGAGCAGTTGAACGGAATGGACAGTGTCTCGAAAGGAGGATATAAGATGAACATCAACAAAAGCAAAACGAGGATAATGGAATGTAGTCCAATTAAATCGGGTGATGCTGAGGGAATTAGATTAGGAAATGAGACACTTAAAGTAGTAAAGGAGTTTTGCTATTTAGGAAGTAAAATAACTGATGATGGTCGAAGTAGAGAGGATATAAAATGTAGACTGGCAATGGCAAGGAAAGCGTTTCTGAAGAAGAGAAATTTGTTATCATCGAATATAGATTTAAGTGTCAGTAAGTCATTTCTGAAAATATTTGTTTGGAGTGTAGCCATGTATGGAAGTGAAACATGGACGATAACTAGTTTGGACAAGAAGAGAGTAGAAGCTTTCGAAATGTGGTGCTACAGAAAAATACTGAAGATAAGGTGGATAGATCACGTAACTAATGAGGAGGTATTGAATAGGATTGGGGAGAAGAGAAGTTTGTGGCACAACTTGACTAGAAGAAGGGATCGGTTGGTAGGACATGTTTTGAGGCATCAAGGGATCACAAATTTAGCATTGGAGGGCAGTGTGGAGGGTAAAAATCGTAGAGGGAGACCGAGAGATGAGTACACTAAGCAGATTCAGAAGGATGTAGGTTGCAGTAGGTACTGGGAGATGAAGAAGCTTGCACAGGATAGAGTAGCATGGAGAGCTGCATCAAACCAGTCTCAGGACTGAAGACCACAACAACAACACATTGTTAAGAAAAAGGATGGATCACATCGACACGTACTTTATTCGCGTCATGTGAACGACATTATTATTAATGAAACAGATCGCCCACAGACACTAGAAGAACTTCTACAGAAATTTCATGGTACTGCTGTTTGTTCCACACTAGATTTGAGATCGGGATTGGCAAATTCAGCTCCATCCGAACTGCAGAAAGTACACAGCATTTCTTTGCTTTGGGGACTGTTATCAATTTTGCAAATTACCGTTCGGTTTAACAATTTCTTCAGCAGCGTTTATACGCGGTTTGAATACTATACTTCCGACAGAACTTAAAGACAGAATCACAACGTATGTAGACGACATTCTTATTGCAGAAGCTAACTGGTCTGAACACAATTTGATTCTGGAACAACTGTTGCAAACTTCTCGTGCACGAGGACTGACAGTTAATGTTAGCAAATCACACTTTGACAAAACTTCTATAAAATTTCTTGGACATGTAATTTCAGCAGAAGGCATAGCGCCTGACCCGGAAAAACTTCAAGCTTTACGTGACATTACTGTTCCAACGACAAAGAAACAATTACGCAGCTTTCTGGGATTAATTAACTTTTTCCGTAAATTTATTCATTACTCTGCTTTAGACACCCCTAGATTATGCCAACTGACGGGTAAAAACACTATTTGGTCCTGGGATAGCCAAGAGCAGTCAGAATTTGTCAATCTGAAACAAGCTTTGTTGAACGCACTACTTTTATCACACCCAGATCTTACTAGAAATTTTTCCATTGCCACCGACAGTTCTAACACAGCTTTAGGTGTACACATTTTTCAGGAAATTGAAGAAGACGGTAATACAGTAATTAAAAACATCGCCTTTGCACGTCGCATTCTGTCACCTGCTGAACGCAATTATTCTGTTACAGAACTTGAAACATTATGTGTTGTATGGGCATTTACCCGATGTAGGTATATAATTATGTGGTTCACATTCAGTATAACCTACCAACAGGAAAATTGCGTAACGTGTCAATAATAAAATGTGACTAATCTCTCAATAAAAAAATGTGGGTCACTTACAACCTTTCAATAATTGACAGTCAACTTAACCTGGTAAATTTTGGACGTCAGCAATGCTGCGTCATGGCCCTGATTCATCATTCTGAATAAACTAAAAAATCTTACCTTAATTAGATCGCCGGATAACGCGTATATATCTGCTCCTATAAGAAATTTTCCTGGCGCAGCTAAGTGCAATGCTGGCCGATAGATTCGTCTTATATAAAAGGAAATAACTGATTTTTCTTTTCAATAATCGGGACGGCCAAGGATTGGAGAAATTAGTGAATTCTTTAAATTGAGATGAATATCAAAAGTTACTTTTTATGAGAAAGATTAACAGATTTACATGGGACTTGATGTAACAATACTACATATGCGCGAGGCTGCTTTTACCTTATGCTACAACGCTCAGGCCCCGCCATCAAAACACACGACCGGCCCAGCCAACACGATACACCAGACAGGAAGTTACACTTGGTATTTTGTGGGGAGGTTACAGTATGTAAATATTAATTACAAAACATTATTATAAAGACTGTTACAGTCTTTAGATGGGTTTGACATCCATATGATGTGGCGGTTTTGCTGCAGTATTTTTGTTTTATTTTGTATTTTTTAGTGGCGGGTTAATTTTATTAGATTTATTTCATAGGTATGTAGTTGGCACGTACTCGGATTTCTTTCTGACTGGTGCGTCTCTTGCAAATGTGATTTATTTTCGTATATTAACGTTTAGTGGTGTGGTATTTTTGCTGTATAGTGAGTGACTATCTGTAGACTATAACAAATCATATCTATTATAACCAGGTATATTACTCCAGGAATACTAAAGGACTGTAATCAAAATAGAGAGACAGCGACAGAACCATGATAAAATGTGAAAGTCAAACACAACTGACTTATGTAACAAATTTTGTGATAATGTTTTCTAATTAATATTAGCTACTATATTTGAAATATTGTAAGAAAATTATGTAGCATTTACTTACAAATAATCTGACGATGGTTATTTACCAAAAAATGAGTATTGTAACGAATAGAACTATGTAACTTAACAGCGATTTTGGAATCGTAATGAGATACCTTAAAGTTTTTGCGAATTATTCTCTGCACTGATACATACTCTCGTAGTTGTGTTCCTTTCAGAAATTCTGTCTCTGAACATGCTCAATAGCATTTCAAACAACTTTAAGAGACATTCTTTGGTATTCAAAAAAACTTTCTGGATTTGTCTTCAGTTTGCAGTGTAAAAGCGCAACCTCTCCCTTTGTTAATGTCCCACGTAATATCCGGTGAATCCAGCACTTTATCTCATGCCGTCGCTTCTTGACGCCTGTGGATAACTATCGCAGAACGCAGTGCAAGGACAGCTTTCTTATTTAATGAAATTCCGCTTGTAGTTGATACTAACCGCCTACAGGAAATGATGCCACAGCTTGCTCCGACGCACTATTGACGGGATTTCTCTGGGCTTCACGCTACGTGAAAAATACGATCGTGTGACCGTAACCGTAGTTCTGTTCTAGGAGTAAATCCACGTCAGCCTATAGTCCTGCTAAAAAAATCTGCCGATTTGTAGACTAATAGGAGTTTTCTTGTAATGAAACAGATCTGAGTTTAAAAAGCTATGACTATTTTAATGGAACAATTCACACGTGCACTTTGTGAACCTGCGCTTTTCATGCAAGTGTAAAAACCTTTCCTCTGTTGTAAAAACGTTTCGAGCAGAGACCATTAGGGAAACCGGGCGTCCGGAAATTGTTAATGCAAATTTGCTAAGTTGCGTGTAGCATTTTGGTCGTGTTGAGACAGCAGTGTTCCTGTTAATTCTTTCAGAATTCGAATACATTTCCAGTCGAGAATGGCAGAACGTTTAACTAATTTTTGATTTTGTTACTTTGTTCCAGTACTTTTTGCATGAAATTTGTCCTTTGTGTCGTTTTTTGATCTGCGAACGCACGCAACAGAATTGATTAAGCGATGTAGCTTGTTTGGATTGGCACTCAGTCATTTCCTCTCTCTATTTTTCGTTTATTTCTCCCGTTCTCTGGCAGCCTGCCGTTCTCTCCCTCCAACCGCCACCCTCTCCTCACCCTCTCTCTCTCTCTCTCTCTCTCTCTCTCTCTCTTCCGCGCCTGTGCTAGTTGTGTGAGAGTACAAACGCACGGGCACTTTCAATGGTTGGAGAGAGAAAAAACGTGGACGGTGTGGGGAGGGGGCAGGGTAGACGTGAGGCAGCTCGGGTGCTCTGACAGACAATCCTGATTCAAAAAAATAAATAAAAAATATTCACTGCGCCTGTTTCAGTCCAACAGCACAATTTCAATCTCTTTTTAGTACCGTACCGTCGCGTTGTATGCAAGAGTGACTCTTTGCCTTCACTTTTCTCTGGCGTTTCTCAAATATCCCTCTAAGAGTGGCGTCTAGGTACTCAGTTTAATATTGTAAAATATTTCTCGTTCGCTACACACATTTTTGTAAACCCTGGAGTTTATACAGGGTGTTCGGAAACACCCGTTACAAATTCCTAGGACTTGTAAGGGGAGTGAGCGCATAATTTCTGAATATGGAACCATGTCCGCAACGTACCGCTTCGTGCAACAGCCGTTCGAAAACATGTTTGCTAGGTAGGTGTGCAGGAGGGAAGTCATGGCGGGGCTGTTTATACATTGGATCGGCTGATGTCATCTGACGTCTGTTCTAAGTCTCTGACCTCCTTCGAGTCTCATTCAGGTCCCCCTGAGTGTTAGGGCAACATGGTTGCAAGCACACGTTAACACAACACACCAACAATATCCTTCTGAATGGCGAAGCTCACGGTAACAGAAGAGCAGCTCGTCGCCTTCATCAAGATCGTTCTCCAAAACGTCCAACTTCATCTTATACCCCTTTCGCCACAGTAACGCAACGGCTTCGAAGAAGAGTTCCTCCACTGTTAGCAATCCTGACTGTGATGCTCCAAGGAGACGCCACACACCCGAATTGGAAGAGGCCGTACTGCATCACTGAAGAGAACCCGTCAAGGAATACACAAGCAATGTCTTTCGCTATTAATGAGTTGCCTTGTGAAACAGGTGATGTGCTGTGTCAAGACTGATCAATTACTTGTAAACGTGGTCGCGATACTCTTTGGGTTGTTTGGGGGAAGACACCAAACAGCGAAGTCATCGGTCTCATCGAATTAGGGAAGGATGGCAAAGGAAGTCGGCCGTGCCCTTTCAAAGGAACCATCCCAGCATTTATCTGGAGCTATTTAGGGAAATCAAGGAAATCCTAAATCAGGATGGCCGGACGCGGGATTGAACCGTCGTCCTCCCAAATGCCAGTCCAGTGTGCTAACCACTGCGCCACTTCGCTCGGCTTACCCTTTGGGTCTGATTCAAGAGATTGAGAAGGTCCAAAGAAGAGCGGCAAGATTCGTGACTGGTACATTTAGCCATCACGAGAGCGTTACAAATCTCATAGAAAGTTCGAAGTGGGACACACTTGCAGATAGACGACGCCACAAAAGGAAGAGGCTGCTCACTAAATTCCAAAATCTGATCTTCGCCGAGGATGCAGAGCGTATATTATTACCACCATCTTTCAAATCCCGCAGTCATCGCCATTGAGAGACAAGGGAAATTAGAACTCGTACTGAGGAGTTCAGACAGTCGTTTTTTCCTCGCACGCCCGCGAGCGGAACACAGGGGGGAAATATGACTTTAGCGTGAATAGTGCCCTCCACCCCACACCGCTAGGTGGCTAGAATATATGTAGATATAGATGATTTCAAATGGTTGTAGCATGCAAACAGTACGCTTTCGGGCATGGATTCCAATTCGAAACGTTATCTATTCATTCCCTCTACACATCCTAAAAGTAACGGGAATTTCCGAACACGATAGTGGTTATAGCGATTATAGCAAAACAACCTACACTGTTCTTCATTATTGGTTCGAACTCAATTCATGTACCTTTAAGTGTTTTTGTCAAATGGTCCTCTTCAAATTGGCTCTGAGCACCATAGGACTTAACTGCTTAGGTCATCAGTCCCCTAGAACTTAGGACTACTTAAACCTACCTAAGCTATGGACATCACACAAGCCAGAGGCAGGATTCGAACCTGCGACCGTAGCTGTCGCGCGGTTCCAGACTATAGCGCCTAGAATCGCTCGGCCACACCGACCGGCAAATGGTCCTCTTATGTCGCGTCTAACACGACTATAAAAAGTCTTTCTGAAATCAGGACCATACGATGCAAACTGGGCCATCTCATCCTATGTCATTTTGCGTCATTTGGACGCGTTATGGAGGAACATGGAGTCAGCACACCATTTTCCATACCGTCGTCAGCTTACCAGCCTTTGCAACTTCTCATTCAAGCAGCTTCGCAGATGGCCTCACGAGGTTGAGACCACCCCTTGCAGGCCTCCCACCACTAAAAACCGATGATGTAGTGGGAATAGGACCCAGATCCTCAGTCCCTTCTTTCGCAGTCTCGAAGTTGATCTCTCACCTATTATTCTGCAGTGGCTTCTTTAGGTACATCTGTGCACCCGATTGGCCAGCTGAGGTTGTTCCTCTCGCCAATTAAATGACAGCGTCTGATACAAGTGACCTATGACATACCTTAGAACATAACTGGAGAGAGTCAAACCAAGGAGAGTGTGCTGTCCGAATTTTTAATGTGAAAACCATTAAAGCTTTTTTCAATCCAACAAACGTTTTAAACATTCCACATTCTTATCCTTCATGTCTACATATTTGCAGCCCTCCGCCGCTAGAGGCCTCCAAATTGAAGCGTGTAACTTGGAGGTTTGTAACGTAATTATGTCCATGCGTGAGAAACATTGTACTGTAATGAAGTTTCGAATTCGAAGAGCTCATCCACACATGGAGCACCTCTCCTTCAGCATGACAATACCAGACCACACACGATCTCTCTGATATTTGCAACAGTCCGACGACTTGGGTTCACTGTCATCGAACATCCTTCTATACAGTCCCGACTTAACCCCTTCCGATTTTAATGTGTTTCCAAAACTTGAAAAACACATTCGGCACCTTCACTTTGATAGTGATGAAGCGGTACAAGCAAAGGTGAGGTTGCGACTGTCAACAAAATCAAATATTCCACAGTGATGGTAGCAAGTAACTGGTCACTCGTTGAGAGAAATCTGTTGCTCGCCAGGGTGACTATGTTGAGAAAAAAATGTGTAGACATGAAGACGAAAGATGTAGAATTCTTATAATGTTTGTTTTATTTAAAAATCATTACGAGTTTTCAGACAAAAAATTGACACACATTTTTTCTCAGAACACCTTCGTACATTTACAGCATTTTTAGAATCAGAGACTTTAAACAATGTTGACTGGAATACACTCTGAAATTTTTAAAACAGCATGGATTAATTAATTATAAAGAGAAAAAGTAATATACAACTTGTACAGAAACCGGACTGCAGTTATGACAGACGAAGTACATCGGATGATGCTGATCGAATTAGACTGCGAAATTGGACACTAAAATCTAGTAGATCAGTTTTGCTATTTGGGCAGCAGAACTAATGACAATGACCGAATTTAGATAGCCTTCATATTGGTAACAGCGAGAGAACGTTTCCCAAAATCCGCAGCTATTAACATCGAATATATGTTCAAATGTTATAAAAATATTTTCTGAAGGTATTTGCGTGGTATACAGTCTTGTACAGAGGTAAGTAGCACAAACAACAAGATGGTTCAAATGGCTCTAAGCACTATGGGACTTAACATCAGAGGTCATCAGTCGCCTAGACTTAGAACTACTTAAACCTGACTAACCTAAGGATATCACACACATCCATGCCCAAGGCAGGATTCGAACCTGCGACCGTAGCAGCAGCACGGTTCCGGACTAAAGCGCCTAGAACCGCCAGACCACAGCGGCGACCAAGAGGAGAGACGTGTAGGAGAAGTGGTGCAGCATGAGTTGTACTGGCTACACCGAGACAGGGCAATTGGCAGTACGTCCACTCATCCCAATAAAAAGATGAGAGTAAAATTCGAGAAAATTTTGGGAATACATTTGTCTAGGTAACATACACTTCTGGAAATTGAAATAAGAACACCGTGAATTCATTGTCCCAGGAAGGGGAAACTTTATTGACACATTCCTATGGTCAGATACATCACATGATCACACTGACAGAACTACAGGCACATAGACACAGGCAACAGAGCATGCACAATGTCGGCACTAGTGCAGTGTATATCCACCTTTCGCAGCAATGCAGACTGCTATTCTCCCATGGAGACGATCGTAGAGATGCTGGATGTAGTCCTGTGGAACGGCTTGCCATGCCATTTCCACCTGGCGCCTCAGTTGGACCAGCGTTCGTGCTGGACGTGCAGACCGCGTGAGACGACGCTTCATCCAGTCCCAAACATGCTGAATGGGGGACAGATCCGGAGATCTTGCTGGTCAGGGTAGTTGACTTACACCTTCTAGAGCACGTTGGGTGGCACGGGATACATGCGGACGTGCATTGTCCTGTTGGAACAGCAAGTTCCCTTGCCGGTCTAGGAATGGTAGAACGATGGGTTCGATGACGGTTTGGATGTACCGTGCACTATTCAGTGTCCCCTCGACGATCACCAGAGGTGTACGGCCAGTGTAGGAGATCGCTCCCCACACCATGATGCCGGGTGTTGGCCCTGTGTGCCTCGGTCGTATGCAGTCCTGATTGTGGCGGTCACCTGCACGGCGCCAAACACCCATACGACCATCATTGGCACCAAGGCAGAAGCGACTCTCACCGCTGAAGACGACACGTCTCCATTCGTCCCTCCATTCACGCCTGTAGCGACACCACTGGAGGCGGGCTGCACGATGTTGGGGCGTGAGCGGAAGACCGCCTAACGGTGTGCGGGACCGTAGCCCAGCTTCATGGAGACGGTTGCGAATGGTCCTGGCCAATACCCCAGGAGCAACAGTGTCCCTAATTTGCTAGGAAGTGGCGGTGCGGTCCCCTACGGCACTGCGTAGGATCCTACGGTCTTGGCGTGCATCCGTGCGTCGCTGCGGTCCGGTCCCAGGTCGACGGGCACGTGCACCTTCCGCCGACCACTGGCTACCAGTGTTAAAGACTGCGATGGAGCTCCGTATGCCACGGCAAACTGGCTGACACTGACGGCGGCGGTGCACAAATGTTGCGCAGCTAGCGCCATTCGACGGCCAACACCGCGGTTCCTGGTGTGTCCGCTGTGCCGTGCGTGTGATCATTGCTTGTACAGCCCTCTCGCAGTGTCCGGAGCAAGTATGGTGGGTCTGACACACCGGTGTCAATGTGTTCTTTTTTCCATTTCCAGGAGTGTATTTAACTGATTAACTTTGTATGATCACAGGTTAATGTAAGCGCGAGATACTCCAGTGCAGTTGTGAAATGCTGGTACATTAATGACCGGTGTGACCGCCAGAATGTTGAATGGAAGTATGCAAACGTGCACGCATTGTGTTGTACATGTTCCGGACGTCAGTTTGTGGTATGCGTTTTCCACTTGGTCGGTCAATACAGAGACGGTTAATGCTGCTTGTGGATGATGCTGTAATTGTCGTCCGATGATGTCCCATACGTGCTCGACTGGAGATAGATCTGGTGATCGAGCAGGTCAAGTCAGCATGTTCAAACTCTGTATAGCAAGTTAAGTTGCAACAGCGGTATGTGAGTGAGCGTTATCTAGTCAGAAAACAACCCCTGGAAACCTGTTCATGCATAGCTGCACAACAGGTCTAATCAATCGGCTGACATACAAAGTTGCAGTCATTGTACGTGGGATTACCACGAGAGTGCTCTACAGTCTCATACGAAAACGCACCCCAGATCATAACCTCAGTTGTCTAGCATGCACACAGGTTGGTTGCAGGAACTCAACAGGTCTCCACGCAACCACAACAGTAATCACTGGCACAGAGGCAGAACCAGATTGTATCACAAAACACATCAGGCCTCCAACCTGATCTCCACTGAGATCTCGCTTGACACTGCTGTAGTGGTAAATGGCGATGCTTCGGTGTCAGGGCACGCTATAAGGCGTCTAGCTCGGAGCTGTCCTTGAAGTAACCGATTTATAACAGTTCGTTATGGCACTGCGGTGCCAACTGATGTTTAGCCTGCTGCTGCAGTTGCAGTATGATACGCTAGGGCCACAGGCCGAACACCATGGTCTTCCCTGTCGGTAGTGCCAATAATCCGTCTAGAGCCCAGTCTTTTTGCATTCTCTTGATCACCGCTGCCATGTACAGTGGCTACATTCCTGTCTTTCTGCATTACCGCAGAAAGAATATCCAGCTTCTCGTAGCCCAGTTACATGACCACTTTCTAACTCGGTGAGGTGTTGATAATGGCGTCTTTCTCGCCTTAAAGGCATTTTTGACTAATACGAACTCACCATGTTCAATCTCACAATATCTAACGCCCACGACCGCTACAAAGTGTATTTAAAGCAAACTCGCTACTACAGTCACTCTTATGAGACTAACACAAAATTTGAATAGACATCGTCTTTCAGATGTGGAAACGCGCCTACCAGCTTTCGTTTGTCACCCATCTCCTTCTTTGTGTTGCGATTTTTTTACCCGTCACTGTATTATTCTTCCGAATCTTAATTATTCGGAAGTCGGGATGAGTCATAGTGACCATCGCAGAAATCAATCATACAAATCAAGTTGTGCTAATGCATTATAATTTCTACTGCAAGTTGTCTATTTTGTCGATTCGTTTACCGGGTGTTCTGATAATTAGGTGCCGAACCGTTGCTGACAAACTGAAAAGTTTGGTGACCGCGGACAGCGGTTTTATTAAACGCGATGCAACGAATAGTGTAGCAATACGTGGAGTAGTGTAGGTCGGACTTCCGGAAGTAAACTTAGACTGCAAAGGTTCGACTTCTCTGGGGTGTGCAAATCTGCACGTAACGGCTCGTGGTTGCCGCGCAAATGGACACGTTGCCAAACTGAACTCCTTCCAACTTCAGTTACACTGAAAAAGACAAATCTTGTTATCACTATTGACGAGGGTTAGCATGGTGCTTTGAAAGTGAAACATAGACAGAGGTATATATTACAACTACTATTGTTATTGTTATGCAACCCCTTAAATAATAGTACAAGGTTTTTTAAATGGTAAGCTGCTACGCACAAGAAGGCCTACGAAGAAGTAGTGATGACAACAGATAGGAGGCGAATCTTGAACCACTTTTTTACCAGGAAATGTAATTATCATCAGCGATTGCTGCACAGACATAAAGCAATATCTGTTTTTACACCTGAAACGGTTAGTTACACTGCCCCCTAGAATGCGTCGTGAGAAAATTGGCATCAGGATTGTTGTTGCATTGTAACATTTTATTCAGTAGGATATTACAGTATCTGTTGTGACCATACGAAATTACAGTCTTCTGGTCACAAGCGTGGTTTCTTTGATTTCTCTATAAGCTGGCACATTAAACTAGAACACATGCAACGTTAGTTCACTTTATTACATAAAAGAATAAAATATTTACTTAAATTTGACAAAGATCTTTGCCACAGGGTTACTTGATAAGTTAAATCTGTTATTGATTATTAAAGCATCACTTTATCACATTCACTTCTCTCATTCTTATCTAGCAGTGCCAATGCGCCAAGAATTCATAGCAACAATCCGGGCGAGAGCTAAGCGCAGCAACAGTTGGGTAGAGTCCCAGTTGCTAACTCTTGAGTGTCGTAACAGTGCATCCTTCAATGTGAGTTTTACCACATCATGTAGCACACGTCGCACTACACAGGGACAACACCGTCGTAAAGCTTGTACTACACCAGCAGCAGGCAGTATTTTAGTCTTTTTTACAGCTCACAACAACATGCCCGACACAGTACTAGCCCGGACTGTGCCGCCATTACCCTGTAGTGTTCATCGCTGTTTATATCACGTCATTTGCTCACATTCATAAGAGTCTTGTGTCCTAGAAACTGAGCTCACATTACCATCACCCATTGGTTTCACATTTTACAGTTTACACCATTTTTTTCTTCAGGGTATCCAAGTGCCTTTATCACAACATTTTTAACTATCTTATTTTCAAAACAATAAGCACCCATTGTAACATAAAGGTTATTGCCATACATTATAAAGAGCTAGTTACAACCATTTTTCCGTGTTAGTTACGTTTCAGACCTAATCAGCGCTTATCTTTACATTAGGTCCGTTTACGGACTGGTTAGATTGACATTGTCTATTTGTAAAAGTGGCGAGTCTAACCAAGACATTGAGTGTCTGTATAAATAGGTACGTGGGTCACTGATAGGGAAACTAACTGCAAAGGAAAATCGAGGCTCAAACCTGATCAGTGTTCAAAATCGCGAGAAGCAATGGAACCGTGCTCATACAAAACGTATTTGCTTTACTTACAACTAATATATACAAGGTCTTGCAGAGGACTATATATAAAACTTTTTAAAGCTATTTTTGGTAACATGAATGTAAGAATAGATACAGTTTGTTGACTGTAGTACATTCTCAGTGAGCCAAGACTTTTATTACAGACTCCAGAGGTGATGACAATTTACCTATCGCCAAGGCTTTTATTACAGACTCCAGAGGTGATGAGAATTCACCTATCTTAAATTCTAAATACAATAGATCTTGTAAAAAGTGCTCATATCGTAAGAATTACTTGGACCAATTGATCTGTGTTACAGTTTCGTCACCTGTCCATCAACACGTGAAAATCTTAGAGAAAAAGTTCTTCCCATTTTTCCTTAATCATTACGTCTAACCGTCGTAACGAAATAAATCCCCTCTATATAAATTTCTCATTATCGTCATATTGCTTACGTTCTGTCTTATTGAGTACTGACCAAGTAACCTGCTGCTTAACATTCACATTACACTGCTTGTATTTAAATCATCTTATTACTATTATTGACATAATTATATACATCTGCTAGTAAGTTTAATACTCTATACAGAGAAATGTCTAGCAACACAGTGCACTCATCTCGTATAACCTACATGTAGGAGTAGCAATCATTTATTTTTCTACTATTATAGAATTTCTTCTGGTATGTTTAATTGTTTCTAATATTAATACTTTAAGTTTCTCCTTATCGGTACAAATCATATCTCAAATAAAATGAGTTCTTTTGCCATTAGCACTTGCCAGTTTAGATTCAACTCATAACTAATAATTACACTAACTACTATTTTAATTCAGTATGGGTAAGCTTGTTTTTTACTTCTGAAAATATTTCTTCAGATCATGATAGACGTACAACTCGGTTAATTTTGTTGGTTTTAGGGTGCGCCAGATGATAGCTCCTTTCGTGCGGAATATCTGTAATTTCATAGGACACGGTGAACAACAGTTGCCATGTGCAGTTTTCCTTTCAAAGAATTTGCTACTTTAGGTGAGTTTTCAGCAAAATATGTTCTCCTGCGTGATACTTCTGTGTTTGTCGTAATCTTCTGTCCTAACGAAAACTCTCTTTACCTTTCCTTTCTCCACATATATAAGGAAAAGGATCGATCCATCCATTCATTGCTTGTCTTCACGTTATTTCTGAGTTCCACTGGTGTAATTTGTGCATTGCATGGTGGCAAATTGTTGAATGCTTGTTCAAAAAGACCTCAGTATTCTATTTGTGTAGCGTGATTATTGTGTGGTTACGTCCTAATGAACCGACTGAACTCTCGAAAAAGTGCTGTCGGAGTTTACTGAGAATGAAAGAGTGATTTAAGTATTTGTTAATTGTCATTTCCTTGTAAAAATGTTTCCATTTGTGGCGTGTAAAATTTGTGGCAATATCTGACAGCAGCCAGTGGCAGGTTTGCCAACAGCTCGAAAAAATACTATACAATGCGACTGCATGTTCAACCCCAACCCTACTTGATGGAAGGAGCCCTGTGACAACTTTGACGACAGTTTTTCAGGGTCTGGTTCGGGTGTAAATCTGTATGACAAGATTAGTTTATGGGTTTTGACATTTATATAGTGGCAGTAACTTGTTTCTTGCGGGCAGTAAGCTTTTTTCCGCTTAGATACCACAAGTACTCTTAAGAAAAATAAGTGGAATTTTTTATATGGTGCTTGCCTCCGTTAAATTATATGTTAGCTGTGCTGAAGACGGTTCCATTAGGACAATTGGAATTCTTAAGAAACTGTGATTTGATCTTTAAACTAATAATAGGCTATTGGTATGTCTTAGGCTGTGGATGCTTATTTGAAGGCTCCTCCTGCACCTGTTAAAACTGTGGTGGTATTGGTCCTATATTTAAGATACTAACAATTTTGGTCCTTAGCCAGTAGCAACTCCTGCTTTAAGTGTGTGTCTCGCTCAAACCTGTTCACTTTAACTAGCATCACGAGGCGAGTTAACATTCTGTGGCGCTTCAATCTTAAATCAGAATTGTTACTAGATTTCTTTTGGAGCTGGGTCAAAGGCTTTGGTTTTATTTAAACTATCCACTGCTGAAAAGAGCTTTGCTGTATACGTTGTAGCGCGGCTTGTTGCCGCTGGGGGCTGGGTCTCGATGTCTACATCTGGGGTCTGTTCTGTCATTTGCAAGTTTGAGCCCTGTTTTGACGTGGGCTGCTCTATTACTTTGTTAAAATTTTCAGATTATGGTGTGCTCCAGCATTATTTTCATAGTGAATTATTAAAATAAAATATTTTGGTGAATTTTAATTTTTAGTGAAAACTTAAAAGAATATCTACATTGTTTGCTTCTGGTGTTTCATATTTAATACCCTTTTTTTAAGGGTGAAATCTCAAGTAGTCTTTGTAGTTTAGCCTTATATTATTGGTTAATAAATAATAGTAACGAGTACTCGGTAAAAAATTATGTTCAATATTTTTCCCCAACCCTTCCTCTAGAGTCTCTTGGCTGGTGCCCTCCTAAGAAACAAGCTCTTGTTACCTGTGTCACACCTCATGCACTTCGCAAAAGTTACTTTCTGTAATATCTTACATGAAATCTATGCAACGTACACCGAAGAGCGAAAGAAACAGTTACACGCGCCTAATATAGTGTAGGGCACGGTGAGCACGCAGAATTGCCAGAGTATGACGTGGCATGGACTCCACTAATCTCTGAAGGACTGCTAGAGGGAACGGACACCATGAATCCTGCAGGGCTGTCCATAAATCCATAAGAGTACGACGGGGTGGAGACCTGCTCTGAACAGTGCTTTGCAAGGCTCAATAATGTTCATGTCTGGGGAATTTTGTGGCCAACGGAGACATTCAAACTCAGAAGAGTGTTCCTGGAGCCACTCTGTTGCAATTCTGGACGTGTGGGGCGTCACATTGTCGTACTGGAATTGCCCAAGTCCGTCGGAATACACAATGGACATGGACGGATGCAGGTGATCAGACAAGATGCTTACGTACGTGCCACCGACTGAGTCTTATCTAGACGTATCAGGGGTCCACTATTGCTCCAACTTCGCACGCCCCACACCATTACAGAGCCTCCACCAACTTGAACAGTCCCCTGCTGACATGCAGGGTGCATGGATTCATGACGTTGTCTCCATACCTGTACACGTCTATCCACTCCATACGCTTTGAAATGAGACTCGAGCGACCAGGCAACATGTTTCCAGTCATCAACAGTCCAATGTCAGTGTTGACGGGCCCAGGCGAGGCGTAAAGCTTTGTGTCGTGCAGTCATCAATGGTACACGAGGGGGACTTCGGCTCCGAAAGCCCATGCTGATGATGTTTCATTGAATGGTTCGTATGCTCACACTTGTTGATGGCCCAGCATTGAAATCTGCAGCAATTTGCTGAACGGTTGCACTTCTATCACGCTGAACAATTCTCTTCAGTCGTCGTTTGCCCCACTCTTCTTGGGCGCGTGGGGTAGCCGCGCAGTCAAGGGCGCCTTGTCACGATCCGTGAAGCTCTCCCCGTCGGGGTTCGAGTCCTCCCTCGGGCATGGGTGTGTGTGTTGTTCTTAGAGTAACAAATTTCAAGTTAGATTAAGTACTTTGTAGGCTTAGGGACCGATGACCTCAGCAATTTGGTCCCATACGACCTTACGACAAATTTCCAAATTTTTCCCCATTCTTGCAGGATCTTTTTTCAGCAGCAAAGATGTCGGAGGTTTGAAGTTTTACCGGGTTCCTAATATTCACGGTACACTCGTGAAACTGTCGTACGGGAAAATACCCACTTCATCGCTACCTCAGAGCTGCGGTGCCCCATCGCTCTTGCGCTGGCTATAACACCATGTTCAAACTCATTTAAATCTTGATAACCTGCCTTTGTAGCAGCAATAACCGATCGAACAACTGCACTAGACACTTGTTGTCTTATATAGGCGTTGCCGACCGCAGCGCCGTATTCTGCCTGTTTATATATCTCTGTATTTGAATATGCATACCTATACCAGTTTCTTTGGCGCTTCAGTTTGTATTCCGTAGAAGCCAGATGCAGCGCGTTGTTCGGAGGCATGCTTTACTCTTGCATTATAGCGAACTGTAGTATATCTAGAGTGAACTGTGGTATGACAAACTAGACGTGGAAAGGTTGGAAATGCCCATAATGGAACGTTATGTTGTACCATACAGGGTGTCCCAGGTAACTCATATATATCCGAAATTAAACAAAATGTGAAAAATACAATTGGCCAGGGACCCACCTATGTCAGGTACTCATACAATGGACAGGAATGCTTAATCCATAAAGATCAACGAGCAACACTTTCAACATTAAGTTACATTTTTTTAATGGCGCATTTATGTTTTTTCTGCAGAAATGGAAATCAGAGGTACAGTTAGTAACGCCAGACGTGGTTTCGCTTTTCTAAACCTCATACATTCTGAAATATCAGACTTTAAGGGCAGGCATCGGCACCGCGGTTCCTGCCGTAATGCGCAAGGCAAAAGTTTCTAGCACTATCCTGCAGCCTGCTGTAAACAGCGGCTTGCCTACACTGTTCAGTCTACAAGAGTCTCCTGTTCGGGCCTGGTATACTGCTACCGGTGTCGAAAAGGAAAGTACACTGTGCTCGTCTCACATTCGTTTGGTACAGTGCTTTCCGTTTTGGTATGGCTTCCGACTTTGGTGGTCGTCTCGTCGATATGCCAGTCCTCAGTAATAATGAAAAACTGTAAATGATGTTAATATATGGCCAATGTCACAGAAATACAACCACAGCTGTACAGCTGTAGCTGTGTACATTGAACGCTACCCCGATCAACGCCGTCCTTCTCATCGTATTACTTCCAGCATCTGCTCAAGTCTCACGGAAACAGGCAGATGGGCAGCTAGAAAGCGTCAGCGTACAAACACAGCAACTAACAGCGCCAACGAAATTGCTGTTCTGGTCGCTGTAGCGCACAATCCTAAGGTGATTGTATGACAGATTTCACGCAGTTCTGGAATAAGCTGCAGCGATGTGTGAAGAATTTTGCGTAAGCATACGTTTCGTCTGTATCATATCTCACTCCATCAAGAACTGTACGGGAATGACTTTGAATCCCGCACTGAGTTCTGTCGTTTTGCACTTCAACAGTTGTAAGGCCATCCTGACCTCGTACGTCATACATTGTTTGCGGATGAAGCTTCGTTCACAAAATTATGGTCCTGTGAGACCGCAGAACATGCACTACTGACCCGTGCACCATCATCAGTGGCTTCGGGCGGTTGCTCCTCACCAACAGTGGTGCGCCAGTCTTTGGTGCGGTATCATTTGTACCCTTATTGTAAGACCTTTTTGAAAGGGAACTTTAACCTGACGGCGATATGTATCATTTCTACAAGACACTTTAACCTGTCTCATGGACTTGGGCCTGGAAAGGCGTCTATCAATGTCGTTCCAGTATGATGGATGTCCTGCACACGTGGCACGTATTTCCAGGCAAATTGAGGATGCAGTGTTTCCAAATAGGTGGAACAGGATGGGAGCTCCTGTGAGCTGGCCAGCCCAATCCTCTGACATGACGCCGTTAGACTTGTTTGTCTGGGACACAGTGAAATAGTCTGTATACCACGAACCCCCAACGACACCATAGAATATGCAACAACATATTACTGCTGCATGCGCGGCAGTATCTCTGGGAACATTACAATCTGTGGAACGCCCACTTGTACGCCATATCCACAAGGGAATTGGTGTAAACGGTAGGAGCTTCCAACATCTGTTGAGTGACGCAGTTTCATTGGACGTTACATTACCGGTTGTTTGCAGGTGTTTTTTCCATGCTGGATGTCAAGCATATACTGGAAGTTTCTGTAAGTTATGTGCCACTAGTAACTGTGTTTAGGACACTAGGACCATTTCTTATCACAATTGTACGTCTAGCTTACATTTCTGTAGAAAAAACATACATGTGTCAATTAAATAAACGTAGCTTTGTCTTTAAGTTGGTGTTCGACATTCCAGCCCTTTGTGTGAGCCCCGAACGTACGTACATCCCCTGCCAATCGCATTTTTCACATTTTGTTTCATTTCGGAAGTGTTTGATGTGGCGGAGCTGGATGGGACAGCCTGTATATTGCACAGTATTTAAATTTAAAAAACGTTACGAGAAAAACATTTTAAAAATTGACAAATACAACAATTAGATAAACGTCACACAAACAGCAAGCAAACAATAACAATACATCAGCATAAATAAAATACACAACACTATATAAAATACAGTCACGTTAAGTAAAAATAAAAACGCCTTGAACGGTTAAAGATAGGGCGTTCATATTTAGAGTATGTGTACATTAGCATGTTCTGCAGAGAAGATTGTATTTGAAACATGTGGGTCCGCGGGTTCCATATTGCGGCGCAACACCACCTACCGGTAAAATGTGCCTGCGGCACTCGTTGTCACCATGAACCGAAGGCAATGGATCGGTGTGACTTGAGCAGACGTGCTGGATGCCTCGCAGACGTATGCGCTCTACGTACCTTCAAATCAGTGAGTTTGAAAGAGGGTGCATTATTTGCATGAGAGAATGTCATGCGTCCATTTGCGAAATTTCTGCTCGTCTGGGACGAAGTGTTTCGGCAGAGCAACGGGTGTGTGCAGGTCGGTTCACGGAAAGCCATAGAACACGACGAGATGGGTCAGGTTGCATCACCCAGACCCCCCTCCGTTTCCGATAAGATCGACACTTCATGCGAATGACATTGCAGGACAGATCAGTGTCCTCCTCGGCTCCGGCGCAGCAGTGGAACAGATCGTTCACTATCAGAGTTGACAGTCCATCGCCGTTTATTGCAGCATGGTTATGTGCGCGTTGTCCACTTCTCCATCTCCCTTTGAAAAATGTGCGGAAACATGCTAGACCAATATGGTGTATTGGACGACGTCATTGGAAAAAATTATCAAACGCGGAGGTCATCGGTCGCTAGACTTATACACTACTTAAACTAACTTATGCTAAGAACCACACACACGCCCATGCCCAAGGGGGGACTCGAACCACCGACGGAAGGGCGTCGCAAGCCGTGACCTGGCACCTCAAACCGCGTGGTCACTGGGCGCCGCCATGTCACTGGAGACAGGAATGGCATCAGACAGTATATTCGAACGAATCCAAGTTCTGTTTGTTTGAAAACGAAGGTCGCATTTCGGTTTGCCAAAGACAGGGGTTCAAATGGTTCAAATGGAGCTCTTTGGGACTTAACATCTGAGGTCATCAGTCCCCCAGAACTTAGAACCACTTAAACCTAACTAACCTAAGGACATCACACACATCCATGCCCAAGGCAGGATTCGAACCTGCGAGCGCAGGCGAAGACAGGGTGAGCGGAGTCACTGTAACTGCAATTGCGCCAGACATACCGCGCCAACTCGAGACATTATGGTGTGGGACGCTATTGAGTACTTCCACAAATCACAGGTGGTGGATGTCCAGGGCACTTACCAGTGTGACTTACTTAAATGATATCCTGCGAACCGGTTGCCGTAACCTTTCTGCCCACCATCTCAGATGCCACTTTTCAGGAAGCCAACGCATGACCACATGTTACTACATGAACACGTGCCTACTTGGTGCCGTAGGCCCGCCAGATCCCCAGAGTTCTTGCCAATCGAAAATGTGTGGGATATGGTGAAACGACGGGTGTAGCGCGTTGACCCAATGCCAACCACCACAGATGGACTTCTGAACCAGGTGAATGCAGCATGGATGGCAATTCCACACGACGCCATTCGCGCCTTATACACATCGATACCATCACGCACGGAACAAGTTATCAGGGCCCATGGTGGCCCTGCGCCTCCTAGGGAAGAGGACACATGCTGAAAAGAGGTAACCGAAATGCTTACAATTTTTGCAGAACATACTGACGTACATGTTCTGTGAATATGAACGTCCTACCTCCAGTTGTTCAAAGTGTTCTGCTTCTTCTGAACTTCAGTGTACATTACAAAATACACGACTATAAACGACATTGAGCGCAAGCTATCGTAGATTCAAGTTTTCACTGCTCTAAAGAAGTCAGTTACCTTTTTTTGAAGGACAATTTCACGTACTTTATTTTGAGCGTGTTATTTGATCTTCATCAAGTGCAACAATTAAATACGATATGGTTCACATTGTATCTCCATCCACGTAGCCATTTTGTTTGTCTTATCAAATATTTCACGTGTACTGGGAGTGTCTTCTGTGCTTTCTTCTTCGTGATATTGCAGAAGCGCTGCATGTAGATTGTAATAATGTTTTTACACGGCATAATATCCGAATTTGCGGTATATGGGACTGCTGTATATCGGACCTGTTACTGTACTAACATATTAACCTCTTGTTGAGCTCAAAAACTCCCTCATTATCAGTTTTCGGGTAAGCAATAGGAAAGTTAGAATACATAAAATGGAAGTCAGACGTAATAGTTACTTTAACTACAGTGTCTGTGTAGCGAGTATGTTGAGAAATGAATGAACAGTGTAGCACTGGATTTTTTATGTTATGACAACTTCTTTGCAAGAATTAGAAACAAAATACCTTTTTACACCAGAGTTAAATCAAATGAGATTGTACTGTTGTCAACAAACCTGGCATATCCCCCGCAACACCAAGTCACTTTTAGTAACGTGTATTACCAAGGGCGGGGGGAGGGGATACTTTGTTCCCACCATCAAAAATTTAAAAAAATAAAATTCATTAATTGTTCTTGAATTAAATTAATAACATACTTTTGAAAGATCTATTGACGCATAATCAGGATCCAGAAACTGAATATTTCTTTCAAAACTGTTTTCAAAAATGCATCTTATATCTTTCACTTATTTCGTAATTTACGTTTATTAAGTCTACGTTTATTAAGTTTATTAACTCGCTAACACACAAATGACATCTACCTTTACCTTCACGAGCTTCCTTTGCACCGAAGTTCTGCTTGATTTTCCGTCCGAGAATACCCTCCATACTTGAAACAACAGCAATATTTGTATGTAGCCTTCCCTTCAATGTATAGTTTCGTGAGCTGTAGTCCCAGTTCTTGAAAATGAAGAAAAAGTCGTCGCTTTTTAGATTTTTTTCTTATTTCAATCCGGGAAGTTCAACAAAAATAGTGTGTAACTATTTAACGCTGGTATGTCCACAAGAGTATAGAAAACAGACAGCGACCACATTCCTGTAGCCCTCTTAGTTGAATATTTCCTCACTATTTGATCTATCGTGTCAACGCCATTTATACCAGTTTTCTTCTTGGTATCAGTAAGTGAACCAAATGCAGAGTTGATAATGTTGGGATGATAGAAGCAGCAGATTTATATTAGGTTTCTCACGCTGAATATAAGAAACAAATTTGAATGGAATATTTCCAGTACTAGTATCACTAAAGGAAAATTTACTAGTTTATAATTCTCGTCTTTAGATATCTTTCAGTTCTTGAGGTATATGTTTTCTTTTTGTTTGTAACGTTCCCACGAGTGTTAGCTTGTGATTCCTCCATAGATATTCGGCCCAATAACTTGAAGTGTAATATCTGTCTGTAGTGACATTTCGCCCTGAATCATGTATAGGAACCTCCATGTGTTTAACCACAGCTTCAGCGGAATTTGATTGTTGTGTACCATCATTTCTTTCCCCACCATAAGGTTCCATGCTTATAAAATATCTGGTTTTAGCGACTGTGAGCATACTAATAAGTATCCCGTATTTACCAGGTTTTTCCTTCATGAAGACATTGAAGGGACACCTGCCACGGAACAATGACAACATTTCATCAATGACACTGTGCATCCCAGCAGAGCAACATTTTGGCAGTAATTCATTCATTTTATCAAAAAACTTCTCGTATTGCAGAAAATTTATCACGTTTCCCGCGATCGCTTTTGCAACTCTGTCATCAAATCATACTACTTTAGTAATCTGCTGGAATCTGCTTCGGCTCATGATAGCAGTATAAATAAACCTTACTGAAGTGTAGGACCATAAATCTGTAACATGACTTGCTGTCGTTTTCATTCCCTTTAATAATAAGTAGCCCTGTTTGTGTCCTGTATGTGTCTGTCTTGTGTAGTTTCTGCCTCAATGCCTCTTCATTGGTATGCTTTATTACGATGTTGACAACTTCTGGTGACAAAAACTTTTCAGATGATTCTCTTATTGTTCCTAGTTCACCTTCGTCTCTTATGCCTTCTCTTTGTGCCACTATGTTTTGTGCTACTCGTCTTATAATGCGAGGAGGTTTGGAGCTATAAATTTTTCCAGTGCTTGTAATATATTTGTCACTAACATCGCTAGCTGCGTCGCACATCAGTTTCAGGCGAACAGAGTTCATCTGCAGCGTGTGTAAGTATTCTTCATGTTCACTCCCTACATCGTCATTTTTATCAAACTCAATTTGAGAATTTGTGAATTCTTCCAAAATTTGTGATATTTCCCTGCCAATAAGTGAGTGTCGATACATTTTCAATCACAGTTGTATTTACACTGGAGTAAGTGCACTGAGCCGGCCGAAGTGGCCGAGCGGTTCTGGGCGCTACAGTGTGGAACCGAGCGACCGCTACGGTCGCAGGTTCGAATCCTGCCTCGGGCATGGCTGTGTGTGACGTCCTTAGGTTAGTTAGGTTTAATTAGTACTAAGTTCTAGGCGACTGATGACCTCCGAAGTTAAGTCGCATAGTGCTCAGAGCCGTTTGAACCATATTTTTGAAGTGCTACTGAACAGGAAACAATAACGAACCAAAGAGAAATGAATCACTGTTGTGGCCATTGTTGCTGTAAATCCAAAGAAATACAATGTCCATGTGTTCTAAGACAACGTAATGCTATTATTTGTGGACTAAGACGCATCTAAAACCAAGGGGGGAGACTTCATGACCACCTCCTATAAACGTAAATTTTTCAATTAAGTTTAAACGAAAAATGTAAAACAATTACAGAATCTGGAAAAAGACGTCATTGAAGACAATAAATGTTTTTTACAAATTTTAAAACATAAAGTATTTGAGTAGATATCAATGTTTTCAAAAGGTGGACACAACCCCCACCCCCCTGATGTTGTGAGGGTTACACTCTCCTCGCCAGACACGATGAACGTTGAACGCATTCCTTACGACGAGATGGAATGATACGAGAGCACGAAGTATTGATGCTACCTACACCTTACCGGGTGCAGCGCCGCTGCAGAACTGAGTCGCCATTATTTACTGGCCGGTGACTGGGTGGAATCTCATTTTCCAGCGCGTCGCCCGCTGTCAGACCGCAATGCCTCACGCGTGTGCTGGAGTCTGCAACAACGAGCACGAAGCGCCACAACTCCACTCCCATGAAAAGCTTCCCGGGACGTTTTCGCAGCTTCCCGTACGGCACCAGCATATCCCTTCATTTCTTACTGTCATGGTGAAAGCTAAAACTAGGACACGACTGTGAAAACGCAGGTACTTTCCAATTGGAATCAAGACAGTTATCTGCATCTGGTATAAACAAAGGCCAATGCTATAACTGGTTTAGAACATAAAATATATTTAATCAGCCAGTATTGCCATTATTATTAATTTCTTCACCAATGGTTATTTACAAAGGTGTGGTTATATGATGCGTCAAACAAAAGTTGTGACCTAGTTGTTAGACTGGAGTCATCAAAAGAAATTCAAATAACATTAGATGTGCCCCAGGGTAGTGTGTTTGGATCATTTTTGTTAATTTGTGTGTTAATGACGTGACAGGAAACATTAATAGTAACCTGATACTTTTGACAGATGATGTACAGGAGTTTGTAATTACAGTGAAACAACTCACTGAGGACCATTGTGCCTTGTAATTATCGTATTACATCGAAACTTGGTACATATGCTGATGTGTCCATGCAAAACACTTTGGCGACTGGATGCAAATCTGGCGCTGGGAATGCAGGGAACACGTATGGAAATGTGTTCATATGTAATGGATTAGGAACGTGACATGGGCAGGAGAGACCAAACGAATGAGAAAGGTATAATGTTATTATTAACTGTTGCTTACACAGTTAGTTCAGTATAGTACCAGATACATGAATGAGATGCTGCATCCGTAAAACGACGTGATCAACAGTTCCGTTGGAATCTGAGCAAAATGTTCCTGTGTACTGGTCTTCAGATCGGGTAGAGATCGAACGTGTCCCTGGTAAATGAGTTCCTTTAGATATCCCGAAAGCCAAAATTCACAAGAATTCAGATCAGGTGATATCACAGGCCATGCATCTGGAAAACCTCTGTCGATAGCACGTTCGTGGAAAGTTGCATTAAGCAGATCTTTCACTGGGCGAGCGACATGAGGTGTTGCCCCATATTGCATGAAAACAGTGATTAATGCATAGTAGCGCTCTTCCAATGCAGGATTCACAAGCTGTACAAGGAGCTCTTGATAATGTGCAGACGTCACAATACATCTGAACAGGCCGAGAATAAAACTGCTTGATTCAGTCACACATTACAAATGCAGTGGCTCTTCTACATCTATATGGATACTCTGCAAATCACATTTAAATGCCTGGCAGAGGGTTCATCGAACCACTTTCACAATAATTCACTATTATTCCAATCTCGTACAGCGCGCGTAGTAAACGAGCACCTATATCTTTCCGTGCGAGCTCTGGTTTCCGTTATTCTATGATAATCGTTTCTCCCTATGTAGATCGGCGTCACAAAATATTTTCGCATTCGGAAAAGAAAGTTGGAGACTGAAATTTCGTGAGAAGATTCCGCCGCAAAGGAAAACGCCTTCGTTTTAATTATGTCAACCTCAAATCCCTTATCATTTCCATAACACTCTCTTCCATATTTCGCGATAATACAAAACGTGCTGCCCTCCTTTGAACTTTCTAAATGTACTCCATCAATCCAGTCTGGTAAGGATCCCACATCGCGCAGCAGTATTGTAAAAGAGGACGGACAACTGTAGTGTAGGCAATCTCTTTAGGAGATCTGTTGCATCCTGCCAATAAAACGCATTCGTCGGTTAGCCTTCCCCACAGCGTTTTCTATACGATCCTTCCAATTTAAGTTGTTCGTAAATGTTATTCCTGGGTATATAATGGTAAGACAAAGATTTAGGAACCAGGTTTTAAATCGTAAGACATTTCCAGGGGCAGATGTGGACTCTGACCACAATCTATTGGTTATGAACTGCAGATTAAAACTGAAGAAACTGCAAAAATATGGGAATTTAAGGAGATGGGACCTGGATAAACTGACTGAACCAGAGGCTGTACAAAGTTTCAGGGAGATCATAAGGGAACAATTGACAGGAATGGGGGAAAGGAATACAGTAGAAGAAGAATGGATAGCTCTGAGGGATGAAGTAGTGAAGGCAGCAGAGGATCAAGTGGGTAAAAAAAGACGAGGGTTAGTAGAAATCCTTGGATAACAGAAGAAATTTTGAATTTAACTGATGAAAGAAGAAAATACAAAAATGTAGCAAATGAAGCAGGCGAAAAGGAATACAAACGTCTCTAAAATGAGATCGACAGGAAGTGCAAAATTGCTAAGCAGGGATGGCTGGAGGACAAATGTAAGGATGTAGAGGCTTATCTCACTAGGGGTAAGATAGATACTGCCTACAGGAAAATTAAAGAGACCTTTAGAGAAAAGAGAGCCACTTGTATGAATATCAAGAGCTCAGATGGAAACCCAGTTCTAAGCAAAGAAGAGAAAGCAGAAGGTGGAAGGAGTATGTAGCGGGTCTATACAAGGGCGATGTACTTGAGAACAATATTATAGAAAGGGAAGAGGATGTAGATGAAGATGAAATGGGAATACGATACTGCGTGAAGAGTTTGAAAGACCGGAGTCGAAACAAGGCCCCGGGAGTAGACAACATTCCACTAGAACTACTGACGGCCTTGAGAGAACCAGTCCTGACAAAACTCTACCATCTGGTGAGCAAGATGTATGAGACAGGCGAAATACCTTCAGACTTCAAGATCAATATAATAATTCCAATCCCAAAGAAAGCAGGTGTTGACAGATGTGAAAATTACCGAACTATCAGTTTAATAAGCCACGGCTGCAAAATACTAACGCGTATTCTTTACAGACGAATGGAAAAACTGGTAGAAACCGACCTCGGGGAAGATCAGTTTGGATTCCGTAGAAATATTGAAACACGTGAGGCAATACTGATCTTACGACTTATCTTAGAAAATAGAGAAAGGAAAGGCAAACCTACGTTTCTAGCATTTGTAGACATAGAGAAAGCTTTTGACAATGTCGACTGGAATACTCTTTCAAATTCTAAAGGTGGCAGGGGTAAACTACAGGGAGCGGAAGGCTATATGCAATTTGTACAGAAACCAGATGGTAGTTATAAGGGTCGAGGGACATGAAAGGGAAGCAGTGGTTGGGAAGGGAGTGAGACAGGTTTGTACCCTGTCCACGATGTCATTCAATCTGTATATTGAGCAAGCAGTAAAGGAAACAAAAGAAAAATTTGGTGTAGGTATTAAAATCCATGGAGAAGAAATAAAAACTTTGAGGTTCGCCGATGACATTGTAATTCTGTCAGAGACGGCAAAGGACTTGGAAAAGCAGTTGAACGGAATGGACAGTGTCTTGAAAGGAGAATATAAGATGAACATCAACAAAAGCAAAACGAGGATAATGGAATGTAGTCGAATTAAGTCGGGTGATGCTGAGGGAATTAGATTAGGAAATGAGACACTTAAAGTAGTAAAGGAGTTTTGCTATTTGGGGAGCAAAATAACTAATGATGGTCGAAGTAGAGAGGATATAAAGTGTAGACTGGCAATGGCAAGGAAAGCGTTTCTGAAGAAGAGAAATTTGTTAACATCGAGTATAGATTTAAGTGTCAGGAAGTCATTTCCCAAAGTATTTGTATGGAGTGTAGCCATGTATGGAAGTGAAACATGGACGATAAATAGTTTGGACAAGAAGAGAATAGAAGCTTTCGAAATGTGGTGCTACAGAAGAATGCTGAAGATTAGATGGGTAGATCACATAACTAATGAGGAGTTATTGAACAGAATTGGGGAGAAGAGGAGTTTATGGCACAACTTGACAAGAAGAAGGGACCGGTTGGTAGGACATGTTCTGAGGCATCAGGGGATCGAAAATTTAGCATTGGAGGGCAGTGTGGAGGGTAAAAATTGTAGAGGGAGACCAAGAGATCGCTACACTAAGCATATTCAGAAGGATGTAGGTTGCAGTAAATACTGGGAGATGACGAAGCTTGCACAGGATAGAGCAGCATGGAGAGCTACATCAAACCAATCTCAGGACTGAAGACCACAACAACAACAACAACGGGTATTTAGTTGAATTTACTGCCTTTCGATTTGAGTGATTTATTGTGTAACCGAAGTTTAACGGACTCCTTTAGCACTCGTGCTGATGACCCTACACTTTTCGTTATTTAGGGTCAATTGTCAGTGTACAAGAATTTGCACAACACGCGGTTTAACAGTGCCCCAATTCGGCAATTCTGTGTGTTCACTGCACTCTGTAATGGAAAGTGTGCCTCGTCACTCCATAGAGTATTGCCAGAAACCGAAGAGCAAATTCAGAACGATGCTACGGATAATGAGGTTTCAAATTGCTGCACCGTCTGAATCTTGTACGGGTGTTATTGTAACGTAGGCCGCAAAACTTTCCTTACTGAGGAAATTGGATAATTTTTTGTTTCGTCCGTCTCAGTTGCACTGATATAAAATTCAACTATAGTGGTTTCCGGTTTCGACTAACACGGCCATTCTCAAACCACACATCTTTCTGTTAAACGTAATTATTCATACAATATGGTGCGAAATGGCACAAACAGCTTCTCTACAAGCAAGTGTACAGTCGACAACAAGTACACTTATTGATCTTAGCCTATGTGTCTGTTGACACTAACTGACACAACGAAATCCCGCGCCGTTGACCATGGGACGTAAATTCTCGTGATACTGCACGAGCTCTATCACTACCCAAGGAACATGCTACACCGTCAGTTACAGCAACAGCGATCGCATCAATAACTTCCACAGGGACAGAACGCCTTTCTCTTCCAGGTGCCACACCAAACTCGGCAGTGTTTCCGAATCTTTTTTAAAACGCTTAATGATATCGGGCCTCTGCTCAGACGTTTCAGTCGGCGATACTCTCTCAGTGTAGCACTGTAATTGCTGCTGTTCAGATAAAACAATTTCACTTACAGCGGTAGGCATAATGTTCGCTGATGTTATGGCTTTTCAAACGACAGGGTGGATGTCATATCGTAATACTGTTTGCACCTTGTGGCGAAATTTGGAAGTATGTTTTTTTTTTCCATGTAAATCGTTTCCGCATTAATACATTACGGTAATTTCCAAAACTGATTGCCTATCGAAGTCGCGGGGTCCAAACGATGCATATCGAACGATGCCCCTACATCGATCACGCGGCTGTGATGGCGGGCGTTATGAGTATGTTTACGGTGGTCACTGCAGCAATGACAAAAGAAGTCCGTTACAAAAACACTTATAATTAGAAGGGAGATGACTTACCTTACTCGTCGTAGGTGTTGTCCTCATGTGAAAGACCACGTGATGAGTACGCTACGGGAACAATTCCCTTTTTGCATTAAGTCGCGAAGGTATGTAACTTAGAGCAACTAAGGGAACAATGGAAAATAGATAACAATGAGGATCACCAATAATTTATCATAACACATGATCGATGTAGGATCGCACGTTCGATATGTATCGTTTGGACCCCACGACTTCGAAAGGCAATCATTGTTGGAAATTACCCATAACCGTATCTGCCTAGTTCCTCGTAAACTGACCTACGGCCGGGAGAGCGGTGTGCTGACTACATGCCCCTCCATATACGCATCTAGTGACGCCTGTGGGTTAAGGATGACACGGCGGTCGGTCGGTACCGTTGGGCCTTCATGGCCTATTCGGGCGGAGTATCTACCTTGTTTCGTTGTCATACCATAATTATGGTCAACAGTGGATCTCCATAAGTTGCTGCAACTTAATTATAACTTGCCGGTAGTTATGTATAATGACGTGATGTCTGAAAAAAACTAAAAAAATATTCAATTAGATCTTGATAAGATTTCGAATCTGTGACGGATTGCCAGATTGTTTTCACTGTGCAGGAATTTAAAATTATGTATTTCATAAAACAAAGAGCATAGTTTTTATAACAACAATATCAATGATTGACAATTAGAATAAGTCAAATCACATAATTAAGTGCGTGCAAAAATTTGCAATGATGGCCGGAATGATCACATAGGCTCAGCCATAGGCTAGGCAGCGTGTAGCAGTTCCCCGGTATGGTCTCTTCTAGTAAAAAAGATCGATATACATAACCTTCTAGCCGCTATACGTCACTGCATCGAAGTATGCTAAGCTGTAAGTTGTCCATTACGTGAAGTTGTATATGGAGAGGTCTGCTGGACAAATTACAAGGGTAAATCCTATCAATCTGCACTTAGTATTTCGCTGACCGTTCAAGAAGATCCCTGCTTACCTCGTATCTTCTAAAGGTGTCTCGTTGTCCCCACTGGAATTATTCTCCGTAGGTCGCTGCTTCTAACATTCCTAATTTTAACAGTGAAATTCAGTGTGGCGGTTGGCATTAAGAAATTCAGTGTGGCGGTTGGCATTACTGCTACTGTCGCTAAATTAACGTATAAATTTTAATTTAAAAAAAAGGATGCCACCTTTTTTAGTAGTCCGAGGGAATAAGGAAATATTTGTATCTGGCTATACAAAATATTTGTCCTACGTGGGAACTAGTCGAAATTCATAAAACAAAGTAATGTTCGCAAGATCTGATCATACTATCTCGAACACCACAAATATGAAATATAACTTTACTGCTTTTACGTATGAGTGTTTGAATGTCAAATTAACGTTTTACTAGTCAAAATTATCATATGTATCACTTTCACATACGTGCAGTAACTAGTCCGTTTGATCATGACTGATGCACGTTCACATCACAGACGCTCCGTGATGACTGATATATAAGAGGCAGCCCAATGGAAACGACGCAGATAGAGAAGTAAGAAAACTGTTTAGGTTTCAAAAGTAATCACCATAACTGTTAATACATTTATCCCTCTGTGAGACAAGATGGCCGGTGTCTTCGAGGAAAACTATTTGTAGCTGCCTACGGAACCATGATGGTACCCAGGCATGCACCACTTCATCCAAAGCGAATCGTCGGTCGAAAATGTCTTTCTTCAGGGCTCTGAAACGATGGAAATCGCGTGGGGAGGGGTCGGCACAATTAAGGAGCATGTGTAAGGGCTTCCCAGCGGAACTTCTGCAATGTACTAGAAGCAACCTTGGCTACACGAGGGTGGCCGTCATCCTGCGCCAGTATGATGGAACTTCTGCAATGTACTGGAAGCAACCTTGGCTACAGGAGGGTGGCCGTTATCCTGCGCCAGAATGATGGCGTCTAACAACATTCTTGGGCGTTTGTACTTCATGATGCGCTTCATTTTTCGCAAAGCACCCACTTACCGCTGTGCTTTAACTGTGGCACCATGTTCTGGAAGTAAATGAGCAGTGAGCCCTTCCAATTAAGGAAAAAGGTGACCATGATTTTCCCTGAACTAGCGTTCCTATTTTTTCAACCACGCTGCAGAAGTTTCGATATGGACCCTCACACGTTCTCCCTATACGCCCGATCTCTCCTCATGCGATTTCCATATATTTGGAGCCCTGAAGAAAGACATTCGTGGCCGTCGGACGAAGAGGTGCACGCCTGGATTTCCCATTAAGACACTGACCGTGTGTCCCATAAATGTATTAATAGTTACGGCGATAGCTTTTGCAATAATAAAGGGTTTACGTACTTTATCCCTATGTTCTGTTTTCATTTGGCTGCCCTTATACATGTTTACATCGTTAAAATTGGGTGGTCGAGCGGTTCTACGCGCTTCAGTCCGGAACTACACAGCTGCTACGGTCGCAGATTCGAATTCTGCGTCGGATATGGATGTGTGTGATGTCCTTAGTTAGGTTTAAATAGTTCTACGTCTAGGAGACTGGTGACCTCAGATGTTAAGTCCCATAGTACTTAGAGCCATTTGAACCACTTGAGCTAAAATTGGTTATCTACGTCTTCACATCATTCTGGCTTATTGATGACTGTGTCACATGTTCACACCGCAATAGCTAATTGATGACTAATCCAGGACTAAACTGCCTCTGTTTCCCACGTCCACATTTCGTGATCTACTGGCTAGCGTTGCTGCCTCTGGATCACGGGGTCCCGGGTTCGATTCCCGGTCGGTTTGGGGATTTTCTCTGCCTGGGGAGTGGGTGTTTGTGTTGTCCTTATAGTTTCATCATTATTCGTGAACATGACGATGTTCGACTGTGTACAGATTGGGACTTTGTACGGGTTCTCATAGCAGCGCAGTTGAGCACCCCACGTGCCCGCGATAGAACGTTCTTTCGTGATCTCCGCCGAGATTCGTTGTAGTGATCTAATTCAATTGTATCTGACAATATTATTTTTTTAACATAAATACCGTTTATATAGAGTCTGCATGGGTAAAGACTTCAGAACTGTTAAACTGGTTATTGTACAAAGACAGACATTACGTACGCATTTTAACTGGTCGTTAAGCTCCTTGGTGCCAATTTTGTCACGGGAGTTCCTCCGATCTACCATCGTTCAGTGACAAATTATGCTAATATCAGAGCTTCATCACACTGCAGGTCCACGTGTGGTTACCCTCTGTCACTTGCGTAGTGGATAACTTGTCTCGTTACTTACTTTCGCAGCTGCAGTAGCGAATATAATTCTCTATGTACAACAACGCATGACCAGAGAGCTAATATTAACGGCAAAAGGCGACAGACTTTGGTTCTGTGGCAGGATTCTGGAAAATCTACAAACAAATAAAGCTCTCATTAGGATTACATTGCTATTTTAAAAAATACCATCAGCGAGATTCGTCTCACTCATGAAACTAAGCGTTTACTAGCTCAGGTGCGGATTCCTTGAATACTAGCAAGCAAACAAAAACTGGTTCAAATGGCTCTGAGCGCTATGAGACTTAATATCTGAGGTCATCAGTCCCCTTGAACGTAGAACTACTTAAACCTAACTAACCTAAGGACATCACACACTCCCATGCCCGAGGCAGGATTCGAACCTGTGACCGTAGCGGTCGCGCGGTTACCGGCTGGCTGCGAGCAAACAAACTCGCCTAACATTATCAAATTCAAGTTTCTCGAAAACGGTTGAGGTTCGTCTTCCTGTTTACATATGTTGAAGTCCCACTCGCGTCCACCACACCTGTTGATATGAATCAAATCGGTGAGGAAAAGCCGGCCGTGTGGCCGAGAGGTTCTAGGCGATTCAGTCTGGAACCGCGCTACCGCTACGGTTGCAGGTTCGAATCCTGCGGTGGGCATGGATTTGTGTGATGTCCTTAGGTTAGTTAGGTTTAAGTAGTTCTATGTCTAGGGGACTGATGACAGATGTTGATTCCCATAGTGCTCAGAGCCATTTGAACCATTTTTTTGGTGAGGGAAATTCGTAGGGTAGCCTTGTACCTACTATCTGTCATGCATTTTGCAGTGATTTGCAAAGTATGTGTGTAGACTAGCTTCGCACTCCTGCTTAGACTGTATGGTATGCAGAGATTTCTTGATTTGTTTTTTTTATCTAATCGAATTTTATGTTATTCACAAATTGCAACGTCTCCTAAGCTCTTTATGGTGCTTGAGGCCATATAAGCATGGCCTTTTTCGAATGTAATTCCGACCAAAAAGCGATTCTGGTAGTTGGAGTACAACGTTTTTGTTAACCATGGCCTCCCATCGAGTAGACCGTCGCCGTGTGCAAGTCTTTCGATTTGACGCCACTTCAGCGACACGCTATTTTACTGCCATAGTAGCTGAACTTCCAAAAATGCTGAAGCAGGTATTTTTTTGTTTTCTGACTGAAAAATCAAATGCCAGTTTTCGTAGTACTAGCTTCAAAATACCCTTAATGCTCAAAAAATGGTTCAAATGGCTCTGAGCACTATGGGACTCAACTGCTGTGGTCATTAGTCCCCTAGAACTTAGAACTACTTAAACCTAACTAACCTAAGGACATCACACACGTCCATGCCCGAGGCAGGATTCGAACCTGCGACCGTAGCAGTCGCACGGCTCCGGACTGCGCGCCTAGAACCGCGAGACCACCGCGGCCGGCACCCTTAATGCGACATACTTTCAAAAAGCCTTTCAACCCCTACTTAACTCTTTAGGAGTGGAATTTCTGGCAGTTCCTTCTCAAGTGGTGCCTGCAGTATAAGGTCCACACCCTCTCCGAGCTTCAAGTTTCTGTCTTTAGCGGTTTGGGTTGGGCGATGGTGAGTCAGTGAATCAGTCTGACCCCGTTAGGGGTCAATGAAACTCGTATGTTTTTCATCTCTAACCAAGAACCCGGACACCAATTTTTAAAGATTTAGCTTTAAAAATGCTTTCGCTATGAAATATTTTCATAAAACGTTTCAACTGCTATTTCGCCCCCTTAGTGGTTCAAAATTCCAAAAACAAGTGAAAGATGTATGTTTTTATTTGAAACCGAGAAGTCAGACACCAGTGTTCATAAAGGTATCTTCAAAAATACTTTAGCAGTTCTTTAATAACGATGTATTTTTTAAAAAATTCGCCCATAGGGTTAAATTTCCAAATATGCTGAAACACTTATTTCTTTACTTCTTCCCGAAAAACCAAATTCTTGGCTCTAGTTTCAAAACTGAATTAATAGCGACATTTTTCAAAAAACCTCTATTCCCTATTTCAGTCCCTTAGGGTTAGAATTTCGAAAAATCCCTTCTTAAACGACGCCTACAGTATAAGACCCACATCTTATCCAAATTTAAAGTTTCTTTCCTTAGCGGTTTGGGCTGAGCGATGATGAGCCAGTCAGTCAATCAGGACACTGTCCTTTATACACAGATACGTGAAAGCAATCTTTCGTGGATTTGGACTCACCTACATTTACTGTTGCCAAACATTTGGGGCCGGCCGGAGTGGCCGAGCGGTTCTAGGCGCTACAGTCTGGAATCGCTCGACCACTACAGTCGCAGGTTCGAATCCTGCCTCGGGCATGAATATGTGTGATGTCCTTAGGTTAGTTAGGTTTAAATAGTTCTAAGTTCTAGGGGACTGATGACCACAGCAGTTAAGTCCCATAGTGCTCAGAGCCTTTTGAACAAAACTTTTGGGAAATTTGGGTGCCGTGTAAATTTCGTAATTTTTACTGAAAGTCAGAAATCTGTCGTTGTTGAAAGTGAAATCAAAGCGTGGAAACTTATTGGTTTACTCTTACCTTTACAGAAACCCTTAGATATAGGATATCGTAGTGTTTAGAAAACTGAAGGGAAACAAAATTCCTTTGTCTTCGGCAAATACGCTATGAGACATTACGACTCCACGCAAATATTTTTTTTAAATTTGTAACTGGAAATGTGTGATTATTTCGGTCAAAATTCTGTAGTACCTTTCCACTTTGGCGCAATTCAAGTGACACCAACAATACTTCACAGTCTGGTTGGAGTCCAGTCAGTGAGTACGCGTAACACAGGTCTCAGAACCTGGATAAGGCGACTGGATCAACCACACAAATTTCTTGCTGAAAGATGGAATAAACAACTCGGTGGTAACCCTGAAAGCACAATATAAACGTTACAGAGCTTCTGAAAATTATCACTCACGAGTTCTGTTCAAAAAAAAATTACGGACATTTATTTTTTGGAAATAATTTTACTTATTTGTCTACATCAACAGTTCCTACCAAATGTCATACCAGTATGCCAGGGCTTTTTCTAATCCCCGAAACACTATTGGAGGTCGATCTCCGGGATAACTTTAAGCATCCTCGGCGATGCTGTCTGGGTCTCATCTTGGCCTTTTACTTTTGAAAACAGAGAAAAGTCAACTGTTTAAGTCGAATATGGAGACTGGGGAATCATGCTAGTATTGCCTGTGAGCAAAAATTAACGAAAGAACAATAACTTATGAGTGGGTGTATTAACCGTCTCCAGTAGCCATGAATCTAGCCAGCTTTTGGGGTTCCTTACCTTAATCGATAAAAACTGAAACACATTATAGTATCATTTTGTTGTCTGTCTGTCTGCCTGTCCAACTGTTAAGGGCAGCTTTTTCTCAGGAACGTGGTAGTTTCAAGTTGAAATTTATGTCAAATACTAAAGTCGCGGTCCCTTGGCAGTGTAAAAACATTCAAGCTTTTAAGTCAATGTAGTCAAAAGACACAGCCATATATGTCAGCTATTTTGAATGTCGCAAACTCAGTTATCGGAAATTATAGATGAACTATAGATGTCGGCCTAGTGGTCTAGTTGTAACACACATTTCCTGGAAACCGACAGATAGCAGAATGTAATCTCGATCATATATCAACAAATTATTATAATCTGCTGCTAATCTGGGTTGCCATCTACTTTTGCCATAGCTGTTGGCTATCCCTATTCGGTCCTGTGCCGAATTTGTATAGTTGCTGCTGGTAAGCAAGGCTCCTTAGAAACAGCTTCTACTTTGGTGATAAGGGATTCTGTTTCTACCGCATGTATACGTTCAGCACCAAGTGCATTCGACGAATATGACAAAACACGCGATCTGATTGACAGCCGACAGCAAAAATTTTTCGCTACTTCTAAAACTGTACAGGTGCTATTATTTATTTATTTATTTATTGCTTATTCGGTTTGATTAGATTAGGACCTTGAGGTCCTATCTTACATCTGAGCAGGAACAAGATGTACCAAAGATATTACGAAAAACATTCACATGAATAATATTAATAATAATAAAGTCGTAGTAGTAGACACTAATAATGACGATAAGAATTAACAACAATAATAATAATAATAATGAAAATAATAATTGGTACTAACAATAATAATAATGTGATCAGGGGAAATTGCTCTTGTCCAGCCACAACTGTGGATTCTTTGATTGCTCAGGGAGAAGACTCATGAAACTAGATCACATGGAACATCAGTTCACTTTAGTACATAAATGAATTAAAGATTTACTTAACTTTAACACAATTGTTTGCCACACGAGTACTGGACAATTTACAGCTGACATCGACTAGCAAAGCATGACTTATTGGAATAATTAACAACTGTTCTCTGTAGGCACAACGTTCAACATTACGAAGTACATTTCACCCGAAACTTTAACTGTCATTGTCCTGTTTGATGATGCTGACTGCTGTAGCAGAGGTCTTGAACTGGGAAGAGTGTATGCATGGTCGACACTATGTTGACCTCAGTCTTAGGGCGTTGCTATTCTTGAGAGGCTGTGAGGGCGATGCTGTTGCTGGAGCATCTCCCATACATCATTGCGCGAACTCTATACGATACCGCAATAACGATAACAACAGTGAAAAGAATTACTAATTGTACAGATCAATACAGGACATTTGAATATATATTTAGTATTATAGAAGTGGAAGGGGCAAAGAAATGGGAGAAGACTGATATGGAATGATAGTGGCTGTTAGGAAAGAACAGAATTTAAATAACGAACTCTGGCAACAATGGAGAAGGAAACGTTGTGAGGGAGGGGGGATTGATGAGAGTGAGCTGCAGACTAGTAGAGATGGCTATTGTGATAAAAGCTTGTGGGGCGGCGAAGAAGTTGTCGAATGAGTTGTTTGAATGTTCATTTCACGTAACAGACTATTGCCGATGCAACATATGTGGGACGGCGAAGAAGTCGTTGTTTAATGTTGAATGAAAGTTGAACATTGCCACCTTAAATCACGCGAGCCTGGCAACTAATTTGGTGGCCAGTCAGAAAGCGAAGGGAAACTTACTGACCTTAGTTCCCAGTCTGCACGGCCACATTCCTGTACAGCCCAGCTAAACGAAAAATATCCATAGTTCTTCACGGGATTAGGGCTGCTTCAATAAAATTTAAAGTTCCAAACAAGATTTTATTATCTTAAAGGCTCACAAAAATGACTCGAAACTTCTGAAAATGCTAAAGACATTAAATATTGTTAATTCAGCCAATCGTTTAATAGTTCAGAGGCGACTTCTACAGCAAGTTCCTCCCGACTAGTTCATTACTCTAACAGTGCTCTATTAATAGTTCGCAATAATGTTAAAAAAAAAGATTAATGCTCGCCTTAAAAGTGGAGTTAGTCACCACTTGCCACGCGGAATTATACTTCACACGGACGGCACAATAACAGTTTGTTACCGAAGTCTAAACGATCCAGGACGGTGTACAGTCCTCGCGATTTTCAATGTCCGTTTACATTGCTAAGTACGCGCATGTCACAGCCCGCTATGACGTCACCCGAGGCGAGGCGCGATCGGACGTTAAGCTCGCGTGGACTAGGCGTTGGTCTAATGCGGAGTGAGCTTACTACTGCCTCTGCCGCTCTTTTTATATAGCTCCGGCGCGTACCGCCAAGAGAGCATCTGTTCTTTCCGTTCCTATGCAGATGCCTGCAACCTCCAAATGATCGCTATCTCAGGCACATAATCTTAAATATCACATTTAATAATAGCTTTACAAACTTCTCAATTTTTGTATACATACATCTGAGCAGTACAGAAGCACGTAGAAAATCTCAGCCCGCTAAAATTAAAACTTTACTCTCTAGAATTTTTACAATGGAACTAACGGTAGATTGTTACCTCTGAACCATAGCTTTATCAAGACTTGTATCAGCTGTTAATTATGCTACAAGACTAAAACTTGGTGTAGCTTTGTTAATTGTCCTATCTGATCATTGGTCTTAAAGAATTTGTTTTATCATTAAAATTTAAAGTACTTAATCTATAATGCTTATGTACATTTTACTCACAAAAGTAGTTTTTACTAAATTACTAAAAAACTAGAAGAGGTAACTGATTGTGGTATTTCCGTTATTATTATTAGGGTGAACTGAAGCATCCTACCAATTTTCAATATTGTAGCTCTATTATTTCGCGCCTCTGATTTTTCTGAAAAACGCGGATTCTGGAGTCAATTTTAGTTTTATGGTTTTGGAAACCAGCACCATTCATTAATGACTTCTTACTGCACCTTCTCACCAAACTTTGGCTTCCTAGCGTCATTATTTAGCGCCTCCTATTTTTCTTTCAAAACGTGAATTTCACGTAAACTACTAATTTTATAACATTAAGATTTGTTACCTGAAACATTATTACATAGAACTATACTTTAACAAAGTTTTACACACAAATCTTAATTTTTACTTTTATGTTAAATGTGGTGCAATACTATATGCAGGCGCGTTACGATGACGTGACGCTACTAGCAGTGAACTAGGGTAAGTCCCGTGCACTCGCTCGCCTCTGTATCTTATACATGATACAGCGCTTGCTTTGCTTCATCACCCCCTTTTTAATTTTCGTGAAAATCTATTTTTGAACAAAATTAAATTTCTAAAAGAACAAACAAGCGATGGATTACTTTAGTATACCTCTTTCAACGTAAGTTGCTTCTTCTTAGGAAATTCCTTATTACTACATACACAAAATAACCATACTCATATACACATAGAAAACCTAGTACAGAAGACATTCACAAATTATTTACATACATTTACATGGAAATATAAATTTTTCAATGGTTACAAAATAGTTATTTTTTTTTAAAAAAAAGTCAGTCTCTTCCTGAAAAAGAAAATACACACGACTTTTATCACTGCAACGCACTCACATTTTTCTTTTACTATAATACTCGGCACTGTGGTGGGTGTCCTATTGTAACACTCATTTAATTTCACTGATTGACAAAATTGTGGAATTGTGGGAGGAAATCGTATTCACTGTGGTTTGCGTCTCTACTTCCAATCTCCCTACCGCTTGTTGTCAGTCATTCATGCAGCCTGCATGTCCCTGAGAAACAGACAATACAGTCTAAGTTTCTGTTTTCAACTTATATCTAAGGTAGGACAAAGTACATTTTATAGTTTATATTCTGGCACTATTTTACTAATTGTGAAGTTGTCAGAAAGACATTTAGCACTAAGTCGTATCTGATACAATAGCTCCTACTTTCTTCTTTCATAAATAATCTTTTAGGTTCCTAAATAGTGAAAATTCTTTTAGCAAATTAATATATTAAGATCTTGCTTCAACTTAGAAAATTGAGTAACCTTTTAGTTTTAATGTACTCTGGATTAATTATCGTATGGATTAGTTCATCAAAGAAGTCATTTGCTGACCAGCACTTTGCTTTATTGTATGAATTACTAAAGAAATTAGTTATTTTCAGTATACCGATTCCAAATTTCTGCATTTTCCAATATTTGTGTGTTTCTGTTGTCTGTTTAACTATTTATTTGCCTCAAGCAAGATTTAGCGTTTTTCACCATTTCACGAGACGTGAGGGAATTATTCTTTAATCCTACATCATTTACTTCAATTTACTTACTTCACTTCTTTACCTTATTCATTTTCTCCCTTTTCTTCCAGATTCAAAATACTTCATTTCTCCACTTCTTTCTCCCTTTTCCTTTTGTCAGCCTATTGACGTCCTGTTTTTATATATTTGGTGCGATCCTCACACCACTTCCACACATCTCCATTTATTTAATTCTAAAACGCCATTGCTTGCCTCTATGAGCATTACCTTCTTACGCTGTTTTCCTTCAGACAACCTTATTTCTAGCAACATACTACCTTCTGCATAATCTCATGGATTATTCATATTCATACCGTACTTCATATACTGCAAAGTGTCTCTCTTAGTTGTAGTTTCTAACCCTTTTACAATTACATGAAATATTTTAATTTATTTATTTTAGCCATGTTTGCCTCTTATTGGTACCCAGACTTTTGTTTTGCCATTCACTAGGTAGATCCTTACTAAGAATACTTAAAACCTAATAGCATATATACAACATGAAGACATATGTGATTCTTACCTGTTATGATAGACCAGAAGAAGGGAATGAAACTTGAAAAGGAAATAAAGTTTCACCCAGCTGGGACTGCACGGTACGCCAAACCGTGTATCCGCCAAAGAGTGGCAGACTCCCTACAGTAATTAATTACTGTTAATTTTAAATTCCTTTAGATCCACAATATTTCTTAGACCTAGTTCTCTCTTACTCTTTGGATATTCCAAACGATAGGCATTTGCATGAGGTTTACTTACTATTCTAAATGGTCCATGATATACATGCATAAACTTTTTAGTTTCTGCAGAAATTTTCTTTGATTTTTCTTTTGTTTTGACCAGCACTAGCTTTGTTGATTGTACCTTTTCCTCTATTTCCTTTAGGATGTGTCTCTCTTCAACCTTAGCACTTTCCTCATTCTCACTGAAAACCAAATTTTCCTGCAAGTATCCTTTATTCTTTATTACTCTAATAGGCAGTTCCCAAGTTTCATTACTACCGCCTATATGACTTCCTATAAAAGACTCTCTTATCACTTTAGAGTCAGGTAAAGTTAAAATTAAGTTGTTCTGATCAAAATTGATCTTTCCCTGGTACTTTGATAAGAAATCAGTACCAATCAACATATCAACACTTAAGCCTAGCACAATCAAACAAGGATGATCTATTACTACGTCATTTATACCAATGGGTATCAAAGCTTCGTGTTGAACTGGTCTAGAGACTTTTCCAGTAGCACCTATAATCTTTAAGCCACTTACTTTCATAACTGTTAACTTCTCTTTATTGGGTATGGTGTCAAAAAATGTTTGTGATAAAGCACTTGCTTCACTGCCACTGTCAAGCAGACAACGCACAGTGACTCCTGATATGTTTACTTTGAAAACAGGGTGAGTTATTTTACATTGAACAGGTTGCTCACACACCTCGTCTAATAAATCTCGTTCTATGTTCTTCCAGCTAAAGTAATTCTGATCAGTTGCAATTACATTTACATTTACATCCTGGGGCTCATCATGCTCTATAATCTTAGCTGCTTTCTCTAATCTGTCCACTAACTTTAAATCGAAGCATCTGACGACTTTTTCTACTTTTGTTTGCTGCACATCTGCCAAACTATCCTCTACCTCTGAGCAACTGCGTCCCTGCGCAATATTGCTGTTCATAAGAATGTCGTCACCTTCAACCATTTGTGGCACGTTTACACAGCTACTAGATTCTTTCACCTCGTTACTATTTCTACCCCCTTCATTCATCATTTCCTCCTCTCTAAAGTTTTGCAGTACTGATTCTACTTCTGCTATTTCTACTTCAGCTTTTAGATTGCCATTTTCATCGAAGATGTAAGCTTTTACTTCATCATTATTCCCATCAGACTCAAACCCATTATCTATTTCTTCCCCATTATCTACCTTGAGTTCCTGTTCTTCCTTGACCCATTTTTCTAGTGTATCCAAAATACTATCCACTATTTTGTGAGAGTGGCTTAACACATCACTGGTATTATCTGTATTTATTTCGTCATCCATGTTGTCTGTCTGTGTATGTTGGCTGATTGTCTGTGTTTCCGTTACCGCCTGGTGAGCGCCAGTTTCCTCATAGACGGGATTTAGTTTCCCACACGCGGCCTGTTGTGTTCATCTGTGACACCACTAGATATAGTAGCATCATGACTCCCTTCTTGTCTTAATGGCGTAGTATTTACTTCTCCACTTTCGTCATAGTAGTTGTTACGAAAGCGTGGTGAGTATCTACCCCCTCTTCCTCTGCCACGGCTTTGGTTTCGATAGTTTGTTTTGGTGTGCCTAACTTCCATATTTCTAACGTTCACGTTTCCATTATTTTGTACGTGATTGTTAGAAGATTTGTTATTCTGCTGCACCTGCTCCTCAGCAGCAGCTACTCTTTCCACTCTTTCCAGATATTCAATAAATTTGTCTATATTATCTCTAGGGGCGGAAATGATCCTCTTCTGCCAGTACCACGGCAGCTTACCTTCTAAACCCATAATGATCATATCTGGCTTCATCTTTTCTGTCAAATGTGACAGTCTTGAAACCCACTTCCTAGCGAAATCCTTTACTGATTCACGCCCTGGGAAAAACTTCTTACCACTCCAGAATTCCCTTAACACATCATTTTGTTTGTTATGTGACCAGTATTCGTTGAGAAATGCAGACTTAAATTCAGATAAAGTTTTACATTTGATCATTACACCCGCTGACCATCGCAAAGCATCACCTGACAAATGACTTCTTATAAATGAAATTTTTTCTCTTTCTGACCAAGTGTTGGGGAGAACATCCTCAAAGTCATTCCAAAATTCAAGAGGGTGAATGTACTTATCAGGATCAAAGCGCAAAAACTGTCGACACCCTATAAAAGCGGCGTCAACTGAAGTCACATGCTGTACAGTAGAATGACTAGAATTAACAGAGGTTACTCTATTTTCTAGGTTAGCAATGTTAGTATTTAATTCCTCTACTTGTGACTCTACTGCTTCTATCCTGGCAGAACATCTTTGTTCCACTGCACCACGAATTTCGGTACAGGTTTCTTTTACTTTCTCAATGTTTTTCTGACAAGTATCTACTTTAATTTGTACCTCTTTAACTTTGTCAGAGCAAAGTTTGGACTCGTTGCTCAATCTTTCGGACAACCTCTCTTCCAAAAGTTCATCTGCCTCTTGATAATTTTTTTGAATTTGATCTATTTCACATTTGAAAGTACTATGCATTTTAGTTAACTGTTGCCCTACTTTTACTTGAATGTCATGATGAATAGCATCTATCTTATAATTCAAACTATTCCATTTTGATTGCAGTTCTTCTTTTAGTTCTTTATTACTATCCTCAATTTTAGCCTCAATTTTATTTTCCAACTCTTTATTACTATTTTCAATTTTAGCCTCAATTTTATTTTGGTTTGATTCGAGTTTGGCAAACAGTATTTGCATCCAATCCGGAGCTTCTACCTTGATACTTTGTATCTCTTGACTTGACTGAGCTGGAGATATATTGAGCTCAGTTTCACTACCTGACAAAGCAACTCTACTGGCTCCCTTTTGACTTCTATTTCACTTATTGATTGCATCCCTGCACTCTCATTTAAATTAAAGTCATAATTTACTGGTGACAAATTACGTTCTAGTTCAATATTTGAGGGATTAATGGAACCATCCTCATTAAACTCAATTCCTGATCCTGAGGATTCTTGGTCAGAGACCGGTTCCCTTCTGAAATGTACACTACTTTCCATATCTTTTAGTTTGTTAGCAGCAGTTAATAAATATTTTAAAAGTCTTTGACTTAACTTAAATGCTTGATTTCGACGAATGTTGTCGTCGCGGTGTACCAGCAATCGTGATGCGACGCGTCGCGACGTATTGAAGGCAGCAGCAGCAGCTGTAGCGTCGAGTACCGCCACAGGAATCGCCTACTGCAATAGCTCCAGGGGGGGGGGGGGGGGCAGCAAGGCACCGTTGACCGCTCGGCGCAGCCGGCAGCTGTCTCGCAGATCAGCGCAGCTCCGCGATGACGCACCGTCTTCCTTTAGTCTCAGCGCCGTCGGCAGCCGCGATCCAGCATCGTCGCCTTCCTCACCATCGTCACTAACCAACGTACAGCGGTAGACACTTATTGTTTATACACTACACCCGCCTTTACTGGTAACACTGTTCCCACACTAGTTCAATTCAGTGTCCTGTTATTGCCTACCGAGTTCGTTAATTTATACCAATCGCTTTCACACATCGAGCACTTTTATTTGCTTTTAATTCAGTTTTCCCGGCCGATAAGCACCATATGTGGGGCGGCGAAGAAGTCGTCGAATGAGTTGTTTGAATGTTCATTTCACGTAACAGACTATTGCCGATGCAACATATGTGGGACGGCGAAGAAGTCGTTGTTTAATGTTGAATGAAAGTTGAACATTGCCACCTTAAATCACGCGAGCCTGGCAACTAATTTGGTGGCCAGTCAGAAAGCGAAGGGAAACTTACTGACCTTAGTTCCCAGTCTGCACGGCCACATTCCTGTACAGCCCAGCTAAACGAAAAATATCCATAGTTCTTCACGGGATTAGGGCTGCTTCAATAAAATTTAAAGTTCCAAACAAGATTTTATTATCTTAAAGGCTCACAAAAATGACTCGAAACTTCTGAAAATGCTAAAGACATTAAATATTGTTAATTCAGCCAATCGTTTAATAGTTCAGAGGCGACTTCTACAGCAAGTTCCTCCCGACTAGTTCATTACTCTAACAGTGCTCTATTAATAGTTCGCAATAATGTTAAAAAAAAAGATTAATGCTCGCCTTAAAAGTGGAGTTAGTCACCACTTGCCACGCGGAATTATACTTCACACGGACGGCACAATAACAGTTTGTTACCGAAGTCTAAACGATCCAGGACGGTGTACAGTCCTCGCGATTTTCAATGTCCGTTTACATTGCTAAGTACGCGCATGTCACAGCCCGCTATGACGTCACCCGAGGCGAGGCGCGATCGGACGTTAAGCTCGCGTGGACTAGGCGTTGGTCTAATGCGGAGTGAGCTTACTACTGCCTCTGCCGCTCTTTTTATATAGCTCCGGCGCGTACCGCCAAGAGAGCATCTGTTCTTTCCGTTCCTATGCAGATGCCTGCAACCTCCAAATGATCGCTATCTCAGGCACATAATCTTAAATATCACATTTAATAATAGCTTTACAAACTTCTCAATTTTTGTATACATACATCTGAGCAGTACAGAAGCACGTAGAAAATCTCAGCCCGCTAAAATTAAAACTTTACTCTCTAGAATTTTTACAATGGAACTAACGGTAGATTGTTACCTCTGAACCATAGCTTTATCAAGACTTGTATCAGCTGTTAATTATGCTACAAGACTAAAACTTGGTGTAGCTTTGTTAATTGTCCTATCTGATCATTGGTCTTAAAGAATTTGTTTTATCATTAAAATTTAAAGTACTTAATCTATAATGCTTATGTACATTTTACTCACAAAAGTAGTTTTTACTAAATTACTAAAAAACTAGAAGAGGTAACTGATTGTGGTATTTCCATTATTATTATTAGGGTGAACTGAAGCATCCTACCAATTTTCAATATTGTAGCTCTATTATTTCGCGCCTCTGATTTTTCTGAAAAACGCGGATTCTGGAGTCAATTTTAGTTTTATGGTTTTGGAAACCAGCACCATTCATTAATGACTTCTTACTGCACCTTCTCACCAAACTTTGGCTTCCTAGCGTCATTATTTAGCGCCTCCTATTTTTCTTTCAAAACGTGAATTTTACGTAAACTACTAATTTTATAACATTAAGATTTGTTACCTGAAACATTATTACATAGAACTATACTTTAACAAAGTTTTACACACAAATCTTAATTTTTACTTTTATGTTAAACGTGGTGCAATACTATATGCAGGCGCGTTACGATGACGTGACGCTACTAGCAGTGAACTAGGGTAAGTCCCGTGCACTCGCTCGCCTCTGTATCTTATACATGATACAGCGCTTGCTTTGCTTCAAGCTGATCTATTAAATGTTTCTTGAAGTCAAGAACGAGTTTAGTTCTCAGATATTTTGAGGAAGATTGTTCCAAAGTCAGGTTCCTGGTGCAGCAAATGAGTTAGAAAACACGGCAGTATTATGTGATGGTGCAGAGAGCATTTTACTTTACTGAAAGTCAGTATTCCTGCTGTGCTGTTCAGGTAGTAGTGTAAAAGATGAAGTTAAATAAGAAGGATTTGAATGACTAAAAAGGCGATAGAGCAAATGGTTCAAATGGCTCTGAGCACTATGGGACTCAACATCTTAGGTCATAAGTCCCCTAGAACTTAGAACTAATTAAACCGAACTAACCTAAGGACATCACACACACCCATGCCCGAGCCAGGATTCGAACCTGCGACCGTAGCAGCCCCGCGGTTCCGGACTGCAGCGCCAGAACCGCACGGCCACCGCGGCCGGCGACGATAGAGCAGACACAGAGTATGATAGTCTCTACACTTATCGGCACGCAATCGTGATAACTGTGCGTAGGCAGAAGTGGTATCGAAGAAATAGCGTTCATCACAAACGTATCGCACTCAACCATTTATGATGGTTCTATACTCCATGAGCCTCCATACGAAAGTCTTTGGAGAATACCATCACCATAGGTAGGTATTCAGGGTATTATTGCCTCTACTAATTTTTTTAATCTTTAAAGGAAATACTTTTTTATATTACTGTAGTAAGTGAACAGATGCTGACACCTTCTTACAGACCGCACTTACGTTCTCAATCCATTCCAAGTGAGGGTCCAGAATTATCCACAAGTTCTTTGAGGACGGCAAAAGGTTATTTCTGTATCGCAAGGCGGGAGAGATACTCTGAACTGCGTGGTAATAAGTCTTTCGCGAGTGGCTAAAATTGCTTGCGTCTTAGAAACATGTGCTGTAGCAACGTCTACCAAAAACAATAACGTAAAAATTGCTAGTACAACAAGCGAAATTACAAAATTTCCCTTTCTGTTTGAACACACTTTATGGGATCCTACCCACTCGCGTGATACAGGGTGCCTAGGAAGCTGTTTTCTCGGATAGCTGAACTACAGGCAAGCAATTCATATTAACGGAGTTTATTACAGCAACTGAATTGACAATACTTAACTTTGCCTCTTCACAATGAAGTGTCCCAAGCAGTTGGCGACATGCAAGTCATCAATGTCCTTCGCTATATACAATTTCGATGCAAGCAATTAATATAAGGCACAAGTCTCAGCTAAACAGGATGGCAGCTCGTCTTCTAGTGCCGGTCTTCTAGTGCGGCGTGGCTATCAGCGGCGGCGCTTTTATTCTCTTTGGATAGAGGCCGCTCCTGTCGTTGTGCAGTCCTAATCAGCGTACTACACCACTGGACATTAAAATTGCCACATCAAGAAGAAATGCAGATGATAAACGGGTATTTATTGGACAAACATATTATACTAGAAGTGACATGTGATTACATTTTCACGCAATTTGGGTGCATAGATCCTGAGAAATCAGTGCAGAGGACAACCACCTCTGACCGTAATAACGGCCTTGATTCTCCTGGGCATTGAGTCAAATAGAGCTTCGATGGCGTGTGCAGGTACAGCTGCCCATGCAGCTACAACACAACACAACAGTTCATCAAGGGTAGTGACTGGCGTATTGTGACGAGCCAGTTGTTCGGCCACCATTGACCAGACGTTTTCAATTGGTGAGAGATCTGGAGAATGTGCTGGCCAGGGCAGCAGTCGAACATTTTCTGTATCCAGAAAGGCCCGTACAGGACCTCCAACATGCGCTCGTGCATTATCCTGCTGAAATGTAGGGTTTCGCAGGGATCGAACGAAGGGTGGAGCCACGGGTCGTAACATATCTGAAATGTAATGTCCACCGTTCAAAGTGCCGTCAATGCGGACAAGAGGTGACCGAGACGTGTAACCAATGGCACCCCATACCATCACGCTGGGTGATACACCAGTATGGCGATGACGAACACACGCTTCCAATGTGCGTTCACCGCGATGTCGCCATCGCGGATGCAACCATCATGATGCTGTAAACAGAACCTGGATTCATCCTAAAAAAAAAAGACGTTTTGCAATTCGTGCACCCAGGTTCGTCGTTGAGTACACCATCGCAGGCGCTCCTGTCTGTGATGCAGCGTCAAGGGTAACCGCAGCCACGGTCTCCGAGCTGATAGTCCATGCTACTTCAAACGTCGTCGAACTGTTCGTACAGATGGTTTTTGTCTCGCAAACGTCCCCATCTGTTGACTCAGGGATCGAGACGTGGCTACACGATCCGTTACAGCCATGCTGATAAGATCACTGTCATCTCGACTGCTATTGATATCAGGCCGTTGGGATCCAGCACGGCGTTCCGTATTACCCTCCTGAACCCACCGATTCCATATTCTGCTAACAGTCATTGGATCTCGACCAACGCGAGCATCAATGTCGCCATACGATAAACTACAATCGCGATAAGCTACAATCCGACCTTTATCAAAGTCGGAAACGTGATGGTACGCATTTCTCCTCCTCATTGGTGGATAATGTACTGTCATGTTTGTGTGGATTGGTTATGAGAAAAGGGAGGAGGTAAAGCCCACTATTAGCAGACAGCCGCCTCCTCTCGAAGAGCACCAAAAGTGATTAGCGTAGGCTACCCTTACGACCGACGGATCACCAAGTACAGTGTCACATAGTCTCACTTAAAGAGATTCTGTGGAGTGGTTCTGTAAAGACCTTTTCAAAGACGTCTCTCTCCAATCGTCGTTGAAATTTATCTCTACTGGAGGAAACCGGAACTGTGTCATCAGTGAAAAGGCTGTTGTCGAATACACTCCACTGTTCCATTAACGCATATTCCTTATTCTTTTCCCCAACTTTAACAGTTTGATAGTTTCCTCTAGTGCTGCAGAGAAGAATAAATCACTTATAGCGTAAATGGACACACACACACACACACACACACACACACACACACACACATACAGACGCCATCTCGTTGTTAATATTATTAAGGTTCAGTAGATGAAGAACTCGGGGTAAGAAAATTATAATTTCAACTTGCCTTTAAAATTTAGTTCTGCTAAAAGAAACACTAATGTACATTAATTTTACAATGTTCGGGTAATAGCCAAATTGTAGCTGTGACAGCGTTATTTTCCAGTTGCAAGGACTCATTATCCCTCGATTGCAAGGATTCATTAACCCTCGAAATACCTCCGATAAATTCATCTGCTGCTGCAAGAATCGACTGGGGCTAAGCTCTCTCCACAGTAATTAATTTCTAGGTAATAACTGCAAAGTTAGTCAACTCCTCGAATCCTGCAGGATTTAGCGCTTTCTCCATCTTTACAATACGGTAACTTAGGCGATTAACTGCATATGCACTCTCTGGAAGCCTGAAGACATTTTGCTCGCTCAAACAGCATTCCGTTTATATGGTTTCGAATCGTTTTGCGATGTTACGTCAGACATGAAAAAGTTCTAGAGGGTTCGATGAATTTCGTCAAGGGCAGTTGAGTGCAGGAAAACCGAAATAATGGTACACTGGGAACGTTTTCTCCGTAATTAGGCTATTTCAGACTACTGGTACAACCTGGATTTTCTTTCCGTTTTTTTTATTTCCTTGTTATTGAAACGTTTGAGCGGCGTGAAACCAAGACGCCCTAGAACTTACGTACGAGATTAGTCAGAATTTTCACAACCAAATGAAGAGCGGGAAACGGAGAGAGGGGATCTACTTTTTGAAAAAAAGAAGTAAAAAGATTTAATAGCCTGAAAGTAATCAGGGCAATTAACAAAAACGTAGTTAGTCATCTGAGGGGAAACTGAAATATTCCACAAGCAGCTGGTGCTAGCTACGTAAACGAAGTGACAAACAGTTCTTTCCCTTAATTCAAAAAGTATTTGTCCCTGGATATACTTCTTTTCAACGCGAACGGTTCTATATCGCGTCATCCAGGATGAAAATCTCAAGTATCCACCAGTTTATTGTAGAAATAACTGTTTTGGTCACATATTACTTTACTAAAAATCATGACAAGTTTCGGGTTTTGCCGTTATCATCAGGTGTAAAAATGAGAAAATCAGAACGAAAAATATGTTTAGTTCAACAGAAAAATACCCAAAGTTGCATATTTCCCTTTTATTTACTTGATGAATAGTTTCAGGTTGGGACCCATTTTCAAATAATCCATATAGTCAAAATATTATTTCCCAGAATATAAGAACCACGTCAAAATAACAAACGTATACGTGTAACAAAGCGCAAATAAACAGCTGAAGGGCATACAGGACGTTCATAAAAAACAAATTTATGAAATAAGAAAATGGACTTTTTTGATGTGTGACAAAATGAGAACAATTTACCCACCGTGTACAGCAATGACACGTAGGCGTGGAGTATTTTTAAAAACGAAGTAAAAGCGACAATGCTCGGCGCTATTAGCGCAAGTGAAATACAAATGTGAATTGCGGGCATGAGCTTGCTTCTACATGAAACAAACTTATATTTTTCCCACCTGGCAACGTGTCGCAACTGCACCTTTGCCTTCCGGAAGGTGAGGAACACGGCATCAGTATTGGCGGGATTGTAGACTTCCCTCAGGACCTCATGGTCGAACAGGTCAAACTGACTTCCAGAATATCTTTGTTGATGGTATTCATGTCAGCTCCCACAGAGGAGATTTTCAAATTCGCCTTGAAATGATGAGAGGAAAAAAATTTATCGCTCACTACATTTTCGCTGTTCGTGCAGTAAAACAGCCGCATGACGCTTTAATTTACTACTTATTTACTACTACCTGTATTTACGACACACTTCACAGAGTGTATGCACATATACCCCTAGTTACACCTGCAAAATTATATCAAGTGAAATACGTGTGAAATACGCTATATACACTAAGCGCCAAAGAAACTGGTATAGACATGCGTATTCAAATACAGAGATATGTAAACAGGCAGAATACAGAGCTGGGTCGGCAACGTCTATAAAAGACAACAAGTGTCTGGCGCAGTTGTTAGATCGATTACTGCTGCTACAATTGCAGGTTATCAAGATTTAAGTGAGTTTCAACGTGGAGTTAGTCAGCGCATGAGCGGTGGGACACGGCATCAACGAAGTAGCGATGAAGTGGAGACTTTCCCGTACGACCATTTCACGAGCGTACGAGTGTACTGTGAATATCAGATATCCGGTAAAACATCAAATTTACGACAGCGCTGCGTCCGGAAAAAGATACTGCAATAACGGGAGCAACGACTACCGAAGAGAATCGTCCAACGTGACAGAAGTTCAACTCTTTCAAGAACTGCTGCAGATTTCAGTTGTGGGCAATCAACAAGAAGCAGCGTCCGAACCATTCAACAAAACATCATCGATACGGGCTTTCGGAGCCGAAGGCCCACTCGTGTACCTTTGCAAGACACAAAGCTCTACGCCTCGCCTGGGCCCGTCAATACCGACATTGGACTGTTGTTGACGGGAAACATGTTGCCCTGTCGGACGAGTCTCGTTTGAAATTGTGTACGTGTACGGATATGGAGACAACCTCATGAATCCATGGACCCTGCATGTGAGCAGACGACTGTTTAAGCTGGTGGGGGCTCTGTAATGGTGTGGGGCCTGTGCAGTTGGAGTGATATTGGACCCCTGATACATATAGATACAACTCTGACAGGTGGCACGTACGTAAGTGTCCTGTCCGATCACTTGCATTCGTTCATGTCCATTGCGCATTTCGACACACTAGGGCAATTCAAGCAAGACAATGCGACACCCCACACGTCCAGAATTGCTACAGATTGGCTCCAGGAACACTCTTCTGAGTTTAAACACTTCTGCTGGTCACGAAACTCACTAGACATGAACATTACTGAGCATATCTGGGATCGCTTGCAACGTGCCGTTCAGAAAAAAATCTGCACCCTCTCGTTCTCTTACGTAGCGTTCTGGCGCCGTATGTTGTACTACTTGTGTAGACCAGTGTGTTCATCCCTTCCAGGTGATCCGTCCGAGATTCAGCTCTGTATAGCCATCATGTGGTTTTTCAGAGCACCATCAGTGAAATTTCGTGTTAACCTTGGGGTAATCCGCGAGTGTGACCCATGAAAAGTTTAAACAGACCTATAGGGAACATTCCATTTCAAAAGCACAAGTTTTCGCTGGCACAAATCATTTTTTGGAAGGTCGAGAACACGTTGAAGATGAACCTCACTCAGATAGACCTTCAACTTCGAAACCCGATGAAAACGTCGAAAATGTGCGCGTCCTTGTAGGATCAGACAGAATTTGTTCCTTCAGGACAAACTGTCAACAAAGTGTTTTACAAAGGTATGCTTGAAAGGCTTAGGGAAAGGGTGAACCGAGTGAGAGTGGACATTGTAGACAAGTGGATGCTGCAGCATGACAGTGCAGAGTTTCGATACTTTGAAAAGGCTAAAATCTGAACCAAACTATATCTTATTTAACGATATAGTTTATTGTATTAGTTTATTTAGTCTATACGATGTGTTTTTACGCTGAAAGAAAGTACGTAGTTTTTATTTTGGATGACCGAAAAAGTTTGACCGGCAGTGCATGTTAATGAGATGATAGTTAAAAAAACTGCATTTTTAACCGTGTGCTGTGTAAATAAACCTTTATTCTCTATCGATTTCGGTCATTCAGACCATTTTCACTGTATCTGTCTTTTCTTCCTGTGATTATGGTCTGAGTAACCGAAACCAATAGGGAATAAAGGGTTATTTATACAGCAGATGGCTAAAAATGGAGTTCTTTAAGTACTCGATACTATTAGTGATTCATTTCACATAAATGATTAGTCACAAGAAAGAGGAGGTCCAGTCTCATTCAGCTCGTTCACCTGATCTCATCCCATTGATTTCTTTTATGTATGACCAGTGATCCACTCCCAGCAGCCCAACCCACCCAGGTTTCCTTAAAAAATCGGCGTCTCATGTATAAAACGCCATACCTCCCAAACTGTGTGTCGTTTAATCATACGAGAGCTACTCGTTTATTAAAGTCCGATCGGTCGCGAAATAGATACCACAGTGAAAATAAAAATCGTTTTAGTTGCAGCAATTAGCTACGCCATCCAGCTACTTCTCTACATAGTCGCCGCTCCGACTTCTCACAGCGTTGTACCAACTTTCCAATACCTTTAGCACAGAAGGCAGCCACCTGTTCTTTCATCCAATTCACTAGCCTGGTCTGCAGCTCGTTGTCTACGCCAGCGGTTCACTAGAGCACCGATGAAACTCGGAGAGAGGAGACTGTATGGAGGGTGAACTTACCGTCGAAAACGTTGCAGAATCGCCTTCATTGCCTCCACAATGTGCAGGCGCGAACTGTCATGAAGAAAGAAATGCATGGCATTTACGTTATGTGGGCTGTATGAAATCAGGCGAAATCTCCTAGCAGGCACTCATACTTAACGGGAGATTTTATTTTCTAGACTTCTTTACATGCTCACTGTACACTGAGAACTGAAAAGAGCGACGTGACGCGATCTACGAGCATACTATACACACTGCCCAATACATCTCTGTTAATATTGTCTGCAGCTCATGGTCTCGCGGTCGCGTTCTCGCTTCCCGAGTATGGGGGCCCGAATTTGATTCCCAGCAGGGGCAGGGATTTCTTCCTGCCTCGAGATGACTGGGTGTTTGTGTTATCCTCATCATTTCACCATCATTCATGAAAGTGGCGAAATTGGTCTGAACACAGGTTGGAAATTTGTATCATCATCATCATCATCGTTTAAGACTGATTATGCCTTTCAGCGTTCAGTCTGGAGCATGGCCCCCTTATAAAATTCCTCCATGATCTCCTATTCAGTGCTAACATTGGTGCCTCTTCTGATGTTAAACCTATTACTTCAAAATCATTCTTAACCGAATCCAGGTACCTTCTTCTTGGTCTGTCCCGACTCCTCCTACCCTCTACTGCTGAACCCATGAGTCTCTTGGGTAACCTTGCTTCTCCCATGTGTGTAACATGACCCAACCATCTAAGCCTGTTCATCCTGACTGCTACGTCTATAGAGTTCATTCCCAGTTTTTCTTTGATTTTCTCATTGTGGACACCCTCCTGCCATTGTTCCCATCTACTAGTACCTGCAATCAAACTAGCTACTTTCATATCCGTAACCTCAACCTTGTTCATAAGGTAACCTGAATCCACCCAGCTTTCGCTCCCATACAACAAAGTTGGTCGAAAGATTGAACGGTGCACAGATAACTTAGTCTTGGTACTGACTTCCTTCTTGCAGAAGAGAGTAGATCGTAGCTGAGCGCTCGCTGCATTAGCTTTGCTACACCTCGCTTCCAGTTCTTTCACTATGTCGGTGTGAGACTTTGGTTCCCTATTTCAAAAGCGTATATTTACCTTTCTCCATTGTCACTGAAGGTTATAATCATCTTCATGGAAAAATCCTATATAGATGTTTCATGAAGGTAAATAAAACTGTGTTACAAACTGGGATTTGTTATTGCTTGTTAGGGATTACTGAATGACAACTCGCGCCATTGATTATACCTGTCTGAATGCAAATAGGTATCTAATCCTCGTGTAGCCATCTTAATTTAGGTTTTCCATGGGATCCAAAAATATCACTTCAGGCGAAAGATGGGATGGTTTCCATAAAAATGCCGTGGCCAATTTGCAGTTTCATCCTTATCTAACTGAGTGGTATTTCGTCTCTATGACTTTCAGTGATAATACCCTATTTAATGATACCTCCCAGTACGTACAATGTATTTTGTATACCCAGCACTCGTTGTCAAGAATATATTTCCATACAACTGCAATTGTATTAATATGGAGCCGTGGACGTTTTCAACTTAATTAAAGTTTTATGGGATTGATGGTATAGGCGGCCAACGGATAATGTCTTGTCTAACCCCAACGTAAGTGACCTGATAATCTTACCTTTGAGTGCCCATAAACTCCAAATACTAACCAAAAGAATGCAGAAAGTTGTACTTATCAATTCAACCAATGTAGTCCAATGAAGTTATTCTGACTGGGTAGAAATCACGCTTGGGGTTCCCCGAGGCTCAATCGCAGGTCCACTGTTGTTCCTCATATATGGAAACGATCTTTCGTCTAATATACAACAAGCAGAATTAGTTCTTTATCCATACGACACTAGTATTGTAGTCAGTCCAAGGATACACACAGAAACAGGAGAAATGGTACACAAAGTTCTTAAAAGTATCATTGACTGCGTTTCTGCCACTGGGCTCTCACTCTCAGTTTTAAAAAGATACATTCAGTTTTGCACATTTATGGGTACTAAACCAATGATAAGTGTAACACATGGTGAGGAAATAATAAATAGGGTGAAAAGCTAAAAATTTTTAGGGGTCCATTTTGATGAGGAATCAATTATGATCAATGATGTTCATAATTATATTATTAGAAGGAAAAATGGCATTTATTTCTCCAAATTAAGGTTGACTTTAACATAAAAGGGATGTGCAATGCTGCAACTAAAAATTTTAATCACTTATCGCGGGAATATGAAATGTCTGACAGGCGGCAAAGTAAAATTTCAACCTAGAAGTCTCTCCTTGATAACTCTTTCTATTCCACAGGTGAATTTCTGTTACTGTAGTGTGTAAAAGGTGTGGGTAAGAATTACTAACTGACATCTGTAAGTTTAAAAAAAATCATTAAAATTTAAAACTTATAAATGTTCAGCATGTAACAATATTTAAAATTAATTTGTGACATGTGTGTACTAATTAGTTCCACATCATCACGGTTTACTGTGAAAAATAATCCCTGAAACATGAAAGTAACTTACATCTATAATAAAACAAAAGTATTAAGCCTCTTTAAAGTTTAACATTGTAAACCAGATAGTATTGCTGCCATGGTTCTCAAAATGTAAGTTTTCGACAAAATAGCGTCAAGTCTTCTTAATCTCCTTTAGTGCCGAATCTGATAAAAGTAGGATTATGATCAAATCTAAAACAACATCGTAAAACGTGCTCTGAATTAACATGTACCCAGTGAGTTAATAAAAGACGTTGAAAGACCTACCTTGGCTTAATGTTGCCATTTTGACACTCTTAAACAGAACAGAGGAATAATTAATCCTATGAAGGATACGGCTAAAGGAATGTGAGCCACTGTACTTCGCGGGTGAACTGTACTGTTTAAGACGTCGTGCAGAAAAACAGCTGACGGAAAACATCTGGATAAAGGAAAAGTTTAAATAACGTTCTTAAAAGTAATCAAACAACAGAGTGCTACGAAGACAGGATATGAATACGAAACTCGAACCAATAAGAAACTTCTTTGAATAATTAAAAAACTCCTAAGGACCTGTGTCCATCATAACACATAGTAGAAGCGGCCAAGTATACACAGGGGCCACAAATAGGCTCTTAAAGAAGCCCAATAACTTCTAGATAACACAGATTAATAAGACCACCATTCCCCAACACGACTCACATAACTAGAGGTCGAACTAAAATATATAAGGAGACTATTCTAACAAAGAAACATCCACACAACTGCATTAGAAAGAAATCTTAAAATATTTGTGGATCTCAGTGTAAAATAAAGTAAATAGTGCTCACTGCTACATTAGTAATTTCAGACGCCTTTAAATATTCAAAATACTGGGGACGTTCAGTGAGTAATGTAACACATTTCTTTTCTCGGTCAGTTTCGGTAGAAAAAGATGCAGTATTTGTTGTGGGACATCATGAAGTATTCCCGCTTCAGTCCCAATAGTTTCTTGAAGCTCCGATTGTTGGCGCTACACTTGGACTTCAAAATGGCGTTTATAATGGAGGTGCGTTCCAAGCAGAGAGCTGGCATTGGGTTTGTTTTGGCGGAAAACCAGAGCATCTTAGGTATTCATAGGCGTTTGCAGAATGTCTACGGAGACCTAGCAATGAACAAAAGCAAAGTAAGTCGTTGGGTGAGGCTTCTGTCATCATCACAAGATCGCGCAAACCTGCCAGATCTTCCTCGTGCTGGCTGGTCCTCAGGGAATTGAGGAAACGACTTCAGCAAGTTCGTCGCCACAAAAATACAGACAGACTTCTCCACGACATAGCAAGGCCTCATGAAAGACTGCGTACCCGAGAGGAGCCCACAAATGTTCATTCGACTGTTCTTCTCCATTCGCCCTACAATATGGATCTCGCAACTTCCGACTTCCATCTGTCTGGCAGAATGAAGGCTGCACTCAGAGGGGAACCAATGCTTGGGGGGGGGGGGGAGAGGTTATTTAATGGAGCAAGGCGTTGATTGGCTCCGGCGCCGACCAGTAGAGCTGTACCATGCGGGCACACAGGCCCTGTGACAGAAGGCCGTCGCACTGAACGAAGGTTGTGTTGAAAAATAGTGTTTTGTGGCCAAAAGAGTTCAAAAATTGTTCAAATGGCTCTGAGCACTATGGGACTTAACTTCTGAGGTCATCAGTCACCTAGAACTTAGAACTACTTAAACCTGACTAAGCTAAGGATATCACACACATCTATGCCCGAGGCAGGGTTCGAACCTGCGACCATAGCGGTCGCGCTGCTCCAGACTGTAGCGCCTAGAACCGCTCGGTCACTACGGCTGGCGCCAACAGAGTAGGGAATAATATGATGTATTGGAATACTGGATAAAACCAACCTACTTTCAGAATAATGTGTGTTGAATTTCTTATTGAACGCCCATTCTAGAATGAAGAATGCTTTGAAAGCTCTACATTATCAAAGACGCATCTGGCCTCGAACAGAATACAGTGGAGGCTTTCACGGCCTGTATTTGCGTCTCTGATGAATTTTGTTCCATGGGTAATAGACCGTGGTCCAAGGCTTAATAGGACTGTCATTGAAACATCAATGGACAGGGCTATAAGTACCTGTAAACAACACAGAACTTTGAGAAAGAGCTCGATCATTTAAGTACTGTGAGAAAGAACCCGACAAACAGATAAATAAAGGCATTACATACCAAAACACCTGGAGCTTAAGTGAAAAAGGATCAAAAAATGGAGCGTCTTCCTCCCATTCGCAAAACGAGCCACATATCGTATTAGCAGAGGACTAAGAAGACATGGTATTGACAGAGTGTTCAAACGAATGAAAAAGGTGCGTGAATATTTGAACGGTGAAAAGGACCTGCACCCACCATTTGGCACAGGAGGAGGATACAAAATTATTTCCGCATGCCGTCAAGAAAACATTAACATTCGGCTTACGGAACAAAAGCACAACTGCTGTCTGGCAAACAAGGGTAAATCGGAAGTAGCACACAAGGGACAAGGGAACCACTAAATTCTTTTCTCTCTTATTACGGTGATATCAGGATCCAATCAGTACTAGGCTAGGATGCACAGAGAGGTCACAGAAATTCAAAAGCACAAAATAATATGAGCAGAAGAGAAGGTTGAAAATAGACAAGCTGTGAGCCGTAGAGGTAAATAAAGCAAACAGCGCCACTCTTCCCGACTACAAGCTCCACAACACACGTCGGCACGAGTGCGTGGTCCTGAGCAGCGGTCTAATGACGTCATGACCGGATTGTATGTATAAACAGTTCGGTTTGGGGAGCTAGTCAAGTCTGAAACTACTCTCTCAGCCTCTGTAGCCTCTGATGATGTCTCCTGCATGAGCAGCATTAGGATAGAAGACGTTAGGCACAGAAACATGCCTCGCTCACCGCGTAATGCAAATTAAACTGAGTTCATCAAACAACCGAACATTTACGAGGGGCGTTAATTTTTTTCTCGGCCAGTTTCAGTTGAAAAAATGCGGAATTTGTTGTGTGACAGCGTAGAATATTCGCGCTTCAGTCACTATAGTTTCATGAAGTTCCAATAGAGGGCGGCGCTATACGTAGCCATTGAAATTGAGTTTTCTTGGAGGAAAAGCAGAGCATCACTGATGTTCATTGGAGCTTGTAGAATGTCTACGGAGACCTAGCAGTGAAGGAAAAAACGGTGAGACGTTGGGCGAGGCGTCTGTCCTCATCGCAACAAGGCTGCGCAAACCTGTCCCAACTCCCGCGTGTCGACCGACCGCACACAGCGATGACTCCTGCAGCGTTGGAATGTGATGGCCGGATCACAGTCAAATACCCCGTTGTACGTCTTGACAACTCTGTTGGTAGTGCTGACACACTCGTCCACCAGTAAGGGTACTCCAAGATGTGTGCCTGCTGAGTTCCTCATCGCGTAACGGAAGACTATAAAGAGTAAACAGAGGACGATCTGTGCGGCGTTGCTTGTACGTTATGAGGCTGATCGTGACAATTCTTCGTCGAACATCGTCAGCAGGCGATGAAACATGAGTTTAATACATCTAACCGGAAGCAAAACGGCAATCCTCGGAAGAAAAACTTCAAGGCCGCACCTTCAGCCAGTAGTCATGGAACCACCTCTTGCGACTCTGAAAAGCTTATTGATGTCCTCCCTCACGGTGCAACAATCAACTCTGAAGTGTGTTGTGCTGCCCTCAGGAAACTGAAAAATGACTTCAACGTCAAACTGCAAACGAATGTCTCCTTCCCCATGACAACGCAAGGCCTCACACAATTGTGCTCATTTGGGGGGAACTCACAAATCTTCTTTGTACTATTCTTCCTCATCCACTCTACAGCCCGGATCTTACATTTTCCATCTGTTTGTCCCAATGAAGAATGCACTCTTTGGAAAGCAGTACATGGATGGTAGGGAAGTCACTGATGCAGTAAAGCGTTGGCTCCGACGTCGATCAGTAGAGTGCTTCTATACGGGCATACAGGCCCTCCCGGTAAGAGATTGGGTTGAAAAATAGGATTTTGTAGACAAAAGAGGAGGGAATAAGGTGGTGTATTGGAATCCTGAATAAAGCCAGTCCACTTGCAGAGAAAAATGTGTTGCATTACTTACTGAAAGCTCCTCGTAAATGTTGCAATTAAGACTGTCTTCCATGAGGCTCCGTAGACTATATCACTATTTGCGTGCCGCAGAATCTCACAGTTACGTGATACTAAAATAAGCATCCCCGAAATAACAGTACTTAAAACGACGAATGCCTCTACACTATCTGACAAGATATTATCACACGAATGTAGCTGGTGATGGCTGCGCCACAGTTGCGATCAGACGGACGACTGGCGGTAGCTGTGCGGCTGCCAGCTAGCTCGCGACTGGCGCAGGCCGCGCAGAGAGGGATGTGTCGATTCGCGGAAGGCAGTAACACGCGAACGAAAACCAATACGAAACGCAAGTCATAGTCAGCGAAAGCTAGACAAAGGGATGTAGACAGGTCGGTTCTGAAATACTGAATGCCGTGTGATGTATGCACTAACTAATCGAAAGGATCTGGACACTGCTTTGTAATGTGTTATTAATTGACCACTAGATGTCACGAGAGGTGGACCTGCTAGTATGAAAAGAAGCAGGAACTATTGCGTTTTTAGTAGGGAGGTAACAGCAACGCAGGTCGCCGACTTCAAATCTGCACTAGCCATTGGATGTCACCTGAGTAACAAATCCATTAGGAATACTTCTCCCCTTCTAATGCTGCCCAAGTATACTGGTAATGTTAGTTCGAGGTGGAAACGCGAAGAAACAGGCACAACTTTATCGAGACGCACCACTCGTCTCGTCTCAGTTTAACCAGTGGAAAAATGGAAATGACCGTTTGGCGTCATTGGCGGGAAGGCCCCTTTGAGAAGGAAGATCCGGCCGGCTTGGTGCAGGTCTTATTACATTCGACGCCACATTGTGCGACCTACGATCCGGATGGGGATGAAATGATGATGAAGACAACACAACACCCAGTCCCTGAGCGGAGAAAATCTCCGAACCAGCCGGGAATCGAATCCGGGCCCGTAGGACTGCAATCCGTCACGCTGACCACTTTTTTTTAAATATCAAATCACTGTTTTCAGTTTATTAAGTAGTTACTTTTACACAAAGGACAGATTTAATTTAAAATCTCAGTGGTTTTTAAATCATATTGCATCAGTTAACTAGTAGTGGCGTTTCATTGTTTATCACATGTTGGGCCCCTATCCTTTCTTTGCAAGTGAAAAAAAGAAAATTTATGCTGACATTTACTAAGTTCAAAACAGATGGCATCCTTAGGGACTGGCAACCGTATATTTTCTTAAGTCAGGCAGAGTTACAGGTAGAGTCATCAGTAGTAAAAGTGTAAATGTCGTGTGACTAGGGCCTCCCGTCAGGCACACCGTGCGCCGGGTGCAAGTTTTTCGACTTGACGCCACTTCGGCGACTTGCGCCTCGATGGGGATGAAATGATGATGATTAGGACAACACAACAACCAGTCCCTGAGTGGAGGAAATCTCCGACCCAGCCGGGAATCGAACCGGGAGCCTTAGGATTGACGTTCTGTCACGCTGACCATTTTTTTTTTTAAGTACATCCGTAGCAACAACGGAACAAGAGTTCCTTCTAAACTATGAAATAGAATTCCAAACTAATAGTATGATGATAAATAATAAAGAAAGAAAAATGTAACCAAATCCGGCACGCCATTCCCTGTGCATGGCTCATCTGCGTACAGATTCCATGTCCCAATTTAATAAAACATTTGGCAGCGTGTGGAGCTCCACAACGACGGTCATCCTCTGCCCGGTACTCTCCAACTGTGAGGGGGGTTATCGAAGACACTGCGCAAATAGTTCGCAAATAGTTGTCGGTATCTGGGTGCACACTCAAGTTTGCTATGACTGTCCTGGAGAAATTGCCAGTAATCAAGTAGCATTTTCTCATCATCACGAAAGAGGAAGTATATGGACATGCCTTTAAACCATGTGAGAGCGTGAGTCTTCGCAGGTGGGAAATAAATATTCTCTGGACAAAGAAGGAGCCGTGGCTCAATTGTGCGAGGCGCGATACGTAGGTAGCAGGCGAGGATCATCTGCACTAGTAGCCATACCTCTAACGCCGATCCACATGTTAAACGGTGTTCGTCAGTATCCACGAGGTGGCAACGTGGGCAAAGGGGGGAATCCGACATCCTAATAGCGTGCAGCCTTTGTCGTGTTACAACCTTTCCGTTTACCACCTGGTACCACGCTGCTCGTACCCGCGTGGGGAGAAACGGCTTCTGGACCGCTCTCCACACTGCAGGCCATAGGATGGTCGGGCTTTTCCTCTCAATCATATTGCGAGGGATGGACCTTAGCAGCAGCCGGTAAACGTCTCTCGCCTTGGGAGTGCGAGTGTTGGGGAGGTCTGGGTGCACGTAACTATACTCAAGAATAAATGCCGAGAGGTGCGAGAGTGAGGGTGTAATGTGCGCAATCGTGACAGGTGGCAGGAGAGACGCAGGCAGCAATTCCTCTAACAGATGTCCCGTAAGGGAAGCATCTTTGTGGGTCCACAATTTCATCATCGTGCACAAGTATAACGCTGTAGCTCTCGCTCGTACATTTATAAGTCCCAGTCCGCCATCACGTGGGGGAGGGTGAGTGTTTCGTAGCGGACTTTGAATAGGTGTCCGGCGGTAAGGTAATATCCAAACGCTGCTTGCAGTCTGTGTGCCATCGCTGTTGATATCGGTAGGACCTGAGCCATGTGGATCATCTTAGTCGCCACGTGAAGGTTGAGGTATTCCACACGCTGTAGGAAGTCCATCTGTCGAAGTAGGTTCTGGCGAACTTCGGTGCTTATTGCCTGTAGTAATCGTGCATAGTTCATGGCAGCCGTGCGGCGCACATCCTGTATAAATGTTATGCCCAAGAACCGGATCTTGTTGACTAGTGGGAGTGGGGCTAAAGCGTCCTCCTGTAGACCTCTCCCATGGGCATCGCTGCCGACTTGGCCACATTCATGAGGCTGCCCCCTGCCAAACCATAGCGATTGATCCATTGTATCACCAGATCGGACAAGTAACAGAAGGTCATCAGCATATATCCTGCAGTGAAATGTGTGATCCCTCAATGACATGCCCGAGAGCCAGTTTTTCAACCCTCCGACAAGTGGTTCGAGTGCGATCGCGTAAAGGATCATGGAGAGTGGGCATCCTTGGCGAACTGACCATCGGGTCGGAAAGGGACCCGAAATCCGTCCGTTCACCAGTACACGGGATGCAGCTCCACGGAAAAGGCGCTGAAAGATGTCGAGAAAGCCAGGCGGGAAGCCCATGCGGGCCATAAAGGACAGGAGGAACTTGTGGTGAACTCTGTCGAAGGCGTGGTCGAAATCAATGGAGATCAGAGCAGCTCAAAGGCGACGGGATGTGGCGATAGCTATTAAATCCCTGCATTCGCTGGTTGCCGTTTGCATGTTGGTCACTCCGTCCTGTGTCGTTTGCTCCATGGAGATGAGTAGGGGCAGAACCTTCTTTATGCGGCTGGCGAGTAGTCGGGCGAAGAATTTACTGTCGGCGTTGAGCATTGTAATGGGCCTGTAGTCCTCGACCGTCCGACCTCGGGAAGGTTTGTGTATCGGTATGAGGAGACCTTCCACGAATCCAGATGGCACGTGGGAACCGGGGCCGGCCGCGGTGGTCTCGCGGTTCTAGGCGCGCAGTCCGGAACCGTGCGACTGTTACCGTCGCAGGTTCGAATCCTGCCTCGGGCATGGATGTGTGTGATGTCCTTAGGTTAGTTAGGTTTAAGTAGTTCTAAGTTCTAGGGGACTAATGACCACAGCAGTTGAGTCCCATAGTGCTCAGAGCCATTTGAACCATTTTGGGAACCGGGGGTCATCAGTCCTTGGTACATGGTGATCCATAGGGGCATCATTAGATCGCAGAAAGTCCGATAAAACTCGAGCGGCAGTCCGTCTGGCCCGGGAGATTTGTTGAGTGCTCCCCGATGTCGTCCCTCGTAAGTCCAGTTAACAGCGTCGTCGCTGCTGCATCGTCGAGTGTGTGCGACATGTGCTGCAGTATGTCGTGCCCATCCGCTTCCTCTGTATTCGCCTCGTCGTAAAACTGGCGATAGTGATGTACAAAGGCTTCTGTAAACGCCGCCTGAGTCATTACGACCCTACCACCTGGCAATGTGAGGTCCGTGATCAGCTGCTGTCGGCGTCGGCGGCTGTCGAGCACGATGTGATGCATACACGGGTTTTCTCCTTCCGCTCGGTCTTGACGTCGCGATCGCACGACGACCCCCTCCAAACGTTTCCTCGTAAGCGACAATATTTTACCTTTAATTCGGCGGCTTTCCATTTGTCGGTTTGGAGATGGTGGTTGGCTGGCGAGTTCGCGGAGCATCGTGTAGTAAAAGTCCAATGTGTGACGATGCCACGCTGCGATATCTTTTCCGAACTGTGTTAGCACAAGCCGAAAAGCGGGTTAGCACATTCCACCCACCATGCTAGAGTCGAAGGGTATCGGGGAAGACGACGTTCGCAATCCATCCATGTGTTGGCGATAATCTGACGGCATTCCGGGTCTTGAAGATGGGCCACATTCAGCTTCCAGGGTCCTCGGCTGCGCCATATCCGCTACTGCTGTAGAGTGAGTGTGCATATGAAAGCGCTATGATCGGAGAAGACAAGCAGCCAAAGTTCGGCGTCCAATACTCCCGGCGCTAGAGCTCGTGAGACATAAATGCGGTCTAGGCGACTGGCTGAGTGACTAGTAAGATATGTCGGCCCAGGACGGTCACCGTCTAGTGTCTCCCACGTGTCGGTGAGAAGCATATCACTCACCAGGAGCCGAAGTTCTTGACAAGTCGAGAAATGAGGGACTTGGTCTTTGGGGTGGAGCACACAGTTAAAGTCGCCGCCGAAGATATATTGATCGAAGCGACTGATAAAGAGAGGGGCGATATCCTCGGAGTAGAACAGCGATCGTTCGCGGCGTTGGTCAGTTCCTGATGCAGCATAAATGTTAACGATGCGCGTGCCCAGTGCTGTGATCGCCAGCCCCTTTCCTGACGGAAGGTAAGTCACTTCTTCGATGGCAATTCCGTCGCGCACTAGTATTGCCGTACCGCTGCCAATTCGGTCCGCCGGTGACATATATGTCACATAACCGTAGAAAGCAGGGAGGGCCGCTATATACACTTCTTGCAATAGGGCACTGTCAACGTCCGAAGAACGAAGCATCTCACGCAGCAACTGGATCTTCACTGGCGTTCGTATCGTGTTGCGGTTAATAGTGGCGATACGATAAGCCTGTTGCCGAACCGCAGGTGCTAAGTTATCCATTAAGACTGGAATTACGCTTCGGACTGTATTAACACCTCCGCATCCCCCCAAACCTCACCTGCAGTCCTTTCTAGAGAGCCGGCGCCAATGGCGTGGGGGCCCTGTTGGCGTAACTTGCATGGTGGCGTCGTCGTCGTGGTCATCCGCCCACGTCGCGGAACTCAAAGCCAGATCGGTTTCCCTAGCTTCCTCAGGACACGGCATGGTTGGCAGCATCTGTCCTGCGTATCGGTATCCGCTTTTGCCACTGTAGATACGTGTGGTTTGTCCTCAGTTCCGTTCGCTGGTGCCGCGGCTGCCTCTGTGGTAGCGTCGTCATTGAAGGTGGAGTCGTCGTCCTCTGGAGGCTGTGTCGCATCCCGTTCGGAAGGTGCTCTACGCCTCCGCTTCCGTCGCTTCGGAGAGCGTTGCTTCCTGGTGTGTCCTTCTGTGTCAGACGATGGCAAAGATTCACGACGTTCTGGCACAAAGGCAGCCGTAGGTACAATAAGCGAGTCTACGACCATGCTGTCGTCATGTATGTTGTTATCCGTAGACGGGGGAGGCTGCATCGGAGTTGAATCCGTAGCTTGTGGGATGGGTGTGTCATCATCGCCCTGTACTGAAGCATGGAGCCGCGACCCAACTGTGGATGTCGGCTGTCGTGGTGAAGTGGTAGCTGTCGTGAGGGCTGCTGCATAAGTCACGGGAAGCAGCGTCGGCTGCGACGGCGGGTCCTCGGCGGGTCCGGCGGCAGTTGAGTGATTCGACGTTGGATACATTCGGATCTGAGGTGTCCCTCCTTCCCACAACCAGAGCAGGTCTTCGGTTGCCCGTCGTAGATGACGATGGCACGGCAGCCACTGATATTCAGATATGAAGGTACGTGTCTTTTAAGTTCTATTCGGACCTGACGGACTCCGTTTAGCAAAGGATATGTCTGGAATTGCGTCCATTTTTCCGAAATATGTTCATGCACCGTGCCGTAAGGGCGCAGCACTGTCACGACGTCCTCCGCCGGTAGTTCGAAAAGTCTGATCGTGCTAAGTCCCATGCCAGAATAATCGACGTGCTCAGTCCCCACATTGCCATCAGCATGGCAGAAACGGAGGCCCTGTTTCGTTTCCCGAAGGATCCGTTCACATGTTACGTCGTTAATGATCTTGACATATACGATACTGCTCACAATGGACAAGTGAATGCCGAGAATGTCGGCCGCCGGGATTTTAACTTCTTCTCGTAGAAATCGTTCGACTTCGAGTGCTTTGGGCCGTGTAAATTCGTTGCGGAACGTAAATTTGAGCGTCGATTTTCTGTACCGGTGCGCCATGTTGATCTGTATGCGGAGTCCGGCACGCGCGAAACGGCCGAGTACGATGTAAACAACACGAGCGCTCGCTCCGCGGCAGGAACACAAACAGCGCGTCCTCACCGCAGCACAGCCAAAGGCCAACTTCCCACTCAGCTGTCGAGGCGGACAGTTTAGCCAGTGACTTTGTGGATGGTGGTGTAGGTTTGCGCATTATAACTGGCCATGCTTTCTCACACGAGTTTTGCGATAATTAAGTCAGTCCATAATTTTACTGACCTAGCGATCCGCTGCGTAGGAATTCTTCAAAATGGCTCTGAGCACTATGGGACTTAACTGCTGTGGTCATCAGTCCCCTAGAACTTAGAACTACTTAAACCTAACTAACCTAAGGACATCACACACATCCATGCCCGAGGCAGGATTCGAACCTGCGACCGTAGGGGTCGCGCGGTTCCAGACTGTAGCGCCTAGAAACGCTCGGCCATTCCGGGAGGCTAGGAATTCTTCCTACTTGTTATGCGGAGATGTTCTCGAAGTTTTATGTCCGCCTGCAGACCCTTAGCAGTGCCGTTGGATTCTGAAAGTGCAATACTACTGTATACGTTTTATGTAATGAAGTGGGAAGAAGTTTTTTCTTGTGGAACTAATTTGTACACAGGTTGCCATTATGGTGAGATTATTTAAGAAACACAGCAAAATGAACTTGTTCACATTGATTATAAACAAACTGTTAACGGTTTGAGATCATGGTGTGCCGCATGACTGGATCGAAAGGCAGCCTATGGAAGACTGCCGACTATGACGCACTGTCTGTAACTTGAGCGTACAATATGTGTAGTTCGTATAATATTGTACAACTTTGGTTATGCCAATGTTATTCATTTACAGACATAGTATTTATGACACATAGACTCCTCCTAATGACTGTGTGGCAAAAGGCTACTTCTTTAGCAAATATTTATTACTAACAATTACTTGATTCGCTCCAGAGTAAACGTACTTGCCCTACGCACCTTTTTGCGGACATCAGGAGCGATTTCTGATTCGGCACATCTCACTGGCTCAAAAAGCGCCACATGGACAACTGCCTCTGCTAGCCAACGTGGGAAACCTACTGCTCGCTCCTTACTGCATACGTACTGCAGCACTGACACATTCAGCTCACGTATGTGAAACAGTAAAACTGGAAGTAAAGTAAGATGCTCTCTTATCTTTAAATAAGGGGTACATTACAAAGACCAGGCAGACTGATGGACAGTGCCCGTGCACCACTGTTGAGGCTGGTGGCAAATAATCACATGAAATCAGCCAAAGGAATCACTTGTGAGCTCCAAAGTGCTACCAGTAGTCCACCTATCACAATAACTGCGCATAAGGAGTTGAAAAGAAGGGGGTACAGTGGTAGAGTAGTTACTCATAAGGCGCACATTTTTGTAGCCAGTGGTAAGCGACGCTTCACGTGGCGTAAAAGTGCGACGCTACTGAATAGTGGATGACAGGAAACGTGTGATTAGGAGTGCTGAATCACGCTGTACCCTGTAGCAATCCGAGAGAAGGATTTGGGTTTGGCGAATGCTTAAAAAACGTTACCTGCTATCATATGTAACGCCGTCCGCCCCCTGTGGCCAAGTGGTGCCGGCAAGGTACCTCGGCGTGTTCGGTCAGAGGGTTAGCTGCCCTCTGTAATAAAAAAAAAACTTGGTTAATGGATAAACGACGAACTGAAACGGGTGTCTTGTGACGTCCGCCACGAACAGATGCAACGAACTAAAACGAACAAAATGAAGTAAAAAAGTGGTCAGCGCGACAGAATGTCAGTCCTAAGGGCCCGGGTTCGATTCCGGGCTGGGTCGGAGAATTCGTTCGCTCAGGGACTGGGTGTTGTGCTGTCTTAACCGTCATCATTTAATCCCTATTCACGCGCAAGCCGCTGAAGTGGCGTTAAATTGGAAGTCTTGCACCCGGCGAACTGTCTACCCGACGGAAGGCCCTAGTCACACGACGACACATGTAATGCCAATTGTATAGTTTGGAGGAGATGGTGTTATGATGTGGCCATTTTCCGTGGTTGGCGTGTGGTCCCTTTATTGCGCTTAAGTAAACGCTAAGAGCGGAAGGATATGAATACATTTTACGGCACTGTGTGCTCTGTACACTGGAGAAACACTTTGGAGGCTATAAACGTATCACCATGACATTGCAACGTATGATCAAAAAGCATCAGTAAGGCAATAGTTTGAGGACAACAACATTACTGAAATGGATTGGCTTGTCCAGAATTCCTGCCTAAGCCCAATGGATCAGCTTTGCGACGAGTTAGTGAGTCGACTTCGCTACAGACCCCAGCGTTCAACATATCTTCTATGGTTTCGGATCATGAGCAATAATGGGTTGCCATTCCTCCACAGACATTCAGACATCTCATTGAAAAGTGTCCACAACAACGTTCAAGCCACCACAAAGGCGGAGTCTGACATACCATAAATTGTCTACTGATAGATGTCTGGATACTTTGTAAGAGGTTCACCACCCTACAGGAGCAAATGTAATCTCGATGTATTGCTCACTTGCTAGAACGACAATTCACAGGCTCTCCCTGAGACATAAAATGTCTTTGCCCCTGTTAAAAGAGAGCTGCACTATAGTCGCAGGTCAGAGCAGTCTCCGCTGCAGTCGCTCGCTGCTACAGTGTAGTTGTAGTCTGTCGCTGGTAAAGCGCAGTTTACAGTGAGCGGTTGTTAAAGTGACAGTGCAGAACAAATTGTAAAATTTTACTATATGGAACTGATAATAATTATGATCAGACGCAGACCCAAATGATGCGGTGGACTGAGATGATGATGAACAAATGAATAACTGTTAATATAATGAAAAATCAACAGTGTAATTAAGTCAACCATCTATTGTAAGATACGTTTTATTATTTTTGTTGCCTTGCGCGTAGTTAAGGCACTTGTCTGAGGTGTTAATATGAATTTATTTCAATCTTTTCTTTTGTGATTCGTGAGTACCAGTTGACCCAGATTTGTAAAATATTCAATTTTCCCATGTAATGGATTGTAGATCTTTATCAATAACGTAAAAAATTTCCGAATATAATTGTTTTTACCAGCCACGTATAAAAGTGTAATTTCCCCTTAAGTCATTGCCAGTCTCGATCCAGTCATTTACCTGAATTAAAATATCCCACAATTTTTTGTGAGGTCATAGTCATGTGCTCAGAGGAGCAGCTGTGCAGTTGTGTCACTAAGTAAAGTCAGTCTTTCTAGTAATTCAGATCTCAGACAAATATTACCCAGTATTAGTAGATAGACCAGCATTGCACTAGGCTGTGCCAATTACGAGGAGATATACAGACAGCGTTATCCGGCGACACCATCACGAGGTAAGAATTTTTCAAAACTTCCTGGTAGATTAAAACTGTGTGCGCGACCGAGACTCGAACTCGGGACCTTTGCCTTTCTGAGCCACCGAAGCACGACTCACGCCCGGTACGCACAGCTTTACTTCTGCCAGTACCTCGTCTCCTACCTTCCAAACTTTACAGAAGCTCTCCTGCGAACCTTGCAGAACTAGCACTCCTGAAAGAAAGGATATTGCGGAGACATGGCTTAGCCACAGCCTGGGGGATGTTTCCAGAATGAAATTTTCACTCTGCAGCGGAGTGTGCGCTGATACGAAACTTCCTGGCAGATTAAAACTGTTTTAAGTTTGGAAGGTAGGAGACGAGATACTGGCTGAAGTAAAGCTGTGAGTCGTGCTTGGGTAGCTCAGATGGCACGCGCCAGAGCGCTGCGGGCGAGGCGCGCACGGTGTGTTTGTGTTTACTTCGGTCGCTGTAAGTGCCGTTTTCCCTTCTAGACCATCATGGCGCACAACTATCGGAAGAAGACATTACGTTTCAACTTTTGTTCCGACTTTGCCCGACCCAAGGCCCTGGAGGTAGAACGATTTATTCGCGATGAAGTTAAGATACCACCAACGGATCTAATTGGTATCCACTTGTCGATTGTTAGCAGTAGCGTCTACGTCAAAATGATCAACGATGCGGCGTGCGACAAGGTGCTTCAAGAGGCAAAACGTGGACTGCGCTTCTGCCATTCCGACGGCAACGTCGGACCCGTTACCGTCGATCACGCAGGTCTCGGCACACGGACGATAAGGATCTTCGAACTGCCGTTCGAACTACCTGCAGACGTCGTCATCGAGGCGCTCCGTCCCTACGGCAACGTTCTGGAACATGTTGCCGAACGATGGGTACAATTTCAGATCTATCCCGTTTTAAACGGTGTTAGACAGGTCCGCATCGAGTTCCAGAAACACGTGCCTTCTTATCTACTTATCGGAGGCTGCCGTGCCATTATAATGTACGACGGCCAACCTCGAACCTGTTCCGGTTGCGGGAAAGAAGGTCACCTACGGTCTGAATGAATTCAACGACATGTCGCGCAGCTCCCGTTGTCGGAAGCGTCCGTCACACCCACGATGACCGCCCTACCGGTCACTTACGCAGCGGCTCTTGCCACGTCTACAGTTTCGTCCAGTCCGTCGCCCGGTCCTTCTGATCGGCACGTCCCACCGTCCCAGTCACCTATGGACGGTGCGGACGTCCCACCTGACAACCTTGCCGCCGAACAGGCTCCCGCACCGGACGCTGAAGAGAAGAGTACTTCTTCACAACACCTGTTTGACAATTTCATTGTACCCACCGACGCATTCGAACCAGGTCGACGCTCTTCCTTGCCGTCGTCCGACACTGAGGAACACGTGCGCAAACAACGCTCGCCATGTAGGCGCAAACGCCGTCGCCGTTCACCCACGGGCTCTCAAAGCGTCGCCACCCGCGACGACGAAGACGACACCCAACCAACCGACATTTCCATGCAGAGGTCGGCGGACAACTTTCACGATGATCAAGACATTTCGCAGGACGGGACCACTATGGAGGTCGCCACGCACAATGTAACGATCGGCGCGCCGGTTGAGACGCCTGTCTCCCCGCCGACAACTCCAGATCTCTCTCACCACGACGCAATTCCCATGGACATTGGACGGACCCATGGCACAGGAGCATGGGCCGACGAGATTGAGGAAGATACGCCCCCTCCTCCGGATGAGTTGCCTCCGCCGGACAAGGCTGTCTGTTAACATCAAAACCGAGGCCCTGCAGCTGATGGGACGGGACTTCCTGTCGGTGCCCTCCTCTTACTTCCCTTGGTGATGGTAGATGCGCGTCCACCACCACTGAAACAAACGTATCGGTTTGCCACGCTGAACATCAACATGATCGGCACTGTACCCAAGCTGAAACTCCTATGTGACATGCTTCGGGCCTCTGACGTCGACGTCGCCCTTCTTCAGGAAGTACGCGTTGCCACACTACCACCAGTCTACGGCTACGACTCATACACGTCCATATGTGATCAATCAGGGCGTGGAGTGGCTTACTACATACGCGAAGGAATCCCACTCAAGGACACGACAATCCTTCCCTGTGGAAGAGGCATGGCTGTTACCATCTTGGACATTCGCGTCATCAATATCTACGCTCCGTCTGGCTCCACGAACCGTCGGCAGCGGTCCACTTTCTTCGGACATGACGTGGCGCCCCTGTTTTCTGGACGTTATGATCGCCTTATCATGGGAGGCGATTTCAACTGTGTCCTCCATCCACAGGACCAAATGCCTGCTTATTCGCCATGCCCGGCGCTTCTCACCTTAATCGAAGATTTTCATCTAGTGGACGTTTGGGAGAAAATTCATGGCAATACCCCCGGTTTCACCCATTATACAGCACATTCTGCGAGCAGACTGGACCGGTTATATGTCTCTGCCCACCTTGGCAATGACGTCGCCCAAGCTGAACGGTGGCCCCTTGCATTTTCGGACCACTGCGCCGTCATTTGCTCCCTGGCTCTGCCACCTGAGTCAGTGTGGCGCAGCAGAGGTTACTGGAAGCTTAATACCTCCCTCCTTAATGATTCACACTGCCGACAATGTATTGCCACTACGTGGGCGTCTTGCGAAAGACGCCTTCCGCAGTACACATCCACGTTCCATTGGTGGCTCAAATGTGCCAAACCTGCGATCAGAAAGGCCTTCATACAATGTGGCAAGGAAGCAGCAGCATGGCATCGAGACACCACAAATTTTTACTACGCCGTCCTCCGTGAGCTCGATGCGCTCCCTCCATCACCTGACACCCATAGGGAACGACAGCGTACTGAAGCTCGTCTCCTCTCTCTTTAACGTGCACGACTGCATGGTGTCGTGGTGCGTTCCCGACGACAAGACCTCCTCCACGACGAAACCCCATCCACAATCCATGCCGCATCCGACCATAGTCGTCGACGTCGACTTTTCGTCTCCAACATCACGACCTCCGATGGTGTTCACCACACAACACAGGCGGCGGTGGTGTCTGCCTTTGCTGAACATTATCGCCAATTTTATAATGATGAACAGATGGCGACGCCAATTCCTGATGATCTCCGTCCTTCCCCTAACCGGACCCTCACCGTAGCGGAGTCAACGTCCATGATGTCTGCAATCACCGCAGAAGAGATAGTAGATGCGATCAACAGAGGGGCCAAGAACAAATCACCAGGACCAGATGGTCTCCCAGTGGAGTTTTACCGGGCGTTCACCACGTTAATGCTTCCTCGCTGGACAGAAATGATTCAGGAACTCTTTACTCCATCCTTCCCAATTCCACCTGAATTCGTCACTGGCATTCTTCTACCTGTGCCTAAACCGAAGGGAGGGCCTCATCTCTCTGCATATCGCCCCCTTACACTACTGAATGCAGACTATAAAATCTATGCACGCCTCTTAGCAGCGCGCATGCGCACCGTCTTACCTACGGTCCTTTCACCTGAGCAGACTGCACGTGGTTGTGGGGCCACCTTACAAACAGCCCTAGGAGAATGCCGTGACCTCATTGCACTGGCGTCGGTTTGTCGCCTTCATGCAGCACTGGTATCCGTCGATTTCACAAGTGCCTTTGATCGCGTTCGACACCCATTCCTCCTCGTGGTGGCGACACGTATGGGGTTCCCATTACTTTTTGTCGATGCCATTCGCCGGTTACGACTTCCCGCCGTCTCGATGGTACAAGTCAATGGGAGGCTTGTAGAACCGATTCCTATATGCCGCTCTGTACGTCAAGGATGCCCTATGTCTACTTTACTATATGCCATTGCACTTGAGCCCCTCATCACTGGACTTACCTCTAGACTGCAGGGCCTCACTTTGCGTGACTACACTTTTCACTGTAGGGCTTATGCGGACGATCTCCTCTTTCTCACCTGCTCCTCCACGGAACTCGATGACGCCATCCAATGGATCCACCAGTATGGACGTCTTTCTGGTAGCATTCTTAATGTCCGTAAATCGACTATGATGCACATTGGGCGCGGCCTCCTGGCTATGGTGCCGAACCCACTCCCAGTCAGTACCACCCTTCGTTACTTGGGTATCGAATTTACGAGCTCCACACACCGCACAGTGGCCCTGGCATACCGGCGGCTTTTGCAGTCGATTCGGCACCATGTCCGCGGTCAAGTGCACCGTAACTTAAACCAACTCCAACGTGTGGCCTATGTCAACATGTATGTAGCCCATAAACTGGTACACGTCGCCCAGATCCTCCCAATGCCGTTACTCCTTGGCGGCCGCATCCAATCAGCCTTTGGATATTTCGTGTCAGCAGGGGCACTTTTCAAAGTCCGCTACAACACTTTAACATTGCCTCCTGCAAAATATGGCCTCGGACTCGTCAACGTGCGGGCACGATCTTCTGCACTCTTTGTCCACACTCTGTTGCGGCACTGGCAGGGGACGGTTCCGTCCTTAACACGCAGTCTCTTAGATATCCTCCGACCAGCTTCTCTCGATCCACTGATCAATGTGGCACCTATTTCTCCATTATTGTACCACGTCGCCAATTGTTTCATAGAACTCAGCTACCTTCGGGCCGATCTTCCAGTCACCCGTCCTCCCCGTACAAAAGATTACTATCGTTTGTTTGTGCTGTCCAACCCTTGCGACCCCATGGTGCTACGGCATCCTGACATTAACTGGCGCACGGTTTGGGGGTGTGTGCATGCACCCTTTTTACCGTCGTCTGTGTCTGCACTCTGGTATGTTTTAGTTTATGGAAAATTCCCGACTAACAGTCGACTTTATCGCATAGGACTGGCCAACTCCCCACTCTGCCCTGACTGTCAGCTCAAAGACACCGACGAGCACCGTCTTACGTGCCCCCTGAAACAAAACGTATGGCTCCTCATCCAACGAATCGTGGGCTTTTACCTCCGTGCCCCGCCAATGACAGTAACCCCCGATTTCCTGTTGTTGCCCCAGACATTTCACTACCCTCTTGCTAAGCACCATACTCTCATCTGGTTTCGAGGACTGGCTTTAGAATACCTCTTTCAAAATGGTCCGCATACAGTCCTTGACTTCTGGTACAAAGTTGTGACCTCGCATAGCACCCTCACCCAAAAACCATCTTACCGACAAACTTTTGCCGGTTGTCTCCGCAGCGTCTTCCTTGACCCCCCTCAAAGCTGGGGTGTACCATGCATAACTGTCACATGATGCAACACCCTTATCCACGTTCCCATGCTTCGACAAAAAAAAAATTAAAAAAAGTAAGAAGACAGAATATATTATACTTTGTTGTATTTAATGTTTTTCTTTTTAATGTATTTATTTATTTTTTTGCTTAACTAACAGTCATTTGTATGTGTTTAAATGGAATGGTACCTTGAAGAACTCTTGCATGGTGAATATATATGTACTTTTAGTTTCTTCAATACAAATTATTAAAAAAAGGATGTTATATTTTGTTGTATTTAATGTTATTCTAATAATTTGTTTACCTGAAACTCATTTGTATATGTTTAACTGGTACCTTGATGAACTGTTGCTTTATATATATATATATATATATATATATATATATATATATATATATATATATATATATATATATGTACTATCCGTGTGTTCAATAAAAAAAATGGTAGAGCACTTGGCCGCGAAAGGCAAAGGTCCCGAGTTCGAGTCTCGGTCGGGCACACAGTTTTAATCTGCCAGGAAGTTTCATATCAGCGCACACTCCGCTGCAGAGTGAAAATCTCATTCAAGAAGTTTTCAGTTTATTTCTCACGGACAGATTCAGATTCATTTTACAGGGCCATGGCGTAGCGATGCTTAAGTCAAAATTTATCAGTTTTTCATGAGTTAAGATTTATCAGTTTTCATACATTAGAACTTAATTATCAAATTTTCATTAAATTATATATTTTTTATTTTCTACGAGAAGGTTACAACTTTTCAAAAAAATAATGTTGAAATGTGTGTGAATTCCTGAGGGACCTAACTGCTGAGTTTATCGGTCCGAGACTTACATACTACTTAAACTAACTTATGCTAAAAACAACACACACACCCATGCTCAAGGAAGGACTCGAACCTCCAGCGGGAGCGCCCGCGCAATCCGTGACACGTCGCCTCCGCTTGGCCACTCTGCGCAACCGGATACTTTTGATCAGATGGTGTAACTTCATATAACACTGGGGAACTACTGTCCGTCCTCCATGCTCTGTTACTCAACAGAGTTGTCTGGAAACGTCGTGTGATATCCTGGCCTGGTGAAAGCGCCTCACACGAGTAGACGTTTGCATCTTACGGCACTAAAAGCTCCACAGAATTTCTAGAAGATTTTGGACTTATAATGGTGCGGAATCAACCCCTTTGCCTCAACGTTTTCGAGTACCACTGCTACTGGAAACAATCCTACATCGCTGAAAAAGACTCCTGTTGATAAGTATGATAAAAAGAAGAGACACACGAAATGACATATCATTACTCTTGTCCGTTCCTTTCAGGATCTCATAGTACGTTCTCTGTTCGAGGAAAAGAAACTGGCCTCAAAGAAGCAAATCGATTCTCGAAACACCATCAGCATGAAACACAGCAAATTTTGCAAAACTTCTGAGACTGGCACAACATACTTTTTTTTCCTTTGACTCATTAGTCTTCTGACTGGTTTGATTTGGTCTGCACAAAATCCTCTCCTGTGCCAACCTTTTCGCCTAAGAGTTGCAATTGCAACCTACGTCGTCAATTACGAGGGTTAATCGGAAAGTGAGGAACTATCGGTAGCGAAGTGGAAACCACTGTGAAAACCCGTCGAGGCTTCTCAGAGACATTTTGGACAGTGTCTCTAGTATGCCCGTCGATCGCATCAAGATGCTCTTTTCAGTTGTGAGCGCACTGAGAGCGCGTAAAGGTGCCTAGAACAACAATGTCTCCGCCAAGTAGGAGGGCCCGCTGAGAGGCTTCGCCTTAATGAATGCAGTCCACCTAACACAACTGCCACGCACTTCTTTCTTCACGGTAATTCTCAGCCGCACTCTGCAGGGACAGTGTAGATGCTCCTGCAGCCTTTTCGATGGGAATTATTCGATCACCCACAACACAGCCCTAATGGCTCGTCGTGAGTATAATCTCTGTTCACATGAAACACTGGATACGAAGACAACACTTGGGCGCAGGCTACGCGCTATAGACCAGTGTAAAGAATTATGGGAAAACACAGGCGGCTGTCTTCTATGACAATGGTGTTGTAAATCTGGTATAACGCTCCGACAAATGTCTAAGTCGGAGCGGCGACAATTCAGTGAAGCACCTGGAAGGTGTAGCTAAATGTACAAAGAAAACAGTTTTGATTTTCACTGTGGTTTCTATTTCGCGACCAATCGGTCCTTACTTTCCGAACAGCCCTCGTATTTGCTGCATGTATTCCAGTCTCTGTCCCCTACGCAGTTTGTACCCTCGGCAGCTCCCTCTAGTACCATGGAAGTTATTCCCTGATGTCTTAAGACGTCCTACCATCCGGTCTCTTCATCTTGTCAGTATTTTCCATGTGTTCCTTTTTCGCCAATTCTGCACAGAACCTCCTCATTTCTTTCCTTATCGGTGTACTTAACTTACACCCTCAGAAATTTCTTCCTCAAATTAAGGCTTCTGGTATTAGCAGACAACTCTTGGTCTGGAATCCCCTTTTTGCTAGCGCTAATCTACTTTTTATGTCCTCCTTACTCCCTCCACCGTGGATTATGTTGCTGCCTAGGTGGCAAAATTCCTTAACTTCACCTATTTAGTGATACCCAGTTCTGATGTTACATTTTTCGCTGTCCACATTTCTGCTAGTCTCATTCCTTTCGCCTTTCTTCTATTTACTCTCAGTCCACAATCTGCACTCATCATTCCATTCAACAGATTCTGTAATTCTTCTTCACTTTCACTGAGAATAGCACTGTCACCAGCGAATCTTATTATTGATATCCTTTTATCTTGAATTTTAATCTCACTCATGGGCCATTCTTTTATTTCCGTCATTGTTGCTTCATTGTCCAAGATGCTACTCCAGGCGGATGTAAATATGAATGTGCGCAACGGAAAATAATAAGCGCTAAAATGATGATGTGGCCCTGTTTGACTACCCCTGAAGCAGATATTAAGATCTCTTAATGCTCTTTTTAACATATAAATTACAATCTAAACATAAATGAATGATGAAGGCAACTAATACTACTAAATGATAAACGTTGTTGTTCAATATATATATATATATATATATATATATATATATATATATATATATATATATATATATATATATATATTAAAATCAACTCTTTAAGTATAATTGTCTGTATTTCCTAACTAAAAATATTAATCAATTGCCAAACTCTGCCCCTTACTCGTATTATGACTGTGGGGTCTAATATCATTAACGTGAAATGACTGACATCATTTACGTATCAAACACTAGAAGACACTACTTTCAAAGATGATCTACGGTGCTGTGGAACCTCAGTGTAAATAAACTAACGTGATCAGAGCTGTTTAGCTTTATAGCCCTAATAAGCCGAAGCAATTTGCGATATCACCGCATATACTGCGTCCGGTGCGTCGAAGTGATGGTTCTCGCACTCATCTGCGACGATGGAAGAACTGCAGCTACAAATAAACTCTTTCAAACACTAGGACGGCAGAAGGCGGTCCTCTGACTGTCTTCTCCTCCCTGTGTTCTATCCATCCGTTCTGCCTTATTTGATCTTTAGTCGCCCAAAGCAAATACCTATATAGAAGATTAACGTTATTTATGTTGCTTGCTGTGTTCCATAGTTGATAGAATGGACACTGATAAGGACTTACGTAGGTGGAGACATACTGCTCGATCAGTTGATAACGTCTTGTACATGCAGGCAACAAAAATAAAAACAGTTAATGAAACCTTTTAAACATATACTATTAATGAATAAAGTTGAAAGTCCAAGAACTCCACTTGACATAAATTATCACAGAAAAATGAGTTTGAAAAATTGTCTATTATATTCAAATGTAAAACTCTGACATTCTTTAGACCTTGTGAACGATCGTTATAACATGCGACAAAGCTTCACATTATTAAAAATGGAAAGAATCACGTCTAAAATGATGTAAATTACGTGGTCGAATAAATGAGTAAGAGAGAAGACAGGTTGTCATAGAGAAAATTACGAAAATGGAACGTAATGAATAGAGCCTATACTTAAAGTGACTGAATATTGGCTAAGTAAACGTCTTTCTGGATTCCTCTTGGGAATAAACCATCTTGTCACGACCCGACGGAAAACGAGTACAAGACATTAGGATACAAGGGAGGGCGAAATTCGATGCATATTTGGAAAAGCGTATGCGAGCCCTTCATTCTGCAGCGGGTGAAAAATGGCTCATGATGACTTCTTCCATGCTACTAATTTAACCTTAATTCTCTTTGATAGCGTCAAAGAGAGAAATCGTCTGAATACTTCCCGCAGTCCATGACCAACGAATTTTTATTCTGTCTGCAACCTATTTTAGCGTTCATGATACTTTGCGTCTAGAATTTTGCTTGAAGAACACAGTAAATGAATTACACTCTGGGCAATCGGCTTTAATGAGTGCACTGTGCTTTCAGTTTATCATGACATTCTTCCAATTTGTTTCACAGCCCCTACCGAAATAGATCTGAATTCCGCCTGCGAAGTCTTTTATCAGAATCTCTTTGCCCCGTCAGCACTTCGCAGTTACATAATCGTTAGGGTTGCGGACTTACGGTCATACGTCACTGTTTCATCAGAAGTTTTGTTTACGCAACGTATCGTTAGGTAAACGAGTGGCTTTCCCTGACGTCCCGTTCTTAAACGATTTACAACGCTCTTTCTCAATGCACACGGTTTACGTAACAAATGCAAAACAGTTTGTCTGCGATTATTTGTTATATAATGTGTCGACAAAAAGAAATACGGAAGTCTGTCGTCTTAATATGCTTCTAAAGTAAACTGTACGACAAAAATAACTCCCGTGCTTACCTCTTCCAATGCTCCGGATGTAAAGATTCTGCCCATTTTAACACGATTTTTGGTGCATGTTGAAGTCGAACTCGGAACCATGCATTTAACGAGCAACGTCCTTACCGACTGAGTGATCCAGACATAACTCACAACTCCCGCTCACAACTTTAATTCCGCCATCATTTATCATACCTTCCAAACCTCACACAGATTTGCTGCACTAGAGCCTTCGGAAGAAACGGTGAAGCCGTTTTCAATGCAGCTCATATTTGTCAGCAGGGTGAAAGATTCATTCTGGACATGTTGAAAATACTTATCTCTGTACTCCATTGCATTAATGGTCAACAAAGCAAACATGTTGCCTAACTAAAACACAGAAACAAGTTACCAGCCAGACACTGATCGTAGGTACACATCTTGAAACGTGACTATGAATAAGTTTGACTTTTATATTGGGGTTCTGTGTACTCATCGTTGCAGACGATCTGTCGCAGCGGAAGTCCTGGATAACACCGACTGAAAGATCTAACTAATAAGTAAAATGAATATTAAATCCAGTATAATGTTTCAGATGAATATTTATTACAATCTCAAAGTAAATAAAGGCATCTTCACAAATCTGAAATAAGTAGTAACATACAATAATGAAATGAATCTTGCTCAACAAGCTACATGTTTTCTGACCAAATACACACAAAGTACTGAGCCCCTCTGCCAATATGGCTACCCCTATATATATATATATATATATATATATATATATATATATATAACAATTAAAATTAACATATAAAAACTGAAAATACATATACACTCCTGGAAATTGAAATAAGAACACCGTGAATTCATTGTTCCAGGAAGGGGAAACTTTATTGACACATTCCTGGGGTCAGATACATCACATGATCACACTGACAGAACCACAGGCACATAGACACAGGCAACAGAGCATGCACAATGTCGGCACTAGTACAGTGTATATCCACCTTTCGCAGCAATGCAGGCTGCTATTCTCCCATGGAGACGATCGTAGAGATGCTGGATGTAGTCCTGTGGAACGGCTTGCCATGCCATTTCCACCTGGCGCCTCAGTTGGACCAGCGTTCGTGCTGGACGTGCAGACCGCGTGAGACGACGCTTCATCCAGTCCCAAACATGCTCAATGGGGGACAGATCCGGAGATCTTGCTGGCCAGGGTAGCTGACTTACACCTTCTAGAGCACGTTAGGTGGCACGGGATACATGCGGACGTGCATTGTCCTGTTGGAACAGCAAGTTCCCTTGTCGGTCTAGGAATGGTAGAACGATGTGTTCGATGACGGTTTGGATGTACCATGCACTATTCAGTGTCCCCTCGACGATCACCAGAAGTGTACGGCCAGTGTAGGAGATCGCTCCCCACATCATGATGCCGGGAGTTGGCCCTGTGTGCCTCGGTCGTATGCAGTCCTGATTGTGGCGCTCACCTGCACGGCGCCAAACACGCATACGACCATCATTGGCACCAAGGCAGAAGCGACTCTCATCGCTGAAGACGACACGTCTCCATTCGTCCCTCCATTCACGCCTGTCGCGACACCATTGGAGGCGGGCTGCACGATGTTGGGGCGTGAGCGGAAGACGGCCTAACGGTGTGCGGGACCCTAGCCCAGCACCCTAGCCCAGCTTCATGGAGACGGTTGCGAATGGTCCTCGCCGATACCCCAGGAGCAACAGTGTCCCTAATTTGCTGGGAAGTGGCGGTGTGGTCCCCTACGGCACTGCGTAGGATCCTACGGTCTTGGCGTGCATCCGTGCGTCGCTGCGGTCCGGTCCCAGGTCGACGGGCACGTGCACCTTCCGCCGACCACTGGCGACAACATCGATGTACTGTGGAGACCTCACGCCCCACGTGTTGAGCAATTCGGCGGTACGTCCACCCAGCCTACCGCATGCCCCCTATACGCCCTCGCTCAAAGTCCGTCAACTGCACATACGGTTCACGTCCACGCCGTCGCGGCATGCTACCAGTGTTAAAGACTGCGATGGAGCTCCGTATGCCACGGCAAACTGGCTGACACTGACGGCGGCGGTGCACAAATGCTGCGCAGCTAGCGCCATTCGACGGCCAACACCGCGGTTCCTGGTGTGTCCGCTGTGCCATGCGTGTGATCATTGCTTGTATAGCCCTCTCGCAGTGTCCGTAGCAAGTATGGTGGGTCTGACACACCGGTGTCAATGTGTTCTTTTTTCCATTTCCAGGAGTGTATAAACGTATTTTTGCGCCAGAACAGCAAGTACAATTCTATGTTGGGTCATATTTTTGATACTATTTGAGTATAATTTCTCGAATACATAATTACAATAATGCATTTACATAGCTCGTTAATTACTTGAGGCTCCCTTCATGGAATCTGTTCCCTTCATTCACAGAGCTTCTACACTTTGAAGTAAATGAAATCAAACAGTTATTTTTGCAGTTATAATTTTTTCTAAACGAGTTACATATTTTTGTATGCATGTGTAATTCCGAATTCATCTGGAGAATGCATGTTTTAAGTGAGTCTAACTGGGCTGTTACGTTTCAGTCTGATTCGTTAGAAAGCTTAGCACCAACTGCCCATTCTGTGTGACGTGGCTCTATTTTCAAACAACACTACTTGCGTTATCAGTTCTGAGTCAAATGGCGTTTTAAATCTACATCTACATACATATTCCGCAAGCCACCACACGGTGCATGGCGGAGGGCACCTTGTACCACTGCTAGTCATTCCCTGTTGTATTCCACTCCCAAATGGAGCGAGGGAAAAACGTCTCTTTATATCCCTCCAAACGAGGACCTGATGACTCTTATATTGTCTTCGCTGCCCTCACGTGAGAAGTACGAGGTGTGTGATATAAGTAATGAGACTGGCATTTCATCAACTACACTTTTTGGTTTTCTTCGAGCAACAGTATTGTTCCCTTCAAGTAGTCCCCTTCGGCAGCTATACACCGGCGGAGTCGTCGTTTCCAGTCTTGGTAGCAGCGTCGAAAGCCTTCAACTTGTAGGTACTTTAAAATGTTGGTCACAGTCTTCTGAATGTTCTCCAGAACCCTAAAGTAACGTCTTTCTAAGATATTTTTCAGTTTCGGGAAAAGAAAAAAGTCCCAAGGACTCAGATTAGGTTTTTAGGGGGGGGGGGGGGTTGAACTTGTCATGATGAAGCATCCACTTGTCTGTTTCTAGCCTTATCAATGTGAAAGAGTGTGAACGTTTTCGAAATGATCATACAATGTAAGCTTTCACGGCCGGTATTGTCTTCACTTAAAACTTCCGGGCTGACAGGCCGTGGTCGAAGTATAAAACTCTCTCCTGACGTTTCGTCTCCGTCTGCGGGAGACATCCTCGGAGGTAAAGCGACGAACTGCGAAGAGAACTCGAGGAAGCGCTGATTATATAGGCATTACAGAGGGCGCCACTGTTGATCACGTGGCGTCGGCTATGAGATTGTCTCTGGTAACGCCAACATTCTCGATTGAAAGTAATCGATCGTCACGCTTGCGGTGCAACGCTGACATCCAAATTTTATCCAGTTTAACACCTTCGTCTGTCCTGTTAAAATTATTACGATGTTTATCAATCTCGATAGCCTCTCTATACAAGCGTGCATAATAATGCGAGGTTTTTGATATGACGCTCGTCTCGCTGAATTTTATTTCATGATCACCTTTCTGGTAAACATGTTCCGCTACGGCCGATTTATCCGTGTGACCCAGGCGGCAGTTCCTCTTATATTCAACAAGACGGGTGTTCACACTTCTCTTTGTGGTACCGATGTAAACCTGTCCACAACTACAAGCAGTGTAGCCAAAGGGTGTCGTGCATCTTTTGCCGACTTTAATTTAGATTAACATGACGACCTGTAAGGACACTGGATAAGCCCAGGAAGTAGAAGGATCTAAGCGTGCAAGCATTGAAATTGTATGACTCTAGCGGCGTGAGATGAAGGCGTCACAGTTTCTATTGCTATGTGAGAAGCGACAGTGACCGACTGTTTGATACTAGCTAAAGTCTCTCTCTCTCTCTCTCTCTCTCTCTCTCTCTCTCTCTCTCTCACACACACACACACACACACACACACACACACACACACACACACACACACACACACACACACAGACTATGACGTCCACATGCTCCTCAGCATCAAATTCTATGCTGTTAATGTAGACTTGGTATAAAATATGCTATTAAGATACAAATTCTACCAAATATTATGCTAGTTTAAGGGAAAATACGAACAGATGTGGCAGCGTGAAGACTCAAAGGACACGACAAGGAAGAGGACTACCCGTCCATTCCAGCAATCTGGATATCCGTTGTGATTCTTGAGTTTCTCCCGGCGTATTTGATAATCAAAATATCCACGGGTGTACTGCCGGTCTATAGTGTCCAACGGGCACAATATTTCGGCGATCAAACATGTCGCCATCATCCGTTGTTTGGGTATCCAGAGACGTTTGTATTTAAGTTTGATGACGCACTATAGAATAACCAAAGGTATAGTTTTCAGAAACTGCAACAGCAGTTCGAAAAACACCAGCACTTCCACCATCACTGGAGTAGCAATAACAACTCATATGCTCTTGTACAGTTTCACTCAGAAGCTGACAGAAACTCGTTGTCGACGCTCTAGGTCGAGTGTGAAGTACGGAATTTCATCACACCAGACGTGGCTATTGCGAGAGTTGAATACATCATCAGGGTTGAGAGAAACCTCATCTGTGAACAACAAAGACTTTCGGCACTGCAGTGTTGCACTTTATAATCTATTGACGGACTGAACTCTGGGTAGACAGTCATTTGGCTCATTTACCGGCACGCGTTGTTTGTGATGAAACTGTATTTGCTGCTCCTCTGGACTCCGTAGGGCGAAAGAAGATCCCCGACAGGTGAAAGTACTTTCGATAGCTGTCAACAAAAAGTCTGCCGTCAGCATTGCCTGAATGCCATTGTCGCATATAACTGCAGAAACTCTAAGGCGTTCTTGTAGAAATGTAAACAAAGTGGTGTTATGCGATTTGTCATGGTAAACGGTTTGCTGACCACGTGTAGCTGTCAGAGATCTCTCATTTTACGAACCACTGTGTATTATATTCTTAAAGGTGTACATTTCACAGGCAAGATGACGAGTCCTTACTGTCGTCGAATCTTCTCCCACCATCATGTACTGACACTCTACTGTGCAAATAGTTCATCAAGTACCATCACCATCTATCTCACATTTGAGAAACCTGCTTTCTTTTCATTCGTATTAAAAGCTATTAATTTTTTTTCTGAGAATGTTGACAAAATACACAGCAGTATTGTAGGATTTTCCTCAGTACACAGCGTAACCACTGCTAGCATTATGTTCAAGAGTTACGAAAGACGTTTATAGTGGAAGAGACATGGAGACACTGGAAGGTTTCATATGGCGTATAACAGAGTAAGAGAGATTGCTAAACCAGATTCTAAACTGCAAAACATTCCCATGAGCAGATAAGGACTTTGATCATAATTCCATAGTAATGAACTCCAGATTAAAATTGAATAAATCACGAGACGGTAAGAAATTAAGGCCGTGGGGCTTGGATACGTCGAAAGAATCAGGGTTTGTTTTGAAATGGCGCGTTAGCGCCTATTGACTGAAACAGGAGAAATAAATACAATAGGAGACAAATGGATAGTTCTGAGAGGTATAACCAAGGCACCAGAGGACCTAGGTATAAAGTCAAGCCCCTGTAGAACCCTCGGGATAATACGAAATATACTGAATTTGACAAACGAAAGAAGGAAATCTCAAAAACCGTAAGTAAAACAGTCGAAAGGTACATCGAAGCAGTTCAGAGATTTGTTACCGGTAGGTTCGAACAACACGTGTTACCGAGATGCTTCGCGAACTCAAATGGGAATCCATGGAGATAAATAGACGTTCTTTACGAGAAATACTATTGAGAAAATTTAGGGAACCTGCATTTGAAGAAGACTGGCGAACGATTGTACTGCCGCCAACATACATTGCGCGTAAGAACCACGAAGGTAAAATTCGAGAAATCAGGGCTCATACGGAGGCATATAGAAAGTCGTTTTTCCCTCGCTCTGTTTGCGAGGGAACAGGAAAGGAAATTACTAATGGTGCATGGGGGAAGCCTTGTCAGAGAGGTCCACCGCATGAGCGTCTAGGTAAGTGATTCCAGTGGTGGTTTCCCGTTGCCTTCCACTGATTAGGATGAAATGATAATGAGGAAACACCATAACAAAAAAATGTCACCTATCGCGAACAGTCATGAACTATAAACAGAAGTGTACTATAAATTATGTGTGTCCTTTGGAAGTCCGATCTGGAAGCTGGAGAAATCTGGAGAGATTGAATAAGAGTCCGTAACCGTTCTTTCCACCAACCTGTCGTCTTCTAAACTTATGTGCCAAGCGCAGAAGGCAGCTCGTCGGTAGTGGGATCTTCTTCGTCGGAGGCTGCTACGCAGTCATCTGGAACCTGTGATTGTGCCTTTTTATGGGATGCTACTTGGCCAGGTTAGTCTCCGTATCTACAGAGGGCAAGATCTGTAGTATTGACAATGATGGTAGGCGACACTTCCCATTACTGTATCCCGTTTTGTTGTATTTTATATGATTGCACTTTTTACACTGTCATTTAGAACACTCGACATAGCATTCTTCATCGTAAGTAATTTTTCTAACAACTTTCGATATAGAATACGAAATGTCCGCCCCCAAACAAAGATACATGTCCGGCTCTGAAGAACGCCAGAAACATTCTTACGCGTCCAGCCCTCCGAACGACCCAAACTTAGGCTGGCCAAAGCGACCCGAAAGTGTACAAAGCACTTTGGTTGCAAATATCATTATTCTTATGTTTCTCGTAAGTAGTGAAATTTAATTATCGATAACGGTACACTCGTAGGGTAACCATGAGAGATTGTCATACTGAAAGAGGGATTAAATACAATGAAAAGTATACAAATAATCAATAAGAGAAGTTAGGAGTTTTGGCGCCTAACATCCGAATGTGTCGACCAATCAGAAGAAAGTTCAGTACACTCCGCTGCAGCGTGAAAATCTCATTCTGGGAGTTCAGTACACTTGGCGAACTCTCCCACGGGACTGGTACATACTGTACCATCTGACGCTTGTACCTCACTCCACTTTGTGGGGCGAGGCTTTAGCAAGATTAAATACTGGCGGCCACAGCCAGTAATATCACAATACTTTACCGTTGCTTCATCACAGAAGACTGTGTAGTACTTTTCAAGGTACTGTCACCAGTATCGATGCAATAGCTATTTTCCATGATACATAAGAAGTTTAAAAACATGTGTCACGTACTCTTTGTGCATATTGCCTGAAATATTCAGTTCCAAACAATGGCTCCTCATTTCAAAACACTCAGTCTAAGATCCTCTAGCGTCAACGTAAGTTTGATCTGAAAGTTTGGAAAAGACTACACCCACAGAGTCCATGACGAAATAAGTTTTTTCCAAGAATTTCTGCCAGTAGTATCAACGCAGTAAAAGAAATTTCATTTATTTGGAATATTCGTGTCAGCGCATGACTGGCACGGTTCTTATTTACGAATAAAGGTGAAAGTGTAATTCTTTGTAGCTTTTTGCGTGACCAGCTATGCTGGAATTATCACTTAAGGAAATTTTAGAGATTTGTTGTAATCACATCGCAGCCATCAACAGATCGAACTGGCTTCAGGGGACGCAGTTATTTACCCTTGGGAGGTGTTCCAAGGCATGGGTGATGACGAACATTAGGTGACAATGAGTGACGCGTATCTCACTTGCTGACGTGGAAAGCGACACTGCTATCTGGCAAAGATGAAGACACCACAGTTCTGTAGGTGGAAAAGTTCCACAAAATGCTCGAAAAATGCTTCGACACTGCTTTGCCGCTGCCGTGAAATACGCATGGAAGTATTCCTTTATCTTACTGCACCGCTTCTTGTTTTTAGTGTTAATTTATCAGACCATAATAGTAACTAGTGTGATCACAACCAGCTGTGAACAGACTTTAAGAAGCACTATGTCTGAAATCGTTGTACAAGGTGAGTTCAATAAGAAATGCAACACATTTTTCCTGAAAGCGCGTTAGTTTTATTCGGGATGCCTACACACCATATTATTACACATTCCTTTGGCCCTATACCCTACTCTTCAACACAATATCTGGCTACGGCCTTGCGTCACATTACTGGAAGCGCCCGTACGGTACCACTCTACTGGTGTTATCGGAGCCAACATCTTGCTAATTCAATAACCTTCTCATCATTCTCGTACTACTTCCCGCGAAGTGCATCCTTCATTGGGCAAAGCAGATGGAAGTCGGAATGTGCGACATCCGGGCTGAAGAGTGGAGAGGAAGAACAGTCCAATGAAGTTCTGTAAGCTCCTCTCGGATGTGTAGACTTGTGTGAGGCCTTGTATTGTGACGGAGAGGTAGAAGTTCGTTTGCATTTATGTCGCGACGAACATGATGAAGTCGTTTCTTCGATTTCCTGAGGGTGGCACAATACACATCAGAGTTGATCGTTGCACCATGATGGAGGACATCAAACAGAGTAACCTCTTCAGAGTGCCAGAAGACTGTCAACATGATTTTTGCCGGTTGAGGGTGCAGCTGTGAACTTTTTCTTCGGAGGAGATGTGTGTCGCCATTCCACGGATTGCCGTTTTGTTTCCGGTTAGAAGTGATGAACCCGTGTTTCATTGTCTGGGACGATGTTCGACAAAAACCCGCACTGATGGTCCTACGTTGCTCTTTATGGTTTTCTGTCAGGCGGCGAGCAACCCTGCGAGCACACTGAGCATCGTAACTGACGGACGCGTGTGTCAGCATTACGAGCAGAGACATCCAGTTACGCAGTAAAGTTTTCGACTGTGACCCGGCGTTCATCTCAAATGAGAGTGTCCGCACGTTCCAAAACTGCAGGAGTCTCAGCTGTGTGCTGCCTTCTGGCAAATAGGAGATGGAACATGTTTGCGCGACCTTGTTGCGATCATGACAAACGGCTCACTGTGCTTTTGTTAACTGCCACGTCTCCGTAGACGTAGACATTCTACAAGGGCCTATGAATATCTGCAATGCTCTGGTTTTTTGCCAAAAGAAATTCAACGACAGCTCCTTGCTTGAAACGCAGTCCACTAAATAAGCCATTTTGAAGGCTACGTACAGCACCGCCGCCCGCATCTCGTGGTCGTGCGGTAGCGTTCTCGCTTCCCGCGCCCGGGTTCCCGGGTTCGATTCCCGGCGGGGTCAGGGATTTTCTCTGCCTCGTGATGGCTGGGTGTTGTGTGTTGTCCTTAGGTTAGTTAGGTTTAAGTAGTTCTAAGTTCTAGGGGACTGATGACCATAGATGTTAAGTCCCATAGTGCTCAGAGCCATTTGAATCATTTTTTACAGCACCGCCAGCTATCGGAAATTCATGAAACTGTGCGGGCTGAATAGGGAACATTCCACGATGTCCCGCAACAGATTCCGCACGTTTTCAACCGAAACTGGCCGAGAAATAAATGCGTTCCATTACTTACTGAACGCCCGTTATATACTGGTAAAGTCAGAAGGCACTTTGAGATGCGCCATCGGAGGAATGAGACATGTCTTTACAGAAAAATTTTCGGTCAGAATGGTTGATTATTCCAGTAATATATTCAGATAATCACAGCTTTGTAAAGTGTACCTAATTCGCACTGGTAAAACATACTGTGTCAAAGTTTTTGATTTTTGTGTGTTTTAACTAATAAATCAAATTACATAACGAAGTATCGAATGTTTTTCTAGAAACACTGTCACATTAAATTATCCGTTTCATGCAGCGATTCAGCATTCAGTTATTGCAGCTTCTCCGTGCCACGGGATGACGAGCTGCCAGACCACGTGTAGATACCATCATATTACTGCTGACCTTCACGCACCTGTTGAGAATCGTCATCGCTGCTATGCGTTGGCGTGTACTCACAAGTGACGGCCATTGCGAACCACGTCGTAGTTAGATCTACCTACTAGAAAGTGTATGGGATGGACTGTTAAAAGTTATGGTCTTACAAACAGGGATACTATATCATTTGCACGAGTGTAATAAGGAAGGACCTTCCATTAATTCTGTCATAAATAATGCGGTTTTCGCAATGTGCAGCTGGAGTCAGCCCAAACAAATACGTCTTCCATCCGACGTCCATTGTCGACGGAAAGCGTTGGTTTGTTTCCTGTTACAAGGAAAATGCGTTTTTAAGCGGAGTTTTGCGTACCCATTAGACAGAGGGGTCCCAATTTAGAGTGATATTCATGTCATCGACATGTATTAACAAAGACAGTAAAACACGATACATTCTGAGTGTTGTAGCGGCTACTCGTGCATCGCGTTGGCCCACGCTAACTGACACAGCCATGCAGCAGCGCTGCTCAGTGGCTGGTGACAAGTCACGAGATAGCGATATACACATGTACAGGTGGTGGTAGTAACACGCACACATTACAAAAAGGCAGTTTCGTTTGAACTCAGGAGATTAAATTGAAAAGGTGATTATGGTCGAACAACGGTAATTAATGGGCTTTGAACACCGGATGGTAGTTGGAGCTAGACGCATGGGACATTACATTTCGGAAATCGTTAGGGAATTCAATATTTCGAGATCTACAGTGTCAAGTGTGTGACAGGAATATAAAATTTCAGGCATTATCTCCCACCACAGACAACGCAGTCTTAACGACCGAGAGCAGCGGAGTTTGAGTAGAGTTATCAGTGTTAACAAACAAGCAACACTGCGTGAAATAAGCACAGAAATTTATGTGGCTCGTACGACGAACGTGTCTGTTAGGACAATGTAGTGAAATTTGGCGTTAATGGGTTATGGCAGGAGACGGCCGACGCGAGCGCCTTTGCTAACAGCACAACATCGGCTGCAGCGTGTCTCCTGGGCTCGCCACCATATTGGTTGGTCCCTAGACGACTGGAAAACCGTGGCCTGGTCCGATGAGTCCCTATTTCAGTTGGTAAGAGCTGATGGTAGGGTTCGTGTGTGAAGCCATGGACCCAAGTTGTCAACAAGGTGCTGTGCAAGCTGGTGGTGGCTCCATAACAGTGTCGGTTGTGTTTACATCGAATGGACTGCGTCCTCTGGTTCAGTTGAACCGAGCATTGGCTGGAAATGGTTGTGTTCGGTTACTTGGAGACCGTTGGCAGGCACTCATGGACTTCGTTTTCCCAAACAACGAGGAATTTCTATGGATGACAGTACGCCATGTAAAACGTTCTGGACAGTTCGAGTGAGTGATTTGGCCTCCCAGATTGACCGACATAAATGCCATCGAACATTCGTGGAACATAATCGATAGGTCAGTTCGTGCACGAAATGCTGCGCCGGTAACACTTTCGCAGTTATGGCAGGCTATAGAGGCACCGTAGCTCAATATTTCTGCATGGGACTTCCAACGGCTTCTTGAGTCCATACCATGTCGTTTTGGTGCAGTACACCGGACAAAAGGAGGTCCGACACAATATTATGAGGGTATCCTATGCGTTTTCTCACATCATTGTAGATTTTTCGTGTTTTAATGCCCCTCTTAATGCATGTCGATGAAACGAATATCGCATCTTGGGGGTAAACTGTTTTTGGAGACAAAATGTTCGCGGACATTTCCCGGTGACGCTAAGCGTCTTTTCATTGAATTTATCGGCCCTGGCACGATGAGATCTACATCTACATGACTTCTCTGTAGTTCACACTTAAGCACCTGGCAGACGGTTCATCAGACAACTTTCACACTATTTCTCTGTCAGGATAAACGAACACTTAAATCTTTCCGTGCGAGCTCTGGTTTCTCTTATTTCATTACGAGAATTGTCGCTCCCTACGCAGGTGGGCGTCAGCAAAATATTTTCGCCTTTGTAGGGGAAAAAATGAAATGATTATAAGGCATTTACTGGCCGGGATATCCCCTTCGGGGTTCGGCCGCCGTATAGCAAGTCTTTATAGTTGACGCCACTTTGGCGACTTGCGTGGTAGGCGGTAACGCTACCGCTGGGCTACGGAGGCAGACACTTTTGTAGGAGAAAGCTGCAAATAGAAATTTCATGAAATGATCTCGCAGCATAGAAAAACGCCTTTGTTTTAATGACTACTACCACTATTCGCGCATCATATCCGGGACACTATCTCGCATTTCACGAGCTGCCCTTATTTGAACTTTTTAGAAGTCCACTGTCAGACCGATATAGTAAGGGTCACATACAGCACATCCTGCAGAAGGGGAAGGACAAACTTAGAGTAAGCAGTCTCTTCAGTACATTTATTTCATCTTCACAGAGTTCTGCCAACAAAAACCGTCCTTGGTTTGCCTTCCACACAGCGTTTCACCGAACTAGGAGGGTCTACTAAGCAGGTCCTCTGCATCAGCATACTACCTACCGCAGTATATTGATAGTCTTTTTAATCAAGAAAGCCTTAACTTTGAGCTTTGTAGCGCAGATCTCAAGTTGTTTCATCTAGAGCCTTTTGTATGTGTAGTTTGTTTACATACAGTTTGCGTACGTCAAAGTTAAATTGAAAGTTACATTCTATGGTCAATAGGTTAATTAACAGATACCGCAGTTAAGTGAGTGCTGAGTTTCTGTTGCAAGGGGAAATAATTAACTTTTTACGTTTACCATACCTGAGTGGCTAATCTGTAGGCTTATCTTTGCGCCTCTAAGTAACGAAAAGTGAGTGCTGAGTTTGTGTTGTAAGGGGAAATAATTAACTTTTTACATTTACCATACCTGAGTGGCTAATCTGTAGGCTTATCTTTGCGCCTCTAAGTAACGAAAATTCGCATAGTGTGAAATCTGCTGAGTGATTTAACGCTATTTTTAAGGGTGTAATCCGCGCTGCAATGCGTGAAAAATGAGGATGATCCTGTAGGATAGTCAGAGAGGGAGTCGTATGTTATAGACTGTGGGTTGGACTTTCACTTGGGTGACTAGTGGGAAACTGAATGTGGAACTCAGCTAGGGTCGCCCATTGGACTGTAGACTTTGCAAAAGAGACAAAAGAATCGCTGAACAGGACACAAAGATGCTTGTCCTTCAGGCTGAGTTAGAGTACACGAAATTTGAGGTAGACGGGTTTAGTGGTGGAAAAGATGGTGGGAACAATGGGAGAAAGGGAAACAGCTCTTCAACTCTTTCACCGACATCTGACCTGAGAGTGTCTAATAAATCTGACTCTGACATGTTGCCAGAAGTAGGAGAGGAACAGCTTTATTCAGCTTTGGGTCACAGTGGGTGCAGCAGACTTCTAGCAAAGAAACTAAATGTAAGTCGGTACCAAAATTGGGAGGGAAGAAGAGAGTCTTCCTGGTAGACGGTAGCCATGGCACGGGTGAAGGACAGATGGTACAGGACAGATTAGTAACAGGGCACCAGGTCACGAGTATTGTGAAGTCAAGTAATAATCTTAGCCAGGTGACAGAGGAATAGGGAATTAGTGCAACAATTTTGGAAAGGAGGATCAGGTTTTTGTAGTAGGTGGAGCGAGGAACAGCCTGGCTAAGGACAGTTACTACAGCATTAGGGGTGATCTGGATGAAATATAAGTAGCAACTATACAAACAAATGTGAGTTTTGTGGAGGTCCAATAGCACCACGACCAGCCTGGCTGAACACTGCTGTGAGCCGTGTGAAAACGGAAATGAGCAGGCTGGCGCGGGATGATTAAATCTCTTATGAGCGCAGATCCTGTTACTATAGTTGGGGATATGCTAGACACGGCCTGTACCTGAAAAGGAGAGGGAAAGATAAGCTGGCTCAGCTTCTTGGAGAAAATATGTGGGAAACCATCATCACACAAAGCTACATCCCTGTGGTTACTGCTGCCAGAGATGTGCCTTTCTTAGGTTACAATCAGCATTTAGGCACATTCTTCTGAAAGAAATAAGTAACACAGAAAATACTTAAACGGCACAGAAAAGTATGTTTAGCCTATTTCTTCGAAATGTTAGAGGATAGAGTAATAAGATAGAAGAGATACGTTTCTGTTTGGAACATTTAAAGAACTCTGAAAAATATACATTCTGTGCCTGTTCGAGTACCACATAACCACAGGGTTCGATAGGTTACATATAGAAGACTAAGCTCTAGTATCTTATTCATGAAGAGCTAATATGGAATAAGCAGGAGTTGTTAGATATATTAAGAGAGAACTCAAGTTCAAAAACGTTGAGACAAGTTGCTTTTGTAGTGATAAGCAGAGCGAAGTGTGTGCTTGTGAATTAACCACAGAAAATAGTTCACTTTAACTGTAACAGTGTACAGATTTCCACTGTGAAATACTTGAACTATACATGAGGAATCTGCATCCCTTACTATGTTGTCTGTCAGATAGAAGCAGACGGTGACTTCAATGTAGATTTTCTAAAGGATTCTGATAGCAAAAATGATATGGAACTCTCACTTGGATCCTACAATTTGATCTCAGTAATTAACTTTCCAGGAGAGGTGGATAAAGACTGTTGGTATGTAGTTGAAATGATTCATATTATTTTTTTAAAACAGCTTTTCACATAAGCTAATTCGAAAGGACATTAGTGATGTAAAAAGCATAGATCTCTAGAGGCATTAAAGTATCTTATGAAAGGAAAATGGAAATGTTTCTGTTGGAAAGAACACGTAGAGATCCTGCAGTAACGGCAAGTTAGAGAAACTACTAAAAATTACTAAGAAAAGTTACTAACAAATCAAGGAACATGCACATCGTGTCAGAAATCAGTACTTCTGACAACAGAGTTAAGGCTGTATGGAATGTAGAGAAATGAGAGACAGGACATGTAGCCACAGCATATGATAACATCACTATTGAGCGAAATGGAAGAGCTAAAATGATGATTCACAGATGGAAAATATATTTAATAATCACTTCTTAAATATAGCAGAAAGTGTAGGAAAAAACATTTAAAGAGGCAAATCGCAGTAGTATGTTGAAAAACCCATTCTCATAAAATTCAATCATATGAATGTATCACTATCTTCTCTATCTTCTGCTTCAAAAGTTAAGGAAATTATATATTCCCTCAAAAATAAAAGCCCATATGGTATTCAGGGCGTTTAGAATCGAATACTTAAGATTTGTTCCCATATAATAAAAATGGCTCAAGTGGCTCTAAGCGCTATGGGACTTAACATCTGAGGTCATCAGTCCCCTTGACTTAGAACTACTTTAACCTAACTAAACTAAGGGCATCACACACATCCAAGTCCGAGGCAGGATTCGAACCTGCGACCGTAGCAGCAGCGCGGTTCCAGACTGAAGCGCCTAGAACCGCTCGGTCATAGCGGCCGGCCCATATAATAAGCCCTGTCTTATCTGAAACATGTAACGCTTGACTGACTGAAGGCATTTTTCCAAGGAGATTGAAATATGTTATCGAACCTCTCATTAAGCAAGGTGATAGGAGAGACGTCACTAACTACCAACCTGTTTCATTATTGATATGATTTTCGAAAATTTTTGAGAGGGTGATGCGTTCTAGAAAGGTATCTCACCCGAGAAGCAATAATATCCTCAGCAACTCGCAGATTGGTTGGTTCAAATGGCTCTGAGCACTATGGGATTTAACATCTATGGTCATCAGTCCCCTAGAACTACTCAAACCTAACTAACCTAAGGACATCACACAACACCCAGTCATCACGAGGCAGAGAAAATCCCTGACCCCGCCGGGAATCGAACCCGGGAACCCGGTCGCGGGAACGCTACCGCACGACCAACTCGTAGATTAAATTTCAAAAGAGTTGCTGTACCGATAATGCCATTCTCATGTTGACTCACCAAATTTTACAAGCATTAAATGACAAAATATCGCCAGCTCGTATTTTGTGTGACCTGTCTATGATATTTTGTTGTGTGAATCACTATATGTTCCTACATAAAATGAAGTTTAATAGAGCTGAGGGTATAGCCGACCAGTGGACAATGTCATCTCTAACCAAAGTCATATCTGACCAAAAGATTACAAAAAGTTGGACTTTGCAAGTCAACCAACGTAGTCCAAGTAATTATTCTCACTGGGAAGAAAGCTCATGTGTGGTTCCCCAAGGTTGTCTCAGGTCTGCAATTATTCCTCATATACGTAGACGATTTTCCATCTAATATACAACAAGCAGAATTAGTTACTTTTGTGGACGACGCTAGCGTTATAATCTATCCATGCATACGTACAGCAACAGAAGAAATGATAAACAATGTTCACAAAAGTATTATTGAGTGGTTTTCTGCAAATGCTACCACCCTCAATTTTAAAAAGACACAACATATTTAGTTCTGCACATCTAGTGGTACAACAGAAACTGTAAGATTAGCACATAGTGAGGAGGTAATAAACAGAATGGAAACTTCAAAATTCTTAGGTGTCATTGTTTATGAGGATTTAAACCAGTAAAAGCACATTTTGGATTTCCTAAAGCAACTTAAGTCAGCCACATTTTCACTTAGAATCATAGCAAATCTCGGGGAGACATAAATCAGAAATTTTACGTATTTTGGATTATTTCATTTCATAATGTCATATGAAATAACGTTCTGGGATAACTAATATTGAAGAAAGAAAGTATTCATTGGTCATGAAGAGGCTGTAAGGATAATATATGGTACTCACTCTCAATCGTCTGTTTAAGGAGCTGAGCATTCTCACTACTACTTCACAGTTTATTTATTCACTCATGAAGTTTGTTGTAGATAACCCACAGCAGTTCAAAAGGAATAATAGTGTACATAATTACTGTACCAGAAGAAAAAATTACATTCATTACTCCGCATTAAGGTTGTCTTTACCACGAAAGGGATGTACAATGCTGTAACCAGAATTTTTGGTTACTTACCCAGTGATAAAAAATGACCAACAGCCAGTAGTGTAAAATTTGAAGGCAGACTGAACACGTTTCTCCTTGGCAATTGCTTCTATTCTGTAGGACAATTTCTATTACCATAAATGTAAAATGAGGGATAGAAATTACTTTATATCTTATCAAATGAAAAGATTTTTTTTTAATTAAATGTTCAGTATGTAGCTATATTTACATATTAATTTGCAATGTGAATGTAAAATGACTCATTCCATATCATTATAATTTATCTTGCAGGTGAACCATGGAATATGAAACTAATTAACTAGTGAAGTAATTCTAAGATGTTTTAGAAACTCAGCTTACCCTTTTTACGCAGAGTTGATTTGACTGTAGGCAACACACACTGCTTGCGAATACTGTAGAGGACCTACGCCCTAATGCCTTTCAAAGGCATAACCAATTTGTGTCTTTAAAAGACGCATAACGTTGCTGCATGGGTCAACGAACATTTTCCTCTGACAAAAGTTATTCCCATTGATGTAATTTATCATCCCCATACAGTTTATGCAAAGATTATATACCCCAGTTTCTCATAAGATAAAAGTATTTTGTGTATAATGAAAGACAATAATAACAACTGATAAAATACTAGATGATGTTTATGCACAATTTATTAATTGTTTTGCACAAATGCACTTGCTTTCAATTTTGATGCGAAATACCAGTTGTATTCTTCTTCTGTCGAAACGATCACTTATTTAATATACATAGTGTAACGACAAAAGTAGTAATCTGAGTGAAACATAATGAATTTTTGGCATGTGTATTGATGAAAACTAAAATGGAAAAAATGTTTGATGGGCCCAAAAAAGTAACAGATTCTGATACTTTTGTTGTAAGAATAATAGCTGTTTTTGTAACTATGCAAATTCTACAGTTAATGGGAGTAAAATACTGAGTTTTGATGTATTCTTGATATACTAGTATGGTAAATTCTCAAAAAAAGACAGTATTACTGCAAATAAAAAATTCTATCTGTCTGACAACTACATGATTACGGCGTCTATCAACTAAATTATTCCTTCTCGATTACTCACAGGACAGGGAAATTTGCCGACAGCAGTGCCACAGTAGAGTGACTGTTCGTATTGTTGTTAAGAATATACTACTTATATTGTTTCAGGAGCCTACTGCAGTCGTCCAGAAATTACACAGTAAAGCGAAGATACGATCCGTGGGTTCATATGATACGCTCACATTGCAGTGATGGACTGGAAAGCTGAAAACTGTTTGGCTCATAGAGATTGGATCGCGAATTGCTGTGTAGTCGTTAAGCAGCGTAATCGTGAGACATAATCTGTTCATATATGGAAGAAACAAATATATATGTATGCGATTCCGTTTCGAGCCCCGGGATGTGAGAACTGAAATAAAGTGCGCTGTAATTTGAAAATGTGAATAGTGTTCGTAATTTGTATTTAACGAGTGTGGTTGGCAATGCGGTACGCGTCATTTTCTGTGTGTTAGATCGGATAATCATTTAAATTAACGGAACAGTATACTTATTCATTTTGTAGCGTTATGCGCAGCTTCGTGGAGTCTGTCGACGATGAGCTTTCCCGATAAGGGCTTTGGTACTTACTTCTGTGATCGAATCCTTACGTGAGAAACCAAAGTGGGTGGTCATTTACAGAAACAAATGCAAAAAAGTTTTGGTTAGCCTTCATCCGCAAACCAAAAAAATGCAAAAATAGGCACCATAACATACTCCGCGAATTGTGGAATCACATCCATCACCTTGTCACTACAGTGAATCGTGGAATATCTTTCTGTGGGGTTTTGTATATTAATTATTTTAATAGTATGTTCCGGCGGAGGGAATTTACAACTACCCGAAACTTCCATATTCAGATGTGGAAATCCACCTAAGAACGATTTGACGTAACGAATCGAAAGTGCTAACTTCCCACGGAGCTTATGGAGGTGTAATGTGATAGTAGTTTCAAACGTGGAACAACAGCGCCTACTTAACTTTTCATAACTGGGATTCACAGTCATGCAAAATTTTTTGAAAGACATCATGTTTACGCCAGTGACTGTTAAACTGTTTTTTCCACTATTGCAATTTCGGCCTTACGCCGTTAACATGTGTAGCTGAAATACAAAATGTTTATAAAATATTTTGCAAAAATCTTTGTGTATTTTGACATTCGGCCGATTACACAACTTGAAAAATGCAGCTATGTAACTATGTTTACTTACATGTCTTGGCTTTTAAGCCATGTCAACTTTATACACGCTGACACATATATATACGTCGTTGTCATTTGATGTTATATACATTCTTAACGCTGCTAAGTAGTGCAAGCACGCATGTCCATATATCGTAAAAGAGCACACTCTGTATATACACATATTTGTTCCACCACCAGTAGTAACTTTTGCATTAAACCACAGTAGCGAACGACTGTTTACAGCGTGTATAAATTTGACATGGCTTAAAGCCAAAACATGTAAGTAAACGTGGTTACATAGCTGCATTTTTCAAATTGTGTAATCGGCCGAATGTCAAAATACACAACGATTTTTGTAAAATGTTTTATAGACATTTTGTATTTCAGCTGCTCTTAATATGGCCTAAGGCCGAAATTGCAATAGTGGAAATAAAAAGTTTAACAGCCACTGGCGTAAACATGATGTGTTTAAAAAAAAGCGCCTTTTTACTAGTATACCCTACTTTCTTTTTTATGAGCGTATAACAGCCTCTTTTGTCGAACAGAGCTCAAGATCGTTTTCTCTCAATTTCAGTTGACGTTAACCGCAGCTGCTCCTTCTCCCCCTGCACCATTTCGAATACTTTCGAGAAAATTTATTTATACTGTGTTCTCACTGATGAACGAAAGTTGAAAATAATGTAGTACTCACCTGCTATTAATAGATTCGTCACGCTGTTTTGCCCTTCTAGTTTTTGCGCAATTCACCAAAAAGATGCTTTCTCCGTATGCTTAACTCATGCAACAGCTGGAGGATCGATTGTGAGGAGCCTTAGCGGTTTAATGCTGTTCATCAACCACTTGCAGCGCACTTTTCAAAGTATGATTTTGCCAAGGCACTTTAAAAGGTAATTCGAGTGACAATATGGAGATGGTATGTGTCGCAGGGATTAAGGCACAAGCAAGCAAGAAGCAAGTTCGATTTTTCCGTTCTCCGCAAGGCAGAATTTTCTTTTTCTTCGTCTTCTTATTATCTGAAATGGATTCGACGAATGGCCCATATTACCAGATAAAAAATTTAAAAGCGTATTACAAGATAAAACTGAAGTTAGTTGGTACAAAGGATATAAAACACACTGAAAATTTCAACACTTTCCTGATCATGAATGTAGATAAAACGAACAGTTACTCTTTCACCCACAATTTAATCAAATGAAAGAAGCAGTTAGATAACAAGTCAAAAATTAAATGATACGGCACTAATCACTATGTATTATCAGAGAGTACCAGAAGCAGAGACGTCCGCGGAACTCAGTGCCAAGCAGCCCATAACAAGGAAAATATTCATAAAAAGGGTGCAGACAATAAAGCCGCAATTAGCTAGAATTTGCCTCTTGGAATTTACCTAAAATGGCATATGGCAAGTCAAATAGCAAGAAAGAAGCAAGATCAATCTTCCCGTAGTCCACAAGATAGCAAAGTGTTAGGACCTGCCTTTTCTTAATTTCCGGAGACATTTTCATTTCCTCAGGATACCTTTACGCTGCAGCCTCGCCACTGATTAGAGTTGCGCCCAAAAAAACTACTGGTCGGCAATTTTGGTACTATACATAAATGACGTAGAATGTGATATGGTTCTTCGTGGTACTGGTGCCATTGATAGGGAAAGAAACACAAATGAATGAGTGGGAGAGAAACTGGGAGCCAAAGGCTTCTCTTTGTTCTTTGTTTGTTTGTCTGTTTTGGACACACTAAGATCCGCTCTTGGTGTATTTTGTATCTTTACAAAATGTAAACTGCGTTTTATAAGTAATAAAAACTAGTTAAGCACGTAACTCCCATGCTTTTATGTTGCCAAAGCAGTTAGTTTTGATGCAACTGGTTTACATATTCAAGCATAAAAAGTCTATGTAATTACTGTTGTTATTATGTACTCAATAGAAAGTTCTTCATCACGGTCAAAGGCAAGAGTTTCCTATTGTTATTGATAAGTGTGGAAGTTGTTTATGAGTAAGACAGACATGTTTTATATAAGCTCGACAAAGCACTGAAGCAATGTTTGATATGTCTTTATTTTGCGTTTTTTTTTTTTTAATTTTACGTTCCTTTCAGGAAATTGCATTTTCTAGCGCAATATGGCAAATCTGTTTCACGTTACAAGTGAACAGTTTTCGAATAAAACCTGAATTAAACATTAACAGTTTCAATGTTGTTATGAATACTGCTTATTTTTAAGTAAAGGAGAGGAAATTAACTATGTATAACAAAAATGTTCCGTAGGCTACACAGCCTTTTGTATATACCCTCATTCACTTTCTAGACAGTTCACAGCTTCTGGTTTCTAGGGGAATATAGTAAGACATTGAGCGCATACGGAAACAAAATGATCGAAATGGAGTAATGCCCTATAGGTATGAAACACACTTAACGTTCAGGTATCGCAGTTACGATCTTAACTGCCGATGCTACTAGGAAAACTGCCGTAGTCTCCGCTTACTTATGACAGGTAACAGTAGCCTACGGTAGGTTTACAACTCCACCTCTAGCAGATCGCTGCACGCGGAGAGCATTTGCCCTGCATCTCTAGTCATCCCTAACTAGGCTGACTAATTTAGTGTTGTGCAACGAAAACGATATTCTCTGTGTCGTCTTACTACAGTAACAGCGGCTCGTTTGCATAAAAATGTGGATATTGGCAACTAAAAGAACAGGAGATACGTTTTAGGAATTTGAGAGATTGTTAAAGGTTCCACACACATTTTGTAAGCGTTTATCTTTTGGATTCGTTATTCTACCAAGAAGCTGAAGCATACATGATAAACCACACACACACACACACACACACACACACACACACACACACACACACACACACAATGGGTGAACGGGTGAACCACACATGGTGTTTGTGGCAGAAGAGGAGAGTGTGATATCATCAAGGATGTCCGATTCTAAACTTAGAATTATGCAGGTTAGTACCTGCATGGTGACATCATAGAAACAGCATTAACAAGCTCAGTGATTTACTGCGTAGGAATTTCAGATATGAATAACACGGCAGAAACTCGTAGCAGAGACTTCGTTTTTGATGGGCAGTAAGCCGCCTGAATGCTAAAGGTGAGTAGTGACTAGAAACCTACTGAAAAGCTTGGATGTCCTATGTACATATGTCATGAATCACTTAAAAATGCAGTGCCAGATCGGACATTTGATCACATTATGTTTATAGGAAGGAGAGCTGTAGTTTAACGTTTTATCACACCAAAGTGTGTCTACAGGAATTACTTAAAAAGTAATAGTGTCACCTGTCAAGAGTGTTTGTGTCGCTAGGGTACTGCTGACTGAGAATCCTACCGTTAGGTGAAACCTATTGTAATCTGAATTCACCACGGAGTCTGCGATTTGAATCTATTGAAACTAGTACAACACGGCTGGTATGGTACTATACCAACTGAGCCAAAGTGATCCACATATCTGTATAGACTATTATAGCACATTGTTCTGAACAAACGTTATTACAAATCGTCAGAAATGAGAGGTATGTGTTGTGTGAAGTGTTACAGACTTTGATGCCGCTTCTGCTAAACCTCCGACCTTAGAAATACGACTTATATACTCAACAAGCCCTCATACAACACATTGTGGAAAATATATCACCGCTAGTTGAGCACTTGTGCTATTCCATCTGCCTATGGTGCAATACGAAAGCTTCCGAGTGAACCAGTGCCACTGGATCGCAATGGCAGATATATCGTAACTGTTCTTCGATTGTGTTGTCAAGTATTTGTCGGAACACAAAGTAAGCGTTCCTGACTTCTGGCCCCTGTTAAACACAGGGAGCGCTGTGGTCTAGCATTTGGCACTAGTGATTGTTTTTTGTGTTGAAATGTCATGTATAAGAAGGGAACGGCCCACCATCAGGGGGACGAATGTGCATCTCTTGAGTTTTTCGACAGAGTACATTGAGAGAGAGGGAGAGAGAGAGAGAGAGAGAGAGAGAGAGAGAGAGAGAGGAGTGGTTTGGCTCTTCTGCTACCCCACTTGCATATGGAGCACTGGGAGAACGAATTCGTGTCTCTATCAAATAAGTTTCAGCGTTCAGTTGTGGTGAAATTGTGCGACTTGTACTCTGCAATAAGGATCGCTATGGAGGGATTCAGTATATGGTGTTCAAACTTAAAACTATCTTCGATTATGTTGTCAAGCATGTGTTGTAATCCTGCTCAGTGGTTTGCTGTGCTGGAGTGTCCATATGTGAATAACCTGACAAAAATTCATAGCAGAGTCTTCTTCTAAAGTGTTCTGATAAAGCTGAAATATTTCAGTTGAACTTTGGACTTCGAGGAAGCAGGAAGTTGATCAGTGGAGGCTACATAACACTTCAACTCTCCTACATGTTGCAACAAAGAGAAACATTGTTTCAAAACGTCTGAAAACTGTACTAAAATGTTCACCACAAATCGCTTACAACAAAAGGCATCCTCAACTACAGCTTCTATCATTGTCATTTCCTCTATCTGCACGCTCACCATCACACGAGCGTTCCGTACTTCATCTTCCTGGTTGCCAGCCTGCGTTTTCCACCAGTGCAACTGCGTCTTATATCATGCTCGTCTAATTGAGGGTTGTCCATTGCTTCCCGTAAGAAATATGCAGTTGAGTCTGAATCTGACAGATTCTAGCCCCAGTTGCTTACTGCTATATACAGGGTGATTATAATTAAAGTTAAGCTTTCAAACCGCTATAGAAATAACACCACTGGTTAGAATGATGTCAGATTCCAACGGAATATTATCTGAGAAGGGGGAAAATCTATGACAGAAGAAAAATAAACAGTTACAAAATGTAGCAATAGATGGCGCTGTAAGCATCATAACTTAATAGTGGTCGACTACAAATAACAATGCCTAAAGTGTTCATTTGACGTTAAACAAACTGTACTACCCAGTGTACAGGTTTGATTCTGTTAGTTCCATAAGCCCATCCACAACAGCAATGTCGTATCATATAGGATGGGAAAAATTGGTTTTTAATTGTCCTGAGGCCAAACACCGCATAGAAACCATCAATTACAATTAAATCGGATTATTAATTTCCGTGTGACTGTCGCAAAACATGTTCAATATGGTGTCCACCGTTTCCTGCAACAAGTTGAAATCGAAAAACAGGATGTTCCACAACTGACCGAAGTGTTCCTGGGGTCACGTTCACAATGTGTTGCGCAATGCGTGCCTTCAATGCAGCTAAGTTTGCAGTCGGAACACTGAACACAACATCTTTCAGATAGCGCCATAGCCAGAAGTCATACATGGATTAAGATCAGGTGACTGGGACGGCCAGGCCGTAGGGAAATGACGGCTGATAATTCCAGCATTTCCGAAATGGCGCTTCAGTACCTGCTTCACTGGATTTGCAATGTGCGCAGGTGCGCTATCTTGCTTAAAAATGATCCCATCCTCACATCTACGCTGTTGAAGAGCTGGAATGATGTGATTACGCAAAAGACACTAATAGCCCTTACCAGTGATAGTACAAGTAACAGGACCAGAAGCACCTGTCTCTTCGAATAAATATGGATCTATTATAAAAGATGCAGGAAACCTACACCACACAGTGACCTTTCCAGGATGAAGTGGTACTGATTGATTTGTATGTGGATTTTTCGTTGTTCATATTCGACAATTCTGTGTGTTGATATATCCTGTCAGATGGAAGTGGGCTTCGTCTGTCCACAAAATCTTCCATGCCAATCATTGTCCACTTCTATGCAAGCAAGAAGTTCCAAAGCAAAGGTCTCTCTTGCTGGCAGGTCAACAGGAAGCAACTCGTGCACATGGGTAATTTTGAATGGATAGCAAAGAAGGATGTTTCGAAGGATTCAACGCACCGTGCTGACGGATATGTCCAATGTTTGGGCGATTCTCCTTGCACCACACGTTTGCACACCACCACTCGTCTCCTCCTGTATTGCTGTGGACACTGCTCCCACTGACGTCGAATCAATTCGTTTACTACGTCTACCATGTTGCACACCAAAAGAAGCCGTCTTTTAGAATTTCCGAATCATTTTCTCCAGACACTCAGCGGTCATTGGACCAACGCCTATTTTCAAACCCTTCAGTTTCCGGAACTTCTGCAGAGCGACGTGTGCACATTCATAATTTTTGTAATACAACTTTACAAGTAGAGCGCGATCCTGCATTGAGATAGTCATGGCGAATGTCACAGACGTGAAAGGAGTAAAAGCCGTGTACCTGTCGTGTTTATACCAACTTCAGTGTGCCATGCGCATCACAGGTTCTTCCATTTACATATTGTGGCTCATACAGCGCCATCTAATGGTCAATTTTCTCTTTATTTTTTTTTCTTCTGCCATAATTTTTCCCCCTTCTCTGATTATATTCCGTTGCAATTTGACGTCATTCTGTTATTTCTACAGCGTTTTCAAACGTGTTCCTTGTTACAGTGTACAGTATTTCTAGTTCTATTTATGTTGAGCAGTTAGCTTTATTTACGTTCAGGCTTCCCTCTAGTTCGCTACCGGCTTCCTGTGGAGAGCTACACTATGTGATCCAAAGTATCTGGACACCTGGCTGAAAATGAATTACAAGTTCGTGGCGCCCTCCATCGGTAACACTGAAATTCAATATGATGTTGATGACACCTTCCACTCTCGCAGGCATACGTTCAATCAGATGATGGAAGGTGCCTTGGGGAATGGCAGCCCATTCTTCATGGAGTGCTTCAGTGGGAAGAAGTATCGATCTCGGTCGGAGAGGCCTGGCACGAAGTCGGCGTTCCAGAACATCCAAAATGTGTTCTGTAGGATTCAGAACAGGACTCTGTACAAGCCAGTCCATTACAGGGACGTTATTCTCGTGTAGTTCTTCCGCCAGAGGCCGTGTATTATGAATAGGTGCTCGATCTTGTTGAAAGATGCAATCGCCATTCCCGAATTGCTCTTCAACAGTGGAAAGCAAGAAGGTGCTTTGCACTGTGATAATGCCACGCAAAACAACAAGGGGTGCAAGCCCCATCCTCAAAAACACGACCACACCGTAACACCACCGCCTCCGAATTATGCTGTTGGCACTACACACGCTGACAGATGACGTTCACCGTACATTCGCCATACCCCCACACCTTGCCATCGGATCGCCACATTGTGTACCGTGATTCGTCACTCCACACATTTTTCCACTGTTCAGTCGTCCAATGTTTACGCTCCTTACACCAAGCGAGGCATCGTTTGGCATTTACCGACGTGATGTGTGGCTTATGAGCAGCCACTCGACCATGAAATCCACGTTCTCTCACCTCCCGCCTAACTGTAGCAGTTTGGAATTTCTGTCTGAAGGTCTGTATAGATGTCTGCCTATTACAAATTACGACCCTCTTCAACTGATGGCAGTCTCTGTCAGTCAACAGACGAGGTCGTCCTGTATGCTTTTGTGCTGTACGTGTCCCATCACATTTCCACTTCACTATAACATTGGAAACAGTGGACCTAGGTATTGTAAGTAGGCTGTTTGGCACCCAGCTGCGCGACAGCCACCTGACAAAAGAAAGCCATTAGATGAAAGAAAAGAGAGGCCATTATCCTCGCTATTGACATTCCTTTGTAGAAAGCATCGCAAAAACGACACGCTCATTACTTGGAAAGATACTTTCTTACATCTGCACACCTGATAATGACAAGCGTCTTTCTACGAGAGTTGAGAGAATTTGTATTAACTTATGAAATGTCACATGACTATTCAATGATATTTTTATGCTTTGCCTTTCATAGTTGCTTATTTCATTTCATATCTGGTTTCCAGTTGTGTTGCAGCATTGGTTATATAAAATAAAATTAAATGCATTTGCTAATGTAAACACTTTCTGTCAACAGATCTATTAAATAATCATTTTATGATCCACGTTCTTCGAAAAAGGAGCACTTGGAAAGGAAAGAACAATAAGAAGGGATTAATAACAGTAACTGAATACTTAATTTTCTTTTCAACTACTTGGTAATATCTGTTGTAGAATTAGTTTTGTGGTGCACCACTTTAATGACATAGATATTAATATGTGAACAGACATTTCCCTTTTCTGCATTGTTGTCTTAACTGTAATATTTTTTCTGCTTGAGCTTTGTCATGTTTAGATATAAGTTACTGCATTTGCTGCTGCTGTTTGCCAAGCATAGTGTTACTGAATTCCACTTTGTATTACTCTGTTAAGCCAGTTTTACTACTGATTTATTTTTCTTGTTGCTGTTCAATGCTTCATATTAGTTGTAATGTTGCATTTGCTTTGCTAAGTCCTATATTGCTACCTTTTTTGCCAATTTTTTTTGTCATTGCTGTTTGTGTAAATTGTTTTGTGCTGCTGCATTGCGTCGTCCCTTAGTTTAGCATCTGAGCTCAGTAGGTTTAAGTTAGCTTAAGAGGGGGTAGACTATATAAGAAACTAAGTATGATGCATTGGAAGAAAAGCATTGAGAAGCTATAAGAAAATGGTTTGGCCAAAAAAAGTAGTGTACAGTGGAGAAAAAATATTTTTGAAAGAGGATGTGAACACTATACAGAAAGCATGCTTGGATAGGTTTTTTTTTTTTTTTTTTTTTTTTTTTTTTTTTTTTTTGAGCTGGAGCAAATGTTGAAATAAGAGGGACGATTTATGGAATGCAGTTTTGGGTTGGACTGCAGTACCAAGTGTTACCCTGAAAACAAACCTTGTCCTTTCCTTTTGTGTTATCCCACTATGTGTTTGTGTACCCTTGTGTATTTATTTTCTTCCTATCTCTGTGTACTGTTTCATAGAATTTTTTCTCTTCTAATACTAAGCTACATTCACTATGATAATGTTATCCTCAAATATAATTTGCATTAATAACATGTTATTTACTTCATAAAGATGTTTACACATTATTTATTCTGTTTTGTTCTAATGCTCATGTGTGAAGTTGATGTTTCAAAAGTTATTCTGATCTTTTATGTATGTACTTAAGTCATAATTTTTGTAACACTGATGTATATGTTATTTCGATTCTTTTGTAAAGCCTGTATTACTACAAATGTTATCTGTATTGTTATGTTCTTTAATGATGTATTTTGTACCTTTGTAATTGTATTATTATGCTGTAAATTTATAATTGTATAGACACCAGTTCTTCAAATTAAGTTTCATTTCAGTGCACACGTTTCTGTTGGTCATAATATATGCACAATATGTGAAAAAAAGGAATGTTAGTGTTTGCACGTGTGTTGACAATTCAGCAAGGGACTGGATAACAGCATTGCTGGTTCTAAGGTCATTTCAAACAGATTTTTTGTGAGTGGACAAGTGGTGGTTTATGGACTTGCTATATTCTCTGCAAGACTCTTCGATGGCGATTGTGCACCTGCACAGTCGCAACAGATGGCTGCTGGCACTCTCTATAAGGATTACAGTGGGTCAGCACCTTTGATGACCCACCAATACCATTATTTCTGCAGTGGGTCTGCACCTTTCATGACCAACCAATACCATTATTTCTACAAGGACTGCAGTGGGTCTGCACCTGTGATGGCCCACCACTACCATACTCTCTACCAGGACTACAGTGGGTCTACTCTGTGGCGACCTACCTACCAATATTCTTCAAAACTTCGACTGACCCTGCTGTGGGTTTGCTCTGTTGTGGCACATTACCTGTCAGCACGTCAAGAGTCAGCACTGTCTTTCCGTTGGAAGGACAATACTACTTCTACAAGACTGCAAGGAAATCCACTACTTCCGTGTGCATTTTCTTTTACTGCTCGGACATTGAGCGGAAACACTGCTATTTTACTGTGATGAACGATCAGGACTGTATTTATGGACTGTGAGAAAATTTTAGCTTTTGACCAACATTGTATCAATAAGTGTGTGCTTTTCGATTCTTTGTTATTGTAATTATGATAATTTTTTTCAAATCTGTATTGGCCACTGCCCAAAACAATTTGTAAATTTTTTTGTGGGGAGCGTGGGGGCTATGTAAGTAGGCTGTTTAGGTTTTCTTATTGGTAACGCCACGTAGCGCTCTGTATGAAAATCACTGGCTGTGCTGTGTGCAGTCAGTGGCTGGTTGGTATTGTTGTAATACTCGCCATTGTAGTGTTGGGCGGCTGGATGTTAACAGCGTGTAGCGTTGCGCAGTTGGAGGTGAGCCGCCAGCAGTGATGGATGTGGGGAGAGAGATGGTGGAGTTTTGAAATTTGTAAGAATGGATGTCATGAACTGATATATATATTATGACCATTAAGGTAAATACATTGTTTGTTCTCTATTAAAATCTTTCATTTGCTAATTATACCTATCAGTAGTTAGTGCCTTCAGTAGTTTGAATCTTTTATTTAGCTGGCAGTAGTGGTGCTCGCTGTATTGCAGTAGTTCGAGTAACCAAGATTTTTGTGAGGTAAGTGGTATGTGAAACGTATAGGTTAATGTTAGTCAGGGCCATTCTTTTGTAGGGATTTTTGAAAGTCAGATTGCGTTGCGCTAAAAATATTGTGTGTCAGTTTAAGCACATTCGTGTAGAATTGTTCAAAGAGGACGTTTCAGTATGTTTAGGAGTGTGGAAATCTCGCGTACAGACGTATGACACGAGTGACACCCAATCACCTGACCACATTCGAAGTCCATGAGATCCGTGGGACAGTTCATTCTGCTCTCTCACGATGTCTAACGACTACTGAGGTCTCTGAAACGGAGTACCTGGCAGTAGGTGGCAGTACAATGCAACTAATATGGAAAACGTATGTTTTTGGGGTGTCCAGATACTTTTGATCACATAGTGTGTGTCACCTATGAACATCCTATATCGAAACAAATACCCCGTCGTGGATAAAATTTTGCTGTAAATGTTAAATGTTCTACGTACAACGTGAAACATTAATAATTTATGTTATGAGACACTTAAAAATATACTGCTGGCGCTGAAGTTTCTTTCTTTTTTTTTTTTTTTTTCTTTATTGTATTTCAGTTCCTCATCCAGGTCGGGCTGGTAGGAGCATTGGCGCTTCTCTTCAACCGAGAGACATTAAGTATGTAACAGAAGATATTTAAAACAATATAAAGGAGAAAACACTCCGGAACATAGATATAAGAAGGGGGAACGTAATGGAAGAGAGCATACAAAAGGGGATGACTGTAAAAATGGAGATAATAATCTATAAAAAAACCACTTACTGTAAGGATTTAAAGAACACAAGGGGAAGTACGGCTGGAGCATATCTTGCAGAATGATTACAACAGCCTTGCGATGGGCGGCGTAGCACAGAACAATCACAGACAGCAAAACTGTATACAATCAAGCACACGATTAAAACCACAGCACTTGACTTCACTGTAGAATGGCACCAAATACAAAACTGGTGACGAAGAACAAACTTGGGGGATCTTCCAGGTGTAGGGATATGAGGGAGAATGGAAGAAAGGGGAAGGGGCAGTGCTACTAGAGGGGGGAGAGAAGGGGGGACGGGGTGGGGGACGCGCCAAAGGGGGCGGTGGAGGAAAGGACGGAAGAGGAAAACAGCCGAGGAGGGAGTGCAGAGACAAAGGGGAGGAAAGAAGGAAAAACCGCTCTGGGGAGAAGAAGGAGAGGGTAAAGGGGGGGCTTGTGAGGTGGGGGGAACAAGGCTAGGCTACAGTTGGTAGGAAGGGTAGATGTCACAGCGGAGGGTGGAGGTGCTGGAAATTGCCCTGATGGATATGGAGGATGGGGAGGTGGAGAGAGGAGGAATACACTGATAGAGGTGGAGAAACAGATGGGGGGGGATGGAGTAGAAGGATGACACCAGGGAGTGGGGGGGATCAAGCCTGCAGCCAGTGTAAAGGATGTGGATATGTTGGTGGAAATGGAAGATTTGGCTGAAGGGGATGAAGTCGTACAGGAGCTGTGTGGGGGACAGAAGGCAGATATGGAAGACAACGCAGAGTGCATGGAGTTCAAGGATTTTATGGCCTTATAAAAGCGTGGGGAGGGGGGGCGAGATCCAGGCAATACTGCCATAACAGAGGATAGGATGTATGAGGGATTCGAAGTTGTGAAGGATGGTGCATTAGTTCGCGTTTTGTCTATAGGAAGGATGGCTACAATTTCATATGCATCGATATCAAATTCCCATCACGCTAAGGTGTAGCTACAGTGGGAGTCTCTCTGTTAGTTAAAAAACCATACAGCCATCCCTCAAAAAAGTGTATGAGTCGCTATGGTACACATGACTGAGAATCATCCGTTATGAATCTGCTGCTAGTTGTGAACTTTCTGCCAACTATAGCATTAGTCTACCTTATCGAATTCGCCATGGGACCTACTGTTTGAATCTACTACAACTGCTAGTATGATAGTAAACCAACTGAGTCAAGGTGACTCACACGTCTGTATGAACTATTATAGCACATTTTTCTGTACGAGCACTATTACAATTCATTGTAAATGATTTTCAACTCTCCTGGAAACGTTTATAGAAATTATGTGAACTTACCACAATTTTCAAACCGTAATTGGACGTGAATTTCCTAACACTTGACCTTGTTCACCTCTGCAAACCTACAAACGAGTTGACCAGACAGAATCAAACTTGTATTTGGTGTCCAAGGTAGTAGTTTCACCCCCTTAAAGTTCCTGTTCCAATGTCAATAAACCGTAGAGGTTTTCTGAAACCAGTTCTGCGTGCTGCTCCAATTTATCTGACATTGCAGCTGCTGTATTGATTTCAGACTTTTAGTTGTGCTTCCTATATTACGAGCTCTGGGAACTATGTACAGGGTGACAATTATTGAACCATACAAAAAAACATAAATTAGTTAGAAAGTACGGCGTGCACACTCTTCATTCAACATGTAAACGTCACTAAAAGTTTTCGGATTTACGTTACGACATGTTCGATATGCCTACCATCATTTGCGATGATGCAGCGCAGACGAATAACGAAATTCTGCATGACCTGCTGAAGAGTCGGGGCATCGATGTTGTCGATGACTCCTACATAGCTGTTTTCAGCTCAACAATGGTTTTCGTGTTATTTCTGTGTATCTTATCTTTAATACAGCCCCACAAAAAAGAGTCACATGTGTTCAGATCCGGAGAATATGGCAGCCAATCGGGCCCCATGCCAGTAGCTTCTGCCTACCCCAGAGCCAGAATGCGGACCCAAAACTGCTCCTCCAGGACATCAAACACTCTCCTGCTTCTATGGAGTCGAGCTTCGTCTTGCATAAATCACATCTTGTCAGAATCAGATTCACTTTGGATAATGGAGATGAAATCGTATTCCAAAATCTTCATGTACTGTTCGGTAATCATCGAGCCATCAAGGAATATCACACCGATTATTCCGTGACTGGACATTGCACACCTCACAATCACCCGGTGAGGGTGAAGAAACTTCTCGATCGAAAAATGCGGATTCTCAGTCCTCCAAATGCTCCAGTTTTGCTTATTGACGAACCAATCCAAATGATACTGGGCTTCGTCGCTAAACCAAACCATACATCACATATTAATTCCCATCACGCTCGCGGACAACCGTGCAGTTTGGACGTCCTACGCAAACGGTTCAGAAGTTAATGACAATTTTATTTCACATGGTTCAATAATTGTCAACCTGTGTGTTGCTTTAACACTAGATACGGTACCTCTATATGCTTCTAGTAGATCTCTAACGTTTTTCTCCTATTTTGTCCTGGTTCAAGTTGACGTGAAAATTCAATGAGTTGCTGTATGTATGTCACCTGACACCACTTAAAAATCATATGGAGGCGTTTGATGTTAAGTATTTTGTTGTGAAAACTCCTCGATTTATGTGGGAAATTGTTTATTTTGTTCAGCAATTCCAATTTCTCAAGAACTGATGGTAAATCTCATGCGTTTTCTGATCTCTATAGGAACGATACCACTTTGCTCGCAGTATTTCGATGCCTAACCTCTGATCCCACCTCCCACCAAACGATTTTGATCACAGAAACCTTTCGCAGTTACAGTGGCAAAGTTGTTTGATTTTTGATTTCGTAAAGTTCTGCTGTTACTGTAAAATATTAAGTGTTAAAGGATGGGTTCTATGTTTGGGGGTCACAGGTTCTAAATGTGTCAGTGCCGTCAGGAACATTCTCTTCTTGCATAGCACAGACACAACGCTGTAATGTATACCTATGTGTAAAATTCGATTGGCTGTGGTCAGCTACCAGTATATAGTAGACTTAGATACAGGAATGACGCCAGCCATTCGGGGCTGCTGTTTGCAGACCTCGGTCGCCAGTCCAGTGAAGTACACGAACACTGTTTTTACAGTAGGCTGGCGCATTCACCACGTCACCCCTGATAAGTTTTTGACAGCACTCTCGTGTTATTGTGTTCACATTCCCTCCTTCAGATGGAGCAAGTAAGTGTCGCTGATGATAGCCACAGTCATCTACCATCAGTTGGCGCTGCACTCTGTTCGTGATGGCAGTTCAGTTTTTCGTCTTGAAATGTGATGTACGAGAATGGTATAGACCATTACTGTTGTAGGAAACGTAATACTTCCCCATCATATGTATATTTTGAGGGTTATTGTTCAACTTGTAAATAAATATACATGTGTTTCATTCTCAGCTTCCGATGCTACATTGTTTCCATATATAAGTTCGCGTGTTTGATATCCCTATAAACTGCCCCCTTTTTATCGCCTTTTATATGTGTAGTTTCCTTCTTCTATAAATTGTTATGTCACTTGGCTGAAGAGTGGCGGATTGTGTCGCTACCAGCTCTTCCATGCCCATATGGGGCAGGGGAATGAAATCCCAATCAAAGAAAAAAGGACCACTGTGTTTGGTTGAAGAGATGAATGTCCACTGCCAGCCCATCCCCAGTCTGAGGATGTGAAATAACAATAAAGGGAAAAAACAGCTCTCACTTCACCTTTATGTCCTATAAGCTGCTGATATGCCCAAACCACCCCCACCAGTCTGCCCTTTACCCTACAATCCAGAAATCCCAACAATCCCTCCGAAACAACCTTAATCAGTTTACACCCTGGTGTAGCCTTTAGCTCGTCAATATCAACCCCTCCAAAACCCAGGTAATAATTAAAATACAAACCACAATCACCTTCCACTTCCATGACTTCTACCTTACCATTTACAACTGTCTTATCCACCTAAGTAACACACTAAAATATCTTGTACTCACCCTCGACCAGGTACTAATGTGAAACACTCACCTACTAACCATGCAACAGAAAACCAATAATAGACTAAAATTACTAACAGACTGAACTTGCGAATTACACCATTCCGCTATCCTCCACACCTACAAAACCCTGATCTGGCCCATCCTCTGTTATGAATATATTGCATGGGTCTCAGCCCCACCAAAGCTCTATAAGTCCATCCAAATCCTCAAACACCATGCTCTCCAGCTCATTTTTCGCATCTATTTACCTTCTTCCTCCTGGATCAAATGTGTTCAGATATGTGTAAATTATTAAGGGGCTGAACTGCTAAGATCATCAGTCCCACACGCATTACACACTACTTAAATTAACTTATGCTAAGAACAACACACACACCCATGCCCGAGGGAGGACTCGAACATCCAGTGGGAGGGGCTGCACAGTCCGTGACATGGCACCTCAAACAGCACAGCCACTCTGTGTGGCTCCACCTGGATCCTCACCTCTCCTCATGCACATAAAACACCTCAATATCTCCTATACTGTCTGCAACTAGGTTCCAGTCACCTATTGTCTCACCTGTGATCATCAACCCAGGTATCCAGTCACATCCTTACTTATTTCCTCTGTTCATACGCCTACACACACTCCATATCCTATCCTCCAACCAATGTTAGTTCACCCCCACCTATGCTGTTCCACATCAAGGCCCCTCTCTTCTTTCCTTCTCCATCCATCCCCATCCCTTTCCTGCTCGAACCGCTGCCTTACCCACACAACACACTACTCCTCACCCATTGTCTTTCCCACCGATTGTATTTTCCACTATCCACCTCAACTCCTATCTCTCATCTCCATAGTTTTCCTACCTAAAAGACCCTATCTTTCTACCCACACCCCTCAACCTTGTGGAACTTACTGTCTCCTCCAGCAACACTCCTAACCCTGTTGCCAGTACTTCAGATTTTATGTTTTCATCAGAAGCATTTTACCCTCCTGTGATGTGTTTTTAAAATTTGTGTATTTTTGTCATTTTTAATTATGCTTCTTTGATTCTTTAAAACAGAAAACAGCCCAAAATTGTGTTCGTATATTCTCATTAGAATTTTTTTTTATTTCACTTGGCTGAAGAGCAGTGAGCTGTACTGGTAACAGCCACTACCTTCCCATGTGGGGTGAGGGGGATGAAATAACAATTTAAAAAAAGAAATAGGTTTGTGGCAGTTGGTTATGTTATTACCGCCATCCATCCCACACGCATTTTTGTGATGGAGTTTACAAGCATAGCACACGAATCCATTTTGTTTAGCTTCAGAGCCTGTGCAAAAGTGTCCACCATGACATGTTCCATCCAGACTGTACATATGCGTGTATGGGTCATAGAGTATTGGTGTTTCTCACTAGCAGTGCCGACATTCATTCCCATTGAGTAGAAGTGACTGAAGCACCACTTTGGTTCTTCTCAATTCCAGCATTCCTATCATTTGCTAGGCTCCCTGGTAGGGTATTTTTTAAAAATCTTTCCTGGTGTGGGTGTATCCAAACTTAGAGTTGGGAGAAGCAGTGTGCATTGACCTCTGAATGGATAGCAGCTTGAAGAAAACATGTCAAGTTGGTTACTAAACAGTCCTGTACCTGAACAAACATCCCTTGTCTTTGACTACATTGTGTCAGTATTCCAGAACTTGAATTCGGACATCACAGAGCCCGTGCCCATATTCTGAGCCATGGATTCTGAAGTCATAGAGCTGCACCAGTGTATTTCAGTCGCTATCTTGTATTCCCGGTTATCCATCTAGGATTCTGATGTCATGCAGCTGCACCAGCATTCGAGCTCTGGGGCAGTATACCAGAATTCTACCCTATTATAAATGGCCTGACAGGTATGAGCCAGACTGTGACTTTAAACAGGCAGTATCCCGAGTCAGCCAGCATGACAATGCATCATCTGAATCCTGGCCATTACGTCACAATTATGCACTGTTATTAATTGCTCGACAAGTCTGAGCTGGATTGTGACATCATAGAGCCGGTGCCAATATGCCCTGATCGCCATCTTGTATTCCAGTTCAGACATCTTGGATTTTGACGTCATACTAAGGCTGGTGCTCCAGTCTTGGACAGTGATATAATAGCATGACAATGCTACATTTTGAATTTCCTGCCAATTCTTAATTAGGACAATAGTCCTGTCCCATATAAAACACATTCCTGCAGTTGGGCTAGTTTTTTAAATTCCTGTCATAATTTTGAATATCACATAAGAATTTTATTTTCCGGCATTTTATACGTAAGGAAATTGGCCTTTTCAGGCGGGAGGGGGAGGGGCAGGAATCCCATCATGTCATCAGTGATGACATTGGTGACACACTTTGGGCCACAACTGTCCCTGTTATGCTACTGGCCCCTGCCAAGGCGAAAGCAAGGAGGAGGCGCAAAAACAGATTGAAAAAAAAAGTCAGAAAGAAAGGAGATTTTGGAATTAACTTTGAGGGGTTTGGGATTTCGTCTGCCCTTATCTACTGTCAACGAGAAGCGTTTCCCTCGGCCTGCCACACCGAACACTCCGTGTTGTCAAAATGTCGTTTTCTACAGTGTCATTTTGTAAATAGGCTGTTTAGGTTCTTATATTGGTAACGCCGCCGTCACGTAGCGCTCTGTGTGAAAATCACTGGCTGTGCTGTGTGCAGTCTGTGGCTGGTTTGCATTGTTGTCTGCCATTGTAGTGTTGGGCAGTTGGCTGTTAACAGCGCGTAGCGTTGCGCAGTTGGAGGTGGGCCACCAGCAGTGCTGGACGTGGGGAGAAAGATGGCTGAGTTTTGAAATTTGTAAGACTGGATGTCATGAACTGCTATATACATAATGACTTTTGAACACTATTGAGGTAAATACATTGTTTGTCCTCTATTAAAATATTTCATTTGCTAACTGTGCCTATCAGTAGTTAGTGCCTTCAGTAGTTTGAATCTTTTATTTAGCTGGCAGTAGTGGCGCTCGCTGTATAGCAGTAGTTCGAGTAACGAAGATTTTTGTGTGGTAGGTGATTTGTGAAAGGTGTAGGTTAATGTTAGTCAGGGCCTTTCTCTTGTAGCGATTACTGAAAGTCAGATTGCGTTGCGCTAAAAATATTGTGTGTCAGTTTAAGCACAGTCTTGCACAATTGTTCAAAGGGGACGTTTCAATTTCATCCATGTAGCGTCGTAAAGAAACGTCTAAATACGAACTTTTTATAAACTTACTTCCAAAATTATAAAATCTACGTAAAAAGTGCAGAAAGATTGCTTTACGTGAGGCTGAGAGCAGCTTTGGTAGTTCTGACAGGGCAGGATCACCTCCGTACGGCTATTCTGATGGTACGTCACTTTCTCGTGTGGCGCTACTACCATGTGTGCTCTCCATCTCGAAACAACTACAGTCGTACTGTTTTCTGAATTAATGACTAAATTACTGACGTAATTTTGCTTGCTGAAGAAGTTACTTTCGTCTCATCGCTGCCCTAGTATTACCCTGGTATTATTGATGCAGCCTCAACGTCTGTACTGAAGAGATTAGATCACACTCCTATAATTCCTTGCGGTGGTGCCATTTGCATCGTTATGTGACAGTAGCAGACAATGTATGTTTATAGTGTCCTTCAGTGAGAGTAAATTTCTGGTGTTGAAAAATTCTAAATGGGATGCTGCGCTGCACCGAATTGTACCAGCAACTCGCCAAATGGAGTAAGCCTATCCAGATTTCGTATAGAAAACAGTCGGAGAGCAAAATTGTCACAAAAATGTAAAGGAGACAAATGAAAACCAAACATGCATACCAACTTGCGTAAGTTAATTGATTAATTTCATAATTACAGTTGTGACATCGTACTATTTTTATAGAGTATAAGTGCATACAATCTGTATTAGCTTCAGTTTGAAGGTCCACGATTCGAGAAAAATAGAGCTGATGGAAGGAACCTGTTAAAATGGAATGCAGTGTAACTGAAATTTCAAAGTAAACCTTTTCCTGTCCAAAGTCATTCGAAACACATGTAATTACTGGCTAAAACTGTCACCAGTCAGTTGAACCCTTCATGCGAAAACAAAATCCATTGGGTGCTGCAATTACAGTATTCTATGTTTTGCTTTCCAGAAAATGTTGTATGTTGGACTTCCAATCATTCAGTCGCAGTATGAGTAAGAGAAACTATTAGGGTGCCGTACCTATAGAGCTATTGTGGCCTGTGTATTTTCACTGTCTGCATTAAATGTGGCGTTTTTATAAGGAGGAATCATCAAAGACGTCTTGTGTTACTACTGATTGTTGAAATTTTTCATGAAAAACTTTCCATACGGCTCTGAAATGCACGGTGTTTACTCTGAGGACAGGAATGATTCAGAGGTTATAAAACTCTTGCAGCGCAAACACAGTTTATCTTTGAAATATCTCAGGAACTAATTGCCTGTAAATGTTCCGCTCTTATAAACAAGCACTCAGACGTCTCGGCGTAAAAGCTGCACCAGCAATGTGCACCACATTTACAACGGTTTATTTATGTGTTGCACCAGCAAACGTGACAGGCACACCACAATGACGTGGATATTGTTGATGGATTTTTACACGAAACGTGTAGGTTTGCAGTCTTCGTGTACCTTAATTATCAGCTTGGTATGATTTCAATGCTTTATGTGTGAACACAACAATGCAGTTTCTAGTTTAGAACTACACACAACACGATATATACATCCGAAAGTAACTAAATTATTTCTTAACGATGTTACACTGTGTCATCTGCTTTAGCCTTAGTACGGTGTCTCCATAAGGAACGTTGATGTCGAGACCTCTCAATACAGACCTTGTTCAATCTACTTTATCTGCGTACATCTCTTCATCTCCGTATAGTTACTGTAACCAACGTAGACTTTGATATACCTACTGTAGTTAATATTTGGCGTCCCTTCACAATGTTCGGCCCAACAACTTCATCCATTGCCCAAAGAATGGTTCAAATGGCTCTTAGCACTATGGGACTTAACACCTGAGGTCATCAGCCCCTAGAACTGAGAACTACATAAACCTAACTAACCTAAGGACATCACACACATCCATGCCCGAGGCAGGATTCGAACCTGCGACCGTAGCAGTCGCGCGGTTCCGGACTGAGCGCCTAGAACCGCTCGGCCACTCAGGCCGGCAATCCCCAAAGACTATGCGTTGATTCTTAAAGATCTGTCCTATCAACCAATCCCTTCTAATAGTCAACATGTGCAGTTAATTCCTTTTATCTCCAATTGGATTCAGCATCTTATCACTAGCTACCCGATTTACACATATGATCTACATCTACATCTACATATACATGAATACTCTGCAATTCACATTTAAGTGCTTGGCAGAGAGTTCATCGAACCACAATCATACTATCTCTCTACTATTCCACTCCCGAACATCGAGCGGGAAAAACGAACACCTAAACCTTTCTGTTCGAGCTCTGATTTCTCTTATTTTATTTTGATGATCATTCCTACCTATGTAGGTTGGGCTCAACAAAATATTTTCGCATTCGGAAGAGAAAGTTGGTGACTGAAATTTCGTAAAAAGGTCTCGCCGCGACGAAAAACGTCTATGCTGTAATGACTTCCATCCCAACTCGTGTATCATATCTGACACACTCTCTCCCCTATAACGCGATAATACAAAACGAGCTGCCTTTTTTGCACCCTTTCGATGTCCTCCGTCAATCCCACCTATTAAGGATCCCACACCGCGCAGCAATATTCTAACAGAGGACGAACGAGTGTAGTGTAAGCTGTCTCTTTAGTGGACTTGTTGCATCTTCTAAGTGTCCTGCCAATGAAACGCAACCTTTGGCTCGCCTTCCCGACAATACTATCTATGTGGTCCTTCCAGCTGAAGTTGTTCGTAATTTTAACACCCAGGTACTTAGTTGACTTGACAGCCTTGAGAATTGTACTATTTATCGAGTAATCGAATTCCAACGGATTTCTTTTGGAACTCATGTGGATCATCTCACACTTTTCGTTATTTAGCGTCAACTGCCACCTGATACACCATACAGCAATCTTTTCTAAATCGCTTTGCAGCTGATACTGGTCTTCGGATGACCTTACTAGACGGTAAATTACAGCATCATCTGCGAACAGTCTAAGAGAACTGCTCAGATTGTCACCCAGGTCATTTATATAGATCAGGAACAGTAGAGGTCCCAGGACGCTTCCCTGGGGAACACCTGATATCACTTCAGTTTTACTCGATGATTTGCCGTCTATTACTACGAACTGCGACCTTTCTGACAGGAAATCACGAATCCAGTCGCACAACTGAGACGATACCCCATAGCTCCGCAGCTTGATTAGAAGTCGCTTGTGAGGAACGGTGTCAAAAGCTTTCCGGAAATCTAGAAATACGGAATCAACTTGAGATCCCCTGTCGATAGCGCCCATTACTTCGTGCGAATAAAGAGCTGCGTTGCACAAGAGCGATGTTTTCTGAAGCCATGCTGATTACGTGTCAATAGATCGTTCCCTTCGAGGTGATTCATAATGTTTGAATACAGTATATGCTCCAAAACCCTACTGCAAACCGACGTCAATGATATAGGTCTGTAGTTAAATGGATTACTCCTACTACCCTTCTTGAACACTGGTGCGACCTGTGCAATTTTCCAATCTGTAGGTACAGATCTATCGGTGAGCGAGCAGTTGTATATGAGTGCTAAGTAGGGAGCTATAGTATCAGCGTAATCTGAAAGGAACCTAATCGGTATACAATCTGGACCTGAAGACTTGCCCGTATCAAGCGATTTGAGTTGCTTCGCAACCCCTAAGGTATCTTCTTCTAAGAAACTCATGCTAGCAGATGTTCGTGTTTCAAATTCTGGAATATTCCATTCGTCTTCCCTGGTGAAGGAATTTCGGAAAACTGCGTTCAATAACTCCGCTTTAGCGGCACAGTCGTCGATAACAGTACCATCGGCACTGCGCATCGAAGGTATTGACTGCGTCTTGCCGCTTGTGTACTTTACATACGACCAGAATTTCTTCGGATTTTCTACCAAATTTCGAGACAATGTTTCGTTGTGGAACCTATTAAAGGCATCTCGCATCGAAGTACGTGCCAAATTTCGCGCGTCTGTAAATTTTAGCCCATCTTCGGGATTTCGCGTTCTTCTGAACTTCGCATGCTTTTTCCGTTGACTCTGCAACAGCGTTCGGACCTTTTTTGTGTACCACGGGGGATCCGTTCCATCTCTTACCAATTTATGAGGTATGAATCTCTCAATTGCTGTTGCTACTATATCTTTGAATTTGAGCCACATCTCGTCTACATTCGCATAGTCAGTTCGGAAGGAATGGAAATTGTCTTTTAGGAAGGCTTCTAGTGGCACTTTCTCCGCTTTTTTAAATAAAATTATTTTGCGTTTGTTTCTGATGGATTTGGAAGAAATGGTATTGAGCCTAGCTACAATGACCTTGTGATCACTAATCCCTGTATGAGTCATGATGCTCTCTATCAGCTCTGGATTGTTTGTGGCTAAGAGGTCAAGTGTGTTTTCGCAACCATTTACAATTCGCGTGGGTTCGTGGACTAACTGCTCGAAATAATTTTCGGAGAATGCATTTAGGACAATCTCGGAAGACGTTTTCTGCCTACCACCGGTTTTGAACAAGTATTTTTGCCAACATACCGAGGGTAGGTTGAAGTCCCCACCAACTATAACCGTATGAGTGGGGTATTTATTTGTTACGAGACTCAAACTTTCTCTGAACTGTTCCGCAACTGTATCATCGGAGTCTGGGGGTCGGTAGAAGGAGCCAATTATTAACTTAATTCGGCTGTTAAGTATAACCTCCACCCACACCAATTCGCACAGAGTATCTACTTCGACTTCACTACAAGATAAACCACTACTGACAGACACAAACACTCCACCACCAATTCTGCCTAATCTATCTTTCCTGAACACCGTCTGAGACTTCGTAAAAATTTCTGCAGAACTTATTTCAGGCTTTAGCCAGCTTTCTGTACCTATAACGATATCAGCTTCTGTGCTTTCTATTAGCGCTTGAAGCTCAGGGACTTTTCCAGCGCAACTACAACAATTTACAACTATAATTCCGACTGTTCCTTGATCCAAGCACGTCCTGTAATTGCCAAGCACCCTTTGACATTGCAGCCCATCCCGCACTTTCCCGAGGCCTTCTAACCTAAAAAACCGCCCAGTCCACGCCACACAGCCTCCGCTACCCGTGTAGCCGCCAGCTCAGTGTAGTGAACTCCTGACCTATTCAGCGGAACCCGAAACCCCACCACCCTATGGCGCAAGTCAAGGAATCTGCAGCCAATACGGTCGCAAAACCGTCTGAGCCTCTGATTCAGACCCTCCACCCGGCTCTGCACAAAAGGTCCGCAGTCGGTTCTGTCAACGATGCTGCAGATGGTGAGCTCTGCCTTCATCTCGTAAGCAAGACCGGCAGCCTTCACCAAATCAGATAGCCGCTGGAATCCAGAGAGAATTTCCTCAGATCCCAAGCGACACACGTCATTAGAGCCGACAAGTGCCACCACCTGCAGCTGGCTGCACCCTGTGCTCTTCATGGCATCCGGAAGGGCTCTTTCCACATCAGGAATGACTCCTCCCGGAATGCACACGGGGTGCACACTGGATTTCTTCCCCTCCTTAGCCGCCGTATCCCTAAGGTGCCCCATTACGCGCCTAACATTGGAGCTCCCAACTACCAGTAAGCCCACCCTCTGCGATTGCCCGGACCTTGAAGGCTGAGAATGATCCTCTGAAACAGGACAGGCAGCTGCATCTGGCTCAGCCAGAGACAGTGCCTGAAACCGGTTTGTCAGACGCACCGGGGAGGCTTTCTGATCAGCCTCCGTTACGGGGGCTCGGATGAGTCCGCATTCTTCCGTAGCGTTGCATTTCAGTGGCTGTTGTTATCTTTTTATCTTTACGTGATGTCGTCCACGCTTCAGTTTAGCACAAGACCGCACTCCATACAAATATCTTTAGAAAAGACTACCTAACACTTGACGTATTCCCTTTTTTCAGTTGAGAGTTTCTTGCTATTTCCAGTTCTACAAATTATATCACTCTTACTCTTGCCATCGCTCGTTACTTTCATGTACAGCAAACCTCGTTCACTACTTTCAGCATCTCACTCTCTGATCTAATTCTCTCAGCATCACGTGATTTAATTCGACTGCACTCCATTACCCTCGTGTTAATTTTATACATGTCTGTCTTATAGTCTGTTTTCAAATCACTACCGATCCATCCATCTGACCTTCCAAATTCTTTAAATTATCACACAAAAGGACATCGGCAAACCTTAAGGCTTTTATTTCTTCTCATTGGACTTTAATCCTTTTTCCAAATTTCACCTTGTTTTCCTTTACTGCTTCCTCGATCTCCAGATTGATTAACATGAAGGATAGGCTACAGCCCTGTCTAAATTACGTCTTCCTTTTCATGGTTCGATTCATAACAATGCTGCAGTCAAATTTTTCTGCAAGTTAGAGGTAACATTCGCAACCGCTATTTTATCCCTGATGACTTGATAATTCCAAAAAAGTAATTTTGTCAAAAGCTCTGCTCTAACACAAAACTAAAATAATTTTCCTTTTCACCGCAGATGGTTGATAAGTTTGTCAGTGGTCTGTGCAAAACCTAACATCGATAGGTGAAGGAGACACAGTTATTTGTATGTATTGTTTGTCATATAATCTTAAATATATATTGTCTACAACGTAATAAAATACAATAATAACAACGTAGAGATAACTGGTTTCGGTTGATCGACAGCCATCATCTGATGTACATGTTGTTGTTGTCCTCAGTCCTGAGACTGGTTTGATGCAGCTCTCCATGCTACTCTATCCTGTGCAAGCTTCTTCATCTCCCAGTACCTACTGCAACCCACATCCTTCTGAATCTGCTTAGTGTACTCATCTCTCGGTCTCCCTCTACGATTTTTACCCTCCACGCTGCCCTCCAATGCTAAATTTGTGATCCCTTGATGCCTCAAAACATGTCCTACCAACCGATCCCTTCTTCTAGTCAAGTTGTGCCACAAACTTCTCTTCTCCCCAATCCTATTCAATACCTCCTCATTAGTTACGTGATCTACCCATCTAATCTTCAGCATTCTTCTCTAGCACCACATTCCGAAAGCTTCTATTCTCTTCTTGTCCAAACTAGTTATCGTCCATGTTTCACTTCCATACATGGCTACACTCCAGACAAATACTTTCATAAACGACTTCCTGATACATAAATCTATATTCGATGTTAACAAATTTCTCTTCTTGAGAAACGCTTTCCTTGCCATTGCCAGTCTACATTTTATATCCTCTCTACTTCGACCATCATCAGTTATTTTACTTCCAAAATAGCAAAACTCCTTTACTACTTTAAGTGTCTCATTTCCTAATCTAATTCCCTCAGCATCACCCGATATAATTTGACTACATTCCATTATCCTCGTTTTGCTTTTGTTGATGTTCATCTTATATCCTCTTTTCAAGACACTGTCCATTCAACTGCTCTTCCAAGTCCTTTGCCGTCTCTGACAGAATTACAATGTCATCGGCGAACCCCAAAGTTTTTACTTCTTCTCCATGAATTTTAATACCTACTCCAAATTTTTCTTTTGTTTCCTTTACTGCTTGCTCAATATACAGATTGAATAACATCGGGGAGAGGCTACAACCTTGTCTCACTCCATTCCCAACCACTGCTTCCCTTTCATGCCCCTCGACTCTTATGACTGCCATATGGTTTCTGTACAAATTGTATATAGCCTTTCGCTCCTTGTATTTTACCCCTGCCACCTTTAGAATTTGAAAAAGAGTATTCCAGTCAACATTGTCAAAAGCTTTCTCTAAGTCTACAAATGCTAGAAACGTAGGTTTGCCTTTTCTTAATCTTTCTTCTAAGATAAGTCGTAAGGTCAGTATTGCCTCACGTGTTCCAACATTTCTACGGAATCCAAACTGATCCTCCCCGAGGTCCGCATCTACCAGTTTTTCCATTCGTCTGTAAAGAATTCGCGTTAGTATTTTGCAGCTGTGACTTATTAAACTGATAGTTCGGTAATTTTCACATCTGTCAGCACCTGCTTTCTTTGGGATTGGAATTATTATATTCTTCTTAAAGTCTGAGGGTATTTCGCCTGTCTCATACATCTTGCTCATCAGCTGGTAGAGTTTTGTCATGACTGGCTTTCCCAAGGCTGTCAGTAGTTCTAATGGAATGGTGTCTACTCCGGGGGCCTTGTTTCGACTCAGGTCTTTCAGTGCTCTGTCAAACTCTTCACGCAGTATCGTATCTCCCATTTCGTCTTCATCTACATCCTCTTTCATTTCCATAATATTGTCCTCAAGTACATCGCTCTTGTATAAACCTTCTATATACTCCTTCCACCTTTCTGCCTTCCCTTCTTTTGTTATAACTGGGTTGCCATCTGAGCTCTTGATATTCATACACGTGGTTCTCTTCTCTCCAAAGGTCTCTTTAATTTTCCTGTAGGCAGTATCTATCTTACCCCTAGTGAGATAAGCTTCTACATCCTTACATTTGTCCTCTAGCCATCGCTGCTTAGCCATTTTGCACTTCCTGTCGATCTCATTTTTGAGACGTTTGTATTCCTTTTTGCCTGCTTCATTTACTGCATTTTTATATTTTCTCCTTTCACCAATTAAATTCAATATTTCTTCTGTTACCCAAGGATTTCTAGCAGCCCTCGTCTTTGTACCTACTTTATCCTCTGCTGCCTTCACTACTTCATCCCTCAGAGCTACCCATTCTTCTTCTACTGTATTTCTTTCCCCTATTCCTGGCAATTGTTCCCTTATGCTCTCCCTGAAACTCTGTACAACCTCTAGTTCTTTCAGTTTATCCAGGTCCCATCTCCTTAATTTCCCACCTTTTTGCAGTTTCTTCAGTTTTAATCTACAGGTCATAACCAATTGATTGTGGTCAGAGTTCATATCTGCCCCTGGAAATGTCTTACAACTTAAAACCTGGTTCCTAAATCTCTGTCTTACCATGATATAATCTATCTGATACCTTTTAGTATCTCCAGGGTTCTTCCATGCATACAACCTTCTTTCATGATTCTTAAACCAAGTGTTAGCTATGATTAAGTTGTGCTCTGTGCAAAATTCTACTAGGCGTCTTCCTCTTTCATTTCTTAGCCCCAATCCATATTCACCTACTATGTTTCCTTCTCTCCCTTTTCCTACACTCGAATTCCAGTCACCCATTACTATTAAATTTTCGTCTCCCTTCACTATCTGAATAATTTCTTTTATTTCATCGTACATTTCTTCAATTTCTTCATCATCTGCAGAGCTAGTTGGCATATAAACTTGTACTACTGTAGTAGGTGTGGGCTTCGTATCTATCTTGGCCACAATAATGCGTTCACTATGCTATTTGTAGTAGCTTACACGCAGTGCTATTTTCCTATTCATTATTAAACCTACTCCTGCATTACCCCTATTTGATTTTGTGTTTATAACCCTGTAGTCACCTGACCAGAAGTCTTGTTCCTCCTGCCACCGAACTTCACTAATTCCCACTATATCTAACTTTAACCTATCCATTTCCCTTTTTAAATTTTCTAACCTACCTGCCCGATTAAGGGATCTGACATTCCACGCTCCGACCCGTAGAACGCCAGTTTTCTTTCTCCTGATAACGACATCCTCTTGAGTACTCCCCGCCCGGACATCCGAATGGGGGACTATTTTACCTCCGGAATATTTTACCCAAGAGGACGCCATCATCATTTAATCATACAGTAAAGCTGCATGTCCTCGGGAAAAATTACGGCTGTAGTTTCCCCTTGCTTTCAGCCGTTCGCAGTACCAGCACAGCAAGGCCGTTTTGGTTAATGTTGCAAGGCCAGATCAGTCAATCATCCAGACTGTTGCCCCTGCAACTACTGAAAAGGCTGCTGCCCCTCTTCAGGAACGACACGTTTGTCTGGCCTCTCAACAGATATCCCTCCGTTGTGGTTGCACCTACGGTACGGCCATCTGTATCGCTGAGGCACGCAAGCCTCCCCACCAACCGCAAGGTCCATGGTTCATGGGGGGGCTGATGTACATAACAAATAGAAAAATTGCGTGTCAGTTTGGTAAAAGTACGTAAAAACCACCGAAGTACACTACTGGCCATTAAAAGTGCTACACCACGAAGATGACGTGCTACAGACGCGAAATTTAAGCAACAGGAAGAAGATGCTGTGATATGCAAATGATTAGCTTTTCAGAGCATTCACACAGGGTTGGCACCGGTGGAGTCACCTACAACTTGCTGACATGAGGAAAGTTTTCAACCGATTTCTCATACACAAACAACAGTTGACCGGCGTTGCCTTGTGAAACGTTGTTGTGATGCCTCGTGTAACAAAGAGATGTGCGTACCGTCACGTTTCCGACTTTGATAAAGGTCGAATTGTAGCCTATCGCGATTGCGGTTTATTGTATCGCGACATTGCTGCTCGCGTTGGTCGAGATGACTGTTAGCAGAATATGGAATCGGTGAGTTCAGGAGGGTAATACGGAACGCCGTGCTGGATCCCAACGGCCTCGTATCACTAGCAGTCGACAAGACAGGCATCTTATCCGCATGGCTGTAACGGATCGTGCAGCCACGTCTCGATCCCTGAGTCAGCAGATGGGGACGTTTGCAAGAAAACAACCATCTGCACGAACAGTTCGACGACGTTTGCAGCAGCATTGACTATCAGCTCAAAGACCATACCTGCGGTTACCCTTGACGCTGCATCACAGACATGAGCGCCTGCGATGGTGTACTCAACGACGAACCTGGGTGCACGAATGCAAAACGTCATTTTTTCGGATGAATCCAGGTTCTGTTTACAGCATCATGATGGTCGCATCCGTGTTTGGCAACATCGCGGTGAACGCACATTGGAAATGGGTATTCGTCATCGCCATAGTGACGTATCACCCGGCGTGATGATATGGGGTGCCATTGGTTACACGTCTCAGTCACCTCTTGTTCGCATTGACGGCACTTTGAACACGCACATAAAACACCTCAATATCTCTTATACTGTCTGCAAACTAGGTTCCAGTCACCTGTTGTCTCACCTCTGATCACCAACCCTGGTATCCAGTCACATCCTTACAAAATTATTTCCTCTGTTCGTACGCCTACACACACGCCATATCCTATCCTCCAACCAATGTTAGCTCATCCCCACCTATCCTGTTCCACAGTGGCTCTACCCTTCATTCGATCCTTGCCAAACCCTACATTTCAGAAGGCTATTGCACGACGGCATGTTGCAGGTGTTGTACGGACCTTTCTGGATACAGAAAATGTTCGACTGCTGCCCTGGCCAGCACATTCTCCAGATCTCTCACCAATTGAAACCAAACGTCTGGTCAATGGCGGCCGAGCAACTGGCTCGTCTCAATACACCAGTCACTACTCGTGATGAACAGTGGTATCGTGTTGAAGCTGCACGGGCAGCTGTACCTATACACGCCATCCAAGCTCTGCTTGACTCAATGCCCAGGCGTATCAAGGCCGTTATTACGGTCAGAGGTAGTCGTCCTGGGCACTGATTTCTCAGGATCTATGCACCCAAATTGTGTGAAAATGTAATCACATGTCAGTTCCAGTGTAATATATTTGTCCAATGAATACCCGTTTACCATCTTCATTTCTTCTTGGTGTAGCACTTTTAATGGGCAGTAGTGTAGTATTCATCTTAATAAAGTACAATAATAACAACGTAGAGATAGCTGTTTTCGGTTGATCAACAGCCATAATCAGATATACATAACAAATAGAAAAATTGCCTGTCAGTTTGGTAACAGTACGTAGAAACCTTCGAAATACACTATTGGCCATTAAAAATCTCCGAAATATTGTTAAAATATGTAGAGAAATATTTTTTAAATGCAAAACATTAAACATAATAATACAAAGTACCATACTCTCACTGCAAATGGTTCCAAATACACTGATGTCCCAAAAGTCGTGGGGTGACAATATGCACATATACAGATGGCGGTAGCATGGTGTACAGGAAGTACAAAAGGGCAATGCAGTGGCGGAGCTGTCATTTGAACTAGGTGATTCATGAGAAAATTTCCGATGTCATTATGGCCACACGACGGCACTTAACAACTACAAAAGCGGAAATGTAGTGGCAGCTAAATGCATGAGCATTCCATTTCGGAAATCTTCGGGGATTTCAGTATTCCGAGATCCACATTGTCAGGAGTGAGCCGAGAATATCGAAATTAATTACCTCCCAACAAAGACAAAGCAGTGGCTTACGGCCTTCACTTAACAACCGAGAGCAGCGGCGTTCGCGTAGAGTTACAAGTGCTAATAGACAAGCATCACTGTGTGAAATAACTGCAGAAATCAATGTGGGACGTTACGAAGCTCGTATCCGTTAGGCAATGTGACGAAATTTGACGTCAGTGGGCTATGGCAGCAGACGACAGCAGATGGCCGACGCGAGTGGCTTTGCTAACAGCACGACATCGCCTACAGCACTTCCCCTGGGCTCGTGACCATATCGGTTGGATCCTAGGTGGCTGGAAAACTGTGGCCTGGTCGGATGAGTTCCGATTCCAATTGGTAAGAGCTGATGGTAGTGTTGGAATGTGGTACAGACCCCAGGAAGCCATGGACCCAAGTTGTTAAGAAGATAACGTGCAAGCTATTGGTGGCACCATAATGATGTGAACTGCATTTACATGGAGTAGAGTGGGTCCTCTGGAAGTCAACTTCTTGGAGACTTTTCGCAGCCATTCATTGACTTCATGTTTCGATACAACGATAGAATGTTTCACTATTACACTACTCAGGTGCTAAAACGCGATGCTACAACTCTCAAATGCTATAACACGCCGAAATTTGTGGATTAAACTATGCAAGTACCAAAAAATAAGCAGAAAAATTAAGAATTAAACTATAAAACAAATAAGTGAGCTAAGAGTGCGACTTGCTGCTGGCTGCTGCTTAACCAACGGCAGCAGGGAGCTCACTCAAGCTTCTGGTCGTTTGCAAAGTACACTAGTGGCAAAAATCAGTCAATACCATCACTGAGCGATAGCGATGGAAATGTTACCGATGATGGTGCCATTAAAGCGCAGTTACTAAATACAGTTTTCCGTAATTCCTTCACGAAAGAAGACGAAGTAAATATTCCAGAATTTGAAACCAGAAGAGTTGTTAGCATGCGTGACATAAAAGTAGATAATTTGGTGTTGCAAAAGAACTCAAATCACTTAACAAAGGCAAGTCTTCCGGGCCAGATGGTATACCAATCAGGTTCCTTTCAGAGTATGCAGACACAATAGCACCTTTCTTAACAATCTGATACAATCTCTCACTTGACGAAAGGTCTGTTCCTAAAGACTGGAAAGTAGCACAGGTCACAGCAATATTCAAGAAATAAAATACGAGTAACCCATTGAATTACAGATCCATAGCACTGACCTCAATTTGAAGTAGGATTTTGGAGCATATACTGTACTCGAACATTATGAATCACCTGGAAGAAAATGACTTACTGATAAATAACCAACACGGATTCAGAAAATATCGTTCTTGTGCAACACACCTAGCTCTTTATTCCCATGAAGTAATGAGTGCTGTCGACAAGGGATCTCAGATCGATTCCATATTACTAGATTTCGAGAAGGCTTTTGATAACGTTCCTCACAAGCGACTGTTAATCAAATTGCGTGCATATGGACTATCGTCTCGGTTGTGTGACTGGATTCTTGATTTCGTCTCAGAGAGCTCACAGTGCATAGTGATAGACGGTAAGTCATCGAGCAGAAGAGAAGTGATATCTGGTGTTCCGCAAGGTAGTGTCTTAGGCCCTCTGCTGTTCGTGATTTACATAAATGATCTAGGTGATATCTGAGCAGCCCCCTTACACTGTTTGCAGATGACGCTGTAATTTACCGCCTAGTAAAATAATCAGACGATCAATTCCAATTACAAAATGATCTAGAGAGAATTTCTGTGTGGTGCGAAAAGTGGCAATTGACACTAAACAAAGAAAAGTGCGAAGTCATCCACATGGGTACTAAAAGAAATCCGATAAATTTTGGGTATACGATAAATCGCACAAAACTAAGGGCTGTCAATTCGACTAAATACCTGGTAATTACAATTACGAGCAACTCAAATTGGAAAGACCACATAGATAATATAGTGGGGAAGTCGAAACTAAGACTGCGCTTTGTTGGCAGAACACTTAGAAGATGCGAAAAACCCACTAAAGAGACAGCCTACATTACATTTGTCCGTCCTCTGCTGGAATATTGCTGCGCGATGTGGGATCGTTACCAGATAGGATTGATGGAGGACAACGAAAAAGGGCAAAGAAGGGCAGCTCGTTTCGTGTTATCGCGCAATAGGGGTGAGAGTGTCACTGATTTGATGCGGGCGGCCGAGTGGTTCTAGGCGCTACAGTCTGGAACCGCGCGACCGCTACGGTCGCAGGTTCGAATCCTGCCTCGGGCATGGTTGTGTGTGATGTCCTTAGGTTAGTTAGGTTTAAGTAGTCCTAAGTTCTAGGGGACTGATGACCTCAGATGTTAAGTCCCATAGTGCTCAGAGCCATTTGATATGATACGCCAGTTGGGGTGGAAGTCACTGAATGAAAGGCGGTTTTCTTTGCGGCGAGATCTATTTACGAAATTTCAATCACCAACTTTCTCTTCCGAATGCGAAAATATTTTGTTGGCACCCACCTAAGTAGGGAGAATGATCATCATAATAAAATAAGAGAAATCATAGCTCGATCGGGAAGATTTAGGTGTTCCTTTTCCCCACGCGCCGTTCGAGAGTGAAGTGGTAGAGAAGTAGTATGAAAATGGTTCGATGAACCCTCTGCCAGGCACTAAGTGTGAATTGCAGAGTAACCATGTAGGTGTAGAATTTTTATGGATGACAATACGTCATATCACCAGGCCGTAAGTGTTCGCGATTGTTTTGAAAAACATTCTCGACAATTCGAGCGAATAATCTGACCACCTAGAGCGCCCGTATGTTGTTGTTGTTGTTGTTGTTGTTGTTGTTGTTGTCTTCAGTCCTGAGACTGGTTTGATGCAGCTCTCCATGCTACTCTATCCTGTACAAGCCTCTTCATCTCCCAGTACCCACTGCAAGCTACATTCTTCTGAATCTGCTTAGTGTAGTCATCTCTTGATCTCCCTCTACGATTTTTACCCTCCACGCTGCCCTCCAATACTAAATTGGTGATCCCCTGATGCCTCAAAACATGTCCTACCAACCGATCCCTTCTTCTGGTCAAGTTGTGCCACAAGCTTCTCTTCTCCCCAATCCTATTCAATACTTCCTCATTAGTTATGTGATCTACCCATCTAATCTTCAGCATTCTTCTGTAGCACCACGTTTTGAAAGCTTCTATTCTCTTCTTGTCCAAACTATTTATCGCCCATGTTTCACTTCCATACGTGTCTACACTCCATACAAATACTTTCAGAAATGTCTTCCTGACATTTAAATCTATACTCGATGTTAACAAATTTCTCTTCTTCATAAACGCTTTCCTTGCCATTGCCAGTCTACATTTTATATCCTCTCTACATCGACCATCATCTGTTATTTTGATCCCCAAATAGCAAAACACTTTTACTACTTTAAGAGTTTCATTTCCTAATCTAATTCCCTCAGCATTACCCGACATAATGTATCCCATCGAACATTTATGGGACATAATGAGAGTTCGTGCACAAAATTCAAAAACGCTTTGGCAATTAAGGACGGCTATAGAGGCAGCTTGGCTCAATATTTCTACAGGGGGACTTCGAACGACTTGTTGGGTCCATGCCACGTCGAGTTGCTGCACTCTGTGTAATAGTGGTGGGCAGGAAATCGCGTATCTGTTAGAAATCACAGTGATTGAGAAGTCACAGATGTCACAATAACAACTTTACAAAATCTAACTGCGATTTCAGTCACAGTTGGCAGTCGCAAGTAGCATTTCACATTCAACGCCGTGAGCCATCTGTTGGCCGAATTCCGTACTGCTTTCTGCGATTTCAGTGACAAGTCGCAACTAAGATTCGCAACTAAAAAGCGCAGTTAACATTCTTTTGCTAGTGCCATCTGTTGACCGACGTACGTACTTCGTTATGAGAGCCTTGTGCCTCACGAGATCGGTGTGCTGTCTGTGCATATGAAGGACTTATTTCATTAGTGGTACAAGTCCATTTCTGTTCATTTTGAGATACAGAGGAAATATTCAAGCATATGGCTTCTTGCTAGAGATGAATCTTTATTTATGTTTGTTTGTATCATTAATTTCAGAAGCATTATAGACAGAAAAGTGGAGGTAATGGACTTGTACCACTATTGAAATAAGCCCTTCATTATATGACGCATGCGCATTCAGCATCAGTTATGGTTGGTCAAACACACTCTGAAAGAATTATATTAATAAGAAGCAACATTGCCTTCTTCTCCTGAAAATAACAAGTAACGTAACAAATGTCTGATTCTGCTTCCAATATGACGGTTTTGCTTAATACTCCACATGCCTACAGGACTTTGGAATATTAACACAGCAGAACTCAGACATCTGTATAAGTGTAGTGAAATGAAAACAGTATTATTGAGTCATATGAATGCCTCACTTTTGTTCCGACACAGTTCAAGACTCGCGATAAAAGTTTTACACCTGGTGTTCTACATGACAACTTCACACACAAGATCTTTTTGCCGACACTACTACCACCTACATAAGTAAGCTTTTCCTGTGTTACTTTCAAGTAATGCACGTAAGCTATCCCTGATTTAACTTCCCACTTTCATATCAACAGATTCAAAATGCATGTTGTATACTTTGGGATATGTTACAGGTCAGTGTCACACCAAGATTGTGGAGAGGCAGGTGGGGGGGGGGGGGGGGCGGCATGTCACTCTTCAACTAGTGTTTACCAGTAAATAAGTGGCGTAAAATTACGGGTATAGGACGGCTTAAACATGTGGATAATGAGATTTTCATTATTTACTCACTGTATTTAACACTTATTATTCCTTTAAAATCGCACAACAACTTAAATAAAACACACTTATTTCACAATTATGTCACTTTTAGAATGCAAAATCTTTTAAGAGCTGTCTTTAATCTTCACGAATCTCTCAACAGCCTTGATGTGGATAGATACGTACAGTAACCAGTAATCAGAGTCAGAACTGTGTCTGCAAAATCACAACGGTTATTAAACAATTTTTGCTGTCACTAATTGCAAGCAATATAATTGACAGAGTAGATTGCTAATATTTGTTGTAATGAAAGCCACTCAATGGGGTATATTTCACATCTGCATGAACGATCTCACTGAAGTAATTAAGTCCAT